>NC_044027.1:12774742-17774742 GCF_900496995.4 Aquila chrysaetos chrysaetos
ACTGCATCACATATCAAAAGAGGAGGCAGGTCAGTTTGGAAGAGGGCGAGTTTCACACACAAGCAGTAAAACCAGACCATGAGCTAATCTGTACCATGCAGTGCCTAACCCTTTGACCAATATCAGTATTGCAGAGAGGAATGTACACTGAAACACTGCAAAAATCCCTGTGATCAGCCAAAGTCAGACTCTCTTCTCTTTTGTGCGGCTTGGTATGGAATTTTGGTTTGCAGGGCTGTGCCCAAGGAAGAACCACAACTCAAAACTTACCTAGAGAAGGATGTTTTCTAAAAATTTCCTGCAAAGCAGAAGTGTGTACGCCCTTTCACATCACTGTGTCATTTTTCTGTTCTATTAACTGAATAAGAGCTGCTGTGAATTGTGTCCAGTGTGAGCAGGTAAAATGAAAAGCAAATACCGCAACAGCTACATTAGGTCAGGCAATAGGGGTAATTGCAGAAAATGCCAAAGAGGGAAGACACGTCCCAGGTCAGAGATACACCTTTAGATGTCTGGGTGCACATAGCCTGTGTCCCTGGCAGGGCACATGCTGGCTCTGTGGCCAAGTCTTTTTGCTTAATCTGCCCACGTGGGAGTCTCTGCGGAGAAGAGGGGTCAGAGGTGCTCAGGGGATGCTGGGCAGCTGCCGGGATCTGTCTCCAGCCTTCCGCTATGGAAGGGAGGGTTCTTGCGGGAAGAAAAAGCAGGTTGATTGACTTTTGAAATGTATTTTCTGCTAAAGGGTTTAATTTTTTCAAACCAGACATTCAGGAATATTCTGTGGTTGGTATGGACATTCCCTCTCCGTGCCTGCTTGCAGACAGGGAAAAATGGGACAGGGGTCTTGCTGAGGTGGTCCCTTTTCATTTTTACCTTCCTGTGGCAGAATGGACTAGTGATAAGAGAAAAGTATGTATTAGATGACTTTGGTTTGAGTCCTATTTCTGCCTCACGTGAACTCTGTTCCCTTCTTAGCATGCATGATTTAACTTCTTAATGCCTCTGTCTCGCCATTCTGGAAAATTATGGAACTAACTCTTACAAAATGCACCCGAGTTTTCAAACAGAAAATGCAAAGCCTTCTTTGTCTGGGTAGGAACAGCTATTTTCCACAATGATACTGGAAGCCAGCATGTAATTCTGGTACCCTGTTCCAATATTGCTTTGTCTCTTCATGTGTTGATATGCTGTGACAGCTTGTTTTATGTTTATAGGGCAGGTGTTTTGTTACTACATGACTCAATCAGCATGTGGTTACAGCAAACAATGTGCTGAGATACTGTTCTCTAGTGACAAAAACAGCTCCTCTTCTTCTGTGAGCTCAAGGGCCTTTGCTTTGGACTCTGACACTTTGCAGCAAAGTGGTGAGCCCCTGAGCCGCATGGGCAAACGGCAAGAGACAAAGCCAGTGGCCAAGCATGGCATGGATGGGTCCACGTGTGCCAGACCACCATCACCATGGGATCTTCTGACAGACTCACCTGTTATGGCCTTAAAAAATAACAATCCCAGAGCAGCGCCATGACTCTGGCTGTGTCTCCTGAATTTTGATCAGCTGAAGCACCAGTCTCTGATGCTGTGTGCAAGTGGACAAAAATTCCTGATGCCAGTCAGCTCGACCCAAGTAAGTATAAATTGGATGCGAAAAACACAGGCACGGAGGAAATGCTGGGGATGGAGTAGAGCAGAATGAACTGGAGAAAATTGAAGGCTATGGAGCAATGATATAGACAATTCCAGTGACACCACGACCAGATGATATCTTACTGGGAAGACATTCTGATAATCAGATTTACAGGATCTGGTGGTTCTGTAAATGAGACACTTTTGGAGAGGTTTTGGTTTAGGTAATATTTCTGAGAAGTGAAATTTCCCTACCAGATCTTTTGGAGGCACATTCTGTTCATAGTTATGATTGCTTAACTCCTTAAATGCAGTAAATTTAACTCAGAGTTGATTGAATGTAACAAAGAACACATTTTGGCCTGTTGACTTTAACACATACACAGGATGGTGAAAGGTAAAACCCACCTGCCAAGTCACTATTATAAATGTTGATTTAGAGCCTGCTTTGCTATATAGCATTTGGATTCTGCCTCATTTGCTTCCCACTTGTAAATGAGATTTCACATATTGTCCTTTAAGTTTTACCTCTAGAGCATTTTCTTTTATTACTCACGCTTCCGGGGATTCTCACTGAGCATGAGAAAGTCGACTTACAGAGAATGTGGGCCTTCTCCGCTTCAGTGTTTAAAGTCTTCTGACCGTCCCCCCAGCCACCACTTTCCTCTCCTTTTTTTCTGTGCTCAGGCTTTTCTGCTATAGAAGTGATCAATTGCTTAAATTATTGTAATGGTTTGCAGAGGGAAGGGGGAGGGGGCATGAGGGGATGGAATTAAAAAGTGTCCCTCCAAGCTGGGAACCTGGTATTAAAAATCTCAGTCAAATCCATTCTGAAACCGCTGAGCTAATAAATCTCACAAACACAGCTTTACAGTGGAAAGTCTAACTCAGTTTAAGTATGTACTGCAGGTATTACTGCAACATGACTAATGGTGAGTGAATACTGCAGAAAGATGTCTGTGTATATTCATTTGAAGTCCTGAACAAATTTGCTTTGAATCTCCTGGTCTGTTTCTATGGCTGCTTTCCCCAAATACTCCAGCAAATGAGCTTTACTAGTGTGAATACTCATCAGAAGTCAATTTGGAACTCAAATAGCTTAATATTTTCCAAAAGCGTATTCCAAATTACACACATGAACATGCAGTTCAAAATGGATGCTGGTTCTGATGTGATTAGTTACACAACTTGCCCAATCAGAGATCAGAAATAATACAATACAGCTCATGTAACTATCGATGCAGCTTGGATTTCAAACTTTGAATGTTGGATATTTTCAATGAATTGTTTGTGAACAGCTTAGTAGCCTTGACTCCCATCCTCTGAAGACATTTGTAAATAGCCATTTTAGCAATGAATAACAGTTGGGAATTTTGCAATTTGTGAGTGGCCAACTTGCAGGAGGAGAGGAAGACTGGATTTTTCTAATGAATCACTGGTTATCTGTCTAGCTCTGAATGTCAGGAAGCTCAATACTCCAGTTCTATAGACAGAAAACCAGTAGTAAGTCACATTTTCCACTGAAGTCAGCTGAAAATTCGTGTGCATTGCGTGCTGTGGATTGGCATGTGCAGAGATTTACCCCATCTCCGATGGGAACATGGAGGACTGACCTTGCAACCTTTCCTCGAGAGAAACAGCCGACCGTGAATCACTTAACTAAACAGGCAATCCTATCCATGTCACTCTAATTTAGGAGCTCTTGTGCCTTCAGCCTAAGGCTGCTGCCCTGTGGGTATATTGGCATACAGGGATAGTTAGTGGCAAATGGTTTCTAATGCTGGCACATCTCACTCCTCAGATCACCTCTTCATCGTTTTTTCTGCAGATGCTATTCCTTATCACAGGCTTTATGTCATGTACTATCACACCTAGAAATTATAATACAAATCTAATGGATGGAAATGAAATATCAATGACCGCGGATTTACCAGACGACCTTTTCTGCTGCAAAGAAGGGTTTCAGAATGCTTGTGCAAAAAGGCACAAGCCAGGGAAGGTTCGGCTCCTCCACATTTCACAGTGACAGGGTGCAGAGAGAGCTTTTAAACATTATCGGAAGGCATTTGCTGCTGTTATTAGATGAGAATCAATCCCCATTCTCAATGTCACCAGTATGGATTTGCCATACCATGAGGGAAATCCTTACCTGCCCTTCAGTGACAGGTTGACCAAGGCTGGTGTCTACTGCCCACCATCCGTGTTTTCTCTTCTGTCTCAGAACAGGCTTAAAGCCCTTGAGCTCTCTGAGAATGGCATATTTGTCAGGCAGGAGAGAGAAGACTGACAAACAAACACAGCCAGCCACGGTCCTAACTGGATCGAACTTGTGGAGAAATGATGTCATTACCAGCCCCGACGGTTTTCCAAGAGGAAACTTCCATCGTTTACCCTGAGCTGCAGCTCCAGCTGCATTAAATACTGTTTTCCAGCTAATAAAATGAGGCACAATTTTTTACATGCTGTTTGTGGTGACAGCATAATCAGTCTTGCTGGGAGCCAGGCTCCAACCGGCCAGGAGCTGCAGAGAGCCCTGTGTGAGGCACCCAGCCTCCCAAGTTTTAGGTTTATTTCTTTGGGATTTTATTTTTCCCAGTAAAACTCTGATTCTCCCCCCTTTATCTATTCATTTATTTATTTACTCGTTGAATCTAGATTTATTTTGTTCCCCAGCAATTTCAGGTAAACAAAAGGAGACTCACTTCTGGGAGAAGGCTGTTAATAGCCTCACTGAGGGAGAAGCAAATGTAACTTTCCTAAACAAAGCTGCAGGGAGCATTGCTGCACACCCAGCGGGGTCTCTGGGGCAAAGCAGGTTTGTTAGCAAAAGAGCACGCACAGAGTTTGTGAGGTTGGTTTTTTTTCCTTTTTCTTCTCTTTCATTCCAAGAAATACTTGCAGAAAGCAACTCAATAGGAATGCGAAAATAAACCAGAAGTTCTGCTTCTAGTGAATTTAAACTGAGAGGAGAGGGAGTGATTTTGCACTCACTCCCATATGGAGTAGCGTGGGGTAGCCCCACTGTAAATCACAACCAAGTGAGGTGGCTGCTTCTTTTCTTTTCTAATTTTTCCCTCCTCTGTCACTCTTTTCGCCTCTGATTATTTTCCTTTCTTTCCCCACATTCTGGATTTGCACCCTTTTTCCCTTCCATTCTCCATTTTTTCCTGAGAAATAAAAAATGAAAACCTGTGATGTGCTGTACTGTCCTTACACAGTCTGTCTCAAATAAACGCAACAGGGGCTGAGATCCACAGTAGAAACCTGGAAAGCGGCCGCACCTTACTGCTGAATTACGTTTGTTGTATTCGCATGCATCAAGTGAAGTCTGATCCAAAGATCACTGATGTCAGTAGAAAGATTTCCATTTACTTACGAGGACTGTGGATGAGGGCTTTGGATTAGGGTTGTGATAATGACCAGTCACCTTATCTGGTAAAGAAAACGTCAATAAAACCCTGGGCAGTCAAAGTTTGTCATTATCACCTCCAGTCTCCCATCTGTGTTGACGCTTGCCCTCTCTCAGACACAGCAGCAGGCTAAAGAAAATGCAGATATTTCTCCCTCCAAGAACCTTGTGCTAGGATCCATGAGACATGATTTTCTCTCTGGAAATTCAATTTCTGAGCCCCTTACTGTCTCAAATGACCAAATGGAAAAGACAGTAATTGCTGAGAAACTTATTGACTTTTCCTTTTTAATTAATCCTAAGTGGAGGAAAACCTGCAGTTCCCTGTCCAGACAGTGTATGTGAGAGAGGAGGAGGGAAGAGAGAGAGAGGAGAGAGAATCATAATTAAAATAACTCAAATTAATCTTGGTGAGTGCTCCTGCCACTTCAGTGCTCTGAGTATAAGGGGGAAGTGTCGTTTTACTCCAGCCTCTTTTGTTTCAAATGTCAGCTCAAATGAGGACCACCAGACAACAGTCCTGTCCCATCTGAAGGGAGGCTTTTCTGGTCACTACAGCACCTGCATCCTTCCAGCCACTTCAGTAGGTCAAAATGCCTCACATTTCCTCTTTGAGAGGCCTGAATGTGCATCATATTCAGCAAAATGAAAAAAAAAACCTGCTGTCTAGGGAAGTGGGTGATGGCAGAGCCGCTCCCAACCCACGGATGAGCTTCCTGGGTGATCCTGGACGAGATAGGAGGGATGAACCCTCATGGCTCATCTCATTAACGTGGGCTGAGCAGATTCCTATTAGCACCACATCCCGAAATCTTAGCTAGGTGATGTTTATAAAGGCTTAAGGTTTTCAGGTAGGCAGTGCTTTAGGCATGCTGTATTTCTCCAACCAAAAAAGCACGAACAGACGTAGCTCAGCTGTCACAGGCCCACCTTTCTGCAGTCACAGTGCGACACGTTCGCAACACATCTGAGCAAATACTGGACCCGTAAGGTTTGATTGACAAACCAAGTGGTGAGGATGACAGAGGGAAGAAAGAGGTGAACAAGAAACTTCTGCAGACGCTACACACACTGGATCGTCTGGCAGCACTCAGCTCTTTAGGAAAGCGGTAAGCTCTGAATTTTGGCCTGCAAAATAGCCAAACTGGGCCAAACTGCTTGTCTTTGAGTGATGTCTTATTGATGGCAATGGAAGCTGACCTCAGAAAAAAACAAGTTAAGGGGGGAAGAGAAACCGCTGCTCAGAAACAGCACCGACCCACGTGTGCCACAGAAAGGAAAGCTCTTTCTTCCTGCCACTCTGCTGCAGACAGCAGCTACACCCCTTTACGCCCACGGCGAAACTGGCCCCGAGCACATTTCAGAACATAGTTTAATGACAAGCGGCGACTCAGCTGACAATTAATGCTTTCTGCTGGAGAAGGGGGCTCTTGCTATGTTCAGCCTCCTCCAAAGAAAGAGCAGCCTCCTAGAGAAAGAAAAATAACCCAGAGACTTCATCCTGGTGCTTGACTTGCACTACGCAGCGCTCAGAAGGAGCAGGACTCGGCGGGAATTTACATGCTTCACATTGCAAGTTTGTTTTATAAATCCCCAGCTTCATTCCCTGGCTCGCGGAGCGTCCCAAGCCAATTAGATTACATAACCAAATGAAGTCAATTGCAGACGAGCACAAAAAGCTGCTGTTTGATCTGGGTTCAGAGAAACACCCTCCATCTAGTAATAGAAGCTAATGAAGGCCGACAGCTCAGGAGGCAGGAGCAATGTAGCTGTGCAGGGCTGGGACTTCAAGGCCACCCCCAGCCTCCGTGCAAGCGAAAGCGTGACTGGACAGAGAATCTGCAGTGCCGGCCATGCTGAGCAAGTCAGATCTTCAGAGACCTCTTCTAGACCATCCTTTCCACCCTTGTGCCCCCTTCCCCTGCAGCCTCCCCCCCCCGGCACATGAGTCTCAGTTCTCTCCAAGCTACTTTGTTTTATTTTAGTTTTCTTCCCGCTCGCTGAGAAGTTGCTGCTGGGATTAAAAAGGCATCGGGCAAATCATCGGTATGAAAGAGACACGCTGAGAAGCGAGCAGATTAACCCACTTTGCAGAGAAAACTCCTCATTTCTGGAGTGTTTGTTTTGAAAATGTCACTTCAACGGGTCATAGAATTCATGAATAAAATCCCATCCTTATTTCCATTCAAAAAGGAATAAAGATTTATTACCCAGCCTCACCAGGAAAGCAGTATTGACCCACTGATGAGTCAAGGTCTACAGCATTGCATACAGGAATATTTATTGCTTTTAATTACCATAAACTAGCAAGGAACTTTTTTTAATAGATTTTTATTATTATTGTTTTATTGTACTGAGGAAAATGTAAGTGCAGAGAAAAGAAAGACCGAATTGCCAGCAAAGCCTCCTGAGAATATATAGTGATGGAATGAAAGACAGCTTGATGCTGATGGGTTAAATAAAAGGTCACTGGCACTCAAGAGATCTTGGCAGCACATTGGTAAACCTGCTTTGAAGCATCATTAACCCCATTTTACTGATGAGAAAAACAGAGGCAGGGAGGAGCCCTAAAGATCTCCAAAGACAGTAAGACAGTATCTGGGATCCCTGGGGGAGGAAATTCAGAATCTAACTATCAGAAAATATCGTTTCAAATGGTTGCTTCTAGTCTGCAAACTGGAACTGGTGAATTCAGAAGTGTAGGGATACTCTGACGCTAGAAACAAAGTGAACATTTAGGCGGTAGCTGCCTGATGCCACCCTCTGACACCAGCTGCGGGATCTAGTGACATGTGAGCTCCACAGAGTAACCGAAGTGTTACCCACTGCACATCCCTTGCTCGGAGGAAGGTGAAGACCACAGCCTCATATCTACATCGCATTCATTATGCATGGCCATTTCTCAGAAAAAAAGCCTTTCTTGGCAAGCTGTGTTTGAATGCATGTGCGCTGCAGCGCAAGAGAGTAGTCAGCAGAGTACTGCTAGTCATCATGTTACCTGCTCTGTCTCCTTTCACACATCCAGCTTTCCTTCCCGGCCAATGGTGACGGGAACCTTTCGGTTGGAGAAATGTTAGGCAGGCTTGGTGCAACGGCAGGTGATTGACAGACAGCCTGTGATAATGAAGTCCATTTTTATTTTTTATCTCTTGTCGAGGTACAAGGACTCGGCCAGTGTCCCAGGTAATGAGTGTTCCCTCTCCCTCTCCCTCGCTTGGATATGAAAGTGTGTGTAGCCATGTGTAGCTGTGTTAACACTACATTACTAAAACCAATCCCAGGAGCCTGTTACTGCTGCACACCTCACTGACTCCGGCACTTCCTCACGTTGATTTGCATTCATGCAGTTTGTGTAAACAACGCTGTTTGGGGAATATAAATAACTGCAGCCAGGAATGCAGTTTGGCTGCTCGGCCTCAGGAGCTCAACAGTACCCCTCAGTTGCATTTGCAGGGCTGGAGCATGCTGCCGGGGGGGAACCCAGCTCCATTCCCCAAAATGGAGGATGCTGCTGCACCCCAACCTTTCTGCCTCCATCCCCAGCCCAAGAAGCCAAGGATGTCCCACTGGAGACTGGTTTTCAAGGGGCCTTTTCATCCTGACATAAAAAACTGATGAAAAAAGCCTTAAAAAAGAGCTCAATTTTTGTGCATTCATGATGCTTACATGTTGAGCCCTTTGGGGAGGTACTGAGTTTCGGGTTGTAGTTATCGGAGCTTCCTCTAGGTGTTGATAAAGGCAGACACTTCCAGAAAGTGATTCGAATTTTCAGTGGTCTGATTTACCTATGAGATGGCTGACTCCCCCCAATACATAGGATGAGTGGGCTGATTGCATCGTTGCCCCCATTAGGTGAGATAAACCCATATCCCTCAAGCTCACGCCCCTCTCCTCCAAAAAGAGACTCAGGATTTGTAATGTTTAGCCCAAATTTAGTTAAACAAGAACCCCAGTGTACGCCCTGCTCAGAGGTATCATAAGAAAAAGTCTTCAATATGAAATCAGGTAAAACTCTGCCTGTTTCAAATATGCTTTGACCCACGCTCAGAGATCTAAAGCCCAAAGAAATGCACACACACATGTTTGAAGTGAAGCTGCTATTGATCACCGTGCCGTGGGGATAGCATATTCATGCTTGACCACCATAATTTCCTCATGATGTATTTGCTTCATCTCTCCTTGACTTCTGCAGGCAGGGGCAATGTCTTTAGAAGCACCACCTGGGAACTTGATGTTAATTAGTCATAAGCTTATATAAAACTCTCAGGTGGAGGCAACCAAACCAGATCAAGTATTTTTTTTTTCACTCAGTCTAAGAACAAAAACAGCTAAGAGCACTAAATATTAAAGGGATTAAAACTGAAATTTTCTGATCTTTTAAGGATTCACATAAAGCCTGGTCTGGAGTTGCAATCTTACATCCAGATTTGGATCCATATCCGCTCCTAAACTTAGCCTAGAAGATGACGTTTACAATTTTTTTCTCCTGAAATTTAAAATTCCAAGAAAATGTTGGCAGAATCTCCACAGACTTCTGAAGTCTGCATCTTTGCTTTACATTTAGGCCTTTCTCAATCTTTTTTTTTTTTTTTTGCTTTTTCTTTAGCTGAGCTGAAGTAACTCAGATTAACAACACACACTCTATTTAATTGGCTTCATATGGTTCTATTTTAACATTTGGATTAGAATAATATTTCAGAAAATGACTGCTATTATTTTTTTAACAGATGGTGAAAGATCCACCAACATAGGAAGTGACTCACAAGTTGTACTGTAAATAATAAATAATAATAATAATAATAGTTCTGCTGACAGTGTAACAAGGGCTCTGATTTGCTATCACACAGGAAAGCTAATAAACCAAAGTGGAAAGCGCCTCAGAAATCTTTTGTTTTAATTAGCAATGAACAAATTCATTCTGCCAAATGCTGAACCCACTAGAACGCTGGTGGTTTCGCATTTTGCTTAGGAGACAATTTGAAACAGTAAGGAGGAGTTGGAGGGGACAGCCAAACTCTAATGAGAAAATACAGTACATGCATCTCCAGCTGGGCTTCTTTCAGGGCCATTTCACAAGTGGGGAAGTAAAAACAAAAAAGCTGAAAAAATAATAGTGATTACAATATGAATTCATGCGTATCTCCAGAGCGATGGCCTCTGCTTAGTACCAGCCCCCCAGTACAGCCTTTTTCCCTTTAAAATACCCATGTGTAAGTATCCTTTCTTAATATATTTGCTCATGGTCGGATGCTGCACTTCATCCTCCAGCCACCTAAGTGGATTTGCACATGTTCTTCCCCCACACGCACTGCACAGGCCGAGAGCAGCTGTATGCTGTGCATGCCCTGCCACAAACCCCTGCACACTCCCAAAGGGCTGAGGAGAATCGGGGCGGCAATAAGAGGATGCCCCCAGTAGAAAAATTCAGCCTGCTCACAGATGGACTCCTCTGAGATTCCCCATGATGTGGGTGAGGTTATCAGGTGGTGAGATACTGGGTCCAAGCCTCAATTTCTGCCAGCTGGTAGACATTTTTTAATGGGTATGGTCTGGTATGGCTCTCATGCATCTTTGGGCAAGCCGGTGAATTACAATAGGTTCGGGGCTAAAGACGACGCTATGGTGGCCCTACTGCAAGCGAAAAGGGCTATCAGGCAGCAAGCCGTGCTCTACCTGAGTAATGCCTACACATCATGGCTGGCTCTAGAGATGTTCAGCCATATCATTGAAGAGCATCTACTATATCATTTAGATCTAGCTCTCTATACAATACCTTCGGTAGCTGGACAGCATGGTAATTGATTCTGTAGACAAAGAGGTAAAAGAATGGATGTACATACACAAGGCCTTGGCAGAAAAGAAGGTTTGGCAAGCTAACAACTCTGCGACTACGCCATGCCTTCATTTCTTCCATGTCTGTGTGATTATCATTGTAGTGAATAAAATTTTTACAACCAGTGAGAGTTTTGGTTGTCTGTTGCTAGCAGAGAATACACACAGCACTGCCCACTTCTGTTGTTGGTTCACAGTCACACTGTGGCTTCCTGACAGTGGGCTTAAAAAATAAATTCTCTGGGTTTTGAAAAAGCTGGATTTTCTTTCTTGGCTTACATAACAGAGCAAGGAAATGCAGGTCCAGATTTTAACAGCTCTGCCACCAACTTTTCTTGGCAAAGGAATGGTTTCAACTTTTATCCATGGGGGATATTTGACAACGCGACCCTCCTTCTCTCCCCAAGATCTTGCAACTTCAGAAATGACTTTGGGGATGAAGTCAACATGAAAAGGGTTTCATCAACTTAGATCTCTCCCAGCTTGCTTAGCTGCTGCTGGTAGGAGTCACCAGCAGCTTCTAGCCCGCCTTTGCTTGTCAGAGCTCACTCCATCCTTTATCATGCTGAGAAAATGGAATAGAATGGAGACAGAGCAGAGATGTTCACTGTCCACGAGGAGCTGTATGGCTGAATTATTGCAAGCAGCCAAGGAAACTGTGACCAATGTGCCACAAATTTCTGCAGCTTCCCTTTCCAGACTACAGAGCAAAGTGGAGCTCTACCAAGGAGCATTTCCTTTATTAGAAATGACTGATATCCCTCACATTGCCAGAGACCAGCAAAGGACCCTTCTCCGAGCCAGGTTGTCTGACATATAGTGGCTGCCTTCTTACAACCTTTTGTAGACAGAGAAACATGAATGATTTGTTCTCTTTCTTTGCTGTGCACAGAAGCATCTGGACCTATTCCACCATTTGCCTGTCTATCCAGCTACCTTATGTCTACATAAAACTACCTCCTGCCATAGCACCTAAGTGACTCCCATATAAAACTGACAGGAGAAAAGAAGTCCTAGCAGACTTGAGAGATAAAGGAAAGGAGGAACAGAGGTAGTCTGGATGAGTTAGGTTGCGATACAATACCAGGCTGCTGAAGCCTCACTATTACACAGGTATGCCAGGCCCTGATTTGCTCTATCTGCGGAGTATAACTCAACATCTGAACTCTAAGAAATTCTCTGCAATTTACTCTGCAAATTCAGGTTTGATGGGACATCAAGGGCTCAAGCCCACAATGAGCTTGTTATCTCCTTCAGTGATTGAGCGCTTTAGATTTCCCCAGTGGGGACTCATTCTGACTAGATGTAGGTGTAATTCTCTACATCTGAGTTAATCATCTGGACTCCCTTCATCATCAAGGGAGGGAAATAACACACCTAGGGCATGACTCATCTGACTTATTAGATGTGTCCCTTATGCACATCCAGGGTGCAAGTAATCACCTGTCCTCTACAGTTGCTGAGATGAAGAGCAACATACACTTGGAAAAATTCACAACGGGTTAAGCCTGTGCCAGATTTTGATGCTTACCCTATCCTTACCCCAGAGCCTATCTCAGAAGGTATCTGAATTTCTGAATTCTTCTCATAATTAATTCATAGTTAATCTTGAATAGGTGTGATTTTAATAATCATTCAGTAGATCTAATACTGCAGAATTGCCGCACCATTGAACTTGAAATTACATGAAATGAGACAGCTATTTAAATAATGGCCTCTTCTGAGCTTGGGTGTTTGGGGTTTTTTGTTACAGAGATATCCAGAAGCAGTAAGTCGCTGTCATGATGTTACACCATTTCTGCAGCCATGTAGCCAAGACATTAATATATTTTAGTGAGTTACAATCTACCTGGGAAGCTACTTGCCTACTTATCTGCAGTTTCACAAATGATAATAAGAAAGCGTCTATTCATCGCTTAGAGCTTTCTATTATAGAATTATAATGGGTGCTCTTTGTATTTATTAATCAGTTATAATGAAGTAAAATATTGAGCTTTAAATTACTTTGTACATTAGCTAGTTAATGGTCATCTCGGTTAGCTGTACTTCCCCCACATATTTTTTAAATGAAACTGTGTGCTTCTGGTCCAAAGTTGGGGACAACATGTATGCAGTGTGCACTAATTCAAACATTATACATGTCATGTAAAACACTTTCAGTGTAGCTTTACTCATTTAACTGCAGCCAAATCTGGAATAAACTTTCTTCTCTCCTCAAGTTTTTTGAACTTCTCACCATCAAAATGACTGATGGATTGCAATGAGTAAATAAGTGGAGATTTAATACAAGCCATGATTGACAAAAGATCTTTAAAGTGACTTAACAACTGAGAAAATGACTAATCATGACTAATAACCAAATAGCGATACATCTGGGGACAAAGGGACATTCAGGTTTTTTTAAAGCATCTTATGTTGCAGTCATACCTGAGCCCCCCTGGAAATAAGAAAACTGAGATTTGTCTTTTCAAGGTTTTTTTTGCCCACACAATTCATATAAGTGTCCATATGAACTGGAGAATGAGCAAGAGTACAAAATTTAGGAGTATCCTTAGGATGATTTTGCCTAGGTTGCCTATAAGGATTTCAGTGCCATTTATCAATGGAGATAGATAGCCTAATCAATTTTAATTTAAAAGTGTCCTATATTGCAGTGACTTGGTTCCATAAGTTTATAGCATGTTCCAGCCGTCTTATTTGCTAAAATGCCAGATAGTAGAACCACTTTTTCTTATGGCACTGGTGATATATTCCAGCATACTATCCCATGGGATTTATACATCAGAATTTTCATCAACCTCATTAGATTCACCCTCTTGCCTTCTTTTATATTGCAGATTGTTTTCTGTCATCAAGTCCATCCTTTGGCCTGTGGCTCACCATAGGCTTTGGGTTCCTCTTTTGAAGGCTTGGTGGGAAAAGGATGAAAAACAGCAGAAAACACCAACTCTACGACCAGAAACATTGTGTATGTGAGGAGAAAGGTTAACAGGATTACCGAGATGGACCAAACAATTTCTAGCCCAGCCATATGTACAACCCACAGTATGTGTCTAGAAGTGAAAAGATTTTCCAGCTGAGTTAGACAAGGCTATATATCATTGTGAAGAGATTATAATTAAGGAGGGAGCTTCACAGTCCTACATCATTACAAGAAGTCATGTGCTTCAGTTTGCAAGTGGCCACGAGAAGGATCAGTCCAGAACACTCCGAAGAGGAACTGGTGAAAGATACTGGGTGGGGAAAACCCTGCATCTGGGCTAGGAAAAGTAACTACAGAAGAAGACACTTCTGTGTACCCCAGTGGGGTGGTGGCTGAGTGGTCCACCATTGCAAAAATTTAATAGCCTGGCTTATGTTTGAATCTGTTTGGTGTCATCTGGAGCGCAGATTCTCATGTGCACCTGTTCTTTTGGCAGTTAATTCTAGATCATTTAAAACATGCGTTCTGGGAGGACCTGCCATTCTCAAGACGCTTAAAAGTGATGCCATCCAGGCAAGGAAGAGAAATTATGATGTTCTTCAGGAAAGCAGCACAGCTCAATCACTGGGATTTGCACACCCCACAGTCAAAAAGCTGGTCTATTTTATATTAACTTCAGACACTAGGTAGTTTAGAAGCCAACAGCATCTCCATGGTAGGATCAGGATTTATTACATTAAAGACTGTGACTTGAAGAGGTAGATTTTCTCTCTTTGCTCCACACGCATCCTGTGCCTGGCAGCAGGAATAGCCCCATCCCCACAGTTGAACTAACAAAATAATCACCTTGCAGAGGTTCTGCAGACCTCAGGGGAAGCAAAAGAATTGATGATCCACTTCAGGACTTTTGTTTTACTCCAGTTGGCCCATGCCCAACTGAGCTCCAGATCAGTTTCCTTCCTAGGTCTGCTTTATTTTTAAGGGAAAAAATAAAGATGGCATTTTTCAGAGCTCCCTCTGGGTCTGACTCCAATGGATAGAGTTACACCGTCTTCCCCCCTCCCTCCCCCAGGTCTCTGGTACCCATCTACGCTTTGGGCCCTTGTATGGTGTCTAGCAGAGTGATGTCTCCCTGTGGGAAAGACTCTGCTATTGAGTATGGGAATATGGCAGCAGAAGGAGAAACAGCACAGGAGAGAGCCTTGACTTAGAGAGATTTTTCATCACCATGTGCCACCATCCATGACCCCTTGTATGACGAGCCAAAGGGCTTTTCTGATTCCAATTCTGATTTGATAAGTAGAGGGAAGCATTGGGTTTTATAGCCCTGTTGAACATAAACATTGATTTTTAAGGCCTAATCGTCTGCTGCAGCTGAACAACATCCAAGGATTTTTTTTTATTATTATTTCTGTAGCAGAAATTGATCAGCTGGAGAAGAGAGGAATGAAAAGGAAGCAGAGAAACAGCTGCAACTTAGTTTTTTGTGTTGCCCAGGCAAGGATGCTGCCGCTCTGTCACTCACACAGCCCCCACTCTGCTGGGATGCTGCCGGCAGCCAAGGATGTGCTGCTGAATGAGCCCTTGTCAGCTGCCATCCGCGCTGGCTGGCTCGCTCATAGCTCCTATTTAGCTTCCTCGCTGGCTCCCTCATAAATATTCACACCACACAGCCAGCGGAAGACATTGTTTTTTCCTTAATTTCCATATTCAGCATGACATCAAAAATGATTCAGAGACGGGTTCAGCAGGGGCTGTGCATCCAGGGAAGAGGACAAGAGAGAACAAGGTATATATGTTGGACGGAGGTGGGGGAAAGAAGACAAGAGCACACAGCAATGAGGGAGACAGGGAACAAGGTGAGGAGCATGATGGAGGTAAAGAAACAGAGCTGGGGATTAACTTGGTCGAACAATCACAGCAAAATGAAGCTGTTCCCATTCATAACCCAGGCGATCCGTGTCCTCATCAGGAGGTTTTCATAAGTGATTAATGGTTAATTTGTTAAAATTCAATGAAATCTTGTTTCCTCTCTTTAAATTAGAATTCAGGGAGAGAGGGAGAGAGAGACAGTCCCAGCCATCCCCTGCTGCTTCTCGACAGAATGTAATTCATCTGCCAGAACTAGCTATTGCTTTCAAAGGATTACAAATAAAATAGAAACATAGCCTGGGGCAACAGCCATGGAGCTCTGGAAGGCTCTGGAGAGTCAAAGGGGCAGAGGGGAGACCTCGACCCCCTGAGCGCGTTGGCAGGCGATCTTTGGAATAAAGCCAGAATCAGCATGGTCGAATCATGGGCAGTTCAGTCCCATGAATCCTAATCAGGAGATCCTAATCTCCTGCCATGGGACATGATTTCTACTCCTTCCATCATGATAAGGAAGGCCCAGGATGAGCCACTAGCCCTGAAAATGCATGGGGGGTGATTTCTATGTATCGCACCCGTAAATGTTTGGGAGACGTGGGCGCTAGTTTATGAAGCAGAGTGGAAGGAGCATTTCATGGGACACACACACACACTGGAGATTGGACTACTTTTTGTTCCTTCCTGCTTTATTTCATTAGTGAGACATTCTACTAGTAGTATGTAACTACTGCTTATATAGAGAAAAATATATATAACTGTTTGTGAGCCATTATGGAGATAACCCTACTTCAGCTGTCAGACTAATTTACTTCTGTATAAAATCATTATCCTCATGAGATATTTCAGTGTATCTCAAGCCACTGAATCTGACATTAGATGTTATGTTCCAAACCACAGACCTTGCCCTTATTTGCCTGAGACAGAGAACGTCAAAGATTCATAGCTTCCATTGATAGAAAGGGATTTAGTCAACAGTACTCTAGTGGTAGGTATTGCAACACACAATTCAGTACCTTAGGACTGTCTCTTAGACAGACATCCAGGTTGGAGACAAAACCAGTGAGAAATAGCAAATTCTCCACATCCCATGGTAGATGTTCTAGTAATTAACACTTAAAAAAAAAAAAAAAATATATATACACTTCATTTTCCACTCAATTAAGTTCTGTGTCAGTTACCAACTATGTGATGTTGCTACAGTGTTTGCTAGACTGAAAAAGACTCTATTACTGATTTCTCTAAGCATAAATGGAAGGGGTTTTATCACTTAAGACTTTGAAATATTTTTAAAATACCTTCATTCTAATTTTAAAAGAAATGTTAGGGGATTTTCAGGTTTTCTTCTGTGATTTTATGAAGTATACTGAAAATTTCATTGTTTCTATTTGATTGCTAAGCTGAAATGCATCAGTGCAAACTCCGAGTGAACTTTCAGGGTTCCCCCTTTTTCCAGCGACTGCGTTTCAGCAGAAGTTCAACTACTAATTTATACTAACTTCTTTCTTCTGAACTGAAATCTGTTTATCTGAAAATTCTCAACCCACTCCATTTGAAAGCTCTGTCTTATATACATCTTTCTAAGGGAAAAATCATGGAAAATACTTTAACTTATCATTCATTTTCAGATGGCACCTCCAGTTCCGTTACATGGCTTCTCCCACCACATAACTAGTAAAAAATGCAATTGCTTTCAACCAGTGTTGAAAGCATGAATGTAACACACCTCTGTTGCTATGAAAAACACAAAAAAAGCATTAGTTCATTTGGTGAGCAACACATAAGATTATTGCAGTGACACCAAGGCCTATTTATGTCGTTTACGTACATTACAGTGAACATCAGTATTGAGGTTTATGTTTTTCTGCCATGGAGAACCTAACCTTTAATTATGGTGGAAGAGTCATTCTAATTCTATTCCCTAATTATAAAAGATTAAAACTTTTTCTTTGAAAATACTCTTATGAGTAAAATTTTTCAAGATTCTTCCCTGAAAATTATGAGATTTTCTTTTTGACTTTTGCAGGGGAAGAAACAGCCTTCTTAATAAGTGTATGGGTACTGGGCCACTTTCAGGTTAGCTGTGTGTGAAATAAAAAGCTGAATTTATTCAGACACTGAAGAATTCTTCTGATGTTTTGTGGGGGTTTTTGTTGGTGACTGAGAGTACTAACTGATTTTTGTACACTTAATGGCTTAAGATACACTTGTCTTTGCTTTTATGCAGTGCTATCACTGCATAAAGGTCCAACACTTTCATTTAGCACGGTTTTTGGACAGCAACACACTTCCACTACAAGGAAAGGTGAAAAAATTAGATCCCCAGTTTACTGACTGCAGAAGTATACCCTGAAAAGTGTTGCTTTTCCAACCTATAGATGTCATGCTGTCTTGCATTACAATTTCCTGTGCAGTTATATCCTGTAATCACATTTCCCCAATTTTTCCTGACTGTATTTTTGCTGTTTCTGCTAAGACCTATGACAAGATGTTCCAGTCAAGATTGAGGCCCTACTGTGCCTCACACAAAACAAAACCTTGTAAGGCCCAGTCCTTGTCCCCAGTAGCTTGAATGCTGCAGAGGAAAAGCAAAGAGTCGGAAGGCAATCAAGAGGTGCAGAGACAGTACATGGCTCATTTACAGTCTTTTGGCAGGTCACAGGCAAACCATTAAATTCTGTAACTTCTCCCCCACCTCTGCCTGATGCTGTATTACACTGAATTACACGTGTGTGAGAAACAGTACAAGGACTATAAAAGCAGAATGGAAAAGGGGTCTGTGGGTGCTCAACATAGGTGCTATGTTATTTAAGTCACAATGTATTTGGTCTCTGAACTGGGATTTAGAGGTCTAAAACTTCCAAGCTTGGAAATGTTGACCCTTCATCTTGTGAAACGTTCTGGCTTTTGTGTGTTTAGAGCATCCACCTCAATTCTGCATTTAAATAGATGTTTGTGTTTAATGATTACTCCTTATCTCTTCCATACAGTGTTAATAAGAAATTGAAAATAGTTCTGCTGTACTGCATGATCCATTGCACCTGGGCATCAACTTTCAAGAAATGACATTTCCTGAATACTGCTCATTAAGATTCAGAAGCACCTTGTGATACATACAAATCTTATGAGCCCTAGATTAAAGATGGGTACCTGAATAAGAGGCACGTGGAATGATCCTCCAAAAAGGAGCACTGCAAGAAAATGTCAGAGCAATGAAAGGCATGCAAACATTTTCTTTCCAGTTCCTTTTAGACAATATCCCCACCGAATCCAGTGAGAAGTAATACACTATATCCAATACTCAGCTCACTCAAACTGACATAGACATAGTGAATTCATTTGAGTTATGCTGATTTACACCAACACAATAGCCAGTCCATCACACTTATTCAAATTTAAATATTTTTCCCCTGCTTTGACTTAATCAGAGTTGTTTTCCCCCTGGAGCATCAATAGTGAAATATTTGAAGTACTTATTTTTTGTAAATTCTCACTTTAATCAAGTGATTCTTCAGTGGGCCTCGTTTAGCCTTGAAGTAATTGTTTTACTGATGCTTCAGCATAAAGAGATTGGACAATTCCTGGTTAATAAGTTTCAAAACATATTGTCTAGAACAAGCAAGCAGAGCATCACTCTTAAAAATATGGCTGCATGGATGACAGAGCATCTGGGCTGTGGAGCAGATATACGCATGCCAGTAGAGCTAGAATTAAAAGCTTGATCATTTTTATCCTGTTGAAGCAGGATCCACCTGGCATTACAGCAGAGGTGGATTGTCAGTGACAATTCTCCTGCTTTCTCTTAATGAGTTTTCCACTCATTAATATTTGCATTATTCAAATCAATGACAACAAGGTTAGAGGCTTCCCACTGGTTGTTGCAACAATTTGGATTGATTGACGAGTTTTCAGAGAAGAGTGAAAGGAGTGAGAAAGAGATAAGAAAAAGCAGAGTACAGTCCTTGGAAATAATGGCCAACGGAGGACGAAGGCAGAGGTACTTTTCAATGTGGGAGACAGGTACCCTGGAGAGGTTGAAAGAGCTGAAAGGAGGGAGGCTAGAGACTGTGTAGTAACTATGATTCTTCCTGGCCAGGGCTAGGAAATTCAAGTGAATCAAGAGACTTAAAAGAGGACCCAGCCAACACAGTGCACACACCGGTGCCACAAAACTGCAACAGAGTGAGTCACCAGGAAAAGCTCCCTGGGGCTCAAGTTGATTGCATGTGTATATAAAACAAGAAGCCTCCCTGAACCCGAAGTCCTTCTCTGCCAACACAGTGCCAAGCTATTGAGGTGAGACATTTGCACTTTTGCCCAACACTGTGATCTCTACACAATCCTGCAAGGGTGCAGGTGTCCTGCAAAGGCAGGTCCATCCTTTGAGATGGGAGGGAAGAGGAGCTGGATATTGCCATTCCTCAGTGAACTTCCCTTTGAGATTCTTGGGACTCCTCAAAATGGCCATGTAGAGGAGAATATCAAAGGAAAGCCAAGTCTTGTCTTTCCACTTGATTTTTCAGAGGTTTGTTTTGATGGTTTGATGATCTCCAAGAAAAACTCATTAAAAGTTTCCTCTTCAGTCTCTTTCTGCTGAAAGTCCTGACCCTTTCTCATTTGCTATAAATTTAGCTTTGGGACAGGATCCGTAAAACAACAGTGAGTCATGACCAAATGTCTAGTATCACCAATGCTACGTACCATCTGGGAGGAAGGTGTAATACCTACAAAAAGTGCGTTAGCAGTGAACTGGCCATTTTAGCAATTTTGGTAATGTACCTGGACAGAGTCAGATCATCTGGCAGTGTCCGATAACTCGTTTCTTTTGTGTGGGTAAGGGCATAAGGAAAGTGTCAGTCTCGTCTGCTTAGCTGACTCACTGTCTTACCACAGCTCTTCGAGCAGTCTGATAAGGTAAAACTGATGTGTCATATGGCCAAACTTTGCATTGCAGTAATCACCCCATTCTCTGTTTCCATCTCTTCTCCCACTCAAGCAGAACAGAGCCCATGCATCATTAATTTATGTTGCTTGTCATTCTTATCTGTCCCTAGGCATTTAAGACAGCAACAGAAACAAACACTAAAACTAAAATCCCACAGAGGCATTAAGGTTCAGAGATACTGCCTTGCAGAAAGGGAGGCAAGTTTGCTGGCTCATTAAGACTGGGTATTTTCCTAATGGGAGTTTCTTCCATCTTTGCTTGCTTTTCCACCCATCGGGATGCAATTTTAGCTACTCAATGCAGTCTGCCTGATTTTGAAGGCACTCTTACATGCTACTTCACCACTTTCTGGTGGTTGAAGAAATTAGTAAGGAATAATGAAATACTGCTAAGAATCTTCACCTTGACTAGTCTCATCTCCACTGTCCCACTCCTTCCTGGCTTCCTGGAAGGGATGGATTTGAAAATGTTGAAAATGTTACAGGGTAGGGGGCTGAGAAATGCATGCTTGTTGCTGTTAGTATTATCATCTGAGGAAGCACGAACACCCAGATAGACGGCTCAGGCTGATAGACACTCTGCAACCAGCCCTCGGATCTCTAAGAGAAAAGCAAAGAGTCCATCGCTTCCTGTCAGTCTGTTAAGCAGCAGGGGAATAGAAAGGACACAGAGAGGTCAATCTTTGCTCAACTCAAGAAATAATATGTATAAGGATGAAGGAAATCATTTCAAGCTTCAAACTGCAAGGCTGTGACTGATGCCACCTGAGAAGAGAGCGGCAAAGGCTCAGCAATGCCAAGATAACACTCTGGCTGAGACAGAAGGAGAGCCTTTAAGCACATTTCTTCTGCAAGTCTGGCCGAAGCTCAGGGAACCAAGATAAGAGCCTGACCAGTGCAGAGGAGACCAGTCTGCAGCTGCAGCAAGTCCACAATAGCAGTTCACTGAGGCAAAAGAGAAGTAGCTAAAGGCCATAGTGATTTCAGATCATTATCTCTGCTACAAGGCTACTGTTGCTAAACCAGAACAGAGCTTCCTACCGGGGTAAAAGCTTTTAAAAGCAGGAAAATATGCCTCTACCAGGAGTCTTTGCCTTACATTCATATCTCGGCACTGTTATCCTGGAGGGTCCCAAATCACTGGAAAGTGTTGGTGGTCAGGAAAAGGGACCTAGGGATCTCCTGAGCCCGTGCAATTGGGTCACTATGAACATGAGCTGCAGGCTGTCCTGGTTCCTGGACCGCAGCACTGGTACCATTAGCAGGGTACCTGCAATGCTGGAGTTACAGATAGACAGCACGTGGGAGAGTTCACCAAGCTTCCCGATTCCCTTTCCCTAAAACTCTTCGATTTAATCCAAAAGCATCCCGCTGCTAGGGTTCCAGGTCTCTACCGACAGAGTTTACCCTGGAAGCTAACAGCCTTACTTAATCTCAGCGTGGCTTTGCTCTAAGGAGGGAGACGCAGCTGCCGAAAGGAGTCTCCTCTGCTAACCTGCCTTCCTGCCGCAGGAGGGTGGCTCTGGGGTGTTCGGGTTGCAATCATTCTCTGATTTTCAGCACACAAAGGGCACGGGGCTGAACAAGATCCAGTTGCTAGTGTCGGACAGTGGCACAGGCACGGCATCGCAGGGAGGGAATTTGCACTGTTCGTGTCTCCCCGTCTGCTGTTGGGGCACGGTCTGGAGGAAGCTGTCACCACACAGGTGCTAGCTAGTGTGGGTTTTCATATAGCAACAAGAGAGACCTTTGAGGTAGGATTGTAAAATTCACTGTGCACCAGCAAACATAATAGATGAGGAAAGCGTGGGGAGGGGCAGGGGGGAAATAAGTGAGAGCATACAAATTAAAGAGCAGCATTTGAAATCTAATCAAATATTCCCTCAATTTACTCACCACCCCTGCAGTGCTGTGCAGCTTTTTTAGGGTTTTATTCCTTATTCTCTTTTAAAGTGACATTTACATTAATTTACAGTACTAACATGAAACCTTATTTAAAAGCTGAGAGGTTTTGTAACTTCTTATTTTTCAGCGGCTGTCCCTGAGTTTCCAACTGACTAACAAAGAGTCTTTAGTTTTATTTCATGCTTGCAGGAGTGGATCCGTAGTCTCTTCAAGGTAAGTTCCTGCTGCTCCTGTTAAACACGGAAGGGAGACCATCTTGGTGGGTTCAGGTGGTAATTGGCTGCGAAGCAGAAATATTCCATCTCTGTAGCCCTCCATACTCCAAAGTGCCTTCAGTGCCTGTAATCAGTGCTGGAGTCTATTCCAGCTTCAAAACCAGGGACCAGCTGCATTTGGGGGGATGCGCTGTAATCAAAGTGTCATACGGAGAGGTCTACGTTTGCTTTGAACTGGTGGGATTTTATTTCAGGTTGGCAGAGAGGAACCTGGCTGGAAAAATGGGGTGAGCGTATGCACCTAGAACAGGCATTTCAAAGTTCATTTCCCATCATTTTTTTTTGCTTTCTTGCTTTTCTTTTTGTTCTCCCTCCCTCCCGCCCCAAAAATGTTAACAAGCTAGTAGCAGTGCCCAGTGCATTATCCAGGAAAGGTGCTGGCACCTTCTTGCCTTGGCCAGAAGTGAGAGCAGAGGATCTCTTGTGTGGTCCTGGGACAGGACAGATGTGCAGTTCACAGACACAGATTCTCTCTGGTGATCCAATTTGTCCTCTTTTCCTACAATTTCTTTCCTTTTTTTTTTATTCCCTAATTAACACAGGTAATGAATTGCATATGGCCATGGCATTTACTTCTCTGTGTGAAATCTGTAGCAGCTGCATTGTTTATCAGTTCAATATGTTTACTACAGATGCCATTTCTGTGTGACAATTAAGTTGTTTAAAATCTCCTTTTCCCACCCGCTATGTCCCTCCCCAGCCTTCCCGTCTTCTTTCCAACATGCATCATTGCAACGTGATTCCTTTTCCAGGCTGATGCCACACTCCAGCTAAAAGATCAAATCCGCCAGTGGTCTGAATGTTGTGTGGCCATTTAAACTGATGGAAAGTTCTGAAATATTACTGTATTTCCACTCCCACCAAACGCAAGGTAAACTGACCACCAAGGGTGCAAATGATGGAAAACCAGACCCAGAGCCTTTTGCATGAGACGAACAAAAATTGATTTACCTCCTTTCATTTAACCATGAATGGATCCTACACATCTTTGGAGAAATATTGTGCTCTTCAGACCTTTTCAAGTATAATGACATCTGAAATGTACATACTTTACCAGTGCTATTGAACTGGACTGTGAAATAATCTTTGAACCACGTCAATATGGCAAAACACACAGAGGGGGCATGATTTACTGAGGCCATAATTAAACATTGAATTTGCCTCTCCTCTGGGCTCAGCTGAATTCCCGTCAGCAGCCTCTACAGCAAATTGTTGCAACCTAATGTCCTATGTGTTTGGATTTTGTTAATTTATTTCCTGCACCTCATTTTCCTGGAACGAATGCGGTTATTTATGGCACAGCAGCAAACACTTTACATTTATGGGGGGTTATGAATTTCAGTAATGGGTTTTGTGGCAATTTAATCTGTCCCAACTATGAGGCATTTTACAATGACAATTAAATTATTATTAAAAAAATAAACCTCAAATGACATTCTTATCGCTTATCAACATATCAAAAGTTTCACCATGTTGCATTTTTGGACTAGGTTATAAATATTCCTCTGTACTTTTTAGAGAATCTTTGCTATAAACTCTGAGTGAACTTAATTAACTTCCACAGCTTATTTGAAAGGAAAATTCTTTACACATTTCAGTGTCAGTGAATGAAACATTTTTTTGAAAAGTTGGTTTATTATATGCAAAAGCGTATGCCAGTGCTTAATATTTAAAGATTTAAATTTGGTGTACTACATTGACTCCTGAAGAGGAGATCACCCCATGGGGTGGGAGTGGTAAATTTGTGAATTTTCTTGTCCTAACCTCATGGGGGAAAAAGCTTTTATTTCCATCGGTCAGCACTGTCTATGAAAAATGATCAAAAAAGTGTCAAGTATGTTAATTTACACTCCATTAAATTAATTTTAATCCTGGCCTGCTGAGTAGCTAATTTTCAAAGCTAAATATCTTGGCTCTTTCAAAACTTTTTTTTTCTCTCCTCCAAAATACCCAGAATACTCCACTTCTTTTGGGGGAGCTGGGGACTTAACATCTTCTTCAAGATTCAATATAGATGTGCAGCTTTGTGTGTGAGAGAGAGAATGTAAATTCCCCCTCTCCACCTCCTCTCCAGAGAGTGGCAAACGAAAACTTTCATTACAAAAGACTCCTCAAAGTTATTTTCAAATCTCTGTCTGAAAAAATGACCCCTAATGCACTGATTATGGTAATGCCTAGAGGCTCAGTGAGATTGGGACTATATTTTGCTAAGTGCTATATAAAATATCAGATGGTACCTATTCTAAAGAGCCTGCTATCTCAGAAGACAAGGCAGACAAAAGACTGGGTAAAAAGAGTGGAATTACACCTATCTGCAGATAAAGCAGGCTATTCTAATTATCATGGTGCTATCAGACGGCTTGTGATCAATTCCTTGTTCAGCTGCCACCTCCTCCAATCCTCCCCAAGCCACAATTATGATTTTAGGCAAGTCAAGGAGTCTCTCCAAATCTCCATTCCCCCTCTGCGAGACAGTGGCAATAGCACTGCCCCATCTCATGGAGGAGGTTGGAGGATGAAATTCACAACTGAGTGAAGGAAGACACATAGGTCATATACAAAGTCTGCCCTCAGCTGACCACATTTCTAGCCACAAGAGACTACTGTCTTTTAGATGTATATATGTGTTACATGCTGTAAGCACTCATACCCCCTGGGCAACAGCTAACTCAGCTATGAAGCCTCAGCAAGATCACAGGACTAAGTGAACCCTTGTTCTCCTTCAGGAAAGCAGTCTGCACTGAATACCATTTTCTTCCTGCCTTTAAGTACCCCACATCACCTAAGAACGACGGTATTCTCTGATTTTGGAATGTGTGGAAACTACTTCCCACACACATCACCTGGGATCCAAATTTTCCCCCAAATAGGTGAGAGGCAGAAAAGGGCTTTAGGTCCTCAGCTAAGGACCTCAGCTAGTGGTGGCTAATGATTCGCCTTGGTCTCTTCTATTTCACTAAAACAGGAGAGATCCCAGATTCAACACCAAATTGGTGCAGCTTCGATATTGCAAAGGACCAGAGCATTTAGTCTAACACTCCTGCCCCAGCATATATCCATACAACCTGTTTTTTTCAGACAGCTGAACCTGGCTAAAGTGCAACCTGGTGTTGAGCCAGAACCTCACTTTTTGAGCCTATATCTTTTAGCATCCACTGGAGCATCCAGTAGCCAATAGCCTACATGAACAGAGGAACTAGAAACTTAGCTTCCATTCACAAGGAATTAAAATCATATGTGCCGTCAACCAGAAAGTTTGCTGTTACCTGGGACGTGTACAAAGTCTGTTGGAGACATTGCAATTCTTAGTATTATTTTCAGCCCACCCTGATGATGCCTCTCTCCACTGGGATATGTAACACAGCCTTCAACGATTTGTCTTTAAGCAAGAAAGCATTACCTGTAAAGACAAAAACCCACCTGTAAGAAAATGAGATTCCCTGGGGTAAGGGAATCATCCACCTTGATAAATCAAACTGCACTCCTTAGCAGCTGAAAGGCAGTCTTGTAACTTGTAAATCTATGAAGACAACCTGCAGGTGTTCCAAAGAAGCATCCCAGCACCTGCCCAGGTCAAGAGGATTTTCCTGCTTAATTAACAAGGTTATTTTGTTTTCCCCTCTTTAATTCCAAAACGGTAAGTAATTGGGGAATCAGCTTACAGAGATCAAAAGGTCTTGATTGCTAGTAAGCAGCCCCTAGGTTAAATTCAGCCATGGAAGCCTTGCGCTGGTGGCAAGAAGAGAAATGTTTACTAGAAACTACAACCCCTATGGTTCAAGCTTATGTCTCTTTCCCACTGTGCCTTTGAATTTAGCTACATTTTCTGCATTTAAAAACTTGTGAAAAAAAATTATAACTAAGATCTAAGGGAATTAAAGCAAAACTTTATAAATGTTTTGTTTCCAAACAAAAATGTGAAGGCACCTTCAGAAGCTTTGTTCTCTTTTTACTTATGTTTTTTTATTCTACCTTCAGAAGAAAAAAATTAGCAGGAGAGGGCTTCCTCCCTCAGGCTGCTTGGTGAACGGACGTTGTTTTCAAGACGGCCCCATGCAGTTCACTAGCAACAACTTCAATGTTCCTAAACTTTCAGTGGCACTGCATGAGACCCTGCAAACTTGGGGTAAAAAGAAAAAAAGCCTGTGAAATATGGTTTGGAGTAATGTCTTTTTTTCACTCTCATTATATGGAAAGAAAAGCTTGTGTTTTGTATACGATTTTCCTCTCTTGAATGAAACTTTTTGTTTTAACACTGAATAGGTTTCCAAAATGAATTAACAGTTCTGCCAAAATGGTTATTGGGGCAAGGCATGCTTGTCCTTTAGAGGATTTGGGAAGGCAATGTGTCACTTGCTATGAAGAATTCACGACAAGTTCTGAAGAATAGTCAGAAAAGCACAGAAATTCACACTCTGGAGTACATCTTCACTGCAAGCAGAAAGCGACAGCATCTGCACAGAGATTTCTTCCTCAAAAACAAGGGGTAAAGGAAAGAAAAACTTTCTGAATTCACATAGTCAAACACTGAAAAATGGCCACAGTCTAGGCTGAACTGATTCTTTCTGAAATCCATCTGCACCAGGAGAACTGGAGCTGTGACTAATACATTATCTTTGGGTCAGCTGTGGATCAAGTTGAATTTGGAAGGAGAAATCTTAGGTCACAGATAGGTGATCTCAGGCAGCCAAACAGGCTCCCCTCCAGCCATCATTGCACTTAATGGGTCTGGAGACGATATATGACTGCTTCTCCTGCACACTGTAAACCTGATAAGAAATTAACTATGGACAAGAAAAGGGCTTTTTCCTTTTAAAGAAGCATCACAGAATAAACATTAAATGAACTTCAAACTCAGCCACTCAAAGATGTAGCACATGGATTTGGTGACAAGAGATGCTGTAATTCTGTCTGTCTCCAACAAGATGACAACTGCTACAGTTAGCATGCAACATTTCACTTCAGTAATCTGAATTTATGTGAATTGTGAATTGTTAAAGGTAGTTGTCCAGGCTTTTTTTATTATAACATAAAGATGGATAGACAACTCTGAAGTGTTGTTCATCCTATTTTATAAACCTTTGTTAGAGAAGCTGTCTGCCTCTCCCTTGACTATGGAGGAAGCTTAGGAAGCTGCGTTAGGTAAAACACCAAACCACCAAATTTTAAAGCAAGAGGAGATTAATCTCATGCTTAAACAGCATGTCATGTATGGCTCTATCTTGATTCTACTATGTGTTCATGTATCTCACAGTTCTACAAGGACAAATGGATACTTGTCATAGATCATATGAAAATGTCTATGTTGGAATGGTATTTCTTGCTTTAAAACACCCTTTTACTTTGGTCTCCTGAAAAATTACTTTCTACATTGTACTCTACATATTGTGGAGTGTTTCTAAAGCTTCCCCCTTCATCCTGCAATCCATACTTACAGATCATTGAAAGTGTTTTCTCCACCTTGTAAGGAAACTGAAGGCAGATATCTATTCCATTAGTTCAGTAAAAATTTGGAGAAAACACTAGAAAGAATGAATTCCAGTAGAGCTGCCCTAGGTTTCCATGATTAAATATTTTTGTCCCCAGATATCGGCATTTTTATGAATCCATGTTCATAGCAATGCCAAAGTATGATGAAGGAGAAAAAGACCTGGATGGAAAACAAAGCATCCCTGCAAAAAACCCCTTCATTCATTCTCCAGAATAAAGGAATGTTGATTTCTATGCCCAGGTGTCCTGAGGGCTGGCTGTGCACAGTTGGGGCTGTATAAATTCTACAGTCTACATTAGTGATCCTGCAAGGATGGCAAGAGGTAGAAGCCTTGGTACCAGCATTTGTTGCAGAAGACTTCATTCAAATTGCTCTGATTTCCCTGACCTCAGAGTTTTGGCTACAGCCAAGGGGCCACAGGAGGTTCATGGCTTAAAAGTGCATTTTGAAATATGTCCTAGTTGCACAATTCCACACCGCAGGAGTGGTAGGAATAAGGACAATATCAGAAAAGGACAAGAGCAACATATTTTGCAGATACCAAGAGCATAATTTCGATCCTTCAATCACTCTGTCATTTTTTTCTCTCTTCACTTTAAGTAACTGAAACAAACAATTTCTCATCTTTCAGAAACACCTATTGGCAGAAAGAATAATGTACTTGTAAGGAAATAAGTAAATCAAAAGCAAAGGAGACCTTCTTAATTGTTGAGACAAATGCTACTTGGTCTCTCTTTCTTAGCAAGTTTTCTCGTCTAAACTCATTGTTAAAACTTGTTCAGTAAAGGATCCCATGAAGGAAACATCCTGGCTCCTTAGAAATCCATGTCAAAACTCCCACTATCCTCAGTGAGAACAGGAGTCCTCCACATAAATGAAGCCCTATGACAAGTCCCTTTTCAAAGTATTTTCATTTACAGGATCGAGAGATCTCAGGACTGGCTTCCCCTACATTCAAATTTCTCAAATTAGGAACAGATTTTCAAAGCAGTTTATTTCCAGTTTTGGCATATAAGTAAAATCTGGATTGCTTTAAGAGCTCAGCGTCCCACAGAGAACACTGAGATTCTCATAACCAGGTATTTGCAAAGATTCAGGACATAAGGCATCCTCAGTGCCCCAGGTTCTTGCAGAGGTGTCTAAATAAAAGCTGAGCTCTTTTGAAAACATAGCCTGTATTTTATAAAGCAAAGCCTTCACAGCACTTTAATATCAGAAATTTATTAAGACCTGTTGCACCTTTGTAAAATAGGGTCATATTTTTACTCTTCTAATTTTACATATAGATAAAATGAGATACAGAGAGGTGAAGCTGATGTGCTCAGGATCATAAAAGAACTATAAATTAATGCTGAATTTGGATGGGAAAGGTCACACATCACAACTCCCACTCCCTTCTTTAAACACTGGATCCCTAAAGTCCTTAAGGAATCCTTCAAAGTGATTAGAAATCAGATTTTATTCAATTTCCCCTCTGTGATTCATCTCACAGGCTGTGTGACCTAAGAGATTCATTCAGGTTTTGGAAGAGACAGAATGAAACATTTATTAATAAATAAAAAGAGTTTGGAATATTTAGCAGGACCAAAGTTTAAAGATTATAAAGATCTGAGGCTCTTTAATAAATATTAAATATACATTTTTCACCTGATTTTTGGCCAGACATGAAGTGTGGTGTAGAATTGCAGGGACAACGAATTCTGAAGCCAAGAGACCTTTATCTTTGTTGTGGGCTCTTTCTAATAAGAAATACTTCTATTCCCTTCAGTTCATGCAAATGTGCAGTTACTCTGATTAGCGTGAAGAGCACCAAATGGCAATGGAAATCAAGGAACCTAATTATTTCCAGCAGTCACTTCAAAGATGCTCCACCGAAATGAAAGACATGTCTCTCACCTCTTGGGCCCTATTATGTTCTAAACTTTGCCTAGCCCTGCTGACACGCCACCTCTGCTTCAGATGGATTTGATGAATCATGAAAACAGCATCATTTACAGTTCAAGGTACCAAAGCAATTTTCCATTGGCACCTTTATGCCCTTGCTGCTGCAAAAGAGAAGTGTATGAAAAAACTCCGGTGACTTTTCAGCAGTCAAGTGATTTCTGCAGGGGGGAAAAAAAAAAAAAAACCCATAGCAAATATTCTCTGAGAGCAAGTACATACACATAGACAATGGTATGCATGTGGGTGCCCATGTACACAGACGTGTTTCAGTGCTTGCTGTCTGTGGCAAAGTAGTTTTTTCTGTAACAAGGATGGACAGGAAGGCAGGAAAATACAGAGGAGGGTAGCATGTCAGCAAGGTTTGGTGGCAGAGGCTGTAAGGCATCTCAACGTTTAGAGGGGTGAGTTCAAGCCTTGCCTTGAAGTTACGCTGAAGGCTGTCCTCAGACAACTCTTTGATAACTGGGTAACAGCTTGGTTGGACTGGTGAGTTAGGAGCAGCTCAGCACGTTGCTAACTGCATCCCTACGCAGGCGATGGAAACCAGCCTGCCTTGACCATGCTGGCTCAATGGCAGACCTTTAATCATGCTTTTATAATTACTGCACCCTAAACCCTGATCCCATCTTACGTGTGAGTTTATGCCACTTGCTTGCAGCCTACGATGCTAGCTCAGGGACTGCCGGCAGGTCGGAGCGACCCTTCTGTGTCTGTTCATTGTTTTTGCAGTCATGAATGGTGTAAAGGTCTCCGTGAACTATGCAGGAGGTTTCTGTGGCCTCCTCCGTTCCCTGTTCCCCCTTTTTTTTCTGTCTCCAGAACAGAGTATCAGGGATGGACTATTAAAATCGCTCCAACCCTCATTGCTATTTCAGTCTTTCTGTAGCAGACAGTTGTTCTCATTACTTAGTCTAAGGAGGCTACCATTTTATGTAGAATTAATTTCCTTTCTGGAGCTGTGTGAGCAGAGTTGAATATATATTTTTCCCCCAAAATGTCACAAAGGGTTTTTTTTCTTAATTATACCCCAGGACATTTCACGATTGCTTGAGAAATGCTGCAAAAGCTTTATTGAATTTTTTTTTCTTTCTCTGGTAAAGTCTTCACAAGATGGTGGTTTAGTATTGACAGGTGTGAAATTAAGGGAGTTTCACAGTTTTATTTGAGAAGTGATCTCCGTCAATGCGAATGCTAAATCTCAGAATTTTTTTAACTGTCATTTTAACAAGGGCTGATATTTTCCAGTAAAAATACATAAAATTTCAAAGCAGTTTAATGTAGTATGCCTTTAACAAAATTTCTGTGAAATACCTCTTGGCCTGACACCCTTGCTTTCACCATTGAACATCAGCTTCATCAGTTAGCCACTGAATTCAAAGCTAGAATGAGTCCTTTAACAAAGTGAAAATAGGCAGACAGAAACTGATGTGAGCTCAGAGCCCTCTTCCCTCTGCTTCCCAAGTTCCCACCTCTCTTGGAAGGTACTCCTGGCTGAGGTGAGGTGAAATTTTCCTGATTTTAGAGAGTGCATGAAGTTTTTCATCAAAAATCTAATTTTCAACAAAAGACCTGGATTCTGTTCCTGATCCTGTCACAGACCGTGCTGTAACTTCAAATGAAACCATTAATCTCCCTGTGTTTCTGTTTCCCCAATAAAATGACATAGTTGAGCTTCCTTTCTCCTCTTTCTTTGTCTTTATGATTTATTTGGTTTACTTCTCTGCTGTGTTTTCACTGTGTATTTGAGCTGGAGGCTGTAAATACTTTTCATAACAACAATATGTTCAGCCTCAGATTTGAAGATCATATTAACAGATCCTGAATGAGCACAGTGACAATTCTGGTTAGGAGCCGATTGACTTAGATCACCTGAAATCAGTTAACTCATTTCCTCATCTCTCTCAAAGCAAGTAATTTGCTTTCATTATATTAATAAAGTGGCTTTAAAATGCATCTAAAGAGAAATACATACAGGAGCTAGATTCAAATCCCATGATCACTTTGAAATGTTGTACGACATTTTTGTACAGCACCTAGCCCAAAAGGGTTGATTCCTTGATTAGGAAGGAAGAAAGCCTAAAGTCTTTCTATTACTTTTGAATTTTAATCCTCATCTCTCTAGACTGCTGATTTTTCTCCTATTCACTGCCCTTAAATCCAATCTGATTCCAGAATACATCAGACCCTGGGGTAGGTTTTTCTGAAACTCGGCTGAATACATTTTCTTATGTTGTAATTTTTTCCCTTTTTTTCCCATTCCTATTTGCTTAAAAATAAATAGTATCTTTTCTGTAATTCCAGACAGAACACAGAGCGCTTGCCCTATTACACTGCAGCTGAATTCTAAGTATACAATTATACAGGGAGGATCTTTAGATAAACCAGCTTGAGGACTTTTGAACATTAAACTCAAATCAGATAACGGCTTTCATCCTGTGCACTGCATTACACAGTGTGCTGCAACTAAGTGGAAGGCTCAAGGAAAAAAATATACCTTCCATGGGTATAAAGATGTCAAGGTAATAAAAAAAGCAGATGCAAAATCCTCCAAACACAAGAGGAACGGAAAAGATGTAACAGATAGACTACTCTGCTTGTTACCAACAGCTCGTTGGAATCTCAGAGAGTTGGCCTGGCAGAGCCTACACCTGTCTTTTCATGTGCTGCTGAGGGCTAAAAAAAAAAAAAAAAAGAAAAGACCAAATATTCTGGGTGAATGTTGAGTCCCAGATCAAACTGCTAATGGAGTATTCTGTGTAAAACAAGCGAGGCAATTATTCCACTCAGCTGTGCTCTGGTAGGGCCTTAATTGGAAGAGTGTGTTCAGTTTGAGCTCAGTGCTTTATTATACACATATATATTTAAAAAAAAAAAAAAAAAAGACCAAACTGGGGTAGAGGAACAAAGAAGCAGCTCATAGGAACTCATATGTTAAAAGGTTTAGGAGACTAATGCTGATGAGGAGAGCTTAAGGACGCTGGACACTTGAATTAAAACCCTGAGTAGAAGTAATTATTATCCACGCATTCAGCTATGAAATGCAGAGGTGAGGCAGAGCATTTGTTCTCATGGGGATGACATTTAGCCCAGGGAACAGCAAGCAGCATATATCTTGTGCATCAGATAAAGATCTCTTAAGTCTTATTCTGACAATGTAAGATACACATAGTTTTTTTGCTGGCCATCTTTATTGGCAGTGCAGAGAAAACCCCATCACTTCATGTCAAGATAGGACATTTTTACACAGGTTTGCTATAGTTGCCTTTGGACATAAGGGCTTGCTCTGAGACCCGTCGAGCGTGTGCTAACACCTGTGCTAGGCAGAAGTCAGTAATGGTCTCTTCAAAACTGCCACAAAATTCATTCTTCAGTGCTGTCTGCTCTTCTTCCCCAAGAGGACCATGTAGGGTGTGAACTTTCAGCTGGTTCTCTGGAGATAGCATAAATCCATTGCAGTCAAAGAAATGCATCCTCTAAGTCAGCTCAGTAAAGGTTTATGGCAATAATTTCATAAGGGTCTGAATAAACCAAAGCTCTCTGTTGCCTTGGATTGCACAGTTCCAGGTGAGATATATCCCCCTCTGTCCTAACAAATACTTACAGGAAACATTTTGATTTCACAGCATCCTCTGGATAGCAGGTTTTCCTGAAGGCAGATAAGGCGCTGAGTGTTTCAGCAGCACAGGGAAGGCAGTTCAAAGTAATCTCAATGACTTGCCCAAAACTCTTCCCAAAGCTAACTCTTTTTCTTAAGTTCCCATTATTCTCCATTTTTGCCTCTATCTCTGCAATTCCTAACAACATCTTATTCATCAATGGTACTGATCTCTCGATCAAGATTCATTCTTGTGAGGTTTTAACCCTCACTGAGAACTGGAAAATTCCTGAAAAAACTCACAAGTAACTTTTTTTCCTGAGAACAAACCCATATGTTTCTGTAAAAATTTGTTTTAAACATGTAAACTTACGAGCTACAGAGATCACTGAAGCAAGTGTCTTCTGCCCATGGCATACATCCACAGTGCAGTTCTCTCCATCTCAGCCAGACACCAAGTCACTTTTTGCCCATCAGTGAGAGCAGCACATGCGAGGGTGGCTGCAAGTCATCTCATCACAAGGTCGTCACATCACATCTCTAAAGGGTCAGATGAAGTGTGCTTGTGAAGGACTATTCCTCCCAGCTGCTACAAAGGGGAGTCAAGACAGCCAGCTTAGATGCAGATGTCCACACTGAGAGTTAGGACTAAAGCCAGGGGACGTGAAGGCCTGGTTCCTACACCAACTTGCTGTTTCACCCAAAACAATTTATTTTGCCTCTCTTCTCTCCTTCCCACTCTCTTTTGCCTTTTGGATGGAGTTTGCTGTAAGCAGTCACTATTAAAGATGAGCTTGGCCTTCTGGATGTCGATTGAAATCCATAATCTCTGCAATCTGGGAGTTGCAAACACCAGTCCATTCACTCTTATTTCTCCATCACTGGTATTTCAGGGTTAAAAACCTAAGCAGCAGAGTATACCAGGGTCTGCCTTCACATTGTAAGTGGGAATTAACAGCAGCATAGCTGGTTTGTTGTAACAATAATAACATTTCATGTAAGGTCTCCCATTTCACACTATCTTTACAACATAAGATGATCTCTCCAAGGAAGATGAAAATAATTATAATTACATCTATGAAAACCCTGAAAACTTAGAGCAAGGTGGAAAATCATTTGCCATAAGGTGTGTGGAAAATCTTTGGGAGCACAATACTGGTTCCTTAGGGAAATTATGGTGGATTGGGGGACAGACAGGTTATTTGTTTTGTTTTCATTTCATTTTGTTGCGTTTTCACCCTGTAAGATGGCCATGGAGGTTTAAAATGTTGTAATATAAACATATATGCACTGGAAAATGTTATTTTTTAGCTATTAATAATACCACCTGTAACTGGGCAAGCAGAATTATGGCCTAAAGAAAATCAGACCTTATGCTTCAGAATATATGTTGATTGCTTCTGGTGGTCAGGAAGGAGCACATTGCTTCCTATCTCTCAGTGCATAACTTGTTGTGTAGTTCATGTGCTATTGCAATAAGACATTTACTTTATTATACAGCATCAGCTAAGAACTACTCTTCTTAGGTTACTGGGCTGCATAGCCCAATGATACAAGAGTTTCCTTCACATATAAAGAGAAAACTAGCTAGGGATGTCTCAGTTATTTTACATGTGAGGACTTGGTCTGCTGGATGAAAATCCTTTCCCTCTAGTCAACGTCCATCATGGATGTCTGCCTGATAAAGGACTAGAAGGAAAGCAGCCAGATAAGACCCCTGCCCCTACAGGACTTCTCCACATCATCACCCAAAGATTCAGAATCAGCATTACCCAAGTCCCTCAGGTCCAGCCTTTGCACTGGGACAGGCCGCAGGACTGCAAGCACTCATCCAACCAACTGCCTGGACAAGGACCTGGAGAGGATTAACATGTGGTTGCACTGCAGTCTTGGTACCGCGTTGGAGGATGGAACAAGGGGAGTTGAATTTTCCCCTATCTGTGTCATCACCGACCTTTTAGATACTGTGAAGCAAAAGACCTCTTTCTAATGTGTAAGTCTCTCATTTGCCACTTCAAGAATGAAGAATAAATAAAAGTCTCTGCTGCCATTTTGTTGAGGGAAAAGAGAGGCATAGGAAAAGGAGGAGATTCCCCTAAAGAATGGCAAAACTGAAACCAAAATCCAGTTTTAATCTTTCCCAGTCCAGGACACTGCTTTCCATCACACTTCTAAATGGTTAATTCAGTTTCTGTAGTCTTCTCAAAGTCAAGCTTTCCCGCTGTTCTTTGTGGATGGCCCTCCCAATCAATTATGTCAGAACAATCACCAGTATGGTATAATAATGTATAATTTTTCATCTAAATTAAAATGTACTTAGGAGACCTTCATTTCCCTCACATTTCATTGCATTCATCAGAAATACAGCAGGAAAAAAAATACCTCTGAGCAAACACTGTGAGCTGTTTACAAATGCTTCAAGTGCAGTAAGACAGGGATTGTTGTTCTGCAAGGCCCTCCTCTTCCCATCACACAGGAGATTTTCCAGGCAAACTCCAGAGAAAGAGATAGTGGGGTAGAAGGGCCAACTCTGATCTTTAAGGAAAACAATTTGTGTAAAGAAATGGTGTTCCATTTTAAAATCTTGTGGTGTGCTGTAAAACAGTAATTGCTATCTATCTAGAGACGTTCTCATTTCACGTCTCTCTCAGTGAATGAAACTGCAAATTAATTACTATCTTATGTATGCATCAAAGACCAATGCTGTGCACAGAAAACATCCAGGGTGAAAATCAGGCCATATTTATTTCAGTCAAGCTGTTTAAATATAGGTGGAAATCATAGCAGTCTCACAAGTAGTTTAGACAAAGCAGAACAATTCCACAGCATCACCAATAAATCTTCAACTGACTCAGATATTTTCTTATCAAGCTTATTACAAGGCTGTTCATATATAGAAAGATATAGATACAGGTGTGTGTATATTAATAGGATAGAAGTTGGTTTCTGAATTAATGAATAACACAGCATTTCTATAGACAGAACTATAAGCAAATTTTTTTTTCTGGAGTAGCTCATTGCTTTTAAATATATTCTCACAGCATAACTGTAGGTTAGCTATTAATCCAACCACCCAACCAAAAATGTGTAATTTTGCTGCAGTCTGTTATGCTTGAGTGCGCGTACCGCAAACGTGCACCAACCCCAGAGCTCCTTCGCTTTCCTGGCTTCCAGAACCCTGATATACCGTAGTTTGCTCCTTCTTTCCAAAAAGCTTCCCTGCTTTTGCTTGTCCCTGCCTCTGCCTCTGATTTTGCACATCTTGCGTAAAGATGTGGGTTACCTGGGATGTAGGTTATCAGAAAACTTGTTTTCAAGCATGATACTTTTAGAGACAAGTTATCTGAAGTGCAAATGGTAGTCCTAAAAATACTGTGCTGTAACCCTACAAAGAGGGTTACCATATATCATGGTTTTCTTGGAGATGACATCTTTTCTGTTCTAAAAAATTTTGGCCAGGTAATTTTCAAGGACTTCACATATTTTTCCAAACACCGATGAGCCTAAGAGACCAGACATCTGCAGTCAGGCTTTTGCTCACCCAGGAAACCCAGACATAAGCAGCATGGTGTTATTGCTGTCATTTTTTTCCAACCAACTTCTCACTATAAATGACTTAACAGTATCAGTGTGGGCTTACAGCAAAACAATATCACTGTAAACGCTTTGTCCAAAAGATACAGGGGGAAAAATTGCATTACAGTTAGAAGAATCAATTAGGTTGTGAATGGGCGTGTGGAAATTTCAATTCTCTCTCAGACAACTACACAATCAAGGGAATGCTTTGATTCTAAAACCAGTGAAGTGGCTGCATATTTCAATCCTCAATTGTGTAGGAAAACACCAAATAAGATATTAACATTCTTTCACCCATACAGAAAAAGGCTTTTTCCTTCCCCTTTGAAAATGAATAAGAAAAATGGAAGTAAATTTGAGAATCTCCAACTCCCCCTGCTGAGTTAGTAGGACTAATTGTACAATCACACTACTCAGCAGTGTAAGTAGGCAATTGGCCATGTGGGGCTTAAAAACTCTAATTTCTATTACAATAGCTTCCAGCATCCTCACTGGACATGGATTTCTTTTCAGATGCATCCAAAATGGATGGTGCTTTTTAAAAAAAAAAAAAAAATCCAGAAAAAAGAAGCAATAGGAAAGAAGAAAGAAAAAGCCAGAGAGCAAATGCAACTTGCTTAAGGTCACATTGTAAGGGCAGAAGTAGAAACCATTTCTTCTGAATCATGCTCTCACTGGGCAATGCTGCCATGCAGCAAAATCTGGCTAGGGCAGAAGAGCTGGGAAAAAAATCAGAATAATTACTTTGCCTGTTTACATCCTGATTTCACTTTTTTCAGGGCTTTATTGGAATTATACTAATGTATTTTAAAGAAAGAAAGAAAAAAGAAGGGAAAAGCACACAGTGTATTTGAGAGGAGACATGAACCGTTATGTCTTTGTCTATTTCACCTGAAATATTTATTTGTACATATTGACAATGAACATTTACAACTGTCTGCTGAGGAGATATTACCCTGAGCTGCTTAAACCACTGTGCTAATCGACAGTGAGGTAGATTGGAAGAGATTTCCCCTGGAAGCCCCTTGGAAGCCTTCTCCAGCAGCGCTTTGTAGATCTCTCTCCCCAGAGAATACAAATATCTCTTTCATCCCCTGCTCCAGCAGGAAGGAATAGGGAAAAAGAGACCATTGGTGGGCTGATGACTAGCATTTTGCCCACCCGTTCAAGAGCAGCATGCAGTCATGGGTGCTAAGGGAGACTCAGTTCCTTGGGGTAGATAAACTTTTTCTGCTAGCTACATTTGCGTGAGGGATCTGTTCAGAGCAAAGGGATGATGGGGATTTTCTGTAAGGCTGATCAGGTGCAGGAATCCTTTCTGTCTGCTGATGACTCTGCTTGGGCTAAAGCCTTCTTCCACTAAAACTTTCTTAGATGAGAACCGAAACTGGTTGTAACACAGGTCCACCAGCTCTACCTCTCTACCCCTTGATGAGCATCACTCCCTAGAGACACAGATACGGGCCACAGATACTTTCCTTTTTGAGGACATCACCCTGTTTTCACTTCCATCTCCACTACACTACACAAGCACCGTCTTCAGGCCACATGGGGAAGCAGCCTCCAAAACAATTAATAGGTTTTATTTCCACATTTGAATAACAGCTGTGACTGTGAGTCATTTCAGTCACATGTGGCAACAGCTCAGTGGTGTTAACAGCTCTGGGTGCACAAGTGAACATTTCTGAGTGGAGGGAAAAGTAAGGCAAATCCCTTTATACTATCAGCATAGACCAGGCAATGGCCTTTGCTTATGCAGATCATAATCATAATCATTATCTTTTATGGTGAAGTACTTCAGTATTATGGGGCACAGGTACTTTTTTGAAGTGGTTACTAACACATTAAATAAGGAATTTAGAGCCAGGAAACGTTTGATAAATGGCTGGTTGGGGGAGCACTTAAACCATAAAATCTGCTTGTGATAACAGCATGGCTTCAAGTTTGAGAAGATGGAATCATCCCTGACGTTGAAGCAGTGCTAAGGATGATTGGAGAGACAAGGCTATCATCCTTTCAATGTCTTTCCAACCAGTGTCCTCCTGAGGAAATATCCTTTTGGACCGTGATCCAACTTAACACTTCTGCATGGGGGTAGTTTTAAGACATGCATTGACTTCAAGCAAATGTCCTGTTAAAGGTATCATGCAAAGCAAACATGTTCAGTGCAGGGGGACAGGATGAGGTCTAGGTATGTCCATGCGAAGGTGTAAGTGGGGATGAGCAGGTCTGTAATTAGCATGTTTCACCTCCAGGTATCCAGGTTTTTCTTCGTCTCTCTCTACCTCCATGGTGGGACAAGGCTCTGAAACTCTGAGTGCAGACCCTTAGAGGTAGAATTCACTGTGCTGAGCTGAGGGGAGGAATTTGTCCTATTACATTAGTTGCCTGTGTAGGCGACATGTCCCCCTTCATTGCTAGTAAGTGATCACGTCTGCTCAGATAGAAGGGCTGATGAAATCAGAGCAGCTTCTGTTGTTTCTGGCTCCAAGGTTAATTTTATCAAAAGCAAAGCTCCTTTGACTGCTATCAGCAGAAAGGAAAGTAAAGCTCTTTTTATTACAGGGATATCAATAGAAGCATTTGTCTGACCTCCCTATCACCTCTCCCCTCCCCACCCCCACTGGCTCCAAATTAGGGATGGGAGAATAGAGCTGATAAAATAGGGCTAAGATAAAAATCTTAATATTGCAGAACCCGTAACACAGAAAGTAGGAAGAACCAGAAAAGCCAAATTTTGACCTTCAAAGATGGGTCAGAATCAAAACCATAGGACAGTATCTGTTTTACCTATCCCAATCTCTGGAGTAGGTTAAATAAAGCAAACTCATGTCATAAACAACTAGGAGTTTTAGTTTTTTGAAGGCAAATCCAGCCCTACAGCGGCATATCTTTCCTAGTGATAGGATGCTGGAGACAATACAAATAGTGATTCCTGATGGATTTTAGCAGCTCCATTTCAGGGTCTGGAAAAAAATAGGACCCTAGATGTGCAAAGTTGAAAATTGTGAGGCTAGAAGTCAACATGCTGATGTCTACCACTGCCTCAGAGCTTTTTCTTTCATTTCCCCATTCTTTTGCAATCATGGTCTAGAGATATAAGCAAAGGCAAAAGAAGACAAGGAAAACTTGATTAATTTTCCTGGTTCCTTGTGGATTCCCAGAAAAGCTGATCTTTAAAACTGGTTTAATAATCCCAAAAGGAACGATAGCATTGTGTGTAGCTATGTACAGAAGACTACTGCCCAGAAAGGGGTGAAAGGATGTCAAGTAACTAAGGCGCTGAAGTGGCACTAAGAAAATGTGGGCTCAATGGCATCGATTTCCTCTGCAAGTTTAAAGAAATCATATTGGGTCTGATATTCACTAACACTGAAGCATTTTAACATCATGGGAGAAATGAAAAGTGAGTGTAAATGTAATATATACCCACTTCATGGCCCGTTTATGCTGCCAGAGTAGTGGAAAGCAAATTTAGTGCAAATGAGAATCACACATTTTATCTTTCTGTGCCTCAGTTCTGCATCTGTAATACAGAAGTTAATAAAACTGTCTGACTCCCTGTCGCGCTCACTCTTTTTTTCACTACTTGTCAGCCCTGTTTATCTGGCCTATGAGCTCTTCAGTGCAAGAACTGTCTCTCACAATATCTTTGTATAGCCACTTGCACAAGGCCAGCTTGATCTGAGCTGGTACCGCTGGATGAGGTTGCAGTGAGCCTGCTAATAACAAAGTCCCCTCAACCAGCACAGGAATTCCTTTTAAAGTCAGGAGAGCACCTACATGACAGAAACTTAGTCGGGGGTCTTCATTCATTCTTTCTTTTTCCCTTTTCCAGAGTTTTTTTGACTGTTCTAGGATCTAAGAGAGACATCTGAAGCTGAAGAAAGGAAGTGACTTGCTCACAGGTTGACACCCTGCCAGCAATCATAACAAACCCTGAAATTGGTATTTTCACCCTCATTTGGATGATCAGGTGTAAATATAAATTTTAATTATTTACATAATTAAGTCAGTAATTTGCTGCCCATCAGAAATGTTTGACGATATTTTGGTGCCATCTGTTTCCTAATTGAACTTAATCTCTAAAAGATGTTACAAAAATATCCACAAAATAATAATGATAAACACAAAACAATTCCCCCTCTTCCCCCCATAATTACTGTTGTTTTCAGTCATTTCCTACGGAAAAAAAAGGCTGGGGTTCAGATGTGCCAAGGTCTCATAGATAGATGAGCAATGAAACAATAAAAAAATAAGTGCTTAGAAGGAACATTGAAGCTAGCGAGGTGCATAGGGAAGACCTGACTGCAGGGATATAGGTGGAAATAATAAAAAAAATCAAACCAGAATGTGTCACAAGACCTCTGTAAGTGATGCCCAGAGCTTGTGATGGTCCTCTGACCTTCAACCACATCAAAGATCTCATAAGGCTCCAAACTCATGTGTGTAAGAAGAGCAGAGGTGCGAGAATGCAACAAGTGGAACAGGCCTGAAGAGACAACATAAAATAATAAGAAGATGTTTGGACATAAGAACTACATCTGTATGCAGACTTTTCTTCCGTGCAGCAGAACAAGTAACTTTTCAAAGGCAAATCACATTTTTAGAGAGTTAGGTCACTGTCCAGCAGCACTTGGGCTTTTAGATACTTCAGGCAAAAATGATACAACTGATTTGGTCCGTGAAAATAAGCTGGAAGATTCAAGTTGCAAACAGTATCAGGAAACTTGTCCCCACCTCTCCTTTGAGCATAGAGACAAATTGTGCAGACTGGCTCTTATTCTCTTCTGGTAAATCAGTTTCTCGGTTTGTTTTGAACACAGACTTTCCAGGATCCCTCTCTGGTTTTGACCATGTTGACAATTCCTGTAACTGAGCAGTGGGCTGTAAAACAATCAGAACTTGTTCATTTTTTAAAATTAATCAGTTTATCAAGCTTCAGAAAAGATGCAGCTCAGGTCTGGTGCAAGTCTGGCTTAAAGATTTAGGTTAGTAGTTACTTTATCCCTTGCCTTGTGTGAACATAACCTTCTTGCTGATTGAGTTGTCAAAATCAAGGATCATCTGATGGCTCCCAACAGACCTATATAAAATTGGTGTACTCAAATCAATTGGCTTTGCTGGAATTGAAAGAACTAGCTGTCAACCACATATGGTGCCCATTTGTTCATGTGGATGGACTCCAGACATTGCACCAGTGCTGTTAAAGCCAGAGCTCCTTCTCATAGGTGGCACAAGATTTCCATGGGAAAGACTTGCTGCCTTTTCTTTGACCACTTTATGATAGGCAGATGGGGAAGATGAGGGATGTGGCTTTTTGATGAAATTTGAAGGAAAGCATAAAAATCATGCATATGTGTGCATGTAAGGACAGTTATGTGGAACTTCTGTTGGTATATTCCAAATGCACTTTAATTATGATGGAACATAGAAAAGATCAATATTTTTCTCTTGTGTCACAAAAAAATAATCATGCTCAAAGAATCACTAAAATTGAGTAGCTAATGAGTTTGATAGGAAAGGCATGTCACCACCTCTGTAGTCACATTAACTTTCCAATTTCTTTTCTTTTAATCTCTCCTTTCAATTGTGCGTGAAGAAATCTGTTCAATTTAGTCTCAGCCTAAAGGGCTTTTGGGTTTTTGTTTGTTATTTAATTTTCAGGAATGCCAGCAGATCTCTCTCTGAATTATTTGAGTTTGGAAACAAATGTACTTTCCTTATATATCGTGATCAGATATTTCACACTTTGATTTCTCAAAAATACATCAGGATGGACTTGCCGAACTGTCTTATTTTGTAGATGTAGTTGTGACATAAAAATTAAGTCAAGCTTGAAGAAAATTGGATGAGTGGTTGTAAAATTAATAACACCTAACCCAGGAAATTGTGAGTTTACAAATTATGGCATTTTCTGCCAGTTTGAATATTTTAATATATGATCATAAGCAATTCCCTTAATGTTGACTGGCAAAATAATTATTTAAGTTTATAATTTTAAAATTATTAAAATGATATTTCATCAAATATATTTAATTCCCAATAAAATCTATCAAGCAAGCCAAGTTTGATTTTTTTCTAACCTTGAGTCCTTCCAAACTGTAGATTCTGCCAAAATACTGTAAGTTTTTTTAATATAATTTAAGAGGCTTAAGATACTGTAAGCCCTTAGAGCAGTTTAAGAGGCTTACTGTAAACTCCCTAAAACTGCAGAGCAATTTAAGTAGTTAGAGCACCCCTCGAGTCCACACCCTCGCCTGGAGTAAAGTGGCACAAGCCCCCTGGTTTCCAAAGAGCTTCAGCACTTTTCCTCTGCCAGGAATCTGTCCCTAAATCTTTAGAAGCCTTAAGCCTCTTTGGGCCTTGTGTGCACAAGGCAAACAGGCACTCCAGCAAGCCCTTGTCAAAACAGTTTGAGCCGCCGTTGCTAGTACAACATCTTGAGTCCAAGCACAACAGACACTGTAGACGTTTTACAAGTCTAGATCAGTTGCTTAACGGCCAAAGTATTGAAACTAGCACAATCCATAGGGGTGCTCCTCAAGAAAAAAGAGGCACTAAAGGTTGCAGAGTGCTTTGGGGGGGTCTTAAACGTGAGAGTTGCTATGGTCACATGCAACAAACTATATTTTAGAAGATACAAATTATTTCCTGCAGCCTGACTCTTCCCTTAAGGGTGCAATGTAATAGAAAATTAGCTCAGCTTGGAAGCAGTTTCTCAGAGAAATTCTGGCATCCTCCTGTTCCCTCAATACACTCCTCACCACATTGGCATGTAGACACATCACCCTGTGGGTTCTCAAGCCTCAGCACGCTCTGCCTGGGCACCAAGTTACTCCGGGACTTCCAGGTCCAGAGGGATTTTGCTTGGCTCACCGCGACCATTTGCAGATCCTAGCATGCAGCTCCCAGAAGATATACTCAGCTCATCCTGCACGTAGTTAATGGTATTAGCAGATACCTGTAAAGCAATAATGGAATTTAGTGTGCCCATCACACGTACATCCTCCCTGAGTTTTGATCTGACAGCTGCACCTCCACATAGGCCAAACAGTAATATACGACTCAGTCTTGTTGAAGTTCAATCTGAGACTTAGTTATGGATTTAGGCTTTGTCACTGATATTCATCTCAGTTCCAAAATGGGAATTTAGACCCTAGAAAGCACTGATTCAGCTTTCCAAGTCATACCTGGATGTGAAATGCACTAATGAAGAGAGCTAAGACCTAATACCTAAAAGGGCCTCAATCCATGCGGAGCCCCAGGCTTTCCAGTCCTTGATTCAAACTGCCTTTAATCAGGGAAGCGGATTGTGAGGGGACAATTAGCTAGGGAGTAAGTGATCCCTTATATGATCAGGGCTGAGTATAGAAAGCCTTTCCTGTTCTTCTGGAGAAAACCATAATGGGAGCCAGCAAACAGCTTCACTCCGCGCATGCCCAGAGGCTGGATGCCAATTCAATTTCAGCCAAGACCTACAGCCATTGGAATGACAAATCTTTCCTTAACACTCTTATTAAATCCTAATCTCAATCTTATTCATCATTATTAAGCCTTGAAATTGGGCTGAATATTTAAATGAGGTGAAATGAAAAGACGGAGAGGTGTTGGGAGTATGTGAAGTGGGGGGAAGAGAAAGATTTAAAGAGACAACTTGAATTCCCTTCATGAGTTGAAGAGTAATCTATCCAGATTCAGAAACAGATAGAGACAAAAGATTTTCAGATGTAGAGAAAAAAGGGGGGGGGGGGGGGGGGGGGGGGAGAAAGACAGAGAAAGAAAAAGAAATTACCTGTTAGAATCCAGTCTTGTAATATTAGTCTTTCAAAGACTTCTGAGTAAAGTAGCAGGGACATGAGGAGGAGGGTTTGCAGAACAGAGACTAAGGACATATAAAGAAAAGATGAATTGAGGGATTAAACGTACCAAGGTGATTTAACGGATATTGAAATACGACTTCACCAAGGTGTCTGTTTGGCCCAGGCTAAATGTGATGGTAAGGAATGGTCTGTATCAGCTGGGTCTGTGGCAGCGAACTCCTGTCGGCTGCCTCACACCACAGGGGAGTGTGAAATGCTTTTAAAAGTCACACCGATGACACTAGTCCTGATTTACCCATACTTTTTACAGGAGGCTCAGCACCTACGCTGAGTACCTTCCCAACCAGGATTTTTTACAACAAGAATATTCTGGTTTTGAGAACACTGGAACAAGACAGGAGTTTAGTTTTAGCTGTTTAACCATGGAACCAGACCTTGAGACTGACTTTCTCCACGGGGGGTCAGGTTATGGTCTCAGCTTCTCCAGCCCTCTGTGACTCTCATATCAATCCAGTGACAATCCCATCTTCAGACAGTTTTGCTGATGTAAGGGAGATCACAATCTGCCTCACAAGGAATGGATATTTTTTGCATTTAAAAATAAATATTCAGATTTGGAGCATTTCATGAAGCAGGGTGACCCACACCATCTGCTCCTTCTGACAGTACTTGGGAAGCCTGCAGGTCTGCTTTTCAAATCACATTACATATATATATAATAATTTTTTCCCTCTTTTTTTTTTTTTTATTCGGATGGGACCAAGTCAGAGGAATAATTCCTGCTCCCTTCTCACAGTTCTTGCCTACCCAAAATAACTCATCCAGCTCACTGAAGATTTGTGCATATCCACAATCTGTATCCCAAAATGCTAAAACAATCTATTTAACCTTTACGCCAGCTAATGCATACATTAGAACAAGGACCTATATATGAACATAAAAATGTGAGAAATTGAAACTCACTGACATAAAATCAAAGAGCTTGGCCATAAAAGGTGTCACTTTTATGTGATTATCTTGCCAATATCTCCATGTTGCTGAACTAAATCAAACTGCAATTTTTCCCACATGTATTGCATTTAATGGAGTCCGTTAATGGCAGCGATTCCTTATAGATCTCCGTGTAATGGAAGAATGGTTCCTTGTGCCATAACACCGTGGAAACTGAACCCCACACACACACCGCCATATATCTTATGAGCTTGACCTTATATGACTCTCTGTGTCAGGCAACACCGAGCACTGCTTTTGCTAAGACAATCCTTCAGGAAGATGGAAAGGCGCTTCAGGGAACTCGCAGCTGCCAGAAACTGGATCAAACCGTGCCCAAAGACTGCATTCTCCAGCTTCCTCCTCTCGCTGAACTAGAAACTATACACTGCTGAGCTCAGGAGTTGGTTTTGTGCAGCCTCTCAGTTATTGCAGAGTTTGGTTCCCAAATTTTTGCAACAGGGTCTCTAGCAGAGACACTGTTCTCTCTTTTGTCCAGCAGAATGCCTTCACTTCTCTGTAGAACTGAAGATTATCCTGTTGATAAAAAAAAAAAAAAAAAACCAAAACCAAAAAACCCACCACAACAAGCTCCTTAAATCCATAGATGTCAAAAAGTGGAGGCAAGTGTTTACTTCCCAATTTTATAGCTAGGGCAGTTGAAATGAAGTGATTTCCTCATATTCGCACAACAAACCAATGGCAGAGTCAAGGGGCAGAACCCAAGCAGTCTATATCCTTGCACCATGGTCTTGCTCATAGGTAAGGCTGTCTCTGTGTACCTTCAGCTCCTCTGTTCCGCTGTCCTATACCTATGCTTGGAGAAAGCAGAAAACACAAAGCGGAGGATATACAGATCACTCTGTACAGTCCATAATCTGGGAAACCCGTGACCAGAGCAGTCAGGGCTGCTCCAGTATCTCATCAATGTCGTCCCCCCCAGAACATAATGTCCCACCAATGCTCACTCACTGCGTGACTGCATATCATGCCCTGAACATGACCAGGGGGAGCAGAGCTTACACAGGGACGTTGTTTTTGTCCTGTACCAAAATGAACACAGATTTTTGAGGGTCACTTTCTACTGTCATTGGTCCTTATGTCTCCCCAAAGAAAACCCTCCCTCCTCAAGCCTGTTGAAATCAATGCAGTGGCAGCCCAGATTAATTTGACATCCACACACTATTTTTTTAAATTATGTTATTAGGAAGATTTTACTCACTGTTGTTTTAAAACCCCTAGAAACATGAAAATTCCATTTTCCCTGCATCTATTCGTCTTCATTAACCACGTGCTGATTTTTTTATTCTTTTCTGCTGTTGGTAGAAAATCCACGCCAATGCAACTCCCTTTTATTTCACTTTGATATCAGCTAGAATCGGAGATTTCCATGTTCTGTATGTGCCAGTGTCGAGGTCTGTAAGTGTGTATCAGTCAACAGTGGGATCATTGCTGTTACTTCAAAAGCATTCCTGGTCAAACTGAGTTGTCTGTTATCTATGTTTTTAAAGCATTGGATTATTTTCTTTTTAGTTGAAACAAGTAACATCTGCTGTCCAGAGTAATATTGCTCAAAAACATTTGTATCAGGAGGAGTAGGTGGGAAGGGGATAAGAAACAAAGAAATCAAAACCATGTCTTTTTAAATCATTTTCAGAAGCAAGACAGTTTTTGGCGGGGGGGTAAAGACTGGAAGTGTGTAAGTAGCAGTTTTAAACTTGGGAATTCCTAAACAACTATTTCATGGCAAACTTAAAATTTTGTTCATTCCTTCTCTGCATCACAAATCATAATCAGTTTTTAGCTTGCAATTAAAAAATCTCGAAAAGTCCCCATAAACAGAAATTCTTCTCTCAGAAGCTGACAGAGATTCATTTTCCAGAAGTCAATGTTCAAGTAATTATTTTGGTTTAAAATACTTTCAACAACAACCGAAACAACCAACCAGTTTTAGTCTGGATTTCTCACCAGATTGTAACATATTACATCATATGACCCAGAGACACTGACTCAGCAGGATTGCACAGCGATAGATGCTTTCTATTCACATAGCTTACACGAGCAGCAAAAATACACTGGTTGGGTCTCTGAAAACTTCAATGCTTTTCCAGATTAATTTTCGATCATTAATGAATTGATTAGTCATTTTTAATATAAATGCCACTTTCTATGCCATCTATCTCTACCCCCTATTACTAGAGAAAAAAATTTCCATGTGTTATTTCTGTAGGCTTCCAGAGTTTGGTATGTGGGAAAGAGTCACTTGCCTACGAGCTGTGTTTTATGTTTGTCCAGCAATATGATACTCTGCTACAACATTTTTTATCATCCTTGAGAGATCTTCTATCCCGCTCCAGTCCTACAGTCCTCCCTGTAGTCACTGGTACTTGGGAGTGCAGAAAATCTCACCATTTTTGTAATGTTAGCACAAGTTTCACACTAATTTCCTGCAGTATCCCTCAGATCATCTAGTCACCTCATGGGAAAACTGAGTGCAAAAACTTCATCTGTCCTACTTTTCCAGAATGAGCCCACTTCCATCCTCCCACTGCACCCCACATATCCCTGCAGAACAGAGAAGCAGCAGCTATAGCCCAAAGGTGCAACAAAGGAAATGCAAATCTTTCTACTTTTAGACTACTAAGACTGAGAAGAATATATGATTTTTTCAACATCCCTTGAGGCCTTTTTGGTGGAACTGGGGAGAAGAGATTCGAAGACACGGGGTGATAGGAGTCGTCCCACAGAAGATTTAATCAATGGATGACGTCCCAGGGCAGCGAGGACAAAGGGCAGGGGCTTACAGAAACAGGTAATCCTACGCGTTTTGTGAGAGAAGTGGCCCTTCAGCACAGGGAATGTAGTTTATCTATGTCCTGAAAGGCACCATGTAATTTTATGGTGTCATAAAAAGGATTATTATACTAATAGGAGTTAATAATTCTAAAAGCTTCATGACCTCTTTGGTCATCTTGGCTCAGCTTCAGCCTGGGTGATTTTTTTTTTTTTTTTTTTTTTTTTTGTGAGTTGAGTTGGCAATGACCATTAAACATAACAGACCAAATCCTCAGCTGGTGTAACTCAGCCTGACTCCATTCAAGCCAGCTGAGCTCTGCCTTTGCATACCAAGAGGTGAACCTAGCCAATGGACTTCTGTGGTGTTTTGCAGACTTGAAGAGAAGAAATGTAAAACTCTGACATGATTTACTCTACCCTGGGATCTCAGACTGCATTGTCCTACTTTTTGTCCTCTGCAGTGTCTTTTAAGCCACCCTTGGGTGTAAATGGGCTTCTGAACTGAGCTGAGCTATCTAGCATAATCATCTTAAGGAAACAAATAACGACACACACTGACTGGTTTGCTGGTACTGAAAAACAGATGCAGTTTAGCTAATGCTAAGTCCTCCTGTGTTCTTCTATGAGCAAATCAGAGGACATACTTAGCAACAGGAATGTAAAGACCACCTGTGCTCCACAATATGGTGATTTTAACTGCCACACATTGCTTGGTGATCAGGCATGTCCCTGATGAGAGGTTACTCTCAATTTCAGCATGTCAGTGTACAGACAGAACAACAACTGTCTTAAACCTGTTCCTACGATCCGATGCACCCCTCTACAGCATTTAAACCAATGCATTCACTCTACTGCAGCTCTCCTGGTTAGTATGGCCTTGGGAGAAAGACTGCAGCAGAACCAAAAAGCTGCCTCCATTCCTGATTGCAGCAGCTGACCTCATCTCTCTTGCTCTCAGTTTCTGGGCTGAAAACAATATACTGGGCATTAGGTTTTCTGTTCTAAAAAGAGGTTTGCACCGAAGTGCTCAGAGGTGGCTTTCAAACAGGGAGAGGTGTGGTAATATAAGCAAGAACCGTGCTTGGCACATCATCGCTCTCACTCTCACTGCAGGAGATGCCGGGTTCTCTGTTTCACCATCTTCTCTGTGCACGTTCTGATATGTATGTCAATATATTAAAATCCATCCATACATACACACACAGAGACATACATATCAAAAAGCAACACTGAAGAACTGTTTGTTCAAAGCACAGACCTGAGAAGATTAAATCTGTTCCAATGCCAAGGCAGCAGCTTGACCCCTGTGATGTTACTCCCTAAATATGCTAATATAAGATCAGAATCAGGCAGCATGCTTCTCTAAGAAAACCCTCAGAAAGAATATTGATATCAATGCCTTGTGCTGGCACAACCTAATCAGCATTACCTCTTAGCGTGAAGAATCAGGGCTCAAAATAGTCCACTCCAGTGTCTTTTGATTGCAAAGTGTTTCAAGAGAGAGGAACTGTGTGCAAAAGCCTAATAAAACTAAGATCCACACTGCATTTGAATTTTCCACTGAGTTTGCCTGCATTTTGCATCTGCTAAGTACTGTTGCAGCAATTTCCAAAGTGCGGTGCGTGCTCCTTACCTCTGCTGTGATTGACGGGTCCTGAGCGCTGCATCTTGCCAGCAGACCTGCCTCCTCACCCAGGGGCAGAGGCTGCTGGAGCTGGGGGGGGTGCTGTGCTGGGGGGAGGCAGAGGTGCAGTAAACAAGGGCACAGCTCAAGGTTCCCTGGATTGAGGCTAAAGAAGAGCGCAGAGGACAAAGCAAATATTAGCCCAGATTTCAGCAGCTACAAGTTAAATTGGAAAACGAAGGAGGAAAAATTAAATGGGGTGGGTGTTACTGCTCCTGAATTGAGCAGCACTGAAGCTGCATTTCTCTCTCTCTCCTTTCTCTCACTCTCTCTATCATCTGTGGCCTGTACAAACAATTCAGTGTATATGTATTTTTGGCACAAATCACAGTGTCCTGTGATTCTTGATTATAATTATAATAATGGGTTTCAGAAAGCCTGCAAGTGGTTCTGGGAATTATAATAAGGGTTTAGGACAGACGTGTTGTTTATATGGTTAGTGTTTGTTGCATATTAAACCAAGTTTAGCAGAATAGCTGGTGCTGTAAGAAATTGCAAAATACACAATTAAATGCAAACTAGCTGAAAAACACCTCTCTTCTTGAGAGACAGACATGCTCATATTGTCATCTCCACCCTATGAACAGGGATTAAAGCAGACGCAGATGGCTAGTTCTGTTGTGATGGTGTTCCATTGCATTTGCCTTGTCTGAATTTCCACTCCTACAATCTTCTCTTAATTTACCATGAGAAAAATATGTATTCGATCCTTTTTTCCTTCATGTTCTATTCGTCTCTCTTTATGATTATCCTTGCTTAAAGCATCCAGCCGTGCAAAAGCTCCACTGAGTCATGCAGTTCCCATTACAACCGAAGTAGAATTATTCCCAAAGATAGCATCTTTTTCCTGTGATTTTTTTTTCCAAGAGTCTTAATTTCTATTCAGTCACATGACCAGGTTTCCACTTTCTCCCTCGTGAAATTGTTTTATAGTTTAATAGTTGTCTGTAAATTGTGGCCAAAAGCCCCCAAAGTCCACCTGTCTCAGAGCTGGCTCCAAGTGACTGCTGATGGATGTGACCTTGGAAAGGCCTTCTGATTGTAAGCATGGAGTCCATAGATGCTGCATGGAAACAGGGGTCTTCAGAGACGATGCAAAGAAATAAGTGATTTTGTAAAAACCTGTACGAATTTTCTTTTCTTTGTTCATGGTTATGACAGACCCAAACCCACAAAAAGGACTGCTGGAGTCTGCAGGATTTTGCACCTGACTGAGCAGGAGGAATTGAGATTGCGCTCAGGCCCAAAGTGAGGTTTCTGCAGCCGAACCTGCCAGGCTCCGATAGCACTGAGGGTGGAACTGAGCGCTAGCGCTGGGGCTCAGCAGGGACCGTGCAATCAGTGGGCTTACCCTGGGCTGGCTCACCTCCCGTCCCCTCTAAGATGGTTTCTGCATGCCTCAGAGCTGCAGCTTTTCTCAGTTTTGAAAGGGCAGAGAGGAAAAAATAAAGATAATAATAAATAAAACCTATGCATCTTCCTCCCGGCCGTGTTTTCCAAGGCTGCATCTCAATGCCTCCTCATCCCACAGCCAGCCACTGTCAGATCCCTCTTAGAGCCAGCCACAGACACCACTGCCTTCCCAGCTGCTGCAGACTGCATGTTGATCGTGTTCCTCTCCTTTGTTAACACAATTGCCTTCACCTTTACATAAATCAGATTTAGAGAACACATTGCGTCTCAGAAGCCTTGGGACACCTCGAGGCCTCTCAGTTCAATGGAGCTCATTATGGAAATCAGCTAAATGCTGAGCAGAGAGATAAGTGCTAACTGTTTACCAAACCTCTCCACCAGAGATATACAGCAAGAGCTAATGGGAGTTCATTTGCAGCCTCACTCAGTCATTCAACCCTCTTTATCTGCTCCTTCGACTAATCTACAGGGAGAGATGCACAAGTTTGCATGAAAGATCTTTCTGTGTAGCTCCTCTTGGACAGACAGGGTGGGGAGAAGGGACAAGGAGGAGCTGAGGTTATGCCATGAGGAACCAAAGCAAGCCAAAATCCAAACGCTGAGCTCCAAACATTCTTGAAGGCTGCTGATATTCTCATCTTTGCGGTCAAACCCCAGCTTAACTAGAGATCATCCCACCAAAGAGGAGGAAATTCTCCCATCTCCAGTGCTTGCAGAGAGCATGGGTCTCTCTCAAGGATTACTGGCACAGCAGTGAGCTGGTGGAGGGTGAAAAGAAGAGCTTTCAGAAGGGTTGTGGGGAGGAACAACGTTGCTCTGAGCTGTGAGGGGCACAGGTAGCTGTCACCCAAGGTGACAGAGCATCAAGCCTAATATGAAAAGAGGACGTAAAATGCTCCCAGCTGTGGGAGTGGGGAATTCTTTTCCGGAAGCATTTTTTCAGTCCGGTCCATCCAGAGCCAAGTACAGGGAATCAGAAGGAAGATGTGGATGAAGATATTCCTGCAGATACCTCCTATGTGTGGAAGGAGGTCCTCAGATCAGCAGCTACACTAGAAAGCCTGGGTGTACCTGTACAGCACATATAAATCACAGCCAGCTCTAGAACAGGCGCTTTTTTTGCCAAAACATTTTTACTTAGGATTGTGAAACTTTACAAGCTGGGGAATCATTTTGACTTGTTCCTCAACTCCATATTTTTTATGTTTTAGAGTTGTCAAAACATTTTGTTCTGACATTTTCTCTGAAAAATACCAATTTTCCGGTTCAAGATGACTCTCCATTTTTAAATTTCTGCAGAATTATTAATGTCATGATTTTAAAATAAACAAAGAGTTATGCTACCTTTTAACTATTTAATTACAGAGGGGATGGAGCTGTTCAAATACCAGATGAAAACACTTTCAATTTTTCAAAGTGAAATATTTCTTCAGATTATAGGTTTGCAAAGGTTTCAAAGATGTCAGCTTCTTGTCTTAATTCAAGAGAGGAAAACATTTCAAGCTCTCCATAATATTTTTGAAAGAGGAAAACCACTTTCAGCTCTAATAGACTCCTTTTATGGAACTAGCTCCATTCAGAGGTTCTCATTAGCTACTGTCAACGGCTATAATTTTTGTCTGTCCAACATGAAGAAGTCAGAGGGAGTATGATATCTGTCCTTGACATAACACCTTCTACTGAAGGAGTGTAGTAAAGCTGCCTGTTTTTCCAAGAATAACCTCTCTCATTAGAATGCAAGCAGACCTTCCAAACTAAGATCATTTTTCTTCCTGTTGTCCCAAATTCCAATACTCTGCCCTTTTCAAATGATTTTCAAGAGAATAGTTCAGTACTAAGTTTGTTTAATTTTTTTTCTTATAATTTTTTTACATCTTGTAAGTTGAACTGCATTTCTGCCTCAGCTCAGAAATCCAAAGCAGAGCTTTTAGCTGCCACTGCTAACCCCAGCATTTTGAAATGGTATATTATTTAAAAGTCAGGACAAATTCTCTCCTCTCTGCCTTAGTAATTTCATGCAAGTAGAGAGGGACAGAGAGTAGAAAGGGAGATGTAGTTTTGCAGTGTTGTATATGTTCTCTAGGTGGGTGGGCTAGATATCCTTGTGTTTTAAGGATAATTTTGTCTTTACATTCAGAAATAATTTTCTGTTCTAAGAACTGCAAGAGTGATTTATAGACAACAGACATAAGGACAGACACCATAACACCAAAATGCCACTACGTCTGAGATGGAACATGGCAGTTATTGACCAAAATACAGCAATGCTTTGCAAGGGTGAACATGGGGATTACTGAGGAGTCCTGAGTTTAATTTGAAATTGAAAGAAGATTTAAACAGACGAAAACAAAGTTGCTGGCATCAAAACTTTACCAAGAGGCTGGACTACTATTGCTAGTCCCTGGAAAGGTTTGTAGGGGTTCTTGGTGCTCAGCCCATGCTTAGCTGGTCCTGGCAGCAGGGATGGGAACTGATCTGGCTGAAAATTAATGCATTATGAAACTCTGCTTGGGCTAGAAACACTTCACCATTCACCAACCTTTCCTTGCAAAAGGTTCATACTCCTAAGCACTTCTCCACCCATTTTTACGAATTAGGTCCCTCACATATTGTTTAAGATATAACATGATTAACAGCCCCAGCAGCTGAACTTTCCTGCATTACGTTACAGGAACAACCTGATTTGTTTTTACTAGAAGTTCATTTGTATTATGAATGTCTTTTATTACTTTTAATATATCTTAAGTCAGTAGAACTTCTGCTATTTGTCATGACTTATATCTGTTTTCCAGCACAAAGTGAATTAGGGGAGAAAACTACTTGCTTAGTGGACCTTAAGGTAAGTCCCCCCACCTGATTTGTTAGATCTTTTACGTCCAAGGGAATTCGGTTGCTCAGATTTTAGCATTGTGCACTTTGGGATCAGGAAGGAGGCAGAATAAAGACATACAATTGGATATTCTGACTTTCCCATTTCTACTGACCTGCTGAGGTCTGCAAAGCTTCCCTAGCAAAACATGCAACTAAATAAACTTCATCTAAATAAGCAGGTATTGTTGCCAGATGCTTTGAAGCCTCCTTTCCCCTACCACCTTAGCATTTGTACCCAAGGCTCATAAAAGCTGCTCTTCCCAGCCTGGGAGTTCACATCAGCATTAGCTGTACTATTAGCTAAAATCTCCAGCACAAATAAGGTTTGGGTCTAAACTAACAATCAGTTGTTGAATTAAAAATAAGGAAACTTCTAGAGGATTCAACCAGTCAGAATTGTTTTGCACTGACAGAAGGGCTGATACGACTAACTATAGATTTCTTCCAAGACTGATGTTCTAATTTCTGCAGGGTTTCATGGTGACCTTTGGTGCATTTCATGATCTGGTCCTTTAGAAAGCACTATATTACATCTCAGTCATTGTACAAATAACATCTTGGGATTATAGCCTGCTGTTAATAAATGTGGTTAATCATCAATAAGCGAGTTTCAGCTATTATACACTGACGATGTAATTTTATACCTCGCCAATCCAGAGAAATCGGTTCCATTCCGTTTAGATTTGCTGGATAGATTTGGGGCCTTTCAAGGTTAATGTCACTAAATCATCTGCTAATTCTAAAGAATCATTTGAGTACCTGGAGAGAACATTCCCTTTTCTTATTTTTAAGTTAGGTTTTAAATACTTACTTGGCTTTATATAATCTGCGGGGTTTAGAAGGAAGGTTGATACTGTTGTTGCTGCACCAAAGCAAATACACAATGACCTTGATAAGTGGTCTATTTTATGCATAAGTTGCATAGGATGCATTAACACCACTAAAGTCATCAGTCTCAGACAGTTAGATCTTCCCTCATTAAATTCCATTTCACTACCAAGTCAGTTGAAAAAAATAAAATAAAATTAGAAGTCAATGAATGGTCTTGTTTGTGGGGAGAAGGAATGCCTGTGCAGAAGCCCAGCTACAGTAATTGTATCTGTGCTAGCTGACTACAGGCAGCAGGCTAGCTTGCCTTCCTCTAAACTTACACTCTGTCTGAGTGTAGGTGTACTACGTCAGTGAGGGAGCAAGAGCTTGCTGAAGACACATGAGAAAGTCTGGATTTGTAGACTCTCGTTGTATGGAAATCATACCAAAGTGGCATTCTCCCCCACCTCAATCAATTTCTGGTACATTCAGCAAGCAGATCTAGGGTGGGAAAGCTTGCAGGAGGATGGGTGAGGCTTGGTTTTGTTTACTTTGCACATCCCTTTTTGACCAGCACCTGCTGCAGCAGGACTAAAAAGTTAATTTTGCTTTGTCCTAGGTATGTCCATTAATTGTCTATCAGTGTCAGATAGCTATAAATATAAGGCATAATATATATAATAAGACATAATGTATAGTAAGACAATCCTCCCTAAATTTTTGGGGAGGACGCATTTATTCGTGCACCTGTAGTGGCATACTATCAATTTTCTAGAAAATTTCCCAATTTTTAGAATGGCCCATAACGACTTTTGTGAATTTTAATCTGCACATGAGAAGTATCAGTCTTCCAGGAAACATGCTCATACCTTCCCACCAGGCATTGCAATGAGTAATAGAACGAGAAAGCTTTTCTCTTCTCGTTCTCGCTGGCTTCCTGGCTTAGAAGCATGGGGATTACTCCTATGATATTTATTTGCAAAGTGTTGTGAATCTGATCTATTAAACTTATTTGCAAATTGTTTTACCAGTTCTATAAACAGGATATATAATGGAGGAATAAGGAGGAGAAAATTGGCAAATAACGCTATCAAAATACTCTAACATCAACTGAATAAATTACTTGGCAAATGCTGTTTGACTAGTTCCAATGTGATTGTCACAGGCAGAGCCTGAAATCTCATCCAGGCAGGAAGAGCGTACGGAGCGTGATTGGTGTCTATAGGGTTCCAGGTAGCTGCAGGATGTGGATCAGCCTGCAGAGGTAAAACCCAACTCTGGGCATTGCTTTTCTGAAGGAAATTCAGGCTCCTTTTTAGGGTATTGTGGGAATAAAATACCTGCTTGCAGGGCTGCTGTTATTAGTCACTGGTATTGCTCATAATGTGCTAGGTGCGGTGCTGATGAAAAAAACAGTCGCCAGCATTTCCCTTGCTCTTCTCACTGAAGGATAGCAAGGAATGTAATTTGGTGGCTAAATGCAGTTCGTTTATCTCCTGCCTTTAGCCAACGAATTTATCACTCACATTAATATCGAAAGAGGTTAGAGTTCAGTGAATGAAACATTTGTTTTCTTGTGCTCTCTCTATAAATAAACTCTCCCACTTTCATGGCAGTATTTTTACAAAGCGAGTGAGAGAAACAAACACATTAAAGAGATAGTTATGTGTGTGGTGGGGGAGTCTGTGTGCATGTTAAAATGCTCCCACAGCAGACCTCTGTGACTCTGACTGCATTACATCCTCTCTCTTTTTTTCCCCTCTCTCTTTTTTTGTTGTCTCATAGTTATTAGTCAGCCAGACATTTTTTATCTCTTGGAAAGATACTTTAGCTCATATCCAATGTAATCATCTCAGGGGCTTCTACTTTAGTCCCCACAGGCCTGGAGAAATGACATCTCTTTTACTGATTAACAAAACAATACAAAATGCTAAGAAAAATGGCTTTATTCGCAACCTTTCATTAACTCCTACTGTGCCTGTTTGATTTGGAAGAGTTTGTTTCCCAGTTTCAAGCCAAGCTACAATTTCTTTCTGTTCTTTGGCCCACATAATGCAGTTGTTTGAGTGAATCAATATTTTATTTGCAACCCTAACAGATAATAGTACAGCAGAGTCTGCAAGATAAAATAGTGCCAATGTCCCTATGCCCAGCCCTGCTGTCTGCTATTTCAGTGTGAGTCCTGTCACACCACTGCAGAACTAGGGGGGTAAGTCAGACCTTATTCTGAGCCAAAACTGAACACAACCATGTTGATAGTTTAAAAGCAAGTGAAAATCCCCAGAAGGATGGTCTGAGATGTGTATGAACTCTATCCTGTCTCTGCAGCAGAGCAAAAGAAAGTGATGCTCAGAGCAACATATAATGTCACGAATGACACAGAGGCGCAAACATCCTGCTCCATAATTCCATGGACTGAAAGTGATGTAGTGACATTGCACTTGAGCACAAGAAGATGAAATGGGTAAATTAAAAAAAAAAAAAAAGTATAAAGCAGCCCCTGAAAGCTATTTAGGCTTCCCATCCCCACTGCTACTCAGCTCCTCCAGCAGAAGTATCTTAAGAAAGGGAAGAAAAACTTTATAGGGGAGAAAGCAGGTGTCTAAATGACAGCACACAGAAAGGCAGACTGTCTCATAGCTACTAGGATTTATTCTTTTGTCCTGAACCTGTCCAATGGGGTAAACATTGGTACCAAGATCCCACAACCACCAGCAAGGGTAAAGAGGATTTTGAGAACACCAAACACAGACCTGTTGGGCTGTCTTACTTGTTTTCTCTCTTTCTGTGCTTTTGACACAAGACAAATGATGACCCAAACATGCTGGAATAATCTCCTCCCTCCCCAAAGAAGTTTCTTTATTTTGTTAAGGGTTTAAATTTTCACTAAATTTAGCTGTGATCAGAGGCAGAGGGCTGATGGCCGCAGTCAGTGGAGTTCTATGGTTCTTCACGAAAGCTAGTCAAAGGTTTGCAAGGTCTGCATCCCTCATTGCCACCCCCCAACAATATTGAGCCTTTGATGAGAGGTGTCACTTAAGGATCTCTTGCACTAAACTACCTTTTTGCATCTCACCTGAATGGAGCCTTTACAGAGGCACGTGGGATTGGGACGGCTCAGCTAAACTTCCCCCCAGCACCTTGCAGAGCTGCCGTGTTGAGGAAAAATTGAGCCCACAGTGGTATTTGTTAGTCACAAGGTCCAGGAACTTTTCCTTTTATAAAATGATACCCTTTTTAAAATTATTATTTCAGTTTGAGAAAAGCAGATATCAAAATATCTAACTTTCTTATAGGACAGACTCTCTTCACAGTACTCTGGACTCTTGAGGATCCATCAGATGTCGGAGATTTTCACTCATGACTAAAGATGGCAAATATACTAAAAGAGACATGCAGGTCAATGGAAATCATGCATTTCTTAAAAAAAAAAATCATAGGCTCTTGCATGTACCTTCTCAGGGCAGTCAGGTAGGTTGTTTTTTGAACAGTCTGTGCCTTATAATTAAACTATCTTCAACATCAGCTCAGCCTCCTCTGTTGCCATCACCTCTTGCCAGCAGCAGTTTTGCATGTATCTGTATACCCGTGTCCCACTCAGCACCATTGGAACAGGCACAACACTTCTTCACCAGCCCAGGCGTACTATGTTCAGCAACGTCTGCATCTCTTTCGATACTATACTTAGCCAAACACATGGATGGACTGATCATATCCTGCTCAGGAAGGGCAAGATTTTCACTCAGGTACAGTCTTTCAGAAATCTTCTGTCATGTCCCAATTTCTCAGGACGACTCAGGTTTGCTGATTCCCAGGTCAGAATTAAGGTGAAATGACACTAGGGATCCTTTAACTCACAAAACTCAACTTTTATTTGCTCACAACAAGAACCGGCATGCTCACAACAAAAACTGGTATGCTCACAACAAAAACTGGCATGAAATTACGTCAGTAAACTGTGTAACCTGCTAACCATACATCACCCAACATACACTACAGGCCTTGCTTGTCTGGGAATCAGTTCAGGGAAGACAATAAGGAGAGCCCCCCGTTGAGTCCCGAGGTTCAGAGCAGACCATTGCTTTCTAGACTCCCTCTCAGTGAGGATCCTGGGGGTGGCTGGATCCACTCCTAGTCCCAGACTTGGTCAATGGTTTATGTCTAAAGGGATGAGGTGTAGGGATTACAGAAAAGGAAAAAGAAAGTGAGAAACAGGAGAGAGAGAGAAGAAAGCTCTCACCGGTCCTGGGTGCAGCGCTGGTTCAGTCAGCCGAGGGGTCCAGTCAACCAAGGGGTCCACTTCCCATGGGCGCACGCGCGGGGCTTCAGTTTGTGTCCTTTCCTCATCCTTGCCCTTCCTTCAGGCGGGCGCTCGAACTCATTAGGCTAATGAGGTGTCATGAGCAGTTTGTGAGCCTTTGGGAAATAGGTCTGTGGGCTTGGGGGGTCGGTTGGGGAGTCACTTGCCCTTCCCTGCGGAGGAGATCTTTGGCCGTGCAGGGTGAGCTGCCCCGCTCAGCGCATCAGGACAGCGTTACCAGAGCAGGGAGCTGGGCACCCTCCGGCACGGCCTCCCCTCCTGTTGCTGATGGGTGCTGATCGGCTGCTTTTCACCTGGGGTTCCTTGCTAGGCAGAGTCGGCTGGTCCTTAAGCAGAACTTGCCCCACCACGATGTTTGAGACATTAACTCTTCCAGTTTCTCACACCTTCCCCCAAAATATCAGGATTTTCCAGTAATTTCACACTAAGACCGATTTTCCTAAAAGGCTGAACCACAAAACTTAATGAAGGGAGTTTGTGATGGTTGTTCACAGCAGTATTTGTCAATTATTTTTTACAATGTATGACACGGTTGGTCCCCTAGGAAGCCAGCCTAGCCTTTACCCTAGAGGTGAAAACCCTAGCAGGCTCACAATATAGCTTATTTTTTGTGTGGCGGTAATGCTCTGGAGTCCGAGTAATGGGCAAAGACCTCATTGTACTAAGAAAAAAAAAAACCTGCAGAGGTGTGCTGTAAAGAAAGTGTGGTCTAAAAGACACTACCTCTGCTCTCCTGACCACCTTAGATGCTATCCTGGTTTCCCAAGGAGCAGGGCCAGCGGTTTCACAATTACTGAGTAGTTGGGCACTGCAGCGCTGTCTCATCCACAGCAGGGAGCAAGCTATAAATAATCTCTCTAATTCTCAATCTCTCCTCCCCTTAGGAGATCTCCTTTCTCTAAATACTCTCTCATTTTGGAACTTCTGCTGAAATTTCTGTCAGCAGGGGTCAAGGCTTAAAATTTTATTACTAGCTTTGGGAGAAGAAAAGGTAAATATTTATTTCTAGCTTTTTAACAGTGATAGGAAAGTAATAAGAATGACAGTAGACTCCATCAGGTACCTTTATTATCAACATACAGCCTTAAAAGAGGAAAATTGGCTCAGGAAAGCAGTGCAGCAGGCCACCACTCAGCCTTCCTCTCGGGCTGAAGTCAAAATTTTTTAAACTGTCCACACAAAAAACCTTCCAGAGTTTCATATGGAAAAGATTAAACCACTAAGCAAGATTAAAATATCTTGCATGTCTCCTCAGAACTTTATCAGCTCACCAGTGTATGTTACACTATAATGAAAAAATACAATGTGGAAATGGAAAGTTTGGCACTATTGAAATATATCCTAAAAGCAGAAGTGAAAATTCCCTCAGACCTTTTCAGAAGGACTTGTTTTGACATGTTGTTGTCAAAATCATGGATCAAACTGATACATAGGAGTGTTGTTGAAAGGAAACTCAGTGCTGAAAATGACAAGGAAGTTCTAGTAAGTGTCGTGATTTAGAGTGCAGAAATTGGGTTCCAGTCCCCACCAAGAGGCTCTATGAACTTGAAGATTTTCCTTTCTATCTTTTACACTCTCAAAAGTTAGGCTGGAGCAAGGACTTTCTTTTGCATGTGTCTAATCAATGCCTACCTACTGTGGTGGCAATTCAGTCACTGGAACGATAAAATCATATAATGAACCATAATATTATACAGGTAATCAAATACAGTCCCTCAAGACATATTCAAATCTGTGGTGGTCAAGAAGGAAAATTTTCTCTGGTTCATTCTTTAAATCACCATCTTTTTTCTGGCAAATTGTGCCTCTGCAAAGATATACACCTTCTACTCAACAAATAGTCCTTTTTTCTCCATGGAATTCAGTTCTTATTTTTCCAAATCATGCCATTATGTAAGATGCCGGTTTAAGCCAATTAATGTGATATATCTGCCTACTGGAACCTGGACTGTAATCATGAGTCATCTGAACAGGCCACTAAAAAAACAGCAGGTTGAAGAGGACCAGCCTCTTGCCACCACCCTCACTGTCCACACGCTGGACATGGCTGTCATCACACCTTGGTCTCATGCAGAAGAATATTCTCCTCCACAGCTCCTAATGCAGGAGTTTGATTTTAAGTGCTCTAAACTGTACGCCTAACACCTGAACCATGCATCAATTCAAAGTCTGATGTAGCTTCTGTTAGCAGCTAAGATTGCCCATGACAGAGACTCTGTAAAAACTGCAGAAAGCTGTTGTGTCCTTTAATAGTGGATTTCTCTTTGGATGATCAGTGTGGACAGACCCATACAAATAATGAATCACGAATTAAATGGCTCAGTAAATAAAAAATGGACACATCAAGGACACAACAACCACTGTTGTAAGCCAGACCCTCTAGTGCAAGGAAAAGATTGGCACTAATGTGCCACATGCTTCATTTGTTTCTTCATTTACAGAGGGAGCCATAAGCTTTAAGAAGGAATGACATTTATATTAAGGGAAAGAAAAAGCAAAACAAAGGTAAAGTCTCCTAAGGAACACAGCAAATAATATTGCCAACCTTGAGCAGTCAAAAATGGAGAGTCCATCATCTAAGAATCCTAGGGTAAAAAATCATGGGAATGGTTTTTGTGCTTACTTGGTGGAGTTTTTATTTTAAAATAACGATACTTTTCTTTTTTTTTTCTGGATTTTGAGACTATACAGGGTACTCATTTTATATAAACAGGCTGTCCTTCACAGCTAAAAGGCTAAACAAGTTCCTTTTTCTGTTTCCTTTTTCCTTTTTTTCTGCTTTCCTTTTCCTTTTTCCTGAAGCTGGAGCTCTAAGGAAAATCCCCAAAGCTGCAGAACTCGTTGTAAAATTGCAAAAATGCATGTCCTGGCACATGTCACATTAGTTCTCTCCCACAAGGCAGTAGCTGCCTCTGTGGACATCAGAGTTGAGAAATGCAAAGGCAATGTAGAGGGAAAAACAGCACAATCCTGACACAATGCAGGCCCCGCAGTGTCCTGCAGAGACACGGACAGCAGCTCTGTCTGCATGGATCTCCTCGCTATTCTTGCCAATTCCCATGAATCGTGGTCCGGGCTGGACCGTGCTGTGGCAAGGAGGGAGGGAGCCGTCCTAAAAGAAAAAGCATTGCTTGCAAACCAGCTGTGTTTTGTGCCACTGGATAGCACGAAGAGACAAGCACTAATCCTGCATCCTTGCAGTTTTGGAGCACTGTGCAGGCTACGGAGGCTGTTTGGGACATGGCTTTCACCATCCACGGCCAGACCCGGAGCAGAGGGACGGCTGCGCCGCCCACGGGTGTCCCGGGGCTGGATGTCTGAGTCTCTGGGTGATGGGCCCGTCGCTGCCTCCTCTGAACCGCGTGTCCTCACAGTCTCATTTCCGAAGGGTGTTATTTCACTGCTGCCTCCCAGATAATGTAACTGAATCATTCAATTGAGCATAAAATAGAAATTTGGCTTCTTATCTGCTGGGAAACCAGCTTTACTATTTTCTTTCTGCAAAATACATTTTTCACTATCTTATCTTCTAATAAACAATCCCGGCTCTGCAGGCTGCAGAAATGTTCTGAACACATTTAAGAGACATTTTTTTTCCCCCCTCTCGCTCCCCCTCTCTCCCTCCTCCCTTATCCCCCCTTCCCACCCTTTAAAACATCTGTTTTAAAGGCATATTTTTAAAAGGGATCCAATTTGTATTCCATCTTCCTTTGGTGAAGGTATATATTTTTCATAAGCCTGTCCTCTGCTTTTGAGGCCTCTCTCCCTCGGTTTAATTTTCATTCCCGTCTCCCTTTCTTCCCCCGTACAGAACCGAAACACCAACTCCCCACACACCCCTAATGCTTTCTCTTGTTTTAAGACAAAGGCAATTCAGACTTAAAAACTGCCCTCCCCTCCCCTGGACCTGCCACACAGCGCTTGCCTAACGGAAACTAAACGTGTCAGTGAAAGGTCAGCTATGAATATTTAAAGCTTTCTATCTCACTCAGGCTGACATCAAAAGCATTAGCTGTAGCGCTAAATCAGGGAGCAAGGGGGAATTAGAATATGCAACAAGTCCTGCCTTAGAACACGACACAGCGGAGGATATTCAGAGGCCCCTCTCGGGATGGGAGAAGAAGCTGCACCAAAATTCAGTGTCAAGGCGCTGATCTCGCTCGTCTGCCCTCCTTCTTGGGCAGTCACGCCAGCTCGCTGCCTCTTGCAAGGGGTCAGTGAAAAAACAGGACATGGAATGAAAAATTAAGAGATGCATCATGCATTGGTGTCACTGCTGCAAATTGAAAGCTGATCTGGGATGTGATTTCATGATCCCACCTTATATATGACTTTACGGTCTTCTCTTCAGATGCCCCTGCTATTCTCTAAGGGATCCTCCCTCTGGGTTAAAACCTTTCTGGCTCCAAAAAAGGCAGAGTTTTTCTTTCTGTACCAAATTAAGAAGGGCAGTGGAAGAACAATCAGTGTAATTCCTGCAAAAATGAGCAAATCGCAGGAGAGCTAAAGCTACCATGTCCCAGCAGCTCTACCTTAGAATGCGCCTGGTTTGCTGGAGGCTCACAGAGTCACGCTCGCTCTCTGGACCTTCACCGGCAGTCACCTCTGCGGCTCCACTTCTTTCGCGTTGCCTCTGCATTTTCTTGTGCTAGGCAGACAGCCGTGTCTCTAGGTAGATTTGTTTTGAAGAGAAGATATCTAGATTTGCCGTAGAAGGGATCCAAAGCAACAGCTACAGAGCAGAAATTTGTCATTTTGCCGCTGCTTCGCAGGCTGGTGTTGAGTCCTCATAGTCTGTGTCTCTTTTCCGTAAACAACGAGCTGCATCCCAAGGTTAGAGTGCACAGTATCACCTGCAACAACAGAACATGGGCACAGTTCAAGAGGTGATTTATTATTCATTGATCATTTAACAATTTGGCAGCTGAAAGCAGAACTTATCCCACGACTCCTATGCGCAAAGCAGCCATTCATATGGCACGGACATGTTTTAGTGGGAACAAAGGATGTTCCCACTGAAAGGAAAAGTCAAGTTAAACAAAAATCTGGCACATGAAGCCTGCCTTGGCCTCTCTGCAAATCATTAAATTGGAGTGCAGGGATGTTCAGGAACATCATCTGGAAAGCCTGGCACTAAAATGCATGTGATATCTGGTCTGAAAGCCTTCCTCCCCCGTGCTGGGACAGGCTGATGTGGCTTATGGTTTTCCATTAGACACTGCCAGCTTGGGGTAAACTCCCAGCTGGTCCTACTGAGCCTAGTAAACACTGTCACCAACTGCAATGGGACAAATTCTGAACCTTCAACAATGCATCTTTGATACCTTCCTACCATTTCATCCCCTGTCCATTTTCAAGCCCTCCACCATACTTGACTGGCTCTGTTCAGACTATTTCTTGATTCCTTTAGAGGAGGATGCAATGATTAGGAATGGAAGACTTCTGCTTTTAAAACAATACAAATTCATAAAAACGTAAAATGTTTTGTGGAAGTGTGTTTATTTTTAGTAGAATATATGTTCCTCATTGTTCTCCAATGTGTGACCACATTTAGTTTCAGCTTTTTATTTCATGTCAGCCTTCATATCATAAAGAATATTAATTATGGCATGCTTTTATCTAGCATTTCTAAAATTGCAAATGTATTTCATATTGCATTACAAAGTTTTAAAATTATTGAATTATGTCCTTGTTTCTGAAATAATTTGGGGGGCGGGGGGACGTGTAACATTTCCATTTTGTTAAAAATGGCAACACGTTGACTTTTTTCCCATTCTGGATGGAAAGAAATTCCAATGTGTCACAGTTGAACAGAAATTCTGTTTTCCAAACAGCTTCAGTTTCCATCTGTCCATAGTGAATCACTGTCCATCCATCCACACAATCTTTCAGCCTTATTTTTCATCCAGCTTTTTCTCTGTGTTTACATCTCTCCATCTGGCTACCCGTATGCTCCTTGATATCTCCATTTACCCTTCCATGGAGCTAATTTTCTACCAGCAGAACATCCACCAAAGACTTGGAGACAAATCATGCAGTTTTCTGAGCTCAGAAATTAAGTGGCAGAAATAAACACTTGATGAAAAGGTTTGCATCTTTGACTGAAGAATGGCAGGACTGATGAAGAAAAAGTAGATCCTGAGCTTCAGGGATGCCTGATATTTGTTTAACATGTTTAAGGAGTGGGACAAGGCATTTAAGCAGGAAGAATTATGTGGGCATCTATCCATTCCCACTAGAAGTACCACAGTCTGTCCTGATACTGAGAGATCATATCTGTTCATCCCCTTTTTTTCTTGTGGCTTTCACAGTACTTTGGCAGGGGGCCTAGCTTTTCCTAGCTGAAGATGGCCATAAAGCCATTAGAGTATCCCATGTTGTTCCATATTTAAAATCCACATCAGATCATTGCAATGGTCCATAAAGCCTCCATAAACCTGTGTAATGAGCTGTAGCAAGAGACACTGTGTCTTGTTGCTGGATGGCATAAGGCCAGCCCCTGAAAAGACTGCCACTGTGGTATATGTGTCCTCTGCACCTTCATGAGAGTGTCCCCATGCACCCACCCAGGTGATGTGCCCAGCTGCTGAGATGCTCTGTCTTGTATTTCTTTTCTTGCTGGAAACGTAACCCAAATCTTTCACTCGTACACCTAGCTGCAAAGGAATAACTTGACTTGAAGACAGTGGTGGACTACGAGATCCAGTGAGTCTCCTTTAAGTCATCCCCCAAAAAGCCTAGAAATAGTTCCTACCACCTCTCACCCAGTTCAGAGTTATACATAAATCCTTGGTACATGGTTCAGGCCTTTTGCTGAACTTCCAAATCATCCCCTATTCCCACCCATATTAAAGCTACTGTGCAGCACTTTCGTTTTTCTTTTGACTGAATGAAAACTTACAATTCATTGCATTGAGATGTATTTCATTGAACGATGCTCTATTGCTCTGTTCTCGTTTGGAGACAAGTTGGCTAATGTGAATAAAAGGACCAGGGTAATCGAAGATCCTAGTGGATTTAGGAATTTGAATCTCGGTGAGATAATGTCTAACTACATTAAACTTCTGTCAATAATCCAATCAAGAAGAATAACACCCAATTAAACCTTCACAGAGAAGAAAATTCTTATAGGAAATAAAAACTGTAAACATTTTTTTTCTGAATTCTGCTTATTTTTGTCTTTTTTTTTCTTTGCATTTTCATGTTCTTGAGGCTGAAGTATTGGAGGTCATTCTAGTTCTTGTTCGCTTGCTAAAGATCTCTTTATTGACACAGCAACACTTTTTATTTATTTAATAGTGAAAAAGTCATGTCTGTATTTGCCAGCTAACCAAATTATGTTCAAGCAAAATATGATTTTAAATCTCAAAGCAGGGAAAATTAGGGGAAAAAAATGTCAAGTGCTTAGGAAGCATAAGGGATCTATAACATATATTAATGTACAATCCCACACAAAAGGGCAAAGAATATAGTAGAATACATAAATCAGAGAACAACCTGAGTGACAAATGAGTTGTTCTTTTCACTAGATTGAGTATTGGTGACATTTGAGCTGGAGCATTATGTTCAGGTTTGGCACGGCATTTAGGGGAAAGGTGGACAAAGTAGAAAGGATCCAGAGAAATGAGAATGATCAAAAATCAAAGGGGAAAGACAGAAGGACTTGGGGTTGCTTAGCAGAAAAGATAAAGGAAGAATCACGAGGTAACCTCCTTCCAAAGAATAAAAGGTTCAAAAAGGAAGATATAGGGCAAGAAATACTGGGCTTAAATTGCAGCAGAGATATTTATGTTAGGTTTTAGGAAAATGTTTTTCTCATTCCAGGAAATGAAGCAGTGGAACAGGTTGCTTGAGGATAGTTATTGATCACCACCCCAGGAAGTCTTTGAGAGCAAGGTTAAACCAAAGTCTGGAATGGGAACAGTCTAAGCTGATCCTGCACTAGGCTGAGGAGCAGAACAGTTAACCTCTTGCGATCTCTTCTGTCGGTGCTTCGTGGAGGTCTGTGACCTACAGATACCTTAACGTGGTCCCTGTGTGGCTTGTCAGGAGTACCTGAGATGCCAACTGCTTCATGTTCACATCCCCAGCTCTGCCCAAGCTTCTTTTCAGTTGTGACTGAAGCAGGATTTCTGGATGCTCTCCTGAAAGGCTTGTAAAGCTCTGGTAAACACAGGGCATGTTGGGTATCCCATTTGGCTCTGACACTTTTTAAAAATCTAGTTATTATTGAAAGTTACTGTGCCAGCAGTTGTATTATTAATACTATTATTTATTATTTATGAAGTGCCGAGTGTGTGCTAGATGCTTATATGATTATACACTGAGTTACGCTGGAGTTGCACAGTCTACTGAATTACGATGTAATGTTATTACCTGCAGCCTTTGCATGAGAATGATATTTTTCATTTACTGTAGTTGGCTCCTTCATCATGTGATGGTCTGAACAGGTTCTGTGAATTTTAAGTCATTAATGTACTAGACTTGACAGCAAAAGGAGGCAGTGAGGAAATGGTACCCCCATTTTACAGATGGAGGCTAGCGTTGGGGCTCCAAGGAAACTAAACGTCCTGGTGTCACACAACAAAGCACAAAAGCGCTCAACTCACTGTAAGCTGCTGGTTATTTTTACTGACTTGAATGAGACAGTCATTGTGCTTGGAAATGGAAAGTCTTCATTCCCTTGTGGGCTCAGATGGCTTGGCTTAGCTGAGATGCTGTAGCAATGACTTCCATATACTCGTTACATATTACATCTAAATGTATTCCCTTTCACATCAGTACTCTTTCTACCACCATTCAAGGCAAAGACAGACTGTTCTACGAGGCAGAAGAATATGTCTTCTTAGATTTTCTGTATTCCATTCAATACTTGCCACTGTATTGCTATTCACTCACTCACACAGCTGTTCTAATGGGACTAAATTTTCAAATCTTTTGATCTCTCTTTACACAATATTTATTCATGCTTTACACAATGTTAATTCATAGCAAAATTCCTGAAACTTTGGAGGTACATCATTGACTTCCCTGCAAAGACAGTTAGGTGGAATAAACGAGATTTTAAAATTATCAGCAGAGAAAGGCATCTTTATCCATTTAAAAATATGAATCATGTTTTTTTAATCATCTTCTGATCAGTTCTCATATCTACACTATAGGAGTAGGACATCACTACGTCCATACCTCCAACTGCAGTTTTAATCAGAAGAGAGACTGCTCTCTGGTTTAATGAAGTAAATGAGACCTCCGGTAATATTGTCTGTGTAATTGACATAGTTCTCTGGGAAACATTACACTTTATAATGAAAATACTGTATATAATTAGGATCTAATAGGAAGAAAATAGTAATTAGGCAGAATTAACTGAACAGAAGCAATCAAGCAAATAAAGGTTATTCTCTGGAGAGGACCCTTCGGGGTTCAAATGTGTACATCCTATGATTGTAAAGAAGTCACAGTAATTAACAAGAGTCTTTTCATTGCATAAGAATAGCCTAACATTGGCTACTGGAATGACCCCTGCAAATCAGAATGTGTTATTTCAGTCCTGTGCTTTCACAGGCATTGTGGGAAGGAGGTTGTATCCAACATTGTATGTGCTTGCATAATGGCTTTTTTATGTGCTTGCACAATGGCTTTAGCAGAGGTTATGAAGGCATTAAGACCTTTAATTCTGTTCTTGCCCCAGCCTTTGTGGACCCTTGTTGCTTTTCATTTTCTGCTTTTGCTCATCTAAGTTTCCAGAGCAGCTTGCTGTACATGAATTTCACAGTAACACTAATCCACATAAGATTTCACAGTAATAAGCAGATTACACAACAGTCCAGGAGTGATCCTTTCCCTGGAATTACCAGGGCAAGTCTAGCCAGTTGGTTAAGCATAAGTGTGAGCCCATTCTCACCCACATAGGAAACCTCCAAGCCTGTCCTATGAAACTCTTCATCCCCCATTCTGGAGCATGGTTGTGAGGTGAGCATGAGTGTTCCTGCAGCCTTAGAAGAATATCAGCTTCTCATCCATGTGATCTGGGCAAGGGAGACAGCACAGGACTGTGCTTATTCCAGCTCAACCGATGCAAAGGTATCCTGAGAGCAGCCCTTGCTGAGCACAGAGTGGACACTTCAATCCCATACCAAAACTGACATGGTAGGCAGAAAACACGCAGATCATGGTCCTGAGCCCATTTCTTTGGAACCATGTAGACAAAAAGCAAAGAGGGTTCAGTTTTACCCAACACTAAGGAATCCACTAGTGTAAAGCTTCTTGAGCTTTGAGACACTTCCATCTGTGGTGGGTTGACCCTGGCTGGAGGCCAGGTGCCCACCAAAGCTGCTCTGTCACTCCCCTCCTCAGCTGGACAGGGGAGAGAAAATATAACAAAAGGCTCATGGGGCAAGGTAAAGACAGGGAGAGATCACTCACCAATTACTGTCATGGGCAAAATAGACTGGAATTTGGGATAATTAATTTAATTTATTACCAATCAAATCAGAGTAGGATAATCAGAAATAAAACCAAATCTTAAAAACACCTTCCCCCCACCCCTCCTTTCTTTCCAGGCACAGCTTCACTCCCGAATTCTCTACCTCCTCCCCACCAGTAGCACAGGGGGATGGGGAATGGGGGTTGGGGTCAGTTCATCACATGTTGTCTCTGCCGCTCCTTCCTCCTCAGGGACAGGACTCCTCACACTCTTCCCCTGCTCCAGCATGGGGTCCCTCCCACGGGACACAGTCCTTCATAAACTCCTCCAACGTGGGTCCTTCCCACAGGCTGCAGTTCTTCACTAACTGCTCCAGCGTGGGTCCCTTCCAAGGGCTGCAGTCCTTCAGGCACAGACTGCTCCAGCGTGGGTCCCCCGCGGGGTCACCAGTCCTGCCAGCAAACCTGCTCCAGCGTGGGCTCCTCTCTCCACGGGGCCACAGGTCCTGCCAAGAGTCTGCTCCAGCGTGGTCTTCCCATGGAGTCACAGCCTCCTTCGGGCATCCACCTGCTCCGGCGTGGGGTCCTCCACGGGCTGCACGTGGATATCTGCTCCACCGTGGACCTCCATGGGCTGCAGGGGGACAGCCTGCCTCACCGTGGTCTTCCCCACGGGCTGCAGGGGAACCTCTGCTCCGGCGCCTGGAGCATCTCCTCCCCTCCTTCTGCACTGACCTGGGGGTCTGCAGGGTTGTTTCTCCCACATGTTCTCACTCCTCTCTCTGGCTGCAGTTTCTGTTCTGCAGCAGCTGTTTTTTCCCTTCTTAAATCTGTTCTCCCAGAGGCACTACCATCGTCGCTGATGGGCTCAGCCTTGGCCAGCGGCAGGTCTGTCTTGGAGCCGGCTGGTATTGGCTCCATCGGACATAGGGGAAGCTTCTAGCAGCTTCTCCCAGAAGCCAGCCCTGGAGCCCCCCTGCTACCACAACCTTGCCACACAAACCCAATACACCATCAAAGCAAACAGATAGCCACCAGTCCAGTATAGCACAACCAGATACCAGTACAGCATAGGCTATTCCTGATAGTGGAGTTCTTAGCGCAATGATTATGTGATCATTATGGACATTGACTGTCACTGTGAAGTAATTTGCACCTCTCTGAAAGCCACCCACCTGCTCTGGAGCCAGGAAGCTTGCCCAGACACTGCCACCTGAGTACATTTCAGTTCCTCTGTGAGTGCAGAGGATTCTCAAGGATCCCTTCTGAGGAATCTTCAGAGGTTGATAGTGATGGTCAGACAAAGGAAGACAGCAGAAACCATCCAGGGACCAAAGGGGAGACAGTGTGTTTCTTGCTTCTTCCCACCCCCTTCTCTCTACTGGAGTCAATCAGGGACAAAGGAGAACCACCTACTTTTTAGGTGAGCACGAGAGGCTGAAGGCAAAACCACTGATGACCAGCGATCTGTCAGGAGAGAGCTCAGAGAAGTGCATAACATGAGAGAGAATGAATCCAACACTTCTGTGAAGCAGAAATCATAACTAGACAAAATAGATGAGCCCAGGACTTGCTTTAAAGCAGTTCCTATTTGCTTAACAATACTCCTTCCATTCCTATCTATTTTTCTATGTTATTTATCTATGCATTGATTTTTTTGAGTAAAGATTTGCTACAACTATCAACATAACAGCATAAATTAACAACAAGAATGGCTTCATGGATTTTTTGGTTTTATTCATATAGATCAAAAGTGAAGTTCTCACACAGCTCCCAATTTGAATGAGATTTTCTTAAATTACACAAAACTTTGTCAATGAATTTGCTCCTTCAACCACCAACACATGTGGCACCAACCACAATCTTTTCTTGTCTCGACTTCTTGATAGATTGGGAACCATTTCTCACACTTATCCCTTTACAGAATGTCAGGTGTTTTCACCTAAGAGGGTAAGTAAAACATGTTTCCTTAATGTGATGCCCAGTGTACCATTTCATCTCTGATCTTTCAAGTTCTGTCATTGGAACTTAATTCCCCATTTATGCAGATGTAGACGCACTGATTTCAGTGGAAAAAGCATTGCTCTGAGTCAGAGGATTTCAGCCCGTTATCCCAGCATTCAGGTCCATCAATTGTGCCTAAAGCAGACCTTCTGGAAAGGAATCCGGTACTGACCTGAAGACTTTGGGATGGAGAATCCAGCATGCCTGTTAACACTTTGTTCCAATGGTTAATTGTCCTTAGTGTTACAAAATATGTCTTCTATTTTGAATTTGTCTGGCTTTAGCTTCCAGCCATTGGTTTTTATTACACCTTTCTCTGCTAGATTAGAGTCCTTTAGCACCCAATGTTTTCTCGGAGTGAAGATACATATACCCTTCAATCAAGTTATTTTTCAGGCTCCTATTTTGATAAGTGCTTGGGTGAATTGAGGTTAAAAAAAGCTAACAGCAAAAGACACAAGTAGAATTTGTGGAAATTTTTCTTTTATAAATCTGAAATCTCAGTGCAGAAAGAAAAGGGGAGAGTTTTAATTAAAACTTTCATATTTCTTTCTCCTTTTTTAAAATTTCAAGCTTTGCTTTTTCAAATAAAATAATATTTCTGATTATATGATTTTTTTTTTTTCAAGTGGAACATGATTGAAATGGAACTATTTTTCCCTTTGCCTGCACTTTTTTATCCAGCCACTTAGACACCTGTGTATAGTCCACAGAGTAAAGCAGGTGAAACTCTATCACAACTTGTCTGAAGGGATTGCTTACGGAGGATCGGGCTGGAAGAGCTCTGCAGAGCGGGGAGCGAAGTTGATGAGCTGCAGGGAATGGGGTGTCTCTCAGAGGCAACACGTTCCTCCCACCCAGAGGGATAGGCTACGTTTTGGGATCTCTTGAGCTTTGTCTCCTATGGGGGTGGGAATCTCTCTCACATAACTTTGGATGCCTTTCAACTGTTTTAGCAAGGCCAAATGCCTTGCAAAAAGGGGTGTTTCAGATACGCTCATGATGTTCCCTGATATATCTCTTTTGTAACAACTGTGAAGGGGTTCTCTAGGGTCTCCGTATCCCTCACGGGGCCATGAAAGGTACTCACGTTGTGGGTTATAATCTAACATGGCCTGGAAATGGACCAGTTCAGGTATCCCAGCTCCACACTCTGCTCCCAGAACCAAACTAATTCCCACCATTTCATCTGGCTCTCAGAGAACAGTGTAAAATTACTTATGCAATATTTAATCCTTTGGGGCTTTGATGCACTAAACAATGGGGGCTAAACTGCATCTTCTAACATAAAGGCAGGGAGAAAAATATGAGAGAAACATTTGGACTGTACTGGGGTAGGACTGAGTTTTCTTCCTAGCTCTGTCACTGAACTTCTGGCTGAACTTGGACAAACAACATCTCTGTCCTGTGCCTCAATTTCCCCATCACTAAAATGCTTGGGACAAATAAGCCAAGAGTGCACTTGACCAAATTAAATCTGTGACCAAATTAAAAAGAAATGGAGAAAAAAAAAAAACCACAAAAAACCAATTATACAGAGGAGTTTATGAAGCCTCACTTTCTGTGGCCTAGTGTCTGGTTCTCTAACGTCAGATAAGCTTCAAACTCACTCTACAGTTCTCCTCCAAGGGCATTTCCAGATTTCACTCTACCCAGTTGCCTAATTTGAGGAAATTGATAAGAATCTAATGTCTTTATAGTTGTAGCAACTCTCTTGGATTAGATGGGAGTGGAGAATGGACTCACAATTTATTCCAGGGAGGACAAACACAGGGACAAGAATGATTTCCCAGAAAACCTTTGTCAAACCAAACAAGTTTTTTGTTTTTTTCTCTGTTTTAAAGGTATTTGATGAAAGGAAAAAACAGTGGGAGGGGGGAACCTATGGAGTGAGAAATATGTTTACGAAATAATTTCATTTAAATTCAGATTAAATTTTACATTCTATTTGTAGGATGCTTAATTCTTGAAAGAATTATTTTTCTTCTCTTTTGTTTAGCATGTTGGTAAACCTGTAGAAGGAAAAGCCATTTTAGACCATTGAGGTGTTATGTTTTGACCATGTCTCAAAGAATGCTTTCTCTTTGCTTCAGAACATTTCTGTCCAGTTCTTATCCTTTTTTTTTTAACAGAACTATTCACACAGTTCCATGCAACTTTGTTGCTGTTTTTAGCCCAGATGTGAAAGCCCATTTTTCCAATAAAATTACCACTTCTTTAAAACTTTAGATTAACCCCTAAAAAAATAATACTACCCCCCAATCCTTTGTGATGTCTTTGAGACCAATATGTAAAAATATCATACGGCAGCTAAGAATTAATGTTATTATTGTTCTCTATTATCATGGGAAAAGTATGATCCAGACAAGTATCTAATAGCCACTTGTGCACACCAAAAGTAAGATGAAAAACCTCAGCAAGTTCAAAGTTTGTAGTCCAATTATGTTCTGTCTTGCGGGTGCTCTATAGGGGGTGAAAGTAATGTCCCTCGAACCACTCCATATCATCGCAATATCTAACAAATCCTTTGGCACTCCAGCAAGGAGTTCAAAGAAAAAGCATCATCAGCTCGAATAATTACTGCCCATATTAAGTGTTTTAATATTGCAGATGGATGTAAAAGGCAAAGGACAATGGCTCAAACACAAAGAGCCTAGCAAAGTACAACCTGGGGAAGGCCACAGATATCCAACACATTGTCCTTTTCCCTGTTCTGTTCTCTGCAATATTAAACCACTTAATCTGTAATTGCCCAAGCTTACGATGCCTTTGCTTTGAACTCTCTGTAAGAGTGCCATAGGATTTGTCAGATGTTTCTAAAACAAAGTCTACCAGGAGGCTGAAAAGTCTCTTAGTGGCTATGACAATGGTTTAATGGAATATAATTTCCAGTAAAGGGAACTAATTTAATATTTTCACATATCATGTAAGCAAGGTACCAGCTGAGAGAAAGGAATGAAAATTATAGCAAGAGGCAATCAAGATGAACACTGCTGTAAAATCATACCTCACCGATGTGCACTAAAAATTGCAGGAACTCGTTTTAGATATGAATTGCATTTTCCTCTCAGTGAGGACAGCTCAGCTTGATGAAAAGGCACACTAGTCTCGGAGCCTGGCACAGCTGGATCTCAAACCAGCCATGCCAGTGATGTCCCAGATGACACTCAGGAAAACACTTCTTCTCCTCCATGCTCCCTTCGTATTGTTTGTCTTCTTGTCTTTTGAGGCTGAGAACTCTTTTCTACCATGGATAGTCCCTCACATTGCAGAGTGGCTGTGATAAAGACATCCTTGAGATGGTGCTTGAATACACAGAATAAACTGTGCAGGGGAGGGAGATATGGGCTGTCTAAGGTTCCCTAGGTATGACCAAGTCTTGTGATTCTTCCTCAGTGCACAGTGAGCAGAATCCTGAGGTACAGTCCTCTTGTAGATGTTCCACATTTTCCTTTTATCCCTGTCCAGAACTCTTAGACCATGGTGTGCTTCTGCTAGGCAGCTCTTAGCCTCCTCCCCAGCAGAGAACACACTGCAGACAAAGGGTTGAAATGCCCTCCATGTGCATAGGAGTAGATTCTGGATAGTCTGAAACAAAGTCCACCAAGAAGATTTGGCATTTGTCCAGCAAAAGAGCATGGATGATGGAGATATTTATTATCATCTATTCCTATGCACTTATGAGCACTTCCTTGTAGGTTCCTCATGTAAACTTACGCAGGAAGCAGCTATGATGAAAGTGGTTTTCCCAGTTGGCAAATCTGTCACAAGAAGAGGTTTATTGGTGATGTGTCTTGTGGCTTGGGTTTCCTGTGTTCGGGCAATAACAGTCTCGCCACCAAAAGAAAAACTTGTTATTCCCCTGTTATTTTTCCCTATTTATTCCTTGTTTGTGGTGGCATATGTTGCTTCCTCTTGTGTGAAATGCTTTCTACTCTCAGATCGTTTCCCTGAAAAGGAAATCTTCCCTGTGGCATCTCTCAGGAGCATTTGCAAAAGTTCACATGGTTTCAGAAGTCTGGATGCAGAAAGGTTTAGTATGATTTGGCTGCCCAACTAAATAATTGCTTTGTGTTATTCTACAGATGTCCCACTCCTGTTCTTTGAAGGAAATATGCTGAATTATTGAAATAAGATAGAGTCAGGATTATGAAAGGAAGTACCATCTTATGATTAAAGCCTTAGCCTTGAATTCAGGAGATATACATTTGGTTTCTGACTGTGCCACAGATTTTCTGAGAAGCCTTAGGCTTATCACAAAAGCTGAGATCCATTTTTGTCTAACATAAGCTACGCAAAATTTTTAGAATAAGTAAGTTGCCTAGGCTCCTGCTACAGTCAGTGGCATGTGAGAGAGATCTCCAAAGAGAGCTTCACCCCACCCTACGATACATGACTCAGATAACGTGAAATGATTCACACTCTGGAGGTGTTTCTCTGTTTAATGCAAACGGGAATCGAAATGACGAAGTTGGCCTAGATAACTTTTAGATGGCTAAAATTAGGTGAGATGATTGCTTGCACCCTTTGTCTCACTCTGTGCCTCAGTTTCCCACACATATAGAGCAATGCTTCCTTCCTCTGGCTTTTTGAATTTACTGGATTCTAAACGTTTCTCTTAAAGAAATAGCAAAATATGGCCTGACTTCAGCTGAGTCTTAGTAATACCGTTTTATAAATAACACAAACACTTGTTTGGGTTTCCAGTAACTACAGCGTTTGAACTCCACAAACATAGCATAAAATCAAGGAGTGGCTAGAGAAACAGGGTTTACTTGATTGAAACTATTAAGAGAAATGGATACATTCATTAAACACCTGAAGTATCTCAGGAAAGTTGGATTAAATTAGAAGAAATTATTAAAATGTAACCACAGATACAACTTTTATGACAGTGAATATGTGTGCAATAACTCATAACTAGAGCATGTTGAAAAATGTTCTGCTGGAATATTTTTTTCTGACAAAAATTGGCATTTTATTGAAATCAACCTATCCTGAGGAACATGTCAATTTAAGTGATTTTTTTTTTTTTTTCCTAAGAAATAGAACTGAAATGAAATGTTTCCAATAAGGTTCAACTTTTTCAGAACAGAATGTTTCAAATTTTTGGAGGTTTAAACAACTCCATTAAAAATTTTTTATGCAGATCGGTAATGCTTAAAATATCAAAACTGGAAGAAAGTACTTGGCATTGATCAAAAATAGTGCACTGAATAACCATAAATTATGGTTTTTAGAAGACTTCTTTTGGGAGAATTTCCTTTCCACCTCTTAAAAAAAAACCAACCAACCCAAAATCTGAAAGGGTAGAACTCAAATAGTATTCAATATTGCTTCTGCTCTGCTGCTTGAAGCATTTAACTTGAAGCAGATATATCTTCATTTTTATACGTCACCCACTATTTTAATATATGGGTAAGAGAAACAAAACAAAACCTTGTATCATAAGCATTTCTGTTGATATGTTATTAACAAAACAGCTACTGAAGATCACAGCTGCCATTGATATATCAAGCTATAGGAACCCTTCCCTACTTGGCAGCTCCCTGAGGATCAGTCTGGTTTTCCTCTGTAAGTACAGTATTCCCCAAGGTTTCTAATTCACATTCTCCTTGGTGAAAGCCCTGCAGCACTCAAGCAAGAGAGAGCTCAGATGGCTCCTGAACTCCATGTTTGACAGACTCCGAAGACTCATTTCATCAGCCGTTAATCTCCCACAATCCTCTAAGCTTTATCTGTTAAGACTGAAGCAAGCAGTGCAGCTTTGCCATACTTTAGACTTGTTATTAGTTTTCATAATTTTTCTCAAAGAACATAAGACTAAATCAATCTCCCATCCCTAATATGTTGATAATCGTTTTGAAATATTTAAAGCTTCTCTTCTGAAAGCTTCACTGAAATAACCATCTCATCTCTCCCCTGGTGCTTTCTTGGCTTTTATTTTGCTGTTCCCTTTTCCCCTATCAGACTTTCCCAGGTTGTTCAACTGTCTCATGGCCAAAGACTCTCTTTTCTACTCCCATTTTCCATCCTGAGATTTGCTTCAAAATTTCCTTTTTATCATTGCATTTCTCCATCTGTATTTTCATACTTCAATTCCCTTCCCACAGCTGACTTCTGAGTCTCCGTGGTCTTTGGGTACCTATTGACTACAGTAGGTGCCTGCTACTATAATGATTACAAGGCAAATCTCTTGTCACTTGGACATTCCTGCATCAAATCCTGTAAAATCAGAAATATCTCTCCATACTGCAGAGATCCCAAGTCATTCCAAGGACCAGACTTGCAGCAGGTCCAGACCCATAAGCAATATAAAATTAAAACAGATGTGACTTTGACAACAGTGGAACCACACTGCTCTGACTTGCAAAATAAAAAGAACTTATTTTGTTTCCAGAGCCTGCTGAAGAACGCTGCTATTGCCTACAGTTAACTTATGCTCAACATTTGCTTGCTGTGATATCTATCTAGATTACAACTCAACCTGCTACATCCATCCAAAGGTGTTAAGCCACATCTACCTTGGTGTTAAAAGAACCTCTCACAGAATTAAGCTGGTTTGACTGACCTACAGGATTGAACATAGCCTCTAGACGAGCTCTAATGTCACTGCAGCAAGTTTTCAGTGCTACTGGATGGGAGTGTTTACCTCTGGTATTTATTTTTCCCTGATGCAAATAACTGTGCACGATAGGGACCTATATAGTCCCATGGCACTGTATCTCTGATACAATGATATATTGAACCCTCACGTGAAGTAATAAGAACCGAAATTGTTCGGCACCTGAGATTTGCAGGCCCCAGATCTCTGTGTAGCATCCGCCTGCTTATAGAGATCAAGGCAAGCAGAAAGCAACAAGATATTTAACAGAGGAATCTCTGCATCCCATTGCATACTAATTAGACACTAGACATAGATACATCAGGGGAAACAGAGGGAGGAAGGAGGGGAAAAAAAATCTCTTGGCAAGACAACGTTGCATTTCAATCTTTCACCTTCACTGGGTAATGGGATGTGATGGAACATTAAAACAAACAAACAGCTTTTGGTGTTTACAAGAAATGTTTAAATGGGAGATCACGAGCCAGAGGTGCTCCACAGAACATCTGGAGTACTGGAAAACAATGCGATTACGCAGATGAGTCACATTCATTAGGCTATAAAATCTCCAGTAATGAATGTACGAAAGGGACTTTCACATAGATTGTCATCTACCGCCAAAAAAAAACCCCCAAACCCCTAGATAATAAACTTGGCAGTTCATTCCCCTGCTCACCCCCTTTTCCTCCTCCCCTTTGGAATGAGATTCCCAGTGTAATTACAAAGCTTCGTGCTTGCAGATCAAAACCCATGTCTCAGGCGCATTACTCAGATCCATGTACGGGCATTAGCTGGGAAGAAGGGGAAGAGAGGATACGCATGTGGGCGTAGCACTGCTCAACAGTCACTGGGACGAGACGTTCGGCATCTCCGTCTTCCCCACACACCTAGCACCAGCAGTGGTATAGGATACTTCTAGTCCATATGCCCCGCTCCAGATGACCTCACTGGCAGTGTAGACATCTCTTAGGCAGGAAAAGACACAACTTAAGGGGCATCTAGGATGTCTCCTGAGCAGCAAGGTGAGAGAAGACGAGAAGCAGTGGTTCATTGTTTCTTTGAAACTAGCAGAAGATGTAAACAAACTAAAGGACATTTTCTTCGCATAGCGTGTGGTTCAGCTGTAGAACTCCTTGCCACAGGATACTGTGGGTGCTGCAAGTTTGGGTTCAAGGGGAGGCTGGGTGGAAAATTAATCTGTTGACAGCTATTGAGTGCAAAGAACCCGCATCTAGCCTAGAAAGGCTCAGGGCCGCAAACTGCCAGCGACAGGAAGGGTGCAGGCAGAAGTGGCTCTATGAAATTGCTCTGTTCTGAGAGTCCCCCTGCAAGACTGCATGAGAGAGCACTGGGCTGTGTAGGCATTTGGTCCAACCTAGCCTGGCATTTTAGTGCTCCTATATTTCATCTTTAGTGACTTGTAAGACCTGAATAGGCATCAAGAGTGAAAACTGGACTCTGTCACTAACTCGTTCCACGCATATCACTGGTCAACAAAGAGTCAGACATTCCAGCTGTGGCCACAGGACTATTATCATAGCAGCTAGAGGAGAAAAGATTCTCTTAACCTATTCTAGAAATCTTAGGGAGATTTCTTTGAAGAGGTCCCCTAAATGTCTAGGTTACCTCCTTCAAGGCTTGGCCCCAGACATGTCTCTCTAACCAGCAAGTCAGTAATGGCAGAATTTTCCTCAAAGCAAGGTTAGCAATAGCTTTGACAGATGTTTCAGGATCTTTTATCACATTAGAATTATTGGATGTTGTCAGCTAAACCGAACAGCATCACAGCCCCCCTTTTTAGTTCATTCTTGAACACAGATGTTTTAAAATAACCCTCTTGTGGGTTTTATCTGTTGCTGCTGCCTGTGTAACGTATCATCACTTCTTGAAAGTCCTCATTACTCTGAGGATTTTTTTTTTCTAAAGGCCCATTTGTAGAGTTGGCACCTTTTTTTCATTTCCAGTAGATCTATTTCCCCCTGGACCATGTCTGTCTGGGGAGATCTCATTCAAGGACAATTGGGCTTTAAATTGGGAAATCAGACTGCTAAATCCCTTAGTTATCTTTGAAAATCCCATCCTTGAAGCTTAAGTTAGATGAGAACTTCATCTGCTTTCTGTAATTTGCTGGTTTTCAACTCCATTTCTGAAAGGATTTTTTTTTTCTCATGGGCAGAGGACTGTGACCTTCATATAGAAATGGAATCAGTTCAACAGAATAAACAATAATTACATTTCCATAGGAAAATATATTTTCTATTTTCTATCTCAGACTGAGGGTTAAATAACTAAATCAATGCAATTTTTTTATTTTCTTTGCCTTTTGAGGGAAAACAGTTACCTGAGCTGTTTACATTTCCCTGGCATCACATATTATATTTGCTCATTCTTCGCCCTGTGTCTGGCGCAGCACTTGGGGAATTATGAACTTGGGGCTCTTTCCCCAGCTTTGTCCCTCACTGGCCACATCTCACATCACCACTTTTCTTCTCATCAGTTCAGCTTCCTTATCTGTAAAACACCGAGACGCCGTTAGCTTGCATTAATCAATATTTATAAAGTGCTTTGACATCTTCACATGAGAACAAAGCCTTCTAATAAGAGATAGAATGCAAATGTCACATATGTTACTTGTACATAAAGGCTTGAGAGATCTGTCAGTGCTGGGTCTGCGATTCCCAGCAGCACCACATGATGTGTCAGGGCTCAGAGCAGAGGGACCGCAGCAGAGATCTCTAGCCAAGCTCCTTAGACTGAGTATAGGTGGCTGCAAAACTCCTACCCTGCATCAGCACAGGAAGATTGTAAGAAATAAAGTAAAGCAGTCTCATGTTTAAATGAGGGCAAATCAAGGCACACAGTAATTTAAGGGTAGAGTTAGTTGGAAAGAGGCTGGTCCTGTGCTGTGAGTATTTCTGAGATTATAGGGATGAAGAGTGGTATCTTTCAGTGTGAATGAGGATGGAAATTTCAGCCTGGTTGTGAATAGGGAAGGAGAATGGGTCAGATTATTTCAGAACTAGATATTTGCTTTGCTCTTCCCACAGCTGCTCGTGACAGCTTCAAACTGAAAAAAATGAGAATATGTTTTTGTTCACAAAGTACCTAACTGGGACACCTTTGACAATTTCAAAATCTTTGGGACAGTTATATTTTTAGTATCAGTGAATTGAAAAACTTGTCAAAATGGCTATGTTCCTGAGGAACAAAACCACACCAGTGTAAATAAATCTGAATGCTCTCAGGTTAGCTGTTAACCCGCATGTATTCATACAGCCCTTACACACCTCTGTGTTTCCCCAAACCCCTCCCTGCCATTCCCTATGGAGTATTAACACATTCATCACAGAGTAGCACTTGGAGGGATTAAGTAGGTCCTTTCCCACATCAGGTACATGTCCAAAATTAATCAATCAATCAGGAGTGTCTCTTGGACAGGAGATCCCTGGATGTGTGTGTGCATCTCCCTCCTGCCTGGCAGCAAGCACAAGCTCCCAAACCACCTGGACTTTCAGCTGCCGAGGTGCAATGGCTCTGACAAAAAGCCCTACACCCTCGTTGCTGTAGAGGAAAGACCACAAGGGGAGAGAACCTGGGTCTCGATTTCTGGACAGGTTTTTCCTAAATAAGTGTCAGAGGCTGCCGTTAGAAGTGGGTACCAAGGAGAGAGATTCCAGCCTCCACAGGGCAGGGGCTTTCGTTCACCCAGACATCGGCTCACCACTGCCTCAGCCTAACAATGTCACAGTGCTCCCCGGGATAACAGACTTGATGGATTTCACACTTTAAGGCTTTTGCTTTGAAAGAGCCCCAGCTTTTATCTTAGCAAAGTACAGCTTTGTAACCTAAAAATAGTCCGCCCAAGCTCCTTCCATCAGAACAGCAGAAGATGAGCTGGCGACTCTCAATTTTTGGTGCTTCTCTATCAGAAAGATGAAACATTTTCCCTGTAATCCTCCAAAATGGAATGTTTAGGGTTTCAGAGGTTACTGGAAATTTCCCTGGCAGCTGGTCAAATATGTGATCCCATTAGAGCTTCTTTGATGAGGAAGTGTAGCTTGACTCAGAGAGAAAATAAGGAAGGGAGGGGAGAGCGTGTCAAGGGAAAAAGAGAAGTAGAGAGAGAAAAGGAAGGGAAAAAACCTCCAAGAACCAAGAAAGTTAATCTACCAGAGTCTGACTCTTCCTATCACAGAGGAAGACAAGAAATTGCATCCAACAACTCACATGACTGCCCAAACTCTGATTATGAATGAGCAAGAAGCAGCTCTGCTCCCTCTGTTTAAGGGAATGAGATCATGGGGATGATTTCTTAGTTCTCTGAAAGGCCAGGGAAGGCCAAGCATTGCTTCTTTCCCGCTGGCAGGGCTCATGGCACCAAGGGTGAGAAAGCACCTGGCAACCTGGGATTAAAAAAAAAAAGCCTCCTGGATCCCAAGCTCTATGCTAACTGCTTGTCGGCTCGCTTAGCACCACACATGCTGCAAGGTGCAGCCAGAGTCAGAGCAGCTGATTTTGTTAGTAAGAGAAAAGGACAAGGAATCATGTTTTACATGCTCCATTGTGAATCTGTGAATGGCTTTGCAGTACGTAAATGCACAGGGTTTGTCCAGGGCGTCAACAACCTTCTCCACATCCTGGTGGTACAACCACTCCTAACAGTTGCGTTAACCCCGGGTGGAGAGGAGGGTGCAGGTGCTTTGTGGTGGGCTCTGCGGCAGCCGCGTGCTGCCCAGCCCCAGGCTCTGCGGCGGGCACGGGAACTGTGTGTGAGCCAAAGCAATGGGCTACACTGGCCCCGCGTGCAGGACACCTGTCGGAGGCACGCTATCCGTCAGGATATCCATCAGGAGATGTCTGTGTTCCCCACAAGTCTGACGTGCTACAGTCAAGGGAGGGCTGGATCCTTCCGTAGGAGGGTTGTTGAATTTCAGCAGCTCCCTTTTTTATTTTTTGGCATCAGACTTACCCACAAGCAAGCAGTGAAGTTCTTAGTATTTCTATTAGAGTGACAAGAGATCAAGACTCCTTCCAGCATCATTTTTTACCTAAATGGATATTCATTCTCTTCTCTCTGGTATTAATGAAGAATCATTTGTCAGTAAAAGTAGGCAATGCAGGTTCAGATAAAATAAAAACTATTTCCACCCCCTCCCACCTCCCTGAGGATGGTAGTCTGACCTGCTGTCCTGCACTGACGTGACCCCCTATTAATCACACCATCCCCATCACCCTCAGCAGAGTACCCCCCCCCCCCCCAAACCTGCCAGCATAACTGCTCATGTAATTGTTTCCTAAACTGGTTTCTTCAGACTGCGGCAGGATGGAAAAACGTCCTACCAAAATTGGCTTAAGTGTTTGGGTTCTGAGAAGCAACAGGTTTTTTTTCTGCACTCTGCATGATCATCATTCATAAAGACCCAGCAGAGCAAAATCTACCTCCCTGCTGCATCCTTCTAGCTCTGCTGTCCTCAGGTAAGCAACGATAAGCCAGATTTATCCCTCCAAACAGAATTTTGGGAAAATGGGGCAGATGGGATGCCAGCTCATGCTCCCATCACAATGGCAGCTCCACAGTGCTACAGGGAATCAAAAGCACTATACGCTTGTATTAATTAGCAGCAAAAACTGCTATGACTCTGAATACCCAGAAGGAGCGGATCTGATGAGCAAATGCAGGCTGCTTCTGCATAATCTCTTTTTAGATCAGAACCCCAATTTACCTCAGAGCCAACGGGGTACTTCATAATAGCGCCAGACCGCACAGGTTTAACTATGCCAGTGACATGAGGAATGCATAAAATGCTGCAAATAAATCCCCAGCTTCAGGAACAGGGTGTCATTCCAAGTGGCAAGCCCTGTTCAGCACGGATTTACGACCCCCGCGGAGGCATGCACTGCCATCTGCTTTCTCCAAGCCCCGCCAAGCAGCCTGCATGAGACGTGCAGACTTGGTCCCTGCGTTCGAGCCTCCCAGAGCGCTCAGAAGGCTTTGCACCGGGCAGACTGCTCTGGTTGGTAAGTTCAGAAGCTGCAGGTTAAAAAAGGATATTAAAGTGGGTTATTTCTTGCGTTAAAAGGGGACTAGCGTTTCCTAGGAGGGAAAGAGCTAAACACAGGACTGAAAATAGCCGTATTTTCTCAAGTCTGTATGTCAAAAGTCTAACTGCATGTGAGTTCATGCATGCAGCTTACACATTCACATAAGCTTTTATCTGTGTAAATAAGACTTTATCTCTACGTGCATGCCTGCATCTCCTAAGGGATCGATTTTTAATGGATAAATTTAAAATACACTAGCAAGTTTCTCTAATTGTAGGCACCCAGTTTTGGGTGCCTCATTCACACCCTACCACACTTGCACCCTATCACACTCATTCACACCCTATCACACTCAGTCCTATAAATAACAGCATCACCATGGCAGGAAATATCTTCTAATTAGCACCCCAGACACAGTCTCCTGGCTTGCTTCCACTCCTTCCCATTGGCACAGAGCTGGTGTCTCTTTTATTTTTTCTTGCAACATTCCCTTAAAGACCCATTGATGTCTTGTTGAGACCATTTGCAAGAAGGAGAAGGAAAAAAGAAAAGGTATCCAGTGGAAGGTGTCAGATGATAGTAGGAGATATATCATGTGCCTGCCTTCCCCTGACCCACTACTGAGCACTGCTGCAAAAAAAAAGGCTCTCAAAAACATCAGGTTCATCGCTGTTACAGCTAGAAATGACCTCTTAGATCATGCAGTCCAGCTCCCTGCCTCTCAGGATGACTCCCTGGTGTACACTTTATGCTGTTTTGTCCGGCCTAATTATCCATCCCTGCTGTTAATGGGATGGAGCACCAAACTCTTCTGACTGCCGCCATCTTTCAGGGATGTTTTATTGTTCTTCCCTTCCTGGTGGTTTATATGGTTGAGTTTATGCTACATTATTTTAGGCCCTGACACTTTAAGCCCTTAAAGACAAGAAGCGTCCTCATGGTCTCGGACTTCAGTGCAACATGCAAACTGCAGCTTGAATTTGGAGATCTTTGTTCATTGATATAAAGAGAAGATGGTTTGGAAGAGATTAAATTAAGTGTTAAGGAAAAGATTTTGCTGTTTTGTGGTTTGAATTTGGGATTGGAGGTTCCTCTATCTCATGAACACACAAAACACACACGAGTTCATGTGTCTATCTACAAATACAAACATAAGCATACACATATATAACTGTGTTGCAGATGTACCTATTTAGTCACACGCACACAATTGTCTGTCCTTTCGTGAGCATGCACGTAGGCATGAATACATCCAGTGGCACAAAGTCTCGACTGCCATATCTCAGCCTAGCAAGCAGCTTGTTTTTTCTCCTTCCATTTCCTTTGTGCCCAACAGCCCAAGGCCAGCTGAAAGTCTGTCATGTCACAGCAAAGCTCTCATAATAATTCCAGTCTAGTCTAAACTCCTGTGCTGTCCTCCTTGTGCACTGAGTGCCTCCTGCCTAGGCTTTATTTAATACATCTGGCACGTGCCTTTCATTTCTAGACTGATTTCCAAATGAAAGGAGGCCTGCGTCTCCTGTCTCAGACTGTCTTTTTGTCAGAGTGGTCAAGGATATGAGGTTTTGATGTGTTTCATGAAAATAAGTCGTCGGGTAAAGGAGAGAGTGCTGTTAATGAACCTCAGCCCTTGATTAGCCAGCAGAGCATGCTCACAGATCAGGGATGCTGCAAATGCACCCATCTCAGGAAAAGTTTCAGGAGTGAGTCCAAGAGACAAACCTCTTGGGACCAGGCTCCCTTCAGCCCATTGCTCACAGAGCCGTCTCCGACTTTCTCCTACCAGGCTGACAAGCTCGGCTCACCCTGCGCCGTCAGGGAACACCTCTCACACTTGCAGTGAGGAGGGAAGATCCTCATTCTCAGCTCAGGTTGCTCCCAGGTCTCAGAGAAGATCCTCTCCCCCTGCCATCCCCACTCTCAGTTTCCAGGACACACGTGCTTTTCCCTTGTGTCAGGAAGTTCTCCACCGTCCGTCCCTCTTTCGCTCGGCCTCCTTCCTGGCCCACATGCATCTGCTTCAGCATCTGTGTCAGGGCTTTGCTATAATTACGGTCTCCTCTGCTCCCACCCCCACTGTCTTTCCAAAATTCCTCGCTTCAGACGTTCATGTAAATCTGTTTCACAGTCACACGGTGCTTCAAATTAAACTTAGAAATGTTTCTTTTTAGCCTTTTAACTAGTTCCTGCGAGAGTCGCATTGCAGAGCAGGGGATTTCACTGCTGTTTCGGGGAGCCCTGTGGCATGAAAAGGCAGGTGGTACTTTTCACGAGAAGGGAGGAGGACTCTGCTGTCCACTTTCAGGACTCTTCTTTCACCCAGGAATCCATCAGTTCTTGACTCAAGTGTCTGTCTGGCCACACAGGCAAACCACTGAGCTCTTCCCTTTGCAGCGGCTCTATTCCTGTGGCAGCAAAGGATGCTCACAGCCGTGCCTCCAAGTTCTTTCTTTGTACCCATAACAAAGCAAAACTTTGATTTTTGCCTTAACTGCCTCCTTAAGACACAGGCAACTACTGAAAGTGCAAAACCTTCAGCAACTTGCACTCTTCCTGGGGAAAGAAAACAGAGAAATAGTCTCAGTAACAGGCAAAGGAAGGGAAAAGCCACCACTTTACATCCAATGCTCTGCTAACACCTCTGGGACCTCTGCTCCTGAAACGGCCCAGGGGCAGCTGGACCAGCCAGTGCCTTTTCCTCTGCCATTGCCATCATGCTGGTGGCTTTCACCCGTCACTGCCAGGAGACGCCACTTCCAAACCGAAACCACCAGAAAACCTCAAGCTGTTGACTACCTGCGGCAGACAAGATTGTGCTGACACAGCAGTGAAAAAGAGACATGCAGCACCTAACAGAGACTCCCAGGTGGCAGGCAGGGCTTGCTCTGCCTGCAGGGCTGCCTACCCTGACTGCAGGCACCAGCTCACCTAGCTGGTCCTCCTCCATCCCTGGCTGAGACAGCAGGAACCATGTGCTGAGTCTGCTTCAGCTGGGAATTACACTTTGCATATCTTACATCTATCAGTGTAAAAATAGGATGTATGAATAAAGGGTGTTAAAATTGCCACCTCAGTCTGATTTCTCATGCTCTGTAATATAACATATGGCAGTGACTGAACTCCCAGGGAGAACTTGGGAAGCAAGCAGAGACAAATAAGTTGTTTAACCATTTCAGTGTCCTGGGCATGCTCTGCAGTTCTCCAGGAAACGTTGCTGTGGGCTAAGAGAGGAGTATGTACAAGAGTAAATGCGGGCAGCATGGTCAGTCTCATCTGCACATCAGGCACGAGACTGAGTGCAGTGCTCTGACCCCAGCAAGCTGGGTTACAAGTACCAGGCTAATTGCAAGAGCACCAGAATGCAGTGTCACTTAATTTACCTTCCTTCACAGGTTGGCTGCTTTTGCAATTGAGAGCTGCTCCCTCCAGAGTGCAGAGGGTCTCAGCAAGCCTGCTCTGCACATTGCCTGTGGCACTGAGGGAGTTAAAATGAACAGTTGCACCATCAGCTTTGCAATAATGAATCTCATCAGAAAGGGGTTAGGACAAGGCAAATGCTGCTGCTATTTGACTTGCAGCTGCAAACTTGGCATGAACCTGCCAAAACCCTTCCTGCACAGAGCAAACAATGACAAGAAGGTATCTCAGTATGCGGACAGAGACTGTCAGCAGGGATTCTGGGCCAGGAGGGCCCTGCTTTTCCAGCCGGACCAGTTGCAGTCATCGATGAACAGCGAGACACCACATCCCTCAACGCTACTTAATGCAAAGGCCTAAGAGAAAGAGGAGAGGACATAGTTGTTCAGATTCAATCAAATCCCTAGGGTCAGGATCACATATCTTAAAGCAGTGTTTGGTGGAAAAAGATAATTATGGGTTGACTTTCAATAGCACAGTGCCACCTAGCCAAGAACTGGATATCATCCTTTGGGTGCTGCAAGGAAGGGAAAAGCACCCCTGATACGATGCTCCACATGAAATGGATTTGGCCACAGGTTGTTGTCATCCAGTGACAGAAGTGGGCTGGAGGCATAAACCATGTGCTGAATACCCACAGAAGTCTTCAACATATTGGGCATAGTTGGGATCCTGCACATGAACAACCAGGGGTATATAGAGGGTCTGACTGCTGTTCATGGTGGTTCTGTCAAACTGGTGGAAGAGTGGGGAGAAGACCCATGAGCAGTCCATCCCAGTGCTTCGACCTTGCCTGTGTGAATGAAGTTGTTCCTGTAAGCAGATCAGAAAAAAAGAAGAGGGGACTGGGGACTGGCCAGTGTCACATTACAGCACACTGGCTTGTGGGCTTTTTAATTTCTTTTTTTTTTTTTTTCTTGTTTGAGTTTTGCCTTGTCAGGTTTAATCGGTAGTGTTTGTAATTCAGGTAGCAGATTGATTTTTGAAAGTACTCTGTCCCTATTCAGTCCACGTTACCGTGGATCCTTGCATTAATTATGCACTGATATTGATGTTTTTGTCAGACAAGGTCTAATGTCACTATATTCAGAACTTGCTGCTTCCTTGTTAAAAACGTTTCAGAATGTGGCCTTGGGAAAGATACTGCGTGTCACTCTCAGGATCAAAGATAACCTGGCAAGGAAATATTCTATTAGTACTGAAATTCATGTACCTTTTCTCCCTGCTTTACCATCTTTCTTAGAAGGAGCACGGCAAAGGTTGGTGAGGAGAGAGAGGGACCCGAGGATCCTCCAAGGAGAATTGAGCTGTCAGCACTGTTTAAGCTAATAGGAAGGGACAACAGTTTTAGGATGCACATTGTAAATGGAGACAAGCAAAAGCAGTAGTTCACACTTCATGGTCTGTGTAACTGCATCCTGGCTCCAAAGCTACCTTTCGTTGAGTTGGGAGGAATCAGGGATTTCTGATTCAACTTCAACTTCAAGTTGTCTCCCATATCATGGGGAAGGACTGGGTATGTAGCAGTGTTGTTGGAAGCCGTCTGGGACTTTGTGCGCATCACAAACTCAGTGCAAGTCAACAATATGATGTCCTTGTGGAAAAAAGAAAAAAAAAGGAGCCAGATTTCATTTTGGAATAGTATTAACAAGAGTGTCATATGAAAGGCACAGGAGGTAATTATTCCGCTCTATTTGCTGCTGGTCAGATCTCAGCTGGAATATTGTGCACACTTCTGGGCACCAACCCACAAGAAAGATGTAGACAAACTGGAATGAGTCCAGAAGAGAACAACAAGAATGATTAGATGTTTTGAAAATGTGATTTAAGAAAGACTGAAAGAATCGGGTTTGTTCAGTCCAGGAATGAGAAGACTAAATTGGGAACATGATAACAGTCTTTCAATATATAAGAGGTCATTAGAAAGAAGATGTTGTTCAATTTTACATACTGGGAAAGAATAATAACAAATCAAATTAATTTCAGATATGGGAAAAATGTTACAATTTTGAAGACAGTGAAGTAATCAAGCAAGTACATAAGGAAGTCAAGAAGGTTCTTAAGCATCGGATAAACAAACATCCACCATGCATGCCCATAGTACACTTGAAGCTGCCTCCATCAAATGGAAAAAAAAGGATTAATTTCTCTAAGTTTTTTCCAGTCCCATATTTCTCAGACTCCATAATTTGATTCTTGGTTAGTTTGACATGTTCTGGTGAGATTCTCAAAATCATTTCAGGGCAGCTGTGCTCATTCCTCTCAGATGTCATTTGCAATACTGTGAGGATCACGTCGTATAACCCAATCTCAGTAGTCACTGATCCCTTAGCTCTGGGTTGCGTTCAGAGAATAGGTTCAGACATGAAGGGTAGTTCATTTATTTAAACCGTGAATCAGTTTTTGTCAACTCTTTAGTTTTCCAGGTCTTCAAAATTGGGATAAACCCGGTTTGTAGGTGGCACGGCAAAGCAGTGCCAAGAGACATATTTGTTACTTACTAGAGATGGAAGCTTGTTGGACTTTGTATCTGCTGAAGTAGCCATAAAATCCCATTTTAATAACCATGTACCTGCATAATAAACACATTCACAAAAGTCTCCTCTGGAAGCTGGCGACTTGTATATTTTGAATATTTTGAAACACTTTGTTAGTCTTGCATTTCCCAAGGAGCTTAGGCACCTGCCTCGGCATCCACTATCAGGACCCGCAGTCCTGTATGTAGGCCTTCCTGTCAATGAAATCTCATTAGCATCACTTTGCCAAATTAAATGGATTAAAGTTGGGAAGCAGCTGGAGCGCAGAGCAGTCACATTGACTGTTGCCTTAGGTTAGACTGAAATTAGCTGGCTTCAGGCTCCCTGTTGCATTTGACATTGCCCACAGTAGCCAAGCAGTACAATGGCTTTGCTTCTGCTTCAGAAAGTAAATGGCTGTGTCTGTGTGGATGGAGCTACTTCATGGTAAGGAAAGTCACCTGAGTGATGGTCACACATGGCAAAGACAAAAAGAGTAGGTGCCTTTTTGCAGAGATCTTGAATGCCTTTTTCATGGCTAGGAAGAAGTGTCCCAACAATACGAGAGTGTTTTTTCATCAGAACTGTTAAATAATTCACAGTTGCATGTATGCTCCTTTAAGCTTGGATTTTCATCCTGTGTACAGGAACATTACTGCTTTGCTTGGCTAGAAATTTGTATCAAGTATTCCCATCAAAGCTTCACCTCTCCTGGCTAGCTCAGCTGTTCCGGGTGAGAAGTATTAAAACTTTAATGTTTGAAGGACTCCAGGGGCTGAATTACTCGGAATGAATAAACATTCTTTTTCATGAGACCGTGGATTTGGGCTGATAAATAACAAACACTCTTTTGCCATGTCTGCAGACAATTCCAGACTGTGATACAAAGCCAAGGACAGAGGAGTGGGAAGGGAGGGGGGAAAGGCAAGGGGAGATGGGGAATAGCTCCATTAATCCATCTGAGTAAAGGACAGAGAAAGAAAATGGAGCCTCTAGAATTAGCACAAAGGCTCAAAGGGACATGTTCAGATGGCCTAAATTCTACCTAAATCTCTAAGTCCCTTAAGCCTAATGTTTCCCTATTGACTAGGAATATGTGAAGGTCTAGAACCAGCCAATGAGAAATGCATAAAGGCTTAGGTGGAATTTAGGCCACCTAAATATACACAAAAATCTTCATAAAGACAGCCTTGATCCTATATGGACACCCCCCTCACCTTTCACTCTAGAAGGCAGTAAGCCCTTGCAATCTCTTGGAAAAGAGTTCCTTGGGAACACTATAAGAGGTAAGTCATCAACCCTCTGTTTCAGGCAACATTTTCTGGAACAGGAAAAGATGTTGGTCTTAGGTCTTTATGCCCATCATTTCCCTAACAAGCTCCAAGTCCAGAGACCCAGTCCGGTTTCAATCTGGGTATCCCCAACCTTTAGATACACATCTTTTGCAGTTGTGATTCAGTATTAAGAATGCCCAGTTGGGAAGTTTGGATTTAGATGCAAACTTCTGTAAGTCACTGGGATCTGAAAGTCCTGGGTGGCTCCATCTCTACCCTTAACTTTCTTCTGGGGGGATTTTTTTGGCCTATTCTGTTTCATTCACACACATACTTCTACTATGCTGTTTGCATCTCTTGCAACCCACAATTTTCCAGTTGTCCTCCAGCAAACAGCCCCTTCATATACTGACAATGGTCCATCACCTTCACAAAATGGCCAAGGTGGAAACATGGGAGGTTGTAACTCAAGTGAAAGGAGACACATTCTGTATTGGAGGAAAAGGTAAAAAACTGGGGAAGCTCTTGTATACTAAGGTTTCAGAGTCTCTTCTGGGGCCTGCATTTTACCCAGTCCTTGCCTGAGCTCTGCAGGAAGAGCCCAGCCTGTAGTAAATAATTTCTCACTGTAAGCACAGGGATCATGGTCTGGCCCTCAGTAAGAAATCATCAGTAGGCCACTTTCCAGCTTTCCTCTGTTGCATCAGGGAATAAGGATAGAGAAAATGTTCCTGAAATTAATACAAACAAAGACACCCTTCTTCCCCTGGGGACATCTTCATTGCTTCCTATTCACTAGACTTTGCGGACAAAGAGTGTGAAATTGAATTCAAGAGTCCAAACTGCAAAACAAGGGCAGGGAAGCTATGTTAGGCGAGCATTAAGAGATAAATCTTTCTCTTTTTTTTTTTTTTTTAAATGTGGAGTCTTTCCCTTCAAACTGTGCCTAATCCCTTGACTTTCTGTTCATGAATAGATTGAATTTTTCACTATGACATTGCCTAAAGACAATGAGCGATTTCACAACAAATGATTTATGTACTGGAATCTAGAGAGATTTTTGCTCATAAAAACACTCCAGCCATTTATCTTGATCTCCTGATATATCAGAGCCACGGCTGTATGTCTCTAAATTAACTGCAGATTAAACAATTCAAGCTGGTTGAAAAGTGTAAATGCAAGAGAAAAGCTCAAAGAAGAAGTTCAATCAATTTCCATAATTGGATTCTTATCAAGACAAAAATGTGAGCAGTTTCCATTGGCCATTTCAGGATAAACAAGCCAGGAGGTAAATAGACTCCAGGCATCTGTGAAGCTATATCATGTGTGCAAGGGAGTAGGTTTAAATAAAGCAAACAAGCCTGAGTTTCCGTCAGGGTAGGCGTCTGCGTCTGTGAGGCTGAGCAAAGTTAGTTTGCAGAATGTTTGGGGGGCTTTTTTTTTTTCCCCTGACAATTGCTGGAAGATACAAAAAGGGAATGACTGCAGCAATTCAGAAGCATGAAGCACAAAACAAGAAATCAGAAGAGAAACAAAAACGGGAGCATTGCACAAAAGAGGAAGCACTATACAGTGTACTCCAACTCCCTGGAAAAGAGAGGGGAAAAAAAAGAGGCTTATTTCTGCAGATCTTCAAACAAGCTTTCTTGGCATCCAGGGGCAAAGCGAATATGCAGCTCAGCTCAATTTGTCTTTTTAGCTCAACAGTTTTGAGCCTTGTCTGTGTACAACTCTTTTTCATTCATTTGCATTCAACATGCAGCAAATGCACACACACTCGTGGGTCCAGCGCTTAATTCCGTTTACACCCATTTGAGCCCACACTAATGCCATTAGTTTGTTTTTCCTCTAGCAACAGAATATCAATATATTCCCCCCCTTGCCAGTCACTTCTGCTTTTATTAAGGTGTTGTCTAGACACAGGGCAAGGCAGGGAAGGCTAGACACAGTAAGTGCATCTGAACTGCTCACAGCCTTTCAGCTTTGTGAACTTTTTTACCCTATTAAACTCTGATACAAGCATCAGGAGAGACGTGGCCTCTGCTCTGTTCAGATGCACAGAGAAATGCTCTTTAAAGCATGGTTTTGCAGAGGAGGGAGTACAGCGACTAATTTTTCTTTGCTTTGGTGCATGAGGGCTGCAGTCTGATCTGGCTCAATCAAGTTCAGCTAATTTGGAAATGATGAGTAAGATGGAGCAAGCTGCAAGACAGTGTAAGCAGGTCCCAAAGTGGGAATTAAGGTACATAACTAATAGAGGCATGTAATCCATACCAATATGGTGTGAAGGTTGAAAGGGACTCTGACACCAAGTACAGGGGGAAACAACTGGTAGAAGACTCTAAGGCAAAAAAGGCTGCCTTTTATGCCATGTTTCTCACCTGCTTCCTGCCTTTAAAGTCATTGGGGCTTTGCACACAATTTCTACATCCCTCCAGGAGATGAGCGAGCACTAGAGAGCCAGAGTTTCTCTGTGTGCATGCAGGCGTGAGCTGGTTAGTGGGAAAGTACACCAGTGCCCTCCACAGGAGAGCTTTATGTGGCATGGACCATAGGGTCATGTGGTCAACTAGAGGATACCACAGTATCCAAACCCATCTTAATAGGGTTGCATTCCTGGTGGGACCCGTGAAATTGGACTTTTTCTCACCAGCGCCAGGCAAGGAGCACGCTCAGCCCCATGGCTGGAGCCAGGTCTTTGGTTCTGAATTCCGATCTGGTTCATCTGTGAGTGGCTGTGATGCACAACCATGACATTCCTAAATGTTCAGTGCTTTCTCCACAGGCAAATATACATCCCAGCTTACATACTGATCCCTCTACCTCTGCCCAGGCAAACCTTCCAGCCCTGCCAGCTGTTAAAGGAGTTTGGCAAGTAGACAGTCATGAGACAGTGGAGGCAGATATGAGCATGGAGTTTAGCACGCCAGCAAAAGGAAGGTGCCGCCTAACTGGGAGATATTACGCCTTCCCTTCTCTAGCACCATTCCCATTTATCAGCTTGGAGAGGCCAGATGAATAGAGACCTCTTTGTAATCAGCACTGAAACCTTCAGGGCCATGAAGCCATGCAAGATGGTGCTAAGATGTGAACCAAGGTGTTTGATTTGACAAGAGCAATGAGCCTGTCCAGCACTGGGACAGGCGGGTATGATACTGCACTAAGCACCTGCACTTCTCAGGCTGAATATTTATTGCTCCCGAGTGTACAGGTTTGGCAATGCCAAGCAGAAGATACCCAGCAATGCCCTCTTCTCATCCAAAAGTTCCTCTCACCTACAGTCTGTGCTCCTGAGCTCAGGTTTGAGGCCATAGACTCAAGTGGCTGAAACTAGTCACAGCCACAGTGAGAAGGTAAAGCCTTTCTATGCCTGGTCTTGAAGAGCCAGCTGGGTTTCTCCATGAGCTAAGGCAGCACAGAAGACACCAAGGAAATGTAATACTGTAGACATGGATTATACCAGTCTTCAGAAGGCATTGCCTGCAGCAGGTATGCAACCTGCAGAGTTGTTTCTGCCCACTGAAGACTGGGACTCAAACAGCTATTCATGATGATGAAAATGACTTACAGGCCCATGTTTCTGCAGTTACTCTGCATGCTGTCCCCTGTTCCTTCTCCTGACCATCACCATCTAGGGACTTATGGTGTCTATACAAATGATTCGCTTCATGCTAAGATCCAGTTGCACACCTAATGAGGTTTTTTTATTCATGGCTAAATTTAATATTTAAGTATGCTTAAAAAAAGAAAGATGTGGCTCAGGACTGGCAGCAGTGTGTCTAAGGCAGAAGAGCTGCAGGCGGACACTTGCTGCTTAGGCTGAGCCCTTGTCTGCTCGTACTTGACATTTCAGACAGCAGCGCTGGAGAGTTTGGGGTCTGCCCTGATTCCACTCCCTCTCCTTCCCATTTGTGCAAACCAAGCTTCCACGGGGAGTTTAGCGCTCGGCCGTCATCGGGTGCACACGCATCAGCCAGATTGACGGGCTGCACAGAGAAGGTTTAGACCTGTCACATCGCATCACCACGGGGCTCCTGCGCAGCACACCTGGCTCTCCCCCACTGTCGGCAGTGCCAGCAGCCCCGCAATGTGCCTGCTCCAGCCTCAGTCTTGTTAGAAACCAGGAGCACCCTGGCCTCAGTGCAGGACGCTTTAACTTCCATACGTTTTTGCATTCTACTGAACGGCTTAATGATGCTTTTCATGAGTCCAGATGGAAAGCAGAAATGCCTTTAAAGCAGCAGAAATGACCCAGGGGTTAAAGCAAGGGTGCTTTCTTCTTTCTTTTACACTACTTGGGGATGAGAATGGGCATTTCAAGGAAGGAGCTCTGAGAGAATTACTCACTGCACACGATTTAAAGCCAGAGTCACTGTGGGAAAGCTGAGACTTAAGACTCAGGAAGGAGAGACCACACAGTTTCTAGATTGGTGGCCATGAGTTCTTCCCGGCACTGACAGAGAAAGGGTTAACCCCTTTCCACCAGCCAGGAAAAATTGCCCTCATTGTCCTCGTTGCTAGCAGGGCTGCAGCAGAGTGAAAGCAGCTGGAGAGGTGGGACACTGTAAAAGGGATGCGCTTCAGGTGGCCGAGGTTTGCATTTAGCATTGCAAGCAGGGGTAGGATGAGCTCCAGGGGCTGACTGGGAAGGGGGTTGCTTTCTCTGCAGAAAAGCTGGGTTTATTACTTCAGTCTAGTTGTCTTTCTGCTTTATGTACAGCTTTAAGCAGGTGAGATAGCCTTCATTTGGTTTCACATTAAACCTTAGCTAAACGGTAGTTAGATGCCTCCCAGCTGGAGAACTTCTTCCTGCTCTTGCAATAATGAGGAGAGCCGGGGGACTTGGGCTGATTGGCTTTTTTACTCGTATGCCAGGACCGAACACACTGTCACCGCACTGGCTGAGTCAAACTGGGCTTTGCCTGGGTTATGGCAGCGTTGTGCAGACCCAGGCTTAAGGTCTCAGCTGGGCCACGGTTCATTTGGGCTGTTAATATGAATCCAGGGAGTTGCTGACTCATAGGCAAAAGCTAGGAGTTGTAAAAGCTGGATCTCTCTGCCTGAGTGCAAAGATACTGAGGGAATTGAGAGGTTTCTGGGCAGATGAGAAGGCAGAAAGGAACATCCCTGTCTAGCAGAAGGATTTTCTAGGCATTTAAGGTTTTCAAGTAGCATCAAACTAACAGCACCACAGAAAGAACAGCAGTAACAAAGAAGAGTTTATTTAAGCATCAGCAAAATACACAGACCTGAGGTTCTGGAAATGTTTCCCTTAAGTTCCTTCTCCTGTAATCTGCAGAACATTATTGCAATTGTCACATTTATTTAATAAAACACCAAGTTCTGTTTACACTTTAAAATATGCAGCCTTTTTTTTTTTAAAAAAAAAAAAAGGTTGTATGCCCGGGGAGTCTGACTAACACAAATGGAAATAGCATGAACCTTGCCCATTAGCAAGCGGTTTTACTGCAAACACAAGCAGCACATCACAGGAGCTTCAACTAATTCTATATGCTCAGGCTATACTGAGGAGGAGGAAGACAGAGATTATTCGTAGGACTGGGGTTTAGCTCAGAGAAGAGTGCGCTCAGGTGAAACTGAGCCAGGCTGATGAATAAGACCTGATAGTAGCAGAACAACAAACTACACTCTGAGGCTGTGCTATGTGTTGCCTTATGGTGACTTGATTTAATAGGACAGTTTAGGGTTTTTCTGAGAAAAGCCCAGAGCCTACACAGAAGGAAACAATAAAATGAAACATGGGAAAACCTAGTTGTTGTTTTTTTTTTTCGTTTGTGCCAGAAAATACAATCCAAGCCAACACCATAGCAGGATATGGCTGGAAACTGTCCAGCGCTCCTCCAAGGAACATCCCACAGACACTGCAGTGTCTCCACTGCCATCCTGGCCATGGGTTAGGATATAACTGGTGGGGCAGTTCTGGGTCTGTGCCAGAACCAGGCAGGATGACTGTGGTAGACCTTGGGGCTGAAAGAAGGTCTCCTATATCCTATTCAGCCTCTCTTATTCTCAGAGCTTATATAAAACCATAAGCAGCTTAGGGGAAATGTTACCATTGCGTTTAACAGAAGGTTTTGGATTGCATCCTGCTCAAGCCCTGCTAGTGCACTTTTCTGCAAGAAGAGGGATCAGCACTGCATCCCCCCAGGCAGTTCAGCCGTTTGGCAGGGGTCCAATCTGCAGGTTTCAGAGCCCTAAATCTACCCCTGCCCCTTCACCAGACCTGGATGCTTCCCCCAGCCCAGAGGGCTGCAAAGGCAATGATCCCTGGAATTGCCCTGAGCAAGGGTTTCCCATCTGCCAGCGAGCTCGCGGAAAAGCACCTTGGCAAGGAGGTCGCGTATCTGGCATGAACGTCGTGCTGCAGCCCCTGCGGTTGACATGGCCACACAGAGCGAGGGGCTCGTCTCCCCTCACCTTTCCAGGTCGTGTCGCACTGAATATGCATTTGGTTGATGCGGGGCTTTGCTGAGCAGCCATGCCAAGGGGAGCAGGAATGGACTTCAAGGCACCTTCAGGCTGGATGCATCTCCTCTCCCCAGGAATTCATTTATGGAATAAGCAGAGGCCTCTTTCGAGGCCTGTGTTCCACTAAGTGAATATATAATGATGCAGTCTATACATTTATACATCATCCCCTGCAAACAGGGGCCTATTTAGGACAAGATCAGACTATGCTTCTCCCGGCAGGGGTTGCATTAGCAATTCATTTCATAGCATAAAAGGAGTGTACGGAGACAATCATCCATAGCCTGAATAAAACACTGAAGGAGAAGCCAGGAACTAAGGGAGGAAAAGGACGATTCCTTTGAAAGGAAAGTAAAAAAAAAAAAAAAAAAAAAAGGAAGAGAAAATACAGCTCCTCTAGAAGGCAAAATCTCCTGGAAAAGTAATCAGAGAGGTAGGAAATCGGAGCTATTTATTATTCTGGATTGATGGAAGGAGAGGAAAAGGGGGAATAAAGCATATATTTCCTCTCGAGACTGATGGAAATAGGACTAGCAAACTCAAAGAATGTATGAAAAGAGTTTGGGAATGAAAAGGGAAGAAAATGTTATCAGAGACACATACAAATGCATATGTGTGTATGTGTGTGCACACACAGCCTGAAGGTGATCAGAAAGAATCTGAAGTAGAATAAAAAGATTTAAAAGTCCAGGGATCCTGCCTGAAAAAAAATGTATTCTGCCTCCAGGATACACAGACTGGAAGATGATATATTAGGGAAAGTAGAAATGGGAAGGTGGAATACGCGAAAGAAGGAGGGAGACAAAAGGAACAGACAAAGGATAGGAAAGGTAAAGTGAGGACTTGTTTACTCTCTCTAATAGCCGAGACCTTTCCAAGGTGCATGTGGGATCACTCAGCCATCAAAAGATGTAGCTTTCTGAGACAGAATGAAGCACATGCCCGCTAGCATCATTTGTCTTTTTCTCTATTTAATGGCCTTGTTTACATGAGGGCCAACGATTTCAGATGGAACAGCTCATGTGAGTTTAAATTTGTGGCTTTCTGACAAAAGAGAGAACAAAGGTCCCAATGAGTGTTGGGGTGGTCCATAATCTCCTAACAGAAACTTCTTTGAAACCAAGTAGCAACACAAAAGCAGCCCAAAGTCACTGATGAGAGAACTCAGCCCTGCACACCCAAAACACCACACCAGCCCTCTCCGAAGAACTTTAACTTCTGATTAAGATGTTGGAGCCATCTGATGCTGCCTCTGTGCTATTTGTCACTACCGGTGCTGTAGAACTGCTCCAGTACTTAGCAATATTTGTATACAACCCTCCTCCTGTACAAAGTGACTGAGAAAGGATTGAGAGAAAATCATTTCCCACCCCAAGCCTCCTCTTCTTCAAAGTGCACCTCTTCAAAAGTACTTGTTAGAATCACTTAGCAAATGATGCTCACAATTTTTCTTTTCTTTGGGTTATTTGAGTCTCATCTGCTCGTGGGGGCTTGAGGCACCTTGTAGGTAGCAGCTTTCACTATTCTCACCTCTCAAGCAGCAGGCACTTTGAATATGCATAATAAAAAAATTAAGGGACTGAAACCAAAGTCTTAGTCTTATATTGCAACCACCTGCGTCAGTGCGATGCTGGCTAGCACCACCACCTCGGCATGCTTACACGTTGCAGGGGTAACCTCTGTCTTCGAGAGTCTCTAATAGTGCTCACATCCCTCTTCCCCAAGACAGAGCAGATGCCTCTTTTACAGCACTATTCCTCTGCTACGCGGACATCAGTGCTGCGAAGCAATATCCAGCCTAAAGACTGTTCTCATTCCCTCTGCTGCCGACCTGAGCGACTGTCGCCCAAGATTTCCTCCAAACAGACCGCACGGAGCTGCCTCCCCCCAGCCCAGCCTTCATTTCTGTCTGGCCCTGCTTGTTCACGCCAATGAGTCTTCTGAGAAAGCCACTAATTAAAGGCATGCGATAGTTAAACTTTTGCTAATCAAGACAAATGAATCAAGTCTCGAGTGTATGATAGTGGAGCTGAATCGCTCCTTCCCCCACACTAGTCAGCCTTCAATTACAAGGCTCAGATATTATCGTGAAATATTTCCCCTGAAGCCCCATTCTGCAGCTCTTGGTTATGGTTCTCCTGATTCGTGGTGTTTATTTAGCGCTATGGGGGTGTTTTGTCAGCAGAACACACGAGCATATCCAAATGTTAATGAGCCCATTAAAGACAGACAAGATGTAATCGGACCAGACACTCTGACTGACTGGCAGCAGGACAGACCAAAAATTCAGGGGAAAATATGTTTCTTTGCCCAGTTGCAGTGACAGATAGATTTAGGAGAAGAGCTCCAGGGCAAAGGACATAGGCCAGACTGGGAGTCTGTCCCAGAAAATTACTGAGATTAAACCAAGGGAACCACTGCCTCTTTTTAGAAGCCTAAAAATAAATAGGAAGAAAACTCCCGGAGGTGGAGGTTTAAATAGAAGGAGGATTGGGCCCCGTTTTTCCCCCTCTTAAGAAATCAAGGCACTTTGCAAAATGCAGATAGCATGAACCAAAGCAGAAACTGAGCTACTGAGTTGGAAGCAAACTATCCTGACCTCTATTACACTTCAGAGTTGTTGATTTAACTGCTGCATTTTCAAACATCTAATTTGCACCCTCAGGTCACCAATATAAAGCTGCCAGAGGGAGGCAATTGGGGAAAAAAGGGTAGTCTGGGCTGGAGCAGAGAGAGGGAGAGAGTTAGAAAAGCAGCAAGGTTTGCTGTAAACTTTAAATCTGCTTGTGCGCGTGACCCGTGCTGCTGCTGAATCAGTGCTTGCTTTGATTTTTTGTTACAGATAACCTACAGATCATATTTTTATGACTCCAGTATTTAGGAAGAGAGCAAGTAAGGGTGCCCATATAGCCAAGACCTAACGCCGACCTTCTCCCAGAACAAGGTGGCTCCTCTGCCTGCCCTGGACCGGGAGCAGGCTCATCTCCTCGCAGCACCCATCCAGACCGGCCACAGTGCCCGGTGCTGAGATGTGCCCTGCCGGGGGTAGCCGACTGCTGGGCGTTGCAGGAGGCCGTCCTCGGAGGGACGCGATCGCAGGTGCGGGCAGAGCGATCTGCCTGCGTGTTGCTGCTTGGCAGGCGGATGCAAAATGGCTCTCGCGGCATCAGGGCTCCGTGTGGGCACCGTCGTCAGCACAACTGTTGCTTCAGCTGCTTGCCACAGCTTCGATGCTGTGTTTCGCCCTTTTGGGGGTTTGCCAGAGAATGGACCCTATCGTCACTGCTTCTAATTCTACAAACGTCTTTGCTCTTCGTGGCTGTTTGACAAACATGCTCATTGCAAACATATTTCGGTCTCTGGCTGGTCCGTGGGCTGTTTGGCTGTGAGTAGCCAGTTAGCTTGTTATCAGTTATTTGAGCTGCAAGATCAATCAGGTAGTCACAACTTCTGTTTAGTTACCAGATCATTCACTTTTTCCTGTTTTTAACCCTCCAGTCTGTAAGCCAACCTGCAGTTTTACATGGAAATGAGGGCATTCATCTGGGTATGCACCCTTGTCCATCTTAAAGACAAAGGGCTAGTTAACTAATAAGGGAGGTAAAGAATAATCTACCAATTTGTTCTTCCAGTTTTAGGCAGCACCCTGACAGCATGAGTTTGAACCAGCTTTAAAAAGGGCTGTTGTTTCGGAGGCAATTGAATGGAGGCAAAACCTCCAAGAAGCTTTGAGGGGAAGAGTCCTTAAGAAGGTAGGTACTTGGGTCAGCCATCTCGGTCCTGTGCAGGTTGGCATCTTCAACGTACACCTGCCGCAAATGGATTTTGAAGCTCTTCTAAACGGAGGCATCCCATTAGGAAATGACTGTACGGCTCTCCTGGAGCTTTGGTCCCATCGTACAGCTGCATCACTGTGCAGCATGATCCTAGAGGGTTTAAATTGCACATCCAAGCCAGCAGCCAAAAAGAACAGTTAGTGCCACTAACAAAAACAACTCTTTTGATCTCCTTGACATCAGTGCAGCAAACATCCCACTCCGGTGCATTCTTGCATAAAAGAGAAGCTTCTTGCTGCTCAATCACACTGCTTTTAATAGCTTTCTGAATGCAAACATCCGCAGCTTTTATTTCAGTTTAATCTGCCAATTTTTCTAAGTCTTTATCACACTTTATCAAACAGTGTATCAGTGTGAGATATCCAACCCCCTCCCCTCAGGCACCTCTGAAATTGAAATCCCAGGAAGACAGCAGCTTCTTTCATATTTTAATTATTTTAACATTTTTCTTTAGTGGCCTCTGTATTATTATGACTTGTTTTTCTCTCTGGAACAGGGCTGTGATCCCACACTGGGTGGGAAATTTGTTTGTCTAGAGCTAAATAGCAGAAAGCCTCTAATGCATTAGATATGGATTAGAGAAATTGTGTTTGGGAAATATATAATCTCTTGGTAAAAGAGGAAAAATAAAAAGTCTATTTCATTTTGGCTCTAATTTGTTTTTCCCCGATTATAATTTTTAATGAAAAAGTGTGTTTTAACCACATGAGTGCTGCCTAACGTGCCAAGTATTAGGTACAAACTGCATCTCCAGTAATGTCTCTTCATTCTTTACCATTGAGGTCTCTGATTCAGGAAAACATTTAACCACATGCTTAATTCCATCCCTCCTGTAGAAAACACTCATGCGTAGAATTAACTTTAGGTATCCTGGGACTTGCTCATGTGCTTAAAGTTTGAGACACTGAAATATTTGTCAAGTTTCAGATTGTCTCCTGATTTAGCACCATGTGGTCTGGTACATAAGGCATAAAAATTGACACCAAGACTCACAGCGGTTTTGCCAGGTGTCAGCTTGGCCCTAATACGATGCAGGCGTAGTCACTGCAGCCCAGGCACAGTATCCTCACCCTGCCGTGCTGGGTGGAAGCAGGCAGAGGAGCAGGGCTCATGCCCAAGCACAGGTGAGGATCTTGCTTATTATTAGGTTTTCTTTCACTGCAGGCAATGTTGTTTCCCGTGTCCTGCACGATATCCTCTGTGTACTGGATAGACGTTGCACCTGATGAGAGGACAGACCTAATTAACTGAAGTCCCTGCCCTGTGCTGGACTCAGACATCGTGAGAGCCGGCGGTCGGACTGTGATCCTCATGCTGTGCAGATGAGACCCTCCTGCCTGCAAGGGTCCAGCTCTTCGTAGCAGCACCTTTCCTGTCTGGTGGCTGAACCCTGGCTTTTTTCAGGCTCTGCTGCTTTGTTGAGTGATCTGATCTGTGTCCCCTGTCCCTGTGTCACTATAGGCTGAAATGTACCATAAAGTCTACACATCTATAAGGAGAGCTGTGCCGGTGTCTATAAGGAAAAGGAAGCTGTTGGGGCAGCAGGAGACTTACCTCTCTCACCCGCTAATCCTTTTCCCAGAGCACTTGGGAATAACAAAGAAGCAGAAGGGCATGTGGCAGGGTCCAGCTCCCAGCCCCAGCCCCGTGTGAACGTGGCTGTGGACTGACCCCCGCCTGGAGGTTTGTGCATGCCTCTGCCCATGGTTGAGATTCTCTTCTGCTGCTTCGTTAGTGAAGCCGTGCTGCTGGCCCCCATTTACTCACATGTGCGATGAGATGTGCTCAGCAACCCAGCCCTCCATCCATGAGTCCATCCATGCGACTGTCTTGAAACATCCTTCAGGTCCTCAGTTTATTAAAAATACATATAAAAATAAATAAATATAAATAAAGTCACCCCTACTAGGCAACTGATGTTTGCTGGCCCCTTGGGTCCTCTCTGAGGCAGGTTTTACTGAATGTTATTCGTGGAAACTTTTGAGGTTAAGTGTAAAAGAAATAAAATTTCAGCTCTTGGAGCAGCACATTGTGAGTCCAGTCATCAAAGATCACTGCAGCCCTTTGACTCCAAACACAGAGGGAGTCCAGCGGGACTAGGCAAACAGTGGGAGTCCAGGAGGAAGCCAGATGCATGTGCGTGAGTTTTCTCTTCCACATGCTGGTATAAATGAGGAGTGAGAACACTGAAGCATGCTGGACTTAGGTGCTTGCAAAGCCTGGCAGGAGAACACAGGCAGGTCTGGGTTCCTCTAGACACAAACTCTAAAGGAACAAGGCTGTTTCCTCCAGCCAGTTAGGTTTGGTTTGATCTTCAAATGCCACCATATTCATTTAAATAGCCTTTGATACCTGTTGTAATGAATTGTTCACGAATTGTCCTTGTTCAAAAATTCCGATGTAACCTGTACCAGCCCTTGCCCCTTGTGCCCAGCTCCTGAGCTGTGCCACCCTTGGCCCAACTCCTTGGGTTCCCAGCCCCTCGAGCAGCTCACCTCATCTTACAGTAGCTGAAGTAATTCAAAGCAGTTCCTCTTTCCCCAAGGGGTGGGATCTTAGCCATAAACCATGGGCTCAGAAGGTTTTCAGAGTAGCAATCTGCTTCTGTCCTCATCCAGGCTTGCCTCCCTAGCTGCTGCGTTGGTTTGGAAGATCTGAATCTCAGCATTTCCCAGGGTCTGATTTTAAATTCCATTTCTCCCATTTTCCGGTAAATCCCTCCATCTCACAGAGCTTTTCCAGTAACTAGGCATTGTTGGCACAGAGAGGCCAGGCCCATTATTATTGTATTTACTCTGGACCTCAGCTTCTCCTTCTCATCCAATAAATCCATTTGAGAGCAAGGGGTTTGATAGACACTTTAATAGAGCTCTCCTTAACCTGACCATGTTAATGATTTTTTTGGGGGCTGGCTCTGTGCCAATTCGTGCAGCTCATTAGTTGTTTTTTTTCTTTGTTATGAGCTGCATCGTCTCCTTCTTTCTCTCCCCCACTCCTGCACGGTGAAGGTCGCTGCTCCGTGCTGCTCAGCTCCTGGAGACCAGACCCCAGCACTCAGCCCCTGCTCATGCACCAAGATCTGCTCTGTTGCTCAAAGGCCACGAAGACTCCCAATTACTGGCAAACACCCTCAGCCCCTGCAGACGACAGGAATATCAGGACAGTTTGCCTCTACTGTGTATACTGTTTATTTTACAAAGCACTGAGTGACTTGATCTTAACCGGTGATGGAGAGGGGGAAGGGAAGATCTCATCTTCCTTGACAGGAAACCAGTGCTGAGCTGGGCACTTCTGATATTGCTGGCTCAGCCAGAGTTTTCCAGCTGTGGTATTTGGGGAACCAGCTGCTGGACTGTCTCCCTGCTGATGAGCCCCTCTAATAGCAGAAAGTGGCTTTTTTCCTCATCAGTAGGAAGAACAATTAAAATTTTCTGTTCAAATGATATCACATCTTCTCTCTTTCTATTTTATCCTACTGGGAGAGTCATGATGAAGGAAACAAATGACATGGGCTCAGGATGCTGTACAGGGACTCAAAGGAAATAAAATTTGATTTTGAAAGGATAAAATGTTTTGACTTCCATGATGGAACAAGCAATTGCCCATGGATTTGCTGTGCTCCAGAAATGGAACTTCATGCTAAAAAGAGATTTTATGGAGCTCAAGCTATTATCTGATGATGGAGAGCTCCCAAGCCAGCCCTCATTCTCCAGCTGGCTTCGTAGCAGAGTTGCTCTGATAGTGTAATATATCCTGGTCATAAGTATTGAGATTCAGCCATCATCAGCCAGTATAACTACACATATAAGCAAGCGGCATATAGTTCCAAGGGCTTCTACCAAACCAATTAAAGGAGATGCTGGAAAAGCACTGGGATCCCAGGAAGAGTGTTCTCTGCAATTAGAAACATCTTCTGAGGAGAAACTACAGGGTGCTTCTGTGTCCTCTGTGCATGGGTTCAAGTGTGCATCAGGTGCCACAGTGGTTTCCTGGTGAGCCTGAGGGGACAGGAGAGTGGCCATGCACCATTCTGCAGGTGCACAAGTCCCACCTCAGTGAGTTACTGTCATATAGAAGTCTGTGAACAGATTAAATGACCAACAGGGATCTGCTTTTTGTTGTTCGGGCTGAAAAACCTGGAAGTTTCACTAGCCTCTTACACATCTACAGATGTGATCCTGGGTTTCCTGAAGCTATAATGTCCTCTCAGTAGCTTTCTTGAGCACATGGAGTTTAAATTTAGGTAAATGCTTTCACTTTGTTCCTTTTCTGGCCACCAAGGCTGTGCTAGCACTGAATATAAGCATTCCAGTAACACAGAGACTAAAGAAATCCTAGGCAGCACCAACATGAGCCTTCAGTGAGGATGCATACCAAAGTGTTCTGTGACATTTAGGAAACAATCCATCATTACATTATTTACACAGCATTTTTGTTTTCATTTCCACAGTGCCTCTATATAGCTGTCACCTGTGTGAAACATGTAGCAGTTGGATCCACAGTATTCAGCACTGCCACAGTGATACTTGCTACAGGACTTACAGGGTAGTTCCTTTAATTGGAAGAAAGGAAAATCTCTGTTCCTGTACTGGAGCTTATTTCAGCACTGAGTTACACTTACAGTTGCAGGTTGTGCTGGGAAACAAAAGCCTGTATGTCAAAACACAGGGAGAAAGAAAATGCAGTCTTTCCAACCAGAAGCCTGACAGTCCAAGCACCGATCGAGATGATCAAGGATGGACTTTTGAGACTGGTTTTATGTCTGTGTCATTTTCAAGTGTGCAGTAAATTTTCCCCCAGTAGATAATCCACTTAGGATACATACCTCTCTACATCCATCATTCCTGGGCTCCCCTCTTGCGTATTCCATAGGTAATTGCCATGCATACACTTTCTGCTGTTTACCTTTCCAAATTGCATTTCTCATTCTAATTAAAGGAGCAGGGTTTTATTATTAATGATGGCCTTGTACATGGAGAAGATTGTTTCACTGTGGTATGTCAAAGGATGAGATTGCCATTCCCAATAGGTTTCCTGCACAGTGAAAGGACGAGCATTTTAGGTAAAGGAATCACCCAGTTCCTTGCACACACCAGCGAAGACAGCTCTTGAGTTTCACCAAGCTCTCAATACGTCACGGACTTGCAGCTTCACTGAGAGAGGATTGCAACTGTGACTGCACCCTTTCTGAACCCATACCTGGTGCAAACCAACAGAAGCTCTCATAACCCCAAATGATATCAGGGCCTTAATCTCTTCCAGCAGAAGAAAATTATAAACCCATTCCACAGTCCAACTGCTTCATGTATTTACAGCAGACATTTCTCCCAATGTTTTTAAGACAATGCCTTCCTTTTGCCGTCTAGGAAAAAGCCACTCTCAGACATTCTATTCTAATAGAGAGAATTTAATTCAGGGCCTATATCTGGATTTCCATTTTCATATTACAGTTGATCTGTTTTTGAATTACTGCCCCAACCACAGGGCAAATTCTGATTATGCAGTACCCACAGGGGCAGAGTCCCTTTGGTTTACACAGTCAGCTTTCCAAAGGAATTCACAATGCTAATGCAATCCTATAGGCAGTTTTAAACATTCAGGGCATTCCTGCAATTCAGAGCAAAGCCAGCTGTCACCTGCAATAGCATCTCACAGGCTGTAGTGACGAGCCTCAGGCTGGGTCAGATTCTGCCAGTTTTCCTACAGATCTGGAGGAATCCTGCTGATTTTACTGAGGCTCAGCTCTGTTTTACACTGAGGCTCACAGCAGCTTGGTCCATTCTAACTTCTGTTGGCTAATTCCACCTTTTCTGTTCTTCAGGGTCACATCACTCTTTGGGGGATCAGCCGTGAGGGCTGGATTCGCTCCAGAGCACCTGTGGTATTTTGATAACTTCAAATATTGCTAACTTCTCATATTTCAATATACAACTTACAGACAGGGGCAAAGTTTAACTCACTCTAATCAACTATAAAATGAACCCCGAGCTCACAGTTACACTTTAAAAGAGGGTCTTTTTTATGCTGATCATTAACTGCAGCAGGGATATTCCTTCCTAGAGATTTGTTATTAATGACTGCTGAAATTACTGATTTCAATTAACTACGTTACATTTATATTGAAATACAGTTGGTGCTGCTCCGGGGAAATATAAATACTGAAATGAGAGCTGGTGCCTCCTCTGTTAAAGAACTGCAAGAACAAACAGGACGTGCAGCACCCCTTTAGTTCCGCACAGTATGGATGCTGTACCCTCTCTCTCTTTTATTTTTTCTCCCCTTCCCCTTTTCCTCTCCTTCTCTCCCTCTTGCTGTTAAGAGCATCTCCCCTCCCTGCCGCCATCTGATTCTGCTCCCTGGAATGATGATGCCCCCAGGGACTCGTCACCCTCCCAGCCCCCTGGCTCGGTGCCTTTTGGCTTTTGAGATATTGGTGTCATTGCTTTCTGCCTCCATGGCCTTTTTCTCATTCAGGCCACGTCACTGCTGAGGGACATCCAGTGCTAAGCCACCAAAATGGGATTGCACAAACTCTGCACATTAATTAGTTCAATGCATTTCTCTGCTAGGGAAGGAAGGAGGGAACTGTTGCTAATAGGAGACATTTTGAAGGAGGTTATGCAGAGTGGTGGGGTTCAAAGAAAAGGAAATGAGGGGGAATGGCCCAGCTCTAGCCTTTTTAAAACTGATTCCAGGCTTCGGAGCCTACAGAGTTTATTATTGAGGGTCTCCCTGTCCCCATCTCTTCTCTTTTCCTGCTCAGTACTTTGTGCTGCTCTTTGAGCTCTGTGCCCACACTTCTCCATCTCCTCTCATCACTCAGTCTCTAGCATTCAACAAAACATGAGTCAAACCCTTGCTTCCTACAAAAAGTCAGCACTGACGCACTGTGGGCTGGACCATGCAGTAGTCTCAGAGCAATGCAGAAGGAAAGAATTGTACAATTCTCCTGGCCGCCCCCGAAAGAGATCCTCATTTCTGACAGCTGCATTCTCACTAAGTCCTGAGCTCTGGCTCACGGGTGCCAGCCGAGGTGCTGGACAAGAGTTGGAGAATATGGATGTGGGGCTGGCTCTGTGCCATGCACCAAGGCCCCGTGCAGCCTGCTCAGCTTATCCAGGCAACAGGAGATATGTGTGTGTATGTATTGGGTCCCACTGGCATTAAAGGACTCTGTAATTACTCTCAAAGGTTTCTATTATGTGCAAAACTGTCATTAACTCCCAGTGGTGTGATTGCCCTTTATTGATAATATAGAGCTCAGCAATCCACAGCCATGGCTTATTGTGCTTGCTCATAGTGGAAGGAAATGAATCTGCCATCCTTTCTCTCACAGCTTGCTATTAAGGTGTAACACGCACATGAAGCCTACGCCCATCCTGACCTGCATTTGCCCACAACTGAGAAATCACTCATATCTGCCTGAAATGACACCCACCAGCTCCGCTTAACTCCTTGGGCACCTCTGAGCTGTAGGCCCAGAGAGAAGAGCTGGGAGGGAACGGCTGTAGACTCCGAGGCTGTGGACCACGACACTGCAGCACTTCCAAAAATGCCTGTGTGAAAGGGGGTATGGGTCTCTGAGAGGTGACCTTCCATGAGATTCAGCAGAGACACTGGACGGATTTGCGTCGGCTGAAATTCAAAGCTCTGTGGTCATGTGCAGGCTCGTATTCTCTTAACATAAAAACGTGGAAGTGTTCCCTCCATAAATATTTCTTAGTACCTTCAGGTGATAGAGGAACAGCTCTAGGTGCCTTGGCCATGCTTTGTGGCTGTGGAAGAGCAGGTGGGAAAAGGCAGGGGAGAGACTGCTGAGACTCCAGCCCTTGCTGGAACCGTGTCCATCAATCACAGGGTACAGTAAAACATGATTTGAACCCAGCTTGTGGCACATACTCTAACACAGGGACCACAAAGCATAAAATAGAAATCAGGAGCAGAGGCCGCTGGGTTTTGTTGGAACATTATTGCTTGGTCTTGTTTCCAGTCACTGCATCTGTATAACAACATCACTTCTATACCATGTAATTAGACACTTAATTTATTAAACAGCAACTGTAGTAAGCAGAAAGCAGGAGATACACTTATCTTCTGACAGAGGAAATATGTTACGGGGGAGCGTATACTTTTCTGACTCAGCCTGAGCTGGTTCCTAACAGGCAAAGCCTTTGAGAGGAAAATGTTTTCTTCATTTAGACTTTGAACCAGCCCTTGGGAGAGCCGGATTCTGCTTGTGCTGCCCTGCCACAGGTCTACAGCGTGACCTTGGTCAAGTTGCTCAGTCTTGCTGTCCCTCACTTGCCCTGCGTAAAATGAAAACAATAATCTGGCCTTTCTCCCTCACGTTACCTAGTTTTTTCAGCTTTTCTTGGCAACTTTTCCAGGAAGAAGCTGTGCATCTTGTTCTGCTTCTGTCGGGCTCTGGGAGCACTGTGCCCCCACATCTCTCCATGCTCCCCAATAATAAATGTCTTTCCTTTCAGCAAGGTCAAAGCAGCCGATTTCACAGACTGTCAGAAAAAGGCAGCGTATTCTGAGGTTTGCATCTTCCAAGGTGAGAGAAAAACAAAGCAAATGCCATCGTTCCACGTCCTCAGGAAGGAATTGTCTCAGCATGAAATTCAGCCAGCAAAAAAAAACTATTTCTGACAAAGATGAAAATGATGATAGCCTGCTTACTTGCCCATGGGAAAACACACGAGACCCAGGTCTTCCAGCCTTCATAAGCCTGAGGCTAAAGAAAATGTTATCTTTTTATTGAGGCCTAATGTACTGACAACACTACAGTATGTGAAACAAAATGTCCTCCAGTGATTCCCTAGTAAGCCCTACTGAACAGCGTGGCTGCTAGGGGCTTTGGCTGAAGCCCCATAAATTTAACGTCTGGTTTTGCACTGAGTTCAGTGGGCCTTAGGAGGACGCTGATACGTGGAAGTGCTCAGCACCCATGAGAGCAGATATGGCCAGTGAGAAGGGTATGTCCTAGGTGCATGAGAAACCAAAGCTCCCTTTGATCCTAGGTCCTGGAGGATATTCAGAACATAAATCATTTTCTCATCCATTCTTCCTATATCGTGTTAGCAGACCTACATGGTCACAGCTGACCATGCTGGGTAAATAATCTAATGTAATTACAGGGTAAAGAAATGGCAAATTCTCTTCTAAACCAGAGTAGAGCCTGCATCTATTATTTATTAGAGGCAACCAGCAGAAGAGAGCAGGTTACGTGGTAATTACTTTTTGACCTCCTGGAGGTAATTGCATAATCATTTGCAGAGAATTGCTATTACAGTTGGGTGAATCCTGCAAGCCATTTTATGTGAACAGTCATTTGAATTTTTAAACCAATTTCCACCTAACTATGGAGTTCTGATAAGGTCATCCACCACCCCAGTGTCTGAACAGCTTTTTTCCCTGCCTTTTCTGGGGGCTTTGTGTTCTTCAGATATTAAAGTAAATGAGCTAACTGGCAGCAATATTCGTATCTATTTGATCAATCACCCAGATAAGCTTAGCCCAGCCTTTCAGTGGTTGAAAACTGCTCACAGGTTTTAGACCTGGGCAGAGATGTGGTTCCATTTCTGCTGATACTGTCTGTAGGTCAATGTCTGTGGAGTTTTCTCTCTGGAGTGAAAATCAAAGTGCTGAAATTCTCCATGAAAATGCAGCCTCTGATGTGATCACCTCCCCAGGACAAGCAGACTTTGAAATAGGATCCAAGGGCGATGGGCTTGCTTGGCTTGCCTGTATTGGATGCCCAGGTCTCCAGCAGCTCAGAAGCTGCCCTGCCAAAACCTGGGAGCAGGCACTAACAAGACATTTCCTGGAAGCTTTACGAGGTTTGCCACAGCTTTAGCTCCATCCTGAAATAGGGATTTGTGACACATAGGATGACTTGGCCTCTGGACCTTCCTCTCTCTCTCCATCAGCTAGAGAGGGAGCCAAAAAGACTAACTGAGAGCAGACAGCCAGAGTTAGGCAAGACAAATCTCACTTTGATTTCTCTTTTAGTCTTCTTTACCTCTTCCCCCAATTTTATGGTTAACCTGGAGCCAGGCCCTAGAAGCTCCAATATTGGCTGTTCTTCTTAAATTCTTGAAACTTTGAAATAACTGTACTTATGATTGAACAGTTACCATCGGGGTCCCATCTGGAGAAGCAATATTCAAAGCATCAAGGAGATCATTGCACAGTCTTCAGTGACACACAAGTTTTTTTCTAACACCCCTCTCAGTCTGTGGCTCCCTTCATCTTACCTTCAGAAGCCATGGAGACCCTGAGGGGACACCAGAAACCCTCCAGATGAGAAGTTTTAGCCCACCTGAAGTTTCTGCGTATTGCTCACCCTGCAATAGTTGAGACCATGCTGTTTTAAAATTTATAGTGTAATTGATTTCTTTATAAATCATTCAGCTCTTATTATTTATTAATTCTTCTGTCAAGGTTAATTTGAAATACTTCTAAATAAGGCTTCCTGACAACACCTTTGTTTATGAGATTGACAGCATGCCAGTGCACGCTTCTCCATCGTTTGCAAAGGCAATCTGCACAGACTCATGTCCCTAGAAAGGTGATCCCGCTTCATTCCACAGAAAAGATGCAATGCAAATCACCCACAAGTCCTGCAGTTGTTTATCATTAATATTGCAGAATTGGACTTCTGTTGTCTGGACAGGATTCAGATTAAAATGTCGTGTGTGAGGAGGAGTGTGGTGGACAACTTGCTGCCATAACTTTTGCAGGTAGTCAGCCAAACAATGCACCAGGCATGAGTTCACCTCATATGTGTCTGAAATTGTAAAGAAAGAGTGAATCAGGATTTTTCGGATCATCTGAAATGCAGCAATTATACTTCATTCTGTTGGATTTTAATATAGACAGAGAGACAAATATTCGGTGGACACTGCTCATTGAGACCAATCACCAAAAAACATGATATCTAGAAATAGCAGAGCTTAAGGTAAAAACTGCAGGTGAGGACCATCAGGAATAAAAAAAGCATGAATATTCATGGTGTATTCTGCAGATCTGGGTGATTAGTTGGGAATATGCCTTACTACCTGCCTTTAATGTTGCCTTCCTTCTTTGGTTTAGCCTGTGAGCTCCAGACAGCAAAGTCCAGATGTCTTTTAATATCTGGGAAGCACCTGACGGTACCGTAAGAGCAGTCATAACTGCAGACATTTTGCACCACTCCATGTGGTTCAGCATGCTCATAAACTGCTGATTCTTACGGCTGCTGTCTGGTGTATGAATAGAGAGTCTTGGCTGTATGATTACATTTAAATGACATCCGCCGCGTGTGTTTTCTTTTCAACTGGTAATATTTCAGGTTTCTCTTCCATGACAACAGTTCTGCAGCTGAGGACTGCAGCCCGGGTCCCTGGATCTGCACTCCTCGTGCGGGGGCTTCAGCAAAACACCGCCGGAGCGTTGCAGGCTGAAACTTGCCTCTCTTTTCCCCAGCTCACGCAGGAGAGGCCCATTTGTCTGCCGCCTTTGCGCGTGCAGCTTGGATGCTCCCCTTAATGTGTTTTTTGTTTGTTTTTTCCTTACTGTAGGGTGAATTAGTACAAACCTTTCTTGGAGTTTTGACTCAGTTTAATGAACAATTAATGAACAGGAGTAGAACGAGCACAAACAGACTGTATTATGCATAGGTGAGAAAGGCGGTTTGGCTGGATATCCCGGTGCGCCCAGGCTGGTTACTGATTTCTTCTTCACCGTGCAGCAAAAGTGCCCAGAGAAGTAATTATTTTGACTTCTAATTCAATCTTCCTCTACTTGAATTCTGTTCATTAGAATGGGATTGTGTGAAAGGTACCACAGCGCTAGCTGGCATTAGCTGTTGAGATAGAGTCAAAGGTGACATAAATGCAGGATTATGCCACATAGCTGTAAATTTAAATAATTTAACATGAGCCCATGTGGATCAGTGTGAGCTGGCATGCCGTGCTGCCAAGGGCAGGGGGTGAGGTGAGGACAGCCGAGGAAGAGGGACAGCATCAGACAGTAACTTGAGAGACGTGAGGGGAGCAAGGTGGTGGTCACAGACTCAGTTTAGGAACTGAACTGACTTAGTAGGAAAGAGATTCCCAATCAAAGCACTTGAAATAGGGTGTTGGATAGCCCCTCACACAGGAGGCTGTGCTACCTAGAGGGTTTATCCTGACCCAAAACAAGTCCTTTCCCTTCTCAGTGTTTTTGTCTTTTCTGTTCGGGGTTTTCAAAGCATGCTAAGGAGGTTAGGAACTGCACTCTCTGGGATATGGATTCTGGTCCTTTGAAATTTTAGGCCTAAAACTTCAAGGCCTTCACAGCAGGAAAAATATCTCCCTTTATGTTTGGGGAGCACCAGGCATCACCAGACCCTGGTATCAGAGGTTGCTGGGCATTGGATAGCGCAAATAAAAAAAAATTAAAGCAGAAAATGTAGCACAGTGCATTTAGAGGTTTGGGGGGTTTTACATAAAATTTTACTAATGTCTTAAATTACATCCTTTTTCCACAAATATTTTATTTAGAAAATTTCACAAAACATGAAACTGGCCAGTCACACAAGGTGTTTCCAAGTTATTCACCTGGTACAAACAAGGGCTGAAATATCACAGCATCCAATGAATAAATTATTTGATGAGCATTATCCTGCTAACTCCATGCACATCTCTGCAGAAAAGGAGCTCGGATAACCTTGTGTTTTCTACGTTGCTGTCCCTCACCCCTCACTGCCCCCCACTCTTCCCATATAAAGCCCTCTTAGATAAGAAGAAAAGATGATTATTAAGATGGGAGCAGAAGAGCATCCACCCAAGGAATACCAATGAAGCAGTATCTTGGTGCATACATAAACTGAGCCCTTTTCCAATAAACCATCAGATATAGGCAAAAGAGTGACAAACAGTAAGTGATTCCTGTCATCAGCAGAATTCACATGGGAGCCTCTGGTAATTGGCATTTTCTCTCTGCAAAAGAAAAGAGATTTAAAGATTTGGTGAATGCCGAACAGTGCATTACAGGCAGCCAACATCAGTCAGCAGTGACCTGGATTGGCAGCAGCAAAGGGATGGAGGAGATCAGAAATGCCTCTATAGAGAGTGGAGAGCTTGCCCAGAGAGTGTGTGATGAGCTCAGGCAGGAATTTATGGTGGATGAAGAGCCATTATCGAGGGACAACTTTGCAGACTGGAGCCCTGGACCAAATCCAGAGCTACAGGTAAGTGGCTGCAATGCTGCTAACATCAGTGGTGTTTCACACCAGCTCTGAATTTGGCTACTTTACTCCACATGGTAGAAGGGTAAATGGCTTGTGTTAGGGGAGCTAGAGTATCATTTGGAGTCAGTTTTAATAAAGTCCTACTGACAAACACCCACAAAGTCCATCTTATTTATCACAGACAGAGTAGTCCATATGCCTGAGGAGACAATCTGAAGCATCCCTTCTCCCACAGTTAGCTTGAGAGCTCCCCATTTTTACTTAGGCAGTAGATATACAGGTTCTCTGTGGGAAGGGGAGAGCAGCAGAGACATCACAAGAGCCCTGAATCTGCTCGTAGTCCCTCCAGCCCCACAGTGAGCTCAGCTGCTTTCTGGGCACAGCTCTAGAGGCAGTGGTAGGGGAAGGGCAGGCAAGACACAGGGTACGATGAATCAGTGAAATCACTTTATGATACCACATTTCCAAGGTAACATTGTAGGATAGCAATATTCTTTAGAATTCTTATTTTGCTCATTTTCATTAACTGTTATTTCCAGTAGCTTCATTTTGTAACAGTTATCTCCGCTGGCATCAGCAGTCCCCGCATCCTGTGTTTGTTCTCTCCCTTTGTTTATTTTGCTAATCATTTATTTTTCCTTCTTCCCCATTACTTTCTTTGTAAGTAATATTACAGTGAGGTAGAGAAGAGCTGGCCATCTGAAAATTTACCTCCTTCAACCCAATTCTTTTTCTTCATTTTAAAATTAAAACAGAAAACTGAGAAATGGTATGACTGGATTTATTTCTCTGTCTTGCTGCTGGCTGGCTGTGTTAGCCTGGTCAAAACTCTGTATCCATCTCCAGTGAATTTGTGACTTTAAACAACCTACTGTTTTGATACCACTGTAACAGGGAAATATTCAATAAACTGGACCTAATTGTTTGCATGTACTCACTCAGATTGGGGGTCAGTCTTTACACACTGAGTAAGGAAGCTCATGTACATACTTTGGTTTCAACCTTGAACCTTGGTCATTTCTGTTCCCTCCCAAGCATGCCCACTTTGCAGTTCTCTGTATTCCTGAAATGACTCTAAATCACACATCGTAAGGTGAAAAAGATCATAAAGGAACAACAAAGGATCAGCAAACATAAAATAGAAGAATGGCAGCCTCCCCACCTTACACTGCAAAAATCAAAGGGAGTTTTCAAACAGCCCCATTTCCAGTCAGCTGGAGATTTAATTCGCACAGTAATTTACTGTGTCTGCACTTTTTCTGCCCCCCTCCCCTTCCTCCTTCTCTTCTTCTTTTTCTCAATAGTTACTTTTTTGTTGGCCTATAATAAGAGGAACCTAATGACTGAGCCTTACATGCAAATAAGCTTTTCCCTCCAATGTGTGCTGGGCAAAGGGGGAATGATAGGGGAGATTCATGGGGGGGAAAGCCATTTATTGCAAAAGCTTTTGTATTGTAAAGTAATACTAGTATTTCAAGCAAAGGGGACAAGTTCACATAGAAAATTATGCCAACTGAGACTGTTTGAGTCTGCAATTTTCTTTGCATGCTGTTGGGGCCAGTGATCACTCTGAATTTGTGGGCGTCTGTATCCAGCCCAGCACTTCTGTTTTCAGGGCAGTCCAGTAGCAGCTCTTGTTTGTTAACTGTTTCCTCCTCTGGTGAGTGAGGTGTTTTCCTGGTGATTTTTATTAGATAATGGCTCAGTGGGAAACTGAGCAGAAGAAACATTTTCATAATTGATGGCTCAATTTCAGTCCTGAAAACACTCAATGGCTTTTTCAGCCTCACTAACACTGGAAATTATTAGAAATTATAAACTGAGATGTGGCTGGAGCATATCAAAATGGACAAGTACCAAAAACCACAGGCTTGATGGGTTTCCACTTGGCAGGGAGGGGGAGATATGTGCAGATTCTTGCAGAATTTCACAGAATTAAGCATGAGAATAATTCTTTTCTTGGAAAAAAAATGGGTGTAGGAGTGCCAAGCTGCAGGGCTGCATCAGGAGCAATTATGAAGTTTGATATGTAAGGAAAAATGAAGCTTAGAATAAGGATTATCATCAGAATTTTCAGAAGAGATTTTTCCAAAGGACCTGGTTACCCTGAGACAGACGAGGACTGACTTCTCTTCCTTCACTGTGAGTGCTACTGGACTTTGGTCTCAGCTCCCAGAAGAAGACCCACTATGTTCTGTATCTGTTCACAAGCATGGGGAAGGAGAATCAGAGAGGCAACCTGCAATTTTGCTCTTGGCCACATGTATGTGATTTTTACTAAAGCAGTTTATGCTATCCCAGGTGGCATAGCACACTGAACACATATTGACCATTTTTTATTTTCAAAAGGCTAAAACAAGGGTTCACTGGGACCTTCAGGAAGGAGGTAGTAAAATCTAAAGGACATACAGATATCTACTAAGCATATGAATATTTTGTTTCCCCCATCTGCAGGACATGCTCTAGGATCTATCTATCGTTCTCCTGCAGCATTGTAACCTCGTGGGTGGAGCAGCAGGTCCCCTAAAACAGTGCTCCTCAAACACCTGAATCCTAAGTGTCCCATAACCTTACTCAGAAGGAAGGAAGGAAATCCACGCATCTTCCTGGATACTGCAGTCCCAGAGACTATCACTTTTAACCAAATAAAATTTAAGATACAGGTTCATCTGTTGCCCTAATTTCAGCACACTGAATGCTATACTTCAGGAGGAAGGAGGGGTTATGATAATTTCAAGGACCACCTTCTAATGTTCTCCACCAGTGGAGATTTAGTGATGAATTCCTGCAAGAGCAAATACATCCAGACTCACCACGTCACACAGAGGGTTTTTTTTCTCTCATAGCACTTCTGAATGGTGGAACAGTTGAAGAAACAACACATTTCTATTTTCCATGCTAGCCCTAGCACTCATTGGCAGCTGCTTGACCACAGCCATCCCTGTACCGTTGCATTTGCTCTGCAGCCACAGCTAAGTGCCAGCCTTTGTACGTTCTGTTCTTTCAAGGACACACAAGCAAGGGAAACTGCCTGCCTCCAGGCATCCCTTTCTGAAAGGCAAAGTCACCATAGAACACCTCACCATGAGTATATCCTTCCTCAAGGCAGCGATTTTATTGCTGTTCTATTAAATTGCCCCAGGACAATATCACTGCCCTGAAAATGATGTTAGGAAAGTGTGTGCAATAAATGCACAAGGCAGCACTCTGCTGCAGTGATGTTATTTCTATTATGCACGTGCACCATGATATTTTATCACGACTAGAGTCAGCAAGAGCAGAGCTGGTGGAGGTCCCAGGGGTGTTTATGAGAACGTCAGGCCTATGGTACTGTGAGGAGAAACTCCGTCCTGGAAATGGCTTCACAGCAGGAATCATCTCCATTGATTTCACTTTAACCTGATAGCATCTATTAATCCATTTTACCAGCTTGGACATGCCTATCATTACATTACTGAAGGATGAAGAGACTAAGCACTAAAAAGTGTCAAGGTGTGTCTTAGTTATGCTGCTGCTGATGGGAAAATATGTTATAGGTTAGATCCTTTGAAGGAGCTGTCTTCACCTCTGGTTTCCAGGGGCATGCTCTGCTGCACCCTGCTCACCGGAGGTAGAGACAACCTCTCCGAAGAACATGTCATGCTGGATGCCACTGACTCCGTCCTCCACAGCCATGGAGCAAACATAATGGGTCATAGAAAGACCCGTATTAAACTGATACAGCCAACCCATAGTTAATTCAGAGTTTTTATGATTAGAAGCAGAACTTCCTAGTTTAGTGTTTCTATGTAGGCATCAACATGAGGGGTCATTGATTACTTTAAAAACTAGGGCTTTTTTTTTTTTTTAAATTGGATAGCTGCAAGCTTTGCTTTCTTTTAATGCAAATGATCTTTATTGGACCTGCTGACATTAGAAACCATTGCATGCATTCTGAATCTAGCACGGAGGCAGAGAAAATAGAATATTGCATCAGCTCATTTTATGAGAGCTCTTTAAACTGGGAAGAAAAGAAAAAAAATTAGAAAGAAAGAAAAAGGAAAACAACCACAACCACAAGAGAGGATTTGCTGGTTCTCTGTCCCCTGGCATTCCCCCCCTCCTCCCTTCTCCCTCCTTCCATTTCCATCGCTTCAGGGACTTACTACAGCCATGGGATTAATGGACACCTAATGTCATCTCTGCTTTACAGCCTGGAAAGTCTCTTGTGTAGTTTACATTGATTTTTCTTTTCTGATGCATTTGCAGAATCTGAGATACCGATGGTGGGAAACATAGATAAAGAGGGAAGACGTGAGAAAGAGATACATCCTCTGCCTCATGCTCCCAGTACTGAAAATGCTTCTAGACTTTGGAGCCTGCAGATACTTCCAGCAGCAAATACCCACTTACTCTTTCCTGCCACCATAGAGGACATAGGAAGGGCAGCAGTGATAATCTTGCTCTCTGGTGAGCTGGTGTTATCCATCACTCAGGAACAGATAGGGAATGCATTGCCTTACAACAATTCCCAGTGCAGTGAGGTCTCTCTTGTGTGATTTGGCACTATGCTCCTTTTTATTGTAGTTCTATTTTTATTATAATTGCTATTAGCAAGACTAAGGTAATTGCCCAGGATCTTCTCCATAAGTGAATGAACACAATGGTCATACTCATGGGGAAGCTAATACCTACCCTCCCGGCTGTGCAGAAAACATGGTGTTAAATGCAGAAGAGCGATGGGCAAATCTCACAAGTCTGAGTGATATCAGAAATACTCGGGGAGGACTAGGACTAGGGTTTTTGTGAAACTAGGCTTTTGCTGGGTCGTCAACCTCCTTGTGTAATACTCAGCATCACGTCATCCCCAGTGACTCTGCTCCGATCAGGGAAGGGTGCTGCTCTCTACCAAACTTTACCTCTCTACAAAGGGAAGGGACAGGAGGTGAGAGCACAGCCTGCTTCTCCATTTGATGGTATCACTCTTTCTCGTAACGAAGTATTGAAGTAAAGCAAGGCTGCTGTACCATGCACCTATGGGGTGAAATGACCTGCAGGCATGTCAGCAGGTCAGATCAGATCAGCTTTGGCAAGAAGATTAGTGGGGTATAAATTGCTCCACGAGCCTACTCACAGTCCCCAAAACCTGTGAGCCTACTCACAGTCCCCAAACCTGCAGTAACACTGCAGTACTTGACAGCTCTGCAATATTTTGTTTATTAGCATCATGCACAGGTGTCACCCATCAGTAATACAGAAAAGATGGATGATCTTTTAGTTAAGATGCTAAACGCTGCCTGAAGCCAGGCTGTTTTTTAGTAATAGTGACAAAAAGAGTGTCAGAAAGAACAGAAGGAAGATGCCATCCTGTGACCATGTCTCTCATCTTCAGCATCTTTGGTGTCAGCTTTGTAAAGCTGTTGGAACAGAAGATGGAGGAAAGGCTGGGAATGATGCTTAAAGCTAACCCAGCACCAGCTGGGGTCCATCTTCCACTGGCTCATTGTATTAGTGAACCCTCTGAATAGAGAGTTATTTCTTAGTCTGCTTTAGATATCTGTGGTATCTTTAAATATCTTAGAGGTTCCTTAACAGACAGTTTGGACTCCCTGTTAGGCACCAGTTTAAGTGTGCAGCAGAGATAGAAAGGGAGGAAGACTGATGCCATCCCATGTCATTCGCTCTTTGCCATGCCACTCTGTGCGAGCGAGTGACACGTTGTATTTCAGGAGCAGCAGGAGCCATTTGGCTTTGAGCGATGGTGTTGCTCAGGTGGTTATGAAGGCATCTCATTTCCCTTCAACTACCCCATGATGCAGTCTCATTACCACAATACCCTACCGTATCATGCCAGCATCTCAAGGCAAGTGGGTCACAAGGCTTCTTTTCCCACTCTGAGCTCCCAGTTTCAAGCAGTTCTTCTCACTCTGCCATGAAAGAGAGTAAATTGTTGTTCAAACAAGTGTGACCCTGTGCTTTGCTGTCATCAGGACAGCTTTTTAGAAGACATTTAATGCTTAATATGGACCTCTTGACAGAAATGAGCTATTCCTGCCTGGGCTCCTGACAGACTGCTGGAGAGTCTCAGGAAGAACAAAAGAGATTTATCGGTAAGAAGGTTTTCTGCTACAGGCAAGTTAAAAAATAGGAATGTAAAGAGCAAAAAGCAGGAGAATGAAAGGAACCCTGGTGACAGGTCCTGTTTCCCATCTAGCTGAAGAAAGAGACTTGCAAACATCCAGATTAATCTTGGGAAATAACTAGTATCTCAAGTTTTCATTGCAAGAAATTACATGTTGTCATCATGATTATTTATTTATTTTTACTCCAGTTAATAACTACATTCAGGAAATTAAAAGGAAAAACAGCATGCAGTTCTGTTGGGAAGACTGTGAGGAAACAGATCAGCAATCAAGGAGAAATAGTATACATACCTCAACAGCATTGTTTCTTTTCCCATGCATATTTTCACGTTTAAGGGAACCTGGGTTTGTCTGCTGTGTTTTGCAAGGCTGGATTTCATCCTTTTTTCAGGTCCCTATACAAACATCAGCTGTTTGAGGTGGATCCTGCAAACCTCTAGAGTTTCTTTTCTTCTGCTTTTGAAATTCTGAAAATTCATATTTTTATTCATTATTCACCTCTCCCATTGTTTCACTGTGAGCAAGAAGAATTAGGCAGTGCCTTAGCTGACTGACTGCACAGTACAAACAGTGAAGAGAGTTTTCCAACAGTTCAAAGTCTAAAATCTTTACCATCCTGTGGAGTGCATCCAGAAGGATAAAGAGAGGGAAGAAATCTTTTAAAGAACTTGGTTGCCTTAATACTACTCACTTCAATGGAATTTTGACCTCTAAACTCCTCAGATATACTTTGACAATTGCACCCTACATGCATGCATTACTGGGTTCAGAAATAATAAAAGAAAGGAAGTAAATTTTTAATGAACATGATTTACTGCAATGTGTTCAGCAGCTGACTTGCAAAAGCTGTGAGGTGATCCAAACTCTCTGCACCCTGGGACATGGCTACAAGAAAGACTGGATGCTGTAGAGAGTCTGAGATGGATGGGCCAATAAATATGGTGCAAACTGCTATCCCTTCCCTGAAGTCAGGGAAATGATGCTGAATTTCATCTCTTGAGAATCTGTCCTTGAATCGTCAAAAGTTGCTGGAAAACTACTAAGAAAACTCAGACTTTCTCCACCGGAGAGTAGAGGTGTTCAGAGATTAAAATGTTTGACAAGGTTCGGATGTTCACAGTCCCATGCAGGGAGAGAAGGCAAGTGTCAGAGGTCTCCACAAAGCTGGACTTAATCTAGGGAGGGAGGATGGGACCACCCATGGCAAGTAGAGGGGGCAAAGAGAGAGAAAGGGAGTCTCTTTCTGACAATAATTGATTGCACATAGTGTTAATCTTCTGCTCTGAACTGCCCATTGCAGATCCAGAGTAGAGGGATAGACCTCAAGGATGCTCCCCTGAAAAAGTTCAATGAAGACCATAAAAGCCACCAGCCTAAGCAGTGAATGCTTTTCCTGAGGACCAGAGGTTTGTCCTTTCGCGGTGTGAGCCCTCCATTTCAGCTCGTGCTGTACCAGTCATCAGACTAGCCAAGTCCAGATATAATGCTCTCTTTATTGTTTTATTTTTACCACAAAAGCACCTCAGAGAAATAACCAAGGATCAACACCCTGTCACATTAAACATCTTAAGGAAAGAGAATAGAAAGGCTAGACCGTGCCCCAGAGATCTTACAATTTAATTGAAATTCCAGGAACACACCTAGACTTGAGGAAGGGCTCGGTTTGTTGTATTATTCTGCAAACCAGTTTTCTCGTATTCACCATGAAAGTTTCCTTCTTCACCTCTCTGTTCCAAGTAAAGTCCTGCTTTCTTCTTTCCTTTTTTTTCCCCTCCAAACACAAGAGGAAAAGAGAATGAAAGGTGAGAGCTGATTGAGTGAGCAACAGCAGGGGTAAGAAATGAGTATTTATCAATGTACCTCTCCTTTTAAAGCACATCAATTCTGAAGCTGCTGACAGAGGTCTTGCTGTAACTGCTGGAAGAACCTCCAGGAGCTAATAATTTTATGTTCAGGCTTATGTAAAACCAGTTTTGATTAATTATTGATGCAAAGTTAGGAAAATGAACATTCGCTCTGCCTTGGCACAGCCCTATCAAATAAATGAAGCTGCGGCTGCTGCACAGCATGTCGTTCGACCCCCCATTCCTGTCTAGCAGCTCTTCGTTAGCAGGGGCAGCCTGGGTTCCTCGTGGGCGGCAGCGTGTCCCCTCCTGTTGCAATGTCCTTTGGAGAGCATGTTTTCAGGCTCCTGAAATCTAGGAGAAACCATGCCAGGCAACACCAGCTTTCCTTATCCGCCTCAAGCAGAAGTGGACCATATTCCCTTTTGTGTAATCACTGAGCTGGGCAAATATGCCTCTTTTTTTAACTTTTGCCTTAAGATTAGTGCCTGAAACGTCTGTCTTATTTTGCCATTGCTTTGTGCAGCTGGCTGGGGTTCAACTGAAGGCACAATGTTCCCATGTCCAGCATAGCACTCCTGTGGGCTCCCGAACAATGTATCCGTGCACAGAAAGCAGTCTTGACAATAACTGCTTAGCACATTCAATTCAATTCCATCTAATTAAATAGGTTCAGCAGCACAAAGACTGCAGAAATGGCTGCAATCTCATGCTAGATACGTAGCTGCAGAGCTGCAACACATGCTTGTAAAAGGTGCAAAAAGTATATTTAACCTTCTTTTAGTGGAGTTGCCCCTTGCAACATAAAAACCTCTACAGCACACATATATCAAAGGGCTACACTTAAACTTCTTGATGCTGACAGTAAGAGTCAGACCCCGAGATAGATACACACCTCTGGTCTGTACACATCTGTATTTCCACCCCATGCTAGACACACACAAACCTCCTTTTCCATTCTGCAATACCATTTTTTGGCTAGATCCATCTCCACTGGTTTGTGTGGGGCTGCACTGGTCACAGTGGGAGCCATAGGAGGTGGAAAGGGGAGTTTTAGCAACTGCATCTAGGTAACCAAACAGCCCAAGTCATCTTGCTCATTAATGAGCATGTCATATAGCCCTGCTCTTCACTTCACCACTTTCGTGTCCTTTCCAGAGTGATGCCATTTTACATCCCGCAGCCTTTTATAAGCTCCTGATGTCCAATACAGATAGTCTCTTCTTATCATCTTTCTCTTTTTCTTTTTAGCACTCCTGGCTTCCCAGAACCATTTTCTAGGGCCGGCTTTTTCACAATGGTTTCAATTCTTAGCTCCTCACTCTTCCAATTGTTCTTTACAGATATGGAGGGTGGGGGACTTAAAAGCGCCCTGGTTTAATTCAGCTCCCCTTGAACTCACTAGTATAGAAAAACTGAACTGCACATTTCCATTGATTTCAACAGGGGAAGAGTAAGGCAAGTGCATTGGGCTTTAGAAATTCACCCCCTTGATATTTTCCCATCACCCTGTTCCCTGTCATTAGCACGCTTTGTACCACTGCTCCCAGTTCTGCTATAAAGTGTGCTCCTATTTTCATTCTCTTTCACACCTGTCCATCTCCATGCTTGAACATGTTTGAATTTCTTTTTATGAATTTTGTAGGACTGTAGCCCTGTCTTGTGGAACAATTACTGCTGCTTTGTAATGGAGTTTACACTGAGTTATTCTCAAACAGAGCTTCATTTGCCTAGGAATATATCATTCAGCCATATTATGGAGACATCATCTGCAGCTAAGTAGCATGGTTTTCTTCTCTTGGACAGTCAACACTATTACCCTCAGAACCAGAAGCAAAATTTTAATGAGAAATTTTCAAATAAAAGGTTGCTTGACATCATAATTAACATGAGCTTCATATATGCACTATTTTGTTAGAGGAAACTAAATTGGGGCAGGTTATAACTGAACTTGTTGCTTCTCCTTCTATTTCCTAATGTCCAATTTTGTAGTGAAGTAGTGGAGAGTATGTCTTTAACTGAGCTGTGGATGGTACCAGAAGCTTCGTACTATACCCTAAGAGCAGTGATAACCAGCTCACCCTTATCTCTACAAAGTTAGATCTGTACTCCCAAAGGCCAGCCTGGAGATCATCCTGCAAACTTTCCTTGTGAGATTTATCCCGAGAGGCACGTGGTTTCCCAGCCAAATGGAAAAGAGTCCAAAGACCTGAAGCCGACCCCTCAGTGCAGTCCTACCATTTAGGTGTTTTATTCACCTTCAGTGTACTCCCATGAAACAAAACAACGTCCTATGTCTAGCTGGACCTCAGATGATAGAAACTTTAATGGGTGTAGAGACCTGAAGCTACACCAAGGCAAAAGCCATCACCAGTGCCGTTCCCACTTGCTATTCTCATTGAATATAACCTAGACACCAGATCCCTTGTCTGAACTGAGGTGCAGACTTATAAAAATGGCTTGTGAGGTCTTATTGATCACTCCTCTCCAGGCGGTTGTACAAGACTTTCTTCCCAATGCCCAAAATTATGTCTGAAATCAGTTTAGGGAATGAGCAAGTCTTTTAATTAAAACAGTCTGTTATGATGAATCTGTTATTACAAAGTCTTACCTATGTAAAACATTAATAATACAAATTTCATTTGTTTATGTCAGCACCAAGCATTAATTTTTAATGGCAAAACGTATGAGTTATGAAAGGCATTAATGCAAAACAAATCACCAACTGAGAAGGGAAAGGAAATCCATTTTTTAGGGTAAGCAGTGGGAATGAAATATTGTTGTGGTTCTAACCAGGGAAAAAATATTTCTTAGGACTCCAAAGAGCAATTAAAAAAACCCAGTGAAGCCTTGGGGTTTATCATCATGCTTAATATTAGTTCTATATCCAGCAAAGTTTGTGTCCATTTCGTCCAGCCCATACCTTGATGCCATCTCTGAGGAAGCCTTTTACACAGAATTACTCTAATTGCCATGCAACTGCCATGAAAGCAGATTGGCTACGTACTGCATAATAACCATCTCACTGCTGCGAATGAATGAGATCACAGAGAGCCCAGAAGTTAGTAATGCTCACTTGGTGGGCCAAATTCATCACAGATGTAAATGGGAGGCACTCTGTGGGATTTAGGAGTCACTCCTTCTTACGCCAGTGATAAATTAACTCCAGGCATTAATTGCCAATTCGTTCGTACAGCTTATCATTATAAATCTGCAGGATAAATCAATACCAGGTCATTTTTGAAAACGGACAGTAAGGGAGTTGGTTGGGGTGGACTGGTCCTGGGTCTGAGCAGAGCAACTGAGAAACTGTAGCTTTTGATAGGACTTTTGCTTCTGCAGTACCTGGCATCCTCACATTTAACCCTTACTCTCACAACATTTTCACACCAGGGAAATGCTATGAAGCCCTGGGCAGAGACAAAATGGAAAATCCTCAAGTGCTTTGGGACCAAGTCTCACTGGTACTAGGCCAGCGCTTTAGCAAGGTTTAAGATGATGGGTTAAAAGGGGTTGTGGGCAACACAACCCCTGGTGCCTCTGTCCAAAGCAGCCAAGAGCACCCTTTACCACACTAGTAATCTCCCTGCTTTTCAGTGAAACTGTCCAGATGTGTAGAGTGAAGCCACGTCTCCTTTTCTTATCAGCATGCTGTGGGAACCATGGTTGTGAGGGGTTTGCAGAATGCCCATGAAGCCTAGAAATAGCATCTATGCATAGCATAGGCACATCGGGACCCAAAATGTTGTGATAACAGTCAATGGACTGGTTGTTGTGCTCTGCAACAATGAGGGACCCAGACAACAGATTTCAGTAGTGGGATAGTGTGAGAGTGGCAAAGCAGGACTTGGAAATCACTTGGCTCCCGCTCAAAGGGCCTTTAGGAGCCACACAGGGCACTTCCCTGGCACAGCATAATTAACATTTCTTTTCGCTACCAGTCTAGCTGTAGCTGTTAAAGGACTGCTACAGAGCTAGAGAATGGGGACGCCATTAGTTCTTAAGCTTTATGGAACTAGACTTTGCCTTTTTTTCCCTAGTTAAGACTTCAGCAATATAAGCAATACATCTTGTAGCTTCCGTCTCTCTCCCACACTCTTCCTTTCCCTCTTTCTGTCTTTCTTTCTTGTCTCAGTCTGAAAAAGTTGCTGATATTAGCAATAAAGCAAAAATTTAATATCATCCTACAGGGTGCTACAACAAACTGCCCCTTGGTTCCATCGATTCAACAGGCCTGAAATATAGGAAGGCATCTAAGGGGGGAAAATACAAGATGAACTTTGCAGATATAAATTCTGTAATACTGGATTTCTCCTAACACATTTCAGGGCTGTGTTGCGTCGCACCAGCATCTCTCCCTCTGATGCTACAGGATCTCTGTTAGCAAAGCAATAGGTTCTTGTTGGTGAAGCATTTAGAGCAGGCTGCGGTATTTCATCTCAACAATAGCCCCAATATTACAACGCATGACACATCCACTGCTTCGTGCCTCCGATAGAGACACAGCACCCAGCCTGAGGGTACCAGAAACCTGGCTGGAAGCAATTTAAGGTTGTTTTCTTCCTCCCAGCATCAATGTGTGAGGCGACATAAATATAAGAGAGGTTGTGTCTGTAGGGGAGAACTTGCTGTACCAGGTATCAAAGACTTGATAGAAACATTTGCAAATATTTGGGACATGTGATGCTGTAATCCATTATTTCTTCTCACACACACACATTTCCCCTCTAATCTGAAAGTATCCATTTGGCAAGGTTATAAAATAATAAAATCTTAGCCTTTTTCTCCTTTTGGATACTTAGCAAGTTCATTTTTTAAATTCATGACTTGAGAAATGAGATTCGGTTTACCACACAGCATTCAAAAAACTATCAACTTGCCTTTCCCTTCTTCTTGAGGGGAAGAGTCCAGATGACTCTGAAGGGATTTCTTATAAGGTCTCAGTCTGGCACTTTTCATGATGTTGCATTCCTATTACAAATGAAGTAGGCAATTGCCTCCATGCCATCCTCTTGCCACTTGAAATTAAAGCCAGAGCGGGAGCAAAACAGAGTAGCTCATTGCATTGTTCTACCACTTTAGGAGTTGGCTTTGACCTTCGACATCCTTTCATTTGAGATTGTGGCTAATTTAAAATTACATAAAAGAGGACAGGGGTAGTGCCTGCGTGTGGTGCAGAATACAGTAAGATATGCAATAAATGATATTTGCATTCTCTTTAACAACGATCTGCACATAATCTGGTTGCTAGCTGTTAGTTCTGTAAGTGAAGTCTCATGGCCAGGTCCCTGAGCCAGGTACAAAGATGATGAGCTCATGTTTGTTGCAGGAACAGCATGATAAAATGCTGTTCAACATGATGTCTCTCGTGTTAAAATGATATCAAAAGCCCAATGGTCAACCAGCAAATCGAAAAGACAAAACCATGCATTTTTGGTGCCACTTTTTCCAGAACTCCAAAAGCTTTTTATTTCTTAGAAATGAGAGTGGAGGGTGGGGGAAAACGAGCAGTTTCTGGCCTGGGTTGCTCAAGCTACAGTCTTCCTTGAAAGGCAGCACAGAACTGGTCTGTATGTGATAAAGTTTGTGTATAATCAATAAAAAGAACTTGAGATCTACTTGAAAGAGGAAAAGGGTCGGTGTTGATAACCTTCACAATTCTTTTTATTTATTATTAATACCTGCTTGCTGGAACTCCAGCAACAAGAAATAAGGAATACTAGGCAAAACAGAGACTCCTCTCTCTACTCTCTCCACTCCCATCATCCTTCTATCTACCCAGCTGTTTTATTTTTCCTCTAACTCCATTTCTTTCAGTCTATTGTTATTGAATCTTCTGGGACTGTGCTTAAGAAACAGTGAGTACCTTGGGGCAGCAAAACACAAGTTTCCAAAACAAGTTGTATTCAAGAATTTTTTCCGGAACTGCCAAGGGGAACAAGTGTGGGAAGGGCTGACAAGTTTTTTAAATTTCCTCATCTCCTAGTGTGGAGAATGCCTCAATTCCACTGCCTCAGGGCAAAGGACAAGTTATGTCCCTCACTGCAGTGTCTAGTGACAATATTTGTCCCAGTGCTGCGTGCTTGTGATGTAACAGGACCATGTTTTGAGAGGGAGTGAAGAGAACCAAGTGTAGGACATATAAATGTCTGATGTGTGTTTTTTAAGAAAGAGAGTTGAACCTGTGGTTGGAGAAGGCTATCAACCCCCCTAGCAGCCTACCTACTACTTCTGAGCTCAGGTAGCTAATGGCACCTCTGCATGGCCTTTTGCAAACACGAAAGCTGTGGCTGTGCTCAGGGCCAGCTGGAAGCTGGATGGTTGCTGTCAGGTACTGAGCCACAGCCCATTTTAGAGCATCCACCCAACTGTCTGTTACCTCCAGTATGTCCAAAAGTTTCAGGACCCACCCTGCTTTCTTCAGACAGGTACCTGTTGCAACAAAGCCTCACAACTGACTTTTCAGACATACGGGGCTGAATGCTTAAATGGTCTCATTTAACATGAAATAGGCAAAAAGTGGGTCATGTCCATCTATAATAAAAACCTTTCTTAAAGCTAAAATAGGCTTTCTGAGGTTCTTTATCAACCAGGAATGTCCCCAGGCACAAGACAACTAAATAAATACCTTTAAAAATTATATACTTCTCCAAATTCAGAAGATCAGTCAGATTCAGAGCCTATAAATGCTGTAGGGTTTTGGTGGTTGGTTTTAATGGAGGTAGGAAGGGAAAGTTTCTTGATTTGGGGGGAGTTTTTACCTTGCAAACTCTGAGAAGCAGAAACCAGTCAGGAGCACTGACAGCCTTTGTGTGAAAATTCTCCAGCAGCTTTACTGCTGGTGTTGTCCCACAAATGGGTTTCGTTTACCCAGTGTGCAAGCCAATAACACACAGAGTCAAGGTATTTCCAAATTAATTTCATTGATGTGCATGAATGGGTGCCTGTCTCAAGACAGCACACCCTTGTCTCAAAAAGTCTCACATTTATATACTTCACTAATACATATTCATTATTATTTTCCTCAATGATTGGTTCTTTCTTTTTCACCCCTCATGTAAATTAGTGTGCAGACTCTGCCTTCTTCCTTCATTGTCTTCTTTTGAGTAGGTGGTATCACTTGAGTAGGTGGTCAATGAGTCGGTGGTCATGATCTCCCACTGTAGGAATTACCTTTTACCTACTTCTTCCCTAATCTTCCAAGCGGTTCTTCAAGGTTTATTGACCAGACCACAATCCATTACCTTTTCTGACATAAACATAAAGCCCCATTGTCTAGTAGTTAGTTCCTAAACCCTAAATCATGTCTAGTTATTGTTTCCCTATTTTAAATATTAACTGATGGGAGCTGTACACAGGACTTGAGCAGCTCCCTGGTTATTTCAATCATATTTTACATATTAATTGATAACACTGGTACCAAGTAAATTGTTTCAAATTTTGCAGTCTTACAAAAGAGTCATGGGTGAGAATTTGAAAAAGGCAAGTTTCGTCCTCTTTTATCCTGGATCAGTGCTCTGGTTATCCTCTTGCCATGGCAGGGCAATTGCCTCCAGTTTTACATCCTCTACTTTCACTGGTATCAACTACCAGAGCTACGTTTCCCTCCATCAGCTGTTTCATACAGGAAAAATGCTTCCATGTAAGGTGTTTGCCAATAATCATCTTCAGGTTTTCTTCATTCAGTTATAGCCCAGAATGATTTATTATAGTTATTTCAACTGTCCCTACCCTTTGGCTCTCAAATTATTCTCTTTACTCTTTACTATTATTATTTGTATTATTGCAACTTCTAGTTGCAGACCAGAACAAGAACGTGCTTTGCATTTTTCACTGCCCTGATTCCTGTGTGGGTTGCCTCTTTGTTATTTCACCAAGGGACAATGTATGTATAAGCTGCAATTTTCCAGTATAGCACAGCTGTAATTACCTGTGCAGATACACCACTGAATTCACAGGCATATGCAGTATTTCTTCACATGGATGCTTCATAATATTAATATGAGATAAAAGCATCTGATTTGGGGTATCCACATTCTGATCTGTGGGGGCTCAGATTTCTTCCCCCGCTATCTTACAAGCCATTGCTTTTAACAGCCCCCTCAGGATTTCTCCTATCTGACACCCTTTCCTACATTACACTAAGGTGCCCTGGGTTGTTTCTTGTGAAGAAAGGAGGGCACCTTGCCCAAGAGCCCATTTGTAACCAAATCAGTTCCTGGGACTTGTATTCTCCTGAGTCAGTGGTTGCTATAGACTTCATGGTCATCTAAATGCACCTACACCGTATTTTGCTGTGCCTTGAAGGCAATTCATAGCCCTGTGAAAGCCAGGGGAAAACCCCATTGCCTTCATTTGGCCATAGACGAGACCCTAACTGGCACTTAAAATTGTCAGTACATGGGTGAAAAGCTGTTTAGCCAACGAGGAAGACACTGCGATATCAGATGCCATTTGCCACTTGAAAACATAAAAAGCACTTGAAATGTGATCTGCCCATAATGTGATTTCAACACTGCTGTCTACTGTTTAGTACTTACTTTTAACTTGAATTTTTACCAGCAATTTTAAAAAACTATTCAGTTTTAATCTCATAGAAAGTTTAAAGCAATTTTTTATTAGTGCATAACTCTAAAATACCACTTTGGAATGAAGAATTATCTCTCAAGTACTTACTAGATAGGCTTTACTTTACTGTTAGTTAATCTGACAGTGTTTTATTAATAATCAGCCCTTTTTGTATTGCTATTATGCATTTTTTTCTATTAACGCAGTTTATATCTCTAGCATCACCATTATAAAGAAGACTGTGAAATATCTCTCAGATATGCTGTGTAGGAACAAAGTAGATAAATATTTCTAACAAATCACAGGCACTATTTTTTGTTGAATTTTCTTGCTCTTAATAAACAGTGAAATGTTTAATACCAATTTTAAGAAATATTTTTATAGGTGGAAATCAGATTACAGTACGGTCTACATCCACTGTAAGGGAAGAGGGAGTGGGTACTCTTGTTCTATGATTTTTGCATCCTTGCTTATGATTCATTGTTTGAAACCAGCCCACAGCTCACTGCCTATGCTCATCTTCATTTGAGTACAATTCTGTAGCAGAAATAGAACAGGCAGAAGCTTGAATCTGGTCTTCTTCCTCTGTTTTAGATTATTTATCCCTAGATATAGTGTACTGTCTTCATTCTTCATTCATTTAAACCCAGTCCAGAAATTAATGATAAGTAAATTAATGATCATGTTGAATTTAATAGGTTTATGCAGGTGGTCTGTGGTAAGCCTGCTAGTTTTACGGAGCACAACTCAATTCACTTTAGTGATTCACACCAGCATAAGTGAAAGAAAAACAGGCTACGGAAATCCAGTTTGAACACGGGGGCTTTCAGCTTTTCATTAACCCATACGTTTGACGACTTCAGTACATTTGGGTTACTTCATTGTCTACAGTGTTTGCAATCACTACCCTGAAGTATAATCTGCAACTGGAGTTAACACCTTATTTATGCCTTCCCCCTTGTCATTAAGATTGATGTGGAGTAAAAATGGTGCTAATATTGATCCTTTTGGCATTCTGCTCGACAGTGTTTTCAACCGTGCTTACTGTGCCACTGATTTCTTACCCTTCCTTTGCTGTCTGGCTGGCAATTTTCCATCTCTGTCGATACCCATCATGCTTTGGAGAATTACTTGCGAGGTGCATCTCACATGTCTTGCAGAAACCTAAATAAATGCTGTCTCCTCCCATGTTCATTTTCAGAAGGCTCTTACCCCTGACCTCACATTGATTTGGACCCACCTACTGAGTAATCAAGTGCTGCTTTGCACATCTAAATATCTGGTGGGACATTATTTGCCTACAGTCATGTATGAGGCCAGGGGAGAGCTAAGACTCAGGTAGTTTCCCTGCCCATCCATAGGAACAGAAATGGGGCAGACTCAGAAGTAATTGCCCGTCTCTCTCCTTTCCTCCTTTTAAGAGTAGTATCATCTATGGGACCCAATTTTGACCTCGCAGTTTAAAATCAGAAGTGAAACAGTGACAAACCATACAGCCAAAAAAGTTTCCCAATTTCACTGATCACGTCCTAGTGATTTTTCATTTTTTACCTATGTCAATAAACTGTATCTCCTTTGAGACGCAAGACTGTTGCTCACCTAGATGCTCTGTTGTACCCATAAAGGGTGACCTCTGTTATAAATATTTAATTTAAAACTGATTCTGCAGAGGCTAAACTACCTGCCATTACCTCCAGTGGAAACCCTCCCATTGACTTCAATGGGTGATGATTATTAAGACTGAATTCTTACCACATGAGACCCATGAAACTGTAAGCTTTCCAAATCAGGCATATGTGTAAAACCAGAATCTGCATCTTGGGAGAATGAGGTGAGTTCTGCTGGGCATTTTAATGCCAAGATAGATAAGTGAAATTATAAATGGCTCAAACCAACACTTCATTAAACTGGCGCAGAGATTTATGGACCCTCAAGAGCACAAGGTTTTTACCACCTTTGAAAACATCAAAGAAAATGAGAGAAATAACTTTTCAGCCTAATCCTTATGACCAAAAGCCCTGCTGAGCAGTCTAAACAAGAAGCAAACATATCAACGCAAATGGGAACTGGCTTCTGAAAGGAAGGTTTGATCCAGAGAGGTGGATGATCACTAGGAGGACTGATCAGTAAAAAGGAATTCCACTGTATTCAATTTAAGTATCCGTTTTATCTGTTCCTTATCAACAGCTCTATTGACAAGGTCTTCATTGCTTCCTAATTGTTTGTCCCAGGTTTTTTGTGCTTTTCTGTGAAGGGCTAGTTTGAAAAGAGGCCTTGAGTAGCTCGGCTGTGTTACTTGTAACTCAGCCATCATTGATTTTATTCCTTTTCTAGTTTATTAAAGGGCCTGCTTTATCTCTGTTACAACTCCCTCCACATAGCCCGCAACATTTACTGCATCCTTAAAGCTCTTTCTTATTCAAAACTGTCATTAATTTGTTCCACATACTTTGATCTTCCTCATACTTTCCACTTCTTCGCTTACTTCTAGCTTTCAGCAGCCTGGAGAGTGCTGGTAGGATAAACAGCAGAGATGAGCCCTTCTTCCTCGTGAAAGCACTGCTGGGAGGCTATTTCATGTTTGTTCAGCAGAAACCAGACCAAGATGTTCATATGTCACTCACAAGCCTTATGGACTCTTCATGGTGTTTATCTGGTCTGTCTCACACAGGGCCAGAACATCTCTTCTTGGGTTTCAACCTGCAGGGTGCAAATGTCGAACTGCATCATTGCCTACAATCATACCACTCATGAAAACTTGTACCAGCAATGGTCGGGCAGGAAAGCCCTCTCCTCTCTGTGCAAAGAGCAGCTCTGTTGCAGAGAGGCTCTGGTACACGCACGTGGAGCAGGGACTGTGAGTACAACCGCAAAGGGATGGGAGATGGGGCTGTATGGCAAAGGCAGCACAAGAAGAGCTGCCAGCATCCTGCCCACTGCTCTGGCTTTGCCTTGGTCAGCAGCCCTGCAAGCAGTGATGCAACATACAATGTAAGACCTCGGTTCTTTATTCAAAACATAAACGAACACCCCAAAAAACAACACCCTGGAAGCTGGGTGCAGAAGAATTTTGGTAGATATTCATGTATAAACCCTTTTGTATCCATGGGTTGAGCTAATAACGTAACCTCTGGAGTACTTTGTGCAGTGCTGCTTACCCCAGCTGAGAAAGGACACTGCAAAATTAGAGTTCATTAAAGGGATCTGAGGAAATTCCCACAAGAATAAAATACTCGGGTCAGCACAGGGACAAATGCAAAAGGAGTATGGGAAAATTGTATGAAATGACGAACAGGCTGGAGAGGGAGGGCTGGGAGCTCTGCTCTCAGTGTCTCATGATAGGAGAACAAAGGGACAGTTGATGGGATATTAAGAAGCAGCAAATTCAAAACTGATAAAAGGAACTATTTCTTCACAATTTGTTTCACTGCCAGAAGAAACCTCTGAGAATAAGAATTTAACAAGATTGCCTGGGGACTGGCCACTCACTTGGATAAGGAGAATGCCCAGAATTAGAGCAGTTAATGCTACAAACCCTTGGAAGATACTTCACACGATTCTCTTAGAAAACAGAGTGTATTAGAGAATAAGTGGGAGGGAAGGGGAGATGGATTATCCTACATCTGTTTGTTGTGCAGTGCTTATATCTTCTTTAGAAGCATCTGGCGTTAGCCATAGTCATAGGCTGATAGCCATAGTCATAGTCTGATCCAGGCTGACAATTGTATTGTTGCCATTTTCTGGTGTCCCTTAGTTGTTTCTATTCCCTCCTCCACCTGGTTAAAGCTGATTAAAAATCCTGAAATTAATTTCGCACAATTCAAAACTGTTTTCATCCTGAAAGGTTAAAAATAGACTCATTTTTTCTTTTCTCTTCTTTTTTTTTTTCCTCAGAAACTTATGGTGAAATATTTTAATGAAAACATTAGCTGCAAACACAGGTGCTAGTAAACAAAATATGTCAGTATACATTTGGAAAATGTTTACAATTCAAGGGTTTGGGAAGAGACTGAACATTTTAATAAAACACTTGCTTTTAATGAAAAATAAACCTTTTTTTTTTTTTTAATAAAAAGGCTGGGTTTGTTATTTTCTTTTAAAAGACCCTGAAAAATCTCAATCAACTTAAGTCCCAAAGACAAGCTCAAATGGCCCTGAAAGGGATTCGCACAGCTAGGAAACAGCAGCAGAACTCATCCCAGAGCAGGCACGAACAGGTGAGCGGGATTCGACAGACTGAAAGATTTATCACAGGTTGAGGAGCGGAGGAGAGATGAGGAAGCCAAGTCCAGCTCCCGCTGTCAGCAACATCAACAGAAAAACCTTTTTGGACGTGGGCAGGAGCAGGACACGCCGTCCGCTCCTCCGGGGTGGCTGGCGGGTCTCCCAGGGTTAGCCCTCATCCCTTTCCCATCGCCGGCTGTGCAGGGACCACAAAGGGAGACAAAGCGCCGGTGTATTCTTGATTAAATTGATGAGATGGGGCTGCTGGCAACAAATGCATCTCTCTCTCTCGATCCCCCGGCACTTTGAAATGAACTGCTCCTCCCTCCGCTCCTGCCGAGCTCCGGAGAGAGGGAAGGAAGGAATAGGCATTAGCAGAGCCTCTAATTACGCAGGAATGGGGAGTACATCCCTGCGGTACATGGAGCAGGCTGGGGTAGGTGCTCAGCCATTCTGGAAAAAGCTGAGTTACTTAAGGTTTCCTCTGTCTGCTCTTACCTTTGTCCCTTTGCTACATGTTAATTGATCCTTTCTTTCTCCCTTTTTGGCTGAAACATCTGCTTTTAATGCTCACAAACAATAAATCCTTTCTTTTTTTTTTTTCCCTGCTCACATGGGATGTAAATCCACACAGAAGGGGAAATGGGGAGGGGGAAAAGGGCTGCATGCCATGTTCCCAGCATTAGCATAATAACAGTGCTTATGGCTCAGTGCAGCCCTGAGTGGCAGCAAGACTAACCTACCTCGGCTGAGCTAACCTAACCAATGTGCCTTTCACTAGGAGCACCAGGGCCTCCAAAATGTGTCAGTGGGCTCGCAGGGGTGCTGAAAGTTGGCTTGTCCCCTTCTGTCAGTACGGCTGACAGATTTCTTAAGAAACAGCTAGCAGGAACAGTGAGGATGTCTAACACCTTCCCTCTGCTTTAGAAAAGTCAAATAAAATAAAATACTCATATGTAAAATTGGCCGCAAGCCTTATCTCATGTGCACACCCAACTGCATCTCAGCAAGGCAGTCTCCTGAGAGCATAAACTCCTGAAACCCAAGCATCCAGTTGATCCACTGTAGACTGCATCTATCCTTCCCAAAAAAAAAGAGCCTCTTGAGTGTCTGTACACATGGCCTGGGCTGCCTCCTGGCTCTCTCCCATCTGCTTGCCTGCCTCACTGCCTGGAGTAGGCAAGCCCAGTCTCCAATGGGGCTTGGAGACCATTGCTTTATCCTTGTGGGTTGCTGACACGTATCATGAAATGTTCAGGATGTACCAACTCCAGAAAAGCACCTCTGCTTCAAAGCTCAGGCCATTACTTGCATGAGGTGCTTCTTATTTAGAGGGGAGGAGTGGGTGCAGGCACGGCTTTCTACCTCTTCTCACCCCTGGCAGTGCTCACGTTTCTCCGAAGGACAAGTGCCACCTTCTTTAGTCAAATTCTGCCTCTAGCAAAGTCTGGACAAAAGGTCCTACTTGAGTTATGAACACAAAGGAGCAAATACAGGAGCTTGGCTGGGATCTGCTTAGCACCTGTACAGGTGAAAAATGGGGAGGTGCACTCACACTTTCATCTTCCATTTTGTTAGGTATGGGGTGAAGATCTCACTTGCTTTCAGAGGTGTGTGGGTGCCTTGTCCCCCTAGGTCCTCATGAAGAAACCCATTCTTCAGCTCCGCACCTGCACAGCCCTATGACATCTGCTGAAGCTAGGAATTTTGCAGCAACAGGGCTTTAATTTTTCCATAAATGTGTTGTTATTATTATTATTTTGTAATTAAAACCATCTCTGTGCTCTGTGACTTTACTGCTTTGCTTCACATTAAACAGCTCAGCACATCTAGCCACCACTGTGAGCCAGCAGCATGACTTAAGGTCCCCGTAAGTTTACCTGTGGCAATACATAAGTTTACCCCCTGTCAATATTGCAAAATCCTCGTAACAGCAGCAGAGCAAGTTATCTGTGCCAAAGAACCATCCCAGAACCGCTGCTGGGGTCTGTTGTCAGCAGTGGGTCTGTTATTCCCACCTGCATTCATTCAGATGTGCCACACCATCAAGGTATGAATCAACAGCCCCCCACCAGCCTCGGTCTGTGTGTGAAGGGAAAGAGATAAAGGTATTATCGTTAAAGAATACAGACCCACCTTCCAGAGCCACATGCAAGTGAGACGGCAGCATTCGGCTCTGGGAGCCTAATGCTTAAGACTCAAAAGTCGCTTTCAACTACATTTTCCCATTTCCAAAAAAAATAAAGTGTTACAACTACAAGCTGTTTCAGCAAAGCCTCCTCAACAGATAATCGGATTTACATAATTGGGTGCTGGTGGGACTTCAATAAATCATCAACGTGGCAGCGTGTTTATTATAGCCACGCAGAGTCACTGCTCTTCACAAAGAGTTCCTGGTGCCCAAAATACACCACGTGCAACTGAAGGGGAGACAGAGATGTGGTTAGTGCTTGTGGACAAGAGAAATACAGAGAGGCTGGGGCTAATTGCCACTAAGGATTTATTGCATATCAAGAGCTGTGAGCTCAGTGGTTTGATAATGGGCTGAGGCTCCTTTGGCTTGACCACAGGTTTAGATCTAGCCTCATATATTTACAAGACGAGCTTCTAGGAGACAGCTGTTTGTGGGTCAGCTTCAAATCAGTTGCATTTCTCGTCTGCATCAACAAACCTTGTTTTGATACTTCTGTCCATTACCTCCATGAAAAGCACAAATTGCAGAGAGGGAGAAAGAACTTCACTCCTACTTACAGGTGGTACTTCCACCTCTAAGCCATACAGCAGGAGGGGAAACTGCTCTGCCGTTCTGGTGGAGGTATATATCCGAATGCAATATTGTATTGATTGCCCACCTTTCACCAGCCCTAGGTTTATGTGCATCTAAAATGAGCTGTGATCTAGCTGTTTCTTCTACACATCTAAAAATGGGGATAAATCCTTCTCCAGGATGGTAAGGCTAAATGTGGGAGAAGGACAGAAGCTGCCAATGTGTTGCTGGTATCTGTGTATGGATAATGCCACATGCCAGGGACAAGCAGTGAACAAAGGCGATTTGTTAAGTTGGGAAATGGGATTGCCAACAGAGATGGAACAGAAATGAGGTTTTAATCCCCCAGCCCAATCTTTCCTGGTACTGCCTGTCTGCAAGAGCAGGATTTTATCAGTGCTGTCCACAGGGAGCTTTTCTGACCTTCAGTTTGCTGGAGCCTGGCAGAGGATTGCACTTCTCTAAGATGTGCGAACGCAAGTTTCAAGATACACAGATGCTCCTGCGAGCTAGCCATAGCACAGCATGATCCACACCAGACCACACTGCGTAGACTGAACTCCACAGAGGAAGACTTTGCATAGCTTACAGGTCCTGCAAATTCACAGAAACAGGTATATCAACATTTTCTGCACTCTTCATTGCCACTGAGCTGACGATGTCAAACACCTCGGGACCTGTGTATTTTCCAGACTAGTTGAAAACAACCTTCCCTATTTGCGTTTGTAGGGCTTGCCAGGTTAAAGAGGAAGAGAAAACCGTGTAAGACCCACAGCTATACTGCACAGGAGACTGACTTGAGTGTTTGCTTGAAAATTTAGATTTGCTTGTATTGTACAGCCTCCTGCAAGTGTTTTCTATACCCGATTCCCCCACCAACTCACCCCCTCTGCCTGCCTGTCTGCCAGATAGACAATGCCAGCACTAGCATTTTCTCAGCTGCCAAAGCACGTTGGCCTGGGACTTCATTTCTCTGTATCACAAGCTACCAGCAGAAACCTTGTCATTGCAATTTTTCACATATTTTCTTCTGCTCTGTTTTTTTTATCTCTGAAATCTCAACTCCCCGGCTCATGGCTGTAGGCTATTACTAGACTGGAACAAAACTTATTCTCAGTCCTAAACAAAATGAATAAGGCAAAAGAAAACAGTCCCAACAAAGAAAAAGTTAATGCTTGGAGTAATAAGCATCAGAGTTTCCATCTGCACTGGGTCAGGAGGATCAGGAGAGTAAGAAGGGACATTGGAGAGGATCACATAGCTGCTGTCTACTCTATGAGCAGTTCGGCTGGTGGCTTTGTCTGATGAACCAGCAGGTGACAGGTCCACCAAATTGCTGTGTCCACAATATTTCTATCTCATATCATGGCAAATTTCACTTAGACAGGTTGCATCCCAACTGTGGGCTTGGAATTAGGGCTGCCAAATCCACCGTGTATACAGATAGGGGACTGTGAGCACTACAAGATGTCTTGCAAGGAATGACCCATGATGAAATGCTAAAGAGACTCCCCCAGGGCACTGGGCTGTGTTTGACTAATATAAGACACCGTTCTTCCATGTGCTATCTAACAAGCAGCAAAGCCAGAAAAGCAGACTGAGGCTATACTTCCATTTTCTCCTTTCTTTTCTTCCCCCCCTCTTTCCTTCCCTGCTTTCCTCCACTGACTTTTTTTTCCTTTTCTTCCTCTCTCTCTTTTTAACATTTCAGCTGAAGAAATTAGGTTTGTTGTTTCACTGGCTGAGTAAACTTTGAGGGCTTTAAGAAAAAGAAATAATAAGTCTTGCTTACCAGGTGGGTTCTTCCCCACATCTCAGCTTCAGTCACAACCCTAATTTAGAATCTGCAGCCAGTTAGCGAGCACAGAGGAGACACAGGCTTGGTGCGGAGGATCTCTCTATAAGCACAAACACACACACAATTCCAGATGTTTCATCTTTTTAATAAAGATTGGAGCCATGTGAAAAGAAAGGCTTCAGATTTGAAAATAACAAAGCAGCCCGTGAGAAGGGTGCTTACTCAGAGCATTGGTGTTGGGTTGGGGTTTTTATTGTTGTTGTTTGCTTAATCTTGAAATATCATGCAGAATCCAGTCCTTGAAAATTTCTTACTTTCTTGCACCAAAAGTGGTCTCCAAAGGACTGAGCAAAATCTGCGCATTAAATCAAATGTATTTTCCTGCCCACACCTGCCCCCCCCCCAACCTCTCTCTGCACACTTACACAGACACACAACTGCTTTTCATAGCAAGGCTATAATTTAACAGCTAATGCCTTGCATGAGTACCACCCCTTCCCAAATTCTCCTGCTTTTCAGTTTCTATTCAAATTCAAAGCCAGATTATTTTAGCTCTACAGCCCTGGAAAAAATGAAATGACAATATTTGAAGAAGCTGCTCGTACTTCTTTCCCCCCTTTCAGTTCACACCCAGGCAATGTCAAGTGCAAGTATATTCTTTCTGCCTCTGCAGACACAGAGACAGCTGGGAGCCCAATAAATATGATTCCAGAACTGGAACTTGCCATTTTAGACACGAGATGGGTTTTGATTCTCAGGTGAGCACCCAGAGATCCGACTGAAATAAAAAAAAAAAAAAAAAGCACCCTCTGCATTTACACCAATACAACTGGTCCAGACCATGGCCTGGGACATACCCAGTTTTACTGAGGCACATCAAGGCCCAATTAATTGCATATGAGGCAACTAATTGGTAGGCAAGACAGGGCTGTAATGCAACCAGGTTGAGCCTTTATGCCTTTGTACAGCATGCTATGCCAGGCATTTGCCTGCCAAGGTAACCAATAATGGCCAGCAATGAGGGACATGGGTTTGTTTTCACTTCAATATTGTTGTGCACCTAAGAGGGAGGGGAGGGGAGGGGAGGGGAATTCCTGGTTAGAAAATACAGCCTTAGATACAGCAAGCTCCTCTGCCCCTCTCAGAGCCAAATCAAGAACTTCCCAACCAGGCTGAACAACTTGTGCCTTCGCTTTTTAACACTGAATTACATCAAGGTGGGGAGACCTTTTCATAATTTTTCCAGCACTCTTTATGCTTTACACTGGGTGTGCCAAACCCAAGCTGTGGGGTACAGCAGTGAAGCTGATCAAAATGAGATACAGTGAAGGGAATTAGGAAAAAAAAAATAGAAGCATCATAATCAACACCAGGTGTAGGCCAATTAAACAGCCGTTCCCATGTGCTCACAGGAGGGCACTCACTCACAATTTACCCAAACAAATTCATGCTTAAAAACTCTCAGGAGTTTCACAGAAAAAATCACATTTCTCTTCAGGGCTCTTTCAAAAAATATTTGAAAGCACTTTTGTCTGTACACACCAGCTTTGCACACCAGAAACAGCTCCCTCTCAGCCCGGGAGAACTGATCAGCCTGGATTAAAGTGCTGGCAGATGCTTTTTCCTTACAAAGAAGTAAAAGAGTACTTCTTCCCACAGCTCTTCCTTCAGCTGCCCCTTGTAATCCTGCTCTGACTTTCTTCAAGGTGGTGTTGGCTTTCGGCTCATACTTTCAAAAGGCATCTTAGGGGCAGCTAGGTGTTCAAGTCTGATTTATTTATAGGATCCAGGCACCCAGCTCTCAGGCTGCTCTGAAGCCCTCCTAAGATCAGTGGTATATTTATTCCAAGCACAGTTTTCCTTCGCTGTCTCATTGTTTGATGTGTAAGAAGGTGCAACTCAAACTAGACAGAGTTTCACCATGTCCCATCAGGACCTACTGCGCACTCTACCTCCATCCTGCCCAGAGCAACTATCCATGTCTCAGCCCTTTCACTGAGACAAGCACAGTAACACCAACCATCCGTGCCAGCTATCGAGTCAACCTCCACCCACAGGAACGAGCACCCCACATCGTGCTGGGGTGGACACGCACCCCAGGCCAACCTCACTTCCCATTCAACATGCAAGTCAACTTGTGCCACCTGAGTATGGCCCCTAGTTACAACCCTGTTTGTGCCAAAAATCCCTTTTTTTTGGCATGCTGGAGCTAGTTAACTTGATTTGGCTGGTGGAAACGTGGGGTAAATCTTGAGCTCCCCCATGTTATTGTCCATTGTAGCAATCCCTAGGGTTGATACAAGATGCTTCCAGTCCTCCAGTACCTTCTCAGGATTCCCCCATTGGTCTTTCCTGGAGGGCTCTCCAGGAAGCTCTCACAATCCACGGGAAAATAATACATGGAACAGATCGGTAAACATGTAGCTAAGGATTTCCTAGGGTTTTGTATGCCTCGTTCCTCACCTTACTGCCAAATACAAGCCTTAGTGCTACACGCAGTCCTTCGACTGCAGCACCAGCAAAAGCACAACAACCTACAGGTCACTTCTGTAGTGCAGCCAAGTAAGGGCAGGACAAAAAAAGCTATTTTAGGCTCAGAAGGCACCTCTGTGGGAGCCAGACTTAGGGATAGGATTCCTCCATCCACGCTCCTGTTTTTCAGTTGATAAAATCCTCCTATGTGGTCTTCTGTCAACTGTAGTTGAACCCTCTTCCCTTTACACTTCTATAACAATAAATCCTGTCATCTCATGCTGACAATTGATTTTGCATGTGTAACTAACAGGCGTGGTGGGAAAAGGGTAAAGTGTCATCCCCTGGGTCTAGACGTGAATTTCAAGGCTGCCTTCAGCTATAAACAGTTATTGATTATTCACTTGGAAAGTCAAAGGGAGAGAGGGATGACACTAGCTATACAAACCTTGGCATGATGCTGGCTATAGATGCTGGATTGCCTCCCTCATGCTAGCCTGATGGCATCTGAGTATGTGCTGATCTTTGACCTTGACCTTGTGATAACTGAAGAGAGGTCCTGGACCTTTGCACAACAAAGCAGCAGCTTTTCCCGAGTGCAGTAGGAGATGCACATACCAACCCCTCTTTGGATTCCTCCTGTTGTTTGTGGTCCTCAACAAAATTACAAAAGACAGTCATCTGGCTGTTGTACTGCTTAATGCTGGTCATAATCCCTGTTTGAGGTTGTTGGTTGTCATCAGGAAGGCTGTGGCTGCCTCTGCCACTTAACATTAGCATTTATCACATCAAATGTCATCATCTTTTTAGTTCTTATTTTCAAGGGATTTCAGCTCTAACTTTATCATCTGGGGGAGAAAGAAAGTGTGTTTAGCATGAATGAAACTACCTGGAACCTCTCCTAAGGGTTTTAAATTTTAGAAACAATGCCAGGTTAAAGAAAGAGCTGCCTGAACAGCAGAACCAATGCAGCTGGGCAATCGAAGGATTTATATCTCAGGACTCAACACCCCTTTAAAATTTCTGATATCTAATAAGGCCTGAGCTAACACTGCAGCCTGGGGTTATTGTTAGGGCTCCTGCTCTCCTCCATCCATTTGTTTTCATGAAATCCACAGGATTATAAATTTTTTGAGAGCTTGACCCATCTCCCAAGTTTGCTTGACACAAGCCAACAGGTTTGGAGGTTGTTATGTGGAGTCTGATAGATGCCTGGACACTATATCACAGACATCTTAATTCCCTAGGAAACTAAGCTAAAACCCTTGGGTTCAGTCTCTACAACCTCCTATTGTGCCTAGTCTTTTATAATAATGTACAGGGAGCATGCCCTGCTCCTGCAAAATGCTAACACATTCAGTTTGTGCCAGGGCTGAATAGCCACCCATCCCGCAAGCACAATTCACTGTTAGCACTGTGCCCCGTTCACGGAGAAAACGATACTTGTATGGCTTGGGAAAGACGATCCTTAGGCGCTGAATCTGGAGGACACGCTCAGTAGGGCTGTCTCCGTCACCGAGGATGAGCAAGATGACAGATGTTATATGAGGCCATGGCTGAAAGAGGAGAGAAGCAATATATATGTATATCTATCAAACAGCCTGGCTTGTGCAACTAACACCACCAGAGATTAGATCAGTTTTACTAATGCTCATTTCTGCCGTTTCCTTGGGTTTTTTATATTCCCTTTGGCTTGGAGTATGTAAATAGACTGATTACCTGCTTCTTGATTCTGTTTCCGAAACACCACCTTTGCATTGCTTTCACTAGGGAAGAAAATAATGGATGGAGTAAAACCAGTTATATTTCTTTTTATTATTATTTGATGGCAGCATTTCCATCATTGTTACGATTGATCAAGCCTTTAAATCCTGTTCAAAACCAACATCTTTCCTCAGTTCCTGCCACTGTCCATGTAAGTACTAGGAGTTCATATCCAGCAATTCTTTTCTCCTTCTTCCTGCCTATTCCTTTGACAGGGACTGTCAGAAGAGGTTTCCATCTGCTTTCCAGAGCTGAGTAACCGGTTCATTATAAAGTCAACATGACAGGTTGTGGAAAATAGAATGAACACCTTTCCATAACCACTGTATTTATGCAAAGAGAGATCAGTCTTCAGTGGGCTGCTTATTTTTGCAGATGTCCCTGGGCTGGGAAAACAGCATGGACCAGAGACAGTAAAAGGATTTTTGTTGTCAGTGGTGTAGAAGATTGCTGCTCCAGGGGAAAGAAGACGGACATTAAAAAATAAAGTGCACGTTAGAAAAATTTGAAAAGATTAGAGAGAAAGTGTCTGATCTAAATGGGCATGAGCAGTCGTGTCCTCAGACAGCTGTCTCAGTTTGCCTAGCTTTGAGTTTAAGATAATTGAGGTTTCATCAATCTGAGAGCCTTGGGGAAAAAAAAATAAAAAATAGACAAGGGAGATAGAAGTTCTGAGACTCAGAGGTCTCCACTTGCAGGGACGAGGTTGTGGTGAGGTCACGTGTATTTGGGATCCCCTGCCAGGCACTTTAATTAGAGACAGCTACATCTCTATCAGGAAGCGCTTTCCCTTTGCAATGTGGCTGTAATGTCCTGAGACAACATTTGCCTTGAAAAGGGTGGCTAAGCAAATGTACATCTGTGGGAAGGCTGTGGAAAAACTGGCAGAAGAAAAAGGTTTCATCTTCCTCTTATCTCGGTAGGTTCTTGCTGGCATCGCCCCTTCTCAACTCTCTTCGGCAACACTGCAGTGACCACTGTAGAGCAAAGTCCACGAGCAGCTTGAATGCATTTTGCCAGAGATGACAAAGGTTAATAAAAGTCATCCTAAAATCTTAGGCACAGGTCTGATTTTGGGACCTGTTTCCCTGTCAGCAGACTTTGCTTATATGTGAATTAAAGGTTAGCATGTAGATAAAGAGAGTTTTTCTTTGTTGCTTTGAAGCATCCCTCCAAACTCAGTGATCAGAGAGGAAGGTGTAATGAGGATTGCTCACATTTTTCAGAAGTAGAGAAGTGCCAAGTATCTAGCAGGATTGGTGCCCTAAGCATGCTGAGCACACACTCTGGCTGAAGATCCAGCTGCCTGCAGAGCACATTGCACCGCTGGAATGGGACCCTGGTTATTCAGAGGGCGTGAAGTTCAACATGCAGTGAAATCTCAATTTCACAGGGATTTCACAGCTGAAAACATTCTCCCGCTACAAATAAATACACAAGAGTTAAATCCGTGCATCAAGCACAATGCACACTTAAAGAATGATTCCCCCAAACTGGAGGGAGGGTCTGTGCACCCATCACGGAGTGAAACTACAGTGAGAAATGTGGCTCAGCAGGACAGCCCACACTTCAATAATGTCATTGCATTTTTTCTGGACCCATCTCAAGTTGTTTATATCTGAAATTGACACATTTTATTGGGTCTAAGTAGTATCATAAAAACAATAAAAAGCAGCCCTGACATTTTCTCCTCCCCTGCCGTCTCAGCCGCTGCATCCCTGACCTTCTCCTGTCTGTATCCAGTACATATTTCAAAGGAAAAGAACCTCAAAAACTTTTTTTGGCTCTCCAAAGTTTGCTACTGCTTGAAATATTGAAAGAGCATTTTGGGGGGTAAAATGACCATAAAAAGTGATACTTCTTCAGCAACTCCAAAGTTCTACTTCATTTCGAAAAGAACTAAAAGGAGATCTTAACCAAAAAAGAAGATGGGGAAATGTGTGTGGTAAGAACATTATCTATCTCAAGAAAACCAGTGTGGATGGCCCGTGAAATTAGGCTTTTATCACTCCAGAACATGACTATCTTTATCACATAGATTTGATCACACACAAAAGATTTTAGCTAGTGCATAATAACTTCTAATTCTCCCTGTCCTAAATCCCTTAGGAATGGAAAAATCACCTCTACCTGACCATACCCATGTGCTCTAAAATCTATCCGGTACCACTACGGTCTCTGATCACATCAGATAATGTAAGTGAGACAGGGTTAGTGCTAGCAAACAGGCACCATCTGCCCTCGGGAGTGATCTGAGATACAGTGAATGGTGGTTATGTTTAGCAAGTGTCTGCTGGGTCTCTTATCCTCCAACACAACAAACAGGAGTTTGATGTCATGGGGAGTGATGGGGTGGACTTAAAACCAAGGTTATTAGTAATAATTTCTCGGTAGCAGATCCGTCCACACTCATGTATTGTACAGGAAAGTAGTCACTTGACACTCACTACTGCACTCTCAGAAGATCACTGTCATTATTCTCCCCTTTTGGCACCTTATACCAGTTACAACCCATCTGTGATCCTCTGGCCAGCAGGATCCTGCACACGGGGTCAGAAAGCAGGAGGCGATCCCAAGCGTTGTGCTGTGCCTGGTGGCCTGAACCAAACAACAAGATCAGCATTCTGCCTCCCTGAAATTATTCATGGTGCCTCAGCTGGACACAGTTTTCTTCTTCACTGCCTCTCCTAAATATACTGCATAGTAAGAGAAATCTAGTTTGCTCTACCCCAAATGCACAAATGGCTGCGTTTCAGCAGTTTATGAAGCAAGCCTTCTCGTATCCAACCCTTAGGTCTGCTGGCAACATCTGTAAAACACTCTGAGCCATGCTGAATTAAGTATGTTGTGCAGACCCATAGCATCATTTAATCCTTTTAAATCTGTTTCTTTGCACCAGGTTTGCACCAGTCCCTGACAGAGACACCTGTAAAGGGTTAAGTCAATAAAGCAAAGAGGATGCCTACAGGCAGCCAGTTCATTTCCCAGTATCAAAGATATTTATACTTGTTCTATGTCTGAGTTATTGTGATAAATATGTTGAGGTTGTATTATTAGTAAGATAGTTGCAATCTCATGGAACTACTTGCTGTAATACAGAATTCATGAGCTTCTGGCAACAGACTGCATTAAACCACTTAACAGAGGTCACTTCTCCAAAGTTTAGACATTTACATTCTAACCAGCAGCCTGGCTGCAAGCAGCCATTTATCCTCAGCTACTCAGCCACCAACCGGAGGCTGTTGGGGTGCTGAAGACGGTGGCCGTGTTACTGGAACACCTCACGATGACCCGCAGGACAAAGCCGAGAGGAAGAGTTAGTTCACACAGACCTGAAAATGACATTTTATTCCTCTTCTTTAGCACAATAATAAGCTGTATCCACAAGGTTAGAATAGCTATTTAATATGGTCTCCAAAAATAGGAGCAGAGCAAAGTGAAGGTGCTGTAAAGAAGCCACAGGTACTGGGACTTGTAAAGAGTGTGTTAGTTTTTTCTTAAATCTTAAATCAGCATCTTCGGGGACTGCAGCGATAGCCAGCGCGCCAGAAACAAAGCCGATAGTGCCACCTACTCCTTTGCAGACTAGGAGTCAGTCCTGAACCGGTTTCCTGAAACAAAGGCTACCCTGGAAACCCACCTACAGCCTGCCTGACTGGCAAAAGGACCTACTAAAGCAAGGGCATAAAAAGAGACAGTCTCCATTTCGCTCACCGATTTAGCAGGAAGACTCAGACACAGACACAAATATACACACACGCTTCAGTGGTCAAAGAAATGAAGACTACAGATTGAGGGTGGCTTTGATGACTTACACAAGAGTTTGCATTTCTCTCTGCCAGCAGTTTTCATTACCTGGTCCCCCGCTGCAGATGTCCCAGCTGAGAGAGACTGTTCAGTGGCTGAGTTTTCCCCAAAGAGCGTCGCCAGATGGGTCCCTTCCGGGTATGACTGCTGACAATCTGCATCCCGAGCATCATTCCCACACAGCCTCTGGCTGCAAGGCCCAAGCCTCCTCCAAAGCGGCAAAGATAGGATTTTTTTTTTTTTTTTTTTTTTTTTTAAAAACACATCTATTTATTGGGGAAAGGAGAATTGTGGGGAAGATGGGAGTAATAAAACACCATTCTGAAGTCTGGGCAGTTTTTTTTAAAGAAAAGGATTAGTTCATAAAAATGTAACTGGGTAAATAATAGGTTAGTCCATCACATAAACACATTCTAAAAATAACTTGATTGGATCTAAAACATCTATAGTAGCTTGATCTATTTATCATTTTAACATATATCTATAGTCACAATGAATTTATTAAAATGTTATATCCCATAATCTGCCTGATCAAACTCAGATAAATCGTTGTACTTTGAACATCTTGTTAACAAGCAATTAATCACAGCTCCTGAGTGCAGCAAAGGCGTTAATTTTGATATTTACTTTTCTTGGTGGCATAGGTAATGCGTTCTCCAGAGCTCTCAAGTCCTTCTTGATATCAGTAGAAGTCAGGTGTGATATGTAGAGATGCCTCCCTTCATGCAAAAAAAAAATCTCATACAAATACCTGTGATACATATCAGCATAAAAAAAAGGACCAGCAAATACCCCTTGCACATTCTGTCTTCCATGATCTGTTCACAACTGCTTTATTGCCAATATCCCACTTCCCAGCATTGCTTTGTTTTGAATATGTCTGAGTTAACGGATGACCTGTGCATTCCTGATTCAGTCTTCTCCAAGTAATGTATATACCAAAAATACACATCTGGATAAGATACAGAAAACCAATTTATTTCTAGAATTAAATGATACCGTGGCATGCAAGGAAAATCTCTGCTGTCTAAATCCCCACATATTGCTACCAGGTTAAATACTGGCTTGTTGCAATCATATTATTTAAGGTTTTCTTCTCCCCCCCCCCCTTTTTTTTTAATTAAAACCTCCCAGCAATCTCCTTTCTGTGTTCTAATACTGTAAATAATTGATCATACTGATAAAACATTTTGGCTGGACCAAAGCTAACATTTACCCTCAATATCTTCACAATCAATCAAAGTAACACTAAGGGGCTCAGTATGGAGCCAGTTTCACAGGGGCCATTAAACTATCATTGTGGTCTGGGCATTTGTTTGAATAAATTGTTTGTGTTTGTTATTATTTCTTAGTAAAACTAATTAAGGAACTAATTGATTGTTTTGTTGTTCTACTAATTAACTCCATATGGTGCACATCTCCATGGAGATACTGTATGAGTTATTGAAACCTCAGTGATTTAATGCGTCACTATTGGATATGGGGACAATTCTTTAAATCTAAGCATCCTTTCTATTTAAGTCTCCTTTTCAGATATGCTTTCTGTCTTTTCTGCCTCTCTCTTTGGTTATAAATGTCCTATGCATCCAACTATATAAAAAACAAGCAATTTGAAAGGCAAGTCAGCCAAAGAAGATGGAGATGTGGACAATTGCTATGAGAGGGCTTTACTCTGTGAATAAATGAGGAAGGTGTTGGCAACTTTGCTTCTTAGGTTTTTTTGTAGCTTTAGGCTAGTTAGAGTAAAATCTTTAGGTTCACTCAGTAGTCAACAGAGCAAGGTAGATTCCTTAAATCAGTTATTCAACAGCAATTCGGCTCCTTCTCCAGCTTCTAGATGAGCCATCCTCCATCTACATTAAAAGCCGAGAAAGATTAGCACATAAATAAGTCCTTCCAGAAATCTCCTGAGTGCCCTTAACCATCACTAAAATCAGGACCTGTGCAAACAAGTCTCAGAAAAGCAATTAGTGGTGCTATTTATGTTATTCTACAGGCAGCACCTTTTCTGGGGTTCAGAAGATACAGGTTCAAATCCTACCTTTGCTCCAGTCTCTTCACGCTTTATATTGTGTTTGTACAGATCAACCATATGGTATCTAAAGATCCCGAACACCTGTGTAGCACAAGTTATTCGTTGTCCTGGGACAGGGAACCTGATCCTATATGTCCCTGGCTATTTTTACCCATTGTAAGTCACAGCCTGATGCCTGCTCTTGGGTCTCAATTGTAAGAATTGAATCCAGGATCTCTGATTTTAAAAAGCATTAGGTATGTCTCTTAGTCATCTCTAAAGTTTGAAGGCAGAGCCATCATTCTATCAGACAAAATTAGTGTAATTATCCCTTCTATTGAGGACAAGACAGCAGTTGCTAAGACAGCCCTGTGGTCAGCTCACACAGACTCAGGTTTTACACACCAAACGAAGTACACACTGAAAATTAGGTTCAAAAACTAATTTGTACTCCAAATAATTTTTTGGTGAATAAATAAACACAGCATGGGGCAAATATTCAGAGCTCTTTTTAGTGGCTGTCTTTGATGAGAGTGGCTGGATAAATCCCTTCAAATTTCGTCTGTAGTTGAGCTTAACGATGATGAGAGACTGGACTGGACATAGAAGAATTGCCATAGTATTTCAAGGTTTCAAGCTGTCTAGCTCAGATATAGAGGGCTGAGTGCATAAGCAGCATGTTAAAATGACTTCCCTGGGGTCTGAGCTTGATGATGCGAGAAAGCTTTTGAGTTCCAGTGATCCTGAAAGCCACACTGGCAGACACTTTAACTTCCAGTAGAGACACCTATGTCTGCAAGGAGGCAGATGAAAAGGCATCTCCTGGTCCACTGAGTTTGCAGTGGAGCACCTGGAGAAAAAACAAGTTTGCATTCTTACTCATGTCCTGAGCAAGAAAAGGAAGGAGTTAGATTGAGAATGCTAAAAGCCTTGGTTAGGCTTGGTTAGACTTCTCTGTAGCCTGTTTTGCCAATGCTTGAGATATTTTTTCTTGAGTCCAAGCATTTAGGGAATTCTCTGAAAACCTCAGCTCCTACAACCAAGTGAGAACTTGAGGGGTTTTTAGCCTTTTTTCCTAAAGAAATGAGGATCATGCACTCACTCTGTTTGTGTATTCATGCCCTCCCAACAATGTTGGAACACGCTGGCCACTTTTAAGCCAGCTGGCCAGAAAGCTAAAGCCCACACTGGCCTCCTGTAGATTTTGTGAAGATAGGTGGCTGATTAGAAGGCAGAGAGCCTATGCCTTTACTCAGGGAATATCTGGAATATGAGGTCAACTATGTTATTAGGTACCAGAGAATTCACATACAGCAGAGCCACAGAAGCTCTCAACTACAAGGCTTCAACAGGGACTCACAGCACTTTGGACATCAGAGAGACCAACAGACACAGTATGGGAAGCGAGATACTCTCAGTGCTGTGCCTTTCCAACTGTGCTCTGGTTTGTTTTCAGAAAACTCTCTAATTCCTGTCATTGGAGGAAAAATAACAACAAAAATGCAACCCAAAGTACACTCTAAAAACTCAAAATCCTCGAACATTTTTCTGTTGGTATGTGTATGTGTCTACATATATGTATATACACGTATATCTGTAAACACAAAATCTCAGACTTTTTAAGCTAGGCTTATGTTTCGGAAGTTTTAAGGTTATAGTCTGACTTAGGGTTCAAATGCCAGGGGCTGGCATTGTTGGACCTTGTTTTTAGCATCGCTGAGAACATTCATTCCTGCAGCTGCCATATTACCTGGGACTAAGAGAAGGGGAGTGAGCAGCAAGCACTACCTCTAACATATGGAGGACTTGTCCTCGGCTGATATCTCCTCCAGTGCACTTGCCTGCAGTCAGTGGCCGCTCCTTCCACCTTTCAGTCTGCCAAGATCCAACAACAAACCCAGCAGGGTAACAGCAAACTCAACCAGCCCACTGCATCCTCAATTCCACCTTAATCTAGTCTGCTTAAGTGAGGAAAGGTCCAGAACCACCAGGACACTGCCTGGAGACTGACACAGAGAGACAGAGAGAGAGAAAGAAAAACAGCAAAGGAGGATACTTTTTTCTTCCTTGTACTCTTTAGTATTCAGCCCCGACCTATTTTAGCCTTAAGCGTTGCGTTGTGACTGATGATTGCTCTCCTCTGGCCTTTGTTTTCAGCTTTCAGATTGTGGATGTATTACAGAAATGATGTTGTCTGAAGCACCTCGGCTGATCACCGAGGCAGCAATCAGCTCACCCTTCGATGAGCCATTGAGACAGTCAGGCGAGCGGCCACATTAGCCTGTCAATTTTGGCTCTTCGAACAGTTAGAACAATTTTGGTGAATTACAAGCAATAGAAAATCACTTTAGCTGCTCATTAGCTGGGAGACAGGAACGATGATAAATGCTTAGGGACTTTGAAAAGGCTATGCACACACAGCCTCCCTCTACAGCAAGGCCCATTTAACCCTGGTGTTGCTCAGAAAGTAGTGGTAGTTACAAGCCAGCTACCTACTAGGCTCTGCTTATGAATTGGCAAAAAAACCCCAATCCTAGCAGAAGCCACAGCTTCCAAAATGAAGCATCTGTGAGATTTGAACCTCCATATCTTCCACTGGACTGAAAAAGTAACTCCGTCTCACTGTTGTGAGCAATAGGCTGCTATTTTCTATGCAAGGTAGCTAGCTATGAAAGGGGACACAAATTTTTGCAGGAACATGGCACAAAGATGTTGTTTTCTGTGATCTGGTCTATCCATCTGAAACACAGTGACTTCAGCAGGCTTATTTTATTCAATCCACACACACATGACCCATGCTTTAGATGCACAAAAGCATGTACTGGACAATGGGGTGGAGAAGGTCTACGGGAGTGATGCGATTGCTTTGCTTACAGTTGCTTTCTCACGTGGAAGGAGACCACTGTAAATACTAACAAGGAATATAAAGGCCTCTTGGTGCAACTGTTTTGTGAGGACGGAAAGTCCTGTATCAGTATTGCAAGCTGCTGACAATGCAAGTAAGGGCATGTTGCAATGTCCTATACACAGGTTTTGGAGGTTTCATATTAATAGTTATGGGAAAGTAACTCAATCATAGTTCTTGAACTGGCAGTTTCAGTCTGGGATCCTCTCACAGGTCATATCTCTCAGACCCAAGAGGTGAATTACTAGATAAATAGGAGAGGAAAGGATGGAGGAAAAAGGCAGTAGTAGGGGAAATTCTGATGATATAAATGTAAAGCTGCAATAATCTCAGTACTCAGATGCTCCTAAGTCACTCACTCACACACTGGACGCTGCTCAAACATCATGGTGATAAATCTTGTACAAGAACCTGGAAAGAAGTAAGGATGCTGGAGTGACTGTCTAAAGGATGAGGAATTTTGCAATGGAACCCGATTTCATCAGGCTGCTAAAGGCATCCTAGAAATTTGGGTCCAATATCGAATTGTAATACTACTATGGTATTGGTACCTCACCTGGCTAACACATATCACCTTAACTTAAATAGATAATGACTGTGAGAGGGGCACCCATGAATGAGGCCATCTTTATAGCTCAGTCTACAAAGCACCAAGTATCTGTGATAAGGAAGCTTATTGTGAAGACTGAATAATCCAGATCTGGCCCTGAAATTCTGAGCATTCATAGACTGAGATGAACCTCTGAGCACTTTGTCTCTTGTCTGCTGCTATTTTAGGCAGTGTGCTGAAGGACTGGTTCCTCTTGCCATGTCATTGAGAATGACAAAGCCTCTCTACAGCATTCGGGAGAATTGGATGGATGAAGGACAGGCAGGACAAAGAAGCTGATATTTTGAGGAGCTTCCTTTATTCAGATCAGGTCTTTTAACTTGCCCTCATGCCTTTGTTCTGCTGATTTAATGATTCCTTCCTCCACGCCTCCCCTCTATTTCCATTTGTGTGGATCAACCACAGCAGCAGGAAACCCTTTAATTGGCAAAAACATTTGCTCAGCTGAAGAGGTCTGCAGGTAAAGGAGCACATTCAGTGAGGTCCTTTCAGCATGGAGGAGAAGAAATTGCCATACCTTCTCTACTGGCATTAACAGGACCATTTTCTACTCTTTGGCTCTGGACTCTGAGATACCCACAACTGGTGAAATAGGCATTGCTGCTCTGTTTCCCTCTTTTTATCAGGGAGAGAAGGATGGCGCAGGAAAGGAAGCTGGCCTGGGAACTAGAAGACCCACCTTCAGTTCCCTGTTTCACTGCAAGCTTTCTGTTGGTCTCCCAGTAAGCTCCTTAAGTGCAACACCTAGGCATTGCTCTGCAAAGTGGTGCAATATGTAAGACTTAGGAAACAAAGTCCATTAACTTTCAGTTAAGCTTAAGCTCCTAATTCAATACTCACTCTGAATGTGTCACTTGGACATCTAAGTCATTCAAGCCATATGGTTTTTAACAGAATCTAAGATCTATCCCTTTACAAATCTAGCCCTTAGAGGGACTATTCACAGGTCACCCTCTGAGACATAGCGGTAACAGCACTTCTGCACCAAGCTGGAGTAATGTGAGATTACTGTACTAAAGCCTGAGGCACCAAAGTGTTTCAGTGAGGCATAAACAGCCCAGTTCTACAGTTCTTGAACTGTGGTCCACCAGCTGCAGTCAGGGGTCTGCAGTTGATCTCTGTGTTTATAGTGTAGCACCATTCACAAGACAAGTATGTGCCACTTTTGCCACCAAGGCAAAAGACCCACCCAGAAAACTAATAAACTCAGATAACCAAAAAAAAGAGACAAAATTATGCTTTGGAGATTGATATCTCCATGACAATCAAAAGTAAGGGAATGAGATACACCTGGAAGACAGACCTACTGGGGGACTTCACTAGCTGACATAGTGAGACAACTGACAGATGGCGGAAAGTGATACACAAGATAACTTGATAACTTAGATAACTGATGGACTGAGACAACTTTATACTTTGGTTGATTAATACACTGAGGTGTCATAAAAAGAAGCAAACACGATACATTAGTCCATCTAATACAGAGATGTGACAGATGCATCAAGAATACTGATGTATCAGGACTGAGACCTCCAGTTGAGCTAGTGTTCATGCCCGTAATTGTTACTTTCCGATTCTGCATTCAGATGGACAGAAGCCTGTAGGAGAATATCAAACTTCCACTAAGACCTTTTTAAATAATAATTACTCCATAGCAGTGCTGTGAAATCTGTTATTAACCTGAGGCCAAAGGCCACTTTGTTAATCAGTCAGGGCTCATATTCTATCAAAAGAATCTAGGACTGATTGCTGGTCTAATCATAGGGTGACAGCAACTGTCAGACGTGACATCTGTACTAGAATAAAAACAACCCTAAGGGCCCAACTTTGCTGTGGGGGTTACAGACAGTGGCTCTTCTGCAGAGGGATTTTGGGTTGGACATAGCAAAGTGACACTTCCATAACTCATACACATGGTGACCCTTGGGTTCTCAGTGGGACATCTCCCTGCCTCAGGTGCTAGAGCAAGTAGGAGAGGATCAGTTCTGCAGGGTAATAGATAGAAAACAGTGAGTGATGAGTGTCCTCTCGCACGCACACCCTTTTAGTTGGTTTTCAGTGCCTGGCACACTGTTTGTTACTGAGATGGGTACAATGAAAGCAGGAATCAGTGGTGTTCTTCCCCCCATCCAGATCCTTTACCTTACACAGCCCAGATGAAATCCTCTCCTTTGCTGACAGCCAGCAGAAACCCTGTGCATAGCTCAGGTCCCAGGCAAGCTCTTGCCAAGAAAAGGAAAGGCCTGTACGGGAGTGCAGAATGAGGTGGAAACACGTAGGAGGGAAAAGCAAGAGTACAGTGCCTGAGAGCTATGAGGGGACAGAGTTATTGAAAAGCAAGAAAAATGGGGGAATTGGACTGGGGGGAGGCAATTGAGTTGTAAAGGTACATAAGCGTGCAAGTGAAGGAGGGAATGGGCTGGCTACTCTATTATAAAGCAGCTTTTGCCCTTGAGCCAACACTTTCCCACCTGCCTGGGTGAGCTCCATCTCAGGTTCATCAAGCAGGGACTCTGAAGGGAAGCTAAAGCAGCTCCAGGTTCTTTACTTGCAGCTCCTTTATTGAAATTCTCTCCATCTCTCCTCATCTTCTGCTTGTATTACCGGATTATTGAGTCTCATATTCATCTGTCTCTAAAAGATTAAACTGTCCCCTGGAAAAGGCCATCACGTCCTGGAGGAGGAGATCCCATTTCCACTCCATCCTCCAAGAAATAGAGTCTCTGGAAAGTTTTTCAGGTTGATAAGTTCCCGTCGTTATAAGAAAAATGGCTGGAAATGAGAGCAAAACCTAAGTGACAGATGCCAGCAGGTTTCTATCCCCCATGGCATAAAACCTCGTCTGCATCTGAAAGGGAGAGTGGGGAACTGAGGAATCACTGCAGCGTCTGGCCAGCACGGTGGAGCTCAGCGTCTTTGCAGGCTCCGTGGGGCAGCGCTGACTTGCTGAGATGCAAATTGCAGGGAGGAAAGGATAAACACAGTTGCAAGGCACAGAGGTGTGGGGACTGCTTCCCGTGGCTTTTATAAAAAGAAGGAGCAGCTACCTCACATAACACATGTGGGGGTCACAAAGACTTAGCCAGACCGCTCATTTTGTCTCCCTGGGAGCTGGAGCTTTAGCCATGCTTGTCTTGTAGCTCTGTATTCCTGACCTTTCCCCCTGAGACTGTCTCTGTAGCCTCCAATCTCTGCCTCCTAGTCACAACAGCAATTTCATTCCCATTGCTCAGGTCCGGTCCCTGTCAGTCATCCCCGACCTTCCCCTTTTCCCTCCCCTCCCAGGCCACACACAGCCAGACCAAGCTGTATATAAATCTCAGGGTTTGGGGTATTTTTTCCCCCTTCTCAGATCTAGACCATTGCTCAAACTCTCACTGGCATCCTCATCCCCATTCCTGCCAGCATAAACGCTCTGTCCCTTCCTCGGCAGGTGTATTGCCAAGATGCCGCTGACAACAATCTGCACCCTGCCTGCTACGTTCCTCTCACCCTGCCCTTGCTCCTGCTTGGTCTCCATAGTTCCTGAGCACTTCCAGGCTCACAGCCCAGTGCTCCTTTCCCGAAACCGTTTCGGCTACTCAGTGATGTTCCTACACCCAGTGCAGTGCAGCGGGAAGCACCGCTTCCCTTCCCCATGCACGTGTCTCCGCCAAACAGGGCGGCCCACCAGAAAGAGTAAGGTGTTTTCATGGGGTTCTCCCATCTGCTTTGTCAGCAAGCAGCGAGGCCAAAAAAACAACCGCAGCCTTCAAGCCTCACTTGAACTATTCCTCTGCTATCAGTCTTCCTGCCACGATAACATATGCAAAGCAACACCCACTCTCCACAGCTCCCCCACTGTAAGACACAAATCCAACTAATTAAAAGCCAGACTCATCCACATCCCAACAAACATCGCGGTACATCTCTGCATTTGCTTGGAGCGAAATGCTAGAAGTGCACGACAGCAGGCTGTCGCTGTGACTTATTACTTTGTCATACTGTAAATATTATACAGGCCATATGGATTTTCAATACCTGAGCACCATGCTGCCATTAATATCAAATGTAATAAGATATTATATGCATGACAATCACAGAAAGAAATTGCAAAGCTCAGAAACTGCCTGGTGGAGCTATGCACGGTTTGTTTTTGCCATGAAAAAGTCAGAGGAAGCCATAATGAATCATTTAGCTGACGAATTTTATCTCTTTTTCTGTTTGCAAACTATCTGCCAGCAGATTGTCATTTTCTCAAATGTGTCCATTATTTGGAACTCGTCAGTGGACAATCACTTATGTGTCTAATCATGGGCCATTGCTGAAGGATTTGTTGTGGGTGTGCATCTCACTAAACGTGAGCTGATTTGAGCAATTCCCCACGTCCCATGATGTGGCTCTCTTTTCTGACTGGATGAGATGGTTTGGAAGCCACTGTGGATATTAAGGACTGTGCATCAGAAATTTGCTTAGCATGCCTTTGGCAATATTCGTTGAAGAATAGCTAAAAGCAGATCTGTGCAATGTCTGGACCACTCTATCGCAGCTGCATTAGCGGGTCAGGGCTACCTGGCGGCTGGAGACGGTAACACCAGTGGGCTTCTCTGACCTTGCTCTGCACCTTACAGCCTGGACAACTTTAGCACTGAAATCAAGGGCACACCTTGCCCTTCAAGGCATTGAAAGCCCCACTGAAGTCCACACAACACCGGCTGCTTTTCTGGCTAATGAGGCTGAGACATTTTCTGCTATAACCTCCTAAATCCAGTGGACTTGGTGACGAGGAGTTTCACTGAGTTTAGGCCACCAGGGCCAGTATTAACCTGGAGATAGAAAACCATTGCTTTGTCTCCTGAGGGTATTTTTTCTTGTTGGAAGGAACAAACTGCAAGAACCTGATAGAAAGCATCTTCCTTTCCATATCCTCCCTATTCCTTTCACATGTCTGTGCTGGCTGAAGGCAATATAAAGACAGTGCCCTTTGAGTATATGTAGTTTATAGGAAGCTTGCACTGACCATTTGCATAATGGACTATGCTCCCTAGTGCAGAGTGTGACATGAATAGCTTACACACACTTTATTAGAGATTTAATATAGTGCCTTTCACAAGAGTCAAAGCACAGTGCCGAACAGGAAAACAAGCCACTCACAAAGCACATGGATAAGCACATAAAGCAAGAATAAAAGGAGATTAGACAGGGTGGGGGAAAAGTATAAAAGAACTTGAGTTAGGTTTTAAATGAGTTAATGAGCCCATGGTATGACTGTCTGAAGGGAAATTTCTACCAGGCTGCAGAGCACAAGACAAAAGGCTCAAAGTGTTCAATTTGAAGCCACTGACAACACAGCCACCAAGAATAAATCTGACAGTGAATGCACAGAGGAAACCCAGTGCCTGAACGGTAGCAATAATGATCACAACTCCCGTTCACTTTTACCAGGTGCCTCCTAGCTGTAGCTGTCGGAGGGAATTATAAAGAAGATAGGTTCCGCCCATTTTACACATAGGGAAACTGAGGCACAGAGAGGCGGAGTGACTTGTCCCAAATCATCAGTGGAGAATCCAGAAAGAAAACCGTGTCTTACAACACCCGGATCAGTTCTTTATTGTCTGTGCTGGCAGTTCCCAAACTGGCAATTAGGCAATCTGTAACTCACAAGGCTGCAGTAAGTCGCCTGCTGAAAGAAAAGTGTTGTCTCTAAATTATTTTCATTTAAAAGTTTGACCCTTGAGAAACACTGGGAACCATAAAGGGTCTGAGGTCCTAAAAATTTGCAACAACTGCATTAAGCCATACAATTTCTCAGCAGAACACAGAAACAGTGAAATAAACAACTAACTTTCTGTATATTTCAGATGGGATCATTTTGTTTCCCTTACAACTGCTGGGCAGATATGGGTAGCTCTGACTGCGTCTAATTGATTTGCTCTCCTGGCAAAGCTGCAGGTGCAGAGAGGAGGGCACAGGCTGTGTAGATACACTTCCATCTGCGGGAAGGAGGGAAAGAGAGGGAGAGAAATTGCCTTTTTGAAACCAGTTTCCCATGACAACGTTAGAATGGTACAAGATAAGGATAGTCCCCCCTCCATGAAATACAATAAAAATAAAATATAAAAAGAGAATGGCAACAAGGAGAAAAGCTTTTCAGACATGTTAGAAAAGCTATTACAAGTAGCAGAACAAGCTTTACCATACCACGTAAAGCTGTATACAGCTGCCCACAGTACAATCAGGTGCAGCTTGAGTGATCCGGGCTCTTCAATAAATCTGAAGCTAAGGCCAAACTTGCAAATATTTACAAAGCTTTCAGTGAACCATCCGCTATTGCCTGGCTCCATGAAAGCCTGGCTCCTGCCTTTTTCTTCGTTCTGGCTCCACCTGTCTGACCTCTTCTGCAGCCTTCATTCGAGACACCCAAGAAATCAAACTTCTCTCACAGTTTTCCATTACCGTGGCTGGTGTGGTCCAACACGCCCCTCTTATTTTATTGTTCTTCTTTGCTGCTTTGTCTAAATCTTGCCTGCAGCATCACTAGGGAAAAGATCAGTCCAAAAAATGCATGGTGCTACATTATTAAATCATAATAATTTCCAGAACTGAGGTCTGGAGAGGAAAAAATGTCTGAAAAAGATTTGTTTATATTGAAACTCTCCAGCCCTTCGCTTACCCTCCTGAGAAACATTTGGATGGAAATCAAGACAGAAGAGGCAACTTCTACTGGGGAGATTTTAGGCTGGTAGAAAGATGGAAGTAAAAGAATGCTCCTCCCATCCCTTCCCTCCCAGCATCAACAAGGCTGTCCACACACTGCAGCACTAAATGCCTCAGTTTCCCTGAGATAAACTGGTCCTATTGAATGCATTAGATCACCACTGTGGATCTAAATAAAGGTTATTTGTAGGTAATAAAGTAATACAGTCAACAATCAGCAGTCCTCTTGCAATGTGAGGGCTGCGACAGAGCCACCGTGTGTGAGAGGTTCTGCTGGGGCTCAGTGAAATAAAAACAACTTCTGGACATGTCTGATAAATAAAAGCAAGAGATCTTAACGACTAAGTTAATACATGAATGAAATAACAGTTTGGAGCTGGAAATAAACCCCAGATTTTTGTAGCTCAGAAACAGGAGACATCAGAGATGGATTTATCTTAAAATGGAAAGACACAGAGTGACAGAACCTAAAAATAAAATCTCATTCTTAGCTGTGCTGAATAGTAAACGATTAGCAGCATCCAGTTGGAAACACCACTTGGGCTATGACAAATACACTGACAAAAAAATCAGCCAAAAACCTAGGGAAGGAGCACTAAATCTGTACTCTGTCTGCATATAAACTAATGCTGAAACCTCTAGGAAGTGTCAAGAGACCCCTGAGCAGAGGAAAGGATACAGAACTGAGCTGTGCACAAAATTTCTTTAAAAATAATTGGAACAACTAACTGCCCAAGAGGAATGGCCTCAGTGATATGCACCACAAATAGTGAGCACGCAAGACCTGAAATAAATAAACAGCTGAGAAACAACTCCAAGCTGAAGGCATCTTTCCCACAGATTCAGCGGCGTGGATCTGAAGAAATCAGTAGCCTCGTAGCCCCTTTGTGAGCAGTGGCTAATCCCTGAGCCTCCACACATTTACACAGAGGAGAAACTTGACACGACACATCAAGGTTAAAACTGGCAATCAATAGCTACAGCCTAACTTAGATATTCATTTGATAATGAGAAAATTTACCTCTTCATGTGTCAATTTCCTCATATGTAAATTAAGAACTATGATTAGACACCAAGATAATGACACTTGGGCAAGCCATGGATACATTTTTAAATTAATTTCCTTCTGCTACATACACCTGAAAGCTAATAGATGGATGGATTTAGCCTGGTTTTAATAAGAGCCGAGTATGAGTTTTAAGACAATACAGTCTTGGTTTTCAACATTTACACAGATTTGTTAACTATAAGGAAGCCACTGTCAGACAGCACCTCTCATTTTCCTTTCAATAAAGCACAGAGTAGCCCTTATGGGACTCAGATTATTGCAGGAGTGGGGTTTGGAGCAACCACCAGCTTTCAAGGGACCATGGCTGAAACAAAGACATTTAAATTGCTCTGTGAGTTTCCTAACTCTAAGTATCCTGATATTTAATAAAAGTTCTTAATATATACTTGGGAAAACTGGCATGCGGAGGGGTCAACTCTCTAATTCACCAAAGTGATCGAAGAGGTGATATTGCCTTTGGTTGTGGGTTGGGATAACTATTGATCAACCTTCCACTTTGAAATGTGTTAAACAGCAATTTTCATACACTCTCAAAAATATACTTGTAGCAGGACCTGAAACAGAATTTAAGACACTGCACGCAGAAGCCATCTTCTAGTTCATTATAGATGTATATGAACAACAAACATAATAGCACATAGACAAGACAACATGTGCCATTATCAGCCACTGAAATCCCGTTTCCTCCACTAAAATTTCTAATTACCAATATACATCACAGATTGAGAAAGCCTCTTACTAGAAAGGGTCACACTTCCTGCTACTTCATTTCACCCTGCCTGCCTGGCTAGGAATATTCACCACCTATCACAACATCAAATGAGTTCCTACCCGTGTCATATTATTTACAAAACCTTTCACACAGCTCCAATACGCTGGGACTGCGAGTGATAATAAACTCTATTCTGACATATCAACGGCTCAAGGAAATTTTCTACTGCAATTTTCAACACAAAATGAAACATCCTAGCAGGAGCCAAAGCTGGAGGAATCTGTTCTGAGAGGAATGATTTCAGGTAATTTATCATTATGAAATGAAAATGCAAAAGCCATTGAAGTCTCCCGAAACGATACAAATAAACCCATGCTGTAAAGTCCATGATCAGTGAGGGTTTATATTCAGCAGTACTTGGTCCAATAAACATCGAGAAACTGAATCACTCTTCATATATTACAGTTACCTTTCAGGGTGTTAGACAGCCTAGTTTCATTGCAACTAGGACATAGTGCAACTTCCATGACATTTCCCTCCAGAGCTTCTCTTTGCTATTAATACTGTGAACAGTAAACTGGAGAACTGAGCAGTATATGTGGGGTCAAATGAGATATTGAACAACGGCTCTCAAAACTTGTCCATCAGACTTTTGCTCATAGTGCCTGTCTGCCCTAGGCTTTGCTGAATGCAAACACGGTTGGTGAATGTGAATGGAGGTTGGCAAATGTTTTCAGAAATCATAAATTGGTCAAATAGTGTAGTCCTAATAGGAAAAACTTACAAATATTATGTAATAAGCCTGCATAATACATCCTTGAATAACTGCAGGGGAAACAGAAGGTCTTTCAGGCTTGAATAAAATGTTTCTCTTTGACCTGAATGTGAAATATATTGCTTTATTGACTGAAGAATTCAAGATACAAACCAAAAGCTTTCTTGTAGAGCTCTAATTAGGATTCAATTTACTGCTGAGCTGGTGGACTTCCCAATACAAACAAGTCTAGTTTGGACTTTGCACCTTGCATGGCCATGCCTAAGAAATGCTCAGAACAGAAAAGCTACTTGAACTCCCACAAGGTCAGCAGCAGAAGTCTCCTAATTCAGGGAAGAAATGGTTGTTTCAGACTGCATAGTGGGAAGAAGAGTATGTTATTTCCTGCATTCAAAACTTTGCAAAGTCAGCATGTCCTCATGGGTCCATCTCTGCTTCCTGAAATTAGACAGCTCTTCAATTCCTTTGTCAATCTTTGACTGGTAGTGGCTTGGCATCAGAATAGCAGATGGGTTTTGTAGATGCCAAGGGAAAGGTGCGTAGGAAAGGCAGCATGAGGATAGAGAACTAAAAACCTGAAACTGTTACAAGCCAAAACTAATGTGCCCGAAAAGTGTTGCATGGAAGGCTGGAATTGGAGAAGTCATGGCAACTTTGGCTTGAGTTTCAGGCACGTGAAAATTCCACTTCTTTAACTTGTACTGCACCTGATCTGTCTGTAACTGGTGCTATTAATCTCACTTGTCTGCTCAGATTCCTGCTGTCTGACGATTGGGAAAAAAGCAGAGGGTCACTCAAATGGCTCTTTAAGGAGATTTCCCTAGACCAGACACAGATGAGAATTGAGTTATATTTAAGAAGACTTTGTACCATAAGACTGATGGTTCATTGGTCTGATTATGGACAGTTTTGAACCTCATGAGAGTGGTAAATACCAGGCTTCCTGAAACTTGCTGAGTGTACCTAAATAGAAATTATGCCTTTCCATCAAAAATACCTGTGTTTGCGCTGAGAGTGACAACCTGTAGGCAGGGCAGCAGACAACATTAATGAGGTAGACGGAACACTACGTTGTATATCGGTCCCCATTCTGGTTGCACAAGCAGAAGGTAGGGACAGACACGTCCATCTTGCATCAGCTAGAGCCCACCCACCAGAGCTGCTTGTGGGTACACTACTCCATCAACCCACCGCCTTTCTCCCACTGCACCCCTCGAGCCCTCTGAGGCCAACGTGCGATTACGTTCTCTGCCCTCACCAATCCAACAGGCACAGGTAGACACTGAGCTCCAGCTGTGAGAGGCTGCAGAGGGCTAGAAAGTACAAACGTCACCTGCCAACTACCGTGAGAAAATACTGCGAGAAAATACTACCCCAAGGAAATTAGAGAGAGCACACCTGAGGGTTTGGTGCAGGCTCCAGAATGGTACTTCAGCCTAGCGGCATGCAGGATGCTGGGATGCACACGGCAATGAAATATTTAAAGATGAAGAAATGCGTAAAGCTTGGCTGAAGGCAGCTAAAGAAATAATGGACAAGCCCTCTGATCCCTGAGCGATTATATTAGAGGAAATAAATCCTCACCGGAGCCTGTTTGACTTTCGCTCTTCAGTTTCATGCTTGGAAGTTCAGGTCTTTCTTTCACAACATACTGAAAGAAGATTTTCAGTTGATTGGCTCCCACAGATCCCTGAAAAGAGGTGTGATGGCACTGGTGTCCTGTCTTCATTGGTACTCAGCAGTATCTCAGAGAGTTAAAATGATGTTTCAGAGGGAGAGAAAGAGAAAGGACCTGCACAAACCCCACGCTTCCAGTCAGGCACTCTGCAAGTTAATTCAGATGACACAGCTTTGGACGGAAAATTTTCTTTTATATTCTGTGTCTAATGCAGAGGAAGGGTAATACATATGGAACTTGTTTTTCAGCAGCAACTTGAGAATTAGTCAAAGTTTTAAATCTAGGGCAAGTAAATCAAGCAGAAATAAAGAGAAAGGACATGCGAGTTGTAGTTGTCCTTCTCTATCACTGAGCATGCGAGCTCTGGGAGGTCAGAGCAGAGGCTGCAGCCAGCACACAGCACCACAGCCCGGCCTTGGCGAGCGGCCCCTCTGCTTCTGGCTGCCAACTGCTCCCCAGCCCCCGTCTTTTGGTGCTGTGCCACAGATATTGCAACTATCTGGGAAAAAACAGTTCAAGGGAGTGTAGAGAAATCTAATCATGTTTAGCAGGAACAGCAATGCTGGGAAGAAACCAATTGTTTTGGAGTTTGCCTGGCTTTGTTCTGGCTTCCCCAGTGTGGGGAACAAAGGCACTGTCTGACTGGGATTAAAAAAAAAAAAAAAAAAAAAAAAAGAGAGATTGGGCAGAACAGGTGAGGTTGGAAATGTCACAGTTTATCTGTCTGAAAGTCTTGGAAATATTATTCATATCCCTAAACTGGTAAACGCTAAGATAAATAAAAACCCATTAACTCCTATATCATTAGATGAAATTCTTTCCCAGATGCTATTCATTTCTCTCTGCACCAAAACTCTGATTGTACTCAGTGGGGGACCTTTTGGTATGACAAGTAACTAAATGGTCAGGATTTCAGTTATTATAGGTAAGTCCAAAAAGGAAAAACTGGGTTTAGAAGGAAATGTGCTTACATAAGCTGGGTAGACCAAACTACTGCAAATGACAGTAAATTTAAAAATAATCTGAACACCACTCTTCCTGCAGCGTTGAAAAGCCTGCCTAATTTTTTTTTTTTTTTTTAATGGTTTATTATTAAAGCTTATTCCATTTTTAGGCATGTTTAGTTGCTGGTTCAGCTGGTCCAGGAGCACAGCAAGGGCTGGTATGCTAAGCTCCACACATCTCCTGAGAACTCCTTCCCTTATGAGATCTCCACTGGTTTTGCAAACATCGAAAGCACTGGTGGGTCACCAAGTTAATCTGAATCTAAATTACCAGAGGATACAGCTGTATGCAGAGCTGGAGGGAGGGTTGGAGGCAGTCTGGCTGTTGATGTCTTCCTTTTTACAGCTGCAGGGCTCTGTATTGCCTGTCCCTTTCTTAACTGAGCATCCTCCTGCAGTATAAAGCTGTAGGGGCAGGTATTCTCATCCCAATGGAAAACAAATGCAGGGAATCATTTTCCTCAGCTAAAAGCTGCTGGAAAAGAGAGTACGTTCTTCAGTGAAAAGTCAGATATGGCTTCCTCATTTTTTCACAAATACATTCAGCTTTTTTTCCTGTGTTTACCAGACTTGAGAGCCTCACTGGGAGTAGCTCAAAAGGCCATGGGGGAAAAAAAAAAGTTACAGCTCTGTTGTAGCAATTCTGGAAAGAGAGACAGAGACACGATCTTGGCGAACTTCAGTGGGATAGTGCGAGGTGAAGTACATGAAAATAAATAATCAGGAAATATTTGTGTAAATACTACCACACTGCCAGCCCCTCCTGTCTATTCCCACTCGCTGTCTGTGAACTGAGAGCATCTGTCCACATCTCCATGCGCCAGAAGGATTACCACAAAAAGGAATTTACATTCTGTCAATTAAAACACCATCAAGCTAAGGATTAAAGTCACAAACACATGAATTAGAGATGGTGCCAAGGGACTCTACCTATCTATCTTTCATGACTTTTCTAGGTGCATGCTATAGAAGCATTAAAGGCACCTTTAATCTGCTACATTTCCATGCATGGCGTTTACTTAGAGTGATGACCACCGAGGTGTCAACAAGCACAGGGCAAGCACAAACCAGGATTGGCATATGCCTCCCTGTTAGACTGCATGCACAAGTTATACTTGCCATCTCTCAAACTGAAGTGTTCATAAAGTGTTGAATATTACTGTGACAGTCACTAAAACACTGCCCTCAAACCTTGTAAAAGTGCCTTTATGTAAGGGATCAAACTAAAAGCTGGGCAAAACTTAACTGAACCCTACCTTACACTGAGGAGCAATCAGGCTGTTGTGTATTCCTCTAGCACTGGATAAAGGACTATACACTAGCATTTACTGCATTAATTCATGCTAAATTTTAGCTTCAGGTTAAAGCTTGTGCGAATGAGGATGCAAGCTATAAATGGTTTGCAAAATGTACAGGGGAAAAAAAAAATGTTTGATCACATAAAATAATACCTTCTGGGTATATTCACTGCACAAAATGGCCTTTCTTCCCCAATGACTGTGGTGGCAGGCAGCGCAAAAATGCAATGGAAAAGAATAAGAATGGCATATTTTGTCTCATATCTCTCCTTGTACCACATGCTTGGGAAAGAGAGTGTTGTAGAAAAGTCACTGTGCTGGAGCTTGAAAGAAGTGAGTTTAACCCCTGATTCTGCCTCCAGCTTCCTTTACGGTATTTAGGACTTCAATTCCTCCTGTGTTAAATGGAGGAACAATTCTTGCCTTTTTATCGTACATTCATTGTCAATTTTTTGTGGGAGGAACTGTGAACATTTTGTGTACTCTGATCAGGAACAGCATCTCTAGTTGCTATCTTAATACTCCGTAATAAATGAGAGTGTGAATTTGTGCATGCTGGGGTCTATTCCCTGGGCTTGGCAAGCTAGCACGGTGGAGTATTTTTCACCCTGCTAGCCCCCAGGCCTCGCAGCACCGTGGCTTCTGCAGGAACAAATGGAGTCTAGTTACAGTTAGGGAAGATTATTACAATTTGATTATAGGCTTGGCTCTGATGGTTCACTCCGTGCTACTGAGAGAGGAGAAAGAGTACAGTCCCTGTCCTTTGGAGACTGCGATACAAATGAGGAGAGAGGAGAGAGAAAAAACCCACAGTGGAGAAAATGGAAGAGGCTGCAAATTCAAGGTCATTTATCTATGTATTTTAATAATGATGAAGTGGCAGCAGCTTTCCCAGCAAAGGTCAAAATTTGTGCACTTCAGAGAGGAAGCGAGGCAAAGGAGTTTTGCACTTTTCCAGAAAAGCTTATCTTTAATCTGCAGCACCTCTATTTACCTCAGCGAATATACTCCTCTTGCTTGATTTGAGTACAGGCTTCAGCCCTGGGTGAGGAAGGAGCTCCAGGTACAGAGGTGCAGCACAGGTATGAGTCTAGACCTGAGGCAGGAGGAGCAATGAGTACTTTAACATGCACTGAGCAACCACGCTGTAACTCCGCTGTGCCCAGACCCTGCCACCACAAGGAGTCCTGTCTGCCCTGTCCTTCGTCTCGCCCTCCTGTGTCCCCAGTCCTGCCTTTATGGGACTCTTACCTCCTTCTAAGCTGTTCTCATTTTGTACCTTGAGCTTCCTCCATCAAAGGTACCTGTGTGATTTTTACAAGATCTAATGCACACCCACTCCTCCTGGAGCCCTGAAGGTCTTTAATGGTTAGAGGTTGAGTCCAAGCCAAAGTTACTTTGATCTTCATATATCCTTCCAGCAGTAAATCATACTGCATAGCACATGTTTCAAATGTCCCTATATAAAAAGGCCAAAACTCAGTATTCATATTCCCTCTGAACTCTACGCTGGTATCTCTGTCTTTTCCTCATTTCTACCAATTTGCAGTGATGAAACTCAATAAACACAGGTGCTACTACTGGGAGGAAAAAGAGCATCTTCCCCCCTCTTTTCCTCTCTGCTCTACCATAGCGCTCCTGACATGGGTACAAGCTGCCTGCCAGCTCCCCGCTTTCCCTGGCCTTTTTTTTTCCCTGGCTATGGTTGCACCACCACCCAAGAGCTCTCCATTGCCCTGATGAATGAGCCGCTGCCTGCTGGTGAGAGGTAAACGTCTCAAAACTTCCCGCTGCTTTTACGAGCGCCGAGCTCAACGGCAAGCCCAATCTACAGGCAAGAGCAAAGCAACTAAACAGCGAGCTCCCCACTGCTGCAACCGCTAATGAGCCACTTACTTGGCATGAGCCCTCCCGCTGGCGATGGCACAGCACCTCGCTGCCAGCTCCCAGCTGCCAGGCCTTGGGAAAGGGGAGAACCGTGTAGCAGGGGGAGTCCAGCACTGCACACGCAAGGCATTCCATGGTAAAAGCCGGTATTTTTCAGCCTTTGTTACAGGGACCTGAAGGGAATGGATTTTTTTTTTTTTTTTCTTCCTTCTTGCTCCGTCAGGAAATAATTCTAGCGAGCGCTTTGCATCTGAGAAGCAAAAAGCAGCACTGTTTCCATCTTTGTACACCAGGTCTGACCACAGCGCTGCAGCAGTGTCCATGGTATCCATTTTGTACCTAAGAACCTCCGAAGCTCTCTGACATTGGATCAGGTCACTTCGTGGCAGTAAGTGGTATTGCACATCTCAGGAAAGCAGAGTTATTTCCTTTCTCCTTGCAAGCCAAACTTCCACAGTAATAGGTTGTTAATGTCTTTGGAGTTGCTGGTCCCTGTGTGTGGGAGACAGCTTGCGCCTTCAAGCTGCTATTGTCTGGAGAAAGATGTGAAGGTAAAGTTTAAGGGACTAACTCCACATGACCTTGCAAAATTACACAGCCCTGCTAGGGGAGGAGATGAGGGTGGCACCCCTGGCCTCCTCTTTTCCATAAAATTTGTCTTTAAGCAAAAGATTATTGCCCAGACTAAATCATGTGGAAAACACATGCCAGGCCCCTCACTGCATTTTTGAATGGTGTTGCACTGAGGCACCACTAAATTCAGCGGAGTTACACCCCTTTTCATTCGTGAGATCCACGGAGCTTGGACCCACTTCTGCTACTAAAGGCAGTCAAGCTGCAGCCATTTACAGCAGTGTTGGTTTTGGCTTGCTACATCTACATTAGTTCTTGCTATAGCATTCCATGATATTAGGTGCTTTTCTCAAGCAATGAGTGATGAAGACGCTTATAGAGAACTTTATAGCACTTCAGTTGACAATTTTCTGGGTTGAATGTGCATCTCCCTCATAACAGAGGTCTCTGCACCACAGATGGTGTTTTACATATAGCAGTAAAATGACATAGTTGGAGCTGCAGCATATGTGCCTTTGCTGTGTCTCTGTATCCCATGCAAGTCCACTGGGTTTCCAGCTAGCTCCCATTTTGCATACATCAGCTTAACATTCAGCAGAGGCAGATGGGATGCTGGCCTTTAGTTCTTCCTTCAATTGGTAAAAAAGATTGCAGTATTAAAGTGGGGAAAAAGAAAATGAACAGGACCTTGCTTATGAACGTAATAATGTTTCCCTCCACTACAAAGCCAGAGCTTTGCAATGTTATAAAATTGCTGCTCTTTCCCAGTCCCCCTCAGAATAAATCGGCAATGCTCACTTTCATGGGTTTCCATTTAAGAGAATCCTGCACGTTCTTTGGTGTTTTAAGCTTGTGAAATATTTCCCACCTGATTCATTGAGGATTATTATTAAAGTGAATTTAGCACTGACTAAAGCTCCTGGATTGTCAATCCTGGGAACGTGATGTTCTTTTCAGCTACAAACTATTACAGCAGGGACAGGGGAAGATCGTTTCCCAGAGATGCTCACCAGCATGCTCAGTCTGACCTCAGCCAGGAGGAAGGGCAGAAGGCTATTTCCCACTCAGGCAGTACCTCCTCCACCAGCCCTTTCTGCTGTGGGACCATGCTGTGATGGAGAGAGATTAATTTCTGTCTTCTTTGCCCCGCAGCTCTCTAAGGAAGGTGCTTTTTCAGCTGGCGGTGGCTGAGGGGCAGTGCTGTAGAGGAGATCTGTGGCTGTGTCAGACCCTGAACACTGATCCAAGAGGGTCTGGGACATATCATCAGAGAATGATCCCCGAAGGGCAGTCACAGTAGAAGAGCAGAGAGATTGAGGAGATCAAGATATGAAACTTGTTAGCCTAGCTTAATCTCTAATAAAAATGATCTCAGCTTATGCATAGCTGGAAAACACACCAGAAATGTTGTGAAGGGAGTCTGGGGAGATGTAAGCAACTTCCACAGTCTCTTTTCTATTTCTCCGAACCATCCACGTTGCCCTGATACCCACCCAAAAGAAATTACATTTCCTCCTTGATAGAGAGCAAGGCATGAAATCCTTCCTGGACTAGTCAGCTGCCCAGGGATCGATGTGCCCAAAAGACCCACAGTTCAGGCTCCTGGATGCCTCCAACAGTGCATCTGTGAAGCTACAGCAAAGAATACATGCAGCAAAGCTGTATCATGCCTTGACAAGCCTTTGTTTCCACTGAAGTCCCTAGAGACGAAGCACTACTGATTTCTTCTCTTATACAGGCAGGGAGAGAGGCAGTGTGTTTGCTGGCATGTCCAGCTTTCAAGCCTCTCTCCCTGCCTCTCTCCTGCACTGACTCTGCCAGGGGTGATGGTTGTGATTCTGGGGAGCCTATCTTACAGGCTCGTCATCCCTCTCTTACACAAAGACACACATCATTTTACTCCTACCTTCAGTTTTAAGGGTGAAGTAGTAGGGGGTATAAACAATACGAGTGTTCTATATTTCTTTGTATTTTCAGTTGACTGCACAGAATATTTTAGTTCACACTAAAATATTCCTGAGGGGGAAGCAGAACTTTCCTACCCCTTTATTTTTGATTGCCAAAGAGAATCAAGATGCAGCTGAGTTGATGCAATGACATCAGCTCTCGGTGCTGTCGTCTCACACTGTTTGGCAGTTTTTAATGTTAAACCTCCAGCTTCCAGAGCCAGTGGTAAGACTCAAAAAACATAGGAAGACAATGCGAGTGTCTCTCCTTTTTCACTCAGGAGAAAAATTTTAAAATTGTGACCATGTGACCCCTTCCAGGCTCTGAAAAGATATGGTAACAAACTTCTGGACTTTTTCCTTTCTTCAGTAAAAAAAAAATCTCATGATTTTGAAGCCAATCTTCTGATTTCCAGAAGCATTTCACTCGTGATTCCTGAATGCTCAAGGTTGGCAACATTGACCCTACCCTATATTCTAGGAGCACATGACAAGGAGACTTGCTATATCAGCTAACTTGTAAACACTGTAAACTGTCTGTATTTATGTTGAATAATCACTTTTGCAGGGCAAGCAAAAAACAGAGCTCATAGCACTCAAACAAAAAAAAAGGGGGGGGGGCTGAAATCAATACACCCTTAGTTCTCTTGTCTCAGCAAAAGGAGAGTCTCAGGCAGCTTTTTAACCCCTTCACACTCTAAAGAGGAGGAAAAATAACAGCCTGAACAGGCCAATCTCTGCCTTGTCACACTTGTTAACATTACCTCTCTGATGTGATTCAAGATGTTGTGACAACAGCCTAAGCCCATGTCCAATAAATATTTTAAAATATGAGACATGTATGGTAAAATATTAAGACCCACAGCAAGTGTAATGAAGTGGAATGTTGCCTGGGCAGAGATGAGCCCATGGGAGCCAGGATCCTTGCCTCACAGGAAGGCAGAGATGTCGCAGTCCACCCCCAGGTGCCCATGTCTTGTCTGATGCATCACGGTGGCATGGCAGGCCCACCAACATGTCCAAAATAGCGGTCAAGCTGTCTCACGGGCCTGCTCACCTCTCCGTCCTTATCCTATTGCCTGTACTAACAGCGAGCAAACACATGACTTTCCCCATCTCATCAAGAAGGGCTGAAGCTACACGTGAACCACGAAACCTCTACATCTGCATCCCAGGCTTGCTCCATCCTCCCTGGATGCTTCCTAGTCCCCAGAAGATGCCAGAGTTTTGTGGTGCTGCAAGCTGAGGAAATCAGACCAAGGCTGCCAGCTCAGCTCCCTCACCCTTAACATATGCAGGTAGTGCTCCTGGTCCATATGATGTCATCCCAGAATTAGCGTGCTGATTAACAGCTGGCTTCCTGCCATTCTAATAGGCTCTAAATACCTCTCCTAGGAGCTCCTAAAAGGAATTTGATTTTGGAAGGGGTAGTAGAGGATATTTTGTATTCAGAGGGTCTTCTTCATCCCCATAGGACATTCAGTAATTCTCAGTAATTGTCCTACACTCTGTTTCTAAAGCTCGTTGTTTTCAAAAAGCATTTCATTGGCAAGTGCTCCTGAAGTCTCCATCCCCCATTCCTGGCTCCCCCTTTCCCCCCTTGAATTATTGATCTTTAGCCAGAACAGGATTTGTCTTCATTATACGTGAGCTGCAATCACCACAGATATTAGTGTAAACTCCTGGCAGCAGATTGATTAGTTCCTTGCATATGGAAGCGGGGGGTACCTCCCACAGCTTTATCAGGGATCCCCAGAGCCAGTTGTTCTTTACAGGACACAAAAATGGAAATTAGATTTCAGTTAAATACATCAGAAATTAGATTAGATGTCATTACTTCAAAAAGCCAAGCTCGGGGGAACAGTGCTCCTCAAAAGACTAAAAAAAAGATTTTGTATGGAAATATCAGTAGCATCACTCCTTGTCTCAGTGATTTCCGAGTGGCAAAAACAGAGTTTCTCTTCCCACCACTCATGACCAACAGGTCTAAGAGCAATCCTCCTTAGCAGGGTGCAAAATAAACAGTGTTAAGTATAAAAACTCACTTACCCTTGGGAACTAGAACTGCATAAAGCAAGTCTGTATTCCCCATAGTCCTGGAGCATCATTGCTGCTGCTCTTTGCTTGTTGTGAGCAAGGAGTTAGAGACCAAAAGCTAGTCAGGGAGAGGTATTCTTCTGTTGGGACCCATCGCAGCTGGTGTATAAGGAAACATGGGAAGAGTAGGGCAACCAGCTAGATTTTGCTAAACAGCCTCTCCTGCAGTCACAGGCATCTGTGACCAAAGGGTCCCAGAAATGTATGCCAAGGCCACAAAAGAGCACGTGTGGCAGCCTGGGACACTAAGAGCACTGGCAATGGTAATTGCAATGGCCAGGCAGCATCACCACACAGGGCACCAGATAAAACATACCATGTTTGTACGGGACATGGTATGCGGAGACTGCAGTTTTGCATAAGAGACATGCTGGGGCACTGCTGAAAGTTTCCAAAGACAAACGTGACCCGAGTTTCACAAAGAAATAGGTTGGCACCCACCTGCAGCCAACCAAATGCCAGAAGAGCTCAGCAACATACCAGCATCTGTGAGGAGAACTTCTGCAAAGGGCAACTGAGCTGCATAGTCATCATAGGGCTTTTTTTTTTTTTTAGTATTACACCAAGAATCACAAGAAATGGTCTTTTCCCTAAGGAAAAGTCTGAGAGTTTTGAAACCACCACCTATTGGTAGAAAACCTTACAGATTTTCATTCTATACCTAGCTAGTCCACAGAGTCATTCTCCAACGTTAGCCAAACCAAGCAAGCCCTCTCATCATCTTGTATCCTGACTGATGTTTTTCTTTTGGCTTCGAAAGCTATAGTCTGGGCAATTCCTGTTAATTCAAAACGCTGTTGCAAATGTCATTTTCCCTACCCACCACTCTGACCCCTTCATGCTTTCCTCTGTTACCATCCCTTAGCTACTTCCTATCTATCACCCCTAAAACAACTTGTTTCCATTTCAAACCTTTTGTTGACTGTCAGACTAAACTGAGATAAGATAAGGCAGCCTAATTACACTGGATATTTTAGATAGATCCAATTCCAACCAATCACACTCCGGTTATTACAGAAAGCTGCAGGTTTATTTAAGTAGAAATTAAGCTATACAGTTAACGTTTCTATTATGAGGACTCTTGCAAACAACTTGGTAATAGGCTGTTAGCACTTTTATATTCATAGCCTCTTTGGCCTGGAAGAACAAGATGATTAACATATGTAAAAGCTCCAAATGATCAGCATCCTTGATGCTGATCCAAAGAACCTCCAAAGAGCCATTCCTCAGACATGTCCTTTTATAACCCAAACCATTTAATTTACATATTCATTTACATATGTCCCACAACACTTTAAAAGTTTCTCGTTGGATTGGTTCAATAGCAATTCATTTATATTTATCTCACTTCCACATTTGTAACATCATTAGAGTCACAATGAGCTTAAAATACTGTAACAAAATCCTTGGTGTCGGAACAGCCCCACCTCAGAAATGTCTTATTAAAATTCTTCATCACCCAGTCTCAAAACATCTTCTAATCATATTCCAGTGCAACAAATTAGCAAATCGCAAGGTTGTAGCTCACGTTATCCAATTAAATGAAAATGAAGGACTTTAGCTCTGTCAAAGACAAATTATTCCTACTGCTGTTTTCAGCCAACTTGGCCTCCTATTTCTGGTCTCTTTATGCCACCACAGCGACCGAGAAACATCCTACAAGCACTAAAGACACGTTGCTCCAAGGGCAATGCCAAAGCAAGTTTCCCAAATGTCCCATTTTGCCTTGTCTCCCATGGACCTTGTGGTCTCCCACAAGGATGACCCCATGGCCCCCACGTCTGACAGATAGTCACTGTTGATAGAGCATCCACTACAATTTGGTCCTGGTCTGAGGGCTTCAATGTGCTTCAGGATTAACAATAATCCTTCACTTTTTCAGTTCTCTGTCCCTGAAATAGTTCTCATCTTTTGTCAGTCTTTCCTATTTATATTACAAGCTCTCCAGAGACATTTATTTTATTTAGAAGTCAGCACAATGGATCCCCAAATTCCCCCATGAGCATAGGTGATATTCCTTTCTTAATCATAATGATCAGCACCGTCACTGACCCTTTCATACCACGTCCCAATCTCACTGTCATATGCAGCCATTATTTTTTGAGCCATTTCACACATCTGAGGCGGTTAAATGGCTTTCATCATTTTGGCAGTCAGAAAACTTGCTACCATACAAGGACAAAGTTTCCCAGGAACAGGAAAGCTGCTCAAGAACCTTCTTCTCATTTCCCAAAGCTAACGGTGTCACTGACAAAGGCATTCACAGGTTCTCTATGCAATGGGCTAGAATTAACGAAGGGGTGAGTCATTTTTCATTTGCAGAATTTTAATGACTATCGTCAACAGCATTTGCATTCATTATTCCTTCATGACATACCAAAGAGCTGGGAAAATTTTTGCACTTGGAAAACTACATCACTGCAACACTAGTTATGTCAAGGCCTTAATATTTATTTGAATTATTCTTGGCATGTTTTTTCTTCTCAAAGCACTATGGAGCACATAATTACTGAAGTAAATATATATCCCCACATGCATGTTTCTATAAAATAGTGTAAATATACCACAGAACTGATCATCTCTATAACATAAATATTTTTCCATCGAAGGATCATATGATTTCATGAGTAGAGTTTTCTTTCATCTTCAGTTGAGTAACTGGGGCTTGCGAATCTATGTCAGAGTGAAAATCCGTAGCCAGGATTTTCAAAAGGAATAAGGGATATGGATTATGTTTTTTTCATGGAGGATTTGGTATATCTCCATTAGGAACCTAAATTTCAGACTTGTAGGTACCTCAAATCAGACACTTCCAATATGTCTCCAACTACAAATATGAAGTGTAAGATAAGCTCTATCATGAGCCACTTCTGAAAAGTCATAGCCTGGCAATCAACTGAACTCCAGAGGCAATATTACTAAGAGGTTTCCTCCAAGTGCTCAACAACCCCAGTTCAGAGAGGCTGCTCTTAAGAGTTTAACCCTGACGGCCAGTTTGGTTGCTGGTTTCCGTGGTGAGAATGATGACAAATGAGTCAGTTCATGCCAAACAGGACAACAGCTTTTCTGATTTAGATTTTCCATCAATAAGAAGAGCTCAGAGAGCAATAAGTTGTGCCAGTCAGGTCAACAACAGATTCCAGAGTGTTCTGATTTTTCATTATTTGATAAAATAGATAAACCTCATCCAATACCTACCCAGCAGTAGGTTAAAACTCTCTCCAAAGAAATTAAACACTCATGCTCTCATGTCTGTGAACGAAGACAAGCACAGGCCCCTGAGACTGGCTCACATTCAACCAGCCATCGATTACTTTTCCAAACAGAAATACCAACAAGCTTCCCACAAGTTTACCACGAATTAACAGATACAGGCAAGAGTGGCATTATTTGGGGAGGGAGGAGGTTAGCAGGTATGAGAACCTCCGCTAGCATGACGCAGTGTGGCACATATTTACTTTACGTGATGGAGAGTGACAGTGCTGTTATCTGCCCATGCACATACCCAAGCATCACAAGGTGTCTGCATGCAGCCCTGGGCATCACCAGAGAATATATATACTTTTTTTTTTTTTTTCCCCCAGGACTATGAGCAGAATGCAAGCTCTGAGCATCAACTCAAGGTCTCCTAAGGACTGACATGATGTAAACCCCATCATCTCACATGGCGTGACAGACAGGTATGACAGAAAGGGCAGTGGTGAACCTGGTCCATGGGCTGAGTTTGACCAGAGGACAGCCACTTCCACTCCTCAAATCTCAGCACTCCTTAGAGGCAAGGAGCATAAAATTGGGACCAGTAGCTACACTTGCCTCTGTACCTTAAAGGGAACCTTGATGGATTGGTTTATTTATTTTTATATCTTACAGTAGGAAAGCATGAACATTTACTGATAGAAAGCTTATTTTTCCTTGGTTTCAATTCTAGCTGTAGCAGTGCTTTTCTTTTATGTTGGAATATGCCTCACAGTGCAGATTTTCAGCATAATAAACCTGAGCTACAGAACTGACCTGTCACAGATCATTGCAAACCTGGCCCAGATTTTAAACCCATCACAAAACAGTGAAAGACTCCATATTTTATCTTTTATCCTTTTAACCACAAATATAATTTATTTCATTCTTTGGTAGGACAGTGAACATAAGCATCAGTAACAGAGTAGAGGTACCATTTAAAACAGTTAGCGAATCTGTAATTCCTAGGCCAACACTGCCTGTGTTTTATATGATATTTACTCTCCTTTGAATTCCTGTTCGTGAGGTTCTATGTTCTGTTGACATTCCCCAACTAATTAGAGAGACATTTTATGGTACCAAAGAGACATTCCTTCCCTTTCAGTCCCAGACCTACGAATTCCCTCATTTCTCATCCTTATTTGATCAACAGGTAAAGAAATGACAAATTGGTCATTTACAATTCTCCAGATGAAACCTACATCTCTGGGTGTCTCTAATGAAGCTAGTCTAATGTGTCATGAATTTCTGATGCTATCCTTTGCAAACACTTGCAATGCAAAGCTTGTATGAAACAAAGTACGTACAAAGCTATATTTTGTAGTCTACCTCCTCATATGGGAATCACACACACATGTGAAAAAGCACTTAACAGTAGTTATCTCTACTCTATTGAAAAAGGAACTTTCCAATTTTCAGTTATGTTAATACAAAACCTAATGTCCTGTGGAAGCTGATGTGGGTTGTGCATGCATGAATTATTATTGATTTTCTTGCAAAGACTTATCTCTGGACTACAAACAGTCTCAATATAAAAGTTAAGGTGAAATACTCTCTAAACTGTGTTACACAAAAAGAAACTATTTCCATTCTTCTGTGGGTAAACTGATGGATATCGTTATGATACCTAGTTAATCCTTTCTGGATGAGCATTAGATTTTTCTTGGCACAGCATCTTGTACTAGTTTTTTTTTTTGTTTTTTTTTTAAAAAAGTAAAAACTGTTGTTGCCAAGGCATTAAGCAATAAAATGTTGAATGCTATTCTTGCAAAAGTAGCTCGAATAAACTATCAATGCACAGGATAAAGTGGAAAATACATGAGTCAGGCTAAGGCATTATATCTGCTGGGGAGAGTGGGGAGCCACGCACCACACCCAGGCTCTGCCTGGAGCAACCAGAGCGCCCTCCTCCTGGAGATACTGTCCTGCGAGCTGCCTTCCAGCTTTGTGTTTTGGTGGTGACTCACAGTTTAAGCTTGTCAGAAAATAATTATTCCGCCTACCCAGGGAAAACATTGATCTTTACATGAAAACCTCTAAACTGTACACTTTTGCACATCATGTACACCAAACCAGAGATTAATAAATGATGCTACAGTACTTCACAGGCATTTCTACTCTGCCTTCATTGTGTTTTCATTCTCCCGTGTGGGGTACGCTCAGCGGGTGGACTACATTTCCCCCAGCACACTGTAATTTCATTTCTTGGCAGTTTTCCATCGTGCATCATGGGAGTTCCCATCTGAAGCACATCAAGAGTTTTGTGTCCAAATGAGGAGTCCAGACCAAAGCAGATACAGGTACATGAAAGGAGAGGACAGCAATACACTGATCGAGGATCCGTGCATTCCAATTCATGTGCCTGTTTTTTCTGTCTGCAACTCCAGACTGGGAAGTTACGTTCTCTTCCTTCACCGCTGCTCCATCAAGAAAGCTGCAGTCAGGGAGAAGGGCTATTTCCTCAGCATATGACTGCTGAGACAACACTTCATTTTCCACTGGTTTTACCCTGAATGGAAAAATCAGTTTCTAAACTAGCTGGCCAGGAAGATGCTGAGACACCAGCCGTGCTAGAGATAGCAGGGAGGAGCACATAGTTTCTGATTTTATGTTCAGAGCAAGTCTGCTGATATACTGAAATTACTATCTGTTTGCACTGCTGTAAATGAAATCAAAAAGCAGACTTGGAGTTAATACATGGGCTGTACTGATCCTGCATAACTGTCATTGTTTTGTTTTTTCCTCCCATATCACAAAGGCAGGTAACTGTACAGGATCCCCAAATACACTATCTTTTGTTCACTACAAGGAAACTGAATTCATCCTGATCACTCCAGTAAACACTAAACCCACTAAGGCACATGTTTAATCAAATAATTAGGAAAGGTGCAGGGGAAATGTGTGCTGAAAAGATAATGTTGTACTTTAAAGGATTCATTATTGGTTATTACATTTTACATAGAATGTCATTTTCTTTACTAGTTAAAGAAAAGGTGAAGGAAGAAAAACAAAGTCCTACAGACTAAATGCTTCAGCTCCATCTAAATTATAGACTGCTAAGAACATGCCTGAAATTGGAGGTGCCACCTTTCAAAGAAGCACTGCCATTATGGTGCTAACATGGCACCATCTGATTTTTCTCTTTTCAAAGTTACTCGCTACATTCAAGCACTTGAGCAAAGAGGTACATGGGCATTCTGGCAGAGCATTTATATCCCGTAACCCCAAGTACTGGCATCCCCAGCCTGCTTGCAGAGCATGTCGAACTCGCAGGAGCATGCAATGCAATTAGAGCCCAGGAGACAAAGGTGTATATCACCATCCTCCATGGGAAAGCGCTGGAGTATACGAGTGCTTGGCAAAGACCAAAGAAAGATGACAAGAGCAAAGTGCGAGCACATGAAGCACAGCAAAAAGGAGGGAGATATGGAAAACGAGGGTGTAAAATGCTGATCCTCACCCTCATTTCAACATCCAGCAGTAGTTCAGATTTAACATGATGTATATTAAAGGACGACCCAACCCACAAAACTGCTTAAAATCTTCCCCTGTGCTTCACAAACTGCAGTTCTCTTCACCCTCAGCTGAGGAGTTTTTTAAAGCCAGAAGACTGACAAATAGTTAAAAACCACCTATTGAGAAGTGTCTGCTGCTGGTTCTGCTGTTAGTATTGAGATTTCCTGTCAGCCTTTACAGAAATTCTTTGGGAGTCTGACAGGATTAAGGGGATTAATACATTAAAGCATTATTACAGCTTTCACAGGGGATTTTCAAAGACTTTACACTGTGATCTATTTGTCCTGTTACATAAAATGAGCATTAATAGGCCGATTGAAAAGAATCTCTGCAATCGATAACCTTAATTTTTGTAAACATATTCTGCTATCAGAATGAGGAGTTGAGGTCACCAGCCCTCCCACAGCGTGTTACTTAAATTAAGCTGCATAGATGTATTTTTGGTGTACACCAAAGGTTGGTCTGGGTGTTACAACCTACTCGTGACAGAGAGAGATTTGTTAACACTGAATCACCAACCCCAACTTCTCAACCCCTATGGCGTCCTGGCTGACTCACCACCCGGATTGCACAATGCCTGCTATTCAGAGACCCATGCTGCGACTGTCTTGCCAAATGGCTCCATTTGGAGAACAGAGTTTTTACCTTAATTAAACATTTGTGGGTAGATGGGTGGCTGTCAGTTGCTGGGGTGCTGCTGCTCTCCTGCTGGAGAAGATCATCGTTCTGGGGACATCACGCTGCCAAGTCTCCTTCCCTGTCCCAGCCCTCCCCAACTCCAGCCTGGTATGGCAGTCTCCTTGCATGACTAGCTCAAAGAGAGACAACCCTACTGCCTCCGTCCTCCAACCAGTCAACTCACTCCTAATTTATTTCAGGACCATAAGCAGCACTTACCCTTGCTGATTTTCCAGGCTCCTCTCGCATGGGCAGGGTCTGTGCTCCCCCACAGCACTGCACTCTCACCCTCCTTTGCATTTCTCTAGAAACAATTTCACACCATCCCTTAACATAAACTTCAGTGTTTTGTTGAGAAAACTTCCCTTGAAAAATTTTCACAGGAAAAAGGGCATAACCTCTCCCCTCTATTCTCATTCTTTGACTGCTTCATGTAAGTCTTTAAAATATTTAGGCATAGAGAGACAGATCTCATCAGTTGCAAATCAGCATAAATCAGTACAGGTGAGGATCAGGGCAGGCTTTTCCACAAAGATGTCTTCTAAAATAGAGGGGCACTCTTTAACTATGGGCTCTGCTGTAGAGAGGGGCTGGGTTCCAAAGCTTTTCTTTTGCCCTGTACTTTTGAGATAATATAGAAGGCACAGTCTTTGCTTATACATGTCCTGGGCTTTCAGAGAGTACTTTACTTAACTAGCCCCAACTAAGCTAGCATCTGCGTAACTCACAGACCTTGAGGGATCCATGAACCTCTAAATTAGGAAGGGAAGCATTAGCCTTGGCTTTCTGATCAAGACCTAAAATATAGGAAGATTAAAGTTGAGAATTTTATTTTTCGAAGCCAGACTAGGTATCCCATTCTCAGTAAAATACAATAGCTATTTTGTGTCTAATTTCCCTAGGCTGTTCTGAAAATCCAGGTACTATGAAATCCCTCAAAGACTGAGCAGGGGTCACTCACCTCACACCCATTATCTTCTCCAAGTGGTTGCTTAGCCATTGAGTCTAGTCTCTATTAAGAGCTATTAATGAGGTACTTGTATCAGTGAGATGTATATTATTGTATAAATGTGATTGTCAATTTTTGGTTGCTATGAAATGCAAGGTTGGCTATGTGAAAAAGGCTTCACACTGAGATTTCAGCATTGCCGTGCCAGGCAGAAAAGAGTGTTATCTTACAATAGGTTAACAACTTGTTAAGGAGTTACTAAAGCATTGAGGCAGTCAGTAGTCTGGTGGGTGGAGGGTTAAAACTAATTTGAAGTTATGTTGGGAATCAAAGATATCCATGTGGGGAGAGACTGCAGTTGGAACAGAATATCAGGGAGGATTAGAAAAAATGAAAGAACAAACCAACAAAACTTGTATATCCAAATCGGCATCCTCTCCCTTGACGGCAATGTAAGAATATGGGCTTTGCCTAAGAGCAGGAGACACAGGCACATGATTAAGTATGTATTGCAGATGGCTTGCCAGCTAGATAATGGAGAATCGAAGAAGTCTCTTGGATCTGATCTAAGCATAGGTAAATAGAAATACAGTTTTCTTTTATATCTCTCCTCTTTTCTCCATGATACTGCAACTGTGCTACCCATACCTTCATTTTACAAACAATTTTTCCAATTTGCATTTACTTTTATTTTTACTTCTTGTTTGGATATTTGCCCCATCTCTCAGAGTTCAGTCTCAGTTCAGGTCTCCAAAGCATCTGGATTGCAGATGTGGCAGGCTGCATCTGTGATAAGAGGTACGGGCTGCAGGGACAGGCACTAGCTGGGACTGCTCCTTGGCTGGGTGAATTCTGTACCACCAAACCCCGCAAGTTTACTCCTGGCCACTGTCCTCTCCTTTTAGTTTTGTGACTCAGGAGAAACTGTTGGTTTTTTACTGGATTCAATAGGAATGGCAGTGTGCACATGTCAGGGAACCTTTTCCAAGTCAAAGTTCAAGAGAGGCTTTCCAAAATTTCTCCACTTGCTTATCCCACCCTTCATCCACTAAACCAAAGTGATTTGCAACACCTGACATAGGCAAATGGTTAAAAAAGTAATTCTAGCAAGTGGTTGCTGCTATTCCTCTTAGTACTGAGATCTCCTGTCAAACCCTTCACAGAAATACTTGGGTAGTTTGACAGGATTAGGAGGATTAATATATTAATGCATTATTACAGCTTTTATAGGAGATTTTCAAAGACTTTAAGAGTGAGATCCATTTGTCCTGTTACATAAAACGTACGGTAATTGTCTTAATTGCTCCATTGTGACTAGGTATTGCTGCTCAAATAGTACTGCATGTCTAATTGTGCCAATTGTTACAGGAACTTCCAGCAGTACAAAACAAGGTGAGTCAAACACAGGACCGCTCTCCAAAGATTTCTCTCACCACAACCCAAACTCTCTGTTGTCTTTCTGAACTGGACACAGGGAGCAAAACTGATTCTGTAATCCTAAAAAATCCTGTCCGTACATACAAAGCAAATACTGTGCAAAGGTAGTCATGAGCACTGACTTGTTTTCTTTCACCCACGAAGTAGACATGAGTGCAAATTTCAAGGGAGCAAGGCAGTAAGTGAAGTAAAAAACTCACTGCTGAAAGAGGGAGATGTCCTTTTTCCTCTGTGTTGTTTTCATGGAGGAACCAATCAATAAAGATACCCCAAATCTCTTGCTTAAGCAGCATGCAAAAAAGACACCAAAGAAACATGACAAGATGTGTGCTGTGCTGCTCATGCACGGCCGTTGGCCTTCTGGCCATGCACATGCACAGGGACTTGGCAGTGATGAGAGTCTGTGGTGGGTTGACCCTGGCTGGAGGCCAGGTGCCCACCAAAGCCACTCTGTCACTCCCCTCCTCAGCTGGACAGGGGAGAGAAAATACAGTGAAAGGCTTGAAGATCAAGATAAGGACAGGGAGAGATCACTCACCACTTACCATCACGGGCAAAACAGACTCAACTTGAAGAGAATGAATTTAATTTATTGCCAATCAAATCAGAGTAGGGCAATGAGAATTAAACCCAAATCTTAAAACACCTTCCCCCCACCCCTCCCTTCTTCCCAGGCACAGCTTCACTCCTGGATTCTCTACCTCCTTCCCCCCAGTAGCACAGAGGGATGGGGAATGGAGGTTGGGGTCAGTTCATCACACTTTGTCTCTGCCGCTCCTTCCTCTTCAGGGGGAGGACTCCTCACACTCTTCCCCTGCTCCAGCGTGGGGTCCCTCCCGCGGGACAGAATCCTTCATGAACTTCTCCAACGTGGGTCCTTCCCACAGGCTGCAGTTCTTCACTAACTGCTCCAGCGCAGGTCCCTTCCATGGGCTGCAGTCCTTCAGGCACAGACTGCTCCAGCGTGGGTCCCCTGCGGGGTCACCAGTCCTGCCAGCAAACCTGCTCCAGCGTGGGCTCCTCTCTCCACGGGGCCACAGGTCCTGGCAGGAGTCTGCTCCAGCACGGGCTTCCCACAGGGTCACAACCTCCTTCGGGCATCCACCTGCTCCAGCGTGGGGTCCTCCCCGGGCTGCAGGTGGAGATCTGCTCCCCCGTGGACCTCCCTGGGCTGCAGGGGGACAGCCTGCCTCACCATGGTCTTCCCCACCGGCTGCAGGGGAATCTCTGCTCCGGCGCCTGGAGCATCTCCTCCCCTCCTTCTGCACCGACCTGGAGGTCTGCAGGGTTGTTTCTCCCACATGTTCTCACTCCTCTCTCTGGCTGCAGTTTCTGTTCTGCAGCAACTGTTTTTTCCCTTCTTAAATCTGTTCTCCCAGAGGCACTACCATCGTCGCTGATGGGCTCAGCCTTGGCCAGCGGCAGGTCTGTCTTGGAGCCGGCTGGTATTGGCTCCATCGGACATAGGGGAAGCTTCTAGCAGCTTCTCCCAGAAGCCAGCCCTGGACTCCCCCTGCTACCAAAACCTTGCCACACAAACCCAATACAGAGTCCTTCACTGCAGACATGGTCACATATTAATCTTAATTCTTAATTAATTAATATTAATTCTTAACTTTACATTATTGATAAGATCCAGTTCTCCCATGAAGACACACTAAAAGACACAGGGATCTACGTCTTTTATGCCCTGCAAAGAAACATGTAAAAGTGATATCAGAGATGCAGCTGGGTGGGTCTCACTTGGAGTGACATTTGAGAGACATTTACAAATAGATAGTAATTCAAGTAGTTCTCAGTAAAATACTTTTTGCACCAAAAAATGCTGATTTACCATGGAAATGTGCAAACATCATTTCAGCTCCTTGAGGAAAAGGACATGTAGAGTTACAGAGGATTAACTCTAGTGTGATGGCTAGGAAGGGCAGCCTAAGTTACTGGGGGAAATGACTGGTGCACAAGAACACAAGAACAGCTGGATTCTCACCTATTCAGTCTAGGTTTTTGCCTCTCAGAATCTGCCATCATATGCTTCCAAGAAAAAAAATGTGAGAAAAATTAGAGTAGATAAGTAAGCAAGAACCTACATTTCAGGAGACTCTTCTCAGCTCTCAAGTAGCTTAAACAATGAAGCACAAGAGCTGGTATCCTTTCAAAAATTCTCCCTGTATTTCCTACTATATTGGGTTATGCAGTCACTGCCCCGTACCCCAGGCAGATCCCTGGCTGCATGCAGAGGAGACTGGAAGGGTTGCCTTGGCTGATCACTTTGGGGGCTACACGCCAGCCCACAGGCACCACAACATACTGGGTCTTGGGGGGAACTTAGGCTGTCTGAATTGGATCAAAATGTCCCCTCACAGTTGAAACCACACATTTGCCTCTTCTTTATAGCCTTTCTCATCTTAGCGAACAAAAATTTGATTATAACAGTGAAGTGATTATAAAACGTTCTTTGAAAGGGTAGAGCACCTTGCTTTTCAGAGATTTCAAAGCAGTTCAAAAAGCAGACAAACTTTATGACATGGTCACAAATAATCTACCTTGAGTTTTCTTATTCCAGTTATTTCTCAAGTTCTCTTGCATACTTCATTTCACCTGACTAAAGAATCAGCTGGATTTCCAAAATGTATTCCACTGAAATCCAAATGAAAATGCCCATGGGGATAGTAAGAGAATAGGAAAAACGTGAGGTCTGCTGTGTTGGAAGAAGAATTTATCAGCAAGGAAATAAAAGGGACATAGAGTCGGGAAGAAGTCCAATCTAATCTGCTGAGGTCCTTTGTCCAACTGCGACATCCCCTTCCATAAAGAGAGCCGGTTCTCGTTTCAAAAGCATACAAGATCACTGCACAGGCAATTGATGCTATCCCCTGTGAAAGCCTTTCTGCAGTTAGGGAACAAACAGCATCACACTGATTTCTTTCCCCCCAGATTTGCTGCAATGGAAATTGTATTTCTCAGCATGCCTTCTACATCTAAATTATTCTTCAAGTTGTTATCCATTCCACAGGGTACACTGAAGTCACTCATACAACATCTCCCCATTTGAACTCTCTTTGGAGTGCTTTGGTCTTTGGAAAGCATGGGTAGTATCTGCTGCAAACACAAGGCTTTTTTTCTTACCATTTTCTTTAACTTTTTGTATACAGGCAGGTCAGGAGAGGGGAATATTCGTTTCCCATGGTGTCCACAGGAGCCATGCACACCAGTCCTCTCCACCATCTATTTAAATGTCTGCATCCGCTTTAAGCCAACAGAAGCCAAATGAGGAATGAGTTTGCCCCCCATGTGTGACTTTGTTAGCACTCAACTTTGTCAAGAAAGGAGGTGCATCTGCCCAAAAGTTGACTGGGGAGAGACTTGAGGCTAAGGTTTAAATATCTGTCACTAGATCATAGAAACAGGGAAGAAATATATATATTGATGACTGTTTGCATTTCTTCTCATTGTGGGCTTTAAAAAATGCTAATTTGTGCGTTTCAAGCCTGTTAATAAGCTGTCAGATCTAGATGAAAAATTATATAAAGTGCAGTAATTGAAAAAAAGGAGAAGAAAAGCACAGAAATTAAAGAGAAATCTTTGTCCTAATTTGATTTGTGACTTCATTGTAACAGAATAAAGCGTGTGTAGATATTAACAATTCATTTACATAACCAACTCCAATCAAGCAATTCAGATGAATGTGCATTCACTTCTGGAAAGGTGGGAGGATTCACTTTAACCTATTAACACTCTTCCTTTCAGATACGTTCTTGTCTACTTTCTTCCATTACCAGATAAAGTTGTTTATTGAAGAAAACAACTTACTGGATGGCAAGCATTTAATTTTCAAAGCTTCAGGGTTCAATCAAGGCATTAGTCTTGCTCTACGTACACCAAAAAAAGAAGACAGGCCTTGGAAACCAGAAGGAAAAAGGGACACAGTAAAGAAGCAGTATTGCCTGTGGTCCCCATTTGAGAGATGGGAAACTGAGGCACAGAATAAAGTGCCTTGCATGAGCTCTCATGGAAATTCTTTGGGAAAGAAAAGAATCCTCTGGTCTGAGACTACCTGAGCGGTCTCTACTGCCTCCTCCTATTTCTCTTGCATCCTTCATCCTTGTATCTAGGCACCAGTGACAAGATTTCTAATAAAGCCACCATTTAAAACACTTCATACCGTTTACCACACAAGGCACATCCACATTTTTCTTGCCTGTCACATGCAAAGAAGCAGAGGCAGAGAAATTTAAGTGGCTTGTCTGAAGTCAAAGAAAAAAACCCTGAGGCACAATAAGCCATGAGGACTGGCTGATCCCCAAATCCTCTATTTATACTCAACATGTCCACAGAACTGTGCCATGCACATTGCTCGTTGATTACGTTGTCCCTAGTCATAATTAAATAGAACAGTTTCGTAATTCTCCACTGAGTAATAAAACAAAAGGCAGTCAGATTCCCAGATCCTCCATTTACTGGTATAGGTAAGGCTGTCTTTGTCTACATACATTACTCAAGTCTAATTAGAACTGTAAAGGATTTTCATGACTTTGTAGTTTTTCCTGCTCAGAAGTAAATCCATCCTTAATACCATGGAGAACATATTCTGAGAAAGCCAGAGAGAAAAGAGAATTAAAGAAAAGCCCAAGTGAAGATATGGGAGAGGATGCCAGGTACAATCACTGAAGCAAATAAAGTGAATTAGTTCGAGAGGCAGCTAACCATTCTGCTGAGAAAAGGAATAGGGAACAGAATGGCAAAGCAGGGAGATCTGAATGGTGATATAAAGCTAACAGAGACGGCATTAGGGAGTTCAGCAGCCACATGTTTTGTTCCCATTTACATGGGTATGAGATCTAGGTGACCAAATTGACATGAGGGTTATTTGTACACTATTCGCCTCTGCATAGCAAAGAGTAGAATTGGGCCTCCTTTCTGTCATGAAGTCTTCGATCTATCACAAAAGAGTGGATTTTTTTTCCTCTTCTGCCAGCTGTCAAGTGAATGATGGGTCGATTGAAGGCTTAAGCCACAGAAAATAAATTTTCCAAAGCCACTCACTTCCTATTCATTTATACACAGTAATAACAGACTTGTTTTATAGCCTATCTGGGATCACTTTGTTGCTTAGGTGGCCTACTTTCCACCAAAATCACGGAGTCCTTATGTTTCCTAGTGACCAGACACCTCCATGGACCCACCAGTAGGACACTCGGTAGGGAAAACTTAGTTTAGGTATAGTGCCCGTGACATCTTGTTACTGTGACATATAAAGAAGCAAGCAGTGATACCAGTGAGACTAACTTTGGATCCTGCAATTACCACTGTTCTTGATAAAGACTTATCAAAGAAGGTGTAATGTCTTTCCATGAACGATTTAGTAGCTATGGCACATAATTTTGCCATTTGAAGTTCATTCTGCAGAGGACCGGGGTCTGCATTCGCATGCAGGTCTGCCATTCACCATCTTTGAAAATGCCCCGAGACGCCTTTTGTGGCTGCAGCAGTGTAGTTTGGGGTAATTCTGGGAAACAGTGAAATCACATCAGGGTGAATCAAGCCAGTCGTGGCCTGGTTCTGTGCTTTGAAAAAACCTCAGCCACCAGTAAAATCTTTAAATCACCTATTGATTAAAAAGAGAAAGTCAGATGCTTCTACGAGTGCAGGACTAGGTCTTGAAGGCACTAGCAACCATAAAATGCTCCTGGTTTGCATTTCAGTTTGATACACAGTTTACAATAAGGAAAACTCTCCTAGCTGGGTGTACTGGCCTAACTTTAACCTTTCAACTAAGTTTGAGGCTTTTGCAGATTTTTTTAAGCTTCCGATAATTTAGAGCTTTTGAGTGAAGCAAGTGTGACTGTGGTATTGAACAGTGCATAGACAAGAGATGTGGCGATGCTTTGACAAGCTGCAAAGAGCGCAGGATGCACCTGCAGGCATGTGGCACCAAGAAGGCATCACCCACCACCATCCAAGGGGAGACAACCCTGCGTCGGGGAAGCTGCTTTAGCCAGCAAGGTCAGTGCCGTCGGGCAGAGGAGATGTCTAAGACACAATTTCCCTGTGACAGCTTCTTAGGAAATACACAGCTTAAGGTTGAACCAGATCCAGAAATGCAATAAATAAAACATTAAAAAAACATTACTCAGTTTGAGCCAGCTGAAATACCCTGGTTTCAAAACAGCAAATCAAACTGTTGCAGTTCTCTTTCACTTACAACAAAACTAATAAGGTCAACATTTTCACAGGGAAATTTCTTATTTTGCAGAAGCTGTGTTTCTCTATTAAAAAAAAAAAGTAGTAAAAATCAAAAACTAAGCCTTTTTAAAAGAAAATTTTAGTAGTTGATAACAATTTAATTAACATGGATTAACTAGTATAGCTACACAACACCTTCTGCTAGAAGATATTCAGTCTTTGTGGAAACCAATGTCTTTTTGAAAAACTGGCTTTTGCAGGAGGGCTGGGCATTGCATGCCTGTCTCTGGATTCTTAAGCAATCTTAAGGACAACTGAATTTCATTATTATTGGCTGCTTTGGAGATGAAGAAGGAAGATATTTTTTTTCTCCCATGGCAAAGACAAGATTCAGGAGATTGGGAAAGAGGGGGCCAGAGAGCAGTGAAGGTCTGCATTGATGGTTTCCCATGTTTGTGTGCTGGCTGCAGCTTCCCACACACTCAGCATCCTCAGCACCCAACCGAATGTGCTTTCCTGGGCTCAGCTACCTCCAAAAGCACCAACATGCCTCCACCACAAACCTGAAATTTTCTGAGCAGTGTTGGAAAAGTGGCTTATTGAGAACCCACTTGTCCACCAGCCCGGCAGCTTTCTTGGCACCCATTCCTCTGTATCCAGATGGAAAAAGCACAAAGGGATGCAAATAATGGGGTTGAGTTCATCTTTATTCTTCCTTCAGCTCCACTCATAGACCACTGTTTATTTATTTATTCTCTTTATTGCACGTCCTTGCCCTGTGACTGAACTCCTGTAATTGAATTGCCCTTGCCTATGGAATTGCTGGGGGGAGAAGGGGGAGAGAAAAGGCAAAGGGAAAGAGAAAGGGAAAGGGGGAAATGGAAAGGGGAAAAGGGGTAAAAGGAAGACAAGGGGGAAGGGAAGGGAAGGGAAGGGAAGGGAAGGGAAGGGAAGGCAAGGCAAGGCAAGGCAAGGCAAGGCAAGGCAAGGCAAGGCAGGGCAAGGCAAGGCAAAGGGAGAAAAGGGTCCACACTTTGAAAAGGGATGCCCAGGCCTTCAGCAGTAAAACAAAGCTATTAATTGCAGAGGAGAAGTGCAAGCTTTAGACTGTTGTCTGGGAATGGCCCTCTGCATCCTCCTCGCCTGACAGGACAGGCGCAGGGAAGAGGTGAGCACAGTGCACAGGTACTTGGCAGGGGGTGGCTGCAGTCCTTTGGAAGAATTTCACAAACATCTTGCTTAAATCTATATAGATATTTATACCTGTGCCCCAGTCCTGAAAGGCAGCCACAGCTCACAGAGAGATCATTTCGCCCGCCACTTGATGACAATCATGCCTGGGGTAAAATAGGCAGCAATACATACTGATGGACTGCAAAAGCAGCAGTGCATGGTGCCGGTGAGCACTTTGATTTCCCCAGACAACTACCAAAGACCCCTGCGTAGGCTATTGTCTCGGCAGAAATCTACTGGCTGAGCGCTCTCTGAAATGTATTTTCACACTCTCTTTAATATTGCTCAGCAAATGGCTTCATTACGCTTCTCCAGACGTCTTCTGACCGTATCTGTCCCAGGAGGACCCAAGCTCTGGGAGAGCATTTTATGTTTGCCTAAAAATGCACCCTATTTATAACTCTGTCCACTGTAGCAGGCAAAGTACTTTTTGCCAAACCCTTTGTCTGCCGACCCCAGCTCTCTCTTGCATACACCTAGGTACGTATTTTTTGTCCTCTCAGTTTTCTCATTCACTGAGCCACAGATAATTATTGAGCTGGGAATGATAAAAGACAGGCCAGTTAATAAAATAAAGGAAAACAAGAATAAAAATACAACCAGTTTGTACATCAGCCAAAATGTACCTCTGCCTTAGAGGTTGTGGACAAGCTTGGCTGTCTTGAAGATGCCCTTGTCTATCTTTCATAGTGGCAGGGAAGGAATAGTCCACCAACAAATTTAAGGCTCCCTCAAGCCCTCATATTTGTGTGGACTCTTCCAATTAGTTTTCCCCCCTTTGCTGAGCCAGCTGAACTATTTTCTTAAGTTTGACAAAGGGGGTGCACATTCCCCTTGCTTTATATCAGACTGCATCCCAAGGAGACCTTGTGCAGAAGAGATGATGAGATGTTGCATCCTCTGTCTGAGGATCAGGTTAAGGATGTGCCCCAAGAGACGGGTCTTGGGAGCTTCCTGCAGAACCAGACCTGAGCTGGATTGACATGAACGAAGGACAAAGAATGGGCAAAAAGTGATCTTTCAAATAGCCAAGGTTTAGGTGTCAGAGGTGTCTCAGGTGGGACACTGTGGATCTGAGGCCAATTTGCTGGTGATTCCTAGTTCAGTCAAGGCTTCCACAAAACACAGCGTCAACCAAATAGGGAAATCTGTGGCCTTAACAGTTCTTGATGAGTGAATTTTATAAGAATATTTCTCAGATTCCCAGCCATTTCCCCAGGTTTTTTGTCTAGATGATATCAATGCTTACAAACAGCATTGGGAGGTGTTTCTTAATTCCTGAGTTTGCCACCATTCTTAGGATTTCCTAGCTTCAACACTATAGCCATTTTTCATTGTTAGATGTCATTTCTATCTCACTCAGCGCAGCGATGAAAGCAAAACTGTGGCTCCAGCAGGAGTACATGGAGTGACTGACTGTGCTTCTGTAGGTGGTGGTGTTCGAAATGGAAGAGAGCAATAGGACAGGGAGAAAGCTCTTTCTCTGCAGTGCTCTGTGCTTTGGGACAGCAAACAGAACTGCTGCTGTTCACATCTCCAGGCTATCTATCTCATTTATTTACCCCCCAGCCTCTGCTGAGCAGTGGTCTTGTCATCTTCAAGAAACACAATCAGAAGAGCACTCAGCACCAACAATAACACCACAGACAATTTATCAGCAATTCCATGAAAACTGCTCATGATTGCAAAGACATCACTGTCCCCTAGTTAGCCAGTGTTCATGGCTAGTCATTACTGTAATGGGAATTTCAGAGCCACGTAGCTGGTCAGTAAATCTGGACTATGTCGAGCAAGTCCTCTGGTAATGTAAAGCAGCACCACTCCATTGCAAATCCTTGTTTACTCTGCTCATTGTTTGCTGCACGTGATTCATTGTGCTCCTAATCCATCAACGGAGAGGGGGATTGAAAGAGAGAGGGAGAAGGAGCTGGGGAGAGGGAGGGGACAGATGAAGGGCAGTGTTGTGAATTACAACATGAAGGTGATTTTTACCCTTTATTGTTCGGTGCGTTTGCCATCGACACAGATTATTATTTGGGTCTTAGTTTCCTTCCAAATCCAATCAAAAATGACTGGGTGTTGTAATATGGTACAAAGTGTTCATACCTGATAAATCCTGCTTGGCTCAAGTACCTGGCTCAGCTGAAAGCATGCCAGCATGCTGAGAGTAATTAGTCAAAGTCCCTTCTCTGACCAATCATTTATGCAGGACCAGAGGAAATGTTTGTGACACAGAAGTAATCTTAGTGATTTCTACTCCCATCAGCTGTAGACATGGCTGCATTGTGGGCTCTGGATTCTTCAGCATTTTCATAGCATTGCCCATCTGGACTGAGAGAGGGAAGACTGTTGTTCTCTGCATTGTACCACAGGCTCCTGTGTACTTGATCAGCTGAAGACACAGAAATACCCAGATATGAATGCAAAATTACCTATATTCCCAGTACATCAAGTATACATCTGCATGATAAACAGATTTTTGACTTTTCAGTATGTATCACACAGTGAGTATCGTAGAACAACACTACATTGCCCAGAAGGTACAGGTTCACAGTAGAAGATCACCATTAATATGATCACCATATGTCTTCCCAAAAGACCTGTGTCTTAAATTCCCCTGCATACTTCAAAGAGTCAGAATAATCCATGCTTATAGGTGTAGAAATTATGTGCACTGAAAAATCATCAGGATCCCAGGGGCAGATTCATACCTCAGTGCTGTAACACCTGAAAATAACAAGTGCCTGAAAAAAATAGAGACTTAAGTGATAAAGCTCTGTCCCCTCCATTGTGCCAGCTCCTTCCACACCCTGCTATGGAGGGCTGAACACTCTTTTTGTAGGCTTTGGATAGGATCAATCTTTTTGGCTAATTCCTATACAGGCTGTCTCCACAGTTGTCCTGTTTCCTATTTTGCATGACTAAGGTACAGTTTCCATAAAGAAACAAGTTGTGTTTGTATACAAATACGCACCACACAGCACATGTGCATGTTGGCATTCAGGTCTTTACGCCTCCCTGCCGATAAATATGCAGCACAGAGACACTGTTAGAGCTACAGGCACTCAGCACAATAGATCTCCATCCCAGCCCTGCAAAAGGCAAAGATTTGAACGATTTATAGTCATCCCATTAGGGCTGCGTGTAGCTAGGCATATATGTGGCTACAGATATGTGTACAGTCTTCACAATCATGCTAACTTGAGGTGCAGAGTTTTACATTGCATGCATATATGCATGGCCCATAATGAATGCATACCTTTCAGCCTGATATTCATATGTGCAATGGTAGTCTGGGCAAAACATGAATGTACCTGCCTGTTCATGCTGCACAGTCTGACATATAAACCTAAGATAAACACACACAAAGTGCATTCCTAAATAAACACAAGAATATGGAACATTTTCCTATCTATTTGCAGCAGACACAAGCTTATGTGTGTAATGAAGTCCATGACACGTAGGATCCTAATTGCTTTTGTGAAGCCAGGTGCCTGCAGACTCAACATCTACATAAAATATCCAGATCACACCAGCTTTTTCTGTCCATGACTCTCCGGATCCCCTTTGTGGAAAGCAGGGCTGCATTAAGAGCTCTCAGAGAATAGAGCTGATATTGCCAACCAAATTGAAGACATGGCCTTGCAAGATGTTTAAAATCTAGCAAATCTGTAGCTAACATACAAATCTCCAGAGCACTGGTAGAAAAAAATTCAAATTCATTTCCAGACCTAGAATTTTGGAATGGGTAGCCAGATAGTTATTTCAAGAATAATCAGCTGCAAATGATCAGTTTAAGGCATTTTTCAGTCTCTGAGTCACAAAGAAGCTAAATACTTCCACATGCCACATCTGAGGGGCTTGGATTGAGGTTTAGGCTGCAGAAGGGGTCTTTCAAATTGAACAGACAGGCATTTGGGTAGAAAAGCTGCTTCAGCTATCATTTTTATTAAGCTTAAAGGAAAGGTGGGGCAAAGAAAAAAGGAAGCCTCTGTGATCACAAAATCAGCTTGTAAGACAGAAAAGGAGAAACAGCAGGTTAGATGACTTCTGGGGCCAAAATGCAGAAAATCTGGATGTCCAGTAGTTGGTCTCCTCTGCCTCATGCAGAGGAAGAGCAGGGACTGTGTGGACACCTCAATTTTCACTATGCAATTACTGCTTCTGGTTGTATGCACTGCATAGGCAGCAGGAACCTTCCCCCAGCTCTCATTCAGCCCAAATCTCATTTTATCAATACCATTATCTTGCAGCAGTGAACCCCTTGTTTTCTCCTAAAACCCCTGGTATTACTTCTTTGGTGCTCTCATGAATGCTTTTTGCAATGAAAGCACCACTCTCTACAATATTAATGTAGTAGGGGCTTATTCAAACAAACAGCATGGAGAAAACCTATCCCTCTCTTACTTCATTTTGTAGCTGCACTTTGCTTTGTCCTTGCCCACTGTGGGCACACCCATGGGCTGAATTTTTCTTTTCACTTTATTTTTTTTAAGTTTTCATTTGTTTGACTAGTGTCAGATTGACCAAGGAGCAATTGAGTTCCCAGCATGGCTTATAATACTCAGCAGTGGTTTTTCCTTTCACTTAAGGATCAAACGCAAAAACTGGGGGACTGAAAAGGTGGGGAAGGATTTAATGGATACTAACAACACTTGTAGCTAGCAGTGGGTCCTGGTGGCAGAATGATCTAGATGCCAAAAATACAGAAAACCAAAGGGTGTTCTGAGCTGCCGGTGGCGTTTACTGTACGGTTAGCCTTAACCTGTGCCAAAGCAAAAGACATCAGAGTTTCAAGGCATTAGTGGATTCCCACAGGGATCAGGAAGTAATTTCTTTCCATGCATTGCACAATTAGTCTAGTGAAAAATGGCTTGGGGGTAGAGGTCATTTTCCTCTGAATCATCACAGACTGGCCACTGCCAAAGGCAGGAAACAATGCAAAATGCATGGGTGATCTCAGGAGATATGGCAAATCCTGTGCTCCCACTTAACGCAGAAGCCTAAGCTCTCCTGGTAGCTCCCCCAAGGAAAGTGGAGTTCGGCACAATTTCCACATGTATTCGTATTCAATAATTGATGAGCTCAGTGAGTTCCTAGCAAAGTAGCTGCTTCCAGCCATTTCCTCTATTTAAATGTAATTGTTTGTTTAAAACCGTAAAATGAAAGCCCAGAGGGAGCCAGAGAGTTTGACCTACTGTGCCCACTGTAAGAGATCCACAGCCGCAACAAGGGTTTCACTGCTCTGCAATGCTGACGCTTTCCAAAAGTTGCTGTTAAGCCCAGAACTAAAGCTCTCTCCCTTTTGCTAAAGGAGTCTCCATGGCCTCTTGGCAAATCATGGCATATAACACCCATGTAAGTGTTCTTGTTCTATTTAATAAGGTCCACGCATTATATATATTCACCTGCCCAGCCATCATGTAGTAAGCCTAGCTTGCCATGATCCCAGAGAAACATGTCAGACAAGTGAAGAGATCAGATACATCATTAAGTCATCCAGATGATCTGTTGGAGCCTCTTTGCTTCATCCTAAAAGTGGTATCCAATCGTGATCCATTGTCAGGTGACAAAGGCCAGAAAGCAAGGGACAGACACTAGATACCTTCCCTGTGTGACCCTTGCAGTCTAATGAGCACCCAGAAGCCTCGGTGGTGACATTCCCCGAGCTTCCAGCATCTGCAAAGTTCAGGTGAGACTTGTACAGAAAATGTTTCTTCACAAGCTTTCCAGTGATTCCTGCTGGCACTTCTGTATGGGCTGGGAATATCATGAAAATACCCTTAGTCAGAGATATTTCAGTACCCTGCTTTTTATCTGGACCTAAGAAAGACAACGTCAGATGAAAGTGCTGCATAAAAGGAAAGAAGGAGTATCCTCTCCCCCTCTCAGGAGCCCGATTTGGATTCGGTGTGGGTTAGATATGCAGGTCTGCAGCAGTCTTATCCACCAAAACTTCGTGTGCTCAGCGCATCAACTAGCCATGTCAGAGCTGTCTGTAGGTCATCATTACGGGGCTCTTCGGACCCTTGGGCGTCCCAGGAAGGTGCACCCACTTACCCGCATACCTGCCGTCCTCAGCTGCGGCTCTCACGGGGACATCCCAGCAGCCGCTGGCAGCCCAGTACTCTCCCCCGTCCTCCCCCTCCTGGGGCAGCTCCCCCACAAACCGCCTCCTGATCTGTGAGGCCAGGTTGAGCGTTTGCCACGCGAACCCCGTCCTCCGGAGACGTGGTCTGGATGCGCGCAGCCGTGTTTCTGGGCTCATTGCCTTTGGGCAGAGAGTGATTCAGGAGACAGCGGCTTCCCTCAGGAAAATTTAGGCTATCTGACCAGTCCAGGAGGGTGAAACCTGCTGTTTGCTTTTAGCCCTGATCCTGCAAAGACTGAGAGGTCTGTTAACTTCATGCACTGCAAATAGTGCGACCGCAGCTGTTACAAAGGCATATAGTTCATCTCGCTCCTCATCCTGGCTCTGCAAAGCAGCTTGACCCTCTTCGCACTAATGCATCCTGGACTGAACCTCCATGTCTATTCCTGGGAATGTTTGTAACTGAGATAAAGCCTGGCTGGGAAGGCAGAAGCACATCTGGCTGCAGGATGCTTGTAGCACCTGAGGCAAACCCCCATGTATTGTGTGCGTGTGGTTAAACCTGCGCTGTGTGTGCTTGATAGCTGGGTATCAGCTAGGTATATGGCTATGTAATTATACCGCAATTAAATTTAATAGCTTTGCTAACAGCTCAACTGCAGGAGAGTTTGTCTAAGAATTTTTGTACTGGGATTATTAACCTTTTGATGGCTTCACACATCTATTTACACTTATATACCGTCCCCTAAAATTATATTTACATTCCATCCAGAGGTTTGTAAAAACATTTTTCTTGTGATTGTTGTTTTATAAGCCAGCATTGCTTAGTGAAAAAACTAATCAAGCAGGGTATGTTGCACAAGGGAGGAGGGTCCTGTATGCTAATGTCCATGACAGGAAGGTCTTGGTCCCACGAGCTGGGCAGTCCTTTGGAAGCGGTGGGCTTAGCCCTCCCAAAACACAGCAAGGAAGGTCTGGGGTTCCCTCAGGAAAAGACATAAGGTGGCACTGAGATTTTGCAGAGGGAGGCAGTAAAAGGCTGCTGAGGTGTAGCATAAAAGCCTAAATTTCAATTTGAGATCAGTACTTTCCCATCACCTGGTCTGCGCTCTCTCACCTAATGGACTGTGGCGAGACAATTGAGGACTTCCATCTTAAGGTCCAAGTTTGAAGCAAACCTGTGTGCTGGAAAGAGTCACCAGCAGGAGCAAGAGCAGTAACCCAGGTTTCCATCAAACAAGATGCCTTTCTCTCCAGATAATTCATTCCTTCAGTAGGTTCTCCAGGGACACAGTGGAATATATCTTATCTTCAAGGTTCAGACTTTCGTGCCAGTTTAGCATACAGTGAATTTCCATCCTTTTCGTTGTTCAGTTTACAGGACTCTATCGATCTCTTTATTTTAACCTTTTGTACTGTGTAAGGTCTATGTTTAGGCATCCTCATTTCTCTCTATTTATTAAGAGGAATGATTTCTGGTTTGCAGATTGGAAACTGCTTAAGCTTTCACTGTGATTTATAAAGTCCTATCTCTCCTACCACCTCAGGTTTTGTTTTTCTTTTTTAACTTGTTTTCAGCTTCGTAATGATTTTTAATCAGACAACAATTAATTATGCAAATAAAAAGAATGGACACTGAGGGATTGCTACATCTACTGTATTACAGTTATTTGGATTTCAATAATTCTGTCCTCTTTTTTTCTTATATCATTTGAAGGCCTGTTACCACAAATGTTTAGCAACATGTTTAACAGTCAATGCAGAGGAGCACAGTCACTGGACATGGTACAGTCCAGTGGACAGAGCTTTGTGCTAGAAGACATGATACATTAGCTTTTTATGCAAGTGGTGTTTATGGGCAATGAAAGATATTAAACTTTACACTGTCACTGCATCATACTAAACAAGAAGACAAGGGTCAGGCCTTTGACTACAAGAAGCCTTCAAGCTACTAAGACCCATTGCAACAAACTTTATTAAAAAAGATATAAGCTTTGGTAAATATACTGAAAAAGAAGGGATAAGAAATTATCTTTTCACCTTAACCCAGATACTAGTTTTCACTTTCATGCACCATTAGTGTGCCAACTTTTAGAGAATATTGGAGTATTAGGAATGACTCTTTTGAGGGTAAAAGAGGAAGTCATTTGATGCCATGATCTCTTTGATGACTCCAGCTATCTACTTATAGAAGACATTGCAACTTCCAAGCCATTCCTTAGCGTATGACCGCCCCAGAGTATGGCAGGTGTCACCTCTGGTCTTTCCATTAATGCAAACTGTGGTAGAGAGCACCTGCTTCACTGGAGGTTTTATAACCAGTGTGGTGATCTATCCTTTAACTGCAAGACAGTTTCACAGTGGGCATGGGTGAACTGGAAGGTATCTTCGGTCTTCGTATCTGAGGCAAACCAAAGAAATATCGTGTTATTGCTTTTTGAGTGCTCTCTTCTAATTGAAGTGGAGTTTTTGGAGGCTTTTCTCCCCACTGCCATCTATACAGTGCAGTTTTCCATGAAATGTATAATGATGTGTCAATAAATCACTAGGCAAAATAAATATGCGGATCTTTTAGTCATGAATGTTGCGAGAAATAAACCTTTTGTAATTGATAATTAATGTCTTCAGGATCAATATCTGGCAGAAGAACCTACAGAGTAAGTCTGAATCATCTGTGACTACTCAGGAATGACTGATGCTTTAAAAACAAGCCTGAGTACCAGCCAAGTGTATAAATTATAGCTTTAATATAAGATAGGTACCCAATGGCTTGAAACAGGATCTGCTAGTGGCAGACACTGGCCATTTGGCATTTCATGAGCACTAACACATTCTTTCATCATGTCGAGACAGACATATAAGGAAGAGTATTGCTCCAGCTTGGGACTGTATCACAAACAATTCAGAGATAGGCTGTTTTGCTTTCTCCTGCCGTTAGTAGTCCTGGGAGTTGCTGTAACTAAAATAATGAAGATACAAAATCCATTGAAAGAGGGTGCAGGAGTGGGCCTTTGGGATGTATTTCTACATGTGTGCAATTAATTCCAATAGCCCAAGCAGTGACTGCTGCAGCCCACAGAGAGAGCAGGCTGCAGTAGCTCTTGTTATATTGTGAATCCAGGGGGGAACAGAGCAAGTAAAATAATCAAATTCTCCGTTCAAGCTTTGAAATTTGGGGATGAAGCTAGACCTCACTGCTGAGATTATCCTGTCCAGTATTTTTGATAGATCTTTATTCTCTGTGTGTGTGGATATAGATGTTAGATGCACTGTATGTCCATTATATGTCGTCTCTACATTGATACATGCACAGTAACTAAAAGGACAAATGTAAATACACAAACAAATTCAGGCAGCTCAGATTATGTGCTGAGAGACCCAGTTATCATAAAAAGACCAATAAGAAAGAGTAGAAGGATGTTTGACTGCTGGAATGACTCTTGTTTCCTTTTCATTATTCTTAATAAAAGGAGATGGTGCCGAAAAATTGTGTTTCCTTGGTTATTTTTCCCAGGAGATACTTTATAAAACACAGAATATATAACAGACTGTGTTGCAAGCAAATACCTTATTAAGTGAATATAGTTAGAAAGAAAGAGTAACACAAATGAACGGTAATATTTTTCCCCTTTTACACTTACTAAAAAGTGCAATAGTTCTTGATATGGATTTAATAGCAGCTGCCCTAAGAGTGGTGAGAAAAAGAATCTCGCAGCCATGGTGTATTCAAGAACTTTTTAAATACTAGTACTGGATCATTAGCAACCAAAAAGATATCATAAGACTCTTTAAGTAGACAGCAGTAAGATTTCAGCTGTGAGATCTGGTAGTGAATAGAAGGCATTTCTTCTAGAGTCCAAAAATGCAGGTCTCTAGGAAATCACATAGGCCATGCTTAATGGCAGAATCTATGTGTGAGCCATTGATTTCCAGTATTTAAGGACCTAGTTCAGCAAGGTGCTTAGATGTGTACTTGCACCACTCTATCAGGGCTGACTGCCAAGCACAGACCCCTGACCAAGCCATCCCCCCTCTACCCCAGGCCCTGAGCGCAGGAGTTCTACCTTCCCTGCTGTTGCCTTGAATGGAGGGTGGGATTCAAGAGAAATCTGACACAAAAGATCAACTGTTGCCTTGGGATCATGGTCTGGGTTCCAGCAGCAATCCTGTGGGAAGTGTTATGTGAAATACTATATTTGGGATGGTTTTCCACTGTGCAAACTAGCTCCTTATTTTGTGTAGATTCACAAACTTCCCAGTGCAGCCAGCCCATAACTTGACTCATGACTCGTAATGTAGGTAGTGCCATCCTGAGACATGACCCAAAGCGTTGAGCAGAGCCAAGGCCATATGTGTCAGACATGATGTGCTGCTAGTCAGCATGAGGGCTTCCACAGCTCTTCAAATGACCCCACTTTTAGGCATCTAAGTTGGAAACGTAAGTGCCTCAAGATTTCCACTGTAGTCAACAAAGAGAAGGTGACATGTCCAGAAGGCAACTGAGATGTAGGTGAGCTGCCTCCTCAGGGTGTCTGGCTCTTTTATTGACTGAACAAGAAAACACACTGAATTAGTCCCTCAATCTAGGCACATCAAGTGCCCCAAGTCAGCTGAGATGAATGTTAAGCTTTGGGTAGTAGAGAAAATCCAAACCAAAGTGCTAACTGGGGATGTGCTTGTCCAGTGTTTCTCTGGAAGGGAATTTTCAGCTCACGGGCCTGTGTCCATGGGTACAGCTGCTGACTGAATGCAACTGGGCTCATGAAAGAAAAACATGAGTTGACACAAGCTTATCGGCAGCAGCGACACACTTGCCTGATGCTCTTGTGATCCAAAGAAAAGGTTTCTGTGTCAGAAGGCAAAAGGGGCGTTCTTTAGTGAAAAGCCCACCAAAGCGGGACACTTACTGGTTACACAGCCTCATTCTTCCACGACAAGCTCCGCCAGCCAGGGAATAAACCTGAACAGCAGAGATAAAGTTGTATTGTTTCCACTGATGTTAGATGACTTTTTCTTTTTCAGTAGAAGCCATCTTATTCAGTTACATTATTTTTTATTATTTTTTTTCCTCAAGGATTTGAGTCTCCTTCAAAAGGAATCCTCCCCCTCCTTGCTGCTATCATTCTAGCATCATTCAGTAATGCCTGTAAAAACAAACAACAAAACCTGTGGAGGAAAAGAATTTTTTTTTTTTTTTTTTTAAGAAAAAGAAAAAAAAGAAACAGCCAAAACCAACCAGAACTTTTATTTCTTGTTGAGTAACCATATTCCATGAGGCATGGCGAGCAGACATTAAATTCTCACTCAACTCAAAGGCAAACCATTATTCTGTAATTTTGTATGTAAATAAGATGTATTAGGAAATCGCTCAAGCAATTAATTAAACAGCTGTTACAGAATAAGTGATAAAGGAAACAGGGGGATGAATATGCGGAATTTTCCTTGCACAGGCATCAGTATGCATTTATTTATTTATTTATTGCTTGTGTAGATGTGCATTACAATTCCTGCATACTTTGGTATCAGCTCTGAGCGTCGTCAGGGGGATGTCATCCCGTGTTGTCAGATCCTGACTTCATTGCTACAGCAAGAGGAATGGGGAATGAAGGTGATTTGGAAGGGGACAGGGATCTGTGGTTGTTGCCATATGAGGCTGTTTGTTGGTGGCATGACCGCCAGCCTGCATGCATGGCCTACACTTTAGCTGAAGAAGGGACTTTATTAGCTTTCAGAAGCAATCTTTTATCTTTGAGGGGTGCAGTGACCTGGGAATGATGCGCTGACCCTAAGCCAAATGGTTAACATCAGCCTTGCTGTCTTCACATGAACACTTATTTGGAGAGAAGCCTACAATTTTTTAATCCAGGCCACGTATTTCCCACAGAAGCCATGTAGTAGGGCAAGCAGTCTTGAGAGAGCAAAAGTCTCCAGGCCAAATACCAAAGGATGTCCAGGCCTCGGCCACAGCTGAGATCAAGCCAAAGCAATGAAAGGCACACAGCAAAGGACAGTCTGGGGCTGATGAGCAAACGAGACAGGACAGATGAAAGGCCTAAGGAAAAATGGCACCACAGAGGTGAGGTTTGACTAAAAACATACTCGAGGCCATAAGCTGACTAAAGACCTCAAGTCTGCCATTCCCAGATCCTTCCAGGTGGACTGTCCTTTCATTCACCTCCCTGGAAGCATTAGCTGTGCTCCATCAATGGAGCAGGATCAGGCCCTCAGCAGGTCTTCCCTAGAGCTGGTGCACGCAATACATTTCTGAGGTGTAACAGGAAGAAACTGTAAAAGTTGACCAGCAGGAAGGGAATCGCAGAGAAATGAAGCTTAATCCACATTTTCACTCTGCTTGTTCTGCTAGTCTCCCTGTCCCTCTCTGCTTGCATAGCATTTGGTCTGACTCGTCATCTTGGAAAGATATCTCTCACCCTGAAAGGTCTGTGGCTTACAGGTATATTGAGGATATCTACTTTCTGACAAAGCCAAAGCAACTGAGGATGCAAGTTATGGTCTTCTGCTTCTCTCTCATACTCCTGCTGTTCCTCACTGATGGGACTGGTCTCAGACTCATCTCGTGCACATGTTCAGCCCCTTAGGTAGAAGACCACTGTTTCATTTTCAACAGTCTTTTCATTTCAGTAGCAGGCTTGGCAGCTGTCTTCACAGCTGTTTCCATTTGCAGCGAGAACAGCCTGTACCACTGCCTCACTGCAGGTCTGTAATGGATGTGGTCCAGCTCTAGACAAGGTCCAAATTGAACAGAAGCCTTCCAGCTTGCGAACTGCACTTGTGAGGAAGGGAGACACAAATACCTTGAAGGCCTTGAAAGGTAAAGAAAGGCTTGCAATGAGCAGCATTAAGGGATTCACTCTCTGGGATATATTCACGCCTCTACAGAGGTCAGCACAAGGCAACATATCAGAGCCTCTCTCAGTCTTTGACTGTTTCCATCCTTCCAGCTCAGGAGAATGAATGCACTGGATGAGCGGCTGCAAACTGAACCTTGTGTAGAGATGGCAGTGTTGTGGGAAACAGGGCCTTCAGAGTATCCACAGCAATTTGCTTAGCTCTGAGACCGTACTGTGTCATGTTCCCAGCCTTATTAAAAAGAGCTCACTGCCTCTCCAGTGGAAAGGATAAGAGCCTTGAAGAGATGAAGGATTGGTCTGGTTAGTCAAGGAAGTAATTTTAATTTGCAACATTCAGCTTCCAACTGTTCAACAATAGCAAGAGGTTAACAATGTGGAACTGGGTCTCGCTCAGAAGAGACATTCCGCTCAGTCACTGTGCACATGTCACTGTCGGTCCTCAGGCAGCTCTTTTCTCCTGCTCCCCTCTCCTCAGCTGAAGGGAGCTTGTGCCGGGACTCCTGTCCCTTGGCAATGCCATGGACTCCTACCTGTTTGCAGTTTTTAAGGCAGTGTTAAAATGAACTGGATTTGAACCTGAAGTCAGTAGCAGACTTTTGTCACTCTGCTCTGGCCTTGTTGCCAAAATGTTCCCGTTCTGTTGGAAGACCCAGAATTCTTTCTCCAGTCCCATGAGATTGCTCTTGATTGCAGCTCATTATCTTATCTTAGGTGAGTTTTAAGATCTTACTTTTCAGACTCTGCCACTAAAAGAAGGACCCTGAATATTAAATCAACTAGCAGAATTGATCCTCCTACCACACCTCTGACATTTCTGAATAACAGGTGATCCCAACGCTCTTTCTCACCACCAACTTATACTATCTTCACTTTTCCTGCTAGAGATGTTGAGCTGTTCTAATGTCACCTTTCCAGGGACTTTAGAAAGCATGAATCGAGCCTCAGGGTAGTAAACATTTTCCTGACAAGCTAAGCCTCCTGCCTACATCACCTAGCAAAGCAGCTGCAGACTAGGTAGACCACCACTGTGATCATGAGGAATCACTCCTGCAGTTGCGTGAGACTTGACTGTCAGTTTGAGGTTAGTGTCTGCCTTAGTCCATCTGGCAACCTTAGCTTCTTGCGAGATGAACTGCAATAACCAAAAGTAGTGAAGAACATGATTTCACCTGGTCTAACAGAGTCTGAGTTGACTCCATCTCACTGAAATGCCTAAATTGGGGACCCAGCTGTCCTCAGCTCCCTGTATAGCCACAGAGAGGGAAAAGTGCTTTGGAAGCTGGTTCAGAGAGAAGTACCTTCTCTAGGGCTGTCTCCAGAGTCAACAGAGAAAGACCAGACTCCACAAGTAGTCCTAACTCAGGAGCTGGAGTTAAATGCCTCAGTGGTCCCAAGGGAGTCAAATTAGTGCCAGAAAGTGGCATAGCAGCACCGTGTTCTGCTGCCCCACTGTGCTGTGAAAGCAGGCATCCACAGTGCTCCAGCTTCAGCCCATTACCTCCTGGCTGGCCATCTCACCGAATCTTACAGGAAAACTTCAAATGAATACTGGAGGATTTTTTAGTGGACAGACATTGGGTTAAGGGGAAAGTGTGACTTACAGCTTGAACAAAGGGTTCAGAAGTAAAGAACCAGGATCACAAAAGTGCTGGTCTCTGGTGACTCCTTCATTAAAGGGACAGCCCACACCTCCTGAGAAACAGACCTTCTGTGATTTTACAAAGTGACAGCTTTTCTGATTTTTGTGTCTTAGCCACAAACAGGCAGTCTGGAGCACAGAAATGCAGGGAGGAATAGGCTCCTTTGGGTAGCAAAAGACAAGGATGCATCAGTCCCAGAGCAGCTCACAAGGTACCATCGCCACATCATCGTGGTGTACAGGCTGTGTCCTTTAGATCTGTCGTGGTTTAACCTCAGCCAGCAACTAGGAACCACGCAGCCACTCGCTCACTTCCCCTCTACCCAGGGGGATGGGGAAGAGAATCAGGGAAAAAAAAGTAAAACTCGTGGATTGAGATAAGAACAGTTTAATGGAACAGAAAGGAAGAAAAGAATAATTATGATAATATAATAATAATAATAATAAAAGAATTGGAATATACAAAACAAGTGATGCACAATGCAATTGCTCACCACTTGCCAACCGATGCCCAGTTAGTTCCCAAGTGGCGATCCACCCCCGCAGGCCTCCTCCCCGCAGTTTATATACTGGACATGACGTCACATGGTATGGAATACCCCTTTGGCCACTTTGGGTCAGCTGTCCTGGCTGTGTCCCCTCCCAACTTCTTGTGCCCCTCCAGTCTTCTTGCTGGCTGGGCATGAGAAGCTGAAAAATCCTTGACTTTAGACTAAACACTACTTAGCAACAACTGAAAACATCCTTGTGTTATCAACATGATTCTCATACTAAATCCAAAACATAACACTATACCAGCTACTAGAAAGAAAACTAACTCTATCCCAGCTGAAACCAGGACAAGATCATTTCCGTGTCCACCACATATAATTCAACCACTTACCACCATCAGTCTGTTCTCCTTGACTAGGAAAAACTTGATACCCAGCTAACTAAAACCAGAAAAGCCAAGAGCAGCCAGGGGGGAAGGGGCTGGCTTTGCTCCTTGCTTGGAAATGAATCATTTTCCCCATTTGCTCACATCCAGAGGTAGGAGAAAAGGGATGCAGCATGGTCCATGACTCCAAAATGACTCAGTAGGTCATTCTCATGTCAGACCACCTGGCCTCTAATTAGCAGTCCCAGAAAAGGGAAGGACATGGATATTTTCTTTTTCTGTCCACACTGGACAATTATTCCAACAGCTGTCCTAAACATGGCAGGTTTAATAACTGCCAATGAAGGACATTTACCTCTGAAATAACTGTTTTGATAAAAAATGGTAAAATCGATGAATTCATTACTCCACACTGACAGTAATACTTGGGGGAAGGAAGGGAACAAGCTTGTGCTGTTATAAATTATTGCAGTCTGGTGGCATTTTGGTGTTCAAGGAGGTGTTTGTGTGTAATGGAAACATTCGTGGCCTTTATCTGGAATTGCAGTGGTCTAATATGCAGAGCACACCTTCTGCAAACATCACTACAAAAGGCTTCTGAACCACCTGTAATTTCTGATCTACCCTCATCGGCAGAGCTTGTGGGAAATTATATCCACGAACGCAGTCACTCAACACTTCTTATCTGCTGAGACAATGAGGGAGGCATGGATAGAGATCTCATATCAAGACCTCTGGTCTTACCAGCTCTAAAGCCTGAATACACAAACCTCCAGCATGCACAAATGTTAACTCAGCACAAACCAACTTTTAATAAAGTGGCTGGTTTAACTGGTTCTGGTAGGGTTAGCCACAGCAGCAAGTCTGTAAGTAGCTATTCCTGCAGAATGTAACTTTCAGGGTCCTTTTCAGCATTTCATTTCGTAATACATCCAGTTTTAAAAATTTTCTCTGTGCTGTTGAAAAATTGCAACTGAAGAAACATAGCAAATTTTAGTTTCCTTTGCAAAATCTTTTTAATTATTATTAGAAAATTCCTGTAAAATACTTTCACTTCCAGTTTTACAGCTGCTGTCTGTACGTTTTTTCTTTGCTTTATCCCCTCTTCTCTTTTTTTCCTTCCTGAATTTGCCACTTAGAACAGAAGAAAAGAAGGAGAAATAATTGCATTGTCAATGTTTCATTTACTTTTTTGCATGTTAGTGAGGAAAGTAAGAATAAAAGTACTTGTAACAACAATTCAATTTTAATAAAGATTTATTTTTTTTTGACAGAACAGAAAAATCAACCAGCTCTGTTGCTCATTTGTGATTTCTTGGACCACCGAAGTTTAGACAGATCTTGAAGTCTTTCATCTCCCATAGAAATGAAAAGGTTTACCCCAATTTAATTTACCATTATGTGAGGTCAGAAATATGTGCTGAAAGTGCCATATATTGTGATCTACCATCTTGAGGCCTTCCAGCTGTCAGGCTGTATAGAAATAACTCAAAACATTCAGTACAATAGGTTCACTGGGTGTTCAGTGTAAACAAACACTGATGGGATTTATGGATGTACCTTCCAACTCTCTTCCAAAAAGCAGAGGCGGATTTTGTGACATGAACCTGAAAACCCCTTGTATGCATTAGCAAAAGTCATTTAGTCCTTGCTTATCACACCTGTGACACTGAACTCTAGCTTGGCAGCTTCCCTCTTCTCATCTTCTTTTGCTTTTGATCCTAATATTTCTTGATGAGGATTTGCATTGACTGCCTCTCCAGACTGTTCACAAGAAGCCAGTATACGACGTGAAAACTCTAAGCCTGCAGATCTGCACAGCTACGTTGCCATCAATGAACTGGGGCCATCTGACGCCAGCTGAGGATCTGGCCCATCACCCCTGGCCAGAGAACCAGCAATGGATAGCTCTTGACTGAGCCAACTGACTGGGCCAATACGCAGATGTATCAAGGAACGCAAGAGCTTAGATGCAACAGATAAGTCTGAATAAATCCATGCTGTACTCACCATTCATTTGCCCTAGAAATAACAGCCTCGTCAGAGCATAGTGTACTGGCAAGAATAGCAAAGCATCCAACATGATGAATAATGTTTACATCGAGAATCCAGATGTCATTTTCCATCCTGTAGCTTTAGAAATAATGGCCTGTTACTTCTTATTAAATCAAGGGTAATCCATTCACCTACAGGCCCAATGATAGCTGTCTCTGCTAATCTCCACTCAGGGAGCTATATTCATCAACAGGAAAGGCCTGTGTTTCTAGCACAACTGGAAGCCAAATGATCTTCAGCAATGAAATTTCAAATATCAATTAGTAGTTTAAAAGTATGGGTCTGTCAGCACAGTCCAGCATTTACATAAACCCAGTTTTCCATGAGTAGTGTGACCTCCTGTGTCCTCAAGCTTGCAGACCCCAATATTATTCATTTCCTTCACAAACCTTTTTATTTACTAGCAATAAAAAGCTCAGTCACTCTCGTCAGCGATGATTCTCCCAGTGTCATACAGCCCTTCAGCCAGTTTAATCCTCCTGTGGATGGCTCTGACTTCAAAATTGGCCCTACTTTGAGCTGGGGATTGGACAAGATGACCTCCAGAGGTCCCTTTCAACACAATTTTTTTTGTGATTCTATGAGGGAAGTGGTGATAATAGCTACAATTAAAATGCCTTGAAATGACCTTGAAAAAGGTCATTGAAATGACCTTGAAAAACAGTGGAAAATCCTCTTTAAACAACCATTAAGTAGTTTGTTTTTCCTAGTTGGGTTGAACCACTGGTGTTCTCAATTTGACCTGGCAATTATGGCAATGTGCACCTGCCTTCCTTTGTCCTTCTGCCGAAGTGTGAAGAAAGGTTATTTTTCTGTGAAAAAAAAAAATGAAATTTAGAAAACACAGATTAAATAAAAAAAAGTGTGTGACCAATTTATTATGAGATATTTGCACACAGCAAGATCTGGTCACATCTACTTTCAGATTCTAGTCCTTCGCTTTGGGGCTTTTGGACTGTAATTGTGTTCAGTCTTCTACTTATACAATGAATCTATAATGTAATTTCATGAGGTACTGAGATGCACTGAAAAACATATGAGCACTGAGTTGCTCTGCCTAATCCATATGAAACAGTGTTGGAAATCAGCCTGGTAAACATGGCAAGAGAATGAGCAAGGATTTCATCTGGGGCTCTGACACTAATCTAAAAAGGATTATCAAGGAGATAGCCTGAGATGCAGAGCACTTGAACAGAGAGGACAACGAATCCTATTTAAATGAATGCATTGGATTGCGGGTGGCTTGTAAGCGATTAGCACATGGACTTCATACTGACCAAGCCTGTAAGAGTTCATCCCTCACAGCCACTGCACTAGTTACATTTACTGTTCCATTCGCCGAATACAAATAGAGGTTAAGAGAAACAGATGATTTTCAAACATTAGCTTTTAATAGGGACAGCATGTCTGGCAAGATGAAAAGAATGAAAAGCCCTTGCTGTTCACAGTTCTAATCCACCCCCAGTTGTCTCGCTGTCATTTCTCCACAAGCTCCACCACTTGTTGCTTTGGGGGGCCCCCATCAACATGAACTGATATTGAGACAGCCAACGGTCTGTGCTTGCTGCCCCAGCAGAAGGCGGTTCTCACGCTGCAGTTCATGCTATGTGCCAAAGGTGGTGGTGCCTGTGACCACACTCCTTTGACCTCCCTGCTCTATTTTGCTTGTCTTGTTTGCTCTTTAAATTGTATGTTGTTCCTAATAACAGATCAGTCAGCAACTGTCCATTTGGGTGATGGGAAGCAAAGGTCAAGCCAGCAAAATATTTAATTGCAGGTTTAACTTAAAACATGAGAATTACCCCTTTTGAAACAAAAGAAATAACTTGTTCCCTCCTTTTGTGGCAGAAACCTAAGAGCCTTGCCGATTCCCTCGGTCTCTGCTTGTCTTCCTCTGGCAAATTGAAGGTTTTGTGGCTTTTGGCCTTTTGAACTATAGGATTTAGTTTCCAAATACCAGAAAATGTTTTGTGGATTGTAACATGTGCAGTCCTGTGTTCCTGTATCCCATGTGCCTGAACCCAAGTGTCTAGCCAAGATCAAGAATTTATGCGATGTTTCAATAACAACTGAACAAATCCATGCTAATTCCATAAAAGAGCTGTCATCCATCCTCTTATTGTTCTCTTTGGTTTTTGGCTACAAATAAATTATGTGTGCCCTGAAGTCCCTTAAAATCTTCATAGGTTAGCGGGGTATCATGCAATGAGTTAACAACTTAAATAAAGCCTCTTTAAAGCCTGACAACTCTCTGCATGCCACGGTGCTCCCAACAACCCTGGGCATTACTGCAAGCACATCCGCCTAGAGCACAACCACTTCACGGTGCTGTAGTGATTTCCTGAACCTGTGCAGAGGAAGATGGAGAACATAAAGGCACTCTGGCTAGTCCATTCCATTCCCACTTTTTTCTTTTCTTTTTTTTTCCCATTGCTTCTGACTCAGGCTAATAAAGCCTATGAGATGGGAAATGTATTAACTATACCAACACTTTTCCACCTTTCACAAGCCTAGCCTAATTCTTTTGCCAGTTTTGTTGAGTAGCCCTATTTCCACACACAAACACTCCCATATAATTGTTCTATCAGCATGGTTCAGTGTATGGTTGAATTAGAAATTGTACTGGATGATACAGAGCATTCCTTGTTTGAAGTAAAGCTGTCACAAATGTATCAAAAGCACCTTTTCCTTTTTTTGCATGCTGTACAACGGAAGCTGTTATGTACACTGCAAGCATTTATCCATTATAAAGTCGTATTTGATTCAGTAAGACTGGAGTGAGTTCCAGTAGGTTAAATATCTCAAAAGCCAAGGTTCCCTCTTTCTGGAGTTCATGCTCTTGGTTCACTTAGCTTTCCAAACATAAAAGTAATCATAACATAATAACATACCCAGGGGATCTGAAAACCTCAGTGGGTAGTTCATGGGATGTATTAAGCCATCTACCATGCCTTTCATCCACTGGAAGGTTTGTGCAAAATAGAGAACATCGTTATAAAAGAAGACAGATCGTAAAATAGAGGGCCAAGCCCTCAAGTTGTGTATCATAAAAAAGCCGGTAACACTGTATTGATTTGTGCCAGCAGAGAATCTGGCTCTTTGTATTTAAAATAGACGTAAATATCTTAGAGCAATAAAAGTGAAATATGCTTTAGCTGTACTTTAAGGAGAGATTTCAGCAAACTTTACGTTTAAATTTCTTGGTTGATTAGCCCACAATGGCTTCTAATCGCTTGGGAGAATTTTTAAAAATCAAACTTGAATATACTCGAGACATAGAAGCTGAGAAAGTTGTCTGCAGTTCATGAGAACTAACTTTTATTTTTTAAGGAAAGAAATCCTTCAGCTCATTTGCAAATAGCTATTGCATCCAATATAGAGGATCTGAAACTAGCAAAGCCTATTGTTTGAATGAAAGCTCACCACCTCATTTTCCACTCATCTTGCAAAGGATGTGCAGTCCTGTGGAAAATGATAGAGTAACATTATTATAAAAATGGAGTGATAGATAAATGGGATCTTTTGTGTTTATTTTTTTGAGCTAGCCCTTGCAGGTGGGTGGTTTTTGTGTGTGTTTGAAGCTGGGATATGGATGCATCCTATCAGCCCTCACAGAAGACTGGACAGAACTACTTACTCAAACTCAGATCGGGGTTGGGTGTAACGGAAACACTTGTTTTTTCCGTGGTGCTCCAATTCCATTCCTCACCCTGACTTTCACTGCAGCTGAAGGTGCTCAGTACCTCTGAAGACCCAACTATTCATGAGGCACGTCAGGTTTTCAGTAGAGGAGAGATAATGCAGACATCGCTGGGAAAGCTGCCTGCACCCCTGACTGCCCATCTGTAAAATGTAACTAATTTCATTCACTGGGGAGCGCTGGGAGGATTAATTGGATTTAGTGGCCACAATGTACTTTACATTGGTTGGGTGGAAGGAGACTGATAAGAGTTGAGGTGCAAATTTCTCAGAGGTGCAAGGAAAAAACTGACCAAGGAGGAGGGCAATTATTTAAAGAGTCAGTGAAGCAAGGAAAAGACAATTAGCATTGGTATCACCCTAATTCACAACAATTTACAACAATGAGGCTGAGCCACTCTTCCCATCAAGGCCAGAATGCATAATTCCTTGACCTTATTATAAAACATAATTAAGAAAACATGAGCGAAAAGGCTTTTTGTCCACATGGGCAAACAGAAAACTGAAGGACACATGAAGGAACTGAAGGACAACGTTTCTTGGGAGTCCTGGATCTGAAAGAAAACAACAGTAGGTCTATCAAGCCTAGGGTTACTCAATGGAGCCGTCACAAACAGGTGACAGAAAATTTGAATCACCCAGCTTTCACCGTATTTTCTATACATCAGGAGTCTCTCATATGGACCTTGCTTGCAGGGAATCCCAATGCTAGTGTCCAAATGATCAAAGAACCACATAGCTGGCCCATTCTCCTGCATTGCACAAGGCCAGGATTCTTTTTCCTGTATTCTTGTAGGTTATCTTAGAAGTTAGCCTCAAATATCTCCAGCAATGCAGCATGGAACAAACATTAGAGAAGCAGATGGAATACCAGGAGCAGCATCATCAATACCTTCTGAGTGAATTAGAGGCTGGAGCACAGCTGCCACTTTCTTGATCTTTCATTAGCACATAATGTTATTAATTACACATTAAAGGAAAGACATTCCAAAAGGGGCAAGAGAACAGGCCTCTAATGGAATTGTGACTGTTTTATACCATGGCCTTTCTGTTCTCTTCTGTGTCTTGTTTTTCTTATGTGGAATACCTGTTTTATATAGGAGGATGTTTTTTTAAGGAGTATGTGGCGCTAGGGACTTAGGCCAGATCAGTTTGCAATAAGAAAAGTACACTTACCTGACCTTACCACCTTTAAAAGTCTCCTCTATTATTTTTTTTAGGTTGTTTATGATGCTTGTGTTTAAGAGTCTTGTCTGTCCAGGAAGCAGTGGACAGACAAGTGGTAGATCTCCTGTTTAACTGTGATTGCCTTCCTCTCCTCAATTAGGAAAGAAAAAAACCTGTTCCGAAGAACTCCTTAACCCTGTTTAAAAGAGTACTTTTTTCTTCATCTGTGAAATGTTCCATTCTCAAACAGAAATACTTTCAGATTTCCTATGACGCGGAGAAGGAAAATGTTCATCAGCGTTAAAGGGCAAGAGATCTCTGATAATAACAACGTTACACAGTGCTTTTCATACATGCATCTCAAAGTCCTTTATAGACCATATAAGTATCATTTTCCTGAAGGCTATTTTGAGTGACCCTAACCAGCCATATCCTAAAAACTTGGGAATAGGCACCCCCAGTCAACATAAATATGGTACAAATCAGTCTAACTTTACTGATTTTGATGTATGTGCAAAATGTATATGGGCTGAATATCAACCTCCTTGCTTTTTACAGTTGTTTGCAAAACACCTAGTGCACTCTAGATGTTATTTATAAAACTATTGATTTTTATTATTCATCTTTATGCCTGCCTTGTTCTCTGTCAGGTGGCTGATCACTGTCAGATGTACTAGATTGTACTCATGGATTGGACTGGAGTTGATGGGATTAATTGATTTGATTACATTGAGTGAAATCAGTGGATTTCACATCAAATGGAATCAATAATCTGAATTACATTAGACAGATGAGCAAACATTGGACAGGATCATTGCTTTGGTTTTCATGGGCTGTTACAGTGGTGAGATCAGTGGATTGAACTTGTGTGTGCGAGATACAGGGACCAGCTCCATTTGAATTGCACTGGTGGGCTCAATAACTCCAATTCCTTTTTAACTTGAGTTTTTACTGATCTTTATTATAATAATTATACCTAGTGGCAATCACCCTCTCTGGTACACACAAAAAAAGTTCATTATACGACACAGAGATGAAGTGGCTCATTTTCCCCCTGTTCTAATTTGGTAAATGGTGATTACAGAGGTAGGAGCTTAGCGAAACCCAATGAGCCTTGATACGTTAGTTAGATTTTTAGCAAGTCATCTTTACTGAGACCTAACTGCATGTAGCCAAGTAAGATGACAAGTCCAAAACTCTTGCCTGCTGGTAGTGTTGTTATTCTCTTGATTATACTCCAGCATGTTGAACACTTCTCTGTTAGAAGGGCAGCACAAACGACTATGGCATCGCACATGGCCGTCTTTCTCTTGTCCTTAATCAAAAATGTTGAACTGTTCTCTAATCCCTGAGAGGAAAAAGAATTCATTAGATTTCATCTTTTTTCACTCCTGAATGCTAAGTGTCTCTTCCTTTTTCTCTCTTCCTGGGGGAAATGTGTGAGGAACTAATGTTTAGAAAAAAATATTATCTTTTGCAATTCCCACGTGATGCTGAATTCCATCTTCTGCATGAAACTCCAGTCAAATGTCACCGTAACAGAGAAGTAGGATGTTAGCAGCATTTCCTTTCAATTCAGTGATCAAAAATAGAAGATTAGCCGCCTCTTTCCCAGCTTAGTGATATAAAAACCATGGGATTGGTCTGTGAAAGTAAAAGGCAGACAGTGTTGGCAATGAGAAGGAAGTTCAGTGGGTCATGACCGAAGCTGTCATTTGAAAATAAAAGTTCATTCATATTTTCACAAATATAACAGTAGCAGATTAGGGTGCACAAGACAGAAGTTTTGACAGGAAATCAGCAAGGGTTAGAAGAAAGGATTAGAGCCAGAGGCTTGCTTCACCTGTGAAACCCTTTCAAGGTCAGCTCAAATCTTCTGTATTTATCACACGTTTGTGTCCAGCAAGCATTTCTTGTTAAACTGATTTAAGTTTGTACTGAAAAATCTACATTATCGCTAGAAGAAGGGACCCCAGACTCTTGCTCCTTTTTCTCTTCTTGTGTTCGTCAAGTTTTCTTTCTGCCTAAGAAATGAGGCCAGAAACCGAATCCAGAACTAGCACCCCTGGAGGTAAACAGATTCCCACCAGGTCTGGTGCTATCAGAACCATCCCAGACAAGGGTTGGATATGAAAGAGGCACAAGGCTGCCCTTCAGGACACCTGCCTTTCTCTTCTTACTCTACCTGACTGCATGGGTGAGCTGTCTAATTTCTCCATGTTCTCATTGTTCAAATGCACGTACAACAAAGGACATTGTGGCAAAGGGTGGAGGATAAAAGCAAAATAGAATTATTTGGAAATATAGACAATACTGTGTCTGCCCTTGCATCTTTCTTTTACTTAAAATGTGAACTTTTTATTTACAGCTGTAATTTCCAGATGTAACATATTGTTTATTTACAGAATACTGACTTCATTTTAACTTGGGGAGTCTGGCATTTTTATTATGGAAAGTGGTTGCCCATTGTACTTCTGCACAACTGGACAAGGACATTTCCTGGTCTTTGTCTGGAAAGGCAGACTGGATTGGGCTATTAAAGGACAGGGGAATATATCTGGTTCAGAATATGAAACACATAGCATTATTCCACTATTTAGCTACTTATACAATGCTCTCCAACCTTATCGAATGCTAAGGGATTGGCTCAGTTTTAAACACATTAATGCAGAAAGTCAGATTCATGTTATTCACAAAGAATAGAAAAGCTGCAGCATTCAGCTCAATAATATCTCAGTAAGTCCAACTTGCAACTCATCAATGTTGCTAGCTATCTATCGAGACCTAGTGTCTCTCATCCCCTTCCTCCCGCTCTGTATTGCTCTCCCCCTCTCCCTGTCTCCCTGGGAAGGCTGAATCTCATCTGTCTGCAGTTAGCGGAAACCAAAGTAACTGGACTTGCTGCTGGAACAGAAGAAATATGTGATGTTAACAGTTCATTGAGCTGTGAGATGAACAAGCTGGGTGTTGAAAAGGAAATCCAAGCTAAGAGTACATTTCCAGTGTTAATAAAGCTTTTTCCTTTTGTTGTATATTTCCAAACACTGATTCTAGAATGGTTGTCATCCGTTTTCTTCCAGAATTAGACAACAGGACAAATTTAAGGTATCTTGGACTCATTTATCCTTGCTAAATGATAGCTCTCACTGCTGCATTAGGAGATCTGTTTCCTCCTCCATCTTTTGTTAAAAATTCTATCATGTATACAGCTGTCATTGCCTTTTGCAACAGTCTTCTACAACAGTTTTGAGTCTGTTTCGCCTGCGTCCCCCTTTAAACATGAAGCGATAAGCCGGAAAGCAAGACATGAATTTACTAGGAACAGAAGCAAGACTGCTTCCTAGTCAGAGGAATATGAAGCAATATCTCTTCTGATATGTGAAGGCAATTTGCTCTCTTACATGATGACAGTATTTTGGGACCCAGACTTGTTGCTGATGATGGAGGAGACTTCATACAAGAGCAACCGTGAAGACAAGTGGAAAAGACACAAGGAGCTGGGTGTACGCAGAGAAAAACTCATATGGGTGAAGTTTTCCTTGAAAGCCATGGTTTTCTTCAGAATGCAGTGCCTTAGAGAAAATACTTTCTCCCCCTTTATTTCCAGCCACTGAGGCATTACTATAAAAGCCATGTTATTTCCACCTTTTTAGAGAATTAGCATAGGTAAGGCAGGTAGAGGTGTGAGCTACTGTTGCCAGATGTTTTTGCTCTCACTCTATGCAACCAGATGTTGCATGCAGGCTGCTCTCTGCTATTCTTGGCAGGAGCTAACTCAAATAAAACTTTGCACTACGCTTTTAGATGGAGAAGAGTTTCGGTTGGGGTTTTTTAGGAGCATTATGTGTAGCAATTGCATAGCCTGAAATGATTTACAGATCATCTACGTTACAGTAAGGCCATTTGGCGTTTACTTTCATGAGCCACAATGGAGACCTCATGCTGCAGTGAGGGTTGTCTTAAATTTGTGTTTCACTGTCACAAAGCCATCATCATCTGCTTTTGCTTCTGAGTTTTATCTTTTGCTCAAGAGAGGAGTACCATATATTATTCACATCGCATTAGTGTTCACAACATGTGAGGTGCTGGACAAATGCATTATAAGAAAACAGTCCCTGCTGTGAAGAGTTTACAACCTAGGCAGAAAAAGCAGATTCAATTTAGAGGGAAAGAGATGTAACATAAAACCAAAATGAGATAAGAAAACATTCAAGGTGTCATGATTAACAGATGTGTTGTTAATTCTTTTTTTTAATATTTCATTTTATTGGCAGAGATGGTTGAAAATTTTTCAAAACTCACCCTCCTTCTACTAAAAAAGCTTTACTGTGAAAACATGAAACTGGTTTTTGCTCTGTCTTTTGAATTGAATTTTGATTTTCAGAAATGCTTTTCATCTTTTGAAAACTCAACTGGAAAAGTGCTTTATTAAACTCTATTTTCAAAATATCACACGCTGGATTTGTCTTCAAAAAAAAAGAACCCCCTCCTCCCCCCAAAAAAAAATCACCCAGAATTATACTCCCCATAAAAACCTCTCCTTCCTTCTCTTAAAATAATTCCACATTTGGTGCAACACTAACACCAGGTACCATGTCATATGCTCACATCCATCAACTTGTATGTTATCATTGCCGTCTGTTCATCCCCTGGTCACCTCCGGACACATCTGCCAGTTATCGCTATGCTTTAGTTCGGCTATTTTCAGTCCTCATGGTGGGTGATCACCGCTGCACTCACAGCAGCTTTCTCCTCTGTTGAACACACCTTTTGCCTGTGAAGACCAGTTCACACATAGCAACTGGGCTTCTTTCAGGCCTGCTTTTGCCAACCACAAAGCTGCTTTCCATCTCCCAGGAAGGCAAAAAATATCCTTCTTCCTGCAGAAATACTGACCACCATTCTCCGTAATGCAGGTCCACCCCCTGCCATGCCATCTAACCTGGGCTGCCCTAGGCAAAGGGAAGGATGGGTAGGAGTAACAGGGAAGGCAACAGGGAATCGCACCCAGCAAATCCCTCCTTTGTTACAACTCTTCTCCCTAATCCCATAGAAAAAGACAAGGATTCTGCTCTGGCCGTGTGACTTCCCCTGTCCCCTCAATTCTCCTTTCACAGGCTTTGTAAAACACCTTCCAACCCTTGTTATTTCTGCCCCCTCCATGGAGTCTTCCTGCTCTTTCTCCTCCTCTAAAATGTGCCCTGAAGGCTGACATCAGCCCTGCTGTGAGCTTGCTGGGGTGATCACCCATTACCCCCTCAAACAGAGCTGGAGTTTGGCTTCCATCCGCCATTCCTGCAAATTTCTTCTGACTTGCCTGCAAAAACCACAGACCCAGTGGCTCAGATGCTCAGTTGCCCGGCAGATCGCGCAGTTATTTACACCAGCAGGGCATACAACTACCAAATCAGAACAGGAATGTCCTACCCCAACCTTGCACCCATTTGTAGCTGTGCAAACCGTTCCAGAGCACACAGGAATATTAAGCCATGGTGCTTAATAGCAACAATCTCATTTCACTGTTTAAGTAAGTATCCTGTTTAATTCCTCTCCAGCCCTAGTCCCATCCCCAGCACAGCTCAAGCATGCCCTAACTGAGAGGTGACGTACCACTCCCTACCCATCACCAGAGCAGAGCTGCACATCCTTCGGTTGCGCACAGCAAACTTATTTTTGTATCTTTCCAGTCTGCTCACCAGTCCTGAGGGATTTGGTGGCTCCTTTGCTGGTTGCGCTCTACACCACACTTCAAGCTACAGAAATATAAGTGTCCCTGTTACTGGTTCTTGGAGGATCTTCTATCTCGTGAAGACTGTAAGTATTTATCTCTTATCATAAGCCTGCACGATTATCACCAAAATTCCAGAGCAGGTTGGTAGCTTTTTATGTGGCAAACTGTCCATTTAACTATGGGATTGTAGTTGGCTTTTTCTAGCAGGTCTTTTTTATAGCAGCTGATCTTCAGTGAGTCCTTGAATCATACAATTTCCTTTGAGAAACTACAGCAGAGAACATCCTTATTTTATTTTCCTCACTGCCTTTCAGTTCAGTAGCAAGATCCTTGAGGTGTCCTGTAAAATCCTGAAACACGGAAGCAATAGCCTGTGTTTGCATCTAGACAGGAGATGGCAAGTCCAAGTGCGCAGTCACTTTGATGTGATTTTTAGGAGCAGGGATTATATTGCCAGTGCTAACATGCTCTTTTTAGGCTATTCATATTTCATTAAAACCGAGCAGACTGCATCACTGCAAGACGTGGAGGAGAACCACTGTTTTGTGTCATGTCACAGAACTGAGTACAGACAGAGTGGGGGGAGCTGGCTGGGCACTGGGTATTCTGTTTCATAGGAAACTCCCTTTAGAGGAAAATAAATATATTCAGGAGCAGGTGAGGTCCTCTGGTGTCATTTTTTAGTTCCCTTTTAATGAAATATCACAGCCAAAATGTTTTTGTTGGTGAGAATGTTTTATTTTGAACAAGGAGGGATAACATTTTCCAAGTTTAATGCTAATCTTAATCCATTTTATGTGAAAGCTCTACCATCCATAAAGGCAACCGAGCTTGCCATGTGTGAGAGGGGCCTGAATGCGGCAGGGACTCTTCTTAGCGAGAGGAGCGGCGTGAGTGGAGTTAGCTGCAACTGAAGAAGCTCCTAACTGTGGGAGTTAGCCTTAAGGAAGCCCATTTCTAACCCATTTTAAGCTGTCTCACTCCATTTCAAAAAATTCCAGGTTGGGTTCAAATAAAATGTAGCTCTGGTGTTTAAAAGTCCCTTTGGCCTTCTCGGTGTGCTCCCATCAAGGAAAAGGTGCTGTTCAGCCTGCTCGAGCATCTGGCCGGCTTCAGTCCCACCACCAGTCAGCTCCACATCCCTGCTCTACCCTCGTTGCTCTCACTGTAGGTTTTTGCTAGTTGTATTTCCCAGCTGTTTGGGTTTGACAACACACACATCAGTAAAACTGGAGTCTGGTTAAATCACTGCTCTGTTTTGTCCTCTCCAAAGGAGCACAGTAGAGGAATTTTGCATTTTCAGGTTCCTGGGTGTCACAGTAGGTTATTGTTCGGGTGCTAGTTTCCTATTTGTTATCAACAGCTCAATTTTCTGCTTCAACTGAGGTATGCTTGCAGGGCATTGTGGCTGGTCTTTCTTTGCTTTGTTTTCCACCAGATTTCTAGATTTCCTTTCCTTGCCTCTCCTCCAGTTTATTGAATTCCTGTTGATATGAAACAAACTTCACCGTCTCAGTTATTTTTCTCTCTAAGCTTTTCAATGTCTTCACTGTCACCTCTGGTTTTGGTTCTCAGACTTACTTCTCTAGGCTATTTTCACAATTTATAGTTGATTATTTTTGCCACTTTTAGTGTAACATTTACTTTCAGATATAAACTCAGGTTTCACATTCAGAAAAGGTTTCTATTCGAAAAATGAAAAAGCTATTGAAATGTAAAACTTGTTGAAATAAATCACAGAATAAAAAAAAAGTTGAAGATGTTCTGTTTCATTTATATAAATATACTTAAAGGAACAGGTGACATTCCAGAGAACTAGCAGCAGATGGCAACTCCACCAGCAGCAAGCACAGGGGGAAGCAAGCTTTGCTGCTTTAAGAATGAGGTAGCTATTTTTCTCCAGCGCATAAATCTATAGATTATAGTTATTGCTTGACAACCTGCCACTAATTAAATTATAAATGACATGACAAGAAAGAAACACTTTAAAATCACTGAATAACTTTTGGGGACACTTTTAGTACATTCCAGCTATGCTCCATTTTCTGAAGCAGAGTGACATCTCCCAGTGTTTATATTTAAAGCAAATTGAACCAGTGAAGAAGCTGACACATCTCCCTTCACGGGAAACTAGGGTGATTGCCGAAGGAGCTGCGGGAGTCTCTGCTAACAGCCTGGGCTCATTCTTCATTTCCCTCTTCAGTAATTCTGCCTGGACTGGCCATAATCCCTCCATGAGCTGCAGCTGATTTAACAGGTGGGGGAACCTTCTGCAAGTGGGAAGAGAGTTACTGTCCTTCATCATCCGCCTCATGCTGGAGGAGAAATAGCCCTGTACCTAACAAACGGATGATCCACTAAGGCGCTTGCAGTTCCATGACATTAACTACTGCACATCGTGGAGGCCATAACAAATAAAGCCTCAGGTTCAAATAACGCAGGCTAAGCCCAGAAAGGTTTACTTTTCTCAGGTCCACCAGTGAGGTCCATTACCTTTGGCAGAGATAGTCCGTACTCACACCGGTTTTGAAACATCGCTGTATTCATCTCCCCGAAACCCATTTCAATGAGTTTCAGGCAATGCCATACATTGCCCAGGTTTGCTTTCTAGCTCTGTGCTCCAGGTCACTCAGAGCTTCCCCGATGCCATTGCATGCAAGGAAACAACATGGCTTTTGCATGCCAGTACCTCACCAGAACCCATGTCCTATCTCTGGGTGCTTGCAGAGCCATGTGTCACCCTGCAGATAATTAGCTGATAAAGCAGATTCATTGCCTCCCTTTTTCCACCGGAAAACGACATAAATCATAGCAGATTTTTTTCTTTGATAACTTAATGCTGCAGATGTGAAGTGTTTGGGGATGAATAGGATTCAGTGTTTGTTAATGAGAGTTTAATGTCTTCATCTTCTGCATTAAACTCCAGTTAATTAATATTCATTCAATTAGAAAATGTAAAAATAAATTATAGAAAATTAAGCTTTACACAGGAAGCAAGTGACCTCATTTCTGCTGTTTTCAGGTGCTAATTAGATTAGCCTCTTTCCTATAAAGGGGGAGGCACCAAGCCCTGCTAGTTCTAAAGGGGAGTCTTGCAGTTGACTGCAGACCTGCTCTCCTGGGAGCTCCTGGTTCCAGTCTACCCTGAGCTGGTGAAGACAAAAAATGACAGCCAGGTAAAGCACAATGATAGTCTTTGTTAGTCTGGAAAGCTTGCTGGTCAGTGGAAAGACTCTCTCTGATGGAATACTTGTGTTTTTGTGGAGCTGGGTGTTGCTGGGAGAGAAGGATGCGTGCTCAGCTGGTGGCAAACTGGGAGGAGTTGTATGAAGTCTTGGTTCTAATCTGGTTCTGCCTGCTGGCTTTGGTTGAGAGATTCTTCCTCCCTTTGTTGCCTTCCTCCCCCTACCCCCAGCTCTGAAAGGATTGTCTAAACTTAGAGTGCTTTAGGAAATGCAACAAATGGTGGTCTTTTGGAGTTTGGTGAGTCTCTTTGGCTTAGAGAGAAGATGTAGTCCTCTGGGATAAAGAGGCGGTCTGACTTGAGCAAGGCTAAAGGCAGGATAAAGCAAGCCAGCCTGAGCTGTCTTTATACAGAGAGACCACAGGGGTCCTAAATAATCACTATTATCAGCTTCTCTAATGTAACTTTGAAGTTGTTCTTGCTTTGAGTCAGGGGTTGTACCAGGTGACCTGCAGAGGTCCTTCCAACTTCAATTACTCTATAATATTATGTTCCTTCTACTTACCTATATCCTGAAGCCATACTTGTCTTCTGTTGCAGAAATACTGTAAAAGGCAGTGCAAGCTAGTAGAAAACTCAAACTACTTAAAGACCTGCTGTGGATTATTGCATACTGTTCTGGGGGTGGGGAGGGGAGTAGGGGGCATAAAGGTTTTATGCTGTTACCAGTTTTATAATGCATCATCCATCACTCTCTTCTTAATCTGGTACTTTCCAGTAGCCCTGAATAGCAATTCACTTTTAAAATGGGGGCGGGGGGGGACAGCGCATGTCTGTGTGAACAAAACTCGGAGGTTATATCTTATCTTTGGAGATTGTCAAAAGGAGAAAACACATTGGGTAAGGATGGTTCAATTACTAAGTGTTTGGGGAATTGGTTTTTGTGTACTGTTAAGAAGAGTCAAAAATAGTACAGACTATCAGTGACACTGCAGTGAGATTGCTTGTGATGATAATTACTTCTTGCAAAGAAGAAGGGTATAATAAAGTGATAAATACTTTGGAACAATTTTAAAAAAAGTTGCACCACTATTGACACAGAGAGATGTGGGACCCAATTGTGTTTCATTATGTCATCTCATCCTGGAGAGAAATGGGATTATTCTTAGTGTGAAACGTCTTATTTGACTCAGGTCATCAAAAAGACATAATGATTTGCAAAGGATACACAAATGGACTACAGTGTTACAGCCACAGGCACCTTGGCAGAAAGGAGGATATTTTATGGAAGGGAGGACAATGATGCTACAAAGGCCAGCTTTTCCTTTGCGGTCTGGTCCTGCTGTGGCCCTTTACCATAGAACACAATAATTCTACCATGGTTTGCCCTGCTGTGAATTCCTGTGAAGACTGCCATCCCACTGCCTTTTTTCCTCTTCTATTGCTTCTGTATTATTCTCTTGTTGTCTCTGCTACACCTCTTCATTAGCTAAAATATCTTAATCTTCAGAACCCGTACTTGGTTTCAAGCCAGATTCCTGCATTCCTTGGCTCATTCCAGCTATCACAATAGTTGGCACCAACTGTTAGGGCTGTGTTTAAGGCCCCAATTCAGGATATTGCTTATGAGAGATGTTGAGGTACTTATTTGTCTTGTGGAGGCAATGCTGAGAGGCATGGGCTGCTGTAGTGATTCACTGGAGTGCTTTGTGTTCCTCGGTGTCACTCAGACTGTCTTAACTTACTGTGTCCTACTAAGCTGCAGGGGGAGGAGGGAGGCTCCCAAGCATCAGGTCTATAGAGTTGTTTGGGTCATATGATATTCACCTGATCACAATACTGCTGTGTGGCAAAGCACTTCTGCACATCCTTAACTCGTAATGTGTGCTTCAGGTTTATTGGAGTCAACAAGATCTGGTTCCATGTGCTGAAGCGCTTCGCTGAACTGACGTGCTTGTCTTGAGTCTTGAAGCTACGCGTGTCTCTGGACCTGGTGCTGTCAATAATTAGTCCTGCTCCTGGCTTGGATGCGAGCTCCAGGCACCTGGGATATTGGCAAGGCTGTAACAAGACTGATCTCATCAAAGGGCTAAAAAATAGAGCACACTTCCCAGGGTTGTTGGATTACTCTTGGTTGGACTCATGGGCAAAGGGCATGACATTTCTCATCAATTGTTTTCTGCTGTAACCAGAAAAATATGATTGTCCATATGTATCCCCCATAAAACGTCCTTGCTGAGAGGGAGGTAGAAGCCTTTGGGAGATCAGAGACCTTACCCTGCCTGCTCTGTTTTCCAGGAAAGCTTTTCATTACTGAAGTAACATCTGCTTGAGTAGAGACCTAACAAACACACTGCACCTCTTAACTTCACAGCTCTGCAGGTTAGGTTTCTCCCTAACTTTATAGGTTTCCTACCATATCATCCAGACAGTGTGTTTCTTCTATGATAATTGGGAAAACTGGCAGTTGTGGGTCTGTCAAAGGAGACCAGCCTCATATTCCCCACCCCAACCCACTGCTGAGTCAAGAAGTGTTTACACTTGACAAGATTAATCTCACCAGCTATTTGAAGACTTTACTGAAGTCTTTCATTTCACTGCTCACTCAGGCTGCTCAGGAAGATTAGAGTTATTGCTGATGGCTTTGCAAACTGCTCCAGTGGACACTGAGTAAATATTTTAGGAAGCACAGCTGCAAAACACTCCAAATCCAGCCCTTTCAATGAGAAGCATTACCTAACCAGCCCAGTCAGAGGGGGAAACACCAAACCCTTGACCACAAATCCTTCTTGTTATCCTTTTAAGAAGGACTAGAGTCATGCTCAGATACCTCACAGCAGCATACCCTGATTTGCTGGTGTTTTCTGTACTGTGTTTCTGGACAGAATTAGGCAAATGTGAGGTCAGAAGCTGGACATGCACCTGGGCTTCCACCCGCATGGTTGGTGTCAGTTTGGGATTAATCCTTCTGGCATGCTGAAGATTTTTACTTAATTCAGTGGAAATGCTTGGAGATGCCTATGCTTCTTGTTCTTTGTGATTATTGGAAATTTATTGATGAGTGATAGTCTTGTGAGTTAATAATGTGTACATTAAATGAGCTACCAACCAAGCAGCTACATATTTCTGCCCAGCAGTCATGATATTTAGGGCAGACCAGAAGGGATGGATATCCCACTTCAATTTTGGTTTTTTTCAGAATCTGGGTTGTAAGTATGGAAGGGTTCCTGAGGGTATCTCATGCCCCAGTTGTTACCTGCCCAACTGAGTTTGAGCTTTGTACTTGGACTAAACCTTTCAAATCTTAATTTAGTATGGACTGTCTTAACAGCAAAGCTAGTAGAAGCTTTGCTGTTGGGGCCAAAGCTCTGGGGAGAAATTCAGAGAAGGCAACCCTCAAGCACAGCAGGCAGTTTTTAGACTTTGGGAAATGAATATCATATTGTCTGTTAGCCCATCCCTGTGTTTCTTCCATGCTTTCTCAACAAGATTCCAATATGGCAGAGATCTCATTTTAAACATTCTGAAGGAAAACCAACTGCTTTGCAAACTCTGGTAGCTTCAACAAAACTAGCTGGCATCTATGATAATATCTGAACAGATCTAAGATTTGTCCAAAAGTAAATAATTAGGATTTTTTCCATAGGAATCTTGGACTGTACTGAAAATTAAAATCACTTCTCAGACTTTTAGAGCTTTGTATGATTTCCATATGTTTAAAAGGGCTGTACCACCCTTTAGTTAAGGTGTCCCCTCACCTCTTTCCATCTCACAGGTGACAGGATGGGTTTTATAGTCTAGCTCTGAGGTCTGAATTAGAGGGAGCACTACTGAATAAAATGACCTGACTCCTGGTGTGCTACTTCTCCCCAAGTCAGCTCTGCTTATTTCTTTTCATGTCTATCACTTCCTCAAGCACACACACATTAATGATACTGGTAATGGCAAGAATTTTATGCTCATTTTATATTTATCTCTGTTTCCTTGGCTTCTGTCCAGTCTGAGAAGTCCCACCAAAAAGAAAAAGCTGTTGTGTCTGAACTGATTATAGGCCATCAGACTTGATGTCCCTTTCAAATTATGGCCAGTCTTCAGAGATGGACAGATCTGTGTTCCTGTCTGATGCTGATGGGTCATGCATTCCTACAAGAGAAAATAGGGGGAGGGCAGGCTCTGAAGCTTGCTTTTTTCCTTGGGTGAAGGGGACATTTTCTAAATGGGATTTTATTACAGTGACAGTTCTGAGTGTGAATCACCCCATTTATGTGATATTTCCAGCAGCTCCACCAATTATGGCCACCTTTGCCATGAAGAACAAGGAAATTAACAGCAGCTAATGGACTGACAAAGCTTTCAGTGCCAAGTCGCTAGCATATGACAAGGCAGATCAGTCCCCGCCTGCCTCTTTTCTTATTTTCTTCACTGTCAGATATTTATTGTAATAGTTGAAAGGCAGCATTTAGCTAGTGTAGCACTTTTCTATTTAAGGTGCTGTGTGGAATGGGCCATTCCACAGATAAAGGGAAAAGTATGTTTGAGGATGATATTGGGGCTGAAATGGAAATTGCCTTAAATTGGGTTGGCGAGCGTCCTTATTATTCATTGGGATGATTTAAGTACCTGTTTTAGAAAAGAGGAAAAAAAAAAGTAAAGACGGGGGGCGGGGGGGAATATTCTGAAACTGAAACTGTTCTCTGCTAACTCATTAAATAAACTCATAACCATCAATGCCTCAGGGAGTCTTCCTCACAGCAACCTTCAGCCCAACCAGGTTGCAGAAGGACTCTAGAATCATAGAATCATTTAGATTGGAAAAGATCTTTAAGATCACTGAGTCCAACCATCAACCATGCCCACTAAACCATGTCCTGAAGTGCCTTGTCTACATGCTTTTTGAATACCTCCAGGGATGGTGACTCAACCACTTCCCTGGGCAGCCTGTTCCAATACCTGACAACCCTTTCAGTAAAGAAATTTTTCCTAATATCCAATCTAAACCTCCCCTGGCACAACTTGAGGCCCTTTCCTTTTGTCCTATTGCTTGTTACTTGGGAGAAGAGACCAACACCCATGTCACTACAACCTCCTTTCAGGCAGTTGTAGAGAGCGATAAGGTCTCCCCTCAGCCTCCTCTTTTCTAGACTGAACAGCCCCAGCTCCCTCAGCCGCTCCTCATAAGACTTGTGCTCCAGGCCCCTCACCAGCTTGGTTGCCCTTCTCTGGACACGCTCCAGCACCTCCATGTCTTTCCTGCAGTGAGGGACCCAAAACTGAACACAGGACTCGAGGTGCGGCCTCACCAGTGCCCAGTACAGGGGAAAACTCTAGGGGTGGTCTGTCTGACAGCAGGTCTATCTGGATCAGCTTCTTGGAGGACTTCTGCAAAGAGCATCCTTAGGGGGAATATTTGCTGAATTTGAGGACCGGTCATGGCTAAGGAAAATATCCTGTCCTTTGCTTCAACCTCTGTATGCAAGTGCTCCAAGAGGCAGGAGAACTGTCTGGTATAGCATTCATGTGGGACTGCCCTGTATTACTGGGGGATATAGCAGATTCTATAGTACATGCTATTGTGTGATTCACTTTTGTGGAGCAATATGTAAGCCACACAGGAAGCTATTAAAGATATGAGCAGCCCAGGATGAAGTATCCTGGACTGATTAATCTCTCAGCTCGCTGCAGGGTTCCCAAGAGATCAACATATCCTTTCCCTTTCCACTCATTGCTGGTGTTTCCATGGTGGGTACTTCAGGATTTTCATGGCAAATACCAGAAAGGACTATTACAGCAGATACTGGCTTTTTCCATGGTCTGGATTGTAGGATTTTGCCTGAGGAGTCCACAACAAGCCTTTGATAGTATCATACTCCTAAACACTGGCATCTCGTGCCCCTATTTAGAACCTAAGATTCCTAAAGCCCTTTTCCAGGTGTACATGCCAGAATTACATGTCATGCTTTTGAATTGCAACCAGTTTGGAGAAGTACATTATTGCAGGTGCTGTGGGGCAGTGATGCTGTCCCACTATTCAGAGCAGAAAATGAGGAACCATAGTATCTAACTGCAAATGAGCAAGGACTGTGCTTATCAGAGTGTAATTACCCTGATCTGTGACCTTGAGGGAGCTGAGGCTCTGATAAGAAGCCCCTGGGAAGGGTACTCTCCTGTCAGATTCAGAACATGCACAGACATGAGCTTCTGCTGTTATCCTCGTTTCTCCTTTATTTCTTCCTCTTTTTTTTTTCCTACAGAAAAAGCTTTGTGAGGTTTGTTCCTTTTAAGCTTCCTGGGCAGCAGCCTGAAGAAAATCATTTTCACATCCTTTTTCTGGCAGGGTCTTGGACATTTCTGGGTTCCTCTCTGATGAACTGCAGGCAGCTGTAGTGTCCTAGTGTCACCTGTGGTGGTCTGCTCTTGACAAAACTTTATAGTTCAATATACTCATATTCCCAGTAGCCATTAGCTCTGCAGCCTGAGCACCAGTTGATGGGCTGACAGTGTTTAGGGGCCTGAACACACAGTCTATGAAAAGTACTGAAGGCAAAACTGAGATGATGGTTTCCCCTTGGGCATATGGATCTTCATACCCTGCTGAAAGCCCTTTAATGGTTTAGTTCAGATGTAGGTTTAACTCTACTCTTTCCATCTCCTAGCAAAACCAGATAAAACATTTGCACTCCAGATCATACAACACAAGATGCCTTCTCAACTGCCCAGCTTCTCCACAGCAAACTAGAGCTGCATCCCACCTATCCTATGTCATTTTACACTTCAAATATTCCCTTCCATTTCAAAGCATGCTTACAAACAATATCCTGTTAGTCCCACAAGGAAGGACTGAACAATGCAGGGGCAGTGTCTATGCTTGGCAGGTAGTGTGGCCCCATATGAACATATGTGGAGAACAAAACAGTTGATGCAAAGAACAAGTGTCTGTGCTCTAATCATGTACAGGGAATTACTTTAGGCTGCCTCTGGTCCATTCCCAAAGTCTGACTGTTCATTACCACATTAGGAGTGCGCTTCATCCAAAAGCAATTCAGTTCACGTGCACCAACCCTGCTTCACCATGTGAGCTGAAGTGTAGTAAAGAGATATTTGATATTCAGAAGTACACTTCTGGTCTGAACCAAAATGTTGACGTAGGTGCATGCACACAGGCAACACACAATTGCCTAAAACTGCAGAGCAAATTTTAACAGAGCTACAGACAGGACCAGGCAGCCTGATCTTCTGCTCTTCTTCCTCAGTTGGTAGATATACTCAAAGCATCCTCAGAATCCTCAGTACTTCATGGTTCGTGTATGTTCCCTTCCAACTGGGTCTAAAATATCTAAGTATCTAGCTGGGTCTAAACAAAATTAACTGTATGGTATGGACCCATGATGGGGGGCTAGAAATGAGCTAGGAAAAAGCAGTTGGGATTTCATATAAATGAAAATATATGCACCATATCAAGAGGAAATAGAAAACCTTCCTTTGCAGCTTTTGCTGGCGATGTAATTTATAAGCATTTGTCAGAGGATTATTTTTTAGTTTGTGTCTGGAAACTGTTCATTAAAAAAAAAAAAGCTATGAAAAGTATTGGACCTGAGGCAGATCCAGATACCTCTGAAGTTGAGTAAAATTCAGGTCCATGGTTTCAGTTTTGAAATGAGAGTATATAGATGGGGTCCTGGATCTTCCTATCATTGTAACATATGGTGTTGCCCAAAAAGAACTCAAGTTACTGGAAAAAGAATTAGCAAGTATATCACAAGAAGCTGTGCAGACCTGCTTTTTTTGTGTGTATTTCTTCTAGCGTCCCTGACTATGTAGAAACCACATGGGTACAATTTTGTTTCAAATAACCATGCCTGCTAACCATATATAAACCAACAAAGCCTAGATACAGATGTACACTGCTCACATAAGTTGGCTTCTGTATTAGGAAACAGATGTGTTCCTCGTAGTCTTCCTAGGTTATCTAAATATGCCACTGTATTATGTATAGCCCTGACATGGTTATTTTACACTATGCTATTACTTCTCTAAAATGCTAATAATAGTGCTGTGCCCTCCCACATTAAGATCAGCGTGTACATGTTATTTCCAAAAGGATAACAATTTGACATCCCAATGGAGCAGTTCAAGAAGGACTGTTCTAGGAAAGGAGAGGGTAGAAGTTTATTCTTACTTGCATCACCTTGTGTATGTGGCTTCAGTTACACTTGACTGCCTGTAGTTCCCAAAGGCTAGCACTGATTTGTTCCAGGGCTCCTGCATTCATTTATAGAAAACTTCTGGGAAGTTGAAACCAGAGGAAACTCTTTCCACAAAGACTGTGTCTGAATTTGGGGTCCTCAACAGATGACCCTTCGTTTCTGCTCATGCTCATAAGGAGCAAGCTCAGAGCTGCTTCCCTGAGGGTTGTTTATCAGTCTCAAGAGATTCACTTGCTTCAGGGCATTTGGGAACATCTCTCCTTTCTCTGAGGCTTGTATGCAGACCTTTAGGGATGTGGTCTTAGCAAGCCAACGCATGGCCTGAGGGTCCTGAGCTCATCCTGGCCACTGCCGTGCTGAGAATATTGCTGCAAGCGGTGTGCTGGCTGCTCTTGAATCCAATGTCAGCGATACGAATTGACAATGTCCTGGTAAATCTCAAACCGAAACTGCAACTTTCATTTTGCTGCTAATTGTTTGGAGTTCTTTGAACTCACGTCTGTGGATGGCACTTAAAACTGTCTCTGCCTGGTACACCTCATAAACAGATGGAGCGTTTGTTGACGTTTCTGTGACAGCTTGAAAACTTGTCTCCTACCTCTGAGCTGAGCCCTTTCTGCCTTGTCCTCCATCTGCCATCTCATTTTAAAACTAGCAGAACAACTCGAGTGAAGCAATTCCGACTTTTTCCATCTGTGCACAGTTAATTAAGAGGGTAATGAGAGCTCCGAATGAACAAGCCCTGCATTAATTCAAGATATGATTAAGGGAAACATCCAAAAATGAAAAATATATATGAGCCTACATATATACATTTAAAAAAAAAAAGTCTGAGTCCCTTTTGTCTGTCCCTGTACTTGCCAGCATTACGGCTCTGGATGAATAAAAAAAATAGGAAAGATGACTATGGAAAACTGAGTCCATATTCTGAACATGAAATCTGTGTGTAAGCAGGTCAGAGGTGTAGGGACTATTGTAGCCGAGGCTCTGAATGTTGGGTTCCCTTCTTGTAATGTCTGTGCATGTGAAGATGGGTGCTTGATAGTGGGGGAAGAAAACGCTGTTTGCTTTTTCTTTGGGTTTGAAAGCTGAGCTACAGAACCAAAGGCATGGAGATGCACAAGCCAAAGAATTGCCCCAGGTGAAACTAACTTAAAAACGTATGGTTCTCCATGATACTTGCTTGTGTGGCCATCTCTCTGTGTGTTTTCAGCCAGGGGATATGTGAACACATGAATCTACCTTGGGAATTTTTACAACAAACTAAGACTGTCTCAGCAGTTACTCAATTAGTAATTCTAGCCTAGGCTGGAAAAAGGGATATATTGCCTAATTTAGGTCTAGTTAGACTAAAGAGGCAGCAAGAAGCCCAGTCAGAGACCCAGGAGTGTAAATTGCATAGGGAGTGAGGCAATCTCTGGTCCTGCAGAGTTTAAAATCAGTTGGGGGAGGATGGGGCTGTAATAATTCAGGAGGTGAAAGAGGACAGGCAAGAAAAGAGGGCATGAAGACTTCAGAGCGAGGAAGAGGAGAGGGCTGCAGAGAAAAGCAGCAGCCAATGAAGACTATCGGTTTTTCCTCCATACCTCACGGCTACCTCCAGTTTTATAGCTTGAATTTTGCTTTACTGGGGGTGGAAAAATGAGTGGCACTGAAGAGGCTGAGTGAATTCCTGTTTGGGTTTTTTCCCCTTCTTGGTTTCTTGCAGCAGCAGGAAACACAGAAAATATTTCTAAACAAAGCCTGAAATTGGCTGTTTGCATTTTGCCTGTGAAATTTCCTGTGGCTCACAAATTGGACTCTCATCCCTTCGCTGCTGGGGAAGGCAGATGCATTAGCAGCAGCTCGGCAGAAATCTCAGATGCAGCCAGCAGAAAGGGGCTCAGTTTCACCTGCTAAAGGATTTATTAATTTTAAAAAAGTTTTCTCTGACTCCTGGTGCTCACTCATGGTGAAGCCTGCTGCCTGACAGATGCCACTGAGACTAACCCTTTAAAGCCAACCCCATGTGCTGTTTGCCAAAGGAGGGTTTGCACAGCAGCCTGGGAGATGGTGGATTTGAAGAGCTAATGGCATTTACACACGGATCCCGAGGAGACAGCCAGAGCGTAGTGTCCCAGATGGAATGATTACAGAGGAATGCAGGATAGAACATAAGCCATCAAAATATGTACTCTTTCTTATTTCTAAAGGATTTCCAGAGCACTGTAGGAAATGGGGCTGGAAGGGAAATCAAGATATAATCCCGTGCCCCAAAGGAACATCAAAATTGTCACTTTTGTCAGGCATTTGTCTAATCTGTACTCAAAACCTCCCAGATTGGGGATTTTACGCCCTCCCTGGGCCATCTTTTCTGGTGTTTAACTACCCTTGCTGTTAGAAAGTTTATCTTAATGTCTAGTCTGAATCTCCCTAGCTGTAATTTGAGTCCATTACTCCTTGTTCTACCTGACATGGAGACCAAATTTATTCTCCCTTCTGCACAACTGTTTCTGAAAACAGATATCTTACAAAAGACGTATGCAGAGTTCAGCCTGCAGGGAGGAGCAGGGACACAAACACTTGCTCCAAAGCACACTGGTGACACACTTGCACATCAGGACTCTCCTTGTTCCTCAAGGTAGTCAGTATTTGTACCCCAACACCAGAGCTGGGCTTATTTTTTTTGCACTGGTTTGGTGAGACTGACTGACACAGTGTAACCCAGAAATGGAAAGTGAATTGCCCAGAGAAGTGGGATATCGACCTGGGGCTACAAAACAAAATTCAGCTGTTAGTACATATCCATACTGCCTGCAATGTGACTTGGATTTTGCAGGCTGCCCTTTGGGAACACCTGATCATTAGGACTTTTTGCATTGGGACCTTCAGCAGTTATCCCTGGGAACAAGGATGTGCCCTGTGCAGGTATCCGGAGCTGTTGTCTTACCCTAGTGACCCAAATGCCATTTCTGAGGAAAAGATGCCAAATTTAACAGTATGCTGAGACAGTGCATTGCCTCTGTATTGAATGTACCTGTACATATGCACAGAGTACACTATGCAAAATTGAATTTGTAGTCTGAGGTATGCTTTATTATATTATTGAAGACTTATACTGATAATCACATAATTATCTGTGTGTGTATATATATGTAGGCCAAGTAACAGAAACTTCAGGGTTCTGCTACCTAGAAGAAGTCCTAGACAAATCTCGGCTTTGGCAGACCAAATACAGGATGGTGTGATGAGCCTCTCCATCCTCGTGGGGTTTAGAAGGACATAGACACGGGTAAACGTTGATCCAAGCACAGCACATTCCTGGGGTACCTGAACTCCCAACATACAAGATGATCTGTCCCACTGACCAGAGCTTCAGTCAGACTTCAGCTGGTCTAATTTTATGGAAAGTAAATTGTTATAAGTGGATCTCCTTTTTCCACTGCAGTGTGTGCCCTGTTCTGAGACCTAAACCTCTACTACAAACTGCTCCAATGGAACTTCCTGGCTGAGTTTTCAACATTCGAGAAATATCCTTCATAAGGCTTCTGTTTAAAGTTCAAAGTCTTGGCGGGTTGTTGCATTTGAACAATAAAATGGACATGTAGTTTTTGCTAAAATCTGAAGAAAATGAAATTCTTCCCCAGGCTGGGAATTTGTTCTAAGTTTCCATTTAAAATAAATAAATAAATAAATCCCCCACCTTTCTACCAACTAAGTCTGAAACTCCTTGAAATAAGGGCTAGTAATGGAAGTGCTGACAGTATCTTAACTAGAGCAGCGTGAAAGGAGTGATATAATAGTTTATTTCAGGTAATGCCATGGTGATTTTTAATTTACATAATGTCAAAAATGCAATATGTGAACTTTCTGAAAGCAAAAAAGTGGTGATAAAAACATCTATTTATTCCTCCTGCCTCCTTGCAGAAATGAGAGAATGAACAAAGCCACAAGGAAAAACCTCAAGGCCATGGTATTTGCATGAAGCATGCTACACATAATGTACCCTAGAAGTGTTTGAAAGAGAAGCTGACCCTGTATACTTACTCTTGTCTCAAATCATTTGCTAGTTTAATAGCTTAACATTTGCAAAATGATGTTTAGATTCTTTTCCCTTCCTAGCATTAAAATATAGCTGGTATATAGTGAATGTGAGCGATCTGTGGAGGACTTTCAGGTCCCAAAGTCAATTCTCAAAATGGTTCCCTGTGTCCTAGCTGCAGAGGCACAAAATGTCTTGCAAATGGAGGGGCCTGTGGGGTCTGATAGCTCTACTGGAGTTTGGGTGTTTATAGATTTGGAGGACTTTTAGGGACTTAAAAAAAAAAAAAAGTCAGATACATGCGTTTGTTTTGGTTTTTTTTTTTCTTTTTGAGAATAAATGGTCCTCATTCCTGGAACAAGGCATCCAAGTGGTGTCCTCCAGCCCCCAGCTGTGCCGCTGTGATGAGCTCTGGTTCCAGAGCTGTTGCGTGTGTTCCTTAACAGGCTTTCTCTGGCCATGGACAGGAGGACAGATTTTTGCTCTGGGAGCTCAGCCATGCCATGTGCTGGTGCATGAAGGCTTTGCCTAAGTGAGTGGCAAGGGGAAACTTAGCCTGCTCCCTTGCCCCAGTCCCTTGAGCCAGTGGCTATTTGCAGGACCCTAGCTATTTTAATCACAGAATTATTCAGAGATGATCCTGGAGGTTAGCAATAAGCCTGCTGTCCATCCTGAACTCTGTGAAATAATTGCATTGGAGTTACTGAGTTGCTGTGAACAGAGAAGGATCAACCAGCTCCTTCCTAAAGACACTAAACAGCAGATCTATAGTACACTTACTGTTCAAAGAAAGTCATTTTTATTGCAGAGTAACTGTTTAACCATTATTCTCAAAAAAAAATGTGGTTTGGTATGACTAGTCCACTAAAACCCCAGTTCAGAGTTCCTAATATTGAATCAGACTCAGTATCTTCTGGGACTGGAGTTAACTTCTATGGCCCCTTCTGTTAGTAGAGCCCCATCAGACACTGCTTGCTTACAGATTATTTTATTAATTATCTCTAGGAAATAGGGCTTAAAGATCACTGTGGCAGGCATTGTACAAACATAGGAGAAGGAGCATGTCCTGTGCTAAAGACTTTACATTGCGGGGGGGAGTGGGGAAATGGAGGTGATATGGGTCACCAGCATCTCACAGGAGAAATGCAGAATTCTTCCAGTTGGTATCAAGTTCTCAAAACAGAATTTTAGCAGACTTTCAACATGTTGAGTCCTTCTACTAGCCCTTCACACAAAGGGTAAACTCCAGCTTGAGCTATTAACACAACCCAGTGTGACACAATAGAGCTTGCAGCCACTAAAGCAGCCTAGTGTGACAAAAAAATTCTGAGAGAAGTTAATAGAAATCCCGCATGATAAAAGAATCCACACAGTAAGAGAATCCCTTGTGACAATATTACACTTTGAATATCATTCATAAAAATAAAACAAATAAAAGTCAATTGTAAGGTCCAGGATACCATAAAATATGAGTTTGGATAGAGACACTTAAAAGGAAAATTTGCTTTAAATCTGTGTAACCACCTTGAAGCCTCACACATTTACAGTTTTAATCTAGCACATTAGTGAGATTAGTACATGGGTTTTTTGCAATTAAACTGCATATTTTATCACTTCTTCTACTTTCATGCTATATAAACTTCCAGGAAATTACAGGCCTATAAATGTTGCCAGAGCCCTGCCACTGTGGGAGACAGAACAGAGAGACAGAAGCAGTGTGGGTGGCTGCTTCCTTTTTTCCTTAATTGTGTCATTAGTCAATAAAACCAAACCTTTGTAGAGGCGATTGTAGGATTAGGATACGCACACACAGGCAAACTCAGAGCTCGGGTTCCTGCAGAGAGCTCTGTACCTGTAGTCACAAATGCTTTCCAAAGCAGGTGCAGAATGATTCTCCTGTTTTACTGAAGAGGAAATGGAGACGGCAATGGTAGCATTGACACGGTTTCCCCATGGAGTACCTATTGGCTAAACCCTCCTCTCTGATGTTAGGCTAGGTCGCTATCTGAGGAAGCAGAACTTTCTGTTCCTCGGCCCTTATGCTTGCAAAGTGCAAAGATGTTCTTCGCCTTTCTGCCTATGCCCTCACATGGCTATTTCTCCCTCTCCTCCTGTGCTGAGCATCAGTTTATCCAGGCATGCCTTCTGTTTATCACCTTTTATGTTGACTGTGAGTTTTCTGTCTTCCTCAGATGTTCGTTCTTAGTGACCCCTTAGTTTAAAGCTTTCTGTATTGCAAAAGACATGTCAGCATCAATGCTTGCAGTTCTTTTTAGGGTTTAAGAAAGATATGCCTTGACCATATCACTGCAGCTCAGCCTTCCCTGCTTGGACTACAGAGCAGGTGAATGTGCTTGTTTCCCATTTTGCGTCGGGCACCAATATTTTGAGGGGGGCAGGACTCTAGGCATGTCCCCAGGTCAGCCTTTTTCTAGTCATTAACTCTGGGTATTGTGCTGGACCATACCTGTGAGTGTCTTGGAGAGAAGAGCGACCCTGGAACTCGTTCACCATGTTCATCTTTGAGTCCTAAGCTCAAGATGCTGTGTCAGAGGTACCTTCCACCTCATCCAAAGTGCTTTCAGGCATGTAAAGGGAGGTTGGGGCAGTTCTACCAAGTTATACACGGTAAAAAGACAGATAATGCTCTCAGCAGAAAAGGATGCAAACAAGAAAAGGGCAGATGCCAGCATTTCCAGAGATCAAGACACCTCTGTTGTAGGAAAACAAATAAATAAGAGCTGAGCTTTAGGCAAGGTTTGAGTAGCTTTAGAGTCAGTCTGGAAACTGATCCACTCAATCCAGTGCTGCTGATGCCTCTAGCATCGTAAACTCAGCTCCCTTAAATGTCACTCTGGAAGGTGAACAGATGGGAAGTGGAGCTAGAAATATATAATCACGTTAGATTTCTTTTAAGAAAAAAATCTTCTTCTTTTTTTTTTTTTTTTTTAGAAGTTCTTCCTTGCAAGCCCTTGTCTGCCCTGTATTCTCTTCCTTCCACTCTTTTAAAACTAACGGAATTATGATCTGGTGCACTTAAGCAGATCTTTGTCAATTTGAGCCAAAAACGAAAGAAAGACCCAACTCAATGAATACTGGGATTTCACTGAGATAACAGGAACATTTCACCTGGTTCAGTCAGCTGGAGCTCTCAGAGTCCTTTCCAGAGTGCAACTGTTGAGGCTGACCCGGTAGTAATCAGACTTCAGATGTGGTCATGTCTCTGACGCAATCAGCATCCTGGGAAGTGAGAAGGCACCGAGAACTGAAAGCAGAGTATTCCTTAATGAACCAAAGACTTCCTGAAGCATCTCCAAATAACATGCAAAAATCTCCCTGTATGCTTGTATATGTAGCCAGGAGATGGCTCGCTTTTAGAACTCCTGGCAAAGCCATTGCATATAGATTATGAGCCTGCAGATTTTAGGAAATAATGGGCAGAATGCAAAGGCTCTTGCTCCCTGACAGAGGCAATAAGCAAATTTCTTCATCTTATCAACCTACATTTTCCAAACTGACAAGTGATTTGGGATGCTAGTGCTTCAACAAACCCACAGCTATATAGCCTAAAGAGAGTAGATTCTCAATGACAAACCTATTAAACACATTGCACAGGAGCTCCTCCTCTCATGTTCCCTCCTAACAGCAGTGGTGCCTGCTCTAGAGCTTGTTGCAGATCTGAGATCGGGCCCGCCTGCTGCATTAGGTGCCTACATGGGAGAGGGAGGGAAGGACTGGGAAAATAGTGTTTAGTAGTCAATGTATTATCATTCAAGGGTCACATCCTAGCTTTGACTTTGTACCGTAGTTCCTCTGCTATAGCAAGATTTGCTATACAAGTGCATGCCTATCACGTGAGCCAGGTACCCATCAAATTCTCACGCATACCGGACACAGGTTCCTTTCTGCTAACAGAGCTGTGCAAAAGCCTTGGAAATGGGGAATAGCAAATGTCTCTGAGTTCACACCCGTCCTGTGTAGCAGCCTGCATCAGAACCAGCATGCTGATACTGTTAGGTGCAAAGAGAGGTAAAGATGCACCAGGTAGATGTAAAACCAACATCCTCAAATATTTTTTTTAGGTATTTAACTGCTACTGCTTTGTCTGGGACAAGGGCAGTCTTGTGTACCAGATGTCAGCACTACAAAGTCCTGCTCTGTATCTGGTGTCCTAAGCTGGCGGTGCTGTGGGACGTCAGTAAATAACCAGTGGTGAAAGACTTGATAGCTCTGCAGTGACACTTGTGATGTTTCTTTCCCTTCTACTTTGCAACTACAAACTGGTGGACATGCTGAAGGATGTGCTGGGAATACAAACTTCCCACTGTCCATTTGAATAGATAATCCTCTTGTGATTCCCAAGCCCCCCACATCCTCCTATCTCATGTCATTGAAGCTACTTGGGGAGACAATTGGAGAGGGGAATAAATAAATATTGTAATTTGTATAGTCCAATCTCATTTGCAGTTTGAATAGCACTCTCGTCTCCCACAAACCTACCTGTGTTCAGAAAACTTGGTTCCGTGGAGGGGTTGGTTGTGGGGGAAGGTTGGTTGGTTTGTTGGGTTTTTTTCTTTTTTCCCACTGATTTGTGTCTCCAGAGAAATGAGTAAAGCATTACAGATGAACGTGGCATAGAAGAAAGAACATATGCTGTACATGCATTTAAATAGCATTTATCTTACTTTTCACTGACGTAGTGGTGAAATATGTTCTCTTTGCTTTCAGATTTTAAGGACGAACAGATGGTAGAAAGCTTAGGTTTGGGTATTCTGTCCATCAAAATAACCTGTATTGCAAGTACCTCTTACTATAATTGGGGATTTTAGCTGCAGTAGAATCTGGACTCTAGGAAAAGCCCCCTGCAGAAGTAGCATGCCAAAAAAAGGGCTGAACGTTGTCCTATCTACATATTTTTTTCTGAAAAATACAGTTCTTCAATGGTGTGATAAGAAATGCACTCACCTTTTTGGCCCTGCTTTTGCTATGGATGGAGTACAGCCTGAAGAACCCAGTTTCTGATCTGAATCCCATCCCCAAGTTCTCTAGCATACCTCCAAATGTATTCAGTCAGCATTTTAGGGATGTATGAAAAGAGAAAAGGAAAGATTTGCTGAAGCTTCTCTTTCAAAAAGAAGAGCCCAACAGGCCCAAGAGTGTCTCGCCTATTTTATCCCAGTTTTTGAAATTCCCAGTGTAACGTGAGTTCGGATGCATGTTCTGCCCCAGTCACCCCGCTCTGAAGAACACGTCTTGTACCAAACCTGTAGGAAACGAGGGATTCTGGTATTGTATGAAAAATTACAGTCAAATGCTACAAAGTAAGCCCAATCCTTTGCTTAAAGCACTGCAGAAAGGGAAAACTTGGCCCTGGAATTAAATAAGCTTTCAGGGAGGAGGATCATGTAAAATACATGTTTGTACCATATCCAGCATGATGGGAACCTCATCTGATGTGTGCCTCTAGGAAGGAAATGCTTATGTACTGCCGTGTTTGTGTAGACATGCAAACGATCTCATTATGGGTTTATATATAGACAGGCAAATTCTGAAACATTCAAAAGCTGTCATGCACAATTTTAGAGGATTTTAGTTTGGGGGGGGTTCTCTCTGTTTTTTGGGGTTAGTATTTTTTTGTTGTGGGTTTTGTTTTGGTTTTGGCTCTGATCTGCCTGTACTGCTCCTCAGCACTTTTCCTGGTTCAGTGACTCAATTTCTAATCTCTTTGGTCGGTGTGTGTTTTGCATGAATTTAATACCTGGTCAGCATTATCCCAGCTTCATGGAGGAGGGTCTTTTACGCTGCCATTTCATTCTTGCAGCTCAGATTCAGGTTAGTTAATTGCACAGAGGGCTGTTTCTAGCAATGTGTTTAGAGACTTAAGATGAAATAAAATAAAAAATCCTAAGAGGGAAATGTATAATTCCAGCCACCTTGCTAGAATGGTGCCCAACACAGCAGCAGCATTTAAAAAGTCACCATTTGCCAGTAATAGCTGTGGAGTCACAACAGTGGTTTGGTCTTTTCTCCCTGTGCTTAGAAAAAGAAATAACTGCCTCAAGGATGCTGAAAAATAATTATGGGAAACACACTTCAGACACATCCCTCATTTTTAGAGATGTCAATCATTTTAGTCCCAAAATTACAATGTACAATCAATGTCCCTCCCAATATTTTTCCTTCAGGATTGTTTACCTCAGAACTAAAAAAAAAAACATTAAAAAAAAAAAGTGATGGATAGAGTTATCTGCATACAGAGAAGGAATCCAACCATATTTTATTTACCTACATAAATAATTCTTCTATTTAGTGTAGACTGTATCTCACATTTGGGCTCTGTCAGAGTGAGAACTATAGTTCTGATTTTATTTATCTACATACACTGAAGTGTGCATTTGTTTAAATTAAAACGGGGGGCTCAGAGACCCGTAAAATGTTTAAACACAAGCACGGTTACAAATTGTCTGGTGTGTATTTACCATGGCCCCCTGCTGCTTGATATGAAGTTACTTAATTGTGCTTGCTTGCATCATCTGTTCTATAATGCTAACAGCATTTTATTCATGTAGTAGGAGCCTATGTTTTTGCATAAGGAGGAGATTATTTTTTGTCTGTGCTGGAGCAGGTTAAAAATGCTGGGTTTGATTTTTTTTCTTTTTTTCAAAAGAAGGAAACATATTTGTTCAACTTTTCACTATTTAATTATAAAAAATATTTTGATAGGGGTTTTCTTTTTCCTGAAAAAAATGCAGAAATTTTTGAAACAAAATAGAGAGTTGTCAAAACCTATTACACAAAAGAAATAGTATCAGTTTTCATCTATTTTTTTCTCCACTGTGGTTCTGACATTATGAATAGCTGTTTTAATCTAGGGTGCTGCCTCTTCATGGTGTTTTGGGTGGCTATAAATGATACTGCACCAGATTTAATCTCCTTTAAGGATAATACATTTAAGAGGGAGAGGCCAGGAACTACACTTCAGGATTTAGCTTCTCTAAGTAAGGAGGGTGTTACATGGATCCCTGATTTACTTTTGAATAAGCCTGGCCAAATGGCAAGGACACCAGCTTCTAGTGTTTCCCTGGGCCAGGAGGTGTCATTAATTAGACTGAGGAAGCATGTCTGTGTGCTTTGTATGATATATATACATATATAGGACATTCAACAAATAATGTGGCTATCCTGCTATTCAAGTCATAAAATTCAGTGCAGTTTGGCTCAGATTTGGCTGCATGCACTTGTGCCAGCAAAGGCTCTCACCAAGCACACCACCTCTTTTAAAAACATACAGGTCAAGCACACTGCAGTGTATGTTCAAAGGATAGAAGGATAAAAGCTGAAGCTGTTTACAGAAATCTTTGGCAGTAAGACTCAAAATTCAGGGAAACTGTAACGTGCTTCTAAGTTCTAATCCCCATCCACGCTGGATTTGCTAGCTTGGAGTGTGTGTAGCTAGGCTTGCATTCAAGCAAATCCACGCTCGCTCTGTGGGTGGAAAAAGAGCGCGCTTTGCATCGTTTTGATAGAAGGACACATTTATTAATTGAAGTTCTTCCTTTGAAAAATGCTGTGTAGGACCTAATCTTCAAAGGTAATACTGGGGAGCCTACGGGCATAAGAACAGCCAAACTAAGAGCCCCCGTTGCTGGGTGGTCAGTCTCAGGCACAGAGACATGGGCCAGGCAGGGCACCTTCCCTCCTACAATCTCCCACCTACAAGAAATCTGCCTTAAAGCATCTCTCTCTGTTTGTGTTTAGTAGTCTGCAAATTTATTTTCTCCTTTGTCGGACCTGTCTGCCTCTGCTTGTCTTAGAGAACAAGAGGAAGCTGATCCCAGGTGTGTTACCCCAGCAAACACAGTCGTAACACAGTCCAAACATGCCGTTGTATCTCTGTATACGCATGCAGATCTACACGTGGCTGCAAAAGACCTCCCACAAGTACCTGGAGATGTTTACCAGCTCCCAACTGATAGCCAGACCTCTGCCACCTCCCAAAATCCACCTCTCCCTCCCTCCCTCCCTCGCACAAGGGTGGCTGGGCAGTCACAGTCTTTATTCTGCGGCTCCTCTTAACTCAAGCTCCAGTATGACCTTTTGACCTGTAATTTTTGGAAGTGATTCAGTCTCTCTTTCCAGCCTCTGGAGGTTAAGGGTGGAGGTTACGGCTGTAAAGGGCTTTATAGCAAACACAGCTTTGTGTAGTCTCTGTAACTACATTCCTCATGGTAGCAGAAATAGGTTCGGTCAAGAATTCAGATGTGAAAGCCACAGAGCCTAAACTGCACGTATTTCCTTGTAGTTCATGAGGACCGAGTGTAAATCTACCCTGCTCCACAGAAATTATACTCTTTCCCGTTTTCTGAGAATAAAAGAACACTGGAAACAGGAGTTTTCACTACTACCCGTTAGTACAAGTGTGTGCTGTGTTACCCCATTACTGTCACTCTGCCCAGTCTTTGGGATAAGCAGAATTTTGTCCAAATACTTTTGGGCAGGTTTTGCAAGACGCATAAGAGTTATTAGTTACGTCTGAATGAAATAAGGAATGCAGTGAAAACATGCCTATCAAAAGTTCATGGCTGAAATGTATCCATCTAAGAGATGATACAATCGTTTCCCTACTGGCAAACCAGATTTTAAGCCTAAACAAAGTGACATTGTTCTTTTAAAGAATTCTTATCACTTTCCTACCTTGAAACATCTTAAAAACCCTTCTTAACAATTCCAACTGCATAACTTCAACATGTCAAGGTTATCTATAATTTCTCCATTTCCTTTCAGAAGGGCTTCCTACCTACACACTACATCATACATCTTTTATTACCACCTTAACGTATTTATAAAATATTGATAATTCATTCCAAATGGCTTTGCAAATGAAGCCATGTGGCATGGTATTCCCTTCAATTAGCACCATGTTCGTCTATTTACTGAAATGACCCCATATTCAGAATCTAGTCCTGAAAATGAACCTTTAAAATGAGTTTTCTGTATTTTCAGTTCTTGTGCCAATTTTTGCCTCTGGTTATATTCAACATACACCCCGAGTAATATTTTTTTTTTCATTCTGTGAAGTCACACTCAAATTACACTGCACTAACTGGGGACAGAATGGGGTTAGTAGAGCCACTCTTTTCTTTCTGCAGCAGCAGAGTGCAGGATAGATTTAGCTGAGACTTGCATTGCAGTAACTGAGAGCAGCAGAAAGTTGCTCTGGAGGACTGAAAGCACAGGAAGGTTAGTCTCCACTGACACGGGTAGAGCTGAGTTTTGAATTAAGCACCCAATGTGTAAATTAACACATGTGGAATTAATTTACTATCATGCTTGCTAATGAGAAAATAGAAATACTAGTTTATAAAACAAAGAAATGCACAATTCAAGGGGAAGAATAAGTGATAAGGAGGGCTTGTTGAAAGACTCAGCTGCATCCTCCTTCGTAAGGCAAGTTTGTTGTTAAATTTAATGGGCTATAGGTGTTGATTGGTAGAGTCGTAAAATGAACTGTTAATTTGCTATTCTAAGAGCGGAGAAGCTAAATTATGCAAATTGCTTTTAAAACTAGTCTGTTCCCACCATACAGTATAACAAGGTAACGTGGCCCTTTCCACACTATTATTTTTAGGACTTTTCACCGTTGCCATCATTGGTAAATCTTAACGCTTTGAAGCGCTGCAAGGCTTTGATTGCCTCTGATCTGCACTCTCACCAATGCAGCTCTGTGAGGTGCTGCCATGCTGTGTCAGCTCAGAAGGGGGCTTCCTTTTGTCACCTGTGCTTGAGCACCTACCTGAGTAAGATTTTTAAACTGACAGCCCAAAAGAGGCAGCGATGCTTGTTGCTTTCAGAATGACACGCAGGGAGAGAGACCGCTCTGGGAAAATGAGCGCACACCTTGGTGAGTACGCAGACTTCATTCATCTGCTTCACAGCTGCACCCGCATCGCTCAAAGACTAAACGGGGAAGGTGTCAGCATTTACACTTTATGAAGAATGAAATGTATCCTGCCAGATCTGGTGTTTCCAATGCAGCTATGAAAACGTCAGCCCCGGTAAGCTCAAAATGAGCACCTGAGTAGATGAAACACACAGCCCATTAGAATCAGCACACTTGGGGCAACACGCAGCACGTTTGCTGAGCACGATGTGATAAATAGCAAGCGTGCGCCGTGGATGCACATAGAGCTGTCTCTCAGGATAATTCTGAAACATCAGATCTGATGTGTAGGTTGTCCTGGGCTTTTTGTGCCACAGACGTGGTGTTGGCACCAACTACAGTACTGCAAACTTTGAAACTCTGTCCACTATGATATCAAATTTGCTCCTGCTCAGAGCAGGGGTCAGTTGACCACATTCCTGTTGAGTTAGCCAGAGTTCATCCTGAGGCCATCTTTTACTTCATGGCAATGGTGAACGTAGCATCCAGATCAACATCTTGGACTTTCTCAGTTGGTGCCCTGCTAAGTATGTGGTTCCTCACATTTAGCTCTTGGCCAAGTCCGTATAACAATTCCTCATCTTCCCAGGCCCCCTACCAGTTTCTGGGATACACGTGGCTCAACAAACACTTGTGCTGCAGAACCGCGAGAGCACTGTCCGGCAGGGCTGGAGGGGGGACTGAGAGCAGGGACCTCAGCATTCACCTTCATAACCTGCATCATCCCCAAAATGAAAGCAACAGGTCTCACAGCCTGTAGCCACTGTCACAGGGCTCTCTGCCAGCTCCCCTGTCAGATTTTTGTGACTTCTTTTGGAACCATAATACTTAGAGCTATAATTTATTTTTTTACAAAATGTGAACATCTAGATTCCACAGGGAGAAACTAGATATACCACATTGACCGTAGACTAGCTGTTTCAAACTAGAAGTCTTTGTGGGTTGGGGGATTGCAGCATAGATGAAGACTTTTTCAATATCCATAAAAAATAACTTCCAAGTGAGCAATATTTCTACCAAAATGGCTTTTTTTTCTTTTCAGTGAGTTAGAGTAATTTGTGCTGGTAGGCGAGCAGAATTCTGCATCTAATATTGACACTGAAGAGAGGTATAAAAGCTATTACACCCAGTGCCAATAGCTTCTCTTTTCTAATCAAAACAGTGTCAAATAAGTAAGAGAATAGGAATGAAATAAGCCAGTTCTTTCCAACTCACCTGTCCCTATAAACCAAGCAAAAAAGTGTGATGGCATTTCAGATATTTGGAGCAACCAGCTATGAGGTCTTGCAAAACCCTGTGGTTTTCTTGTGTGTTGTTTGTTTGGGGTTTTTTATTATTGCTATTATCATACTCACAGCTGTTAAGTGAATCGCTGAGAAAGTTTCAGCTGAACATCCAGCAGAAACATGCCTAGGGCAAGAACAAGGTTTTATTTATTTAACTTCAGAAACAAGGAAGGGAGGGGGGAATCTCTCTCACACGTGCCCATCTTCAGCTAAGCGTTGCACATCTGTTTATTTAGCCAACATCCATTCCCTCAGCACATCTGTGCCTGGCTCATCCGCCCCTGCAAGACCCTCTGCCCTGCTGCCTTGTGCACCTGGGGACGAGGAGCTTCTGCCAAAATGCATCGGGCACTGCTGAGGGAGCAGCACAGCTCACGTCTCCCCCGTGCAGGGAGAAGAGCTGCTTGGTTTGGAGGAGAGCAGTGGGCAATCGCACCCCTGCCCCTCTCCCCCAGCCCCTCAGCTCTGCTACGAAGACCCCAGTGCTCGCAGCCCCCATCCTTGACCCCTCGCTTTCTACGGCATCCTCCACTGCCTTTGCAAGTTCTTCTCCATGAGTCGAGCCTCCCTTCCCAGCGCTGGTGGCGGGGTTTGTTTCCCAGACGGCACTGGCATTTCTGTTTGTGTTGGAGAGGGCAATCGCGCAGGGGAAGGGAGGAAGGCCCAGACTGCGCTTCAGGAATACCTTAAATTAGGGGTTCCTGAACTTTTTTTTTTTCTGCAAACTGCTGTTGAAGAAAAAACTGAGCTATAAGGCAGTTGCAGTCACAATCCAGCTTTGCTGTGTTGTGCGTATTGCATGGAAATGAGAGCTCAGACCAGGGAAGAGATGTTGGGCTGTTCAGGCAGTGGCTGTTCCAGAGGAAACAGCACAGGAGATTTTTGTTATTGTTATTCTCTTTTCCATATCAGTTATGAAGGAGTTTGTGTATGCAGTGTGGTAGATGACTCATTTTGACTAGTTAAGACCAAAGCACCTAGAGTGCAGCCATCCTTAGTATAACTGCAGCTATCTCCATTGAGGCAAAGACTCTTTATATTGCTAAGAAACCATCTGTGAGAGTTGCGGGTACTTCACCAGTTACATCTGCAATGAGCTGATATCTATGCAGAAACAACTAAAATCTCAGCTTCTTTCCTCAGCCACGTCTTGGGCTCAGCATGAGTCCATGGCAGCCTCTCAAGGGCTGCGAAAGGAGCTCGATTACCCCATGGCCAAAAGCCTGCTCAGGATGCAGATCTCTCCTTGATGGTATCACTTACCAGGGACGGGGCTCATGCAGGAGGTGACAGGAGCTCCCACATTAGCAATTAGCCACGTGTGCACCTGGTGCTGAAGGGGTCAACACCAAGCGCAGGAGGGATATAGCCTCCCAAGCCACGGATTCCACTGTTGGAGCACACCAAGCTGTGTCCCATCGCCTCAGGGGACCAAGCGTGGTCCTGGCTCACAGTGTTCTGCAGCTCCATTTCCCAGCTGGGTTTGAGACTGCTCTGCTCTCAGTCAGATTTGCTGCGGTCTCTTCCCCTTTTATTTTTGGCCACCTTTTGTTCCCTAGTCCCTCCCTTCCCAGGGTAGGAGGTGGCACGGGTGGCTTTGGCTCCCAGTGGAGATGGGAAGAGGGAGAAGGGAGTGAATCCTCTTGCTGAGGCAGCTCCTGGTACAAAGCACTTCTCATTGCCCAGCTATGAGCATTCAAATCAACTTATTTTCCATACCAAGGGGTCAGACTCTCACACCTCATTTCTTTTCATTACATCTTTGATTAAACACTTCCCTTTAAGTACACCTGCTGATATCAGTGGTTCCAAGTAGCAGTGTTAATATTCTGGTATCATTGCTCTGAGAAGTGCCTTATATCTTGAGTAGCTTCATTAGGTTTGGGTAGATTTCTCGAGGAGTAGGAAACCTCCCAACGTGGGTAGAGGACACCAGAGTTCAGCCATCAGCAATAGGCCTGAACTGTAATACCCCAGACTTTCTGCAAACATAAGTTAGTTGACATTTCATTGATTATTAAATACAGAATAATTTTTTCTCAAATAAACATATCATTGCCCTGTTGTTATATGTTATGTTGTTATATGTTGGTGTATTACTATAGTAACAGTAGTATCATTTTATTCTATTTTAAATTAATCTATGTATGAAATAGAGGGAAGATGGATGCTAAACGGGGAACTTATTCTTAACCAGAGCTGGCTATCCTGTGCAAGGAAGACAGTGCTATCGATAAGGCAGGCTGCGTGGTACAGACTCTGCCCTGGTCCACTGCTGAGTGATCAGGGACACGGCACCTGGAGCTGTTCAAATTGCTTGTTGTGGTCCCCAAAACAGAGCTGTCCACCAACCACGCCATAGCTCAAGGGGGCTATAAGCAATTCAGGCTATTTATTGTCCAAAAGTGATGTATTTTATTGTAAAAGGAGGAAAAAGGACGACATTTAGCTGCCTAAATTAGGAGCCAGGAGCCCTCCAGTATGTTCCTCACTCTCTTGACCTTAGACCCTCTGCGGGTATTTAGGCACGTCCCTCACTCAGTGGGACGCAGCAGATAAACTGGCTCTTTCCTTCCCCCTCTCCCCTGTCCCCAGGGACGAGCGGGACCAGACGGGAGTCAGGGACACCTCTTTGAGCGGTACCAATGCCACAGCACACCCTGCTAAAAAGCAAACCACTCTCATCCCGCACTGCAAATATTTGCCTCCTGCGTGACATGGGGACAATCCTGAGCACTGGAGAGCATCTGTGGCAGCGGTGAAAAGACATTAATGAATCTCTGCTGATAAGCACTATTTGCCTGTTTTGCCTGACCTCCAACTGATAAACCAGACACACAAAATGGCACATGCTGACATCTCTCGCTGCTCCGCTCCACTTGAAGAGAGCATTTTTTCCTCCACTCAGGTGCATTTGCATGTTTTTCCTCCCCTAGTTTAGTTCCATGTCACTAAAAACATTTTACACGGCAGTGGTGAAATGAGTTTGTGCTGTCTCACTGCCTGCCTGGGCTCTGTCTGTCTCGGGGTGCTATTCCCCCTTCCCTCAAGCAGCGTGTGCTTGCTTTTGATGGTCTTTGCACGCGCGGATTAAGCTGTGAAGGAGTTGGAGAGGGCTACCAGCGCTTTTTTTTTTTTTTTTTTTTTTTTTTTTTTTTTTAATCAAATCCTAGATTAGCCAGAACTGGAGATGGAAGATCAGCCCAAGTGAACCTGATTAGCAGGTGCTCAGGAGATCTGAATTTCACGTAGTGTTGTGCAGTCACTTGGACTATAATCCCAGCCCAGTGCTTAATGATATAAACAGTGCTAATAACACTGGGTCACCTGTCTGGGGAAGACAGATAAGGAATTGAAAATTATGCACATTACCATAGGTAATCTACTACCAAATACTGTTGAGTAGAGACCTCGATTTTTATTTCATTCCCCTTATGTTCTTGCCCTGATTGCACAGCAAATAAATTGGAAATTCAGAATTAAAGGGTCTGCTAATTCAAATTGATCTGCAGCCTCTAGCACCCCGTTCCCCACAGAAGGTGTAAATGGATCCTGGTATCCACCCTATGACAGCAAATCTTTTTCTGCTGCATTGTCAGAAATAGAGGAGAAAAGACCATTTGCAACGGCACCAAGAAAAAAGGAAAGTTTGCAGAGGGAGCAGGTGATGTTCTGCTTTATTGTATCAGACAATTATTTGGTAGCAGTTAATATCCACAGTCCTATTTCTGTCCTTACAAACCAAACAGTAGCTTCAGCTTGAAAGTCACACTCAAATTTCAGGACAAAATGCAACCTCTTCTGGCCTTCGGAAGGAGCTGAACCTGCAACAACCTCTACTGTCGAGCAATGGGGAGAGCTGGTACAACACTCAAGACCACAGGGCAACCAACAGCCCCTTCCATCACTTTTTAGACTAAGGATTATTAGGGGTGCACAGCATGGTGGAGGATGGTTTATTTAAAATCTGACATGGTAAGTTAGTGCCAGCACCCCAGGGTGACCTTCGTGGACATAACTCTGTCCTCTTTCCTACAAGAAGAGAGGAAATAATAAATAAATAAACCAGAAGGAATAAATGAACATATTTAAATGCCCAGGACAAGAGCTGATCAGCCTTTGCAATGCTGTAGGCAGGATGCCAGCTTTGGGGCAATGCCACAGGCCATATGGACTCGTGGGACAATCCCTCCTGTGCAGCCCCACAACAACTCACAGGTGGTCTCATATGGGACCGCCCAGGTTGTAGCAGCCCAACCCTGGCACACACAGACCTCCTTACAGGGGTATTATAATTTTTTTTTTATTATTCCTTCTTACAAGGATGTAAATTGCTTTGGGCCAGATGGAGTCACCTGCCACCTCTTAAGTGAGCGTAGGTCCTGCAGGGTGAAATTGGGGTGGCATGGATTATTTGGGGTCTGACTTCTGAGCCCATGTTACAGCTGCCACCCACCAGGCTGGGAACTGCAGATGAAAAGTGCCCTTTGAGCAGAGTGAAAATAAAAAGAAAGCAGTGCTGTTACTGTAGATTACATTTCTCTCTGCTGCTAGCCATGTGACAGACAGACTGTGTTTCTCTATTTGTACCTGGAACGCTCCAATTTCTCCCGATAGTCTTAAAACCTTATTTTTAAATCTTTCTTTTGACACTTACTGTGTGACTTGATTTGATAAATAAAACCTTCTGGTGCTGTTGTTCAGGTCTGAGATTAAACACTTGATGCTCTACATAACGAAATGCTTTTGATGGTTGAATTTAACAGCTATTGGTTACTAGCAGGACTAAGTTAATTGCAGATGGTTCAATTCACAGGTGAATTGCAGTAGGGCCACACAGTCAAGTCCGTGAACACAAAAAGACCCCTCACTATGGATTGTCTCTGCTGAACATCATGTTTCATGCTGTTTGTGATAATTCGATGGCATTTTATTTATAAGAACAGAACAAGCAAAGTTACTTTTCCAGTAACTCAGAAACGACACAAACTAATTTTTCAAATTTATTGTGGAAGATATTCTTTATTGCTCTGGAGCAATGAGAGCCATATCTGAGTCATCCTTCTTGCTGATTATGTCTAGTTGGTGAATAATACTGCAGTCTACCGTACAAATTTTACATCTCAAAGCTCTTAATACATCTCAAAGTATTTAAGGCACGCTGGTTGGTATAGTTATCTCCTCATTGCAGATGTGGAAACTGAGGCATCTGGACAAGAGATGTGCACAGCATCGCCCAGTGGATCTGCAGCAGAGTGAGGGCATAAATGCAGGATTGGACCACTTCCCATTTCAGCTTGCTGCTTGAGTTTGTTGCTTTATTCATGGTGTTCATTACTTACATGGCAGTAGCCCACTAGAGGCCCAAAAATGGACCCATCTCAATGTGTCCTTCATGTAGTCCTGCCTGGGCACAGTCTGTGTCCCAGGAGGCTTCTGACAGTGTAGAAAAAGTAGACAAGGGAAAGCAGAGAAGTGACACACTTAGCTTTATCTCTTGAGAGCTGGGTATGTGGTCCTGCATTCTTATATCCTGCAACAGCAATCAAGCCAATAGACCATACATTCCAGCTCTTGGCCTTCTTGTTTAATGTAAGAATAGTGGGGTTTATTCCATTATGTGACTCTAACGTTATGTTTTCAATTGTTCGTCTACCTAATTTCTATACATTATGTCTTGTTTTGTCCTTTGTATACTGACTCTGCAGTCCCTTCCATGTAAGATTTGCCCCGTACTTATGAGACTAGTTGAAAAAGTAGAAATTATCCATAGCCCGGCAACCCAGAAACACACGTGCATGTGCAACCCCATTTAAACTCAGGCTGGGAAGGTTAAACGCTATGCAGTCTGTATCACTGAGATACAGTAAATTCCTTTGCAGAAGTATGAGCTTGTCTGATTCTGCTAAAAAATGTAAAAGCATCAAAAACATGACACACAAAGGTCAAGGCAACATTGATCCATGAGAACTATCTGCTACAGTCAGCTCTCTCCTTATGTCAGTTTTTATGAAGATACTTTATATTTTTAAATATACATACATATACATACTTTGATATCTATGTAGTTTTAAGGCTTGTTTTGTTACATATCATAGTTGTTGCTTTTGGCATATGTTGGTGATACAGCTCTTTAAATCTCTATAAGTTTTGGGTCTAACAACTTCAGATATTGAATCTCACCCTAGATATGATCAGCCTGATTCAACTGCACTGGTGCAGGTCATCTAATTTCTTAAATCACCTTTGAAAGTAGGTAAACTGAGGATAAAAGGAGAGAGAAGTGACCTGTCCCCTATCACATGAAGAAGGAATAGGTGATCGTGCAGTGGATCTAAGGAGTCCCAACTCTTGTTGAGCTGTTGACCATTTTACATCCCACACTTTGTGAGTTTCACTTTCATATCAATTTTCCTGGACTCCACCCCCTAGTTTTAAAACCACTGAAGTGGTAAAATACCTCCTGGCGTTAAGGACAAATGAATTTGGCTGTTGTCATGAATGCTGTTGATCAAAGATCGCTTAAACTAAGAACATTACATCATGTCACCTCTGTTAACCAATTTGCTTAAACTGTCCACGTGTACCACTTCCTCTGTTTGCAAAGACAAGGCAGGATGATAATACTTATGGAAATTACTGTGATATAAATAATACGGGATGATTATAGCCGTATAGATCTTGGTGAAAGGTCTTGCTTAAGAAAGCTCATACTCCATCAACTCCTGGAGATTTTCAACACAAATAATAGCTTACAGTATGCAATCGGCTTCCTGGCCTCTTGCCTGAACCCTTCATGGTTTCTGTTCTGCTCATGGACTTCTGCATTTATAAGCGCTTTCTTTTATCTAACCCTGAGAGTCCATCATGTTTTATTTACCCTTCTTTTAGCTCTACCTATGCATTTCCAGCTACACAAAAATCAATAACTGCGTTGCTAATTTTATCTGGAAAAAAAGGAAAATTTACTAGAGAATTAAATGCAGCTGGTTTTGAAGGCTGTGTTTTGAGGATTCTTTTTGGTTTGAGGAAGGAAAGTTTAGACATCCAAACTCACTTGCTTGCTTCTTTTTTTGGCAATCAATGATTGTCACAAGCATGGATTTTAAACGTCTATGTACTTTATTATGCTACAGAGCCAATATTTTTGCAACCGTTTGGATTTGTACCTCCCTTTTATAACAGATGCAAAATTAAAAGGTAGCTTGGTTTTCTAGAGCAGTTTGCAAACGGAGCCCCAGAAAAGGTAGGCAATTCCAAGGCTGGCCATAGGGAAGTTTGAGGGCCTACTCACAGCCTCTAATGAGGGGGAAAAAAACAAGGTCTTCATACTAGAACATCACTTTGGACTGGGGACCGCTTGACTGTACTCTTTAACGCTGCTCCAGATGCTCAGAGATGATGGGTTGGTTGCAGCCATAGTCTGTGCCTCTATTTCCCCACACGTAATGGCAGGTCTGTTTATATTGACCCCATTTGCTAAGCAACGAGAAGATCCCAGCATTGCTGTGGTTATGTCTCAGCCTTTCCTTTCAACATACTTTCCACCTTCCTGTTATTCTTGTTTGTCTACATCTGTGACATGGTATATTTCAAAAAAGATATGTATATATTTTCTGTGTGTGTTTACCTAGAGAATAGTGAATGAACATGCAGCATAAATTTAAAAAATAAGTAAGTAAATTAAATAAATATTCCAGGGCAATCAGTCTGCCAGCAGAATCTTTCAAAAGCACAGAAAATATTCAGGGGAGAAATAACTCTCAGTCCATTTATTTGATTCACTCATAAGAAAAGGGGAAAAAAAAAATTCACTTGCTCTTAATTCTGAATGGAAATGTGCTTTGGACCAGATCCTGAAAGATGCTGAGCTCTGAGTGTTAGCCTTTGGACACCTTCTGCAGTGCAATAAGCACCTTCATCCTCTAGTGAATTCCGTGGGAATTGAGCATCCTCAGCACTTGGCAGGATTGTGCCTTTTGTCAGGAGACTATCAGCAGGGCTTGGGTGCTTATTTGGAAGGAGATACTTCATGTGCTGGCATGATAATAACTAGATCTAGGAGTATCCCCCTGGAAGTAGGTACTTGCTTTAGATCTCATAGACATTGTCTTAATTGTACACTAAATCAGCACTAGATGGAAGACAGTTCAGCCGCAGGCAGCAGAGCAGACTGCACTGGTCTCTGGTGATACTGTGTATTATCAACCCCAACCAAATGCTTTCTAAATAAGGTTCATGTTTTGTGCCATAAACTCTGCTGGGTTGTTACTCAGAGTGATCTGTTAATGCATCTCTGAGCTAGATTTCCTTTATTTCCTTTCTTCCTTTTTTTTTTTCTTTTTTTTTTTTTTTTTTTTTTGGTGGATAATAATCAACTTGGAGAGGGTTTTTAAAAGGAGAAAAGGTTATTTCACTGGCATCAATTTTTGCATTAAATGTGCACTTGGCCAAATGCCAAAATATTTAATATCTTTGCCATCTGTCCCAGCTGAATACAATTTAAGATTTATTGATTTTTTTTTAATGTTTTTTTTTTTTGGCTTGAGACAAGGTTAAGACTTTAAAAAAAAAGTATCTTTTTCCTCCAATAGCATCATAATCTTTGGCTAAGACTAAACTACCTTTTGACATGCAGCTGGTGCCAGCTGTCTGGGGTTATAAACGATCTTTTTGGAAATGCTTTCTCCCCTGGACACCTATGACTGTGCACATCATATCTGCATGTGTCAGGAAGAGAGGTTGCGTGCAGGGGGTTGTTCCTTTCGGTCGCTGGAAGACCTCGTTAGAGAAGTTCATTAATGTGTCAGGGATTGCAGTCTGTGCTGTTTTCAAACACATCTGGGGCTTTCCAGTCCGCCCTCCTCCCCCTCCAAGGTAAGGACAGCACCAGGGAGGCAATTCAGGGGCACGAGGAGATCTCGGTGGAGATGCTCTACTGACTGTAAGACCTTCAGAGGAAGAATCGAGCTCTTTGGTCTATAGCACACCACAAAACAGGTTCCTGGGTGATGGGGGGATCTCTGTGCTAATGACAAAACGCTTAGGCAGCTGCTTGAAAGCCTCCTTCCCAGTGGTGCGGAGGAAGGGAAGGTGGCACTTCCCAACAAGGAGAAAGGCGAGCCCAGAGGCAGCCTTTGCCGAGCCGGGGGGCTGGTGGGCAGGCTGGCATCCTACAGCTGCAAACCTGCGCTATGGAACTTTGTGTGAATAGTTAGACTGCTGCTTTTCTCCATCACCTTTTCAGCAAATCCTTACCACGGAACAGAGAGAGAGAGAGAGAGAGAGAGAGAAACCTTCTTAAGCCACTGTAGTGATGAAGGTTCGGTCAAGGGCCAGTCCCTCTCATTTTATCCTAGCTCGTTCTCTGTTTTAATGACCTCCTGCTTTAGCAAGTTCTGCAGCTTGAGTTCAGCCGCAGAAATTAATGGCAGCATTCAGAGGAGTTTGATTAGCTCCAGTTTTATTCACATAACCCTGAGTATCACCGAAGGAAAATGCTAGGTATGTTTGTGAGCAATTATTTGTATGGCATCCACTCCCCTTCCCATCTCTGTAATGTAACCTGATTCACTTCCACGGGAACTCATGTTATTCAGCTAAAGTGCTCTTCCAGGAGCTCGACTAATGCCACAGTGTTGTGCTATGGTGTGTCATGTGCTTGTACCACTTCATTATTGTTTTAACCTTATTATGTTAGGAGAACCTTTGTGTGGTTTAGCGCACTGGATAAGTGGTGCAGGTCACTAATGTACCTCTAATCTGGTAATAGATAATTAATAATGATTACAGCTGCGCCATATGATCCCACTTCCCTTTGTGAACACTCCAAGTCACTTTATACCCTATTGCCACCCATCTGTTTAGAGGCTCCTCCTTTTCCCACATCGCCCACCAAAGAAGCATCACCCCCCACTAACTTTCACTTCCACCGATTGTATGATGCGTCCACGGGTCTGTCATGAGGATCGCACGGGCCTAACGTGGTCTGTGCTGGTGTTCTTAAAGGGAAGTAGTTAGACTAATCTACAGTTCATCATTTTTTGAAACATATGCTGTTCAGATTGTGTGACCAGAAAGGGCCAGCTTGCTGGTTTTGTAAATGAAGGCAGATGCTTGTTTGCAGTAGCATCTCTCTTTTGACTTCAACTGAGCTGTGCTAGTTCACGTACGCTGATCTAGCTCTGGCGACTGTTCCTCCACCAGCTGAAACCAGCAGCCTGCAGGAATGGCTGTTTCCCACATATTTGGAAATTCAATAAGGTCATCTGCAGCATAGATTCTTGCACAAGGGCAAGGAAGATTTTCCATCAGCATAAATGTGTGTAGCACTAATGCTAACAAACTTATCAAGCTGTGCGTTGACAGCCCAATCCCCTGTGGCAAGAAACACATGACACAGTTTTCCTGGACAGAACTGAGCCATGTTTGGTTTTCACCATTACTGCAATAGCAGAATTTCTTTAAAAAATATTTATTTTCTCCCCCCCCCCCCCCAAAAAAAACCACATTTCCCTAGGCACAAATTAAAAATAACTGCAGTGTTCTCTGATTGCTCGGAGAATTCTGAGCTGGAGCTTTATAACTAAGATGGGTCTTTACCATAAATCAGAGGAGCCCAGCCTTTATTACAGGGCAAGCTGTTCGCTTCCGGACAGAGTCAGAAAAGGGCAATTTCCCCCTGAAAACTACATATATGCTGCCTGCCCAGCTCTCCCAGGGAGCTCTAGATTTACTGAGCATGCAGAGCATATTAACTCTGCTCTTGCATGTACATCCAGCAATTTGCAGGCACGTAGCTCTTCGCTCAGGGGAATCCCCGCGAAGGGGCATGGCTGGAAGAAGGCTGCCATCACTCTAAGTTTTTTTGTGCCTATCTAGGGGAGGCAAGCTGCATGCCTCGCTCCACGCATGGCTCCAGCAGCGGCACTACTTGCCACCTCTCCCAAAGGCTCCTCTTCTGGTTGGTGGTGGGTGCGCATTAGCAGCCTGGGAGGGAAGGGTTTCCCCGCTAGAAAAGAAGGGAATGAATTCAAGGCAGGGTGAGCTGTCCTGACAGGTTGCTGTCTTTCTCCTCCATCACCTTATTTGTGCTAGTCACAGGTGCGGTGCGAAGGAGAGGGTTTGGGGAGAAAGCACTACAAAGCTGCATCAGCAGAGTGGTTTATCCACCCTATGAGCCATGTAGGTGTCATTGGGAGTGTCTCCCACATGCAGCTAAGCACCCACCAGTGAAACATCTGGACATATGAAACATCTGTCCCTGGCTTTCAGGCTTTTAGCCTCAACTGACTGTAGTAGATGCAGAAAAAGCAACAGTGCTGCAGCCTCCCAAAGCTTTATCCATCCAGTGATGATGCTTCTTTCTCTTTTGGAACCGTGGAAAGAGACACATCCTCTCCCCTTTATTTATAAATTCCCAGATTACCATAATGCTAATTTGAAGCGTCCACCAGAATTTCTTTGGACCAAGAGCTGAGATGCTGTGGAGTGCATTTCATGTGTTAGTGTTCAAACAGCCTATTGCCAAGTAAGTTAGTCCTTATATAACAAATGGGCAGTGTTGCTATGAAGAATTCTTCACCTGCCCAATGGATAGGAGCAGCCCATACAGAACCAGTGCAAGTTATCCCTCTGCTTACTGTCACAGGAGAGACTGGTTCTAAGGCCTTTTTTCCTGTGGTCTATGTAATCCTGGGCTTTTCAGCTTAGGATACTATGCTAAGCTAATATTTCCGTGTGGAAAGGGATTTTCGACACTGGAATGGGGCCACCTATCAACCTTTCAAGTTCTGGATTTTTCAGTGCCAAGTCCATGTGTTTAGTTTATCACATGGGGTTTAGTCTCTGCACTTGGGGGGGGGGGGGGAAGAGAGAGAGAGAAATTTGATATTTTGTATTGATTTCAACCAGAAGGTAAATACAGCAGGCCAGATTCTCTGCTGGTTTATACCTCCTCAACGCAATCTCCTGGAGATCCAATAGGATTGCTTGGGATGTCACTCAGGCTAGAATATGGCCCTTTAATATTTGTACAAAATAAAAAAGAAAAAAACCTTTTCATTATTTAATATCCATTCTGGAGTTTGCTTTTCCAAATGTGCAAATACAAATCAATAAATGCTCTTTACAGATGTTCTGAGATGTCTCAGAGTCAGAGAAACTCCACGGGCTCCCCACAGAGGGGAAACTGCCTCCATCTTTGGCAGCAACCATAGGAAAGCAGAGGGGGAACAGGAATTCTTTACTCTCCTTTCTGCTTGCAAGCATTGTCTATAAAGCATCGGCAAGAAATTCTAGGGAGATTTTATAAAGTAATCCAACGTGGATAGTTCCATTTAGTTTCAACAGAAAGTCTGTAGGAAATGTTCTAGGAAAATCCATTGAGATTTCTGAGGGTAATGTATCACAGCAAATGGCCTTTTTTAAAGTTTAGCAGACAGGCAAGAGGCGAGAGAGCGCGTATTCCTTACGTTACAAATGAGGCTGGGGTCATATGTGTTTACAAATCAGCCCTTTATTAAAATCCTCTTTAATAGGGCTTTCCTTAGCACAGCTCTTGTTGAGATTAACAGACCTGGACATGAGACGCAGCGGTAGCAGCAGCCCATTAACTTACTGCTTATGTGACTCTCGTCAAGTCTGGAGAGACCGACTTTCACAAGCAGTAATGAGCCAAGCAGGAGGGGTCCTTCCCTAATACCGCTCTAACATACTGGTAACCCCATTGATCCTGTCTTGGCTCACATTACAACATACCGTTATTAAAAGCTCTAATTTGAAACATCAAGATATGTTCAAGGATGCGAGAGCCAGGCTGTGGAGTCTCACCATTGGCTCCCATTGATTGTGTTTAGATGTCACACAGACCGTGTCTTCAGAAAGTACAGGCTTTGCCTCAGGTCCCAGCTCCTACCAAGCTGCAGCCTTTTTTTTTTTTTTTTTCTCTTTTCCTCCCCCTGGAGATCTGAGACCCAGGTCCTGGGTGCTGGTGCATCCCTGCTTGCAGAACGCACTGCTATTGACTCTGTTTATTCTGCATGACCTGAGTAGGTAACTCCTGAGATCCTGATCCTTTCACCTGCAGAAAGAGTTAATTTAGCCCCCAATTAATGCTTTTTTTTTTTTTTTTTTCCCCCCAGAAGAGCACCAGAGAGGGTGGCCCAATCAGCAGAGTATTCAAGAGACCTGGGTTTGCCCTCTATGTGTCCTGCTGGATGATATTGTTCAAGACACATCATCTTGCCATGCCCCACTTGTGAAACTCAGTCAGTGACGCTGACCTCATGGAGAAAGTGCTGTGAGAGACATAGTGGGTTTTTTATGATTGTGATCATTTGAACCATGTCAACCTAGTAGCTGGCAACCAACTTCTAGGCAGCATGCGAGACACCAGCTGCTTCCAGCATGAGTGTAGGTTGGTATTCAGTGAATGAAGAGGCTACCCATGTTAGTGTAATCCAACTTTTATATGCCCTGAAGCTCACCCTCATTTATCAGCCTGTAAATTATTCCCTGCTCTGTTATCTTTGCATTTGGCTCATCAAAGCTTTGGACAAGATAAGTGTCTCACAAGGGTGTAAAAATACACAAAAGCAGCTCACTGCCTCTACTTGCATTTACACCTATGTCTTTTGGACATATATTTGTACAACTCCCACGGCCCATCAGTTCGTGCTCTGCTGAGTGGGTGTGCAGGGTCTAAGGCAAGTGTCATCTTCAAACTCCCCCTGCACCACACCAGTACCTGGCCCCGAGTACCAACCTGCTCACGTCAGCCTTGGAGTTAGGCAATGCGGTTCCCACTGAAGCCAGTGGCAGATAGCCACTCTGTGCCCAGGGATGAATTTGGTCCATTATTTACAAATAATTTAAAGCAATTCTGTAAGTGTTTGTGTGCCCGAAGGTCTGGGGATGATTTACAGCTCTCTCAAATTGTGTAGACCCTTGATCCGGCAGTGTCATTCACAGTAATGGGATGTCTCAGCTGTCCAAACAGAGACATGTTTTAAATGTTAAAAATGTTCTGTGATCGATTTTCTCTGTTTATAGTAAATGCCTTGATTAGATTCTCTTGTAGGTGCTTCAAAGGCAGACTCCCACTCGCAGTCTTCCGATATTATGAAATCTAGTTCTTTCTTTGCTCTACTTTTTATTTTTCCCTCCCTTAAATGAATTTAGTGCTTGAGAAAGGTGACTGATTGATGGCCTTGAGGACTGAGGCTTTCTGAAGCAGCATCTAGGAACATCGTTCTGCTGCCTGACCTCCAGGCAAAAGGGGTGATCTCTGAAGGCAGAGGGGCATGAGAGACATGGATCCCCTTGGGATGTAAGGGGTACCCAAACCTGCCATATCCTGGCCTCAACGTTAAGGTGTTTAGCTTTAAGCCTTAATAAAAGGCAGTCAAATGTCATCTCTTTTTTACATAAAGAGAACTGAGACTGTGAGGAATCACGTGATTTACCGGAGCTGGGAGAAATTGCAGAGCAGAGGTGGGAATGGACAAAAGATGCCCCAGTTGGGTACTTTAATCTCAGTTTTTTTCCCTCCTCAGATCTCTGCATTTCTATAAAAAAAATGCAAGACAGGTTAAGGTATTTTCGTGAAGTCTGCTCTGAACTGGATTGAGACCATCAATTCATTTCACATCCATCACTAACCAGCCATTAAACGCAATGGCTTTCATTCTCCCTATTGACCTGGTCTGTAATCAGACCAGAGACCTTGAAATGTGAACAATGCTCTATCCTATTAACAGACCCCTGAGCTGTCCAATCCCCCTGACAGTCATGTCCTTTTTTCTTTCTTTTTTTTTTTTTTTTAATTTTTAATGGAAATAGCTCAGCTTTAATCCATGTCTCTCTATTGATCAGGAGATCAAGCCTACTTGATGTGCACTGTGGAAGCTAGTATGACGCTAAGAACATCTTGTGACTTAGTATGAAAGGGTCAGTCTAACTTTCACTAATTAACCTCCCTTTTTTAATATTAGTTAATTTACAACTTGCCCTTCTGAATTTTACCTCTGTTCTCCCTCTTCAGGCGAGATTATCAGCCTTCCTTCCCCACCTCACGAACTTTTCTTTGTCCTAAGCCTTTTCACTGGCATATGTGGATATTTCATCTTCAGTGCCATCATGTCATGGACATCAAAACAAATAACGAGCCCATTATTTCTCTTGAGAATATCAGAGATCTGTATAGCACGCAGTGGCAGAACAGAGCCTCACAGTCAGAAAGGTAATTTCACTGCATTTTTATTCTCCAGATTTGGATGGTTAATTGGTGACAAGATAAAATTTCTCCCAGAACCACGTAATACAGGAGAGGGGAATGGTATTGTCAGAAGACGCTCTCATATTCATTTGACTTAGAGTCAGGGGGTTAGAGGAGCTGTGTTAGGTTCAGAGAAGATTGTTTCACACCAAAGATCAGATCACATGGAGAGCTCAGAGCAGTCTGCCTGATTTTCCTTTCATGGACACCAGTTTACATACTAGTCTGCCAATACCATCTTGATCTAGAACCTCCATAAGAGGAGGCCCAGGGCTTTTCACTGGCCAATGTGTTAATACTACATTTTTGATCATCACTGCAGTGTATTGTGCAGCTTCTTTCCAGTTCAGCTCAGAGATGCTTATCACAGCTGTCCTGCAGAACTGCCAGTTTTCTTTGTTAGACAAGAGATGTTATCCCAGTTGAGCTCTTGGGGTTTCCTACCCCATCAGGGGATCAAGTTGTTTCTACTCATGTCTCTGATTATAGAATCACTCTGCTTCTCTACTAAATGATGGCTAATGGCCCTTCGTACCCTTAAAAATAAATACGAGACATCACTGATCCTCATTATTTAATTTCCAAGGACTGTACACCGATTGTTGAATAAAGCTGTCAAGGGTGAATTAACAACTCATCTCTACTGTTACAAACCTGCAAATTAAGTTGAAAGGGACCTTGGCTTTTGGATAGCGTTTCAGCATCAACTGTCTTCCAAAGCAAACCTCTCTGTCCCGTCACAACCGGTGACCTCTGCACCGTTCCTGTTTTGTCTGGATCATGTTTAACCCCAATTTGTGCTGAAACAGAGCCAGGCAGGAGGCATTCTGGATATTTGCAATTCTGTGATGGACAGACCCGGAAGGTAATTTCAGGCATGGAGAAGGGTTAGGAAGCATACAATAAGCCCCAGTCAGCTAGGTGCAAATCTTTTAAGAGCCTAAACTAGTTATAAAGAAGTGCACAGTTAATATAAGAATTAATTCAGGGTCACGACAAAGCAGAAAGAAGCTACCACATGTTTGAGTGCATTTGTGTGTGTGCCTGGAAGCACTGGTCATATTCTGTAATATCTCTTTGCAATATGTATTTTGGATACTGCATTTTAAACCCATTAAGTGTGAGAAGCAGTTATACACTGTAGCTAAATCGAGAAATTAACTCCTATTGCACAACCTCCTCCCATTAATTTATTTGTTTAGTGAATTTTGGCCTAATGAAAGGACATAAGTTGGCCATTTCTTATTTTAAGGAACTTTAATCAAGTAAAAATATGCAGCCCAGTTTCTCCTTTGATACTTGCCCACGTTTGTGTTTTTGTGCTGTCCTGGGCTAGCGACGTGTCAGAAAGAATTCGCTCCAGTTTTTCTTGGGACTTTTTCCTTATTGCAACTATCCACAGGGGAAGCAGCTATGACTACGGTTTTTTGACAAGGATAATACAGACCTCAGAAGCCAAGAGAGAGCAGCATTAACTCACCGCTGTCTGGAACCATATTGCAATCTCCTGTCTGGTAATGAACTCTCGACATCTCATTGCCATGTCAGACCTTTGTTAATTTGTTCTATGATGTTTCTCTCTGTGCTTCTCCCCAGCATGCATCTTCTCTCCTTGTTTCATTTGCTAAACATCATCATGACTATATTTCATTTGTAGACCTCACAGGGTGGCATTACATATGCCAGGATCACCAGCACTGTCTTTACTGATGGGGAAAGGAGAGGCAAAATTATACTAAAGTTACACAGTGCCACTCAGCAAGGTCATAGGAGATGTAGAAGTAGAAATAGGTCTTTGGTTCACTATGAGCAGGTGGAGGTGAGATGAAGCAAATGCATTTTGACCAGAATAAAATCGGAATGGGTGGGTGGATTTCCTTGTAGGAAATAACAGCCAGGGGTTCACCTGTATCTTTCCCCAGTAGTCAAGCACACATCGGTTGAGCGGGAATAGCGAGTCACATCTAACTCAACCGCACTTGCAGTCATTTGCTGCCAATTTTTTTTCAAGCCTGAGCACAGCACACTTGGCTTACCTTGCTGCTGGGTCAGGCACAAGGAGCCCAAATAATCGGAGTGGGGAAAGCACAGGTATTCTCTCCAAATGGCAAATAGCTTCTGAGCTGTTGAACACGCTGTCACTCAGGAGTCTCGTCATGACAGCTGCCTTGGGCCATTGTATTGCCTGCAGGGCTGCGCTGAGAGCCCACGGGGACTCGGCAATGCGTCTTCCCTCCTTGGGCAAGTTAGGAGTTCGGGTTTACAGGTGATACTGAGGCAGGAGAATAAGTTGACTAATAGTAAGAAGACACAAAAAATGTTGCTTTAAAGGAGCACTCTGGAAATTATGGTTCAGCCAGACTACCACAAGGCATTGGCTGATTGTGTTTAAGATGTTACTGCCTCCATAGCTAGATGTTGCCACTGCTTCACTAGAAGGGTAGTGGTTGTGTATGGGACTTTTCACCAGTGGCATGTGGGGACACGAAGACATAGTGCTTGTACAGTCAGATATAACACCTCACCTGAGAAGGTCCATAACTGTTTTTAATTACTCTAACTGCTGGTGAAGGTCTGTCCATCTTCTTAGGGCAGAACTAGGGCATGGCAGCCCAGCACAGCAGGGTCACAAGAGGACGCTACCTCTGAATCAGCTTCAGGCGGGATGTAGGATGTCCCTTGTCCTTACATACAGGGAGTTTGATTGTGTGTAAGTTCTCTGAACTGAGGGTTTATTCAGTTTGACTAGAAATCTTGTGAGAACAGGCTTTCCTTGCAAGATCTTGAGCAGCACTCCCATCGCTGGCTGCATGATGTCTTTTTAAGCACGACATCCTACGGTGCCAGGACAAGATTTGAAGGGCGTGCTTCCAAATGGCCTCACAACTGGGAAATGTTCACGTAGCAGGGGTATGTTACAAGCCAGTCATTCTCTTCCAACAGGAGCTTTCTGCCTGAAATTAGTCCCCTCTGTGTTATGCACCTGTCCTGCTACATGACAGCGTTATGCAATGGTCCTTGTTGCTATTTATTGGCTATGACTGAATGTCTTGCGTGTGGCTGGGCTGGAATTTGTTTTTTTGCTGATGCTAGGAAACCATGATGCTTTGTTCTAGTATTTTATTTCTCAGCCTGTCTCCGTTGCTTGGACTGCCCTTTACGGCTTATCCCCCTTTGTTCCCTAAGGGTCACCGAGGCACGGTGAGAAGGCCAGGAGTTTTGCGCAATTTAAAATGTCACATCAAAGTAAGGAATTCATCCTAGCCCAGAGACACAGGCTTGAGACTGCTTATACTTCATTCTTGATTATCTCTTAGGTCAAGGTCCCTGCTAACAGGAATAGCATTTAGAAAGCTCCTTGGGCTCTGCCTCTGCCACTGACCTTCTCTGCAGCCTGAGGCAAGTCACTTGGTTCTTCAGGATTTCTGCTTCCCCTTCCACCTTTCCTTCATTCGCTTGAACAGTGTGTGCTTGAGGCCAGGCAGTATTTCTAAGCATGTATATCTTGCCTAGAGCGACAGAGCCCTGATTTCATTTGGGGCCTGAGCTGCTGTAGCACAGAAGAATGAACTCATTCCCACCTCGCTCTCCCACAAAGTGCTTTGGTACCAGAATGAAGTTGCATTTAATGAGCAAGCGACACTGTCTTGCAGTCAATGTCAAGGGAGAATGAGGGGCAAGATGTGTCTACGTACCAGGTATGCCTTTCAGTTCATGTGCATCAGCTCTGTATTTTTGGAAAAAAAGGAGCAAGATTCTTGTCTGGAGTCCCAAGGTGTTCATACAGCAGCAGAGCCTGTAGTCCATGGATCTGTTTGAGCACCTTGCAATAACAGTTGGAGCAGTAATAGGCATCAAAGTATGCTGGGGGAAGCAGGATTAATAGAACCCAGTGGGAGACAAGTTGCATCATTATCTGCTGATGATATGATTAGGACTTCTCAACAGAAGCATAGGTGCGTTCCAGGGGGGGCTTATCATCTGGCTTAAGCTCTAACCATCATTCAATCATAAAATATTTTCAGGTGTTGGCAGGTGGAAAATAGAAATTTTTTAAAGGAAAGATTTTAAGATCGTTTGAGCATTCTTAGAGGACAGTCAATACAGAGGGAGGTCATACTAATTGTTGAAATCAAGGTGATCTGAAGCCAATTGGAGAAACGCTCGCAGTCCCATATTGCAGTTCCTTTTATCACAGCAAGACCCAGAAGTCCCACTCGCAAAGCGTTAGACCATGTGCCAGCTCATGCAGCCATCTCTGAAAAGGATGCTTCAAGACACACAGTGCATTATAAATTGATGCCCACATGAACATGCATTCCCACTCCCTGCAGTAAACATAAACCCTGTTTTGTTAAGAATTCCTGGCAAGATTCCTGTTTCCTTCCTGAAACCAAACAAGAGGTCAGGGGACTTACAGCAGTGCAAAAAAAAGCTATTATATTCAGCCTTATTTCAACAGTCTTTCCCAAACTCATGCTCTTTGTATCCCCTAATGTTGAGAGGAAAAATAATACACATTTACCTAATGCAATCAGTGGTAGTTACACATTTTAACAGTGAAATGTGAACAGGAATTGTGCAAAGACAGACCTATATTATTAGGAGGTTAAATACTGTGATAGCTTAACCAAAACAACACTGACAAAACTCAGACTTCTGACTTGCAATCTGTTACTGAAGTAATACAGCAGACTGGAACAGGTGTAGGTTTTGGGGTTTGCTTTTATTTATTTTTTTGTCTTGGAGCACTACAATTTGTGATTAAAAAACAGAGCAGTTCTCTGGAAGAGTGGCCAACCCTTTCCCTCCATGGAAGCTAATGGCTCATCTACCAATTCAGCAGGAGTCAGGAGATAGTCATCTTACTGTAATATCTTTTGTCTTTCTCCACCGACACCTCATTGATGGGCAATTTTTCTAAACAACAGCAAAATTGCAGTGCCTGCTTCTCTGTCAATAAATTCCATTATTTCATATGGAGGTTGGTAGGATAGCTAGAAAATGCTGAAGTGATTACATTGAGGAACTAGAGATCTGTGGTCTGAGCGCTCTATAAATCTATGGACAAAGTTTGATAAAGTGCATTGATACTTTATCTGACAAGAGCCTGTCTAGATTTATGGGGCTCAAAGCTGTTCACACTGTCATCCTTGATTCAATTAATGCAAAAGCACTTCCCATCTTCACACTTCCTTCTTGTTGGGCAAAATGGGATCTTGACATTCTTCCCCCACTTTAATGAGCAAAATATAAAGAGATGGAATCAGCCAAAGAATAATAGCATGGCTCTGGAGCTGGTAGGATAATGCAATCAAGCGCTTTCAGGTTAATGTGCTGTGATCCATGGAGGATTTGCTTCGGTGTTGGGGTGCCATCAGTTTTTCCCTTAATCTTTTGTAGGCCTAATGATGAGCAGCAAAATCAGATTAAATGGTGGCAGGTTGAAAAAATGTTGTACTTTTTCATTTGTTTTAAAGTTGCTAGGATTGAGGCACTGAGAGATACGGAGCAAGAGTAGTTCATACTTCAGTACAACTGGGATGTAGCCTGGGGGAAAGGGTCTTTGGTTACAATACCGGGGCAAATTTTGTTGCTATCCTGCCTTTGTTTTCTGGGAGTGACAACGCGATGGGAGAATAAATTTGGTGCAAGGACAGTGCTGGGTGTAGCTTTGGAGAAATTGTTAAAACCTTGACTTTTTGAGGACAAAGGATTTCTGTGTGACAAGCACATCTCAGCATGGTTTGGTTTGGTGAAGTGTAGGGTTATAGCAGCCTCTGTCTCCTGCTCGCTCTTTACCACAGGTAGTTGCAATAATGTATTCCTGTGACTTCCTCTGGCTTTGTCTTGATTTACTTTATTGCAGGAAAAGTGTTTCTTTAATGCTTGCTGTTGCATTAATGTCTCAAGCCTGCTTTTACATCCCTTAAAGTCCCAAAATCCCGCTGGTGTGAGAATTCAGGACTGTTTTCCTGTTGGGATGCAGTTAAAGGAGTGTTAGAGTTGGATATAATATCTGGCATTGGTGTGCCTTGCAGTTTTGTGTAGAGGTAATACCTTGCCATGGAGAAATCATGTAAAGCAATTGACCTGCCAGATTAGGACGGTTTGCTGTGATTTCTGCCCAAGAAGAGGGAGTTTCTTCTGACCGCGCACCTCGCTGAAGTTTGAGGACTGAAGTGACACTTGAGAAGTGCACGGGCTTCATTGATGACCCCTGGGGCAGGGACAGATTCACCCTATAGCATCGTTGCCGTACTGTGGAGCTTGCTTGCTTTCCCCTGACATCGTGTAACTCCTCTGTGCTCCCTGACAGGAATACAATTTACTGCAATTTACTATAAATCCTCATAAAAGCCCTTCTCTTGTGACACACTCAGTCAGAAACCCTAAAAATGACTGACAGGCTCTTCATAAATATTTATGATCTCTAAAAAAAGATTGAAAGAAAGAAAAGTTAAATTCTTCCCTCAGTGAAGTTTGACGGTGGAGACTTTTCTGCAACGGCCAGGTCTACCCTTCTTCTGGCATGAGCTGCAGAAGCTGGGGCTGGCACAGGAGAAATGGCCTCACCCTGTCCAGCAGAGCTGGCCCTCATCCCCAAAGGCGTGTGGGTGCAGAGAGCCCAAAACCGCCAGCTCAGCCGCAGGGATGGAGCTGCATCCCATGCACAGCCCTCCGGGAAAGCAGCCCTGCTGCTGCTTTGCTTGTGGCATAAAATCCAGAGGAAGCATGGTGAGACTAGAAGTGCAGGAGGACTCTATAGCCCTAAAAAATTGCCCAAAATAGGCAAAGCTGCTTTTCTGACTGCCTTTGCACAGGGCTGCTGCACTTTAAGTTGTTTCTACTCTTTTTGCCATGGGGAAGACAATCATGATCCAAAGAGGGTCCTTCAAGGCCAAGCCTCCCAAGAGAAATCGGCCACGGGCATTTGAGCCCATCCATTAAATCCTGTGGGGCTGATTAAGAGGTTATATCCATTTTATTTTGCTACTTTGACTTCTGTTCTTGTTCGGTTTATAAATAGTTATGACATTTACTGCTTTTAGTTTGGGAGGAAAAAAGCAGAATAGGTTTGAACCAAGCAAAGTATTGGTCTTTGCGATGCAGAGTAAAGCCAGGAGAGGAAATTTGAATACGGTAAATTACGAGAATGTTCCTCAGATGAAACTGTCTCCTGATCATAAGTCATGTGACGATAAATTTCAGTTGAGTGACAACAATATTAACAAACTGAAAAAAAGATTGATGTGCATCACAGGTCCATGAATGCAAAATAAAAGGGAAAGGCTTGCTAGCCTGTGATAGGCAAAGTATAAATATGTATCACTTGGTTCTAAAGTGAGTTATGATTACATTTCCCTACTTGTACCTGAAATCTGTAGAGGTTATTCATCTTATCCCTATATCAGCCATGACAGTTATAGCCATGCGGTGCATACGGCATAGATACCTGTTCAGCAGATAAATCAGCAGGCATGAAGGGACCTGTTGTTATCAATTTGATCTTCAGAATAAATATACAAATATGTGTACAGTATTGTTGTCACCGAGAACAATTTCCCTTCTTCTTGCCGATACATTTTTAAGAGGTTGTTCCAAGAGCCACTTTCCAACAATGCCAGAGGGAGATGGAGGGAAGCAATGATCAGGCAGAACTAGATTTATGGACAGTTGTCTATTTTCTTTTTTTTTTTTTTTTTTTAAAAAAAAAAAAGCACTTCCTTCTAGCATCACTTGTCCTCAGAGTACAGTGCTGGCTGGATGCAGCGAGTGAGGGTAGGGAAGAGAGGCAACAGGGACAGTTACGGTCAGTGAACATTTGTAAAAGGAAACCATTCCTGATGAGGCTGAGAGTGGTATTGCCTCTCAACTGGTGCTAAAGAGCTAAAGGTTTTATGGTGCAGCAGAGACTGTAGTTTAATGCTGATTTACCACAGCAGTTCCGCAAGGAGGAGAGACTCGTACAGGACTCAGCCAGGCAACTCGGATGCCGCCGGGACCTGCTCGCTGTACGCAGAGCCGAGAAGCTGGGGAGGAGAAGCCAGGGGAGAGTTCTTCTCCTTCGCTTGCAAGTCAGAGCACGGCGACGGGCATAAGGCTGCAGAAACGCTGGGACCGTGCCACTGCATCACTCCGAGCAGGATCCGAGCAGGGGGGACGTTGGGTCATGTCTGGATCTGAGTGCAGGAATTAGAGGAACGCTGCCCCAGAGGAGTCCTCCCTCGCCAGGCACCGTTTTGGCCAGACCACTCGTCTCAAGCATTCCAGGTGCCAGCCCTGAGGATGGGGCAGGAGACAACGCTTCACAGCCCCAGCTTCTGTCAGCAGGAACATCCCTGCCAAGGGACTGACTGAGGCAGTATGGTGGCAGAGACAGCAGCTTCTCCCAGCATCGGGGTACTGGAAGATCCCAGCAAAATGGGAAGGTAGTGAGAGTGACTCCAGTGCTATAAAAAGGCATCTGTGTGTGCGCGGTGAGCTGAGTCCTATGGCCCAGGCTGTAAAGGCTCGCCCAGCTAGAAATGCTGATGAGTACTGAAATTAAGATGTTGAATTCACTCTCTGCCTTCCTTGTGACGATCGCTGTGTGCATTACTCCGGTTTTACGGATGAGGAAGTGGAGGCTGTCTGTGTTCACCTGCTCAAAATCTCAGCAAGATGCAAAAGCAGCAGCAGTCACACAGCTAGTCCCTTGCCCTCGTTTCGTACATGGTACCAAATATCCATGAAGATGATGACAATGTGAAGTAGTTACCATCCTTGACATCTACATTCTGCCCTCTTACTTTTTGTAAGTCTGGAGGGAAGGAATGTTATTCTATATACTTACAATTTCCAGGTAAGGCTGGAATGCAATCTCCTGGTGACGTCTGCCTCGGTAGCCCAGGGGGAAAAGGCTTATGCCTGAACTGTTTTGGTTTTTAAACACTGCCTCTTCTGGGGAGGCTTTTGTTACTTAATTATTACCGATCATTTAGCTCGCATCAGAACTGCGCTTAAGGTCCCCAGCACAGACAGAGTCCCAGATTTGCCAAGAGGTAAAAAATATTGTTTCCAAATAAAGTGTTACTTGGATAGGTCTTTGCTAGTTATAAATCATAACCTTCAGGCTCTGTCCTATCTTGCAGAACTTATCATCTCGACTTCCCTGTCAGGCAGCCTTGTATTATAAGGCTGTAACACTCATAGCTAGACACCAGGCTCTTACCTCACATACACTGTGGCTTGGTGCACACCCAGGTTATAAAGTTTTCTGACCCTCTCTCCTTGAGCTACAAAACCAAGATTGTGCCTTCCTTTTTACCAGCTGCAAATATTTCTTGAAATATGACAAGGCTTTGATTTTTATTTCCCTGAGGAAACCTCAGGATTTACTCGGGAAAGTCAGAGGTTAATAAAGATGTGTTTGATTTGGAAATGAGAAGGCAACGTGGAACTGCTGGGGAGCCAGGAGTCTGAGAGATGAGGGAAGCAGCAAACTTGACTCTGAAGATGGCTGAGGACATCACCTGCGAGGCATCCGAGATGCTGCATGCTGAGTGTGTTTAACGACATGGAGGGAGAGTAGATGGATTGGCTTGGTTTTTTCTAAACTATGATACTTTAATGAAAAACAACTTCTGTCCTTCAGCCATAAGAGCTATTCCTATTCTTGAACTGTGAAGGAGGAGGAGTGAGCAGGAAAATGCCATATGAAATTGTTAAGCTAAATTCAGAGATGGTACATTCTGGCCAACAAGGAAGATGTAACCGTATATCACAGCATTCTGTTAATGAGGATTCATTTTTAGCCCAACTTGTCTGTAATGAAAAACCCTAACATTTAATTTCCATAAAGCCAGAATTAAGGCTCACTTTAACATCAGTGTTCTCTACACATTAGGGGTTTGCTATGGTGTAAATCTACTCTGCTCAAATAGCAATATAGGAGCCATACCCCTACCATAATAAGTGGGTAATGCTGACTCACAACCCATTATACTGCATAATTTCAGACTGCAAATGTGCAGCTTCCATTGTTGGGAATACTGTCACTAAAAAGGTACCATTGCTTTAGTAAAAGATCTGTGAAAAGAGACAATTTGTCACAAATCGAGACTTCTGCATTTGTAGTAAAGTGGTGGTAAAAACGATGTAGGTAGATACACTTGTTTTGTATCCATAAAAATAGGAAAAATTCTATTTTCCTCTGAATTTATTTCCGACTATATTGGTGACTTACATTGCCATGGCAATTTAGGCACCTATTTTGTGTTCTCCAGTACTAAAATACCTTTGAAAATTTGGACCTTAGACATTACAGTGATCGTTTTGCAGTTAAAGCTAAAGCAATCCACTATGAAATGAGATACAAAGGACAAATCTTGTGTCCCTGTGACACTCAAGCATACTCTAAATCGCCACTTTCACTCACCTGCAGAGTTCTTTTGCATCAGTGTAAAAACAAGACCCAAAATGACTGCAAATTAAAAGGGCGGAAGCTGACATGCACATTGATATAAATGAGTAAAAGTTGCAGAATAACACATTATTAGATGTGTCTCCATTTCATCCCCTGCCAAATGAAGACACGGTCTCCTTCAGAGGAGGGCTGTGGGGTTTACCTCCTGAATGTCTGGAAAGTGCTTAGAGGGTCTTGGATGGAAAATGTAGAGGAATCAAAGTATTGTTGCACTAAGGCTGCCTGGAGAAATTAGGAATCTTAATGTTAATTAGAGCTATGTGAATAATTCATAACAGATCATTTATTAAAAGAATGCTGCTACTTTTTTCTGTTTGCAAATTGTCCATAAGCAGATGGTGATTTTTCTGGATTGCGTTCATTATTCAAACCTATTTGCTAAATGATTTGGGGGAGTAAGCTCTGCTATGTGTCTCATTCAGGAGGAGTTAGCTGGGCATATTTAATGGTCAGAATTCACCACGATCATGTTAGTTTTCATTGGACATATTGATCACCTGGTGTGTTTCTGTTCCTGGCTGGATGTGTTAACATTTAGAATAGGGACGCCAGCACAAATACTCATACACTGTATTACGGCTCCTTGTGCTCCCCCATCTGTGTGCCACATCAACCCGCTGTCTCTCTGTTCAGAACTTGACTTTGCATAGAATTATTCAGAAATGTTTAAATCAGAATAATTATTCCTGAATAGCTCTCTCTGTGAGCACTTATTCTATAATAAGAGTGCTGTGTACCAGTTTAGTTTAATCTGCTTGAAAGTGAGCTAAACTAAACAGGAATAAGGCATGCCAACTGCAAAAGAAAAGATGCCACAGAATTTAAATTCACAGCCTGTCTCTTGCTTTTACAGACGAAATACCTTTTCTGGGTCAGAGAGGCCCCTGAGCAGCGAAGCCGTGGAAGCTGGAGGGTTGCAGCAGGGCAGCGAGCGCTCTGTAAATACCCTGTTCAACGCACCCACTGTTAGAGAGGAGATACTCAAAGGGACCTTGAGTCTGACCCCAAACAGTTGGTCTTTGGTTATCCAGATTAATTCCCATGTGTATACAAACCCTTTGGCTCAAGTACTCTCTCTGTTTTGGGGGTGTGCAGCTCCAAGCACAACAGTGCCCGGTCCCTGATGCTCAGTGGGGTTAATGAGTCAGCTAGCATGACATAGCAAGGGCAGAGTTAGGATTAGACACCAGCATCCCACGGCCACCTCCAAACCTCCATTTCTAACCTCTGAATAATATTACCCCTCAGTAGAAGCAAACAGAAAGAAATAGACTATCAAAACATTGGTGGATAAATATTCCTTCTGCATTGCAAACTGTTGCTTACAGCTAGTATTTCTGGGGTAATGATCTGCTTTTAGATTTTCTCCAAGATGTGTATTCCATCTCTTTGACACTGTCTCAGCCTTATCTCTGCTCATTTTTTTTTCCTTCCTTAAATCTCTTTCTTTACCTTTAAAATGCTCTTTCCCCAAGCAGTTTCGGATGTATCATTGCCGTTGTGCTCTTAGCATGCAGCTGAAGGACTTGGGAAGCAGAGGGAGGCTGCTCGTGGCATGCTCCCCACCCGGGCTGCAGCTGAAGAACTGGCTGCAGCTGACCCTCTACCTTAAGCACCACCAAGTGCGGTGGCACTGCGTCCACCCGCAGCGGAGGTAGAATTAGAACAGAAACTAGCAGCAGGACACTACTTTTTTTTTTAAAGGAACTTAAAAATAATAATAATAAATTTAAAAAATGAGGAAACTTATCCAAAAAGGTTTTTAAAGTCAAAAGTATGGATTTCATTTTCTCAGACTCAGCAGGAAGGCTCCCTGTGCAATCACAGATGAGATGTTTCACAAGTGCTTAAAGCAGTTGCATTTCGGTAAGAGCCAGGCAGGCATCTGACTGCCACAGTGGTACTGGGTGGGGTACTTCTTGCGAAAATTTAGCTGCTTAAATTTGGCACCTAGCTTTACCTGGTGAGCTAAGGTTTGTTTACAGGCAAAGCAGCAGGGGAGGCATTATCAGGTGGACACCTCGGGTAGAAGAGATTAGTTGCCCTCTCCTGCAACAGCAAATCTGCATTAGATTCCCTAGTGAGGCCAAGAGGAAAGATGTGATGAAAGCAGGAAAGGCTGCCTGGAAATGTGTAGGAAAATGTGCTGGACACACGTACATAACAGGAGATTAATTTAGTGCATTAAGAGCAGTTCGTTCCTTCTGAGCTTCCCACGGGCTGCAAGGAGGGGAGCAATTAAGAGTATGGAAAGCACAGAGTAACTCACCCATACTTCTGCATCAGTCTTCACTGGAGACAAAATTGTGTAGATACTGGGGGTATTTGCAGGAGGTAAAATAAAAGATGTTCTTAGAGATAAGGTGTCATAAGTGATGTTTGAACTAACAAACTTGAGAGCAACAAATTGCCAAGATGCTAGGGGGACACTGGCAATTAGAGAACATGCTTTTAATGTGTGACAGGGCAGGGATATTAAGTGTAAAACAAGCCATGCTGCTCTGACTGACAGCTCGGTCAAGGGCTGCACTCCACCACTGGCATCCAACTCTTTCCCATCCCATCACTGGCATCTTCTTCCCTCACTCCACACCATCCTTCTTCATCCTTCAGTCGTGCCTCTGCACGGGCTGGCCTAACGTCCCCTAGCACTCGTTGGTTGCATTAGTCCTTCTGACAGCTTTGCAGTTGAGCGAAGGCTTAACAAGAGTTTAATTCAAAGTCTTTGGTATGTCCCAGTGCCGTCATACTCTTGCCTCAGTTTCCCTGAAAAGACACAGTGCCAGGCCGGGCTTCTGCTTTGAGGCAGAGCACAGGAGCCGTGGACCTCACTCGGTGAAGAATGAGGCAGCAAGGTTCCTTGGTCAGGTATACCCTTGGTATCTCGTTCCTTCTATTCCTACAAGGTGCTCGCCTCACCCCTTTCTGTGCAGCGGGTGACCGACTCCGACACGCTGAAGCCCCGTGAAGGTGTCGGTGTAAAGCATCAACGTGATGCAAAGCTTCGTGCTGACTCTCCAGGCAGAGAGGAAATATTCCACCCAGAGGCACCACGCACGGCTGAGAAAATCCCTCCCCGGAGATAACTTCAAGCTGAGCAGAGCCATGGCTCTCCCTGCCCACGTGTTTTCATCAAGATGTTTCCAGACTGCAACAGAGAGTTAAAAATGAATTTCTGCAGGTCACTTGCCAACCTTCCCACAACCAAGTCTATAAAGAATAGCAGCTAATGTTTCTTCTGTGCTTGTGTTTCCTGGGAAGGGTATGTTAATATAGCCTGTCTTTATTATCCTATCTGAAAAGATATTTCATTTTACCAGTTTTTACTACACAATCTCAATAACTGGAACTTGTTTAAAGGCTCACTGCTCCAGGAAAATGCATTACATCTTGGCTTTTAAATCCGCCAGCTCCCATTTATTGGTATTAATAATACATTGGGAAAGCTGTTCTTTTTATTTTATTTTGGTCCTCTGAAATTTTTTTTTGGTAGCTCTAAAATCAAATATTTAAAAAAGAAAATGTTTTCAAACAGCATTTCTGTATCCTAGAGGTAACCCCACTCTGCGTGCCATTAAGGAGTCATTTGCAGTGCTTAGGAAGGGAGGAAGGTGAAGAAAAGAAGAAAAAAAAAAAAGAGAAAGTAGCAAAACTGTTTCATAATCATTTATGAGCCCGAAGTGTCCAGGGAAAAAGTTTTTAATAACAAACAAAATACCTAAATTAGTTTCCATTTAAAGTTTAGGCGTCTTTAATTTATAAATGCTATTTAAGCAGAGAAATGTTGATGAGGGCTAGAGTAATTATTCGCATAAGTGGAAATGCAAAACTTTGGTGCTTCTACACAGTTCATTCTACTTCTGCTAACTCCGCTGAGCTTTTTTTAAGCTCAGCTCACCCGGGGAATTGCTGCCTGCATGTTTATGTATTTACTGTAGAAGATACTTTTTTTTGGCCAAGCTAGCATAGGCTTTTTAATCTTTCATTCGTTTCAGCATTACTATTGTGAAGGAGGATATTAATGGTCAGGCACTTCTCTCAGGAATGCTGGTGTAAAATCAGAGTAAATGGGCCAAAATCGGTGTAATTACTCCACTTCTTAAGCATAGCCATGTCCGAATACAACCCCCAGTGCTCAAAGGATCTGGTAACCCAGGATCAGCTCGTGTTTACCTTCATCTCTCTCCTACTGCGCTAATCAAAATGGGAGAGAGGAAGTTCGGCCAATAACAATTTTTTTTCCTATGCTGTATAAATGCAATCCCTGCATTATTATATTGAAGCTGGGAACCTCTAAGCAATTACTTCCCAGCACATTAGTGTCCATGTACTAAATGCTAAAGTGTTTATTCAGTGCATTGCAGGATCAGGTTATTGCTGAGTCTGTCCATCATGCCAAGAAATTATTGCTCTAAGTGCTTTAAGAGCATGGCCAGTACAATGGAGATATAACCAAGCTGAAGGACTGTAGTACTCCTGCTTGATGTAGGGAGGTCAGGCATGTCTTTATTTAGAGGGGAAAAAAAAAAAGAGGCTGCAAAAGTGTTCAGATGCACAAAATCTCATCATCAAACACACATTGCTGTAGGAACTGAAAAAAAAAAAAAAAAAGACACAAACAACTTTATACTGAAATTGAGTGGAAATTGGAATAGTGAAAGAAATATGCTTTCTTCTTCAATTCCAGATGCTCATGCAGTCTTTTGCCTGGGATTAAGAGGTCACTTATTGCAGCCTTAAAGGATAAGGACTGGGCTAGATAGGAGAATCAGCAGCTGTTTATTCTGTAAATGTTTGAATATGAATCAGGTCTTCCTTTTCAGAGCTTCGCTTATTACTTTTATTTACCAGGATAATATCAGAGGTCTAATTAATTCTCCCCACCTCTTTCAATTCTCAGTGTCTCAGTGCTTCAGCAAAGCTGGAACCCTTTAGAGCTTTCTATCTATTGAATGAAATATCCTTGTTTATAAGGATGGCTATGTCTTTATCTTTTCAGCTGAGATTGCCTTAAAATGTACTGGTGCAGAGCACACAGATAATGCTGGGGGAATAATAATTTCTTCTTTTTTTTTTTTTTTTTTTTTGCATTTGGTTATCAAATAGTGGTTTATTTCTGTAATCATCTTTATCAGAGTCCTTGTTACACAGTGGTTAATATTCAGGAATGATTCTTCTCTCTTTCAAAAGTTAGAAATATCAGCCTCAGTGAGACAAACTGAGGTCCGGGGCTGTTAAGTGACATCTCCAAAATCACACAGGGAGGGATTTTAAGGCTGGGATTCAACAGACCTAAATGCAATGTTCAAAAACTGGTGTCTAGCCCTCAAGTACCACTGCAAACCATTTCTGGGGTGAATTGCCACTCTCTGGAGGCATTTCTGGAGACAACTCTTAGACTAAATGCAGCTCTAAAAGGGCTGAAGTTGGGCATAATAAGTCCTAGTCTACATCTGGGCTTCTGCTGCAGCGACTAAGCCAGAGGACCTGATTTGGGCTAAAACGCAATTACCTTATTTTGCCCTGTTTCAGCCCATTTCCAGTCACCGCCTTCCAGAGACAAGATAGGAGGAGGGCAGTTTCCTATGGCAAAGATGACAACCAGCACTTCACCAAGCCTGCAGCAGACACCGGTGACTCCCGTGCCGCGTTGGGATGCTGCCAAGGGTCACCCTGGGGCTGGGCGCACCCCCGGGAGGAGGAGGATGGTGCCTTTGATGCTCACGGTGATGCACCCTGCTTTCCCGGATCAGGTACCAGGTATCGCTGTAACCTTGAGCTTCCCCGCGCTGAGATGACAGCCCCTCCTCTAAAGCCTTGTCTGTTTTGACTGTAAGCTCTTTAAGTTGGGTCTCTCTTGTAATACTCGCACATCCCATCCTAGAAAGCTGCCACAATAACAGCCCTTATCTTGATGAGGGATTCAGTGTGCTGCTCTAGTGCATTGTAATAATAATATCATTAGAAAAGTTCCTTCATATCATCCAGCCCAAGGACAAACGAGATCTCCCTCTGTGCTAATTCAACAAGGATTTTGTTTATTCTTGATTATTTCTGTTGGTGATGCTTGTATTACTGGAGTTCATTCTGTTTGCTCACAGCACTGTCTCTGCTGCTAAAACCTTTCTTTTTACATTTGACCTAAATGTTTCCAGTTTTTAAAATGTTTAGGTAATTCCTAGTGACTCCTCTTAGCTTTTTAGCAAAGCTTCTTCCTTGTTATGTCTCCGGTACCCCCAAAATACTTGTTCAGTAAAAATAGCATCCCAAGGATGTGCATGAGGGGACCGGCCATTTCCTAAACATATCACGAAAAGTTCTGTGTTGATTATGCATTCGTTATTGATAATTATTAATTATATGCTGGTTATTACAGCGCTCTCTTGTTTTATTTGCGTGCTATGCATTTTACAGAGGCAAAAGCCATTCTAAGAGAAATGGGTGACATTAGCTCAGCACAATGATGAATAACTTTATGATAATGATGTATATCTATTTATCATTGAGCTCTGAAACACACAACTAAGTCCTATGCAAGCTCGTTCACACCCTGCTTGGTACATGAAGAGGTGACTTTGCCACTGAGATTGGGCCACTTCTAGAGCCAAAAGAGGGAGACAATAATTAGTCCCCATTAATTAGTGGAGGTTGACTGGGCTTGGGCCTCTTGCATTTTTGCAACGTGATTTTACACTTGGATTTTTGAGGGACTCTAAAGAAATGCCTAAGCATACACAGCCAACTGAGCTTCCTCGAGCAGGCTTGATGTCCAAGAAATGCAAAGTAGGGAAAATTGTGTCCCTTCCCTGGTGTCTAAAGTTTGACAACTAAACAGGAGTCACCTCTGAAAATCTTGACCGTTCTTCTCCCGTGTCCCTTGGAGCACTTCAGTGCTGGAAACAAGCTGGGAGCACAGCTTCAGCCATCTTTAGCACAGCTTCTTCTCCACCCATCCAGAGCACTGGGGGCACGGGGACAATCCAGCCCCAGCCAGACGTGCCACTGACAGATGCACTTTGGTGAACAGAGTCACTTAAGATTTACACCAGCATCCGAACCCTTCCCTTAATGTTTCTTTAACTTTGGCTTTGCCGAGCCAGTATCTGTTTTGATTTGCAACCTCGGTGCTATTTGAATGTACAGTAAGTAGCCTCTTGCTGGCAAATATGAGATGCTGATAGCTTCTGAAATCTATATTCCATCCCTGACATAACAAGACAACAAATTTTTTACATCTTCGGGGAAAAAAAAGTGACAGGCTGTTAGAGGAGGAGATCAAGATACGTGCAAGCACGTGTCCCTGTCCTCCACTCAGGATTCAATCATTTCCCCAAGCAGGATGACATAATCGGGATAATGGAAATGCCCCATTTCCCAGAGAGGGCACAAGAGGGAAGGAGGACCTCAGCATTGGGACTGGATTGATTTCCCTCTGCTGGAGCAATTACACTTCTGAAGTGGCAAAAAAATAAATAATAATAAATGAGTAATAAACACCCCATTTGAATCTTTAAATGAATATCGGATTTTAATTATAAAGGTTTAATTTTCAGAATGGAAAAGCTACATTTGCACAATTACTGCATGCAACTTTTAATTAACTTTCAAGAACTTTCTCTTTCTTAAAAAAAAAACTAATTAATAATACTTAGGGAACTATTAGCATAAAATAAGTCATGGAAAGGGGTAGAGAAGTATAAAACATATATTGTGCAAAATTACTTGGGAGAAAGAGACTTGCTAATTCTGAAAACAAAGCCAAAGCTTCCAGCTTTCCTAATTCTGGCCTGTAAGGAGTTCTTTGCTGAATGAAAGCATGAGAAAGACATGGGAATCATAGGATTTAGAAGAGAAAATACTGTTATGTTAATCAGCTGTTGCAGGGATCTGTAAGACTAGAAGAGATGATCTATTTCACTCGCCAAGTTCCTTTGTTTGGGGGAAATATGACACCGGTAGATAGGATGGTTCCGGGGAGGTGGTGAATGAAGGGGTAAAGAATTGGTTGGGAACCCACACGACTGCTGCCCAAAGAGCCCTAAACCCAGCTGCAAAGGCAGAAGAGTGAGCCAAGCCCCGTCGGCTGGGCACGACAATGCAGGCAAAGGGGCACTGCGCTTGTTCGTAACCCGCTGGGACGATGGGGATGACGGGGAGCTGCGAAATCACATGCAAAAGCAGAGTAAAAGAAACCTTTCTGAGGCATTGCACAGCCCTCCAGAAGGAAAGGCTTGAGGGACTACGAGGGTCTGTATATGCAAAACGGGCCGAGTAGAGCAGGCTCGGAGCAGGAGGGGAAACAGTGATATGATGTTCCGGAGCAGAAGTATATTACTGCAGGAACCAAGAGGGAAATTAAGACAGGGTACAAGGACACAAGGGGGGCAGCCTGTGGTAAAACTTGTTGCTTCAGTAATGGAACAACCGCGAATGAGAGTCACTTCACAATAATATTTTGCCCAGGCCTTGTTCCAGCTGGGTTTTAAATTAACCAGTAGATACAGCTGTCAGCGTTTCTTTTATGAGATTGCTCCAACACAAGAAATCCTCCATGGTCTAAACAGCGTGTTTTGAAATATCTGTGTTTGAGTGTATAAAGGAGGTTGAGCCTGTCTAATCTAGCACTGCCAACATGGCTTTGACTCAGCTGAATTAAACTCAATACCCTGTATTAAAGAGAAACCTAAAATTTCAGGACATAGTGTCCTTTACGGCCAGTTCAGCCAGACCAAGCTTCCACCTCCATCCGCCTTTAGGGAAGGGAGGAAGGATGCAAAAAACCAGAGGTTTGAAGCGTTCCTTTTAACAGATGGTGGGGGGAAACCTGCTGTTTACGGCCCCTTTTCCTAATGAGCTCTCTGGCCAATATAGCTGAAAAAGAAACCAATGAGCAGGAACAAGGTCCTTGTAACAGAAACAGTAAAACTTCGGACTGAGGACCTGCCTGAAGACCCCAAGGGCAGAAACATCCTGCTCATTGCATGCTGCTTTTGCAGCAAGCCCGTGGGTTGTGCCTAGGCTGCTCCCAGGCAGCAGCTGGGAGCGGAGCATGGACTGAATCCTCCAGCCTTCCTCTTCCTCCTTGCCCGGCCAGCAGGCAGACAGCCTCCGGGCAGACCGCTGCCATGCCTGAGCAAGCCTATTGCTGTCACGCCAAGCTCAGGTAGACCTGTATCGCCTGGTCGGTGGTGTCTGGGTTTTTCTGAAGCAGGACTGGCACATCTGCACTGGTTGGTATGGGTTATGTTGTTGGGACTCCATAGTCTTTGGCTGGGAGTTTTCTTTACCGTGATGATGTCTACTCGGTGTTGCTACCCTTGCTCCTGTAATGCAGCCCACATGCATCGAGCACTTCGATCAAGCATTTGTTGCAGTGTCCGGGACCCAGATTTCCCTTCTTTACTCTTCTCTGCTCTTGTACTTCAGAGGGTCTGTCTTTGACGGCCAGTGGGAGCACAGGGCTGTAGGCTCGAGGATCTGTTGTGCTACAGCCACGCAGGGAGGCAGGAGATCCACAATGTGCCTGGCACCCTGTGCTCACACCGCACATGGGAGCTGCATGTTCCCCGGAAAGCTAAACATGCAGCAAGCCCTAAGGGCTCACCTGCAGCCCCAATAGCTTGTCTGAACTAACTTTAAACCACTTAGCGTGGGTTTTGTTGGCAGCTTTTTGGATTGTTTCACCACCTGTATTGAGAGCCATAACCCAAAGGGGATAATTTGGAGCTCACTCAGGTATATCTGCCCCTTTCTATGCAAGGCCCAGTCAAAAGAAGTGAGTGCAGTGTGTGGATGCCCTACAACCAGAAAAGGGAGAAAGATAAGGGAGCAAAGAGAGGAAAGCATCGACTTGAGCAAGTTCACAGTTAAATCGCTATAAAAAATGCTGTGGTTCAGAGCCTGCAGATGCATGGGGCACGTGCTGGACTGCACTTATCTCTGCTCCTCTAGTGGACCAGGAACTAGAAGATATGCTTTCTCTGGAGCTATGGAAACATGTCACAAAATCTGTTCCTTTTGTATTCCAAGTAATTTTACTTCGTAAGGAAAAAACACCCTAAGCTCTTGAAAAACAACCACCACCACCACCACCACCACAACAACAAAAGAAAAGAAAAAAAAATAACACCCAAATGAGTTTAGATTCTTACATCCCTGCTAGGATGTTCCAAATATAACCACAAAACACAGTTCTTAAGCCCATATTTATTACTGTACAAATCTAGTTTAAAAACAGCTCTACAGGGGTTTGTGTTTAGCTGTAGCACTAGATCAGACTAAAAAGGACATCTTGTTCCAGGCAGAACTGTAATGCTGCACTGACCTCCAGTGGAATTTGAAGAAATACTCCAATGGCAGAGGCTTCTTCACAGCCTTCTGGAGCCAAAACTTGCCTTGTTTCAGAGCTTTATGGGGGCATCAAATTCTTATGGGGATCAGGGAATGTATTGGAGATTACTGTATACTTAGGATAAATATGTTAAAATACTATAAGGGGATTTGTTTGGAATAAAGTTTCCAGTGTAAGTCTAGCCTCGTCAAATTTAAACCTAAATATGCAGGTATTAAATAGAGCTTTTTAAAAATCAATCAGCTTGAGAGGTTTTTAATTGATGGAGGTGCAATTTTCTACCACTTTTCCATTGCAGAGAATTTTCAAAGATGGTTAGTTTCAGTTTTCCCATCAGAAAACCTCCTCTTTTGGTTTGGTCACCTAACCAAGAAGCTCTAATGATAGTCACAACGTGACACTTCCTCTCAGCACTTAGTAGGCGATTTTCAAGGTCGGACAAAGGTGATCAAATAACAGAATGGCACTTCTCAATCTTTATGTGCATGATTATTGCCCTGATCAGACATTAGAGCAGCACCACTTGACATTGTGTCCTTTGATGTCCTGATCAAAGAAAAAGAAGTACATAGTAAGCCCAAGATATTCTCCAGAGTGCCCTAATTTAACAATCCCAAGGTCAGCTGAAGGAAAATGTGGCATCTTTTTTTCTGGCAATCTCTAGTCGCAGTGGCTCCGCGTCTATTGTGCTAGGAGCTGTATGTATGCAGAATAAAAAGGCTGTCACTGGCACAAATAGCTCACAGTCTGAATATTAGAAGAAAGTTCAGCTTCAGTTTTAAAAGACAACCTTTTCTGAAAAAAAAGTCCTTTTCCCCTGAAACAGCTAGAGGGCCCTTCCAGGTTGTTCACGAGTTTTCTCTGAAGAGCAATTAGAGAACTATTGTTCAAAGTGTGCTCAACAAGGAGGCAATGAGGACTTCAAAGAAAAGAGGCAGAGATTGATAAAGCCACTCTAGAAACAAGCAGGGGGGAGTCAGACAGGCAAGGGCCCTGAAAGGAGAAGGAGAACAAGAGAAAGGAAGGCAGTGCTCTGGGGGGTTTTTTGTTGTTGCCTTTTTTTTTAAGCAAGATAAAAATATTTCCAACCAAAATATTCAAATGAAGTGAAACAAAATGTTTTGGCTTTGGGTTGTTTAACCTTATTTAACCTTTTTCTAAGGCCTTCATTCCAATCATCCTTTAAATTTAGGCCAAATTTTAAATTAAAATTGCAGCTGGACAAGTTGAAGAGTTTGATTTCCTAAATAGCCTCCCAGGTCCTTCATGGTGTTTGCTCTGCACTCGTCCACATACGCTATGTGTGATGAGAAGTAAGAAGCAGGCATGCAAGAGGCAGAGAGGCAGTGTATCATTCACCGACTTACACCCACCCCACCATGCCAACAAGATCTTCTTAGCACTTGGGCTCCCAGGACACAAGCATTTAAAAATCCCACTCACTCTGCATGCCCTGCTTAGACTATAATTCATCTGAAGCAAGTGCTGTTGTGTTACGTATTTATATGCTGCCTATTACAGTTGGATCCTGCTCCATGGCTTGGGTTCTTGGTTACTGCCCTACCATTAACATCCAGATCCTCAGGGTGTACGTACACATGGTCACACAGGTCCACACACACAAGGAAAACCCAGAATTTCCTTGCTCTGGTGGCAGACGTGGAGGTATATTTCCTTGGTTTAGATTTTGGACGTGTATTTTCTGCTATTTTAAAGCAAAGCAATCAGATGCAAACCTGTCTCAGGAAAACTGACAGCAAGGGAAATTTCAGCCCAAATTTTGCTGAAGTTTGGCAAAATTATAGTCAACTGACAACAGTGTTTTTATAGGGAGAGGTGTCAGGCAATTTCAATGAGTACAAATGCCACTCCTCTGTATAATTTATTGCGAATGCAATTTAAGATAGATGCCAAACTATTTAAATACATAGTGATTTGGTTTTGCCAAAGACACTGATTCACCTCTAACAGAGTCTCCAAGGGATTTCTTTTTTTCCCCCCACTGGTATTACACAAGCAATAAAAAATTTCATATGAGATTTCTTGATATTAGTAATATCACAGAGCAGAAGAGTAATGCACAGCAGGTGGAGAGATGCTGTGTATGTAATATACTGCATGCTTACTGGGATTTTTTTGTTCAACAGGCAGGTTTTGTTATTGCAATAGGGTCAGTCCAGCTGTGACTTTTCACAGAAATTCTCTCCATATGGCTAGAGCAGCCTGAAACACCTTCTCTTTCACTCTGGATATAAAACCAGCTGCACTAGAAAGGCCCCGTCGCTGGGTGAAGTCCCATTGAATGCTGTAAAAGGGAGGCACTTGTGAATGTCTTTGGAAGCTGCCAAGTTTTAATGCCTGTGGTGTATTATTTCCTTGGGAATGCATGAAAAATGTCAGTTAGTGAAGCAAAGAAATGGGATCTTTAAAAAAGAAAAGACAAAAAAAAGGAAGAAAAAGATCCAATTTACCTTCTAATGCTGATTCTTTGTGAAGCTCCAAGGAACCCCAATTTCTAATTGAAGCTACAAATGCATAAACAGCGTCATTTGGGGTAAAATTTACCTCCACGCAGCGCTGTGGTGTAAGGTAGAGGCAGCTTTTCTGTTTTGAGTACCAGCATAGGTTTTAGGAGACCCAAGCGCCGAGTGCGGTGGGTCCGTAGTATGACTTTGTTCCAGGCGCTGCTTCTCCCACCTGCTGCATGTACAGCCCCCGACACTCCGGGGCTGCTTGTCTCGGTAGGGAGCTCGATTCAAAGTCATTGCCTCGACTTCTACTCATTTTTCAGAAAGGAAAACGTTTCTGGTTTTAATCTGTTGCCGCTCTTCTAGCTTCTACTTGCACGCTTATTGTAATGCAGTAAGTGTAGCAGGTTTATATAATCTATCATATCTTAATTAAAAGGTCTGCAGCTTTCGCTTGGACTTTGTTCATTTTGGTTTAGTATTACCAAAGCGATTGGACATTACTGAAAAAACATGTCTTGATGGCACTGAACCAAGACTCCCGACAAAAATGTTGGCAGAAAACTTCACAAGTGTGACTGTTCATCATGCTTTGCAACAGTTATTTATTTCAAAATGTCAGAATTTTCCACAGCCCAGAAATTCCCATTCCTTTCTGTCTCTATTACAAAGTACCTCAGCCTACACTTCCCTACACCCAAATGCTCAGGCGCTGAGTCTGTAGGAATGCATAGATCAGCAAGACGTGCCAAGAGCTACTGAAAGGATAAACAAAGTTACTCAAATTATTCTTACAAAGCAGAAAAATATGGATGTAATTTTATAAAATTATTTGCTGAGTGTTGAACAATGAGACGAGCCCTCCAGCCCAAGTATATATCATCTCAATTATGCAAACCCTGGATTCATTATTCCCACTTTGATGTCATACTGCATACAAGTATATTGCTGTAATTCCTCCTATCACGTGGCATTACTTTTTAATTCGTTATGAAAAACAGTATTTTGGGGGTAGAAATTTAACCTGTCAATTAGTAGGACGTGTATGTTGTGAAAATGTGGCAGAAGACTAAGTTAGAGAAATACTTTCTCCTTCTCAAAAGGCACGTGAAATTTTTATTTAAATATTTCTCCATCTGCTTTAGTACTTTAAAATCCAAGCTGTGTTTATTTCCAGAGCCCCAGTTATCACTATCAGATTGGGTAATAGAATATACTGTGCTCTCCACCAGTTCACAGTCTTCAAATCCAAGGGTGGACTTTTAAGGAATCTCTTGTTAAAGTTTCAGTGTTGATGCAGAGCTAGCTGAATGGTATTCCTATGGTCTGCGTTACGTGGTCAGACTGGACTATCAAGACAGCCCTTTGCAGTCTTAAGAGCAGTTCTGGGAACCGGCAGAAGTGTTCACAGCTGCAGTGACCTATAAGCAAACAGCGAAGACTATTTGCAGGAAACAAATTTCACTTGCATCCGCATCAGAAATCTAATTCGAAGGATTAGATCGTCCCATCAGAGAGCTAAAACAATATCCTGCCACGTATGCCCAATCAAGAGCAATCAACACGGCTCTGAATTTTGTGACTGCTTATAACAAGCTGCCCATAAACAAGCTGCAGACCTAGGCAGGAACTTCAGATAACAAATGAATTTGAGCAAATCTCAGCAACAGCTCCTGGACAACTTGTGAACAGAGAGGAAAGTAAATTAATCAGATAAATGATTTGCTCAGCTCTGGTAGAAAATGTCAAACGCTTCAAAACTAACCTTTTGGCAGCAGGATTGCTCTTCCCGGATCTATTTAAGATTTCTGCCTTTTGCATTTGTCAACAGAGCTAGGAAGCAAGTGTATTTCAATAAGGGTAATGTGCCATTCTTAGCACGTAGGCACAGACCCTCTGACTACCTGCAGTAAGCGTGCAAAGTCCACCGCACAGACGGCACTGGCTAGAAAACCAAATGCTGTTTCCTGGGGTAAGGGGAAACACTCTGAGCAGCTTGTAGCTAAGCCTGAGCAGAATATTTCTATCGGAACTGATTTTTCTCCAAAAAGCTTTGATTGCTGTTATTCTAAGGGATATTTCAATGAGATTTATCTGTTCGATAGAAACACTAATTTTGTATTTAGAAATTAGGCACAAAATTAATTTTTCTTGCTGGCAGTTAGAGTATTTTTATTCTGAAAGGTTGTTGCCGTGCCAAGAAGAGCGATAGCCCGGCTGGCTTGTGCTACCTTTCCCTTCGGTAGCAGGGCTCCCCAGCTAAGCCTGTTTCTACGCTGGTGTGTGCTGGACCCCGGGTGCCCTCCCCTCCCTGGCACACAGCACCGGGGTGTCCTGTAGGGCTGGTTGCCCATTTAGAAAGTTTTTCTGTTGGTGGTTGCTCTTTTCCTCCAGAGCCAAACCACACTTGTTGTAAACCAGCACTACACCGCTTTCACCTGGAACGATTGTGGCTTTCAGCCAAAACAAAAAAAACTACCAGAAAACTTTTCTGTATTGACACAGACACTGTACAAAAAAAAAAAAAAAGACGTTTTGGGAAAGGAGAAGCAGCATTTATTATTTATTAGTACAGCATAGTTGCATATCTTGCTTCATTCCAAACCTCCTAATCGCCAGGAGCAGTGTTCCCCCTCTTGCAGAGGATCAGCATAAGGTCCGGCAGCAGCCAAATCCCGTTTCTCCCTTGTGCCCGGGGTGAGCAAAGGAAGGGAGCGCGTGCTGGCTTTTACGCACATGTTTAAGTTGCATTGAAGCGAGTGCTTTGTTAAATCGGAGCATCAATTCTCGCCCACAAGGTATGTAGACTTTTACTGCTCCAGGTGGATTCACCGTGACCACAGGTGAGGAGACCTTGTTATATACTGAACGCTGCCAGGTCTGCGGTATATTGATTAGTCATGGTGTCGTGGTTTGGAGTGGAGTTGTCTCTTTACTAGGTTGAAGTACAGGGTGTTCAATGTTTATTGTGTTCTTAACAAAGTCTGTTATCAGCAAGTTTGAAGTTTGTTGCTATCTTCTAGCGTCTTAGACTAATCACAGTAATGAAGGCATTGAACGGAGCCCTTCTCAGGTGGCATTTACCATTGTTTGCTGCAGATAACATAAAGCTTTCTGATTACAGTCAGCTTTTATCACTTCAGAGCAAATCTACTCCACTGAAATGTGCTAATAAAACCCACGGAAGCAACAAACTGGAAAGAAGTGTTACAGCAATAAAGGAACATGAGGGAAAATGTACAGCTTTTGCCGCTGTTATCATTTTCAATTTATTAAGATCTAACCATTTTTGTAATATGGAGCTATTGCTGGGGGTTAATTTAATCTTCTCTAATACCAGGCTCAGGTCAGTTTTCAGTGTCAATTTAGACGTAATGTATATTTCGGCGTTAGAATCAGAGAAACACCCTCCGTGGCCCCATGACCATATGCTTTCAACAATCCAAGTGTAAATGTCCAGCACTTTACACGTCCATTTTATGAGATTAGCTCCAGCCTTTAAACATGCAAGTTCAATAAAAACGTTTGGCGTTGTGGCTCCAAGGACAGAGTGGGCTACTTGCTGCAATAGAGAAGGACTGAGTTATGACCTGTAGCAACCCATTCGCCTGCCGCCTGTGCTCCACTCAGCCAACCATCCCATATTTATCTACTGCCTTTCACTGTAAAGGGTCCCAGAAGCAGATTAGAAAACTGCTGGGCTAAATCCTGAGATCTTCATTCAGTCTTTGCTGAAGATAGCAGTTGTTTTGCATGTATAAGGGTAATGTAAAATCCAGTAAAGATTTTATGCTGCCACTGGGGAGGCTAAAGACAGCAGCCAGGGCAGCAACCTACAGAAAACATAGAGAGGGGAAAACTGGATCCAAATAATTGGGGCAAGGCAGGAGAAGGACAATCAATGTCTTCCATATCTGAACGTAGGAGACAGGATATATAGAGATCTCGTCTCCATAATCACACAAAATAAATAGTATCAAACTTTGTGTCTGCTTTGTATGAGATACACTGAACTGGCTAAGATTTCAATACGTGTCTTTGTGTTCAAGTTCTCTCTTGCAAATCAAGGACATCAAACCTCTTCCATACCTCACCTCCCTGATGGATACCTGGTTCAATTCAGTCCTGCTGTCCTATGATCTCTTTTGTTGTTGTCTTTTCTGAAAGATTCAGCTCCTGCTTTTTCTCTTTTGATGTGCTTCCATGCAGTTAATGCATTCACCTCACAATAGGAGCTGGAGTGGAAAAGCAAGTTACTAGAATACTCTTCCCTTCTTTGGAGCCTTGTAGGGCTCTAGATTTCACTGAACGTTGTTCAGCCTCTGTGGTTAGAGACTGCGCGTGCTTGGACCCGTTAACATCTACATGCCCATCGTGGGGGACGTGTTTCACAGCCTACCTCCTGATTCGTAGTAGCCTCCTGGCTGTTTTTCCAGCCTTCGTTTTGTTCATTTAGGGGGGATGCTTTTAAGAAGGGAGATGAAATTCAGGATTAAAGAGAAGGCAACAGATCTCGCACAGGCATGGGACCACCTGAGAGACGAAGTCTCTTGAGACATAGGAGGCTTAAGAGGACTGAGCAAGAAGCACCATGTAGTAGGAAACACCAAGCCCAGAGACTTGATCTGTCACAGTACTGCCCTGTGTGCCTGCAGACATTCAAAGGACAGGGTGGTCACACTGTCCCAGTCCTTATTCGATCCCCACCCTGCCTGTGTCCGAGTAGCTCATAAGCTCCGGTATGCTCAGCCGGACATACCGTTGTGGCTCCCTTTCTCCTAATGGAGCAGATGGAGAAATTGAATCTTCAAAAGACCAAGTGATTTAACAAGGTCACGTAAGACAGAAGGGGCAGAGATTGAATTTAAGTCTAAAGAACTCACGTTCTTCTCCTCCTCTCTCTGGACTCTAATGAGAGCCACAAATGTGGAGCCAGGGATGTCAGAGTTACTAAATGGAAAGGCAACGTATCTGCAGTATTTTGTCAAAACCCTTGCACAGAGATCACACGTAGTTCTGGCACCTCTGAGAGAGGCCATGCAAGATCTAGCAGGCAATTAATGAGACTTTCAAGCCAGTGGGTAAATTAGGTGCTAGCAGAGAGGCTTCAAGCTTCATAGAGGGCTTGGGGTGAATGAGAAGGGTGGATGCAGAATTGCAACGCAGCAGGGAGGGTTGAAAGGTGTGCTACCCCCTCCCTCACCACCACGGCTCCTGGCACACGCATCTAAGTCCCTCTGCTATTTAATCCCAGGAAATGCTGCAAGATGCTGTTTGTGTGGCTGGCGCGATAACGAATGATGTACTGTGCAGGGCTGAACTGAGTTACATTGGATTGTATTACACTGAAGTAGAGTGAGGAAAATACCAATCATCTATGAATCTCAATGATTGAGGCTGGGAGAGAGCGTGGAATGGCAGAGCCTTTGAATGCTCTGCCTGCAAGGTTGTGTGTCTTGTTTAGAGCACGCTAAAAGGCACTGCTTGTTGCTGAATCAAGATTTCCTCTTAAACTCACTCCAGCAGCTTTCCTGTGTTTGCCTCAAGCCACCAGGCAGATATCAGGGCTTGTTCCCAACAGAACAACTTCATCCTCCCTGTTGCAAGTGCCTCGATACTGCGGATGAGTCTGTGTGGGCTGGGAAGGGCAGGGAAGGGTCTGAAAATGGTCAAGCAGTCCCACAAGAGGAACCCCAGGTACAGACCAAGTGTAGGCAAAGAGCCAGAGATGGACTTAATTAACTCATCCTCAGCTCTGTGTTATGAAACGCAAAGCCCAGGAAGGTGCGTGGGGACCAGGCACAGAGGGCAGAGCAGCTGCGGCAGATGTGTCCCTTCGCTTCTGCACTCTCCCGTTCCCCAGCAAGAAGCAGTTCAGGAGTTGCATTGTGAGCAACTAATGAGATTAATGCAAATGGGTATACTAAGTTATACAACATATATATGCCCTTCACACAATGACGGACACCTTCTGCTACAGTTTATTTTTCTAGCAATCATCAGTAGCACTAATAATAATTAAATCTCAGAGGCTGTAATGAATAATACATAGCAGCATTCTGTTAGCAAAACAAAAACACTTTAAAAGATTTTCTCCTAAGCTAACATCAGTGCTTATTTCTTGCAATGATTTATTTTTTGTGATGTATTAAGCACCTTTAAAGTTTGCACTATTGAAACATAGATAGTACTGAGTAACTGATGCACAGAAAAATCCTGGAAACAATTTAAAAAAAGCAGGCACCGCTAAGCTGATCATTTTTATTTGCCTGTAACCAGCAGAGAGGAGCAGCAGTCACAGCTCAAGCTGGAGCAATGGACAGGAATGTAGGGGGCTGGGGGAAGACTGAGCGTAGCAGGGTTTGAATCCTTCTGTCTGACCTTGGACATATCGATTAGGGATGAAATTCATCTCTTCCTGAAGTTAGGCATCCAGCTGAGGCTAACCAGAGAGGCTTCTCAAAGCCAAGGAGAGGACAGCCCCACAGAGAGCAAGCAGTGCCTTCCAGGGGACTTTCGGTGGCCGAGGTTAGATGAAGCGATTTGGGCCAGTGTTATCCGTGTAGGTATCTAAAGGCATCAGTCCGGCCCAAATAACTGCTACTCGGCACAAGCCCTACTGCAGTTGCAGTCCCGCAAGCAAATAAAAGTCCTATTGCCAAGAGAGAATCCCGTGTTCCTGGAACTGCAAACGACAGCGTGTTCCCTCTTACTGCTGCGTTTGCAGAGCTGGAGGAGAAAAATGACCATGTCAAAAGCCCCTACTTACACCAGCGTGTAACAATTTGGTCACTCTCAGAGAGGCCTCCAAAGGATCATCCCTTACAAAGTGGGCCTGTAACACAGTCATTACTCAAGGAGTAGAGTGTCTGAAGGCTGAGAATATGGTAGATCTGGCCCTAAAAGGGTATGAGCATCTGTCCCCCAGCTGCATTGGACACTCAGGCACTGCAAATTCATGTGACAATGGACATGTTACAGCTAGACTCACTCAGATTTAAATATCTCATCTCTAGTATGCAGTATAAGTAGGCACTATAGGATGTAAGACATCTGGTAAATGAAGGGGTGAAAAGTCCTGGCCATATTTTCTTTTCAAGTACTGAAGGGGTTAATGCATCACATACCTCAGTTGCATGTGGATGTCCTGCTGCTTTCTACATTGAAATTACCCCAATTCTAAGCAACCATTGGATTCAAGTCCTACAAGGGCAACAAGTCCGGTTCTGTTCTATGCACCATACCAGTCACCAAAAGGCTAACCAGCAAGGTCCAGGAGTGGTTGGTTTACTCATTGGACTCTACCAAATGAGTAAACCAACTGCAGAAGACAGCAATGCTATTCAGATCAATAGGGATGGGTTAGAAGCTGGCAGCAAATGAGTTGCAAAAATAGATGACCTTACACAGTCTATTCAGAAATTTCTAAGAAGAGAATGGCTTGCAGGAGCCAGGATGCCAAAGAACAGCAGAACAAAGGCAAATCTGATGCAGGACTCAAGAAAATGATCTAAGCTCTTTGCCCAGATATCTGTGAGACCAAGCTAGTAACCTCCATCATGCTGCTATAGAAATGCCAATTCAGAGATGGAGCTGGTACAAGAGAGGGGAGCCTTGGCAGCACTAACACGTCTTCGCCACTTGTGCAACCACTTAGAGACTCTACATCCAAGTTCTCTGGTGGAGTTACACTGCCAGGAGGTTTCGCAGAGAGTCAGCCAAAAGAAAACATTAATGTGAACCTGATCTGAAGAGCAGAGAAGGGATGATTTTCCTCTCTGATACTAGATCAGACAATGGAATAGCCTACCAAAAGAAGCAACTGGTTTAATCAGTATAATCAGATATCACAGGGATAAGCACAAGATAAATAACCCGATACCTCAGCTACGAGCACAGCATAACACAATACCCTAGCAATGAGCTCAACATAAATAACCCAATACCACAGCAGTGAGCTCAGTATAAATAATCCAATACCATGGTGATTAGCTTAGCATGAACACTGCGATACCACAGCAATTAGCCTGGCATAAATAACCCCAAATCCCGGCAATCAGCATGGCATGAATAATCGTATCCCATACCAACAACCACAGCATAACGAAGGCAGAAAGAAGACAGGTAGAAGAGCACTGATATGTGTTTATTATTACAGTTAGAGATTTATACAGCAGTATCAGCTTTGGAGTGCTCCCAGTTCTTCCCTTTGCAGCCAGCAAAGTTAACCCCTGCAGCCACCCACAAAATCAGATTTGTGGGCTGTGCACGCAGTATTTCTGGAGGGGACAAAAACCAGTGGAGGAAATGAGGTGGGTTTGGGGTATTTTTAAGCAGGTGGGATGAACCCAGGCCTGCAGACAGTGTTCTCAAAAGCACTCCCTAGTTCTCTAATTCCGCTCCCAACCAAGTCAGCGCGACCGAAAAACTCCCGCGAGAGCAACCACACTGGAGCGGAGCATCCTCCAGATATTCCCAGCAGCCCACGAGCGTCAGCGCCGCTCCCTGAAGCGCTGAGCGTGCGGCAGCCAGCAGCCTGCGCGCGGGATGCGGGCGGAGGGGAAGGATGGGTGCAGTGGGGCTGAAGCTCAGTTCTTCCTCCTGGGGGTCCCTACTGCGATACTGCCGTGAATCCCGCTCCCTGGCCCTGCCGGCGCTCCTAAGCCCTCCTCCGATTAGGAATTTCGCAGTGTTACCACCCGGAGCCCACTTAACATATGAATGCCTGAGTTTATATGTGAGTCACAAATACATCTTTTTATGCACTCTTAAAAACCAGAAGCATAATTACTAAGGTCAATATATAATGTTTATTTCCTTTATAATACACATTATAATTTCACTTTAGGGAAAAGAAACTGTATGCATAAAAATAATGACAAATATTAAAGTCGCCAAAATAATGGAACCAGATCACTCTACTAATCCTAAATTTAAATGCATTAACGATCCCTGTAACATTAAAGGTCTGATAAGCCAAATTAGGTTTCTTGTAAGCATAATTAATCTTCTTTTTCAATGAAGATATTACAAGGGAGTTAATTTGAATCCCAAAGGCATTTCTAAAATTGAATTATATAGATAAAGCAAATATTTGACCTTTTACTGATAATTACTATAAAAAATCAACATGCAAATGAATCTTATGAAAACCTCTCCTGAAAATTGTATTATTGGGAGAATAAAATCCTCTATAACCAAAACCCAATAATTTAATGACTTCAAAGACAGGTAGCCCCTACCTTCATCTATAATTTGGGAGTATTAAATTACAATAGTGGGGGCCTGTGTTTATTAACAAATAATTGAATTCAGTAAAGCATAGATGATTATGTCAAATGCACAGATTATCTGGTTTCATTCATAGGTCATTAAATTTAAAAGACTGCTAGTTTTGGTTCACCTTCTCTTCTGAAATGATTTTTTAGTGGTCTTAAATGATGGTAATATTTATTGATTTAAACTGCTCTCTGATTGGAAGGTGCTTTTTCGTGGTACTGAATCAGGATATTTTTAAAGAAAATTTCCATTCAATTCAATGGAAACAGCATCCACTCCTTTATCACAAACAAAAGCTAAACTAAAACCTCACATAGCTGGAGACTCATTGCTGGGTGAGTTTAGGAAGGATTCAGGCTCTTCCAAGGCACCAAAGGGTCTCTGATGGTGAGTGTGGTACCCACAGGCTGGCGGGATTTCCAGAATAAGATGGGCTGGTGAGGATCTGCGGGATTAAACCGCAGGTCATCAAGCAAGTAACAAGATGACCCAGGGAAAGCCTTTGTTGCCAAGGTTTTGAGTTAAAATGGAGGTTGCTAATGACCAGGACAACATTTGCATGTGTTTACATGTCACCTTATGCGGGAGACTGGCTGCCAGGTGTTGGTCTATCGATGATTGTTGCTTATAATCATGCATGCCTGCATGGAGTCTGTAGTGCAATAGGATAAATCGGGGGCAGTTTCTCTGAAATCTCTGACATTAGTCAAAATTCTTGTCCACTTTTGTCAATTTTAGAGTCTAGCTGCTACTTGCCAAAAGGAGCATTTTCGTGCAAGGACCAAGTTCTCATCACATAAGCCATCTAAACACTTCAACTTGACCGTCATCACACAGGCATGATGGCTTCATCCATTTGTCCTTGCAGTTGTCTGAGCAAGACGGCCTTCTCTGTTGAGGTTCCCCAGCCTTGGTGCTTGGTGAGCAAGCTGCCGACAGCAAGGCTAGACCAAGAGAAACAGTAAGTAGGCTTTGTTTTGTAGCAGAGAAAAAGCACTCAACTTCTCACAGCTGGGTGACTATTGCTGGCCAGGTTTTTTATTAGCTGGAAAAAGAAAGTACAAGAATAGATCCTTGTCGCTAAAGCCTCAGCTGATACAACAACTAGGTTGAAATCAAACCTCAGTGTCACCTATAAAAACAACAAGCTTCCTATTAGCCAACCTTTCGGCATGTGGATAGGCCAGGAAGTAAAGGAAAATTTTTCTCATACTTAGCGTTGCTCCATTCAGCCTAAATTTGAGGCCCAACAAAATGCTAGAACAGAACTAAAGCTCATATTGTAACCATTCTGCCCCTGTTTTCCTGCTAAATTAAGGACTTCAGTCTCCAGACCTGTCAATCAAGAACCTCTCACAAGCAGAAAATTCACTTTAAAAATGTATAAAGAAAAAGAAATGCTCTGCTGACCCTGGCTGCACACCAGCTCAAGACAATGCATATTGTTATGAGCGTGGAAGTATTCCCAGTTGACACCGAGGTGTATTGTGATGAGAGCGCTCTGAAGCAATGCTGGCCCATTTGGGCTGAATGTGCAGTGAGTAAATGAACTGCTGTTTCCGAGGCCAGCAAAAGGAATTTTACAGCTCTAAGAGTAAGCAGTGTCACATCAAGGAAAGAGCGGTTGTACAGCTGAGACTCCTAGAGTGTATTTCCAGCTGTGCCACTGATTCATCAGCCAACTCTGAGTCACTTAAATGTTGAGTTTCTCAAACATGATCTTGTAATTTGGCCCCTCCTTGATTTTTATTGTTGTTGAGTCAAGCACAAGTACCCAGCGAGACACTCCAACAGTTCTCAACAGGTGCTGCTCTGCTGACATGGCACTTGGTGGGAATTTCTTTCCAGGAGAGCAGCTAGACCAAACGGGTTGCTTTTGTGAAATTTTACCTCCATATATATCTTCCTTATGCTTGTGTTGCTCCAAGAGCCCTGATCCCTGCTCAGAAACTGCAGGCATTACTGTAATACCAACAGTAACATTTCCAAAAAGCTCAGTATGCTTTGAATGTCCGTCTTCAAACTTCCTGAACTGCTCAGCGTTAGGATTGAGTTATCAAGGAAGTCAAAGGAGCAAGTGAGGCTTACGTAGAAAGACCTAAGCTCATTTGAAACTAGCTAGCTCAGGTGTCTGCAGCAGTCTAGCAGCACAGCTTGGGTCTCAAGTCAAGGTATAAAAGCGACCTGTGATACAGTCAGTACCAAGCAGGCTAGCCAACAGCAAGCCAAGAGGTGGTGCAGTCACTTTGGGGCTGCTGGTTGACCATGCTGTCAAGCACTTCAGAGCCTGGGAGTCAACAAGGCTTCTCAGTCCTATAGGCTCCTTTGAAATATCTACTTAGGAATACATAATAAACTGCTTTTGTTCAGATCTGGTTTTGACTTAAATAGTGCTGATGGAAGATGCTCTCCACTACCAATTTTAATCTGTTCAAGGTCATCAGAAGCCTGCAGAGAAGCATCATTCCTTTATCAAGAGACTTTTCCGAGACAACATTAGCCAGTCTATTCTATCTCAAGCCCCTTGCCTTTAGATATAATTGCTTTATTAAATGTCACAAATGCTCATTTGACTCAGATGGTGTCTCTCTCTCTCTCTCAAAAAGAGAGAATGTTAATTTAGACACAGAAAATGGCCCATTTGCTGTTGAATTCAAAGCAAATACCCTGTCTCTGACTCTAAACACAGCCTCTTCTGTTGGAGTGTTTGCAGTAAGGGACATTTAAATGGCCTGAAACAAAGTCATTTTCTTTGTCATTATTACAGTGGAGTTTTCTATCTCTCTGATTAGATTAGAATTGAATCTGGTTGAAAGAAATTGAATTTGTACATTTCCCTAATCATACAATCTTCAAACACTGAACTTTCTAGTACCAATTAGTCTGTCTTGATCGGAACGAACCTTCAGAGATGTCCCTATTGATGGGAACAAGGAATGAAAAGCTGTTGATGAAAGTGATGATCGATTGATAAACTGCCACCTGCATAAACACTCGCATGCTCTTTTCAGGCGCTTGCATTCGTGGCATCTTCAGAGCTTCTCTGAAGCTGGTGACTGCTGAAAAACATTCTGTTCTGCTCTGTATTTGTAGAAAATTCACGTAGTTCGTTCTCATGGTCATGATCAGGGTGGACTTGCTGTGTCATGATGTCCCTGACTTGCACTTGGTTGAATTCTGGTATTTTCACCTGGCCAGGCCGGGCAGTAGGAAGCTGGTTTAGCATGCTGGTTCTTGTAAATCCCTTCTGCAAGCAGCTGACTGTCCTTGTGCCTTGTGTGCCTCTAGAAACTTCATCCAGGATTCTCTTGGACACTCATATCTAAGCACTGCAATCCACATTTGTTGTAACACGTTACTTTCTGGACGTAGAACACCGTTTCCATCTGTCCCTGTTTCCAAACTGAGAAAACTAACATTTTGTACCCCCATGTATGCCAATTGCCTGTCTTTTTGCAATAGGAACCATCTCTAACTTCAGACTTAAACAACCCAGCTGAAGATGGCAAAGGGCAACTCAGTGACATATCCTCCAGCAAGAAGCAGTGGTTATATATGTGTGCACATGTGAGCATGTCAGCAGCACACATGATAAAAAAATTGTCTTGAAAGATCAGTGCCACTTGTCAGTCCGTAGCCCCTGTCAGCTGTGACCCCACTACATTGGGCATCACCAAGAGCAGGAGAAGGGACCAGGGAGGGCTGATGAAAGGAGCAGGGGGAAAAAGCGCAGGATTGTTACAGATTAGGGAGTTATCAATGGGAAGTTAATGGCAAGTATTCAAGGTAAAGGAGATGGTTTCTGACAGCCAACCAGAGTCAAATGATTGCTGAAGTGACATTAAAATAAGCCGGTTTTGACACAGATGTATTTACCTCTGTAAGCAGAGAATCACCTTGCTGGGGCTGGGGTTTTTCTTCAAGTGAAGAGTAGAGACATTAAGACAGTTTTAGTGACTTCTCAAATTGAATGTGTTTTTATATTGAGAAGGGTTGTTTCAAGGAAACATCTATCAAAAGGGAAAACAAGATTTCAGCAAGCAGAAGCACTGTTAGATCAGAACCCGAGAGATGAAGTGCAGGATCATTGTTAGTGGAAGAGTGAAAATAAAACAGGAGAACTCTAACTTTGAAAGATTTGGCTTCATCACTCTTCATTTCTCAAACCATCAGAAGTGCCTCAGGTCATCTTCACACAGGTTTTCTTTCCCCTGTTTTGAACATTATTCCACAGGGGCACTCTCTGCACTAGCTCACGTTTGTGCTGCCTTGTAAACCAACATACTGTGGGAAAGGCTCTCCTTTCCCTAGAGACGAGACGTAGCCCTGTCTGGCCTGGTTCTTTGGCAGCGTGTAGCACAGCAGCAGTATTTAAAAAAAAATAAATCAACTGTCCCACATAAAATGAGCAGTTAGGCTCCATCTATAATCAAGAGAGTGAGGGAAAGGTATTTCAAGGGGGTGACTCACCATGAGATATGTGTAAGATAAGAGTGCTCAGCGGACCTGTCCTCATCTCCACAGACTACAGAGGAGCATACATGAGTGGCATAGCAGTAGATGGCAATAATCAGATAAAACGAATCCGTTCAAAGTGGCTAATCCTTTCCAGATGGCTTAGGGATGAACAGAAGTCCACAAAATTGCAGTTTGAGCAAGAAATCAGTGAGACTGCTGAACACCCTTTAGCTTTACAGATCATGGAGGAACCGGGCACTTCTAGCAAAGCAATGTGATGTGGTCTTTGCAATCCCTCAGAGGGCAGGATGCTTCTCTGACTTTCCGGGAAGCCCGAGCACAGACTGGGACAGCTCAGGTCTCACAGGAGACTGCTAAAGCAAGCAGCACCACAGCAAAGGTCCTGGTTTCCATTTGTATATCCAGGCTCACCACCGCCCCAAGAGTTCATCCCATGGACTCCACACAGAGGATCGAAGTTTGCAGCCTATGCTCTGCCTGATGCAGCAACCCAATTTTTTGCAGGCGTCAAGAGGGAATTCAGCTCAGCTTTCTGCATAGTGACTTCTAGCGCTCCTTCTCCATCTGGTCCCTCTTGGAGGGACGGCAACAGTGCCCTTTCAGATGGAAGTCGAGGACGGCTTGTCCCACCTTGTACCTCGGTGACATGTATCAAATGATCCTCATGAACAGTGACTCCCCCACGTGAGACAATGACAGTGACACTCGTTTTTAGCATCAAACAGTGGCTTTGCAGAGGCTCCAGCTCAGAAGTTAACGAATGGTTGTTCAAGGAAGTTATTTTTTGCCAGCTGTTGGCAGTAGTTATTTTGCCTTTAATTGTGCGTTCACATGCCTCGGTCTGATAACAGTGGCTGCTGTGGAAAAATGCAGTTTCATGAATAATAAACGGTCCCTTAAAAAAAATCCACTCTGTTTTAGATACCACGAACACACTGATCCACTGTTGTCAGCTTTGCAAAGGCTGGTATTCACCAACACATTCAGCATCCTCCTGAATAATGATAATTCATCTGTGTTCACTTCACTAAACTATCATATTTTATGGAAGAAGTTAATTAAATGGTGATTTGCACTTCCGCTGAACATTAAACATTTAATGCAGATGCTCCAGTCATTGCCTGAGCTCTAAAGTGGGAAATGGCTTCAAAACTTCATATTTCCTTAAGAGGTTTAATGATGCTAGATCAGGCTATTTGCATACATACATATACGGGCATATTTTATACCAGCATTTATTGCAAACAAACCCAGCTTTCTTCTTACCATGTTCTCAAGAATATGAGGCGGGACTTACAGATTGCAACTGAAGGGTTCTCTCTGGATGATTTGCCCCTGCCACCATCAAATTAATGGGCTCATTAATGAAAGATTTTCTAGGAAGGCATTAGAAAGGAACAGTTATTTACAGCAGGTCGCCTCTCCTATAATTTAGAAGAAATTAATTGGTAATAAATTAAAAATTCTAAAAATTAATTCTTGTACAGCAGGAGTGGGGCTTATACACATTGCCTTCAGCTGAAGTGTCACAGTAAATCCTTTGCAAAGTAAATAATTGTTGGGATGGAGGAGGAAGAAGAAATTAATATTAATGTGCATTGGAGGGGATGCCACAGAGGTGAAACGTAAGGCAGCCTTTGGATAGTGTGCAATGAGTGTTCTAGCTTTCTGAAATATGAATCTTCGTAAGAGGTAGTAACATAAAACACGAGATACTGCTGGGTGTCTTCCATCCTTCATGCTCTGGGTGGCCCTGATAAATTACACCACTCTTGTCCAAATGGTCCTGTCTGCATAGCAGGTCACATTGAGGGTCAGGCTTTCACTTGCTAAGCAAATGCATGACTGTCAGACCTTATCTGGGTTTATTTTTGCAGGACTGCAGTGATCGTTTTTGTGCAGAAGGGGTGTAGAAGAGGGCCCTCATTTTTACAGAACTTAGTACTTTTTTCCCTATTACCCCGCCAAAAAAAAAAAAAAAAATTAATTACTTCAGTTTTGGAATGTAATGCATAAAAGTGGATTTTTTTTTTTTTTTTTTTTTTTGAAGGCACGTGCTTTCAAGGAAGGTAGAGATGGGGAGAGAGTGGAGATGTTTCAACACATCTTCAAAAGCAAAGAAGTTTCATTCTGTCTACTCCCTGTAACCATTTAAAAAAGAAAAAGGCAAACATTTTCTTTAAGTTGTTCCATTAACAACACTGCATCTTCTGAGTGCCAAATTGCTTGGGTCTTTCCCTCCTCCCAAATTTGCACAACCTCAGTTTGAAATATAAGAAGCTCTGATTTGTCATTCTACCCCCAGGATTTTCAGATCTAAACTTCTTTTGGCTATTACACAATAATCTCTTTCTTTAAAAAAGGGCTTAAAGCAGTTATTGTTACATATAACAAATGCACTTAGAGTACCAGTTATGCTTTAATGTACATTAATTTTAGATTTGCTGGCCCTTTTCCAACTAAGCCTGTGCCTAGAATTTTTTTAGACTATGAAAAATTATTCACAGATATGCCATGCATTAAGTTAGTAAATGAATATAGGTTTGAATTCAATTTGTTTTAGCAAACTACTGTTATAAAGAGTCTAGTGTAGCGTGAATTATTATCCAGATTTATGCTTAGCATCTGACAAAATGCTAAGCTACTTTTTCAAGTATCCACTAATTCTAAATAAAGGCGGAACTGTGCCATTCCTGCATGGCAGTTCCCAACGCCAGCTTCACACTCCATCACATTTTTAACTTGATGCTGTTCCTGCCATTGGTATCTTCCATTTCCAGGTGCTTCAGCAGAGGCAGGATTTATTCAGAGCCTGATCCATGCTGGCTAGCCTGTTTGGACAGAGGTATGTGACTTTTCAGTATCAGATCAACGCAAAAGTATGTTCTTCTCTGCTCCTCCTATGTCCTACAAAAGTTTCAGGGCCAAGGGCCTGATCCTGGGTGATTCTGGACACACAAAATATAACTCTAAAGGCTCAGTATTTCTAAGGATAAAAAGCTCTGCAGCATTTTGGCTGGGGGAATAGAGCAGTTCCTGCAAGGCGATGGCCCACAGCAATCATATCAGACTGGACCGAGAGAGAGGTTTCCCCCAGAAGACACATGGAGAAGCAGAGGAACTGGTGGGTGTTCCCAGGCATTTAGGGAAGGAAGGAGAGGGGCATATATCAGCTACCTCCCCTTCAGGGATGTTATCCACTGTAAGAAGCATTGTGTCTTACCAGACCTTTCCTCCTCAGCCTGCAACGAAAGGAAAATGTGGGAGGATGGTCCCTTCTCAGAGAGGGAGGATGCTTTTGCCTCCTAGGCTCAGTCTGGTACCAGTCTAAATCCAGGGGGGGCTTAGGTGAGCTTTGCTTTGAATGTAGATTTTTTACCCCAACACACGGTGTGTCTGCACTATCTATTTACACACTATCAATGAATGTGAGCTTTAAGCTTGCCAAAATTGGGACGGGATGTGTCAGATGCAGGGCTAGGGGATGGGGACAGAGTTGCTGTCCATCACAGGCTTTGGGAGGAGTGACAAGACTCTAACGCTTCATTGCCACATGAAGAGCACGCAGCTCACGGGAGGTGTCCCAAGGACTTCAGAAAATGTTGGCTGAGTTCCACATCCTCTTCCAGAGGTCAAGTTGTACGAGCAAAGCTGGCTTATTCTCCTACCGGTCGTGGCAGCTCAGGCGGTAGAAGACAGTCCCCATGGTTAGCAGCTTCAGGCCCTGCTTGAGACCTATAAGCAGAAAAATGGTTGATTTACAATAGAGTTGTACTCGGGCCCTATGCACAGGACCGTATCTTCATCTCCAGAAGGGAACCAGGCAGCAGCATAACACAACCCACGCACCGTTCACACCATTAAACTGCTCTTCTAGTGGGCCTGAATATCTGATTAAACATTCACCAGACTGAGCTCCAGCCTCACCCTGGAAAGAAGCCACCAGCACATCACACCGGCATTGCAAGATTTACAAGGAGCAGATGAAGTCGAGTCCTACAATAGTTCATTATAATTAACAAAGCTGGAATTGCACTGGGCTTTGAGCTGTATATCAATGCTAAATATCTCATTACCAGCGTAAAATATTTATGTCTCGTGGTCTTTATCACAAATGCAGGCTCGCAGTTAGTGTGTCCTGGTCCAGAAGATGAATTCCAAGGAGAAAATGAACGGCTTGGATTAAAAGGCTGGCAGCCCCGCAGGATAAAATTCCTTATTGCACATGACCCCAGTGATGGAGGGAGAAAAGACAGCAATGAATGCGCAGCCTGGGGCTGTAGAATTATGGTCCATGTAGGCCAGCGCTCTCCACTTTTCCCCTTTGCTGTCTCCTTAGGGCCTGATCAATCCCTGGACTGTCACAGCTAACGGCAAATTGTGCTTTTACTTCATGAAGGGCTGACAGGCGCTGGGTCCAGCTTGAGCGGTGGTGGCAATTGCTGATGCACAAGTGTCCATGAGTCTGAAGACTTTCTCGGTAGCACAGCCTGCTCTTCCTCCAACCTGAGCGTCTTGGGGGATTTCCAGGTATTGAGAGCGGGAGATAGGACTGATTGACTTTCCCTGATCAGAGGGGCGGGGGTCTGCATCGCCCAGGAGCTTTGGTGAGCTCCCCTAGGGTCTCCTTTTCCCTCTCCACTGGGAAGGATGCACCTCCGCAAGCACAGCCCGCCTCTGGTCACGTCTGCACCCCACGCACTCATCCCCAGCTAGGGCAAGGCTTCAGAGCCACTGCGGCCGTATGGAAAGGAGAAGTAAAAGTTAATCTTTGTTACTCTTTTTAATCTTTTCTCTGGAGAACAAGGGTCAAGTCCCGGGCAAAGGCTGCAACTCATTTTTGTTGGCTCAGCACTGCTTCACTGAGGACTTGAATAATTTGGAGGTGTGAATACTGTGCTGGGACTCGGAAGAGCTGCTTCCCTCCCTGCCATAGCACATCTAGGCAAGTCTCGCAGGCTTGACTCCCTTCCCCTTCTGCAAATGGAGTCAATCGAACATCCTTGTTTCTTGCCTTTGCCTGGCCTGTTGGTGTGGGGCTGAGCAGGTACTGCCTTGTACTCTACATATATTCAGCGACAGGAGCAGGCGAGCCCTGATCTTCACCGGGACCTCTGGGCTCCACTCTAGTATGAATAAACAATTTTCCCCTCTACTGCCTGTTACTCCAAATTTGTAAATAATTCCTAGACTCGCTGCAAAGCTCAGGCATGAAGGCTGAGCGACCCCAGAGACCCAGCAGAAGTGCAGCACGCTGGCAAGGGTCTTAATACAGGGAATGAGCAGAGGAGCCCCTGTTCCTCCCGTTGCCCGTCCACCAACCAGGCAGAGATCTGCCGGGCTAGTGGCACACTGTCCCTCGTCCCCTCCAGCCTGCAGGTCCCCCTGCACCCTCCCCAGTTCCCTGGCCTTGCAGGGAACTAATGTGCTGGCTGGGAGAGGGTGCACGCTGGGCATCAGCCAAGGAGGGATGAAACAGGATTGCCGGCATTTTTTAGCCATATCGATTCCCATTAGTGGGAGTATTGGTGCGATGGATCCCAACCTGGCTGGAGGAGGGAAAGGTGAATGGATTGCTTTGCTCACACCAGCTTTCACAACTGAGGTGCTAAACTGTTCGACTCAGCAGCATTTAGTTTCCAAAAGCTGGTATTGCTATTGCCAACATACTCCAAAAAATGGGGCAATTTTTTAAATTCCAATTAGCGGGTGAACAGTTTTTGACAGAGGGAAGTTGGGAGCGTGGAGGCACATTTTGTATCCTTAGGACATTTATTTGGGAGATTAGCACCTCCTAGTAAATAGGTATTAACTAAAATCTGGCTGAATTATGCTTCTAATTACTATTTCATTTGCAGTGGTGTTGTATTTATTACAATAAGCTTCTTGTGTATTTATTGTATTATGTATTGGAGTGAGACTCTGGATGCTGAATGTATGCGCTAAATGCAAGGGCTCATAAGCATTACAGTGAGTATAACTGCAAAACCCTTGATAGGAGTCAAGTCATTTTATTCAAACCTTGGAACCATTCTCTTGCATTCGATGCAAGAAATATTCCAGGTGGCCGCCTTCATTCCCATCTTTATGCATATTGCTCAGTCATCTTCATTTATTATTTCTCTCTCTCATTTTTAGCCTGTTGCCCAAAATGTCACCCCTAACTTTTTTTCCCAGTAATCTCTCTCTGTTGGAAGTATGATTAGTAGTTAGGTCACCCTGTGCTTTTGCTGGAGGTCCTGGAGGTATTGCTTTGCTGCTATTTTTTTGAGGTGGACTTTCCCCTCCGTTTTCTGCAGGCTCAGGTAGGCTGCATCAATCCACGCTTCTGGGCTTGGTTGCTGGTTTTTATGGTGACGGCAACCTCCAAAGTGACCTAAGAAACAGCTGTGGATGGAGATCTAGCTCTAAGGAGCCCATTCCAGATTTCATACTATAATATACTGAGTCTTTACGCAAACTCCACAGAGCCAGGACGGCTATAAATCGTAGTTAGACGATTGTGCATTTAATGTTTCTCATAAACGTATAAAGTTTGTCTCCAGAAAGCTATAATGAAGGAAAGCAGATTGAAGCCAGGAAGTGTCTCATTAGCATGTGATGGAAATGTTAATCAGGAGCCTTTAAGGAGGGTGTAATTAATTCCCCACACACTGCTGTGTGAGGTTCTTGGGGCCAATCGGGAAGAAAAGGGTAAATCAGGTGGAGGGGGATGTGGGGAAAGGTTATTCTGCTGTGGGAGAGGGGCTGCTTAGGGGTTGTTCTGGGTGCTCTCCCCCATTTTATGGGTATTGTGGTTGGCCTGGAGCAAGGACCTGCCTGAAACCTGGCCTCGGTTCATTAGAACAGGTAAGTCATGTCATTGCTTTCTGCTTCTTTGTTAGAGCTGGGGGTATTCATATGCACTCAGTTGGTAAAACTGTGCAACAGATACTGATAAAACAAGTAAATAATTTGAAAGCTCTTACAAAGCCAAGGTCTCCTGAATACCTGGTTGCCCCTCTTCTCTTTTCTTCTGAGTCCCTCTCCCTACTGGTTTTACACCTGTGTTTTGTTTTACTTGGGCGCTCTGCCCTATATTGTCTAGAGTCTCTGGGTCAGACAGTCTCCGCTCTTGTTTGCGAAATGTAAACTAAACTCATGGTGCTATAGAAACGTCTTGTAATAATTGTCTGTGGCATTGACTCCTATTTTTACGGTGCATTCTCTAAGCTTTGATCACGACTGCCAAGCTCCCTGTGCTGGAGGCAGTGTGGTATCTCTGATGCATAGCGGTGGCTAAGAGCTGTGCGTGCATGCGTATCTCTGCAGGGATACCCGTAACTTCTTCTGGAAAGCAGCTCTGCTACACGCACAGAAAGTGGAATGAGGATTTCGTTCCTCCTTGGGGGAGCGGGTAGACTAGCACTGTCTGGTTTCGGTGTGATCCTGGAGGAAAGCTGCAAATGCACGCAGCTGCTCCAGAGATGTCGGCTAGAGCTTGTCTTGGTCTGGGCAGCCTCTTTCAGAGCCTGAGCTAGACGGTTGCTGTGTTTTTTTCTCTAAAGGAGCTTCGTTTGCTTCTGTTTCTAGTCAAATCAAAGCAGAGCTTCAACTTTTATGCTGAAAATAGTTGCTATGTTTTAAACATCCCTCTGTATGGAATGCCTTACATTTTTTCAGTGCAGAGGGCTTTCCATCTGAATGGAAATAAAAGTTTGAGTTTACTCCCTTGGACTTAAGCACTTCTGTTAGTTATCACTTCTGGTTTGGATCCAAATTTCATCCTTGTTATTGCACTTGTGGCACTCTGCCTGAGGCCTCAGCATTATAACAGAACAAAAATTCCCAGTCCCTGGGGATCTCTATTGACTATGACTTCCAACATCTGGGACTCTCCCACCCCAACAGATTTGCAAGTACAGAGAGACTTCATTTTACTGGCTAATATTGCAGAAAAGAATAAAACGTGCAAACCAGTGAGACTGTAAACCAAACCCATTAAACCTGATTATTGTCAATTTGTGCCTAGTACCTGCGGCTCATAGAAAGTTCTCGCCTGTGGTTAACTAGCAATTGTTGTTGTTTATGTGTTTATTAGCTTGTACCCAACATATGCTTAATGGCTTTTCTGCTCATTTTTTTAGCTGTGGTTTTAATCTCTGTTTTTGTAAGACACTGTGGCCACAGCAGTCACAAACTGTCTCTTCCCTGCAAGGTCTACTGACCTCTTTGTAAGACGTCCCTTTTGTGACAGGCTTTGAACTTTTGTCCTCATCTCTAGCACTGCTTTTGGCTGATGAACTGCAAGGAAGAATACAATAGTGAGGAAAATGGCTACGACAAGAAGTCCTGGCTCAGGGCTGGTCAAGGTGGGATCAAGACCAGACCCATTAGAGAGGGCCGCTAGATCCAAACGAGACCTAAGCAACAGGAGAAAATATTCCTGCTACTCCAGAGCCAGCTGAAAGGTTACTCCTCTCCCTGTGGGAGATGACAAATTTGGGTTTGGTTTTAAACTGTATCTTCTAGCACCTGAAATGATTTGTATGATGACTCTGGATGTAGGACCCCAAATAGGAAGACATGTCCTTCAAGGATGATTTGGGAGGACTTCAGATCCCGTTTCCTCAGGGTGATTGCCTGAAACCTCTGTTCAGCTGCCACCTATGCCTAGGGGTGCCTGAGCCCCTTGGTTTGGGGCCCTGGTGTTTCCAGAGATCTCTTTCAGTAGAGAAATACTTCCGTGCTTACTCTGTCTCTACACCCAATTGTATCCATAAATCTAGCCTTTATTTAAGTCTCTGAGGAGGCTGGCATTTTTATTGCATGCACGATGAGACTGGGAAAAATTGGTATTCCCACAAAATGCTGTCTCTGTAGTCAGAGGAAAAAGTTCACGGTGTGGCTCTCCTGGGAGAATTGGCATCCTAGTGCAAGGAAAGAGTCCAGGATTCGTTCTGCAAAGAGAGCAAAGAACCTGGTGGCACACAGACCAGAGCTGGGCACTCAGGCCTAAGGGTTTGCCATAGCTGTCCGATTTCTGACAATTCTGGTATTGGGAATACCCTAATTTCAGCACATGGGCTGTCTCTCAACTCTGCTCTTAAGTTAGGGATCAGTGGTCCTCCCCTGGCCTGCCCAACCAAACCTGGGAGGTCCAAATCTCTCCTGTAGCAAGCCTTTCGTGGTAATTGCAGTAGCTGCTCTCTTCTTAACTAGAAAACCAGTGTTTCTGCTCACGTTTTAAACTGAGTCAGTAAGAAATGCAAACTATTACTTCAATGCCTGCCTTTCTCTTACGGGGCTGGAGGAGCATTACCTTTACTTAGCTGGTAGAATAGATATATTCTGTAACTCTTCAGGGAATTAATATTCATGTTATTAAGTTTAACATATTGCTCTCGGTTTCACATCTTTTTGGTTTAACAAGCAATTGCAGACTCAAAATGATGAGCTTGGTTGAAAATGCTGCACCTCTCTTTGGGGTCTGGGGACTGAGTTTTACCAATTAAAGTGGAAATATGTTTGAACTGTACAGTGGAAAATCAACATCCAAATTAGTAGCATGTAAGATTAAAAATACTACGGTAGGAGGACCTCACTGGAGACCAGTGTAACCCCCACCTCAACGAGGCTGTCTGGGGGAGCTAGGTTTTTTCCCTTTGCATAACGTTTGTCCTCGGGGAAGCTCACGGCTCTGATGGGGCCAGAACATCGTTCCTGGACAGTGCTGCAGCCAATGCGACTCCGGAGGAGAAACTCTTCCATGGGATCACTGCAATGGGACCACAGTGGGTCTCTGCAGAGGGTCAGGCGCAGGCGGACAGAAGTAGCAAACCTCCAGCACCTCTTGCCAATATCTGCAGCCAATCCTGATTTGGAGGGGTTGCTTGATAATTTTTTCCAAGCAAGAATGTCTTGGGAGAGATGTCCCACAGACGTGAGGTCCAGCTACTCACTTTGTTCTGGGGTAGTTGAAGGTTTCTGCCAGGGGCGTTCCCAAAAAAAACACTTCTGGGCTTTCTTTCTAGCCTTCCAATTTAATAGGTGTCTTTGTGCCTCCTATCCACTGCTGAAATACAATGTGTGACATGCTGGGAATAGTCTTTAAACCAATGAAGTGGTGATTAGAAAAATCTCTCCCACACTTATGTTGGAAGATACAAAGGGTCGGGTGCTCCTTTACTGCCGGGTCAATTCCTCCTCCCTCCCCAGGAATGACTGCCTCTTTGGAAGGCTGTTCTACCCAGCAGGATAGAAAAATATACATCTGTTGCCTTCCTTCTCTGAGGTTATTTTCTAATGTGTTTACATTTTTCAGCCTTCTGTCCCTGTATGGAGTTCTTTTCAAGAATGCAGTACAAAGTTAAGCTCATCAGGGAAAGCTGCAGTAACGTCAGGTTATTTATTAGAATGGGCAGCAATAATCAATAATAGATGATTTGGAAGAAGTTTAAAGGTTTTTAATGAGCAATTTATCAGCAACCTGCTTCTAGAACATATTTGTTGGGATTTTCTATCTTAATCCCAAGCAGTGGGCTGCTTTTTCTAATGTCTGGAAAGTACTCAGAATGATTTGAATGTGATATGAACACCTGAGAGAATATTTTATATTTCAATTAAAAAAAAAAAAAATAAATAAAACCTTTGAACGAAGCACCCTGTAAGTCTTTGTAGTAAAGGTGGGTTTACTTTGCCCTGGGTTATTGTGTGGCACTGAATTTCACAGCTAAAGCCCACGTTGCATTTGTAAAATGTTTTCCCATCTGTGAGTATGGAGTTGTTATTCTTCCAGTGTCCGGGTGTCAGTGCTGCTGTGAGCTCTTCTGTCCTGTTTTTGCTAACCTTGAACGACTTTCACTTCAGAAGCTGATAACTCGATGCCTTCCATCTCACCACCCATACGTATGCAAAAGCATAAATAAAGAAATAATAAGCCTCCACACCATTAAATTCGGGGAACTGGTGCATTTCAAATGCAGAAAACAGAAGCAACTGAAAGTCTTGCTAATTTTTACACTAATTTACACCAGAGGGAATAAGAAGTCTCTTAAATCAGATGCTAATTTTGTTTACTTAACTTCCTAGTCAGCACACTGACCTTTCATCCACGAGTAGGAACAAATTAGTGCAGAAGTTTTTTGTGAGACAGGAGAACTTGCCTCAACCTGATACTGAATAATACCCAATTAAAGGTACTTCTAAACAACCCTGCTTTCCCTCCTAGAAGGAAGTTTCAGATAAAAGAACAAAATGATACGCCTTTTATTTGCCACTTTACAAAATCTCTTCATGTAATGCAAACAACCCTAACCCTAGTGTGTCTGATAGAGGATTTGCAATGCTCTCCGTTATTGGTAAGAGGATAAGAAGCTTATTACCGTTTATCGGGGGGAGGATAAAAGATCCCCTGTTCCCATTGCTGGTAGGGAATGGGTTTCCATGTTTATCAACAATCGGGGAAAGGTGGGTGGGAGGGAGATATTGGGGTAAAAAAAAAGCTGTAAACACACACACAAAAAAAAAATCTTTCTGGTAGGTGGAAGAATGGGAGTTCTTCATATTTGGTAATGGGATAAGAGACATTGAGCCCACTCTTTGGTGAGATAAGGAGCTTATGCTGAAGTGGAAATGCTTTTTGGTATCAGTGCAGAGATCCAGAGGCTGCCTGCTGATTAGGAGGCAGCTGAGCGGCTACCTGGGGATTTGTGAAGGGAACAGGGGGACTCTTCGTGTGGCAGCGGCTCTGGAGTGTATCGGCCACAGTGGAGAGTGACGGGGCACCTGCAGCTCCTCGTGCTTGGACAGATGTTTCCCCACGGGCTGGGGATGGGGGACCAGCCAGCGGGTCACGGCTGTACGAAAGCGAACGAGACGGCAGATGCCAGCTGTGCCTTTGGTCACCGCGGATGTGGCGTGGTGCTGGCCAGGAGATGGTGCCTTCTGTCTCGGGGCATACAGGGCTCGAAAGTTATTTGACATAGAGGCGTCTCCAGCATCGTCCCTTCTGCCACATCCTGCTCTGTCCAGACCACAAGGTCTCTTCTCCGAGGAAAACCGAGCTGTTTCTGCTCAGCCTGGGAGATGGTGATGAGGCAGGAGGAAAAGCAGAAATCCAGACCCGCACCACGTGTGTGAAGGGATGCCTGTCCCTTCCTCGGTCTGGAGGTAACGTTTCATTTCCCTAGCCATGCTCTCATCGTCGGGTTGATGTAAATTTAATATCTTTGGGTTATAATGACAGAAAACAAAACAATTTCCAGGCATTTGTCGCACAGTAAATGAACGAGACAATGCATCAGCGGGCAGAACATTTGATTCACTGAGCTGTAGAGGCAGCTGCCTGCAACAACACATTCAAGTGCTTGTTGCGAAGAAAATTGAGCGAAGCAGCTGGCGGGAGGAGGAGGAGGAGGAGAGTGTCATGGTGGGCCCCAACACTGCTCGGTACATCAGGTGCTGAGACGCTGCAGGGCTGGGTGGGCGTCAGAGGTGGTTAAAAGTCAAACGTATCTAAATGTTAAATTTGTGGCACAAGTCTTGTTTAAAATAGGCTCCTTCTACAGCCGGAGGCTGGTGGCATATTTTAGATATAAATGGCTTTCTGCTGCAGCTGGAGTGGCGGAGGGGTGACCTCTAAGCCAGCACCTGCGCTGTGTCGGTGGCACATGATGTTTTGAACATTTCTGGCACCCGTTCCGCTGCAGCCGCTCTTTCCCACATAAGTTTTGCCACGCGCCTGGTTTGCAAAGAGTCCTGAAACAGCGATGGGGCAAGCCCGCCTGCCGCGCTGGGGTCGTCAGGAACTCTTTGGTTTTACTTCCCCAAATGCAGATTGGGGTGTGTTGCTCAGGCCGGGCCAGATGTGGGGTCAGCAGGATCTCCTCCGCTCGGCTGTGGCTCATGCTTCTGTGTCAAGGCACAGCTGGAGCAAAACCCCATCAAACCTCCTTTCGCAGGCTCAGGGTGGCGAACTGCTCTCCCCTCCTATCTTGCATGTGGCAATGAAATAGGAACTGCTGGCACTGGCTAGAAGCAATAATTTAGATTATACACACACACATACCCCCCAGAAAATGAGGATATTAGCTACACAGTCCTAGGGACACTTAACGATAGCAGATATCTAATTCCTCTCGGAACTCTTTTGTAAATCTCCGCCAAGGAGTCAGAGCCACTGTTGCATCCACCTCTGCCAACTGAAGCATCTTCTGTGGTTCTCCTCTTCTCCTGGGAGCCATGAGAGGACCCAGGTCACAGCAGCAGCAGCCTGCGCTTGTGAGATCCCCAGGCACAGATCTGATGGTCAGGCCAGCTCCTTTCTTCCTTTCAGAGTGACTTTATCCATAAGCACGTGTATCATTATAGCAGTACAATTCCTGTAGCTGTGGTTCTCTAAAGGCAGAAAGGAGACAAGACTTACGAGGAAGTTAATAGGACTTTTTTAACCTGCTAACGGCACTGAAGGAATGGAAAAGACGCTATCCACCATACAAACCTTTCTTCAAACATGTAGTGCTATGCAGATGAGACTGTACCACCTGTCCCCAAAACTTCCTTGTTTTAGTGCTTTGTATCAATTTTAGACCCTTACCAGTCTGTGCCAATGTGACTGCTTCCAGCTAAAACATCCTAGGAAACTTCAGAGAAAAACAGTGAGAGAAAAGAGATCCTTTCTTTACTTTCCTTTTTAATCAGCTGTTTAACCTAGTAACTCTTATTTTATTTTATTTTGTTTAGTTTGAGTAAGGACTTTCAAGGTAGCAATGGCTCCCTGTGAAAGAAAAAAAGAAAAATAGAAAGACTGCCATATTTTTTTTAAAGTCAGTTTTCACATGCTTGTTAGTTTTTGGCAGCTTCACAGTCTGCCACTTAAATTAATTTTTCAGAGGTAGCCACTAATTGTCTTTATTTTCTGGAGACCCTGGGGTGCAATGCTCAGAGCTGAGCGTTCTGCAACAGGGAACAACTTGTGTTTTCCAACAAAAGTAGGTTTAGGCTGACTTGTGACTTAGAAAAAAGAAACTGCAGACACAAGTACAGCATGGGACCCCATCTCAGCTTTTGGGTAGCCCCCTCAGTTCCTGCAAACCAAAACTGGCCTTAAATGAACCAGGGTGAGGAGAGGCGAACTCGCCCTTAAGCTCATGGCAGAGAAGTGTGAGTAAAATGTGGGCTCTCGTACTAAGTGCATTTTGCTATATATGTCATTCAGTGTGGCTCCTTTTTGGTCCCAGATGGTGAACTCCCGCTGCCAGGTGACCCGTCCTCCTGTCTGGAAGCTGCTGCTCCCATTAGGACCTGGGGACCATGAGTTAAGGTACAGAGGGAGATTATTTTGCAGCCAGCTCTAGCTAATCCTATTGTATTTCTACCTCCGTTCTCCAGTGTCTGGAGACGAGCGTGGGGGCCGTCTGTCCGTGCGCTGCACTGGTCACTAGGTTTCTTCCCTGGAGAAATGTCCTCTTAATCCTCCCTGTTGCCGTAGGGCCAAGAAGCCAGCACAGCCCAGGACCGCCGCTGCCGCGCGGTGCGTGGCAGTCCTCAGCCCAAAGGGTTCAGACTGGAGGGTTAAATCCATATTCATGGCTCTCCCTCCCACCACGCTGCAGATCTGGGATTTGGGCTGCCTCCCTCGCAGATGGGAAGGCCAGCAGGATGCTCCTCGGATCCAGATCCAGAGCTCAGGTCTTTTCAGATAAGGATTTAGGTTTGGGCTTCTCTCCAGTTGGGTACAGGCAACAGATTCATGCCTTGCTTATCCTCCCCTTGACAAACCCTCCAGCTCTGAGGATAAGCTCCAAGCCTAACTAGTTATCAAAGGGATCCAGATGCCAGCTAGCTGAGTGTGCTTTCTGGCGAGGACCAGCGTTGGGCTTTGGCCTCTCCAAAGGATTGCCGAGTGGAGCGGCAGTCATGAAACGGCTCCAGGGGGGCTGGCAGCAGACCGGGCTGCCAGTGTGCGCGTTTATTTATCGGCAGTGGAAACTCGCACGCTGTGTCTGCCGAGGCGCTCGAGCTATTTTCTTTGTGGATGTTGCTCTGTGAATTGGGTGGAGTTGTTTACTTTTAGAGCAGCAAAGTGTGTCCGTTGGCTTTAGGTAGGAGCAGAGAAAGAGGATGGAAACTTGTCCGCTGGGAGCTCAGTTCCCTGTTGCTGCGTGCCAAACTTTCACGGTAAAACTCCCCCAAATCTCAAGGGTTTTGGTCTCTGCGCTGGGGCCTGAGGACCCGCGGTGGGATCTGTGCTGGTGTGTCAGGAGCTCGGCGAAGGGTGCAACGAGATGGGGAGACCTGCTGCCCCAGCCAAGAGTGGGAGAGGGGAAGCGCGTTCTATGGCTTTTCACAAGCATTAAGAGCGCTGTCTTGTGTTTTTATTTAATTTCCCCACCCACAAACGCTTGCGAGGGCCACGGTTCAGCCTAGCCTCCGTGCTTGCAGCCTTTTCGCCGCCCCACCAGGAGCGTGACCGGCCGCGGGTCCAGACCCTGCTCGCCCGGGGGACCCGGGCACGCGCTGCCCACCCAAAATAAATCTCCGAGACCCCCCCTTAGCCAGCTGCTGCCCCGGCCACGCGCCCCACGGCGAGAGGCTGCTGGCGAGGCTCTCCCTGCCCTCGTGCCCACGGATGGCGGGGGAGTTCTCGTATCCCCTTTCCAGATGAAACTTTCTCTCTGGAGCTTAACGCCAGCAAAGGAATGATTTGCTCTTACAGCCTGTTAATGAATTTCTGAAATAAGGAATTAATTACCGTCTGTCTAAATTAGAGTTGTCCTATCCTTTGAGATCCATCTTTTTGATTCTAATTAATTTTAAAAATTACTTTTAGAGTCTTCAGTAGAGATTCTAATTTATTTTACTCTAATATTATTTCTCTGATAAGCAATTTAATTTTTAGATCGGAATCCGCCTAATCTCAAATTTGTCACACAAACTCTGCTCTCTAAGATACTGTTTACAGCTTTTTGGAGATGATAGATCACGATGCACAAATCATTCTTTCTTCTTTTTCCTTTTTAAACACCTGAATGTGTGTGTTCAAAGGAGATTAATTGAAACCATTCACTGTGCTATGTTTAGGAAAGATCCTTAATATTTTAGAACCAAAAACAAATATTAGTTATAAAGCTTTTCTAATTGCACTTTTTCATGGAGAAAAATGCATGTCTAATTTGCTTTTTTAAAGGAACGTTTGCTTTATGGGTATTTGCTAGAGTTTGACAGTTATTTAACTGGCTGTTTTTATTAACTCGTGTTCTCGGCATCAAGTGCAATGGCAGCTGGGGAAAATTCAAATATCAATTTTATCTTCTTATCAAAGCTGCCATCCCACAGGCTGCAATAAACTTTGTAGCAAGCTTCATTCTGACTACTGAATTTGTCCTGCTTGAGTTTTGGACTTCAGATCATTATTTTTGTTTATTGTGGGGATTGCAACACCTCAGCTGATGCTGCAGCTCCTGACGTACGGAGTGCCTCCTCCCCCGGGTCTTCAGGCCGAATAGAAAGGGCTGTGAAGGGCGAGCGCTCAGCCGGCCGGCGTTCCTCATCCTCTGTGGGGTGGCAGCGCCGACGCGGGGCCACGGCGAGGACAAGGACGGGTGTATTTGTGAGACTTGGAGATCGGGGAAGGGCAGCTTGCGTAAAAGGCTGGGTCTCCGTTGTGACGGATGGTGTGTAGGCACACAGCCCTCTTCTCAGCAGAGGAAAGGACCAACCAGAGTAAAGGGTTGAGGAGACACTGCAGCATCTCCCTCGCTATGAACATTTCTTTTTTTCTCTTTTTTTTTTCTTTTTTTCCCTGTCAGACATGCTTAAAATTTGGTAGAAGGTTTAAAAATATATTAGCAGGGCGCAGAGACATAACCTGAAGTCTTACAATGTCTACCCAAATTCTTGCAAGCAAAGCCCTAGAGAGTCCTGGAAGTCTTTCTGGTGATCTCGGGGGAATTTGGATTCTCCTAGGAGGTCTCATTTGTGGAGGAGACCGCTGCTGCCAAGTACCCTGCTCGGCTGCTGCTCTGCAGTCCCTCCGTGCCCCACCTTGGGGTACACTACAGACCATTTTTTGGCCCTGGCATGTGTTGAGGAGCTCTAGTGCATGAAGCGGATGCGGTTGCTTGGCCGTGCATCTGCTTGGTGTGTAAGGCATCCTGTAAGAACCGAACTCCCTATATTTGTATGCAAGCTAGGAAAGAAACTCCTTAGTCATTTTGGACAATTTTACATTATAGTTTGTTTGGGTTCTTAAGCTCCTTCTATTTGTATTTTTTAATTCCCACCTGTGTGTGGTATGGATCTTGGATTCTAAGAATCCCAGATGCTTAGCAGATGGTTAGCTTGAAAAAATAATCAGAGAGGCAGCAAAATTCTGTGTTCATGAGCTCCTATTTATTTCAATCTGGTGTTTTGCCTCACAACAAGACTAATAAGCAATTACTCTAGCATCTCAAATGCTTATGCAGTGTAAATGCATCTGTCAACCAGATTCAACATCATCAATAAAGCTGCCAAAGCTGTTCATAATTCAATGATATATGCTTTGAGCATCTTTTTTGAATATAATTTAAAGATTGCAGTCCTATGATTCCGACATTATTTTCTATGTGTTTAAAATACCTCCAGCTGGAAAGATCCATGTATGCATCACATAATCACCTCTGCCTGTGTGGACCACTAGAAACTGTGCCATTTGGCTTGCGTGCTGGTCTTACTTTCTGGCTAGTCTCTGACAGGGCTCCCACAAGGGCTGCTGGGTCTGCAAGAGTCTTTCTGGGATTTGCAGTATTTCTTTGCTCCTTTCTGGTGAAATTCACCCCTGCGCAGAACTTTATCGAAGTGCTGTAAGCCTTGTGTGCTGCGCATGAAGGGAACTTGTTAACAGGGAAGGTGTACTCTGCAATACCCTGGGGGAATATTTTTGGTTTGAAATATCTTTCACAGCCAGATGTCATTAGGAAACAGCCTCTACATGTATGTATACACATCTTAACTGCTTTTCTGGATTTCAACCCAATTTGACAGAGATGTTCCAGATATGTTTTCATTAATGCATATGAACAAATCATGGTGCACTTCTGCAAACTGGTACCTTACCTTAGCTTTAAAATTACTTAAGACTAGAATCCAGCACAGGCATTGAGGGTCCCCTGTGCTGCTCTCCCACCACCTTTATACCTCCCTCCTCTCCCCTCTCCCTACCACTGCAACCTCCTTCCTTCTCTCTGCACCTTGCTGTGTGCCCGTAAACATCGTGTATCGTTATATCCCATCAATGCTTGTGGAAACAGCCATGCTGTAGAAAGCTGTAATATTCATGCCTCAGCTGAAGAAAGAGCAGCCCCACAAGCTCCGCCGTTCATTAGATCCCAACATGTCCATGTGGGAAGGGCATTTATGAATGTCCCAGCTGTGGGAAAAGCTTCAGTCAGATCTTGCAGTTTGCCTTAAGACACAAATCCATGGGAGACGGTCCTTCATTAGTGTCAGTGCTGGTGGGGCAATGCTTCCAACCTAGGGCATCACGTTGAGAAAACACGGAGTATTTTGTATGGCAAACGTCAGGTGGTCTGGTTGGTCCCCACAGGTTGCTGGTCTGGTGGGGGGGGACCGCGACCTGCCTGGGGTCCCAGCTTTAACTCCCGTCTGCTGGGGAACTTGTAATTATCCATTGGCCATGCCCAGAGACCTCGGTGACGCTGAGCTCCTGTTGTGCCAAGCACCGCGCGGACCCGTGCTAAGAGAAGCATCGTCCTCCTCTGCGCTAATGCTTGTACCGACATGAACTAACAGGTGGAGAAATGCAGGGGGTGGAGGGGGGCCCTTCGCTACCGGCAGGCTTTCGGGCAGGCTGGCTGCGAGCACAACTGGTAGCTGTACGCAGCCAAATCATTAGCAATTGTCCTGGTTTGCCACCTGCCTACCCATTATTTTCTGATCGCGCTCATCCGGTTGGGGAGTTTCAGCATCCCGAGGGCGGTAAGCTCTCGTTCGCGGATGAAACGAGGAGGGGGCATCAATTTAGCTTTGCCAAAAGGCCTCCCCGGGAAGCGCCGTGCTCCGCTCGCTGCGTGAAGGATTTCGCACGCTGCTCGTGCCATGTCCGGAGGAGCTGGAGAGCTGCAGTTTAACTCCCCCGTCCCAGCGGCGCTGCGTGCCCGCTGCTGGGCGCGATGCCCAGCAGCTCTCGGGGGCCGGTGCCAGCGAGGGCGGTAATTACTGCTGAGCGGGGTTTGTTACGCTCGTGTCTTGGGGCTGCTCCTGCAGCCCCTCCTGGTGCTGAGCTTTCCAGCCCCCATAACCGGAGCCGCCTCCTGATGCATCTCACCAGGTCTGGATGGACCCTGCTCTGCTTTCTGCCTTCCCTCGGAGGGACAGAACCAAACTTTTTGTCACTGTATAATGGGATTATTGTCACTTTCTTGTTTACCAGCCTTCCTTCAGATGTCTGTGCGTGGTGGTTGTCTGTCAGGGTGCTCTCGACTCTTATTTTTCCAAGTGTGGTGCACATGTTTTCCAGCTTCAAGTAGAGCAGCTAATCAATTGCAAGAAAGTGATGCTCACTGGGGTTTGGCTCCGTCTTATCTCTGCTACCAAATTCACACAGACCCTCTTGGCCATAGGCTTTTATTGCAGCTCCAAGGAGGGATTGACTGTTCCTCTCATCAGGATCATTTTGCATGAGTCTAAGTCCTCTGTTCGCTTTGCACACTGAGTATGCTAATTTACTCTGCCTCTGTTTTCTAGCTACCCACTGGTGTGAGTTTCTCTTTCTTTTGCTTTGCATTGTGCCTTATGCCAGACTTAATGGAATACAGATTTCTGAGCAAAGAGAGATCCCAATGATTTTTTAACTTTTTTTTTTTTTTTTTTTTAAATCTCTGTGTGAATAAGAATCTGTGTCTATCAATGCAGGAGGCAATCCTGCACAGTTTAATTTCTCTGCTCTCTCAACTGTGTCAGTTCCTGAAGGGACAAAAAAAAAAAAAAAAAAAGCGCAAAGGTAGTTAAAGCAACATGCTAGGAGCAGTAGTCCGAGGTTAGAAAAAGGAAGTGGTTTGAAATTAGTTCTTTGGAAAAGATATGTCTCAACTTCAGGCAAGATGGGCCAGGGAGGGTGTGAAGGTCTGAAGGGGGGAAGTTCGGCGCAGGACGCTGCATCGCTCGCATCCGCAGGCGATGTCGTGCCGCACGTGCGCTGCGGGGCGTGCTAGGTGTCCGTGCGTCCGTCCTCCTGGCCAGAAACCTCAGTCAAGGGCTGAGCCTCTGACCTGTGTACTCAAAAGCTTTCTGGGGAGGACCACGGCTCTCCTTGGCCCTCTGCCGCATCAAAACCCTACAGGCAAAGGCAGCGAGGAGGTCAGGGCAGGTTTGAATGTCCCCACCGCCGCAGAGGTGGTTGTGGGGTTTACCTGGGAATAATAGGGGCTGGCTGATGCACAGCTGCATCATACCCATTGCCAGCCCTGTAAAGTTTCCCTTTTTGAGAGATTTTGGAGTGACCACGTGCTAATCTTTTCCCATGTCAAGAGAAAAACATCCTGGCTGAGGTTTATGCTAAAGTGAACGTATTTTGTCCTAATGTTAATTCCTTCATTGGCCCTCGGGAACAAGCCAGATTGCTTTGACTGGCCTTAAGTTGGGTTTGGGCTTTTTCATTCCTAGATTTTCCAAAAATTAAGTGCTCATCTGATGAATGCTGGGAAGAGGTCAGCTGGATTGTGTGCGTCTCGGCACTGGGCTGGTTTTGGGGGGTTTGTTTTTGGTTTGTTTCCCTGACATTTTGTAAATACTTCCCATCGCTGCTGGAGATGAGTCCTCCTGTTTCTACATGCACATGTGTTTGAATCACTCCTTTGGAGTCTTCAGTAAAAATAGACTTAAAATCCAAGTTTGCCAGAGGCATCCTCTGCCTTGCTCTGTGAAACCAGTGAAGTTGAAAGCTTACCAAAGCAGCAGCCATAAAGAGCGAATCTAGACTTTTACCATCGGGCTCATGAGGAATTACAGGATCACTTTGGATTGCATATTTTTACACAGGAGATCACATTGTATAATTTTACTCCATTTCATGCTTTTGCAGCTAAGAATTTTTTTAAGACCATGGAATAAGTGAAAAAGCGAAGGTGGCTTCCCCCTCCCAGGGAGCTCTGTTCAGCCAAGCTCTCGGTTGTTAAACCCAGCCTGGTTTTATAGCCAAGAGGTACAAGGAAAAAAGACGACAGAAAAATTTAAAACACTTTATGAAGTATTTTACAGAAGAGTGATGTGGCATATATAGGCTGGTTAATAGTGTGGTATAAGTGTTTTACTGGCACTTGTGAGCGATGCAATCGCCACACAGGCTCATGCTAATAAAACCTTTAATCGATACCATATTACTATGGTGTCTTGAGCCAAATCCTGTTGCCATCACTCACGGGACTGACCCCTGGGGAGCTGGTCAGGCTTGCTGGGGAGGGAGCCAAGCCAAGGTCCCAAGAAGCCTCCACAGCCACGCGCTAGCACCGTGCAAGCGAATGGGCGCGGGGGGCTGAGCAGGTCCCCCATCCCGTAACTGGTGCAGCTAAAAAGCTTTGTTTTTTCCCCAGGCTGGAATATGCTCTTGCTCTCCTTTACAAGACGGTGGTTCTTCGCTCTTTGCATTGAGGCAAAGCGCACGGTTTCTGTAGAAATATCGAGTTAAGCGGGCTTGGAGGCTGCAGTCTGTGGCGGAGGAGCTGCGGCAAGGGCGATGGCCATGCAATGCCTAGGGTGGCCACCGGCTGCAGCGCGGGATGGCCCAGGCCTCTGAAGGGCAGAGGGTGTGTTGAGACCGGAGAAGCTCCAGGGTTCACCTCTCCGTGCAGGAGAGCGTGGAGGTGGCTGGTGAGACTCCGCTCTCGGTCTCGCTGAGGTTGCCGCTGGGAGATCTCCCCGGGGACACGTCAGCAGGTAGAGCATCGCTGACAAACTCCGGCAGGAGCTGCAAAATTGGTCCGGAAAAGCGGAGCCCGGAGGGAAAACCAGCACAATGCGAGAGACCTCGAGGATGCACGGAGAGCGGATCATTACAAAGCTTCTCTGGCTGCATAAAATTTTCATGATGTTTCTCAGTTTCTCTGTGTCAAGTCTCAGTGTAAATTCTGCACTGTTTGTGGAGGTTACCAGGCCAGCTCACTTCATATTGATCTTTCTCTCTGCATTATCATCAGATGTAACTAAAAACAATCAAGGAGCAGGTACACGCAAGCCTGCATTCAAGCGGACATAAATACAAATATCCTTCCTGTTCTGCAGGCTGAATTCCATCAAACAAATTGGTTTTGGTGTGGAAGTTAGCCCCGTTTCTGCTTAAAGTCACATTTTTCCAGCAGAAAAGGTAGAAATGTCAGGTTTCAACACCATATGCATCTCTGCCTTTACACCAACAAAAAACAATCAGGCTCCAATCAAAACTTGTCCCCTGTTATCTTGACAGTTGCTGACGATGATGGATGGAGACAGGTTTAGAAGATCAAATGCAAGACAATCTGTACTGCATTTCAAACCACCTTAGGCTTTTAAGTGCCAATATGACATCTGGTGGACTCAGTAACATGAACTGCACTTCAAAACACCTCCGCTGTCCCCATCAACCCTTATTTACCATTGTTGCAAATTAATAGCTTTCGCCAAGAAATTTTAACTTATTATCCCACATGTGCATTTTGTGTGTTGCTCTGTTAGGGATAGACCATTGAGTGAAATTATAACCGCATGGTTCTTTTTTTTCCTTAACCACCAGTGGCTTGCTATTTTTTATTATCTTTTCTGCCTGGAGGAGTTTTAGAACAAAGTAACTTTTAAAATCACAGTATTTCTTTAATGCAATGTCTGGAGATAAGTTTATTGTGCTTTTATGGGATATAAGTAAACACATTTCTTAAATATATTCCCATCTACAAAAAAAAAATCCTGCTGTAGCTTTAGGCAAGCAGAATACTGGTGGAGACTGTCAGAGCACCAGTGTGTACCACAGGCAAGACTGGTATGGGTTGATGGGATGGCACAATCTCTTTCTCAATTTTTTTTTTTTTTTTTCATTCTTTGAGGGCAGGAGAATATGGGGAGGGCTGCGGGACCTGTGAGTTTAACACTGAGCTGCAAGGGGATGCTGTTGTATCTGTTTGCCAAATAGTACCTGAGGATCACAATGTGGATTTCACAGCAAGTGACACTGGAGGGAAATCATGAGCAAATGGGCTCAAATTATGCTCAGGGGAAGCAGAGAACTTGCCTCTCCCATTCGCAGCAAGATCGGCGCACAATGGAGTTATTTAATTTCATATTACACGACTGCTGGAGAATGCATAATTTGCTCTGATGACTTGAGGCAAAGCAGGTTGGTTTTTCACATCTTTGACATCATTTTTCAAGGCTGCCAACTTCACTTGCTGCCTTGAGGGCTAGCATGGTTCAGAGCTGAGCGCTCGCGTACCTGCCCGTGCCCCGGCTGGATCTCGCGGGAGCCGTGGGATGCTCGCCCCAGGTCAAACTGCAGCCGGGGCAGGAGGAGAGGGGCAGAGGATGGACATGGCACCCCTAAGACCGGCGCAGAGCCAGGCGAAGTGTCAGGGTGTGATTTCTCTGAGTCATGCCAGCCCTGTGCAGCACAGATAACGAAGCCTTAACGAACTGCTGCTTCTGTGCGCTTCTCCCTGCTGAACCACAAATGGATGGAGGAGGGCTGCGGGGAGGGGGCGGCTCCTGCACTTCTCAGTATCTGTAACGAACCACCTTGCCTCTTCTAGCCCCTCGAAAGTTTCTTTCTATATATACACCATCTTTATATAGCGTAAAGATTTTTCCCTGTCAACCAAGATGCGCTGTGGAGGTGTGATGAAAGGCTCAGCCTCACCTAGTTAGTTTATACAGCTGATCTCCACCCCAGAAATCATGGCTGAAGCTCTCGTATCCCCAACTTCCCTGTCACCTGGGGGGGGGGGGGGGGGACACGACACACACACAGATACCAGGGGGTTTTTTGTTTGGTTGGGGTTTTTTTACATCTCTATATGTGCCCCGGTGGGTGCCTGAGGGGCTGGGCACATCCCCAGCACCAGTGGTTAGGGGCAGGGGGAGAGGAAAATGTGGCTTTGCAGGCTGAGCCTGGCTCGGGGATGGGATGTTAAGGTAAGGAAACCGGACCCTGTTTTTCCACAAAACCCTTCTGCCCCCACATGAAGCCCCATGGCTCTGGGAAAGTGCCATATTTCTTTGTGCTGAGCAGACGGGGAGACCGTAAAGAGTGAGACATGGTCTGTAGGCAGTTAAAATTTTCTACTTTTCTGAGCATTAATATCATGATTATGCTGTCTAAATAACGTCCAGGCTCTGGCTGCCGCATTTCCTATCCTAAGCGTGATTTACCGCTGTAATAAATTAGCCCTTAAGCCAAAGAATCAAAAATAATTGGCCTTCTGTCTTGGTCCCCGTTTTATCCTGTTCCTTTTTCCTTTCCATGTGTCCTCTTTCTCTTCCTCTTATTCATTCTTTGATGGTTTTTTTTCCCCTTTATTTCTTCTCAGGGGCCACTTTCTGATTCTTTTTCCACTCCTCACGTTCTTCTTGGGATTAACAGACCTGGTTTCTTGTCCTTTCTTTTCTCCTCCAGCCGTTTCAAGCCGCTCTGCCTGCGAGCGGTGCCGCGGCCGGCGGAGCAGGAGGTTTCGCCCTCCTCCCGGAGCAGGGGGACGCCGTGCTGGCCATGGCCCATCGCGGGGGGCTGGAGGAGAAACCCCCTGCCCGCTGTGGTCCTCTGCGCGGGAGGTGCTGGAGGTGCTGGGGGCTGCGCTGCAGCGGAGGTTGAGGAGGACATCAGTGTCGCTGCTGGATTTTAAATCGATTTTAAAATGAGCTACGCATCTTATTGCTCTAAAATAATAGTAGGTGACCTCCATGAAATACAGCAGGGCGGGGGGCTGGGGTAGTTTTGGTGGCCTTTGAATTTTCTACATCTTTTTTGTGCGGTTCTGCTTTATGTATTTAACCCAAAGGCTTTTGACACAACGCTTAGCAGCATGTATCCTTTGTCATTTGACCTTCCAGTGTCACCAGCTCCTACCATAACCCCACTGCGTAGCAAACCATCTGCTCCCAGTGTAACCGGCCAAGGAGTCAGGCAGGAGAAGGTAAAGGGGGGTGTGTTGGGGGGGAGAGGTGGATTAGTAAGGGAGATCTGGCAAAAAAGCCTCAAAGCCTTGTCGAATGTGACCTTTGGGGTTTTACTCAAAAGGTTTGGCCCCGTGATGTGCTCTGAAAGCTGTTGCAGCACAAAACATGTGAAGAGGAGTAGCTAATACAGGCTTTGTTTATCTCTAGCAGAAAGAAAGAATGGGCTCAAAAACGCAAGTGTACGTGCATATATCTGTGTCTATATATGTATAGATACCAGGAGGGATGGAGAGAGTGAGCATCCTCACAGGAGAGGGTATGTGCTACCTGAGCCCCACCGCTGCGGGTGCGTTTGGTGATGTTGCTCAGTGACCTCCTTTGGGCTCGCCATCAACACCGTCTGTGTGTGTCACGCTGAACGCAGCAGCTCTGAGCCAGTTTATTCAACAGCAGAGTATAAGTGGGAACAACTTGACTGCTCTTGCTGTTTAGCTGCTCTAAGCAATCCCAGCTAGAACAGCTTGAAAGAATGGAGGGGCGTTTTTTTTTGCTTTCCTTTAAATAAATGGGCATTTTCTTTTTTCTTTTTTTTGAGAGCTGCTAATGTTCATTTTGCGTGCGGGCACGCGATGCCATTCCTGTTTCAGAATGCACACAGTGGAGTGCAAAAATAAAGATTGCATCTCATGCATAATGCATGCCCCAGCAACCCGCTTCAACAAATTACCCAAGTAGATTCCTCCGACGGGGCTGGGGGAAGGAGGGGAAAAAAATATTGTAACAAGTATCTTTCTAAACAAATGACAAGATAAACACATAAAAAAAATAGGCATGCAGAGCTTTTCTCAAGAGGGGTCAATTCAGAAATTAAAGATAAAGATTATGTGGTTGCCAAGTGTGGAGCGGCAGGTCTGAACACAGGATGGGGCAAGGGCAGCAGCGGGTCCCGTAGCCCCTGGATGGACGGGGAGAGCCCAGAGGCACCTGCGGAGGTGTCCGAGGGCTTGATTTTGTGTTGTTGGGAACTTATTAGAGGAGTGACTTCCTGGGCAGATAGGTAGGAAAAGGGGTTCCTTGTTGGCTGATTTATCGCTTTCGATTTGCAGGTTTGCAAAGACATGTTGCAACTCTGCGCCGATGCTTGAAGCTGGATTTTGTGCTGCTTCTCCGGAGGCAGGAGCGAGCTGTGCAAAATACAGATTTTTATGTGTGGGAGGACGGTGAGAAGGGGGCCAGAAAGGTGGGAATGAGCCACTAAAGTGACTTGAAATCTTTCTCGTTTCCTTGGTGTCACCAGCCCAGGAGCAGCCTTGGCTTCCCCTACTGTTGCTGCTTTGCAGCCTGGAGAAGCCGGAGGATGCAGCCTCTCCTCCTCGCAAGGGGTATTTTCTGCAAACAGATGCTACAGCCTTTCCCTCTGCAAAAAGGCATAAAAGAAGTGACCGAGCTCCTTCCTCATGCACACGTGCTTTGCCCCCTGCTAAATCTGAATTATTCACTGCAGGATGGCAGGAGAGGCAGCAGCCCACTGCCCTTCTCCGAGACCGCTACCCTCCGTGGTCGGTGCGTAGTGTGGAACCCAGGTGCTGAGCTGTGGGTTCAGTGTCAAACTTTGTGATGGAGAAAAATGGCATTTTAGGAGCAGGTGGGGTTTGGTTTGCTTTTGCTTCCCTCTGGAGGGTGAGGGGGTTGGCCCCTCAATTCAGCGGGGTTGCGGTTGCAAGCAGAGGTGAGCGGTTTGGTGCTGGGCTGCCTGCAGCACCCTGCTGAGGATGGGGCACCTTTGGGTGCTTTCTCCTCTGGAAACCAAAGGGGTCCTGGGGGGGGTTGCCTTGAGAGGAGAGGTACTGCAGGCAAAGGGCAGCACCAAAACTTCGGCAAGCGCTAAATGTGCTGGTAATTGCACCTTGAGGATAACAGCAGTGGCTTCTGGATCATTATGATGCAGTGTAGGGCACATTTTAAGACTGTTTGGGATTGGGGTGTTTTGTTTTGTTGTTTTTTTGTTTTTTTTCATTTGAGCAACAAAAAGTCAGTAAGCCCTGGCTCCAAATGTCATCTTTTTAATGTCATTCACACTACTGAGCCCAGACCCCATCCCGCAAGTTGCGTTTGGGTTTATTTCAGCTTCCTGCGAGCAGGAGACGTGCAAGACGGGCAGGGGCACAAACGCAGAGCAGCAGCTTTGTGCTGGAGGGTTGGCGGCCGCAGGGATGTGCTGGGCTCTCTCTGCACAGCTTCTTCCCACACCATCTCCCAAAGCTGCAGCCCTTTTCTCCGGCAGCGCAACTTGCTTTTGCCATCTAGTGGCTGTCCCAAAAAGGCTCAAAAATGGACCAAGGAGCCAACGCGGAGATGGACGAGGTCAGGAAGGGAAAGCGGGGAGATGAAATATGGGGGGGGGGAGTATCTGTGCTATTTAAGCAGCTTTTTTCCAGGTTGTTACAGACATGAAAATGAGACCAGCGTGCCAGGCTTTGCAGAACGCAGTGCTGATACGTGAAGGTTAGCGCTGGAGTTTACCACCTGCGAGGCCCGGCCGGATCACGGCATCCCCGGCGTGACGCTGCCCGCGACGCGGCTCTGCTCGGCTGCGTGCGTTTGCAACGTCCAGAAGCCGAACGCGCTCCACCGGCAGCAGGACCCGTGTCGAGAGGTGCAAATCGCCGTGCACAGCCACCTGGAAGCGGCGGCCGGCGCGCATCGAAGGGCTTGAATAGGAGCGGCGGTACGGGCTCGATGGTTTGACGTCGCGGGCGATCTTGCTGCCGGCAAAGCCGCGCGTCTGCTGCCACGTTCGTGCTTTAACCCGCAGCCCAGACCTGCGCGGGGCGGAAAAGCTCTGGGCACCCACGGCTTCGTGCAACTTGGGTGACTGGGGTCGGGCTTTGGCTGCTTGTAAATCAGGATTTTGGCGTCAGTAGAATTTTGAAGTGTTGCCGCTTGCTTTTTATACTTTTCTTTCCATATTGTCATTTCTGTTGAATTTGGAAGTGATGACAGGATTTGCTTTCCGTCTACTTCGGGCGTGTTTAAAATAAACCCAAAATGCGAAGAGGGCACGTTCCCCTCTGCTCGGCTTTTCAGGACAGAGCCGGTGGCGAGCGCTCTGCCCCATCCCCGCAATAACTCTGTCCCCCTCCCAGGAGCCCCAGGAGGACCCATCCCTCTCCGCCCCGGCAGACGGCATCCCGCAAAGCCTCACCGACTCCCTTGCAAAAAAGGAACTGGCAGCTTTCGTCGAGATTAAAATACCACACAGAGCTGCTGCGCTTTTGTTTTTTATACGCTTGAATGCATTAGCATTGATTTATTTTTAATACAACCAACCACCTGTGATTTTTGAATATTATTTCTATTTGTTCTCTTTGGCAGAGGTAATTACAACGTTGTTCTTAAGCTGCGACCGCAGCCTCCTGGCCACGCTGCCCTGTAGGGATGGCTCGGGGCTGGCCGGCAGCACCAGGTACTTGTATATATCTGTAATGCGCTGCTCTGCCCCAGTGGCACTAAATATTTCCTTTATTCAGTGCTCCTGTGTAGCTGCACATGTTGTAGGGGGCCTAAAGAGAAGGAAAAACTATTTTTATTTTTTTTTTTCCTTCTTCCTTCTCCCACCCCCCCTTAATCTCAGCTGGCCTTCAGCATCCTATATGAGAAAGACCACAGCCTGTTTACTGCCTGCCAACCTGGGAAAAGAGTGGAGAGGTTCAAGGTCACAGGAAAAAACAAGAGACCTGCAGGTCTCCCCTTACCCACTCAAATTCTCGTTCCTGAACTACTCTCTCAGTAATGTTTCAAATCACCTTGCATGTATAATGAAAGTACGATCAGGAACTCACTAAGCAAATGAGCCCCTCCTTTAATTCCATTTGCTTATGCTGCTTATTTTTCTCCTGCATAATTATTTTTAAAGGAAAATTTAATTTTGTTTAATGGGAACAAAGTTTAACACTCCATAAGCTTTGTCTTCTGCAGCCTTCCATCTGGTAAGCTTTTTTTCCTTTTTTAATTATTTTTAAACCTGCCCAGTAAATTGTGTGTGTTTAAGAGGCACTTCTCATTAAGATGAAATACTTTGATCTCATAGGATCATCTGTTTTTAAAGAGGTAATGATATACTACTTTTTTTCCCCCCAGTTAACCAAATCTCAATAGCAAATGTCCCCTTGACCTGCCCAGCACAGGCACAGGCGCGCGAGCTGCTGTGAACTGGATGCAGCAATCAGAGCTGATCGGAAGGAAAAAGGGGTCAGGAGAAGAGCTCTGAGAGGGCACAGCAGGGACCATTAAGAAGTAAGTGGCAAATCATCTCAGGAAAGGGAAACATTTAATTTATTTATTTATTTTTTAAGTACAGATGGTGTGGAGGGGGAGGAAAGGCTGCAAGACGACCAAGAGACATGGGTGTACTATATATAGACGTACAGCTGTTTCCTTCAGGTGTTATAACTCAAAAACGTAGGATGATTAATTTTGAAAGTTGAAATGTATAGCAGATTCTGATTACATCTGAGTGTCTATAATTTAGCTACTTAGTAAAATTAACTTGACGTTTGTAGTGAGCTGTGAGGACAATAATGTGTGAAGAGACTGAAGAACAAGTTTGACTGCATGCTCTTCCCTTACCTCCCCCTTTTTCAATTTGCAAAGTTTATTTTTAACTTTTTCTAATTTTTCTGGCAGCTTTGCTCTAATCCAGACAAATGAGTTTGCCTCCCCCTGCTGTCAGGCAATGACAACGACATTTTGTTATTAAGCTTTCATTTCCCTTGCTGGACTAGAGGTGCAAGGACTCAGCAGCCATAACTTGAGACGGAGGTTCGGGCCAACTCAGGTAAGGGCTGTAGGTTGGGATCTCCAAGGCACATAACATGTTACAACACATGACACCTCCAGGAAGGCTGTAGGACCTCCTCTTAAATTCATTTTCATACTTCAGGGAAGGCCCACTGCTGTGAACTTGCAAAAAGCAGGTCACACCAGGGACCACAGAAACGGGCACCCTGAAAATGCATGGCTTTGGGTTTTTTTAATTGAAGAAAAACCTCACATGCACAATGGTTGTGTGGGAGTATGGAATATGACAGTCCATCCCACTAACCAGGGCTGAGGACCAGATTATCTGTGACCTGTGTGATACCCAGCTATTGTACTGGCAACCACCCAGAACTTCGGAGTGCAGCTCTGCCCATTTAATAACAAGCTGCAATTTAGAAGCCAAGTGATTTAGAGCATCTTTGTGGTATTCAGAGTTAGCCGAATGTCATCAAAGTGTTGGGAAACTGATTTGAACGAACCAAAGCTTTAGTGGAAGGAGGGGAGCTATTCTGACTTGTCTTAAGCCTCGACGTGTTGTGCAGGTACTACCAGACCAGCCAGAACGGCCCCTGGCTTTTGGCCAACCCAACGGGTATAACAGCTAGCTGCCTCCACAGCCATGTTTCAATGAGCACAAATTCATTTTTTGTGAAAGTCTATCACACATTGGTTAGTCTCTAGAGTGCAGTATCCAAGCACCCACTATAACCATAATCCTGTGCTGAGATTTCCCAGACCTGGTGGTAACCTTCTTGGATGACAAGGGCAAGTTATCTTGTATAACGGGGACACGATCAACTTGGGGTGGGGGGGAAATCACACTTTGTGCGGAATTCATTTAGCTCGCTAAAGCCATGATTGCACCATAAATTCTACTTTTGTAACCAAAAATCACTTTAAATTATAATCTTGTTAGGGTTAAACTGAACTATTTTTCCCAGTTTACTTTGTGCCATGGAGAGCAGGTTGCTGGTAGTCGACTCTGCTGTGAAACTGAGTGCTCAGGCAGCTCAAACCGAAGGCAAAACTGAAAAGGCACCAGGTAGGATGAGGGGAGCACAACTAGGCATGTTTTATGCCAGTGTTCTCTGGCCTTGCCAAAATACCACTATTATATGTATCAGTGTGCAACATAAACCCATAGTAAAAGATTTATTTAAATTTAAGAAACGCTTTTCAGAGTTTTTAGCAGAAAAATGGATTTCAAAACGGTTTAGCTGTGTCCCTCACATGGCCTTCTGTCCTCTCTGAACAGATCTCGGGAAGGAGGGGGCAGGCCGGGGATGACACTAACATTTTGCCAACAGCAAGATGCCTTTCAATTATGGCTTCTTGAAAACAAGTTTCCAACACCCCCACTTAGCCATGACAAGCACTTCTGGGATACCTTACACCCACTGCCACTAAGGACTGGATTCATTTCATTTTAGTTGAACTCAAGAAACGAACGCTCTAATGTGGCTTCTTTGTTCAGTAAGTGCTCAAAGTCTGATGTTTTAAACAAAATAACCCAAACACATTTGTGATTATTTTTCATTTTAATTGTCTGATTCTAAGTAACATTTTCAGACCTAGCATCAATCTAAGTTTCTAATAGGGCAATAAGAAAGCTCAGCATCAAGGCAGCTTCCAGAAGAATCTTCCAGATATGTTTAAAATGCTTTAAAATATTGAACACACATTGTTACAAAAGAATGCCAACTGGCAGATTTTTTTTTACCTACATTCTCTTAGCTGTAGAGATAAAGTTTGGAAGGTGGATCACATTCTTGATTTTTTCAGGACTTGTTTAACTATAACAACAAATAGGTTTATAACATGACAAGTACAAATATAAAATTTCAAATGAGCCAACTTCAAAAAAATCTGGATTTTTCTTCAATACCTCTCGTACCTTGCTTCTATAATAAATATTAAAAACCATCTTTTACATTACAGAAGATGTTAAATAAGTTATTTACCAAAAGATTTCTTTTTTTCTTTTTTTTTGGTCAAAGGCTGATTCCATTAAAAGAACTGAACAAACATTTTTACATCAATAAATAGTAAGGCATAAAGAAGCAAACAACAATCAGAAGATCAGTCTTTATTAGTAGAACTTTCTCCTTCAGAGAATCCTTTTTTTGCTGGTGTAGGAAGGTGATTTTTGATTCTCAGCTGGTGGGACCTGGTTAGAAAAGCAATAATTATTACTATTTTACAGTACTTCAGATGCACACAATTTGACCCTACCCCATAATGGTACAAAAGGATCTGCAAATAGGAGCTTCTGTGTTCAGCAGATCTTCAAATTAAAGTCATAAGACTTCTGTAAGCAAAAAGACTTTTTTATGTCATCACTTTCTAACTCAGGTAGGGCTGAGACAACAGTACAGCAGCTGCAGGGGGAAGCGTTCAAGAAGGCACTGCTGATGAGGGTAAGGGAGAAGAGATTCACAGAAAAGGTTAGAGGAAAATCTAAGGAGGGGCTGGGAGATGTATAATCATTCAGCGTGGAGTGATGTGAGGAGAAGGATGGGATTTAGGAGTCAAGAAGTGTATGACATCCTTCTGCGAGTAAAGTCTGAACCTTCTGGGAGAAATCAAATCTGAACAGTGATTACTTAAACACTCAAACTAATTTAATATACTGCATTAGCAAATAGCTGTTTGCAAAAGCTTTGCCTGTTAGGTCTATATTTAAACAAAAAGCACTACCAGTTATTAACACATACACAAGCTTTAAAGAAGGGTGCCTTTTGTGAACTTACGCAGTAGACAGGTTATTGGACTGTGATCTGCTAAAAATAAACTACTGGAAGAAGATGACACATGAATATTAATCTAGGGAAAGCATCAGAAAGGAAAGGGTTTAGCTGTTTACATGGTCAGCCATAAAACTCTAATTCAAACATCAAACATTACAGAATATTTATCATACTAAACCCCTGTCACCCAGACTTGGTTAGGTAGCAAACCTAAAGCAAATCGGACTAATTCTGCAAAATACTACTGACACAGCAGTGCATATGAATATAGACCAAGGAATTAAATGCAAGCAAAAATTTTACTTACTTCCAGGTTTCCTCTAGCCTTCTTCAAGACATCATGAGTTAAAACCACTGAAAAGAAAGAGGAGATTAAAAAGAATACTGCACAGTCTTTCTATATTCCCTGTATTCAAGTCTTATGACCACATACTAAATAATGTATGAACTCACATCTACAAGACAGGCAGCGACCAGGCAATCATACAGACCCCACCACCACCACTTCAACTTTCTTAGCAAAATCCTGAACTGTTACTCCCCCCCGAGCCCTGTTCAGCAGCTCAGGCTGCTACACAAACCTCCACCTGCAACAACCCAAGATTAAGGGGCAATGCTGCACCAGCAGAGAGAGTTAGGGACGAGCAGAAGTCTTCGTTCAGGACCACAGCAGCGCCAGCACTAGAATGCCACTTCCTACTCCTGACCTATGTTCTGTGTAGCACATAATCTGCTTTTCAGATCAAACCATCAGGGAAGTGTTTTTAAAGTTTTTCTGTCGTAACGAAAATGATACATGTGAAAACACACATAGCTCATCGCTACGTTTAACGTGACAGGTATGAACAGCCCCCTGCGATACTGATGACCTGGTTGCCTTGACCTAAGTCGTCAAAGGAAGACTTTCTGTTAATTTTAAAGGGGAGATGGTGCATGCACTAACTACAATTTGATCTACTAGGTAGCCTACTTGGGCCGGGGGAAGTGGGAGAAAAATGGTGCAGTGGAGAGGTTGTGGGGGACGATGGGCTGGGAAAAGGACAGATGGCAAAAGAAGTCAGCCAGCTCCTCCAGCAGTTCAAGGACAAAGCAACCTATATATGCTTAGAGGAAATCATGTCAGTGGCTTGCTCTGAAGGGTTCCAAGTTTTCTCTATTCATCCAGCTAGTTTGCCTCTGCGGGGACAGCGTGAGACCTGTGAACGGAGGAGGGGATGCTTCTAAACAAAACTGGTACTTAGAAATGTCAGGTTAAATATGTGATTCTCTAATCTCTGTCAGCTCCATAACTGCTGAAAAATACCATTCACAAGTACCAATTTAATATTCCAGCCTCAAAAATAAACAATTTAGCCATAATAAAGATTTTTCATTACAATAATAAGAACCCAACAACTCCAAGGGTATAGCTGTCATGAGATAATTATACCCTTGGCAGATTACTGCAATTTGGCACTGCATTGTTACATGTTCAGAGGTTCAGATGAGGTTTATAAGCAATGAGTTCGCTTGCCAGAGAAAGCACATAGAAGACTCTGAGCCACAAGAATGTTCCAGTCTCTGCCTCTAAATATATTTAGGAATGCTCAACTAAATAACAGAGGGAACCTGAATATCCTCAGTGGAGTGGCCAGCTAACAGGATGTTTGGAGAATGAAGGCAGGCAAGGTCACCTACTGCGATGCCTTTGCTTTCTTACTAGCAAAAGGAGACAGGAAGAAATATCAAAAACAAGTGTAAGCATCCTAACAAAATCCAACAGCTTCATATGATCCACCAGTTTTGTTGCATGCTTGGTCAGGAATTTGTGTACGGATGCAATTTAGAAACATTTCTGAAATTGCTCTTTAAGGCAAAGGTAACTTGACATCCATAATTCCCATAATCAATGAAACTTACAGAAAATCATATCTAGGTCTTTCTGTGTAGCAGAGTGCTCTCTGCTCATAAAGAACTCTGCTAGTAAATTCATTTCACCTGGCAAACTAGATTTTTCTAAATCAAAAATATTCAATTCAGTACATGAAGAGAATTTAGAGGACGTGACACTAACAGCAAAGGTGCTGCTAGCCAGGCAGTACTTTGCATGAAGGAGATTTCAGAAAATGCAGGCTTCATTTTATCAGGACCTAGTTCAGATGAGGTTGAATGCCCTGAAAAGGAGTGAGCAAAATAAGGGGTAGATGTACCGTTTTTTTCTTTTTGAAAGTATGGGTGGGTGGAATGGCTGTGGGCATAACATTTTGGCCCCAAGGGTAAAATCTCTGTTGATTTATACTCTGCTCAGCCCTACTGAAATTATCCAGTATGTCTGAGATGTTACTGGAACTAGGAACTGACCAAACTAAACCAGTAAATCTACCCCAGGGATATTATTAGGACAGACAGAATAGCTTTGATTTTTATATGACAACCCTAAACTGAGCTATTTAACTTTAAAACCTGAAGAAAACATAATTTTGGATTTAATATAAGTAACTTGTACATCGTTTAATACAACAATTCTGAAAGAAGTGACCAAAACCCAGCCTATAAATGCTTAAAAAAAAATAATCATCTGCAGGCAGAAGATACATGTACCTTAGATATAAAAATTACAGGCTATGGAGCAAAATAGCATTTATTCCTCTACACTGCATTTAAATGACTTGAGTAACTTACAGTATTACGGCCATTTTCATAACATTGTATGATATGTAACATTTTACAGTCTAGATGAATTACTGATAACACAAGTGCCATTCCAGCATACACTAATGAGTCATTTAGTCCTGCCTCTTAAGAGAAGGTAAGGATAGATTTTTTTTTTTTTTTAAAAGAAAAAAATATACATGCCTATATTCATTTTGTTGCTTCTCCAATTTTAGAGGTAGCCACAGACCACAAAAATAAAATAAGAGCCAGTAATAAAGCATACACTTACACTGGTCAATGATGACTTTCTCCATATTTTCCTTCAGCTGGTTTGTGGAGTGCAAGCGTTTCACTGTGCTATGTAACTTCTTCTCTTGCTCGGACAGTTTCTTATGTAATCTAAGTATTTCTGCTTTCATTCCTTCATCCTAAATTAAAAGAAGAAAATATTATATTAAGGTATTATATACAAGTACTTTGTACATTGTGAATTGCTAAATACTTGCGTACAAGAGCCCTCAAGCTTCCTTAGAGTATGAACAACTTAAAGGAGTAAAACGTCACTGAGCCTGTCCTTCCACATTCACATCCCCAGTGACATATGATTCTATGACATCTGCCAAGAGACAACTACAATTCTTTGCTGGCTTTTAGTGCAATTAATTTTTCTGCTAGTCTGAGAAAAGTGCCTATTTTTGGTTTTAAACTTCCATTGCTCTCTTCTTCCAGCCCCCCACCCGCCCCAACTAGAAAATACAAGGAAGGCCAATACTATGGGATCAGCAAGCGTCCTGTCTGCCAGGTTCTGAACTTCCAGCTTCCTTCTCCAGTGTTCTGTTAATAGCTCATGCTGCCTTTATCAAAGGGCTAAAAGGCATTGTACAGATGACCAGAACAGTTTTATTGCAAAATCATTTGACAGTATCATTATTTAAGGTTCAGTTTTCACCACCAATTCCAACCAAGTTATGGTTAGTATCTTGTAAAACAGCACTACGAGTAGCCCTGACATAGTCTGCCAGTATCACTGATCTGGATCCTCATGCAAACTTAAGCTTGTGCATTTTTTTTTTCTTGTTGTGCCACTTGTTAAATAATAGTATCATCTTCTGGAATTCACCCCTAGCATTAGGTCTTCAGAAGAACAGATTACTCACAAGTCCTGTGGGGCTGAAGAGAAGGCAGTGAATGCTCAGTATCTTTTAGAATCAAGCTTCAAGAGACATCCTTTCATATACTGCATTTAAGACATCAGAAACAATCTAATATCCTTAAGATCTCAGGATGTTGGATTAGAAACTCTAGAAAAGATTCTATTAGGCTCTAATTAGGTGCAGTCCTGGGAAGTCAGGTCCCACACACATTAAGGTCAGATTTTCAGAAGCGATTGATCCAGATCAAGAAGGTTTAGATCAGTCTGACAGTAAAGCATTAGATGCATCACCCACATACTGAAAGCCGCGTGTGTAAGATATGTTCAGATACTGCAATCCAGGCCAACACACAGCTCTCTACATTGATTATACACATGAGAATAAAAGTGGAAGTATACACACTTGTCAAGACATCCCAAATATGGAGCTGAAACATCAGTGAATATATTAGACAGCACAGTTCATTCTTACTGCTTTTATGATTTTACACATTTCAGGATGCTAGAAAATAACATCAAAAAATGTTATTAAAATTATATATAAAATGTTTACTCTCCTAAAGTTTGGGAGTTTTTTTTTCAGCAATATCCTGCTTCCCTTAAGAAACACATACAAAAACCTCAGTGAAAATACTTTAGATTTATTATAAAGCCAGAGTTTGAAACAGTTTCATTACTGAGTGGTGGTATTATGACAGTATAGATAATTCATTCCTCATTCAGTTTACTTTCATTCATTTGCATAGTGCAATCCTTTTTAGTTAAAACGTTATAAAATTTGTGTCGGGGTTTTGTCACACTTTTAAAAAAGCATCCTATTTTACAGCTTAGGCATCAAAAACGTAAAAGGAAAATGTAGTTCAGATTACATCAAAGTTGCTGAAGTTTCTGTTGTTACTAGTATATACATAATCCAATTGAATTTGGTTCTGTAACAGGGAGTCCAAACCTTTTCTTGTTGAAATGGAACATTCACTCACCACCTGCCTAGGTTTCCTGAATATCATGTAACAGGGTTACAGATTACATCTTTAATATAAAGTATTTGTAAAAAAACACCTCAGTATACAATATGATCAAGCTAGAAAGCCAGCACACATTCAGCCTTAGCCTTCAGTGATGAGAGCGGACTAAATCCATGTGTCCAGAGACTGGGCATCCTGGGTTCATGATTTTCAAAAGCTTTTCCCAAATGACATGTTCCTAACTGATGCATTTTCCCCGACACGTTACAACAGCTGAAAAAAATAACACCAAAAAACCCAACCCAAAAACGCAAAATGAAACATAATAGTACCTGAGTGCCATGAGTAGTACCATGCACAGCTTTCAGTGGAAGGGAAACTCTCCAGAGAAGTTTCAGTAAACGTGCAGCCTCTTCTAAAATCTGCTGTACTGTGTGAATATTTGTGGAAAAGCTATGCAGTGATGCCTGGTCTGGTACCTGTATCATAGGATTAGAGACATGTTACATTTTATGCTTAAAACATTATGAAAATGTAATCTTAATTAATGGTTTAAATCCAGTTGGTATGATTTCATATTTATGATGATGTACACAGCTATTGTGTGCCACAAAAGCTAATTTGTTAGTTTACAAAGAGTGCTGAATTATGCATTATTTGAGAATTTCAGGGAGGGAGGGGATTTATCCTAATCAATAACCATGATTAATAATAGATTATATTTACTAGATTTGCTATGCCACGTTGTAATAGTTGGCAACTCTCTTCTTTCTCCATTTGTATTTCATGTCATGTTATTTGAAAGTCAAATGATTACAGACATCAATTTAAGCAATATAGACGTTTCTTCCTTAGCAGACCCTTTAAACTTTTCCATTTAATGCTAAAATAACTATCAGGACACACATAAAATGTTTTCCTCTGCTGACAGATGAGAAAACCAAATTGAAGAAATTGCATAAATGTGAAATAAAGGAGGGAAAGAATGCAAGGGGAGCAGATGAATTACCAAAGCAATGGTGATACAGAAGGGGGAAGGGTAATGAAAGAAAGGCATTCACAGTTCCTGCCCCATGCAGCATATCATTTGAATACTTATTTAGCATTATTATCTAACCAGAATCCTTCTGTCACATAAAATATCCCATTTGCTAAGTAGTCTGAAACTTCAGTGATGTAAAGCTTGATAGGAAACTGCAAATTGTGAAACTTACTGCTTTTATCTTTACACCAACAAAACAAGTTAAAAAACTTACAGAGAGATTACTTTTTCAGTCTTAATCAGTATCTTAACTAGGTCATTTGAAAATATATGATACTTCAGAGAGTCTTAAGTGTCATTCAGACATCATTTTACTGTGTGAGCACACATATGATACCGCAAAAAGAATTTTGGAACTGTTGAAGACTGCATCTTCAATAGCTTTACTAATTATAACTAGAAAAATAAGTAGCATTAATTTATCCAAGCAGTTAAGACCTTCTGGTTTTTGAAGAGCAGTAAGCATGTTTTTTACAACATTTATATTATCATAAAATCATAGGGGTGAAAAGGACCTTCCTTACTCGCCTACTTTGCTTTCCCACTCCAAGGCAGGAAAGCATTACATGTAATTTTTCAAACATTCACGTAATTGGTTCTTAAAAGGGCCTCCAGTAACAGTGTCTCTGAGTACCCTCCATTCCAGTGTTTCATTATTTTTACCACTGGCATGTTCTAGAAATGCCTGATCCAAGCCTTTCCTGTTGCGGTTTAAGTTTCTCAGTTCCTTATTAGCTGCCACGGACATGTACAGATTGTTCCTTCCCTTTGGTTGAAGCTTGTAGGTAGATTTGTCTTATTCAATCTACCCCAAAAATGCTATCATTAAGTGTATCCAGACATTAACAATATTAAATAAGAAAACATTAGCGTAAGTAAACACTAGTAGTTCTCCTGATTCTAGAGGAAAAGGATTGACATTATTCAATACAAAGCAAACATTTTATTGGTTTAAGAATTATTACGTTTAAGACTACAGCAAAAGCACCGTGACTTGATATCACTGTGTCACACTCGATGCAGAAAGGATGATACACTATGTCTTAGAAGACAATATTTGATCAATAATGAGATATTCAAGTTTCTAGACTAGCTACTGATATTGCTAAAGTGTTCAACTGATACCAGAAAGTGGAAAAATATTAAAAAGCTTCCCTAATATGAAACAACCCTCATTAGCATACATCAATCATTAATGTACAATTATCACTTGGTATTACTAAAGGGCTGAATACAAGTGGGGAACTTTATCAGCTGTATATCAGATTTCTTTTAACTGTCTCATATTTCCTGGGTTTATACCAAGCCTTCACTACAAGAAAATCTCCCAATTATTTTTATCCCTAGGTTACTGATACATACCCCTAGTTTAAGCCCTTTCTAAAGCATTTTAGAGTTTTATCTGGGTTTTGTTGTTGGTTTTGTTTGGCTATTTATTGTTTCCAGTGTAACAATCACCTATTTTCATAGTAAAAGGAAGTAGTTTCACCCCCTTGCAAGTAAAAGTGAGACTGCTTGTTAAAGGACCAGAATTAACTAATTTATCCGTAGCCTCATTAACCCAGAATCACAGACAGGTGCCTGCACCTAGATGAGACTTGCACTGTCAAGGTTGAGGTGTCCTGACAGAGTTATTCAGTTAATGGTGCCTGCTGCACCATTAACCTAGTTCTTTGCCTTTGTAACCTACACGTTTTGCACCTCTAGGTAAAATTCACCATCCTTTAACAGCTTTCACTGTTTACCTTTATTCCAGGCTCCTGCAGTTTCGTACCAGTGACCTCTCTTAAAGAAATCTCCATTTCTGCTAAGACCTGTTGCCCTTCTGAAATCTGTTTCCGTAGAGCATTATAATCCTCAATCAAGCCAAGAACGTGGCGTCCGTTTTTGTCTGCCCACATACGATGTCCAGGCACAAGACGAGGGGTACATGCCACACTGGAAGATGAAGTGCTACTGCAGTGTGAATTTAAACTGTCTTTAGAGGCAGAGTGCATACCTGGGACAGAAAAACAGTTTAATTTTTTTTATCCTTACATACAGAACTAATTGACACTAGACTTCTCTTAAACTGCAAGTCTGGGATACAGATAACATGCACATTTAAAATACTTTTGGATGTACCTGTTTTCACTAGCGAAATGCAATGTCCATGCTTCTGCAGCTCACAAGTGTTTCTGCTGGCAGCAGGGCATTTGCAAAGATTTTCTATACATAAAAATGGAACAAGGAAGAGTATATCAGTAGAAGTTAACATGCCTTAAAAAAAACTTCCTAGCCCTACTTCTGTTCCTTTTTCTTTTTTGCTGATGCTAAACTTGGATTCAGGAAGCAGGGAAACACAGCTAATTTCCTAGTACCACGCCATGTATCTACCAGTATTTACCTACGTTTATCTTTCTACCATCTATCCAAAGTTCTAGATAACTCCCAAAATCAAGTCATGGTCCGAAAATCTAAAATATATCCTGATAAAGATATTTTAGTCAACAAATGCAAGCTTCCCATTAACTCCACAAAAAGTATGACACTCTCCAAGGCTATACCATACTAAAGATTGTATCTATATCCCCCCTTTTCAGACCTTCCAAATTCCCTATGTACCTACGAGTAAAGACCAATCACAGTACATCTAAAAAGCTAACAAATTCAGCTGTTGACATTCCAAGGAGTCTTTCTGGTCCATATCAAAGCTATTATAACACTATTTACCATTTTCTTAAAGAAATAACATGCTTTTCCAGCTCCCATCTACTCTACCTGATGCAGGTCAAAAGCAACATCTAGGATTCTATCTAGAAACTAACTGGGAACTAATGCAACCTGGGGACACTGGTGATATAGGTTCCCCACAAAGCTGTTCCGCACCTACCTGATCGTGACTGGCCCTAAGGAACCATCCCCATGTGGAGCACATGACTGTAATTTAGTGTTCAAGTATAAAGTGCACAGAGAATGGTAGCAACCCATAAACATTATTTGCTACATTCAGCATCTTTCTTACTTGTGCAGGGTTGCGCAGAGTTATGCTCATTATGGATTTCCTCTGAAGTACAATTCTGATTGGACATGATGGACCCACAAAAGAAGTAAGGTGGTAAAAAACGCTGTTGTGTCTCACGAGCTCTCATACTAATCCTCTGGCTGGGGCTGCTTGCTCTGTGTGGTGCGTAAGGTTTAGGTAGGCGTGTTTGGGTGAAGTGTATGGACCCAAAAAGCCCCATTATTATTGGTTCCCATAACACGATGTATACCTGTACAGGCAGGAGGAGAGGTGGCTTTATGCTGGAAGTATGGAAAGCTGTTACTATGCAGAGTACTTTAGCAGCAAGGAAGAACATTCTTGTGCCCTCTGTATCCCATGTACCTCCATATTGGGACAATAATCTAACGCTGAGTGTAAACACTACATTTTCCCTGATTTGCTAGAACAGTATCACTTAACAGTGATTGAAATAAAGGTAAGATATTCTTCAAGGGCAAAAAGGGGACAACTGATTTATACAAAGACCATTTAGTGCACTTATTGATAAATCTTGAGTAATACATACTCACCCTTAGCAAACACTATAGAGCTCTGCATTAAAAAAAAGAACCCCCAGGTAAGCAAAATTTATGGCAATTTAATGTAGACATCTTTCCATCCCAGAGACTGTCTGCAAATGCTTTTCTTGAATGAAAAGGAAGTGACGGTTAGAGGCTGTAAGACAGTGCAGTATGCATTTCACCTCCCCGTGCACTAATAGCTCTAACAGGAAAGGGAGCTGAAAGGCTGATAGGCAGCTCCCAAATGTACAGCTGATGTTGTATAAGGCTTTAAGAGCATCTTTAAAGAACAAGGCACAGGTTCTACAGTATACCAAAAGCATGTATGGCACAGTACCATTCATTCCTGCGTAATGCTGAGATTCTTGTTTGAAAAGACAGTTGATATTTACAGCTGACACTGATCCCACTTCCTCTCTCTTTTCTTTTGAAAGCTGTTCCTCTAATTTTTCATGCAAAGACTTGTTTGTCTCTATGGTTCTTTCAAGCTGCACTCGCAAACTCTGTATTTCAGTCAATAGTTCATGTAAGTCAAGTGGATTATTCTGATCTTTTCGGAATTCTTCTGATGCATCACATCTGGGATCTGAGACAATTTCAAAAGAAACACTTAACATCTTTAACAATTAAAATAACATTAGCCATTATCAGAATGCTGAGCAAGTAAATTACAGCCAGCGTTATCCTCAATATTAAGAATTAACTACAAACAGCATTAAGATAATGGTTTGACAAAAAAGCATGTCTTAATTGCTTCTACCCTCGAAAGATTTAAAGAGCTGAAAATTATTTTTCACTTTGTCCATAAAAGCCAATAAGTCTTATGCCAAAAGCAAAAAAATATAAAAAGAGAATGAAGAGGATTTACAAAATTTGAAATGCATTAATGCACAGTCTAGGAAAAGAAAAAGGAATGGGTAATCTCGGAGTGCGGAGGAGGGATGGAGTAGAATTGGGAGTTTAATTTTATACACAGAAGAAAAAAGAAAATAGTGATCACCTGGCAACCAGAGGAACAAATCTGAACCTGAAAAAAGCAAGGGCTGTGTTCGTCTCTTCATAGAAGGAGGTCAGTACACAAACAATTCCATGTATTCTTTCATGCTGAAATCAAACTGTTCTCCAGACAGTGGGAAGGGGCTCAACTGCATGAGGAGGGTGCTGCTACTCTCTAACTACATTACCAGTTCTGCAGGGAGACTTACTTCCATCCCTGAGCCACCTTTGGCTTAAAGCCTTATGCCAACAGGGCTCTTCTGCTGCAGCTAGGCATGAAATGCAGCGACGGCAGGGCGTATTACTCAAAGGAGCAGGAAGGGGCAGGGGGGGGAATCAACTTTTACAAGAACTTCCAATGGGAAATTTGCTGGATCCTGAAACGGGTATGCAGCAATGAACAGCATTCCATTTTTTTACCTAACCATACCAACAACTATGTGGTGGTATAGATTCCTTAAAAGGGGTAGGAAGAACTCGTTAAGTCTCATTCCTACCCCTCACCTTTAGTGACAGACAAGCGGACAGGAAATTATTAAACATCTCGTCAGAAAGCAGTGCCAGCACTTCTCCCCAGCCCTAGGGAGAAGACACTACCCTCATATTCAGACAAGAGAAAGCACAAGCTACCTGAGTAAGCACTACCTGTGAGAATGCAGCAGCATGTATTTAGATGACAAGTAAATATCTAAGCTCCCATGAAGCTTATCCAGCCTGAGCCACTGAATCTTCAATATTTGGTTTTAGCTTAGCTAAAAAGATAAAGGAAACTCGGGTGTGCCTAGTCAGAACACATCACACATCTCAACCTCGCAGTTACACTCCTTACTAAGTAAAAAGTAGCATTTTATCATCAAGTTGTCAGTTCTACTTTGCATAGCAGACAAGTAGAAACAAAGATATAGTGACATAGCCCTGCTGTCCTTTGACAAGATCATATTCAGAGAGGGAAGGGTTGCAAGAGCTACGGGTGTAGAAACAATTGTGCATTTATACCTGTCCTCTTCCTTCTTGCTTCTTCCAACTTTTCATAAACCTTGATCTCCGTTCTAAGTGACTGCAGTAACTTCTCATTCTCAGAGAGCTGACGTTGCTTTACATTAATTTCTGTTTGCAACCTGTTAAGTCCCAATAAACAGCTAAGTTAAAAGTTAAATTCTTATATTTTGTTTCAAAATCTAAAATCCATTCCCTTTTCCTCTATAATTTTTCCCTTGCCTTTTGAATATATCTATGCACCTCATTAATGTTAATGGCTATGGCTAAACACACGCTTGTCACATTGACAGTTTTCTTCTCTAAATGAATGTCTAAATGTGGACAGAATCAATACCTGTTTAATTCATTACGGCTGCTGTAAATTTGACATGTCAGATATCTGGTTTCATCTTCCTTTTGGCCAATTTGTTTTTGCAACCTTTCATTTTCTTTCTTGATGCATTCATAATCCTCATGAAGATGCTCAATGATTGCATTCTTTTTAGAAAGAGATTCTCTTAACTTTTCATTTTCCTTCTGTTTATCTGAAAGAAGAAGAAACACAAGGTATTTGCAATCCCCACAACACACTAAAGCTACGCTTTTTAACAAATCCAGCTTTTTCAGAGACTGTCAGAAAATAACAGCTGCTCTTGTGAGTTTTAGGATTTCAGTATTTCAATTTTCTAATGACTTTTGCTAGGTGCATTTTCTGTAATGTGGAACATTTAACCCCCAGGACTTACAAAGTCCCAGTAAAAACCTATGTACAGCCTTATATGCCAAATGCCCCCAACACCTCTTGGAATTTGGTCAGAAGGATAGTATTCAACAACGAGCGGCAGCAGGATCCCAAAGCAGGCATGTGAATTTTGCCAATCCTCACAAAATAATGGATTTGACTTCTCTGTAGGAAGAAAAGAACTCAGTGGGATTGTTCCAGGGCATGTTGCATCCATGTTCCTCTTTATCTCACAGAAATCCCTCTGTCTTCTTCCCAGCCCTATTCATCTGCCGAATGTATCATATCAGTCCTTCTTTCCTTGGCACAAGCTATTTCCCCAAACTGGTTCTGGGACAAAGAATTGCTGATAGGGGCAACTGACCATTTTGAGACAGCTGCAATCAGAGAGGCTTATGGGGACCCCAAGTTTTTTGTGACCCTGTGTTCAGTATTGGAAAAGGAGGAGGCAATCTTGGCAAAGAAACAGCAGGGAGGAATCGTTCCATCTCCCAACATCTAGAAAATCATTCCCTCATCTCCCGTAGTCTTGTTGAAAGCGGATGAAAACGGTAACCCGCACGTGCTGTTAAAAATGTCCATCACCACCCTTTTACTACTGAAGGCTAAGCTAAGACTAGAGACATAAAGCACCTGAGACCAAAACATGCAGGAGGTATCCAAGAGGCTTCTCCTTCTCTGGTGCATCCGGGAATAAAAGGAAAACAAGCTCACAAACTCCAGAGATACCAACATTATTTTAAAACACAAGGACGACAATGCTCTATTCATGGGGGTTCTTGTAAAAAAGAAACCCTGATATTATCAGATCATATTGTCAACAGTGGAAACAAACAAAAGTGTGACTAAATTAATTAAAAAAGTAGAACTTGAACAAACTGATAGGCCAAAGATGCACCAGAACAGATGAGAGAATACATGACTCTGGAAGAAACACCAGTGCTTTTACACAGTCTGAAAATATGGAGACTTATAACCTAACTGTGGCTTAAGCTGCTTTTAAGACCTAGTTGGCGAGTTGTTGGTTTTCTTGGGGAAAAGAAGAGGGAAGACTTTAACATTCTCTCTTCACAGCTGTGAGAATGACAAAAGTTTAAAATTTAATCTCAAGAGATTAAAAATACTTCCAAATGGATTCCCTCAGTTCTGTTCTCTTCTGAAGTGTTTCAAAAAAGAAGATGACTTGGCCTGCCCAGTCAAGCCTCTGTAGCAGATTTCAGAACCTAAGTGTAATTAGTTTGCTCCCCTTTGAAACTCTTCTGTACTGCATGGTTTCGTTTTCAGCAATAACACTATTCTAGGGCTTTTTTTTTTTTTTTTTTTTTCTCTTATGGGGGCTTCAGTATGGAAGCATGGGGGAAAAGGAGCAAGAAAACGGTAACAAAAGGCACAGGGGGAAGAGGAAAAACAATGTATAAAAAGGAAGGAATGCAAAAAGAAGAACGGAGAAATGAAAGTAACTATCAAATGGAAAATGCTACAAATAAACAGAAAGAAGGAGTATTACTGCTACTCCTTTATTATTATTAACCCCAGTTTGAATGCTTATGGTTGAGCATAGAATTTCAGGGGTGGGAAGAATGGTTAAGTCAGTTTAATGAATGGACTGTTAATATTTTATTGTTTTCTGATCTGGAATGAGTTGCAGTCTACTCCTGTAAAGCACAGTTTTACATTTTTACCTCTGGATCCTTTTGCTAGCATTGCATTCAGAACTTGATTTTGCTTCCTCAGGAAATGTATTTCAGAAGTCAGGGAATTATGCTGCTCTGAGCCATGGATAAAAATGTTTGCAGAACCTATAAATATATACATAAAAGATGATTTATGAGTCATCTCTAGGTCATTAAAGATTAAACTTTCCAGACAAGAACAATTCAAAAAATTGCAGAAAAACATGTTATGAAAGATATTTCTCCCCTATATATTTTGAAGGTTATCCCTACAGACTAAAAGGCAGTTCAGGTTAATGCCAAGTAATCCAAAGCCCTGCATCACAAGTACCTCTCATTGCTGGGCAACCATTACCAAAATTGCAAATTATCCCTGGCAGTCTCTACCTATCAGCTAATATTCCAACAGGACAAAAGGCAGGAGTATTTTGTGACATTGCTATTCTTTGAAAATAATGCAAACTGTAGGAAGGCTTACCATATATTTCAGTCTTGCTCTGTTCATAATCTGTTGTAGTTAATAACACCATTGCGGAGGACCACTAGATTCTACCAACTAATCCACAGTGGTTAACACAGGAAACATAAATAGTCTGATAATAGATTTGTTACCATGCCAGTCCAGAGCGTAAGGCTGGAATCACTGTCTTTGCCTCTGATTACAAACCGAGAACCCATTTATGATCACAAGGATGAAGATTCATCCCTCTTAAATTTGTGTATCTCAAATTTAGACAACTGAACCAGTGTTGATCAACCGTCAATAGTCATGGGGAGAAACAGGCATCTCCAGAGAGCGACTCATCCAATGTATCCTCTGCACACGTTTCTGCAGATGAGATGCCCTGTCCTCTGAAGAGATGTACTTCTCTCCAGTGCCTCCATGAGAAACTCTGGGTACCTGGCACAGATTTAGATGTCTAACTTTTAGAAACTTAAGGGTGATGAATCCTACTCTGAGGATCCTACTGCGCTAGTTGTATGAATATAAGTGTTAAATCGTGTATCTAGTCAGTGAAATTCCAGCCTAGGTAATCCTCATAATGTACTGTATTTATGCTACTCATCCCACAGCAATGTCTAATGTTACAGTACAGTCTGAAAAGTGCCACATTCCACTCTCAAGGTGGCTGCCTCCGAAATGCAAGTCAAGTAATTGTTATTGCCCTTTATAACCTGCTTATAGTGAGTAAAACACCTCAGGACCCACCGGAATTAACATTACTATTAAAAGTATTTTTCACTTGATTGGTTATCCCAGTATCTCCTACGCTTTAAAGCTTGAGATAACTACATGAGTGTCAACTATTTGGTTAATAGAGAAATAACCAGCTGGCAAAAAAATTAGCTGAATGTATGAAGAGGATGCCTTTCAGCTCTGGCAGTTCAATTCAATTTGATGTGCTGCACTTCCTCTGAGTAATCTCATTTTATTGTAATCCCAATTGAAGCTTTTACCCACTACCTAACTGGGATGTAGTGTGCCACGATATGCACCTCTTGTCGTTACTGAAAGACTCAAAGGCTCTAGAAGCCTGCCACTAATGGCATTTTACTATCTATATGTTAAAGAGTTGAGGTAGCTATGTGAACTCAAAAGGCTTTTTCCTTTCAGATTTTAACAAAGCAATTCAACTTGAAGTGGCAAGGCTTGATGGTCTCATCTTGATTCTAATTTAATTTATTGCCCATCACCCAGCTTTATCCTATTTGAAAAGTTACGCTATCACAGTTCTACTGAAAGGCTTTAGAATATAACTATTAGCTATCTTACATAATAAGGGATAATGTAGAGCCAGTGGTAATAAGGCCACAATCCTGCAATTTGACCCACTACTGAGACTACTACTTCTGTGCAGAGCCCTGCTGACATCAATTACGCTCTCCATAGATGCAAAGGTCCACCTAACCAGAGTAAAGTGGAGCATCAGGGCCTACAATTGCAATACACTTGAGTTTTCATTATGTTTTGTGCTAAAAAATGAGTGCTAAGGAAGTGTACCTTGAAGGTTTCAAAGGAAACACTGACTGAAAGACAGGCACTATTGAAAATCACAGCAAAGAGGAAGGAAATATTCATTCCCAGGTAAAGCAAAATAAAGGCATACTAAAGCTGAAGGTAAGTGTGAGTAGATACATTAGTTACTTATGGGTTAAAAAAAGCAAACAAAACCCCCTTTTAAAGTTAACTGCCATTAATAACATTTGAAACCTAGGAAACTCAAAATTAAACCTTTGATTTTATTTTGAAGCCTAACATTTGAAATGATTGAAGCAATTATTTTAGTTCTACTTGCACTGCAAACCTCAGCTCTACAGTAACGATGTAGTCATTACCAGCACTTGAGTCATTTATAGAATACTAGAAGCCTAGAGGCATTTAAATACTTAGAGAATCTAAGTATTAAAAATAGCATGGCAAAAATAGTGGGCAGATGTGTATACATACATCCATATGATATTTATCAGACAAGAATAATCCTATGCATTAACTTTGGTTGAACAAACAACTCAATATCACATGAATTTCACAGGTTCTCAGCAACAATTAAGTATGTTACAACTTGGTTTTGTTTTTTAAAGGAAAACAAACTAAGGATATGTGGTGGGTTGACCCTGGCTGGATGCCAGGTGCCCACCAAAGCCACTCTGTCACTCTCCCTACTAAGCTGGACGGGGGAAAGAAAACATAACACTCTTCCCCTGCTCCAGCATGGTATCCCTCCCACAGGAGACGGTCCTCCACAAACTTCTCCAACGTGGGTCCTTCCCACAGGCTGCAGTTCTTCACTAACTGCTCCAGCGCGGGTCCCTTCCAAGGGCTGCAGTCCTTCAGGCACAGACTGCTCCAGCGTGGGTCCCCCGCGGGGTCACAAGTCCTGCCAGCAAACCTGCTCCAGCGTGGGCTCCTCTCTCCACGGGGCCACAGGTCCTGCCAAGAGTCTGCTCCAGCACGGGCTTCCCACGGGGTCACAGCCTCCTTCGGGCATCCACCTGCTCCGGCGTGGGGTCCTCCACGGGCTGCACGTGGATATCTGCTCCACCGTGGACCTCCATGGGCTGCAGGGGGACAGCCTGCCTCACCGTGGTCTTCCCCACGGGCTGCAGGGGAATCTCTGCTCCGGCGCCTGGAGCATCTCCTCCCCTCCTTCTGCACTGACCTGGGGGTCTGCAGGGTTGTTTCTCTCACATGTTCTCACTCCCCTCTCCTGCTGCAATTGCTGTTGCGCAGCAATTTTTTTCCCTTCTTAAATATGTTATCCCAGAGGTGCTACCACTGGTGCTGATTGGCTTGGCCAATCTTGGGTCCGTCTTGGAGCCAGCTGGCATTGGCTCTGTCGGACATAGGGGAAGCTTCTACCAGCTTGTCACAGAAGCCACCCCTGTAGCCCCCTGCTACCAAAACCTTGCCACGCAAACCCAATACAGAGTATTAAGTTAAAAGTAAAAAACTTGTTTTGAATTATTATGTCCCAAAGCTAAAATCTGCTTCAACTTCACTTAGGAACTTCTTTTAAACTGAAAGTCAAAAAAAGCCCATCTATTTGGAAAAAAAGTATCATCATTACTAGAAGAGAGAATACACATATCTGATAACATGAAAGAGATCTTCAAAACAGAGAGAAACAGGAAGCACTGAAAGAACATAGTAACAAAAAGGAGCTGTTCTAACAGGTAGTTGCTTTTTTCCTTTCTTTTCCAAATTTCTCCTCCGTGCATTGGTAGATGCGCTAAGGCAACAAGAAGACAGATGGAAAGCATAAGACAGTTTATAAAGAAAATATACTTTCACTGCATTAATGGATGCCCTTGCCAGAATCTTTATGAAGCTGTAAAAGAGTTGGAAGTGTTTCAGTGTGGTTATTTCACGAGAACAGTACGCCTTTCCAGCAGTGTAAATACTTCATGAATGAAATGGATGCTTTTTATACACCTTTCCATCACTGTAAATTTTTCCTGAAAGCAAACTGCCATTTGCAGGTAGTCTCCATTTAAACAACAACAGAAATGGATCATGGGGATGATGTAAAACATAATGAATCTAATGTCAATATTAGTGAAACTGAGTAAAAGGAAAGCATGTATGTATTTATTGCCTGCTTCCAGTCTGAGTAATATTGCATATTAATCAATTGTCCTATGGGGGGAAATGTGGGAAGGAGAGCAAGAACACAGTAAAGTGTAGGAAAGTATGCCTGGTATGGTGTCGTGGTGTGCTTGAAAAGGTGCTACAAAAGCATCCTTAGTGAAAGCCTGGCTACCTTCCTGTGAAAAGTTTTAAACGCACCACAGAGCTTGGCTTTCAAAGATGCTGAACACTAGCAACAGAGAGCAGTGACTCTGAATTTGCATACCTATTTTTAGTATTTTTCCTCCACTGCTTTATATTAGAGTTTGGAATGAAAACCAACTCCATGTTAAAATTTCCGTCAGTTTCTGTCAGGTATTTCTCATTAAAAATTCACTATGTCATTTTGTGTAGAACATATTTATCACACCAATCAATTCAAATGACAAGCTGAACACCGTGGCCTAGGCTCTGCCTTACAGATATTTTGTCCCTGTATGTAAACACAAGCTGGCTTTAAAGCAGTCAGAAAATCCCAGAGAAGGCACCTCCAACAGTCCTGTTAGCAGTGGTGCTGTACTGACCACCCCAGGTATATACAGAGTAGGTGTAGGAAAGCTAATTCCACAAAATTCCTACTGTGGATCAATAGCAGCAATGTAATTTAGAGCAAAGCACATCCTCCTGTACTCATACTGGGCCCAGGCCCCGCTGAAATTATGTTGATAAAATGGGCTTCCCCTCCTGCAACTGTCCCTGGCCGGACATGGCAGAGAATTAAAAGAGGATGACATCCTAAAATCCAAGACCATTACAACAATAATGATATCCCAAAGGCACAAAAATAAAAAAAAAAAAAAATTAAAAAGCAGGCTGTTTGCAGGTAACAGAACTAGAAGGGTCTTTCAGTTCTCTGTATGACATTCAACCACAGCGTCATCAAATGTCATAAAACTACCTGGTAGTCCTGTTCTCTTAGCAATATGCGCAACTGTAGGTTTGAGGCTGTGTGGTGTACCTGTATCCCATAAAAGATTTGTGCATCGGTACTGGATACACTTCAAGCAATGGACTCAAGGAAAAGGCACATTAGATCTGTATTTATGCCACTCTACAGGCAGCGTGGAAAAGCTGTGTCTGCTGATGGAGCTCAAGATGCAGCAGTACTCAGAGAAAGGCACATCATTTCCCAACTGTAAAGGGGTGGGGTTAATTCAAAAAAGCACACAAAACATTTTCAGCAGCATTTGATCCCTCAGGCTTTAAGCAGGAAAGGCGGATTTAATCTGTCATAAAATAAATTCTTACCTTGATCAAGTTCCTTGTCTGTTATTTGTCTCTCAAGCTGCTTCCTCAGTCTCTCATTAGTTTTTATGGAGTATTCTAAACGTTGTCTCAGGATTCTAATTTCTTGCAGATGCTCCATTAATAACTCTAAATAAACCAAGAGACCACTTCTTATTTAGAGTAAATGACTGTATTCCTTTACACTATGCACTCCTGTCAAATCTAATATGTGTTAATATTAAGAAATGATACAGAGCTGTTCAAAGTGGCAGACATTAAATATCTGAATCCACAACAGTCTTTTTCCATATAGTGCCCAAACTGTGCATTTAGTGAAAACTCCTACTCCACATTTTAACTTAAACAATGGTCCACTTTTAAGGCTCTTTAAATTTCTTCATCCTACAAAACCGTAGTAGACAACAATTTTATCTAGTTAAAACATTCCCCGTACTGGGAAATGAATCCAGAGGTCTGCAATGCAGCTTCACATTCAGGCTCGATGCACCAATAGTATACATTTTTCCTTATAACAATAGGAAGCTTACCAGAGCAACTCAGATATAAATTTGACTTTGACTTACACAATGCATACCATAATAAATAAATCTGTTCTATCAAGTTTCATTACCATACCTTTTCCTTCTTGCTTTGCCATTCTACAATTTTTCTTGCATTGGTTGTAAGTTTCAGCTTTACTCAGGAACTTATCTGTTCTAACTGTCACTATCTTATTTGTCAGTTTATCCATGTCATACACTCCTGGTTTACTCTGCAATATTTTTCTCCTGAACAGTACGTGCTATCTCAGCTATTAAATTTTCATCACTGCCTATAACAAACTACTGCAAGCACCACTTGTGCTTAGTGAAACTATCCAGGTCAAACATGACACCACTTATTAATTATGCAGCACTTACAATTCTCAAGGAAACACAACACTGGCTTTTATAAAATTAGAAAATCTCTCTTTTTCAATGTAATAATCTCTTGACAATTGTCTATTTTCCCCTTATAACTTGTCTATTTAAAGACTGTCTGGAGTACTGTAAAAGATGATAGTCTAAAACAACAAAGACACAAAATATCATAGTTAATTTTGTTTCAAACAGGAGGTAGTTCAAATCGTTGTCATCTCTGTATGCCTTATTACTGAAATTGCAATGATTATGCAAGATACTGGAAAGCTGAAGCAGACAAACATTCTTCATTATTTCTTAATTAGTTCCCTTGTGTCTTATTTATCACATTTTCCCAATATCTAGTGAATCATCAGTGGGGAAAAAAAATTACCTGGGGGAAACTTGCTTGGCAGAAGTGCCAGTGTGCCATGCTGTCCTTCTAGGTCATGTCTGTGCTCAGGTGATCCAAGAGACAACTTTTCTGACAAATCAAAGTCAGACAAGCTATGAAGAGCAGATGGTACAGGTGATTCATCCTTCAGTTGCTGGTACCTTGTGGTGTTCTTGTCATTATCCCTTTTGTGCCAAACAAAACGTTTTAAAATACAAAAATTATTTTGTTACTTTGGAAGCATGAACAGAGAGCATGGTATCAAATTTACAGGTCACAAGTAAAGCAAGTGAATTTCTGCGACAGAACATGACAAACCACTACACATCAGAGGTACATATCAAGACTGAAATTCAGACCTCACTAAAGTCAGCAGGAATAATCAATGGACCTCCAGCCTAGTGTTCACGTTCCAGCACTAGGTAGTCACCTTCGTGTTAGGGGATCTCAAACTGCCTTGAACGGGCAGCTGAGGATTTCTGTAGCACATAAGAATCCCAGGCTGGCATAAAACCAACATATGCAGCATAACAACACCTGCTCTCTTCACCTCCAGCATAAGGGTGTTTTGAGAATGAACTTCCACAGCACTGTACTTCAGAGATCCTAAGCCAGCCCCCAAGGTCACAGAAACAGTAAGGTAGCTGACTATCCCTCCTAGCAGCTGGAATTAGGATATCTGAACATACACAGCAGTGTATTATGGCACATGTTTTGTTTGTTCATGAAAGGAACAGTCCTGGTATGCTCCATGACACTTCCTCTCAGTATCTCAGCTGTTTGATAAGAAGAGTGGAAAAAAGCCTTAGTTTGGTTTCTATGGATTTTTTATTAACAAAATGGATATTAATGAAACAGGCAACATAAGCAAAGCCCTCCCAAAAAAGCAAAACAGCAGAAGTTGTGCTACAAAACATGGAGCATCCTTATCAATTTATCAAACAACCATATGTTTGAATTGCACTCTTACCTTGGAGCTAATTCATAAAGTATAGTAACTTCTGCACCTATTGATTCTCCTGCAAAGCAGAAATACCTGATTAAAAACAGATATTGAGAATTATACTTTTTCCCCCTCCATCTTAAACTATTTAAATATAGACTGGTAAATTAACGAGAAATTAGAGAAGTCAACAGATACTCAACACGCTGTGTATCAGTGTCAAATGCTGTACATGAACAAAACTTTTAATAGCCCAGCAACAAAGCAATAGCTTCCTCCATAGTTCAGAAAAAATTATTAGGTACCACAGGTGCCAGATTTTACAGCCTTGGTGTTTTAGTTAGCATACAGATTATGGCAAAATAATTAGGGGTACATGCCATTACTTCTTCAACAAAAATGATATAAAAACAATTCCATCACACTTGGATTTTGTCCAGCCAGAGTCAGGCTAACCAGTTATCCTTAATAAAGGGGCATGCACAGGATTTTGCCTGCAATATTCTCAGTGGTAGAGCGCGTGAACACAAGCACAATTCAGTGCAAGAGACCTGGACTCAGACCCTAATTTGAGTAAGGAAGTAAGAGTTGCATGGTGTCACCTTGGCTCCCCATATTCTAAAATTTTTGTGCAATTAAGCAAAAGTGGCAGGCAAGAGTCGCACAGCTGAAATTTTAGGGGAAATGAACTGAAGGTCAGGATGGAAATGCAGAGACAGACGGTTGTTTATGCTGCTTCTTTACAGTCAATTCTTAGTACGCTGGATGTTCTTTATAACCCTACAAACGTCATTTTATTTTAATGTGTGATTCAATGCAACACCATTGTGTTAGATATATTGAACTGTCTCGGTCGTCAGTGACTTTTCATAGTATATAGGATACCATCTGTTGGTTTAAAGGCATTTAATGTTTATTCACTACACAGTCTTCTCATTTGTAATGCAAGAAATCTCTGTAGCCACTGAAATCGTTGAATACACTCAATCTTTTGTTACACTGCTATGACACACTAGGCGTAGTACCTTTCTCTCATATACAACTCCTTTATATCAGCAATCAAAACTGCAACATGCTGCCACTATCTGTAATGAAAGGCAGAATACAGATCATTGTATGGCTGGGCCCTGAAAGTTTCTGAACAAAGTGAATCTTCTAGAGCTAATTCAGGAAGACCTGGGCATCAGGGTCCCTATTTCAGGCCACCTCAAGTGTTTCGCTGAAGATATCAGATTTGCAGCTGACATCTGTGGAAGTATTGCTAGCTGGGTCAGAAAGAACAACACTTGGCAACGATAGGAAAAGGTCTTTCTTGCTGAATTTCACTCATGATAGCATCCCTTTTCCATTGCTTTGCTGCTAACTTTCTTCAAACTACAGACTGAAGGCAATATGCATGATATACTCTTCCCTCAGGTGATAAATGTCGATTTTGATGCTCATTTTACAAAACATGGTTGCATTTTAGCTCTCTATTATGAAAGATAGCATGTTTTTCTTAACCAGCTAGACTATTTGGCAGCAAGATGCAGGTCTCTTAGGAAAATAATTAGAAATGTTAGGAGTAATACATCTCCTAATACGGTCCCACTTTTTAGACATTTAAGGCTTTGCCTTTCCAGCTTAATGTTTCCCCACCTATTGTTTGGGAAAGCTGGGATAAACAGTCAAAGGACAAGAGCATTTTCAGATGCGTAAGCTCCCATTTTTCAGACAATATGCCAGCTGTCACTGATCATTAAAAGGACTTTGCTTACTGGCACACATTACAATGTCCTTTACTGTGTATAAACTCCATTCAGCACTAAGCTTTCTCTAACACCATTGAATCATAGAACGGCTTGGGTTGGAAGGGACCTTAAAGATCATCTAGTTCCAACCCCCCTGCCATGTCAGGGACACCTTCCACTAGACCAGGTTGCTCAAAGCCCCATCCAAACTGGCCTTGAACACTGCCAGGGATGGGGCAGCCACAACCTCTCTGGGCAACCTCTGCCAGGGCCTCACCACCCTCACCATAAAGAACTTCTTCCTTACACCTAACCTAAATCTTTCTCTCTTTCAGTTTAAAGCCACTACCCCCTGTCCTATCAGTACCTGCCCTTGTAAGAAGTCTCTCCCCAGCTTTCCTGCAGGCCCCCTTTAGGTACTGGAAGGCTGCCATAAGGTCTCCCTGGAGCCTTCTCTTCTCCAGGCGGAACAACGCCAACTCTCTCAGCCTGTCTTCGTAGGAGAGGTGCTCCAGCCCTTTGATCATCTTCGTGGCCCTCCTCCGGACCCACACCAACAGGTCCATGTCCTTCTTATGTTGGGGGCCCCAAATCTGGATGCAGTACTGCAGGTGGGGTCTCACGAGAGCACAGCAGAGGGGGAGAATCCCCTCCTTCAACCTGCTGGTCACGTTTCTTTTGATGTGGCCCAGGATACGGGAGCTGCAAGCACACGTTGCTGGGTCATGTTGAGCTTCTTGTCAACTAACACCCTCCCAGGTCCTTCTCCTCAGGGCTGCTCTCAATCCACTCATCGCCCAGCCTGTATTTGTGCTTGGGGTTGCCCTGACCCATGTGCAGGACCTTGCACTTCTCTTGTTGTCTTCTCCTAGGACCCCTGCTCAAGAGGCTCTTGTTCTACTATTATGCCCTACAGAAACCCTCCAATACACGCTGATTTGCAACTCGACAGTCTCTTAAATTCATGAGCTACTCAAAATTCTGAAAGGAATTATTCTTCTCTGTCTTCTAACCAAATAGATTTTCCCTTTCTCCTCCCTTATTTTAATTTTCTATCTGCACCATTTGGGTGGGTTTCTCCATAAAGTCTGTAGCTCTTTTTCTTGGTTCATCCAGTGACAGGTGATTTTACACCTGTATACAATTTAACTTGCGTTATTTCTACAGGAATATCAATAATGTGCAAATCAGCATGGTATTATCTTCCAACTGTGGAATGCTGGATTCCTTGCAGTTTCTTTAAAGGCATTGGCCATAGAAAATTGCCTAGATGGACTGCTATATGATAATTTCTTCTTTCACTCTAAAAGCATAGCCCACATCTCTGTACTGCATTTACCCTTCTTGCAAGCAACTGCACTTTAGGGGAAGAACTTCAAGACCTGTAATTTTCTCTTTTTAGTTAAGCATAGACTGTGTTAAAAACCAACTGTGAACCATGCCCATGAGAACCCTTCAATGGAGATACCCAGTGCTTAGGCTCAACAAAGTCAGCTGGGCTGTTTCCTGAAATAGAAAATTCTGAAGCCTACTCGTAACTAGACTTTTACTGAACTATAACCACTATATTTTGAACAGTTAAAATATGCATGTGCTAAGATAAACAATGCAAAATAGAAGGTGTCAATACAGAGGACAACTACAAAAGTAAAATCCAGTCTTGCTGAAGCACTAAAATTTTACCTTCCAAGACACTCCTCCCTATAAACCATGTAAAAGCAACCAAGAGGAAGTAAGGCTCCCTTTTCACTAAAAAGATTAAAAAAAAAAAAAACACTTCAAATTTCAAGAACGTTAATGTATCTCAGACAATAAGCACAAAATACTGCTACTTACCATACAGGAATTTCCTTTCTAGCTTCTCAAACAATAGTACACTTTGATTCAATTGCTCACGGAAGCCTTCAGCAACATAATAGTCTACATCACTGGCTTGAAGCAGTTCCTCAAAAGCTTTAATAAGGCTCGTCAGATGTTGATGGTAAGCAACACAACCACTGCGGATCTCTTTAATTTGTTGGCATTGAAAGGAGAGTTCTCGAGCTTGTGAATGAACTAATGAATCATATCTGAGAAAATGAATTTATCTTTAAAGTAGTTTTCTGACCATAAATAACATTTAAGTATAAATAAAAAGTGAATTAAACTTATATTCTTAAAATCTAATATTATGCGACTATTTCTTTAAAAATGCTTTTACAGCCATAATGAGAAATGTATTGTCTCTAACTGTTGAGTTTTGTATTTATAGGTATAACTTGTGGGTTATTATCTTTCACTTAAGTGCTTCATTTATAAGATGGGCAGCAACTAAAGTGATGACTTGTTTGTCTGCTTGGAAATAATGCGGATGGCATGCAAAGCTGCCAAATTAAACTAAGTAAGAGTGAATACATGAAAAGAATTTTTAACAGTACAGATATTTTTCCTGTCTGGTTGGGTTTTTGTTGTTTTTTTTCTTTTTAATTCACTATGGAAGAACAGATAGAGCTATCCCTTCTTCTGAAACTTTATGTATTTCCTGCCAGGAGCACAGTACTGGACTTTCCGAGCTGATGGTTTCACCCAGTCTGAAAATTCTGCACATCTCTGCATGTTTATTACCAGAGACATGACCATGACAACTACTGTAGTGTCCGAACTCCTGTACTCCACAAGCCAGGATATAAATTTCAACTCAGATCAATTGGATGTATTCTACACTTGCAAATATAGACATCCCCTTTACACTGCCACTGTCTGTTCACAGATAGACGTCTTTCTACAGAATCATACAGAATCATAGTGGAGAGAAAAAGGGAGAGTATCTGAAAAGATGCAGGGAATCAAAAAAAATATGGGGCATCAACAAAATCTATGATGGTGTGGGTTGTTATAGAATTTTTATTGTCATTTGTATAGGAAGAGACGCATAACTCATTTTTGGGTCTGTCACTTGTGACTCATGCAGTTGTCCTAGACAGTGGCCATAAAAACTTTACAGCAATCCATACCGTCTCATTCCTTAATTTACAGTAAGATCTTCCTTTGTAAAATGGATGAGGTATATTTTCAAGGTATGTAAATTTATATGTACTATGTAGCACAATTGTATTTTATGATAGTAATACTAAGAGATATACAATAGTCCATGTTCGTGGTTGCTCAGTGTCTCCAAATATTTCTACTCAAGCATTCCAAAGAAAGCCAAAGGCTGAATACCTTTCTTTATTATACTTCCTGCTGTTCTGTAGGCCCTCAGGACAATAACAATATTAGAGGGGGAAAAAAGTGGAGGGGAAGTTGAAAAAGGTTTGGTCTTACGGGACCCCATTCTATGTCTGTGATTTGTATATATGCAAGCCAAAATGTTGCCCCCAGTCTTATCATACAAAAAACAAGACTGATACTTTCCAGCCTCCCATAAATGATCTTCCAGCTTATGAGCTTATGCTATAAAATTTCATTCATTAATTTCTATATATATCTACTTTCACATCCTTCAGAGGAAGGCATTACGGCACTCAACTGCAAAATAAATTATAACTAGAGCGTAAACTTCTTATTTTACACATAAAGTCTGGTCACACAAACAGAAGGGCTAGCATGAATCTGCCAACCAACTGCCCACAAAAACACTTCTACCTTAAATGGGGCGTTCCATTGTCTTACACTTGTCACCTGAAAAAAACCTGAGTGATGCAAAACTGTAATATTTTGATTACAGAGGTCAACCCATCTCACAGAGTAACCTGAGGAGATCTGACTTTGCTCAAGAGCGGATGTCTTGCCGCAAAGAGAGTTGTGGATCTGAGGTGTGGGGAGAGACACAGGTGTGTGGCACAGAATCGTTACAGAGAACGATATGAGCTTATCAGGAGCAGTTCTATTGCAAGAGAAATACTGTTTTGTACTTCAAGGCATCTCTTAACTAAACTTTTCAGTTGCTTTATGTTAATGTTAGTGAAATTTAGCCTTTACTATAACAGCACGCTCCTATGTGAATAAAATTATGTTTGTATTACTTTCTTATGTTATTTGGTATTGCTGTTTATAAAAAGGAACCTGAAACAGTAATAGCTTTACTCACTTGGATGGTGATGTTTCTCTCAGTTTGTTCTGAAGATGATACACTTCATCAAGATGCATATTTGCAATTTGCTCTTTTTCAAGTTCTGCCTCATTTGCTGATAGTGGTTCCTTAAGGTTTTGTGCTGTCCATGCATCAGGTGCTTTTGAAGACTCTGAATTCCTATTTTCGGTGTGGATCTCATTATCCATCAGCTGATGGACATCACAAAATGTTTTGATTTCTTGCATAGCTGTATCTTGCACTTGTGTAACATGTCCTTCCATGGGCAAGGCTGTGTCACTCAAAACTATATTGGAAATACCACTCGATAAAACCTGGTCAGAGGTCTGTAAATGAAACATGAACATTTTGTACTTTTCGAGCTCAGACTTCATGTTCTTAATTCTTTGTTTCAATTCTTCTATATCATCTATGACTTCACAGTCATCAAATGCATCTGTACTTGTTACACTCAATTTGAGAGCACACAGGCACTTGGAACCTGAATATGCAGTGGCTGAGTCAACGTCCTCATGTTCCATGGAATAAAACTCTTCATTTATCTCTTTTAATGAACGATGGATATTCACGTTGCTAATGTTATGATGATTTTGCATTTCTGAAAAACAGGAGGCTTGCGTGTGAATATTAATACTTCTTTATCTGACATTCTGTTCTTAACAGCGCTAGAATGAATTCATTTACTTCTATAATAACAGAATAAAACTGCAGAATAATTACAAACTATACAATATTAGTTTTGGACTTTTGACCTCTATGATTTGCCCATTAATTCACCTTGCACATTAAATATTTCAAACCCCTTATCACCTTTCAAATAAACAATACTCAAAATACACCCACTTTCTTTTCCCAAATGATTGAAAATTACTTTTGCTATATGCAGTCCTGAATCAGACACTGATGAAGCCCAGACCTTTCCAACCACAAAGATGATAACCTCAAACATAAGGCACTGAGATTTAAAAGTAGACTCTATGACTTTAAGTGGTTCTTCCTAAAACTTCTAATTAAATATTTTTTTTCTGCTCAGTTCAAAAATTCTATACAAAACCAATGGGAGCATAAAGTCAGTGGAGTTTTTAAAAGATTACCAACAAAATAGTAGAATTTTTAAAAAGGGGCTTTAATAACTTTTTAAAATGTGTTCTAAACAAAATCCATAAAAACGTTTGGTGTTAAAGGTTTTACTGGCACTCGTTTGGCATGCACATCACATCCCTTAGTTGACTTTGCCATTCATAAGTAATGCAATCACCCCAGATTCAGACCAATAAAAGCTATATATTCCTACATATATTCTATGTTTATAGTTCTGTGTATGTTAAGGGCTGTACGTGTAAGTATCTAGGAAAATGGTTATTTTCTGGTTACCAGTAAATTAAATTTTCTCCTTCTATTAGTTCTGCAAAAGATCACTACAAATTAGAACCTCCCTTTTGGGAGTCATTCATTGATCTTGTGGAGGTCTTAATACTTTCAAATTGGTTTCCATGGAGAATTCGAATGCCCAGGTTCAAGCTCTAAATCAGTACAAAATCTCAGGGGGGGCAGCTGTATATGAAGGCCCAAGTCAAGCCCAAGCACAAGAAATAAAAAACAAATATAACCTAAAAGCCAGAAAAAAATGAAGCTGCAATACTGGGATATCAACATATTTGAAATTAAGGCTAGATGATGTTCTCTGCAGTACACAGATTGCTGCACACCATTATGCATGTCATTCCAAAGGTGACAGAATCACAGGATAGAAATGCTTCCAAGAAAATGCCCGTGTATGAATTCAAGACGACACATTGAATAAGGGAATGCAACACTTAAGTTCATTAGCTTCTCCTCCTTCTCTACCAGTTGGTTGCTGCAGTAACACAAATGTCAAAGAAGGTTGCGGACTGAGATGGAAAAAAAACCAGATAATAGATGAAGTCTTAAACTCTGCAGTCCTGATTTCACACAAACGTTCCAGATAACAAAATAAATAAATACAGATATTAGGGAAGAAATATTTGCGATTAGAATACTGGTTACACTTTTTAATGAAACACTGCCCTTTAATTAAAGGAGAACTAATAAGCTCTCTGTGCATATATGTGTCCACACACACAAAGGGCATACATAAAGCATGATCCTGCAAACCAACTGACTGGCTTCAGTGGAACTACTTATACAAATAAAATTAATGATGTGACAAAGGATTACAAACTTGACCATATCCTCTGTACTCTATACACAACATGTTAACCAGGTTATTCAAACCCTCCCAAAAAAGACTAATGGATGATGCAGAAACACGTAATGCACAGTATTAAGCCTATTTACATTTTCATTAAAAGATTCCATTAGGTTTCAACCTAGTTGAATGCCTTCAAATAATTCAGATAAGCAAAATTCTATCATTCAATTGCTTCATTCCAATAGTTCATAACTAGATGCAGAAGCAATAAGTAACAAACATTTAATTCAGAGAAGAGTTCACAAGTGAGGACATTAGCAATAGAGATCAGAGTTAGGCATACAACTCATTATTTTTACTGGAAACCAGACTCATAAATCCCTGTGGCCTTTCTGAAAGCATAACCCTTAAAAGACCAACTTGGATTCTTAGAGCAATTAATCTATACTAGCTAAGAAAACGAGATTTAAAACCCACAAATAATGGCAAGGGAGACAATTACCTGCAGTAATTTACAATTTTGCACAATTCAAAAGAAACTAGTTTTTATTTATTTTTTTTTTAATACTATACCATATAAATGCTCTACCTTGATAGTTTTGCTGATTTTTGTCCATCGCATATTCATTCTTGCCCCCTGTACCCAGATCAACACCTTGCAACTCCACCTGGACCACACTATTATCCACTTTGAGCAATGAGTCAACTGGAGAATAGTGGGGGAAGGTAAAACAGAAGTCAGTAAGTGACTGAAAAAAAATTCAGTGGGGATGGTTAAAAAAACAAACAAAAAAACCCCCAAAAAACCAAAACCAACCAAACAAAAAAAACCCAAACCAAAACAAAAAAAAACAAACAAAAAACCCCACTGCACAAATCCAAACCTGGTTCTCTGACAATTTGGAACAGGCAAATCATCTAAGGAAGAACAACTACTGAAAATGTAATACAAACATTACTGGTCATAGGAAACAGTGTTTGCACATATTTTTAAAATACTTGAACTAATTAGTAGGATAACTACTAAGAACGTGAATTGCGAAGGCTTCCTACCAACAAATGAAGATAAACATTTGCAAGTCCCCTTTGCAATGCAACAGTTAATCAATTTTTAGTGCATTTTTATATGTTTTATGTTAAGCTTAGAGAAGAGGCTAAAATGTTTCTCCAATATGAGCATTGATCATAAACTAATCTGCAATCTCCCACTGCATCAAGTCTCAAAATTACTAAGTGTGCAGTACAACTGTTATCCAGGGTAAAGAAATCGGTGTGGAAAGGAAACCACAGGACTGCAGTCCTAACAAGTTCTGATTCGTTTCAGGATCCAGTTTGAAAGTACTGCCCTTCTCAGAATTGTCCACAGATTTTGCGCCTACCAAAATTAATTGCTATAGTCCTATCAGCTTAAGTATTTACAATAAAGTTGTGCCATATCTGTCCCTTACCACAACAACATTATCATTAACAATGAAGTCTCTGCAACCTCTGCATTTGACAGTGGCTCACTTGCTACTTCACTGAATTCTATTCCTTATATTTACACCTCCTCTCTCCCTCACCTATCCTTTATATCTCTACTCAGTTTTTAATCTAACTGCTAAGCGCATTTTTGGTTTTTTTATCACTCCAAATCTTTATATAATACCATTGTTCTCTGCCTTACAATTTGTCATACTTTGCCGATCCAGATACTTCGTCAACAACTGAGTTTAAATTAATCCAGCCACACTGGAAACAGACACGGATGACTTGACCGATCAGTGGAATATTGGAAAAACTTACTTATGCAGCATAAACAAATACAGTATTTTTATAATCTCCTGTCTCCATTACAGACAGTTTTCATTACACTTGGCATCCTATAAAGGAAGTTTTTCATTTATTTAAACATTGACATATATATGTGCATATATGTGGGCACCCTGTGAAACTGTCATTTATTATATACTTTATGCCATGTATACACAGCACTTTCTACTCCATATAAAGCTGTTTTACATTCTAGCGGCAAAGATAAAAGAAAAAGAAAAAAGGTGTTTTTCAAGATCTATACATAGTTGCCTACCCAAGAAAATCATAAGATTAAGCAGCTTTGTACATATGTAAAAATGATCTGTTCTGACTTTCTACTACAAGAAAAGAAGCCACTGTTTCAAGCAGTATTACAAGTCATTATGTCTGCCCTTTATTTACCTCTCACTGATGTGCTTTCCTGTGCAGGCTCTTCTTGAAGGTTTTCAGTTACAGACTCATTCAATAATAACTCTCCATTTGTTTGTGGCTGAAATTGTTTGGTTTGTACTTCACATGCTTTCAGACCTTCATAAGGTACCCTGGTACGATGCTGTAGTTTCGAATCTGACTTCTGCATACCAGAGTTCAAAGGCACCTTTTCTAATGGTCTGGATGATTTTAAGAGAACAGGCAGGCGGGACTTCTTGGGCAGGTACACAGAATCAGTCTGAAAAAGGCATGGAATAAAATGGGGAGTTGGTAGCTCACATGTAACAGTCGAGTAAAGGAAGTATAAACAAACATTCCAGGAAAAATAAAAATGTTCCTGTAAGATCAGTCAGCTGTCACATTAGTTTTGAAAATAAGATCACAATATCCTTACAACATGAAAAACAAACATAGAGACGGAAAAAAACACGTATCCCACTAGTTCAATTTTCTGTAAGTAACTGCTGCTTATGCCAGCCACAGCCACACAGTGAATGGCTTCCAGTTCATGAAGCAAGACAGCAAATTCACCATTGAGTAGCAAAGGCTTTTAGTCAGTAGGCGTCTTAGTTAACTCTGAATTTGTGTAAGCCCTAGGAAAATAGTTTCTCACCCAAACTGACCTCTCTAACTGCTACTTCCCACTCTCCTCATTTATATCATAAATGTCTGACAGCCCAGTAACTGTTTCCCTGAAATCCTTTTTTTTTTTTTTATAAAATTTGAGGATCCTCCTTATTTTTCACAAATTCCTGAACGTATTTTTCTTTCTTCCTTTTGTCTCCACCCAACAGGCCCTACTTCGTACCAGCCCACTTTCATACCTTTGAGAAAATCAGCATAGCTTTGCATCAGCCACAGAAGCAATTTATTCTGCCATAGAGAAGTTCTTTATGAACAAGAATAGCTTCTTCAGCCATACAGTCTATAAATTGCTTCCGCAGGATTCCCATTTCCTACTGTAACAGACATTCCATCATTGGAGTTGGGGGGAGAAGTTAAATTTCTTAAGTCACTACATTTTAGCCTCTCACCTTTTGAAGACTGCATAAAATAAATGTGTCCTTGTTTAAACCACAGAGCATAAAATAGTGCTATCTCCAAAAAGATAAAAATATGCTATATGTTGATGAGAGTTATGGAATTGTGTGTAATAATAATAAAAATCAATAATGGCATGTTCAGATAGATTTAATTTATTTTTTTTGCTGTTCATTTGCTCCACTAGTGTCATAAGTCCCATAATTTCTTTTACCACCCTATGTATTCTGAAATACCTTTCCACATTCATTTCTTAGCAATTATAGTCCTTACACAATTTAAAATAATAAAAAGCCAAGTTCCATTTTCCTAATGACATACTCAATTCCTTTTGTACATACATGAATACAATATCATTTGGAGGCTGAAAAATAAATCCAGGCGGGATGAAATTCCTACTAGTTTTACTAAACTGCACTAATAACATTGAACAATTTCCAGCTGTCTCAGGGCTGTTGTGCAGACATATACGTCATCCAGATTACCCAAAGTCCAGTTCAGCTGGCTACATGAAATTATTTATAAAAGCCATTCAGAAGTAAAAGATACACTGCATTAGTCCAAACAAGAAAGCTTTTAAAGCAATTGACTCAGGGATTGCACTGAGGTTGCAACTGATTAAACTAGAGAGGAATCTGGAAAATGAGAAATCAAAACAGTATACTGAAACTCAATGAAGACAGGAACGTGAAAAAAAGAGAATTGCAGAAAGAACTCTAGGTATTCCCTGTGGAGGGCAGACAGGCCTTTACTTGCCTTCAGAGAGATTGTCCTTCATTCCTGAGAAGACCAGCAACTCAAAGACATCATTAGTGTTCTTAAGCAAGCCATCACAAGCAGACCTTCATTAACAGACCAGCTATGTCCTCAAATCCCTTCCCCCTCCACTACCCATCCTTACTCTTCCTGAATTCCACCTGCCCTCATCTCTTCCTGTGTTCCTGGAGTCAGCTGCCCTAGATAGCACCAACACAAACTGATGAGAAAGCACATCCACTCCTTTCTGTCTCAGACTAGCCAAGGCATCCCAAAGATGCAGGAACAGCTATCACAGCAAACAACCTGCCAAACACGACTGACCAAATGCCTAATGAACTAAGAACATTAACAACAGCCCAAGAACATTTCCATTATTATCCTCTTTCCTCCCCAAACATATTTTTTTTTTTTAAAGGTAGACAATTCACTGCCAATAAGGAAAGCTTAAAAGACTAAGAATGTACCTGAAGATACCCTGATAGATTTTGATTACATGTAAATTGTTTGGTGAAACAAGACATAGTTTTTGTGAGTTGCTTAGGTTTTGATTTTTCAGGAGTATCATAACCTACTGCTAAGAGTGGCATGAATTTGCCAGGGTGTTTGCCAGGGACCAACCGTGCATGCCAAAATCTCTTCCTTAAAATCCCAAACTATACTGAGATGCTTATACCTGTACAGAACAAAGTTTTATCAACATCTCTTGGTTTACAAGCCGCTTCCTTCAGAAAAATGAATCCGACAAGAACAAGCCAGAATAAAAATGAATTGTTCCCAATTGCTAGCTCACAGAAATCTCTTGATCACTAAAGTCATGGAAACCATTCTTTGCAGAAGATGCTACAACATTCTCTATTAGCAGCGCACAAAATCAAAAGCAATACTTTCCTTTGTCTGCTCTGCAAGAGCTAAGATCTTCAAAGAGTTTTCAACTTCGCTTCCATAACTGCTGCTGAAACAATACACGTGAACTCTTTAGTAGACACTGTTTTCCCAACTCTTTGTTCGGAATCACAGACTGCCTGCATACAAAAAGCTTGAAAACTTATCTGGCACAAGCAAATTATGTCTGTACTCACAAAAGAGGTTCTGTGCACTTAGGTTCCAAACAAATATGAAGAATTGCCCCCCCAGCTTTATAGAGTACTACTGGTCATACTTGTCTAAAAGCAAGACACAATAAGATGTTAATAAAAGCACAGAATTAAGATTCGAGTTTATTGAAATGTACCATTAACTTCACCAGCATGCTCTCAGACACCATGCAAATCTCCAATTCTGTAGACCTCATTTGCCATTTAGACTTAAGAAGCTATCAGTTCCGAATGCTCTGGTTCTGCACTTTATGAACATCTATGCAGAGATATAAGGTAGTACAGAATCAGGCCATTATGCTATAAACTATCTCTTTTTCCAAAAGCTATAATATTTACTAGTATCTGGTCCCGGTGAGGATTGAAATTCAATTAATTAATGTTCTAAAGCACACTGAAGTATGCGATGAAAAGCTCTGAACATTAAGAACAATTATCTAAAATATATTTAGCTTACATGTCTTTTTCTAATTTTAAAAATTACACAAAAGCAAGATTTAATATTAGAAATGAAACATATTTTTCTCTTTTATACATCTATTCCCTAAGTACCAGAAAGAGAATCTTAAATAAACTTACTTCATTTGTTCTCCTTGTAAAAAAAAGTCTTTCATGCTGTTCACCCTTCTTATACACATTTTCTTGCTGATGTTCTCTTTCTGCATTTAATCTTGAGTATTTTGGCTTTTCTTCTGAGGCTCCTTTTTTGCCTTCATGTTTGAATCTCATGACATTACTCTCTAAAGTCATTGTTTGTGTAGCTGCATCTTTCAATTCCACTTTCAACAACTCAATATCCTTATTAATCTGTGGCATTGCATCTGGATAAAGCTTCTCTTTCCCATCAAAAGTTGATTTCAATTCTACTTGCTGCTTTAAGAATTTATTGACCTGCTTGAAATGTTTGAGTTCAGCTCTTAGTTGAATAAGCATTTGCCTAAGATCTTTTTCATCCTTCTTCTCTATATCGTCACTTGAACATTCTTCCTCAGTTGTGTTCAGATGATCTAACAGTTCATTTACAATTTTCATTTGTTCTTGTCTGCTATGCTCAGGAAGGAGGAAAGAAAAGGCATGAATTTTGATTTTTATTTAAGCAAACAATAATACCTTCTAAGAAAGACTTTTGCAATGTCATGACATATTTGAAATTCCCAGGAGATTCTGTTTTACTCACTAATGAGTTACTAACAGAGTTTTTGAAACCTTTTCACATGAGTTACATCACAAATTCTCTCATCAATGTTTTTATCCTATTCATGACCATTTATGCTCTACTGCCCCTTTCCCCATTCATGAACAGATACTAAACCTCTGGTAACTAAATCAATTGCCTACATATTATAGCAATGTAAGAAATGGGAATGGATTTTCAAGAGTCTACTCTCTGATTTAACTACCTTAAAAATAAAATTCTACCAAAAACACAGGAGCCTCTAAGATGTTGAGTTTTTCTGAAAATCCACCCCTTCATGTATTTCTAATGTAACAGGGAAGATGGAAACTGAGAAAGCAGGCAAGAGCCTGCAAAAACAGCTCACTACGGACCACCAAACTGTCCCACAGATAACTAGTGGTCCATGGACAACAGTCTGGAAAGCAACATTTTAAGTGAAACTGAAGCCAAATAAGAGACATTTAAAGCATAAGCAAGCCCTCAAACTCTACAGATGATTTCATGCATCCAACAGAGAGCTGTTTGTGCCACTAAACATATAAACCAGCTTTTAAAACAACTGCAATTGTATGGCTAGCATTTGAAATGGTAGACGCTAACTAGGCTTTTGATGTCTTTCCCTGGCATCTAATGTCATTAGTAAGAATTCAGTTATGCAAAGCACAGGCTCATCTCCAGTCAATCTGGTCATTTATACTTGAACATAGAAAAGATTACACGCTAGAGCTATAAAGATGATGGTGCTGGAATCACTCATTAGCAGACTTTTAAGTAAAGTTCACAAATAAAACAATGTTATCTATTCGTCTTCGAAGAGAGTAGTATCACCTCATCTACCACTAACCAATGCTTTGACAACTAAGACCATTTATGCCTGTTGGAGAGTTTTAAATAGTAATGTAAAAATATAGAATTGCTTGAGTAAAGTCAGTGCATGCTGAACACAGAAAACAAGATTTGACTTGTGTAACTGCACAGGATATTCTGCTACCAGCATTGCTAAGCAAAACGTATATGGAAGGTCATTCCCATTACTCTCCAGAAACCACTATGGCTAGCTGAAGGAACAGCACTGACGGGCACTGAAAAAAGTCACGTAATACTGTATGTAGTCATTACAGTGTGGAGAGAACTAGGAAAGGAAAATGAGAATGATCACCACCACAGCTCTAATTCAGTTTTCAACCAGGAGATTAAGTGGTGTAAGCATGAACTTGGGGGAAACAAAACTAGTCAGGGTATGGTTTTCCTGTGCACCCTTTTCTTGCTTGGTATTGTCCAGTTCCTATGGAAATGAGCACTTCAGCTGGGAATTGATCAAACCATAGTGCAACACACACACTTGAAAAACACTGGTTATGCTAGGGCTTATATAGATTTAGTTACACAGGTATTTTCTCCTGCATGAAAAGTGGCCGAAGTACAACATGGTTCGTCTCAGCACAGTCCTACAAGTGGTTACACTGGAATAACCAATTAGTCAACTGCAGGACATGGGGCCCAGACTCTCTAAACTTCTGAACAGGGAGCAAACCTCTGTCCAAGCAATTCAGATGAAACGGCAAAGGCTACAAAGCGTACAGTAACGTCCATTCAAAATTAACTCTGTAAAAACTAATTTTAACTCAAATTCCTCCATCCTCAGCTCCTTTACACATAAAATTTTTACAGCAGTACAGTGTCATCCCCTCCACCACACCACCTTTCACTGGCCTGTGGTCTCAGATATTTCATTTAAAAAAAAAAAAAAAAAAAAGTACCACCTATTATCATCTGAGCCCTTTAACACTGCTAGACCCCATCCCGAAAACAATCAGTCCCTACAGTAAAGCTCTGTGTATCAGTAACTTTGGAGAGTTTTTTTCTTGTAATGGGTTTTTCATAAGGATTTCTACTGATAGTATGTTTCCTAATTACTTAATTGCATGATAGACTAAAATGGCTCTAAAGGCGCCTTGCCAATCTCTCAGGTAAATTAGACAGTGCCATTATCTAAATTCACTTTAGCAAAATTACTTTATTCTCTTCTCAAATAGAAATACCGTCAAAAGCAGCGCATATCCCTCATACTTACGTAGATTCCAGTACAGATGTTCTATTTTCTCTTAAAAGAGATGTGAGCAAGTTCTCTTCTGTTTCATGTTCACTCATTCCTATTCTGCCAAAGTGTTTGCCAGTTGTATCACGTTCAAACTGAGGCTTATTTGGACTCCTATAATGTCTATCTTTGCAGAAACTCTCTGAATAGCCTGATGGAGTTATCTGTTAAAAAATTGCAAACATTTTCTTATTACCCAGGTATGTAATGTTCTATTAAATTCAGGTCTGTAATCTTTTTGTAATCGGGTTTTGTAATTCCTGATGCTCTTTATCTACTTTAAGAAGCATCCACAGACATTTCACTTACTATTTGTTAATAGAAAAACTAATTAACATCTATTTCCTATGATTAATTCATAGTGATCAGTTGTTTAGTAAGTAGTAAGTAGATTTCCCTGAAGGTCTTTATCTATGAAGAGGTATGAAACTTCTGGAATGTTCCCTGCAGATTGCAACCAACTTTTTATTAGCTCACCTTTGAATCATCTGTCTTTACAGTACAAAATTCTGTCCCAGGATCTCCAGATGCAAGCCCTGATGGCCAGGACAGGATGCAACTTGAAGTATTTACAAACCGCCAACTTTTTGTATGCAACACCATAGACATGTCCGAGAAAATTTCTACATGGGAACTCTCCAGCAATTCAACCCTCATTTACATCAGTGAAAGTCTTCTGCATCAATTACTTGAGAATTCATACTGGGCCCATTTGGATACAATTTCCATCAGTAGACATCAGCAGTGAGAGATTAGGATGTTTAAGAGTCAAGAGAACCTTTACAATACATCACTTACCTGTTTCTCCACCTCACAAGGAAAATCCAAAGATACTTGAAGGCATACCTAGTAAACAAACACAGAAATTACAAATTTCAAAGAACAGAACATCATTATTCTTCAACATCACCAACCAAAATGCCCTGGTTTGGGTCATATTTTAGCATGTTATAATTTTTAAATCAGAAAGGTTCAACTTTAATTGCACTCTACGATCCTCTAAGATCCCTTGTAATCTGAATTATTCTATGATTCCATGATGCTTTATATTACATTGCTTTTGAATAATAGACTAAGAGGACATCAGATTCCTGTATGTATGAAAACGTAGCCAGCAAGTTACCAAGACATCAAGTATTTCAACCCTGAAGAAGGATCTACAGTACTTTTTCTGCAATCAGAGCAGCAAGTGAATCTTGTAGAATTTGTACTATATGCCTGACTCCAATGGAGGCTGAAGATCAGTGTGAGTGTGTATAAAGAAACAAAATTTCAAGGGACTTTGTCATCCCGCTTAAGGAAGATTATGAATACTCAAACAAGAGAAAACAAGGACCAGAACGAAAGCTACCTTGACTGCAGAACCCTAGCAGCACAAAAATATAGGAAAAAGCTTTCAGAAACTCTTCAGGATAACAATTAGTTGAAAGCAAAATCAGATACCAAGAAAAGTATGCTTTTCTTGCAAAAGACTTCGTGTTCTAAGAAAATAAGATTTTTTAAAGGCATGCAGAGAAAAGAGTACTGTACTACAATGTACCCAGAGCGGAGTCCTACCTGACTGACCCCCTCAGAAAATTGACTGTTCTGCATCTTCCTGTCATTGTCACCATCTTCAGTCTGCATCACAGGCTCCTCTGTTATTTCAAGACACTACACAAAGTATGGAATGATGTGAAAATGTAGCACAAAAAAAATACTGTGATATGAAACGTGCATAAATAAGTCAGTGACATGTCTTAAAAGAAAAATAAAAAAAGCCTGTAATACAAAGTAACAAACACTGAATTAGATTTCTTCAACAAGATCAAAGAAAGTTAATATAAAACCCAGGAATTACTCATATTAAATACAGTGAAACTTTATCTTATACATTCCTTCATTTTTATTTAACTCTTTCTCCTCAGAATTTATAAAAAATATAAAAATCACTTAAACTCTTCTGGCAAAGGAGCTCTATATCTTCAGTCATGTTCTTATTGTGCCTACTTTATTTTCCAATTTCCAGAATTTATTTTCATTTGCTACACAATTTAGGCTCCTCTCCAGCATCCAAGAAATAGATGCTTTTAAAACAAAGCACAGGTAGCTTGCTATACACTAAACAGATTTACTGTAACACCGAAGGTTACAATCTGCTGTGTCATGCCTAAAGTTGCCGATTTGTAGCAAATGCTGCCAAATCATCTTTTTCTCCCTATTTCCCACAGAACCCAATCCATCTCCCATCACTCATATTTCCTGAGCAAAGAGGAGGAGGAAGACTCAGCTTTTTTACCAGCAGAACCCAAGTTTCTGACATCAGCGTTACTGACAGTAAGACCAGAATCCCTTTGGTTTGCTGGGTGTTACATCCCAGCAACAGATCTGCAAGCAAGGGATGAGACGCGCACGTTGCTCCTCTCTCAACAGCAGCGAAGACCACTACTGAGCGAGCTGCATTTGTACACAGTTCACAGAGAATATTTTCACTTCGCTTACAACTCACCTCCTTTACTCAGTTTGCTCTGAGGCCAGAACAGAATTTAGCCTTGCCTATGTCGGTTTAATACTGATCATAAGAAACTCTCTTATTTGCAAAGAATTATTGTATTCAGTACCCACATTCTGGCACAGCCTGTCAGACAACAACCTGAGTAGAAGGATAGTCTTTCGTTCCACTTTGGGATCTACCACAAGCAACCTGCAGTTACCACGTTCCACCACTCCCCTGTGATAAAACCGGATTGGACATTTGTATCATCTTGTTTTCATCTTGTTTTATAGCAACATTTCCCAATCTAGTAGAAAAATATAGTTATTTAAGATCTTTGCTGCTAAAATCTCATTAAATAGTAGAAATGTGCAAAAGCGATGGTAAATATCAACGATGCTATGCCTAATATGCCTAAACCATAGGTAGGATACAGCACTAACACAGAGGATTCAAACCTGCGTTGGATAAAAATTTTAGTCTTAAAGCCCTTGTGGCAATAATCTAGCACTGCTGTGTATAACAATCATATTTTGGTGTGACTTGGGCTAAAGAAAAATTACCTTAAGACAAGAAAAGCAGAATCTTGAGCATAGTTACAGAAAATGGAGATTATAGGTACAGAGACTCAGATGACTGACTGGAAGGAAAGAAAGTGGTGTCTAGGGGTTGTGGATGTGATATTTATAGCTTTGATGGATATACAGCACAGTGCTGAAACTTATAGCATGAAAAGAAAAAGCTGCTTCCCCGGTATCGCATGCTGGAAAGTCTTGCTCACAGCATGTCAGTCCAATTGCAGACAAACAGGATTCTGCAAGGAGTGTTATTTTTGCCTCCTAAGAACACTGGGAATTGAATGCATGTGTGGGGTTTGATTTTTTTTTTAATTGAGTATGCATAGAATGTATGCATATATATATATATATATATATATAAAATAAATGAGAAAAGCCTTTTTATCTTCCAATTCCTAGCAGTATAAGCAACTCTAATGGTTTTAAGTATGAATTTTAAAAGGCAGAAATCAGATGGTGCAGCATATTATATATTTGTCTTTTACTATTAGAAATCTATACTAAAAACTAACTTCCAAGTCATGTTTGAATTATTTTTGTATTTTCACTCAGACTTGGTTTTCTAGGACAACACACAGTAAAGACAATCTGAAAACTGGAAGAAGGCATGGATAGGATTGTGGTATACAGCAAGGGCATGATATATTGATCTTTTTATTGTAATCATGGGATGCCAGAAGTCCAATAATGTTAGCTATTATAAAAAAAACTGTTAAGGTTTAATATTCCATGTGTAGATTCAGGACAAACTCTGCATTTGTGTATTGAAAATAAACTTATTTGCACATATAACTTATCCACACAATGCAACTACCTTTTATGACTCAACATTTTTTAGTATATGCTTTTCTCAGGCCAGTATGTGATTCAGTAAGTGATGATTCTTAGAATGAAACTATTACACAAGACCAACAGGTTATAGCACACTATTACAACGAATCTCTGCAGTTTCAGCCTGGTCCTATGGTCCTGCATCTGAAAGGCTGAACAGAAACCTTCTGTGCTCCAAGGAATACAACCTAATGTTCAACAAAATATTAAAAGAAAATACGTGTCTTAAGGCCAGAAAAAAAGTCTACCAAGAATAAGCTGCTTGTTTAAAGTATTTCCTTGGAGACTGAAAACCTTGAGAATGTTTTTCCTAAATGAACCTCTGCTATGCTTGGTTTGCAAAGATCCCTGGAGCCCTGAAGGCTGAAATCACTGAGGCTGCTTCTCTCAGAGAAAGCAGATGTTCAGAGGACAGTACAAAAACAACCCTTTTCTCGCCTCCTCCTCCCTCCCTTCCAAACATGAAGCCAAGAAATAGAGTACTAGGGGCTGTCAGACCTTTGGGAGATGCCCTGCAGAGGCACCAACATGCAGATTCATCTGACTCGTGCTCCGGCTTTGTGAAGGAAAAGAAAGATGCGTTCATTTTAAGAACGTGAGAAGGATACATCTTCCTGTGCCTGTCCAAATTCCTCTTATAGCACATATGTTAGTGTCATCTCAGCACTACCTGCCAACAAATTCTAGCCTAAAATACACACAAAAAAATAGAACTTAGGGGTTTTTGACAATGGTTATTAATATGCAAAGCACACTGTTGTCACAATCCATAACCTGAAATCCAGGTTGCCATTTATTGTCAAGACTGATAAAATGGTATCTTTTAAACTAAAAACTTCTAATTATAGATCCTTTCACTTTGAGCTCCATAGTACTATTATCATTCTGGCACAGGTTAAAATACCATATTTTACTTTCCTATTTCCTTTACCAGAATTTTTAGGTTTATTTCTATTTTACAAGCTTCACTCTTTGTCATTCTACATCTAATTTCATGTAGACAGCTTCTTAAGTAAGTAGCCCTATGTGTACTTTTCATGCCGAGGCAAATGCAGAAGCGCACAGTATCTTGCCACCATCATCTTAGCCCAGGACACGAGTTCCTTTGGTATTAACTGCAGCATCAGTGGGGGTGCAGCACCCTCTGCAGGATGACGAGGCAAATTGCTAAAAATACTAATCTATCATGCACTCTGAAACAGATCGCCCACAAGTTTTCATACAAACCTATTACAGTAACATGTAAATTCATTATTTTAATAAAAGCCAGGGCACCCCTAAAGGTCGATCTATAATTTAAAACATATCTCAGTTAAAGGTAGCATAAGTATGTCTTAAAACTGAAAAAGCAGGAATATTTTTGATAATTGCTCCCAGTGCCATCTGCAGCACATACAGTAAAAGACATGACACTTTTCCAGAGTCCTGCAGAATAAACTGTCCTGCAGAAAAATCATCAATACCAGTCCCAGTTCTTGACTTAGGCAATCCCTACACATAACTGATTCAAACTATTCCCAATTTTCTTTTCTTTTAATTCAGAAATTCAAGACACAAAATACTAGCACCATCATTATTCCTTTTATATTTTTTCCTTCCTGTTCCATATGTTGTGCACAGCAACAATGTAACTGTAAGCAACAACCACAATAGAATATAAAGAAAAGTACTACCAGCCACATTTCAAGTCATACTTTATAACAAGCCAGAAGGTTCACTAGAATCTACCAGAGCCTCCTGAACACCTTCATCATTCACACATAAGATGACACATGGGGACCCAGCACCCAAAGTGCTTCTCAGTGGCAGTATTTTGCCAAGACCTCTTCTTCCCCACAGCTAAAAACAGTGTTAGCTTTGGGCAAAAGAATGAAACACCCAGCAATGATTACTTTCTTGCACCTCTGAGCAATCTACCACAATGCTGGCCACTTCTTCATATACCTCTATATTCTATAGGAAGGAACAGCAATGTATTTAAGTGACCTGAAGTACTATTTGGCTACAGTGAACCCTAGTTATTTTGTAGATGCAGAGGAGAGATGAACTAAGCTGTTACAGAATTAGAGGCAGCATGAGAATGACCCTCAAACAGTGGACAAGCAAACTTCCAGTAATACCTAAAATGTTATACAAGATATTGCTTTCTTTGTAAAATTAACTATTTCCTCCCCTTTCAATTGACAAAACAAATAGATCACAGACCCAGTTAAAATTTTAACGTGTATGTTGTTTCCTTAAAATCAACTTGACGCATCACTGAACACTTGCATTGAGCTGATTCTCCGTTGTGCTAACATCTAAAAGTTGTTTACATCATTAATTTAAAAAGTTATTATAAGGAATTAGCAACCTAAGCACCCAGAGTTTTACACTTATTTTGCAGTGATGTAAATGACTCCACAAGGTGGATTAGAGTCAGATTCACTACTTTAACACAGAAAACCTACCTCACTTTTGTTTAATATGTTTAGTGCTTCCTTCCCTTGAGAATCTGTTGTACAAAGTCCGAGTTGTTTTTTCTTAAGTTCTTGATTAATTGACTGCAGATCCTTAACCGTCAAGAGAAGGTCAGCAACCTATATAACCAAAGGAAAAACAAACAAAACTGGTAACATCCATACTAGTATGAAAACAAATGATGATATATAAATCTCCAGCTAAATCTGAACTGCAGAGTTGGAAAGCCTGGGTTTCTGTATGTGCTTATGAGGCAATCTCCCTATGTATGAAAACATCGTTATGTATTTGTGAGTTAGTGTTCAAGAAATCTTAACTTGTAAGACTGTAGTTTCTAGCCATGTTATTAAGCTGAGGTATCAAGTTTCACAACTCAGTAGCAAGAAGAAACCTGAGAGCACCTCACACCAGCAGGCTGATTTGAGAAGAAACATTTTAGTGCAAGGGAAACCAGCATTCCAGGGAAATAGTAGCATTCAACCTGTTCTTCTATCTCAAACACCCTTTATAAGCCACTATCATTCTGAGTAGTTTCACAGACACAAAATCTGAATGGACGATCATGTTCAAAACTCTTGGACAGACGTTACTATCAGAGACTCATGTAGTATTATCAAGAAGGCAAAGTTTGCAGAAGAAAGTGAAATCTTTTTAGATCAATTAATATATTTGGAAAAAACAGATCAACATTCAGGCATACGAACCCTTTTTCAATTAAGAATTGGTTTATAAATGTCTTCTGCTAATTAGTGTCCCTGAACCCACTGAAGGGAATATGTTCAGAGAGAAAAGTGGTATAACCCCAGAACGGGACTGGGACACAATCTGGGGCTTATTTTATTGACACCTGTTCAGTGTAAGGCAAACTTCTTCCCTTCAGATTACCCACCTCCAGATTGTGAAAAGCTGCCTACAATTCAGCTGGCCACGAGAAATATAAAACTTCACTTATGTTCACTCCCAAATGACCATATTCAAAATAATTCCTTATCACAAATTGGTGCATAGATCAGAAGTCACTGCACACAATAAGGAGCCAGAAGAACAAGTTTCTGAACTTGGATACTGATCTATTGTATAACAATGGTCTGCACATTTAATCTCTGAATTTCAGTTCTCTTTATGCAGAATGGAGACAACATTAACTTACCTCAGGGTTATTTTATAACACGCCATATTTACCAAAAGATTTTCAAAACCTGGGATGGAGTGTGCTATACAGAAGAAAAATTAGAGATACCACTTCTATTTTCATGATTAATAAAAGTGCATAAAATACACACTGTATGATACTTAATGCAAAAACTTTTCTCTGGAGTTGGTATACTTCATGATGACTAAAATATGAAACTTGAATTCAGGTGCCTAACTACCATAAAACCTTTTCAGCAAGCCACCTATCTTTCAGCTGATTCTGAAGCTCATGTTGTGTAACAAAGAATAAATAGTTATAAAAGATGGATCACAAACCACAGAAATGAGAACTTTGAATCCTTTCAGAACTACCCAACTGTACCTAAATAAAATTTTCTGCGAGAGAGACACAAACTATAAACAAAGCAGAATTAAGCCATTAGAAACAGTAAATAATAAAAAAAGATCAATACCTTTTTCTTAAGTTCTTCAAGAGACAGATGGTCTATCTGTAGGCTTAAATGATCTTGCTCTCCTAAACAGATACTCATATAAGATGTCTGATCTCCACAGAAAGACAGTGTTTCATCTGTCAAAATAACCAAGGACAGGAACTAATTCAGAAACTCTATTTGCAGGAAAACACAGCATAAAATGCAAAGACAGGACTTTTCAAATAAGAACCTACTAGTAAGTCTGTGGGAGGCCAGTTAAAATGTTTCATCCCCCAAAATAAGCTTTCTGTTTAATTGAACAAATTTTGTCCTCATATTTCTTTGTGCTTCTGACACGTAGACATGCTCTATTTTCTGTGCCTGTATTTTCTGTGGTTATCAGCATGAGTTGTGAATGTAATTCTGAATTACAATTTGCATATTTAGCATTACAATTAGAAGTAATTTTTAGGAAGGATAAGTAAGGCATGAATAGTTATTCTGTTTTAACTATATTTTTATGAACACGAACTCAAGGTCTCAAGGCGCAAAGCTGGGTTAGACAAAGTTATTGAATCTATTTTGCTTTTGGGTCAAAAGATTTCATTAATTGAATTGAAAATAACTACTTATTCCTTTCCTCTATAACTGCAGGAATGATTTGTTATGTTTCAATAAACACCTGTTCATTTACAATATAGATGGCAGTTAATTGTATAAATATATCTCATTACATAGGGAGAAAGCATATCTAAATTAGGATAAAGACGAGACATCCAAATCCTACTCCCAGCTCTGACACTGATCCTATGGCTGCTGCAAGGACTCAAAGCTTCACAAATTATTACTAATTTTTAGAGCCTTCATTCCTAGCAGCCTCACCCTCAACACCACTGCTCTTGAGAACCCAGGAGTATCCACAAGACCCTTTAGCCTACCCTGGCTGCTCATCATCTCTGTGCTTTTGAGGTTGGAAACTCTGAAACAGCAGAAGCTTACCTTTTGTCACTTATCATAGCTGTCAAGGGAGTGATGCTAAAACTGAAAATCTAAGTTGAAAGGGGTAAGTGAACAGGCTTTATTGTTATTTATAGATCCCCTATGGAATAAAACAGATACATCTGTATGTATGCAGTAAACTATAGTTAACAATGTCCACTTACGTTATTCTTTTCTGTATCTAAGTATATACTAAAAACACCTCCAAAGAAGTACAATAAAAAAGCTAGAATATTATGTTATATTTAAAAGCTCTACTGTTTCTGAATTACAAAATAACAAAACCGCTAGCTGTTTTTATTTTCTTTGGAAATACTTCTTCTGTTAGAAGGAGTCTAGCCATTTCCTGAGACACAAGCTCTTTACCAAAGTATTGTGAAATAATTACATTCCATGGTCAGAAAGTGATCCCATGCCCACAGATTTATTCAAAGCCAGGAATCTCTGACTTCTGCAGAAAACAGTAAATTCGATGGGTACAAAATCATAGGCAGCTTGAAATGATCACTGTAGTAGAACTGCCATAGAATTACTAACATTTGATGCATGGAAAGAGAAAAGCTGTCCCTCTTTGCCCTGATTGCTCAAAGACATTGTTACAAATCCCCCAAATAATTTTCAGTGTAGAAAGCCAAAAAGAAGTCTTTTCACACCTTTTACTACTCTCAAACCTTTCTTCTCCATCACAGTAAACCGACTGTAATAAAACCAGTTTTCATTTGTGCAAGAAGATCAATAAAAGGGATGTGCTGTGCATGTATACAGACCTTGTCGGTTTTTAATGTCCTTAATCTGATCTTCTAAGACCTTCTGTAGATTCCGATTAGCTAAAATGTCGTCTTCTAGTTGTTTCCGCAGCATGAAAATGTTGTTTAGTTCTGTTTGCAAGCTATTTATACTAAAAAAGGAAGAAAAAAAATATCATCAAGATTCAATTCAAAACATTTTGTTGTGCACCTCAGCATCTTTTATACATCCAGGCTTCCACAAAGAACCCATTTCACATTAGCCATCACTGTTTTTCATCACACAGTTACAATCATTTGGATTCATAAGCACAATCAAATCCCTACATAGAAAGATAAGACTAAACGTTTACATATACAGCCTTTTCCTGCTGTTTTAAGCTGTGCTGCTTGTAAGTCAGCTTAAACATGACGGATGTATTCTACCAGCCAACTTCTGTCTAATTCTTTTTAAGGAAAATCAAAATTACTAACTTCTGAAAAGTATGCCAGGAAAGTATCATTATCACATAATACTGATGGCACTGTGTATTCCACTATACGGTGACCATGGAAACTTTGTTCCCTTGCTACAGAACCATACTATATAATCTAATGCTCCACTTAAGAAAAAAAAAAAAAATCGTGTTTCATTGAAAATATGACCCAGACACAACTAACTGTTTTATTTCTTCATTTACCCGACAGTCTGTAAAAAGACCTTTTAAGTTCTAAATTGTCTCAATTATCTCAATGGGGTGTAAATGCCAAAACTTAGAAATGATAATTTGTCAAGGTGAATTAATTCTTTAAGCAGCTTTCTTCCAAGGTGGCCACTGAAGCTCTTTCTTTAGCATCAGTCACTGCCCCTCAGGCCTCACTGTCTCAGCACCTCTAGCTGTCCCTTGCTAGATCTTCCCCATATCCTTCAACAACATCGACAAGACAGTTCTGATCAGTCCGTAAAAAGACTTAAGTACACTAAAAACTGAAACTGTAATAAAATTAAATAAATTGGATTTAATAACAAATAAATAACAAGGTGTTACTGAACTCATAGTATTATTTATTTTCACATTTACTTCACTCAGAACCTCAGTGTTTTAAGATAAATTAAGCTGCTGTAGAATTTCCAATCCACTGCACTAAATGCCAGAGAATTTAGGAATCTTTAAAAAAAAATTCAAATCCATCTTATAGGAGGCGATACAGGAACATACAGCACATCATACTTGCATGAGAATAAGAGCATATTGCAGAAACACATTCATTAAAAGGCAACATGTACGAAAAGACTCTCAGTCTGCCTTCTGACAAGCGTGCTGTTGTCAGTTTCCTGCACAAGAAACTACTGCTTTAAACAATTCTCCCTCGTTCAAGAGTATCTTTGAAGAGCAAGCTCTCTTAAATGCTCAGCAAAAAATTAAGAATAAAAACAAACCAACACATTACTGGAAGCTAAGTAAGCACATTTTCTCCTTTCCATGCATTAAAGGTTTTATAAGAAAAAGCATTGATTCCCCACTTGGAGAGACAAGAAATGTCTTGGTCCTGATATCCGGTAGCTTATTTCGAAAAAAAAAAAAAAAAAAACATCCATGTTGCTTAAAATAAATAATGCCTAAAAGAAGATATGTCAGCAAGAAAACGGATGTTTCCCTAAAATCCATGTCACTGCTGACGGCAATTAACACAAATTAGGAAGCTGAATTTATCTGCAGGGCTTGTTTATCAGCTCCCCTGAACTTTAGGGGTTCAAGTCTTCCATGATGAGATTTACAGCACATCTCAGCCCACAAAACTACGAGGAGGAGAAATAAGAAGACCTGCCTCCAACTTCCAGCTCTATTGTTGAATCATTCAGCATCCACTGCAAATCACTGCGTAACATGCACTGCTCTGTGCATCCTGTAAGTCCATATGAAATAAACAGAACTAAAGATCCTGATCCTACAGAAGTTAATTGCAAAACTCCTATTACCCTAACAATTATAACTACAGTTATAATTTTCCTCATTAGAAAGATATTCTAAGAAAAACTAGGATCACGGCTATGTTACTTTGTTGTCATTACTAGACAGCGTTGACAATCGCCTTACCCACAGAATGTGTTTCAATGTCAGGTCACACCCTCCATATGAAATATTAAAATAAACTGGGTTCTTCCTTCATTTGGTGATTGTTCAACAGAAAAGTTACAGAAGACATTGCTCTTTTCCCAGAGGTAAGAAATAATCACCATAATCTGACTTGTATCACTATTTCTAATGGCACTACTGTTAATGTGCTTAATTCAAATACCAGATCTCATCTACTCTAGTGCTATTCACTTTATGGTTTCCAAACTCTAGTGGTCTATAAACCAACTGCAAAATACAAACACACGTTCCCACAAAGTTGGCAGGTATAACCATTGCCTTCAGGCAGGAAGAGTCAGGAGCTAGCTCTCAAATGCTGTCAATACCTAATTAAGATATTTGTAATTATAACAATAAAAGTAGATTTTTCATAAAACATGTAAATTTATTTTACCTAAAGGCTAAGAATTTTCTTTATTTTATCATGTCTCCTCTTCAACTGCCAAGCAATAATAGGATACAAAGTAGGTGACAGATTTCTTTCTAAAATGTTGTGTACTTTGATTTTAAAAGGTTAAAAACACTTGCTCCTGCCATACTTCTGAATGCTTTACACTGAAAGCATACTATGCAAACCTCAATTATTATGTTTTGTTTAACCTTCTCCAAAATCTTACCGGCTTATATTCTCATAAAAATTCTCAGTGTCACTTTTAAGATAAGCATTATCTGTATTTTAGAAGTGTACCATGGCAAAACATCCAGCACCCAAAAGTTCACTGCGATTTGATTTTTCCTCTATATTCCAACACAAGGACACGTAACTCCTGAAAACCTAGCTGCTTACTTTGGTACCTAAATGGAAATCTGGCTCATCCAAGATTCCAATCCAAACAGAAATATTTTCAGAAACATTTAAGTAATTTAGATAACATAACCTCACTTACAAAAATATTTCTCTTTTAAGGAGACTACTTCAGGTAGTTTATGCCTTATGAACAATTGGCCAGTACAAATTAATCACCACTCCAGTTAAGCTGCACCTTTTTTTCACAACTTCTGACTTTTGCCCTTTGAGTTTAGATTATCCACCAAAACAGAAGAAGTACTTACCTATCCGATTCTTTGAAGGTCTTCACTAGTGTAGAATAAATATTTTGTTCTTTTCTTAAAGCAAGGATCAGCTTTTCATATTCAGCTTCTTTATTTTCCTAAATTAAAACAAGAACATACAAAGCTTACAACGTAATTTTTTAGTTCGCATGTTTACAGCTATATGTATACCTGTGTCCTGAAGAAAATGTGAAAGAAGCAGAAATCCAAATTTGCTGAAGAGGACTGCCCACCTCCAAAGCCTAATATGAATCTGGAAACTATTCATGATACTTAAAACCAGCTATTATTAAAGGAGGCAAATACTGTTTCACTATTTACCTACCGTGAGTCACATATCTAAACAGTGCTTCATCATTTTGATCAGTCTAAAAAGGTTTCCCCCCCCCAACTGTAGCATCCTCATTTCCAAAGCTTACAACTCAACAACCCAGGAACAATGTGGCAGGTAGCTATTTCAGAGGAGGGGAAGGGAAAGTAGACAAGCCCAAGCTCCAAGCCCACATTTTAGAAGACTGTCCTAACGGTCCTCTCTGTGTTCTAGATAAAACTGGCTTTCTTTGGGGGAGGGGTTTCTGCAAATTCTGTTCCATTTCTGAACAAAAAGGACTGTATCGAGCCGACAAATAAAGGATGAACATGTCAGATACAGGCTCGTTGAGTCAGCTTTCTGCACAGCTGGGTCACTACAACCTGCTTCTTTACTTGTGCAAATAAAAGAAAACTGTTTACCTGCAGTCTTGCTCACAGAAAGTATATTATTATTATTATTAAAATAAATCCAGACTCTTATGCAACATTCTCAGTAAGGATCCACTAATTTCCCGAGACTTTTTTTCACTCCAAAACAACCATACAGCCACTTTTTCAGCAGGAGGCAAAAAAATGCAGCTATTTAAAAGAGTATTTGCTTGCACTTATTACATAAAAATATCTAAGGTATCAGCCACCTCAGGAGAGAAAATAACTGGGATATCTATAGCAAATTTAGATGTATTAATGTCAGACACACATATTCTGCCTCCGTCTGAGAATAGCAGGCCTTGTTGCTCCCCTCAGTTTTCTTTTTCGACTGAAAACTGAAAGGAAGAACAAAAAAAGTGCCACAGCTAAGGGGGAATCTCAACGAAGAAAACCCTCAAGAGATACTAAATCATTAGCGAACAGATCAATAATAAGGAAGAAATCTACACCCAGGAGTTTTAAGCAGCTGTTATTATTCCAATTGCAATTCCTACGGAAGGAACTGCAACAAAAATTCTGCTACAGTAGAAACTCACTAATTCACACTAATGATGCAAAACCTCTGTTAATTTGAAAAATTCGGTACTCTGCAAAGTAAACAGTACAAAAGCAAGGACAACTGTTGTTTACTTTTAATTATTTACACTCATACTTCACAGTATGCTAGCAAATATGTTAAATAATATTTTGCAAGTGTAATCAAGTTTTGATGAAGTTACTCCCGTTAAGGTAATCTGCATGTCAGATCTTACCGCAGAAAGAGTAGCTCCTACCATTTAACGACAAAGATTCTTTGAAGAAGTGTCCTTGCCTTTGTACACATGTATCATGTTCAGCTACCATCATTCCTAACAGTAGCTGTATTCTAACAAACGTTTCCAGGTTCTAGTGCAATTTATACATTAAATACTAAGCTGTATATGAAGTGCAAAATACTGAGCTTCATCTCAAGCTTATTATCTAGATAAGCAGAGGAGGAGCACGCAGCAACGGTTTCTGCTGACTGAGTACTGAGAAACACAAAGGCAAACAGATGGAGGTGGGTGATCCAGAGCCCATTAATAAAAAAATCTCACAAAAAAAAACCATGCAAAAAAGTACATCTTACAGCCTGAATTAAGGAGTCTTATCAATGTGTTGGAATCTCAGCCTTTCAAGAACAGTCACTAAACATACACAGATTGCAATTTAACTTGGAAAAAGTTTGATCACAATGACACTGATCAATGACGTAGAAAGCAACAGGAAGAAATAAATCTTTTGACTTAATTTAGTCAGTTAACAGTCTGTTAAAATTTCTAGTGAACTCTTCCATATGTCTGATACAAGCCTTGCAATTATTACTGAAGACACTACAGAACTATATCCTAATTAAAAGCTCTTTCTGAAGCACTGGCAAAGTAATGTCACTCTGAAGAGTTTACGGTACACAAATTAGATAACGGTTGTCACCAATTGTTCAGGGTCTATGACTGCTATATTAACAAAGCAGTGTTATACACAGAACCGTGCTGTGGTTTCCTATGTTTCTTTTAGAATTCACATGTTAATTTAGTTCTACATTTGTACCAAAATCTCAGTAAGCTCACGAAATCCTCCTAACTCTTTTTTTTTTTTTCCTGCGTAACGGGAGACACGAGCTGTTTCTTAATTCCAAATGTCACAGACTATAAACAAATTATTAAATTCTAAATTCAACTAGCTAGGTAGAGGTTAGCAAAATCATGAAGAAGTGTTCTTGATTTTTCAGAATCTTTCATGAATAAGGATGAGAAGATACAGCATGAACTTTTTTTTTTTTTTTACATTATCACTGTCATTTCTAAATAAAGCGTAGGAGTGAATTATTCCAATCAACTCCCCAACGGTACACAAAACATAAGGCAGCTCTGTAACTTAAATAGACCATAATGCTGTGGGAGTTAATGAAACATTAAACCTCTTGACACATGGTGTGAGGGAAAATGTGTTAGAGGAGATAGCTGCAAGACATCCAGGACCATATTGCAGTGAAAGATTTATATTCCCATGAAAGGAGGCAATCTAATACATTAAAGTCTATATTTAAGTCTGAAATACTATTGCTAAGCAGCAGTGGTGGAAAACATAACTTACTTTCATTAAAGGTTTCTTAAATCGTAAGCAATGAAAGTAAAAGGTTTATATCTCCACAATAAATAACTTATTGGCAAAGTCACAAGAATATCTGGTTGCCTCACTGAATACTCTCTTGCTTCCAACAACTATCAGGATCACTTCAAAATCTCTGAAGGTTAGAGGATGAATGATTAAGAGAAGGCCATAACCTACACCTCATCACTGATTCATCCATCCATCCACCAGTACCAAAATTTGGTAATTTCTTCTAACATTGCAGTAAACTTTATGTGTGGTCTACCATAAATGAAACAATTGCTAATAAGGTTAAAATTGTTACAGGCCACTAAGTCATGTATCTAAAGATGAAAATACTATAGCAAAAGACTTTGTTGATGACTTTTAGAAGATGTCATGTCAACCACAGAAAATGTCACAAAGCTGTTGACTGCGGGGAACTTATGGCCCTTCTTGGTGATGTGTGAGGCAAGACTAGCGGACTATATACAGACGTCCAAGTATCACTTCATCAGGCTAACTCCACTAAGATTAAATTCCTGCTAATATGGAAATCGTGAGACGCACCAACCACATCCATTCCCATCACCAAGGCCATGCTCAGTGTCACAGGTAAAAAGCATCATGTTTAAAGTGGTTAAGACATAGATATTGACAAAAAAGATTGCTGTTTTCAGCTATAAACTAATCTCATCAAATCAGAAATTGAACTATCACCCTGTTTATATGCTCACAACATCAATTTCAAGAGACTGAAAGCAACAACTACAATGCACTGATCACTATTTAATAGACAGGATGCTTGTATAAAAAATAAAGTCAACTACACCACTTCCCATAATCACAACGACTCAGCAACGATGTGCACACTGCATCAATTTCAACAGCTAAGACATGTTTGCAGTACAACAAATGCACCAGTTCCAATTCTTATGACACCTATCAACAGCAATGCTTTAGCTAGCTACATGAATAACTTCCATGCATTGACTATCATGCCTCCAGCTGCAGCAAATTACATCACAACTGTATGCCCACAGTATTCTTCAGTTCCCTGATTGCACAGTATTAACTCCTTAAATACAGGAGTAATTATAACCAAAGTCAAATAAGCTGCTGATCATACAGGAATTCAGAATTGACTTGTGTCTGCAGAAACATCAGATTTGCCTTGCAGTGTATCAGCTAACTACATTTCCTACTCCAGTCTCAAGTGGTATATAAGCTCCCCCTCCCAAAAATGGACATCACAAGAGCCTACATAACAGCAAATCCAACAATTATTTTTACACTTAGAGAAATCAATTTAGAATTAAAACTTCTATCACTGTGGCCCCTTACTGCAGCATACGCCATGTGCAAGATTACATGTGCAACACAACAGAACCCAGAAACACAGCTCAAGGACTGAGCAAGAGCCACTTTTCTCAGTTTTGCTGCTTTTCTCAGTAATAAAATGAACCACAAAGTTCTAAAAATCTGTGTTAGAAATATATTTACTTAACAAATGCTTCCAACAAAAAAGAGCTTTTAAGTGGAGAAGTATTGGTTGTGAGAGAAGAGCAGTAAGCCCAAAACCAACTAAAGTTTCCAAAATTATATGGAGTCCACTGCACTTCTAAATTCCTTGGCTGTAAAATACATTTCATTCCAAGACTTCACAGATACCAAAGTCAGCAGTTGCATGACTAACCTAATTATCAGTGCCCTCGCACAGTCTCTCTCCAGCCCATGACAGTGGCTCAAGAATGCAAACTCTAATTAGAAACTGTCATTTATCTTCCCTGGCCTGGCCAAGGCACCCAGCAGGGCTTTGGATGTTGGTTGCTTTAAAATTTATCATTACATTAAAATAAACTAAAAAGGTATGATGAAAGAGAGAAAGTTCTGCATCTCTCAATTCAGTATCTTCAACTTTAAAGATCAATGAGGCTAGAAGAGCTTGGTTTCTGTTCTCTCTGGTGGGGAGGATCCAGCTGTGCATTTGTTGAGAGTTGGTGCAGCACTGTAAAGTCATCAAAGAGTCCAAGGCAGGCAATAAGAGCAGAGCTTTGGATAATCTGTGTCCAAAAACTTATGATTAATATGCCAAAGTGGGTTCTTACAGGAGATACCTTACACAGAAGTTGAGCTGAGAGGACAATGGGCTGTGATTAGGTATTGTTCACAATCACTAAGTGAACCCGCAATAGAGAATAGATTGTGATTAGAAGGTGGGTACTGGGTCATTACCATGCATGGCTTTGCTTGCCACTGTTCTCTCTCCTGGATATACACCCGTATTGGAAGTGGGGTGTATAGAGGAAAGTTAGTGTTTGATTTTCATTAATTCTGTATGATTTTCCATCACTCTTAGGTCCCTTTGTGACAGAAGTTATGTGCATGCACTGCAGTTTGTTTTACAGAGGTAGAATTTCTACTCAACCTTTTACAGACTGTATTTTCTCTGGATGTATATTCATATATACTTTGATATACGCTGCACTGGCACCCTAGCAAACAGTGATGCAGCTCCTTTACTCCGAGCTTGTCAAATAACCCATGACTCAATGTGTGCTTGCATCTACCTTTTTTAATAATAGTGCCCATAACATATTAAGCACCTCATCACTAGTGTGTTCAGAACATGACACAAGACACAGCACTCATGTTTCCTTTGCCATTGGGTCACTTTATTTTAAACTTCCTTGAGAAAATCTCATTAATGACTAATATATTATTAAAGAAACGAAATAGCTTTCTCCATCATTAGTATGTACTGGTCTAATTCTTTCTACTTTGCCTGATGCTTTTGGAGACCTTAGCATACTAGGCTGCAAACAACACAAAAAAAAGATGAGAAATGTACCTTCAAAAGCAGCTTACTTGTTCAATAATCTGTACACAGTAATAAAAAAATGCACTGATGGAGTCAGCAAGTGATTCAAAAACTTCTTAACAGTACCTGACTTCTTCTTGCTGGTACAGAAGTGGGAGGTGAAGGGGGAAGGAAGAAACTCTACATTTTAAGACTTTGAATTTTGACCTCTGATTTCAGGTACTAACAAGTCTTTTCAATTTATGGCATCAAATAAAATAATGGGCATATATTGTCCACATATATATATATATATATTTTGGTACTATTTCCTTTCTTCTTTGCTTTAAAGTAGTTTTCTTCTTGTCCTAGACACATCTTCACTCCCGTCTATATTTTTTATCCTCACACCCCATTTATCTCCTGCAGTCACTAGCTCTGTGCAATCTTTCCCCTTATCTATTAGAAGTACACAAACTCCCCTCTGCACCTCTCTTCAGAAATGCAGATACCCTCCCACTCAGGGAAATATGTCTGCCCTAATGAGCACAAAACTCTATCTTTTTATGGCAGGCAAAACATTTTACGTGCTTTCTGAGAGTAAAGAGTTTAGTGATGCCATATAAACTCATCAGAGTGCAATACTATGTACTCTCATGATGCAAGATCAATACCACTGCAAACATACAAATCATACGACACAATTATTACTAACACCATTGTTATCTTTTTTAATAATACAGAACATTTTGATATGGTACTGATATGAAGGAAAAACAGCCCTTGCTACATGGGTGAATTACAACATATATGAGTCCATACCTTTGAAGCCAAAGTCAAAATTCTCTTCAATTTCAAGTCAAGGTATTTATCTGCAAATGATCAAAGTTATGAAAAACTCACCTCTAACTCTCTGACTATCTTGATGATTGACTGTTGAGACTGTGCAGCACATTTTTCCTTTACTAAGCCCTCATTTTTCAGTTCAAGTTCTTCATTAGCTCTTAGAAGGTTCTTGTACTTATTCAGGAGCTCCTGCAATTCTGCATCCTTTTCTTTAACTGTTCCATCAAGTTTCTAACAAAAGAAAACAATGAGACAGTTTTACAAAATTTACTCTAGTTTTATATTGCACAATAGACAAACAAACAAAATTCAGAATATCCAAGGATGATCGGGCACATGTTCTTTACGTGCCATATTTTACCGATTTAACATAATAGAAGAAAGAAAGATCGAACAGAAGCTTTCCCCACCTATCCAATCTTTTAAGTATTAAAAAATAAGTCAAGGCATGCACCTTGGTCTGCAGGTATAGAGCAACCTCAGATATTACTCTTTGCATTGCTGGTTGAATACCATCAGTAGTTTTCCGGGTTATACCTCCAGCTATAAAAAAAACTGAGCAGGGGTCCATTAACATTCAGGCAGCTAGCTCCCTTCTCACATATGTCATTTTGAATGGGCTCCAAAAAAAGAAGATAAAATATTTCAGTATCTATACCTATTCCTCAACTTCTAGTTTCTGCACAATAAACTGAAAATCATAGGCACTTCAGAGATTTTGAAGTATCTTACCACAACAGTGAAAACTCTACATATGTATTAGTAAAGCTTTCTTCCTCCTCTGTCCACACGCTTCATAAAGCCCTAACAAGAATCTTGTGGAATACCACACACACTGTAATTATATGTCTGTTCTGCAAATACAGTATTACAAAAAGTGAAGGATTATCATCAAAATCAACAGCAAATCCAAACACAAATGTGATCTTGTAATAATTCCTCATACAAAATCAAACGATAACTTCCCATTTTTCATTTCAACTTAAGTCTACCTACCTGAAGCAGTAGATCCTTTTGATTGACATTGTCTGTTAGCCGTTTGATAACTAGTTCTTGGCTCTGCAATTTCTGATTGCTTTCACTCAAAAGAATATTGTAATGATGTTCAACTGCTTTTTCCTTCTCAGTCATTTCACCATGTAATTTTTCTAGTTGATTTCTAAGGTCCTACAAAAAAAAAATGAAACTGAGTATTTAGCAAATAAACTTTAAAAAAAGTTTAAGACTAACAACCCACATCATTAGCTTGAATTTCCATTGCTTTAAATTACTCATATCACCAAATTGTCTGGAGGATGCATTTAAGCCAGTGTCTTTCTCTTGGCATCAATGAATACAATTAAAGAAAAAAAACTTTTAGATGAGGTGTCAGTATTGTCTTCTAAAAATCTAGGTGGTTGTTGTTTAAACACTTCTCATACAGAATGACTAGACTACAAGGATGTGGGGAATATCATGCACCTAGATGTTGTCACTGTCAGAATGAACACTCACTTCTGAGTCAATTTACTCCCTTGCTAGAAATAGGCGGAAATTGGTTACGGGTGATTCAGTTTGTCATTTGCTCTTTTTCTCATCACACCATGGAAATTCTTGCACTAACATTGCAAGTTACTTTTGCATCAAACAAAAGGTCAGAAATGTTAAAACATTTTCTTTTGATAAGAGCACAAACTTCAAACAACCAATCAGGTCAGTCTCATGATTAGAACTTGTGAACAGAACTTCATCTTGATTCTGGCTCTGTTAATTACTTCCTGCAGCTCCACGATTAGTTGCATCATCTCTGCATCTTAGATTCCCCATCAGAAAAACATATACTTCTTGTCCATTTTGCTTTTAAAACACAGGAACAATCTCTTGCAATAGCCTTATGCAATAGCAAGTCCAAGGGACTTTGAGATCTGTTAGGATCATCACGGACCACTGCAACATAAAAAGCAGTATCTCCTAGTTCGCTGGTCACACACTTGACACACGCCACAATTACAGCTTTCTCCTCTGCATTCCTACAGATCCTATTCCACTTCACTTGAAAATCCACCATCTGAAAATGTAGCTATCTATGGGGTTTCAAAGTCTAACCACCCAATAAAGCCTCGGGTTCCAAGCAATAACATCAAACAATTCCTATTCCTTACATTTTGCTATGAACTGGGACAGTCGCTAAATTGATGGAAATATATACGAAATTATTAGCATGTAATTAACAGTCAGTTCCCAGTTACAGAGTAGAAAATATGCAAGAGCAGAGGAAACAGAAAAATCCGTAACATGTCTTTTCTATCCTTCCAACTTCTCTCCCACCAACATTGTTTGCGTTACTTCAAACTTTTTTGCCGATTTGTTGGAAGTTTCAACACCGTCACTTGAAGGAGGCACAGCTTACATATACACTAGCCTCATTTTATAAGCTTTTACTCTGCAAGAAGATCTAGAGCATTTACCGCATTGAATGTGTGGAAAAAGAAAGGTAGAAACTTGTAACAAAGGAGCTGTTGTCTAAAATTAAACAATTAAAACCTACAATAGACTTTATACTATCTAAACTTCTCTTCAGACCCAAAGAACCAGGTAACACAGCCTACATCTTAAAATAAATGTTTTCCATTTATTCCCAAAAAGGGCCCATTTGTGAAGTATCATAAGCCCTTTAAATAGTTTGTACATATGGTAGTCACCTATAAACTTTACATTTACCTCCACTGGGATTTAAAATTCAATAGTTGTTTCTTATTCTAAGTACAAAGAAACAGTACTAGTGACACTTTAATTGCAATCTCTTTACAAACTGTTTTATGTCCTTTTCTTGACTTAATTACCTTGCTTCATGCAGGTTCACATCAAACCCTTAACATCATTTTACTACTTCAGTTTTACTTCTGTTTATTTTGCACATTAAATACAAATTGTCATTTACAATGCCTTTTGGTTTACTTGCTTAATTTTAGCTTCATTACCAGGATGCAGCTAAGAAATCCCTAATAGCTCCCAAAAAAACCCTCAAATGTTATTCAGTTTCAAAGAATGATTAAGCTTGGGCTTCAGTTCTGCAAACTAATAAAGGTAATTTTTTCAGGACCAAAAGAACTACTTCCTTGACTAAGAAAACTGAAGAACTGTAGAATCAGGTCCAAGTTTTGTCTCTCAAATATGTTTCCATTTCTTTCTAACTACTAACTATAAATACAAACTGCAGTGTAGTGCAGGTCTTTTGGAAGTAGTGTAACGGTCTGATAACTGCAAAGTCTTTCAGCTTCAAGTGGGTCACATTAAGCCTGTTCAGATATAACACATGAACTGGAAGCAAAGGATCAACTGCAGTGTTATGATTTTCACTGCATTGCAAAGTTCACCCTTGGCTTTCTATTTTTACGCTGTTTTTAAACTATTACATCACTGAGAGGCTTTAAGTGAATACATTACCCATTAGGTAACTAAAGCATCAAAGGAACACTTTTGACCTGTCCTATAACTTCAAGTGACCAATGCTCTGCAACTTCTCTTTATGAACACCATAAACAGCTTTAAGAAGAAAAGATGATAGGCACACACAGATAGAAAAGATGCTGCTGCAATAACACTACTACACCCCCTATTATCTAATCTCAGCCATCTTTGCATACAACACTTGTCAGGTACAGAAACTATTCTTCTGCCTCTAAAGCAGCTCAAATATTACTGCTAGGTTTATGGAAAGAGGTGGACTGCCAAGGCAAACAATTGTGGAACAAGTAAAAAAGCCTGCGAGAGATTTGCAATTTGCAGATACTTTGCCTCTACTACTTCTGCCCCCAGAGTTCCCTAAACACTTTCCAAAACAAGCTAGAGTTGAGACTGAAAATTATCTTCTTTGCACGAGCTAAAATTCTGTAACGCACAAAACTATCCATCACTATAGCAGGTTGCTTGAACTCATTGACCACTCAAATTGTCTGGGAGAAAAATCTATTGGTTTCTATACATTGAGTTGCAAGGATAATATAGTACCTACAGCTCTCAGAGCATAAACTTTGCAATTCCCTCTGCCAACCTTTTTCCCAAGGGACTGTCCTATGATTAATGACAGTTGAACTAAGAAAAATGAATGTGAAACACTATAATGTAGAAGACTGAAGCAGATGCCTCCCCCTCCTTGTCAGATGGAAAACAGGTTGGTGAATAATTAAGTTGTGAAGCTCCAAAACCTCCCTCTCGGGCTAAACTAGAGGTAGGAAGACTAAATAATAAATTCTGCCTAATGAGTTATTCTGCATTTCCCCAACCAACTGATCAAATATGAATACCTAGTAAATACACTCTAATTGTCTACATTTAGGCCTGGAGAGAGAATGGATACTTAAAGTGTTTAATCATGTAAATTTGAACAAACTCTTCGATCAAGAAGCACTGAATCTGTTATAGACATAGTAACATGGTGGACACAAGCAACATTAAGGATGAGTTCATGTCGTCTCCTCATCAATTGTACGTAAGAATATACACCCGAAGTTTCTTGTTTCAAAGAGCTTAAAAAGTGATGCTGAACTACTGCTTTACAGCAGCTTCTGGAAAACACAGAACTGAGAGTTTTTGCTTTTAAAGTTGACCTAGGAAAAAGCCAGGGCACCCGCCCACCCTGAGGCAGGGACATCATTCAAGAACATCTACGCCCATTGCTCCAGAAGACTCCTCATACTGGGCACTGTGATTTGGATGATCAGCTCACCTGTAGCAGTCTTATTTTAGTTTAACCTTCCATCCCAGGACAGCAGTGCCCGACTCATCTCCAGACAAACTGGGTTTACAACAGGGCAGAAGTACTTTTTCTGGATCTCTAAGGTTTTTGTTGTTTTTTTTTTAAAAACAGATATATGCAAAAATTTGGATCATCCCAATTACAGTATATGAAAAGTCATTGAAAATTTCCCTGTGAGTGAAGAGCTAAGACAGCGGTTCATTACAGATGTTGAGGGCATTTTCTACAGTTTACACACATTGTTGCTAGTTTTATTCTAACAAAATAGAAACACTGATAAATAGGTATCTTGGGGCATAAATAGAACAGAATTTTTAAGGCTGTCTCATAAAAAGTTTGCATCAGATCACTGAAGTGGTTTTCTATTTGTCAAAGAGCAAAATATCACAGCATATTTTTTTACTCCCACATATCTACTACTTAATGGGCAACATTTCACAGGCAATGTTGCTATATCTAAATGTACTAGCAACTTTGAAATTGAAGCAGCTGTTCTGCAAGGAGCAGGAAATAGGTTAGGGATATAATTTTTATAAGACTGCTCATCTTTTGGCAGGAATGCTTTCCCCAAGGAGCTAGTCATTTACATGAAAAACTTGAGCATAATGGAGTCAAATAGGCTTCTGTAATACAAGTAACTTTGAATCGCCTGGCAACTCCCTACTCAGTCCTGTTTTTCCTGTCTTTCCTATACAGAGTTATATTGTAGCTCCCCTGAAAGATGAAAAAAGTTCTGAATAGAGAAGACAGTTAAATATAAAATACTTTAAATCAATAAAATATGTTCTTTGTGGCTGTTTTACTGACAGAAGCAATCTGTTCTTTCTCTCCTTAACCTCAACGCCCTGAAGAAATTTCAAAGCACACCAAAGATAGAGACTTTGTGACAGCAGCCTAACCACAGTTGACAATCAACCAAAAATGCAAGTTAAATTGGGGGCAGGAGATGGGGGAGAACAACTTATTTGTTTGTAGGTAAAGAGAACCCTCTACTGGTTTTAAGTGATATTGCAGGAGCAGCAATTTCCACATATACCTGCTTTATTAAGATCCTTATTTAATAATTGAACCAAAACATCCACTGAATACAGACAAGTTCATTTAATCTTTTATGTAATTTAATATAGCAGGAGATTAATCCCTAACTGAAGAGGAACAGACTTTGCATGCAGGCAGAACTCTACTCTTTATGTAAATGCTCCCCTAATGGAAACAATGGTGAGAAGACTTCAGAAAAATCCATGTGACGAGTCATACAGGTGAAAAGTACATTTTATGTCAAACACTCAGCAGAAGCTGCATCCTTTTTTCAAAGGAAGAAAAGAAGAAACCAGATCATTCACTTTGTTGCATGAGCTGTGCATGCTGGCAGCAGAAGTGCTTATCTAAACGCCTACAGCAAGGTAAAAAACCCTAAACAGAATATGAAGCAACAAAAGTAATGAACAGATACAGCACATCATTTTTATGTTAAATTGTGATCAACTAATCCTGTGCTTTGGGAATTTTACAAGCAGAAATTATTAAGTATACAGCCTTTACAGTGACCCTGCTATGATAGCAAAAAGCAAGCTGAAGTTTGGCTTAAAGTTGCAACAACTGGCTACTTACTCCTGTTCTGCATTAGAATTTAAAAGAAAGCTAAATTTAAAAGTAGTGTAATTTAAGATAATGTATAGACATGTAACAAGACAAATACAGCAGAAATATAAAAAGTACAGTCATGCATGTTCAGCTCCTCCCATTAGAAAAACTGAAACCAAGAGTAACCATTTACCACTTACACAGGCCAATGATTTTTTCTAGGACCCAAGACTATCAAAATTATATTTATTTTAAAATATTTTTCTGTGCAGACTATGTGCCAGAATTTTCCTCAATCTTCTTGGCCACATTCTTTTGAACACTGGCTTTAGGCAAATGCATTTACCTTTCCAAAAATTATTCAAATTAAAGAACTAAATTTGTTAGAAAAGGACATGCTACAAGTGCTAAATTATTTTTAAACTGTATGAAATAAAGGAAAAAAGTGATAATAACATTAATGGTTTTGTCACTTCTGCTCTTCTGTAGTTGTGCTTCATCCAGCTCCTTCTCCATTTTCTCTCTTTCTAAATTCAAATCATTTAGCTCTTGATCGGTCCTTTTAATCCTCCTTTGTAGTTTACGATTCTCAGCATCCTTTGTAAGGTTTTCCGAACGCAGCTCTGCTAAGAGGGTCTCTTTTTCCATCAAGAGAGCTTGATAATCCTCAGCACCCTGAAACATAAAGCAACATTCAAGGTCTATAAGGGTATTTTGTAGAGACTTGAAGTCTTTACCCCTGTTCCGTCCAAACCCCCTCCCCTGCACCTCTTTCCAGTACTTCAAAATTGTGATGCAAAAAATACAGTGAAATGACAGTTACTCACACAACAGGGAAACCATTACACTGAAAATTTTCTCAACTAATTTAACAGCTTTCAATTGCATCCAGCACAGGATAACAAAGTCTTAGTTATCTAAGAACTAGATAATGGTTGACCTGCAAAGGACTCCATAGTGCAAATTAAATCATATTATTATTTGTTCCCAAAGCTCTTATTACATGAAGCTTTCTACTTTGGGGTCAGTTTGAATCCAGACTAGGTCAAGTAGTTACCAAGTCATAAGCCTATTTTTTTATATGAAATAGCAAGTCTGATTTGTGTTCTTCCCCACCACATACTGTTACAACTGGCCTCGAAGTTCACAACACAGATGACAGGAGTAGTGGGCTATGCAGCAAGATCTACTCACAGAGAACTGCCTTCAACTCAAGTTTGTAGCTAAGTAGCAGAATAATGAGGAGAAAGGCTTGCTCTGTCACCCACCATGCAATATGGATTCTGTGGACAGGAGGGATTAGTTGCACACTTTTTAAACCTAGAACTTTTCAAAAATAATGAAGCTCTCATAAAAATGAAAGGGTTAAAATTAGAGTAATATTTCAGAGCAGGACTCCCATGGTATGTAAAAGCAAACATAAGCTATAGATTCACGCACAGGCCAAAATGACCTGAAGAATAAACAGGATATACTTTTCTCAACAGAGCACACTTAAAATTTGGGCTTCAGTAAAATAAATGGCTTTTGAAGAAATGGAGGTACTCTGCGAGAACTAAACATTACTACTCCATTAGACTCTGAAATCAAAAAACAGTACAGTCAGTCACAAAAGCTTTAAGCATGTGTACTTCGGAGGCAAGCGCATCAACCTCTTCCATTCCTGCTGAGCTAAGACACCAAGCGGATGAACAAACATAATGGAAGATTCATCACTGCCTCTGATCAGTATTAGTTAGTTTTATCAGACTTAGTTTTAGATGAGTTTGAAAACATTACAAGAGACATTATGTTGTCTATTTTAATATCAAATTCTTACTTTCTCCCATTTTATATTTTAAGACCTATATAATGCATAAATTATCATCATAAAGTCTCTTCTCCACACACCTGAAAGCATTACTAAATCACATTTTCACAAACAACACTCCACCATGTTATAAACAGTGGTTTCATATTTATTATAAATAAATCCAAACAAGTGTCTCATACCCAGGTCAACTCTGCTAACATGAAGAATGTGCTGTTACCATACTTTTGGAAGAAAAACCAAAACATTCTTGGGTCAACAAAGAAAGCTCAATATCATCTCAGCTCCACAACTATTTGTGTCTTTATTTGTAACTCATTTTGCTTTTACACGTCTCCCTTAATAATTCTCAGTTGTTATAGAAGAAAAAAAAACCTCAAGAAACAAGATAAGTAATCTGACATTTTAACACTATCATTTAAATATTTTCATTTGGGAAACTTTTTTCAAAGTAAGAAAAATTAAACACTTTAAACAACATTTTAAATTAATTTGCATTCCTCTGCTTTCAAAGATACAAAGCACTACTTGCTGTGTGGAATTATGGAGAAGGAAGGAGCAGGGATGGGGAAGCCACATTAACTGCTTGCTTCTTACCTTGAATTTTTGGATGTGTGCTTTGTGAGTCGCCTCTCTTGCCTTAGCCAATGAAGCATTTAGATCTTCAATTTCAGAACCAAGCTCCTCATTCTTTAAGTAAAGTAAAATGAATACTATGTAGAAAGAGTTATTTCCAAGGGATGGTGATTCAGTAATAGCTATCCCATCTCATTATCCATTCATCCAACTACACAAAACAAATACTTTAAAGAACAAAAACACCAAATACATCATAATAAATCTTGCATAAAGAAATTCTTGTTCTTATACAACACTCACTAGACTGCCTATCACTCAAGTTCAATATTTCCCATTCGTCCACAAAATCTGAATTTCAGCTGATGTTGACCTCTCCTATTTTAGCTGTCTTTATGACAGCTCCACTTAACAACATAAAATGTTTCTCGTACCTTTTAAGTGGTGCTCAGAGCTGATAAAAATCACTGCGTAACTGAAAACAGTTCTTAAGGGAGAAAGTATCAGTTAAGTCCCTTTTTCCTCTCTCCTCCAGTCCAAGACCCAAAACTCTAGATAAACAGAACTGCTTACAGATATGACAGCAGTGATTAAGGACCCACTAGAAGCCTTCTAATGGTTATAGTGAGATCAGTCAACCCTTGCCACATACACAATGCACACATTTTCCTCCCAATGATAGTTCAACAAACCAGCAAGATCATAATCATCATACCTCTTTTTCCTTTGCTTTTAATGCAACAGTTAGGCCTTGAATGGTTTTATCCCTTTTCAAACCATTCTTCTTTTCTACAGCAAGCTCATTTTCTCTCTCTTGTAGCTCTTCTTGAAGTGACTAAATTAGATTATGTGAAAGTTGCATTAACTTCCCACTAAGAGATACTATAACTGCACATTAATAAGTACATTCTCTCAGAGTTCTTATATCTTATTACTCAGATTACTAACATAAAATATAGTTCCAAAATGCAAGTCATCATCTTAAAGATGTGCCTGGAATATAGTATAAGAAGCCTAATCTCATGGGCTGGCCATGAGTATCAGCTTCAATATTTGATGAGTGTGCCTATCAGCTTTACTGAAAATTGCTTCAAAAACAAGGTGAGCCTTCCTGTCATCTAACATAAAAGAGAATTTACCAGAGGACTTGCTTTGCTTCAAGTCAAGGCCTCTCTGCATCTATGATTGCATAACAGAAGAGATGCCAACATGCACCGTAAGTGGTTGAAGAAACAGAAACAAAAACAGAACTTACCTGAATTTTTTTTTCAAAGGAATTTCTTTCATTTTTAAGCTCCATTCTAATAGCCTATAAGAACAGAACAGTTGTTACAGTCAACTAACCAATTCATTCTAAATACAAATGTAACTCATTAAGCATTAAAATGAAGCAAAATGAGCTTAAAAACCTTGGGCGGGGGGGGGCGGGTAACCCAAAATGAAAAACAACTTAGTATACACCTTTTGGTAGGAATATATTGAATCAGTTGCTTCCTTGAAGTCTACAAATCTACCTGGGCACAGTATGAGCCTGTCCCAATTAAGAAAAAAACAAAACAAACAAAAAAAAAACACACCAAAAAAACCACACAACATGTTCTTCCATGAGACAGGACAACTGTACTTGCTGAGTTAATAAAAATGCATTTTTATGTGACATTTATCTATGTCAGAAAGATGCTTTTATCAAGGGAGATTTTAATTAGCACTTTTCCTTAGGGAGGATACAGATTTTTTTATTTTTTTTTAAAAAGTAACCATATATAAAAACAGAGTTGTGCAAAGGTATTCATCAGATTTTTTTCTCCAATTCTGCATCCCAAAATGATCATACAGTCTATCCACCTCCTATGAAATGATTAAAGATGACCCTGTTTTCACCTTGACACACAAATACTCTTGTGAAACCAGGGTAGTTCTTCCTGACACACACTGATTTAATTGCAAGAAGACCCAGAACTGAAAACTTTTAATTCCACTAATCAGTCCAATTGTAGAAGGTTCTCTTGTCTATTCTTGACATGAACAAAAAAAGTGTATAAGTACTGATCAATATTAAGTTCCAAAACAAAAGGGAAGAAAATTTCTAAGCAGCATGACAGCCTCCATGATTACTTTTCTTAATTCTGCCAGCTTTAATTTAAGGGGTGGGAAGACAACATGCCTTAAGACCTGTTTCCACATTGCAGGTTTCAGGATATCTATCTTTCTGTTTAAGAGCCAGGTGAAATAAAAGACTGACTCTTAGCACCTTTTGTAAGCTAAAGGCTAGACTTCCACTTTATTTCAAGAGATTTTTTTTATGCCTGCCTCCCTTACCACAGCTTTTTCTCCAGACCATAACAGTAGAGATAGCTCCCAAAAATAAACTCTCAAGTCACATTCTTAACTTCTATAGAAGTTATGTCAGCTGTTGAGGGATCTATTAACATCTAACATTTTTTTATATAAACTTCTGTAAAGCAATTGCACAGTACCTATAACACAGGCATAAAATCAATGGGAAACACGACCACTCATTGAGTGAAAGGTAAGCATGGATAACAAGGATGAGTATTGACCACCAAACCACAATATAACCAATGAACGTTAAGGAAATGGAGAAGGGAGGGAGGGAATCACTGTGGAGAATAATATTTTAAAAAATTGGCTGAAGTCACTCACATAACGTCGTGCACGAATCCTTTAAAATTCTATACCACATGAGATTTATAACATAACTGTTCATTCAGTTTCCTCACCTCTATCTCACTATCTTTTTCATGCCTCAAAGCAATGGTAAGTTCTCTGATTTTTTCTGCTGATAAGTTCCCATCATAAGATCCACTTTGAGACTTTTCCTCTTCAAGGTGTTGAATTATAGCTTCTTTACTTTTCAATGACAGATTCAGTTGCTCTATAAGTCTAAAATTATAAGATTTTTAATATTAATCTTGCATCATCTACCACCAATTCTCCAGCCATTGCAATAAATCTTGCAGACAACTTTCCTAGGTGAAGATTCCAGACAATACGTGTAAAACTTAGGGCAGTAGTTTTGCAACCCCTTCTCCCACCAGAGAAACCAGAAAAGGTGCCGCACCTTTCAAGCGCGCAACAGAGTTGAGCTATCTGCAAAGCTCTCATTCTTACTTTCCTCCAGTACCATTTCAAGTGTCAACACTTAAGCTTCAATATTTTAGTCACATTGTCCTTTATAGCACACACAAAAAGCTTATCAATCTATTTCACTTCTTAGCACATACAACACCGTATCCATATGTGCCATCACTAAGTGTCCCTCACGCATCTAGTTTCATTTATACATGTACCTAAGCTGGTTCTCATTTCACATAAGCACAACAAAAATTTAGGTCAGCGCTACCTTCTTTGGTCAATACACATCTTGACACTTCCAGTATTCCACCTGATAAAAACAACAAAGCTTGAGTTTTCTGACAGACATAAGCATTATATGCCAGAAAGTTTGGGATTTTTTTAAGATGCCAGTTGCGATGCTCTTAGTATTTTGTAGCCTAGATGGTGAAAGTATCTTTTTAACAGAATATGAATTCCAGATGTGCTTGCTACTCCCACACAAGTTTAAAGCATTACACATTAATATTTGATTCACTTCAAGTCAAATATTCTCTTCTTCCATTAGCACTATGTTTTTGTGGTCCTGTGACTACTTACACCGATCTACCAGCATGTAGTTGTAGAAGATCCTGCTAACACTAGATCACAGGGCTGGGGGAGAGGCGGACACACCAGACATTCTTTGTCGTACTCCACACAGCCTTCATTCCACTGTAGTGATCCAATCCTGACAATTTGTTTCCACGCTTTAAGCACCATTTTCACACAAGTTATAGAGCTGGCAATTAAAGCACCTCTGAAAGGGACTGGTTTTAAAACTCCTTCCCAGCTCAAGTCACTCAGGAGAGCATCTGTGTTCACACAGATGACTAGCAGAAAGAGGAAGACAGGAAACAGAAAGGGTAAAGGAAGGAGATAACTTGAGAGCCAGGTTATAATTACCATCGTATAATTTTTATGCCACTGTAGATTTCAGATTTGCAGTTTTCAATCTGTATGCTTTTACAAAAACTGTCTGGAAAACACTGCAAACCTTGCTTTGGTCCTACTGTAATATAAAACCTATGAAATGAAAGCCTCAGGCCAACATAACTTTCTGTTACCAGGGTAGACCAATTACGCAGTTACGCACAGAGCAGTTACCTGCAGGGTTCAGTCACAAACTGACAGGAAAGGATACTCCAAAGTATAAGGAATCATAACAGTCTTTGGATCTTCACTCTGGGCTCACATCCTCAAACTAACTAAGCTTTAGTGGAAGGCTTGCCAGGCATGTGTTTTACCCTACATACCTAAAAAAAAAAAAATAATCCTGCAAACTATTGAGATTTGAGTTAATAGATTTTCCCCACCTAAAGTTATTGAACAACTCACACATTCTTCCAACTACCTGCCAAACAAAGAAAAGCCAGTGCTTTGCAAAGCACAATCAATCAAAACCATGAAGCTGAAACACACTATGTTTCTCCTTCCATTATATTTACCAACCTCAACAGATACATCACTGGGACTGAAGAGTACATAAACACCATGAAAGCAGCAAGTGAACACAAATGGTAGAGTCAAGTTCTATTCAGCAATGGTTCAAGAAAGCAGCAAGCAGGAGGTAAGTCAGCACAGTTACAAAGACGCTTTAAAGTAGGACATGCTCATGTCACATGCATACTGATCCTTTTACACTTTCAGACAACTTTTAAATATGAATTTGCTATCATGCAGCATGTAAACTAGTTGCTGTGTTGCTATTCATTTAATAGCTGAATAGATAAGATGGCCAGTAACACTCACTCATGTATCTGAGGATAGGATCAAACTATTAGAACCTACATCCATGTCAACTCTTCACACTTTAACAATAAAGAATTCCAGTAGTTAAAAACATCACCGGCAAGAGTTCTGACCTGTCCTTCTCAGCTCCTGTAATCATATCCACATCCTTTGCAGGGGAATTTATAATTGAAGAAAGTTTCTGCTCAGCAGCTATTCTCAGAGCTTTCTCCTTCTCCATGATAGCAATGGCTTTTTCCACATCTTCTTGGGCAGCTTTAAGATTCTGTAATTAAGACACACAATCCTGATGCCTATAAGAACAAAATGCTCACAAAACTTCTTACATATTGAAGTTTCTTCTACCAAACATATGTTGGTATGTTTAATTTAGCAACTTTTACCAAGTACTTCAAGCGCTTCGCAAACACTTCTGAACTCTGTGTCTGCATTTCCACTTTCTGTGCTACATAAAGAAGGGAAGTTTGTCTCAAAGAAATAAAACAAATACCCTAACTGATAGCAGAACTGGAAAAAAAAGTGCCCCTCCGCTATGGCTTTAGATTTAGCTATTATAATTTGGCTTTGTCCCACTGTCCTCCCACTATCATAATGAATAGCTACACTTAAATTAAAGAGGTTAAAGAAGGGGGTTTTTATTCAATCAGAGATTAAATTAATATTCACAGGCTCACTGTAGCTAATTGGAACTCTTCCCAACATCATTTATAATATTTTGCAAGAATTGATAAAGTACGAACCAGACGTTTTTCTCTTGAACAGTAATGGAAACAGAGATAACACCCAGAGATTCCAGTCAACTTCCTCTAGGTGACCCAACTCATGGAGACAGGGAACACCAAAACAACACACTGTCATACATGACATGAAATTTGTTTCAAATCTTCATTTTTATATTGTAAGCTGCCCTCCTGTGCTCACTGAATTTTGCTTTCTATTAAATAAAAGCCTCCTTGTAGCCTAACAAGTAATTCCCCTCTCTCTTTAAAGTCTATACTAAAAAGCATATCTCTTTGGGGGAGGGTGAGGAAAAGGTCCTTTACCACTAGACTTCACCACTCAGCCCCTCACCTGAAAACCTATTCTGCCAGCATTCATCCTTCAATCAAAAACTCTGAAAGAAATTAATCTTTGTTAGCGTTACCTGGATCTACATAATTATATGGTGCTACGTAAACAAGTGACTAATACTACTCAGCAGTGTTTACATTCGTAAGCATAATAAAATTAATGTCAGAGGCCAACACTATCTTCAGGCTACAGAAAATACTATATCACCATGAGATTAGAATATTTGCCCTTCTACCTGTCAGATCTGGGAAACACCAGTCTGACTGGCTGTTTTGGTACAGAATAAATAATTTAGGAACTTCTCTACCTATCCAATAGTACGAAGAATGCTTTGAGAAATCCCAATTCCACTAAACTGGAAAAAAGGTCATGGAGATTCCCCCCTCCTCCTCCTCGAAGGAGCTCACTGCTTTATGGATGCTGCTAAATCATCCTGATAGAAAATACCACCAGGAGACTGATACCAATACCTTTCATGACCAATTCAGTCTTTAGGGATGAGAAAGCAAATACTGGAATATATCCACTTGTGCTACTTCTATTTACTTACAGAAAGAGCACCAGACATCTATCCCCCTCACAAACACAGCTGCAAAATCCCACACCTCCAGATAAGTGTATACAGTCAATGATGCAAAACAATCATGAGCTTATGTATTTCTAGAACTTGACACAAACATTTCCAGCACAGACCATTCTATATCAAATTTGTTCTTTACAAGAAGCTGAACTTCTCCTTTCTTCTGAGGAAGCATGTTATTCATACAAAGAAATTTTTTTTTTTGCCTTTACACTACAAAATGAGGAAAACGTGAAGCAATTCCCCTGTAAAGATATAAACAATGGCTCAGCAATACATACAGGAATAAACTGTCTCAACCACAGAGCAAGGAATTAAAAAAGACACTGTTAAGAATAACCCTGTGGAACAGGAGAATGTTACACAGAAAGGTGATAGAGTGACAGCAGAAGCCAACAATATTTGGCAGATAAAGGTCAATCTAACAGCAGAGTGTAAGGCATGCAGGCAGAACATGGGGAAGTGACCACTGGTTCACCTACCCAGAAGCTGCCGTAAGTAGGAGGCCTCTCTCAGCCTATGATGAACACACAAGAGTGGAGACACAGAAAGCCACAGAATCTCTGATTTATACTGCAATACTGAGGGCCCACATAAAGATGGGAAATGACAGGAGTGCTTACAGAGTGGTTTCAGCTATTTATGAAGCCTAGACCTTATTCGTAAAAGTTTTCAAAATCCAGCCCCTCTTCCTCTGAACAGAGATTGCAGGTTCTGAAAACATAGCCTCCTCACACTGGAATTCAGGAATCAAAGCTTTGTGCTGAAAATACCTAAATACCACCAATAGGTATGAATTTCCTGAAGAACTGCTATCCTCATATTTGACATTTCAAGAGCAGCTAAAATCACCTTCCCTTTCATTGGTTGGGGTTTTGGGATTTGGGTTTGGTTTTTTGTTTGGGGTTTGGGGTTGGGGTTTTTTTTTTTGGGGGGGGGGGGGGGGGGGGGGCACTATTTTGCTTTTTTTTTTTCTGGTTTTGACTTGGCTATTTTTCCAGGAAAGCTGAAATGATTTTGAAAATATAGGTAGATCACAGTATCAAATCTCAGACAATAGTACAAAAACAGTACTGATTTCTAACTATTCCTTCAGTTTCAGCCACTCACCTCTTCCAGAAAGTTTATTCTGCTAGTCAGGTTTTCTTCCATTTCTTGCATCTTCTTTTGTGCCTCTTCTTTCACACGCTGTATTTCAGCATCACCACCCTGGGCCAAGCTTTCAACTGCTTTACTGAAACACCATAATATAGATAGAAATCCCATTGCATATCAAAGTGGAAAACATTTAAAGTGAGAGTGTGGCTGATAGACTATGCACAAGCAAGTATTTTCCACTTTATCTGTACCTGCTTGTCACTTTTAAATACAAACTTCTACACACTATATAGCAATTTTGGTGGTATAATCTGAGAGTTCCACACACAAGCCTTGTCACAGTGGATAAGCAAGGACTTTATATGTGTGATGAAAATGTGTAATATTTCCTTCACATTTTTAAAGCTTCCAAATACAGTATCAAGCCTTTGATAGGGTCGTATTTTCTACAGAAAGCAGCATTGGAATAAACTGAAGATACATAGCTGCCGAGATCTCTCCAATTGCTTTTTCAGTAATTGTTAATACCGTGTAAGAAAAGAACAGCCAGTGTTTCCTTACTAAACAAAGGATGACCACTTGTTTATGATTTCTCCCTAAATTTTCCTTCCTACTGTGAGCTTGTGCAAGGTTCCATTCAAAGCCCAGCAATACCCCTTGACAGCTACCTGGAGAGAACAAACAAAAAATTAATCTGGTCCTCAGGATCTACTTGAAACTGGGCCTCTTTGAACTACTGAAAAAAGGCTAATTGGTAACAATTCAATGCCATGTGAGGTAGGCCACACAAAGAAAACTCCATTGAAACTGAGGCTCATGTAGCAGTCAGTAGCTGCCAGTCATTGCCAGCCCGGATTAGTTTTGAATCAGACATCTAGAAGGAAGAAGTTTAACAGACTATTGTCAGCCCTGCAGTCATCCATTCCCTCCCCAAAGCATAATCCACCTTGCCCATGCCATAAGACAATGTAGCACTAAGTAATTTTTAAATAAGTAATATTTATTCATAAAACAGGTTCTAACAGAAAAGCAAGAATTTTAAGTGTATTCATTTTTGTATCATTAAAAACCAGAAGACTCATTCTAGATTAGTTCTGTTTTCTCAGCCTTACTGAGAAGTGTTTTAATATCTTCTCAATCCAGTGCTGTAAAAAAAAAAAAAAAAGTCCACCTCTTCACCTGTTGAGACAATTAAGCTCTTAGCTTAACTTCTATAATAGGAATGCTAAGCCATTACCAAATATGGAGTCATTTATTTAGCTGAAAAATACCGTAGAATGAAGGGTAATATCAAAGTTGCACCATCCAGTATAACTACATTAACACCATTGTGCATTTAAGAATTCACACATGTAATTTCTGTAACGAATTAAGCAATTTCTATATAAGTGCCCTTAAAATACTACTTTGGGATCCTCACGTTCCTAAAACATTAGGGAAAAAAAAACAAATAGAAGCAAGATCTTGGAAATCCTAAGTAACAGACATCAAGAAATATACTGGTACTTACGAGGCTTTGATGAGTAGTTTCTCCCTCTCCTGCAGATCACGCTTCAGACTTTCTATCTCAACTTTCAGCTCAATGTTCTAGGACAAAAGAAAGAAAGTGTCTGGAAAGAATTCAGAGGTCACACTACCCAAAAGTTATTGGCAACGCACAGATTACTTTTTGCTTGGACCAGCAAATATAAAGTGTCATTGGACTAAGAATAGCCTAGAGACATTTAGCTTTTAAAGGACATATCTTGCAAGGTTCAAGACTTTCCAAAATCTCAAAAAGCATGTAGGACCATTGTATTCAAGCAATACAAATCCCCTACACACACTTAACTACTATAACAGGGAATACTGCAGATCAACTTGGGAGTTTCTAGGGCTTCCATGCATGGTTTTTCTTTGAGCTATGAGGTATTTTCTTTTTGTTTTCTTTTAAAAACCTGATTGTATCAACTATCGATGGTTTTAATAATCTTTGAATTATTTCGTTACAGCCTGAGAAAACTATATGACATAAGCACACATTGTACAAAGAACTACTTTGCCTGCAAGCTGACATACTATTTCAATACATTAGCAACTACAAGACAGACACCAGCGTAGAAGACCAGGACAGAAGACCCATCAGCAATATTCAGTTGAAACCATGACCTAGCTAAACATCAATTTATGCACTTAAATACTGTGACAAGCATCAAGACAGACTTAAGTTTCCATCCTATTACAGGAAAGAGACCTGATGCAAACACCTGTTATAAATAACATGCTACTGCATTACCAAAATGACTTTTCCCTTCTAGAACACAGGCACCACCAAAGGGCATAAGAAATGCTTCCTATCATCTGCAAACCTAAAATAATGAGGATGCAAGACATACCACTTGACTTACATCCTTCTTCCAACTTAACAAGATATCAGTTTCTTCTACAAAATGACATAGGAATCAAGTAGATTTCCTGAATCCTGTACAAATACACATTCTTTCAATTTAGAGCAATAAAACTAGAAGCTATACACAACCCTAATATAACTATCTACATGCTTCAAAGGAAGCAACTCTGAGCTGGAGTGCCCAAACAACCTCCAAGTAGCTGTACTGACGTGATAAACCCAGGAAAGAATAGAGGGGTGAACTGAACTGCCTGATAGTAGAAAGCAGAATAACTACATGCCAAATTCAGGAGAAGCATGTTGCTTCTTCTATTACCCATTCAGTATATGATTTCAGTAGCACAACTACTGAAGATTCATAACCACTTACTGGAAACAAAACATCTCTTAGTCTGTCCCGTAAGTGAGGACACTCATGCATTTGCAACTAATTTTTCCACACCTTACAATGGTCATTTTAACTTAGTTATTGCTGATAAGGATTAGGCCAGAATAAAATAAAGTTATACCAAAATTTCCAACAACAAAAAAAAAAAAAAAAAAAAGAGTCAAAAGTTCAGTAAAACAGGTAACCTCCCCACAAAAACTCTTCAAAAAGAGATATAGTTCTATTAAATTATTCTAAATGCATACAATTTTGTATATTTCTTCAGTGGGACCATCAAACTTCTGCTGCATTCGCTCCTCCAGAAAGTATATACGAAGCTTCAGGTTGAAGTTCTCTTTTTTCAGATCAGTGATTTGCTGTGAAATAAGAAAGAAAATGAGCAAATTACATCATGTGTTTCAAACCAAGTAAAATAAAGAGTGAAAACTACTATCATTTGGTTTTGCTCTCCACAGTGTGAGATTAGAATTCAACCCACTGGACATAGTTAAATGTGTACATATGCGTTGGTGATATACACACACACGTTCAAATTGTGAAGGTGTTAATAACAGCATATGACACCCAAGTCAAAATGAACATCCTTCCCTCCAAGACAGTGTCACCCAGGGAGCTACAAATACTCCAAGTCCTTCAACAGGTTTCTGTCTTCTATAGCTTCAGCACCTATCACAGAACATGCCATCCCAGCCATAACATTTCTTTTCCCCATCTCCATTCCTCACCTGAACAAGAAATCCCACTCCAGCCTATCCCTTCTGAATGTTTCGGGGTTTGTTTTTCAGCTTCATTTTGTTTTTAAGATATATAGGCACATTGGCACACACAGAAACTTTGTGTGTTTGTGTAAGATGTTATCATTTAGCTTGTGTTTATTTTTAGCCCTGCAAAACTCTGAGACACTAGCACTTAAGCAAATAACAATTATAAAATAGTATTGTTAAAAAATATAATACATGCTTTTGTCCAAACAGTGCTCTAGACTATTCCTTAAGTACTAAAACATTGTCTGACTTTACACAAAAAGAATCCAAGAGAGTTTTTTAAATCTAGAAATATTAAGTAGTTCTTTCTTCTATAAAATAGAACTTGGAACAAAATATAAGATGTCATGTTGAAACAGAAGTACTTGCTTAGCAAAAGCTTGGGATGGTAGCCTTATTCATGGGAAGAAAAGCCACAAGCACACAAGGCATGTGAGCTGAATCGAACACCAATAAAACCTTTATCCCATCCCATATTTCATAGTGCAATTCTTCGGGAAAAAATTGCTTATGATTTTTCACCTTCCTAGTAGAAGCAATAACACAATTGATGGTTTCATTAAAGAAAGGAGTCTCCCTCTACATTTTTTTTTAAAGATACTAAACATAAAACATCCACTCAAGTAAGACTTGTGTCCCCTGCCAGATGCTTTCAGCAAAAGGAAATCTAATATGTTACAGAGCTACTAATAAAATATTTACGTAGGCACTTCCAGAACAGTACAGTACCACTTGTAAAAATTATTAGCAATACAATTCTTAAAAATATTTGGCTTGTGAAACCTAAGATTATTTTCTGTAACTGTACTCAGAACCTGCATCTGCAAACAATTCTTCAGTTTAATAATCTTTGCCCAGCAAGATGCCTTGTCGTTATTCACACAAGTATCACCCAAGCAACTAAAAATATGCTTGACTACATAAACTTTGTGGCCCATTCGCACATCCTAAAGCCTGTCTTTATAAACAGTAGCAATACATATATTTAACTTTATCTTTGTTTCCCTGCAATTCCAACTGGATGATCACGAACAGTAGTGGATAAAAACTTGAGCTATGCAAGCTGTAACTGCTTAAAGCATGATACCTCATGAGTATCATGGGGTACACTGAGTAACTGAATGACTATTTTGGAATATTCAAATAGATGTAAGCATGAAAACAATGCAACTTTGTATTTCAATTCAAGTCAGAACCCAATGCAGAATATTGCTCAAAGCTGAATTCCTTATTCCGAGTAAGCAAAGAAATTAAAGATTTCTTAAAGAAAACAAGGCTGCAGAACTGTGCTAGATCCTGCATGTCTTGCTGGCAAGTTCAGTACTATGTTCAACTAGCGAGAGCAGACCTTACAGCATTTGGTTAGTGGTTTGGTTTTTTTAAGCTGTCAGACTTCGCACATTCAATACATTTCTGAGTCAAAAGGAAAAAACAATTTCAAAAGAACTCAGCATACCTTAATTCTACTCACCTGTGTTTCAGTGGCAACAGAATTAAACCAAAGAGCTTAAGGGTACTATTTTCAAAAGGCAAACAAAAGAGACTACACAATCATAAACCAAGAAGTGAAACAAATGTTGTCTCTGACATTCAGTTTCTCAGAGGAAAGTTAATTCAGGCAGACTAAAATTAAAAAGTTATAGCTTTAATAAAAGACAACCTGTAAAATATGAACAAGTTCACACTGCAAAAGGATTTTAATGGCAATCCTGTCGACTTATGCATTTAAAAACTTGGTCTTAATTCCTTTATGCATTTTGATTTCTCTATTCAAAAAAGGAACGAAAGAAGAGAAATAGCAGACACTTCTTGAAAAACCAGGACAATGCAATATGCTCTACACAGAATATGCCACACCACAGACAGCATGGTAGCAAACACCGCTTGCCCCGCTCGGTTTAGCTCCTTTCCAAGTCTGCATAGAGCCACTTTTATGCAAAATGCATTTCACAGTGCAACACAGTTTTTGCCCACAGAGGCCATTTGACAAGACAGCAAGACTCTAAGTGGGTTTGGGGAGACAAGAAAAAAACCACTAATATTATTGCTTAGTTCCCTAACTTGATACCAATCACCACTTCTATTAATGAACGTCTAATAAACCATAACAAGGTCCTCAACTAGAGATGCCTTTCACTTTGTCGATGTAACCACATTTTCTATCACAAGGTGGTCCCCCCCCATATTGCAAGAAAGTGGGACACACCATAAATACTAAAAAAAGTCTACACCTCTAATATTACCTAGCTCAGCATTTTCTCCAGGTCTAAACTTTAAAGGACCTTTTCTGCATGGATCCACCCTTTAGCCCATTCAAGGGTCATTACACCCATCCTGTTCTCTCTGATCTGCAAGGCAAGGAGCCTGCTCTTTTCATATCTTCCTTCTCACATCCTGTATAAATAACATAGCCTCAAATATTCAGCAAATTCATGCAGTAATATATATATACACACACAAACCACCTCCGAGCAAGAGACCTCACAGAATCATAGAACGGTTTGGGTTGGAAGGGACCTTAAAGATCATCTAGTTCCAACCCCCCTGCCATGTCAGGGACACCTTCCACTAGACCAGGTTGCTCAAAGCCCCATCCAAACTGGCCTTGAACACTGCCAGGGATGGGGCAGCCACAACCTCTCTGGGCAACCTCTGCCAGGGCCTCACCACCCTCACCATAAAGAACTTCTTCCTTACACCTAATCTAAATCTTTCTCTCTTTCAGTTTAAAGCCATTACCCCCTGTCCTATCAGTACCTGCCCTTGTAAGAAGTCTCTCCCCAGCTTTCCTGCAGGCCCCCTTTAGGTACTGGAAGGCTGCTATAAGGTCTCCCTGGAGCCTTCTCTTCTCCAGGCAGAACAACCCCAACTCTCTCAGCCTGTCTTCGTAGGAGAGGTGCTCCAGCCCTTTGATCATCTTCGTGGCCCTCCTCCGGACCTGCACCAACAGGTCCATGTCCTTCTTATGTTGGGGGCCCCAAATCTGGATGCAGTACTGCAGGTGGGGTCTCACGAGAGCACAGCAGAGGGGGAGAATCCCCTCCTTCAACCTGCTGGTCACGCTTCTTTTGATGCGGCCCAGGATACGGAAGCTGCAAGCACACGTTGCTGGGTCATGTTGAGCTTCTTGTCAACTAACACCCTCCCAGGTCCTTCTCCTCAGGGCTGCTCTCAATCCACTCATCGCCCAGCCTGTATTTGTGCTTGGGGTTGCCCCGACCCATGTGCAGGACCTTGCACCTGGCCTTGTTGAACTTCATGAGGTTCACACGGGCCCAACTCTCCAGCCTGTCAAGGTCCCTCTGGATGGCATCCCGTCCCTCCAGCATGTTGCCCACACCACACAGCTTGGTGTTGTCCGCAAACTTTATCTATCAGAAACTTTACCTGCTAATTCAGATTTGTTTTAAAGTGGGATAAGAACAGCCTTACAATGTCAGTCCAAAAGCGCATCTAAACGCAGCTACTACTGGATGCTTGGTAAATAGTAAAAGGACAAAGAAAGTAAATGCTCCCTTTTTCAAGTTTAGCCTTCCAGCTACCAGCAATCTTAAAGACTCAAAAACAGAAGTTATAGAAATACCTCTGTGTTTAATTGTGTTTAATGGATTCTTCTTCCTTTACTTGAATGGATTTTTGAGCTTCATTCTACTGTTGGCACGCATAAAAGCCTATGAGAAGTTTTACAGCCCAGTTTAACACAAAGGGTCTGTACGTACTGGGAAGCCAAAGATGTGTGGGGAGACCCTTTCTCCTCTACATCACACAGAACAAACAACAGATTTTTCCTCCCTTCTACAACTTCTTCCCCTGTGCAAACAAACACTGCAGATAATAAACCACTTGCAGAATCTATATTCTAGGCTGAGGTCTTTGGCACATATCACGGTAAAAGATTTTAAGCATACACTAATGCCAAGGTAGTGTCTTTCTACCCCAGCCACTATGCAAAAACAAAAAAGTGAAGTAGATACAGACTGTAAAAAACATCCTTCACCAAGGCTTTCCAAAACAAGCTTTAAATTCTGAGCGAAGAGCACAGCTTTCTCCTCAGAGGGATATAAGGCCACAAGAAACGGAAACAGCTTAGAAGAAACACTCATTTCAAACATCATAACGTTACAGAAGCACACTAAAAACTGCAGACACTTGAACACATCCTAAAGATAGCAAGCCACAGCCTTTACCTGTAGCAGTCATCTCAGAGCACACAATCATAAGAACTTGAGTTAAACAATTTAAAACTTTACAGGGGAGTTGTCATGCAACACAGCTATACCCCAACCAAATCATCATTCAGAAGTTATAAAAAATTGGCTTCTTCAATTTAAACAACAAATACAATTAATGTCTTTTTTTAAAAAAATCTAATGTTTTCCTTTATATTCTAGTAAGTGCCAAAACCAGTTTTATCTACAGGATTGTCACAATGATACTAGACCTTCACAACAAAAGTATTCCAAGCACACCCGTACATAATTATAAAGGTAGAAGTATTATACAGCAGTCAATGAATTAAAAAGCCAAATCCTGTACTAGTCTAAATGAAAATAAACTTGATGCTTTCCTGAAATAAATCAATTGCAGACTTGCAAATCAATTTCTTATGTTTCTGGTGATTGCATGAACTTTTGAGCAGAGCATGCCAGTTTTTGTTTTGCAACTCAAGACCAGCAGTTGGTTAGTCTCAACAACAAATTTTTGCCTGTTTTTGAAAGCAATACTTAAGAAATGGAGGTTCAAAGCACAGGTAGCCAGCTGGTCACACCTCCAACAGATTCAATCAACTGCGTTGACTGACACAAACTAAGAACCTGACCCAGAGAGCAAAACCTTTAGCCAGCATGTTAGAAATATCTTGGCCATAAAGCTGTCACCAAGTCTTATATTAAAAATCTGCTTACATTTTCATAGTCCTTCATGGTCCGAGCTCTAGTTGGTGAGACTGTATCTTCTGCCACATCTGGTAACACTAGACATTTAAGAAGACAGAAGTTCAGACAGCAGAATCTCTAAACTAGGCTACAATTTAGAAACAGCAAAGGCCTACCTTAACCTAAACATAGTAAAAGTACAACACCTTTTGGGAAGCAAGGGAGGCATTTTTTTGCCCCTTGTTTACATTACGGGTTAGTGCTACTAAGTAGTTGGTATCTAGATTTCCTTCTGATCGCAATAAGTTGTCTCTCACTTAAGCTCCCAAATTCCACCATCACCCATTTAAACCAAGATGTATAAAACACGTAGCACTCGCATCATCTTAAATATAAAGAAGAGATAGCTGAGGACTCAAACTGACTCTCATACTAACTAAAAGAAAGTATTTAAAGTACTTCCAAAATTGTTATGCAACTATGGAGAGCAGTCTTGAAAATAACCCAAAGAATATCAGCCAGTGGTTTTCAAATCTTGACATTCTAATTAATTTCACAAGACAGCTTTCCTAGAGCACATGCAGAATACAGTAACATTATTTTGCAGTATAGGTATGTTTCTTATATTCGCTTCCTTCCATGAGCAAAGAGATCTTCCTTAGTTTCAATTACCTACACCATCTATACCATGAAGTCAGCCAAGTTATGTTGCTGGATACATGCATGCATAAAGAGAAATCAAAAACATACACCTCAAATTTACATAACAGAGCACGGAACAGTTAACAACACAGATAGAAGGTTTCAAAATAGTACTATTCAGCCATTTAAAGTAAGTATTTCAAGCAAGTCTCCCACACCTGAAGATGAACATAGTTACACGGTCATCATATAGAAAAAACGTACTCAATTACAGCTTCTGTTCAACAGGAACTAGATAGGAAGGCTTCTTAACGCATGAATAGATAAAAGCTAAGATACCGAGTCTAGATCTGATGTTCAGGCAGGAAGTAACTCTGAAGAGCTGAACTGGAAAACCTGATGACAGGCAGCATGCAACTTCCCTAAAACTCAGCAGAACAAGAAACAGCAGTGTTGCCTTGCTGAATATTCTACGTATTTTAAGTACAGGCTCCACAAAACCGCTCATCATCTTATCTAAGACTCAAAGCCGTAATGACCACAGGCAACGCAGCAGACAGCAGTAACTGTGGCAGCTGCTGGCGGTGTCTAGTCTTAAAAAGCCATCGCTTACAAAAAGCTGCGTCCCTTAAAGACGTTTCCTGCCTTTTTTCCTCAGGCATGAGGTTTTTTTTTCCTCAGCTTTCGAGACCCGCACGAAGCGCCGAGCCCCCGGCAGAGGCGGGCGGGACTCCCCCGCCAGCAGGGACGGCGCGGTGAGGGGCTCGGCCCCCCGCCCCGAGCCAGCCGGGGAGGCGCCGAGCCGGGCTGCCGCTGCCGCGGGGACCTGACCGCCGTCCCCCCGCACCGCCCGGGGGGGGCTCCCGCTCGCGATCCGGCCTTACCTTCGCCGCCGGGCGGGCCGGGCTGGAGAACCCCGCGGGAGACGTCTGGCAGCTGGCAGACGCTGAGGAAAAAGGAGGAGAACACCGCTGAGGAGCCGAGGGCCCGGGGGGGGTGCCGTCCCCCCGACAGCCCCTCGGGGCCGGCGGGCCCAGCCCCGCCACACGCAGCAGCGGGGACGGGGGGGCGGCGGGCCCGGCGCCTCAGCCCGGCACCCGCGGTGGGGCCAGCCCCCGCCTACCTGCCCTCGAACGCCAGCGGCAGCGTCAGGTCTTCCCCCGGCAGCGAGTCCATAGCGGTGCCGGCCCGCGGGTGCCGCCGGCGGCCACAGGTCCGGCTCCTTTGTGCGCGGCTTTGGCGGCTTCGCTGGAATTCAAACGGCCGCAATCGCTTCCGCCATCTTTGCGTCGACGGAGGTGAAGCCGCCGAAGCCGCCGCGGAGGAGCGTCAAAGGCGGGCAGAATGGAAACTGAAGGGGAGCCGCCATGTTTGCTGCGGGCGGCGGCTGAAGTTGGGCGGGCAGGCGCCATGTTGGCTGAGGGCAGAGCTGGGCGGGGGATGGTGGCGACTGCCAGCTGGGCAAAGGGAGAGAAAGCCGTTGGGCGCCATCTTGAGTGAGGGAAGCAACAGGGACGTCCGCCAGCCGCCATCTTTTTCAAAGGAGGACAGGCGACGATGTCGAGCTGTCATCTTTACTGAGAGCAGAACGGGGCGTTCCCGGGCACAGCTGCCATCTTTGCTAAGGGCAAGCTGGGCGCGCCTTTCGAGTCTGTGGAGAGGCGCCAGAAGAAATAATTACGCTTTAGTTTCAAATTCGAGTCACTATTCTTCGTAACTGGCAGGGGTGGAAATCTGGGAAGCCAGCTGCTATCGTAATCCGTCCTGCATTGAAGCAGGCTGATTTTGAAACAATCGGGGGTTTTTTGTAAAGCAAAGATCTAAGCGTTGCAGCTCTCCCGCTTTTTCGGGGAGAAAACACGACTGCATTGAACATTTCAGAACATGGACAGTTGGAAATGCTAAACTGACTTAAATACCGCCATCGTCTCTCCTCCTAGGCGCTGCTGTCCCTGAGCACAGAGGAGAGCCTGGCCTGGGGTGACCGCGCTGGGAGCTGGTGGAGCTCCAAACCTCGCCTTACTTCTCCTGCTCTTCGCCCTCTTTTTTAATTCATTATTGAAAACCCATGTGTAGGATTGAAATACTTTCCTGCAATATTTACAACCTCAACTCGGGAATTGTGCTAGGACTTACTCTCAGTGTTACCTGTGACACAAGATGTTTTTCTGAACACAATGGTCTTGCTGTTTCTTTACCCAATTATTTGCTGACCGGCAGTAGATAAGAGTTCTGTACGCTGCACAATGTATAAGATACCAAAGAAAAAACCTGCAGTGTCTGGAGAACTGCATCATTAATATAGACATAGATAATAGAGGCACTAACGAGCATTCTTTAGGATAAGATGTATCAAAACATGTAGAAGATCACACTGTGCAGAATCATCCGAGAAGGGTCAAACAGCAGACAAGTAAGGAAGACTACAGAAGACCACCAGAGGACTCCTGAAGACCACCAGAGACCTTGAATACACCTGCGCGAGGGACATTTGCATATGATAATGAATATGTAAAACTTTTCCCAGAAATCTAATGAATATGTGTATAGAAGCTGTATATAAACTATGCAATTAACCTGATCAGGCACACACAATAGGAGGAGAAATCCCCTGTGTGCCCAGCGCTGCAATAAAGGATACCTGCTTAATAGTCTTTTGACTATTGAGTCCTGATTTCGGCTTTTCACGGCATCACCTGTAACATGAGGGAGCTCCGTTCGAGTGAGACACTTGCCTGGCTCTCACTCACAGGAGTAACCATGTGCTTAAGCATTAGATTTGGTTTCCTCTTTGATACCGAGTGTGTCAGGTTTCACTTCCTCACTATTGTCTGGGCTATCTCAAGGGGATTCTTACCTGGCCAGGAAATAGGCCATGGATATAAGGGCTGACCATGGGCCATGGTAATTTTGTGGGTTTATTATTCCAAATTGCGATGGTGCCCTGTTAGCTCCGTTTTCTCCATGTATCTGCACCAGCTCTACTTGCTATTCAGAATAGATTAAAGTTGTAAGCCTGTAAAATGCACTAGACTGGTGGTAGCAGCCATTGCAACCACTGGATGTGTACAGTCATGGTGAGCTTCCCATCCCTACTTCTGCCTTTCAATTTTATGTGTGTAAGTGCATGATGGAGCAGCTATTAGTCCCCCAAACTGCCAGGAAATGCCAGGCACTACTTAGCACAACTAAGCTCTTAATCTCATCTCCTATCCAGTTAGACATGCCTCATGCTTTGCATTTGGCGTCTGATCACCCTAAGAGATGTTCGGTCCCTTCAACTCCCCTATGGCCCTTGAGAGACATTTGTCACCTTAGGTGACTGGGTCCCCTTTTACAGTGGCCTCACCTGCTGCCAAGCTGAAGTTAAGTTTGCAAAATCAGGTCTGCCGTATGGCAGCAGGATCTGATCAGCCAGTCTGAAATGTGGCTTGTTTACAGAGCAGATCTTCACAAAATGAATGAGTCCACTTACTGAAAGGATGATACCAATTTGCTCTTGTTTAAGGTTACAGTCAGGTGTTACATATTTGATGGGTGCCATTAAATCAGCATCCATCAGCCACAAGTACAGTGCAAATCATTCCCTGCTTGTGTGCCGTGGGCTGGCACTGCACCTCCGTGTCTGCAGAGCCATGGTTCATGTCCCAGCATACTATCTTTCAAAAGGACAGGAGCAGGGCCCTCCTTGTTAAGTTTATCACTTCATGAAATGGTTGCCTGATGGATAAAGGCTTATAGATATATGCATGTATATACACACAGACATGATGGAAAATTTCCCTGGGTTACTGCGCTTCCCAACATTTTAAAATCTGCAGCAGCGCCAAGAAGCTGCAAGGGGCAGAAAGGGCTGGGAAATGTATTACTTAGAAGCAGTTAACAACTTGCCTTCTGATAATCTGCTTAATGTTGTTTAACCTTATCTTAATTAGCAGTACATGGGGGGAGATTATGCTAAATCCTCATACGAGGAAGCCGTATTGGAACAACGCTTTCCTCCTTTACAAGGCAGCCCAAGATCCTTACCACCTCAGAAAAAAAGTGCTAAAGGGAGTCTAAGAAAGAAACACTTATGGTGAGTGTAATGGTATGGATGAGTTGACCACAAACTCCCAAGGAGCAAGATGAAAGCCAGCTGCTCAGTGCGCTCTGGCTGAAGCACGATGGCGGCACAAGGAGGACGGATGCCATCATCAGCTGAGCATGGGTCCTCCTTGCCGTCCTGTTCTCAAGTCCCTCCCTTGGGAACCTGGTTCAGCATCCAGTTACGCCTCCTCCTGTTACAGTTTAGAGCAAAATTCCTCCAAAGCTAAGTCATACACAATCAAACTGTTCTGCTGATGCAAATCAGGTCTCAATAAACTCCCTGGAATTTCACCAGTGTGGCCCTTACTTATATAGCTCTGGCTCAGTAAAACATTTGAATGAACACTTAGTTTTAAGTGCTCACTTAATTGATGCTGACTTACCTGTCTTCAAGTTCTTTGCTTAATGAGGGCCAAAGAGTTAGACATAACATTCAGCAGAAAAAACTAGCCTTTAGCATTTGTATTTGCTTCTGTGCCAAGAAAATCAATTTCCTAACACTGACAAGTGAGAAAGAAATGCAAGTTTTCCAGAGGTTCTTTTGCAGACACTACCAGAACTGTCTAAAACTATTGACGCCACAGATGTGGATTTCAGAGTATCTGATAACATAAATTTCCTTTGAAAGACCCATTGTGGTCATGAAGAAAAATCTGATACAATATCCTCTTCCAATTTCTAGCTTGCTCTGTGGGTTTCATTTTTAATGACTGCATACATCTCTGACAAAATATGTCTATGTGAATATTACAGACAATAATGAGGAAACACACATTGACTGTCTAGCTATCAAACATGTTAATGAAAGTATCTGAAAGCTGGAATGGTTAATAAGCAGACACAGGAGATCATAGGGCTCATTTTTTAAATGGATTATCTGACACAGAATGTCAACTGTACTTATGAATATCTGATGTTAAAAAACATTTTTGTGCCGTGGTTCTCATCTCACATACAGGGGTATAATGAAGGAATAATTGTCTTGGAACAAATGTCATTACTGGGATGAGATCAGATTCAATCCTTTAGGTTTCAATCCAGCTCTGGTTGCTACCATTGGAAAGACTCCTGCTGAACTTGAATGAACAAAAAAACAAATGCAAAAATCCAAGTGGCATAGATACAAATTATATACATTTATTTTTATTCATTTTAAATAACATTCTTCTGTATAAATTCTGACATATATTCAAATCATACACTTTTTTTTTTTTTAGAAATGCATTTGTAAGCATAGCATATGCTTAGGAGACGCCTTATTTGGATGTGTAATAAGACTGATGGGTTTCAGTTGGGAGCAAGTACAACTTTTAAGGCCCACATTTTTCTTATTTTAATCCATCTCTCTGACACATGAAGAGCAGAGTCCTGTGGGAGCTCATTTTAAAGCTTCACTTTAAAGAGAAACATATTTTTAGGATTCAATCTTATACCCTTTATTTGAAGGAGACTGTGCAAACTTACTGCCACATTTACATTGCATGTAACTTTTGAGATAAAGATGCTGTGTAGCAGTGGTTAACTGGGCCAGGATACCCGAAGGATGCTGAATACATCCCCTCCTCTTTCCTAAACGGCTTCCAGTGTGCTAAGTTTGCTCAGCCTGGTCCAAGGGAATTATCATTCCAATGGATGACATCTCCTGACAGCTCCCCAGGGCTAGCACTCCATGCAGTTATTTCTAGCTACAGTGGTTCGTAAGATTCAAGATCATCTATTCACATTAACGCAATCACTTTTTTTGCATGTCTGTTGCACTCTGTGCTTACCAAATGCTCTCCTAAGTTGTGAGCCATCCAGGCTGCCCCACACCTTTGACACATCATTGCTTTTTGCCCTTTATCCGCTCCATTATATCCTCTTGCCTTCAGTTACTTGACTGTGGAGCTGAGCTCACGCCATCCAGACCAGCTGGGTCCAGAGGGCCCTCACGACCCTGAGGATCGTGCCTTGAGAGCTGGTTTCCCACGTTCACCCAGCCCTCACCTGCCTTGTCATACCTTCTCTATGCTCTACAGCTACCGTGCCGTGCCATCGCCTGCCCTTCTCCACGACAGCCACACCACTGCAGCCAGACACCAGCATGCCCAGTTAGAAGGTGATGCATGGTGGCCCTTCAGGAACGCTACGTGTATCTGTATTGCCACATCAGCCCTGGAAGTCACCTAGATGCCTTCCCCTTGTCTTGCTAGCTTCCGAGTCGGGCCTCGATGCAGCCCCGTAAGTCCATTTCTGGTTTACTTGCCCATAGCCCAGTGTGGCGTCGGGCAAACCTCGACACCTGGGAAGCTTCATGACAAGTTATAACACATAGCAGGTTGGCGGTCCTGGTGGCCTTTAGTACCCTGACACAGGTGTTTTAGCTCTGCACTCCCTCAACATATAATGCCAACCTAAGCTGACTGGAGATAGAACTAGCTCAGCTTCTTCCTCACCTCCTGTAGTGCCCAGGGGACAGCTGCATGGTTGATGGAGAGAGCAAGGACGATCTAATCTCACATCACCAAAGTCAAGCACGAAGCTGTTTATTCTTTCTTTGCCGAGGCATCCATCTTTTTTAAATGTTGCTCCTCTATGCCAAAGGCCTGGTTGGCTGGAGATGGCTGGTATTTTCCTGCTGAGTCATTTTGCCATCTGACAAGCATTGTCCCAGTGCCACATGCTTGCTGTGCTCCAGTTCCTGCTGAAGAACATCCTGTGCTTTCCTCTGCTGTCCAGACCTGGGCAGCCAGGTCCCCCCTGCCCAACCAAGCTTCCCATCACATCTGCGAGGGCCGTCTAGATCCCCTCATCCAGATGTGCGACCCACAGACAACAGCATGGCCGTACCACCCTCCCTGGCAGACTGACTCTAAGGCACCCTGACCTCCTCCTCTTTCCAAACCCGAGGCTCAAACACAAAGCCTTTAGAGTAACTTGGAGGTCAGAAGCAGCCCAGATGCAAACACCTCCTGTGCTGTGGTAGGCATGGACTAGGACGGCTCAGCATCTGAACTCACGCTCTGATTTTGCAGATGGTCATTATTTCTACAGTGAGAGAAAAATCAAAGCCTATTCCTGTTAAAAAGTAGCCTACAGTCATACCAAAATTTGAGGAAGAGGTGTTTTGTGGCAAAGGTGAAAAGATCTACTGAAGTATTTTGGAAACATGGAAGCGAACAATCTGTCCTTCACTTTGCCTGCCAGCATTAGTCCCAGAAGCTAACACTTCCTACGTTACCTTTCCCCACCCTATGAAGTGACCAAGTGCAAGTGTATCGCTAAATCAGCACTGCTAAATAATTACAATTTTTAAGAAGTTTTCTGTTTTGTCACCACTCTGCTCTTTAAAAGTCTGATGAGTAACTCGAGGATTAGCAATACCCAGATTTTCTCCTCCAGTCCTCCCCCATTTTATAAGTAACATTGCTCTGAATGACATCAGCCAAATTTATTACCTAAACTATGGGACCTCACCCAGACCCATAGCAGGCAACGGGAGCTTTTCCATTGGCTCAGGCCTATATGCAATGTCACATTCTGCCCTCACCATCTCCCTTGGTCATCCTCAACTATTTTCCTTTTTACTTGCCGTGCCTCATCTTTAAATCAAGCAGCAAGTTTTTGAGGCAGAAATGGCATCTTTGTGCATGTGTTTAAAGCACCTATTCCCTGCCCCGCCCCCCCCCCAAAGTCTCCAATGATAAGAAAAGCCTCCATGCAGCACCAGAAAGCAAATAAATAATCACCACATTCTTCCTACCGTTTCTCATCTTGAGAAATATTTACTTTTGCCTGGCTCTGAGGATGCATCAGTCAGCTCCTGCTGACCTTTAGCAGGTACTTCATTTATCCTCAGCATCAATTGCTTGCAAAGCACCAACGCGCACAGCAACGCAGCTTTAGTTCTGAGGTTGGTCATGAGTTAGGTGAAATATTTGTTTCACGCCCTGCTTAAATGTAACGGTATTGATTTTCACAGGTCGGACCCGGCGGCTCCCCGGCACAGGGAGGGCACGGTGCCTGCCTCGAGGCATGCATGCACGCTGCGGGTACCAAGTGAGGAGCTCCGTGGTGCAACCTCTCTGTGCTTCCCATTAGTTGTTCTCCCTCTGCTAACAGTCCGCCAGCCTCCCACAAAAATCAGGGGATTCCGTAAAACCTAAAGACCCCTGTAAGTTTTTTTGACAGCTGATTCCCCACCACCACCTTGTGCTACATAAGTTTCCTGAAAGCATCCATGCACTTTCAGCTTTTAAGCCTAGAAGCGCAGATCAGCTCCTGTGAGCTCTTCGGCTGAAAGCCGTTTTCACCCAAATCCAGGAGATTTTTGCTTTTGCCCTTCAAGAGGTCCGGAGGCTGCGCTCAGCCTCCGGCAAGTCTCCCCCATCACCGTGTCAGCACGGGAGAGATGGCAATGAGATCCACTCACATGATGAGCAGCCGCTTTGGAAAAGCTCGGCCATCAAGATCAGGCTCTCAATGCATTCATGACAGTGTATCTGCATTTTGTATAAAGATTTAAAAGCAAGTAACAGAATGGTACATCCGACTTTTGGACACCTACTAGGCCCTAGTCATGGCAACACTGGTATTCACTCTATATTTAAAGGAATGGGAAAATCTGACAGATGCAAGTAGGGAGCACTCACGTCTTCTCTAAAAAACAAAGTTATTCAGTGACACTAGAAGAAAAGCTTTAAGCAGTCGGTGTTTGCCAGAGTCCCAGCTCCAACAATATTGCCATCTAATTTACAGTATTTTAAACAATCCTCATTTTTTTTTTCTTTTTAAACAATGCCACTAACCGCTGTACAATTAAAATCTAGATGATAAAATATGACTTGGGGAATAGGGGAGGTTGGGGAGGGGTTCATGGTTTTGTTGTTGGGTTTTTTTGGTTGGTTGGTTGGTTGGTTGTCTTTTTTACAAATAATTACAGATACAATTCCAAGAAGATATATTACATTTTATATACAGAACACACCATTTCTATCAGGGTAGGGTATTAAGCCTAGCTTTTATTTTTACACGGCAACCCTGAGATCTCTTGTCGTCTTCCCTTGCACAGAAACTATACAAGTTCATTAACTCCTTCTAGAAAAAAAAAAAGGATTGCTATGTTTTAATAGCATCATCACCCTGTATATATACTCAGAAAGGGAAAAGCTTAGTCTCTTCCCTAACTCCAATATTTTCTTTTTTTTTTTTTTTCCTGTTTCCCTGCTTAGTGGAAACTGATAACGGTGACTTTTTTCAAGTGTGCAACTCACTCCTCTACTTGCCTTTTGGTAGTACAGTGAACAATTATTTCCCTTTTTTTGTCCTCCTTTTCAAACAAATTTATATCAGGAACTAATATAAAGCCTTTACAAAAGTCTATTTCTTGAAAATCCACTGTTAATTCATGAGCTACTTTTCAAACTAAAGGATGCAGACCTAAGTATTAGGTTGGCTGGAAATCAAGTAGCTTCTGATTAATCATGGGGTACTGCTTTCTCCACCCCACCACCTCTTCATAAAAAAAAAAAATGTATTTTCAGATCAGTGAATTCTATGGATCTTTATGGAGAACAGGATACTGAATGCATTTCACCATATTACCTGAAATTCGGATGTACTACACTTTTTTCTGTTCACCTGCAAGCTACAGCATGCCCAGCATAAGAGTATCTGAAGAGCAAATTCCTCTGCATGGAGCCTTGGCACGGATCCTGATACCCCTTCAACAAGCCCTATAACATTTTTAAGCCAACTTTGGAATAGCTGGAGCACTTCTTCTAAGCTTTATAATTATGCATGGGAGTCGTCAGCGTTAGTTGTCCATTCGGTGCGACTTCATTCCCATCATCTTCCAACAGCCCCGAAACATCAGCGTTGGGTATGCTGTCATGGTAGCTGCTAAAACTGATGTTGTCCTCTTTAAGTTCAATGGTCCAAAAAGGAGCGTTAAGTTTTCTGTTTTGATACTCACGGTACATGTAGACAGCACCCACAAAGCCCATTAGTAGGACCACAACAATGATGATAACTGTCAAAATAATTATGTTAAACTGAGTCCATGAAACATCTGCAAAAGCAGAGGTACTATTGTCAGAGGAACTCATAGGAAATATAGGCTGTATAGTTGTTGGTGACAACGTACTGTTTATCACTGCCGTTGAAAATGATGTTGCCTTGCTGGCATTTGGAGCAGAAGTTGTAAACTCCCTTGTTTCTGGGCCAAGAGTAGCTTCTACAAAACAAATAAAAAATGATCAATAAAAATAGGCTACGGTGGAATCAAACACAAACATAAGAGATTTGACATTTATATCACAGTTATTATGGCAATTAAGTTTACACTGTTAAAGCTGGTATTTTTTCAAAATAGTTTACAAAAATGGTTAGCCAGGGTTGGGTTTGTTTTTTTTTTTTAATAATTCTGTGTGCTAAGTGCTCATTGACTGCAGCATTCCTATAAAAAACTGGTGATGGATGGGTAGGTGCAGTAGCCAAGATTCAGCATTAGATACATGAGCTCACAATGAAAGCAAGCCACCCAGTCCAGCTCATATTCAGCCCATGAAAACGGGGTTCTACCAAGCTCAGCAGGAGTTTGGACTTTGAACCTAATGAAGGCAGAGTTTCACTTGTTGTCTACGTGGGCTGCACAATCAGGCTGGGAGGACACAGCGACTCCAGGAGCTTAAACCTCTCACAGTTAGTACACTAGAGGTAGGATTATTTTCACAATGTTATTATTTCTGCCTTACCTGTACAAGAAGATCAAAAATGAAAAAATGAACCATGAGTATTCTGCCATCACAGTGTTTAGCAACAGGTGTCAATATTTACACTGCTTTATGTAAAAGGGCAAAATAATCTCAGTTCTGCTTTTGAATGAAGAAGTCATACACAAATCTCACGGAAACCCCTAGTCTGCATAACCAGAAGCAGAAGGTAACCAAATCACAACAAAAAAAGACTGTGGATGTTCTTATGAAGCTTTCGAACACAGCAGAAGCCAGTTAGGATCCTGTTTTGGTTTTGGCTGCTGGCGTATGTCCGCACACGAAGGATGAGAACATGGGAACTACCAGACTGTGCCACAAGCTCCATCTTCCTCTGCAGCCTGTTCCCAGGCACAAAATAGCCAAGAACCTGCCTTGCTTCCAGCAAACATGAGATAACTCCCTTCTCAGATCTAGGAGTCAGTGGCAAGTGAACACTGGAGATCTCATAAGTGGGATGCAAATTCATTACGCCTTCTTCAAACCAGTTGAGCTATAGGCCTCAGAAAGTACCTTAAGAGCCTGAGTATTAGGATCCCAAATGTAACTAATAGATCATTTTCTTCACAGGAATAACCTGATCTATTTTAGATTCTCAAGTCCAGGCAGAAGGAACCCTCCAGAAGCTGAAGCCTCGATCAACCAAAATGTTCTCTACACCCATTGCTCCACAGGAGACTCCGCATCCTCTTTCCCACCCTCTTCCATTTCTCTTTCTGCTATCAGAAATGCAACTTCATTTTAAACCCACTCACAGCTGCAGCAATTACAGCTGATGGTGCCGTGCTGTATTGATCCAGCTCTCCTGAAGAAAATGTCTACTAATTATGACTGAGGAGGAGAGTCACTTCTGAAGGACTAATTTTGCACCAAGTTGCATCTCCAATGGCAACAAGAGCTGGAAATACTCAGGATGCACCCTCGGGAGAGCTCCCAAGAGTTAACTTTGGGCTGTCACGTTCCCAGTTCAGGCAATGGAGAAAGAAACTCCTCTGGAGACAGCATCACACACCTAATTTAGGCTCCTGCTCAGCGTCCCTCCCTGCAGCAGCTTCTCTATTCTCTGCAGGTCCTGCCTTAGGTTGATAAGGATACTCATGCCAGAAGGCATTCTCTGTGGGATAACAGCCAGGATTTCACAGTAGGAAGCAACATGACAGGAGCAAGAGGTTCCTGGATACAGCTTTGGGAGAAAGGCATGAGGAATTCAGTCATCCTTTCCAAATTCCTTCATCAACACTCAAGTCTTGGCAAACCCTGCCAGTAGCTATAATTAGAAAAAAACAGAACAGAGACAATGGCTGATTCACCAGCAAGGAAACAGGACTTCTCTGGGCTTTACTTGTGAGTCAGCATCGGCTAAGTGCTGGCAAGGGGGACAGGGGTGAAAACATTTCCTGGAAGTGACGGTAACATCATGGAGAAACAGTGCCATGCTCTGACCGCGGACTGTCACTTTTGGGCTGTGATACAGCGATGCCTGTTTCCGCTCACCAGGGCCGTGCCAGCCCTCCAGATGTCCTAAAGCAGCTCCTTGAGAGCGGCAGCTGTTCAGTCAATGGGACGCTTTGGCAGCTTTGACGTGAGCGTCATATCCAGCTGCTTGATTGAAATGCAGTCTCTGCAAAGCTTCTGCTACCTCCTGCAATGAATGAGCACCGGCAGGAGCCGGGGCCATGCCAGCAGCCCACACGCCGGCTCTCAGGGAAGGCTGCGATGCTCGGCTGGGTGGCACAGTGCCACGCTGCATCACTAAGCCCCTGCTGCTATGCCTCACCATCGCAGCAGGAACACCATCCACCCAGGGGTCGAAAACACTGACTTTGGTCATCCCACACGTCCTTTGAATATTCTCTCCATCTGCCTTGACAGCGTCAAAATCTTGGTCAGGTTTAAGACTCTGAACAGCTCCTGTGGATACTCGAGGCTGGGTTTAGCTTTGCCCAGGCTGTACAAAACGTGCTGTCTTACTTCAACTGCGACCAGTTAAACAGAGTCTGGGTGATGGTTTCACTCCAGAAGCCACTCAAAACTAGGCCACTGAAATGCACTAGTGGTTTATGAAAATCTTAACCTGAAACTAGTTAATGCACAGTACCTCAGCATGTCAACTTTTAGGCAAATTGCATGTAAGAAACTGGAAAGAAACTGTAAGCCTTTTTAATTGCTTAATAAGAACAGGAAAAAAGAGGTGTCAAGGAAACAGGAAAGCTAGAAGAGCGTGTTCCGGTCCCTTTGAAAGGGGACAGTCTTTCCCCACATCAGGAATCGGCTATAACAATGCCATTAAAATAAAACTAAATGGTGAAAACTGCAAGTATACAAGCAAAGCCGTACATATGGATTTTAATGGAGCAAGGTCATGTAGCTCTTAGCACAAAGACAAAGCTGTGCAGGGCATAATGGATGACCTGATGCAAAAGTGCCGTTTTCAGCCCTGTAACGGTACAGTACAGCTAATGAGCATCCAACTTTTTTGTATTGATCATCTCCCCACGCAGAGGACGACTCTGTGATTACACCTCCAGAGAGCAGCACGGGAGTGAAAACCACATTTACTTCTAATGGAAGTTCTGAATTAAATCTCTCTTGGTGACAAGGATGAATTTGGGCCCAGATACTTTCCTGAACTCTGGGTTCTCTTATCTAATACATGACACCAGTAATGTTTCCATGCATGGAGCTGGAGATCCACCTTGTGGACCAACCTCCTGATAACCACTGAAGAAGCAACTTAAGAATCATATTCTCTCATTTTACTATGAGTCCTCCTGCTGTGCAGTAGCCTCTCTAAGTACCAGAGCTAGTTTGCGTCCCAGGTGCTACATGCAGTGTCTCAGATGTGTACTGAAGACTGATGAGAGAGCCCTCCAGAGCGGGTACTGGTAAATTCTGGCATTGACTCGCTGTGCAAGTTTGGACCTCACCTCTGAGCTTTGGCTTCCCCATTTAGAAAGCATAAAAAAAGAATGTCTAAACTTGGTCCAAATAGTTATTATTTGCAGAGTACGAGGAGTGACAAAATTTATTATGAACACCCTTTCTAGGGAGCTAGGCAGTGCTATTGAATGGACTAGTAAATGAGGACAATTCACTGGGCACTAAGAGATCAAGTACATCAAGCAATGGAAATCTGAAAACCTACATTTAAATACACTGCAAATAGTTTTTGTTTTCCAGCTTGTTCACTAGAGGTGCCTGCCACAGTGTGAGAATCAGGGTGGTTACAGAGCTAAGTCTAAACCACAGATTTCAAGGCCAGCAGGCACCAACATGTTATAAAGGTCTAGTTTTCATCCCTGTACCACAGGCCAGATGAATCTAAACCAATTTGAACAATTAACAGTATTCCATCCCCAGCCTTCAGGCAGCTGGTGCCCACCTGAGCTGCACAGCAAGCTTCAACACTGATTTGAGGAGCACGTTTTACCTCTCCTGGTGCAGTTGGTCCCCTCGGGGTCTCGGACGTAGCCATCCTCACACTCCTCACAATGAAACCCAGCAGTGTGGTACAGGCAGCCGATGCACTCCCCGCTATCCGGCTTGCACACGCTGGGTGACCGCGCTGGGTCCACGTTCCCGTTGCATTTACATCTTACGCAGATGCTGTCGGAGTTGTAGTAGCCATTGTCACACTGGTTGCAGTTCGGGCCAGTGTACCCGGTTTTGCATTCGTCGCACCTTGGGGCAGTTTCACCAGGCTCTAAAGAATACAGAAAGCAAACCAGATATGTGCCACAGCCCCTTGCAGAGAAACACCCACTGGGGTACTTGTTCTGTGGGAACCGACCACAAGTCACTATGACAAAAATCAGCACCCACTGAGTATTAACCAATCTCAAATTTTAAGCTGAAAATACAACTTTTGAACTGCAGCAGTTTCTCAGCTCCTAGAGGAAAAAAAAGCTTTGGGGGTTTCTGATGCCTCGTACCAGCATCACAGAGCACTCTCAGAAGGTTGCTAAGCAAACAGATTATTACTCCTGAACATTTCCATCTCAAACAGCTAATTTCAGGAAACAGCTAGAACTATATCAGGGATGCGAGCATACTGCAGGAACTTTTTGGCCTACGCAAAGCCAGAGGTGGCTTGATTGCAAAAAAACAATTAAGGAACTATCAAAAAAAGTCTTACATATGTTTATTACAGCTATGACTTCTCTCAGTTACATGAAAATAGAGCAGGAAGATTGGGGAATCTCTGCTTGGACTCCCATGGAGATGTTCAGAAGAGGGCTCACAGAGGTATGAACAGCTACACGGCACTGCTGGGCATCTCCGGTACCTCTCCTGGCTGCCGCAGGCTCAGCAGTTTCTCTCTGCAAAACTCTGCAGGTTCTTCAGAGCAGGCTGCAGCCTGTAGCGAAGCATTTCTGATGCCCTCCGCTGCGCGGCTGCTCTCACAAGAGGCAACAAAAGCACCAGGGACGCGTTGTGGCAGGCGCCGGTTCCAGCAAGGCGCCCTGGTTCTCACAAACAGGACATTCACGGGCTATAAAACACCTTGCTAGGCTGATGTACTCTGAGTGGCAATTTAATTGAAAAGAGCTACATTCATTATCTGAGGAATTAGACCAAAACGAAAGCCTTACGTATTCGGCAGGTGCCGGTCGATGCCACGGTGGAGCACGGGCAGCGATGGCAGGCGTGGGCAGGATGGGTGCTTCTGTAGAAGCCCTCCTTGCAGAGCTCGCAGTGGTTTCCCTCGGTGTTTTCCTGGCAGTGCAGGCAGGTGCCTGGGGAAGGGACAAGAGCACAAGCAACCGTTCAGCAGCAGGAACTGGAGCAGAACATTTGGAGCAAGAATCCACGTGGAGTGCTCTCAATTATCAGAGATCACAGGTGATTTTGGATACCCTCCGGCCAAAACATGATCCTGGCCTCTTATGACCTTCTGATGGTCATCCCCCCCCTTCCACACGCACAATGTGAAAAAGTAGGTAGCCCCAGCAGAGAGGCCCACAGCTCATCACTTCAAAAGGTCAGTGCAGGTAAACACACGCTATCAATATTAAACGGTCCTCAAGGAAAGGGGTTTCAGTTTGCATCTGCGCCGGTGAGCCAGGATCTTGCTGCTTCAAATCCCCCACTCGCACGAGGGGCCCCTCCAGTTTATGCCTTTGCCCTTTTTTGTGTGCAGCCTCGTCCTACACCACAGAGCTGGTGGTCGGGGTAAGGAGGTGCCACCGTCCTGCCCTGGGGGCAGATGGCTCCATCCCACCAGTGGGGCTGCAGCTCCTCCATCCCCATCGCAGGCACACGGCAGCAGCAATTACTGACCTTCCCAAAGAGACAGAGGAGAACTCGGCGTTCAGGTGAGCCACCTCCCCTGCCCGGGGAAACCCCTGAATCAGAAAATTGACACGCTGTGTCTTAGCAGAGGCTGTGTCCTAACGGGCCTCTAAATTGCATTTTGATACTATTGTGACCAGAGAAAGAAAAATCTCCCTAGTTACAAAAACGCAGCCTCTATCAAAAGCCCATCCATCAACAGGAACATCCTATAATTCAGCAGTCTCGTCGACGAGGTGGCAGTGACCTGAGGGAAGCTTATATGATTAAATCCTGTGTACAAGACTCTGAAAAGGCAAGAGCCACCTTCTAACAAACCAGGGCGGCATAGAGCAGTTTATTCACTGCATCTATAAGCACAGACAGGAGATTCACTGAGCTAATCTAGCAGTGCTGCGGGGGTATGGAAAAGTCTCATATCAACATTAACCACAGAAAAAATCCTGAATTAGGTTAATGCTGACTGTTAAAAAACCCACAGCAAATTTTCTTATTAATATTGGACCAGTTTGGCTCCCTTGCAAGCCCTACTCTTCTCTTTCCACAGCAATGACTCCGCAGCCGAGCATCCCCGAGCAAGCCCGGCGCGTCCTTGCGGCCGACCCTCGTGCCAAGGGCAGGAAGCAATCCCTGGCAGCTGCCGCTTTCGGAAGCCGCTGATTCACCCGCGCGGTGAGTGACTAAGGATGCTTGCTCGGCGTCAGCTCCCACACACTGTTTGCTCTTCACCCAACAGCTTGTCAGACATGAGCCGGCGGTTTTTGTGGGAGAAGTGTCAGGGTTAGAGGGGAAAATTATCTGCTGGGCTCGATTTCTCCAGTTGCAAACCTCGATCAGCTGCTTCAGCGGGATGCCCGGGACAGACCGGCTCGTGGAAGGTTAATTTGCCCGATCAGCAGCAAGGGTGCCTTGAACCGTGCTCTGCAGGCATTAATGGTGGCATAAATCTGGAATCACACCTGTGTTTTCCGTACAGTCTTGGTCACTTCAGAACCAATGGCTTTCCCGTCGGCAGAAATTACTCACATTTATCTATACCAACGCTGCAAAATGGCTGCGTTTCCAATGAGTCAGCAAGTTGCTCAGCCATGCAAAGCACGCATGGGCTTGCAATCAGGTATCACTGTGGAAAGCCTTAATAATTAATAGCACTTCCCACCCTGATAATGCCCTCAGGAAGGATCAGACCTCACAGTACCCCAACTGGGAAGAAGCAACCAAACTCATTGCACAGACACAACATGGGGCACAAGGGTCGTGTTGAAGGAAGCGCTGTCGCCTGCCGAGCTCTGGCTGCCCAATTTCCAGCCCAATAATTTTAAATATTCCTCCTGGGAAGAGCGATGCCATGCGGAGACGGTTGCAGAGCCGGCAGAGGGAGCCCAAAGTACAGCATTAATGCGAAAGAAACCTTGAAAATTTGACAAAGACTACACAGTTGATGTAAAGCTGGGGAGGTCACACAAAGTGCAATTTCTAGAGCAGGCTGAGTGCACGACGTTACTTATTAGACGTCGGATCTAATTTTTAATCAACTGTTCTCTGTGCTGGTTTTGTTGGGTTCCCCCAACCCCAGCAGCAAATAAAGCAGATGGAGGAAAATTTTAAAAAGGGATTTTTGTCAGATAAACAATAGGTCATTAACCAAAAAGAGGGTTTTTCTTTGCAATGTTGCGGTCAGCGCTGGACAGCCCCAGCAAAAGCACTGCCTGAACAGCTCAATCCCAGAGGCAAGGTCTGTGCTGGGTTTTTTTCCAAAATCAAGAGATGGGGGAAACATTGAGGGAAAAAAAGGAAGAGCAGATTATCTTACTCCTTCACAAAACCCACACACCCAGCTCCAAATCAGTAACACAGCTGATGTGCGCACGGCTTTAGGTACAATCTTATATCCTTCAATATTAGTAGGACATAAGCACAAAAAGTTCAGAATAGGAATGAATGCAGTAATTCATCCTCAAGGAGTGCAGATCTGGTGCCTGCCTCTACCCCTGATGCTGAGCAGGATCAGGGCATTGGCTGGGCACAATCAGCACTGCAGCTGCCCGTTTCTGTGCTGCAAACACACAGGCCACGAGGGAACAGACACCCATGCAGAAGTTGCCCAGAAATACCATATTTGATGAGCTCTGCCTCTCTGGCTGCTATGCAAAAACCCTGCGATGTTATTTAAATTATTACTCCTTTCTAGGCTCCTGGATAAATATCACAGAACTGCATTTCAGCCTGGAAGTTCTGATGAGAATTTGGATTTTGAAGTGTGAGTTTTGCTGCTAAAGTGGGGATCGCGCAGGCAGTCACATAACATTGCTCCTCCGGGACCTCTCCTTTCAGTGGAAACAGGAAAGCAATTAGGTTCCCCCCTGCCCTCCCATAAGCTATTCAAGCACAGGTGCCTCAACATTTGCACTCCATCAACATCTGTGTGAGTGAGAGACAGTCAAAGAAATGATCAAGGAAAATGGACAAGGCAAATTTATAAAAAGTGGGCAATATTAATTAGGTGCTGCCAGTTTTTTCCAGCACTAATCATGTTATCTGTGGTAATAACAGTCACCTTACGTCAGTGCCAGTACAGTATATGTTTCCAGGTAAACAGCAGTTAAACAAAAGCTCCTTAAGAGCCCACGTTGTGTATTTGTGTAAATGCAGAGAACAATAGAGCACTGATTTCCAATAGCGACTGCAGAATAAAGGCTCTGCACTGCAGCCTGGGGTAAATAACACAGCCTGTATTGACTTCCTTGAGAAGAGGACTAGCTCCAACCTTGCCCCGCATTTTGATTTCAGTTTAAGGTAAAGATTCTGGGTACTCAAGGCATAAAGATGCAGACGAAGAGGATGAGAGTGGAGGTCTGCTGAATGAAAACGGCAAAAACCAGAGACAGAGGAGACAGGTAAAGTCTGCACCCACCGTGGGCACACGAGAAAAGGCTGTTACCTGTTAAGCTGTCGCAGATTTTGGAGTGGTTGTTGCACTGGCACGGCTCGCAGGTGATTTCGTTAAACCTGTAGTATCCATCACTGCACCGGTCGCACTTCAGGCCCGTGACACCAACTTTACACTGGCATTTCCCAGAGCTGCACAGAGAAAAACAATGAAATCTGGATGTGCTGGGAGGCATCCAAAGTACAAACCTGTGGTTAGTGTTTTGGACTCTCTTTCCAGAGCGGGAAACTCTGCAGAAATGCCTGCCAGAAGCAAGGCATGAAACCCATGGGCAACAATTTCCAAAAAGTGATGGGGAGTTCAAGAAAGGCTGAGTCTCTGCAAAACCAGTTGCCCTGACAGCAATTTCCAGCTGGGCACCAGAAATCATCGCTCGTTCTGGAAAGCCCTGGCCCAAAGCCATCCCCACGCATCAGCCCCCAGCAGATGCTCCGACAGCCCCTCTCCAGTCCCACCTTCATCAAGCACCCGCACGGGCCCTGGGTCCTGCAGGACACTGGGATACCCCAGATCCCTACGCCTGAACGATAAAAGAGCACCCACGTGGATAATCACCTCCCCTCCGCATCGGCGCCCATCGGAACCTCCCAGATTTTTGGGCGAGCGGACAATTCTGTGCTCACCACCTGCTTTCCCGGCTCCCCCGAGAGCCGGCACCGCAGCTCAGGTGTCTCGCTCGTGTTTCAGCCCAGGCGGGCATCAGCCGCCTGCACTCCCTCTGCTTCTCCTCCACGACCCTATCTACCCCTTCCACGCAACAACCCCACGGCCACCCGGGCAAAGCCCCTCTCTCCAGGCAACTTCTCCCACCCAGTAGGAGCCGGGGAAGGACAAGCGAGGGTTTTCCCTTCCCCAGCGGTTTCCACTACAGCTAACACCAGACAGGAGCCTGTTTACTTGGGCACCGAGTCTGACTGCACGGAGGGTAGAGCTCTGCACAGTTAAAATAGAGGATATTGGGGTTAGTTGGCATCAGCAAATACCAGAAGGCTATAAAAAGCAAAGGTTACCCTCATTCCTTTGGCTTTCCACGCCAGTCTTTCCATGTAGAGGCTTGAAACTTATCGCTTTCATAAGCAACTTTATATACTAGCAGCATCTAGGCTCAACTCTCACCGAAGTCACAGGAATGGATAAAATGCTCTTTCCCATCAACCCCCCGGCACGGCGACTGCCGGCTGCGGCTCTTCCCACCTGCACACGTGGGAACCGGTGACGAGAGAGCGCAGAATTGCCTTTCCGCATCTCCGATAGCCCTGGGGTGACCTGGAGGAAACCTCAACCCCTGCGTGCTGCACAGGGAAGGCAGGAGAGCAACCCAAATAAACATGATTTTGTCTCCTCCAGGAGACGGATTTATTTGCAGCTGCAGCAGACAAGGCGGGTATCATCCACAAAGCACCCCTGCACGCTGCTGGATGCACCCTCCTCCTATTAATTCAGTATTTCAGGGTTCAGTGTGCCTGAACAAAGATTATCTTTTGCTCTCCCTTGCTCCTCCTGGGGAAAAGCGAGCAATGCACAATTTTCTTCTAAAAGCCCCTAGAAAAATCTGCTGATTGAAACTAACAGAAGCTTGATGCACTGTTGATTTGTTTTTATTTAAAATGCAGTAGATTGCAATGCTTTTGGGAAGACATTGCTTCTGTTAGAAATTAACATAATTTAGTATTTCTGTTGTTCGTTTGCTTGCCAAAGGAAGAGGAAATACACAAAGGCACATCAAAATACAGAACTCGGCCCAAGTGGCTACACAATTAAACAGTTCCAGAATCTGAAACTTCAGGCATATTTAATGGACTGATTACAAGAAGGAAAAAGAAATATGATGTTTCCTTGCTCTCCAGATCATTATCTGGAATTGCAGCAGGCAGATGCAGAATTCAAAGGGATGCTGTTAAGCAGCTCAGTATGTTTGACTTTTAAAGAGCTTTTCACAAGACCTAACATTAATCCAAATGTTGTCACAGTGTTTAAAATAAGAGCAAACAAAAAGCAGTTTATTTTTATTTGCTTCTGACAGCTACCGGACAGATATTCCTGTAAGCGGGCAGGGGACAGGCAGAGCCAAGCAGGGAAAAGCAACTAATTTGTAGGGGATCTGATATTTAGCCTAAAACCACATCTTCTGGGGATGTGCCCTATGAGTAGGACTTTACAGGACCAAGCACTAGAGCTGTATTACCTTCAGCCTCCCAGGCTTCCTCCTGGAATTCAGGGTGCTCTGTTTTACTCTCTCCTGTCCCCCAATCAAGCCTTTAACTTAATGACACCCTCCTCTTCCTCCCGGCTGGCACCCCTCCATCCAGACTCCCACTTCATTTCTTTAAAGGAGGTTTATTTCCCCAATGACTCCGCTAGAGCTCAATGCAGCATTTTGGGGCAGTGTCCCTTGATTTTACTCGTTAGCTTAAAAATAACAGGAAAGCAAGCTATTTTTAAAAAAAAGACAGTTTTGGAAAGTTTGGTTTTAATGCCTCTAAAGCAGACCTTTTCTCAACATGTTACACATGGCACAGAGCCAAGTTCTGCATGTGCAAGAATTAAATCACTCAGCAAATATAAAGCTTTGCCTGTGGTCATTGCTTCCATAGAATAAAGCCCCCTTACAACACTCCTTTTCATAGCTCCAGTCCAGTAAAGACTGTCAGACACTTTTTAAAGCAAAGGTCAATGATATAAATGCATTGAAACCACACACACCAAAAAAAAAAAAAAAGTCCTGTTAACAGACCGATTGTGCCCATAAAAATCCAGAAACTTGAAAGAAAAAAGACCCACAGTTTAATACTTGCACAGTGAGAACTGAACTGGATTTTGACTATCAGCCAGGAATTTCTTTTTTGGGGGAAGTGAGGGGGAAGGAGGGGGAAGGGAAGAGGGAAACATTTTGATGCAGCAACATCAATTGCTCAACTCCATTTCAGATGATTATTAACTCCACTGAAGCCAGCCAATTTTTAACTCTCACAAAAGAATTGATGGAAGGATGTGTTGGGACAAAAACAGAATTCCAGTGACAAAAGTCTCCTGCCAGCCTTGGTTTCTACTAGATTTTTTACAAATATACTTACTTTAAAGACCGTGTAGGTAGTGTATATCACCATCACATCATCCATCAACTTTATATATGTTTCCTAATGATTAAAAACATCACCAGCACAAAAGATCCTGGCAGAAGGAGCAGGCAGTGATTAGCGGGCCGGCGGGGATAGGGGCAGGCCATGTGCAAGGCTCGGATCCAACACTGAGCGATCTGACCCTCCGGGACGGAGGGCTACACGCCACGTTTGGGACCCCCCAAGGCAGGAGCTCGTACATCTGATCGCCCTCAGCCCTTGCGCTTCACGTTATGCCTTAGGAGCTGCTGTCTCGATGCCTGCAGGGCGATAGCCGGGGGCTGGACAGCACCCGCCGGCAGGATGCGGCCACCCAGGGCAGCAGCCCACCGGCAGACACTGGGGAAGGGGCTGTAAATAAAAGCAAAATATTGGGCAAGGGGGAACAGCCTGCACCCCAAAAAAAGTCTGCAAAAGCCGGTCTGATTTCACTTCCACGCCCCACAGCCCCCTTCTACTCCACCCAAGGGGAAACAGCCACAGGATGCGGGAAATCCCATCGCCCACCAAGTGATTCATGCCACTAGTGGAAACAAAACGTTGCCCGTGGTCGGATTTTGCACAAGACTGCGGGTTTACAGCTACAGAAATTAAGGGGGTACAACAGAGACCTGCCGCTCTGTGCATTACTCCAGCTACCGTTAAAGAGGAGGACTGCAGAGAGTTTTGACCCCACTTGGAAGTGCCCTAGGAGCAGAGCACAAAGAACAGGTAACACCTCCAAAATCCCCTCTTGTGCCTGGCTGAAGCCGCAGAGCATCCTGCAGATAAATTTCTGCCAGGTCTGGTGGCCGGGGAAGGACACATGGACAGGACAGGCTCTGCCTGGGAGCTCAGGCAATGCCCTAACCCCGCACTGCTCAGCACAGGAGAGCACGGGAACTCAAAAAAGAAACCAAAAGCATTAAAATATCTGTGATCTGAGACCGATTGCAAAGTGCAGTTGCATCTGCAATGGGTCTCCACTCCTCCTCCACAGGAACATAGTTAAGCTAGCAGGGACATGACAGACACAAGATGGATGGGAAGACGGAGGACCACAGCCTTAAGGGCTGTTTGGAGGCATGCTGTGCACAGTTTAATGGTGTAACAGAAAACCCTTAGCAAGCTCTAATCGTTTATTTTCTTCTTTTTTTTTTTCCCAAGGAGGAAGGAAAGGAGAAATTCGTTTTGAATGTTTTCCCAGCTGCCAGAAAAACCTGGATGCCCAGCTGCCACCAAGAGCCCATGGGCTGCCTGACCAAGTCGGAGCCAGCCAAAACGGTACAGCACCAAGCTTTTGTGTCTTTATTTTTAAAACATTTGAGACTGGTAAGATGCTGGGGCACAGTCAGAGAAGGAGGGAGCTCCTATGGGTCTCAAACCAGGGCATACCATGCAGATGAGCCACATGAAACCCCCCACGGCTTTGAAGGAGAGCTTTGCCAAATACATTTACCATCCTCATCTGGAAGCACGGAGCATACGCACGCACCCCTCACATGATCTCCCAGGACCACATCACTTGCCAGGACCAGCCCCAGAAGAGCCGGTGAGGGGCCACGTTGCCCTGAGAAAAAGGAAAGCGAGGGCTACAGCCAGCCCTTCCCCGACCCGGCGGCATCTCCAGCTTCGCCTGCCGCCCCGTCGTCTCCCAGCCATTGCCTTGTAATCCTCTGATTACAGATATGCCCATCATTCATCCCAGCAGGGCCCGGAGGTGTTCCTGTAACATATACAATTAACGGCAACGACAGCGCTCTGTATGAATGAGGAAAAACACGTTGCTGAACTACGAGCATCTGTAAAACAACCCTCATGAAAAGGCTTTGTCACACTTTGATGAAATAAGACAAAAGGATGCTGCACAAGATTAGGAGGATTCAGAAGAGATGTTGCTAAAAATGGTGCGTTTCTCCAGTAAGCCCAGCTCCTTTTGTGCTGATTTTCTGTGATGTCTGACAGCAGCCAGGGGATAAATCTCTCTCACATTTTCTGGGCAACGTAGAAAAGTTAACATTTGAAAGCTAAACGCTCCAAGACACTTCCGTGGAAAACCAACGCTGCTAACACTCAACCCGAGCAAACCGAGAACCCTCGTAACCCACGTGTTGATTTTCCTTTAGGTCAATTAATTTGAATATCAGCACAACAGGGAAGCGGAGAGCCCGAAAAAAGCCCCACGTTGGGTTTCACCTCCCTGCTCCCTTGGCTCAAACCAAAGCCACTGGTAGCTGAAACGCTTTAGTGGAAGGGTTAGTGCAACCACAGCTGAGCCCTGCGCCCGCCACCCCACTCAGAGCTGCCTTTGTGGAGGCCAGAAGAAGCGGGGCTTTATTGCGGCGAACATTGGGCCATTGTGCGCCGCATTCCTCGCTTTGTGCCGGGGGACGGCATCTGTTTATATGGCAGCCCTCGACGGACTGGGGACACTTCACAGCTCTGAAAGGCCATTCTGTAAATGTCAAAGGGCCACCTTGTCCGGCCACCGCCGCCTCCACGGCCCCGTCTCCCCCGCCGAGGATGCCCCGCGCTGCTGGGAAAGCCAGGGAACTCCAGCCCGGGGCTGTGGTGTCTCCTGCGGGTGCCCTCCCGGCACCACCCGCCGGGACCTGGGAGGCTGGGGAGGGAGGAAGCGATGGGAAGACCATGATGGCCCTGGAGAGGGAGGTTGGATGGGGTCCTCTACGGTTTGGCACGAGGAAGAGCAGCAAAAGCTAACTAACAGCGAAGACTCGACCCCAAACGGTGGGTCCCGGCTTCCCAGAGCATCCGCTGGAGATCACGGCAATATGGGGATGGGACAGGCAACCTCAACACAGAGGAGGACACATCAATGGGGAAGGCGGGGAGACGGGGCTGGTCCCCGCTGGACGCACCAGTTTTGCCCAACGTAGTCCCTCCATCCCCCAGATCTCTACTGATGCCTCCTCTGAGGCAGCAGAAAAAGGCATCGGCAACAAGCACTGCCTGAAGTCAGGCTGGGCACCACCTCCCCCAAACCAGAACTCAGCCAAAAGAGCTGAAAAAGTTGAGCCAATATTTTTTTTTGAGGGCAGTCGATGTTTACCAGAGCAGCAAGTCTGCAACAGACAACACAGCAATGGCAAAACCTGCTGGAAAAATCAACAAAATAACAGGATTTCTGAGAAGCCACAATTACTGTCGGGGAGAAGATAACAATCTACCTTTCCCTGCTGCTGTGTCCAGTCACTCACTCATTTCCCATCCCTGCACGCAACCAAATAAAAATGGGTGCAGGTACAATATTTACCTCCTTGCGGGGGAAGAGAGAAGAAGAGCTAATCAGATGTAAAGGATATAAGAGTCTGTAATAGGAGAGAGATTTAGATAATTAAAGCACGCAGAAAAATACGCTCTAACAGGGTATTCTTCTGGTTTTATGACGTCCACATGTAACAATTTCCGCCACAAAAAAAAAAATCTGTTCTCTGCAGAGTGATGCTGACAAGGCATTACTGGGAGATAATGAGCCACCGCTTGTGTTCAGCCAATCTATAAAAGGGAGAGCAGTCTTTTTGAAGTAGGGAAAAAGGGGGGTTTTGTTTGTTTGTTTGTTTTAAAGAAGTCCTTGAGGAGTTAGGCTCCCAAGGTGTTATCTCCAAAGGAGAGCACTGCCCAACGTGGTTTACTGGACTGCTAAAATATGGTAGAATGGAAATAGAGCTCCCACGCAAAGAAGAGACATTTCAGAAGTGTGATGACACTCTAAAGAGAGAAAATGAAGATTTTCTCTATGCAAAATGAGAACTCCACCACCTTTCCCCAAATAACCTCCTGTGGTAGGGATGGGCAGAAGCCCTGGGAACATGAGGTCTCTCTCATCTCAAACCATTGCCACGAGCACCCTGCCTGCCCAGGCTGGTGAAGCTCCACAAAAGCCTTGAGTTTCAATAGATCTGCATGTTCTGACTAACAAAAAAAAACACCCCAAGTTCTGCCCCACGTGGCTTCATACCACATGATGCTCAAGGTGCGTCTAGTCTGTGACCCACCTGGGTGCTTCCCAACACTATCAGGACCGATGTTCCTTATCGCTTCCCCAACTTCCATCATCTCTTTGCACCTTTTCACATCCCACCACCCCTGCAAACCCAGCGTGCGGCTCTCCCTGCCCAGCTCCCCAAGGTCCTTCAGAAACCCCAGCCCTTATTCAAAGACCTTAACAAAGAACATTGTCCAGTGCTGCTGACCTTACTCTCACCAGCAGTGCTCTTCCAAAGCCATATGAGTAAGGGTCACAAGATCAGCCTCTCCAAAGAGAAGCCCACTACAAAGAAGGCATACAGGGATGGCGACTGCCCAGCTAACAGCACTCCCCTTTCAGCCTCGCAGCATCCCTGCTCCAGGGGACAGACAGCCATGTATACATGCTCTAAGGGACGCTCTGCCTTAATTCTTTCTAATATGAACACAAAGCATGAGATCCCCTTGAGGGGGCAAAACATCTCTGAATTAACACTTTGGCATTTATATGCATGCTTTGTCTTTTTTTTTTTTTTTTTTTTAAAACAGAAATGAGTGACAGGAGCTCTCTCTAACATGACTTATGCCGAGCCCGTGGCACGAACTGTGCACAAACCAGGATCACATGCTGCAGAGCCGTCTCCCCAGCCAGCAGTAAGGAAAGGCTGCTCAGTTAGCGAAGGAGCAGAGCGCTGCACACTTGGGCAGCGTGTTTCAGCGCCAGACGTGAACCAAAGCTAACGTCACCTCCCAGCAGCGTGTCGGAGCCTCTGCTTCCTGTTGCCCTTCTGCTTGTGGGGAAACTGAGGCACGGGCAGAGGGAGCAACTTAAATTGATTCAGAGACCCCAATTTAACACACATCTGTTGTCATTAGGGACAATGATAGCATATTATACGTGTTTAGTTTACATCTTTTTAAGGGAACTGGAAAAACCTAACCCAGATTAGATGGTTAACCCAGGTTTAGCTAAACCACACGGGAATTCTTAAACACCCACAGCGGCCGCAGCTCTCCTCTTGCTCACTAGCACAGGTAACGGTGCAACAGAAGTTGAAGGGTGCATCACCTCGTCTTCCCTAGAACCGGGGTAAGTTAGTTTAAAACACAAAACCTCCCAGGGAAATAGGGAATCGAGGGCTGAACCCTTCTGCCGGGCAGCAGCGTCTCATAGCACCTTCTCCGCTTCGCAGCCCACCTCCTCCATTCACATCCCAAACTGTGGGGTGCAAGAGCTCCCATGCGGGGACAGTTGCTGGTGGGCTAAACACGCTGTCCCTGCGGCTGCGGGGCCACGCTTTGGAAAAAAGCCTCAAAGCCCTATGCACTGGGCTAGGAAAAACCTCGAATGATTGCCTTGCAAGAGGTACGTCCGGGTAATACCACCCTTCCCTGCCTGCAGGAAAGCCTTGCACCACCACGCAGCGGACAAGCCGTCGGGGCCCCAGACTGCTGGGTTGCACTGGGCTACCCTTGCCCAGTTTTTACCCATGTTTGCAGCCCAGTGTGGGTTGGCCAGCGCTGCTGGCAAGGTAAAAATAAATAAATAAATAAATAAAATGCAGCATCATTTGCAATCTCCTGCTCCCCAGCAGTGTACCGCACACTGCCTCTTTCAGGCTGGGCTCTGCCTGCCTGCAGTCCTGCTCCTTTAAATAAATCAGCCAGAGGACAGGTTTACACAGGAAAATTATTTCCGCATGCATTTAAATAGCTGCGCCTGTACAGCTCCTCGTGTCGGTGCACGATTGCTGCTTTGCAGCAGGGAAAGGCTTTCCCCGATCCAAACCCCTTTCCTCTCGCCCTGCGTGTCCCAGGCAGAGCCCCACCACGTCCCGGGGCCGCCGTGGGGAGCAGCCGCTGTGCCGGCTCGTCGTGCCACGAGTCAGCCGAGGACACGAGTGGCATTTTGGGAGAAGCCGCACCGCAGGACACGGAGGGCAGGGGTGTCCCAGGCACTGCAGAAACACCGCGAGGAGCCCCAGCGCTCCCACCCCTGCCCCGGCTGGTGGGGCTGGAGACCACCGTCCCCCCCAGACCGCCTTTGCTGCCTCTGGGTTGGCTCCTTGCCCGGCCGTAGGGAGTGGGAGATGAGAGTTCAGGCAGAGGACTTTGCTCATGTAAAGAAAAAAGAAAAATAAACGGACAGGGGTGCAAGCCTGGGAGGTGTGGGCTGGCCAGCCTGGGCACGGTGACCTTCTCCAGCAGCATCGTGTTCACCTCCTCCACCAGGTAGGGACGTTCTTGCTCCCTTGGAGGAGGAGAGATGGATGGAAAATACAGCTTTCAACTCGAGGTGCCCAAAAGATGGTGAGAGATGCAGCTGGCGGGGGGCAGCTCCCGGCTGGGGCTTTGCAGCAGGAGCACAGCCCTTCCAGCTCAGCCCGCGCACCCACGTGAGTCACCGTCCTCGTTCACTACTCCGTGACCTTGACCATGGCCCTCGAAACTTCAGCTCCTTTCTCCACCCTTCCTCTATGGACTATGAACACTTCCAGGCCACCGCTATCTCCGGCGAGCATCTACGCAGCATCCAACCCAGTGAAATGGGGTTTTATCTGAGGTTTCTAGGTGTTGCCGCAACAGGGGCAACACGCTCCCCCTCTCCGAGATGTGTCAGCCCTCTCCTCACAGCCAGGATTGCATCCAGCCCCACAGCAAGCTCCAGCTTCAACTACACACAGCTTTTCATCTAACAAAAAAAAAAAAAAAAAAAAAAAAAAAAAATCACCCAAACCAGAGCACAGAAATCCTCTGCCATCCCAGAGGGGGATCTGTGTGGATCTCCCCAGATAATCAAATTTAAAACACCACCAAAACAGACCTTTGATTAGCGGCTGTGGAGTCCATTCATAGCGACAACATGTCAGGTCAATGTTCACTCCCAAAATCAACTGTCTGCCTCGGGAAAGGGATTTTTTTTATTTTTATTTGATGGTCTGCATTTGAGGTCTAGTTAATAAACAGTGTACTTGGGTGTGCCATCTGGCTGGCCATAGAGCATGCCTAGAAATAATACTAATAATCATCATATGGTGGTGCTTTAAAAGGCCGTTTTACAAAAGCCTGTGCAAGCTGATTGAAACCTATCAGGCATGTTTTGTGTGCCCCCGAGAGCTCAGCCTTCAGGCAGTCTGACTCTCAAATCAGCCACTGTCAAAAAGGGTCAGAGTCCAAAATTACGCTGCTGTTTTCCTCAGAGACTCATCTGAACAGTGGTCGCTTTTTTCTTAAGCCAGCACACAGGAATTAACTTGTGCAAGTTAGAGTTGGGCTGATGCTTAAAAAAAAAAAAAAAAAAAAATAATAATACAGCTTACAGTATTTTTAATGTCAACGGAACAGAAGCTGGTTGCTGGTGTTAGACAACGTCTGCGTGTCTCATCCCAAGCAGGGACTGCCCGGAGGGACATGCGCCGCTCACCCAGGGACTTGGCGGCAGGTAGACATCAAACCCAGAGCTCCAGACCCGTTTCCAGAACAAGAGCCAAAAATCTCCTTCTTGGATTCACACACGCATCTCCTTGCAATGCAGAAGAGGCTCTCGCCCCCGCTGGGACAGACCCCAACGCGGGGACACACCCCGTGCTCCTGCCCCGCTGGATTTTGCATCCCACTTCGTTTTCCCACTTCGCTATGCACGAGGCTGCCCATTTCGCAGACATACTGATGCCCCCAGCCCTACAACACAGACAACTGACCTAATTTTCCTCTTTTTAAACACCCAGAGGTCATCTCCGTCTGCAGCAAACCCCACTGAGCAGGGAAAAGAAACGCAGAGCAACCTCTGTTAACGTAAGTCCTCCTCCCTGAGTTTTCCTCCAAATTTCGCCCTACGCCCCTCTTCTAAACGCCTCAGGATCTGCATCTCCCACGTCCCTCAAGGCTGTGAAATTGCGCTGAAAAGGAGAAGCTAGGGAGGTCTTCTGCCGTTTCTGGGTCCCTACACGTTGGGGTTGGGTGTGATGGCTCACTACGTGCACGAACTCCACCCCGTTCTCCTTCACGACTCGGAGCATCTCACCTGAAGTTCCCAAGGGTGTTCCTTGGCTTGCTCCACGCAGCAAGACGTGGGGAGACGTCACCCACATCCATGCTTTGCCTGCTGCCTGGTGACTCAAGAGTCAGGGCGAGAACATTCCCTCCCAGTTAACCCAGTTGCTCCAGCAGCGCCTCCCTCCTCTCCCAGCCCTCAAAGATAAGATTTGCCCCATCTGCCTTTCTGCCCAATTTGCCTTTCCAGTAGATGTGACCAAACTCAGATTTTCTAGTCTGTGGCAAACCCTGATGCTTCCAGGCACATCTTCCCATACACAAAACAACCACTAAAAAAAAACAAGTGAAAAGCTCTACACTCTCCACCCCCAAAAATCAGCTTTTTTACTAAGAAGGTCACTCAAAAGGAATGCTCCAGTTGACTAAAGTTCTGATTTTTCAGAGCTTATGCAAGCAGAAAAATGCAGCACTGAAACAACGAGGAAGGACATCAACAGAGGGTTTGGGTGTTTGGAAAAAAAAAAGTATAAAATAATTACAAACAGCATGTCCCTGCAGAACACGTCGATTCTGACTCAGCCCCAGCCTTGGCAGGAAAGCGCAGGTGTACAACACACGCTGAGCCTGGACCAAACCCTAAAAGACAACAAGGCTGATGCCAACGCAAGGCAACCAGTGCAGCAGAAGCCCATTGCACCCACACGCAGGTATCGCTTCCCTTGCAGGGCCCTGGAGAAGGGCTGGGGGCTCCGGGAACGCCGTTGCTGCTGACTTTCTGGTGGCAGCAGGAGAAGGGAGACTGGGAAGGCTGGAAGTGGCTGCAGGGTGGTTTGTTGGGGGGTTCTCCTCCAAGAAAATATCGTGCAACTCGCTACCCTGTGAGGACAAGCGGGGGACGCAAAGGGTCAGGCTGCCGCTCGCACCGTTCTTTGCAGGAATACAGAGACGCCTGCGACTCAGCAACAAACCTCTAATGACTGACGGATCGCTGGTTGGAGGAAAAAAATCATTGCGTGCTGGCTTTTAAAAGGCAAGTGAGGTTGGATAAGGTGAAACGAAAAGGAACGCATTCATTATACAAGAGCTCAAAGCATCGGCTACGGTGACTTTCTTAACACAGCAAAGGAGAGGAGGTGGCAGGGTTAAACGCCAGGCGAGGCAGGAGCCGACACTGCTGTCGGTGCTCTGCAAGGGCAGAGCACAAAGCTTTGCTTGCCTCTGGTGTAACGAATATCCCTTTGGAAAACAAACCTCTCCAAAGCTCCTCCGCTCCTCTCCTGAGCTCAAGCGTGAAGGCAGTCCTGACCGATAGGGACTCATGGATGCACAAGGCATTAGGAGAGGTTCTGCTTCCGTACGACGCAGAAATACAAGTTGGCTCCCTTGTGGGCTGCCAGGGCTTTTGCCACAGCTACGGATATTTTTATAATCCAGATCTTGAAAGAGAGGAAAAATATGCTTCATGAATTTTTATAAGGCCAGCTTCCTTCCTGCTTTTTCTTTGCTTTTTTTCCTCTTTTTTTTTTTTTTTTTTTTTAAATACTAGCACCAGATGACAAGATCCATTCTTGCCTGATCTGCATCCCAAATCCCCAAACATCCCCAAATCCCAATGCCGCGCACACAACCCCCCACCCCGGGAGGCTCAACGAAACACCGCCTTACTCACTCGTCACACCGGGCGCTGCCGGAGCCAGCGGGGCTGCAGCCGCAGGGACGGCACCGCCGGCTCCTCTGCTCCGGGTAGAAGCCCTGGGCGCAGGTCTCGCACCGCAGCCCCGCGTAGCCTTCGAGGCAGGGGCACTGCCCCGTCGTCCCGTTGCATTCGGCCGCGCTGGCGCTCCCCACGGCGCTGCAGTTGCACGCGTCTCCTGGAAGGAGAAAGAGAAGATGAAACCCGTGTGCTGGGGGCAACGGTGCCCGGCAAGACCCCCAGCGGGGTCGGCGTCGCTGTCAGCACGGCTGCCCTCCCTTTGCTTACCCCAAGTTGGAATCATCGTCGCTGTAAGGATGGTATTTGCTTTAAAATGTTGAGAAGGTTAAAAAAAAAAATTAAAAAAAAAATGTTGGGAGCACCTTGGGGTTTGAACCCATTCGGTTCATGTTTTAAATCTCTCCAAAAGAGAGCTAGAAGACTACGGGTATAACTACTTAAATACATATATATGTAGCTGTATATAATGTCTGTATGTATATAAACACGCACATACGCAGACTCATGGTTGTCTGGTTACGTTACTCCAAGAGCTGACAAGTGCTAGCTGTTGTAATATTAGGATAAAGTCAGCAACAGGTGGCAAAATCACTAATTATAAGATCCTCCATTTCACACCACTGGAACACCCTTAATTTACCAACGGGCTGGTCCTTACGACACAGGACATACACACCACACCTATACGATGAACTGGCACCAGCATCTCCCACTCCTGGAGAAGGGATACAGAATGCCCCGACCGGGAGCCGGGGGAACGGAGGAGCTCCAGGTATTTGAGCCGATGGCACGGGTCCCCACTGCAGCAGCCCAAGCTCCCCTGAAAATCTGCCCTCAAGAAAGCACTGAGCACATGAAAACAGCTTTAAAAATTGGGGTGGTGGAGCTGGGGCAGGACGGAGACCTTCTGGCTGCTGCCCTTCAGCACCTAAACCACGACGGGCCACCTTCAGCCCTGTAGTTAGCAGGGATGGCTCTGGGGACCCACACGTGTGCTTCGGGGACACTCCTTATTTACAGGGGTAATGGAAAGCACACACCGAGCAGCCGCTTTTTTTAGAGGGAAGCAAATCTTTTGATCAAGTGATGAATTCCCAGTCCCCCCACACATTATTTCTCATAATACTTTAAAGCACCAAACGCACTGAAGAGAACAACCTCTCCCCGGCAATTTGTTTCTGCCAAGAGCTTTATCTCCATTCCTTCATTGCAAAATATTTAGTGCCTTAATAATTTAAAGTCTTTTTCTGCCAAGAGTGAATTATAAACAAGGATTATCTGCAGAAATAGTGCACAAAGCATCAGGGGCTTTACGCAACCGCTGGTATTTGTTATTCCCTGAGAAAAGCCAGTATTAAAGGCACTTCACAGAGAGAGGAGAGGCCAGGTCTCCATCCCAAGAAAACTTGACTTAAACAAAGCTCAAATCGTGTCAACAAGACCAACGCTAATGCTCTGTCAGCACAAGTATTTCAGATTATTTAACATTTATATTGCACGCTTGTGCCCCAACCCAATGGAAAGGACGTCAGCAGGTGCCTGGATCAAACGACACTTACAACCCAGTGACTGTATAAAGATTAATTTATGAATACGTAAGTAATGTGCTGAAATCGGACCACACTGAAGACCTCAGAGTATCTTTAGAAACACAAGCCGTAAGTTCTCCCGCATCACAGCAGCACTGTAAAAGCTCCCCAAGGTCCGCCCTTCCTGGGGAGCAGCCCTCGCCCCGGGCACGTTCGCCGGTGGACTGCAGCAGAACGGGAAGGCAGACTATACAGCAGTTTGCTGAACACATTAAAGGAACATAAAAACACAACTACAGGTTGACTTTTCTAGGAACACTAGAACCCAAGTGGGAGGAAAGATCCCCCTCTCCCCAAAAAGGGACCATGCAGAAGCCACAGGACATCTCTAACCAACAGACAGCCAGGTTGCAGCACCTGGCTGTTAAATGGCCCCCGGTGCTTTTACTTTTCATCTGTTTTCTTCCAACACGCAAAGAAATATGAGTTATTTAGCTTTGTTACTTTATCAATACATGCACAGTATCCCCATCGAAACAATTTTGTACCTACACACTTGTGAAATTGCACCTAAATTTTCTTCAGTCTAAACTAGCAAATAGGACAAACACCTCAAGATCTGCAATTATCCACTTCAGCAGCCACTTCACATAATGAACCAAATTCCCATCTCAATTATCCAAGCAGAATCTTATCGATTTGGGCACTTGGGCTTCTCCCAGCTCATGGGAGCCACAAAAACTTGTTGAGCAAAAGCACTTTGGAGTTTGTCAAACACGCATCAAAACAAATTTACTTTTTAAAGTTCATTACACGCAGTGCCTTTAGACCTACTAGACTTGATTAAGAAAAGAAAACAAGCACTATATCAGTTCTAACGGCTATGTGAGGCGCTGAGAGGGCAGGTCCAGCACAGCAGCAATGAGCTGCTCCACATGGAGACCACCCTCGTGCTGCAGGAGCATCGCAGCCACAGCCACCACCGGCTGCTCTCCACGTCCATCCCGACGCTCCAGCAGCACCAGCTGAGAACTGAACTTCTCAGCTGGAAAGCGATGGGTGCTACAAGTCAAATTCCCATTCGAAATGCTGCCATCCTGCTGGCACGCGTGTGAGGGGAAAGAGTTCCTCCGTGCTGCTGCGGACCATCCATAAGCGCTGCCCCGCTCCTGCCCTCTCCATCCAGCAAACCAGCCCTGATGGACATGGCTCGCCAGGAGCCGTCAGAGCCCAAAAGGACACACGGGCACAGCCGATACCTGGGCACATCGCTGTGAAAATTAAATAGCCTCATTCACTGCGAGAGGCTGAAAAGCCCTTAGTGAGACAGGGCTGCGCTGTAGCACCTTTATGAATTTGGTTTTGTGGCCATGCTTGCGCTAGGGGAAAAAGGATGGCTGTTCCCAAATATATTATACGGACAGGAGCGGGGAGAACTGACGATGACAGCATATTACCTTCCAAGAAAATCAGCCACAGCAAAAAAGGAAAAACCAGAAGTCAGAGAAGAGAGGCTGCATATATTGGCAAGAGCCTCACGTTTCTTTTGCCCTTTATCAAAGGACCTCAATCATCCATCAAAAGGGTCCAGCCATCGCCAAACCATGGTACAACTCACTGGGAATGTCATCGCTACTTACAGGAGCCCCACACATGCCGGGAGGCAGCGGGAGGCGAAGGCAGGATCCAGCCAGGCCCCGCTGCCTTATCTGAAGGATGCAAACACAAACAGCCTTGCTGGAAAAAGCAGCTGACTTTGGGTTGATCTTGGCAATGGCACCAGCTACCAAACCGGGTTTTCTTTCCAACGGCAGGGCTGTTTGTGTGCTGAGATGCTTTTGGAAAGACGTATGCTTTCCAAAAACACACACAGACACTTGCTGATGCCTTTTTCCACACACACACACAGGTCTTTGCCCATCAAAATTGCACAAAGTCGGGTGAAAACCTGGAGGCAGCTCAGCCTCAGCAGCCGAACTCAACGGCAACGCAGACACACCGGCTCCGCATACGCCAGTTCCCCGGGAGAGTGAAAAATGCTGCAATAATCCAAAATAACACAGGCAAAAAGCAGCTTTTTTGTTCACAGCCTGGTGGAGCGCCGGCTCCAGCTGCCTCGGCAGCGACGGGGGAGGCTGGTTCTGCTGCCGGTGGGGGTGCGGAGCTGAGCCCGTCTGCTGCGGATCCTGCGAAATCACCCCCGAGTGCGTGAGAAGGCACAACGGGGCAGACACAGAAGACATCTCCCAAAAGGGTCATTTCCTTGAGGGCCCTGCCTCCCCCAAACCACCCCAGGGGTTTTTTTGGGGGGGCAGACGGTGGCCCACTTCAGGGGAGCAGCATCACATGTGGTCCCCTCCTTCCCACCCTTATCGCACCCAGCTCGGCTCGCGCATCCGCCTGGCTGATACAAAACCCAAAAACGCCCTAAAGCCCCTTTGGTTGGGCAGCGGAGGAGAACCAGACAGCAGCATTAAAATCCATTGCCTAGCGCGGCATCAAGGTTTGACATGATGATGTACCAGACTATGAAAACCCGAGGCTTAATTTAAAATACACTTTGTTGTCCCGATGGCAGCCGGGTTCAAGAAGGCAAGAAGGTCCACAGCTAGAATAGGAAAGCAATGGCAAACATCTACCTTAGACTCTAGGAACACAGCAAAGATGATGAACACTGCAGAAGAAGATTACGGAACATAATCCTGGCTCCCGGCCAGAGCCTGGGTTTTTGGAGCCTTTATTCAGTTTTCTCAAGCAAATGTTTTGCTTTTTGAAGGTAACCTTCAAAAACACCTTACCAAGAGCTTTTGCAAACACAAAGGAATGAACACGGGTGGATGAACCCCAGAACTGCCCCACAGTTGGAGGTATTGCATTGAGGTTGGGATAACACCACCAGCAACGGGAGCCAAGGGCAAAGAGCTCTCAGGGATGGGGCACTGGTCCAAGCTCTGACTCCCGGCTCTCCCTGACTTGCTACAGACACTCACCCTTGGTCTGCCTCAGTTTCCCCATCCGCAGGGTGTTCACCCGCCCCCGAGGTCCTCCGAGCCCTGCTCGTCTCTGCCTCCGTTTGCCATTTCTAAAACATCAAGGTTTCCCTTCCTTCCCCGTAAAGCACCATGCAACAGCTCAAAGCACTTGCCTATCAGCAATAAAACCCACCGCCTTTGCTCATGAAGGTGTTGTTGACAGGCTTTAATTAATTAACAGCCCGATGACTTTTTGAGATCCCAGAATAGAGGCACTATAAAATTGTGTATCACTGCCACATGTTACTCCTTCAAGCAAAAAAACCCAAACACCGCTCCCTTCATGAGCGGCATTTTAACCTTTACTTTGCATTGCTTACAGGCAGGCGGAATAAAAGGTTTACAGTTTGCTACAGCAAGGGACATGCTGCTGTGTCACAGCACACAGATTTAATATGCAAAAGATTTTATTTCAGTTAGCTGCCACCCTGAATTGATTGATGCTTATGCAAACGTCATATGTCACTAATAAACTGGAGAATAGTTATTTCTGGTTTTTATTGTATTGGATACACGCCATGGCGGTAAGCGGCACCAACACAACCAAGAACGTGCCAGGTTTGCAGGACCCGGGGAGCGCGGTGCCCTGTGACCCCTCGGTACAGCCGCCGGCTCCCCGAGCTCCGCAGTGCTCAGCTCCAGCCCCTCCAGCCCACATCCCCCGGCAGGGATCTCATCCTCCAAATCCCACCCCAGCGAAAAGCCCTACCCTGCAAACCCCAGCGACGTCCCAGCCTGAGCCAGCTCTGGCGTGACACCGCATCCCTTCATCTCCCATCCCCTCCTAGCACTTAAGCAGGGCTCATTCTGGTGTAAAAATCATTTCTTGAATGTGCAGTTTTTTTAAGCCTGCGCAGGTATTTTAAGCATGATTCTTTCTCCCATACAAGCCACTTAATGAATGAATAATTTAAAAACAAGTGAAATATTTACAAACGGCAAAGGAAGAAAACACTATGAAACACACGAAGATGTCTACATGAAACCGTATTTGCTGGGGACATCCTGAAACGGTACAAATCCTGAATGAAGTCACCCGCTCCCTGGGAGCCAGTATGGAAAATCCAAGATGCACATTTTTTGTTAGAAGAACGCACAGCTGAAAGAGCAAGCTGTGAAGTCCCAGGGATGCTATTTATTGTCCTGCTTCAAAAATATCCCCAGGGAGACAGCCATTTTCTATTCTCTGGACTAAATGAAGGGAAAAAAAGGAAAAAAAAAAAAATATATATATATATGTAACACCTGGAGGTACTGTTAGGTTTTTGGGTGCTAGTACTGCCCTGGCAGTGCCAGGAGCCAGAGGAGCAGCCCCAGCGTGGTTTCTGCGGCGCGGTGCTGCAGAGCTGAAGCCAGCAGCCTCGCGTGAGCCGTGCAAACACACAGCTCGGCGAGAGCCTCACCTCCCAAATGCCCCATCGGGTATCCGGCTGGACTTAAAATAGCAGTAACAATGCCAGACTTGGGGCATCTCCTGCCATTTGTCGGTAGAGGCAAAGCCAGACGTCCTCACCTCCTCCCTCCATCATCTGCACCCCAATTCCTTCCCTTGCACACGTGGCTCAGGGTGAGCAGCCCAAAAGCCCAGCCAGTCCAAGGCTGGAGGCACTCACTTCTTGATTACCAAATGCTTGTAGTCACACTGGGTTTATACCAATGTAATCTCACTTCACACCAGTCTGACCTCCCAAATATTAAACCAGCACTGACTCAGTATCCCACTCATTTGCACAGAGAGGATGAAGCTAGTGTATTCACTGTACACGACAGCATCCCGTCCCTAGAAAGGCTCCGTTTTGGTATTAATTTAGCAGTTTCCTCCCTCTCTCCATACTTTATTCCCAAATTCAAGCCCTACCTTCTCTCCCTTCTCCCTCATTTCCCCTTCTCAATCCCTCTCCAGGCACCATTTCTGACAACACAGGAATAAAGGGATCAGGCAGCAGGTTTAAAAATCTATCCAAGGCCATTTCCTTTCCCCTTGTAATTAAATTGTGGAACTTATTGTCAGGGGATGTTCTGAGAGCCAGAAATACCTACGGCTTCAAAGGAGGACTGGATAAGCTCACAGAGGACAGGTCCGCTGGTAGCTGTTAAACACAGGGATGTGGAGGAAGCATCCTGATGGGAAAGTCTCTGAAACGCTGGCTGCAAAAAGTCAGGATTATGTCCTGTCCTCTTGGCATCTTCTTCTGGCCCTTCTTGGATGGGTGAAGCTTTGCTCTGACCCAGCCTTGCTGTTCTGATTTTCTCCCCATTTCCACTGCCTGGGGACAGTTGCAGCTCCAGTCCTCCCCCCAAACACACAAATCCCCCTTAAACAGTTAAGACACAGCTACTTCTACTGGGAATTTTTTTTCTTATCACAGCCAAAGGCGCAGCTGTGCTGCACCACTGCTCTTTCCCCCTTGCCTCTCAACAGGCTCTCTCCCTTACCCCCGAGAAGATATTTCATCCCCTCGGTACGATCCACAAGTGTGCTAAACCTCCCCCAGCAGCTGGACGAAGGTCAGGATGGTGCCGTCCCAGCACGGGATACAGGATAATGAGAGCATCTGTGAGCCTCACCACAAGCTGCCGTCTGTTAAAAGAGAAGGTCCTATTTTACCCAGCCCTTGTAAAAACAATTTACTGCGTTCCAGCCCATCCCTTCCACATCTCTGATGCCACCATCTCAGCGTGGTCGAGCCTTGCCCTGGACTGGCGTTTGCATTCAACTCCCCTGCTCCTCACTTGGGTACCTGGGTGCAACGAAGCTGACGCCGTGAACGCAGAAGCTGTTACCCCAGTGTAAGGATGCTTTTGCCTCCAACCATCGCAGGCAGCGTGCCTTCACCCCATGGCTTGCAGCAGATCTGAAGGGGTACAGGCTGGTTAAGCTCTCCTGCAGGGAGCTGAGGAACATCTGCCATGGGCTAAGAGCTCCTGCAAGAACAGGATCAGAGATGAGCTGATGCACTGTAACTTCTTAAAGAGAGATGTGCTGCCAAGTCCTAGGGTTCATTCTCATCTAGACAGCACTCAGCACAAAATAATAGTCAACTCTTGCATTATGAAGGTGCATTAAAGTGCTCAGACCTGTAATTCACTCTCACTTCAGGCTACAATGCAAAGCCAAAGTGGTAGGAAGAGGATCTCTGCCTACCCCAAAAAAATTTTATATACATCTAGAAGTGTCTTCTATTATTTTGCACTCATTTTGTTACTGAGTGCATCAGATTCAGGGCACTTACAGACTCCATCAAGCTCTCAGCGCTGCAGAGTTGGGCGTGCTGCTGGTGAAAAGAACAGCATCATTCACATTAATGCTGTTAAAGAGATTTACACGAGTCACTTGCGTTGTTCCATAAAAGGATTGTATGGGTCAACAGGGGGGAAAAGACAAGGATTTCTCGATGCTTATACATCACTTGTAATATTGTTAAAAGATTAAACTTATTTGTTGAGGAAAATTCAATCAGAGTAAATCTCTCTTATCACTTGGAAAGAAGTACAAAGCCAAGGTCCCAACTCCAGGGGTCACCAGCAGCCACACAAGCATTTTTCATCAGCGTGAAGCAGGCAGACTTGGGGCTCCAGCCAAACTCTAGCTCAGCCCAGACCACGTCACCCCTCTGCTTTTTCTTTGCATTTTCAAAGGGATGCAGCATCGTTCCCCACTTCGGTTCACAGCCCTCCTGCCCCACCAGCCGTGAGCAAAGCCATCGCTCCTCTCCTTCAGCTAAGCCACAGCCAAGACTCCTAGACCTTAAACAAATGTAAAGGCTGGTTACTCCTGGGATTAGTTATTTTTATTCCTTCCCTGCACCTGCAATCGAGCATACAGGCATTTTGTTTCTGAGGAGTTCTTGAAAGCTCCTTTGTGCAATGCAAGCACCAAGCAATTTTGTTGCTTTCCCTTCCTTTTTGATGCTAAACAAGTTAGCAACCTGCGCAGTGAGCTTTGAACCGGCTCATTCCCCAGTAAACGTGCATCAAAGAAGTCAGACTCACAGGTGTAAAGCTGTCTTGGGAGACTAAAGGATCAAACCCTGTAAACATAAGCAAAAGAAAAAAAAGTAAAATATGGATTCTCATTAACCTCATACTCCTCCTGCACTGGGAGATCCCCAGCGCATGACGCCACCGGGGCTGACAGCAGGGTAAAATACCTGCGGAGCTCCCACCGACGAGACAAGATGTCAGGAGAAGCAGGAGTGGTCCAGTAGTTATTAAGAACCAGGTTATAATGCAGAAGGCTGCGCAGGAGGGATTACACTGCTGTAGCTAAAGAATTATTCCCATATGCAGACAAACCCTCTGGGTCTCTCACTAAGCAGACTGCATATAAAGAAGAATGTGGCCCTAAAATGTTTAGGATACGAGAAGCTACAGTAGCTCCAAATAGACCAAATAAATGCTTGAGGATTAAAATCTCAACAGTTAAAAAATGGATCCAAGCCTTTTAATTAATTTGAAAATAGTTTTGTTGGCATTTTACTTTAGTTGGTTAGATTTTCCCACTAGTATTTCCACAAATGCCTGCAGCCATATAAATATTCCATGTTTCTGTTTGAAAATCTCTGTATTTTCTACCACCCAGCGTGTGACACAGCCAGCCCAACTTGGGTCTTAGAGATAAACAGGATGAAATGTAACTTTGGCAAAAACCTCTGCGACAGCACGCAGCAACCCTGGCAGCTCATACCCTCCTTACAGACAAACTTTCTGCAGCACCTCTCAGGAAGTTTAATTGTTTTGTCAGCAAAATGCTTTAGTTTGAAGATCAAGGCACCTCACACGGGACGGGGCTGGGAATTTATTAGCAGACTTCAATTTTAGTATCTATCGACCATGTCCTAGCAGAGAAAGGGATTAAAAAAAGGCTGCATGAATAATATGAACTATAATCATCTGTTGAAGTCTCCATGTGCTCAAATCCCTGCAAAAAGTAATTAAAATCACAAACTTTGCTCAGTGCTTTGGGGAATTGCAGCTAATGAACGAACGCGTTAATTTATACAGGAGCTTTAAAGGCGCTATGGAGAAAAACCCTGAGCAAGAATCGTCCTTTCAACCGTTTGCATTTGGGCTATAAAGTTGTATTGCATGAATAACCAGCAAGAAAACAGGGGTTAGGAGATGTGTTGGAGGATGAGCTCGGATGAACCCCCCTTTTATCATTCCCCCACCCTTCCCAGCGAGGCTCCCAGCACACGGCCAGGGCTGGTACTTGCCTGGGCGAGGGAAGGGGTCGGGTTTTAGCCCGGGCCAGCTCCTCCAGTCCAGCTCCAGGCTCCTGCACAGGCTTGCACATACGCGAAGACTCAAGTTACTTTGCCTTCACTGCTGCTGCTTTCCTATTTAAGAAACATGACTGCAATGCAGGCACCCCCCCCCCAGAACGGACCCTGCATTAATAAGATACGATGGGGAAACTCTACCCTTGCCACTCAGCAGTCAGGGAAGCCACGGGTCTGCAACGTCATCCAGGTGAACATCTCCCAAGCCACCAAACCCACCCGTCGGGAGACGACAGCAATGACCACCCCTCGTCTCGGGGGATTTGCTCCCTCTTCTACAGCTGAGAGAAACGGGGGAGCCAGGTCCTCCCGGTCACTGACCCTGCTCTGCAGGGGACCCCCAGGATCAATCACCCTGTCGAGAAGTCCCTCGCTCCTTAATTTTTGGCCCAGGCATAGCTGGAGCAAGAGAAGGGGTTTCCCCAGGTATGTCTGCATTTCAAGCAGAGCAGCAATGCACAACCTGAGACACTACTGTGACATTAGATCTTAAAACAGAAGGCCAGTAAGGCTTTTTTAAGCCTGTAACTTTCCATATTAAAGGAATTAATCTCTTTTCTTTCCCTCATAACTGGTATAAATCGTTTAAAGCCCACATAGTGCTCATGCTGAGATAAAACGGGCAGGTGACACCAGCCCAGGCGTAGAGCCGTGCCGAAGGAGGTTCACCCCAGTCCCAGGGAAGTACCCGATTCCTTCCTCAGTTTTCAAAAGCCAGAAATTTTTAGATGCTTCTCCGCAGTGAATGTCTAAACCTTCCAAAAGCTGCCTCCATACAGCCCCGAGATGTGCTGATGCGCCATGGCGTCCCCGGGGAGAAATGCAGCATCACCGTAAGTTAAGCAAAGAGAAGGATTCGTGCATCCTTCTCGCTCAACAACAAGCTGCAGACTCCTCTGGGTGACATCTCAGGGAGGGCACGGTAAAGCCTTTTGTTTAAATAACAGTCGGGTTTGCTGCTCAGACTTGTTGCAGTAGAGATAAGCAAAACTTTCTGTTCCTGCTGCACTTGACAGCATCCACTTGCGCAGCTGCGGTCGGAGGCAGCGCCTGTCAGACAGATACAGATCTTCCTTCGCAGTCACCTGGCTGAGAGCAGATGCTCCAGGACAGCCTTGCCTGCACGGCCACCCTCCTCCTCCTCCCCAGATAAGCTGTTGCAGATGTCTCTCCTGAGCAATTCACACCCCAACAGCATCAGCTCTCCCCCCGACACCTTCTGCAGGCTCCCACGGTCAGGCAGCAGTAACAGCCAGGTGTGGAGATGAAGACCTCCCCTCTGTCCCCTTTCCTAGGGATTTGCTGACCCAACCCATGGGTGCTGGTCAGGCTCACACCCCCCTAAAAGGGGATAACAACAACAAGGTGCTACACTGGGGCAACTGGGTGGCTCCTCCGGCATTGCAGCTGGTGCTGCTGGAAGGCGAGCAGCGTGGGATAAAGCAGCTGAACAAGGCAAAGCTAACTGGAAAGAAATACAAAAGCAGAGAGCGGGATATAAAATGCAAAAGCCAGCAGGCTGGCAGGAGGGGGGGGAAAGGGAAACCAGTTCTGCAACACCCATCTTCCACCAGCACAAAGACAACGCTGCATGAAACCATCTGATCGCTGCCTGGCCAAATATGCCAGAAAGCTCAGCTCAGCGTTTGGCACGCCACGTTAGCCCTTGCACCCAGCTACACTAACTGCTGAAACAGCAGGAACCCTCCGACCCTGCCGAAAGCCCCACGACGCTGTCGGGTCTGGATGGGAGAGCTTCGTCCTCCAGCCACCTTCTTCTGACGTTAATTTGTTGTGACCAATTCAGACACCGTTGATACTGGTACAAACTGGTACAAAACACTCAGGTGGCCTCGGCCGAGGTTCCCAAGGGCTCTGTCTTATTAAAAGCATCTTAAGTTCCCATCCATCAGCTGCCCACCCAGGATGGTGGGTGCAGCCACTGGCCTCATCCCACAGCACCTAATGCGTCTCCTGCCAAGAAGCAGGGACCTCCAGCAGAGACGGAGAAGGGGCAGTGGGAACTTCTTAAACCATCACAGCTGGTCTTGCTCTAGATGACTCCAGTAGAGGAGAGGACTTTCTTACCACCAAGAGCCAGCAATGAAGGTAAACCTTCACGCGAGAGCCACACAGGACCCAGAATACCTGAGTTTCGACCATTTGAGCAACAATATAGAAAATTTGAAGGCTGCGTTCTCTGTCTTAGCTCCTTTATGTCACATCAAGGCTCGCCCGCCAGCCATGGTCCAGAGACGATGCCAGTGCAGGGGTGAAGAGCCCAGTCCACGGGCTCACACCGCAGGCTGCCGGCTCGCTCCTCCGCCCCAACTGCTCCGAGATAACGACCGACATCTCAACAGACCGGCTCATCACCAGCGGCTTCTCCCAGCTCCCCCGGCACAGCAGCCGCTCACCACGCCATGGCTGCCACCACCCACAGAAACCCCACCGACAACTGCAAAACAAGGCTGCCCTTGCCCACTTGGACCTGGGATGCACACCTGACAAATTCATAGAAGATGCAGCATTTGGTTATTTTGATTTTTTTTTTTTTTTAAAGCAGCTACAACTGCAAATAAGGTGGCTCCATGCAATAGCAGCATTGCAGCTAGTTGAGCCACGCTCACAGTCAGTCCTTTTCCCTGCACACCCGCCACACCAACACAAGCACCCCACTCCTGTGAGGCTGGCACACAACTCCTGGCCTGACTTTATCACCTTCTTTCCCTTTGTGTTACCAGCTCTGACCATCCCCCGGTGAATATCAAGACACATGAAGGCAGCATCCCACTGGCAGGAGAGCTGCGTGCTGGGAAGTTAAACAATACAAGTGATTTCTCCTTGCTTGAACTGACAAATAAAAACTTCCTTGCAAGGAATTCCACTAAGATGCAGATTACAGCCACTAGATACCTTAAATACATAGCAATTAAGGAAGGAATCAGCAGAGACCTGCACTCTCTGTGCCTCCATTACTAAGACAGTTAGAAACTGCAAGTCAAGAAGGGCAAATCTTCTTCAACCCCAAAACCCCAGGTGAAGCATAGAGCACGACTCCTTTGCTCCACTAACAAAGCCGGGGCTTGCCTCCCCCTCTTTATCCAACAGCTTTTTTGCACAAACGCAGTAGCTGTTGCTTGTTCATCCCATCCCGGGCTGCCTGAGCTGCCAGGGCTCCGCGCCTGGGGAAGCTGCACAGGCTGCAAAGCAGGGACTTCGTCCAGCTTGCAAGGAACTAACCTGCCCAGCCTCAGGAGCTGCCTCCTGCCTGCACATTTGACACAATTAAGCTACTTAAAACCAAAATACATTGCTGCAAGGCGTGCAGCCTTCCAGAGCCTTTTCCCCTCTGGACCTGCCTGCTGACAGTCCCTGCAGATGCAATAGCTCCTCTTCTCCTGAGTCACCGCAATTAACTCCTCATGCTCTCAGTGTCAAATTCAGCTTCAGCAGGAACAGATGCGACCTCCAAGCTCCTCCTTCCAGACCACCCTGGACCCAGCTCGGTGCCGAGCATCCGCTGAACTACTCACCCAAGAGCTACATGGGGGCAGACGAGCGGGGTTTGCCGTCCCGAGCCATCGCTGCCCCGGGTCTGTGGGTGTGCTCACGCTGCCTTTAAGAAGAAAAGGGAACAGGCAAGTTCAGGCTGCTGTAAAGCCATTTTTTGCTTAGTACAGAAATCACAGAACAGGTGATAACACATCTGCTTCAGCTGAAACCTGTGCCCAAGGGAGGTGAGCTGCTGGGGACCGTGACAGCCTACATCCCTCCACATACGTACATCACAGTACGAGCTGCAGAACTTGGAAGTTTCCCGGTGAGGCGGCAAACGCACATGGCTGATCTCACTGCAAAATACATCTTTTTTTGGTAGCAAAGACATAACCCAATTTCTTTACACCAGGTGTAGCCATGGTGTAACCGGGTGCTCCGCAGAGGTACAGAGGGAGCTGCAGCTTTCCCTCACCACTGACACTGGGCAGAGTTACCAAAGCTCGGTCCAACGTAGGATGGATGTGCTAAGAAGCCATCCTTTCTTCCTCTCTTCATTTAAAGCAGTCACTCATGCACTGGGAGGGAAGACAGAACAAAAGCGTGGAGATGCTAACAGCAACGGCACAGGTGTGCTATCAATCCATAATTCAATATGAAAATGCCGAGAATAGCGTCCTCCCCCGGCAAGGTGTTGGCAAGAGGCAGAGGAGCGCTCTGCATCTCCTGGAAGCAGCAGATGCTCCCTCGGACGGCTGCCACGGCCACCCGGCCGGCTTTGGGGCATGCACGACCTCTGGAGAAGGTCTTCACCTTTTGGAGCAGCACGAGTATCATGCCCAGGTTTCTCTCTGAGCAAGCAGGAGTGCTTTTTAAACTGCTCTAATAATTCCCCAAGACGAGAGGTGCATTCAAAGGGAGGCTTCGGACATCCACAAGAAGTGGAAGGTGGACCAAGGGGGTTCACACTGCTGCAAGACAAGAAGCAAGGTCAGACCCCCAGCCCCACCTTGGGGCAGCACCCGCTCCTCCAACACACCCCACGGACCGCAGGACGAGGCAGATGCGTGTCCCGCCGTGTTACCCGATAACCCCCCGTCTGCACCGGCGCTTCCATGCCGGACCACAACACCCCCTCTCCGCCTGGCACCCAGCTTCTCCAGAGCAGACCTCCCTCCCGTGGCAGTTACGATGAACAAAAGGCCACAACGATGGGAGCAACTCTCTTTAAATCCTTTCCAGACAAAATTGCTGAAGGGGCTTACGCACGTCTTCTGCGCTGTTTTAGCATGAAGCGATGCTCTCCGCAGACACAGGGCTGGGAACCACCGCGCGCAGCTCTGCATGCAGGCAGCAAGAGGCGTTTTTATGACTTTTTTTGCTTTTTAAGAAGGGAGAGGGTAGACCTGCTTTGGAGGGTTTTAGGCTATTTTATGTTTAAGCCTGTGGAAAAAATCTGGAATGAAAACTTTCATCAGTAACTCCAGCAGGTGCCCAGGACAGTTCCCTTTAAGATTCAGCTCCTCCACCGGAGAAGCAAAGGGACAGACCCGTTAACAAAGGCTTCTTTTATCCACGGTGTTAATAAACACTTACCAAAAGTATTAATCAAAAGAAGCTTTACAGAGCCTGAGCTCAGACCCCCGTCCATCTCGGCTCATTGCCTTTTCAAGCTTGGAGATCAAGTGAAGCCCCAACATCACAGGATTCATTCCCACTACACTTTCCTAAGTTTTTTCCTACTCTAAATAAACATATTTAAATGCAGACTTTTATTCATCACAAACAACAAAGTATCTTTCTTCCCGTCTCATTCACTTTAAAGGCTGTGCAGAGGAAGGGAAAGGGGACTGGAAGAGAAGAAAAACTTTTGACAGTCTGCAGCCAGCAAGTCCCAGTTCTCTCATTGCTCCCAAGCTTGGTTCCAAGTTTAATAAAGGTGTTTTGTCTTCTTGCTTAATAAGTGGAATTACCATAGCAGAAACTCCAGCGGGGGAGAGGGATAGCACAAAGCATGAGTAATCACAACTGGTTTCGGGCAGGTTTTGCCATTTGGGTCCTGTTTCAAGGTTATGATGACATAGCGCTACAGGCTAATTTGGAGTTACCGTAACTCTTGCCAGACAAGGAGTTGTAAGTTATAATGTGCTGCAAGCAGGGAGAGCTGCTGGGATAGAGCACGGAAAATGCCTTCCAAGCTGGGAAGAGAGGTTTCCTGCTCCATAGGTTTTATTCCCTTATTTTATAATGCAGCCTTGTGCTTGCCCTGCTACACTTTGCACGGGGCACGGTGATGCATTTACCTCCAGCTCGCACTGGGTGACTTTAATTCCCCCTTTGAGAACTTGTTTCACCTTTGCTTTCATCCAGCACCAGCCGAACTGGGTTGTAGATACTGCAACGAGACAAAATTTGCTGGCAAATCCATGGAAGAGAAGTTGAGCTTTCAAAGAGGGAACTGATACAGGCCAGGGCACGTCATGGAAAAAGACACCTGGACGGAGAAAGCTGTCACTTATCACTGGAAATGGGGAACTGCAGCAGATCGGCTATCATCTGCTGGGGACCTGCTGAGCAGGAGCAGACAGCGGCAGGGGACATCTCGGTGCATCTAAGCTGTACTCCAAACCTTTCTCCATCAACTGCAGCGGTGGCATAAATTTAGAGCGCATAAATTCTCCCCATGCACACAGAGCAGGGGCAGAGTCCACGTTTCCAAGGGCAGCTGCCAGCCCCAGCCTCCCGCTCACCTTTGCTTTAAACCCCTGAGCCCTGCAGCACGTTAATGACTTTAATCAGGGCTGCACATCAGCTGTTAATTTCTCTCTCCTTAGTCATCGTACTGCTGCCGACACTGAAGCTCCGTCCAGTCCTGGCTCCTACCTCAGCCACGAGGTATTGTCTGTATTTATTTCTAGCAATAGCTCACCTTCAAAAGGAAAATGTTTCCATTAAACAGCACAAGTTCAGCAACCACAAATAAACAGTGACTTAAAGTCTAAGCCAATTCTCTGAAACCTCCACAATAAATACCAGGCCATCCAGTGGAGTACAACAGCTAACAGCCCTGTCCCACAGAACAGCCAAATCCTCTTTGCACAGGCAAAACCCTTAAAAGTGTGTTGGGAAGGACAGAGGCAGACAGGCACAAGGGTTTCAGGCACCCTGTGCAGCACTTTCTGTCTCGCCCACAGCTTAAGCACTAAGCTAAGACCAAGTCTGAGCCAAGATGCTAAACCCAAACTACTGATTTACAGGGTCAGAGCCGAGCCCCACAGCAGCACCGCACCACTCGCATCTTGCAGCCAGGACGGCATCACCAAGGGGGAATTACCCTCAGCAAAGGCAGCGCACTCAGCGTTGGGTTGGCAAAAACAAGCCTGATCCCAAGCCAAAGAGATGCTCAAACCCACAGAGCTTCCTCTGTAGTCAGTGGGTCAGCTCGAAGAGGTTTGTTGACATTTCTATCCTGACCATTTCCCAATTTTTGAGGGCTTTATAATGACCGTTTTAGCATTGCAGAAGAGGGAGCGGTGCCTCCTCTTCCATCAGCTCTGCTGCCGAAGAGAAACCCTGCAAAACGAGCACCTGAGTCCCATCTGCAAAGAGGCATCCAAAATCCTACCAAATCCAGGGGAGCTGCAGGTACCCAACGCAACCCTGGCAGTGCAGAGAGGCTCTGCTTCGATATGGCCAATACTGCACATGCTGTTAAATATATTACCTGCTATTACATACATACAGATATATATAGAGGTGGGAGAGGTATCAGCTCTAAGGCAAGGGCCACTTCGCTCACGTATGTACGTGACAGTGGACCCAAGGGAGTTCCCTAGGAGGGACCATAAACTGATGGGTGGTGGAGCAGAGAGAGGAAAGCCTCGATTCCCCAGCCCACAAGCTTGAACTCACCATCTACCCACCTACTCGAAAGCTTTTGAGGGGTGTGTAAACCAAAAAATCGGTGACAGCCATTGCTCCAGGCTCCCCTCGACACCAAACTGGGGTGCTGGTGGGGAAAGGTCCTCTCCTGGGGCCTTCGCTTTCATTTTTCTTCCTGGAGCAGGACCGTCATTCCCTCCATCCCACCCCAAAGCTCGCCGCCTTCTGCAGGGAAGCCAGTACCGCCCTCATACCCGACTACCCTTTCAGAGATCAGTCCATTTCTTGTTTATTTTTCATTTTAAACGGATTAGACATGCACAAAAGCCTCCCTTGAAAAGAAACAACCAAGATGTGAAAAGGATGGGAAGACCCAACGGCGAGGCATCAGTGCTAATCCACGTCGAAGGGCATGCTGTCGACAACTTACTGTAAACTTCCAGGAGGAAAAAAAAAATATGCTCAGAATAAAATAGTCAAGTCCAGACTAATGTTTGTCATTCGTTATCTGGAGTCAAGCTTGGATTTCCTAACACAGCCAAACCAAAGCAAGCACGTTAATAATAAAACATCTTTTACAGGGAGCTACACGCCAGTCGTGCAGCCTGCCCTTGAAGGGAGAAAAGCTGGAGGCAGGTGGAGGCTCTGTTTGCTTTTCTCCGATAACAGGTATTTAGTTTTCTACGTCACTTCGCTTTATCGTAGCCTGAAACCCGGCCGAGCAGCCCGGCTCCACCTCCCCATCTGCTCCCAGTGCCAGCTGGCCCCGTGGCGGAGGGGATGCTGGGCAAGACGCAGGGATGCCATGCAGCCTGCCAGCTCCCCCCGACCCCAACCGGGGGGACACCCAGCCCTGCCCCGGAATCGGGGGGCATTGCTGGAAAACCCCGCAAGACAGATCGTAACGCAACGCGGCCGTTCGTGGGGAGGGGAGCGCCGGGAGATAAGATGGCTGCACTCACGTCCAAGTCGCCCGGGGAGCTTAAAAACAAGGCAAATCCCCCCAAATCCTTCCTCAAGCACTGGGACTGGGAAAAAACCCAACTGACCATGGCAGGGAAAGGGCAGAGCACGAGCTGGGGAGGCTCCGGCAAAGACGTCTCCTATATTGGCACAAAGCGAGCAAACACCCAGCCCAGGCAAGAGCCGACAGGTCGGCGTGCTCCACGCGCTCCGCTTTAATTCGAACAACCTTTTTGCTTTGATAAACAACCTGGAGCTGATTCACCACCTTCTCTGGATATCCTGGGGTCCTAACTGCATCCCAGCCCAGCTCCCCACAGCCCTCGGGCTGCAGTTTGGGGTAGGAAGGGGTGCACAGAAACAACCCCCCCGCTGCAGACGTTGTGCAAGGCACCGTGCCCTCTTTCCCCATCCGACAGCACCGCGAAGGTGTGGGTGCCTCTGCCCCATTACTCACGCGTCTGCGATCAAGACTTGTTTCGGGGAAGCAATTCAGTTCGCGGGAGCCATATCCAAAAATCCTGCCTGTTCTGCCAGCGCCCGATGCGGTGCGTCCCTCCTGATTTTCCCCCCAGATAACTGGCTTGGTGCTGTGCCCAGGTTAGCGCGTCTCCATTTTGGGGCAGGGGAAGAACATCAGAAAACAGTCTATAATATTTGCTTTGTTCCCAGTGACAAAAGGCAAGAGTTATAGCTGAAGGAAAAAAATATTAAAAATATTATATATATTATAACATATACGTATAGTTATATATATATTCTTTGAAATAGAAGGCAGGAGGAAAACTGAATTATTGACGTTTTTCGTGGACCAAGGAGCTTTGAAAAATTTGGAGGGAGGGAACAAAATGTCAAGTTTAATGGACTTTTCCATTGACAACAGTTTAAAGGAAAAGGGATCTTTTGAAGAAAGATACATATTTTGCTGATCTTGACAAAAAGCCCTGTTCAGAGGAGGGGAAAAAAGCCTTCCTTTAAAGGTTTTCAGCTAGCATTGCTTTGCATCTTTACAGAGCTGTTCATGAAAGCATCCTCACAAACCTGTTGTTGCTGGAGCACCGTGTGCCCAGGGAGAAGGTGTGTCTGACCACGCGCTGGGTGCGGGCAGGGGTTAGGAGACAACCCTTGCCTGTACCACGAAAATGAGCAGGTATTAAAAAAGGCAGGAGAAAAAAAACAGATTTAAAAAAAAAAAAAAAACCAAACAACTTCCCCCCCGCTCTGTTTTGCCCCTGGGGAGTGGAAATACTGATCCTCCAGATCACAGATGCTCCTCCTGGAACGACCTCCTGGTTTCCACCCCGTTGCCCATGTCTGGTGATGGGGAAGGATTTTGGAGGAGGGGTGAAGGACATCAGACGCCCTCCCCAACGGCAGCGCCAGGAGCACCGCACACACCGTGCACGCCGCGGGACGCGCCACGGGATGCGGTGGGCATTTCCCGGGATGAAACATCGCCTTCGCCCACCGGTCCCTCCCCAACCACGACCACATCCCGCGCCACGGAGGAGGAAGCTGCGGGTCAAGCACACACTCCACCGGCAATTAAAGTCATTTTCTTAATATCGACCGGTCCCAGCCATCCTGTGACAGGCCACAGAAGATATTAATTATACCCCCTCCAATTTAGACTGGTTTCTTTCTCATTCGGGTGCTGCTGGATCTGAATCACAGTCAAGCTGGGATTCAGCAATTGCACATGAGGAAGGATTGAGCATCACCTAAATGGTTGGTTTGCCACCTTGTATCTCCCCAAAACTTCAAACAACTGCACACGCAGCAATGAATTTAGAGTAATGCCACCAATGAAACGCTCAAATTAATAGCAATAAAGTGTAAATGCTCCACGTGATAGCGGCAGAGCCATGCTTGGGAAAATGATCTGTGAAAGCTTAAAAACCAGCACAAGATGAGACCACTGGGAAAAAAAAAGCAACAAAACAAACAGTCCATTTCAATATCCTTTTCATAAGGAACCAAAATGAACCCAGGAACACATCAGGGAATAATCATTTAGCACAGATCAAACAGTAGAACTAGCACATTAAAAATACATGCAGCATTAATCAGCGACACAGAGTTATATGCCATCATTTCCATAAATAATACAGGATCAAAGCAGCCCAAGCAGCACTATCAGTTAATATAGTCAGCCAGTCAGTCAAAATAGAGTAAAGCTGCCTGAAAACTGCAGCAGTATAATTTGCCAGGAATAAAGCAGATTCATCTGAGAAGTGGCATGACCAGTTATACAGGTAAAGGTTACCACAGCCTCTTAATTATACAGAGGTGATGCCACAAAGGAAAAACAAAAACAAAAAAAAAAAAGAAAGAAAGAAAGGGTTAATGCAGCTTCCTTTTTTTTTTTTTTAAACTTGGGAAATAAAAATGTAAATCTTGTCTAGCGATAACCCCCCTGAAGAGCCAAGGTGCAGGAGAGAGGTGGGAGGACTGACCCCACCAGGAGCATCCCCAGTGGCACCAGTCCCATGTCAGGGCTGGCTGGTGATGGCTGGAGCAGGGGTGAGCCACGGGGGTGCAGACTAAACCAGAGCCCCTTCCCGGAGTCAGGGCAGCGCTGATGGGGCTCCCTTTTGGCCAGGAGAAATATCCCTGCTGCAGAAACCATCCTGCCTGCTCACGGTGAAGGCTCACCACCAACAGCCTGTATATATACGTACATCTATCCATGCATAGAAAATGCCTGTGTCATTACGCCTTTTGCTGAAAGGCTGCAGAGCCATTTAGCTGGCTGATTTTTAAAACAGGCATGTGGAGCAGCACAAGCTATAAATAGCGGAGATGCTTGCCTCGTCATGTTTCTGGTGGCTTATTTATAAGGACAGGGGGCAACTGAATTAAAAATGGTAAAAAGAGGGACTTGGGCTTCTCTCTAGTTTCAAGGCCGAGCTGCCTGAACAGAAAAAACCTTCAAGGTTTTGCTTTTTTCTTTTTCCAGGCAAAAAGCAAACACCCATCTCTCATGCTCAGACTCTGAATCGGTTACATTTACAAGGCAAATTTTAATTCATACGGCAGGTGTTCAGAAAAAAAAAAAACCAAAACCCTACATTAAACAGCACAAGACCAAACTAAGGCTTCGCATTAGTTCACACAGCCCCACAGAAGCTCCTCATTTATTGAAATAGGACCTGTGTGTGTATAAAGCAGGGGCAGAGACCCCCAAAATCTTTTCCAGAGGAGGGGGAATATAAGTCCTGAAGGGGTTTGAGCAGAGCTATTGCCAAATACAAGGGCTGGCAGCCTGTCCGGCATCACGACCCCACCGCATTTTGTGTGACGAAGGGCAATAGGAATTTTGCATGGGAAGATCCGGATGAGCATCAGCCAGAGGAGGAATTCAACCTCCAACAAAAGAGCCGCTTCGGGCAGCTCAAACCGTCCCCGGCCGATTAGTGCTCCAGCAGCGTGTTTAGATGGTCTATTCTTCGCAGGCAGCTAGGCGCAATCCAGAAAAGCCACGTGAACCAGCATCCCCCCTCTGTAGTCAGTGCCTTTATTAAATAGCTGGTGACAAGGGGAGACAGCCAGGCTGCCCCAGACCCACTCAGCTACAGGACCCCAACCGGTTGGGATGGAGAAGCTGGAGCACTTCTCCAGCATCCCTGGCTGTGAAGAAGCAGGGAGAGGAGCCATGGGGGAGCAAGTGACCCCATCAGAAGAGGTGACATCCTCCATCGCTCCTCCGGGAGAGGCGGCTGCAGAGGAGCCAGGACCAGCGCTGTCAGGAAGTTTTCTGTTGCATTAGGGTAAAAAAAGTTCTGTCCAAACAAACGAGGTTCAATTATTCCAAGTCCAGAATGCCTTGTCCAAAATACTTGTAGACTGACAAGTTTTAATCTAATAAAAGACCCTTCCAGACAAGCCCTGCCGAGGTTTTGGGAGCGTTTCCCCCCAGCAGGGACCCAGCAGCCCCCAACTCCACACTGGGGATGGATTTAGCCACGAGTGCAACAAGGACATGGATTTTATGGGGCAGCCTCAAGGCGCTGGACCCTCAAGCATACTGGAAGCAGAAGCAAAGCAAGAACAACCAGTTCATTTCAGTCTGACCCAACCCAAAAGTCAAATTTAAAACAGCAAATAATTTCCTGTGAACCAGAAATCCTGGTTTTCAGCCAGTTTAATGAGACTGAATTGCAACCGGTTCTGTTCTCCTGGGGTAGAGGAGACACACGACCCCCCTAGGCAGGGCAGATGTTTAGACTGCAACCTAGCCTTTAGCTCATAAAATATAATAATAATATCCCCAACCAATTATGAAGTGCCAGACTCTGCCCCCCCGGCCTCCTACTCCCACCGAGCGATGCCTCGCTGCACAAGGCAGCCCTGGTGAGCTCAGACACGCAGCACGGCTCGGGCAGCGAAGCCTGTGGGTTTCCAGGACCTCTGAAGCAAGTCCAAGCCCTCGCTGCAACCTCATTTAAGAACTCGGTGAAGTCTCGGGTGCAGTCTAGGTGCCGCACAGCAATCCAGCTCCTTAAAATTTTTTAAGTGCTCGTCAGAGCTAAAGCAGAAGGAGCCTTCCCTTCCAGCCAGACGGCTGCAAGAGAAATCCCTGCCTTCAGCACCCAGCATAGGCACGAGTTTATTTCTAACCATAGCAGATGCATTACGCCACTGCTAAGACCTCAGCTGCTTCTTGGAAGCACCAGCGAGCACCTCAGATCTGCAGCAGCGCTTCCTGACAGTCAGCTGGCGTTAGCTCTGCAATTGTTCGCAGCAGCACAATGACTTCGCCCTGCGTATTTACAGGCCACGGGCTCTCGTCAAAAAAAACCTCTGAAATCTTTCCCCTGACTTCAGCAGACTCGCATCCGGGGCCTCTGTTTCACAGGGACAGTTTGTTCTGTGCTCCTCTGCCCACAGCCGCGGGGTGTGGGAAGTCCTGGACGTCCCTGTCCTCGTACTGCTCACAGCTGATGGGGACAGACTTGGATACAGGCTCGATGCCCACCGTCACCACCACCCGTCTGCGCAGAGCCCAAGATGCTGCAGCCACCTCCAAGGCTGCGGCGGAGCAGCACGAGGACCACGGTCCCCTCTGGGATGGGATTATTCGCGCCCTGAGGTTCCACCTCAGCAGAGCCCACGAGGCGAGCTCTGCTGCCAGCCCAACGCCATCGCTCCTTAACTGCAGCGGTACCTTCCCCTCCGGTCCCCGCCGAGCAGCGGGCAGGATCAAGGCCGAGGTCCCTCTCCGGGAGCAGGCAGCCCCGGGAGGATGCTCCAGGGGCAAAACCAGCCACTGGCCGGGAAACCCATCCCACGCTCGCCCATGCGTTTCCCAGCTGTTTGGACAGGCTCAACCTTTGCAGCCCATGCAAACCCAGTCTGTGTCGCAAGAGTCACCCCCAGTTACACTCCAGCCCCCTGACCGCTGGGTGCTGCCCCAACTGTCCCAGCCCCTGGGGACCACAACCACCCTTGTAGAGCCCGGCAGACCACTGGCATCAGCGAACGGGGCCGGGATACCTCCTGCCCACCGCACAGCTTCAGGCAAACCACGTTATTCAGTGTTTCAGCAACTTTGCCTTTGCCTCCCTGCAGGCTGGTGTTTGGGTATTACCAAGAGCAGCCAGATAAACAACTTCAACGCACCACACAGTAACGGTCCTATTTTACATATGGTATTTTCCAAGTGGCAGCTCAGTGATGTGAGGATGTCTGAATCTCAGCTATCAGTCAAAAGAAAAAAGGCAAAATCCCAGCACTGTTCCCTGCAGAGGGAAGCTAACAAACAAGACCTTGGATGCTCTGTAGATCCTCCCAGAAATATCCTGATTTTCATGAGCATCACTAAGTCCAAGAATCAAAAAATCTTAAGTCAGGACAGTTGGATACATCTGATTCAAGAATGACTCAGATGGGAGCGTGGAGGCAGGGAGGAAGGCATTTTCTGCTGTGGGCAACATCCCTTTATTTTAAGCTCAAAGATACAAACACCACAATTTATTACTTGATTGAAAAAAGGCACTCTCTGCCCTGGCTGCTCGCGTACTGATCCCAAGTAACAAGACCATCTTCCTTATTCTCAGCCTTCACATCTGTAACTTAATTTCCATTTCTTGAAGAAAATTTAAATCCTGCTGACATCTTGAAAGCAAGCTATCTCGGTAACCACATTGAACACAATCCCAAGCCCTCAGACGAGGAAAGCTTAAGCTGCCTTCCCAAGCGATGCAGAGGAGGACAGCCCCAGCTCACCCTCCCCAGCTCCCCCCGCTTGCCCCTCGTCAGGTCAGAGGCAGAGCAGGGGCATTCAAGCAGGTGCCTTGGTATGAGCTCAGTGCCGAAGGGCAGGACCTGCGCTTGCACCTAAAGAGATGGAGATTTTTCAGGCTGCAATATGTCCATTGCAAACATTTAGTCTCACCTACTGCTCAGCCTCAGCCTTGGAAACCCAACCGGCTGCACGGGCATTAAACATTTATGTGCATCCCTGAAAGAGTCCTGTGTCACGCTGAGCACGGGGGAAAAGCTGATCACAGGGCAAACCTGGGTGGAAAGACCTACCGCTACCAAAGGGTGTAACAGCTGGAGGGGAAGAGGGGAGAAGAGTAGTCACCCAAAGCTGCAAAAGGGACCAGCAGCGTCAAGGTGTCCCAAAACTGCCTTCAGGAACCTGACTGTTTCTGTCCCACCAGGATTTGAGAGCTCCCAACCCCTCGAGGAGCACAGCCCCAGCGTGGCCGGGTCTGGTTGTTGAGGGCTCCATGGCTTGGACCAAAGTCTTTCCCCTACAACAATACTGCCCGTGCTGTAGGGACCCCCCACAACACCTGCGCCCACGGTGCCTCTTGCACGCACGGGGTGCACAGACCTTTCTCCGTGCACCATGCTCAAAAGCAAACCCCTCCACCTCTCCAGCTGCACGATGAAGAAATGAAGCCAGCGCTCACGACTGGGTCGACTCCTCGCCCCGCCGTCTCCCCCGCGCTCAGCCCAATTAGCCAGACCACCCTCCCACCGCCCCCGGGGATTTACCAGGCTCCTCTTTACAAGCTAAACCCATCGGCTAATCCCACCCAAAGCCGCAGCCACCACCCGTTGGGAGAGCTCTGACTGCACCTCCTCCATCTGGGCTGCAAGCATCCCAGCAAGAGACAGCCCCGTGCCAGAGGCTGGAGACCCATCGACCACCACCGCACGCCCTGACTCCGCTTTTCCCCGTTTCCGCAGCAGCACGGGACACCTTCCCGCGGTTAACTGCTCCGCGCTGCCGGGCCACCTCCCCTTCCTGCCCTGCGGTCGCAGCAGAAACTGCTCCTTGTCCCCTCCCGTGAGGTGCAGAGGTGAGGAGCCAGACTCAGGGTCGCATCTGGGTCCTGGCAACTACAGAAACCGCAGGGAGGAGAGAAGGCAACGGCTTTCAAGATCCAAAACGCTTCGTATGGTCTAAAGATGGCTATATCCAGGGTTTGGGTGCAGCTCTTCTGCAGACCCAGCCACGGCATGGGGACAGCGAGTCTGTGCAAGGAGGTTTGGGCTTTTCAGCCCACCCATCTGCTGTGCGTGGGGCTGGAAAAGAGTCAGAACAAAGTGTCCTTCAAAGAGACCCATATTGTTCAACACCGCCCTACAGAAACGGGCGGAATAGAGGAGTTTTGTTTTGTAGGGAGGGAAAGCCCAACCAGGACTACACTGGCCACAGGAGTTGCATCTCTGCTCCAACACCAAGCATCCACCCGAATAGCAGCCGTGCCCCAGTCAGCTTCCCCAGCAAAGCTCCAGCTTTTGCTTTAAAACGAGGCTATTGCGTATAAAAGGAAGAGGCAGAGTCTCCACGGCGGGTGTTAGAGGCTTTGGCGATAAGGCAGAGGATACTTCTAAGCTTGTCTCCACAAACATGAGGATTAGCAATTTACTTCTCTTAAAAACAAAATCCGGGATTTTAACATGATCGCAGGCTTGGAAAGAAAAATAAACATCATGAAACTGGGAAAGGGAAGAGAACGGAGCAAGCAGGCAGCTTGGTGGTAGCTGAAGTGCTTCTTAAATCAGAATGAGAAAAATGCATTGAAGTCAAAATTTAAATCTTGGTAGCACTAAACAAACACTGAATGTGAGGACTCTCACACCAATTTCTTATCGGTAATAACACCACCAGCATTAAAGGAAGCCTTTCTAATAATGTGCATCAGAAAAGGCCCATTTGTTTCATGCAATAAAGCATATAATGCATTAATTACCTATTGAATCAAAAAAGCAATGTTGAAAACATGCTTGAGCTAAAGCAAAAGGAAGGTTTCAGCTAAACCCATGGTGCCCGCCAGCTTTACTGCGCCTTCAGTGCTTAATGCCCTTTAAGACCAAACCTCTGTGCAGGACTCCAGCAACACTCCACAGACAGGGCAGCACAGAAAAGCCCCCCACGAAACCCCCAGAGACCAGCTCCCACGCAGACCACGGCTGTACCACCCACCCGTACCACCTCCACAAGCTCCCACATCACGCAGGGGGATGCTGCCGAGCCCAGCATCTCCTCCTGCTGCCACCTCATCCCCCCCAGGTGCCCTAAAACCCACCCGACTCAGGAGCACACCAGCAATCCCCCAACAGCCAGGGTTAATCTCAACCTGCCACGCTAACGAGTAACAAATTAGCCTGCTTGAGAAAACGTAATCTGCCCATGCTTTCCTACCCTGGCCATCACTGCAGAGTAAAGGCACCAGAGAGCAATTTGGAGATCAAGTGGCTGTAGCCATTAATAATTAGCACTTTAAAACTTCAAAGGATGATGCTGGCCTCCACAATAAAAACTCAGCACACCCACGGATGGTGGGGAAGGGTTCTCATCATCGGTGCTCCCATTTCCCAAGAGAGATCTGAAACGCAGAGGTGAGGGCAGCCCACAGGGGGATCCGTGGCGGCACGGGGATTAGACACAAAACCTCCCGACTTGCATCCCTGACACCTCCTGTGGCAGCCGACGTGGAAGGATGTTATGTGAGCATCACACACGGACATCCAAGAGAATCCCAGGTATTGCATTGCCTTGCAATACCCTCACGACACCTGTCACTTGGCCCATATGAGAGGGATGCTCCTGATAAAAATCACCGGAGCCCACGATGGGAAAGGTGATGCCTTTTGACACCGACAGAAATAAACACAACACTCAAGGTCAGATAGGGAAATATGTGCTCCACACAACTCAGGGAGGTACGTGCATCCCCGCTTGGCATGCAGAGGGTCACACCGCACTGCACATGCCAGGTGAGTCGCTGAGCCGATGAGGTCTGATGGCGGTATGATAGAGAAAATTGCTTTTGCTTTAAGAAAACTCAACCCCTCCTATCTTTATCAGCAATTCCTAATCTTAAGCCATTCTGTCTCTTCCTGAGAAAGAAAAGACAGAAACCTCAATGGAAAAAAAGGAATTGAAGTCAGAAAACAAGAGACTCCAGATCTTCAGCTGATTATATTTCTAGCCAAATAAAACAGGTTGATTAATCCACTTGTTCAGACTGCTAAAGCTACCGGAACAGCAGAATTTAGCCCTTTCACATTAGAGGAAGCTCAACATACTTAAACCCAACATGTTCCAGGCAAGGAGAACAAATAAAAACAAACAAAAAAAAAAAAAGGAGAGAATCAGTGCTATAGCATTTGCACATGTCTGAACATAAAGCTTTGGAAAAGTAAAGTGAAGCCAAGTTCTCCAGTAAAATAAGTGGACAAAGCTCCATCCACAGACTCCAGCAGAGTTTTGCCTACTTAATCTGTAAGTAAACTGGAGTCTCAGCTTCAAAGACCATTAGTGTTTTCATCTCCCAGCGAGCAACCAGCGCCATCCCTCAGCACTACACCCAGCCAGAGCTTCACCTGAAAGCACAGCCCTCCAGTCCACCCATCACCTCTTCCCTCCTCACGCTCCTCATTGATAATTCCATTTATTCCCATTGCCATAACGCTCTCCTCAACTCTGTACGAGCCCCTCGACTGCGAGAGGAGCAGGATCAAACCTCGAGCAGGCTGCACCGAGATGCGCGTTTCCCAGAATAGAAAAAGCCCGCGGCTTTCTTCTCCCCTCGCACGCCCATCGGGTACCACGCTAGCGTGGGCTCTTCCCAGCTCCCGCCGAGCTGCAAACGCACCTTCAGGCACAGGTCGGAACGTGGGCTCCAACGACACCAAGTTGTCGTTAACCCTGTTCCGCTGCCGGCACACGGAGGTGGGATGCCGGGGAAGCCTCGATGCTTAATAGAGCAACTCTACCTCCACGGTCCCGCCCGGCGATGCTCGAGGCCAATGTCCACCCTGTTGGACGCTGCCCTGATGCAACGGTGACGGGAAAGACGTGTCTTCAGCTCCGCCGTGGGGAGCACGGTTGCGCGCCGGGGACGGCTGCCGTGAAGGATGCTTTGGGGAGCCAGGGCCAGCACCCACCCCGCCGCTCCCCAAAAACACCAGTAACACCTGTAATACCACCGGCACCGCGCACCTTTGGCAAACCTGCCCCGCCAGACCCCAGCCCAGGGTCAGCACAGCCTCGGCACCCCGGCACTGCCCGCCCAGCCCCACACCTGAGCCCTTGCGTGGGGGTCACTGCCCCGCTCCCCCCCAAGCCCCAGCCCTGCGCTGGGCACACGGGTCTGGGGCGTGAGATGCTCCCGGGGGTCCCACCCCGCGGGGGGTCCCTCCTCCTGCCCCGCACGGGGGTCGCTGCGGCCGGAGGGGGCCCGAGGAGCCGCCGCCCCGTCGCCCACCCCCGGCCGCGCCTTTGTCCGCCCGGGCGACGGAGGGATGGGGCAGCCCCGTCCCGCTCCCCGCCGTCACCGCCGGCCCCGCTGCCGACGCCCCCCCCCCCCCTCCAGCCCCCGTCACGGACACGCGTGGGCCACTCACCTGCGGGGCCGCTGCCCGCGGCCGCCTCCTCCTCCTCCTCCTCTTCTTCCTCCGCCGTCACCGCCGCCTCCTCCTCGTCCTCCTCCTCCTCCTCCGGGGGCGGCGGCGGCGGCGGAGCGCTGCTCCGGGCGGGCGCGGCGGTACCGCGGGGCCGGTCCGGCGGTACGGTACCGGGACTGCCCTCAGCGGGGCCGCCGCTACCGCTACCGGGCTCGGAGGGCGGCGCGGCGCTGGAGGGCAGCCCGGCGGCGGCGGCGGCGGCCAGGAGGGCGGCGAGGCAGAGCAGGGCGAGCCCGGGCGCGGTCCTCGGCCGGCGCCTCATGCTTCGGCGCGGCGCTCCGCCATTCATTCATTCAGTCTAGTCGGTCGGTCATCTACCCAGGCGTTCCTTCGCCCGCCGAGAGGGGCCGGGGAGCGGCGCCGGGCGGCGGCGGCGGCGGCTCCCGCCCGCCTCAGCCGGCCATGCCGCGCCGCTGCCGCTCCCAGCGCCCCGCAGGCGGCTCCCGCCGCGCCGCGCCGCGCCCCGGCCCGGCTGTGACAGCGACCGCGCCGCGCCCCGCCCCGCCCCGCAGCTTCGCCGCCACCGCCGCCAATCAGAAGCGCGCCCGCCCCCACCTGACGGCAACTTTGTAACTCTGGCGGCGCGGCGCGAGCCAATCGGCGGGCGGAGGGGGAGGGCGGAGGGGCGGGGCCGCCCCGCGCCGCCGGGGGTTTGGCGGTGCGGCATTGTGAGGGCGGGGGGGGGGGCAGCCACCCCCCCGACAGCTCGGGGGGAGCGGGGACGGACGCCTTCCTTTTCTTGTGTGTCGATACGTATTCGGTAGTCTTTCAATGTACGGTTTTTTCCATTTTTTGCTAGATGTTTATTGGGTTTAATATTTTTATTTTTGAAATTAAATCCGCCCCCCCCCCCCCCCGGTTTTGCAAAACAATGAGGAAAGCGGCGGGATGCGCAGCGGGACACAAAGCGGGTCGTCAGCGGGGTCCATCCCCTGCCGGGGAGATGCTCCCTCCGTCCACGGGGGCTCTGGAGGGGGCCAGCGGGTCGGGGGTGGGGGGGATGTCACCGTGTCACGATCCCCCCCCCCCCCCGGCACCCACCTCTATCCGCGTCCCCCTGCCCGCCTCCCCCATCGCCACGTCCCGGCCCCACGCCCGCCGTAATGCCGTTCCCCTTTGTGCTGCTCGTCCGTTTCCCACCCAGCCATAAGGACAATGAAACCTTGGGGGGGGGGGGCATCCAGGCTGCCCCCCACCCCTGGTCCTGCTGGGGCCGGCCACCGGGACTGACCTTGGCCAAAATCCCTCCATCCCAGAGGAGCGATGGGCAGCAGTGGGGGGGGGGGGGGGGGGAAGCACGGTGACACGTATATTAATTATTTACGGTACCCAACTGGGTGATCGCTGGTTGACGCGCGTCGAAGCGAGACGCGGGCGCGCACGGCCAGCCCTGTGCGGTGGGGAAAACGCTGCTGGGATCGACACAAAGGCACGTGGCTGCGCGCCGGGGGGGGTGCCGCCGGAGCAGCTGGGTGGGCCGTACGGAGCCGTATGGGCGGCAGCCGTCCCCATCCGTCCCGCCGCGGGACGGTGCGGAGCGCCGGGGGCACGGTGGCCCTTCGCCTGCCCGTCCCTGGCCGTGGGCGCGTGGCACTGCCCAGCGAGCGTTTGCCTCGTCTCTTGTTCCTGCAGGAGCCAGCGGATGCTGACAAGGGTCTCTTCGGGATCAGACAGCCCCACCTGCGCCCGCCGCGCGGTCTAGGCTGCGAGTCCTTCTCTAGCACGATATTTGGGGTGGTCTAATGCCGGGCGTAGCTGCTGTGGGCTAGTTATTCTGCAATAACTCGCTACTCTTCCCCCATATCCACCTCCTTCTCAGAAATAAATGGGGCTTTATTCCTGCATAATAATATAATTATTATTCCCCAGCAGCTACGCTGCGCCATTTCCCCCACAGAGACAAACCCTTCTGAGATTTGCTTTTTATAATTGTCGTCAGCCTGTCATTCCGCACGGGGACCGAAGAGTCCCTCCGATCAGGGGGAATACAGCTGGCAGAGAGGGAGGATGGTTTGCTGATCAAGTCTCTCCTCCAGCGATTCACACAAGGTTATTGTCTATGGGAGCGGGAAGGAAGAAGCCAAGCGGAGGAACGATTGTTAAGGAAAGAGTTGTCTGGAACAAAGAAAATCCTTAGTTTTAAATAAAAGCTGCGCAGCCTCGGCAGCCAAAGGACGGACCCTGCGCCCGTCTGCCGGCTCTGGGCTGCTCCCTGCAGAGCCACAAGAGCCCACACAGTGCGGGCTGCCAGGTCTGCTCATCTGGTTTCCAAAATATTATATTCTCCCTTTCTGCTTGGGAGGAGCAGTTAAGCATGTCACAATCTTTCATCTCTTTATCCTCAGGCGGCCCCGTGCTGTCACCCCGACGCAGGAGGGAGACGGGAAGGTCCTGCCTGGGTCAGACGTCCTTGGGGCACCCTTATCCCAGCAGGACCCGCGAAAGAGGACTGGCCACCCCTCGGAGGTGGGATCACACGCAAAACCAGAGACTCCTTCTGTCCAGTTGGCTTATTTCAGTGCTGACTTATCACGAGAATCATTATAAAGAGCTGCAAAAATAAAATGGACTCTCTCTGCCGCCTTGGTGGTCCACACAACCCAGAGCCTTCGTGGTAACGCCACGTCCCGGTGGCAGCAGGGCTAGAAACCCCGAGGGGTAAATTCCCACGTTGGTAGAAATCACCGCCAGCCCCCAAAGCTGCCAGTCTGCACGACAAGGGCTGGGCAAAGGCTGTGACAAAGGCTGGAGAAAGGCCATGGAAGATGCTGGGTGAAGGGGATGGAGGATGCGGGTGGCATGTCCTCAGCAGGACTCGCCGCTCCCCGTGTTGATGTCAAATACAGCTTCAAGTGCTCCACAGCCCTGAGCACTGGACCCAAACCAGCCCCGGGCCGGACCCCAAAAAAACAAGCACCCAAAAAGCCGCTGGTTGCTTTCAAGGGCATTCAGCCGCGGATGCCAAGGGCAGAGAGCAGACCTGCGCTGGCACCGTGCCACCGAAATTTTCATGCTTCCCTTCTTTTTAGGTTTTCATTTTGCAGCGAGAAGGTGAGAAATGCACATCTGAGCAGGATGAATCCTCGGGGAATGAGGAGGGCTGACACAGAGCCGAGGTTGCGAGCAGCCTGCTTTTTTCATAAGTTTTAAGGGTATCGACATCCTCCCCACAATTGTTCCTATTCCATCAAATCAGCAAGATTTTCTTCCCCAGTGGAAAGTTTCCATCAGATATTTAGCAACCAGCTCTTTCTCTGACCTATTTGCAAGCCCCAAGCCACTCTCTCCACCACCCACTGCTTGAAAGCTTTGATAATTCAATGAGATGTTAATTCTGACACCCCGCATAACTCATGATACAAAAACTTTTTTTTTTTTTTTAATTATCATTAATTGCAATGCAGGAGTAATGAATCCTCTCCGCAGAGTTAGTTTTCAAAGCACCCAGCAGCATTTTGCTGCACAACTCCCATTAAGTCAACGTGTATTAAGTGGTTTCTGACAGTCCCGTGTGCTCGGGGGTAGGCAGAGCCCAGAAACGATGGGGCTGCACAAATCCGCCGCGGGGACGGAGGAGCAAAGGCTAAGTCACAGCCTGGCCAGCGCGTGTAGGTGTTAGCATACGGCTGCTTAAAAAGCATGCTGCAAAAGGGCGCTGTCAGTTTTAAGCACATCAGGGTCAACTTTTAGGGAAAAATTATGCTCTAAATGCAAAGGATTAATAGCGAGACCCCACGTGCTTTATCAGGGCACACAGCCTGTGAGTCTGAGCTGCACACGATGCTGGAAACTTTTCCACCTTCATTTAAGAGCCCGACCCAGTGGGTCTTTGCAGGACTTGCCCCTGAGGAGGGTGACCTCCACTCCCTTTGCAGAGCCCTGTCAAGCATTGCCCTGATTTAAGGGAGAGCAGTATATTCTTTAGGCTGCACTTCCTCGTGAATATTTTCATTATTCCACATGCATATTTATCATTTGTTTAAATCATCAAATAAAGAGTGGTTGAGAGTCAAAATCCCCAGGAGCATCTCTGCGAACCCGTGCACAAGATGCAGGAACTGATTTAAAACACAAGCAGAAGTCATGGCTTTATGTTCACTGCTGGAGCCAAGTAAACAGCATGTGTGTTGGGAAGCAAATAATTTTTAAAAATCTTTCTGTTTTCATGACCAGGCCAACGTTAGCAACAAGAAGACGATGGAGAGCAGAGCTCTGTGTCTTCATCTTTTTCTCCATGTATTTTAAAAATAAAACACCTCCTATGCGGTTGTTGTGAAAAGGCAGCCTTCTTTAGCTGAAGTGCACGCATTGCCTACATTTATCCTCTGATTTGAATATAAATGAAAGCGAGTGAATTAAAAACGGAGCCTGGAGAGTCGTCTCTGCAGGCGTATGGCTGCTGGTGGCGGGGCTTGGTGGGCAGAGGCCAGGAGCCCCACCTCGGCGCACGGGAAGAGCATCGCAGCATCACCGAGCCTCTGCGAGGCAACAAATTCCTCCTTCTTTGGGGTCCAGTTGCCTCATACAATGTGCTCACGGAGCATTTACCCTTGTACGTGTCTCCGAAATAATGACGTTGCTTTAAAAGTGCCTTTGGCTGACTGCTCTCGGATAGCCCCGTCACCGCGGTGCTGAGCATCCCTCTGCAATCCCCCTCCTGGGTTCAGCGGGGAAGGGGCATCTATTTGCCCTGGCCACGAGCCGCCCCGCAGCCTCACGGACCTTTTTTATTTGCATAAAGCATCTGCAGTGATGAAATAGCAAATGTCTGGTGTCCTTCTTGCAACTTCCCAGACAGCAGCAAAAGTCACGTCCCCGGCCGACGGGGCTGCAAAACGCCGTGTGCTGCAGCAGCTGCCTCTCCTACTGGGAGCATAAGGAAACCCAGCGTTAGCACAGGTCTGTCGTCGTTTCAAATAAATGCAATTAGCAGCCAGACCTCCCTCTCTTGCAGGGGGTGAATGTCGGCAGCAGGGAGCGGGACACGGTGGTGGTATGGGCACCGCTAATAGGTCCCAATTCTGCACACACTTAAAGAGCGGCTTAACTTTAAGCACGTCAAGGTCATAAAAATGTAAGGCTAAGCTCCTTTTCACATCAAAAATGTCCTACAAATGCAAGAGACCAAAAAAATGGGCTAGTGCATACGTTTATCACTGCTCCCTGAGAGGCTGGATCAAAAGGGCTGAGCAGGGAGGGACAGGCTCTGCGCTGCTGACTCTGATCGCTCAGAAACTACGATTTCTCTTCCACAGGCAATTGTGGCACTTTCCAACGTGTTTTCATCTCCAAATCCTATTGTGCATCCCTAATTTCCTGAGGAAGGTTTTCAGAAGCATCGATGGGGAAGAATTGCGTTTGCCGTGTTAATTGAAACACGGCAGCAGAGGAGGGTGCCTCGGGTGCAGCTGGAGCACCGCGCTGCGTGCAGCCTGCCGGGGTGCAACCCGGGAACCAGCAGCTCACACACGTGGAAGATTGAAATGAAATCAATCTGAGTGGTAATGTCAAAACTAAACCGAGCAATTTGTTGAAATGAAATGCTTTGGAAAAAAATTATCCTCTGAAGGTCAAAACAAACGGTTCAGATTTTTTTCCCTGTCAATAATTTCCTACGCGTTCCCACAAAATGGTTTGATTTCAGCAAAACTGCACTCGCCAACAAAAATCGCGTCCACTGAAACCCTTTCTAGCCTTCCCACTCCAGAAGAGCTTTGCCTGCAGCCGAGCTCCCCAGGGAGCTGCAAATAGGGGGCAAGACCCCCAGGGCTGGTCTGTGCCTGGGGGTGCCGGCCCCGGCGCACCCCTCGGACACGGTGCCTCTCGGCTGACCCGGGGGAGCTGGGGATGGCTGCAGTCACACCTGCGTGCAGCTGCTCCAGGCTCCCACACGCAGATTTTCTTTCCTGGTCCCCTTACACACACATCTCGTGTGCCCACACGTGTGCACACCCCATCCCACCTCCCCACTCTCACACACCCAGTCTCCATCCCAGAGCGGGACAGGCAGCCCCCCCTCGCCACGTTTTCCCACACCGGACACACTGTCCTTGTCGCACACCCCAACCAATTCTCTCTCCAGCACGCACACCTTGTCTCACACCCAGATGTTTTTCCTTGCCTCCAACACAGCCTGAAACAAGCCTCTGGATATTTCCACTCCAGTGCAGCCCCCGCAGCCCCCAGCATCGCCCCGGACCCCCCTCCCCAGTCCCTGGTTCTGGGGATGCTGCACTCATGACTTTGAGGGGCATCGCACCATGGAAGTTCCTTTCTGCTCCCCTTTTTATTTCTGGCAATTTCTGTGAATGTGGGGCACAAAACAGGGACAACCCTGACACTCGGTACAAGCAGAGGAGCATCTCTTCAAATAAGATTTAGAAAAGCAGTGTGGGAAGGGTTTCTGTAGTGCACATTCCACAGAAGAGAGCAGCAAATCCTCCTGTCATTTGACAGCAGATCGTGAAAGCAAGTCCTTGAGTGTGAGACACTGAGCTACTAGGGATTATACAATTCCTTTGAAAAAGAGCTTTTCTTCCAGATCTCTTTAGCAAATCTCCTGCTATTACCCACCCTAAAGCACTGGTAACACTTTCAATCTCTCTTGCTTTCTGCCACAGACATACATTTTGCCTTTCACTCCAGGGCTCAGGTTTTTTTCATTGAATATTGAAAGCACGTTATTGCCTGGGACGTGGAGTGGGAGGGGATAAGGGACTGGGGGGCCTGTCCAAATTAAACAGCTATTCCTACCATACCTAATGCAGGGGACTGGCCACGCTGAGCCAGGTGCTTTCCCCAGAGCCCAAGCTCCCTCCTAAAATACTCAAGGCCAATTTTGGTATTTGACTGTTTCCACGTGTTTGTTTTAATGAATCCCCACGAGGCTCCGGCAAGGCTGGGGCTCATCCCGGCTCACGGCGGGGACCGGTGCTGCAGCATCGCACGAGGAGCGGGGTGGGGGGATGCAGCTGGAGTCGGGATCAGGCTGGACCGAAGCCCAACTAAGCGCAGCGTTTGGGACGAGACACCGTCAGCGTTTGACCGTTTTGGCTGCCAAACCCTGCATCCCCTGCACGATTTAGGGAAGTTTTGGTGTAAATGCAGGACAGAAGGTCTTTGATATTCACAGAGGTGCAGGTGGGACATTTAGTGGCCATTTTGGCTCTAAGCCTGGACAATCCATCAGTTGACAAAGCAAGACCTCTTATTTCTGCTTCTCCATCAAGGGCTCGGGACTGAGCTTCATCACTATGAGGAGAAGCCACAACCAGGCACCGCCACATCCCCAAATCCAACCGTGCCCGACCGCTCTCAGCTGCCAGGAGCGGGGGACGCAGGTGATGGGGTGGATGTAAGGACCCTGGGCACAGGCAGCGGGATCGGCTGAGCCGGTGGGATCAGGGCCAGGCATGGCGGCGAGAGTGGAGCGCAGAGGAAGGCGCCTTCCCATTGTCCAGGACAAAAGACCAGATGTGCGCCCAGCGTAGAGAAAATCCCACCCTCCGAAAGCCAGATCTGGCGTTTCCACTCGGAAGGCCCTCAAGGCTGTCATTACAAGTATGTTCTACACCAGTGCGGCTAAACCCCTTCTTAAACTGATTTCATAAATTCGGGACAGCTACTCGTCCACTGAGTTACAGTGGGTTATTCTGACCAGCCATATCCCAGCCAGCCGCTCCGCACCTGCAGATGTTCGTGTCAAGGGGGTCACTTTTGCTTGTCTCTGATTTTTTTTTTTTTCCTTAAAAGCTAATAAGCTAAATAAAGCCCCATGATGGATTTTTTTCCTTTCTTTTCTTGACTACATCCTTGCTCCTGAGTTAACATTCTTCATTAGCCCTGCTCAGAAGCCTGGTGGATAAAGCCCAGACATATGTGCTAATGCAACCTTTCGGATGCCACTGCAATGCTGAGTGTGTCTATACAATCATTTTAACCCAATGATCTCTGCAATAAGCCCTAGACATTAAGTGCTAGCTTGTGCCTTAGCTAACACAGGTCTTTCAGAAAAGACGCCAGTCTTCATTTCAAGACACTGAGAATGAAAAAAACCACCATTTTCCTTTGGATTTGTTCCAAAATATTGGACCTGTTGGGGTTTTTTTAAACAACTAAGGTGATTAATTTCCAGTTTGACTTCATCTGGCTCTTGCTTCCAGCCATCCGTTTGGGTTCCCCCCCCCAGATTACAGAACCTGCAATGCCCACTCTTTTCTCCCCATGAAGGTATTTATACACTGTCATCAAGTCACCTCTCAACCTCTTTTTTTAATAATGCAAACAGATGGAGGTCTTTAAGTTCTCCCCCCTGTCAGGCCGTTTCTCCAGTCCTTCAATCATTTTTGTAGCTCTTTTCAACACTCTCCAACACCCTCTCTTAAATGCAGACACCTGAACTGGATGCAAAATTCCCAAATCAGTCTCCCCAGTCCCATAAAAAGGTAAAATCCTCTCCCAGCTCCTACTCACTGTTTCCCCTCTCACACATCCAAGAATCTCATTTAGTCTTTTGGCTAAAACATCACACATTGCCAGGAAGCTTCCATTGAGCTGGTGTTCCACTACAACCCCCCCTCGAGTCCTTATACAGAACCAAACCAGCCCAAAGCACTCCCTTTGCTAAGGCTGGAACTCCTTCATTCCTAGGTGTTCATCACTGAACTGCTCCAATTTTGCATATATTCAGGCCATAATAGCATCTTTTGGTCTTTTACTGTCAATGCATGGTTTGCTAAATGCTGGATACTGACCTATAACCTGGGAAAAGGGAGATTTTTTTGCATCAGTGTTACAATTTCCCTGTCGTCCCTTTTCTCCCGTTACCTGACATCACCACTCCTGGGTTTTGGTGCTCAAGGGTGGCGGACATCCATCCACAGCTGGGCTCAAGTCTGAAGACCCTTGCAGAGCAGAGGATTAAGCCAGCTGGCCACATCTGGGTCATATCCAGTTACCATATGAGCTGGCATTACCTTGAACGTGTGCTGGGCAGCACGGTGACAGCGCTGGGGAACATGGCTGGCAGCCAGGGTAGCCCCAACCTCATGCCATTTCCCTGGCCAGGTTTCCAAACAGATCAGCACTGATAAAAGGGAGAGATTTTCGGCATGGGCACCCGGTGTGGCCAAGCTCTTCTGAGCAAAGTAGCTGCCAGCATCACACCCAGAACTCCTGGGAGCTGAAATACCTGAAACTCTTGTTCTCCCATTCTTTTCCTTTCCCAGTTTGGCATTGCAGCTATAGTGTATACACACACTTTTCCATCTGGGAACAACTGTCCACCAGCATCTTCTGGGCTGCGAGCAGCATGGTCACTTATAAGCAGTATTACAGGACAGTTTTAAAGAAATCTAAGTAACATGCTGGGAAAAAAAAACGCTTCTTGCTGGAGAGCTGCTAACAATTCCCTCCTCTTTAACCAGCAGGTGATTTCTCTGTGGCAAACACCGCTTTTTGTGGGAGGAAGATTATCAGCCAGGATGTTTTTTCCACTGGGAAATAGCTAAATTCTCAGCAAGCGATGCGAGGCTTGGCCTGCGTCCATCCCCCTGATGTGGCTGGGCCACGGGGGGGGGGCAGAGGGAGGCAGGCGGAGATGGCAGCAGCCGACCGCTGCATGTCAGTGTTGCTCCACGCAGCGCGTACAGCTGTGCAACATCTGCCTCCCGCGCTGGAGCGAAGCTGCTCTCACCTAAACCACGGCGTTATTGGGGGGAATGGGGCTCTGAAGACGATGAGACAGCATTTCCCTGACAGAGGGACAGTCCTGTTTGTGTGGCACGACTGGGCAACGGTGCCCGGCTCCTACTGAGGGCTCAAGAGGTGGGAATTGCATCCCCAGTTCAGGAGAAGGTGTCTGGCCAGCAAGCAGGTACCCAGGGGACCATGGCCTGGGCTGCAGGGACACATCTCACCCCCCTCCTGAGCCCCATGCAAAACACAGCACCCCCAAAATCCCACCATAGGGTCTAGCTCAGCACGGCTGCAAGGATAAAGGATCACCTAACATTTCCAATCCTGCTTTCTGTAGGCGATGGGTTCAGAAGTCAAAGCCAGCGAGACACCGGGCAGGCGTGCTCTGGATATCGCCCTTGTTCCCGGTGCTGTGCTGGTGTAACGCCACTGAACAGCAGTGCCAGGACCTGCGGGTCCGCTGCTGGGCTCCCCAGCGTAGCAGCCTCCCCGCACGGCTCAGCCGATGCCCAGGACAGGCTGGATGCCGTGCAGAGCATCCCACTGGGACTGGGACTGGAGGGATGAAAACCCTCCAGTAATGCAGAAGAGAGACAAAATCACTACATGATGAATAATTATTGGCGGAGATAGCGGTGTGGGGTACTCACACCTCCACACCAGCCTCGTGCAGCTCTTGCTGAATTCAAGAGTAACTTATGCTTTTGACCTGGCCCCCCCCCCCCCCCAATCCCCTCCAGGTCCTGCTGGAGAAGAAATCTATAATTTGGGGTCTGGATTTTCCATTGCCTTGGTAACATATTTCCTTGTTGTGTCCATCACCTCGAAGAAATGTGTGCTAAAGGTGTGAGGAGAAAGGTGAAAAGTGGTGTGGCGACCAGAGGAAACACATTGTCCTGGGAACCCAATGTGCTTCCCACCTGCAGACTCAGGTCTATGATTAACCACGCAGGTGGCCAGGGCAGACCTGTGGTTTCATGAAAAGGGAAACAGAAGATAACTGGTTTGCTCTGATTTAGTGGAATAACAGTACTGATGGTGCCTCACTCCAGGGTAGAAGCAGGGCTGGATTTATATAGCGGAAATTCAGCTGTCCAGAAGTGAACAAAGCTCTTGTTGACTTTAGGGGCAGAGGGGGGTGTTGAATTCAAAGGCTGCAGATTTGTTGGCTGCATGCCCGAGTCCTACAAACAGCCAGGAGGGCTTGCCCAGGTGTTTTACCAGGCATGAAGTGAGCTGGTTCAGCTCAGAAGATGTCCTCCCACTCCATTCAGAAAACCCAACATTTGGCTCGGAAGGAGAGGCCATCCTCTAGATCAGCAATGCTTCTGTGTGCTTCGTTTCCTGATCTCCAAAAAAGGAGGGGGCAGGAGACTTTCCAGCCTTACAAGGAGGTCCTGAGGATTTATTTGTCAAATCTCTCAGCAGTAGCATTTCCCTAATACCTGCCCCTACAAGACCTCCGGTGCCTGCAGGTTTGATCAGCCCCACTGCATCCCTGGGGTGAGCTCCCGGGAGCAGCCTGGACAGTGCGAGACAGCAGCCACCACACCAGGGACATTGGCAAAGGGACACAGACATGGATTCTGGAGCTACCAGCTAAATAGCTTTGGGCTTTTTCACATGTAAATTGAGTTTTAGCATTGGAGCTTGTTATATGGCATCATTTATTGCAGAGAAAGTACAGCAGTTGGCGTAGACATTGCCCTAGAGAGAAAGTGTCCTGATGCCCCACCATGCTCTCAGCCACACAGGCTGTGCTCGAAGAGGGTTAATCAGCTCTTTTTTTCTTTCAAACCCTTTTCTTTCAAATAGAGCAGTATCCACAAAACACTGCTGTGCTCCAGGGAGATGACAGGCCAAATCCTGGCTCACGTCGGGCCCGAACCCAACAGGGAGCAATCAAGCTGGAGCTGTGAAGGCAGCAGTAATTCGTGACCCTGTTCTGGTCGGCCCAAGAGGCTCCGTGACCTGGTAGGGAGGCGCCGGGGCAGATTACTCACACCACAAGTATGAGCAAGCAGGGAAAGACGACCGTGTAGGGCTGCGTTGCTGAGCTAGAGGTCGAAGGCAGAGCCACGGAGAGCCCACGGAGATGCTGGGAGAGTCCCTCAGCACGTGCACGGCCCCGTGCATCGCCCAGCGCTGGCAGCGCCCAGCACCCCGGCACCTCATGAGCAACTGCGTGATGGGCAAGGTTGCAGAAAATTAAGCCCTGGGTGTGTAGTCCTGCAAGCCGTCCTTACCTGGACCCTCGACGAGCTTGACCTGCATGAATCCTGTAAGCATCAGCTTTGCAGTTACGAATGAACTGGCAGACTGCCTTACAGGTGCTGAAGAGCAAACAGGAGACCTCAAGCTGACAGCTACTGGAGTACCGGAGTGGTTTTGAGGATCAGACCCATATTTTGGCTGCAGCTTGGCTCACTATGCTCTCTAAGCTGGATCTGAGCTTCTCCTCCACAGCTTTGTACTACATGGATGTTTCTGTGCAGCCAAGAGATTTGCTCGGCGACTAACATAAACTTGGGAAATGTTCCCTCAGCCAGGATGTTATATAAAGTGCATTTCCTACGATGCATGATTTCTCTGTTGGCACCATTGTGCCTGTGCAGGGAATATCCATGGTGATGGTGCCCACGGCATCTCGCCTGTACCGGCTGCAAATAGCTGAAATGCAGCTCTGATTTAAATAGGTGCAGGTGCTCAGAAAAACCACTTAAAGAGAGTCATTGTTCTGTTGGACAACGCAAGCGTGTCAAAAAGAAAACATCAAAAGATCATGGCCATTGCACAGAAACATCATGTCAGGGACAGAAAGAGAAACACATTGCTCCTACCGAGTCACAACATCCTCTTCCCAAACTTTTGGAATGAGTTATCTTGAGTTTTTCCATTTTTAAACAATTTTTAATATCTAATTTTAGAATATAAAATAAATCATCATGAAAACAAAAATGTTTTCAATTATTAAAATCTGTTTGACCAAGCACAAAATATTTTTTCCAGCCTAACTCTCACAGAGATTTTGAAACTTTCCAATGTCTCTCCCGGCTGGAAGAAAAGTCCTTGCCAGATCTCAGATACCCAACCAGTCTGTCCAGAGCAGACACAGAGAAGGTGTATGAACACAGCCAACAGAGTGCTGTGTTGAAATCCTCTGGCTCTGCTACCAAGACTTCACCCTGAGAACACTGAGATGCAATGAAATTCACCCTTGTTATGAGAATCAGCACAGGCCACGTGAGTTATTTTATTCTTCAGAGTTCATGAGGCACCGAGGTCTTGGATGGGTGGCAGCACAAGGGTCATCATCAGCTGCTCACCTGAAGAGGAGGTCCTGGCTCAGAAGTGACTTTTGTTGTCATAATATATCTCCGGTACCTTGTGCTTGAAGCAAAACCTCCTAAAATGTGGATTCTTCCTGATGATGTCCCAAATTTCCTCTGTGACTTCAGAAGTCATTTAATCTGGATGCCCAACCACATGGTGAGCTGGGCTGGAGGGGAGAAGAGAAGGGGATGCTACTTCCAAAGAGCGAGTGGATGCTGTGAATGTGCCAGGGGGTGGGATTACCTCCCTCTTCCAGCCAAAACTCATCAAGGTCACTAACGTGAAGAGTAGTCCCACAACGCCAAGAACCTTGGCTTCATGCACAGGTAGCAAAACTGCATGTGTTTACACAGTAAAAAGTGCATGGCTGGTATTCCCAAGATTTTTGCACTGTTATTATTATTCACTTGGTACATCCCTGTAATTAGGGCTTGCAAGGAAAAATGTGAAAAAGGATCCCATCCCAGCAAGGCATACAAGTACACCAATATATACAGGTATATGGTTTTAAAGCTAGCTTAGCTGCCAGCCCGGCGGAGCGTGCGTATGGCCGAGTCACCAACGAAGGGGAGCAGAAAGGGAGCTCTTGTGTCTGGTGACCCACTTTGCCCATGAGAGTGATGAAAACAAGACGGTGTCTGATAATTTGCTGCTGCTCTCTTTTTCTGCCATGCTGAGGAGTGCACAGCACCTTCTCCTGTCTCGGCCCTTCCTTGTGTCTTTTGCCCGTGTCTAAGGCAAGAACAACAGCCCTGGCTTCTACAGAGGACTTGTTATTGAACACCCTGAGTATAAGACTTGTTCTGAGTTATTTGATTATTATGTTCAAGTGGCTGAGGGACTCAAGCCATCGAGTTGGTGATGGTTGAGCCATCCCAAAGGGAAGAAGGAAAGTGGGGCTTTCTCTTTTTAAAACCAGGGCTTTGTCTTTCTGCTTAATGCAAACACAGGGCTCTGCCATTCCCCTGGATCTGAGGCTCCCTGGTGGGTCACCAGCTCGGATGTTCACTGCCCAAAGAACAGCAGCATCCTTCTCGAACACACAGAGCCAAAGAGAAATGCCCCCTTTCTGCAAAAACAGGCTCCTTCAAGCCCCTTGCAGTACATACATTCATTAATTCACCCAGAACCACAGTCTAGCCTCAAGTTTCCAAGCAAATCCAACCTCTCCTGTTAGCAGTCAGCATTTCCAGCACTCCCTTATATATTTTCCTCTGCTATGCACAGGATCGCATGTTGTTTCCCAGCTCTTTTGGAGCGGTCTTCCCGTGGTTACCTTTTCCTTCTCTGCCTTCCCACGCTGCTCCCATCCCCATCCCCTGCAAAGAGCCCCGCAGGAGACAGGCACCAGCCAAACAGTTCCACAATTTTTTTCCTCAGTCTCAGAAGCAGAAACTTTTGTTGTTAAATCTCTTGAAAAAATAGCTGAATCTTTATAAACACCATAGGAGGAAAAGCCCTGTTTCAAGATCTAAGCAAAGTCAGGACGAATAATACAGAGCGGCCGGAGAGGGTTACTGTGCCCAAAGGGCAAGTGAAGGGGGAAAGGCAGGGGAACACAAAAGGAAATGCTTCATTAACTCCTCCTGAGGTTATCTGCTCGGTTTAAAAGCTAATGCCTGCTCCAAAACAGTACAATGCATCAGCTTGCAGCCCAGTTCATTACAGAGCTACTCCGTGCAAACAGGGACACTTCTACCGGGGCCTCTCTTAGGGCTGTCTGTGACCAGAGCCACCTGCCACCGTGGAGCCAAGCTAACGATCTGCCCCTCTGTTATTCGTTTCATGTTTTCTGAAATCGCTCAGCGTTATGATCCTGTTCTCCATTATCTAGGAACGGATCTCAAAGTAAGTGGCTGTAGTTTATGGGGGGATATTTTTCTCCTCGTGCTTCCCCAAGTCCTTGAGGTTTTTCAGTTAGACTGAGCCGTTTGGATGAGCGTGGCGATAAGTCTTGTCATGGCAGCATTGGACAGAAGCGGATTTTATGGGAACTGAGATGCTCCAGGGAATAAAACCTCCTGGACAGAGTCCCCTGGGGCTGCCGGTGGCCTCCCTCTTTGAGGAGGACATGCCTGCACAGCATCTCTCCCACTTGGCTGTACCCAGCAGGCACCAAATACCCCAGCACAGGATTTTGTTACAGCTCCAGGCAGCTCGTTCCTGCAGGGTCCTGTCTCAGAGCCCATTTTTTCCTTCTCTCTCAGACAGCTGTTTACATTTTTGTTTGTGTGAATAATCTCAAATGTGAAGGCTTTGCTTTGCTTTTCACCCCATTAGATAATATTAATTACTGTAGGGAGCCAAGTGGCTTGGAAAAAGGGGTGAAAAAAACCACTTTGGAAAAGTTGCAGGCCTTGCAAGTATTTAAAGGGCCATCTGCATCTCCTCCAAAATTGTAGAGACAAATGAGAGCAGCAGTAGTGCATATTTATTCAGTAGACATCATGGCAACATTTCTGCTTCTGTCTCAGCCAAGAACTAGCACCGAAAATGTAAGGCTTGCTATTCCTCAAGCCCTCCTCTCCGTTGGGAATGTAGCAGAGAGGTTGATTGAACGTGTGGCGGGACCCGACCTCTGGAAGGAGTCACCTGGATTTTTAGGTCAAATGCCAGCTCTGCTCTCTGCCTCCTCCCTCCACATGCATCTCACCTTGTGGCTTCCGCTTTAGAGCTGCTGCAAATCTTCTCCTCGTAGGGTTTCCAACAACATTATGGGTTGGCTGGTCCTCAGAAAGATGCTTGACTCAAGCAACCAAGCGGAATCCTCTGGTGGGCAGGGATGCAAACAGAAATGCAGATTTCTGATCCTTACCTGCTGCCCCATATGCACGGATTCCCCTCTGTGCATCTCTCTTTGGGGATTTAGGTACCGTCCCTGAAAGACACGTCTCCTCACTTCACATCTGGACATAAATATTTGTTAGGCATAATAAGGAAAGACTGAAATCCATTTTAACATGTGTAGTGAGCCAGGCTGTTCAAGAACAATAATAAATAACAATAGGCTGATTAATAATTCATCTGTTTCAGGCAAACATCTTCTCCAGGCAGTCATTCCTGCCTACTGTCTCTCTGATATTAAGCAAAGGCTACTTAGGCCTGGCCCTGATTTTTCATTTGGATCCCAGCCAGCAAAGCTTCCAGGTGGATGATGCTGATTTACAGCCCATCTACGTTTGCAGCTATATTTACACTGGGATTTTTTTGGGGGGAGGGGGCCTGAACTACCTTTCAGGGCAATCATCAGTTTTGAAATATAGGAAGGAAACAGCAGCAATTGGAGGAAACCTAAAGTGAAATCCAGTCACAAATCTTGTATATTAATTCCTGTTCTGTCCCTCTGCTTCCCCAGCACTTGCCTTGGGAAGTCGTGCCTGTTACTGGCATGCTTTTCGCCAGAGATATTATATTGCTATAAATGTCAGACATTTGAAGAACAATACTATCTATTAGCATGTAAAAGAGTATTATTGTTTGCAAGTTACTAGGTTCAAAGGCAGCATTGTGCTTGGCAAATTGCTGTCTGCAGCTCCCAGCAAACGCGTCTCCTAGTACCCAGCTCCGGGAGCTGATGGCACACAGTACGGAGAGACAGAGGGTCTCTTCCAGCCGAAAACACAGTGCTCAACAAAAGGAGAAAATTAGGTAGGAAAACTACAAATGTCTTCAGTACACTTTTGCTATTCTTTTACGTTACTGCTAACTTTCCCTTTGAAAGCAACCTCGGCTTCTAGATCTTTCCTTCTACTCCTATACTAAAATGATACTAAAATTGAGAGAGACCTTCAAAACATAACCTAAATCATCTGCTGCAGAGAGCGAGCCCTGCTCGGTCCCTGGGAAGGAGCCAGTTTGAACCATCCAAGCATCTGCCCGTTGACTTGAGGAGAATGGTGCTCTCACACTCCAGATGTGCTCCGTCTGACAGGTGGTAGATCCTTTCCAGCTGCTTCTCCAGCAGAAACTGGTAGCTGCTTTCCATCCCCAGCCCCTCGCCGGAGCTCGGGGTGGGGTAACGCAGAGCCCGGGGGGCCACAGTTATGCTGCAGAGTGCACGCAAAGGGGCTGCGCCTTTGAACTCGGGTTGAAATGGCGTCTTGGCACACTCTGGAGTGCCATGTATAAATAGTGCTCAACTCCTACAGCCCTGCTGTCACCCGTTAAGATCAAAGTATTTATTAAAAAAGTGTGAGTCGTGCTTTGTCTTGCAGAAAGGAGACTCCATTTCCCTGGCCCAGTAACTCCACAAGATCTCAGCTCCGTGGGCATCTCTGCTCTTGGGCCACCCGACTCTCCCTGTCCCTTCCTGCGGCCCCATTCCTCCCCAGCTCCCATCTGCTTCTTCCCACTCAACTCATTTGACAGAGGGAGTTGTATTTGTGGGTGTTGTGCCCACACTTTCGACTTGAAATTTGACTGTAAGATGCATGAATTGAAGGTAAAATCCTTGCTGCGTGAGGTGTGACGGTAAGCACCCAGCACCCAGTGTTGGCAGCTGGGCATCTCCGGTGGGAGCGGATGGCCCAGGAGAAACCACAGGGTTTGCTGCCAACTCTGGCCACGCTCCTCCTGGAAGCAAATAATTGTGGGGAAGGATATATGGCTGGGTACAAAACTATACGCAATGCCTATACGCAGTGATTTACCCCAAAAATCACGGCGGCGCAGACGCCCCACGGAGCTGCGCTGGCCCCTCTCTGCACCTCGCAGCACAGCACGTGAATTTGGGCAGAGCACCGTTTCAATGCGGGTGGCGAAGCTTGTGCCCGTGAGCATCTGGATTAGAAAAGAGCAACAACCCCAGCGCCTTTGCAGCAATAGGCTCTGATGCAGGGGAACGGAACTGGCTTTGAGGCAGGGATTTGGAGGAAGCCAACACAGAGCAGGTGGTTAGAAACTACGTTAACAACCCCATTAACAAGCGCTGCAGATTAGACCAAACAACAGCTCATCAGCATTCAGTCCAAAGGCCACAGGCTGCAAAGGGAAGAGAATAGAGGAACAACAAGAAGGAGGGGAGATGAAAAGAAAGCAGGGATGGGAATTGGTTTTAATAATATTGTTTCCTAATTACAGCATGGCACAGAGAGCAGATGCAGTCTGCTTTAATGTTTACAATTCAGCAAAGGACGTGCCGAAAACACAGCGAGCAAACTGCTAACACGAGGGAGACGGCAGCAGCACCTGCGACGGCAGCGGTGGTGCGGCGCAGGGGGGAGCGGGCGTCCAGGCATCTGACTTGGGGCTCATGTCACCCCACGTGAGCTGTGGTTGCTGCCCAGCACACTGCTGGTGTTTCTTTTGAGGCTACAAAATGCAGTTTAAGGGCTTCTCCTGACCTTGGTCAGGAGGTGACCTGGTGAGTTTTGCATGGAAGAGGTGACGTCTTCCTCAGAGCAACTCATATATAGGGTGGGGGACAGCACACGCATCACCTGGTGTGGAGACACACGTTTCTCCAGCAGCTCCGTGCACTGGGAATGGGAACACCTCTTCAGCCACTGCAGATCCATCCTCCCAGCACCGCGGGAACCTGTTGCTCTTTTCATTAAGTCCTGAAACACTTATGATGGGAATTCAGTATCATTATCCCAATATAAGAAACCAAAACGACTTATTGCGCAGCCCAGCAGCACAGCTGCGACGGTGGGGCAGATCCTTGAGCCTGCCCCTCACGCTAACTGCTGCCCCACAGCAAACTGGGCAAGGATGGGCACGTGTGGGGCTGGTCTGGACCTTCCCCAGCACACGGGGATACCCAGGGCCCGTTTCTCTGAGCAGTAGGAGTATGGGAAGAAGACTTCAAACTGCTGAAAAACTTTCCTCCGGCTTGGCACAGCGTCTGTAAGCCCCCTACACTCATTCAAGCTGTAAGCAGAAATCCACAGGATGAGGAACACTAATGCATATTTTGGTCCCAGTCCAAAATAAACGCCAGCTATAATAACCCTCATGGGAAAGCCAAACAGAGGACCCCTTTGTTAGGGACAACTCAGCACATTACGCTTCATTTGGGCCAACAGCACTTCCAGCACGAGGCTCGGGGCACCATCTGCTTGATGTGGGCAAGGTGGGCTGAGGCCAGAAACCAGAGAAAAAGGGGAATCTCGGGACAGGGAGCTTCGGATGATACCTCTTGTGTCAGCCTGGCCCATAAAGACTCAAAAAGGCTTGGAAGAAGAGGGACTAGCAGGTATGTTGGGCCCATTATGGTCTCTGCTGGAGGTAGTGGTTTCTAAAGGGTCAGGGAGCAGTGGTGGCGTCTCCTGTCCCATCCTCCTTTTGTCCACTTGTACGAAGAGGTGCTGCTTCAGGATGCCCTATCTCTGGCTAATTCCTGTTTGGTTCCCTTCAAAAATAGAAATAGAGAAACAACAGCATTGGATGAAACCCTGTGGCTCTCTGCTAAGCCCAGCACAAGCTCTGGTCATTTGTGGAAACTTCTTTACTGGTGTAAACGTGATGAAACGACCCAGGGGAAGATCTGCCCTCACCTGAAGGGGACAGGAGGGAGGAATGACCTGCAAGCTCCTGCAACAGCTCCAGCAAGAGTCAGTGGATGCAGGGTGGTCACAGAGAGCTGTGCCCCATGTCCTGCACTTGGCAGAGGTGCTGATGAGTGAGACCAGCCCCAGCTGGGCCATCGTCTACGGGATGGAAAGGGGCTGTGCTGGCTGGGGTGGGAGGGACTCCAGGAGGCAGGGAGATATCTCAGCCACGAGCAGGGGCTGCTCTCCTCTCTGAGGTGTGTGCCAGGTAAAGGATGTCCTCGCTGTCCCAGCTGCCAGGTAGGGCTGTACAGTTGGGGTGAAATGAGTTGTGTGTGTTGCAGGGAGTGGTTGCAGTTGTGGGGAGCGTGAGGCTGGGGCTGCTGGGGTGAGGAAAGCCTGCTGTCCCCAACCTAGGGGAGGCGATGACATATTGCCTTTGGTGGCATCACTGAGCATGGACTACTTAGAAGGGAACCACCAACCTATAACAACAGGTTGGTCCTGTTTTATCCCAGTGTCTGGTGGGCTGAGGCAGAGTTAACCCTTGGGTGCTCCAGGTACATGCCTGGGTTAGCTGTATTTTGCGCTCTGAAACCCAAGAGAGTACCTGGGGGGTTTAAGCTCTGTGGAAAGTCAGAAACAGCCTTTTTGGAGCAGGTTCACAGCAGTTGCAGCTTTTGCACTTCTGGGGAGTGCTCCCTGAGTTTTTGCCCACCCTAAGTGCCCAGAAGAAGTGGCAGTGGTCCCGAGGGCCAGCTGGCCCAGGAGCAAATATCCATACCGGGCACACCACATAAGATCATGTAACTGTCTGTCTGTTGTGTTGGACTTGGATTTGCTGAGGAAAGCCTTGTTGACTTCAGAAGAAATAAAAGGAGGGGGCATGAAGCACAGAGGGAGTGACGGATGGACCTGCAGCCCAAGCTCCTGCAAAGTTAATATTGTCCCTCTGCTCATGGGTGAGGTTTCTGGTGTTATCAAAGTGGAAACCCAGATATGTTTCAGCCCTATGGGGAAAAGCAGCGAGAAGTTTATTCTTCCAACAGCTCACTTATGATGTACAGTCATCTGGCAAAGCAATTCTTTTTTTTTTTTCCCCTCTTATTTATGAGGGCCGAGGGAGTGCAACACCACAGAGGAACAGTTATTTGCAGCCAGGATGCCATCGTTGTTGCTGGCAATTGCTGCTGATGGGGGGTGGGGGAGTCCTGCTTCTCCCCTCTGCAGCCCTGGGAGCAGAGAGAGGCTTCTGCAGCGGGCAGGGAGCTCAGACTCTCGACATGCCGCTGTCGTCGTTGGCATATGTGAAAATTGCATTGGCTTCTCAGTGGTGTTTAGACTGTTATGTTGTTCGATACTGAAGTTGTGGCTCAAGAAGAGTGCAATGCTTACGTTGGTTTAGGGGGAAAAGAAAAAGGAGGGGAAGAGAGGGCTTACTGCTGTTTTCTAGTAGATGTGGCTGCACGTGGCTCTTTATCAGATGGAGCTGGCATGTAACAGGCCAGCTGTGAGGAGCCATAGGAAATCTTTCCGTAGCTCAGGGATCTGAACGGTGCACATGAGGATTGGGGCTAAGGCGCCGAAACTGCAGCTTCCCAGCAGCCGATGTGAGCAGCAGAGCAGCCTTCAGGGTCCGCGCGTGTCTTGTACTCCTCGGCGGCTCTAGGGAATGATGAGGTTTCGTTCCTTTACGCTTGTAAAATGCTCTGCTTGCCTGGAAAGGAAGCATTAGAGATGTGCAAATAATTACTAATTAGTTGGTAGATTGTTCACAGAATACAGCCAGAGGCTAAGCAGTTCGTGCAGAGACCGTGGAGAGTGCTGTAATCTGTGCAGGGTCTGTGTGGTGGGTGCTGCAAAATTGCCATGCCTGAAGCAGCAGAAGGTGCAGAGATAGGAAATACCTGGGAGGAAAAAAAAAAAAAAAAAGAGGTGTTTTGGGAGGGAAGGGAGAACAGATGGTGCTGGGAATGAGGGGATGACACAGTGCCCTTTGGGAGGATGAGAGCAGTCAGAAATGGGATCAAAGCCTCTGTCATGGGCATCCTGAATCCTCTGGTGAGGATCAGATTTCCCAAGGGGAGCATTAAACAGAGTGCCCATGGCTGCTGCAACAGAGGGAGGAGTGTGGGCTTGTCAGGGGAGAACCAAAGCTGTGTGTGATGATTAGAGGTGAATTGCCACCAGCTGAGTTGAGCTGGAGGTGGGTTTTAACATCTGGTTCTGAGTAGTCACAGAGTGAGATGTGTTCGGGGGGTCGGCTTCCCTGGCAGCCCTGCTCCAGCCATTGCCTCCCTGCAGCGGGGCTCTCTGTGGGATTGCCTGGGGTAAGTGTGGGGGCATTTTTGCTGTTGAAACTGGTGTGGAGGTGCCCTGGCTGGGGTGAAACTGGGGTGACATGCACTGGTGCCAGTATGGGCCCTTCTCCAAAACCAGGGGGTTTAAAGAAGGGCTCAGGCTGACGGGTCCCCAGTGGGGAAGGGGACAGGGGTGCAGCCCGGAGGTTAAAGCACCCTCCTGCCCTGGCTGAGCGATTTGCTACGGGATTGTAGGGAGTTTGCTTCCTCCATGGGACTGCCTGTCCCTGTTTTACACTTCTGAGACTGCGTCAGTGGTTGCTGGTGCCTCTAAGGGTGATGGCTTCTCTGTCACCTTCACCAGTCTCGGTTACGTGTACCTCTGCTCTCGTTAACATGCAAAGTTTCCCTAGTTTGCTTTATTTATAAAAATCCTTGCTGTTGAATGAGCTGTCAGACATTAAGTCAAATTGCTACCCAGTTGGTGGTGAAGATACAGACTTGAGGCATTCCCAAAGTTTTTTCCCATCTGCCTGCCCCGCTGGCCCCTCGGCCATGCTGGCACTGATGGCTCCGGGGCTGCCCCGTGATGGGGGGTGAGCAATGCTTTTCCACTGGTGATTTTAAACCCCCATGGCTCCTGGCCTGGTTGTTGGTGGAGGACGATGGAGGGGATGGCCAGGGTCCCAGGCAGCAGCTGACATGGCTCCTGTTTGACAGAAATCACCTTCCAGATGGGCTTTTGGCTCTGGTTTAACTATGTCAGTCCTGAAAACGTATACCAGTGGAACATGCCCAGCTCCTGCTTTTTCAAGCTGTTTGGTTGCCCTCTGAGGATAGTGGTTGCTTAGGTTTTAAGGGATGTCCTCAGTGTCTGAAACGACAATAAAAGGTGTTGTGTTAATGCTCTTGGGTTGAGGTTGAGGCTGAGGCTGCTCACCTCAACCTAAACCAGGAGGTCTTCCTGTTGGAAGCAGAGTGATGCATTTTTTTTTCAGTGTCAATGTGGGAAAGAGATAAGGGGAAGCCCTCTTCCTGTTCAGCTAATGATCTGCAGTAATGAGAACTTGGCCTCAATCTGCTCTCCGGGCTGAAAGCGAAGGCAGGAATTAAAGCGTCCGGGCCCTGGGCAGCTCTTGCAGCTGGGTGGTCCTGCCCTGGCAGGGAGTGCGTGCCAGCGGCGCTGAGCATCCTCCCTGCTCCGGCGTGAACGTGGACAAGGAGGGAGTGGGAATTTGGGAGCGCGATAGGGGTCTTGATGGGTAGGCTGAGCTGGTCAAGACCAAGCCCTCCCGTTGGAGGGTGGCACGTGGGGGGACCCGGCAGCAGCGCCCCGTGCAGCTGGTGAGTAGCTCGTGCCGCTGTTCCCCAGGGCTGGCTGGTCCCCAGCAGGCATACCTGCTCCGTGGGCTTTGCTTTGTTTTGCTTTGTAGAGTTTGTTTGCTGCTTTTCCACCGAGGGTCTTAAGCTGTGGTGGGTGCAAATGTCGGGAAGGTCACTGCAGACCTGGGAGTCAGAAGAAATGTGTCCCTACAGCAACTGCCTTCCCGTGGTGCAGCATCAGCTCAGCCTGGGGGCGGGGGGGCTTCTGAAAGCTGCCGTGTCCCTGGCAGGGGATTCAAGGAACCAATTTATGTTGATTGGGTTTTTTTATTTGTTCCTGGTTCTGGTTGACATCTCGGTGGATAATAACTAAGGGTGTGAAGAGGTCCTGCCTGTTGCCTCCTGCCTGTATGGGTAAAAGAGTGCTAAGCCTGCATGATGCCTGGGGCATGTTGAAGCCCCATTAATGTGCTCAGTGAGATTTGGAGAATGAAGCTCCGGTCTAAACATGTGCATGATTGATTGTGATGTCTTGTTCGGATGATTCATGGGTGAAGCTTGGAAAAGAGCCACCTGTGTCCTCCCGCTGGGATCTCAGTGCTGCGTATGCAGGAGAGGAGCTGCTGGGTGAATCTCTCTGTTATCTCTCCGTAGGCAGCTGCCTGCCACTGTTCAGTTTATGGCACATCATGAGCATCTCTTCAGGCCCGTTACCTCTCCTCCTGTGTGATCAGAGAGGACAGTGCCCAAATCTGGGGAGCAAGAAATGCCCCAAGGGGGGTGGAGAGGAGTCCCCAGCATTAACAGCAGATGATGCTGTTTAGGGAGATCATTTTAAGGAAAATGCATATGAACTGATCTTCTCCCTTAGCAAACTGTCAGTGGGTTTCTCTAAATGTGTGTGGTGCCCACCAGCAGGTGAGGCACATGCCAGTTTTCTCCGTGTGCTTTTACCCTGTGCACTGGAGATGGCAGCAGAGCACTCCTGGCTCCCATGCATCTCAGGTGTTTAAATGTGCTTTTTCTCCCTTTGTGTCTGAGACTGCTAGAAAGTTGGAGTATTGATGGCTTTTTAAAGTGCTTGGTGTGCTTGTGATGTGCTGGTCAAAATATGGATTGGCTCTTATGTCTTAACCATTCATCAGATTGTGTTTCCATTGATTTTCCTGCTATTCTTGTGCTTCTGAAATTCCAAGTCTAATAGCAGATCTCAAAGCCGGAGGCAGATATTAAATCATCTGGTCTTACCTACCGTACAATTCAGGCTGTGCGGCTCTCTCCTTTGGGCTCTGTACTGAGCTGGCATTTGATTAAAGCAGGTTTCTCTGCCTAGAGGCTGTGCTGTTTTGGGGAATGGAAAGCTGCTTGGTGACTTTCCTTGTAGGGTTTTCTTGTTTCAGTGTCTCACACTAAATTGTGACTGTAACCTAAATGTGCAGCCTTTGTTGGTTTTAATCCTGTGTTTCTTGGGTTGGTGGGAGCTCACAGCAGATGCTTGAGTGAAAATCTTCTGGCCCCTAATGGTACCAGTGAAGGGCAGGAATGAAGGGGTCAGGTGTGGGATGTCCTCAGGGATGTGCAGGACTTCCCTGAATGTTTTCTAGCTTGATGGTGTGATTGCACAAGTCCAAACGTGTCCTGCCTCATCTGCTTGGGTCGCTAGGTTCCCAGAGTGATTACAGATTTCTAGAGAAAGTTGAAGAGGTGTGGTGAGCCGCAAATAGATGCATAGACTTGCTTCAAGGCCTTGCAAACAAAAGCATTGCAGGATGTGAAGCTCTAAAGATGTGGTCTCCATGTGATTTGCCCTACCTCAACGGGTGTTCTGAGGTATAAATACATGTACTTAAGTAGCAAAACATCATGACATCGTGAGGTTGTGCCAAGGGAGGGATGGCTGCAAATGTGCCCATTCTCACATGGTTTCTCTACGCATCTGCTGGTGGCTACCGCTGGAGACAGGACACTGAATTAGAGACCTCTTTGGTCCAACTTTAGAGATTGTGCCTGCAGTGAATGATTGCAGCTGCAAGCTGGCAGCTTGTCTGGCCCAATGCTGGGGAAAACATCTTCTGGAAGCACCTATATATTTGAGATGACACATTCGATACAATGCACTGATTGCAGTGGTCTATCACCTAGGAGGTGAGGAACTTAGCTCAGGAGGCCCAAGACTCAGTGGACCCAGTGTCTACCATCTCCTGTAGAGATGTATGTAACTCATTTCTAGGTAGTGCTGTGAATTAAACTACCTGCCTAATGACAGATCTGGGGGAGTCTAACAGCCACCCACATTATCAATCTCCCACCCTAGCACACTTATACCACTGGGAGAAGAGAACAATATTTCTATTTAAATACAAATTTTAATTTAAACGAAGAGCCAGTCCAATAAAAGATGAAGTGTCTTTGTAACTTGAAATGATAGAAGTGAAAACAAGTAATCTTTCTCTGTGGTACAGCTTTCGTTTTTAGTTTGAAAGGATCTAGTGTTTCATGGGACTTACTTGTAGAGGGACAAGAATAACTTTTTGGTTCAGTTCTTGGCTAAAGCAGAGTTTGTTTTGATTTGGGTTTTTTTTAAAAACAAACTTTTCAATAGTTTTTGGCTTGAGTTTTTATTGGAAATCCAATCCCCTTACACACAGCTTTTTTAATTGTTGCTATGAAAAACAGCATTGAGTGGAAGAATGTTGTTCTAAGCTGCAGAACGCATACAGCTCAGCGCAGCGGACTTCAGCCCTCGGTCTGCGCACCGCTTCGAAGTGGTCCGAGCAGGTAACTAAGGAAAATGAATTAACATCAGTATATCTGAATGCATGATGCAGAGAGCTGTGCTTCCTGCGTGGGGGGAAAAATATTGAGAACTGCTGCAATGGCTCACATGAGCTGCACCGCAAGAGGGCAATCCGAGGCCACAAATCCTCTGCTCCCACCTGGGAGAAGCTGGTGGGAGCACCGGGAAAGGATGACATACTGGAAAACGTGGTCAGCACCTCTCCGGTGCAGAGCAGGACCTGCCAGAGGTGGGCTTGGCCGTGGCAATGTGTTTTGTGGGTGTCTGTACGACTGCATGCAGCAGTGCTAACTGCAGGTGGTTTTCTCAATGGGGAGCAATTTGTTGGTATTTGGTAAATTCCTGCTGGATGCTTCTCTGTCTTGTGGGTCAAGGGAGAAGTGGTTGCTGTCAGTGTGGGTTAGTGCTATGGGACTCTGCCCTGGTAATTAATGTCCGCCAACATCCAAAGCAGCAAAGTGGCTAAAATTAAAGGTGTGAATTGCGTTTCCTAGCAGAAATCACTCAGGTGCTGTTGCTGCAGGTCTTAGAGGAGGCTTTATCTTTCTGTGCAACTGAGATATTTTACCCTGTCCCCTGCCTAATAGCCATGAAGGCTCCAGCCCGCATGCGGAAGGCAGCGATACGGGCCCCTGGCCAGCCTACAGCCCACCTTGCCCAAATCGCATTGCAGCAATGGAAAACGCAATTAGGTATTTGCTAAAAGCCCTCCCTGTAAAGGGTGGCCAAACACCGATGCGAGGCCTGGGGACGTGGTGGAGCATCCCAGGCTGTTTGATGCTGTGTGGAGCCAGATGCCGTACCCTGCTGTTCTGGTGGCATCTGCTGCTTTATGGCACCCTCCTCCTCCTGCCCTTGGAGGACAGGGGGTGCGATGTGAACGCAGCAGAATATTGAGCTGAAATTGAGAGTAAAGAAATAATTCCCAGCTCATCAGTGGCAGTGTGAGTGGAAATGACCCTGTGGAACCAGACAATGGCTTTAAACTCTTCTGACATCACTCTGGAAATGGGTGGAGTAGGCTGAAAATGCCTTAAAACTGGTTTAAAATGGTTGGATTTTCAGAGGGGGTTTTGGAAAAAAGTGCGTGTGCTTGTGGAGGGATGAGCAATCCCTGTGCAACAGCCACATTCCTGCTGGGAAGGGGATTCCCTACAGGGAGGCGATTGCTGCCTGGCAGCCTCTGGTCATGCTGGGCTGAGCCCTGCCAGGACTGCCGCGTTCACGACCTGACTCAGAACAAGGGCTTGTTTAAACAGTAGCAGGAGCTCAGTTAAAACGGAGACACTCTCAATTTAAAAGTATGTAACGGCAGGAAAAACAACCTGTGATGAGTTAAAGAACTGACTCAGGCCAGCAAAGGCCAGTCCTGAAATAGACCTTGAACGGGGCTTGTTGAAAATGCTTCCATCAGAACAGTTTCCTGATGGAGAATTTGGCATTTCTACTCAAAGAAATCTTTCAAGAAAAGCATCTGCTTCTGTGGAAAATTTCATCTTTTTGGGTTGGAAAAATGGAGCATGTGAAAACTGAAATCTTTCAGTCCAGCGATGCGTCGTGCCAGTTTTCAGGCAGACTCCACCTCTGTGTTGAGCTTCACTTCTCATTCCTGTGGTCCCCCACTTGTCTTTACAGGAGGGAAACCTGCCTAATTATTAAATCTACCCCTCCCCATCTCCCCACTTTTCTTAGCAACCATCATGCCCACCGTTAAAGCCTCCCCCTCGGTGGGGAGGACTGTGTGGTCAGCTTTTGGAGCAGTATGTGTGGCAGCTCCCTGGGACATCAAATGCTCTCCACTGCCTCCACACCCTGTCCCTTCTGACATGGGCTTCTGGGAAACCCATCTCCATCCCATGCTGATGTGTCGTGCATCCTGGGAGGTGGCTGTGACTGGACAGCCAGGAAAGACAACTCATGCTACTGGGCTTATTTGTGACTTTACTGAATTATTTTGCAGCAGATGGTTTATTTTCCAGGTGTTTCTGTATCTCCTTGCTGCCTCCTTCCTCATTTCTGTTCCTGTCCCTGAGCACACAACTCCTAATGGAAATCTAACATAGCAGATGGAGAAGTTGCCTACCCAGGTCCATGTAGGAGGGTCAGAGTTAGTCCTAGGACCTGTGTTTGTTGAGTCAGGATGTGTTGCCCTGTAAAGCAAGCACTGTTGGACTTCATTGTGCCTGCCTTCATCACCAGTGGGAACTTCCTCTTCAAAAAATACTCAAGAAAATGGGAAGGTATGGGAGGGAGCAGCATTAATGGGTAAGAGACCAGGGTGAGACCTGCGATCAGGTGTTGCTGTGTTTGGTAGTTCCTGTGTTTCCCAAGCTATCTTCTACTGGTATGTTGAGCTGGAAAAACCATAGGGCATGGGGTGTTTTGTTTTTAGTGGCACTTCTGCTGCTGCATTCAACTGGGCCCAAGAAGAGGAAGCAGTCTTAAAGGTGTTAGAGGCCCAGAAGACAGGCTGGGTGTCAGAGAATTGTTGGTATAAGATTTGGGCAGGGTAGGGTTGGTTTGCTTTTCTGCCACGATTCTCCCCATCTGCACAAAAGACCAAATTCTGTAAAAAGGAGATGCACCTAGCCCTGGAGGAGACCTGCAGAGGAGGTGCTGGTGGGTTTGAGTTCTCATTCCAGTTCTCACTGGCACTTCTGCCTGTTTTTCCCCTCCCAGTCATTGACATGGGCAGATGATGCTCATCTGACGGTGCTAGGATGTGCCACATGCCTAAGACTGTGCAATGCTTTGAGGACCTTGGGCTGAAGGACTTGCAGAAATGTTGAAAAGAAATAATCATATGGCAGCATAGTTGTTATAATGTGGAATAACCCAGGTCTGAAACAGTAATCTGATACAGAATTTCTTCTAGCCTCTTTTTTTAAACATTGCCCTCAATGCTTTTCCAAGGCTGGAAAAACTACAGGGCACTTGCAAAAACAGGTACTTACATTCAAACTTAAGTGCCCGGACTTGAAAATAGTGGGGGAAAAATGTCTTAAGTACTATGTTTTCCAGAGACCACATCAGCAGCGGGCTGGTGGAGGCTCTCTGCAGTCAGCAGATGGAGTGCCTCACGTTTGTGTCCTGTCACCTGGAGAGCTGTGGTGAGAGAATTGCTTTAATTCCTAGCAGCCCTAACCATGCAAAAAAGCTTCATAGAAAGGGGGTTTTGTGCATGTATGTGGTTCTTCGAGGCCTGGGCATTGTCATGAGGTGGGCTTGCTGCTGATGTGAGCGAGGGCCTGAGCTGCAAATCCACTTGGACCCTGGGATGAATGTGTTTTCCCCGCATGAACTTTATGAAAGGACTTCTCAGTCCATTTAAGAAAACAAAAAAGTGTTAGGAGCAGAGGTTTGGCCAAAGATTGGGGTCCCGGTGTGGAGACTTGGAGGGAACAGAAAAGCCTCAGTGGAGAGCATTTTCTAGAAAAACAACCCAGGTACAGGCCAGGCTTGTGTTTCTGTACTAGCGTGGAGCCTATTTACCAACCTTCCTCTGCCGGTAGAGAAGCAGGGAGGCATTTTAAAGAGAAAATAGGAAAGAGCCCTCCGTCCCAAGAGCTGGTGTGTCCTGTTTTCTGGTGTCTTGGGCTATAAAGGTCTGTTAAAGCAGAGGCACAGCGCTGTGGTCTGACAGATGTGTTGTTTAACATCAAGACCTGTGTGACAGCTGCTGTCGGAGCCAGGGCTGGCCCCAGGGCAGGAGCAGCAGTGATGGAGAGCCCTGCATGCAAGTCCCCTCTGTCCCCGTGGGATGTTCCACGCCTGTTTGCAGGGGACAAGGTCTCACGCAGGCCCCAGGGGGCTTCCCTCTCCTCCCCCCAGTGTGGGCCTGGGTCTATATTATGACAAAGCTATTCAATCAATTGTATTTATGTGCCAAATTTCCCCACAGCTCTTGGGAGTAGGTGTGCTACTGGTAAAAGCAGCCTGTTCTCTTCGAGTGGCCAAAGCATCCTCTAATACTGGGGAAGTATTGATTCTTCCTCCATTGCCAGGACTTTTGAGAAATGAAACCAAGACGGAAGGTACCAGCTTAACAAACCGGTAATGTCCCAGTTGATTTTTATCTGCATCTGCCTCCTGCAGCCTCAGAGCACTGGTTTCCCCCACCCCATGCCCTGAGCAAGGCAGTCCTGAGGTCAGGCTCTGTTGTGCTGGGGGCTGTGCTCGCCTTGACAGTCTGCAGCATACAAAGGGCTGATGAGAAAGGGATTCAATCCAGTGTATTGGCATTTGTGTGCGGTGGTTGTATTAAAAGTACTTGCTGTCAGCCTAGCCATCACTTATAATTGGCTTTTATTTTTCCGTGTGCCTCCTGGCAACAGCAGCTCTTCCCAGGCTGCTAGTGGGGTGCTGGGTCTGGGAAGGCTGCCCTGTGCATGAGAGGTATGTGGAAACGGTCAGAATTGGCTCGGGAAGGGGTAATGTGGCCCCTTCCTGCCTGTTTCTAGGTTTGCCCGAGCATCCCACCAGAAGCATTTCCTTCTGCAGACTCGCTGTCAAGCACTGGCAAAGGTCATCTGCGTTATGGCTGGGTGGCTTTTGATGCACTGGGGAAAGTGCATCATGTTTGGGGTGGGAAAGTTTGCAATGACTTGGTTATGGTGCAATAACCAAGCTATGGTGCAATAGCTTGGTTATTTTGGGGAAGGTGGAGGGAGGCTGGGTTTTGTTGTGGTGCTGCATGGCCATGCTCACCAGAGAAGAGTGCTCAACATAATGTGGTTATGCCTGACATTAGCTTTTTTTGACTGTGGTGGTCTTATGCATTGCAGCTACATAAAAAGCAGCAAAACGTGTGAAGAGTAAGTGAGTTCAGAGTATGTTTATAGTAATTGTACTGTACAATGCAGACGGGTCGGAAGAACCTCTGCAGTCAAAATCTCAAATGCTAAAAGTATAGATCCCTTTGGCTCAGGACCAGTGAGCAGCACATGGGGGTAAATTTGCTCCTCAGAGGTGGCTTGGGCAGGTGGGTGCTGCGGATTTGCACAGTGATAGTTACGTCACCCAGGCTAGCTACACAACTTCTGTTTTGAGGAGATACGCTAAGTTTTGGGATACCCTAAGAAACAAACCTCCTACAAGTTCTGAGTTGCTGTAAAGAAACTTTTTATTTTTTTTAATCTTACCCCTAATACTAGAGCACCTAAACTTGCAAACACTTGAAAGTCAGACCAAGATTTCCTTGAAATAATCCCCATAAGCTTTTGAGATGTTACTGTTGTCTAGTCTATGTATCCTAGACATTACCAGTTCCATCTGATTGAATTTTTATGTTTGCAAATAGAATAATCTAATGACCTAATTTCTCAAGGAGGCCTGTTATTTATTAACCATGATGTAAATACTACCAGCATCAGAATAAAGAACATCAGGCTTTTGAATTTCTGCTATTTTTAAAGATCCAAATCTCTAGGGCAATTAATCATTTTTGTGACATATTGAATTCAGTCATGTGTTATAGCAACAAAACTTCATATGGGCAGTTTATGATGCAACATTAACTTGTCAGCAAGAGGGACAATTCATGACTGTCTATGAGTAGTGGCAGGCATTTGGACAACTGTCCTATAGTTTTGCAAGCATCAGCAAATTTTGTTGGCAAAGCCTATGTAGGCATAATATATGCTTTTGCTCATATATATTAAAAAAAAAAAACAACAAAAAATATAATCTCCTGCCAGGATTTTCCACTTATTTTCCATAACGAGAGCTGGAGGGTCTGTAAAAGTTGGCCTCATAAAAAGAAATTGCATCGGATGAATTTTTCCTTTACAAGGAAGATGGAAGAAATGTGAGTTTGTTTGGATGCATGAGTCTTCCTAAACTGTAGTTTATCAGCTATGTTACTGCAGTGAGGAGGGCTCTCCCTTACAGACAGGGAATGAGTGAACAAAGCAATGAAGCCTGCAGTCAAAGCGTACAATGATAAGGGCATGGGCAAACTGAGTGGGGGAGCACCAAGAACAACAGAGCAAACTGGTTTTCAGAAGAAGCAATGGCCTTGGCACACCAGCAGCCTGGCTGTTTTCAGGGTTTTGTTGTTTTGGGGGCGGGGGGGGGGGTTGAGGTATCAGAGGAAAGAGCTGCAAAAGCTTTGAGGGAGGAGAGGGGTATGCTTTGCTGCTGTTTATGGTGGGGCTCTGAAGGGTCCTTGAGGGTGCAAGGAAGTGGCTTTGTTTTGGTGCAGTAGAGAAAATCAAGATAAATGCAAAAGGAGGAATTATATGGAGGAAAGGCAAACATTAAAAGAAATCTTTATGGTACTGTTCCAGGCAGATACGCACTGAGGCAGAACTGTCTGCCAAGGCCAGAGGAAAGGCGGTTGTAGTAATCTATGAGCTAACACGTGGACCTGAATGGGGATTTTGGCAGGGTGGAGATGGGGATTTCGGCAGGGTGGGGGAATACGAGAGGCCACATTCTTGGAGTGGTAAACCTGTGCAGTTATTGCGCTTGGGTCCCGTCTGGGAGCAGGGAGTGAGCAGAGTGAGTCGAAGCAATGGCCAGGTTGTCGGCAGGAGTGCTGAGACGGTGGTGGTTCACAGCAAGCAAAGACATGGTGGGGAGGCTTTCTGGGAGTTGGGGGGAGAGAGATGAAGAATTTTAACTGGAATAAGGCTGAGTTGAAGACTCTGTATATACCAGATGACACAGGTGGGAAATCAGTGGCAGGTGAAGTAGGCTAAAATTGCTTGATGTGTTCCGCAAGGCAAGAAGATACTGAGGATTAAATATTGATGGAGGTGATTATGAACTGCTCTTCCGCTCATAAGTGGGTTTGGACTCAGCCTTAATACAGGAGTGAGATGATGAACTAGGGAAAGTGTGGGGGTAGTGCTGGCCTTCACCCACACACATAGACCAGGCTGAAAACACCCAACCTCAGAGCGTGCTCTCCCCATCCATCAGCGGGGGATTTGGTGCACAGTGGAAAGAGCAATGCTACAGAAGCCTGCTGTCAGTGGGTAGCAGGGTTTTCAAAAGACAGCTGGAAAAGAAAGCATAAATGCAGGGATGGGAGGCTATATAATGCAGATGCACGCACAGTGTCATGTGCACAGCGTGGCTCCACGGCATTTCTCCAGCGCTCCAAAGTACCTTTGTGGCCCAGGGGAAGGCTGTACTCTGCAAGACTGCTTCTGCATCAATGGTTGCGGTTTCAACGGGATACGTGGGCCGTATGTATGGCATGTCCTGGCTGCTCCTCCCTGACCACAGATCACACCCTTTTTCCAGCTGAGGGATGCTGGCCTCATTCTTCTAGTTGAGAGCAGAGAGACTTAAACTACTTAGGTTTAAGCTGGATAAAAGAGGCTTCTATAGCAGCAACTTATGATGGAAAGCATAAGTTACATACCATTTGGGGATGGGAACATATGGCCTGCAGTATCTTCACATACCTCCCAAAACACTTCAATTTTTGTCTTGTTTGTCTCGGATCAGTTGATTGCTGTAATGTGTTGAAGACTGACTTATGAAGGACACAAACGCAAATTATCCTGATCAAAGGAAACAGAGGGAGTATAATAAGAGATCAGCTCAGCTGAGTTGGGAGCTGCATAGTGCCCTGAGACTCAAAGGAAAGACACAAAAAAAAAAAAAGAAACTAGATCAAACAAATGGGCATGCCTCCAAAAAAATAGAAGACGACTCATTGTGAATGAGACCAAACAGGCAGCTATCCTCTGCCTAGTGCAGAGGCAAGCTAATGTTAAAAGATGCCAGAACATTTCAAGACTTTAGCATGTCCATCCAAACCTGCAGGACTGCAGTTTGTTATTTCAGTTAATGCTCTACAGACATTGATGGTGGCATGGACTCACACTAGAGGTGGTTAGATAACTGGCTGGTATAAAATTCACCCCGAAGTACCTGGAATAGTGCCAAAGAGGTTTTTGAGCACCAGTTTGTTCTTGGCTCCCTTCAAGGACTCCTGTGGATGAGTGAGGTTACACAGAACTGAAAGGGCAAACCTAGTACTTGGCTTTAAAAAGTGTAGCGGGGGGGAAAGAAACCAGGACCTACAGAGCAGAGTAGCTTACCTCTGGGTTCTGGAATAAGGGAATGGCTTATGACTGCCTAAGAGATAACAAGGCTTTGTCAAAAATTAAACCTGTTAAATGAAGGAAGTTTCAGTGATGTGGCAGAAGGATTTGTGGGTGGGGAGGAACAGCAGTTGATGGTGTAGGTAAGGTTTTTGATGTTTTAGTACTTAACGTTCTTGTAAACCTAGAAAAACATGGCATAGATTGTGGCAATGTATATATCAGTAGTTCATTTTTCCAAATTACTATACTCTCAGAGAATATCACCAAGCTGGAGGTATGAAGAAGCTCCGAGACTCCAAGGAGGTCAAGAACAGTGCAGTGGTGCTTTGTTGGGTTTTAGGACCACTTTATATATGCATTAATGAACTGCCTGATAGGATAGGACATAGTCTTATAAGAGTTGCAGGTAACAGCAAAGTGGAAAGGCTTCAACTGGGCTGGAAGATGGGATTCATCTGGATCTTGAGAGAATCCCTCCTGGAGGAGAAAGAAACCCTGTGTGTTTCTCTAAACAAGAGCGCATATATGTGGGAAGATTCCACTGCAGGATGGAGGAACTTGCCACTGCAATCCTGCAGAAAATAATCCAACATTTCTGTGAATGACAAACTGAGCACAAGTCAAAAATATCATACTACTGTAAAAAGCGGAGGGAGTAGATTAAGCACCGTACTGGGACGCAAACACCAGAGCACCACTTCTGTGAAGCCCTCTCCCGCTCTACGTACTTAGGCGAGGTCTCCATAGAAGACCAACCCAACTTTGAACTTGTGCTGAAGGAAAATGGGGCAAACTAAGTCGGTCCTGGGGCAAACTAGGAGAATGACCAGAGGTCTTGGCTTTGCCAGAACGTCCCCAGAAACTGCCAAGAGGTGGGAGGGGAGATAAAGGGAAGGTACCACATTCAAAATTGGAAAGAGTTTATGGGAGATCCCTACATGAATAACCTTTTTCAGTGCTCATGCTGTTGTTTGGTAGGAGTGTTGTACAGGAGGAAGCTGTAATCTGGCAGCCAGGGCTCACTCCTGCTTACTGTGGTGCTTGGCCAGGGAGGTGACAGTGGTGTCTTCACCTGCTTTTCCTCCAGTGGACTGCTGGCAATGCCTAGGATGTAATTCCCTGCACGTGTTGCTTGAGCTTCTCCAGAGTCTTCCAGGTTGTGATGAAGTGGCTCTGCCCTGCTCTTTTCCGAGAGACAGAGTAACTTGTGATAGATACACACCCACTGAGAGACAAGTTAATCTGTATAATGTCAGTGTTTGTCATGCAGTGTTAACAGTACAAAACCAGATTCCAATGCAAATGCAATTCAAGGAAGGAAACCAGCTGATCCTATAGTGTTAGCTGCTTTTAAATGTAAATCTAGATACCACTTTTATTTGGGGGGAAGCTGAATTTCAGTCCAAAATTTATCAATTTGAGCTCACCTTTGCTCAAATCCAATAAATGACTATGGGTTGAAATATTTGTTCTGAGTTAAGAAAAATGTGAGGTTTTTTGTGATGTTAGATGGTTTTCAGGTAAGCATTACAAGTAAAAATCCCTGTTTCTGTTGTACCTGTGAGGCTTTTCAAATCTACCCTTCTAGTCACAGAGCCAAGCAAAGATAAATTTTAAGTGATGGATTTTCAGAACAATAATAATTCTTTCTCTCGATGAGCGCTTTCTTTGTGCACTAGCAGTTTATTGTCTTGCGAAACCTGAAATGGATTAGATTGCATTTCTTTTCTTCTTTTTTTTTTCTTTTCTGGGGTCTTACCTAAATAAGGCCTGATTCAAGGCAGCCCATGCTGTATTTTTAAATATAGTAACAGTCAGATAAGACCACTTCCCTCACCCACAGGTTAGTATGGTGTGTCTTTTGTTGCCAGTTAGTGAGATCCGTTCTAAACATTTTTGGGGCAGAGTGAGGTAAAAACTTAACCTCAGAAAGCTCTGCTTCTGAGACAGCTCCATGGGTTTTCCAGGGAAATGCTACTTTTCAATTCTGCCAGGAAGAAAAAGCAGTCCACCGTTAAAAGAAGAATCAAATTAGGGTCTGCTCCAGAACTAACTGTTCTGGTAGAGCCCAGGATAGGGACACGCTGATGTTGGGCATACCTTCTCACAGGAGAAGATATTACTGTTTATTTTCATGTCTGTTTAACAGTGTGAGTAGAGATGCCATCCTGGCACTGCAGAGTGTCATCAAAGGTCTGCTTGCAGCCAGCTTTGTGGTGATGTAGGTTCTCATGATGCTCCTGCAAGTCTTCAGTGATCTGGAACACCTGGAGTCTTGTGCCTTTATCTGAGATGGCAATGTTAGCTTATCTGGGGTGCAGGCCGGCTGCTACTCAGTAACTGGCTGCAAAACACAAATGCTTTGCCATATGTAGTAAAATACTGTGTGCAAAAGCTAGTGCCATGTGTATCTGCTGAAATGTCTTTGTGCACAGTGTCAAATGCTAAGAAAACCTCTCAAAGCCCCCATGAAGCCTTGCTTTACAGAGCCAGGGCAAACCAAGTATGTGTGGAGAGTTTATATTTTAACACAGATGAACTATTTTAGCCTTTGGTATTTCTCCAAGCAGATGCCAGCTACTTGGAAACAGAGGAGCTTGCTTACTCCTGTGTTCCTCTCTTGCCCTGTGCCTCAAATTCCAGTGCAATGGTAGCACAGCCAGAAGTGCCCTGGCTGGTTTCTAGCAAAGACAGCAATATATTTTCCTGTCTATGTATTTAACATTACCTGCACATCTTCCCCCAGCTCTTCCACTGCCTGTCCCAAAGTGCACAAACACAGACCCTGTCACCTCTGCAGTCTGGAGCCTTATTTTTCATCATCACATTAACACTGAAGGGAGTGAGTTTGCACCAAAATGCCTGACTTCCTTGTTGCTCCTGGTTTGTAGCCAGAAGACCTCAAAAAGCCATCTCGCTGCATGCCAGGCAGCTGACAGAAAACCTCCTGTCCGCCCATGTGTCTCCACAGGGAGGGTTTATCCAGCAGATTCTATGAAGTTGCCTATAAAAGGCAATTAGATATGGTGCCTGGAGATGTATGGATTTTGAATGTTTTGCACTTTACCATGTACCAGTCGATGCTGGCTGCGCAGCAGACCTTGTTGGTTTTGTCTGAATGCTTCCCACCATCTCCTGTCTCTGCCTTAGCAGATGACCACTCCCTGAGAGCATCCAGCTGCCTGTCTTAGATGGGATCACGGGGGCTCTAGTTTGTTCTAATTCTTTCCCTGCTTGCCAGTTTTTTGACAGAAGTGTTCCAGGCTGGAGTAGGAGGATCTCTGTCTCGGGGAGCTGGCCTTTTCTTATTAAAGCCCAGTTCTTTCATGATGACCTATCACCTTTCTATGGCTGGCTAATGGCAAGCAGAAGTGCTGAATCCATGGCAGAAGAAGGGAATGTGTTTTAAAGTGGCAATTGCTTCAAGTTCCAACCACTCCTTTGCACATGAGCGCTTTACTGGTGGATGTCTTTTCTTGAACCTGTCTTTTTAATTTTTTGTCTCTGGTGGATGGTGTTGGAGCATTCCTTGGCTGTAGCATGTGAATCCCACAAAATCCCTTGATCCCCACTGTCTAGTTTCAGACTTGTTTATGGAACAGAGTCTGTGTAGGTATTAGTGGCTGAATTAGCAATGGAGGAGCAGAAATCTATCACAGTGTCAGACTGGATTTTCAGCAATACTTGGCATAGGTCAAAAAAATCATGTCCTCATGATTGCTCAGATGTTCCAGCCTGGATCGCTCTTGAAGCAGAATGGGGCTGAGCTGGGTAACCTTAAATATGAAAAGTAAAATTTTAGCTATGGTATCTTGGCCAATTATCCATGTTGACTTGGCTGTGGCACCTGACAGCACAGCTGTTCATTCACTAAGTTGGCTTCTGTTGTCCAACAAGACAGTGGTGGAAGTTTCCTCTAGTGTTGCACCCTTTCCCCTCTGTGTATGTGAAGCTAGTGGGGAAATGCAGTGTGAACTGATACATTGATGGTTGAGAACTGTTTTCCTTTTATTTAATCCAGACTTTTCAGCCTCCCCCTGTCTAATGGAACAGCATGTGACATGCATAGCTACTGCCTTGTAAGAGAGATGACGTGCTTGGGAACAAGTGAGTTTCTGCATCATCTGCCATGGGCTGTTGACACAGTATTGCTGATGTATCCAGCTGATGGATCCCATGTTTTTCTACCCAGACTGCGGTACAGCTCCACATTACATTCAGACCTGCCAATAAACGACTGGGAGGCAAGCTAACGCAGGGGGAGGGGAAACCTCTTTGTAATCTGGTGACACCACTTCCAAAAGTTGTGCTGCTGCTTGAGTGTGCCATGAAATGATGGTGGTGTCTGAAATGTCAGAGAGTCTCTGCCCTGCTGCAGGTGTTGTGATGACTTGGGAGAGCTGTTTTGCTGATTTGGCTGAACCCCCTGATGCAGCAGAGAGGTCTGACGTGCTCTCCTGCAAGCTGAGATGCCAAGTCTATTCATTTTCTGATCGGACTTAACTAGAACTCCCGCTGTCGTGGTTCTGCTTTAATTATCCTGAATCTTGATACCATATGTTAATTTCTGAGTTTGCATTGCTCAAGAGAAGAGCCTAGCATTCCCCTATAGGTTCTCACTTCATTAATGTATCATCAGCCTATAACGGAGCGTTCTCTAGTATTAAAGCGGCTCCAAGACCAAGACCGAACTCCTTGTGGATGCCAGCAGGCCTGAGCCAAGAGCCAGAAGAGTCCATAGCCACCTTCCTGTTGAGCAAGTCTCGATCAGAGATGGTCACTTCTCTGCAAACCCTTTTCCCCCTCCTTTTCTTCCCTGTTTAAAAGAATGTTGTGACTAATTTGGACAGGGAAAAGTTCCTGCACACCTCACTTCTCCTGTGTGTGTGTGTGTTGCTTTTACGCAGTTCATTTCAGCTTGGTGTATTTTGCGTTTCTGGGTCAGCAGCAGTAGGGCATCACCACTGAAGGCCCCTATTAGCAAAGGCTTTGTTGGCTATAATAGAAGGATGCTTTAGGTGTCTTCTACCCCTCCCACCCCAACCTTCTGCACAAATCCTCTTTTCTTCCCAAATTGAAAGAGCTGCCTGATGAGTGCTGTGGGGATTACTTGGTTGTGGGCGCATGAGCTCGGCGATATTTTGAGCAGGGGCATGTGAGGGCTGGGTGCGGCGGTGCTGGGGTGCAGGCTGTTTGCCTGGGAGATGTATTGGGCCTGTGTAACTTTGCAAGGACCTTGCCATGTTACACAGCAGCTTTGTGGCTGAGCAAAAATAAATGAGCGGCTTATCCCACTGCCAAGGACCATCAGTGGGAGGTCAGTGTTTGATATTTCCACACCCAAAAGAGCAGCCCCAAGCTAGAATTACAGTACAAAATACCCATTCAGACCTCTCCAGCCTTCTGTTTTCATTGACTTCCATCCCCTGCTTGTACACACAGAGTCTCTTCCTTTCCAAAAGAAAACAGTATTGCTGATAAGGGACACTTATCTCGGCAAGTCATTACAGAACAAGTGAGCTTTTGTGTTTGGATCTGATTCCTGTCACAATGTTAACAAACTCCTAGTATGGAAGCTTTATTTCCACTCTAAAGTTGGCCCTTAGGGTACTAAGTGAGGTGCATTATATGTCTCATAAATACTTCCCACAGATGTTTCTTCCTTCCTTAAAAAAGAAAAAAACCCCACAACTTCTTAAGATTTCAGCCTTTCATTTGTTCTGTAAAGGACTTTTAAACAATGATCCTTGGCTATGCTGCACATGGATATTTACCCTTCCTGTACTCTCTGCTGAGATATTACTGGCCTTTGATCCTTTCAAAGAATTAGCCAGTGCTGGAGTTCTCTCCCATTGCAGTGGGTTCCCATTAAAAACTGAACACTTATCCACAGTTGCAGTAGTTCAAATTTAATGGGTTATTTCCAATTGCAAATGTTGGGGCACAGCACATGCCACAGGTAGGTATTGTGGTACTGTGATACAGGGATTCCTCATGATGGACTCTCTGCCCCAAAAAGGCTTTCTGATTTAAGTGAGGTGCTCAGTACCTCCCAAGGTAGTCCCTAACACAGAGGACTTTATGGAAAAAAGAGGTTTTTCAGGGCAATTTCCAAACTGTCAGCCTTCTGTAATTCTGTGGGCTTTCTATTGAAGAAGGCTGGAGGGCTTTCCGGGTGCCAAGGAAATGGCTTCCTCGCCCACCTGGGGAAGTGCATCATATAAAAGTGTCACTAACAACCACAGTCTCAGGGATGGATGTAGCTTTCTTATGGGCTTCTGGTGAGATGACAGCTGTGCTCAGAGGGTGCAGCATCTGCCCTTGTAGCTTGCAGCACGTGTGTGCCGTAACCTGAGGTAGAGCAGAGCTGTCCTGCAGCTCTCCCCAGTAACTCTTCTGCAGCCGCACAGTACAAAAGCAAAGCGTGTTGAAGCAGAATGGCAAGTTGGTTGAAGTGCTGGAATAAGATGGTGGGAGACAGCTCTCCCAGCATGGTGTTGAGACAGCTACTCTGTATCTCCCTCCTGCAGCTGAAATCTGATGCAATTCTAATTTTGATTATTTACACCAAACGAACTGGAGGGGGCTGTAACTATCCTTGACAAATAAACTAGAAATGAGCTGGTTGGAAAATGGTGTCCTTCCGATAGGAATTTTTTTTTGTATGGAAAACTCAAACCCAGAATATTCCAATTCTTCTGTGTCACTTTGTGTTGTGCTCTTGCTGTTCTTCAACAGACCTCCTTGCTTGCACTGAGTGTTCCCCGATGCACTCCTATCTCAGTTCGTGTGTCATGAGAGCCCCAAGCAGTAGTGTTGTGTGGGATGCTTTGTGCCTGGGAATACTGCCTGTTGAGGAGCAGAGGGATTTTGAATTACTGATTACAACTTCCCATGAGATAGTTCATGTTTTGGGTTTTGTTCAGAAATTTTTGATGTTCCTTTGGAAGGAAAGGTCATACAACTCTTAATCAGAAATCTAATTTTCCACTGAAGAAGTTCAAATGGATTTTCTTTTCTATTTTGTTTTTGTTTGCTTGCCACCTTTTAACTAAAACAGCCCAGTTTAAAACAAACTACTCTTTAAAGAAGTCCTGTTGACATATCCAAAGCACCCCCCATCTTTAATCCTTTTTAAATAAAGATTAAGCCTGTGGCCCTTTCCGGACACCTGCCCAAATACGAGCCTTGCAGTATACTCAAGGGTTCAATCATTTGGACAGTTTTCATCAAAGGAGAATTTCTAAAGCCATCAGTAAAGTGTCCCCGGTCAAAAAAAATGAGAACACTAAGTCATTTAGAGGTGTAGGAGGCTTGGTGCCTACTTAGGGATCTCCTTCTTGAATTGTGCTGGCTCTAGCAATATACAAAATAGGTCTTAAACTGCTGTGTGTCCTAAGAGTGTGCACACCTGGCTTGTTAGCCCTATAGACCACTTTATATTGAGTGTGTATGTAAAGGTCTGAAAGATTTAACTAGCTTCCTCTTGTACCAATCATTTTCCCTGAGATATATTTAAAAGCATGAATAATTTTAAACATTTAGTAGTCTTCAGAGGGATTACTTGCTTGTCATGGCATGTAAGCTGTAGCTTGCAGAGCTCTTCGTGAAGAGTTACGTATCTTTTGGCCTTGCATTGGAAAAGGGAAATTGAAAGCGTAGTAAATGACAGAGCTGGGACTATGTCCCAGATGACTCTTTCATTTGCTGTCTGTCTGTCTCTTACCCAGCCTGGTGCCTGCATGCTACCCTTCTCTGTCTGTAGCTAATTGCTGCTGCTACTCAAACTTTGATAGAGTAGTGAACCTGGAAGAAGCTGACTTCTAAAACTAGAAATATTATGAGATGTTGGATTTCTGTTGTCTTCTGGTAGACTGTTTTACTCCTACCTCTGCGTCCCGGTTGTGTTCAAACCCCTTTCTCAGCAAGGGGAGCTCACCCTCTGACTGCAGTGGGAGCAGGACTTGTTTTGTGGGCATAGTTTCTTGAGGTACTGGTTGGATCTCAATGGATGACTTGTGCTGAAAGCCAGGGGTGCGCATCTGCAGCTTGTAGAATTCAGCAGAATAGTTTTGTTTGGGTTTTTTTTTAAAGAACAGAACAAAACAAAGAAAAACAACACACCAAAAAAAAACCCAACCAACCAAAAAAAACCCAAGGGTCTGTGATACTTTTGAAACAACTCCTTTACTAATTTTGACTATTATGGCAGAAACAGCTTTAACATCCTTGCACACGCTACACTGCGTTAACTGTAATGACTCTTTACTGTTGTATAATTGAATTGCAAAAGTGGACCAAATTCTGCCAACGGCATGAAGCCAGAGCGCAGAACTCCAGAGCCCTAATCTCCTCGGTTATATATCCTCCCCTCTTGCATCTACTTTTTTCATCTCCAATGAATAGAAGGCTTCATCTTTTTAAACTCCAGCAGGACAACACACATGTGGACTGACTCTACCACAAACTCCTCAGTAACACTCTCACTGTTTGGGGGAAGTAAATATGCGAATTTCAAAAGTCTTTCTGTGTGGAGAATCTGTTTGGATTTGCACAGGAAGTGGGGGAGCAGGCATATAGGTAGCAATATTAATGAAGTTTTTTATAAAGACTTCATTCAAGGCTTTCAAAGAAAATATAACTCTTATGGGACCCACAGTTTATCTGCCAAGTCCAAGAATCTGGTTGGAATTTAAAATATATATTTAAAGGTCTCTGAGAAGTAGATTAGAAGACAGAGAAGCCTGGGAAGGGCACATGGGAAATTACTGCTAGAAGAGGAGACTGGTCCTTTGGGGACTGAGCTCTGCAGTAGGGTACATGAGCCATCAGAGAATCAATCCTCCTCTTGGCTGTAGAGTAGTAGGAAGAGGGGGTGACTAGTACAAATCCAATCACCACCTTAAACTGTTGTACCATGTTAAAGTGGTGAAGTACATGCAAAAGTCCTCCTTCAGGTGATGGACGCACATGTTTTTACAAAACCTTGAGTTCAGATCCTTTACTTTCTCCCACGTGGAAGATGGCTGTGTTGGCTCATTTGCTGCCTTAAAAATGCTGTTAAATAGTTTTGGTTCATATCCTTCATTTCTTTGAGTGTCCCAAGGTTGCTTATTGTGTGATTGGGAGAAAAGAGCATGTAACAGTCAGGTAAACTGGTTGAAAAGAGCACACTAAGGGAGGAAGGGATGTCCAGGCAGGAAGCAGCCAGAGGCAGCATCTTGGCATTTGTAAAGGGCCTCTTCCATCCCTGAAGTCCCTGATGTGTCTAAATCCTTAATGTGGGGAGAGGAGAATCAATCTGAGAAGCCTTTTGCTTGTTATTTGGGGAAAATAGGTCCCCTGATAGGAGCACAGAGGTGTCCAGTCATCTTGCCCAGAATGAAGTGGCATGTTTTAATGATCTGGGAGGATCACAGCTTAAGAGGGTTTGTTCCCTCCCAGCCTTGTTTTTTTTCCTGGGGACAGTAGTCTGTTTCCTAATCTGTATTGGACTGTAATCAGAGACTGAGGCTTGCTTGCTCAACCGTTGTGCTCAAACTGGGGCCATGGTTCACTTGGCTCTATTGCCATACAGATTTAATACTTGTGTCTCCTTTGCAGTGTGTACCTGTGGCTTTCTCAGAGTCTCTCTAGAAGTCGTGTTCTGGGGTTTGGGGTTTGTGTGTTTGCATCATATGAAAGGTGATGTATTTGTTCACTATTTTGGGACAGATCTTGTTAGCTTGGACAAGAAGCAAACAAGTGCAGGCCTGTGAAAGATCGCTTTTAAACTTGGCTGTTTACAATAAAAGGAATACACATGTACTATAGCCGGACATCCGGGCAATGCATGTGAGATGTCAGATGTGACTGTGCCAGCAGGATGGTCCCTGCCCAGAAAGCTTTAACAGATGATGTGCAAATGAACTGTTTATGATGATTCTACTCTTACCTGGCAATGATCCCCTCTGTGTATTGCCCCCGTGCTTTGGACTCCTAGTGCAGGCAAAGTAGCGTAGTTTCAAAGTCAAATGGCAAGAGCACAAAGCTGTGCATTGACCTTAATCTTGTTTAGAAAAATCAGCAATGCTAATTTAAGAGTGAAGGCAGTGTCTGTCCCTGGGTCAAAGACCCTGAGAATGTAGGAGGACTAGGAGTGTAGATCTGTCCACCCTCACGCTCCTGTCCCTAGCAATAGCGAAAGCAGCTAGGGAAGAGGGTAATGACCAGTATGTAGTGATAACTTTTCCCCTGTGTATGTTTTTTCCAGTGACTTCAGTCTAGGCGTTTTCTCAGCTGGTGATAGTGCCTTTTGGATTTAACATCCATGGACAGGTTTTTCCAATTGCTTTCCACGATGTCCTGATGTTCTGTACCAATGGGTTTCACAGTTTAAAGTGCTTCATCATGGGGCTGCTTCCTACTCTATCTGACTGCACTTGTTTTGCCAGAGCTATGCCTGATTTGCAGACCTGATTGATGTCATCGAGCTGCTTAGTCTGTATACTGGATGTGAAACTTTAGGTACATCAATAGCAGTTTAATGTGGGGGGAGGGATCCTGTGAATGTTGGCTGCATTGAGCTCAGTGTTTCTTTCACATAGTACTCTATTCTACGTGTTCTGCCATGTTTTCACCTTCTCTGGGTCCTGGCCAGGTGTCACTGTTTAATGCAGTGGCTTTGTTGACATGTTGCTGATAATCCTCTTTTGTTCTACTAACCAGCCTCAAGCCTCACTGTTAGCAGAACAAATCTGTATTTCCACTACAGAGGGATTTGCAGGAAAATTCTGGCTCTGTTTAAGCTGATGACAAAACTCTTGGGGGTTTCAGAGTGACCTCTATGCCATATTTCCACATGATCACAAGACTCTATTTCAGTGGCAGCAGGAATGACCACCTGGAGAAACAGGATCAGACTTACTCAATTTGTCAGGCTTTAAACAGTAACAACAAAATGGTGCTCCTGTTCTTCTGGGTTTGGTGAGGAGGCCTCAAACAGCACAATCTGAAGTATGCCTTCAGTTCCCATCCTTTCCTGACCTTCTTTTCACTGAAGAGTAGATCCTTACACTTTAGGTCAATGCAAGACAAAATATCACTGTTTACAGAACAAAAAACGCAAAGATTTTTGCTTCAGCATCAAATGAACGGAAAGGATTTCCAAAAAACCATAACTTGGAAATAAAATTAGTGATGAGGCTGCTCTAAGGAGCAAGTCTACAGGGAGAAGTCAGGAGGTTTTTGTTTGTTGGTTTTTTTTTGTTGTTTTTTTTTAAGGCTAAAGTAAACTTTGAAAATGCCCACCCTGTTGAAGAAGGGGTTTTTTTGTGACTCTAGTGGCTGAAACACCCAAAAGAGGGTGGGTATTTTGGCATGTGGGACAAACAGAGGCTAACAGGAGCAGCAAACTTGTGACTCCCTCCATGTATAAACTGAAGGTGATTCATCCAGGTTTTTATTTTAATAGCAAGGCCACCAAGCCAGCTAAAATACATCTGAGGTGAATGCCATGGAATAAAAGGATCAGCTCAGGACAGCGGAGCAGTGACCGGATGCCAACGCCCCGTGGTAGGTACCGAGACTAGAGGCTTCTCCTACCAGTGGTCAGGTTGCCAGGCTCAAAGGAAAGAATGGGCAACTTCTGCTGCTTTGGCAGGAGGGAACTAAAACAAGCACTAAACACTCTGGCCCTTTGGACTTTCATCACTTTTGTGTATGTTTTGTTAAGTTTCCATAGGCCTAGAAACTGGAAACAACCTGGGGCCCTTTTCTCCCCCAAACCCCCAAAGCTGACTACTTTTATTATTTGGCTGGAGAGAAAGGAAGCTATTTCAGTAGGAAACAGCTATTTTAAGACAATCTAGAAAAGGCAATGGCTTTTAGCCAAATTAATAATGCAACTAAAATGTTGTTTTTTGTGTAATGCTTCCAGTGCTAACACAATAACAAAGCGCAGTGACTTTACGGAGCTGCTGGTTATTAGTCTGAGTGTAACTGTACTCCCTGCCCAGCTGCTTCACCTCTCTCTTCCTCTCACAGCTGAGGATGTCAGGCTGGAGCAGAGTTATCGTTTCTCCATTGGCTTTAATTCTAGCCAACAGAAAGGCAAGTGGATACATATTTGAAGGGGTAACTTGAGGCTTTGGACCTGCTGAAAAACAGCAGCTTTCCACTGGAAAACTGAACGTAACTGAGACCATCGTGCATAGAAAATAACTTCTGATTTCCTAAAAAGAATATTAAAATATCATATTTACTTCATTGGACACATTTGTGTGTCTAACTGTTGATAAACAATATCCAGGATGTATGGCATAAGGGAGAAGCAGTTGTATCAAGGGCTGTGTGGCTGGCATGCAAATGAGGTCTGACAGCTATGCTAATCAAAGCTTCAACCAATTTTTGAGGGATCTCTTTTTCATACTGTTTTGCAAGACAAAAGCACAGAAGAATTTTGAGGTAAAATTAATATTAACAACTAGAGACTGAACCTGGATCTGCCCAACTGTTCTGCCTGGACACAGTCTGATTTGCATATATCTAAGATTTAAGCTTGAGTTTCCTGGGGGTTTTGTGGGGCTTTTTTTTTCCTTAAATATATATAAATTAAGGTGTTTATTGCTGAAGGAAGTGCAGTGGGAAGAGCACAATTTTTTTTTGGCTTTCTGTCTGGTCTCCACAACAGAGAGAGACTGTGAAAAATACAAACAAATCTTTATTTCTGGACTAATTGCTCAAAGCCAGGAGCTTACAACAAGCTGAGAATAATTTGATGCAAAATACAGTTCTGTCAGCCTGTTTTCACACTCCTCATTGCTCCATACACCTCTGTTCCCTCTTTCCTGTTAGTTCTTCCCGTAGCCCTGTCCAGGCTATTGAAACCTGTAAACTCATCCAAAAACTACTGAAAGACACAAAGCTTTCTTTTGACTTAATGAACTTTAGGTACAGAAGGCCTAAACTAACACAGTCTTGCTCCCAACCCATCTGTGGAAACAAATTCAGACACAAATTCAAATGCTGGTTTGGAAGCACTTTTGACCGTTTATAGAATACTCTGAAATCCTCAGAATATTGTTTTTGTCCTTACTGCTACAGAAAAGTCTTCAGTAATGGAGGAAGACAGTGGTTGATTTGATTTGTTTGGGGAATCTACCCTTTGCCTGGATTTTCACAGGCTGGACTTGCAGATGGTGCAGCCAATGCCCTGTTCCTGCTGCGCGAGAGGCCTTCGTGTTGGATGCCAAGTATCCCACCAGAACCCCTGCTGCTTCATTTAACTAGTTGCACTGGGGGGGGGGGATAAAAAAAAAAAGTGTTTTCCTCCCTGTCAAAACATTGTCTGATGTATTTGGCCTCTATATTCTGTCTTGCTCCAATGTTCCAAGCCAATCCTGCTGTCTCGCACCAAATAAGACAGTCACAAATGCAGACTTTTCCCTTCAGCTGAGGACAGCTTTTACAAATGCTTCCCCAGTCTGACCTCTTCCATAAGAGAGATGGTGAATGCCCCTGCTTAACCTAGTGGGAGGAAGTAGTGTAATTTATAATCAGTGTTCTTTTAAATGCATCTGTTACGAGTCATTTGTGTACATTAAGGGTATCATCATCAGTTCAATAACAGAGGTGGAGACCCGCATGTTATTTCAGATATGGAACAAGGGTGAGGACAGATGGGAATTTTCCAAACAGCCTCTCTAAATCTTCATCTCAGGTCTGTGGCACAGAAGTGACTCTGAAGGAGGGCAGTCTTAATATTGGGTGTTATTATATGACAGACTTAGAATCATTTAGACAATGTAGGAGGTAACAGAAATATCCCCCTGTGATTCTGTTCCCTTGCCTCTTCCTCCAGCCTCCTCCCAACGCATGTACTAAGTCATCTCCAAAAGAGCACTGGAAGCACCAAATGGGACTTTGGGTTTGAAATATAGATTTATTTCCCCCCCCTCCCTTTTCCTAAAGGCTGGTCTGCCACCAAATATTATAGATCTCATTGACTTCAGAGATTCAAGGCTGGGAATAGCTTTATGTTTTAGAATCGTTTTTCTAAATGATGCTTTAAGAGTCTTTTTTTTTTTTTTTTTTTTTTTTTTTTTGCTTCTGCTCTATTAGTTTAATGCATTAATTTGGCACAGAGGAGGTGGAGCCCATAATATCCTGTTCCTGAGGAATGAGTGCTGGGTAACACTGTGAGCCACTGTTCCAAGCATGGGCTTATTTACTTTAATTAGAAAGTGCACTTGTTAAGTCCTCAATTAATTAGGTAGAGCAGCACCTATTGAGAGCAGATGAAAGAGCTACTGTATGAGAGGAAGGAGGGAGGGGGAGATGTGAAGGATGAAGAGAGAAAGATAATATCAGTGCTGGAAAGTAAATGGTGTTAGAGAAGCCAGAAAGAGATCACAGGTACAGCTCTGTTGGACCCTAAATTGTAGTAACTGTTTGTGAATTGCCTTCAGGTATGGTTGCTGGTGCAGATTTTGTGGGATTACTTGGAGTCAATCTGCAGTTTTAAAGCAGATCACTGACTAGGACTTCGAGATGGATTTACTCTAAGGTCCTGCTCTATGCCCTGCACGACTTACCGTGTTCTAGAGGCTGTAGGTCAATCAGGAATATCTTGACTAACCCACAGTCTTTTGTAGGGCAAAAAACACAGCAGAATAAGTGCAGTAGTTTGTTTTAGAGAGGAAAGAGTTCATTCTGGTTTAAAAGACATTTGAATCTTTGCCGTTGTTTCATTTCCATTTCTCTTCTGCTTTTTTCTTTGAATTAATAAATCCAAAATTTCAAAGTAAACAAGTGAAAGTCACAGTTTTGAAAGAAAATTTTAATGTTATGATTCCAGAAACACACTATTAATACCAGATGTTTAAGAAGTCATAAATGTGTTTCCCAAAACTAAGGAGACTTAAATGATACGTCATGTATAGTTCTTCCCTTCTGACTTCTGAAGGTCTGTAGAACTCATGTCTCAGGTTTGTAGAATGCTTACATGGAATAGAGGTTTTGGGGTTTTTAAGCAGAAGTTGTATTTCTTGCACAAGATTCCAAGAGCTGGGGTTTTAAGCAATATGCCAAGCATCATGAGACTTTTGATAAAATCAGGCAGGGTTGCCAATTTTAAATTTAAACCCATCTTCCCATCTAGAGGTTCACTTGAACTTCAGCCCAGAACCAGTGGAAGAACTTTGTGAAGCTGGGCTAAGCCTTGGGACTGACCCTTTGCCTGGCAGCCCGATGTTTGCTATGAAAGTGTGTGGTCATTTTAAAACAACGTGGCTAATCAAAAATCCATTTAGTGGGTGGCTGTAATACTCTCCGAAAAGTTCTATGTTGACAGATCAATACTCTGGTGCTATAGATGGATAACAGGTTTTCTGTGATCCTCTGTGCATATGAGGATTTTTTTAAACTTCTCCTGGAATGTATATGCAGGAATGTTTTAGAGGCTTCTGATGAAATTTTATGCTCTAGCAATGACTACGTAGCAATTTCCAGGGAATTGTAATAACATAATAAGCCAGTCTTTTCAGAGGTTGAAGGAATCTTTCCTCAACATTTCTGAGGTTCGCTGTAATTCCCTGTCTTTTCCATGTAGGAGTGCAAGTGTGGTTGCGCGATGGATAAAGGCAGTGTTCGTGGTGGGCAGCAGGAACACTGTGAGCTGTTGTAAGCCTTTTCCCAAAACCTTGGAATATTCCTAACAAATAAATTTGTGTAATGGTACAGGATTAGGTAATGGCAATCTTTGGAGCCTGACTCTGCTTAATATTCATTTCACTCATATTCCATTCTGCAGTGCCTCTGAAAGCAGAAGCTTGGTGCGAAGCAGAAGCTTTTGGCAACTGAGCCGGTGAAACGATTACTATGAAAATATGATCATTTGAGGGAGAGGAATGGGGTTTGTATGTGTTAAAATACAAGGTTAATAGAAATCTTTGGAGGTGTGCTTTCTGTCCGAGTGTAAGAGAGACTTGCTGCACTATTCCTGCTGCTACTCTTCCATTTCTTTCTTGGCTTTGTGAATGTTAAAACAAAATCTGAACACTTGGATCTGAAGAGTCCCTGCTGTCTCTGTCTGCTTCCATGCTCGCTCCAGCTGCTTTCGCTCTCTTTGCTTTTTATGCCCATGTGCTATTGATGCTTCAGCCCCTAAAATACTGTGCTCCCTTTTACTGACTCTGTTCCATCAGTCTGTCCTGAAGCCTCTTCTTTTTTTTCCCCAATATGCAATTTAACCTTAAATAATAATTGTGACTTTAAATATAATAACTCATGTACAACTTTGTAAATCATCCTGGGAGGTTTTGTATGACAGGGACAACTTCTGAACCACAATGACTGAGGTTTCTGAGGCAGCATAGGCATTCAAATGCAAACCTTTCATTAATTTTAATGAGGACCAGAAATCTGTGTGTACATCTCCAAAATTGCTTCAAAATACTTAACTGTTAATGTGTGAACGATCCTGTCACCCGTTTGATACCACGGTCTCCTGAGCTGATGCTGCTCTTCTGGAGAGTAATAGCAAATGTTAAAACAAGGTTTGCTTCCTTTGCGGAAGAAGGAACCTGTGATGTGGACTTCCAGAGTGGCTTTGATGTCCCCACCAAACAGGAGAGTGATGCAAACAACCATATCTTCTGGGTGCTTCAGCCCAACAGCACTTCTTGGGCTTCAGGCATCAGCTTTGCCTCAGGAATTGACTCCAAGCTGAAGCCAAAGCAACAGGGAAATGATCTTGCTGCTAATGCAGGTCTACAATCTTGTGCATAAGTAGTAAATATCCCCACCACAGATGTTTCTTCCTAGCTGCAGGCCCACCTGCACTGTGAAAAATAACTCTGAAGATGTGTAACTTCAGAACTGGGCAAAGAGTCCTAGATGAATCATTTAAATGCTGAAAGTTGTTCAGTTCAGGTCAACCAAAGGTATTTGTGAATCTTGCCCAATTCTAAGTACTTTTCTGCTGGAGAAGGGAAAGTTGAAGCAAACCCAGGAAGTTTTTTCCAGCATTTGCATACTGAAATGTTACCTTTTTTTCATTTCAGAATTTTTCTGAAACAAACTTTGAAAAGTGATCAGAAAGTTTTGGCTCATCATTAAATACTTAGGGCTTTATGGTACCCAGAGTATTGTCTGTTCTCAGCACCAGTGTTGGCTACGAGAACAGCCTGACTGTGCTACAGACCTGGTGCAAACCACTAGAAATCTTTTCCATTGGCATTTCCATATTTCTGAAGGGATAGCAGTTTTTCAGCTTTGTGTTAATTTGATGAGACTAAGATGGTTTTACTTGAACACATGCTTATGGAAAGCAGACATCCTACAGGATGACAGTGCTGACTGATACAATCTTGAAACTAGTTTCCCAAATATTCTCATTGAACCCTTGGCACTAAAGCAATGAAGCCTGGTGAGGTTCTGCCAAGTCCTATAGCAGCTAAAACCAGGTACACGTGCAATAATTTTGGTGATGAGAGACTGTGAACTAACTGGGTTTTTAACTCAGCATTCAATAGAGCTAATCTTTGTAAGTTGCTCTTAAAGCAACCCTAATTTTTCTAGTAATGACTTAAAGGAAGCCTGTTTGGTTAATGTTAAATGAATTATAAAAGCAATCTAAAATTCCCTGACACTGTTTCTCTGATTTGTCTGTACTGAGGGATTCAAACAGCAGGGGAATAATTTGGGGATTTTAGAGTGGTTTTATATTTTTGATGACATCTTGAAGAGTTGCCTTCATTGAAGTACCAAAGTTAGACCACTTGAGTAATTGGTCACAGCCCAATTCAGCTTGGACTTCAAATCTCAAATGTTGAATTTGCACACTGTGTGAGGTTTTCAGAGACAAAATATCCATTCATATTTTCTAAGATGAAGGAACTGCCATGCCTTCCCAAAATGGTAATAAGCTGATTGAGAGGTTGATTTTACATTGTTTGGGAGCCATTTCCCATTCAGCTTTCCTCAACTCTTGTGTACCAGGCTGGGTTAAGGAGATACTAAAACAAGGTTGTGTAGATTTGGCTATAGATTGTAGGGAGTGAAGTCTCAGTTATCTTGTTCTTTCTGCTTATTTTCAAAGGCCAGCGGCAATATCTGAAGATGTACTGCTCTAAAGACATTTTGATCAAAAGCTAGAAAATTAGACCCATTAAAGTATTGATTTAGGTTCAGTACTAAAGTGACTGTTGTTGGATTTAGAGGCACAGTGTGACTCTGTCCCTTTCTGCTGTGATATTCAAAGCAGAGCAAATTAGGATTGCTAGTACTGGCCCTTCTGCAGCAGAAATATCAGAATACAGACAAATAGCCCCAGGCAACGAGCTGCCAAGTAGTGGAAACAGAAAAAATTCATCTTTAGTTGTGCCAAAATGCCAGAGACCTTGAACGATGCTGCTGTGAGAAAGGCAAGCATTCAGCACAGCCTTTGTGTAGGCCTGTGACAGGCTGAGGGTGGACGTGGCTCATCTTCACCCTGACATGTCGCATCAATCATGTTACAGCTGGATGTTCAACTTTCCCTCTGAAGAGAGAGATAATAGGTGAAAACAAAGTAAACAGATGAGTTTAGGAAGGGAAGTTGAAATTTGGGAAACATACCCACAGAGGGGCATTTGTCAGGCTGTTGTCTCAGTTGGAGAGACGCCTCATGGCGTCAGGTCCCCTCAGCGTTACCTCAGGAGTGGAGGTTTGTGACTAGAAACATGCGGGTTGCTTCTTGGACAAATAATTGTCTGTGGGGTTATGAAGTGAGAGGATCAGCTAACCAGCTGGCAGCCGTGGCCTTGGGCAGAGTGAAGGAAGCGAGCGGGCAGCAGGGAAATGCAGTGGTGTAGCCGTGGTGGGAGCTGAGGTGCTCTGTGGTGGGAGGCTGCCTGCTGGTGCCATTTCCACCATCAGCCCTCCACAGAGCTCATCCCACGAGGCGAGGCCTCGGCCCAACATCTGCTAGCACTGCTTTGAAGAGGACCGATCTTGAGAAAAACCGTGTCCTGTGCTGGCTGTGAATGCCCTCGGGCCTTGCTGGATTCGGGTGGGCATTGAGTTAGACTGGACACATGCGACAAAGCCCCGTTTGAAGACCCGTGCCCGTGCTGCTACTGGGACCAGCCTGGGGCGGCTGCAGGCTCGCCAAGCCCTGTGCCTCGGCACTGCCACTTGTGCTCTGGCTCTCGGGCAGCCTGAGGCGGAATCAACCAAAGGTTGCTTCAATTCCTCTGCCGGAAGCAAAACCAACATTTGAGGATGTTCAAATTCTCATTTCACAGAGACAAGCCAAAGGGGAAGGAAGGTTTTGGTCTGTCTAATAGCAGAGCTCGGCCAAGGTGCTCGGTTGAGGCCTGGTGGAGGATGGTCCCAGGCTGGTGGCCAGGTGAGGCAGATGTCTGCTTTTCCAGGTGGGTTATGTGGCAGCTGAGATGGGCAGCGTTACCCCACGGGGCTGAGGAGCAGGCCGTGGACTGGCCCCCTGCTCCCCTTGCTGCAGTCCCCAGCCCAAGGGCCGGTGGTGTTGAGGAGGGTGTAGAAAGATGGCAAGGACGAGGAGGGCATGTCTGCAGACGGAAAGGTGCAGAGCTGTGTGAATGGGGCAGCACCAGCACCCGGAGTCTGGTGGCTTGTCCCCATCCAGCGGCTGGCGGGTGAGGGCAGCTCGGAGACTTCCCCGAGGCCTTCGGGCCGAGGTCTCTGGACACCCGAATGCGCGGCAAGCTGAGCACAGGAGCGCTTTCCAAAACCTCTTTTGCTTCAGCTTGAGAATGAGAGTGCCATGCTTTGAGGGGGGGAAAAGATTTTTTTAAAAAAATACTTAATGCTGTGGGACAGTGGGATTTGCACTATGCTGCTATCACGTAGCCCAGCAGGGTCCTTTCTGCACGCAGCAGCCTCCTTTGCTCCCTGGCCCCGCCATGTGCCAAGGGATGTCATAGAGCTGTTCCTCTAAATCTGGCAGCAAAGCAATGGGTACTCGGGTTTTATTCGCTGGGAAGCACCAGCGTGTCACCTGGGGGTCTCAAATAGGCCCCCATCTGTTTGTGATGTGCCATGTTAGACTCCATCGGTTGTGCTTAATTACTCACCAAGTCACAAGGGGGCACCCATGGCTAAAGCTTTAATTATCCATTAAGACCTGAGAGCCTTTATGTCCCGGGGGGGTTTCTTCTTGCCCCCCACCCCCCCAAAGCAGGGCCGTGTCTGCCTCATCCAGGGGGGTGGCTGCAGTTGGGAGGAAGGGCTGGGGAATCAGAAATAGGGCCTTGGCAAGGTGAGAAAATTCCCAGTTCCTTTTCTGAGGGAATAGAGGAGGAATCCTAAGATACTTCCCATTGTCTGGAGGCTTAACCAAAGTCTGCTAAAGTCATGAAATAATAAGGTAGGACCATTAAAATAATCCTTTTAGGCATTTTGCTTTATTTTTTTTTCCTCTGGATAACGTTTGAATCCTTTTTAGTTTATAACAAGTTCAGCACCAACTGTTACACTAACAAGAGACAGTCCTTTATAATTAAAGACAGGTTCATATTTTTGCAATTTAAGGATGGAATTAGATTTCTGGGATAAGAGTGAAGCTTTCTAGTGATTTTCTTCTTACTATGTTTATGTAGCAACTTAGAACTTTATAGACTTTTTGAAGTCCTTATACAACTGTAAAATACCCATAAGTAAGCTGGTACTTCCCTGTGGATTGAGTTACTGTGTTAGTTTTGCTGTTTATTTTCAAAATTTCTGATTAACTCTCAAAATTGCCAAGCACCTTTATTCCTGCTGTGTCCTTCAATAAGAAACATGATGTTCGGCATTTCTAAAATGGCTTCTAAAATGGAAATTTGAATGGAGATCCTGGCTGTCTTTCCCCACCTTCTCCCCTTTCTCCTCTCTCGACTGTGCTGCTTCCACACCTGCATTAGCATGTCCTTCCAGTGGTGTTACACACCTCTATATGTCCTTACAACTGCAGCTTTAGAAACTCCATGCACAAAAGATTAATTGTATTGGTGGGCAACGCCAACAGCACTAGTAGTTCTTTCCTCCCCTGCACCAAGAATGGAAAGAGCTTTTCCCACTTTGATCAGGAAAAGCCTGAGCAAACAGATAGGCTCAGCAGCATACCCCAGGGGTCATGGAGCAAGAGGCAGGGACAGGAGTCCTGCAGTGGGGGTTTCTATGCAGGGAGCCTCCCCCCTCCTCTTTCTCCCAGGCACAGGCAGCTAGAAACTGCTGCTCTGGCACTGCTGACGGGTGTCTGCATGACAAGGTAAATGAGCCTGGAGAAAGTATTATGCAGGGAAGAAATCCTGGCACTTGCCAGTGAGAACTTTGCTAGCTGTAGAAGTTGGATGCCTGGAGACTCCTGTAACCCCACAACCCTACCTCTCTACTTTCTCACTATTGTTCTCACCTGGCACGCGAGAAGCCCAGCAAAAGCAGAGGTTCCTAATTGCCCTTTTTTTAAAGCAAACCAGTCTAATTTCTGCTGAGTGAGCAGAAACTCTCATTAATTTGGAACAGGGAGGGAGGAATGTGTAATGGGCAAAGAAGCATGGATGAACTCCACGCTTGTCTCCACAGTAAATGAACCTGCGGTGAAGCCAAAAGCCCCGTCACAAGCTCTGGAGGAAGGTGCAGTTAATATTGTAGCTTTATGGCACGCTTGCTGTCCACAGCACCAGAGCTTCTCCCTCTCGTGTCCAGAGCAGCTTTGATTTTTGTGGTGGTGGAATGAATTCTAGGTTTATACTTTAGTGCCTTTTTTTTGTTAGTGTTCTTTAAATATTCTGGCCACTGTGAATAAGGTTTTCTCTGGGACAGTGGGTCAAAGCTAGAACTATCAGCTTCTATCAGACACTTTCCAAAAATAAATTGGCAAATTCGTGGTAACTCATTATCTTCGGCACATGGCTGATGTGTGTAAAGCCCGCCAGACTTGCATGCATACAGCCTAATGATGTTAAAACAGGGAATAGTCACTGTGATATGATACTTTTGAGCGGCCTGAGAAAGTTATAATGTGTGTTTCTTTCAGCCTAGTGCACTAAAAAGAAAATGTGCTGGGCAGGGCTTGCTCAGCTTGTCCAAGTCTTAGGTTGTTTCTAAGCTTGTTTTGTCTGTAAGTAAGGTAGGATGTGAAATTTGTGATTTATGTGATCTGGGCTTAGTGTCCCCTTGGGGCTTTTTTTCCCCCCTTTTCTTAAAAATTTCAGCTGTGGAGTCTTCAGTGCTGGGAATGTTCTCTTTGTGCTTGTCCAGCTTGAGCACAATGAGGGCCCCAGTTGGGTGCCTGGAGTTTCTATAACATGTTGAGTAGTAGACAGAGGTTGGACATGAGTAGGCTTCTTTTGGTACAATATAGAAGTGATATACTTTGCTGTATGCACACACATGTCTTAAGGAATCTAGTAACTTCTGTCACTTATGGTGTAAGAGGATGTTAAAAATCTATTGCAGTTTAAAGGATGTGGGGAAAAGATGTATATAATAGAAAAAGAGTTAACACAAAGATGCGAAAGTGAGGAAGAAGCATGTGTTTAAGTAACCATAGTTATTGCAAGTCCAGGAAGAAGGTGTAAGTTCTATCTTGAGCCTCCCAAATCCATTGTGAATGTCTCTTGCCATCCGGTATAATCTCTGAACTCCAGTAAATCCTTGTCAGTGCTTGTTCTGGGATGTTCTAACCAGGAAGAAACTTGCAGATCCTGCAACTGTCAAGCCTCAAACTGAGGAAACACCTGGGTTGTGTCAGGCTGAAATGCAGAAAGTGAGACCAGCTGATATTCTGATGTGAAACCCTGGATCTGGTTGGAGCTGATAGCCACTTCAGAGTGTGTTCTGATGTCCCAGGACACTCCCAGAACTGAAGAGTGTGAAATGCTGTTAGTTTTAGCTTCATGCTCTGTTTGGTGAGGGCAAGGATCAGACAGCCTGGGAGGAGCAGTGCATCCAGCATGTGAGGTCCAGTGGTAGCACCACAGGCTGGCAGTCGAAGGCACAGAATGTGGAAAACTGAGCTGGATTTACTGCTTTGTGTGAAAGTCTCTTTTGTTCCAGAGCCTGTGTCTGGTGGCTGAAGGGAGGACAGAAAGCCAGGAGGGAGCAGGGATCTTCCAAACCCAGCCAAGGCATTTATCAGGGCAGTTGTTGTCTTCATGCCACCCCAGTCAAACCGGGGAGAACATCCAGTTGTTTTGGGGGTCATTGGTAAGGAGGGGAGAGAGCAGCACCTTGGCCACAACCTGGGAAATGACAGCCATCTTGGCTTGTGCCTATTGCATGTGGGAGAAAAATGAGGAATCTCAAATCATAAGATTGTTACAATGATGCTTAGTGTTTGTCAATCAATGTTTTACAATGAGGAAAAAAAAACCAAGTGATGAATAGAAAAGATGGGGAAAGTGTTAGGTTATCAATGACTATTTTGGAGTGTAGGAAACCCTTTCCTATGTATAGGAGAATTTCTGAGTGGTTCTGGGTGTTGGATGTGCAGTGCTTTTGGAAAATCAAGCTGTTGAAACAATGGGTTTTGTTCTGGGATCACAAGTAGGGTTACAAAAGTGGAAGCACCTTGAAACAGTCATTTTTACAATCTTCAGTGTTAGTGTGTTAGCCTCCATCTGTGTTTACAAACTGAGATTAAGAGCTTTATTTCTGTTATGTTAATGAAAGTTGGTTTTTAAGAGCCTTACAAATAACAAAGGACCCGAAAGCTCTTTGTCAAATGCAAGTCTTCATCCAACATGACTTTAGAGTGGGCTGTTGCTCTCCTTTACCCTCCTGGCTTTCAGCCCAATGTAAAATGATGGTTTAGTTAGCCAATGCCCTGCACCCAACTTTTCTTTCTTATTTTCCTTGATATTTAAAAGCAAGTTGGGCAGGTCATTAATGTGTTCCACGCCCTTAGTTTATTTAAAGCCCGTCTTGCTCACATTTCAGTCAAGCTTAGCAGGAACTCCCCTTTGGAACAGGATCATGACATACTAACCTCAGGGGTTTCAGCTGAGATTTGCTTTCTTGACTTTTCCCCGGATTTAGTGACCTAGTTCCCCTGTGCTCCCTCCCTGATGTGAGGAGAGTGAAGGACACTCGAAAGAAATCTTTGTAACTTGCTCGATTTTCAAAGTGTCCCTCCCAAACTATTTGCATTGGCTTCTCCTTGTTTCTTACCTCCTCTTGCTCCTTGTGGATCCACTCTGAAAAAGGACTGTGTAAATAGAAAATAATAATATAAATAAAAAAAGAAAGAGTCTTTTTATTATAGTTGAGCTGGAAGGATTAATGGCAAATTCTTGTAGAGTAGTCACTGTAACAGCTATGGTTACTGAGCAACAAGCCCTGAGCTGGTTAGGCACCTTTTTGCTTGTCCTGAACACTGTAAAAGCCTCATCCAAATCCATCCTCCATGTAGTGCCACAAGGCAGCCTATTGTACTCTAGAAACATAAAAGCATTCAGGAACCTAACTTTAAGAATTATTCCCAAACTCCCAAGCTTTGTAAGTTGAAGCATTAAACCATTATTGTAAAAAATCTCATTTGACAAAGCTGTTCAAGCCAGTAGACACAGCAAGGGTTGGGAAAGTGTACTGAAACTCCAACCCAGTCCCTGAATCAAAGGCCAATTTTCAGGGTTGGCTTTATGTCCCAGAACGGGAGCAGGTGGTGTCAGGATACGAGCTACTGACTGAGCAGTGGCTCCGTGAGCTTCTGCCAGCAGCAAGGCATGGGTGAGGTATGGGCAGGACACGCTCCACCAGGCTGTGCTGACTGCTCCGTGCAGATACTAGAGAAGCTTCCCTGAACCTCCCAACTGCTCTTTCTTCTGGGAGTCAGCAAGTTTTGTGCTGGTGTCTAGTGGGGAGATGCTTGGCAATGCCAATTTCCGGATGGCCTAAGGTCATGATCACAATGTCATAATAAAGATAATAGAATAGATTTAGGGCTGCTTTTCTTTGCCTTCTGGCTTGCAACTTTGCTTAGTAGTTGCCTTTTCAAATCTGACTCTTTCATTTTTCCTTCTAGAAATACAAATTACTACCAATACATATTGTTTCTTTTCTTTGAATGAGAAAAGGATACTTGCAGTCCCAGGGCCTTGGGAAACCTCTATTATTGTACACTTTTAAAAGTTAGTAGTGGAACACTTTTGATCCTTAATGCCTGCCCTGCAGCCACTGCTCCCTGGTTGAGAAGAAGCAAGGACTAAACCAAACTGTTGATTCTTTGCATCAACATCACCTGTAGGCTGCCTCCCAGAGCACTGCATGCAGCTGCTCTGCTGGCTTTGGCACTTTAGGACAGGTAACACTGTTAAGGTTCACCTTTCTCTTTTGGGTGGCTGCGTAATTTTGTCCAATCCCCCCTTGTAGCACTGAGACAGACTTGCGGTCTTCTGACAGACGTGGACATAGCCATGCCTGTTTCCCACCAGATTATTTAACATCTGGTAATCTTGTTTTGCTAGAGTCTTGGGGAATTCTGGGTACAGGTGACCTCAGTTCTTTGCACCTTTGGCACATCTGTGTTCAGCTAGGTTTTTTGCTCCTGACTAGAAATCACAGCAGGTTGGATTTGCCCTCCCAGACTCAACTCTTCCTTGCTTTGCTCCTTTGCTTGATGCCTGGAAATCCTGCTGCCTTGCTCAGACTGTGCTGGGAAATCTTAGATGCTGGCTGATGCAGAGAAGGCAACCAAAGCTGGCAAAACCGGTTGGCTGTGGTTTGTGTAGTCCATATTCTGCTGCGTAGCGTGCCATATTATTTAAATTTCTGCTCAGTGTGTTCTTCTCTGGCACAAAGAACAAAAGCATGTTGGTATGGATGGGTGAGAATGTGTAGCTTTGTTATTAAAATCGGGACTTTTCCTGCTTGGACTTTGCATTGGAAATAGCATCCAGTGATTAATCTCCTCCTGGCTTTGTTCTTTTTATGACCAAGGGATTGGCTCTTGGAGGACTTCCTGCTTTTTTGGAGGGGCTTTGCAAGGTTGATTAATCTGTAGTAATAGTGGCTGAAGTCACCAGAGTTTCTATAGTGACCAGATGGAGATAAGAAAGTACATGCTAGTGGTAGTTGCTGAAGATGCTGGATGCCAAAATTGCAAACTGTTTTTAAACAGACCAACCGAGCAAAAGATTTCTGTGGCTCCACAGTCAGCTTGGACCTGAAGGTCGTCTTTGTTTGGCTGAACAAAAACCAGATAAACAAAGCACTGAAGGCAATTAGCTTTGTTTGCTTGCCTTTGTCCCCTCTTCTCCCAAATCATTGTAAAATTAGGAATAATGCCAGTGAATTCTGTAGCTATTCAGTGGACTAAAGCTAGTGCACAGGAGAAGAGAAACAAGTAAGTATAATACTGCTGTTTTCAATAACCAGCCCATTCAGTTTTAGCTTTTATTCCATTTACTTTTTCTGTTCCAGATTTAAGGAGAGTTCTTTGATCACTCTTGTAAATGAAAGTACCAAGCATTGCTGTAACCATATATCTAGGTGTTGGTACCACACTTCTCCTGGGAAGGTCTCTGCTTTGCCCAGCGCTGGCAGTCTCCTTTTTTAGAAGTTTTACTGCAGCTTCTTGGTTGTGTCTGGGTTTGTGGATGTCACCTGTGGCTGAAACAGCATGTCAGCAAAGGGATATGCTGGGCATTGGGCCATGCTGTTAAGTGACAAATTTCCTGGATGTGCATGCCATGAAGTTCACTACAGAAAAGGGTTAATTCTGATCTCCCCCTTCTTACAAAAGCTTTTTGTCTACCGTGTGCATTGGCTGGGGAACGGCTCCTATCAAAGCTTGTCACATGAACACTGCTGCATAAAACAGATATGGTGTGGAAACCCACAGGCTGCTGGGAGGGGACTGGTGCTGAAGCGGTGTAGGTAACATCCATGCTGTACAGTGCACAAGGCAAAGGCAGTGTCCCTTGAAGGGGGAAAAAAAGCAAGTGTGGGGGCTTTCTGGGTGCTGGAAGCATCCAAGCTGACATTAAGCCTGCTGGAACTTGCTTTCCCCGTAGCCATGACCCTCAAGCATTGCACAGCCCAAGCCTGCAGTGGAGTCCATCCAGCCCTTGGTCTTTCTGTACGTGGTGTTTAACCGCCCCGCGGGAGAGGTGCAAGGTGCTGGGTGTGAGTGTGAAATGTGTTCCCGCAGTCAGCTGTTTACTCCTACAGGTCCTAAAAGCTTCGTTGTGGGTTTTTACTTGAATACACTCGCTCGAGTCTAAATGAGGGCTTTGTGGTCCAGCCTGTTATTATTTGTAAAGAGTGCTGGGAACCACTGCACAAACATGGCTACGTGGCTGTAGTGGAAGGTGACAGGCGTGCAGCGCCTTGGGACAAACACAGCCCAGGTTGAGCAGCCTTCCCCATCCCCTCAAAAAACTTCTTGTGATTTGTAGGGACAAAGATGGAGACTTCCCATGCCGATGAAGTCAAAACAAGGCATGTTGGGCTGTGTTATTTCTGATAGCTCTGTGTTTTGTCTCGCCAGCTCCGTATCATTCTTCGCCTGTGACGATGACCAAGTCCTTGCTGCTGTCTCCACCTCATCTCCCTGGTTAATCGGGCTCCTCCCTGCCTTCCCAAGGCTGTCACAAGGTCACGCTCACAGTCTGAGGGGCTCTGCCTGAGCAGTGCAGCAGGACAGGCCGTAAATCACTGATAGCTCTGGCGCTGTTGGGCCCCGTTAGCGTGCTCAGGCAGTGCCACGTGGCAATGCTCTCAGTCTGGGATCCTTCCAGAGGGACTGATGCTCAGTAACCTCCTTGGGAGGCTCCCTGGGAACACCCCAGCCTATGCTTCACCTTTTCTAACCCTTTTAGGATCGCTTTAGACATACGGCCTTTGATGTGACTGCAGCTGTTGGCGGCGTGGAGTCTGCCCAGAGGGCAGCGAGCTGCCCACAAGCACCATTCCTTCAGGATCTGCCAGCACAGCCTGAGAGCAAACAGGGTTGGGCTGGGGCAGACCAGTCCAGACATTTGCTAATTCCCAGGAGTGTTGCACCTCTATCTGCAAAGATTTCCTGCAGTTGAAGGCTGTTTTCCTCCAACACCTCTCCATGCGTACCCGGGAGGATGGAGTGCACGCACACAGTCTGGGAGCAACATGGATGCCCTGTGCATAAGTGGTGCAGAACACAGGTATTGAATCTCGCAGCAGAGACAGGAGCTCTTTCAGGCCTGTTCTGGGAGAAAGACAACTGGAAGGGGGAACTTGTGCAACCCTACTCTATGGGGGATAAAAGCCCCCTAAGCAAACAAGGTCTATACTGCTGATGGCATGACAGCAACAACTGCCCCCACTTTTGTCTTCTCTAGGTTGTGACAGGAGGCGAGCAAGGCATGTCTTCATGCCCTGGTGCATTAATAAGCTGTCCCTAGTTGCGGTTGGTTGATGTCAGTTTGCTACCTTCACTTTGTGTGGTTATTTCTGGCCAAGGGAAGATTAAGCCTTCAGTGGGTGTTTGGTATGTCAATAACTATAATTAAGCTTTTGTGGTTGTCTTGCAAACTCTGGAATCTATAATTTTCAGCATAGTCCCCTCCTAGTATTGCTAGGGGGAGAGGGTGGTCTTTGTTGGACTAAAAAAAAAAAAAAAAAAATTTAAAAATCAAAGCTATAAAATAAAATGCTGATCAGTACCATTTACAAATATTTTATTTCAATGTTATTTCCCCTTTAAAGGAAGAGGAAAATAGAAAGCTTGGCATATCTTGCTGTCTTCCAGCTACTTTGGGGAAAGTTTTACCCAGAAACTAGTTTGTTCCTGTTGTTTAATAATGGCATGTCAGAAAAAAAGAAAAAAAAGAAAAAAAAGCTCAGTTCGAAGGGGTGAAGAGTACAGAGAAATTTTATTCTCTCCACAGTGTCCCTTTGCAGACCATGTACACAGGACAGGCGTGTTTTGCAATAGTTACCAAGTGCAATGGTGTTGAGAGGAGGCTCTGTGGTCTTGTGGCATGGTGGGGACAGATTCCTGGGTTCTCTGTCTTGCTTTGCTACTCACTGTGATCGGGATGGGACAAGTTACTAATGGTCTGATTTTATTGTCTGAAGTTGGGGTGATAAGTACAGCTCCCAGAGATTGCTGGGGAACGTGTGAGTGCTCAGGCATCTCTTTCAGAATTGCACCTTTATATATCTGGGGCTTTTTGTATATCCCGCTGGTGAATTAGGGAAAACTGTGGGTGGGTGATGAATTAGGGATCATGTTAATTGCAAAGTGCTTTTAGGATGCCATGATGAAAGGCACGTTAGGGGCATCAAAGTGTTTTTTGTACTAACGACCTGTTCATCATATGTTTGATGGGGATGGCTGGTTTGGGTGTTTTGTGTGTGTGATTCTGAGGAAGGCAAAGGTGAAAGCCGCATTACCCACATCAGTTAATGACTGAGGCTGTGTTAGCTATTTGACAGTGAGGCTGTCAGGTGCACTACGTCAGTGTTCCAGAGAAAATACTGTACTTGCTCCCTGCCTGGGGCATATCCACTGACAAGAATATTAACAAAGTATTGTTGCTTATTCAAGACTTTGAAGATGTAAAATATTAAATAGTCTCATTTATTCCATCCTGCTGATTAATGCAAGTCTTACAGTGAGTTTTGGTCTGGTTTGTGTGCTAAATGTGGGACTTGACGGGGAAAAAAGCTGCAGTCAGAGCCATTCAGAGAAGAGCATCTCAAGATACAATGAGCAATGGAATGAGATTGAAAGTTGCCCTTTTTAATCTAAACAAGAAATAGTTTAATGTTAGCTCATAATGGAAAAAAAAGCCAGAGAAAACAATATAACAGAAGAAAGGCAGGTGTTCAGGCTGGCTATGAAGTGAGATGACACTGATAAAGCATAAATTTTATTTATGTTTGAAGCAAATGTTGAAGCATGGTGAGTTTGCCAGTGGAAAAGTCTGCTGATGACACACAAATGAGATGTTCCATATGAAGAGGCATTTGACTGTTTTCTGAGAAACTGGACAGTAAACAGTGTTTCTTCCTTGGTTTTTGGAGTGTAGAACTTGACCCTGAACTTTCAATCCCACAGACTTTGAGGGAATAAAAAATGGGAAGCAGGCTTAAAAGTGTCTTCATTTGGTCTGTATAATGGCTCCTCTATAATGATGCCACTGGATGCTGCAAATGAGGACTTACCCCCTTGGCTATATTTCTGAAATGTGTAAGGGCCAAATTCTCTGTGCTCTTCCACAAATATAAATTTCAGCTGAACACATAGAATTTCTCTGCAGTTCTATTGCTGTAACTGTGAGCAGTGGAAATGCAGGATTTTTACTAACTTTACTAGCATTCCTTGCTTTTTTTTTTTTCCCCTGAAAGCATGGAAAAAGTGCTATTAAGTGTTGGCAGTATTTATGTATTTATTTCTGTTTGCAAGTATATACAAATCTGCTCCTCGCTCTCTACATGGTGAATGGGGGATACCCAACTGAAGTCAGTGGTGATCCATCAGTTTATATCAAGAACAAGTCTGGCAGTTTAAAACCTCCTGAACCACGTTAGAAAGGCTGATCTGCTGCCTGCTAGAGAGTAGCTAGTCCAGGAAAGAGTCTTCTGGCAGCTTAGTGAAATGCATCCCAGTGACTCTCTTTTCTGCAAAAAATTTAGGTATCTTGTACAAAAGGATCTGGAATTCTTTTTTTAAAACAATAATAATAGGAATAGTGACTTCATTGTATAGGATTGAACAATGGAAACTTTTGATAGGAAAATTCTAACTAAAATAAAGGTTTTCCTGATTAACGGTGCAGAGATGCCAGTCATGCTGCATACAATACTCTGGTTGGCTGCTGCAGGGAAATTCAAGCATTGCAAAATTGTGTGGGATTCGGTCCAGGTGTGTAGTTCAGGAGGATTTGCCTTTGGCAAAGAGAAACTACCTTCAACAGACATGTTGATGGGATCAGAGTCTCTGATGCTCTGATTATTGCTTTATTAAAGGGAATTATGAATCACACAGAACAGACAAGCCCAAGAGCCTTAATGTGGGTGGAGGGAGAAGACCAGCAAAGCAGTTCGTCACAGAGGCAAAGAGCAAATCTGTTACTGGTAGATCGCTCCTTTTCAAAGGAACTGTGCACCAGACAGGCTGGAGTTAGCTATGAGTCTATACAAGCAAGAAGTCCTGGTGAAACCAGGGTATGTTCTGGAGGCCTGAGAGGTCAATATGAGTCTTTCTGTTGGCCCTGACAGGCTTTGGACAGGATCTCCATGCTGGGAGAGCTAGAACAATGATGATTAAATTGTTTATACTGTATCTAACTTGCTGGAATGTTAACCCCTTCTTGCTTGGCAAGTTTGGCCCCATCAGGGCTGAGCTGAGTGCATCCTGAGAGGTGTTTAGTGGGAATGGAGATGGTCCAGCCCCTGACATACCTGAGCCTTGTGTCCACCAGATCCAGTGATGAGTCTAGCCACATGCAAGGGCTCCTGAGCTTTTGGTCCTTAATGCAAGGTCCCCACTGTGAAGCTGCTTTGATGCACTCTGTACAGTACAAATGCGTTTAGATGACAATAATTTAAAAAAAAATTAAAAAACAACAAACTACCAAGCTCTGAAAACAAATAGGCAAACAAAGTCCCTTTCCATGAAATCCCATTTCAATCACTTCATTTTACTTCCATGTTCTTTGGGGAGGAGGGGATTTATTTCACCAGTGGGTGTATAAATATTGACTTGATTTTTTTTGTGTGTATGTCTCTGTTCCTCCAATTCCACAACCAGGTCTCTTATTAGTTCTTACCCAAACATCGGTAAATACAGTCTTTCTGCAGTGGCTCCAGTTTGGGGAGCTTTACCAAATACTATTGCTATTGAAGTGGAGAGAGAGCAAGTGTGCAGATATGAAGAAGTGTGTTTGCTGGAAGAAAAAAAGCCTATTAGCTTTGAAGCAGATTTGTATACTTTCAGTTAACATACTGAGTATGTCAGAAGAGAACTTCTCTGTGAAAATGGGCTGTGTTTCTGCTTTATGTGTAAACAATTCAAGTGAAGTATGAAGAAATCAAGCATTGTTCTGCTCTGAGTGGCACAGATTGCATTTCAGTCAGTGCAGATAAAGTGCTAGGAATTATCTACTGTACTCCAGAAGATGTATTTGAACTGCATGTTTAATCAGCAGGGGTTTTTTTTACGTGAGACTTTACAGCCAGATAAAACAGAATGATCTCTAATGAACTGTGCATCTGGATGATGGCAGGTTGTCGTGAATATAAAAGCTGGTTGGGAAATAGATTTACACTTTCTCCTGCAGGAGAGGCTGCTGCCAACTGTATAGTAAAGTAGTAACAGTTCACTGGCAGCACTTTATGTCTGAAGGTCTTAAACCTCTTTACACATAAGATGATCTGTATCACAAGCTTCACTCTAGAGACAAGAAAATAATGGCACAAAAGCAGTGGTTTAAGTTGCTTCAGGTCACCCTGCAGGTCACTGGAATAGTGAAAACCAAAACCGAGCTCTGCTGAGATCTAGGTTAGCATGAGATCCTTTGGACACTACTGCCTCCAGGCAGAGAAGAGCTGACTGCTTCAGTCTGAGACATCCAGGACCAAGCAGCTGTTAAGAAATGAGTCAATATCTCTTTTCAATTAATCAGCCACATCACTTTTCATCAGAACTGTGATGAGCAACTGGTTGCAGAAATAGCAGAATAGCTGAAATAGCTGCTAAAAGAAATAGTGTCATAGCAGTATGTTGTAGCTTAGATTAAGTTAAGCAATTCCTTGTTATGGTTGGTTTGTATCTTAAAGTTACTCTCAGATTACAGAAATCAAATTGCAGTTGTTTTGGTGTCAATACCTCAGAACTTAGTGGAGTACAAGCTTTTGCTTAACATACGTGTCTGTACATGCAAGGGGTGTCTCATCCTTGTCACTGCTAAAGAAGGTTTTTTGGTGCCATTAGTGAGCCCAGGGTGGAGCCCAAGAGATGCTCATCTCAACTCTGTCTAGTCTCACCCTTCCTTCATTTTGCCCTGGACTTATCATTTCCACTTCAATTTCTTCGTGACACAAGGCAGGTATGATTTCCCTTTGACCAGTAAACTGCTCCCACAGGCCTGCCCAACACCAGTACAGTGGCTTATCTTTCCTACAGCAGTTGGAACTGACAACTTTCCGAAAGTTGTCAGTTCCAAAACAAAAAATACATCTTGTTTTACCTGTAAAAAAAAGTTTTTGTTTTAAATAGTATTACCTTAAATGTTGGTCATAACAAAAAGTTGTTCTGATGTTTTCTAAGCTCTTCTTCCTTTCCCCTCCCCGTTGAAACTACTCAGAATCTGACTCAGGCTTAGTTTCTGTCTGTCTTGCACAAAATCTTTGTACCGGGCATTTGCATTGTAACATGCTGTCTCTTGAAGGCCAAGATCTTGCACTGATTTCTGTCTCCCTTTTGAACTCAGCCTTGAGGCTTGCTGAGTGTGCAAATGAGCTCCAGCTGCCATAAGCACCATGTTCTCACATTTTGGCATGTGCATCCACAGAGCAAACAGCATGTCTCTTCTGAAAGGACGTAGTGTGACTTAGTAGTTGGCACCTTCCAATGTTTGTCAGCTGCAGCTACCTAGTCCTTGTCCAGTTGTGTTCAGAACAGGTCAGGCTCGCTGCTTCTACCTACATCAATTCTGTGTGGCTTGCGCAGGGACTGGCACAAGCATGGATCCACACCTGCATCAGTGCTACTGGGATATCCAGAAAGCTGACAGACTGCACTAGAGGGGGGCAGTGCTGCCCAAAATTCATAAGCATTGTGCATGTGTGACTTGCAGAATTCAGACTTAAATTTTACACACTGGTTTATGCTTCCTGCCATAGTAACATGCTGTTGTGGTACCAACCACAGTGGCAGTTGTCCTTAATATGCAGGAAATTTAGATCACCCGGCACTTTTACGTACTGGTGTAATGTCCATCTTTGCCATGGGAGAATGTGCTCTCAGGGTGGTTCTGTGTCATGAAGAAAGGATGTGCTGTTTTAGAGAAAGATCACATTACCTGCGCTTACCCAGGACAGCACACGTCCATCTCCACCAACCAAACAGGGTCCTTTGGCAAGCCAGCGGGAAAAGCGCTCGTGCTTGCTGATGCATTACTGCATTTAACTAGGAAATCTCCAGACTGGGAGAATTGCTGCTGCATGTGCAGCAGCCCAGTGGGGATTTTGATGGTGGAATTTGTTTTTTCCCCCCCATGGTAAAAGGGGGAAACAGGCCTTAAGCTTTCTGCTGTGCAGTTCAAAATGTAGCATCGGATCATCGTGCTAGGCCAAAGATGGCAGAACATCCTGGTCTGGTGTTTAGATTGGAGGACACTGCTCAAAGGGGCCCAGTACTGTTGGCTCTTTTGTGTTTTCCAGTAGCACCAGTGACTGAATAGGTCCTAAACCAGGGATAGATTGAAGCCAGCTTAGGAACATGCAACAGGGAAAACAAAGGTATGTTAGCAAAACCGGGCAGCCTTTGCCTGATATCTTAAAGAAGGTCAGGATTTAGGAGCTGTAATATCTCCCTGTCAAATCATGCTGATGCATTGCTCTCTTGTGGCTTACCTGTCACTTCAACACTGCTTGTAACATTGGCTAAACAATTTGCTCTACAGCTATCCTGCAAAACTGTAGTTCTCTAAATATCTAAATAGAAGCATATGACAGAGTTGTGGCAGCATTTTCTTGGGAAGGGTGGGCTTGGACTTGTATCGCTGCATTGTGTTTCCTTTCATTCCAATGAAAAAAGGCTCCATTTAATGATTAACAGCCATTCCTACCTCTCGGCTGGCTGGGCAGCGCGACGTGATATGGTATAGTTGGAAAGCACAAAGATCAGTCTTTGCCACACACGGCATCCCCACAGCACCGGTCAAGAGACAAAAGCCTTTAGTGTTCCCGAAAAGAATTTAAAACATTTTACATCAAACAGCTGCAGAAGTTCAAACATGTCACCGCTAGCCTGTGGCACAGGATGGAATAGGGTTTGTCAGAAAGGCTGCGGAAAGGGGGGGAAATAGCACTGGGCAGTAACTTGGTTACGTACATGATTTTTGAGCTTTCTGTATGTGTCCTGTATAATTAATACTCTCCATAGCACACTAGGAATAAGAAACATAACCCACAGCAGCTTTTGCATCACAAAATCACTGTCCAACAGCAGTTCCTAAAATCAGAAGTGCTGTGTGCGTTCTGCTTCTCAGCTGAAACCTCCTAGTCTTGCAGTGAAGGCTGAAGCCAGAAAGAGAAAACGAATAGGAGCATCAGCTAAGTGGACCCCAGCCAGGCCAGCTTCTGCCTTCATGGAGATCTTGGCTCTGCCATGGGTGGAGACACTTCTCAGCAAGAAAATGAAGTTCATCAGCAGGTTTCTGCTCATGACCAGGTCCCTTACAGGGTAGGGGAGACTTTAGTTCAGGGCTTGAACTAGTGCCAGTCATCTGAATAGAACTCATGAGTGTAAGAAGTGCCAGTACGCTCATGTTAAATACAGGATCTGAACAGAAAAGTCGTGTAGGGATTAGGAAATCCTGGGCAGGGAATTACATACCTGGGAGAGCATTGCAGCACAGTGTGGAGCACATAAGGGCAGAGGGGCCGGGCTGCTCTCAAAGGGAGCAAGAAGGGATAGAAATAGTCGCTTTGGTATAAATGCTTCAGTGCTGCCCCAAGAGCCAGGGATCAGTACCAGACCCCCTGCTTACCGCTCTCCAGGGGCTTCTTGCTGCTAAGGCTGCTGACGTTTGCAGCGTAGGTGCTAGGGCAGCCCTCAACAAGATGTCCCTGGGAGCTGGAGACTGGCATAGCGAGTCCCTCCTATGCCACTGCCTGGATTACTGTGACTGTGTGTGGGTTGAGGGATGAGTCCTGCTTCTGTGGATGGTTAATCTGTTCCTGCTGGGTTTACAGGTGCGGATCCAGTCTTCCCCAGTAGCCCTGTTCCATGTGATACATGTTCCTGGGCTATACCATGTGCCCGCATAGCTGTGCCCTCCTATGATTCCAGGGACCATTACTCCTTCATGGCAGCAGCACTTCCCACAGGGTGGATTCCCTTTCCCTGTGGCTCCAGCAGCTCTTAGCCAAGTACCAAGTTTAGATACTCCTGATCTGGGCTGGGTGCAGCCCAGAGGGGAGTGAAAGGCTCTTTATCCTGTCTCTCCTTCCCATGTTTATTTGATCCCTCCCACAAGTTTTTCCGGTGCCTTGGGTTTCATACTGCTTGTGCCTTCTGCCTGGTCATGCCACGGTTTTAAACCTGAATAGGGTATTTATCTAAATATATCCAAATATATCTCTATAATTCCTTGTGAATTCTGGGGGTAGTGAGTGATTCAGGATACTCTTCTGACTTGTGCAAAGGTAAAAATGATTGAACTGTAATTCAGCTTTGTCCTTCAGGCCAAGCCAAACTGGGAGGGCAAGCCCAGGTTAGTGTCTGGGATTCCTCTGGTCCTTGAAGCTGGGCACTGTGAGTTATGTAGTGCAGCTGTAATGTGTGCTCGCCATGGCTCCTAGATGCCTTCACGCTTGGTTTTCCAAGAGGAGCAAAGAGACAAAATTATATTAATAAGAGCCTTGATGTTTAACCAAGCTACAGATCCTGAGGAGAGGTGGGTACTGATTTTTCTGGAAACTGGCTAAATGTGGATGAGTATTTTAAATGCTGTATTTATTCAGGCAGTAATAACATGCTGCTTTTTTGGAGAGGTGCGTTTTGTCAAAAGCAAGTGTTCTGTTCCCGATGTTGTGTGGTATGTGGTGGCATTTCCTCCTCCCCTGTACTTTTCTTATTTTGGCTAATGTCATGGTTTCAGCCCAGCCGGTAACAAAGGACCACGCAGCCGCTCGCTCACTCCTCCCACCCCCCTCCGGTGGGATAGGGGGGAGAATTGGAGAAAAGAAAAAAAAAAAAACCGGAACCTCGAGGGTTGAGATAAGGGCAGTTTACTGGGACAACACACAAAAAAAGAGAAGTTACAACAACAACAACGGTACTAATCAAAGAATATACAAAAGGAGTGATGCACAGTGCAACTGCTCACCACCCGGAACCCGACGCTCCGCCACTTCCCCCACCGAAAGTCGAGAGAGCTCCCCCCAGCCCACTCCCCATTTATATACTGAGCATGATGTCACATGGTATGGAATAGCTCCTTGGCTAGTTCAGGTCAGCTGCCCTGGCTGTGCCCCCCCACCTCCCAGGTTCCTGTAAAAATTAACTCTATCCCAGCTGAACCCAGGACACTATCCACCCCTTATTCTATACCATCTACATCATGCCCAGATCTTACATTTTCCAATTAACCACTACCACTTTCCTTGTCTTATATCTATATGTATATGGACACCCCCACACACAAATAGTATTCCCTTAGTCAATGGGCTATCCCTCTAATGTGTCTATCAATTTTATTCAGTCCATGACTTTGGGGCTCCATCTGTTGTAACAGTCCTTCAGGACAGGAGAGATGGTGTGAGGTGTTGGGTTGTTGTATGCTGCCTCTGGAACTTGTGGCTGGTATATTTGGTGCAACCCATGCCCTTGGTCTGCAGGTCAAAGATGTTGATCTTGAGGAAATTGCTGGGTGCCAGTTCAAGTTCTATCACTGCTGTATTTGGCTCAGTTTGAAAGTCCATCCTTCAGTCATTTGGGTAATTCTTACAGTAATACCCTTGATATGGCATATAGACACTATAGGTACAATGACATACATTGGCAGGTTATTTAGCAGTTAAATATTATACAGCCTAATTCACTGGCTATTCTCTCCCAAAATCAAATCTCCCTGAGGTACACATCGAACTTCCCCATCCTTCTGCATCACCCACCAGGTGTACCCAGGTCCTTGAGCAAAAACAATCCCTTGGATGGGTTTGTCTCTGCTTGAGGGAGGAGGACTAACCCAGACTGTCTTTCCTAACATACTCCTCATGCGCACTACAGGGACTTTATCTCCTTCTACAGTATGTGGAAGTCTTGGTTGGGCGGGGCCAGCCCAATTGGCAGATCCTCTACTATTAACTAACCAGGTGGCTTTTGTTAAATGTGTATCCCAATGTTTGAAAGTTCCCCCCCATTGCTCTCAATGTAATTTTCAGCAGTCCATTGTATCGTTCGATTTTTCCAGAGGCTGGTGCGTGATAAGGGATGTGATATACCCACTCAATGCCATGCTCTTTGGCCCAGGTGTCTATGAGGTTGTTTCAGAAGTGAGTCCCATTGTCCGACTCGATTCTTTCTGGGGCGCCGTGTCACCATAAAACTTTCTCTTCAAGGCCCAGGATAGTGTTCTGGGCAGTGGCGTGGGACACAGGATATGTTTCCAGCTATCCAGTGGTTGCTTCCACCATTGTAAGCACATGGCACTTGCCTTGGCGGGTTTGTCGGAGTGTGATATAGTCAATCTGCCAGGCCTCCCCCATTTATATTTCAGCCATCGCCCTCCATATGACAGGGGTTTTAGCCACTTGGCTTGCTTAATTGCAGCACGTTTCACATTCATGGATAACCTGTGCGATAGTGTCCATGGTCAAGTCCACCCCTCGATCACGAGCCCATCTCTATGTTGCATCTCTTCCCTGATGGCCTGAGGTATCATGGGCCCAGTGAGCCATAAATAGCTCACCCTTATGTTGCCAGTCCAGGTCCACCTGAGACACTTCAATCTTGGTGGCCTAATCTGCCTGCTGGTTGTTTTGATGTTCTTCAGTGGCCCGACTCTTGGGTACATGAGCATCTACGTGGCGTACTTTTACCACTAGCTTCTCTATCTGAACAGCAATATCTTGCCACAGTGCGGCAGCCCAGATGAGTTTACCTCTGCGCTGCCAGTTGCTGTTCTTCCATTGCTGTAGTCACGCCCATAGGGCATTTGCCACCATCCATGAGTCAGTATAGAGATAGAGCACTGGCCACTTCTCTTTCAGCAGTGTCTAATGCTACCTGGGTGGCTTTCACCTCTGCAGGCTGACTCGATTCACCTTCTCCTTCAACAGTTTCTGCGACTTGTCATGTAGGACTCCATACAGCAGCCTTCCACCTCTGATGTTTTCCCACAATGCGACAGGACCCATCAGTGAACAGGGCATATTGCCTCTCATTTTCTGGCAGTTTATTATACAGCGGGGCTTCTTCAGCCCGTGTCACCTCCTCCTCTGGCGACATTCCAAAATCTTTGCCTTCTGGCCAGTCCATGATCACTTCCACAATTCCTGGGTGACTGGGGTTTCCTATGCGAGCTCGTTGTGTGATCAGTGCGGCCCACTTACTCCACGTGGCATCAGTTGCATGATGTGTAGAGGAGACTTTCCCTTTGAACACCCAGCCCAGCACTGGCAGTCGGGGTGCTAAGAGGAGCTGTGTTTCAGTACCAACCACTTCTGAGGCAGCTCAAACTCCTTTATATGCTGCCAATATCTCTTTTTTCAGTTGGAGTATAGCGGGCCTCGGATCCTCTGTATCCCCGACTCCAAAACCCCAGGGGTGGACCTCGGGTCTCCCTGGGTGCTTTCTGCCAGAGGCTTCAGGTAGGGCCATTCTCCCCAGCTGCAGTGTAGAGCACATTTTTAACATCTTGTCCTGCCCAGACTGGCCCAAGGGCTACTGCATGAACAATCTCCTGCTTAATTTGTTCAAAGGCTTGTTGTTGCTCAGGCCCGCATTTAAAATCATTCTTCTTCTGGGTAACTTGGTAGAGAAGACTTACAATTTGACTGTAATTTGGAATATGCATTCTCCAAAAGCCCACAACACCTAAGAAAGCCTGTGTTTCCTTTTTATTAGTCGGTGGGGACATAGCTGCTATTTTGTTGATCACATCCATAGGGATCTGATGACACCCGTCTTGCCATTTTACTCTTAAGAACTGGATCTCCTGTGCAGGTCCCTTGACCTTACTTTCTTTTATGGCAAAACCAGCCTTCAAGAGGATTTGGATTATTTTCTTCCCTTTCTCAAAAACTTCTTCTGCCATGTTCCCCATATGATGATGTCATCAATGTACTGCAGGTGTTCTGGAGCTTCACCTTTTTCCAGTGGAGCCTGGATCAGTCCATGGCAAATAGTGGAGCTGTGTTTCCACCCCTGGGGCAGTCGATTCCAGGTGTACTGGACACCCCTCCAAGTGAAAGCAAACTGTGGCCTGCACTCCGCTGCCAAAGGAATGGAGAAAAATGCATTAGCAGTGTCAATTGTGGCATACCACTTAGCTGTCTTTGATTCCAGTTCATATTGAAGTTCTAACATATCTGGCACAGCAGCGCTCAGCGGTGGCGTGACTTCATTCAGCCCATGATAATCTACTGTTAGTCTCCATTCCCCATTAGATTTCCGCACAGGCCATATGGGACTATTAAGGGGTGAGTGAGTCTTGCTGATCACTCCTTGACTCTCCAATTGGCAAATCAGCTTATGAATGGGAATCAGGGAGTCTCAGTTGGTGCGATATTGCCACCGGTGCACCGTCGTGGTGGCAATTGGCACCTGTTGTTCTTCAACCTTCAGCAACCCCACAACTGAAGGGTCTTGAGAGAGACCAGGCAGGGTAGACAGCTGTTCAATCTCCTCCGTCTCCAATGCAGCTATACCAAAGGCCCAACGGTACCCTTTTGGGTCCTTGAAATATCCCCTCCTGAGATAATCTATACCGAGGATGCACGGGGCCTCTGGGCCAGTTGCAATGGGGTGTTTATGCCACTCATTCCCCGTTAGACTAATTTCAGCTTCCAATACGGTTAGTTCTTGGGATCCCCCTGTCACACCAGAGATACAGATGGGTTCTGCTCCTTTATAACTTGATGGCATTAGGGTACATTGTGCACCAGTGTCTACTAGAGCCTTATATTCCTGTGGGTCTGATGTGCCAGGCCATCGAATCCACACTGTCCAGTAGACTTGGTTGTCCCTTTCCTCCACCTGGCTGGAGGCAGGGCCCCTCTAATCCTGGTTAGAGTATCCGTTACTCACTTTTCGCACACGTGAATCATAAGTCCCTTCAAGAGGATCAGAAATGAGATCAGCCCTTCTACTGCATCTGGGGGACTGCTCACAGGAAACTGGAGCAGCAGTTTTCCAAGAAGAATCCTCTATTCTGATTGTTTTTTCTCGCAACTCCTGTACCCGTGCATCCAGGACTGAGGTAGGTTCTCCATCCCACTTCCTCATGTCCTCTCCATGGTCATGCAGGTAAAACCACAGGTTAGCCCGTCGTGTGTACTTCCTCTCTCCTCTCTCTTGGGCAGAGGAATGCTTACTCCCAATAGCTGCGATGCGGGCCTGTACAGGCGGGGAGGAGGACATATCCACTTTGAATTGCTGGAACTCTTGGGACAATTCCTCTACAGCCGAGACACAGGCCCGTAGGGAGGAAGAGAGACTTCCTTCATATTGCCGGAGTTGGACAGCCAATTCGTCCACCGTTTGTCCATAGCCTTCTTTCCAGGACATTACTGCCAATAAGTTGGCATAGGTTGGTGGTGCGCTTCGTAGAAACTTCTGCCACATCGGTTGTGTGCATTGGACTTCATCTGGATCTGTGGGTGACTGTGCATTTTCTGGATCATTATAAATCACCTCCAGCATGGCTAATTCCCTCAGGTACTGGATACCTCTCTCCATGGTGGTCCACTTGCCTTGGTGACATGTAACTTCATCCTTGAAGGGGTATCTTTCCTTTACACCTAACAGAAGTCGCGTCCAGAGGCTGAGGACTTGTGTTTTTCTCCCAATCGCCTTGTCGATGCCCCCTTCCCTAGACAGAGATCCCAACTGCTTGGCTTCCTTACCCTCTAATTCCAAACTACTGGCCCCATTATCCCAGCATCGGAGCAGCCAGGTAACAATGTGCTCACCTGGGTGGCGGCTAAAATCTTTTCGCATGTCACGCAACTCACTCAGGGATAGAGATCGGGTGATTATTTCAGGTTCTGCCTCTTCCTCCTGAGGGTGCTGCCTAATATCAAGCAGTGTTTGGTAGATACTGGCTAGGGCCCAGCACAGTGCAGTGAGTTGTGTGTCTCTGGAATAGCCACAGCATTTTCCTTTCAAATATTCTACCACTTCACGAGGGTTCTGTAGTTGTTCGGGAGTGAACTTCCAAGCTACTGGAGGTGAGAAGTTCTCTAGATACCTGCCCATATCCTCCCACATGCCGTGCCACCCATGAATATCCAGCTTTGGGGCAGATCTCTGGGTGGTACTCTTAAAGAGCCTTTTTGTAGCCCTACACAAGACCTGAAACATATTCAGGAGGCATAGCACTAACAGCACACTGGCTTGAGCATCCCGAGGATATTCAAAATTCTCAAAAGCTGTTGTAATTAGTCGGAAGGAGAGAAGGGAGGTGAATGGATGGGGGGAAGTATCCCCCCCTGACTTCCCCATGGATTGGGTGTAATTACCAATAAAATCCGATAGAAGGTGCCCGAAGTATGGAAATGATATCGCTGCCTCATACAGATACCAGCTTAACCTCATGACCAGTGATGTAATCATTTCACAAGTCGACATTGCCCAGTACAGCAAAATAATAATCCCAATCACTCTTCCAGAGGTGATAAACGTAACTACAGGCAATACATAGAGCATATAAGAACTTACACGACGCCACCATGTAAACAAATGAACCAACATTGTGACTAACATATATTTATCTACTATAAGAAATGCGTATGACAAATTTGTTTCAACACGCTCTAGCCAGATCTGTCGTTATCTCAACCCCTCCTGCCCCACGTTGGGCGCCAAAAAGGACTGTCGTGGTTTCAGCCCAGCCGGTAACAAAGGACCACGCAGCCGCTCGCTCACTCCTCCCACCCCCCTCCGGTGGGATAGGGGGGAGAATTGGAGAAAAGAAAAAAAAAAAAACCGGAACCTCGAGGGTTGAGATAAGGGCAGTTTACTGGGACAACACACAAAAAAAGAGAAGTTACAACAACAACAACGGTACTAATCAAAGAATATACAAAAGGAGTGATGCACAGTGCAACTGCTCACCACCCGGAACCCGACGCTCCGCCACTTCCCCCACCGAAAGTCGAGAGAGCTCCCCCCAGCCCACTCCCCATTTATATACTGAGCATGATGTCACATGGTATGGAATAGCTCCTTGGCTAGTTCAGGTCAGCTGCCCTGGCTGTGCCCCCCCACCTCCCAGGTTCCTGTAAAAATTAACTCTATCCCAGCTGAACCCAGGACAGCTAATTAAACTAGAACAGCCAATTCCTTTTTTTTTTTTTCCTTTTTTTCATTTTACTGCTGTGCTGATTTACTTCAATTTATTTAGTGTTTTAAAATGGCTTCTATTTAAATTTGGAAGGGAAGAAAAATAAATCTGCTAAATATATTTCTATTCAGATCATATGTTGTGGCTTTTCTCTTTTTGAAGAATGAGGTCTAATTTTTGAACCTGAATTCACTTGGCACTAGTCTTGGCTTCAGCAACATTGGGTTTCCTTTTGTTTTAAACTAATTCCCTTTTTCCTACTGCTGGGCTACATTTATGTCTCTATGCTAGCAAAGCTTTTATGCATGTGTTTGAAAGTGTTCATCTGAGCAAAGTTAAGTAAGCGTATTTGAGGATGGGGCTCTAAGTGTGTTTTATGGTGGTCCTTGGTGCCATGGTGTGGACCTGAAGCATTGCCAGTCCAGCTACCCATACACGTGCCATTTGCATACGTGTTTGCAAAAAGATGCAGCCTATCTTTTTGCTTTCTTCTCTGTCCCTCACTCTGGGAAGCCAGGGCCTTGTTCTTTTTTGGGTAGAGCATGGTTTTTTGAGGGGAAGGAAGGTTACTAGATACTTGCTGCTTTTAGAAGAGAGACAAGGTAGAAAAGAGCAGGAGGATATAAGGTGTACTCAACAGCACAGGAATTTCCACACGCTTCTTTGCAAAGTATTTTTATAATAGATTAAAGCTTTATCTTAAATGCTTAGGCTTGGCTAGAATATGTTTCTCAGTGAGGAATGCGTGACTGAGAAACACGGAAAAAAACAGCGGGGGGAAAAAAAGCTAAGAAAAATAGAAATTTTATGTGATTTCTGATGAGTTATGTGACTGCCTTTTGTCCCTTAAGTTCCAATCCTCAAAGCTAGTCTGGATGGGTTGTCTGAGCTCCTGGGCCTTCAGAGGGTTTTTGAGACAGGTTTCTCTCTGCATAGGAGTTTCTTACTAGTAGCTGGATGTGTAACTTAGCTGCACTCTTCTGAAAAGGTTTTTTTGAGGACAGTGGACAGTGAGGCTGTTAGTTATCTGCCCTAGTCATAACACTACTTGCTTCAATTTTTTGTTATTGTTACTTAAAGCTTCATCTGTTACAGCAAGCAAGCAAGGAAGCAAAATGTAGATACTTCAGAGCTAAAGGTATGAATAAAATCTTATGCATATAGAAATTGGTAGATGCAAAACCACAGTCCCAGCAAGCAACCACGACTAAGTCAAATATACATATTAAAGGAGAGAAGTCCTTAGCATGCATGGTAACAGAAGATGTCATGTCTGCGGGAGATCTGATTTATGGTGGAAACCGTAATTTTTGGCCACATTCTGAGGTCGGTTTTTTGAGTAAAACCTGCATTGCCAAGTCAGGCTAGTGGGTCCTTGAATTTTCTGCTCTGTGTGTAACATCATTCCCCTCTAGGTTCAGGTGCTTGGCGGGTCGGTGTTGATCCTGCTTGTGGCTGTATTTTCACGGGGAGCGTGTAAGTTTAGTGCCCATATCCAGGTTTGAGGTGCTTTAGTTCTGAGACCCTGGGGTGGCTCCGCTTTGATGCGCAGACCCACGCCGGTACCTCAGACCTGTGCTGGATGCTCAGCACCTCGCAGGACCTGTCCTTTGCCTTGTAGACCTTTCAGCCCAAGGAGCTGCAGCCTGCCCTCCACCCTGGAGCAGCAGGGACCACGTAGCTCTTCACCCACAGCCCTTCCCTCCCTCCTCCAGCTTCAGCCCTGCTCCGTGCCTTGCTGGTGGGATGCCCGGGGTGCCCCCCTGCCTCCCCATGCCTGCAGAGCAGCCCTGAACCTGCCCCTCGGAGGCTGGATCTGTGCTCATTAGCTGATGTTTGCTGAAACCGGATACCTGGGGCACCCCAGCCAGCGAGCGGAGTCCCCTGGCTGCAGCTATTTAAAAGGACAAGGGCAGCCTTCTAATTCCCACCTCTTTCCCATCCATGTCCCTCCCAGCGCCCGGTCCTAACCTCTCTTCTCTCCTGGATCCCTGCAGCATCCATGACCCACGAGTGGAGCGACGGCCCGAGGGGGACCTGCCCGCACCAGTCCTGGGGAAGGATTATCTGTTGAACTTGGGGGAACCTCAGCCTTGCCAGAAAGCCTTGGCTCGCTCACGGCCCGTGAGCCTGGCAGGCACTCGCTGGCTTCCAGTACAGGAGACACCTTGAGACTGAAGGGGAAGGAGGGAGGAAAGGGTTTGGTGTTTTAGGGTTTTTTTTTTTTCTCCTTTTGCTTTTTTTTTTAATTATTATTTTATAAGAAGTAGAAATTGCTGTAAGCTGCTGGGACAAATGAATGCCAATGAACACAGGGCTGCGAGGAGACGGTGCACAGCCTCTTGCCTCGCTGCAAAGTAAGTGCCCAAGGCAGAGATGCTGTACAAGGGGGAAGGGAGCAGGGCCGAGGGGGCACCCAGGGGTGCAGGGAGGAGGTGGGAGGGCACCACCGGTGCGGTGGGCTGTCCTCACCTGCGTGAGGGAATCCTATGGAGCTGAGGGGCTTGCTGTGTCCTGGTGTGGACAAGAGGGATCTGCCTGTCACCCTGGGGCGTGCACGGTGGCTGGGTCCTAGCTCAGCGGGACTTTGCAAGAGCTGGACGAGGAGGGGGCATAGGGATGCAGGTTTTATCCACACACAAAAGTCCCCTCTCCTGGCAGAGCTGGCTAAGTGGACTTGGGATCTGATTTACTTTGATGGACCTTGCATAAGAAAACTCATTCCCCTCTCCCTGTCCTCCCGGCTGCAGCTTCCACCACTTGGTGCTGGAAGGAGAGGGGGCTCTGGAGATGCCCCATATGCAGTCCCCTGTCCCCCCCCTCCCTGTAGAGCCAGGGCAAGGAGGCAAGCAGGGGCAGGGGGAGGCTTTTCTCCTGCAAGCCTGAGACCCTTCCACAGGCTCCTAACTGCCTCCGCCAAGCGCTGAGCCCAAGGGAAAAGCTGTGTCAGGTACCTTATAACAGGGGACCTTTGCTAGCCCGTGGCGAGGTGGCCTGTGGCCAGCTTGGGCAGAGGGCTCATGGCCCCCGGCAGGTGAGCGCAGCGGAGCAGCGATCTGCATTAGCAGCCTCCCCCAGACCAGCGGCCTGTGCGTTTCCTCCACGGAGCCTGGAAGGGGTCTTCGATCGCTTCTCTGCAGCTCTTGTGGCCAAAAGAGTTTCTTTTTTTAATTATTTATTTACTTTGTATTATTTTTTGTAAGTGCTTCAGTGTTACAGAGGAGGGCAGCAGAGAGAGGCAGCAGGGACATCCTTAAATAATTTTCATTTCTCAAAATCTGCCTTTTCCTCTTCTCTCTAAGTCCAGAGGAGAGATCCTTGGGGGGGTGGGAGGCACATCTGCACTGCAAATAAAAATAATAATTACAACCACCAACCAAACAACAAAAAAAAGTAACAGCTAAGAAAAAACACTTTAAATCAAGGACTTTGGAAATCAGAGATCACAGAAATTGTACTATTAAGGGGGAAAAAAAAAAAGAGGCAAGAAATCCAGCGACCATGGGCCAGCCTGGCTTCCTAGCGTGTACTTTCTGTTCTCTCTCCTTTTTCCCAAGGTAATTGCAGTCTGCCGAGAGGGAGTTAAATGGGATTAAAAGATCTGTGTAAGCAAAAGGACCCAGAAGAGAAGGAGGAAGGAGTGAGCCGTCCGGGCCAGGGGGTGTCTTTGACACAGCTGAGCCCCTTAGAGAGGCAGAGAGCTGAGCTCCTGGGAAGGATGTACCCACAAACCGGCCTGTCCCCCTTTTTCTGATGGATTGCCGCAAAAATTGCCCGAAAGAGACAATGCACTAAACGTGATGGAGCCGGAATCAGAGCCGGTCTCCAGACTCAGAGCTACAGCAGCAGGCAGGGGGTGAGTACAAAGTCCGACTTCTCCTGGCGCTGGGGAAGGGCATCCCGGGCGGGGATGGGGGTGCCCGGGGAGCCGGGGGATCCCGGGAGGGCTGCGGGAGGGGAGAGCCGGCCCGAGAGGGGAGCTCCGCTCCCGGGTGGCTGGGGATGGGGTGGGGGAAGACATTCCTTCTGCCAGGGGATGATGTGAAAACTCCTGGGCTGGAGAAGAGAATGGGCTGGGAGAGAAGGGAGGCCACGCTGGAGCAGGAGGGTGGGAATGGGCTTGGGGTGTGCGGAAAGGGGTGAGAGCGGGGGGCTCGGGGCCGGGAAGGGCAGGAGGAGCCCCCCCCCCCCCGACTCCGTTCCCACGTACCGTGGAAAGGAGCTCCCAGCCCGGGAACCGGTCCGGGGGGTGGGCGCCGATGTTGCACCCACGCGAGATGCAGGAACGGGCAATTCCACCTCCCCGCTCCCCCTCGCACACCTACACCCTTGCCGGGCAGGGGCAGGGGGGCAGGTTCCCCAGCCCCTCCTGGGAGCGGGGCGGGGGGGGGGGGGGAATGCTGCTCCCTGGCCCTGTCCCGCGGGGACGTGGGGGCACGAGTACCTGGAGATCGGCGCCGCGGTCCTCCGGGAAGTGGGAGAGCCATGGGAAGGGCTGAGGCACGGTCAGAGAGGCAGGCGGGTGCCTGGTGGCATGCTCTTCATGTGTTCAATATACACACGCGCGCACAAATACCTCTTTCTGTCTATATATGTGTATATATCAAAAATTACAGCACACCCCTTGCCCGTCCTCTTCCTCGCACAGCTGGGACCAGCTTTTACTATTTTCATTGTTAAATTTGTTGTTGTTGTTATTTTCCTGGGGACTAGCAAAGGGTTAATCCCTCTGGTTGCGTTGTCGGATGTAATGATGATTTACCGACACTCCCTTGGAAAGACTGGGATTCTTCTGCCTGGCAGTTTGAAAAAGTTGTGTACAGGATCCCTCTGCTTCTGCCAGGCTCGGCTGGGCTGCGAGATGGGATGAAAGGGTGGAAACGGGACAAGGAGATTTGGGGGTACCCCCCTCCCTTCCACCCCGAGGGTCACCCCGCTCCTGGCAGCCGCCCCTTTAGCGCAGCGCCGGGGTTTGGACGTGGATGAATGTGCAGTTTCCTTTGTAGGCTGAGCGCACGCTCTCCCTGCCTGCATGTGTCTGTGTGTAAAGTTCTGTGGAGAGATCACAACTGCTCCCAGGGGCTGCAAGCAGCTCTCCTTGAGAAGTTTTGTGTGTGTTTATATACTCCTAAGGACTGATTTTCAGTGCTTTGGGGGGTGGTGGTGGCGGGGGGGGGGGGGTTGCACGGATGTAGCTGTGGCATGTCTGGAGATGCTGGTAACTGCAGCGTCTCCCAGTTGCACCGTCTTAATGTTGGGCATGGTCTGGAGTGAACTGCCTGCCTGGGACCGTGCGAGGGTGGCTGTCAAAAATAGAGAAGTTGAAAGGGGAACAAACAGATAAAGATTCCTTTGAAAGACGGAGAGGAGCGCGGCACCGCAGCGAGGGAAAGGGAAGGGCCCTGATGCTGGGGAGATACTTGGCACGAGGCACAGCCGCCGCACAGAGAACCAGCTTGTGAGCGTGATGGAGAAGTTGACCGCAATCATATTACGGATGAGGACAGGGAGATCCTGCTCGAGTGCCAGGGCAAATCAGACCCTGCTGAGGACAGGGTTAGGAAACAGGGACCCAGGAGAAGGCAGCGTGGCTGCCTGCTCTCCGGAGGTCTGTATCTGGTTTTGCATCTCAGTGTCCCAGGCTAGCACTGTGCATGGCTGCACGAGGTTGAGTGTTGCAGTGCCATGGGAAATCTGCGCTTTGATCTTTTCTGGGGACTCTGAATATGCGTGCCTTTTGTTCCCAGGATCTCCTCTGGCTAAAATACCTCACCAGCGTGCTGCTGATCCGTTCCCTCCTCAGCAGAGGTCGCTTGCTACCCTTTGCATTATCTCCCGATGGGCTTTTTGGTGCTGGGTTTTGATTTGCTTGGCAGGGTTGAGTGCTGTGCATCCTACCATCCCCACAGCTGGATGTTCCTGTTGAGGCCGTTAGTCTTGGAGAGGGTTCTCTGAGCCCAGAGCTGGCTTGCGCCTGGGCTCTCCAGGCCACCCTTGTGCCACCGACACTTCCTCAGGGTGGGTGAGGGTTGTGCTGCCTGAAGGCAGCTTGTAATGGGAACTTTCTGATGCATTCTCACGTGGCACTGGGGATCCCGCGTGTCCCAGTGCTCCTGCAGCATCCTCCGGAGCGGGGCTGGTGGCTGAGGAGCTGCCAGACATGCAGGAGACCCCTGGATGGGAGTGGGAGGGCTGGCTCACCAGGGAAGGAGAAGCAGTTGCAGAGTGTGCTGAAGCCTTGTCCTGGCTTGAGCAGGCAAAGCTTGTAAAACCAGAAGAACAGAAAGTTTTACAGGCTTTGAGAGCTTAAAATGCTTCTCTTGATCATTTCCGTTGATGCATTTTTAGTGAGCACAGGCTCACTAAACCACAGAAGAAGGTTTTGCATTCAGCTATGCATTAAAGATGTGTCCAGACTGTAGTAGCACTTGTGCTGTTCAGCTGCGGTTGTGCCACCTTGGCTCCTTCCAGCCCCAGTGCCACATGCTGGCCATGGAGGAAGCTTGCTTCATGTTCCTGAGGCCTCCAATGGATGTCTGCTTGCTGTCACAGCCCTGGGATGTTGGTGTAATGCTGCTCTGGGGCTGCCTGGCCCATGTGCTGGATGAGAAAGCCACAGGTGCGGTGGTACAGCACCCGTCTGGCACCACCAACGTGGGTCAGCCACTGGGAAGGCCTGAAAGGGCTGCAGGAAGGCACAAGCTCCTGTTTTAAGAGGAAAAGACCATTGCATGCAAGCCGGGCAGGTGATCTGGGGACAAATTATGGCACTGCTGGACAAATTCAGCAATAGGAGCAATAGTCAGGCAAATGCTGTGTGTGTGCTGAGTGCCTTGGGGTAGAGAGGAGGCAGTTACACAGCCTCCTGGAGCTGTGTCCCAGGAGGGAAGGGCAGTGTCACAGCCAGGGGTTACAAACTGAGGTCCGGTGTCCAGGTCTCCCCTCTCCTGCTGCCTCGATGTACGTCTCTGAGCAGGTCCTTTTAATAAATCTCCAGCTTCATCCCCTTTCTGCAATGGGTTGAGGGGATAAAATCTGCCCTGCTTGAAAACAGTGTTTATAAAGGTTACATTATTGGCCGAGGGTTGCTCAGGTCTTGTGGTGAGGAGGTTGTAGGAAATCTCTGACCAGAGACAGACACAGAGCATGTAGGTTTTTTTCCCCTCTCTCTTTCTTTGCTAATTTGTTGGGGGCATAAGTAGAAATGATGGACGCTTACTGAAGTGCAAATGGAAACAATGGGGAATTCTATACGGCTCTGCCAAACCCCATTCACAAAATGAAGGAATGCAAAGGCGTTTGTTGGAAGGACAAAAAAGGAGTTAGATGACAGATCACGCTTAGCACTTCTGTTTGTCGAGGGCTCCAGTTGCTAACTGAGAACACAAAGGCAAGGGCCAGTAGTGAGTGTTGTCACTTCACACAGCAGCAAAGTCAATAACCCAGACAGACAGGGGTGGTGAGCAAAGAGGAAACCAAGTAATGGGTTGTCAGGAAAGATCCCCCATTGTAGAAAGTTGCTGGGAGGTATCTGGGAGGGTATTTGAGTTATCACAGCCCTGTCAGTCAGTCTTGCATCTAGCAGGTGAGGAAGCAGGTTGTCACCGGCAGGAGCTCAGAGGAGCTGGTTAGCTCTGGGCCAGCTTTGTGCCATGAATACACAAGCTCCGGTTCCTAATTAGGAGGACAAGAACCAGTGGTTTGAGACCCATTGGCCCTCGGTCTGCAGATATCAGCATAACCCCTTGGAAGAACAAGGCGTGAGGTGTCTGCAGGAGGGAGAGTTGGCCACACTGACGCTTCATCTGCATGCTCTGCGTACTGCAGGTCTGCCTTTCCCTCCCGGAGGAATCCTAAGAGGAGCTATAAGTGCTGGGGGAGCAAATACCAGGCCCTTATGCATCCAGACCCTCCTTGTTCCTGGCTGATGTGTGGGCTTTTAGGAGAGCAAAGCTTCGTTACAGTACTTGAGACCTACTGCTGTACCATTGCCAGGAGCTGAGGTCCCTCCCCTTTGCGAATACGATTCCTCCCTTTCCTCGGGCCCCAGTGGGTCGCTCTTTCGCTACCAGGGGCCTCCTCCGAAGGAAGCAGCAGCTTTTTCTGGGCTACAGTTGCCAAAGCCCTGAGACAGACCTCTACAGGCACAGCACTAAGGGCATTTTCATCCTGAATTAAGATTAGATTTGGCAGAAATGGTGTCAGAGAAACCGTGGGAATTTCTGGGTTTGCACACCCGCTCCAAACTCTGGGGCAGGGTGGAGGAATTCAGATGTTCCTGTTCAGGATCAGCCCAAGGATGGGTCGGTGGAGTCTGGCCTAGAGAGTTTCCTATCCTAGGGAGTTTCCCTGTTTGGGCTACTGGGGTGTCCAGTAATAATGGTGGGACAATCTTTGAAACTCTCTGCTTTGCACTCTGCTCAGAGTGCTGTTAAAGCTCAGGCAGCCACACTGATGTCCCACTTTATCTTCTCCCCTTATGGCTGCATGTGCAATGAATTTCTAGTTGTCATCTGAAAATCTGTTTTGATAAACCCGTGCCTAGGAGCAGTGGACTCTGGATGTGTTGCGTACTTGATGCTGGATGATATTTTGGGGGAGTTTTTTGAACATTAAAATCTTATAGAGGGGTACTGATTTTCATTCTTCCCTACTTAATATTGACAGTTTCTAGATCACTCTTAGATTTCTCAGGATTTTTAAATGACCATGGAAATGTATCTATCTGGGCCATATCTGCTTGTCTTAAAAATGTAGATGGTGAACGGGGGTTAAAAATGAATACCGTTTCAGACATCTCGGAAACTCTCCCCTTAGCATGCTGGGTTTTGCAACAGTGTCTGTGTACACCAGACAAAATCTTTGACTGGAAGTGTAAATCAATAGCTGGTCTATACTGCAGAAAAGGTCCAGCAAAGGACTATGCAGGGTCAATACAGGGACATCTACATAACTATAGGTTCCCATTGCTCTCTTCAGAAACTGAGGGTGAGAGGAGAAATAACATATTTTCCAGAAGCCCAGAAAAGAGAGTAGAAGTCTGCTCTGCAAAGGATGGTACTAGTACAAAATAAGATTTCTACCCCGAAAAGCTGGGAGTGGAATCAATGCCATCGTGCAATTTAAAGCCTCGGTATGTAGGTTGTGATTTTTGTTTCCTGTTGACTATCAAAACTGCTGGGTGTCTTATGAAATATCATCTCCAGTCATGTGCAGAGGATCTTAAGCAGCATAGACATTTTCTCCTTTTAAGATACACTGTCTGATCTACAGTTAGAAATGTAGCTTTGCCTTTCTTGAAAAGCAATTTTCAGCATCCAGCTGGCTTTCTGGTCTTTTGGACAGAAAAAAATGCACCTGAATGGAGGAGAGTGGGGGGGAATAATTTTTCCACCCTGCAAGAATGTTTGCAATTTCAAAGACATTTCCCCACTGTAAATGAGGGAGAAAACAAAAAAAAAATTAAATGCTGCTTTGGGCCCCTCTAACATTTTTTTCAGCTTCAACCCATCATTTAAGCAAACAAGATGTCAAAATCATTTGGACTTCTTTTTTTAAGGCAGAGGCAAATCTTTTAATTTAAAAAAGCTGAAATTGTTCCAACCAATTCCAGAAATTGTGAAGCTGAGAATTAGCTGATCACAACTATTTTACAGATTGCTTCAGCTTTGTCAGACTTGCACATTTTTGAGGATAATTCCTGACCAAGTCTTCCTTAGAGGCTATTGGCTTACTATTGTCCTTAGTTCAGTGTAGTGCTTTATTCCAGTGGTTGTCAGGTAAGAACCGGTATGTTCAACAGGATTTTTCCTTTACTTTTGCTCTTGAGGTTGCCACCCTGAACGTGACTCTGCTGGGGCTGTAGCAGCAAGACACGCTGTGCACAAGACACCTGGAGAGGTGATAACTCTTCTTTAGCCTCCAAGTCACAACTTGCTGCTCTCAGAAGTCTGATCTTTCAATGATCAGTAAGAAGATGGCGAGTGAGTCTGGAAGCTGAAAATGCAGGGCACAGTTTTGCAATTGTATGCTGATTAGCAGTCGTGATTTCATCAGGTCTCTGGATTGGTGCATACCAGCATGTGCAGGGACCTCCTGCCTGTCCTGAAGCCCCAGCAGAAGTGGTGCCTAGACCTTCTGGTTGCTTTTTGTAGGAATTCCTCAGGATGTTTATTCTTGGCTGCTACCTGCATGCACGTGGTCCTCACTGGGAAGATGCTAAAATCACCATTAAGGCTGAGAAGTGTTATCACCAGTTTTCACGCTTCTCTGTCCTTCTCCGTTGTCTTTTGCCTTGCACTTTTGGCACTGGTTGGTTCCCATGGGCTGAGCACAGGAGCTCGCAAAAAGTAGCATACCAAAATTAAGCTGTAGTCAGTAGCTTCAGTTTGCTATAAAGGGAGTTTGTCTGCACTGGAAAACTTTTAGGGTTCACATGAGCTTATATCATACGTATTTAGGGGTGCTTCTTCACCTAGTGACTATATCAGTGGGATCCTCATTCTGGTCTTCATAGGCCCTATGCAATAAAAGAAATAAATGCTTTTAGTGGGTACCTCTTGATAGAGTCTCTGTGGAAATCACTGGTTGTGGGAAGAAGCCGAGATGAAGGCAAGGTGGGTTTGATAGCTCTATATAAGGAGAAAAATCTTCTTTTACTATTGCTGCTCAAGCTGCTTATGCAATCCTGTCACTGCAGAATTGTAACGGAAAAAGAGCCTGCATTATAAAATCCTGCAATAATTAACAGCCCCATCAGTCACAGGTCTGCCATTTGGAAGCTGCTTTTGCTTTTTCCATTAAGTTGGTAAATTTTGCCAAAGTGTTTTTCTTCAGTGTTTTGGCACTCGGCCCCACTCTCAACTCTTACGGTATTGGCTGTGCAAGGGGTCCAGGAGCAAGACTGAGGCCAGCTGGATCCCATGCTGCGCATTCGTCTCCTTTATAGCCCAGTCAGTGTCACTGGAATGAAATTACGTGCTGGATTTTCCCCTAAGACTTGTTCCCCTCACTGTGTTGGTCAATAGGGACTTTGGAAGCAAATTTGGGTTGTGAAGGTACCCCTCCAAAAAAAGATCTGGACTTCAGTGAGGTGTGGTGTGTGCACCAGTGTTTGTACATAGCTGTGTACAAATCTGATCCTCACCAGAGAAAAGGTGTTCTTAATGCTTGGGACTCCTGCTGTCCTTGGTGTTTGCGTCATGTTGGTCACCCCTTTCCCCTTGTCTTCCTTTGCTCTCATCAGGCGGTCAAACGCAGTTGATACCCAGCAAGGTCTGTGCTCCATGCACACATGGAATTGCGTCCGCACCTTAAAACTCCATTGTTCCTTTGGAGGTGAGCACAGAAAGGCAGGTTTTCCTTTGAAGTGGATTTTAGCCTCTTAAGTCCTAAAAAGACTTCTGCTAGAGGTGGCTATGGAGAATCATACTATTGTCCTTCCTTTCCTACATTCCCTGAATGAACTGGGACACCGGCTCTCCTTGGACTCAGCAGTGTCTTCAGCCCAACAGCCGTGTCCCATGGGATGAAGTGGGCAGAAAACAACCAAGTCTCCCCAGCTGGAGAACATAGTGATAGTGAGGGTTTCCTGGTGAGTGTATGGCTGGCTATAGAACATGGTGGAAGAATACTGTGATTTAGCTCTTCCAAGCTATTGTTCCTTCATGCATAAACTAAAGCAGCCCCAGAGCTCCTGAAATGAGCAGCGCAGTGTCAGGGTAATGGAAACAGCAAATAATGATGTGGTTCATCTCATTTGTTTCCCAGCCGATGTGGGGCCGCTCCGGTATTTTGTCCCTTCAAGCCTTAAAATATTAGTTAGTGGCTGGATTCCTGCATGGATTTTTACATTCAAGGCCAGGTTTCCCCGCTGATGTGTAAATCACTGTGGGTTCATTTTAGCTGTGGGAAAGGGTCTCCTTCACTGGTGAGGGTCTGGCCCAGAGTAATACACTGTCTCAGAGGATGCTTTCTTGTGCTAAAGCTGAGGCTTGACGGCAGGAGAAGAGTGGTCTCTAATCCCATTTGATAAATGATTTGTCTTTGCCAGATCTGAAGAGAGGAGCAGGCAGCACTTTGGCATTGCTTTGCATATCCCAGTGTTCACACTGGTTTGGCTGAAATGAAGAAAAACCTGTGGATGTCCCACACTGCTTTCTTCTGGCTGAGAACTTCTGTAGTTTACATTTTTGTCTCTGTTCCTCCAGCAGCCCTTGCTGATCAAGCTGTTAAATATCATCTCTAAAAGATGAGGGAATTCAATCTTCAAACTTTCCACTGACAGTTTTAAGTGAGCTTAACCAAGGAGTTTCCTATGTTCGTTATTTGGCTACAAATCAAGGAGGTTGGTGGGGGAAGGGGGAGTTTCAGCTACCTTTCTGGGCAAAGTTTTCCTCTCTGCTCCTGTTTTCAATGGCAGTTGAAGGCTTAAAGTTGAGCTAACAGAAAGGTTTGTCCAATTCCATCTCAGGCGTGAAAGGGTCTGTGAGAGTACTTTGCTTGGGATTCTGCAGCGCTCTCACTTTCTAAAATTTCCTTCCATACCCAGCTAATGAGAAAGTCATTAGTGGCAACAGCATAGGGTGCTGAGTGGTTATGAGCTGCCCCCATCTTTGCATCTGGGTGTAAAAAGAGGAATAGATCCATGTAGGATTTTGTATGTTTAGAATATTTTTAAGCATGTAGTAAAGCATTAGGACTCAGAAATTTTTTGCTGAGATGCAGGTGACATGTCACTGCATGTCAGCCCATTTTCTACCCGTGTCCTCATAGATGCACATGCGTTCCTGGCATGTCTTTTGACCTTCCAATTTTGAATTATTTCTCCATCTTCTTGCATTTCTGATGTTCTGTCCAAGATGGGGCGAGTGCCAAGGAGTAGCAGTAGTGAAGGGACTGCTGATCTGACACTGATGACCCTGCATCTCAAAACACTGGTCTGGTCCTTGTTCAAGGCTTGATCCTTGATCAACAGTTCCTCTAAACACCAGCGGGAAAACCTTCCACTGAATTCAGTGGGCTTTAGATGACTTAAAAGTAGCAAAATGAGATCTCAGTCAGAAGCAAGTGCTGTTCTGCTGAGCACTCATTCTCTACTTCCCAGAGACATGGGGACACTGCCACTGACTTTGCTAAACTTGTGATCAAGGAAAAGACCCTTAACAGGGGTGGGGGGGAGGAGGGGACTAGTTTTTGTTACTAATGTTGTAGAAACTCATTATTTTTTCTTCTTTTCCAATTTTAGGGGATTCTGCTTTCTCTGGACTATATTATGTTTTACCTGGTTCCTGGGACTCACACAGGGAAATTCTGAAGGTAAACTGCACTTTTTTTTCGCTCCTCTTTCAACCAAAGTAAAAGCCAAGTGCTTTGGTATCAGTTTGGGACCATCATTTAATAATGTCTGAGCCTAGTGCACAGAAATGAATGCATTTATTGCTGATCATTGCAGTACTGATGATACAGATGACGCAGTTAACAGCTGGCAAAAGAACCAATTTTTTACAGGTGATTACGTGCCCCACAGGATTTTCAGAAGTGCCTGTCTGTCTGGTGGAACTGGTGGGAATGAAGCACTTTGGTGTGTCTAAAATGTCACTGGCATCTACCTGCACTTGCTAGTACTTAACTGCTTTTAGAAAGTGCCCCCTGAGGCTGGGGCATTAAGGAATTAAGTGTCTCTGGCAGACAGGTTTTTCCTTGACTTGAATGCAACCCGATCATGCCTGTGCAGTCACATAGGATGTTGTGCATAAAGAAATGATGTAAGTTCTAAAAGTAAAAGCAAATTTAAGGGAGAAAAATTCCACAGGGGTGGTTGATAGTAGAATGACTGTCTGGCTCAGTCCCTGTGCAGTAGGGGAAGTATTCTATAGGGGAGTGATCATACAACTTCACCCTGTCTTTATACCTCTTCTCCAGGTGTCCCCTCCCAGTGCTGCTGGGGACAGGACAAAAGTTTGGGGTACAGTAATCAATGATCCCATAAGAGGAGATAGAATGCTTCAGAGTCAACAAAAATAAAAATAAATTCATCTCTCACAGTTGGTAGTGGGAACTGAGCATCTCTGCAACATCTGTTTTTAAAGGAGCCATCTCCTCTTAAAATAGTAACACCTCTTCCACATGGATGTTTTACACGGGTATATACTGGAACTGAAGAGCTTCCTCTGCAATCAGTAGACAATAAGTGGACTAGCAGGCTCCAGGGCTCTCCTCTTAGTCTCCAAAACATGAAGGAAAAATAGAAAGTTGGTCAATGCTCAGCTGTAAGCCAGCCCGTGGAGCACTTTTTATGGGGGGGGAAGAAAATACATCCCTGCCATCAGCAATTTTGAAAAATGTAATATTTTCCAAATTCTGCTTCAATGTGAAAGAGGTGAACATCTGGCTGAATTACTTAGTCAAGCAGTTTTCAGAGCAAGTTTTATGTCAGCTCATAAAGAGGCAGAACAAATACTGTGTCTTGGCATCTCTTTTTTTCAAGTAGATTTTAATGTGCTGTTTAGATTCATCTCTATCCATCATTTTACTCCCATGATAATTATGGGACCGTGCTATGTCTTTTGATTTGTTACCATCAATCTAAAGGAAACTCTTTCACTTTGCTGTTATTGCATTACCTTAGTGTGGCAGATAACTCCCTTCTGAGATACTTCCTCTGTGATAAAAGAATTTTAAAAGTCTTGCTTGGTTGCCCCACAATCAGAGGCAGGCTCCTCTTCTGGGTGCCAGAAAGTAAAAACTTCTAAGGATGCAAAGGCTGTAAGGAAACATTGGTGACTTGAGACTGTATTATCACTCAGGATTTTCAAACATGAGATTTACAAAAGCAGTAAGAGTTTGTTCATAGATCTGTGTGAGGATGAAATTAAGTCAATGCCGTGGGCTTTTGAAAACACTGTAGTTATTACTATAAGGCTTAGGGGTCTTCCTGCACACTGGAAAATCAGGGAACGCAGAGGATGATTTTTCCATAAGTGTTACAAATCCAAAAGATCATGAGGTTAGTGAGTTCATCTGATGTGCACTGACTAAGGGTCTGGGCAGTAACTTTTGGAAATGTAGCGTTTATTCAACCCAATTTTAGCTGTGGGCATCACATCTCAGCTGCTGGAATCTAGGAAGCTGCAAGTTATTTCTCTCCTGCCTTTTGGCTTCTTTTTCTTATAAAGCTTTTTGTGTGGGGGAAGGGGAAGGGAAAGAAAGGGATGGGAAGGAGAACAATAAAACATTTTATCCTCTTTTTCAGAGATGATCATGTGGTTGTTCAAGAATCTCTGTGCATCTTACTTCATGCATAGAGTCTGCTAGAAAAGTTTTTCCCAGTTGCTCATCTGTTGCTACAGAAATGTTGCAACTGTCTTCAAGGCACCTGGGACCAGGCAGCTCTAAGTGAATGGTTTTTTAAATAATGTGTTTTGATGGAAAAATCCACAGAGGAAAAAATTTGAAGGGGAAAAAATGCTTTGCTAAACTTGGAGCTACTTAAGGAAGCCAAAATTACCTTGCATTTTATGTTAGTTGATGACATCCTGTCATCCCGGGGGACGTGCCCCACCAGACCAGGGCCGTCAGCATGGGATGGAGAGGCAGACGGGCTGGGTGCACAGGAGTCCTGAGCTGTGTACCTGGATCCGGTGCTGGAAAATCCACATACGTGTCCTGCATGAGGTCTCTTTTAATCAGGTTTTGCGTAGGCATCTAGAATTTGGCTCTACCTTAGTGAGTTCTGAGGGAAAGGAGTGGTTGGGTTGTGCTTTTTTTTCCTTTTTCTTAAGCACTGTTGGATGCAGTTGCTAACGAGGCAGCTGGATTGGTATTGCAAACAGCAGCGGCATCCTCTGAGCGGGGAAACATCCTTATGCCTTTGCAGAGCAGCTACCAAATGAATAGTTCCTGGAGTGTAAAGCATCTCTGCCTAGTAGAGACACACCACTGTCTGTCTCTGGGAGAGAACCTAAAAATACATGTAGGAATTGGAAGCTGGAGTCTAGCTCCTAGTTTAAGTGGTAAACTTATTTCCTTAGGGCTAAATCCTGATGCCTTTGAAGTCTGTGGCAAGGGTCCCACTTGACTTTGCTAAAGCCAGGCTTTTGCCTTTACTATTTCATGGGCTCTGGAGATTATCCAGTATGAAGATACTGCTGTGATTCCTTCATTCAGTGCAGAGAGGGGAAGGCTGTACCTTTGCTATGCTGAGGGACCGCCCCGTTAGGCAATATGGCAGAAAAACAGTGGGGGACCAAGGATTTCATAGTATGGGAGAAGTACCATTATTAACACTTGCACATGCTGTGCAGTAAATTATCCCCTCTGCCTAGAGTGGGAAAATTTCCATCCCCTTTCGCATCTGATGCATGTTTTCCAGGGTAGGCTCTGCTAGAAAATGAGTCAAGTTGCATTAAAAGAGGGAGGTGGGAATAAAGCTGAGCTCAGGCAAAGTAAATATTGATTGACTTGTTCTTACATACAAAAATGGCCAAGGTTTTTGCCAAAATCAAGGAACAGAGGTTTTCTCATTATTCTCCTCCCTTCCTGGCCAGCAACACTACAGGCCTCAGACTGGCTTGAGTCTACAACCCTTCTGGCCAACATTGAGGATCTCTTCTAAGTGCCAGTTCCCCAAACATTGGGTATTGTGCTGAATATTTAGTAGTTAAGGGTGAAAGAGGCCAAATTCCAAGGCCCCTTTAGAGAAGGAGCTCATTTTTTCTTTGGACAACCTTTGATTTACTTTTCCTTTTAATCTAGGAAAGCTGCAATCCCATGGTGTTAGCTGATGTGCAGCCATGATTGGTACTGCCGCATTTCTGATTGTTAAATTTTTACCTTGCGAGATCAGCATTTGGATTATATAGCCCAGGCTAGCTTCCCCAAAGAGCACTTAAATACAAGAGTTAGCTGGTGATCGAGTAATGGGGATTGCATTTGGGCAGGGAAGAGGGAAGGAAATAGTTATCCTAGCTCGTTTTCAGCAGTGGTACTGTCATCGTAATCATTATAGCCTTATCTTTATCTGTCTATACCATGTAGGTAACATCTTTTATTAGGCCAAATGTTCAAGCTGGAGTAAGAGAACAAGCTTTTGGGCACATGAGCACCTTTTTCAGGTCTGGGAACATTTACCTTTGCAGCTTTTCTCATGTAGACCTCGGCATCTTCCCCAGTTAAGTAGTTCAACTGAGACTGCCGCCAGCTGGCTCCAGTTTGTGTGGCTCTTGCCTGCTAATCTGTCTTGGACTCCAAGCTGTGTGTGACTCCTGTTAGACCTTCAGGCCAGAAACCAGAGGATTCTGCTTGCCTGTCCATTGCAGACTTCTCCTGGAGTTGGTGGAGAAAGATAGGTACCTCTGGACATCAATCCCTCTCATCTTGTCTTGAACAAGGCACGTAGCTCCTAGGTGATAAATGCTGAAGGGGAGTCCTACCTTTACTGCTCAGTGGCAGCCATAACTAATTTCTCAGCTCTTCGCAAACCAAGTCTGGTTCCTCCAACCTATTAAAATAATTTAAGGCTGTAAGATGATCCTCTGGGAAAGAAGTACTGCTGTGGAGAACCTTAAGCGGTTCAGTGAAATCTAGGTGCAATTTTTTCATGCTGGGAGGCACCTTCGCTTCCCTAAACTCTCCAGAGTCTCAAAGATCAAAAGCTGCTTCTTGCTAATTTGGAGAGAGACAGATACAAGACTTTTGCTCCCTTTGAAAGTTCTGTTACTTGCCTTCTGGGGATATAAAATTTTGCAATCCCAGCTCAGTCTGTTGTTCAAATTCCTTTCCAGCTGTGTGGTCAGTACTAAGAATTAAATCCCAGAGAAGTGGACTACTGGTGCTCAGTGGGAAATTTCCTTGTAGCAAGGTCAGCTCCCTCCAGAACATCTGGAGCTGGTCCCTGGTGGGACAGGATAGCCAGCCAGATGCACCACGGAGCTGATGCATTTTGGCAATTGTTGGTGACCAAGTTGAGCATGCACTTGCTCCTCACGTGACGTGCAGAAGATGTGTTCTCCATTCTGATTATTTGAATGTATATATGTGAGAGAATGGTTGGGGTTTCCCGCATCCTGTTGCCTTTTTGCATGGACTGGTTTGCCCCCCCCCATACCCATCCAGCCCTTGGGTTGCCCGACACCTCACATTTTCTTTGTGCTTCCCTTTCAGATGTGGATGTTCTTCAAAGACTGGGCCTGTCAGGGAAAAGGCCATCGAGCGGATGGTCCTCATCACGTACAGTTCCTCAAGGAGTCATTCCTTTCAAATCAGGGGTCATCTTCACTCAGCGAGCACGTGTCGAAGCACCAGTCAGCACCATCCTCCCCGCAGGCTCCAGCACTGACCTGCTCCTAGTGCTGAGCCTCTGCTCCCACCGCATCAACAATGCTTTTCTCTTTGCCGTCAAGAGCAAAAAGAAAAAACTGCAGCTGGGAGTCCAGTTTGTGCCTGGGAAGATCATAGTATATGTGGGCCACAAGCGCTCTGTATATTTTGATTACAATGTCCATGATGGCCAGTGGCACAATATGGCCATCAATATCCGTGGCCAGACAGTCACTTTATTTACTTCTTGTGGGAAGCGCAGAGTACATGCGGATTTGCATCTTAAAAAGGACGAGGCATTGGATCCACATGGATCTTTCCTCTTTGGGAAGATAAACCAGCACTCCGTGCAGTTTGAAGGAGCCATCTGCCAGTTCGATATTTATCCTTCTGCCAAGGCAGCTCATCATTACTGTAAATACCTGAAAAAACAGTGCAGGCAAGCAGATACCTACCGGCCGAACCTGCCCCCCCTCATCCCCCTCCTGCCCAGGGATCCCAGTGCCTCCCCGAGTACCCCACAGCAGATGGAGCCCTCGCTGCAGGGTCTGAAAAACCTGACCACTGCTGCCCCATCCTTGGAATTTGGCAGGGTCACTGCACCCCTCAAGACTCGGAGTTCAGGTGCAACAACCATCACATTGGTATCATCCCCACCATCACTGCCAAGACTGACAACCAAAGCCACAAAAGTCACAGTGGCCCCATCTCCTGTTCCATCGAGTACTGGAACACAGCCACCCGCCCGTTCGCTCCCTTGGGGGACAGTGACGACCCTCAGGGTCTCTCGGCCCACTCCCAGCATGCACATGGAGAAAAATCCCTTTCCCACGGCCAAAAAGGCCCTACCAACAAGCCAGAGCCCTGCTGTGGCCAGCAGGAAGGAGTCCAAGCAAGAGACCAAAAAGAAGACCAACCAAAAACCCACCATTGAGCCCTCTGAAGCACTCAGTACTGTAAAGCCAATGAGGAGGATGACTGATAACACAACCAGCAATGTCCACTTTGTCACCCTAAAGCAAACCCTGCAGAACCCAAGCAATGGGCCCGTTCCAAAGAAGCACGTGCCGTCCCCCACCAGGAAAGTGGATCCTAGTAACGTCCCTCTGGTGTACCCCAAACCTCCCCTGGGGTCTGCCCGTCCTGTCTCCAGAGCCAGGGTACAGGCCTTCAACCTCACCACCCCAGCTGTGACTGACGGCTATCAAATCTTTGACCCCCTTGGACCCACTCCGTTTCCATTTTTACTGGGATATCCAGGAGTGAAAGGAGAGAGAGGACCTCAGGTAAGTTCAAGCTCTTAATGTTGAGTATTCCCAGTCATAGCTCAGCTAAATGGTTGGCAGACCATGACCTACAATGGGTTTCTATAATGTTTAGTGGAGTGTGACAACTCAAAATAGCAGCCAAGCACTATCGCACTTCTGATGGTCACAATTTTAGCATGTATCTCAGTGTAAACTGGAGTGCTCTGTGATGGTGGGTGCCCCTTAAAAGTCTGTGATTAAAGTTGCTGCTTAATGTTAGATTTAAGAAAAGAAAAAAAAAAAAACAAAAAAACACCCACCTTCCTTCCTACAAGTTGCTGGTTAAAATTTTGATGGCCAGGTCGGAGCTTTGTTCCACACCCCTGGTTTTTCTCAGGGCCAAGAGAGCAGAACTGCTGGTCACCTTCCAAAGAAAACCCAGGTGCCTCAAAAACATGCCACAAACTAACTATTTCTTAACACTGGTTATTAATCTGTTTTGTGCCTGAAATTCACATTTCCAGAGAAGTGCCTTGTTTCAGCAAATGCAAGTACAGAGATTGCTTCAGGATTTATTTTTTTAAACAAACTCCCCTCTATTTTTATGGTATAAGTTAATTTTATGTTATTTTTTTTTTATTTCTCATAGCCCACACTTAAAACGTGCAAAGAGTTTCCTTTATAAACTTAACTACTCTATTCCACACACAATAATCACTCTCAGGGTGTATATCTTGGCCATCATAAAAGTATACACACATTTTGTAATGCTAAAAGCAGTCAGGCCACGCTAATTATCTGCTAGCTTTTTTTTTTTTTCAAATGCAAGAATGCAAACAGGATCTTTAAACTGGCCAACTTTTAGGAGGATTTGGTGTTCCTACCCAAGCCTTTTGCTATATTGTGTATACGAGAGAGGGGTTGCACATGTAAAATAAGTTTCTCCCAGACGGAGTCTTCCGTTGCCAAGTTCCAGCCTAGAGCAAATTTTTACAGCTGACTTCTTAAAATAGTGAAAGAAGGGTTTACAATGGAAATATTGAGACTGGCTTAAGGAACACAATCAACAGCACTTGTCTGCAGATGTGCTGCTCATTGTTACAAGTAAAAGCTAAAGTGAAATGGTTGTGTTTCCGAAGCCCTCAATGGGTGCTTACCTTCAAGGTTTGCATTTCCTGCGTGTCCCATTTCAAAGCAGTGTGGTGATTTCTCTCCTTGTAATTTGGGTGGGGAGTCACTGATGGGGGTGTTTCGTTCGAAGGTTCCCATCCCTGGGGGAGGTGAAGATGCTCCCCTGGGCGGGGGATGCAGCGCAGGCAGCCTTGCTCTCCTGCCTGACTTTACAGGCACGCATCCCTGATGTAGTCTTTGTACTTGGAGAAGTTTTGCTAAATCCCCGAGTAGACAGAATGAGCTTCAGTGATTTTATCTTTGGGCAGTCTTCTGTGTTTCGTGGAGAGTTGTTTCAGGCATATTTCCAAGAGGAGAAATTCAGCAATTGTGAACTTCTCTTAAAACACTATTTACCTGTAAGGTGTAAATCTGGGTGGCCTGCTCTGAGCCCAGTGAAATTCTGACCTTTTCCAACTTCTTGCCCTGCAAGTATCATGAGGGTGACCAAGCTCCAAGCCCCCACTTCCCCCTGCAATGTAAAGAGCTTGTTATTGAACTGGAGTGGAAAATCCTTCTCAGCTTGTGAATGAATCATAGCAAAGAAACTGATTCAGGCTGTGGAGGGCTGAGGGAAGAGATGGCAGGATTTTTCCATCCCATCTGAGAACAACTGGAGTCCTGAACTGAGGGAAAGGAGAACATTTTGAGGCTCTGTCTGGCCTTATCCTCTTTGACTGCTGGAAACAAAGTCGGCACTTTGGGAGGGAAAGGTTATGGCTTGGCTGGAGCTGGCTGCCGTGCGGTGCTTGATAGCTCCTGTGACTCACTCGGAGATCTCTGTACCATACTTTGTTGGATGTCTCTGACGTGGGAAGAGAAAGAGGAGAAAAGACCGGAATGGGGATGACATGTTGAGAAATTAATGTAGCGCTTCTATAGCCAGACGAGCATGTTTCAGAACAAGTGCTGATAAATGCTCTGTGCTTGAGTAATTACCTGGCGCCGTCCTCATGTTGTTGGGCAGACGTTTCTGATGAGGTCAGTACAGCCCTTCCTGCTCTGCTGCATGATATCGCAGCCCGGCGCTTTCTCTGGACGGGGCAGGTTATGGGCTGGGAACGTCATTCACAGAGTCTAGCACATGGGTGGAAGGATACGAGATTAATTATTTTTCCCAGTTGTGTTGCCTGATACAAGGTCTTTTCAAGAGACAAGGCTGTCACTCTGGGCAGAGAAGTGTGTATGGGAAACTGCCTTCTACCTTTTCAGCAAGGATTGGGGCCACCTTGGCAATGATTTCTGGGCAGAGGCAGGCTGGCAGCCAGCAGCCCCCAGCCTGTCCTGCTGCCACTTAGAAAGAAAGGACTGTCCTTAATCCTGATCATCCCAAAATCAGGATGTGAATGACAGCCGCGGTGCAAGGCAGTGATGACTCAGGCTCTGTGGTCTCTGTGCAATTCTGGCTTTGTGAATGCTACCAAAATAACTGTGGCATAATCTTAGCTGTGCAGAAGGGCCCCATCCCCACAACTGAGGGAGGTGTACGCATGGTTAGAGGAGCGCAAGCAAGGAGCTAAAAGGATTTGTTCACCTAGCAATAAAAGGCAACATCCTCTGTGGATTAATCTGTCCCGGAAAGACCACCACTGTGCTGCGCAACAGGAAATAGAGACGCTGCGTCCCACATGCAACTAATGGCAGAGCATTAATTCTTCAGGAATGTTGGGTTTGCTGGGCGGCTAGAGGAGGAAGGATAATATGTTCTTAAAAAAGAATAATTTCTTGGGAACCATTAATAACCACAAGCATTTGGGATCTCGGCTCTACATTTCTTTTGGAGGGGGGAAATAGCAAAAAGAACACCCAAACATCATGCTAAGTCAGTAATGCAGCACTGACTCAGCAGATGGCAAACGTCCCTCTGAGTCATCCACGGCTGCCCGCAGCACCTCTGCTGAGCTTTGCTCAAGATCTCCCGTCCCTGTGCGGCGCCAAGTGGGCCTTTGCTCAGCTTGCAGAGCTGATCCCAGCACACGGCTGCAAGTAGCTTGGATACCCACAAAAGAAAAATATATATTGAAAAATAGTATTTTGTTGCCAGCGTGTCAAGCCCTCGAACTGTTGTAAGGCTGTGAGGTGATAGGTGTTTGAATCTTTTGGTAGATGGGGTATCATCTGCTTGTCTATACCAGCAGCAGGGTTGACGGGGAGATTTAGGGGGCTGTAGCCCTCTCCCCTGCTCATCAGCACTGCCTGCTGGGATGTGCATGCTCTGTGTAATGTGGCAAAGCTGCAGCAAACCCCTTCTTGCCCTGGCGTAGCTGGGGTCTAGCTGGCTTGTCCACGCTGTACCCCAAGTTGGCCCTTCCTCCTCCTGTATAAGAAAGCTGTAATTCCATAGCTTATTGGCCCTTACAAACAAAAAAATACCCAAATTGACTCTTTCGACAAGTGTCTGAGGGTTATTTTTAGAGCAAGAAAACCACACCTGATGCTGAACGTGCAGAGGAGCGGACCGAGTTCACTAGGAGGCTGTGCAAGCACTGAGTAACGCAAGAGGAGCGGGGAGGGAGCGTGTTTCAAACGACTCCCCGAGTATCCGAGTCGGAAGAGTCCCCAGGCGGGAACGCCAGCAGCCTCCGGTTCCCATCTGCACGGCACGGTGCGCAGCCAGGAGCCCCAGGTTCGAACCCTGGTGGCAGCAGCCCAGCCAGAGGTGTGGCGTTACTCTGGCAGGCAGCCTTCTTTCAAAGGCAGATGTGTTTCGGAGCGCGTCCCCAGTCTAGACTGCTCTTGCTGCCATCTTCCGCACGAGCAGTTTGTCTTGGAGCCCAGCTCCTTTCATAAAGAAGCAATCCTTGCCAATTCAATCAGTGGGTAGGGGAGAGAGAGGTGATTGGGAACGCTGATAAAATATGAAGTGCCTATTTCCATTCTTCCTTGTACCAGAAAAGGCTACTCAAGCTGACAGTCTATGATAAATTAAGGAACACACAATGTGTTTGAATGTCTCTTAATGAATGAGTCATATTAATGAAAAAAAAAGATCGCACGCTTTGTATAATACATGGGAAAAGTTTTAGCCTCAGTCACAAAGCTGGATCATAATTTTTTTTGCTAATTTAACCAGAACTATCCCCAAAGGGAAGTCTTCTTGCAGGCAAATGACTAAGCATCAGAGAGCTCTATCCGTGTAAAACAAAATTCATTTTGAAGAGCGGTAGTTGAAAGTGTGATTGAGATAAATGTGCTGCAAAGGATGTAGGGTTGTATTGTATAAATATATACAGGTATTTTTATAAATCTTTAAAAACAGAAAGTGAGTGATAGAGTATGGGATCCCTCTATTTCTTCACACCCCTTCAGACTCCCTTCCAAGGTCTGAGATTGCTCAAGAGTCTGAAGCGCCTCATGGAGAGACTGTTCCTGAAATGTCTCTATAGAAAAGCTGCTCTTATCAAGCTGGAATACTAATATTTTGTTATGTATTGTGCTGTCACTCTATTAGTAATCCAGTTGTGGACAAGGACTTTTCTGTGATAGGTGTTGCACAGACCCAGAATAAACATCTGTGTCTATTGCAGAAATCATATTACAAGACTGGCTTTCCACCAACATCTCAGTTCCTGCCAGAATTATGAAGGCTTTTTCATTTTAGACTGGTTGAGACCCAGATGTGTCCAAATTTAATATGATAAGCCTGCCTTGGAGAAGAAAGTAACCGAAGTGCTAGATTCCCCCCCTTCCCCCCGCCCCCCCCCCCCAAAAAAAAAAGAATTCCAGGTTTGTTTTAGGCAGTACTTCAATCCGGGTTTTAGTTTAGGTCCTATCTCCCTCTCTGCGCAGTGCCTGGCAAGGACAGTGAAGTGTGGTTGGTGTGTCTTTTGAAGATGAAATCTTCTCCTTCCTTTCTCTTCTCCTGAGCTAGGGGATTTTTAATTCTAGTGCTGCCCATTTAGCTGCTCAGTCTCTCTGTGCTGATGCTTTCCAGATGTACAAGGCTAAACGGTGGATTTGTGGCAGTGGCCTTGCATATGAAATATGCCTCATCCTCCTCCAGGAAGAAAACAAGACAGGTTCTCTGTCTGCAGGGGTAACATCACTGCTCAGAACTTGATGCCAAAGTGAGGAGAAGCTTTTCATGCATTTTTCTGAACTCCCTTTTAAGTTGGGTTTTACCACATGCATTAGCATCTGAGAAAGAAGAATGTTGTCTCTTCTCTCTTCAATCCTTGCAGTGTTTTGCACAGTGCAGGATGCCCACCTCTGAAATACAACCCTTTCTGGGATAAAGAACTGTGCCACTAATGCCCTGCAGGGGTACAGAACAGGGGAGGCAGAAGTACATTGGGGATACCCTATAGATGTGTCAGTCTATCAGTGTGTGCTGGAATAGGAGCTGAATTGTGTCCTGGGTAATTGTCAGCTATTTGCTACTAGGCTGAGTACTTGCCCCTGGGGAAACCATTACAGGAATACTTTGCTATCTAAGCAAGTTGATTTAGTAGTCATTCGAAAGGAAGCGAGTCATTTCCCAAATCAACAGCACCAATTCCTGTACCGATTATGCTTTTCTTCAAGCCCTCTCCCAACAGGTTCAGCCTTGCTCAGGTTTTGAGATCTGAAGGCACCTAGCTCCCAGCGGCGTTGCTGCAGGCAGAGGAAGCAGTGTGAGGAGGGTCATGATGTGGGAGAGGCAGAGGTATAAACTGGCTGATCTCGGCAGCAAGAGGAAATGTTGAGATTTCTCTTGTCCTCAGGGTCCGATGTATTTTGCTTTCAGACAACTTAATTTTCCATTTGCAATTTGAAGCTCGAAAAGCTAAGACAAAAAAGTCTCTTTTGCGCCAGAAAGTTTCCCAGCAGCAGCTTAGAATAAATCCTATAATCATTTGGTGGGATCAGTCATCATTGCTAATGCTACCGTGGGAAACTGAGAAGGGTTAAACTTTTATGTGGCTGCCATTAGCTACTTCACAGAACTGTTCAGGCTGGTTAACGATTCAGCTGTTTGGCTTGAGAAGAGAGAATATCTGCTTCTGCCACGTTTCTTCTTGATCTCGGATTTTGCTTTGTGTGATAACAGGGTGTGTGTTCTCTGCCATCGGTTTGCAGAAAGGAGTAGGCAAGAAGCCAGAGAGACAAGAACCAAAGTGCTAGGAACGGCAGCTCGCTGCAGGAGGCTGTCAGCTTTGCCGATCTCATGGGGCATCCGTGCAATGGGAGGGCAGGAGCAGAGGAGTGGTATCTTCTTCCAGCTGCCAGGAAAAGGAAACCTTCCTGCCTCTCAGAGCACTTCCCGCTGCTCCCTATGGAATTCCCCAGGGATGCTCTAAAGGATACAATGGAAAGGTCCACACAGGCTCTGTGTGAACAATTTAACTCTTCCCTGCACCCCTGCATTAGGGGTGAGGGTGGAGATGTCTCTGGCGAGCGTGGGGACTGCATGGGCATTACCTCCAGGCGGACTCTTAGCAGCTTGCTGTGTGGTGGCTCGTTGATAGATGTTTCTTGCTCTCCATGTCTTGGAGCCTTACGTTTTAAGTGGGACTGCATCCATCATCTGTAAGTAGCTGGGCCCTGATCCAGTCTTATTCTTCTCTGGCTGCCTCTTCGGATGTGCGTTTTTCTTGTGTGTTTCAGTATTGCTCTCCCCAGGCAAAGCCAGTTGTCTGACGTGGGCCTCTTGTTTGAGAACTTGAGCTGGATGATATAGAGGCATATGTATAGGGCAGAGGAGAACTGAGTCACTAGGAAGGCACAGTATGTGTCTCATTCAATCCAACTGCCAAGGAACTGGGTGAGAAGCTAGAAGGTGGTCTTGCAGCACATCATGTCTCACAACTACCCGTGTTCATCCAGCTACCCCAGTCCTCTTCCACCTTGGCTTGCTTCTAAGTTTTATGTGGTCACGCTCTTGCCTTATGCAGTTACCGTAGTGGTTGGCACCTTTTAGCCATTCATCCTATAGTCACCTTATTTCTCTTCCTCTTCAGGAGAGGAAAAAAAAAAAAGACTGAAGGAAAGGCAAATTAAATCAAAGCAAAGCAATAAGACTCCTGAATTATGTGCTGCTCTTTCTGTGCTGTTCCAGCTAGATGCCTTTCCCTTAACTCCATATTCCCACTCCAGTGCAGGTATTAACTCTCTCCTTATTTTTATGTTAGCTTCAGTTTATTCTGAACAGCCCACATTTTTGGAGAAGCTTTTTACTCAAGTGGCCAAGTACAATTGCAGCTGCTGTTAGCAGGAAGGTGGAAAAGGTCACCTCAATTCTGGTGCGCAGGGAACGCAGTTCTCAGTTGCATCTTCTCTCTTACTTCACCTTGTAGGGGTAAATGGGGATGTGTTTTGATGGAGAAGAGGTTAAGCAGCTGAATTAATCTTTGGTAAATTCTATTAACTGTTGCTGCATCAGTTGCATTGGATTCATGTTTTGGTAGTTATCTTCCCAAATAAAAGGGCAAGGAGATTTTTTTAATAAAAGCTTGGATTCTGGAGCACAATTATACACGAGGCTTAAAAAACCCTACAATCATGTGTCTATTTGCACAGCTGTATAATTGCATTATGCATGGGGCCCTGAGCTGGCACAATGGCAGGTTAAAATGCTGCGTATATTGGTAAAATGAGGGTCAGCTGTATCAATGAGAGTTGTTAATACAAGGACCAGTAATACTGTGTTAACCAGCAATAAGCAACTTGCAAAGGGGTCAGGTGAAGTGTCCCAGGCTACAGAGACTGGAAATCCTCAGGACAGGCAGCTGTCTTGGGTAGTAGTAGTGAGTGATATGGTGGTAGAAGTCTATCCCTGTGTGTCTTTGTGGGGCATTAGCTATTCTATGCTGCGCAGGCTCTTACACTTTTAAAACAATCCTTTTCTTGTCATCTTTACTACAGATAGAAGTAACTGCAGAAAAAAATATATGTTATGATTCATTTGATGCAAATTAGTAGCACAGAGAAACCTACCCTGGGCTTTGCTTACTCCTCCCCTGTTTTTTTTCTACTGTACCAAATGTGGATGGATGTCTTTTTTAAAAATCACTTTTATACAAATTAATTTGCTGCTTATTGTAGGAGGGTTGGTAATATTAGGGGAGTGTTTATTCATCAGTTACCTATATGGTTCGGGCAGTTTTCTGTGTTCAAAATCTTATCCTGGACATGAGATTTAGGGTAGGGATCTCCAGGGTTTATTTTTGTTACTGAATCATGCACTTGATGACTCCTGAAAACTGCATTAGATATCGTGAACTTTTCATTCTTCCTCAGGGCCAGTAATATGCTGCAGAGCCTGAGCAGTTCTGCCTGGCAATCCTTCAGCAGCAACAGGGTCAGCCTTGCAGCAGGCTCCACTCAGGGTTGATTGTGCATGTGAGGTCCTACAGAGATGACCCAGTGGGAAGGGAGTGAGTCCGTGCTGAGGCCAGAGTGTGTCAGTGGGGCTTGTGCTGCACCTGCTCCATGTGATGCACCTATCTTCCCTGCGGAGCGTTGCTCCTGGGACCTGCTCTCCTGCCTGCCACGCAGTTGGAGAGCTCAGGCTGCCTTCCAAACATCCTTCAGTCTGCTGCTCTGGATCTCTCTCTCCCCTGGATGCAATGAAAACTTGTCTTTTGTAACAAGCTACTAGAATATAAATCCTCTGGGAGACACTTTAATTAACAGTTATTCTTGTTAGACATATTTGGCTTGGAGGAAAAGAAGTTTTGAGGAGTTATTAGGAGTTGCAAATGGCTCTCCAGAAATCTGAATTCTCCAGTCCATTGAAAAAATGAATAAATAAACGAATAAATTCAAAGGAGTTCAAACCTCACTGGTTAAGTATTTTTTCCTAACCTGTTTCAGATCAGTGCACAGCTGGGCGCCTGATATCTCCACTTTGTTCTCACCCTCTTCCAAGAACTCCCACTACTCTGACATGTATGAGTTGACCTCTCCTATATTACAGAGCTGCATTTAAGAATTTCCAACATTGACACCAATTTTATTACATTTTATAACATGCCGCTTTAAAATATGAAGTGCTGGGATGCGATTGTGTTGCAACTCATATAGGAACCTACAATACCAAGAACTATATATCTTCAGCTGATATATATTACAACACACAATGTTCTTCCCTCGCCAAGGTGCTAACACGTTACTTCTGTTGTGCGCTAGCACGTAGCAGGAAAACTCCGAAGCTGAGAGACAGTTGTGTTACCCCTGTGTTACAGCATGGGTCCGGGAAAGTGGAAGCGTGAAACACAGCTGTGATCACGGGGATGCGGTCTGCAGCAGAAAGATGTGAACGCTCTGTCTCATCACTGTGGAAAGATATGCTTCTGCAGATGTTATTGTGCATGGCTTTTCATCCCTTTATAGGAGTAGCATAAGTTGAAGGGAAATTCTGGCCGTGGTGTTATAACTGGCCCTTCTCCCCAGGTCTTTTCCAAATGGTTGTATTGTGGGTCTCTCTGAAACACTGTTAGGAGCACCATCCTGTTATAGAACCATCATTAATACCTGTTTTTATTTTTCTAGGGTCCACCAGGTCTGCCAGGCTTACCAGGACCACCTGGCAAGAGAGGTTCCCGAGTAAGTGGTTTAAAAATTTCTATCCATTTGTACTTGTATCTGCCTGTTCTACTGTTCTAAGGGCTGTTGTATGTTCCTGTGGCTGAATAATGAGTGCTTTAAGCCCTGCTGTTGAGGTCTAGCCTTCCTTCTTTCTCTCATTCCCTGTTAAAGGTTTTCAGGAGGCCATGCTGGTGATTTGCAGCCTCCATGAGCTAAGGTTTGGCATCAGCAAAGACTGGGGATGAATGCTTCCAAATGGCTGTCAGAAGAATGAGTTCTGTCTGTCTCATTTTGTTTCTGGTATTCGTCCCTTTTTGCAAACCCAGTGCTGAATATTAGCTTTGGCTGCATTTTGTTCTGTCCTTCACTGTCCCCAGCTTCCCAAACTGCTTCTTTTGAGGTCCTTCACTGTCACTGTGCCTTCACTTAGTGGGACCATGGTCTAGGACAAAGGACTCGACACACAAGGATGAGCTTTTGTGTTGCCCAGACGGAGACCTGGTGTCTGACTCCTTTTCAAGATCTACAGCAAAATATCTTAGCTGTTCTACAAGATCCATTGCAAATTCCTGAATTTCTTCTTCCCCACATTAAATTCTGATGCAGATCTTTGAACATTGAGTGTTAAGCTGAGGAAACATCTGGTGCTGAGTGCTGCAGCTAGCTGTGAGAAAAGCTTTCTGCATTGGCCTAGCTGCAGAAGTAGTCTCCCAAAGCTGGGCAACATGCCTGACCTGGATACAGTTAACTGTTGGCACCATTTTCGTGGTAGCACGGTGCTGTCCCACAAGGTACGGTCATGCAGCCCATTTCCTGAGCACTGAACTGATGTGGGTTGGGAATCAAAAGATGCAAGTGTCTGAGGCTGGAAGAGGGGAATATTTGGATCCGTGATCCAGGCAGCATCCTGGCCTGGCAGCAGAGGGAGATTTCCTCACACATACTTGGCTAAAACTCAACCCCATGTAATGTCTTTAAAGAACAACCAAGAGGCTAAGAGCTAGAAGGTTGTGCATTCCCTGAGGACACTTGTTACAGTACTGTGAGATCTTGCAGTAACCAGTAAAGATCAACACACCTCCTTTCTACAACAATAAAAGCCAAAAGGTCTGCAGGACCCCCAGCAGCCTGGGCATGGATTTCAACAGACCTAAACACTGATTTGGGCTGTAAGTGTAAGGCATTAGATAGCACCAGGCTCACGTGTTTTATAGACAGGACAATCTGTTCCACATTAGATATGTTCTTTAGTGAAACATCAGCACGACTGGTTGTACAGCCCTGATGTCTTCTGTTTACAAATGCCTGAGCAGCAACCACATCAGCAAATTGCCCAGAGTTTGCAGTTCTTGGCAAGTCCCCATTAAGGCTGAAAGTTTGTTCTTACTGCAGCTCATTACTCACAAGAGGTATTTGGTGTTACTTCTTGCAACCCTGTGGCGTGCAAACTAGGCTCCATGTCTGGAGACCCCAGCTGCATACCCTGCCTGCTGTGTGAATGACCAAATTTCAGCTGTACGTCAAAATTCCACTACCTACCAAAGCTTGAGTTTTTCTGAAGAAAAAAGCATTGTGGAAGCTGTGTCATAACTTTGTGTTATTCCCCAGCTGTTGCATGCTCCATCCTGTATTTAAGATGATCCTCTGAAAGACAATAAGCAACAGAGGATTTCTGAGTTCAGTCCCTACTAGAGGTGCTGAGAATCAGCCCAGGAAAGAGTTCCCAGTTAGGAAGTGCTCAGCACAGCTGAGCCTAGCTTGGCTCAGACCTCTGCAAAGAGGCTGTGCTAATTTTGGGAGGGGGCAAAAGGGTCACTCTGTAAATGTCTGGCCTGGAGCACTGGAGACAGAGCTGCTCTGTGCATAAGTTGTTTTGACTTTGCAACATGTTTCTTCTAGTATTTTTTTCTTGTGGCTCTTTGGGGTTTAAGGATTTCATTGCAAAGAAGAGGAGCTGCCAGAAACGAAGACGGGCTTAGGGGAATTCTCGTGTCTTTTGCTTTTGTTGTGCATGAGCCACTTAAAAATAAATGTGCAACACTGTAGGGGTTATGTTCTACGCCTGCCTAACCCAATCCTCAAAGCAGCTGCAGAGTTCTTGCACCAGCCCAGCCCATGGGTAACCCATGGGGTGTCCCATGAGGCTCCAGCCAAAGATTGGAGCTCCTGAGGGGAGGTGAATATTGCATGCAACTTTGCAGTGCTGGATGCCAGGAGAAAGAAAGGCTTTTTTTCTTGTCACCAATGCAGTTTATGGCCAAAAGTACGAGACGTAATTGACCTTGTTGTAGCTTGCATAATTTCTACATTATTAATGCTTATACAATTATTTGGCTCATTTGAAAATCTAGTAGCAACATTTGACTCATGACCTTCTGTAGCTGTGAAGTCCATAAAGTTGCTCTTTCGCTGATGTAGCGCAGTATTTCCACTCCTTTGAATTCTGTATTGTCTCTGTTGTATTTCCCTTTCTCCCCCCATATTGGCCAGGGTAAAATGAAAGCTCTGATTAGCTTTTGCTTTGAGGGTGAGATTGTGGTCAGTGACTGTAAGAAAAGCTGGCTGATCCCACACTTCACTCTCCTTATTTCCAGCAGCGAAGTACCGCTAGACGTGCCTGTGCAGTCTGAATGTTGCTCTTCCGTGTAAGCAATGCCACCTGGTTTGCAACAACAAATGCCAATCTTTGTAAAAGCATGAAAGAGGTTTTGTTCAGGACACATGTCAGCATTCAAGTGCAACCCAAGGTAGGGTAGCTAAGCGAATAGTGGCAGTCCTCTTGAAAATGGGAATTTCTTGATTTTTGGGGTTTTGTTTTTAAAGCCAATCCCCATTTTAGGAGCATGGAATTAATTTTACACCCTATCACTCAGTATCAGGGACCCATTGAGACAGATTCAGGCTATATCTGCAACTCTGAAGGCAGAGATATATGACAAATGAAAGCTGGGTATTTCTTCTTCTCACTATTGCCTAAGGAACTCCAAGGGAACAGAGTAAAAATGTTGCAATTCTGATGACTGGAAATGATGGCTAATAACACTTTCTCAGGAGCTTTGCAAGCCTGTATAGATATTGCTGTATTGGTCATGTTCTCTTTACAGGAAGGTTTTCTCTATGTCTGTATCTAGCTAGGATTGTTTTCAGCTTTTATGTCTGCATTAAAGAATCCAAGGCATAAGCAAGAGATCTGTCCACACCACATCTCCTCAAATAAATGTGTCGTTTGCCTTGGCAAGTGTCTGTGTAAGATCTGAGGTGCCTCTTGAAGGGAATGGCAGTTTTAGCAATGAAGGGTTTCCCCAGCTTTATGGGATGTGAAAGCACTTTGCCAGGCATGTAGTGGGACAGCTTTTCCATGGTTGTGTGTGTGAGTGGTGGCACTTGGGTACATGCACAGCAACCTGAGCAGAGCAGTTCTGTGCAAGCGATGTGTGTTGGACTTCATTTCTGCAGATGACCTTTACGTTTCTTCAAACATCAAGATTTAGTGGGGAGGCAGTGACTGAGGCTGGGTTTTGCTCGCGGAGCTGTGCTAACAAGCTCTACAAGTAACTGTCAACAAAGGGCTCCCGGTGGAGCGGTAACTTCTGCACCATTGTAGTTTATTCCTGCCTCACCCAGGACTTGATTAGCTTCAGTCCCATGCTGTCTGCATGAGGGGCTATTGCCAGCACATCTATGTTGATCACAAATTGTGACTCATCCCAATCCTCACTGGTATAGTTAGACCAGCAAACTACCCCCGATTTGATTGGGTCTGCAGAAAAGTAGTGAACCATTGTACTTGGTCTTAAGTGCTGCCTTCCAGACGAGTGCTATGTAAATCCTAGTTATCTGTTCTCCTACGTGAAGCGGACAGCAAGCTGACATGTGACAGACAGGAGTCCGGTTGTCAGCTTTGCTCCCAGGACAGCAAGAAAAGAGCTATGGTCAAACTTTCCAAAACACTTAAATAATTTAGGAAGCCAGGTCCCCCTGGCAGTCAATTTCCCCCTCTAACAGGTGAGCAAACTCAGGTACAAGGGGAGTGTTTTACCCATGTCCATGCAACAGGTCAGAGGCAGAATTGGGAATAAAAGGCCTGGCATGCTGTAATTGCTCTTGTTTTATTTAACCTCTCTGATACAGTACAGGACAATATATATGCGCTCCCTGATGCTTTGGGATGCTCTTGCCATCCTCCTGTGAACCTTAGCAGCTTGAAAAATTGCAAGGTCCCAGTGCAACGGGTCCTTGTTACATTTGGTGTGTGGTTGCAAAAAATCTCCCTTCCCTTCAAAATGCAGGGCTTCCCTCCTAAAACAATCAAGAACTTAGCTGTAGAGGTTCCCCGATATCCTCATTCCATTAGGAAGGTTTTCCAATTTCTGCAAATAAGTGTTTAAAGAAACAGTTTGTTTGGCTTCACTTCAAATATTTAGCTCATTTTTTCAGCAAGCCAGAGGTCAGAGTGAGATCTGTAGGTCAGGAGCAGAAAAAGTTGCTTTACACAGTGAAACCCCAAGACATAATGAGTTTTGAATGAGTGGTCATTCCTCTGACTGAAGCTTTCTAGCATTTAGCAGGAGTTTGGAGGATTTTTTCCCCCTCCTCCTGAATGCTGGAGGGATGGGGAGAGCTGTGCACAGTTACACTTTTGTTAATTTTTGCGGGCCGTGAACCATTACATATAAAAGCGCTTCTGTGAGCAGGGTCCCATCTCCAGGCACGTCACCGAGATGAACTGGATGGCACAGTGTAGTTCTCAAGCAGCATCATTCACGTAAAAGACATTCCAGGGAGATTACAAACCCCGCCACCTTTGGGAAACCCCCCCTTACTTGGAGAACACATTCAGGGTTTGTTCTGGTCTCCATGCCACTGAGCCTTGGGCTACCGCTGCCCCATGATAAAATTGTCCATGGAATTTCTGGTGCAAGGCTTGGAAGATTTCAGATGCAGGCTTGCTTGCTGCTAGATTGGATTTTTTCAGCAGTTATAAGGGAGCCAAAGCAGGTGGGTAAACAGGCACGTGTGCAAATAGTAATATGTGCTGTGGGATTTTTTTATTCAGTGGTCTCAGCATTGTCCCATCCTGTGTGTAGAAAAGAGGAGCAACACTAATGTATTGATAATAAATATATTTGGGAGAATCCCAATTTCTAAATATAAGTGGGAAATTGAATAAAATCCAGGATAGCATGAGTAAAATATAGCAATTAACTGTAGAACTAAGCTCTTGAATTGCTTCTCCATAAAGAAAGGGCTATTTCTAGGAGCACTAGTTGGAGATGGGCAATTCTGCTGGGCACAGTAAGAGAATAGGAATGAACATTGGACTGGGTTTAATAAAACAAGGGCGGGTAGCTTGGGGGCATGATGACTGTTATCGGGGCTTGCAGATTGGTACGTGGATTAATTTGTAAGGCCTGCCTGTTCAGATTTTGTATTGCTAACAGCTCCTGGGGCGGATGCTGTCCTGTACCTTTTGTTACTCAGCCCATCTAACTGTACCACACTGCGTCTTCCTCCTCTGCCAAGAATGTGGGTGTAATCACAGATTCAGGACGAACCATGTTGGAACACATCAAGATCAGTTATTTTTTACCATTTTTAGGACTACTGCCAGACTACGCCCTTTTCTCTCCACAGTTACAAGAACAGTTTAAAAAGTCTAGCACAAGCCCCAGACTTGGTTACGGCAGTTTCTTGTGTGCCAGACTGGACTCCCCACTGTTGCTTCATCAGCAGGATGTGGCCACTTCTCACTAGGATAAGACCACATTGGTCTTCAGGAACAGGATGGGTCTCTGACCTTTCTTTGCCTGGATTACACACTATGAGTGTCACTGAATTCAGTGGTAAAGGCTCCATCTTATGTCAAGAGCCTGTGTTTTTCATAATCACGTGTTTTGTCACTGGATACTGGGTCTAGATACTTTCTCCCTTCTTCCTTCCTTTTGGTTAAGGCCTTTTATGATTTTGTTGCTGTGCTTTGGTTTAGCTCTGGAAGAGCCTGCACCAGATTTTGCTGGAGGTGTGATTAGTGTCTTATCCAGGAGCTCTTGATCAGCAGCTGAGCTTTCTATGTTCCAGGTTTCTTCCTGGAAACTACCGTTTTCAGCTAGGAGTCACACCAAACCATGCTGTTTCCTCTAGTCTGACACTGTTTTAAGCCTGCCCCAGGCTATGGTGGAGCACAGATTTCAACTAACTGCAGTGAAATGGGCTTTGAGCCAAGCTGCCTCACTCCAAAGTTTAGTAACAGCAGAATTTCCCCCTCAAATCTAGCAGCAGTCTGGATTTATGAACCCTGTTCAGAGCTACCTAGATTATTGCTTACGTGTGAGAGCTTTTTACGAATTCATCTTTTATAGAGACTTTACTGTTCTGATTTCTGTCACTTAATTTTCATACATATTTGAGAATTGGACGACTTGGGTTGAAGTGCTTTTGCTACCTCAGGCTTGTTGAATTACCTTAAGCAGCACATTAAGTCTCAGTTTCAGTGTCCCACCCAATGAGGTGAACAGATGATGCCATTAGCTTGCTGGGGAGATGAATTTATTTAAGACTATTCAATGCTCATTCTGGTTACAGCAGCTATATGGGTTTTCAAATGACAAGTTGATACTCAAACACCTTAATTTTAATTAAAGTTGTTTCAGTTTCATTGTAAATTCACAGCCATGCTAAACTATCGGAGAATTTCAGGCTGAAAATTTGGAAGGAAATTAAGAATGGGACAATAAATGTATTTGGTTTCGGGCTGAAAAGTTGGAAGGAATTTAAGAATGGGACATTAAATTTACTTGGGTAAAAAATGGCATTTGAAAAGTTCAGCCTCGGCCTTTTAATTGAATAGCCTCTTACAGCAGAGCAGCATGTGTTGTGAAACAGCACTGAGCACTCAAAAACTGTCTATACCACAAGATACAATAGCTAAATAAAAAAAGCCATTATTTTCTATTACAGTGCAGTAAAAATAAAACTGAATAGACATCATCGCACTGATGTTGTCTCAAAAGAGAGCAAGGGCACTGAACTTGGATGGCAGTCGCATGTTTAACTGCAATGATTTTCCTTGGAAATAGACCCTGAAGATTTTGGCCCTACATAGGCTGAAATGCTCGTCGGAAATACTACAGCTTACTGAGAAAGCGTCTGAGTGGCTTTTTATCCCCCAGCCTGTACTCATAACTAGAGGGTACATTAAAGTGCTCCTCGCGGTGGTGTAAAGCTCGCACACGGTCTTGGCAGAACAGGAGCCCTTGGAATTGAATCTTCAGGTTGTTTCATCTCCCAGGAACGTGTTCAAGAGGACTTAGAATTGTTTTTACTTCTGCCTGGAAGGTTAACAGATCTTCTGTGCTGTATACAATCCTGGAATAAACTATTCTTAGCTGCTTATTCCAGATAACTCCTTAAATAGTCTTCGGAAAATATGCAGGGTGCTTTTAAAATATTTTGTAAAAGGAGATACTGCTGTATGTGATCTGAGGTAGGTGCTCTGACAGTGTCATTGGCTTGTGAGACCTATGCAAAAATATACATTTAAATGGTTTAAACAGGGACTCACTTATGCTCCCCCTGTTTTACTGTCTGGCTATCCATTCTCTTTTTAACCTCTAAAGGCAAATATCTGGTTGCCTTGTAGGGGAAATGAGTTCATCCCAAATAGCTAAACAATTTCCCTTCAGTAATTACCTCTGTTCTCTTCCATTTTGGCCAAAAAAATTGCTAACACCCCTGCACACTTCCGCTCCCCTCTGCCTACCTCCATCTCTTTCTGCTGGGGCTCCCTGCAGCACTTTGACTCCCCTGACCCCAAGGTAGTTTCTGTTCGTGGTTGTGGAATATTTGGTATACGCAAATTATCTCATTGTCACAACACATCTTGTGGTGACAGACGCACGTCCCCTTCCATAAAGGTAGGTGGGAACCGGCAGCCACATTTCGCCACTCCGAAGGCACTAACGAGGGTCCCGTCAAAGCTCTCTCCCAGCCAGGGCACAGGCTGCTGCTCCTGTGCCGTTAGCTCTGGCCGCAGCACAGCCCGAGACCTTCTGCAGCTCCCAAGGCTAACGCAGGTGCCTACCGACTCCTTTTGATTCTGTTTTGTGTTTGTTGTGTTTTTTAGGGTCCCCCAGGTCCCCACGGAAACCCTGGCTCACCTGGCCCCCCAGGCCTGAAAGTAAGTATTAATTGGCGTGAGGAGCTTTTGCCTTCCTGTTTCAGAGGACGTCCCAGTGGGGGAAGTACAGCTTTTTTTTATCCTGCTCCTCACAAAATGACGAGTAGCTGAAGCCATTTCTCCCCTCCCCTCTGCTCGCACACAGGCCCTCCAGCAGCACAGCCAAAGCCTTTTCCTGTGCTTGTGAGAGACCCTGCTGTGTGCCTCGGTTCTTGGTTCTCCCTAATTTCAAAGACTGCCTAATTAGGATCCTGCTTAAGCTATGCCTGTGCCAGGGAGCAAAGTGCTATGTTGAGATGAGGGCAGTGGAATCCTCCCACTCCAGAGCCTCACCAGGTCCAGATTTATTTGCTTTCTCATTTCTCTTCTCTGGTTTTTGCAGCCTCCTACTCCACCTTTGGGTCTGGACAGCAGCGAGGGGGACTGGCAGCACCCGGCTTCTTCCTCTGCCTTCCTCCTCCTGAAACTCCCTCATCTCTCCTTTCCTCTCCAGAGTTTCTGGGAACCCTGACCTCCATCAGTCTTCCCAAACTGATCCCATTGCTTCCTTCTAGATGTCCTCATCTCTTCCATGAGGTCTCACAGACCTTCTCCAGCAGTGTCAGGAGCCCTGTGTTTTTGCCCTTTTCTCCTGTATACACGCTCCCTCCGGGGTGCTGCAGGCGGGTGGGAGCTGGAGCGCTGCAAAGTGGGAGTCACCCCCTGCAGCCAAACCTCCTGCCTTTGCATGGAACTTGAGCACAGATGTGGCTCCAGAGGGGGGTTAGTCCAGTGTGCTGCAAAACGCTTCAGAAAGACGTTTTAATTCCCAGCTTGTTCCTGTGTATAAGGCTTTGTGTTACCAAAAGATTGCGAAGTTCCTGGGAAATTGGTTTGGATTGTTTTGGTGTCATTGCTCACACAGAAATAGATTTATATTTTATAACACCTATCTGGGTCTAAAGAATAATTGAGTTTTGAAAGGCAATGCTTAATAGAGGTTTCTACTACTGAGAAAGCTGTAGGATATCTCAGCCAAACATAGAGAAAGGTACAAGCAAGAGTCCTTTCTTTTCATGATCTCATCAGTAGGCAGAGATGTTATGAACAGTATTGATGCTCTGGGAAAAAGGTTCTGGAAACTTGGCATGTTGCCTCTACGTGATTAAAAATTAGGCACTGGAGACATGCTGGTGAACAGCAGCTGTTTCAAATTCTAAAGTGTAGTTATATGGCCTGAAAAGTGAGGCTGTAAAAGTTCTACATCTTAGTGTTCTGCATTTATTCTCCATCAATGACTTCCAGATCACACTTGTTGAGTTTTATAAGTCAAATCAAAGTTCTTTTATCTAACTTCCAGTCCTGCAAATTCAGCCTGGTCCAATCTATAGAGTCAAACTATGTTTCTATGCTATAGGGTTTTTTTTAAAACACTTTTAGCCTAATGCCTTGTCAGAAATCATAATTTGGCTGTAAAGCTGTATTCAGTTGGCCTCTTATTAGAAATAAAAACTTCCTGTAAGCATTTTTCTTCCATCTTGATGCACGATCTGGCAGCAGGAAGCCCTCAGCGGACAGATAGCTGTAACAGCCTGCAGTAGAGATCTGGTGTCATTGGTCTGTGCAATACATTTTAATTTTGTCCAGCCACCATTTGCAGGATTAGGCTGTTCTGCATGATGCTTTGTCAAAAGAAGTATTAAGTTTGCAGTGGGATGTGAGAGCTGTAGCTCAGCCCAGGCCTGGGCACCACCTCTAGTAGGGAGAGCCTGGTAAGCCGTGATTGCAAGATCATTGCATGAGAAGCACTTTTTTGAAGGTGTGCATCAGATCCCAGAGTTTTGACTTCCCTCCTTCCCTTCATTTTCTTGGTGTTACACTAGTCCCAGAAGATGGACTTTGCACAAAAAAAGCGATATTTTACTCCCTTACATTTTAAATGCCTCTACCCTTCACCAGGCTTGACAAGCCTGCACCTGGGACCTGATATCTTCTTAGTAGACCCAGCCCATGGCTGAAATTATAGACTTGCGAAAACTCAGCCTGGGTGACAAGGCAGAGCAGCCCCGATGAGAAATTCTCTTGCTGAGAGCCTTCAAGTGGCTGCTGGACTAGGTCTTCCCTAGATAGCAGTTAATACCACGGAAAAAACAAGCAACTCAAGAAAGGAAACTGAAGTTTCCCAGATAGATACAGCTGGAAACAATGACTAACACCAAGTCATTGTCACTTAGGAAGTAACCCAGGAGCATAATTTTTATCAGCTGAATTAACAGAGCACTCATAAGGTCAGTCAATCAGCTGCATACAAGGGATGTGATGTGGCATTGCAGCTGGCAGAGATGTGTGTATTTGTGCATGTCTCTTGTCCAGTTGTATTGCATTGATGAGCACCAGCGTTGTGTTGTTGGACTGCTGCATTTCTGAATCTATCCTGCGCAGAGTCCACCTTATTCTCATCACTGGAGCTGAGCACTTGTAATTCCTTGTACTTAGGAAGCTGATCTTTTGCACAGAGCTGTATGTAGCTGTTGAGCCAAATTCCTGCTGATCTGCTCGGGCATGGTTCCACTAACTTCAGTGGCATTACACCCGCTCGTGCCACCTAAGAATTTAGCCCATGGTGCTTTTCTCAGCAATTTATAATGTGTAATTTCTTAAAGGCGGCTTCTTGCCACTTTTTGCATTCTGTTTGTTGTCCTTGGCAGTTGCAAAATTGCTATTGCATCTAGTTAGTAAAGACTGGTTATAGTAGATAACCTCCTAAATGGCTGTAGACATATGTTGGGCTAGGGTTGTGGCTGGCTGTGTGACCTGTAAGCTGCTGGTGGGGGCAGGAGGGGCACTTTTGCTAAGGACTAGAAGTAGCTCCAAGGATGCCCTAATAGAGTTTGGGATGGGGAGGAGGGTTAGCTGTCAGACAGGGTGTGTTTTCGAAAGCCATTACAAGAGTTGGGTTTGCATCTCTCATCTGGAGGCTTTTGGCATCAGGCATTAGTATGGTTTGCTTAGTTAGCTGCTCTGGATAAATCTCTCTTGTTATAGCGTTAGGAAAAAGTGAATTTTCCTTTCAGTGATTGGTTTGGCTCCAACATAGCTCATCAGTTTGGCTCACTGATGTTTAAAATACTATTAGTGGGATTGCAAAGCTGAGGTGTTTAAGTTGCAAAGCTCTAGACTTCTCCCAGGTAGGGAAAATACAGAAGAAAACAATTTTTTCCTTTACAAGAGGAAGTAGTGTGCTCAGTCAGTTGGGATGAGAAAGAGAAGCTTGTGAGCAAGGTGCCATGGCTTAGTGATGGACAAGGCTTAGGCTAATTCCCATGTTGTGGTTGCTGTGTGAGAAGAGTTGGGTAATTAATCCACAGTTTCAGCCCTTGCACGCAGGCATCCATTCTCTCTGGCCCTGATGCCATCTTGCTGGTTAATCTTAGGGATACGTGATAACATTTGTGGCTGAGTTCTCCACCTGTATGATGGTCTCAACAGTGTTGAACACAGAACCATGATGCATGCAAAGCACAGCCTTTGCTAATGTGATCTGGAGCTTCCCAGGGAAAAATGTAAGAGGCCTGTATTCCTTTACGTGGCTCAAAGTCATTGCATTGAGCATATGGCAAGATTTAGGGAGAGTGGTGGGTGTCTACCTGCTGCAGCAAATTAATTTTGCAGAGTAGAAATTAATACCCTGCAATCCTGAGGACTGCTCTAATCTGTTCCGAGCAGTTGTAGCACCCACTGACTGCTCTGAAGCTCAAAGAGTGGGAGAATTGCCCTGATAACAGCTGCATGCAAAGCAAGATTATCTGCATGACTTCATATACTGTTTGGAAACCAGGCAGCCTTCATTCAGAATTTGTGCAGATGCATCTGCCTTGAATCAGCAGTGCTCCCTACAGTCCGTAGCCAAGTAGTCTCACTCCCTGAACCTTGCAGCTTGTGGTGGATGGTGGAGGAGGAGAAGGGGAGATTTACACTCTGTGCAAGGTGGGAAGTATGTGTCAAACGTAGTCACGGTGAGTCTGCATGGAAAAGCTGCTCAGCTAGCTATAACTAGACCTTTGTGCTGCTAATGAGAAACGCCAGTTAATAAATACTATTAGTCCTCTGTAGGGTCTCACCTTCCCTCCAAGCACTTCACCTGACAGCCATTAATTAATGCTTACAACTGTCCTGTGCTTGGCGGTTGGTTTTACATCCCGTGCTGCTGATGTGGCACACAGAGGTTGTGACTTGTTTATGATCTGGGGGGTGTTAAATAGCCAGTGACTGATACTGGGATACCTGTGTCCTAGCTGTCCCAGAAGAGATGTCATACAGACCTAAGCTTCTTTGTGTTCTAAGCTTTACCTCTCCCCTGCCAAGAGAATCTGCCCACTTCGAATCTCTTCTAGTTTTTCCTACTTCTATCTCTTACCCTGTTAGGTGCACACATTACCTTTCCACCTTTTAAGAATTTGAACTGGGATTTTCAAAGGAATCTACTGGAATTAGATGTTCAAATGCTGCTGAAATTCCAGCCTGTGTTTGTCAGAAGATCACAGTCTTAAATTGTAATTTCTCTCGTCACGGTTGTTAAAAAGGGAAAAAAAGAATACTGCCACTTAAGATAAAGTGTGCCTTTTTCCTCTGCCAGTCTGAAAGCCTCACAATTGCTCTGGCTGTTGGTAGTGTCTAATTAGTGTAACTTTCTCTGCAGTTTCATCTGTTCCCCACAGTTAAAAAAGCAACAGCATCTAGCAAGTTGTTAAGAAGGATGGTTTAGCCACAGTAATAGGCTTGGTAATTATTTTTGTGACGGTAGTTGTAGACAAGGAAGAAATCACAGCTGTCTAGTCTAATAAGTATCAAAAGTCCCGACGTTGCCTTCTTCCAGTTATCCTTTCTTTAGTCAATTTAATACTGTCAAATACTATTTAAAACTCAACGCTTTAGTAGCAGCAATCACTCACCAAAACCACCCCCAGCAAAACAGCTATACACAGGGACTTTAATACATTTGGGATGTTGGGGCACGTCAGAGATAAAATGTTTTTCTAATTTGGAGGCTTGGTGGAAGCAGAACCACATCTATGGGCTGGGTCCTTGGATTATGTCATTAATTTAAGTTTTTCATTTCAGGGTCAGAAAGGTGATCCTGGGTTCTCACCTGGAAAAGCTCGCAATGGACAGAAGGTAAGATGTTGCCCAGACTGCACAGGCATCAAGACCATGGTGCGCTTTAAGCCCTGTGCATACACATGGAGGGAGTCCATACTACAGCCACAAGCATCACAGCTACTCAAGTAGACTTAGGACTGAAAATTAAGAATTAGACCCCGGATTCAGGACTAAAGAGTTAGCTAAGGTATTGACCACAGTGCACTGAAGTGCCTGCTGCCACAGCTTTTTGTTGTCCAAGTGGTTATCCATTTTACGCACAATCTGCAACCCAAACTTAAGTCCCTGCTGCTGCAGGCACATGGCTACTTAAGCTAAATATTTAAACCAGCGCATATGAGATACAGCCACACCTTGCCAGCTCTGGCCATGCAGCTGTAGAAAGAGACAATCCCAGTGTAAGGAATAAAAAAAAACTTGAAGGCAAAGGAAAGGATGTTCTTGCCGAGGAGCTGAGAAACAGTGGTTTGCCTCACGTCACATACGCAGCCCACGGCAGATCACTACTGCGAGAGCAGCCTTGCTATCCCACTGGTGGAGAAAGGGAGGCTTCTCAGACCATTGCACTGCCAACACATGGACCCTGCTGTGTGATAACCAGAGGCCTTTCCACCAAGGTCTACTCAACTCGACACAAAGCACACAACTGGGAAGTGTAGCTGGTTTCTGGATTTAGCAATTGTTAAGGATCAGAGTTCTGCTAATTCTTTTCAATGAGTTACAACTCCCATTTTTGCTGTTTCACAGCTGAGTGATTTTTACTGAGGCAACAAGGCCTCACAGAAGCCTAGAAATTAATAGTAGAGCAATCAGGGCTCCACATCATCTACCTCAATTAGTTCTTTCAGTGATGCCTGCACAATACTTCATAGCTCATGTCCAGGCAAGAAGCCTGGTTCTCTTCCTTTCATCACAAGCCTTGCTATAAATGGGCAGCTAATAGAAAGCATCAGCCATGAAGAACTTAGGCCCTTCATTTGAAACCAGATGCCTCCATGAAGCACAGCAAGCCACACAAATGCAAGGTGGAGGGTGACACTAGAAAACCTTGAGAAGGCTAAGTCTGAAACGATGCTTTTAACTTAACAGCATGAGATGCCTTTTGAAATTTCTTGTATACTACATTGGAGTGGCATCACATGGAAATCATTCAGCTGCAGAGTCTGGAACTGTTTTCTTGCAAGCATGCTCAGTGTAAGAAAGGGAGAGATCCAGATAACTTTTAGCTCATGTTAACAAGGCTTTATTTCTGGTAGCAGTAATAGAAACAAGGAGTTTCCAGCAGGAGTTTGGAGTGATGCCTAATTTTCAAGCTAGGTACTCCGAATGCATTTTCAGTAAGCAGGCACAGCACGGTGTTAGATACTCTAAAGGGTTTTTTGATCCTAATCAGAGGAGGCCAAAATGGGCTCGTACAAATGGCTTGGATGTTAGATAAGTCTCACAGCACCACGCTTCTCCGTTCCTATGATGATCTGGGCATGCCAGCTGGGATGTGATGCAATCCCTTTTTGAAAGTACAGGCCACTGAAAAAACCCTCCCACCAGCAGCCTGCAAAGGTTCAATCCATGTCATATAGGCAGGTTAAATAATTATACCATCAGCGCCATCTGAACTGGAGCTGTGGGCTGAGCCAGTGCAGTAGCAGAGTGTGAGCACAATCACAGGACTTGGCAGGAGGTACCTGTTGTTCTTATTGCATTTAAAAGCTAAAATTTTCTTGCATTGCTGATTTAAATGCCTATCAAAAGGCAAATGAAGCATGTGACTGAATGAGATCATTGAAAAAAAAAAGCATTCATTCTGCTGGCAAAAAGCTGGACTCTAGCAGCAGCTGCCATTAATTAACTGGGTTTATTATTTATATGAGCTAGTTAATAGAGAAGTTGTTTAAATCTACGCTTCTTATCCAGCCAGTTTTTGAAGAGTTGTGATTTGAATCAGAAGTATCAATAGTTGGGTGCTACTGTCGGCAAAGTAATTTCAGTAACAGTACGCTAGGCATAGGGAAAACGTTGCTGAAAACTAATTCAACTTGCTTGCTTCCTACAGGGAGACATGGGCTTACCTGGTTTGACTGGGTTCCCTGGACCACCTGGTAGAAAGGTAAGAGTATTCTTTTCTAGTGAATTAGATCAGTATTTTTATTTTTAGATTTTCTCCTCTAACTCTGCCTAAAAGATTTAATGAAGTCCTAGTACCCAGCAAAAAAGTCTTATGCCTGTTTCGCAGGTGTATAAACTGGGATATAGGCTGAAGCAACTGCCTAAAGGTTGTACCAGCAAGACTATGTAAGACTATGAAATGAAATTCTGGATCCAGATTTCTGTTCCTTCTTTGTATTCCATGTCCCACTGCACTGCATCATCCCCATCATTCCTCTGCACCCTGACACTGGGTCTTCATGAGCAAGCTGAATTTAGATCTGGTTCAGCCAATGTGTTAACTAAATGGATCTACAACCGGCATCGATACCCAAAGGTTGGATTCAGCAGGTTTAGACATTACAAGGAAACCTTGACTGTCTCACCTGGTAAAGCACATTTCAAACAAAATATCTGTATGCCTTCCCTCTACTTTTCCTGGAGATTGAGAGCACTAGTCAGGTTTTGCTTTATTTGCTTCCATATTGATGTTTCAACAACATTAACATCACCGACAACAAACCTATGCCTAGAAAAGGTTACATAACGATAGAGCACAAGATCCGTCCCTACTTTCATGTTGCAGCGGTGTATGTGCTTGTGTTCACGTGTGCAAGTCTGCATCACAGTACCTTAGCGATCTGTACTTTTTATACATCAAGGACATTTCAGTTGACCTTCCAGTTCCAGGCTGTGTTGGTAGGTTGGTTTGGTTTTTTGGAAGCTGGGCCTGTTGCAGGGAGCTGCTTGACAGTTGTGCTCCGCGGACATGACTCCCCTTCCCAGCAAGCCAATATTGACATAGCTAAGCTGAACAGTTAAAACGAGCATCTTGTTTCAATCACTTCATCAGTCAACTGGGCCGTTGAAGATACACTGTTCCTCAGGCCAATTAGCTGCACACAAACACCTACTCAGGTATGCTTTAAGACTCTGGGGAGATAAAGAAGCTGTGGAGGAGACTGAAAGAAACCGTCCCTCTCCATGATTGTTTGTTGTATACTTTATATTGAAATCAAATTGCCAAGAGTAGGGGCTGGGTTCATTTTTCTACTCCCAAGGCTGGTCATGCTTGGGGTGCTGTGTGGAGCTAGGAGCAATAGAGTGATTAATTACCAATCTTTTGCTGTCACAAACAAGTTCTAGCAAAGAGGGTGCAAAGAATACTACTTTCCTGGTATAACAGCTCATAAAACAAAACCTTGTGGTTATGATCAGCAAAATGCAATGTCAGGAGCACAAGGACTCATAGTGGAAAAAGTGGAGAAGGAATAGGAGATTGAACAAACATTCCTGAGTCCAGCACATGGCCTTCACATCTGATCTCGGCTCCCTCAGGACAGGGCGAAGGCAGGGGTATGCTTCTGTTTCTTCAAGTAATGAGCAAGTTGGATGCTGAAATTTTTCCTTTGGTGCGGCTTAAAAAAACCACCTCCCAGTAGCACTAGTCTGGCAGTGTTTTTGGTGTAACCTGGCTTTTATTAGCATCCTGCATTAAGAAAAAATTTACAGCTGTTGGAGAGATGTTTGGAAAAAAAATCTTTTTTTATCTGGATTCCCTGCTGGCATTTTCCCAGTGAAAATATGCTGGTGTTTGGCTGAAGGTGGGCAACACATCTTGGCTACCAGAAAACAAGAACGCCTTGGAAATGGACATCCCTCCTGCTCACTCCATGGAGGGACTGTGAAAAGAACTCTAAGGCCTTTGATCTGAAAACACCATGTAGAAACTTTCAAATAGGCAAAATATTTCACCAGGGGAAACAAAATACTTTTCCCACTAAATGAAACAACTGGCTCAGCAGCATGAGCTGGAGCCACAACCAGCAGCATATGGTTTTGGATAGTGCGGCTCATACCACAGTGCCTGCCTTGTGAATGCAGACCTTTGCTCTTTGTAGGGTTGGAGAGTCTGATCTCAGAGCACCCCCAAAGTCATTTTTCCTGCACGCATCTGCGAGTATATGAAACTGCCTTTCAAGAAGCAGATGTAATTCTCATCCTCTCCACACAGAGCAAACGTTGCTTTTGCTGACCAGTAGTTCTCAGCAACAGTGGCAGGACTCGGCTGTCCCCTCTGCCCTTCCCTCGGGTGCCTACGAGGTGTCTGTGGACTTTGGCTTTCAGCTGGGGGCTGCAGACCACAGCTGCCTTGCAGATATATCTCAGCAGAGTGCTGCATCATTGCTCCCAGCCTCAAATGCTGTGGAGAAGAAAATGGTTGTAGCAAAATACAAGATTGTAGGAGATGGCAGCAGTGAGAGAGAAAAAGATTAATTAAAGTCCCTCAGAGAGTAAAGACAGAGCTGGAAATTGGTCAGTGCTTCAAAACACACCCTGTCATGCAGATCTCATTTGCTGGCTTCTTTACTCTTTGCATTTCCTATCAAAGTGCAGGATGATCCTTTTTAGCTAGGAGAGAGCGGATTATAAATATCATCACAGATGAGCAAATCCTTCACTGGAGTGCAGTTTCCTTTCTAAATCACAGCCCTTTGTGTTGAGCACCCTGTAATCATCAGGAAGTGTTTGGATAAAAGAGCAAATGCAGTTGTTTTCATACCCTCTGCCTTGTCATTTTAGCACTATTTGAAGGGGATTTTAGCAGGTAAATACTTTCATATTGCAGCCAACTTTAACATACACAAGCTTTTTTGTTTTCTCCTCACTATAATTAACCTGAGACAGAAATAACTGCAGCATACTATGAAGAAACACACATATGAAGCTTCCTAGAGCTCATTATGTATGTAGTGAGGAGGATATTGAATAGGATGCAACAGTAGCAGAGCGTCTACATATTTAACTTAAGTGCCATTCACTTACCATTATAGAGATAGCAATGCAATATTTGGTGCAGACTTTCGCTCAGGACGTGCTTTGAGCATCTCAAGGGGCTATTATCTAACCACCTGCTCTGGGTGGACATTGCAGGCTTGAAAAGCCTGTCCTGCAGGAACCCAATCAGAGCAGAAGGATTCAGAGCAGCCAAGCTAGGCACCTCTTTCTTATCAGTGGAGGGAGCAAAACATCTCTAAGTGTTTGTATGCATGGAATTAGGTGCTCCAGCTGTCTGGAGACAAAGGTAGTTCCTGCTCCAGGCCGTAGCTGGAAGAGGTGGGCTGAGGCCCCAGGAGGAAACCCCATGAGCTCCATGCTAAATCCCAGGGCAGGTCTGGAGGTGCTGAACCTAGGGCTGTTTCTGTTGGCAGCTCTCTCTGGAAGTGTGGGGGGGGCAGAATAGGTGCTCTCTGTCTGTACAACAACCTGCTGGTCCGTGCTCAAGGGATGCGTGATACCAGCGCTGGGCCTCCCACACCCAGGTGGGTCTGGACCTTCACAATGTGCCTTCACCTTCAGGCCAGATGCCCAACCGGGGTGGAGCTTCCTTCATCCTTTCTGCTGATGCTGAGCATCTCTCGAGGAGCTGAGGAGAGGATAAGCAGGAGAGGGTTTCATGGGGCAGATTCCTGGAGAGGTGCAGGGAGTCCCATCTGCTGGTCCTGCTCCAAGAGCTGCTGAGGCACTTCCAATTAGGAGCCACTGGCTGAAATGCATTAGCAGCATTCAGAGAAAGGACCTTCGAGGGGGTTCAAATAAGGGCCAGCCGGTAGCCAAATGGACTTTCAAGTCAGCCACCACCTTCTCGGGAGGTGCAGCTCAGTCAGAAGAGCGGGCCATGATACATCAGCAAGGTCAAGCAGGAGAGAATTGGTGAAAAGGGAATCAACATTTTTCCAGGCCAAAATGTCTGAAATAATGAGCAAGGAGGAATGCAAAGGGGAGTGGGTAGTAGCCAGGATGGCTGAGAGCATTGCATACCTCCGCCAGCGAAGGCTTAGGCTGCAGGTCTAGAATAGCCCATGGGAAGAATAAAAAAGCTGTTAAGCAGAGGTGTGGACCTGGGAGCAGAAACAGGCCTGGGTTCATCGGGTGAGTAAAGCAAAAGGCCAAGTCCTCGGCCAAACCAGGGTTTGGTTACGGCTTCAGAGCAGGGGGATGCTCCCCTGTGGGTTTCGCAGACAGGCAATGTGTGCCGGGAGCCCTGGCTGGGAACAGGGTGAGTAGCAGAGACTGAGTTACAATTAGCAGTTGTAACCCACCCTGAAAGCATTTTGTTATTTCTGTAGTATTTGTGCAAGGATTGTTTCTTGTTTATTTTCTCTCTCCATTTGTTTCAAGTTACATTTTCTGCCTTTTTTTTTTAGTCTTGCTAGTAGCCCAGCTAAACAGTCGTCTCTGTAACTGAATTTAATCTCCTAATCTGCTCTGACTCCACTTGATGGAAATTAGTTCATTTTAAATAGCTGAAGCAAGATAATAAAAGAGAGGGGAAAAAAAAATCTGAAGTGTCTATCGCTTGCAGAATTTACTCAGTGTTTGAAGAGAGCTCCAGGTAAATCCTGGAGAAAGCAAACTCTCTTAAAATACACACTGAGCAGTGTGCAGTTGAACAAGCTACCTTTGTCCCGCTCCAGTGTCTGCAACTCAAAAAAAAACAAAAAAAAACCCTGAAGAACTGAAGCAGGTTTATGAAAGACCTGCGAGAATGATTTGAAGGCTGTAACACTTGCCAGCTAGCAAGCTGGATTAAGAAACTCATTCTAATTAATTGAGCAGGTTAAGAGACAGCTTGCTCACCACTTTAGGTAGCTTCATAATGAAGGACTCTGAATCTTGTCATACCTTCTAATAATTAGATTAGAAAAACTGGAAGCTAGACAAATTCAATCTAGAAGCAAAACTGAAGTTTTCCGTGACAGCAAATGGTTATTTTGGTGTTTCCTATGGCATTTCAAGTCCTAAAGTGAAAGTGAGCGCTCTGAAATGCGAGTTGTGTTGCCTAGTCCCCCAACTTGCCCAAAGCAAACTTTTCACCCTACAAGCCTGTGGTTTCCTAAGGATTAAGGATAGCCTTTGCTAAAAGTGTAGATTACAAATAGACAGATCTGAGTGTAGATACAACTCTAAGTCTGTACATGGAGCAAGTCCTTCTTGAGTAACCACGAGGCCAGACCCCAGCAGGTGCAGGCTGCTGCTGCCACACCGCGTTGTAGCAGAGCCTGGGGACATCGGCAGGATTTGGGTGATGCCAGTGCAAACAGCAAGTTTGCATGATTGTGTAGTGCTATCCCATATCTAAAAACCTGCTTCTCCTCAGAACTTTACTCCCACCTGCAAGGAGAAATTCAAACCCAAACCACATTATTATTCTTTTTTTTTTAATTTTTTTCTTCTTATTCATCTCTTCCATCCTGTTTCAACAGGGATATAAAGGCTACCCTGGACCACCAGGTCACCCTGGAGACCAGGTGAGTCTTCCCAGTTTCCAACACTGAACTTTAAAGAGGGATGGAATTGCTGACTCTGATGCTAGTTTGGATCCCGCACAGCCTGCTCAGTGTGGACAGCCAGCTCCTTCCAGGGGCAGCTTGGTACACACAGGGGATGCGCAGTGAACTCTCGTACTGCTGGCAGCTGTGCCCATACACTGACTGAGAACCAGCAGGTTGGTGGGAAGAGACTGCCTTGGAGTTTCTAAATTTTTATTGCTCAACCATGTTAAGTTTATGTGGGGGAAGAAATACCAGTTTACCCTACTCCCCCTTTATTTTTCCTTTTATATTAATTTCACCTGGAGTTTACCAACCACATCATATTAAGTACTAACACGTAATTCCCCTCCCAAAGCCCATTCCCCCTCTCCCCTTTTCTCCCCCCTCTTTATTTGGTTAAGTCTGATGTTTGCAGTTCAGAAAAAAAAGGTAATGAATAGCAGGCCCTGTTAGCAATGATGTTAAAGGATATTATACATGAATCCATTTAGTTTTGAAGAATTTTGGCAGTGCTTCCCCACCAGTAAAACGGTTCCATATGCCAGATATAGATGCAGCCTTACACCTTCTCTTAGCCTCCTTGTTTCAAACTATCTGCTGTTTTCACTGCAGATGGAGGGAGAAGGAGAAGTAGCAACACTTGCTTGGATCCTATTGACTTGGCTTCTTTGCGTTTTCCCCCCTCATTAATGTATTCCACTGTCTACCCTTAATATTTTCTTCCTTTCTATAAATTTGCATCAGGTTAACCCATTCCACCCTCCTTTCCCCCAGCTCAAAGAATGAAGCAGCTAAAAAGGCTTCCTAAGTGTGACATTCACCTTACCTTCTGTGCCTTTTCTTTTCTCTTTCCAAAGGGCGAACGAGGACCAGACGGAAGCCCAGGTGCCAAAGGTTATCCTGGCAGGCAGGTGCAGTAAATCTCATCGTGCTGTGCACAGACTAGGGATTTGGGTGTGCAGGTAGCTAAATATATGCCCTGCTAAATACATGCCCTACTAAAGACAGTGCAGACCTCTAGAATATGTCTGAATATTTTCCTTCTTCCATCCCCAAGATGCTGTATCAATGACATGGTCTTTCAACCCTGGGGGACACTAAGGTTGTTAGAAAGTATTTTATGCCTATGATAGATAAAACCTGAATTTCTATAGCAAAATCTGACACGTTTTTGCTTCAGTATAACAACAGGTTAAAAAACCCAAAACAGCAGAACAGAGAAACATACCTGTAAGCTGCTAACCCTTCACTTTTAGGCACATTTTACATCTAATGTTGAACAGGTTAGAAACCTGGGACAGAAAAAGGTGTGTTACTGAAAGAAAAGATGAGATGAACTCTCACTAGTAAAATTTACTACCATAATCATATATATACACCTATATATAAAATTATCCATGGACCACAAATATATGTAAAAATCATTTGCTGCTGAAAAAAAGATGATGAAAGAAAACCAAGTCTTTGTTTTCATCCTGAAAAAAATGCACAAAGGCAACTTTAGGAAAGGAGGAGTGTGCAAAGGAAAATGGGTCAAGATTGGACACTTTATTGTCTTACTGATGTAAGATGCTGAGTAGTAGGAAGAAAAATAAGAGGAATAATTTGTAAGACCCTAAATGGAATCTGTTGGAGGGCAGAAGACATGGCCCTGTAACATTTTACAGTGAAACGAGCTTGTCATGGTTTTCTAAAGTGGACACATTAATGTCGGATTCCACCACATTTATCTTTAAGTACATAGCGAAGAGGCTAGACGGATGTCAAAGACCCCAAGCAGTCTGTCATGAGTCTTTCAGACTTGTCCTGAGTTCATATGTGAGTTTTTACCCAGATGCGCAGGTTATTGGACTAAATATGAACTAGATGTGCAGAACAAGTCTGCATCCCTCTGCCCTCAGATAATAATCAGTATCAATAAATGTATGATATTGATAAATATTAATAATGTAGGATCCATTTTAAATTGAAAATTAAATTGATACCTTGCTTAACATGCTGGAGAGTGCAGACGGTAGAACTGGATGAGAGCTTTACGCACCTGACTAAATACTCCGTTTATACTCTGAAAGGCTTTTAGACATTTGGATGCCAAAGAATCTCCTAGGTGTGAATGTGTGTTAGATGACTAATAGAAGAGGTCCGAGCTATTTTGGACATACAAGGTTAATGAATGCTGTTTAGCAATTCACAGCAGTGTTCTGCCCATCAGATAAGCAGGGTGAAATCTTTGTGTTTGACATACCAAGAACAAAAGTGCTTTCTTAAAATGTGGTTTGGGTCAGGAAAGTGACTTTTTTTTTTAAGGCAGCTTTTTTCAGCATATCTGAATGCTGTGTGTATCCACTATCAGGGCTGTTTACTTTACTGAGATTTTACTACTTGTTACTCCTGTCAGTTGTGCTGGCTCTGCAGCGCTATGGGAGAGAGAGCTTGGCTCTGTTTTGATTTGCGCATCATAGGCAGAATTGTTAACTTCACCCCCTATGGCTGAAATCTTAGGCAACGATGCACAAGCCAGGAAGGAGCACAACCTGACTTTCAGATCCCAGGCTGAGTGTGCAGTGCTACCAGCTAAAGAAAATATGGATTTGGCCTTCCCCCCCCTCCTCTTCCAAAAAAGCCCAACAACATTTGGAACTAGAAAAAATTGACCTGGAAACTTGCTAGAAGACAATAAACATGAAAATTCATTACGCATTTTTACAGGGCTCTTTTTCACAGTACTTTGTGAGCAGCAATAGGCATGGAAGTAGCATGGGGAATATATTTTCAGTTCCTTCCATAGCTGTTAATGCTGCAAAGGGTTAGAGATATTGCAGTACCTGCACTGCTAAGCGACTTTCTAGGCTGTAGAAATTAGAGAGGCTTTCTCACTGCATCAGGGCCCGCCTGTGTTCCCTAAACAGGTATTGAAATACATTTGTCATTTGCTATGCATGTGTTCAGTTAGGCAGGAAAATGACTTGAGAGCTCTTGGGTACAGAGCATCACTGTACATTGCATCTGAATTGTAACACAACCTCTGTGCACCCTGCTGCATTAGCCTTTTTGGTCTTTATGATCAGAAATCTCTACTTCAGCCCCGGGCAAGGCTCACGATGTGCAGCAGTCTCAGGTTCTGCAGAGTCCCAGCTCTCCAACAATGGGACATTTGTTATTTGTATCATTTTGTCCTTTGTTCTCCTTTGTTGATATGCCTTGGACTCAGCACTGAAAGCAGAACCACGCAGGGACAGTGCTGGGGATTTGGCACTGCTCGTTAGGTTAAGTTAAAGCCTGTCCACATTTGTCTTTGTTTTTTCCCTTCTGTTCTAGGGTTTACCTGGCCCCATAGGGGAAACTGGTCCAAAAGGCAGTCGGGTAAGCAGCCTTTCATTTTTCTTTTCTCTACTTGTTTTTACCAAAGGCTTCACAGGAAACTTTATGCTTAATTTTGCAATCCTGAGACTAGTTGCTTTAATTTGTTGGATTCAGGGGATTTGAACTGCGCACTGCTTGTTTGCTGAAGCACTGCTAAATTTTTTAAATTAAACGTGGAATGTACCAAGATCAAAGTTCACCAATAGTGCTGATGATACAGTCAACCCCTTCAGAGCTCACGTTGCAGGAGAGCAAAGAATGGCATACAAATTCCTACCAAAGACCAAAGTCTGAACTTTCTGCAAGCCCCATCTCCCAAAGGCCTCTTTAGTTTCAATAAGTGTGGTTCAGCGGTCTTTGACCATGTTCAATATGGGCTCTTTTGGGTATAGTCCTGGGTTTGGGAGTGATTTATATCATTATGCAGAATAGCAAGCCAGCATCTTGAAGCCATGTGCAAATACAAACATTAATATTTCTGTTCTGCCTGGTTTTGCTCACCAAATTGAATTGCTGGGGGTTCATTCTCACTGCAAAGGCTCTCCTTAATCACATTTTGTTCTTTTCCTGCAATTATAAATTCACAATGAGTTTCAGAGCCAATAAAATCCCCCATTTCTCTAACATGCGATACTTTCTCTGTATGCAGTAAATTAAACCAGCTGGCTTTCATCACTAGGAAAACTGCAAGGAATAAAGAAATGCTGACCCTGTAGCTAGCTGTATTCCTGAGCTGGGAAGGGAGATGGCATGTTCAGTGTCCTGCAGAAGAGAGTAAGATCTGAGATAGCACAGCTTGCTCACCTCACTTCTGCAAGTGATGAAGTTTTCCCTGGTGCATCTGTTTCACTGGCCTAACCAGGACCTCCTGTAATTATCACATGGTAGATGTGCAGAATGTAAGACCTGAAAATTATTTTCCACTTGGCACCCCTGAGTGCAGAGGACTGAAATATTTATAGCTACCCAAGAAAGCCATTTCTCAGTTCAACTGCAGTCAATCAGAATTGGGTACTAAGGTGAGATATTGTGGATTGAGGGAGCTAACTGTTGGACTCTTCTCCATCCCCCACCTCTATTTTTTTCTTCTGCAGGAAGTAGGTCAGGAGTAACATGGTTTGTCTTGAGATTCAGGAGGCAGACAGCATCGTTTTAATGTAGCTGTATTTCCCAGCTAGGTATTGTCCTTAAAGGAGAAGCAATGGACGGGCGAAAAAGTTTGGTGGGGTTGACAGTAAGAGATTTAGTGATGATGGAGAAAGAAAGATGAGAGAAAATCAGTGTTAACACTTGGCTCTTGTAACAGTGAGGTGCCACTGAGGGGGCTCCCCGCTGAAATTCACTTCCTCTTGATTCTGCGTGTTTGGCACAAATTAGTCCTTTGCAAAGGACCAGCACACAAGGTAACTTTGTACTAACTGCTGAGCGGAGAGGATTAAACACAAGGCTTCAATTGTTGCAAGGGAAGGGAAATGTAGCATTTTATGCAGCGTGTCTTGTCTGAGCGGGATCACAAGGCGGTAGAGAAACGCCGCATACTTGCAAACGCGACGCCTGCCGATCGGTGTGAAAGGAGCGGATTTTATGTGAAACACATTGGTGCAAAGGAGGCTTCTTTACAGTTGGGTGTCAGAGGATCTGTATGTATGTACAAGTTGAGCCTCGTACACCGATCCAAAGAGTGTGAACTGGCACGCTCAGCCTCTCCCTGCCTAGGCAGGGCCCTTGGTGATTGGGTTGACAAAGCGTTTGCAAAAGATCTTGGTGGTGCAACAGAGTTTGCAGGGAAAGGCTTTAGGCACAATCATTACCGATTTGGTCCTCTCTCAGCAGCGGGGCAGTCGGCAGCCTTGCATGCCAGGAAAAGGTGTTGTTCGAGTGAGAAAGGGCTGCGGTGTGCGACCACCATGGGACATAAGCAGAAAGGGCTTGGTACCACAGGGCGTTTTCACAACACAGTTGGGAATGAGTGCCAAAGGCAGGGAAAGAGCCCTTGGAGAGATGAAAGGAGGTGTAGGCATGCAGATTACTTTTGCTATCGCTCTTGCTAACCTTGAACCAAGCTCCGTTTCCCTCAGGTACACTTAGAGCCAGCCCAGGTAAGGTTTCTTTTTGCTGGCCTCTTCCTGCCTGGAGTCCTCATGATCCCTGGTGTGAGGGTATGTGCCCTTGGACTACATCGTGGAAGCCAGCACCATGCAGTCCATGGGCATATACACTTGCCTCAAGGTTTATTTCATCACGGCTGCCATTGACCAACGCTGGAGGATGTTCTGCTGTTCAGGAAAGACAGACTGACCGGTTGCTAATGGAGAAATGTATCTGACTACTTGTTTTCTCTTTTCTTTAGGGATATATTGGTCTCCCAGGATTGTTTGGGCTACCAGGGGCTGATGGAGAGCGAGTGAGTATTTTGTGAAGAAAACGTTGGTGTTTTGCTTGAATACAGTTCATCAGAGCCTGTTGTAACCTCCTCTATCCCTTGTTCCTGAGGAAAGAGGCGAGCATGCCTAACGTTTAACCATGCCTTCTTTAGCCTGCTTCTACCTTTGCGTGAAGACTTGTGTCCCTGTATGGTGCTGACATTCAGCTCAGGAGAACCTAGGCTTCAGACAGGGTCCTCAGACCTCACTGTTGAGTAGAGAGTTTTTGTATCTTGTCCTTCACTTAAAAACCTGCCTTCCTCCTCCCCCTTACTAGTTCATCTTAGTGGGATGAGGCGGGGGGTCGAATGTACGTGGAAATTCCCTGCTCCCACAGGATTGACATCCTAGCCACAGTGTCCCAGCATTTTGAGTGTCCAACTGGAGGTGTCTGGAAAGAGCCTGGCTCTTGGAAGGGACAGTGCCTTGGGCTTTCTGACAGTGGCTTTGGTTCCAATTGCCTCGAGTTGGGCAGTCAAGACTGGGGCCTGTGAACGGGCAGCTGTGGCTGCTGTTGCCATGTGTCCTCCCTTCCCCCCATCCTTTTCATCATGCCTTCTCCAAACCCACGTGTTCAGAGCTTTGCAGGACATCCCTTGCTTTTTTGCTCTTCTCCCCATGTCTCCCCACCTGCCTGATCTCTACCCATCCAAGGACCCCCTCTTCCCACTGCAAGAGCGCCTAAGGAAGGTTGCTGTAAGATGAAGACGGTTTTATTCCAGCTTTTTCTCCCTCAAATGCAAGCTCCAGAAACAAGAGAGGCCCCAGGAGCATGTGGGAGTGAGTGTGTGTGTGTGCGTGCCTGCCTGGAAGGGGACTACCCTGCACTCTAGAGTCGCTGATTTAATGCTTGTATAACTAAATAAGAAACATAAACAGAAGTTCTCCAGCGAGTGCCTTGGCGGTGGCCTTCATTCGGTTCCAGACCAGTAGCTTAATGACTGCTCCTGCTAAGCACAGCTTCAGCCTGTTGCCCTGGGTGTGGATGCTGCCTGCATGTGTCCTCGGGGAAGGCTGTAGTTAGTGGGTGAAGGTTAATTGTCTTCTGCTCTCGCAGCTGACTGCAAGTAGCTGACATTTTGATTCCTGAACAATGCCGCAGTCATTAGCCTGTTTTGCATTCCCCTTTCTCTTCTAGTTTTGTTTTCTATTGTTGGTTGGCTGTTTGCTTTCTCAACCAGACCTATTATTTTTTTTTCTCTGTGTGTTTTCCTTGCAGGGGATCCCTGGAGTTCCTGGGAAGAGGGGCAAGATGGGTAGGCCGGTAAAGTTTTTCCTCGTCTATTATGCAGACCTTGTTGAATGAAACTGGAAACAAAACATCTGACTTTTGGCTGGGTCCCTTCCTATCTTCTGATGGGAACTAAACGGGGAGATGAAACAAACCTTTCCATGTCTCTTTTCTCAAGCAGGAAGAAAACTGAAGATACAAATACTGTTCTCTTCCTTTTTTCCATGCTCTGCCCACTTCACAGGCATTTTTGTTCTTTTTCACACTGTCTCCATGCTCCCTTAGATCTTACACTTGTCAGATTCTCTTCTGCAACATCTTCCCCTCTGGCCAGCCTCTTCCCTGAATGTACTTTTTAATTCCCCATCATGATTGCAGCATCCCAGGTGTCTGTGCTCGCTCTGTTACATCTACTGCTCTGTGCTCCCACCAGTCTCATCACGTTTGCCTCTTTCCACTGTGATTCTCTCCAACCCTTGTACCATCCTGGTTTGTATAATGCAAGTGCACTTTTGTATGGAAACCTTTTTGTCCTTGGTGGTGGTACAAAGTTAAAGCAGTAACAGATCAGATGAAGACATGTTTGAGGAGCGAGGAGACCATGTGGATTTGAGAGCTTGGCCAGGAGGAAGAGGTGTTTGCAGATAGGGCTGAATACAAGGTGGAAACTGAGAGAGCTGCATAGAAGAAGGGGGTCTGTGCTGATTTAAGCAAAAAGCAAAATAAAAGCAGGTGGGAGAAGTACTGAAATGAGTAGAGGAAACAGAGAACAGACAGAAAGGAAAGCCTTTCCCTCATCAGCCTTCTTCCAAGCAACTCTGCATGCTTCCTTTAGCAAAATGTATAAAATTTTGCTCCAAGAGTCTGCAGGGAGATCAGGCACGTTCATGCTCTGGTGTGTCTCATTGCCTTTGCACCTTGTCCTTCATGTGAGCCTGAGTTTCTCTCGATCTCCTGACATCATTGTACTCACAGGCTCCTTGTAAAATGTCCACTCACCCACACACGGAAAAATCCACTGCTTTCCCCTTGTCACCCTTGCATGCGAATGCATGCTTTTCAGGAGTCCCACGCCTACCGCTTGCTGGTGTTCTCACAGTAAAAGCCGTGCAAACATCCTGACAGGGCCACATTCATCTCAGCTGGCTGTTCGTCTCTCCCTGTGATGGGGGGAGGTCGAGCAGACTTTTTTTGGGGGGGGTGGGTAGTGGAAATCTGTACCAGCTTTTAACAGTTTTGTAAGCGCTGGTCTCTGTGATGAATAATTGCAGAGAGCCAGTCGATGTAATGATGACTCATTGACCAGATTAAAACAAACAAAGCAACTGTCGTTAGGTACAGGGTTTCTGCTCTCTGCCTTGTTTCTGCACAGAGCACGCTGGAGGCTCGAAGTGTTCCAGCTGTTGTTTGGCTAGCGTTTGTAATCTTCCAGGCAAGAGGTTTTTGTCTGGTGGTCACTGTTACAAACAAGGGGCTCCCCTGAGATCAGCAGGGAATCTCTCAACCATGGAGGCATTTAGGCTGGGATCTAGAGAAGGGATTAAACGGCTGCGCATGAGCACCTTTGTTCCACTCGGCTCTTTCAGAGAGTTTTGGCTTCATCCCCGTTTCATGATATCAGGTTTAATAAGAAATCTTGAATGGACCGATGCTGATGATTTGTACTTCCGAGCGTGAACAAAAAGATCAAGTGACATCCAGAGTTATTCAGGAAGTCACTTGGAGAATGGAAAGCAAGAGCCAGCTGACCTGGTTCCCTTCCCAATACTTATCTCCTGGCCTGTGCTGTCTCCCAGCTGGCTTCCATTGTTAGTGAGCCTGCTGTGATTGTTCTGGTCTCTCGCATCCCCGCGCTGCTAGACTTGCTGGTGTGGCTACTGTTCCTGTTCTATTTCAGTGTTGTCATTGCAATGGAGAGCTCCTGGAAGCCCTTATTAGCTGCCATCCAAAGCTGGTAAATGCTCTGGAGAGGAGGGAAGGAGTTGGTATCAAATACATTTTTCTACCTAGTTTTGTTTGGGATGAGAGATGGCAACAGATGAAGTGCTCGGCAGAGGAGGAGCGGGGGGCTGGGGGAGTTTGCATGTGACACCGTGGGCCTCCGAGAATGATGTAAGAGGGAATGATTAAAATAGAAGAACTGGACATGAGTCAGATCTTGAAACCCTTCCAGGGAAGTTAAGTTTTGCAGAGCTGTGAGGGACATGGTGAATCTGTCGTGGAAACAGCTGACTCCACCTCCTGCTCTGCTCTCCCTGCAGTGCATCAGCAATGTAGGAAGCAAGTGCATTTCTGCATTTCTAACATATGGGCCCTGGCGCACTCCTGAGCAAGGAGATGGTTGGACGTGGGCTAGGGGGAGAATTGTGATTAAAGTACAATGCACTAGGGAGACTGAAATAACATGAGTCTGTACATCTCTGGATCTGCTGCCTGTTTTAGAGGTAGGCTGGAGACCTGGAGCTGAAGCAGCCAGTTGCTTAAACCTTCAGTCTTGCCAATGCAGTGGCTAAAAAGAATAGGTTTTTATGGTGGTTGTGTGGATTTTTGTGGTGTTCAGTTGAACAGCTGGAAAAAAAAAAAAAAAAAAAAAAAAAAAAAGGATAAAAAAAGGCCCCGTTGCTGTGAGGGCAGCAGGGCTGTGGTCCACACTGTGCTGGGGGGAAGGAATGAGAGAAGCTGTTGGTACCCTCTATCTTGGCATGCATAGGCAATGCATCAGTCCTAGTTCATCTTTAGAAAGGCTATGTACTGTCACTGAAGGAGGTAACCCCCAAGAAGAGGAGATATAGCTAGTCATTATTCAAGAAGTGCAAAGCTGAAAGTGATATGACTTTCTTATGCTGTGGGAGATGGGTAGCTACAATCAGGAATGTCTGCACTGCAGATTATATTAAACTTCAAATAGAATGTAATATTTTCAGAAGTTCTCAAGCCCTGTTAGAGAAAGAGACTTAAAGGTGAACTTCCAGGAAATATATCCAAAGAGCTTTGAGCTCTTTTTTTGTTCATTTTCATTATTGATGTGTGCTTGTACCTCTTTTTTGATGTAGAATATCAATAGTGTACCAGCTGCTCTATCTTACACCTGATTTTTGCTTAAAATGTGTTTTTTTAGTAGTATTATTTTAAAAGAGATAGAAAGGAAGGAGCAAAGCTTAGTTCCAAGACACACTTAGTAATTCTTGGGTTTGTCTGAGGTCTGTTCACAATTTAGCCAAACACAGCAGAGATTTCCTTATATTTTTCTAAGAACCTGTTGGTGCTGCCAGTCCCGTGCCTGGAGCTCAGTTGAACACTCAGAGCCTCACCGTGTCGGGTACTGTGCAAACACCTCGTGAAAGAAAAGCCCTGGCCCAAAGGGTCCATCAGTTTGGATTACAAAACAGCACAGGATCAGACCAACCCCAGGGCTGGAAGGTTTAGGTAACAGTAGCATGAGCAAGTCATTAATACCACAAGCAACCACTCTGACTTCCCTGCCTGTCTAGCTGTGCTCATCGTTACCGTTCTTTCTTTTGTCTTTCTGCAGCTCATGTTTGTGAGTGATACGCAGCTGTGTCCCGCCAGCTGTCAGGTGCTGTGATGGGGGTTCCTGCCTGCCTGCTAACCTCAGGCAAGGGAGGGAAACATCTCCTGACAGCACAGGCTCTGCCATCGGGCTCTGCACAGCCTTTGGCAAGTGCCAACCGGCTGCTGAAGTGCTGCTCTGAGGAGGTAGCTTGACAGGTGGAGTAGACTGTGTAAGTAGCAGGCACAGAGGGAGGGTTTGCACTTGGGATGCGTGGCCAGGAAGGCTGACGCCTCTGCCTGTGAGAATGGCCGGAGTCTGCCAAGGCAAGGTGGGGAGATGGTGCCTTGCTTGGTGACTGCACAGGAGGAGGAAGAGGATACGGGACCTGGTTTCTCCCCACAGCATGCAACTTCAGACAAGCTGTTTGGCTGTTCTTGGCTGTGTGCAAAACAGGGATAACACACTCGGCTCTCCTTTGAGCTCAGTAGCTGAAACTTAGCATGTAAATGCCAAGGATTACTGCTCAGATGTCATGGAAGAGGTGTTATGAAGCAGCATGTGGATTTTAAGTATTAGGGATCGGTGCATAGGTGAGTCCAGAAGTCTCCCTTCCCTCTGCCTGTCAGCCACAGCGTGGAGGTTGTGAGAGCCAGCAGTGATCTGGCAGCCACTCTAACGTAGTCTCAGTATTTGTTGCGAGCATCAACGTGGTGGCAAGCTGCCGAATCTGGCATCCGTTTTCCATGAGCTGACCACAGTCGGGGTCCCCCTTGCCAGCTCTCAGCTTGTAATGCGGTGGCGCCTTCTTGCCAGGCTATTTTTCATGTCTGCTGCCTTCTTCCATGTTGACTTACAAAGTTAATGTCTTAACTCCTGCCTCCAGTGAACACCAAGTCTCAATATATTCTTTTTTTCTTCATCTGATGAGTTGTTAGAAGTGCATGTGATACCCCTGCACTCCCCACCAATATGGGTACGCTGTCGCATCGTATGAAAAGGCATTGCCTTGTGGGACACACTAGATAGCAAAAAGCAGGGCTGCATTTGGGTTAGGAAGGTTTTGTTTTACAGCTTCCCCTAACCTTTTGATATATGGCTAAGATAACTTAGTGGGGAACGTAAGTGCATGGGGCTTTGCCAAGTTACACAGTCTCAGCTGTTGTCCGTGCAAACAATGGGGGGACATGTTTTGCCATGTGTCTGGAAAGGCTGGCATAACCGCAAATTACTGAGAAAATAAATTTTGCTCCTCTCTGTAGGGACTAAGACGATAAACAACTCCTCTCTTCTTGCTCCAGTATTTTCTCTGCTTTGGATGCAGCTGAGGTCCTTCCTTGCATTTGGAGTGAACCAAGTGAGAGTCTCCTGCACCACACAAGTTGAGATTTGGGAAACTGGTAACAGCATTTTGAAGTACCTCTTCTTTAACGAATAAATGCCAAACTCCAGTTGACTTGAGTGGGCTCCCTGGGGGTGCAAAGAGGCAACCCATATGGCTTTTCTTTTAAGAAACATGACATAGGCATACACCCTAAGGGCTCTCACCTACGGCACTGAGTATCATGGCTCACATGGGCTGCTAAGGGTCCAGCCATGTCTCTTTTATTACTGAGACCTTGTTACCTACCAAAAAAAGGAGGAAGAATAGAGCTGTACTTCTCTTTAAACACTGAGAAATGTTGTAAAGAAACATTGTAATTAAAATTGAAAAACTTCTAAAGAAGTGGGGGTAAACTGTGGCTTCCCACTTAGCTAGGTGGTAGTTCAGTGTGTTGGTCCACAAGCCATTTCCTAAGATTTGAAAGAAATGGGAATGATTTTTTAACTGATCCTAAATGATGTTATCTGTGTATATCCTCAGAAAATAAATATTTACTCTTCCACATAGCTTCACTGCTCGGGCCTGACTCATCTGAGCACTTGAACTTATCCTCCAATCCATAAAGCGTTCCTTCCCAGCTGGTGTCCCAGTTCAGGTTCAGCTGTAGGCGCTGTGCATATAGAGATGTACTTTCAGATGTGGCCAGCTAAAGTTAGTGGAGAAATGCGTGGGCTGAGGACCTATTTGTACAGGTAAATCCACAAGATGAGCTGCAGGAAGAAGCACAAATGGCCTCTAGGAACTGATGGACAGGACTTGGGGAGCTCACTCTGTCTTGTGCCAATACCCCAGCATAGCACCAAAAAGTTTAGTGCCTTCTTCAGGAACTGATTGATGAAAAAAAAAAAAAGCTTTTAATCATTGTTTGCATGAAAAGTCAAGTGGAGGTCCTGAAAATTAGTAATCAACAAAACTCCTCTGTTACTGAGAGAGTTTTAGCCCATGAATTGGGTTTTTCCTGTTAGCCATCTAAGTCAATTCTTTGCTATAGTTTTTCTTTATTAACCTAAATTTTTAAAATAGATTTGGTTTGAGCAATCAGTGACTTTTTTAATGCTTAAGTTGGACACTGAAACTGGGCAGCTGGTCTCTCCTTCCCTCTGGCCCTGGTTCACCACTCTGAAATGCAGGTGCGAGCCCAGAGCAAATGTCACCGTCTCTTTTTGGCCCGAGATGTATTCCACACGTCTGGAGTTTCCCAAATCTCTGTGGTGAGGTGCTTGCATTGTTACTTATCACTCTGGTATCAGCACGTGTTCCTATGTTCATGATTACATCATCCAAATAACCTGGCAAGGTGGACAATATTAGCATGTATTTCATTTTTTAAAGAATAGGCAAAACAAAGTACTGAAAACACAGGGAAAAGGGTTTGAAATGAAAGGTGCCAAGGCCCATAACTTCTACTGAAAGAAAAGAAAAAAAACACAGATGATTTGTTTCCAAGAATGTCACTAAGTGACTTGTCCGTCGTCATTCAAAAAGCATGTGAAGAATTGAACCAAGGTCTCCTAAGCACAAGAGCATCTTCCTTCCTTCAGGGAAATGTTCATTCATAAATCAGATCAAAGCCCAAAAATGATTTTCATTAGAAATTATAAGGAAAAAATAATGCAACTATCACTTTTGAGTCTGAAAACATTTCGACCAAAGCTGCTTGACTTTCTTAAATAGAAGGCTGCTTGATGTGGAAATCTTGGCCATAAATAATTAGGAGCGGTGGCAGATTCAGTGCTCCTCAGCATTAGGTAATTGGGTTTGTGTAATCTGCACTCTGTTGGAGCCCCACAGACGGGGGAAGAGATCATATACAAGCGTAAAAGGAACAAAGCAAATGGGCAAGAGGGTGGAGGGGCTGTCAGTTAACTTCACTGATGTTTGGCTGAAGGGGCTTCAGGAGAATTTTGCTTGTGTTTGGGTGGAACGGGCTGCCCTGGAGGGCTGTGCTCCCACAGCTGGAGGGATAGTTATGTTTAAAAATGCCATTAAATCTTTATCCAAAGAGGATGTGACGTGGAGCTGTGAAGTCTCCCAGGGAGAGAAAGCAAACCTCCCTTTCGGGTGACCAAGGAGCAGAACTGCAGCAGGCCATCCACCGCGTACCCAGCTGAGCGTGGCATCTCCCTTTGCAGGGATGTAAGCTGTCACAGTCCCAGGTCTAGACTGAGCAGAAGGCAAAGGCTCCTGCGTAGCTGCGTGAATTAAAGCTAGTGAGGAGGCACGCCGGGAGCACAGGGTTTGCCAGGCTCCCTTTAGGGTGACTCTCGCCGCTCTAGGAACCAGCGCTGGGTCTGAGCCAGCCGGCTTGCCTTTGCGCCCACCTGTGGAGGGGCTCATGTCTGCTCTCTCCACCAAGAATGCTCTCAGAGGCGTAAGCTGCCAATATAAGCTACACTTGTTTATTTTATTCTCCTTCTTTTTTTCCAGTGAATGCCTTCTCTCACCCTCAGCCCTGCTTCCCCACCACCACCTTTTTCTTTTTTTTTTTGGTTTAAATTGTTTGACTTGCAAACTCCATCCCTGGGGAGACTCCTGGGCAGTGATTCACCTGGCTGGAGCCAACTGGCAAATAGAGTCTTTCGCAGACAAGACAGGAGGGCTGGTTGGTTTGAGCAGCTTCACCTTCAGCCAACAGGAAAATAAAATCCTATTTTTGGAGAAGGATTCTGTTGGCGTGAAGACCTGCCAGGATTCCTCAGAGCAGCAGCTGCCAGACTGCCTCCCTTACTCCATCAGGGAAAGTGTTTTAAACTGAATCAGATGTTGTATACATACAACACACCCACCCACATGCGCACACCTGAAAAGGCCTTGGGGAACCAAAGGACATGGTGCATCTCACTGGTCTCTGCTTCCCTGAGGACAGCTGCTTCCAGGGACAAGAGGCAAGAAGTGGTGATGTCTGCTCAGACCAGGAGCAGTCCTTTGGCTGAGAACAGCAAGAAAGGGCAGGCTGCTCTGTTTGTTTTAAGCAGAGGAAGAAAGGAAGGGGAGGTGGAGGGGGATGTAATCCCCTGATGCAGGAGGAGCTGGTTCCAGCGTCTGTCTAGGTCTGGTTGTTCTCAGCAGGAGTCTCCTGGCGTATGAAAGGATGCCCTTTGCAGGGAGTGTGGATGAAAAGGAATTAAGGCGCTCTTGTAGAATCTCAAGGATAGAGATTTAGTTACTAGCTCAGCTTTGGACTTCTCAGTGCTACCTGGGATAAATCAGTTTGCGTCTCTCTCTGTCTCAATTTCCTCTCTAATAGCGGTTCCTCAGCTCCACGGAGTGCAGTGCAGGCAAACTGTGCAACCACTGTAAAGCTTTGCTTGGGGTGGGGACAGGAGAGCACAGAAGCACCTGGATCTTGCTTAGTACAAAGCATCTGCTTGTATGCTTTTTCTCCAACTTCTCTTCGAGCTTCATCTTGCTTCTTTCATTGAAATTCTCCTTCAGACAATGTGAAATCCATTCAGCTGGACTTTTTTTCCCCACCTCCTCTCTGTATTTCCCAGCTGTGAGGTAGAGCCAAAAGTTTTGTCATGCCTGACTTCAGCCACTGCGGAGGAGCACCCCGCTGGCTCTCGGCCAACAGAACTTGTTAGTCGAGCATTTTTCTCCTAGCTCTGCTGCCATTTGCCATCCCTTCCTGGTCCTGGCCCTTCCCTGCATGTCCCTCCCCTCCCTTCCACAGAGCGGGCAGGATGCACGGCTCGGTATTTTTCACTAGGGTGTTTTTCTTTGCCGTCCCAATTCTTGACCATAATTTCCAGGGCCCAGTCTTCCTGGAAAAACAGCTGTACCCTGAAAAATGGTGGATTTTCTGTACCAAAAAAACCTCTGCACTCACTTTGGGAAGGTCAGGAGACTCTGAATGCACTGGGCTCTTTAATCTCTTTCACAAGTCTCCTGTAATGGGCTGCCAGTTGCGACCTGCCTGTCCGCCAGCACCATAAAATGAGCTTCCTGCCCCATGTGTTCTTCCTCAGTTTGGGCTCCTCAGACTGCCGGAGTAATGCACGGGAGAGAAGAGGTAGTGCTGCTTACAAGAATGAAACAAATGGGATAACAAAGTCTGCTTGTAATTCCTAGGCTGCTTGTTTCAGTTGAATAGTGCTAGTTTTGTTCCTGGGGAACATCTCTGTCCTTTAGGCTCACGCAGAAGGGGAGAGGCACTGAAAAAATAGCTTTTACAGACATGTGAGATCCAATAAATTAGGACACTGTGGTCACTGGAACTGTTATTGTGGTTTAAACTGCTACTGCTTACCCCATGGAAAGAAAGTGCTTTCTTTTTCATTAGGGGCTTATAAGATTGATTGTTTCCTGCTGTGCACAGGACTGCATTGGGATAGCTTTCACAACCTGGTTTGGGTCTTTGGAGACTGTGTGGATGCTGAAATATCCTCCTTCATGCCACAGCCACCAGCCTTGGTCTCATTTAATGTGCAAAACACTGTTAATACTTGTGTTGTCAAGCTCAAATATTGGGGTAGGATGCCTGGGGTTAGTTGAATTGAAGCCGCTCTTTCCATCTGTCTCCTCCACTGGGTTTGTTTTACAGCTCGGGCCAAAAAGTACCAGGGGACCACCCACCACCCCAGAGATCTGCGAGCTGAGGCTGGGAGGGGTGCTCAGGCCAGCAGAGCAGATGGAGTGTTAAGGATGATCAGGTGTTGGCAAGGACAGGGCTTCGCTGCCGAGTGTTGTCTTGGACCTGGCTGTTGTAGCAATGATGCCAGCCCACACTTTTCTGGGTTTTCTCTCTGTTTCCTCCCACTATGATCTTTTTCCATCCCATCTTGAGAATGGGCAGAAACCCTAGCTCAGTGGAGAGAATCACAGCGTGCTGTGAAGGGGTTTTACTGTCGAATCTCTTGCTTACTGCATAGCATTGGCCAAGTGACCTCAGGTGCTCAGCTCTTTGCCTTCAAAACACAGAAATAATCTGCTTTTTTAAATACTTGGAGATCTACTGTTGGAAAGCCTATGTAAAAGCTAGATTTTTATTAACTCTATTACCGAGTGCCTCAAATCTCCTATGTCTTTATCTTTAAGCAGCAAGGTTAGTTCTAGAAACTGAGGCATAAAAAGAGATTAGTGGGAAACATGAAATTAAATAGTTCTTTATCTGGCTACTTTTATTCTGGCAGAAGAGTGCATTGTTTATATCATGTTGGAAGAGATTTAAACCAAATTTAGAAAATGCTTTTAGTCTGGAGCAAGCATTCCTCTAGATGATATTATGCTGCTGTAGCAATATTGATTTAATTGTACTATTCAAAGTAGTAAAACCTTCCCACATTGGCAAGACCTTAGCTTCACAGAAGACACCTCAGCAGCCCCAGGGCCAGGCTGCTGAGTGGCATCCATGGGTCACTGTGCCCAGCTCTGCCCTCTTGAGAAAGGAAGGATGCAGTTGGGGGACTACTGAAGGCTGTGACTGAAATCTGTGGCAGCGTAAGTACAGTATCAGTCTGTGCAGACTCATATTTTCCTTGGCAAGTTGTATGACTGTAAACAGCAAAATATTCCAAGGCAGTCTTTTTCTTTTTTTTTTTTTGCCTAAGCAATGAGTTTTCCCTACACATCTCCGTTCTGATCTTATTGATTCAGCATGTGGCAGAGCTATTTTTCCCCTTTTTTTCATTAAGAAAATTGTAGCCCCCCCGCCTTCTCGTTATATTTGACGTCTTTGTCTCTAGATGGCAGAAGGCTGTTTCCAGTGGTTGCTTACCACAGCTTCTTGGCATGTGCACAGGCTTGAGGGATGTAGTGCCCAGCTGGAAAAAGGCAGACAACTTTCCTATTCGCAGTGATGCCCATAAAATAGAAGTATTGAATCTAAGCGAGGAAGTGATAATCTTGTGTCCGTTCAGGAGCGCATACTGAATGCTGTAGGGAATTGGTACAGAAGAGGTGAAATGCTGGCTCTGAAGTCAGTGGCAAAATTTTGGTCGTCTTAAACAGGTCTCCCATGTCTCACCTTAGATTTGACTAAGAAACTTTTTACCTAGTTGTGTTGACCAGCAGTTGTAAACCCTCAAAGGTGAAGGGAGGTCTTGGATGACATCTTTGACTGCAGAGCTTCCCGGTATAGTTCTCCTGTTCTGTCCACTGTGATCATTTCAATTTTCAGTGTTGCTGTTGGGTTTCCAGGTAGCAAATGCTGTTGGCTGTCGCATTTTGCCTCCCTCAGGTTTGCTTTTTCAAGGTAACCAGTGTTTGTAGTATACAGGGGAGCAGGGAGGAAGAGAGAGCATCTTTCTGGCTCAGCAAGAACCATCCTCTCCCTGTCTGCTCCATCCCCATCTCTTAAGCTCTTAGCTAGCCCAGAACATGGTTGTGTTGTCCTTTGTATCTCACGGTCTGGTGGAGCCAGAGAAGGGTGTAAGGCAGTTTTACTGTGACTCCTAGTTTGAGTTAGAAATAACACACCCACTAGCAGTTGCAGCTTGTTGGTGTGTCTCTGGAGTACGTCTTCTGGTGTAGCCTCCTCTAAGCAATGCTAGTTACTCTCTAAGACTGCTCCACCATAAACAGGAGAGGGAGCAGGGGTGATTGGAGCTTTGTTTCACAAGTTCCCACTCTGAACTGAAGCACAAAGGTAGATGCTGTGGCTAGGAAGCTATTTATATGCAAATATATTCCATAGTTTTCCATCCTGATGCCCATAGTCAGAGTATTGTGGAGATTAAAGCAGGATTTTAGCCCTGGCTGAATTAATCAAGTCTAGGAGCCAGAGCCTAGGGTTAGGCTCTGCATATGCTCTGTCCATGGGGAGCTCCTTTAGCAGAAAACGATTTTCCTTTTGGCTCAGAGTCAAAGGAGGTGGATGCTGTGTCATATTTTATCTCACTCCATCTTAAGGGGCATGCAAGAAAAAGAAGTGGAGAGTCACAGCACTCTCTTACCTCAGTGTCACAGCCTTCCCAAAGCACCTTCCACTGCAGCTGAAGTTCAGAGTAACACTGAAACTGCTGATGTTTGAGCTGGTCCCTGATAGCTCTTGGCAGCCTGCTCCCTGCCAGTCCTTTGCTGAATGAAGTTCAATCCCAGGGGACAATTGAGTCCAATCCATCTTAAACTCAATTGCTTTCTCCTTGAAAATGTCGATCTAGTGACTAAGAGGGTTTACTAACCACAGAGGTTGTGTACCCCTCTGCTGAGCTCTTTCTGAAGGAGGCAGAGCATGACAGGACAGGGAAGAGCAAGCTGCTGTACGAGTTGTTTGTATCAGGGAACTGGGGGGGCTTAGGGGAGCACGGGGTCTGTCTAAGAGTGCAAGAGAGAACGTGTCACACCACCATGTTCTGGCTCTGGCTCAGTACCTCCACTCCTTTTTCTATAATTGTTTGAAGTCTTCCAAATTTGTATCAGATATAATGAGATGATGAAGAAGTCTTTTGTGGTGACTTTTTCATGTAGTAAACATGGTCTTTCACAGCTCTGGGGTGTGGACCGTAATGAGCTTGGAACCGTTTGTTCCCCTGGCAAGCTGAAAGGTCGTGAATGCATTAGAGTGAATTCACTAGGCATCTTTGATCAGCTCCATTAAGCATCTGCATGGGCTCCAACAGGCATTACGCTATTCAGCTACCCTATGAGAAGGGGGTACTGTTAAAATAATTGTGTTAGTAGGCAGGATGAAATAATTCAGATTGACAATCCATTTTTGAAAATAGTCATTGCAGTGAGGTTTATAAATTCTTCCAGAACATAAGGGATTTGGGATTGACTTTTAAAGAAGTATTGACTTTTAAGGAAGTATCCTATCAGTAGGATATTTCTTCCTGAAAGAGGGTAGAAAGCACTGTATCTTTAAATACAGAGTTTGATCTTCCAAATGTGGGATTATCATTTCACGTGTAAACTGTACAACATAATCTTCAAGGCTGTATATTCCTTGTTGGACATACTGGAGTACTTGGGTGAACCAAAAGGAGGACAGAAGCACTGATTTCTACCCCTTCTGTCTGCTATGCACACTCACGTTGTCTTCCTACATGGCGTTGCAAAAGCCTTGCCCGCCTCATGAAGCGTGCCCAGGGCTGACAACTGGTGCTAAGAAAAGGCACGGCTGATTGTGGGCTGGACGTAGCCTGCAAGACAAGGTGTGAACAAGTCGTGTCCGGCAGCCTCAGCATTGGGTGCTTTTCACAGCATGGCCAAGGAAAAAGCCTTCCTGTCTGCTCACTGATTCTTCCTCTCAAGGCTCCCATTAGTTCATGTGCAGCTCATGGCTGAGCCTTGTAAACGGTACTTCTGGTTACCCTTCATTGGCCCCAGGAGAGAGCAGTGAATCAGAGCTTTTGGCCTTGTAGAGCTTCTCGCTGAGCGGATGTGCTGGTGGAGCAAGAATGGTTTGGATGAAGACAGGCAGGCTGGCTGGCCCACGCTTCCTTGTGACCCGCTGTCTACCAAAGTGCTGCACTGATTGCGGGGGGAGCAGTTTTTAGGCTGACTGTCTTTACACCATGGTATGTCAGTAACTAACACTCATGTTTGCCTCCTCTCCTCAGGGTTTTCCTGGTGATTTTGGGGAACGAGGACCTCCAGGCATCGATGGGAACCCAGTAAGTTGATAGCTTTTTCCCTTCTTTGTTGCAGTAGACAGCACGCTGTACTGTGTCATGCTAGTTAGAGCTGAAAGAAGCTTTTAAGTTTGGTGGTAGCTGCTAGCATTTTGATTTTGTCCCTCCTGAAAAATGAATGTACATCCCTGCCCTGCCCCAGCATGCTGCAAATTCCCATGTTCGACTCAAAATCCTGTAACTGCCAGGTCATCATGCTGCTATTTGCTTTCTGTTTCTACCTATTGCCTTTCTCGCACCTTGGTCTTGATAGATGCTTTCTGATCCTGAGGGTATGACTAAAAGAAAAATCAAGAGTGGAAAGGTAGGGATGTTGCTCCTGATGAGCAGGCAGTAGCTGGAGCGTGTTGTCCATACCACAGGGCCTGATGCAAAACCTGTGACAGTCACAGCAATCACCTTGTTGACTAGTGTGCTCTGGATGAAGCTTCGTATGAACATAGCAGGGAGACATGGGCTCAGAGACAGAGGGACGTAGCGTCATAAGGCACCACAGGCGGCTGCTCGAGTGCATGCGAACCCTCAGAGTAGCAGGCCATTGTACTCAATTGTGTAGAGGTCTGAGGTACATAGAGAAACAGGCTTGTTCGTCTCCTTTTCACCACATTTCATTTTGTGATGCAGGTTAGCAAGCTGGTACCACTTGGTTTGCATTTCACTAGCCTGTAGAAGTAAGCTTCTAAAGTACTCCAAGCTCAGTACCTTTCCTCAGCTGAAGTGAATGTTAATACTGGTGCAAGACGCACCAGATTCCCCGCTCTGGTGTCTGGGAGCACTGAGAGGCAGACACCATAGCCCAGGCTTGTGCTGCCCTGCCTCATGCCTCCGCCGGCCCAGGGACTGCCGTGGGAGAAGTCTCCAGGCTCCTGAGTTCTTGGCCTTTCTCTGGTCTCCATCTGACCCCTGCTGGCTTTCTAAGAATGGGATGTGTCTCCTGGGAATTGGGTCGGGATGGTCAGAGACCATGAAGCAGCTGGATGCTGATAAGGTTTATTTTGCTCTGCTCTTGTAGCACTTAATACTAAACAGTTGGGTATGTGCTGTGTTTTCCACTACTCACAAAACATGCCCTTCTGGATTGCAAAAGTTCTCAGATGTATTAATTATTCTAAATTATTTTCTGAATTACTTTGTTGGTTCTCCCTCAGTTAGCATGTGAGCAGTACTGATTCATCTTTGAAATTCCTGCTGTCTTGGTTATTCACACATAATCACAGTGCTGCTCTTGGTGTTTGATGGAATGATTTGTGTAAAGTAACCCGCTCCGCACGTGTCTTCGAGTTCGCGTTCGTCATATATGCAGCACAAAAGTTATTTTCACAAGCGACTCTAATCACCAAGCCAAGCTCAGCTACACTCCAGCCTTTGTGGGAATTCAGCACAAGAGTCACAAATGCAGTGAACTGAAAGAATTAGATTCCCAAGGAAGACTTCTGCAGGACTTTTCTCATCCTTCAGTCGACTTAAACCATGGGTCAGAATGGAATCAGTAGTCCCAAAGTAGAAGACTTTCTAGATTGTATTGCTATTTCCAGCCAGCCCACCAGGAAGAGCAGGAATCCTGGAGGTCAGAAAGACTTTTTTTTTTTTTCCAAATAACTTGTTTTGTTTTCTTTTGAATTCGCAAGTTGTCTAAGCCCCATTCAGAAGATGTGCTCAATGTTAGCTGAATGCCAGTTCCCAGAGCATTGGAGAGAAGCAAATGTCCCTTCCGTTAATTCATCCAGAAGGATTGCTCTTCTTTCATCTTATCAACGGCTTTTAAATATTAATGTGCCTTGGAGATTGTAGAATGAAAACAGACTGTTTCGGCTGACTTAAAGGGAGGTTCACAGGGTCACAAGTGGAGTCACAGACGCAGAAAAATGCCAGAAAGTCTGTTTGTGGAACACACAAATATGCCGAGTTTGCTAGGTGGAGTATGCAGCTAAATTGTAGGCAGGCGGGCAGGCTGCCACGGGTCCTGAACTGCCCCATCCTCTGTTTGATCCACTGAGCGCTTACGCTGCTGCTGCCTCTGCTGTCACATGGGGATGGCTGAAGCCGACAGTCTCTGATCTTCTTTCCGTCCCCTCCAGACAGAGCAAAGACTCTTCCAACCGCAGGGGCGTTTTTCCCTCCTACCAACTTGCTGAGAACTGTCGAGCCATCACATTCCAGATCCCCGTTCCCGGAGCGCTTTAGCCACTCCAATTAGTCTCTTAATCACAGGAATTAGACATGGGAAAGGACTGTTGATTCATGTCCTTGTCTCTTGTCCCAGTGCCTGGTTCATGCACTGAAAAAAGGAGGAAAGAGCCCGATTTCCCTCAAAGGTCAGGGACCAGCCTGTCATTACTGATAGCCAGGAAAGAGCACCTGTAAATCCTCCATTTCCCAGGCCAGGGAATGGCTCAAATTAACAACTAGTCCTGTTCACATCTCCCAGGGGAGTCCACCCCCTCCTCTTCCAAGAGGAAATCATCTTGCGTTAAACGTGAGGCCGTGCGTTTCCGCATTTACCCTTTCTCTTGAGGAATACCCGCATGACATAACGCAGAAATCTAGGCAGTCCCTCCTGCAACTGGTAGGACCAAGAGCCAACCATCCACCCAGCCTGCATCCCAGCCACCCTCGGAGCCTGCAGAGCTTACTGGGAAATCCAGGCTACCGTGCAGCTCCTGTGCTCAGCATTCCTGGGGATATTCCCTCTTCTTGCTGAGCCTAGTAATGCCAGGCCTCGACTAAAAGCTTGAAGCCGACCTTATTACAGTAGCTCTGAGGATGCAGAAATCCCACCCATGAGGAACAATTGCTCCGCAGATGTCCCAAGTATGCAGGAAAGGAACCGGCCATAAAAAAGCAATTTTAGGCTGGTTGAGATTATGAAATGCTTTTTGTGTGTGCTTGCCCAATAGTCCTTTACTCCACTTCCCATAAAATAAACACACGTAACCCTTTATCCAAGGAGGCTGAGCACGTTTAGTCACGTTGCGTCCCCTTCTCTTTCATTCTTTCACTAGGCAAATCTTTCCATAAAAGGGGAGCTTTATTGCACTGAAGGGGACTCCACCAGATGTGCACCATAAACTAAGCTGGTCTGTCAAAGAAAATAGCCAGCATGATCCAGAGCAGGGGTAGGGTTGTCTGAGCCAATGGGGAGTTTAGTATTTCCAATGCACTTGTTTTGAGAGGCCCTGCCGAGACGGAGGTGTGTAAGAGCAGGTCCTTGCCCTGACAAGCAACCCACTGTCAGTGCGGCAAGGGAGCGGGTGATCCACCAAGGGAGACACGAGGACAGGCTGAGGATCGCATGATTGCTAAAGTACTTAGGGACCTGGATAGGTGATTTTTGTTGGTCTGACACAGCTTCTCTGCTGCACTTCGCCTGGAAATGCCATCGAGCACCTGCTGGCACTCCTGGTACCTGCATGTCTTTGGAAAGCTGGCATGGAGGGACTTTGTGGTGAAGCTGGGAATTCAAACCAGCCCCACAAACCCAGACAGCAGTCTGTCCCTCGAAATGGTGAGCTCTGAGGTGCTCTTGAAAAGCCTCTAAGAGGAGCTGGTGCTTTCCAAAATGCGCTGCTTGGGAGCAGTCTGTAAGAGGTGGCAAATGGGCACAGGGCCCAAGAGGAAATCTCTGCAGTCCGTCTCCTGCTCTCTGCAGTGTGATTAAAAGCAACTCGTCCTCTAAGCAAGTGCTGTGTTCCCTGCAGAGACCTTCCTGCTCCAGGGACAGAGGTGCTGAGCCACCTCCCTGCAGGCAAGCTGCAGCCCAAAGGCTAGGGGCTTTTTCTGAAAATTAAAGAAATGGCTAGTTGATGGTCTGGGCGGGAGCCCAGATGGATGAGGCAGAGTGCAAAGGATGCTGCTGGTTCCCCACCTTAAACCAGCTCTTAGGTACAGGAGGAGCAGCCTCGGAGCACCCCATGTGCCAAACACACTCCCAGGGCCCATCAGCCAGCACCAGAAGGTGGCATACCCTCTCCCCAAATTATCCAGTTTAATTTTCATCCAAGCCCTCCTTTTCTTAAGAGTTTTATTGTTCCTTAACCACTCCCAAAACACTCACCTTTCCCAATGCTAAGCAGCAGCTTTCCCTTCCCTTCCCACCTTAGCTTTGCTGTCCCCTCCGTACCCTGGTCCCTCTCCATGCCCATGTCTTCATCTCACCTGGGGCAGGCTCCCACCCGCTCCCCTGCCTGCACAGTGAAATGCTTCTTTTATCCAGCCTGCTCCTGGGAGGGGAAGTCAGTCCTGCAAATAACTGCCGAACAACAAGCAGCCCTGTGTCTGGAGAGGCTGTGCTCGCAAGCGCGCTCGCTAAGATGGAAGCTCTCGATCACTTTGGCTGGGGAAGGGGCTGTGGGGGGGACGGAAGGGGGAGGGACGGTCTTTTCCCTCCCGTCAAGCTCTTGAAACACTGAGCTGCCTTTCAGCCTCTGTTTGTCTACAAAGTGGCCGTAACCATGTCGGTTTGTCTTTCCTTTTAGGGAGAATTGGGAGCCCCAGGTCCTCCTGGAGTCCTTGGACTCATTGTAAGTACAAAAACAAATGGAGATCTGGCTTCTCGGGGCTTTAACCCTTTCAGCCTGCATAACTACGCACAGATTTTCTTCTTCCTGTGGCAGGGCAGTGAACAGAAGGACTGTTTGTATGGGGGAGGCATGACGGCGGGGAGAGAGGAGGTTGCCTGGTAGACTGGGAGGTGGAGGAGGGCAAACCCTTCCTAAGCAAAAGGGAACAGATTAAAGGTTTGCTGTTAGTGCCCTTGTTCCTAGATAACTCTCCCTTTTGATAACATTTACTAGGGTATTTCTTCAAAGATGCAATATTCATTCCACACCAGGATCTGTCGCCTTTTAAAAAGCAAGCCCCTGTAAGCAGTAATCTAAGGACGCACAGTTCTTGCTCACTGGAGAGACCGTGGGCAGGAACTGTCTGTCCTCTGGGTATACAGGAATTTTACGTGCACTCTCACCATCCCATCACTAATCCAGGTAATTATGTACACAGCCAAATTCCATGCTTCATTACGCTCTTCCCCAGCAGGAGATAAATGGCTGTAAGGATGGGTGGCAACTCATCCTCTGGCAGCTGCACTTGGGGGTTAGTGAATGCCCAGCTGAACATATTATAGTTTATTTTTAGGTCTCAGTACTTGTTTCAAGTTATTTCCTTCCATGCACAAAAAGCGGTAGGTTCTGTTAGTACTGCAGCATTCTTTCAAAATGATTCCTCCTCGGCTATGATAATCCATAAAAACTTGACTTGCAATGAATGGTTAAAAACCGTCCCCTTTTGCCTTTCCATAGCTTAAATTAGAGGAGTGTGCATGTCAGCTGAGATTAAGGCCTCGATTGGCCTAGACACTGCACAAACATAGAGCACCAAACCCAGAAATCTTAGACTCCTTTGGGGAAAAGCAGGGAATATGGTGGAACCAAGTGTACCCGTCTTGCAGATGGGGAATTGGGGCATAGGTGGATTAAGGCTTCAGAATTTTTTTCGTGGAGCCAGGAATTAGGTCTGTGTTTCCCCTTGTTAGTGGAGACGAAAGTAGCTACCTTAGCCATAGCAGCAGAAAGGATGTGCTCCTGAGAAAGAGCTGTAAGAGGAAGATTGCTATTTAAAAAGAATACGATTGAAGGTATTGTCCAAATTGGATCATATTTCTCCTAGCTTTTGGAAAGATTTCTCTTGACCTGGTTGCTGTTATCTCACAGATATTTGTTTGTTAGAAAGTGAAACGTCAGACGCATTAATGTGATTAAGATCCTTCCAGAGATGATGGAGTCAGGAGGCCGCCTGTCCTCTCCTCCTAGCTGGCCCAGCCAGTGCCGTGCTGTTATGTGCTTGGGATAGATCGCAGGGGCCAGGAAGGGACAGGTTTTGCCTGGAGCTGATCTGAAATGACCACAGGCAGAGTGAGGTTTTCTAACCTGCCTTTGTGATTGAGATGTTTTTGTCCCACATTGGCTGCAGCTACCCAAATGGCATCAAATTCTATGGGAGGTACAACTAAACTGTTTTTTTTTTTTTCCCCTGGTTGGCCCCAAGATCTAGCATTGCATGTCCTAGATCAGGATTCAGCTCCACCACCAGGTGATCTGGAGTCTGTTACCTTGGCTGTCTTGATCCATTATGTCATTCTCTACTGACACCACAACCTCTAATGTTTTTGCTGGACAAGGTCAAAAGCAGCAGTTCTCCTTTTGCTGCTAAACCCAGTCTGTCTTAAACTTTAAATATTTCTTCTCCCTTCCCATCCAGATGAAGAAATTATCATTCCTGTGGTGAGCGTCTTCCTAGCTTTACTTTTAAGGCAGAAATTCAGTCCTTTGCAATGCTGTTTTTTCAAGAATCACTTGCTGCAGCAGTAGCAATCGACTGCTGCCTTTCCCAGTTAGTCTGTTGGTACCGCTCTGAGATAAAAATTTCAAACTGAGATTCAGGTCAAACTGAGTCAGATCTTGTGTCCCAGGGTAACATGCAACTCCTGAATTCGGGATGCTGAAGCATCTCTAGTGGGATTGATCTAAGAGTGACTTCCTCCATGCTCCTGGGGAGAAGGGGGCACATCCATCCTGCCTTCTCCTTTCTGTGGGACAGCACCAGTCTCCTTCCCTGGGGTCTGCAGCACGGGGCTCACGCTGCAGGGCAAGAAGGCAGTGGGGTGTTTGCTCCGGGCTGGCCCCCGTTCAGTCGCTTCCTTCCTTCCCAGCTACAGCCACCCCCGGGGGACTGGCCAGGTTCCCGGCTGCCTCCATGCACCCTGCAGGTGTTTGGGTTCGCTGTTTAAGAGAGGCTGAAGAGCAGAATTAGATGTAACTAAAGCCTCTTGCTCTCCTAATTAACTGTGTGGGCAAAGCTTTAAGTAAACACGTTTCTACAAGAAGCCTTTATGCTGGGAGGTATGAAAAAGGCATCTGTTCAGGCGGCTGCAGCCCAGCGCTCCCAGCATGGCTGCGGGCCCGAGACTGCCGGCCAGAGAAGCGCTCCTTCAGCAGAGCCTTCCCTGTTTATTTACACATTGCAGGCGAGGCTGGTGCACTGTATCACTGACTCTCTTCATGGGCAGAAAGCAGTCAAAGCCTGTTTAAATGCCGGCCACTGAAGGCTTTCTTTTGTACATGCACACTCAGGTACACGTAGCAACGGTGAGCTCCAGTATCCTCCTGTGCTGCAGTTTCTCGTACAAGTCCCAATACACGATGCCATGCTGACTTCTCGCTGCAGCAGAATGGCCATGCTGATGAGACACCTCTGTCCTTACCTCCCATTTCCCCTCGCTCCTCCCCATATCACTTTTAGATATCAGAGCTCAGTAGTGAGCCAAATTTCTTGACTATTACCCTTTTTGCTGTTTGGCTCTGTCCTTTTTAACATACCCTCAGACTCCCTCTGGAGAACTCAGGAATAGTGCGGTAGATTCTTTTTGAGAGCAGGAGTAACTTCACCAGGAATAAATACACTCCAGGATTGTCTTAAACCAGCTCAATATTTTAATTTTTCAAATAGTGGAAGATGGAAATTATTCCATTCAAAAGGTAGGAAGAACACAGAAAAAAAATGTCTCAGATCCTACCACAGTTGCAGACTTCAAGGTGGTTTCTTAATTAACTTTCCATTATTTTGCCATTAATTTACTAGCCTGAATTCCTTATCTATTTTTTAAGTGGATCCAGGACCCCAGGCTCCTGGGTTTGGAGTCTGACCACACTCCCTGACACCCATATCGCCTGTGGCACAGGAGCGGGATGCTCACACGTTCTCCAGGCATCCAGCACGCTCTACCCAATTGCCGTGGCCATGCACAGGAGCAGCAGCACGGTGGGTCCGGGTGAGCTGATCATGGGGGACAGCTCACTTCTCCGGTGGTTAGTGTCAAGGCGCTTTGGGGGCTCTTTGTGGCGAGAGCAGGATGCAAATAGGAGCTGCTCTTCTTCCCTCACACGCCTGTGAGGCAAACACCCTGTGCTTCTTTTACTTAGAGGCTGTCTACACATTAAAAGTCTCTTGACTGGTGCCAGGATGCTGCTTCTGCTGAAGTCAGTGGTGCAATTCTTCAGGGATACTGAGAGACCAGATAGGAGAGGAATTTCACACTACATACAGCTATCTGTTGGGTTTTGCACCTAATGACTTTGGTAATTTTCTTCCTCTTACTAGGGTGACATGGGCTCTGTTGGACCGATAGGCTATCCAGGACCAAAAGGCTTAAAGGTGAGAGAATAACTGAGATGTGTGAGCTCTTGTCCCTCCATGGCAGGGCTGAATATCCTCTCTTGGGTAACGGTGACTATCCTGAAAGAAAGGATGGGCAGCAGTAATGCTTGTCCATTGACCCAGGCAGAGGACTGTTGAACACAACATCCTACTGGTGGTCTGCAGCAGGTCTAAGTCAATGGAGAAACCCAGGGGCATTTTCCCTGCGTGCCTCCAGCCCATGACGGGTGTTTAAAGGATGTGTGATGGAGCACGCCTTGGGAGCAGCCTGACATTTGGCCTTGGGGCTGTGCCAGGCCAATGCTGTCGGTCTGAGCCACCAGCCCCATCAGGGACATCAATGTCATAGACCTGAGCAAGTCTTCGCAGTGGCTCAGTCGCACTCTGAACTTTCTTTTGTTTCAGGGGCTGATGGGAAATCCTGGAGAACATGGACTGAAAGGTGATAAGGTGATCTGAATACTCCCTTATTGCACTGTGTTTTAATTTTGCATGTGAAATCCCCTTTCTAGCTTCTCTTTCTTATTCAGCACCATGGTACTGGTTCCAGTCTGGCTGTCTCTTTGCTCCCATCCTCCCACCCTCCCTCCTTTCTTGACACTTCAGTTTTGATTTTTCTTTCTTTTATATCTGCCCCATCTCCTTTTCCATGGAGTTCTAGTATAGATCAGTTATGCTCAGATCCTCTTTGGAGCTTCTGTCTCCTACTGATGATGGCAGTAACTGTAAGATGATCTGGTGTTTCACTTGGCTTTTATGTTTTTATATTGGTTACATGATGGGATGGGGAGGAGGATGAAGAGCTAACAACACTGACAGTGGGTTTGCACGAATGCATTTGGGGGAAACACATGATGTGACAAAGCAGCACAGCTCACTGGATCGACCAAACCAGCTGGATCCCCAGGAAAAACTGTTCTGTGTTAGGTACTTCTGCTCCTGTTCGCAGAGGCTCACCTTGGTTCAGCTTCCTGCCGAGAGGAAATTGCCTTATGCCAAACTGGTATAAATCACTTTTAAAAAAGTAAAAAAGGAGAGGGGCATTGATTGCAATGATTTAGTGCTGCTGGCACAAAAACACGCAGCTTGAGCTAAATCAGCATGAAGCTGTGTGTGTAAATGTCTCACTGTCATGAGAACCATCCTCCCACAGATATTTGACTGTAAGATTTATTTAGTTTGAAAGAGTGGGAGGTGCAATCATTTATTGTTGGCTCCTATTGCTCAGGAGGGCAATGGAAAATGACCATTAAGTGTATTCTCCTCCTCCTGTCAACTATCCTCCTGTTAATGTTTTATTCTCTTGTTAGATGTTTGCTTTTAGAGACTGATTTAGCAGCGCAAAACTGCACATGGGGGAAGTAGTGTCAAGCCAGTTGATTCCACTCTCCTTATATTATAGCAGCTCTTTGCCAGGGCTCCTGTGTCTGCCGTTTCCGTTTCTCCCTGCACCACCTTTTCACTTTTGTAGAGGGGAAGGACGGGACGAGAGAAGAACTTTTTCTTTAGGACAAGTTTAAGACATTGTAGCTGGTTTCTTGACTCACCACTAATTCCTAGAGCCCACAGACTCTTCTGTCTGCTCCTTGGAATAAATGGTTGAATATCTTAAGAATTGCCAATGTTTAAATCATTGTTTAGCAAAATTAACCTTCCTGGACATTATAGTCTCCATCACTTTACACAGATTGCTCTGTTTATCCCCAGTATTCTCCAGCCGCTGCTATCACAGTAACCAAATGGTTTGTAGCTCTCCCTGGAGTTATCCTTACAATACTCCCAAGTGCGGAATTATCCATCCTCCCTCAATAATCCCATGCTCAGTCTCGTAGCCTCTCTCCTGAGGTGCAGGAAACCTTTTCTTTCCCTCCCTAGCTACCTCTCCCACTCATTTTCCTTGGACAGGAGAGACTTCCTTCCTGGTTTTCATTACAGCCCTTTCCTAATCGAAGACTGGCAAACCATCCCTCCTACTCAAGCCTCCTCTGTCCCTAAGGAGTTGCTTTACTTCGAATATCCTGGGTGCTACCAAACACTCAGATCAGACCAACAATGATTTCAGAGTCAGAGAGAGCTTCCAAAAAAGCTTGTGCGTATCCTTTCCAGCAGTGTAACAGCCAAAGGGCTGGGAAATAAAAGGTAAAGGAAAATCAGACCTACTTAAACATTGATGGCCCCAAGTCTTATCTGCTCAGGTGAAGGCATGCAGCTCTGGCATTGCAGTTTTTAGCCAAAGCATCAAAGTTTGCTGCACTTGTTTGCATGAGTATAGACAAAGTTCGCCAGCTCTCCTTATATTTGGGGGAGGATTTGGCCTGAAATAGCTTTGTGTTTTTTTCAGTTATTTGGTTTTCTGATTTGTTGGTCTTGCTGTTCAGCTAGTTGGCCCAGTTTATAATACATCCCTTCTCCAACTGACCAAAAGGCTGCTGCATTCATTTAGTCACTCCCACATTTCTTTAGTGAATGGCACCTTTAAGCCTTTTTATTTTCTCTCACTCCAATTTGGGCATCATGAGCAAAAACACTCATCCCTTCTTACAGCTTGTTTACATTTGTGTTTTAATTGTTTATGTTCTGGTACCACTAAGAAATTTAAATGCTATCTGGTCTTGCTGCTTTTGCTCAGTTTGTAGCAAGGGAAAAACTCTGCCTGCAAAGAGCTTGTGGTCTAAATGTATATGTGGTAGAAGGAAGGGACATTTATGCCCCTCATGTTATGTGAGGGCTTCTGAGTTGCACAGGTGACTGAGGAGGAGGTTGCTAGAGGCGGGAAGTACACCCTGCCCTCTTGGACCCTCTCCTTGCTGGGATCATCTTTTGCCTTGCCACTTGCCTTGTTTCAATGAAAATGTTTTCTGTCTCAGCCTTTATTAAGAAGCTGCAGCATAAATCTTTCTTTGCCCCCCTTGTTTTTGCCACATGCTTTTTAATTGAAGCTGGTCTTAGAAAATCTGACTTAAGGAAATCCCACATATAGGAAAGTAGAGGCAGGATCTCTGTGTTCACTTAGTGCCCAGTTGGGCTTGGGTCACAGGAAGGACCCTGCCTGGAGCAGAGGGATTGACTTGTGTTGGAGGCTCCCTTCTGTAATCCCTCAGCAGTCATGTCACTGTTAGTTTCTCCTGCTATTGCTATTTTTACACCGTAACATCTTATTTAAAGGCTTTCTTTGGTTGCCTGCTATACTTTTTCTGTCCATTAGATTTTGACTTCATTATAACCCTCCATCGTCATCTTCAGACAAAACTGTCTTACTGCTATGACCAGAAACATAAGTATCCTCCCTGAATCTTGTATTTATTCTCTATGTCTGTCAGTCTGAAAGTTTGCCTCTTGCCATTCTTGAAACATTTCCAGACCGCGGTTGTATGCAGTCTGCCTGTGCAGAGATCCTTATTCATAGCTTGGTCATCTCCCAAGTAACAGAGTTCCCCTCTCTGCTGGATATTGAAGATGCAATTACAAGGGTGAACTTAGCTAACTAGTTGGGGCTGACAGTCCAGCCACCGTGCAGCAACTTTTTCTCTGCACACTGGTGTGGCTCAAGCACACCCACCCCACTGTACCGCTCTGTGAGCATATGAGGTCCCTGAGTCCCCTTTGAAGAGCAAATTCTTTCCGACTTCCAAGCGAGTGCTGCTTTCTTGCAGTGCGTTCACCAGGAATGCTACAGGAGAAGGAAGGGCTGGCACCATACCATGCAGAGCCGATGCACAGCCCATACAGCAGAAAGCTGTGTTAAGAGTCCGGGAGTCCTCTTTACACCCCAGCTTAAGACACGTAATTTTCCATAGGGGTTGAGCTGCCATCTGCCAACTGTCCAGGCATCTTTCTTGAGACTGTAAGTAGGCACCTCAAATGGCTAGTCCATCTCTGAAAGACCTGAGCCATATGCTAAGTGTGTTGAATGTGCAAGATGAATGAATCCAGGTACTAGCAAGAACAGACAATGCCCAGGTTCAGCCAACAGTAGCTGTCAGCCTTACTAAACGTGCCAATTCCAGCAGCAAATCAACACCTTACACCAGAAGGTCCCAGCCTACCGAAGGCTGAATCTGGTATGAAGATGTCAGGTGGATTCTCTAGAAAGCAGTTTCTAATAAACCCATTTAGATACAGAGGGATTTTGGGCTTTTCCCAAAGGGATGTGAGGCATTATTGCAGAAGTGCAGTAGTCTCCCATTACATGGCCAGAGGGGAGGGGGATAAAGAAGAGGAGGGCTCTCCCCTCTTCTCCTCCACCATAGTTTTCAATAAGCTGGTAAACATAGAGTTAAACTTCTTATTGAAAAAAAAAAAAAAAAGAAAGAAAGAAAGAAAAGAAAAAAGAAAAGCCCTAGACATTTGACAGCATCTGAAATGCTGGGTCAGCAGGGGTGGAGAGTGGCAAACCTCACTGCTCCATGCTGACAGTAATCAGTAGCCTTTCATAATTAGTGATTCACAGCAGATGAGAGCAGCCTTGGGAGCCTTGCACCTTGCATCTGCTGCCACTCATGGACTAGCCCAGGTTTGAGGAGCAATAGGGATTTTGAGACTGGCCCAAGTCCTCACTGGCAAGGGACAGTCTTTTTTCTCCTGTCGTAGTTCTACAGAACTTGGCCTCTTCTGCACATCCACGTGGAGCTGCCTGTGCTGTGCCCTGCGTTACCCCCCCGGGACCCCGCAGGGCTGCAGGAGCAGCCAGAGGTGCTGGTGTCAAAGGGTGCCTGGAGCACAACCCATACCGCTCACGCCTGGCTTGCCCCGTCAGCTCCAGGCTGCAGTCCATAGTGCCTTTCTGAGGATGCGTTGATGAAGATTTAATTAGATGTCTGCCATCTCCTGTTAAACCCATCTGTCTGGGTCACATCCAAGTACGGGGCCTTGTACAGGTTTGTCTTTTTGTAGCTGAGGAATACTCCCTTCACTCAACAGCAGTCAGATCAGATGCCGGTAAAACCTAGGCATGATGACAGGGTGGCTGGATGGTGTGTGTGGGCAGCAGGCATGTAACTGAGGCTGCCACCTCGATCCACCTGGGAGAAGGTCCTCGGTGTAATGCTGCATCTTTCAGAAACACTGCTACCATTCCCCTTTGCCATGACATGAGGAGGAACCTGCCTCAACACTAAAAGGGCTTTCTCCTTCCATGAGGGGAACATTTTTCACTGTTTTTTTGGACTTTGTTTCCTATGTTGCCTTGTTCAATATTCTACAAGGTGCAGCTTATTAATCCCAAATGTGTGTATCACATGGCGGAGGCCAGGCATGAACTTGAACAAGGGTAACATCCCACTCCTCCTGCAGAAATCATGTCTTTGTATCTAGCAGCTAGACAGGCAAGTACAGAGCACATCAATGCTAGCCAGCCCCTTCTGCATCCCCCGTAAAAGCTGGGTACCATGGAATTTAATTATGTTTTTTACAGCTTCAGTTGACCCCCAAAATGGGTCATCTTTCTGCTTCCATTTATATGTTTTCATGGAGGCAAGGAGAGAGGACAAAGAGGGTTGCATCTGCTCTTACAGGGAGAAGTGGAATTACTGTATAACCCTGAAATAGAGAGTGGTCTTGAGAAGACCACGTGATGTGATGAGTGCAGAGGAAAGGTGGAGGAAGTGGAGGAAATCCTAGCTACTTGTTCACATAAAGGAGTTTTATGAATCAGGACATCTGTAACTTGTGAAGGACACAGCTCAGTAAAATACCTCTAGTAGTTTTGCAGTGTTAGCTCCACTTGTATTTCTAAGCAGAAATTCTTGGGAAAAAGAGATGTCCAATCGACAGCAAAATGAGTTTTTTGCGCGGCAATCTCCTCTGTGTCCTACAGACAGCAAACACGCCTCGCACTTGCAAATCTGTCGCTTCCCTCGTAGCCCCCTTTCTGTGTGGTGTGGTGCTAAGGAGGATCTTAGGGTCTCTGAAGCTGCATTTCTTTTTATGGGTGAAACATGAAACATAGGCAATATCCCATGGACAGAGCCTGTTTGTAATTTCAGATTGTACATTCCTCCTCCTCCCTATGAGCAAAGTACTTGCAGCCCCTTTTTGTCAGCTCGGCATAGCTTTTTTTAATAATAAACATGCCTGACCTCTTTCTTCCTTATTGTTTCCCTCACGTTAAGGACACTCACCCTCAGTCACAATTTCAGATTTACTGTGCTCAAGGCAGGTGAAGGAGGATGCCCTAGTCATCAGTTTTGGTTTAAGATATTAACGGCCACTGCAGATGGATCATTCATGCCATGATATTTTGCTGTACTATTGCAATAGCATGTGAATATCTTGTGTGGAGGCCAGCTAAAGATAAAAGATGTGTTTTGTCTTTCCTGCTTCCTTCTTACCCTCTCTGATGCCCATTTCTCAAGAGTTGTTTGAAAACTGTTTTCTCTGTCATGCAGTCGCTATCCCACTTTGCTTAAAGGTCAGTGATAAAGGTTTGTTCCTGCCTTTTGCTATGCTCAGGAAACTCTTTTCTTATATTAGTCATTTCTTAATGTCCAAGCATTTGTTCCAAAACAATATTTCCATAGCCACTTATACTGTCTGGGTAGAAAACTGCTTAATAAAAAAAAAAAAATCTTTTTTTTTTTGACCCTCAGCATAGGTGATAAAGACAAGGAGTTTTCAGAGCAAACCTCTCACTTTCAACAAAAACTATTGTCCTGCTGTCTTCTAGCAGGAGCCAGAATTAGAGCAGATTTCAGTGGTTTAAGCCTTGGACTAGATAAAATAAGTAGAAAATTCAGAGAAGATGAGAGAAATCTGGCAATGGCTGGAAAAGAGCTGGGTCATACAGTATTTTTTTTGCCATCTCTATTGTATCTAATACTTGGGGTTCATCCGAACTGAAGCTGTGTAAATAGCTGATTGTTTTCATTTGCTTGCATTGCCAAAAAAAAAAAGGGATAGATGGAAAATAGTTTAGATGAAGCAAAATGTTGGTTATTTGACTCAAATTAAAATATTTTAGGTTAAAAACCAAATGAGGAAAATTAATTTAACCTTTTTTAAGAGCAACATTTCAATTTTGCTATATAAAAGATTTGTTTTGAAGATGGTTCAGTGAAATGTTCTGGGAACATTTACCAAAACATTTAAGCAAATTTAGCATGAATCCATGAAATGTTTCCATCATTGAATCTGCATAGTTCTTAATTATTTTTCTTCTGAAAAAGCTGTCTCCAAAAAGTCTTCCCCTACTCAGGCCTTAACGGTCCACAATTTCATTATCCCCTGCATGTTACTGAAGTAATTAGAATTATTTCAACTCTCTGATAACAAGTGGGTGGTTTGTGCTTGAGTAGAAGTAGGCTTCTTCTGTCATCTCTTTGTAGACTTTGGCTCTGTTGCAGGAGTCCATATGTCTTCCATGTGGACTATGTTTAAACATATAGCTCTCTGCTCTTGTATGGCTTGTTCCCTTACCAGGAAGCCAAGTTTAGAGGCATGTGCTGTGCATGGGACAGAGTTCCTCTAACAGTTATTTCTGTTGGGTCTTGTCATTGTACCAAGTTTTTATAGTCATTCCTCCTTTGACTTCCCAAGTAGAATTTTCCTTTCTCTGCCCCATCATTGACTCATTCTTTGTTTAAGTAAATCACTAAATAAATGAGGTTGGAAGGGACATCAGGAGGTCATCTGGTCCAACAGCCTGCTCACAGCAGGGCTAAGAGGCAACGCAAGATAGCCCACCGCCCCCAAGAAAACCTTCAGGGATACTTATTTTCTACCCAGGGAGTCAGAATCTGTTACGATGGTCCAAAGAGGGGAAAGAAAGATAGCTTGGTTAGGAAATACTGTCAGTGATGGGGGGCTCAAAGATGGGATCCCCATCCCAAGGAATACCAGCCTACCCCTCCCAGGGAATCTCAGCCTAGATATCGGCAGTGCGATGGTACCGTTACTAGAAGTTACTTGTGTTTTCTTACGGAAGAGGAGTAATCTTTGATACCAGCACTAGGAAATGCTCACAGAAACCCTGAGTATTGGGGATTTTTCTATAGACCCTTATGAGAGAAAAGGTCAATTCATTGAAAACTAAACTAGTTCTTCTGTTCAGCTGAATTTTAACACTTCACCACCTTCATGGTTGCTGCTAGCCGGAGGAACGCAGTCTCTTTTCTTGCAGCTTCTATAGAAACACAATGCTTGGGAATTCATGTTTTCCCCTCTCCTGCAGTTTCATTTCTCACTTTAGAATCAATGTTGGGAAATACATACTTCATTCAGGATTGTTGTTGCAGTTAATATGATCTACAGTTTGCCAGCAGTTCAGTTTTGAATAGAGCTAGTGATGAGACTTTTGCTGTACAATGCACCATCTAGCATCTACCTGGGTGTTTTGGCCATTGCTGTTGCCTATTTTAACTCTCTGGTGATGTGTATCCAGGGTGATCAGGGAGGAGCAGGTGTTCCAGGAGATATCGGCTTCCAAGGAGACAAGGTAATTGTTTTTCTTTTCTCCATCATTTTTTTCGCTTACATAGTAGTATGTGTGGCCACCAGCTTTCTCCACTCATCTTAAGCCACGAGGAGCTGGAACTAACTGCATCCTGCTGTCAGGTTCCCCTGCTTGGATAGTTCTCATTTGGGGTACGCTGCGCCTTTCTAAAATTCATGTCAATGCATGGATTTTGTTGTTACTCATAATAAAAGCAGTTCTACTGGGGGCTTTCTATAAAAGGGGCCATATCTTCATGCAGAAATTGGAAGCGATGGGATGGGATTGATGGGGATGGGTGTGAATGTGTGTGGTCCAGCGGCTGCAGACTTGGAGGTTTTGTCTGCTCAGTGCAGCAACTTAAACCCTGACCCAGTGAAGCACTTAACGCCGTGCATAACTTCTAAGCAAGTGACTTTTCCCCTGTGAGTACAACACGATACTGACTTCAGCTGACTAATGCTGTACTTAGCACTGCACTGGGGCCTACATGGCTCTGAGCCACAACTAGCTGCAACAGTTCATGTGTTCTTTGGGGCTAAATTCAGCCCTGGCTTTAGCAGAAACATCTCACTGACATTAGTGCAACTGTGCCAGCTCCTTGCAGGGCTGAGTTCAGCCCTTAGAAAGTGCTCCTCTCTCTGCTGCAGAGGAGCTGGAGCCTGGGGAGTTGGTATTTTTTTGATGCTTCATTGTGTTTTCTGAAAAAATATGTGTGTCTCTCTCTCAGGGCAGCCAGGGTTTGCCTGGGGTCCCTGGGGCACGAGGGAAAGCGGGCCCCCTGGTAAGTAACCAAGCATCCTCTGATTCCTAATCTCCCTTTCTCTAAAGGTTCAGTGCCTAGCTGGAAAGACAGCTTGGCAGGGGTGTGCTACTCTAAAGAGGAAAGCCAATAGCCAGGAGCCAGCTCATTTTGTCCATGTTTTTCTGATTTCTGCAGGGAAAAGTCGGTGACAAAGGTCCAGTCGGGTTTCCAGGACCACCTGGCCCTGAGGTACGTCCCACCACCTCCTTCTCATGTCTGTCTTTTCTTTGGTAACTTCTGCAGCATCCTTTCTTCAGGAAACCCACTCGGTAACACCTCTCTCCCATCTTGTTTTGCCTCTGCAGCAGTAGTTATTCCATGTCTGCAGCTTGCCGCCCCATTGAGAATCAACTCTCTGATAAACACCCATGTGGCATTTGAGAGACTGTTAGAGATGCCTATCTCCTTTCCCCACTGGAGGTTTTTAGCTCTCGAACTGTGTAGAGACAGGCCCACATAGGGTTTTGATTAGGAGGCATATGCATATAGCTGTTGCTAGTTCATACGGAAAGCAAGAGCCAAACGCTGCCTCCCATGTGGCCATCCAGCCCGACGGAGGGAGGGGACAGCTGCCACTGCTACCGCTCACCATGACACCTGAGCTCTGATACATTTACCAACCCAAAACTGGTGTGTTCTGGGGTCAGAGCCTTTGCTAACAACAGGCAGATGGGTTGCTTTAGGACAATGGCACACCAGGGCTCCAGAAATGCCAAGGCAGAAAGAGCTTTGCTGTGCTGTAGGATTTACTGTTATTTACTGAATTGAGGTCCACTTTTGTTCAAACTGGGAAATGGGGCAGACTGTCCGTCTTGTACCCTCTGACCACCCTACACTCAGATTTCCTGATCTCCAGCTACCAGTCCAAGCCTTTTTCTTCCCAATATTCCTGTGCAAGTCCTATATGTATCAGCTTGCTCCGCTCTTGTTCAGAAAGGTTAGTCCCCAAAGGTTGTCTCTAACCTGGCAAACAGCATGTCACAATCTCTCATCTCTCCCTATCCTTCCTTTTTTTTTTAAACACCTTGGCAGACACTCACTGCAAACCAGAACATCCTATCATTTTGCAGAGGGAAGATCTTAAGCCTAGAAAGGTAAAGGGAGCTTCCAAAAGATGTGAGAAAAGCCAGTGATGCACTGGAATAGAGCCCCAGACTGTCTCCCAGCCACTGGCCAGTCTCTGTGGACACTGGTCTTTCTATTGACCATGTTGTTCTCTGGCCCTTCTTGTTCTTCAACTGCTTTTCAGGGCAGAACACTCATTTCTTGAATCTTGCATCTCACTTGCCACCTAACCTCCTCTTTTCAGCCTAGGGCTTCGCTTCTCTGCCGGGGTATGATGGTACAGGAGTGGTGATGAGATAGGGAGGATCAAGATGCGTTCGTGACCCATTTTGCATCTCATGGTTTCCTGGGTTTTCCTTCCACTTTTTGTCATAGATATTGTGGAGGGTTTTTTCATTTTTTCCCCACAAAATACCATTTCAAGTGGAAAAAGACTCTTGCTGCCCTTACCAAAAATATTGTCACAGTGATACCTTAAATGCAGGATCAGCTTCCCCCAGCACGTTGTCATTTTTCTCCTTCATAAGCAACCAGACAACATCTGTAAGATGCTAGAGAGCCACTTCCAGCACAACTGATGATCTGTTTTCCCTTCATCAGTGTTATGGTATTCTGCTGGGTCTGGAAGGGCTCTCAGTTGAGTGCTGCCACTTAGCAATCGTTCCTCGTTGTTGCTATTGGAAATAACCACAGATTCCTTTGTTTCCTCAGCAAAGGGCTAGTGGGTGGAAAGGAGTCGCTGCCTGGCTGAAGGCGGCAGCTAATGAGCATGTCAGCACCTTTCCTAATTCTTCGCCTGCTTCCCTTTGTCGCTGAGGCGTGTAGTTCGTTTCTCAGAGCCGTGAGATTATGCGCTGACTCATAAAGATTAATTAAAACCCAAATTGCCGTTTTTAGCTGTGTGATGACAGGGACGCCCTCACAGCAATAAATCTTCTAAGAAGATGGACCTAAAGGGAACTGCTGGGAAAGGCTGCTCTTGAATCAAACCGATAGGGCTGCTCCCATTATCTTGGTTCATTCCCTCCAGAAGCCGCGCAGTGGCCCACACACGGACACTGCCAGCACATAACAAATGTCTCAGCCCTTAGCGTTTAATTAAAACTCTCACAGAGGCTGTCCTCTGAAGCTGGCTGTAAAAGTCCATCTCCACCTATGCACCCTGACTATTTCTCATTTTCTTCAGGGCTTTCCAGGTGACATTGGCCCACCCGGAGAAAATGGTCCTGAAGGCCTGAAGGTGAGTGGAGCAGAAATGGAATCTCTGTGTGGGGTGGGAAGCAGCCAGGGAAAACAAAGTAGTGGGAAGGGGGGAGAGAGAAAGCCCTGGAGATTCCTGAAGATTGTCCTGGCCAGCGTTTCAGCTTGGTCTGTTTGGCTTGAGGTTCCTCCAAGTGCAGGGTTTTCTTTTTTCAATTTTTTTTCTGTAACAAAATTGACATTGGATGATGTCCCATGGCTGTGAAAGAGACTTTCTCATTTTAATTGCCCTTCTGAGCTTATGTTTCTATTTTCTGAGTATCTTTTCCTTTGGCTCTTTCTCAGGGAAAGCCAGGAGCACGAGGTTTACCTGGGCCGAGAGGGCTGCCTGGACAAGAGGTGAGTGTCCTCAGACCAAAAGCAGATTGGATTTAAAGAATAATGTTGAATTTTGAAAATTAATGCATGCTGAAATGGTGCCTGTGACTTGAAATCCTCCGGTTCCTCTGAATCTGGAAGCAGATGCTTATATTCAGTGATCAGAGACGCGCAAAAGAGGAGCTTCCCCGAAGCTGCAGTCCTGTGATCTTTGCTTGCAGTCACTGCTGGCATCCGCTGACCCCAAACTCTACATTGGCTTTTCTTTTAAAGTCTGTTCCCCCACACCCACACACACCCAGAACGGGTGTTAATGCCCTTTTCCCTGCACATCCCATTGCACAGGCATGCCCTGACCTGGCTTTTGCTTTCTGCTCCTTTTAAGTGTGTTTTCTTTCAACTGTGAGACCTGCAGACTTCACGCTCTCACACAGAGCAATATCCTTTTGTACAAAGAGTACCTAAATTGAAATTGCTGTTCTGCAAAGATTCATTTGCCCCAGCATCTCATAGCTTGCAGCTTTCACTTATTGCTTCATGAGAATACTTGAAGCTTCATTCCACTCACAGTCACTAAGAAGGGACAATTGTCATTGATTTAATTGTCCTGGAGCTGCAAATACTTTATAGCAGCAGCAGAGAAGGCCTGAGTGCCCTCTGTTTATCCTGTTGTAACTCCAGTTACTTCAGTGTAGTTTCTTCTCGTTTAGGCCAGTGTGAGCTGTTTGTCCGGAGTCATGAGACGTTGTGCAAATAATACTTAGTGCACGCATGGGCAGGAGCTCGTTCTAATAGCACTAATAATTCTCAACTTTTTCTGGGAACTCTTCTGCTTGCTCTCTCAATGGGATTAATGCAAATTAGCTCATTTATTTGCACTGAAATAGGGAAAAAAAATATTCTAGGCAATTTACAAAGGGAATCGAAGCCCTGCATTCCAGGTTCAGGCAGGCATGACCAAGCTGCCTTCAATTTACTCTAGTTAGTGAGTGTGAAAGTAAGACTGAAGACATGGACATGGAGTTTGACATAAGCTGTGCTAAAGGACTTTGAACGTGCACCAGACCACACCGCTGTGCCTTTACCGCTGCTGTTACCCAATGCAGTAGGTCAAGGCTGTGGATTACATCTTGTTTAGAAATGTGGCATATTGTGGGTGGTTCATCTGAGCCCACTGAGCGGGGTTCCCGACTTCCAGTCCCCCATCTTCAGCCCGCCAGCTCGTGCCACTTCATTACCACGGCTGACCACCTAAATGAGAACAGCCAGAACTGTGGCTGCCAAGGGCACTTTTAATTTCTCTCTTGGCAGTTGGTTTTAGACACTTGAGATAATTTTTGTGGAGCTTAATTGAAGGTCTCTTAGAAACTGTAGATCTGATCCTATCACATTAGAAATTGGTGTAGAGCCAAGGGAGAGGACCGAGTCCAATTGCTGTGTGAGATTTTGAGATAGCTCCATCCTGCAGCATGTGTAGTCCCATCTGAAAGCAAAAGGGAAACCTTCATACGTTGCCAAATGGTTCTGTGGGAAATTTTGCAACACCCTTTTTGTGGGGCAAAAAAAAAAGCAGGAAAGAAAGAAAAAGAGTAGAGAGCTCTACAGCATTCGTATCCCTGCCAAATCAAATGAAGCAGAGTCATGTGAGCATGTCCAGGGTATCCTATGGGCTAAATCCAGCCCATGATAGGCCCAATCAACTGGTGTTGACTTTGGTCAAATTTTGGATGGCCTTTGCTGTCAGGACTTGACTTTAGATTTTTTTTTCCTGAGATGGGGAAGGGAGATGAGAAACCTCAAAGATGCTGAGCTGCCTGCTCTAGGATTCAGAAGGACTTGGTTGTTAAAATGTGACAGCTGAGCACACAGCCTGTGTTTAACTGCTGCTCATACTGCAGGCCTTTCATTCTTGCTGCATGGTGAGTCCAGATTTTGTCACTACTTTGCCTTTTATTTTCATTTCTTTTCACCTCAGGGAGATGAAGGACCCTTAGGACCACCAGGAGTCCCTGGTCCAGAGGTAGGTTTCAGTAGTTTACTCAGTACCAGCTCTGTTGACCTTGCAATGGGATTATAGTTAACATAAGGCTTCAAAACTCCTGGTTTGGGGAGTGATCTGCTCTCTTCTAAGAAATATTGTCTTGTCCAGGGCTTGGACGAACTGCTTGATCCAGGATGGCTGAAAGTCAAGGAAGTGTCTTGTACAGGGTGTTGAGTGGGACTCTAATTTTATAACTTGCTTAAAGTCTCAGACCTTGAAAAACCCTCTAATGTTTGAATAGTTCATCCTCAAGATAAGGCATGTTGACTGGAAACCATCTCTGTAACCAGTCCTGATGTTCCTTCCTTGATTTATAGTATTTTTCAATGAGTAGAGTGAAAAGCAAGAAAAAAGACCGGACAGTGAGAGAGAGTCCTTTTTGACCTCTACACTGCTCTGAACACAGTGATGTATCACAGAAACATAGTTAGAAGAAACAAAAAGAATATTATCATATCTGTGAGCTTGCCAGCTCAGGATTTTGTAATGGTTATGCACATAATTGTCATCACAGGATAGTAAAATATCCTGAAAATCGGTAACTGTGCTGGAGCTTCGAGGTGGATCAGAAAATAGATGTTTTATTTTGCATTTCCTCCACTGTTCTGGCAGACACTTTTAGTCCTTTCTGGAGCAACGTAATAAATCCACTTTCTCCAGTGCCTGGGACAGCACCATAAGTGTTCTTCTAGCCAAAGGGAAGGCTCAACATGAACCTTTTGCTCTGCAGGTTTATTTCTGCTTTTCTGAGCTGTAGCTGTGAATGTCAGCCTGGCTTCCCCCACTGTAGGGACAGTCCTACTCCCAAATCCTCTCTGGATGCCAGGGATGGAGCCCATAAGATGCTTACATGGCCAAGTCCCTGCCAACACTAGGAAAGTACCATCTTGTAAAGTACCACCTTTGAATGCTCAGATTGCTGGTGTCCTTGCTGGCATTACTACAAGAAAACTGCTGGAAGTAGAATAAATCCAGCTGAATGTGGCACATAATAAACTAAAGGGCAGCAACAAAGCCATTGGCTTGGTTCATTATAGTCCATGCATTATGTTTCTGATGTGATGTTTAAGTAACGGAATCGAGCTGGAGAGTCAGAAATTGGCTGAACCCTGGAGTAGGTGTCTAGGCGTGTTCCCCATGGATCAAACCTGGTGTCACTCAAGACACAGTGCTTTCCTCTTGTGTTGCCTTGGCCTCAGTAAGGGCTGCTACATCTCTAGCACCCTGAATTCACAGGGAGCATTGCTTGTAAGCTGCACCATATAGGTTCATAGATACACTGCTGTGACCAAGGGCAGCTGCAAGCTTTTTATCTTTATTGTTTTTTCCATCTATTTCAGGGTCGATCTGGTCGGAAGGGTTTTCCAGGAAGACCTGGTCCTGATGGTCTAAAGGTGAGGAAAGAATTTGTTCATGATCAGGAAAGCAGTGGATGGAAGGGAGGAAAGGAAGAGGGAGATATCTTTTCTCAACTTTACCATGCTCCAAACCTAGGGTATTCATTCCAGAGAGAACAAGGGGAGCTGAGGATTTCTCTTTTTCTCTGAATTTTGGGGTGTCTACTTCTGCTTGGTTTCTTCAGCAAAAAGAAAGACGGTGCATTTTTTAAGCCATGTGCTTTATTATAAACAAGTGTGTGCCTACTTTGATATAAACCAACTCCCCCCTCCATCATCTCATCTTATTTTCCATTGCTTCTCCATGTTTTTGTTCTAAAACAATGCACATCATTCCTATCTTTGCTGCCTAATTGGCAGCAGGAGCCATCCCAGGGCAGTCCGCTCCACAAACCCACACTCAAAAGGAAAGAGAAAACCCAACAAAAACAACCTCTTCAAACAGTAAATAGCAAAAATGTGGTCTGGCAGCACGTCTGGAGTATCTGCCTACTGAGAAAATACAGCTGCCATCACCCGGAGACAATACTGGTTAGCGGTGAGTCTGGCCTCTGGATGGCCTGTCCAGGGGCACTCCACCGGCCTTCGAGTTCTGCCACAGCTGCCCTTATCCCTGGTGGATTTGAAATTCTCCTCCTCCTGCTTTTCTTTTCACCCCTCATTTTTCTCATTCTCTGAATTTGTCTCATCCTGCACTGTGATTTATCTCACGTAGGTTCTTTCTGTGGTATTCGTGTGGATGCTTCATGTGACAGCTTCATGTGACAGTAATGTGCCTATGCCTGGGAATATTTGGGTTGTCTTTTATTCTTGTGACACTTCCACTAGCAGGTGAATTTTCTTGGATCCCTTCTCCTTTGTCATTCAGGAACCACACCTCCCCATGGTGTCTGCACTCTTGCTTTTCCTAGATGCTCCTCAAATCCTTTGGTTAATCAGGGTCCTTTCCTACTCTCTTCCTGCTGATGACGTGTTTCTGCCTTCATCTGTCTGTTTTACTTAGTCTTTCAGATTGAAATGTTATGGGTCAGAAACACCCCCACTTCAAGAACATCCCTGATGAGAACTCATGCCTTATTAAACATGGGGATAAAGCAACCAGGACTAGGCTATGCCACAGGAAAGTAGACAGCTTATGTTTCAATGCCTGAGTTTGGTTTTGTGAAGGTTATTTTATGACAACAGGACCAGCTGCTTTGGGGACATTTCACTCCAGAACAGCAAGTGTTTGCTCCATGTTTGCGTCAGCTGTGTTTCTTGCATTGGATTACCTCTCAAGTCATAGTTGTTTTTGCGAGACGTTGTTTCTTGCAGATTTTCCACGATTCACACACAGCAGCCCAAATCATGGGTGTACAAAGAACCATGTTGTACTGAGGTTCTGAGTGGGAACACCAAGTAACCTGTGTGCCTTGTCTGTCCTTGTCCTGCAGGGTGAGCCAGGAAACCGTGGCCGACCAGGGAAAGTTGGTGAGCAGGTAAGCTCTTTATTTTCCTTGTCTGTTTGACGATCTCCTATGTACAATGTCTCCTAGATGACCAGAGCGCAGGCAGAGGACAGTGGCCAGAGGCTTCTGGCCACCTCAAACCTGTCGCTAGTCCTGGTGCTCCAGCTGGGGTGCTCTTAGTCTGACTGAAGCTCTTGGTGAACAGCACTGACAGTGACCATGGTGTCTATTTTAAACTGGAGGTTCTTCTACAGGCAGAGTGCTCTGATAAAGTCACAGTTCAGGTGGCTGTGCTGTCAGTACTGGCAGCAGTACAGCACATACGGCCAACTGTGCTTCTCAAGGAGGCAAAGCCACGGTCAGGAAAAAGATTGTGTATTCCTCTTATCCCTAAAGGGGCAATTTCCAGGCTTTGCCTATGTAGGTTTTAAGGGTAGGATCCTTGGCTTTGGGTGCTGTGCTGCTTTGACTCCCACTGGATTTTGGGGGGGGGAGCAGAGGAGATAGCAGCTGAAGAAACCAGACCCTGGGGAAGAGAGGCACTGAGCTGCATTTCATTGTACCACAAGAGAGAACATTCTGCTGGGGTAGCAGGGGATATGCATCATCCCTGTAGGCTTCAGGGGAACCACAGGCATCAAGGAAAAAGAAACAATTACTCCCATGTCTGTGATTGAAACCAACCAACTTGTCCACCACCAACCCTGAAATTGCAGCCACGGAGCCTCCAACATGTTCTGCGCCTTCCTACATGACCACACCAAGCTGGCTGCAGCAGCTGGCCCTGGAAAAGAGGGTGTTGCTTCTCAGTACAGTTGTCCTTCACAGCACTTTCCCTGCCGGATGGTCAACAAGTTTGGTTCGGTTTCGCTTGTCAGCCTCTCTGGCTCTTTGTTCCCCTGTATGCAACAGCTGGGGGTCACTTCTTCCATGGGATTCTAACCAAGCAAGTCCAAAAACCAAGACAGTCCAAAAACCAAGACGGATCCTCTTCGGTACCAGGAATCTGATGAGTCTCAGTATCTATCAAGGATAGTTATTTCTATGTGGAAATTAGAGCTGTTTCTATATTATGGTTAATAATTTATTCCATGAAGAGCAACAACTGAAGCAGCAAAGTTGTTCCACACATCTGAGTTCTAGTTGCAGCTTTATCAGATTCTGCGTGATCTCAGGCAACACCTTCCAGTGCCCTGTACCTCAGTTTTCCCTTCTGTGGAAGGTGTGAGACAGCTCTGAACAGTGCTTAGCACAATGCTTCCTGTTCTTAGGTGGCACCTGTGGATGCTGTTGTATTACAGTTAAAAATGAATATTTAGAATTGCTTTGAGATCCTTAACAAGATGTTGTCCTTGAAGGACAAAGCATCATTAGGATTATTATTCTTTAACGTCCCTCAGGACTGACCTTGGATGAAAACTGTAGGCACTGTTCACCAAAAAGAAAACACAGCTGGCCTCCGCTGACACTGAAACCAGCACAGTGGTATGAAAGCTGCCTGTATTATTCTTAGTCAATTAGTCTTTGTCTAGAAATATCACCCAGAAAGAATTTCTATTTCCACACCAGTCAAGTCATTAGAACAAAAATGTCGCACCAGATTAGCGAGAATAACCTCCTTTCCCATCACACCTTTGCTGAACGATGCTGGAGTGTTGGGTTTTCATTCCTCCCTCCACCTAAGCTTCAGCATTTGGTGTTGGGGCTAGGTTGGTTTTTTGCAGAGCTCTGAGAGACTGGGCTACGCAGGTCACTTGGCACTGAGATACCTTCACCTCACGCCTGTTATCTCTGGTGGAGGTCTTGATGTTTTCTATTCCATGGGCACAATAGGAGTGGTCAAACTTTTCAAACTTGCTGCTCTGCCCTCCATATGGGTTTCCTCTGAGTGGAAACCCTCAGCATAACAGCATGAGAAAAGATCAGCCATCCATCTCATTGGAGCTCTCTTGCCTTTCCTAGGGACATCTGTTTAGACAAACATGGGAGTTTCTGTAAGGTTTCCAGTGACACTTGAGCTCTCATTGGAAACATGAGGTTTTAAGCCACAGGGCAGTCCCTGATGCGTTGTTTTTCCATTGCAAGGACACTGACTTGGGAAGTTCATTCATAAGATGCTTGTTGTCTTCATGTGCCGGAAGGACTCCAGCTGCTGGTCTCCCCTGTACCCTGGAAATGTGTGATTTAACCCTTCCTTGCCAGTAGATGGAGGCAGAAGAATATAAAGAATACAGGGCCTCTGGCCCAGGCCACCAACTTTCCTGTTCCAGAGCTGGGAATACAGGGCAGGAAGATGTCACCAAAATGACTATGTTGAAGGTCAGAAGTGGGAGAAGCAACACCCTGTAGCAGACAGGATAGCAAACTGGGGAAGGGTGCCGCAAGCCCATGGACCTCCCCCTGCTCTGCAGTAGAGACTGAAAATATCAATGAAGAGGTGTGCCAGCTGAAAGAGGCTACGGTTGACCTACGTCTTTAATGGGAACGAGGAGGTCCTGTCATAGTAGGAGCAGCTTTTTGAATCCCTCCTCCTGGACAAGAAGTGACAGCCCCGCTCACTCGCATGGCAATGTTAGGGTCAGCCATGTACCCATTGCACCATGCTGGGAAGGGCAGTCACTCCACTGCCCCTTGGGGGTATCTCTTCCTTCAAGGGAGAATCATGTTGTCCTAATATCAGATGATATTCTAAAATAATTTGTCAAAGGAAACCAATGCCATCGGTTATCTCCTTAATGTATTTTCCTTGCCGTGCTCTTACAAAGGAGGGATGTGCTGTAATGTCAGTTTTGCAGGTGGGGTCTGACAAGCAGAGATATGGATTGACTTGACCAAGGTCAAATGGGTCGCCGAGAACCGATGAGGGAATTGGACCAGCGTTTCCCACGTCTTAGAGCAGCACCTTTCCCAATGCATTTACCTTCCCTTCCAGAGCGCCTTTCTGAGCTGCAGACCTCTCATTCGGGGATTTACAGGCACTGTAGTGTATGCAGCCTCTTTGATCTCACAAGGTGTTTTGTCAGCATGCCTCCACCTTTCCTTCCCTCGCTCCCCAGAGGGCAGTTGGAACCCAATGTGGCCCCAGGGTACAGCTGAGCCCGGTGCACAGGGGGTTAAACCGCATGGCTTTTCTTTGCGGGTCAGAGCGTCCTCCCTTAAACTGTGATATTTACTGTTTTACTTTCCCTTTCTTTCATCTGAATGGGAGGATTGTACATTTACTCCCTCCCGTCCTTTGTCCCTGGTTTGTTTTGTTTTGAGTTCTAGCGAACCAGTAAAACAGAAAGGCCATGATCGGTTCCTGCTGGGAGCGACTGGCGGTCCCGTCCCTGGGAGACCCTGCTCACGCTGGGCTCGCCTTTCGGTTGTTTCTCTCAAATGGGCTATGATTTATGCAAGGCTTCATTGCTGACTTGCTCTCTGTTGATGCAGCCAAGAGGGGGGGCTTAATTATGACAGGGCTGGACAATAAATGGGGAAAGCCAGACAGGAGTTAGGAATTACAACCCGCCAGTCCTCCCCCTTTCCTTCCCCCCCAAGCCCCCAGCAACTTTTTAACAATCTCCATCCCTTTTCCGCCATGCCCTTGGCTGGGGAATACAGCAGACTGAATCATGAGCGACATGCTGAACTCCCTGTCTAATATAAATGTTTTACATTCTTTCCTGTATACTGTGGGCCTTTATCCGGGCAGCCACCGCTGCTGGGACTTCACGTGCATCATTACACACACTGCCTGGAGTCGTGTTTGATGCAGGGCTTCTTTTCAACCCTGGGAACCTGGGAAAAATATGTTATGCTGCAGCCATTTTAGTGTAATGGCCACAATTCATGTCTGCTTTGATTTAATATTTGCCACCGGTGGCTTTTCTGGTTCTTAAAACCTAAATCTTATGCTGCTTGTGTTCCCTTTAGTGTCTATTCCATTTTGGCCAGTGAAGAATATCATTACCTAATCTCCCCCAGTTATTTCATATACTCTTAATAATTTACCAAGATTTATTTTGCCTAGACATATCTACCTCAGTTTGTGTCTGCTTGCAGACGCAGCAATGTTAGCTAATTTAGCCCAGAGCAGACGGTGTTGGCTGCAAACACTACAGAGCTACTGTGCTGGAAGCCTGGCCACGTCACAGGGTCCCTGCTCTGCCATCTCACTTCGGTCCCTACTCTATCACGATCATGCCGTGGGATGCTCCTCTTGCTGGGTACACAGGGAGCAGTGACATCTTCCCTTGAGCAGAAACACCATGTACCAGCGCAGACAGAATTTTCCCCAGTTTTGGAGTGAAAACCAGGCCAGAAATTTTGGCTGTGCTCCCTTTCCATCGTGACGTTTACTCGCGCAGCAGGTACGGCGTTTGCCTCTACCCCGCTTGCGTTGGCAGCGCCGGCAGGTTTCTATACAAGCTGCAATAACAAGTGGCACGTCTTTGACAGCAAGTGGGGTCTCAGGGGGGTGTTGGGTTTGTGGGCTGCTTGGCATGCTGCAATCGGTGCTCTGCAAACCATCTGTAGAGCACCACCAGGTTGGCTGGGAAGCACAACCAGTATATCTCACTTCATGACCCAGATTCCTTAGAGACTTTTTAGGGTGGGAGCTGATGCTGCTTGGACAGCGTATCAGAAAATTAGCCTTCAAGCCTGAGTTTGAATATGCAATGCCCCTCAGAAGTGTTTTTGAAACAGTCTTGTTCTGAATGGTAACACTATTTGCTGCAAGAGCAGGGATCTCTCTTCTTCTGCAGGGACTGACCTAAGTAACCCAGAAATATCTTAAAGAGAGCATCTTCCCAGGGAAAGAGTTTGTTCTGCAGTTTTTCTGATAAATTGGAAATTAAGGAACAGATTTATTTTTTCTTGCTTTATTATTGTATTTTTGCCTAGCAATGCATTTCCTTGTTTCATCTTATTGTTTTGCCATTCTCCTCTGCCTTAACATTTGCCGCCTTCGTGGCCTTGGGCTACTGGAAAACTTCAGTAACTGGATATAGTTATCAGCTGTGTATCTGCACTTGTGTCTAATTGAAAGGATAGTTGATTAGCAGCCTTCAGCAATGCCACCCAGTGGCAACCTTGCATATGCAGATATTGCGAATTTGCCTGCTCTCCCTTTTGTTCCTGCGTTGGGCAATCTGCTGCTGAGTCCAGCACTGCTTTGCTCCCACGTGTGTCTTGTCCGTGCAGCCTGGCCGCAATGGCACGCTTGTGCACAGGGCCTGCTTCAGGCACAGCAAAGACCATTTCAGTGCTGATGTCAGAAGGGTTGGTGACATCAAGCCCCTGATGGGATAGTAGAGCTTTCCTGGTAGTAGCTGTCTTCCCGTGGTTAATTGCTATTTCCATCACAGCACAGTGGCATGCCAGTTTCCTGGGACGTGATCTCTGGATGAATTTCTAACACAAGTGTCTAACTCTAGGCTCCGACATACCTGCTGAACTCTTTGCTTTCTCTCATGAGTTTTTTCCAAACATTTTTCACCTGGATGTTGCTCCCATGCCAGAGTATGACAGGGGCTGCTTGGAGCAGAGAGTGTGTGGCTGCTCCCTGCAAGAGGCGAAGCCAGCTGAGCATCCGAGTGAGAGATGCTTTTGTTGACCCCATCAGCATGCCTCATTGAGGAGCTCCTGTCTCCAGTGATGTTCAAAGGATGGCATTTAATTGCACCATGCGAGGAATGTTAATGCATGAAGTCTCTCGGTGTTTGGAGTCATGGTCAGAAGCTGTTCCCTCTAAAAGTCATTGGAGAGTGACCCGCATTGTGTTTTCTGCCTCTGAATGGGTCTGCTCAGCCTCACACATATGGGAATAGCAATGAGGCTGGTTATTTTGTGCTACAGCTTTGTTGTGAGCGTAACTTCATGGAGAGAGAGAGGGAGGGGTTTGGTGGCAGGAGGACTTGCACAACCTGTGAGTAGGCTGCTCTGTCAGCGCTGGATGCTCCTCTGTAGCTGAGTGGTATCACTGTACACTGTCAGCGCACAGATGTAAACAGAACCACAGCGATGCGCAGACTGCAGAGAGCTCCTCTACGAACTGCACACGTCAGGCGAGCTGGGAACGGAAAAAGCAATGAAGCAGGAGTACAGAGAGGAAACTTTTGCTGCTTTTCTTGCTCTTCCCCCAGAAAGGAGATAGCAGGGTGAAAAGCTCTTCCTTTTCTGAGACCACACTCCAGAAGTTGCCTTGCTAGTGTAGCTTTTTTCCCCATTGTGTTTGTTCATGCTGAATGTTTTCTTGAGTGTGTCATTTGAAAACCTCCTTGACGTTGAAGTGAAAAGGTGAGATTCATTTGCATAGAGGAACTTTACAATTTATTCTGAAGATTCCAAATTATTCTAAAAAAGAGGAAGAGTAGGGTGATACCACTGGAGAGTCCATCTCCTGTCTCTGACTTGCTCAGCAGCCACCTCCCAGTACCAATCAGACTGTTGCTTAAAATCAAACAAGCTGAGGCATGGCTTCCTTTGACACCACCCATGCCAACTGTGGGCAGATTATGAAGTGTTTCAACAGGAGATAAATCTCTTTAGTTACAGAGTCATCGGAGGAACTAAATATAGATATCTCCCAATGACCCTTGCTGGGACTAGGGATGAGGCCATGAGAATCATGCAGTGAGAGAGAGAGTGCCTACCGTGGCAGAGAGGACGGTCCTTTGCATCGCTAGAGGCAGAAACCCGCTGAAGTTGGTAGGGAGGCTGCTGTATTTTAATCCTCAGGAATCTTAGCTTGAGATTGCATCTGTTTCCATCTTTCTAATTAGAAGCAGTTCTGTTTGTTTCTTTTTTATCCCAAATGTTGTCAAATCCTGAGCTTAGACTGTTGGGGTTTTTTTTCCCCAAGATAGTTTCTGAGTAGCGTGATAGATCTCCTGCCTTGCTGGCCCCTCTGGCTGTGTCCTCAGACCTTTATTTCCTACTGACATCCCAACAGCATGACACTCTCCAGGGCAAAATTAATTTGCACAAGGGTTTGAGGCAGCTCAGATCAACCCAGAGGAAGTCTACCCGGTACAGCAGTTAAAATGATGGCAACTCTCAGACTCTGTGCAACCCAGGAGCTCCCGCTATCGATGCTCTTGGGGAAGCTGCGCTGACGTTTTGGGAAATGGTTGCAAAACAAAGCCACGCTATGGACTCAGCCTTTCTACGAAACGTGCTTAACTCATCCCCTATACTGTGTGTTGTGGCTCTTGCAGATCCTAGTGCTGCCGTTCCAGCTGGCGCCTAAAGCAGAACCAGCTGTGGAGTTAGACATTCCCATGGCCGGGAGCAACTCTGTCCGCTCTGGTAGCCAGTAGGAATTACTGAGCAGTATACAAGGGATGCTGTGCTATTTCAACCAGCAAGGTGGACCAAAGAAACCGTTTATTTTCTCAGCAAATAAAAGTGAAAATTAATTGTGCTTTTCTCTTTCCTCAGGGTCTAATGGGTTTCATTGGTCCCGTAGGGGAGCCTGGAATAGTGGGAGAAAAGGTAAGATTGCTTGCAACGAATTGGTTGTTAGAACTTTTGCAGGATGAGGAAGAGTGGGGCGGGAGGAATATTGTGGAGATTTAAGTTGTCATGTCAGTGCAACACCCAGCTGGGAATGTAGCACATCTAGGGTGTCTGAGCTAGTCTTGGGCCAGGCAAAAAATCATCCACTTCACATTTAGGAATTAACATGCGCTTGCCCTCCCAGGAGATGCTGTCAAATATTCTCTGAAAATTTAAGCTTTATTCATTCATAATCTGCTGGAAAGCTTGTATTTGACAGACAGTTCTATTTCTTTCTGGGAATGAGGGGCCCATCAGCCCTGTGTTCCCGGTCAAGGGAGGAGTCCAAGGAGTTTAGGTTACAGATTTGTGCGGAGATGTGCTCACAAGCCCATGCTGAGTTCCCAGTGGGGTCGCACAGGACCAGGGCTGAGCCTGCATTGAACAGGAGGTCTCAGCAATTTCTCAGGTGCAGAGAAGGTACAAGAGTGCAGCCACCTATCTAAGCAAAGTCTGGTCCAAATATTTCCTGTTTTATTTGATGAGGACCATCCAGTCTGGCTGCCCCTGTGGCTGCATTGGGCACGCTACTAAGGGCTGGTGCCCTCTTGTGTACAGTACAGATACATGCTTCCTTCAGGAAGAAAACTGGCTTTATTTTCCATAAAAAATGTAAATGGACATTAATTTGTTTTCTATTAGAGTGTAAAATTTTATTCGGGGGTAGCTTCCAAAGACAAATCATCTGTGTCATTCATTGTATCTCAGTTGCAGACTGCTGGTTTTCGTTGGTGGTTTAATTATTCACAGTCCAGCCATAAAGATAGTAAAGAGCATAAAATGATGCATTCCACACATCAGTTCTCTCTCTTACTTTTATTACTTCAAGCCCTGTCCTCTGGGTAATGATGTCAAGACTCTGTGACAGTTATACTGTGTTCGTTGCAAATGCATTTTATTGCCTGTCTGCAGCAGCCTTTGGAAAGCCCGTTACACTAGATGGTCTCTGGTAGGGCAGTAGCAGAAGCAGGCTCAGTCCAAACTGTCAAGGCACACAAGAACTAAAAGGTATGACATGATGTGGGCTGCATTTTACAGAAGGAAGACAGAGGAATGAAGAGTCTGTGACGTGTCCAACGTGGTTACACAGAAAATTGGTGCCTGAGTGAGCTATCTCAACGGCAGCTGCAGCCCTGAATTGAATGAGGAATAAAGGGTTTGCCATGCAGGAGACATGGGAAGATCTTTTTCCCCACTCCAGTAAATTCACATCTGGCCCTCTGACTTCCATGCCAGTGCCTTGACCACATGAGCTATCCTCATCTTGCAGATTGACTCCATAACATGATGATGTTACGTTGGTGTCAAGGCAAACCCGGGCTGTTCTTTGAAAATCTGCCCTAAGAGATCCTCAGCACAGCTGTGATTTCCATCAGACTTCTTCTCCACCAGGACAAACTTACGGGTGACAGAAATAACTATAATCTAATCAAAACCTCAATCAGGCCTCCAGTTGGCATAGCATCCTACAGCTTACTATGCTGTTGTGAGCTAAATGAAGTGGGAAATACGCTTTCATTAGACACAGCTGAGTCAGCAATCTCCATCCTGAGAGCTGCAAAACTTAAGACTGAAGCCAGTGGAATCCAAAGATTATCAAAGAGAACAATACAGTTAATACATACTTAATAAAATCCATGCATTCAGAGGGAAAAATATCCTTACATTAGTTTACAAGGGCCAACTGGTGACAACACAAACTCTGGGGTTTGTTTTTAATAAGCTGCTTAGAGCCTAGAAAATATTTCCCCTTACATTTTAGCTGTTGGAAGGTAGGTCAGATTTTGGGCGTAAACTACTTGGCAGCATTTGCTAACTCCTCCTTCCTCATCCCCCCAAGCACACAAACATAACACACCTAATTCCCGGTGCTTTACCAGGGCTGCGAGGGCAAGTACAGGCAGTCATGGTGGGAATTGCCACCGTCTCCAAAAAGGAGCAGTTGACATCCCGTCAGTAGAGCCATGCCTTCAACTTGCCCTTGCGTCAGCTCACGGAGGCTTACACCTTGTCTCCTGTTCTTGGCTGAGCTGTAGGGCCAGGTACGTACTCAGGGGAAGTGAGATGTTCTGTATGTGGGGATAAGTAAGACTTTTGGAATTAATAAGTGCGGTTTTTGGTACGTTAAGTTTTTAATGCCAAACAGTGGCTTGTTTTAGAAGGGATAATATCTTTAGGGAGAGCCATGGAGGCATCCGGCTCCGAACCCCTCATAAATGCAGGCCTCCAGATTATTGTTGTTTACACTGTGGTCTCAGTATGAGCCACAGGATAGGGATTCCCCCAAAATGCCTTCGGTCTCCTTCTGAAAGCACCAGCCCTCTATTCTAGGCAGCATCTCTGTTTTTCTTCCAACTTGATTCCCTGCTCTCAGCAGGGCCTCAAGACCACAGCTTTCAAATCCGTGCCTCTAAAAACACCAGAACGTGTAGGGATTATGATACTGCAGAACAGAGAGGGATGTCGTGCCTTGGGTGGGAGGGGCTGGAGATCTCCTGGGATCCAGTCCTAGCACTGTCCAGAGTTGAAGGTGGTCCTGAGTGCAATGCTTGTTTCTTGTTCCTTGGTGGTTTGATGGCAATAGTAAAGTCCCCTCTCTTGGGATACGGAGGATTAGCCAATTCTTGCTGTAATCCTTTAACTACTCTGATGAGATGGATACTTGAAAGAGGGTGATGATTATTCTGTACTGGAAGCCTTTCGGGTAGAAATCTGGTGGCATAGACTGCAATTTGTGGATGTCTTAGTTGTTTCATTGCTTTAGATCCCCGTTGCTGCCAGCGCAGAGTGCTTGTTAGCAAAAGTCCTCACTCTTCCCCATGCACCTGTGTCTCTCCTAGGGCGACCGCGGCTCAGTGGGACCCCCAGGCCCTCCAGGAGTCAAGGGGTCGATGGTAAGGAGTAAGTCTGCATTCTCTCGATCTTGCTGCTGCCTCTCTCTCTGTCCTAGTGAAGGGTGCAGCTTCTCATGGTCTTTTAGTTACATGCCAACAGCTGCAAATTCTTCCTGTCTCTGCGGGGATGGGAATCGCCATTTGACTGACTGGATATTGAGGTATAACCTCTCCCCAGCAGTCGTGTTCAGCAGTCTCCCCCTCAGAGAAACATTGGGTTTCGTCACGTGTTCTGCAGCTCCATCAGCTGAGGACCTGTTGTGTCAAGTAGAGGTAACTAGGAACTGCAAGCTACAGCACCTGAAGGATTGCCGGTTTCCAAGCATCCCGGCTACTGAACAGTCGGGGCCCGGGAACAGTGATCTGTTGTTCACATCCCACCAAGCTGCCGATGCAGCTGGACGTGCAGGGCTGCTTGGGCAGCACGCTCATGGTGTTTTGCTGTGCTATGTGCACTGCCATTTGGGGATCCTTGTTTAGGAGTTTAACAGAGGGGACATCAGCAAGATCCTGTCTTGCTCTGACACTTACGTCCTGTCTATCATAGTGCAAGACCCAAAGACAGATTTTCATATTAATTCAGCCCATTCTCTCCTGGGCTGTTCAGGAAATCCAGCTGCTTATATTGCCAGCAAGGTTGGAGCTGAGCTTTTGACAGTCTGGCCTTCCACATCTGCCCCTGAGCAATTTTACCCTGACAAATAACAGACCTGCCTGACCCTGCAAGCAACCAGCAATGCCTTTTTTCCTGTCTTCCTACTTGGTGGAAGAAGGGCTGAGCAGATCCTGGGAATTCACACCAGGGGTATTCTTCTTCCTTCCCTTTTAGGGGCACCCTGGGACACCAGGAGGAGTGGGTTTTCCTGGGATTCCTGGACCAACAGTAAGTAAAGGCTATCATCACCTTGTAACACCACACAGCAAAAATCAGCATCCCGTATCCTGGGCATTCATGGGCTGAGTCAAGCAACTGTGTCCCAGTTGATTTGAGTGTGATATGAACAAGAGATATGGGGAAAGGGATGGGGCATGGGAGGGAGCAACTTGGAAAGAGATGCTAAAAAACCAGCGGTGCTTAATTCAAACTTTTGTAGCTCATTTACCTAATGGGGGATCCAAAACTCACAATCCAGCCTCAATCTTTTAGCAGGACACAAGCTCACTAGCTCAAGATGTTATTGCAAGGCCCTCTATTTCTGCTGGGAATTGTTGGCAGTATGGCGATCACATCACGCGATAAAGCAACTGTATCATGCGGTGACTACATCATGCAGTGACTGCACCATGCATTTTCAGAGACCCTTGCTGGAGTGAGAGGAGCAGCAGAACAGCTGCCCCCAGATGTACCCTCCGTCTGGATGGGCTCATCTGGTACATGTGCAGCTGTGGCTGGAGCGTGCAATTGGTGTGGAGGTACATTTTAATGTGGCTCCAGTTTCCCACAGCCATTGTTTAGACAGAGCTCCGGCTCTCCCAGTAGCACAAATGCCGTTCCATGTTGTTTGCTGGAACCAAAAGAAAGGCAGCTCTGGGCAAGTACAGGGAATGGATTTTGCTCAGTGTGTGAATTCCCACAGTGGTGTTAATTGGGAGGAAGATCGCAGTAGTGAAATGCCCGCGCAGTGCCAAAGGTTTGGCCTCCAGATCAGCGGCAGCTCTGCCCACTGCGGGGAGCTCGGGGATGCTGTGGGCCCACTGGCTGCAGCCAGCTGCTGCCTGGAGAGAGATTTCACGGTTGCAAGTCAATGGAGGTGAGGGAAAGAAAAGGTCTGAGGTCAAGCAGCACCTTGGGGCGACCCGTCCCTAGCTGAAGAGCAGCAACATGGCACTGGCCAGGCCCTTACAATAAAAGGACCATAATTCTGCCTGTAGCCCCCAGCAGCGAGTTGCTCTGTGGCCCCTCATGGCAGCACTTGCTGTTGCCAGAAGTCTAGGAGGCAGCTGGATATCTCTAGATGTCCCTTTTTCAGCAACTTTCCCAGCACATTAGCTGCTGCATGACTTGCGAGCACAGGAGAGGACAGGAGGGCGTCCTTGGCAGAGGTAGGTTCTGCACCGGCCCTGTGGTAAAGAGCTCCCAGTCCTGAAGCACTATCTAGTGCACCACTAACTAGTACCTTAATTGAGGCTGAGTTTTGTCTTACTTCACTGGGGCATGACGACAACAGTATGATTTGAAGCATCGGGTCTGACTGGAGATGCCGAAACCTCTCTGCGGAGCTCTGGGAGCTGAGACCGTCCCCAGGTCCTTCCGCTTCCTTTAGTTCCCTGTTCTCCTGCAGGCAAATATAAGTTCATCCAAGCAAAACTTTTCCTCCAAGACTGCATTTTAAAAAGTCATAATTCAATAAGTCAAACTTCCCACAAAGCCAGTAAATCAAATAATCCCCTAATATCAAATCCCTGCTCATTAACTCCAGCTGTTTCTGCCTGTTTCTCCACCAAATATTCATTATTTGCTTTTTAAGCCAGACCTGAGGCATGCTGTTGTTGTTTGTCCTAAACCGTTAAAATCTTTGAGATTAAGCTATCCAGTGAGCCTTATCCAGCTATCCAGTGAGCCTTAGCAGCTCTGATGGCTGATTAATTCAATAGAGGGTGACTGGGGATGGGAAGCAAAGGTATAGTCAATGGTAGGAAACTCTGCCCTTAATTTCCGCTCACTGAATCTTGTGAACTCCTTTTCCCTCTTCTTGCTCAGCCTCATCGTACATCTTTTGTGTCAATACACAGTTTTGAAAATAATGTGTACATATAGGTATATTAAAGGTCACTCATCTTCTCCTAAGCAGTTCCTTGAAATTCGCAGCATGGTATCTAGTTGTTCCCTCAACATTTTACCATCACAACGAATGTTTCTCTGCTTGTATTTTCATAAGCTATTTGGGGTAGACTGAGACTTCCAGGAGGATATTCCAAATACCAACAAAGAATTTCATTTCAGTATGTGTTTATCATAAAAATCTCTATAAAACAGGCATCTGACACATCTACTACTTGTCTGTGCCAGTCGCTACTGACCTCACTAGCAAAACTGAGATTTACTGTGATTACAAATATAGTTACAGTCCACTGATTTTTCCATCTTGAGTGAGAACAGCTAAGCACTTGTATTCACTTGTATTCTGAACTTACATGCCATGCAGAAAGATACCTCCATTCCAAAAGTAAAATCTTTATTAGTGGCAGTGGTACAAGCAGTAGGAAGATCACAGTCCAATTTTGTTCTGATCCTTGGTGGAGTTTGGAGGGTTGACAGTTGGTAAAAGCTATTAATATATAAATAGCAAAACTTGATGTGGAATGTTTGAGAGAGTAAGAATGGAATGTGTCATTCTGAGGTTTTCTCTTCTGACAGCAGAAGGCACTAACTTTACATATGGGTTTTTAAAGTTATGATACAGAAGTAAGTCCTGTTAATTGAATATATCCTTTAATTTTTGAAACTGATAAATATTCTAACAGAAAAAAAAGCTGTTTATTTTTCTTCTGCATTTTCTGTATGCACATTAATGAATCAAGTGCATACAAATACAAGTTAAAAGAAAACCTGAAACCTTTCTGTAAGTGTAAGAAGAACAGGATCATCTGCAACACCAACAGTCCAAATGAAATTAGCATCTATCTGCCAGTATGAATATTTATGCAGCACTAACAGGGCAACAGTTACTTGAAGATAAAATTAGTATTTGGCTGAAAAGGTCAAACTTGGATACCTAAGATGAGGTGTCTGATTTTGTATTTGGACAACTGAAAAACAGATCCTGGTTATTATTATCTTTATACAGATACTGAGCAACAGCTGCTTTTAATAGCTTCGGAGGGAATTCTGGATGTTCGACTTCTCTTCAAATTGCACCACTTAGACAACAGCCTGCAGATACTTAAGCATACAAACCTCAGCCAGGGTCCTTGGCCTAAATGTTCATAATCCAAAGGCAATCAGTGAGTTAAAAAAAAAGACCATTTATAGACAAGTAAAAATGGTAATGTCTTTGGCAAGAGTTTAATGAACCAACCTACTAGTCAACGGTCTGTGTCTGAGACCCCTGCAGATCACGTAGGGATGTGGGGTCTTACCAACAGCTGCTGCCTTCCTCCTCCTCCATCTTTATTTTGTTTCCCTTTTCCCCTTCCAGGGTCCAGCAGGAGTCCGTGGTGCACCAGGGATAAGAGGGATGAAAGGCCTCAGGGTAAGCAATTTCCATGAGCTTTTATCCCGCTTGTCTTTCAGCCGTAGGAATAGTAATCCAGTGGATTAGCCTGGGGGTGTGAAGATGAGCAGCAGTTGGGGCAGCACCTCCACAGCCATGCGTCTGCTGTGTATAAAGACTGCGGTCGTTGAAGCAAGTCTCACCAGGGCTGCGAATGCAATTGACACTTATGGGTAGAGGGGTGTCCCAGTGTAGAGTTTATCGTGGAAGTAGTCCAGCTTGTCTTTTCCAACTACCTGCAGTGTCAAAACGGGGTTTACGGACAGTTCTGATGAGGATGGTGAAGATTTAGTCATCTGAGGATGTATCTGAGCTGGGGAAAAGGGTGGAGGTGGAAGGCCAGAAAAGGTGCCTTTGCTGCCAAGGGACAGAGAACCGCTGAGATGTGAAGCATTGTGATTTAACCAGAGATAAAGCAGGAAATATTATGCCATGAAATAGAATTAAGAGACAAGGCAGGCAGAAAGAGAGCTGACAAGGAGCCGAAAAGCCTACTCCTCCTGTGTCTTCCCTTTCAGTCTCGCAGGATTAATATCTTCTGGCAGCATTCTGCAGGGTTGTGAGAAAGGTGTGTTTTGCACTGTCAGTAGATCAAATTATAAGCATGTCCTGTGTCTTTCTATGGGTTTTTCCAGCCCACAATGCAAGGCCTTGATTTTATCTATACATATCTAAACAATACCACATTGTAAAGCATATGTGATCCTCACTCTGCCTGGAAAGAGCAGACCCCCAGCCTAGGGCTGTGTAAAGGTACTAACTAGCATCACTGACAGTGCTACAAGTACACGTTACACTGGATAAATATTTCACAAGCACTCTGTGTCAGATCAGGTATGGTTCTTCCTGCTCTGTTTGGGTGACAGCCAACAGCAGAATGATCTCTAGACCTGCCAAAGCTGCTTGTTTTCCTGCCTGTGACATCCAACCCATGTCCCACTGAGCTCTTCAATCTTTCTTCTTCAACGGGACATTTATTGCAGGAGCATCCCTGCTTTGGGTTGTTTTTCTTTGTCCGGCTGCTTTACAAAGTATTAATAGTGAGTGCACATGGGTTCTGCTGAAGTCCCCAACAACAACATATTTTGCATTTCTCTCTCCAAGGATCTTATGATGTCTGTTTCCATGTTTCATTTTCAAAGACGTAGGCTGGAGTAAACTATACGTTTTACCCACCCCCAGTCTCTGCTTCTACCGCAACTCATGCTTGGGGAATTCGGGACAGCCAAGGATTGCACATGTTTCTCTATACCAGGGCTAATACTCTCTTCAAATAGCTGAGACCAGCAAAGGGAAGTGGAATAACCAACTAGACAGCTTTATAACCACAGAGTTCTGTACCCTGGAACTGCTTAAACTTTAAAACACAGCTAGAAGGACACCAGTATCATCCAAGACCAGCAGATGCAGATCAGGGTTCAGCTTTTAACTTGTGGCTGGGAAAAACAGCTTCCTTGCCTCTGTTCTCCTTGGTGGGAAGGCCCATGGATCTCATTCTCCAGCTTCACTCTTGGAGGGTCCCCTGGGGAGCGAGGTTTCTCTGTGCTACATAGCAGCAATTAACTGAGCTGTCTGGGACATCCATGATCATGACAGATGAGAAACTGGAGGCATTCTTTCATGGGAGGCTTTGAATGGACAGCAGAAAACATCTCAAATTAAAACTACAGCGCAGAGCTGAATGGGAAACACCTTCTGAATGAATCCAGGCTGCCGACTGTGTGGGCTCTTGGAGAGGTGGGTCTTCCAAGGGGACCAGACATTTCTGCCAGTGCCTTTAACGTGTGCAGTGACAGAGAAGGAGTCCCAGCGCTGCCTCCTCCCAGCCGCCAGCCGGGAATGCCAGCCGCATCCCCTGGCACTGAGCCTCTCCTTACGGCAGGCAGCCGCGTGCAACTGCAGTGTTTGGCTCTTGGGTTGTGCAAGATTCACGCGCATAAATCTTCTTCAGCTTCTTACATCTGCATTGGCCTGAAGTCCTCAGCCCACAAGGAAAGTACAGCTGACCAGGCCGTTTTCAGCTCCGCTCATACTGTCAGGAATGACAAAGGGGATTTTTATTATCACAGGAGGTAAAACCAAGAACAAAGTTAGATTCAGCTGCTAAGAAAGGAGGTTGGCTGGCACAGCAGGGACCTACCTTTGGGTGTAGCTAGATCCAGACAGAGGGTGCCAAACCCTCAGGAGAAATCCTGCAGGACACCAACTGCTGCCAGCACTGTCCATCCTCAAAATGACATACCACATGGTAGAGACGTTCAGCTTTATGGCCTTCCGTTGCATTTCCTCTCCAGATGTTGAGTCCGGCAGATCCTGTGCCAGTCCCTCCCCCTGGACATTCTTCCACTGAGGAAGCCCAGACTTCAAAGTGCACCCAAACCCTGAAAACCAGAAATGCAGCAGTGGCTCTATCCCAGCTGGCCGCAGAGCCCTGCAAAGAGTCACCTCGGGAAGTGCAGAATGTGGAGGTAGAACAGGAGGCAGTGCCTGGGGAAGAGGGTGCATTAAGGTCTTGATCTTGCCCTAAGGACACCGGTATCAGAGAGGGGTAAGCCTCTGCCAGCGGGCGCTGAGCGTCTGGATCTGCTGCTGGTGCCCTGCACCGATCCTGCCCTCAACACCCGCTGCCGGACCGTGGCATGATGGAGGTTTGGTGCGTTTGAGCACCACAGTGATATAATCCATACAGAATTTGCGAGACAGACATTCTTTCAAAGATCCCCAACAGAGAGGAGGAACTCAGGGTTTTCTCTGAAATCCTACAGATTTCAGTGAATATGATGTGGGAAAGTCGGTAATGTAAGGACCAGCAGATCTCCTGCCTGGAGGATTTCTGGTTTGTATATCTCTCTCTCACGTTTTCCTTCTCTTCATACTCTCAGAAGATATTCCAGGCACACAGTATTCTTTGTTTGCTTAGTGTGTCCTGCTATGCCGGCTCTTGGTTTTCTCAGGATGGGGAAGTGATCCCCCAACTGTAATTTCAGACATTACCCTCTGTCTATCCTAGTTTACAAAAGGGACGTAATTCAATTCAGAGTGGAAACATGAATATAGCCTCCTCCAGATGTTTGTGGATTCCATGAGCCCTGTTTGTGGATACTTCATTAAAGTAATTTTGCTTTTGAAGGAAACGTAAATAGCAAATATGGTTTCGATTGTAAAAAACAATGGAGACTCTTTGGGGTCTGTATTTATGTTGTGATAGCTTTTGTATTGTCAAGATATAAGTACAAATTTTAAAAAGAAAATTTTTTAAAAATTGTAACCTTCTTTTTAGTCATGACAGGGCTATTGTTCCTTCCCAAGTCTTTGTTTAGCCCATCAGACTGATACTGAACAATCTTCCACAAATGTGGTTTCCCCTCTCCTCTTCCCTAAGGACAAGAAACTTGGACATGTGAGCCCAGGCTTTTTTCCCTTCATCTGTACTCAGTGTAGCACTTAGACATGTGCTTAACAGTCAGCTAGTGACAGCTATGCACATGTTTAAACCTAATTATTTAACCAAATCAAGGCTTAAATTTGGAGGCGGCTGATTCAGCAAGTCCCTCACCCTATCTCACTTAAATTCAAAAGCACATTTCTGTTAATCAGCTCCTCACAGCAGGAAAACGTGCGGTCTCCAGCATCCTTTACTGAGGATAGTGATATTAAAAAGCCCAGGTATTGACTGAGAATCTCTGCAAAAGGTTAAATATCAACTGGAGCCATGACTTTGCAACTCAGATCATAAAGCTGCACCTGAAATCCTGCTGTAAAGTGACTTCCCTTGCCCTGTTCTTCTGGCCAAGGTGTCTGTCGATATTTCTGGCATTTTATCCTCTCACCAGAGGGGATGCTGGGTACTGGCTCAGGCGATTCAGAGGAGCTTTTCAAATCCCAAAGCATATTTATCTTTTCCACTGTGCCACTCATTCATCAGGCTCCTGCATTAACTATTGCCCAGGTGAAGCCTGCAAAGACAAGTTAAGATGTGCACACCTGCACTCCCAGCACTCTGCCGCTCTGTGCGGGTGGGGACCGTTCGCTCTCTGCCACACGGACCCGATGCTTCGCAGCATCACTGACTGCAGGGATTTGTAAAGTGGTGGTATCGAAGCAAACCTGAAAATAGTTACTTTGTCCTGGCCCAGCTGAGTAGTTGTTCATGGAAGAAAAGCAGAGGTATATTGTTTTGCTCACAGGGATCTTTCTAGTTGGCTGAAAAAGCATTAGAACTGTTTGAGGAAAAGTTAGCTACAGATCTACGGCCAGCAATGTCTCCCTTCAGCTTCAGTCAAGGCATCTGCTTGCTTTTCATTTGGCCAGACTGTGATAGTGAAATATCAATATTTGGATAAAGGGGTAAGGAAGAAGCTTTGGATTTCTGGAAAAGAGCTACTGACTGCTTGTTCGTGCTTCTGCTATTCAGAGGCCGGTTACTGTCTCTCTTTGAGCTCAGAGTATCTGTTTAAACAGAGGGAAATGCAGCGCTGCTTTGTGGAAACACCTTGTTGAGCATTGAGCTTTGTTCTGCAGGAATGTTGTCTGCTCTAGCAGCAGGGTATATCTCTATTGCCTCACATGGACTAGCAATAGGCCTGAATTGCAAAGCCTGGAGCCGAATCGCCCTGCATTTGTGAGCTAAAGCTGTTCTTATCTAGCCAACATCGTAACACTTTGTTTAGTCTGGGATTGCTGATAGTGCTGCTCAGTATTGCACATCTCTAAGGGAAATACTGTCTTGGCCTGGGTACCCATGGATCGTGTGGCACTGTGACCTGCTTTGCTACTTTTGCTGGAGCCTACATTAAAAGCAACTCACGGTTAGAGGGGGCACAATGTGACTGCAGGTGAGACTTGCAAGGACTTAATGCTAGCTTTCTACTACATAGCTCCGTGGGGACCTACGCAGGGATTACAGTGAAAAATGTGCCCACATAAGACGTTGAAACTAGAATTTAAGAAGTGCTGGGCTCTGCCCAGCCCTGAGTGTCTTGCTGCCTGCTGAGATCCAGGACCTCAGCGCAAGTGTGACTTACTGCAGCTGGAAGATCAGCATTCAGACGCAGGGTTGCAGAGCTGCGATTTCCTGCGCAATACCAGTTTGGCTCCTCTTTCCTGACAACACAAACAAAAGGGGAAACTCATCTGTTTAGGTAGCAATGAGTGATGACACTTGGTCTTGTGGTTCATGGGCTGCAGTGGGACTGCCCAGGCACGTCCCTGACTCCCTGCGTGACCTTGAGTGAGCTGCTTTGAGATGGACATGGCAATGCCTTTGAGCCACATATTCGTGTCCAACTGGCTTTGGTGATAGAGTTGAGCAGCTTCTCAAATGCTCCATCAGCCGTGAACCTGTATCTGTCTGTGCCGTGGCTGCCCATGTGCAAAGGAGCAGACAGATCTCGATTTAACCTTCCTTTTTTTCCTGTTTACATTGTAAAGCTACTTGAAGCTTGCACTGTTTGTACAGCCCTGGCCCAGTGGGACCTTTCCTGGGCTGTGTACTGCCATATAAATAGTAACACAGACTAAAGAAAAGCTTTCTTCTCTGTTTCATAGGCTCCTAGAGATGCTGACACCAGTGATAAAGCCATGCCTTTCACTGCACCCTTCTTACCCCATTCTGAGGACAGGTCCATGCTGTACACACCCTTAGGATGACGTTCCCCAAGACTCCTCTCTACACACTTGCCCTGGTCTGTCTGCCCTGCCATGCTCAGGGTAGGCATGCCTGGCTGTGCAGTTAGTTTTGAAGCAGTGGGGGACCAAGGGGAGCCCAGGGAGCTGCGCTCAGCCTTGCCTGCAAGGCCAAGCCGCCAGGTCTGCAGGGGGAAGGCACCGTGCTGTGCCTTGCGGCGTTTGGCATGGGATGCTCCCTGGAGAGCTGCCAGGACCTCACTCGCTCATCTCTAACCGGCGTTGTCAGTAAAAGAGAGTTTTAAAGATTTAACTAATTGACTAAATGTAGCCTTTCCTGTCAGGGCAAATTAGGGGAAGCCTTTATCCTGGGTTTCAGCCCAGGAGGCTGGAGAAGATGAAGCTTGCCACATGCATTTGCAAATACAGGGTCACTTTCTCCTTCTTTAGGTCAGATGCCGATGAGATGTGTTGTGATGAGATTAGGCAGGTGACTGCTGTGAAGTGAGATTGCCCTGGCAGATCCTGCAATGCTGGTGACAGGGCTCTGCTGGAAGAAACAAGGATACCGTAAACACTTCCCCAGCCAGCCAGCCAGCCCTGCCGGGTTGGACTGCTGAGACTCACAGCATCACTGCCCTTGCTGCAGTGCTGAGTGAGGGCTGAGGGCACCCAACAGCCTCCACCCAGCCTAGAGCAGCCCAGCACTGGCAAATGGGCAGGACAGGGCAGGACAGGCTACAGAAGATGGGTCTGGAGGGGCCAGACGCATCCCACTTTCCTTCCCTGGCAGCATCTGTCCTGGAATGGAAACCTCTAACCTGGGTCATCGCTGTCATTTCCATGTCCCACTCGTCTCTGATCCCTGCTCCCTCCTTCTGTAATACGAGGACTGAGCTATTGAATCCTTCCCGTCTGCACACCCTTCCCGTTCTTCACAAGCAGGTCACCCCATCATCTCATATAATAAAGATGTAATTGCACAAAATATCTGAATGGCTGCTCAAAGAGGAGGGGAACACTTTGTTTTCCAGGGAGGATGAGAATTTGGGTGGCAGGGTGCTTTCCTAGGGTGCGAGTGCCATACACGTGCTAATGCCTCCCTTCTCTTTGGGCAGCCCAGCACCCAGCCCAGGGCAGGTCTGTGTATTTTGCTGGGTTGCTGGGTGTCCTGGTCACCCAGGCAGCTCCCCAGATGCCTCCAAGCTCTGGTCTCCCACTACTCCAACTTAATGCTGCCTGACTTGAGCTGTCAGTAGCCCTGCTTTTAAATGACCTTCTGTTTTATGTCATTGTGCTTTGAGGTTTATAGGGATGTGGATTTGGTCTTTACTGCTTTCTGATCCAGTGGCCAGCATGGGCTGGGGCACTTGGGTTCTAGGGCTGGTGAGAGCTGCCATTACATCAGCAAAGCACCAACCTGTGAAACACCCCATGTGGTTGTGGTGTTCCCATCTGGTGCACAGTCCTTCTCTGTCCATCTGTCCTGGAGACCAGGCTGAGCATTCTTTAGAGCTGTGTCTTACTGGCACGCAATGCAGGCTTTTGGTTATTTAATCTCTGGTACACTCAGCGGCACGGGGTTTTGCCAAGCGCAGTAGAAGTTTTTGCATTATTTTATATTGACAATGTTTGTCTGCTGTAATAACTTGGCTAAGTTTCCTATGCATCTTCTGCTGTTACACTGCCTTTCTTTGTGAGTCTCTCTCTCTTGCCTGTCATATTGGAGTTGCTTTTCTAACGCATTGGCTCCCTAGCTCTGTTATTACTTTTGGCACTCAGTTTGCATCCCGATTAAGCACATTGGCTCCTGTTTTCTCTATTTCCGCGTTGGCCTGCTCTCAGGATTCCGCTTACCACTACATTCTAGCACCGCTCTGTGTTTTTATTTATTATTTATACTGCAGTAGCGCCTAAGAGTCCTAACTGAGCTCATGGCCTGATTATGAACATGACGTGTGTTAATAGAGTCTCTCGATATGCCCTTTTTTTACTGTTCCCCGACTGTGGCTCTGTTTATTCTCTGTCAGTGTGACACACTGGTTTCTGGGGTTCGAATGGTGCAGAGGGCTGTGCGTTCAGCTCTTCTGAAATTAGCTTGAAAGCTAGATCACAGCTATCCCTTCTTCCCAGGGCTCTCCTCACTTAGAACCCTCTGGAAGAACAAGGACACCCCTTCCTCAAGGATGCCCGAGCTGTACCACGAATTGTTCAATTTTAGCTAATCACGTCCAGGATCGCTCACTGTCTGGACTCTTGTACGTGCCGTGAGCATTTGCAGCAGTGTGCGTGTCCCGTACACCTCCCGAGGTCCTCATGCCTGCTGCATGCGTGCACACACCCAGGAGCAGATGCCGGGCGTAGGACCAGACATGCCAAAGCGGGCACGGCAGGCTGTGCTCCTCCCAGCATGCATATGCATGAGCACCTGTCTGATCCTTAACGGCAGCCAGTTCTTTAAATAGCAGGTAACTGAAGCTGAAGGCTTGGAGTTCAGCTGCCAGCAAATACACCCTGCTCTTTAGGAGCAGTTTGGAGCACAGGACAATTGCGAAGGTACTGTATGGTGGGGGCTTGTGTGCCTCAGTGTATTTTGTAGCTTTATTGCCCTGATTGTGACCATGAGACAGGGTGGTATGCCAAGAGTTAAGGGCAGGGGCAGTTCGCAAAACGGGGTTTCTAGGAAGGAAGAGGTTTGCTATCTATAAAGCTAGAACTGCAAGTCTGTGCACTGCAGAACTGTTGTCACGTAACCATTGTCTGAAATAGGGCTGTTCCTGGTCTGCTCTTCTCCTCGGGCTTTGGTCTGCGGTTGGTAGTTGGTTTAACAGCAATAAAAAGTATTTTGGTGCTGTGTGCTGGTAATGGTGAGAAATGAAGCAACAAAACACAGAAAGGATCTTCTGAGTCCTCGGCTGTGAGCTGCTGTGCTCAACCCAACCAGGTACAGGTTGGCTTAGCCAGGTCTGATCTCGTGGACTTTCCTGGGGGCCAAAGTTAGGATGACTGCTGTATTTTCCAGTGAGATATATACTCTTTGTTCTTATTTTTGCCTCTCTTTTGCCTTTTTCCAGGGTGCCAGAGGGCCTGATGGACCAGTAGGCGAGCTGGGGTCACGAGGTGTCAAGGTGAGTGCCAGTGGGTGGCCAGGTTGGCCAAGGCTGCTCTTAGCTGTGTTGTGAAATGCTCTGGGCAGGATCAAGGTCATGTACTCCTCCAGGAACAGGGGATGTTCAATCGATCCATGAGGATCAACAAGCAGGATGAATCTTTCATGCAACCAGAGTAAAATCTGTCCAACATGGGCATCAAGGCCCTTGCTGCTTGGGTCTGAGACCCTGAATATAGAGACAGTCCACAAACATAAAAGGGCCTCTGTCAAAAAATAGAGTCCCTCACAGGAATGGGAGTAGCTTTAACCGGCAGTGAGTGCATTTGACTGCTACATGTGAACGTAGCACTAAAATCAGAGCAATTTAACAAGGCTGGTAAAATATGACCTAAGGGAATACGCATCTGTTCTGATGTAATTCATGTTAATTAGATTAGGACAGGAAAAAACACAGGGCAAGAGATGCCTGGTGCAAAGAGAGCCTGGCAGATACCCTGCCCAAGCAGACCCTCATCCAGGGTGAGCCTGGTCCACGATAGCCTCTGAGATGGGTGCATGAGAGAGTTTCTTCCTTTGGCAGCAGCCTGATGTAAGAGCTGGACCCTTGTCCTACCATTGAATGTCATGGACTCCATCCCCTGCACGGCACACGTGGCCCTGTGAATGCAATTTGGATGAGGAATGTCCCTTATTTCATGCACTGCCAAGCAGGGCTGTGCTGAGTCTCCTGAGAATCCCAGCTTCCTCCAAAGCAGTGTTTGCTCAAAAAACCTTAGATCATGCAGCACATTGCCCACAGTCCCTGCTGGTTGGGGTGTTCCTCAGGACAGGATGCTGGGCATTTGACCTCTCAAAAGCTGCAGGAAACTGGAGGGGATATTTGATGCACAAAAATGCAAGAGTAGATGGGCTGGGGCAGAAGAGCATCACCAATAGTTCATGCTCCTGCCAATGTGTCTTTGTCTTTTTGCTTTGCAGGGCCGACCAGGGGAGCCAGGCAAGCTAGGGCCAGATGGGCTGCAGGTATGTCCTCTGTGAGAGCCAGTGCCTGCCAAACCTGGCATGGTATCAGTCCCCCATGGGGGTACCCACATGTACACGGTGCCCAGGGAACTGCAGCTTCTTCTGGCCAAAGCACCGCAGGCGTCTCAGAACGTTCCCAGCTGCTAATTGCTGTAACTGTGTGTTCACAGGGGAAGATGGGTGAGACTGGGGAGACAGGAGCACGTGGCTTCCCAGTAAGTGTCCATCCCTTGTGCTTCCTTTCATAACCTCGGTTTTGCTCAAGTCCCTAAGTTTTGAGCCCTGGTCCAGGAGGAAGAATTTGGACAGTGTCTCACACTTATGGGGCCATCTCTCCACTCCTTTTACTGTAGCATTTCTGCGATGCATGTTACTGCTGAGAGGCATGAAGGATTGCTATGGGGTTGGAGCTGACCTTGGTGGTGTTAATTTTTCTAGGGTATTCAAGGACCTTCTGGACCTCCAGGAGCAAAAGGGGCTCCAGGCGACCCGGCAAGTGTCTTATCACTCTCTCTTCATCTGTCCTTCCTTGCACACACAGATGCTTCATTTCTTTCTCTGTCTCTTCCCCACCACTTATTCCCTTTCCCAGCTTCTCTCTCCTTGCCAGCTCTAGCGTGGTCAGAGATGTGAAAGACTTGGCTAGAGTCCTAAGAGGCATGAGGAAAGACAAGGTCAGAACTCTGGAAAGCAAAAGAGGGCTGTGGATCAACCAGGGAGAGTGTAGATACAGCCTGGGCTGGATTTCCAAAGGGAAGGGAGAAAAGAAGGGCAAGGTTGGATCTGGGACAGGGTCAGATGTAACAGGAGGAGTTGGCCTGGATTGGTAGGTAGAGCTGAAGGGGGACCACAGCGGAGGCTGATGGTGTCAGAACTGAGCCCACAGCTTTGGGGAAGGCACTGGGAGGTGACAGGTGAAGACACAGACCTCGAGGAGGGCAAAGACGACCACCGAAGCAGGAAGAGGGGTCATCTCCTCTTCTCTGTGTCTATGGGGACTGACCTGGACTGTGAAGGGAGAGGATAGACGAAGCATTTTCAGGTTGCCAAATGCAGTTGTTTTAGGTGGGAGCCAGAAAGATGAAGGGCCTTCTGCGCTGTTGTTTGCCTGTTAAGGTGCCTCAGCACACCCATCGCTGGCCTCTTCATCTCACTGGCAATCTCTTGCATGCTGCGTAACTCCACTGTGATGTGGGAGGGAACTGGTGTTTTATGTTACAGGCCATGGAAGCGATGGCCCTTTAGAAATGAAAACAGTTGTATGAGAAGAGCCTTGTGTCTCTATTTCAGGGTCCACAAGGACCACAGGGGCCACCTGGGCCTTTGGGAGAAATCGGGCATAAGGTAGGTCTAATCTTTGCTCCTAATTGTTTTCCTCTTGCATCGAGAGTAGCAGGACTGAGGGAGGAGTATATGTGCAGAGGTCCATCCTTCCACACCTGGGGACACAAGCGGGAGGATTTCCCTCAAGTCTGAAAGTCAACTTCCAAAGTAAACAGTGAAAATCAGAAATTTGAGCATCATTTTTATCACAGCCCGTAGACACTGAGTTGGTAGATGTGCAGACCCATCTTCATAACAAGAGAAACATTTAAAAGCTGACCACGCTGACAAGCATGTCACAGGCATGACTCTACGACTACACCGGGGACCACCTTTCTGCACCAAATACAGTAACAATTCAAACTGAAAACCGGTCTTTTCTTTCCCCCTCACTGGAGCTGTTGCTGACAAGACACAATTTTGTCAGCCCCCCTGGATTGCTGCGGCAGTCCCATCGCAAGCCGCTGCAGCCAGTGGAAGAAGCTCAGAGAAATGCCTTTGCTGCTGACTGTGCTTTTGGGTTGCCGTTGCCATGAAGCAGTGGCACAAACACACCGTAACCAAAGCAGCAACAGCTGCCAAACAGCGCCCCGATGGAGTGCAGGAGATGCCTCCATGGTTTTCCCCTAACTTGTCTGCAGTCTTGGCTTGATTTCACTCCTCTTGAAGTATTATAGTCTTGGCCGCTTATACCAGATGTGCCAGTTCCCCTTGGGTAGCTCCTTTCCGTAGGTCCCGAGCTGTAACATAGACATGATGTTTCACTCAGTTGTGAAAACAGCAGTGAAGGTGGCTTTTAATGCAGTCTACTGCAAAGTGTATGAGTCATGAAAGTTTCCATTCTCATGGCTGCTAGACTGGATGGAGAGAGCTCTCAGCGTGGTAAACCACACTGGGGAGCTGGAAAGCTGCTACCGAGCCACTCTGGATGTTGCCAACCAAGAAAGTACAGAGCTTTATTCAAATCTGTGACTCTTCCAGGAGCCTTTCTCTGCACTGGCACCTCTGGAGAAACCAAAGCAGGATTTTTGCTTTCATTGGAGCTTGATTTTTCTCATTGCGTGACTTGACCATTTGTTCGTAAACCCAACACACACCCTGCTCCCTCCGCTGCTTGAATCCATTTCAGCAAGCCAGGAACTGGCTTTATTCCCTGGGCAGCAGAGTGCTCCCTTGACTATGTGCTCTTTTTTCTTCTATTCCCAACTGTAAAGAGAAGGGAGATTGTTGTCCGGAAAGCAAATACCATAAGTAAATAAACCACTCAAATCCTTTAAAGACAAGCTTTGCTGTCCCATCTTTGGGCTTGTTTTACAGATTCTCATTCCCCATGCTTCCCAGAGGTAGTAAAAAATGTACAAAGATTAAAGCTCCCCGTTGATCTTGGTACTGAAGACAGCTAATGAACATGACCCCTCTATCGCAAGGCTGCGCATGGCAGCTGGACACTAAGAACAGTTTGCAAGGTCATTCTCTCATCTTCTGTCTTTCCATCTCACTTCCCATAGTTTTACAGGTCAGGCACTCATTTTTGGCACTCTGAGGGATGCCAAGCCCCTCTACCAGGGTCTATGCTGAGATAGATAGGGCCATGTTATCTCATCTGCCAACTGCTTTCTTTCACTTAATACAGCCTGGCAACAGCCTCGGGCCATGGATTTCTGGTCTGAGCCCAGTCATTGACATTAGGATGTTTGCTGGCCCATTACAGACAGAGAAAGTGGGTGATGGATGTCAAAGCTAATCTGGCCAAAATTTGTGCTGGAGGGTTTGGTGTAACCTTGCTGTTCTTGGCTCCCTTAGCCGTCCCAGAGCTGGCCACACCATTGTGCGCCTACCTCTCCGGGACCATAGGGCTGATGGCTCCGCTCGAAGCTGTGTCATCTGGGGCAGCTGCTCCCGCAAAGGCAGGGCAATTCAATGTGCCTGCAAACCCTGAGGCTGTGTTGATGCTTAACCCTAACCGAAACGAGACTGGTGGTGCGGAGAACGTGCTCACATCAGAGCTAACGGAGAAGTGGGGCTGCAGGAAGCGGTGAGGAGGGAGCAAGAGCACAGCTGAGCATTTTTGTTATCCACTGTATCAGCCAACCTGCTGGACCCTTGTGAAGGGTTTTCAAGTTTAATTCTGGACCTTTTCCCTTCTTTCCCAGCTAGCCCCAGTGCTGCTCCCCAGCATGGTTACTAGCCTCAGAAAGCAGAGGGGCTGGAAGGAGTTAGAGAGAGGTGCTTGGCAGAGGAGGCTGGCGAGCTACCACAGGGCTGGGGAGAGAAGAGGAGTGAGAGACAAGCAGAGCCCTCCCAGTAACCAGGCATGACGGGGTACTGGGCCCCTTTGATGCTGCATACCCTGAGCCAACTCCGGGGAAGTAATTGCATTGCAACCAGGGCTCTGCTGTCCCAGGAGGGCTCTGCTAAAGGAATTATGTCTTTGATCTTGCTTTCTACTTTGTTACAATGGGTTTTTTCTTTTTTTTTTTTTTTTTTCTTTTTTTCCAGGGACCGCCTGGCTCAATGGGACAACCTGGCCTCGCAGGTGAACCTGGCATGAAGGTAAGAAAAACTCTTAGTGCAATTTCTCTGTCAGACCGAAGAGATAATAGTAACTTCTATTCCTGCAGAACTGGGTAACATTGCAGGTTCACCCTCCAGCAGCCAAAGCAGACAGCGTATTCAACAAAAGATAAAAGTTTAAAAAATAAAATCAGGTTAACTTTAAGCCCTTGCTTACAAATTCTGAGCACCATCCTGAGGGGGAGGCTGTCAGTGCTGGGGAGAAGCACCATCCCAGGGATCTTGTGCCTCAAGAGCTGTGAAGGGCCTTGGAAATGAAGCTCGCCTCTTTTGCAGATCCAAAATCTGAGTGGAGAGGAGAGTCCCCAAGACCCAGAGATCCAGACAGCTTCTAATTTGAAACAAGAAGAGTCTTAGGAAGGTCCCAAGCTTAAAAATACCCTCATACGAGGTCCTGCCACAGTTTGCAAGCCTCAGCTCTGTGGGGACTGAACTCCCCTAATGGTTATGGGGGAAGGGTGCCCTGCTCCAGAGCCATGAATGCACCTTCTTGTCCACGTGGAAAGGCCTATAAAAACCATCTCTTTGTTTGAATAAGATCCCTGTGCTGAGCAGCTCAGAAGGGTTTTTATTTTATCCTGACCCCCTTTCCGCTTGGTTTGAAGGTTCGCTCCTGTGTGCAGAACTTTGAACAGACTCTATGCGGGGATTAAATGCAATTTCCTCCTTGCTGTTCTTCACTCCCTACCCCCAGCCCCATCCTTTGCCGTGTTTTCCTTGGCAAATCTTCTGACACTTCACTGGAGCTACCGTGTCTTTGGCATCCTGATACTGCACGAGTGTTTCAGCTCCCGTGCTCCTGGCTCTCTTCCTCAGGAACAGGACACGATGATTTGCACAAACACCCCTTTACCCGCCGTCAGTGCAGCACGTCCTTGCTGGGGAGTCAGGGAGCAAGAGTCCCATGCCGCTCCTTCTCCTAAGCTGGGAGGTTCTGGGACAGGCTGGGCTTGCTCGGGGCAGTTATCGCTTGCAGACCAGCTTGCTGCGGGACAAGATGTATGGATAGGTGAAACCTTTTCCCCTTATGCTTCTGCATTTCCTGAGCTCTCTCCCTTGCAAAGTGGTTAGTTTGGATGGGCACACGTGCGAGGTAGCTGCCCTATGGCCGTTGTACCCCCACTGTTAAATTGCAACCTCACAGCCTGTTGCCAAGATCCATTTGTTTGCCAGCTCCAACACCTTCAGTTCACTCATTTTGGTGCCATCAAAGATTGAGGTTCTTCTCCACCCTCCTCAGTCATGCTGGGGCTCAAAGAGCTGCCGGCTTTCTTCTCCCTCACTCTGGTTGTGCCTGCTGCAATGCTGCATTGCACCCAGCATTGCTGCTTTTCTGCCAAAGGGCCATGCTGAGGGAATATTTTCTGGCTCTGCAGCTGTAGGCAACACGAACTACTCCTCGACCCCTGTCCTGTCGAGCATCATTGCAACAGAGCCTGTGAGGTGTGTGCTGGCCCTACATGAGCAGAGGCGCCGGTGATGCCAACCTGTCCTTTGGACCCCCTTGCAAAGTGAAGGTGTTTGTGTAGGAGAAGGAAAGAAAAAGTCAAAATGAGGGGTGCAATGGGAAGTACGTCATGCTCACTCGCCACCAGTAAACAGCTTCTCTCCATGTCTGTGGTTCCTTCTTTTTAGGGTGATCCTGGCCAGTTGGGAGTCCCTGGAGAGCAAGGCCTTGTTGGCCAAAGAGTGAGTACGGTCAACTTCTGGTAGGGCTTCTGTGCCTTATCAGTTCCTCAGAGGCTCTGTTCCCTGTTCACCCACAGCCTGGGCAAAGAGACCCTGCTCTGGGCATCCCGTAATCCTTATGGCCCTTGTTTCTTCTGCGGGTGGTGGAAACACCTTCCTTGCAGAGCCTGTCAGCTTGAGCTCACCAGCCTACATGAGCCTCTCCAAATGCTACAGTGCCGCTTTGCAAAGTGCTGTGACAACCTCGCGTATGAAAGGGGCAGTGTGGGAACAGACGCGTCCTGTTCACTGGGAGGGTGCAGTCTGCACTGGGCAGGGAAATGCTGGAGCAGAAGGCGGGCATTAAGCAGGGAAACACTGGCTACACTATGCACACGTGGGAGAGCGCCAGGGATGGGATGAATGCATGGATTGAAGCTGGTAGTGGTTCTTGTCCCTTCTCAGGACTAAGGTCAGTTGTTGGAGCAGGATGGGGAAGCCCCGGGTTAAATGAATACAGACTGAGCCCACTTTTCAACACAGGGAAAGGAGGTCTTCCCGCAGGCCAGCAGCGGGGCCTGTGGAGGAGAAACTATGGCTCAGAATAAAGCAAGAGGCTGAATTCATGCTTTTTCTTCAGGAAAAGCTTGTTCAGCATTCGGGTATGAGATAGGACACATGTCAAAGTTGAGGGCTGGGCTCCTGTCGCTGCAGCCCGGCTCACTGCCACGAGTCAGCTGCAGAAAGCATGGGAAAAAAGCATGTTTAGGCACAGCTTTTATGGTGCTTGCTTTTGTGTGTTGCAGGGAGAATCAGGGCTGGAAGGAGACAGTGGGCCACCCGGGCCGGATGGTGTCAAGGTAAACCTCACTCTCATGGCACATTTTGGCTCTCACACACATCGCCGTGCACTCAGGCTCCCGTAACTCCCAGGGCCAGGTTGAAGCGAAGGGGGTTATTGGGTCCTCTGTGCAATAAGCCTCTGCCCTACTCCCTCGAAGGATTTTTTTTCTGCAAGCACACATAACGGACTCCTCCTGTTTCACTCCTCTGCCCACATTTTTGGCATCTGATCAGACCTCCAAAAAGGTCAAGTTCTTCAAAATCTAGTTTCCAACAATTTGTCTTTTTATTTGAGTCTTTACAGATTAAATTTCCAACTAATCAGGAATTCCTGGGCCTGGCAGGGGAAATCAAGAATTGTCCATCATTCTCGCCTGCACCACTGACCAGAACATTGTTTGCAAGTAAAGAAACCAGATCCCATTCCTCTTGGCAGAGCCCCAGGTGCTCGCTCAGGGCTTGCACTGCACTCTGTATCTAGCTGCTGTGAGTTTGCTACCTTGCCTTTGGAACAGGACTGATTTCTGTCCCTGCACAGCTAGCCCTTCCAAACAGGCCAACAGTTTTGTTCCATGGAAAGAAAAAACAGCTGGTCCCACAACAATGCAGTTTATTGCTTCGTTCTAGTTAAACTATTTGCCATGTGTCTCTACTTCTGCTTATCTCTGAATGTTGTACCAAAAGACTCTTCCTTAAAGACAGTCAAGACTTCTGTATTCTCTTGCCACCGCTAACTGTCCCCAAGAGCTCTTGAACCACAGATCTTTCCAACCTGAATGTGTCTCTGGACAGTAGAAGAGCCGCTGCTCACTGCAGGAGCATTTGTTTAACCAGAAGAGAGGTTGCTGTGCTCTTGCTAACGCAGGTGCATGTGGAAAACGACTCTGTCAAGGCTGGTTGGTTGCACAAGTGTGGGTGCTGCTGTCAGTACAGAATTAACCTTTTTGATTGTCTCCATAAAATTTTGTGCTATCAAGTATAAGAACAGTGATTTGACATGATACCTACTGCTCGGACCACAAATCCTTCACAGGGCAAGATGACACTGTTTTGCAGAGTGTTTATTTGAGCCCTGGGCTGATTCCCGTTTGGCAGCAAGAGCCAAGTGGCTGCTCCAGACAAACCTGTCCCATGAAAAATCTTTCAGCATCCTGAGCTCAGGGCTTCTGGGTGAGGCAAGTGAGGCTTTCAGATCTTGTCTGCCTGTCTCATTGACGTGGGAGGTTCAGGCTTTATTGCAGGAGAAGCAAAGAGGTTCAGATTACCCTGTGTAATGGGGGAGTTCCTTCTCCTCTAGCCAAGAGACTTTAAAAAAAAGAAACCTGGTTTTGCTCATTTTGTTAAATGTCAAGTGTATTATGACTCATGCTCATTCATCCTTTTGCTTGCAGGCTCTCTTCCTCTCAGACTCCTGAAATATTAATTACGTGTTGGGTTTTTTCCTTGCAAGAGCCATGTACAGTGACCCATGTGTTGTGCGGGTATAAAAAGCTCCCACCCTCCTCTCTTCCACAGGGAGACAAAGGAGAGCAAGGCCTGGAAGGAGAGAAAGGAGAAAAAGGCAACGAAGGACTGAAGGGAAAAGAAGGGCCTCCTGGCTATCCCGGCATCACAGGTGTCCGAGTGAGTCTGCGAAACCAGCCCGCTCGCCCCCGTAGCCGGTCCGTGGGTTGCCTGTAGCAATTAGCTCTCTCCTCCCCGAGCTGTATGGGCAGCCCTGTGTGTATCTCAGATCTCCAGGGTACGGGTATCGGCCCAACACAACTCCTGCATTCTCCATAGGGCCACCTGCACTCTTGTTTCCAAATTAGCAGTTGCACCTTGCCTAAAAAGCATCAGCAGAGTGCTGCGTGCTCTTGTCTAAATCCTTGCGTGCAAGACGACTTTAACCTTCCTGATAGCTGCAGCGTGAGCGCAGAGGTGCAGCGCGTGCTGCCCAGCTCAGGCATCGGCGCACAGCTGGCACGCACTGAGCTCTGGGCTGCAGAAGGCAAACCAGCTCGTCTGAAGAGACGAGATCCTTTTGCAGTACGAGGATGAAAGAAAGTTTGCAGTCTTGTGTCTGGGAGGCTGGTTTGCATTTAAACCCTAGTAAGAAATAAACAGGCTTTTTCCTTTTTTCCTTTTTTCTTTTTTTTCCTTTTTTCTTTTTTTCCTTTTTTCTTTTTTCCTTTTTTCTTTTTTTCCTTTTTTCTTTTTTCCTTTTTTCTTTTTTCCTTTTTTCTTTTTTCCTTTTTTTCTTTTTTTTTCCTTTTTTTCTTTTTTTCTTTTTTCTTTGTTTTGACAAGGGCAATAATTACTGCAGACATTAATACTACTGTAACAGGGCATGCCATGTTGCAGCAAAACACCTGGGGGCAGATTGAGAGGGGGATGCAGGCAGTGAACCAGGACACTGCTTAGGGCAGGAGGTCATCTGAGATGTGACTTGTTGCACATGTTGTTGTAAAGTATGTTATTTTTTCAAAAACCTACATCCAAGAGATGGTTTCATCTTTCAATCAGGATACACACTTGAGATGTGGATCACTTCTCTGGTCTGCCATAGGCTTTGGGACACTGTGCCTCTCTACTGCATCTGTAAAATGGACCACCTTGCAGGGCATTAGAGAGGGATGTACAGTGGACTGCGAGGAGCTGAGTTTCCCCTGGCTGCCACAGCTGGCCTTGGCCTGGAGTTTGGCAATGGCCACCTTTTGCCTCCTCCTACTTCTGCTCGATAATTACTTGCTTACTTCTGTTTTTCCTTTCAAAGGTTTCCCCCTTAAATATAGAAAACAAATAGAAGAAATTAGCAGGAAATTATTCCTGAATCCTCAATGAATATCCTAGGCATGTCTGGTTTGCTTGGAGGTCTGATCTTAGTGCCATATAAAGAAAAAATGTGATTCTGGCTCCGAGATGAGAGCTGCAGGGCCAGAGGAGTCAGGCAGAGTCTGGCCTGGGGCTTGTTCGGTGGTGCCAGATGAAGGATGGCTCCGCCCAGCGCCCCAGTGGGCTGCTCTGCAGGCCAAGTCAGGCCCTTCTGCTTGAAATAGGGAGTTTATCAGCTTGATGACATGATTTATTTATTGTAATTATTGTTGCGGATCAAAGTTGTCAGAAGTGTGGATTCGCAAGGCTCTTTCTGCAAAGCAATAGCCCAGTGGAGTGAGATGCAGCCAGCCTGAGTGGAGCGGCCATGCTCGCCTGTAGCACAAGTCTTATTCCTCGTACAGCCAGAGAACACGCCAGCTCCCACGCCACATGTCTCCAGGAGGCATACAGGTAGCCACGGCATGTCAGAAGGAATGAGTAGCCCATGTTTGACCAAATTTGATGGCAGCTCTGAAATCCCTGCCCAGGATGGGTGGGAGGCAGCAGGGCAGGCAGGTACCTCTGAGCACTAGGTGGATGCTCAATGTTGAAGCATGTTATTTTTCCCTTTGGTGACGTTGTGGCTGGCTAAAAGGAGGGCAGGGAGAAGGGTGTGAGGGGATGGAAGCAGCAAAGGGGCTGGATTTATGTTATTTTTGGGCTGAGATTGGGATTTGAGCACTGACTCGACTAGAAAGTGGAAACATTGGCTTAATACTGCAGTGCAGCACCATAAATGTGCAGAATAAGGCTGTAGTCCTGCCCCAAATAAGGCCACCCTTGGCCACAGCCCCCTGTACCCCCAGGGAGCTCTTTGCAGGATTGGGACCGTACCACAAGTGAAGGGTGGTCCCCAGTATCCCAGCTCCCTCCCAGCTGCAGGCTGGCACAGCTGGACAGCCACCCTCAGCGCCCAGCCCTCCATGTGCTATACTTCTGGCTGGTTCACATGTTTATATTGTGCATGTTTTAAGAACCAATAAAAATACTAAAATCATGCAAAAGCCATATTAAGTTATAGAGTATAACTCTATATTCTCTCAGACTCCATCCCTGCTGTTTGCCAGCATGTCCCTGGGAACATGATGCCGTTTTCTGTTTTATTATTAAAAAAAAAGAGTCAATAGAGCCAAGATTCCTGCTCATAATCACTCCCTTTTGTTTTTTTTACTGCAGAGTGCTATATTTCCATCTACTATTTTAATATGCTTCTTTGTATATCCTTACGTCTAAAGTCAAGCAGACTTTCAGAGACCCGCGTAGGCTCCAGATAGCACTGCCTCCCCTGCCAAATGCCTGGCCATTACCTAATATATAGGCTGGTGTTCCTGTACTCGCTGAGGTAATTTAAATATGGAAGTCCTCTGACAGAAGTACGAATAATTTTTTTTTTTCCCATTTTTTCTTTGAGACTTTTATCCTATCTTCCATGGAGAAAAGGTACCAACATTAGTGGGAACTTCCTTAGATTTCTGCCAAGATAAAGTTTACAGCTCAGAGATGCAAAGCACTAGACATAACTGCAACCCCCTCCTTTTCAACTGAGGATTGCAAGCTGGAATATCAAGTCAACCCATTCTCTGCAAGACATGCCTCAAAAGCCCCCACAGGCACAGCCCAGCAAAACCGTGTACAACGGACAAAGTTTTTTAAGGCTGCTGGGCAAAGAGAACAAAAAAATCTTAGGGAAAAATCCTGCAAGTATTCACCCAAGGGCAAGTACCAAGGTTGAACGGTGACAAACTCCTGTCCAGGATTTGTAAGGTGGCATGGAAATAATGGCCTGGGGAAGGTGTGGAGGCATTTGCGTTGCAGGGAGGAGGCATGTTGGGTTTGGGTGTGCTGCAGATACTGTGTGTTTACACATTACGCATGTTGCATATGGTTTTAATACATCTGATGTGATAGTGTTACGCTGTCCAATACTCAGTTTAGATGGTTTTAAAGAGAACTTCATCTTTAGCTATTGCATCTTCATTTGGTCTCTCCTGGCGTGACACGCAGGGGTCCTTACATCCGTGCTTCACTGCATTGCTGCCTGGATCCACCGACTATTTCCTGGGCTAGAGATGTTTGCTTCTGCTCCAATATTGTTGGGATATCGTGCTCAGCTACAAAGGGGACAGGGGAGATGTTGATGCTTGTATGCCATTAGTGGGAGAGACACACACACAAGGACCTCTGTAGTTACCTTTGCCAACAAACTCACCTCCATCTGGGAGTGTGTAGCTCCTCTTCTGCTTCTGGAAGAGATTCACATTATCCCGAGGAAGCTGATGCCCATCTGCAGTTGTGGACATAGAGACAAGCTTCTCCTACACTTTGACTTGGCCCTGTGTTGCCTTCTGCCTCAGCACTAAAGGGGACCCACACAGACATGGCCTCCACGAACAGCGACAGCCTCTGGAAAAACCCTTTTCATCACAAATCCCTGCAGCTACACCACTTCTTGAAGATTTTTCCTTAACACCAAGGACATGTTTAGTCTTAATCTTTATTTTGCTTATGTCTAAAGGAACATGATGCTTCAATATCAAGTGTCCTTTTGACAGATGTAGGAAATGAGGCACCTGATTGCTCTGAAATGATCTGCCTTTATTGCTGGTACATTTTAAGCCCATTTTGCACATACTGGCCTGGGGCAAAGGCCTGGTGCTGGCAGCACCCTGTGTAGCCACAGAGCAGGTAGAAGCTGGGGAACTTGGCAGGGCACGTACAAGCTTGCACACCACGTGGCGACGGGCCAGCGCAAAGGATGGAAAGAGGTTAGCAGTTCTTCGGCCTGCACAGTCGTAGAGCTCCCTGGGAAATGGCAGATGAAGAGATGTGCTGGAGCACCTTCATAGGTCCTAAAGCTGGAGGAAGCATAAACTGTCTGGGCTCCCCTTCTGGGTCATGCAGAAGAGAGACATTCACCCAGCGATCAACTCCTACAGCAGGGACACGTCTGGCTTTACTGAGCAAGGTTTCGTTTTCCAGAAAGCCATTCCGATGCTGATAAAACATTACCGACTGAGCACAACCAAATTTCCCTCAGTGCTCAAGAAACATTTTTCAAAGATCGTTAGCTTTTACTTGGCTCAGCCATTTCCAGTATTAACATATCTGAAAACTGGTTTCCACTGTGGTTTTAAATCTCAAACAAAAGAAGCAGGGAGGCCCCAGCCGAGTCTCCAGGGGTAATTTGTACACGTTTCGAAGCCAGTGGATTTCAGCAAACAAACCTGGCAACTGAGATGGTCCATGAGTCTCACAGCTGTGGCTGGCAGGACTCGAGGCAGCTGGAGCTGAGATACGCGAGTATCCTCTATCATTTGGTCACTTTGTCCAAGTTCACACTGCTCCTTTCAATTCCAGTTCCTGCTCAGCAGAGGGATGGGCCAGTTGTCCCTCTGGTCATAAGAGAGAAATCAGAGCACCTGAAACACTAACACACAGCTGAGTGCAAGATCCACTTCAGATTTCAAAAATCACATCAGAGACGTGCACCTTTCCCAAGCACCTTTCCCGATGATATGTCTCGTATATCATCTCCTCCCAGTGGTTTCCATCTTCTTCTAATACAAACTTGTTGCCTTCACTTGATCTTGACTCTCCTCTGGACTTGGCCATTTGACCTCTGGTTGGCTCATTTGAGCAGCAGAGAGCTGAAAATCTCTTCCCTTGCAGAGCACCAGGGACTGTTTGGGCATCTCCATTCAGAGAAACTGGCTGGAGGTGCAGATCCTGGGGTCAACAGTGTGGGGAGCAGGAGCAGGAGTTGCCCGCCAGAGATCTAGACTTTCTCTACGGGCAAGGCAGGACAAGGACATATCTCCACAGTTTGTGGGGAGACTGGAAGATACAATGGCTGGTTGAACCCTGGCAAGGCATCCATCAGCAGTGCAGATATCACGGTGCAGTTTGGCAAAATAAAAAGATAATTTATCTGCCAACCTATAAGCGTATGAGGGGATAGGGCCACAGAGCCTGAAATACCTGAAGAACGTTGTTAGAAAGTAATGTGCATTTACAAAGGATCTGGCTGCCAGTCAATCCTGCTCTTCGCAACAGAGGATGGTAAGAGCCAAAGGCTGAAGTCACTGGTATGCAACCAGCAACCTGGACACAGGCAAGTGGTCCCTGAGAGCAGCCCCCCCAAAAGTGCTCCCGTCCGCTGCTTCTCCTCTCCACCTACAGAAAATACGGCATTTCAGCCCTTCCCTTGGAGGACAACTGATCCACCGGTGGCTGTGCAAAAGGCCCAAGCCAGTTGGCAGGAGGGAGGTAGTGGGTTTCCAGCTGCACTCCGTAGCTGTGCACTGTGGTTTTCGTAATGTGCTGGTTGTCATACAAGGCAGACATCTGATAGCAAGGTTTTTACAGTTCCAGGAAAGCAATTGGAGAGCCTATAGGTAATGAAATACAACATGCTCTGAAACAAGAAAATCCCTCGTTGTTCAGCAAACCTGGGAGCCGAGTTCTTTTCTTTTTCCACTTCCTTTTTAACCTGAAATCCTATCTGCAGTGTCATTCAAGCCACGTCAGGACTCGGAAAGCTTTGAGCCAGATGCTCCAATGGTATAAATCGCCATAAAAATTACATCAGAGAAGATCTGGCTGCATGTGCCAGCCCTGCTGCATGGTGCAGACGTGCACCAGCAGACCAAAAGAGCTCTAAGGGCTGGTAAATCCTTTTGCTCTGACGTGACAAGGTCCAAAGTCCTTTCGTTTGCTCTCCAAGAGGGTAGAGTGACAGAGCTGGGCTGGAGTGGAGATCTGAGAAGGTTCTTTGGGGGAACTCACAGTGCTTTGAAAAGGATAAAGCCACTATCCAACCCAGTCCAGAGCGCTGGGCGAACCCATGGCTCTTGGCTCCAGCGCTATGGTCTTAGCCACATCGTTCCCCAGAGCGACAGCAACACGCAGCATTGTGTCCTCGGGACACCATCCTTCCCATTGTGTTCTTGTTTGTCCATCATCTACAGGCTACAATCCCGAACTGGAAGGAGGACTTGCTGGCCAGGATGGGTCTTCTGCTCTGAGCTAGCAGAGTCGCTCCAGAAACGGCATGCTGTGGTCACAGCTGAGCTGGGGCTGGTTTCTGGGCTCTGTAATGCCAGGGTAGAGCAGGAGCTCATTCTCATCCGACACACTGCCCTATTACAAAGTTGTCCAAACATCACTTACAGCAGAATTTGTCCCACAGTGGTTTTTTGCTCTTTGTTCTTTTCTGTTTCCTGCCACTGAAAACATGATTCAAAGATTTTCTGCAACAAAGCGCCTTGCTCTGCTGTCGCTGAATCCAGCCATTCACTCCGAACACATGAGCTCAGCGACAGCTGGCAACGCCACATCAGTTACATGGCATTCGGCTCCCTGAAAACACTGAGCCTGCCGAAGGACAATCTTGGAGTCACTTCTGGTTTTAATCTCTGCTCTCCATAGAGGAATCTATGCTTTTTTTGATAATGTGCTGAGCTGTTGTTTTCTGGAAAAGCTGTTTTTCGTGCCCTGGTCTACGGGCTGTCTGTGGAGCTCTTACTTGAAAGAAGTTTGTTAAACTCCCTCAACTGGAAGGTGTGGGGTTACCCTCTGACTTAGCAGTGGAAGGAATGGAGAATACTGGTCTCAGTGTGCAGGGGAGGGCTGTGACAGCCCCAGCAGTGTGTCAGTGGTAACAGAGAGCTCCTCACACCCTTAATCTTGGAAATGAGTGTTGTTACTCCTAATCTTGCCCTTGAATAACATGTTAGCAGTAGATGCACAAAGTAGTGAAGTGGCTCGCCCGGGGTTATGCAGGAGGTCGATTGCTGGCAGAGGCAGAGGGGGTCTGGGAGCTCCCCAGCCCCACTCCTGTGCCCTGTGCCGTGGCTCGCTACAGGCTGCATTGGCCCACGGGCCAGACACATCTCAGTAGATGTCTCCTGAGACAGCTGTGCTTGTCAAAGGGCAGGGACCCTTTGCTGCAGAGCTGAATGTCTCCTGGGCTTGTGCACGATCCATGTCCCAAGCTACAGCTACCCGTTCCGCACGGGAGGAGGGGACACAACAGAACATACTTTTCCTGCCCTACAGCCTGTCCTTTCCAGTAGCTGCTACATCAGCAGGGCCAGTTGCTATACTGGAGTCCAGTTTCTATAGCTGAAGGTGCTTGCACTTGGCCATGGCATGTCATTGTGTAACAGCCTTGGAGTATTATTATTCGTATGGACCAATATCCAGCAAAGCCATAAGCAGGTATTTGCCTTGCATCAAAAATCAAAGGCAAATAAAGTTGCTCAGGAATGTAGTCAAACGTGCTTAAACTCTTTGCTTTGAATAGGGCGAGAGCAAGGGTCAGGGCAAGTGCCTCTCCGCATAGCTGCAGTCCACAAGTCTCTCTCCTTCCCCTTCTAGAAGCAATGTTGTTATTCCTGGCCAACTCTGCCCTTAGCTGCAATCAGCTTCTCCTTCTTTTCCTTTAATAATCAGTGCATTGCTGATAGCCCTAGGTTCAGCCTCTTCTGTGGAAGTCTAAACATCCCATTTTATGAAGAGGTACATGCTGGGTTTTGTTGTTTGGGAGATTTTACTGTGGGGGGTTTTTTCCCCTTGTCTGCTATTCTGGTATCTGTGACTCAGCCCACCAAATCCATTGAAACCTTTGGAGTGGACCAGGGTTGCCTGTGAGCCCTGCGAATCCTGCAGGGAAATACAGAGCTCTCCCAATTCCAGGGGAACAGCTGCTTGCAGCAACCGAGGTTGCTCTCCTGCAGCTGAGGGGCCGTTCACCCTTGCAGTGAGTCAGCCAGCTCTGCCTGGTCTCTCTGCTGCTTGGGAAGGCAGGCTGATCCCAGCTGGTCTTTGTTTAGAGTTAATAGGAGTCGAAATGAGCCAGAATTTGAAATAAATCCCATTGACTTGGCACGGTTTCTTTCCTGACTCAGACGAAGGAGACGCACAATTTGGGCAGTTACTCCAAGATTCCCCTCCTTATTGCAAGAGAGGATTTCATTCCCCTCCTCTTCCACAACCTCAGGGCATCTGTGTCCTTCAAAAGGAAGATATTAACCCTTGGTATTTGGGGGAGGAAAAAAAGAGCACAAGTAGTGCTCATTAGTGTAAATCGGATTTATACTGCCCAAATGCTCTGTCTACTCCTTTCTTCCCAGTTGTCAGCTTCCAACACGGGGTAATTCTTTGGACCATTTTGGTGTCATCGCGTATGAAAACTTCACAGCTCAGTGGGGATGAGGGCTTGCGCTTTTCCTGCACTTCCCACGCACTCATCAAGCCTTTTGGTGGCACTTTTGTCTCCTGCGCTTCCTTAGAGATGAGAAAATAGAAGCAAAGAGGGGAAAAAAGGGGATTTTCTCAGAAACAAAAAATTAATGGCAGTTCAGGGCTATCAGACCAAACCACACCACACCACGCCGGCTCAGAGTACACAGCACTGCTCTGTACATGATTCTCTTTGCTGCCTTACGCTGTGACTGCTTAGAAAAACCAAGTTAAATAGACCTCCTCATCCACAAAGCCAGAAGCAGCTTATTTCAGAACAACATCTGCATGCAGATAAAAATTTGCACTAAAGCAGAGAGTTTGGGATACAAGATTTTGGTTTGGATTCCACATTTTAAGCTGAGGAACTCAGTTGAAAGGGAAGTCATAGCAATGCTAGCTGTAGTCTTTCCACCTGAGATCTTTTTATAGGATTTCCCCATCTCGCTTTTTCTTTTAACTCAGCCAGCCAGCTCTACCTGCACTCACCACTCAGGTTTCCACAAGAAGGCCAAGAGCCCATTACTTCCCAGTGATCCCAGTGAAGCCCTCTGAACCTCACAGTACAATCAGGTCTTTCTTCTCAAGAACAGTTGAGTCTTTCTTCTTTCCCCATACTCATTCAGGAGCTGCTGCCCTGTCTCCTCCCCTTCCAAACTACTGCTAGGCAGAGTGATTATGAAATGTGTTTCTTATAAATCCGAAACATTTATGTCTTCAAATGCCCGACCCCAATAATCCCACTAATTTCCTGAGTGCTTGTGAACTGTCTTCCATGGGGGAGGCTTCTCTCGATCAAAGTTTATTAAGTAGACGTTCTCATATGGAGACGTTGCTGAGCGGTAGGAAATGATATGGGGCTTTTTCATTTCCCTTTAAATGAGCTCGCTGGCTGGGCCCTGAACAATATGGGCATGGTCATCCTATGTTTCATGCTTCCTACCTCTATTGCTGCTTTAGCTTTTCTGCCCTTTCTACGTCCAGTGCCTCAAACTATCACCATTTTTTTTTTCCTGCCACCATTGTCGCTTTCTTTTCTTTAATTAGTCACTGCATTCTGGTTCTTCTGGTTCTTCTATTTCTTCCTGCTTCATTTTTGGTAGGGAGGAGTAACCTCTGACCTTCACTTAATGACACCCAAAATAATTTCTAAATACGCTCCTGCTCCGCAACAGTCCTAAGTAATCCTGAACCTGCCTGAGACAGGCTTTGGGAAGCGATCTCATCAGTACTGTGCCCTCGTAGAGCGTCCCTCCTATGCCATGCTGTAAGTCTGCAAGCAAAGCAGAAACATATCTATCCTCTGAAGTGCCAAGAGCTACAGTTCCCCTTGAGTCAAACCAGGACCGTGCATCACGTCTTGGTAACCATTTCCCCGGATCTAGTGCATGTAGCAGAGCATCACTGAATGTGGGGGAAGTTTGGGTCTGGATTTCAACACTGTTTGTTGTTTGGCTCCATTGGGGGAATCTGTTTCCACAGTTCATTTGACTTCCTTTTTTTTTTCTGGATGTTGTTGTCGTAACATAGATTTCAACTGTTGATGTCTTAAGAATTTAAAGCTGGGCTGTTCATCTATTTGCTCCTAATAAACATTACTGCTGTGCCATGCAAGAGACCTGACTTTGCTGCCAAGGCCATCAGCAGCTGAAAGCCTCTTTTTTCCTTAAAAATTAATCAATTTGCATTAGAAAATAAACTATCCAGCCATACTAAAAAAAAACTTATATAATCGGGTCCTTACTGCAGCTGGCAATGACATTTTAAATATGCTAGGCCTAAGATGATATTTTTTTTCCTTTCCTTGGACATTTTGGCATACCTGAAGGCATGTGACTTTGTAAAACCACTGCTTTACACTATGCCTGGTCACAAATACCATCATCTTCTGGAGGTACTGATATGCTTCTGTAGTGCAGAGTGCAGTATATAAAGAGAAATCACCATTTAAAAATAATCCCACTCACGGAAGAAGCTTGGAAAGAAGATTTGTTTTCTCAGCAAGCCCGTAACCCAAAGCATACAACAAAATGTGGACAAACCCCGAGAATAAAAGCATCAAGTGTTTAGTGCCTTGGCACATTAACCCAACTGATTTGAATCCAGCAAAAAAACCTTGAAATTCATTATTCTTATGTATAGGCTTTTGTACATTTTCTGCATCTCAAGGTTGTCTCTGGTAAAGAGAGTGGGAACCCTAGGAACTTCACATTGCAGTGAAAGAGGTACCGAAAGATGCTAGATTCCTGACGTACTTTGGAGACCCTGGATGAAGTTACAATGTCACTGAGTTTTATTTTTATCATTCCCCACCACGCACCCTATGTTGCGGCCCTGATTTTTCCATCCCTGGACAGATGAGTCAGAAGAATGGAGGAAAAAAGGATCCGACCTTTTTTGAAGGCTACCTAAGTTGTTGCTGGGCTTGTTATTGCCTGCGTAACGTGTGGCATGTAAGAGTCCGGTGATTTCTGGGAACCGTGCAAACCACTGCATATGTGCCCTGTGAACGTCTGGGATTGCAACAAACAGCAACCACATCTGGAACACCACAAGTAGAGATATCACATATCTGGGAACCCCAGACAAGTGTTGAACTGCCTCTAAATTCATCTGGGCAAAATTCCTGCGCAGTTGGAGAAAGCACATCCAGGAAAATCGGACATATGGTAGGCTTCCCGCTCACCAGCAGAGCTCTGCTGGCCAAAGTCCTAGAAAGCATGCTGGTAGAGCACAGAAATATCCTTTGCTGATAGAGCTTACGCCATTCAAGGAGGTGATTCAGGCTGCAACATCCAAGCCATGTTTCTGCTGATGGTGTCACCAGCATGGTTTGACCCATTTATTTATACCAGCAAAGCTTTTAATCGCCGGATGAGAGCTAACAACAGTGAGGGAGGCTCAAAGGAAGATCTCCATGGTTTACTGCGAGTGACAGCTGGTCTCACTATCACTGACAAGAGTTGGAGATGCTGCCAATTTTTATTTCTCCGGCAATGAAGAAGGAGCCACACCCCAGCTGGAGGACCCAGGAGAGCCTTCTGGAGTAGATGAACATCCCTGCTCAATGAGGCCAATGCATCATAAGGGGAAAAGCCGGTACAGGGAGTTTATTGGAGCCCGTATCTCTGTTCGGACTCCACCAACAGGGAAAGACAAGCCGAAGGAACCCAGAGAAAGCTGAGACTCTGTTTGAACATGGCACAGTCTTCTGTAGCTCAAGTTCATTTTTGTGAGCAGGGCTTGGACTGTCAAGGTTGTGTTTATGTTTTGGTTTTTTCCCCTCTCCCAGATGACTCTAACCCTATATCTGTACTTCACAATTGCAGGTGCAAGCAGGAACTTGAATGCTGGCAGATTTTAGGAGCAGTGTGGAAATTTTGTTTCTCAGATGGGAAGATTTAAGGCCTGAACCTGTCTTCTCAAAAAGCAAAGACATTTCCCAGTGCAGGGGAGAAGCAAGTTTCAGTCCTTGCTTCCATGGGAGATATATCCAGGTGGGGGGAACCAGGCTGTACTTCAAACTCTCCTGAAGTAGCTGTGAGATCCTCGTGACCTCCCCTGTGATCGGGGCCCATCTGCCCTGCACAATGATAAAAGGGTACATCTCATCAATGCACTGGTGTCTGCATTTTTTACAGACAGTGTAATGCATCCTCATCCTCATCCTGGGGATGGAACCGTAACATGGAAGTATTTGTTTCAAGAGCTGTAACAGCACAGTAATTCAGGAGCACATCTGAGTGTGCAAGATGACTCCGCTGGAGAAGATCAAGGGCTTGGCCGTCACTGGGGCCAGGAACAGATTTAACTTAAAAGGAACTTTCTCCCACTTGCAGGAAACATCTATTGCCCGCACTTCCAAAACATCTTAGTGCACAGTCCAGGGAGACTGACAGAAAAACACTATGTAACTAATTAGAAATCCTAGTTGTGTCTTTATTCGTTCACATCTTATTTTGACAGTAAACTTTTGTGAGTGATTCCACTGTTTATTCTCCAAATTTTCAAGCCACTGAGCATCATGGTATTGCTGCAGAAGAGGATCTGAGAGCGTTATTGCTGCTTCGCTATGCACATCACAACCGATACGTGGGGAAGTTGAGGGACCTGGTACTAGGTCTAGTGGCGAGCTAGCTGCAGAGCTGGGTGGGGATGGCCGTTTCCCAGGCTGATGCTTTCATTGGTGAGAATTTCTCTGTGCTCCTGTCAAAAGCGTAAATCACATGGGTGACGCTGGAGGCTTGGCACCCGCAATTCATCATGTATTGCGGCTGCTCAGCGTCTGTGGGAAAATAATTCCAAAAGAGATCTCTTGGAAAGTGGCAGCAAAAAATAGCAAACAAAAACCCCGAGAAGTACGGAAGAGACAACAGAACAGGACTCGGGTACTCCTCGACAAGGACCTGTCCTTTGTGAAGCTCTCAGGTTGGCAAGGTGGGCTCTTGAAATGTTTGACTTAGGTAAAATGGAGCTATTCCCTTTGGGGAAGTGAAGAACTGGCACAATTCTTTAGGGCTGTAATAAGTCTGAATCGCTCCTTTGTGTTAAGACCAGGCACTTATGAGGCCCATGTTTCAGATCAGAGTGAAAACACCGATAAGGCTAGCTTTATAAATTGCTTTTGTTCAGCTGAGACTGCAACATCAACGGTGGTGAAAATTATACCTTCTTAACTGGGAGGTGGGAGAGCAGAGGGAGACATGCTGTGCTGGTGTGTAGCTGCTGTTGAAAAGTTTGTCGCAATTGCCAAAAACCATGAGTTATTTTCTTCAGCGATCCTTCTGCTTCTTTCTGTCAAATCCAAAATATGTTGTCTGCCTTGCAGCCAACGGGGTCAAACACTGAAAAAATGAACTCCTTGGGCTCCCTAAGGAGACTGTGCTATACTTAGTTGCTCATTACAGCTAATTTCTGCTGTGTGTGTGCAAGGAGGGGCAGCAGGTTCTTCTGCCTGTGAGGCACCCACGCTAGGTGCACAAAGTAGGCGAACGTTTCTGTCTCTCATTGCCGTGGCTCCCACCTGAAGTTTTGCATCCCGCTCCATTTCTAGATGCCTGATCAGTATATTGCGATTTCTATGTGCTGTGTGTTGCAGTAATAATAATACAAATAGAGGAAAGGTTTTTGCACCGTAAGCAGAAAGCTGTGCATGGCAGATAGAAAATGAAACCACTGCCTGTTTTTACAAGGTAAAAATAAGAATTGCTGTGGAGGCAATGGTTCCACTGCCCGTATCCTAAAACCATATAAAAAGTATTGATATCAATTCAGTGCCATAGCTGATGGTGAAAGATACAGCTCTGTTTGTAAAGCAGTGGTGCGCAAATGGCAGCTCTGCCTGCAGAGCAGAGGAAGCATTTGGGGGGTGCAGGGTAAATGTATTTTCCACATTTCAGCCCCTTCTGTAGCAGTGGCTGGGTAGATACTATTTTACAGTTCAGTGGGTGCTATCTTTAAGGAGCACTTCTGAGATGCCTCTTTTGCATCCTTGAGGACAGATAGACACATCAGTAATTTTCCATCACCCACCTGTCTTTGACATGTGATCTGAAGATGAAAAATACCACCTTTCAGCCATGTTGCCCTATAGTCACCTGGGCAAAGAGATCTTTTCACCCTTAAGCAATGAGGTTTCCTTCTCCTCCATGTGTTGGAGCAGCTCAAGAACAAACTCAGCCATACTCCGGCTGTAGTACCTGTGAATTGTGACTTTACTTGCATGACTTTCTAGCCTCTTTGTTGGCTCCCATGGGTGAGGATGCTGTCCGGGTTGAGTGTACCAGGGAAGTGGCCTGGGACTGGCTGGTTGGGATGGGACTTCTTTGCTTTCCCATTCCAACAGCTTTTTTTGCTCTCCTAGGGACCAGAAGGGAAACCAGGAAAACAGGGGGAAAAGGGCAAGCCTGGCCAGAAGGTAGGAACATCACCTGTTGATAACATCTCCTCCTCTGGATCTCCCTTTCTTTGCTCTTCTCTGATATTTATCTGTAGAAGCAGTTTTGTCCTACACTAATGTCAGTGCTTTTGTTCTGTAGGGCAGCAAGGGCTACCAGGGGCAGCTCGGCGAGACAGGATCTCCAGGGAAGGAGGGGCCGAAGGGGAACCAAGGCCCTAAAGGATCCCGAGGTACCCTGGGACCTATGGTGAGAAGAGCTCTGCAAATGGTTGAACACAACACGCAGAAACGTGACTAGCAGTGGTGGGCACAGGCCTGAATGAAGCAGAGAGCCCAACAGAGGCTTCAGGGCACAGAAAGTGAAATGATGTTAATGGGTTTAATTGACCCAAACAGCTTAACACTTGCTCTGAGCAGCACAGGAGAGACTCCATAGTGGTGATTGTGCTGGTGGCCCGTGAACCAAGCTCACATTGCATCGTGGTGGTTCTTCACAACTCCCCAGATGGGCTGAAATATTGGGAATTTTTCTTGAGAGTGAGCTGATAAGCTATTTTTTGCTAAGATCTTTCCCTTTGAGACTGCACACTCATGGCAAGAGCTGCTTCCAAGTCAAACTGTGTTGCTATAAGGAACTCTGCCTTGGACTTCTGCCCTGTTTCTACACCCACTCTTGATCTACTTATCTAAAACACTTGTAGCAAGAAGAAATATAGTATGGGAAAGGGTTTGAGTTGGGGACTGAAGGTGAGGCTTTCAGAGAGAACAACAATAGTATGGCAGGGAGGGAAGAAAGTTAATTTGCTTTACACACGAGGCAAATGTATTGGGACAGCAGCAGTAAGTAATAAGTACCTCCTCATGCATGGCAGGCTGGTAAGGAAACTTCTTGCACTATATTTGGTAGAACTTAGTGAAAATCGGGAGTTATTTATGAACTGGGAATCACGGTGGTGTTTCAGAACAGTAGCCAATGAGTGATGGAGTAACGGTTCCACTGATAGTGTTTTCCTGCACTAAAAATTATGGCCTCCCCATATATCCTCCCTTCATATTCCTTGGCAAAGCCTCCATGGACTATTTCACAAAGAAGCAAAGCAATATCTGAGCAGCAGTCTACTCGACTGAACACATCTCTGTTTTGTGGAAAGGGCTTTCTTCCACGCTAAATAGGATTATATGGAAAGTTTGCAATTCACTTTAATCTAGTGATCTGATTTAAACCCTTTTGTTTAGTCTGCTAAAGATGCAATAAACAGCTCTTGCCGTGCCCCCATCACAACCCAGAAAACTCCTTTCTTGGCCTCAGAACCCACACCGTAAGGTTTCCTCCCAACAGTTTAGGATTAGATCATGGATGAGAACGGTCTCGCTGGTGGATTTCCTAGCACAAAGCTAATTTGGATATAAAGACATCCAGAAGCATCACTCCCCATGTGTAAGAGGTTAAAGCCAAGCAAGAGCACTTCAGATGGCTGCAGCAAAGCTCACCGGTGGCCAGGAGAATGGGTGGCTGCACTCCCATGTGGTGCTGAGCTTTGCTTTGCATAGCCCAGTGCATCCTCTTCTTGTGGGGTAATAGCCATGGGCTACTCTCACGGTGCTGTCTGTGCTTGCCTCTCCAGGGTGCTCCAGGAAGAATGGGTGCTCAAGGGGAACCTGGCTTAAAGGGTTACCAGGTAAGAATTTTATTTTCATCCTCCAGGTTCTATCTGTTCTCAAATGCAAAAAAACCTGCCATTCCAGTATGCAAAATCATTCTTAAACTATGATTTATTTCTGATCTTGAGTTCGGTTTAGTTCTTTCTCTAGTCTCCATTAGCACCATCATCACTTCTCCAGACGCATTTGGTTCATCTCTGCCATGATCCATGTGTCCCTCCGAAGCTGGGATGCACAACACAGGGCCTGCGAGATCTGGCAGGAAACCAGAGAGGACCTTCAGTCAAACAGCTCTTTCTTGTCTCCTCACATGCTGTCTGCTCTCTGCAGGGACATGCAGGACCACCAGGGCCAATCGGACCACCAGGGCCAAAGGGGGAAAAGGTAAGTTTGCAGAGTTTAACCATCTTGTCTTCCTTTGGCATGGAAGCTGAGCTGAGGTAGAGATGATTGCCCCGCCGCCATAACATCTGTGCATCTGCACTCTCCTCCTCTACCTGCAGCAGAGGCAGAGATGCCTCCTCTACAGCATGGCTACCTATGTAACTCCTGCTGCAGCTTTACTTCTGTAAATCAGCACTGAGACACCCGTGCCACTAGCACGTGCTTTCCAGACACCACATGCCTTTGTGCCAGTGGCTGAGCCAGCCGGCATGCGTCCTGGGGACATGTTTTTCCTGTATCTGCAGAAATTCTGCTCAATCCCCAAGCCGAAAGAAATCAGACAAGTAGCTTTCTGTGACCGAGTCAGAATAACACCCTGTACAAACTAGCTGATCTTCAGCAACCTGCTCATCTGTGCTTAAATCAGCCGACTGCGTGTTGTAAGCGAGGTAGAACTGGTCTGCTCTCCATTGCCCTTGCTCCATTTTCCTCGTCACCTGCCACCCCCTTACTTCGCTCATCCCCCCACCCCTCCATGAGCCCCCTTGTCACAGCTGGCCTGAGTCAGAGCCCTCTTTCCACAGCGGCTTTCCCCTTGTGTTTTTCCCCTTTTGCTGAGTCAGCATGGCCGTAACCAGTTCAGGCTGGAGAAGTGACTCACGCTTTAATGGTTTCCTGTCGGCAGAGCTGGCTGCTCCACGCTCCGAGGACGGCCCAGCTGGCGTTGGCTGTACTCGCAGTGCCGCTGGAGCCCCTCACGTGCCTTCAGTAGCGGCAGCGATGCTCCCTCCCTCGGTGTGGGAAGAAAAGTGATGGTAATTGGGACTGGTCAGTCGTGGGGTCCCCATGAAGAGGAAAGATGAGTGAACTCTTTTCGCTCATTTTCCACTTCCCATTGCCTAGAGAGCTTTCGGCTTTCCTTCTGCACACGGGTGTGATTGCAGCTGTACGTGTCCAAGCAGGAGCTTCATTGCTTGTAAACGGAGTTTGTGGGACAGTGATCCCAAGAGCTTGTCTTTGCTGGGGCTTTGAATGTGTCCTTTCAGCTCAGGTTGCTGGGTGTCAGGACACCCTGTTCACGCTGCTCTCTGTGCTCTGCCTGGAGACTCCTTGTGCAGCACTGAATCTCCGTGCTGGTGGCCACGAGTCAGTGGGGTAGGGTGAACTGTTGTGCTCCACTAAGATATTCACATGCCTCAGAAATTTTGCTTGGGGGATGAACAATGGTCATGCTGCCTTTTCTCTCATTTCCTGCTGCTGAAACACATCCGTGGAGGAACAGCTGGTGATGTTCCTGCTGCTCCACATCTCCATCACTGCCTCGCTGAGCTTCCTCTCCACCCCCAGCCTTTCTAACGCTGCCCCGTCCGCTCCCTGAGCTGCACCTCTTGCTCTTCCGGACTTCAGCAGCATTCCTCCTCAGGTGTATTATGCTGAGTGGCCGTGCGGGAAGTGGCAAGTATTAACCAAGCACAACCAGCCCAGGATAATAATGCAACAGCTCGTGACCATGCGCGTTGTCAGTTGAGAGCCTGGCCAGAGGTTTCTCACAGTCCAACTGTTGAAACTTGAGCATCCTGGTAAAAAGTTGTGAGTCGTGACTGCCAGAAGCTAGATCAGCCACTGGCCTTACAGCAGAAGGAGTAAGAGATGTACAGATATGTATCTCTGTTGTTTAAATTGCGGCTGTTGTTTTATTTTAAAATATTGAAAGTTGCCATCTTCTTGAAAGCTCCCATCGTTTCAGTAGTAAATGGCCCTCAAATTATTTATATGAAGCACTCAGTGTAGCACTCTCCTTTTCACCAACAAAATATTCTTCTGCAAATGGACACTAGAAGAGCATTCCCTCAGACATAACATGGATCTTGTGTCATCAGAGCACAGCAACACTGATGATAAAATGGATTCTACATGCAAGTACCTAAGCTGAAGCCTGACAAAGACACCAAAGCATCTAACGCGTCCTGCTGAGAACAGTCAGATCTGTTAATGAGCACTGACAGCCAGATCTCACTCACGTCTTCCTGGAAGGTCAGCGGGTCTGCTGTCACCTTGTGGAGGAGCAGCTCCAGTGAACGAGGAGAGCACAGCATCGCACGCTGAGCCTCCAGCACCATTTCTTGCAGCATCCAGGTGCTCCGCAAAAGTCTTGCATCTAAGTTTTCTTATCCATCATTCCTTCTTATCTCCGAAGAGTTGCCTGAATCCCAGCCTAAGGATAGACAGATTCCTTCCCTCTGGAGATCTGTAACCTCATGCACGCGTGCAAACATGAAAATGGAAGCCTGAATCTGAGAAAAGAAGAGGAAACAAAAATGGGACCGTGACTGCTCTGTGAGCTTTAAACAATGTGGTAAACTTAACTGTGCTGAAGAAGGAGGATATATAACGATGGGGAAGTTCTTTCCTTTTCCAGAGAAGAAAGCAGCTTGGTGAGAGGCATTACTGTGGAATAGAGCTCCCTTGTGCCATACCAGCCAGCTACTCCGCCGCATTTAATACGTTTACAGCTCCTCAAAGAGGCCTTGCTCAGAGCAGACGCCTGCATTTGGCAGCTGCTTAAAGCAGTCCAGATGGGATCCTTTTAAAAATTACAAACTGGTGTATCTCACTTTGGGACAGGAGCCAACAACAACAAGCCTTCCCTTCTTCTCCATGCATTTTCCATTTGTATCCCAACATGTTTACTTTGCTGCCCTTTACTCTAACTTTTTTTCACTGCAACTTTCCAAAGAATTAGCACAGACCTTTCATGTCCCTCTTGAGCAGCTGAGGCATCAGGAAGTCCTGGAGGAGCTCAGTCTCGCAGTCCTAGAGCTGACCAGGCTGCAGGATTTTCTCAGAAGACAAAGGACAAGGTGAGAATTAGACTTAAGGGGACACAAAGCCACAACTCGGCTTTGGGGAGAAATTCCGTGAGTCTTGATGCTCTTCAAGGGCCCCAAGAATTATGAAATTTCTTTGAGTTTATCACGCTCGTTTCAGCTCCCAAATGGCAAGGTGTTCACATCCTGTTTGGGAAGAAGCAGTCAGTGCCAAGACTTCTGCATAGTAACACATATACTGGGATTTTTTTTTTTTCCTGAGACTTGCGAAATGGTGGCTTTGTTTCTCTTCTAGCCTACATTCCTTTGATAGTGGCTAGAAAGCAAACCAGTTGCCAGGTATTCTGCTGCTGACTTCAACCAGCCAGTTCAGTAGCGCAGGAAACTGTTGGCAGAGCCTGTTAGGCGTTACTTTCCTTTCTCTCTACTCTGCCACCCAAATTTCTCTATCCGTATTGCTCAGTACTATATTCTCAAGCCATCCTGGCACAGTTTCTCCCTATGTATTCCTTCTACCGTGATATCTCCCCAAAGCCCCAGACAAGTATGCTGGAGTTCCCCACCCAGCACACGATTTCTTAAGGACAGTATAACCATAACCTGTGAGCATATTTGAAACCCTGGCAACATTCATCCAACACCTGTCACAGCACCAGAGAAAGAAAATGCCACTGTCATCAAGCATGTACTGGAGAGAGATGCACTGAGCTCTTTGCTACCTGTTGAGGTTACCTGCAAGAGATTTTGCCAAATCTTGAGCCTCATTCTACCAAATTGTAAATGTCAATACTGGTGCTCAGCCCATGAGAAGTCAGTGTGGGTCAGCGTGTCTCTCTCAGCAGTGGCACAGCCCTGATTCCAAGCCATGACCCAGTTCCTACAGAAAAGAAGCTATTGGTTCCACTATCTGAGTTTTTTTCACTGAAGGTTATTTACTGCTCCAGGTGTGTCATTACCAAACATCACATACAAGGAAAGCACCCCAAATGTCTTCTCCCAGGGACAGGATCACTGAGAAAATGCCCAAGCACCCTTACTATCAGCAGCTGCAACTCAAACAGAAGACGATAGTAACCCAGAGAGAAAGTCAAAGACAGTCGTAAATACACCAGAAAGGGCTGATGCAACCACTGAGAATTACAGAAGTCTGTGGAAAACTTGGCTCTGCATAGCTATGGAGATTTGGATGTTCAAGGCTCTAGGAGCACCCCAAGCACTCTAAACACAGCAGCTCCACTGTGCCAGAACCCCCCAGACCTCCTCTCTCCAGTAGCTGCAACATCAAAGGAGCTCTGAGGCATGTTCATCCTAAGGAGCCAGAGTGCCAGAGACTCAGTGATATGAAGTAGCCAAAAACTGGAGGAGCTGGAATGAATCTTCTATGGGGAACAAAGAAACAGCCGTCTCTGAGTTAGACTCCAGACAAAATAGGACACCATGACCCTGAGCGACTTAGACAACAGAATTAAAAAGATAGTGTCTGTGTTAAGTCTTGAGGGATCTCTCTGTGGATGTTTTAGAGAGGCCTCAGTTATAAACAATCTGGGTGATGTTATCTGCCAGCCAAACGATGAGCTCTGAGCTCTTGCTGTGGAGCATCCCATCAACAAGTGGAGCTGCTCATGCAGCAAGTATGTAAGGGGCCGGCCCTCTCACCTGATCAATTGTAAGAAAGAGAAGCCCACAATGGTGGCACACAACCAGGGAGCCCATCCAGACCACCCTTGTTCCCATGACAGCCCAGGCAGCACTCAATGAGGGTGGGGAAATGCTTGATTAAAGAGTTTGGTCTGACTGTCAGCAATAAAATTCAGAGGCAGAGAACTATTTCCCATATTGTCGTAATTACATGCTTCTTGCCTAGCTTTAGGAATTGTTGAAAATAACCCTTTGCACCTGGTTCCTTAGGGAAGATTGTTAGACCAGGCAGAAACAACCACCAGAGAACCAGCAAAGCAATGCGAAGAGTCAGTGTAATCCAGGTTGTGAAGGAAAAAAAAAAAAAAAAAAAAAAAAATGTTTAGACTTTCTTTGGATGAAAAGTTAGTAAATTCAACAGAGGTTTTGACTTAGGAGACCATGATATGGGAGGACTGGAGTGGGTCTGTACCAAAGCATCTGCCATATAATTTTCTGTCTATATTAATACTAGTATTTTTATTCACAGGGAGAACAAGGTGATGATGGGAAGGTAGAAGGCCCACAGGGACCACCTGGAGACAGAGTAAGATGTTAAATCTCTTCTCTAATCAATCCTGGCCTGATTTTTGCAGGTGGATTAGTTGGGTTGCTTCCTTACTTGTAGAACACGCACAAGCCATTGAGATATTGCGGATGACAGATTGACCTTAAGTCTTTGGGTTTTTTGTTGTAGGGCCCCGTTGGTGACAGAGGTGATCGAGGGGAGCCTGGAGACCCTGGTTATCCTGTGAGTCTTATTGCAAATACATGATTCAGAAACGTTTGTCTTGGGGAAGTGCTTCCAATCTGCACCAGCCCACAGAAGGTCTACCCTTTGCCCAGTAGACATTAATAACCCACTGCGGTCCCTTGTCAACCGCTGCATGTGGCTGTGTTTCAGACAAGGAGTAATTCAGGTATCTTTACCTAAAGTGGTAAAAATTTTGCTGAAGGCAGATGTAGGTCCTGCAGGTCAGCATCTCATAATGCCGTGCACCTGCCTGAGCACACTAGACTGAAAGAATGAGCAGGACCGTCTCATCAGAGGTATTTATGATTATCAAGGAAATACTCTGGGAAAGATGTGTACAAGAGAGGTCACGTCAATGCTGGACAAAATTTGAGAATGATGTGCCCATGGCTGATCTTTCATGGGAAGATCTCTGTTAACTTGAAGGTTAGGAAGCTTCCAAAAGCTTATCGGAATTTCTCTCAAAAGCATGACCAGGGTTATGAATTATTCCCCTGTGTTCCTGATGCCCTTTTCGTGGGACATCTCCAGCTGATTGGTGTTGATCTGCAAAGGCTCTATGGACTAAGTCTTACCTCCATCCAAAAGGAGCTGCTCAGAGTGACCCATTACAGTAACGTACAGAAGAGTTCAAATTCACCAGGGTAGCAGTGCTGCTGCCTTATTTTGTAGCACAGCAGCCTCCAACTGTTCACTTACATTAGCGCTGTGTGTATTTAGGGATGCATTAGAAAGCCTTCTTTACTGCTTAGATGGTGATTAGCAGTTCCTCTTAGCTATTTCTTCCCAATGCATATCCATGGGAGCATGTACACTACCCGCAAGCTTCAACATTTCTATATTAGCAGAATGCAGATATGTACATCTTCTCCTGCCCCATGCAGAATGTTACATCTGGTTTCGTTTCCCATTGCCACAAAAGTACCCAGGAACAAACACATGTTCCCCCTCTGTTTTTTATTTAAGGGTCAAGAAGGGCTCGATGGAGAAAGAGGAAAACCTGGACAGCAAGGCTTACCTGTAAGAGATGCCGCTTTATTGTAAGCTACCCAATGTCACATGCATGTGAAAAACAGATGCAAAAAGGAAGGAAGGTAGGAAGGGCTGCAGTGAGGAATGTGTGGTGAGCTGTGAAATGCAATGTGTGCATTTCCATAAGCCAGGCAGGCCTATAGAATGGGCATTTTGAGTCACACATTGAGACTAATGAATGGGTGACAGAAGAGGGGGCACTCCCAGAAGCCTGTCTCCAGAATTGCCTTTTCTGAACAATCCAAGAGGGACTAGAAATCTTAGGAGATGGGCAGTGGGAGATGATAATGACAGTGGAAGGGTCCGCTTGGAAATGATACATTTGGTATGCTGCTGGTGAGAGCTGGTGCGTAGTGAGGTAAGACCATGTTATTCTGCCTGCATGGTGTTTCCTCTCAAACCACCGCATTTATGAAAAACTAAATTATATCCAAATTTAAGGGAAGGACTTTTTATTCCCTTGCTATATACGGCAGCATCTAATTTGTATATGTGACCATTGCAACTGTGAGTGCAGCAGCACGTTAAATGTAGTTCATATCGGGAAATAAGGTTGAATCAACTCCCATTCTTTGTAGGGCTCCTGGGAAGAACAACGGATTCTATTTTGGGGTAAAATCTTACTGCTCTGTTATATGGCCTAGAAATGGGTAGAGCTGCTGCATTCCCCAGTGGATGTAGTTTATTCTGAGGGGTGGTAGCCCCTCAGATGTCAGCATTTCAGGTGGAAGCAGGAGCTTAGGATTGTCTTTAATAAAGAGCCATTAGAACCACGTGGCTCAGAAACGAGCAGAAGAAGGAGAGCTCCGCAGATGTGTCTTTACTTACCATTTCTTTGATATTAGACCAGAAATTGCCCCTGACACAAATACCCACAAAAAAATACTGGATGGCCAGAAGAAAAGATGGAGACGTGTGTGATGGGGAAGACACCAGTAAGAGAGTAGTGAAATACCCTCTCTGCTTTACTCCTCCATAGGTAGCTCTCTAATATCTGACATCCAGGCGAAACCAAGGAAAGGGCTGCAGCATGCAAAAGGGAGGTAGTACCAACACTAAAGATGTAGTCACTGTATAAACTACTCGTTCTGCACGTAGCTTCTGCAGTACCTTTCTCAAAACAGGCTCCTTCCTGCCCACTTCCCAGCACTGTTTTCCAGGCGCCATCTGGAATTTAGTGAATGATTTCCGTGAATGCAAACACCACCCAAGTGAGGGGGTAGCATTGCTTCTTCTCCAATTGACACCCTGTTAAATGCTCTCTGGAGACAGTTCCTTGCTCCTTTTTTCCCAGGAGGCCTGTCTGAGCACAGGCTGTTCCCCTGAATTGTTTCCATACGGTCAGCGTTGTTAGGGCACAAAAAATGCTGTTCTTTGTACTTCATGCAGGATACTGCCAGAAGAGAATTTCAAGCAGATTTTTCTTGCTTATGTTTTGTAGGGGGATCCTGGACCACCAGGCCAGCCAGGAGCAAAGGGATCCAAAGGTGATGTGGTAGGTTTCAGCAGGGTAGATTTATAGTGTCCCAAGTTTAAAGAAAATGCCTAATTAAGGGGACTCATGTTTTTTCCCCAGCATGTATGATTTGGCCTATGGTCTACGCCTTGAAAGGCTGTGGAGAACCTGGTGGGAGGGCTGTAAACATGCATTTGAGTGTCCAAGCCCAATAGTTTGTTGGCTTTGTGAAGCCGGAGATCAAGACAATTACAGCTCCAGCATGATGGGTGAATCTTGGGCAGGTCTTTAGTCATTGCCATGGGTTGTGTCTCTTTCCCATACCCCTGTTTGTGGTGCTTCCAGCCACAGCTGGCTCCTCTGTCCCTAAGGAGGTCTGAGCCAGGCAAGTGTCTCTCTCTTTCACTTGAACCGTAAACTTTTCTAGCTTGAAACCTTCCAGATTTGGAGTCCAATTATCCATGCAGTTACATTTCTTGGAAGAGTCCCTCTAACTTCTTGCCCTTATTGAGCAAGAAAACACAGCACACATGGGTCCTTCAACGTTCTTTGGGGTACCTCATACCTACTCCTACCTCCACATCTGGCTGTAAGGACAGCTTGCTAATTATTCTCACAGATCAGGGACTTTACTTGCTAAAACATAAGAATGTGACCTCAATACTCAGCAAATTCCTGCTCCATTTTGGCAGATGTCAGGATTTTTAATCTGACCCTGCTGGGGTAATGCCAGAAGATAGTTTAACCTACAGTAGGTGTTCTTGGCAAAAAGCATACCAGGCGATAAGATAAATAAACTCTACCCATCGATGGACAATCTGGAACTGCCTTTGGGTCTAATGAATAGCGGAGAAAGCACCCCCAGGAGTATTTCTTTCATGTAGCTTGCCTGCCTGGTCCCTGCAGATGGAGAAACAATGCACAGAAAATGCAATGCTTCGATTTAAAAGCACATTAGTACATGACCTCACTAAGAGAGCCCTAGTGAAGGTGATGAGGCTGAGTTTTCCATTCATTCTGCAGAAATTAATCCTTTTTACAGCTAATAAACCTCAGGAGTATTTCTTTTACATCTTTATTCACAAAGCAGCATTGCAAATTTTAGACACAAGATACCCTTTTCATTTCCATTAACTTTCCAAAATAGTAGGAGCTACCTCACAGAGAAAAGCTCTTGCTGAATGCCCTGCAGAAGACTTGCTGGGTCCTTGGTTTGGCACTGCGCTGTCAGTGAATTGACAGAGGACGCAGGTTTTAAGCATCTTGTTCTAATGTTTGCCAGTGCACTGAGTCCTCCCTTGAGTTCATCCTGCTTTATTTGTCCTCATCTGCTCTGTATTAGGAAAAATGTAGGTCCTTGCCTTCTAGCTATTCATTCCTGCCCCAGAACTCTCAAGACATACGAAGAATCACTTGTAATAAAACCAAATAGCAGTTCATTCCCCAGTGTTGGAGCAACTGACTTTATAAATCTCCTTTTTATAAAACTCTTTCCAACTATTATCCAAAAGCACACCCTGAAGTCAGGCTCCCAAGTGGAGTTGTGCTAGAACTGCTGCAATTTTACATGTCTGTCTTTTTTTTTACTTGCAGGGTCAAAAAGGAAAGCAAGGAACACGGGGCAACGCAGGGAGCAGAGGCTCACCGGTAGGTAAAAATTCAATTTTCTGCCCCAGCAAATGCTGCCCGGGAGCTCCATCGCTAACACCTTTGTGATTTTAGGGCATCCTTGGGCTACCAGGTCCTCGAGGAGTGGTGGGAAGGCAGGGTCAAGAGGGTGCCCCTGGAGTGGATGGAGTGCCTGGGAAGGATGGCGTGCCTGGGATGCTGGTGAGTTTGCAACTGTAACCTTAGAGCATCAATAGCAAATGCAGCTTAGGACCTGGAAAACTAAAACGTAGCACAGGAGAAATGGATGTAGTCCAGCTATAGATATTCCAGTTTACATGTACCCAGAGTGGATCATATGCTCCTTTTCATATCTCACATGCACATAGAGGCAGCAGCTGCCTTTACATGGCCAAGTCTGCAAATAAACCGGTGTTTCTAGCCTGACTGATACTTGCATGCACAAACTTCTATATACATCTCTGCAAATCCATCCACGCCCAGATGCATGATGCTTGCTGAGGGCAGAATCACACCTCTCCCCGGTCCCCCCAGAAGCTGTGCAAATGTAGAAAGAGCATCTTGTTTCATAACCTCTTCTGGGTTTCTTTTCTAGGGAGAGCAGGGTGATGATGGGGAAGAAGGTGTGACAGGGATGTCAGGCAAAAGAGGGAACCCTGGCATACCGGGACTCCCCGGGGCACAGGGACCACCAGGATTCAAGGTGAGTTTCTGACTCCCTGAGATACTGCTACAAGCAGTCCAGTCTGTGAGCTTCTTGTCTCTAGAGCTTGGATTCTCCAAGGTCTAATAAAGTCTTGACTCATGCTGCCATCTTTCACTTAGCTAGAGACTCTATAGATCTTTCTCCCCATCCGTCCATCATCCATCCATTTTCATGACGTTCACAGCAGTTGAATGTCCCAGAGACCCCTCCTCCTTTGTCAAAGTTCACGGAGCTCAGGAGCCTACAGATACACATACCCACACTATGAACACTTTAGCCTTCTTTCATTAGAATCCTGGGTAAAAAACATGGCCTTGGAGAAGTTGCAAAGGAACTGCTACAGCCTGCCTGTAGGATGTCCAGGATGGATGACTCCATGGGAAATTTGGGTGTCCTCTAGCTGCTGCCCTGCGACACTTGAACTGCTGAAGGGAAATTTGTGCTGCTTGGTTTTCAGCATATATTTACTGGATTGGAACGGCTGGAACCGGTATGGGCTTGGACATCGCTCTGGGTGGAAGCAGGGACAAGCTGCTTTAGTGACCTTGGGGTTTTTTCCTGGTCCTTGCCCTGGTCCAGGCTGGCCACAGGATGTAAACTGGACCAATAGCAGTTCAGCTGTTTGTAGAAACTCTGTAAATAGGAAGACTCCAGCTGGGTTTGGAGAGGCTATCAGGTCTGATTTAAATTATGCCTCCCATAACACATCACTCTTGAACTGTCACTTGCTGCCCTCCAGCTGCCTTGGGTAGAATAACAGGCTGTTACCAGAAATGACTGAAAGACCCTTGTGTCATTATGACAGATTCATACCCTGGCTCCAGGGAAATTCGTTGCCCCTTTTCCAGCTGCTCAACCATCCTAGGCTCTTGCCACCTTTGCTCCTCTCTCCCAGTCTGCCCCAGATCGAGTAGCCAGGGCTTGTACTGCTCCTGGGGCTTGGCAAGGGGAAGAGGTGGGGAGCAAAGTGTGGTGCTGGGTCTCAGAAGCCCCTCTCTTGTCCTTAAGTTGCAGAGTTGGTGCTGGGGAAAATATTGGCTTTGCAGCCTCTGGATTGAAGCCCTCCAGCTAAAGTCTTGGCATGTCTTCAACATTTTAGATGGATTAATCATCAATTGCTAGCCTGCTGGGGGGAAGAGATTATGAGAAACGACAGGGCAGGACAGACAACATATGGAAGAGCAAACAGAAGACATTTCACCCCCCTCGGACCTCGCTGTCCTTAGCCCTGGCGCAGGCAGTACAGCTCTGCTGAAGCTCCTGCTCTGCATGAAGCTCAGGAGGGGACACAGCCATGCCCATCGCTGGTCTCACCCTGTGCATCCTGCAACAATCCGCCTTAGCAGACCTGAGGCATCTCCTGATGAAACCACATTCCTTATCCCGATGAGCCACTCTTTTCCAGCTTTCCATCTATGGCTATTTTGGCTGAGTGTTGTTATATTTAGCTCCTGTCCTTTGGAATTACTTGCATTCTGTTATTTTTAGGGTGAAAGAGGATTGCCTGGACAGACTGGCCAAACAGGGAAGCGAGGATCATCAGGAGGAACCGGCCTTCCAGGGAGCCCTGGCGATCCGGGACCCAAAGGACAGCCGGTTAGTGATGAATGGAGCTGATCAGACCTGACTCCAAGCTGTATCCTGCAGGAGAGGGTGTAGATCCACAGGCTGGGATAGCAGGGAGAACCCTGGGAGGGTGTTTTACAGAAGACCCATAACCAGCTTGTGCGTGAGTGGAGGAGTGTCGGCACAGCTCTCTTCAGCGTGCGCACTTCCCCGCTCTTCACTGCTCCCTTGTGCACAGAGATATCTAATCCAAGGCAGCGTGACTGTTCACGTCATCCTCGTGCCTGTGGTTACAAGGCCGTGGTGTGTGCTGGCAGCCAGGCTGCAGAGCCAGCTCAAACACCCCTCAGCAGTGTCTTCGATGAGAGCTGTTATGAGAGCGGTGCATGGAGCCTGTGGGAGGTGTTGAGTGTAGGAGGTGAACTATGCACTCCAAGCCATCCAAAAGGTGCAGAGGAGGGTCTGTAGCTCTGCTGGGTCATGCAGGAGGTGCAGGAGCGGGCGTCATCGGTGTAGTTTTGAGGGCGGTGGAGCTGTGAGTTCAGAGCGCACTGTGGGAGAAACACCAAGAGCCCTCGGTCAAAGCAGAAGTTAAATACCCACACCTGTCTCCAAGGCAGGCTCCTAATTCTTACTGCTTTTATTTATTGTGCTGGTGGGATTGCCCAGTTTAGCACTGATGTGTCACACTTTATCAGCTTGAGGCTATATTGAGAATACTTAAGCTATTTAGATTGGGACCACCATCAGAGGGTCTAGTTAGGCCACAGATGTAAAACTAACATGAGGAAAAGAGAGATTAGGACTAATACAAAACAAGGGACAAGATAAACCCCAACTACCTCAATTAAAATACACTTGTTTGTGTATTTTATATAAAACGCTGTGATGGCAGTATTCAAGCTGAAAGACAGTAGCCAACAACAAACTAACTATCATTTTGCCTCTTGTGTCGACAGGTGGCAGGTTCACTTGCCCAGTATTGCCATTGCCTACTTTGCTGCATAACTAGTGATCGGGTCCCCTTAGCTGAAATGACTCCATGGCATTTAAACCCTTCTGACTTCCCATTTACTTTTGCCCGAAATTCCTCTAGAAAGAGGGCTTGGTTGGTTCTCCTAACGCGGGAAAGACCTTAGTCCTCCGTTAGTAGCAGTTTTCCTTTCCAGGATCCATAAATGGGCAGTTAAATCAATTTGTATCCTTGGAAAGTTTCTTACGCTCCACTGAGTCCAACCGAGCCCTTTCTTGCCAAGCAATTTCTCACTGTCGTGGCAGGAAAAAATTCCTAACGGTGAGGTCTCTAGACTGACTCTGGAATAGCCTTGTAATAGAGGTGGTGGAAACCCCATCGCTTGAGTCATTTACAACGGGGCTGAACAAGACATTGTAAAACATCCTGTAAATTACAATCCAACATGGGTCACATAGTCCTGCCGAGAGTCCAAATAAGCCTTTTCCATCTCTGATGTTCCTAACTCTGTAGATGAATCATCTGGTGTATGTTTCTGCCCTTTTTTTTTAACGTTGAATCATTTCGCATTTTGACATCTGAGAAGCCCAGAAATATCAAAGGACATACATCTCAAAGGTGGTGAAATGAGGGTGTTTATATAAGGACATGCTACCCAGTGGTTTTTTTTATTCTCAGAGTGTGTGCTATGTGCTAATCCAAGCTTGATGGCCTTCCAAATATTTTATTATTATTTTTCTTACGAAATTGAGCAAAAATCCCTGCAGCGTTGAATAGGAAAAGAATTAGAGGATATGCATGGTTTTCCTGGGTTTGAGTGGGAGGTTATGTTGTAGGAACATGCACTTTTTTGACAGCTTGAATGAGCATAGTTTGAACTTATCCTTTAGTAAATCAGTGCAGTTGGTATTAGAAATAAAAGAAGAGCTTGTTTTTAAAGGGCTTTGAGGCCGTTTTTTTGCAGCGTGAACTTCCAAGATCAATCTCAGTGTAGATGCTCTCCATCCTGCTTCTGCTGACTGTGGTCCAAGCTAGACAAGCATCTGCTAGAAATAATGTAGGTAGGCCTCCCATTTGGGGGGCAAAAAGTCTTGGTCTATGACACCCAAGTAATCTACGAATCTATGAGATCTTCTGGAGTTGCTTTTAGCCTGATGTTTGTGTAATTCCTCCGTCAGATTTCTTTCATACTTCTTTCTCATCAGTCCTGCTTAGACTGAAGAATACTAATGGATTTTTCTTTCTCTGAAGCTGCTGAACTCTTGGCGCATCTTCGAGTGACCAGCCATTCAATGTGAACTTACTGTTGTTCTTTGTTCTTGTATTTGACTTGGCTGTTATTTGCAGGGAGACTTTGGCGAGGCAGGATTTCCAGGGATTGCGGGCATGTTTGGGCCAAAGGTAAGAGGCTGTCTTGTGACCAGTTGGCTTTCTAGTCTCTGTTTACTGGGGACAGACAATGCAATAATTGTTGCAAAGACTTTATTAGCAGCTCTGCAGAAACTATTGAAATTGAATCGTGATTCCAACTTTCTTTAGTTTATGCATCTTCATTTGTTAAATGAGTGTGCATTTACATATGCTTTGTTGGAGCTTATTCCTGTTCAAATGGGTAGACAGTAGAGGGAAAAGGGCTGTCCTGTAGACCTCAGAGCTGTTTTCCCAACCTGAACGTTTTTCAGGCACTTGTATTTCCAGCATCAGTCATCAGTCTGTACCTAAGATACCGATATGCATTCCTAAAGTTGAGAGCCTTGATTTGAAATTTAGACTCATTTTATCAGCATATAATTTTCCTGATGAAGAAGGACCAGTGTGTTTTCTGTAGAAAATAAAGGGCTTGCAAAACAGGAGTGGGAAAAGAATTTTTTAAAACTTGGACCTTCCCATTCCCACATACAAGAGGCAGCACCTCTCTCCTTGCAGCAGAGCTGTAAGCAAGGGCATAAACATGGGCTATGTTTATTAAGGGGACCTGGCATCTTATTTTTGCTTGCAGGGCCCCCCAGGAGACCTTGGTTTCAAAGGCATTCAGGGACCACGTGGGCCGCCTGGTCTCATGGTGAGTGGTTTTTCAGTTTGTTTGGTTTGGAAGGATTTTCTTCCTTCCTTCATCCTCTATTTCTGTGAGGCTACAGGGTGCTATAAGGAGCACAGTGCACTGTTCACCGCCTGCCCGGCAGACAAGCCACAGCCGTGGCACCACCTCTGAGCCACCAGAACACATCTGAACACATCTGTAGGTGACCACGTATGCAACGGTCTCTTCTGCCTTGGAGACAGTCATGCTGCTATGACCACAGCACAGACCACCCCAGCCTCACTGAGGTCTTTCTATTTCTGGAATTTCTGAGGTTTTACACGGGTCGTGACAACCGTACTGTGAGGGCTTGTGTCTTTGGACCTATGTTTTGAAACAGTTTGATTTCAGCTACAGCGAATACCACTATCATGTTGCTCAAAAGCAGCAAAGAGATTCAGTGTCTTTACTGAGTCTGCTGTGGTAAAAGCGACCGTCGGTTCCCGTGTGATGGTTCACACCTATCTTTTCTTTTCTAGGGAAAAGAAGGAATTATTGGTCCACTTGGCATTCAGGGTCCCACGGGAAGCCCAGTAAGTATCTGCACTTTTTTCTGCCTGTATTTCTGAGAAGAGCATAGTGTTTGAGATCCAAGATGCTTGAGGCCAGCATAATTAAATCCCAAGTTCTGCTGTAACGAGGGAAACAAAATGGTCTTTAAGATAAGCAGCTTGAGAGAAGTGCAGGTTTAGTCTCTGGCTGCATATACAGTTGCAGGGAGATTATTAGCTTAAAAGTGACGAGCAACTCTACCTAAGTGCAAGTTTTTCGATAGATTGGCTCAGACTAGAAGACAAGAATGTTATTGCAGTTTTTCAAAAGCAAGCTGCCAGGTTTTCCAAAGAACTTGGCCTGAGGGGTGCAAAAAAACACAGGAAAAAAAACCCAAAAAACTGATAAATGTATTAAACTGGGAACAGCTTGATTCTGGGAAGTGTTGGAAAATCCCTGCCTGCCCCAAAATGCCAAAGGCGCTGAGCACAAACTAAAGTTCAGGTCAGTGCTTCATAAAAACACGATCATAAAGCTATTCAGAGTTCAGTACAGAGGCTGCTACTGGCAGAGATGAAAACCAGTAAGATGAACTCGGCATTGCCAAAACATCCAGTAACGGCTGTTTTTTTGCCTCGGGATGGGTGGGCCAATATGGCAACCTGAGCTGATTTGTTTAGTGATGCACTTGGGTCCTTCCAAGGAGCTTCTGTGTGGCAACACATGCCGGCAGTGCAGCTTGCTGACTGTCACTGACAGCTGCTTCGTGTGCTTTAACAGGGGCCCAAGGGAGACAAAGGCAGCCGCGGAGAAACGGTAAGTGCTGGTCCGCACCCCTGGGAGCGTCCTGCTCTTAAGAGGGTCCCTCTCCTTGAGCAACCGAGAGTCACGCCGGGCTCCGCTGCACCCGCTTGGGCTCTGGCTCAGTGTGGTGGCATCAGGCTCCCGCAAGGGCAAGACGTACACATCTATACATGTGCGCACGCGTATGTGCGTGCACATCCACGCGTGCGCATATACACCCACTCTGCTGTTAAAATTTCCATTTACTTAACCCAATTACGCAGCAAAAGCTAACACGTTACCGTGTTAGCTATGACCGTGGCGTCTCCAGGAACAAACCGCAGTGAATGGCAGCTCAAAAAGCCACAGGCTGCCCAGGCCAGGGGCACAGGACCCGTCTAAGTAGCAGCGTTGCCTGGGTGCAGCCCCCACAGCTGGTGCAGCAGTGCCAGGGCATCTTCTCGCCTCCTGCTCTTCCTCTGGTCCCCTTCTTGCAGGGGCTCTGATGGACTTTTACGCCTTCTCGTAGCTCCTTGGCGTTCTTATCATAGAGGGGATGTGTGGGGTATACTGGATACGTGTTGTTCATCCTCCTTGTTTCCCATAACACGGGTCCCCCTGCTCTCCAGGTTACTTCCTTTGGCAACCAGTGGTTGTTCCTGCACGCGGGGGCTTGGGCCAGGCATCGGAGCCCAGCAAACACAGCTGTGTGGCTAATGCAGAAGGCTGTTTCATGCCTTCTTCAAACGAGACCTCTCATAAGCAAATGCCCCACAGATACCAAAAATCCCAGTGCACATTTCTAACAAGCCAGGGTGCTGCCTCTGTTTCTTCTTGCTCACCATTTTCTACCTCCATGGGCACAGCAGAGGACAGCGTGCTGGCGGGGACCTGAGCCCCAGAGCAAGAATTTGCTGGTGTCAGAGCCATCAGCATCCTTTGCTGCAATAACCTCTCTGCTGTTGGCAGACACTGTTGGGTCCCGGTTTCAACTGTCCTTCCAGTGCAGCACCTAGCCCTTGTGCAGGCACCTCGGGAGCAGCACGTGGCTGTACAGGGAGATGTTGGTTTATTAATGAGCATCTTCTGATGGCTTCTGCCTTGTTTCTTTTTTTTTCTTTGTTTTTTTCTTTTTTTTCTGCAGGGTCTGCAAGGTCCAAGGGTGAGTATTCAAAATCACTTTTTCTGACTAATATCTTTTATTTAAATAAAACAGTTGCTTTTAGCAAATGTAAAGCTGCAGGGTGGGCAATTGTGCATACAGGGAATGTGATGAGTACCTGGTGGTAGGGCATTAATGATAGCTAAGGAGCTAAGGGCTGGGAACAAGGGATACAGTAGGAATGGACCAGGTGCAGACAGATGCACCCGGAGTTGGGAGATGGAGGAAATGGGTCCACATCCTGTCTCCTGAAGGGTTTAAGGGAGAAGATGCTGTAAAATGTCAAAAATCTGGAGGATTTCAGCAGGAAACAGACTCATGCTAGTGACAACCATGAGAAATGGAAACAAAAACTGAAGACATTTCACTAACTGATGCCACTCTGTCTTTAGGGTCCTCCAGGCCCACGAGGACACCCTGGCCCTCCGGTACGTATACGTGGAAAGAGTTCAAAGACATTATTGAAACAAGCTAAAATTATTGCTGTGATATTCTCCAGGGGGACTGTTCACTCACTGGAAATTACAGCTTAGCCCCATTCCTCATATGCAAAAATGTGCGTGTGAATGGACCAGTGTTTCTCGCGCTTTAGTCCAAACCATCTCCAAATATTTTATAGAGACAGCATTGTTGCCTCTCTCACTCGTCTGCATTGAGGGACTCCACGGGAAAGAGGATTTCAAAAGGACATGACTGAATATCTTTGCAATAGTGACTGCCCATCTTTCTGGCTGATGCCCCTTTTTTGCTTTGATTTGTAGGGACCGCCAGGAATTCCAGCCTCATTTGTAAGTTGCCATTTTCTGTACGTTTATTAATGATGATAATAAGTCACGCAGAGCCAAGGTGCTGATGGGACATCCAGAAAGAGCTGCTGGGACCCTGAAGACACACACTCAGGTCCAGCAAGAAATGCTATGTTAGCAGAGCAATGCTTGAATCGCAGCCCTAGACCGAGAAGCATTTGCTTGCATCAGGGCATGTTCAGCTTCTAACAGTCTCAGTTACCATCTTTTTCACCCCACACTAGCAACAAGACAGCTTTGGGGCAGCCTTCCAGACGCTAATCGACTCGAACACCGCGCTCAAGACAGAGGTACGAGGGTACTTTTGAACTCACTGGTCTTTGCTGGAGCTGGAGGCCGGGAACGGTCACAGTGTTGCTTGTTCTTTCTGTGTGCTTAAAGTTTATATACACAAAGCTCTGGTTTGTCGCTGTTCTCATGGAATAACTGGGGTTTATGCATGCAGACATCCAGCTAAAGGCTGTCGTTCTGTTGTGTTACTCTTTTGTGAAGATTCAGACTCTGCCAGCGCTTCAGAGATGTCCCGTTCAGGATGGTGCAAGGGCTGTAGCTCGCTGGATCCCAGCCAGCATGGCCTGTCTTTGGCCCACTGAGTTTTCCCACAGAAAAACCTGAAACCTTTGTGGTTACAGCACCTGGTGCCCCCCAAGGCACAGCTCACTTTGCCTCCTTTCCTCTCCAGGGTTACCAACATCCAGACCTTCTCACGCTGGACCACGGAGGGGAGATCTTTAAGACTCTACACTACCTCAGCAACCTCATTCAGAGCATCAAAAGACCCCTGGGAACTAAGGAAAACCCTGCACGCATCTGTCGAGACCTCATGAACTGTGAACAGAAGATGAATGATGGTAGGAAGCCCTGAGTGTGCAAAGGCTGCATCCTCCATAGGGCCATTTCACATGGCCCAAACAGGTCTCCTTCCCTGGGACCAATAATGCAGAAATCAAAACTTTCCTTTTCTCATTCACAAAAAGGTTAAGTGTCCTTGTTAATCCCTGAATACTCTGTTTCTTCAGGTACCTACTGGATTGACCCAAATCTTGGCTGTTCCTCGGACACCATACAGGTCATCTGTAACTTCACCAATGGTGGGCAGACGTGTCTCAGCCCCATCACCGTCTCCAAGGTACACACAGCTCGATCCCAGCACAGCATTTCCCATACTACTATTATGAAATATTTACCCAGGGGTGTGTTGTCCCGGGACACCAGACGGTGACCGCTATGACACAGCACACTGGTTTCTCCTCGAGGCAAAGGTAGTGTAGCTGTAACATTCAGAACGGCTCTCATGCAGTTAAAAAATATACCTAAGACTGTTATTGACTCTTGTCAAGACAGAGCAGTACGTTTCCAGCAATGTTTAGTTAACCCATAACCCTAATAGAAGCCAGTAATTTTGCAAACACGCTGCTCCCAAACGCTTTGTTGAATTAATTTATGTTCAGGTCACCCTTGCATTTTGTTTTCTGCCACCTGAAAAAGTGAGATCAGCTTTAAATATATAGGTTTCCAGTGAAGTTAATGCTACAGGATTTTTCTTGAGGAAGCACCTGTACCAAAAATACCAATAACAATACCTGGGTTCATCTGCAGATGAACTAGAACCTGCTGCTTTGCTGCTTTTCTTCTTTGCAGAAGCGTGTATTGAATTCAAAGTTTACATTATTTTCCTCCTACTTAAGAACCTGCCAGTTTGTTCTGAAAAATAAAGGACCTGCTGTGCCCCCATGAAAACTTTCCAGATTGACTTGGCATCTGGCCCTTATGCCCATACTCACGCCAGATGCGGTTCTGGACATCCATGCATGGTCAACTCCAGACTGAAGCCCAGTACAGGGACCACCTTTGCTGTCACATCTTGCACTAACCCTGCCGCTAGCTCCCTCCAACCCCACTGCAGGGGTACACCCTAACATCTCTGTCACCTTCACAGCTGGATTTTGACATCGGTAGAGTCCAGATGAATTTTCTCCGCCTCCTGAGCTCAGAGGTGGTGCAGCACATCACCATCCACTGCCTGAACACCTCCGTCTGGCGGGAAGGCTCATCCGAGAAACCTTCAGAAAAAGCCGTGCGCTTCAGGGCCTGGAACGGACAGATGTTTGAGGCAGATGGGCAGCTCAGGCCAGAAGTGGCAGCCGATGATTGCAAGGTACGTTGCTGCGAAAGAGGGGAGAGGTGGAGAGAAATGCCGGGCTGAACCCGCTCAGGACACATGGCAAGGCTTGAGTTATACCTGTACTCCTTATTCTTCCCCAAAAAAGGGGAAGAAGGGTCTAGTTTACCTGTTCACCACTTTAATTTTCCAGTCCAGGGTGCTATAGCGACTCCTGTTACATAGCTTGCCTTCAAACAGAAAGCAAAAAATTAAGTTCCAAAGTTACACGTCAGGTGTAGCAGCAGTTAAACGGCAGAAGAGGGAGTTGCCACCCAAAGGCGGTAGTCTTGGCTCTTGCCTGATGCCACGCTGAGTCGGTAGCCGTGTGTCTGCATTTTGGGTTCATTGCATTAGGAGTTTGTGTTTGGTGAAGCTCAGTTGCCATCAACTTGACCAGGATAAAGGGTTCCCCAAAATGCTTTCTAAACCTCACCCCACACCCGCTCAGCCCAAAGGGCAGTCCTTTGTCTCATGCAGGGCTTTTCAAGCTTATACCTCGTGAAACGCATTCCTTTCCAGCAGGATTCATCCCCCAATTAAACAGCTTTTTCTCTGTCCCTCCTGCCTGGATAGATCAAGGATGGACGCTGGCATCGGACTCTCTTTTCATTTCGGACACAGGACCCTCAGCAGTTGCCAATTGTCAACATCTACAACCTTCCCCCATCCGAGCCAGGAAAACAATATCACCTCGAGGTCGGCCCCGTGTGCTTCCTTTGAACAAAGCCATCGAAACCGGGCTCCAAGGCTTTGACCCCGTGTTTGGCCTATGTCTTTACAGAGGCTCTCCCACCTCTCTGCAGCAAGGACAGCTGGGCTGTATCTTTGGGTCAACTCTTGCTCTAGCCTTTGGCTCAAGGTCTCAAAGAACCCGTTATCTACTGAACTCAGCAGATTGTTGAAAGGAGGAATAACAAGGACGTAGGAGAAGCGGGTATCAGTCGGGACGTGAACAGTGAAAAGGGATCAGGGGACTAGATGTTGCAAGCGGTTCCACACACAAAGCTTTTTCCATGACCAAAGAAAATATTGAGAGAAACCTCAAGCAACTTGCAGCGTGTGGTTTGTTTTTCCCCCCCCCCCCCCCCATTTTCTCTTACCTGGAGTTACCAAATGTTCTTTCCATTGAAAAGTAATTAAAAGATAGAGCTTCCCTCTCAGAGCTCGTTGCCTTCTGGATGGCCATGTGCTGCATCAGGTCTCCCAGGCGGAGCTGCAAGTTGAATCTGGCTGCTCTGTGTACCGGAAGCATTTTGATGTGCAATATTAGAAGAAACAAAATATATATATTATATTATTTAAAGCAAAAAGAAAAAGGAAAAAAAAAAAAAAACAAAAAAAAAAAAGAAAAAAAACTAAGTTCCTCCTTCCATGGGTGAGTTTAATCAACACCCCTTCTCATGCGTGGTGTTGGGGTAGGGGAGAGTCCTGAAGCCAAGACAGGGGAATGGAAGGAGGAGAGGGGAAGAGATTGGTGCTAAAATAGAGAGAGAGGATGGGCTCGTCTGATTTGTTTCTACCTCTCACTGTGAAATCTCTGGTGCTCTTAAAAAAGTGTGTTATTTTATATATATGACTTTAAACTATTTAAGGTTGTGAAGGTGCTACAGTGTCTTGCCACAGACCCAAAAAAAAGCCCATAGGACCATCTCTCTAGGAAGAGAGGAGGTTATGATCTACAGCTAAATCAGAGAAACAGTCACCTTTAAAGGGATCCTTTAACTGCCGTGGATGTCAATTGTGCGCAACAACTCAAACCATGTCCAAAATAACTTACAGGATATTTTAAAAGCAAATTTGTTTGGGTGGTTTTTTTGTTAATCAGCACTTCACTGCTTTGGGAGGGGAGTGAGGGATACAGCTCATCTGGAAGCATTGAGCCTCAGAGAGAGCTATTTTTGAGTCGGTTGTCACTAGTTTTGCTGTAGTCATGTTGGCCACACGTCCGTGCTGGCTTGCGTGTGCAGTGATTCCCTGGTCTAAGCTCGTATTTAAACCCAGCTCTGCAACCCTTCTGTCTGGCCCCTCTGTCAAGACTGACATGATGGTACCTTGTTTCAGAACCCAGCCAGGCTTGGAGGGGTTTTGTTTTGTTAAGTTTTGTAGAAATTTAGTCTCTATATGTAAATTTGGAGGATTTTTTTTTTTTTAAAGAGGATAATTATGGTAATCTTTAATTCTATATAAGGAATAATATTGATGTAATCAGAGCTGTACTGTATCGGAAATGCTTCAGTGCCTGTTTGGAGTTTTCATGTCTCATATGGACTATGGATTTTATTTTTTTGAGGAAAAAAAAAAAATTATATGTGAGTCTCTCTTTGTGTATTCTTTTTTTTTTTTTTAACTACTGCCTGCTGGTTGGTTTCCAACAACCATCGGAAAAGGTTAACAAGGATCTATCCCAAATACCTCACCCTCCACGCAGCCCTGCCTCTGCTCAGAAATACCTCACCCCTGCGCGGGGCCGGCTTGCCCCGGCACCCCCAGGCCAAAATCACCATCACTCATTGCCTGCTTGCTGCCTTCCCCTGCACACACACTCCCAGGTTGCTCCCTCTCTTGTCCTCTCGCCATCGGTTTTGTGTGTTTTCTTGAGGCTGAAGTTACCATTTGTTCTCAATAAAGCTTTTTTTCCTTTTCTTCCTTTTTTTTTTTTTTTTTTTTTTGACGTTAAATAAATATTTAAAACTGAGGCAATGAAATGGGACTGGTATGGTTTTTTTGCTTCTTCATGGGAAGCTAAGTGGGCAAGAGGTACAGAAATACCCTGTTGCTCAGGGTTGATGATGTTGGTGTGACATCCCAGAGACCCCCCCAGGTGACCCAGGGAGCCCAACCCACACCCCAAAACCCTTCCTCTGGTGCTGGTCACAGCATAACCTGCCCAACCCTCAGCATGATGCTAAATGCACAACAAGGCTGGGGTCCCAATGGCTCCCTGCTGCTATGCATCACCCCATGCCTCTTCCATGTCCCCATCCTGACAGTGCTGAGGAGCAAGAAGGAAAAAAATAAATTTAAAAAAAAAAGAGCCGAGCTCACCTTTTTCATTGCTGAAGCCCAAATCGCATTTCAGTTGCTCCAAGCCGACTTTGAAACCCAACTTCTCCTTCCTTAGAGGTCTCCTGGCCCCAGCCCAGCCTCAGACTAAAACCTCACGGCTCTCTCGGCTGCCACAGGCAGCGCGCACGTTGGAGGCAGCAGCGAAGCCCCTGTGGGCCCGACCCAGGGGAGGGGGACATGGGGTGACCCCCCCCACACCCCCCCGTCACACCATGCCCCAGGAGCTCTCTTGGCTGCTCCCGGGTTGCGTCAGGGGCAGCGGGAAGGGGCCGGGCTGTGTTTGCTCACGCCGTGCCGTGCCCCTTCCCGGCAGCGATCCTGCGGCTGGAGGGGCCGAGGGAGCCCCCCAGCACGGTGGGTGCTGGGAGACGGTGCCAGGTCAGCGTTGGCAGCACATTAAAAGTTGGCACGGTTGGGGCTGAGCGGCTCTCACGTGAGCCAGCTGTTCCTGAAACACGTTGCTTGTGGTCAGTGAAAAAGCAAACACATTTACTAAATAAATCAATGCACTTACTTAATTATGAGGCCAAAGTTGGAGGAGCTACAAGACACTGTTAAATAGAGAGATCTGCATTTAAAGAAGTTGTAATTAATTTATTTTTGTTAAAAGTCTGAGCCTACTGCACCAGTTGTTCCCTTGCCACATACCACCCCCCCTCCAACCAGAATTTATTAAAGTCCCTGTCTCTACCAGTTACTTTAGATTACTTAAAATTATCAGTTATGTTATCAGCATCCACAGCCCAAAGGCCACTTCATCACTGCAAGGCTGGGCTGAGACAAGCCCCAAGCAGCAAGCACCGCAAGGCCACGGGCATGCAAGAGGGAGCTGGAAAGGGGGGGGAAAACACCAAACCCAAATTTCGTGGCTTAAGGGATCTCACTGCAGCTGCTGGGATAGGGTCAGCTCAGGAAAGTGGCACCACTGGGGAGGAGAAGATGTTGTTGGGGGTGGGTTTTTTTTATTTGTTTTTTTTTTTTTTTTTAAATGGTGCAGCTTATCATAGAATCATAGAATGATTTGGGTTGGAAGGGACCTTTAAAGGTCACTTAGTGCAACAGCCCCCCCCTCCCCAATGAGCAGGGACATCTTCAACTAGATCAGACAGCTCAGAGCCCCGTCCAGCCTGACCTGGAATGTTCCCAGGGATGGAGCATCTACCACCTCTCCAGGCAACCTGTGCCGGTGTTTCACCACCCTCACTGTAAAAAATTTCTTCCTTATATCATCTGAATCTACCCTCCTTTAGTTTAAAACCATTACCCCTTGTCCTATCACAACAGGCCCTTCTAAAAAGTCTGTCCCCATCTTTCTTATAAGTCCCCTTTAAGCTTGGAAAGGCTGCTATAAGGTCTCCCCAGAGCCTTCTCTTCTCCAGGCTGAACAACCCCAACTCTCTCAGCCTGTCCTCATAGCAGAGGTGTTCCATCCCTCGGATCATTTTTGTGGCCCTCCTCTGGACCCGCTCCAACAGGTCCATGTCTTTCCTTTGCCGAGGACTCCCAGGGCCTAATCCTGCTGCGCACACCGAACCGCAGAGCCAGGTCGCGGCCCCATCCCCGTCGTGGTCCCCCCCGCCAAGAGCACACGTGAACCCCAGCGCCAGCCCCGTGCCCCGGCGAGGAGCGAGACCGGTGCAGACCCAAAGCCCTTACAGCCCCGCAGGTGAACGACTACCACCCAACCACCATGGGGATTTATTTGCCCTGTGGAGGAAAGCCACGTCCAGGTGCCATTCAGTGCCCCCGAGGCTTCCAAACACACCTGGAGCCAGCCGAGCGCTTTGCCAGGCACTGCAAAATTAATTGCAGTTTCCGAGAACAAAAGCCCGTATTGGTGAAACATAGGGGTTGGGGTTTTGTTTAGTTTTTTTCATCTTTTTTGTGCTGGAGAAATCCAAGCTTTTGCAAGTTTAATTTCCTCCGTCTGCTATTGCTTCATGCCTGAGCAAACAGCCCAACGGCTGAACAAGCACATCGGGGCTGGGGACATCCAGCTCTGCAGGCGGCCGTATATAAGGGACGGAGCCGAGCCACGTCCCGTCAGAGCAGGAGCCTCCTCTCGGCCGGCCAGGCGATGCTGGCCTCCCTCGCCCTCCTCGTGGGGCTGCCGCTCGCCCTCGCCGCTGAGCACCCCAGCTGCGCCCCGCTCGTCCCGGTCACCTTCGACAATACCACCATCCCTGGGGTAAGCCCTGCCCTCGGCCTGTCCTCGCCTTTCCTATCAGCATCGCTAGCCGTTACGGGTGCAGGAAGAGGTTATGAACCCAGTCAGCAGCTCAGTGCTTATCTCACTGCCTGTCCATGCTTATTTTCCTAAAAAAAAAAAAATCAAGACTGCTGCACAGGAGCGTGGGGAAGGGGTGAAGCCTTGCAGCTCTGTACCCATAATCTCGTGAACAGGCGCTTTCAGGGGGCTCCTGCTTCCACATCTCTGTGCAAACCAGGCTGGGCAGCACCGTCCCAAGTGTTTCACCACTATTTTAAAGTCCTTCAAGTGCCAGGTACTTGGGTCACGAGTCTCCATCTGCAAAACCCTTCACTGCATAAACAGCATTTAGTCCCTTGGGGATGTTTAATGGGAGGAAAGCGATGAGAGCCAGGCACAGAGCAGGAGGGGCACCACCGCAGAAACAAGCTGGCCGTCCCGGGAGCTGGAGCATTGCCTTAGCGGGGAGGGGACAAAAAAAAACCAAGAGCCCCTCACCCAGCCCAGACCCTGCCCAGGGCACTCACCTACCAAGGGTGCTCGTGGCTGTGGGATGGCAGGGCACAGCGTCTGGTTTTACTCATGTGGTGCCCACGGGTGAAGCCGGCATGGCCCCCCCCTCAACCCTTCCCCGCTCCCCTCTTCTCTGCAGCTCCTGGGAAAATGGGTCTACATCACCGGCGCCTCCAAGTACCCGCCTCACCTGGCAGAGCTGAAGGTGGTGAAATACGCGGTTTTTTCCTTCTTTCCTGGCAGCCACGAGGACGAGCTCAATGTCACCGAAACCATGAGAGTGTAAGCATGGGGATTCGCCCCCTCATCTGGTTCCCCCGTCCCTAGGGGCATTTCCACCCACTGGTGCCATCCTCTGGCCTGAGACACCCCCATAAATTTGGGGCTGGAGAGCAGCTATGCCAAATTTATTTAAGCTCTGCAGCCCGACTTGAGTTCTGAATCCCTCGGGTTTGGTTGGGGTGGTTTGGGGGGGTATTTGCCCCATCTGACCTCTCTGTCCCACAGGAACGAGACATGCGTGGTGAGGAACACCAGCAAGATCCAGGTCTTCTGGCACAACTCCACCCTGGTGCACGGTAAAGCCCCAGCCGCGGCGCAGGGCTGGGATGGGGGGGTGGGCACCAGATGCACCTTGCACCCTCCCGCTTCTGCCCGCTGGTATTTGGCACCCTGAGCCTCCAGCACTAAGCCCTTTTACATCTAAAAACTTGTCTGGAGATGGGGGAAAAAATTTCTTCCACCCCGTGCAACGGGTACGGCAGTGCTGTGGGACCGGACTGGTCCCCACTGGGATGAGTCTCCCAGGGTAAAGGGGATGAGCTGCCCCCGCCATGCTACCAGCTCTGCCCCGGCCGAGCCCCGGCACAGGGCGACGCTTACCAACGGGGAACCCCGCTCTTTCCCTGTGCCTTCCAGTCGATGACCAGGTGGTTTCCAGGGCTGAACTGATCCAAAGCGACAAGGACCTGCTGATCCTGAAGCACTTCAACGCCAACTTCCCGGGTCTGAGCCTCTCGGGTGAGTGGATGCAGCCCCAGATCCGTGGGGCACATCCCTGCCCGGAGACACATCGATGGGCATGGGCATCCCAAGTTCTTGCAGGCAGGGCAAAAAGCCCCTTTTCCCCTGATACGGAGAGGGGAAAGATGGGGCCAGGCAGGCAGCGAGCTCCCTGTCTGCACTATGGGGACCACCAAGGAGCAAAGCACCCCCTAAAACTCTCTTTTTTTTTTTTTCCCCCCTTTCTCCTTTTACTATCCCATCTCTCTGACAGCACGGACGCCCAATGTGAGCAAGGAGCACTTAGAGGAGTTCAATGCCCACCTGCGCTGCCAGGGCTTCACCGAGGAGGAGGTGTTCTTCACTTCCGAAAAGGTACGAACCCGTCCCCAGGGTGGGCGAGCCCCAACCCGGGCCAGCTCCTGCCACCGGCCGGGATGGGGGTCCGGGTGGGTGTTGTAAGATGGGTTCCCTACCACGGCTGCCCCTCTGTGCGTCCCTTCTCCTCCCCAAGCATCCACCCTGGCCGTTCCTGGCTCTTCGGGTGGTTTTGGGGTGAGGGGGCACAGACGGCCGCTCTCCCCATCTCCCGCAGGACGCCTGTCCCCTGCCTTGGGAGAAGACAGGCGAAGGCGATGAGGAACCGCAGGTGGGGTAACCCCCGTGGGCTGGGTTGGCCACTCCATCCTCATCCTCCTCCAGCCCCTCCACAGGGGCACGCCTGTCTGCCGGCGCCGGCCAGGCTCAGCTCAGCCTCAGGACTTTCTATCAATGTTTCGTTTTTTCCTCCTGGATGAAACACCCAATTTTCCTGTTCTCATCCGGACCCGAAATAAACCTCTGTGTTACAACCACCTGCCGCTCCTGCTGCATCCTCGTCGGGAATGAGGGCAGGACCCCCTCCTGCCTGCCCTGCCCAGAATGCCGCATCTCCAAACCCACTGAGAGGTGTGAAAAGCCCTGGAAAAACCCCGCCGGGGCCAAGCGTGGCAGCAGGAATGGCCACCCCAGCCGGCAGGTCCCCTCCAGCCACGGGGCATCAGGACACGAGCACCCACCCATCAGCCCCGACCCCACAGGGAGACGCACAAACCTGCCGACCCCCTCGGGTCTCCTCCACCGTGATTCAAACCAGCCAAAGTGCTTTTAGCACCTGAACATCCCACCCTGAATTTTCAAGCCAAATCCCACGAGGCTCCACCTGCATCACCCACCCTTGTGCAAGGGTCGTAGCGGGTGGGGTGACACGGGGTGACATCGCGCCTTCCCCGGCTGTCTCTGAGCAGGGGAAGGGGGAGAAGATGGGAAAAACCGTCACCCAGGGTCAGACCGAGGGACTCGGGGAGGCTCCACTACCACAGAGGAAAAGGCAAACAGAAATAAAGCCAGAAAAGCAGGTCCTGCTCTGCGTGGTGGCACGGGGATGGCAGCGGGACGGGGGGGTCAGGGGAGCTGCCGCAGGGGACACATCCAGCAGGACGGGGGCAACCTCCTGGGGCCCCTCCAGCCCCATTTTTATGGCCTGTTTCGGACAAGGACAGCAAAAACACCTTCCCTTCTCTTTGAAGCCCTCCTGGGCTCCACTCAAGGCAGGGGGGGCTGCACGGTGCCTCATTAGTGAAGCAAGAGGCAGCTACGGCGGGTGCTCGCAGGGAAAAAAAAATGGGCAAATTTAGGGCAGATTTAAGTTTTAAATGCGGCAAGTGCATTGCCCCCATCACCTCCGGCCACGCCAGCAGCCCACAGCTATCGGTGCTGGCCACCGGTGGCCGCAGCCGAGGCCAGGGCAAGTGCCGAGCTCAGCGCTGGGCACACGGCTCTTCTCTGGGCAATGTCCCCAAAAGGTGCTGGTTGCGTCACCGGTGCGGAGCTGGCAACCCCCGGCACGTCCCGTCCCCCCCTCGCAGGGCTGCAAAAGCAAACGGCCGAGCAAGCGTGTCCGTCTGTCCGGGGCTCCAGTTGCTCCTCGCTTTCGGGCAGCCGTGGCCATGGCCGGGATCGCCGTCGTGCTCAGCCTCACGTCGCTGCTGCCCACGGCCGCCTTCCCCTGCGGAGCCCCACGCCTGCAGCACCCGGGCAATGCCACGGCATCGCAGGTAGGAGAGACCCAAGCTGCCGGGGGGCTGCCCCACTCCTGCAACGAGTTTGTGGGTGCTCTGATAAGCCTCACTGTCCCCTGGGAAAGAGGGAAACCCTCCCTTTCCCCCTGGCACGTCTGCCAAGGCACCATTCGCAACAAACGGGAAACGCTTGCTTTCCAAAACACCTCAGATTACCCAGTTTTCTTGTGGTCTTCCAGCAAGTTCCAAAGGTCACCTTAAAACAAGGGGGGCTGGCTGGGTATTTTTTGGTGCAAATTCCCTGGGGAAGCACGGGGCTGTCCTGGCCCTGCTGCACTGCGCAGGAGCACGGGAGCCAACACTGGCACCGTTTCCCAATCCCCACATTCAGCTATTTTTTTTTCCCCCCATACATTTGCACAGGTTTCATTTTCCTGCTGCCAGTGCGGTGCGAGAGGGAGAACTAGCAGAGGCCTGAGGTCAAAAATAACAATTTTGCCACGGGGAGGCTAGAAATCTCTCCCCCAAACCTCCCCCTGCAAACCCAAAAGCTCTCACCGCCCTGCCCCTCTCTCCCCACAGCTGCTGGGGATGTGGCTGTACGTGGCCGGGGCTGCCCAGTTCCCCCAGCACCTCCTGGAGATGCTGCTCATCGACCACGGCCACCTCCACGTGGAGCCTCACGCCAGTGAGCAGGAGCTGCTCATCACCCAGCGCGTGGCCGTGTAAGATGCAGCCCTCGGGTCTCTCTGCCCCAACCCGCCTCCTCCCACCTGCTGCAGCCCCCAAAGCCGTTTCAACACAAGATATGAGCATGATTTCACACTGGTTTTCCCAAGGAGAGAGCCTTTCCCAGCTGCTCCGTGCATGCTCTCCCATCCCCTCTCTTCCTCAGCCCTTCTTTTATTTATTTCAACAGCCCCCAGGTTTAGGCAAATCTTGCAAGGCGCAGAGCTCTTGCGGGCAGCAAGCCCTGCAGGTGTGGGTGCTGCAGGACGCAGGCAAGGAGAAGACCTCTCCAGAGGAGAAGACCTCTCCAGAGGTCCATGCACCACGGCTGCTAACTCTGCTGGGCACCAAAAGCTGTTTTCCCCCCACCAGGGTCAGACTTTAAGGAGATGGATTTTTCTGTGCCAACGCAGGCAGCTCTTTGCAGTTTGGGTTATTTTGGGGTGGAAAACATCTCGCTACCAAGGAGCCAGGGCAAAGGCAAGGCTGAGACCACAAGCTGCAGGTGGAGGTCAGACAAATGCACAGGAGAAACGGCTTAGTTTTAACAGTGAGAGCAATTAACCCTGTGGAGGAGCAGGCAGGTGCCCTGTGCCAGGGCCAGGGCTTTGCTGGTCCTTTCCAGCCCGCGGCAGGGGTCTCCGCTCCCCGTTCCTCTCTCTTTCTCCAGGGGGGACCAATGTCTCACCAACAACTCCACCTACTTCGAAATCACCGCCGGTAACACCACACTGGTGAAGCACGGTAAGCAGCACCGGCGGGTGCAGCCATCGAGGTTATCACCCAGTCCTTTTTTTGGACAGGCTGAGACGTGGAAATGGCCCATGTCCATGCTTTACATCATCTAATGCATTTTATTCCCAGGTTGCTTTGTCTGTTTGAAGCCTGAGGGGACTCCCCAGGGCCAGGGGCACCTTGGGCCAGCCCCGCTCCTGGGGCACCCCGGGGATTGTGGCCCCACTAAACCCTACAAAGCAACGCCGTGCCGGGAGCAAGGAGCAAACCTGCTCCCATCCCCGTAGGAGAAGACCACTTCTTTTGTAAAGTTATTTCACAATCCCTCAGGGAAAGGAGGGGAAAATTTATGGCAGGTTTCAGCAAATTAATGAAGCCTTGCATTCTGAATTGTTTCCTCCTCACTGAGGAAACAGGGTGAGCCACTTGGGGTGGGAATTGCAAACCCCTGAGATACAGTTTGCACTGACCCAGCCACGACAGCATTACTGCAAGCAAGGAACAGTTTCTCTCCATTTTTGCAGCCCCCCAAGCTGCGAGGTCAAGCACTCAGGGCTGGGCAGACCCGCTCATACCCCAAGCACCAGTGAGCCAGACCATCCAGCACATTGCAACAGCAGGACAGGAGCTGGGTGACTTCGGCTCCTTCACACCTCAGGCCCACATTTAAGAAATACAATTCAAATAAACCAAGAGCCAAACAACTCACCTCACGTCAGGACATTTGTCCTCGCTTGCTACTAAGGGCTGGATCCCAGGTGCTACTGGCATTGCCCGCACCTGGGCTGCTGTTTATCCCTGCTGCAGCACTGAAAAATCTGAATATTGTGGCTCTTCCCAACCCTGATTCTGTTCTCTCAAAGCCAAGACCCAGCAAACTGTGGGGATGCTGGTGAACCTCAGCTCTGAAGACGTTTTACTCATCCAGTACCAACTGCAGATGGAAAGAACATATTTGGGACTGTATCTCTACGGTATGCAAACTCCATCCTAAAGGAACTTCAAGCTAGCATGGGACACCAAAACACACACATATAATTATCAGCTAAAACCGTGCAGCAACTTGGTTTCGCCAACAGTCAGTGATTTTCCTGAGACTGCTGCTCCAGTGGTCACAGGAGTATTTACAACCCCCATTTAAACCTAAATCTCTTGGCAGAGCAGAATGAGCAAGTTAAAGACAAAACCCACTTACGCCATAAATATTCAAAGAACAGGAAGCAAATACAATTCAGCATCGATATCATTCTAAAATCTCCATATTTTCAAGCAACCATGAGTTTTCGGTACTTGCCTCCCAGGGCAGAGCACGTGGCTTTACAGTACCAGCACAGGCAAAGCCGATCAGATCTTACCTACAACCCCATAAAGCAGCATTTTAGACCTTGATGAGGCTTCCTGTTGCCCTTCCAAGCTGCAAAGCAGTTGCTTAAGAGAGGTCAAAGACACATATAGAAAACCGCCTCCGTAATTAACCTCGGTCCCTCCCGATGCCCCAGGAGTATCAGACTATCCTGCAACCCCTTAGAGCAGTACAGGACCAGAGCTGGTTGAGGAGAGGGTTAAAAAAGGCGATGCCTGAGGTTGGTTTTGTTCAGGTATATTCACCATGGGGGTGAGAGACCCCGGCAGAGACCACGTCCACAGCAAGCCTTGGTGGGAGCACGGGGAAGGGAGGCAGCAAGGGCAGGACACGAAGGCCACCGGTCCATATTTAACACCTGGCAAATGCTTCTCCTTTTCCAGCCCGAAACCTGAGCGCAAGCGCAGCCCACCGGGAAGAGTTCGAGCGTCACGCCAAGTGCCTGGGGCTGAGCAAAGAGGAGATCGTGTACGCGCCGTGGAAAACGGTACGTGGCTGCTCGCGGGTGGGCGAGGGTCAGCAGAGCCGCTGCAGCCCCCGCCCCCGGCAGGGGTATCAAGACCCTGGGCTGTTGCTCCAGCCGCCAAACAGGGGTCTTGAAGAGACATTTTCAAGTTGGTGGAAATGATTTACGGGACTAAGTAAAGGCAGGATTGCTTCGACAGCGACGGTGGTTTAAAATAACACACCCCCCCAGATACACGACTCCCCAAAGCAAATATCTGCACCCGAGTATCTCCAGTGAGAAACCTGGTAACTGCCTGCCTCCCCCTGCCAGGAGGGGGATAGCTAAAGCATGGGATTTTTGCCCTGAAATTCCTCATTTTGCCCCCCCCCCCAGCAGAGGCCAGCTGCCTCCAGGAGCTGCAGCAAGGGGCAGGAGGGGCTGATGCCCCTGGGGCATGGCACGGCACAGCCCTGCTTCATCCAAAGCTGCAACCATTTAAATCCCTAAAAACCTTGGGTTGTTCTCAGGTTGGGATTTGCTTTTCTGGCACTTGGAGGTGCTGTGTGATGAGTGGTTTTCCAGCCCAGCTGTCTGTAAGTGGGGTTCAGGAAGATTGCACAAGCCAGTCGTCCTCCCGCCCCAGCACCGGGGTGTCCAGCACAGCGGCTCTTTTTGGGCTGGGAGCTGGCCCTGATTTCCCAGCCCCACGGAACATCAGGAAAGAGGCAACACCATCCACTCCCACAAAATCAGACTTTTTCCTTTAGTTTTTCCATCGAAAAATTAACCAGACCCAGCCCTAGCCCTAACCTCTGCCACCTGATCTAGGACACTTTATCCTGCAAATAACCCCAGTCCCCAAGCCAGCTTGAGGGGCTCCCTTTTGCAAACTGGGGGGTGAAAAAATATCTTACCTTTTCCTGTCCCGTTCTGTCTATCTATTCCTGTCCTCACCATTTGCTCGTCCACGGCAGGAGATTCTCAGCTTCCAGCAGTGCCCAAAATCCCACTCTGAGCTGCCAGACTGGACCCAACGCAACCCCTGACACCCCCCAGCCTCAAGATACTACTTTTAGAGCTGTCCCCCACAGGTTCAGGGGAACTGGGGACAGGAACACAGGCACAGGTTGAAACCCTGTGGAGGGGCAGGGGCAGGTCTCCTCTCCCCATTAGGCAACAGGCAGCACCTGGGAGGCAGGGCCCAGCCCCCCCACATTAACAGCTGGATCACATTTAAATTTGGGCAAGACAAATTACATTTAGAGAAAAACCAAGAGTGGAATCAGCCAGAACCGTTTGTCCTTACAAGCCTTGGTGTGATCACTGTTAGCAGACCAGGGTTTTGTGCCCAGCTGAGAGGCAGGACACTGCATCTGAGGAGTAAAATGAAACCAGTTAAACAAATGCAGAAAAGATTTTAGGGACCTTTGTCATCTGGCTGACAGAGATGGATGTGAAGAGAGCACCAGAGCAGAGACTCACGTACCCCTGTGTCAGCCTGAGGCATTAGCAGGACTCAAACCACGCTAATTCTGAGTGCCTGGCTAGCACAGGCCTTTTACTTATTTCTCAAAGTTTGAATCCCCCTTTCCTTCAGAGCACACTTACTGACCCTCCCAGCATAGCACAGCTTTGCCCCAGAAACCTGGTTTCCTCTTTATAGCACAGGTGTGGAAAATGGCACCAGCAGCAGCTCAGCACCCAGGCAAGCAGTGTCTGTGATTGGGGCAGCATGGGGAAGCCTGTAGCTTCTCTAGGGCCTCTTAGACTTATAATCAGATAAAAAGGAAAAGAAAAATACTTCTTTCTTCAGTAAATTCTCTCCTGCTGGTACACCGGCTATTTCACTTATGCCCTTGTTGTTGTTTTGGAAGGAGCTGTGTCAAACGAAAGAAATCAAAAAAGGAAACAGCCCATGCACGGAGCCCACGGCTGCGGCCACAGCATCACCTCCTCCGGGTACCCGCCAGCCTGGGAGCACGGGTAACTGATGCCACATTAGGCAATAAATGTTTTCTTCAAATTTGATGCATTTTGTTGCTGAGATGTTGGAGAGCAGGGGTTCTGAAGCGATCAGAAGTGGGGCTTGCAAAAAGAAATTGAACATCCAAGTCAGCTTGTGTGTCATTCAACTAGGAGTTGGGAAAAGTCAACCTTAAGCAATTGGGGATGCAAGACAAGGTGACACATGGAAGTTTTTTCAACGCTGCCTCTGTCCACTCAGCGTCACACCAAGCTTGCAAGAGAGCTCTACTAAAAAAGCAGTACTTAAATGAAGCAGTAATAGAGGCTAACCAGAAGAGGGCAATCATTAACTATTTTAAACGAGTATGTGAAGCATTTGATGAGTAACTGGAATATCTAGAAGGCTAGAAACTTAACTTTAAGTGTACAGTCTGAGAGGAAGAGGGTGCTTAGCTAGAAGCAACCACCCAATTCTCTTGATAGCAACTTGACTAGCAGAAGTAGCCCAGCTGGGGCCAACGTTCCTGCCTAAACCCTTTGGACAGGGCAAGAGCTCCCCCAATAACGTTCATGCACAGCAAGGTTTGCAACATAGGGTGATGACACTGACAAATTATCCTCCTGCCAGAGAGGGAGGGGGTGCTAACCCAACCCAGGCTGGATTTTTACTTCTCCAGAGAAAAAGGTCATGTTTCCTCATTTCCCAATAAGCTAGGCACCCTGGAGGCGAGAAGGTTCAAGTGCCAGGATTCACATTGCTTTCCATGCCTCTGGTACACCCCTGCACTCGTCAGGCACCTCACGCATCCCTTATCACACCCCCAGCCCCAAAGGGAGGAAAGCACTGTCACTTTGCATTTGTGAAAGCAGGGGGAGTTTAAAAAGAGGCTGCTTTTGTTGCGTGTCTGGAGAGTAAGTCAGTCTCAGCTCTAACCTAGTAATTAAGCACTGAAAATATCTCTCTTCCTTAAAAAGGAAGGAGAAGAGCTGGAGGGAACACAGCAAAGAGGAGAGCCCTGCTCCTCCCTCTGCAGCACCAGGGTGCCCTGTCCCTGTACAGCAGCATTTACTGGGCAGTATTTCAGTGTCGAGCCTTTGGCCCGATTTCTGTAGCAAAAATTAATTTTGCAAGGTCAAGTACAGCCAATTCCCTCCTGGTCTCAGGGCACAGGTAGCTGGCCAGCCCTTGCTTCAGACACATCTTTATCAGCTTGTGACACAAAACATAACCCCCCACCTCGAGGAGCGAGACCGTTACAGGGTAGGAGAGGGCAGCGGTGCGAGAGGGGATGCTGCCAGCAGCCTTGAGCGCTGCAGTCCAAGAGTGCGTCGATAAGCGTCTCAGCTGACCGAAGTTGACACCGCTGGAAAGCACTGGCTCAGATTACAAGGACCCAGACTTCATGAGTAGATTTACAGCTGAATAAAAGCCTTGAATTAGTCAGAGGCATAAGGAACCAACAAACCCAGTCTGGCCCCCACGGCAAGTTTTGTTAACCGAATCAGAGGCCACCTGCACTACCAGCTATGGTTCCTGAATGACCTTCAAGGATAGCTCCTGGTTGGGTTTTTATTTGTTTAAGAAAAAACTGTACAAAGCCCTTCTTTTGAAAACCCTGTAAGCCAGGTTCCTTTGAGGGCATAATTGGACTGCAGAGTTTCCAGCTTCTCTGGGAAACTCACTTCTCTGAACAGAGAGGTTTAGATACTGCACAGATGAGCAAAGTCCAGCAACACTTAAGAGGCAGGTTAACAGCATCTGAACATCCCTGACTCATCACCACCATCATTAGCCCTGATCTCAGGTTTGCTGGTTTTGCCTTTAAGAATTATGTTCTCCCAGGTCCTCATAGGGAGGATCCTTCCCAGTATCAGCATCCTTGGTGAGAATCATCTCAGGAAGAGTCTGGCCATGAACAGCACCAATAAACCATATCGAGAAAGAGATGCAGACACATGGTATCTCTTTGACAGACCTTTATTAGCAGACTGTTCCCTACATGAAGAATCCAAGTTAGATTTGCATTATAACAATTTGTGGTTACAGCTACAAAGATGGTTGTCATTTTGCATTGATTTTTGCATTCTGATATTCATATTCCCATTAGGCCACACTGGTAGGAAGGAGCCACTGCAGAATTTATGACAGGTCTCAAGAAGGGGGGGGGTGGAAAAAAATCATACCGCTAATCCAGATTGGTTAAATTTCCACGTGGCTAACTACTGACAGCACTGGATAGTCAAGGCAGAGCCTCACCTGAAAGACTCTCCATGAACCATCAAAATCTGTCAACAAAAAAGCAGCTGCTGAGTGCTAGCAAATCCTTTTCTGATTTCTCACACACTTCTCCACAGTGCCCACTTGCATGGGAAGAGCACTGGCTCAGCAGCAGGGTCTGCTCATTCAGCCTCAAAGCACAACTGCAGCAGCTTGTGTCCAAGTGCAAGTTTCCTTCCATCTCTCCGGAAACTTGTATTTCCTTTAGTCCCTGAGATTTCTCCCCTCCCCCCTTACCTAATAATTCCCCAAGATCGCTCTCAATTAGCCGTTGTGACATCCAACATGCACAGACCTTCAACTTCCCAACTTCAGCCATCCACCACCTGAAACCCTTTCAACCACACACAGAGGCAACTCCAAAATAAGGCGAGCCTCACAGTGCACCCTCTCCCCTCCTCCCAAGGTACTGCTTCCTCTCCAGCTCCCTTCTCTCCTATGGCTTCTTGCTACAGAATTTCTCTGGGCTGAGGTCCTCCAGCAACAACCCCATATATGGGAAAGGCAGCTCAAGCCCCAAAGGGAAGGTACACAAGTGACTTTCGCATCCCTCCCCATGACTTAGCTGTGTGATGTAAGAGAACAAATAGAGAACTTTTTAAAACAGGAGAAATATAAGCACAGTAACAATATTTAAACAAGTCTATAAAAATAGTCCGACATAACTCTGTTCAAATAAATACAAAATAAATATGCTTTAAGCAGTAAAACAGTGGAATGCAAACGCTGGTCCATTTTGCCCAAAATGAAAAGTTGGATGAGGATCTCCCAGGCCTCAGAAGCCAGATCCTATCAACTAAAGTAGCCCATAATGCAGTCAGAGAAATTTTAAAGCCATCTCTTTCCCTTAGCCTTATGAAAAGCACCCTTTGAAAGAAAAGCAAGCATGTCTTCAGGACTAAAAGCTCACCTCTCCCAGTGGCAACCAGCCCCTCTCCCTAACAACCCTTCCCACAGCAGACATACTCCTGGCTTGGGGACTCCATCCCGCTAATGCAAACCTGAACATCAATCTACAAAGAGGTCTAAAGAGATAGACAGCAGCGTAGGCACGGGGTTTGGAAAAGGTCCACCAGCTATCCTCGGCACCAGGCAGAATGGAATTCAGAGGTCCATGCAACGCTGCACAGGGGCTCTCGTGTCGTGCTGGGAGCACAACTGCACAGGAGCTGTGAAATATTGTCTTTTGTTCACTAAAGCCATGCATCAAGGTGCCAGTCCATCCAGGGCTCTCCTGCCTTCCCCTTTCCAAGCCCCTGCTGATTATAAGACAAGCCAATCCCGGCATGCAAAGGATACAGGCATGCAGGCTCTAGTCTGCTGCTTCTGTTAGTAAGTGCATCTTGTTAGTGGATTTATGAGACACACTTAAACCTATAAAAAATAAATAATCCTAATTCTTCATCAGGCTGGCCTAAGTAACCTTCAGCCTGACTGGATAAACCACTGCCCACCAGCCCTCAAAACCAGTAGAGTTCAAAGTTACATTTCATGTCAAGTCTTGGAAGCAGAACATGAATGTCTCCTACCCAAAGGAATATATGTAAACATAACAACAAGCCTGGTGTGGCAGCAGCTCCTACACAAGGTTTGTACAAATTTAAACAATGGGTAGGAAGTTAAACAACTGAATGGAAAAAGAAGCTCTCTGAATGGAAAAAGAAGCTCTTTCAGCAAGTCAGAAGGTGCTCATCTGCAGGCAAACAGCTCTGTACACACAATACGCTGAAAGCAGACCTGTTACCCAAATCTTTGCTACTCTGCCATACTGCTGGGAACTGACCTCAGCAACTCATGCCTTAAGATTCTCCCAGGAGTTCACCTCCTGGTCTCCCAAAAGGCCCAACAAAAAGGACCACATGATGGTTTATGTGGAGCTCTGAGTAGCAAGATGGCAAAGGACACCAGATCCTCCCCTCCCCCTTACTGACTCACAAACGATCTGAGATTTCACAGCTTTGCTTAGTCAGCTTAGTGTCAACACATTCACAGAATGAGAGATGGCTATACGTCTTGGGATTGCACCCCAAGATTTCAGAGTTCAAAGTCCTTGGCATCTCCTGGTCACCGTGACTGCACGCCCAGAGTCATCTTCAAGTTTTCATAAACCACGTAGCTGATGCTTACAGCTGGGATCACCTTCATAAAATTCGGCGCCAGACCCCGGTAAAGACCAAATGCTCCCTCTGTCTTCAGAATGTGTTTAAACAGTCCCCTCATCGTCACTTCGGGAGCACCCTCCACTGAAGCTGCAATAGGGAAAGCCACAATAAATAATACAGCCTACGTGGTAAAAACACTTTAAGTTAAAAACTGTCTCGCAGAGCAGTTCTGATTCACATGCTTCCTGTGGATGTTCACAGACCAAAAGGTGCTTCATGGGGGACAGCATTTAACTTCTCAGCAAGCCATGGCTGTGCTGCACATCGCAGCCATTTTCTCAAAACTGGTCTGCAGATTCCCTTAGCCCAAAACTCCTGATCTGAGCAAAACAGAACCTCTGTCCTGGAGGTGCTTAGCCCCAGATGCTAAGGGCAGCATAAAGTCCACTGTCCTCTTGCAGCATGGCAAATAGCCTACTGCTCATCTGCACTGGCCAGTTAAGGCTGTTGTTGCAATGTTTACACTAGAGGACCTTTACCCTGTTCAGAGACCATGACAGGAGTTCCCAGAAGTTCTCACCTTGGGCCTGCATGCGTGTCCTCACGAGAGCCAATGGGTAACTGGCAAGCTGTCCACAGGTACTGGAGATGGTGCCACAAGCCAGCAGAACAAAGACTCCAGGGTCGGCACTGTTGACAGCATAGCGTTGCAACCAGGCGTTTTTTAGTGTCTGGAAGGAACAAGCCAGATGTTAGCAGCGAAGAGGCAATCAAAAGAACATCACATTACATACAAGATCTAGCATAAAGGCCCAGAAAGCTATATGCAAATTCAGCCAGAAGGACCAGGGTTCTCAAGTCTTTTTGAGCTACTGCTACTGCAGTGCTTGGGGAAAAACCCTTCTTTAACTTTCTGCTGCAATTTTCTCATTAAAAAAAAAAAAAAAAAAAAAAAAGAGAGAGAAGCAAGGGACCATGCATGATGTTGACTAGGAAAGGAGAATCATTGTATTGGATTATGTTTTAGACCATTTTGGCTAAAGATCCACCTGTGCCCCTTAAGGCTGATCAAGAAAGCTTTGAAAAATTACTTAAACTCCTGTAGTAACTGACAGGTCCGACAGTGATAAAACTACACAAGCAGCACAGCCCTACAAAAGGTTAAAGGCTTCATACCTCATAGACTGCCAGGTCAATACCAGCATATGGAATGATTCCTAGCATGTTGGGGATGTAGCCTTTGTAGAAGGCAGCCATTCCTTCCTTCGAAAGGATGTTTTTGGCACAATCCAACATGCCTGAATATTGTCCTGTCTTCCTTAGAGCCATTCGTGTTTTCAGAACCTGGGGACAAGAAGAAATGCCTTGAAGGTCTACAGGAGAATCAACAGGAGAAAAACATACAGACAATGACATTCTTAAGAGCATGATGGTCAGGACTAAGCAAGTGCCATGCGAGCAATAGTACTTGGTATCATTTCCAAGAACTCATTAAGCTATAACAGCACTGGTGTTCTACCTACATTTCCCATCACAGCACCTTACCATGACCCCTCATGGGCTGGACTATCAACCACCTGCCTCACCTCCATTGGGTAGATGCTGCTCTGTGCAATGGCCCCAGCCAGAGAACCAGCTAACAGTCGCTCATGAATCCTCAGCATTTCTTGGTCAGTACCAATGAACCGCTTGATCTGTAGAAGCCAAGACAGACAGACACTGAGGCTCACTGACTTATCTCAGCCATCTTTTTTTTTTTTTTTTTTCCAGCTTGTCCTTCTGCAAACCCTTCTGCAGCCAGACTTCTCTGTGCCCTTTTACTCACCTGCTCATAGGCCATGAACTTAATGGCAGATTCCGGTGCAATCTTCAACACATTGATGCCATTCCCTCGCCACAGTGACCTTGGTCCACCCTCTCGGATCATTTGAGTAAAACCGCCAACGATGCACATGTTGTTACTGCGGGAGGCATGAACCTGGGAGAGAGCGAGCGAGCTTGGATTAGTTCCAGTCCTGATTACGACAATGCTACGTTTTTCTGTAATCCAGGGACAAAAGGGCGCTTTTCTATTTACCCAGAGATTTGCCAAGGCTTTAATCCCTTCCAGATAACTTCTACAATAGGAAAGCAAGCTTCTTTTCTTTTTTGCAAAGTCTAGTGTTAACTAATGAATCTAATCAGTATCTCCCTCTGGAATGGGAGGAAAGGTTAAATAGGCAACTTCCATACCTAGCGTAGGATCAGCTACCCAGGGTAAACTTCTCTGCTGGCTCAAAAGCAGGTACAGTGACAAAGCAGGCTAAAATCAAGTTTTGTAACTCCTTTCTAATGCTGATAATACTGATACTGAGTACCAGCTCTGCCAGCTGACCACCACAACCACGTCAACTCTCATGGCCTCAGGGTCTCTCTCATGGGAACACAAGACTTGAACCTGTTTCACCAAAACCCAAGTTTCCCAGTTTTCTAAACCACAAAGCTCTCTAACTATTGACAGTTTTCACATGTCTACCTCCCAAAAGCTTCTCTCTGTTTTTTCTAGTCAACGAAGAATAACTTTTTAGCATGACTTTGATCATTCAAACAATCCAAAAAGTTTTCAAAAATACCAATATAAAAGCAATGAGATTGAGCCTGGCCAGAGTGCTGTACTGTGTTGATGAACATATCATCTCCAAGGCATCACTTCGCAAGAATATTAAAGGAATCTGCCTCGGTATTCAAACAAATTGGAACTGCTCCATCATACCTGCATGAGCACTTTCAAGCGGTCCAAGGGAGCTGTACAGGTTCTGGACACGGCACCTGCACCTCCACCTGCAACCAGATGTCTCCACCACATCCCTGTCTGCCTCTCTTCCACTGTGAACTCATCAGGGACAGTCAAATTCTCTCCTACATCAAAGATCTGCAAAAGTATAAGGTGTTGAGAAATGTTTCATCAGCTAACGATCTTGCCAAAGTTTTATTGCTCTTTATCAGTGCTAAGTGTTGAAGTACTGGATATACTTATTCCAAGTCAGCAGCTTATCTATAGCCATTAACTGCTGCGTCTGGCCACAGCAACTGCCACTGCTATAGCACGTCACAAGGGGAACCTTCACATTTAGAGACTTCTGTCCAAGGACCTGGCAACTGCTGAATATTTGTCTGCATTAAAATACTGTGGATCGTAGTAAGGAACAAAAAGATCAACTGCGGGCAGCTGCGTGGCAAAAAAGCTGGAGCTCTCTGGAACCTTCCAAGCTCACAGCCAGTTTAATCTCGTTACATGCTATTTACACACACTGAAATATCTCCAGGAAGGACGGCTGCCTGTCAAATCAGTTTCTAGTCTTAACAGGTCCTAAACCAGCAGGGGCTGGCCACTGGTATGACCTCTCAGAGGTGCAAGCCAAGTGAACACCCTCCTCTTCTTGCAGAATGTGCAGTTTGTATCACCTGTGCCAGAGGCTTCAAGCCATGCCAGTGATAAGTGGCAAGATAACAGGACAGGACAGGAAGCAATTGGGCTTCTAGGGCTACAAGGCAGCTATTGAACCATGAAGATAAAAGATAGGGACTGCCGATAGCAGCTCCTGGGGGTCAGGACTGAGAAGCTGGGGAAAAACCAAGACCTGTTGCAGAGGAACCGTTTCTTACCGTGGAGTGCTTCCAGTACAAGATGATTTCAGGAATGTTCTCCACTGGGTGCAGCAGGTGATAGTCTCGCCACTCATTCCAATCAATTGTCATTGTCCCATTTTTATCCATGCTAAAAGATTTATCATTAGATGAGTACAGATTCCCACTGGGTGACAAATTCCTCCTCCCTTCCCTTTGGTTATTCAGGGCTACACCAAAAAAAGCTTTGCAAAGCAACTACTAAAAGACTTCTAAAGAGACACAAGACAAAGCTAGGAAATCTTCTATTCACCAAACACTGCAGAGAGGTAGAAGTGGGCTCCCTTTTTCCTCCCCTTTCTCTCCCCTTTAACTGATCCACAACAGTAGTTGCACCCCCTCCTACCAAAATTAGGGACGTAACTGACACTGAAGGGAAAATAATACTTACTAGGTGACAGGACCCCAGAAGTGTCCCGTCCTTATTCTGACACACAGGCAAACAGACAGAGGGAAGGTAGCAGAGGAAAGAAAGAGGAAAAAACAGCACAAATAAGTGGTTGTTAACATGTTAGTGCCACATGCATAAAGCACTCAGCATTTCCAAAGAGCAACTGCACAGGCCCTCTCCAAAGCAGCAAGCTCAGGGCAGCAGGACAATCAGACAGGGGTGCAAAACAGCTCAGGTGCAAGCACTTCCCCACAACAGGTCAGGAAGGTAAGAGATTCTGACAGTAATTCTCCATAATGCGTTATGACCTTTTAAGTGTCAATTAATGGAAAAAAATCAAAACGAAGAGTAATAGGCAAAAAGGGAGGAGCTGAAGTCTCTGGGAAATGTGTAAAGGGTAGAAAGAGGAGATGGGTTCCATGTCCCTACATTTTCTTCTAACCCCTTCAACAGTAAAACAGAAGAACCAGCTGAATCCTTACCTCTTCAGTATTTTCTCAGCCTGCTGTTCAGAGATCTTGACTCCCAGGTCCCGAAGAGACTGTACAATCTCCTGGGCATCAATACGGCCTGCAAAGATAAGCCAGTGAGCTCAAGCATACATATTACAAGCTAATACACACAGTAGTCTATTCATGAGCATAAGAAAGGTGTTTACCATCATTCTTCTTATCCAAACTCTTGAAGACCAGTCTCAGCTTCTTTTCATGATCTTGGAGATAGTGAACAAATTCCTCAAAATCCAGCTGTCCATCCAGATCCTTGTCTCCAGCCTTCACAATTTTCTGTTCAGAAAACAATCAAAAACTGTCACCACCTTTGTTCATTCAGACAGATCTGCCCCTTCTTCTACCATATTTAAAGATCATTCCCTACACGACTTTGACTTTTCCTCCAGAAAGTAGCCGACAGAATTATGATAATTCCTCAAAGAAATTTGAGCAAAGCACTAGTGTAGAAAAGTCACCTGATTCCAGGCAACTGTCTCCCAAAGTTAGTTACGCAGATGAAATGCCCCATGCTTTTATCAGGGATATTCTCCTAGTATCATGTGTCTAATCTCAGTCCTGTATCTTGATTAACACCTTACAAAGCCCTTGTGGAGGTTCTTGAACTAAGTATGAGGCAACAGATTTGCATAAAAAGTGAATCACAAAATGTCAGGTAATAAAAAAAACCTGAACAGAAGAAGGAATTTCATGCCTACTATGATCCTTGGAGAAGTAAGCTCCCTCTGGCAATAACTAACTCCAACCAGAAAAAGCCTGTCCAGCTCTAGTGGACACAGCCAAAGATAAAAACCCCTGTGAACTGGTTTAGGCACCCTGAAGCTATGTGCTTTAATTATACCAGTTTCCATGAGATGCATATAGAACAAGAAAAGGTTCTTAGTAGGACAAAGCTAAAATCAAGATCAGACTCTGTGCCAGACATCTAGGACAAGGTAAACAACTAATTAATTCACTCCAGCATGGGGCAATAGCAGATGGACTGTCCTATCTAAGGGCACGTGGCTACTTGTTGACAAGAGAGGTGATCTCCGGACTGTAAGAATGTGGCTCAGGGAGTTCCTACTCCCCTTCTTGTTCAGTCACTTGCCTTTGACAGCCTGTAAGTCTTTTTCAACATGCATCAGTGAACAACACTAAATGAGGTGTGAGTCAGTCTCCTGCATCACCTGAATTTTTGTTTTACTTCTTGTAACTTTTAAGTGAACAGCAGGTGGGTTGTTACGGAAGCTCTGAGCTGAGATCAAACACTAGGCTAACCCTCTGTTTACCAATATTTTGTTCAATATTTAGGCTTCAAAGGTAATAGGCAAACCTAAGCTTATCAAGATACTTCCTCAGCCTATGAGCACCAGTCCCCTTCATAAGCCTTAAGTCTTTGTTTCAATGCCATTTTAAACTACTTCAATACTAAATACTTAACTATTAAAAATCTCTCTTGCCCCACCAAGTCCTGTCACTTTAGCCCTAATGCTACGAAGATTATTCCTAATTGGTTTATGAACCTTAAATAAGAAAGTGCTGTCCCAGCTGCCCTGACCTTTGAGGTATGCCTAGTATTCTTAACCTGCAATTTATCATATGACTGTTGTAAAGTTCAGATATGACCCCACATTCAACTTGTAGGCTAAAGATAGACCAACACCCCTCGCACGTCAGCAGACTGGCCTTGAAACAGCTGAATCAGGGCTTCCCTCTGAGTGGCAACCCCCAACCAGTTGACAGACACTAATAATTCGGAGGCACTGTAAGAGAGATGCGGCTGTGCAACTGCTCCTGTTCTCTCAGCATGCCCCTAACAACCGCAGAGATGTGCAATGAGCAATCAGAGACTGCAGGTAATAAAAGCTGCCTTGCTCTGCTAGCCTTCTTCCTCCATGATCACAAAGCAAAAACGCTGCAAGCCTGTCAAACAGTAACCTGCAACACATGCGAAGCGTGAGAAAGCCAAGCTCCCAGCATCTTCTCCAGAGATAATGAACAAATATCTGCCTGCAGCTCTTCACCTTTAACAGTAAATATGTAGTAATCTCCATAGACAGAACCAGTCATTAACAGCTATGCTGGCTGAAGACGTTTCTATGGTCACCTGCGTAACAGGCAGCCCCTGCAGCACGCTTTGGGACTCCACACATCTTACAGCCTGCTACATCCCCCATTTGTGTGTCTGCACAAAGGTATAAAAAGTCTACCCAGCTTTGCTGTTCAATAATCAGCTGTCTGGGCTCCTGACAGCCTGGTCATGAAAATCACACCAGTAGCAGCAAGCTGAAAGCAAGGGCTGTGATACAGAGTCAGACGGAACGCTCTGTCGATTTAGTGCATCTCCCTTCTCCAGTCAAGGAAAATGCTCTTGCACAACCTCCCCCAGCTCAGCCCACCCATTGCTGCTAAGCCAGCCTCCGGCTCATAGCACAAACCTGCTCACCTTCACCAGGGTGAGACCTGCATCAGCTTGAGCTGACATTAGATTACACACCTCCGGTCAGAAGGGGGGCAGGCGGAAGGGTGTAAGAAGGAAAAGGAAGAGGATGTGAAACGTTGTATTTGAGCAGACCAGTTAAAACAGAAGAATCCGTAGTTTGGAAAACCCCTTTTTCTACTTAACTTACATCAAATTGCCTGGTTTAAACAGTCTTGGAGGCACTGAGATCTCATTAGATTCAAGCCAAAAGAATCAAAAAGAAAAAAGTCCACTCCATGCTGTATCAGCAATCCCTGCCAAGGCACAAGAGAAACGTGTCCGTGCTGTGCCCAGCTATTACAACAGAGCCATCACGAACTTCTCCCCCTCCAACCAGCCACTCGGGGTGTTGGAGACCACCCCTCCGCAGCTCACTCCCTCCCATTCCTCCCTCGGGGCCATACCTGCTTCCACTGGCGGTAGGTGGAGAACTCCTGGGAAGGAATGAAGAGGCTGAGTCGGAAGATCGATTTGAGTTCAGCCGGCAGCCCTTTCGACTCAAAGTATTCAAAACTCCGTCTGCGACTCCCCGAACACTGGCACATACAGACAGAGGCAGAGCATCTTTCTGAGCCGGAGACTCAGCTGCCCTTCTCAGACTGACCGGGAAGGGAAGTAAAACTGAATGATTCCCCTGAGCTAATTTCAGTGCGTAGTGGAAAGGAAATGCCAGCAAGTCTCATGACACATGGTTATGAGCGCACCGGGCTCCGGTGGGATTGGCTGTACAAGCCCTGCCCTTCTACTTAAAAGGGAGGCCGTGGCTGCACAGTCCCACCCAGCTGCCAGCCAGACACTGGATCTGGAGGAGGCATGTGAGCTGCCTCACATTGCTCAACAGCCAGGCTCCCATTAAGCCCAGAGACCTTTCATCACGCTCACCGCAACTTAACTCTTACTGGGCATGTCTTTTAACCCAAGAGGCTTTGGCCAACATCCGAGATGCTCACTTGCTGTTCCTTGTGTCCGATCGGTCCTTTCTGATCCTGTTCTCACCCCTCCCGGGATTTACATGGGCAGCACAGTAGGGACCAGTCTTGATCATAACCTCTCCCACCATACAACACAGGAGGACTCTCTCTGTCTTCCTCTTCCCAAAAATTCTTCCTCTAAAACCCAGTAACAGCAGGATGCCAACCACTTACTGCTTTCATACATGTTGGGGAAATCCAGCTTAAGCAAAAGCCTTGAAATTCCACTTCTATAAGGTTACTGTGCTATGCCAGAGTTGATTGGCTTTGGTTGCAAGTTCTCCCAAAAACACTTGTGCCGGCTAGGAGCAGGCAACCCCTGCGTACCAAGACCTCTCTCCTCTGCAGCACTCCGGTTACTAATACAGGCAGCAATAAAGCCTATGGCGAAGGTTTGCCATTGTGCCAAATACCCAGAAAACCACCAAAATCAAGAGCAGGCTTCCAAACAGACCCAGCTGCTTCAAAGCCTCCTAGCTAAGCATCCACACAGCAGTTACGCCAGCTTAATAGTTTTTCCTCCTCTTCCAACTACAATTAAACATTGCAGTCGGATATGCCCTATAATGAGAAGTGGCCCGGGCAGAACAACATTTTCCAGTTTCTACCATTTACAATTTAACCACTTTGTAAGCGAGTTCTTGAGCTTTCATCAGGAGCAAGCCAGGCTGAAGAGGGAGTGTGGCACACGCATCATTTAATGCACATATAATTACAGGCTTCTGAGCATTTAGTGAAGTTTGATGTATGGGATAGCACCTAGCACTACAGTGAGAGTACCAAACAAGAGCAGCAGGTTGCTGCTCAGTACAGAATTACTAATTGCTAACATGAATTTTAAAATAAAGTTATAGTCTTGATATTCGTCAAAGAGAAGCTATCATACAAGATGCAAAAAGCCGTAGCCAATAACCAAAACACTACAAACCTGCCTGCACTTGAAGCAACACAGCACATTTGCTAAACTGGTTTAAGCCAGTCCAGCTAACAGCTTTCCCCACCACTGCGGACACAGCAACATTTTCTTGTGTTTGCTCTGTTTAAACAGACTGCCTGGCCAGTGCAAAGTCCAAAAAGCACTCCCCTCCTCAGATCCTAATGCACAAGGGACCTTTACATCTTTACTGTGGTATTTTGTTCTTTAGATTTAAAGAAAAGCCAAGGTCTCTAATAAGCTGTTTGTGGAGTTGCATGTCAATCACATGAATTGGGAATACTTAATCTGGGGCTTTATTTCAAGGATTTTTTATTTTTTTAAAAAAAAGCTTAATAGATTACAACTTGCAGCAATTCAGCACCCTTGAGAATCGTGACCTACAATGGTTTCCTGTGCCCTCCCCCCCAGGCACCTCACCTACCATGGCACTACTGCCACGTTACCTAACCAGGCTTAACCTACTCCCTGCTGACGTCTCTCTGCACGAAAACAGGATCTTCTCAGGGACTCCAGATCCTCTTAAAGATCAGCTGCAGCAGCTCGCTACATGCATGCCAACAGTACACCCCAGCCTTCCTACCAAGTCGAGTCTCACTGCAAGCAGCACCCTAATGCCACACACCACTAGCCAAAAGCAAATGCCTTCAGTGGCCTGACCAAGGTGAGCAGCTCCCCCCCAGCTCCAGGTACTAAGTGAACAAATGTAACTCAGATTTGCCCCACCAAGCCCTAAGATCCTCCATAGTCCTTCCCACGAGCTGCCAAGCATCACTATTATAGCTGCTTGGCAGCTCAGTTGCTATGCCAACATGATGCAGATTTTCCTAATAAACTCTGTCTAGAGTTGGCAGCTAAAGACAAAAGGCAAAATCTGCACATTTTAGGAAAAAAAGCCCTACTACCTACGTCAGAGGAAAGGAGAAAGGTAATGAGGTTCAGAAAGCTGATTTTAAGCAGGGTATTAATTACAGGACAGCAACCTAAGGAGAGACATATTACGAATGAAGTTTATTCCAGCAGTTCTGGTTATAATGACAAAGGGAACTTAAACAAGCATTAACAAGTTTTTAGATTTCCCCTAAAAAAATCCTGGTAAACTTGGAAGTACTCAAAAGCAAAATAGCTCACCAAAGCTGCAGGGATCAGGGCTGCTGGAACACAACTAGTGATGTGGTCACCACCCAAGTCTCAGCACACACAGCCGGTCCCGCTCCCCCAGCCCCTGCCACTGCAGACAGCAGCACACCCACCCCAGGGCTTCACACAGGAGCTACGGACACTACATCCCTCATTAGCACTATCTATTCCTGATCAAACCGAGGACAGGGCACAGAGCTCCAAATAAAGTCAGTCCTTTCAAGTCAGTCCTCCCTGATACTTCTTCCATACACCAATTTTGCCAATGAAGCCAGAGCAGGACCTACACATTTTTTGTCAATGTGAAGCCAGCCTAGCTAATACTCCCCTCTGCTAAAGGGAGCACTAGATGGGTCAGTCTTCCCTCTACAGAAGGCTCACTTTTCTTGCCATCAAGGAAGCTGCAAACTCATTTTCATTTTATTTATAGGATTTGGTGCTTATTTAAATGCTGCACGAGTTACCAGTTTCAATACCCTGCCATTCCAACACTCATCTTTCCAAGTCATTTGTACTCTTTGAGGCATCTGCTTCATCACCAGTTTACTACATCAGCTCCAGAACGTACCTCCCAAAGGATGGGAGGATGCAGCCATATAAGGAGCAGGAAAGTATGTTGTTTAATTTTTAATTTACTTTGCTAAAAAAAAAAAAAAAAGTCTCTAAAAATATCAAGTGCCAGTGAGTGTCACAGCCACGTAACTAACATCCTCTTTCACAGGCAAAACAGCTTTCTGGGCGAGTACACCATGGGCCAGAGAGAGAACCGCTATTGCTCTAAGTTTTCACTAGGTTCTGCTGACTTGGTATTTTTTAATTTCTGGAAACTAGCTTATAATTAATTGTACAGTACAGAAAGTCCTCACAAAGCACAAACAAAGAATATAAAGTGTATGAAGGAGGGGAGTTAATCATTTAAGAGACCCCAGCAGAGTAAAGAGCTGCAGCCAGCCAAGACTGTGCAAGGGGAAGGATAGAGACCAGGGAAGGCAGACAGCACTACATGGTATTTGACATAAAGGTAACCAGGAAAGGTGACCTGTTCCACTGACAACACACAGATCCAAAGTTACAAGTCCAGATGGTGACATCAGGGGGAGATCATACCTCTCTCCTGTGTACACACAAACCCAGGGGCCAACGCATCATATTTGCAATCAGTATTTTCTCCCACATTTGCAGAAACAGCCTCATGTTGAAATCTTTACCTTCAAGCAAGGATCTGAGCAGAAACATGCCAATGACAACATGAAGATTGAAGAGCCAGGGCTAGGAAGCACCTCCACTCAAGTTCATCGATACCTGTCAATTCCTTACAGTAACCCCAGTATCAGGCATGATATTTTGTGGGGTTTTTTAGCAGATAGGTAGTTACAGGTGTTTTTACAAAATAAAGTGGCATACCAGTCAAGAAACTTCTCCCAAGGTCACAGACAATCAGTGGCAGAGAACAAAAGCCATGTGTCCCCCACATTTTCTTTAAACACCAAATAATACTGTCTGCTCACAGTGGTTTATAATCTATCCCTAAGGCTGTATGAGACTTTTTGCAACACTTCTCCTTCAGACAGGTAATTAGAACACAGATATCTGATCAAGCACAAACAAGTCATTGCAGCTTAACAAGTTACTGTCCATCAACTGAGCCACAATGGCTGGATGCAGTATTAGCTGGCCTGAATTGCAAGGTAAAACATATCTCCATAATCCTCAACAGAAGAGCTTTACACTGTGTTTTACTTTACAATCAGGGCAGGCTAAAATTACACAGTCACAGCCTCCTAGCAGATGGGCAGTTACTTCCTAGGCTGCAATAACTCCATTTTACCACATCCTTATCTTCTACGTATTTCTCCACTAGCCAATTTTAGGGTTCCTATGCAGCAAAACTTCCCAGGGTCACACAGGAAAGAGGAGATTGGTATTAACTTTCAGAAAGCTTCATTTGCAGGTGTGAACAGATGGACTCCCCCTGACTGAGGGACCATTGTTCCCTGGAAGACACCAGAGATTTTCAGCCCTACACTTTCAAGGTTTTCATCGCAACCTCCTTCAGTTCTGAGCCTCTGTCCTTCTTCAACCTCTGCACAGAAGTCCTCCTCTTAAAATGCGCACACTCCTCTTTTTGAAGAGGATGTACAGTGCTAACTGCTAACGATAGGAATGGAGGCAAAAGTCCCTGCAGATCTTTCAGTCTGATTCAAGCAGGGAGTGGCTTCTGCTCCCCAGAATGCAAAATGCCACCCTGCCTGTTTCCATTCAAAACAGCAACAAAACAGATATTAATCCCCTCCACAACTTAAACCTGTTCATACCCCATTTTAGAGAGAAAGCTTACAGCAACAACCATGCCCGATTCCCTGTCAAATAAGCTGGATCCTGCAAGTCACGCACCCCTACCCCTGCTGCAGACCTATAGTATTATCCCAAGCTCCCACCACTCGCAGGGGTTATGCCCGACTCCTTCTCCCCTAATCCCAGGTCATACCCTTGGTTTTAAACCACAGGTAGTCAGAGCTGACTGCACCATCCTCAGGAGAGATGGACAGCATTCCCTCCCCATCAAAAATAAACCAGAATTGCAGTCAGCCAGCACTGTGCTAGAAGCCCAGGCACTAAACTAAGCAGCTTTTGTTCACCGCCCCCCCAGACAAAGCTTCACCATTTATTCTCCGCCAATTGTGCGCACCCACCACCCCCTGCTCTCCCATCCCTGGGAAGTTCCCATCCCCACGCAGATTTTAGTCTCTCCCTTATGCCACCCGCTCCCCGGGGACAGGCTTTACTCTCTTCCGGTCTGTGCCATTCAGATAATACAGCCAGTTGCTCATTTGCTCAAAACATGCTAGTTTTTCCAGAGGCTTGCCAAATTACCCAAGACTGACTTTGGAACATTCATTTTAGGATCTATTTGATCCTTTGCTGGTCTCCAGTGCAGGGGTGGGACTCACCGCTAACCTGCACTATCATTCCCTGCCCTCTCAGTCATGCCTCCTACAAGTTGCCCAGGAACCTTCGAGACCCCTGTACTTCCCCTTGCCCCCCCAGAAGCATTTTTTTCCCCCCTTTGAACATCATGTCTGAAAGGTTAGATCACCTCCCCTCTTCACAGTCATTCCCCTGGTCCCCCCACATTTCCCTTCTAGCAAGCACACATGTTGGACCCTGCTTCCTTTTCCTGTTCCTCTCCCCCCTCCCCAAATACACATACACACACCCCCAGCTACTCACACGCTCCACCGGCAACACCCCTACTCCCGGCAGACCACACACTCTGCTGTCATGTGCGCCAACCCCTCCTCAGGCCCCTGGATATCCCGTTACCTTTGGAAAATGCTCTGCGGGTCCAACCACCAGTAGGATAGTTGGTCTCCTTTCAGTGGGATCAGTCCCTCTGTCCTGTGGCTTCCCCAACATCTTTGGCCCTTTCTCCCCGGGGCCTGGAAGTGGGGTGGTGTTTCTGGCCTCATCCTCTTTTCCATCTGCAGGACCTTGGCATATGGCCCTGGGAAGGAAGCTAGACAGAAAATGCCAAAGGGTCTGCAGCATTGCTGCTCCAGCGAGCATCGCAGGCAGGGAAACCCTGCGCGCTCAGGAGCTGCCCGCTGCCAAGGATGATGTGACTGCACTACCAAGCACCCCCAAGATGGGAATCGGCACGGCAGCCAGCAGGAGGTTCAACCCAGCGACTCCACGGGCTCAGATTCTTTACAGACCGCTCCTGCGGACGCTTCCTGCCTTTTGAAATTGCTGCTACTGCAGTCGTGCCTGGCCTGACAAGCAGCTCATTGTACCAGAGCCTCAGAAATCTGATGGCAACAGACAAAGCACAAGACCCCTGGCATGGAGAAGCAGAGACGCTTGGAGACTGCTTGGACAGAGAAGCCAAGACGCTGCGCTTAAGAGGAAAGCTAAAGATGAACCTCTCCGAGAGAAGCTTCTCAGAGCTGCCAATTAACCCGCGCGTCCCGGCTCATCCCAACGGTACATCAGACGAGCAGCGAGGCTGAACACCCAGGCTGCGTCCCCACTGCAGCAGTGCCCAGCCAATCCTCGCTCCCAACACTGCGGTGGCTCCGGAGCAAGGCAGCGCGCGCAGCCGGCCGGGAACGCGCCCTCCACGCAGGAGACACCCCGCAGAGGAGCGCGCCTGCCAGCTCCATCGGGCAGGTACGGGCAGGGAGGGCAGCAGGGCGGCCAAAGCCACAGCCCCGAGGCAACTGGGCAGCACAGGATCGTCCAAGGCATGTATGTGCCTGCTTCTGGGGCTCCGCAGCTTCGGCTGCAGCTCTTTGTTAGAGCAGCAGATGGTTCTCCGGAGAGAGGCCGGCTTTTCCCGGCCATGGCTGAATTAACCTCTAACTGCACCCTCTCTCCCTGGTCTATTATAGTCTCATCCGTCATTACAATAGCTCTTTGGTGCTGCATTGTGCTTCTGCCATTTGGCTTTCAGCACAACCCAGCGACATACTTGCGCAGCATTTACGGCTATTCATCTATGCAAGATCTAATGCACGGTGGCTAAACTATCGCCGATTAGTCAAACAGGCTGAGTTCTGCTGAAGGAGCCTTTAACCGTACAGTCAAGGGTAGGATTAGCCAGAGCAGGTCTACAGTAACATATCAATATGTAAGAACAGAACAAATGACGTTCCCCAAGTTTCTACAAGAGATGCCATGTCTCCCTCTGCTGCCACAGCAACAATGGCTCATAGCCCCGGCTGTAAGGCTGGGGCCATCGGCCTCCCGACCGGGGCCCGGGGCACCACCAGAAAAGTCAACCCACCTTGGTGGAACAGAGCAGCCCACATCTGGCAGGCACAACAGCACACTGGAGACCATAAGGGCTCATTTTCCATTTCCAAGTACCAACAACTTACTTTGTAGCCCTAGATTCTTGTCTGCCTTTTGCATCTACAGACAGAGGGCACTGCGTGTCTCGCTTTCCAGAGTAGCATGACTTTTCCATAAGAAAACAGTTTGGGGTTTTTAACACACAGGATAAGTAAGTACAGACTACAGCTTCCATCACCCAAGGCTCCCTACCCACAGTAGCACAGCAAAATCCACAGTGAGCAGAGGACCTCCGTTTTCAGCTTTTAACTTTTGAGAGTGACAGACTGAAGGAAACTTTTGTTTTACAGATGTTAGATATGAAAATACAATAAAAAACCTAGAAGGACTGCAAGCTTTAAGTAGCCAATTGGCAAATAAATTTGAGAGGAAGAACACTAAACATCACACTTGGGAACTTGCTAATGTTGAATTCCTTTAACCAACGTGAGTAATGGAAAAAGTGAAACAAGTACATAGAAGACATCACATTAAAAAAAGAATTCTTCTGCAAATACACTTCAAAATTACGTAATAAAAAAACAAATGCTGTTTAATCACAAGGTCGACATACAGTATGCAACAAAGTTTTTTACCTTAAAACTTGACATATACAAAAAAATAACAAAACAGAAAAAAAATTTACAAAATTCAGAGGTGGTAGCACTGAGGTGACGGTGCAGGGAAAGCCCTGTCCCCCTCTGAGGAATGGCACAGTTCGTTCTAGTTGGGATGTCAGTCAGAAGCCCAGGCTCAGGCACAGGCAGAAAAGAGTGAGGAATTTTTGTCATGCCTCCATTACCTTGAGCTGCTGCCAGTCATCACAACTACAAGCACAGAAGTTAAACTACTTTCTAAAATGCAGTGAATCAGATCCTTTAAGATGACATTTGAAAGTTTCTAATGCTCTCAAGCCAGCGGAAGAACAAAGCAGATTTTTCTGAACTGGGCATGGTTCTTCAAAATCAGCTTCTACTAGCCTAAGGCTGTCATTTCACAAGAAGCAGTGAACTGATCTGAAGCTTATTGCCACTAAAATAGGTCGTCTCACACATCCACATCAGCTCTGCACTTACCTTGCTCTTGTGCTCCTCCGAAAACCTCATTAACCCAGCCAAAAATTACAGAGCTTTCTGCTGGGGTAACCCATTGAGGCTACTCATGGATGGGGTCCAAAAAAGCATGACTGCCTGTGGAAAGGGCATTAGAGCTGCCTGCTACAGCAGCAAGCAGACTGGCCCCACCACTCACAGACCTACAAGCCACAATACAGAAGGCAAAGCACCCGAGTGCAACTTTAGATTTATCCTCAGTGGTCACTTCATGCTGGGCTGCTACTCACAAGGAACCATTAAACCAGCTGATGTTACCTAACACTGTTGCTTACAGTTTCTCTGCATAGTATTAGCTTTAGTGGTGTGTGCATGGCAGGGACCCCATCTTCCTTTGTTCATGCAGAGATTCCATAGTAAAATAATAATTTGTGTAAGAACTTACAAGCCTGGGGTGCAGTTAAAGCAGAAACTCAGCAATGCTTCCTTGGCCTTTGTCCTCACTGAAGGAAACCTCAGAGGAATTCTGCTACCACACTAATCCACACAGCTCCTTGAGAACAGACAGACTTTTCTAATCATATTTAGAAAAAAAAAGCATTTCTTTTACCAAGTGGGGAATTTTATTAGGTCAGAATAATAAACCTAGTAACGGCAAGATGATTATAGCTAGAGGCAAGACAACTGCTCTCCTACAGGGAATTTGTAGGGAAGTATTACCCTAACACCACCACCACAAAACCAATCATTCACACATAAGAAAAGATGTAATAAATACTGTGGGTCCAGCGTGAATGGTGGCACAAAGGAATAGATGAGGAACAAAAATTCACTTTTTGTAGAAATCATGAACGAACACCTAGGCCATACCAAAACAGCTTTCCCAACCTAGGCTTCATTAGGAGACAGTCAACCCTCCAATTCCAGCTGTTTCTGTGAACCAAGCCCAGGATTTTGAAGGCAGAAAAGCACCAGAACTGATCTGAAAGCTGGCTCTCGGCCAGCACACCAGTCACTGGGGACAGAAGACGCCTGTGGCAGCTGGCCTCAGAGTCCTATACCACCAAAATGTCATTAGATAGCCAGAGGAGAAGCTGACAAAGTCATGTAATATATCCAGAGACAAAGGAGAAAGGAAAGAGCAAAAGAGTGACGTGTTTTGCTTAATTAAAACAGTATTTTGCTCAGCACTGCAAGCTGTCAGAGGGACGTTCTCTTTTAAGCCAGAAACCCAAGGTATCTTCTGTCCTCTTCAGCTACATTGTGCAGGCCACATCTTAGTACCTGCTAAGTCTGAAACTCCAGTTTTCAAACAGGCACTTGCTCTTTCCAGCCTGGTAGGTAGTACCAGGCAGAAATTCAGACTCAGACCATCTGCTTTAAGATGGCTTCTAGAAGACTTTTGAGTAAATGCGCAGCATTTTCCAGCAAGAATATGAGCCTCATCACCAGACAACTAGCTAACACGTGAAAAATGTGGGAGGGAGGGTGAAAAGAAAGGGGGGCAGAGGGAAAGGAGCTCCACTCAGAGCAATGACCCTTCTCCTCCTCCGGCACAGGAAGAGCTGCCACTGCGGTCGGTCGTCGTCTCCAGTTCCTTAGGTGACCCCGCAGGAATCAGCAGTGACTCATCTCCTTTGGGAGCTCTCCTGGAAGCACCCCAGCCTACACATGTGCCACCCAGAGATAGCATCCAGCCCGATGGAGCTGGGATGGGCCACCATGACTCTTTCAATTACCTCTTATCTTTTCAAACGTAACTTCTGGAAGACAAAAACGTAAGTACTTCCTGATTTTTAGAAAGCCAAAGTTAACCCTGCACGGTGTTTCTTGCACCACGCCATAAAATCTAAACATCTTGGCCACTGCTGCTTAAATAATTAAACTGTCTAGTGACATTCAATTATGTTAATATATTAAGGTGACACAGCATAGTTCAGTGAACACTACAAAGAAACCCCGGTCACCTCGTTATAGGAACCCTGGCACAAGTGATTAGCTATTCTAGTTGATACATTAAGGCAACCAGGGGCCAGTGCCAAATACAGAGATACAGAGAGAGCTGGCCAGGGAGGGGGAAATACGTACTCACTGCCCAGGAACAGCGAGTTCCACTGAGGCCGTATAGCATCACATGAAGAACCACAGATTGACCAAGAGAAAGGGCATCCTTAGTACTCAGAAATTAGAAAGTCAACTGCTTGCTGCACCAGAAAGTTAACCAGGCATATGCCACATACCCTAAACACTGGGAAAATTGCTAGTGAGAAACAATGGCCCTCCAGCAGCCCAGGCCCAGGCTTCCTCTCACACAGCCCCTGTTCTTAGGCTAAACGATGTAGGCTCACATACCAAACAGCTTTGCCTTTCCAAGCAACTCATGATCTAAAAATTTCAACAATTTCTCTTACAGCAGAATTTTCCACTGTAAGCCACTTTAACTGCCAGAAGAAACTCCCCTGCAGCTTGCTGCACATAACTTAGAAAAACTAAGACGTCTCTGTTGGCTTTCCACATTGACACTAGTTATCACAGCTACACTTCTCCACTTGAGACAAAGTCTGGGGCATCATTAAAGTGTGCTCATGTCCCACATTGAGGGACAAATATAGCGATAGGGCATGAGCAAGAACAAAGACTCATTTACCATTTGCTACAAGTAGGTCTGAAAGAAAAAAAAAAAAAAAATCCCTCTGCCTTCTCCTCCCAGCATGATATCATATTATAATATATGCAACAGAGAGCACAGAACTACAGCATCACCATTCTGTAGGGCTCTTAAACAGGAGACCAAGTCATTATTATGGCTTTGATGTCCTTTTATTAACACTTGTCAACCATCTAAGGGTTCTGCTCAATATTCAGCCAGATTCATCACTGGTTTTGTTTCTTTTTAAAATAAAATTTAAAGAAACAGTAAGCATACTGAAGTCCTGGGGTTTTTTTACCTTCCCTTATCTCGGTAATCTGACTAATAATCCAATGCAGATGAGGATAAGGAGACATTTTCTGAGATTTTCCACTACTTACCAAGGCATCTAGCCCTGGTCACTAAATAATGCCCCACAGAACACGTACTGAAAGACCAAAACCCTGCTGCATATTCTACACAGGCACAATCAGTTGCTTTGGATCAGTTTCATTGTTTCAATTCACTCAGGCTCTGGGGATCCTACAACGATTCACTTCACTACAGACTTCAGAATATGTCCCATCCTGCTGAAAACATAACACTGCGAGGCAATGTCAGTGATGTACAGGATGCCCTTCTGCAAGAGAGGCTCTCACAGAACATCGACATTTAAAATTGATAGGCTCAAGTCCAAGTTGCATCTACATCTCACAAAGGTCAGCCAGTATCCTTCGTTCACTATCACTCTGCAAACAGGACCAAGGTCTCTGCTAAATAAACCTGAGAACCACCAGGCTTCTCCAATTTGCTGCAAGGTAGGACAAAAAACTATCCTGGAAGAACATCCCAAGATTGCATCTCTCAGGAGTTACATACCTGGTCCTGTACATACACAAACATAAAGCAACACTTGCCTAATCCACGACTGTTTGTTTATATGCAAGGTAAACTTATGCAAGAGCAAGTTTCTCTTGTATGTATTTGCATCTAAAAACTCGCTTCCAGTCTACCCCTTTTAACACTGAGTGGATATGCACCGCCAGTTTAATACATTAATCACACTAAGGCAGGTCTGATGACCAGAGGCCAAGTTTGACTAAAGACTTTCCCCATTATGGTGCGAGATTCCCTGGTCTCCAGCATCCTTCTCCTCCTGCCCTCCTTGTAAGACCTCTGGGTTCAGGCAGAGTGACAAACAGGCAGCCAGCATGCCAGCCTCCCCTGACCTTCATTGTCACAGCGCACCCTCCAGTCCAGCAAAGCTCTGGCTTTAGGAGGCTGCTGGCCAAGTCTATTAATAACCGACACTGCGCTGCGAAGTTGCCTTGTGCCAAAGCCAGTCCCCGTATTTCTTCTCAAAGTCTTTGCAGCAGCTGTCAAGAACTCATCTGATTGATTACAGAGAGTTCATTTGCGTCTTTAGCATGCCTAAATCGGACAAGGTAACAGAACTCAGAATTCACACCAACTCATCCACTTACCACAGATATAAAGGCTTTATCTACAACTAAATCATTGACCTACAGTTCTGCTCTTGCACCAGTTTTCCCAAGTGCATGAGAACAGGGCCTTCATCAAACCACACATTTCATAATTTACAAAGAGCAAGAACAGGCCTCCACTCCCTACAGACCCAGCAAATATGATCTTTTTTGCTTGCTGTTTTAATGCACATTATACAGAAATGCATGAAGTTATTTAATATGTTATTGAAAGCAGTTTCACCTTGTGTTAAACTGGTTCAGGGTATCCACATTTGTCCTTTGGGATTAGTCAGGAGATGGGTGGTTGAGAAGCTGTTGGCAAATACCTCTCAGCAGAACGACGGTATCAACGGGAATTTCAAACTGTAACACTGCTTCATTTGTTTGATACAACTTTGTGTTGCTCAACCCTTCATGATGAATTACAAAGGCCTGGCTGAAAGCTCCACAACTGCCCCAGCAGGATTTAAGACACACAAACCATGAAAATGTTGTATCTAAATGTAGATAGGTTTGGAGAGATATTCCAGTCTAGGTTACAGAACAGTATTAGAATTTTGCTCTTTTTATCATAAACAGACTTCTGTAACACAATAAAAACTCAGGTCCTCCTTTTCCAGATGACTGTGAATGGAAAACAGGTGAAAGCATCACACAGAAAGGATTCCCTGCTTCCTCTGCCCCTTAGAGTTGCTGAAAATTTTAGTACATTATGCAAGGTATAATACAGAGTATTCCAAAGCCTTGGAGAGTAAAATAGTTACAGAAATAAAGAGTCTGAAAGGGAGAATTAAAAGACGTCACGACAGAAGATAAAGTATTGATCAGAAATAAGATTAAACTTTTTTATGATTGCAACTGCTACAATAGAAAGAGTTTCTCAATCCACCCATGGAGTCACTTGTGAAAGAGCTAACTGATCAACTATCCCAGAACAGCACAGATACAGCATTCTCTGACAGCTGGAAGGGTCCAGAGACATACTTAAAAAGCAAAGCTGTTCAGAGGAGAAGTCTGAAGCAAACAGAACACTGCAGAGTCCAGCTGCAGCACTGCAGTTATACTTCTTCAGTACGTGAAAAGTGAAGAACAGAACTTGTGTGGGAGTTTGGACAGCCACAACTTGGAGATCAAAGAGGAGATACCGGGCTAAGAAAGAAGCGATGAAAGCAGATGTTGAAGATTTCAGCAGAATGGGAGCTGATGTAGTTTCACATGGGGAAGCTGATACTGAGGGAGCAATAGGCAGCCACGTATATGAACTTGGGAGAAGAAAGTATCACAGGGCCAAGGAGGCCATCATCTTTACAGCAGAGGCAATCAGACACTTGTAACTGAAAAGAGACAAGGGTTATGTTTGCTCTGTTTCTTAAAGCTGAGAGAATTAGTCCAGCAGAAGATGATCAGCACCACCAAGGAAGAGCAGTAGTTGCAGACAAAGTTCACCACTTCAGTCTGTCTCTAGGCAGCTGGGATTAATTCCACCAGTTCAAACTGTCTGGAACTTCAGCAGCGGAGATGAGGTTTTAGAAGAGCATTCCAGCCCTGCAGTTAATCGGGATCAGTAGGAAAACAGTTACATTAGCAAATACACAAATGCTACCATTACACATCCTTTCAACAATACGACATCTCCAGAAACAAACTAGAAAACATAGTTCCGGTCCAATTACCCATATATCCATTAAGTGCATGTTTCCAGTTCCATTAAGTCTATACAAGTATTTTCATAAGGGAAATCAGAAAGTATTAGTAACAGGAGATTGACTATTCCAGAGGTAGTTGTAATTTAGCAGTAGAAGACTATCCCTTTACACAGTAGAACAAGAAAGCCTTTAAAAAAATCCTTCACGTGGTTATCACTTTACTGCTCAAGCAAAGTGAAGTATGTGAATTGCTTCATGCTAACCAGTGCAAACAAGCGTTTCTTTAGAAGGCTCACTGATCTGGCACACTATTTGTCAAATGGTTTAAAGATAACAGCATGGGTTAAAAAAATGCATCGTTTACATAAGCAAATTCCACCTCAAAGGACATCTAAGTACAATCCCTTCTCTCCCCCACAGCAGAAGGCCACCTGTAAAACAGAAGGCAGCAATTTTCCAAGAATGCTACAAAGGATTTTATCTCAGTAAGAACTCTCAAGCATTGAAGGAGCCAAAATATTGCTCATTTTCTTTTCAAGTTGCAGCCCAAATCTATTACTGTTACCACAAGGACTTTTAGCCTACTGACGTAAAGAAATTAGCAACTCACAGCTAAGATTGGCAATAACCTCACATTACAAGTCTAATATTTTCTCCATCTGTCTGCCAAACGTTAGAAGGTAACTCCCATATCAAACGTACTGTTGAATGGAAGGAAAAATAAAACAAGCCAGAGCCACCAAGTAATTTACTAATCACAAGCAATCCATGTGATTTATGCCTAAATTGGTCTTCAAACACCATGTCCAATACATCAAAAATGTTTTCATCTTGACACTTAAGCACTTTTCTCGAGTGTAACTTCACACCAGTTACCCCAAGCGTCAAGGTGCCATTATTAGCTAAGGATGGGGCAGAAAAAAGAACGACTTATTAATAGAACTGCCTGGGAAACAGGAAGTTTATGTGGTTTTCCTAAAAATTACACAATGCGGAAGTTTTCTAGCCAGCTCTCTGAGGACTGTTCCCACATGTTTAACTGGAACTTTAGAGTTTTTAACTCTGCATCCTCGTTCTTAATGGACACTTTTTACACTGCTGAAGGGGATGCTTTGCAATACTAACAATGCTTTGCAAGCTCTATTCATCTAACCAGCCGCTTCCTGTGCAGCAGAAGAGTAGGCAGAGGAAGTGAAGGGCTGAGGAACAATACTGACAGACAAGGACCTCAGCAGAAAGACAAGATTGTTAAGCAGCATCCAGACAGTGCTTCCCTCTGACAGAGCAGTTCCAGTCCCTGCAGAACGGTTCCTCTCTGCTGCTCCCGCAGCATGGCAAGCGAGTTTGCTATCTGCTGGGAAGTAAAAACGCATTTTGTTTCATGGTGCATCCTCCTAGCCTGGAGGATGTCAGGCTGGATTGAGTAACATGCCCAGGAAGAAAAGAGAATGCAAACCGAGACAAGCATGCAGGCATAAGCACAGAACGTTCTGGTGGATAAGAGACTTTTGCCAGAGGTAAAAGCATTCGGCATCCACGGGTGGCAGCAGGTCAGCATTTCACAGGGCATGCACAGGTGATTTATATGGCATAATCAGATTTCATTACTGAAACGCACACAGCAGAAAATCACCATGGCACTAACATTATTTTTAGAAACGGCACAACTAAACCACTCACAAGATCCTCACACTGCCAAAGAATTCTCATACTTTACAGCAGCAAGGCAGATGCCAACCAAAAAGAAATGTTAGAAGTTAAGCTATTGGAAATTCAAAGTTAGAAAGGAACTAGAAACTCTGGAAAGGATGGATACATGCAATTAAAGCACGCAAATAAATTGGGGCACCACTCCCCAGAACGGGGAGCGACTAAGAACTGTCACTTGAATTGGATGTCTTTTCAGTGACTCAGAAGTTCTCCTTAAACTCTTCTTCCTTCCTGCAGGATTGAGGCACTCTGAGATGGCACATCCCTGACTGCACCCATGTGTCTATCTTCTGTCCTCCCAAGGCAGTCAGCTTTTTTATGGTCCTACATATAAAATACAAGAGACTAGGCAGGGCCAAACTGTGCACTGAGAACCAGCCCATTAGTCTGATTCATACAGATGTAAATTATGCTAATTACAGTTAAATAGAGCAACATCATGTTGAACCTTGAAGCCTAGAATCATCAGTGTACAGCATCGCACAAAGAGCTGTGTGACCACAAAAGGGCACAGCTCCCAATACTGAAGTAGAAAGTCAGTGCGCTGCGCATTTTATATACTCCATGCACAAACCATACAGATAGAGCAGCCTTCCTACATTTTAAGGTATTTCTAACCCCTTAAGATAGACAGCGAGTTTGGCATGTATAAGCCATCTTGGGCAAGAAACTTGAGCAGCAACATGGTGCCAAACAGACTAATGTGAGGAAATGCAATGACGCAATGAAAACTGCACGACAACCTGACTGCGCCTATCCATTCCAAAACAATCTTTTACAAGTGTAAGTAAGCATGCAAGCTTCCTAGCCCTCGGACCTGGAGAAAGGGGATTTTCTTTACGGTTCTTCCTGTGCAAGCAGTAAGTTTTCAACCTTAAATTTCCACAGTTAATACCATACATGCCCACAGGCAGTAAGCAAGCCGATTCCTCCAGGTTTGACGTTCCAGTCAGCAGGGTTGCTTTTAGGCAAGTACCCAGAAATGCTTAAGCGCGCTCCCGGGTGCAGAGCGGGGCAGCAGTGCCTGCCATCACACAAACGCCTGTTCTCGCTCAGGCCCCTCCTGGCTACGCGTCAGGGAGGTAACTGGATGCAAGCGCCGGCATGCGACAAGCAGGTGCCTGCTGGCACGACTGACCTGGCGGGTCTTCTGCCCCGGCCGAGGCACGGTTAAAGGGTCTTCAGAGCCCACGTCCCGCTCCCGAGAACGGCGGAGCCCGGCGAGCTCCGCGGCACGGAGCCGGGCTCCGGCAGGGCGCGGGCTGAGGGGGGCGGCCAGACGCTCCCTCGCCCCCCAGGAACGCACGCCCGGAGCCCAGCCCGGCTCTGCCCGCCCCACCGACCCCCGCCGCCGCTCACCAGGAGGTCCAGCTCGGTGCGGTGCAGCCCGAGGCGGCCCAGGCCCACGGCCAGGTCGTGGATGCAGAGCGCGCCGTCGCGGTTCACGTCGAGCTTCTGGAAGAGGGCGCGGAGGCGCCGGTCCTGCTCGGAGGCCTCGCACAGAGACCGCCCGCAGGGGCCCGCGCTCCCGCCGCCGCTGCCGCCGCCCTCCGCCGCCGGGCCGGGGGCCGCGCCGGCGGCCCGCGGGGAGCCGCAGGGGCAGAGCACGCCGCTCACCACCGGGGAGGCCAAGGAGCGCCGCGCCCCCGGCATCGTCCCGCCGCCCGCTCCTCACGCGCGCCGACGCCGGCAAATGGCGGCGCTTCCGCCGCGAGGAACCGACACGGAGCGCTTCCGCCTTCGCGCCACACGCCGCCGCCGCCACGTGACGCTCCGCGCCGACCAATGGCAGCGGCCCGCGCGCCGGCGCCTGCCAACACGCCCCCGCCCACACCCCCGGCGGCCACGCGCTCCCGCGAGGTGGGCGGGCGCTGACGCCAGAGGAACGCCTTCCCCTTCACCAATCGGAAGGAAACACCGCCCGGGGCGGAAGGTGGGCGGTACAGGCGCCTGAAGCAAACTCCCATTGGTCGAGCCCCTGGGGGGAGGCGGGGATAAGGCTACAACATCTCCAGTCAGATCGGGAACCGGGCGTCAGTTTGAGCTTGACGGACGCGGCATGTATCCGGTAGCTGCCAAAGCAGGGGGCGCCCTGTGTTGATGGACGGGAGATGCACCCAATGGAATTAGAGCGGGGAAATCCATGGGCGGACCTAGCCCTTCACAGGCCTCACGCAGGCCCAGTGGCCTGAGACGAGCGGCGAGGCGGGGCCGTCTCTTGGCCCCCCTCGACGGGCAGCGTGGCTGGCCAATGGCAGCGCGGCGCTGCCGGCGGGAGGCGAGATCTCCGCCTGACGGGCAGGCGGGCTGCCCAATCAGGCGAGGCAGGAAAGGGGGCTGATTCTGGAAGCCATTACGCCAGTGTCGCAGGGTGGAGGCCGTTCAGCGGGGTTTGCTGGGTGGCTGCGGTACGCAATTTGCGTATCGTTGGCGGTGCCAAGGGGGGAGCGGGGGGGGGGACGGACACCTCCGGGCCCTGAGGGGCCTCGGGGCCCCCCTGTTGTCCCCGGCCCCGGGGGCGAGCAGGCCTGGGGGGGGCCCTGCCCCCCTCGGCCCTGCCCAGCCTCCCCCAGGGCCCCCTGGGCCCGGCCAGGCCCCCCCTGACCTGCAGGTGTCCCCCAGTGCCCCCTCCTCCGTGCCCCCCATGGCCATGGCGTCGCCCCCGGCGCCCCCAGCCAAGAAGCGGAAGATGAACTTCTCGGAGCGGGAGGTGGAGATCATCGTGGAGGAGCTGGAGCGAGGCAAGCACCTCCTCATCAACCACTTCAACGCGGGCGTGCCCCTGGCCGCCAAGGCGGCCGCCTGGCACGACATCCTGCGCCGCGTCAACGCCGTCGCCACCTGCCACCGCGAGCTGCCCGAGGTCAAGAAGAAATGGTCCGACCTCAAGACCGAGGTGCGACGCAAAGTGGCCCAAGTCCGGGCTGCCATGGAAGGGGGAGGCGAGAGCCAGAACGGCAACGGCAACGGGCCAGAGAGTGAAGACCCGACCGGCGCTGCGACCGCCCCGGTTATCCTCACCCCCATGCAGCAACGCATCTGCAACCTGCTGGGAGAAGCCACCATCATCAGTTTGCCGAGTGGGGACTGCAGCGCAGGTGACGGTACCGAGATACCCATCACCGCGTCAGCCACCACGGTCACCCTGACCCAGAGTGAGTGCCGCGCCTGCTGAAGATGCTCTGTTCTGAATTGGAAGGTCATGCGGGGGGCCTTGACACCCACCTGTGAGGAAGCCCTGAGCTCTGTGCGGGGAAACCCCTAGCAAAAAGAACCCCCACGTCTCTGTAATGAAAGCATCATTCCCAGTATGTCCTCATGCTGTAGGGGAGTGGCTGCAAGATACGCACGTACTGAAAGTCAGCGTTGATAGCTGGGCTCGGCCTTAAGGACAAGGGAAGCCAGTATCCTTTGCACCTTGCAGATTGTTCAGTCGCCCTCTCTGGGAGCAAAAGCAGGGGGAGAAGCATCTCCAAGGCTGATTTCCCAGTCTGCCCCAAAGAGCAGCTGTCCTTCTGACTAGTGCCGTTCTGGGTCTGGGTCTTGTCTTTGCCCTTATGTCACTTGGTTAATGCCACTTAGAAAGATTGTTCTGGAGGTTGAGAAGTGATTTTGTCTAGACAGATAAGGCATGCCCTATTCCTTTGGACTGTACAGCCTAGAAGGAAGCTTGAATGAGGGTGGAGTAGACTTAAATAGGTCATTTTGTGCATTGCTGTTCATTGTATGTTATCTCACTGAACAGGCAGTATTCCTGTGATATTCTTTGAATAGTCCTGTAGATAAAAATCCCTGTATGGCAGCTACTTCTTACCCCCTTTCTGTCCTTTGTTCTCAGTTCCTGCAGAGACGACCTACCACAGTCTGGAAGACGGAGTTGTGGAGTACTGCACAACAGAAGCCCCCACCACGGTCACTGCCGAAGCGCCCTTGGAGATGATGGCACATCAACACGAAGTGTCTGCAAAACCCCAGGAGCTGAAAAGCCGAATTGCTCTGAACTCAGCCAAGCTCTTGCAGGAGCAGCGAGTGACCAACTTGCATGTGAAGGAGATTGCCCAGCACCTAGAGCAGCAGAATGACTTGCTTCAGATGATTCGTCGCTCCCAGGAGGTGCAGGCATGTGCCCAGGAGCGACAGGCACAAGCCATGGAAGGAACACAGGCGGCACTGAGTGCCCTCATCCAGGTCCTCCGCCCCATGATTAAGGACTTCCGTCGATTTTTGCAGAGCAATACACCCAGTCCATCGGTCACCACTGACCCCAGCCAGACGGGGCAGCAAGATGGCATGATCCAGTGAAAGAAACAGCGATGGGACGTCTTTCTTGGAAAAAACCCACCCGTGCTGCTGGTGGACACAGGGAGCAAGGGGTGCTAGCTCTTGTCAATGTGAAATGGCTCGCCTTGGAGTCTTGCTGAGCCTAAACAGCTTTCTTTCTCTGCTAATCTTATGCTAATCTGCCTTTTCAGACTCCTCATACAGAGCCTTAGCAGGATGTGTAATAAACCAGGAACTTAACATTGGTTGCTTTAGTTCCTTAAACAATAGATTTATTAAAAAAAAAAATTTTTTTTTTTTATTTCTGTTTGGAAAAAACTCTCCGAAGTATGACACCTCTCTCTTTTTCTCTCTCTCTCAAGATCTAGAGCCTTTAACTGACTTCTGACGTGGAGAGTCTTGTTGCGATATCACAGTACTGCGGCTGCCAAGGTACAGTTATCACAAACTGTAGTGCACGGTAGTGAATGCATTTCTGTCTCTTGCTGAAAGCATTTACTGGAAGTGTGGTACCGGATGTGGTACAACCTTCCCTCTGCACTGAAAGGTATGCGTGACATCCAGCCCATGCAGACCAGCACCAAGCCTACATGCAGTTTAAATCCCACCCACATCCCCCAAGGACATACATGGGATTAAAATAGTGCATTCACCTCATGTTCTATCTGCATGCGATCATGAAATTTCACTATGAACTTGGCAGATGTGATGAAAATTTCATGTCTTGGTTACCAGATACTGTCCTGGGATACGTATTGGAGCAATGTCTTACCTGTCTCAGCGTAGTTAATACACAAGGGCCTGGATGAGTTTCACTCAGGTGGGTGTAACAGGTGAAACTCCGTCTCTCTCCTCTGCATAGTTTGTCACCTCCATAACACCTTGATTCATCTAAGTGGACCTGGACTACAGAGCTTCAGCCACACAGTAATTCCCAGCATTTAGGAGTTTGTCAGCCACTGATTTAATTGAGTGAATTTTGGAGCATTTCTTGGTTCTGCTGGTGGTGGTGGTATTTGTTCTGTACTTGTTAGGAGCTGGAAGCAAGTACAGCCATTCTTTGTTAGTCTGCTAGCTGGCTTTGAGTGGCATTCTGAGAAACGGGTCGAGGTTCACCTCACTATTTTCATACCATTATACAGGGTAAAACAACATTACAGACACTTTTCTCTTCTTTGAGGTCTTCGGGCTGTGGGGCTTGGTCCTCAGTGAGAAAGCTTAATTTCACAGGATGGTGAATGTGATTCCCACAGACTTGCAGTAACTTCATGGACTTTTAGGTTAAAAGCTCCACTTGTACATGCATGAAAGCAAACTTAAAAAAAAAAAAAAGAAGGAAGCATAACTCTTCTCTCCGTACCTTGCAAAGTGTGTCACATTTAACGGGCTTGTTGCTTGCCAGGTATTACTTTTGAAATGGAACTTTTTCAGAGCTGGTATTTGCTTGCTGTTAAGTCTCCTTTAGGGCTGAGACATGGTGAGCAACGACTGATGAGGAAGTGAATTTGCACAATCAGATTAAACCTTTACCCAGCCTTTTATGGGGGGATGCTGATGGGGGACTCCTGGTTAGAGCAGTAGGTGAAGAGGCTACTGCTGCCTGTCTCTGGACTTTATTCATCTCCTCTGGTCCACAAGGCTGACGGGGGAGAAAAGGACAGCACGGTGAGAAGGGTTTGGCCCCCAGAACACTCTCGACCCTTTGGCACTGACATCTCTGCTGAGTCAGGGTGGCATCAGCTGCGTCTTCCCTCCTTGTCTGGCATCTCATCACATGAATAACACTCACCTGACTCTTCCTCTCAGACTTCGTGGAATCAAGTCAATTGCTCAATTGAAATTTATTTTTAAAGTGAAAACTATCTCATATGTGTTGGTTTACCTCATTTGTGTAATGATCTCTCCTTTACAAATACGAATTTTAATAAAAAATACATTTTTGGTAAACAGGCTCTTTCAGTTCATCGGTATGCTCCAGGGCAAAAATGAGTCCATGACAACAAGTTTGCAACAGAGAATCCTCGCTGAGAAAGGGCCAAAGAAAGCTGTGAACAGCCACGTGTCACGGTAGCTTTTAGTCTTGTTCATGAACTTTGTGGCCTCGTATTTACATAATTATGGTCTTTTTCAAATAACAGCTTTTACAGCCTCACCTTGGAGCACTAGTTATTTCATTGTGTATGACAGATTACTGAAGTATACTAATCTCCCAACTGCTCAGAAGATGCCACAATAGCCTAAAATGATGGATGAAGTACCAGCCTTTGGCATTAAATTGCAGTGTGCATTTTTTCAGTGACTAAGCACTTAAGCTGTGTTAGTTTCATAGGAGTAAACATGTTGCCCTTAGAACCACCCATTTTTCTTGTCTTTTCAGGATAAATATAGAGCTTAGTCAAGCAAGCAGCATTCAGGTGCAAGTTCCGTGTACACACTTTTGTCTCATTAAAAAGACGTAGCAACATTTTAAATGTAGGGTGAGCACTGTGATGAGGGGCTTGGTGGTTGCTCATGACGAGGTCATCAAACTTCAGAAGGGAGAGAGAAAAGTGTCCCTTAAAGTTAAAACCAGGAAGAACAGGTAAACATGGCACTTTAGAGGGTGAAGGTATATGTGGGGCATTCAACTGAACAGGGAACTGGTGCCCAAGCAGAACAAAAGCTGAGGAGTAACACCTATAGATGTTCATTTGTGCTCCTCAACTGTTCTCTTTGTACCTAGAGATTTGTATTCAGCATCCAGAGCAGGAAAGAGCTGTGCAGGGATGTTCTGTACCTCGGAGGTGAAGGTGAGCAGCCAGGCAGCGGGCGGCATCCTTTGTACCTGCTGGAGAAAGAGAAGTTTGGTGAGGGACTCTTGGTGGGTCAGAAGATAAACTTTGCAGCAATCGGAGGCAGCGGCCAAGCTGCCTGCCGCACCACTAGGTGCTTCAGGAGCAAAACTCTGCTTGTGATGTGTGCAGCTCAGGCACGGCTTTCCAGGAGATGGCACTGCGCAACGGGGCAAGGCACGGGGATCCTGAGCTGCTGCCAAGTACCAGGCATTGCAGGGCCCTGGCAGGATGTCCCAGAAATGACTGTTGTTGTCCAGACCTTTTGTGGTCCTGCTTGCTCCTCTCACTGATGAATCTTTTCAGGACTGAGAGCCCGGAGAGGAAGAAATTCAATGGGCAGAGCCCAGCGACGAGGAACACCAGGACCCCTAAAAAAGTCAGGATGCCTGAGAACACAAAGCAGGTCCCTCTGCTTCCCAGAAAGATGGGCAGAGGACACTGAGATGTCAGGACATCATGTCTCTCTTCGGGACGAGTTCATTGCAGAACCGAACAGGCAGGCACAAGATAAAAAACCACGATAATTCTTTAATTATAAGCAAAGGGGTAGGTTTTAAGATTTTTCAGAAGACCACACATAAATATGTTAGTATCCCACAAGTACAGTGTGCTGCCATAGCTACATCGCAGTTCTGGGAGCGGATCTCTGCCAAGGGACAGAATGATATCACCTGCATACTCACCCAAATTACCTTTACCTCCTCCAGCTTGTTTTTAAAGTTTGTCAAGCCTGTTTTGGCAAAGCATTCTTCTGGTTTTTTTGTGGGTTTTTTCCTGTTGCCATCTGAGAGGTTATTGCCAGCAGGTACTGTCAGCACAAGTGTGGTCTGTTAAGTATGAAAATTGAAGCATTTAAGATTCTTTGTCTTTCCTGAAAGCATCTGACAAGAAGCTTCACACAAATGATCAGCACAGCTTCCAGGCTCTGTTTTGTGAGCAGGAATGAAGCGCACACCACCTGCAAACTAGGCTCACCAGCCCTTGGGTCCCAGCCCCGCAAGGTGGTTAACCCAAGGCAGAAGCCCAGCCCCAGCAGGGACAGTTTCTGTTACCTCTACTGCCTGGGTTCCCAAATTAGAGGTTGCCGTGTCAAGTGGGAACCACAGACTTACAGTTGTTTCTGCTGCATTTGGGGTAACAGCAGCATTTGCGGGGCTGTAGCCAGAAGCACGGAACCAGTGGGAGAGCCCATGGCCAGCAAGTCTCTTGTCCGGCAGAGCGCTGAAGGTGACACCTGGGATACAGACACAGGATAACGCTTAATAAACACAACAAGCCTCGAGGCAAAGCGGGTTCCATTCTGCAGATTTTGGAAGAGGCAAACCAGCTCCAGTTCCACCAAAAGGCCTCCCGGAAAAAAGCAGAGAGTCCTGCAGCGCATTCCCAGGGCAAACTGGAGCAGACATGGAAACCAGTAAACAAAAAAAGCCAGGCAGCTGGATTTTCTGGTCTGGCCACATGTTTGGGGAAAGGAATCCACCAACTCCAGATTCCTGTGTTCCCTTTGTCTCTGCCAATAACAGGATCCCCCAGTCCTGGCAGGCCAGAAACCCACCGTGCAGGTGTGTCCTTCCCATGTCCAACAGGAAACCCAGCCTGGCACAGAAAGTGAAACAGTTCCTGGCCTTTATGATGATGAGTTCAGTTAAATATGGAACTAGTGAAATACACAAGCAGACCAAAGTAGAGCTCGCAGCCTGTTATTAAATTAAGCTGAGAAGACGTAAGCTTGGAATAACTCCACACCGTAGGATAATCCTATGTAATGGGGACAGGTACCCACTCCCCTCACAGGGTTTCCAGCAACCTGCATGCTACAGACAGGGCTCACACTGCTATGGTGTCCTGCCCCAGGGGCCTGCACCCCCTGCCCCATTTCGGGAGCTCCCCAGCCTGGGTCTGCCCCCCAGCTCTGCAGAAGGCACCCAACCACCACAGCTGCCCGGCTCGCAGCTCCTGTACAGCTTCTCAGAGCGGGTGCATTGCAGGTGCTTGGCCACCAGCAGCATGCAGAACACCTCTATAGCATAAAGCATCGTGTGACAATCTTTTCTTTTTGGATGACAAGGCTGAAAGCTCATTAAAGCTATTATAACAGAGGTTACAGGTGTAACAGAGTAGAGCCATTATTGTGTTTATGCTGTTGCAGCAACGTGTATAATTTAGTTTTCAAACTTTAATCATTTGGCTGCTAGGACAAATGGATCAGCGTGATGATGTTTTCCAGAGGAAGATGCTGATAATGTAATTTACAGGGCTTGATGATTTGCTCATGCATCTGGGATTCCCCTGGGATAAGAGATAGGATTTGACGGCTCACCAAACACATTATAGAATCTATCTCGCTTCACCTTGCTGAGTTTTGTCCCTTCTGAATTTATCTTGCTTTGTTTCTCCCCTGCTGCTGTACCTCAGCTCTCAAAGTGGGGAGGCAGGAGGCAAGAAAAGCCATCTCTGTTCCTGCTCACCCGCAGTGCCAAGGCGAGCAGAGCATAGAGATCCCAGCCCTGGCCGGAGACACACCTCCAATGATAGCAGAGGTGAGGCCCAGACTTAACTGCAGAGCCCCAAACTGATAAATTATCCCAGACTGATAAGACGATGCCCTGAGCCAGCAAAAGTTGAGGAAGTGGTGGCAGCAATGGGGAGAGGCATCAGGAAAGACTTAGGTCAGGGAGAACATGGGGCAGGGACGTGGCTGAGGTTCACACAGCAAAGGTGAGGTGGGCACAGTGAGGCCGAGGTCGTAGGAGAGAAATCAACAGCATCCGATTCTGGGGTAAGCAGAATCAGTATGTATCAGAGCACCCTGTTCACACACATGGCCCCTTAGTGAGTGGATTGGATCTGGATTGGAAAATAATATAAAGCCAGTGGGATGGTGGATGGACAGAGATACCCTGCATCCACATCCCCTCTGTGGTGCCTCTGTGGGGCTCAGACTAACTCGCCCACTCTGAGATCAGCAGAGGCACACGTTTGGAGGAGCACTGTCCCTTTAAAAAATGTGAATTTGTCCAGAAACAATTATGCAGCATAAACACAGAAAAATCAACAGGGTGAATTTCGAACTAATAAAGATTTAATCTCTAAGTCATGAGACTGCGTTTGTTAGGAAAATATACATACCCCTGAGAATCCAGCTACGGTTGCTATATTACACACTGTTCAGCAGCTCACTGGGCATTTTTCCAAATCCGTTTATTTTTAACATCAGTCACATTATTCAATTAATTATAAAAACACTGAGGTTTTCAAGAGATGTTTCTGATAAAACTGCCAAGTAAATATGCGTGAGAACAGCAAGGATTAAAATCTCTAAACTTTAGCATTTGGTGCTGTTGCTATAAACAAGAGAAGTCCTCCAAGGAGGTTATTTATCAGAGTGAATCATACCAGATAACACACAGCCTCCTCCCACACCACAAACAGAGAGATCGTTTGTCCTTTACCTAGTGAGGAAGCGAAAGATCAACACGTCCGTCAGTGGTACGCTCAGGGAATGAGAAGTGTGAGGGACTGGGCTGGATTCTTCAGATGCTTCCAGCATTTGAGCATCCCAGCTTGGCAAATATTAAATATTTAGCAGACTGAGCTCTTTCCCAATAAACTGAGAAATAGAAAGCAAAAAAGCCCAGCCCATCTCCAGCAATGTCTCGAGGCCTTGAAAACACCAGGTATCCATTGATGGAACGATTCAAGCCCTACCTTTAAAAGCAGCCTCCACAAACCCTGCTGTATGGGAAGACTGATATGTCCTGAGATGGTTTCACTGTACCAATATGAAATATTTTCCCAGCCCAAAGTCTGTGTATCTGCTTAACCTGGTAAGCAAGAATCATAACAACACATTTGGCTTAATCCAGTTTTTAACTTTTACCCAAGTACATTGACATGTACTTTTCCTAGCAGACTTTTTTTTTAAAGGCTCACATTGCGGTAGAATTATTTGATAGCTCTGATATTGTCTGCATAGATGGCAAAGATTAAAGGCAAGGAGTCTGGGCATCAAAGCCTGGCAAAGAGAGCGAGGACTCCCAGGCTTTCATCCAAGCTTTACCAGACATGCAAATCAGCCTTGGGAAAAGTCCTTCCCATATGAGCCTCAACTTCTCTGCCAGAGACTCTTAGGCACATCCCTAACTTTAAAAACTAGGCAAATCATATTGATGATTGCAGACTCCTTCAGGACAAGGAGAGACATTTTGTTCTGCTTGCCCTTAAACAATGGAATCCTGCCTAACCAGGGATCCCAGCCACAGCACAGGACACAGCAGCAGCACATAATAACAGGGAGCCATTTTGATGAAGAGATGTGTTTAACTGGTTGCCACATCTCACACACAGAGGGTGAGACTCCAGCTCCCGGCCCTGCCTTGCGCTGCCCACAGGGGTGTGCAGTGCCAGGGCCTCCCTCCTGCTCCACAACAGCCAGCCCAGATGCTGCTGGTCAGCCTGACCCACGGCCCGCTGTGTGGTACCCAAAGGTGCCAAGAGAGGACAGGGCGGCCACACCGCTGCGTTTGTGAGGCAGTGCTGCCTGAAGAGCTGCAGCGCACGGGACATACCTATTGGAAGGTGTGTCACCAGGAGCTGCCTGGGCAGGGAGGGCACTGGGACAAGGACAGGGCAAGGCGTCCTGGATGTCAAGGGGCAGCGCTGAAGAGAACACAGAGAGACCACGTCTGTCAGAGCTGCCTCTCCCATCACCTCAGCCCAGGCAGGGTCACCTCGGCTGCAGCCTCCAGGGGCCGAGGCCTGCCATCCTCTCATCCAGCCCCCTCCAGCCCCGTGCACTCCAGCGCCATCTCAGGGCTGCTCGGCCTGCGGGGTGCCTATGGGACATCCCGGAGGGGGCGGGAAGGCCCGAGGAACCCCCCTGCCCGGCAGCCACACGACTGGCCAGGCAGCCAAGCTGCGCCACGCTCCCGCCGCCCCTCCCCGGCGAGGCGACACCGGGGCCGCCACAGAGCCCCCCGCTTCCCGCCCACTCTCTCAGCCAGGAGGCGGGTCTTGCCCAAACCGACAGCCTCCGCCTCCAATCGCCGCGCTTTCTTCCCCGCCCCGTGCCGGAGCAACCAATCAAAGTCTCGTCTTTCTCGGCCCGCCTTCTTGCGGCTTGTCCAATCGGGCGGCGCCGCTCTCCTGTTCCCCTCCCCCCTCTCCGTGGAGGAGGTGGGAGGGGGGGTTGGTTACGTAGTGTCGGATCGGTATTCCCGAAGCGCGGTGGTGGCGTTGCTCTGCCTTGTGGCTGCTTGCGGAGTTGGCGTAGCGGCCGCAGTTTGCGTAGCGCTAGCAGAGGCGGCTGTGGCGGGGAGCAGCGGTGGCTGTGGCGGCCGTGCGAGGAGAGGGCAGGAGGTTCGAGCAGGGCCGGGCAGGGACCGGGCCAGGACCGGGCCGCAGGTCGGTGGAGGGAGCCGGGAAGCGGGCTGAGACCTCCCGTCGGTCAGCTCGTGATTGGGGGGCCGGGAGGGGGGCTGAGACCTGGCTGCAGCTCGGTGCACGGATCATGGGGCCGGAGCTGGGCTGCGGTGCGGCCCGGCTACGGCCCAGTGCTTGGCCCCTGGGGCTGGGAGGGGGGCTGATACCTGGCTGCAGTTCACTCTGTGGTTCACAGGGCCGGGAGGCAGGCAGAGACCTGGCCACCGTTCAGTGCTGGGCTCAGAAAGAGAGCTGAGACCTGACCACAGCTTAGTGCATGGCCCAGGGGTGCCAGGGGACAGGCTGTGATGTCACTGCAGCCTGGTAAGTGGTGCATGGGGCCCAGAGGCGGGCTGATACTTGTACGCGTCTCGGTGCACAGTCCGGGGGGCTGGAAGGCAGGCTGAGACCTAGTAGCAGCTCTGTGCAGGGGCAGGTATGGCTCATGGAGGGGGCTGGTGGTGCGGAGCAGTCACCAATCTGCCCCCTTGCTCTGCTCCAAGGCAGCCGTAGGAGAGTGGTGCCTCTGCAGAGGTGCCCAGGCCCGGGTGCAGTGGGCAGAGCCGCCTGGATTCGCCCGCTCCCGCCCGAGCGGGAGAGGGGCTTTAACCGCACACCCGTACAGGCAGCAGGAGCTTTGCCTGCATTGGTTTGCAGTCATTAATTCTTAGTATCAGTGAGGATTGTTTACTGCCCCGTGTTCATAACCTCGTCCCTTTTAGATGCTAATCAGCTCTTGCCTCCCTGGCTTAGGTGTTGCATAAATGTGTAATGAAATTACTGTCTCCAGCCCCAAACTGAACTGTGCAGGGCACAGCTTGGTGTAGACCTGGTGCTGGGAGAAGGCAGCATGCTCGGTGGGCCTGGCTATTGGACAGCCAGATGACCTGATTTGGTTGTTATGCTGTGTAATCTGGAGCAGACTGCTTTTTTTTCCTATGTGCTGCTTCCTCCATTTATAAGATACAGGTGCTAACACTTAGGGCTGGTTGGAAATACAGAAAAGAAACAGATTTTTGCATTTCTTGAGATTGCTTTTGCTTACACTTGTTAGACTACATGTTAGACTGATCTTGCTCTGTAAACTGCTTCTAAAGATGATGGGTGAAAATAGAGCAGATTTTTATTAGCAGCTTTGCAAAACAGAAATTACGAGGGGGATGACAACAGTGAAGCTTGCCCTAGGCAAAAAGGGGAAAGAGGATGTTGGGGCCAGGCTAATTGGGGCCATACCTCTTAAGACTGGTATGAGTCCGGACTGAATATTACCCATCCAAACAGGTTTTAGAGGAGGAGGAGCCCAAGACTAGCTGGAACTAATTTACTCATTTCCCTCCCAAAGGCTGACCCGAAGACCTGTATCAAGGAGTTGCACAAGAGGAGGAGATAGAAACTGGAAGCTCTCTGAATGTGCTGCCCACAGACTTAAGGCTTCGTCGGAGACTCAAGATGACTTCCCACGAGAGATGCTTTCTGGAGGGGTTGTGCTGAAGACAGAGCACTGCAGCCTCTAACTGGGACAGCTCCTGCTGGTCTGGAGCTGAGACTGACTTCTCTCCGTCCCTTTTCCCTTGGAGATGTTGCAGAGATTTAATCTGACCTCTTCCTCCTCACCTGAAGCCTGTCGTGGCGATGATCCCACAGCCAGATCCGACCACCAAAGAGAAGAGGATTGTGCGTTTGAAGCTGGGCCATCTTTGTAACTGAACTGGAATTTACTCCCTGCTTGCGCTCCTTGAACGAGTGCCGTTCCTCTGCTTGTCTGTGTGTGTTTTGAGCCGCTCCTACCCAATCTTGTTTGGAATTCCTGGGCTTTCCACGCTGAATTTGCCCATGGCTTTCCTGATGAAGAAGAAGAAATTCAAGTTTCAGACAAGTTTCACTCTAGAAGAGCTGACTGCTGTCCCCTTTGTGAACGGGGTTCTGTTCTGCAAAATCAGGCTGCTAGATGGAGGAGACTTTGCTAGCTTATCTACCAGGTAAGAAGCTGCTTGCAGACTTGCTTCCTGGCTGTGCTTCTTTCCCTGGTTATTCTTCACTTGAGCGGTTTAGCATATGGCTACCACTTGCCTACCCCTTGATGGCATTTTAATAGTTCTGTTGTAGGGCCCCACATGCCACATATTCTCCGGAGCAGGGGGGAAGAACATGGCTGGGGAGCTCTGAACCTGGGTGGTGTTGGCTGATCAGAGCTGGACTGAGTTTTTCAGAGATGTGGGGAGGGAGCAGGAGGTCGTTCCGCTGAAAGGGACTGGGGTTTGTAGATGAAATCCTCTCTCCCCCATCCCCCTCCCTGCACTTGCCCAAGCTCTCACATGCTATTTCAGACCGTATGCTATTTTGCTTTCATGCCTGACTTGAAACTCCACTCTGTAGAAAACTGTATCTAAGCAAATCAACCCTTCCCAACTTTGCTCTCCCCTTTTGCTTTCGAATTACTGTTCTTGGTAAGAGTGGAAGTAGCTTGCTTTGCATTGCAAATTGCTGTGCAAGGGAAAACTGCTGCCTGGAGTCAAAGTTGTCAGTGTTAAAGACACAGTTTATCTCCTTGAACTGATGCCATTGCATCTTCAAGTTTATAGCTGCAGTATTTTCTTTTTTATGTGATCTGTCATACCAGGATCATTCTGCTGCACATCCTATAAGGTTGTTCTGCCATGTGTATTGGCATTTCTCTGACTCCTTCAGGCAGGTCTGTCCCCACTCCTGCTACTAATTGCTAATAAAAACTTGCTTTGTTTCCAACTATGCACATAGATTATCACCAGCAGTATGCAAACGCGAATTCCATAACAGCCCAGACTTGCTTTCTTTCTGCCTCAAGATGTGAAGGAAGCCTTCAGTGGCTTTCAAAACTTGTTTTTTTGCTTTCCTGAGTGACTGCTCAGTTTTAAAGGTACAGGATTAGTTTGTGCTAGCTGTTAACTGCTTTATCCCAGAGCTGAAGCCTGGTTTGGTCTGGTTTTCCTCTTTGTGGTGCTGCACACTGAGCTTTCTCATTTCAGAAGAGAAGATTTTATTGGGCAAGCATAAAACATTTCTGTCTTGCAAATAGAAGTGGTAGGGCATTGCTCAAAGCTTGGTTTTTCTTCCAGAGGCACAGTGCAACCTCATCTGAAGTCTGTAGAAGCCGTGGGTGTGGAACACCTCCAAAAATGGACTTTGAATTAATTTCTCTTTTGAAGAAAATCTATCAAAAGAGCTTTTCCTTACAGTGTTCTCCCCTGAGGCTAGATCCTTGGGTTTGGTGGAAGCAGCTTATCTAAGGAATTCAAACAGTATGTGAACTTGGAAAGAAATTAACCCCTCTGCTTCCTGGAGTCAATAAAATGAGTTAAACTGGAGGGTATCTCAGGAAAAGCCTCTGCTGAGAAATGTAGATTTCCTTCTCCCTGTCATCCTTGAAAGCAGCTTTTAGGAGCTGTCGCTGGGGTTTGCTGATGCAGCCAGCCGTTTGAGTTGCATTGGATTGTTTTCTGAGCTGGCTGGCGTTCAGCAGTTCGCTCAGTGCAGCGCGCTGCAGATGTGTTCCAGCAGCGAATCCTCTGTAATTCAAACCAAACACATACATTACTCTCAACCGGCTTGATTGCTTATAAACGAGCAAAGGGGAAGTAGGCTGTTGGGTTTGCCGCCTTTCCCCTAACCTGTCTGTACTCTAACTGAAAGCACATGGAAACCTGTTCCTGCTTGAAAAGTTAGGAGTCTCAGTGGTATTGAGTCATTTGACCTTTTCCAAATATTTTCCCATGTTGCAGTTAGAGAAACTTCAGGAGAGGTGAATTTCCAGGAACGGTGAGGAGAAGAGTTACTGTGTGGAAAGTCTCCCAGATCATGCTTTGGCTCTGCTCTATGCTTCTCTAGTCATTTCCGTGACCTTTTTGATACTCTTTGGATCTGGGGAAAATTAAAGAGAAGGAGATGCTGTATTCATGTTGTGTTAGAAGTCTATACATTATTTAGGACCTGTGATTATTTCTCTGAAATCAACCACTGCCAAAAATGACTGCATTTGAGGTTGCAGTGTCTGTCAGGTCATCTTTTGTGAGCTGCTTATGTAAAAGTCTGGTGTTTGCTCTGCAATCAATTTGGGCTTCTTCTGCGGTCTGTGGCAATAGGAGGTGTGCAGCTATGATTGAGCACACCACTAGCTCTTTTAGCCCATGAGTTTTCAGAGAACTGATCTGAACAAGGTGTCCCATGTCGTTTGGAGTCTGTAAACAGCAGGGAGAAGTAGGTATAAGAACCCTTTGTAGGACACGCTAAATCAGTTTTCTTTTTTCTCGATTAAGTGACATATGACGTGGAAAGAAGAGTGTTGTCTGAGAATATAAGAATCTCCAGAGGCAGTTTTTTCAGGTTATTTACAATAGACTTACTTGGCAGCTTGGGCGTGTCTGTAGTGAGAGGTGGAGATATGATATATCCAATGAGTTGCTAGGTGGCACCGAGTTAATTTGACCTGTGAGCAGAGCAGAAGTGGGAGGCTGTCCTGCCGGCTTCCGTCAGCCCATCCTGGTCCCAAGTCCACTTCAGCCTGGGTTGCACATACCTGCTGCTGCCTGGTGCTGTGGATCTGGTGGGACACACCTCGGGCCGGGACCCCCCACCTGGGCTGTGAGCTGCTCATATCTCCTCTGCCTGGACTGGGACAAAGCAGCTTGGCTGGAGGGGAACCTGTCTGAAATGCATTAAGACTTAACACTCTTAGGAATCCAAGGCGCTCTGGAAAAGGTCCAGGTCCTGTCAGCATATTCAGCTTTGGGGATCTGCCTCTCTTGGGTTTTCTGGTTTGGTTTATTTTTTCTTGCAGGCAGGTACCGTTTTTCCGTGCTTGCTGTGCTCAGGCCTTGCATTAAACCATGGGTCTTTAACTGACTAAAGTTGCAGCTGTGAATATCCTTTTGCTTGTCCTTTCCCCTCCCTTTGTAAAGTCTCCTTACGCTCCTGCGGGGCTTCTGAGTGTAAGACTTACCCGTTTCAGTTTACAGTGCTCTGCATGAAAAGCACCTATTGTTTGTGTGTTTATCACCCTGTTGTTGGATTACCGAAGTTGGTCTTCTGAAAATGGGTCTGAGCCAGGTGTAGGCCAGGCAGGTGCTGTATTTCCCCATGGAGAAGTACCAGTATATTCCTTGAGTAGTATTAATCCAGATACTTAAATAGCACAACTGCCAGTGAATTCAGTTCCCTCCCAAGTATCTTTAAAAATAGCAGGCACAGAGCAGTAGCGATGTATTCATGGCAACCGTTTTTGTGAAGCAGATGGGCTGCTGCGTTTTGTACCAGTTTTAAGCTTTTTGGGGGAGTGTGCATCTTTGTTCCTAGAGAGATGATACGATAAGCTCATCAGGAGGTTTTGGATCCATGAATCGGCGCAGGCAGGAGGCTGGATGTCCAAATGAGGCAAAGCTACAGGCTGATGTAGCACATACATGTACATCTTTGGGTACCATAGAAGAGGAAGACTTGATGAAATTTATTCCCCCTCTCTACTTACAGTGTCAGGTAATGTTGAGTGACAGCCCGATGCTCTTTAACTTGGAGCTGATTGATTTCTGGCTGCGTGTTGGTAATGAGCGTTGCTGGTGCATGATGTGAAGGAAGTGGAGAGCCAGGTGTTATCCACAGACTCCTGACCCTTCATCCTATGTTGTTCTGTTAGCGTGCCAACAGTTTCACTCTGGTATTTCTGGATTTGAAGGAAGGGATTGTACTCTGAAAGCCCCTGGCTGGCTCTAGAGGAAAAACTGTTTTGCACGAGTAGAGCAACTTTGAGGGCATTTTCCACCTTCCTCATTGTCTTCTGAAGGTACCTCAGACTGTATTTCCTTAGGGAGCGTGTGTTCCCAAGCACGTTTCAGCTGGGTTTTCTGATCCTGGCACTCCTGCGCCATTTCGAACCAAAGAACATAGTTTGTCTCCTGCAGCCCAGCAGCTGTTTGCACGCAGGCTCGATCTGGGAAGAGCTCACCCCTGTTAGGGTGGTCTGGCCTCAAAGTATTTTGGTGCTGTAAGCTTGAACTGAGAATGTTCTTAGCCTTGCAATTTTTAATAAGAGTGAAAGGCCGCTTCCTGCGCTGCATGCTTTTTTTTTTTTTTTCTGTGTGTGTAAAGCTGCATCAAGAAAGCCAAAGGAAATGCTGATATTTGGGGAGGCACCTCATACTGATAGCTCCCTGCGGACTGAGGTCAGCTTTTGTGTAAGTGTGGCTTTGTCATCCTTCTGTAGGTATGGACGTAAAGCTACTTGCTTTTCTCAGCTGGCAGGATGCAAAGTATTATTACGTCTTAGTAGTATACACAACACAGCTGACGATTCAGAAACCTTTGCAAAGGGAGGTGCAAGTTGTACCACCTCTGAAATGCAGCTGTGTCTCAGTGGTGACAGTTGGAAATCATCTAATTCCCTGTCTTCACATAGTCACTGTGCCTGATGTTAGAGAATCCTTCAGGTAACTAGGTTCACCATGTTTGGCTCTTTCATACTGGAAAATTGTTAACTGTTTGGTTAATCAGAGACCAAAGGACTGATTCAGCCCACTTGAGATCTAAATCTTCACCACTGTCTGCCTTAAAACAAAGGTTAAGTAACTAAATAGTTTCTTCTAGAGTCAGCGTCCCCAAGAGGGAAGAAAACTAGTAGCAAAAGGAGAGGATCGCTGGCTGAGTTCTGGCTTTTGATTTGAGTGGGATTGCCACGGTGCAGTAGAGGAAGGAACTTGGTTGTGGCTCTAAACCATTCTCCCAGTTCCATATTTTAGGAGGACATGCATTTGGCTCTATCCTCTGCTAGAGCGTGTGGTGTGATAACATATTTTAAAAGTGCTTTTGTTGCAAACATGTCTGAAAATGCAGACCTTCCCCATGTGTAAATATATTCCTAATATACAGACCAAGAAAGTGAGTTTTAATGCTCCAGAGCAGCTTCACATGCTAACATCCTTCTTCCCTGGCTGCAGCCTCAGGAGTGGGCTGTGGGGGTGTTAATGGAGGAGGCATTTGAATACAGTCTCTAGAAATGATTTGCAATAAAACATAAGCTAGTTCAAGATAATATTAAGGCATAGTACCTGCACTGCTTGCATTCTGAAACAAATATAGGGAAACTGTGCAGAAAAGATCAGAAAAAGGGGTTTCGTTCCAGCAGTTTAGCTAAATGTAGGTGAAAGTCGTGAGAGCAGAAGCAGTGGATGAGGTTTCACCTCTGGCAAGTTGAGTATGTTGGAAAAAGTGCAGAAGTGATACAGCACCGCAAGGTCCCCAGCACAAACGATCTTAAGCTGTGCTTTGAGTTTGGAGAGCATTTCTATCACCTTTTCTGGGCTCTGGCTGCTACACCTGAAGGGTCTGACCACAGAGGCTTTGGGGTGGGTTGATTTGCTTTGTGCTGGACTTGCCTCTTCCTGTCACCCATCACTGCGTTGGAGCCTGTTGCAAGATTGGCAGTTACGTTGAAACTTTCCTGCCACAGGGGCTGTATCCTGTTGAGTAAAGAACATTCTCTGTTTATGCTCTGATGCCTGTTCCGGCTGCTGTGGCTCAGGCAGGGGCTGCTTTGTTGACCAGAAGCTGTAATCTAAAGCCCTGTAACCGATACGCTGTGTGTACAGCATCAGTAAATATGTTCTGATACAGCTGGCTTTCAAACTTCCCCCTCATTGCCGACTCTGAACTGTCATTGCTTTGACAGCTAACTCTTACCGACAGCCTTACCTGTGTGGCTTAAGCAGCCCTTGGCTCAGAAAATTACTCATTGGAAATTAATGTTCTGCTTTGAGACTGGGACCCTGTGGCCCACTTGATTTGCAGGGTGGCAATACCATCAGCTCTGGCTGAGGATAAGGGGAGGTAGGAGAGAGAGGGTGTGCCCCCCTTTCCCCCTCCTTTAAGACATGTATTTATTTCTGAAATACAGGAGAAAACCTAAATGGCTTCTAGTCTGTTTATTCTTTGTGCTCTTGAGCTGCCATAAGTGTTGACTCTAGCTTTGTAGCTGTATTTCTGAGGAATTCATGCATGCCTTCGGGAGCCTGTGGTCTCACTGCACAGTGGTTGGTATTTTAATAGGCCATAAGTTGCCAGTGGCAAGTTGTTCTGGTACCAGTTTCTAGATAAATGAGGTAGGTACAGATTTATTTCTTATTATTATTTTATTGCAGGAAGCTACAACTGGTAGCGTTTCGGGAAAGAACTCAGCGTCTCCCTCAGATCAGAAACCTCCCTCACTTGAGGGCAGGTCTGTATGCTCACAAGCCTGATGGAGTGCGATGGTGAGCTCTTGCAGCATCCACCTGCACTCGGCTCTGTAATGTCTCATCTGTGCAAGGACAGACCGATGTGGCTCTGTATGCGGCCTCCCTTTTTCAAACAAGATATGCTCTGCATCTTCTGTGGGCTGTTGGCTCTGCGCTGGGCTTGCAGCCTGCTTTGAAGTGGGTCGGGAATTATTTTGTAGCTGTGGCTTATATAATAAAACAGAAGCCTTTAGGAGTGCCCTGGACCAACATTTGGACCTGCTTGTTTCTTCTGTAATGGCCTGTGACCTCGTATCAGTAATCCATGCTGTAAAGGTGATGATTTCAGGTGTTATTTCAGGGGGCTGGATGTGTTACCCCACCCCAGTACCAGCTGCTTACCCTGCGGGATGAGAGGCTTGTTTTTTTTCTTGCAGTTTATTCATATTTTGCCTTTGTGCACATGCTGGGAGACACGATACGCATTGCTATCGTAACTCCGGACTTGGCATCATGATCCTTCTGGTACCATACAGTGGGACTCGGCATCTCATTTTAGCGCCTGGGTTTGAAAGGCACTTCCCACTGGACAAACAGTTGTGCCTGTGTTCGCTGGATGAACAGTCTTCTTGTTTGGTGTACTTTTAATCTGATGAGCAAGAAAGGGAATTGTTCTGCAGGATTCAAAATTGCTGATCTTCATGGATGTCATTTTCACGTGCTTCTTGTGGGTCTCCCGTGTAGCTCAATTGATAAGGCTGAAATGAGGAAAAGATCAAGGAAATGGGGTGGGGTTGTGGGGATGGGGAAGAAAACAAAGAGGAAGCACATGGAGACTAGAGGATTGGGAGGAGGCAACTGTGGAAGAGACAGGATGTTTTAGATAAGCAATAGCATATACAGTCCGTATAATGGATACTTTCCGTGCAGATAGAAAGTAGGTGAGCTGGCGAGAGGACAGGATTATGCCTTTCCTTTGGCTGAATTTGTCATACTTCATTGGTGAGAGGAGGCATTGAAGGAGGTCCCATGTTGTAGTAGGAGATGGGACTGAAGCTAAAAATACTTTTACTGCCGTATGCTGTACTCTAAATAAGAAATGAACCCTGTCTGTTCAGCCTGAAAGCACTGAGGGTGCTTACATGGGAAGAAGGAAGAGAGTATATGGATTTAGTGTCCTGGAAGGGCTAGAAAGCTGCAGCACTAATAAGCAATGCAGCTTTAGAGACCTACAGAGACCATCACCCCTGCATGTGGTTGGTAACAGCCTGAAATGTGCTCTCTGAAATAAACAACTAAAGCTAGAAAATTTTCTTTTGGGATTGCTGCTTCCTAGAGCCGCGTGTTTGCCTCAATGAGGCAAGTTCATTCTCTTGCCATTCGGTGTACCAAATGTAGAAAACAAAATGTAAGGTCTTGTTTAGTGTCTTTCAGAAATTACCAAGCTTTATGCTCCAGTCTGGCTTTGGAATGGAAAAGCAGATCAAGGAACCTATAATAGGAAACCCTGTGAAAGGTCTGTGGTCTCAGGGTTTCAGTTTGGGGTAGTTGCATACCTCCATTTTGCTTCCAGAATAAAACTTCGTATGAAATGACTGTGACGAGGTGTTTCACTAATGGATATTGGGTTAATGATCAACAAAGACTCCCTCAGCCACCTGCCATGTGAAAGACTGGTCAGCACATGCCTACCTGTGCTCCTGCCTGCCGCTGGAGTTTCCATTCCTCCTGAAATACAAGTTGTGAGTGTGAGGAGTACAAGATGGGGAGGCCAGAGTGAACCCTGCCGAAGGTTTCCAATTGCCTTGTTCTCTGTCCAGTCACTTTTGTTTCCAGTCCTTAAGGGATAATATTGCTCATCAAAATAAAATGCAAATGGCCAGGAGAGGGGGAAGGAAAGGCTTGTCTGGAAAAACTGAGGTTTAGACAATTATTTTTTTCCCTGGCCTTGTATCAGACTCTTTCAGGCTTTATCCACACTTGAAACAACAAAGGTGAGGTTGGGTGCGGTATCACAGTTTTCAGTGGATTTTTGTTTGCATCAGTATAGGCTGGGGAGAGGGTTGCCAGCTTGGTTGTGTTGTCATCGTACTTTTTCTGTTTCTCTTGCTAGTTCCTGTTCTTCCCATCATCGCCTAGGCTGTGCCTGCGTGTCACAGAATATGAGAGAGGAATCTAGGATATTTATAATTCAGCAATTTTTCCAGATCTCTTAATGTTCCATTGCCCTGGAACAGAGCAGCAGCAGTCACACTTTGACACAGACTTGCTGTACCTTGTCAGCCCCAGCTAGTGCAGCATCCTGTTTCCAGACTAAGCAATAAGGGCTGTTCAGAGGTAGTCTGCTTGCCTCTGTTATAGATTAATTATGCAGTAACCCCTCTGTAGGAAAGCTCTTTTCCTGGCTTCTGTCAGCGGCCTGTTATGGTTTATCTCATACTTCGGTAACATCAGGCAATTGCATCTGCATAAATTGAATTCCTTTCAAGTGCGGTGCTGCTCATCTTATGCCTTTAGTAGCCTGCAGCACTCCTTGCCACAAGGGAAACTGTGTTGTGGAGGAGTGTATTTCCTATAACTGTTTTTTACATTTGCTGCCTTTCTGCTTTGTTGAATACTCTTTTTCTGCTCTACAGGGAGTAGCTGATCATACTCTGTTTAGCCACTGGTCTCTTTAAGGTCTGTTTCTGATGTAGGTTTATAGCACTGGCTTTTCCTGCTTTCCGTGCAAGTAGGTCTGTTATTTCAAAACAAATCTGCATGTTGTCTTCCCTCCAGAAGTGATGCATACACATGTCCAATGTCATTTGCTCTCAGTAGGGGAGAATCAAGGGAGTGTGTCTGAACGCAGCTGGTAGTGACAGCCACAGAGGAGGTAAAAACTCTCTGATCCTCAGAAACCTGCTCCTGGCAGCAGAGCAGTGGGAGCCTATGCTAACATCTCCCAGGGGCTTAACCAGCACCTACTGCTGTCACACAATGCAGAGCTCTCCCATATTCTGCTTTTAACCAAGATGTAACTTACAAAATTACCTTTCTCTGATTAGGACAAATTGCATCATGAGATACTGGTCTTGGAGAATTGTGTTTGTCTGGAGCTCTGGCTCCAGAGGAGCAAAAGCAGTTCTAACTGTTCTGTCTCAGACCCCTTTCTCTCCCCTCTTGCTGGCTCTGGCACTCCAGCATAACGCCGGCTCTGACACACTCCAGAGTTGGGGCAGAAGGGAAGGGACAGTTGGGACAGGCAGGGTCTAGAAATCCCAGCCTGTCACCACCAGTATGGTGATGAGTCAGGGGGCAGCAGGCTTTACTCAGTAGCCTCTTCTAATTTGTAAACCTGTTCTACCTAATAGCCTTTTTGCTGATTAACCCTAACAGCGATAGACACCAATGGAGGGGATGGAGGTTTAGGGAGAATGTATTTGTACCTTGTCCTTAAAACCAGTGACCTGGTTTCTACTGCTGAACGGTGCCTTTATAAAGGAACCATCATAAAGCACCTGTATTCATTGTGGAATGAAAAAGCTGCTGTTAACATATAAAGGGCTTTCTCCTGGACTATTGTGTTGGTTTTGACTAAATGTATACCATATAGAAGTGGCTCGCAGGGGAACATGTCTGAGCATGGTAGGGTGTTACCTCTTGGGTAACTAAACCTACTTTTAGCACCAGGGTTGACTTCAGGCAGCTTATTTACTGAAGGGCTCTTCAGCATACTCGAGCCAAATTGCAGTGATGTTACATCACACGGTATTAATGAAATTATTCCAGAGATGAACTTGGCCTCATGTGCAGGTTAATTTGCACTATAAAGACTTCTCTGGTACAGCTATATTGGCAAACTCTCCTTGTTGAAGCAGGGTTGATATTAGCAAAAAAAAAAAAGTCACTTAACTATTCTGGCATCAGTATGTCTTCACGTGCCATAAATCTGCCTTAGAGGCAAAAAGATTTGTTTCTGTGTACATCACTTGTGTTAGGGATGTTGTTCCTAGTCTTGTGTTGATTCCCTTCAGGGTTTTCATTTTCTAGACTGACTATCCCATTAAAGCCCTGGAGCACTGAGTTGACCCATGTCTTGATTTTTCTCATCTTGGGGGGCATTTGTGGATTTTTTTTGTTTTGAAAGGTAGCTTTCTTTTTTCTTTATAAGAGCATCTTGTTTACAAACACAACTTTCTTGCGTCATGGAGTTGTAGCCATGTCTTGTACCATGTGTGGTAGGGATATTATCAGATTCTCCTTGCTGGAGTTTACATTGCTGTCTTTCTTCTCTAGGAGTTTAAATTTAGTCAGCAAAGGCAAATCTGGAATCTCTTAGAATGACAGCTAATACAAGATGAAGGAAGTTTATAAATATATCAGCAATGGATAATTAGTGAATCTTCATTTTACATATACAATCTGCCAGAAGTGAAGAGTCTTTCTAAGCTACAGTGTGGTACAGAAACATGTATTGACTCTGAAATATGGTGGGTTAACGTACCTTAATCTTGTAAGCATCTGTACAGAACAAACCTTAGAGTTTTTCTGAAGCATTTGGGACCTTCGGAAGCTTTAGTTCCTCTATCTGTTAGAACCACAGGGGAATTTTGAATTGTGATTTGTCTAAAGGGTGAACAGGCCCTGGGAGAGTCAGGATTTTTTTTTCCTCTTTTAACTTCTGTGGTTTTTACTGTGCAATTGACTTGGTAATGAGCCTGAACGTGCCCTCCCTCTGTGCCCTCCATCCCCCAGTAACATGGAGGTCTCTCAGCTTGGGTTTGCTCATCCCCTGTAACTCCAGCTGACTTGGCTGGAGGCGTAGGTAGGAGTTCAGGAGCCCTTCTTAGTTAAGTTGTCCCCACGCCTGTTTTATGCATTGAGCATATTTGATTGTTCAGTGGTCATAGTTGTGGAAAATCAGATCTGAAAGGTATTTATGCCCAGAGTTAGACAAGTTCTTTGGAGTGTGCTGGGTGTGAACTGCAAGGTAGCCCAGTCTTCTGCAGCACAGAGCAACCATGAGAGCAAGAGGAACAATGCATCTGAGACAGGCTGGAAAATGCAGCACCCATATACAGCAACCTGAGTGTAGTAGCTGGTGGCTGACCTGGGCAGACCCAAGTGAAATCTGCAGTGCCGACCTGTTCTTGTTTCTTCTGTAACTGAAATCCCTGTGAATTAGCTTGAGAGAAAAGCACTGGTGGTGGGCTTGGCAGCCTGGCACATGGTTTGTTCTTGGCTAATCCAGCTCCAGCATAGTCTACCAGAACAACAGAAGTAGGAGTTGGTGTGGTGACTCAGTGCATGATCAGAGTTCAAAAAAAGCAAATGCGTCTTTCAGTGTTCAATACGTACATTATTACAGACTTCTGTTTCAGTAACTGAGTCATCTATCCAGTTATTCCTTTCTTTACACTTAAGAGTTTGGTTCTTTGCTTGTGATGTTTTTGCTTCTGGCACATGTCCCTGGCCTCTGACCAAAAAGAGCTTGTGCTCTGTAGATGTGGCAAGAAGTCCTTGGATATGTGCTACTTCGGGTTGGTCTGTCTTCAGCACAGTGTGTAACATTAGATGTATTGCACAGCATTTACTGTTACAGTCCCTTCTTGTCCTTGTTTTCCTGATGTCCGGCTTTTTTTCTTTGCTTTGAGATGACAGAATGTAAATTATAAATACCTCAAAGGAGACTGGCTCTGCTGGGTATGTCCTGTCTGTGAAGTGCCATGTACATGTCCCTTGCTGCTCTGCAGCTGAGTCTGTTAGAATTATTTCCCCTTGCTTTCTCCCTGCTCCACCCTTACTTACCCTTCCAAAACTCATCTGACTTGTTCTATAGCTTAAGTTTTAAAGGATCATTATTCTGTGACTTTATTTCTCCATTTGGCACAACTTTTTATTTCGTTATGCAACTTCTGCTGTAGCACTCGGTCACCAGCTGCATGCTATTTTTTAATAACGTCCATTGTTTCTCATAGTATTTTTAATACAGTTCATGTTAGGAGGAGCTTAAAGGTTTTAAGATTTAGATGCAGGAATGGTTGAAAATATTTTTTTCTAAAATAACCCCCAACGCTATGTTTTAGAAGCCCTGGCTGTACTGGAGAGTGCAGCTACCCAGTGCAGTGATCTGGAGAACATGAGGTGGACTGCACTGGAAGGTTCTTGCCTGTGGGACATTCTGCATGAGGTGCAGGATTTCATGTCTGTCACTTATAAAAGACACATGTCTGGATGCACGTGACTGGAGTCCAGACATAACTGAATTACTGCCTTTCAAAGAAGCTGTTAATATACAACTAGGAATGCTGATGCTGGAGGGTTTTCTACTGGTGATTGACTGCCACCCCCATTCTCCAGTAGGTATTATCACTCCCTGGCTTGTACTGGTGGACCTTTATCAAGATTGATTGCTGCCTTGGAGGGAACTGTAATATGAAGTTCAAAAGCTGTGCTTCTACAGAAATAGGCTTCTTCTGGAAATGAGGTTAAAGCCATAAAAAGTCAATCACTTGCCTGCTAGATACCAGCTTATTTCTAAGGAGGATTTCTAAATCATTCTTTGTATCCTGTTTTTATTTTGTGCTCGCCTTGTTGTTTTTTCTCTAGTTCTTTTCCTTGCCTGCCTTTTGCATACTTGGTGCTGTCATCATCATCCCCTGACCCCCAGTGAAACAGTCTTGACTGTTCCTTACCTTGGTTTCTCAGCTGTGGCTGAAGTTTCTTCCATTATCTTTTTTTTTTTTTTCCCCCCTGTACAGTTGCTGTTAATCCTTTTTCCTGTATTTGTCTCTTCTCCAGTCAAATAGGCATTATGCAGGCTGTGCTGTTAACTGCGTAAGTAGAATCTAGTTTCCTGATCTGACTTTCCCCTACTCTTTCCTTCCCCGTTCACTCTTCCCCCACCTCCCCAAGTGCCAGCAAACAGCAGGAGTGGATGTATGTCCATCTCCTGGTGTGAGGCAGAACTGAGCAAGCATGGTGAAGCCATCCAGAAGTGTTGGAGCTTGCCTTGTTCCCCCCCCCCCCCCCCCGCCCCAAATGCTGGGTCATGTGAGTGCTTCATTCCAAAAGCATTGGGGTTCAAATTTGGCATTAGAGAGCCCATACATATCTCCCCTCTGGTGTGAATGAAGAACTAAATTAATAGGTGTAAGCTGATGCCAAGAGGGAGGTGTGGGTAGGTGTCCTTCTCCACCATGTCTTTCGAATGGGTTTGCTGGGAATTTAGAAGTTAATTTTGTGAGTAGGTGGTAGATGTGATGACCTTACTGCTGAACCCTTGTTTAAAACACTTGCAGTGAAACATCCAAATAAGACTTGTTTCAAATGACAAAGGCTTGCTTAGTTCTCTGAGTAACACAGTCTGCATCATCTGTCTCTGAGCCATTTTTCCATCATAACTGCTAATGTCTACTATACAACAACCAGCACTTGTCAGCTGGAGAATACAGGGCTGTTTGCAGTGGGGGAGATGTCCAGCTCTTTGGGTTGGCAGTTGTTCTGGTCAGTGATGTAAGCCCAGTCAAAACAGAGTAACTTTATTGTAGAGAGCTGCTTGCAGCCCTTTCTGTTCCTTCTGCTTGGGGAAGGCAAAACCCCTCCATGTAAATAACTTGCTATAAAGCACTTCTATGCATCCAGGTTAAACTGCCTTGGATTTCCATGCATTGTGTATCCAGATGGGTTTTTATGATCCTGTATTCCCCAAGGAATATGGTGTGTTATCTCTCATACTTGGGATATGTTTCCACTGAGCTTCCCAGCACCTATTGCTGCATCCTGTTTGCTTCTGCTTTATACCTGTGTTTGGCCTGCATGAGCTTGACAAGATAAAGAAGATGACAGCTTTAAGCTTTTACTAATGTGATACGTTCCCACGGTGCTGTTTGGTGCACTGTCTGCCGATGGTGCATCTTGTTTGCTGTTGATTTCTCTCCTTTTCTTTGCCAGGCATCTGGATGGCAAAGCCTTGGAGCTGCAGTTTTCTTTAATAATATATGTGCTGCAGTGAAGTGCCCTGTCCTAAGCCTATTATTTGGGGATACCTACAGATTCTGCATCATGTATCTAAAACAGCTAATGGCTAAATGAAGGCTTGCTTTATTTATATATATGTTCACCCACCTTTGTATTTTCTATGCTTTATAGGCAGTGATTAGGCCCTCTGTTTGTAGCAGGACCTCCTGTGTCTGTAGGATGGTATAAATTTTGGCGTGCTGTGAGCACAGTGGTGTGAATATTGGTTACTGACCTGGGCATCTTAGAAAGTCAGTTTTGAAAATGTTTTTCAGGGATTTTTTTCCTTGTCCTTACCAAAGGTCTCTCGTGCAGCTTTGCACTAAATAACCTGGTTAAAATAGTAACTATCTTCTCTGGAGCGTAACTCATGATTGTTCCAGACTTTGCCAAGCTAAGGGAGTGTCAGTGATCCTGCTCTAATTCAGCCGTTGGAAGTGCTGGGGAATAGATGAGGCTGTCTTAATGGTGGCTCTCTGCAGCTGAAAGCAGACCTGTGTAAAGAAATGCTGTAGAAGATGCCCTTCAGATGGAATCTGCTGAAATAACTTGATTTTTTTTTTTCTTTTCCTCCCTTTGTAGTTGAGGTGATTGTACCTGCATCCCTGAGATTGTGTTACCTTCTTCCCCAAAAGACCCACTGCTGCAGTGGCTGCTTCAAGGGCTGCTTTTCAATCCGCCACACTTAAATGGATCTGAGCTCGGACTTGGCTCCATGGCCTCTTTAAAATGGTGTTATCTTTCTTGTGCCTAATCAGATTGAGATGCTGCTTCAGTGATGTTGCGCCCCTGCGTGCAGTGGTGAACCAGTGAGGAAGATGGGGAGTACAGTCTGCTGTGAAGCAAGCAGGAGGATTAGTTCTGCTTGAAGGGTCTGACACAGATCCACATCTCTGAGAAGGGGGCTAGTGAGCATGTGGATTGGGCATCAGAAATAGGAAAGCTTGCCTTCCCCCTTTGTGCAGATGAGGAGGAGGAAATCTGAATAAGTAGCTCTTTGTGTGTGCTTATCTTTATACTGTCTCATTTAGCCTGAGGTTTTCTCACATCTGCTCCCGTGCATGGAACATCAGACTGAGACACATTGCTGTACTGAAACGTTTGGCATTAGAAAACTATTTTTTGTTGTCGTTGCCCTGTCAGTAAGCCTGTGGCCTTTTTATGATGTTTCGTACTTTTAACTGTCTTACATGTGACTACCACCTTAAAGAGTGAAACATCTGCTTTTCTAAATGTTTCAGCAATTCAAAACTGTTTCAGCGGGTTGTGCGTTTGAAGCATGATACCCAGTTGGGTGCAATTCAGCTTTGAGTCTGTAAATAGAAGTTTTAATCTCTCTTCATTAGCTAGGTTTTCATGTGGGAGAGAGGCCCACGGTAGCCCAAGATAGCACGGGTCGTATGCATGGCCTTTTTCTAGAAGTGTTTGCTTCAGCTAACTTGCATTCATAGTGAGCTTTGTGGCTTTCTGTAACAGTGCTACTCTGTCTATGGCACTAAAATCACAGTTGGTAAACATCTCTTCTCTAATATCTTGTTCATCGCATGTTCCTCGGCCTGTCTCCAGAGCTGCAGTAAGGCTGTGCGTGAGATCCAAACCCAAAGAGGCTTTGGTGGCTTCACTGAGCACACTGCTACATCTGTAAAAGTAGGTAAACTGGTGGGTTGCTGCTGTGCATCACTTCCATTACTTGGATTCATACCATGCTATGGTGAAACATCTTCTAATTGCTCTTTTTCTGGTAAATCTTCTCTCAGGGTATAGGATGGTGGCTGGGGGATGCAGCAGACTGTCCCTTCTGGCTGGTCAAGGAGCTGGAGATAGATGAGCAGCTCCAGGGTTGGAAGACCCCGAGAAGCTCTTTCTGGAACTCCACTTTTCACAAAAGCTGCTGCAGGGTTGAATTGATGTACTCTGAAGAGGTATATTTAGGTCTGGAAGAGTAATTACACAGCTTTGAATAAGTCTCAAGTCAGAAGAGGGCAAAGCTTAGCTTGGCAGGGATTCAACCTTCTGGGAGTCGTTTTGCAAAATGGTACAGACAGCTTTTTTAAAATAAAACTTCTGAAGACCCGTTGAATTAGCACCTAGTACCAGGCATTGGTCTGATCTATTTCTGGCTCTCCAAATACAGAGTAAAACTTAAAATTAGACACTTCTGGTTTTAAGCTGTTAGTTTCTGCTTTGTTTTTAGGTGCCTTGTGATTAGGGTGGAAGGAAACGCCTCTCTCGGTGCGGCCCTCACCAGGCTTCTTGTGTGTTTTTGGTTTCTGTGTGATGGTTCCTAATTGTACATCAGAGAATATTCTAGGGCTAAATACAAAACTGCTCGTCATCAGAGTCCACTTCTTTCCCTATTTTAGTTTTCTCTAATTACCAGCCTAACGATAGCTTGATGGGAGGTGGATAGACAAAGCCCATCGGTTCCCCACATGCCATCTTTTGGAAATGTGGAACTAATTTTTTAGAATTTGGTTTGAAACAATAGTGCTGCCACTTGCTTGTCTAATGATACAGACCCAGCCCCCACCTTTAAAAGCCACTCTTCAAAGTAAAAAAGAAAGTAATTGTTGAATGATTGTGAAACTTGTGACTGGAAAGCAGCTCTGCATTTTATCTTGTAAACTCCTTTCCGCCCTGTGCAGACTATTCCGAAGACATAAAAAGCCCCAAGCTATGCATGCACCTGCAGCTTGGGTTCGTGTTCGCGGTGCTGTGGGTAACATAACCCCCCCCACAAATCCTTTTCCTAATCCCTTGCGCCGTGTGGTATCTACAGCAGTTTTGGAAAGCCAACATACATCCTTAATAAGAAGCAGAATGTCTGTTAGCAGAGCTCATGCTAACAGCAAATTAGCTATGAAGGAGCTCTTCATTACTAATCAGTACTTTTTGCCACGTTTTGAAGTAATTAGCCTTCATTGGATTTAGCAGCATCCAGCAGATGCTTAATCATAGCTGCATTGTAATATGAGTGAGAACTCATGAGTAAGGAAACTCACATGCTCAAGCAGTTCTTGCCGATCCTACTGACGAAGCAGCTGTGGGGAGGGAGGTGCATGTGATGGGCGTTTGGGAGCTGGAGCTTAGTCACTTAAATATTCACTTGTGACAGGAGTTGGAGCTCTGAGATGCGTTTGTGAATTGATTTGCAGCAATGTGCCATTGTACCTGTCTGATCTGAAGATCATTCACTTGTAGCTGCCTTCCAGGATTCAGCTTGAAGCTCTGGTGTCATTAGCAGAATTAGCATTAGCCTTGCTCTCTAGAAAATAGCGGTTCCTTTTTAAAAGATGACTTATGCTGCTAAAATAGTCAATGCTTTCTGCATCCCATGTACCTTCCTTGTGTTTCTGAAGCACGTGTGTTTGCGGGCGTTTTTATATTGTATTGAATTCCTTTTTTCATCTGTATCTGAGTTTTCCTTCCTTTAGGTCATTCAGGATACCTACTATTAAGTCAGGTTTAAGGCACCTCACATCTGAAATTTAACTTTCCTAATTTGGCTGGCTCGCTGAATATCTTATTACAGGCAAAGCCTTTTTAATCCTTCTGGAAGTGTTTCCTCTCCTGTTTGAAGGAGCTGGAGTGAGTTGAGTGGAGCAATGAGAACCAGATCTCATCTTGAATTAATCTCAGATTCAAAGGTATTTTCGGCACTTAGATGTCTCACTTTTCAATGACTTCAGTAGCTAGCCTTAGTTCTGTCTGGAAGGAGTTTAGGTTCACTGCCTTGAAGGAATTGTTGCCTTCTGTTTTCCAATGTTTTAAACAGGGATGATCAGCCCTTATCTTACATTACAGAGGATTACAGGTTTCAGTTATTTGTCAGCTACCCCTTTTCTGTTCTCTGTGTTTGCCTTGGCCAGCACATTCAGGTCCCACAAAATAGCTCAGAGGACTAGTGGGGACCTCCTGGGTCAGGATCCAGTCCCTGGTGTCTGTCCTGTTGGGCTCAACTCAAGGTTGCAGAAGGGCTTGTTGGGCTGTGCGCTGGCTTCTGCCCCGTCCTTCCCAGGAGAGTTGAGGTAGTACCAAGACTGATCGTTCTCCCCTTTGCCACTGATCTCTTTGGCTCGCGCCATGCCCCGGGTCAGATGGTGGGAAGCCTCCCTTTCCCTGCTAAAGCAAACAGTTTATCAGGTGCCCTTGCCCCTTTGTCCTGTGCTAAGAGGAGAGATAAGAGTGAGATGCAAACTTGCTAGGTCATAGCTGTCAAAAGTGCCTTCCCTTCCCTCCCCCTGGCCTCATTACTTTGAGAACTTAATTGGCTAAGGGCCAAGCTCTGAGCCATAAACGGATCAGGTCCTGTAGAGGATCAGTGGAGAACGAGAGCCCTGTGGAAGGACCCACACACCTCGTTTCCAGGCTCCTTTGAGCTGGCCTCCTTTGAAGGGTAAAATCCAGCTTCCCCTGAGGGCTTTGCAAAAGCCAAAGCTAAACCTGAAGCAATTGCTGCGCTTGGGAAGACTTCTCTTCCTCCTGGGGCTCAGGCTATGTTGGAGCCATGTGCTTCTCCATTCGCCCTGGAGATCAGGGTAGGCTGGTGAGGGGCTGTGCAAGGAAAACCACCTCCTCGCTGGCTGGGACTGCTTTACGGTCTGAAACCCCCGTCATGATTTGAAGCATAGTGTTTGCTTGGCATGGTCCTATTTGCATGCATCCAGGAGCATTTCCATGTCCATTTTTGTCCTCCTTTGAGCTGGCCGTCCTCACTGGCTTAGTCCCAGCGTAAGAAGCAGGATGGCTGCCTGGGAAGGACAAGCCGTCCAGGACACATAGCACGTTTGCTGTACAGAGGCTATACAAAACAGGCATATTGTGGGAAGATAAGCTTGCGAATCTTCAGCCCAATTCAGTTATGGAGGTTGGCTCTGTCCAGGCTGGACGGTGAATGAGCTAAACCGGCTAAGCAGGAAATGTCAGAGAGTTTGTGAGAGTTTTAAAGGCAAATTCTGTTGATGAGATGATTAGTCTTCCCGTAACCTAGGTGGATTTTACGTGTATTGACTAGTGAAAAGCTTGCTGCTAACATAACACCTTTGTGTGGTGCAGTTTCAGGTGGTGTGGACCAAGCTGTGTTGTAGAGGATTTTTACAGGCTAGGTTGCCAGTCATTAGAAAAGATACTTAATAGTTGGAATTGATTTGGCTTTGTACCTTTATTTGAAGACTTTTTTTTCTTTTCTTTTTTTTGCATTCTTATAGAGAGGAAGTTCAGGAAAACTGTGTCCGCTGGAAAAAGAAATTCACCTTTGTGTGTAAAATGAGCGCCAACCCAGCCACAGGACTCCTGGACCCCTGCATCTGCCGAGTATCTGTCCGTAAGGTGAGCATCTAGCTTCTGCTTCTGGCAGGTAGTACCACCACTGTACTGGTGTTCATTATTAGCTGCTTTTTTGGCAGCAAGAATTGCGTGAACAGTGGTGGGAAGGAAGGATTGTTTGGACCAGGATGTGACTCGAACAGAGCCTCTCTCTCCAGCAAGGGTGCTTGACAGAGGGTAGGAGTGACCACAGTGGTGATAACCGTTGAGAGACACAGAGGTTTGTGAAATCCTGCGAGCAAATTCCAGGACTGAGTAATGACTTTCCCCATGTTTCCCTGGCACATATAACAGCTGCTTTTCCTGTTTGTTTTGTCTCTCGTTATAGGAGCTGAAGGGCGGAAAAACCTACTCAAAGGTAAGACCACAGAAAAGGCAAATGTGGCAGAGTGACAATGGTCTGTTAGTGCTTTACACCCATTAGAAACCAGTGGCTGCTGCGTGAAGCAGTTTGGAGAGATGGTCATTAGTTCTTAGTTTAAGCCTGAGTTAAGTGATTTCCCGAAAAAATCGACTTGCTGGGAGAGGATCCAGATTGTACTGGATGTGGATTTGAGAAGGGGGTTGGGAAGATGATCTGCATGTCCTCAAACTTTGGGGAAGTTCTGAGTCAGATGTGAACTCTCTGGCTTCTGGCAACGTCTTGCTAATAAAGAAACACAGACTCCAGTTCTGTTCTCCAGAACACAGCAACCAGCTGTGGCTGGGGTAGGCACCTCACTGCCTCGCGAGTGCAGGCAGAAACCTACAGCAGAAATCACTACCTACCAAAGCACAGGAGACCCTGAGGCAAAAACCAAACGGATCAGCAGGGGTGTTAGTTTTGGTTTGTTGCTCCCCATTTTCTTGCCTGTGCTATGGGAGAGACAATGGGCCACCCCCTTCTCCTCTTTGTGCTGGATCAAGAAACAATGTTGGCTTAGAAGTTGAGCTCGTGCAGAGCCTGAAACCATGTTTGTTTGAAAATGAGTCACTGCTGCTAGTTTCTAATAAACAGATGTTCAGGTCACATGCAACCTTGTAAGAATTTCTTCTAATCGATAATCCTTCCTGAGACCATGGAGGCAACTGGCTTTGAAGGGTGAACTGCACTCGCTCCTACGTACTGCTGCGCTGTGTGATAGAGGGCAATGTTGCCGCCCGCACTGTTCCTTTTTTGTTGCTAATTAGGACATGGTCTCTAGGGCCATCAGTTTCTCTTTCACTAAATTCACACTGGGAGGGAGGTTATTCCTCCATTCTGCAGAGCTGCCTGTCTGGGGAGAGCAGCATAGCTGGAGGAAGAGACATGCCTCTGAGACAAAGTAAATGCATCAGCCTGTTCCTCCCATAGTGTCCATCGTCAAGCTTCCCACAGTATTTGGAAATGCAGAATTAAAGGAAACGTGAAGGCATGTCTCCATGGTGGAGTTAACCTGGGCTCTTATTCAGGCCATGTTCTAACTTACTTCCTTTTTACTCAGTCTCCAGTTGTGTGTAATGACATTTTAAAAGAGACCTAGTTGCTCCAGCCCAGAATTGGAGACCAAAGCTCGAGTACTTGTCATCTCTTGGGCTGGTATCTTGCTTGGTCTCCTGTGAAGAAGAGAAACGCATTCTCCTAGAATTCAACAGAAGATGACGCGAGCATTTCGGCAGCTCAGAATTGAGGATGTTACACCAGACAGGGTGATTAAGCCTTGCAGTCTTGCCCTATGGACTGGGCTTGTTTCAGGCAGGTCCTCGTTCCAGAACTGACTGACTTGGTTTTCCTGCTGTTTCTAACAGAAGTCTGTGGTGTATGTCCATGCAACTGTTTTCCCATTCTAAACAATGAGTCCTTACCGTTTTAAACTATGTTCATTCAGCTGAAAACTTCTCCAGTCATGGCAGCAGATGTAGAGGAAATGCAACTTGTGAATGCCCTCTTTACCTGGTCGCCCTTCAACAGGGACTGAGAGTGATGGAGCTATTTGTGCTCAAGACAGAGTTTCCATCGACTCGCACACCTTTTGGTGTGACGTTAATGTCACTTCAGTGTCAGGGGTTATAGAGCGGAAGCCAACAGGAAGGACTGATAAAGCAGAAACTCTTTCCCCAAGCTGGAAGAAACACCATCAGCTGGCTGGAAAACTGAGGAAATTATTCTGAAAGGTTACATCTGAAAACATCCTTTTGTTAAGGGATCCTTCCTCTATATACTGGGAGTCTGCTTCCTGAGAAGAGCTTCTGACCTCAGCACACTGTATGGGTCGCTGGAGGGTTCTCCCGTACTGTCCTCCAATGTTGATCCTCTCGGAGAAGTTAGTGCTGTGGTGGAGGAAGAGGGATCTGGGTCTGGGTCACTCCGGTGCCGTGTTGTTCTGCTGGTGTGGTCGTGCCATGTTTCCTCTGTCCTCCAGTTTTGTCACAGTGATGGATTGCAGCTCTCTCTGTGGCTTTCTCCTGTCCTGTTTATCTCCAAGAGATAAAAATTCACTGTTTTTTTCTTATCGGTGAATATTCAGCAAGCACCATAGCCCTTGGCTAGAAGAGACCAAGGAACATCTACAGCAAGGGCTGGAGAAACACTTGTGTTAAGGGAATTCTTAAGAAGGGAGAAAAGAGGGAGAAAAGTTAGGGGTTTTTTTTCCCTTCCTTTTTTTGCTGAAGAAAGGTTCCTGCTCTATCCCACGCTTTTTTTTTCCTTTGCCATCAGCTCTTGTTCCCCTTTGAGAATGGGATGGAGGAAGCAGCTATGCTAATCTTGCTGCTGTCTTCCCCTGAATCATATATCTTGTGCAGACTGTGGTTTAGACTTCTGATTTGAAACAGTGGGAGCCAGGGTTCGTACGGCAGTGACTGTGGTTTATGCTGTGACTCCCTATCAGCTTCCACAGTTTACAGAGCAACACGTTTCCTTAGGATGGTGCTACTGTTTGTTGCTCCCTCTTCAGTTGTATCATCCGGCTGTCAGCACCAGGGCAGGAGAAATGTATTGCAATGCACAGAATAACAGCTAGGTCTGAGCTGCTGCTTCTCCACCTTCTCTCCATGTTCTCATGGAAGCTGACCTGTATTGTTGAAGTGATGCAAACTTTCCATGCTTGGATGGTTTGGCCAAATGTGGGGTATAGCATCTCTTCCTGATCAGATTAGATGAGACATGACTGACTTTCATTGCTGAAGCTCTGCATAGAAGAAGCTGTAACTTTTCTTTGAAACACTGTATTAATACATCAGGAATTGGAGCAGAAGAACAAAAGTACTCTTCATTGTGTTTGTCTACTCTAGAGGCATCAGTACCCTCTTGGAATTTGCCTGTGACCTTCAACTTTCTGTCACCTTCCCTATTTGCTTCCCCTTTGTTAGAGAAGATTTAGAGAGCTCACAACTAAACCTCTCCAAATATTTCTCTTCCCCTCTGCCTGTCAAACATACCACTTGCTAGTTAAATCTTAGCAGTGTTGAGGAAACTGCTCTGGGAGTTCTACAGCCCAGGAGCTGCATCTGTGGGGTGAGGCACATGTACTGCTGCATGGCTCTGGACTTCCAGCTTGCTGTGTTGAAAGTCTCAGTTTTGTTTTTCAGGATGGTGTCACTTTCCTCTGTAACAATATCCTTTCATCTCCTGGTTCACATGCTCCACTGCATTCTGGGATGGCCTGATACAAAGAGTGCCTTATTATGTTTGCGTATGTGTGATTCTGTTTTTTCCACATCGTTGACCTAGTGCCTTCCATGTCCTTGGTTATGCAATGGCTGCGGGCTGGTTAACACTGTCCTGGCCAGCACCACTACTGTACGTCCTTCCTCCACGTGGGGCTGGCTTCCTGAAGGCCTCCAAGTGTCCACCTGGCTTGGGATTAGGAATGTGACCCTGCCCATCCTTGAGAGTAGGGGGTCTTCACAGCCACGACTCTGTGTACTGGCTCCTGTTTCTGCCCTTGTTCACAGATGTGCTCTCTTCCTTTGGTCTGTGTGACGCCGTGTATCCCTTTATTGAGTAATTTTTATTCTCTCCCCTTCCCCTCCATTGTTTTCTTGGCTACAGCTGGGCTTTGCTGATCTAAATCTGGCAGAATTTGCGGGCTCTGGATCCACTGTACGTTGCTGCTTGCTGGAAGGATATGATACTAAGAACACCCGGCAGGACAACTCCATCCTAAAGGTATGGCAACTAGTACTGCCACAGTGGAAATCCTACTATTGAATTCGGAAAGATCACAGCCAGAGTGCAGTGCCAGGCCTGTGAGAAGGTCCTGTTGTGTACGGAGACAGGGTTTTGCTTTTATACTGCTACTCTGATTTGGGAAGCTTCCCTTCCCAAAGTTGCCCTTTGATATCTTGGCATCCATTTGGCCAAGCGATGACCCTTGATACCATTTTTGTCATCAAAGAAACCATGAACAGGAGGAGGGAAAAAAGTTCTAAGTGCTTTATCAGGGTGGCCAGGCTGGTGTCCTGCTGAGCCACTGCAGCTTGGAGTTAGTGATGCCAGTGATTTGGGGCAGGGAGGAAAATACCTTGCTGAATCCCTGAAACTGATTTCCTTTGGAAAGGAACTAGGTCTTGCTAATCTTTACACCTAGCCCTTGACCTCCTGGCTGTTGTGAAGTGAGGAGCTCACTGCAGTATGGCTAATGATGTGCCTTGTCCCCCCTCTCCAGGTCACAATTGGAATGTCCCTGCTTTCGGGGGACCCCTGCTTCAAAACGTGAGTTTCTGGGTGCTCGCCCTGTTCTGGGCAGACCAGGACACCTGGTTCTTTTGCAGTTCTCTGTTGGAGACTAAAATTAATGGGGAGGGGGAAAAGATGCCCTTGACATTGGAAAGTACAGAGGAAAACTTGAAACTGATGGTCTGCATTGTTGAATCAGCCCGAACAAGCATAGTCAGCCTGTGCTGTTAATTGGTTTGTTCTCTGCTATGGTTTTCCCAGCTTGGTTATTGGTTGTGCACAGTATTTTCTCTGCTAGTGTCAGTTAGGTTTCGGAAACCAGTGGACATTGATGACAAACTCCATGTTTTGCGTGAAGGATAGAATTTCTTAAATCTTCACTGACCTCTGAGAAGGGAAAGGTCCATGAAGAAAACAGTCTTAACAGTCTTGGAAATGAGCACACTTCAGCACATATCACGCAGGATAAAGATCTTGAATTGAAACAGCAACAAAAATACTGCAAGGCTGAAACATTTCAATTCTCCTTTTCTTCTGCAGGGACCCAGGTTCACAATTTATATTAATTAGCAGAGAAATTGCAGTCGTACTTTTTTTTAGTGCATCGTGATAGGAAAGAATAAGTACAGTTAAGCTGTAGAGCAGTGTTGTTGCTTGAAGAATTGTTGGGGGATCAGCTAACAAATATACCGACAACATATACCCTTCATACTGCAGTATAGCGTTGCAAGACTCTGCAGTCCAAGCCAGCCTGCTGTAGTGTGCTGTAAGGTGTGTGACTGTACACAGCTGGACTGCCATGTGCTGATAGAAATATTTTGTGTTGAATCCCAACAGTATGAGAGAAGAAAGCTTTATCTTGAGGCCATCTCTTGTAGCAGTGGTATTCTGGGCTGAAAGGTCTAATTTTAGGAGCTAGCTTGAAGTGTATAAATTAGCTTGCATTCTTGTTATAAAATGCTGCATAATTTTTGGTAGGTTTATTTTGTGAATGGCTTTTCATAGTGCTGCAGCATTTCCTGAGACTTTCAAACCCTAAATGCAGTGTCATCTGATTCTGAAAAATTTCTGCTTCAGAAGGAAGTGTTAGAAAGAAGTTTTGGATGTCTTAAACCATAACTATAACAGTAACAGATGTTTTAAATCCAGGGTGCTAGGATGTCTGGCAGTAATACGTCTCACAAAAATACCTGTTGCTCCTTCACTATGGAAGCAAGTCCCACTGTTAGAGTGCCTGAAAACAATACAGAATTGGGTATAAGTATCCATTTAATATAAGTAGGGTCAGTCTGAAAGTCAAACCTCCTAATTTTCTTAAAGGATATTTGCAGTCGTTCCCATTTTTTCCTTATATGTTGACTATGTGCAAATGTCTGAAAATGGAAGTTTTGCATGTAGAATAGTCCTTAATCAGTAGAGCTTTCGAGAAATGGCACTCATTAGAGGATTAGGCAGGAATCAAACTGTGCTGGGAAATCACTTCTGAGCACTGACTTTCTGTATCACTCAGATGAACCTTCTCCTCCTGGATGTCGTAGAGGGGGGCTGAGTAGCCTGAGCTGACAGGCTGCTCTGACAGCTGGTGCAGGAACCGTTTGCTTGATTAAGGCTGCAAAGGCCTTATTAACCTACGAAGCAAAGTCCCAAAAGTACCTGGGTACATGTAAATCACTGATAACGTGATTAGGGAGGGGTTTTTCCTGCTGAAGGCATACTGTGTGTTCCCTGAAACCTTTATACCCATATAAAATATTCTCAGCACTTTATTCTTTCTTCCAAAATATTGCAAAGGTCCTCTCACGTAGCATCTTCCCTCAGAGCTCCAAGCGAGACAAATAAAAGTTGTTCTTTCTCACTCCTCACTTAAAAAGCATAATAGGATCCATTAGTTCCAGTTCAGACTTCGGGCTACAGGGAGGTTAGGGCTCTAACAGGAATATTCACTTTGCCACGCTGCACATGCCGTGGCTTCCACCCAAAAACACTTCTGGAGGGTGGGAGGGGGCTCTAGGCACTTGCAACTCTACCCTGCAGTCAGCATTTACAAAGGGATGTTGGGAGCATGCAGAATAACCAGAAAAATAATTTTGGCAGCTGGAAAAACACTTTCGTCTCACTGAAAAGGAGTTTAGTCATCAGTTAAAAAATGGAAAGGTTATCTGATAGTTGTAAAAGTACTCTTCTAGGAAGGGACAGGGTTGCTGGGATAAAAGGTTTCTTTTTGACCCAAGTCAGAAAGGTGTAATGAAAGTATGCTGGAATTGAGAGCTGGACAGCAGCAAACTGGCTGTTGTGAAGCCAACTGGCCACTGGACACATGTTGAGGGAAAAGGGCAGCTCTGGATGGTCTTCTAGAGGATAGATAGTGCAGGCTTTGAGCCTGTTGTCCTGTATAAATGATTGAATGGTCTCTTTTTGCCTTAATTTACCTCAGAAACTTGCTTTTTCTTGTAATGCAGTCCAGATACAGTACAAGGTAGGGAAGACCTGAGTCTCGCATGTGGAAAACAAAATCCAATGTCACGCTGTGCCGCTAGTCACAGAGGGCTGCCAGTTTCCCCCCACCACAAAGGGTAGGGGCAGGCGGGGGAACCCTCTTGATAGAGCAGAGTGGGAGTTGCCAGTGCCCTGGGGTGATTCCCGGTCCCTGCCTGGCAGTTTGTAACCTTCTTCACTTCTGATTACAGGCCTCCTTCCACCGCCAAATCCATCACCATACCGGGACAGGACTCTACCCTGCAGCTGACCTGTAAGGGTGAGGGAACCACAAGCAGCAGCAGCACCAGTTCAGCCACGATTGGCTCTCTGCGTCAGACCAAGCCAAGAAATGCCATTCTCAGCTCGGGTATGAATGCCCGTCCTGGAGCCATGCAATGCTTGGCTGTGCCTGGACACTCTTTTGTTTTTTTCCCAGCAGTTGCAAGCACAGAAACTCTTTAATTTTTCATGTTTTCCCGCACCCATCCTCACCCCTGTGCTCATTAAGAAAATTGAGAAAAACAAAACCATCTATTAAGTGCAACTGAGGAGAGGAAGTATGAATCTTTGGCACATGCATATTTCTGTTAGTGGAGATAAAGCAATTTGTTCTTTTTGCTGGGGATTTAATAATTCATGCATTGCACTCATCCCTGCTTTCCATTGTGTTCAATGACAACACTGTTCTCCAGTCAGCTATTCCGTTGCTCAGACTTACCTTCTAGAAAAGTTCCTCTGAAGGTTTTAGAGGTTGATTTGAGGTCTAATGGCCTTGTTCCAACTGCTGATGCAGAATTCTTTGGCTTCTGTATGAGCCCGTTTTCAAGGGCACTGCATTTTCCCATAGCTTTTTTTCCTTCCCAGCACATTTCAAATGTGCAGGCAGATACACTGCACCAAAATAGCACTCTAGTCTCATCACCTCAGTGACTTAGAACACTGTGCAAGTGCTCTTCTTAAAAAGCTGGCTAACACATTACACTTACACTTCTGGATAAGCTTCCTGCAAGAGAGACAAGCGGGGCAATAGCAAAGGAGCAGAGGTTATGCTGAGGTTTCTGTATCAAATTCAGATGTGATTTAAATGGCATGGGCTCTTTCACAAGTAACAGAAGGGAAGAGGTAGTAACAGGAGAAGCACCCAAATGGAGGTTGTAATACTTTACTGCCAGTGGCCATCTGATGCTTTCTTGGTCTTACCTTAATGCTTTTAACTATGGATAGCTTTGGACACTACCAGATCCTTCAAGCCCCCAGAGACGCTTGTAAATTCAGGCGCTGGATGGTAGAATTAGTGATAAACTTGACAGAGAAGCTCATTGTTGTCTTCCCTACTGCCCAGCTGCTTCTAAGCTCTGTGCTAGCCTGCACAGCAGGGCTCTGCCAACAGACTTGCCCTTTCCATGATCTAGTGTCCCAAGATCAGCCTCCAGTCCAGGGTGATCAGTGGGCAATGTGCTGGCTTGGTTATGGTCTAAGTGGAGTGCCCTGTTGTTCCTTGGCAGGTGTCCCAGAAGAACCGGATCAGAACCTGTCCAGCCCAGAGGAAGTCTTCCACTCAGGGCACTCGCGGAACTCCAGCTACGCCAGCCAGCAGTCCAAGATCTCTGGTAACCATTGATCCACACAGCTCTGCCAGCACTGGCCCCATCCATTTTCTTTCCTTCAGCAAGCTCTTGTGAGAGTGATTTGCAGCCATCTCTCTTGCCCTGCTCTGTAATATCAGCGTCCTGTTTAGTCTCTGCAGATGAGCTTATAGATGTATGTCTAAACCTCTGTATATGGGAACAGAAATGCTGGCCTAAAGCTGCCCTGCCTGTTAACTGTGCTGCCAGGAAGGGGAGAAGATCTGGTTTGTAATCACTCTGTGTTTGCAGGCTACAGCACGGAGCACTCCCGTTCTTCTAGTATGTCTGACTTGACCCATCGCCGAAATACCTCCACCAGCAGCAGTGCGTCCGGAGGGCTGAGTATGACGGTGGAGTGTCCTGAGGGAGAGCGGGACCACAAACTAGAGAAGCCACCTCGCCCCCCCCGACCAGCCCTTCTGCTGGATAGACCCTCCCGGTAAGTGACTGTGGAGCAAAGCCCCTCCTATGGGAAGGTGAGACAGAATCTACTCCTTTGTCTTCATGCAGTGGTAGATTGGATTGTAGCTGCGGAGAAGGAAGCTACTGCCAAGAGAAGCAGGGCAGTAAATGAAAGTCTTGTCTTGAAAAGCTAAGTAAGTTTTCCCTTTGTTTTTTCTCCCCAGGAGAAAAAAGGATTCAGTGGAGAGTCACCCAACCCGAGTGGATGACACCAGGATCGATGCTGATGATATAGTGGAGAAAATAATGCAGAGTCAGGACTTCACAGATGTCAGCAATACTGAAGGTGAGAGGAGGAGTCTCAAAGGGGACATCTTGGCTGTTCCTTTAGCAAGGCTGCCAAGCTTTTACAGTCAAATCTGATCTGCCATGGACTCCCTTCCCCTTTTGACAACAATTTACTTTCGGTGCTTGCTGGGTGTTTCTATGGTAGATAAACAAACCATGTGGATTTGAGAGCTGTGCATCCATTAGCAAATAGCGCTTGCTGCTGTTCTACACGCTACAGCAGAGGTTGAACGGTAGCTCAAACATACAGGATGAGAGGGGAAAAATACTGATTATTCAGTGCAGTGGAAACCAGTTATATCAGTTGTCTGTACTGCTCTGGTGGCCTTTGTCCAGGGTCTGCCCAAGAGTATTTATTAAAGTAGGAGAGCACAACTGGAGGGGAAACAGCACATCTCTGAAGAAAGATGGGTCACAGTGTGCTGGTGATCAGGTCTGTCTGAGAGCCTAAGAAGGGGTTTTCTCTATTGCAGTCACAGCACCTGTTAAGAGAAAACTAATAATATTGCTGCATTTGTTTTAATTTTCCGGTTTAGCCTAGAAATCAATCTTTTTCATCTAGTTGAGGTTTTCTGATAAGTTTTAAACTTGAGCCTAGCTTCTTATTCATGCTTCTATAGTTTACCGTTAAGTCACCTTAAATCATCGCACATGGCAACACTCTTATCATGTGGGGATTTACACCTCACTCAGCATGGGTTAAAACTAGACTGAATGTAGTCACCTCTCACCAGTAGAACAGGCAGAGTTTCTCCTCCAGTGAGCCTACAAAAGCAGCATGAGGCTTCACATCTCATCTGTTCAGATGTGTTTAAGCTGACCAAGAACTTGCATCAATGGAATTGCCTTAAAAGAAGAAGCTGGAGAAGTATCACTGAATTAATTTCTCTGCATTAACTCTTCCAAAGCTTAATGCTGTCATTGATTTGTACATGAGGCTCCCTTTCAGAGCAAGAAGAGGAGTTCCCAGGGACTCTTACTGTGGGAACAGCAGAAAGTGCCCACATCCATTCACAGAAACACACTTGTTCCTGTGCTGACCATTGTGGAATGTGTCTGGGAGGGGAGCACCTGGCAGCTGTTGGTAGTTCTGGATTTTGATGTCTTACTTCCTTTTCTATCTGCAGACAGTAACCTGAGGTTGTTTGTGAGCAGAGATGGAACAACTACATTGAGTGGTATTCAGCTGGGAAACAGGTAGGCTTCCTGAAAGGCTGGCAGACAGAGGGGCTCCAGAGAGATTAGTGAGGTCTTTGTACCCAGGAAGCTTTCACCTTTTGCTGCAGGAGAGATTTCTAAACATCATGTGCTACATGGTGGCTTTATTCCCACATTAACACCCCTGGGATCCCTTTGGTGACAGGCTACAGCTGCACTGGAGTATGAATGCAGTTCTCAGCAGGAGCTCAGGGGGATAATGTGATCCTAGTAGTAAGATCCAAGAACAGAAGTAAGGAGTAAAAGGACAAAATGGTAGAGGTTGGTTCCTGTTTGCTCCTGTGCCCGAGTGAAGGCAGGGAGCTTTGCCTCCTGCTGGCCTGCAGCAAAACTGCAGCAGCCTAGTTTATTGTCCCTTTTCCCTGCCTCCTCTATCGTCGTAGAGGGCTTGTTCTCTCATGAAAGACTTCTGAACAAATAAAACTTTTTCTTGCCACAATAGCTCTTAGCACAGTGTCTTGGCTAGTTGCGTTTGAGCCTTTACAGCACCTTTTGAGGTTAAAAAAAAAAAGCAATAATGGCAATGCAAAGATGTGTCAAGTTGGTGACAAAATTGGGAGCACAGCAAAGCCAGGAACACTGGCTCTTTGCGCAGGATGCTCCCCCCCTTTCCTCTGTCCTTTAGAAGGATTCATGTGTTACGCCCAGCTCTTTCAAATGCTTTAGTGTTAGCTTGCCACGTAGCTGTCTGTTTTGTGTTATGAGGGTTGACTTCTTGCCAGACTGACTCGTTATTTTCAGTATTTTGTGCAGGGTTAGAGGGTGATGTTTGTGAGTGGAGAGCTCTGAGTAAGAACTTGCTTGCTCTAAGTGGCTGGGGAAAATAACCTGGCTTTCTTGTCTTCTTCCCCTCTGCCACTCCAGGGTCTCATCTGGAGTTTATGAGCCAGTGGTGATTGAAACCCACTAAATGTGAAGAACAGGGTAGAGCTGCTGGAAACAGGCCCCCTACCCAGTCCGCTGCCACATGGATGCCAACCTTTACCTCTCTTCATGCAGCATTCCAGAAGGGATTTCTCCGCGCCCCTCCCCATACGTTTGCACTGCAGAACTACTCCGAGACCACTCCAGATCATGCACTTTCCCTGTGTTGGCGTTACCCTTCTCTGCTTCCCAGTTCTTCCAGTGCCTGCCTTCCCCCTGTTTCTGATCAGATGCAAGGTGTCTGTTGGGTTTATCCTTAGTCCTAGAGGATGTTGCTCATCTGCATCCCTCACTCCACCCATTCACTTGCAACAGGGGACTTCTCAGCTTCTGTCTCCCCAGAACATTGGGTTATACCACTGTGAACTCTTCAAACCACTGGGGGAGGGGGAAACCATTCTAACCAAACCAAGAGCTGCTTGTTGGTGACATGGTGAAATGGCCACTTGCAGGATGCTTTATTCCATTGACTCTGCAAGGGAACATCACCTTCCAAGGCAACGGTTTTACTGAACAAGGTATGCTATGGTGTGCACTTCACCTTCCTACCCTCAAATCCCCAAACATCCTCTTCTCATAGGAAATATCTCCCAAAAGTGCATTTCAGAAAACTACCGCAATCCAGATGGGAGTTGATAAACGGTTAAATGCTAGTGCTTGTTATACCACTAACTGCATTACGCCCTTCTACTGCTGGGCATGGAAGGGCAGTGTTCATCTATCAGCATTAGCAGGAGCACTTTAGAGGTTCCAGATTTTACCTGGAGGAGGCTTCTACTTGCTGTTCCAGGAGCATAATCCCTGTTCGCTGGACTGATTCAGCAAATAGTCACTGTTGGAGCTTGGAATACAAAGCCTCTTTTTTTTTTTTTTTTTTTTTTTTTTTTTTTTTTTGGCTCAGGAAGGGAACTGCCCTTCTTGGACTGTGAAAAGAATCTGGTTATCTGATCACCCTCCCCTGGGCCAGAGCAGGATGCAGTTGACTGCAGTGGTCTCTCTGTTGTGGTGGTGATTAACAATTGCCTCTCTTGGCCTGGGCCAGTAAGGGAATTGGTGTTGGTTGGCCTTTCTTGCCCTGTCAGCAGGGATCTATGCCTGAGCTGGTTCCTTTTGGGGCTGGGGAGAAGCCACTGTCTCTGCCTTCAAAGGTAGAATGGGTGTTTTCTGCTGCATTAGCCACAGCAGCCATTTTTACCTGCTCTGTGGTGAGTGAACTCTTCTGACAAGGCTTCAAACTGTTTTCTGGTTGATCTTTCAATTGCTCTTCTTTGGGTTTGGTTTCTGCAGTTGTTTGACACTTTAGCTGCCTCTTTTCCTTGCAGTGTGTGGCAGAGATGTCGGTCCCTTTCAGCTCCCACTTATAGATTCTCCTGGCAGCTGAATTGCAAACGAGGATCTATGCAGACTCCAGCCGTGGGCCATCAGCAGGCTGTGCTTGCAGCCCTTCCTGTACAGAGACTCTCAGCCAATAAGCTATTTCTGTGTAGTGCCCTTTCCTCTTTCGCCGGTGTACTGTAGTAGCACTCGGAGCAATGGCACACTCCTGGGCATGGCTGGGAACGTGCCCTCCTCTGACACACGTGTGCGTGCACATGCACAGGCACACACTTGTCCCATTCACGCAAGGAAAGACTTGTAACTGATCACGTTGTTGTCCAAATTCTTAGTTATTGTAAAGCCTTTTTTTTAAGGAGGGGGGGGAAAAAAAGGATTTATTGTGGTCTCTGTGGCCAGAATGCATGCAGATGAGCTACAGGAAAAGGGAATTTGGCAGAAGGAGAAACAAGGAATGAAAGGGCCTTGATTTATGTTTTTTTCTTTTTTCTTTTTTCCCTGCTAGCTAAGGATGGCTGTATGGGGAAGGTGCTAGGCAGTGTGGCAAAGCTATACAGCTGTTTACTCTGTTTTGACAGTTTCTCTCTTAAAGTCAAGAGGTTTCTTTCTGTATTTGGACAGACCATGTATAGGATATGGATCTTTTTCACCCTTTCCCTTCAAAGGGAATTAAATTTGGATTAGGGTAAGAAGGGGGTACAGACAACACCTTGGTTTGGTTTAATGTAGGGAAAAAGTATTGGATCTTTTGAGTCTGTCTAGAACAAAAGCTCTTTCACACTTGCTGGTGATTTTTAATGGTGATCTCTTCTTCATTCAGTCTGGGTAAGTTTGGCACTCGCTAGTAGGCTGGTGAGCATCCTGTCCTGTTCCTGGGATGCTGTGTGTCTGCAGGAAGGGGAGAATTGCTTGCCTTTCTCTCTCCCTGGGACTCTGCCAAAAAGCCAGGCCTGGCCTGACCCTCTGCTCAGGTCAGGGTGAGGGCAGAAGCAGGCTCAGACAGCAATGGATGTTCGTGCCCCATCTGCAGATGGCTGTGCGGAGCTGAGGGTCAGGCTGCTCTTCAGGGGCCAGCGAAGCCCCTCAGGAAATCAGGTCCAACTAGGACTTGAAAGGAGCAAACATAAGCCAGGAAAGAGGCCAAAACCCAGCTCACTTCTGTTGCTTTGCTTCTGTTCCCATGAAAAACAATGGCAGTCACTGAGAGCAGTTGGGAACCCAGGGCTTCCTTCTGGGCTCCCATTGGCAAGAGTCGGCTGCTCCAAGGCACTGGCAGCTCGGCATGTCACGAAATCTGCAGTGGGACAGAGGGAGGAATCTCTTCCCTGCGAAGCAAGAGGAGAAGCAGTTGAGCTTTTTAGAAAGCTGGTCTCATGTTCCCAGGCTGGCAGAGGCGTAACCTGCTCCATCACATAGCTGTGGCCAACCTGGGCATGTTTCTGGCTTCTCTTCCAGCAGCTTGGCACATCACTGCTTGTGTTTTTGATAACTGTGTCTCATAGGGTATCTCTTCCTTCTCTCCACGTTATTACTGACTCCACAGATTCTGGTCTTTATGTAGCTTTTTAGCTCTCCTACCCCTCATTTTGAATAAGAAAGCAGCCCTAGTCATTCAGCCTGGTGCAGCACCGCCAGGGCTGGAGCACCCAGAGCAGACCCAGAGGGAGAAAGGAGCAGTCTGTTCCTATTTCTAGATCCCACGCAGAGCTCACACTGCACCATCCATCACGAGCGATGCCCAGTGGTCCCTGACCGGTGGTGGGCGTACAAGGCGATGGTGATGGAAGTGGGGTCGCTTGTCCCGCAGACTTGCTGCCGTCTCTCGGGAAGCTGCATCTCACGAGCACTTTTTTCCTTGTGGCATCGCTGCCGTCTGTTCCTTGTTGGACTTTGAACATTTAAGTGAATCGGTTTCCAGACCCAAACCGCTGGCTAGTTTCCTTTGGTTTTTTGGGGGGGGGTTTGTTGTGAAGTTTATAGAATTTTTTTTTTTTTTATAAACCCAGCGGGCTGGTGTTTTTTTGACTGCATTATTGTGTCATTGATATTTTATTCCTGGGGGGCTGAGGGGGGGATGTTCTTCCCTATGTTGTTCCCCTTCTCAGGGGATTCAGAGGTGGCTTAAACAAGTAAAAGGACCTTATTGGCAAGACTCTGCATCCCCTGGCTCTCTGATGCGGGTGAGCAGGGCTGCTCATGTCTGGCTGACCCTGGAGAGCAGAGCTGGCTCTCTGCTCCAGTCTCGGGGGCCAGGTGAAACATGTGGGCTCTGCTCTCCCAGTTTCTGGACCTTTAGTTGGTGGAAGCCCGTTGCAAAGAGTTGAAAAATTCAGTGTAACTTTTTTACTAACTTTTTTTTTAAAACCAGTGTAAACTGAGTGAATGTCCAAAAGAATAGGCTTAGTTGTGACTTGGTGAAGGAAATGGGTTTCAATTGGAAATAGCGATGGAAAAAGGGGGAGAAGGATGTTGCTCCTCCATCTTCTTCTTTTGTATGGTCGGCACTTTAAATGGAGGCCTTTGTGCTGTCCTGACCCTCGGTGTGATGGGCAGCAGGCGTGTGATCTCTCCTCCCCGCCTCATTGCCACATCACTTTGGCCCCTGCAGAAAGTTAATAAGCCCTTTTAAATGTTTGCTTCAGTTTTTAGACGATTCCGAACCAGGCCGAGACCTGAAGAATATGTATTTCATTCTCATCTTAGTAGGAGGGGTTGACTTTTTATTTATTTTGTCGTTGCTGTTTCTTTTTAAACTGGTGGCTGTGCAGCTGGACTCTGCACATGCTGTTGTGAACCTCTGGGAAAACCTCACTCCAGGTACGCTAGAGCACCTAGGCTAAACACCCCTCCTGGAGAGGGCCCCCCCGCTCCCCTCCTCGCTGCCTTACCCGGGAGCTGCAAATTCACCCTCCGCCCCTCCTGCCCCATCCCTTGCCACCCCACCTAGTCTCTAGCTGAACACGTTCTTGCTCTGGTGACTGAGCCCTGTGGACAAGGCTGGTCCCCAGGGGCAAGTTCCTGCAAACGCTGCCTGGTCGCAGGTGTTTGTCCTTGAAAAGCCACTTCCTCGCTGGGGGGGGGGGTGATGAGCGCAAAATTCCCCCCCCCCTCCCCACTTCCCTCCCAAGAGCTGCGTCGTCCGTCAGCCCACCCGCACCATCCGAGCCTGATGCCCTCCACAGCTCCGCGTTGCATCACCCCTGCCCCATCGGGAGGGAGCAGACGTGGAAACCTGGGAAATAAAAAAGGAATTTGGATGAAGCTGTGAGCAAGAGGTGTGGCTGAGCCTCGTAACTTGCCTCAAACACAAGGAATAACGGTAGAGCCCGTATTTTTGTGGGGGGAGGGGAGGGAAGGGGAGATCATGTTTTATTTTCTTGAAAGTTAATTGAGCTTGGTGATCTTCAGATGAGGCGCGCACTTGATTTATATCAGATTCTATAGAGAGATCGCTGATATTTTTGGAAAGGGAATGGGTCTATGCAAACTTCCAAAATTGCTTGAAAGATAGTTTAACATTTTTTTACTTTGAAATCTAAAGATAAATCTAACTTTTTTCTTAAAGCAGAGGTGCGTTTAGAAAGAGAAGCTACTTCCACTGCTCTATTTTGATGATGATTCTTGGAAAGTTTGGGCTGGAGGGAATGACTATTTTTCACCATTTTTATCTTGCTCCTCTAGTTTTTTGTTTCTTTTTCTAACGGAATGCTGTGCCGTCTTTGATTCAACAGATCGTGTTTGTATTTTCTGTATCTGGTTCCTAACGTAGAGAAATAACAAATATATGAGGAAATCAATATAATGTCAAATGTTGTTATGGTTTGGGGGAAAAATAAAGGTTTTTGGTACTTCACACCGATTCTTCTTGCTTTGTTTCTTGTTTTAAATGTATTTAAGTATCTGCTAAGGAAGCAGAAGGGTGAGACAGGGCCTGCTGGCATGCAGGGCCCTGGAATAGGATTTGGCTTTGCGTTCTAGGATTTCCTTGGTGGCTGGGAGTGGAGATCCCTGCCAGCCCTTCCCTGCAGGCGGGAGCAGGGCCGGAGAGGGGAGCTGGCAGCCCAGCACCAGTCCAGTGGATGTGACAGCCTGCCATCCAGGCGGAAGGTGAACTGGCGGGAGTCGCTGGCACTGTCTCGTGTTCCCGAACACCGTGTCCCAGCCCAGGCTGTGCGTGAACAGCCCCCTCCTGCCCCTGCTGCAGAACAGGGCTGGGCAGTCCCTTGCCAGCCTGGCCTGGGGGAAGGTGCCACAGCCCCGCGGGCTCCGGGAAAAGCCTGCGGGCCCTCGAGGCTTGTGCCGGGGCAGTCCCTCCTCTTCCACCCCAGGCTGGCAATACCATTAAAGGAGGTTTGAGCCAAATTTGGTGCCCGGATACTTGCTGCTGATGCATGCAAAGGCTGGAGGGGACCAGGGCCCCCGGGGAGGAAGCAGCTTTGCCTTCCCCACCCTCCCAAAACTTCAGCCACGCATGCTGATCAGCTACACCTTTGAGTCCCATGCAGGGTCTTCCCCTTTCCCTTGGCTGCCTCCCTTCCTCTGACGATCCCTTGTGTCCCTCGGCTGTTCAGTCTCGCTTTTTTCCTTTCCTCCAGCTGCAGCATGTGCGTGCGTGGAGAAATGGCTGGGGCGCAGGACACAAGGATCTCGGGTGTTGGAGCCGGTTTTGAGCTGCTTGGTTTCAAGATGAGTCGCTTCCATCAGAACTCACAGACAGCAGGTGGCTGATGAAACCAGAGCACCCTGCTGCGGAAGGGGAGACCGTCCTCTCCCATCACCAGGTGACGGCACTGCAGCCGCTTCAAGCTGTAAAAAAAAAAAAAAAAAAAAAAAGAGATTTTAGTCTGAGGGGTGAGATACTGAAAGCAGGGAGGGCTGCCGGCCTGGGTCCCTTGGCCAGGCCAGCCGCCTGTCAGGCGTTTACCCTCCGTGCCAGGGCCCAGGGAGTGAAGGGCTCCCCAACACGGCGCCAAACCCTGGACAAATCTCTAAACGCTGCTGACGCGAAGTGGAGTTTCTGGGAATTTCATTTCTTTCACAACCCGCCTCACCCTCCCCCGCTCAGGGCCCCTCCCACGGACCCCAGCGGGAGCTAACGCGGGGCCGGGGGGCCGCAGCGGCCGCCCTCTCCCTTCCCCGGCGGGGTTCGGTGAAGCCCAGCACAGCCCCCGCACCCGTCCGGTCCCCCCCCCGGCTCTCCCCGCCGCGAAGGCCGAGCCCCGGCGCTGCGGGCCGGGCCGCAGCTCCCGCCCCGGGACTACATCTCCCGTCATGCTCCGGGAGAGCAGCGCCCCCCCCCCCCCCCACGCTTCCCACAACGCCGCGGGGCCCCAAGCCTGCCGCGCTGATTGGTCACCTCCGGCGGCGGGGAGGGCGTGGCTGGCGCTCGGCACTCTGACTGGTGGTCGCTCCCGGAAGGACGGTGCTGGCGGGGAGGGAGGCCGGGGCTGCCGGTCGCCATGGTGAGTGGAGTCGGGTGCGTCGACGGCGCCGGGACGGGCCCGGGGCTCCTCCGGAGGCGGCGGCGGCTCCGCGGCGTGGCCCTGCTCGGACCGTTAACGTGGCGGGGCTCGGGCTGAAATCGCGGCCGGGAGCCAGCGTGGGGCCTCCTGACTACCCGCCCCTGGCGGGGCAGGCTGGGCCCCGGCCGCCTCCTGGGGCCTTGCCGGGGCCGGTACTTGGGAGGACTGGGCCAGACCTGCGGGGTGTGAACCGGCGCGGCCGGGAGGGAGCTCCGGGAGCGCTCCCAGCAGGAGGGCCCGGCCGTTCTCCCTGCGGCCCTCACGGGGCGTTATTTCTGCCGCAGGGGCTACCGCCCCCGCCCCCGTCCGTGTTTCGGTCCCGCCGCGGTGCGTTCTCGTAACCCGGGGCCGAGCAAACAGCAGGTGCCCGTTAACCGTTCCTGCGCAGATGCTGCAGCGTGCAGCAGTCAGTGTGGGCACTGACTCTCTCTCCATTTGCAGGCCACAGCAACAGACCAGGTGGTTGGATTCGGCTTGGTTGCTTTCAGCCTCGTCCTCTTTGTTTACTACACCCTCTGGATCATCGTACTGGTATGGGTCTCCTCTGGCCATTACAATCCCAGTCACTTCACGCTCAGGTGTTTGCGTAGGCTTTGTTTAGGTGCTGATGATGTGTCCGTGTGCCTGAAGGACTCTGCCTGGCCAGCTTTGTGGTTAAAAATTTCAGGGCAGAGCTTCCTCTGTTTGCTGGCACAGCCCTTGCCCCTTCTGGGTGTGCCCAGCCTTGCCTGGGCGAGACCAAGCTTTGATCGTGCCGCCCGCCCTGCTGCTCTCAGACAGGCTGACCCAGCCGGTGTAAGATCCGAGGCTCACTCGAGCTGTCAGCGAGGGCTGAAGCCTGGTCCTTCTGGAGGTGTTGTCATTGGTGTTCACGTTTGCAGTCCCCCAGATTCCTGCTTCTGGTGGGAGATCACAGAGGGAAACGTAAAAAGAGTTGACTTACCAAATCTGGAACCTGCTAGGGAGGAGAAGAGTTTAGGGAATGCAGAGCTCTGGAAAAGTGATTGTGAGTCTGATAGTTCACCCACTTCTAGGGACACATCAGCTGGGATCATTAGTGGTTTTCTTCCTGGAAAGAAATATCTCCTCCTGAGCTTTCCAGGTACAAGAGGCCTAGTTGAGCCCTGGGCTGATGTCTGAACTCCTGGTAGCTTCCCCTCTAACCTCAGATTTTTTAATTCCCCTCTTGTGTCTGCTTACTCCATTGTCTGATACATGTTTATACAGGTCTGTAGTCCCAGGAGCACGCAGGTGTGCTCGCTGCTGTGTAGGAATCCTTACACTGCTCTCTAGTGTCCAAAGCCTTCCACTGGCTTCCGCAGAGGGATGGATCCTGGCGGGATCGCCATAAAGCAGAGCCGCTACCATCTGCTTCCTTCTGCAGGGCAGAGAGTCCGGGGATTTGCTGTGTTCAGCACCAAGCGGGCCGGCAGCCGTGCCCACCCTGAGACCCTAGTGCTGCAGGACCCCTGTGCCAGCCTCGTGTAGCTGCCCCTCGTTGTCTGCTGAGCGCTGAAGCCTTCACTGCCCGCCCACTGTCGCATCCCTGCAGCTGTAGGCTAAGCCACATGCGGGTCCGGGCAGCCTTTTTTTAGCTATCTCCTCACACCTGATATTTCCATCCTGCTTTCGAAACCACGAGGCTGCAGGTGTCGGGGACTTGCCCTGGTGTTGTGCCTACCTGCTGACTCCCCTCTCTGTCTCCTGCAGCCCTTCATCGACAGCGACCACGGGATCCACCGATACTTCTTGCCTAGGGAGTATGCGGTTATCATCCCCATGGTGGCCGGGCTGCTGCTGCTGCTATTTATAGGTGAGTGTTATTTCTGTTGTTCTAATTAGAAGCTTCTAAATTGGGAAGACAGAAGAGCGTTGCTAGGGGGTTAGCTAACGTGTGACGCTCATGACATGCTCTCTGTGGCTACTGCTGCAGCTTAGCCTGGCATGGGCTCTCGGGGCATGTGTTTGTGTGTAACTTTGGCTGATTGAACCTCTGGACAGTGGAATTGTTTCTTCCTCACTTTGCTGAGGTTCCGTTTCTCACTACAATGTGTTTTAAAAGAGCCCGTAATTAGAAGTTTTCCAGCTGAATCTCCTCTCTCTCTTGGTAGGTGTTTTCATAATGGTTGTGATGTGGAAGAGCAGGAAACCTGTGAAGAAATCAGAATGAAGGCCCAGCTGAGAACGATGAGGAGAAGGCGCCTACCCTGCGGCATCATAGCCAGGAAAAGACTTTGCCTGCAGCACCGGGCAGACGCCGCCTCTGGAGCGCTCGGTGCCGAACTGGCTGCGCTCTCCCACGTTCCTTCCTGCAGAGATGAAGCCTTCTGTAGTTTACAACTTACTGACCAAAGGGAAGCAAAACTGACCTCTGGGGCTCATTGAGAGAGGGACCAGAGCCCCAGCTGTGAGGGACCTGCTCCCCAGCTTGGGGCTGCCTGTATCAGCTGTGCTTCGGCTCGTGCTGGCTAGAGGAGCTGTTGGGGTCCAGCAGCTGTAACTACCAGAGTGCAAGTCAAGCCCTGCCTGCTGCTTGGCCTCTGGGTAATCCTTCCCCTCTGCTCTTGCTGTGTCCAGTAGTTTGTTCCTTCTGGGGTTTTTTAAATGTTTACATATGGTTTGTGGGGTTTTTTTTAATTTTGTTCAAGTTTGAGAGGAAAGAAATGAGACTTTGGGCTTGGAAAAGGCAGGCTTGCATTCTCCATTTGCCTGTTGGAAGGGCTAATCATGGTGCTGGTGGGCTCCTACCTTTCTGAAGAGGGACCCCTGCGAGGCTGGGAATGCAGAGGATGCAGGGACAGTGCCATGGCTGCCCTCTGCGTCCCCTCCTGCAGTCATCCAGCTGAGGGGGTGGCGAGGAGATGTCCTGGGTCACAAGGAAGCGTTCGGGGTGCAGTTCCCATCACAGCTGTCAGCCGCTGGCTGGGTTCCTGCCCCTGGACAAGGCTCTGTGTGCCAGCCGGGCTGGGGCTGAGCAGGCAGGCGTGGTGGCACTCTGTCCTTTCCCCGTGCGGTTTCATCTGCTGGCAGCAGCCGCTGCCCCGAGGTGCGGTGCCCTCGCGGCTCCCCCAGCCCGCAACGAGCAGGATCACCCTCAATAAAGGTCCACAAGGTCTCGGTCCCTGTCCTCTGCCTGTGCCGAGGGGGTGCTGACAGCCTGCTGGAATGGTTTCTGCTGCATGGCCCTGGCAGCACCTGATGCCATGCTGGGGAACATCCTGACGGGAACCCTGTCTGGCCGGTGGGGCCAGGCAGGGAAGCGCCAGATAGAATCTGGCTGGTCATACCCAGCCTTGTGCTGGCTCTGCTGTGCTTGGGGGACTGCTTTACCCTGCCTGGAGTGGCTCTGGCAAAGGAGGGCAGATTTGGGGTGCTCTGATCCTTCTTGCATGTGCTGTGAACTTCCCCTACCAGACAGCAGCGTGTCCCACCATCTCCTGTCCTGCCGGGGGGTGATGCTGGTGGTTCAGGGGCACCCCAGGTGCTGCAGGTCTTGGGCTGAACCTGGCTGCGGTTTAACCCGCTGCGTGACTGGAGCCGGTGGGTGGGCCAGAGACGAGGCTCCAGCTGGAGGTTTGTTTCCAGCTCTTGCAGAGGCTGCCTGCCCGTGCCAGGCTGCACACCCGCCCCACTCGCCTGTCGCTACGCCCTCCCCGAGGCCGAGTCCTCCATCCCCCTGTTTAACCTTGCCTGTGTCTTGCTGCCGCCCCTTCTCCCAGCGAGGAATCCCTCGCTCACCTTCCCAGCCCCTCGCCTGCTGGTGCTGGATGTGCGTGGCTCAGCCCGCTCCGGGAAGGTGAGTTTGAGCTGGGGCAGGGGGAGACAAAAGGGGGAAAAGATTCAGTCATGTCTCTGAGCGACTCCAGGTGTGCCCCCCCAGGCATCGCTTCCTGCGGTGTCCCTGTCACCTCCTCTCCCCTCCTGGTCGAAGCCTGCAGAGGACAGGATTGGGACCGGTTTCAGGGTTACTTCTCATATTTCTTTGTCAACAGTGGGAGAAAGCAAAGTCCAGTATTCCCCACCCGGGCAGGTGGGCAGCAGGCAGCTCTCTCTGGAGACATTTCTCACAGGTGCTCTGCAGCTTGGCCCTGGCGTGAGGGGCTGTGGGTGACGGGTGGTCCCCCGGGGACCATGGGGGGAGCAGGGTACCGAAAGGCCTCCCTGCCTGCTCTGGCCTGGCTCCTGAGCCATTTTGGATCATTTTGGCCCCTGGGCTGTTCCCACCATGCCTAAGCTCACCAGGGCCCGGCATGTTTGGGTGCTAGACGTGAGGAAGGGGCTTTGGGACACGGGGGGTGGCTGCAGGGACCCCCAGGCTGGAGGGAAGCCTGAGAGGGCAGAGCAGAGAAACGGGTGCCGGGGTCGGTACCGGAGCACACAGGGTGGGTGCTGGGCTCGGTACCGGGCCGGTTGGTCGCAGGACGCAGGGGATGGGGGCCGGGGCCGGTGCCGGTGCTGGGTTGCGGGCGCGTCCCCGGAGGAGCCGGGGCGGGCGGGGGCGGTCCCGGTCCCGGCAGTGCCCGCTCGGCTCCGCTCCGCCCCGCCCCGCCAGCCCCAGCCCGGTGCCGCCCGGCCGGGATGCGGGACCCGGCGGCGGCCCTGGGGGCCGGGGAGCGGCACCGCCGCGGGGGCTCCCGGCGCGGTGAGTGGGGCCGGTACCGGGGGGGGGGGGCCGCTCCGAGGAGCCTCCCCTGCCCGCGGTGGGGGGGGGGGGGCGGCACCCGCGGGGCCGGGGGTCGGGCCGGGGCGTGGGGAGGTCCGAGACTCGGGGGGGGATCCCGGCAACACGGCATGGGGGGGGGGGGGTCGGGCTGGGCATTGGGGGTTACTGGGATGGGGGGGCCGCTGGGACACCCCACCCTCGGGGGTCCCCTGCACCCCGCTCGCCCGGTGCCGCCGCTGAGCCCGCTCTGCGTGCAGGGTGCGAGCCCCCACCCTCTGGGTGACCCCCCCACCCCCCGGACCCCGCCGGGAGACCCGCCAGCCCCCCGCGCCCCAACCCCCCCGAGGATGAAGACGCTGGTGAGTACCCGCTGGGACGGAGGGTGCGGGGGGGGGGGGGGGACCCCGCCGGCACTGGGGGGGGGGGGGGCGCAGCCTGGCAGCCGCCGGTCCCCGCAGGCAGCGCGGAGCCGCGTGGGCCACCGCTGCCTGCAGGAAGTGAGCGAGGCCCGCGCACCCGGCGCTCCCCGCTGCGGCTCCTCGCTTCACCCCGGTTCCCCCCCCCCCCCCCCCCCCCCGCCACCACGCCGTCAGCAGAGCCGGGCCCGACCACCCTCCTCCGAGGGGGCCGCTCGAGCCTCCCGGCACCCAACGCCAGCCAGGCCCGGAGAAACATCTCCGGTTCCGCTTCCAGGTCCGGCTCTTCGTAACGCTGGTGTGCGTGGCGGTGGTCGCCACGCTGTACGTCCTGCTGTGCTCCCACGCCTGCCTGCGGCCCTGCTGCCGGGCCCCCGGGGAGCGCGGCGGCCCCGTGGCACCCGACGTCCTCAGCTTCCAGGGGTACAGCCGCGTCCCCGACGGGAAGGTGCGTGGGGATGGGGTAGCGCTGGGGAAGCTCGACCCAGCCGTGCCTCAGTTTCCCCTTCCTTAGGGAAGGGCGGATGGGGCTGCGGTGTGTCCGGCTGCTGCGGGAGGGAAGGGGGACCCGGCTGCTGACGGCGCGTCTCCCCGCAGCCACTGGAGCGACCGCTGTGCCGCCGCTGCGCCGTCGTTTCCAGCTCGGGGCAGATGCTGGGCTCGCGCCTGGGACGGGCCATCGACCGGCAGGAGTGCGTCCTGCGCATGAACCATGCCCCCACCGTCGGCTACGAGGAGGATGTGGGGGCGCGGAGCACCATCCGGGTGGTGTCACACACCAGCGTCCCGCTGCTGCTGAGGAACCAGCCTTACTTCTTCCAGCAGTCCCAGGAGACCCTCTACATCATCTGGGGGCCGGCAAAGAAGATGAACCGGGAGAAGGTGGGCACCACCTACCAGGCGCTGCTGAATGTGATGGAGACGTACCCCCGCCTGCAGATCTACACCCTGACCGAGGAGAAGATGGCGTATTGTGACGACATCTTCCAGAACGAGACAGGGAAGAACAGGTACCGCCGGCTCCCGAGGAGCCCCCGTCGGGTCCCCCCACCGTAGAACCTGTCCTTCCCCATCGGGCACCCATAGCCCGGCTGGGACGGCAGCACCGTGCCACCCGCTCCAGCGCGGCCGGGGTGCTTTGCAGGATGAAGTCCGGCTCCTTCCTAAGCACGGGCTGGTTCACCATGATCCTGGCCATGGAGCTGTGCGAGCAGATCTGCGTCTTCGGCATGGTCAGCGACAGCTACTGCAGGTGCGTGGGGGGCGGCGGGGGCAGGCGCGGCGTGGGCCGGTGTCCCCCCGAGCCCTGCACCCACCCCGTCCCCTCCCACTAGGGAGAAGAACCACTCGAGTGTGCCCTACCACTACTTTGAGAAGGGCCGGCTGGACGAGTGCAGGATGTACCTGGTGCACGAGCGAGCCCGCCGTGCCGGGCACCGCTTCATCACCGAGAAAGCCATCTTCTCCCGCTGGGCCAAGAGGAGGAACATCGTCTTCACCCACCCTTCCTGGGCAGGCGGGTAGGGCACCAGCCGTGGGGCGAGGCAGCGGGGACCCCGGCGGCGGGGCGGCTCTCATCCTGCAACGATGAGTCTCTGCTCTGCTGGTGCCACGGTTGAAAGCTTTTTGCCGAGCCCCGGAGCCGGGAGCGTCCAACTCCGCAGCGGCAGGGCCAGTTCTGAAAGCCGGTGGGTGGGCTGGGACCTCTTCTATCAGTGCATGAGGTGTGTGAGCTGGACCCACGGAGTCCCATCGGCTCCGAGCACTTGCCCAGATGGACCCAGGGTGACCACAAAGGTTTTCCACTTGCTCTACTGGGATAAATATTTAATGCTGGATTAAACATTCACGCTGCTGGGCTCCAGCGTGACACAGGGCAGGAGAGCTCGGCCCCGCCAGGGCCACGAGCCAGTGCTTCTCCCAGGGATGAAGCTTCGCCGCGGTCCCTGCCCTGAGACCTGGCACTGGGTGTGGAGTGCGGGGAGCCGGGTCCTGGCCCCCCTGTCCTGCTGCCCCCCGGGCAGGTCCCTGTGGCTCCAGCTGCCCTTTGCCCCCAAGCCGGGAAGCTCAGGGGCCGTGAGTGCCCTGGGAGCTCCGAGTTGCCTTGTCACAAGTGCCCTTGGATTCAGACCAAAGCAAATGTGGCCATTAAAGTGCTTTTAACTCAGTTGTGCCCCGTGCTGTGCCCCTTGCAGCTGTGGGACGTGGGGACAAGGGGATGGCAGCTGGTCGCAAGGCTGCCAGCGTCCCGCTCCCCTGCCAGGCTAAAAATAAGAGGAGGAGGTGACGAGGGGGTAGAGCTGAGCCTGAGCATGGAGGAGGGTGCTGAATGCCAACGGCCGAGATTATTTGGGAACCGGCAGCTACGTCTCTGCAGGATGGGCACTGGCCTGGCGTGGATTTCGTGCTGGGTCCAGGGTGATCCTCAGCCCCACAGGGCTCAGCGCTGCCAGCAGGATGGCTGCCAGCTCCTGTGTCCCTGGAGAGACGGGGCACACGCGAGGCCCTGAGCCCAGCTCCACGGAGCCGCCATAGCGGCTCTTTGAACCTGTAACAGATGCCACATGTTTGGGTGGGCCCGGCGGTGTCTGGGGGGCCAGGGGCGGGCAGGAGGGGCAGACGGATCCATGTTTGCTCCCGTTTCAGCTGAGGCCAAGTGCTGGGGTCAAGCGAGAAGTGAATCGGCTGGGACTTGGGGCTGCTGCCAGGACAGCTTCCCACAGGCGAGTGTGAACAGAAGACGCCCGTGGAGCTCTTTGTTGGGTGCTCCAGCTGCCACAACCCCACGCAGCGAAGGGCAGCACTAGCACAGCAGAGCCAAAATCCTTCTCGACAGGCGTTAGCCACCGCAGCGGGGATGTAGGTCTCCGATGGAACCCCCTCCTTGCCCCACGAAATCCCCCAGAGAGGGGCCCTGGGCTGCCCGGCTGGCACGGAAGAGGCCGCGGCATCCCAACAATGTGGCCCTGTGCCCGGCACCGGGTCAGGCACCACGTGCTGCTCCTGGCACTGGCGGGCAGCGCTGCCGCTTCCCCCCCCCCACCTCCGCTACCCGCACCGGTGCCCTCGGGGTTGGAACGGGCCAGGCCGCAGGAGCGGGAGCAACCGTGAGCTGCCCCGTCGGGGCCCGACGCGGGGAGGACGGCGCTAGGACCCCCGCGGGCGCTCCCCATCCCGGGCGGGCGGCGCTAGGACCCCCGCGGGCGCTCCCCGGCCCCGGGCGGCGCGCGGCTCCCGGGGCTCCGTGCGCGCGCGGCGGCGGCCCCGGGCCGGGCGGGCAGCAGCGGCGGCGGCGGCAAGCGGCATCGCGGCGCACTGCGGAGCGGTCGGTGGACCCGGTGCTTTCCCTCCGGGCCCGTTTAGCCGGTGCGGGGGAAGGAACGGCTCCGTGGCCGGCCGGAGGAGCGGTCCCCGCCCCGCGGCTCCGGTGCACGGTGGATTGGGGGGTGGACGGGGGGGAGGCGCGCACCGTGCTGGTGCGCGGGGAAGGGGCCGGCTCCTTCCCGCTTGGATGCGGCCGGGCTCCGGCCTGCCCGGTTCCTGCAAAGCGGGGCTGCCGGGGAGGGCTGCCGCTTCCAGGGATGCGGGGCTGCACCCCCGGGAGCAGCGTGTTGCACCCCCGGGAGCGGGGGGGGGGGGGGGGGTTGCATGCCGGTGTGGGGGAGGATTTGCTCGTAGGAGCGGAGGAAGGTTTGCACGCCGGGGGGCCGGGGGAGGGTTTATTCACTTCCCGGGATGCAGGCGGGTTTGCATCCGGGGCTGGCGGAGCACCGGCACATGGGGGTGCAGCGGCATTTGCACCCCCGGGGTGCAGGGAGGGGGGGTGGGGGGAGCGGGTCTGGATGAGCCCTTCCCCGGCAGAGCAGCGATGTGACCCCCGGGGAGTCGCCATGGCCGTGCTCGCCGGAGGGGCCTGGCAGCCCCCCGCAGCCCACGGGGCGGAGGAGGAGAGGACGGACCCCCCCGCGCCGCTCCCAGCCCGCTACAGATGAGAGCCCCCCGCCCAGGTAAGGCCCGCGGGGTCCCCGCTGTGGGGTCACCCGTGGCCTGAGCGCTACGGAAGGAGCAAAGCGGGGTGCAGCAGGAGGAGTCCCGGCTCTGCTCCCCGCCGGGGTCCCGGTGCCGCTCCCCAGCCTGTGCACGGCGAGACCCCTTTGCACCAACGCGCCAGGCCGTCGCCTGGGCTCCCCGGGCGGGTTGGCACCTTCCCAGGCATTGACACCGGCCCTGAGAGCACTTTGGGGTCCCCGGTCCCCCCGAGGGTTGAACCCAGGCTGCTGCATAATTTTCCATCCCTGCTCCCCTCAGGGCAATTAGTAAAGAGGCTTCAATTTTTTTTCTTATTTTTTATTTCTAATTGCTCTGAGTACTCCAGAAGCGGCCGTGACTCACTAATGAGGACTTTGAAAAATAAATTGAGTCAGTCCATTTTTGTGAGCCCAGGTGAGTGGAGGTTAGAGCAGGTTCCCCCAGGGGCGAGCACCCAGGGTGCACCCCACATGCCTTGGGCCCTGGGGCTGGAGAGGTCCCTGCCAGCTCTGGCTGGATTTAAGCCCATGCACGAACTGAGTTGGGCAGGTCTCAGTTCCCTCCCCGGCCCCGATCCGAGCCTCCACAGTGGTTGTTTTAATGGGATTTCACCGCACAAGTGGCAGGTTTACCCTCCCTGACCCTCCGGGTTTGAGTGGCTTTGGCCCCGCTGGGGCAGGATAATCCCTCCTGGGAGCTCAACATGCCGCGGGGATCTCCCCGGCACGACCTGTGGCCGGGTTCGGTTCCTCCGCACCGCAGAGCCCTCCCGGCCTCTGCCCACGGCGTTTCCCTTCCCCGCACCAGTGCCGGGGGTTTGTCCTCCCCTTGAAAGGGGGAGCCGGGGGTCCAACTGGGCACCTGCCCCGTGGTGCTCTGCTCCGGCACAGCCAAGCCAGGCTGCCCGGCGGCTCATCCCGTATGCCCCACCGTCCCGGCAGTCTGGGGACGGGAGCCAAAGCGCGGTGGCAAGGAGACGGCGCTGGTGGTGACCGCGTGCCTTGCAGGTGCTCGCGGGACGCCGGCGATCGCTGTGCGCTGAGGCCGGCACAAAGACATGAGTGGCAGCACGGTGAGTGCCGGGGCATCGCCCAGGGGACAGCAGGCATCTCCCTGGGGACACAGGGCATCCCGCCGGAGATGCTGCCGGGAGCGGGGCCGGATGCTGACGCCCGCGGGGTGGGGGCAGCGGCTGACGCTCTCCCCCCACCCGCAGAGCCAGCGCGCCGCCGCCCTGGGGGTCCTCTTTGCCCTGATCATGTTGCTGATCATCTACAGCTCCGGCAGCGGGAGCGAGGTCTTCCCCTACAGCCGCCTGCGGGGCAGAGCCCGCCGGCCCCCCGACCTTAAGAAGTGGGGGGTGAAAAGCGGGTACCTGCCCGTCTGCGGGAACAAGGTACGAGCTGGGTGGCGGGGTCCGGCCTCAGCGGTGGGCGCAGGATCCAGCCCTCTGCCGACGTCTGGCCAAATCATCCCTTTCGGTGGGACAGCGGCTCCGCGGGGGATGTTGGTCCCTTGTCCCCTGTCCCAGCTCCATCCCTCCCCGCTGGGTCGCAGTGACGCCAAAAGTCACCTGCTCGTGGCACTTGTGGTCCCCAGACCCTGACTGCCCGCTGCCACCAGTGCGTCATCGTCACCAGCTCCAGCCACCTCCTGGGCACCCACCTGGGCACGGCCATCGACGGGGCCGAGTGCACCATCCGCATGAACGACGCTCCCACCACCGGCTACGAGGTCGACGTGGGCAATAAGACCAGCTTCCGCGTGGTGGCCCACTCCAGCCTCTACCGCGTCCTCAAGCGGCCCCAGGAGTTCGTCAACAAAACCCCAGAGACCATCTTCATCTTCTGGGGGCCGCCCGCCAAGATGCAGAAGAGCCTCCTAAAAATCATCCAGCGCGTCAGCGCCTCCTTCCCCAACATGACGGCCTATGTCGTCTCCCCCGGCCGCATGAAGCAGTTTGATGACCTGTTTCGGGGGGAGACGGGGAAGGACAGGTACCTCGGAGCCACCTCCTGCACCGTGTCCCCCCCTTTTTCCAGGTCCCCAGAGCAGAGCTGGCTCTTGGGGCTGCTCCATGGGATGGGCTGCAGCACTGGGCTGGGGGTGCTTGAGGAGGTTGGGGACCCTGGGGGGGGGGGGTGTCTGTCACCCATGTCACCTCGCCCCCATCTGGCCCCCCCCCCCCGCCCTTTCTCCTCCCCAGGGAGAAGTCACGCTCGTGGCTCAGCACCGGCTGGTTCACCATGGTGATCGCGGTGGAGCTGTGTGACGCTGTCCACGTCTACGGCATGGTGCCACCCAACTACTGCGGGTAAGGAGACCCCTGAGCCCCGACCCCGGCCCGCTGGCCTTGCCGTGGGGCTCACCCCCCACGCTTCCCCCCCTCCCTGCAGCCGCCGGCCCCCGCCCCGCCGCCTGCCCTACCACTACTACGAGCCGAAGGGCCCCGACGAGTGCACGACCTACATCCACAACGAGCGGAGCCGCAAGGGCAACCACCATCGCTTCATCACCGAGAAGCGGGTTTTCGCCAGCTGGGCCGGACTCTACAACATCACCTTCTCCCACCCCACCTGGCCCTAGGGGCTGCCCCCCACCCCGAGCCGGGCAGACCCCTGGAGCTGGGATGGATGGGGGTTCCCCTGCATCCCCCTGGGAGCGGGGAGCAGTGGGAGCCAGGCATCGGAGCGCTTCCCACGGGACCACCGCCGTTGTGCACGGTGGCTCCTCGCCCGTGGGATGTGTTGGGGTTTGAGCTCTTTTTTGGGGGGGCCAGGTGGTGAGTGCAGGGTTTGGGGTGTCGTCGTCCCCCACCCTCCATGGGCGGGAGGCGTGGGGGTGAGATCTTTCCCGATCCTGGTCCAGGGGCATTGCAGCCCCTGCGAGCACGTGGGGTGGGGGGGGCCGGGTCCCCTCAGCTCAGTTTGGGGTTGCATCACTTTTGGGGCTACTGCAGAGACTGTTTCTCCCAGCCTCCTGGGTGGGGGGACCCCTCTTGGGGCTCAGCTCCCCTCTGCCATCCCCAGCACCCCGATCCCGGTCCACAAGCATCCTTCCCTCCGCAGAACCCTGCGGTGTTTTGTGGGACCCCATGGGGGTGACACTACCACCCTCGGTTCCCCGGCACCCCAAAAACACCCGGCCCCTCCCAGCACTGCTGTGCCCCACACCCACACTGCCAGAACCTTTTCTAACCGAGTGATGGGATTTTGGGGGGCTTTTGGGGGCTTTTGGTTTTTTTCCTCCCTGCTTCTGGTCCTGGGGTTTGTATTTGGGTTCCCCGGCCAAAGGAGCGAGCGGGGGCTGCTCGTTAGTGGTAACGAAGGGGCTAGCAGCAGCCTGTGACTGGGTCCTCATAATTTATTAACCGCTTATAAACTATTTAGAAGCGGGCACGTAGCGGGGGGGTTGGCAGTGCTTCTCAGCACCCTGTGGCTGGGGGGGGGGGGGGGGTGGATTTTGTTATTAATTTCTCAGCAGCGGAGAAGTGGGTTTGGGGAAAATAGCTAAATACGGCGTGTTTGGGTGCTGAGCCCCGGCAGGGCTCAGTGCCTCAGTTTCCCTCTGGCTGTGGCCCGTCCCCATTGCGGCTGGGGCTTTGGGGGACTCGGTGCCGGAGGAAGCCAAGGGGCACCCACGTTTTGTAATGGTTTGTACAGGAATAAATATTGCTGCAGTCTGTTGCCTTGGGCCCTGGCTCTGGGCTGGGTTTTTGGGGCTGGGCAGTGGGTGCTGGCCATGCCATCGCAGGGGGTCTTGCCCCCCGCCCCGAGCCCGCAGCGGTGCTGGTGCTGGGCACTCAGGAGCATGTGGGAAGGGGACCAGTGTGTCCAGGTGGGACCCATGTCCAGCAGCCCGCTGACCCCAGCAGCGAGCCATCCCCCCCCCCCAGTGCCTGCCCTGGAGCGGGTGGCAGCTGAGACCTCCCCAACTCGTGTCACCCCAGCCAGCTGCCCTGGGGTCGCGGGGCCTTGGGACGGGGTCTTTGCAGCCACGGTAGAAGGAGGAAAAGCAGGTAAGGCCACTGCACCCCCGGGGCTTTACCCCCCCCCCCGGGGTTGGCAGGGTGGGGGTCCCAGCCGGGGTGCTGCGGGTGGATGGGGACGGGGATGGGGACGCGGGGACGGCGATGGGGACGTGGGGACGGCCATGGGGACAGGGATGGGGACAGCTGTCCCCTCGGAGGGACTGGGGCAAGACCCGCGGGGATGCCTCAGGGACCCCAAACCCAGCAGGGTGGAGGCTCCCCCCGCAGATGGGGAAACTGAGGCACGGCGCGGGGCGGGGGGGGGGGGCGGTCCTCACCCCTCGGCCACGGAGGGACTAACGGCATCCCAGCCCCCGGGACACCCCACCGGGCCGACACAAGAAGGACCGATGCTGGGGGGGGGGGGATCCCCTCCCGCTGCCCGTCCCCTGCCCGTCCCCTGCCCGTCCCCTGCCCGCTGGGCGGCAGCGGCCCCGCTCCCGGCATGCACCGCGGCGCCAGCGATCTATATATAGCGGTAAAAAGAGCCGGGCAGGACAGCAGGCAGCACCCAGGGGTCAGTGTCCCCCCCCCCCGGCCACCAGCCCCCGCCTCGGTAAGGGGTGTGTGGGGGGGTCTCCCCGGTGCCGCAGCCCCGCCCGGCCCCGGCTTTGTTGGGGAAGGGGGGGGTTATTGCGGCACCGGTGGGTTTTTTTTTTGGGGGGGGGGGGGCTCATGGAGCGGGGGGGGGGGGGGGTCTGTGCCTACCGATGCTGCCCGGCCGGTTCCTGTCACCGCGGGGGGGGGGGCTGGCAGCATCGGTTGGGAGCGGGGAGCGGTGCGGAGGGGGGGGGGGGGCGTTGCAGGGGATGCTGAGGGCATCGGTGCTGAGGGGTTTGCGTGGGTGCTGGAACCGTTGCAGGGGATACTGGGGGGCTTGTAGGGGTGCTGGAGCCATTGCATGGGGTGCTGGAGCCATTGCAGGGGGTGCTGGGGGGGCTTGCATGGGTGCTGGAGCCATTGCACAGGTCCTGGGGACTTGAGGGGGGTGCTGGGGGGCTTGTAGGGGTGCTGGAGGCATTGCATGGGTGCTGGTGGGCTTGTAGGGGTGCTGGAGCCATTGCATGGGGTGCTGGGGGGCTTGTAGGGGTGCTGGAGCCATTGCATGGGTGCTGGGGACTTGCATGTGTGCTGGGGCGCTCACAGGGGTGCTGGAATCATTGCATAGGTGCTGGGGACTTGCATGGGGTGCTGGGGGGCTCACAGGGGTGCTGGGGGGCTCACAGGGGTGCTGGTGGGCTTGCATGGGGTGCTGGGGGGCTTGCATGGGGTGCGGGGGGCTTGCATGGGTGCTGGAGCCATTGCATGGGGTGCTGAGGGGCTTGTAGGCGTGCTGGAGCCATTGCATGGGTGCTGGGGACTTGCTTGGGGTGCTGGGGGGCTTGTAGGGGTGTTGGAGCCATTGCATGGGTGCTGGGGACTTGCAGGGAGTTCTGGAGGGATTGCAGGGGTGCTGGAGCAGCCCAGTCCTGGGCCTGGGGTACTGGGGAGGGGGAGCTGGATGCCAATAGGATGGGGTGGGGGCTGGGCGTGGGGATGGGTGGGGTTGGAGCTGGCAGTGGGGTGAGATTGGTGGGAGCACCCCAGGGTGCATCCTGCCATGGCCTTTGCTGGGGAGTCACAGGCCACACTATGGCCCCAGCCCCCTCCCCAGCCCCAACCCGCTGAGCTCCCCGGCCAGCAACCCCCTCCCCATCTCCTCGAGACCAGGAACCTCCACGTCACCCTCACCCTGCACCCATGGGCCCAGCGCTGCGCTGGATCAGGCCCCAAGCCCGTACCGAGGGCCACGGCTGCCCCCAGCCCCCCACGGCCCATCGGAGGTTGGTGCCGGTGGTCCTGGGGCTCGGCACTCCCCACAATTAGGGATCCTGGGGGTCCTGCACCCTCCCAGCCCCACCCAGACCCCGCGGGTGCCATCCCAGGCTTTGACCCCACAGCACATGTGGGACGTGACCCGGTGCCGGTTTCAGCTCGGCCATACTTAGCCTCTGCCCTTTCCCGGCTGTAACACGACCTCGTCAGCGGCCACCGGCTCGTTTGGCCACAGGATGCCCCATCCCAGCACCCCGTCCAGCCGGTTTGGGGTGACGCACTGCGGCCAAGCAGGTTGGGTGCTGCGGGGCTGGGTGCGGGCAGGCAGGGTGGCCAAACTCACCCCCACCCCCCAAGGTGATGGGGGTGCAATGGGGTGCTGCAAGCCCCCCCTTAAGGCACCCCCCCCCCCAAAAACCAGCCCGCGGGGAGCTAGGGGGATGCTGCCCGCATCACTTGGTGTCCTGGTGACACTGGTCAACCCAAGCTGGTTTCCAGCTGCCAGGCGGCACCCCAAGGCACGGGGATGTGGTCAGGGCACGGGAGGAAGCCGGTAACGTCACCGCGCGTCACCCGGCATGGGGAAGCCCTCACCGCAGCCGGATGGGGCGGGTGGCTGCCGGGAGCAAGGTAGGTGATGGCCGTGGGAGCAGAGGTCCTGAGGTCCCTATTTTAGGGCCAAGCCGGGGGTCGGGTCTTCCGCCCCGCCGTTGGCGGGGCGGAAGACCCGACCCCCGGCTTGGCCATGGAGCTGAGCACCAGCATGGCAGGGAAGGGAGAGTGGTTGTCTCCTTGCACCCCAGCCTTGGGGACCTGTGTGTCTCAGCTGTGCTATTATTCATCCTACTCTTCTCTCGCAGCCTGAAGTGCTCCTGTGCCTGGTCTGCGGCAGCATGTCGACAGGTGAGCGCTCCGTCCCGCTTGCATCCATCCCCCTTGTATGCATCCCCTCGGTCCTCCCGCATCTGCCCCCCCCCCGCATCCATCCCCTCAATCCCCTTTGCATCCATCCCCCCTGCATCAATCCCCCTTACATCCATCCCCTCACCCCCCCCCGCATCCATCCCCCCCCGCATCCCCCTGTCTCCCCCTTGTATCCATCCCCCCTGCATCTGTCCCCTCCATCCCCCCTGCATCTGTCCTCCTTAGGCGCATCCCCTCTATCCCCCGTGCATCCCTCCCATTTGTCCTTTGCATCCATCCCCTCGGTCCCCTTTGCATCCCTGTCCTCCATCCCCCTTCCATCCCTCCCCTGTGTCCCCTCCTTTCCTCCCTCGCCTCTGTCCATCCCCTGTGTCCCTCCAGCCCCCCACGTGCCCCATGTCCCCTCCGTCCCCGCCAGCCACTTGGCTCCTTCCCCAGCCCTGGGGATCGCCGGGTGCCGGAGGAGTTGAAATTTCAGCTGGCTGTAATCAGGAGATGGGAGAGTGGCCCCAGAGCAGCTCGGCTTTATTTTTAGCTCTGCCTCCCCCCGCGGCGTCGCACCCCAGCATCGCCCCATGCCGCGGCCGGGCCGGATCCTGCAGGTGGTGCGGGACCTTGCGCCTGGGTGCTCAGCAGGGGACAGGGCGGTTAGTGCCACCTGCACATCGGCCACCAGGTCCAGGGACCGATGCTGGGGTTCAGGGACTGCCGGGGGTTGCGCCAGGCGCTCGAGGTGTCTGTGCCAAGCCGAGCCTGCCACAGCCCCCGGTAGCCCGCCGGGGTGACAAGCCGGCCGCAGGGATGGATGTGGCCGGTCCCCGCCCGCGGTGGAGCCGTGGACAGTGACTGTCTCCGGGACACCACGCAGCAGCGGGATTCCAGCCCCGTGGCCGAGGCGCCATGGGGTCTTTGTGCTCAGCCACGTCCAGCCCGGCCGTCCCGACCCGCCCAGGTGACAAGGATGAGGGGGACATGCGGCTGCTTCCCTCTCCACCTTCCCACCCCCAGGGCTCTGGGATCGGTCCCCTCCATCCCCTGGAATGCCTGCCCCAGATCTGGCACCCCCCCCCGGGGACACCTCGCTCCCTGACGGGCTTTCTGGCTTTTGATAATTATTTTTTTCCCTTTCCTCCTCCAGAAAAACTCAAGCACCACAAAATCATCTTCGTGGTGGGTAAGTCTGTGTTGGGGTCCTGTCGCTGGTGGGGTCAAGGCCACGGCCCAACTCTTTCCCCCCCCACCCCTGGGGTGGGGGCTGCGGGGAGCAGCCGGTGCCCGGGGCTGGGGAGCCGGGGCTGGAGGCTGAAACTGTGGGACCTCGGCTGTCCCCAGGCGCTGTGGGGTGGCCGTGGCTCCAGGAGGGCACCTCTGGCTGGGCATGGGGTGGCAGTGTCTGGGGTGATGTGACAAACACCTGGGGGGTGATGTCCTGAGTGCCAGTGGGGTGGTGATGGCCAGGTACCGATGGGACAGTGATGTCCTGGGTCCTGGATGGGGTGGTGATCTCCTGGGTGTCATCAGGCAGCGAGATGTCCTGGGTGCTGATGGGGTCGTGACAACCTGGGTGCTATTGGGACGGTGACGTCCAGGTGCTGATGGGGTGATGGTGATGTCCTGGGTGCTGATGTGGTGGTGATGCCCTGGATGCCATCAGGGTCGTGGTGCCCACGTGCCAATTGCCAGCAGCCCATGCCACCCCCAAGCACTTGGTGTCCCCCAGCCCACCCCAGGAGCAGCTCTCCCCATCCATCTGGTGCTGGGCTTGGGGATGCCGGCCCCTATCTCACTGGGCTCTGAGGACTCCTGTGGGTCTGTGCTGCCGCTTCCACGTACCCCTCCAGCTCCTTACCCATGGCTTGGGGCATGGCTGGCCCTTGTGTGACTTGCAGGTGGCCCCGGCTCGGGGAAGGGGACCCAGTGTGAAAAGATCGTGCAGAAATATGGCTACACCCACCTCTCCACGGGGGACCTGCTGCGGGCGGAGGTCAGCTCGGGCTCGGAGCGGGGCAAGAAGCTGCAGGCCATCATGGAGAAGGGCGAGCTGGTGCCCCTGGTGAGTCCATGCGGCCACTGGCTGCCACACGGCAGGGCATGCAGGCAGGGGTGGCTGTGGGGACACCAGATACCACCATGACGGTTGGCATGTGGCGTGGGGACACGTCCATCCCTGCCACCCCAGGGGGAGGTTGCAGCAGGGATTGGGGGCTCTGGGTGCTGGGGGGGGCCGCATTGTCCCACATCAACCCTGGCAGCTCTGTCCCCTCCTCCCCAGGACACGGTGCTGGACATGCTGCGGGACGCCATGGTGGCCAAGGCAGATGTGTCCAAGGGCTTCCTCATTGACGGCTACCCCCGCGAGGTGAAGCAGGGAGAGGAGTTTGAGAAGAAGGTGAGGGCTCATGCCATGCCATGCCATGCCACCCAGCATCCATGCAGAGGGTCTCCATGGTGCCAGCAGCCCAGCCTCCCCATCCCAGCAAAGATCCCAACCCAACAGGGTCTAAACTGGGCACCGTCCCAGCCAGCAGGTCCCCCTGCCTTGGGGACAGCCTGTGCCCCTGGTGCAGTGGGGGGACATCTCTCCAGGATGTCCTCAGGCTGACAGAGGGTGACCACAGGGCTGGCGTGATGGCGATGACAGAGAGCCAGGGCTTGGCCATGGTGTCCCTCTCTTCTTCCACGTGGGTCTCGGGTGTGCCAGTGGCCCCAGACCCACGCGGAAGGAGGCAGAGGATGGCATCCATGCTCACCACCACCATCTCCCCAGACAAAACCAGACCCACGTCGGCTCGGCGTGGTGACAGCTGTGTCCCTTCTGTCCACAGATCGCCCCCCCCAACACTGCTGCTCTACGTGGACGCGGGGAAGGAGACGATGGTGAAACGCCTGCTGAAGCGAGGCGAGACCAGCGGGCGGGTGGACGACAACGAGGAGACCATCAAGAAGCGTTTGGAGACCTACTACAAGGCCACCGAGCCTGTCATTGCCTTCTACAAGAGCAGAGGCATCGTCCGCCAGGTAAGCAGGGACGTGGCCAACGCTGGCACCCTCCAGCCCCACGGCTCGGGGCGCACGTGGTCCCAGGGGAGGGGAAGTCGTGGATGGGGGTGATGAGGGAAGGGGGAAAAACTCAATCCTACCTCGTTTGGGGTGGACTTGACCCTCTGGTTCCCAACACGGAGACCCCCTCCAAGGATGGCCCCACACCCCTTTGCCCTAAATCAGCCCTGATCTCTATGCCCACGGCCAAAATCCATCCCTGGAAGAGCTCCGCTCGTGCTGTCCCCTCGGGTGAGCCCCCCAGCTAACGCCTCCGCACCCAGCTCAACGCCGAGGGCTCTGTGGAGGAGGTTTTCCAGCAAGTCTGCTCCCACCTCGACAGCCTGTAGCCGAACCCCCAGCCCCGCTCCCCCGCCCCCGGCGCGCTCCGGCAGAGACAGCGGAAGCGGCTTTATCCTGTTTTCGTGGACAGAGCTGCGGAGGAAATTTCAAGGACATTGTGTTTGGCTCTTTCCCGTCTCTCCCCAGTAAAGTTCACTTTAATGAGCCCAGACTTTATCTTTTTCTTCTGTCGCAGGAAATGAGTTTTTCTTTCCAGAGATTTTTTTTTTTTTTTTTTTTTCTCCCCTGTCGTCCCCCCCCCAGCCCCTCTGGAGCTGATTAAGGGCAGGAAGCGGGTGTTTATCCCACCGGGGCAGCGGGATGCTGCGCTCGAAGGAAGGGAGGGAGCATCCCCACTGCTCACCCCAGCTTCCCAATCCACGGCCTGCAAGAAGCCTGCAGCCACGTCCTCCAGCCGGTCCCGCTTGCCCCAGTCCCGTCCCGCTTGCTGAACCCCCTTGTGCTCTGGGTGTGTGTCCCTGGAGACGCGGGCAGCATCTGAGCCGTATCCCGCACATGCATCCCTTCCCTCCGGCTCTCCCGTGGGCTGCCCGGGCCTGGGGGTGGCCGGATTCAGACCCCACAGTGGGCCCAGCCATGCTGGGATGGATTTCCACCACTTTCCTGCCTTGGCATTTCCTTGTTTCTTTTGGCTGTCGGGGTTTTTTGGGGTGCGTGGTGGCTGCGATGTGGTGTTTCGGGGTGGCACAACACCCTGGAGCGGGGTGCTCCCTGCCCCGCTGCAACTGGGCACCTGCTGGCGTCGGTGCCACCTCTCAGCCCAGGATGCAGCCCTGTCCCCGGGGGCTAAGGGACTCGCTGGGGACACCCAGCTAAGCCTGGCCACAAGGCTGGGTGTCCTCGTGGGTAGAGGACAGGGTGGGGTTCCTCATGGGGGGGGTGAGTTGCAGGCCCCCCCCCCAGACAGGCAGTTGGGGTGCTGGTGTGGGGGAAGGGGATACGGGGGCTCCCCAGCATCCGCAGAGCTGCCCAGGCACGATGCCACGGCAGAGGGGCTGCAGCAGGGCTGGGGTTCACCCAGCCATAGCAAGGGCAGGAGGCAGCAGAGCTGCAACCCCGGCAGGGCCCCCCACCACTCACTTTTGGGCTGCTGGGAGCCGGGCACAGAGCCAGGGGGCTGAGGGGCCGAGGGGGGGGGCTGGCAGCACCGGGGGCAGCTGAGGTCGCAGGGCCGGAGCAGAGGAAGGAAGCGAGTGGGAAAAAAACAAAAATCCCCAAGAAGAAAACCCAAACCCGCCAGGCTCCGACATCAGCCCTGTGCCCGGGGAGCAAAGGAGCTACCGGCAGAGCTCGGGGCGCTGCGGGGAGGCAGCCGTGTGGCCGGGCAGGAAGGATGCGGCCATCGGACCGGGGCTGGGGTGCTGCCAGCACAGTTGAGCCGGGGCTGGGGTCAGCGGGCGCTTGCCTCGTGCTGACGGGGACGAGGGGACAGGGGGGATGGGTGATTTGGGATGCTACAACCTAAAGCCGGGGAGCGGGGTGACCCGCCTCCCTTGTGCCTCCGTTCCTCTTTGGGTGTGCTGTGAGCGTGCCTCAGTTTCCCCAGGTGGTGAGCAGAGTGGTGGGGCTGGGAGGGGGGGACCCTGCAGTGCCCAGCAGACCTGGGCACCCTGCCCTCCTCCCCAGCATGGCTCCTGGCTGCTTGGTTGATGGGTTTTTAGATTCTTTTCCTCTGGCTGGAAAGCCCGAGGCCTCCCCCATAAGTTGGGGGGGGGGAAGATGCTGTGCTGGGGCTGAGCTGGGTGCACCGGGCTGCATGTGCAGCCACCCCGCAGCCGCAGCCTGTCACCCTGCAGCCACCGCCATCCCGGGGTCCGTCACCGAGGGCCTCCTGCGCATCGCCCTGCAGTGTCACCGCGGGGATTGGGGTGCGGGAGGGCCGGGGGTGCCCGTGCCTGGTCCTGGTCCCCATCCCTGTCCCCATCCCCGGCTGAGCACCCATCCCCACGGTCCCCAGGAGATGGCAGTGCTCTGTCATGGGAGATGTCCTCTGCTCGCCCCAGGGTCACAGACATCTCCAGGGACATCCTGGCTGGTGTGGACAGGCATCACTGGCTTCCCTGGCAGGTCCCCACGGCGTCCCCCTGCCCGTGGCCGTGGGTCGGGATGGAGACAAGCCCCGGGGGCCTGGCCCACCCCTGGCACGGCGTTCCTGGCTCCCAGCCTCCCCGTTAGCTCTCACCTCGGGCGGCAGCCGCTGGCACATGCGGGAGGCATAGGGCAGGGGTGCAGAAGTGGCTCCCTGGGTGCCCCCAGCCACCCACCTCAGTGGTGCTTCGCTTCGCTGTGACCCCCCTGCCCCAGGGGACCTCTCCCCCCCCCGCCAAACCCACCTGCCAGGCAGGGATGTCCAGGCCATCCCCTGCTGCGGCCTGGCCACAGGGTACAGGCAAGGCAGGCAGCAGCGCTGTGGGACCCTCCATCCGCCCCACAGCCCCAGGGTGGGCATCCAGGGCCGTGGGACAGTCACCGGCCTGGGACACGGTGACCCTGCTGGGGTGCTGGCTGGGGGCAGCGTGGGCTGAACGTCGGGGTGCCGTGGGGCAGCTCCCGTCCCCATTGCCGTGGGGCAGCCCCCTCCTCACCGTGCAGGTCGGGCTGTGCTGCAGCAGTGTGTGTGGGGGGGGGTATTTTGGCGGGTGCACCCCACCCGAACCCCTGTGTCCCACCCCTCCGCTCACCAATGCCAGCCCGGGGGGGGTCCCAGGGGATACCCACCCCCGGTACCAGTGCCCCCTCTCCCCCCCCACTCCGGTGCTCAGGGCGCTTCCACCGCACTCCGGTGGTGACGCCCCGCACCGCGCTCTGGGGAAACTGAGGCACGCCGCCTCCCGGGGGGGGGTCGTGGTGGTGTCCCTCCTCTTCCCCCCCCCCCCCCCCGCCCCCCCCCCCCCCCCCCCCGGCACTGCCCGCCGCCCCCCCCCCCCCCCCACCCCCCCTCCTCCTCCGGCCCAGCGGCATTTTCCTGCCCCCGCGCCGCCCGCGGACCCTCCTCCTCCTCCTCCTCCTCCTCCTCCTCCTCCGCCGAAGGGAGTCGGTTTCCTGCCGCCTCCGCCGCCGCCCGGCACTCGGCGCTGGCTCCCGGGGAGCGGCCGCAGGCGGACATGGCCCCCCGCGCTGCCCCGCTCCTGCCGCTGCTGCTGGCTCTGCTCGGCCGCCCGGGTGAGTGGGGCTGGGGGTTCGGGGGGGGGGGGGGGGGGGCACACCGGGATGGGATCCCTGGATGGGATCCATGGGACGGCGGCGGTGGCGGGACCCACCGGTGACTCCGGGCTGGATGGAGTCCAGGTCCCCGGGGGGGGGTGGCCGAAGGGGTCCCGGCTGTGCCGGTGCGGGCAGTGTCACCCCCCCCCGGGAACCTCCCGGGAGAGAAGGTTTTTGGGAGGGGGACAGCCCCGGGGGTGCGGAGGGACAAACCTCCCCCCAACCCCGGGGGGGGACACACTATGCGGCCCTGGTGCTCCCCGGGACCCCCGAAATCCAGGCTGCGTCACTGGGGCTCGGGAGGTGTCGAAGGCGCCGTTGCTGTGCCCCGGCCGAGGCAATGGCACCCCGGGGCTCTGGGGTGGCTTCTGTGGCCTCCCGGCACTGCGGGGTGTGTGCGTCGACCGGGAGCCGGGGCCAAGGAATGGGGAAAAACCCTGTAAAGTCCTGCGTGGGCCATGGGGACAGAGCTGGGGGTTCATTTGCCCCCGGAGCATTCGGGCAGAGAAGCACTAAAGTCACCCCGAGGTCCCTGCGAAGCCACAGGGCAAATTTCAAGGGGCAACGTGCCGGGGGACACCCATGCTGAATGGAGGGCAGGGGGCTGGGGGACCCCGGGGTGCGACCCACCGGCAGAGGAAAAGGGAACTGGGAAGGCAGCAGGAGGCCGGGGCCAGCAGCACTGCCTGTCCTGGCTGGGTCGGTCCCTCCCGGCCACCGCGGGGGCCAGCGCCGGTGGGTGCTGCCAGGCTCGGCACCCCCTCCCTGCCTACTGTCACCCCCTGGTCACTGCCTGGTAGCTGCGCCAGGCAGTCCCTGTCCGGTGAGGCTGTGCCGTATGGGCCATGTCCCCCGTAGCTGTGCCGTACAGTCCCCATCCTACTACCGTAAGTTCTGCGTCCTCCGTAACTGTGCGGTACAGTCCCCATCCTTTAGCTGTGCCATATGGTCCGCGTCCTCTGTAGCTGTGCCGTACAGTCCCTGTCCTATGGCTGTGCCATGCGGTCCCCGTCCTGCATATATGTGCAATAAGGTCCGTGTTCTCCGTAGGTGTGCGATACAGTCCCCATCCTATGGCTGTGCCATATGGTCCACGTCCTATGTAGTTGTGCCATAGAGGCCCTGTCCTCCCTATCTGTGATGTATAGTCCCTATACCACGTAGCTGTGCCATCTGGTCCCCATCCTACACCACTGTGCAATGTCACCTCTGTTCTACGTAGCTGTGCCATACAGTCCGTGTCCTTTGTATTTGTCCCATACAGCCTCCGTCCTATAGGGCTGTGCCATACAGTCCCTGCACTAACACGGCTGTGCTATATGGGCTGAGTCCTAAGTAGCTATGCCATATGGTCCCTGTCCTATTTAGCTGGGGTATATGGTCCCCATGCTACGTAGTTGTGCTATACAGTCCCCAGCCTCCCTAGCTATTGCATACTGTCCCTGTCCTATGTAGCTGTCTAATGCAGTCCTTCTCCTAACTGTTCTATATGGTCCCTAGCCTGTGTAGCTGTGCCATAGTTCCTGTCCTATGTAACTGCAATGCAGTCCCTGTCCTACGTAACTGAGCTATATAGTCCCTGTCGTATGGTCCCTGTCCTGTGTAACTCCACCATATAGACCATGTCCTATTCATCTGTGCCGTACCATCCCAAACTTATGTAGCTGTGCTATATGGTCCCCATCCTATGTGACTGTGCCATATCGTCCCTGCCCTATGTAGCTATGCCATATGGTCCCTGTCCTGCGTAGCTGTGCCACATATGCCACGTCCTGTCCGGCTGCTGCCTCTCTCCAGCAGGGATCCACGGGACTGGGGGTGTCCACAGCGGGTGCGGTGCTGGGGGTGCCCACGGCGGGCGCAGTGTCGCAGGGCCTCATGGACACAGCAGGTTTCCAGAGGCGGGGGACTGGTGCTGCTCCCCACGGGGTGAGCACGGCGCTGGGTCGACCCTTTCTGTCCGCAGGGAGAGGCTGCCCAGTGCCTGGCTGACTTAGAGAGGGGCAGGAATGACATGACCTGCATCAGTCCCAAAGCCTGGTCCCATCTGCCCTGTCATCAGAGCCCTGATGCCACCTCTGCACGGTCCAACAGCCAGCGGTGGCTCGGAAGGTGACAACACCCCCTCAAGTTTGCAGTGCGGGGTCCATCCCCATTCCTGACCCGGGCTGAGACCGGCCAGCTTGTTACACAAATGCCGAGGCGGCACAGCCGGATGCCGGGATGCCAGAGCGGCGCTGCCCGTCCCACGGGGCATCCTGCGCTGCCAGAGCCACCCTGGCTCCGCACCCCCCAGCCCGGCACCCCTGGGCGTTGCTGTCTGCCCAGGGCCTTTGATCTGCTCCCAAAACCCCAGGAATCGCCCCCCCCCCGGTCCCTGACCCGCGGGGGAGCTGCGGTGGGACCGTCCCCGCTCTCTGGTCTTGGCTGCGCCGGAGCAAGGGAGAGGGCGGGCGGCTGGAAAAACATAAAGTGGATTTTCTTTCTTTCTTCCTTTTTATTTTTTTTTCCCTTTCCTGGAGTACAAAAATAACAGTGCCCTTATCTGATCGCCCCGGGCGCCCAGCTGAGCCCCCTTATCTGATCCTGACATAATGCTGGAGCCCGCTGCCTCCAGGGACTGACGGTGCCCGGCTGGCACCGCTGCCCTGCATCGCCCGTGCCGGCATCCCTGCCCTGCGCAGGGGGCGAGCTCAGCCTCGGCCCTACCCGACCTCCCCGCGGGATGCTGCCAGAGGTGTGATGAGCTGCCCGTCCTCTGCCCAGCAATGCCAGGGGCCTCCCGTGGCTGTGCCCGGTGCCGTCGGGGCAGGAGCAGAGGGGAAGAGGGACGCAGCCTGCGGCGCCCAGATAAGCGGCTGTTTATCTCTTCCTCCCGATGCTGCCGGCCGCACGGCCGCCACGCTGGGGGGAGGAAGCGCTGGACAATAGGTGGGCCCGTGGCAGCGTCACCGGGGGGGGGGGGGAGGTCTGCGCCGTGACCCTGCCGCCACGGCCGCGCCACCTCGATGGCGAGACATGGGCCGGGGGTGCCGTGATGGGCACGACGTGGCGCGAGTGGCCCTTTGCCGGCTGCCGCATCCCAAAGCCTCGACAACCCGGAGCATCACGCCCTCCAGCCCCGGTCCCTGCGGGGGCGGCTCGGTGGCCCTGGCGCGGGGTCCAGTCACCTCCCGGCGCGGTGGCTGGAGCCCCCAGGGATGGGAAAGGATGGGATGGGAAGGGACGGAGCTCAGTGGTCACCTCCAAAGCAAACACAGCATCCCAGGCGCCGTCTCCCCATGGGAAGCCCCCAGCTGTGGCCGCGGGGCTTCACGCTGCCCACCCCCCTCCAAGGGGGCACCCATAGGTGCAAGTGGGTCCCTAGGACACCTCCCGGCACAGGGGCCAGCTCGAGGACAGCCCGGCCACGGCAGGGCCGCCTGGGGCAGGGGAAATGGCCGAGGCAAATGGGGATTTACAGGATCAGGCTTTCAAACGCGCTCAGGATTTCCCTTGGCAGCCGCCCACCAGCCCTGCTCGCTCGCGCGCCGTGCGGGGGGTTCGGGATGGGGCAAAGCTCACGCCTCGGCGCCTGCGGAGGATGAGCTTTACGGCCATTTCCATACCTGAGCTTCCCGCTTTCCTGCGGCATAGGGGATGCGGGGGGGGGCTTCCGCCACCGCCCGAGCGTTCGGGGCAGCTGGGCGCGAGTTTTGGCACGCGGCAGCGCCGAGCGGGGACAGCGGATTTTTCCAGCCCGGATCCGAGGGTCATTAACGTGATTGCTGGCAGCGGCAGACGAGCCCTGAGCAAACACATAGCAGATGGTCCCGCAGGCACTGCGCCGGCAATGGGGCCGTGGTGACGCCGTGCCGGGGGCAGGGGGACAGGGCCGGGGCCGGCGTTTGCAACGCAGCCCCCTCCCACATCACGTCCCCTCCGTGTCCTGTCACCCCACATCTGCATGGTGGGGACTGACCGTCTCTTGTTTTCCTCCCAGACCCCGGGAGAGCCGAGGGCTGCGACCTGCAGCCGGTGACGGCGGAGCCGCCCATCGCCCTGTCCTATGCCACCAGCACGGTGCCACGGGGCTGTGTCAGCAGCAGCTCCATAGGCAACAGCCATGAAGTCCACATCCTCAGAGTCGAGTGGTCCAAGGTGAGCGAGCGGGGTCCCGGTGCATCACCCCGGCACTGTCACTCCGGCACTGTCCGCGCCGGGCAGGGTGTCCCGGCAGTTGAAACTGTTTCCTCTGACTAAGGCACAGCAAGAGGACCTGGATTAACTTCTTCACCAAGCTGCTTCTCCCAGCGCAGCCACGGGCATCTCTGGCCCTAACAGTCTTTAGAGGCAACTTTTCTAGCAGCCCATGCTGCCGGGACCGTCTCTGCGCTGGATGTCCCAGGAACCCCTGTTTCCCTGGGGAGGGGGCCTGGTCCCAGCTTGGGAGCAGGGCAGAGCCCCGGGCGCCCAATGGGGACCACACCGGAGAGGGAGGGATGGAGAGAGAGATGGATGGAGGGATGGAGTAGGGATAGAGGGATGGAGGGAGGCACATCACTTGAAGGCAGCCGAGCGAGCGGAAACCTGGTCGCCAGCATTTGCACAGCCTGCTGAGGAGCGATAACCACGCTGTGGGTGCCCCAGGCAGCTTTCAGGCGAGGACGAGCGCAGAGCAGCAGCAGGGCTGGGGCTGCATCCCTGGGTGGCACCGGTACTGGTTGGCACTGGTGGGTGGGTTTAGAATAGAATAGAACAGAACAGAATAGAATAAAATCATCTAGGTTGGAAAAGACCTTCAAGATCATCGAGTCCAACCATCAACCATGCCCACTTTGCACTGGTGCATGGATTTGCACCAGCACCTGAGTTTGCACCGGCATGTGGGTTTGCACAGCTGCTCTGCAGCATGGCCCAGCAACCCTCGTGCTATCTGGGCCCCAGCAAACCCAGCATTCGATTTTGGCCCAGCCCTGGGCCACCCGGCGCCACGCTCCCCCCTCCCCGCCGCCTCCTGGCTCTCCCAGTTCTGCTTTTCAGGGGGAGGCAGGAGCTGGGCCAGGAGCCGCTGGGGCGGGTGCGTTTTGCAAGGGCCCCTCTGTCCCAGCTTAGTGTGACGTGGCCCTGGCACCCAGGCTCGTGAATAAGCGCCGGGGCCGGGGGTGCCCCGGGGTTGTCACCGGCGGCAGTGGGGGACACGCGCTGATGTCACGGCTGCGGCACCGAGCCCTGCGGCGCACGGGGGGAGCCAGGCAGGGACGCGGCTCCACTCACAGAAGAATTACTGGAAGCCGCTTTCTATAAGCAGATCCCCACGATGAAAAAAAAAAAAAAAGAAAAAAAGAAAAAGAAAAAAATAACCTGAAAGGCGGCGGCGGGGCAGTAGCAAGGCTCCCGCCGCTCGCGCAGCTGAACAATGGAGCGCCGCAAAACACGCGGCAGGAAAAAAAGCCACCGGCTCCTCCCCGACGCCCGGGGCCACCCGGGGACCCCGGCCACCCACGCTCGCCACAGGGCCACAGCCAGGCCAGGATGCCCACAGCCCCATCCCGCCGGCCCAGTGCCCGGCACTGGCAGCAGCCTCCACCCCGCTGGTCCCCGGCTGGTTTTCCCTGCTTGCTGCCTGGCTCAGCACTTTGTGAGCGGTGATTCAGGCAGCAGTTGCCAAACTTAGCGCCTGGTGTTTTGGCTTCCCCATCCGGATTTCTGGCTGGAGGCCACCGGGCAGTGTCGGCCACGGAGAGCGGTGCTTACCACTGCTGTGCCCCCAGCATCCCTCTGTACCGGTATGGCTGGTCCCAAGCCTGGAGCGGCTGCATGGTGCTGGGATGGGGCTGGGAAACCCGCGGGGGGACATCCCGGTGCCCGGGGTGGGGATGCTCTGGTCTTCAGTGGGGGGACACCCTGGTACCTACAGTGGGGATGCTCCAGTGCCCAGGGTGGGGATGCCCTGGCCCCAGTGTGGGAATGCTCCAGTCCCCAGTATGAGGATGCTCTGGTTGCCAGTGTAGGGATGCCCCAGTCCCTGGTGTGGGGACATGTCAGTCTCTGGTGTGGGGACACCCCAGTCTGCAGTGGGGTGACACCAGGGTGCCCAGTGCAGAGATTACTCAGTCCCTGATGCAAGGATGCCCTGGTCCCCAAGGGGGTGTGCCTGGACCCCAGTATGGGGGTGCCCTGGACCCCAGTGTCACCAACTCTGAGGTGGGAAAGCTCTGGTCCCTTGCTCAGGGGAGCCGGGGGTTGTTTGCCTCCCCCAGTGTGGGTCCACATCCATGTGGCATCTCTGCATCCCCCCAGCCTGCCCCCCCCCTAAACCTGGCCACGGCTGCCTCCGCATGGCTTGTGCTTGGGGCCAGCCCCAGGGCTCTCCCTGCTGCCTCTGGCTCTGGGAACAGGTGGGGTGGCCAGGGGGCACCCAGGGAGGTGACAATAATTGGGGCTTGGTGGCTGCGGTGGTGACACTCTCCCCTTTTCCCCCCCCCCAGGTCTCTGCCTTCCCACTGAAGGTGTCCGTCACACCACAAGCTGGTAGCTGCGCCCCGTCACCAGTGCTCATCCTCCTGTGTGCCCGCTGCTCAGCCATCGTCACCTCCCCGTGCCCGGACCTGATCGTCCGCACCGTGAGTGCCGCAGCCCCGCACCAGGAGCAACCCCGGGCGGGCAGCAGGGCTGGGGCCATTCCCAGATATATTTGGGGGGGGGGGGGGGGGGGGGGGCGTCCCTGGAGGAGACTGGTACCCCCAACCCTGGAGACGGTGCTCATGGTGCCCCGGGGAGGAGGGAATGCAACTGGCCGCTGCCGGCAGCGCTGAGCACGGGGCTGGCTGGGCAGGGAATGACGCACAGGGCTGGAAAAAGCTCCCGTTTCCTCCGGATGGCGGGAGGAAGGTCAGGGATGGGGTTTGGCTCCAGCGAGCTGAGCCGGGCCCGGGCGCTTTGTTAGCAAAATAAACCTCCTGCTTTGTTTGTGGCTAATAATAAAGTGGGCTGAGCTCTCCGCGTGCCGCCGGCCGCCTACGCTGCTCCCAGCCCGTGGCCCCAAAAAATCCCTGTTCATCTGGGGTGACCCCCAGCCACGATGGAACCACGGCTCCAGGGATGCCCGCCTGGCTTAGCTTTACACCCGCATCCTCCATGCCGGGGGAAAGGCTTTCCACGCTTTCACCGTGCCAGCCTGCGCCAGGGAGGGATGCGCCTTGCCCCCCACCCCTCCCCGGCTCAGGCTGCCGCTCGCCCCGCAGGACGCCCACCTCAGCCCGGGGACCATCGAAGCACAGGGCCCCGAGCCACCCGTGGCCGCCAGCGAGGGGCAGCTGCTGGCCTGGGCTCGGGATACCTACAGGGGCATCACATCCTACAGCGAGCTGCGGGACCCCCGCTGGGTCCAGGTCCGCCTGGGAGAAGGTGCGTGGGGCCGGGGGCTGGCACTGGGGGGCCAGGGTGGGCAGCGATGCTCTTCCTTCTCCTGAAGGGTGACAACCCGCCGGGGCGAAGCACGGTCCCGGGGGAGATGCTATAGGGACCGATGCCCCCGGCCCGGAGCATCTCCCCACCTGCTGAGCACGGTTTGGCTTTGGTGACCCCTCGCCCCCCACCTCCACAGCCGCCGACAGCCCCCGGGACTGCGTCCCCCAGGAGCGCTTCAATGCCACGCTGCACCTCGAGACTGAGGTCTTCTTCCACGGGGTGAAGGGCTGCTCACGCGGGGACACGCAGAGCACCAGGGCTGCCCACATCATCCGCCTGCAGCCTGAGCCCAGGTACCGCGCAGTGCCGGCAGTGGGACCCCCGGGGGTGGCGGGGGGGGGGGGGGACATGCTTGGAGATGCTCAAGAAGGGGTTGGGGTGTCTCACAGGCAGAGACCCCCCCCATCCCGAGGAGGGGTACAGGGTCTACTGGTGTGGGATGCTGATGCTGGGGGTGGTTTCGCAGCTCCCCCATCACAGAGGTGAACTTGTCCCTGAGCTGTCCCGAGAGAGCCGTGAGCAACCAGATCCTCATCCTGCAGAGCCGGGCCAACCTCACCTGGTCCCTCTCCGTCAACAACTGCCACATCCAGTTCTTGGTAGGGCCCCTCTTGAGAGGGACGTGTGTGTTGTGTCCCCCCCCCCCCCCCAAGGGGTCTGCCAGATGCCAAGAGATGCCGGTGGCACGGGGAGGGTGGCAGGAGGGCACCTGGCAGCCCCTTCGCTGCAAGCCGTCCTAACGGGGACGAACCCAGAAGCCGTCCCTGCCTTGAGCATCCCTAGCTGTCCCCATCCCCGCTCAGCCCACCCTGTGCTGCCCACTCCCCTACCGTAGGTCTCCGGGAACTACAAGATCATGTCCATCTCCCCGATGCTGCTCCCCGGGGAGCTCCTGCCTGACACAGAGTGGGGGCTCGTCGGCAAAGCCTTCGAGAAAAACTACAGCATCATCGCCTCCTATTCCGCCATCCCCGCCAGCACCCGCATCAGCCTGGAGATCCAGGAGCACGGTGAGGCCCCTGGCGCCCCAGGACTGGGCAGGATGGGGGGGGGGGTCCCACCGCCCCCCACTCAGCCCCCCCCATCTCTCTGGCCCGCAGAGGCGATCAGGAGGGCACCCGCAACACCCACCCCCCCGGCCCCCACCGCCAACTCGCTGCCCCACACGCTGCTATTCATGCTCCGTCCCTGGAAGTGTACGGATGAAACCATGGAGATCGTCATCGCCAGGTCCCACCTGGAGGTAAGGGGGGTTGGGGGGGGGGGTCTGATGCCCACCAGTATCGCCCAGGGGGGGGTCGCATCCTGCTCGGGGTGGGTGGCACGGGGCTCTCCCCAGCCAGTGAGTGACCACTGGGTTTGTTTCTCCCAGCCCATCAAGGATGTGGTGAACATCACCCTGCGGGACATCAGCTGCCAGGCAGAGAAAAATGCCACTCACTTCATGCTGAGAACCCCCCTCAGCCACTGCGGCACCTCGCTGGAGGACAGGGGCCACGCCAACAATGAGGTGAGTGGGGGGCCAGCCGGGGCACTGCCCCCAGCCCCGTTGAAATCCCACGGGGGCTTCAGTGATGCCCGGTGGGGCTTCTCCACTGGGACATCCTTGTTTTTTTTCATGGCTGGAAACATCCTGCTGCAGCCCACAGCTGAGTCCTGCTGCTGCGCCTGGGTGCTGGTGGAGATTGGGGGGGGGGGGGGGGGGGGGCGGGTGGTAGGACCCCCATCCCATCCCAGTGGGAACAATGGACCCCGACCGTGGGGACCACTTGGCTGATCCAAACTTCTCCACCTTCTGGCAGCTCATCCTCAACCTGGCCAAGGGTGCAGCGCCCCGGAGCGTGCGGGTAAGAGCTGGGTTTCCCAGCGGGACCGGGGAGGGGAGTGGGACCGTGGGAGAAGGGTGGCAGTGCCACAGCCGGCTGGGTGCTGGGGCGGGGGTGACCTCAGCACCATCCCTGCTTGCAGGTGGCCTTCCAGTGCAAGATCCCACGGGAGCTCTTCCTGCGCCTCTTCCCCACTGCCGCCTTTGAGGCACCGCAGACGGAGCTGGAGGTCAACAAGGAGGCTTTCGTGCAGGTACTGCCACCGGCTCGGTGCCTGGGTTGCAGGGGGGGTCCAGGCATCCCCAGGCCGGTGACCCTGATGATGTGTCCCCCCTTCCCTCCGCGGCAGGCATCCATGCGGTGGGAGGACCACCCCGCCGACCTGCAGCTGAAGGAGTGCTGGCTGGGGGCACCGGGGCGGGAGTCGGTGCTGCTGGTGCAAGGCGGGGAGGCACGTGGCAAGGGGGTGGCCATGCTGGAGGGCCCCCCCCAGCAGCCACGGGAGGAAGGTCTGGCGCTTCCGCTTCACCTACGCCATCCCCGAGGGCGGGCGCGTTCCCTTGTCCACCACCCTCAAGTGCAACGCCGGCTTGCAGGTCAGTGTGAGTAACCCCCCCACCCCGTGATGCCACCGTGCTGGTCCCCACCGTCAGCGGTGGCAGCCTGCCGGCTTTGTCCCACACTGCGGAGTGGGGGATCCCAGCTGGGAGCAGCACCCCCAGTCCCCAAAGAGCCTGGGGGCTCCCAGCCCTGTCCCCCTGATGGGGTGTGGGTCTTCCCCCCACCCACCCCTCACCCCCGCCTCCACCTCCGCAGAACAACACCATCTTCGAGAAGGTCCTGGAGGTGACAGTGAAGGACAGCTGGCGGCCACCCAACAGTGAGTTTGGGGCAGGGGAGGGAGCCGGGGCAGGAGTGGAAGTGGGTAGGGGACCCTCTCCCCAGCGTGGTGGTGCTGATGGCCTCATCCTCCTGCAGATCATGGTCTGGGGCTGGCCGCTGTCCTGGGCATCACCTTCGGCGCCTTCCTCATCGGGGCACTCCTCACTGCCGGGCTCTGGTACATCTACTCGCACACCCGTGAGTACCCACCGCCCCTAGGGACCCCCACAGTGGGATGCGGAGGGGCCACACACATGTCCCTTGCTGGGTTGCCCATGTCCTGCCCTGGCCCAAAGCCCCCTGGCCAAGGTCCCCATGCGAGCCAGGGACGAGGCTGCTGCATTGCCATCATCCGTATGGCCTTCCTGGCAATGCCACAGGGGAATAACCCCACAGCTTCCCAGGGTCCCCCCTACTGCCCTGGGGTCCCCCGCTGCCACCGGCCCTAACTCCTGCTCCTGGTGCCATCATGGTCCCCAATGCCCATCTCCATCCCGGGGGCTCAGGGGCCGGCTGGAGAGCAATCGGGGAGGGTTTGTGCATGGGGGCTGGAAGGTCCCTTGGGGACGAGCCATGGCCACCACTGGCCACCCTGAGTTTGGTTTCCCCTTGGTGTTTCTCCCCCTGGCCCCATGGCGGGCGTTGTGTGAGCCAGGTCCCACCTCCAAACTGCAGCCGGTTTCCAGCACGGCGCCAGCCTCGGAGAGCAGCAGCACCAACCACAGCATCGGCAGCACCCAGAGCACCCCCTGCTCCACCAGCAGCATGGCCTGACCCCCCCGGGCCCCCCCGAGCCTGGCCAGCCCCCATCCGCCGGACTTGGGGACACACCCCAGCTCCATTAAGCTGGTTTTTTGCCCCAAATCTCAGGCTGAGCCCGGAGGGGGCCTCCGTTACTCATTCAGTGAATGCTTTGGCCCCCCGAGGACAGCCCACGCCGGGGAGGGGGGGCACCCTGCAACCTCCCCAGGGTCGCCCGCTGCGGGGTGCGCCAGGGAGGTAGAGAGAGCAGCTATTGCCAAAGTCCCCCCGAGGCTCCCCATCAAATGGGGGCAGGGGGGGCAAAAGTGGGTGCCCCCAGGATGTGCCCCGGCACTTGAGGTGACACCCACACCCCTCCTGCGTCCCCCCAAGAAGGCAGCAGGCACCACTGGGAGCAGCAAGGTTTATTGGGGAGGGGGGGGTGCAGGGCTGCTGCTCCCCCACAGGGCGTTGGGCAGAAACCACCCCCCCCCCAGCTCCTCATCCAAGTTACAAACTCTTATTAATAATAAAAATCTTCTCTACGTTAAGTTAGTAGCGCCCTGATGCCGAGCCTCGCTGCAGCTCGAGGCTCTCACCTACCGCCCCCCCAAAACCGTCCATCCCCCCAGGCACCGGGACTCCGGCACAGCCTGGGGCAGCCCCCCTACAGCCTGGGGCCCCCCCTAGTTGGTTTCACCAAGGTGGGCTGGGAGCATACCCCCCCATGGCCAGTGTCCCCAGCGGGGACACAGGTACAAGGCACTGGGGTGAAAAGATCCGAGCCGGGATGGGGTTGGGGGTCCCGCGTCCCCCCTCCCAGCCCATCTCCAAGTATCATCGGGGGCAGAACCGGTAAAAAGTAAAAACCGGTAAAAAGTACCTTCAAGTAAAAAGAGGCGCAAAGCCCCGTCCACCCCCACGTTACTGGGAGAGCGCAGGGTCGAGCAGCCGGAGGACCCCCCCCACCAAGTGCAGGCTGCCGGTGACCAGGACACGGATGGCGGCCGCCTCCTGCAGCAGCACGGCCCCGCTGCTGGCGGCGGGGTGGTGAGCCCCCGTGGCAGCGGGTGCTGCCAGGTGGGGGTCCCGGCCCTGTGCCACCCACCGCAGCGCCTGGGCCAGGCAAGGGAAGACGAGGGCTGGGGAATTGAGGGGTCGCGGGGCCGGGGGGACCAGAAGCAAGGTCCCTCGGGCAGGAGGTGGCTGCAGCAGCCCCCCCGCCCGCAGGGGGGCCGAGAGCCAGGGGTCCTGCCCCGCTTTCTCCTCCAGCAGCCGAGTCCACTTCTGCTGGTTCTCCAGGCAGCGGGTCAGGGCGGTCTCCAGCGTCACGTTGAAGTTTTGCTGGTCTGGAAGAGATGGGGATGGGGGTCAGGGATTAGGTGGGGCCAGGGAGGGGTCAGGGATGGGGGGGCCGGGGGAGACCCTGGCTCCCCGGCACTCACCCGCGTTGCTGGCCATCGACACCTCCGTGAAGTTGGGGCAGAAGACAGCGTAGTCAAAGTGGCAGGGCTGTGGGGAGAGGGGGGGGGTGTCAGTGCTGTGGGAGCCCTCAGGACCCACCCATGGGATTCCTACGGGGACCTGTCCCACATCTGAGTTCCCCCCTGCATCCAGGGCTGCGAGACCCCTGGGGGGGGGCACTGAGGCTGGATACAACCGGGGACAGCAGGGTGGACAGACAGACAGACAGCACACGGCATCAGCTCCACCTCGTGGCTCCCTGCACTCACAGCAAAGCAGGTCCCAGCACAGGCAGAGAACCCAGGCGTCCGGGCCCACTGACACCCCCCCCCACCCCCCCAAAACCTCACCAGCAGCAGCTTGAGCAGTGCCGCCGTGTCCCGGTCCCCCGTGGCGTTGAACAGCAGCACACGCACCTCGGAGCCGCTGCGGGGAGAAAGGGTGGGGGTGGCCCGTGCCCCATGGGGACCCCCGGCACCACCACCGTGCCCCGCAGCGTGTGTCGTTCCCCCCCCCCCCCCTTACTCGTGGGGCTTGTCCTGGTTGAGGGCGGCCTGGCGGAACCAGCGGACGCAAGCCTGGATGCTGCTGGTGGTGTGAGCCCCGTCCAGGTACCACGTCACGGGGCCGCGGGGCAGCACCTGGGTCCGGCCCAGCCACTCCGTGTCCCGCAGGCCTGGGGGGGGGGGGCACAGGGCATGGCTGGGACCCCCAGGTGCCCCTCCAGCACCGGGACCCCCGCGGGGATCAAATGCGGGGCGGGCAGCCAGGCTGTGCCCTCCAGTACAGGCAGCACTGGCCGGGGGCCCGGTGTGGTGTGTGTCCCCCCCCCAAAGCCCTGCAACACGACAGCAGGGGGAGGGGGGGGGGCAGCCCGGCACAGCCATACTGCACCTTGGATCATGGCATCGGTGGGTCGAAAGGTGGGCGCCAGCGGCACCAGCCTCCCCACCAGCTCGGTGCCTGATGGCACCTCCTTCAGCTCCCCGAGACCTGGGGGGACAGGCGCCCCGCTGAGACCCTGGGGGCCACAACGGGGTCTGACCCCCCCCCCGTCCCCATCCCCGTCCCCCCACCTTACCCCGGCAGCCGCGGAGCTGCAGCCAGGTCCGTGCCAGCTGCAAGGCCAGGGCGGCGTTGGAGCGTTGGTGGGCGCCCGCCAGCCCCAGCTCCAGCGCCTGATTGTCCCCCTCGAAGGCGTCCAGCTCCGGGCAGAGGTAGAGGGGACACTGCGGAGAGAAGAGGCTGAGCTCCCCCCCCCCGTCATGGGGTATCCCCCATCCACCCCCACCACCACCCAACTCACCTCCCGCTCCTGGGCTCGGTCCCTCAGCACCTCCAGCGGCCCCTCCGGCTGCGCCACGGTGAACGCCGGCACGCCAGGCTGCGAAGGACGGGGGTGCTCAGGGCCACGGGGCTGCTCAGAGCCACGAGGGAGCACACCTTGAAACTGCGAGAGGGTGGAGGACTGGGTCTCCCTACCTTAAAAATGCCCCCCTTCTGCCAGGCGATCTTCTCCATGGTGTCCCCCAGGATGCTGGTGTGGTCGATGCCCAGGGACGAGACCCCACACACCACCGGCGCCCTGGGGACGCAGCACGGCAGTGTCCCTGCTGTCCCTCCGCCGTGGGGACACCAGGCCCTGGCAGCCCCTGGCAGGCTCGGCTCCGCTGGCTCCTACCTGATGATGTTAGTGCAGTCGTAGGCGCCACCAATGCCAACCTCCACCACCGCCAGGTCCACCTGGGGACACGGGGGACACTGGAGCCATCACAGGGCCACCAGCAGAATGTGTCCCCATGGATTCAGGGATGCGGATGGGGCCCGGTCCCTGCCACCGTCCCTCCAAACCCATGCCTGAACATGCACCCTACTCGTGGGGAGACCATCCACCCGACACAGCATCCCCTGGTTACAGCCACAACAGCCTGACCGATGCCAAGTTCTGCCCCAGGTCAGGGCTGGACCCCAGGTGTCCCCCCTCCCCGAAGTCCCCACCAACGTGACATCCCCATCACAAGCTGGAGGCCACCACCACCTACCTTCTCCTGCAGGAAGACATGGAAGGCCATGATGGTGAGGAAGCGGAAGTATGCTGGCATGCTGGCACACGCCGGGTCCTGCCGGGCAGAGTGGGCATAAAAGGATGGCATGGAGCATCCCCAACCGGCGCTGGGGTCCACGGCCCCGGGGGGGGGGTCCCAGGGGAGGAAGCACCCCCCACAAGCCCTGCCACCCCCACCTTGGTCTCCTCCAGGCGGTTGTAGACGAGCCAGAAGTACTTGCTGAAGAGGTCCTTGCTGATGGGCTGCCCGTTGATGCGGATTCGCTCACGCACCTGCACCAGGTGAGGGGAGCTGGGGGGGGGCAGAGCAGGCGGGGGCCATGGTCAGGCACGGCACCACCGGCCCCCCCAAACCTCCTAATCCCCCCTGCCCACCTGTAAAAGCCAGTCTTCAGCCCGTAGCTGCGGAGTATGCACTCGGTGAAGGCACACACCGAGCCCTGGGGAGACGGCAGCGTTAAAACCCCCCGTGCCAGGGCAGGGGCAAACGGAGCCACAGATGCTGGTGGCCCCCCTCGCCCCCCCAGGCACTGCCCGCCAGCCTCACCTTGCCCTTCGTCCCTGTGACGTGGATGATGTTCAGTCGATCCAGGTCCTCGACCTGCAGGAGGTCAACCACCCCGTGAGACCCCCGCGGCAGCCAGGGCCGAGCACGGCGGCACCGCTGCTGGGATGGGGGGGGGGGGACAGGGACAGGGACCCCCCTCACCCTTCAGCCCGCTCCTCTCCAAAAAGCCCCGCATGGCTTCCAGCTGGGCTTGGGGATCACCACGTTCCCGTTTCACCTGCTCCAGGTAGCTGGCGTTGGTCTGCAGGGTGTTGAGGGTCCGGATGGTGTCCTGGAAAGACCCCCGGAGGTGGTCAGGATGGCACCCATCACCGCAGCCTCAGGGCTGTGCCCACCGCCACGGCCCCGGGGGCCAGCCTGCCCTGTGCCCACTGCACCCCCACCCACCCCATGGAGCTCAGTTCCCTCGGCGGCACTCGCAGCCGCCCACGCCGGCGGCATCTCCGCCATGGCCCCGCGGGGACGTGCCGGCAGCGCCAGAGTCTGTCGCGGCGATGCCGTGGGGATGGGGACGGGCTACTTATCGGCAAGGGGAGCCCGCCCCTTCCCGGGTGCCCCTTGGCCCCATGGGGGGGGGGGGGGGGCACAGGGCAGCCCAGCACCCAGCACCCACCTCTGCCCCGGCGGGACAAGGCCGCCCGTGGGCGCGAGCGGGCGGTGCTCCGGTGCTGGCATCTGTGCCCGCTGGTGTTTAATTATAGGCGCAAACGAAGCAACAGAGCTGCACCTGCATGGCGCACGCAAGACACCCCGCTGCACAGCCACGGCCGCTGCCAGAGGTCACCGGTGCCACCGAGCTCCCGGAACCCGCAGCGGGGGGATGCGGGCCTGGCCCCGGCACCGCCGCGGTGGGCACCTGGCGTGGGACAAGCCCGTGTCCCCGGCGTGGGGACACCCCACCCGAGCAGCCGGGCCCCGTCCCAGCAGCCGGCGGCGCGGGGACCCGTGGCGGTTCCGGCCCCGGTGAGCGCGGGGCTGGGGCGGGACAGCTCCCCTCTCCCGGGGGGCTCCCGCACCGTCCCTCAGCCTGGGGACCGCCGGCGTCCCCGCGATGCCAGGCAGCCGCGTGGGCCCGGGACGCGCCCCCGCCTGTCGGACCGGGTCCCGCTGCGGGCCGGGGTCACGCCGGTGCCGCCACGAGGAACGGAGGTTTGCGGGGCACCGGCGGTCCCCGGCGGAAAGAAGGGCGAGATGGTGAGCGGCGGCTGGCGCGGCCCGGGGCTGCGGGACAGGGGCAACCCCGCAGGCGGGGCCGGGGGTCCGGCCGCCCCGCACGGTACCGGAGCCACCTCGCTGTCCCGGCCCCGCGACCAGCCCACCCCCGAGCTCGCAGGCCTGCGGCTCGGGAAGGGACCGCCGGTGCTGGGGAAGGGACCGCCGGTGCTGGGGAACCCCGCCGGCCGCCCTCCAGCTCCGGGCTCGGTGGGATGCCCCGGGCCGCAAACGCGCAGTCCGGCCGGCTGCAGCCTCCCGGTGCCCCCGCCGCACGATCCAGGCCCCCCCCCCTCCCCGGCAGCACTCGGTGCGAGGTCCCGCTCCCCCCCCCCCCCCCCCCCGCCCGTACCTGGTAGTCCATGGCGGGGGCACGCGCCGGCCGCGTGCTGAACCGGCGCTCGGCGGCGGCAATTGCCCGCAACGCCCCACGTAGCGCGCGCAGCCCCCGCGCCACCATCCCGCCGCGCCGCGCGCCTGCCGCCGGGAATCCGCGCCACCCCCTGGGGCGGGACCACCCCCACCAGCCCCCGCCCCGCCCGCCGCCATCTTGGAAATGGGCATTGCGCCGCCACGTCGGAGGGGGGCGCCATCTTTGCGAGGGGCAGGGAAGGAGGAGGGAGGGCGAGCGGGCGCGGACCCTTCCTCCTCCCGCGGAGCCAGCAAGCCCGGCACGGCCGAGCCAGGACGCAGCGCGGCGGCGCCGGTCCCCGCAGCACGACACCGGGACACGAGGGGCTGCTCTGGGGTGCAGGCCCCCCCCCCCCCCCCTCAGCTCTCCGGCCCCCAGCCAGGCAGCATCCCCCTCACCCTCTGCTCGTGCCGCTGTGTTAATCCGCTGCAGCGCTAATTGCGCTGGCCCTCCCTCCCGTTAACAGCGCAGGGGTGGGCACCCCCCAGGAGGGGAGCACCGGGGGGGTTGGGGGGGGGGAGTTGCGATGTCCCAACCCTGGGCGCCCGTCCTCGGGGATGACAGAGGCGCTGTCTTACAGCACTCCAGCTGCTTTCTCCCTTTAGGCAAAAGAGTGACACAAGGTTAAAACCAGCCGTTTGGGACAGGATTGTGTTTATTCACAACCAGCAGAAGTGATCTGGCTTATTGCTTGCAACCAACTTCATTTTTTCCAAAGAAACCAAGTCCCCCTAACCAGACACTGTTTCAGAGCCCCGCATCGAGAGAGATTTACCTTGTACACGTCCTTTATCATCCTCACTTTTTGTCCTGAGAACAGCCCTGCTCACCACTGCTTCCTCCTGACACCTTATGCTACCGACGTGGCTTTTGCATTAGTCTAGTTAATGGACAACCTATCAAATGCCAAAGGTTATCACCTGCTGCATGTTATACACGTTATTTTTTTGAAAGTCTTGGGATCCATGGGGCTCACTGAGAAAAGGGCCAGCTGCAGCTGACAGCCATGGAAGACAAAGTGTTCAGTGAGCGGTTCCGCTACAGCAGGCTGTGAAGGAGCACTCGCTCTGTATGAGTTGGTCCGGACAAGCTCTGGCTGGTCACTGTACCCAGGGAAGGCAGCGGTCTCACTCTAGACTCACGCAAAGAGCTCCAGGGCAGAGAAGCAGACACGCGAGTGTTTAAAGAGTCACCCTGCTCCCAGCACAGTGTTCCAAACACTGCCAGGCCATCGTGAAATCCCTGCAGACAGTGGGACGGCAGGTCTCGCCCCAGGCTGAGGCGAGCACTCACAACTCCCTTCCCCATCCAAACTCCTGCCACAGCCAGCACTACAGGGAAAGCATGCAGCAGGCTGGGTGTGTCTTGACACGACTCCCAGTTGCAGTTTGCATGAAGAAAGCGTGGATACCACATGCTGTTACAGAGATCAACGATTCCCACCATAAATCCTGGCTGTATGGAGCAACCAGCTCTGCCAGCCGCCCCTCTGGTTTGCCCCTTTCTAGGCTAGAGCCAGTGTGAGTTAGTCACGCTGTCTAGAGCGACTCTGCCTTCCCCAGGACACCTCCGCATTACTCAGAAGTGCCTGCCTTGTCCTACATCAACGCTTCAGCATTCAAAGGACACACCGTGCAGCAGCTATGACCAACCGAGAGAGCTGCAACATATCCCAGCAGGGCCCAGTTTGGTCCAGGGCAGGTACTCCCAGTCCTGCCAGTCACAGCACCGCTTGCCAAGAGCCCCAGCACCAACAGAGCCACTTTCTCCATCACCAGGTCCATAACAATCGATCCACAAGATTAACGTAACCAATACAGACTGTTGCAGGGGGAACACAGGCTTTGTGCCAAAGCTGCAGGGAAACAACCCCAGGCTCGCAGGCATCACCTTCCCAGTCACACAGCTCCACAGTGGCTGAGCTGCTGCGTGAGAAGAGAGGACGGCAGAGCTCGGTTAAAGCCAGCAGACACTTCTCCTTGAAGAAAGTCCCTTCCCAGACAGAACGACCCCACCAGGACATCCCCGCTCAATGCAACCTGCAGAGTAGCCCAGCCGGGACCCCGCTGGGGAAGCCCCTGCTCAAAACACTCTGTCAAATTCAGTCTGGTTGGTTGCAGTCGGGTTCCTGCCCTGGTTTGCTGGCTGCTGGGGCATGTGCCCACCCCTCCTGCGTGGTGGGGCCAGGTACTCGAACATGGACTGGTTGTGCGTGGACAGCATGTTTTTGAGGTCCGAGGGCATGGGGTCTGACCAGAAGAAGTCATGGTTCAGCGCATCGTCGCTGTCAATCCGCTGGGCGGGATCCAGCACCAGCAGCTTGTCAATGAGGTCGAGTGCATAGGGGTCTTTGACGTAGGCTTTCAGGCGATCCTTCACCTTGCGCTTCTGGCCTTTGGGGAGATCCAGCTTCTGGTACAGCTCATATTTATCCACATTCGGCCAAACCTGGAAAGGGGCAGGAAAGGGGGGTTGGGAGGAAATAATTATGAACAGAACAAGCCATTTTTGATGCAAATACCCTCAGGGAAACCAAGGTGAGGTCTGCCAAGAGAACAATACTATTTAATAACCTCCAAGCTGGCAGGCCTTGTTCCCACAGCATGAAGGAGGCACTAAAAGGTGCACTAAAGCCTGGAGACACATGGACAAGTCAAGACAGAGTCTTCCTGGTGTGGGAATGGCACCCAAGATGCTCCAGATCTCTGGTTCTCCCACAAGAGCTACTAGAGAGCACAGCTCAGGCCAGCTAAAACATCCAGAAATCTAAAATGACAAAACTTATTGTTAAACAACCACCTGGATGTATGTGGCACCTTTTATCCTTAGAAAGCAAAGCCTGCTGCAATCACCAGTGCTTACCTCAACCCCGATCTGGGAGAGACCACAGCAGGTATCTACATATAAAAGAAAGCGCCTTCAATGTATACATAATATATGTAACAGAAGCGTCAGGCCTCTGCAGCTGCCTGCACAACACATCCCACCAGATTACAGCCCTGGAGAAGAGATCCCTCAGCTCGACCACCCACAAGAGGGCAGGACAAGCTGCCATTAAATAAGGAGCTGAGAAAGGGCCGAGTGCTCACACCAGGGCTGAGTTGATGCCACAAATCATAAGCCAGAATTAAAGCAGCTTTTCAAGGTGACCAGTGCAAAGCACCCAAGACAAACTTCTCAACACAAAACAAAAAAACCCCCACCCTTCTTTTAAGCAGAAATTCAGAGGGTGTTTATGAGAGACAACCCCCAAACACAGGCTAGAACAGATTCCTACATGTAATGTTCTGTTCTTTCACACGCGGAGCTGCCAGCATCCTCTCGGCGCTCAAAAACAAGGACACGACTCACCCCTCCCGAAAGAGGTCTGGGAGGCCAAGTTCACCCTCTTCTCCTTAAGAGGTTGAGCACAAGTAACATCACAGCTGTAGTTTACACAGAGCAGCAAGGAACGTCCCACTGTGCACTTGGCTCCCAGGAGGCAAACAGAATTTGCAGGAGCTTCCCCAGCCTCCCTGCCAGCAGCAGGCACACTCCAGTGCCAGGAACGTGCAGCAGCCATTGCACAGGGCAGGGAAGAGGCCCAGGAGCACTCCATCCCGGTCCCTGCCCACAACACCGCTTCACACCTCTCTCCTGCCCTCCACAGCTTGCCCACACTCTTGCCCTCACCTCCGGTGTGATGGATCCACAGAGCTGGCTGATGAGGGTGAGCTGGTGCTGCTCTGTGTTCCCCTGCATGATGGGGCTGCGGGTCCACATCTCTGCCATGATGCAGCCTCCGCCCCACAGGTCAATGGGGGGACCATAGTCCCGCTCCCCTAAACGGAGATGCCGTTGTTAGTCACCCAGGGGAAGGAGAAGGGCAGAGAAGCCGGCAGAGCCCATCACCTCCTACCTAGGAGCAGCTCTGGCGGCCGATACCACAGAGTCACTACCCGGTTGGTGTAGCGGTTTGGCTGGCTGTTCTTAGCCAGGCTGAAAGCTCGAGCCAGCCCGAAGTCTGCAAGCTTCAGGACTCCATCCCGCGTGATCAGGACATTCGCAGCTTTCATGTCTCGATGCAAGATCTGTACAAGGACAGACATCGAAAGGTTAAGCCATTAAGGCACCCTCCTTGGGTCCCTGGTGCCAGCTGGGTACTCATACTCCGGAGGTGGAGGACAAGGAAGGACTTCCCTCCAGCCTGCACTAAGACACCCACTCCTTGGAAAGCTACAGAGAGCAGGGTGACCTCAGGGCACAGCATGGATCTGGCCCATTACCTTGTTCCTGTGGATGTAGTAAAGTCCATTCAATAGCATCTGCATAACTTTCTTGATCTCCGAGAGCGTGAACTTGACGTGAGCATTGCTGAGAAGGCCAGCCAGGTCGTGCTCGCAGAAGTCAAACACAAGGTAGATACTGCCCTTGCAGCGGTTGTATGGAGAGGCTACAGGGAGAGGCAAGGAGAGACTGTCAGCGAGGGACCCTTAACTCCATCACAGCTCCTCCTGACCTCCAGCCACCCTGCGGCTCATACAGTGCTCACTAGACAAAACCTCGGGGCACAGGAACACAGAGAACCAGAGACAGCCTGCAGGCCTCAAGATCCTTCGTAAAGAGGCACTAAGACAGCACAGCTAGCAAGGGAAGAACAAGGGATGAGAATCAGAGTAGTGAATGTCGTCAGGCAAGGAAAGGGCATGAAAATCTTTGAAAGCTTCATTTTGTGTTGTTCCATGTGCATAACGGCTGTGGGGTTTCCTCCTTGCAAGCTGTGGCTGGTAGGTGTACATACCGCTAGCTGCCAGCCAAGCACTATCACTGATTGCATCAGCGATAGAGCAGGCACCCGCAAAGACAGCCCCAGGAAAAATGCAGAAAGAGAGAAAATCCATCTAATGTAACACTAGAAAGTGAGGCTTTCTGCAACCTCAAACAGCATCTACGAAAACGGACTGATCTCAAAGTAATTTAAAACTCCAACTCCAATTGTCAAAAAATTGCCCAGAAGTCAGTAACAGGAAACCTCAAATGAAGCAATCGATTTCAATCTTGTTCCTAGAGCACACATGCAAAACATTATTAAAAACAAAGGCTAATTTTCATCAGCTGTAATCAGCAAAACCTGCTGATCAGCAACTCCAACCGGAAAATGAGGGTTAAGCTCAACCGCCATAGAAATACTCCACTCTCCTCTGCCAGCCAGAAGGGTGCCTGCTAGATCAGGTTTGCAGTTCCTTACACGGATACGGTCCCTACCACACCTTTCATAGGTAAAAAGAGAAAAGCTTAAATTTTGAGAACAGCAAATGCAACGTTTCTACTTTACTGGAAACTGAGGTCAAGGTAGATTTGGATGAAAACTGGAATTCAAACAAAACACAAAAAACTGACATGTCTACAAAAATATTTACCTTAAGTATGCCCGACACCCAATCATTACAACTCATTTAATCACACAATGATTTAAAAATTAACTTGTCAGTGTTTCTACTTGTACCTGTTCAGACAATAATCTACACACTGTGGAGTACTGGAGTAACTTCAAGTTCCTGGTCCCAGGCCAGGGATTTCTACCAGTTCAGTGACCAGACTTTTTTAAAAACATCATCACCAGATACCTGCCACTTTCATTTTTTATTTAACTGAAATTACTGTCTTGAGAATAGCAGCTTTTAACATCAGCTGCCACTTTCAAAAGTATTTTTCCAGTACAAATCCATACAAGAGAATGATATATAAAAACTAGCAAGTGTTTTAAAGTAATTTCGCTGGAAACGGAGCCAGCCCAGGTGCACTGAGCGTGCCAGTCACCCAGTGGAGCCGTGTGGTGGAAGTGAGGAGGTGGAGGAGCAGCTCAGAACTGCCCTGTGTGGAGTCCCTGCCCTCACAGCATGAGCAGTTACTGTCATCCGCAGAAGGAGACGCTGAGCGAGTCTCCAGCTGGAGCTGTGTCATCAGCTCAGAGCTGCCATGAACTGTCATAAGCCAACCGAGAGGGACAGCTCCAGCTCCTGACAGGGAACCAACTGTGCACAGCCATGAAATCAGCTCTGGGCTGAGAACCCTCTGCTTCAAAGTCTCTCCAGCACTGGTTTATTTAAAGCCTCTCAGACAGGAGTTTTCCAAGACGGGCAGCATTCACCACCCTGGCACAGGCATATCCTAGCAGGGCTAACAACAGCTTTTTCCAGTCAAGCTGCAGCAACATTCTAACTCACTTAGAAACTGTTTTCCAAGGTGAGTGTACTGTCATGCCACATCACAGGCAGGAACAGAGGCCCGTGTTCAGCTAGAGGACCCCACCCCCAGCACAAACCACCAGCCTGCTCAGCAGCGAAGGAGGGCTGAAAAAAAGGCAACAGCCCGCACAAGAGAGGCCCCCACAAGCTACCTTTGGTCCTGCAGATTTCTATGAGGTTCACCACGTTTTCATGTTTGAGCAGCTGGAGGATTTTAATCTCTCGCAAGGCTGTGATGGGGAACTGGAAAGAAGAAAGAGAGGACAGGGATTAGGGGTGCAGGAGACCAGGCCACCCTTGCCTAGAGAACAGGAGAGATGTGACCACAGCAGCTTGGCATGGGACCTGCTCGAGCAGCACTGCGACTAATCACTGAAGGGTAATCAGAGCTTTAAAATAAAACACCAACACTGGGATTATCAAAATTTATTCACCATCAGGCCACCATTGGTGAGGGAGATCGTGCCACAAAACGGAAGTGTTTGCGTTGTGCCGAGATGGGCACACAGAAACCCATCCCTCCTCCCCTCACCTTGCATGCTCGTAACAGGACGTGGTACAGCCCAGCTTGAGCTGCAGAGCAAACTCCCTAGCTGCTGCCCATGCTGTTTAAGAGCTCTCTCCCCAGCTTGCCCCATCTCTGCACACCCCTGAGCCTGTGCCTTTCACGCACTACCTAGTTCTTCCACAAATACCAGCCCGCGTGGAGCCCTGCGCCAGGGCTGACAGGATTTTGCACAGGAGGAGGAATACGTGGGTAGCAGCCACTTCCCAGCAGCTGTGCTGTGCAGCCCAGGCACCACACAGCTACTGCTACACACTGCTGCCACCTGCCTTTGCAGCCAAGAAGGTGATAACAGGCTGTACACCTTGGCAGGGCATCCACAAGACCCAACATTATCACAGTATCAGTAGGAGAGGAAAAAGGCCACGGGGCTGGGATCCTGTCCACACCCTTACAGGTTCAAGGTCTGGCATGTTATAGCAGTAAATATTCTTAAAGAACAGAGTGAAAACACACCTCTGCCATCCCAAAGATTAACTTTCACCTATGAACCTCCCAGTCCAGGCCTTCCCAAACTCAGCCCAGTCATGCTCCCACACTTACCCCCTCCTTCTCATTTTCCATCAACACTTTCTTCAGTGCTACTTTCTTGCCTGTCTGACGATGTTTGGCTTTGAAAACTTCCCTATAAAACCAGAAACAAATCTGTGAGCAGCACAAGGAAGAAGGCAAGGAATCAGGTGCTCCTGACCAGGAACAAGCCCAAACAAGACACACGAGAACGCCATACAGTCAGGTCTGTGCTGAGCCACCAATTGACCCGGCCACATCCCCTTTGGACTAAATGCCCTCAGGACTGGCTGAGCCAACCCAGACCCCAGAGCTCCCACAGTCCCACAGGGATTTCGGACAAAGTTGCACCTTTTGGGGAAAGTTGCTGGTCCCTGCCCCGACCGTCTCCAGGGTAAACTCTGCTCTGCCAGAGCCCGGGACAGAGCAGGGCCTAGGGGTGGGAAAAAGAGGGCTCAGGGGCCAGGCTGGTTCCCTGGGGTAAGAAGGGTGACTGGGGAAAGGACACCCAAGCAAGGGGCACCCGGGCCTGGGGCGGGCGGGCCGCGGGGCTGAGGAGGCCGGGCCCGGGCGGCAGGCCCGAGGGCGGGGTAGGCCGGGGAGGGCTGGGGAGGGCTGGGGAGGGCCGGAGCCGGGCGCGGGTCGGACCGGGGCCGGCGGGGCGCTCACCCGAAGGTGCCCTGCCCGATCTTGGCGAGCTTCTCGTACTTGGAGACCTCATCACAGAAAGGACACTCCACCATGTCGTACTGCTTGGCCATGCCGGCCGCCGCCGTTGCTACAGCACCGCGACACACCTATTCCGTCACGTGCCCCGCCCCTTCCGTCACGCGCCGCCGCCCCGCGAGGCCTCCTGGGACTTGTAGTCCGGCGACGGCGGCGGCCATGTTGTCACCGCCCTTCACTCTCTCGGGGTGCTCGGCTGGGCTGTTCTTGCCGCTGCCGCCAGCAGCCCTCCCGCTGCCGCGGCTGGCCCCTCGCCCCGCCGTCAGCCACCCCAGAGCGTGTTCGTGTCTGCGTCCGTGCCCCAGCATCCTCAAGGAAGCAGCTCCGTGCACCCCGCTGTCACCCACATCCCTCCACATGGCCCAGCGCACCGAGCAGCCCCTGGTGCTGGTGGCCCTAAAGTATGTCACCATGTCCCCTGCGTGCTTACACCCATCAGGGATTTAACAGCATTTCTGCTCCCTGGCTCTGCACTGTGCCTGCACCCGGGGGCTGTGGTGAGGGGACCCCATGGCCAGGGCAGGACACCAGGACCTGGTCCCAGGGAGACCCTGCATTCCCACCCCGCTGGCAGAAACATTCCCGGCTGGGGACACCATCCACCTCAGCAACGCCCATGTTCGGGTGCAGAACAAACAGCTTGGTTTGGGGTTGTTTGAAACTGGTCCCCAAAGCAGGGCGCACAGGGAGCCAAGGCCAGAGCAGCAGCAAAGATGGCTGCTGGCATCCTGGCCATTGGAACCACCAGGTGCTCCCTGGGAATGGGGGACAACACAGACACCAGATCCCTGCCAGGCCCGGGCCACCTTATCCTGCATGGAGACACTCCAATGGGGCACCCCAAGGTCCCCCAGCATGAGAGAACAGCTGGTGGCAGGGGGCCCCCACTGGCAGCGATGCCATCCAGCTGTCACCCCACGGAGCCCGATGAGGGCAGGGGCTGAGCCTCAAATGTGCATGGCGGGTCCCTGTCTGCAGGGCTGGCACCCTCCTCCGTAGGGCTGGCACCCTCCTCTAGGGCTGGCACCCAGGGTTTTTTGGGTGTCCACATCTGCTGGACATCCCTGAACCAGGGCCCCAGAGGTGGCCCCGAGCAGCCAGGCGGGTGCGAGCAGACACGGGGACTACGAGGACTGTGGGGACGGCGGGAGGGCAGGCAGGGACAGGAGCGGGGCCCGGAGCAGATGACAGCACTGGGGAGGAAACGCAAGCAAGCGATGAGTGACTGTGGGGGCGGGGGGGGCAGGAAGGGAGGAGCGGGCAGGGAAGGGCTTCACAGTTATAAACTTGTCCCTCTCGGTCCCCGCGGCCTCTGACCGGCGCAGCCATGGCTGAGGGCCAGAAACGAGGGGGCTTCAAGAAGTTCAGTAAGTGGTCGTGGGAAGTGGTGGGCAGGCGATGGGATGCTCACCTGGACAGCCTGGCCGGGAGGGGGGATGTGTGACAGTGAGCGTGAGTGTGAATGTGAGTGTGAGTGTGGGTGTGTGACTGTGAATGTGAGTGTGAGTGTGGTGTGTGCTCACATGCTCCCCGGGACACCCCCACCCAGGGACATTTGGAGCCAAGACAGGCTCTGTTCTTGTTAGGAAGCTCGTTGGGGTGAGGGGTGAGAGGGGTTTCCATCCCCAGAGCTGGGGGAGAGCCCGGGTGCTGTTGACTTGAGAGCTGGGTGCTGGGACTGGGACCAGTCTGCTGCAGCCCAGCCTTGCACTGGGTGCCGGGATGCGCCCAAGGGGATGCACAACAGGGTTTGGGGGTCTTCACTCCCCAAATCACATCCTTCAAGGTGCTTGGCTGGGGGTGCAAGCCAGTGCCGGGGTCTGGGGGTGGCCAGGCCCCCCACCCCAGGGTGCTCTCACAGCACAGGGATGGGGGTGACACGGAGAAGCCAGGGTGGGAGCCTGGGAGCAGATTCCCACTGGCTGCTCTCAGAGGAAGTGCGTGGTACCCACCGGGAGTGAGCTCTGCTCTTTCTCAGAGACCTCGGGTTTCCCCCAGAGCCCCGGGAGGCAGCTGCAGTGGCCTTCACCCCGCTTCCCAGCACTGGGCTGCGCAGAGGTCGGCCTTTGCCGCTGCTCTCAGCATTCCTGCCGCGATGCTGGTGCCGGAGGGGGGCCGGTCCCTCCACTCCCCAGGGACCCCTCCACTGGCAAAACCCACAGCCCCATCCCAGCTGGGATTTTCCTTTGTGGTGGAGAGCCAGGAGATGGGGAAAGTCCCCGGTGTTGCCTTTCCCACCCGGCTGGGAGTGGAGGATGCTCGGACCCTGAGGGGATGTATAACCCAAAGGAGTTTTGCCTTTAACAATGTCCAGGTCACAAGGTTTTTGCCATGTAGAAGGGCTTTTGGGCTGCTGCAGCCCCTTGCATTTCCCTTTGCCCCGTCCGGCTGTGAGGATGCCTTGTAGAGCCCATGGATGGTGGCAGGAGGTGGGAGTCCAACAGCCGAGCAGCCCCCCGAAAACACCCAGCTCCTCGCACAGCACTGCCACAGCGTGCTGCTTCCTGCCTTAGCAAATTTGCTGTGCCCGGAGGGGAAGAGGCTCTGCAGAGCCCCGCAGCAGGGTAAACATTGCAAAACCCCCAGAGGGACCCAGAACGCCTGGGCTCTGGCAGTAAAACGCTGCCCTGCAGAGCTGCAGCCACAGCCTGCTTCGCCCTGCGTGCCGCCATCCTCATGCTAGCACCAGCTCTGGCCTGGGGTTGCACCGCAGCAGTATGCAGAGCTGAGGCCGAGGTGTGAAATGCAAAGCCGCCCGCCAGGGTTATAAATACTTCTCCGGCGAACGCTTTGCGCTCAGCGCTTGCAGGTGGCAGCTGGGAGCTGTAGGGAGGCTGTGAGGGGCTGAGCGCTCGGCCGAGGAAGTGGAGAAGTTATCTCCTGCCCGCTGCCGATGCTGCCACGCAAGTGCCACCGAGTCCCGCGCTGATGGTTGGTTCCTGCTCCATTTTGCTGGCAATGGATGTGCACAGGTGGGCACATCACACGTGGCCAGGACCCCCATCCCCTGGGGACACGCGGTGTGTCCCATGCTTTCATCCCGGAGAGGGCAAGGGGTAGAGCCCACGGGGCCGCCCTGAGGCTACGGGGTTGGGCACAGCTGCCAGCCCTGCCCAGAGTCCGCTAGGGGAAGCAGGGAGGCGGAGGGCAGGAGGAAGAGATTTGAAATAATTTCTGGCATTGCCTGCTCACCAGGGTCAGGTGTTACTTCCTCCACCCCTACGACTGCAGTGGGGAAATGCAGCCGCTAGATTTGCCAGGGCACAGGGGACATTTGCTCTCCAAGGGACCAGGACAGACCTCCCAGGTTCCCAGCAGAGATGCCCCAAGCAGCCTCCCATACACTCCAGGCCACAGGGACATCATGCCGAGCTGGGACTGGAAATGCTGGGTGTAGCAGGGCTAACACTGCAGCACAGTGCCCCATGTCCACCCCAAACTGGGACCAGGGGCCCCGGGACCCCCCCACCATAACACCGTGCCAGCAGTAACCCCACACTCCTCTCTCCTCTCTCCTTGCCAGAATTTTTCAAGTTCAAAGGCTTCGGGAGCCTGAGCAGCATCCCCCGCTCCTTCACCCTCCGGCGCGTGTCTGTGGCCCCCAGCTCTCCCGAGAGCCTGGGGCCGGGTGTCCCTCCTCCTCATGGCTTCCTGGAGGAGCCCTTCGATGGCACCCAGGATGATCTCAACACCATGCCAAAGAGCCCCGGCCCCTATGCCCGATCGTCAGACATGTACAGCCACATGGGCACCATGCCCAGGCTGAACCTGGGCAAGGCAGGGAAGAGCCTGGGCAAAGCCAAGAGTAGCCAGAGCTGCCGGGAGAAAGGGATCCCCAGCGACAAGACCCCCCGGACAGCCCCGCTCCCCAACCCTGAGTCCCCCAAGATGTCTGGCACCGCTGACCCGGGCACGGACTCACCCTCAGCTGCTGGGCAAGCAGAGCAGGAGGAGGAATTGGCTCAGCCTGTGGACACCCCAGGGCCAACGATGGCCAGGACAGACCAGGAACCCGTGGGGAACGTCTCCTGCCCCAGGACAGACACACTGAGCTCCAGCCTGGCCGCAAAACCCAGCCAAACCCCGAGCCCTGACACAGCAGTGGGAGCGAAGACCACCAATGGGGATCTGCTGGAAAAGGGGCAAGAGCACCCCAGTGAGAGCTCCCCAGACAGGTACGGCCCCATTGAGTTTGCTCTACCTTCTGCTGGGACCCCCGTTCTGTCCCCCCAGGGCAAGGGGAGGGGGCTGGGACACAGCGGGGTCCCTGCAGTGCCCCCCCCCCATCACCCACAGTGCCAGTGGGATGCACCTGGCCGGCAGGACGGCATGGCTGGAGCGCTCCATGCCATGGCCAGGTCAGTGGCTCCATGGGAGCGAGGTTTCCTGTGGGATTTCTGCTCCCTCCCGTTTCCGGACAGGGTGGAAACATCTCGTGGCCCTGCTCAGCCCCGGCATCCCTTTGTCCTGCTGGCAGCTCCATTCCAGCGCCGGGACGCGCTGCAGAGAGCTCAGACCTGCACTGTCCCGGCCCCCTCCACCTCTCGCTCTCCTCTTTTCCACCTCCTCCATCCTTCTCCCCCTCCCCAAGCAGCACTGCCTCTCTCAAGGTAGAGGGGCAATTCCCAAAACCAGCCATCCCGTCCCCATTTCCATCAACTGCCAGTAAATCCCACACTCTGGGCACAAACCCCCCACTCCGGGCACAACACCACCCCCTCCAGGCACAACCCCCCCGCCTCTGGGGGAATTTGGGGGCTCAGCCCTCTCAGATGAGGGTTGGATTTTTGGGGGGGGGGTTGACCTCAGAATCATCAAGAGGGATTTTTAAGCGCCTGCCCATCACCTGGGCATCTGGGCACAAGAGGCCAAATGCATCCCCAGCCCAGCAGTGTGCATGGGACTGGGGACACGGGTGGAGGAACCGGCTCCAAATTTCTCCCCAAAACAAGGTCCCATCGTACCACCCCTTCCCTGGCCCAGCTCTCCTCTCTCTCCACTTGGGTGGCCCCTGATGCCTCTGTTCCCCCCGTGCCACCCCTGGTATGGGGGCTCCTCGCCTCGGTGCTGAGCAGTTGGGAAGTCCGTGTGGCCCCAGGAGCGGGATGAGGAGGAGGAATTCGTGCCGGCAGTGGGAGTCAGGCTGTGCCGGCCACACATTCCTGCTGGGCGTGAAGGGAGGGCCGGAGGAGGGCTGGGACGGGAAGGAGGAGGGTCTGCCACCGCCTTGCGCGCCCCAAAGTCCCAACGCTCAGTGCAAGGCGGGAGAGCGCCTGGGAGAGCTTCTCCCCGTCCCGGAGCAGAGGTGCTTGCCGAATCACGCAGGGCCGATGACAGCGGTGGGCAGGAGGTTTCCCATCCTGGGACAGGGCAGGTAAGGGGTCCCAGCCCCCCAGCCACCTCTCGCACCCCAGCACGGCGGAAGGGATGGGGAGGGAGAGGATGGGAAGGGGCTTTGCTTGGAGCAGGCACAAAGCCTCGACGCAGATGCTGCCAGAGCCGCTGCTCGGCCGCCGAGGCCCCGGGCCCGTGGCAGAATTTGCTCATGGAAAGAGCGAGCATATCGGCTGTGGCTGCCGAAACCGCAATCAGACCCAGCGCCAGGGCAGAGAAGCTCGGGGGCTGTGGCTGGCTCGAGGGTCTGGAGGCTCGGGGGCTTGGGGCCGGTGGCACTGCCACGTCCTCCGGTGAGCACAGAACCCCAGCAGTGGCAGAGGGACCCTGCAGAGGGTGCGCAGGGCTCACCCAGACCCTCTGTCCCCCAGAAATGACTTAGGTCCCAGGCCAGCGCAGCTGGGAGCCAAGCAGCAGGGGAATGTGTGTGGGTCACCTGGGTGTCTTGGCTCTGGGGAGTGGGGACTTGGGTCCCCAAAAATTGAGGGTGAAACGCTCTTTTGCATCACCTGGGGCTGCCCTGGGGATGGGCGTTGCCACTCTGTTTGCCAGGGAAACTGAGGCACGAGAGCGACCAGAGCAGGATTTGGCATCAGGGGCATTTCTGCCCCTCCACGCTCTACTTGGAGCCCCTGCCACAGCCCCCAGCTTGGGGAGCAGCCATCTGCCAGAGCCGTCCCCACGGCCGGGCCCTGCTGTGGGACAGGCGGGCGGAAGCAGGACCGGGATAGTGCCGCGCCCCAGCCCTTCCTCCTGCGCAGGCACATCCCTGGGGATGGGGACAGTCTGTTCCCGCTAGGCCGTGGCAGGGGCCAGGGCCGGCTGCCCAGCACAGGGCGCGCCCATGCAGAGGGACCAAAAGCGGCATGGGGGATGGAACACAAGCATGGCCCTGGGGCACATTTTCGCTTGCCCCCCCCGGAGCATCCCTGGTGAGGACAGACCCCGAGGCAGGACGGGCTGAGGATGCCCATGCACGATGCCCATGCACGGGAGGGCTTTGCCAGGGATGCTCCCTGCAGGATCAAGCCCTCAACGGGGGGGGGGGGGGGGAATTGCACTGCTGTGGGACAGGGAGCAGCACCCAGCCTGTGGAGCTGCTCAGAGTGAGGCGGTGGCCGTGACTTGGGCAGGGACACGGTGACTAACGGGAGATGACCCGCAGGCAGGTCGTAGAGCGGACGTGACTCGACTTTCCTCTGCGCGCGGCCGTGCGTGAGGCACGGGAAATGCCGCTTCGCGCGGGGCACAGGCAGGGCGCTGCCCGCAGCTGCCGGCAGACCCCTCTGGCAGCACTCTCAGCCGAAACCTCGAAGGAGGCAGCTCTGCAGAGGGGGAAACTGAGGCACAAGGTGCCCCAACTTGGTTCCCCTGGGGCGCAGCCTGCACCAGTGTGCGAAGATGAGTAGAGCCTGGGCTCCAAACTGCAGCTGGACCCACACAATCACCCTGGCCTGTCCCCAGCATCCAGCCCAGAGCTTGGCATGTTTGCAAGTCACCGTGATGCCTTCCCGAGCCCAAAAGGAGCAGCTACCCTGCTGAAACCCCACTCCCTAGTGCCGCCGGGTCCCAGCGGCTCAGCCACGGCCGCGCTCCAAAGGCAGCCCTGGAATTTCTCCCAGGCGCTCGGCTGCCCCCAAAAATGCTGTTTCCTCCAGGAATGTGCAGAACCAGGGGGGCTGCGGTGCCCAGCCCCTCCCCGGCCCCAGCTGCTGCCCTTCCCCGGCACGGGGGCCTCCCCTGCCCGGGCCCTCGCAGCGTCTCCCAGCTGCTCCCATGCTCCCGATTTCCTGCCCAGAGGCCCCCCGTCCTGCTGCCGGTTTTTCTCACGGCTCTCGCAGCACCAGGCAGCTCTCTGCGGCCGTGTGAAAGGCAAACAGGCTGGAGAGGCAGCACGGGGGCAGGCAGGCAGCCCACAGCTGCCCGGGGGAGTCTGTGTCCCTTCCCTCTCCCAAATGCTCCTCTATTTTTTTCACCCCCAAAAAACATGGGCTTGATTTCCAGCCCCTTTTCCCCTTCCGAGCTGGACCGCGGGGGATGCAGTTTCAGCAGCATGGGCTTGGAAGAGTGGGGGTTGCCTGCTGCAGGGCTGGACACCCTGAGGGGCTCATGCTGATCCTGGCAGGACACACTGTAATGCCATGTGGGATGTCCAGTGGGGCAACATCTGGCAGGGGTCACCTCTGCCATCCCTGCTTCCTTTTGGGTGACTGATTTCTGAGCCACCAGGCACCATCTCCAACCTGGAGGGAGCCCACAGAGGAGAAATTTGGCTCCCCAGGGATGCCACCGGTATGGCTCCCAGGAGGGGTTTGTGTGCAAGACCCCCAGCAGCTCCTAGTATGAGGCAGGGGTCCGGCTGTGGCTGCAGGCACTAGGTGGAGCGAGGCGGCTCCTGGTGAGGAAGGGACATCCCGAGTCTGTGACGCCCTCGGATTTGGTTATTCCTTAGTTGCAGCTGCCTGCCCTGGCGGTGGCAGCCTGCCATCCCAGGGCCCTTGCTGCCGCCCCATGCTCAGGCAGGCGACCTCAGCATGCAGTGGGATGTCCGTGCTGAAGCTTGGCACTGGGGAGGCAGCAGGTACTGGGTTCTGGTTAAAGAAGTCTGGATTTTTGTATTTTATTCTGAAAGGCGAGACCTCAGAATAGTGCATCCCAGCTCAGGCTGTTACAGCCTCTCTCCCTTTGAACTCGCTGTTGTTCCCCTTGGACTCATCCATACAGACACATACCTTGACCTACAAGAGCACAAAAAGCAGTAGCAGCATTGCTACATGCTCAGGAAAGAGCAGGGCCCATCTGCATCCCCCACGAAATGATGGCAAAGAAGCTGCCAGATCAGCTGCGTCTCAGGATTGTTTGGTTGGTTGTCAGTAGGGCTAAGAGTGAAGGTGTTGCCAAGGAGAATGGGAGTTTCTATTGCCTGTATGCTGGGAGGGCAAATCTTGCAGTCTCAGCCAGGACGTCGCAGTTCACCCCTGGCTTCAGTGGAAGTTTGATTTCTGTGGGGTTGCACGAGGCCATAGAGAAACAGTCAGAAATGCTTGTCTGGGCGGTGTGTCCCAACAGCTGCCTACAGGGGACACCGCTCTGCCAGGGAACAGGGCACAGGGCCCCCCACCTTGGCATGCACCCCCCAGCACCATGACCTGTGGGGACCCCAGCTTGGCCGCTGGGTCTCCCCAGCTCAGCTCACACGCTCCCAAGCCGATTTGGGGAGAGATCCTCTAAAAAGGCCTCATTCTTCCCTGATCGCATTAGGGAGGCTAAGCCCTGTGTCAAGAGCGGGCACGGAGCAGGTGGGAACAGTGCTGGGGCCCTGGGAACCTCTCCCAAAACCGTGGCTGTGCTTTTGGCCCCATGGCAAGGCAAGGGGCACAGATCCCCGCTCCCCCCAGCTGTGCCACCATCGCCTTTGACCAGACTGTCATGACTTACTGCCCTTTACTTATCTATTTTTATTTTTCCCCTTCCTTCTAGCCACCATGATGGCCTGGAGTCTGGCAGCGAATATGTGAAGGTAAGATGCTGAGCGTGATCGCAGCCTGCCCCGGCCGGGTGCCAGCGGTGGAGGGGGGATGGTGGCCCCGGGGCTGGCCAGGTCCTACACCAGCAGGGTGCTCAGCTCTGCACCCAACACCCCACCACCTCCTCTGGGCTCTCTGTTTGGCCATGGAAGAATTTCCCTGCCAGAAACAGCGAGGCCAGGGGGGACAGGGGAGACACAAGCCCTACGTGGTCCCTCCGATGCTGCTCCCACAGGAGCTGCCTGCGTTGCGTGTTCCCTGTCACTTGCGAATGCCGCAGATGCAGGGGCAGCCTCCTCCCTCCGCCCCCACATAAAGAAACGGAAGGGTTTGAGCCACTTCGTAGCTGTCACATGAAAGTCGGTGTAAATCTCTCCAAATCTCTTGCTTATCCTCCAGCAAACTATTAACATTCCTGAGGACTCTTCATGTCTGGCCAGAAATTCATTAGCGAGGCGCCTGGCTCCAGAGGAGAGCGGGCCCTTTTGCAGGAGGCTGCTGGCACGTTGGGAGCCGGGCAGGCGCAGAGGAACGGTGGCAGGGATGCTGTGTGGTTTGGGGACGGAGCACTGAAAACCATGCGATCGTCTTTGGGGAGTTTGTTTGAGAAGGGCTGGAGCCTCCTGACAGGTTGCCCGATGGGGATGTGATGCTGCTGGGCAGACGTGGTTGTTGAGAAGTGACTTGAAGTGCCCGGCTTGGGTGGTGTCATTAGTACAGAGCCCTGAACCTTTGTCTTTTGGACTTGGGGCTCTTGATGGTGACTGTAGCCAGACATGGAAATGTGGGAACCCCCTGTGGTGGCACCAACCGGCAGGCTCAGGAGAAAGCTGGTTGGACCCTGAGCTCATCTGTTCCTCCTAATGGGGGTCAGCCCCCTCCAGGTCCAGCTTTGGGGCTAACGAGGACCCTGCATGCCGGGTCTGGCAACCGGCAGCCTCTGGGCAGTGGGGTCGGATGCAGCTTTTTGACCTGTAACAGAGTGATCCCCCGGGTCGGATGTCTCTCCTCTCCTCTTCCTTTAGCTATGTGGGACTGGCAGAGCGGGAGCTCACAGGGCTGGAAGTGGGACATGTGCCAGAGCAACAAGACTCTGATGGGAGCGTCGAGGCTCTGACTGGGCTTCGTAGGGTAGAGCCCTGTCATGGGGCACCTTGGGACGCACAGGAAAGCTCGGGCTCACGCAGCCAAGTCCTGCGAGGACAAGGAGGTGGTGAGGGGCAGAGCTGGATGGTTTGGGGTGTTTTCCCTTGCACTGTCAGTGTGTGGACCCAGAGACGGGCACATTTTATGGCTCATGAGTTAATAGACTGAAACGACACAGGTGTGGAACAATGGGTATGGCTTTGCCTTTGGGATCGAGTTCTTTTTGGTGAGCAAGGAGAATTCTCTACTCTCCAGGCAGATCCCAGACCCGAGCTATCTGGCCTTTATTTCTCACCCATCACCGTGGTGTCCAGACACAGCCCGTGGGCTGTGATTTATACACCACTTCCCTTTGGTCACGGAAGCAACTGATGGCTGCAGTGACAGCAGCTATTTTAGTCAAATAAGTAATTATCTGGATTGTGAGTGACCGGGATGATGGGGGCACTCCAGCTGATTGCAGGCACTGTGCCTGGCTGGGAGCCCGTGCAGCTGCAGGATGCTCAGCACCCAGCGGTGTTCAGCCCCAGGGCCTGCAGGATGCAGAGTGGAAAGGTGGCTGCTGGCTGCTGTGCCTGGGATCTCTTGGGAGCAAGGTGGGACGGGGCTGGGACCCGCCACTGGAATAGGTCCTGGCTTTGTGGCCAGGAGGCAAATGAGCAGAGGGGAAACACCACTGCAGGGGCAAGCAGAGGAAAGACAGGAAGAAAAGAGCTGGTGAAGGAGAGAGTCAGAAGGAGAGAGAGGATGTGCTGCAAAGTCTTCATGAGCAATGGCTCACAGGCAGGTCTGTGTCCAGACGTGCACCAAAGAACTGCCAAACATCAGCCCTTGAGCTTCAGCCACAAACCGGCCAGGGCCAGCTCTCCCATCACCAAGCTTGCCATGATTAGAAGTGCAACCAGGAGCTAAGGAGGGTCAGAAAGCCAGGATCAATAAGCACTTGGTAATTAACGTTCTTTAATAATAGCCTAAGGGTTGGTGTTTCCAAGCTGCCTGGGGGATCCGCAAGCCCAGCTCCTTTTGCTAACCTCCCAGCCAGCCTAGCTTTGGCCCTTGCACAGGTGATGGAGCTGCAGAACGGCGTTACCCTTTGGGAGAGCAGCAGCCAGTAAAGCCGTCATGTGTCTCTGTGAGAGCTCAGTCAGAGGTTTTCAGCTTCCCCCTGTGGAGGGGCAGCGCGGGCACAGCTAGGGGTATCACCCCATGAGGCTCCCGCTCGCTCCCTCGGCGAGAGCCTCAGAGGGAAACCACGGAGCCCGTCACTGGGGAGAAGCCTTGGCAGGAGGATGATTCACCGTCGGATCCTTTTGGAGCAGCATCTCCCTGTGTGCTGCCATCTGCTCTGTCCCTCAGCCCCATGCAAGAGGAGAGGAGGAGAGCCCATGCTCCCTTCCCGTCCTGGCAGGGCTGCAGGCACCCATGGGATCCGTGCACACCCACCACCCCATGTTCCCTGCCCGCAGGCTGCGTGCTGCCCCCCACACCTCAGCCCTGTCCTGCTACAAACCCACGCTGCTCTCCCGTCTTCTTTCTCCCCAGCAAAACCAGGGGCAGAGCGCGGGCCCGGCGAGCGCCTCTGAGCTCTCTTTGTTCTGTGTGGAGGAGCCGCTCGGGGGACCTGTATCTCATCAGCCCTGGCTGCTGCCTCCCTGCCCGGGGATGTGAGGGGCTTGTTTGAATTAATTAGCGGGGAAGCTGCAGGGTTCTACAGTTGGTGGCAGCAGGAATACGTCTCCGAGCTCACAGCATCTCCTTGGGCAGGGGCGTGCTGGGAGGCACGGGGGTCTTTAGGCCAGGACGCGCTTTGCAGATGGGAGTGTAAAGCCCCCTGTTACCAAAGCATGGCCAAATCCAGGCCATGCTGGTGTGGGACAGACCTGGAGGGAGACCAGCTGGGTACGGGCAAGCAGGTGCAGAGCTCACTGGCGGGTGCTGGGGGAGCCCCTGCCCGTCCCTGTGCACAGGGCAGGGTGCCGGCAGTGGGTTCAGGCAGGGATTTGGGTTTGTTTGGGTTTTTTTTGAGAGTCGGGGCTGGAGCAATCTTTGATTCATCAGCGCTGCCTCGCGCATCCCATACTTGAAACTGTGGCCTTAATTAAACCGAAGTGGAGCCTTAATTAAACGCAACTCGGAGACGGCCTACGCGGGAAGCAGGCAGCTGGCTCCCCGCCGTGTGAGGCAGGCACCGGTGTCTCCCCCCGAAAGGCGTCACCAGGGTGGGGGTGAAGGAAGACGGGGAGTGGGCGAGAGGGTACGAGGCTGTCCCTGACTCATGTGCGTCGCTGGGGAGAGCAGGTGGATTTGGGATGGGGAGATAAGGGGTGCTGGGTCCCCTCAGCGGTGCCTGATCCCCTCACAAGAGCCAGTTTCTCTCAGGGCACAGGCAGCCGGGGTTGCTGCTTCCCCTCAGGGTGCCTGATCCTCTCACGGGTGCCGGTTCCCCTCTGAGGAGCTGGGTTCCCTCAGAGGAACCAGTTTCTCTCAGGGAGCAGGCAGCCGGGGTTGCTGGTTCCCTTCAGGGGTGCCAGTTCCCCTCAGGGGTGCCTGATCCCCTCAGAGCAGCTGGTTCTCCTCATGGGTGCCGGTTCCCCTCAGGGGTGCCGGGTCCCCTCAGAGCAGCCGGTTCTCCTCATGGGTGCCGGTTCCCCTCAGGGGTGCCGGGTCCCCTCAGAGCAGCCGGTTCTCCTCATGGGTGCCGGTTCCCCTCAGGGGTGCCGGATCCCCTCAGAGCAGCCGGTTCTCCTCATGGGTGCCGGTTCCCCTCAGGGCGCTGGCAGCCGGGGTGCCGGTTCCCTTCAGAGGAGCCGGTTCCCCTCAGGGGTGCCGGGTCCCCTCAGAGCAGCCTGTTCTCCTCATGGGTGCCGGTTCCCCTCAGGGCGCAGGCAGCCGGGGTGCCGGTTCCCTTCAGAGGAGCCGGTTCCCCTCAGGGGTGCCGGGTCCCCTCAGAGCAGCCTGTTCTCCTCATGGGTGCCGGTTCCCCTCAGGGCGCAGGCAGCCGGGGTGCCGGTTCCCTTCAGAGGAGCCGGTTCCCTTCAGGGGTGCCTGATCCTCTCAGGGGTGCCGGTTCCCTTCGCGACGCGGGAGTGCCGGGGGTGCCGGTTCCCCCGGGGTCCGCGGTGGCGGGGCGGGCGGCCCCGCGGGGCGGGCCGGGGCGGAGCTGCCGCGCCGGCGCCGCCCCCCGCTGCCGACAAGGGATGAGGTAATCGGGGAAGCGGCTGAAATTGAAGCCCGGCGGCGGCGGCGGCAGCGGCGGTGCAGCCCGGGCCGGGCCCGGGCAGCCCCGGCCGGGCGCGCCGCGCCATGACGGAGCGGTGCAGCCTGTGGAGCGCCCTGTCGGCCGCCGCCTGCTGCTTTTACCGCGGCTCCTTCATGCAGGTCCAGGTGAGCGGGGGCGGCGGGGGGACCCGGGGACGGCCCGGCTGCCCCGCGCAGAGACCCCGCGGGTGCCGCCGGGCAGCGGCTCCGTGCGCCCGCAGGCGTGGGGAAGGCGGCGGGGGTACGGTGGGAGGGAGAGCGCCGAGGGCACGGGTCGACTCCCGGCCCCGCACCGGCCGTGAGGCAGGTCCGGCCCCCGGGCTGCAGCGCCGGAGAGCGGGTGCGAGGGGGCGGCGGCCTCCCCGGGGTCCCACCGGGGAGCCCCGCTGCCCCCAGCGCTGCCCCGCTCAGCAGGGAGCTGGCAGGGCTGGGTGCGGGCAGCGTGCCTGCCTGCGTTCGTCAAGGAGGTAGCAAGTGAGATGAGCCGAGCACCAGGTCGTGGGGCAGAGCTGAGCCTCCTCTGCAGCCAGGGCCACAGAGCCAAGGCTGCCGGATGCGCCCAGACCGGCACTTTTGACAGGCAGCACAAGTCTCTGAAGGGAGCCCTCTCCTGCAGCAGACCTCATGCAGGGAAGCGTTTAGCTTCCCCTAAAAGATGGCATGTGCTGGGAGCATCACTGAGCACAGAGGAGAGACCGAGCTCAGATGAATGCACAGTTTCTTGGCCTGTGTCTCCATGTATGTGCTGCACTGCACAGGTCTGACTGGTGGGAGAAAGCTGGGATCCATCTGTCACCTGTCCTGTGGTGCTTCCAGCACCGCCACTGTCTGGGCATGAGTCTAGGTGTCCTATTTTTGGACTATGGCATTTGCACAGGAGGGGCACGGCGCTAGGAATTGGTTCCCTCATTTACTCTGAGTTAAGAGAGCAAAGGTGTTTAGGATTGCAAGAGCCAAGCAGGCTCTGGTCTGAAGCAAGAGCTGTAGCATACTGCAAGTTAGAAGGGAGCCGGCAGCCAAAAGAGCCGGCAGTCTTATTCAATACTCCTGCTGAGTGAGGTAGGTGCTGAGCTTTAGAGATTATGCTGGGTAAGACAGAGCCCAAAAGCAGCATTTCAAGTCTTGTCATGATTGCGGCTGATCTCGGTGCAAAGCCAGGGATTTTGATTGCTAGTGGGGGTGAAGAGAGAAAAGCAGAAGAGCTTCTCCCGGTTGTCCAAAGGCCACTGAGCAATACAGGGGGATGTGCCCTAGCGCAGCAGCCCTTGGGCTGCACATCACAGGGGGCGAGGGGGTGCTTTCAGCAAGCTGCTGCCAGAACAAGGGAGAGACAGGTGGGCGTCTGGCTCTCATGCAGGGATGCAAGAGGGGACGGAGGGCGCTCCATCCCGACCCCAGAAAGAGTTAAAAGTGAAGCCCTAAGTGCTCACCTGGCTCTGCCAGATCTTTCACCATCTATTTGTGTCCAAGCGTGCCCAGCAAACACACACTGAAGTCCCCATGAATGACTGGAGCGCTTCCAGCTGACAGCCGCATCCCTGCTCACCGCCAATGGCAGTGCACCCAGCCTGGGAAGCACTGACATCATTTCTGGCCAATAGCAGCTCCGAAAAGGGATGCAGCAGCAGCCGCTGCCGCCGTCTTGGAGTGAGATAAGTAATATATAGATGGATGGAAATGTGTGTATACACACATCCCATCACTGCACTGGAGACCCGCTCCCCCAGGGCAGCAGTAGCAGTGCACTCCACCACCCCACCACCCAAGCTGGGGCACTTGTCCCACCTTAGAGCACCCAGATGTTCCTGGCCATCAACCCCAGCTGCACCCCACCCCTGCCAGCCAGACATAATTGCTCCAGAGCTGCCACAAAGGAACACAGACAAGGGGAGAGGAGACCCTGTGGGTGGCCAGGACCAGTCCTAGGAAGGGCTTTGAATGCCGGGACAAAGATCTTGAGTCAAGGTCCGCCTTCAGTGGGGACTAATGGAGATGTGGCATACCCAAGAGATGCCTTCAGTCACCCATGGGGTGGACAGATGGGGTGGTGCCTTCTCAAAGGCCATTTAGATGCCCAGAGCCACTGTGAGACAGGACAGAGGAACAAATGATTTCTTTTCCACATGGATATCAAGATCAGTAGGATGGACTGGCTCACAGCAGGGCATGCAGACTAAGAGCAAGCCCTTAAAAACTTGAGGGTTGTTTCTGGTGGGATTTTCTTGTTACGGTCATGCAGGATGGACTAACTGTTCTTGGGTGGTACCTGGCAGTTGGACTGGTGAGCGCAACAGTCCTGCACTGGGCAGGCACGCAGACCAGTTCTTGGGTTTGCTGTGGTGCTGACTGTCTCTCAGCAAGGATGTTTGCTCTGAAATACTTCACTGAACTAGCCCATTGCCAGGACTGAGGAAGCAGAGAAGACCTCACATGCGATTCTGGGGCTTTCCCTATACACCTGCTCCCAATGGCTTGTTACTCTATTTCTTCCCAGTTCTGCTTCCCAGGCCCCACAGCTGCTCCAGCAGCCAGAGCAGGGGTGGAAAACTCCAGAAGGGGCTGGGATTTCCCTAGCAAAGGTCCCAGCAGCACGAGAGGAGGAGGGAGAGCAGATGCGCTCGGTGCCCCGAGGTTAGTCAGATGTTATCGGCAGAGGAGCGGGGTGGGGTGCGAGTACACCTTGCTCTCCAAGCTGACTTCATCTTCAGCTGCGACTCCTCCAGATCTGGGAGGGGAGAGCAGGAAAGCAGACTGCAAATCATTCCTGTTTCATAAGATTACCTTTGCAAGGAGAGAAAGCCAAACGTCAGCCTTTGAAGCTCTCCTTACACCAGGCAGAGCAACATTCACCATTTACATGTACCACAGCTGTCAGCACACTCCATCCCCCCAGCTCTTGCCCCTCCACTGCCGGTTCCAGTCCTTGCCCCTCGGCTGGGACAGGAGGCGCTTCCTCCTCCAAGAAAGCAGCAGGGAGAGTCAGGGAAGTGGGCAGGGATGGAGAGCCCCAGGAATTGTCCCCTCATAGGGGCTGCCCCTGTTGCATGCAGCACCAGAGGATTCCCCAGCCCCGGGACTGTGAAACAGCCCATCAGGGCGCTGAACGTGACGGAGGAGCTCTCCTTTCTCCAGCCAAGCCAGCTTGGCTGCTGGTTGGGATTCCTCAAGCAGAGCTTGGCATCGTCTCTCGCAGTTCCTGAGCTGGTTTGTCTGGTGCGGCTGGTTCGGAGAACCGCTCTAATCCCCGTTTCTTCCCGCTCAGCTGGAAGAGGCCTTGGGGCTCTCCCTGCAGGAGGCCAGCACTGTGTACTCGAGCTAGGTGCTAGTGGAAGTCAGGGCTTTTCCCCGCACCCAACCCACTAGTATGCAAGACCTCATGTCGGGCCGTACATCTTTTGATGTCCTCTTGGCGCAGCCGAGAGTGCCAAGCAGTGCCCTTTTCAGCGCGGTGCTCAGACATCCGCTTACACGCTCCTGACAGCGCTCGGCTGGCCTGCACCGCCTTGCCATGCTGTGCCTCGCCAGCACCCGCGCCTCGGCACCTGGCCAGCTGGCAGCCTGCGAGCCGGTCTCCTCCGAGACAGGCTACCGAGCAGAGCGGAGGAAAGTCAAACGCTGCTGAAGGGCTCGGGGGCTGGAGGAAGCATGTCCCTCCACAGCACGTGGGTCTTTTGCACCAAGGGCTTGCGGCGAGCCCAGCTCCCACAGGGAGAGGGGAGCAGCCAGGAGATTTTGGCAGCAACTAGTGCATGTTGGAAGAGTGTGAGAGACACACAACGAGGACCAGTTCCCAGAATCACATCACATCAAGGAAAAGGGCTCCCCATGATCAGTCTCCTGCTGCCTCCCCAGCTATCGTAGCCACACAGTCACTCCAAGCAGTGGCTTTTTGGTGGCTATGCAAATCAGATGGGATCTCATTGCCCAGCTGAGGAGCCAAAGGGACAGTGCCCTCCACATGGCTGGAGAAGGATGCTCATGGCACCCTCCACTCATGACTGGCCTGCCTCCCCCATCTGCAAGACACAAAACCTCCCTTGCCTTTCCCAAACCTCCTGTTCTCTCCTGCTAGCTTAGCACCTGGCTCCTGGCATGGATGCCAGCCGGCTGCTGCCCAAATCCAGGCTTGGAGACGCCGGGCACTGCTCAGCTGGGTTTGTTTGTTATCCTGCGCATTTGCATGGGGAGGATTTGGGGAAAACCCAGATGTACAACGCTGAGCAGAACAGGCGCTAATCCCCGCTCCAGGGGTGGCAGAGAAGCGCCGGCTCCAAACCGCTCCCGGCATAGCTCCGACAGCTTTAGCCTGCACAGACACGAGAGGCTCCCAGGGGGGTCCCTCCTACCCCAGAGTTTGGGGTGAGCTTGCCACAGGGAGGGTGCTGCAGCCAAGGGTCCCCTGCTGCTGCTCGGCCGAGTCAGGTCTGCTCGGTGGCAGTGGATGGGTTGTCATGGAAACGGCATCTGCTCGGCCTCAGCCCCCCGGGAGGCAGCCGGACCTCGGCAGCATCCACCAGCTACCATTTATTTTTAATAGGGTTCAGTGGCACCAGGTGCCTTTGTCTCCACGAGGGCCCCAGAGCAGCAGTGAGCACTCGGCTCCCTGCAACTCTCGGTCAAGAGGGGACAACCCACGCATCTCCTGGCTCAGGTCCCTGCGGCTCCAGCGAGCGGGTCCCTCTCATGGGGAGAGTAAACACAGTCAGATGAGCAAGTCTGAGTTTAGTCTGTACTGTTTTCACAGGCTGCTTCCACTGTCCCAGCACCTTTTGACTCGATAGGAGTTGGGAAGGAAGGATCAGGGGCAGGTCCAGGCTAGTGAGGGCAAGCCCTGCAGAGCACGGTCCATCACACAGGCCCTTCACAGCTTCCTTCCCCCTCCCCAGGCTGGAGCAGGGTCCCCAGAACAGCATCGCTGCCTGGCTTAGCTGATGAATGCAGCTACCACGGGGGATGGAGCATCTCCCCCGGGAAGGAAGGAGACCTGAGGTCAGGCTCCTGCTGAGGGACTTGGTGGGATCCCAGGAGCACCCTGAGAGCAGTGGGTACAAGGCAGGAGAACAGCACAGTGCTCTATGCTTTCCCCTGCTCACGACTGCTAGAGGAGCAGAGGGAATTTGTATGGGACACGGGGGATGAGGTGCTGGGCAAAGGGGTCGGCTCCAAGGCAGGTCCCCAGTGCATTGGCATGGGGCTGCAGCCCCCAATGCTCTGGGGAATCAGCTGCTGCGCAAAGCCAGCCATAAGTGCCAGCCTGCTCCTCCAGCAGTGCCAGAGCGGTGTCAGTGGGGTTTCAAGCCTGTGCTTGTCCTCTGAGATGCCAGCAGCATCCTGCCCTAACAAGTGCCAAGGAGCTGGGCCAGCCTGCAGTGCCTCCTCACGCTGGCACTGCCACCAGAGGTGGAACCAGGCCACCGAGCCACCCTCACTCATGGGGGCGGTGGAACAGGACACCCTGGTACCTTCATCCAAGCTCCCTTGTCGATGGCAGTGGCACACATTGCTGTCCCCCTTGCAGGACAGCACACATCTGGGATGTGGAGGGAACCCAGGAGTCCTGGCTCCCAGGCCCTGCTCCACCATGCAGCGCTGCCAAGGCAGTAGTGTTGGCACCGCAGCAGGACTCATCTCAAAGCCGCCGCACTGACTAGGGGAACCGGCCTCACATGCGGAGTACATAGGAACCCTGAGCCTGTGCTCGCCTCCCCAGACAAGCACCAGCTTCACCGTGCCGGCAGCTCAGCATCCTCAGCTGCCCTCTGGGAATGCTGGCCAAGCGGCAGGCAGGGAGCGCAGCCGGCTCCATCCAACAGGAGACATGACGCCATCCCTTATCTCTCCGGGGGGAAGGGAGGGGGCAGATTGCATCCTCCAGGCTCAGGTGCACCAGTGCCGGTAAAAGCTAATTTCGATGCAGAAGGTTCCCTTTGCATTTGTCATTATTATTCATGCCACCATCAGGCTAAACACAGCGAGTTAACCCTTTGGAGGAGGACTGTGGTGGAGGTTTCAAGGAGGAGTAATAATGCAGGTTTCTTCCTGGAAGAGTGATTCCTGTGGTGGTTCAGCCCTGGAGATGTTTGAGAGGGAGCTGGGGTAGGTTTTCTCCTGCCCAACAACACTCAGCTGTGAGCTGGGGCAGACGGGCAGCACACCGGGGACAGGGTGGTCAGGCATGATGTTGATATGCCACCAGGAGACCCTCCAAGTGCTCCTGATGGCAGGACCTGACCATCAACAGGCACGTTACCCCACCTGCATCCTTTGCCACAAGCAGCAATCTTCACACACGCCCAGGAACAGGTCTGCTCCTGGTGGGTGCCATCGCCAGTGCCCATGCCATGGAGGGTCCCACAGTCCTTACATGGGGACATGCCAGCCCATCCCAGGTTCAGCCCTTCCCTCCCCAGGCCCTGCACTGCTGCACCGGCTGACACCTTCTCCTCCCCTGTACAGTTCTCCAAGGAGAAATACATCCTCGACTCATCACCAGAGAAGCTTCACAAGGAGCTGGAAGAGGAGCTGAAGCTGAGCAGCACCGACCTGCGCAGCCATGCTTGGTACCACGGCCGCATCCCCCGGGAGGTGAGGAGGGGAAGGTGGGTGGCTCTGGGCACCATTTGCTTGGGCTGCTCAGGGAGAGGACCCAAAGCCACACAGAACCACCAGCCTGTCCTGGGAAGCCTCTGGGCAAGGGCTTGGGCTTTGTTAGCTCTGAGCTGCCTGGTTTTGTCACAGAAAACGCTCTCCTGCAGCTCAGAGCCAAGGGCAAGGGAAACAAGGCAATGCTGCAGATAACACCCCAGTGGAGCATCCACCCAGGCCCCCTGGTCCATCCAGTGTGGCTGTGCCTGAGCTGCTGCCTTGTCCCCTGCCAGGTGTCAGAGAGCCTCGTGCAGAGAAACGGTGACTTCCTCATCCGTGACTCACTCACCAGCCTGGGTGACTATGTGCTGACATGCCGCTGGCGCAATGAGCCCCTCCACTTCAAGATCAACAAGGTGACAGTCAAGTCCAGCGAGGGCCATACCCGCGTCCAGTACCTCTTTGAGCAGGAGAGTTTTGACAACGTGCCCGCCCTCGTCCGCTTCTATGTGGGCAACCGCAAGGCCATCTCCGAGCAGAGCGGAGCCATCGTCTACTGCCCCATCAACCGCACCTTCCCCCTGCGCTACCTGGAAGCCAGCTACGGGCTGGCCAACGGGAAGCATGGGGGACCCCACAGCCCTGCCACCCAGAAAGGGGGGCACATCAAGAGGAGGAGCATCACCATGACGGACGGCCTGACAGCAGACAAGATCACCAGGGCTGAGGGGTGCCCGACCAGGTAAGCAGTCTCATCCCGGCTCAGCTGGTCAGAGGACCAGCCCCTGGGAAAGAGGCATGGCCACACTTGGTCCCTGCTTCCTGGGTGCAGGGCAGGGGTTTGGGCTTGGAGATGGCAACTGTCCCTGCTAAGGTGTGGAGAGAGACCGGCAAAGGAATCGGGGGAGGAACCAGCACCAAGCTGGAACTCAGGTTTTCTCTCAGGCTGGGTGCCAGCCACACTGAGCTACCGCAGCAGACACCCAGCAAGCAGACATGACTTTAACATTGCAGGCCAGAAGCCAGAGTGTTTTACAATCACCTAGTCCAGGATTACCAGCATGTCAGGGCTTGTCAGAGCTGAGGAGCCAAGCTTTCCCAGGCAGATGCACAGGGAGAGCCAGTACCAGCCACCAAGAGGGCATTTGATGATTTGTTTTTGAAGGGCACTTTTAGTTTTAGGGCCCTTTCTGTTCAGCTGGAGCATTTGCAAGGAGTTACCAAGCAGAGCTGAAAGCCTGATGGGCAGGAGACCAATGGAGCTGTGCTGATGGGGGTCTGCACAGCCCCCAGATCACAGCCTCTGTGTGGCTGATCTGCTCACATAAATCTTGGAGCAGTTGGGCTTCTCTGGAGGTGGAGAAAGAGACTTCCTTTGCACAGCTTGCTTTTGGCAGCCCTGAGCTGCCCAGAGCCTGGCAGGGAAGGCAGAGCCACACATACATCCTCACATGCAGCAGCTGATGGGGGACACATCTACTCCTGCCTCCCCAGGGGCACACAGCCTGTCATTGAACCAAGCTGCTTTCTCACCACCCCAACCTTCTCAGCCCAAGGGCAGGGTGAGAAGGCACAGCAGAAAACAGGCAACCAACTGTTATGGCAGGGAAAAGGAAAACACTCAGACTTCCAGGAGAGCATATGTGTTTCCAGAAGAAGAGCCCAGGTCCATCAGTCTTTCCTGACCACTCACATTTTTCCCCAAACCCCTTATCACCACCACTGCTCTCCCATCCTCCTCCCACTGCAGAGGCACAGCACTCAAGACCAAATACATCACAGCAGCCCAGCCCTCACCCGTGGCCGGGAGGGCAGTGAATTACGTGCCATGCCTCCTTGCAACCCTCCCTGCACTCAGCTCCCCCAGACACAGCATCTTTTATAATACCATTGACACACAGCGTTTGCATGAGGCCACAACTGCTGCCCCACCAGCTCAAGACCTCTTTGCTTACTATGCAGCTCACCAATCGCGGCATCTCACTGCCTCCATCAGGCACCTGCTGGGCTCCGAGTCCAGCTTCCAGGCACTTTTCACCTCTCCTAAGCTTTAGGTCAGAGCAACAGCTCACCTAACCATCCCGACACAGCTCTCAAGTGGAAAAAGAGTAACACACCCAGCATCAGATACCACCTTGTAACCCTAGAAAACTATCCCCTATGACTTCTTTGCTAAAGCTACTTCCCCACAGCACCACCAAGCCTCAGAACATCCCTCTCCTACTCCAAACAACCAAACTCCCCACAGGCAGGGCTGTCTCTGCTTTTATATAGGTACTGACCTTTCTGCTCCCAGCTGCCTACAGGAACTGCTGGCTCATTGCTCCAGCTGAGCTTGTTACAGGTTCAGCTCGTTATGGGTAGTTGTGGAAGGAGGCCATGACCCAAAGGGAGGTGATGGGGCAGCAAACCCTCATCCCAGCCCCTCTGCCCTTGCCCAGGCCCTGTTTGCAGGGACTAACCTGCCTCATCTGCCCCCTCCCCAGCGTGTCCCTGCCCCACCACAGAGACATCATTCGCAACTGTGCCGTCAGCGTGGACCAGATCCAAGACCTGCACTCCCCAATGTCCCCCATCTCCGAGAACCCAGTGTCACCTGCCTACAGCACAGGTAAGCATCACCCCTCCATCCCACTGGGGACAGTGGGGATGTGGGTCAGGCTGGGCTTGGCATGAGTGTGATGCAGGGACCTGGGGATGGGGATGGAGCTGACCGTAAAGGCAAGCCCCTGCATCACTCTGCTAGCGAAACTCCATCCAGCTCTTTGCGCAGCAAAGAAAACTGTCCTGATGGAGGGCTTGAGCTGAGGATGGGACCTCAGCCAGTCCTCAGCTGCATCATTGTGCAGCTGTCCTGGGACCAGCCGAGTCCCGTCGGGCAGCAGGGCTTTCCCTGAGCTCCGTGTCCCTGGGCTGCTGCATCCGTGGTCCCTGTGCTTGTGCGTGTCTCCAGGCTCTGATAACAGGGTCTTTTCTGCTCCCTACAGTTACACGGTTAAAGCCTCATGCCTGCCAAGCAGCCGGGATTGCCCCAGCCTCTCCTGTCATAAGAAGGTCCAGTGAGCCCCAGCTGTGCCCGGGGAACAACAGCAAACCTCTGCCAGACCCTGCCCACAGCACCCACTCGACTCCCTGCCACGGGTACGCCCGTGCCTCCCCCTCTCCCTCTGTGAACAGCTACAGCGACCCGGACACGGGGCATTACTGCCAGCTCCACCCCACCTCACCCATCAGCAGAGACCGGCCAGCTCATGACACCAAGCAGCTGTCAACAAAGAGCTACATGGAGAGGCTAAAGGTGGAGGAAGGACAGAGAGGGACTGTGGAGAATGGCTCTGGGGAAGCAGAAGCAGGGCAGAGGCTGAAAGGAGAGCTGGACTTCATGGGCTTTGTGCCCCCCACCATGGAGACAACCTCCTCCTTCAACCCCACAGCCTTCCAGTCCCTGCTTATCCCCATGGAGAACAAACCCCTGGAGATGGCCGTGCTCAAGAAGGTCAAAGAGCTGCTGGCAGAGGTGGATGTGAAGACACTGGCCAAACACATCACCAAAGTGGACTGCCTGGTACGGCCAGGGCCAGGCAGGAGGGATGGGCACCGCTGCCCTCTGATCACTCTGGGTTGGCAGGGGATCGGAGCACCCCTGAGCATTGGAGCATCCCTGCTGGGCTCTACCACGCTCTTTCAGCTGGGGCAGGCAGAGGCTGGGCTGGGGCAAGAGGCTGCCTGAGGACGCTTCAGCCTCTCCTCAATTAACAAAGGTCTAATCAGCTCTCACTTTTCTTACCAGGTTGCCCGGATATTGGGTGTGACAGTGGAGATGCAGCGGCTCATGGGGGTGAGCTCCGGCATGGAGCTGCTCACCCTGCCCCACGGCCACCAGCTCCGCCTCGACCTGCTGGAACGGTACGGCACGCCACAGCGGAGGCGAGCCCACCAGGCTCCCCTGCACGGCACAGCCCAGCTCCCCTGGGGTGTCCCCAGCTTGGCACGGGGTGGGGGGTCCACTGCACCTCCCTGGGGTGGAGGAGCCCTGGCCAAGCCCCGGACTGATCCACAGCCCCCCACCACCACCACTGACCCTGCTCTGCGTCTTGCCCCCTGGCAGGTTTCACACTATGTCCATCATGATCGCCGTGGACATCCTGGGCTGCACGGGCAGCATGGAGGAGCGGGCAGCCCTGCTCCACAAAACCATCCAGCTGGCCGCCGAGCTGAAGAGTACCATGGGGAACATGTTCAGTTTTGCTGCTGTGATGAACGCTCTGGAAATGACACAGGTACAGGGATGCTCCCTTTGTCCTCGTGGCCTGGGCTCAGCCCCCTCGCCCAAAACACATCCCTCTCCCGTGTCCTGCAGGATCCAACACCCGTTGGGGTGGGAGAAGGGTGAAAATGCCCAGGGTAGGAGGTGCGGGCCCACATCCGCTGGGATGTAAGCAGGAAAGGGGAAGAGCCATCCCCTCTGCGGAGCAGACAGCCCAGTCCCGCCGGGATCCGATTGTTTTTCAGTGGTTGGGCTTTTTGTTTTGTGCTGGGCTGTGTTCCTGGGAGGAAATGAATCTGCCCTCCGGTACAATACAAATCAGTCTCAAGGCTGTGGCAGCAGCGTCTCTGGGCCACACTGCTCCCTTTGGAAGATGAAAGGAGATTAAAATTCAATTTTAAATCAAGCCCAGCTGGGAAGTCTTGCTTCCTGCCTGCACAAAGGAGGTGGAACGGCTGCCCCCTCCCTGTGTCTCATCTTCAAGGCCACTGCAACGCAGGGAAGCTGCTGTCCTGGGGCATGGGGAGGGGGGAGAAATCCTGAACCCAGCCTCAGTGCCAGGGACATGCTGTCTCTGGCTGTAAGCATTGGTGGAGGAGGCTTTTTTGGGGAGCAGCAGGCACTGCTGTGTGCAAGGCTGGGGGCCAGGGCTCTGGCGCCAGGCTGTGCGCCCCTGGGAGCATCCTGTGAGCCTGGAGCTCGGTTCTCGGAGGCTGTGCTGCCCCCAGCACCCTCCATCTGCCCCATCTACTTTCAGATTGCCCGGCTGGAGCAGACCTGGATGGTGTTGCGGCAGCGGCACACAGAGGGTGCGATCCTCTACGAGAAGAAGCTCAAGCCATTCCTGAAGAGCCTGAACGAAGGGAAAGGTAACAGGAGCAACTCCCCTTCTCTGGCGTGCCTGCTCCTTCCTGCTTTGTCCAGGCATGGCCTTGCTGGAAGGGAGTGTGTTTAAGAGCTCTGACCCTCTGCCAGCCAGTGCCAGACGCTTCCCCTCTGGCTGCTGAACAGCCCCAGCACCCAAGGAAGCATTTCATAACTAAATAAAACCAGCGACTGGGCACAAACACAACTCGGCCGAGCCAAACCCTTGTGCTCACACGGCAGTGCGTGCCAAGCTGAGGGGACAGGGCGGCCAGTTGGGGAAGATGAAAAGCCATGTCTCTCCAACACCCAGCGCTCTGGGCTCTGCAAACCTGCTCCCCATTGCAGCCCCGGGAAACACGAATGCAGCCCAAGCAGGGACAGCAGTGTTCCCCTCCCAGCACAACCAGAAAGCTGGGCTGGGAGGAGCTGGTGTTGAACGAGGCGATGGCCCCAGGCACAGCGATCGCAGAGCCACAGCCGCTGCTGTGCTACAGCTGAGCCTTAAAGCCTCTCCCAGAAGTGCGGTGGCAGTGCAGCTTCACAGGGCTGTGTGGCCATGCCGGCGGTCTACGGGGCTGGGGCAGATGGGGAGGGGGACACAGGGGCACGGGGCTGCGTGGGGTCTTCAGGGTGTCTCTCTCCACAGAAGGGCCACCGCTGACCAACACCACCTTTCCCCACATCATGCCCCTTGTGACTCTCCTGGAGCGGGATGAGGCTCTCACGGACAGTCCCGAGCCTTGGGAGACCACAGACAATGGTGTGGAGGTGGTCATGGCCCACCTGGAAGCAGCACGGATGGTGGCCCACCACGGCGGGCTCTACCACACCAATGCTGAGGTGAAGCTGCAGGGTAAGCGATGGGGATGGCAGACCCCCTTTCCCTCCCCAGTGTGTGGCTCCAGCCCAGCACCAGACGGAGCATCCCACGGGCGCAGGGTCCCCATCCCATCCCAGGAAACTGACTCTCGCTCTCTCCAGGTTTCCAGGGCAGAGCGGAGCTGCTGGAGGTCTTCAGCACTGAGTTCCAGCTGCGGCTGCTGTGGGGCAGCCGTGGGGCCGAGAGCAGCCAGGCCGAGCGCTACGAGAAGTTCGACAAGGTCCTCACCGCCCTGTCCCACAAGCTGGAGCCAGCAGTGCGCTTCAGTGAGCTGTAACCCCCCTGGGTGCTGGGACACCCCCCAGCTCCCAGCCTGCCACCCTCCCACCCCCGGCGGCTGTAGGGTAAGGGATGGAGCCAGGCACTCGGCACCAGGAAGAGAAGATATGGCCCAGAAAGGCGCTGGGGCACGGATCAGCAATTTTGAGACAAAGAGGAGGAAAAGCAGCCACTTCCCATCTACTATTCACCTCCCTGGGACACGACAGGCCCGGGGTCTGCAGTGCCGGCCCGAGGAATGGGGACGGTGTCTGGGCAGGCCAGCACCAGTGTCCACCATCCAGCCCCACTGAGGTCCATGACTACACAGTGCCCCTCACCTTGCCCTTTGGTTTTGTTTCTTTTCCATCTCCGTCTTGCCCACGGCCGCCGGATCCCGCTTGTAAATACATTTTCACAATCACTCCTCGATGTACAGACTTGTGAAGGACAGTTCTTGTTGTAAATAATTAGGCTCATTCATTTCGTCTTGTAAATACGTGTACATATCTCATGGGTTTGGTTCTTACATACAATAAACTTTTATGCTGTTCCTCAAGGGGATCCTCGCTCCCGTGGGTGTCATTTAAACGGGGCCCCGGTCCCCCCGGGAGAGCAGAGCCCGGGCAAGGGCTGGTGAGGGGGACCACCGTGCTGAACGCAGCCCTGCTGGGCCCCCGGACCGCCGCGGTGGCCCAGCGACAGCCCTTCGCTGGAAGGGCTGTGTGGCTGCCCTGACCCCCCCCCCAGCAAGGGGGGGGACCGGGGTCTCTGCGGGCCCGGCCCCGAGCGGGGCACGGAGCCCCTGCCCACGGCGGGAGGCGGGGCAAAACGGACCAGGCCCCGCCCTGCCTTCTCTGACCGCCCCCTTTTCCCATGGCCCCGCCCCTCGCCCCGCCCCCGCGCGGGGCACGCCGGGAGCTGTAGTGCGGGCGGTGCCGGAGCGGGCGGCCGCCATGGCCCCCGGCGCGGCGGCAGCGCTGGCCCTGACGCTGCTGCTGGCGGCCGCCGCCCGCCCCGCCGCCGCCTGGGACCTGTGGGCGCTGCGCTGCGGCTTCTCGGCGGACTGCGAGTGCGGCTTCGGGCCCGACCTGCGCGGTCAGCGGGGGGCGGAGGGCCGGGGGTGCGGGCCGTGAGGCGCGGGGTGCCAAGGGGCGCGGGGCCCTGAGGCGCGGGGGGTCGGGGGAGCCCCTGAGGACGGGGACTCCGCGGCCAGGGAGGCGGCAGGGGGGGTCCCGGCAGCCGGGGTGCCTGGGCTGGCTGACAGGGAGGGCCCGAGGAAGCAGCCCTCGGAGACGGGACAGACAAGAGCTGCTTCGGCCTGCGTTTTCTGAGTCTTGACTAGGCTTTGCTTCAGGTCTGGAGTGTGACTTGGCCATGAATCTGGTGGGGCAGCCCCTGGTGAGGCAGCAGGTGGTGAAGGGAGTGAGGGAGTTCCTGGAGAACCGGAATCCGGTGAAACCCCTGGTGATGTCCTTCCATGGCTCGACTGGAACAGGCAAAACCTACGTGAGCTCCATGCTCATCCGCTACCTCTTCCAGGGTGGACTCCAGAGCCCCTATGTTCACCAGTTCTCTCCGATAGTGCACTTCCCCCATGCTGAGCGGATAGAGCAGTACAAGGTAAGGGACGCCTCCCCGGGCAGTACTACTTAATTGGGGCTTTTTTTGGTTATGTCCATCTTGATCCTCAGTATTACATATGCATTCAGGCTGCTCTCCGAAGTGCAGTAGGAATAAAAGCTCTTTGTTTTACCCTCTCAGACAAACAGCTGAGCAAGTGGCTCCACACACTGGCTGAAGGATCCACTAGTGACTGCAATATACTCTGGCACTCAGTTATCACTTTCATCTTCCCCACAGTAGTCCTTGCAATGATCATGTTCTCGTTCCTTAAATATTTACACAGCCCTTTGAACGCACAAACAAAAGTGCTTTACTTTTAGATGAAAGGCACTAAAATTCTCCCATTGCTTTCCAAACGGTTTGATGGCTGTGAAAACCTGCATATCACTAGACTTGTAATCCCCTCCTCACAGAACAAGCAGCTCCTGAACAGCACCTCTAGACTCTTAACCATCCCTCTTAAAGCTGAGAAAGGGAAGAAATCAAAACGTGAAGGTCAGCTCCCAAACCCTCAGCAGAGTGGGGAATCAGTGCACCTGGACATTTGCTTTCTGGGTGTCTGGGGAAGTTATGTATTGTATTGTATCCTTAGAAGAAATACTCTCCGGAAGGTAAAACCCACACTGGGTGAAGTGCTTCAGTTAGGAGTTATACATGCCCGCAGGCCATGTGAGTGGTTTTGTGTGGGTTGGCATCTATATTAAAGTAACTTCAGCCATGGTAAAGAGCCAGAGCTCTTCTGGGTCAGCGCAGACACGTGTTTTTGCACCAGGACAGGAGCTGGCAAAAAGCACTCAGTAGCTGGAAACTGTGTAGATACACAGTGAAAGAGAAGAATGAGGGGAACTGTAGGAGTCTGAATCTCCAGCTTTAGTTTGCTGCCTCCTTCTTTAAATCCATAATAAAAGATCTACAATGGGCTAATAAAGCTAGTAACGGCCACTGTGCAAAACCCAAAATAAAGGAGGCCTCCCCTGTGCTGGCTGTTCCTGCTCTGAGTAGGTGGTGCTGTGCAGGGACAAGCTGCTTTCAGCACCTTCAACTCCGCTCGAGCTCAGGCCTCAGCCTTTGCTCTGGGGTGGCTCGAGCCTCCCTTGCTGCCCTCGGTATCTCGCTGCCTTACAGCTTGGTGGGTATTTTTTCCTAGGAAAGCCTGAAGCGCTGGATCCAAGGGAACTTGACAAATTGTGGACGGTCGGCCTTTCTCTTTGATGAGATGGACAAGATGCACCCGGGCCTGATTGACGTGATCATGCCATTCCTGGGACCCTCGTGGGTTGTGTACGGGACCAACTACCGCAAAGCGATCTTCATCTTCATAAGGTAAGAGAGGCTCCTCTGTGGCATAATGGGGCCTTCCAGAGCACGGCTTCTCATTTGGGCAGAGGTCATACCTACTTCAGAGCACACACTTGTTTTGCTTTTCCTTCTCCAAGCCTTGAGCCTCTACAAATAGCAAGAGACTCCATTTCATTGTGAATAGACAGACCTGGAGAGCCTGAAAAAGCTCTCCTGTCCCTGTTATTTGGCTGCTTTTACAGGAGTCATTTTAGGCCAGGCAGCTGGGAAATCCTGGCTTGCACTCGTGCTGGAGGGTGTCAAGTGCCACCTCTGTCCTGCAACACCGTTTTCTGGGATACATGCCAAATAAGCATCTCATTCTTGTGCAGCAATGCAGGAGGGGAGCAGATCAACGAAATGACACTGGCTCTCTGGCGTGCCCACAAGGACCGGGAGGAGATCAGCCTTCAGGACCTGGAGCTGGCCATCTCCCAAGCCGTGTTTGAAAACCCTCAGAGTGAGTCCGCGGAGCAGAGCCCTTCCTGCAGGGTCAGAGCCCGGCAGAGGGAGCCAGGACCATTCCAGGCAGCCACTGACACCACCTGCCACCTCCCCGGCAGCCAGAAAGGGACGAGGGGCTTTTGAGGGAAGGGAACTGTGATCCCCTCGAGGTTTCCTGGCAAAGGGAAGGAATAGCCCGGCCTTCCAAGCCAGCAGACCTCTTGCCATGTTTAGCAAAGCTCTTTGGAGATAAGGTATATTCATAGTAGGGGGATGGCAAACAGCACAGCAGGCTCACTGGAAAGGCACTGAGACATACCGATCCCCGTTGCCTGCCTGGTTCTCCTTGCTTTGTCCTTGTCACAGGGAGCAGAGCTTAAGTTCTGACTAGTCAAGCTAAATCCCCTCATTCCTGGAGAACAAGTCTATTGGGCGGGGGGGGCAGAGGAGGGTGACAACTGATGGGTTCAGCTCTCTCCCTGTACAAAACTGGAACAGATCTGTCTTCAGTTGAGTATTCTGGCTTTGCACAAAGCAGCTCTTTGAATTCCAGGGACTGCAGAGACTCTCTGAAAGTAAAACCGGTCTCTTCCTTTGCTTTTGCAGGTGGATTCTGGAAATCTGGGATCATCAACGAACATCTCATCGATTTGGTTGTGCCCTTCCTCCCACTGAAGCGCCACCATGTAAAGCAGTGCGTCGTCAGCGAACTTATCCAGCAAGGCCTCGAAGTACGTCCAGATGTTGTCCAGGATGTGGCTGACAGCATCCCCTACTTCCCAGAAGAAGAGAAAATGTTCTCATCAACAGGCTGCAAAACAGTGGCCTCTCGGATCAGTTTTTTCTTCTAGTCACTGGCAAGGGCCTTGCTTAGATCCATAGGGGATGTATATGGATCTGTAAAGCAGCAGAGCCCAGGGCTGGTGGGATGAGCAGTGGGAGCTGCATGTTCCCTCTTGGGAGCACAAGTGCTCTCCTGAACTCGTCTCTCCAGCCCCAAGGAGGCCACTGCAGGATGCAGCTGTGGGACCAAGTGCAAGTGATGTGATCTAAAGCACTTTACTGATGTACCCTTGGCCAGGTGAGGGTGGATACGACCAGCCCAGCACACCACCCAAGACAACTGTGACAACAAGGAGAAGATGCTAAGAGGGCCTGTAGTGTCAGGGAGGTTTCTTACCCTGTCGGCAGCACCCGCCTGCAGCTTTCTCCTCTCCTGGCAGCTATTGATACACAGCACATCAAGATTCTGAGCCCAAAGAAGAATATTTCTTTCCTATGGCATTTTAATAGTTTTTAAAGACCTTTTTAAGCATGGCTGTACCTCAGCTCCTTGGTACAATGTGACAGTGCTGGTGCTGACTCCTGCAGTGCTGGCCTGTGAACACCTTCAACATTGCAGCAAAGTTTTCGAGCCAACTTCTTTCCAGCTTCCTTTCACTGTGAATAGGTGCTGGTAGGGACCAGCTTCACCATCAACAAGCACGGAGGGGTTAATGTGGGAGATGGCAACACCTAATCTGCCAAAAGCCAGGTTCTTCCTACCACCCCCTTGTCCATCTTTCCCCTAAGGTCGAAAGGATTTCCCTGCAGCAAACCAGGAAAACAACAACAATAAGACTTTTCACTTGTTTTACCAGCTATAAAAAATTTCAGTCCTACCTCCAGGGTAGCCCATGGTGCCACTAATGGTTTTGAAAATTCCTTTTATTCAGTGATGATTTCTACAGCAGGCTGAGAGTTGGTGCTATGAGCTGCTGAGCCTCTTGTACATCCTTCTGCTGGTCAGACCTTGCAGGCTTTGGCTGGGCCAGCATCCATTCAGCTTCTGGGGAGTGTCACAACAGGGGACCTGGGGACAACCGAGAGAAGATCAGTGCTCCACAGTGCCAAGCATGGGGTGCACAGCACCACTGGCCTTTGCCCAGGTTTTAACCTCCTCTGTGCAATCAGTTATGGGAGAACAGGTCAGAGGAATCAGAATCATTCACTCTCCAGGAACAAACTGCCCAAGGGGTGGGTGCAGGGACGCTTCCCCAGAGCTCCGATGCTCCACTCAGGCCTTATGCTGAAATGCGCTGCCAGCGCTTGGGACCATTCCAGCTCCAGGGCCAGAGCTTTGGGGACAGCAATTTTAGACGCCACCCAAGTGCTGCCCAGGAGCTGGTCCGCAGACAGGCCCAAAAATTCTGCCTCTTCCAAAAATGTTATGCATTTCTAATTTTGAAATAAATCTTTTATGAAATAAGTGGTTGGGGAACAGTCTTTTACTTGGATTCCGGACTGCAGGGGCGAAACCTGCCTTTGCCAGCATGAGTACTTCAGCAGTGAGCTGTGAAACATGTCACTGTGCTCCAGAGCAAACGAAACCCTCGCACTTGGGATTTGAGCAACCCCCCTTTGGAGTGGGCAGCACTAGTAGGCTAACACCCAAGACAAACTACACCCCAGCACGTACCTATTGCTGCAGTTGCACCAGGCAACATCAGCCAAAATGGTGAGTTCGGGGGGGCTCTGAGCTGTTCTCTCCAAGGATTCTTGGGCAAGGCATCCAGTTTTGCTCCTCAGGACAGCACAGACAGTCTTTCTTGGAAAGAGGTAGCTTATGAGGGAAAGGATCTGCAGTGGTGACAAGGTGAGACTTGGATCTCCTCCATGGAAAAACTCTTCCCCACAGTGAGCTCTCAGCACTCACTGAGCCACGGGGTTTCCACTGCCGCAGCCAAACACCCGCCTCGTGCCACCAGCAAAGGCCCCGCCAGCCCCACCAGGACCTGCCCCAACAGGGAACCTGGGTTTCACCTCAAACACAACCCAGATCGATCAAGCCATGCCGCTGCCCCGAGTGGGTGCCATGCTGGGTGATGGCCATGTGGCGACATGTTCCCCTTATCACAGCCAGACACAGGGGGGCTTCTGTCCTGAATTGGGGTTGAAGAAACTGGAAAATAAGGAGGAAAGAGACCTGCCCAGTGGCTCTGGCACAAAGTTGTTCCAAGAGCCAGGCTATAATCCTTGCTGCTTGGCTTGGACCCACACCCTGGCAGGACCCCTGATTCCAGTCCCTGATCCTTGATCAGCTGCTGGCTCCCAATGCAGAACAGAAATACCAGGCTTGCCTCAAACTGCATGAAGGGTAGGCACAGAGACTGCAGTCAAGGCAACAGGCTGAGAACATCGCCCACAACCCGAGGAGAGCATCGGGGAGCGGCGCAGGGCTGTACCTTGCCATCTGCAGGGTCGAGCCATGGATGCTGACTTAGGGCAGCATCCTCCCTCGCACTCTCCACCCTCCTCAGGCATAGGTGGACCCTGGCCCGGCACAGGTAGTACAGCGGTTTCTGGGGCTTGTGCTCAACAGCCATGGAGAATTGAGCTTCTGCCTGCCAGTACTGCCTGCGAGGGGACAGGAGTGAGCACACTCTGCAGCCTGGCTCACCACCAGCCCTGGGGCAGACTGCACCAGCCCACCCGCTCACCTCACCACCAAGTCCTGCTGTCCCTGCTCATGTAGTGCCGCTGCAACCCATCTCCGCACAAGGTGGGCTCAGCTCCAGCACCTGCTGGTAATCCGCTAGTGCGTAGGCCAGCTCCCCCAGGCAAAGGAAGCAGTCTGCAGCGAGGCAGCATCAGCGTCTCAGTTAAATGAGAGCTGCTGGGGGTTGGCTGCCACCCCCGGGCTTTGTCTGGAGCTCTCCGTGCCAGTGGGAAACACGCACGGCGCATGTCCAGCCACCCCAGCCACAAAGATTTCAGCATCATTAGCCAAAAGCTCTGAGCTCCACTGGGCAAGAGACGCAGCCCGGTCTGGAACAGAGCAGCCATTCCCAGCCACGGCCCCAGGACAGGCCATGCAGGGAGGGAACCGAACCACCATCCAGGCTCCTGGTACCTCTCCCCACTGCTGAATCGGTCCAGGCAGGCACAGCTGTGAAGCAGGGTCAGGACCAAAGGACAACCCGGGAGCCCCACTGACCATTTCAGTCACTGGTCCCTAACACAGGACCCCAGTGCACAGCCTTCCCCTGCACATGCTCAACGCCCAAGTGCAGATGCTGCTGTCTGACACCCCAGCCCTCACCCCAGGGACCCCGCTGCAATCCCCAGCCCAGCTGCCTGCCTCCTCTGTTGACATAGAGCCCCTTCTCCCTCCTCTCATCCCACAGAGCCTCACCAAGGAGCATCACAGCCTCATCGAATCAGCCCAGATGTAGCAGTTCACAGCAGTCATTGTAGGTGAGTGCCAGCTGCTGAGCCTGGGCCTCTGGGGCACCCAGGTCCCTCGCCCTGGCTAAGTCTTCACAGGCTGCACTGAAGTCCTTGAGCTGTCGGAGGAGGGTTCCCCTGTGACACAGGGACAGAGACAGGAGACCTCAGAGGCCAATGGGGCCAACCAGCTGCGGTGAGACTCTCGCTACCTAAGGGTGAAGAATTCAGCAGCCAAGGGGTCATTCTCGATGGCAAAGCTAGTCTTGAGCCAGGCACTGCACAGGTCCCTGCACAGGGCCTGGGACACCACCTTGGCCTTGGCCTCCTGGCCTTGTGTCAGCAGCCTCTGCCCCAGGGCCTGGGTGCTCCATGCTGCAGCTACAGCTCCAGGGCCCGTCGGATGTCCTGGTGACACAGGGCCAGCTGCCCGGGGAGGCCAGCTACCCTCAGAGCCTGGCACTTCCCAGTGCATCCCCAGACTCCAGGAGGGGCAGCAGGGCCCCTTGGGGACCAGAGCAGCCATACCTGCCCAAAACGTTCATAAAAGGAGTCACGGAGCACATACAGATCAGGGTTCCTCATGTCCTTCTCCAGGTTTCTGTTGAGTATCCAGAGACATTCTGGGAACTTGTAGAGAGCCACAAGACACATGATGCTGCAAGAGGAGACAGGCAAGGCTGGAAGCAGCCCACGGCAGGGCCAGCCCAGCTGGACAGCCTAGCGCTGCCCCGGCTTTACCTCCTCTGCCGAAACACCCTGCAGCTCGGCTGCAGCTCGGCTGCAGCTCAGCTGCCTGTGCGAAGGCCTCGAGGGCCTCACAGTAGAGCTCCTGGTCAAGCAGAGAAGCCCTGTCAGCTTGGCCACAGGCCGAGGCTGCAGACAGGAGGAGGGGAGCAGTGGCTGACCTGCAGGTCAAGGACAAGGGCCAGGAGAGCCAGGCACGGCTGCTCCCGTGCAGGCACCAGTGTGAGCACCTTCCTGAAGTTCAGCATGGCTGACTGAAAGTCACAGAGCTGGAGGAAGGCCTCTGGCTGCTGCTCATACAGCTCTGCCTGCACCACAGACAACCCTCAGCCCATGCTAGTCTAGCCCTTCCCTGCTCAAACTACCCAGGATCAGCCTGGCAAGAGGTTAACAGCATCCTGAAGCCAGATGCCAACATAAGAGCCAGCCTGAATGATACTGCCTCCCTTCTCCAGCTCCCAGCCTGGTGTATCCCTAGCCCTCTGGGGACCCTTTACCCTCTGGGGATCCAGTTCATGGCTTTCAAATAGCAGATGACAGCTTCCTCCCACTGGCCACAAGAGAAGTCCAGCCCATTCCGCCAGCTGTGAGGAAAAGAGCCATGAGGGAAGCCCAGTGACATACTGCTGGACTGGGGGACTGTCACACAGCCTTGGAAGAAAGCTCTGCTCCACCGGCAGGGCCAAGAGCCACCCAGGGCTGGAGGGTGGCTGGGGGGAGGTGGGGCATCATGTATCCCCTCCATCGAGCCACACCCCAAAGGCCACTGCTAAGGACAGCGTGAGTGGGAACGTAACAGGCACGAACACCTAAAACACGGGACACAGCCCTGGGCACTTACTGCTCCCGCACCCTGCCCCGCACAACGGCAGGCAGGGACCCCGCTTCCCTCGGGGACCCGACGCTGACGCAGACACTGGCCGGGCCCGAAGACCCTCCGCAGGGACCTCTCCCAGCCGTTCCCCCAGCTGCTCCTCCGGCACCGCCGCGGTCAAACAGCCCCCCGCGGCCTCCATCCCCCTCACCGCCTGAGGGACCGTTCCCAGGCCGCCGCTCCCAGTAACCCCACTAGTTCGCCCTGGCCGCGCTCCCCAGTCCCTGCCGCAGCCTCCTCGCTGGGCTGTCCCTCCGCGCAGGGGCCGGGGCTTACCGAACGCGGGGCTTTACCTCAGCGGCGGGCACGGCCCCCGCGTGGGCGGAGCGCGGCCCGCCCCACGCCGCCGCCCCGGGCCCGCCCTGCCGCCCTCAAGCAAGATGGCGGCGTTGCCCTTAAGCAAGATGGCGGCGGGGGCGTGGCGACACCGGCCCATTGGCGGCGCGGGGGCGTGACGTGACGGGGGAAGGGAGCACGCGGCGCGATGGTGGCGGCGGAGCTGGCGGGGCGCGCGCGACCGCTCGTCAGCCGGGCGGGGCCGCGCGTCATGGTGGGGCCGGGGGGGCGGGGCCGGGCGTGAGGGGGGGAGCGGGGCTGAGGGGACCGGGGCTGTGAGGGGGAGCACCGGGGGGAGCGGGGCTGAGGGGACCGGGGCTGTGAGGGGGAGCACCGGGGGGAGCGGGGCTGAGGGGACCGGGGCTGTGAGGGGGAGCACCGGGGGGAGCGGGGCTGAGGGGACCGGGGCTGTGAGGGGGAGCACCGGGAGAGCGGGGCTGAGGGGACCGGGGCTGTGAGGGGGAGCACCGGGGGGAGCGGGGTGAGGGGGCCGGGGGGGAGCACCGGGGGGAGCGGGGTGAGGGGACCGGGGCTGTGGGGGGGAGCACCGGGGAGAGCGGGGTGAGGGGACCGGGGCTGTGGGGGGGAGCACCGGGAGAGCGGGGCTGAGGGGACCGGGGCTGTGAGGGGGAGCACCGGGAGAGCGGGGCTGAGGGGACCGGGGCTGTGAGGACCGGGGCTGTGAGGGGGAGCACCGGGAGAGTGGGGCTGAGGGGACCGGGGCTGTGAGGGGGAGCACCGGGAGAGCAGGGCTGAGGGGACCGGAGATGTGAGAGGGAGCACCGGGGGTATCGGGCCTCAGGGGACCGGGGCTGTGAGGGGGAGCACCCCTCAGAAGGGGACCCAGCCAGCTTGCGGGGAGCATGGGGGTATCGGGTCTGGGGGGATGGAGGCTGAGGGGGAGCAGGGCTGAGGGGTGCTGGACAGGGATCAGGCCCGTGGAGGGACCAGCGGCTCACAGCAGCCCGGCAGAGCCCTGTTGACACCCGGTGGGCAGGTGGCCGGCCTGGGCAACTATGGGCTGCGGGGGACGCGGCACAGCGTGGGCATGGCGGTGGTGGACCGGCTGGCCCGGCAGCTGGCAGTGGCCGAGGGTTGGCAGGTGGACAGGCGGTGCTGCGCTGACGTGGCTCTGGCCACGACCCGCGGCCTGGAGCTGGTGCTGCTCAAGCCACGGAGGCTCATGAACCTCAACGGGCTCAGTGTCACCAGTGCCGGTGAGCAGCTTGGTCATCCCCGAAGCTTGCTGTGCCACCGGGCCCTGTGACAGCCCTGCTATCCCCCTGCCCAGCATGGGTCCCCACAGCCCCACTCTGCAGGATCAGGGCCTGGCGTGTCTGTCTCCTCATTTCTTGGGTTGTATTTCTGTTTCCAAAGCTGAGATCTACAACCTCCACCCAGAAGACATATACCTGGTTCATGATGACCTGGACAAGGCCCTGGGCAAGGTGGCGATCAAGCTGGGAGGCAGTGCGAGGTATGGGGTGGCCCCAGCAGCTTTCTGATTGTGGGAGCCATGCTCTTACAGGCATGTGGGCCATTCCTGGCCCTGTCCCACCAGCCTGGCGGTGTTTTCGGCCCCAGCCCTGGGCTCGATCCCAGTTGCAGAGGCAACAGCTGGCTCTTTGGGCAGCCTCCCAGTTCCTGCCCTGGCAGGAAGGGCAGGGAGCCTCCTGGAAGCAGCTGTGGGCTGGATCCAGCCCATTGGCTGCACCACATGGTCTTTTTATAGTACTCTGCGTCCACTCTGCCCCAGTGCCAGATCCTGGGTCAGCCTCGAGACATTTAACCTAGGAAATCTTGCACTGTGGGATGGGGCAGGGATGGTACTAGGCCCCAGTGCTCAGTCACACATGCACTAGCTGCAGCGAGAGCTGAGACGCGCAGAACGTGCTGTCCCAGCCCTCCTTCCCTTGTACCCCTGCAGCCAGCTGCTCTCAGCCCCAGGGGCTGGATGTTCCTGCAGAGCCAGGGCATGGGGACTGCAGCCGCTGGCTGGGACCACCTCCCTAAGTCCTTGCAGTGAGAGACCCCAGGACCAGACCATACCGGGGGTGAGGGGGCGGGGAGGGTGTCTATTACAGACTAACAGTGGGTTTTCTTCTTCTTTCCAAAGGGGACACAACGGGGTCCGATCCTGCATCAGTGCTTTGCACTCCAATGTGAGTGGGCCTCGGTGGAAGGGGATCAATCCTGCCCCCACCTCAATGCATGGCTTGTCATCCCCCCACTCCCATTCTTCTGACTCCCCTCAGACAAGCCCCTGCTCCCTTTCCTCTCCCCCCTTTTCTCCTTCCCCTCCTTCCCTCTGCTTCCCCGAGGGCTGATGTCGGTTTGGCCGCCATAGAGGACATGGAAACAATTAGCTCGAGCGGCTCTGCCAGGCCTGGCAGGAGCCCGGGATCTCAGCACAGCCCAGCAAAAGCCTCTTCCAAAATCATGTTTCTTGGAGCAAGCGCTCAAAACCACCTGGAAAACATGAGGGGCTGCTGTCTCGCCGCCCAGCCCCACTCGCAGCACTGTCCCCTTGCCCCAGCTCTGTCTCAGACGGACCCTTGAGGTGAAGCTCCTCCAGCTCTCCTTCTTCTTCCCCAGGAGATGACCCGGCTCAGGGTCGGCATCGGGCGGCCAGAGGGCGAAGTGACAGTGTCCAGCTATGTCCTGGCTCCGTTCAGTGCTGGGGAGCAGGAGAGGCTGGAGCAGGTCCTGCCCCAGGCAGCGACATCCCTGCTGGAGCACATCCTGCGCAGGAGAGCGCCCATGGGGGAGCCGGGGGACAGGGGCTGACGCAAACACCCAAGGACCTGCCTGGCCGATGGACAGGGCACTGCGGACTCTCTGGGGTGACCATGGTGCGGAGCAGAGCTGGCCCTGCCGGGCAGCCCCCGTCTGTCCCCACACAGATCCGGGCAGCTCATGTCCCACTCAGACCCCTGCAGAGGCTTCACACAGCAGTTTGGCACAGAAATTAAATAAACCCTCACCCCTGCTCCTGCCCCTCTCCCCTGCGCCGCCTGCTGAACTCGGGCATTCCCTGGCTCTCTGCGGCTCAAATCCATGTTCCCATCCCTGTTCCACCAGCCCAGGCTGGAGGGAAGCTTCCAGTGGTATGGGGAGAGCAATGGAAGCAACTTCCGCAGGGTCCAAAAACCACTTCGGCTTTGTTGAGAAACCGTGGCAAGCACGAGTTGCCTGCAATCTCGTAGCTCTGCAGCACACGAGGGCTGCTCCCACTGAGCTGCAGCAAGTTTCAGGGCTGGCCTCATAGTTTTTGAGTTAGGTGGTTTTTAAGCCAAAACCCTGGAGCTTGCGACAGCTGGAGGAGTTCTGGCTCCTCCTCGCAGACCCGTTACAGGTCTCATGGTGGAGAGGGCAGCCCGACAACCGGTGTCTCACCACCACCACCACCAGTTTCCCAAAGCCCTTGGCGCTGCCGGCACGTCCTGTCCAGCTGCGTACCCTGCGAGTGCGGCTGCACCGAGAGCCCCAGCACGGGCAGCTCCTCGCCCACGTCCCAGCAGGCGCTGGAACAAGCGCTGGGACCCTTGCTGCGTCACGCGTACCGCAGCACTGCTGCCGCTTCCTTCCTCCGCTCCAGCTGGCACCAGACCTTCCTCCACTCTGTCCCCAGCTCCCGAGCTCCTCCCGTAGCATTGAGGCTACCTGCAACCAGGGGACAGGCAGGGAAGATAAGGTGTCCCCAACTTGCCATCCCCTTTTCACCCTGCTGTGTCACCTGTGCCTGTACTGGCTGGGACTCTGCAGTTGCAGACCATGCACTTGGCCATCTCCTACTCCCTGTTCACCAGTAGATCCACCTCGGATCTTCAGGTCCTGTGTGATCTCCTGGAGCCAGTTGTTTTCCTTCAGGAGGTCCCTGCTGTAGCTGTTCAACTTGCCGCAAATGATGCTCTCCTGGATCATTTGTTTGGTGGTCTCAGACATCCCGCTGTGGGTCTTGGCTACCGAGTTTTCCACCCGCTGCTCCATCAAGCTGTGGGGAGAAGAGGGTTGTAGCCCCCCCCAAACCCTGGGTGAAGGCAGCAACCCACCGTCCCAGGGCTAACGCCAGCTCCAGGGCCAAAAGGGGCAGCCAGCTGCCAGGCAGGGGTGGAGGGACGTGGCAGCTCTGGGGGCCTGGCAGGGAGCTCACATTTCCCCAGCTCACCGAGACTAGGGCTAGTTGCAGTGTTTTTAAGGAAATTACTCCTCAACACCAGAAAACCCTCAGTTTTCAACCAAACACCACCTTGCTGAGGAGCTGAGGTTTAGCACCAAACAAGCCTGGGCTCTTGCAAAGCAAACACCTTCCTCCAGAGCTGGCCACAAAGGTGACAGATGCCGAAGCCCAGCAGGACTCGGCTGCACATCGCGGTGCTTAAGCTAGTGTTGGGCTTTCAGTCCCAAGGCCAAACCTAGCGCCAATGAGGGAAATCATTTCCATCAGCATTCCCAGGGAAGAGCTGAGCTCCATGGAAATGCCACGCACCTTTTTGCCCTCAGAGGCCAAGGGAGAGCTCCAGTCTCCCTCTCCCACCCCACCTTCCTGCCTCCCTTTCCCCATTACAGATTTCATTCCCAAAGCAGTCCCCGGCCAGGGGAATGGCCAGACCCTCACCACCACAGCTCTGAGGTGACCCTGGCTGTGTATGCCCTGCGGACGTTACAAGGGGCAATGCCACGCAGCAGAGCCAGCACCCAGCACGTCAGCTCAAACACAGTCTGCTTTAATCCTCCCTGGGCTTCAGCCCAGACACGGCACAGGCAAGGGACAAGCCCAGTCGGTGGCAGGAGGCCACGTGTGCCACCGCGGGAGCCAGCCCCGGCCTGAAAAACACTCCCCAAAGTCCAAGCCCGTGGGAGACGGCAGAGTTGGCATCGGTCAGGGCAGTCCTGGAGACGTGTCCTCAGCAGAGACGGAGCACAGTGCTCCCCCAGTCCCTCCACCTGGGCAGGGAAAGGGCTCTCCGGGAGCCCTGGGGCAAATCCTGCCTTGGGTGGATTCGCCACATGCAGATTGGAAGGACCCTGCGGCGATCTGTCCCGGGCAGCTGCATCTCTCAAGTGGGAGCGGGCAGGATCAGGCCACTAGCCTGTGGTGCTCCCAGCTGGGTCACAATCCCTTGTCCCTAGGAGGCAAGGATGCAGACGTTAGCGGTCAAGGCAGGAGCAGCCCCGACACATTCACGCCTGCAGTAGAGGCGGTGGGAGGGTTGTTTTCCAGCCTCCCCCAGTCTGGCTGCTCCTGGGGAGGCTCTGCTGCCAGCACAAGCAACCTCAGACAGGGAAAGTCTGACCCGGCGTTAACCGTGGCGGTGCTGCCTTGGGGCTGAGCAACTGCGGGTGCTCGCCTGCCTGCACGGCCGCCCCACGGAGAGACGGCCCCAGGGAGACCTGCTTTTAGGGGGAAGCAAGCAGCGCCAGGGTGAAACTTTCCCCTGCGAGATGCCCCCAACTCTTTCCAAACTAGGGTGACTTTTGCAGGAGGAGGCGAAGGAGCGTTGTCCCTTCCTCGCTTGAGGGGCTGGGGAGCAGCTGGACTCAGGGAGCAGCAGGACCCGGTCCCCTGGTCCCCTCCAGCCCAGTGCAGCCCCACATGGGACATCTGCATCCCCATCCCTTTCCCCGCCTGGAAGAGAAGGTGTCGTCTCTGTTTCCCAGTGCTTTGAGTCTGATGGGGAGAGCTGCTGCCACATGGCAAAAAGAAACTAGGCATCCAGGACACATCTGAACATGGCACTTGCAGGGAGATGCTTCCCAGCCACTCTGTCCCCCAACCCCAGCACCACGCGCCTGCGTCCCACAGCCTCACTCACCATCAGAGCTCGTCGCGGGCGGTGGAGCGGAGGTGGCCAGCACCGCCCCGTGAGTCCCTCAGGTTCTTCTGCGAGCCAGCCCAGTCTGTCTTCTTGGTATCGTCGTCCCAGATGGTGGAGGTCTCAGTGTCGCTCAGCCAGTTGCTGTCCCCAGCATAGTGAGTGGGATAAACCAGGAGGGGGTGAGCCGAAAACACCAGCAGGTCCCGGGGGGCAAAGTGCTGCTTGTAATCCTCGCTGGGGAAAGTGAAGCGTACCCGAGAGGAGAAATTGGCTTACAGAGCATGGCCCAGTGGAGAAAAAGGCTGGGAAAACTGTACTGACCACCCGGAGAAGGCACCGCACAGGGCAGTTGATGGGGAGGGACACGGGGTACCAGGGAGGGGGTCCAGGGAAGGCAGCCAAGCTGCCCCGCGCTACCGCTGCCTGCAGAGGCTGGCTGGGGAGAGACTGTGAAGGGACTACGGAGGGGATGGGACCCATCTCTCCCCACCAGCCTTAGTGGCACAGGGCCAGCCCTGGCACAGAGGGGGTCTCCGGCACAGCATCCTGCTGGCCCGGCCCCGGCTGGCCCCGGGCCAAGGCTGTCTGGTGCCGTTATCCCGGCGAGCATGGGACTCCCAGCTGCTCCTGGTTCACATCCAGAGCACTAATCCGCCCCTCCATCCACATCCAGCCTCCCTTTTACATGCCTAATCCCTCTGTTTCACCATCCTGCTCGCTGGCTTTCCCACCCCCCTCTCTGCTGGGACACCCGGCCACCAGCGCTCACCCACCCCCTAAATTGCCTCCCCCTCCCCAAACACAACCTCGACACTGACTCCTGCCCAGGAAGAGTGGCATGGAGGTGCCCCAAGATTCGGCTGAGACCCACAACCAGGGGCGGGGGACCACACAGACCCCAGCGCCAGGGTACAGGGGGCTGCTCTCCCCTTGCCACGGGGACAAGGCCCCCGTGCGGAGCCAGCATCGAGCCTCGGCTCCGTCTCCATCGCCGTCCCCCCACCCCGCACTGGCAGAGGGCCATTTTCCAGCGGCCAGCAGCCAGGCATCGGCCAGGGGGGAATGAGCTCATGCTACAGATGTTTTCCTCCAGCATGAGTAATGCCGGGAGGAGGGAACCGGGTGCAATGGTGACAGCAGAGAAGAAACACATGCTCCTTCACCGGCATGGCCATGCCGCTCCGCCAGCACCCCTCCTGCACCCCCAGCTCCTTACTTGGGGTGCTTGTCGTACATGATGGGCAGGAACTCGTCCACCGGCAGCATTTTGGAGAGGGGCTTGGCAGCCAGCAGCTTCTGGGCCCCGCGGAGGGAGATGACGTAGGCCAGCGTCCAGTACGAGTACCCGGCCACCACCAGGTTTCGCACACCCTCCACGGGTGCCTCGTCCTCCACGTTCACCTGCTTCCTCCCCAGGTAGCTGTGGGGCAGCCCGCGAGCTGTGAGAACCAGCCCCAGGAACCCCCCACCCTGCATCCCCCCTGGCCTCAGCACCTACATGAGGTCCCAGTCCTGTTGTGCCCCCTCCAGCTCCTCCATCAGCCGATGCAGCCGTGCCGGGAAGGCAGCCTCAAAACGCACGTCATCCTCGAAGACCACTGACCGCTCCAGCCCCCGGGACACGATCTGCGGGGAGGGGGCAGAGGTGCAAACCCATCCCAGCACTGCGCTGGACCATACTGGGTCCACTCACCCTGCAGGACACCCCTCTCCCCAGGTCCTCCAGAGACCTGCTGATGCTCACGGAGTCCCTTGCCCCATGCTGGTGGCCCTTAGGGACCCCACGGCCCCATACCTCCTTCCAGACGTTGTAGTGGCTGAGGAAGCAGCCGACCTCGCCTTTGGTGAGCGTGCGGCCGGAGAAGGGGTCGTAGTACCCGGGAAGCAGGTCCACCCCCAGCACCTTGATGTCGCTGCTGTTGAGGGTGCTGCAAGGCAAGGGGCTGCATCGGCGAGGCGTCCCCCCAGCCACCCCCCCATCCCCTCCCCAGGGTGACACTACGGGGCTGGCAGAGTGGGGACGCGTCCCCCTGCGGTCACCTCCCATCCACAGCATCCACCACCCGTGGGGCAATCTCCAGCTCCCGCAGGGACGCCAGCATCCGCTGGCGCCGGTCCGGCCTCCGCACCAGGTTGATGAGGAAGATCTGTGGAGGAAGGGGAGAGCCCCACCGATGGGGTATGTTGTCATGAAGGGGGACACAGCCTGCCCGGCCACCACAGGATGGGGGACAGGGTGCTCAGCCAAAGCCCGTGGCAGGCTTTGCCATGGATGGATGCAGCCAGAGGGACAGACAGGGGGACATGGAGGGGCTAGATTGGGCACTTACTTCATCAAAGCCCATTTTCGTGAGCGGCTTGGGAAGGAGGGAAATATGCCTGGAGCGCTGCATGGGGGGCCCATCCACTGCAGAGAAAGGGGACACCACTTCAGTGGAGCCCAGATCCCCCTGGCCAGGAACCGGGGCTGACAGCCCTGCCCCAGGGACCAGCACCAGGTCCCCATCACCCCTGGGGCAGGGGACACCTCCGGGACCGCGCCGCCCACGGGCACTCACCCATGGCCTCCAGCGTGAGATGCACGAAGTTGGCGCGTTCATCCTCCAGCGTCTGGTGGGCCTTCACGGGGACATTGATGTAGCCGAAGCGCTGCTGGTTGCACACATGGACCTCCGCGCCTGCCGGGTGGGATGGGTGAGCACTGCAGCCCCCCCTCAAACCCCCCACCACCACCCCCCAGCCCCCCCCCCACCCTCACCAGCTGCCTGGCAGGAGTAAGCGAAGACGATGATATCGTCAAAAGCCCAGGTGTAGTTGGGATGGGGCGGGTAGAAAGCCAACCGCGACGTCTCCTCCTTCCGCAGGTCGATCAGGAAGGTGGCGTAGACCATGGGGACGGAGAAGCAGCCCACCTGCTGCCGGTTCTTGGTGGGGAAGTAGTCGGCCGTCCGGCGGTAGTACCCCTGCGGTACACCAGCGTGATGCCTCCATGGTGGGGGGCTCTTCTGCCCTGGAGGGGGGGGGTGTCCCTTCCCTGGGGCTTTCTGGGGACGTACCTGGGGCGTGATGCCACACCAGAAGTTGGAGTAGAAGGTCTGCGAGTCCAACATGGGGGCCACCACCGACTTGTTCTGTGCCATGAGAAACTTGAGGGTCTGGTTGTTGGTCAGGATGCTGTCGGTGTCCACAAACTGGGGGGACAGCACAGGTCCTGGAGGCGTGGGGACGCCTGCCTCAGCCCCCACCCCACTGGTGCCCCATGTCCCTTACCAGGATGTAGTCTGCCCGCTGCTCCCGGGCGTAGGTGAGAGCCTCCTGCTTCAGCCTCATCAGGTTTTCGTAGCGTTTATCGCTCCAGTGCTTGGGCCCAAGCTCGTCAGCGTAGGAGCTGGGCCGGGGGGAGGCAGGGGTTAACCCTGCTCGCTGGGAACTCACAAACTCGGTGCATGCCGCTGGGTGCCAGCCAGCTGAGTCAGCCCAGCTCTGCCTCACCGCCGGCTCCTCCTGGCAGCGTCCCCGGCCGGGGAGCGGGGTGCTGCTCTGGGAGCCCCTCACAACCCACACCTGCCCCCCCCCGCACTTCCCCGGCCTCACCTGGGCTCCTCTTGTGCCTTCCAGACCACCGAGTGATAGTCCTTCCCCACCGCCCCCAGCCACTCCTGCAGCATCGCTGTTGTGTTGTCCGAGTTGTGGTCCGTCGCGCACCTGGGGTGAGGGGACGTCAGCCTCTGGGGATCCCCCCACAAAGGGACAACCACGGCCCCCTCCCTGCACTAGAAACGCTCCTGGGGCCCAGAGGCTGAGCCAGCGACAGACTCACTTGGGAACATAACGTGTAATTTTAAGGAACCGAGGCTGCGCTGGCAGGAGGGGGAACGCAAACGGGTAATTTCCTTCGCGGTGCTGCCGCTGGCCGGGCTGTCCCGTGGCTCTCACCCCCAGTCCCTGCAGCCCGGTGGCAGCCCTGGCCGCGGTTTCCCCATCCCAGCCCTGTGGCTGCCCACTATGAACATGGGAGCGCAGCGGCTTCGTCCCCCCACCCATGCACCCTGCTGCATCCCACAGCACCCCTGTGCACCCCGCTGTGCCCCCCCCCGGCTCCAGCAGCCAGAGGAAAGGTCCCTACAGGCAGCAAAAATCCCCCTCCCCAAACCTTCCCTTGCTGTGCACAGCCGCCATCCCCAATTCTCCCACCCAGCCTCGCGACGATATTCACTGTCGCTGGGGGACCCCAGCACAGACGGGGCTGAGCCCCACGTTCCACTGGGGCAACCCCCAAGTCCCCACACTCCCCAGCACCCTCGACCTGACAAAGAGCACCCCAGGCACTGGTGTCATGGGGAACCTCTGGGATGCAGGGGACAAGGCAGGACCTGTGCCCCCCCCCCCAGCTCCCAGCTCCACAGGCAGCTCGTCTTGAAACACCCCGCAGGGCTCTGCAGCCAGGGGCTCCCGGGGGCTGCGGCAGGCAAAGGCAAGGAACCCCCCCGCTCCCCCGCTGCCAGCAGCTGCCCCCCACCCCAGCCCAGCCACCCCTGCTAGGACCCCCCCACCAGCCCCTGCCTCGGCCCCCTGCAAAAGCAGCTGCTGAAAAGTTTCCGACAAGCTCAGGCAAGAGATGGCGGCAGCGGAGGAGCGAGGAAGAGGAGGGATGGGGGGGCTCCTCTACCAGCGACCCCCACCAGGATGGTAAAAGGGAGTTTGGGGGGTGTCTTTGGGGAAGGGGGGCTGGGGACAAGCTCTGCAGGGAGGGGGAAGGCAGCGTCTGTCCCTGATGATGCAGAATCCCCCGCCCGAGCCCAGGGCTCCACTCCCTCGCCAGCCCCACGACTTCGGGAGGGGAAAGGTGGGGGTCCCCCCCCGTCACTGTGGGGTAGCACCCAGCCCCTCCCGGGTCCCTGCTGGGTCCCACACTCAGGACAGAGCCACCCCTCACCCTTTGGGGCTGGCGAGGGCTGCTACCACCAGAGTCCCTGTTCCTCCACAGGGTCCCCGTCCCCCCAGGGTGCCCATTCCCCCCGATCTCTGTTCCCTCCACCCAGACCCCCGTTACTGCAATATCACCCTGAGTCCCCAGTCCCCCCGCTCTCCCCAAGTCTCCATTCCCCTCACCCCATTGCCCTTTGGGTCCCCACTACCCCCAACTCCCCATTCCCCCCATAGTCCCCCCTATCCCCCAGGACCCCCCCCCCCCCCAGCACCCCCATTTCCCCCCCCCCGGGTCCCTGTGACCCCACCATCCCACCTCCCCCCCGGGATCCCCATTCCCGCACAGCCCCCCTCCTCCTCCCCAAATCCCTGTTATTCCCCGCACCCCCAGGGTACCCGGCTCCCCCCGGGAGGGTGTGGGGGGGGGGGTCCCCCGCTCCCTCACCACAGGGCGATGCTCCCCGCGGGATAGTCCATGCTCTCCAGGGCTCCCAGGCAGTGCGGCAGCGAGTGCTCCGCGTTACGGGCCAGGAGGGCGAGCACCACCCGGGGGGGGGGCTGGCCCGGACCCGGACCCGGACCCGGACCCGGTGCCGGACCCGGACCCGGTGCCGGTGCCCAGCAGCAGGAGCAGGGCGCAGAACGGCCCCGCTGCACCCATGGCGGCGGCGGCGGCGGCGGGCGGGGAAGGGGCGGGCTGAGACCCGCCGCGCTCAGCGCACCCCCGCCCCCGCCCCCGGCCCGGCCCCGCCGCCTCTGAGAGCCCCGGGGGCGGGTTTGGGTTGGGTTTCTTTAAATAAAGCTCATAGCGGTAAACAGACCCGCACGGCCCCCACCCCTCACCCCCTCCCGGGGGGTGGGGGGGCACCCCCGGTACCCCCTCGCTGAGGATGCTCCTGGGCATCTCCGTGTGCCCCCCACCCCCCCCCCACCCCCGGCAGCTCGGGGTCGGTCCCCCGCGGTGCCCGGCACGGTGTGGGTGTGTGGTGGGCAAGAGGATGGGGGGGGGGGGGGTCGTGGCTGGGGGATCATAGCCAGGGGGGCTGGTGGCCAGGGGGGGTCATGGCCAGGGGGGGCTTGCGTCCAGGGTGAGTCGCGGCTGGGTGGGCTCATGGGTCTCCCCCATCACAGGCCAAGGCAGCCCACCCCACCAAGCCGTGTCTCACCCAGGTTGCCCCCCACGGCTGACTATTTGCAGCCCCCCAGGCATGTCGTGTCCCAGCCTCAGGCAGCCCCGGGGCCTTCGGGACGTTTGGCCAAAACCACTGGTTAACCACCCGATGCGTAAATACAACCGTCACCTCCCGGAGCAAGCGCGGGCTGGGAGGAGGCCGCGTTCTGGGGAGCAACAACTCCATGCACCCCACCAGCGGTGCCGGGCACCCCTCGCTGCGCTGGCACCGGAGCCCTGGCGAGGGCCCGTGGCCAAACCTGCACCCACCGGCAGCGGAGCAAGGGCTTGGCCAGGCGGCTGCTCTCGCTGGCTCCCCATGTCCCCCCACTCCCGGGAGACCTCCGGGAAGGCTCTGGCAGGGTGCGGCAAGGGGGTCGGGGGGGGTGACCAATCCAACAGCACCTGAAAGAAGCAACAGAGAGGGTGGAGGGCCATGGGGAACAACCAGGGAGCCCTACGGCGGCTGTAAGGAGAGAAAAATTCTATTTACAGCCTGAGGTTGGACAAGTATTTCGGGGAAGGGCTCCGTGCCAGCCCGGCTGGGCGCTCCCTGGCGATGCAGAGGAGCTGCGGGAGGAGGCAGGACCCAAGCAGACGAGCACAGCCGGACCCCACCCGTGTCAGGACCCCACTCGTGTCCGGACCCCACCCGTGTGTGCACCCCCGCCCCGGGAGGGCTGGGCGGGGGGCAGCCCCTCACCCCTCCGCAGGAGCCCCCGAAGGCGGCCCCGCGGCCCGGGAAGGGATGAAGGCGGAGGAAGGGCCGCAGAGCGCCGGGGATGCCCGCGGAGCCCACGGCTGGCCCCGTCCCGCGGGGACACCCCCCCCCCGCCGGCCCCGCCTCCCCCCCCCCGCAGCCCGGTCCCGCTCTCGGCCGCTGCTGCCACCTCCCGGCACCGCGGCACGGCCCGGCCGGGAGCGACCGGGAGCAGCCGGGTACGGGCTCTCAGTGGGGAGTCAGGGGCTCCAGGGGCCGGCAGAGCCGGGTGTGATCCCCGCATCCCTCCACCCCTGCATCCCCACATCCCTCCATTCCTGCCCTTCTTCATTCTTGCATCCTTTCACCCCTACATCCCTCCATCCCTTCAACCCTACATCCCCACATTCCTTCCCCTCTTCATCCCCGCATCCCTCCATCCCCACATCCCTCCATTCCTGCCCTTCTTCATTCTTGCATCCTTTCGCCCCTGCATCCCCACATTCCTCCATCCCTTCACCCCTACACCCCCACATTCCTTCACCTCTTCATCCCTGCATTCCTCCATCCCTGCATCCCCACATCCCTCCATTCCTGCCCTTCTTCATTCTTGCATCCTTTCACCCCTACATCCCTCCATCCCCACATCCCTCCATCCCTTCAACCCTACATCCCCACATTCCTTCCCCTCTTCATCCCTGCATCCCTTCATCCCTCCATCCCCACATCCCTCCATTCCTGCCCTTCTTCATTCTTGCATCCTTTCACCCCTACATCTCTGCATCCCCACATCCCTTCACCCCTACATTCCTCCATCCCCACATCCCTCCATCCCTACACCCCCACATCCTTCCCCTCTTCATCCCTGCATCCCTTCGTCCCTGCATCCCTCCATCCCTGCATCCTCTCCCGAGGGTCTCAGGCAGCCCTGCCCTGCCCTCAGCACCTGGGAAGGGCAGAAAGGGATTTCAGTGCTGGTTATAACTGGATTTTGAGCAGCCTGGATCCCAGAGAGGCCAAGCAGGGCAGTTCCCAGCCTGCAGACGGGGGTGAAACGCTACAGAGCCCCAACACCCTGCACCGCACGGTGGCTGGGGGGGGGGCCTGAGCCTGGATGTGCCCTGGCCCAGGCTGGGGCCAGCCCTGGGATTCTGCTCTGTGACCAAGAGCAACATCTGGCCGCTGCCAGCAATTTTTTCCCTGCAAACCCCCACTCCGTGTGCTCAGTCCCTGCTGTCCAGTGCCCCAGGGATGCAGCATCCCTGGCCCGCCACGGTTCAGCCACCCAAGGTTCAGCTCCCTGGCTGTGGGCTCAGGGGCTGGGGAGGGAGAGACTGCCCGATGCGCAGCTCCACCGGCCCTGGGGCAGGCAGAGGAAGGGGGTGCCATCACTGCGCCCTGACATGGGGAAACTGAGGCACGGACCAATGTAATGTGCAGCACGCAGATGGGCCGGGACTGGCAGAGGGACGAAGCATCCTGCGCCCACCCTTGCAAAGTGAGGTCAGAATTATCCCTGTCTTTGCAGCTGGCTTTGCAACCTGCCTTCTCCCCGCCGCTCAGGTGCCGCAGGGCTCATGGTGGACCCTTGGAGCCCACTGTGGGCCAGCTGACACCTTACAAGCAGTTTTGGCCATGCAATGATTAAAAAACCCACAAGGGAGCTCAGGGAGAAGGGAGAAATGGAGGTTACCTGCCAGGGCACCCGCTGCGTGGTCCTTGGGGTGACGACCCACCTGGCTCTGCGCTGCGGCTCAGCACCTCCAGCCCCACCACTCTGCTAGCACAGGGCTGTGACAGTCCCCACGCCCCAGGAGCAGGACTGGCAGGAGGGTGACAGGTCCCCACAGCTCCCAGGGCATCCCCATGGGGGTCAGGACACCCCCACGGCTCCACGCACCCGTGGCAATACCTGTAACACAGAGCCAATGTCAGGCCCAAAAGCATCCCACCCAGAAAAGCACCTTCCCATCCCCACAGTGTCGGGCAGGCAGCAGCGCTCTGTGATATTTCCAGCAGTATGTTTTATTTTTTTACAGGAAAAAGTTGCTTTTGGACCCAGGGCTGAGGTTTTTGGCCACCTCCCGCCTCTCTCCGCCCCTTCCTTGAAATTTTCTAGGATTTTCAGCGAAGTCTTTGAAAGGCTCCAGGTTCCTCAGCTGTCACATTTTTCTGCTTTAAAAGACTCAGGTTTGGTAGCAGAAAACAAATATATAAAGAGATAGATATATACGTATATATAAATGCAGAGATTCTATGTGTATGTGCATGGCCGGGGGGTTGGTACGAGTCCCCTGGCCACCAACAATCTTTATTATATTTATTTCACAAGAAAAAACATCCTGGGGTCCCAGCTGGCTGCCCAGGTCCGAGGAGCTCCTGGGTGCCCCCAAGGGTCCCCGCTCCCACAACATGATGCTGCCTGAGTGATGCCGTCCCCTCCAGACCACTGGCTCGACTTGTCCAGCATCACAACCCCAGCCCAGTTCCCAGGTGGGGAAACTGAGGCACGGAGCCTGCACAGCCTCCTAGCAGCTGCCCAGCCAGGAGGGATCCTGGACCCAAGGGAGTGCCCATGACCCCACCACGCTCCCTGCCCCGCAAGCCCCTCATCCTGAGCTGTTCCAGCTGTTTTCACCACCCTCCAGCTGTTGGGTAACTCAGGAGGCCGGCGCTCCCCTCCCAGCTGGGTTTTCCTTCCAGGTCTCTGCTAAATCCATTGCATCCGCAGGCGCCGCTCCGCTTTCCTCCTTGGCAGGCTAATTCCGCAGCAGGCAAAAACTACGGATCTTCCCACCCGGAAAAATTCAGGGAGATTTTGGCCATCTTGGGGGGACTTTGGCCATCCTGGGGGGGATTTTGGCCACCCGGGGAGGGGGGATTTTGGCCCACCCAAGAGTTGCTCTGCCAGAGGAGCTGGAGGCCAGCAGGAGCAGCATCCCCGTCCCAGCTGGTGGAGACAGAGAGACCCATGCCACCATAAATGGGGCAAAGATGCATCACCAGCCCCAGCGGGTGCTGGGCCACGTCTCCCCCGCACCTCAGCCCATTGGGAGACAGCCTGGGGTGTTCCTGGTGGGCTGCAAACATCAGGGAGGGAAAAGCCTCCCCGGGGACCCCTCTTTGTGCCCCGCTGGGAGCAGGGAGCCAGGGGCATGAGGGATGCTCTGCTCCACCTGCAAGGCACCACCGTGCTTGGAGCCACATTCGAGCCACAGAGCGGCCAAATCCTGACCCTCCCGAGTGGCGCAGCCGGCTCAGCCCCAGAATGGTCCCTTTTCTCCCCAGGCTGGCTCACATCTGTCATCATCAGAGCCAGCGGTGCCCAGGGCCAGCATCCCCCGGCTCTGGGTGTCAAAGGGGACCCCAGGCACCCATCAGCCCTGGGAGTGGGCAGAGGGATGTGTCCCTCAGCAAGGGGAAACTGAGGCAGGAGGCCGACCCCAGGCTGCTCCAGCCCCCCTGGGCAGGGAGAAGGCTGCATACCCTGACGGGGCTTCACCCTGGGGACAACGGGGAGCCACTCTCCGTCCCCCCTGCCGTGGTGCCCTCTCAGATGGATGGCGATGGAGGGGTACCCCAATGAGACGGGTTCCCCCCATGATGCGCTGACCCGTGTGCTCCAGTCCTCTTCATCCCCTCCCTCCTCTCCCCCCCCATCGGGGCTGGCGGTCGGTCCCCGTCCCAACCCAGGGCAGCTGTGACCGAAAACAAAGCTGTCCCCTTCGGCACAATACCCTTCTGTCCCCCCCCCCCAGGATGCTGACCGCTGGGGTGGGCAGCGGCCGGGCTGGAGGCGTCGAGGGGCCGTGCCAGGCCCCCGCTGGCAGGGGACAATGTTGGCAGTGATGGAGAGTAGGTATTTCAAAAGGTTTTGTTTTCGGGTTGACCCGCCGAGCCGGCGTGACCCCGCAGCCCCCCACCCAGCCCTGCTCCTCCGTCCCAATAGAAACCGGCCACATTCCTGACCTCGGGAGGGGGGGGGAAGTTTCAAACCTCCCCGGGAAGGAGACAATGGGGGTGTCAGGGCCGTGATTTAGGAGGGGGGGCTCTTTCCATCACAAAGGCGAGACAAAGGCGCTCGGTGCTGGGAAAGGGGCTTCGGCGGCGGCTCAGGAGCAGGGCCGGGGTATTGTGCCTGGCCAGCCGGCCTCGGCGGCAGGGCAGCGGGGTCCCACTGGGTCCCATCGGGTCCCACCGGGTGCCACCGGGTCCCACTGGGTCCAATTGGGTCCCACCAGACTCTCCATCCCAGCCCCTACCGCAGCCCTCCCCACGGCCGCCCTGGGGCCCAGGGTCTGGCGGCTTCGTGGGTGTCACTGTCACCCAGGGTGGGAGGGAGCGAGTCCCCCATCCCCACGTGGGATGGCTGGGGCACCCCCAGCTCCCCACAGCACCCCACATCAGCGGGGCTGGCCAAGGACCAGCCCATCCCGGGGGGCCGTGGGCACCCCACGGGTCAGGGCTCAGACTGGGACCAGCCCCCCCCCCGCCCCGGGCAGCCATCCCCGACCCAGGGGGACAGGCAGCCCCCAGAACCCTGACCCCCCCCCCCCCCCCTCCATCGGCCCTTCCCTGGGTGTTCAGGGCCGGGGTCCCACTCTCCTCTCCCAGGGCCAGTCCCGGGGCCGAGGGCCGGGCGAGGGATGAGCAGCTCCTCTGTGTGCCGCTCAAAGGGGCTTTGTGCACCCCGGGGCCGCCGGCACCCAGCACCACCCGCCACCGCCGGCACGGGCACCACGCCGGTGCCCACCCTGCCCGCACCTCGCAGCCTGCAACCCCCCCCCCGCCCCGGCCAACCCCCCGCTTTCCAACTGCCCCTGCCCCGACCCTCCTCCTCCATCCCTTGGGGGTCTCAGCCCCAAACCGTGGCAACCCCCCCCCCCAAAAAAAAGCCAGGAAACTGCTTAAGCAGACGCCCAACTTACAGTGTCCTCTGCCGCCGAGCTGAGCCCATGTCTCCAGCCAGCGTCCCGGTGCCGAAGGGCTCGGAGCCTGCACAGAGAGGGGATCTTTTTACAGGAGAAATATTTTTCTCCCGGTGCTGGACGGCTGATCCGAAGGAAAAGCTGGAAACAAGTTCATTGGCTTTTCTCTCGCTCCCTCTCCTTGCCCTAATTTTTATTTTCCTGGCAGCTGGCGGGAGGAAGGGAGCTGGCAAGGTGATGCTTTTTTGGGAAGAGGGGAACTGCTGGTGAAAGAAGCATTCACCGCGCCGGGAGCCTGGGAAAGCTGAAAGCCGGGGGGCCGGCGGGAGGGCGGGAGCCTGATCACGGATCGCCGTGTCGAGGCTGACCGGAGCGCCAAGGCCCGCGGCCGTGCCGAGGCTCACGGCCGTGCCGAGGCTCACGGCCGTGCCGAGGCTCACGGCCGTGCCGAGGCTGGCCGGGCGGAGGCCGGCGGCAGGTGGAGGGGCGCCGGCGGGATGCACCAGAAAGCCAGTGACATCATGTTGTGGGTTTTTTTTCCAGGATGAAATGTAATTTGCAGACGACTTCCCCGGCCGCCCGCAAGCGCTGGGGCTCCACGGCGAGGAGCAGGACGGGTCTCCCCAGGACACACAGGCGCCCGCCAGAGGAGTGCAGGGCTGGGCCAGGCCTTTATTTTTCCCCCCTTTTGGGTCAGAAAAAACATTTTATTTCCTAACCCACCGGTGCTGTGCAAGGGGCTCGCCGGCACACAGAGAGCAGGGCCGGCCGGGGGCTGAGCAGACCACAGCCCGGCACAGCCGGCGCCAGCGCCCCGTCGGGGACCCCCCATCCCCATGGCAGGGCAGGATCCATCCCCGGCCGCCCAACCCGGGATGGCTCCTTTCGCCTCTTCCCTCTTAATTTTGTTTAGAAACTTGTCAGGTTGGTACATAAAGGAGGTGGAAAGATCAATCCCGGCTTTTCATCAGTGTGGGAAAAAGTATTTCACTAATCCATATTTATTGGTGTAAGGAGCGGGGGGGGGAGGGCGAGAGACCCTAATGGTCAGGAGCAAAGGACAGAAGGGACAGTTTAAGGCTGCCCTTTTCGGAGAGGTCACATGTCACCAAAATCTTTCGGTTGTCTCGGGATTGGTTACATTCTGTTCTCTTTTTTTCTATTGAGGTTGCCAAGCAACTGGCTAAGACCAGCCAAGATATTTTCTTTATTACAAGTGGAGCAGAAAGCAGCAAGGAGGAGAGAGATAAAAAAAAAAAAAAAGGGAGAGAAGAGAAGAAGTTTAGACAATTAACATTTATAGGATCACATAACTTCATTAACTCGGCCGAGATTTGGGAAAGAGACTTCAAAAAAAAAAAAGGTGGTGGTGGTGGGGAGCGTTAGGAATTAAAGCGAGTTAAAAGGCCGGCAGGTCTGGGGCTAAAACAATGCCAGAGTGCCTGGAGCAGCAATGGGGGCTTCCCTCCGATGGTTCCCGCTTCCCAAAGAATCGGACGGTCCCGGGCAACGGCTGCGACCCAGAGCAGGGGCCTTCAGCTGCTGCTGCTGCTCTTTTTTTTCTTTTAAATGACGGTTGTCTTTTGATTTTCACACTCTTAGGAAGTGGGTTTATTGCTAATAGGGCTGGCAGGGAGGCAGGGGAGCCCTTCGGAGGGAGATGCGTGGCCGTGGCAGGAGCTGGGCATCCCCCTGCTCCCCACCATGGTGCAGGGCAGGGGCTGCGGGGACATGGCTGTCCCCAAGCCCTGGGACACCTTCATGCCTCTGCAGGGTGGGCAAAACCTCCCAGGGCCAGGAAGGAGCCTCCGCGGGAGAGCAGCCCCCGGTCACAGATCCCTGCCCCGCTGGTCCCTGCGCAGAGCTCAGGCCTAACCCCAAAGCCGGGCTGTCCCCTGGCCCAGGCCTGGCCCCACCGCGGGCAGGGGACGTTGCTGTGGGCCGGGGACAGGGACTGGGGTCACCCCGCAGCTCCGCGGGGCCGGGCTGCTCTGAGCATCCTTGGGGCCGCGGGATTTTCTCTCCCAGCGGGATTTTCTCTCCCAGCACGAATGGATCCCTCTCCCCACGAGGCCAGACCCTGTGCGAGGACACGGCGGGGGGTGGGTGAGGAGGGGCAGGGACCCCCCCCCGGCGAACTCCCCGCAGGCCCTGCATACCCCCCTAGCTCCCCACTCCCCCGGTTCTGCCCAGGGACCCCAGCGACACCCAGGGCAGTGGCAGGCAGCGATGGGGTGAAGGCAGGGGCCAGCGGCTGCGGGGACCCCCGGCAGGTCGGGGCTGGGGGGGTCCCCGGGAGGGGAGAGGCAGGAGATGCCCCCGCTCCCCCGGCCGGAGCCCGCAGCTGCCGGCCTGGCAAGTCGGTAATATTCATTAGGGGAAAACAATGAGCATTATTTATCCCCAGCACTTTCCCTGCCGTGGGGGGCCGGGGTGGGGTGCAGGTGACCCCGTACCCCACGGGAGACCCGGATTGTGCCACCCCCGCGGCAGCGGGACCGGGGGGGTCCCCAAGAGGGACCGGGGGGGTGGGGGGGGACCCCAGCCCTACCGGGCGGCTGGGGGGGGGACACCCCACAACCCCGAGCGGGGCCAACACCGGCTGTCCCCGGACCCGGGCGCCGAGACCCCGAGCCGGGGCGCACCCCGGGGTCCCCGAGCACCGGGCCCGGGCGGGTGCGGGGGGCTCCGGGCCGGGCCGAGCCGGGCCGGGGGCTGGGGTGTGGGAGCTGTGTCTTTAAGAGATGGCTGGCTCCAGGTTGCAGCTGCTGTTTCTGTGCTATAGAGACAGTGGAGATTCATTACTCCTAAAACACAATGGGCATTTATCACCCCGTGGTGTTATTCAAATCCAGTACCAATTGAAGGTCATCCCCATTCTTTTCTCGCCGGCTCTGCAACACATTTATTGTTGTGCCGTTCAACTAAAAGCCCTGCCCGGCCCCGGCGCAGCCCGCAGAGCCCCGGTGTGCGCATCCCTCCCGGGCGGATTTGGGACCCTCCCGGGTGGATACGGCGTGGAGGAAGAGGGGCAGAGCCGGAGCGGCTCGGCTCGGCTCGGGGCCGGCGGCAGGTGCAGCGGTAACCCCGCCGTTGTGCCCCGCCGAGCCGCGGGGGCCGCCCGCTCCGCCCCCGCGGGACGCACTTTCCGCGCCCCGTGGAAACTCGGAGCCCCGCGGGCCGCCGGGGCGGAGGGCGGCTCGGGCAGCCGGGGGTCCGCCGCTCGCCCGTCCTCGGCCCTCAGCCCTTCCCGCCCCCCCCCCACCCCACCGGGGGGACCTGCCCGGCCCCGCCGCGGAGCGGCCACGGCCACCGGCACCGGCACCGGCACCGGCGGGGGAAGCGCCGGCAGCAGCGGGCCGGGATTTTTCCCTGCCTGGAGAGGGGGGATTTGTTCCCAACTTCGCGGGAGCCGGTCGGTGAGCAGGGGCTGGGGGAGAAGCCTGGATTTTTTCCTCTTTTTCTTTTATTATTATTATTATTATTATGATTATTAATATTCCACCCCCCCGTTGGGCATTTATAAATTTCGGCGATTTTTTCAAAGTGCCCGAATTTTGAGGGCGATCCGCTTGGAATTGGTTAATTCTCGGAGGCAGGAGCGGCGGCGGCCGCAGCGCGGGGCCGGGGGTCTGTGCCCGCAGCCCCGCGGCATCACCCCCGCCGAGCCCCCGGGGCTGCCGGAGGCACCGAGCCCCGGCAGCGGCAGCCGGCCCCGGCGCACCGAGCCCCCGCTCCACCGGCGCTGCTCCGGCGGGGATGGATCGCTGGTTTTCGTTTTCTGGCTTTTTTCTTTTTTTTTTTTTTTTTTTCGCTTGATGTTGGTTTATTTTTTTTCTTTTTCTCTCTCTCTCTTTTTTTTTTTTAATAAGGGCTGATTTTTTTTTTTTTTTTTTCCGGAGGGGTAAGCAACGAGTTGATAAAATTAAACCCCTCGCGGTGCCATTAAATCGAAACCGGGATGCGAAGCGCCGCGGCTGCGCTAGAAACTTGTTGGGGCCGAAGAAGCGGCTCCGCAGGGCCGGGGAGCGGGGAGCGGGGAGCGGGCGGCGGCGGGCAACCGGCTCGGTGCCCGTGTGTCCTTGTTTTCCAGGCACCAGCTGGATTCCTCCTGGAAGATCCCGCGAGCCCGGGAAGGGAATCTCCGCTCCTGATTGTCCAAACGCAATTCTTGTGCGATGGAGCCGTACGAACCAAGAATTGTGTCTGGACATCTGTAGCAGAGATTTCAACTCCACCGGCGGGGCTCCAGGAAGGTGCTTTGGGGCGGAGGAAGAAGGACGGACCTTCCCCGGGCTCGGGGCACCGCAAGGTAACCGTTCCCGGCTGCAGCCCGGGGAAGCCTTAGCGAGGATTTCACGGAAACTAAAGAAACCCCGGCGGCGGCTCCGCACCGCTCAGCGCTGCCGGGGGGGTTCGCTCCTAATGCGTCAAATATCGGCCGGGTCCCCACCGGGCCGGGCAGCCCCGGGCCGGGCAGGAACCGGGCAGAAACCAGGCAGGGACCGGGCAGGGACCGGGCAGGGATGGAGGGGCCGAGCCGGGGACTCCGGCGCTTCGCCGGGGACGGAGCCGAGCGCGGCGGGCGGGCGCCCCGGCCTTGCGGCTCCATCCCGCTTTATCCTTCTGGTATTTATTTATATTTTTTTTTTAAATTGCGTTTTAATTTCATTTGATTTATTTCGGCATGCGCCCGGCCCTGGGGCGCGGCTGGGACGCCTCTGCACCGGGGGCCGAGGTCCCCGCCAGCCGGGACACCCTCCTCCTCCTCCTCTTCCTCCTCCTGCCGCAGCCTCCGGCTCGCCCCGGGCCCAGGGAGGCCGCTCCGGTTCCGCCGAGCCGGGAACCGTCCCCGCCGCTCGGGCACCGGGCGGGCTCGGCGGAGAGCGGCCCGGCCCCGGGCTCCCCTCCCCGGGCCGAGGGCTGCGGGGACGGGATCTCACCGCCGCGGCGGGGCTCGGAGGCGACGAGGAGGGAGCGGAGCCGAGGGCTGCGGCGGTCCCGCGTCCTCCCGGAGCAGCGCCCAGGAAACCCCGACCGGGAGGGAAGGCTTTTCACAGAGAGGCTTTATGAGTCCACAAGCCGAGCGACTCGGCCGGGGCTGCCAAGGAAACCCAGGAGGAGGAGGGAAGCATTGCAAGATCCGAGCAAAATTTCACCGAGAGCCTATCTAGGACAAAGCTGGAGGCAGAGAATGTTTCAAAAGGCTTTTATTTCAGAAACTTTTTGTTGTTGTTGTTACAGGATTTTGCTGTACCCCTCTTCTCCCCTCCCCTGGCTTCCCTCAATCTTCCCATTTCTAGCTTTTTTTAGCAATGATTGGCAGCTTTTACTACAGCAGGAGCTAAAGCCATCTGGGTCTACCTGCGCTAGCAAGGGGAATAACACCTCCCAGGGAAGGAACTCATCCTATCGTGAGCAAACAGCTGGGGGGGATAAGAACAGACAAGCCCAGCCTAAGGCAAAAACGCAGCGTAGAGGCAGGGCAGGCAGCAGCACTGAAGACAAACCCAAGTGGGAAAAGGCAGGTTCAAGTCCGTTTCAAGCTGCACGCCACACAGGTTCGTTGTTTTTCAGCCAGCTCCATCACCTGGAATCCCCTCTCCGCTCCCCTGGCCCAGCAAAGCTTATGGCTGCAGACTCAGGACAGAGAAGAGCCTTTGGCCCGTCCGTGTCATTTACAAACGGCGCAAGCTGGACTCGAGTCGCTGTGGCTGGATTTGGAAAAGGCTGAATATCGGTTCGTTACCAGCAGCGGGCTTGAAGTTAGGGTTTCTCAGATGCAGCAGCGTCGGAGTCCGTGGGTGCTTTTAGTTACGCAGGTTGTGGTGGGATAAACGTGAGAGGAGTCACCCGGGAAGTCAGATGGGGGAATTACTCTTTGGCACTCCCTCCGCGTCAGATAGAGCAACTCCTCTGTCAGGCGCAGGACGGGAAAGGCTCCTTGTACGGAGCACTCGGGGTGTCAGGCCAGGCTGCTCAAGCAGGGGCTGGTGTACTGCGCTGCTCACTGCCTCCCAGCTCCTCCTCGGCAGCTCCCGGAGATCAAGGACAGGGCAAGCAGTACGTGGTGCAGATCAGCTCTCAGATGTGCACCCATTGAGCTTACGGCACCGGCGAGCCCTCCGCCTCAGGAGAGCCGTTGCTCGGGCAGGAACGCTGCCACCGGGGACAACCGCGTGCTGCCGGAGCCGTGCTGAAACGCAGGTGAGCAGGGCAGGGGGGAGTGCAGGAAGGACAATCCTGGTCAGATGCTCCTAGAAGCTCGCGCGGCACGTTTCAGACCCGTTGGCGCCAGCGCTATCCTCTCTGACCCCTTCCCTCTGCTCTCGCCGTGGCCTCCCGGCTGGCAGGCGGGCCAGTCCGTCTGTCCAAGGAAACTTCTGGAAAGCGAACAGCATCCGTGCCCTAGCAGAGCCGCGCACACCCACTTCCGCTGCACTCACAGGACTTCCTCAGGGCACGCAGTAAGCAGCCTCCCCCTCTCGCTGATAGAAAGGGTTAAAAGCCACTGACTTTCTTTCCCGGGTCTCCCTGCTTTAATGGAGAATCTCCAGCCCCAGCCCTTCCCTGGCCAGGCTGCAGCAATGCAGCTCCCCACTGCTCCCCACTGCAGCTCCACTGCAAAGAACGAAACGCAGGCTGATCAATTCTGTCCATCACGGTGACAGAAAGGTAATTTCCTGCCCTTATCACTCCGTGCTGTCTCAGGCCGGGCATGGGTTTGTTTCCCCTCCAACCAAATGGTTATAAATTGACGTTGTTCGTGGGCTAGTACTTCACCCTGCCTCAGCTCAGGTATGAGAGAGGCATAAGGCATCAGAAAAACAAAACCGAAAAAGCCTATTTCTCTCCTACTTCCCATAAATAAATATCACAAGTGGAAAGTCACTACAGAGGGCTCTGAGGCTGTAATGTTCGCTACCTCACAGAAAAGTAACCTTTTGTTTCCTTGCACTTCATGTCTCACCCTTTCCGTGGCTGGTGCACAGACTGTACCAACACTAAGTACTGTATTAAAAGAATCCCAGTTCCCAGCACCAAGGCAGAGGCACCCCAGCCTTGCCCCAAAGCAGGCACAACTCCCCCAGAATGCCTCATTGCCTGCAAAGACACCAAGGTTCAGCACCCCTCTTCCTCCCGTCACAGAAAAACAAAGTCCCACATGCTGCAGGTGCTCTCTGCTCGTTAGGGTACCTGGAAGTGCAGTCAGGAGAGGTGAAATGAGGACCAAAAGATGGATGCTGTTGTAGTGGACAGCAGGCCACGTGCTGGTGGGTCTTTATTTGGATGTCTAGTAACAAGTGAACGCGGTGGGGAGTTGCAGAGACCGGGCACAGGCAGTTCAAGAGAGGTTTGGGTGGGTTTAGGTTTTTGTTTGGGTTTTTTGCCCAGGGATTTGGATTTACATCCTCTTGTTTTTCCAGGAGTTCACCCGCCGTGCAATGTCGAGATGAAAAGCACATTATCCTGGTCCTGGAGTTTATAATCCAGCTCACCCTGCAGGCCAAGAAAAAAAAGAAAAATGGTTTAAATGTCATTTCCAAATACTAGCTGCAAAGACAAAACAGCTCATAAAAAGATGGTGAGTGTTAGGGAGAGCAGAAGGGGATAGACTGATGTTTTCATCCTAACGGAAGCAAAGGTGAGAGATCAGACAAGGAGCTGACGTTCATTATCCCACACCACTTTCTGGACCAGGGTTTTGACAGAACAGGTGGTTGCCTGAGGCAGGAAAATAGTTAGGGGCTGTTTGTTGTCTGAGCACAACAGTGGGCTGAAAAGGGAAGATATTTACCAGTTGCCTGCTTTGGTAGAAATCTCCCCAGGGCTGCCTTCACCTGCTACAGCACCACCTTACTCTAGCGAAGGGGGTCAGCTTGGGGCTGTGAAGCTGCCCAGTACTCACTAAGTTGCTACCCCACACGTGGGGGAGACCTGCTAGCAGCCAGAGGTGCGAAGCCCGTTGCCAGAGGCCAGGGAATACGGGTGATCTTTCTTCAGACACTGGCTGACTGATGAGACTCAGCAGGTTAGAGAAAGGCTCCAGGCTTCTGAACAGCCACAGTACAATACAGGGAGAGAGATCCCAGCCTGCCCCTTCCCCCTCAAATACGATGCTTCGCTTGGGGCAAGAATCAGAAATAGCTTCTCTGAGAGCAACCACAGAACAGACAGAGCAATATTTTCAACAAAGAAAGTCAAACTGAAGGAGTACAGACCATTAGTTCCCAGTCTGCGTCGTTGATGAGCACCAAAATTCCTGGCCTCCTGCAGAAGAGAGAGAAATAATTAGGATACAGGGCTGCTAAAAAGCTTTGCAAATAGTTAAGAACAAGGGATGTTACAGCACAGATCACAAGCTGACTGCCTATAAAGCCAAAGAGAAAAAGGAATCCTAGCACGGAGGTGGAAACAGGTACAGTCTGTGCCCTTTCTAGATCAAATAAAGGGGAGGCAGGAGCAATCCCAAAGCTCATTTGAATCAAAATGCACCATTCCTGAGGATGCTCCGAGATGACTACATTTCCTTACGATGTAGAAAAGCCAGGTAATTAAAACCCATGCGCTACAATCAAGCGCAGAGAGCTCGATGCAAAGGTAGGGAAAGCTATTCCGGTGCCCCTACCAAAGGCACTAAACACCCGGGATCCACTCCGAGCCCCTGATTACAGGCAAAGGGATTCCCCTTCTTTGATCTTCAGTGTCCTGCAATTGTCTCTCCTGTTACCAGGGGACCTGGCACACGCTTCAGCTCACAAAGATCCGTGACGAATGTTAAACACCCCCAGCGCCACCCCGCAGTCAGGGATGGCTTACACAGCTCACTCTGCTCCATTTCTCTTGGCTTTTTTTTTTCCCTCCACGAGGTTGGCCCCATTTTGACAATAAAAATACATTTCCCAGAAGAAATATTTGTTGGCATTTCTCCGAGTGACTGCTTCAGTCCCAGTGATGTCAGCAGGGAACGGACGGACCTGCTAAAACTCCTGGAATTGAGGATACATGCACTACACTGCTCCAGGTGACAACCAAGAGGAAGTATACATGGCCCTGCTTCAAATTTAAGGTTTAAAGATTTGGGGTGAGGGATGCAAAAAGATGCTCTCTGTGGAACAGGGTGAGGTGTAGTGTGGGACACCTCCCATTATCACTTTAGCAAATCCCATATTTTCATGGTCATTAACTTGCTTCTTGCAACCAACAGGAAAAACATATCTCAAACCATGGGGATCAACAGAGAAACACAAGGAGGATTCATAACAGCTGTACTTACACAGATTCCCCTTGCATAAATAATTCTGGTCGTTCTTTCAACAGATTCTGTTTGATCCACTTTAGCAGGTTTCTGATATCCCCTGAAAGGAGAAAGGACAGCAGTTTACAAACTAGCTGACGGCTCCTAGCTGATGCCAGAACAAAGTGATTGTTTATCCACAAAAGAGTAGATGAGGAACATGCAAGACGGACAGCGATAGCTGCAAACCTCCAGTCAAAGAAACCACCTAACAGGACTGTCCCTTACCAGCATCTAACGGGCAGCCCTGCCTCAAGGGAGCTCAGAGCTCAGGGCTCTGCCCCAAACCCCATGGTTTGGCAGAGGAGGTTTCCCACAGAAAACGCATCCCGCGGAGAACGAATGCAGTTTGTGCTGAAGTGCCAATCCAGCAGGAGACTGCCGATGTTAAGATTTCTTTAACACATCCCATATCCTGCACGTTCTGTTATCACCTAACAAATTGATGTTTAACTCTCTCTGTGTTTAATTAGATTTAAAAAGTCCAAACAAGCAAGCCTAAGAACCTGAAAGGAGTAAAGGCAGATACTTTCGGTACCAAAACCAGCACAAACTCTCAGAGTTCTGGGGCACGAACATGTACATAACCATGCATTAAACACGCACGCAGGCACCGGCCACAGTAGTTGTATTTGGACACTTGCAGTATGCCTTGGCATCACACCTGCTGCCATGGCATGTTCCCCATGCCGTGCCTGCTCCCTCCTTCTACACTTTGTGCTTATAGCTTCTTTATTAAAGCTCAGCCTTTATCTTTCCATTTCAGTAGGTGACAGGAAGGATTTGTCTTCATGTAAAAGGAGGAGGAGACACTGCTGGCGGGTTTTTATAGTATCAATTTTACTTTGTGAGGCAAAAACAATTTCTTTAGTGATAGCATCAGTTAATTTCCTATTGGAGAGGTGAGAAGCGACAGAGGGGGGGAATAATCCGTTACAGGGTTTAGAGAAGCTGACAAATTGCAATGTGGAGTTCTCCTGCATTTGCTTCTATATTTCACTGTTCCACAAACCACTTCATCATTCTGAATCCACAATCAGTTATTCTCCCGGGGCTCCTTTAAACAGCCCTTTGAAAGCCCCGAAAGAGTTTTGTTTGTTTTCAAGGCGCAAGGAAGCTTTTCGAAGGCACAAATCCACCACTGAGGGCTGGAGCCCCGCTCGCAGGACAAGCGGGGATGGCTGGATGGGTTTCCACATCTGTCTCACGTGTGGTAACCTTGCCGTAGTCACGGGGAACCTTTCCACACGCGCCTCTCCGAGCTAAAATCAAACTCTGCATACGATTCCCCATGTGTTTGCTTCACGACCAGCAAAAATAAATGTGCTTGTAGCGGCTTGACTCAGTGCTTGCCTTACCCCAGGATTTCATGGGATCGCGGATGCTACTCAGAGCAGAGCTGGGGTTCTTCCGAATAACATTACCCCCACCACTTCTGTCACACCAAGGATGAACAGCCCTGGCATAGGCAGGTGCACATCAACTAGGCGATGGGGACATGTCCATCTGCAGCAGATGGGGGCCTCTTTTCCCGGGGAAAGGGGGAGGGGGATGCTCTGAGATTCCCTCTGTTCCCCCCTGGTTTCCCAGGGCATCGGTGCCTCCAGATGACAGCCTGAGCCCTGGCACACCGGTCCCACCGTAGGGCTGCCTGGAGCATGACAGGTATTACTGCCTCTGAGCACTGGATCACTCTGATCAGGGCAGAAAGAGCTGCTTTGTGCCTTAAAACTGCCCGGTGAGCTGGATCACCTGCCTGGGGCCAACCCACGACTTCCCTTGTAATGATATGTAGTTAAGAGCACAAAATAGACCATTTTCTGCCACTTTCCTAGCAACATGCACCGGGGATGGCGAGTGCCACTCAGAAGGTATATATATACCGTGCCGGTCAGTCAGCCGCCAGAACAAGAGTTAACTATATTCACCTTCCCCTGAAAAATGCTGCTGCAATGTAAAGCCCTCAGGATCTCACACCCAAACGGCTCCTGCTCTCCATCACCAAGAAATGAAAGCCAGAGAGGAAGAAAGCCGGAGAGGAGCCTTCAGGAGAAGGAGGGGGGGCTCAAAGGGGACACCAGCCCCACCGCAGCAGCGCCCGCGAGCTGTTTCATATTTATGCACTTGCGGCAGGGCACACAACAATGAACTGTGCCATATACCATTCTCCTTGCACGGAATAAGCAGCCCTTTCCTCTGGGACCTTTCAGGAGAGATCATTTAAACAGAAACACGCTGCACCAGCTGGATAAAACACAGCCACCTAGAAGCAGCCTGGACGAAGGGGTGAGAGGACTGATTTATTCGAGGCTGAGCTGGAATACTCCCTCACCCCTACTCCTTCCATAATAAATGTTATTTTCAGCCCCACCTGAGCCTACATTCATTTACTCCTCCCCAGAAGTCACGTACACACATACTGAAGAATTTAGACATTAGGAAAAAACCTGATACCCTTGTGCATGCCTGGAGCTTCCCCGCTCCGAATGGCAACAAAAATTAAGACCTCTTCTCTGCAGCCACCCTTAAGACATAATACTTTTGGCTGCTTTCTCAGCATTGAATTTTTTGCCCACCTTCATGTCTCTACATTCTGTACACCAATATTACTAGAATAAATCAATTATAAAGGATGAAAAATGACTAGAGCCACACCAAAACCATCTCCCACAAGTAAGATACTGAAAAGGAACAAGATTACTTCCATTCCAAGTGGTCTGGGGAGAAGCCATCTTGCAGCTCAGTGCTTCAAATAGCAGTCTTGATCAACAGCTCAGGACTCTGTATGTTATCATGATGGAAATAATAAGAGGTAAATTATAGCACAACCGCTTATCTCTTGCAGTTGACATACGTAGTGTTCCCAAGACATTTTCTTTCTGATACTATGCTACGGGTCTAACAGGTTTCCAGTTCCTGGGCTGAGGATTTGCTATGCAAACAGCAGGTCCTCTACAAATAACATATAAGGAAGGAAAAAAATCTCAACCTGGTCAGGCACCACATTCACTGACAAGTTAAACTGTCACTACGACACAGCAATTTTACAGCTGTGTTGGTTCTGAAGCTGGCCCCCATCACAGAACAGAGGCATTTGCTATTTGCAGGAGCACAGTTGTACTACACATGCTGCCATTTGGCTGCAAAAGCAACCATGCATTTTGGCCCCAGACTGAGGTCCAGGTGAGAGCTGAGACGATGCAGCATTTCGCTCCCGCATCACCAACTCAAGTCCAGCTCATCCCAGTAATGATATATATTTTTACCATTGCTGCACAGTTGCAATGAAATCCTTTTGGTAGACTACTCCATTTGAGTCACAGCAAACAAATTTCCGCACCAAAAAATCCACTCTAATTATTGTTAACTGTCCTCACCATTGGCAGCATCAGCAGAGAAGCCAGAGCAAACCAGCCAAGGAAGCTGAAATATTCTCAAACTGCAAAGGAGGGACTGAAGCACATGGTAGGAAATCCCTGTCTTATTTGTATACAGAGACAGCTTCTGTTGCTTGTGCTAACAGTACATCAGACCTCCCCAAATTCTCAGGAAAAATAATCTAAAGTTAATTAAAAAAAGAAAAACCGACAAATGTTTGAGAAAACTGTTTAGTTCAAGTGCACAGATGGGAGCTCAAATCCACAATACATGCATAAAACAAATCACCCAGCGAAACACACAGCTCAGGAAAATGAAGTGTGTGCTTGCAGTGACACAAAGTCATTGGCTTGTCACGCAAGCAGACAGGATGCAAAAACTGCAGCGAGCGTGCATACAAAAACCCAACAGCGTCGGCTCATTTGCAGCCCAGCTGCATCATAAACACTTCTGGTTGTGGCAGACAGAACTGCACAGTCTGCTCGGTCCCCTTGCGTATCTTCCAAGGCCTGATCTTCCGAATTACCACAACTGTTCCTTGATGAAGAATCTACTGAGCTTCCTCTGCAAGAGAAATGCATCTAAGACTCCATTTTAGCACTGCCTGGAACAAGAGCCCAGGTTCATTTGCACCCTCAAAACCAGGGCTGAAATCCATAGATCTTTCCTAGCTCAATAAAACCTCCTGGGCCTGACAGATTCATCAGTGATAACTCAGCAAAGAGGACACTCGCTGTGTGCAGAGGGAAACCAGGTGCCTCGAATAAGAAGCACCAAGCTGGGTGTTGCACTAGAAGGATCTCACACTGAACTGATAAATGTGCAGAAACGCAGAAGGATTTTGTGCAACTGTAATACCAGTTGACACAGACACGCAGCTCTCTGCTCCCAGGGAGCTGCACAGGTCGCTGACAGATTCACACACGCACACATGCAATAATCAGACACCTCCATGTCCCTGCCTTAAAATCCATATACAAACCCACACAAAGCACAAAGTGCCTCGAAGGGCACCCAGAGGGTGTAATTACACCCATATTCTTGCCTTGGCTGCAGAACTGGGAGCTTATTTCAGGGAAATAGGGGAATCCTATAAAGGCCAAACCATGGAAAATTCCCTTCTGGTCCGTAATAAATAAGATATATGCGGCACTGGTCACTAAGGGGTCAGTGCTGCAAGCGCACCGTGCTTTCCCGGGCCGCCTTGCGGATACCTCCCTGTGGGGTACCATTTCTTTGACCCAGAATAAGATCATTTATCATACTGACCATGGCTGAGCTCCAATTTGCTGAGGTCACTAACTCTGGACGAGCGCCGCTCCACCCACATTCTCAGCCACCGGCCTGTAACCATGACAAAGCCCCTTCCCTGCCGCTCCTCTGCCATTATTCCCCCTGCCTGCATGGAAATGTATGGAAAGACAATTTGTATGCCCCTTTCCCTGCTTAAGCAGCTTGTTTTTAAAATAGATGAACCAGCTCCCAATACCTGCTGCCCCTCCAGGTGCATGCCTTCTCTCTGCTTTTGAATCTGATGGCCCTCCAGGAATCTGCTCTCTAAAAGAGCTTGTTACAAAACCTGACCTAAGGGATCCTTCAGACTCCTCCAGCCTCCCATCTGATATGCAAATCATTCGCTGAAGCAGACGATGGTGTGCCATAAACTGCAGAAGAAGACCTGGAATAGCTGATATAAATGGAGTCACAGGCAAATGGGCTCAGTACTACGCAGAGTGAGCAGCAAGGCAAAATTTTGCAGCAAGAGCAAAATCCATTTTCTCTGACAAGTGCACAAGCCAATCCTGCCACGCACTGGAGTGGGCAGTGATTTAAGTACTAGGGAAAAAATTAGGGGGTAACTACAGCCAGACATAAGAGAATCCCAGTCGTTGCTCTCATCTGTTCTTGCCTGCTACAAATGAACACCAAGGTCTTGGTTTCTGTAATTTTTAATTGCTTTATGACATCTTTTTCTCACTTCTCAGCTAGAAGAGCAACACTCTTCTCCATTTTCTTGTGTCCACAAAATGGGAAGGGATCACAAGGGTCTGTCATAGCCCTCCTGTTAGCAGTGAAGACTCAGATCCCAGCCATCACCCAGCAATTCTCAGCCCTGAGATTTTAATCACAACGCTCATGAACTGGAGAGGAACTGCTTGGGATCTTCCACTCCCCACAGGTTGCTGGTAGGAGAACACAAGTTCAAGGGATCTCCAATCCCACTTGCTAGCCAGCAGCAAGCCTCCAGATCCATCAGCTCCCATGACAAAAAAAGCAGCTCCGAGCTGATTCTCAGGGTAAACCTAATCCCTACTCGTTTCCAAAGTCAGAGCATCTAATCCCGTAACACCCAATGCTATTGTCACTTCAGGCTCCCAAATAAATGCCAGTGCACCAAACTGTCTCTTTTAATTAGGATCACAGATCACTAGTGCTGGCCTAGGGTCTTGCCTCTCCTTCAAAATTGTCAAAGGAAGGAACCGAGAGTGCCTCAAAGACTATCGCACTGGCAGCAAAGCGCCAGATTGGCAATTGCAGACATTAAAAATAACATCTCCTTAACAGGTCCTGTGATTTTATCCCTCTGCCAGTGCAGAATTATTCTCAAAAGACCATCCCAAGCCTTGCCCGCTTTAAGATGCCTGAGCAATGTAGACCTACTACCAAACCCCAAGGAGACTGTGCCATGGTCTAATAGTTTTTGCAGTCAGGAATCTTCTGCTAATGCACCAAACTCCCATTCCTTCATCCCTCCCTATCAATCTATGCTAGATGATATTGCGTCACCCTGGCTATAATCTGTCCTTCCCAGTGATAAAGGAGATATCCCACCTCATCACTTTTCCATTCATTTATCCTGCTTAACCTTGAATGTTGCTGGTTAATTTTTTTTAAGCTGCTCAGGAAGACAATTCAGAGAATGCATTACTAACTGCGGGCGTAAAGCTTAGCCAAAACCCATCAAACTGAAATTTCCCCTCTCTCCTATTTTGCCAGCTTCTGGGTTTTGTGTGCATGCACGTGCACCGAGGGTTAAAAAGAAAAACCTTATCACTATTACAAGAGACTACACAGAGCTGATGTGAGACCCCAGACCACAGAGGAAGGTGGCTGCTCCTGCCAGCGCGCAGAGGGATTCCCCGACAGCCTGGCACTGCCCTGCACGCAGCCAGCCTGGCTGAGGGAATCCCGTGGGCTGGGCTCTCCCTGGCACTGCCAGCTGGATCAGAAAGTGCCTTGAAGTCAACTCCTTGCCCCCCTCCCAGTCTGGCTGGTGTCCCCTCTGGCTGCTGGATGAGTCAGTGTTTCAGCTCAGCTCAGGAACTGCCATGATTTTATTCCTCTAAATACAGAAATTGTGCAGCGTCCAGTCCTCGCCTCTCACTTTCAGGCTCAGATCTGCTTTGCTATTATTAGACTTTCATATAGGGCAAGCACCATTAAACCGATTCCTGTCCACCCAACCCAGCCACCCCCACAGATACTCCAAGCCCCTCAGTCTTACTTGAAAGGGGAAAAGAAAGGGCCAGTGAGATGATCAGGGTGGAGGAGAGGGGGGGTAAGATTTACAAGTGAATGGAGGTAAGAATGGAGCAGTTTGTGGGATAAAGGGGCTGCAGAGGGAGCTTTACAGATGTGCAGAGGGACGGCGGCTCATTGTTTAATTAAGCAGAAAGTGGCTCTTTTGAAAAGCAATTTTGCACAGGAGCTCTGAGCTCAGCAAACAACTCCTGCGAGTGAGGGCAGGAGGAGAAAGGAACAGCTGGCCCGGAGCCGTGTGAACCGCATGCTAAGCGGTTTAAAGGGCCCGGATCCTCCTCCCCAGCCCTGCTCCGCTGCCACCCTCTGAACAGTGCTGTCAGCACAGCAAATCCCACCAAGAGAAAAGAGAGAGCAGAGAGGGGGGGCTGGCACAGAAAGGTTATCCTGCTAGGTGTCCGCACTGCAATACAGCGGCTGGGAAGGAGGGTGGAACAGCCAGGCTTTGTTATCCCAGGGATTTGGTCACACACAAGAGCTGGTTTCTGGGTGCCTGGGAAGCTCCTTCCACAATGAGTTGGGATGAGCTGATCCGGTAACACGGCTCCACGGCCTCCCAGGAGAATGCTGGGACCGCTCCTGCGACGGCGCGCATTTGGTTCCCCGTTCCCTCTGAAGGACTCGTTCCTTGCACAGAAGCGACGCGTGGCCTCGCTGGGACGGCGACCCGAAGCTCTGCACGCAGCCGCTGAGCCCCGCACCAGGGCTGCAAACGCAGCAGGGACCGCTTGATCGTGGCGGCGGCAGCATCACACCGGGCTCCCAGGGCTGCAAACACAGCTCCTTGCACCGATTGCGGGAAAGAGCAGCCGGGATCCAGGGCTGAGCTGGTCCAGCCTGAGGTTCCACCCTGCGTAACCCACTGAATCCCCCTTCCTTGCCAGCAAATACATAATTACCTGCCTGAGAGAGATGCACAAGTAGGGGAATAACCCCAGAGTCCTTTGAGACCTGCGAGTACCATACGCTGTGGTTAAAAAGATTTGACTGCATCAGGTTCCACAGAGCTATGGGGGTTTTCTATCATTCTTCTAATAAGCCTCTGCATTACCAAATATATTTTTATTCTTTCTTTGGAGCAAGTTTTAAAATGTTAGGAATAATAAACAGAGCAATAAAAGCATTCCAGAATATTAATAACTTAACTATGATGTACTACCTAGCAATAGCAATGGGCATTTACAGACAATCGATGCCAACTGCCACTCTTGATTTTACACGTTGTTTTGGCATAGCACCCCAGTCAACTCTGAACACGTGCCATCCTGTATTTTTTAAGCAACTCGGCCTGTAACACAGGTCTGATCTCTTGAGATCCTCAGGCTCTTTTCCGAGAGGATGAATGCTCCCAACTCCCTAGCAGTCCTCCATGCTGTGCAGAACAAGGACCCTGGAAAGCAAAGCTCTTGAGGAGCAGACCATGCTCCAGGGATTTAATATAAGCAGCAACTGGCAGATTATTTTAATTTTCCCTCTTAAAAAAATCTGATTAGCAACAGGCTTTTTCCCTGGGGTTTTGGTAAAGGGAAACCACAAACAATTACCAAAACACACTGATTAAAAATTTATCCTTCCAGACTTGTAAGTGCCAAAACACACAGTGAATTCTTGATTACCCAAGAAGATCTCAGCGATCACTGCTGAAACTGGTCACTGCTGCTCCAAAAACACAAGTCCCATCACTGAAACCATGGGAGAAGTTGGAATTCGAAGGCCTGGACCCGCAGCTGAGCAGCCTGCAGCACAACTGCCAGAGACTTTACAAAGAGCCCTAACCTCCAGATACAACATCCAGTAGACAGCACAGCAGAAAGGTTTTGTAAGCACTCTTCACCAGCATGACGCTGCTGAGCTAAACCTGAAATGTCTACAAGGGTTAAACAATGCCAGTGACTTCCTACCCTTCCAACAGCATCCATGCAACTCACATGGCCATAGACAAATCCACCACTGTGAGTCCCAGCGAGATGGAGGAAGGAGCTCCGGCATCACTTGCAGAGCAGTCATACAATGATCTATTTGATTACTGAAGCACTTGGTTAAATTACTGTGGCTTGTTTCAGGAGGAGGCTGCCAAATACATTTTCAGTTTTTAATTTAGGGTTTCTCTCTTTTATGCTCCATTGTCTCTAATAGCCTCTTAGATGCTTGAAAATAAAGTTGATTTCCCTGCCAATTTAATCCTCTCTCCATGTGACAAATATCGTTATTCCCCCAGCTGCTTTCTCCCACACACACTGTTTTTATGCAGAATAAGCCAACAGGGCATTAATGCCTTTAGATCCTCTAACAGCATTATCAATGAGATCATCAAAATAGCCAGCAATTTGGGACAAGATTCTTGTTTAACTTGAGGTCTTCTTTCCGCAACAGCTCTAAAAGATTACACAGTCCTGCACAAAGTATAGCTTATGTAAATCTGTCTGCCTATGCAGATACATCACACCTTTTTAAGTTCCTACTTGGCAGCAACTTCAACATGCAGGCTAAGACAGCTCTGCTTTGGAAATAAAGAACTGCTGTTTTACTGATGTTAGGATACAAAAAGCCCCTTGGATTATAAAAATAGGTCCCGCCACACGGCTGTACCCCTCGTGGCTTGCTCTTGTCCCATTTGCAGCTTCCTTCCTCCTGCCTTTCCTAATCCCTCCAGGAGCCCATCTCCAGGCGTCAGAGAAGGACAGAGAATCAAATCTTCTTGAAAAAGTTAACTGGATCTGGAACCCACCTACTTTCCACCTAGTGCCTGTTACCAGGAAAAAGGAAATGACCACATAAGACTTTGTTCAAACAACATTATTATCAGAGAACATTGCCCTTGTCAACTATGGAGCACAGCTTGTTTTATTCATGTAAATATTTGTAGGTATTTCTTCATATAATTTTCCACCTCCCCTCACCTCTGGGATATATATAAAAATGCCTAAACAATTAAAATATAGCTGGACCCAATGTCCCAGAGAGAAGCAGCTGCTCTGCAAAAAGGAGGACAAAGACAAAAATAACCTAGAAAGAAAGGAAGAGTGGGTAAGAGAGGCCAAAATGGCCAAAAATAAGCTTGATGGCTAATGAAATCAGTTAAAATGGGGTTAGAAGTGCAGGTCTTCAAGCAGTGTTCATACTACAGATCTTTCCCCAGAGTATTAACTGATGGACATACAGGGTAAGGTAAGCAACAGGATGCACCAAGTAGAACTGAGCTGTTTTATTTCTCTAATTCTTGTAATTCTGGCTACACAAGGGCAGCAGGGAACATACTACATATATCTTTCTTTACCCAGAGATAGGTGAATTAAACTTTCTTAATGTGAATGAGGAAAATACAAGGCATTAGGAATAATATAAAAATATAAGAATTTACCAAATTTCTTGTTCACATGTTTCTGATCCGTTTCTACCAACTCCTCACTTCAATATAATTCTCATCCAGAAATATTATGAGGAGTGTCTCCAGCGATCCCTTACTGTCAGACGGTAACTGCACGTCTGCCCACCCCATCCCTGTGCTGCATGTAAATGTCACTATAGCAGAAGCCTCACAATTCAGTCTCTGCTCCTCAGCTGCTGCAATCCACAGCCTGCCCAAAAACTGAAACCTCCCTGTCACTCAATGCACATGAAAACAGCAGGCTGCAGATCAGGGGAGCTGGCAAGTGGGCACACTGTCCATTCTGCCACTCTTATTACAGGGATAGCAGCATCTGAAAAACAAGGCAGCGTGAAAAGCTGGGGGCAATAATGTGTTAGATGAATCTGGAATGAATTGCTGGAGATCATGAGTTTGAACCCTGAGACTGAGCCAGATCTTCAGGGAAAGATTTATCCTTTAGGATAAATCCAGCTCCTCGTGAAGTCTACAGAAGTCTTCCAAGCAACTTCAAGTGGGAATGGATTAGGCTACATACAACTGCACCGCCAACAACCATCAGGCTAGAAGGATATTAATCCCCTCTCTTCCCCTGGCAGAAATAAACATCTCATGTAATAACCCCTTCTTCTTGAGCATCTGATCATGGTTTGAACACCACCAATGTGGTGGGTATCAGTGGGTATTTGAAATTTACAGAACACTGACAAAAACGATGCTCTAGCCCCCAAGTTTATAAACCAACTAAATGAGTGTTTTGGCATTTCTTTACTACCTTCCATTTAAGGATCTTAAGTGCTTTAACAGTGCTGGAATTTAATGCTGAACTCTCTTGTGATACATGAAAGTATCACTACTACTTCACTAGCAACAGGGGAAAGTTAAGCAACACGACTAAACTCACAAAGCAAATCAGTATCAGGTCTTGCTTCTGGATCCCTAGTCCCTGTCCTTAACCACAAGATAACATACTATTCCAGTGCTCCTATTATATTTGAATTACACATACTTATGTCCAAGCATCAGAAGCGCTTCTACCAATCTCTAATTACTTCCAGGCATGGCAAAAAGATTTCAGGCCTGAACATTCACAGCACATAGATTATGTTATTAGCCATTCATGAGATATTAGTTGTTAGCATTCCCCGATGCTTTGTATTATTTCAGTTTATAATCCCACTCTCAAAGAGCATAAAGCATTGCTACCTAGCTGGAAGAATTCAAAACATACCTGTGGCAAAATTACATTGCAACTGAAGTATGCACACACATAAGGAGAAACAAGAGAGTTAGTACAGCACTTCTCAGTATTGATATTCCAAATCACAAGCCAGAGATTATGACTATTTATCACTGGGGCACTCAAGTCTTTAGCTTAACAGCATCTTATCTTTTATTGTAGAGAAGGCTATATGCAGGATGTCCAGTATCATGTTCGAGCATTAGCTTTGCCATTTTCAACTGCATAGTTAATATAAAATGATTACATATACTTGAAAGTCAAATGAGCAGATAAAATACATTTATGTTACATTGCTATACACACACCCACATATCTATATACGACATATATAAGCACACATATATACATATGCCTCTTGGAAACCTCAGAACAGGGAAGAAAAAACAAAGGAGAGAGGAGGTTATTGGTGGTTTCAAGTATCAAGCAAGACAAATGTATACTTGATGGAAACATTCAGAGGCCATTGTCTATCCAGGAGGAGGGAGGCAAAAGTTTTAAGGAAGGACTTGATTCACAAGTGCTTAGAAGACAGGAAAGATGCTCAAACTATTTCTGCTTGGTTATTTACTTTGAGGACTAACCATCGTCTGCCAAGCTATCTGATCCACGGCACGTCGGAAAGTGCTTTTAAAACACATTGATTCTTGTTGCCAACTAATGAAACTGCTGTACAAACCAGCTTTGTTTCATTTGTTGTCATTCTTTCAAGTTATCCAACAGGTTCTGATACTCACAAGGCTCTGGTTGACAGGGCAAAGTCACCTGATGCTTTTTGACACCATCGAACAAGAGTTCTGCACCACCTCTGAAATAAAAACAATGAACCACTGAGATTTTGCTTTATTGTCAAAAGGAAGACAGTACAAAAGAGGCGATTTACATAGATGCCACAACAGAGAAAACAAATGACACACACTATATTTAGCACAGGATTCTCTTTGTTCTTTTTTCCTCTCACAAACCACAAGTTCGTAGGGGAACTTGCCATCTCCCATCGCCAACACACACAGGAGGCTCCGTTGCGGGCCAGAACCCCACGGTGCCAGGCATCGTCCCAACAGAACAGAAGATGGCTCCCATCCCAACACGCTTACAAACTGCCGTGCAGTGTCTAGCCTAACGCCCTCCCTCTCCCTTCAGCTATCGGCATTGCTTCAATTCAAACAATATTACAGCCACCATGCTACATCCAACATCGCTCGTCCCTAACACCTTTTAGCCAGAAGTCTCAAGGCATTTCACAAAACGTGAAAAATTGTAGCATCCTTCTGGAATAAATATTCCCCCAGTTTCCACTTGTGAACAGAGAGAGGAAATGACTCACATGAGGCTGCACAGCAAGTCAGCTGCAGAGCCAGCAGTCCTTGAGTCCTGGCAACCCTTTCTTGATCTACTTACTACAAAGCATTCCCCCTCAGGAGGGACTTGACCAGGAGAAGCAAGCAGAGCAAGCAACCATGATGATAAAGTAAAAATAAATAAATAAATGCACAATCTTCCTCCACTGAACAACCTGACGAACATCCCTCTTCTGATATTTAGAACATACTGGGGGACTAGCCTCAGATAACTAAATGATGGCCTCTGCAAGCACAAGAGATCAAGTGTGAGCAAAATATGCAGAGGCTGGCAAGTACAGGAGCTGGTCCTCACACCTGAAAAAAATGGGATTTAAATTGGGTCCAGCTGCCTAATCTCCTTAGACTTAGAAAAAATAATTGATTTTCATAACTGCAACTTACAAGCCTCAGCAAGCTCCTCACCTATATTCTTTTTCTGGAAAAAGAACAGTTGTGAAAATCTTGAGCTTTACAAACATAAATCAGTTTTCCTGATGTTGTGAGGCCATAGGCCAAACTCAGTCTTAGAAGACTATGAAACTTTATCATGTGAGTAGGGACATGGATATTAAACATGGATGCTACTTTAAGATACAGGACACAGAAGCAGATAACACGAGCTCTTGACTCCAGACTGAACAGGGTGGCCAAAGTTTTAACAATTAGGAACTCTTAAAAAACCCTACTCACTTGATACTCAACTGAGGTAAAAAAATGACCAACCCATTTTCAAAGGGCATATAATTGTGGCAAAATGTTCTTCCAACTTAAACATAGGTTACTTTAGAAAAATTTTCTTATTAAGTTACTTTCTGGAAACTTATGGGTGCCTTGCATCCCTTGGAAACCAACACGATAAAGAGAGGTCTTTAAAATAAATAATCCCCACGTAAATATCAACAAAGATACATCCAGACATTACTAAGTTCCTTTAAATTCAATATCTTAAAATGCCACACTAGGTTTTCTTGGCTCTGCAACGGAAGAGCACAACAGAACCCTTGTTATGCCCTCGGCAGCGTTACTTATATGCAGCAACTCTCCTAAAGAGCACTCTGTTGGTGTTCTTCCACCAGCTCACAAAAAATAGTTATCTGAAAATTGAAGCAGTGATTATTAACATGAGCTGAGATTCATGCGAGAGAACAAGTCACAGCAATTATATGAAAAACATTTTTTTATGTAATGAAAACAAGGTCACGCTTTGTTACAGTGGGAAATGTAGATTGCAAGATAAGGTCCTTCTGTAATGCGCTAGCTGTGGGGAACTCAGCTGTGATTTGTACATAGAGAGCTCATTTATGCATTTCCAAGGGAAGCAAAAATGCATCTCACTCTTCTGGGAAAATTAGGAGAGTTACTGCAGCTGGAAGTGGGAAAGACTGAGGAAAGGATTCTTAAGGAGAAGGGTATTTAAAGGGTTATGGCATTTCTGTGTTCATGAAAGGGTGGGAAAAAGCAAATAAATAGTAGCCTTTTAGCTTCTACTAAAAGGAGGCTTTAACAAAATAACACAAGTATTTCCACAAATATGCACAGGCTTCCACTGCAAACACTTTAACTTCCCAGCGCCAGAGCGCTAGCAATGCAGATACTACAGCAACGAAGACCTGCAAACTGAAATGCTACAAAGCAAGAACCCGGCTATTTTACACTGAACCGAAATAACTGAAACACAAAGCAAACTGAGCGCGCACGTACACACACACAAACACACGCACACATATATATGTACAGAGAAGAAAAGCCGAAAAACGAGTGGAAGGTTTTTATAAATAATTTTAATAATAATTAAAAAAAAAAAAAAAAGGTTAAAAGGGGAGAAAGGAAAGGACTTGTACAAGACGCTCACACAGAGACATAAGCGAGGCCCCGGCGCCGAAGGGCCGGGCAGGGCAGGCCGGCCCCAGCACCGCGCTACCCGGGCAGCACCGCAGCGCTGCGGGAAACCGCCCCGGCGGTGCCCGGCCCCTCCCGGCGGTGCCTGACACACCGGCCGGGTTCCCCGGGGGGGCGGCCGCACCCGCCACCCCGGGCCGCAGCCCCGAAGCCCCGTGACAGCGGCGGCCCCCCAAGGCCGCGCGCAACAGCCGCTCCGCCTCAGGGCCGCGGCCGCCTCACCGAGGGAGCCCAGCCCGGCCCTACCCTCCGCCCGGGTCCCCGGCCCCCGCCGCCGCCGCCGCCGCCCGCGCTCACCCGAACTCCACCTGCAGCGACACGGGCGCCGCCATCTTGGCGGCGGCGGGCGGGAGGGGAAGGCGCGCGCGGGCCGCGCCGGAAGTGCCGCGCCGGCTTCCGGCCGCCCCGCGTTGCCCGGCAACGTCGGGAAGGAGGGGCGGCCCCGGGCCCGGCGGCAGCCGCCGCCGCCGTGCAGGACCCGACCGGGCTCCCCGCGGTCTGACCGGGCTCCCCCGGGCCCGGCCGAGGCCGCAGCCGCAGCGGTGCGGGCCGAGCGGGTTGGCCTGGCCTAGTGAGAGCCCTCAGCGGGGCTTCCGCGGTGCCGGGGCCCACCGGGCGGGCGGACGCTCTCCTCAGGGCTGCTGGAAGGGAGGCCCGTGCCTCCGGAGGTGTGCGCTAGGCTCTGACGCCCGGCGTGTTATTTTAAAATACCTATTTCTGCATTAAGGTCACATCTCGCTCTACACAGAGCCCTTTTTCACATGTCAAGAATGCTTCCGCTGCGCAAAGGCAAGGAGCTGCAGCAGACGTTTCCCAGCGGCAAAGCCAACCTGCAGCCTGGCAGTTAATTTGAATTTTTAGTGGGGAAGCAGAAATAGCCAGGCCTGGTGAGTCTTAACGGCCGCTCCTGTCGCCACCATGGAAGATGGGCTTCTGCACGTCAGAGGAGGCGGCAGTTCAGCATCCCCTTCTGCTCGGGGCAGCCTCTCCTAGCGAGCATACCCCCGCGGCACCGGGCACCTTCCAACACCACGTTAAACAACGCGGCTCACATCTGTCGCCTGTTTGTTTTCTCCTCCGTCCCCAGAGGGACAAGCGTGTACGCGGCGGGATGCAGCCATGGCGGTGACAGCTGGGCTGTGCAATGGCGCAGGCTCTTCTCCCCCACAACATGGAGCTGTACTGGGCAGCACTGGTGGAAAAACTGCAGCCCCTTAACCCTCCCTCCACTCCGTGGAGGGTTTAGATTTTAAAAATACATGTACGTGTGCACACATGCACATAGAAGTGTAATACATACGCATATACATGGTGCATTATGTGTAAGGGGCATAAATTTACGCAGACAGATTGCTCTTCGTTTATGCTAACGGGGGTCAGAGTATGCCTAACCCCGAGAGCAGAAGGTGGTGGTGTTTGTAATGGCCTTTTGTTCTCAGAGGAGATCATTCTCGGGGCTGGGCCCCAGGAAAGGCCGGTCCCCAGCACAGATGAACGCTGCCGTCGCTGCCAGGGTTACGTGATGGCAGAGACGCAAAGCTGTTGACCGTGGTCTTCATCCAAAAATTCCAGCTGGATTTTAAGTATCTCTAAATCCCAAGGCTTTTGAGTATCTCAGAGATACGGCCCAGGATGTTGAACTGATTGTATGGGAAACCAGCTGAGGAAAGAAGCCTTGGACAAAAATCTGACTTCTATACACTTAAGAAATGACTGAAGCACTCTGTATACAGAGGATCTGGTAATCTGGACTCCAGATCAGTGTTTGCAGTTATGGTTTTATATGAGCTATTCTTCTTGCTTCCAGAAATCATTTATGAGGCCAAATAATAGGAGAACTGGCTCCTAAAAGAATCTTGATTCCCGAGTTACAGAAATACAACAAAATATTACAGATTTAGTGTTAGTACTTCCCCAGAAAAGCAAAAAGAAATTAAAGAGAACAGTAATCATAAATACCAATTTGGCTCATTCAAGCATTCAAAGCTGGTTACTGTTAACAATTGCCCTGGAAATACAGTCAGCGAGCACGTGAGATATGGGGGACATTTTTATGGACATCATGTGCTTGGGAGAGGAGCAAGTCCCATCTCTGTGCTGGGTGCTGAAATCAGAGCATCACAAATTCTCTGGCATATGCTTGGGGATGGGGAAAGCAAGCACATAATCTCCTCGATAAAGTGTAATGCTGACATTGTTATTTCTAAAGTGCTGTAAACATTGATGGTATTTGATAAACAGGTACATAAAGCAAAACTAGCTAAAAACAAGGCTCCTGCCTTGAACGTGTACCCCGGGTTCACTTTGCTGTAACACGCTGTCTTCTCGTTCAAACCCAGGGATGTGTCACTGTGCTTTACTTAAGCTAAACTTCTCTTTTTATACCCAATTTTCCATGGCAGATCCCTTACTTGGTCCCAACCGTGGTACGGCACTGGGCAGGACCAGGCGTCCCCAGGTAGCTGTGGTGCTCACCCGGGTTATGCAGGGCAAGAGGCAGCCGACCAGGGTGCTCTGGCTGCACCCACCTTTCCCCTCCCGCAAAGTCAACTGTGCCAAACAAAAGAACAGGTTGGAAATTGAGCCTGGCAATAAAGAGGGTTTAATTTCTTTTGTCTCAGTCCTGGCTTTTTTTTTCCTGCAGTTTGCACGCTTTTTCTCTCCCCTTGAGTGCAGAAGGGACATGCCTCCATCCCTCCACCGAGGGTTTATTCTGGAGCAAACGGTTTAGGTCACCATCACGTTTTACAGGGAAAAGTAGTTTATAACTACAGTGGGGCCCAGCACTCCGAGGAAACATTTTATCAGAGAGCCCCAAACTGACGATTCAATTATTTTTCAATAAAACATCAGGGGAATGCGCAAACAGCTGCTCGCATCCTTCCACACAGCAAGTCAAACTTCAAGGGGAACAATAGCTGGGGAAAGGGGAGCCATCGCGGAGGCGGCGACAATGGGTTTCCTTACTCGGGGGCTTTGTTTGATTTCCCCGTCTCAGTTTTGAACTCCCTCCGCCGGAGAAAAGCGAGGGGGTAGGACGGGGAGAGGGGGAAGCAGGCAGAGGGGAAGGAGGGTCAGTGGGAGTTAAAGCCTTTTGCAGCCTTTCTCTCCCATTCATGTGGTAATTGGGTGTCAAGCAGAGATCAGTAAGATGGAGCCCGGCCTCTGTGCCCGGGTTAAACTGCAGCAGAAAGAAAGCGGGAGCTGAACCGATGGAGGCCTGAATGTCATTAGGGCGGGAGGAAGCGCCTCTCCCCCAGGAGCCCTTCTGCCGGGGTGCTGGGCTGGGGGGGCCGCTTCCCATTCAGGGCATCCCTGAAAGCGGCCAGACAAAGCGGGAGGGCGTCCGAACAATGCTGCACCCCCGGCTCTACCTTCAATAGGGAGCTCTAAACAGGCGTTTAACCTTCAGAACAGCTGAAACTGATACTCAAAGCTGAGGAGGTGGCTGGACCGCCACTGTTAGCCTCTTCCTGCGGCCAAGCCGGAGGCCACTTGGATGGCCGGAGGCGAGGAGGGAGGCCGTCGACGGCCTCGCTTCCTCGGCCCCGTTGGCACAGCGCTGGGGGTGCGCAGGGCCCCGTGCGGGTCGTGGGAGGTGTCACCTCCAGGGCAGGATCAGACCCCGACTCCTGCTCGGGCTGGCGAGACGCTGGCGTCCCCAGGGATGGCTGCTCAGCACCCTCGAGGATGGGGCTGGAGGAAGGCAGGGCCACACCGAGGAGGGGGATGCATCATAGTAGGGATCGTATCCCACGCCACAAGCCTGGGATCATTTGGCAAGGGATCTGGGGAGATCTGGGCAACGACACCCCTCCCGAGCAGGGGGATGCCCCGGCCTCGGACAGTTGCCATTGCCTGCGATTCCCGGGTTTGCCAGCCTGTACTGCATGACCCCAGCTGCCCAAAGCTCTCCCAGAGCCTGGCCTGGCATCATCTGTGCCTATGGGTGGGATTTTTAATCAACCAGGAGAAAAGAGGGTCAAATCCTGGGTTATTTTGGAAGGCGGGATTTGCCACTGAAACGGGCCGGGCTCAAAAAGAGCGGAGCAGGACGTGTCCCGTGCTCCCCAAGCCTCACCCTGCCGCACAGCCTGGCCATCCTGTGCTGTGCAGGAGCTAAGCAGCAAATGGCCCTGAAGACATTTTCTTCCCTAGTGAAGCCTTTCTGCTTTAAGTAGGAAAGCTGCCATCCCTTCCGTCTGCACGCAGCATGACAAGACGCAGGCGCTTTCCGCAGACCATAATTTTGATGGAATCCCCTGCAACACAGCCCCTTCAAACTGGAGGGGGAGAAGCTGTCCCTGGCCCTGCTCGTGGTTACACTGGAACCACTCAGGGGAATCGCGTATTTCCATTTCTAAAGAGCGCACCAAAGGATAGTCCCTTCTTTAGTCCAGAATATTTCCCTCTCGCTGCTTAAAGGCAAAGCTAGCTCGCCAGCGTGTGGAGGAGCAGGCGGCTGTCATTGTTTGGGAAGACTCCAGCACACCAAGAGTGGCAGGAGGAGGCTGGAGAGATGCAGTGTTAAAGACTGTCACAGACTTTCTCAGCAGCAGAAATTAATTTCACCCAGAAAGGTCCTGAGCAGCTTGCAAAGCTGCCACCTGCATTTAGGCTAAAACACGGTCCAGTTTTGCACACCAAGCATGGCCTGGCTGAGCTGGACCTAGAGCTAGAAAGAGACTATGATCAGAGAGAAAGTTGCAGCATCATTTTTTCTTAATGTTATTGTCACTGTCCAGGATGCAGGGTCTGGGAGAAGCAGTCATCTCCATGGTGAAAAGTACATTTGGTTTGTAAAGCTCTTTGGCTTTGCTTGAATTAATAGGCTAATAATAACCCAGGAAAGGATTTTAATGTTTTCTTAACCTCACGCAAACAGCTTTTAAGTATTTTAATTAAAAAAGAATAATACCTCATACTTTATATATAGTACTTTTATCTATACACAGCTGTTGAGCCAGACTAGCGTATTGATCAAAGGAGTGAGATAAGTCTCGCAAGGTGTCTCTAATCATAGAAAGAGGATTCAATTAGCATCTTCCTTAAAATCGCACAAATAAAAAGAAATTTAAAAAAATCAGACCATGATTAAGCACTGGCTGCTTCTTCCAGACACCTCTCTGCTGGAAGTGCTTTGTCCCAGCATTGATCCTGGGCTCAGTACTGCACTTGCACTTGTATTCCTGGGCTGAGAGCTTCAGAGACACTTGTACCTAGGCTTCATTTTTCCAGAGGAGCTGGGACTTTAAAAAGGCCCCAGGATTTCAACCCAAAGCTGACAGCCAACAGAAAAACTCTAATTGGTGTAGCTGGGTTTTGCAGGGAGTCTTGAAGCATTGCCAAGTGCGACACAACCCTCCTCAGTAAGGACAAACAGCACAAATGTGAGCCACCAGATCTCCAGTGGGGACCAGAGCTGCTAGTTTTAACCCCCCCCAACGCCACATTGCCATCAGCATCCCCAGGCAGGGCGGCTCCTTACAGGATAACTCACAGCTACAAACACACCTTCATGGGGCTCCCCTCTCCCTGGGAAATCTGGCACAGAGGCGTGCGTGTGTGGTACGTGCACGCCCCAGCTCTCCGGCACAGCACCGTGCTGCGTCGGTACCGCTGAGCTCTGCAGGTCTCCCCTATCGAAGGCCTGTGTATCAGTGCCCCCGGTGCGGTTTGCTGAGCTGTTTCTCAGTCGTTCAGCATCTCCATCTCCCCGGAACAGGAGCTCTCACCTCTGGGGGGGCCTGTCCTGCTTCTCTTGCCTGCACCCTGCAACTACAACCTTCCTCCCACTTGCAGCTGGCCGGGAACGTGGGGCTCAGGGTGAGCTCCCTGCTATGCTCCGGTCAGGTCCCAGCCCCTCGGTTGTGTCAGCACCAGCAAGGGCTAAATCCTGCTCCTTGCACGGGCCTCGGCTGTGCCTATAATCCCCATCCATCTCCAAAACCCAACAATACAAGCCGGTCTCCACTTGGATGGGCTTACTTGCAAATAAATAACAGCCATACTTCCATAAGCCTCCAAAGCTATTTGCATCTGTGTTTAACAGGCAGTGCCCTGAATGCCGGATTTGCTTGGCTTTTTTAACCTAACATGCTCTCAGACAGGAACACAGCGCTGAGCCTTGCCCTGCGGCCCCTCTTCCTTCAGAGCGGCTTTGTGTGCAGGGCAGCACGGCCATTTCTTCCAGGAAGGGAGAGCACGCTCCCATATCCTCCTGTACTTCTTCAAACCATCCATCTCCAGACAACGACCCCCAGGACTGACTTCAGGGAGGCCAAGTTTTCACCCGTTCCCTTTAGCAGAGGGCTGGGTGAGGCCAGGCAATTCGGGTCGCTGCCCACCACCTGCCTGGCACAAGGAGGTGACCTCGAAGTCTCCGCCAGGCGCAGACTTCGGTCAGGAGCCCGAGCGGAGGGGAATGCCACCGCCTGGGATTGCCGCTGGCCTCACGCTGGACCATACCCGAAACATCTTCTCCACCTCAGACAGGGTCTGACCTGTCCGCTGCCTGGGTTACCTTCTCCCTGCTCCCAGCGCCCTGTGCTCCCCTCCCTCCGCTTCCCAGGGCTCTGACCCCCCTGGGGGGGCCGTGAGACCCCAGGGGAGCCCCTAAAGCGGTCCCCCCTGAGGGGAGACGTTTGCCGAGCCCAGCCCGCCCTCCACCGGCGGCTGCGAGAGGAACAGCGTCCGAAAGTGGGACCGGAGCACCCGCAGCCATCACTGCAACAGCCTGCACCAGCCCCCCGAGGCCGGGGGACCGCCCCCCGGCAGGCAAAGCCACCTCGTTCGAAGGCTGAACCCCACAGGCACTGCACGGCTGTGGGAATGAGGCCTGTTTTCCACCGAGCTGGGGGGTTGCTTTGGGACAGAGGCTGTCCCAGGAGCTGCACCCTTCCAGGAGCAGTGTTGGACCATGCTGCTCTTCCACCCCCCATCCTCACCTGGCTCCAAGCTGGGCCTGCCCCAGGGTCACTGTGTCCAGGGGACCGAAAAACTAAAATTAAAGCTTTTAGCTTACGAGATGCTGGAGAAGCCATTAATTTGAACATGCCCGCCGCTGCATCTGGTATATAATGGATGCAAATTTCCAGCGCTTTTCCCATGGTGTGTCTCACCAGGCAACACACTTCACCCAGGCTCACGCAAGACGTTTCTCCCTGGTACCTGCGTACCATGAAGGAGCCAGTTTCTCCTGTCCCCAGGGTTGGATGCAGAGGGTCTAAAAGATGGTTCTGGCAGTAAGGGAAGGGGAATGGGTACGAAAAAACTTATCCGCAAAGGCAGAAAGGAGCTGGGAGGTTGAATGCGGCCAAATATGGAACGAAGCAGCAGAAGAGGAAAAGAGGGAACAGGAGAGGGGCAGAGGAGCCAGACATGCCCGGGTAAACCAGAAGAACTGGGCCAGGACAAACTGGGATGGCAACGCTGAGAACAAGACCAGGAGAAAGGGGGAGTAGGGAGTCGGTGGAGGGGTCTGGGAAGGGTCTCATCAACAGGTTGTTTTCACACAGGCATCAAACCCAGCAGCAAGGGGACTGCTTCCTCCTGCTCCAAGGCGAGCTAAAGTCCGCACAGGGAGGTCATGCTCTGGAGTGGCAGTTCCCAGTTCCCAAACCAGCACAGTCCCTTGCCTCCCCACACACAGCAGGACTGGACAAGGACGAGATAGGAAACTCCAGCGTAGCCCATACTCGCATTTAATCGTGAGGACAGGACAGACTGGGGCAGGCAGGTACGCTGGTGTGGAAGCACAGCTAGAAGAGCAGACACACCCTGCCCTCACAAAAGACAGACGTCATTTTAAGGAGTAACCCTGCTAAAAGCATGAAAACAAATCATCAAAAAAAAAAAAAAAAAGAATAAGAAGAAATCCCAACCAAGAGTTTTCTCTGGAACAGAGGTTTCTGCATGGTCTCCAAGGACTGGAATCGGACATCGCTGCTAAGGCTGTTTCACGTCAGACACAACGTGGGGAATTCACATAGCGCAAGTCAGGTGTTTAACATGGACATTTCAGTTCGGGGCCTGTCTCCTGCAGTGGAGACAGGGAGGGCTCTTGTGGGAAGGGATGCAGAGCGTGTGAAGTCAGGCTCTCACAGAGACCACCCTCCTGAAGACTTCCTCTCCCCTAGGCAAGGTGCCTCCTGCATTCAGGGCACAGACATCACAGCAGGAAAGCCCCAAGAGCTGCTCCACGGTGCTGAGTACGTCTAAGCAAAGGCAAACCAGGCCCACTCTCCCACCTGCTTTCTGCAAGGAAGGTGCACAAAACAAGGCTGCATCCACAAAAGGTGGAAGTAAGAGACCCAGAGAAGTGTCCACAAGATAGTGGGGTTCGCTCATGTCCTTCACCATGGAGCAAGGCCACAAGGACATACACAGCTGCACTCACACTGGAAGAGGAGAATCAGTCCCAGATGAGCGTCCCGTCTCCCTGCGAGAGAAAAGGCCTCTCCAGGAGAGGACAGGTCTGGGCTATCCCTCCACCTACTGCACAAACCCGGGACACATTCAAAAGTACAGACAATAAATTAAGATTGGGAAAAAAAAAAAAGTCAGCGTGTATAATATATATATATAATATAATATAATGTGCGTGTGATTGTGACAAATAGAAATGTCATCCCCAGGAGAGAGCAAGGCAGAAACACATCCCTGTCCCTCTCCTGAGCCTGGCACTACCCTGCTCCCCTGATTCACAGCAGAAACACCAGTGGGGCCACGCAGGGGGCATGGGTTGCACCTGGCACCCAGCTTCCCTCTGCCAGCGGGGCCCCTGTGCCAAGGAGGAGCTGGCTGCTTGGAGGAGTGGGGAAAGAGCCCAGCACTGGTCCCTTCATGGCCTTCACAAGGAAGGGTTGCTGCAGGCAGGAAAAGGGAGGGAAATACAGGAAAAGCAAAGTGGAATGGCAGGGGCACCCCACCCCTCCTCAACTGGCCAGGGCCCTGCCCCTCCCATGGCACAGGACCACCACCGCTGTACCAAGTAGAAAATAAAGCCATAATGAGTCTATGCTTTGGTATGTAACCATCCCCCTCCCCTCAGTCCCCCCTGTGTTCCCCCCAAACCATTATCCGTAAAACTCATCAAATAAAATCTCTAGTGTGCCTTTATATCACTCCTTGAACCTTTCCTTCCCCAGTGCCTGCCTTGCCCCCCTCTCCCCAACAGGATCTGGGGAGATGCCTTGCTTGAACCCCACCGGTTACAGCTTCTGCTGTCCCGATTGGATCCTGTCAAACACTGCCTGGTCCAGTGGCAGGTAACGGCCTTGCCTGGAGTCCAGGAAGTACAACCTATCCTTCACCAGCGCGGGGTCGAAACCCTGTTTCCGCAGCTCCATCTTCTGGAACTTGTAAGTGCCTAGAGCAGGGAGAGAACAAGGAATGAGCGGTCACTGACTGCACACACTCCCATCCCCACTGCACCTGTGCTGCCCCAGACCCAGCCTTGCACCCCTACACCTCCAAACCACCAGAGGAACTCGCTAGGGGCTCTGTGGGGCAGAGGAGCTCCATCCTGACCCTACCACAGAGTGGTCTCCATAACCACGTTTCCCCCCTCAGGCTCCCCCCAGCTCCGAGTCCGGAGTGAGTGCGCATGCCACGGCTCACTTGTTTTGGAGACTTCGTGCAGGAACCGCAGGAAGACAGGACGTGCGTACAGCGGCAAGGCCTTTTTCAGCTCGCTGGCAAAGCCTTCTAGGTCACAGGAGTTCTCCGGGTCAGCGATGGCTGCCATTCCTGCCTTCCCTTCAATCCCTAAGAGGCAGAGAAGAAGGGAGAACACTCAGACACACTGTCCCTGTAGCATCATCTCCCTCTGCCCCACACCAGCAAGGCCTCTGGCACAGACCCTGCTTTGTACTGAAGTGCTGGCACGTCCAGCTGTGTCACTGGCTGTGTCACCACCCTGCGGCTAAGGCTGCCAGCGACACCCTGCGGTCACGGTCACCTCCTCCCAGAGGATGCAGATGCACTTGCAGCCTGTCCACAAAGGACACAGGGTCCTTCCAAACCAGCCAGAATCAGACCAAAGCTTGAGAAAGGGAGGGAACCCTCTGGTTCCTGCTAGGCACATCTCCAGTGGCCTCTTCCCAGCTCGCCCATGGGGAGCCTTGGTCCAGCCTCTTCCAAAAGGCCTGCCTGCCTCCCTTGATCGTCCTCTTCCCTCTCAGCTACCTGGGATTTCCACACCATAAACCACCACGTCCGCCAGGTTGAGGATGCGGCTCAGTGTCCCTTCCACCTCTGTGGTAGAGACGTTCTCCCCCTTCCAGCGGAATGTGTCCCCAGTGCGGTCCCGGAAGTACATGTAGCCATATTTGTCCATCACCAGAACATCCCCTACAGGAAAGGGAGGAATAGGCAAAAAATTAGGTGTCAGAGGGGCTAGGAGCTGCCCTAGAACATCTCAGGGCAGTGCCACTAGCCTGGGACAGCCTCCACACCCACCCAGGTACCCTTCTCTGCTCTCAGTGGATGGAAGGGTCCTGCTTGTCTCACCTGTGAGATAGGCAGCGTCCCCTTTTGTAAACACATCCCTGGCGATTTTCTTGTTGGTGGCTGACTGATTCAGGTAGCCGTCAAAGTGCTGCATGGGGTTGCTCTTGACAATGCGGCCCACCAGTTGCCCTGGCTCCCCTGCAGGGAGAAAAGAGGGGATGAAGGGAGGCAGCAACCACCTGCACCCAAGCAAAAAGGCTGTCTAATGGGGTTGGCAGGGTTTAACTGAGCAGAGACTCAAACCTAGGTAAATTATCTTGAGGTATCAGAAAAGACTCAACACAGGGCTAAGGAGCCTTATCCCTGTGGTTGCCCTCACCTGGTTTGCAGCAGATACAGACACCATCTGGCCCCCGGATCAGCTCCATGGTGTCTTCATCCACCTTCACCAAGCCGATGGGGTACACACCTGGTAGGATCCTGCTGTTGAAGCCACATGACCCAACCTAGAACAGGAAGAGCTCAGAGCTGTGGGTAGCAGTAGCTCTCTCCTGCCCTGAGCCCACTGCTCACGACCATTGAGGATACCACAGAGCTGGCACCGCACAACAACCAAAACCCCTCCAGGTGGACGGCAACCCACGCCAAGCCTCTTGAAGCAAGAAACCAGGAGCAAACAGCCCATCTGGGTTTCCAACCCTGCCCAGGCCAGCAGGCACCCTCTGGGACACGGGGAGGATGGTGGGGCCTTACATTGTTATCAAAGTTTCCCAGGCTGCAGTTGCATTCAGTGGCCCCGTAGAACTCAGCCACCTGGGCGATGCCGAAGCGGGCCATGAACTCCCGCCAGATGGAGGCACGCAGCCCGTTGCCCAGCGCCATGCGCACCCGGTGCTGCCGCTCCACCTCCTGGTACGGCTGGTTCAGCAGGTAGCGGCAGATCTCACCAATGTATTGTACAATCTGGGAGGGATGGAGAGGAAAGACTCACTAGGACCCCTCTGCCAGGCCCCGGGTTGTCTGGACTTTCTTCAGGACAGGTAGAAACGGCACAACATGCCCAAAGTCCCCTAAAGAGGCCGCAGTAAAACCCAGGAGTCCTGCTAGCTCACCCAGTGCCTGCCATTCCCTCGTTAACCCTCCCCTCCAGGCTGTGAAACCTATCCAAGACCTCCTGGCTAATGCTGGAACACATGGAATTACCACCCCAAGTGGGAAGGACAAAGCCCCACCACCTTGGAAGGTGGTTTGGGATGGACAGGCAGAACCAGTCCAGGCCTCCCCCTCTTTTAGCAGCTGGGCTTTCCCCAGCACAGCACGGATCCCCAGGCTCCACTCCCCACTCCCAGCTGGCCCCTTGCCTCACAGCCTCACCGTGCAGTTGTATTTCACGCAGTCCTCCCAAAAGTGTGAGGCCGAGAACTTCTTGCGGATGACAACTGTCATGCCCTGCAGCAGGCACTGCCCAACCCCGACGATGTTCCCTGCGGAGAGGCAGCCAGGGGAGCCCTCAGTCCCCAGACACCTCCAGCCCAGCCAGCTTGGGGAGGTCTGGCAGGGCAAGGTGGACACCACGTGCTGGCTCACAACAGATGGATGTTCACCTAGCCAAAGGCCCCAGGACCACAGGCACCAAGGAGGAGATGCATGGCAGCGAGATCTGGGGCAGCACTTTGCACCTAGACATCCCAGCACATCTCAGCCAGCCAGACGGGTACCACTTCCCCTTCCCCCTGACTTTCCATGGGGAGCAGCAATAAGGAGCAGCTATTCCAAAGCCAGGCTAGGAGATGGGATAACACCCTGACTTCCCGCTCCAAAGGTCAGCCAGATCAATTCTTGGCTCCCAGGGAAAAAGCAGAAAGCCTCGGTCAGACACTGCCAGCGGCAGTCAGCTCCTCCTCGACATGGATATCATTGCTACACCAGCCTGAGCCCTGGGCTCAGGAGGGGAAGAGACAGTCCCGGCATGCAGGGCTCCATATGGCACACATTACCTGCAGCGTGGTAGAGCGGGAGGCAGTCGTACACCACATCGTCAGGTCTCATGCGAAAACCGTAAAAAACTAAGCTGCACATGCGGAAGTACCTGGAGCAGGAGGGTCAAGAGGCATGTCAGCAGCAGAGCCAGAGGCACTGTGCTAGGACAGGGCAGAGCTCAGCCCTGTCCTGCCCCAAGCCCCTGCCCATGGCCTTACCGGCAGTTCACCACAATGGCAGCCTTGGGCAGCCCCGTCGTGCCAGAGGTGTAGATGTAGAAGAGTTTATCTGGAGAGCAATGAGGAGACAAGGTCACATACCCAATCTAGGAGCTGGCTGAATCGGGAGAGGGGGACAAGTCAAATTTATAAACTCTGCTCGTGCCAGCTGAGCCAAAACTTTGTTATGTGACAGCACCAAGAACATGCTGGGTTCACACTGGGCAGATCAGGTCTGTTGGGCACATGGAGGGCACGACAGGATACTGCTCCACACAGGGCTGGCCTTCAGACACCAGAGTCATACCCATCCCAAACACCCCAGGCCCTGCTGCAGACGTCCACCACCGGCCTCCCGAGCAGATGTTCTTGCCGGTGTTGTAACCAGCTGATCCATGAAAATACCACCATGAGTTTGGCCCCCAAGAGCTGACCACATACCAAGAAAGCCCTTATCAGGTGGGGGTGGCTGGTGCTGCTGGGCCATCTGTAGGAGGGGGTCCAGGTGTTTCGCACCAGGAAGCGTGGACTCGGGGCTTCCTTCCCCGGACCAGAAGAGATGGATAGATTTCTGCAGGGAGGGCTGCACTTCCTGAATTGCTGAGAAAGTAAAGAGGGGAGATGGAGAAAGACCGCAGGGTGGATACAGCACAGAGACCCCTTGCCCTCCCAGACAGTCTCAGGGAGACACTGCCCCAGGTAACAGTACACTCGCTGTGCTCGGCAGAGTCCCCAAAGGGCTGACAACCATCCCATGTGGATGTCATTCCCATGATTAACAGATGCTGGGGCCACAGCCCAGGCCCCTTCAGGGACCAGAAGATCCTGTTCTCCACCTCTCCCCAGCCAAAACCTCGTTGGTGCCAAGAGGTCTGTTGACACCGTCAATCTCAGAGGCGTGGGCTGAAACACATGAGGAGCTGGAGCCGAGGTGCTGCAGGGATGTGGCTAACAGCCATGGAGAGCAAGGGGAGGCCTGGCCCAGCCCAGTGCTCCATGCAGGGTATGGATCCAAGAGGCACAAGGACACCCAGGCTGGCCTGCCTGGGAGCCAGACAGCACTGAACTCCAGATCCTGTCCAGTGCCAGATCCTGCCCAGTGGCCAAAGGGACCAACAAGAAAAAAAACAGATCCCATTCCAAATGTCCCCTCTTTTCCAGATCCCTGCTCTGTGGTGGGCAGGAAAGTAGCACTAAATCCATTGACATGCCCCTCCCCGAGTTCAGAGCACCCCTGACGCGTCTGCCTACCCCTCACCTTCCATCATCTCCACACCAAAAACCACAGCCTTGGAGTTGGAGATTGTGATGCAGTGCAGCAAGGCCTCCATGCGCAGGTGGGAATTCACGAGGGCGGTCTCCACCCCAATCTTGGCCAAGCCAAGCCACAGCCCCACGTACTGATTGCGTGACTCCATGAAAAGAGCCACCACATCACCAGAGCGGAAGCCTTGGCCGTGGAAAAAATTGGCCACCCGGTTGGAGTACTCATCCAGCTGCCGGAAGGTCCAGCTCTCGCCCGTGCCTTGGAAGATCAGCGCTGTCTTCTCTGGGTACTTTTTCATGGTCTTCTGGAAGATCTTGGCGATTGTATTCTTCTCCCTCACATGCCTCCATACCTGCCATTTCACCCGCAACAGGACCAGCCCCGTGCTGCCAAAGGAAGGGGAGCAAGAGGGCAGCTACTCAGTGACCCCTGCAAAAGCACTTCCTCCAGCAAAGCCAGCACAGCACAAGGACCTTCCTAGGAGCTGCAATAGCCCAGCACTGCTCCAGGCCCTACTCTAGGTCAGCAGCAGCTCTGGGTGCTCCCCTGAGCTGTGTGGACATAGGCAGAGCTCATCTGCAAAGATGCTTATAGTGAGGAACTGATGGAGGCCAGGGAGAGATGTGTTTTAGAAGGCTGCAGACAGGAATGTCCCCGATCAAAAGGGGCATTTTTGAGCCTCAGGAGCTCTCCAAGAGGTGCCACCGCTCCCTCCCCACAAATCCTTACCAGGAGCTGGCACAGCCTGGTACCAACTCAGAAGTGACCCTGCACAGGCACCTGGTGCCACGCCAGCAGCTTTAGGGACAGTGTGAAGTACAAGGACAGTCACTAGACTTCAGAGCTCAGCTGAAATCTATCTTTCCTGTGAAAACTTTGCCCAAGAGTTTGGAGCCGCCTGGGCGCGGCAGAGGGAGATCTCCTTCCAGCTGGGCCAGGTGCCAGCAGAAACCCAGGGCTGTGCAAGGAGCTGGGGGCTGTGCTCACACATATGCCAGAGCAGAGCAGTGGGCCAGGGGGAGGGTGGATGGTTGGGCCATCCCAGTCAGGACACCTACGTGACATCCCTTCGTATTGTCTTGATGAATATGAAGAAGAAGTCCCATCCACCGGATCCCAGGTAGAAGATGAAGAGAGCAGGGATGGCCTGGATCCAGGACAGTTCCAGACTGACCCTGAAGAACAGCAGCAGCGCTGCAAAAGCAGCCAGACGCAGCATCGTGGCCTGCGGAGAGAGAAACCACGGTCATCAACCCATGCACATGGGACTTGGTGATAATGAACCCATGGGCAGGGGTTGCGTTAGCAGCCCCCAACTTCCTGGATGAGGTCCCTGAGTCATCACTCCTCCTGGCAGCGAGGCTGTAACCTAGCAGCCCAGAGCTCCCACAGATGTAACTTTACCAGACCTTTGAGATGGCCTCCAATTAAGCCACCAGTATGGCACTGCATAGTGCCAGCTGAGAGCCCAGCCATTCCCACCTGGGGAGCCACATCCTGCACACCAGCCAGGGGCACGGCCATGCCACAGCAGCGCAAGATGCAGGATTAAGTCACTTCATGGATGTGGGAGCGGAGTCATGGCAGGAGACCCCATACAGATGTTTGGCAGGCACGAGGGTGTTGCTAGGCAGGGCTGGCTCAACCCCTCACTCCCAGCCTGGCAAAGCCCAGCTCCAAATTCTTCCCTACTCCAGGGATCCCTCTGTCCCCATAACCCAGGTCTCCCAGGCCCGCAGCATCAGCTCTCCTGCACGCCTGGCTTCAGGACAGCCAGCACGGCTGGTGGGAGAGCACAGCTTCACACACTCCCTGACACAGCTCAGACAGGAACAGGGACAGGAAACTCAGTCCTTTGAGCTCTGCTCATGTTTGCAAACCCTCGCGTTGGTGGGCAGTTTCCTGGCCTGGCTCTGCAGGAGACACTGCCAGAGCGGGTCGGGGACGAGGCAGGCGCAGGCGTGCCCTGGCCAGGCTGGAGTGGGCAGTACAAGGGCTGTTGCTGCTGCCAGGAGCACCCAGACCCCCCACCCCATGACCTGTGGACAGTGACTCAGTCTCTGGTATCCCCCAAAAAGCACCTCTGTCCCCATCCCAAACACACCCCAGATGTGGCTCTGAGACTGACAGGAGACTGCGATCGAGCACAGGCTCTTTTCAGGTGACAGCACTGGGCAGAAGAAAGTGACAGCAATGTGACCCTCACAGCTCGAGGGCTCCTAGATAAAACTGGTCCTTCCCGGCATGGATGCAGGCCGAACAGGAAGGAAACACTCACATAACTTCCTTTTCCCTCTTGAAGGTGGATTCACTGCTCTGAAGCTGGCAGCCCTGAGTGGGCTCTGCCACAACCGGCGGGGCCAGGAGCCACACTTGTGGCTTTCCCTCTGCTCTGTGCAGTTCCCCCAGGTCCAGGGAGCCTCTGTGGATTTGGTAAGAGATACTGGCAGGGTGGGAGCCAAGGCAGTGCCACGTGGTCACCGTGCCCTGGCATGTCATGCAGGCTGTCTCACCTCTGAGCTGTGCTATCAGCAGCAGACAGGGATGCACCAGAGTGCAAGGTGCCGCTCCTGGGTGGAGGCCTGGAGACATCCTCCAGTTTGCAGTCCCTGCCCAGAGAACCTTCCTCATGCCAGCAGCCTCTGAGCTCTCTCCACCAAACACCTCCCAGGCCTGAGGTCCCACAACACAGTCCACCAGCCTTTTAGCAGGGCAGGACTCACTGCATTTTTGCCTAGAAGCCTCTCTCTGCAGCTAAACAGGGAAACTCTTAGACCACCATCAAACTACTATGTCTTGGCCGAGACCCGGGCCCTTCGTTACACACTCACACCAAACAGACAGACATGGAGAGCCAGCGGTGGGGGAGCCACACTCTGTGTGGGCAGCAAGGTGCTTAATCTCCCACTTGAAGGCAAGACGGGCCCAGACAGGCCCTCATTATCCTCTGCTCGCATCTCTGCCTCACACTGCATCTCTGCCTCTCTGCCTCATACCGGCATGCCCGGTGCCTCCGTGCCTCCCGCTGAGAGAGAACTGGTGCATAACTGAGAGATAACCAGTGCATTACTGCCAGAGACCTCCAGCCCTGCCGTTAAGGATTCAGGTCTTGTCTAGCTGCATCAGCACAGAGAAAATTAAGACCTGCCTGTAGCTCCACAGCCAGCGGGCATGAAGGCAAACCGCAGGGATCCATCACCCGGAGGCACAGAGAGCCAAGGAGAGCCTGGGGAGCAGGTCACAGGGGGGACAACAGGCAGGCAACGGGGCTCCAAGAAGTCCCTGCGCTAATGGTCAAGCTTCAGGGGCTGAGAGATCCCCAAAGGCATCTCTCCAGCATAAGCAGCTGGGGAGGCACCTGTCCCCCCACTTGCCCCAGGGCAGGGTGAAGAGGATGAGCCCACCGGCCCCGGGGAAGGATGGGGAGGATGAAGCAGGGTCCCCCCATTTTACCCTCCCCGTCCTTCCCCGGGGCCGGTGCGCTCACCCCCAGCAGGGAGGGTGAGCAGCTCAGCCCCAGTTCTCTCTGACGGGGTTAGAGGGACCGGGAGGCCCATGAGGGCCTCTCACCGGGGCTGCAGCCGGGACCCTCCTTCCCCAACCCCGGCCAGGCCCCGGAACGAGCTGGTATCCGCGGGAGGAGCCCCGCAGCCCGCTGAGGGGAAGGGCCGCGGCGCCTCATGAGGAGACCGGGCGGCTGCGGGGCCCCGGTACCGCCCGCAGGGCCCCAGCGCCTCATGAAGAGACCGAGCGGCTGAAGGGTGCCGGTACCTCATGAGGAGACCGGGGGGCTGAGGGGTCCCTGTACCGCCCCGCAGGGCCGCGGCGATTCATGAGGAGACCGTGGACCGCGGCGGCCCCGCCCGGCCGCCCGCGGGGAGGCAGCGTGACCGCCGCGGCGGAGCAGAACGGCGCCGGGAGGTCACGGAAGAGAAAAACGGTGCCGCGCTCTTACCGGGCTCCGGGGCGTCCGCTGCGGCCCGGCCACCTGCACCGGGAGCAGGGCCGGGAGCGGGAGCGGGGCCCGCCCGCCGCTGCGGCACGGAGCGGGGCGGGGCGCGCAGCGCGGCCCGCCGGGAGTTGTAGTCCCGCCCGGCGCCACCGGTCCGGCCCCGCGGCGGCGGGTGCGGTCCCGGGCAACGGCGGGGCGCGGGGCGGGGCGGGGCGCGGGGCGGCGCGGCGGGAAGAGGCGGTGAGGGCGGCGCGGGAGAGCGAGGGCTCTGTGGCGCAATGGATAGCGCATTGGACTTCTAGCGTGGTGACGGGAGTCATTCAAAGGTTGTGGGTTCGAGTCCCACCAGAGTCGCATTTTGCCGACGGGGCGCGGCGATCGTTCTCGGGGTTCCGCGACCGTCAACGGGCCGGGGGAGCCGCCGCTGCCGCCGCGCAGGAGCCCGCCTGCCCTTGGTAGTCTGCGGGGAGCCCCGTTTTCGGAGCGGGGCAAGGGGTGGCCCGGGTACTAGGGATGAGGGGTCAGACCCAGGCAGGGAGAGGAGCTCCGGGACACGGCCTTCCCGGAGATTAATAAATATGCATCGATCCCAGCGGGTCCGTGCGCGGTTCTGCAGCAGCGTCACCTCCTTCAGTAGTTACTGTTATCGCGTCCCCAAAACAGCCCCAGCAGCACAGGCACGGACCGCTGCTGGTGGCGGTGGTGGAGCTGCCACTTGTCCACAGCAAATACATCCCCCCCCCCAAAAAAAGCATTTTCACATGGCTTGTGCCTGCCAAAATCACCCCAGCTCCCCACCGCTGCCTTCCTTTGCACAGACTTGACAAGTGACAGCTGTGAGGAACAGGAGCCGCGGTGGCCGTTAAGTGATCCAGCTGAGCAGATAGAGTTTAAAATTACATTATGGGCCATTTCTGTAGCACTGGCACCAGCCCATCAAGCAACACGAGGCTGCGTGAAGGCGGCACAACAGCCGCCAGCAGCCCGAGCACTGCTCAGCCGTGCTAAATAACCCAAAGTGCAGCGAAACCCTCTCTCACCACCATCATTTCCCATGTTTCCTTGACTGCTGCTCACAGCTTCTGGAAACAGCAAATCTTCACTGCCCTTCGGTTTAACCACCCCAAGGCTCCAACACGTTTCTGATGCAGAAAAGCACATTTCTGGGTTGTTTTAGGGCCAAATGCTTCTTTCATCTCAGCCACCGCAATAGGACAACCTCCACTCCGTGCGTTTTACCAGCAGCTGAAGGATGTATTTATATGATGTTCTTTATGATGTGCTTGAAATAACTCTGGAGGCCAAGGGGAGGCATAAGCCCGGTTTTGGAGAAAAACCCGAAGTCTGGCTAGTGGGGGGCTGTGGAGGGAGAATTTGAAGATGGGGAGTCCGTGGGGCCCAGGAAGGAAGCCAGTCCCTCTGTCCTGGTATCTGCTCTTAAACGTAGCCCAAAACCCAGTTTTGCCCCTGCTCAGCCTTCTGGGATGGAGCAACTCTAACCCCTGGCTGTACCATCAGCCCCTGCTCCTGCCCACCTGCTCCAGCATCCCATGGGAGACTAGGACAGGACTGGTGAAGCTCACAGCAGGGCAATGCCATGTCCCCCGGCTGCCACCAAAGGACCTGCGTCAGAGCACCTCTTCCCTCCCTGGGAACCAGGATCACTTTAGGAAGCCCCCAGCCTTGCCCTCCTCCTGCTCCGCACCTCGATCTTCCCCTGCCCAGGCCCTTCTGCAACGACCACCGCAAGGAGCTACTCAACAGCCCAGCATCCCCAAATCCCAGCTGGAAAGATGTGCCTCCGCAGCCCATTTTGTGCCCCAGTCCCCAGGGATGTGTGGCCATACATGTGCCCTGCCGTCACCTACTACCACAGACAAAGAACAGCAGACCCCACTGGAGCTGAAAAGGGGTGAGGTTTCACATCAGATCTCCCCCTCAGAAGGGGAAATGGGGTGGAAAGAGAGGGATAACAAACCACAAGCTCCACCGTGGATTTTATTAAGCAAGAAGGGACTTCAACAGCAAACCCACACGTACAAAGAGCCCCTGGCCTCATGGCTCTCTGCCCTTGCATCCGACAGCTCTGCTCTCCAGCTGCTGGCAGTCTGGAGCCCCGTTTAATTAATCCAGACAGCAATCAGCTCCCAGATGTAGCACAAGCGGCTGCTGTTTCTGTGCTGCCAGGATTCAGCCCCTTATTCATGATCGTGTCATTTTGTTGCCCAAGGAGGGGACAATTCCTATTGAAAACCCAGTGCAATCACATGGATTTCAGCATTTTTGATGGGGAGGGACTACAGAGAGATATGGCAGCCTGGGATCAGCTCCTGAACAGCCAATCCAGCAGGGATAATATCCAAAGGTATTTCCCTGCCTGTTCCCATAGGCATGCAATCACACACTGCCTGGTCTCCAAGGCATGAGGCATGAGGTCAGGAGACCAGTTAGGCACCAGTACAAGATGGGATTTCACTGTTGGACACACCAAACCTGCCCCTGGGCTGCTCTGTAAATCACTGGTTTAGCTCCAGTCCAGGGTGGCCCCAAGACTTTAAACCTGGATCTCCCCTGGGAGGGTGGGAGGAGGGATTTACCTATACAGCCCTAGAGCTGCAGAAGGCCAAGTTTGTTCCAGTGTGTTGTAAAGCAGCTCTGCTCCCTCCCCATCCCAGCATTTCAGAGCACCAGTACTGGAGCCAGCAGCCAGACCCAGCTGGCAAAGGCACAGCAGGACTTGCCATCCCTCCACTGAATCACAAACAGCAAAAAGGGTCAAGTTTTGTCACGGCACAGGAAGGTGTCACTTGGCCTCTAGCAACAGGAGGGTGCCAGCTCTTGGCAGGAGAAAACTCAGCCCTTGGGTCCATGGCAGCCAGTAGCAGAGCCATGCTGCGCTCCCGGGCAGATGGACACGGAGCGTGGCAGGGGCAGCGGGGATCCCGTCCCCTCCCTGTACTCGAGCTCTCACACTTGAACGTCGGGGGGAGGGAAGATGCCGATCTCCTCCCGCAGGGACGCCACTGACTGCTCCCAGCGCTGCTCGTAGTAGACGTTCAGGATACAGCTGGCGTTGCGCCCGCTCCGAATCGCCCAGGGAGCCAGCTCAGTGGCCAGGAGCTGCAGGTTTCTGGAACAAGTGATACAGGAGGTGACAGTTTTGATTTCCATGTTTTGCTTTTGATTTCCTTCTCTAAGTCCCCGTTGCGGGCAGATGCCAAACCCATGTGTCCCATGTACCCCTCTACCATTCTAGCACCCCTCCTGCTTAACTCACAGGGGAAACTGAGGCACATAAGAGGACGGTGTGCCTGGAAGGTTACAGTCAGCAGTAAACCCAAGACCAGAACTCAGGTTCTGCAATCCCCAAACTGTGTTGGGCCACCAAAACAGATGTGCTGGGGCAGGGAACAGCCACCAGCGTGGTGAGGGTCTTGCTGGCCCTCAACACATGCCCAGCCAAGGGCAACCCGGCCTGGGCATTGCTCCTCCTGCCTGGCACAGGAGATTCAGTGCTGGAAGCAGATGAAGCATCAGGTCCTGCTTCAGTGACCAGGCAAAGTCATGCCTCCCACTGTTACTGCTTCCCTGGGCTGTGAGGAAAAAGCAGCAGGTTCATACTGACTGACTCCCCCCTCCAAACTAGCAGTGTCCCCTCTTTGTCCCCAGAGGACACTGGAAAGCATCACCCAGGCTGGCGCAACCCCCAGGCAGAGACTCTCTCCTCATCGGCCGGTGCCTACCGTGCACTGAGATGGATGGGGCCAAACGCTGCTCCCAGGACACACATGGGCAGCCCCGTCTGGACGGCTTCGAACCATTTCACCACAACTTCGCCTGGGAGGGAGCAGAAAGACCATGAGCAGGCAGGGCGCCTGGGTCGAGGGCCAGCCAGCGCCGTGCAGTCCCCCAACGCAGGCTGCAGGATCTGCCCCTTCCCAAGAATGGCTATGCACCCGTCCCCTCCGACTCCGTGGCAGGACTTGGGAATGCTTCCCAAGTCTGGCCATGGCCTCATCCTGTGCCAGAATGAGCCTCATTGTGCACCACCCACCCAAGGGGGACGGCCTAGGGCACCCGGGGGAGCAGCACCCTGCATTTGATGACCCACGAGCTTGGGAAACACCTCCCAGGCAGGCCAGCTCCCTGCAGATCTTTAGCAATGCGATTGCCAAAGCTGGATCCCCCACGCGGCTCTCCCTGTCTCTCGGCATGGGACAGACTGTTTGTGAATGCTGCCAGGGCTCAGCCAAAGCCTGCGTAGGAGAGCTGACATGCCGGTTCCTGTAGGCTCACCAGCAAGGCTCGACTTGTGACTTGCTATTGAGTCAGGCTCAAAATGAGGGCAAAGGACACGGAGACACGCAGATAAAGAGCAACCAGGAACCCTCCACTTTGCCTTCACTCAGAGCTTGTGAAACATCCCTCCCTCTGTGCCACCCTCCCTGCCAGACAGCAAACACCCATCCACCTGCCCAGCGGCTGCCTGCACCCAGGGCTTGGGCAGAGCATCTCCCAGCAGGGGAAAGATGACATCCCGTGGGCTCTCAGCCACCGCAGAGCCCGTGATGCAGGACAGTGATGACGCAAACCTCCCCGCACAGCAACCTGGCCTGAGGATCGAGGATTCTGACTGGCCCAGCCTGCTGCATTCCTGGTAGAGGCAGGCGAGCACCGTCAGTGGGGTTTGGCAGAACAGCCCTCTGAGCCCGCTGCTGCTCACCTAGTATGGTGGTTGGCATGCCCAGGAGGGTGTGCATCAGATCATGGACTTCCCGGTACCGCTGGATCACATATGCCAGCTCTTCATCATCAACAAACTTGGGCGGCATCCGGGTGTCTGGAGAAACCTTCTGCAAACCCAAAGAGGTCCAATTCAGTCCCTTCCAAACCTCAAGTTTCTGGCCTCATTCTTTAATGCACAGAAGTACAGGGTCCCCTCCATCAGCGCATCTCCCAGCCCCCAATGATGGGGGTCAGTGTCATTTACACAGACGAAAAACAAGGACTGAGCAGCACTGGTGACACATCCAGCATTGTCCAACACCCAGCATCTCATCCCATCTCCCCAACTCCCTCTCGTTCCTGGAGGGTTCCCCACAGGTTCCTCCATGGCTCCAATCTCCCTCTAAAGCACATCCGTGCTCCCAGCACAAGGATCAACTACAGCCATTTGCACCCTACAAAACCCTACACTCACGTTGTCCTCCAAGAATCGGATGTACTCTCGGCCCAGTGAGCCATCCGGCAGCCCCCGCAGCTTGGCCATGTCCAGGGTGGAGAGACGGATGCGAGGCCGTTCCCTGAAAGCAAAACATGGGTGAGTCAGTCTCCCAGTGAAACCCACAGTGGGGGGTCCTGGAGAAAAGGATCCCCTGGAAACCCCCATCCCCTGCCTCTGCCCTTCCTGGGCATTTTCCTTGCACGGATCCTGACTGCTCACTGCAGGGATAGCACCATCCTTACAACCGTTGCTGAGGCTGGGACAGAAATTGCATAAAGGATCTACATGAAGCCTTGGCAATAAAAGAGCTCTTATCTTGCGCCCGTGTAGCAACTCTGGTTGGAAAAACACTTGCGTCCTCTGCACCGAAATGCTGCTGCCGTGCAGGCTGCCGGCCAGGCACAGCCCCCAGCAACAGCTGGCCCTGGGGGAGCAGAGCTCTTTAGCGTCCCTGCAAAGCAGCCAGAGCTTCAAAGGAACAACCCTAAAAAGGGGAGGGAATTTGTTCTAAACACAGGTTTAATTTCTCTCCTGCTCAGGCTTGGCTTTCACCACCAGCCACGTGGCAGCCATGCGTGGAAAGGTCTTCTCTCCCGGTTGTTGGCAAATGGGTGCCCCACAGTCCTGGAACTCAACAAAAGCCCTTTTATTTCCATGCACAGGATAAATTCTTCCCATGATAAAAGCCCTGCAGTGGATCCAGGAGCTGCTCTGCTCCTGGAGCAGAGGTGCCAGGCAGATAAACAGGACTAGCAACAGCTTCACCCTGGCCTGCAGACACTTCCTTGTGTATTCAGCGGCAAAGGGACCTCAGCAGCTTGGGGGATTAAAAAAAAGACTTGTGTGCACAAATCAGACCACTGCAAATCCCTGCATGGGGAAAGGAGCAGATGGGGACGTCTCTCCCCAGCCCTCGGTGCCTTTGCTGTCCCCTGTCCCTGGGCAGTTCCTCTGGGTCTCAGCCCCATCCTGGTGCTCTGTGTGCTTTGCTGGGTCAGCATCCGGAGCCAGGATCAGGCTGCTCTGCACAAACATGTGCCAAAAGGCAGCTTTTCCCAGCCCCTACGTGGTACAACCCAAACGATATACAAGCAGCAGGCGTGATACATAACAAGGAGCAGGGAGAAGGCAAGCAAATAAGCAGTAAGGTCTTTGTTAATAAGAGACTCATGAAGTCCCTCCTGGTCCTCAGCCTTGCTGCACTTGACAAGTCCCTGCAGACACGGAAGCAAAAGTGATCAAGTCTTAACAAGGAAGACAGGAGAAGTGGCCTCATTTCACAGCTTGGGGAGATGCTGCAGGTGCTGGGAAAGAAAACACGGAGGCACCCAAGGAGAAGGCAGACCAGCAGAGACGAAGTCTCCAATGCAGGGAGATGCAGCAGCAGGCGCAGGGGAGAAATCCATGGATGTGGTGGGTTTCACCCATCGCTGAGCAGTGATGAAAACCCACCATATCCATGGATTCCTCCCCTGCGCCTGCTGCTGCATCTCCTTGCGTTGGCACCTGCCAGTTCCAGCAGCTAAGCAGAACAGACAGACAGCAGCACTTGCAATAGGGCTGGGCCCAGCGGCTGCTGTGCTCTTGCCCTTAGACTTGCCATGGCTCTTGTCATCGTTAAAAATAAAGTAAAATAAACAACCTGGAGGGTTAGAGCTAACAAAACGCCTGTGCCATTTTCAAGCCAGGGAGCACAGGGCTCTCCTTTCATGGGGCCCAAGGAACGCGCTTGGCCTTTTATCTCCCTCCCCACCATGACCCATGGGGTGAGGGAGGGAGGGATGTGGAGGGACGCACTGGAGGATGCGGTAACCTTCAGGGTGGTGTTTCATCTTGTCTCGCAGGTTGGGTAGGGCCAGGCAGCCAGTGGTCTCCCCGAGGACTGCCACCATGTCTGAAAGAGAGACCAGAGAGTGACCCAAGAGTGGGTTTTGCAACACCCAGCTGTCCTCGACTGGCAGGTGAGGAAATGGGGCAAGCGAACCCCTTGGCCAGGAGCAGGCAGGAAGCCTGTGGCAGAGCGAGGAGCCCCACAAACCACAGGTCTTCAGCCGCGGGGCTGCTCTGCCCTAGTGTCACCCACAGGAAGGGATGTAGGAGGCCCGGGGGGACCAAGGAGGAACGAGATGAGGCAACACGGCATCACAGGGGGTCAGGAGGAGATCACTGGGGGGTGTTTGGGGTTCCTCACCCCCTCTCTTCCTCAGCCTCCCGCCCTGGGCCAGGTCTCAGCCCTGCACTTGCCCCCATTACTAAATGGCTCACCCAACGGGGGGAGAACTAAAGTCCCCTGAGAAACTCCCAGGAGACACAGGGCTGGACTTTCTGGACGTTAATAAGGACCCTGGGTGGGACGGGCCGCCCCGGGTCGGCTTACCGTGTCTGTAGGGGTTATAGAGAGCCATAAACGCCGAGCCGGCAGCCAGCAGCGCTTTCTGCAGCGGACTGGTGGGGATATGCCCGGGGTACAGCTGATAGCACCCTTCCTCCTCTTCCTCCTCCCCGCTGCGTCCATCCCGGGCCCGCGGCTCGGTGTGGCTCACACAGGCTCTGCCTGCGGGGAACAGCGGGTGAGGAACCGGCCCGGCGAGTCCCCAGCGCCCGCGGGTACGGAAACGGGGCCGGCACCGTCCGGACGCCCTTGGGGCTGCCCGCGGAGAACGGGGACGGCCGGGACGGGGAGGAGCGGAGCGGGGAGGGGGGGAAAGACACTTGCCTGGGGAACCGGGCCCCGCCCGCAGCAGCGAGACCCCCACCCGCGCCGCCGTCCGCCGCAGCAGCAGCATCCCCGCGCCGCCGCCTGCCCCGGAAGAACCCGGCGGGGCGGAGCGGGGCGGAGCGGGGAGCGCGGCATGGCGGCGGTGCCAGGCGGGCTCTTCGCCGTGTACAAGCCGGCGGGGGTGGCGTGGGGTCGCGTCCGTGAGGCGGTGGAGACGCGGCTGCTGCGCGGTGAGGGCGACGGGACACCCCCCCCCGGTTCTCTCCCTTCCCCGGGGGCTGCCGGCCGCCCCTGATCGTGGCCTCCCCCCCCCCCCCCCCCCCGTTTCTCTTGCAGAGCTGAACGCGGCACCGGGACGTGCCCCGCGGCAGCACGTCCGCTTCCTGCCGGCCCCGGGCGACGACGGGGCGGCGGGGCTGGTGGCCGCGAGGGTGCCGGTGCTGGCCGACCACCCTCTCGGTAAGGGCCGCCGGGGGGTCTCGGGGCGGGGGGGGGGGTGTTGGGGTGCGGGGGGAGCCCCGGGGTGGCGGAGCCCCGGACCGGCCCCGACGCTGTCCCCGTTGCAGTCCGAGGCCCGCGGTTCAGGCGGCTGAAGATCGGAGCGGGTCACCGGCTGGATGTGAAGGCCTCGGGAGTCTTCGGTGGGTCTCGTCCCGGAGCGGCACCGCGTCCCGCCGGCTGCGAGGTGATGGGTTTCTGTGTGGGGAAGAAGGGGTGACGGCTCACGGCAGTAGGCCCTGGGTCTCACAACCCAGCTGGGCATATAAATGCTAAAACACAGAAAAAACGGTCCAAAAAGACACTGGATAGACGGGAGCGACCCCTTACCCCCAGCACACAGGGCTTTGCTGTGAGACGTCAAGCTCCTGCCCGTGACACCGTCATGTAACCCCCTGTCTCCGCTCCACCACTTGAATTGGCTTCACTGCGGCCGGCATTGCTCAGCCGGTTGCCCTGAAGTATCCAGGTGGAAGGTTCTGGGAAAATCCAAGTGCCCTCGTTACAGGCTTAACATAGTTTTAATGACAGGCGGTAATTTGGGGGGCCTAATGGCACTGCTCAGACATGACTTCTAAGGAGATATGGCCCTGTCCAGGGTGGAAGAAAAGCAGCGTGAGTGTACAGCGCTGTGTAAATGCACATCAGTAACTTTCCATGTGGCTGAATAACGGGTTTCTTGTCTTCTGTGTTTCAGTACTTGGCATAGGCCACGGGAACAAGCTACTCACTGATCTGTACAACTGCCACCTGACCAAGGTAGGTGTTGGCTCTGAACAGCCTCAGAATATCCAAGTGCAGTCACACGCTTGATTCCTGATCCGGCCTGGCCTTGTAACGGTGATTCTGCTTTTGAGTCTCAAACCCACTAACGCTTTTGAGAGCTTTTCAGGGTCCAGAATTTCATCCTGCACATAAGCATCCACACGTGGCTGTGTGAGCAGAGGACGCTGCTGTCTTTTTGCGCAACGTCATCATAGCCTGCACTTCTTAGCAGCTGCATGGCAGAATATGGCTACTCAATTTCTTAGAGTATGTCTTTGATAAATTGCACTCTTTGCCCTTCTTCAAGGTTTACACTGTTGGTGGGCTTTTTGGTAAAGCCACTGATGACTTCTCAGACACGGGGAAGCTAGTAGAGAAGACAACATTTGGTAAGAAACTGAATTGATGTGTTGTGGTGGTTTAACCCCAGCCAGCAACTAAGCACCACGCAGCTGCTCACTCACTCCCCCCTCCCCAAGTGTAAAGGGAGAGAGAATAGGGAAAAAAAAGTAAAACTTGTGGATTGAGATAAGAACTGTTTAAAAGAACAGAAAGGAAGAACCTAATAATGATAATGATAACAATAAAATTACAATAATAATAAAAGGATTGGAATATACAAAACAAGTGCTCACCACTTGCAGACCGATGACCAGTTAGTTCCTGAGCAGTGATCCCTCCCAGGCCAACTCCCCCCAGTTTATATACTGGGCTTGATGTCACATGGTATGGAATACCCCTTTGGCCAGTTTGGGTCAGCTGTCCTGGCTGTGTCCCCTCCCAGCTTGTGCCCCTCCAGTCTTCTTGCTGGCTGGGCATGAGAAGCTGAAAAATCCTTGACTTTACACTAAACATTACTTAGCAACAACTGAAAACATCAGTGTGTTATCAACATTCTTCTCATACTGAACCCAAAACACAGCGCTATACCAGCTACTAGGAAGACAATTAACTCTATCCCAGCCGAAACCAGGACATGTGTTTATAAAAAAACCAAACAGACAGAACACCAAACAAACAGCATGCTAACTGTAAAGCACTTAACCAGGTAAATTGCACAATGATAAAAGGTATGCCTTAACATGCTTTCTAGTTGTTATTTTTACCTGCAGCCCAGGTGCAATCCTGACATCATAGTCCACCTGTTCTAAATACAACCACAATATATCCAAAGCCAGTATGAGTCCTGATTGCAGTAGTTGCTACTGGATTGGGTGGGACCCAGATCTCTCCGTAAATTGTACTTATAGCAGTTAGAAGCTTTCATTGAAGGAAACTCTTCAAACACCCGATAAGAGAAAGTGGAGCTAACATCTTGAAATTAATTAAGCAAAATAATTCTTGCCTTTGCAGTCCAGTGCTGTGCTGCTCTGTGGATTACGATGGTGCAGCCGGGAGAAGTGACCCTGCTAAAACCACTTCTTGGCGGTTCTCATCAGCCATTTTGATGTGACTGCCTGCCAAAGGGACAGCGATACCCTGATGGCACATACCAGACTGCTGCCTCTTTCCAGTTTCTGGATGGATAATTGAGACTTTGTTTCTACCTGAATATTTGCAGATCATATCACAAGGGAGAAGCTGGAACGGATTCTTGCTGTCATTCAAGGAACAAATCATAAGGCCCTGCTGATGTACGTATCAATGGGCAAATGCAGCTGACCTGATCCAACTACCATTTGCTGGTCTTTAAAACAAATGAGATGATTTTGTTTGCCATAATCAAAGTCTTTAAAGGTTGGAGTGCTAGACAGGAACAGAGAAAAGTTACTCTGAGTGCTCTGTGCCCTGGTGATAGGTTGCAGTTAAGTGTCCTTGTATCCTGAAATCTCCAGCTATTTTAGGACCTATTAGGTACATCAGGACCTACAAAAATATCTTGTAGGCATGACCAAGTACCTCCCTCCCAAACTGTGCTAAACTACTGGTGGTACGCATATCATAGCATTAAAATATATGCAAAGACTGAACACACAGGCAGTTTTAAGAGTAAAAATTGCAGCTCTGCTTTATTGGGGGTGGAGATATTTTGAATCCCATTGAAGAGAAGTACTAAGAATGTCTGCTCTCTTTTTTCTTTTTCCAGGCATTCTAACATTGACATGAAAACACAAGAGGCATATGAGCTGGCTGTCAAAGGGCTGATTCGCCCCATGGGAAAAAGTCCTCCAATAATCACAGCAATCCGATGCCTCCAGTTCGCAGTTCCAGAATTCCAGCTAGGTAGGACTGGTACAAAACGTACAGGGGAAGTCTGAGCATATATCATGGCAAATAAGTCAGTAAACTTCAGTTTCTTATTCGTAATTTAATGCAAAATGAGTTGGTGGGAACTTTGTATCAACACGTAACTGGTAATCTCTGCAGAAAATTTAATGTTTTGTAGTTTCCAGAGTCACAAAAGCACCTCCTCGTTAGATGAACTCTTTAGTGCAGTGAAAAGATTTTTTTGGTAGGGCAAGATCTGGAACCCTCACAATACCGAAGCTGCTTTATAAATCAAAGCCAGCTGTGCACCTAGCTCACAGGTTTTTCCCTGCCAGTTCCAGATCTTAGACTGAATCAAGAAAATTTGCACAGTGAATACCTAGGGGGCAAAATTCCTCCTTATCCCAGTGTTTCAGTGTAATGCAGTTCAGTGTGTGGTTTTTTTGTTTGTTTGTTTGGGGTATTTTTAAAGCGTGTTTGCTTTCCTGCAGCCAGTCTCCTCACAAATTATTTGTCTTATTAAGAAGGTACCTTTTCTTACCCACTTTGAAATACCTAAATTTCTACATTACTCTGCTGTATCCATAACTTTGTCTTCTAAAACATTCACTTTGGGAATGGCTAAGACACCCTGTAGCATTCCAGAAAATCATAATCCACCTGTGCTGTATCTTAAATAGTTTCTTCTACCAAACCAGTTCTTTCAGCATAACTGCGAGTGGTGTCTGGATTTACAGACAAGGTCTGAATTTCTGTCAACACTTTGCTTCTTCTGAACGAATCTCTCTGTCCTTCTAGAAGTCCATTGCTTGCATGAGACTCAGCAGTACCTCCGAAAAATTGTTCATGAGATTGGTCTGGAGCTGAAATCATCTGCCGTGTGCACACAAGTGCGAAGAATACGCGATGGTGTTTTCACACTGGATGATGCTCTCCTGAGAACCCAGTGGAACTTGCAGAGTATACAGAATGCAATTTGGGACTGTCAGCTTAAAGTGAAAACAGAGTTAGAGAAAACACTAGGCCATCAGGATAAAAGTCATCTTCCTAAGATGGATGTGGAGATGGCCCACGCTGCAGACAGCTGAGTGTGTGCTACGGAGGGAACGTCCACAAGCAATCTCTGTAGCACAATAACGCAGCTACATGCTGACAGCATGATGGACAGCAGAAGGAAAGAGGTTAATTGCAGTTCGCTTCCACCCTTTCCTTGAGATGACTTTAATCAGAGAGGCATTTTTTTCAGTGACAGGCTGTATAATTTTTTTTAAAGCATTGCAAACAGTTCATTAACAGGAGTTAGCTGTGCCAAAATTCCTGTTGACTTCGGGAACATTAGGTTGCTAAGGGATATAAAAACCCATCCCCGTATTGTTTAGCAGCAGGAAATAGCATCTTAGAGAGCTGTATTCCCTTGATTGCACGGATTTGTTTCTTCCTTGCAACTGGCAGCATAACTTGTCTACTATATGGATTTTATTTTCCCTCTTTTGTCCTAGAGTATATTCTTTCCATTAGCCCGGCTTTCAGACACATAAGAGCTCAAAATCAGACTAAAAGAGGGACATGCAGGAGAAAACACAGCTTACACAAAGCAATGCAAGGAAATGGTTATATCCAGCGTAGGCATGTGTGTGATGAGGAAAGTGGCTTGTAATAGGAATTGATGCGTAAGATAGATACACAAGAAATAAAACTGAAAGTGACCTAAAGGGGAAGAGGCTGGTTTCTTGGCTCAGTACTCATCCATGACTACACCGACTCATTACAAAAAGAGCGTGGTTTTTTTTTTTCCTGAGGAACCAAGGGTGTTCAGGGGTCTGTGGTATTCTGCTCTGCAGCAGCTCCATGCTGACAGCGTGTACTGCCCTTCAGTAAAGCTCTGTAATACCACTTGTTCTCTGTTAGCTCATTATAGCTGGGTCTGACTTAGCAGAAATACTGTTTCTAAATATAAATTAAAAATCTGAAGTTACCCTTACCATTATTGCACTCAATATTTTTTCAGCTATACACTTAGCTAGCAAGTTTGGAGATTTATTTATAGAAAGCAGAAGATTTGTTCTATTCCTCTTCTGGATTTGGACAAAGGCCAGCATATTTCATCCTCCAGACGACAGCCATTAAAGTACAAGAAGTAACTCTGGGAGGAACAGTAAGAGGGGCCATGATGAAGTACCGAAGTGGCAGGGTGCAGTCCTGTCCTGAAGCACCCCAGGAGTCATTAACTTAGACCCTGGGATCTTTCAGTTCTGGGTTTCCCTGCTCTGCACAGAGCAGCCAGAACAGCAGTGGAGTGTAGCTGCCACCATGTGGCACATCACCGTTCCAGCTATAGAGCTGCAGGGACTCCCCAAGGGCAGTTTGCTCTTACCTCAGCTGGTTGGTTCTGTGTGAGTTCATCCTGGGTGGACAAGGGACAGGGGTCAGGGCACCTTCCACGGACAACTGTCTTGTGCTCACTGAAGTGTAAACCCATCACTGCAGAAGTGTGAGTTCTGGAGCCGGGCAGAACACTTGGACAGCTACAGCTGCAAGTTTTAATCCTAGTGCTCCTACAAGGAGGGGAAAACAGGGACTTCTCAGTCCTTAAATAACCTTCAGTAACTTTGGTAATGGGAGTATACTTCATCCCCCATGGCTTACACCTAACACAAACTGAAGGGATTTCTCTACGTACTTCCCATTGCAAAAACCATTTCCAGTTGCGCGTGCCATTGCCAAACTAACATTTTGCTTGGAACACTCCAGGCTAAATCAGTTCTTTGACACAGAAAATACCAGCCAGAACAGCAACATGGGTTTTGAGAACAAAGTTAGCATTTCCCAGTTCTAGCCTTCTTGTGACTTTTTTCCTCCCCTTAACGCTTCTCCAAAACACAGGAGTTTCCCACACTTGGCAAGAGGGGTTGATGGTGGGGAGGATATACCTGTAACCATACCATGGGAGTCCATTCTTATGTGGCCACAGTAAATATCCTCCAGAGAAGCACAGCTGCACATTAGCAGAGACTTGCTTGAATGAATCACAGAGTACACAGGCTTTGTCTGTGCCCCTGCTTTAGACCCCTCCCCACAACTTTTGTGGCAAAACAAGATACTTATTAGTGATGCTGCTCTGCCAGGTCCAGAACCAAGACTGCAGAAGCAATTACGTTCTCAGCAGCAGCCTTGTGACCGTTTTCTGGTTTCCAAGCACTAGGAAGACAGATTCATTTGATTTGAATTTGGAAATAATGCACAGACTGCAGCATGGGCCTGACTGGAGACCGGGGGGAAACTTATTATCAGGTGGTCTTGAAGTAGAAATGGGCAGAAGGACATGAAGCCTGAGTCAAAGAGGGACAATGGATCTGCAGTCAGCAGAGCACTTTATCACTTAGAACTGCCCAAAGCAGCCAAATTTAGTCTGTGCAGTCACCCTCAGTCCTAACACCTGACATTGAAACCCTCATGCTCTCAACATAATTTTGTGTTTAGGACACTGCTCACTTTCACAGTGACTCTGCATTTAGAAGACTAAAGGTAATTCTGCACCTACCCATTACTGGGTAGTGCTGCCACACTGTCTCCATTAAGAGTCCTCAGAAAACATTTGAATAATAGATGTTATAGTTGTCTCAGAATATAGTTTAAGAATTTGTTCCCAGGTTCATGCAATGTTTTATAGGCTCTTAAAGTGAATTACTGAGAAATGTGATAGCTGCTTTATTGAGACTGGCCAGTTCAACACAACTTCACATTTTGCCATTTACTACAGAAATGATACAAAACCTCTAGATACCAGAGCAGTTAAGTACAAAAATGCAGAACACCCAGACTTACCCAGATTTGATCATAAAACAAAACAAAAACCCCAAACCACCACAACTTCAGCCTTCTTCCCTCCCACTTCTGAGGGTTTTTTCTTTTCTTTCAAAGCAGCTATTACATTGCACATTTGTATGCCCTCGCTTCCTCTATCCTTTCTGTATCCAAATAGCCCCTGGATGCTGTAGAGAAGCAAAGGCTCCATGGGAAGAGTCTTAACATCAACCTGAATAACCACCTTTCCAATTAAAAAAAAACAACCCAAAACAATACTGTTCATCAGGCAGTAGACGAAATTATCCAAAGTCCTACATCCCTTTCCCACAAGCAGGAAACAGTTGATAGATTCAACAACTTTCATGTTCCAAAGCTTCTTAGAAAAAAGGCTGTTAACCCATACTCTGTTGCAATTCTACATACATACTTCTGAGGCCACCTTATGTCAGTTCTAAACTGATATGGCACCAAAACATAATGGCCCAGTAATAGTCATTTTTGCAGGATGTGGCAGTCTTCAGATTCAACACTAGTCGCTAAGCTCCAGATCATATTCAGGGTAGAGCTGCTTTGTAGTAACCCCTCGGATAACAGCTAGAAAAGAAAGAAATACCGCTGCTTTAATTAAACAAGGATCAGATCAGTCAGAAAAGCTGTGTTTTCCTCCCAGTAGCCCCTAACTATCCCATAGAACTTCCCATAGCTAAGAAACCAATCTAAGGTTTTGCAGCTACGCTCCCCACTTGTCTCAACACTTTTATTTTTTTAAGCATATGAAGAACAAAACTGACAAAAATTAGTAAGACTTAGCAAATTTTGGTAATCCATAACACAGACTAAAATACCAGTAAATGACGATTATTTCACATGTTCAGTTCTAAAAACATCCCAAGAAAATAATGACAGAAGCGTTTGTGCTTACGCAAGTGATTGGGTAATATAAGCCTAGAATTGAAGAATCTTTAAAACAAGGTCTGCCTTCATGGCATAGTAGCTTCTCTCTCTCTCTCTGTCTATATGAAAACATTGACTAAGTAGTTCAACAGCTTTCCCCTTCCTTACCCAGCTTGCCCAGCAGCATCTGTCCAGCATCTTTAATATCATTATACTCATGGAGCAGAGAGATGTGCTTCTCCAATTCCTCCAGGCTGTAGCCTCTGTAACAATAAAACCAGAAAGGTCAAAAATGACACGGAGGGATTGCTGCTGCTGCCGCCACTACCGACCAAGTACAGCAAGGATATTTGAGATACCTAAGCCTGGCATGTCAAAATCAGAACCTGAAGGCAGCAAGTACAGTTGCTGCAAGTCATAAACATGAAAGCTACAAATGACCAAATCCTTATTTTGATTTTTTTTTTGCCACATCAAGACTTACCAAAAAAACCAATCCACCCGCATTCTCAGAATCAAGTAGAAACAGGAATAGGCTGTGGTGAATTCAATTTATACGTATCTCTAATCTGTAGCTAGGGAAAAAAAATTAAGCAGGTCTGTTTATCCTTGAGGATAAAACAAAAAAGCTTTGGAACAGCCTTTGTTGTTCTACCATTTCCATTCTATGCACTATACGTTATCTTAGGAAATATCACTCCTTTGCAACAAATAACCCACAGAGATTCCCTCTCTTTAAAAATCAAGCAGCAATTTTATCTCAAAACAGTTGCTAATAAGCAGCTGCCACAGTGTGTCGTAAGAAACCACAATAAAACAGTTGCATTACCCTGTATGTGGCACTCCTCATGCCAAAGTGTTCTATAGGCCACTTGCCTGGAAAACACCTCTGGTTCTTGAACACAAAGGTTTAACCCACTCACCTCAGACACAAAACAAGTGAACACTTGATCAAGATGGAACAAAAAAGGAAACATTTATCTGGGACTAAATTTGGCAGGTCATACAAGTCATGATCTCAATTTTAATTCTCACATGAACAAGCTCTTCTGGTAGTACAGCATGTTGTAGTATCACGATGGTTAAAGCTGTTCATTCCCGGTTTATGCGTAATTACCTCTGGGGTAAAGTTAAAATCCTCTTATCCAAGCTCCTAGTAAAACTTGTTTTGCTTTACCAAGTAAACCGGAAAGAATTCCCTCTTGTCTTTAACAGATCACACAACTCAAAACAACCCTATAACCAACATTGTATAGCACCATGATAAAAATGGCATAAAAGGTCAGCTTTTAGCTGTAATTCCTGGACCATACTTTGTTTTAAAAGAACAAAAATAATTGAGGCATCACAGTGAACAGTGAGTTTGCCAAGAACATACTCGGACAATAATTGTGCAATTTCTTGGTCTAGAGCAAGGTCCTTCTGTTTCAGCTCTTTGATTTCATACTGCAGGGCTTCTTTGTTGGCTCCATTAGGCTGGCAGGACCTTGGAGACGGGATCTGTAGAGCACAGAAGACATTTAACAATAACTCAGCCCTGGATAAGATGCTACAGTGCTGGAGGGCACTAGTCACAAAATACTCTATGTGTCACTGGATAAAAAAGAAGAAAAAGGGAAAGAAAAAAAAAATCTCCTGGGCAGGGAGGGGGGAAGCTCAGGTAAAATATTTACCAGTTTATGCAACGTTACCCTGCTCCAGATCACGTTCGACAGCATTCTGTAGACTTACAGCATAAAGCGAAAATAAAAAATAAAACCCACAACGTGACTTTGAAGAGAAGCTCCCAGGGCGACGCAGCGCTAAACTGGGGGGCCGGCGGCTACTCGGGCAACGAGCAACTTCACCCTCCCGGCCAGGCCGGGCCGGGCCACCGCCCGCCGCCGGAGCAGGCCCCGGCCCCACGCCGGGAGAAGGCAGAGGCCGCTCCCGGTGGGAGCCACCGGGTGGGAGCCACCTTCCCCCCGCCCCCCCGCCCCTCCAGCCCGGGCGGGGACTCACCGGTGACTTGAAGCCGGCAGTGCCGCCGCGCCGGCCGCCACCGGAGGTCCTGGCAAAGCAGAGGGGCGCCGCGTCAGAGGCCGGACACCCCCGCCTCAGCGGGGACACGGCCCGCGGCGCAGCAAGGGAGCGGAAGGGGCAGCGGGGAACCGGCTCCTACCTCCTCGGCAGAGCCCGCGGCGCTGGGGGCTGGTGGCGGGGCGGGCTGCGGCCCGCGCCCGGCGGGAGCCCCTCGGCCAGGGCTGCCGCCTCCCGCCGGACCGGCGCCGACTGCCCCGCGGGGCACGCCGGGAGTTGTAGTCGCCCGCCACCGCGGGGCACGCCGGGAGTTGTAGTCAGTCGCCGCCCGCCCGCCCCCCCCCCCCCCCCCCCCCCCCCCCCCCCCCCCCCCCCCCCCGCCGCGGGGCACTCCGGGGCGGGTAGTTTCCCCCTGACAGGGCCCGGCGGTGGTTCCCGCGCCCGAGGCGGCGGGCAGGGCTGGAAAAGAAACTTCCCCGTGTGAAGCTGCAGGTGACGATTAGGTGAGGCAGAACGTAATTATCCCAATTACCACAGCCCAGGCGATTATACTCGGTGCCTTCAAAAAAATGCCTCAGAGCCACCTCAACCCTGGGGCTGCAGCCTGGACGGGGTCTCAGGGAGAGCTCTGAGGGCCTGCGGGGTCACTCACACAATTATTATTTTTATAGGGGAAAAGCTGCCACCGCTCAAGCCGCCAGCTGCCCTGCGCATCCTGCCTGGCTGGAGGAAGCGCTCGCTGACAGGGCAGCGCAGCCGCTGGGTGCGCGGCCATACCCTTCGAAGGCTCTGACCCCGCTACCGAAACCTTGCCACGCAAACCCCGTGCAGGTTCTGCGACCAGCGCAGAAGAAGCCTCCTTCCCGCGGCTCTCCTGGCCCGGCTGGCAAAGGTAAACGTGTCCCTGAGCAGCGCCAGGCACTGGCGGCAGCCGTATCCGATTGCCTGGGCTGACCACGCGAGCCAAACGCCGCTGTTGCCACACTCGGAAGGTCAAAGGACTTGGGAATGGGATCACAGGCCAGCAAAACCCATTTGGGAATGGGATCACAGGCCAGCAAAACCCAACCGCCTGCGCTAATTGTGACTTCAAAGGCAGAGCCCGGACATCAAAGCGACGCACACAAAATAGAATGCTATGCAGATTCGTAGGACGTGCCCTACAAAGGACGGGGGAAGCCCGCCCAGCTCCCCGGGCTGGTTTTAGCCGGGCAATTGAGTCAACACAGGAACGCGGGGCAGCGCAGGCTGTCCCACAGGAGGAGGAGGGAAGCGGGGTTGGGTATCCCACGCACAGGAGGAGGGGAGCGGGGCAGGGTGTCCCCCAGGAGGAGGCGGGGGGGGGGCAGCGCCGGTCGCAGGGGCGGCCCCGGAGAGGAGCGGCCGTTGGGCTCGGCGGGGGCCGGGCCGCCCTGGCGGGAGCGCAGGCCGGGCCGGGCCGGGGCGGAGCCTGGCGGCCGCCTCCGCCGCTCCCCGCCGCGGCTGACGTGGCCCGGGAGCGGGGCGGACATGGCGGACGGCAGCAGGCAGAGCAGGCTGGCGGCGGCCAAGAAGAAGGTGAGAGGCCGGCGGGGGACGGGACGGGACGGGACGGGACGGGCAGGGCAGGCGGCCGCCGCTGGGTTCCACGGGCCCCGCGCGGATCGGAGCCGCCGGGCCGGGCCGAGGTGGGCCGAGCCCGGCCTCCTCCCCCGAGGGGCGCAGGCCAGGCCCGCTCGCCGCCGCCGCCCCGCTCGCTCCGGGTCGGGCTGCGGTGGGGGCCGCCGGGAGCCCCCGTGGGTCCGGCGCTGCGGCCGAGCCTTCCCGGCTGGCGGCCGCCCCCAGCCCGGGGAAGGCGGTCGGGGAGAGGCCGGGCCTGGGCTGCTGCGGTGCTGTGCGGTCTGCCTGGCTTGGTTTGTTGATTTTCCCTTCCCCTCCCCCCCCCCTTTTTTTTTCTCTTTTTCCTCCCCCTCTCCCCCCCCCCCCCCCCCCCGCCTTAATTTTTCCCCCGGGGCGGCTCGGCCCCGTCCGTCCCGGCGGGATGCGCCTCCGCGTCAAAGTCATACTAATGGCAAAGTGTCCTGGAGCAGTTCAGGCTTCCATTTTGAAATCCTCCGAATAATGGGATCCTTCTTACTTAATTATTTCCTCACCTTGACTCCGACCGGCGGCCGCAGCCGTGCCCTGCCCGCCCGGTGTCTGGCGCAGAGGGGGCGACGGGGGTGTTTTGTCTGAAACGGCGTGGCGGGGGGCTGGTGGAAGCGGGTCATTTACATAACTGCTTGGGACCCACTTGGTTTGGGGCTAAGGAGTTCAGTAACATACACAAAAACGCTGGAAAGCCTAGCAGGATCCAAGTTACAGCTTATCAGACTAGCTTTTCCTGGGCGAGGTGGATATGATTTAAAAATCAGTTGTAGATTGGTTCTCCTCATATTTCACGCTTATTACAGTAGCTGTATTAATGTGTTATCTGCAGGGATTGTCATTTTCCTTCTTAAAATCTTTCATAGAGTGGAAGATCTTACTATCAGGCACTGCTTTTTCATTTTGCATTCAGGATTAATTACCCCTTACTAATTTTTCCTTATTGTTCTCAGTTATAACCCTAAAAAACCCCCAAAATATTTCTTTTAATCTCCTTTTAGTTGCAGTATGGAGTACAACATTGTTTTCTAAGAACATCGTTAGCTGTATACAAAAGTTGAACGTTTACAACTCTGAGCCTCTTGTCATAAACCCATCACAGCAGTTCTTACTTTACGCTTCTTTGGACTTGTTTTGATTCCCCCACCCTCATAGGGACAAACTCATTGGAGAGGGTTTCTCTTGTCATTACACTTGATCTGTCTTTTTACCCAGTGGAGGTTTTCTCTTTTTTTTGTGGGTTTTTTTTTTTTTTTTGACATTATGCTCATAGAAGGCATATTCTGTATATTCTGTTTGGACTTCAGATTATGCTTTTTTCACAGCTGAAGGAATATCAGCAGAAGAATAACCCTGGAGCAACTGCAGGAACTAAGAAAAAACGCAAAACTAAAGAAGGCAGTAGACCTGAGACTCCCACCAACGATGACCGGCAGCCTCCAGAGAACGTGAGTGTCTCATTCCTTCTTCCAAATGATTTGCCACCTCCTTGTTCTTTGGTTTCCCGAACAACATGATTAGAACCGGGAAAGGGTTATGCTGGTGTAATAGATGAACGGTGTGGATGCCTGTATCGGCAGTGTATGAAGTGCGCTACAACAGTTAGCAACTACCTCTACTGGAAGGTGCACGCTAGAGTCTGGGTATGTGCCGAAGTGGTGGCTGATCATACAATGCTGTCGTGCAACCCTGGGTGTGTCCAGAGCTGCTGTTTTGAGGTGCATGCTCCTAACGAGCTGGAGGATGCTGGTTTCTTTGGCTACCTTTGATTGACGTTTTCTCTCTGTCCTTTTCTGAGCCGTTTCTCTTTCCCCTTTTCTTTCGCCTCCTTTAGATTCAGAACATTCTGAAGGTGCTGGTGTCAGACCTTAACCGCTCCAATGGGGTAGCCATACCCTCATTGGACAAGAGGAAGGTGAGGCAGTGCTCGTGTCCCTCGCAGTGACTCACTCTCCCTACTGCATGCTTCGGGTTCTGTTTACACTGACCTCGATTTTTCGGATGGAGCCTTGTCCTGACATATCCACTGTCAGTTGCTTGAGTTTTGTTGCTGTTTTTATTAACATGGAGCTATTTGTTACCATGCATTTCCATTGCTCGTAAGTGCTTGTTTCCTTCTGGTTTGTGTCAAACTTAACATGTGAAAAAGTGAACCTTGTCAAAAACACTTCCTTGAGACAGCTGAGCTTTGAGGAAAACCAGGAATTTGAGGTGAGGCAATAAAAACTAACCTAACCGCTGAGGAAAACTGCACTCAGAAGAGGTAGTGTTTCCGTAGTCTGTATTTCTCCAGTTCTGCACGTCATTGCTTTATTTCCTAGAGCCTCATTTCTGAAGGGCATGTTTCTGCTCATCTCCAGGCAAGCAGCTGCCCTGAGTAAGCTGTATAGTTATTCCAGCCAACCCGTTTTATGACAGGCGATGAAACTTGCGCAGGTGATGTACAGTCTGGCAAGCACCATGGGTTTAAATATGTTTAGGCAGGAAGTCAGATACTTCAAGTCAAGCATTTACAGGCTTTAGCGTCTTCATGTTCCCAAGCTTCTGAAGAGGAAAGGGCAGGAAATATGCCAATAAGCAAGAGAAATGTGTTCAGGAGCAAACATAAACAGCCTTTTTTGAAAATCTATTTTCAGTCAGTCACTTCATTTAAATAGGGCTCAAATTGTGACAGTAACTCAGGGAAGTCAAATTTTGTAGCCCAGAATTCTCTTCCCATTTTGTTGTACCAAAGCTCTGCTTTTTATTTTCACTTGCATAATTTTGGTAGCTTATTTCCCTACCATTGTTTCAGTTTAGTTGTCATAAAGTAACTCATTATTATATTTACTGCATATCCATGTGTCTGCAGCAATATAACTATAGTAATCACCAGGGGTACCAGATAGATGCAGTGGAACCTGCAAGATGGAATGGAGTTCACTCTGAATTGCCTTTGTATCCCTTTTTTCCTTTTTTTTGTGTGATAATACAGCAGCTGTTCTCTGTTCAACACACAGAGTGAACAGCAGAAGGTTCCTCTGACTGGATCTTGTATGTGTAGTTGCCTATCAGTTCAACTTGAGTAACGTGAAGACCTATTGCCAGCTTTCAGGGTCCTGGATGTGCCTGTCTAGCATCAGAAAGCATGTATCTTGATTGAAGTTTCACTCTTGACATGGGGACTATTTTCAGTTAATACTTGTAAGCTCAGTTTAAGTTAGATCTCAGAGAAAGAGACTTGGTTCACATTGGAGGGTAAGGTGAAGATGGGTGGTCCAGTGCTGTTGCTGAGATGGCATTTGGTCTTGCAATGAAGGCCTGCCTGTGTCTACAGTATTAGTCCTGTTCTGAAAATGGAGAATATATTACTTCTATTCATACTTGTTTACCTGCCCTCCTCCCTCCCCCCCTTTTTTCCCCAATCTGTTTCCTTAGCATGGAGAGATACATTTTGATCTGATTGGCTGTTATGGAATTTGTGGATTATTGTGTCTGGGGTTTTAGGAATAATTTGAAAACTAATTTTTAATTGCAATATGTAATGAAAGAAAGATTTCTCTTTCCAGTTGCCGTCTTGTAAAAATCCTGAGTCAGGAAAATGCTCTTCAGAAACTCACTTGGCGCTAATAGGGCAGAAAAGCTGATCGTTAGCATCTGAGCTATTGCTGCCATTGGTGTCTTAATGTGAGGCAAACCCCTCCCATCTCACCCACTTCATCTTTCTTGGCTGTGAAACACAGAAAACCCAGCAAAATAGGAGCCTTTGTGTGAAAGCAAATGGATCCTACTATATGCTAAGATGAGCAAAATTACTGACTTTTTATTCTACATTATTAGAACCTCATAATACTTAATTTCCGGATCAGTGTCTTGCTCCTAACTCTGTTTCCAACAAATTCAGCTGTTCAAATAGTGGTGTTGTTGGGGTTTGTTTTTTTTTTTTTTAAATTTATTTCAAAACTGCTTATTGTCGAGGAAGAAGGAAGGGGTTCTTGTGGTTAAGGCACGTTACTGGGTTTTGCATCTGAAGCGTTAAGCAAAAAGAATGTCCTGATTAGAAGAAATTAAGGAAATGTTTCGGAGATGTACTGGGGAAGGTCCATCTGATGTTCTATATTGATGAGTGTCTGAACCAATAAAGGTGAAGTAATCTGTTACTGGAAGAAGTAAGGGAAATCCTGACCTTCCTGTAAGCACCTAACATATATTGCTCCTTGAGAGCACAAGTATCTCTCCTGCTAAAAAGAGATTGACAAAATTCTATTTGTTTTCCTCTGCAGTCTTCCAGTTTACTGCTTTCATTAAATCTGTCTTCACTGTTACTGTATTCTCCCTGCTGCTTGATTCATGAGTGAAGTGCTGAGCAGGTAAACAGGGAATGCCAAGAGAGAGATTTCTTGTTTCCTGTGAAGTGCCAAGAAGGAAGTGACTGAAGTAAGAGGGAGCTCTTTCAGATAGAATAGCAGAGAGCTGCAATATATTGGTGGGGTCGAATGTTGACAGATGGTCTCATTTGCCTCATGGTGTTGTTAAATGCTGACTTACCGGAGCTGTATGATGAAATAAAACAAATTTCCATAAAATGCTAGAACACTGCTCTGGGCCTTTATGGCTTTCTGATGCTGTACAAGATAGATGAAATTGTCCAGTTCACTCTGGCTTGGTAAGAGGTGTCATCAGATGCTATTCATCCTCCCACGGAGGCTGGATGAGAACTTGTATCGCTCTCCAGAAATAGTTTTTTGGCCCTTCTCTTTTCTATTTAGATTCTTCTAGTCATGGGATTCATAGCTCCATCAGGGCCACAGGCACGTGCTCCCAGCCACGCTGAGTTTGGCCTGTTGATGAATGTCCTGTTTCTAAACTTGTGGTTCATGGCATGCCACAAATTTCACCGAGTTTTAGCCAGAGCATTTGAGTTTGACTAACCCAGTTTTCAAGTAGTCACTAACCTGTTCTTTTCCATCTTAATTTGCATACAGCGATCAGTGTTTTCCCCAGACACATCTTGAAGGTAGTGCTTTTCAGAGTGACTACCATCTGTCTTTGCCCTCGGTTGCTTTTTGGCAAATCTTTTGCAGTAAATCTAGTGTGTGAACTTAGAGTTGGGTGATGTTATTGCCCCGTGTTAAAGAAGCAAGTTCGATTATGGGGCACGGGTTCCTCAGACTGGGTCTGAGAGGGCACAGGTCTGGGACTGTTTTTTCGTGGGTTGATGCAGCCACTTGTTTGCTCTGGGGAGAACACAGATTCCTTTCCACATGTTTCTAAATGATTGATTGTTTACATCTGTCTAGTTTTCACAGGCAGATCACGAGGTGATGTGTTCATGTGTGTTTTCATTCATTTTGCATGAAGGCTGTAATTCCTGTGATGTGTTTTGTGACAGGCATACTTTGACAGTGATGTTGCCACTCGTAATGCTGAACAGCTTGCTACCGATGTCCCTGTGCTATCTAACAGCAACAGTCTACCTAGTTGTGGTTCTGTTCTGCCTGCTCCCGGGAGCATGCAGCTGATACAGGTTTGTGAATTATCATGAATATTGCCATTGAATCATTGAATATTGGTTAGCGATACCACTTTTTTTTTTTTTTTTTGAGAAAGATAATCTTCATAAATATGACATGACTAGTTCAGATTTTCTCCTGTTAAAAATACTACATTCTCCACTCTCCCATCTAGTCATCATCTGTCTGTGAGAGCAGGGAGAGTACTAGCGTGTATATGTCCCCGTGTCTTCCAAAGCTGTTTTCCTTCCCCTTCTCTCCTGCTTCATTGGCAAAGAGTACCCTTAATAAGACAGAGGGTCTCCAGTCACTGTTTCCATTCACTACTTAAAGATTCAGTTGAAGTTTTTTCTAGCAAAGTGTTGATTATACTGATAAATAGTAACAGCAAACATAAAGCCTCTAACACTTAAGTTTTTCCATTCCAAGAAACCCAGGCTCACACCACTCAGAAATTACATGTAAGCCAGGACTGAGTTGGTGGTTTTAAGTTCATCTTTCTTTGGGAAGCAGTAATTACAGGTGCCGTGGGACCTGAACCCAGATGCAATCAAGTCTTAGTGACACATTCACAAATGTGACTCCCATCTTCTTTTACAGGCTTGTAAATTTTTGTGTTTCAATCCACAGATTCATGAACCTGAGGATCATAAAAATGCTTTGGATGAGAACAGGTGGGTGTCTGTGTGTGTTTATCAAACAGCTTTGCAACAGGATCCCAACAAATTAAGGTTTTATTCCTCCCCAGTGCTGTTCTGATTTGGCAGTTCTCTGGGAGAAATTTTCATTGCAAGGTCTTTTTTTGTTTCCAGGTCTTTCTCGTCAACAGAAAGTCTCCGCCAGTTGTCTGAACAACTCAATGGCCTGGTTTCTCAGGTATGGCCTTGTTTTGATCCATTTGTCCTATTAATTCTCTTGATGTTTGATGTGGAGCTTTAGGCAGTCAGTTGAAGAAAACACCCTTCAATCTCAGAGGTGTCTGCAGTCATCCTACTAAAGCATATGATATTTAAGCATTGAGAAGCAAAAAACCCTGTTTTAGGAATGTAAAATTTCAGCAGTAGGAAGAAAAGCAGAGTGGGATGAATGAACAGCATGTATTCATGGAAAGATGTGTTCTTGATTTAGTGGAAAAGAATCTGAAGTCAATCTGCATAATTCACATCAGCTTGTCACAGGGGTAGTCTGCATCTATCCTTAGCCAGAAAAGTATGTTTTCTGTGCCTGTGTGTGGTAATTTGAAGTGAAAGGTGCTATAAGAAGTACTACTGTGATAGTCAGTTCTTACTTAATAGTGATTTGTTGCCTTGGGAAATAAAACTGACTTACTTGACTGGTTTACTTCTAGTCTACGTCGTATGTGAATGGGGAAAGTGCTGTGTCTCCCACAAATATTAAGGAAATGGAAGTAAGTTGTTCTCAGTCTATCTTCTTTTTTTTTTTTTCTTCTTTCTTATTTGCTGTTGATCACTTATTGGGACTCTGTGGTTACAGCAGTGTTAATGAGGCCTAACTGAACACACAGTTCACATCGCTGTCTAGTGTTGTCTTGTGCTGTAATTGGGTAGTTGTGATCAACAGTAGGAGGCAGGTATCGGAGGCAGGTTTCCAGTTTGGGGACTGGGGATAATCTGGCTTCCATGCAACTGCAGTTCTTATTTCTGGTTCAATTTTATGTCAAAATGAAGCCTTGGCAGAAATGGATAAAATATGTTGACGTCCCAGCTCCTTTTATTGAAACCATAGATTTCATTTTGTTTGGAGAATCTGATTATATCATACTGTGATAATGATTTATTTTTCTGTCCTTTTTAATTATTGCTTTTTTCCTCCCCTCCTCCTCTTCTGCTCCTTCCTTTTTCTCCTGTCTGCATGTGCCCATCAGACACGTTACCAGGAGCTGGCAGTAGCCCTGGATTCCAGCAATCTAACTAACAAACAGCTCGTTACAAAGATAGAGGAATTGGTAAGAAACAATCCAACCAAACAGTTTGACATTGTCTTTGCTGCTCCTCCTTGCTCTCTGGGTGTCTGCAAGGTTATGGGTTCTCTCATAGTGCCACAAGGAAGGCTGCTTACACAGCACTTTGTAAGGAACAAAATGGGCTGTATGGAAAACCTGTTAAGAGGATCAAAATCTAAGGCCACTTGTGAATGTATTGGCTCATCTGAGGAACAAGAAATTAGTTTTGTTGTTTCCATTTAAGTATGCTCTGTTGATCTCATCATGCTTTCCCTGGATGATAAGCATCCTGATAAAACAGCTATGTCTGGTCCTGGTCTGAATCCTTGAAATACAGAATTCTGGTGCTGGCAGCAGTGTGAAAACCTGTTTCTGCAGGTGTGATGCTGTTCTAAATGTATCAGCAGAGTGGGAGCAGTAGGTCTAAGAGAGAGCCCGGGCTCGTTTCTGATCATATCCTCAGCTTCTCTTGGCACGATGAATGAACTGCTTTGTCCTGTGGCCTGCATGGATTCCTGCTGCTGCTTTTCAGCCTTCAGGTTTAACACTGCAAGAAATGCAGCTAACTGGACTTGTTTCAGTCTGAAAAGAGCCTTTCTTGTGTGAAATACTTTTCCCCATTTTGTTTCTCTCTAGAACTACACTTTTCGCAAAGTTCAGCATTTCCTAGTGTACCCTATGACCCCTCTTCTTGTTTTATTTTTGGTTTCGGGTTATTTTTGTTCCATTCTGTTTGTCTTTTAGCTGGGCTGCAGAGGTACCTGGTATAGTGCATTGCCCACCCAAGAGTCTTCTTGTTTGGCTGCTTTTCTGTTTGCCTGGAACTATGTAGGGCCTTTGCTCCATTTGTGGTCTTGCCTTTGCTTTTCCTGGTTATGTTGTGCGCTCGCATTGCTAGAATCAAAACCTCTAACTCATCACCCTTCCATCTGTAGTCATGTTTCAAAATGCATTGAAGTCATAGTAGTAAAGAAACAGCTTGGCCAATGTTCATTCTTTGGGAAAGGGAAAAAGTACTAATTAATGTAGTTACTTATGAGGCATCTGTGAGAAAACTGCCAGGGGGATGACAACTGCAAATGGCAAACAGAGCAGCACAGTTTTTGTGGCGGCTGCCACTTTTGCCTCCTTCACTTCATATCTAAAGAGGTACTATGTACAGTCAACAAATCTCCAAATACTTCACCCGTAAGATTGAAATTGGCTAGGACGCAATTATCCCTTTTCTTTGCATTTGGCTTCAGCTCTCTCATACCACCTTTTGCAAAAGCCTGCCGACATAAGTGCAGCTCTACATGACTTAAAGGCCAGTTGTTAAGTGGGATAAAGGTCTAAGGTCTCAGTTAAAGGAAAAGACTATGGTTTTTGTTTGGTGTTTTTGTTTGGTTTTTTTTTTTTTTTTTGTAAAAGCATTTTTGGTGATTATCCTAGTACACCAGGATTACTGCGATTAATTGCATAGATGTGGGATGCAAGTTTAATTGAAGTTGGTGGATGCTCAGATATAAATATACAGGAGTTTCAGTAGTGGTATTGGAGGACAACTGTGGTAATGTACTGACGAATGAAAAACATATCTGGCATATAAAGTATATTAGTGAAGGAAGCCCCAAATCTAGTATTTTTAATAGCTAAGATGAACTTCCTAGTCTTCTAAAGAAGGATAATGGAAATTCTGTTTGCATTAATTGAGCATGTATCCTACTTCATTAAAGTGAAAATGTGTTTCAGCAGTATGAGAGTATTTTCTCTTAATATTGACCCATCAATTTTCTTCCGTAGAAACAGCAGAACCAAGAAGCAGTGAATCAGCTGGAGAAGGTAAAGCGTGTCCTATTTTTGGGTAGATAGAGAAATAACTATCTGTTTTCTCTGAGGAGTAGAAAGCATAGTGGACTGTGGCACAGGCATATGTGATCTTGTCTTATGTTAGATTGAGTTTCATTTGTAGCATAAGGTTGAATATTTTGACTTCATGAGTTAGGCCTGGCAGGTAGCATTCTTATTTTGACAAAAGCTAGTATTTAAATACTCAAGTATTGGAGGAGTGCAGTGGAGGCAGGAGATTACAGTTTAAGTCCTTGCTAGTAGCTTGCATTCCAAACACTGCCACATTTATGCTAGCAGTGATTGCACTATGCTTTCATTACCATTCTAGGATGGACAAATAATGAAGTAGTTCAAATAATGGAAGACGGAAGCATGTCTTTAAAAATACTGGTATCATTTAGATGCTGGAAGTACTACCAATGAATTACTGCTTTTTCAGTTTGACATAAAACAACAAGGGTTAACTATTTACATTTTTGTGCTGAATAGGCATCATTTGTTTATACAGGAAAAGAAGGAGTTTGAACAGAAATTTTCTAAAGAGCAAGCAGCACTGAGGGAACAGCTACAGGTAAGGCAGAGCCTCCATTACAGTAGTATCACCTGGCTTCTGCTGTTTCTGTATTACTGACCACTCTGTCCTGGAAGCCATGAGTCCATTCCTTCAGGAAAACTAGGAGGGTCAGTCAGCCAGACTGTACTTAACTGCAAGAGCTCTTTACCTTTACTGAACGATCTTTCTGAGGCAACAGCGATGTTGCAGTTACAAGCAAAGTTTAGTGCTGAGCTGATTTTCCTTTCCCAAAGGTTCATATCCAGACTATTGGAATTCTAGTTTCTGAGAAGTCTGAGTTGCAGACAGCCCTTGGACATACTCAGCAAGCTGCACGGCAGAAATCAGGTAATTGACTGAGCACTCCAGCTCAAGCTGTTGGTTAAACTGTGGATTTCAAGTCACAGGCATGATAGTTGCTGGCAGCCAGCTCACAACACTCAGTGACTCCTTAATGAGCAATACTTGGCACCGTCACTGCTTCTGTCATCATAGCTGCCCCCAAATGGGACCATGTTGATCCCATAGCAGTTGAGGTTCTTTTGTGCATCACTAAAGCCTTGTCAGCCCTGTTTGGGCCTAGTGACTACCCCAGACTGTTCCTTTCTGACTTTCTTGTGATTCTTTTAGAACTTTGTTCCCTCTTCTCTGCCCTCCCTCCCACACAGCTGTCATGTTAACGTAGGTTTTACCCGAGCCTTTCATTCTGAACTAAATTCGATCAATTCATTCTATTAAACCCAAACCAAACAACATATCGTCTATTGTTCTGCAAAGGAAGTTTCATCATCTCCCTCTGAAAGTGAGGAAGGTAGTTACAGAGAGCTTTACTGCCCAGAGTTGCTAGTGATTCACCTGTAGAGTCAGGAGTGGAACCAGGTCTACTGATTTACAAAGCTCTGTACCGCCTGAAGAGCTTGTTGACAAAGTAGAAAGTGCTGTTCAGCCAGTTCCAAAAAGCTCTTTGTGGTCTAGCCTCAACCGACTCTGCTCTGACTTGTTCAGGAGAAGCTGAAAACCTTGCTGCTCGTTTACATTCATCTCGCCAGAGGGTATCAGAGCTAGAACGTACTTTGTCCTCCATCTCCATGCAGCAAAAACAGTCAGAGAAGGTAAGAGTCACCTCTGTTTATGCTTAACCAGCAGCTCTGCCTTTGGCTATTTGCTTGTCACTACACTACTGCAAAGTCTGTATTCCCTGCTTAGAGAAGAGGCAGAAATTAACCTTGTAAAGCCCTGTATTCTCCATGATCAAGGCAAACTTCCTTCAGGTTTTTGTGACCACTAATCATATGGTCCGGTTGGTGTCTTCAGATCTGGCACCTTACTTCATTAGTCTTGCCAGTTCCACACAACAGAAGCCTTGCTGAGACTTCATCCCAGGGAGGTCTCCATCAGACACTTCAGTTATTGATATTAATCCAGAAGTTCGCAGAAATAACCCCATGTTCAGTTAGCAGCATTGCATTTGAAAAGACTGAGCAGACTTACTCCTGGCAAATTCAGGAGGTTCTAAGCAAACCTGTCCTGAGGATTTTGCCAAAGTTATGACCTCTTCCACTTTAGCTGATCTGCTAAAGGTGAAATGAAGTATTTTTTTAACATCTTATTTGTTTGGCTAAAGTCTGTAGATGAAACAATAATTTCCTTTTTCTCCAGCATAATAAAGAGTTAGTGAAGGAGCGAGACAACCTGAAACTGGAACTGTACAAACGAAGGTAAGTCCATTCTGCTTGTTACTGCAGAGTAACACTGCCCTTCTTAGTACAGCCACAAAACATAGCAAGGGGCACGGACCACAGGTGGTGACTTGGGAGGTTCAATATTCAATGTAAAAAACAAAGAAAGAAACAAACAAAACTACCACAACAAAAAGTCACTAGATGTGACATTTCTGTGATTCTAGCTGCTCTGAGGAACTGGATCGTAAATTTATGACATGGACATCAGCATACCCATAGTACATATAGTGGTGCCGCTTTAATTTTTTTGTTTGTTTCAGCAAAAGTAGCGAGGAAATAAAGCAGCAGAATTCGGAGCTGTCAGAGAAAGTTCACTCCCTGGTTTCCAAGAATTCAGCTATGAAGTTGGATATGGAGGATTTGCATAAGAAACTGGAAATGGCTGAACTGATGATTCAGCAGGTAACCAAAATACTTCTGGGATGTGAAGGCAGATCACACTGATCACTGGAAGACTTTGCTTCTGACAGTGGGGGCAAGACTTAACTCTTGTTTTTAAAGGAAGGCACAAAATCTCATTAAGACATCCTCTCAGTAAAAGGTTTTCAGTGAGGCCTCTGAGGAACAGAAAGTCTATATTCTAAGGAGTTGGAGCAGTAGATTGAAATACATTGTGACATTGGTCTGCTGAAAGAATGTTATACAAGATGAGAGGGTGACTGAACATACCAAGTGTGAGAATGCAGTGACTTTTCCTGCTTGTGTCTGGTCAGCATTTTGGTTACTCAGTTGTTGCGCAGTCTCATTAAGAAACCAGTTGAGTAGGGGTGGCGTTTGTACCCACCCTAGCAGAAGGTGGTGAATTGGACAAGGGCAGCTTGAAGGTCAGCTGGGGAAAGTTAGGAGAAGCAGCTGGTTAGAAGGGGAATGCATGAAGCCAGCTGTTAGAAGTTCAGAGAGCAAGCCTGGTAGTAAGGTGAGCCTGTGAGGGAAGAAACTGCTCTTTTTTTCTTTCTTTTATTTTCTTTCCTTTTTTCTTTTTTTTTCTTCTTTTCTCTTTTTCCCCTTCCTCCCCCCCCCCTTTTTTCCCATTTTCTTTTTTTTTTTTTTTTTTTTTTTTTCCAGACAGTGGCTTAAGTTACACTTGAATAAAGCCAACTGCTACTCTTCTGGGAAAAGTACCGTGTGTCAACTGAACCAGCCTTGCTACTTAGTCCACTGACATGTTCCAGACATTGGCTTTAAATTCCTGACATGTTTGACAACTTTTAAGGTCACAGGCTTTTATATCATCTGATCCTGGTGTATAATACAGACTCTGGAAATGCACAAAGTTTCTGAGCCAAATTGTTTGATTAAAGCCTATTTTCTTAATAAAAAAAAATAGTAAATATAAAATTGGTAGGGAGGAGCTGCCCAGTTCAGCCTGTTTTACGGGGCTAAAATCTAAGCTTTTTTATTTTAGTCCCCATTTTTTTGTTTTTTCATTGAACTTCACTGTGAGTTGGAGTACTTTAAAGAGCTATAGAAGGTTAAAACATGGGTCATGTGGCAGGTTACTGTCAGGCAAAAGGCTACGCAGAAATTGAGCATTAATGTTGTTTTGCCATAACTTTTTGATTTTTGTTGGCAGTTCTCAAATCAGGCAGGGAGTCTGGATGCAAACCAGCAGTTGCAGATGGTACTGGAGGAGAAGGCGAGCCTGGAAACCCAGGTTGCTCAGGTAAGAGGTTGAATGAAATACAATCCAAATCTTGACATCTGTAGAGAAACTTTTGTGGCAGAATGCAGCCTGAGCTTTGCATTAACACTGGTTTCTTCAAGCTTTATCCCTTAAGCAGTCACTGCCAAATTTATTCAGCCACTATGATTTTCTTTGTATTTTATTTTATTTTGAACAGCTCTCAGAGTCACTTCACCAGCTCCAGGCAGAAAGAGATCAGTATGTAGAGAAACTGAAGGAGGAGCGGAGCATTTGGCAGCAGCGGGTACAGCAGCTCTCTGAGCAGGTAACATCAGGGGCAGTATCACAGCTGCTTTTGACAAACACAGGCAGGAGCAAATGCACTGTGAACATTGGTTTAACTTTCACTTGTGTGGCCTTGCAGGTCCACACAATGGCAGAGGAGAAGGAGAAACATATGGCCCAAATTCAGGAGCTGGAAGCCAATGTTACAGAGCTGCTGAACAAATCAGGTAGGGCTTCCACAGTGGGGCTTCACATTGCAGAGTACCAGCTGGTTAACTCTGTCCCTGCTGTGCAGGAACTTCTGCACACGAAGTGCAAGTAGGTCTGATGCTCTGAAGCTGTGAAGGCAGCTGAAAGCCTGGTGACCCTAAGAAACCTTTCATCCTAGCAAACAAGTGAACTACTTCAAATAATTGACCAGCAGGCTGCTTATGTCTTTAGTATCTGTCTGACTGTACTGTCAGCCTCTCTGGCCCAGGAGTTTGGGAAAGCAGGATGCTCTTGCTAGGGCTGTGAGGGAGTTAGCAGCACATGGCAGGATGCTGTGCTTGGTTTTGGGGTAGTTCTCCTTCATTCCTCTCAATGCCCTGCAGTGAGGATTGGATACTGTAGCTGGTGATACCTTCTGGGTATGCTTTGCATATGTAATAGTGATGTGTATTACACAGAAATCTAGCCCTTTGATTGAGCTGCTTTTGATTCCATTTCCTCAGCAGTTAAGCCCATGGATATTGAGCCTTCCTCACCAGCAGGGCCCACAGCAGCTGAGCTGAGCCTGCAGGAAGAGATACAGCGGCTGCAGCAAGAGAAGGAGGAACTGCACGGGCAGTACCAGGCCCAGGTCCGGGACAACGAGCAGCTGAGCCACCTCAACCGGGAGCAGGAGGAGCGGCTGCTGGAGCTCGAGAAGGCTGTGCAGCGCTACAACGAGGAGTCTGTGGACAGACAGCAGATCCTGGAGGACATGCAGAGTGACAAGGCCACAATCAGTAGGGCACTGAGCCAGAATCGGGAGCTGAAGGAACAGCTGGCTGAGCTGCAGAATGGGTTTGTCAAACTGGTATGTCTTTCATGCATCTTTCCCCACTGCTTCCCTCACTGCTGCAATCCTTTTGTAGCACAGATGTAAAAAACGGGCAGAACCATTATCCATCTCTTGCTCTGAGGCTATGGATGCTCTGTCTTCTCTGTGATACATACTGCCATGCCAGGAGGTTCCTTGTAATTCCTTACTTTTTCAGGTGCTCTGGCAGATTAACCAGTATCTTTGTCCAGAGCAGTTTTCTTTTCCCTCTCATCCCCTGGCAGTCAGGCTGTTTCTTTCCCTGAGTATTTCTCCTGCCCTTTTACCCTTGAAGATACCTGTTTTCTGTTCCCTGTATTTGCCCATGAGGAACAAGGTCTCAGCGGTCTTCTCTCCTGCTGCTGTCATTCTTATGTCCTGGAGCTGAATCCTTACTCTTGCTTGCTTCTTCCAATGTAACAGCTTCCCCTTTGGGGCCCTGGCAAACTGGCACATGGTCTAGCTGCTGATTTTTCTTTAGTCCTTTCTGAACTCATGGGCTGTGTTTGGGATATTCATACCACCCATCTGCTTTGGAGCTGACAAGCTGTGTGATGTGCCAGGCCTCCTCTTGGTGCTGTCCCAGCACTGATTCCCCTGGCTCCTTCCTTGCTCTTCTCCCATCTTCTGAACCTTTTTTTAAGTTATTTACTGCTCTGAACAGTCAATTTATTGTCCTTAGTTACACCCCAGAATAACACAAGGGATGGCATCCTGTTGTATCGAGAATGAACATGGTTTATTGAGAGTATGCATTTATGTGGGTTGGCACAATTTCCTTATAAAGTGGTATTTGTCTTGCAGACAAATGAAAACATGGAGGTGACAAGTGCCCTACAGTCCGAGCAACATGTAAAGAAGGAGTTGGCCAAGAAGCTTGGGCAGCTGCAGGAGAACCTGGGGGAGCTCAAAGAGACGGTAAGCAACAGCTGGTGGGATGGCAGGGCAGGTACGTAGCAGTTTACGCAAACTGCTGGCAACTTTCCAAACTTTGATGGAAGGATGGAAATTGGTATTGTAATGATCAAGCTGGGAGCCTTCCCTCATCGTCTGCTGTCTGATGTGGGGGACCAGCATGTGGGGGCAGATGGTGGCTGCCTGCCTAGTTGGTGGCTTTGGGGCAATGTTGACAGTTTGGATCACGTCACACGGATCAGCTTTTCTAGCAGAAATGGTTTGATGTGATGGTTCAATCTTGTTATGTTAGCTGGAACTGAAAACACAGGAGGCTCGAGGTCTGCAGGAACAGCGGGACCAGTACTACGGCCACTTACAACAGTACACCGTGGCTTACCAGCAGCTGTCTGCCGAGAAGGAGGAATTGCACAAACAGTTCTTGCTTCAGACACAGCTTATGGATCGGCTACAGCATGAGGAGGTTCAGGGGAAGGTGACAGTGGAAATGCACCTGAAAGAGCTGCAGCAGACCAAGGTAACAGTAAAAAGGGGCAAGTGGAAAGATGGGAGGAAAAGTGCTTAACTACATTAAGTATTAATTAAGCAAAGGGTTGGACCAAATGATCTTCTGCAGTCCCTTCCAACCTGGCCTGTTCTATGATTCTATGATTACATCCTGTGCAATACAGGTGAATGATACTTGTCTGGAGCAGAAGCACTGCTTTTTGGTGTGTGTGTGGTGCTACTGCCTGAAGACGTAGTGACTGTTTGCAGCCCGGCTTGTGCAAGTTTCAGTGATCTTGTGCTTCTCTCTTGCAGGAAAATCTGGAAGCTGTAGCTAAGGAAAACAAAGAGCTGCAGGCCCAGATCAGTCAGTTAGCAGCAGACCTGGATGGCAGGATTTTGCACCGGTTAGAGGGTGAGTAGCTGCAGCTGGTCTCTAGGGAGGAGGTAGAGCTGGACTCTCTGGGGTATTACCTCCTTGTTCACCTTCCTCCTTTTACAGGAGATGGAGTTGAAAGTGAAGCAATGACTGAAGAAATCCAAAAATCTTCATTTGTGATCCCAGAGAAGTTTGAAAGCCATGAAGAAATGGTGAGTCTTAATGGGTGGAAATGCCTTTCGGTTTAGTTCTAAACAAATGTCTAGAAAAGCAGGCAGGTTAAATTGCAGAGATGTTCCACTGGGTGCATGGAGAAGGCTGTTGATCAGCTGTGATCCCTACCAGCTGAGCTGCAGTAATGAGGGAAGCGTAACAGTTCCTTGTGCATAACAGCAAAAAAATCAAGACTTCTGCAGCATCCTTGCAAGATAAGCTGGAAGTCTGGCAGTGGCTTTAATTATGAAGACAACTCAGCTGGCGGAGTAGCTCTTTAATTATGATGATGAAGTTCTTTTTAGTTTGGAAGGCAATTTGGAAAGGATGTCGAATATCTACTAGATTTTTCTGTAAGTACAGTCATAATTGGAAAATACTGCAATCAAACAGATATAATGGGAGCTAGTTTTTAACCTGCGCATTTGTACTACTTGGGAATGAGAAAAGATGCAGTAGTTGCTGCCTGATTTAGTTCCAGGGTGGTCACTTAGTACTTTGGTTTCATACCCATAAATAAAATGGGGTGCACTGTTGCTCTGTTTGTCCTGAGATGCACCATTGATCGTGCTTCACACAGGAGAAGCACTAATGTGCATACTCTGGAATTCTTCTTAGGTCGCTTTCTTGACATCTGCCATGTCCCAAGTGGAGGAGGAGCGAGAAGACATGAGGCAGCAGCTAGCTGCTCAGAAACAGCAGTGCAGAAGCCTCCTGCAGCAAATAGCAGCTCTCAGGCAGGAGCAGCAACATAACGTCACGCTGGGTGGAGGTAAAAATGTGGTGCGGTTTGGGGACAGCCTGAATACGGAGGCATGCCTCGGCCAGCTGCACTGGCCTCTGAAACAGACCCACAGGTTGTGTGAGTGCATCACGTCCAAGGAGGAACTGTAAATTACACATGTCACTTCCAGGTTCCACTATGGATACTGTTCCAGTGGAGGTTCATGAGGCTTTGAAAACTGCTATGGAGAAACTACAGGTAAGCAAAGGATCTCATCTTCTTTCAGCCCTGCTACACTGCTCAGCTAGACTTTGATCCAGTGTCAGACTCTTAAAGCACACAGACAAACTGTAGAGCAATAAGTAGCAGATGTTCCATAATAATAAGCTGCTTCCTAAAAAGCTCATCACTGCTTGTCTCAGCACAGGAAAGCTTGCAGCAGTAACTCCCACCCCCAGAAACTGTGAGTGTAAGGGCCTAACACTGACCTGTGGTCTTTTTCTAAAGAAACAGCTGAAAAACAGACTTAATATCTTCACCCTGCTGGGATGAAGCAGGTGGTCTGCAGTCTTGGAGCCCAGTATGACCAGAGCTGTGCTGTCCCAGCAATGAGAAGGTTAAAAGGCACTTTGATTCATGCAGAGATACTTTTTTACACCTTCTCTAGCTCTCTCCATTCTGTTCCCTTTTTGCATCAAATTGGTGACAGGTTGCAAAGGCAGCAACATTTGTTCCCTAGGCTCAGAACAGTGTGAATGGAGGGTGTCGTCTTTAACGTAGGTATTCTCTGTATGTGAGCAGTTCAGATGATTGATAACAATTTTTGTGTTCAGTCCCGTTTCACAGACCTGATGCGTGAGAAAGCTGACTTGAAGGAGCGGCTAGAAGAGTTAGAACATCGCTGCATACAGCTGTCCGGGGAGACGGACACTATTGGTATGTTTAGGCAACACCAGTACAAGCTGAAGTGTGCTCAATGCATTATTTGGGGAACAGAAGGTCCCCAACAGCTTTTGGAGCTGGAGCCCTCCAACTACCAAGCAGTTCATGTCTCCTACTGCTGCCTAACTAGGCTAGATCTCCAATCCAGGGTTGGATTTGCTGGGTCCTCATGCCACATAGTTCTATGCTCATGGTAAGGCTTGTACCCCAATCTTGCTAACACTTCCTCCTTATGCTTCTCTTGTATTCCAGGGGAGTATATTGCATTATACCAGAGTCAAAGGGCTATCCTCAAACAACGACACCAGGAGAAAGAGGAGTATATCAGCAGATTAGCTCAGGATAAGGAAGAGATGAAGGCAAGGAATCTTTTCTGTAGTACTACTTCCAAGCAGGGCAGGCCTGGGGAGCACTTGCACAGTCCAAACCCTCGCATGTTCTTCAGATAGCTTTAACTTTGAAATTGCTAATTTTGTGACAAAGGCAGGACTGCAAACTGTAGTGCAGTGTTTGTGCACGTTTCATAGGCTTTCCTTTACTTTGGTGCAGATGAAACTACTGGAACTACAGGATTTAGTGATGCGTCTGGTCAGGGAAAGAAATGAATGGTACAGCAAGTATGTAGCAGCAGCTCAAAACCCAGAGCTGTTAGCAAGCCAGAATGAAAGTGTACTTCCAGTGGAGAGGCGCATTGAACTGAATGCTACCGATGGAGAAGGTAAGCTGCAGCCAGGGTAAGTTCTGTAACTTAGAATAACCCAAGGTCTCACTGTTGTGCGTGGATGCGAAGAGTTACGTGCCTGCCTTGTCTGTGTTCCTTACAGGGTTACGGGAAGTGAATTTATCAGATGAAGCAGAACAAGAGGCTGCTGTTCTTCATCAATCCGGTTTCTCCCCTATTGACAGTAAAGCTGCTCAGCCAAGCCAAGAGGACCCCACAGCAAAGCAAATAATGCAGCTTCTCAGAGAAATCCAGAACCCTCAAGAGAGGCTGGGCTCCCTGCTGGAAAACCCCTGCATTCCCTTCTTCTACCGTGCTGATGAGAACGATGAGGTCAAAATCATGGTAGTTTAAGTGGCGCTAGATCTTATTTACAGCAATTTTCTATGAGCCTGAAAGGACTTAACTGACCTGTATGTGCCCATACCTCTGCTCAGTGCCCTTGATCAGAACAGATTCTTAAAAGACATCAGGAAAGAGGGATTGCATCAGATGAACTTGAGCATCAGACCTCATCTTCCCTTTCTCTTTCTTCTGTTACTTGGTGTGCTTGGAGTACAGGCAGACTCAAACTAATCCTGGGAGGCAGCTGGTGCTGGCATTTCACCTGGGCCAGGTGCAGGCCTAGGGGAAGGGGATTCCAATGACTTCAGGCAAAATGACTTAATCCCTTATCCCAGCCTCTGGTGCCAGCAGCCAGCTTCACAGCAGTGACTGAGCAGCAGTTCTGATCCATCGCTAATGACTGTCATCAGCCTAGTTCCTTCCAGGGCTCCCAGAGTAACTAACTTATTCTGGTAACAAACTCTTTGGACTCAACAGGTTTTGTTTCAGACTATGTATCTTAAACTTCCCACTTCCTTCTGCAGACTGCCTCTTGCAACTGTTATCTGAAACCAGCCTTGTCAGTCTTGAACAGCCAAAAGATAGAGGCTCCTGGCTCGCTGGGCAGCACTACAGCCCCATTTATTCTCATGGCTAGGGGAAGGGACCGAGGGTTGCCTTTGAGTCTTTTTGGTTACTTGACAAAGCTTTATGTGATTCTTGGGAGTGGGGTGGAAATGTAACTGCACTTTGAAGGATGATGTGTTTCACTTGTATGTGTCTGAAGGTTTTATTTATTTAAAAAAATGGGAGAAATAAGTAAAAGGAAACCACTTAATAAACGTGCTTTGTTTTGAATTTCTGGACTCTAGGGGTTCTAGTTCTCCATCACCCAGCTTCCTCTTCTCCCATGTTGGTAAGGAATGCATTAGATGGGTGGAATCCCAAGATCCTGTGGCCCCTGTGTAAGTTTCTGGGACACACAGCAGCAGTAGAGGTAGCACCTGGCACTGCCTTGAAGCTGTAGCCCTAATTCTAAGGAGAAAACAAAACATGGTGGGAGGAGAGAGTCCCCTGCAGCAGCAGCAAAGCAGATCTCTTGGGGGTGTGCAAGTGATGAAATGAACTGCATGTGGCTATCCTGCAACTAAATCTGCCTTTCAGGCAAGATGTGCCTGTTCTGAGGATGGTTAGTTTCTGCAATGGCATTTTAAGGAAACCTGCAGGGGAGGCTTAAGGGACCTGACCATCACAGATGCGCCATCCAAACACACGAGCCTGGGCTAGTGCCTGCAGAAGCATGCACCACATCCCTGTTAACCTGCCACAATAAGAGAGATGCAAGCACAGGAATGCATTATCAGTTTTTGGGGTTGTCAACAACAAGGAGAGAGACCATTCATTTCTCCTGTGTTGAAGTTGGTCAAGCTTCACAGCAGCAGGTTAGAGAGAGCTTTTCTTCTACTGCCAGAAGCAGATTAAGTGTGGGTTGGTTTTTATTTTTTTTTAAATGGTTCATCTTGATGTTTCCATGTACAACTGAAAAAAATGTACACAAAACAATTAGTGCTTTCCTGTAAACCCACTGGGGAAGATGGAAGATCTTTTTTGAACTCCTTTCATTTGTTGTCTGTTACTGGCACAACACAAGTGACATAGGCTCCCAAGCTCCTGGCTGCATGGGTCTGTGGACGTAGTGCATCTGTGTAAAATGCTGTATATTCCTTGAAGAGAATCTGAGGCTTCTGCAGTGTTTATGCCTGCTCAGGCTGTTTGTAAATCTGTATCATAACTAATGGGGGCAGGGCTGTGATTTAATACAGAACATTATTATAAATGGAATAAGTATTTATTGGGTGTGCTACTCTAGTACTGTGAAGGAGACAAGACCAGTGAAGAAGGTCTGCAGTCTGTTGCAAAGGTGACTTAATCCTGTTACAAATTTTCTTTCTGAATAAATATATTCAGATGGGCACCGACTAGATGTGTTTCTTCTGCATAGACTGCCTTGAAATTTGGCCAGAAAAAAAAGTGAAGAATGAATTCTTTATTAAAAACACCTGCCCTGGCATCAATACCCTATTTCACTTGGCTTTCATGAATGTTTTCCTGTAAACAGACTACCAACAAGGCTGAGGCCTTTCTCTTGGCTTGCATTTCACATCCAGACCCAAGCTTCAGCTTCATCTTTTACCCTGTTCCCTTTATGAGTGTTTCCCTGACCCCACCTTTACTTGGAGTGAACTAAGAGCAGGAACTACTATTCAGCTGACACCCAATAGCTTTAAATTGGAGCAACTGAACCACCTTTGCACCTCTGATACGAGGAAAAGTAGAAAAATGCTTCTCAAAGGCCATAAGCACCAAACAACAGGAAACAGCTGTCGCACTGGAAAGAGGACACTTTTTCTGACAAAAGGCTGTACATCCGTGGATAGGAGTTCATCGTGCCCAGGCAGGGTAGCTGGTATTCTCATCAGAACATACTTAACCTTTCACAGCCAGTAGATGAGAGGTTTCTGGTTTTGCAAAATAAGGCTCTAATATTTACTTGAGTAAATACATAGTTTTGCCTTCAAAAATATAATATTCTTTAAGAACAACCCTATATATAACACCAGGGATAGACGGAACAGTTCCAGTGAGGAAAGAAAAAAAAAATAGGACAGGGTAGGGCAAGCAATGGTTATTGTCTCAGCTGCATAGAACCTGAAGTTACAACCCATAAAAACCATGCAAGACAGAGGTAGCTAGAACACACTAGAGATCTAGTCTATTCAACTCAACCCACACCAGTATCTACTATGAATAAAATCTTCAAGGAGATTCTCAGCTTATTGAAGCCTTACTAGGGGGATACCACAAGTAGCACAGCCAGCTGTAGCCAAGAGCACTCAGGGCTAAATCAGGCAGCAGTATTGCAGTGACTTAAGTCAGCAACCCCAGTGCTCCTGGTCTCTTCCTGCAGAAGTAGTGCTGCAGCCCCATTACAGAGGGGCTTAAGGAATCCATTGCAATCATTGGGATAACAGTGCTAAGTTCAGGAATTATGGAGAAACATGGTTGTCACTGTGAGAAGCAGCAACCATGATCCAAGACCCATAGCATTCTGTTTTGGCTTGGAGACAGTAGGAACAGGTTTACCCAGTTTATGCCAGGGGAGAAATCCCACTTCAGCCTAAAAGCAACTTCCAAGTAGGAGCTGGCCATCTGTGTTAGACCGTGGTCAAACTGCACTTCAGATACGGGACCAAAAAAACACTGCTTGACAGAGAAACTACAACTCAACACCCACTTGCTGTGTTCCACAAACAGCCTAGGCAAAAATACCCTTTTAAGAACCAAGCAATTTTGTGTGCAAAACTCCCACCTTCTGTATGTCCAGTCACTGAAGCACCTCCATGCATTTTCCTTTACAACGGAGAAAGGGAGTTAACTTCCGCGTCTGACGAGCTGTTTCACTCTACTGCAGCTCCTGGACACCACTGTTGATGCAGATCTGTTCCACCTTCCCTATTAGTGATAGCACCTGCTTGCATGTATAGCTTTTTAAGCTCTATGAGATGAAAAGATTATAATTAAACACAGTTTGAAAGTCACTCAGAGAAAGAGAAAGAGAGATGGTTTTATTCTAGTCATGGAGACCTTCATTATACAGAAATGATAGTTTATTTCATCCAATAAACAAGAGTGACAGGTAGATCACAAACTGCATCACAGCTACTACCAGCACTGAGACAGTTCACCCACAAGTCTGGGGTAATACAATAACCCAACTGCACACAGCAGAGAATTTAACAATCAGCTCAAAAACTCAACATCAGGATTTGGTTAACTTTTTGGATGTGTGTGTGTATATATATATATGTATATAGATATTCTTTTCCCTACTTAAGTATTTCCTAAAATCCACATGGAAGCACAAATGGCTTTAAACACCTGGACATATATAGATTTTTCATCTTTATATATATATTTATATATATTTATAACAGTAAAGATATGTTTCTCATTACTACAATATACTTGTTTAACTCCTTTAAGCAGCTGGGAAGAAAAAAAAAACCAAAAAAACCAAAAACAGTTTCACTACAGTCACATCTGATATGTGTGTGTCACAAAATACAAACAGAACAAGCCATGTGTGAGATTCGAGTCAGACCATTCCAGGACAGAACAGCTAAGAGGCAGGCAAAGAGTCTCAGAGGGAGCAGGCCTACATGTCAAATGGTGGTTTTGGACTCTCCGGGCGGGAGGGACTGGCCTTACCCGGCCGGCTGGAGTTTAAAGACAAGAAAAACAAAGAAAAAAAGGAAAAGGGGAAGGGAAGGAAAAGGGGGAGAAGTAGTAAAACAATAGTTAAAATACAGAAAGGAACTGGCATCAGAACAATAGAGGATCCACAACAGAAATTAAGAGCAATAGCACTGAAATAAGATAACTTAAATCTGAATCAGGCCTGGTTGAAAGCCTGCAACACAGGTGGCTCATTTAGCTCTAGTAGAGACATGACATCTGAGATGTACAGGGTTGATATATTTTTAATTCTCAAGTCTTTTTTTTTTTTTTTTTTTAATACATGTAGCATGAAAAGTAAAAACCAAACCTTAAGAAGATGAGTTGCGATCAACAACGGTTACAAGTTTCCCCAAACACGTACCATCCACATGCAAGAAGAAAAGGCTACGGAAGAAGTCACCACAGTACCCAAAAAACACTGAAAGATGTGCTTATTCAAAGCAGAAATATTTTCAACAAAACATTACACAGCAAACTCCCTGAAAACGTTTGGTTGTCCATTTGCAAGGGGGGAGCAGCATATCTATTCCCCTCTCCCTGCTGGTTTCAGGAAAGTCAGCCAAAAACGATGATGCAAGACAACTGCTGGCAGGAGCCAGTGCGTCACCAGCAGGATTTCCCCAGCTCTTTTGGGGAGCTGAGTGCGAGCAGGTCCATGTGCTCCCTGCACGCTGAGGTGTGTGCGCTATCTCAGACTTCACTCTAGCAGGACTATGCCGATCCATTGAGTTCCCCCCTTTCTTGATCTCCCTGCCTCACTTTGATATAAGGTTGATTGCACTGTTCCCAACATGAATTTTTGCACCTTAGAAGTCAAACTAATACACAGGACATTTAATCTGTTCCTAACAGTGTCACATGTTTTGACAGTGTTTTTCTTCTAAGTCACACTTTTGTCGTCTTAACTACAAGAAAAGAAAATAGCTACAGATCAGTCCTAGGTGCTACAGCTAACTGATGCAGGCAGGACACTTATCCAGGCTAGACCAGGCAGATGAAATTACTGGACGGACAGCCACCACTTGGACTTAAGGACGTCCCTGCGGCTGATCTCTCCAAGGAGCCTGTGTACTTCAGGGATCCATGCCACTGAATGAAGGCTACTCTACGCTCACAAAGCAATACAGGACGCACGAGTGAAGACGAAGAGCTCGATCACTAGGCTAGTGTTTTACGACACACCAGGAAGGGGTGGTGGGAGGCAGAGATGTGGGATGGATGAGAGGAGTGACTGTGGCTGTGGAAGGGAGGGTGGAATGGGGAAGCCGCCAGCACGGCATTCGTCGCCAGCTGTCTACAGCCTCAAGTTATAAATCTAAGAGGGACGGTTCAGCCGGTCGGATTATGGTAGGTCGAGTAGGTGAGGCAGGGCCCCTTCTGCTGTGAAAAAGCAGAAAACAAAAACAAGAGAACACACACTGTGGTTAGCACAGCAATTGCAGTCACAATCACACATGCTTCTCCACCTCGCCTGAGCCAGCAAGAGAATAAAACTTGAGGCACAAACTACCAGAGTGCAACTTCACAAAGACGACTTACAGGTTTCTATCAGGCCTCACACTGGCCTTTCTGCACAGCATGGATGACCAGTAAAGCAATCCACCTGACAGCCAGTTTTGCTTTCCCTCTGAAATTTGGAAGAGCAGAGATTTATTGCCAGTGAGTGCACTGGCTCTGGAATGAGAGTTGAGAAGCATGGACAACAGTGAGCTCCTGTATCAAGCACATGACAGTCACACAGCATGGATGGGGTCCTCTGAGACGCGCTGCTGTCAGAGGTTCTTGGCTGGTTTGGAGGAGCACCTTCTTCCCCTGCCCTCAAGGCTACTGCAAGCCTAAGACTCCCTATCCCAATACAAGGTACTGATCTTTCATGTTAGGGGCAAGCTTGCTGCTTTCAGTTCTCTAGTTCCAGTGCTCAGCAAATGCAGCTTCTGCTTCAATAAAAGGAACTTTTACCATTGCTACTCCATTCTGTTTCAGCTCTTTTGCTGGTACTTTAGCTAGGTAAGTGGGCAGCAACTTAAATGTTTGCCCTCTGCATGGATTAAGTGTTCTAGGATCTCCTTCCTGTAAGGGACTGGGGAAAAACAAACCCCCAGAAAATACAAGACAAAACCCCTGCTGTCTCTCTCAACTCACTACCTGAAAGATCACTTCAGCCTCAGACTACAGGCTTTAAGAAGTCTACAAATGAGTGTTCTGTAAGTCAGTGAGTCCAATCTATGTTTTTACTTTAAAGCATGCTCCCTGCAGTGTCTGCAACCTAAACAGCATCATGATGGTGTATCATTATAATTAAATTGTTCAGTACAAAGCCAGAGTAGTTTTACAGTCCAAATTGCCTGAAATGCAAAGAGCAAACCCAACAGGATGTAGACCAGAGGGGAAGCATTTGCACTGATCATACAGAATGAGGTGTCACAGAAATAATGCCTGAACAATTCCACACTAACAAACTTTAATTTAGATCACAGAGAATCAACTGACTGCTGGAAGTGAAGACCCTCCCCTAACACAGAGGCTGAGGGAATGGAGGGAGGAATGGAAGAGGGGCAGAGGAAGATATACGCACCAGTAGTCTTCTGAGGTAGAGAAGTCTTGTTTTGCACTGGCTGCAAGTCTATAATCATGATGGTACCAGAGGAGCTATATACCTATAAATTGGGGCAAGCTCCCTCAGCTTGGCAAATGAACCAGAGCAACTCTAGTCCTGTTTATAAGACCTCAGCAGAACTTATTGTTCTGTGTTTATTAAGCCCCAGATCTCAAAACAATTACAACCACTTGTTGCTTGCCTTGGGAAATGATACATAAAAAAGCTTCACACAGTAAAACATTTCCAAATGTTATTTCCTTGACTGAAAATGTCAATGGGGACTGTAAGACCCCATTGTCAGCATGCCAATCAAGTTACTGGTCCTCTACAGCAAATAATGATGGGATTGAGCTAACCTAGAAATTACAACCACCTTGGAAGGATGCTTGAAATAATACTGTCTCCCAGAAGCAAAACTTGCAATGAGATGTTACAGCTGGGGAATCTGTAACCCTGAGCTTCATGGCAGGTGGGATCTGTGCATTATCTCTAAAGGGTGCTCATGGTGTAAATGCAGCCATACCAACCACTCAATGGCTACTACCATCATTAGAACAGTAATAGCATTTGAATTAAACCTTACAAAACTTTAGCTCAACCTTTAGTGAGATGCTGTTGCACTGTCACATGTGTTAGAAAGCGTTTTTTGAGAAGCTTGAAGGACTTTTTGCATTTCAGGAGTTTGGACAGGTTGTCCCTAACAGCCTCGGTAGATTTACGTGGAAAGGATGCTTGAAGTCACTGGACTATGTAATGTGTTCTGGCAAGAGAGGCTGCTTGACCCTACCAGAATAAATAGGGCTGAAAGGAGCACAAATAATTTGCAGGTGGATGGGCTGCTTTTTTGTCATGTATTATGATTGATTTTTGCAGACACTTATTTATCTCAGCAGTCAGAGCATTTAGGGGGACAGGCTGTCACTTTTTACAGTTACAGGTTTTGTCTCTGCCCAGGTTTTCTGTATACACTTGCAGAATCTGCCTGGTAAGGTTACAGAAGGCTGAAAACTGTTTCCCAGCACAAAAAGGGATAGAAGTCTCTCAAGCAACTTTTACCCCTGAAACACTCCTTCAGCCTGTCTCACTACATTGCTAGCCAAGCCTTTTTACCTCATTGAAAAGTCACTTTCTTCTGTCAGGACAACAAGGAACAAAGTTTTGCTCAACAGGGAAGCCTGTGGCACTCTCCAGTTCAAGGGAAGCAAGACCTGAGTCCTGGCAGGAGCCCAAGGAGACCAGTTACACTGACTGTCATGTCCCTTGAAGTCAGTCTTTCAAGCCATATGCAGACTAGAATGCTGAGCTAATCATATCTAGGAACCAACAGGCTAACAGAAAGTTCTGCTGATAAGGACCTAACAGATGGTAGAACATTACATTTATTCCCTTGGGCTGCAAGATGTTTGGGGTGGTATTTTTTTGGTTGTTTGTTTTTTGGTGTTGTTTTGGTTTTTAATTTTTATTTCCTTGGTGCTCTTTATGCCAGATTAAGAACAGAATGCCCCGTAACAGCGAGTCCCAGAATGAGGTACAGACAACAGCAAGCCTCTTTCCTGAGGTTGTTCACCACAATGCATGTTTCTAGGGCTGCCAGGGATGTCTGCAGCAGTATGTCATCACTGAGGAGGGCTGACGGATGATGTCCTCACAGAACATGTCAATCACTGAACACTGCATTGGTTTGATGTGATGTGGCACCTCTCGGGTCTAACTGCAGTTACATGCAGGAGTAGCAGACACCATCTGCTGCAAGATGCGGGCTAGCTGTGAAGCCCCCTGCCCTGGAACAAGCACTTGAACTTCTGCTATTCCTATTAAGATAGGACTTCACCCCACTCTCCCCACCCCCAGTTCTCTCTACCACAACCAGCAGTAAGGGAATCTACAGGACCTGCTGCTGCTCCACTCCTCTCAGACCTTTCACATCAAGAAACATCCACAGAGTAAGGGAGAATGAGCCCCAAAACCCCACACCTGCCCTGTTCTGCCCTTTCTCCCCTTTGTCAATAAGGGCTAGAAGTTCCCAAGAAAAAGACTCAGGAGAATTTGCTAGATCTCCCTCTTCACACCCCCACTCTCAGCATTAACAGGACAAAAGAGTTGCTGGGCCAGCACAGCACACAAGCCTGCCCCAATACCCTGCTACATCACTGAACAAGTACAATACTGCAAAATGCAGGGAGAGATAGGAAAGGGAAACAGGCAGGAGCTGAGGGCAGAGTGTTTGGGGGGGGGATACAGATCACTAAACCCTTCCTCTCACAGGGGCAGAAGGCAGCAGAGAGAAGCCAGTTTGAATGGAAGCAAAAGAGTAACCTAGAAGGTAAAGGGTCAAGTGGAGAACAAGCAAAGGGAGTTCGCTTCTAACTGTGATGATGGGACACAAGGATAAACAAGGAACATTCAATGTCAGAGTTACCCTCCACTCAGACATGGAAGTCCTGATATTAACAACCCAAACTTCTCCTGCTTTCCATGAACACTAAGGACACAGTGAGGATGGGAGCACTTCTCCAGCCAGACATTAGAATATAAGAAGAGGAGTCTGAACTAACAGCTCCCCAAGTCTATCTTGATCCTAACAGAGCTGACAAACCAAATCAAAACAGAGCTCATTCAGCTGATCTCCCACACAGTGTGGATATAAGCCAAATGAAAGACACACACAGTTTAGACCTTGTTACCAGAGCTCATTCCCCCATCCCACCTCCTCCATCTAGAAGCAGAGAAAGGGTCCTCTAGTGACCTTAAGTCAGGTACTGAGGCTTTCCAGCTCCTGCAGCTCAAGCAGCTGCTCTGTCTCTGATCAGCCAGTTTTTCTGTTCAAGACTCCTCCCTTTATAAGATCCTGGCAGAGGTGGTTCATTGGACAAGGGACTCTGTTACTAATACAAGAACTAGGCAGCAGAGGTGAGCTGCAGAGCAAAGTAATGGAGGATGGGGACACAATGACTCATGCATTGCAGGGAGAGTGCAAAACGTACCGTGGCTGCCAGTCCTCAGGGGTCACTGATAGTGATTCTGAAAGACAACATGAAATCAACATGGCAGTTCAGACAGTTCAAGGCAGAGGCCACACAGACTGTCAGGAAGGTGGAATAGACACATGCGCCTGCAGACAGACATTCACACATCCCCATCCAGAACACAGCACAAGTGTGCACTGCTGGGTAAGACTGCACGCTGCCACACAGGACTTAACACACACAGTCACTGCCTCATCTTTGCACACATCCAGAACCCTGTTGTGCACAAGGTTGCGTCAAAAGCCATCTATCTGCTAGCACACTTACTGGCCGTTGCTCACTCACCCACCAAGTCCACTCACACATCCAGGCTGACATTCATACCTGCTGAACCAGTAGTATACCTAGGTCTCAGCACCCACCAGCTGGGCACAAGTAGCTTGACTTGTCTGTCACTGAGGATTCCTATCTACTGACCATATTAAATGCTAGAGTTGAAGCAAACAGCTCAGGAAAGAGCGAGATAATATGCAGTCCTGAGCACTACCCAAAAAGGGAAGAAGCAGGTGAAGGCTTATACTTTGAAGGTCACAAATCATGAGATCAGCTACTCCAACCTCCTGAATAATTCAAGTCATAAAGCTGTGTGAAGTTATGCTTACAGTGATATGCTGATCACTTGCATCCTTAGATGTACCAAGGAATGGAGAACCCATTAATGCCTTCAACAGATTTTTCCAATGGTTAAGTCATTCTCCACTTAAACTTTCTTATTTCTCCTTCAAGCTTGCCTAAGTTCTTTCACCTACAGTTTCTATCAAACTATTTTAAACTGAAGAGCCTAAATACCTCGAGGAGTACCTTCATAGTTTTCTTTCCCAGAACAAATCCTCCTGCATAGCTCCAATAGGCATATAGTCCAAATGCAGTCCCTCACTGCACACAGACAGGACCTTATATTGTTTGCAACTTTCACCTAAGTACAGAGGCAGGATGACAAATCTTGTTTTAGGTGTCCTTAATTATATGCAGGAAAACTTTTCTGTGCAAGAAAATGGATGATGCAGTGTTTATATGTGAAAGCATGTGTCTATACAATTATGGTGATGAGAAGGAAGTAGAGCAACACTTGTTTAAGTTCATCATTCATAAAATCAGATGCTCACACAAACTGGAGGCACAAAAACTGCCAGACTTCTACATGGGCATCAGTGTGCAAACACACGCAAAGTACATCCAGCCACCACCACTCACTTCCAGTTCACTACACAACACCAACTCCAACAGCAAAGCCCACTCATACCATATACAAGAGCTTTGTTACACACACACACACTAGTGTAGTCCGGTTAGCAAGGGAAAAAGATGGGTATTAAAAAAAGCAACAATGGAGATGGCATTTGTTCACCCATGGCAGAAGGACCCGAGTCCAAGTGCTAGCAGGGAACATTCTTATTCTATATACAGGAGAGGAAGAGAAAGAGTCCCTTGTCACTGGAAATTCTCCATTCATCAGTGAACTCAAATGACAAGCTGGTATCAGGATCCGGAGGAGTCTATGAACAACTGGAAGAATCAGAGAGGGGGATCAGAGAATGAGCATCACTTCACAGCTTCTGGAATTACATTCTCAACTCCAGATCAGGGCAGTCAGTAGCATGCAATCCAACCTACCATCTTTCCTTCTAAAGCAAGGGATTGCTCAGTTAAGTATGAAACACCTTCTTCCTCTGCTCCCGTGCTGTTCCCTACCTTCCACTTAACCCTTCTACCTCATGCAAAAGGCAGAAAAGCCATTAAGATAAGCTATGACAGATTTCTTCAAAAAGGTCAATTCATTTCAGCCCATTTGGGGAATCCTATCATGATGATCAGGTATATAGAATATTTTTCATGAGTGAAGAAATGAAACTGAGTGAAAGGAGAAAGATGGAGACAGAAAGAAGCATAAGTATACTGAAAACAAAACCACAAAGTAACAGTATATGGAAAAGCAGGGTCACAAGAAGCAAGAGCCAAAATACACAGTAGAAGCATGCTGACATCCACAGGTGCCACCAGCAGGACTGCAGTCCCTGGGGCAACACTGAGGCATGTGTGGACAAGTTACTGTGGGAGCTGCATCAAGGTGCATAGGGAGGACTGGGGCAGAGGCACCAAGAAAGTAAAACCATTTGCACACACCAGAGTCAAACTGGTCTATAATTTCTTTGGACCCATCCACCTCTGGGCTGGATACAGCCTGGCGGAGAACACTTCCCCTCCAAACAGGCAGCACCAAGCATAAGCTGGGGCACTATCACAGGAGGAAGACTGAACCGCTTCTGCTGTATACTATCACCACCCATTGACCATCTGGGTTTTTTCACAAAAAATGGTGAAGCTTCAGACATGTGCCACCAGCATCCACTAGAGGGGAAGTATTTTCCATGAGGGAAGTGTTCCCTGTGGCATGTCATTGGGGAGTTCCTGATTATGTTCATTCTTTACTCTGCAATTATCTTCTCTTCCTCACAGGGGACCAAGTACCCAACATAAAAGCATTCCTGGTTCCAGACTGCCTCCTAAGTCCTGTTCAGGAACACATGCCTAGCTGCACAGGGGATAATCCCTTACTACTATGTTGAAGTGTGTTTGAAGTGACTGAACAGGAAAGGAATTGAGTTTCCTAATGGCAAAAGCAAGCTGTGTGATTTGAACCTCTGAGACTGGAAAATGTTCAATTGATTACAGAAGTGATAAAAATCGCTAAAAAAAAAAAATCCATTTCCCTGCCAGTGATACTGCAATATTCTCCTAGCTGAAAAGCATCTGAAAAGCCTAGATAAAGGTCTCTCCAACTCACCTTGAAGAACTCTGGGCCAGGAGAAAAGGGGAAACTTCAGACTTTGGGGAGCCCTACGCAGAGAGGGGAGCTGCCTTGAAAGGTGTACGGTCACTCCAGTCCTGTGATTTTTCTGGCAACCACCTCCTACTTGTGAGCAGAGGCATTGGTATGATTGCTTTAATAAAGCCCTCGGGTTCACAGTCCTCTTCCCCCAAGCTTTGCATACAGAAGAGGCTGCCCCTCTGTTCTTGAGAGCTGCTTTGACATTGCCTCATCTGCACAATGAAATCTCAGTGGACAACAATGCTCCTGCCTATGGACCCAAATCAAATAGCCAAAGACTGTACCCACACCATGCACTCCATTCTCCTCCTATGGCCCAGGCAGGCTAAGTACTGTCACGGCTGCTACCCAAAAGTTGGCCATCTCTCACCTGTGTGGGGCAGCATTTCAGGACTTACCTGGGAACACCGGGAGGAGCACGATTAGGCCGAGAAGGAACCTGAGGTGGGGGCCCAAAGGGATCAGGAGAGGCACCTGGCCTGGAGGGCACAGGGGGGGCACCACCCAGCGTGGACCCACCAGCAGGAGGTGGTCCAGGAGCTGGGCCTCGAGACCCAGGTCTGGCGGGTGGAACAGCGGGAGCTCTCCTCTGTGGCGTGGGGCTGGACGTAGGAGACCTGGTAAACAAACAGAGAAATTCAACTGCAACAACAGGCCTGGGATCCCTGTGTCACCATCAGGTCCCCATGTGCTGCCTTCAGTGTTCCTTCTTTAGTTTCACGTCGCTTTACGCACCACCCTTTGGCTTTCGAGGGCCACGCCAGGCTTCAGGTTGCCTTCAAAGCTACTTCAGGCCCCATCTAACCTAAGGGTATCGAAGCCTCCGCATCCTCTCTAAAGACGTAGCAGCCCTACATAGCCTTCAAAGCCTAGGAGCCTCCCAACACAAATACCCAGAACTCTTCATCCACAGGGAGAAGAGGGGAAGAGGAGGACTCCCTGTCTCAGTAGGAGGCCCCAGCTAGCCACTGAAGAGGCATCAGGCAGGTCTGTGGGGCTCTCCCCCTGAGCCTCTGGTACCTGCGTCCAGATGGTACGCTCTGCACCTGCAGCCAAGAGTCGTCCACCGGTGGGGGCATAGGGGTGCTGATAGTGCTGGTGTTGATGTCCCCGATGATGTTGAGGGCCTCTTTCAGGGCATGGTACATGCGCAGCATTTCGTCACGTCGCTGGGCCTGCTCTGCCGATTCCTCCATCAGCGTATTCTGGTCACCACAGGAGTATAGGTTTGCCAGCAACTCCGAATGGATAAAGTCCTTGGTCTGTAAATGAGCACAAAGAGAGAATTAATTCCCACTGTCTTCCCCAAAACACTCCATTCTGTCCCCACCTCTCCCTCCTTCCAAGCTGCCTTTGGTTTCTCTTCATTCTTTCTCTCCCTCCCTTTTTCTCCTTCTCTGTGTCTCCCCACCTCCATTGACCACAGTGTGATAAGTACATTGTTTATCATGAGGTGCATGATTGTCTTCGGCATGAGGTCTCTGATGGTTTTGTTGACAATTGCCATGTAGGAATCCACCAGGTTCCGGATCGTTTCCACTTGTCTCTCCAGCTGAGGGTCCATGGAGTGCATGAAACTGTCTGATCCATTCTCCTCCGCTTCACTGGCCTGCAGAGAAAAGGAGAAACAGACTGGTTCTTCACATGTAACAAAATTAGTTTTTCATGAGAGTGCCAAGAGAAGAAAATAAGGGAACACGCAGGAAACGCATGCAATAAATAAAACTTAAACTTACATTTTGAGCTGTGATTGTTCATGCACAGCTCAGTTTGTATAGACTTCTCCAGCTCAGATCTGAGGAGCTTTAAGAATAAAGCTGCTCTCTTAGTAGACTGTTATTACACAAAGGTGAAAGGCAACAGGGACTCCTGACCAAGGTTCACAGGTTATGGCTCTAGCGAATACTCAAAACTGTAATTTTTACTTTTAATGTTTATAGCTTCCTGAAAGGTTCTTCATCCGAGCTGGGTCTTCCATGCCCAGATTCAGTTTAGACCTGAGAATCACTCACCATAAATTAAGCCTTACAGGCGCTCTCACACACTGCATCTTTATCCTCATTACAGAAATGAGAAAACAGATACAGAGAGGTGAAATAACTGCTCAGACCATAAGTAGATGGAATAACCTAGAAAACCTTCCTGATCACTTTAACTGCAAATCCTGCATCATAAGTCATAATTATCTTGTCTTTCACACCAAGCAGATGAATCTCTTCCTGGCTGCCTGAAATGCATTGCTTAGCTTTCTGTAAGGTAAAACCTGGACTGTGCTGTTTGACAGCAAGCAATCACCAAGGCTCACCCATTTGGGATCAATTTCAAAGCAGCAAAGCATGAAAGACTGCTGCCTTTCTCAATGCTTATTTTAAAAAAACCCTTGATTTTATAAAGAAAAATCTTTCTTTTAAACCATCCCAGTCTGAAGGATTTGCAGCAGTGTAGGAAATTGCTTGTCTTTTGTTTTGGGGAACAAAAATATATGAGAAAGGGCAAATTCTTTTGTTCATTTGAGCTTTTAAGGAAGTGGACATCAAACAGGACAACTTAAAAAAAAAAAGAGGGTCAAAAACCCAAAAATAAGTTCGCACCAAGATTCAGAAGTCATACAAAAAGGGAGAAATAAAAAGAAAAAAGGAAAACTCAAACCAAGAACAGAAACAAACAGCAGCAATCCAACAGAAGGTACAAAGAGGGAGAAGAAGCAAATGCCTCTCAGGAAACTGTGACAAAAGGAAAAAACAAAAGAGAACTATCTGGTGAGAGCCCCAGGCGGCAAAACAGGCAGAGAGGGTCAGACTTACTTTGTCCTTGTCCTGGCAGGCCAGTTTGAGCATATGTGGAAAAAATTAAAACAAAAAGGGACAAAAAAATAAAAGACAACTTTTAGTTGGTCTCAGAATTTGGAGAAGATCCCATAATAGCACTGAACAAGCAAAAGACCAATCGCGCTAAAAATACATAAATACCTATATTACCCTGGAAGAAGAACAAGTGAATTGTTTAGCTAAACTGAAAATCAAAATGGGATGCTCTGCAAAGGAAATGGTATTGTTCACAACAAAGGGAAATTTACTTACCTACAATAGCTACTTGTTATTCATTACACAGGGTTTTGAGACAATCAACCTAGCAATCAGTGTTCCTATGTCAAACCACTCCATTTGCACACCAATAGGTGGCACCTGTCCTTCATGAGTACGTGTTTAAGAGGTCCAGTCTGGTCCAAAGCCAATTTGAAGTCATGTCACTGTTAAGGTCCAGTCCCTAATCTTTTTTTTTTTAGTATCACATCAGTTTGTCAGGAAATGCTTTAAGGCAAAAAACACAATCTTCAAGTGTAACAGGAAAGATGAATGCAAGAAGTCTATTAGAAGCAACAAATACAAACAGATAAGCAATTATCACTTTTCTAATGGGAAAACTATTTATAGCAGCTTCCTCTCACAGAGGAACAGGAAGGCTTTGAGCAGGAACATATTCCACAATTCCCTAGAACATAATTTTAAAGCAGAGCATAATGCTGACAGCAAGTATTGTGGGACAAGGCTAACAGAAGAGATAAGAGGTCTTGCTAAAGTAGCATATTAAGGTGTCTACCAAGCAAAAAAAAAAAAAAAAATTCAAAGAACATCCCTTCCTAATTGAGTGGGGGAAGGAATGGGAGAACAACTACTAAGCCAGGAAGCTCCTAACAAGGCTGTACAGTAAGTGTTACTAAAAAGGAATGGTGCCTTTGCTCAGCAGACACATACCACTTAGCAGTCAAGTAGTTAAATGTCCTCCTTATATTGGGAATTTAATGCCCACAAAACAAGAGCACTAGAAGAGTTTATTCAAGGCAGACTTTGCCTACTTTATCTCCCCTTTGAAGCTACCAGTTACTTTATCCCAAGCTTCCTTAAAGGAAGCACCAGGACATACTGAAAACTTAAATTTTTGTTCCAAAATATCCTCAGCTCAGGAAAGAGACAAAACCTTCACAGACTTATTTTTAATGTAAGAGGATACAGCTATCCTTCTTGAGATACATGCTGTGTTCCTTCTCATCCCATTATTATGGCTGTAACTTACCCCAACACGCTCTGGGTAGACTCCTGCACGAAGGAAGGAAGCCTTCCAGCTATCTACCTCCTCCTGGGTCTCACAGGCCAGCTCCAGCTGCCGGTAGTCCTTGTAAACATTCCTGAGAGGAAGACAAACATTTTATTCTTCCCTATTGCAAAACAGACATTTGCCCATATTCGACAAAGATGACAATGAGCAGGGAATCTTCCTATCATTTTGAGGCAGATACACTTAGTCCCTTGCTAGTACCCTCATGACATCCCTGCTGAGGGAAAAGAAATGAATTTCTCATGAGCAAGTCTGCCCCCAAATCAGTTGTGTCCCGCTCTCCCCAAGCCTCTAGCCCTGCCCTAAAAGCCCTAATTTCAACAGGGCCTGAGAGACTCCCTTCTCAGTTCTGCTCACAGGGGACCCAGGTAGGCTGGAGAAATCCAGCAATCTCCTATAGCTTTCCCTATTCACTCACTAAGAACACCGATTTTAAGTATATACTCCAGCCACAGCCAGGCCAAGGTAACCACAGCAAATAGCTGAAGACTAAGGTCACTCTGTAGACCATGCACTGGTGAAGAAAGAAAATGGTACACATCTGGAAGATCAGAAAGAATGAAGCCAGATTTCTAAAAAGTCCCCTGTCTCCCCCCAAAATTACTATCCTTAAAGGATATGCACATCTTTCCTGGACAGCTAAACTAACACACTCATCTCTACTCCCTCCTATCTAATATTACATAAAGTTTGTCCCTAGCTTCAACAGCTTGGCATGTTGAGATGTGAGCATACCTCTGTTCAGTGTTGAAGAGAGCAAAGATGTGCTTGCTGGACATGAACCCCTTCTCAACATCTCGCAGTTTCAGGTTATCCACTGGTAACATATACTTCTTCTCCTTCTCCTGAAAAGGGGATCAGTAACAAGTCACTCACTGCTCCAAAGAAGCTTCTACTCTGCCAGCGTGGAAGTCAGTCAGCAATACAGTCCCTACGTCACGAGAGGCATTCTCAACACAGGTCCTCTGGTCCCTTAAGTCTGTGAGAAAAGGGGACCTCTAGAAAGAGGAGTTAGTCCTTGCTGACTGCTTTTGTCATGTAGCCCAACAACCCTGCCCCATTAACTCCTCCAGGAGCAGGCAGCAGCATGGCACCATCCCCATTCCCCAGGCTGTGATCAACATCAAGGTCTTCACTCTTGCCAGCAAGGGGTCAGTCAGCACCGAGACCCTCACCAGCCACTTGACACCCAGAGCAGGTCTGCCTGGGAAAGGCTCCTCATACCTCTGTTCTCAGGCCAGCACTGATGGAGTGAAACACGGCTGCTGGTCAGAGAGGGGGACAGCAGCCCTCATAGCCTCACTGTCACCACCTCAGTGTTTTACTTTTAATCACTACAAGCCTATATCCAGGTTCAAGAAAAGCTAGGCATGTGATAGAGAGAGAAGGTGGCTTGACACAGAAGTTATGGACTATATCAGCTTAAATTCACCTCTTCAGAAAAGCTGACTTCCTTACTTCATCCTATCACTGTCCTACGCTCTATTGGTTACTGTGAACCCTTTTAAAGTATTAAGCAAGCAATAATAAATATGCATCAGAAGATCAAAGAGCAGGTCTGGCTACAATAATACAGGTTACTGTAACATTACCTGAAGGCCTCCTGTATTGGAAAAAAATCAAGTAACTATGCTCATTAATGAAAATCTCACACTCCAAATGATTAGAAGCTCAAGTAATATAGGCAGTTTACTACCTGGTGAATGTTAAAAACCAGAGTCTGAAATTCCAGCAACCAGATTCAGAGAGCTTTAAGGGACCTGTTTTCCAGAGTAACTGCACCCACAACCCTCCAGTCTGGTTCTTATGAGACATCTCCAGCTTAACACAGAACAAGACATCCAAAAACCATCCTCAACATTTTTGACCATAGGTATCATTTTTTAACAAACTTGATCTTAATTTTACATTTACGTTCAGAAAGTCAGAAATCATTCTCCCCGCTTAGCTTCAAGTCTGGATCTACAGCAGATTAACAGAAGTGAGTTTGGTTTAAGGTCCCCATTTGGAACATCCTGTTCCAGCTGGGTATTATACCTCAACATAACAAGAGAGGGAGCCATCACACTGGTCTCCAAAAGGCAGAATTGCAGCTATCCAAGACTGAAATAGAAACAGAGCATACTTTTGTGTGCAAGCGTGCATGTGTGACTGTCCCCTTGCGAGCACGTCGTGTGTTTGTAGACCTTTCTTAGCTGGAAACAACACGATTGCTCTCAGGGGAAACAAGAATGGAAAACAAAGATAGTCAGTGAGCAGAGATCCTGAAGAGCTAGCTAGAAAGGAGGGGCAGGGCAGAGCAGCAGATAAGGATGACAAAGCTGCTGAGCTCAAACACCCAGAGGATGGCAAGTCCAGCCTAACATCCTCTTAAGTTTCAGTTAAATGGAGTTTGCCAAGGATACCAGACAGTACATGGTTCAGACGTACCCCAAAGATCAAACTATACCAGTCCATCATAAAACTTATGCAACAAGAACATCCCAGAAGCCAGCACCTAGAAAACAGATCACTTGGGTAGCTGCCAAATTCTCCATTCTCTCTCAAAGATGCCAGGCTACGAAAGCAGGATTGCTCTTTCATGCAAATTTCCCCAGATTTTTTAGTATTGTTGATCAATCTAGATTAGAGGTGGGCAAGCATTTTTGTGATGGGACACCTGTCAGCCAGGTACTAGTCTCAGAGCCACACAGACCACTTGAGGGTCTGTAAGCCGCAAACAGCTTCCAGCTTTCTATTACTTTGGGTTATTATTATGCTGGTTTAGGTTGAACTAGTGACCTAAAAGTGAAGTACACCAACTGCTAAGTCCCTGAGCAAGACAAGCAATCCCCACCAGTCTCACTTAATTGGAACTCCCTGAATCCACCCCACAGAGTCCCCGGGCTAGTAAAAAAAATAACTGATGTTAAAGCTGTCTCAGAAAAATCATGCTGCCTTAGAACCACATCATTCCATAGAAATTTAGCAATGGAGTCATTCTTCAGGAAAAAAAAGTCAAAAGGTAAGGGAATCCCATGTCCCAGATATGGAAATAGATGCTCTTTGCCAGAGTTTCAACTTTCACCCCTTCCAAGCTCTTGCATAAATGCTGCCACGTGATCAAGACAACACTATCTCTGCATGCTAATCCTTCTATACGCCAGAGGAAAGACGCATGTATCTGTCTGCCAGCATGAAATTATCAGTCCTCTGACTCTGAGGTAGCAAGAGCAATCAAATGGAAGACACTGGCGCAAGGCAAGAAACCCCCAACCCCCACATGCTGCAGGGCAATGCACACTGCAATGAGCCCCTGCACCTCTCCATCTCCCCACACCTCCCCCCTCCCACTCCCCCACTTTGGTCTTTCCAGCTTCTCAGTTTTCAACCCAGCCTGTTTTATATCAACACTCTGACTTCATTTCCTGAATGTAGAGACAGGAAAGCGTGGAAAGAGCTGCCAAGGGCTGAGCCTCTCAAAACTTTGGCTGAGTGCTCTGCCCATATGTTAGCAATCTGGCAGTATGTGCTATGGCTGAACAGCATCCTGGCCAAGAGGGGAAAAGGGCTTCTCTCTCTAGCTTTCGAGACTTGGAGGGGAGGGAAGAGAAGGAAGAGCCAGCACACATCGAAATGGGAAAGTAGTTTGTGAAATACTATATTCAAAGCCCTCAGTCTGATCCCAAGAGGCTTATGTTGCTCATAAGCTATCTCCCCTCATCTATAAGAAAAAAAAAAATCAGGCAGAACTCTCTCTCAGCAGCAGAGTATGTTATGTAAAATGTGCATGTTGGCTGTGAGTTAATCTGTAGAGCCATGAGGCCAAGGAGAGGTAGTGAAGTGGCAGAAGCACTCAGGCTAGCTATACAAAACAGAACATGGATGCTCAGTGTTGGCTAAGGAATGTTGTAGGCACAGGGCAAGCTACCTCTAATCAGGGCTGCTGCTCCCAGCAGGAGTCACACTGCTTGCATGGAGAACTGCATAGAGATATGACTGCAAGCTACTTGCACAGGCAGGATAAATGCCAGAGGATTACTCCCCCGCCCCCAATATAGTGCAGATACAGCCAGACATATGGCTCTGTACTTTGCATCTACCAAAGAAAGAAAATACACATGGCCAGGAAGGAGACCAGGATCCATTAGCCATTCCAATTGTGGAGTGTGAAGCACAACAGCTGGAGGAAAAAAAGGGATACTGCAGTTGCAGCCTGATGTTGCAACATCCTTATCATGGCTACACACCTCCTTATGGTGGCTAAATTCTAGAGATTGGTTTTGGCCAGAGACAGCAATGGTTTGCACTATCATCTGAATTATTTGTTGCTACCCTTAGGTAATAACCTACAAGAAGTTCACAAAATTCAGCAGGCAGCAAGCCAGCCTGACTCAAAGCATTTCCTCCATTCAACTAGACTGCCTCAACAGCAAGTTAAATATTCCTGCTCTTGGATACATGTGAGATGAAGCTGACAGATGCATGTGTGGGCTCCCCTAAGGTTGGAAATTGGCACTCACAGTACAAGAAATTAATTGGCAGAATTATTAGGTCTCAGTTTGCATTTGGAGCACAAATAAACTAATTAAAGGTTTCCCTGTAGCTGTTATGACAAACACCTCCTTTTGCACAGAGGCAAGGGTCTGTGGATATGGGAGACAGAGCATTGCCATTGTTTTAATTGGTGGCCATGTGAAGTTAGGAGAAATTCATCTTGCTTAAACCTCTTAATCTTCTTTCATTCTTGTAAGATGTAAAGCACTACGAGTAAACAAACCTGCCCCAGAGATGACTAGTTTCAGTCAAATCATTTGTGTTAAACACATGCACAACATTTTGGGAACTCCAGTAATAAAACTCTACTCAAATGGAAAAACATTAACATTATAATTGATAGTAAACACACTGCATGAATACATGCACACTACAAGATTATTAGGAAGAAGTCTCTGAAAAATAGTCTGGAGTATTTGAAAACAAGTTAGCTGAGCATTTTAAGTTGAACCAACCCCCCCAAACAAGACATTACCAACCACTTTCTGCTTCTTGTCTTTGCAAAGAAAATGCACATTAGATGAGCTGAATTTCTGAGCTGTGATTCTTCCAGGAAGCCCTAGTCATCCTACAACATACATGCATCTTGAGACCACCTTTCCAAAACACAGCCCACCTCTATCGCTTAACTTCTACCCTCAGAGTTTTACTGGACACTGTGATCACTGCTCCAAGCTGCAAAGCAGCTGTAATGGCTTGTTTACATCAGAAAGCTGCCTTGGTTTAACTTAAACAACACACCCTAAGATTTTAAGCTGATTTAGTTCAAAAGCTCTGTAGACACTAGGCCTGGACTCATGTGATTAATAACAACCATTACTGTTGGGTTAGTAAACACAGCAATGGTAATCAAATCACCTGCACAAAAGTAAAGACTTTTATTTACATCAGATGAAATAATGTGCAGATTGAAACATGCAGCTAAGGGCAACCCTAGGAAGCCATCAGAGGGTGTACGAGGAAGCACAGGCAGAAACTGAGTAGCTTAAGAGGGGCTACAGTGCCCAAAACTCCACTGTCATGACCTCTCTAAGGTCACAACAATGTCCACCAGCCTTCGCAAAGGACAAGCAGGCATTTCTTCCTATACCTGACCCTGTGCCAAGACAGGGATGAACCCTCCCAGAGCATTTGACTTGCTTTGATGAGGTAAAGCGCAACACACATGCAGTGTTGCACACCTTCGGGAAAAGGAGAGGGTTGGTTACCCTTCCCCAGTGCATGGTTAGAGCCAAAGCAGGAGTTCCGGGCGTTCGTATTTTTGGCCACAAATCTTAACCATCCACCAGCATGCATACACGAGAAGGGGATCCTGGAAGGGAGACATGTGGCATACATAAAGCCCTCTTTATCCCTGCAGCACCAGGGAGAGAGGGCGCAAACTGCTCAACCTAGGGCTAACATCTGGAATCATTACATAGGAGCCAAGCGCCACAGAAAGCGACAGCATTCCTCAAGTTTCCATGCGGGGTAGGGAACCTTCCTTTCCCCTGCGCAACCCCATCCGCCAGCCGGCTCACTTCCTGCCAACCTCCGGCCTTCCCAGCAGCCAGCAAGCTCCTCCCTCGAGTCTAGTTAGCTTTCCACTGCCACGTCAATTGAGGCAGAAGGACAGAAGGGAAGCAAGAAGGGAGGGAGCAAAAAATCAGAAGAGGGAGGGAGGGAGGCTCAGCAATGCCAGACATAGCGGGGGGAGAAAAAGAGGGGATGCGGATTGCTCCTGCAGTAGCTGGAGGTGAGCTGCAAAGGCAACTGGCCAAGGTGGGTCAAAGGACCCTTTTGAGGACTTGGAAGCAAAGGCTGGTCCTGTTTGAGCTTTGCTCCGGACCCCAGGCAAAGGGCTGGTATAAAGGACAGAACTGGGCAGAAGGAGACGAGGGTGCATGGGGCCTGGGAATCCTCCCACACAGTTCCACAGGGAAGAAAAGAAGTTGAATGAAACAACTTCTGCGCACCTGGGTGACAGCCAAAGCTTCACAGCATTTTCTCCCCAAACAGCAGTAATAGATTTTTTTTTTTTCCCCCTCTTTCTAAAAAGGTGCAGCATACGCCAGGTGGAAACCAGGTACCAGCCTGATACCAGCACTGGAAGAGGAAGGAGCTTGGAAGCTTGCTCCAAATTGGAAACATGCAGAGAGCAACATTTCTTCTTCCCAGCTGCCAGAAAAGGATGTTTCTTCAATCAGGACTTGGACTTTCTTTCACCCCACCTCTGCCCCCAAAATCCCATCCCAAAAGCAGGGAGGGGAAAGGACTAATGAGCTGCTGATAGCCGGAGAGCAGATCGCAGAGGCTCCACTCCGTCTGCCCAGTGTTCAGACTACCTGTTCAGGACTACGAGATTGTACAGTAGTCTGCACATTGGTTAGGCTGTGCTGGGATACACCACACACTGCCAGTGCTGCACGGGGACGGCAACACCTGCACGGCAGAGGGACATGCTTGGAGAGGGTGGGCTGCGGGGATAGCTGCATGCAAAGTTCACTCATCCCTCAGCCTGGGAGGATATAACCCTTTGGAGCCATGCTTGATGATCACTTTTACCTGCCTGTTCACTAGCCTACTTACAACCCTCTTTTTCCTCCTCCATCTCTCTCATCCCCTTCTTATTTCTTTCAGCTTCATGCACTTGTCCCAGGGGTAGCTGTGTTCAGGATGGCTTATGTTTCACATGCTGAACTTTGCCATAAAATGCAGAGATAGACACACAGGCCTGGCAGAGTTACAACTGCACTGTGCTTTGCTACCTGAGAAGGCAGGATCAAGCACAGAAAGGTGACTGGAGAGAAAGGGGATTTCACATGGTAAAGAATGTTGGTCATTAATATAAAGAAAAACCCACAAAGAATTGAAAGTTGGAGGTTTGGATGCTCTGGAAGATGTGTTTGTTTTGATGTTTGTCTGGAAAAGAAAGAGAAACAGTGAGTGAAAGCATAAATGAGGACTGATTAAGACTAAGATATCACCCATGAGAAAACATGCACTTGTGAAAAAAGATGAGTGAATGAATGAAAGACCTCCACAGAGGATGTAAGGAGAAGGAACAGGTTCCAGAAAGCACCTGAGAGCAGTGTGAAAGCAGGAGAGGAACAACCTCCAAGCAGACCTACTCCTATGGTCTATAAACAAGCTGGATGCAAAAACCTGGCTGCAGCCAGACCCATCACAGCAAGTTTCTGATGACTCGTGGGCATCAGAACAAAGACAAAAAGATTTCTACCAGCTGAGCTGGGCCTCAAGGACACAGACTGGGGGGGGGGGGGGGGGGGGGGGGGGGGGGGGGCGCAGGGGGAGTGGGGAACAGGGGGGAGTGCATGTGTGTGCAGTGGGGGAATAATCTCAGTATTGATCAATGTATGTATTTTTAAACTAGAATTGGGTACAAGGCATTGACAGGTACAGAAGCAGCAGCTATCTAGTGACTCTCAATAAGGTCACATCTTCCTCAGGACAGGAGAGAATACTTCTGTAATTCAAGCAAAAGAAGGCATGAAGACAGAGAAGAGAGCTCAAGCACAACTGATTAGCAGGAATCAACATGATGCATAAAGAATATGAAGCACCCCCCACGCACCTGAAAGTACCTAAAACTCAGCACCCAACCCTCCTGTACACACAGGACTCAAATGCACTAACACTGCATGCAACACATGAATACTTTCACACAAGCAAATAAGGCCATAGTCTTCTCATGTAGTCACCTGTTCTTACAAGCCCCAAATTTCTAGTACATGATTTACCTGAGTAAGGACAGAAGGTCCCATCTGTATTGTACATTCACACAAATTCCCAAAGGAAACAGCAGATATATCCATCTACCCAGCTGTGCAAACACTCCAGTACACGGTGGCACACAGTCACAGGCACTCCAGCAGAAACAGTCACCCTTGCAAAGCAGAGTGCGCAAGGGTCCCCTCCAGCAGGCAGTAAGCTTTACTAATAGGAACGACTGAGCACAGTGCTCATTGCATCTTGCCTACAAGGTCCCCATCAGCAGCAGCTCTAGCCCAGCTCACAGACCGTCTTTTCCAGCAGGCAGGAAAGCCCTGCACAGAAGTGGGCACTGTGCATTTCATAAGGGATTCAAGGCAGAAGGACTATTCAAATCAAATTCTTGTATCGTGTCCACTATGGTGCTTGCTGAGCAGCTAGCCAGTGTGCTGTGGTGCTGTGCTGCTGCTCCAGCCCTGGGGACACTGTGGCCTCCCTGAGCAAGGAAATCTTGCTCTATATTGCCAGCAGCCAGAGCAGGCTCCTCCCCACCTCTCCCACCCACCGCTGGTCTGTGGCATAATCCCACAGGGTTCAGGAGGTGCAGGTACCTCAAGGAGGGTCTCCAGGTCTTGGGAGGCCAGCTTTTTGTGGGGCCGCTCTCCATGGGGTCAGTGTTTGACTCATTGAAAGGAGACAGGAAGAAAAACAGAAAGCCCAGGAGCACACACACATGCTCTTGGCAGCAAGGCATAGTGGGGAGCCAACTTTCCACCCCCGCCTGGCCTGGTCTTTCCTTCCCCTCCCATTCCCCAGCACACTCCTTCAGGCCCCTCCAGAGCATCAACAGCCATATATCCCTGCTAACATGTAATGCTGGGCCCTTTAAGACATTTTAAGTTTCAGTTCCTTTCTTCAGAGGCAGAGGAAAAACAAGCCAGCACTGCGGAAAGACTGGTATTTCACTAATGGGGTCCAGATGTCTTCGTTCCGCAGACTCTGGATCCTGGCTTGCAAAACAGGGCAGGGAGAGGCTGTGCCCTCACTCCTCCCAGCTCCAGAGGTGCTATCCTAGCCCTCTCCCTCACCCCACCGCACACCTTCTCACCCTGCTCCTTCCCCCACTATCACCCACAGCTCTGTCACCAGCACTTTCATCCACACAAGACAGACTCAGCTCCCACCTCCTTCCCTCTGGAAAGCTGCCAGAGCACAGGGGAACTGGGACAAGAGGGCCTGCAGAAGCACAGGGTGGGGCAGACAAAGCCTCCCCCTTCCTCCCAGACCTTAAGTGAGGAAAGATCATGGTATACAGCCTTTGAAAAACACATGAGAACTTTCCAGGAGCTGTAGAGAACACAAGTTCTCCTGAATTGGTGGAGGAGGAGAGCTCTGGGACAGACATGCAAAGATAACCCTGTCTGACAGAGGACCATGCACTGCTTTGGGATGGAGCCAGCTCCATGCAGGACTGAGGTTTGGGACAGGAATCCCCATGCTCAGGGCTTTCTAAGCTGCTCCTCAAATGCACCAACTCTTAGCCTGACTCAACTATGGAGTCCAGGTGGACATTGCTTCCTTTCTCCATCACAACAGCCAGTTATCAAGGAGTTGAACTTGGGGAGGAATCAAATAAAAACATGCTTCCCTTTTCTCCCCTGCTCCCACTCAGTTGAAGACAAAGGCTCCTTTTTTTGGAGGCAGCTCAGACCTCATCAGCACTGGTTCTCATGTGTTTAAGGGACCAAGGCTGGCAGTGAACTCTTTTCATTAGGCAGCTCTACCTCTTGCTATGCAGAAGGGACACAGTGCAGACCTCCAGCTGCTATGGACTCCCAAGGCTGCCCTCCTTGGATGGAAGGGAGGTCCAATCCCCATCCCAGGCAACTGGAATCTATCAACAGTTTACACATCCCCACTGCAGCCCTCCCTCCCACTCCCTGGGGAAGAACAGGGAGTTCTGATCATCTCTGTAGTACAGATGTAGCAGCTGGCTTTGATTAAACTACTTGATGTTTACAGCCACTTGACCTGCATATGCAACCTAGAGGAGAGTGAAGCCTCCCCAAGCAACTCTGAATACAAAGGGCAGGGGTCTTATAGCAGAGACACACTGATTTAGCAAAAGACATTCCAATGCCTGGTTCTTTAATTAGGAAATTGCTGCCCGCTCATCCATAGCAGCACAGCAGCAGTCTCCATGCAGAAAGCAATATTTAGAGGCTGATTCATCACCATATTTGTCATCATTTCCACCTGCTGAGAATGAAACAGGCCCACTGATACCAACTAGACAAGAAGCCAGGCCTAGCTACAGCTCCCAGGCACACTATTGTGTGCCTCAGAACACCTGAGGGACACAAGCCACAATAAGAGGCAGAGCAGTTTCTTTATTTGCAATCAGAAACCCCAATCAACTCAGAATGCATGACTACATCACACCAGGCATTTTTCATCCCTCAGCACACTGAGTGGGCTAACCCTTTCGATCATGTCCTTACCAAAACCATCTAGCTATTCTCTTTTCAAAGTAATCAGAAAAGACAATTATCTACCTTTGTCTTGCACAGGACACAACAGACTGTTGACAATGATAATTTCAGCTGGGACAATTCTGTCCACTTATATCATTTCCCACAAACAGAAAGACACCACAGCACGTTGCTAGAATTCCTAATATTCAAGACTTTCAAGCAACTCTACAGAGCAGGTCCACGTTCCTATCAGTGATATTCCACACATAACTGTACTTTTGATCAGCAGTACTCTAACCATTCACAATTCAAACAGTTTTACAGATAATGCATTAACTGGCATGTTTAATATAGAAACATTAAAAAAAAAAAAAAAGACATTCCTGCTTTGCAGGTTTAACAACTGAATCCTGAAGAGGTTAAATAATTTACTCAAAGTCAGAAGGAGCCAGCACCTGAGCTGCAGCTTTGGGTCCAGAGCTCCTGTTGCTACGCCCAGAAAGGAGATACCTTTTTTTCTTGCGACCAGGAGAGATGCATGAAAACCTCTGCCATACTCCTTCAGGAAACTCATCATGGCTGCCCCACAAATACCAGAAAGTCCAAATCTTGGAACTAACCCATCACACCCTTGATCACAGCTGCCATAGCAAGACAAATAAAGGTCAAATTCATTCCAAGTGTCTGTCAACTTTATGCTGAGCCAGGGCTTCAAGCATAGATGTTACTCCTTGTGCGTCAAAAAAAGCCACGTTCACATCAATTCAGAAATGCTCAGCAATGCTGAGACAACAGGGAAGCCGGCCCAAGGATAGTTGCAGCTTGTGTCACAAGCTACAGACAATATTCAGAAGATACATCTGTAACACCCACAGAACTGAAGGCCTTATCCTCATCAGATGTCCAAGACTCAAGTCGCAGAATTGAGCTACTCACCTCATCATCCTTGTACCAGGAGAGGTTCTCCGCTGTCAGGACAAACCAATACTCCTTGGAGCCACCCTTCATGATCCCAATGTTATTGATGGTGAGCCAGCCCTTTCGGATGACCTAAGTGGGTAGAAGCAATGAGCGTTAACAAGGGCCCTAAAAGCCTGGCCTTAGGCGACAGAGAAAAGATCAGAGGGTATCCCTGCACACAGAGTAGTATGGAAAGACAAGGAACACCGTGCTCTCTGCTGCTGCCAGAAGAGCCCCCCACTCAACTGGCCAGTGAAGGTCTTTGCCTCGAAAGGGCCAGGAATAGTATAAAAAGGACGCAGGAAGGAACCTGGCAGTGCTGTGCATTATACCCTCTGCCAAGAGGAAAGAGATGCAGGAAGAACTGCATCAAGAGTGCCTCAGACACTGGCACAACCTAAAAGCACCAGATCACAGCAACACACCCAGGAAAGGCCATGCCTAGAGGAAACCAGGACACCAGCACACCTTTCGGCACACTGCATGTGTGGAGTGCTTCACCCAACTCAGGGGTGGGGGGAACCAGTTCAAGAACAAGAGACGGGCAAGCAACCCAGAAAGGACTGAGTTTAGTAAAAAGGAGACACTAAGTATAACAGAACAAAATGGTGCATCTGGAATTAGTACCCTGGACTTCAGCATACCCAGGTATTTGAGTAGTCATATTAATTTAGGGCAAAACAAGTTCCTTTAAGTTTAGTCTGTAAAGAAGCCAGGCTATTACTCTCTAGGGAACTCCAATTCACCAAGTGCTGGTTTAGAGCCTCACACATGCAGTAATCAAAATGCAAGTATGCATCAGCTTAAATACATTAGCTTTTATATGTGTTACTGCACTGTTAACACCCAAAAACATCTGCATGCATTATGTGTGTGTACCTTGTTGTATGGATGTGCCAGCTGACAACGACCTGGCATTGAAAAACCATGTGACTGCACTGCATATTAGCAAGTTGCACGGTGTGAGCAGCCTACCATAGAAGTACACAATCCTTTTAATTGTCAATTTACCTTATAAAGGTAAACATAGGAGCATTGGATCTCCATCTCATGCCTACTGTTAAGCTCGAGATAGTCCTATTCTCTCTGTGGACAGGAGGGGGCAGTGAAACAGAACCACACATCCTTGGATTACTGCTTTTTATCTCCACCCACTCACAAGATGTACCAGCAGTTCTCAATTTTTCCTCAACATACTACCTTTTCACCTCATTTCTGCTTCACCTGTGTCTAGTGCCAGCTGCCCTCCTCTCCCCATTCAGCAGCAGAGGGAATAATTTGTTTATCCACTGTTCTTGCCTTCCCAGATGCAACATTAACGTTCATTAGCACACCCTGCTGAGTGGCCTTCTACTCACCAGGATCTCATCCTGCAAAGGGGAACCATAGCAACAGCAGCAGAGCAGAGAGCAGGAGAGGAGCAAAGAGAGGAGAGATTGTTACTAGGAAAGCTGGAGCAGGAGAAGAGAGGCTCAAAAATAAAATAAATTGGAAGCTGGTACCAAATCTTTTACCCCAGGTGTTAACAAGAGCAACCCCCATCCCAAAACAAAGTCTGCTAACGGGAGAGCCAAAGCACTTTACAGGTAGATCCAGAGTTTGCCCTTTACACTCTCAGACTCAGCTCTTCTTTAAGGTATACTGCAGAGGATGGGGTTCCCTACAGCTGCTCTGAGATACCATGAAACGGATGGTTGGCCAGCCCAACCTGCTGACCTACCTGCCTGTCAACAGTACTGAAACAGCCTGCATGTTTATGTGCAGTGAAAGGTGGTCAAACACGTTATAAAGAGGATGGATGTCAGGAGTGAATGTCTTTAAAAAGACTAAGCAAAAGCATTTGCTTCCATTCTCTGTGAAGCTGCTTGTAAGGCTTTGTTTCTACAAGACCTTCCAGCCTAGATAGCCTTGCCATGTACCCAGCGAACCTGGGAGAAAGCGTCATTAGCCCCTTTTTAATTGTGTGTACACTCCTTACAGTTCCTGAAGGAATAAGGGAACTCTTCCCTTCCACTGCTGTCCTCTCCAATGGATGTGTTCTCATACATACCCAGTGCAACCATGGCTGTAATCACCTTTTGTCTCCCTGTACAGAGGTTTAAGTATTTCCAGTGAAGTTTTCCAGAAGAGAGTCCATGAACTCTCTTGAAATCCCTTTTCAGAAAGTAGATACCACTGATGGGGAAGACAACTAGAAAAGACAATTCTATACTGTAACAGTTCAGTCCTAGTGTTCTGTACCCCTCACCTCAGCAGAAAAGTTAGCACAGCTAGTGAAGGGGTTGAACAAACAGGGATTTACACAACATTAATTGGGATTTCTAACAGAAAAGCAAGACCAGATCTTGATTATGAAGCATCCATTTCCCTCTACAACACTTTCCGTCCATTGCTGCTACATGCTCAGTTATTCCTGACTGCAGTGAGCCTAAAACACTATCCTCCAGGTGTAAACGAGTTTGAAGAGTTAAAAAAAAAAAACAAAAAACAAACTTAGAGCACTGCTGCATCCAGCCCAGCACTTGACCACCTGGTAGCTTCCAGGTAGCAAACATGTCCTTCTTGCAGCAGTGAAGGAGATGGAACTTGGCCTACCTGGTTGCCAGCTGCCTTCTTCTTGCTCATCTGGCTGCTCCTCTGCTGAGCACTGCAAACAACAGCAGAGACATTCAAAACCCCTCAGGCTCTTCTTGATCACCTAAATCCTGCTCCCATCAGATAGCTGCTACAGTGAGTTCACGCCTTTCACCACAGGCTTCCAAAGCCTTAATAACCCAATCTATTTCCATCTGCTATCTCAGCCTGGTCTACTCATCTCACTCCCACCTAAACCATACTTGGGTCACTAGCCCTCCACAGCTGCTTTTTCCCCCCGACACAACCCTAATACTTAACTCCCCCTTCTACACATCCCTATTCTCCTCCCCAGCCTTGCAATACAGAGCCACTGAAAAACAAGCAGTACAGAGAGCTGAACCATACTTTGGGACCACAGCATCTGCACCAGGGCCTTTGCAACCCATTTGCTGGAGCAGCTATAGGACAGAGCCACAGGAAACACATGCAGAGAAGAGGAGGCAATAGGATGTGGGTGCTTACTTGGCAAAGCCAATGAAATCCTCATGGTTTGTGTTCATGTAAGCCAGCTCGATGTCTATTAGAAGCATGACCTGCCAAACAGAGGCACAGACAGAGCAAGACAGACATTAGTGATTGACAATGCTAAGTCAGGGGCAGACAGCCCTGTACATTGTTCATCTGATCAGACCTCTGAAGCCAGACACCCCTGGGCTCAGGCCCCTCTAGCCTAGACTGTCCTTTCACCCCACCCAATCTCCCCTCTTACACACACTCCTGATCCCCTACCTGATCTTTGGTCCTGCCTTCTCTTTCGCGGATGTGAGTAGTAACAATCCTCTCCATTTCCTCACGCAGATGAGGGTACTGGCTAAGCTGCAGGAGAAAGAAAACACGTGCACATGGGAAAGGGAGGTATAAAGGGGGGAGCAGCCCCCCACATGTATGCATGCACACACCCTGCAATCAGATATTTTCAAGGGAAGTTCTAGAACACTGGACTTGCAGACAGATTTTTTCCAAGTTCCTGGAGGTCTGCTGGGGGCAAAGTTCATTCCTTCTTGCTTTGAGCTTCAGAGAAAAGCTCTTGTCACTCTTGCAGCAACCTTTCTGCCTCACCAGAGGCCTGCTCTAAACCCACCATTCTTCCTGGCATAAGGTTTTTGACAAACCCCAGATGTAAACGCACTGCTTATTGCTTGTTGGGTTCTTCCTATTAAAGTGAACAATTTCTCTAGATGTTCAGCATCTCATTGTAGTACACTAAGTAGGTGAATGGCCTGTTGCTACAACCTGCTAAATCCTATGGGAAGCATCCCTGGGAAATGAAGTGGATTTCAATCCCCATTTGCTGAGGCATAAAGTGAAAGCATCTGGTGCTCTCCAACATCTGCAAGCAGAGACAGAGGATCTGACCAACTCAAGGGCACACATTTTCAAGAAACACTGTGCTCTGGGCATCCAGCTGCTTCTACCTGCTCTCCACCTGTGTTGGGGCAGGATTACATAGCTGAGGTCTGTATTCACATCACACCTACACCACACTTTTTGCCACATTACTGAGGAGGGATTCCTTTCCTGCCCAGACAGAGAAGTAGAAGGACTTTACTAGCTGTGGTTCAAGAGTACCTACAGAGATCGTACATGAGAAACTTCCATAATCAGCACCCTTAAAGCCCTCTGGGTTTCACACAGCACCTACCTACCTGCCTAGATTCATGAGCCTCTAGTGATTTCAACAGCAGTAATTGTATGCTTCTCAGGTCAGGCCCAGCACAGTCAAATGAAATTAATCCTCCAGACCCTGGATCTAGCCCTTCCTTCCCCACTTTGCTTATCCCATGTGAAATAATTTCCTCCATTTTTTTTTTTTTTTAGTATTACCTCCAATTCGACTATAATGTCAAACAGCATTTCCTAATATCAGTTTTTTATATCCCCTCAAGGGGGTGTATTAAAAAAAAAAAAGAAATCTCGCTTGCCTATGATCTCTACTGCATTTGGGTTTTTCTCTCCAATTTACATGGGAGCTGCTTCTTAAACTGGTTTGCCTTTTCTTCTGTATATAGAAGCAATTATAACATGTTAGAAGGAACTAGCTCAAAGCATGCAGCATCACTACTGGAAACCAGATCCCACACTAACTAGCAGCAATATTCCTAACATCTGATTACAAATAGTCTCAAACCCTTTCAGCACACTTGCAGTCAAGCAAGTTGCAATAGCCTGGAACTGAAATTGAGGACTATCTTTGACACTGCCTATTTTCAAATGCGTGGTTTGTTTTGAACGCTAATTACTCTACAGAGGCAGGAAAAAACAAGTAGAATTAGTGTTCCCCACCACCACCTTGTCTGGAAGCACAAACTGGGTGTTCTCCATGATCTTTATGGTTCAGGCAGCTGGTTGCTTCAGAGACACACAGGCAAAGCTTCCTGTTTCCTTTGGGGGGATTGGCAAAGGATAGATGGGCAAGTTATATCAAACGGAAAAACAGGAAGTTGGAAAACCTCTAAGCAAGTCTCAGCTTCTTTGCTTCAAATTAAAAAAAAAAAACACAACAAAAACCAGTCAACAAAAATACATCAAACCTCCCACCACCACCCCCCTCCCAACTAGTACAAATGCACACAAAGTGCAAAACAAGTTGTGGTTTATTCAGAACCCAGGTCATCCAGAAACAATAAGGTGCAAAAATAAATTGACAGCATCAGTCCCCATGCAGGAGCTTCCAACCCCAAGCATGCACAGGAGAAGCAAGGGTGGGCAAGGAAAGAGGACACAAACAAGCCACAGGATGTCACACCACCAGAGAACATGCAATAGGGCACAGAGGGGCAAGGAGTTATCACCAGCAGTACAAACAGCACCCAGAAATGCCATGACTGAAAGACAGGAGAGCAGGTGACCCTTCAAGGGGTTAAGTCTGTCAGCCTGGGATCATGTCCCAGCTCAAGTGGGTTTTCAATCCTGTTTTAGCTGCATTTGCCTGTTTAATCAAAATACAAGCTTACAGCCCTCTTTGAAAACCAATTTGTCCCAATGTTCCTTAGTTCCCCTCTCTTTGCAGATTCCAGGAATCCTTGCCAGCACACCAAAGATCAACCTTTAGCTGAAGGGCTGCTGACTTGCAAGACTTTCCTGCACTTGTGAAATGCTGCAGTGCAGTCTGGCACAGAAGGTTCCTGCTTTTGGAACAACACTAGCTAGAACATTATCCTCCTAAACATAAGGGCTTACATGCTTACACCAGCTTTCTGTTGATTTTGGAGCTACTCTCCATTTAACCAACGGGAAGAAGGCTCAGAATCAGGCCAGTCAGAGAACGGCTCTTAATGGCTACCTTCTCTTCAGCCCTCAACTTTGTCTAATAGTCAAGAGAACTGCAAATCTCTTTTCATACAGGAAAGCTCTGTAGATAACAGATGGGTTTGCCGCCTTCTGTGTTCTTTATTGATAGTCTCATATTATTCCATCTATGCAGCTTTATCAACTGCACGTACAAAGATTTCTTCACCATCTGGGGTGAAATAATTGTGACAGCACACAAACAATAACACACAGTAGTTCAGGACAGCAACAAACCAAGGCTACAGGACTGTTAAGCTAATTCAAGAGGTGTTAGCCCAAGTGGTCTTCCTTTCAAAAAGCTTTGCAGGACCAGTCCACAACCCAGTGTGCTGGGTATTACCTTACCATTAGCATCAGTCCTAAAGTAGCCTTTTCCAGATGCCTCCCCCAATAGCACATGCTCTTGCCCACATCAAGCAGTTAGGGCTATAACATGCAAGATAAATATCGCAAATCAACTAATGCCCCTGTGCAGTTACTACCCTTTGCCTTATGCCATCAGAACCCATCTCAGGCTGGTTGCTATCCTAAAGTGGTCTACGGCAGTTAGCTTCTACTCTTTCAGAGGGAGATACACGCAAGATTAAGCTTCTCACTACATGTAGGCATTTGACTTTAAGCATTAGTAAAACTTTCCTTTTATTTCCCAGTACTATTACTACGTATCTTCATTCAGGCAGTTATTTCTCATCTCTAACATCTGCCTCCCTGGCCTTCCCAACTTTTATTACAACCATTAGTCTCCTGCAACGTCACTGCTACCATCACCTTCCTTACAGGATGTATCTTGGGTTGCATCACCACAGAACATCCTCACAGGGTCCTCCACCATGTCATGGATTAAAATCCACAGAGCAAGTGGATATCCAGCCACTCTAATGATATGGTCCAACAGAGAAACTGGAATTTAACACCCTTGAGGTTTTAATTTTCCTTCTCCCTCTCCACCCAGATACAGAAAATGGTGTAGGCAATCAAACACATCAAAATAAAAAAAATCCACAAGAGAAACAGCCTGGATAGGAGTCATTATGCCTTGTCACATCAGCCCCACAATCTGGCAATAGCAGGACTCTGCAAGAAATAGATTGGGCAGAGCTCAGGGCACATCAAAGATGTCTCCTTAACACAGGTGGCAGTGAGCTCTGTATTCCTAAGTACAACCAGACCTTATTAGCTCAGCTCTCGCCTTCACTCTGAACTTGTATCAATTCTTATCTTCCCTTCCTTCCCAATTTAGGGGTATACGTTGGCATGTCTGGCTGTAACCCTGGAAGAAGGGAATTGTAATTTTCAAGTCCTAAAATAACTCATGAAACAGCCCTTTCCAACTCGGTTTCCAGAACATACATCCCTTGTGCCACAGATAAGTTTCTGCCCCTCACTGGTTAAGTGTTAACACTAATTGCCACATGTACCTTTTTTTTTTTAAGGAGGCATGTGGTGCCCCCTCCTGGAGGAAACCAGCCTGGGAAACAAACCCACTCCCGCCCCAGCCTCTAAGCAGTATTTGACACGGTCTGCGACACTCAGGGCAGTTTCTGTCTCCACCTGCTGCTGCTGTCCTGTGCTAGCCTAAGGCTTCACCTCCTGTACTTCACAGCATACAAGAAAAAGTATCCACGCTACCTCCTACTGAGCAGAGTCGATGGAGCAAGAGATCAGCAGGAGAATGATGCAGAGGGTGAAATGCCTGGAAAAGCTTTTCCCCAAGCCTTTTGGGACAGTAATCTTCTGTTGACTCCAGATATCTCTTGCAGAACATCTTGCACCTTAAACTTTTAAATCAACCGTTGTTTTGTATATGCTACTGCTCAACACAGCTCTGCAGACAAGATGAAACCTGCAGACCACTCATGCTGTGGGGCTGTGAGGTCTTTTTCTGGCTTTTTATCTTTTTCTAGGCTATCTAGATTTTTTTAAGGGGGTCCCAGAAAAAACAAGTAAGTTCCAAATGCACAGGCAGTGGCACAGCAAACAGGGCTTGCAAAGGGCTTGATCCACACTGAGGTGAATGCCAGTGAGCCAGACAGAGGAAACGGGTATGCTAGAGTAATCCACTGGATCCCAACACACTTCTCAGCTAAAGAGCCCATCAGCTGATGCCCACTTCTCTTGGCCTGCTTTTAAACTCCTCTTATACCTGCAGGTTGCTGCTCTCCTTTAGATGCATCTTTATATCCATTTTCTCTCACTAGGTTTGCTGGAGTTCCTGGCGGGGGTGTGGAGAAACAGCATGGAAGTGTGTGGGAAGGGGGTGGGCGTTGACCTTTCTTTGCATTTTTTGTTTCTTTACCTTTTCGCTACACTTTCTGATGGTGGATGTGAGCTCACTCACTACCATATCCACACACTTCAGACTTGGCTCCTTCAACTTCTGCACCTGCTTTTTCACTATGGCTTCAAAAGCGAGGTCAGGCGTGAAGAGACCCGTTCTGCATGGCAGGGGCAGGGTGGGAGGAAGCAACGAGGAAGAAGAAAGCAAAGCAGAGAAAGAGCAGGAAGGAGGAGGAAAGAGAAGGAAGGAAAAGGGAAAAGAGAGAAAACACAAGGCAAAATGAGAAGTGATATTTTGGTTCATTCCATTAGTTTATTGAACCAGGTGAGCATTGCTATGGGGCCTGTGCACTGCCAAGTATCAGGAGAGTCTACAGGCAAATGGAAGTGGCAAAGGGGAATGAGGTAGGAGCAGCTGGGCCAGTGAAATGGTGAGCTGTCAAGAGCAAGATGAATGGATGGAACCCCCCAGGGATCAAATGATCTCTTCCTGAAGGAAAGCTTCTTTGGATTTTAAGACAAAGTTGCTTGCCACAGTGAGCCACTGCCTCTCTTCCTAGAGGCTCACCATGTCTCATTTCCCTTTGTCTCAGGCATTCCCTTTTCCTTCCCACCACAGTTACCTCCCCTTCATGTTTTCCTTATTCCAGCTGCAGGAAGCCTGAACAGGAGCCAAGCTAAAACTTGCAAAGGTCTGTCACTTGCCTCTTGATTTGGCAGAGCTGAACTGCATTGATACCTCTCAGTTCCAGGGACTGAGATAAACTGCTCCAATTATGGAGCATCTTTCATCTCACTCACCTTCCCTGCAACATTAACTTTCTCAGTAAGAGCAGATGTACCCAGTATTTAGGAAAATGCAAACATGCTACAGAGAATCCATAGCTATACATAGCATGCATTCTGCCCTCGCTAACCTGCAGCATCAGACCCAATACAGGCCTGTTGAGGTTTATAAGGAAGTATTAATTTCCACTGATACTAAGTGGCCTGTATTCTCAGTGGCTCCACTATGGAATAGCAGAAAGTCCACAAACTAAAGTTACTATAATATGGCCAAGATTAATCCAATTCAAGACTACTGCACCCAAAGGAGTTTTTCAGTTTTTCATCTTTAACACTTTAGAGCTTCGATGCTCTTTGTCACACAATCTGAGTCACTTGTTTTAGCATGGGGCATTACTGCTTTGCAAGTGCTTTCAGGGGGACAACATCCCCTTGACATGGGAAGGGGATACTGCCTTTCTAAAGATACAGTTACAGTCAAACCTGGGGTGCCTACAGCTAACAACCAATCCAGGGCTAGCTGTAAATAACCACCACCTCATTTAAACCAGATATTTCCCCCTTCACCTCGTCTTTCACATCTCTGTGGATAACACCTGCAAGACCCCAAGCAACACCAGTATTAAAACAGTCTTCAACACATATTACAGGACCTACAACTAGTCTGATTTTTAAGCAGCAAAGACTTGGAATATGTTACAGGATTCAGCTTTACCCAAGAGTCTCTCAAGGTGCCAACAATGCCCCTTTTGAGCAAAGCAAGGGCATTTCCAGAATTAAGTTCACATCCTCTGACTCAGCAGCAGCTTCCTACTAATCCAGTTGCCCTGCTAAGCTCAATATACACTGTTTCCCCCACCAGACTTGGGAGCCTCTGCACAAAAAAAATATTTTTAAAAAATCAGCTCCTTCCAGTTCCTGGGTATCACCTGAATTACAATATTTTGTTTCTTCAGATACAAAATTGTAACCATGGCTACAAGAACACACAGAGCAACTAACACTGAAGTCAACCATCAAATTCTTAGCAATAGGATCTAAGCTAAAGTGGAATGCTTTAATCCTGAATCTGTGACATTTCCCCCCATACCTGTGGTCTCTTCTCCTCCCTTATTTCCCACCCTGCTGTACCCACCACCTCATCACTTGACAAACCTGCCACTGTCAGAACAGATGGTCTATTCTGAAATTATCAGTAGAAGAGGAAACAAAAAGAAACAATGAAGAAAGAAGTGGGAAATGGAGGGAAGGATGCAAACAAAGAATGAATGAGATTCTGAATAGCAACTGATAGATGGAGAACAAATCAAGAGAAGCTTCAGAGGGCATGAAAAAGGAGGGCCCTTCTGATCCAGTTAGCAGGCGACTCTGGATACTTGGCAGCCCGAGGGCCTATGCTTACCTGTCGCCAGGCTCTAATGGCAATTTTCTGGGTGCTCCCCACAGTCACACACCCCAAGAGAGGACAGCAGGACAGAAAAAGGAAGCTCCTCCAGCACTCTAGACACCTGAGCAATCTCTCACTGCATCCACTTTGCTTTCCCAGACTGTCCTGGGGGGCAAAGCATGTGCCTGCATGCCTGAGCCCTTCTATAGAGGCTCTTGGCCCTAAGGACTAGGCATTTCTGCAAGTATCACCACTTGGGCACCTTTCCCTACCCTTGCAGAGACAGGGTGTCAAGACTCTCCAGACACATCCTGCAATGCCCATTTACCTGCACATGAACAGCCAGTGGTGATTCCAGTCTCCAGTGCCCATTCCACTATCCTAACTGAGGTGCCTTTTCACCAACACCTAGCCCTGCCTGAAGCAGCAAGCCATGGCTGAGAGGAATGGCACAAGTCTTCTCATTTTGCTGCCTTTCATCCCCAACCTCAGAAACAAAAGCTGCCTTATCCAACAGGCAGAATCAAGGCGGGTTCCCTCCCTCAACCCCAACAAATACCAGTACAGATCCCAAAGGGCAAAACCTGAATCCCTGTCCCAGAGAGCAGGAGGACCCCAGACATTGATGGACATTTCTAACTTGATTCTTCTCAGCCATGCGCCGCTCTTCCAGAACAGGATATGGACCAAGCCAACCAGAAACCAAGCCAAACACCACAGGAACATTTCCCTGAAATACAGCCCACAGCTGTAACTGCTGCAGCCTCTGAAGTTCAGCCCCATACACTCCCCCAGCAGCACCCAAAGACTAGTTTGGGATCAACCATCTCACTTTTACAAGAACAGAGGGGACAAAATTTAAATCCCAGTTTCTGGCCTGGAAAATAAACCCAGATACTAACTTTAGTCAAATGTGGCCACATAAGAAATACCCTTGGTTTTAGAAGGAATCAGGAGTCATGCTACAGAGAGAGGGGTGGCAGGGACACCTCCAGCACCCCTCAGCTCTAAAACATTCAGGGAGCAGGACCATGGCCCATGCCCCACAGCGCTTCCCTTCCTGTTTGGCTTGTTGGCTGGATCGCCCCAGGCTGGTACTGTTCAGGTCTAGTCATGCTGAGGAGGTGGTTAGAAACACCGAGTGTGGCTGCAGGCAAGTCCCTGCCCAGGTTACAATGCTGTGCCGAAGCCAGCGAGCGGGTGGGAAGGTGCCAGCTCCATGCTGCCTCTGGTTACCTTCTTGGTGCACTGTCTAACGGTATTGATTAACTCCGAAATGACCATGTCCACGCATTTCAGGCAAGGTTCTTTAATCTTCTTCACCTGCTTTTTCACAATGGTCTCAAAGGCCATGTCGGGTGTGAAGAGACCGGTTCTAAACACCCAGGGTGGGGACAAGACAAGGCAGGAGGGGGAGAAGGGGCAAGGAGAATGTCACAGCGTTACACACACATCTTGGAGCAGGCACCGCCATCACTGAAACCCGGCACGCGGCGCTGGGAAGTGTCATGTTCCCCAGACAAGCCCTGATCGGAGTCCATGGAAAATGAGGGATGCTTGGCACCTCCCAGGAAGGAGGTGTGAGGGCAAAATGCATCCCAGCTGGACAGCCACAGCCAGACCACCATTTCACCTCAACCACCAGGCCTAAGGGTGGCAGGGGCTGACCCCTCCGCAGCATATTTGACCTCAGAGTTGTGCAGCAGATGGGAAGCCTTTTCTGAAAGATTTTTCTTAATGATTAGGACACTAACACATTTGATACTCTTTATCATCAAGCTCAGCTAGTGACTGAGCAAAAGAAAGGAATGAAAATAAATCTAGGTCAGTATTTGTTCACATCCCAGTGGGGAGGAAGGGCTCTGAGAGGCACCAGACCCCGCTCACCTTCCCAGGAGCGGCACGACTTGGTCTCAGGGCTATGCTTTGACAGCTAACCTCCTGAGGGCTGAGGGCAACACAAGCGTGTTTGCTAACTACATCCTGGGGCCATTGGGATCCTGGTGATGGGCACCCCAGTACTCCCTCAAATCTCTAGGGGAGGAGGTGCTCAGCACCAACAACTGTTTTGAACAACTAACTGTTGGTTAGTATGCAGGCAGAAAGTGAAAACCAACATTTCAATTTTAACTAAATGAAGAAGTAGTATGGGCTTGCATCCCTCTTTCTATCCTTTCTTATGTCAAGACACAAGGAGGGAGAAAATGTCTAGTTACCAAGGCAGTTTTACCTTTTAGGCCTCTGCAACTCTGACATGGGAAGAGAAAGCAAACTGACTTGGATGATTGTCCCTACTCCCAGATTCAAGCCACCAGGGTGGTCCAAGGAGGTTAGCCCTCCCCTTTGGCTGACCTACCGTACCTCTGAAGTCTTCAACTCCATTTGGAAGGTCTAGAGGTATTTACAAGGCTATGCAGCCAATGGTCTGCCTAGTGTGTGATACGTGCCTGATACCATGGATGTTCTTGATGGCATAGCTAATCTCCCGCCGCAGCTCCTTCTCATCAAACTCCATCTGCACCAAGAGAAAATTTTATCAGAAACTGTCTGACACTTATTTGCACAACCCCAGGATACACAACAGCATGCTTTACAGAGAAGAGGTCCCATGCCAGCACTATCATGTGACAGATGAGATATTAGCCCAAGTGTTGGATACAGAGTCCAGCCATAAAGCTTCTATTGCCAATGCAGACATCCTGGACAAATATGAATAGCTAAGGGCTTACATTTACAGATGCCAAGACCCAGCAGCTCCCAAGGAGCTTCTTTGAGATAAAGCAATAGGACTGAAGTGCTAGGCTGCTTTTTAAAACAAACTGTTTTGTCTCCCACAATTTAGCATGAGGTCTTGGCAGCTGTTTTTTCAGTGAACACCACAAATAGATTTACAATTCACATACAAAAATGTATTATCCAATACAAGGCAGGCTCTTGTATTTCACTAAAAAGGCCTCATCTTATTCAAATGCAAAGAAAGGAAGCAAAATGCAGAAAATCCAGGAGTCGAATGATTTAGCTCTTGAGTCTGCTCCAACTGACATTAAAAAAAGTTTTTCCATACCACTTCTGATCAGGTTCATGTACTTTGCCATCCAACAAAACTATCATTCAATAAAAATCCTCTTCAGCTGTTATGATAGTAGAACAGTTTCTGTTCACTGATAGGGTACAGACAGAAGTAATGTCAGGTATATCTACATCCTCTTTCCTGCTTCTTGCGTATCTGTTAGGGCAACTTTACATCTAGTCTGGTGCTCAGGATCAAGGAAGTACAAGTTTCAGCACCATTTGTACTATGTGAAATTCAGTCAAAGTAGCTTTGACACAACATATCTGCAAGGACATTCAGTCATTCATTTACTATTGTTTCTGTTAAAGGAAGTAATTTTGCACATTTAATTTAGCATTTAGGAATTAAGCCAAAGAACTTCCTCTTAGTTAAATGACAATATTTAAGTTCTGTCACAAAGACAGGGACTGAGGGAAAGGTCAGTACTATGGGAAGGCTCCAATAAAGGAGACAAAATAAGCAAAAAAGGTGGTAAAAGGAAAAACATGAAACAAAGTAGTCAAAAGGGAAAGAGATGATAAAATATACCAAGAGGAGTAAGGAGACAGACAGAAGAGGTAACACAAGAAGACAAAGTGGATCTCAGCAGCACAGGAAAGCAGTACCTTCACCAGTTCAAAGGGGAAACGCTCATGGAAGATGCGGTTTATCCTAGCTCCTCCTGACAGCTCATAGGTATCAATTTGGTCTCCAGAGCCTTCAATGCGTTTCTCAAAGTCCACAGCAAACTGCTGGACCATCCTGAAAGAAAACAAAAAGCATGAAGTGGAAGTCATGGCTGAGCAGTCATCTCCAGGGAGGGACATACAGCTGAGGCCACTTACTGAAGCAGAGCTTTGGTCTTGCGAGCAGGGTCATCAGGGCGAAAGTTCTTGTACTCCTCCACCTCCTTCTCAATGGAGAGAAGCTGGCTTTGGAGCTTGTTCCGCAGCCCTGGCAGGGTGTCACGGATGTGGTTGGTCAATTGCTGCACAAGAAGAAGGTTTAAGATTATAAACCTCTAGGTGGTTACTGGGAAGAGTTTGCTACCTCCACACCACAAAATAAAGAGGAATGCTCCTCTCTTCCATGTTCAATCCTTCTGAGTGGTCCTAACAAAAAGTCTATCCCAGGACAGACACCAGTTACAAGCTGGGTGTATCCTGCCTCCCAGGCTCCTACCTATTGCACCCCTCTATTCTTGACTTTCATTTTACCTTCTAGTCTGGTACAAAAACTCCCATTCATACAAGCCTGCTGTCTCCAACCCAAGAATAAGCTTCACATAAAAGTATTAGCATTTGCTATTTACACCAGGGAAAAGGCTATTCTGTCTTCAGCTTAGCACACCACTGACACCCAAGGTGGTGGTTAAGCCCTTTTTCAACAATAAGGATGACAAGGCAAGGTGGAAGGAGCTAAAACCACTGAGGACACTCCAATAAGAGCGTTTCCACAGAGCACAGCTGTGGAAAAGTCCAGTTTAAAGATGAATATTTAAATAAGGAGGAAAAAGGACAAAGTAATTCTTCACTTAAGGGAGTATTTCAAGGGAGCAGAGAGGGAAGCAACAGTAAGTTGCTACTGCATGAGACAGGAAATAAGAGAGCCTTAATAGATGGGAAAATGACTACCAGTATCACATTTAAATCAATCTTTGCAGCTTACCGTTAGGTACAGAGACCACTAGAAACTTAGAAGGTATCTTTTAGCTTAACCAGAAAGACCTTGCATTCTGATAATGTAAATGCCATGAACCACCTATTGATTTTGCACCAGCACCACTGAGAGGATAAAGCAGTGTGCTCTGCCTTTGGTGTGTAAGCTCCATTATTGGCTTTAATGTGTTTCATTGTATCAGTATTATACAAGTCAGGCACACTTCATAGGACTTGGCCCCAAAATGTCTTTTATGATGCAGAGAAGGAAGAGTTAGCCAATCTTCACAAGTCTCACTGCAGCAAAACAATTTAACTTATTTGTCAGTTTGTTGACCACAAGTTGTAGCTTTTCCTGTATTCTTCCATCTCAGAAATGCCCTGATAGCCAGCCTAGCCATTCTTGTGACATAGTGGGCAGCAGTTCTTAACTGTTGACAGTACCTGGTTCAATACTTTCTGCAGGTAGGGGGTTCCCATGCGATCAGCCATGTGTCTGTAGGCCGGGTGGGAGAGAAAAAATTTTCTCTCTGCAGCCAGAGCTGCCTGAATGTCCTTCTTGCCATCAATGTCCTTCTGACTTCTGTTGACTACACCAATGTAACCTGTAACAGTGGTGTTAGAGATCAGATGGTTGCAAGGATGAGAATGTAAACGGGACTCAGAAGGAAGTTACCCAGCTGGCAGCACTGCAAAAAGGGAATTCTAGTGGCAACACATTATTAGGAACCAACTGGAAGAGTTTAAAACTAGAATTTCCTCTGGATGGCCCAGGTTCTGGTATTTTGGTATGCAGGACAAAAATGACTATGCAACTGAGAATTAGCTTATTTATTACTGTTCCCCCAACCACAAAGCATACCCTAGTCTCATTCTTTTGAGACTCTTCTGTTAAAGTCCTTAGGATAGGTACTTCACTATGGCTATACACAGCGTGTACCACAGTCCAAAATTATTTCATCTGATATACTATGACAATCTCATGTAGATAAAAGATGAGGGGAGTCTTTTAGACAGGAGTTCCATTTTTGCAGCTTGCCTTATTAAAAGTAAGGAAAGAGATAGTAAAGATAAGAGCATAAGGCTATGTTTCTGCTAGGACTACATATCAAGGTACAAATACCTAAAAAGTTCCTATTAACAGCGTGACTGATCCCTGTTCCCCAACTTTTCCCAGTGCCAGCTTGGAACAGAGATGGCTTAACCACAAGCTGTAACAGATGTTGCAGGAAGGGGATGCACTGAAGGAAGGGGATGAGGCCAGGACACCTCACACAGGGAAAAGACAGGAAGGAGATCATGGACAAAGCATGAGGAAACATACCTCTACGAAGAGGAAGTAATTTATTTTCTAATACATCTCGTGCATCAGTTCCTTCATCCATAAGATCCAGCTTAGTGATAACTCCAATAGTGCGTTGCCCTACAGAAAAAACCCAAACATACTTGATCAAACAACTCGTAGTATTTTCCTCTGTTCACAAAGCTTACAGATTGCCCAACTTGGCTACTCAAGGGCTCTTGAACTCAAACATTACAGTTCCCATCATGTCCAAGAGGCCATGAGAGCAAAACAAACAATAATTGAGCTCAGTTCTCAATTATATCCTGCTGAAACATACACATGCTATGCCACATCTGCTGTGTAGATTTTAGTGAGGGATTTTAGTGCAGATTTTCCTACTTTTCTCCAGGCAGAATGCAGACGACTAAAGGAAAGGAAATCCTTCGCCTCTTCAGAAATGGGCTCAGACAAAGGAAGAAAAGGGGAATAATAAAAAGTCTATTACAGTAACTGTTAACACTCACTAACACCTCTCAGAAGAATGTGTGTTGGTGGAGATACAATCCAAGACAACAGACAGGAGCCCACAACTACTGGGCTAATCACAACCAAAAGGTAAAAGGAAGATCAGGCCACTGTCCAGCAATGTCATGCTAAATTAAAAAGATATTTACCTTGAGGATCCACCTCCTTTGCAACCTTCAGGGCATCAGAATTGGCCAAATCAGAGTTGGCTGGGGATACTGCCAGGATGAGACAATTCTCTTTGGTGACAAACTGCATAAGCATATCTCGGATCTGAAACTCGATGTCAGGGGGCTGGTCCCCTACTGGGACTTTTGTCATACCCGGTAGATCCACCAAGGTCAGGTTCAGGACTAGACACAGGAAACAGGAGATAGCACAAGGGAGTGTTGAGGTTGGAATATTCTGGTCTGTAAGTACCACCTGTAGCTTTAATGTCTCCGATATATAACAGGCATAACAGATGCACACACAGAAGCACACAGAGCTTTCTAGTTCCTTTGTTACTGCTTACTAAGAACTACTTGCTAGTTGTTACTAGTCATGATTGTCAATGATCTCATCACCCTTCCCTTTAAATCACTTGTTTTTGCACTGATCAGGGAAACTGTGCCCTCAAAGTCCTAACATATATGCTACACTGAAAGGGAAGGGATGACAGTACTTTTTTTTACTTCATAATAAAGACTGGAGAGTCAGAAGAGTTGGTTCCACTCATTAAGAGTTGTCCCCGGTACTGAAGAGCTCAGTCCTGCCACCCTTCAAGGGAGGCTCCTGTCAAAGTCAGCCGGGCCTTCTCCTGAAGGACTACAATATGCAGCCCTATAACTTTAATTGTCTTGCTGAGAGAAAAAATAAAAACTAAACATCAAGCACAAGTTCTATGCAGCCAAATGCTATGTAGCACTGAGCTGCTGCTTTCCAAAAAATGCCCATATAGCTGTTCACATTTAAAGAGCTGGCAAATTCGGGACTATGTCACTCCCTTGTTTAAGCAGAATTCTTCCACTGAGATCAGCATCATATGACATAGGGACTGCCTGGAGAGAACTATACAAAGTACATGAAGGCAAGTGCTCTTCAGGAAAGCCACTCTCCCCGTCAATTTTTTTTTTTTGTTCCATTTATTTGCCCAGTAAAGCAGTACCAGAAAGCAGGGAGAGACAGCAGCTCTTCACTGTAATGCCTATACTAATGGAAAAGAACAGCCCCAGGAACAAGTTTCTGCACAGACATCAGTTGTTTCAAGGAGAAGTTCTGCTAGCAGTCAGATACTTCAGCTGGCAGACAAACCCATTGTAGCATGGTTAAGGCTGGCAGTTTGATACAACATGGCACATTGAGATTAAAGTCAAAACCAAGTACACTCCCCATTTCATTTCTGTTCCTTCTGTGTTTAGTTCATGACAAAGCAGCAACCTGCCTCATCTATCTCCTGACTCAGATGCTACATTAGGACTCACCATGGGGAGAATAGACTCGAAGATTGATGGGCACAGGGGAAATCCCTTTGTTGGAGCCAGTAACACGATCTGTTTCAGCCTCAATCTCCAAACGGACCTCCTCAAAATCAGTGAATTTCTTTCCTTTGCAGTGTAGGAACTCACCATATTCTATTTAAACAGAAGCAGAGAATCAGAAACAGTCAATGAAATCAGAGAAACACTCAAAGTGTAACGAAGACATCATGTCCTGAAGCAAAACAAACCAAAAAACAGTTGAAGGGATTAAGTCTGGCAAGGGCCTTTCCCACTAGGGCCTGGCAAGTTGGCATAGAAGTTACTGCAGTCACATTATCTGACCACCATCTGAGAGAATTCAGTTGAACCCAACACATTCACAATCCAGCTTTTGTCTCAGCAGAGGTGGCATCCTTGCTTGTCTTCATTCAAGTAATAATCCAGGACCTTCACTGTTGATAGTACGCAAACTTAGCATGCACCAGCCTGCAGCAGTGGTGACTTCCACAGCTACACTGGGAGATACCCTGGTATTCAGGAGAACTTGGACTAGCTCTGTATTAAAGTGCTGGGGGTTAATAACAGTCTCATTACATAATGAGAACAGACTCAAGAGAGGCTCAAGAGAGCCTCAAGAGAAAAAAAAAAAAAATCCAACCTCCTCTTGACATGGTTTTGAATTCACTGGTGGTTGGGGGTTTTGTGTGTCAGTCCTTGAGTAGGCTAACCGATCCAAAAACCCTGTTTCAATTTTAAAAGCCTCCTAAAAGTCAAATTGTCTCCTTACTGTAGACAAGAGGACTACCATGGATAGATCAAGTTCACCTGAGAAGAGAGAAAGAGTACCTTGAAACATTCACTTGCCAACTCCTGAGTTAGACCTTAATTTATGTTAAGAGGGGTGGTAATGAAAACATCCTGCAAGTAAGTAGCAAAACCAGTGAAGAACTGCCCAAAAGACAAGCCACAGAACTCTGTAGTCTTTCTTCTCCAGATCCCAGTGTTCTCCCACTGGGCTTTCAGTACATTAAATCACCTTGCCCCCTTATTTCAGTAGATTACCAGCAGGGTCATCTGGCTTTTAGGTCTTACCCACACATAAGAGTCACAGCTGCACAGGCAAAGGAAAATTGCGATAAGTGTATGCATGGAGCCTTGCCTAATAAATTAGAACAAAAAACTAAGAAGCATTTTGCTTCTTAAGACTTTATGCATCAGATGTTAAACAGGTAGAACTGAAAACCAGCTGCAGGTCATTTTTACTGGGGAAAATTCTTATTTATTTTTTCCACACTGAGCAGTGCCGCTGATCAAATAAGACCTTTCTTGACTAAGACAGCAATCCAGCTAGACACACAGGGAAGGTAGCTCACATACCTGTGCTGGCGTTTACCAGCTGCAGGACCAGCGGGCGTCTGGTTACGATGCCAGATCCACGTGGCAGAAAGTCCCTGAAATGAAACAGGAAGTTTCAGATGAGTGAATGATTGTTTCCTTCCCTTTTCATAGCTTTTCTGCTTCTATAAGCATACATGGATTCTAACAGGGAGTCTCATCCAGGGGCACAAAAAAGTTTGAGGCACTAAAAGCCAAGTGCTCCTCCTCAAGGAGCATAAGAGCTTGCTGTTCTGAAGAAGCCTATAGTCACAGCACATTCCCTCTAATCCTGTCTGTTAACAGCTACAGCTCCTTCAGCTGAAGTTCCAAGCTAACTAACAAGCCCATTTAATACAGCTGTCTGTACTTTGGAAAAAATTAAACTCTTTCATCAGAAAGAAAAGAGAAGTTGAAGCAGAGCCCAAAAACTAGCATGCCTCCTTTTGACAAAATACAATTACCCAAACTACAACAATCACTCACACTCTGCACTTCAGGGCTTGAGAAGACACCACATTGTTCCAGTGTGCAAACACCATATGATACATCTGAAAGAATAAACAGCAGCCAAAGGCTTGCCTCCACCCAGGGTTTCCCCTGGCTAACTACTCAAGACATAAGTAGTGCCGAGACAAAAGCAGGAGCAGCTTCCTTCTATATTCACAAGAATCCTGAATTTGTGGACTTCAAATAATTCAAAGGAAGGAAGCCTTTTACTATCCTTCTCCAAATGCTGACTTAGCAGCCACAGCCCACAAGTTCTCCTTTGCTTTTTCTTTTTCCAAATCCAAGTGCTCCGAGAAAGGCTAGGCATGCTCACTGCATCTGCTGATGACCTTGCTAGTTTGTGGCCTGGTTTTCAAATACTCAGCTGTTCATGTGGTTCTTCAAGAGCCACTGAGCATTTCTGAAAACATGAACGATTGCTTCCTTGCCTAGTGGGAGAAGCATCACTTCAAAACATGGTTCCTACAGCATGAATATAGTTTTCTTTGTTAAAATAAGTCCTACCTACATTGCTTGGATTCTGGCACACAATCCTCCCTCCCTCAATAGCTGTGGCAATGAATAATTTTGCTAATTCAGTAGTGACTAACTACTTCAGTGAATGAGAAATCCAGGGCCCTCCATTTTAAGCATCCGAGCTTAATACTGACAAAGGAAGTGAAGATGAGGAATGAGCTCTTGCTTTAACACGTTAGACAAGGACTTAGCAGTTTTGTTTCAGCTCCTGGTTTGGCTGCTGATTTCCTATGTAATCCTATGCAAGTTATTCTACTTCTCTGTATTTCACTTTCCTCAGCTATAAAGGTAATTCTCCATCTGTGGGGCTATCAGAATAACTTGATAATATCAAAAACTGCAGGGCAGTTTCAAGTGAAAGGAGGGTAAGGAGGCATTCTACAATCACTAACACCTCAAATAAAAGTATCTCCTCTAAGTCTGGAGTAATAGGACCTCCGGTACCACTCTACCAGTTAAAGTAAGACCATAACCCATTCTCATTATTTCAGACTTTTCAGTAGTATAAAGAGTTAACCAGGGTTTGTCTTTCATTTGTTTTTCAAATAATACAGCTCTAGTTTTTCCATTCCAGTGGGATTAACCCTGGAATCTTTGAGGCATTGCATCATTCTAGCAGCTTTCTGCTGTCTCAGCTCCATTCCTATAGATGTCTGTGGTCAATATGTGAAAAAGTCCTACCCTAGCATCAGTTTTTAGCATAACAAATTCATCTGAGCTGCACTGACTTATTCTGAACTTACTGTACCTGAGAAAAAGGTATCCTACTACTATAGATTCCCCTTCTAGCATATTGAGACAATACTCTAGCTATTGATCTCCAACTTGCACTATTAAATCCTGCTTTACTGGAGGAAAAGCACCACTTGCATTTAGAAGAATGAGCCCTCTAGGAATTAAGATTCTACTCACATTGTGCTCCATGTTTTCCTGAAGCCTTCTACTTTGGCCAAGATCCTGACTTCTCTGCTGTCCTTGTCACAGCTACAACGGTAAAAACTCAGGACAAAGGTAGATGGAAAACCTATGTGGTATCTGGGTTCCAGCATTATTAAAAAAAAATGATCCAATGTATTGTGTTAACTAAGTAGTTCCTAGGCTATTCCAAGGGAAAAAACACTAAGTCCTCATAGAAGACAAGATGAAAAATCCATTAGCCAAATCTAGTTACCTGAATCAACAATCTTAGTGCTGCTTTAATTCGGAGTGAAAATATGTACAATCTGATCTCTAATATCAGAAAATGAATGTGTGTTCTTATCCACAAACTGTTGGGGGTACACGCCATTCAACTTTTAAGTTTTCTCTATGCTTGACTCCTCTCAGGAGTTACAGCCAAAGAGCTTCATAAAAAAACCAATTGATGCAGTATCACCCCATTGTATCTATATTATTTCCTATTCTTTTATTCACCTCCTTTCTCTATATAGTCTCTGGGACAAACTCCTTCCTCCTTCTGCTCCAGCTAAGCCTTTCAAATCTTAGACACTAAAAAGTACAGATAAGTAAATTCTGTGGCAAGCTGGCTGGGTGCCACAGAGAAGGCAGTGTACCAGTCTTGCCTGCCCTCTTGCAGTAGGCATAATACATTGCTTCTGTAAATAAACTACAACAACAGAGCATGTGTGACATGGACAACATGCCCAGCCCAGGTTTTTAGGAGCCAGGGGAAAGATCTACACACACACCCATTGCTCCAGAAAGAGCAGCACAAACTGATGAAATTAAGGCAGAATCAGGGAAACAATATATTGAGATAAGAAAAACCACATGCCAGATGACTCGGGTAGACAAGAGCAGAAGGGTTAGATAAACTGGCTTATTCAATTCCAGTACAGGAGATCTACAGTAGCAAAGCTGGAGGGGGGAAACAGATGGAGTAAGTCTTCAGAGATAACATGCTGTAAGGCTCAGAGTGCTGGAACAAGGGCAGCAGGGATTCCACTTGTAAGACAAGGCAGCCTCTAGCATGACATCAAAAGCAGCCTCATTACATACATTGCTATACAAGACTATGCGCCTGAAATAGGTTATTCAGTTAGGTTGAAGGCACCAACCCCCCATTTTCCTCCTTCACTTTGTATCTTAGGAACTTAAAATTACTTTTTTTGTTGCTTTGTTTGTAACATGCAGAATTGGCATGACAACATTTGATTTCCTATGCTTTTAAGGAATACCACAACGTGCCACTTCTTCAGGCTAGGCTTCATCAGCAAACACAGCAAAGTAGCAGCTAAAACAGACAGAGAAGCTGTATTCAGGGAATAGAAATACTTAATTTGCTTGTATCTTTTTTGCTTAGCTATTGACTCAAAATTCCCTATCAAGATATTGAGGTATCAGTTTTAGCAATGCAATTCCAAGCATTTTATCAGAGTTGGAAAACGTGGAACAGCTACATTCCCCAAACTGTCAGTTATTGGAAGGCTTATTTATACCTATTTCACACTCATCTTTTCTTAACTACTGTCAGAGAGAGGATATTGAGCTATGTAAATTTTTGGTCTGACCAGCAATAGCTCTCCTGTTCTAAACCAAGACAACAAAAAGAACCAAGGATGCAAACCCTGATGGGTCTCTGGCTGAAAGTGACCTGAAAAGACATTTATTGTTACATTTTGCATTGCTCATTTCTGAAGTGCTTACACATGTTCTCAACTAGCTTCACAGCTACCTCAGGGCAAACCCAATCACATCATCCCTTCCAGTCTTATTTCTATTTTAGTATGTAGAGCTGCATTAAAGTACAGATTTGGGCTGAAAGCTGCATTAAGAACACAACAGTAAAAAAAAAAAAATTTGAGGGATGGAAAACAATCTAGCAGTTACTATAGAGCAACATTCAAACAAAATCCAAACACATTGGAAACATATTAAGGCAATCTTGATGTCATGCAACAATACATTTATAATCAGGGCACTGAGGACTTGGGCTTTCCCTACTAGTTTTTTAAATCAAAGACAGACACTCTATACAGAAACCTCCATGCATTAAGCATCTTGGAATCCTACAGGTGCTATTAATTACAGAAAAAGCACATCTGCTCTATAAACAACTTTGAGTTCAATTAATGACTTGCACAGTACAGAGGATAAGAAGTTAAAGGTAACTTGGACCAAAGATATTTCCCCCTAGACTATTTATAAGACACAGGAGATCGACAAACTGCTTGTATAATTCAACATGTATTCTATGGAAAGTGAAGAAAAACATTGATAGATGCAGTCAAAAAAAGAAGTAGGACAGATACCCATATGAAAAGTTTGGGACTTCCTGAAAAGGCACACATTGAAACTTTCAGACAAGTTTCTTGTGTTTATTCATTGCTACTACATTGAAGAAAATGTGACTGTCTCCATTAAAAGAAGAGACTTGTATGAGCTGGTTTGCTGCAGTAGGGCCACATTTGTTCCTAAAGAACACACACAATTTGCTGGTCAAAAAAATACTTGTTTACTCCTTTGGTCAAACGCTTGATCTTGATCTGATGTTTTCTTGTTAAACAAGAGATAACTAGATCTTTGGAGTAAGAACTAGTCTTTCAGCATGTCAGTGATCATTATGGGCATATTGTGGCTGGTTCACCCACTTTGTTAGAATAAATGCTCTCAAACCTGATAAACACAAGAGAAAAAAGTGATTGCATGAGCAAGTCTGTCCCTTCATGCTTTGCTAGAAGTGGTTAGCTCACTGTTTTAGGTTTGTGCTCTAAGGCTTAGAGATTCCCCATAACAGTTACAGTGGCATTTAATTCCAGCAATATAGCATTTGCAGGTAACCTGCCTATGATCTTGTAGCCATGACATTCAGTAATGGCAACCATAACTTCCTAACAGTGAAGGAAGGTAACATACTAGTAGCATCCCTACGTGTCAGCTCAGACTGCAACTGCTTCTCAATAGCTACTCTTCCACTGCAAGCATGAGCACTGTGCATTTCCTCCATCAAATTCAAGTGGAAAAGCACCTCTGCTGGCCATCTCCTTCGCACTACATATAGACACTGTCTACTTTTTTGCAGCTCATTGCTTTAATATGAGGCCCCCTGAGGTTTGTCAAAAGATCACTATGTAGTACTGACCAAGACATTTAATTTCAGCTATAAACACAGCCATGAGAGGAGACTGCATTAATGCAGATGTTCAGAGAGAGACCCAACAGAAACACTTTCTTTTTGCTCATATGTTCTAGAAACCTTAATATGGCCGGACAAGGCGGCTTCCTGCAATCTTTTGTGTGGCACTACAAATGCATTTTTATGAGCCCAGCTCTCAACCCAGCAAGAACTCAACTTCAAAGCTGAAAGATACATGGAAAATGCACACACAGGGAAACCCAAGAACATTTGTCAGTTCACAGGACAGGCAGCTAGGACTCCTGGACTATAAAAATCAGTTTTGCCCCTGGTTTATTAAGCCTTGTGAACAAGTTACTCTTTGTACCACAGAATTAAAACAGTTTTGCACCTTCTCCATGCACTGGTAATCTATATTTCTGAAAGGACTTTGAGTCAAAGCTTTTTCATGCATGATTTCAGTCTTCACTGGAGTTGCAACAGAAGTCATCTGCAGTCAACAACAGAACCAAGCCCATGGCACCATCTCTTGTTCTAAATGGAATACAGACCAAATGCTTCTACAACCACTTACTTTCCCTCCCTCCAGGGAAGGTGGAAGGCTTGCAGAGCTATCTGTAGAGGGCTTTGAAATACAAATCTAGGCCTAGTCTAGATATACCAATACAGCATCCTTGCAGTTTATTGTTTGTCAGTCCTTTGAGATTCTTGGATTAGAATGCACTAGAGAGGGTAAAGCCCCAATTAAAAAGCCAAAACAGCAGCTTATGAAGACATAAAAGTGAACACCACCATCTGATCATTTAATTTCAATTCCATTTCTTATTAAACATCTACAGACAAATAGGGTATTAAGGGATGTGATTAATCCCCAGTTTGGATTATATTAGTTTCAGAAAATTAAGATTTAGACAGCCTCCACAATTTCACATGGCTGTTTCTGTTTTTTAAATCCAGTATTTGTTATTTCCTGTATTCTGGTGGTACCCAGGGACAGCAATTCCAGCAATTCAATCAGAACTGCACTGCACAAAGCACTATGCCAGTACACAGCAAGAAATACAGTTCCTGCCCCTATGGATTTTAGTATCTGGTTACACAGTTCGGACCTGCTCCTGCTTGAGCTTAGCACTATCTTTATTTCATCTATCAAGTCTTATAGTTGATCATTCATCATTCAAACACACCCGGATCAAGAGTTCTTCATTAGCTCATCATGGCACAATGCATTACAAGAAACCCAAGACAATCTAGGGCTATCAGTACCTTTGATGTATGACTCTTCTGATCGCTGCACTGATTAGCAACATTCACATCTTCATACAGGCTGCATTCTATGAACAGCATAAATCTCCCTGAACATCACTTCATCTCACAGCACAACAGCTATGTTTTCAAACATATTCTTACTTCAGCACGTGTCTCAAATGAATCCTTAAAACACAAGCTGACACCTATGCAACACATTAGCCACAGAATATCTGCAAGGCTAAAAGTATTTCCTATTAATCTTACTGACTGCTAAAACAAACACCTCAAAAATGGTCGTACCTTTCCACTTAGGCATTAACTCAAGCACAGTGCTCCTTCGTAACAGACATCATCTATTTCTACCAGAAGGTAGAAACCTGATGCAGGAACAGCCCTTGAGAGCACCTTCCTGCTCTGATCCTTCAAGTGACATGCAAGTACATTCATAAGCAATTCTGTAACTTTGGACATGGGGCAAGAACAAGGACAAATTAGTTCTTTCCTCTGCCACCCAGTAGGTTAACAAGAGCACTGCATTACAGATTTAGACTGTCCTTTCCTGCTTTGTGGCCTCTATGAGCTCTTACCTTCCCTGAGCCAAAGTGCTTTTCAAACAAAAAAGCCAGACAGGTCAACATGAACAGCAAGCATTTAAAAGCAGGTGCTATGAACAAAAGCACCCATCAACCTGCTATTCTGTTTTTCTCTGCCCTTATCTTTCATCTTCCTTTCGTGCTGCATCATGTGAACTTGGACACCAGTCCTATAAACTTGTAATCACATGGTAAGTCCCATTCCTAGGTAGCCACATTTTTTTCCATTAAGGTTAGCACTTTTAGACTCAGGGAAGTTTAAGCCAGGGGATGCGTGTTATTTATCTGCCAATCTCCACAGCACAACAGTGCGCCTAGCCTTGACCCACAGTGAAAGAGAGCAATTCCATAAGCACTTAGTATAATATCATTTCTTATGGTGTAATTGGTACTGGTCACACAGTGGATACATATAGAAATAAAGATCTATTGTAAGCACACCACATTCCAGCATACTAGCAATATTATTGTGCACAATGATTCATTATTCAAGAATACAATTGTGAAAAATAAAGACAGGCAATAGTTCATGAGTGTCATCATAATATACATGTTAGCAGAAACAAAAAAATTAAAGAGAAGGCTTCCCACTGCCTTGCACCTTGAGTTCCTATTTACAGTAGCGCAAAGGGAGGTTAACACTATTGTGCTGACTTGGAACACTCACAATTGCTTTGTTAAGTAGTTCTGGCACTCAGACAGCATCTCCAACACCTAGCCATTTCTCCCCAGTACAGCTCTCCAGATCAGTAACCAAGAAGGGCCAAGCAGACCTCTTTTCAAGTGTGGGAGTTTGCTGTACATAAGGCAAGTTCCCAGGGACTCTTACAAACTTCACAGGTGCTGTCCAACCAAGGCAAAGAACAAATGGTGGTATAAGCTGGACCCATTTATAGCATACTACTGGATAATTTGCAAACAGTCAGAAGGGATAGACAATGAACTAGAAAGTAACTTCTGAAGTTTGCACCTTCCCCTATTTCCCTATCTGCCTTGAGTTCTTCTATTCCTTTGCACAGCATTGCAGTTGATACCAGCACAGGTCCCCAGCAAGTGTGAGGGGCATTCTGTCTGAGATGCCTTTACTAAGGTTTTATGCAGAGACTGAGGCAGTATGGTCTTCAAACATGAAAGACCAGCAACTATGCTAATTCACTGTAAGAAAAAAAGTAAGTGTAGAAATAGGTTATATTACATGTCCACACACACATCCTGCTCCAGAACTGACATTATGATTCTCTCCACAAGAATCACCTTTCTGTTTTGTTTCCTCTGCCCCTTTTACAACTGACCAGGATGTGTGGTGTTCTGGAGCTCTCCTGCATCTTTTTCCCATGCTGTGCTCTACCCTTTATTCCAAGTAAGAAAAAAAAAAAAAGTAGCGTATTAATTGAATTAACATATGAAGTAGATAAAGCCATATAAGAATCCCACATTTACTGCAAAAGGCAACATTTCAAAAACCATAATGATCCCACATCACAGGCTTTGCCAAAAAGACAGGAAACCTTTCAGGAGACTGGCCCCTCCAAGAGAATCCACCTCCATAGAAAACTGCATGGCTGGCTGTTTGAAAGCCTACATACAGTAACTTTGGCAAGTCAAATCCAGTTCCTCATGAACAAGCATAACAGTGGGGTTTGTTTCACTGACATTTGGGACTTAACAATGTGCCATGAAGAGACAGCAGCTGAATGAGCTTCCATCTCAGCCATAGGGCTTGTCCTTTCATCATGGGACACAGCAAATTACTTGGCCACTGATCTAGATATACAGAGGTGACAGTCTCCAGTATTGTTCCCTGCATCACCTTCTTGGTAATTTTTGGTGGAGCACAGATCTTCTCTTTCCTACAGAACAGGATAGAGCCTTTTGTTACTGAAATACATTGTCATACTTATGTGCTTTTGTGGGCCTCTGGGGGAACTCACATGCCTTCAACATCAAAAGTGTTTATCAAAAATGTGTTTCTGCCACTCAGAACACATTTGTTGAGTCTGTGGGCTAAGGGGGCTCAGACAACTAGAAACGGGATAGGCCCTGTACAATGTTCTCTCACACCACTGATACTTCAGCTGCAGTGGCCATATTCAGACTTCAGCCTGCAGCACAGCTATAAACAGCTAAAGCAAAAAGGAAAGTGCATAGCAATTACTACATGAACGCTTGCTTAGAAACAGCTTTCTCCCCTGCCCCTCCCAGAGTCCACTAAATCTTTTCCAGAGTGCGCTAAATTCTGCTTTTCTGGCTTATCTCTGACTGCACAGACTGGTTCCCAGGAGTCACTGCAGTCAGTGCCTTTCTCATTCACTCTTTCCACATCTTCCTTCTTTGTATCTCACTCAGCCCCTCTCCTCTATGCAGGTCTCTGGAAGCAGTGGGATAAGATAAAGAGTTTTTCTATTATTTATTTTGATTTGAGTCCTTTGGGCTGATTTTTCTGTTTCATATTCCACTAGCTTCAGGGTACATCGAAATCTGGAAGATAGCCGTATGCATTATGCCAAGTCATGGCTGCACTAGAGCCTCTATGCCCAAGTTAATCTGATGCAGAACTACAGTTTTGTGGCTGTAACTGCTTCCACAGGGCAAGAGACATCCAAGGAGGTCAGAAGCATTCTTACACTTTAGGTACTACGCTTTTATTCAACGCCCTGGGGGCCTGCCAGCCTACAGAGTAAACTGGCATAGCCAAGAGCTTGCCCCAGGGATTTCTGCTGCTTTATGTCTACAGTAATTCCAAGGAAGCCAGTATACCCTAGCTTTATGCTTAGTAGACCTTACAGCAGGACCTGGCCTGACTTTCAAAGTGCACTGTATATATATTTTTAGATGGTCTGGAAGTAAGGGAGAGATGTTGCTACATTCTTCTGATGCACTCTTGCAAACCCATAACCAGGGTTTACCACATCCAATCAACTCACTGGCTGCGTTACAAAGCATAAAGCAAGAATTTGATAGAGCTCCACTCCACCCCTAACTCAGTTTATGTAACGTACTGAAGACCCCAGATACAGTGAGGGGAGACAGAAGCAGAGCAAATAGAATTTCTCTCCATTAGAGAAGGCTACACAGCTGCTGCACTGCATCTGCAGGAGGGGAAGAAGAGAACAGACAAGGGAATAGCTCAAGAAGAAGCTCAAACACACACAGGCATTACCATTATTGCCAGTTTTCCATGGTCTGCTTTCCTTCCATCTAGAAATCTAAGCTTTCCCTCTCAGTCATTGCTGGGGCCTAGATAGGCAAGTACCTTTGGACATGGGAGTCTGAAACACAGAGGTGTTGGTCAGAACCTTTTGAAGGATCTGCACTAGGATCTTGCACAAGGGCACAGGGTCCATTCAAACTGGCTCAGTACTACAGACCACTGGGAATATATGGGTTTTAGTAAGTACTGTTCTTATTTGAACCTGTTGATCAAGGTTTATTATTCATGCTTTCATTCCTTCTCTGGGTTCACGAGATTAACTTTCATTTTAGAAGAAAGGTTTCAAAATCATCACCCCCAGTCACAGGACTTCAGGTGCTGGGACTTTCTGAAAGCAGTACACCAAATATAACAGGACATAGAATAATTTCATCAGCAAGCAATGCTTGAAGCCTGTCTGAAAGATCTCAGCTTCCCCCAGTCCTTGTAGACACCACAAATAGTTCTCAGCTCTTGCCTAGAAGAAGGTGTGTTGAAGTGTGAGCACAGTTCATCACCTTAGCCATCCCAATTGAAAAGTCTGGGCAGGATAAACAGTCACAGCTGCCTGTACTGTAATGCAGGCCTCCTTTCTGGCTATGAGTGACCAAGGTTAACTTCTTTGCTTTTAAGTGCCATGGAGCGCTGTGACCCTGGGAATCCTGGCATACAATGACAGTGCCTTGTGTCATCCCTGCTGAGGAAGCCTGCAATGGGAGCAGATTGGATCCTCGTGCTTCTCTCCCTAGTTGTGATCACTGACTAGGCAGATAATCCCTTCACAGGCTGCTGCTCTACAATTGCAGTGCAGCAACCAATCCAATCTGAGAGCCAGAACCAGGCCCAGGGGGATAATTCCCCTCCTACTTCCCTACAACATGGTGAAATCTACTTGTTTCCATAGAAACAAATCAGTTTGATGTCCACATAGCTCCTGCATCCCTCACTGCTGTGCATCAGCCCCAAGCTGCTGAGGCTGAGAGATTTTAAGCATCTACAGCTATAGGTCAACAATTTGCACAAGAAATAAGAGGTACTCCTGGCATACAAAACTGGCCATCTCACCTGAGATGTCATGTGCCTCAGTTCATCTCTGCTGCAAGAGAATTAATCAGGAATATCCTTCCCCTCCTCCATTTTGAGGGTTGACTTATCTGCCAGATCCCTCCCTGCTATCTTCCTGCAGATGGGTTAGCCCAGAATACATGAGGACATAGAACACAGATGGGAAAGGAAAACAGGGCACTCCAACACCTCAAGTGCACTTGTGAGACAATTTCCTCTTTGTATTTTTGCAGGTAAAAACTCTAAAGAGCCGTTCTTGTTTGGAACTCTGTATTTTACTGTGGAGGATTATTTAGAGAGTGGTACAGCCTACAGTGCATTGCCTGATCTCAAAAAGTCACTGCCCATTATAGCAAATGCCGCATTGACTCTAGGCTGCAGTGCTGGGGAAGGAAAGAGTCTTGAGAGTAGAAAATTGCAGCACTGCTGCTGCGCAGCTTCCTCTGGGATCTTTTGGGTAATAGAAAATGAAGTCCTGAATCTTGCTTGCTGCCTTGGGATATTCAAGGTAAAGAATAACACAGCACTGACTCTATGTGACAATATCAGGAACTCAAGGGAATAAGCAGCTTGGTGTATCCTGAATGGATGTGGCAGTTAGGATTACACATTCGTGGAAAATGCAGCTTTGATTTCAAGAATTACAATCTTAGGAGAAAGAAAACAAGGCTGGTTTCACTCATTTAAAAAACATAACACCAGACCTGGGTAGCAATACCAGGATTCAGGGGAAAAGCAACCATAGCACTGGGTCCAGAGGCCTCCAGAGCCACAGGTGTAATATTGCACTAGTGCAATGTATTCTCCACCCCAGAAGCTGTAAATCAGACCTTTCTGTCTGCCTTGCTGACTTTTCACCATCATAGCATGAAAACAAGTTTTCCTTTTGCTCCCTCTGAAGCATATATACCCTGGCAAAAAAATGTCATGTAGATTTTATCTGCAGAATCTCCCTGCAACTTCCAGACGGTCTCAAAGAGGACAACACTAGGCATCAACAACACCCTAGAGCATCAAATTAGTCCAGTCCTGATGGCAGTAGTGAAAAAAGTTTTTTATGGCCATAAAGTAAACTCATGACCCAGCATCTTTGCTTGTCTCTTTCTCAAGCCACACTGATCTGTCATAATACTGCAGTAACACTGCTCTGCTTTGGCACAAACAAATCTACTGACAAATCCTGGCTTTGCCATAACAGAAGGGTTGCAGCCCTGAAAAACATGACCTGTACGGCACCTGCAACTTGAGCTGGGAGAAAACAAAAGGACAAGCTGTACACTAAAACTCTGGGACAGGAATGACTGATGGGAAAGCACAGCCACAATAACACCCTAGGATTAATGTATGCTAAGACCAATAGCCAACAGGCTGACCTTGCTATTTCCCACCACCAGTGTCTTAATCTGTCCTAGCTCTCTGGAGTCAGCCTGCAGCTGAGTCTAAACTAAAGGCTGCCCAGCAGTAAAGGTTCTCCTGTGTTCAGGGACACCACTAGACTGTGCAGTGGTAACTAATATTCAAGCTATTTGTGACATGGAGACTCTGGATAAAAAGGGGTTTATCCCCCTTTTTGCCCTTTTCTCCTTCAGAGAAGGAAACTAGGTACAGTGACAGACTCAAAGACACCAAACACTCATGGTAGATGTCATCTTAGATTTGTCAAAACTCCACCACCTCTGGAGTCCTGGTATTTGCTGCAAGACCTAAGAGAAGAACAAACATAGCTCAAGGCAAATTTCATCACTGCAGTATGACACTTCTTCCACTTCCAGACAGCACTGTGTGCTAGAAAAGGAGACAGTCTCCCCAGAGCCTGAATGCCTTAAAGGGTGCAGACAACTGAAAGAGTTCATTGGAAGAGGCAAAATCACTTTGATGAGCCCACTAATACAAACCCAGAAGGAAGCTGTATGAGGAAAGGAGGTGGTACCTCAAGACATGATGTGCTATTATTAGTGGCCAGACATTGGTGGTGGGTTTACAAAATTGAATGCATGTGCCCTGACAATTTATCTCAGGTCAACGGTAAGAGGCAGAGTGTGTTGTGGGCATGGAGGTAGGCTGCTTCCCTTCCAACAGGCCAGGCAGGAAGGATGGAGTTCTGTGGGGTAACAGAGTTATGCTGCACTCGGGCATCCTGACCAAACTGTCCAAGGTGCATGGTTGTCCTGCAGAGGGAATTTAAGATGCCAATTTATATCTCTGCTCTGCCTGGAGAAGTATGCAGGAACAGTGCCAAGCTCCTTGCTATGCACTGCATCTCTGCAGTTTCAGATATAATTAGGATCACCCTGGCTGGAAACATGGTGCAGAGGCACCACTTCTTAAGCCCTTGAAGAAAAACCAGCAGACTGACTGCTAACACCTCTAGTGCACAGCAAAGTCAGAGGCACTAAACTCCACTTCAAAAACCACACAAGACATCTCCATTTCAGGCTCTACCAGAATGGAAGTTGGATCAATAGTCCGAGAAGAGATAAGCTTTTGACCTCCTGGTTCGTTCCAATGTGTCTGCCAGAGTCCTTTTGAACAACCAGTGGGACAGCACTTCTCATGTCCCAGGAAACATTTTTCTCTGGTAAAATTTGGGCAGTGACCATAGGAGGTGACAAAAAGGCAGGTATATAGAGGTACACATCCACATAATTTCTAAAGGAGTCCAAGTCTTCATGGAAAACTTTTAGGGCTTAAATTCAAAAAGCAGAGGAGGTTCAAAATTCACGTTGCCTATTAATGGGCACTCTGAATCTATAGCAAAATTGTGGCATAGTGACCTGGACAAACAGACCAGAGTCTTCTGGTCTTCCATTCCTTTCCCTATTTTCCACAAGTAAAGGGTTTATCTAAATTCCTTCCCCTGGTATCTTCCCCCACACCTCTTCAAACCAAGACACTGATTTCTAATAACATTGCTTTTGCCTGTCCAGGTGTCCAGTTTGAATTCAACTTTGTGCAAAAAGAAAATGGCAAAATACCAAATGCTAATGCAGTGCCCCACTTCTTTTACAGTAAGTATTCTTTAAATATAATTCTTTCAATAGGCTATACAAATTCATTCAGGAAACTGACCTATTCAGATGAGTTTGGGATGCCAGGTCATTTGCAGGCCTGGCACAACAAACATATTCTGTATGAACAGGCATAAACAGGGAGTAATGCGTCGGAATAGGAACATCAAATCAAAGTAGCACAGCCCAGAGGGAAGAAGTACATTGCCGGGATCTCTGCTGAGAACTGCACTGATGTAGAAGAGGTGACCTGAGTTTCAGCACTGGAGCTGCAGCATCAGTTCTGCAGCATGACACATGTCATGCACCAATCCCTGAGGTTATTCTGCATTTTGGTATGTACCAATCTCCTCCTTACCTCTAGCTACAACCCCACTGCGACAGATCTCCTCTCAAGGCCATCACCATGCTCAGGCAATTCCCAGCTATTCATAGAGGAGCTTCTATTAAAAGTAAAAGCACAATCAGCTTAAGAAATAGCCTGAGATTACTCAAGAGATCACAGCAGCCAGAAAGAGAGAAAACCTAACGTGTATTAGAATCAAGGGGCCCCATCCTGACCCAGAGCAGTGTAAGTTCAGAGTAAATCATAAGCAAGTCAGTGGAGCTAAATATATCAGCATAAAAATTTTGAGGGTTAGAGATTCATTTTTTACTGGCTTAATCCTGAACTAACAAGTCATCAGGCGTATTCCCCTGCTGACAGAGAACTGTTGCTGTGTTGGCAGGCAAGTGGCAAATGGACAGTTATTTTCATTATAAGCCCCTGTTAACTGCTTGGATGAGGAAGAGCTCTTGGAGCTGAAACAGCCTGTTAATTTGTTGTCAGACCCCTGAGCCAGATCGTACATAACTTAGTCTGCCTTTACACATGCAAGAGTGGCAGGAAGGGAAAGAGGAGGAAACTGAACAAAGGCTTCAACATTTTTGCCTTTAGGTACCTCTTTCCTTGTTCTAAGAAATTCAGCACAGCCTCCCCATCCCTAGATCTCCATTCTCAAAAACAAAAGCAAAAATAATAGCTTTTCCTAGTGCTCTCCAGGGTAAGTTAGCTCTGCTGTAAAAACATCTGCAGATGTTGAGAACCAACTACTCAGCATCTCTGTAGACTTCTGCCTACTGATGCTTTGAGAAAGGGTCTAAAAGCAGCTGAAAAACTACTCTGAAATACAGCTGCAGTTTATGTTCAGCTTTTATACAGCATTACAGCAACACTGCCTGGCTCTTCAGTCAAAATCCACAGCAGTATCAGTTTAATATTGGCTACATCCTCTCAGGCATCCCATATACTACACTGGCCACTCTTGCATCAAGAGTGTTTCACAGCCACAAAATGACAGTTCTAGCATAGTGAGACAGGATCCCAGCAATTCTCATGTTTGTTATGGTAGCATTAACTCTTCACCCTTCAACACAGCTGCAACAATGCAACCTAAAGCCATAAGAAACAGGAAAGGGAGCATTAAAGGGGATTGTTGAGGCAATACACTATTAAAATAGTATTTTCACCCCCAGAGACTCGAGTTCAATTCTCATTTCAGTCACAAGTGAGCAACTGGGTTTATTTCAAACCTCTTTTTATATAATTTATTGTTCATTGTGACTGCAACACAAGTATTTTAGCAGAGCTTATAGTTTTGGGACTAAGCCCTGATTTTTTAGAAAAGGAAGAGCTGACAGTGCAGGTCTCGGAAGTTTTAGGATTCTTTATATTTGTCTCCAGGAGCACTTAGGGAAACAGCATCTTTTAAAGAAAAAATAAAAGTACCCTCAAACATCCATGTTAGAAATTTATGTTTTCAATACAAAAGCTACACTGCTCTTCTGTTAACTTAATTGCTGTGTCCAGGGCTCTAAGAAAAGCCACACAAGTCACAAGACTTGCAGAAAAGTGGCAGAAGTTGGCAAGTTTGCTTCCAGTCAGCAAGACACAGCTTGAGGAGCTTGCATAACGTCTGCTTCCAAGATGCTTCCAAAAGCATGTTATGCTGAACTGCAAGAAGCTACTGACCAGGAATTGAAACACCATCTCACTTCCATTTGGTCATGGCTGGGTCTGCCAAAGCTTTCAGAGCATCTAACATGGCAGAGAACAATCAGAGACACTGTTAGATTTCAGACTCAGGGCTCATTCTTCCTGTACTGTGCCTTGAAGGAAAGAAAAGCAGTTATCTATTATAGTCAGCACCAGCCTAGAAGCTGTGACAATCTTGGAAGGTCACACAGGAAGCAATAGTCAGCAACTTAATTGTTCTGTCTGCCCATCTATATAAGATAGCTTAATAAAATTACTGAGCCACTTCACATTCAATTGTTATTAAAGTATTCACTAATATGAGTTTGAAAACAAAAAGCTGGACATAAGTACAAAGTAGCAGCAAGTCACCTGGAATAATTGATTAAATATCTAACATTAAATTGTGCTCTCATTTGCTAGTCACAATGTTTTGATGCATACTCTTGCCTGCTTCTCAGTAAACACTGAAATTTTGGCTCAGTCCTCTCTTCATAGCCACCCCAATATTTACAGTAGTTAGTCCTGAGCAAGACATCTAATTCTCATCACTAAACTCCATGAAGTCACTCAAAAATAAGCATGATGCATCACAATAAATGTAAATAAAAAGAAATAGCTTTTTGGTGCTTTTCAGAACGAGTCCTGCTTGCAGTCTGACCACCTCCAGGCCTGATCAGACCATCTGAGTGTTTAATGTGACTAGGACAAAACCCTGGGCTCATTCCTCCATAGGGCTGCATTACCCATCCCTGCTCTGAAAGACTATGCTAAAAAAATTTTTAAGTGCTACCAGTTCATCTAGCACAGCCTCTCATCTCCCAGTGCTTTTTAAGAATGCCCCAATTCCTCAAATCCAGTGTCTGACCTACGCCAGCAGCCAAAGGTGGCTGCATCAGTCCCAACCTCTCTGCAGAGCAGACCTAAGTAACCAGCAGCACTGGGCAAAGGAGGCTGCACGAACAGCTAAAGCTCTTGGCACACCACTTCTGGAGAGAAAGCAGGTCTTTCAAAGGGCTCAGGCAGACATCGCTGTACCACCCTTGCAGAGTTTTAATTCATTGTTAGGAAAAATAGTTTCCTACTTTATTGTTAACCTTTTCTACTGCTATTTCAAGTGTCCTTTAATGATATACACCTACATGACATGAGACCAACAGCCTCTCCTTTCTACAAATGGAGAAAGAGGTATAAAAAATTAGTCACAAAATAATTTAGTTTCAGAGCTGAGAACAGAACTCTATCTCAAGGCTGAACGTGCCCATCTGCCTGTTACCAGAGTCAATATTCCTTTACCTTGAGCTTTCACTTTCTATCAGGATATGCAAAACCAGGTCTGAGATCAGGAAAAGAAAATTTCAAGTGGAATGAGAAACTGTCCCACTAGCGAGCTGTTTTCCCACCATGCATGACTAGATTTCTTTTTTTTTTTTTTTTGAGCAGATTTAGTTTTAGCTCTCCTCCCAACTAGCAATACTCTGACTCATATGGTTACAGATCTGTGAGTCCAAGAAGGAAAGTATTACACCCAAAACTTTGGGGTGTTTTTTTTTTTAGTGGCATATCAAGGAAGTAGGTTTATCCTGCATATTACCAGTAAATTTCCTTTCACAGATGCCACCTCAAAACCAATTTTACATTGGGCATATAGGCTGAATACCATATGCTTCTAGGTGACTGTCTGCCACCCCTTCAGCAAATCTTACGGTTTTGCCACTCAAATGCACTGCCTGAAACAAAAATCTGAGTATTGGCTCACATGGGTGGAGCACACATGGGTTTACTCGTCTAATAAATTCACTGCTCAAGGCATCATAACAAGTTTCACCCCAGTAGCTAGAACACAGCAAGAACTGTTTTCTTGATTAACTTAAGCTAAGTTGTCAACTTCTTCCATTTGTCCTCAAAAAGGTTCAGCTTAAAGATGCTAAGAAGTCTTTACTCAGAAGAATTTTTACCCACACTTGTACAGACAGGCTCAAACTTGAAATTAAGTACAAAGTAGGGATATTCAGTAATTCACCAGATCAAGAAGGGGATTAGCTTCCTGCCTTAGAATAACATTTTCAGAGGCTGCCTGAGATAGGAGGTTCTGCAGACAGACTCCCACACCTTCTATTTAAGCCTAGCAGAATTCTGCTTGCTCAGAGCATCTGGAGAAGTCAGGTTCAAGGACTTGACTTGGCATCCCCAGCTAGGTATTGAACTATGGCTGCTGAAAACAATCAGTAGCCTTTAAAAATAGAAGTTTGTCTTTGCTTTGCCCTTTTTTTTTTTTTTTTGGACTGTGTGAAAAGTTATAAGCATGTGGAGTTTTGAAAAACAGTAATGGCTGACAGTTTCAGCATAGGGCAATGGTTTGGGGAACTTCTGACTTCTTTCCCCCACTACTTTTGCAGACTCTTTACAGCCCTGTATCACAGCATACTGTTTATAGAGCAAACACACAAAAAAACCCCACAACACTTACCTATCTCAAAGTAGAGTAAGGACTAATCAAAGCTCAGGATGCTCTTAGATTTCCAACATGAGGATTATCATGGTAACAAGGAAGAGTCCACATTAGTAAAGAAGGCATCCTCCTTATCTGCCAGCTATCAGGTGATGAATTCCAGCAATGACAAGGCAACCTGTCATTTTCACACACCAGTAGGTCTAGGCAAGCCCCAACTTACACAATACTGAGCATCAGCTTCCAAACTGGAGATACAGCTGGTTTCCTTTCCCTGGGTAAATTCTGATATGATCCGAGACATGCCATAAGGATCCCTTTTCCTAGTGAATATAAGGCTGAGGGGCAGTTACCAGAAGTATGAGATCATCACTAAAGAGTTAAGCTGAAGAATACAGTCAGACAGTGAGATCTGCAGAGAACATCTAACTGCTGCAGGAAGTAGAAAAGGTATTAGACTTATATTTATTTGATTTAACTCCTATAACATTAAAGCAAGTAGTCAGAGGACAAATACAGGCAGACACTGCTGCTGCATCTGCAAGTGTAGAGATTCAGGCTTCCCCCCCCCCCTTACAGCCATCCATGTTATGTTATGTTTTAACTTAATTATGTATCTCCTCCTAGCATTCCTCCTCCCACAAATGTTTGCTCAGAGCTGTACAGATTTCTCTTAAATTATTTTATCTTGTGGTCTGCTGTAATACATTATCCATTTCCCCCAGTGTTCCGTATTTTCTTCCTTCCCCAATTAATCTGAGATGATAATAGGTATTTTCTTCACTGAAGACCAAAGGCTTGATATTTGAAGGGCTATTATTTGACCACAATTTATTTCTCTAAACAGCAGAATCCTACTCCTGGCTCTTGCACCATCCTCTGCATCCCTAAATAAGTCAGTTCCCAAGGAATGCCTACGTCTTTAACCCACAAATACACAACAGCATTTGGTCAGCTCACAGATGTATTTATCATAAAACAATTAAGGGTCCATGACTTGCAATTACTCTCTCTGCCAGCACTCTGGGCATGTAAATGTATCTCAAAGCAGAACACAAAAAACACACCTAGAAGAATCATATTTAAGGACCCCTTCTGTGGCCAGAGCAGAGCAAGTTAGTGAGTGTATCTTCTTGTTTAAATTTAAATCTGCTGCTAAAGTACTGCACCGATGCTCAACGTTACCCAGCACAGCAGACATAGTCAATCTATACATAACATAGCTATGATTTTTAGAAGATTTAAACACTCAGTTCTCTTCATAGCATTCAAGCTCACAAAGCATGTACTACAGCAGAAGCCTGAGCAACTTAAAAGCACAAAGATCATTGACAAAAGAGTTTTCCTGCAGTATCTCAACAAGCCAAGTATCTGCATCTCTGTATGCATCCCTATAGGATCTTTCACTTCTAAGTTGCTAAATACTGCTGTTGCCCTCTGAAGGCATTTTGCTGGAGAAGTTTCCCATAACAAAGCAAAGTATGTATTATCAAAGAAAGCATTCCCTCATCACATCTTGGGGGTGTAAGTATTTATCTCTAAATGGCTGGGGAAGGTTGAGATACGAAGATAGTAAGTTGCTCCTCAAAGTTATACCTGAAACAAAACTAAATCCTGTGGCTTCAAGATCTAGCTTTGCATTTTCAGTATCTGACATTACAAGGCAAAGACACAGTTGCAGTACATACTGCCTGGCCCTTGCCTTGTTTTATCAGGGCAATTACCGTAGCACAAGTACCAAGCTTAATAGGTACCTCTCCTTACCACTGCCACAGGCAGTGCAGTGCTGCATTTTCCCTGCTCTTTCACCCATGCTGAAATTTTGGTTTGCTAAGAGAGGCAAGGTTAGCCCAACCCAGTTTAGGTCTGTGCTTGCCTCCAATTTCCTTCTAGGTGACATACAAACTTCATCTAATTGAGCATATACCACTGGAGCCTGGTGACAGACTGCTAAGTGCCCCTATTTGGTTTGGGACATAAAAGCTCCCAAAAGAGGATGCTTTTGAGGCAGTGCTCAGCTCTGGGGTCAAGTAAACCCTGATTCCCTTCCCACAACTTTGGCACTGCTTAGCTCCCATGATCATAAACGAGATGGTTTCACCTTTATTCAAGTCCTTCCACCTACTGTTCCCAGTCCTTAGTCATTGCCTCCTCAGCAGCCCCCTTAAACCATCTGTTCTCCAGAAGTCAGAGGTGCCTTGTTTTCTCCATGAAGAGCAATGCAGCTGTCATAGCAGGGCTGAGCAGCATGCTGCCTTGGATCAGACAACAAGAACAAGGCACAGACATTTATGCAGCCATCTGAACACAGCCCAGTGCTTTCAGTTTTTCCTGTTTGTAAAGCAGAGGTTAACAGTAATACTCCCACAAATCCAAAGATTTGTGTAACAGTGCTCTGAGATCTTCGGATTTAAAAACACACACTCAGATTTGTTATTTTCACATGGCAAAATAAGAGTGGCACAAACATGGATGATTTTACAAACAGCTTTGTGGGCTGTCTTGTACATCCCCCTTTCTTGGTCCTTTGGGCGCTCTCAAGTCAAATTAGCACATACCACATGCTTTGCTCTTTTTAATGGGACCGATTTTGCTGGTACTGGTGCCTGCTCTACGATCTTCTAATTTAAGAAAGGTGGCAGTAGGGAAGTAACACCACCATAAGAATGGACTAAATGACCCCTGAGGTCCCTTCCAACCTGAGTTATCCTACAAGCCTATAACCACCCCAACAGGAAATGCCTGGAGCTGACCCAATTAACCTTCCTTCCAGTTCTGGGGCCCAGGATAAACCAGTCTACGAAGAGATGTGTCACCTGTCTGGCTTCTACATGGCTTCTCTCGTCTCTTCAGTGATTTTAACACCATCAGCCGGTATCCTAGCCACCATGCTGAGTCTCCGGCAGCAAAAACACACATAGCAGCCACACTGACATCTGGTATTATAAATACAGGCTCTGCACTGTTGGATAATCTGTTAACAGCAGAGTAAGTGACACTGGAAGAGTAATTAGCAGCAACTAGCAACCCATCACATTCAGGGGGAAAAAAGTAGTATTTGTTTGGTAAATGTGCTGGTTTCAGCTGGAATAGAGTTAATTTTCTTCACAGTAGCTAGTATGGGGCTATGTTTTGGATTTGTGCTGAAAACAGTGTTGATAATGAGATGTGTTTGTTACTGCTGAGCAGTGCTTACACAGAGTCAAGGCTTTTTCTGCTTCTCACACCACACCACCAGCAAGGAGACTGGGGGTGCACAAGGAGTTGGGAGAGGACACAGCCAGGACAGCTGACCCCAACGGACCAAAGGGATATTCCGTACCATATGACATCATGCTCAGCATATAGAGCTGGGGAAAGAAGGAAGGAGGGGACGTTCAGAGTGATGGCATTTGTCTTCCCAAGTCACCATTAACACATGATGGAGCCCCGCTTTCCTGGAGATGGCTGAACACCTGTCTGCCAATTGGAAGTAGTGAATGAACTCCTTGTTTTGCTTTGCTTGTGCACATGGCTTTTGCTTTACCTTTAAACTCTTTATCCCAGCCCATGAGCTTTCTCACTTTTACCCTTCCAGTTCTCTCCCCCATCCCACTGTGAGGGAGGTGAGCAAGTGACTGCGTGGTGCTTAGTTGCCAGCTAGGGTTAAACCATGACAGTAAGACATTAACTAAACATTGATTGCAGTCAGCACCACTCCTCTGTGCTTCGAGGTTTACAGCATGCGTGGGATTCAGTGCTACCGCAAGGTGCCCGCAGCAGCCCTAGACTGAAGTCCTGCATAGCCACAGGCTAGGTCTGGCAGTGGGGGCAAGTGTGCTGACCTGCTATGTGAACATGCCTTGATGACAATTTGAAAGGAGCCCCGCAGGTACTGAGCAGGGAAGCCAGCCCTGGCAGGGCCTCCAGCCCCTCTGCCGAAGTGTCCCCATCAAGCACATCAGTCAGTACCAACTGCATCGGCATTTGTTCCTGCACAAATTTCCATCCACTCAGAGAGAAACTCATCAGCACTCACATTCACTGTGCAGTGAGCAGCTGCTGAGCAATAGCTGCACCACCATCCTTGTATCAAGCTGGAGCAGTGGCATATGTCATGTCCACACTACAGCAATAATTGTATTTGTACACAGTAGGTCTACAGACAGTTTCTTCTTACACCTATTCAGACAAGAAAACAGACCCTATCACAACTACATTGAGGAGCCATGCTTATTCTGGATACCATTGCCATAGCTTCTCATCATTGTTTCCAAGAGCCACACAAAAGGAAAAGAGACTATACATTACAGCAGGGCCCCAACATTATTTTAACAGGATTCGGTTTTGCAGCATATACACATACATTCTGTGGCAAGATGTCTCACATTACCAGTCTCTAAACTAGCCAGCACTCAAGGGTATCAAATGGAGAAAGACCTCTTCCCTTTGACATATTTTCCATTTCCACTCCAATTATTTCCTCTAAATGCTTTTCTACAGACAGGTCTCTCAGCTTCTGCTCAGGGGACCCTTCATTATTTCATTTTCTAAAAGCCACAGCACTACAACTTGCTGCTGCTAGAGAGACAACTGATGGGACACAGTGAGGTCACAAGTTCTCCTGGGAGAGGGCTCATCAGAAAGAGACAGAAAACAATTTAATTCATTTGCTCTTGACCAGGCAGATAAAATCCCCAGTTCTCAACTGGTGCCCATGGAGATGCACCAAGGATTAATATATCCCCTCCTGTTTGCTCAGTCTAAAAGACAGAGGCAGCATACCCCGATACACTGACTGTCCTTTGACAAACCCTCCTCCAGCCTGACAGCCATACATTATATATTACGCCACTGCAGCACTGACTGCATAGATCCTCTAAAAAGGATTTACCAGGTTAGGCTGCCAGTACTTAGAAAGCATGAAAACAGCAGAGCCAACAGGTGAACCTGTTTTGCTCACATATTTCAGGAAACCTATTTTCCCCTTCTTAGGAAGCTACAGCACAGCAAGTTTTTCACTTTGGTGGTAGGAATCATTATTTTCTCTCTGTGTCTGTGGACAAACAAGTGGATCCTGGTCTATGACCTGAGGCTCAGTAAAATGTGTTCCTGCAATGTCCGTCCCTTGGCATGATTCCCAGCATCCCTGGGGAATACTGCATGGACTGCTGGAAGTTAGCTAGAAAGGATCCCAAACTCTTTGAATGTGTATTTACAGTGAAGGAAAAAAAAAAATCTTATTCCAACCATGCTTTCTTTGCACCAGATACAATCCCTGTGCCTTATTCCTAGTACATACAGCACACCCTGCACTCACTGCTCAAGGCTACTCTTGCACAAGTCCAGAATTTGGGGCTACTTGCAGCTAAACAAGCAATTCATACACACCGCAGACCCTTCCAATAGTAGAAAAGCTTTATAAGCCATCCAGCAGCAAACAGCTTAAAAGAAAAAGTGTAGGTGGGGGAACGACACCCAATAGATGTCACAAATACAGTTTGCTGAAAGAAAAACCCACGCAAGCATCTGACCAGGTATCACAGCAGTCCCTGCTTTTAAGACAAGTCACCAGCAAACTCCATGCCCCTCACAGGATAAAAAAAAATACCTAGATAACTAAAACCTGTGTATCACAGAATGCAATTAATTAACGAGGCCAGAAACAAGCTGAGTAACAACCCCCCTCCCCAGGTGTTGTGTGTCTATGCTGGAGCTGATAACCAGGCAGCGCGGTCTGCAATTTACTCAAGTTGCAGATGATGAATGCGAAGGTCACATGAAGGGAAGGCATCGGTATATTGCCTGTCACAAAATGGTAGCACCCGGGGATTTGAGCATATAGGAGAGAGATAACCCCGTCCTTCCTATAGCCTCCCCGCAGCTCCTGACATGGCATCCGCTATGGAGGACAGCGAGGCGGCGCTGGGGGAGGGAGACGGAGCAGATTAAACTTAAACACCCCCCACCTCCTTCCCAGCGACAACATCCATCTCTCGAAGCCCCGCGGAGGGGGCACCCCGGCCCGACGGCCCCGCACCGAGCAGGGAAGGGAGATGGGGCCGGTCCCCACTGACATTTCAGCCCCCCCCCCCCCCCTTATGTAACAGCCGGGGCTCACCTCCCGGCGTTGGGGGGGGGGGCTCCCACCGGCCCCGAAGGTGCGACAAAGGCGGGGACCCCGCTGCGGAGATCCCCCCCCCCCCCCCCCCCCCCCCGAAGCGGGGAGACCTCCTCCACCCCTCCCTGCCCCTGCACCGCAGCGCCCGGGCGTCCCGCAGCGCTGCCCCGTTACTGCGCTGCCCGCGCACCGCACATGCCCCCCGGCAGCTCCGCCGGAGAGCTGCGCTGCCCGCGCATCCAGCCGCTACGCCCGCGCACCGCGCCGGTCCGCGCACCCGGCAGCGCTGCCCGTGCCCCGCGCTCCCCCCCCCCCCTCCCCGCAGCCCTGCCTGCGGCGGGGTTCCCCAGGGACCCCCTTACCTCCCCACGAAATTCTCCAGCACGGAGCTCTTGCCGGCGCTCTGCCCCCCCACCACGGCGATCTGCGGCAGGTCGAGGTTGGCGTTCTGCCCGATGGCGGCGAAGGCGTCCTGCAGCCGGTTGACCAGCGGGATGAGGTCCTCCATCCCGCGGTTCCCCATGGCTGCGGCGCGGCACCGGCTCCTCTCGCAGGCGAGCTCACACTACCTCCCTTTCCCGCGCACCTCACCGGCGGGCAGCCCGGTTCTTCCCGCCCCGGCCGGTGGCCACCGGCAGCAGCCCGCGCCCCGCGCCCCTCGCCCCGCTCGACGCCGCCCGCTCCCGCCCGGGCTCCGCTCGCCTCAGCCCGCCCCGCCGCGCCTGCAGACAGCCGCGCGCCGCCGCCAGGGGGCCTTAAGGGCACCGGCGCCGCGCTGCATCCTGGGAGATGTAGTCCAGGCGGGCTGTGGGGGGGGGTGGCAAAACCCCCTCCTCTGAGGCCAGGGATGGCGCCAGGGTCTGTGCCCAGAGACGCTTTGAACGGGCCGGCTCGCTCCACCGAAACCAGAGCAGCACAGGCTGTCCCCAGGCCTCGGGGGCTGCGTGGTGCCATGGGCTGCGTGTGGCAGGTTGACACCGGTACGGCCCAGCCGGTGTGCGTGCGCGGCCCAGTCAGCGTGCCCCAGTCGGTGTGCCTGCCTGGTTCAGTCGCTGTACCTGTCCGTGAGCCTGCACAGCTCCATCACTATCCCTGTAGGGTTCAGTCACCATACCTATGCAGTGCAGCCAACGTACAGGTGTGATCTGGTCATTGTACCCGTATGGTTGGTTACCGCACCTGCACAGTTTGGTCACTACACCTGCACAGTTTGGTCTTTACACCCATACAAGTTCAGTCGATAAGCCTGTGCAGTTTGGTCACAGTACCTGTGAAGTTGGTTGACACACCTGTACGGGAGGGCTCTGTGCCGGGACAGCACTTGTGGAATTGCCGGAATACAAGAAATAGTCCATATGATTAAACCAGAGGCTTGCAAAAGCACTACTGCACTTCTGCTGCTTCATTTTCATTCAAACATGGATGAAAAATGCATCAATTTCTGTTTATAGCTGCAAAACACTAGATGTTGTTGTTGCTACGTTTGTTTTACAGAAGCAAACACTTCATTTTACACAGTTAGAACTTGTTTTTAAAAATCACTTGTCCACAATAAAGAGGAAACTGTTTGATTTCAGGTTTTTAGAAGGGCTGGGTTTTTAATAGGAATATAATGTGAGGCCATATTTGATTTGAAAGCATAGCAGTAAAAACAAGTGTTCAGAAAAGAAGCCGATGGCTAGCGGTGACTCAGAAGGATGGAGAATGCTGCATTTCAAACACTTCTCAGTTCGTGCTACCCAGTACTCTTGTTCACAGCTCAGAGAGAGCTGGGGGTGGTGGGGGAAAGGAGTAACAAAAAACTGCAACAGATTTCAAGCTGTATGTTTTGTTTTAAACAGCAACTTTTCAGTTACAATGATTCTAAGGGAGATTTCACAGATGTCCATGAAATGTAATCCGTGCAAAAATACCTACCTGGGTGTACAGAGAAACTGGAACAACCACACTGAGGGGTGGATTTGCCTCACTATGTCAGTGAAGATGCCCAAGGAAAATGCTCTGAAAACATCACCAGTGTGCAGGTAAGAACACTGAAGGAAGGGAAGGGAGCTGCTCCATCTGCATGGGTAACACCATTGCAGGGCATATGTGGGCTGTTTTGAGGGCTGTCAATGCTATTTTTTCCTCTCAGCAAAGTGCCCAGTAAATCTCAAGAAACAAGCTCAAGAAACTCAGTATAGACTGTGGACAAAAGTCTTTGAGCATCTGTGCAGCCATTCTGATCATTTATGTTGAAGGAACCTGGAGAAAAAAACATTGTTTTTCCTTCATAATTTGATAGCTGCTCCTTGTTAGAGGTCACCACAAAAAGAACAGTGAAGAGTATCAAAGACTTAAAGAACGGTGTCACTTTCCTCCCTGGATCAGAGCTGATGCTCAGGGAACTTCAGACCATGAGGCTCTTTGAAGCTTTATTTGAGGAACCATAAGAAGAAAATTGTCCTTTTCCCAGAGGTTGCTGTAACCTGAAGTTCACCCACAGAGCTCTAATTTCAATACAGAGAAAGATTGCCCAGCTACATCACTGCAATCAACTCACATAATTTAACAGCTGTTCTAATAAGCCTTAATGGCCTTGACCAGCCTCACCTGGGGCTTCTTCCCACACCTGTTGGCCCAGGAGCTCTATTTAAACTCAGCCCAGGGCTAGCAATCTCTGATGAATTATGGAGAACAGCTAGTTTCTGGCTTAGTTGTAGCCCTATGTGCCTAAGGAGTCTGATTTTGACTTCAACTTGTAGGTTGACTCCTTAGCTCTGTCTCATTGTTATAGGTGTGCCTGGAGGTTGCTAGACCTGATCCTCATCCTGGCCTGCGGGTTCATATCTCTGCTTGACCTTGGACCTGCCTCATTGCTGTGCTGTTGCCTTATGATGTGGACTTTTTGTTGGACCTAGCCCCTATGTTTGGTCTGTTCTGCTTGCCTCCTTTGGGTGCTATGGGGTTGGGCCCTGGTTGGCAATACCTCTGTCAGGTGTGGGATTTACATGTTGGCTGCTGCCCCCTCTTCCCCTGGGGAGCAGCCCTGCTCTTGCTGTTCCCTGACAACAGCAGTAGCTGCTTAGCTAGTCCATCAAGTGACTTGCCTTTGCTCCCCTTCTTGTCCCCCATGCCACCCCATGAATCCGTACCTGCCTCTAATACTTCCACAAAAGCAACTATATTTGATTGTGGCTATCAACGTTTTTCTAACAATAGAAATGTTAACCTGCAAGTACTGTTTTCCACTCCCCGCTTAGCACTCTAAGCGGGTATTTTGTTCTGAGTGAGCCCACTCCAGTCTAGAAATAATCATTCAGATTTATACCATTTTCTGGAAAAGCTAAAATCAAACTAATCCATTTGTTCTGAGAAAGGTTTGTGAAAGAATATTGAAAGTACAGTACGTCAACAGCTGATATTGAAGCCTATGGGGGGAAAAAATAGGGTTCATGTTGCCAGTTAAGGAGCTGGTACAGCAGAAAGGCTCATGCATGACTTCTTTGCAGATATTCTTTCACGTGTTCTCTGGTTTTATTTTTCTGTGGAACTCGTACTTGGTTCTTGGGAAATGTGCTCCTTGGGTGGGGGGGGGGGGGGGTGTCAGTCCAAGGGTGTCCTTGGTCTAACTTACTGTGGTCTCAAAGGGAAAAAGTGTGCTGGAGGGACGGGGGCAGCTAATAGGGTGCTCTCCAGCTAGACAAGAAAGGAAGAAAAGGAGCAGTGGAAGTGGTAAAAACCTGCAGAAATATTGGCAAACTTCACATAGATTTCTCAGCAGATCAATATTAGTGTAAAACTGTAAGATGCACAAAATGAGCGCCTGCTTCCCCTGTCTTGCAGAGAAGCTTGTAAGCAAAGGAGACCACAGCGTATGCCTGCAGTGTTACTCCTACAAGAACTCATTAATATTGTGGGGTCTGTCTAAACACTTCTGCAGCAATTGTAATCACTCAGCCTAGAGAGACCCAAACTCGAGTATCCGAGGCAGTGAGGCTTGGTTTTTAAGCTTTAGAAACCTACACCTCCCGTTGATGAAAAAGAGAACTGCAGGCACTCAGAATCACTCCAAAAGCCTTCCATTTTCTCTCCTGCAAGGTTAGCGGCAAACAGGCCTTTTGATTCTATAATACCTCCCACCTATGACTTACACAGCAGCATGTGGCAGTTATAGGAGGAAAAACAACCATGTAACTATGTGATCATCCTTCGTGGGAAATACTGAAAAAGTGTAATGTAAAATAAAAAGGAATTTTATAAACTGGAGTGGACAGGAAAAATCTGTTCCTTTCTGCCTTGGTAGAAAAACTTAAGATGTGAGCAAAGAAAAACAAGGAGGATGAGAGATTCCCGCCCCCCCCCCCCCCCCAAGTGCTATAAATATTTCTGGATGTACTTTAATGTGAATCCCTAAAAATGCATGTGGGCATAACTATGTGTGTTTCTATGTATGGCTATCAACATAATGACAGTTTTGTACACTGATTTTGTCACCTCATGCAAATAGAACTCTCAGTTTAGTTAGCATAATTAGAAATAGACACTTGAGTGCTGGATTCTGTCCCTCATTCCTTGCCCTTGCAAAAATAACACATCTAGTCCTCAGAGAAAAAAGAGGCAAAAATGTGGAATACAATTAGCTGACGATTCTCCTAATTATCTGCAAACTGTTTCCGTTGACTGCAGGTAGAGCTGTGAATGAATGTTCAGAACAGTGGGTCATGAAGTGGACACTCCTGGTCCTTTGGGTTCCTAAAAAATGTTTATAAACACAGGTAAGAATTTAAATTGAATGTTTACAAGCAGAGGTTAGAATGTAAGTTCCACAAAGAATCAGGGCTAGGATTGTCACTGTCTGTATCATTATAGAATGCGTTATACAGCTGATAAATAGTTTAAAAACATAATTAAAATTAGCCTCTTAAATTTACATGACTATGTAAAGCTGCCTATAGAGATAGAAACAATTTAAGCATCTATTTTATAGGTACTTAAATGGTGCTACAGTAGCAGTGATACCACAGTAACATCATTGATCTCTTGTGGTATCAGTTGCTCAGAAGGAAGTTTCTCTCTAGTGTTCCTATTGGTTGGAAAAGCTATCTGAAAGAAAAGCAGCCTTTAATTTTTGATTTTCAAATATAGAGCTTTTCTTTGAAGAATAACATAGTGAAATGCTTCCTCATCTTCTTTTCTGTTCTGAAACAGGAAATTTGCTGAACTGGTCTGCAAATGCCTCAAAAAGAGGTAAAAAAAGGTAAATCTAGTGTATGAGACACTGGGTGAGGTTTATCTTTAGTGTGACTCCACAGAAGCCAGAATATACATAAGAAAAGAAATAAACTGAATGTTATAGTCCATTAGGAAAGGGATCTGGACATGGATGTGAGTTTAAATTAATATTTTAAGAGCAACAAAGCTGAGTTCTCTGTGATTCTTAAATCCAGTGAGATGACACAAAATAGCTCCTGGAGTATATTTTATCTTGTGAGACTGAAAATAATTGATAGAAGCTGATTGGCCATGTGGCAAAATAGGTATAAAAACAGTACCTTAGTTTATATCCTTTGGGCCTGTCCTGCCAATCAAGAAATATCGGGAATAGGTTTCTAGAGCAATAGAACAAAGAGTGGGTGCAAATATCCCTCAATGCACAGATCATTTTGCTTTGATATGTTGTGTGCTACTGCTTTCACGTGTGTGAATACAGTCTTCCTCCAGATAAAACAGACATGGAAAACAGTGTAATTCCGGTAATTAATATCAGCTGTTGAGAGCAGGTCTGATGAAACTTGACCCATTCTTTCAACAGATAGGCCCCAAAAGCAGGAGGACAAACTACTCCATGTGCCTTTTTCTCCAAGGAGTTTGGGAGGTTTAAAAATATTATGGTGAGAACTACTTATATCCTGGTGAAATGGATGAGTAATAACACCATCCTTGCAGATTGCAGAGGAAATTGTGGGCACCACAGTATCTTGATGCTGTCATAGGCACTAAGAAACACTTGGATTTTCAAAAGCTATGTGGCTTCACCAAGGGTTGCATACCAAGTCTTTATCAAAGCCAAAATTAAAACATACAACTGCACAGCCCAGTCATGCTAGAAACTAGAAGTCCCCAGTTATCTGCACGCCTGAGCTGGTACGTGGAACAAATTCAAATAGCCCAGCAAAAACTTGGCTATATAATGCAATCCAGCTCCTGAATAAAAAGCATTCACATGGTCTGTCTTCTTATCTGCCAAGAAATTTCATAACCCTGATCTAATCATATAGAGGTGTAGTGCAGGTTGCCTTATAGCAATGATCCAACAACTCAGTTGATGTTAGTCTTTGTATTGCAGGGTACTTTCTGGATCATTTTCTTACCTTGAACTGCTAATTCTTACTCTGTTTCCTTCACTCCCATTGTCAATGAGACACAATCTTTGTGTAACCACTCCCTGAGCCTAATGGGTACCTAGGTTATTATTGAGTGATAATGTAGTCTGTATTGTAGCACTATGTTTTTAAAGTTCCGTGTATTCTCACATTATGACATGTATTTACCACTGCACACTGAACAGCAAGTTGCTAATAATTGAAAGGGAGATGTTCCTTGCAGGAAAAAACAACTGTCAGTAGATGGAAGGTCAAGGTCTGCGTACCAGTGCTCAGTGGGCACTGACAGCAAGTACCCTTTGGCTGTCAGCTTAAGACACACTGTTTTATTGCCTGTAATGAAGAAAGGATCCTAGCCAATTTTCTGTACTGTTGCCTTACATCTCTCTCTGACTTTCAGACTGAACGATGTGATTAGCTGAATCTGGAACCTTCTCTTCTGGATTCAGTTAAACCACCTCTGGTAGGTGTGATGTTTACCTCTGGCACATGAAGGCATTTCTGAAGATCAACCTTTGGATTGTAGGTTGATAAAGCAGCATGTGTCTTCACTTCCCACAGCCCTAATCCTGACTTGCATTGTGCATGCACAGGACTAAATCCATGTCCAGGTTTGTGTTCAACGCAGTAGTATATCTGTGCACTGAATTGTAGACTTATTGTTCATAAACTCAAAAAGGCTGTTTATTTAATAATTTCTATATACAACCTCACAAAAGAAAGCCCAATCTTTGAGTGGAGCCTCTAGACTATATCAGAATATAATATCTAACAGTAAAAAAACCTGTAGACTTAGTTACTCACATAGCTCATTAACATGGTGCTGTGTAGATTTCCAAATGTTACAAAGAATACTTACAAGAACTTTACTTGTAGAATTAAGAACAGAAGACATCAATTTCAGATTTACATTTATTTATAGAACCTGAATTCTGTCTTTTGCATGTCTGGCTAATACACAGACTAGCTAGACCTTTGTAGGATCATAAGATTAACCTCTCCCCCACCACTGCAAACTAGCCCGGCTGGTAGCTGCTGTAATAGCATGGTTACAGGAGCAGAGGATCAATTATGCAAAATGATTTGAAAAAGACTCCATGTATATTTTCTGCTCCATGTATGTATTCCCTGGGATGATATGTAAGCTTTCATGCTTGACAGGAGAGCATTTCCTCTGTGTGCAGGCAGCTGTGACTAGATCAAGGACTCTGAGCATTAACATGGCCAGTCATTGATTAATATGGATGGTCATCTCCAAATTGATTATTGTAAAATCAGGATGGTATAAAAAGGCCCAAAGGAAAAATCAACATACGCTGCTGCATTGAAAATTATTAATGCTAACTGTGTATCACCAGTAACTGTGTTCAGTTTACAATACTTTCAGCTAAAAAATCAATTCCCAGGCCCTTAAAGAATCAAGCAGTCTTTATTGGCGTGAATAATAAACCATAAAGTAAATTATTTCAGGATGGATTCTCTGGAGTGGCAAAGAGCAGAAATGCATCTTTACCCTTGCTAGGTTTTGTATAAGAAGAAATGACAGTCACAGAATATTTTCATACAGAGGCTGTGTGTACCGAACACCCTTAAAATTAATTCACTTACAGAAAAGAGGTGGTGCAGGAAAGGTTTTGCTACAAACTTCCCCCCCCCCCAAAAAAAACCAAAAAATCCCAGCCAAAACGGATGGACCTGCTAGAAGTCATCTCAGTCTACAGCACAGACTAATACTGCAAAAGTTCCCATTTGTTTTCTTCCAGGTTCTCATGGCAGACTTGCCAAGATGTGACCACAGCGAATGGCCAGAGGCTGAGCTGGGTTTTTTTCCATCTCCTCGGCGAGATGGTTACCAAAGATTCCCCTGGACTATTTAAAAAAAACAAAAAAAACCCAAAGAGCAGAAAACCCACGCTGTGGGATGCCATCTGCTCCCCCTCTTCAGCCGTTTATTCCGTTCCCCCTGCCCAGCCCTGGACAGATGGTGTCCATCCCCTCCCAGCCCTCTCGAGGGACAGGGGACCTCGCTCCTGCCTCTGCGCGGGGGATGAGAAACGGAGGTGTCGCAAGCTGGGGCGACCTGAGAGGAGGCTCCGGGGGTGATCCCGAGCCTTGCGGGGGGCGGCCGGGTCCTCCAGCCCTGCCGAAGGAGCTGCCTCCTGCCTGGGCTCGGCCGGGGAGCGGGGCCGGGCAGGTGGTTATTGTCCCCGGCGGGAAGATGGAGGCGGCTGGCGGGGAGCGGTGAACGCCGCGGGCTGCGCCGTGAGTGCCGGCGGGGCGGGGAAGGGAAGGGAAGGGGCCGCGGCGCCCGGCCCGGTCCGGCCCCGCCGGGGGGGAGCGGGGCGGGCTGCGGGCTCGGCTGGCAGGGGAGGGTGGGAGCGGGTTTTGGGAGGTGGGGTTTGGAAACCTCCTCCACAGGCTGCTGCTTGCGATGACCCCGGGGGGAAGGAGGAGGAGGAGGCAGGGGGGGATCGGCTCAGTGAATGAATGGGCGGCAGCGGCGACGGCGGCTCCCCTGCTCAATGGCTGCTGGGCTGATAGGCGCCAGCCCCGCAGCCGGTGCCTCCTTCGCCCTCCCGTGTTTTGTCTCAGGCTCGCCCCGCTCGGGGCTCCCCAGACATGTTCAACCAGCAGCAGTTCCAGCAGCAGCTGCTGCAGCTCCAGCACCTCCTCCAGCAGCAGCAGCAGCAGCACCACCACCACCCCCCGGCGCAGCAGGGAGGCCGGTAAGCGCCGCTACGCGAGGCCGGGGATCTCGGGCCTGTCCCGGGGGACCGCTCTCCTTCGCCTCCCTCCCCTCCGTCGCTCCTCGCCCCGCGAAAGCCGCGGCGGGGCTGGCTGCGGGCCTGCCCTCCCCCGGCGAGGAAGGCGACAAAGGGAGGCGGGGGCCGGCGGGCGGGGGCGCGGGGGGCAAAGGCCTCGATCGGGGCAGAGCCGGGGGGCTGGAGGCCTCGAGGGGCGCCTGGGGAGGAGGGGGGTGGCCGGGGGGCAGGAGGTGGTGTGTGGGGGGCGATGCCTGAGGAAGGGGGGGGTTGTAGGGCGGGAGAGGCCGGGCCGGGCGGCACATCCCGCTGTGGGGAGGGCGGGCGGGCGGGCGGCTGCTGCCGTAGCCGTTGAACTCTTCCCCCGGCGCTCCGGAGATGCCCCTCCGGTCGCCGGGTCGCTCCCGCCGCCGAGTCCCCGAGGGCGCGTAGGGTGACCCCGGGCAGAGCCCGTCGGAGGGGATGCTCCGGGGCCGAGCGTCTCCCCTCACAGCGGGCGAGGGCCCGGGCGGCCGCCGGGCTGAGGCAGCGAGGAGGGGGCTCGGGGGAAACCGCCTTCTCCTCGTACCCACCCAACGGAGCCGCCCTACATGGAGAGAGACACACTTTATTTTATGCTTGAACTTCGCTTATTTATTTATTTTCCTTCTCCGGCTGGGTCTCCCGGCTCTGGGTGAGATTATTGAACTTACTTCTGCAGTGGCACCAGCGCTGAGGATGTGACTGAGCACTGTGGGGCAGGGAGGGGATGGAGAAAATCATGTTTTGTTTGTTAAAAGGCAAATGACATCTTCCAGAAATAAAAAGGCAGATAACCGGGGTTTTCCTAAAAAATGCAGGAGGTAAAACAACTGTCTTGGATAGGAGCAGTTGTCCCTGATGAGCTGACATTTGTAGAACTAACACAAATTCTCTGAAATGATGCATTTATTTGCAGTTACTGTTATCCTTAAAGCCTTATGCTCTGCAAATTCAAAGCAATGGGATGTGAATTTAAGAAGAAAGTTAATTTGTTATTTAATAAATTATAATGATTACTTTATACTTAGAAGGCATATGTCTCTGAGGTAAATGTTCGTATTTCTAGTAGAACCGAAAGATTCCCACCTCTAAATCTTTTTACCGTTATTATATGTCTTATACTGTAAACAAAGCTGCCCTTAAAATGCCAGTATGGGGCTGACTGCTGGTTAACATGGATGCATCTTACACCTTTAAAAGTATGATTTTTCTGGTATCAATATCTCAGCTCTGAGACTGGAACAATCTAGAGCAGCTATTGTGAAGATGAGCTGCTGTATATTCTGTTAAAAGGGTTGGGTTTTTTTTGTCAGCATGGATATTTTGATCCATGTTTGTACCTCTTTACAGCCCTGACAGATTTAGCTGTGTCAGCAGTTGTGCTTAGAGGTGGGCCTGACCTTGCAATCGCCTGAAGAAGTGCCTGTCAGTTTCTTCAGACTTTTCTCTCATGTCTGCTCCACCCTCCTTAGAAGTGGAGAGTTCTCTGCTCGCTTCTTCCTCCTCGTGTTTTAAATATGAAGGCCGTGCTTTATTTTTCCATCTGGTTCTTGCAGTTAGGGGGCACCGTTTACAGTTATGACCTGTCTGGCTCCGTGTGGGAGGCATCGATTTTGGAAAAATGTGCTTTAAGCTACTGAGAAAACTCCCTGGTTTTTAGAACTACTTTTTTTTTTTTGTTGTGTTAAATGTAGCTGCTGATCTAGATCGCTCGTTTCTACTGACGAGCTGCTGCATAATTCTGTAGAACTGCAGTCAGCTCCTGGGCTTTTTTTATGCTGCTTGACAGGCTTTATGTGGGCTTGGTGCTAAGGAGTTCTCTCTGACCTCAAATTCCTTGATAGACAATCTGTCAGCTTTGGAAATTCCAGGAGAGTGGAAGAAAGAGGATACAGTGCCGGTGTATGGTATCTTTTCATGCATGTATATCAGCATTTTGTCTGTCCTTTGCTCCTCCGTTTTGTACTTGTTAGGTGCCTGGAATTGAAGGGTACAGTTTTTATTGGGTTCTTATGATTAATGCCACCTTTTCCAGGGGTTTGCCACCACCGCAACAGCAACAGATGCTGAGCTTACGGGCAACAAATCAACCATCGCTGCTCAATGCCAATCCTATGCTTCAGCGGGCCTTACTCATGCAGCAGATGCAAGGTACTGTCGTTATGGGAGACGCTTACTTATTGGAGTTATTTAATCATCCTTCATGGACTGAAACCATAGTATGGCTATTTCTTGCTGAACCATTGCAGTCCTTGTATTTGGTAGTTCTGTTTGTCGTCTTTTTTTTTTTTTTTTCTCTTCAAATTTGTCCATAGTGCACATCACAGAGGTTCTTCAGTTGTTGAAAATCCCGTGTGCCCAACTGTTCACAACCAGGAATAGCACTAGAAGGTATCAGGTTAGATACGAAATACATGCCTTCCCTCTAAGACTTGGTGGAGCGAATATTTTTTCATCAATATATTTAGATAAAATACTTAGATTTTTATTATTTGTTCGTCTTTCTTGGTTGGAAGGTTAAAACAATTTATTTAATTGTCTGTTACATACATGCTAACCTGGTTTGCAGTAGATGCTTGTCTTTGTCTAAACTTAGTGCAGTACAAACAAATAAAGTATATTGTGGTGGAAAATGGTTCAGGTTCAATTGTCCTGCAAAATTTCGATTCCCTGAAATGACTGTCATTTGTGTGGTAGATAAAATTGCTGTTCTTCCATCGCTGTGTTTCCACAAGTGGATTTTTTTTGCCAGATGTGATGTTTTCAAAACAAATTTATGAAGCCGCCTTAATAATAGCATTGCTAACATAAAGATACTAGGAATAAAGCTGTTTTTATTTTTGCTTGTGTCTTAACCTGACAGCTCTTTTCAACACAGAAAATCAGTACCTGGGATAGTTTTAAAGTGCCTAGTTTAGATTAATGCCTGCAGTTTTTGTCTTGCCTGTGAATCATGCCCAGATGTGAAGACAATAGATTTATTCTGCATGTCGTTAACTCCTTTTGTTCTCTCTTGCCCATTTAACGAGAAGGCTCTCTAGTGACTCCAGTGGCTCTCTACAGATCTCTCTCAGGTTGTAGAGAAACTGTCAGTGAAAAAGGACAACCCATGCTCTGAAGATTGGTGTATATATTTGTGTCAGGAAAAAAGTCTGACTCCACTTTAGTCAGCCATACTCCTTTCAGATACATTTGATGTTAGCGTGGGCTGACCTTTTCCCTAAGGTGAAATCTCTTATTGAGAAGTTGTGTTTAAAGAGTATGCCAAGGACCTGAGGCAAATTAGATACAAGAGCAGGATAAGGTATGTTAATAAACACTCTACATGCACTTTGTCTTAGCATTGTTCATCTTCTTTTCACCTCTACGGGCTGAGTTGAGTTGCAGCTTCTCTTTCAATAATCTACACCAGTTAGCCACCAGTAACATGTAATATGGTTGCAATGTCCAGTGTAGCCCTTCTTAGGAATCTGAAATTTTTTGGTCATTCGGGTTTGGGTTACATGTAAGAACATCTGATGCTGTAGTATTTCTGTACCTGGGAAGCATCAGCATAAATAATTAATTGACTGTATGTGGCTTCAGCAATGGGAATAGTTAAAAATAAATACTTCAAGTTGAAATGGATGTGCGGTTCTTTAAAGGTACTAAACCAAGAGCAGGAGATGATTTCTTGCTTTATAGACTTTTTTAATACAGTTACATCTTTTTACAGTGAGAGATTATTTATGGTAAGTAATAAGAGATTAGATTACTTTTGAAGACAAACATGGCGTAGTACTTCCTATGGTGTTGCAGGCTTTAAACAGTGTAGCTTGTTTTTTCAGATTTTGGGTATCTGTCTCCAAACTTCTCTGCCCTGTTTTGACAGCTTCTAAAAAGCCAGAGTATGCACTAATTCAAGTGAGAAATAAAAAATTGCAATACAAGTCCAGGTTCCCAGAATCCTGGACAGCTTCTGAGGGTGTAGCTGAGGCATCTGTGTACTTCCATTCCCTCACCCCTGAAATGGGGATAGCAAGGACTGCCTTCGTAAGAAATTATTGAGTCTTAGTTAATAGTCTGTGGATGCTGAAAAGAACTGTTCAGAAAGCAGAGCATTATAATTGGAAATGGCAGAGTCTCAAGTGTCAGAGTTTAGGTTGACATGTTGAGCTTGCATGACAACCAGGTGGCAGAGAGGACTGTGGAATCTCTTGTTAGAAAGGTCCAGTGTTGTTTTACATGAAACGTTGTTACTGGCTTGTGTTAAATAGCATCCCTACTATGGTGTGAGCTGCCAGCTGCACAAACGTGGGATGAATTTTCCTTTTTTACAGAGAATTTTTGTAAAACGAGACCTTGTTTGTTGCAAACACAAGCACTAGTGTGCTCAGATCAAATAATTGCTCTAATGATCTTAGCCTGCAGTGACAACTATAATTAAATAGCCTGATACATATCACATCAAATTGTTCTGTGGGGGCTGAAGAGGGTAGAGCATAGAGCACCCATACAGTGCCCAGTAAAGTACAGGGTCTTGCGTGGACGAGCCCTTCCCCTCTCTACCTGCTGCTCATACAGGTGGAAGATTTTCTCTCTCCTTTGCATGCTGCAGGTGGTGATATGCTGTGTGTTTGCATTTGTAGGAAACCTGCGTGGATTTAACATGACAGCTCCAGCATTGCAGCAGTTTTTCCCTCAGGCTACAAGACATTCCCTCCTGGGGCCACCACCTGTTGGGGTCTCCTTAAAGCCGACTCGGCTGGGCTTCCCCAGCCTTCCCTTCCAGCGGCAGAACCGGACCTTTCGCAAGGTGGGCTTGTAGTTTCCAACTGTTTGGGGGCTTTGTGCTCCTTTTGCACTTGCAGCAGTTGACTGTATCATAGGTGGAGAACAAAAGAGAAGAGAGCGAGCCTTACAGTGAAAACTACATTTTGCACCATGCTGCTGACCCAGAAATGCAGGAATAAGTCTATCCCTAAGGTTCTTGTGGTCCATATTTACATTTATGATGCAAACGTTTCTTGTCACTTCTTGCCCAAGAGAGAGAATTCCTCTTAGCAGAACTGTTTAAACCTAAGATATAAAAGGAGCCTTTAGAAGTACCAGCTTCAAAGTAATTATAATAGAAGAAATCCTGGCTGAGTGCTTTGCTCTTCACAGAGGCCAGAGTTCTGCCCCATTAGCCTTCCAAAGCAGTTTGTTGTTCCCAAATGACTTGCTCCTACCAATTACATGTCACTCTGCCGCTTTGGGCTGTTTTCTCTTTTTTGAAGATCAGGATCATATTTGTTCTTGTGGATTTTGTAAAATCTACAATTTTTTTTGGTAAAAAAACCTTTCTCACTTTCCACCATTAAGACGACTTCTGTATCCTGGAAATGGTTCTTGGATTAATCGACTGGTACTTCCCTCCTCTTAGATTAGCTTTTGCATATTTGGTCCCATTCTGTCAAAAAGATGTGGTGGATAAGGTAGACTTCCACTCTTGGACTGTAGTTTCTCCAGAGTTGAAAGGAAGGGGGATTATTTTGGACTATTCTTTTTACCTGCCCGTGCACTCTTGCCAGAGTCCCTCTAAAGTGACCCTACTCTCTGCAAGCAGCTTGGTCTCCTACAGCTGCTACTTAAAGCACTGGAGAAATATCATGGGCTGCCTGTGGAATTAAAGTGCATTGCTTTGTTTAATGATATAAACTTGAAGCAAGGTGGTCCATTGTAAACCATCTAGTCCTTTCCATTACTGTTTGCTGGAATTCCTGTTTCTGCCCCACAGTAAAACACTGGTGCTTTGGGCAGTGTGTTGGGTTTAAGGAAGGACCAAGAGCTGGCAGTGACTCTCTGCCCATTGCAGGACTTCCAGAGGGTCCCTGACAGGAAGCGGGAACTAGATCCTGGTTCTTCATCTCAGACACAAGGTGATGAGAAAATGGAAATCCCAGAGGGAGTGCAAGCAGGGTCAGAGCAGAACAATTCCTCACCATCCACAGGTAAGGGGGGGCCTGTAGTGAAAGAAATGCTAGTCATTATAAAATTCTCTTGGCTATTCCTGCAGCAAAGACTGGAGATGACTTTAGTCTTAACCAGCTACATTTCTTGCTAGTTGTAAATACTTAAACTGCCTCTGATAGCCCTCTGCTATGTGCTTTATATATCCTTTTTACCTGGATATTTTTGGTTTTTATAAGCTAGCTCTGTATCTCTGGCATGGAAGCCTCTCAGAAGTCACTTTGACAGTGAGCCCCATTTAAGATGGGGGAAAAAAAAGAAAACTGGTTTGAAATTAAGGCTTCCACATTGCCTTACCCATGCTGAACTCAACATCTCATGGAGTCAAACACATGAAGCAGAACCAGTTGCAAGCAATATGCTAAGGAAAAGATGAGTTGAAAGAGTACTTGTAGTCCAGTTGTCAGAACAGAAACTGCTGGCACTGAACCTCTTACAGTGTCGGATACGATACAGATGTGGGAATGTTATTTCTGACTGAAGAGTGCCTAATCTAAAAATGGAGGCATATGATGAAGTTGTGACCAGTGTATATGCAGTGGTGAAAATTACCTGATTAAATGGTTGCTGTCAGATAGATATGCCACCTTGACTTACATTAATGTTCCTATGATCTGAGCTCTTGCCACCTAGGTATAGGACTAAGACCCACTTAGTAGACAGAAACGTAGATTTCTTTCTGGACGACAACTTCATACAGTGACATCTGCAATAAAACTCAAATCTCTTAGATCATTATCTAACCTTGTCACTACAATTCTCAAATTCAGAAGAAGCAAGTGTATAGTAGTATTTGCTCTAACAGAGCTTTATTGCCATTGGCCATTGAGCTAGGGAACATGCTTAAGGTGGCATGGTCTGCTTTGCTAAGGAGATATCTTCTGTGTTCCTGCAGAGCCAAGGACTCCAACAGAATCTGTGTTGAACATTGAGCCTGCAGCAAAAAGACTGAAGAGGTATTTATTGAATGGGATATTGAAATAGTTACTGGGTTTAGAATTATTGTCTAATTTTATTTTCTAATTATTAGGGCTGTACTGTACTGGCCTGATGCCTAGCATGTAGGAGGTACTTCAGATGTTCACGGACATTTCGGAAGATCTCATGATACTGAGATCCAGGGTGTTGTGGGGTCTCTTCTATGGGTTATCCAACTACAGGAATGAAAAATAAGAGATGCAGCTCATGTAAATGTGCAACAAGACAGAGTTTCCTCATGTGTTCTCCTGCCAGGATTCTTGTAAGAAGCAGAGAGGTTATTTTCTATTCTGATACATTTCTCTAATTTTCTTCCCTAAATGTCAAAAAGGGAAATGAACAGCCACATATCAGCAGAGAGGAAAAGCCTTGGAATATGTTAGGTGACAGTAGGTGTAGGATAGGGTAGTTTATTTTGAGGAATGAGAACGGGAAGGGAATCAATACTCCCTAGTATCCAAGCCTGTATCCATGAGTGTTGAGTTCTGTATCCCTTCTGCGAAGATTGTCTTGCCTGTACCCCTGTCTGTTGGGTAAAAATAGACAAAGGCAATCCTATTATCCGCAAGGGATGCGCAGCGCGCAGGCATGCTGGCCATGGCAGGCCCGTCTTGGCACTCCCTGCCTCCCGGATGGGTGCAGGAAGGAACAGATAAGGCTGTATTGCCATCTAGTGGGAAGGCACGTCACGGAGCTCCTGGTGCCATCTGCACGGTGCTGTACTTCTCCCAGAACTGTCGCTGTTAGCTGGTGCGGAGGGAGAAGAGGAGGGAGTGAATACAGATTTCTGGAGGCATTGATTTGAGAATTCTCCAACATATGTTAATGACTGTGAGTCAGGACTCCTGGGTCCTCTTATCTTCCCTGTTAACAATTCACTGTGTGGTTTCAGACAAGTTTCTTCACCTCTGTTTCCCATCTGTAGATTAGAGATTAATGGCTAGCTTTAGGGAGAATATTCCAGGATTACTTTGATGTTTGAATATTACCTTGATCATGTAAAACATTACAGAGTGATAAATATTATGTGAGCAGGGACTATTGTGAATTATGGACTCTGATTAGTAAGAAAGTGAATAAATTCAATTAAAGCTAAAGCGAATGCATTTGAGCGTATGCTTTGTTAATCTGTTTGTCAAAGCTAATTTAATTTTAATTACATTAATATTTAGTAGGGTATTAATCAAAGTCCTGTTACATACATTGAAAAAAGAATCAAGTCTGAGGAATGACAGATCTCACTGCAGCAAGCCTGCTATTAGGAAAATCCTTCCCTAAGCACTAGTTAGGGACTGCTGGATTTGTGCATATATTGTGGCTGGTATTTACTTAGAATAGATCATACCTTAGCTTTTTTTGAAGTGTTTATGTTTACTTCCAATGAACAGATGATGGATCTCTGAAAAAAAAAGTTTACTGTTCTCATATTGCCCTTCACAAATAAGGGCATTCCCCCCATCCATGTCACAAACTTCTGTTTCATGCTTCGTTGTTCCATTTCCCTTTGGCCAGGAATACCAGCCTCCTCCTTCATTTCAGGTTTTTCCCACTTCTGCCTTTTCTCCTATGTACCATCTGTATGCCTGGAACAACATCCTCATTCCAGTGCAGAAAGCACTCATCATCTTCAAATCCTCCTTGAACACCCACTTCTTCTAGCATGGCCTGACAAGTATCCATATAATAGCATTTCGTCCTTAGATCATGCTTGTGATGGCTTTTGCTTCCCTAGATTGCTCCTTAGATTTGCAGTTTAGACTGCAAACCCTTGCCCCGGAGTGCTGTCACCATCTGTGTGTGGTATAGTGTTGAGCCTGCTGGCAGCACTTGACAAATAATGTTAATGCCAGCCACTCTTGTTTTCTTCGTGTTTGCACTGCCCAAGCCCTGCTGCATATTTATAGCCATGTAACCCAGTTACATTATCACTTATCAATCTGATAAATTATGCGATGCATGTGTGTTTGGATCACTGGATGCAGTACCTGCACAGTCTGCGTTCTTGCTTGTGTAGAATGTGCTGCTCCCCGTTGGCAGAAGGACACCAGCGGGTGGGATATCGAGTCAGCCTGAGAGAGAAGACACTCAAGCCATGGCGAAAAGTGTTAGCCCTGGTAGAAAAATAGGGGCTGGAGAAAGATATTGTAAAGTACACTTTGTGCCTTCTGGAAGTCAACCGTTTATTCTCAGCAGTCCCCTCAGGATCTTTTTTTTCTCCTTAGCAGATCGCCAGTACCAAATAAAACCCAGCAAAGTCCCTTTGATTTGCATCTTGTACAGTTCCACTTCCCCCACAAGCAGAACTGTAGGGACTCTGGAACAAAACACGACTGGTACGAATAGAACAGGCAGTTATGATGAAAACCCTCTAAGACACCATTGAGAACCCATTCAGTTCTGACAGGTCTCTGTTCCCTCATGCACAGAGCAGCCTGGAGCACTGTCCGGGTATTGCAGTTTCCCTGCAGGTCACCAATGAAGACAGGAGTGAGCGCTCAGAGCTCTTACCAAGAATATTTCCTGTCCTTACTCCCTGCAGGCCTCTTGCGGGAGAGGGCAGTGAACCAAAAAATTGGTTGTAACCTTCTTGTCCAGATTATTTGGCTGCTGTTTCTGAATCTGTTCTAGAATGCCCACTCTTCATTGTTTTAATTTATTTCTGCCGAATCCTTGCCTGAAATGCCACTTCCATTAGCTTATTGGTGTGGGGGTTTCATAGAGAGTGTGGTAGTTTAGACCCCAGCCTGTGCCTTGGTGTGTCTTCTGAATCTCTTTGTCTGTAACATGCCAAATAAGGTTATTTTCTTGATACCCTTGAAGTGTGACCGAGGAGTCCGCATTAGAGGATGCCACAGACATCAAGGAAGTAGGGGAGTCAAGCACCTGTGTCCAAGCTGATGGTGAGTTGCTGAGCACTGTGATTTGTACTTCTGGGCACTCCTTGCTGGAACTGCACCTATAGATCAGCATCTGTAGATCCTGTGGGCTTAATCAGAAATGTCCTTCCTCCAGTCATACAGGATGGGGAAAGGAGGACAAAATACAAGAACCAATTCCAAACATAATCCCCTAAAACCTATTGCCTACCAAATGCAAAGAATGGGAAGTTTCCCTCTTTAATAAGGATTTCTTTGGAGAAAGATTTGTGAACTGGGCTTATGGCCGACAGCACTGTGAGGAAAGCTCCCCGACTTCATTCAACTGCTGCTTTGTTTTTTCTGTCATTGCTATTTTGATTTAAGGCAGCTAAAAGGACTCCCTCTTCCTAGGTCCAGACAGTGCAAAGGAGTACACAGCTGAAGATCTCTCTAAAGAGAGGAAGTTCTCTGAGGAACCAAAGGCTCCTGAGGTGAGTAGACACCGCTCCATGCAGGGGTGGTGCAGAACATACAACCTCCCCCTCCATCCCGGAGAAGCCCGTTGCCACTGGGAACCAGATGGCACCCACGTCTGGAGCTCTGTCTCCTGCTGTAAGCTGTTGTCCCTGGCAATAAGGCATAATATGTCTGCAATTAATGCGCAGTCTGCTCTGACTTGCTGCTTTTGTACTTCTGCTAGCCTGCACCTTACCTACTGGTGGCTGTTTGTGGATGCTGGGGTTCATTAAGATTTCAGTATTCATCTGGAAAGACAGAAAGTTGAATCGAAAGAGCCACTGAAAAATATATGTATTGAGGGCCATAGCTAAATACATCCTTTATGTTGCTGAAGAGCAGATGTAAAAAAATTGAGGTGATGGCAGTAAAGATGCAGCTGCTGTGGCACTTGCCATCACAGCAGGCATGAGCAGATAGTGGGAGTCTGTGCTTTTGAAAGGCAGCTTGCAAAAATGAGACACAGGTGAAGCCAGCAACCTGAGAGTCTTTTGCATGAAATACCTTGTTCACATGCTAGATGTTAAAGCAGGATCTTATGCTGTGTAAATCCATAAGCAAAGATTTAACCCATGGTGTGAATCAGGCTTGATAGTCTTCCATAATTGGAGGCATTTGTTGACATGATCAAGTGTATCATTCTGGCGTTGTTTGAGTTCCTTACTCCATCAGGTGTGGTGCTGAGTTGCCTTTAGTTCTGCAGTGGAGAAATGTGAGCTGATTGTGTTCCTTACCAACACATTGTTTGTTGCTCCAGTATCCAGAGACTGGATCATACGGTGTCTACAGAGCCTGTAGAAACAACCATCTGTACTAATAGGCCTGGTGCTATGACATGGGGATCACTGATTTAGCAGTGTTGGGAGAAAGAGTGTGTACGAGTCTTTCTGATCAGCCTCCTGTGGATTCAAGCTTAAATGCATTTTCTTAAGTGGTAGAGAGCCTAGGTCACATACAAAAAGCAGGTGTAATTTTTAGTGTCTTCTACTGAGAGATTGAACTTAATCTTGACTCCTTCTTTTGGCAGGTGTTGAGCTCTGGAGGTTCGCTGAAAGTGACTATCCAGCAGAGCAGTGAGAGCAGAGCTATCAGTACAACAGCTCTGAAACCAGGGCACTGGACCTGTGAGGTGGGCACAGCTGATCCCAACCCTGAATCAGTCCTTAAATTCTACTGTTATATCTGCAAGACCAACTGCTGCAGTCAGCAGGTAAAAATCCACAGGTCTGACTGGGATATGAGTGGTCAGGAGAAGTGAATTAGATGGCTGGCTGCCACGGGGAGGTGCAGCAGGAGACTTGTTAGCAAGGGCTCATGCTTCAGGAACAAGGAACACAAAAAATGACGACAAGCATGTAGATAAAATAAAGCTCTCCTGAAGAGCTGGCAAGCAACCTGCTAGAGAGCGAATGTGGGTGGATGCACAGGCAGCCATGCTCTTAAGCTTTTATACATTGTTAAACAGCAGTCAAGAGAATGGAAAGCATAGCTCATACTTATTATTTTCTGTATTTTGAATACATTTAATTTTTTTTTTCTCCTAACCTCTCTCTCAGAATTTCCAATCCCACATGGCTGGAATTCAGCACCAGCAGCGACTTGGGGAGATTCAGCACATGAGCAATGTTTGTTTTGTTTCACTGCTGCCCATGGTGAAGGAGCAGAAGGTGCTAGCAGAAAAAGATGGGTAAGTGTTGGTCTGCACCAGAAAACTCAATCTGAACGTGGACCTACAAGGGTTCTAAAATTCCTCACTGCACCAGGGTGCCCCTGTGTTCTAGGTAAGGTACGAAATCCCTTTGGTTTCAGGGGCCTTAATCTCCTTCAGGCAACTGTCTTCCTGCTGAAGGATACCAGTGTTGACTTTGACCTGCTGTGTAGTTTTTAATACAGTAGATCAGGTCGGAGGCTTGTTTTAACTGGTGCCGTTCTGTCAGCATGAGCTAAAGCAAGGGCTAAAGGGCTGGGAAGGGGAGAAGATAAATCCGAGCCTGTAAATATAGGAATGCTGGGGAAAACAATGCCGAGAACAGATTGCAAACTGCAGTATTCCACGGAGAATGTAAAAAGGTGTGACTTACAGATATGTCCGTTGTCACTTCAGAGAGACCCAGCAGCGATGGTGTAACACTTGTCAGATACATTTCACAGGGGATCTAATCAAACATCGCAGGACCCAAGAACACAAGGTAACAATCATAGCATGGATTTCATCTTTGCACTGACCATTCGTGGTGATTGAGTGGAAGTGTCTAGCATCTCCTGCTCCCCAAACAGCAAAGGAAAAGTGATTGGAGCGGAGAGATGCACATAAAGTTCTGCCAGTAACATCCCCACTGTCTAAGGGCGCTGCCATGCTGCCTCCTGCCTCTGAACACTGGCATTGTTGGAGCCTCCAGTTGTCACGCTGTGTCAGTATGGCCTGAAGCACCTCTAGTTTATAATTCTTGACTTTTCTCAATAAATACGGCCTATCATACTCACCTAATCAATTGAATGGGGGAATTGGTGGGCAGTCTGTAAATTTTCAAGCTAAAATGTAGGCAGGCCATCATATTTATTGGCTCTTAGGGGAGAAGTGCCAGAACACCTTTTATAAACCACATTTGTTCTGCTCTGCATGTTTGCCATCTTTTTGGCAGGTAAGAGCTAGGGAGTCCTTTCTGCTGAAAAGAAGACTCTCTTTGTGGTCTCCCTGTTTTAGATGCAAGTCTGTGACTTTGTTTCATTCAAGATTTATCTGCATTCCTCTGAAATGGTACCTCTTGTGACTTACTGAATTGTCCTTCTTTCCTTAGCTGGCCAAACGCTCGCTTCGTCCTTTCTGCACTGTCTGCAGCCGCCACTTCAAGACCCCTCGCAAGTTCGTGGAGCATATGAAGTCCCCTGAGCACAAACAGAAAGCCAAAGAGGTAATACTGCCTGAGTGGAGAGCTGCGCAGGACTGGAGACAGCTACACTGTGGAGCAGGTTAACTTTCTGCTTCCCTGACTATTGCAGGGATGAAAGGAAGACATGCAGTTCTTCCAACCTGTTTTCATTTTTTCATCTTTGCTGGACTTCAGTTGTTAGACCTTAAAGAAATTGAGTGAAAAAAAGGGGCAAGGAGTTAGATGTGTCTAGAAGTGAGACAGCTTTGTGCCTCTCTTGCAGTCCCTTCTACTTGTCAAATGTAGTCTGTTCAGAGTTTGGGGTCTTCCTTGGTTAAATGGAGAGTGCAAAGTTGATCTGATCTTTCTTTTCTGTACCTGACAGGTGAGGCTAGGAGAGAAGGAGTTGGGCAGCCCAGAAGATTCAGAGGAGTTGATCACAGTGGATGCTGTTGGCTGTTTTGAAGATGATGATGATGAAGAGGAGGAGGAGGAGGGGGGAGCTGGTGAGGAGGAAGACCTTGATGTAGTGCTGATAGAGAATGAGGATTCTGCTGCCAAGCAGGTATGCCATGCAAAAGGAGAAAGGGTGACCTGTCTGAGAATCTGCTGTGGGATCCTGTGACTTAGTTGGTCTTGGCTGGTTGAGCTCAGGGTTTCAAAAGTCCAGTCAACCTTCCTTGCACCCCACAGCAGGAGGGTGAGGGCTCTGGAGTTCTTCCAGAGCACAGGGCAATGCAAAAGAGAAGGAGGCACTATGTTTGGGATGCAGCAGGGTGTTTCTGCTGTGCTGTACAGCTCCTACTGGTGTCTTCAAATGTTATGTTGTTGTTGAGGAGCATAAGCAATGTTTTTTTCAAGGGAAAGAATTTCTGACAAAGATATTGACATAGTCTCTTTGAATAGCCCTGCAGTAGCTTGGTCTCATAGCAAACATATGTGTGGAGGTTTATCTTGATAAATATTTTCCCAGTAGAGAGCAGTTACCAAGAAGGAGGTACACGGCTAAGCTACTTCAGGCTTGGAGTGCAAGGGTTGTTTTTAACCCTTGTAATGAAGTGGCCTGCTGACATTAGGTTTTGTGTCTGGCCCTAACCAGATGCTGTGCAAATCCATCTCTGGTATGTGAATCCTCTGTTTTGCTCCCAAGCTTACTAGAAAAATGTAAGAGCCCAGGAAGGGAATTGGCATAGATACAGTAGGCACTAATTTTCTTTTGGTTTCCAGACTGGGCTGAAGGAAGTGTCTTTGGAGGATTACGAAGGAAGCGAGAAGTATTGTCCAGACACAGCCTATGGTAAGCAAGCAGAGTTAAGCACAAAGGTCCACAGAGCCTTCTCTGGCCACATGCTGTATCTGTAAGAGAGGATGGTCTCTACCTACTGCTGTAACGACTTACTGGGCCATGGTGCTCCAGCATCTGCATCAGACTGGTGCAGGTCACTGCTGCCTGGAGAAAGGGCCAAACGTTGCTTTATTACTGTGTGATAAAACATAAGGATGTGATTGATATTTGTGAGCTGCCTTTTGCTTTCAAGAAGAAAGGATGAGAGCCAGATACCTTACTAAGGTAGGAAGTGAACAAGTAGGGCAGGAGTACTGAATAAAGTAGGTAGCAAATGAGGGATGCTCTGGAAAGATGGACCCTGAAAGCATATTGATTAGAATGCTTTCCCACGGAAATGCAGCTTGTATAGAGATACTGAGCAGTACTGACAGTATCGAACTCTCTGTCAGAGCCCAAACTGTGCATGTTTCCTCCACTTCAGAACCCCCACGCTCTACCTAGTGGTTATTCAGACATGTTGCTGGACTGGTGGGCAGTGTTGCCTCCAGATGGCTGTCTTGGGTCCCCACCCTATAAGCGATTCTGACTTCAAACCTCAAACGGCCCCTCGTGTTCTGAGGAGGGCAGCTCTGCAGAGGCTGTTTTGTGCCCAAGGAGAGCTCTGTTTACACCAATCTTCCATATCGCTGTAACCTTCCAGTATCGTGTGGCAGATGGAATAATGATTCATGCTGTGAATGTTCTCTGCGTGTTCCTCTTGCGCGCCTGCTGTCTTCTGCTTGGTTTGATCCCATTACATTAGATCACATGTTCTCTGTAGTTTTCCATTGTATTCTTTTTTCCTTTTTTTCCCCCCTTAATGCTCTGTGTAGTTTCTTTGCTCTGGCAGCCAGATTTCTCTCTGAATATCAACCACACAGCCATTCCATGGTAAGATGAGATATTCAGCAAGTCATCTTGCAAATCCCTGATTAACAGAGGCAAAGCTTTCCACTTTTCTTTTTCTCCTTCCCTTCCCCTTCCCTTTTAACATGCTTTCATTATTTGAGTTCCATTCAATGTGATCTGTGATTTCCCTTCCCCTCCCGTTTCGCAGGCCTGGATTTTCTGGTCCCCGTCGCAGGTTACCTCTGCAGGCTGTGTCACAAATTCTACCATAGCGACTCTGCTGCCCGGCTCGCACACTGCAAGTCCCTGATGCATTTTGAGAACTTTCAGGTTAGACCCTTTGGCGATTGCATGGCCTGGCATTTGTTACCCCCATGCGTGTCTTCAGCAAATCCACCACGTTAGCTGTCTTGTCTTCAGTTCATTTCCATCATCCTTGGTGTCCACTGTGCCATAGCTTTCTCCTGGTGTGCTTTGTGTTTGTCTCCCATCACCCCTGTAGATCTAAAACCAGTCCAGTCCTGCTTCCCAGCTACTGCTGCTGTCATCTTGTTGCCCATTTCTGGCTGGAAATCTTCCTCAGAGTGTCTGCTCTGTTTGCTGAACCTGTGGAGTCTGTTCTTCAGTCTAGGCCTCTTCTCTGTTAGACAGATTACTCATGGGTCAAGATGGGGAAAGAACAAGAGGCAGAAGCTGTTCCTTTTAAAGAAAGCTGGTACATTTGCATCTTTTCATGCGATACTGCAGGAACAGCTCCTTTAGCCAAAATTGTGGGTGTGATTCATCCATGAAGGGGCCTGGTAAAATCAGATACTCATCTTAGAAATCTGGAAATTTAACATTACAGACTCTTTATGTGATGGAAGCTACAAGCTGGTGAGAGTCCGTTTGGTCCCCAGGGTCAGCCTGCAACAGGAAGTCAGTCTGTCTGTCTGTCTGCTACCCTTTCCTAGAAACTCCTTAGCACAAAGCTCTGCCAACTGATGCTGTTCCTTTGCTTTACTGGCTCCACCTAAAGAAAGCCGTATTGCCCCTTGCTGCTTTCGTATCTAGAAGCTTTTCCTACTGGGCTGGCCTGGAATCTGCCTCCATTGTTCTGTCCTTGTTGACTTGCCAGGGGGTGAGGGGCCTGGATTAGTACCTTGTGGTGGGTACGCAGGGCTTGCACTGTCTCTGCCCTCTCCCATGACCACTGCCTGGGCCCTGCCTCTGCAGGAGAATGGTATTCCCTGACCCTGGCAAGGAGGGAGGCTCCCACACTGACTTTGTCCTCTGCCTGCACCCAAAACTTGCTCCAACAAAAGCCACTGTGCTTCCCTACCCACTTTCGATAGTGTTTAAAGAAAACCAACCACACACACACCCCCCAAACTCCCCAAACTTCATGTTTTTCTTCTAGTCTTCAGGCAGGTTAACTATTCCTAGTCAACTGTCACTGCCTCCAGTAAGGGGTGGGGTGCTGCAGAAGCCAGCACTTAGAGCAGTGGATTTGGAATGGCAAGTAGCAGAAGACCACAGCTGTTCCTTCATGGTTGCTCATCCTCTCCCACTCCTGCAGCTAGTCATTTCAGGAATGAAGGAATCGGCCTTGCAGTTTCCCTGGCTTATTTTAGATCAGCTTAGAGTGAAACCGCAGCAGCAGTGTGTATGCCTCCCTTTTGGCCTGCTTAGAGCTGAAATCAGATGCTCTTCAAATAGATGCTGGAGCAATCTGAGGGGATTATTTATGACAACAGTCCAACCTTAAATATCTGCAGCCAGATGACTATTATTCTTGGCTGCCTAGGTGCATTGGGGTTGTCACAGTCTGAGTTAAATCATTGCCAGTTTCTGGGGCACTCTCGTCAGAGTAGCTCAGCAGAGGGTTTCAAAGCAGAGAATTGTCTGCTGGTGAGGCAGTTCACAGAATCACTCTGAAAACAAATTGGCATGCTTGCACCTGGTTTAGTTTGGGTACAACATTATGACTTGACTGATCTAGTTCCAGTGCATTATGATATTGTGCATGTTCCACTATTTGAGGACAGAGAAAGAACAAGCCTGCAATGATAAACTGAATTATAATGTAAAGCTGCCCATCTGATGTGCTGTAATTCCATGTTGCAGACTACAGTAGCACTGCTTAAGGCAGTGGTGAAAGCCAGTGCGCTCGAAATAATTTCCTTAAATTATAAGGTCTAATGCTAGAGCCAGTTCAAGGGACCCTTTAGCAGAAAGCTGAAAGTGAGTTGATTGTGGAGGGAACTGCTATGGAAAAGAGGGAGCTTTGTTTTACTCCTTTAGCTCATGCTCTGTCCAGGTCTTGAAGACCAGATTCCTACTGCATGTTAGATAGCTATACAGAGTTGCTGTTTTTCTGAAATCCAGTCTTGAAAATGGCTAGTAGCCATTTTAATCTCTTTACAGACCTCTACTGGTTCATTGTGATAGCAAGTGCAAATGAGTAATTTTATTGATGATATGCTTACCTTTATTCTGTAGAGAACCTCAGCACCTTGTAACAAGTGTTCCTGTCAACAGTTTCACTGACTGCACAGATTGTATCAACACAGTGAAAAAATCTTAAGCTTTCAACTTAAGTCTTGCTTTGGCTGATAAACATTAAATCACACCTCTGTAGCTGAGGGCAGTGCATAGCCTCATGTATCCAGGGTACATGTCCAGAGTTATGTCCTGGCAGCAGCTGAAGCAAGAGCTGTCACCTGCACTGTTACATCTACAAAGTCCTGAGTCTGACTGAGATTAACAGTTGCCAAAACATGATTTTTGTCTCAGGAGCCACAGGTCTGCCATGCACTCGCTCAGCATTAAGTAATGCGAGAGGGACTTCAGGTTTTAATATCACCACTTTTCCTCACAGGAGCTGACCCTTCTCTGCTTGAGAGCCTCAGCAGCCAGGCCAGGAGAGCTGCTGAGACAAGTCGTGCCCCTGCAGATTCTAGCTGCCACTCACCACTGTTTTTGTACAGGTTTTCCTGGACCAGCTGCTACTTGCTGCAGTGACAGTAGCTCAGCTGGGCTTGTCTCTCATGTTGGTTTGTTTGTATTTGCAGAGATACAAGGCAGCAAGGCATCGTGCCACAGCTGCCTACCCCGAGGCTCCTTTGCATTCCCAGGGCTCCAGCTCCCAATTGCTGGATGATCCGAAACAGCCTCCTGCTACAACAGCAGATACCAGCAAGAAGGTGAATGATGATCATGGGATAGACAAGGAGGGTACAGAGCTGTCAGCCCTGCAAGAACAAGCTTTGACGCCTCCAGAGGGTAAGGGTGAGCTGGCCACCTCTGTAGCAGAGGGCAAAAGCCTAGCCAGCGTGACTGATGATGTATGTGGAATCATGGTTGCAGAAGAAGAAAATCTACAGGAAGAGAGCAAGTCTGCTACCACTAGTGCCGATTGCCCACTCCCTGAAGAGAACCGCACTGTAGGGGAGTTGTTGGGACACATTGTGTGTAAGGAGGAGGAAGCCAATGCAGCCAGGCAAAAGGAAGGCACAAATGACTGCCAGGATCCAGGGAGCGGAGGGGGTTTAGGACAGAATGAGGCAGCAAAGACAGGCCAGGAGGCAGCAGCAGAGCCTTCCTCCCTAGCCAAAGGTGAGACAGCCGGTCTTACCTCTGCTGGGTGCAGACGCTCTACGAGGCGCAAACCCAGATAGAGTGGCCTTAAAGGGAGAGTCCTTTACATACGATATTTGCTGGAAATGTTTATTTTCTGAGTCTTTTAATAGAGCAAAACCCTTCAACTTTACTGCTGTTTTTATTTTAAGAATAAAATAAGCCTGGCTTTAGCGTGTCTAATACAGGATGGTGTTGGTTATTACTTGCACAGTTGGGATACAGCAATTATGTGGAAAGCCTGAGGCTTGGATTGTTGAACCTGAAAGATGGTAAAGTGATTCCATAGGGGACAAAGTTCATGAAGTAGATGGATGCAAACTTATGTTTCACTAAGAATTCTTTGTAGTTCCCCTCGTTTCCTTTCCAGGCAGAGGAAAAACCTATCTCTTGGGAGACTGTGTGCCCAATTCTGTTCCTTAGAACAGTTTCCTTTCAAAGATGCACACTCTTGGACAAGCACTGTGTCCTAAGCTAGGCAAGAATGTGCATCTTGGTCTTTTGTTAATACTACAAGGCTTAAAACAATCTGTTCCCATAGTGGAGACTCTCAGGAACAAATTTTGTTTCAAACTGATTTTAATAAAACAGATTTCTTATAAATAACTTCTTTAACTTTCCAAAAAACTCCTTTAACTCTACAGAAGTAGAACAGTAAGACTTGCTTCACAGTGCTGGCCCCAGGCAATCCTGACAAGATCACAAAGTTTCAGACCAGAATGCTCATGTGTACTGTCAAAATGTACAGGGAGGACTCTGCTCACAGCCCATGGCAGGCAGGCCTGCCTCTTTGCTCTGTATAGCTAATGCTGTGGTGGGGGCTAACCAGGCTGCTCTGCCTCTCTCTGATGCCTGAGTCCTTAATGGCAGCTTAAGGAGTTAGGCAGCTTCCAATTATAACAGTCAAAAACATCACCCTGGTAGCTTGTCTTCTCTGCTTGGAAGGGTATAGAAGTGTCCAGTGATCTGGGACCATCAGCCAATATTTCTTACATCACAGTTAACGTGAATAATGGGGAAGCTGTATTTTCAAGGCAGGAGCTGGCCTAGGGCCTCCCTCTCCAAGTCTGTCACCAGAGCTATGCTTAGGGGCAAGCCTGAAGTCAGGACCGCCACTGCCTAACATGCTTTTTGAGGGAAGAGCCTAGAGCCATAACACTCCTTGCTTGGATTTAACAGTGTAAAAGAGCAGAGATAATTTTTACTCTTTGTGAAGAGGGTCTGCTTACAAACAACCTCTGTAGCATCAGGTTTCCTACAACAAGCTTTAACCAAGCGTCAGTGCCAGGCTCATGTTGAGGAGCAAAAAGAACCAGCTCTCCTACATCCACCTGTGTGCTTCTGCACCTATCACACAGCTAAAGAAAAACAACATGGAGGTGAATGGCAGGACACAACCACAGGAACAAGTAACAGGCACGAGGTACCTCTTCTATTCAAGTTTTACGTTAAATCGGTGACCAGTAAATGTCCCCGTAGCAATACCAACTGAGAGTTTGTGGCCAGCACACTAGACAGGAGGCTGTGATCCCTGCACATCAGCTTCCATGTTCTGCTGCTCGCTTTGCTGCTGGTACTCCAGGCGGGTCTGGCGGTTGGACTCCAGCAGTTCTTTCAAGCAGGCATGTAGATAATCATTTTTCTCCTCCAGGTGATCCAAGCAGGAGTTGATCTGGTCCAGCATGGAGTTTATTGCTGCATATTCTAAAAGGAAGGGAAATGAGAGACTGAACAATGTAAGTATATTGTCACTGCAGCCAGTGAAGGCAGCGAGAGCTCTTGCTAAACATGCCCACAGCATTTTGGCTGTGCCTTATTTGCCACTGGGTGCATGAAGTAAAATGCAACTGAATCCTGCATGTGTTGTGTTCCCCAATCAGATGAGACCAATGGGAAGCTGGAGGACTGGTAACAAGATCTAAGGCAAGTTACCTGGGCAGTCCAAACCCATTCTTGGCGTATCTGACAGCCTTTGATCTCATACATAAATAGCTGACCACAGGCTGAGTGCTAGCGCACAGTGATCCGCATTGCAACAGTACCAAATAAATGCCAAGGGCAAGTTAGCTTTTTAGCTTCCTTACGGATCATCTTTCCTGACGAAGGTGCAGGCATTTTGGCAGCGTGCCAAAGTGTTTACATTCTGTGAATTATTTGTGCAGGGCTCCCAGGCTGGGATGTGCTTCACAAGGGCCTGGCTGGGGTCAGGCTGCCGAGACAGCACAGCCATGGCTGTAGCAGGAGCAGGGATGAGCCCAAAGGTGCTGGTAGTGGTACCATTATTTCCAAAGGGAGCTAAGTGTGGGATACCAAGTTCAGCCACAGGATCTTCATGCATCCTTAAGGCTTTGGGTACTTCAGATTAAAACCAAACTCATTCAGGATGATCCTGACAGTTGGTTCCCTAGGTACAATTTCCTATTCATAGCATTTGTTTCAAGTGCAGAAGTGTTAGCCTCAGTACAATGGCATTTCACAGGGATGTGTATTAGCACTGTTAATCAGATGAAGATAGCTGTGCTACTGTGATGAAACACTTGCTTTTGGATTGCTCCAAGCGATATTCACACCAACCTAAAGAATAACAAAAAACCAAACTGAAAAACCAACAAGATAAACCTCTGCTGACAAGTTACTCAGGAACCCCGGGGGCATTACAGGAGACCCCAGGTGGAACTAGTCCCATGTTCCTTTCTGAAGCCACATGGGCTGAGCGAGTGCAGGGAGGCTGGCATCGAGCTGTGGCCCGCGAGCTGACATTTGTGAGGATCGTGGGCTGCAGGACAGGGAAAGATGCCTGCGTGGGTGAGACAATCCCACACCTCAACGGCTGGGGCTGGCTGCTCTCCACCTGGCTCCTCCAAGCAGCTGGGGGAGCGTCAGAGCCAAGTGTGACACACGCAGTGCCTGGCTGTAGCGCTGCTCTGAGCTAACGGAGGTTATAGAGAAAGCGAGGAGGATGAGGCTTGAGCCGTGCTGAAATTCCCCAGCCTCAGAAGCCCAACTTTGCCCCTCTTGGTCACCCCCTTGACACTTCCGTAGGCAGGGTGCCCTGGTGCCCAGTGCACCAGGCCCAGGCACTGCCATTACCAGCAGCTTTAAAAGAACTGTGAATATTTAAATATTGCAGTCATTTGCATTACTAATAGTTAAGGAGAAGTTTCATTATAAAAAAAAAAAATTGTCCTCCTTTTCTTATACTACTTTAGAGCTGTTCACAGCAGTGTTGCAGTCTTTAATTTTTCGGAGAATTGCATACTAGCATTTAAGCTTTTTTATAAAAGTTTGGCCTTGCAGGTATATGCAGACGTGGCATTATGAGCAAGAGCACTGCTGATGTCCTTGCATTTAAAAACCAATCCCACAAACACATTCTTTCCAAAAAGGTGGCAATTATCAGTATTCTTCAAACCTTGTTTCCAAGGTATGTGAGAATGTCCATGAGTTAGAGTTCTTTACTTCAATCTAGTATTTGATGCACCATGTTCCAATGAAATGGTGAGCAGATCCCAAGCAGATACAGTAACTGCTTCTGACAAGCGATATTCATCAACTTGGCAAGAAGTCTGTAATGCCAGCAGAAGCCTAACTGTTCTCAGTGCCTAGAGCTCAAGTGAGGGCTATATAAGTTGTGCAGCTTTAGGAAGAGAAAAAAAATTAACAATTTTAAAATAATCTGTAAAAACATTTTATTTGATTGTCTTCTGTTGGTTGCAAGCTTGGTCTATTTTTGTGGAAATGTAACCACATCCCCTAATGAAAATGTTGACCAGGAGTATGGCAATTGCATTGTTTACTATTCTGCAGTCTTAAAAGAACGGTTGCCAAAAACAAGGTTTCTGATTTGAGATCAAGGAAGTGATCCACAGCTTCAGCTCCACAAGACCAGGAAATAGCTACAGACCTTTATGACCAGCTGCTGCACACAAAGCCCCAACTAATGACAGGCGGAATAACTTAATGCAGAGACTCAATATAGAGCAGATTTAGTGACTTTCTCCGTCACATCCAATGTGTCTCTTAGCTTTTCAAAAAGTTTGAAACACAAATCACTGTGATGACACAAAGCGATGAATGCTCGTGGGGTGTTTCAGGGCAGAAATGATGCTCCTGTCACTGCAGGTCGATCACGGCCATAGCTACGAGATTGACCTGCACGGATCACATCTGGAAACGGTGTTTTGGGAAACAGCATAACCCAAATCTTCACCATTTTCAAGAGAAGAGTAACAAAGTGCTTACCCTTCGAAAGATTTCCAATTTTAAGTGACCTGTACATACATATTACAGTTCTGCCACTGTGTCACTTCCTCCATTGGCTTTTTCTAACTGGACAGGACAGCATCAGAAATTTCATACCTAGATGCTGTAGAAATGCCCAAAAGTGGAATCTGCCAAGCTAATTGCATTAAATTCACTTTTTCCACCCATGACTACTTCTCCCAGACCTGCCCACATGATCTGTCCTGCAATTTCAAAATCTGAACATCCTCTTTCTCCTTGGTCACCCACACCCCGCACACCAGAAAAAGCACAGAATCATCTGTTCACAAGAATTAAAAAAAAAAAAAAAAAAATACCCCCAAGGCAGCATGCAGGAGCTCCCTGCCCCATCGCTGGGCGGGAATCATCCCAGGCCCGCTTGGTTTCAAAACCCGCTGTCCCCACAGCCCCTCACCCAGTGTCCCAGCGGCGCACCCTGGGCGTCGGGCACCGCTCCCAAGCAGAAGCAGCAAAACATCTGGGCACATCTGGGCCTTGTCACCCGCACCGGCAGGCCCACGGGCCCGGGCCAGGCCACCCAGCCCCACCGGGGGCCCGGGCCAGGCAGGCGGCACTGCCCCGGGCCGTCCCCACGCACCTTCCTCCCCGAAGCTGTCCCCGTCCTCGTCCTCGTCCTCGTTGCCGCCGGCGCCGCCCACCGCCACGTGCGGCTCCCCGTTCGGCCCCGACATCCCGCCGCCCTGCGCGACGCCGCCGGCCGCCCCTCGGAACCGCCCGGACGGCGCCTCGGTGCTCCCGTAGGGTCGCTAGCCAATGGGAAAGCTCGGCGTCGCTCGCGTCACGCAGGCCGGCCGACCGGCGCTGGGGTAAAGTCTGTGGTTAGCGCGCAGGGAGCCGGGCGTGCGTTGCGCGGGCGGGAGCGGGGAGCGGCGCTCGGCAGCGGGGCGGCCACTGAGGGCAGTGCGCAGGGGCGGGCGGCTCCGAGCTCCCCGTTTCTTGGGTGTTTTCCACAAACGCGTTCCCAACTCGAAGCTGTCGCCGTGCCCTGCTGTGTCCTCAGCGCCCCCGTCCAGGCCTCCCCGTCCCCAGGGCTGTCCCAGCCACAGCGCACACCAGCACAAGCGAGTGCATTTGGGCACGAGGTGAAGTTGTCCTCAGGGGCCGCCATCGGCACCCAGCACTTCTTTCTGAAGACAACATAGGATCTATATAAGTTCACAGATATGAGGGGGCCCCCTCGGGCCATCCCGCAGGTGCTGAGGCCGCAGTAGCGAGGGCTTTGCTGCTGAACTCCAAAATGCAGCCCTGCTTTGTCCGCTGAGCAGTTTGAAGCCCCTCAGGTCACCTTCAAACCTCTTCCCTGAAGGAACGAGTGCAATTCACTTTGCCCTTCTTTGTCTTTGGCCCAGTATTGGTCATACCTCAGGCGCCCTGAGGAGATCTAATCACTGCGTGGTTTTTTCATCCCCGGGAGAGATGTCACTGGGATGAAAATAACCTGAAATTAGAGCATTAATTCAAGCAGCGCTCCCGAGATGAACCCGGTTTGAGGGCTCCATTATTAAGTGGGTATTTGGGGCAAGGAAGAAATTAAAGGTTACGTCCTCATTTAACATCACAGCCAGCTCTTCTCCTTTCTGTGGGGTAACCCCACTGCGCGGTGCTGAGTTCAGCCCATGTTGTGCCCCAAGTAGGGAAACTGAACATTAATGTAATTAATGGACAACGAATAAGATGACGACTTTCAGCATGAAGGTTTGCGCTCGCACTGTGGGTATATGCCGGTCAGAAGCAGCAGCCCCCGCGGTCTTAAGAGAACAGAGTATTTTATTTCCACTTTGGTATCTTCTCAGAGAACCCGGATTTTCTAATTACTGCGAGAGAGCGGGGCCGCGCTCGCCGCGGCGCTCTGCAGCCAGACGGCCCCGCCGTGCCCGCCCGCTGTGGACTTCAACGCCGTTGCGGCTTCTTTTACCTCAGCGCTGCGCCGGTGCCGCCATTTCGGGGGCGGGGGACGCGCAGAGGGGCGGGGCGGTCCCTTTAAGCCCCGCCCCTGGGCGCCCGCCCCCGCCGCGCTGCGCCGTGCCGGGAAGATGGCGGTTGCCGGCAGGGCCTGGCGGGCCGCCGCGCTGCTGCCGCCCTGGCGGCTGCGGGCCCCGCGCCGAGACTACGGCGCTGTCGCGGCGGCAGCAGCAGCAGCAGCGGCAGCAGGAGGTGGCGGTGGGGGCCGCCTGCTGCTGGGCGCTGCCTTCGCGCTGGGCGGCGGCGCCGGCCTCTACCTGGCGGCGCGGCACCGCCTGCGGGAACACTCGGCCGCTGAGGTAACGCGCCGCCGGGCCCCGCTCGCCGCCTGAGGCGGCTCCCCCCCCGCCCGCGGGCTGCGCTCTCCTTCCCTCCCGGCTGCTCCCTGCGGCTCCTGCCGTTTCCATCCCCGCCTGCTTCCCCGGGCGCCTGCCCTTCCCTCGCCCCCCACCCCTGGCGAGGCCCGGGCCCGGCCGCGGCGCCGAGCCCCTGGAGACAGAGCTTCAGGGAGGGCGGGGAGCGGTTTCTTCCGGCTCTGCGGACCAAGCGGCTGCTTTTGCTCCGGTTTCAGTGAGGAAACCGCGTAAAATTGTGTAAAGGAGGCCCCGGCAGCACTCCCTTTGAGGGGCTGTAAGGAATGCCTGTCAGAAAGCGAGAGCTTGCTGGGGATGTGAAGCAGCATTGTCTGTTGTTGCTTTTTCCCAGCACCCACGGAGGGTTGTGTAACCCAATAAATTGCAAATGAGAAGCAAAGTGAGATGGCTGCGTTTGTTTTATAATGTATGACTAATGATTGGCATGGCCTGTCAGATCGCTGAAGTATAGCAGTGTTGGAAAACATCCCTCACCTACTTGATGCCCCGCTCTCTGTGATGCCCTGAGTTCTCCCTGCCTTGTCTTAGTTGTGCTCAGGTTGGTTTATCCTGGGAATCTGAACTTGGGCAGACACGTGCCTAAAATCAACAGCAAACTCTCTGCTCTCCCCACCCTGTGGCCTCAACAGAGGTTATTGGGGGGGGGGGGGGGAAATTGGATTTAAGAGGCTATTTTGGTTTTCATTTAAGGATGATTAAAATATGGTTGTGTTTTTCTTTAGTTTCAGAATTGTGTATAGAGGGATAAGCTGTCTAGATTTAACTTATTTTTTCTGGCTCTGAGTAGGAGTTTCCAGCAGATTAAATAGATGTTTAGAAAACCAGATATTTGGTCCCAGTGGAAGGTGAATGTTTATGATGCCATTTGAAGCATCTGTTAGTCAAGATATTGTGATGATCAGATGTTGAAACTGAATGTCAATGACTATGACTTCACGACAAAAGTAAGGGTGGAAGGAAGGTAATATTTATATTTTTAGTATAAAATGGAAGCTTCTGATCTCTTCCTTCCCCAGCTGCCTGCAGGGAGCCTGCAGCTCACTCTCTACCAGTATAAAACGTGTCCTTTCTGCAGCAAAGTCCGAGCTTTTCTTGATTATCATGGACTGCCCTATGAAATCGTGGAAGTGAACCCGATAATGAGGAAAGAGATCAAATTCTCTTCCTACAGAAAGGTGCCTATCCTGCTAGCTAATGCTGGAAGCCCTGTGGTAAGTCTTACTATGTTTCCCCACAAGCAGTGGTTTGGATGCTTTGTCTCTGTCACGTCTGTGTGGTTTATCACATGCAGTGTAATCTTTAGATCATCTTTTAGTGTCTCAAGAGCCTAAGATTTGTTTCTTGCTTCATGGTTTTATATGCCTTGGCCTTATTAGAGTTTTTTGCTGGCCTTTCTTACAAGGCATGTTGTTTGTGGAGTGACTAATGCAGTGATTTTCTAGCTTCTGTCAACCCTTATGCAGGACATATTGTTTGTACCAGTGGTAACAGAAACTGCTTATATCTTATGGGAAAAGGATGAGATCTCAAGAATACTGAAGATTCAAGTTGGCTTGTTTTTTTATGTTGGTGTTGCTTTCCTCCTTCGCTTACAAGAGCCTAAATCCAAAACCCACTAGTATTGGATGTGTACCTGACCCTCAGGCCCTCTGTTGTCAAAATGAAGGACAAATTTGAAGTGATACTCTAAAACAATCACAGAAGAAATCTGAATGTAGGGCTGCCTTTAGATGTGCAGGGACTCCTGTAGAAATGCATGGGGGGAAAAGGGACTGCAGTACTAACTTGGAGCCTCAGCATGCAGGGGAAAAGGTTTTGAAGAATTTCCTTTTCAATTTCACCAACTTTTAAAATAAGTTTGTTTTAATTCTGTTTTTCAGCAATTGAATGACTCTTCAGTGATCATCAGTGCAATAAAGACCTATCTAATTTCCAAGTAAGAAAACGGGATGGTGGGAGAAGAGCTGAATGTGAATGGCCCTAGCAAAGTAGAGATTGAGAAGACTCTATCAGAGTCGGTCATAAGTACCTTGCTGACCTTGGTCTCTGAAGCTCTGGGTGTTTGGTCCAGCAGACCTGACCCTGGCTGTGATGGTGTGGATGGTGCATATATATGTTGTGATGTATGTGCAGTAAAGAAAAGCTTTTACCTTTCAGAACTACTCTTTTTTCACCTGTGAGATTGTCTTTGCACAAAACCTACTTAAGCATGGAGTAGTGTTAGGCCTGGAACTAAGCTTACATTTAGCCAGTTATAATATCTAGAATGAAATAAAATTGCTGTACTTGTGGCCTGTCCTTTACATCCGTGCCACAAAGCACTTGAGAATCGTAGGTAGTTTTATGCCTGCAAAAATTTCTGTTCTGACACGAAGTTATATACACTAATAATAGTTACTTGCAAGTAGCTGTTCCAGTCTCTTTTCAAAACTTATTTCAAATAGAATTTGTGCACTTATTTTTAGAATAATACATTTTAAAGTGTGTATCTTTCAATCTGTCCTTTGCTCTTGCTCATTTTTGTGGCAGCCAGATCAGTGCTAACTGGGTTTCTGTCCACAGGAGGAATAGCTTAGAAGAGATCGTGTCCTTCTATCCTCCTATGAAAACTGTGACTGAGCAAGGCAAGGAGGTATTTGAGTATGGGAATAAATACTGGCTTATGCTGGATGAGAAGGAGACAAAGCGAATCTATCCTGTCAAAGAAGTGAGAGTGTAAGTGCTCTTAAGTTTCTGGGCTCTCCAAGTAGGGTCACAGCCTCCTCCATATGTACTCAGGGATGATGTAGATACAAAATCCCGCTGGTGCTGACAAATCTTGTCACACCCCCATTAGTGTTTAAAACCTCAGTAGTTAGAGTGGTTTTGCTGCGTTTCTTGCATAATTTGACACAATGCTGTTAGACAGCCTAGTTCCCACCATCATGGTGATGCTAGCCTTCAGTTGTCTTCAGTTTCCTTCTTGACCTTCCCTTTATGTCACAGGGGAATGCTATGGAGTGCTGGTTTCCCTTTCTGCTTTAGTTCTCGTACTGGGAGGAGAAGCTAGTACTCTATCTTAGTCTTAATTTTAGTTTGAGATTGGAGGAGCCTTGGCAAAGATAGTGATCCTGAGTGCATTTCAGAGAGGTCACCAGAGCACAAGGCTGGGCAGGAGTTTCTGGCACATTTGTCCTTGGCAGAACCTCTGGTTAATGCCACTGTGATTCTGCTTGCCTCCTGTGACCCTGCAATCTGTACCTCATTCACTGAAAAGTTTCTTTCTCTTGAACGCTTGCAGGGAAGAAATGAAGTGGAGAAAATGGGCAGACGATTGGCTTGTTCACCTCATCTCCCCCAACGTTTACCGTACCCCGAGAGAAGCCTTGGCATCTTTTGATTACATTGTCCGTGAGGGGAAGTTTGGCACCGTGGAAGGTTTCTTTGCCAAGTACATGGGGGCTTTTGCCATGTTCTTCATTAGCAAAAGGCTGAAGAAAAGGTTGGTACCACTGAACACCAAGTACACAAGAGGAATAGCGCCTTAACCTCCTTAGCTGTGAGCCTCCGATGTCAAGGGGCAGAACCTCAGTGGTTTAGACCAAACCGTTTAATCTGATGTGAGTAACAGCCATACTTAAAGCTTTAACTGGAGGTATTGAACCCCTCTACTCTAGTTTAATCACTAACTGCCCCCTTCACTCTCAAAAACCTCCCTAATTCCCAGGCAAAGACCAGCCCATAAGATTAGAAATGATAAAAGGTTAAAGAAAGAAACAAACTAGTGTCTTCAAACTAGTTCTTCTCTTTATCCAGACATCACCTTCAAGACAATGTCCGAGAAGACTTGTATGAAGCAGTTAATGAGTGGGTAAAAGCAGTTGGCAAACATCGACTGTTCATGGGTGGAAACCAGCCGAACCTTGCTGACTTGGTAAGGGGTTAATTCCTGCACTTATTGTTAGGTGTGTTACAAATCATCCAGTTGCTCATCTATGTGAAACGGTTCATACAAATATAGGCAGAGAAGGTCAGTTACATGAGATACATTGTCACTGTCCTTTGTGCAGTAATACAATTCCCACGTGAAGGGGACTTACATTTCCATTTTCCAGAGAAAAGTTTTCTAAGATGGAACCTGTGGTTCCCACCTGCAGGTGGGTGTTACTCATCATGTGGAAGCATGATAAAAGCAGGTTACAAGCCAGGACACTGCTCTGTCTCATGAATGCTGGTGAATAAAGCCTCACACCTGCACAGGTTTTATTAGACTCAGTGCTGCTGGGGTTTCCTTTGCAGGCAGCAGTGCAGAGTGGAGCAAGATTCATCCCCTGCACCAGCAGTTCTCCTTGGAATGCAAGTGAAGCATTTCACACCGGGGCTTCATGCAAAGATGGAGTTAACTTCTGCCCCATAACTGCACATAGATCCTGATCTGTCCTTACTGTTTCCTCATGGAAAAACATGCATATTCTTAACTACCTTTCTGCCATTCAGTCTTCCTTGCTAATCAGAGTGGTGGAGTAGATGGTAGGACAGGGAAAGAGCCTGACTGGCTAGGCTATTCAGACACTCATTGGTACCCTAAGCCGTTGTCCCTGCTGACTCTTTGTGTTGTTCTAATCTTTATCCTCTGGCACAGGCAGTGTATGGGGTCCTCCGAGTCATGGAAGGGCTGGAAGCCTTTGACGACATGATGGTTCACACCAAGATTCAGCCTTGGTACCAGCGCATGGAAGAAGTCATTCAAAAAGCTGAAGCTGCAGTCTGATGTCAGCTGCAGCTGCCTTCCTGAAGTACTTGCATGGTAAAAAACTTCAGAAGGAATGGCATTTGTTTTTTAAGAGTTGAATGGACTGACATGCAGGCACAGAGACTGTCCCATTTAGAATATCAAGTCTCAGTGAGCAGGAGGGATCCAGCTGGGTGTATGTTTGAACATGGTATTTAGAAGGACGGGGACAGGTAAAAGGAAGGGATCTTGGACGCTGCTGGAAAGGAGAAGCTCTGAACTGAAGAATGCAGCAAATAGGCTTCTTTTAGGTGAGAGCCATTCTCAGAGCGGGTTACTGTAAAAGCAAGACGCTCTTGGCTAGTAAACAGCCATATCAGATGGGGTGGGTCTGAGCAGCTTTTACTTCAGGCTGTCTTCCACTACTCATCCATGTCATCTGAAGTGTTTTCCTGACTGAGACACTGGATACTAGTCTTTAAATGACAATTTTTCCTGCAATAGGATCCTGTAAGCCCAGTGCTGAGGGAACTGGAGGAATCCACGGTGCTGGGAAAGGCATCCTTCCTATGACAGAAACAATGCTGCACTCGGCAGATTGTATGCTTTTACTCTTCCATGTAAACGGTTCTTTCAGTACTTGATTCTGTACGATCTGCAAGGATAAAGGCTTGCTTCTTTCTGTGCCCATTGTGAGATCTATGAATTCCTACCTTACCTGTTATGCTCGGAAAGCACGCCCCACGCAGAAATCACTAATGCAGAGCAGTTACTTGAAAGATTTATCTTGCATGAAAGCTCTCTGGAATACCCTTGAAAATCAGTTTGGTTTTGTTTTGGAAAAAGAAGGATTAAGAGCAATCTGCATGCCTGGGACATCTCTAGAAATTTCTGCTGTGCAAGAGTAACAAAGGATTTGCTGCTGTAGCACTCGGACTAGGAGCCGTCTCTGCAGGTAACGTTGTGAAATACGAAGTCTACTGAGCTGTGCCAGGTAGAAATGCCTGATGTGTGTCGTAGTGAGAGACGATGCAGGTTTGAAAGGGAGTGATCTGCTGCAGCCTAAGGCTTAAATTTCCTTAACTGTCAACTTGATAAAGTTCTGTTTCCCCAGAAGAAAGGGCAGTTTTGGGGGAAGCTGGTTTGTTTGAGATATTTCAGGTGCAGCTGAGGTTGGTCTGTAATGCAGCTGGTTGCATGGTGTGGGTTCTGTTGGGGGGGCGAGAAGGGGGGGCACCTTTATTGGGTATAACAACAAAGGTTGTGATAGAGGTTGATTGGTTGTTTCGCAAATGTAAGATTAGTTACAAATTCAGTTATGATCTGACAGGGAGGGGAGGAAGAAAACGTTTACAGTAAAAACAGCTAGGTTGCTGGTCTGTGACTTGCTGTATTTGTTAAAGCTGTTCGGTGCTGAAACTGGTGTTCCACGGTATCAAAACAACAACGTTCTAGCACGTAATGCTGTTTTAAAGGAAATTATACCGAATGTGCATAGACAGGATCTTGAAGGAACCCTTTATGATCACTTAAAATACCCGTCTCTGTGATCCCTAGATGGAGGACGAGTCTTGCACAGCCTCGTGTGCCAGCACACACGAAATGTGGATCCGAGACGTCACCAGCTCGGTGACGCGACATCTCTCCGGCCGCGCTCCGCAGGGCCGTCGTCCTCACCCGCGGGCAGCCGGGACCCGGCAGCGCTCGGTCACCCGGCTGCTGGGGAGGGGGTGGCGGGCCGGGGGTGCCGGCGGAGCGCGGCCCCTCCGGGCCGCTTCGCGTTACTATGGCGACGGAGCCCGTTGCGGGGCGGGGCCTTGTGACGCGGCCGGCGGCGGCGGCGGGCCGGATCACGAGGAGGGTTTGAATCGCCCAATGGGGGAGCCGCGGACGGCGGCGGCGCGGCGGCGGCCCCGGAAGTGCGGTGGCGCCTCCTGCCCCTGGTGCAGCCTCCCGCCGCCCCCCTCGCCCCGGCTGCGGGGTCTCCATGGCAGCGGCAGCGCCTCCCGCCGCCTCCCCGCCGCCGCCGAAGACCTCCTGAGGCGGCAGCGGCTGCGGACCTCGCGCGGCCCTTCATGGTGAGGGGGTAGGGGCGCGCCGGGCCGTTTGAGGGGGGGGGGCCCGGCCGGGGAGGGCGGGGGTCCCCTCGGCGTGTGGCCGCGGGGCTGTCGGAGCCCCCGGGAATTATTCCTTCGGCGCCTTCCCCGCCGTGTCAGTAGCACCTCCTGTCTTGGGATGGTTCTTCCCGCTGCGAGGGAAAGCGGGAACTATCAGGCGACTTCAAATATAGGGCGGAAAGCGTACTGGGTGTCGGGGCAGGCGTGGGGACGGGCTGCTGGGAGGGGGGGGGGGTGTGTGCCACCCCTGGGGGTTTTCCAGCCCCGCCTGGGTAAAGCCCTGCTCTGACCTCAGAGCTGGTCCTGCTCTGACAGGAGGCTGACCCCAGACGAGGTCCTTGCCAGCCTGAGGTAGCCAGAGATTCTTTGAAAAGCCTCCAGAGACGGCAGGAGAGGTCACTTAAACTTCTGGAATAAACCTTGTTGCTGGCGAAAGCTGGGTGACAGCATCTGAGTTTCACCTGTGGTGATTCAAAAGCTCTGTCGAAGTTCTCAGTCAGTGCTGGAGCCGATGCACACGTTTAGTCCTGAGGAGAGTTTAAGCTCTCCTCAGGAAGGAGAGGGCTAAAACGCCCAGCGGTGTTTGGAGTTGTTCATAGCTAGAAGCTGGGGGACCCTTTTCCTTCAGAAAACTGTCGCTTCCTGTTCCTGATCAAGGGAAGTACGGCTGCATCTTCCCTTCTGTAATGTTCATAAATCTGACATGATATACGGGTGTGTTTTGTCTTAAACACATACTGCTTAAAAACAGATGCACTATTATTAGTTTTATTTAGAGTAGGTTATTACATGAACCTTGGCAAGCCAACAAATTAATCAATGAGCTATAACAAGTGATCTAAATTCTAGTCTAGCAGAAGTATTATACAAAATCCTGCTCTACTGCATCACAAGCAGCACTTTACTTGTAACACTTGTCGTTACATAGCAAATTGTGAAGGAGTGTTACCATAAGGTTAGCTAACTAAGCCTGATACACCACCACTTTGTCACTCCCCGATAGATATTAGTCCTTTGGAGATCCCTCCTCCCTCCCTCTCATTTCTTCCAGTCCCCCAAGAACCACCAGCCAAGAAGCTGCTCATGCTGTAGCTGACTCCCAGTTCTGTGTGTGCTACTGGTTAGGCAACCAGTACTCACGTATCTGCTGGGCAGGCAGTGACCACGTTGCAACACGAGTCTGTGTGGTGCTGGGATTCCTTCAGCATGAGTGCTAATTTGGACACATCTCTTCAGCCTGCAAAACTGTATAAACCTAGAACCTCAACATTTCAGTCAAGTTTTACAGAATTTGTTGATGATGGCAGAATTTAGGGAGGGTGTGGGGTTTGGGAGGGGATGTATAGGTACCCTGAAACTGTTCAGACCTTTTTTCCTTATGAAACTGGTTAAAAATTGCAGTTAGAATTTGCAGGTTTGTAACTTTGGGTAAACCCATCACGTGTGATTGTACAAAATGTTTTCCATTGTTTAAACCAACTTTCGTCACCAGTATGTAAGGAATTATAATCTCAGTCCTTCCCTCATCACATGTTTGTCAGAGGAAGCCAGGACACATCAACTTTTGTTGTTTGGGTTCATACATTTGATGTGTTTGAGCTTGCATGTTGCCTTAAATCAAAAGGAAGAGGATGTTCAGAAATTGGCACCTTTTCCTATTAGTGGTCCTTTTATTATTTCTGTATCAGGTGTCCCTCATCCATCAACAATGAAGTGACTTCAGTCTCTGCACAGAGCACACTGTCAAGAAGAGCTAAAAGCTTTAGAATAACTGTAAGTAATTTTACCTAGGCTGACAAAAACCTTTCTGCCAGAATCAGATAAGTGCTGCTGGTGGATTTTTGTAAGATTTGCAATTGCATTATACCATTACCTCAACTAAAGCATCAAGCTCAAAGGTGATGACTTTAACCTTGTGTCTCTAGGCTTTTCCACATTGTTTTAGGTATTGGTTAAGGTTATGCTTTTTTCTGAAGATTAAAGAAATGCCGTGATCCAAAAGCTTTTAAGCATTAGTTTAACTTCAAAAAGACACTTAAAATTAAGGACATATGAGTTTACAGGTTCAGGTTCTAGGATGGAAGGATCTGATGGTTTCCTGTTGATTTGTCTTAACTAAACTGTTAAATTAATGCTTCTCTTCTTGCCACTTCAAATTTCTCTTCATAATCAGATTATGTTAGTTACTGGAACCTTTGATTTGCTCACTTGCTCTAAGACTGTGAACTCCAATGACTCTTACAGACACCTGCTATCGGTCAACTGTATTTGGTCTTTAATAACCACATTAAAAGCAAAAAATACCAGAAGCAGAGAAATTACTTGTATTAATCCTAGCTTTACAGCAAAATAGTGTGCAATTCAAAATGGCAGGTGCTACTGAAAGAAACCTCCAATTTTAACCAAAGCTGGCCATTGTTGCTCTCTGGCATAGAGGGAAATGTTGTTATTTCCAGTTTCCTTATTCACAGGTTTCCTTTCATTGTATTGCCCTTTCCCGTTTGTGGGAGAAGAGCCATGAAGAACCGTTCCTCATCTCCCCCTTTGCACGTCCATGTGGATGAAAACACCCCTGTCCATGTCCATATTAAAAAGGGTCAGAAAACCACACCTGCAAAATGCCAGGTAGGAGTGTGTAGCTGGGTGTTTTTAAGGGCTACAAAGAGGAAGGTGAACGGTCCTAGAAGCACCACAAAATCTTCAAGGTCTGTTTTACCATTGTAGTAGAACTGTAAGACTTGAATTCGTATTCAATGGTGCATTTTCAGTAACATGTCTTCTGTGTTTAAGACAATTTAAGTATGATATAGAATATATAGTTACTTTTCATGTTCAAGTGTGTGATTGTGAGGAGTGTTGCTTCCAATGTGATGTGGTTTGGGGGAATTTTTTTTCCCTTTTGTTTCCTGGATTTGTGTCCTGAGAATGATTTTTCTTTGGCTTCATCACTATTTTTGTAGGAAGGGTTTGGGGAAAGGTAATATCTAGGTGTTTCAAATTCCATCTTGATTGTATTAAAATAAATGTTTTTAGATAAAAAAAGAGTCTGGATTCAAACCATCTTCTGGCATTACGCACCTTCTCAGTCCTCTGAGCTATGCAGCAAAGAGGATCTCTTCATAGCCTTATCCGCAGTAGGTAGAAGGCAATACTGAAGTTGAGTATCTAGCCATTTCATATCCTCTTTTGTAGTTGGATATTTATGTAAAGTTGTTCTCAAGAGGTGATGGAAGTTGCTAGCTCATTCTTCCTTATGTGCAAACATCCTGTTCTAAGTCCTGTATTAATTTTGTGTTTGTTGCTAATGGCAAATATCATAATGGGCTAGGGCCTGACAGTGAGATCAATGACTCCTATTAGTTAATTGCCTGTAGGGAATATTTAGAACATCTGATTTTTCTCTAAGGTTAGAACTGTGCAAAAGCACTCTAACTTTCCTTCAGTTAGAGCACCTCGAGTTCAACACAAGTAAATGTGGATTTATTAGTTGACTGCAAAGCAGGGAAAACATGTTAGGGGCTTTTCATAACCAAGCACACTGCACTGTTCTTTTTTCTCTGGTAGTGCTGTTGTCAAATGATATAGCTGCTCTTTTGTGCGTTGAATCTGGAATGGAGAAGGGATCTCCCAGGTTGTTCCTTCTTCATGTGAATGGGTTGTATTGCAGTATTTTTTGGTGTATCTCCATACAGAGGAGACTTCCTTTCCTCCCTCCCCGAACTCCCAGCCCTGGCCTACTGGGTAAGGCTCTCATCACATCACAAGTGCAGGTATCCCAGTGATATAACAGAGTTGCTATGTGATAGACAAGAATGTACTACACCTAGCCATACTGTCAACTGAACATGCAATAACCTTTTCTTCTGGCTGGTGTTAGCCTCCTCCGATGGCTGCTGGCTTGTCTTATCTGATGTATCATGTGAAACACTATGTGATATTTTTGTATTAATAAACTTTCATTTGGTTTTGCAGCACCAAAAATTGTAAATGGTTCTTTAAAAGTCTGTGATTTATTTTATTTTCTCTTTCTTTAGCAAAAGCACAAACAGAAAATGAAAGGGGATACCATGAGCACATGCCGAGCTGTGCGGGTGAAAACTAAGGCCCCCTGGATGCCCCCAGGCAAAACATCTGTCCGGGAGTCCACCTGCAAATGGGAGGTATGATTGATTTTTCTCTTTAAAACAAACTTTCAAGTTTATCTGAGGTTGAAGAGAGCAGTTGTGTAGTGAGGGAGCTAGGCTGATCTGAAAGAAGGCTACTATCACCTACCATCCATTTTAAGTGTCTTCTATAAATCTTTTTCACCTTTTAATATAGAAAAATTGGAAATTAATTAGCAGCCTATGGCCATGTCATGCCTTTCTGCCTCTAGAAGCCAGACAAATTTTTTTGTTTATTGTAGTTTTATTAGTCCCCTTCAAGATCTCATCTGGAGGCACAGCAAGTGGCTGCTGTTCTTAGTCTCTTCCAAAGCATGGAGCATTTGTGTAGTATTGCATAATATTTTCTTTCTCATGGGTTGATAGTTTTGCCATTTGTATTCCTGGCTCTTCCTAGATAAGAATTTGATTTTTCATTATTTTTTCTTCTTTTTCCATTCTAGTCTTTCTGCATTCTTGACCTTTCCCCGATGGAAATGAAAGAGCTGTTTACAAATGTCTTTTTTCCTTACTAGCCCTATTGCAGTGATGTGACCTGGTCTCTGTTTGTGGCAGAGTTAGGGTTAGAATACTGTTGATAACTTTATACTAAAAAAAATTATGCTCTTCATTGCTTTTCTACTAGGGACCAACTCACCGCCTAGAAATTACACCTCCAGATTCAGAAAAAATGCTGTCAGTATTGCGCCTGAGTGACCTCTCTACAGATGAGGAGGATGCAGTTTACTGCAAAATGAACGAATATGAAAAGAAGATAGATAGCCTGATGAATGTGGTGGGAACACTGAAGAATGAGGTGAGGAGATAGTGTAAAGTTACCTGCTTACTCAGGCTTTGTAGCTGATTGGTTGGCGCTGGAGACTGGAGTCAAGTCTTGTTGCAATGGAAGATTACCCAGGCCTTTGATTATTTTTATTTTTTTTTTTTTCCTTCTTTCTTAAGCAAGCTAACCAGTCTGAGTTGTTTAGAAGAGCTGAACTATCCTAGGGAGAAATTTACTAAGCCCTACTATGAAACATTCTAAAATATTATTCATTTAATAAGGTATTGCTGTGCTTCAGTTTCAAATAATGTCTTTGCCCAAGCCCCAAATCTGAAAACTGGTCCTTCCAGAAGGTGAAAACTACAGTACGATGATGTTTTATTGTCAAAGAATCCACTTACTCATCAAGATTATTTCTTCTGACTCCATTTCAAAATGTGCAACCCAGTGATGTTGTGTTTTCCAGATAAATAGTCTCTTACATACTTGACATAATTTAAAAAGTGGGTAGGAGATGTTTCCAGATTTCATAAGATGCATTATCGTGGGGAAAAACTGCATTTTTAACTTTGAGTTAACACTGAGGGTAGCAAATCTTGTCGTCTTATTATTTTACTCAAATCTACATGATGTTCAAATCAGTGAATAAGAATAGGATTTGAGTCAAGTAGATTCTTCTGTTAAGTGTTTTCCGTTTTATTTATGCTACAAAATTTAATGGAATTACTTGCATGATTGTAAAACAAAAATCCGTTTTGATACTTTCAATAAGTTAATTTAATCTAAATGTTTGATGGTGTCACTTAAATAAATCCATGGTGTAAGATCACATTAATTTTGTTAGCTTTAATTCTGTATAAGCCAGGGAATCTCCAGTGACCTTTTTTTTCCTGCAAAAAGAAACAAGTCCTGTACAGTAGTTCAACCCCCCTCTACGTTCTCTCTTCTTGCATATCTTCAACTGTTTGTAGTGCTCTTAACTGCCACATGGGATGCACATGTCATTCATGAGGAGCAGTAGTCAACTTCTGAGCCCCATTCAGTTCTTGAGTAGTCTGTACACAACTCCAACCACACTACCAGAAGTGACACTGAGCTGTCACAGAATGACCTGGGTAATCCAAAATGGGTAGATGAAAACAAAAATGCCAGGGACTATTTAGGTTGGTTTCACCCAGTTCCCTGGATCTCACAAAGCCAGTGGAGCAATGGGAGGCATCTCCACCATGTGGACTGCTACCAGAGCTCCTTTCTTGCCATGTTTGAGGTCTGTCACATGTCTCGTGGTTGACGACAATTTTTGGTGTTTGACTTAGAGCCAGGACGCTTGTGTCTCCCAGTGTTTGTGGGATGGGAGGTATTTCCAGGCAATCAGTGAATTATGCCCTTCGTGCACAGGAACAGCCTGGAAGTATCTAGGAAAAAAAAAAAAATCACTTTAAAAGCACCTGGTTTGTCTTAAGTTCTATTTAAATATCTTCATCAGGCCAAGCTTCAGAAAAAGGAGGAACAGCAGCAAATGACAAAGCGTCTCCTTGAGGAGCAGAAAGAAGAACTGAATGAGGTCACACAAGAGCTGGTAGAAACAGAACATGAGAATACACTGCTCAGGCGCAATATTGAGCGCATAAAGGAAGAGAAAGATCTGACTGTGTAAGAAAGCTCCAGTTGTCCGTAGTTACTGCAAGTAGTGGTATTTACAGGGCACCTACCTCCTTTATTGCTAACATTATTTGAGGTTGTAGTTTGTACCCTGGGTTGCAGTGCTGCTGAAGATCTGATGTTCTTGGGTTTTTTTTCACCTTTTAGAAGGGGGACTTCAGATGGCAATAGCTGCAGAGAAGGGCTCTGGAATGATTATTGGAATGGAAAAAATACTGAGAGGAACCTGAGAGCGATTGGCTTGTGTGGCCTACTGGAGGGTCATTCTAGCTCTGCAGTTAATATCTTGAAGGCTAAGAGACACTGTTTGAATTGGGATGATATTGGTAGAACAACAAATGAATAAACATGGAGCTGAAAACTAGAGGAGAATTTTTGGCCTTTGTGAAAATCACACTGAGACAGGAGTGACAGCCCCTGAAAGGACTGAATCATGGTTTTTTTTCTTAGTGACCTGAAGGTCTCCAAGTCTAACACTTTTGTATCTGCTTTGTATCTAAAGAATTAGGGAAGTTTGTGTCTCCAGGGGGACACTAGTGTTTTAAGAGAGTTAGTTTTATTTTTTCCTTAAGATCACTTGGAAGTTAGTACTGGGTATTCCTTTTTCAGAAAACTTTGTGAATGCTTCTGAGATTAATAGCCCTGGCTAAAAACTTTGAGCAGTATATCTTGATGTGCTTTCCTATTTCATGTTCAGCCATTTGGAGTCTTATTTCTGGTGTGGCTTAAGTGCCCAGGAAAAGCACAGCATTGTGTTTTGGGTTTAAAATGTGTGCAGGCTTTTGTATAAGCCCAATTTGTCCCCCCTAAATTCCTGTTTCATAGCTGTGGTCCTAGCAAGCTTCTGGTTTCTACTTGCTTCTGTCTGAACAACTTCCACACTGGAAGAGGGTAAATCTTAAGTAGTGTTTGTTTAGAGCTTTTATCCTCTGATTTGAGGGTTTATATGAGTTTTAACCCAATCAACTGTATATCAATAGTGATTGGTACAGCTGTCAAAGCTTCAGGTTTCTCTGATGCCTTAATTCTCATTACAGGCTACAGAAAAAGTACTTGCAGCATGAGAAGGAGTGTTTGATGTCCAAGCTGAGTGAGGCAGAAAGGGATGGAGCAGCAGCAGCCAGGCAGATCCATGCCCTGAAAAATACAATTGGGAGACTCAACATTGTAGGTGTTGTACTTTTTTGTTCTTGCCTTTGCTATATTGGCCTGTTATATGGTTGTCTTACAAATGTAATATTACAGTTGCTGATCCAGAAAAATATATGGAAAAGTTGAGGTTTTTAATATGCTTAAGATGTTTGCTAGTTTTGTTTGGAAGTGGGGTATTTACTTGCAGCATCCAGTCACCTTCTGCACATGTGGTGCTGACTATTTCACTGCTTATGCTTGTATCAGCTTCATACATTAATTCCAGGTGAACGATTCCTCTCTTATTTTTTGTTGTTGTTGTTTTGTTTTTCCTCTAGGAGAAACACATGAGCAGCTCAGACATTAACACACTGACAAGACAAAAAGAGCTTCTGCTCCAGAAATTGAGTACCTTTGAAGAAACCAACCGGACACTACGAGAACTTCTCAGAGAGCAGCAAAACCGGGAGGTGAGCAGTGCTGTGTGCTTGAACACAGGAGGCTATGTTGTCTTGTGGACTGAAGTGGAGTTTGAGAGCTTTTAACTGCTCTTTTTTTTTTTTTTCCAACCCTTCTGTTGACCCGGTGTCATAAAGAGTGGTTAGATTTTTTTTATCCCTGTCTACGTCACAGAGTAAGACTGACTTTTCTGCTCTGACGATGTTACAGCACTTAAGTCTTTGACTCTATTAAAAGGTATAGGCACTACTGTGTTGCCAGCGTTTTCTCATCTGGATACAGCTGTATCTGCTGATCATGCTAGTCTGAAATGTTAGTGCTACAGTTGCATCGGCTGAAGTCTGAGGACTAGATGAGGCCTTAGCTAATGGGAGCCTAAGGATGTTCAGAGCTTTATTTTTGTAGGCTGTAAGAGCAATAACAGAGAAATTGTAAACAGTTCTGTACTGCTTGTACAGAACAATTCTATACTGCTTGTAAGAGCAATAGAGAAATGAAATTGCTATTCCTCCTGTAGTTTATATTCCATTTGAACAAAAGCAGGCTGATGGTAACAGTTCTTTCAGCCACCAGTGAGACTGAATAAAAGGACTGAGTTCTTCCACAGGACTTTCCCCGAGTAGCGGGAGAGTTCAGAAAGATCTTAAATTGCCATCATGCTTTTTATTATAATCTTTGACTGAGAAGTGGGAAAGCTTTCTGAGATGGGTGATATGTGAAATATTTAGCAAATTTGATGCTTCTGGGTATCTTCTGAGAATTGCTGCTGCAACTGTGAGGAAATGGTTGATTTGCCCAGCTCCATTTAAAGAATCTGTATAAAATTGACTTTTTAGTTAACAATTTTTCTTACATATTTCTTTTGTAGAAGGATGCTCAGAAGATACTGGAGCGGCAGGGAGCGCTGCTGAAAAGGCTGGCTGACTCAGATGCAGAGAAAGTGGTAAGCAAACCACAATCTCTCTTTTTCTTTTTTTTCTTTTTTTTTTTTTTTGAAATGATAAAGCAGAAAGATCTAAAATGACAAGCTCTTCTTTGTCTTGTATTCAGCTGTCAAGTCTTACACTAGTGCCTTTTAGACCAATAAAAAATACTTTGGCTTTTGTGGTAATCAGAGCCACTACATTGCTCCTCTGGTTAATAACCTACATTTCAAAGTGGATAGATTTTCATAGCCTTTGAAATACGGGAGCTTAGAATGGGGATAGCACAACTGAGACCTACATATAAAAGCACCGTTAGGATTTACAGGTCTCAGCTATAACGGAGAACTTAAGCCTGTTCTTATGTTTAAGCACAAATGATTCTGCTTACCTTTTCTTATGGTACTGAACGTACAAAGCAAAAATTGTACTACTTGTTTCTTTAAAAAGAAAACTCTGAGGGTGGGAGAGAAAAAATATCTACTGCCAAAATATGCCTGATGGTCAGGATGGTCGGTATAGAATTCTTCAGTCTGGAAATCATCTTACTGTTTATGTATGTTTATCATGTTATCCTTAGAGATAGAAAAGCATGAAGAGGGTAAGCTTTCTGTGTCTGCTTCTGTCTCTGAATGAGCGAGTGACCTGGTGCCAGTTTTTGTTTGTTTCCTTATCTGTAAACTGAAAAAAGAGTTCTTACGTTGCCACAAGTTACAAAACTTGCTGTGAGACATAGGTAATGCCCTTTTTTGTCTGTGGAGTATATATTCCTGTCAGATGCTCATTGTTGACTGGGTATCTTATGCCCTGTTACACAAATGTATGTGCGTCCCTTTTGCTTTCTGCTTGAGGAGAATGCAGCCTGTTTTTTCTAGCACTGAGGTTGCTGTTGCTGCGGATACCAGACAGTGCGCTGTGCATCAGAGGGTCTCGGGAGGGAGGCAGTTACACCTCTTTCCCTCCAGCTGCCAACCTAAATGTTTGTTACTTAACATCTGAGTGGTGTTTGTTTTCCCAGCAACTTCAGATGAGGCTTCAGGAGAAAGAAAAAGAAGTGGACAATCTTACCATTCAGATACAGGCAGAAAAGGTAGTTCCCTTTTTCTGTGTTCTTCTCCTGCTCCACCTTCCAGTTCTTCCAGTAGTCCAAAATATGGGTTTGTATTTGTAGACGGTTACTTTTTAAGGGATGAGATGACTGTCTTGCTTATAAAACTAGACAGACAGCTACCAATTCCCACACACTTGTGGATTCCGTGTTCTGCTAATAAGACACCCTTCACAAGGATGAATAGGTAGTATTCTCTTTGCTTGGGCCGAATTGCCTTTCTGTTTAAGGTTCTGTTGGTTCCTGATGTCAAATTCCAGTCTGTTTCTCTGTTCAGGAAGTAAAAGGGGAATGTAGGGGAAGAGATCAGATATGAAGGGTGTTATGCCCTAGAACAAATCTTTCAGGCCGGTCATTCACATGTGATGTAAAATAAATGGCTACTCATTTGTTCCCCATTTTGTTGGAGTAGAACATCTGTGAGGGTCCATCTGAGGAAAGTGGAGGTAGCTGGAGATCATTCAGTGAAGAAATCTGAGACTGCTACATATTATAAAGTGTTCCTTCTATTAGCTTGTTGAGGAAAAAGGTGTGCGTCTTGTTGCTTCTTATTTAGGACCAGGCAAAGACGGCATGCGAACTCTCCAAATCTATGGAGGCCGTGAGAGGCCATTTACAAGCGCAGTTGCGAAACAAAGAAGCTGAGAACAACCGTCTGTCTATACAGATACGGGTATGTTTTCAGTGGTCCCTGGGGATTGTCTCTTCATTTATTCTCATGAACTGTATTGACTGACAGGGGAAGTAGCACTCACCAGCTATTCTTCTGCTGTGTCTGGTAGACTGAAATATTGGCTGGTGATGTTTATGCCACTAACACACAGCATACTTTTCAAATGAAGTAAGAAGAGGAAAATCTCTTCACTTTTGATGCATGAGGCAAAATCATAGCCTATGTGCATTAATTAGATATTTTTTTTCCTAAGTTAATTATTACATAATTATTTAAAAGATGGCTTTAATTTAGTCAAGCATCAAGACAGATTGTAAACTATTTAGTTTGCTTTCTGGGAAGAATGCTGTGCCATGATTTCCTGTATTTGATCACACTCATGCATGCTTTCTACAGTATTAATGAGGAGGAGAAAGTTCCCCTGGTTTATCTTGTTCAAAGTCTTATGTTTAACATATCTATTGATGTTGTGATGAACATATGTATGTTAATGGTTTAGAAGAGCTTTAATTCTGTTAAGCTATATAGCTGCATAAAGCAACGTTATTATATGTGAGCATTTCAATTAATAAAGAGAATGTTCTCAGGTAGATCAAAAGACTGGTAGACCAGTATTTATCTTGGTCAGGAGAGGAAATCAGTGTTTTAGAGAGCAGCTTATGAAAGAAGAAAGGAAGACTTGGAAGGAAAGGAAGACATGTCATGCTGACATGCCTGTCAGCATTACAACGAGATTGTGTAGGTGAAATGTGATTGCAAGTACCTCCAGGCTGGAGGTTGGGGTTTATCCTAGCTCTCTCCACTGTTTCTAGGAAATTAGTTGCTGCTTTGGGTATGCAGGTATAAGGACATTATTCTGTGTGGTGTGTTTTCTCCCCCCACTGCAGAATTTGGAGCGCAGTGAAGCTCAGCATAAGGCAGAGGTGGAACATATCATGCAACAACTGAAAGAACTAAGGCAGAAGGCAGACCGTGATAAAGAGGCCCTGAAGAAAGCCATCCATGCACAGAAAGAGCGGGCAGAGCGAAGTGAAGAGTATGCAGAGCAATTAGCTGTCCAGCTAGCAGAAAAGGTACCTGATAATACAGGAAGAGAGACCTCATTTCAGATCATGCATCTAAATCTTTCACTTCTGATAGCAGCCCTGGGGAGAGTCTCTGCTTTCAACTAATGAGATTTATTTCTGTCTTGATGCTTTGGCCCATTTATGCTAAGTTTAGAACAAATCCAGTTTTCTCAGCTGTCACTATATTCACTGCATGTCCTTAACTTAGGACATACAATAATTTAGAACACACTAAACTAGCAGATCTGGTTTTTTGCCTGGTTCTTTAGAACCATCTGAGGGTTGACAAAAGCCGATAAAATAAAGCGTCGTGGTTTTGGCTGAAAATTCTGAATAGAGTTGGCTGCTAATCGAGAAACTAGTCAGAGCAGAAAAGTACAAAGACTTAGAGTTGTACTGGAATTTCCTGTTGAAAAACGACTGAAGGATATCAGGAAAAAGTAGAAAAGTTAGGACTAAAACAAATCAGAAGAGAACATGGATTTCACGCTACTTGATTGTTTTTTTTTCCTCTGCTGTTTTTAGAATTCCAGGGACCAGAGGCACTAGTAGAATCTTAGCCATGCTTTGTATTTATGATAGTTCATCTGCCTTCAAAGAGGATGCTTCTTTCACTGCTGTTATGTCTGTTGGCTGACAGTAGTGTTGGAGAACACCTCTCTGAAGGATCAGAAAGAATAAAAATAAATACTTGTCCTCAATATTTTAAAAGTCTTAGTGAAGTCTCTGCATGCATCATGCTTACCCATATCAGCATCTCTGCATATTGTCTGCATATCCCATGTCCAGTGACGTTTTTTTCACCCTTGTTCTTTTCCTCATTAATTTCTTTTGTTTGATAGGACAGTTATGTTGCTGAGGCACTGTCTACTCTGGAGTCCTGGAGGAGTCGCTACAACAAAGTAGTAAAGGACAAGAGTGACCTTGAACTGGAAATTGTTACACTGAACAGGTTAAAATAAAATTAGTGTGGAGAAACAAGCATGAATGGGGATGAGTTCTAAGTTCAAGGATAATTTAATTGAATTTAATTTAATAATTTCATTAAATTGAATAATTTAATTGGATTGCCTGTAAATATCGAAGCAAAACCAGCACTGCTTAAGGGCTAGAGCTGAATTTAGAGAGAGAGAGATGTGGCTTCTGCTGCTGACTTGCCACAGCAAAGGCAGGCTTTTTAAGGGTTTGCTGACCCTTAAAGCTCTGTTCCTTTGCCATTTTGTAATGCTTTGAAAGAATTAAGGTTATCTCTCTTTTGAGGTCTGTTTGAGATGCTTGAATGGAAGGCATTAGAAGAGATAGGCAGTATAGTTTGTGCCAATTTTCTTGTGAAGGTAAATAAATGTGTTGGTATCACTGCAGTACCGTTGTTGCTGCAGGAGAATATAGGTAGGTACGAGACAAGAGGGAGGTACCTCTATCCTGTGTATCTTGGAGGCAATGTATCTGGGCTCCAGGGGGACAACTGAAGTTAATTTCCAGCAGGTTAAGAAGATTGAGGTGGTAGAACAGTGTAACAGATAGGTGTGCATATGTGACTGGAGAAGGAAGATGAAAAGATAGGGAAAAGCCATGTTTCCGAAGCTAATTTTCAAGGGTTAGGAGTCTTATTCTTTCTTGTCACTTAAGGATTAATTTTCTTTCTGTATGGCAGCCGTGTTGCAGACTTGCTGGAACAACAGACAACCCTGGAGGACAAGATGCGGGAGGACAGAGAAGCTTTGGTGGATAAATTACATCGACAGACTACAGAGACCACTTCTTTCAAAATGGAGAATGAAAGGCTAAAGGTCAGTTATTCTAGGGGTTTGAAGGTGAAATGCTAGGGAAAAAAAAGGAGAAATTATAACAAGTTGCTTGACCTCTGAGGACAGAGTTGAATCGCACCCATTGCTGCCATTTATTTTCAAACCAGTTTTACCATAACCTGAGTATGACAGGGCAAGTATGCTGGGAAGAGACATAAAAGAAAGAAAGTGAACATTCTGAGATGACTGGGTTTCTTCCACATTTTGGCTAGGAGTATCTCCAATCCAAATACTGTTTCTTCCAGCTGGGATCTTACATCTTGTCCTTACATCTTCATGCTGCTGGCCGGAGAACAAACAACAGTAGCTCATGCAGAGAGAATGGTAATCTCCAGAATAAAAAAAATGACTGGCATTTTTCTCCTGTCAGCTCTTATCACTGTGATCTTGTAGGTGACCTACATTATTTTCTTCTTGGAAAGCTAGGCATTGATCCAAATAAGGAGTGGCCCTAATCCAAGTAGCACAGCTCATTCAGGCAAATGGAAAGACTGCACATCCATCCAAACCTCTGTGCCCTGCTGATGTAAATTTGGTAATCCACTGAAGTCTGGAAAGTTTTACCAACTTACACTGACAAAAGTATTTTTTTCTTAGTCTAGACAATGTTAGACAGCAAGCGTGGCAGTTACTTCCAAGTGCTCAATGGAAGATGTTTTCTTTTTTAGGCTAGTGTGGTCCCAATGGAGGAAAAGCTGAACCAAGCGCAGATGGAAGTGCAGCAGCTCAAGAGCTCTGTCAGGAACTACGAAGGGTTGATTGAAACCTACAAGTCACAGGTAGGCATCTTATCAAAACCTTCAGCCCTTGCACAAACATGTTTTCTCCCTTCACTGTTGTGGCTTATTCTGTAATGCCTTAACCCTTTGTTTGCTCTTGGAGGATGTTGCAGTTTCATATGGTTTTGGTCCTTTTGTCTCTATTAGCCTGATTTTTACTCAAATGGTAGCATCCAGACTGCCATGTGCTGTATGCCAAAGTGCGGAAGACTTGCTTTCCTCACTATGTGCTGATAACTTGGTCATTAGGAAGAACTGACTCCCACAGCAGAGATCTTGATTAATGGAAAACAAAAGACTGGTTTTAATTACTTCACTTTTCCCTGCTCCTTTTCAAAAAGTAAAGGGAAATAGTGAGATGCTTTCTTCTGACTTTTAGTGTGCCAAGTACTGTTCCTTGGCTGCTTTTTGGGGGGGAGAATTTTGCATATTGTGGTAGTAGGAAGACAAGGCAAAAGGGGAGAACGTTTGGTGGAAAGCCCAAATTATCCAGGTGGCAGAAGCAGAAAGTGAACTTCCAAATATAGTTCTGGGGTGGTGGTTAGTGTGGCAGGAAACTTGTTCCTGATCCTTGAGCAGTTTTAGTTGCTCCAAAGCATTGCACATTTGTTGAAAACTACATATAGCAGATAAAGTATGTGGGGTTTTTTTGAATGTCCAGGTGTTGAAGACCCGAATAGAAGCAGACGATGTGGCAGCAAAACTGGAGAAGTGTGATAAAGAGAACAAGACACTAAAGGATGAAATGAACAGGGAGATTGAACTGGTAACTATTCCTCTAAAGACTGATATGTTGTAAACATTCATGGATCTTAATGTTCTGAATGTAGTGAAAAATGGCTGTGAATAGGAAATAAAAAGCTTATCTGAGTTTGCCTTTTCCAATAGTTTTTCTCAGGACTTGTTCCTTCTGCAAAATTTATTGAATATTTAGCAGCTTCTTTTTTACTATATGGCGTTTTTCAGGTGTTTAAATTGCTTAGTGTGTCCTTTGCTGCAGAAATAGTGGTTTAGAACAGTGGACTATGCAGGTTACACCACTGTCTGATGTGGAACAGCTGTCCTCAAAAAAGAGCTTGTACTTCTAGTAAAATTGAAGCCCAGGTTCCAAAATACTTGTTCTTTCTCCATCCATAGGGAATGCCAAATCTTAAGAGAAAGCCTTTTGGAGTAGAAGACCTTAGGCTTTGAACTCCAACACTGGCCAAATATCCACACAGTGTCATCACGGTTGCAGACTAACAAAGCTTCACTGAAGTTGAGAAATTTTTTAGCCTTGATCTTACGAACATTTGAAAGTTCCTCATGTTCTCTTCTTTGACTGTAGGCACGTAAGCAGTTCCAGAGCCAGCTTGCTGAACTGGAAAAGCTGCCCGAGATACTAAAGATCACAGAGACACAGCTAGCAGAATGTCAGGACCAGCTTCAGAGTTATGAGAAGAAGAACGTGGACCTGTCTGTCATGATTGCAGATCTTCGTCAGCGGGTAAGGGACTGGCAGAAAGTACCTGCAGCACTGCAATCCGCAAGTCTGAGACCAAGATGAATTTCTAATCACAGGAAGGTTCAAACTTCGTCTCTGTTCTCGTCTCTTTTTGAAAAGATTAAACGTGCACTGCAAAATAAAGGTGTGTGCTATGTCTTTGTGCAAGAAGTTAGCGGCGTAGCTGGTAGCATTCCTTACTGTTTGAAAAGTTTCTCATCCCTCAGTGCAGAACCTTATTGGGACTTGAATAGCAGCAGTGACAACGCTTGCTAATGCCAACACTCACTTCTATTACTTTCATCATCTTGTCAGCTTTCCCTCCTGTGGTTGTCTGCTGATAGTGCTGTCTCAACCTTGTTTTCTCACCCTCATTTCAGGTTGTTTACCCAGTCCCTGTTTTTTGTCCCCAGAAGGACTGCATAAGTATTGCAGGGCAATTACAGACAGGCATGACTTCTACAACCATGCCTCAAGAAGGAGCAAATGATCTCGCAGTCTGACTGCTTTACTCTGATTGGCTTGGAATTATAAACCTTCCTGGTATTTCAGACTCTAATGCCTTTGTGGGCTGCTGTCATGTATGTGGCTGCTTTTTAATGTGTGTGCTTTGCTGTGCTTACAGGTGGCTGCTCTGCATGCAAGCGTTTACAGACCTGGCTTTTCATTTGCAATACGGAAGAATTTCCTCATACCTTTCCAAACATTAACTGGAATCACCAGCAAAATAGATGTTTAGTGCTTTGCTTTTCTATCCACTGTTCCTTTTCTGGGGCTCTCCAGAAATTATGAATTGAGCATGTTTCCTTCTGGAGAGCTGCATACGTTTTAGGTGGTTGGTTGTGTGTGTGTAGTGACTACTCTGTAAAGTAATTACTTACTGTAATTTTTAGATTGAGCTCCAGGGGGACAAAATGGAGATGACAAGAGAGAGGTATCAGTCTGCCCAGGAGGAGAAAAAGCAGCTCACCTTGAAGGTGGAGGAGCTAGAAAGGTTAGAAATATTAGGCTTTCTTGCTCTCGTAACCTTCCATTTCCATCCTCTTCCCATTGTTTTTTCAGGGGATTGAAACAGCTTCAGTCTTGTTCCAGTCCCCCATGTGCCTCCAGGGTTCTGTGCATTTGTTTATCTGACAAGGATCTCTAATCAGTAGCAGTCCACTGGAGAGAGAGTTATATGTTTTTGCAGCACCTGTTATGAATGTTGTTAGAAAGGATGATGGCTTACATAGCAGATAAACCAGCTCCTTGTCCAATCTAGCCTGACAATTTTGAGGTTACTACATATTACAGTATTTTTACCCGTGTTTATAAATTCCTTTTAGTGACATTGTCGGGGAAAATGCAGGTATGTGCGTACTCTGTATGTCCTTCAGTCTTTGAGATTTTGATGTGAGAAATAGAGAAGTGTTTCTTGGGGCTCTCACCTTTCAAGGGGGAATAGAATCTATTCCCACACTAGTCAGGACCTGACAAAAAGGCAGACTGAGACACACTCCATTTAAAATGAATAGGTTTCCTTCCCTTATTGTCTTAACCTAGAAAACTAGAGACAACGAGTGCCCAGAACATAGAATTCCTTCAGGTCATAGCAAAACGTGAGGAGTCAATCCACCAGTGTCAGCTGCGGTTAGAGGAGAAGACCCGTGAATGTAGCTCCTTGGCACGTCAGTTGGAGATGGCCATTGAGGATGCCAAAAGACAAGTAAGTAATTTCTTCTGTTTGTGAATTTTCCCAAAACTACCTAGGCTGTAAAAGGGGAACAGCGAGAATGCTGGAAATACCTCCTCAGCCTATGACCAAATTCATGAAAATCATCATGTTCAGTGAAATACAAATAATAAAATGTGCTGGTACTGTTTGTCAGCACTTAAACCATTGAAAAACTGAACCCTGCGCTCCAGTTTGCAACAGAAGAGAGGAAAGCACAAGACTGAGCTGCTGCTTATGTATGAGAATGTGTCCAATTAAACTTGATAGGGCTTTTGTGGTCAATGGGATAGGGAAAAATCATTCTTCCATAGACAACCCTTTAATATAGTTGTTGTTCTGTTGTTACATGTAGGTGGAACAAACTCGAGAACGAGCAACGTCTAGAGAGAGGGCAGCCCAGTCCAAGATGTTGGATTTGGAGACCCAGCTGAGTAGGAATAAAACAGAGCTGAACCAATTGCGTCGGGGCAAAGACGATGTGAGTGACTTGCAAGGGATACTCTTGGTGTGCTGGTGGTGTCCTGGCAGCAACTGGAGTCCATAAACCAAGGTCCTATGGACATGCTGCAAAAATCATGCAGGGCGATGTCTGAATGTGACATGTTGTTATATGTGTCCACGACAGATGTGTGATATGACATGTCTGTTAAGTCACTAATTCAGGAATGTGGACTCTCATTTGCTTGTTACTTATAGCAATGATCTGAATGAACTTGCTCCAAACTTGCATGTACATGTACGAAAAGAATCAGACCTTTCTTCAAATGAGATTTGCACCAGATACCATGGGCAGATTTCAACTTCATTTACTGTGCTTGGTTATGTGAGAGAGAATGCAATTTCTCTTCTAGAGGAAAGGATTTCTTCTAGAAGAAAGAAGGGGAATCTTTCATGATGTCCTGTTTACCCTGCTTGTTTATTTGAGTTTTACTTGGAATTGGATTGGCACATGGATCAGGTCAAGTTGCTTTTCAGAAAAGAGCGTGTTTAATTCCCCATAACTATAGCTAATCAGTTTCAAAAGCCAAACTGATTAGCTGCATTGTCTCTTGTTTTTATCAATGGGTTGCTGAATGGAGTTGGTAATGAGCAGAACAAATTATAAATATCATAGCACCATCTATGGTAATGTCATCTACTGCTGTGCTAATTCTTGCTGTCCTCAGCACTTTTGGGGAACAGTTTAAGTTTAATGTGAGTAAAATGAATGTTACTGTCTTTCAGCCTGTGTTTTGTGCTTCTTTATGTAGGCAGAGCGCCGGTATGAAAGCCGCCTACAGGATTTAAAGGATCGGTTGGAGCAGTCAGAGAGCACCAACCGCAGCATGCAAAACTACGTCCAGTTCCTCAAGTCTTCCTATGCTAACGTTTTTGGAGAAAGTGCCTTGCTGGGCTCCCCCAGCCGCTCTCGTTCTTCTCCATGAGGACAATGCTCTCCTTGCACCTCTGGTTTTAAGCACAAAAGGAGCCCAATTTCAAAGCCATATTTTATTTAGAAAATAGGTTGGCATTTCAGGGTCGCTGTCAGGAGATGTTTTCCTCTTTTCCTTGCAGCATGAGATGATAAAATGATGGTGGCATATGTCCTAAGTGTAGGGTATCAGCAAAACCGGATTGATGCTGGAGGTCTGTGTTACACCATAAACTGTGCCCCAAAACCAGATAGTTTTGCGTATGATGGAAAAGGTCCTTTTCATCCTGTAAGGTCCTGATGGTTTCAGCTCTTAAAACCTTTCAGTAGTTTGTTCAGCATGTTAATGTTTATTAAGAGCTCTTTTCCTTTTCATGCTTCCTTTTTCATTCTGTTTCTGTGTTGGGGAGATCATGTGGGGTTTTTTGTTTGTGTGTTTTTTCGGGTTTTTTTTTTTTTTTTTTTAATAACTATTGAACACTGTATTGATACATTGGATGGTGGGAGAGGGTCCATCCACCAGAAGTGTGAAGCTGAAAATAACTTAAGTGCCTGGGCTCTACACTTACAAGAGATTATCTCCTGAACCACCACAGTGTTCGTAAACAGTTTTATACCAGAAATAATGATTTTTATTTTTTTTTACTTCATTCTTATATATTCCCTGATCCTCACCTTTTTTCCTCAGTGTGATGCTAATGTTGCTTTATTCCTCTCACCCTGATTTCCTGATCCTGAATATCCCCAGGACTGAGCCAAAACCATCTGAATTCAAAGGAAAGATTGTGGTTTAACCTCAGTGGCACTTCAGCTGGGGTCTTGGTGTGAATGCCACACAAGTTCAGGGTGTGCATGACATACTGACTTGGTCTTAAGCCAATTAAAGAGCAGCTATGGATGCTCAACTTCTTCATCAAACTTGCCTGCACCTTCTGGAAAATCGGGTGTTCAATGTGTTGAGTCCCTAAAACTCATGTGTGCTCTAGTGCCCTTTTCTTTCCAGTAAATGGTTCTTATGTGGGCAAAAATAAACATTGTTTTTATTTTCATCTCTTTTGTATCCTATTTATGTGCGATGTGGTCATTGGGCAGTATTTCTCAGAAAAGTTTTCTAAGTTAATTGTTTTTTGGGAGTTCTGCAATTGTGTGTGTGTGTGTGTGTGTTTAACACTTTAAAAATCCTAAAGGTGCTATGGTTAAACAAACAATAAACTGTACTTTAATTGGTTATGTCGAGGTTTCCTCTTTGTTGTGTTGCATCTAGGGTCTTCTAGCCCTTATTTTGGAAAAATGAACACATTCCCGGGGCTTTGTGCAGGCAACTACGCTCCAGCCCCTTTCCCTATCTCATGGATGGTGGCCTCTCCCTGCCCCTGCAACCCGGGACCAATGCTGCAGTGCTGGCTGGCCTCCAGCCCTCCCTCCCGGGGCCCCTCCACGAGAATACACAAAATAAGGGAAAAAGCGGCGAAGCTGCCGGTGTTTCACGGCCCGGCACCTTTCCTCGGCGCAGCCACGCCCCCCGCTCCCCGGGAGGCGCCCCCGGCGGGACTCGAACCCGCGGTTCTGGCGGTCGGCGGGGAGGGGCGGGGCCCCGCCTCCCCGCCAGGGGGCAGCCACCGCCCTTATCGCCCGCTCTGCAGAGGGCGGGAAGCGGTGCCCCGGAAGCGGAAGAAGGGCGAGGTGGGGGGGGTCAGCCCGTTGCCGGGCGCTTGGCAGCGGGTCGCCATGCAGCCGCGGCAGCTCCGCTGGGAGACTCTGGCGGCTCTGCGCACCTCAAGCAAGGGCCAGCTGAGCTACTGCCGCCACTGGCTCCAGGATGAGGTGAGGGCTCGCTCCCGGCGGGCGGCTGGGAGCCCCCGGGCCTCTGCGTCCTGGGGGCGGCTGAGGGGGCAGACCGGTGACTCGTCCCTCCGAGCGCTGGCCCAGCGGTGATCCATCGGCTCCTTGTCTCGTTAACAGTCGGGGCTTGAAATACGTAAAATCGCCCTTGTGGTATCTCTGCTGCCCGCTCCTCCTCGCCTGTCGGCGGCTGGGCCCCCCTGCTCCCCTTCCAGCAGGTCGGGTCCTGGCTCCTCCGTACTGGGTAGATAGTGCAGGGTGTAGGGAGGAGGTGTTGCAGGAGAAGGTTCAAGCGTGGCGGTCCTGCTGTCCTGCAAAAGTAGGGGAGCTCGGAAAAAGTGTTGAACAGAAACAGCGAGTAAATGGGGTACTGAGCTGCGATTATAAAGCACCTGCTGATCTGTGCAGATGTTTTCAGTGTGTGTTCATTAACGTTTTGTTGGTATGTTTCACACTTACAGAAAATGTTTTCTCTCTAGGATATCTTGGAAGGATGTATGTCTCCTCTTGTGCTGTCCCCTTATTCTGGCTGGGTCCTGGACAGAGTGATTGGGCAATCAGCCCAAGAAATTGCACCCTCCAGAAGTTCAACGCCTAAAGAATCCACTCCCCGCACAAACCAGTCATCTTCTCTGGAGAAGATCACATCTGCTAGCTGCCAGGGCTCTCCACCACTTTCATCTACAGAGTCAAGTGAAACAAAGGTAGCTCTCTGATTATAATTCACATGTGAACAGCTGTGAGAGAAAGCGTACTAACTTGCTGCCATAAATTGTCTGATAAAGGTTCGTTTGTGCTCTGTTAACTTGTGGGGAAAAACATGCTTAGTTTCAAGTTTTTGTAGGATAAACGGGTGAAGATAAAATTGGTATTAACAAGATTTTCATAGAATAACGTTTGATAGTAGGCTAAAAGCAAACTCCCTTTTTCACCATAACTAAGGAAAATTTAGTTGGAGCTGTATAGTTACATGGATTGGATTAGCAGCATGGGGTTCATCCATTTGGAGGGATAAGGTCACAGAGTAGGGTCAGGCCTGTTGTAAGAGTCCATGAGTAACCCCCTTGGGTTCTCCGGAGCCTTTGAATGACTTAGATGTGTTATGGCTGTCTTTTACAAGGCAAAAGGGTAGGAAGCTGGGCAATGAGCAGTCAAGCTGTGGAGGTAGTGAAGCTGATGAAGCACCTGAAAAGAAAACAAGTGTCTGTTCCTATGCATTAAATTATGACTTCACCACATAACAATGAGACTGAGCAGTGAAGTTTTGCATCATCTTGGCTCCATTTAGACTTGAGAAATATATTGTGAGGAAAACATCTTAATGAAGCAGCAAGATCTGATAAAAGTTATAAGAGAGAGTCTGAAGACTCCTCCTGAAGGATGATTCAAAGTATGAACCTGTCTTGAGTTCTTCCAGTGTAACATCTTCACTGAATGTAAAGAGAATGTGGGGAGAGTCTGTCTCGCCTTTCTAGGTGACAGTTAGCCTTCATGCATGTCCTATAGGCTCTTGGTATTCTGCTCCCAATTTTAGTGAGTAGGAAAAGTAATTATCCCAACTTCATATAGCTGCTGGAGGATATGCAAAATGGTGAGGCTGCGCTACTGAGGTATATAACTACTCTAAAATGTTGTGCATTGATTGACTCCTTTGTCTGTTTCTCTACAAATAATATGCAGTTTAAGGAGACTTGATTTACCTGGTTTCTTCCATGAGTGGCTGATACAGTATTCAGTCACTGATTTTGCTTATACGCTGACCACGCAGGGAAATGAAGATCTTAGTCTGCTGGAAATGGATCAAGAAGTCTTTCCAGCAGTTCTGCCATCTAAAGTTACAGAAGTTGAAGGCTGCATTCGGATGTATGAAGAGATGCACAGGTTGAAAGGAAAGGTAAAAGAAAACAACTTGAGGGTGTATGTGAATCACAGGAGAGCTACGTAACCAGATGTAACAATGCTCTGGTAAAAGTAGCAGGACAGTAAGTTATCCTAAACCTTAGAGAGTAAACTTTAGGATAACCCCAAGTAGACCGTGCTGGCCCACTTTGGGCAATTTAATTTGTATTTTCTTCTGTCCAAATTCTGGTGATTACTACATTGTGGTGCTTCTGGCACCTCTGCAATCTGCAGGAGGGGCTAAGGCAACGGCAGGAGCAGCAAGAGCAGATGGTGAGGGCAGTGTATGACCTGGCAAGTGAACAACTGAAGCGCTTTGATGAACTGAAGGAGCTAAAGCAGCATCAGGAATTCCAAGATTTGCAAGAAGTAATGGAGAAGAGGTGAGATTAGCTCTGCTATCCTTAAAATATTACAGAATCTAATCAAAGTGAGGATTAATTCTTGTGCCCGACGGATCTGTGCTAGTCACTTGTGCTTGAAAATCTCACCTGCTGCTTTTCTTATATTAACTATCCTGTTATTGTTTGTCTTTCGGAGTAGATCTCTGGCTACTGCTGAGGTTTCAGTGGTTAGAAAAAGACTATATTTGTGACAGTTAAAGGTCCTCTAGCTTGGCTTATTTTAAAAGTAACTTGCTGTGTGTTTGCTTGTATTTTGTCTTGTGCATGTCTTGAATACAGGTTTTCTGTCTTTATGTGTATTGTAGCTCAAAGGAGGCTCAGGGACAGCAAGAGAAGTTGAAGGAAGAACACCGACACAGAGCAAAGGTCTGTGACTTGTAAGAGTTGTCTTTCATAAAAGACTGTGACTACTCGGTGGGAACTGGAAAGACCAATTGATTTATTTGTATTTACATGGCACCCCTGTAGTGAGAATGTATTTTCTGGTGCTGTCCTAGACACCTGCTGCATTGTTGTGGAAATGCAGTAAAGGCACATGTGTTGTAGGAGCAGGAAGGACCTGTAAAGCCAGTCATCAGACCAGGAAGGACCTGTAAAGCTGGAGTTATTTCAGTATTTTGTGTCTCTTGTTTCTTTTTCTCCCCAGGTATTAAACCTAAAACTGCGCGAGGCAGAGCAGCAGAGGCAACGTCAGGAAGAGCTGGAGCGTTTGCGTAAGGAAGAGGGCCAGGAAAGATTGCGTCGCCTTTATTCCATCCAGGAGGAAGTGCTGCAGCTTAACCAGCAGATTGATCCCAATTATAGACACAAAGACTTGCCAAGAATCGATCTTTCTGCATACAGTAATCGTGGCAACCAGATCTGTGGGCTGGTGTCAGGACTTATCCGCACCACAAGCGAGGTAGAGGCTCTAGAGTTGTTCTTAACTTTGGTTGTCATTTCTTCATAAAGCTTCCTGTAGTTGTCTTCAAAGGCAGCTTGTTATGAGACTGTTAAATAAGACCTCACAGAAATGTTTTTAGATATTTGGCTTATAAAGTATCTAATTTAAAAGGAGAATTCTGTGGCACTTTAGCTGTTCTCTTGAAAATGGCTTACAAAAATGCATGAGGATTTCTACAGGAGAAAAATTCAATATTAAAATACTGTAAACTCTTGATGCTGTAAAGGTCCTTTTTGAGAAACCAGTTGTCAAATACTGAACACATTATGGTTCTCCTATACTCGTAAGCCTTTTTGCAGTAACTAGGTTTCCTTGAAAATTTTTTTCTCTATGTAAAAGTGGGATACAAACCTTGAAAAATAAAACACTATAATAAGGCTAATTCTCTGTTCCAGCTTGTCACAGCTGGCTTTCTGCAGAGGAAGTTGTCTAGGCTTTGCTCTGAGGTTCGCTTGTCATTGTCAAAGTGTGTTATTAATTTTTGTTGGCCAAGATCTTGTGAGATCTAGTCATGGACTAACATTATTTACAAATGTGACCAATCTTATATCCAAATAAAGGAGAAAAAGATATTTTGACTAAAGAGGATAAAATGTTTAGTTGGTTCCCAGGTTACCTGAAGACTAATGCTTCAAAGGCTCCTTTTCTTGCCGTTGGTCTACGGATAGTGGAACAAAAGGTTGATGCTATATTACCTGCTCTGTTTCTTGACAGAGAGGTTTCCCTACTCAAGTAGATGTGGCCAATACTGAACGAGCACTGCAAGAGATGCGAGGGTTGATATCCAGCATGCAGCAAGAAATCGCTGCAGCTGTAGAAGAAAAAAGGAGGAGAGATGAAGAGGAAGAGAGACAAAAGCAGAAAGAGTTACTGAAAAAAGAGCAGATGAAGGCTCAGACTCCTGCCCCTGCACAGCGATCAGGGGGAAAGCAGCAGAAGGAAGGTTGGTTAGGCTTTTCCCTTCCCTCCCCCCGCCCCTCCCCTTACACACTCTTTTACTGTTAGACTAAATACTACTTTGGAATCTTATTGTTGTGATGACATACCTTCTTGTAGCCTTTACTTTTAGCACAACTAGCAAAACGGGTATAGGACTGCTGGCAGCAAATTTTTGAAATGAAACTGCTGCGGCATAAATTGACTGTATTAACTGGAGCAAAACCTGCTGTTTCTAGACAGTATGCCATATATTGGAGTATTAGAGAATAACATTGTGCCTTCTTGCGAGTGTAGATGGGTCATGCATGATATGACAAAACATACAAGAACAGACCACTGAAATGGCTTCTTTCTTGAGAGTAAGTTAAGGCCAGATATCCTGTATATATAAATTACTAAGCTGAAGAAGGAGGACTCCTGTATAGCTTGCAAACTTGTAGTTTGTTTATGAACTAATATTCTAAACTAAATTCTGGGGAAAAAGCACTCATGCAGCTGATAGTTCCTTGCAATTTTTTTTTAAAAGTTTTCTTAAGGTTCTCTAGAGTTTTGGGTCTTTATTAGTCTTCTGCCTTTTTTTTTTTTAATACCAGGACTTCAAGTGAAGGCAGAAGAAAGTACCATGCAGTGGTACCAGCAGCTTCAAGATGCTGCTGAGCAGTGTGTTGCTTCTTTCAGTGGAATCAGCAACTGCAAAGACAACAATGAGGTATGAACAAATGATTAATACTGCTGAAGAGTAATTATCTTAATTTCTAGGGGAAATAGGACAGCTTTCATTTAAAAAAAAAATAAAAAATTCTAACTTAGCAGCCTCTGTTAACAGTCTGCTTATCCAAACTATCATAGTACTTTACTTGTCTGTAAAGGCTTTTGAAGTTGTTTGTTTGTTTGTTCTGCAGGTTAAGAAGATAAAAACAGACTTGCAGAAAGCAGCTACAATCCCTGTGAGCCAGATCTCTAGAATAGCAGGTCAGGAAAATGCCAAGAACCCAATCCAACTGAAATGCCTTTTGCTGTAAAGATTTTAGTAGGACACAACATATCCAATGTTTCTATAATTATCCCTACAGCAGAAAGCTGGTATGCATACAGTCCAAGTCTTTGCAGCACGGTGTTTGCCTATGTTTTGAAGGTCTGTTGCTTCCCTCGGAGGCATCTTACTTCATCACGATTAAGTTTCTTTAATCAGATGCAGCAAACATGCAGTTTGAGGTGCCTTGCCCTTCTGGATGTAGGTCTAGTTTTTGTGAAGTTGATGTTGCCTGGTTAGGACTTGTCTGCTGTTTCCTAATCTTCTGTCTCCATACATTCCTTTTATATTTGCAGGTTCTCAGCTGAGAGAGATATTTGACAAGATCAATAACCTGCTCTCTGGAAAGTCTGTTCAGAGTGGAGGGCGAACTGTATCAGTGACTCAGCATCCACAGGGTCTGGATTTTGTTTACTACAAACTTGCGGAGAAATTTGTGGTGAGGAAGTGTTCTCTTTATTGGGGTGGCAAACTAGCTAGTGCATTAAGAAGTTCTTTTGGACACTGTCCTATGTCTTCAACTACCAAGAAAAAAATTACTAGGTGTTTAGCTTGCATGTATTAATATTCATATTGATTAGAGAAAGTGCTTTTGGGGTAAGAAAAAGTGAAAGAACTTAGTTTCTCTTTCTCTCCCGTCCCCTATTTTATCTCTTCTAAGAGGAAGAACTATTTTAAATTCCAGGCTTACATTCTGAACTAGTTAGGTACGGTGTTAGTGGAAAACAGGTTGATAGTTAACTTATGATATATCATAAAACTGTATATATGCTCAAAACCTTACATCTTGGTGGGGGGTGGGGGGAAGCTGAGGCCCAAGAGGTGAACTTCTGTCCCTGCTGTGTAGTTAGCACCTCCCAAGAAATGAAGTGTCATTGTTTAAGTTGCTTTTTGAAGTTGGCAGTATTTTTCTCTATTCTTTGTTTGCTAAATTTGGGCTGTTTGAAACTCTCTTTTGTTCCTGCAGTGACAAATATATGCAACAATTAGCCCATGGGGTAAAACTGACTGATCTGTAAACATTTGAAAATGATTGTTTGGAGTGAAAATATCTGTGCAGCCTTGCACTTTGTGCCTGTATTTGCTAACTCCTTTCTTCTGTCCTGACCCAAAGTTTATTGTCATCCTCTGTGGGAGCTGAGGACTTAGGGCTTTATCAGCTTTTCTGTGGATGGCTACATAGCCATGAAAACATTAGGATTCTTTAGTAGAGGCTAATTACACAAAAAAGATGTTTTTTTTTGTTGTTTTGTTTGGTTTTTTTTTGACTGAGAAATGGCTTGAAGGGGTGGGGAATGACTTTCCTTTCCTCCCTCCAGAATCAAGGAGAAGAAGAAGTAGCTTCTCACCGTGATGCGGCTTTCCCAATTGCTGTTGTGGCCTCAGGAATCTGGGAAATACACCCTCGAGTTGGAGACCTCTTTTTAGCTCACCTGCACAAAAAGTGCCCCTATTCTGTGCCGTTTTACCCTGCATTGAAGGAGGGGACTTCTATGGAAGAGTATCAGAGGTAAATTTATTACTGGACTTTTTCAGCATGAACCCTGCAAGGGTGAAGATTGTATTCTTCTGAGTGAACTCCACTTTTCCCAATCTCTGATTACGTAGGCACTGTGACGTGCTGACATAGACTCTGGAGATTCACTCACAAGTGTGCAGCTCCCCTAACCCTGTTTCCCTGGAGGATGCTGTGTCCTTCAGCTTTGAAGTGCTCTTTTGCTTATTCTTCCTTGTCGTTCTCAAAGAACAGTTGATAGCCATAGCTTGATTCTAGTTGAAATATCCAGTACAGAGCCTAAATATTCTACGTGGTATAAAATAGTGGAACATATGATCCAGAGGGTAATGATCAGCCTTTGCAGTAATTGTATGGTTTTGGAGTATCCCTGTTCTCAGTACAGTTGACTTAAAGTAAGCTGAGAACTGCGGGGACTCAAGTGAATGGGGTTTGCTGTACTAATACTGGAATGTCTTCTCATACGTAGGATGCTTGGATATCAAGTTAAGGATTCTAAGATGGAAGAGCAAGATCATTTTCTTAAACGGATGTCAGGAATGATTCGTCTTTATGCTGCCATCATTCAACTCCGGTGGCCTTATGGAAACAAACACGGGGTATGCATGTATGGCATTATAATTAGAACCTTGTTACTATGCCAAGAGTCCATTAAATATATTGCAAACTTGATTTGTAGTTAAGGTGTGCTGAACTTTAAACCAGCTTATAATGTATTTGAAGGGAGATGATCATAATCATAATCAACAAAGCAATGCAAAGTAATTTGTAGTATAGACCTTTGCTTCCTTTCTTTTTATTTTCATAATGATCAAGTTTTATGTTAGGCTATTATAAAATAACTTTATAAAGAAGAAAGTAAATCAGAAAACTGCCTGTTTCGATAATAGCATTTTGCAAGTCTTGCAAGTGGTGGGTAGCTTTTTTGTTGCTTTATAGACGCATCCTCATGGGCTGAACCATGGATGGCGCTGGCTTGCTCAGATGTTGAATATGGAGCCTCTGGCAGATGTGACAGCCACACTTCTTTTTGATTTTCTGGAGGTAAGTGATGTGGATTACTAATGATTAAAGAGACCTAAATTGGTGATGTTTTTGTTTCTGAAGGGATTGCTGAGGTGAGGTTTGTTGTGATTTTTAAGAGTTTTTTTTAACTTGTCCTTATTCCTTCAGAAACAAATGTGAATATTCCACATTCTTGCAAATATAGCTTTGGAGCTGAATGATTTGAAAATGGAAGTTTTTATACGTGCAACTTCTGTTGTATTTGGTTCCGTTTAAGGTTCCTGGTATATTAAAAATAGTTGCATGGTCCTATAAAAGTAAGGTCTGCTAAGCGCTTGGCATCAGTTTGTAAAATGGACTGAGGTCCTGTGGTCTTTCCAGCTGAATTAGTTCATAAAACAGGGTGGGTTTTTCAGGCTGAGGACAGAGCCTGATGTATATTAATCCCATGTCCTAAGATATAGGCCTATGCTAAATGAGAGCCAAAGTTAAGGGCTGAAGTCAGGGGAGAGACACTGTTGAACACAAGCAGCTTCTGTGCTTACCAAATATCTTCTAAAGAACTTTAAAAGTAGAAATGAGAAAGTAAGTGCAAAGTGAAATACACCATGGGGATTCTGTTAGTAGTGGTGAAGTTTGAGGAACGTTCATCCTGTAAACTAACTGTATGAAGAAAGCTGATGAATCCACACTGCCGTAATCAAGATGGGGAAATGACCGCGATATGCCCTAGCAAATGGCATTAGGGAAGGGTGTTCTTTTTAGAGGTAGACTGGAGTGAGAGGAAGAATAACATAAGATTGATACCAGTGGCCACCACACAGCCAACAAGAAAAAAAGGTGATTGTGGTAGCAGTAATGGCATTTAGAGGATTTGCTTGTTTTACATGCATGTTAGGTATATTTCTTTAAATGTCTGGATAGAATATTAAGTGGTTGATATTGAACAGCTTCATTGAACTGAAATTGTCATGCTAGTCTGAAACCCAGTTCTGGAGCCTGGTCTTTGTGGATTTCTGTACCATAGGTGTGTGGCAACGCTCTCATGAAACAGTATCAGGTTCAGTTCTGGAAAATGATGTTGCTTATTCGAGAAGACTATTTCCCAAGGTATGATATCTGTGGTTAGGAATGTGAAATGATCCTTGGTTGTTTTTTTTTTTTTTTTTTTACTTCATGAGTGTTTGCTCTTAAATGACTCGTCCATCTTTTCCAATCTCTGCCATTCACCCCCACACCCACTTGTAAATCAAACCCAATTGTCTGAGTAGATTTTGAAACATGCTGTTATTTCTGCAGAATTGAAGCAATTACCAGCTCTGGACAGATGGGCTCTTTAATGCGTTTCAAGCAATTCTTGGAGGTAAAGCAGTTTTGCTGGGTTTTTTTTAGTTTTCAAGTGTTTTGAGGATTTTTTCCCTTCATTCGATATAGCCATCATTTTGCTAATGAGGCTGGTGCTGCTTGCAGCATATCCGATAGTCCAGACCAGTCACTGTGATGTAACCTGTCTTTTGTAACTTTTCAGTTACTGAATTAACTTAATGATAGTTATGATAGCAAACATCTTGCTTATTTCTTACCTCACATCTAATTTTTCTCAGTGAAAATGTATTTTGGTTATAAATGGAAGTTCAGTGAGACTAGTTGCAGTGAGAGAAGATGTATAGGTGGAGGAGGATTCTGCTGAGTCATTTCTGTAACAGCTATTTTTTTATCAGTGGTTTGCTTTTTTTTATCTGTTGTCCTGATTAGATACATGAGGAAGTAGACACTTTGAACTGCTCTCTGTAGCATTTGTTTAGCATTGTATTCTGCATCTTTTTATGAAAGCTTGCAAAACTGTAGAATACTTGATTATTTAAATTGTTTTGTGAATGTTGACTCTGAATCTGTCATGTTTTAATAGCATAATCTGAGTTTGTACTTTCACTTCAAAGTTAATTTTGGTACATTTTATTAGTAATGATTTGAATGTGTGCAGTAAGAGCCATCAAAATTCCTGAGAAGAGATGACAAATTAAGATACACATTTCTTTTTTTCTTTGTCTTTCTCTCTCCACTAGGAATGTCTACAGCAGAAGGAAATTCCATTACCAAAGGGTGCTCTGCAGTCTTCTTTTTGGAGATCATAGATCAGTTTCTATTTCTTTCCCCCTGGATGTCAGTGCTTTCAGACCTGGCTTCCTGTTTACATGTAAAGGCAAAATAAATATATTTTGTATATAGAGGAATGAGGGGAAAATATCCCATCAACCTGTTAATGTTAATGAATTAAGATTTATGTTGGGCAGAACAAACTCGTGTTTAATTTGTTGCAAATAATTGGAAGTTATTCTTTACTTTGGATTTTTGTAAGTTTTTTTTTTTATAGTGAATTGTGGAAAATTGAAGACACTTCCTTCATATATTTAAACATGTGGAAGACATTTTGGTTACTCTGGACTAAAGAGATTAAAGACTTTTGGATTGAAAATTTGCACAGTGCTGTTCTGTTCATGGAAGTGAAAATACCTCATAGCTTTATGAAGTCTTAGCAGACTAATCAATCTCAGAAATTTACAGCTAGAACTTTATTTTTGTATTTATTAAATCTGTCTTTTATAATTCAATTTTAATTATGCTGATGTACTTGCATCCTGTTTGTCTCAACAACATCTTAAAACTACAGTGAGATTGGTAAAGGCATTTGGCCTAGCAGTGTTGACGCTTATCTCTGTTGAATGTAACTTTGCTCCAAGAGGCAGTACTCTCGATTTAAGAGAGGTACACTCACTGTTTTAAAAGTTTGCATGGATAATAGAAACTTCATGAGGGAACAGCAGAGTTCCTGAAACTACAGAAATTCTGTGTCTGTTATCCATCAGATGGATGGAAGCTAATAATCCATTTTCTTAATACAAGAAAAACGTGTCAAAATGGTGCATTCATTCTAGCACTTTTGCTGATGTTCTGCCGTCATTTGAGGGGGAAATGGTATGCTTGGGTTACCTAAGGTGCATTTCATTAAGGGCTCTTTTTATGTAAATGGATTTCTTCCTTATCAATGTTATGGTATATTATGTATCAAGTACTGTAATACTTTTGTACCAATGGTGGATTATTCTGAGAATAGTTCATTCCAGAAATCTGTTTAAATTATTAAAGTTTAATTTTTTTCTTTTTAATCTGAAGCTGATGCAGTTTGTTTTTTTCTGTAGAAGAGGGATGGTCAAGAAAATCTACAGCTCCTTGGTGAATACAGGAGACAGATAGTGTAAGAGATCAGACTGATGGGAGATCTATCTGATTTATGGTGCACTGTCCTTGAACTATTTTGGTGGCCTCTAAGATAAGAAAATTTGCTTCTGAGTTCTGGAAAGTAGTGTGTTATTTTTGCAATATACTGTTGCAAGTTAAAATTTATTATTATTTTTACCAGATGAGTTTTTATTATTCCTAGAGGCACCACAATTTGAAGCTGTAGAAAGCGGAGTTGAGAATCTGAGTTTGATTTTTATATAGCTCTTGAGATTTCTGAGAAGAGTTTGTAACATGTACTTTGGAATTCAGGCCTTTAAAACCTTTAACCTTGGCTTTTAAATTGACTGGTAAGTAAGTTAAATTTGTACTTGGTTTATGTATTTTGTAAACTGACTCTGGAATTCTTTAGACTGGTGTTACCAGTAATTGTTCTGGGGTACTGCAAACTTCCTTCTAGTATTCTTTTACCAGATAACAGCGAAGCAATACGACTTCCATTAGTATACTTGAAAATGTTCGTGGTTTTTTTATACAGAGTGGAGATGTTTTGATTACATCTTGCATATCTACAGTTATGTTGGAGACTCACTTTGCCAAGATAGTAATTGGTACTGTCTGTTAGAAACAGTTGTCTGCCTGTGCCAAAACACAAGGTGTGATTCCTTGAGAGATACATATGTAAGATACAATAGCTTTCTTTTTTGCTGACAGGTACTAGGGTTTTCTGACATTTGTGGGGGGAGTGTAAGTATATGTTTTTATAAATAACAAACATGGTATCCTTGTCTGCCTCAGTAAAGGGCATCCAGATACTTAAATACTATTTCAAAAACACCAATAAGAATTTCTAATTGAATAAGGAGTGCACTTCAAAAGAATCATAATAAATCAATATTTATTTTTAGGTGTAGCTTAAGGTTGCTTCTACTGCTTGAACTAATGGTTGACTTGTATGATGCTATTCTGGTTTTTGTCATTTCAGCAGTTTTGAATGTTAGCCATTTGGTGTTATGGAGATGCAGTGCAAATAAGGTCTTATGAATGTATTCATGGTATTTTCATACACATATTCGTATCAAACATGGCAAAGGAGAGCATCTCAGATGTGAAAATACTGTGCATTCAGGACAAGATGCATTAAAATGGCTGTGAGTCATACTCTTCCTTGGAGACAATAGTTCCAGGCAGTCCCACGGGTTGCTATGCAATGTCACTGCAAGTGTGCTTTTTCCATTTAAGTACTTTATTAAAAGAAAGTGTTATTAACTCAAAAATCACTCAAACCCACTCAGCACTTTGATCCCATATAGTTCTTGCTGCCTTACCGGGTCTCTTAAAAATAAAAAATTAAGAGATTAGAGTTGAACTTCTTTGCCATGTCTATTTTAAACATCTAGTTTATAGTAAAGGCTCATTTTCCTTTGAATTTATGCATCGGCTTTTCAAAAATAGCTTTCTCTTGACAAGCATTTGCAGCCTTTTGATGCTCTGTTCTTGCCAGGCTTCTTTGTGACACTGCACGCTGCTTCAAAAGGACACCCTTACCCATATATATTTTTAATAATGTAAAACTAATGAGGCCGCTGCTTTGAGTCTGGCCTGTTGATTTAAATTGAAAAACCTGTCACCCGTCCTCGGCGCTCTGCAGCCGCAGCACCTCGGGCTGAGGAGAAGGGGGCAGAAACCCCGGCTGCCGCCATGCTGCACGGACGTTTTAACCGATTCCCAATGTAATCTTGTATTTTTTTCGTGTCCGAGGCTGGTCACTGTAGGGGGTGGGGGGTGAGGCAACGGCCCAGCGCCCCGCCGCCGCTGCTGAGGGGGGGACAAACGCCCCGCGCCCCCCCCGCCCCGGCGTCACCCTCCGGCACCCTGCCCCGCCTCTCGGCTCTTTCCGGAACCCCTCGGCACTTTCCGGAACCCCTCGGCTCGCTCCGGCCCTCTCCGCATGCGCCGCTCCCGCAGTTCGCCTGCTGAGCTCGGGTGGGTGGGGCCCTTCCCTCCCCCTGCCCCCCCTCCCAGTTCCCGATTCTTTCCGAAGCCCTTCGGCTCTTTTCGCTAGCTAGCCGGGAGACTGTTCTGCAGCGCTGACGTCATCTCCGGGCCGCCTTATAAAAAGGCGGGCGCAGGCGGCTCGGGGTGTCCGTGGCGGAGGGCGCGGAGCCGGCGGGGGAGAGCTGCGCACCCACCCGGTGAGGCGGGGGGCTGGGGGGGGATGCCTTCATCCGCGCTCGCCTTCATCCGACCCCAGCGGGGTAGATAGAGCCCCCCACGCCTGCTCCGCCTTCCGCCGCTGCGGAGACAGGTGTACGGGTGCGCGCTCCCCTCAGCCGCGGGGGAGGCTGAGGCCGGCTCTGCCTCCGGGGGCTCCCCGCGGCGCCTCGGCTACCGCTTGCTCTCGTCCTCCCCGGCGGCCGTGGCTGCTGCCGTGGTTTTTTTTTTTTTTTTTTTTTTTTTTTTTTTATCGCGGGTGGCCGCTGTGGCGCCCGGGGTCTCGCCCTCGGGGGAGGGGAGGGGAGGGCGGGGGAGCAGCAGCCCCGGGCGCAGCGCGGATTAAGGGCAGGCGGGCAAGGAGCGGCGGGATCCGCCCTGGTCAGGCAAGACCCGCGGCAGGAATTTCATTCAGCGCTCAGGGGAGGGGATAAGCAGGCGGGTAAATAACAGTGACAGCGAGTCTGCGTCCCTGCGGGCAGAGCGAGAGTCCCCCGCCTTGCCCGCCCTTCCCTTCGCCCCTGTCCGGTAAGGTTTGTGGTAAAACCCTGCCTCCCTTCCCTGAGGAGAAATCCTGGGGGGGCGACGGAGAAGCTGGCGCTCTGCGGTAACCCGGCGGAGGGGATTCATTGCACAGCAATGGCTTCCCTCAGCTCTCGCCAGCCCAGCCCTGTCCAAGGTCAGGAGATGCAGCAAAGAGTGTGTGCGAGGGGAGAGAAGAAAAGGGCGGGATCGAGGGGCTGGGTGTTCAGTGATGGCTGGAGAACACTTTCCTCAAGGAGCTCGGTATCTCCCTGAAATGACTAGCACGTAAATAGCATGCACAACAGAGTTGTCTAGCCGAGCAGGAAGACATTTAAAAGAAATCCTCCCAACCAGTGTTCCTTTCATATATGTGTCATTTTGGTATATAGGTCAAGCACTACGGTTTCCTTCATAAAAGAATCAGGATTTGTTCATCCCCCGATTAACTTTTTTTTTTTTTTTTTTTTCATTTAACATAAATCAAAGTAATGACAGTCAAGTTTTTCTCGGATTCATTGCCTGCATGCACCTTGTCTGGTTACAGTGATACAAATCTATATTGCTACATCATAAATATGTACCAATAGGGTAATCATTTGCCCTGATATTTAAGGAAAAGCACAAGCAATGATCACAGTACATTTTTTCAGCAAGTTCATGTTGACTTTTCAGGATTTTTAGTAGCTATTTTGTCATAAAACAGCTGCGTGTTCCAGTCTAAAATGTACGTGACTATTGAGCAGTCTTTCATACATATTTAAATAGGTTCTGAAGAGCAGTTGTCTGGAGATGGCAAATGAACACATTAGGGGGGAAAAAAAAAAAACCCACCAATAAAAAAAGACCAAAAAAACCCAACTCAGCCTGAAATGGTTCTGTATCTTTCTGGAAAAAAAAAATCCATTTTCTTTTGGCATTTTGTTTTCAGCAAAGTGCCAGAAGATTCTGATGACTGTATTCACTGAAAGGCCTTGGTCAGTGATTCAGATTTGTTCAAAACAAATATTAAATCCCACTGTGTGATTTTTATGCATTTAAATGCAACTAGCAGTGAGTTCTTCCATGAAATCTTCATTTGTCCTTACTTATAAATTGTGCAGAGAGAATAATGAACAAAAGATTGAAAATGGAATGCTTTCTGCTGCATTGTGTGCAGGATCTGTAACTGTAGTAATGGAATTGTTAAGCTGTGGAAAATACTTGAACAAAGATAGCGGGTTACATTGTTCACAAGAAGTAATTTATTTCCATTCCTGTTGGGAAAAAAAAATATATCCGTACTGGTTGAATTGAAATAGAAATCTTATTTTAAAATCAGATTTAGATGTTATGCTTATATGAGATCCATAGTTGATGAAGTTAGCAAACATATTTGTGGTTGGTTGGGTTTTTTTTGTTTTTTTTTTAATAACATAAAGGTAGCAACAATAACAAAAATGCTGAATGTCAAAGACTGTCTTTTAAGCATTTTTTACACGTTTTTCTCCTGCACGGCAGAAAGATAGGAGAAGCCTTAAATCTCTTGAGACAGGGTGGTACCTCTTGGTGTGAAATTCCTATTTCTCAACTATTATATTTATACCTTACCTTAGTAATTTAATGTAAATAACTTAGTGTCTTTGCTGCCTTATTTTTGTCTATTTAATGCATTTATGGGGTTGTAGTTGTTTTATTCATAAATACCTTGCTTTCTGGGGGGCAACTAATTGCTTCCCCTGTATTGAATTCCTCCCTTTTCTCCGCTGCATGTTAGTATAGTGTGGGAGTTTGTTTTTTCCATTTGTCCCTGGAGTGTAGGCAGCAGAAAAATGGGGTGGAGCAGACTGCAGATGCTGTGGATGGAGTTTGCCAAGCGTAGTCCAGCATTGTACTCCCATAGCTGACCATGGATCAAATGGAGTGGCAAGCTGCCTCCTCGCTGCTGCAACTGATACACATTAAGCTATGCAAATACCATGAGAGATATGCACTAGCTTCAGCTGGCACAAAGACACATAACTGCAGTTGTCCATGAACTGCTTCAGGGATTGCAGTGTACTCCTGGGGAAAACGTAGGGTATGGGGAGGCGAGGAAATTTCTAGCTAAGAATTCAGTTGGTTAGACACACTTGACAGCTACATAATTAGCCATCTCAAAAAATACCTTCTGTCGCAACTGCTACTTGTCCATTTTTTTACTGTGGTAATTGAAAGTAATCATCTTTGTAGATGTTTATTTAAAACCTTCTTAGTGAGTTTGCGTCTTTAAATTAAGCCACCACACTTGATTATGCTGTAGCACGAAGCATCATTTGCCAAGTCATAACTTTCTTTACTTTCTGTTTTGACCTTCAGATTATGGTAGGTTTGGTTTTGTTTTGTTTTAAAACTAACTGGAAAGGTTAGTACATACCAAATTAATTAAGTTTTCCTGTTTATATTTGTAACCTTTTTTGCATGGGGAGGTCTGTCACTTGCAATAGCTTGCATAACAATCATGCCAATTGTTGCAAGGAACCAAAAGGAAAGTATGAAACATGTACTGTGACAGAATATGTATTTTGAAAAAAAAAAAAAAGAAAAAAAAGAATTAAGCCATGTCCTTATGCTAGTCATTAGTTGAATGTTATCTTCATTTCCACCTCCCTTTTAGACTCTACATTCCTCCATCATGTTGTCATCGTTTCGTAAAGTCAAAGTCCAGGTATTTTTACATAATGCATGAAGTGTCATCGCCATACTTGCCTGTCTTTATTGCAGTGACCTATTTGTAACAAAAAGCCATTTGTTTGAGAGTTTGTTCTACATAGCAGGTGCTTTATTTGTACTTCAGTGTTGAGTCTGATCTGCCTTTCCTTTAATACTTTGGATTTCCTAATTTCTGTCTGTGATGCATGATGTGTGAACATTTTATAGTTGTTCAGTATGATCAGGTTTTGATGTGGATTAATTTTCTAAGAGGTTTTTTTTTTTTAAAAAAGTACTTGAGCAGTATCTTCTTACTTATAGCATCTAAAAATCAACTGTGATAAGATTTACACTGTAGAACATTATGCATTTGAAGTTGGCTTTGGTTCCTGTTCCATCCACTTGCACAAATTTATAATCCTTGTATTGTTGTGGCATAACTGTTCATACATCTCCGTGGCTTTCCATTCAGTGGTGGTAAAATAAATAGGATGTATGGACCAAACTTCAGCTGGGTAACACAAGCAACTAGATTTTATTTGGAAATGATAGTAATGTAAATGTTTATACTACAATTAAAATTACAATGAAAAGATAACAAATGGGAATGGAAAATGCTAGGATTTATTGTGTAATATCACATTACCTGTAAACTCTGCATTTCTGCAATGCAGTCAAGGTAATTTGCTTTCTCAGGAGGACTTGGCAGAGTGCAGTCCTTGCCAGCACTGCATAGTTTTATCAAAGGTCTCTGGTGATACTAAAACCAATACAAAGCCAAGAAACCCCTCATACATAAAGGCACCAAATTCAGAGAGGCAATTCAGCAGCTTTTATTTGAATAGTGGAATTAAAATTCTAAGACTAAGTGCCTAAAAATGAACAGGTCTTTAATTGTCTTCCGTATTTCAGAAGTGCATAGTTAAGGCTGTGCACAAACCTTCTAATCAGCCTAAATCACTAGCTTTGCAGCCTGCTTTAGTTTGAACAATTTGCCTTTTTTCTTTTAATGCTACAGTTTCTTGTGTCCCTGTAATACCTACTTAAATTTTGGGGCTAGTTTGAATTTTACCTGTGCTGTGGTTAGTCTGTATGAGTCTATGGCATTAAGCAGTGGCTTCAACACAGCTTGTTTTTTTTGTACTGCAGCACTTGACTTATTTTTCCGGCTTGGAATTTGTAGAGGTTTGAGGTTGTAGGTGACCTTCCTTGACAGTGACCAGGACAGGAGTATTTGGACACAGGGTTCTGCTGCATGTAGTCCACACTTAAAATTTCTTTATTTTGTAGATCTAAATTCATAACAAACCAAATGCCTGGTCATTTGATTTTTGTCTCAGTGGTGTTTTAAATCCTCTCAGACAGGGTATATGATATGACATCCTTCAGTTACTTCTTCGTAACACAGTATGCTCATGCAGTTCCCTTCACAGGAGCAGGAGCCAGTGCTGCACATACTTTTCAGAAGGATTCTCTTTTATTTACCTGCAGTACTAGTATGTACTAACTTAGCACTAAACTAGGCAGTTGTGGTGTTTTTGTGTTCGAGACATACGTAGTGGCTTACCTCTTCCCTAGGGTTTTGAGGAAGCTGTGAATGGGAGAAATGAAAGTTGGAAAAAATCTACATTGGTTTTTTTCCTCTGTCATTTCCTTTTGAAGGTTATTTTCACATCCAATATTAGAATCCAAATTTTTTTGCTTAAAGAAGAAAGATCAGCAATCCATTCCTGTCCCCAAAGAGGGAGGCAGGAGGGAGTAGCCAATATCAGTTAAATGCTCTTTTGACAAGACTTAGGATGTGTAATGCCAATGAATGCAAAAAAAAAATGTATCAAGCTGCTCATATGTGCATACTTGGGGAGCAGAGAGTGTTTTGATAAGGAAAGTACTTGTATTACAAGCTACTACTAGGGTCACATATGCTGTATATATGTAACGCACATCAGGACTTGTCTTAAGAGAAAGTCATTATTTTACTAAATCTTAAGATAGTGATCTTTATATACTGATATCTGATTGCTTTTCAGGCAAAGGAGTTTAATTCTTTAAGCTTCCCGTAATTGGTTTTAAAAATATGCTAAAATCTGTGTAGCGCTGAATGTATTTTACATTCGAGTTTTTAAATCCCTGAAAACATGTTTTGGTAAGGGAAGTGCTGACAGCTCTTATGTGTGTCAGCCCTGGTGGCACCGCTGTAATTCCTGTTTAACCCACCTCGATACCGCTGTTTCCCGAACTTGAATGATGTTGCTGACATCATCGTTGTTGCACTGCGGTGTCTATAAATATCTGCAGTTGTATACTCCCATGCAAATTTTAGTGTACCCTTTGTATAATTTGTATCATCTGAGGAAAGCTAATCATTTTAGATTGAAGGATGAGAGTAATACGTTTGTTTTGGTTTTTGTCTTAAATTTATTTCTTTTTGTTGGTTGTTTTTTTTTTTTTTAAATATCACCACGGTAGTACAGTGCAAAGAAGCATTTCTGATTATTTTTTTAGTTGGACATAAGCTGACAAGTGGCTCTCTAAAGTTAGTCTTACAGCGTAAAAGTACAGTGGCAAATGCCTTCAGGACAGTTAAGATCCCCTGGTTTGGGGACGTCTTTGCGATCACGCCTGCCTCGGCTGTCTGGAAGGCCGAGGCTCTGGGCAGGAGCCAGCCGGAGCCGTTCCTCCTGCCCGCACTGCCTGGAAGGTTCGCTCTGCCTGACCTTATCAGCCGGCGCAGGAGGCAAGCAGCGATGTGGAGAATGTTGTCTCTGCGCACAGCGCTGGGGACGGGGCCGGTTATCTGGGGTCGGGCTGGGCATTCGTGTATCTCCCAATCTAAGCTATGTTTTTCATGTTAAAAACATAAAGCACAACTTCTTGTTGGCAGTTCTTTTGCTAGCAGTGCAGAGGTGTATCCTAGATGCCTTCGAATGGTGTTGTTGAACCGAGAAGGTTTAGAAACATCTTGGAGAACTGCTCTGTATTCAAGGGGCGTAATGCAGTTTGAGCGTGAAAACATCGGAGGTAGACTGCATCATTCTGCAGCATCGATGACTTTTGAGTTCAGAGCTCCCCAGTGACTGCTGATCGCGCTCTGGCAGAGCACAGACTTGCTGACGTCAGCTGATCTGCTGCAGGAAAGAACAGTCTATTATTGCTAGACCAAAGCACTTCTTTTACAATTGACTAGCTTGACTTACTGTAGTTATAAAAGGAGCCTTTCTTTTAATGAATTCCAGCAAAAAGATGAGCCAGATTGCATGGCTTGTGTGGTGAGAGGCAAACCAGCTACCAGGCTAAATTACAGGAGGTCTCCTATGTGGTTTTTAAAAATGTAAAAATAATTTTAAGTAATTTAATCATTTGCATAATTTAATAATTTAAATAATTTAATAATTTAAAGAGGTCTAAAATTACTTGGGCTGTGGAGGTTATTTCTAACACTGAAATACAAGTTGACAGCAAAAGACTGTATGGCGTTCTAAAGACTAACTAGGATTTAATTTTCTCCCAGTAATGCCCATAACCAGAATAAGCAGAGAGACAGGCTACAGTTGTGCAGTACATTTAGACTAAATCCACTTCGTTATTTCTGAACACAATTCAGTTTAAAAGAAGTGCTGTCAGAATTCAAACACAGTGTGACAGCACAGGGAAAGAAGTTTTTAGCAGTAACTTGCTCTCCTGGAGGGAAAACGCTGTTTGAAAAAACCAGCTGCTTTCTCAGGAAAACAGATCTGTAGTTGAGCTCAAGTTGCGTTCAGGGGTTTGATCTTTTAATACTCCGATACAGTAATCAAGTGGAGCCTTTGGTACCACTGCCCGGTGAAACCTGGACTTCATTTATATAATACAGTCTACACAGACTGGTTTTTTTGTGGTGTGGGGTTTTGTTGTTTTTTTTTTTTTTTTTTCCTCCTTGCCTTCTTTTGACAATAATGAGTGGAATGCCCAGGCCTGGAAGAGAAAGCAAAGCTGAATTTTCTCTCCTTCCTTAAACTGCCGCAATGCAGTTGGGGCTCAGAGTTCACGGGAGTAACAACTGCTGCTGAAATGGCTGTCCTCTTGCAGGGTGGGACTGTTGGAAGAGAGCTCGGGAATGTGTGAATTCGCCCCCATATGTTCCTTTCTATCAGATGGTCCCTTTACAAGTGCTTAGAAACCAAACAGAAAACATGGCCATATAGATCGCTTTCCAACCTGTGGAGTTTTTCATACAATTATGCAAGATACATGTCTAATTAAAGCATGCAGCTAACTAATGACTAAATAACAATTTAATATTTAATAATGTATTTTAAGAGATTGCCCTTGTCTTTTAGTATGCAGTTGCAGACTGGGTTTCTTCCCTGTCTTTGATAGGATTGATGAGAAGTACATTTAGCTTGATGCTTACAGAATTTATAATGAAAGCATTAAGTGAGCTATACATGTAAACACTTGTAGATCAAGACATTAATTGCATAATTGTTCAAGCACGGAGTGTTTTTTGCAACATCTTCTTGATATGCCGAGTGAGTTGTCAAGTTAAGTGGATAAATATCCAAACTCTGATGACAATAATGATACTACTTTTTAAATTTGTGTTACAGTTCTGTTCTAATGCACAGATCTCTTATTGAAAATCAAATTGCTTTTTGAAACTTTAGGAACTGAAAATTAAAGGTTATCCCAATTTTAATAGAAAGGAGATAAAGCAGAACAGTAGTCAGTTCTTTGCTGTCTGTGGTAGCAATAACAGGTTTTAGTATATAAAGCAATGTATAAGGATTTTCAGACAAAGCGGTCAGAGCAAGATCAGTAGTTATACGAAATGCTCCTTGACTTACTTGTCTAAGGTCAGATCTATGAAGTACTGTGAGCCTCTGTATTGGCTTTTGAAAGGTGATGTAGGGAGTGGCAGGGTGGGTTTGTAACCTTTTTTAATCTGTCTGAGAGAACAGAGAGGAGATATGTCACACACAGAGATGTGTGTGTGTATATATATATGTATGTATAATATATATAGATATATGTGGATCAGTTGTTGTTTAAAGAACAGTAATATTCTTACTTTAGTTTATCTATATTGAGTATTTTAAAGAAAATGTTTCCAGATTTTATACATTGTACAAGAAACATTTTATGTCTATATATCTACATACATATATGTGCACAGAAATATATTTTTAACATTTGTATTAGATGCTTGCATGCTACCATCCAGGATGACGTGGCCTTTATATGACTGCAGCCATATTTTTCCAAAACAAGTAGATGTTAAATGTCTTTATAAATATTCCTTTCCCATTATTTCCTGCTAGAAGTGTGCTTTTATTTATATGTATAATATTTATATTTTATATACATACCTGCACACGCAGAGTAAGACTGTAAGTAAACCACATGCAAGTTTAAAAAAAAAGCAGGCTTTTCTTTCATGGATCTCTTCCTGCCCTACCATTGTTTTATAATACAAACAAAATGGGTTTTTTTTGGCTTTCAGAAAATGGATCCAAGTGGTGTAAAAGTGTTGGAAACAGCAGAAGATATCCAAGAAAGGCGTCAACAAGTTTTGGACCGTTACCACAGGTTCAAGGAACTATCTTCTCTAAGGCGCCAAAAACTTGAAGATTCCTATCGATTCCAGTTTTTCCAGCGTGATGCAGATGAGCTTGAAAAATGGATCCAAGAGAAACTGCAGATAGCATCTGATGAAAATTACAAAGACCCAAGCAATTTACAGGCAAGTCCTACTGCCATTTTATGTTTCCTGTACTATTAATTTTAGGGCGTATCAGGTCAACTGGGATAAACAGAACAAACGCATAAATGTAACTTGATCTGAGAGTGGTGAAGAAACATGGATGCAAATACCCATGGCCTTGCAAAGTGTTCTTCAAAAGCCTGGTTTCTTCACTGATGTAATTGGAATATTTCTAATAATGGATTAGATGCTAAATCAGCATAAAAAAAGTTACTCAATGTAATGTAGTGTAAAACCAGCTTTGTTTAATCCTAGAATTTGTTGGATGCTTTGGCTCTGTAAATAAGCATGAATTAACTCTTACTGTTTCCACAAAAAAATATATTTGTAGGGAAGAAAAATTTGTGTGGGTGGAACTAGCTGATGGGTTCTCAGATGTCTGAACACTCCGGTGTACGAGAGCAAACACAATAATGAATAACTAAAATTGGGGTGTTTGAATCCACTCGTGAAACACATGATACAGCTATGATTTCAACTGTGCTATTTTATTGTTTCTTTGTCGGTACAGAATATGCATAAAATACACTAAAAATCTTGATGCTGGGAAATGTGGAGGAGGGCTGTGCACCAAATCTCAGTCATGTTTTTTGATCTTTTACTTGTAGGGGAAGCTGCAAAAGCACCAAGCCTTTGAAGCTGAGGTGCAGGCCAATTCGGGGGCTATCATTAAACTGGATGAGACTGGAAATCAGATGATTAATGAAAGCCATTTTGCATCTGAAACCATAAGAGTGAGTGTTAAATTTTTTTTATTTTTTCCCCCTCTTACAGGCTTTTCCTTAGACACTTTGTGCAGATTGCATGGATAACTCCATATTCTAAAACACTTTTTAAAATTCTACAGGTATTTGATTAGCGAAATCACAAGAGAATTTTATATTTGTAAAGCTTACAGATATTTTTCTCTTTCATGAGCACCCAGCTCATATCTTTTCTTGGATCCAGTTCTGAGGTGAACTGTCTGCCAGGGGAGTCCAGGAACTTGGACTGGAAAATCATGGGTAATTCAAAGACGTGTTGAAAGTCACAAGGCAAATGATTAATTATACTTGTGGTTCTTCCCAAAATGGCAAATATCAAGAAACAGCAAATTCACAAGGCCTGGTGTCAGGGATGTTGACCACTCATTTTTTTGTTATATATAACATTTTAATTTTCTGTGATAAAAATTGTAAGTAAGACAAGCAACAATACCAGTAAACTTCAGACATCTAATTTTTGTGTGCTCTGGCTCAGATAAAGTCTCCAGTGATTTTTACTTTCTGGTTAAGTTGTACTGGCCATATGTTCAAATCTCTTTGAATTTGCGTTCCATGGCTTTTTCTGTGAGCTCTAAGTACAGTGCTCTGTCTGCTCTGTTTATCCAGCAGTGAACATCTCTTAGGACAGCTGCTTCCTCAATAACAAGCTGTAAGCTTTCTTCAAATCCTTTTCTGAGATCTACTGTTGGTTTGTTTTTTTCTTTCTCTCTAAATCTCCTAACCTTTGTAATGCAGTGACAAATGTATTTTTAAAATCCTTGCTGCTGCACTAGATAGGTTTATATTTGACAGTATTTGAGTGGTTATCAATGTTTTAGAAGTCTGAGCAAACTGTAGATTTTATGTAATGACTTCATAGTTATCTTTTCTCCTTCTCCTATGTATTATCATTTTTCTCTGGTTACGTTAGTTTTTTTTCTCTCTTACACCCACACACAAGCGCGCACACATACATGCACATACCCCACCAGTAAGCACTTACTTGTTTTCTGCATACCAGCTTCTTCTCTAGGACTCATTTTATTAAATCTGCTGTTTCTGGGCCTCACTTGTTTCAGTGTTGATTATGGCTGCATTTTTTTTTAAGGCAAAGAAGTTGTTTAAAGCTTTTTTCCTTTATAAGATTTGGATGTGATCTGTTACAACTTTTCAAAAGAAGAACTCTTGTGATATTTTTGTAGTGATTAGCAAACTTAACTGATACATTTATCGTTTCATTGTAACTAAGAAAAGATGGGACTAAGAAAAGCAGAATTTTTTTTTATACACTGTATAGAAAAACCCTAAGGTAATGATTATTTTAGAAACCTCATTGTGATTGTATAATCTTTATCACAAATAGGAAAAAAAAAAAAAAAAGCTTTGCAGTTGGGTGATCTTAAATAATACCGTGTCTTAGCTGCTTAATATAAGTTGTGTTCTGTTTGGAGTGGTAATTTGCCTTTTAATGGTTCAGTCTTTCACGCCATACCGGACTGCACAGCGCCCAATAGTTACAGCTATCCAAGTTGGGTTCCACATACGAGTAGGTGAAACTTTTGGCTGTGGAGTGCAACTTCTTTTTGCAATGTCTTCTTTCTTCCTTGGTTGACAATTTGCACTATCCTTTTGGGCAGTCCTAGGAAATAGAGTGAGCTCTTTTCTCCCTTGAAACCTACCTAACTGAACTTTCTAAATGGATTAAATGGGTATCCACCCATGCTAGATGTTCAAAAGCTTCTCTAGCGTGACTTTCAAGTTTCAGATCTCGATGAGCAAAGCGTTATAGATGATGGGTGGAGCAGATGCTTTCCTGTTTTGCAAGTTGTGTGCCTGTGTGGGAGTGTGGTTTTTCTTTTAATTGTCTATAAAATTTATGGTTGCTCCCAACAGTTTTGAAAGGTAGAGTGCAGCCAGACAGAGACTCAATATTAAAACTAGTAATTGCTCCTGATATTTCAGTATTATGTTACTTAACAATGTTGGCTAAATGTATTAACTGGTTAGTGCCAAGAGAAATGATTAAAATACTGTAAAGTGGTATGAGTTTGGCTTGAAACAAAATGTGTCATCTTAAATAAAAATAAATCCCAAATGAAGACAAGATTCACTTATTGGGAGTTGACTTCCATGTAAAAGACTGAACATTTGAAGGGGACAGCAGCAAATGTTTGGTCTGACTTCACGCTAGCATGGAATTTAAATCAAATTTTATCTTAAAACGTTTACCTCATAGTTATGTAAAGATAACTATTTGATAGCTTCATTAATTAATAACAAGTGTGTAAACACTCAGTTCAGTAATTTCTAATTTTGTGTTGTTACATCACTTTACATCATTTGAAAACTAATGACTAGAGATGGAATTGTATGAGGTTTGTCCACCTTTTGTCGAAAGTAAGGTTTAGGATGTACAACTTTGGGGAAAAAAAAATCTTCTGTTAAGGTCAGGAAGGGAATAAATCTAATCTTCTTTGATACAGGATTTTAGTAACAACATCCTATTGTTCTAGACTCGGCTGCAGGAGCTGCACCGACTATGGGAGTTACTGTTGGAAAAGATGAGAGAGAAGGGAGTCAAATTGTTGCAAGCACAGAAGCTGGTGCAATACTTACGGGAATGTGAAGATGTCTTGGACTGGATCAATGACAAGGTATATTATTATCTGCCTCTGCTGTGTTCTTGATGGGAAATTTGATGTGTTTGTGTGGAAATTTTCTATCAACATAGAGTTGCTGGAGTTCAGGTTGTCACAGAGAGCTTTTAAAGGCACCTATACATTTTATTTAGTTTATTCATATTGCATAAGCAGTAGGTATGCAAACTACTATTCCTTCTTTTGCAGCCACAAAAAAAAGGTACTAGACTAAGAGGAAGCCTGCATGTTGGAGAGCATAGTTAAACATAATCGATTCTTTCTTTGCTTTGAGGAGACCTTTGTATTTCTCATGGTAATCAAATTCACGTTTCCTGTAAGGGGAATCTACAACATGTAAAAGCAAATGTTTTTTATAAATGTTCTAAATGATCTGTTATAGAAAGTAGCCAGCCTAACCAGCAAGCAGTGTGTACATAATTACTTAATGATTGGAATATCTTTAGATACAAATTGTAAGGACATTAGCTGCAGGAGAACTGTTGGCTCTTGATTCTTTGAACTCTGAGGAAACAGACCACAAACCACACTATCAAGGAAAAAAAGCCACAAAATGATCATATGGGTTTTCTTGATGATGGTTTGCTATTTTGTGTCACTGTGGGTTCAAACTGTAAACCCTGCATAACTGTTACTGTATATGACGGTGCACTTTTCATAAAGAAATCTTGCATCAGAAGCCTACAGCAAATGCCCATAAACAATCTGAAAATGTGAACAAATTCTAGTCACTGTGTGTACTTTGAAATAACACGGGCAATCATTTTGTAGTTTTAAAAGCATGTTTTCTCTGTGCATATTTTCTTTCAGTAATTTAGGTTGTTGTAGTAGTGATCATCGTGCATAGAACAGAAAACTTAAGAGAGAAGAATTGGTTATATTCAATAACTTGAAAAATGAATAAGAGCAAGCAAGATGAAAAAATAATACCCTTAGTGATCTTGCATGTTTCCTGCAATAATGGACAGACTTGGGGGGGAGTGGAGTTTAATGGAGGAAACCTTGTAGTTTTAAATCTGACTTCAAACATGGTGATTGTAACTGTCTTTGACCTATTCAAAATCAGGACAGTTTGCTTCCTGATTTTTAGTGGTGATTTCCCATAGGATAAACTGAAAATTCACTTTTTTTTTTTTTTTCCCTCGATGTGCTAGGAAGCAATAGTGACCTCAGAAGAGCTTGGGCAAGACTTAGAGCACGTTGAGGTTTTGCAAAAGAAGTTTGAAGAGTTCCAGACAGACCTTGCAGCTCATGAGGAAAGAGTAAATGAAGTGAACCAGTTTGCTGGCAAACTTATCCAGGTAAACATTCATGTGTTGAAAATCTCTCTTGGCAAGTCTGGTATAACACAGCAAGCTTTTGTCTGCAACTTCCTCTTTTTCCCCCTGGTTTGGTAGCAGATCTTTAAGCTTTACTCTACATGTGCTTAGATACTTGGCTATCTTAATCTTAAGTAGTCATCATTTGATTAATTTGTTCTTCTGCTGAACAGCTTGAGTAACTGCCCCAGCTGAGAATGTTCCTGAAAATGTTGAGAGTAGTGATTAGTAACAGAAACTGTTGTATTTGGGGTTAAATGTATTTCCTTCGGACAACCAGGATTAATATATCTTCTCTTCTGGTATGTCATCTGAGGCTTGATCAAGGATGAAGACAGGGCAGGAAGTATTGCATTCCAGGAAAAAAAAGATACTGTTTACAGCCCTCTTCCCATTGACTTCTTAGTACATAGGGAAACTTAAAGTACTGCAAGAGCGTTGAATGTTTACACACTGAGGTTTCAGGGAAACTGCTGAATTGAGTGATCATCTGGAAAGTATAGTAATTATAAACTGATTTCTTGAAAAGCAGTAGTGTTTCAAGGTTTTGTGAATGGATGTAAAACCACAGAACATATGAAAATAGCATTTTCCCTTTGCTTGCTAGGAACAACACCCTGAAGAGGAACTGATAAAGTCCAAACAGGATGAAGTAAATGCAAGCTGGCAGCGTCTTAAGGGGCTTGCCCTTCAGAGGCAAGGAAAACTCTTTGGGGCAGCTGAAGTTCAGCGCTTCAACAGGTATGATCTTGGCTGGATCTGCTGAAGTGATGTAATATTTGTGTGGATGTTTAATGAGGCATTCAGCTGCATACAGTAGTATGAGAAGAGCTACTGTCTGTTACATTTTTGCTTTACTCTTCCTCGTGACTTGTTGAATGAGGACCTTGTTGTTCTAGAATTACCTTAGAATAGTCATTCTGATTTAGCTTTTCAACACTTGGCAGTTTTGTTCATTCCTGCTAATGACAGTTTTGCTTCCCTTTCCTCTGAGGGTTTTTTCCTCCAATTCTGTCCTAGATGAGCCTTAGAAGGAGTGGATTTTTGTTGTCAGATGGATGTCAGTCCAGTTGTTCTGGTGGTCTTTGAGCAGCGTGTTTTTTCTATCCTCATCTCCATCTACAGCATTTTGAGATTTGCTGTAATTAAGTAGGAGAAGGGTCCAGAGTGGGAAATGGACCTACTAGGTGATGGTGCTCAGTGGTGCTATAATTCCTTGTTCACATCTAGTGACACCATCTGAAGAATGGCCTGCCAATATGCTTCAAGGTTTTTTGAGATTTAAAAAAAAAAAAAAAAAAAAAGTCTAATTTTTTAGGGTTTTGGTGTTTGTGGTTTGTTTTTTTTTTTCCTGTTGTGGCTTTTCTTTTTTTATTTTTTTAAAGGATGATTGTAGTTGGCTGCAGTGTTTATATATACGGGCTTGTATGCCAGTATATCTGGCATACATACAGGAAAACATCCTGCTTCCTTCCTTTTCCCATACAAGATAGCCTGCTTTCAATTTCTGCTTTGTTTTGAAGGGATGTGGATGAAACAATCAGCTGGATTAAGGAGAAAGGGCAGTTGATGGCCTCAGATGATTTTGGCAGAGACTTAGCCAGTGTGCAGGCTTTATTGCGTAAGCACGAAGGCCTAGAAAGAGATCTTGCAGCTCTGGAAGATAAGGTACCCATACGAGATGCATTTTACCTACAATTTAAACAAGGTAACCTGCTTGTAAAAGACTGGAAGCTTACTCACTGTTTGTGACTGGGTTTAGGTTAAGGCCCTTTGTGCAGAAGCTGACCGTTTGCAGCAGTCTCACCCAATAAATGCTTCTCAAATTCAAGTGAAACGGGAGGAGCTGATTGCCAACTGGGAACAGATCCGAACTCTGGCAGCAGAGAGGCATGCTCGCCTTAATGACTCCTACAGGTAGGAATATTATCATGCTGAAACAACCTTTCTTCCTTATTCAAATTTGGGAAGAGGGCTCTTGGGAGGAAAAGAAAGGGATGCTGTTTCCAAAATTTTTGGATGATTCTGGTGTTTTCAGAAGTAGTCTTGTTCACCAAATTATATTTTACAATAACTTGTAGTAAAAGAAATATTTATATGATAAATAAATACAGCTTTTGGTCATTCTCTGGATGTGGATCAATTATGAAAATAGACATCTTGATGTTTTTAGGACATTGCCTTTTTTCCCATCTGAGTTGATATCTGCATTTTGAAGTACATTTTCTGACTATAGTTTAGTTTTGCTGGGTTTTTTTAATACACATATTACAAATCTGTTCACTGTGGAGTCCTTATAATTCTCTGTGAAGGCTGAAGTATGGTATATTGCTTGATGTATTGTCCTAAACTAAATGAAGTACCTGTTTCTGTGATAGTTGCTTTGTTGCTGTGGGACTTGTCTTCATCCAATCTTGTTTCTATACTAGCCTGGTTGTCTATGGAACATAATCTGTTAGATCACTGTTGAGAAGCCATACTAAAGTGAAACTTATCCTAATATGGTGGTTAGTTTACATCCTTTCTGGTTTTGTCTTTCTGCTGTTTGTTCCTTCCCATGATGCAAGAATTATGGTGGTGGAGACCCATACAAGTAATCATTTTTCCTTTGCCTTCCCTCTCATAATCTCTTCAGATCAATTAACAGCAAGTTTAAAAGGGAAACAGAAACTGATCACTTTTGCTGATAAGTGTTAAGCACATGCCAAAGGCAATAACTGTAAAAGCATGCTGAAAGGAACCTGAGAATTTGTTCGCATGTTGTTTTAAGGCTGAGGCATGTGCAGTTGGAACTTTCTGTCTGTTCCCCCCACACACACACTGTGTTTTGGTTGTGACAGAAGCAGTCCCGTGGGCTATCTTGAAACACTCTGCTTGAGAACTATCTTTTGATTTCTGTTGTCTTCAACATACAGGCTTGTAGTTAGGAATATTTCTTTTACTTTCATTGTAAGTTATATGCAATACATGTCCTTGAGAAATTGATTTTGAAACTTGCATTTTCCTAACTTCAAAAGGCTTCTTTTTTTGACTGAGAGCATATTTAGTTATTTAATATTCTGATTGCATTTTGGTATTGTCTTGTTTTGTTTCTATCTGAGGAACAGCTTTTATGTTTGTAACCCTTTCTTTGAGGTAAGGATGGAGAAACCATGCAAACAAATTATTCCCAACCATTTTTGCTTTTGCTTTCCTAAGGCTGCAGCGCTTTCTTGCGGACTTCCGAGACCTCACCAGCTGGGTGACTGAGATGAAGGCTCTGATAAATGCTGATGAACTTGCCAATGACGTGGCTGGAGCAGAAGCCCTTCTAGATAGACATCAGGAACATAAGGTATAAAGGTTATATTATACAGCCAAGTCCGGTTAGCAACCCTCAACAACTGATACATATGTCTAACGCAGTCTCCAAGTCAGAACTGCTGAAGTTGTATCACTAGAATCAGTTGGTCATGCAACTAACACAGTACTAGATTGCTGTCCTGATTTAATATTTTTACTTTGTTTCTTGATAGTAGATATACACTAATAAGTAAGTATTTTAAGAATGCTTATGGTAATATTTTACAAAAAATTATTAGACCTCATAGCAGTCAGTTGTACTAATGACTCTTAGCTCTCCATCACAAGGAATTCCTATATGTAAGCAGAAAGAGTGTAGCTTAAAACCAACCTTTAGTTTCATTTTAACATATGAATTTATACTTACCTTATCTGCATCATAAGGTAATACATTTCATTCTAGTTTTCATGTTAAATGTAAGGTATTTAAAGATAGTTGAATGTTTATCATTCAGGTGTCCAGACTGTTGTCTCTGTGTTATTTTCAATAGCAGTTTTCATATTCTGACACTCTGTTCTAAGATAAATGTTGGTAACAGCTTACACACATCCCCTTTCACAGGGAGAAATTGATGCCCATGAAGATAGCTTTAAATCTGCTGATGAGTCTGGCCAGGCTTTGCTTGCTGCTGGGCACTATGCTTCTGATGAAGTTAAAGAAAAGGTAAGTTGAGGGCAAGAGCTCCTAGAAGAATTTTGTCTTTTCTGTGTCCCTTAATTTAAAAGTTCATTTCTTGTTAAGATCGTAAGCTGCAAAGTATCATCCCTCTAGGTTACAGGGCTTTTTTAATGCATATAAGTAATGTGTGCTTTTCATTCTCAAATTGACAGCTTCTGCCTGTCTATTAGTAGGAACTATTAGGACTATTAGTACTATCTATTAGGAACTATTAATATATCTTTCCACCAAAAGAAAAATGGGTTATCTGTTTATCTAAGTTTAGGTTTGCTATCAGAAGTGTCAGTAAATATGTAGTATTTTTAAATTTTGGTTTTCAAACTAATGGGGCCTCTTACGAAGTCTGCATATTGAAACATTGGTCAATCAGACAGTTCAAATGCCGTAAGTGAGCGTGGGCCAAAAAGATTTCAGAGGCTGAGAGAGCAGGATGTTTTGCTGAAGAGCTTCTCTTACAAATAGGTCTGCAGTCAAAAAGAGAGTGGTTGTCCATTAAATGTCTCTGTGTAGATTTAATTTGGAAAAGCAGAGTTTTCTGACTGAAGTCAGAAGGTTGTAGCCACTAGGCAAGCTTGATAAGCTGAGAAAAGGCTTGCCCTATATGAGGATGATGATGTTGGTAACAGAATGATTCTTTACACAGGAGGTAATTTTCAGTCCAAGTTAACCACTTCTTTAGAGTCACAGCTTGATTTTTACATTGAGATGGAAATGAACCAGGACTGTTAAATAAAATTATTATATATTCCTCTTCCCAATCCATTAGCTGACCATCCTCTCAGATGAAAGATCTGCCTTGCTAGAACTATGGGAGCTTCGCAGACAACAGTATGAACAGTGCATGGACCTGCAGCTTTTCTACAGAGACACTGAACAAGTTGACAACTGGATGAGCAAACAAGAAGTGAGTGCATATCTTTGAACTCTCCAGATATGGTTGATTTTCATTTCTGGCTAGTCTTCTGTAGACTTAAAACAATTTACTAGTATTTACTAATGGCTGCCACTAAACATGCACTAGTGAGCAGGGTGCTGTGCAGAGTTATTTATCTGACTGCCCAAGCTGCTGCAATGACTGTTTCCATCTAATGCTGAAGCTATTAGTTGTGACAAGTTGGCTTGAGATTGCTTTTATGTGTGTTAACTCTTGTAAAATGCTGTTTGAATAAGAAGCTAAAAAGAATTATTCAGAATCTTTGGCTGTTAGAGGTGTACAGGGAACACCATCCCAGTGTATCATCCTTTACTTTTCAATAATATCATATGGTATGAAACATCACTGGCCATGCTTGAGTTGACTTAGAGTAGCTGAGCACGGAAACATGAAAATGTGTTTGCTTCCTTACCTTAGGCATTTCTGCTGAATGAAGACCTTGGTGATTCTCTGGATAGTGTGGAGGCTCTTCTAAAGAAGCATGAAGACTTTGAGAAATCCCTAAGTGCCCAAGAGGAGAAAATCACAGTAAGACATTTACATTAGGTGATCATTAAATGGGCAAGAAATAAAACAAGTGAATTTGTTGACTGGAGAGGAGATGCTGCTGCAGCATGATAGAGAAGGATGGGGTTTGCTCTACAGAATGATCTGCTGTTATGTGGGATGTATTATCTCTAAATTATGTGTATTGTCTCTAAAATGGAAAATAGTGGAAAAGATAGGATAGAGCTCAATTGCTGCCTCAGAGACCTGAGTAACCCAGTGCTTGCATACCATGCCAGCATGCATGGATGATGATTTGTCAAAAATCTGCATTCTTCCGCATGTAAGATGATGGTACAGTAAAAAAGGGTGTAACAATAGCTATCTTAATGGCTTTCTGTTAGTTTTACTGTGATAAACTTTTGAGAATTAAGTACTACTTAATTTACTTAATCTACTTAAGTAGAATTTACTACTAAGTAAACTTGCACAATTTCTATTACACCAAGTAAACGGAAACCATTTTCTCTTTAGGCTTTAGATGAGTTTGCTACTAAATTGATTCAGAATAACCATTATGCCATGGATGATGTTGCTACACGCAGAGATGCTGTAAGTATCCAAAATAGATTTGGACTGCAGACTTCAAATCGTGTTCTGCTTTATTATTTTAAATGGTATGACTGCAATACAGGATAAGTCAGAGGAGCTCTCCCAAAAGTACGGATACAGCGGTGGTTTTTACAAGCTTGAAGAATTTAAAAACCTTTTTATTTTTTTCAGCTGCTGAGCCGCCGAAATGCCCTTCATGAGAGAGCTATGTACCGCCGTGCTCAACTGGCAGATTCTTTCCATCTGCAGCAGTTTTTCCGAGACTCTGATGAGCTAAAGAGTTGGGTTAATGAAAAAATGAAAACTGCAACAGATGAGGCATACAAGGTAAACACAAAGACTAATGGTAGAGTAATTTTAAGCCAATACCAGGCTTAATGTAATCAGGCTAATGATAGGAAGCAGTGTCAGCCAAAATGTTGCTGATAGTGGGCGGTATTAATGGCAACAGGAGGAACTGTAATTTCTTCCTGACCCCAAGGGGAATTTTCCCATCATACTGTAATCATGCTTATTCAGTAGCTTAAGTGTTCTGATTTAAGGCATATTTTTGGCACCAAATCCTCTGGTGACATCTTGGCATGTATATAAATGTAGTCTAATTTTAAAAATTCTTCAGGGACCTATAGATACTAATTTTGGATTGAAAGGTTCTTTTTCTTTCTTCATCTGTAGGATCCATCAAACTTGCAAGGTAAAGTTCAGAAACATCAGGCTTTTGAAGCAGAGCTTTCTGCTAATCAGAGTCGTATTGATGCACTGGAGAAAGCTGGCCAGAAGTTGATTGATGTCAATCACTATGCATCTGATGAAGTGGCAGCTCGTATGAATGAAGTTATCAGCTTGTGGAAAAAACTTCTGGAGGCCACTGAGCTCAAAGGTATGACTTGCTCAGAAGAATATGGGCAATTCTTTTTCTAGAGAGTTTAGCTGGGAGAAGACAGGAAGTGAGTTAAATGAAGTGGAAAACTTAAGTCATCTGTTCCTCTTGCCACTCTGTCTTGGTCAGGTATAAAACTGCGTGAAGCCAATCAACAGCAGCAGTTTAATCGCAATGTGGAAGACATTGAGCTATGGCTGTATGAAGTAGAGGGACACTTGGCTTCTGATGATTATGGAAAAGATCTTACTAATGTTCAGAATCTTCAGAAGAAACATGCCCTGCTAGAGGCAGATGTTGCTGCCCATCAGGTAAGGGAAATAATTTTTCTTCCTGCCTTTTTAGATCTGCTCACTCAAAAGTATTCACTCCAGAGACCTTAGCAGGTCTGTATTTTAATTATTTTTGTGGCTTTGGGCTTTACAGTTTATTTATCAGAAATAATTTTGAACTGAAACAAAGTGTATGTCTCCAAGAAGAGTATCTTCATGACTTTGACAAAAATAAGCTTTTTGAAAAAGTAAAATAATTCCATACTGTGACCTGCTGACAGCACAGCAGTGTTCTGTGCTGTGAATACCAGCTTAAAAAGATGTGCTGTCCTTTGTGTAGGAAATAATTCCCCGCTTAGACTCTCCATTTGCAAACAGCTTATTCTTGTTCAGTTTGTTTTCATATAGCTCTAAGAAATGGGAGGGGAGGGAGAACAGATCAGTTTTTAAATATAGAACTTTACAGCAAATGGTTCCTTCGTTTGCAAATGATCGTTAGGGGAATTAAATCCACGCCAAGAAAATCAACAAAATCTGGGTTCCCACAACTGGAATTACCAGTTGTTAACAATTGAAAAATGGTTCATCTAGAGTAGCGCATCTGTAAAGTTAATGTAATTTCAAGAATCTTTTGTTTATTTTATGAAATTGACAGATTAAAACCTATTACATTTACATAATGTGTTGAATATTATCCAGGATGTAATTATTACCAAAATTATTGCACTGGCAGTGTGCAGCTGAGGTTCTCTTTTGTCACAACATAGCTTATTAGCTAAGACCTGAAAATGTTTTCAGTCACTGCAGCCATCTTACAGAAATTCTGACATAATGCTATTGCTGAATTAATTTTAGGATCGTATAGATGGCATTACCATCCAGGCACGCCAGTTCCAAGATGCTGGGCACTTTGATGCTGACAATATCAAGAAGAAACAAGAAGCTTTAGTAGCTCGTTATGAAGCTCTAAAGGATCCCATGGTAGCTCGCAAGCAGAAACTTGCAGATTCTCTTCGCCTGCAGCAGCTTTTCCGTGATATTGAGGATGAAGAGACCTGGATTAGAGAAAAAGAACCTATTGCAGCTTCAACAAACCGAGGTTGGTCCATCCCGATATCTCCAGGATTTAGATGTCAGAACTGCTCCGTTCTTGTCTCTTTATGGAACATTCCCTGGAAATTTCTGAAATATTTATTGTAATTAACATTGCCTGGAGTTACATATTTGCCATTGCCCGTGGTTCTTTAACTGTTATGTTACTTCTACAATTCCAACGGGTAACTTAGTTTTCATAGTGCTCTGTCTTCATTGTGATAGTACTTTTTCTGCAAGTTTGTCTAGCACTGGTTGCAGCTTCCTTGAAATTTTTGTTTAGTCTGATGACTCTGAATTAGCTGATTAACTATTTTATGTCTTTCAGGCAAGGACTTAATTGGCGTCCAAAATCTGCTAAAGAAGCACCAGGCTTTGCAGGCAGAAATTGCAGGCCATGAGCCCCGCATTAAAGCAGTCACACAGAAAGGAAATGCTATGGTGGAAGAGGGTATGTCTCAATGTTTTTTAATTCTTTCTCTTTCAGAAATGCAAAGGTATTTGTGCTGGACTTTGTTCTCTGGCCCTGTACAATTAAGAATTACTGCCTGTTTTTATCCAAGCACTAGACAGGTACCTGCTAGCAGAATGAACTTCTGGTCTTTCTTTCACCTGAAAATAGATTCCTTGGTGGGAACCTGTCACGATTTTCACAGATCTCCATCTGCTCTTGACAAACACATACGAGCCCTGTATTCAACAGCTTTGTGCCTATGATATTTAGTCTCCATTTTAAAATCTATTAAAGGTTTGTATCTGATATACATAATCATGATGTGAGAGGTGATCCTCCACAAAGACAGTAAGAGTCATTCCTGCTTTTAAATAAGCATGTATCTATTTCTGACTGGGTGCTCTTAATGCCAGAATACTAAAAACATTTCGGTGATTCCAGGATTCAGAATGTATGTCTGAAATAGTATTTGTCTGCTGTCAAAACTCTGCCACTGGAAAGAGATGACCTTTCCTGTTTCATCATTGAGAAGAAATGTTATGATGTGGCTTGTTTTGTTCTTAATGATTCAAATATTCCTAGTACGGTTTGATTGACAGGTACAGTGTTTTCCAGTCTGAGGCAAAAGGACAAGCTGAGTTGTGCTTTCACTATTCTAGTCAGAATAGGCTACATAGGTTTAAATGGGTCTAATTTCTGTGACTTTCAAGAAGTACAAGTAATCTTTTAGTGTGTATTACTTATGTCTCCTTAAGTCCTTCAGTTCCCTCTCTTTCTGTTACCTAGGACATTTTGCAGCTGACGATGTGAAAATCAAATTGAATGAGCTAAACCAAAAATGGGACTCTCTGAAAGCTAAAGCATCTCAGCGTCGACAAGACCTAGAGGATTCCCTGCAAGCTCAGCAGTACTTTGCTGATGCTAATGAGGCAGAATCCTGGATGAGGGAAAAGGAGCCCATTGTAGGCAGTACAGACTATGGAAAAGATGAAGACTCTGCTGAGGTATTTGAGGTTGTTGTTTGAAACAGTTTTGCATAAACAGAGTGAGGATTTGTCCAGTGGTAGAAAAGTAAGGAGCTCTGCTGATTTCAGGATTCTTAAGAAAAAGGGCAGAAGATTCTTTCATCAAACTGAATTTTGGCTTAGGGTCAAAGATGACAGTTTTTCCCGTGTCTTCATTATTGCACGTGAAATTTTGCTCTTCAGTATATTAAACCAATTGTAAGGAAACTTTATGTTTGTATTCACCTATTTAATAGGGTTTTTGTAAAGTATAAGACGACTAATATCAGCAAATTCCTCGTTTGATGTTTCATTTCAGTGCAGGTCTGATTTTCAGCAGTTCATTGGTCTGGAAGTAATTTTTTGTCTAGAGTTGTTTTACTGGTATCATTCTGTGGCCAAACACCATGTCCCAGACACTGCTGACTGACATTTCATCAAAACGAAGTGCAGTTTAAAGGCATACTGTCAAACTTAACACTACTTCCAGAGTGATATGTGGTATTCCTGGTCACAACAAACAATGTTTCTGAGATAAGGTAGAGGAAAAGCACGAGAAGCATTTGGACTATTATCTAGCCTGTGAATAAATAGAAGTACTTATTCTCATGAGAGTCACAAGACTGGCAGCTCTGAAAAACCCACATTACCTGTGTATGGAGCCAAAGCATGTATTTTAAGCAGAGTAGTATTTGTAAAAAGGCTAGGTGTACACGTTGTTTTTTATCTTTTGCTTTCAGGCTCTTCTGAAGAAACATGAAGCTTTGATGTCTGATCTTTCTGCTTACGGCAGTAGCATACAGGCGTTAAGGGAACAGGCCCAGTCATGCAGGGTAAGGAAGGATGCTAATCATGTTGCTGAAATTCTTGGGTCAGCAAAAGGTAAAGACAAAGCTTAATAACAGTTGTTGTTTTTGAGAACTTATTGCAGACTGTTCTTGATTTTCTCAAAAAATTTAGTGGTCTGTTTTTATAGTCATAACAGGCAGCTATGTTGCATTGGAAGAAAACAGTATAATGTGGTGGTTTTCAAGGTTTAAGCCCAGACAGCACCGAAAATAAGTCTATCTGTATTACATTTATTTCAACAAGAATCATTTTAAGGCACTGCAGTAGCTTTACTAAGGCTGAAGTATTTTTTAGGACAACTACATTGATTGTAATAAACATGGAACAACTCATTTTTCTTCTTCTTCATTAGCAACAAGTTGCTCCTACAGATGATGAAACTGGAAAAGAGCTTGTTCTGGCACTCTATGATTACCAAGAGAAGAGTCCCCGGGAGGTGACTATGAAAAAGGGAGATATCCTCACCTTACTCAACAGCACCAACAAGGTATGCTCTTGCCTTCTGGTTTGCTGAGCTGCTTTTGGCTCACTTGGTTTTGTGTTTTCTGTGGAGCGTTTTTTTTTTTTTTTAGTAAGAGCATTCAAAGTTAAAGAATTTGCACATTTAGTCCATGTTCCCATTCAGCACTTCAGCATACCACTTCAGCTCATTCTCATGACTCCTCTATAGCTGCCAACTTTTCTAAGTCAGATAAACAACATATGCTATAGGGCATGTGTCTGTGAGAAAACTTACTTCCCTCCTGTTGAAGAATTTTTTGACCAAACACAAGAGGAGACATGGAAGTAAGACCTTGATGTCTTCAAGAGATATTTTGTTTGAAATGGTCTCCATAAAAAGAGAAAACTGTTGTGAGCATCACTGGTTTTCTTGCGTTAATAGAAGCCTCTAATTTGCAGCTTTCACTTGCTCAGCATACTTTATGCTTAGTGGTTGCCTCACAGTGGTTGCTGCTTTTTTTTTTTTTTTTTTTTCTTCTTTCTTTCTAGGACTGGTGGAAGGTTGAAGTTAATGACCGTCAGGGATTTGTACCAGCTGCCTATGTGAAGAAACTAGACCCTGCCCAGTCTGCATCCCGAGAGAATCTCCTCGAAGAGCAGGGCAGCATAGCATTGCGACAGGAGCAAATTGACAACCAGTAAGATCTAACTGATGAGATATGACATCCATCCAGCATTTGCTGGCTTGGCCTTTGCCTCACATATGCCAGAAGTTTAACTTGATGCCTCTTACACTAGGGAGTAATTAACTGGAGCAAAACAAGGGGCTCCTCTACCAGGGGCACCATATTCAGTTGTTTTATTCTAGATTTTCTTGTTGCTTTTCCCATTTTTTAACTGTAAAACTCATGACACTAGAGCTCAACTTGCTGTCTGACTTCAGTATTTTATGTGTTTCTTTTGTTGTTGTACCTAACAACTTAAACTTGTTTGTGAGTTATATCTGTCCTAAGCAGCTCTTGTATTTGTAATTGTCACTGCTTAATGTGTGATCTGTTTTGAAAAGCTTTCTTAAATTTGGTTACATAAAGTACAGTACCCTCCCTATACAGGGCTGCCTCTGGAGGTGACCTCCTTAGGAGCTGTGACTACTTTGGTGCTAGCTCATTACCTCTTTTCCTGAAATGTGGTGCCATTATTTGTTGCCATTACATAAGCTAAAACGTGCCACCCTCTTTGCCCCCCCACCCCCCCTCTCTTAAAAGAGGAACATGCCATTGCAAATAGAGAAAACTGCATGGCTGCTTGGTAATAACCACCTAAAGCACATGGTAGTTGTAGATTAGTTCAAGCAAGTGCTGTGGGTGATAGCTGTGAGCTACTGGCTCATCTTATCAAGCCACTTGGAAGCCAAAGCTGAAAGTTTTATGCATACTCCCATCTGTTTGTACAGCTACGCTGTCATTCTACATGAGAATTGCTTCCCACTCAGTTGTTTGGAGGCGCCAGTTACTACAGCGACATACAATAATTACTAGCTTTAGCTCTAGAATTTAAAAAAAAAAAAAACCACACCAAAACCAACAAACCCCACCCCCAAAACCAAACCAAACCAAAATAATAAAAATACTTGTACCAGTGAGAAGAAAGGATGCTGGAAAATTGTGATGCATTGTTCAGGATTTTAATAATGTGAAACTTTCTCTATGGGTTTGCATGCTGCTTTTAAGAACTAGAACAGGGTGCCTTATTTTAGAGCCAAGGAGAGGGGACCACCCTTTAGTTTACAGTCACATGGCACAATGATCAGGAAATGAGGAGACCTTATAGAGAGAGTTCAACTGTACTGCTGAGGTTTCCTTATGTGAATTGTACTCCTGGTCTGATTTGCTTTGTTTGCTTCTGAATGACACCTAATTTTCTCCATTTAAATGTGAACTCTTAACCATCTCCTACCACAGACAACCCATGGATGGAGCTGCTGCTTTCATTATTTTTGTTAATCTGACTAATTTTTTGCATGCATTTGCTGTGCTCCCTCTGTCTGTGCAGGACTCTCATAACTAAGGAAGTCGGCAGTGTATCTCTGCGTATGAAACAGGTCGAAGAACTGTGAGTAGGATTAGCCCTTTCTAAACCATGCTGTCTCCATACTGTCACTGTTCATTCTCCCTTTGTTTCTTTCTTTGGGAAAGCTGCTCCAAAGAGACATGAAGGAAGCAATTTCTGCAATGTGAATTATTTTAGTTTAGATGAGTGTCATGGTATGTGTTTCATGTGTTCCTTATAGCCAGCCATCCAGCTAGCTGCTTATCTTGTTGGTCACCTCTGTGCTGCTAAATTGGTTGATGATGTTATTTTCCATTATGCTGATTTTGCTTACCAAATGAGGCTTTAGTGATATCTAGACTGTTTTCTTTAAAAAGCATCTCTTGCATTTTCTGAGGTGCAGATAGAAATATTAGTTTGTATATATATATAAAATATATACCAAGTATTACATCACATATGAATGTCTTAGAATTTGGGAAGAGTGGGGTTATCATGGTTTATCATATACAGCAACATTCATGCTGGGTAGTCAAAAAGCATTAGTTTGTTTATATAGGATGATTGTTTTTTATTATAACATTAACATTAACTTAATTTTCAAACTTGTGTTCATGTCTCCTGGAAAAAATACCAAGTTTGCATTATGGTCTCGGAAGTTGCTGGGTAATCCAAAGCAATAATGTTCATTGGCTGTGCCTGACTGTCTTTTCATAGAGAATATATTTCTTAAGAATCAAAAGTAAAAGCATTATGTTAATCTCTGAAGTGTTGCAAAGCAACTTTGAGGTAAGGCCTGCTTCTAAAGGAATTTTGCCCCAGATCCTCTATGAGCTTCACAAATATTTAATACCTAGAATTGTATGCTGAGGCAAACATCTGCAGTCGGGGCAGGCTTCAAAACAGCATTTACCTCAAATCAGGGTAGAATGTTTCTATTCAAACCTAATACGAAAGATTCTTAGCTCCTTTCTATTCAGTCTTAAACCAGGATAGACAGGAAACCACAAAATCTCTGCTTCCATGGAAAGACTTAGAGTTATCAGTTTGATGTATAGACATTACAGCCCAGGGTATCAAGGACTTTCTTCAACAGACTTTGTCATGTCCAAGTTATTGGTTAGGAAAATGCTACATTGTTGAACTCTTCAAGTTGGGAGGTGTAATTGTTCAGTGTTTGCCTGTGTGCTCCAGGGTGGGGAATGAAAAAATTGTAAGGCTGCCTTTTCCCCATTTGAGGCCCTGGCAGGTATCTCAGCAGTGTCACGTATGATTTGATTTAATAACATCAAAGTGGTTATCTTCATGGCTTAATAATGAGAATCAGTTGCTGATGTTGATCACTGTAGTAGAGCAATGTGCAGTCTGATTTGGAATGTAAAATAACCCAAACAGATGCAGCTAGAATATCTCATCTTCTGGAAGACTTAAAATAAGGTAACAGTAGGAATGGGTGTTGAGGGTGTGGCTTTTCTGAATGCAGATTTTTTTAAAAACAGGCATTATGCATCGCTAAAGAGATCTGTAATTCAGTATCAATGACTGTAAAACTTCTGTTGGCTTTTTTCAGCAATAGCTTGGAAAAGGTCTTGTAGGATCGTCTGTGTCTAGTTGGTTACCAGGAATCAAATAGGAGACATCAATTTTCTTGTGGTTTTAAATAAATGGCGGGTCTTTTGAGGTTTATTTGACTGTTCAAACCAGTTTAAACATTTTAGAGGTTTTACTTTGCATTTATTCTAATGTAAATGAGGAGTAATTTCGCTGATGTTGGGAATTCCACAGATACAAAAACAGTGTATGTGAAATTAGTTTCATGGATTTCCCAGTTGAATATAGTTGTGTTATCAAAGAAGTAACACTTTTTTTTTAAGCATTCAGCAGATCTTGCACTGAATAATGGCTAGGTAAGACATTTATGTCCAGGAGCTGGGAGGCTAGTGGATTTTAATAATATGATGGCAAACTTGATGTGCTATAGGAAAATACCTCTCAGAAAGTAAGACCCTGTGGAGTCATTCCTGCCCTGCAATGCTGCTGTAGCTTAAGAGCCTACCCTGACCTGAGCTGTGATTTGGATTTGCTTTTGCACAGTAAAGTTTTGCATGTGGGAGATCTCGTTTTGGTGTGCATATCCATGTAGAGGAGAAACGTGCAGTTTACATTTACCAAATTATGTACAAGTAGATCATTCTGTAGAAGAACAGTGTGTAGACAGCAGGGATTTCCCACGTCTTTGGTGATACCAGTACTTGGTTAGTTACTGTGACTCTGCTCAGTTCAATCTGACTGCCCTTTGTTTTCCTTTTCTGCTTGTTCCAGATATCACTCTCTTCTTGAGCTGGGAGAAAAACGTAAAGGCATGCTAGAAAAAAGCTGCAAAAAATTTATGCTTTTCCGTGAAGCTAATGAGCTTCAACAGTGGATCAATGAGAAGGAAGCTGCACTTACAAACGAGGAAGTGGGTGCCGATCTGGAGCAGGTGGAGGTGTTACAGAAGAAATTTGATGATTTTCAGAAGGTATGTTGTAATGCTGCATAATGTGTGTGTTAGTTTTGGCCTTCAGGCTTTCTGATCATATATCCATGATAATTTTTCATAACTGAGCATAGCTGAGAAGGAAACATAGCTTTGAAAATAAAAAGGTATATATGCATTTTTTAAATTTTGTTTTGTGAGGATAGAGAGAATCCCACATTCAAAAGTCTTCAGTTTGGTTACAGTCTCCAGGTTGCTACATGCTTCCCAGCTCCCAGAGAACTGAAACTCTCTTTCAACACATTCAAATACAGAATCTGCCAAGCTTTGCAGGAATTTCATGTTGTGTAAAGCATAACCTTCAGTTAAGCTATTCTCTTCCTTTTTGTTGAAAGGAAAGATGCATTTTAGTTTCCATCTGTAGAGTTTTTCCCAAGATAAGAAAAAAATAATTCTCCGCTTCAAAATGCGGGTAGGCTTTCAGGTGGGTTTTTTAGTCCCAGTGTTTGCAATACTAGTTAATTATTATTTTTTTTCTTTGCATGAGGTGTGAAAGAATTGCTTGGGCAGATATATTTATTCTGTCCACTTTGGTAAGATACTGAGCACTGAAATGCAAAGATGCATGACCTTATACATTGGACAAGACGGTGATTTGACAGTTCTGTGGACATTATGTTTACAGCTTGAAAGCTGGCTAACACACAATTTGAGCCAACCTAGTATTGTAGGTGAGAAGATGATAGTGTCATTTATTAAAATTTAAATGCAAGTTCTCCAGTGCTTTTTTAACCAAGCTCCCTTTCTGCTTTGTAGAAAGCTCTCTGTCAGTCTGTTTGGGTGGAAGCATTTAAGTGTCATAGTAAAATTACTTTTTAAGTTGGCCTTTTAGCTAATTTATGCAGCAATATGGATGATAGCTTTTGATCTTCATGTTGGTTATGTTGTATACCTGACAGTTTAAAAATGTATTCCATTCCTGATTGTTAATTAGCTTTGTGTATGGAAAACTTTGATAGTGTGTTTCTTTAATCCATTGACGCTTGGTGTTGGCAGCTGGGGTTTCTTGGCATAGACTCTCATGCATTGTATATTCAGTGGTAACTGTAAAGGTCAAGTTTGCTGAATTCCTGCTGTTTACAAACGGTATGCTTTTTGGCACCCCTGGTGTGCCAACTTGTTGCACATGTTTTGCTTGTGTGAATGTTAATGCTGTGATATTTTACTGTTCTGTGCAGGATTTAAAAGCTAACGAGTCACGTCTGAAGGACATAAACAAGGTTGCGAATGACCTGGAGTCAGAAGGGTTGATGGCAGATGAAGTGCAAGCAGTTCAGCAACAGGTCCACTTTTTCTCTGACTTAGTCTAAACCTCTTGAGAAGCAAAAGACTTTCTTCCTTTCTTTCGTCTGTTATCTTCCGCTTTGTGTGTCATTGCAAGATTCTAGCTGTTCATTTTTGCTCGCTGGTCTGATAATACTGGTATTCTAGCCAGAGATGCTTAATGCCTGTTCTGTAGTGTGGCCATCACAAGGGTACCCTTTGAATTGTTTCTTTTTAAATAATGCTATAGCAAATTGCACCATCTAGAGCTTTTTTCTTTTCTTTTTTTAGGAATGGAAAGTCTTTAAAATAATATTAAAAGTCATGGAGAATCCATGCATTAGCTTTGCTTCGTATAAATTTGAAATTTCAGCCTTTATTTCTTTGCAGGAAAAATGGTGAGGAATGCTAGGGGAAAAGAGAAATAAAATAGAGCTCAACGTACAGTGGAGGCGTCTTATGGGTTTTCTGTTTTGTGTTTTTAGTAACATGCCTATTTTTTTGCCAGCTTTTCACATACTTGTGCTATTTCTGTAAATAATTCTATCAGGTGCCGACAGAGTATTGAAGCAGCTTGTTTATTTTTCTGAACTCTAAGATGATGTGTTGCAGTAGATGGTTGAGTAGCCAGGCTCCCATTTCTGCTGCACGTTTAGGTTGTGTGAGTGCTATTTGGCTTAATGACATACCGGTAACGAATTTGTAGAAGGATGGAAGCATATCTCCTGCTATCTTCCCTTTCTCAAAAAACAGTAAAAGCTTTCTTTCTGTTAGAAAATAACAAGTTGTTTCTGTTTGTCCTTTTTCCTTCACAGGAAGTCTATGGTATGATGCCCAGGGTAAGTGTTAATTTCTGAGATAGCGTGGCAATTGTAACAGGTTTGGGATGTACAAGTAGAAGTTCAGCCATAATTGTAGTTCATTTCCATGAAGGAACTCAATAATGACTTTGAATGGACATAAAAAGATTGTCTTATTTTTAATCCCTTTATTTCCTGAGTGTCTCACCCCACCTCACAAAACAATGCAGAGCAGGATAACCCAAAATGACACAAATACTTGTAAAAATTTATTTACTCTGTTATGGATTGAACATGGAGAAGTTTCAAAGATTTTTAGTACATTCTGATACTTTAGTTTTTGCTTCCTATTTAAAGTTGTTTCTTCACATTTTCAAACAGGATGAAACTGATTCTAAGACAGCCTCTCCTTGGAAGGTAGGTGCCATTACTTAGTAGCACACAACAGGAAAGTAAAACAAAAACTACAGCACATCATCTTTTTGAGACCATACACCTTCTCATATACCCTTTTTTCTTGTCTTTTTTTTTTTTTTATCTGCCCCCACCCCCCCCCCCCCGCCCGGCAAAGACTGTTGACAGAGTGATTTTAATGGTGTCCTAGTCTCAGCAAGTGTTTGAATTGGTATTGATTTAGGGTTAGTGACTTTCGTTTCACTTTGCTTGTTTACTTCAACAAGGATGTTGCAAAAATTTGTTGACCATCCAGCAGGAATTCACCTTCATATACTTGCATACAGATTCTCTTAATATATAAAGATGTCATATAGATACTACTCTTTGTTCTAAAAATAAAAGCCATCTAGGCAAAGTCAGGTGACTATTTCAGCTCTCTATTTGCAGGTATGATTATGAGAGTAACTGAGATAGGTTTCCAACAGAATTGCTCTAGGCATAGAAGTTGCCAACAGTCCAGTCTGTTTTTTACCTCTGCTGTGAAATTCCTTTTTGTTTTGAACTTGTACTGTAAGACTGATTACAGTTTTTATACCAACATTTTTAGGTATTACATGGCCACTAGATGCGAAATAGTCCCTGTTCACTTAGCATGAGTTCTTTTACGTAGTGAGCAGAAAGAAATGTTTTTATTCCTGAAAATCAAAGCCATTTATGTCAATATTCCTTTAGTAAGGAATATGTGGTATGTGTATAGCAGTATCTTTGTCTTCCATTATTCATATCTAGCTCATTTTCTACAATAGTTAGAAGATGGCTTTTTCCTGTCATTAGTGGCATACAATGGAATAGCTGTCACCTGCTGATGCACAAAAATATCTTGAATATTTTTTACATTATCCTACACTGTGTTTTTCTCTAGTATTTCATTCCCATGTTTCATGTCTTGCATCCACCCTCTTGACTTAAAGCTGCTTGTACATCTAAGCTGTGAATGTGGGAAAACCAGAAAAGTATGCAGTATTTTGACAGCACTGTAGAAAATGCAGCCATGTCAACAAGAATTGGGGATTTTTTAATGTTGGGTTTATTTGGTTGGGTTTTTTTTGCACAGACTGTACACATGTACGTTGAATCCTAAGAGCCTCATAGTAACTTAGCAAACTATAAGTTCTCTATGTATTTCTGCAAAAGGATGAATTTTGCTAGTAATCTATCATTGTCAGAGAAGTAGATTGAATGTTGGAGAGAATTGGTTGTCATTTTTCTGATTAGCCTTCACCAATTTTGATGATGTTCTAGAATTAGCTGCTAATTCTGAATCTGAATTAACTGCTAAGCTGATTTTTGCCAAAAACTCAGCCAAGAGTTAAACCATTTGGGTGATTCCCCCCCCCGCCCTTATGACTAAGAGTTTGGAGTTTTTTAATTCACTTATTGAATGTTGCCTTTAAATTTTCCTCTTCTTTGTCCTTACTGAGACTATTGTTGTTTGTTTCAATTTACACTAACAAGAGAGTACTCACTTGTAAATTTCTAACTATTCTTACTCTGATCTGTAATACCTTAGGTATTGCAACTGATTATTCTTAGTTGCTTTTGTAATTTACTTGCATTGATTTTCTTATTGTTTGCTTCTCTCTTTCATCTTAACCAACAGTGTATTCAAAGCACTGTTTTAAAGAGGTATATAAAATTAAAGAATTCAACAGCTTTATTGAAACCTTTAAAATCTAGGGTGTTTGTTTCTTCCTGCACTTTGTAGAGTTGTATTTTACAAAGTCTGTATTTTTGACCTAGGCCAAGTCATCATGGATTTTTAAGAAGTTTTCTTTCAGTCTGATTTTGGCTCTGATAGGTCAGAGTTGACTTTAATGCTACATTTTTTTATTTCTGCCTTTTCATACAGTCTGCTCGTTTGATGGTACACACAGTGGCAACCTTTAACTCAATCAAGGTAATTATACAACTTTTTCTGAGCTGATTTAAAAGCTGAGAATGTTTTTTACCCTCCATTTCCATAGTCTTTGTCTTTCATTATTCTTTATAAACCCTTTTGAATCAACTTATTGAAAGAAGTATGACATACACAGCATTTGCTTCTCAGGTTACATCAGTATCTTCTTATATGTGTATAACTGTTTGTTGTTACATCTCAGGAGAAACCATTAAAATTATTTTGTTTAACTAGGGTACTTGAATTTGTGCATTCTTCTGGAATTAAGCAGAATATAGTAACCTTCACCTGTACTGAAAGGCCAATCTTGACTTTTCATTTATCTTACTGACTGTTTGATGAAGTTTATATACTTTAAAAGAAAGAAACATAGCTATTTTAGGAAATCTTCCAGCATTGCTATCAGTATTCTCAGTAGACCCTGAAATAAAGCTTATAAGAATGGAGATGAAGAAGGGGTTGTTGGCATGTTTGCAAATGTCAGCAGAATGAAGAAGGTGCGCATAAGCATAGTGAACAAAATGTTACTGGTTACTGAAGTTTTCTGTGTGACATTGTAAAGCTTCAGTGAGTCCAGCATGAGAGTTTCTTGTGTAAACAGTCATGCTATAAAACTCGTCTGCAATATCAGTGGGGGTTTTTTTGTTTGTTTTGCAGGAACTGAATGAACGCTGGAGATCTCTGCAGCAGTTAGCAGAGGAGCGAAGCCAGCTGTTGGGCAGTGCCCATGAAGTCCAGAGATTCCACAGGTGAGGTGTTTGTATCATATTTGGTCCGAATTCAGTAAAATGCTTTGTCTGTTAAGAGTTCTAAAACATAGTGGGACCTATTCTAAACAAATCGTATTTCAACTCACAGCTTGTTCAGTGGAAGTTACACCCAGTGGTCCAACAAGAATGCTTTATATTCTTCCTAGAAAGACTTGTTAACACGAAAGCATGGAATTGCTGTGGGCTTGGGAGGTCTGGACTACTGTCCTATTTTGCCAAAGTTCACTTGTGTCATCTTGGGAAGTAATTTAATAGAACGGTCAACTATGAGAGCTTCTCTGGAAATCGGTGACCTGCTAGGTATCAGAGATCCTAGTCTGACCTCCATTTTAATTCTCTTTTTGCCTTCCCTTCACTCAAATCAGAGATGCTGATGAAACAAAAGAGTGGATAGAGGAAAAGAATCAAGCATTAAATACAGACAACTATGGACATGACTTGGCCAGTGTGCAGGCTCTGCAGCGCAAACATGAAGGCTTTGAGAGGGACTTGGCAGCTCTTGGAGACAAGGTGAGATTGAGAGGACAAAACCAAAAGCTTTCTTTTTATCTAGCAGAAATGATTGAACTATAGAAAAGATTCTTCTTGTTTTCATTGTGTTCATTTCCCTTTCTCTAATTCTAGGTGAATTCTCTTGGTGAAACTGCCCAGCGTCTGATTCAGTCACATCCAGAATCTGCTGAGGATCTCCAAGAAAAATGTACTGAGTTGAATCAGGCTTGGAATAGTCTGGGAAAACGTGCTGACCAGCGCAAAGAGAAGCTTGGAGATTCTCATGACCTGCAGCGTTTCCTCAGTGACTTCAGGTAAAGATGCTATTCCCCTTCCCCCAAGTTTGTCTGTCTGGTATATTATTAGTAAAGTATATATGGTATATTGTTCCACAGGAGTATTTCTGGGGAGTGTTCAAAAAAGGACTGTTTTTCCTGTTCTGACTTATTTCAATGGAGGGAGGGAAAAATTCTGTCATTAATATGTGTTCACAGGGACCTTATGTCTTGGATCAATGGAATCCGGGGCCTGGTCTCCTCAGATGAACTTGCAAAGGATGTGACTGGAGCTGAAGCTTTATTGGAAAGGCACCAGGTATGTGAAAGATAAGTGCGTATCATAAACATCAACAAATGTTTCTTTTTCTGATGCTTTCCATTTAGAGTTCCAAAAATAGATCAGGTCTAGCTCTGCCGTCTATTTAATAACGCATCTCTGTACCTTGCAGGAACACCGCACTGAAATAGATGCAAGGGCTGGCACTTTCCAGGCATTTGAACAGTTTGGACAACAACTTCTGGCTCATGGACACTATGCCAGCCCAGAGATCAAAGAGAAGCTGGATATTCTAGATCAAGAACGGACAGACCTAGAGAAGGCCTGGGTCCAGCGCAGAATGATGCTAGACCAGTGCCTAGAACTACAGGTACTCTGCTGCCTTTTTAAAAAGAAAAATAATTCCTAAGAATTATTCTTTCATAGTGATGAGCAGTGCTTTTGGTCTGTCTTTCTCATGCTTTGGAGTTTTTTCTCCCTAGCTGTTTCATCGGGACTGTGAACAAGCTGAAAACTGGATGGCTGCCCGAGAGGCTTTCCTAAATACAGAAGATAAAGGAGACTCCTTAGACAGTGTGGAGGCGCTCATCAAGAAACATGAAGATTTTGATAAGGCAATCAACGTACAGGTGAGGAGTGTTGCTGAAGTAAGGGGAAAATATTTTCTTACGCAGATTATTAGCAGAAGTTACTACTGTGTATGGTTTCTAAAGTTCAGTTCTAAATATTCAGCCATTTGGGATCTGTAGCAGAAGTCTAGAAGCGGCTAATGCAGATAGGGATATATTTCACTGTCTACGAATGGTGTAGAAATAGTGGCAAGTATTTGTGTAAATCTCTTACTGATTGGAAACAGATTTCTTTTTTTTGCAACAGAAAAATGTATGTTTTCAGTTTCTTGTAAAAGAACACCACCTGGTTTTCTTGAGAGATTGTACTGCTGTAGCTTCAAGTCCAAAAGATAACTTTTTTCCTAAATGCCACAAGTGAAAGATGTTTTGAAGTTAAGATTTCCAGTCCTGCAGAAGACAGTCTTTCTTCATAGAGTCACATTTACAATAATGTGTATTTAAAGAAGGAAAAAAAAGCCTTGTTCTGTTCCAGATGCTGCTCATCACTTGCCTTTAAGGAACCACAGTTCTAATTTATGGCTTCTGTTTTTAATAGGAAGAGAAAATTGCGGTCTTACAGTCTTTTGCTGACCAGTTGATCTCTGCTGATCATTATGCAAAAGGAGTCATTGCTAACAGACGCAATGAGGTTCTGGACAGGTCAGTATTGCCCTGTTAGATGGGATGCAGAAAGATGATGCTCTTTGGCAATGTTTTGTAGCTGTTAAACGTGGTGCCATGTGCAGTCCTAGTTCTTCATTCAACATACATATCTAATTGCATACAGGTGGCTTCGTCTGAAAGCTCAAATGATTGAAAAGAGATCGAAGCTAGGAGAATCTCAGACACTCCAGCAGTTCAGTCGTGATGTGGATGAAATAGAAGCTTGGATCAGTGAAAAGCTCCAAACTGCAAGTGATGAATCATACAAGGATCCCACAAATATCCAGGTGAATATGATTCTCAGCTCAAAAAATCAAAATTTAATTTTTAACTTTGCAAACTATAGTCTGGTTTGAAAAAACATGCTCAGGAATTCTTGTTCAGTGATAACAGAATAATACACCATGTTGGACTTGATCTCCCTTGAACAAGGAGAAAATGGAAGTTTCATTATGCATGAAAGGAGACCCAAAATAGAACTCACTTGGTAATTATTGATGCATATAATTAATAAGATATGTGGTATCTGCAGCAGCAAGTTTCCTGAAGAAACCCCTTGAGTAGCTATTCTGTCTTTCTCCCAGCATCTAGATAATAAAATAAGGAAATGGAGTTCTTGGGTCTCATGTCTGTCTTATGTTCTAAAATGTGAAGTCTCATTTATTTTCCAGTCCTAAGGATTAATTAATTAAAGTTACCTCTTATGTTTTAATACTGGTTTATGGAGTAGTATGAATGCACTGAACTACTTCTCTCGATCTGTTTTATAGCTTTCCAAACTGCTGGTAAGTAGTTTGGACTAGCCCTGGTATGTGAATTTGTTTTCTTTGTATAGCTTATGTGTAAGCACAAGGTCTGGTTGCAGTCTGTTGCTCCATCCATCAGTTCATGCAATCTCTTTGTTTTCTATTAGTTCTTGACCTACATCCAGGTACAGCTATTGATCTTCATGTTATGGGCGTGGCTTTTTTGTTAATGCCTATTCAGCATCACCTATTTATGTATTTGTTTTGCAGGTGTTCTGCATGACCTGTTTAATTTGTGGTGCATTAGTGATGTAGGTTGGGGTTTTTTAGGAGTTAGCCCATAGAAAAATGGGTTTCTATCCTCCTTTTTTTGGAAATTTGGCTATTGGGCCTGTCATCCTCCTGTCTGGATCTTCAGTGGTGATGATTTAACACATCACACACAATGCCAGCTCTGTCGCGTTTGTAGAATCAAATGCTGAAGACGAAGGATTCAATAAAACGAATAGACCTAGATGGCTTAGTTCTTGCAGCAGTAGTATAGAAGGGAATAATATAGAAGGAACACTCCAGAAAAAGTTACATACCAGATGGAAAGCTGACAGGACTTTTAAGAATCCAAGAAGTGGAGTAAAATGAGGATATATGGAAGAAGAAGACAGAACAAAGAAAGGGGAAGCAACTAGAGTAAAAAAGGAGAGAATCATTGGTTGTCACTTTAGGCTGTGGAACATTAAAAAAATTTTTTTTTTAGTTGAAAAAATTAGAATGTTATATTAAATTTAAAAAGGCTTGTCTCGGATTTGTCGTTATGGTAATTATATGGAGATATGCAATTGGCAGCTTTTTAGCTGAATTTTACATGTCGGAAAATCTAGCTTTAAAGGGTATGTTTTTATAATCTCAGCATTCAGGTTTAACAGTTCCCAAAATAAAGCAGTTCATGCAGAATTTCTCATGCCAGCGCTATAGAATTTTCCATCTTTTATTTTTAATCTAACATTCCTTTAATTTCATTCTCTCAGGGCACTGTATACCCATGTCCAATGTTACTAGCATTTCCACTTAATACTTGTAAATTCTGTCTTGTCATTTTTGTGCTATGGTTATCTTCCTGGTGGGTGGATGGATCATGTATATATGAGAGAGAACTGCGCACTTCCTCCCACACCAAGGCTCCTATTGTTCTCATGGTGCTCTCAACTTAGCAGAGAAATTTTTTTAACAAATAATTCACAGTTATTTTTATAGAGTTTATGGTTGTTAATTCACTATTTCAATATATAAAGTGGTCACATATGACTTTGACTAATATCAAAACTGCAGAAAGCACCTGCAGCAGTAATTTCCCTTAATTACCTATGGATGAGGAAGGGAAATAGAAATTTGAGAAATTACTAGAGGAGCAGAAAGGATTATCTACTGTGCTTCTGCTTAGGGTATGTATAATTGCTGCTTTCAAAGGTGATGGCATTGAAAATGAGAAAGCTTTACTTGAGTAACAGCTAAGCTTATTGCAAGGAACGTTGCATGGGCATCTGTAAAATGCAGAAGATACTGCCTGAGTTGTATGTATCGGCTCACAGTTTTGCTGGGCAAAAGCTCGATGGTTACTCACATTAATGAGAGTTACTATTTGAGTGAGCAATAAGTATTCCTACTGAGAGAGAGAACTTCTTTAGATCAGACTATATACAGACCTCTTTATGTATGTAGATAACTCTTGTGCTCTCCTCTCAACCCATGAGAACAATTTAGGAGCCCTTTGTCCAGTCTCTAACAGTTTTGCTTTTGTCATATTCAGAGCAAACACCAGAAACACCAAGCCTTTGAAGCTGAGCTCCATGCCAATGCAGATCGGATCCGCGGGGTCATTGATATGGGGAACTCGCTGATTGAAAGAGGAGCATGTGCTGGCAGTGAGGATGCTGTGAAGGTAGATACAACAAGTCTTAGAAGATTTGCTTAGTTTTTGCTTTCAGAAGTGTTTGGATAATTGGGGGAGGAGAATGTCCCTCAAAAACAAATCTTGTTTTATAGAAGCTTTTCTATTTCAACTATGCAGTAGAAATCAGGGTAATCATTCTGCTTTGTTCTCAAGGGTGAGAAGTTTTCTGATCTTATGATCAGGATGTAAAATTTGAACTGAATTACAGCGAGGCAGCATGAAATAGTGACTGTGTAATTTGCCTATCTGGAATCAGCAGCGAAACTTGTACCTTATTCTGGTTTTGCATTTATCAGAACTTCTGGTTTTCGTTTGTAGCATTTATCTTTTCCATTTTATAACAGGCACGCCTAGCTGCCCTGGCTGACCAATGGCAATTCCTGGTACAGAAGTCAGCAGAGAAGAGTCAGAAACTGAAAGAAGCTAATAAGCAACAGAATTTCAATACTGGAATCAAGGACTTTGATTTCTGGCTTTCAGAGGTAACCAAGATTGGGATTATTTACTTGCAAGACTTATTTTTTTCTAATTTTTGATTCCCTTTGCTGATGTTAGATTTTGTGGAGCCCAGTCCACCTTTGAGCAAGTCTAGATTTATTAAAAAAAAATAATCATTATTACAACTAAAAATCTTGTGGATGTTTTTATATTGTTATTTATAAACGATAAGGTGAGAAGTAGTATATTTACATAGAATCTCTTAGGAATTAAACAGGTGATGAGGCAAAAGTTTATCCTCGCTGTAGAAAATTGAGAAGAGAATTAATTTGCACAGTTTTAAAGACATTATAATTTCAAGGGTTTTGTGAAAACACAACTTGTTCTCCATCCCCTTTTTCCTTCCCCACCCCCCCAGGTGGAGGCTTTGTTGGCATCTGAAGACTATGGGAAGGACTTGGCTTCAGTTAACAACCTTCTGAAGAAACACCAGTTACTGGAAGCTGATATATCTGCTCACGAGGTATTGCTTTTTCTTTTAGTTTTGGAAGATAAGTCAGTAATCAGCAAATTCTACAGATAACACTTCAATACATGCTGCAGTCATATACTTGTTGAAACATGTTTTCTTAATAAAAACGGTGACTCTGCACAGCAGCCACATTATGATTTTTATACTGCCGTAACAAACACAGAAATGAGATCCAAGCAATTCACACACTTTCACCCATGTTTCCAGGATCGTCTGAAGGACCTGAACAGTCAGGCTGACAGTTTGATGACCAGCAGTGCTTTTGATACATCCCAAGTAAAGGATAAACGTGAGACCATTAATGGACGCTTTCAGAGAATTAAGAGTATGGCAGCTGCCCGCCGAGCAAAGCTGAATGAGTCCCACCGTTTGCATCAGTTTTTCCGTGATATGGATGATGAGGAATCCTGGATCAAGTGTGTATTTTGGAAGTTCTAGGCTCTGGCATGGGGACACATGCTTACTGCCAGCTTGCTAACAACATTCATAGTCTGTAGCACGGTTTTAGAACTTGCCTTTTCCACAAGTATGTGCCTCTACAAGAAATCACCTTTGCCCCCCATTCAAGGAAAACTGTATTCAAAATGGTTTCAGCAGTAGTTCGGGTGTGGCTTCTTATCTACAGTTTTCTTTGGTCAAACCCCAAGAAGGAAAGCTCTGTACTGGAAAAAGTAATGCTGTTTAGGCCTGGACCAGATAACTGAAATTTTACTCTAGTCTTTTTGGGAAAGCTCCTAGCAAAAATTCAAATCTTACTTTTTCAATTTGAAGTACTTTTTTTGTTCTAGCCAGTTGTAGTAATTAATCAAATGCTCTTTCCATATTGGTGTTAGTATCCTGGGAGGAGGGAAGGAAGTGAGCCTGATAGAAATCATTCACATTAGAGCACTTTATTTTGTCATGCTTGTAAAATAAAAAAATAAAATTGGACAACAGCATGTAAACTTTACAAAAGGTATCTATGTTCTTAGAAAGAAAACAGTACAGAGAAACTCTGTCCTTCAGAGAGAAATTACAGGCCCTCTGTCACCTTTCTTTCCCCCACACATTACCCCTGAATGTGCTGCCAGGAGCCAGCTGCTGTTTGCTGATAACTCATGTACACAATTTTTTGCATCCAAGATTTTTGTGCTATGTAGAGCATTTTCTTATCTGCAGTCTTTTTTTTTTTTTTTTTTTTTTCTTTTGTCAGGTTTCACCTATAGAAGTAATTTTCAAATTTTATCTTTCTTTCTTCCCTCTTGAACTTAGAGAGAAGAAACTGTTGGTTAGCTCAGAGGACTATGGCAGAGACCTAACTGGTGTGCAGAACCTTAGGAAAAAACACAAGCGCTTAGAAGCAGAACTAGCTGCCCATGAACCTGCTATCCAGGTAAATGCTTCTCTCCTTGACATATTTCTCTATAAGCAGTGTCTTTCTTGCTTGTGGCAAATATGAAAGCCACTGGTAGGTTTGCTGGAATCCATATAGAGTGCATAAGAAGAGAGCAAGTGATGTTCCATTAACTGTGTGTTTCTCTGCTTTGCAGGGTGTTCTAGACACTGGTAAGAAGCTTTCAGATGATAACACAATTGGAAAGGAGGAGATACAGCAGAGACTGGCTCAGTTTGTGGATCACTGGAAAGAGTTAAAACAGTTGGCAGCTGCTAGGTGTGTGAGACGTGTTTTTGTAAAATTCAGTATTAATTAAAACATTTACATGGACTCATAATGACCAGATATTACTGAGTTTCAGGGGTTTAGGGTACGGGTCATTAGTTAGTAATATGATGTACTAGCACATGTCAGTGATGACAGGCTCTAGGAGACTATTGAAACGAGCTTTAGTGATAATGTTCCTCAGTAGAAACATGAGGGTTTTTTGAGGTATGCTGTGTTTAGCCTTTTCTTGCACCAGCTGGAAACCATAGACTTGAAATTAACTGGCCTTAATCCACTACCAGGATGTTTTTCTGAATAGAAGCTGTTGGGAGAAAATTATTCATTTTAGTCCTTCAGTAGCTGCAGGCTTTGTGGCCTAGTGAATTTCTAGAGCTGTAGACACAGCAGTCTGGTGCTGGAAAAGTGAAGTGTGAGTGATTGTGTGTTTAGGGTTCAGTCTCTGTACATTCTTAGGTTTTCTGCCGCTGTAATTTGTTTTTACATCTTATATCTAAAAGCCATAAAGCAACACTGTGACTAATTTTACCTTTCATTTCCCATATAGGGGTCAGCGTCTAGAGGAGTCTCTGGAGTACCAGCAGTTTGTAGCGAATGTTGAGGAAGAAGAAGCCTGGATCAATGAGAAAATGACACTGGTAGCCAGCGAGGATTATGGGGACACCCTTGCTGCTATCCAGGTATGAAGAAAGTTGTCAGCTCTTTGTTGTTCTTGTTGCATTATTGTTGGTTAGAGCTTAATGAACCTTTTCTTTAAATGTCTTTCCAATTTAGAGGCTATTGTTCGTTTCTTTTGAAGGCCTACATTGTAAAAAACATGAATTCATTTTATAAAAGCATCCCAAGTATGTTATTTCCTGTAGAAATGACTTGTAAGTTGGTGTAGCTTTGCATCTCTTGACCTCTGACGGGCAGTCCTGGTTAAATCAAATGGCTGAAGTTATATTTGAAGTCAGTATCAGTCTCCTTTTGTCCACAGAAAAACAGCAAGTTGTGCTAATCAGCTAAGATTAATAGTTTTTGTCAGAAAAAGTTTATGCTAGCTGATTATAACAATAAATTCTCTTTTTTTATTTTTAATAAGTGGTGAGAAATTATTTTTAAAAGTGACTGTGTATTGTATTTGCAGGGCTTGCTGAAAAAGCATGAAGCATTCGAGACTGATTTTACTGTCCACAAAGACAGAGTGAACGATGTTTGTGCTAACGGAGAGGATCTCATTAAAAAGGTGAGTATAAACTGGTAAATAAAAAAACCCCCAAAAACGTTCAAAGGCTACCCAAGACATTTTCATGTCGAAGTATAGTTATTCTTCTCTGAGGATTGATTTGTCATCTCTTTGAAAAGAGCTTTTACTAATTTTTTGCGGCTGAATAAGCTGTTGGTGTTAACTGCTTTCAAAGCTATTTCTTGGACAGTGGATGTACATTGAGAACAAAGTCTTTCAGTTGAAGCCCTTGCTCTGTCACCAACTTCCAGGATGCCTCGGAAGACCTTAAGCTCATATGGTATGTGGTGGGTTTTTTTCTCCTGTCATGTAGAACAATCACCACGAGGAGAACATTACTGCAAAGATGAAGGGCCTCAGAGGCAAGGTGTCAGATCTGGAGAAAGCAGCAGCTCAGAGGAAAGCCAAGTTGGATGAGAACTCTGCCTTCCTCCAGTTCAACTGGAAAGCAGATGTAGTGGAGTCATGGATAGGTATGTTCTATGTTGGGGCACAGTATCCTGTCACAAAGAAACTGAAATGCTCCTTCCTTTCAAAATATCTCAGTTTCTCACTTGCCGTTGTAACGAGCAGACCTAATTCCAAAGTAATCAGCAGTGCTATACCTGATTTATGCTTTTAGGGTAACCTTATTTGGAATAGAGGAAACATTTGAGATAGAGGTTGACATTTTTACCGAATTTGTTTCATTTTCCAGGTGAGAAGGAAAACAGTCTGAAGACAGATGATTATGGACGCGATCTCTCTTCTGTGCAAACACTACTCACCAAACAGGTTAGTGCTAATGCTGCTTCCACCACATACATGGTGGAGAGAACAGGTGAACTCTTCTGGAATACACAAGAATCTAGTATTTAAGTTTGAAATACATGCAGGATATTGGAATAGTTAAATAAAAATACAATCTAAAATATTTTGTTCTTTTAATGCTTCAGGAAACTTTTGACGCTGGACTTCAGGCTTTCCAGCAGGAGGGAATTGCAAACATCACAGCTCTGAAAGACCAGCTACTAGCAGCCAAACATATCCAGTCAAAGGCCATTGAGGCTCGGCATGCTTCCTTGATGAAACGCTGGAATCAGCTACTTGCTAATTCTGCTGCCAGGAAAAAGAAACTCTTGGAGGCTCAGGAGCATTTCAGAAAGGTGAGTGGCCAAACCATGGGGCTATACAAAAATCTTATTATTCTCTTTGAAAAAAACATACAACACTTGCAACTTCTGTAGTTTTTGATTTGCAGCTAATGATTATGGAGATCCTGGAGACTTGTCATAAGAATTTTTTAGATTCTTGCAAGAAATAAGTAATAAAGGCAAACTATCACCGATGCCTGTTAATTCCAGATCAACTCATACAGAATATTTGCATTACTGCATAACTGAATACCTAAATTGTTTTCTCTTTTCCAGGTTGAGGATCTGTTCCTGACTTTTGCAAAGAAGGCGTCTGCCTTCAACAGTTGGTTTGAGAATGCTGAAGAGGACCTGACAGATCCTGTGCGCTGTAACTCACTGGAAGAAATCAAAGCACTGCGAGAAGCTCATGACGCTTTCCGTTCTTCACTTAGTTCTGCCCAAGCTGACTTCAACCAGCTGGCAGAGCTTGATCGCCAGATCAAGAGCTTCCGTGTAGCCTCCAACCCATATACTTGGTTTACTATGGAGGCTCTTGAAGAAACCTGGAGGAATCTGCAGAAAATTATCAAGGCAAGTCACAGAGAGAGAAAGAGAATGTTTTCATAGTTTACAACCTTTCAAGTCTTCCCTGGAAGTTATCCTCCAAGATAATCAGTACACAATTTTGTCACTATACTACAGGTGGAAATATCTCAAAATTTGGGAGCAAAGAAAAAATTTCATTAGCTATAAACTTGTTTTCATGGTCTTCCATTTGTGGTCTTTCAAAAGATAAAGCACGTGTCCCTTGCTTGCTAACTATAAAATGTTTTGTGTCCATGTTACACCGTAAAGTAACTGCTGGTTCAATTCCAATTCTCAAGACTTCAGTCGGAGTGTTCTGTGGTGTCATCTTAAATGATTTTGTCTAGATATCCAGGACACTCCTTGAGCAGTCAGTCTTGTTTTGAGCTTCAGAACTGTGCTCGTATGCAGCTCTTAGTTTTTGGTTTTTATGACAGGATGAGGGCAATCACATTATTTCTCTGTTTGAAATTATTTTTGTTCATTTCTCAGGAACGTGAATTGGAGCTGCAGAAGGAACAGCGAAGGCAGGAAGAAAATGACAAATTGCGCCAGGAATTTGCTCAGCATGCTAATGCTTTCCATCAGTGGATTCAGGAGACCAGGTATAGTTTGTCTTCCCAGGAGCTGCCCTTACAGAATTACTCAGCTAATATTTGTATCCATCCTACATCTCTTTGGTCTAAGTTCTAAATGTTTCCTGCTGAAAAACAGCTATTCAGGACTTGTTCATTTCCTGCAGTTGGGATTTGAGGGGAGGCCCTGTTAGCCACAGGGAAGAGGAAGGCCATGAAACACCAGGCTTTAAAAACGCTTCTGCTTCTGAATTCATTTTCCTGCAGTAATTCCAGTTACCCAGGACTTAACTCTTCTCCCGTTATTCCTGAACTAGTCTGCAGTACAGCTGGGGGGTGGGGAACAAACAGCTTGAAGCAGACGGTGTGAAGTGCCAGTGGTGTTTCTGTTAATGCTCCTTTTGTATTGAACAGCATATTAGAAATCTCACTAGAATTTCAATAGAGAAAGAAGCTGTGAAAAAAGCTTAAGACTACTTTGTAATCATTTACCTGGGGTGCTGTCTAGTAATATGCCTTGGGAGAGGGTAGTAAAGATTTAACAACTGCGTTAGAAATAAAAAAATCTTAAGGTCGAGAATTGCAGTGAACTGAAGAGCATGTTTCTAGAAAACAGAGGTAACTGTGCTTGGACAGTGCTGTTAGCCAAGTCTGACACACTCTGGTTGTGGTTCAGAGGAGGTGAGTTCTGTTTTCTTGTAATCCTGTGATTCTCTGTCCCTGTGTGTTTACGAATAGTTCTGTATGTGTCTTCATGAAATAATGAAATATAAATACGATTTTTAACTTTTTGATGTTTGCTTCCCACCCAAATCTCTGTCCCTCTCTTACTGTCTTGTCTCTGTCCTGCTGCCTGATGTTTGGATCTTCACATTCTACAGGACTTACCTGCTAGATGGGTTAGTATTGAATTTTATATCTTTAAAAATTTGGTGATGTGTTCTGCTATGTCTGTGTGTTTTCTTCTGTCACTACATTGCTTGTGAAAGCTGCGCTGAAACCCCTTTTATTTGAAAAGAGCAATCTGTGGCTGAGGTGCACAGACACAGGAAACAAGGTTTTGGAGTAGATTAAGTATAAGCCAGTAGAAAGATAACAATTTCCTAGTCAAAAGCAGAAGAAATTATTAATGGGTAGCCACTGGCATACCATGGAAGTCCTGACTCTTGTTCTTGCTTTCTCTGAGGGCTTGCACAAGAAAAGGCTCTTAATCTGATGAGATATGGGAGAACATAGAATAGTCTGCCTTTGGAAAACAGCCGACATTCCTAGTTTTCCAACATCAGAGACTCGCCTAGTGAAATAATTTTTTCCATTATAACTGTTCTCAGAACAATTAAAGCTCCAAAGTATTGACCATTTTGGGTAAGGAGGAGGGAAGATTCCTATGAAGAGGCTTTACTGAAATTACGTATCTTAAAAGTCTGTAGTATGCAAATATGAACCACCCATTTTTTAATCTGTTGCATAACCATGCCCCACAGAGATCATATTCTTGATAGGAGAAAACAAAACCTTCCAACATGAACCCACAAACTTGCCTGGGTTTGCAGGCAGTTTGATGCTGGCAGTTTTAAGTCCGCTTTGTGTCCATGGGAGTAGTTCCTGATGAGGATGCATGCTGGTCATTTGTCAAGAAGTGGAAAGGAACTAATAAAATCTTCTAAATGTCTTCAGACTGCCAAACCCTCTGAGCGTGTGTCTGTCCATTTAAATTTCTTCAATATTAAAAATCTGCAGCACAATGGAAGCTTTGTAATAAGACATAATGTAAAATGCTAACAAATCGTGGATGGGCCTGGTGCGGAGGCCTGTGTGTCAGCCCTGTGTAAAGTGCTGGAGAGGAGGCAGAGGCCTTTCTCATAAAGAGAGAAGGCTTTTCATAATAAAAGGGTGGAATCTTTGCAGATAACTGCTTCTTATTTGCTCTGTAATGATCACAATGTCTTGTGTTCTGCTGTTTCTGCCAGATAAAAATAATTTGCCCCATTTTTGTTGTACAGTTTAATGGAACTGAGCAAATTTTCCTGGAACGGATGCTGAATTCTCTGTTCCTTTGTAAAGTAGAGTTGTAGATTAGTTCTGGTATCCAAGAATGAGCGGACAGAAAGGAGCCATTTACTAAAACATGTAGGGTCAGAGTTCGAGATCACCATGCCAAGCTCTTTTGTTGAACAAATTACCAGAAGGCTGCTGATATGCCAGGCAGAGTTTGTCCTTAAGTCTGCATGAATAGATTAAAAACGCAGATTTAGTTCAAAGAGGCATTGGCTGGGCTTAGCCTTCCTTGGCAAGAGGGCAGGCAGAGCTTCAGGGAAGTTTCAAGATAAGAGTTGCCATGCGTACACCTTGCTTTTCAGTGTGCTGTAGCTGCTTGTGTGCGCCCGGCGCTGCCTGGAGGAGGTTTTCTTTCGGGAGGGGAGAAAGAATAATTTGGAGTTTAGGAAGAATGCCTTTAAAGAATGTGTAAATGAGTTAACCGCAAGACTTCAATTTGTCTCTCAGTGAGACTCACTTTTTTGTGACTTACACAAAAATAATAACAGATTATTTTCGTGTATGTGCAACCAGCATTTGAATAATTTTCTTTCATTAAGTACTTGCTTGTGTTTGCTGCAAAGGTGGTGCTGGCTTGGAGTGTGGCTCCACTGCGGTGGCCGTGTTCTGGTGTGTTCTTTCCTCTGTTCTTTCTTTCTTCCTTTTTGGAATTTACTTGGTTTCTTTTCTTTGACTAGCATAGCATATCGTCGTGTCATTCGTGTCTATCAGTATGAAGTTGGGGATGATCTATCTGGAAGGTTTTTTCCTCTTATTTTCTTACCTCACTTTGGTTTTCAAATGCACTCTTTTAATTCCAAGGCTCGCTTTCCTTCCAACTAACTTTCACGGCTTAGAGATGCTTGGAGGTTTGTTTCCCTGTTGACTCTTTCCACGGCTGGTTCCCAGCTTCCTGCTCAGGGTTCTGGGTGTGCGCTTCATCTCTTTAGACATGCGTTGAATCTGAGCCTTAACCCTGTGGTGAGAAACACCCAGATGTTTGGTGCGTTTTCATTGCTACAGAGTGATTCAGCACTTGAAATCCCTTTCTCAAGAAGCTCAAAAGCACGTAGGATATATTTCAGTGGGGATGAGAACCTGGTTTTAGTGACTTAAATACCACAGAGTCAAAGGAGAGGACAGCCCACCTGCACAGCACCCAGACTTGCTGTCCGTGCACAGGTCGTTCAGTATGAACTCTCACCATACATGTTGGAAGGACAGAGATTCTTGAACACTGCTGCTTAAAGGTTGCTTAGGATCTTGGGGCGGGGAAAGCAGCATCCAGAGGCTTTCCATAGCTAGTCCATAGGAAGTAGATCTTGGAGACCATCACCACAGTGGTGACCTTTATATGCTGACGTGGGGGCTGCAGTGTGCCAAGAAGCTCAGTGTGGAAATTGGACTGAGAGGAGTGGCTGTGCCTCAGTTTCTCTGGGTGCAGGATGGGAGAGGTGGGGTGGGAAAGGCAACTGTCCACCAACCACTGCTGTGTAGGAAGGAAAGGTCCGTAGTTTTCTGCAGAGATTATGCCATATTAAGATTACTTTTAAACCAAACCAGTATTTTTCAAGATCTTTTTCCCCCATTTTATTCCCATGTAACACACCTCTGTAGAGCTCCTATACCTTACTGGCAAATCCAGCCCATCTCCAGTGAATCACCTGTAGTTCGTGTGTGCGTGTGTGTGCTGGGCACGGTGGAGTGGGGTGGGACTGCACTAAGTTTCTAATTTCATTAGGTCCAGTAAAGCGGGCGCTTTGGATCTGGCATGAAGTGTGGCTGCTGATCATGTTGCCTTTCAAATGGGGCTAGAAATTAACTATATAGAGAAATAAGAATCAAGATGTACACATGTCAGTCTGAAACAGGATGAGTCAGAATAAATGAAACACAAAAAATGTTTAAATATCTATAGAATAATACTGCTGTAAAGATTTTTAATTTCAAGGAAGGACTGTTAATTTCAAGCCCCACCTGCCATTTTTATGGGATAAGTGCATTCTCTCACTGTGATTCTATGCTTAGGTCTTGTATGGTGGAGGAATCGGGAACGCTGGAATCACAGTTGGAAGCTACTAAAGTAAGCAATGCTCACCTATTGCTAAAACACCTTTCCCGACTGATGACTTGGGAACACAGGGTGGGAATGGAAATGCATGCAATTGTATGGCAAAATGTGAATTGATTTTACACATTTTGAGTACTGAAGAGACCTTTGGGATTATCTATTTACGTATCCAATGTCAACTTACATCACAAGCTGTTAAACACCACTCTGATGTAGTTTTCCTTTTTGTTCTTTTTTTCCTAAATGAGCAGGGTAGGGCAGAGAAGATACAGTATTTTCAGCATGTTTCCTAATAAGAGGGTTTTTTTCTCTGAAGAACGTGATTGCAAGCCCTGTTGGTTTCCAATAGTGTGCATGAAGACAAACATAGTTTTGAGTACTATATCACAAATCCCAGTGTGTATATATATATATATATATATGTATATATATAATCCCAGCAGAAAAAGAAGAGTATAACCCTTCCTCCCCTGCCTGCCTGTGTTCTGACTTTTTAAGGGGTTTTTTGCACTCCTTGATTTTCTCCTTTTCACTCCCTCCTAACAGCGCAAGCACCAGGAGATCCGAGCTATGAGGAGCCAGCTGAAGAAGATTGAGGACCTTGGAGCAGCCATGGAAGAGGCACTTATCCTGGACAACAAATACACGGAACACAGCACCGTGGGGCTGGCACAGCAGTGGGACCAGCTTGACCAGCTGGGGATGAGAATGCAGCACAACCTGGAACAGCAGATTCAAGCTCGGTATTGCCTACGCCACGTGTGGTGTAAAGCGTGTCTAACTTGGGGAGGAGAAAAGACAGGAGACTCATGTGCTTGTGTCTGAAAACAAACCTTGTGTGGTCTGTGCTAATGAGCCTCTCCTGTGCTCTGACTAATGGGTGTAGTGAGCTCGTAAATCCCCACCACCTCCTGGCTCTCTTCAGAGGGATGAAGTTAGCAGTTTTGGAAATAGTTCCTGTTGGCCATTAGCAGTGATGACATCTCGGGGGAATTGATTTATTCTGTTGAGCTGTGGTGATGTATTGTTTGCTCACTTGTCCTCACCTTTTGATGCAGACGCTGGCCTGGGGCAGATGGACTCCAGCAGAGTTCTGCAGTTTAGGAACTGTTGACGAGCTTTGCTTCTTCCTTTTCAGAAACACAACTGGAGTCACCGAGGAGGCCCTTAAGGAGTTCAGCATGATGTTCAAGTGAGTTGCAGGGAAAGCATGCCAGAGGAAACGCTTGTGAGATATTTCTGGCACGTGGGATGGCTCCCGTTCGCAGGATTCTCTGACTGATCTGTTTGTAGCTCCTCTGTTGTCTGCCTGATTTTGTGCTGAGCTGCTCTGATCTCTGCCAGATGGCGGGACCCTCCGCAGACAAGGCTGCCTGGAAGCCTCTCCTGGGCACCCTCACTTGTGGGTGGGCACAGTGGTGTAGAAACTGGGACTGCCAATGAATTCCAGCTGGGAATATAGCTGGTTTTTGGATGCTTTTTAAGCAAAGTAAAGAATTTGTGCTTACTTTTTATGTAAGTTAGATAGAACTATTTATTGATTCAAGCTGATTTGTCTAGAATAGTGGGCTAGTTATAATCTATTGTAGTTTTCAGCCCACTTTTTATAGCTTTGAGTACTCAACAACTGACACTTAAAACTGTGGCTTTGTTTTTAGGCACTTTGACAAGGACAAATCTGGACGACTTAATCACCAGGAGTTTAAGTCTTGCTTGCGCTCTCTTGGCTACGACCTGCCTATGGTTGAGGAAGGAGAGCCAGACCCAGAGTTTGAGTCTATTCTTGACACTGTAGATCCCAATAGGTATGTGGGTTGGACCTTTTATTTCTATATTGCAAAATACTGTATCGGTAACCTTTGGGAGGTTGGCCTGAAGGTCTCTTGCAAGCTGAGCGCTGTGCTTACTTCTGTTGTGGAGAGGCTATGGTTGTTTTCACAACAATTCATGTAAAAGAGACTTTATGAAGGTGAGAGTGACATCCGTGAAGAAGAAATTCAGTTTAGAAAATGATCTGGTGTTGACAGCCTCCTGCGTTAAGACTTTCACTCCTCCCAGAAAAGTTGAAGCCCCTCTCAGGAGGGTGTGGAAGTGCTGTGCTCGGGTATTAATGGACAGCAGTGTTCACATGCTGTGTTTCACCGGCAGGGATGGACACGTCTCACTGCAGGAGTACATGGCGTTTATGATCAGCAGGGAAACAGAGAACGTGAAATCCAGCGAGGAGATCGAGAGCGCTTTCCGCGCCCTTAGCTCCGAGGGGAAGCCCTACGTGACCAAGGAGGAGCTCTACCAAGTAAGTACTGGTTGTGGCTCACCAGGGAGGAGCAGATGGAGACTTTTTGTTTGTGGATTGTTAACGAAGACCAGCATTAATTGCTTGGAGGTTCATGTCACTGTGATTGAGTCATTTCTGAACCTGCCAGGGTATCCTCCACACAGAAGTGATGGTAACAGCCCTACCCAGTTGCTTTCTTGGCTCTATAGAGGAAAAGCTTTAACTAACTGCCAAACTACTTGGGTTGAGTAAAACAAGAGCTACTCAAATGCCTGGGAAGGGGATGCATTCACTGTGTCTGTCCTCAGAAACTGACGCTTTCCTTTCATCGCTTGGGAGACTAGAGGGAGATGTTTCTCCAGACAGTGATTCACAGGAGAAACTTAAGCCTAAGCTTAGACAGCATGAACATCTCCTCCCTCTCACGGCCTTGCCAAGACAGCAAGTTTTTCCTGTCTAAATCCCACCAGCTGGCAGGGAAATAAAGAGGTTGCGCTTCTTCCTTGTATCAGTTACCTGTTCTGTCTCCTCTTTGGTGGGAAGACTCAGGTCAGAGCTTCCAACCCTTAACCAAACAGTGCAAACAGCCAGAGCATTTCCGCACGAGCCGTAGTTCTGCTGCTCTGGCTTCTGCCCCGAGCTGTGTGCCCCTGGGAATGGGAGGGCTGCTTGTAAATGCCCCATTCCGCAGCCTCATAGTGCCTGTCCCCACCTCTGCGCTTTGTCTTTGTCTTTCAGAACCTGACCCGGGAACAAGCCGATTACTGCATTTCTCACATGAAGCCCTACATGGACGGCAAGGGCAGAGAACTTCCTTCTGCCTATGACTACATAGAATTTACACGTTCACTCTTTGTGAATTGATCTAAAACACTAGTACCAAAAGATGCAAAGAACATGCTCACGTTTGCTGACTATAGCTCTGCATGTGTCTCTCTCTCTCTCTTTGTGCTCTACAATAATCAGTGTTACTTTATGATGTAACCTTAAACTGCTTAGCTTAAAACTCTTAGGGAAAACAAACATATTGCCGTGTGCTTCAATAAAAGTTACTGGTCGAACCACATCATCTTGTGTTTAATGGCTAAATGCAAATTTAACTGTTAGGTGGATGAAACTCCAGCTGTCATAGTCACGTGTGTTGTACAGGCCAACCGTGTGGAAGAGGTGAGTGCTCAGGCAACTTTTCCTGGAGTCAGAGTAGTACCAGGGCTCACGCAGCTGGTTGTGTTGCTGCCTTAGTCCGTGATCTCGCTTGCCAGCTGCTCCAGACGATTCAGTTCCCTAGGTCCCTGCTCAGTGAAGTCAGAACTCAGCTGCCAGACTTTGACTGTACCGGTAGCATCCCCTGCTGCCAAGAGCTGAGTTTGCTTGATGTTAAATTCTAAACAGTACACAGGGCATTCACCCGCAGCCTGCTTTATGGAAACGGCCGGCTTCTGCGAGCTCTTCTCAAAGTCAAACAGGTACACATCTCCTATAAAACAGAAATGTTTATTGCAGCTTTATGGCATCGGACTTTGTATTTAACAGCAGATGAGCATCTACTTGGTCTGGAACTTAGTTGTTCTTTTTAACCTATTTCCCCTTGCCTCTGGTGGTGTCTAGGCTGTGATAGACAGCTGACAGCACTGCAAGGCAGCGCAGATTTATTCTGCTGTCAGAGAGCTGAAACCAGCTTGCCAAATTCTGTGAAATCTCAATTCCTTAACTCAAAAATGTTTGGGCAGTTTTCCAAGGAAAAAGTTCTTGGTTTAAACCATTAGCTCTAGAAGTAAATGTCAAAAACAAGGAAGCTGGAAATAAGTTTTAGCCACAGTAATCTTGCCATGTTCTATCCCTGTGAATGGCTGTGGCAACAGAAGTAAAGGTATTGTCAAAAGTGAAAAATAACTGTGACTGAAGTAATCTTGCTAGAGTTAGACATTGATCTGTTACACTAATTACACAGTACAAACAATGGTCACTGCTCTCTGCTTGTGGGAAGTGCTAATCAGTACAATTAACTTGTACGAATTAATACCCAGCACAATCTTAAATTTACATCTGAGAATAGGCACCTGCAGTTACTTGCCTTCCCCAGATGCAGCTGCGAAGACCAGTGGTCGAACTGGAGACCAGCGTACACAGAAGAGGTATTTCTTTGATAACTGAAGAGAAATGAGGGGTTGTGTCTGCAACATGGAGTGCAAGTGAACTTGTCCATCAGTCCCACAGCTCAGAAAAAGGTTCCTGGGGGACGGAGGAAGCAAAAAACTTTTTTGGCTTTATTGCTAAAGATACAGAACAAAATCCGCTACAGGAGCGTAATCTTGGACAACATTACTGCTTTGCAGAGGTCTGAATGTGTTTCCCAAAGCAGTGATTTCCAAGCTGTACCCGGGGGATGTGGTCTGCTGAGACACAGCTTTGTTACCGCCCACAGTTAAGTTTAAGGAGGGCTCATGTTGTCCACTCAGTATTGCTGGTGGTTTGTGGGCCAGGGATGCCTGAGAACTGCTGATCCAGAGACAGGCATTGTTAGAACTGGGTTTGTCTCATGCAAATTAAATGCAAACCTGGGCTGTCAGCATGTTTCACAGAAATATGGCTCGGGGCCTCTTCCATGGATGGTGGGTAAATGCAGGCAGAGATGCGAGCTGCTAATTTAAATTCAGGCAGCTACTAGTAAGATTTCTAACTGGGCAGATCACTTAACCACTGATAAATAGATGACTTTTTCAGCTCCTCCCCATGTCTTTAAATTGATCTTTAATATTAACATCTAGGGTGATCTAAGGAAGGTGCTAATGTTCTTCCCTGGCCTGAGTGCAGATGCTTTTTTTTGTGTTACTCATGTAGTGCCCACACGCAGCATATTCAAGTGGGCAGCTTCACTAGAGCCAATGGACATTGCTTCTCCTACGACGGGAAGTTACTTGATCAAGTTCCCAATGATGGTGACCCTTTTTTGGAACTTGTACACACGCACCCCCCGGGGCTATTTGAAAAATGCATGTTTAGAGCCAGACAATAATTGTGTCCAACATGCAGCACCAGTGTAAATTCACAACACTTGCCTGTGGAAGGGCGAGCAGCTCACGGAGTACACCGGCCCACCATGCGGGGAGAAGGCGAGCTCCGCTGGTGCCCTGAGGGGAACAGAACTGCGTGTCGGATGGAGAGCCAGCGTCTCCGCTGCAGTGGAGCACTTCAAGGAATAGCCGCCTTCCACACCGACAATGAACACGCGGTGATCAAAGTGTGAAAAAGAGAGCGAGGTCACACCCACGGCTGCCTCTCCCCCGGTGAACTGGGAGAAAAAGAGACAAAGCTGTTGTGAGCGCTGGGCGCTCCAGTGAAATGCACGCACAGTTAGAGCAGTGTGAACCACCCTGCCAGGGACCCAGCGAGCTGTTCACTGCACAACTTGCACCAGCTGCCATGTTTGCAGCACTGATCAGCCTTTAACCTCTGCAGCATCCTCCTACAAGGGGATTCATGTGAATTAATATTATTACAAGCAAGTTCTCTTCATCCCAGCAGCTTCTCCTTAGGGCAGGGCAAAAGCCAGGCTGTTCCCAGTTTTCCAAGGAGTGATTTCAGTATGGGACAGGAGAGGGGTATAAGGGTTAGTGCATATGTTCAAAAGGGACTTTTCCTGGCCCTTCTCATGTGGAAGGCAAGCTCTGCCACAGCAGCTCTGGAGTTAAGTGTTTTTATCAAATCAGCCCTCTTTGAACTGCTGAACTCACCTTCTTCAGCCAAGTGCTGCGAGGGATCTGCTGAGCCACCATGGCAAATCCTTCGGCCAAGGCCAGCCGACCATCTCGCTCCTCCCTCCACACCAGGATCTTCCCGTCCGTCGACACGCTCAAGAGCCGGGAGTTGTTTCTGTGCTTGGCGTCAGGTAACCAGTTAACCTGTTCCAAATGCCATGAGCTCATGACGAGGGGGACTGTCACAACTGCCAAGCCCTCACTGAGCAGCCTGCAGTCCCCTGACCCGCCAAGACGACAAAGGAGCAGAGCCAGGCGGCAGCCAGTGATCTTGGTACTGAACCAGCATCTGCTGGCAGCTGGCACAGGGATGTAGATGCTAGGAGGGAAATGTGTTTAGGTGTTCAGGGCTGAATTCTGTACTGCAGTTTCTATGGTTCACCTGCCATCACGTTGGAGATGTGGTATTTATAGCACTTTCACCCAGCTATAACCAGGAGCATTTTCCTGACTTTCAGATGAGAAAACACACAGATTGCCCAGAGTCACAGGACCCCAGAAGGACAAAAAAACATGAGAAAGCCAGACCGCGTGACATGCTCAAAGCACGTAGCTTTAAGCTTCCAACTAGGGATCGGTGATACTTTGCTACTTACATTTTTTAAACCACTACAAGTATTGTTAGCTGCACCTACATCAATAAAGAGTTACAGCATGGGAATGGGCCTACTCTTCATTTATCCTGAACAGTGAGAAGTTATTTTTTAAAGCATGAGTGTCAAGTTCAGCAAATGCCTGTTCAGTAGCTAGATTTGGGAAAAAATAGCCCATCAAAAGGGAACGTAACTGCAGAAATGTAGCAGCCTGTGGATAGGAGCTGAAGGGGTGAAATAAATAGAGCAGTGGCAACTCTTGCCTCCCCCAGCCGTGTCTGGTGTAGATGTTCTGTTACCTGATAGACTGGATCAGTGTGAGTGTCATCTGTCATCCCTGTCCTCCACATCACAGGGTCTTCTGTTCTGCTGGTATCCCACACCACCAGCTCCCCACTGAAAAGGCCACCTGAAAGGACAAAGATAAAACATCTAAGGTCTAATAGCTCAGAACAAATGCAGCTATGGTGGAAACAGGCCCACCAGCTTCAAAGGACTGGCAGCTATATACAGGGCACAGTCAGCTCTGGTGTAAGAGAATATAGCTCTACCAAAGTAAGTACACTCTTCCCACTTACACCCAGGACTGAATTTCCTTCTATCATCTCTCTCTGAGGAGATGATATAAAGGCAGCTGTCACTGAAAAAGCAGCAAGTCCCAGTTCAGAAGCAACAGTGCATTTGTCGATGTTGGTGAGCATTAGTTCCTCAGTTGGAACCATTACTTCTGCAAGAAATCTTAGGCTGAGCTGAGAGAGAGTAAAAAAAAAATGATCCAAGCTGAAGGAAATAAGGGTACATTTCAGATAGGATCTAAGGTAAGAGCAACCTACCAGCTATCAGTGCAGGCTGAGAGGGGTGGAAAGCCAGGCACATGACAGAACTGGGAACATCCACCACTAGGTCAGGGTGCTGTGGATTCAACCCTCTTCTGTCCAGATTCCAGGTACAAACATAGGATTTTTCTGTGCTCCAGTCCCCACCATCCAACCTGAAGAAGAGAAAGCTACGTCTTGCCTTCTCTGTTCCACAGAGAATCCCAGTCTAGGAGAGCTCTGGTATGCCCCGTTGGTCATTTAAATGTGCTGCTTTGTGGCTTGAAGGAAAACTGAGGTGAAGGGATCATGAGGTGATGAAACTTCTCTGCAGACTAGTATATATACAGTACATGTCAGTGTACTTACAGAACAAAGTGCCAGCAAGTAAATCTCAGGTACAATTCACTATTCCAAGACCTACCAATCATTCAAATAATGGGAATAATCTAAAGGGCGCATACAGAAAGCTGCTGTGAGTATTTGGGAATGAAAATCCAAAGAGACCAAATTGCTGCTGATTTGCAAACTGGCTGAGCTGCAAACCAAACCATGTTTCCTCTAAACAAGTGCTCAAAGATCCAGTCTGAGAATACACAGCAAGGAATATCTTACCTGGAGGACTGATAGGGGCTGAAAAGACTTACTGAGTCTTGCTTGGCCTGAGATAAGCAGCATGATTTGAAGTGCAGGTGCCTCCACAGGAACAGAGAACATTCTTCACAATCACCAAATGGTGTTGATGACCCTGCACAAATCACGCCACGCACCCCAGCTCTAGAGATTTCAATCCAGTCCTATGCCCATCATACTTGTTTGCCATAAGTGGATCATGAGTTATTACTCTGGGATACTAACAGACACCTGCCACTCTAATTCCTTTGTTATTTCTACCTCCTTCATTCATCAGATGCTTAACAAAATGTTACAGGTATTCTGTCACTAGCACCACACTGACCAATATGATGTCCCATCTTGCTACAAGGGGACGATATGGAGGACAGAGATCCACAGAACAGTCAGTAGTCTGGACAGGAAGCAATGATTTTGGGCCTGACTTCCACTCCTTTATTTGATGCTCTTAATTCTTTTATTGGAAGAGATATGGTCAAATAAAAAAAAGCAATTTTTCATCCAATGGGTAGTCGGATCTGTTAAACTCCTTATTAAAGGATGTTGTAGATGCTAAAAGTTTACACAGATTCACAGACACTGTGTAAGTTCATGGAATGGAATTCTACCAAGGGTAACCACAGACATAGAAACCACATTCTAATCTGAAAACAGCTGTAGACTGGGAGAGCAGAAGGAGCAAGTGACATACAGGTCTGTCCTGTTTTACTCTTCCCTATGCATTCACTCATGGATACCCTTTTTGCTGGGGCTTTTAATCTAAGGAAAAGGTAACGGAACGAAAAAGAAATAAGGGCAGCAGTAGGGCACAGAAAGGAGAGGCTGCTATAGACATTCATTGGATTAGATGAATGTTTTGTCCAACCCTCTTTTCAGAAATCCTTAAATGTTTGTTAGCATATGTCCGTGCCATCAGGTACACGCGTGAATGGGTGCCAGGTTCATCTGGGGTGCTAAGAGACCACATTAAAACAACATGATCTTCAGTGAAGATAAGCACGTACCTCCAAACCTCACCTACACTTATCTGCAAACGCATCTGCTCTTTACATTTTCTTTTCAAACAGAATCTAACTAGAAACAAATCAGTAAGAGTACATGTATCTGTTTTTGGGGCAGAGGGCAAGGTAGAAGAAATAGAAGCCATAATTTTAAGACTGCCCTGAGATTTTGTTTCTTTGAATATGAATTATTTAACTTGCAGAAGGTGTATCTATACGTCCAGTTTATTACTGCAGAGAAAGCAAACATACCTAAAACTCGGGTCAGCCTGAGACATCGCATCAACTTCAGTTGCACTCTGAATCCATTCAGATACTCACCGGCCATACGAGCATGCAACAACGGATCCGGTTGCATTCCATGAGACGCTGGTAACCTGTAGGTTTTGATCCTGAGCCTCTGGGTATGACAATGTATGCAAACACAACACCTGGAAGAGATCAAATTCAAGCACTGAAGCAACAATCTCCGACCACAGAGAAATGAGATCTGTGCACACCCCTGCATATGATCACATGGTTACAGTGTTGGCTTCCCCTCTGTCCAAATAGCACATAGATATATGTGAAAAAGTTGTTGAATTCTTTCGGGGAAAAAAACCCACAGCACACGACCCTACCAAACCAACTGTCCCCTCATAATTACCCCTCACAGACTGCATACTTCAGGGGCTGCACAACAACTCTGGAAGGCTGTGCTGTAAGGATTTACAGCAGCCTTCCAGTTATGACTCTAGCACTCACTAAGCTTCACCAGCAATCGTTTGAAAACAACTGTAGCAACATGTACTGACTGATACACAAATTGCTTCCACTCTCAAGCACCATACGCTAAACAAATATAACCTAAATAGGAAGAGCTGCCAAATCACTGACTGCAACTGTTCCTAGATACCTGCTAGGCTAGCATGCTCTAAAGGGGCTACTGGAAGCTGAAGATAAGCCTACACCAACTGCAGGCTTCCTTCTCACTAAGCTGCTGCAACGTAGTCACTAGCAGGAAGAACAGTTTTACCAAGCAAGGCCAGGTGACAAGCAGGGAGAAAGCTGGAAAAAAAACCAACTAGTAATGTCTAATTATTAGCATCTGGCAAGAACAATCATAGCAGTAGGAAATAGAACTAGCGAGTTAGAGCCAGTGCAACCAGGTCTGCTTGGGTAATGACAAGGATCTGAATTCTGTCAACTTACTGCTTCGTTCTGATCTGTCCAGTTCACTTCAAAGCCATCAAAGGCACGGCTTTTCCAGTTTTTATTTAGCTCTTTGATAACAGCATCTTCCACTCTCTGAAGGAATGATAGAAGGCTAGTGTAATCTACTTGGACTTCTTGCTGGAAGTCTTGGAGAGCATCTTTACTTTGATCCGTCTGCACAGTGGCATCTCGGCTGGTATGAGATTGTGCTGCAGTTTCTACTGTTGAAATTTGCTCAGTCTGGCAGCTTTTCTAGTAAAAGAAGACAGACAGTCTATAGTCCAAACACAAAAAAAGAATGCTGCACAAAACATTCAAAGCATCTTCCCCTCTTTGGCATTTCATAAAGACATTCAAGCACATTTGCACACCTGTGGTTCATTGTTAAAAGCAGGGTGCCCCTATAACTGTCCAGGTGTCGGTGATCTGTGACCTTCACATGATCTGATCTGAGACTGAGATGCCTGAATGCCAGTCAAATTCAGGCCACGTGCTCTACAGCACGGAATGGGGAGGATGAGAGAAAGCAAAAAGGCAGGGAGCCTCCAAAGGAAACAGCAAACACCAAATGCGATGACAAGCGCAGTATTATCAGCTCTCAGACTACTAGCTTTGTGGCAGCTGCACGTGTGTTTTTTTGCCAGTTTGTATAAAGGGCCTAAATTAGTAAAATGCTGCAAAGGGGCAGAGCCAGCAGGCAGACACCGGCACCACGGGCCCGCCCGCCGCCGGCTCTGCCCCGGGCACCGGCAGGGACGCAAACTCTCTGCGGAGAAGGTCTTCGTGCCGGGCCGAGCTGGAGCCAGCGGGACCTGGCGCGGGGGGGGGGTCACCGGAGGGGACGAGTCGGGGCCCGGCCGCCCCTTCAGCAGGACCGGGGCGAGGGAAGGCGCAGGCCGCCTCGGCTCTGACAGCCGCCTCCGGCCCGGCCCGGCCCCTCCCGGCGGCGTAAGAGCGAGGCCGAGGCCAAAGCCGAGGCCAGGGCCGCCCCGAGGGCCGCCCGGGGTCTCTCACCGCCTCGCAGCGCGCGGTCCGGGCGCTCCTCCACAGCGACTCCACGTCGGCGCCGGGCGCCGTCCCGTCCGCGAACATGGCGGCGAGCGGGGGTCGCGGCCCAGCCGGCTCCCACCGCCCGCTCCGCGGGTTCCCATGGAAACGGGCGAGGCGCTGCGGCGTGACGTCACCCCGAGCGACGAGGCCGCCGGCCTGCGGGCGGTAAACTGACCCGGGCGGGTGCCATGTTGGGGAAGGGCACGGAGGGTCCGTGCTGGGCGGGCGGCGGCTCCGTGCGGGAGAGGGGCACGGGCTGGCCCCGGCGGGCGCCTTCCTTAGTGCCGTAGGTCCGGCGGCGGCTTCCCCTTCCCCTCCGGCCGTACCCGCGCTGCGCCCCGGCCGGCCCCGCCGGAGGCACCAGTGGCAGCGCCGGCGGGAGGGCGCAGCGGGTGCCAGGAGCTAAGATGGCGCCGGGGAGGCGGGGGGGGTGGCGACAAAGCCGAGCGCGGGGAAAGGCCGCGGCGGGAAGGGCGGTATTGTGAGAAAAAAACGATGTTTGAGGAGAAATCTGATATTCGGCGACTGGCGGCGCAAAAATCCCGCAGCGCTCAGCGGTACGAGTTGCGTCCCGTGTGGCTGCTCCGGAGCCGCGGGCGTCCGTCGCGGGGTGCCGCCGGCAGATGCCGTCGTGCAGCGGGGAAGCGGGCCTGGGGCTCCGGGCCGAGGAGGAGTTATTTGTAATGCTGGAAACGCGGGTATAAGTACACGGCTTCGGTTAGCGTACGCGGCATGCGCTTGCCGAGGAAATGGGGTAGAGGAGTCGACTCAAAACATGCGTGTAACGCCTGGCGTGCGTTTTGAATTCCTCCCTTTCTGTGTTGGTTGGTCTTGTTGAGGGAATTACGGTAATTCGTACTGTGGGTGAATTACTGCTTGACCTCACTCCGAGTTTGCTGCATGCCAGCTGGGTTGCCGGAGCTGGGCAGCTCTCCCGGGCGCACTGGAGAGCTGTAGTTAACCTGGTACAACATCTGCCTGTCAGTGCGGGCACAGCTGGATAACGGTCATGCTACTTGTGTCCGCAGAAACATTTACCGGTGTCACAGCTTCCTTAAGTAATTATTCCTAACAGGTATGACTGTGCTTACAGGTTTTTTTCTAAATGTAACTCCGTTGGAACAACTTAATGATGAACACAAAGGCTAAATTTAGCCCTGGCATAAGCAGGCACAGATGCGCTAACTTCAGCAGAGTTATTCCTGCTGTTGCTGGGAAGGAGTTTGGCCTGTATGTAAAACTCAAGATTACAGGATACAGAGTAGGCGCTCGTGAGAACGGACGTAGCGCCGCTTTAGCAAATGTGAATCCATTTATGTCAGAGCCGAGTGCAGCAGTTCTTCTGAGGAATTTAAAGTACTTTACAAATAATAGTGAAATAAGATTCCCTAAAACTCAAGATAAAGAAATTTTATAGTCATTTTACAGATAGTGAAACTGAAGCAGAAAGAGGTTAAGTGGCACCTCCTTCAAAAGCAAGGGAAGAAAGTCCCGATGGAATTGATGCCTCCAGATTTCAAATCCTGTACCATGTATCTACTGTGATTCTTCCCCTGGTTTGTGTGGACCTTCATGATACTCCATAGTACAGCTAAGAACATAAACACGTTCTTGGGTTGGACTGCTGGTCCTTTTAGCCCTGTAGTCTCTCTCTAATTAGCATAGGAGTCAATCTGAATTTCCAGAGTTCAAGTTCAGCATCTCCTGCAGCAGGATGCAGCTGGTATGTGTGGAAGCTCTAACAGTGGCAGTAGGAGACTGTGCTTTAGTGACAGGATGCAAGTCTGACCACTTTCATAGTCCACTTCTCTTGTAGGCAGGTCCCTGGCACCTTGCTTTTGGTCAGCGCCATGTGGCAGTGAATAATGGACTAGATGGACCATTGGCTTGACCAAGAAGGGTGGGGTTTTTATGTCCTTTTTTTATGGTATGGCTTATTTTTTACCAGGTCAGATATCAGGATGTGAATTACAATACTTAATGACAAAGTACACTCTGCTGACCTTCTCTACCAATTTTTAACACAAGTGAAACATCTCAAAAGCCACAGCTCTAGAATTCTTCTTTAGATTTTCAACCAGGTGTCTGTAGCCATGGGTTTGAGACTACTTTACTGTCTTTATTTCTCATCCAGCTTTCTGTTTCCACCTTGTTTTAAACATCCATTTACAAAGCAGCTTTAAAAGACATAACAGTATTGGAAACAATGTACTGGTTTTGTCACAGCAGGATTCCAGTCCCTTCTCTGGAGAAAATACTTGATGTTCTGCCTCAGTGTATTAATTCAAGAACTCATCTGCTATATTGTAAAACAGTGCTCTGCTGCTATTATTAGTGAAATCCTAGTACAGCACTTACTGAGAAGTGCTTATTTTTTAAGAGATCAGCTTGAAGATGCAAAACAGTAACAAGATCATCTGTCCCTTAGTGAAATAAATATATTTTCTACTCAAATTCAACAACCCTATTAAAAGTACATAAAGCGAGCATTGTTGGATGAGTGTTTCTAGTGCAAATAGTTAAATGGAGGAAGTAGGGGGACTTTTTTATCTCAATTTACTTTGTGTTGAATAACTGATACTAAATGTTTGAACCCAATAGCAGAGCGGTTTTTTAAGAGGTTCTTGATGTTTTAAGATTTATCACCTATAAATAGATCATCTTATGTCATCACTAAATTATCTTTAATTGGTATGATTAGAACTACCAAGGAATATTACTGTTTGGTAGTAGATTACATATTACAAGCATTAATTGATATACAGTCTGGATCATAATGAAAATGCTAAGTGCAAATTGCAATTTAAAAATGTTAAATAACTTGTCAGAGGGAATTTAGGGAGAAAAGTTAATGCTTTTTGAGATGGCAAAGTGAGATAAGAAAACTGGATTTGAATATGTGAAACAGACCAAAACCAAATCAACAATTTTTTCAGCAAGTAATATGCAAAGTTACTGCAAATATAGTACATGTTCCCCATAATGTGGTGCATGTCTGGACTTTCTCTTCCGTGAGGATGAGAAAGGAGCAAACAGCTCCAGAAGATGACTGTTCTAAGTAATTTCAGTTTAATCCTTCTTTATTCTAGTATCTCGGATTTGCTGGGGTTTCAATATATCAACAGTATTTCAATAAATTGTATCTTGCTTTTTTGTTCTGGCATGGCAGTATCAGATATGTAGATATTTTTGTTTTGACATAGTAACAGTACATTGGAAATAAGGTAAAATCAGGGATAATTCGGGGAGGGTTGTTATTAGCCTGAGGCCACTAAGTCTCTCTAAAGTGGTTATTATTACTACAGTGCTGATCTGTGCTTTTTCTTCTTTGTGTTTCATGAGACAAAGTATTAATAAGTGTTCACTTTCACATAATGGAGTAAATCAGCATCAGAAAACAAACAAGAACAAGAGAAGATTGAGGTAAAGAGAAAGCAGTGTGGGAAGAAGCACTGGGGGAGAAAGTATCAGAAAAAAGAATGAGATATAACAATAAACGTGCACACTGGGGGTTTGATTTCTGTGACCTGGAGTAAAACAAACATTCTAAGCTACATCTCAGTAAAAATTCACCCACTAGTGGGTGTAGTAGCTGCCCTCTATTTGTGATAAATGAAACAATTGAGTTCTGCTGAGGCTTCAGACAGCCAAAACAGCAGTCTCTACCTAAAAATAGAGAGACATAACTGAGCCTTCCCCTTTTACACCTTCCCCTCCATTCCCTCCACTCCAAACAGATGCAAGTAAGGATGAAGAAAGCAACATGCATAGTTAAAACAAGAATTGAGTGTCTGGCTATGAGAAAGAGCTCTTGGGGCTTAGATTGGCAGTGAGGGGCTTGAAATGGGATCAAAGGCATTGCCTTTTACTGATTGATGGTTCTGTTCAGAGGAACAGAACTTTTTATATACTCTCATGTATTTAAAAAAAAAAAAACACAGAACAAAATACAGCCAAACAACAAAAGTCTTCGTACAATAAAAAGGGTTTGTATCAAAGAATCGTCACTCCGGAACCTACTTGTCTCCCCAGCTAGTATAACCAGCAAGACCTAATTCTGTTTCTCTGATTGTTCATTTCAAACCTGTGCACTACTATATTTCCTAGCATGACAAATTTGGTTTGGCTGGGGTCTGGCTACTTAACTGTATTGCCTTTGAATTAAGCGAAGTATGCTGTATAGAGTCTGAACTGGCTTTATGCTGACATTTTGTGCTTGTTTTTTGGGTGTAGACAATACCTGATCAGTTACTCCCATACTGTTTAGTTTTGAACTAGATCTTGAGTGTCATTTGCTTGAGAGTGAGGTTTTTTGCTCTACTGATCTAGAAGTTAGTCTCACTGAGACTCAGAGGTCTGTGTTAAATGGAAATATCCCTAGAGAAAAATAATCAAGATACTATCCAAAAGGAAAATTACTGGAAAGCCCCTTACATCTGCAGCATTATTTAAAAGGACACCTCTTTAGTTTCATCAATAGTCTGGTGTAGCTCGTTCCCAAAAGTTTGTAGCAACTTTAGCACTTCAGCGACAGCAGCACGCTATCGTGCTACTGTAGGTGGTGATTTTGGAGTTCAAGTGCAAGACCAAGAAATAATGAGTTGACTGAAGTCTGTTTATCTACAGTGTTACCTGCGATACTCCTCATCTTGTACTTGGAATATACCACAAGCATTTATTTTACCCTTGCCAAAGCTCTGCAAGGTAGAGAACTGCTGGTGCCATTTTTTGACAGAGGAAATTTCAGGCGTAAGGGTTAGATGACTTGCCAAATCATGCTGGGAATTTATGGCAGAAGAAAGAACAGGACCCAAGTTGCTAAATTGCAGAGCAGTGTTTCAGCCATATCCAATACATATTTTGTGGATGTGTTGCTAATGTACACATCATTTCTTTTTGTTAGAGATTTGTGATTTTAAAACATCAGGTATTCACACATTCACTAAACTTGAAGGAAAGAAAGGTCACCACAACTCTTCAGTGTTAAGAACACGGCGTCTGTGTAGCCAACCAGATGCTCAGTAGCTTAATGAGGGTTCACGTCCTTGCCTGGACTCGTCGTGTTACCTCAAGCTGTGTGAATCCTCCAGCTATTTCTTCTCCAGTGCCACTTGTAAAGGGCTCGTGCGTTTTCTCTAATTTCTGACCTCCTTTTCCCTGTTCCCCTTCCCAAATGTCCCTGCAAATGCTGTGCCCTTTTTGCTTTGAAAACCATACTTTCAATTTAGGCAGAAAACATGTTGCCTTATTTCTGAAGTTGTGTTACACCTAGAGACATGATACATTATAAAAAGAATCCACCTCCATTAAAATCATAGATCTATTATGCTTTGTACAATTAGAGTTGGGGGGTCCTTATTAAATATTATGGGTATGATTTCTTGCACTGTACAGGTATTGCCTATCCCATATTCATTCCTTCATTGATAAGAACAAGACAAAGGTTTTAGTCAAGTATAACCAAAACGGGAAGGAGCACAGGGAAAGCTTGCTTTGTGGCAGGTGTCAGCAAGCTACCACCACAGGGGCGCAAAGACACCATGCCGGCGGGTTTTGAATGGCAAGCGAGAGCTGGCACAGGGCCAAGAGCCGTGGCATATCGAAAGAGGCATCTGTGAGAGGCTCAGGATCCCAATTCCTGGCTGTCATGGTGCTCCGAACTCAGTGGCAGCTGGGAGCCTCTGCCTTGGACAGAGGCTTGATGCTGTCAACAAGGTGATTGGCAGTGTCTCTCTCCTTTTAGACTCGGCAGCCTCTAGTTCCTGCTGAGTTTGTACCAGCATGCCCACCATCTAATCTCAGAAATAAAAGTACAATCTGGCATGCCAATCTTAAAAGGTAGCTGACCCTTTGCAGTGCTGACAATGTGGAAGAAAATGCTGAGATCCCTGAAATTAATCCCATATTCAGTAACCATGCATGACTAAAAATTATTTATCTGTTCTGTACGTCACTTCATCAACTCATACTATCTCTATAGTATCTCAAACAATTGTTGGAATTTTAATTGATAAGTATAAAGCAGCTGGCTATCTCAAAAAGCACTGTGGACAGGCATTACTCATCTGAATAGAATTGGCTATACTTTGCTGAGGTGGTTTTTCAAAAAAGTACGTTCAGAAATAAGTAGTTATATTCCACTCAGTACCATCAGATTTGTACTTATGTAAAGCAAGCAAGCAGAATTTGCATGATAGTTCTTGATTGCTCTTCAGATATCTATATATTTATTGAATTTCAAGCATGCTACTTTCATTTCTTATACATGATTTCTATGAACACTGAATAATCAAGAAATACATCATAGCTTTACTGGGGTACGGATATGTAATTTAAGAGTGGAGAATAAAATAATGTTCCTACAATGATGTTAACTAATACTGCAGGAAAGACAGATTTGCAAGGACTCCTTTTAGTGATATAAATTTCACCTCCATTTAGAGAGTTTGCATGTTGCCAGTTTAGCTAGACCAGCAAAATCATCTTACGCTTAGTGTGAAAGCCACTTCTGAAATGGCAAATAAAAGTATCCCATTTTGATTGGTCTGTTATCCCAAGTATAATAAGGATCCCAAAGAATCCTGGAGCATATTACACAAACACACACAGAGATAACTTTACAAAATTATGCACTGCAGAAAGAGTATCATCTTCTCAAAAGCACATGGAAGATTAAGGGAAGCAGAATATCTTGTATAGACAAATTGGATATGTCAATGTGAGTGTTCCGACTGCTGCAGAAAATGCCAAGTGATTTGTAATGATCACTTTCTTTTTATCGCCTCTGTAAGATGGCACCTTTATCTTTTAGGAGAATGACAGGATGGTAGTCTGGTAGTCAGAATAACAGAATGAACCACCAACATAGCTAGCTTGTGTAACTTTTCTCTTTAGCGTGTGTGTAGGGTTCCCAGCACAAGTACTGATGCCAGTCTACTTAAAAAAAAAAGGAGTTAAAACATGACAAAACAGGGCTTAAGAAGGCATGAATGTGGCTCTCTGTGGAGGAGCGTAAAAGACAATTGCACCAGTTACATGCTGGTTTTGGAACTCCATGTCGCCTAAGTCTATTGAAATATATATTTGTAAGCGGGAGTGGTGGGGAGGGAGGATGCATTGGAATGAGGCCTGGAGCTGAAATGCTGTCGTAAAGGCAGTAGGAGGAGGGAGAGCTATAAACTGGCTGCGATCCTCAAATTTAAAAAAAGGTCCGGAAACATTTTAATGCCAAATTATGTGACACCTTTCATTCCTGTTTTTCTTTTGTCCTCAGTTTTCCGTTTAATTGATTGAAACTTTTCCTATTTATGCTACCAATTGTGGAAGCTAGGTTGACTAAAGGCATTTTTATTTTGCCCTCTTCTAGCCTGACAAACTCCTGCTTATGCAACAGCTTATACCTTTAGCAACACCAGTATAACTGCATCAGCACTAAAAAAAAAAAACAAACAAACCAGATTTCTTACCATCAACAAGGCCTAAGAGAACTTGCTGCAGTGCTGGGATGTGACAGAAGGCAATTTATAAGGAATTAACTCCGACAGTCACTTTATACAGCTGATTTTCAAAGATCTAGGCACTAAAGATGTGTTAATGAGGGTACTGAGGCTTCATAATTAATTATATTAGCATCTCTTTGTTACTCTCTACAACAGTAGTGCCTGGTTGACATTTCAATAGGAGTCTGGTAGTATTCTTTGTTATTATTATCCAGGAGTACAGTTATACCTTAGCTCCCAGAGGGCAACGTTGCATGTAAATGCCTCTGTGAATTGCAAGGGCCTTTGGATCTCAGTAAAAGCCCTTGAAGGAGACCCTGCTGGAAACTGAATGGATGTCAGTAAAATTTCTCTAGTCTGGAGTCTCTCTTCAGATATGGACTCTCCTCCCCTTTCATTTCTCCCTTCCCTTCCCTCCCCCCTTCCTTTCCACTGTGCTGGTCCTTCTCACAAGGCTTAAGAACAGCAATATCCAGCACTTACTGAGTGTTGAGTTCCAAACCTCTAAAGGAAGGAATACTGACCTGAACGAAACAGCGAACAAAGTAACCTGAAAATAGGGAATATTTTCACATGCTTGAATTTTCAGTGCAATAAAACCAGTGCTGCCAGAAGGAGTCCCAGAAGTGGTGAGTCAGATAATAGATGTACAACTGTGGTGGGAGGGAAATGGTCTCTACTTTGTTTTACACACACACACACACACACACACACACCCCCCCCGCAAAGGCAGATAAAATTATTTTCCAGTCATACCACTGCAAAAACAAACACGGATTTTAAAGGTTATTTCCTTTGTATGTTTCTCAGAGATGTTATTTTTGAATCTGAAAGGGGAAGGACGACTTTTTGTCAATGATCTCAAATTCTACTCTGAAAACTTTTACAGTATCACCTGAGGTGGCAGAGCTGTTATTTTGTTTATTGATATATTCTACTTGCTTGTGTTAAACAAAACTTAAAAAAAAAAAAATTGCTGTTTTTTCACACCAGTTACAGTTACAACCTTGTCATGGTTAAGCTAAGTTAAAGGCACAGTTTGACAAACACCTCTTCTAAGTAAGCAAGACTTAGGCAACCAGTTCCTTACCCTTTCCTTGTTCATTCCTGCCTTCATGGGACCCTCTTTCTTGTAACATTGTTCATACATCTGCACCAGGGAACCAGATCAGAGTACTAGTCCGAGTTAAAAATAAATGGTTTTTATGGGGACTATTTCTAATTGAAATCAGTTTCCTGATTCAATTTAACATGGGGCTACACAAAAAAAACCTGCACTGGCACAATTCAGAGACAGTGTGAAGGGGAAGAGGGGAGGAATGTGTGGGGAATCCATAAGTAGGAACTTCTACCAAAAAATAGTTTGTCAAACTATGACCTGAAAGACTTTACGTTCTTTAAGCCAGAACCACCTCTTTGCTTTGTGTTCAGATAGCACCTTGTGCAAAGGGATCACAGTTGCAGAACTCTCAGAGCTATTGTAATACCAAAAAATAATAAGCGTTCCTACAGACGGACACAATTAACCAAATTCCACTTGCAGATCTTCACTGTTGGCAACTCGTGCAGCATTTTATGTAGCCGAAGTCGTAGACTAGTTCTATTCCTGAGTTGTGTCTCTAGCTCTAATGAGGAATAACTCTGGCATTCAGTTAACCTAGCAATAAAAGAATTACTTTCCTCACAGAGCTTTTTATATTTAACTAGATTTTTTTAATGAGCTTTGACATTCTCAGATGAAAGGAATAATGTGTACAATGTAATACTATAGCAAAAACTGTATATGACAGATCCCTACCTATTTTCCTCTTTTTTGTTTCACCTTTTCTGTCACTATACTCCTACACAAGACTCAAGACACACTGCAAATGTTTGAATAATGCCAACTTGAAACTACAGAACTGTAAATAACATACTCGTTCTTCACTGAGCAATGTTGTGTGTGTTTATTTTAATCTGATATTTTCTGGGTAGAAACAGAGGTTAGTCCCCCTGAGAGTTCAAATATAGATAGTGTTCTATATAACAAGGGAAGTTTTTGATGATTCCCACAAAAACAGCTGCCACTTGGTATCAAGACAATGGATGGAATACATGTAGTGTAAAATTTTAGTCTCTACTGCTATTCCTGAGGGACCAAATCTTGAAATGTTACTCAACTTTGTTTAGGATTCAGCAAGAGTTTTCCTGCTGTAGGACTGAGGAGATGATAAATAAGATTTTCAGGAATTGGCCAGAGTTAAAATCCTGGAAAGCAAACGTTTATAAATTGTCTCCATAGAAATGTTGGCTCCCTCTTAATTTTCCCATGAGTGGAGAAGAGGGAGAAGATCATCTGAAAGTCTCCTTGCAGGAGAACCCACAGAAGCACAAAGTATGTTTTTTCCTAGTCCTCAAGAGTGCTGTACCCCTACTGCTTAGTTATCCTAAAACTTTAATTCAGCATTCATTTACGTTTATAATACTGAAACTTCCATTAATTTTTATCCATACCTGTTGCGTCTCATTAGAAAGACTCTATCTAGCACTAGAGTTTCTGCCTTAGCTGTGAGGAAATTATAGCCTTTTTTCAGAGAGAGCACCACTGAAGGAAATCAGACTAGTAGCTTCTTTCCCTGTGAAATATTTCAGGGCCTTCTACATAAAAATTTTGTTGGCACAGCTATTCCAGAATAACTCCCAGTATAAATACTGCAGTATTGCAGTTTTAAAGTGTCTTTATCGTGATTGATCATTCTACCTAGGAATACTTCTTCTAAGTGGTCAGTTTTTCCAACAGCTTCTGTTTAGAGCTTTCATTACGCAGGAGTGTATGTAGTGAAATAAAGCCTCAAACATAAACACAAAGCCAACCTCAATATATATCATTCAATCACCAGATGATTTCAAATAAACATCTTGTTTTTCAGACATTTTCTGTGAAACTGTAGCTGTATTAAGCTTGGTTGATGTCTTCCATTGCCTCAGTGCAGGATGAATTGGCTCCAATACTGTCCTGCAAAACTAATAATTTTGTATGCCTACAGATAGCTTTTGAACATCCACAAGTGTGAGTACACCAATGAAATCTAAATATCTGCCCTTGTAACACCCTGCAGGTGTTGCAGATAGTGGAGAGACATTTGCATATGCCAATACATATTTTCAAACAAATCTTTTGTACATTTCAGATCCTATCTTGGACTGTGAACTCCTCAGGCAAGAGGAGATGGATATTCACATCTGGAAGTGGTGGTAGCACATCTGGACAAGTTGATATTTAAACATTTTTGCTTTTAGAAACTGCAATTCAGTAGTTCTGGATTTATAACAGCATCTATATATGTGTCTGTTGGCACAGTCAATCAGTAGTTAACAGCCGCAGGGAACAGGACAACATCAATTTCTGAGATGTAAAATCTGAATGAAAGTCAAGAAGGGCAGAAAACTCCTCCAGTCAAATGTCTCTTTGGGCAAGGACTCTTCATTTCACAACGCAGAATGTAACTTCAAGAGAATTTTCCAATAAACAACTTCCCCTAATATTCTGGAAGGCACAGATCAGTTCAGTTCCCCACAAAATTCACAACTGTACAACCTTACGTGAAAAAATATGAGCAAAACATTCTTAAGCACCCACATACCTGAAAAGCTTATGTCTCATGTTCAGAAGTGTCTTAGGTTTCACTGACTTTGAATTTAATTTAAGATTTTTAAGAATATTTTGACTGCCTCTTTGTCTCTAGTATCTGGGAACAAGCACAAGTGTTACATGACCATCCAGTTGTTCACAGATTACAAGCAAGTGCTCTGGTAAGTTAAAAACGTTGGTATAGGAAAAAATAAAAATCAGGTTTAGCAGCTATGTCTAATGGGAACTTTACAATAAATAAATAAATAAATCCAAATAGAATCACTGGATTTATTCAACTATATACTATTAGTTACTCCCTGTCGCTGGTGTTACTGAACCACCATCCTGCTTTAAAGGCAGTTATCAGCCCAGAAGTATTTTCATCCAAGGGTTCAAACTGCAACAACTGTGAGGACACGTGGAAGATTCTTCTGTCATTATCTAACCATTCAGTTCTAATGTGAGTGCTTGACTGGGAAGGTTTGTGACTAGCGGAGATGGATAAACAGTTGGATGGGAGGTATTTGAATGTTTAATATATGTGCCAAACTGTCTTTCTAGGGTCATGGAGACTCGGCAGTTCCTGGGGGCTGTCAAACTGATTACACGCAGCAAACCAGCCGCTGTGTCTCTGCCTGCTGCTTAGAGTAAGCACTGATATGCCAGTCAGACTTTACTATCAAGTACAAGCTTATGTGTGCTGGAGATGTTGTGCAGACTTCAAGTCATTGGTGTACTCAGTAATTTAAAAGCTTTCATATACTCTAAAAATTTTTGTCTTGCACTCCAAAGGGCAATCTTTGTTCCTAACACAGAGCCCAAGTCTGCAAGTTCTTTCTGGAAGACCAGGCTCCCAGCATAGATGTACAATTTTAAACAGTTGGTTGCATTTTAGCAGTGGTAAGATGATCCTTGTTTTATATTTCTCTACAATAATTTCTGTAAAGGCTGTGAGATTCTTTGGGATGGAAGGCTATAAAAATGTAAGTTGCTATTAATTATATTGATTTGCATGATTTTATGTATGCCCATTTTGCATTGCAGAAATACTTAGAAAGAAATGTACTCTTCTTTCTTTTTCACACATCATTGCATTGTATTTGAGAGGATTTAGCACATTTTCTGATTTCACTTGCCAAATCGGGGGTTTGTGTTTAAAATTTACAGCTGACTTGACATTCCAGAAACTAAGCATGATTACCAATTATGTCTCTGTCTTGTATTAACATACCTAACTAAGGAAAGAAATATTGGGAGATCTGAACTTTTACATCAAGGAGCAAATATGAGATTATCTTTACAAAGAAGCTCTGTTTATTCAATTTTTGAGAAAAAAAGTGCAGTTACTCCTACACTCTGTAAATTGTAAGGCCATTAATCATTATCAGCTGCTGCCAAATCCCCATGTATATATCCCAAATATACATAAAGGTAACCTAACGCAAATTCTCTTCATTCATCTGTCAAAGTCATTGCCATCCAGCAGGCTGCAAAGATCTAACTCCCTTATTTGTCAACACCAGAGTACTCACACACTGAGTTTGAAAGATGCCACATACAGTATAGTTCTGCAACTTGAACCGTGCAACCTGAAGTTCAAACACAAGTCGGAATACTAACTTTCTAATATGGAGGGAAAAGAGCTATTTGTGATATAGGCAGCATAGCTACTTGGACGGTATAGTTCAGGAAAAAATGTTACTGTTCTATTTTACTTGATGTAATCAGAGCTGAGAAAGGCCTTACAAGAAGATGAGAGAAGGAAGACATCATCAACTCTAAATACCTTCACACACTGTATCACTGGATTATAACTGTACATTTTAACCCCTCAACAGTTATTCAAGGACTAAAACTGCCTTAGAGGTTAGTTACAGATAATGAAAAACATTAGAAAGAAGCGAAGTAACTGAATATTTATCAGTTAAACCCTTAAGTTTTGGGGGGGGGGGTTTGGTTATAGTATCGGGGATATTAAACACAGTTACATATTAGGTCTAAGCATCACATCTCATTTCTGAAAATCTTGTGTAACAGCAGGTAACTCATGTAACAAGGCTTTATACCACCTAGATACCATTTTCCTTCCTTTGTAATGAAACTATATGGGGGTTGGGGTAGCTACACAGAGGAACAGTTTCAGACTGAGTTGAAAGTTGTGCTGCTGCTTGCTTCTTCACAAATATTTGAGTCATGTTCCTCCTGAGCGTACATGTTAACAATGCAGCAAGAACAAACAGTAAATCAATTCAGCTGCAAAAGCTGCTGAGTGCTCTCCTCTCATCCTTCTTAGGGCTCGACGACTACTTTAACTCAGTGGCTTAGTTTTACTTCTTCATTTTTCTACAAAGCAAGGAAGAGAGTGCCGAGAGGGCATCATTCTGTGAACTGTTGTCAAATTCTTTGAGCCAAGCCCCAGAAGCATGTAAGCACCTGTTGTTTTAAGACCTTTTATGCAACATACCCAGAAGTCAGACCACAGTTGAACTGTATAAGCAAGGCTCTCTTTTGAAAAAATACAGGCTGTTAAAGCAATAATACCTGGTCAGCTGGGAGTGAAAGGATGTATAATTGGAGTAGTATTGATGTTAACATAACTTTTCTAACAGGAAGAGAATTGAGGAAGAGTTGGGACAAAAGGTTTATTAGGAAGCTGGGAACAGCACATCACCAGCACTAAATTGAAGCAAGCAAGCAAAAAAAGGAAAGTAACTATGTGAAAGAACACTACTTCCTCCCCCCAAAATTGAAGTCTTTGCTTTCTCTTTTCACATGAAAGCATAGGTTTGTATTTTGTGTGTCAAAATTAAATATATTTTTAAAGTGTTTCTTTTAATATTAATATATCTAATTAATATATCCTCTTATTGACTATAGCTAGTTTGAGGGTAGGATAAACAGATCATGGAAATGTATTGTAACAGTACAGCAGTTAAAATTAATGATTACTTGACTTTAGATATATCAGTGGATCACCTTAATCACGTACTTCAGGAACACCTAGTAATTCATAGACTAAACAAGGGATTCTAGTAGGGAGCAGGCAGATGCTGCTTGGATCATCGTGTTCCTGCTTGGAACTAGCTTTCAAACATACGGACCGTATTTTCAAATTATAGACCTTCAAAGGCTAATCTAGAGAAAGACAATAGAATAGTAAATCACAAGTGAGAAAAGAGGAAAAAAAATCAAGCAGATACAACTGCATAGTAGACTCAAAGGAAACAGAAGGAAGAAAACCAAGCCACACACATGAGCTTGCTTACCTTGTCCGTCTGTGAAGATATTCATATTAATTGCTCTTGGGAGAGGCAGAGTATGAGAGAAGTTATCTCACTGTGATAGGCTTCAGGAAGGCCTTGAGACATCCCTCTTGGGAAGGATTTGATAATCTTGCATTTGTAAAGTTGTGATGCTTTGGTTACGTTTTGTGCCCAGCAGTTGAGAGAGCTCACTGCCGTACATGAAAGCAGAGGACTAACGGATGGCAACTCCTCTCTCCTGCTGTTTGCACGGGGAAGCACAATACAAATCGTGGACATGCGGCAGCAGTTGTGGGTGGCAATGGAAGCAAGGACATAGCTGGTGGGAAGCGACAGCTGGGAATACAAAAGAAAAAGCAATTGGGATTTGGAAGCAACAGGTGGGAGCAGGAATCAGAAAACTATAGTTAAGACCTCTGAGGAGGCAGGAACTAATCCAGGCCTTGTCAAGTAAGTCCATTGGAAGGCCAACTTGAAGAGACAAAAAAGGAAACAAGCAGGGAGAATATGGTAATACTGTGTGACGGGAAAGCAAACACTAAAGGCAAGTTCTTACTGCATCAAAGCTATACTTGTTCCTTAGCCTGATCTATGTCGTAATACTCATCTGTGAATGATATGCTGCGTACGTTCATAGAGAAGAGTGGCTCGGCTGTTACTTTAAGAGCAAAACAGAGCTAGCTGTAGCCGTGAAGCTGCAATGAGCTCTTCCATGACAGGTGGATAGGAAAGGGACAAAAAGAGTTATTTAAAGTCTGCTTGCTCTTGGTGCAGTGGCAGGTGTGCTGGCAGACAGCTGGGCTCCATGACCTTCTAGAGTTGAGCTCCCACATTAACTGGCTGCGCTGGATGTGACTGACAGGGCCTCTGTGCCCTTAAAATGTACTGTCTGAAGTTATTCCTTTGGGTCATGTTCCAGCTACCGGAGGCAGTGCAGCGAGATGGGGGTCGCCGTGTTCCCAGAGCCAGGCAGGGTGGAAATGCGACCTCACCTCACGCAGCCTCTCCAGGCACAGGGGGTGCTGGGGCCACCTCAGGCAGTGGGACTGCTTGGGGCGGCAAGCGTTTTGGGATCATTTGGGTATCGGTCGTCCCAAAAGCCAGCCTGCCCGCCATTTCCCCTGGGGGGGGCCCTGGCCACCCCCAGGCGAGGAGCGGGATCGGCCCTGTCACCCACCGGGTCTCCACACAGGGGCGGGGGCGGCCGTGAGGGGACGCGCGAGCCTCGAGCGCGGCGCCCACAGGCAGGGCGCGCGACCACGTGCGCCAGGCAACGGCCGCGGCGCGCGCACGCGCATGCGCGCTCCCCCTAGAGGCACACCTGCGCGCGCCGCCGCCCTACTCCTTCCCCCCCCCCCCCCCTCCCCCGCCCTTCTCCCGCCTCTCGCGCCGTCCTCTGTGTCTCCGCGCCGAGGGCCCGCCCCCAGCTCCCTCCGAGGGCGCAAGGCGCGGCCAATGGGCGCCCAGCGTGGGGTGGTCGGCGGGGGCGGGGCTGCCGAGCGTCCTCTCTGCGGCTGCGCGCAGGCCGCCCGCGGCGAGGAGGCGGTGTCCGCGCCTGCGCAGAGCGGTGCGCTCATCCTCTCTCGCGAAGGGGAGCGGAGCGCGCCTGCGCGTTGCGCCGCCCGCTGCCCAGCGCCCCGGAGGGGGGCTTGGTGCGCCTGCGCGCTGAGGCCGCCGTCCCCCCCGTGCCCCGGAGGGGGGGGGTTGCTGCGCATGCGCGCCGCGCTGCCCGCCCCTCGCCAGCAGCAGCAGCAGGAGGAGGCGGCGGTGGTGGTGATTCTGGCTGTGGAGAGCGTGAGGCAGTGCGAGCGCCGCTGCCGCCCCCTGTTATCCGGGAGCCCCAGGTCCGGGCGGAGGAGGCCGGAGCGCCCCGGAGGCGGAGGGAGCCAGAGCGGCGGTGGCAGCCAGCGGCAGCAGCAGCAGCAGCAGCAGGAGGAGTCTGTGCCCGGCCCCCCCCCCCTCCGCTCAGTCCCGTTACAGCCCCCCTCCCTCCGCGCTCCGCTCCGCAGCCACCAACATGTCGGCGCCGGCGGCCAAAGTCAGTAAGAAGGAGCTGAACTCCAACCACGATGGGGCCGACGAGACCTCAGGTGAGGCCGCGCCGGGGGCGGGAAGGGAATGGCGGCAGCCGCCGCGGCCTCCGCCTCGCACCGCGCCGCACCGACCGCCATTTTCCCCAGCCACACGGGCCGCGGCCGGGCCGGAGGCGGGAAGAGCGCGGGGTCGGCCGGGCGGATGTGCAGGCCCCAGCAGCAGCAGGAGGAGGCCATGTTAGCGCCCTTTTGTCTCCGCTCCCCGGCCCGGCCTCCTTCCCCACGGGCGCAGGCGGGGCCGGGCGGGGGGCGCTGCGGCCTTGGCGGAGCAGCGGGACCCCCCCCGCCTCCCCCCCCCCGCCCTCCCGGAGCAGCATCCGCGGATCCTCATTGTGCTCCGCCGCCGCCGCCGCCGCCATGATGCTTCGCCGCCTCCTGGTCTCGGCGCCGCCGCGGCCGCGTGGTGCTGCCCCGCCGCGCCGGGGATGGAGCGGCGCCGGCTGGGCCGCCGCTGCCGGGGCCTGCCCGCCCGCGGAGCCACGCGGTGCTCGGGCGGCGCGGCGATGGAGCCGCCCGCGCCGTCCCCACGTGCGATCGGGGCGGCTGCGGGATTTTTAAAGGTCGCCGCGCCGTGGCTTTCCTCCCGGCCGCCGCCGCGGGAAGGGCGAAGCGCTCTCCTTCCATCCAGTGCGCCGTCGCGCCCCGCGGTGCTGCGCCCGCTGCGAGCTCCGGTCACACACGTGCTTTTTCCGTGCCCGGCGTGGGGAGGGGGGCAGCGCGTCCACCCGCGGGGCTGGGGAGCGGGGAGAGCTGTCCCCTAACGCGGGCTGAGCCGTGCGGGAAACTTACCGGGGGAGGAGTGAGCGTGCTGCACTGCTCGGGCGACTTCCCGCTGCCGTTCATTCATCGCCCGGCGCGATAGGTAAACAGTCGTCCTGCAACCGAGACCTTTGCCAGGCTTTGTCGAGGGGAAGTTCCGAGGAGAAAATACTTGCCAGACGGCGACTCGGGAGTCTTTTCGGCTTGCAACCGCCCTTTCGAACGTTCTTTGCGGTTTTTAGAAGGTGGCATGTTCCCAGTCAGGCTCTTTCTATTGATATTTCTGTCCTCCCTAAATTATTAAACGTTCTTTCAAATGTGTTGGTCTTAGCAGATATGGCTTACAACTTTTTTAATTAAACTGTTATTAATCTGCCATGATTGACTTGCCATTTCAGTTGACTTGTAAAACTGTTTAGGGGAATGCGAGCTGTGATTTCTAGGGGTAAACTCGCTTTGAGTGCCGTTTCGTCAAACTTTTCGGCGCTTCAGCTATAGTATACCCGGGAAGTAGCTGAAGCTTTAAGGCCTAGTAACACTTAGCAGAAATATCTGTGTAATTCTAAAGTAGATGACTAGAAAAGGTCTTAAGCAAAAACCCCAGGTGATGTCAGACTCGAAAATGAAGGGATTTTGATGTGCTTTCATTTGTTTTTCAGAAAAAGAGCAACAGGAAGCAATTGAACACATTGATGAAGTACAGAATGAAATAGACAGGTAAACTTTAAAAATGTTTTAGCAGAAGTTAAAATGTAACTTTTAAAAATAAAAATATTTAGTAAAGTAAGCACTTGGTACTAGTTCTCACTCTTTTTAAACTCTGCCCAGATATAGTTGTGTTCTGACTTGATGAGGTGTAAGAAGTATTTGTGTAAGATAAAAAATTTCAAGTAGTATCCTGGTTTCTTGTTCAACTGTGTATAATTAAAAGGGTAGAACTTGAGTTTAAAATTTTTAATTAATTGTAATAGTTTTGATAATAGAAATTTATTTCGTATTGTTTTTTCATGTTAATGTGTATGCAGTTTTGCAAAAGTAAGCAGAACCAAAAACTTGGTTGAAAAGTTAGCTTTTATTATACTTTTTTTTTTCACTATATATTCACATGCTTGTAGAATAATGTGTAGAAACTGTCACTGAAACATTAGTTTCATGTGCCAAAACACTCTGTGGGTTCTATGTCGGTATTTGCCTGGATCTGATCACCATGCACACTGTCCTGCAAAGACTGCAGGTGACTATTGAGGCTCTGGCCATGTGAAGCTGTTGCAGTATCAGGGCTCTACCTTTTTACAAAACCAATTAAACGTTATGTCTTCAGATTTTACTTGTGTGGGATACAAAATTGCTTTGCTGTAGCTTGCTTGCCTGCCCAAAAGTTATAAAGAGCAGGTGATAGTGTTATGTGTTATCCATCTTGAGGTCTTTTGCAAACAAAATGTTTAAGAGGTAAAATACGACTTTGCTTTGCATAAATAAGGGTCCGTCCCTCATGTAATGCTGCAAAACGTACAGTGTGTTTCATTAGGATCAGTGAGATTGTTTCTGGGAGTGTGTTTCTTAATAGTCGTTACAGGTTTGGGCCTCAGTTTCTTGTTTGAGATACGTCATTTGTTGAATATGGCAGACTAGTCTAATCAGACCCATTCAGGTTTTAGCTAACTACTGATGATGCGTCTTTAAATTTCAGTTCTCTCTCCTGTGGTTAATGTGGCTCTTCCTATTACAGACTGAATGAACAAGCCAGCGAGGAAATTTTGAAAGTAGAACAGAAATACAACAAACTCCGCCAACCATTCTTCCAGAAGAGGTCAGAATTGATCGCCAAAATCCCAAATTTCTGGGTAACAACATTTGTCAACCACCCACAAGGTATATTCTTAATAGCCCTCTCTTTTTCCTGTAAATTCAGTGTTTGCTTGCTTGTTATGTGAGTGTCTTGCAGCTCTGAGGGTTTTCTAGAATTGTTGCTGGGCATATGCTTAAACAGAAGCCCGCTTCATATGCAAACACTCCCTTTTTGTCCTAGAGTGCATTTTATAAGCTTTTTATTTCTTGTGGTTGTTGACCAAAGGAACATCTTATTCACTAAAATCCCATGGTGATTTTCTTTCTGCATTTTAAGCAACAAGTTTCCCACTTTTCTTAGTTAATTGGGCCCTTTAAAGAAAAAAAAAAAAAGCGGGGGGGGGGGGGAAGGATTCTAGTTTGTTTGGGTTTGTGGTTGTTTTTTTTTTTATTGGAAGTGAGCTGCTTAGGACTCTTGACAATAGACTTTCTGAGAGGACAAAACAAGTTTGTAGACTGCTTAGACTGGGCAAGCTATATGTGTGAAAATGGGTTTCAGACAGAAGGGTGCATGTATGCAGGTAGCTTTTGCTGCTTCTTAATGTTGAACTACAACAAGCAAAAGTAATGTTTTCACCTCAGCAAATGCAAATCACACAAATGCTAAGTCTGTTGGCTGGTCACTTGAAAAAAATGGGCCGCAAGAAGTTGGCTTGGACAGATGTGTTGCTCTTCAAATCTTACTTGCTATCGATTTCCTGTGTTTCATCTGCATGATACACGTTTCATAGCTTTGTTAATGTGGGATTCCTAATTCTGTCTTAGTATCTGCACTGCTGGGAGAAGAAGATGAGGAAGCACTGCATTATTTGACCAGAGTTGAGGTGACAGAATTTGAAGACATCAAATCAGGTTACAGAATAGATTTTGTAAGTACTTTAAATAATTCCTTCACTTGTGATTTTTCTGGTTTTTTTAAATGTGATCACGTACTGGGTTGTAGTTTGTAACTTATTCTCTTCAGTTATCCACTTAGTACCACGTTTGACTTGCCACGTGTCTTTACATTATCTGGATTCTAACTCTTTGCTTTCAACTGCAGTATTTTGATGAGAATCCATACTTTGAAAATAAAGTTCTCTCCAAAGAGTTTCACCTCAATGAAAGTGGAGATCCATCTTCAAAATCAACTGAGATCAAATGGAAATCTGGGAAGGTATGTATTTGTGCATCTGGGCAAGATGATTGCTGCTCTATGTGATACCATCACTTTCATGATGTTCCTTTTACTTTTTTTTATTGAAGCTGCTTTGTCCTCCCTTCCCCACTCAACCTGCTTTCCACTTCTCTACATACATAGCTCGTGCCTATCTTGCAGGGTTTGAAGTACCCCATGTACATGGAGATCTGTAGTGAATTCTCTTGCTCAGTTGAGCACCACCATTAAAACAGTGAAAATACAAGTATGACTAGATGGAGAGAGTAACAAGTGCATTAGCTTGTCTCTATAGTGGATCTAGACTCTGTTTTGTTGTTTTCTTAAGATAACTGTTAAATTAGGAATTCTGAGGACAGCAGGGTTCTGGGGGGTCTGATAGGGGTGTGTGATTTATCCCCCCCAACTTCATTTCCAGACACCACATCTTTGGAGAAGTTGCAGCCACACAATAATGTGGGCATGTCTTTCATCCAGACAGCATTCAAACGTAATTAATTTGCTGTAGTTAGTTTCTGTAAAAGTTGGGAGCACTTTCATGTTATCCTGAAGATTTTGAAATTAGTATTTAAAAGTAGAACTGAGGGTTGCAGTTAAGTTGCTGCTTGTTTTCTTACCCTCAGACTGAGAAGAAATCTTTTTTTCATTGAGAACTAGAACTTTTCCTCTTGTACAAGAAGTTACAGTCCAGTGCAAACTAGCTGAATGATCTTTACAACATAACACAAAATCACCGTAAATTCTGTTATTAGTCTTCATTAAAGCATCTAAACCTATAAATGTTGTGATTCTATCAAGAAAACAAATACTAGAAGTTTGGAGTTACCATATGATCAAAGAAAGAATGGATTTAAATAGCGGATAGTAATTTCCTTTTCAGACTTGGCAAAAAGATTGTTGCAAACTTATTAAACTTCTGGGGTAAGGTGGTAGATACAGGATTTGTGTATGTTCTTGTGACCATATGTTTTAGCGGCTTGTGTGGTTTTTTCCACTTACTACAAAGAATGGTCTGAAGACTTCAAAGTGGGAAATCTTAGGATAAGAACACTAGGCAGTTCTTTATCTCAAGTTAAAGACAAGAGCTTAGAGGTGTGGAGACTGAGTGTTTCTTAAATTGTGTGTATGTAGTAGTTGTAGTGTTTAGCTGCAATTGCAGCTATTCTCAGAGTAGCATTTAGCCATTGTGAAATCTTTCAAGTTCAGTATGTCATTAAACATTTGTCACACTTGTGCTTCCCTGTGATAGGGAAACATAAATCAAATGCAAGATCCTGTGAATTTTCAGTATTTCAGTGGAGGTCATTAAAAGAAACAGGTGGTTTTACTGTTTTCTCATGTTTGTGAGAAACACAGTATCTTTTTTTGTGAGTCATTTGGGTTCCAAATGTTTCGTAAAGACTTCTCCCTGAAAGAGGGTGTAGTAAGTGACTTCTTGTGGTTGTTTAGACAAGTACGTTTCTAAACGGTGCTTATTTAAAAAAAAAAAAAAAAAGGCCATGTAAAGACCACTTCTTTAGGGAACTTCCTAACTTTCTTTTCAGGATCTGACAAAACGTTCAAGCCAGACACAGAACAAAGCCAGTAGGAAGAGGCAGCATGAAGAGCCAGAAAGCTTCTTTACCTGGTTCACTGACCACTCTGATGCAGGGGCTGATGAACTAGGAGAAGTCATCAAGGATGACATCTGGCCAAATCCATTACAGTACTACTTGGTAAGTATAGCACTGAGTTGTTGATCCATACTCATAATAGCACTGTGAAAGTGAAAGTGAATTTGATCACTGTAGTTAATGTTGCATATGTGTCTTTAAGGTTCCTGATATGGATGACGAAGAAGGGGAGGGAGAGGAGGATGATGATGATGATGAAGAGGAAGAAGGATTGGAGGATATTGATGAAGAAGGAGATGAAGATGAGGGGGAGGAAGATGAAGATGATGATGAGGGAGAGGAAGGAGAGGTGAGTAATCTTACTCCTTATGTCTTTCATCTCTGGTGTATGAGAATAAAAAGAAATTTCTAAGAGTGATCTTATAAAAATACTGAGCCATTGTTACAAAGGTAAAATAGTTCTTTTCTGTAAAATCACTGACAAGGTGTTTGGAGGGGAGAAGCAGAACTGTTACTATCTTAACTTGTGGAGTGGTTTCACTGTAGTAATATGTATGTTTGTGTATATGAGAGACAGTGCAAATAAGTGAGGGAGGTGCTCTAGAAGAACTAGGATATTAGCATAACAAAATTCTTATTAGTGAGCATTCTAACAAGGCTTTACTTGTAAATAGCTTTTGTTGATGCATCCAGTTCTGTCATCCTCCCACCTGTTGGGTTATTTCTGCTTATGGCCAGCTTAGCTAAGACTCTCTTGGGTTCAGGAAGTAGAAATTTCCTTTAGTAGCAAGTGGGATTCCAGCGACAGCATTCAGGGTGTTGGTAACAAAGTTTAGAATGTCTTTGTTTCTCGTAATTGGGCGTGGTGTGTCTGAATTTCAGCAGCAAAAAACTACTTGTATTGAGATAGGAGGGCTGTTGTGGGCACCATAGTACTGGGCTCTATTATATAATCTAGAATTTAGCATCTGAAAGTTGAAGCATTTTGCTTTTCAGAGTTTAAAAAGAGGGGAAAAAAAGATGACCCCTTCACTTCCTAAACGTTAAACTTATGTCAAGGTTTGTAGTGATTCTAAGTTACAGTAGTTTTTCAAACCTGATGTTTTTTTCATTGGGACATCCAGTTATTAACTGATTTCTGTGTAGACAGGTACTCATGGCAAGTGTTAGTACTCCTTAGGGAAGAGGGAAAGAGAGATCATCATATAGCATGCTATGAGTAACACTGTAGGGCTGTAGTCTGTAGGGTAGTAAAACAATTCTGGTTATTGCATTTGAAAGTTCGTGCTATCTGAAGTTTAGTGATTAGATTTTTTTTTAATTGTTGCTTATCTTTCAACAGGAGGATGAAGGAGAAGATGACTAATTGAACACTGATGGATTCCAAACCCCCTTTTTACCTTTTTAATTTTTCTCCAGTCCCTGGGAGCAAGTTGCTGTCTTTTTTTTCTTGTGCTCAGTCGCCTTGTTCTCTTGAGGTCTCTTTTTCTCTCCTCTACACCATGGTTCACAATTTATTTTGGGGGAAATACCTTGAGCAGAATACAGTGGAAAAGAATCTACCGGTTTCTGTTTCAAGTTCATTTTTATCCCTTTCTGTCTCAAAACAAAAACTGTTTATGGAATCAACACACCATGTTCTGTGGGAAAAAAGAAAACCTTCTGCTCCCTTCACTCTGCTGGAAGCTGAAGAGTGCTAGGCCCCTGTGTAGTAGTGCATAGAATCTAGCTTTTTTCCTTCTTTCTCTGTATATTGGGCTCAGAGATTACACTGTGTCTCTATGTGAATATGGACAGTTAGCATTTACCAACATGTATCTGTCTACTTTCTCTTGTTTAAAAAAAAGAAAAAACTAAAAAAAAATGGGGTTATAGAAGGTCAGCCGGGGTGGGTTTCAGATGTTTGGGTGGGTTAAGTGGGCATTTTGACAACATGGCTTCTTCTCCTTTGGCATGTTTAATTGTGATGTTTAACAAACATCCTTGCAGTTTAAGATGACACTTTTAAAATAAAATCTTCTCCTAATGATGACTTTGAGCCCTGCCACTTGATGGAGAATCAGCAGAACCTGTAGGATCTTATTTGGAATTGACATTCTCTATTGTAATTTTGTTCTTGTTTATTTTTAAATTCTTTTTTTTTTTTTTTTTTTTTTGTTTCACTGGAAAGGAAAGAAAGATGCTCAGTTTTAAACGTTAAAGTGTACAAGTTGCTTTGTTACAATAAAACTAAATGTGTACACAAAGGGACTGGTTGGTCTTCACTGAAAGAAACAGTTTTAATACCCTGTTTTGAACTTCCTTGTAGTTTCTTGGCATTTTTTGGGGGCATTTGGTCAGTATTTATGTAGTGCAATGCAACCTTGTGGTTGTGTGGACTGATAATCAGTTCATTTAGTTTCCACTATTTCAGTACTTGTAAAATGTTTCATTTGGTAGTTACTACTGCACACTCTGTTTCTAGAATTACCTAACTCTGTAAGACAGGGCTGTAGGTGCATATGCCTTGTGTGAAGACAGAGGTTTATATTCATGTTTTGCAAAAAGAAAAATCACTTGATTCTTAGATTTTTTCTTTTTTTTAAGTAGTAACTTGCAGTACTGTATCTCCAGTAAATCAGTTTGCTTGAAAATATCATGCAAGCTGAGAATAAAAAGACCAAGGGGTCTTATAATAAGATTTGGGTGGTTTTGTAAGTCTTTTCAGTTGAAAATAAATGTTAAGTGCAAGCTAATTTTTGGGCTATTTCAAAGAGCAAGATTCTTAGTGAAGCTCGTGTATAAAGTTGCTACTTCACTGCTTTCTTTCCTTGGTAGCAGCATGTATATATGCTTTAGAAATACTGTACTCTTTTTCATTTTAAGAGACTGCATTTGAGTAGCTTGTTACAGTTTCACTTAGAGGTTGTTGGTACTGGTATTCCACAAAGTGTAATGAAAGTTGTTTTAACATGCTGTGCTTTTGAAATATTTAAAAAAATGTTGTATCAGCTAATCTAAAATTCAAACAGCTAGTTCTCTTTGGATGTGTAGAAAAGACTGTCTTCTGGGAAGACTTGCTGTTATATTCTCTGATTCCTTTTCCTCACGGAATTTGCTATAGTCAAATTCAGCTTATTTTGATGCTTAAGAATACACTTAGCAGAACAAGATTAATCTCTATTTGAGACACGCCCAAATAACATGTGTGAGGGAAACATTCTGTAAGTGTCTGGTCCAGCTTGGATTCAATCCAGTTATCAGAGACAATACAACGTCCAGTCTGTGTGTGATCAATGCAAAAATAAGGCAACCATTTATTTTATTCCATCTCAACAAAAGCTTCTGCCCTGATCCTGCTTGCAGAGCAAAGTAAAATGTTAATTAGTAACAGTTTCTTACCATCTAGAGAGAGAAGGAACAAAACCTATGAAGTCTATAAATTTTAGATTATTTTTCACTTGGTTCCTTTTTGTTGTAAGATTGAAAACCGCTTCCTGTTGTGGTAGAGGGTCGATCTGCTATTACTTGCCATGATGCCTCATTACTTAATTTTTATGTAGTCCTAATTGATTGTAGTTCTTCAAAGAAAATAATATTTTCCTAGTCTTTAATGCTTTGGGAAAAATATTGTGCCATTGTTGTAACACCCCTGTTGGTTACTAACAGAAGACCTATAAAAACTGTTTCAAAAGTAATCAAATCTTCAGGTTCTGTAAAGTCAAATACCATGAACAAGAAATGAGAAGTCTGGGTAATTAAATGCTTCTTCTGAGATTTTTCTTGCACATTCCTTAGGATTTTATAGGGTGTCAAAACACTCTTGCTACTGTACTGATAATACTGAATTTCCTGTGAAACGTAAGGGTTTACTCCTGGCAACGGCTAAAGACTAAACTAACGTGCTAAAAGAATAAACCATATTTGTTACGTGTAATCTTAATTTATTTTTTTTTCTAGCAATGGAAATGAATAGGGATTAACACATTTCTCTGCAACACTGAAGAAATACTACAGATGGCCATCATGTGCTCTGACTGTTCACTTCATGTCTAATTTGGCTGAATATATGTAATGGGTGTCCATTTTTACTTGATTTAATTTGTATATGCATATAAAGAGCATTTAAAGGTAGATGTCCACCTCTGATAAGAATGGGAGATTCACTCTTATTAAATATCTGTCTGTATCTCTCATTAATTCCCCACTGATGCTTGAGCTCCTCATATCCAGTTAATCCTGCCAAGTGAAATTTGTCACAGGTGGAAGCTGAATTTGGGCTTTGTGGCCTGAATTTCTAGGGTTAGAATATAGAGCTGACAGCAATTTAATAAAGGTGAAGCTACTGTGCTGGGGCTGTATGACTTAAATGACTCAAAGGTTACTTTTATTTTAATTGCTATAAAATGGAATCTTGTCTGTAATTTCTAGTGCCAAAGGAAAGCAAACATATCCATGTGTGTAAATACAGTTAGAAAGGTTTGGGTTTTTTTTAAACAGATTATCTGTGTGCTTATTCATACTTGTCACCATAGTTTTTGTCCCTGTAAACAAGCATTATCTGAATTGATTTCTCAGTCATTTATGCCATTCATTTGAATTTGTAAGCTTCTCTTTGTACCACACTCTAAAACAGGTGCATAACGATAGTACTCTGTTTATTGGATACTGTTCCTGAATTTTGAAGCCATGCTTTTTTTTTTTTTTTTGAGACTGAAATCAATGAAATAATTTCTCTGATGTACCTTCAAGATATCCTTCTGTTTGAAGGAATTAAAGTACATTTAACTGTTACTTGATGTTACCATTTCTAAGAGTCTTCTTCAAAAGAATCAGTTATTAGTCCTAAACTTGGCATCGTTTGTCATGGGTCAGGTTGATAGTGCTTGCTTCTCTTTTATGGATATCAGGTGCCCAGTGCGATAAGAGTGACAGGAGGTCACAAGTGCCTCTGGAACAAGATGCTTGCTTCTTCCAGGGAACGGATTTATGCTTAATCTCTTGCCCTCCCTCTCCTGGATTAAAAATGGAAACTTCTAAGACTTTTCTCTTGATCATCACCTTCTCTGAGTGAATGTACTCTAGTGGAGGGAGTCCTGTAAGACGTAACTCCCGGTGCCTGCTAAGTAGCCTTAGCAGAGCCGGTGGGACTCCTACGTGCCCAGGCACAGCCGTGCCTGCTGGGTCCGGCTCTCCGAGGTACTGTGCCGCCCGGGAGCTGCGGCAGCCCCGCTGCTACCGAGAGGATGTCTGCAGCACCCGACACGGGCTGTAGCAGCTCTATCCTCTGGGTGCTCCTGCCTGCCGACCCGGGAGGGGTATTCCCTGGCCGGGAAGGAGTGTAAAACGGGAGAGCTGGCCAAGGTGAAAGGCGGAGGGCTCCGGGAAGCGAGGACACCCTTCCCCTGTGCTTTCCGCCCCCCCACTCCCCCGCCACCTTTTAGCGCTCGTATAACCTCAGGCAAAAGGGCGAGAGGCTTTCCTGGAGCCGTAATTCGTCTACAAGCCGCTGCCGCACACATCCTTTCTCCTCGGGTTTAGCGGAGGACAGGGGCTGCCGGTTCGACGGCAGGGCATGCCTCAACCCCCAGCACTCGCTCTGGGAGGTGCCCGAGAGAGACCACACAGCTCGATCCCGGGACCGCCCCGAGCCGCGGTTCGGAAACCGCAGCCCGCCCGCCCCCCGGGCTGGTCACACGCTCCCCCTTCCCGGCGATGACACTACCTAGGCAGGAGCCGCACCTGGAGGGCTGGCCCGGGCCCGGGAGCGTCCCCGGCACCCGGAGGAGTTGTGCCCTGCGGGATCCTGGAAGGGCTGGACAGGCACGTCGTGCTCCCAGCTGTGACGCCCATCTTCCCGTGGGACAGAGGTTGCCGAGTGGGCAGGAACTGCTGATCCCACGCACCGGCCCCCTCTATCCGCAGCATTTGCAGGGGACAGCTGAACCGTGCCCGTGGGATGGGCTGAGGCCAGCTGGGATGCTGGGTAGCCAGGGACATCTCCGACCAGGGGGGATATGGTGGCCCGCAAAACCAGAGCAGGCATCCTTCTCCCCTCCGGGATCACCCGCGCTCTGAAGGCCAGCCACTGACCAGTCCCATCCGTCCAGGCTGGGGAGTTCGTTCAGCCAGATGGTCCTCGGCCAACAGCTCCAGCTGCCCAGGCTCCCTGAACTGACCCCTCAGCCCTCCCCCTGCCTCACCTGGAGGGTACGAGACCTGAAGGAAAGAAGGGGGAGCCCTCACATGAACCCCAAGGGCAGCGGTGGGCAAACCAACTTCCGCTGCCACCGAGGGCTCCCACCAAACCCCTCTCCAGCTGACCGAGCCAAACGCAGCCCTGATCCCTGTCTGCTGGGACAGGCTTTGTCCGCTGGAGGTACGGTAGTGTCCCTGCTCCTCTGAAACTCTATCCACACCTACTAGTTTGACTTTCCCCTTTCCAGTATTTCCACTGAATGAACAGTCTAATTAAAGTAATTCCTTAAACACTAAACTGAGCCTGGACCATGTTACAAATAGCAACAGGTCCCGGAAGGGTTTATATTAATCTAATGCACTTGCTTTATTAACAACAGGATCATGTTCAAAGGTTTTATAGAAGTTTAAGGCTTTATTAATTCAACTCAGTTAAGCTAGATTTAAATTTTAAATTTTCTGGTGATTTCCTTTTACTAATTATTCAGTTGCAGATCACTTGCAAAATGCTTATGCTAGAAAAACTGTTCTAATTAAATAAAAGGAAAACATTTCTGTTTATTAGTATATTTCTAAATTTGTATGTGGGAATACTATCACCTCTGGATGCCTTCTGACTCAAAAGTTGTGCATTGCTCCAGGACTGAAAAAGCGTATTAGTGCAATAATAACATTATGTAATACTGCTAAGGAGGGATCTTACAAGTGGTGGTCTTTACCACCTGAAAGCAGTAAGTATCTTTTTCACTTGTTTTAAACACTGGGCCTATGACATACTGCCTATCAGTTCTGCATGACACGATGGCAGTACAGCAGCATGGTGTTTTTTCACTCATGATAGCTGGGGAATTACTGCCAGCCTTGCCAGTGCATTTGGGTTATTTTTTCACTCAAATATTCAGCTGAACCCCAGATCCTACATGCAGAGGGGCAGTTCTGCAGAGAAAAAGTTAGTCAAAAACCAGCACTGGAGACCTTTCCAGGGAAGCATCCTATCTAAAGGAGAGTTGCAGTTTGCTTGTTCTCCTACAAACAAACGCTAGTTACGAGTCAATCTGGAGAACTAAAATTGGAAACCACTTGATCGACTCAGCAAACTGGGCCCAGGCTGGGGCCAGCCGCAGGGATTTTCCCTCACAACGCCCAGCTCCCAGAGGAGGTGTCAGGAACCGAGCGGGGCCCGAGTTCAGGCGATCTGTCACCATGTATGTCCCCGTACCGTCCCTTTGGCACGAACCCACAATTTTTGTGCCTACAAAGGACACTGACCCCCGAAAGCCTCTCCTTCCCCAGCAGCCCGACGCGGAGGGTGATGTCCACGCTGGGAAGCGGGAGGTACCTCAGTCTCCTCAGCGTCCGGCCTGTCGCGCCTCTCTCCTTCCCGCCGCCATCCCGGGCGCGCTGCGGGACCCTGCCGCCAGGTCTCGGCTGCCCGTTTCCCCTCAGGGCGGGCGAAGGCAGCGGGACGACCTCCTGACTGACAGGGGCGGGAACCGCGGCTGGCCGAGGACCCCGCGGGGCAGGGCCGGGGGGCGTGTGGGGAAGGGGAGGCTCCCCGCTCCCTCAGGGCCGCCCGCCGGCAGTTCTCCCGGGCCCGCACCCCGCGAGAGGGCGCTGGCGGCGGCACGCCGCTTCCCGGGAAGGCTGAAGTTTGAAAAAGTGCCGGTTGCTGGCGGTGCAGCGCGGAGCAATGGCGGCGGGGACCCCGCAGGTGAGCGCCGCGCTGAGGGCTCGGAGGGGCACCAGCATGGCGGGTGGGGCGGGGCGGGGCGCACCTCACCTCACCTCACCTCGCCTCGCCTCAGGCGAGCGGGCTCCCCGCTCCTGGGCGGCCCCCTCCGCTCTTTGGGGGTTCCCTCCGTCTTCCCTCCGGGAAACCGCAGCTCCCTGCTCCGCCGGAAGACCCCGGCCCCGGGGAGGGGGCGGCGGTGAGGGGAGCGGGGCTTCCCGCTGTGTCCTCCGCCTCTCGCGGTGGACGCGTCCCGGGGAGGTGGGAGAGGCTGTGCGAAGCGTGTGGGAGCCCCTAAAAATGTCCTTCCTCGCCTCACGGCAGTGGGCTTCGGGCCAAGTTGGTGCCCACGGGGGAAATCCCCTCTCGGCATCGAGGGGGTGTGGGAGGCGAGGCGGCTGCTGGGGCTGGCACACGGGAGCCGGGGGAGGGCAGCCAGCCTCCGTGCTGGGAAAAACATTCGTTTCTGGAATAAGCTCCCCGGAGTGGGAGAGATGCCCTGCCCTCTTTCCTTGAGGCGTTTCAAGCCCAATCTGGGAAAGAAGGGATGGAGAGACTGGCACAAAGAGCGCTTGCTGCTGCCCGACCGGGCTCTCCCTGTCTCGGTGCCTCCTGGGCTCGCTCCTTTCCACCCTTGCCAGCCCTTGTGTAACTCGGAGTTGGAAAGGGGACTGGGTCCAGACAGGGTTGCAGTTGCCTTTTTCCAAACCTTGCAGTGGCTTTTTCTCATAAAGGGTGAACGGGGTTAGCGCGAGTCTGTCCGACGCAGGCCTCATCCCTATGGCACGAAGTTGCCGTGAAAGATGTGATTTAAAATGTCCTGGTGAACGCGTGTGGTCTGCAGGGGGGATCGCTAGCTCATTAAATGGAATTGTAACTCAGTTTCTGTGTCAGCGGTGAAACTGTAAGGGCCAGGTCTGCTCTGGGCTTTGTGCAGGTGAAGCTCATTGCCAGGCTGGGCGTAACAACTGAGGGGATGGGATCTTCCTGGGCTGCAATCCAAAGGACTGAGTGCAGCTTTGATACTGCTGAAATTTTTGCTAGTTAGGAAGCAGTCTAGACGCTTTGGTACAACATGAGTCTAGCGGAAGCCCTGGGTGAGTTCTGGCAGCCCTGCTACAAGTACCAAAAGCAAGCTAATTTAAGCTAGCTTGGGTATTTCTCTGCAAGCTGTAAATGTGTTTCAGGATTGCATTGGAGACATACCCTGAAGGACTGACCTTCCCTGGGAACCCAAGAACAGCTATAGCACGGGCTGTGGCAGTATCTTGACACCCCACCAAAATTCCTGAGTGAGAATGCAAAACGGATCAACCCAAATGCAAATTCAGCTTTCCCATCCTCCTCAATAATAGAATATTCTGTCTTCCTGGTGCAAACAATGTCAATTTTATGGCACACTCTGAACCATAAAGGGGAAGAAGGATCTGGTAAAACATACCATGCTCACATTCTAAGTACACTTAGAAAATTAGCATGGTGCTTTAACTGGTATTTGGACTAGCTTTTGGCAGAGAGTGATGTGGAGGAAAATTGACCTGAGAGCTGCCCAGACTGTACCTGTTCTCTGAATCAATAGCCAGGTGTCTGTATTCAGTACGCATTGTAGGCATTACTCTTGCACCACTACTCATTCCATTGCTCTGAGCAGATCCAGGGGGTGGATTGCTTATGCCCATTTGCATAGTTTGGATAGAAGATAAATCTGTATGCTTTTTCTAATTATTTGAATGGAAATTGCAACCAGTGACCTCCTTTTAGTCACTTGCTACAGACTGGATAAAGAGCTTTCTGATTTTCCAACTCACAGCTGGTAAAGGTTGCCTGTGACTCAGGAACTCCATGATTCAAGTTCTTCCTCACAAAACTTTGGACATTTTCCAAAGCTCTAGCTTAGTTCCTGGCTTTACTAATTGGGCGAGAACTTCCTGGAATCAGGATGTTAATCTGAACCTTTTTGTTTTGTTACCAATCTGAACAACTCCTATTTTGGCTATTGCGTATCTGTTGCAGACCCAACTTGGTTTTAGGCCAACTTTAAAATAGATTTTTTTCCTCCTTCTTTAATGATTTTGCTATTAGACTGAAGTTGTAACAAAAACTGATCGAGGATGTTTGGTTGGGTCTTTGAAGTGCATAACAGAATATACTAATACAATTAGATAATTGTTTCTGTGTGAGTGGCATAGACTTTGGATGCAGAGCACACTTTTAAAGTGCAGTAATGTACGCAAGTAACACAAAACCAGTGTGGTTTATTGTTGGAAATGTGGTCAACTGATTAAAGAGTGTGAAAGCAAGCTGGGATTCCTGAGTTCTGTCTTTAGTCACTGACATGCTGTGTGACATTAAATCGGTTAGTGTAGTGGAGCTTGGCTGTGCAACCGTTTCTTTTGCATTTAAGCAGGGAGTATGATGAGTCATTAATGTTAGGTTATTAATACATTAATTGCTCTGAATGCCTTAAAGGTACTCTTCCTGTTGAAGAGAAAAGCATAACCTCTTGCTTGGATCTGTTTGCTATGGTGTTAGGTAGCATCCTCGTGGATAAAGCTTTCACAGCTCCTGTCTGAGTGCAGTCCTTATTTGGTCAGTGAGATATACCTGTGCTGCTACTGCCTATACTGTGTATGTCCAGAGTCTGTAAAGAGAGCATCTCTGTCTGGAGCTGTTAATGAGGCATATATCACTAGAACAAGTAGTATTGAAAATGATGTAAAACAAAGCCCAGAACAAGCTCAAATGCTACTAATGCAACTCAAAAGAATCAATGTTTTAATGCGGCCTTACTGCCTCTAAATCATAAACAGAATAGAGACTGAGACAACAGTCTGGTTCCCTTTTCAGATACAGCAGAAGTTTGAGCTTACTCTTTTGCTTGCTCATTTGTAGAAATAGCTGTAGGTTTTACATTTTTCTTCTTCAGGGGTAACAGCTGAGAGTTAATGCATGCTTGTGACATTCCTAAAAAGCTCTAACAGGTTAGTTGGGATGTGTCTTTGAACAGTCGGCATCAAGACATATTCAGATAAAAATCTGTATCTAATACATCATACTAGTAAAAGTTAATGTTGATCAGAACAAGGGCAAATATTGGCTGGGCTTTGATACTTGGAAAACAAAGATGTGTGTAGACATTAAATAACAAGGAGACAAGTAAGATGAAGGGTTTTCTCCATTATGGTTTAAAACCAAATTAAGGCATGTTAAGATCAAAGTTGTGTCCTGTCCTCTGCAATTTAAATGTAAGTCTAGTCTTGAAAATTTGGTGAAAAGGTTGGCTTCAGAATTTGTGTGAACCAGTTTCTAAATGAAATGGAGTGGAATCTTATGAGGGTATTGCTATATCATAAAAATGGTTGAACTGTGTTATCTCTGAAATTCTCTTGCCCAATGCTGCTTTTTTGCAGGGCAGCTGTCTCTTGCAGCTGGGCAATGGTGTGAACTTAATGGATCCAAGCTTCCAGCAAAAACTGGAGTGTGAGAAGGAACTACTTCGCCGCGCTATACAGAAAGAACTGAAGATTAAAGAGGGAGCAGAAAACCTGCGCAAAGCAACGACAGACAGAAAGAATCTTGTTCATATAGAGCATGTGCTGAAATCTTCCAACCGAAAACTGGAGCAACTACATTGGGAACTTCAGGAGCTTAATGCAAGGATTGTAATAACAGACAAAGAGAAGAGTAAGACAGGTAGGTCTTGGGTCATGATTGACAGGAAAATTCTGTTATAGTGCTTCAATATTTATATATATTGAATTGATATATTTTTCCGTTGAGGGCTCACAAGTAGTGGGAGTTTCTTCTGTTGGTATTTAGCTGATTAAATGATCTGTGCAGTAAAAAGCTGAGAATGGGGCAATAAAGGTGAACGGAGGCGATATGAGAGATCAATGTAGGGAGAAGACCAGCTGAGAGTGCTGAGCATGGGCAATATTCAGGAGTAGGCTGTAGGTGGAATTGAAGAGATTTCAATAGAGTTTCTGGGCAGTTGAACATCCAAACAACTTACAGGGTGAATGAGTATAAAATTGGAAGAGTGCTTGTTAGGACGTGATCATTGATAAACTAAGAAATATTTACAGATATGAGCTTGAGCTTCATTTGAAATAGTGTTTTGCAGTCCATTTTGTAGACAAGACCTTTTTGTACCTTATTTTATAGCCTGACCTTCTTTTATAGGGTCACCCATCTATAACCCAGTGAAATGACACGAGAAAAGATGACTAATGGTATTGATTGTATTGTTTGTGCAGATGGATCTGTATCTCCAGATCTTTGTCTCTGGGAAAGAAACCCGGACCCCATGACAAGAAAGGTTGAAGCTCTGAAAAAGCAGCTGCATGTTGAAATGAAAGTGAAACAAGGAGCTGAGAACATGATCCAAATGTATTCAACATCCAAGGTAAGCAGGAATAAGCAACCATTTGGGAACATGGATTCCTGGATCAAAATTTGTATTTAAAGTCCATACACAAGAACTCTCTCTGATAATTAGTGTGTGAAAGAAATTGATTTGCAAAGCTTACTTGACTGAATCCTAGCTCTGCATTTTGGTTCTCAGTATAGTGACAGAATGTCAACCAAAGCACAGGACAACCAATACTGTGATTGAGCATTAGATTTACTGCAACATGTTACAGATTTCAAGAATTTAGCAGGAATCAAAAAGGAATTGGATGGCGCATGTTTCATCTGCCAAGAACTTAATCCAATCTATAATTACTGGATGTTAGGAAAATGCTTCTCTGAAAGTGTAGTTTATTCCACTTTGGCCTGTGATGTGGTTGTCTGTGCTTTTTTGAAGCATCTGGTGGTGATCACTGTGAGAGGGGAGTTATTAGACCAGACAGACGGGCATAGTCTGGCAGTTTTGATCCTTTTGGCAGTTCTTAAATGGCAGGTGCTGATTGTACTTCTGCTCTTGAACGTTGCTTAGTGGTATTAATGATGGAGTTGGGAATCATGTTGTTTTAACTTAGCCATGTAAATCCTTCTGTAGTCTCAGTGGAAAGTGCTAGGTACCTAGAGAGTAGCTTGTGTTATCGTTCTCGAACAGATGAATGGCCCTTTGGAAGGACCTACCTCTCCCTACCAGCTACAGACTCTACATTACTTTTTTGGTCTAGATGCTTAACTTAGCTGGCTGAATGCCAACATAGAGGTGTTAATGCATCTAACCTCAATGCTCATAGTGACTCTAGATTAGAGGCAGATTTGAGCCACAGAAAAGTATCTCATAGGAAGTGGCGTGGTAGAAGTGCTATCTCCAGAAAAACTGTTCCAAGCCTGGGAAGGTAGTAACGGTGGTATAAGAGGTACTTTCAGTTACTGACTTGAGGAAAGAATGTTAAAAAAGCATTGGTATTGTACACTGGGTTGGTGTGATGTTTTGATATCGTTAGGTTGTTTAGGATAGAGCACAGCATGTGGTATCTCTTTATGTGAGAAAAATTTTCAGAGGTTTACTGGTTTCATATTCATCCTACTTTTTGAGTTTGGCATAATTGTATTTAAAAGTCAAGGGATAATGAAAGAAAACAACCCAAGCTTATTATGAAGTTTAATTCAGTAAGACCAGCAGCATAGAGGGCTGTGATATTTTCATTTGTGCAAAACCTCTGCTCGCAAAACACTGTAAGCACGGTTAACCAGTGAAACACAAGTCTCAGTGACTGCAAGGCTTGCTATTAACTGGACATGTCCTTGACCTGTCCTTTCCCTCTGCAAATGGAGATAGTGATCTCGAAGTCCTTCATCCTCAGCAGTGTCTCCTTTACATAACTGCTTATGTATGCCATTTCAGAATCATTTATGACCCACCTTGCAGGTACCACCTCATCCTCATATGTGAACACATCATCATAATCCATTTTTAATGAGCATGGTTCTCTCTCTGCATATGCTTTCTTTTTGGCAGGAGCGGAAGCTGCTGGCTACAGCTCAACAGATGCTTCAGGACAGCAAGACAAAGATTGAAATAATCCGCATGCACATTGTGAAAGTATCTCAGTCAGCGGGAGGGATGGAAGATACAGTGGATCCAGCAGGTAAGGTGTTTTAAGTAACTGATACAACCCAGAATAGATGCAGCCAAAGCCCTAAGATCCACAATACTCAGTCAATTTTCATCCTTACCGTATTTTATCTCCCGAATGGCCAGTGAGAATGGGGACCACCATCAGTGCTTTGGAGCTGCGTATTGAGGAGCTGAGACATCACCTGCGCATTGAAGCTGCTGTAGCTGAGGGGGCAAAAAATGTGCTGAAGATCCTAGGAGGGAGTCGGGTACAAGATCGCAAGTTTTTGGCTGAGGTAAGCACTTGTTCAGGCCTTCTTGAGAGGGTGGTTTCATGCCTCAACATTAGTGATTTCACATGGATGAGTAGAGTTAACCAAGAGTTATTAATTTGGGAAGTTCCTGTGTCTCTGTGAGGACAGCCTGATTGGGATCACTTTCCCTTCTAGGGATAACATTCCTTGCTTTGGTGAAATTTCTAAGGAACATCAGGAGTGACACTGATGGGGTGGTGAGGATCTATGGGAAAATAATTCATCTTGTTCTTTTATTAGTAAGATGTTACCTGGTCTTTTTTTGAAGCTTACTCTAGTAGTTCACAAAGGATTAATACTACTTGGACTGAGGCTGTACATTGAAAATTTCTGCCTGCTTTCTGTTCTACTTCATATTGCTAGGCTCAGGGTCGTTTGCAAGAGTCCTCTCAGAAGATTGACCTGCTGCGCTTGTCCTTGGAACGTCAGCTTAGTGAGCTTTCTCCTGATCACCCAAAAAGAGCACTCATCAAGCAGGAACTCGTAAATACTTCCTCCCTGGGAGCTCAGCATGGCAGCATCCAACCCACTTCAGTTATCAAACCTACAGCCCTTACAGGTACATAAATCCTGCATGGCATGTTGTTGTAAGGAGGACAGAGGGAAAAATGAGTTGCATTTCTTCTCGTTGTTGTAATGCCTCTTGTTATATGGACATTTGATTTTCTAGGAACTGGACTTATGTCTTCGTAGGCCAGCCAGAGCTTTCTGATCACATGGGTTTGCAGTCTATTAACCTGGGGTAGATTTGAGCTATTAACCCAGAAATCATGAACCTGAGAAATTCTTGGACTCCTGTAAGGACAGGCTGACTGGAATCACTTTACCTTTTACATAATAATATTCTTTACTCCTAAAATTTCTCAGGAACATTGGAAGTGAGACTGATGGGGTGTCAGGATCTATTGGAAAATGTTCCAGGACGTTCCCGAATGACAAGTTCTTCTCCCATCTGTGGCAGCCCAAGTGATTTGAGGTCCCTTTCCCGAACACGAGTTGGCCTGGGTATTCATGGCCGTAGTGTTGCAGGGAAGTACCTGCGGAATGAAGAGCCATGCAGTGAGTATGGGGTTCCCTGTTGAATTGTGGGTGGCATATGGGAGCATGGGGGCTTTTCATCACAGTACTAGGTTAGCCTGGTATAAGTGTAATTATAAGAAACCTGATTTTTGCAAAACTAAGAATGAATTGCATTATACCTGGTCTTCCTAGTACTCTCCTGGAAATTACATTTGATTGGGATATTCACCTTCAGCATGAGAGATTTACTTTGGTAAAAGATTATAATCCATGTTTTCTTCATTGTCCAGATGAGGTCCTTGCTGTGCTCAAAGTGGACAATAAAGTTGTTGGCCAAACAAACTGGGGACCAGTTAATAACCAGGCATGGGACCAGAGCTTTGTCATTGAGCTGGACCGGGTAAGTCTGCCACAGATTGCCTGTGTTGTATTTGTTTTTCCATTTCACCTTACCTGATTTGCTTGTTTAGCTGCCATTCCACTTCATTCAACTGTGTAGTGCTGCTGTCCCCATGTCCTTTTATGTGCCAGTTATCTTAGTCTTCCCCTGAAGGCAGTGCATCTCTGGCAGAGATTCAGCCTGAACAGCATCTGTTGTCCTTCTCTCCTTATCTGAGCAGTTTTATTTCATCTTACCAGCAAAGTGGCTCTCACAGGGATTTCTGAAATGGGGAGCCAAGACAGCCGTTTCCAAGAGGGTCTCTAGCTAAGAAGATCTGAAAACATCAGAGAAAGCATTGAACAGAAGGATTAAAGAAGTTTCTTATGCATACTGTTTAGTTTACTGATTTTTTTTTTTTACAACAGCATGTGTGTGCCATTTCCAGAGCATGGGGCAGTATGTAACTCTTCTGCTTTTTTTTTTTTTTTTTTTTTATTCCCCCACCACTCACCCATCCCACCAGTCTCGTGAGCTAGAAATTGCAATTTATTGGAGAGACTGGAGAGAACTATGTGCAGTGAAGTTTTTACGCTTGGATGATTTCCTTGATAACGAACGTCATGGGATGTGCCTCTCACTTGAACCCCAAGGAATGCTTTTTGCAGAGGTATAAATGTAAGCTTTGTTTCTTTTTCAGAGAACTCTGTGTGTTTAGGGTGCCTGCCCTGAAAGCAGTTGTTCAACCCAGGATACAAGGAATGGAAGGAGCAATAGTCTAGAAGGGTAGAATGACAGCTGAAATCCTTTTGCATCAGTATCACATATAAGAATAAGGAACAACATGATTTAATAGATGTACGCATGCCATAGCCTGGAGTGACTCTTCAGCTGCTCCACTGTAATTATATGTGTGTGTGCTGTGAAATCCGTTCGTTTTTATTTGCTTTCATTATGAGTCATCAGTGACACTTTAATTAAACATATGGCTTAATGGTCAGAATTGAATCACAGAGACTGTAGAATCAGAGATCCAAATTCCCTCTGGGTATGCTTATTTTATCATCTTTCTGAGGCTAATAATAGTTTGAAGTACCATCAATGAAGAGATCATCCAGATAATCCCTTAAAAGCCGTAGTACTTTCTCCTTCGTGTTGTGATGAAAGTTCCTATGGTTATCTTTCCAAAAGTAGGATCTTGACCTCACGTACCAAAATTTGTCTTCTCTCCCTGCCTTCTTGTTTTTTGTGGTTTTGTTTTGTGGGGGTTATTTTTGGTTTTTTTGTTTTTACTTCTGTGCCACAGACCTTTTTTACCCTACAAATGGCTGTGTTCTTTAAGCATGGCTTTACAAATTAGATTAATTTTGTTTGGGATATGAATTGGTCTTAATTCTCCATTAAATGCTACCTGCATTTCAGGTAGCAGAAAATTTCAACATCTAAAACCACAGTTGAAATAACAGATATTTAGAGGGTGAAGCTAGAGTAACTCAGTCTGGAGTCTATGGGAGTGACTCCTAACTTACCAAACAGATATGAATGGAGAATTTGATGAGAGAGCAGGCATCTGTGAAAGTTCGTGTTCACAGTGTAAATGAAGAATCCTGACAAATCCCCTTTGCTTCTCTGACAGGTGATGTTCTGTAATCCTGTTATTGAGAGAAAGCCAAAACTGCAGCGACAGAAACGCATTTTCCCCAAACAGAAAGGTAAGCTGCTAAAGAACTGACTGCTTACTATCTAGGGTGTGTAGGTGAGGGCAGGGGTTTGCACAAGCAGACTGGTGTGCACTCCTATCCCATTAAATTTGTGAGACGTTAAAATGCTTGCTAATTACTGTGTGTATGTAGGTGGGCTGTATTAGAATGTGAAAATTTGTTCAGTCACAAAAAGTGCAGACAGCCTGGCTGTAGCATGGTGTGTAATGTGATATTGTTGCAGTGTTTCTATTCGCAATTAACATCGTTAGGAAGATATAATTACTAGTTACTTAATGGACTTCTTAGCAAGATTCAGGACTCAAGCTGTACTAATTTAACCAGCAATGCTGTTACTGATGAACAGATATTGGAAGGTTTTCTGGAAAACTCTGAATTGTAGAAGACTATAGCATGAACAGGCTACTGATTGGCAAGTCTTTAGAGCTGGCATCTCAGATTAATAGTTGAGGGACTGGAATAACTTGCATACTTTCTTTTTTCTCTGCAAATTCTTTCTTGTGAACTGAATGAAGTAAGACTTTACATACTGAGAACTCCTGGCAGTGGGAATAAATGAGATTTTATATTTATGTTCTTCAGGAAGTAGTAAAAATAATGAAAACATCCCAAATGTTTTACTCTTTTTAAGACATTTTCATAAACTTCCTGTTAACAGGCTGCATGATTAAAAGGCAGTATTGAAATAGAAGAAAACCTGACTTAAAATCAATTTTTAATGTTTTATGCAACTTCTACTTGATATTATATTACATGGAGCTGAGCTTAGGTGAAATAGTGGATCTGTTTCATCATTGTCACTATTAAACCTTCTTCCCCGAAAAAAAGCCCATTCTCCCTAGGGTGGGCTACCTTTCTGAGTAACCCACTAGTGTTTGGGTGAAAATGATAATTTAACAGTACATGAGATTGTAATTTGCGCATTGTAATCTCACTGGTGTTTTGACTCTAACTCCTCCAGGGAAGGAGTTTCTCCGAGCTCCTCAAATGAACATAAATGTTGCTGCTTGGGGTCGCCTGATGATGAGTTTCCTCCCTCCGTGTAGTTCCATGAGCACTCTGAGTCCCCCACTTCATGATCCCATTCATACAGACTTCTCTCCGGTTTCCCCGCAAAGTCATGTTGATTCAATGTCCAAATTGAGTAGGTAAGTCATGTTCTGAGTGTTGCTGGATGACATTCTGGAATGGGTGTAGGATAGGTCTTAAAATTCTGTTGCACCTTACTAGGGTGGAGGAAGATACTGTAAAAATATATCTGTGGAACTTAATTGAGGATTTTAAGAAAAGCCAGTGCTGCCTGAAACAATGTGGTTTTAGTGGGGTGTTCAATACGCTGTGGCTAGCTCTGATTTATTGTTAGCAGTTGGACCGATTTCCAGAATTGCTGTCCTAACAAGCAGTGTGTTCCAGAGCCAGGGAAATTTCAGCAGCTTTTTTCTCCTCTGCAGTAAGATCTGTGGGCATAAAAGTGGTGATAAGTAAACACTGTGATACAAAGAAAAAACACCCAAAAGCAGATTTTCAAAAGTTATTTTATATACACAAAAAGATGTACTGTTTCTGCGCTGTGAAGGAAAGAAAATTCCACTCATTAAATGTCTTCACCAGTATAGTAACTGAACTCTGTGCAAGGTCACAATGTAATTGTTGTGGTAAAAATGCACTCTTCTTTCATGAGGTTACATGTACCCCAACCACTAGCATAATGCAGAACTCCGAAGGTACGTAGCTAAGCTTTTAAATATGCTATAGAAGATAATTCCCCCCCCCCCCAATTTTTAAACATTGTTGGAATTAATTTTTAGGGAATTAGTCATTCTCTAAGAGACTATTCCCACTGATTCACAAGACCTAGAACAGAAAAAAAAAAATCGAGTCCATTAGTGTGTTGCTATTAAAATCAAGACTTCCTTGAAATTCTTGATCATAGTGATTTATTTCTACACACCTATGTTTCATTAATTTTATAGCATCAGAGAGTTAGTGTTGAAACGTGAGTCTAACCATCACCAACTTAATAGCTCATTTTCTTTTCATTCATTTAGGAGGGCATATGTCTTGTTGATATTTCACAGACTTGTGGTGTGAATCAGGGAGTCCTGTTGTCCAGTGTATTGGACTGAACTAACGTAGCAAAGGTGATACAAAGGTGTCTGCGTACAATGTTCTGCCCTAAGGCAATCTCCTTCAATTTTGTCTTACAAATACAGTGACTTTCCTGCTGCTCAGCTTACATTTGCTGATGAAGCACCACCCAAGCCTCCACGCCTTTTTCTGATGGCCAGCTCCAAAGAATCAACACCATCACTTGCAGATTCTCCGGTAATCATCTGGGCTAATAGGGAGGCTTTTCTTTGTTGGTTGGTATTCTTTCAAGGCCCAGTTCTTCTTATTTGTTTATTACTGGAGAAATAACTATACTTTAGGTAGGCACCTCCTCATTAGCTGGCCGATCTCCAGGGATTCAGGATCCAGTGAGCTATTTTGGCATGGAGTCTTCACCGAAGTGTTGCACTGCTTTCTCCCCCCCCCCGCCCCCCTTTTTCCTTTCCTCGCCCCCCTTTTTCCTTTCCTCCCCCCCCCCCTTTTTTTTTTTTTTAAATTATAAGTTGCTTCTGTTAGAGAAGCAAAATGGGAGGTAGGTCAGCATTCAGAGTTCAGGGCAAGAGTACAGAACAGATGGCTGCACAGAGAAAGCAGGGAAGGAGGTTCAGCAGGCTTTTAGCACCAGATGAAGTTCTTTGTCATTAAAGAAACTGGGCAAAACCAAGAAGAGCTCTACTTTTCTCACAGAAAGGAGCAGGAAAATTGTTTTGAGTAGTATAATGTTTAATGACCGGTGTTATACTACATCTTACCCTTTCTCATTTGGCTTTAGTGACAGAGAAAACTGCGTTCTTTGCATATTGTGACACGAGATGCCTTTTTTTCTAGAAAGGAAATGTTTTATCCTAGACTTTAAAAAAGCGTTTATTTTAAAGGGTTTGACTCTATAAAAAAAAAAATACTGTACATGGGAATAGTTTTGTGTGACCATAGACAATCTGTTTTCATGCTGCTTCCCTCCAAGCAGAGGCAATGACCAACTGCAAAAGCTTGTCTGTGGTTATGCTGGATCATAACAGAGGAGAAAATTTGAATGTGGGTGTTCAGGTCTGACTTGGTGATTCCAGAGGATGACACGCTGTAATTTTCTTTCTGTTCCTAGTGTCTGAAGAGGCTGCATATTGAGGAGAAGTCTTGCAGCTCTGCTGTAACAGAATTTCCAATCCCAGCATCTCCAAGGTAACTATGGACAGCATGGGCTGTCTTGGGTCGCAGATTAAAGAGGCACTGGGCTGAAATTTTTGAGCATGCAGTCTAAAATTCTGCTCAAAATATGCTTTGGTTTCTCAGCAGCAGACTCTTAGTGCTGAGTGTAGACAATACCATGAAAAGTCTGCTCTGAACTTTACTTGTCCGAATGTCTGCTGCGCCTTATCTGCTTATTAACTCCAATACTTAGTCTGTTGATAGACAGTATACTACAGTGTAATAGATGACTTTAGTAGAGGGTAAAGTCACTTAACTGTCTTCAGGTGCTTCCTTGTGTTTGAAGTTTTATGGTGTAGCATATTTAGACGTGTCTGCATTCTAAGTATTACATTTCAGAAACACTCTTGGCATCCCTCACACTCTTCTGTTTCTATTGATATGCAAGATACACTGTCTTTCATTACATAGGGTGGCATAAAACAGTAAGTTGTTTATAGTCTATGGCAGTTATATATACACACAATTTGTATGTAACAAGGATACACAGCAGTAAATATATGAGAAACAGGACAAGTAAAAAAAAATTACCATTGTTGAACAAATACTGACCGAAAAATCACAAGTAGCAAAATCTAAGCTGATCTTGCAGTTCAGATCATAGAATTATGTACATAATTTCATCATCACTTTCAAGGGGTCCCATCTTCAAAACCATGTAGTCAGGATACAGTCAGGCACCTGCCTACCTTCTCTCCAAGAAGGCTGAGGAGGGAGTTAAGTTCTTCATCGGTAGGTACTTAGCCCTTCATTTCTCTTACTGGAGGAATATGGAGTATCTGCTGCCTTTTAAAGATTATCCTGGACTAAAGCATTTAGGGTGTGGGTTGTTGTTTGTTTTTTGTTTTTGTTTTTTTTTTTTAAATTCGTTCCAAGCAATTCTGCAGCCTGAGTTTCCTTGGTAACACCTTGTGGCTGACATAACATTCTATAGCATCTCTTTACTCAGCTACTTTTTTTCCAGCAACATCTTATGTCTGTTGTCTCCCTGCGTTTCACTTCCAATTCTTGTTTAAGAACTTCTCATTATGCCCTTGTCCTACCAGCACTTGATATACATGTTCATGTCTGATTAACACAATTGCTGTTGAGCCTGCTGAAAGGAGTGTAGGCGAAATTGAATTTTACAACCCCAAGGATGGGGGTGGAGGGGAACTAATCCTATTATGGGAAGTAACAGAGAGAGCAAGCCTTGGAGAGTCATAATTGTTGCTCCTGTTGGCAGTACAGATGGAAGTCAGACTGCTGCCACTGGGAGCAGTTTCCTCACTTGTATGGTTACCTACTCCTCTCTTCAGTGAGCAGCAGCAGCAAGCCTAAATTTTCAGGATTTCAGTTTAGGCAAGGAGTGGTTGACACAGCTGTTTGCTTTCCCTTTTGCTATACAGAGCTTCTTCCCCTAACACAAATACACACTCCTTTGTTATCTGTTTATGCATCTTTTGGGTATTGTCTCAGCAATTCTTCTTTGTTTTTCTGCAGGAAAAGGACAGTTCAGCTTGAGGATTTTCACTGCATTGCTATGTTGGGACGTGGCCACTTTGGGAAGGTAGTATAGAAGTGTACGCTTGGTGCAGGAGGGCAGTAGGACTGTGGTTGTGAAGATGGGCCTCTGCCTCAGAGTCTGAATAGAAACGTTGCAGTGCAGAAGAGATTTGTTGCAATGCAGATATACAAAACAAACCCAGGCCAACCATGCAAGCAGCTGATAACTGTGGTTAACAGTCAAAACTCCCGAAGATTTCTGGCTTCAAAAGCCTGGAGAAAACCATCCTGGGAGCGCTAAGTCATTTCGTAAAGCACACCATTACCATTCCTTTCATTATCATGGTGATCACTAGTGGAATAGCTCCATTCCCAAAAACTGTGTGCATAGTTGCTTGCTGTGAGAGCTCTGAGGTGCTTATAAAGCACTGGGCCAGCTGTGATACTACTGTTTGTGAAAAGAATGTAACTTACATTGATATCCTTCTGGACTGCTGCAGCACAAGGAGCAGGAAAAAAAAGTACTCCATTTTTGGAGTTATTTTGAGCTTGGTTTTGAGAATGGACTGTTTGGAGTGGATGGAAATAGTTTGTGTCAATGAGAGTCAAAGTAATCCAATAAGGAAATAACAGATTTGTTTGAAGTACAGCTTTTCTGTTGTCTTTCAGGTACTGCTGGCCCAATACAAGGCAACTGGGAAGCTGTATGCTATCAAAGCCTTGAAGAAAAAAGATATTATTAGGAGAGATGAAATTGATAGGTGAGCTTTGTTGATGGTACTATTGCCAGAGGCTACATTCACACACCTGTAATCAAATGTTAGAAGGTATGATGTGTACTGGTCATGGTGCTATTAAGGTTAAATGTGACCTTAAGGCTTGGGTAACTAAAATCAGGAATAAGGAAACTTATAACAGTGCTGCTTTCTAGCTTCTGGTGGAATAACACCTGAAGAACACTCTAAAACTCAAGGTTTGGAAGTATATAAGATAAATACTGTATTAGCCTTCACTTTTTATTTCTCTAACTTAGAATGAAGAAAATCTTCACATTTTGTCTTTCTCAAAACAGGCTTTTCTGCCAAGTTTTAACATTGACATTTTCATTCTTTCAATCCTGGCAGCTTGAACTGTGAGAAGCGAATATTTGAAGTGGTCAATTCCTCTGATCATCCATTCCTTGTGAACATGTTTGCATGTTTCCAGACACCTCATCATGCTTGTTTTGTGATGGAATATACTCCGGGTGGTGATCTTATGATGCGCATACATGAAGATGTCTTTCCAGAGCATATGGCACAGTGAGTTAGAATTAGTCTAGTTTACAGGCACTCTAAATTTTTAACTTGATTCTCATATATATTTCCTGATAACTATTTCTCTCTTTTAGGTTTTATACAGCCTGTGTAGTCTTGGGGCTCCAGTTCTTGCATGAGAAGAAAATTGTTTATAGGTAATGCGGCAAAGAATCAAGTATAAGATGGTTCAGCAACTTGGAAGTTTATTTTTCCTGTAGCTATATGTCTGGAGCTCACTATCTTGCTGGTGTTTCTAATCTTTCTGTCTGTCTTTATTTTCCCCATCGCCTGTTGCTATCAGCATGTTCATCGTGCTTACAGTAAAGAAAGTCATCTAGAAGCTATTCATCTGACATGTTGCAGGTGATTAATCCTCTGTGACATGTCAATACGTTCTGGGGGGCACTTGTAAGTCACTGCTTTCTTTTTTACTGATAGTCAAGTAATTTGTCATGCTTGATAGTCAAGTAATTTGTTGTGGGATGCTCTTTTCCAGATGAATAAGCCGCACCCAACTCCAGGCTGCTTTGTTGAGCCTTTCATTAAGAGGAAAATATCAATAAATTAAGGGGAATCTTCCAAATAATGTATTATTTAAACCAAGTGTAGACTTTACTCAATTTAGATTTTATTTTCCTTGTTAATACCTAGCTTCTGCCTCTTGCAAAAAAAGAGGTTGGATGGCAGTCCTCAGAATTCATCCACCATTTTCTTTCCTCTCTTTTGCCTGCAGGGACCTGAAATTGGATAATCTCCTTTTAGATGCTGAAGGATTTGTGAAGATTGCAGATTTTGGATTGTGTAAGGAAGGTGAGTGACTTTGGTGAAGCTGAAATTGAATCATCAGAACCAGTTTAGGATCTGGGCTTTAGTAATGTGTTCACAAATACAGGTACTGAGGTGGTTGTGTGTAACTTGTATTCATCCCCATCTTAAAAATAAAACCCACCAAAACAAACAAAAAAAACCCCAACAAACCAAACAATATATAACAAAACAAACAAAAAACCTCATCTGTCTGGCCATGATGAACTTGGAAAGAGTACTTTGTCCTTTAATCTTCAGGAAACTTACAAAGGAGCTTGCAATATGCTTGTTTGTTCAAAGGAGCCGGAATATAGGATACTACAAAATGTGAACTTGAGTAAATGAGCCATGGAATCTGCAGGAAGTTTCCTTGGTTTTGCTGTTTATTTAAGCATTGTCTGTATATTTCTTATTTGGAGTTGTTAGGGAGTCTCAGGTTTCATACTTCCTTATTGGCATTTACAAGCACTGATGAAAACCCTTGCCCAGTTAACAGCATTAGATTATCAAGTGATAAACCATGGCTTTCAGAAGGTGAGGCTGCATGTGATCCATTTAGTAATGTGTGCTGGATTTTACAAAAGTGTTCCTTTCCTACAGGAATAGGTTTTGGAGACCGCACAAACACCTTCTGTGGCACCCCTGAATTTCTGGCTCCAGAAGTCCTGACGGACATCTCATACACTCGAGCAGTAGACTGGTGGGGATTGGGTGTACTCATTTATGAGATGCTTGTTGGTGAGGTAAGGCCACCTTTCTCTAAGAGGATCTTGCTAAGCAGTCTTGGGGCGAGTAGTACCTGACCACCTGAGATAAAATTTTGCTGAATGTAGCCAACTATTTATTAGTACTTAAATTACATTCTTTGCATTCATAGTGCTTGCCAAACACTAATTAATCCATACAACTCCCTGCTATTCTCATCCCTATTTACCAGTGAAGAATGGGTGCTATATGGATTAAATAATAAAATGTCACAATTGCAGTCACCATTCCCTGGAGATGATGAGGAAGAAGTCTTTGACAGTATTGTCAACGATGAAGTCCGGTATCCAAGATTCCTTTCGTCTGAGGCACTTTCTATAATCCGTAAGGTAATGGGCTGGTTGGGACTCTGGGAGCCTGAGGAATTTGCATTTACTGTGTAAGTGGATGCAGAGGGACTCTATTAGGACTGGATAGCATTTGTGTGTGTAATCTGGAGCTGCCTACACAGACTAAGGAAACATTTAAAATTTACACATATTTTTCATTTCCTTCTCTTTACATAAATGCTATTCTTCTGTCTAAGGATGACTAAGCAGGCTTCTTGCTGTTGCTGCTAACTCTGAAATGAAGGAGTGTTGATTCAAGGGCTGGAAAGTCAGAGTCGTTCAGTAGAGATGGCTTGATTCAGTTTTTGAATGTGACCCAGTAGTCACAGGTGCACACTTAAGATGGAATGTTTCATGCAGTTTATAGCAGGTATCTTACTGATGTTGGCAAGTTGTTTACAAGGAACTAGGTCTGAGCTATTACTAGCAGATTATGGCCTTGCTGCAAAGTGAAAATGAGAAGATACTGAGGGGTCAGTCCATCTCCTCTCTTTTGTTTTTCTATCTGGAACATTATTTCTGTCCGTCCTTGTTTCCGTTGTTTAATTTTTAACTGATATTTCCTGCAGCTTCTTCGGAAATGTCCAGAGCGTAGACTGGGAGCTGGGGAAAAAGATGCAGAAGAGATTAAAATCCAGGCCTTTTTTAAGGTAGGAACTCCCTCCCCCTCATCTCTTGTGTTTGATCTGAGAGTGACTTGCTTTCTGTTGGTATTGAGGCATATTTTCTTTAGTTATCAGTAAGATCTTAGTGGTAGCTTCTGTTGCACCTCATTGCTCTATTCAGGAATATGTGTTTCAATTCATGTTTGAAATGACATCCCCCAAGTGTGTTTTGTAGGATCTGTAAGCTTCCAGAGCCAGTTTGTTATTTCTGATTGTGCTGCTTTTACATACAGATATACCTACCTTTTGAGCCATCAACAAATACCCCTTTTTAAATCAAACTGCAGCAGTCACAGATGCTGTCTAGTGATGACAGTGATTGCCAGTCAGTCTATTTGGCACCTGTATTTGCGGGATATACATGAATCCTAAGAGAAATTGAGGTTAAAGACACATTTGCTTTGGGTCAAGGGTATACGTCTGTTCCAGGCAAAGGTGTTACCATTCCTCCTAGTCATTACCTATCTGCTGGAAGTTATTAGCCTTATAGCCCCTGGCTGGCTTTGCACTGGAGCAAGAAAAGAACTTGGATGTCAGCAGAAATTGCTGGGAAGCCCACAGATACACCAGGTCACAGCTGCGCTTTAGTTTTGTCCTTCCTAAATATAGTTTGAGCTGTAACTGTTTCTTGGTGTTCTGAAGAACAGCCTTAGACTGTATGGAATCTGTTTCTTGGTGTTCTGAAGAACAGCCTTAGACTGTATGGAATCTCTGTACCAACTGGCCTGCACCAACTATGCTGTTTGGTTTGGGCCTTTTTTCAATAAGACATGTGGCAAACGATCTGGAAGGAAGGCTGCAATCCTCCCTCTTACTTTGACATTTCATAAATAATCTTAATGTCAATCTGGCCTGTTCTCTACCTTCTTTTACAGGAAATTGATTGGGATGCCTTGTTTGCCAGGACTCTGAAGCCCCCTTTTGTGCCCACTTTAAGAGATCCGACTGACATCAGCAACTTTGATGAAGAGTTTACATCACAAAAGCCAATCCTTACTCCTCCAGAGGAGATTGCTGTCCTAACCCGTAAGGAGCAGACTGTCTTCAAGGACTTTGACTTTGTCTCCACACACCTTTTAGATGTTTGATTCCTGTGCTATAAGAAACATGAACAGATTGTTACCACATTGAGGGAGGGTAGAGAGGACTTGGCATGGGCAATGGAAAAGTCAACAGAATTCATAGAACTGGTAGTGCTGATGACCCCAGGATGAGAGTGTTCTGCAAGCTGTTAACCTACTGTAGTTTTTTTCAGCCTCATTTGTTGGAGGGATACTAGATGTCAATTATCTTTAAGGAGTAATTAACATCTGACTGGATGTATCTTCTGCTGCCATTGAATATAGATGGCAATTTGGAATTTAAGCTGGACTTAATTAAATCAAATCATGTCTACAACCCAGGTTACTCTTTGCAAAAAATCTAAGTAGCACAGCTTTTTAAAGTTGCATAGTAGCACGGGGAATGGCCGCTTCTCACCTGTTTTCTAGAAGAGATATGCAGCATTCCCTCTTTGTAATGATTTTATGCCCATTCCCACTCATAACCGTGTGTATGCCAGAGAAGGAATGGATTTTAACACAACCAAGACAAGGATGTTCGGGTTTGATAATGATCCAAGTGATCTATGTTAAGGAAAAGGAGTGTCTTTCTACTTCTTTGAGGATGCTAAATCTTAGCTATTGTTTTTAATGATATGAAAAAGCCACAGCTTTGCGTATGCTTTTTTTTTTCTTTTCTTTTTTTTTTTTTTAAAATAAAGATACCTTTCCTTATAATGAAGTTTCAGCTTTTCATCTCCTTTGTGTTAGCTGAATGTTTTAGATCAGGGCTAACCATATTCTGCTCAACACGCAGGATTTAATTTTTCTCTGTAAATGTCAATAGTAATATTTTCTTTCTTCCTTCCTTCTCACTCAAGTTGTCTATGTACATATTGCATGGTGTCATCAGCTGTCACGTACAAGTGACTGCAGTCAAGTTGTTTCTCCAGATTTTATCAATGTTTATATCCTGTATCTTTTTGGGATAGCTAAATAATGACAGTATTAATATTGGAAAATCAGTAAGTTAAAGGTGATTTCATTTGCCTGGTAACATATCTTGTAATGATACTTGATAAAATACATTTTCTTCTCTTAAATTCATAGTGTTAGCTTGTTGGGCAAAAAAAGGAAGGGTATCTAGAAATGAAGGATCACATTGACAACAAATAGGGATGCACAGCTATTACTCTTTCAGTTTGTCATCAACAGAGGTAGACAGAAGTTGAACTAACACAGTTGTGCTATATCTGGAGATAAGGTTCGGGTGCAGCTAGTGAGTCATCATTATTAAATCAAGGCTGGCCTAAGCGCTTCACAATTCAGAAAGGTAAGAGCTATGTTTGTGCAAAACAGAAATAATTCACGCTGCACCTAAATTTCCTATTTTCAGAGCCAAGTATAACTGCTTCTGAAAATTCCCACATACAAATATCCTTTCAACCTCCTGCTCTGCCTTGCAGTGTAATGGTCCATTTAAAGCAGGATACACATTTTCCTCACTCTTGTTTGAATAGTAATGGTTGGCTTGCTGTTGTCCCCTACAGTGCTTTTTGTGATTTTACAGAGGCCTTGACCTTAAGAAAAGTGGTAAGTAGCACAGTGGATTGCTAGCACAGGTGAAATGTAGAACTTGGGTTCAAAGAGAGAGGCATAAAGAACCAAAAAAGTCATACTTAATCTTTAAATTTATAGTTTATAGTAGAGTAAAAAAGACTGTAAATTACCATCCCAGTGCATTTTAAAAAGAATTACCAGAGCAAAACTATGTTTTGAGCTGTAGTACCTGCCGACAAATTTTTATTTGACTAATACCTGAAGAACCAGAAATTGTTATGTGGCAGATGAGCCATAATTTAGCTGGCACCACACTGACACAAACAAACTGTAGAATCCTTTCTGGATGGTATACCATTGTTATGAAAATAATTCTTAGTGTTCCGATATCCCTCTGATAGGAGTTTCTACCCTGAACAAACCAGACTGGACGCAGATTACAAACTCTGGAGTTGGTCAAAAAAGGGATCCTTCTGCTGTTTTTAAGCTGCTTTTGGACCACCGTGCTGTATTAGTAGCTATACTGTCCTTTCATGAGTGCTTGTCAACTTTAAACCCTGAGTGCATCTTAACCAGTTTGCCAGATGTGCTCTTGAGCTGGTGTTATTTCCTGAGCCAAGGCAATTAAAGCACAAAATAATTTTAACTAAGGTTTTGTTGTAGTGCTGTGTTTTTGTTTTTTTTTAAACAGAAAAGGGTGAAGACTAAAATTCACACTAGAGCCTTTTCTGTCTTTAAAGCTAAAATTGGTCACCCCAAACTTCCTTTTAGTTCCTCATGGAAACTTGAAGTATGACCTTTTATTACAATGGAAAACAAGTAGGCTTGCTGCTGTCCTAGAAAGCTGTCAGCATCCCCTCATCTCAATGAAACAAACAGAACCTAGAATCTTTCCTCTTGTGTTGAAACTTCATATTATTTTATTCAAATTTTACTAGTATGTTGAGGTAGTAGTATTACCAGCAGTGTTACTTGAGCTAGGCAAGAAGTACCCACCCCACAAGCTACAGTAAAGGCCTGAGCATGAAATTACCTGCAGAAATAATTCAGTAGGCAAGTTATTACTTTTCTGTCCAAAGAAGAGTGGACGGTATCATTCTTTGCTGACTTGATTCAAAATAGTCTGTGAATTGTTAACAGCACCATCAACTTGAAGAAAAAACTGTTAGGAAGCTGGTCAGGGCATCACAAAGTACGGGCTAATTATCTCATAAGCTGAATTTGGTGCTTTACAGCCGTTTCTCATGCACATTATTAAGCCTCAAATCTTTGTGAAAAGCATTAAGTTGAGGCATGTGGTCAAAATGAAATTTGCTTTTGACTGTCCAAATATTTACTCAAATATTTCTATTACGTGTCCAACACTACTGACAAAAGGCACTGTGGTTCTCACAGTGAGAACTATGTTGAAGAAAGGCCACAGGAATTATATTGATTGTGGCTGGTATTGTCTCTAATAGCTGCTGCTCCCTTGCAGCAAAAGGAGAGGGAAACTTTGGGAAAGAGAAGTGAACATGGATGCTCACACTACTCTTTCATCTCTTCTGGAGAGATGTGGATGCAGTTAACAAAAGGAAGTAAATTTAGAGAGATACCTTTGCTCAGTCCAGAAATCAGCTCTGCTGGCCTTCCCAGAACCAGTGTCTCCCCTTTAACAGTGTTATTTGTATACAAAAATAACCCTGACTATCCTTGAAATGTAATTTGCAGGATGAACAGGTTGCATAGTTTATGATGTACTAAAGTTCCGTGCAAGGGAACAGCAGCAATTGCATCAGCAAAGCTTTACCCAGCAACCTGCAGATGTGTTGGCACTCTACCAGGTAGGTACTACTGTGACTAGACAGGCTCATCGTTCCTGTGAAAGTAGATTTTCTCCCATGCAGTGAGGTGGCACGAACAGAAGAATTTCCAGAAATTGAGGACTACCCCTTGGTCAAAGGGATTCTCCAACTCAGAGTGTCGCAGGTAGGAGATGCGATGATGTGACATGAATTCCCAGGTGGTGGTGTTGCATGAGATCAGATAGAGGTGTGACATAAGCAGCAGCAGGACAACAATGGTGAATATGACTATCAGGAGGAAGGACATGAGGAGGAATATGTTGTGCTGCAGCCAGTCCCAGGACTGTTCAAAGTAGAGGCCTGACCTTTCAATTCAAAGAGAAATAAATTCACAGTTAAAGATGTAGAACTACTTACATAAGCCAAGCAAACTTGATGGCATATTTAAGTTTGATTCATAACTAGTGAGCTTCTGATAATCATGTACTACAGAGAGTTAATATACCATAAACTCTTAAGAGACTGCACCGGTAGTGACTTAGGTTCTCAGAAGTTTAAAAGATGCTGGTTCCCCTCACAGCTGAGAGACAATCCTCTTCAGTTAACTCCTCTCCTGAGCAGGCGTACAGGTGAAACCCTGCTGGAGTCTCCAGTACTTTGATTTGTAAACAAAGATCATATTACAGTAACTGAAGCAAAATTAGTTAGCTTTTGTACTGTTGTTAATTCTGTTAATTTCAGCTTAAGACAAAGATGAACAATGAAACCCAAATCATCAGATTCTGCTCAACTATTGATCAGCTATGTTGTCCCTCAGCAGATTAGGGAACTCAGAAGAGCTGATCTCCAGAATGCAAAAGAGGGTGAAGATACAATGCAAATCCAAAGCCAATCCAGTCACTGCTATGTTCTACATAAACCCTTCACAGGGCTCTATGAGCACCAAAACTTTTAGCAGTCTCAGAGGTCAAAGTGCTGACTCCAGGTCTTACCAAGCAACGTGACCTCCCCACAGCAGAACTATAAGCTGCACACTCAAGTAGACTATGAAGAGGGGGTGATTCTTCTCTCCTACGCAGTTCTCAATCCAGGGACAGTGATGGTCGTAACGCCGTACACAGTGTTGGCACAGCTGGCAGTGCTTGGCTCGCATTGGTTGCTAGAAAACAAAACCAAACAAACGCTAGTAACAGTCCACTGGTTCAACTCACTGTTTGGTAGAAGAGAACGTCATGCAATATAGTCTTCCTCCACAGCAGTACTGTCCCAAAAGCACTCCATTTTGACTTAACAGCACAGCATAAACATTGCTAAGACGACTAAAGGGGATCATGATTCCCCTAGTACAGATATAAATGAGTGAGATTCAAATTAATGAGTCTCCCACACTACTTCTATCTATACATTTTCTTTATTATCTACCTATTTATAGGAAGTCCAGTGTGCAAAGGAGGGAGATAGAGCCAATCAGTCTATTCAGGAAAGCATGAGCAGAGTATTGATGTGGAAAATTAGGACCACTGCTGTCAAATAAAGTGAGCAGGGATGGGATGTTTTCATGGGACTGCATAGAGGAGGAAAGTGTCTCTGCTTCTGTGTGAATACAAGACACTTGCACAGGAAAGCAGATCAAGTACCAGGAACAGAGAAGATGAAAGATCTGGCTCAGAAAAGTAGTGCCTCCTAGGATTTGTTCCCTGAAGCGTATATATGTTTTGCCAGCTTTTCCACTTGCAATAAGCTCACTTCTCCTGGTAGATATTCTTCAGGAATTTATGGAAGCTGAGATAATGCTTGATTTTATTAAACTGATAAGGATCACTCAGAAAACAGGCCTTTCTAGGCTTTAGGCAAACTGTTTTAAGAGCTAATTTAATTGCTCTAATTTTTCCTTCATACTATCTTTTACAATTCAGGCTAATGTTTTGTTGTTTTAAGGCCTCCAAACAAGCTCACAGCTACCAGCAGTTCTTGTATGTTATGCTCAACTGCCTTTCTGGCTCTCTATCAAGATATCTTCAAAATAACCTTTTTGACAATACTGTAAGGTCTGACTGACATGGCAGTAAGAATGTGGAGTACAATTTTCCCATGGCAAAAGAAGATCCTTGTTCCTGTGAGCCAGCAGGGACTTGTTTCAGCCGTGGAAAACTAGCATACATGCCAATGTCCATCGCTACCACCTCTTTAGCTACACAATTTGTTTGGATCACTTTTCAATTCAGGACTGTACCAGAATTCAATTTGCTAGTTGTATTTACTTTTTCTGTGAGTTTTTCAGCAGGGGAGTGACCCTTTGACAGAATTAATCAGATCTGCCATGCCTCCAAACCACTGAGCAGTGAGCAGCAATGATAGAGCAGAAAAACACTGGCAACAGCAGCTGAACAAAGATGTTGCCAAAAAGTGTAAGCTTGCAAATCGCTCATCCCATTCTCTTCTAGCATGTTATGAATGCCTACCTTCACCATGCAGTAACCACAACGCCGCATCTTAATATGACTTGGAACTTGGGCTATCACCATACTTTGTTCTTCACTCTTGCCTGCCTACAAAAAAAGAGAAAGGGAGTGACTAAGGAGGTTTTGTGTGCAGCTATCTTGGCATGACTGGGCTGTCTGGATCCTTTTGCTTAACAGTTACACAGTGCTGGTTATCTCTGTTATTAGGGTTAAACAAAATAATGCCTTAGCATTCCTACAGAAGCTGCAGACAGTTAAAGTACAGAGAGAGAGAACAGGCTACTGTAACCATCAAAACAACGTTTACACAGAGGCAGAAATAACTGTGGATAAGATACCACAGTAATCCCAACACTATGTTTTGGGACAAAAATAAACAAGGTTAGACTTCACTTCCAAAGACAATAATGATGTCTTTTCAGTAAAAGCAGTGCCACTTATTCATAACACAGCCAAGATTTACATTAATGATGGATGATTAAAATTGATAATGCTTTTGTTCTACACAATCGGTAAGGCAGTGAACCTGGAGTAGGCTGTCTCACAGTTACTGAATCTTTGCATTTCCATTTACTTCACTGTAACTTGTTTGTGTACATGTCCTCTGAGAGGGCAACAAATCTATAAACAGTTCGATAAATAGAGCTGCAGAGAGCACTGTCTTCCATGCTTGCCGTTCAGATTGGGTTTTTTGCACTTGTACCACTTGGTGGTGGTTCGCATAAAATAGGTCATGTATACATTCCATAGGGTACTGCAGCCTCTGATGCAAGAGAGGACTTATGCTCAAATGGCACAGTGCACTTGCAACAGCAGTGTGGTGTAAAAGACATGCCTGAAGTCTGAACCCTACTGCTGTTACAGAATACGAATCGGGGACTGTCTGGCCTAATCTCCAATGGTCTCTGTACGTTTCCTTTATGCCAAGTGCAATAGAAACTTTCAGATTGTTCTGATCTAGCAGAGTGAGAAAAAGAAAGCAAGCCTATAGATTTTACAGCCTCACCACTTTCTTCCATTCCTGAAGGGCTATACCTTTGCTTCCTCTTCAGCCTTAACAAAACCCGGATCCATGAGAGACACCTTAAAGTACAGCAGGACAGAGCACAAAACCAGTAAGACGAAGATCAGTGGCTGCAGCAGCTCCCCGCGCTCCTCTTGCTTCTGCAAATCTGAAAGGCACCCCCCAAAAAAGAGAGCAGTAGTTCCTTGTGAAGCGCTTAGGATTTTTCCCTCTGGCCTTAACAAAGGGGTCCCGCACCTACAGGGAGGGGGAAACGGCGAGAAATCGGGCGGCGAGAGGGCGTGGGGTGCGACGGGGACAAGCTGGTAACGGAAGGGGCTCCCCAGCGCCCCACAGCCCCCCCTCTGCCCTCAGGAGCCCCCGCAGGGCCCAGAAGCCGCGCCAGGGCGGCGAACACCCCTCCTTTCCCCCGGGCGCAGGGGGCCGGCACGGCCCGAGCCGAGCTCGTCGCCGCCTCTCCTCAGGGGCGGGCCCGGCCCTCGGCCGCCCCCTACCCCGGGGCGGGCAGCACGCCCCCCTCCCCGCCGCGGCCGGGTGTGAGGGAGGGGAGCGGCGGCCCCGCTTCACCTGTGCGGTGCAGGAAGAGCCCCAGCGCCAAACCCCCGGTGAGGGCTGTGTGCGCCGTCCTCACCCACAGCCCGCCGGCCCCCATGGCGCCCGCCGGCCCGGAAGGGCGGGCAGCGCCCGAAGGCGGGGCCTGGCCGGGCCGTCTCGGCCGGGGAGCGGGGCTGGTTGTCTTCCTCAAGGCGGCCCCCTGAGGGGGTCCGGACCGCCGAGGAGGGGCTGAGGGGCCGCAGCGGGGCCGGGTCGGGTGCTGGCACCTCAGGCTCGGCTCCCCCCTCCCCGGGTGGGAACCGGGGTCTCTCTCCTTCCCGCCCTGCGTTTGTAGGGGGAAAGCCTGGCTGCAGCCCGCGGGCCGCCTTTCTTCCCCTCACACCGCCTGTCCGTCTTTTGCCCTGCAGGCTGGCCCTCCACCTCGGGGGCCTTTCCCAGGAGAAAGGTGCTTTCCTTCAGCCCCCCCGCTTGTCCTCCCACCCTGACCCCCGGGCTCTGCACGGCCCCGCGGCCGGGTTTCATTTCGGCAGGTATTGCGGGGAGCGCAGGGTGGCTGGTAAAACTCCTCTGCGCCCGAGGCAAATACCGCTACAAGGAGATGCGGGCTATAGAAGGGGTCTCGCAGGGGTGTTCTGTTGGAGGGCGAGGGCTGGAGGTGCTGTCTGAGTGAGATGCTGCACTGCGTTAACTCTGGTCTCGCCCGTTTGATTATTTCATCTGTTGATTTCCACCCCCTCGGGAGAAGGGCAGAGGTTGTGCCTGGCTGAACGCGTTTAGGGAGCCCTGTGAATGCAAACGGAGCTTGGGAAGTGTCTGACATAACCTTGGTAGGAGGCTGCCGGGGTGGGATTTGGTCTACTGTCACATGTCTGCAGCGAAGACGTTGGCATCTGAGCGAGGTCGTTAGACTCCCCTGACAGCAGCAGAGGGAAGCAGGCATGGCTAGGGAATGGTTCTTCTCATCTGAAAGCAGACATCTAAAAGCAGTTGAATTGCACCTTAGATGTGTTTTTATCTTTTGCTAATAAAAAAAAAGCCAAGAAGACTAGCTTAGATGTATACATTTACAATTTGAGTGTCTGTCTATTTAGGGGAGATGAATCTCATCACAGACCTGTAAAAATTCTGAAATCAATGTTTTCTCTTTAAACTCTTTTCAGTTTTAACATAGATGTATCTTTCTGCTTTTGTTACCTTCTTTCCCAGTAAAAATTTGGAAAGAAAAATCACATTCTTTGGAAATTTATCCTCCAGCACCTGAAAAGTAGCTGATTCCTTGGTATTCTTTGACCACAAATGGTGCATTCTTGATTATTTTAGTCTCTGTAAAGTGAGCCAGTGGCCACCTGCTGATTCCAGGAAAGCACCTGGCTGCACAGGTCACTTAAATGGTTTATCTGAGACAGCTGTGCTGAAAGGTTAATAAAAATTGTAGTCTGAGTTTCCAACAATCACTCAAATCCTTTTGCTTTCTGTTGTTTTTTGGTTTTTTTTTAATTCTAGGTAAATGCAAAACCTACAGAAATCCTCCTTCAGACACCTCGTAGACTGCATCAGCCCTTGCCAAACCTCATGTACAGAGTTTGTTTGTGAGATGGCCCTGCTACTCTGCCTGCTTTAAATATCCTGTTCCTTGAGTTGCAAAGGAAGCCTTTCAGAACAGTAGGAAGCTCGGAAGAGTAACATCAGGCTGCCTACAAACAGAAAGAAAAGGTGGGTAGTGTCTCTCCGTTCTTTGCAGAGGTGTAAATGTTAAAGCTTAATGAAGGCAATTTGGGTAGAAACATTTTTATTTTCTAGAATAATCTGTCCTAAGGAATGTATTTTTGCTTTGTGATTAGAATGATTTGGTCCATGTTACCATTTTTATCTCTTCTTACAGCTTTGAAACCTGTTTTACAGAGATCAGAGCTTTTCTCTATCTCAAGGGTTTCAACCTAAATGACTGGTTGAAATTAGGCTTAGTTCTAGAAAGCCTCTACTAGCAAGTTTCTGAGCAGACAATCTAGATTCTTATAGCATTCCAGCTAGGAATTTCATGCTGTTGGAAGCCTAAGGTATCTCTCTCTACTCCTACAACATGGTACGTTTTCAGCTTCCTAGAGGCAGTTCAGTTTCATGTGATTTCTCCTCCTACTTCAGCCACCTAGAGTCTGATCCTTTAGAGAGTTTACAATGACCATTGAATTAACTGGCAGTTGAACCCTTGCATGACCAGGGTCTTAAGAAGAAAGTCATGCTGGCCTCAAAGCAGATTGACTGTTTTAAGCTAGAGTGTTTTCTTAAGCACTCAGCTTCTGCCCACTTACAAAGCTCAGGCTGTGGAATGCAAGCCACAGATCCGTTACAGAGTTCAGAGGCAATCCGTACAGTCAAATATTGTTCTGATTTTTTTTTTCCTCCTCTCACATAATTTCTTAACAATACTCTCTTCCTCCACGCCTCTTTTCTATTGACAAACAGTATTGTATCCCTTGGAGTGATGAAAGGAAAAGCCACTGAACTGCATCATCAACACATGGCAGTTCCTTTCATTTTTAATGAAATATATGACAGCAAATGGACCAGTAATGTACCTAAATAAACCACATTCATAGACCAAAGGAAGAAGACATTGTTAAGCACTAGGTTTAATACACAGCGGGTATCCAATGGATACAACAGAAAAGTTAATTCATTCAGAATTGTAAGGAAGCAACAGTTGTGCATTATTATTTTTTTGCTTGGTTTCACCATGTACAAACATTTGAACCAGGCCTCTCAACATTAGGCAGGTCAATGGACAGAGTAAAAGCAGATGCTTGCTCATTATAACTGAGGTTATTTTCTTTAAGCAAAACAAGGAAATACATATTTGGTTAGCTTAAAAACTTTTTTTAAACAAGAAAAGAATTACAGAGAGAATCAGTAACAATTATATGAAATCAAAATATAGTCTGCTAAAGCAGAAGTGTTTCAGTTCAGCAGGAAATCTCTCTCCCTCATTCTTTTTTTTTTTTTTTAAGTGCTGTCTTCTCATCCAGCCCCCACGTTGCTTTTCATCCATTCCTGATGACCATTACCCTCTGTGCTTCATACACATTGTTGTCGTGGAGACCAGCTGTTTCCCTACTTTTAATTCTCTTTTTTCCAGCACAAGCTACCCTCCAACACCTGAGCTGTGTCAGGCTCCTCCCTAAACAGCCTCAAGAAAATGTCTTTTCTGTGGAGTAGTGCCTGAATGCAGTGCCCCTATAGCTCTTGCTCCACTGGTAATTAATTGCCTTCTTCAAGTGGTGAGAGGGAATAGGCTCACAGCTCCAAGACTTTTCTTCCCACTCATCTTTTGCAGAGACTAGAGTGACTGCAGCAGAAGCCCAACCAAGGTGACAAGCTGGGTAGCATTCAGTGCTGAACAGGTATAATCTCAGCCAGTAGGTAGGTGCAGAGTACTAACAGCCATGGTGCAGATGAATTATCTGCAATGTTACTAATTGCCACAAATATCAGTGCTAGACTTTCTTGGCTTGGTGTAGATGAGAAAGGCTGGTGCTGTTGGGTGCTAAGCCTCATACAAGTAGATGCCAATCTGTATAAGCAATTCCTCCCACAGATCTTGTAAAATGGAAGCACTTGTGGAAAGTTGCCCACTAGTTTGCTCTCTTATCTGTTCTGGGGAAAATGGCAGACACCTGACACCCTGCATGCTGAGGACTGCTGTATCATTGACTTGGGCCACTGAACAATGAGGCATCCTCCAGCTGGGAAGGAAACTATATACAGTCAAGGTAGAAGGTTCCTTTGTTGGCACTGTCTCTGCAGTGAAATACTGAGTTGTGTTCATGCTCTGCTTGCCAAGCTTTTGAATATTAAAGGAAATGTAGTAGTGAAAACATGAATAAGAATCTGAATGGGACAACAACTACAGAGCACAAGGAGCCCCTCTGCTGAATCTTTACACACTATGAACTCCTCTCCAGCTGGATTTTCATTTGACAGGAAGAACCCTGTTCTAGTCTTCTGGGCAGGGTTGGTCGTTGGCTTTGTAATTCTGTGTGGAGTTGAAGTCTGCTGGTTCATTCCTTCGATCCAGCAAAGCTGGAAGGCCTGAGAGGCTTCTCTGTAACAGTCAAGCATTTCAGGGTATCCAACTTCCCCTTTTACATTAGACCTTCATAAAAAATCAGCCACTTTGCCCTCCCCTCCTTTGCAGAATATTGGTATGATGGCTGCAGACAATTATCCTGTTCTGTCCTGAGTGCTGGATCTATGGCAGCAATTCATTAACTCCTCTTTGCCTCCAGAGAGTGCTTGCAGGTCATGGTACATGCATTATGCCTAGAGTGCAACAACTCCTGTTGTTTCAGTTAGGGAAACCAAGGTACAAACTAGTTCAAACTTCCAACTACAGGAATTCCTGGATTATGCTCAGGTGTTCAGAGGATACCTTTCTCTCTTTTGCTCCTTATCGAAAGGGAAATGTTATTTTTCAGCTCACAAAGTCTGTTGGCTTGAAGACATTGAAGCTTGTAGCCAAAGTTCATGTTACTCTAGCAGGGATGCTATTTCTTTTGAAATGCTCTCTCAGGAATTTACCTTGCTGGTGGCCTGAGTCAAAATCTTATGTGTACCTAGCTGTAACAGACCAGTTATAGTTCCCCCTTCCCCCTGGTATCGGTGACAGATTTCAGAAAGCTAAGCTTTTCTGGCAGGCTGGCCTGACTCCATTAATCTCCATGTTGCTGGGAATTTGAAATCTTTTTATCCTGGTTCAGGCTCAGGTATAGCTTGATGAGGGTATGTGAGCAGTGAGGACAGAGGTTATCTTTACAGTGTGAAACAAAGGTTTGTTGTAGCTTAGATCTTGTTAGTTTGGGATACCATGGTCCAGCGTGCAGCAGGTGAGACTTCAGTCACTGCTGAACTTACAGGGGCACTGGTTTGAAAAACCCAAACCTTTGGGGTCTTGAGCCAGATGGAACCAAGCCATGGGTTGTTCATTAACCTTGATGTAGTTGTGCCAAAATCTCAAGAGTAAAGCCCGATTGTTTGGCTCTGATTACAATGCAAGGCTGAGGTCTGCTCTAGCTTAGATGGGAGTTCCTGAGCTCCAGCTGTCTCCCCAGTGTGGCAGCTGCATTCCGGGAACATGGGTTTCTGATACCTCTCGCATCTGTGATGTGTCCCCTTCTGCCCCACTCCCACCTTGCCAACACAGTCAGAATCTTGAGTGCTCTTTGTCATGTGATTCAAGATTTTTAGTGGCAGGAGCTTTCACTATATGGGCATTAGAAAGGAAGAAAGCCTAGTGGGTGGCACTGTCACGTGAAACAACTTCAAAAGGACAGCAGCACTAAATAGAGAATTAAATGAGCAAAGCCTGACTCCCCTAATGCACCGAGGCTGGCTGGCAGTACTTGCAGCCTCTCTTAGTTTTGCATCCAGAAGGAAGATTAGCAAATGTTATACAGAAAACAGATCTTGAAATAAGCTTGCCTGTCTCAAAGCTCATAGGGACGCAAAGTCTTGGGGAACAGGAATAAGAGAGAGAAAAATACATTTCAATCAAACGACTGCAAAAAAGTATAATTCGTCAAGTTTTGCAAACCATATGAAAACAATTCAAAAGTGACACAAAAATATATATAAGTTTGAAAAATACTTAAAGAAAAAAAAGTACAGATCTCACAATATCAAAACAAATGATGTATGCTTAAAAAGGAAAAAAAAAAAAAAAGACATTGAATAACACCATATTGGCAGAAAAAGTAAACCTCTCCAGGGCAGCTGTGTTCTGTCATTTAAAGTGTCAGTTTGTATATCTAGGATCTGTCTATAATGTGCTCAGCAATGACAACATTAACTCTGAGCATTAGAAGAACCTCATAGCAGCGAGTCAAATCTGAGAGCAATGTATACAAGGGAAGAGAGCAGCGAGGCTGTGCTCAGAGGCCTGAAATGTCCCAACTCACATGGCCATGGTTTCCTTACTGCTACCAGACATAAAACCTTTTCTAAGGGAAGATTTGTGAATTGTGTGGGAAGCAGAGGGCTCTAAGCGTGGACTGCACAGTGTTGTTGAGTGCCCTGCTATGAGGCAAACCTTGGCCTTTGGCTTCTGGAGCCTTTATAGGTCTGGAGTCTTACAGGTGAAGACCACCTTAGTGGGACTCTCCTCTCACCTGCATCACATAAATTGGAGTAATACTGCTGCTACAAGCAGGACTGCACTGGTTAGTGCTAGTGGGAGTCAGATAAGAATAGGGCCTTTTGCTTCCCAGAAGAGGGGGAAGATGTTGGGGTGGAACAAGAGGTGCTGTTTCGTGGGATCACCCTCCAAAGGGTGCCTGGAGACTGCCCAGTCTCAGGAAAGGACTTTAGCACCTCCAAGTACAGCACTTGTGCTGCAGTGAGCTTCCTGTAAAGGGAGATTACTTTGCCACTGAGCACGGCTTCCACTGATGCAGAGCGAAAAAGAGCAGAACAGCTCCAGTCCATTATTGGGACTTGCACAAGTGGTACAAGCTGCTCTGGACTGGGCCCTAGTAGAGCTTATTATGCAGAGGGGAAGAATGCTCTCTGGCATTTGTAGCCCTTCCCCATAAAACAGAACACAACTAAAAAGGTGGTGAAGGACTGGAATGAAGATGTGTAGCCCTTTGCGAACAAACCTTGTTCCTTGTTGCACAGGCTCCCTTAGAGAGAAAAGCTCTGTGTTGCTAAGGATGTGTAACTGGTTTTACTGGTCATACCTGACCTTACGAGGCTGGGTGGGCTGGCAGATCCTACTGTACCACCGAAGGGGACAAAACAGACCTCTTGACTCTAATGGGAATGTCTTAATTCCATATGACCCACATACAGTTAGCAATGCTTCCATTAATGTGAGTCTTCTCTAAAAAACCCTTAAGGGAGTGAATTGACTTGAAAGATCTTTCTTCCCCATTTCTTCCACTTACAAATATCACTAAAAAGGTCAGTCCTTTTGGTCTAACTCTCTGGTATTGTGTCCCCCAACCTCTCTAACCAAATAAATAACTCATCACTGCCTGTAACCCCATTGAGCAGCCAATACCAATTCAGGACTGGTGTTCTTGCAGACATTACAGGACCTCATGCAATACAGCAAAAGGGAATTTTCTAAAAAGTGGAAATAAAAATGTCACACTAGCGATCACACAACTAGGTCTTCAAGCTCATGATCATTTGAGGCTCTCTGTGTGGTCTAAAATCAAAACGTTAAAAGATACATAATGTAGTTGTCTTTGTTTTTTGTTTTCTTTTTATACAGAAATCATACACACAGAACTTCAACCTGAAACTTCATAACAAAAAAGTCCACTAATTTAAGGAAAGCATTTTGTTGTGCAAAAAGTCCCTCCCCCCTCCCCTGTTCACCTTCATCTACTGAGGGTCTCACACACACACATAAAGTTTCCTTCCAACAGGCGAGTTGGTAAGAAAGAGTCCTCCCTATATACAGTGAATTAGAGAGAAGCTGGATACAGTGCTGGCAAGAGGCATTAGATGATTGCCTCTATCTGGAAGTGTCCATGTTCTCCTCCTTAAAGTTACTGCAGTGCTCTATAACTTTCCTATGGATAAAACAAGGACAAGGAGAGAGGGTTTAGTTTAGAGCTTATTGCATGACAGTTGTGGGACAGTAACATAAGAACTGTCCAACAGCTTGCTCTCTATGTAAATGTATACTATTTGCAGCAGGCAGTCTCTTCTGAGATACGTATCAACTGATATTTGTATCAAAACCAGTATACTCCACAAAAGCAGCTTAGAGCTCACGGTTCATCCCCTTCGGATTTCAAGTCATGTTAGTATACATCCAGATCCACATGTGACTGTTCATTCATCACCCCCATATCCAAATCGTCAGATAACTTTGAATCACATCAGGAAACACACGCATACAGGAGTTTGTCCTTCACTCTGCTGTCATCTGTCCCTGCTTTTCCTATTCTTTTCATTTACCATTCTTGCACTGTCCCATCACCATATACAATCTGCCTAACTGTGAGAGTCTTCTGCAGGCTTCAGTCACCTCCAGCACTTAGCAACCCTTCAGCTCTGGGGAATGCCTGCTGCTCACCCACACGGTACGTATTCCCAGCCGATCTCTACCGCTCTTTAATATTCATCCTGCAGGTATGAAGTTATAGCTCTCAGTTTGCCAATGATGAGAAACTGCAGCTGGCTTTTAAAACTCCTTAAGATTGACTCCAAAGGAAGGACACATAACAAAGTAAGTTGGGGAAGCTCACAAAGGTGATGGACTCTCTCCACCTTTTGAAAAATCCTCTCATTTTAACTGTGCAGTTAGCAATTTTACTGACAGGCCAATATGACTGTGGAGCCAGGGAGCCCACACAAGTATGGAGAATAGTGCTGACTGGACACTATCAGTGTAAGACATGCAATTAGCCATGTGGCTCCCCTGTGCAACAAGCCACTTCTGTAACCAATTTGCCTGGCATCCATCAGCCCTGAATGACCTGTGTGTATCGTCCACCTATAAACACCTCTCTAGTGTTCTGTTTTCACCCTCTTTTTTCCTGCTCTTCTCCTGTGTTTGCTTCTTACCTCTCGTACACCTCAGTACAGGCCTTTCTTTGGTAGTCTTACTTAATGTAGAATAAAAACTAAACTAAAGCTAATTGAATGTTTGATGATAGTGCATTGGTTTCCTACCGGGCCATTTCCTTGGTCTCTTGCCGTGCTGAGGCCATTTTAATCATGTCCTTCAGAAGGGGAATCCCACCTTCTTTGATCAGCAGTGGGCAGTACTTGTCAGCTGCAGAGAAAAGAATAAAACAGGTCCTTGTGAACCTTCACAGGAGTGGTATAAAGGGTGGCAGGATGGGAAGGAGAAGCCTGTGGCCTGAGAAGCCACAAAACTTTTCTTTTTTATGGAGCCAGCCTGCTGGGTGTGCCCTGGCTGTGAAAACAACAGACACAAAATGGCTGAGAACATAAGAGCATGGCCAGAAGGATCAAAACATTGAAGGCATTTCCTATGCACTAAGTCTCATTGTTTTTTGTTTGGCTGTGCTGCCTGGACGTTCCTGCATATTCAAAGAAGGTTCTCTCTACCTACATAGCTAAGCTGGGAAGACTTTTTCAGCTAACAAGCTCATATTCACACCCTCAACTTCTACAGTGCAGTGGATGTGATTTTGAAAAGGGAACTTACGGTAGACAGAGACCAGGTTATACAGTGCCCAGGTAGCCCAGTGCTGGCTGACTGGGGAGATCCCTTGTGGAAGAAGTCGAAGGATTGGTTCAAATGACCTGCACAGAAATATTACAGAAGTTGTTAAAAATCCAAGAGCTGCTTCTTTCAGCACCTTTGCTACTCAAAGCAATACAAACTCTGTGCTCATAGATACCACAGCAGTAAATCCATTGGCATGTCAAAGATGCTGGCATCAAAGACTAAGTCTGTGTCACATGACAATACTGGCTGGCTTACAGGTCCTACCACTTTAGCATAAATATGCTGCCCAGATAAATAGCTGCAACGAATGCAACTGAGTCCAAAAACTGACTTCCATCCTCTTGTCAGTCATTTCCTCACAGCAGCTGAAACCCAGCAGCACTGATCTTTCTGTAGAGGGGCCAAAGCAAAATTATACCCAGCCAAAGCTGGCTGCTCATGTGCAATGGTTGCTGTGTTTCTTCTGACAACAATAATGTGTCTATACTGTAGCTCAGGCATTGGAATGCCATTTGTTCTGGATGCCTGCTAAGCACTAAGAGAATACAGAGTACCCGATACCCTCTTACAGGAAGAGCTTTGGAGGATTCCACCAGTTGTATTAACCCTTGAAGAGATTTCTGGGAACTGTGTCTAAATATCCCCCAGAGAAGAGTGAAAGCTACAGCAATCCATGTGACTTTCAGAAGCAAACAGATTTAAAGAGGTGCAAAGGACAGCAGTCTCGGAGGAAAATGCTTAGGCAGTCCCAAATACTCAGTCATGGGTTTCCTGAACTATGCAATTTCACCAGAAACATGTAGGAGAAATTCTGTTGGGCTCCCACACTTATCCCATAGGAATTGCCAGGCAAGGTGTCTAATTTCAGCAGCCTGTGTAACATTTTTTTCTAAGGAAGATGTAAAACCCTCACTAAAGAATATATCCCTAAGGATGTTTCTCCTTCACTCTAAACAGAGCCTCCATGCTGAGCTATATTTCTTCCCTTCTCTCTGTTGGTGCTTGCTTCCTGTGACAAACCTGGCTCCTAGGTGAGTGGGCCAAACTTTTCTATTCCTCACCTGTAATTGATATTTCTCCTGGAGTTGATATCCCAGCTCTGGATGGCTGCCCACATCCTCTTTACAACTTCCTCTCGGTGGGGCTCACATATACCCCAAGCCTCTGGACCATCAAACATGATATGGGAGAGCACACCACAGGCATTATAGGATACCTCAATCCCATCTGCTTTGCTCTCCAGCAGGTTGCTGCCAAGAGAGAAGAAATCATTTACAAGTGCTGATGCACCAAAGGTTTAAAAGTCTCCAGGTGATTCAGGACCAGAGCTCCAGAGCATTCACACTGCCCCAGCCCAGCTGTTCATTAGCCAGGCACCCACCTGAACACACTGATGAACTGGGAGGTCATGAGCTGTGGGCGGAGCTCCTTCACCTCTGCTACATTGCCCAGGAGGCCCAGCATGTTGCGATGCAGCTCCTGTTTCTCTGGGAATTCCTAAGCAAGCAAAGAACAGGATTATACAAACGTAGGGCTGAGAACAAGCAACCCTGGAGAAAGATTGTACAGCATATCTAGAAAGGTGGTGTATTTTTGGGTAGTCAGCCATGGCTCTTTAGCAGATGCCAAGTGGAACCTCTAGTGTTAAAGATATATGTGAAATGAGAGAATTGAGGCCAGAGCCCACTGTTCTCTGCTGCCCTACTTAAGGGGCACTGCGTACAAGATGGGGAAAGAGGAAGACGTGGTGAGTGTAAGTTTCTCTGTTCTTCTACTAGTTGGGCGGATGGATGGGAGAAAGAAGAAAATATGCAAGCTTTTTTCTTTTCTGTTTGTGCAACATAGGAAGTACTGCTTATAGATCCCGCCCAGGCACCTGCATGTCCACTTAGCAGTGGACAGACTTACTTTCAAGCACTCCAAGAACAGTTTCATGCCGCTGTAGTTAAGGAACATCTCACAGTTATCGGGGGTCTCATCAGTGATGTTCCAGAGGGCACTCCAGGAGAACTCCATCACCTGGTCACACTACAGAGCCAAAGAGAAAGGGACAGAAACAGAGCTTTGCTAATGTAGGAGCCCAGTGCAAACCAACCACTTTTGTTTCCTCTCTGGTATTGCCATAGATGGCTCCAGAGGTAAGAAAACCTTGTTATTCACTTTCAACTTGTCAGAAAGTGGGTTTTTTGTTTAATATTTTTGCCTCCCTTTCACATTGCCCTGCCCTCACCCTGGGACAGGAAATTCTATAGCATCAGCTAAGATGTCTTGTGTTTGTTAGAGAACCTGAGCTGGCACTCTGGACTGATCTCCATGCCTAAGTCAGACTGAAGAGAAAATACTCTATGTATATGTTTTTGCGGGAAACACTCACCGTTTTATCAGCCAACTTCTTCTGAATCAACTTTAGCATTGTCTGTGGGCAGAGGAAGGGGAAGAGTGAGAAACAGTTCAAGAATCACAGAGCTAAAACTAACTGCTGTAGTACTGCAGGGCTGCCTACAGCCAATTTGCAGGCATACGCAATTTTGATCCTCTGTAGAGAACCTACTTGATATCTCTTTCTCTAAACCAGTGGAATTGGGTTATGTTCAATGTTGCGAGTATTCACAGAGCTGAACTATGGCACAGTCCCCGAGCTGTTGAGTTTGCAGTCAAGTCAGTTTTGATCTGTATGACAAAGTCTGGAATGTGGTATAACTGCAGCAAAGCGGTGGCCTCTGCAATACTTTGGAAAGGTGAGTGGTATGGGTTGATGTGAGTTGGGAAGCTGTCACGAACTCGGGGAGATGCAGAAGGAGCTAGTCACAAGGTGGTACCAGTTCTGGAAATAATATGATGTGGTGAAGAGGTGAGGTATAAAGTTACGCTGCTTCCCTGCTCTCACAGAGAGCCTATCTCGGAGATCATGATTTCCAGTGCTGCTAAGCAAGTAAAAGATGTCACATGGAGGGATAGGTTCCAGGAAAGGTTAGCACTGCTAGGAGACTAGTTCCCTCCTGTGATACTGCAAGGTTGGATTGCTGGCTGGATGCATTTGGTGGACTGCTGCAAGGGAATTGTGCTAGCTTGGGTTAAGGGTAAGTAGACACCTTGGGACCATACCAACCATGACAAACCCCATCTTGCCCACAGCTTCTTTATGATCGTTGTCCACCTGGCAGACCAGAGCGTTACAGAGGTGCACAGCAATGCGCTGGATAGACTCATCCTGCCGGCTTTGATTGAGGATGTTCAGCAGCAGCTCGTTGACTCGGCGGTACTGGAACTCCAGCTCCTCAGGAATGCTGAAGTTACACAGCGTCAGGCAACAGTTTCGCTGTACCTGGGTCAAAAGGAAGCAAACACTGGGCCAAGTGGCTACAAAAACATGGACCCCATCACCTCATGTTTCCTTGCTGCTTGGTACTGAAACCATCTTCTTGCTTGACTACGACCGCTAAAATTTCTGTTGCCCTCCCATCTAGCACTGTGCTTTAGCCGTGCTCTATCGGTACCCTGTATTCTCTCCCTGTCAGTCTAGTCTCACAGGGCTGCGTAATCATCCAATGCCCATTACTTTCAAAGCCAATTCCTCACTGCCTGTAAGCTCTCTATGCAGCAGTCGCCATTCTGCAACCCAGTGGCATCACAATGTCAGCTAGCTTCCTGTAGGGTGGAAGATGAAGTTTCTTTCTGTTGACTCAACACCCCTAGCGCCCGCACCCTTTTCACCCCACAGTTAGTGCTAGATGTCTATGCTGTGTCGTATACACCCTTTGACCACTATTATCAGATAAAAAGGAGCCTTGCTATCATCACTTTCTTCCCCTTGTTCTGGAGAACACCACGTGGATAAGGAGCACCCTGCATGTAATCCCCATCACTGAGTGAAGGCGAGGAGCAGATCTGGGCAACAGGTTCTCTGGTGTCTGCCTTGGTTCACATCCTGGAGGCTTAGAAGACCCAGATGCTAACACCAGCCTAAAGTCTCAATACAGAGAAGGACTATGGGAGCTGAAGGAGGCTGGGCTGCTCTTACTGTGACTTCCTGGTAGGACTCCATGCCATTCAGCACCACCTGGATGACCTGACGCCGCAGCTTTACGCTCTGCTCCATGCGGTACTCGGAGTTGGTCAAGTAGAACAGTGCCGCGCTGCCTGTCACCTGGATGTTTTTGTCATCCTTGTGGCACTTGAGGGCTGTGATCACCAGCTGCAGAGAAGCAACATGAAGTGCCACTGACATGTTGTGAGTCTTGGAGTGACTGTTACAAGCCTGCAAGGAATGTGTGGCCCAGGCATTGCAGGAACGTGCTTACAAAATGAAGGTACCCAGTTCCACTGCACTACTGGAACTTTCTCCAGAATGGCCTGATATGGTGTCCCAGGGTGAAGAAAAGATTGGGACTGCAAAATTTCCCTTGTCAGGGTGAAGTAAATGCTAGCATGGGGCTTACCTGAAGGGCTCGCAGCAGCTGGCTGCAGCGTTCAATACGGGCAATGTCAAAAAGGAGGTTGATGGCCCGGGAAGTGATTTCTGGCCGGTGTTCAGTGTAAGCCTCAATAGCATTCAGGACTTGCTCTTCATTCTTGTCTCCACTCACCTGGCATAAAGGAACAAAAAGAGTCAGGGAAGAAATGATGGAGAAGGAAAACCAACATGAGAAAGGAACTCTGAAAGGCTGAAGCATAAAACTTCCCTCTGCCCTGCTAGTAGGATTAGGCCCAGGATGAGAGGAAAGAGGCTGAGTCACTTCTCAGCCCAGAGGAATGAGAAATGGCACCTCTGGGGCAGGAGGATGCTAGTCACAAGTAAGACTCCTATTGTCTTAAGTCCTCTTCTTGTAGTCACAGACATCCTGGTCCTTCATGGAAGATTCTTCCATGCCCTTCTCTAAGCAGCATGTTTTTTAACCCTTGTAAAAACCACGTGGGGTACAGGTATTGTCTTCTGGCAGTTTTCCTGCATTATCAAGTAGCTATTGAAAGGTCAGAGCTCAGTTGCTGCACCTGAGACCCTAAGAACTCCACTCTACTGGCAGCCAGTAATTTTCATGTTCTTTTCACTTCTACCAAGTACCTACTGCCAATATTTTTGTGGCCTCATTACCTTGTAGGCTGGAATATGAGTCAGGCGGCAAAGAGATGTTTCAAAAAGGCCCAAGAACTGGAGCGGTCGTTTCAGACCCCGGAAGGGAGCAATGCTGCTCTTTGCTGGTTCAATGCTGAGGGGAAAAAAAAGAGATCACTCATGTTGGTACTGTGTTTCTTCAGGTGTCTCCTGCCACAGAGACAGCTATCAGCTCTCCGTTCACTCTGACTGTACTGCTTCTTAACTAGCGTGACAATAGCTACACTTCAGTTGTACATCAGCCAGCTTCTCCTAAACATAACACTAGACATTCATCCCAGGTGATCCTGAGTGAAGGGCTAAATGTGCTGAACAGAAACAGCAGTAAGAATTCACACAGAACGCAGCTTTCCCAGGTAGAATTTGTCCTGGAAATTCACTAGCTGGGGTGAACATTTCCTCTTAAAAAAGGGCTGTCAATTTCACTGGTCCAAAGTATTTGCACACTGGACTGCATGTCATCTGATAGACATGCTAGTCTGCTCCTGTGATCGTGCAAGAACACTAGTTTTGCCATGTTCCTTATTGATCAAGAGCCAGTATTTTTTCACCAGCTCTGGTGGAAAGGAGCCAGTACTGTCCCACTTGTTTGCTTTTGTTCAGTAAGTAGCCAGGGAATAGGACGGCAGAGTTCTTGGCTGATCTGGAAAACCAGAACTCTAGGTATGCCCCTTCGGAGGTGCACCAGGATTTTCAAAGGTTGATCTGCCCAGTATCCAGGTCAAATCTGAAAATATGCCTTTAGATTCTAAGTTCCTAAAACACGCAGCCCTCCTATGAACACTGATGTATTGACTCAGTGTAGAAATGTTCTGTCTTGGAAAAGCCTGGATTTCAGTGAGGGTAAGAATGTTTTCTGTAGAAAACGGGTGAAGGGCTTTGGAGTCCTTTCAGAAAAAATATAAACCACTGCAGGAGATCCCTGGAAGAATGTGTGTGGCAAAGAACTGAAATACTTCTTCAGATATGTATGGCAGGCAGATAGGATGAATTCTTTATTACTCTTAAAAGTCCTTCCATGTGTCACATATAGGAATCACAGCTGATTCCCATACCAGTCTTTAGTGTCAGGAGAAACTAGGAACAGTTGTATCCTGCTTTTTAATTAGACCTACAGAATTTGGAAACTTAGGAGAGGGAATGGTTCTTAATTCATCTTTGACTGATCTATCCATCCAAGCAGACCTCAGTAATTGCTGCTTCCTTACCTTGTCTGGCCCATCTTCTCCTCCATGCTTGGGATAGTGCAGTTCTCCAGCATGGTGTGCCCTGAGATATCGAGCGAAGTGAGGTTTACCAGGTTTTCCACAAACAGGTTTAGAACCCGCCGGGTCAGCTTGAATTTGTAATAACTGGACAGATGGTCTCGGGAGATATCCAAGTGCCTGCAAATGACAGAGAGCAACTCAGAGCCTGGAAAGCATTAGCTGGGGCTTCTGCCTCTCTACCAGAGGAAGATGACAAGCCAAGTGTGATTATTATTTTGTATTTATTTTTTATTATAATTATTTTCTTCAAAAGATACAGGAATGTGGTTTTGTAGGATCCGGCAGCAGGATCGGGCCCTGTGTTTAACCAAAGCACACAAATATCTGGTAGAGGTCTACTTGGAATGGAGCACAATGAATCATTTGGCCGCACATCACAAAGGAAACTGCTTCAGGCTCAGGAACTGCCTTTCCCAAGCTCTATCACAGCAGCCACCTGAGCATTTCTGCCTGGTGATTAAGATGCACTAGAGGATCTTTGCATCCTCAGAAACATATGTTGCCTCATCCCACAAATTAAGTTACACAAGTTTTTGTCTGCTTCCCCAATCTTGTATTTTTTCCACCCCAGGCTACTACACTGCCCTGATTTCATTCATGTATTTAAATGCTTAAGCTTTGTGGAAGCCCTGATGCTGAGTGACTGGTGGGATAAACTGACCAGCCATCACGTGCAGGTGGGGTCCCTTACAGGACAGGGGCTGCTCTTGCCTGCCAAGCAGTAGCTAAGAGCCTTGACAGAGACTTTTCCAAACTGCCTAAGACAGGAGCCAACATCCCACTCACAAAAGTGTCTTCTACCTGTTGTAGACCAAGTTTCATTGCAAGTCACTGGGAGTAAAAGAACTTGGATTTTGAAAATGTTATCCAGGATGTTCTGAGACTCCAGGTCATATGTTAACATGGTACCCCCTAGTGTCTGCAGTCAGTAAAGATGATACTAAAGCCGTTGCAAAGCATCCTTCATGTGAATAGTAAGGCCCTTCTCTTTGGCTTTGAAAGTCCTGGATCCCTTTCCTGATACCACTGTGCAGTTTGAATAGCAATTGTCTCAACTCTGTTTCAGGAAGTCATTTCACTGTCAACAATGTTAGGTCAGGAGTGCCTATTTATTTACACTGCTTGTTCCCTTGGTTGCACCATCCATGCACAGTGTGCTTCCACAGAGCACAGCGAGTAGACAGTCTGAGCTCAGAGTTTTTCCTAGTTTTATCTCAGAATCAGAATTAAACTTTGGACAATCCGGTTTGACAAGTGGTTTGGAGGACTGAGTTTCACAGTGTGATTATTGCTATATTAGTTTATGTACACATTTGTAGTAAATTTTTTGTTATCTCAGGTATTCTGCTGTTCTTTTTTGTTTGGCTGGGGGGTGGTTAGTTTGGGGGTTTTTTTCTTTTTTTGCGGTGTATGCAATGGTTTTTGTTTTTCCGAGAGGGAGTTTCTGCTAAGTGGTGTCCTTCTGCAAGCAAAATGGAGGCTGGCTTTAGACATGTCAGATATGTATAGTGAGTCAATGAGTGAGCCTGTTCATGGGAAGGTTTATAACTTGAAACCAGCAGTGGGTGGCTCTCTGTTAGCAGGCAAGTAGACCACTCCTAAAAGACCTTTCCCTATTAGTAGGAAAAGGATAAACAAGGAAGAACATATCTGCTAACCTGAGCTTGCGAAGCTGTGCGATCACTTGGATGTGCTCCTCTGAAAGGTCCATGTTGTAAAGCACTAAGGAAACCAGACTGTCCTTCCACTGGGTCAGAAATCCTACATCATTCAGCTGGATCCCAGAGAGATCAAGAGCTGCAAGGGAGGCCAAAGGCCGAAGCAATGTTTCCACATTTACCCCTTCGATCAAGCGGCCCAGGTTCAGGAAGCGCAAGCGGCTAAAGCCTTCAAAAGTAAAGTCCTTGACCAAGACCTGGCGAGTGGGGTTCACCAAACAGTCATCTTCACAGCCTCCAGGGTTCTCCTCCTCATAGAAGATATTACAGCAGCCAAAGAGGCTAAGGGAGATAAGTGTGTGGCTGAAGCTCACCAAGGTTTGCAGACTCTTGGCTGTCAGCTTCTCACAGTTAGTCAGGTAGAGCTCAACAAGATCCTGGAAGATGGGAAATCGAAGTTAGAAATATTTCACAGGTAGAGTGCCCACCCTGTTTGCTACACCACGTCCCACTGGGAGAGCCTGAGACCATGTATCACCTGACTTGATCAGTGTCCCCATCCCATTCCCTACAGTGATTCTTGGAGCTGAGAAGGGAGAAGCTGAGGTTCTCCCAAAGAAAATTTGGACGGTGAAGGATGGAGTCTTGGGAATCTCTGGGTGCCTGGGATTCTTTGCACAGCAATGCTGCTGTGCAAAGTGGCAGCTGGAAGCTGTCAGTGCAATACCACCTGCTTCCTGATGGCCTCCAGGTCCTGGTCCTGCACAATCTGTTCCCGCAAGTGGATCCGAGCTAGCCTCGTGCTCCGGGGATCTGAGAACAGGGTGAAGAAGCTTTCATGGGGTTCAAAGATGCTGTCCGTCTTCACCAACTCCACGTACCTGTATTGAGGCAATGGCATTAGCACAGTACAACACAAAGGCTCTGCTACAGCTCTAGCACCTTCACTGGTTAGAAGAAAATGTGACCAAGTGCGTAAGCACACGTGGACTCCCTCCTAATCATCCAGAGTAGCCTTTGGAGTAATGGGAGCTGGCCTATTACCTCTTCTTGCACAGTACTAATGATCCTTAGGAAAATCTCAGGCAAAGATTTGTGCAAGGTCGTGTGTGTATGTGAGCAAACTGGATTCTGGCAAGTACAGACTCCAAGATTTTTTTTTCCCTAGCTGTTTAAAGCTAGTAATTTGATTTTTTTCACTTTTCAGAAAATTACCTGGCCAAAGTTCTCTGCCAGACTTTGTGGGCAGGAGTTCAGCCAAGAGAGACTGTGATAGCCAAATTATATAAATCCCTGGAAACAGGTTGCTTTGTAAAGCTGTGGGAGCAGTAGCCTTAAAATTTAACATCTGTTAGCACTTTGCACTCTTATTTCTCTGGTTTGAGAGAGAGTTTTAATGCGTCAGTGGTGGGAAATAGGAAGACTCCTTTATTGCTTACTGATGTTCTTGGAAGAAGCAGCGACTGTTTCACTCTGGGTTTACCTATGTGGAAATGGTGATTTCCACAGAAACTAGAATGATACACAGCAGTACGTTAGCCCCTGGGGACACTTCCTTCTGAAGTAATGCAAATCCTTATTTCTAATATGAGGATCAATTGGAAAAAAAAAAAGCAGCCCTATGAATTCTTTCCCTTTTTTTTTTCCCCTTTCCCATCACTCTTTTTAGAGAACTATACTCCCCCTTCCCTGAGCTCCTGGCTTCTTCCCAAACCAGACAACAGCTTCTCCACAGGCCTGAAACGTACTCATTGACAAGTTTGTCACAAATCTCGCTTGGCAAGAAGATGTCAGGATGAAGCCGGAGAGTTTCATTGTCCAGTAGGTAGCAGAGAGTCCCCTCCAAGTTGCGAAGGCAGTAATCTGTGCACAAGGTCATTAGTGACTCGGGGCTATCGGATGCCATCTTGAGGGAAGTTATGGGAAGGGGAAGAGCAGAAGGAAGCTTTTGATTCAGTAGATCCTTTCCTCAAATGAAGTTCCAGGATGAATTTACAAGGACATCAGGACAGCTATAAGCAGAGGGGAAAAAAAGATGCATTGAGAAAGGCACATTGGCAAGTGTCCTGCAAAGCTGTTGTACCAGCAGGATGTTGATAGTTGTATTTACAGCCCGTCACTTGCTGACCTCAAAAGAACCTGCAGCAGTTTGGCCTCTCTGGCAGTATGGCTTTAATTCCTTGGTATCCCCAGCCCCAGGGAACCCTGTGGGAATGAGTTAACATGAAACATGTTCGGAAATGAGGCTACGCAGAAAAAAATGTTGCCTCATTGCAGGGGTTATCTGGCTGACAAAGGCCCTCTGAAAGGGAAGTGGCAGAAACCACATTGCTTGGTTTCCTTCAGAGTGGGTTGGATAAACCACCAGAAAATTTACTGTTGGGATAATCCTTTGTATGGCCCCAGTGGGATCTGGTGGCCCTGCATCTTGTGCCTGTAATTCTGTTTGCCACCATTCCAAGTGAAGTTTCATGTTCAAGCTGAATGTTTCTCTCTAGCACCAAGCCAGAAGCTTCACGGAAGTCCTTGAACTAGACTGTGAAGTGGATCAGAAGCCACAGAGAAACATACGGACTGGCTTGGCTTCCCTTTCAGTGCAGTGTAAAGCAAGGTTTATGCATGTGCTGGACATCTATACATCCAGCTCCCTGGGACGGACTCACCCAAACCATTCCACATCTGTCACAAAAAGGTATGAGTGACTAACCTGGAAAAAGGCAAGACACTTTTGCCCTTCTTTGGTTTTAGTACAGGATAAAGAAGGATGAGCAGGGCAAATTGGGGGAAGCTATTCCTGTCTGTTTTCTTATTTGAAAAAAATCTCATGGCTCTAGTATTAGGATTCACTCACTGGCACTGAAGGATGGCTTGCTGGAGCCTTGGGGGTATTTAGAAGGGACTGAAGACCAGCAATGCCATTTCACTTTCAAAGGGTCAAATCACATTAGAAGCAACCCTAATGTGAACTCTTCTATATATTTCCATGGACGCACAAAAATTGTTTTGAAATGTTTATTTTTGATGTAAAACCTGTGTCTTATCAATACGTACATCCCTGCTGGCAGTGAGAACATCAGTGGAGTCAGTTGTTCTCTGTGCCACAGCTGAGCAGCCATTGCTGGGGAAGTTGTTGCAAAATGTCCTTAACTATATTCTGTTTCTGATCTTTATCCTGCAGCTGCGAAGACTGGGACACTTGTCTGTGTCTCCAGCTCTCTGCTTCTCTAAAACCTCTGGTGCTCTCTCTTTCCTTCATTCCTGCCGTACCAATACAGGGTGGAAGAGTTTTTTAACTCCCTTTCCTCACCTTAATCACTATCCCCAAAGGCACCCGGGATGGATCAAGCACCTTCCCTCCTCCCCCTTCCGATGCTCTGTTCAGCCACTGCCTGGGCCATGATATCTGTACGAAAGATCAGTTAAGGCTGTGGATGAGGTAACTTTTCAAATTCAAGCACCAAACGGTTGCTGTGGGTGACAGGACGACAGCTGTGACTGAGACTTCTGATCCCTCCCTGTGCTGCAGAATGGATTTCCATACAAATATGAAGGCAGCACAAGTTGGAAATCAAAGCTCTTTTCTTCCTTCCATGTTCTGAGGGCATGCTTCAGCGCAAGGGTCAAAGAGTTGGCCAAGGAATTAACCCAACACAGAAAGGAGCCTCTCAATAAGCAAGCGGAGATCGGCAGAACGGCTCCTCGCTCAGCAATGGAGGAACAGCCACGCTGGATCACTCCTGTGGTACACTCACCTCATCTCCCTGGGCCAAATCTCGCTCTAGCGTAAGTGGACAAAACCTTACTGGCAGAAGCAGGCACCGGTGCTGAACTTGTCTTTTGGCTTTACTTGAATTTGATCAATAGTTTCTCCTTGCTATAAGTATCTTTGGGAACTATATCTGCAGGCAACCTGCAGGATCATGTTCCGATCCCAAACTCCTTCTGACCCACTGTGTTCTGACCTACAACTTTCAACAGTCTTTCCAGTGGGGATCTCAGAGAGGTTCTCTGCTGGTTTTGGCTCAGGAGGCAAAAGGTCTCCAAGCAAAAGCAGATGCTGAGGAAAAAAAACAAACCCAAAAACTCAGCAATCACAAAGATTGTACTTAACATCCTGATCAGAGATAGTTTAAAGGGTGTAATCTGCTCTTCTGGGTCACTGAGTCCTGAGCTGGGGTCACAATACCATAAAAATGTGACTTCTCAAGGGTGCTACAACAGCTCAGAGACCTTTGAGATGCATGTGGTACAAACAATGAAAATGAGTAAAATGGTGGGTCTTCAATTTTGAAAAAGAAGGAAATCCATAATCCACAGCCCTCTCCTTCATAGTTAAGTCAGGAGAGAAGTCAAGGATGAAATGGGCCACTGAGTGCAGAGTATCGTCTCACTGGCTGTGAGGTCCTGGCTAAGGGAATGCAGGTGGGAGGAAGCTGTCCTGTGCTCTGCACTGTGTCTGCTTTGGAGATGAATCTCCTTTACCTCCAGAACGAGTCCCTCTTGCAGATTTTGCCTGAAGCTTGCTTGAGAGAATCTTTCCAGAAAGGCAAGATCAACAGGAAGACCTGAACCAGTCGGGAAACGTGTTCTGCTATCCCTACCAGTTGCTCTGTGCCATCAGACAGGAGGTCCCAGCAGCCAGTGTTCTTCCACTGTTTACTACAGATGGCTAGAGAACTCGAAAACAAATTCCCATTGACAATCTATTATCACGTGCAGCTGGAAACGGCCAGTGCTTGGGACTTGTCCAAGCAGCTTAGAGCACTAAAGGGCAAGAACTGCCTTCCTGTGGCTCTGACAATCCTCTATTTCCCCCTCTGCTGAGACCAGCACAATGTAGCCGGTTGATGCTAGCCCTGGAGAAATCAGCTGCCCTTTAACTTCTGAGCTCCCCGTGATCCACCGACAAAATCCCATACAGAAGCTTAATATAGAGAAAAGTGGTTAAACTGTCCCACTAAAATAACACCAAAGCACAGCATTCATCTCATGATTTATTAGGGATATTTGAGTAGCACCCAGAGCTGCTGCTGTGACCTTTTCTACAGGACACGATACAAGCTAGTCTCTCCCTCCTCAGTTAGACTCAAGACATGAGGTGTGGGCAGGGGGAGATAGAAGTAAGTGTGTCAATAGCTGCACTGATCAATATTGTCTCTAGTTATAAGCTCAGTGTGTTGATAAAAAAAAATGAACTAGAAATGCTGACAAATCATTAACATTTGCCTAATCATTATCCTCAGGCAGCTTTCCACAGGCAGTAGATGAGCAAGCTGCCTGCCTAGCAGACTGTCACCAGTGCTTTCCAATGATGGGCAATGAGCTGTCTAGTGCATGTGTGTTTTTGAAGGGTCAAAGACAGATATGTGAAACATGCCGAAAATTCAAGTGCAAGAATCGAAAAGTGGCTAGAACTACAGCTGCCAATATTCTTTCCAATTTATTTCTCTAATAGATGTGCCTCCACCTTAATGCACGAAGGAAATCAAGTCCCCTGGAGACACAGGAGCAGTCATATAAAAGCCTGTATACCCAACTACCCCGAGAAGCAGCCCTCTCTGTGGAGTAACAGCACCTTCCCACCATCCATAGACCCAAAGGATGCCGCAGTACATGCAGCTTCACTCTCCCCCATCACCAGCTTTCCAGGTCCTGCCAGCCCCTTTGGCAAATATTGCTTATTTCGAGGCTACATCTGTATTGTTACGGCATTTCAGGCTGCGCTGGCACGCGAGACTTGGGACTGGTCTTGGCACTCCTGAGGCCGCCCATGCCAATATTCTCTACCTTGGACTTCAGACCGATCTTCTCTCCCAGTCTCTCTCTCTCTCTCCAGGCGGCTGCCCAAAGCCAAGCCTGACTCACCATGGCTCCATGCCAACAATATAACGTTTACGCTGTTGCTACAAAAATGACTGGCAAAGCTGACTTTTCCAGCATCAGGGACTTGTCCAAGGAGAGGGCAAACAATACGCACTGACGTGAACCCCTTACAGCGACTTTAGAATAACAAATTTAATGTAAATGCAGAGTTTGGCACAGGTTACATTTTGAAGGAAAACTGCACTGTCATTTTAGCTGGCATCTTGCAGCTGCACATCACTGTGTTTTTATTAATTGATGGATCATCGCAGCTTGTGCGGGGAAATACCGTCCCTGCCTTACAGCAGGGAAACTGAAGTAAGAGTAGCTTGAACTACTCTGTGGCCCAGCAAAGCCTGCAATTTCCAAACTCGTCGGCCTCCCGAGTCCGACATCGCAAATGAAGTGACTGGTGCTAGCTGAGAAACACGCTGATCTTTGTACCTGCCTGCAGTAAAAACGCTCCTTCGGCTCACTGAGTCGTATCACGGACTTTCTTTCCAAAAGGTCACCTGCCCAAGGGGACGCTCCCGGGAGCCCCCGGGTTACCGCTCCCCGGGCACTGGGGATCCGCCACCGCCGGACCGCGACGGTCCCCGACAGCCTCGAGAGCCCTTTTTGTCCGGTCACGAACCCAAACCCTCCCTCGCTCCCCCGGCGCGGGGCGCCGGTCCCGCTCCGTGGGAGCCACTTTCCGTTCCCGAGGCCCTCGGAGGTCACCTCGCCCGCCAGCGCCGGGGCTGCTCCCGGCCGGGCTGCCGCGGCCCAGGGCCCTGCCCGGCGGGGCCCGGCTGCTCCCGGTACTCCCGGGGAGGGGACGGGGGCCTCGCCGGGGAGCACCGGCCGGCGCTGCCGGGGGCGGCGGTTCCGCGTGGGGCGGCGCTGCCCTCCCCGTCCCTCGGCAGGCAGGCCCGGTGCCCCCGGGGAGGGCGAGCCCCACGGGTCGGATTGAGGGGGGGGGGGGGGGGGGGACACGCCGGCACTCACCTGGCGCCAAGCCCCCGCCCGGCGCGGCGGAATGGGGGGGCGGCGGGAGTCCCGGCTGGTGCCGGCGCCGCTCGCCGGGGCGGGCAGGGGGTCCGCGTCCTCCTCGGGCCCGCTCCCCCCGCCGCGGCCTCCGCTGTCAACAAACCCCGCCGTCACTTCCGCCAGCCGGGCCTCCCGCACCGGAAGCGCCGCCGCTTTCCCCCTCCGGAAACACCGGCCAGCCCGGAACGCTCGGGCCGTGCCCGCCGTCCCGTCCCGGGTCACCCGCCGGGACCCCCGCCGGCCCCGACCCTCCCTCACACGCCGTGACCTCACGGCCTGCCGCAAGCAGTGACGTGACGTCACGAGGCGCGGCGGCAGTGACCTCACGGGCAGCGGCGCCGACAGCGCCGTGCTGCTGCGGGATGTCACGGCGCGGCTCGGAGCGCGAAGCCGCCACCACGCGAGGGCTCCTTTGGCGGCCGCATCCCGGCAAGGGCCTCCCCGGGGCTTTTCACGTCTCCGGGGCTCCAGAGCCCCGCGCCTCCCTCCCTTTCGCTGAGGGGACGCCGTTATTCGCCATTGCCGGCTGCCGTTTGCACGGGCCGTAGGCACCAGGGTTTGTCTGGGAGAGCGCGACCGCCTCCGGGCTTCCCTCAGGGCTGCGACCGCCAGCGGGGCCAGGCGACCGGGGGTCGGGGGGGGGGTCGGGGAGAGGGGTCTCTTCCGAGGCGGGCAGCGCAGGCAGCTGTAAGCGCTGCTGACGCTTGGTGTCTGCGGAGGGGGGGGCCCAGCCCTCTGTCCCACCAGGCCCCGGGTGGGAGCGTGGTGCCGTGACAGGGCACAACCCGCCGCCTGGCCCAGCCTCCCCCCCCCCCGCAGCAGGTCGGTGCTCCGGGACCGGCCCGGGGTGAGAAAGCCGGCGGGCAGCAACGGGGCTCATCGCCCCGCCCCTACCCGAGGGGGGCGGAGCCACTGCCTGCGGGGTGGGCGGGGTCGGGGCGGGGTCTATAGGAACCCCCGCCCACTCCCCCCGCGGGCAGGGTTTCCAGTCGGAGCGTTTATGCGGCGCGCGGGGAAGGGGCGCGGGGGCCGCCATGTCGCGGTTGCACCAGAGCAGGTCGGTGTTGGGGCCCTTTCCCCTGCGGGGGCGTAGGAGGGGGAGTGGGTGTAGGGCTTTGTGGGGTCGGGGGGGTGCCGGTAACAAACGTTGTAACGGTCGCGGCTCCGTTCCCCTCAGGATCGCGGATTTCCAGGAGGTGCTCGGCGAACCCACGGTGGCTCTGACGAAGCTCCGCGACCTCTGCTTCAGCGGTGAGCCGCCCCGGGGAGGTGTGGGGACCGGACCCGGCCTGGGCCAGGAGGGCGCAGGGCACGGCCCTCAGCCCCTGGCGCTGCCCCCCGCGGGGCTCGGGACGCCTGAAGGCGCAGACGCGGGCTGTCAGGCCCCAGGGCGTCCGAGGGCTGAAGGCCGCCTCAGCTACCGCCAAGTGCTCCCCTCCTAGAGCTGTTGTGGGGTGGCGGGTGTTGGAAACCCGAGGCCGGCGGGTGCGTTTTCAAGCCCAAGCTCCATCAGGCCGCAGCGGTCCCCACCCGGCCTTGGAGCACAGCCGCAAACTTCCAGGCAAATCCTTCTTTCTCCCCCCCCGCCGCCGCTCTCTGAGGTGGTTGTGGTGGTTGTGGGTTTCGTTGCTTCAGCTGTGCCCTGTCCATCGCCTGCACGGTCCCCAGCTTTCTGCTTCCAACGCCTGCCGCAGGTACCTTCCCCCCGTGGGAGGCACCGGCAAGTTTGGCACCGGCTATAACCCCTATAGCGTTCCTGTGAAAACTTCTTGCCCTCTGGGGAGGAAAAGTGCTGCCTTGCCTGTTTGTGTGGTGACGTTAGCAAACCGCAGTGAGGAGACTGGGGCTAACGTAGTTATTTCTCTGCCTGATGTTCCACAGGAATTCCCTTTGATGGTGGGCTGCGCTGCCTGTGCTGGAAGGTGGGTTTTGCTTGGGCTGCTTTCGTTTCTTGTGAGTGATGCTTCGGGTTGCTTAGGTACATGCTATTTTGGGGCACTTAAAATTGTAAACAGCAAAAATCCAGAGCTTAAAAGCCACTCAAAATCAACAGTAATTTGTGGAGATCAGCACTGGCACAGTTGCAGTAGCATTTACTGACATAGGACAGCCATCGCTTCGGATGATAGAAAGCAGCTGTCTGCTCTTTGCATGAGAACAGCCCTCAGTATTAAGCTAGGAGTGCATTTTGGTCAGGTTAACTATTGATCAATCCTGCAAATAGGTCTATGTTGAAAACCAGTCCCCAAAATACTCCTGACTGTCACTTGGCAAAGTACTAGGCTTTCTGGAGAAAGCTCCCAGTATTTTCAAAGAGTCAGTTCTAGCCACTGTGTTTGGTTTGCTCATCTTACAGGTATAACAGCCCATTCTCCAAATTCTAATTTGTGTGCATCTGTCTTCTGTGCAGATACTCCTGAACTACCTCCCTTTAGAGAAATCCTTATGGAGCTCTTTGCTGAAGAAACAGAGGTGAGAACATTGGTACTTGCCTCTTTATTTCTAATGATATCTGTGGAGAAGGAGAACAGTTCCTTAAATAATTAAGTACCTTCATAAATTGAATTGTTCTTGTGTGGAATGCACTGTTCTGTAGACTGTCTGGGGGATTGACCTCTTCAGCTAAACTCAACTGAAGAGAAAATCAAATGCCTTATGGCTGAGCAGGGTGGTACAGAGAGATCTATTTGTACTCAGTCTGGGTGCTTACGTTGACTTAATCTTCTGCTCCATTGCAAATTCCTCTTTTCTTCCTTTAAGGGATCTGTATTCCCAGTTCCTAAAGGAAATGATTATCCAGCCTGGGATCGCCAAAGCCAACCTGGGCGTTTCAAGGGAAGACGTGACCTTAGAAGATCACGTAAGTGCTGTTAAGCCTTTGTGTTGCAGAAAATTCCCCAGAGCTATAAACTGTTGTTCTGGAGTCTGGACCCCTGGACTGCTCTTGGCTCTGTTCTCAACTGTTTTTCCCTGCTAGCAGGAGGTACAGCCTGGCACTTCTGTCTTACTAGCCTTCACTGTGAATTATTAGCAAAGCACCAGTAGTTCTGAACAGAGCTCTTTTCTTTCCCTTCTCCCCTCCTGTGGGGCTAGCTGCCCAGGCTGTTGGTCTTCTAGGGAAAAGGGAGAGGCTCACAAGAGGTACCTCTAGCAAAGAGACACTGTGGTGGGAAGTCATGTCCCTGAGTGGACTCAGAGCAGGCTAATTGGAACAGAGGATATAAAAGAGGCAGGAGAGTCAAGTTGGACAATGGCATGGAAGGCAGGAGACTCATTTATTTCTAGTTGTGCTGCTGGCTTTTTTTTTTTTTTTTTTTTTAATTCACTATTTCCTGCATCCCGTGGCTTTTCCCTTCTCTGAAAGCGCTGTTAAGAGTGTATGTGTTGGGGGAGGGAATGAAGTAACTGATCAGAAGAGACTGTAAAATGATACAACTGCTTCCATGACTGGTCTTGAATGTTAACTCCTCTGCTAGCATAGTTATCTGTGCTGCTGTGATCTCTGGAGGCTTTGGTGCTGTAAAACTAGTGTGTTTGTAAAACTCCACGCACACGTTGGCAGGTTACAGTGATCTTTGAATCTGTTGGAACATCGCTTTTTCTGGGGTTTTTTTTTGTTTGTTTTGGTTTTTTTCTTTCTCTCAGTTAGTTGTTAACTTTGCATGGATCTTGATGTGGAGAGACTGAAAGTGTGTGTGTGGAGAGGTAGTTAAGTTTGTCATATTGGAAAACTGGTCAGATACAGGATAGGTTATTCATAGTAGTATGTGTTTCCTTTTTCCTGGGCACAATGGTGGTGCTTAATCAGCCTTCTCAGAGTTAAGATAGAGGAGGGTACTTGTAACTAATAACCACAATGCCTAAGTACTCTGTGAGTGGGTAACTCTAAGTACAAAGACCATCTCTGTTGTACAGGTTGAAGCTGCAATCAGGAATCTTATTGACACAGGACAAGATACCTGATTTGGGAACAAAGTCATTAAGAGGCTGGTGAAGAGGCATTGGAAATGTTGGCTCCTGCCTCTCTAAGTGAACCTGCGTGCTCACTTGTTTCACAAACTCTGATCCACTTCCTGCGCACTGTGTGAAGAAACAACAGTAAACGTAGCTAGTGAGAGAAAAAAATTAAACCTGATGTGCTAGGAGCGTGCTGGTACTAGATGACAGAGGGACAGAAGAAATGTTAAATCAATGTATATTTACTGAGGATTTTGATACATGTGAAGCATGCTTGTTCTGTTTCTGTTGTTTATTTCTTTAGCCCCTCAATCCAAACCCAGACAGTCGATGGAATACTTACTTCAAGGATAACGAAGTGCTTCTCCAGATAGACAAAGATGTCAGGTGTGTGAGGCATAATGAAACCAAGTGGTTTGGTTAACACATTGTACTTTGAAAACAAAGTTTAATATTAAACTGAGCCTCCCATTCAACATGGGGCATGTACTTCCTTCTTCTTCTGCCTGATTTCCTTCTGTATCCATCCTAGGAGGCTGTACCCTGACATGGCATTCTTCCAGCGCCCAACGGACTACCCCTGCCTTTTAATTCTGGACCCTCAAAATGAGTTTGAGACACTGCGCAAGCGGGTGGAGCAGACCACACTCAAATCACAGACAGTGGCGCGAAACCGCAGCGGGGTTACAAATGTGAGATCTAGGTGGGGGCTGTCTGGGGGGCAAGGCGTCTTAGCTGTTAAGGGGAAGGCTGTTTCTTAGGCTTTTTTCTGTTTCACTTTCTGCTTGTGCAGTGGAATTAAGCAAATATCCCAGCAGATACTTTGCATTCTGGTGGCTAGACAGCTTTGTAGAAGCAGTTGACGTGCCTGACAGTTAGTAGGGAATTATAGGTGTATTTAATTTTAAGGATTATTTTTTCCTGACTTCTGGTGGAAGCTGGAGTTGCAGGAAGATGTGAGTATTTTATGCTTGACATGTGCCTTTTCATATGGGAACAAAACACTGAAGGGTTAATTTATTGAAGTTGAATTTAGGTAGTCTTCCACAACTGGATCTCATAAACCTGCAGTTAGGAAAAGAGCTGGGTATCTGCTGAAATGTGTGTTCTCTCTTCCCTCCTTCATGAGCGTTACAGTACAAGCACCATGTGCTGTTGTGGAAGGTCGCTTGCTAGCATAACAGATCTATCCTTTTCCTCATACCACTAACAAAGAAGTGGAACTGCTGTGGTTTCTTACTGCATGGGATCAGGTGGTGCAATGATTCAGGGGAACTGTCTGTTGCTACACGGACTGCTTTGCTCTTCAGGGATAGCCAGCACTAGGACTTCAGTGCCTTTGTGCTTACCAAGTTACTTGCCTTGGTTTAGTGAACACGTGCCTGCTTGGTGTAAGCTGCCCAAATCTTTTGGGGGGCTATATGTATTTAAAAGCCAAGCTTGTCACGTGTACAAAACTATCTGTGCCAGTTGGTTATCCTGAATCAGCCCTAGTCTTGCCTTGCTCTTCAGGTGAGCTCCCCTCTTAAAACAACTCCTAATTCTCTGAGCGAGTACGAAGTTCTGCCTAATGGCTGTGAAGCTCACTGGGAAGTGGTGGAACGAATCCTGTTCATCTATGCCAAGCTGAACCCTGGGATAGCGTATGTTCAGGGGATGAATGAAATCGTGGGGCCTCTTTACTACACCTTTGCTACAGATCCTAACAGTGAATGGAAAGGTGAGAGACTCTTTTGGCCGCTCAGTAACGGCTGCGGTATTGCATGCTCTCTGCGTAATGAACTGTTTTGGGAATGAGACTCTTTAAACAACTGTCTTTTGACTGATCAGGGCCAAAAAGCAAATACAGCAAGAGATGAGGAGTTTTGGGGACCATAGCAAATTGATAGAAACTGAGTGGGCTCTGGGTGGTGAGGACATGAGAAGTGAGGATTTTTGAGGGGTTTTTGTTTGTTTTGCATGGATCTAAGTTGCACTTTGTGAAACTTGAAATCCTTTTAGAAGCTCTTGTTTGCTCATACTATATATAACCTGGTAAGAAAAGAATGGAATGGGAGTACTTTGCTTATTGCTTCTACTTCATGGGAGCTCCGAGGGTGTGTGCTGATGGCGGGGAGAGCAGATGATGTTCTTGGGCATAGATAACTCGTTTGTGACCCGATGTCATGAAGACCTCGTGTTGCACACAGGGGCTGTATCTGCAGTGGCTCTGTAGACATTTCTAGTTAAAAAAAAAAAAAAAGTGTCTAGTCTTGTCCCAGACGAGGGAAGCCAAGATCTTGTGGGATCTGCTACTTGAATCCAGTACAGCAACCAAATTATGGAGCAAAACCAGTTCTAAGTCTGTGTGCCTCTGTCAGTCATGCTTCCTCTATTCCCCCACCATTTTTAATTTTTTTTTTTTTTTTTTTAATTTTTTTTTCAGAACATGCTGAAGCAGACACATTTTTCTGCTTTACCAATCTAATGGCTGAAATTCGGGACAACTTCATTAAGAGCCTGGATGATTCTCAGTGTGGTATCACCTACAAAATGGAGAAGGTCTATTCCACCCTGAAAGAAAAAGATGTGGAGCTGTATTTGAAACTGGTGAGGAGCTAGGTGTTTCTCTGAATCTCGGTTGGAATGCAAGGAGTGGAGCTTAATAGTGCATTTAAATGTCAACCAATTTTGTTAAACTGTTACTGTGCTTTAATAGAAAGGTTGAGAGAGTGTATGAAGGGCTTTGCCTATGGGGCATAGAGGCTCTTTTATCTATGAGCTGAAACGACCTCTCCTTGGAGTAAGCCTAGAGCGAGCTGACACAGCAAGGCTTTCCTCCTGCCTGACTGTGAAAGCAAACAATAGTTGTTGCAAAGCTGCCAGCTGTGAGTCCGAAGTGACTTGGCCACGATCCCTGGTCACCTGGGTTGTGGCTTAGTTGGGAGCTGGAGTCTTTACTCTCTTCTAGTCATCAGGCAAAACATGAGTTTCACTGTAGAGTTGCTTGGAATTTGAGGTTACAGGAATTGTGTCTCTGTCCTTAAAAAAACAGCCCCTGCTCCGCGCACACACTTCTGTTGCCACTGGTTGCCCTGACAGCACTAACTTAAACTGCATGGAGATCATTCTAGAAGTAAAGTGAAATCCAGCAGGCTGAACCATCCCACCCACCTAATTCTGTCATTGTCCGTCACCCAGGGGTCTCTGAGTGCCTTGGGTTGGTGTGAGCTTTGTAGAATGTGCAGAAGGCAGCTTTTGTTGAAAACAAAAGTCTGTTTGGTGTAAAAGTCCAAGGAGAATTCGGAAGGGAAAGCTGTTCTTGTTACTCCAGCCTTCACCAAATCACACTGAGATTTTTCTGTGTTTGGAAAAATCAGGATATATTTCTTTTATGATCCAAAAGATGGTTTGTCAGCACAGTGACATGACCCACGGTGTCGGCTGGTGACTGATTCAGTGGGGAGAAAATAGACTGCTTACAGTTTGGCTGGCAGGAAATGGTCTTGGCCATGTAGCAGCTGGTCCTTAAGAATATCAGCAGGATCCTGAACTCGTTTGACCTTGATTAAACTTATGGTCCCTTGAATTTAACAGCAGAAAACAAGAAAGCTTCAGGCTAGGAGTGCTTACAGTATGTTTTACTGACCATGAGTGCGAACTCTGTTCCATCTTTGTTTCTTTTTGTGAATAGTAAACCTTTTGATAAATACAGGGCTTCTGGAAAGGAGAGGAAATCCTGACAAAACAGTGCCTCTGCTAGAGGGGGAGGGCTGTGGCTTTGCAGATAAAACACTGTTCAAGTGGGAACATTAAAATTACTTGGCAAGTTTAACGGAACTAACACAAATAGTGCCTTTAGGAAAAAAAGTGTCCTTTACTCCATGTTGTGGACAGAGGAGCATTTTCTGGCTTGTCTGTAGGCATGGAGCATGGCTGCATTTAAAATCTCTCTCAATCTAGCTTGAATGTGAGAGTCTTCAAAGGAGGCAGTGGGTTTGCTGATGTTGCAGTATGAGTTGGTGGCTTAGAGCAATATCAGGGTAGAGATGGGGATGGAAACATGGGGTGCATCTCTTACTTGTAGGGAACTGGCCGAAAGCACGTATTCATTCTTTGCCTGGTGCATGTCTGACAGCAAGAACAGAACATCAAACCCCAGTTCTTTGCCTTCCGCTGGCTGACGCTGCTCTTGTCCCAAGAGTTCCTGCTGCCAGACGTCATCCGTATCTGGGACTCCCTCTTTGCTGATGATAAGCGGTTTGATTTTCTTCTGCTCGTCTGTTGTGCCATGTTGACGTAAGTACAGAGGTAGCCTTCCTGCTCTTTTCTTTCCGTCCTTTATCTAAATCCATGGATCCACGAGTCTTCTGTAGGCATGTGTCAAGGCATCTGGTGAATAGGTTAGTCACTTGTTACAGTGGTAGCAAAAGCATTTTCAAAAGCCTCTATAAGGGCACAGTGTAGTCTGTTTTTAAAGTTCCTCTGTAAAGAGTCAAAAGTAGCTGGAATAATTTCCATCTTTCAGACTAATCCGGGATCAGTTGCTGGAAGGAGACTTCACTCTGAACATGAGGCTGCTGCAGGTAAGGATTAAATATAGTTGGCACAGGGAGTAATTTGAGGAGTCTTGAAATAGTACTGTGAGAGAGGATGATAGTAGGGGTATGCCTGGCTGAAGAGAAGTACCAGATTTCTGATGGTTGCATGCAGAAAAATCTTAAGGTGGATCTTGCAGCATGCTCATTACTGGAAGTATGAATCTCTGCATGCTGTGGTCCCCACCACCCACTGGGAAACTGAACTCATGACAAATGACTGCTTTAACTTCCTTGGTGGTGGTGTCTCTGCTCCCTGTGCTGCTAACCGGGTTTTCACTTCCACGTGCAGAAAGTGGCTGTACACTTTCTGTTTTGTCATCCTAGCTCTGTATGGATCTCTTCTCCTTCCTCCCCCTTTTTAGTGCTACAGTAGCAGTGGGGCCTATTTCGGAGAGTAATATTCTTTCTCTGATCTTCTGTTGGTGGGGCACAGTGCTGCTGTCTGGAGCCCAGCATTGTGATTAAAGTAAAGCCACCTTTTGCTTGTGCACCCATTCTGGCCTACAGAGAAATTGTCATAGACTAGAGATTTTTAATGTCTCTTGGTTTGGGGGGAAAAAAAAAAAAAACATATTTTCCAGCAAAGATGTGAAACCCTGTGTAACAGTATTAAATTTAGTGGCTGGAGGCTTTTGTTTAGTTCTGAGATCTGTGAGAGCCCATGGTTGAGAACACCTGCACTGCACAGTAGGATATCTCTGATTCTGCCAGTTCCTGCTTTGGGCTGTGCAAGATACTGGCTTTGATAAGGCTTTCTGGCATGAAGGTAGCCCTTGTAGCAGGCCAGCTTACTGTACCCTTGGAGGACAAATTAAAAAAAAAAAAAAAACCAAACCAACTTTCTTGAAGGGTATTGAGGCTTGATCAGTTACAAAACAGGAAACTGTGAGCTGTTAAGGGAGTAACTGAATATGGCCGTATGTTATAATAGGCCAAGAATGCTGTTGTCAAGGTTTGCCCTGCTTAAGTGAAACTGTGTGTACAAGAAACCCTAGGTAGTCACCTGTGTCACTTTGTTTCTTTGACACAGGATTATCCTATCTCTGATGTTCATCTGATTTTGAAGAAGGCAAAGGAACTTCAAGATTCCAAATAGTCCATGAGCCTAACAAAAGGTGTCAGAGAAACTGTATGGCAGTGGATCCCAGGAGATGCCCCCATGCAGTGTGGTGCGTTAAAGCTCCTAGCGGTCTCTGCAGGACTTCAGGTTTCGTGTTTGGGCTACTGGCCACCTTGAAGACTTCCTTCTACTCTATTTATTAGGTCAAGGACTGATTGCTTCCCCATCTACTTGGGTCCTGCACTCCAGATTTTTTCAAGTCTCAAATGCCTCTGTGCTGCCAAAAGCAGTTCTTTGTATCTTTTTTTAATGACTTAAGTTTGGGGAGAAAGAAACCATCTGTCTGCATATCCCTGAAGAAATGGACTCCTGTATGATGGAAGTAACACTTGGAGTAACTTCTAATGGGGAAGGGACAAGCTGCAGTCCAGTGGGTTTTGGTGGGTGAGTATAGAAGGACCTTCCTCCTGTGAATAGAATGTATTGCGATGAAGTCACGCATCCTGCCATTCGAGTAGCTTCTGGATTCTCCTCCCTTGTGTCTGCACTTGGCCATCCCTGGGGTGTGCAAAGAAGACTGTATCAGTTTCTGGGGATTGTCATCTGACATCTGGCAGTTTGGACCCCTTTGCCTGGAAAAGAGACCTTGAGAAGCTGAATGGGAGGAGACGATTACAGCTGGTGGCTTTGTGCACTGCAACTGCCTGAATCCAGAATCGCCTTATCAACAAGGTGTCCTTGAAAGCAAGACTGTGGTGGTTTTAATCAATGAGTGAAGTGCAGTTTGAAGTCAAGCCTTATTATGCACAGCCTTAGAGCAGGAGCTTGTTGCTGCAGGGAGGCCTCACACTGCTTTCCTCGCTCTGAACTGGAGCATATCCAGCTACAGTCAGGATTCTGAAATACAAGAAACGGGCATCTAGTCACCTGCAATGAAGACAGCCGTATTTAGGGGCTTATACAGGCATGGCACTGGGGTTTTCTGCCTCAATGGCCTGCATAATATTACCCTGCAGAAGCTCTGGTCATAGTAATCTTGATATTGTCTCATAGTACTTCTTGCCAGGAAGAGACATGGTACAGGTCTGACCTGCAAGAAAGAGTCCTTTTCTGGTGTAATCCAGTGGGCATACAAGCATTTGTCATTAGCTGACTGCTGGGGCTGATCCACTTTTCTGTGTACCAGTCCTGTTGGAGTCACAGTCCTGAGTTGGACACTTGTCCCTCCTGAGAGGGAAACTGCTGCATTTCAAATACAGCGGAGCAGGCTCAGGTGAACATCAGCTAAGACAAACTACGGAGAGAACTGCTAACCTGCCGGCAGCGTCAAGCTGATCAGAAACCTTAATCCTCAGAGGGAGAAACTGCCAGCAGCCAGGTGCTTGGGTGGTGCAGAAGCTCTTGAGTGAACACTAATCCAGCATGCTTTTCCCTTTCTTTCTGTGCTGTGCTGGCTCACCTCTGCATAGCTCTTTGACACTGCAGTTTTCGGTATTTATGGGTATTGATTTGCTAAAGGTCAGTCGTCTTTGTAAGATCTGCTTAAGCTGCTGATGGCCTAGAATCGCCCTAGCAGGAGGGATGTGGTCAGCCTCCAGCTTATTTCCTTCACTAAAGGCCAGTTCTTTACAGGCTACTGTAATTCTCACAAAGGTGTGTGGGGAGACCGGAGGACAGGTTGATGCATGTACCTATGTTCTTATTGGCAATCCCAAGCAATCTCTGCCTCTTCAGAAGTTGCTCGAGTAACACTGGTGCAGCCAGGTGTTGCTGCTGTGGTGGAGCAAGAGCAACTGAAGACTTAAAACAATCTGTAATTAATACCTGTGGCTAATGGTATCCCTCTCTGCTGCAATCCTTTCTAGAGGGTAGAGGTTTCCTCAAAGAAATACGGAACCGACAGACCAGGACAGCCGTGTGATGAAGCATCCTGTCTGCTCTAACTACTGGACGGATGTTCTTCCTGCCTTGTATCACTGAGCTATTCCAGGTAGTGTCGTGGTCTCAGCTCTTGGGCACCCTGCACTAGAGAGGCCAGTAGTCAGACCTCGTGTGGCCAAATGGCTAGCTGGTAGGCACGAATGTAGAACCGGAGGGTCAAACGCTTAGGCAGAATTGGACCTCCTCCAAACACTTCTGCCTCAGAACTGCTCTAAATACTGTTGTAGCTCTCTCACATTCCATGTACAACCTCCCTGAATACCTGGGCTGTTCATTTTGGGTCCCCCTGGCAAATGCAGGGTTCCCTTATGCTGTATTTTCTCACTGCTGTATTTTCTCACTGCTAACAGGAGCATCCATGAGGGTTCCTACTCTGAATAGCTAGAAGTCTCCTTAAAATAGCCTGAGGAGGGCCGCAGGCAAATCGGGATTTAAGCATTACATGTAGATGAACTTCTGCTTGTTTTCAGAGTAGCGTTTGGGCACTGAGGTTGACCTCCTGCAGTGGAGTTGCCCAACTCTGAGTGAGGTGCTGGTCTGTAGCGTTACAAATGCTCGAGGAAGACACCAGGGAGGTGGCTACTCAAGTAGCAGTGCAGGTATGGGTGTCATGCTGTCTGGGTATGGGTGTCATGCTGCCTTTTCCCTTCCGAAGTGCTGAAGGGTTTACATTATGCCATCTTGCTTCTCTTTAGGGGGTGACGGTAAATGCTTTTAAAAGTAGTCTGCAGTGGTTTAATGGGATGCAGTGAGAGCTTTGCTGCTGGGAAGGTTCTCTGGGATAAATTCTCTAGCTTATCCAGACTATGGCTGCTAAACTGATTGAGTCCTTCTTTGGGGAGAACTTGTAACAACTTTGATACACCCAGGCAAGCTGCTTCCTATATGAAAAGCTGTTTTATATTCCTCCTTAGCACCTCCTGTGTGGTAGGACTTAGGCTGTTGAAAAGGGCTGTGGAAAGGAGTTGTTGCACTTTTCAATGACTTGGGACATCCATTTCTTTATTCTAAGATTTTTCTTCTTTCTTTAAGAGCAAAACCAGATTTTCTGAGGGGAGAAAAGAAAGTCTTGTTACCAACTTTTGAATCTCCTCATGAGTTTCCTTGGCTTCATTCCTCAAAGGCTTTTGGTGATTATTTTTGTTGTTGTTGAGGTCAGATGGTATTTAACTAGTGGTTCCTTGCTTGTGTGGCCAAGTAACAACTGCTCCACCCTTGAGACCTTTCCACCTCTGATTTCTTTCAGTCCTAATCTGCTGCAGGAGCAGTGAGGTTGACTGAAGTGGCAGGTCTTTGGGTTGGGAGGTGTTAGTCTGGGGTGCCTTGGGCACCCCTTGTTTCATAGGGGCCTAAACGGAGGACGTTTCAATAGCTCTTACAACACATTCCTCACAGGCAGGACTACTGCCAGGCAGGGGAAGGGGGACCTATCTTCAGCTGGGGAGGAAAAACAGGACACTGTGCTGGATGGTGGGAGAGATGAGCCTTCCCTGGGAGGAAGAGGTCTGCTCTACCTGCACCTTGCTGTAACTCAGGATTGAGGAAACTTTGTGGCTTTGCCAGTGAGGTAGAAGCAACAGGATACTAGAGATCAAGTCGATGGTGGTCACTCAGAACACTGATTTGGAGTTTGAATTCTGTGACTTAGAATTATTCACGCTTTGGCAGTGAGCAGAATGAAGGCCAGAAGTTGCTTTGGGGGAGTCTGGGAAAGCAGAGGCTGTTTTCCCTTAATGAGTGTCAGTGACTTTGTTTTAGCTGTTTGGAGCACTCTTCTAAAATGCCCTTTCACCAAAAGAGAGGAACAAATAACACTTTTTTTTTTTTTTTTCTTACCTTATCTGGAAGGAATTGCCAGAACAGGGTATAGAGAACACTTTATCACTCTAACACTCTTTCTTTTATGCTTCTTTTTAAACACTATTTTTATAATGCTTCCTTTAACTAAAGGGGTGGCTTTGTGCAAACATCTCTCGGTGATGTGACCGGCCGTGTTGAGCTTGGAGGTAATGCTGCTACAGGTGACGACTACACTATTTCTAAATGCTCTCTGCGATGGCGGCTGGGGGGGAACCAAGCGACCGAGGAGCAGCAGTGAGCTGTAGCCCCTCTCCCTCCCCACCTCCCCTTCGGCACCACGGTTGCGCTTTGCCTTCGCCCACCCCGCCGCTGCCTCGCTCCGCGGGGCCGGCTGCAGCGGGGGGAGCGGTGGCTTTTCTCGAAGAAAAAAAAAAAAAAAAAAAACAAAAAACCAAAACCTGCAAAGGTAACGCTGCGACTGCGGATGGTGCGGGGCTGGGGGAGCGGTACCCGCGGGTGGGCTGCCGGGGCCGGGGCGGACCGTCCCCGGGAGGTCGCCGCCCTGTCCCGTCCCCCGCCCCGCTGACCGCTCTTTATTTTTGTACTTTCTCCTTCGAGCCCCTCTGGCGGGGCTCCTCGTTTAATGCTGTTTTCTCCTTTGTCCTAATAAAATGGTTTCTTTGCACACCGGTGTCGCCGCCGCTTCTGTCGCCGCGGCCGGGTCCCGGGAGGATGGCGGCGTCCCCGCGGCGCCCTCTCGCCCTTAAAGCGGCGACGGTTCCGCTCCTGCGGGTCCCCGCTTCCGCCAAAGCCACGGCCCGTTTAAGCGTTGGCCGCTCCTGCGGCCCAAGCGCACGGACCATGGTGCGGGGCCGGTGGCTGCTGCCCGGCGCTTCCCTGGCCCTGGGCGCGGGGCTGGGGGCGGCCCTCACCGCCCGCCGCCGGGCCGAGGGCCGTGAGGCGGAGGGGCTGCTGGGCCGCCTGCCCGTCGTACCCGCCGTGGCGGCGGCGGCTGCGGCGGGTCCGCCGGCCTTGCCGGGCTCGGGGCGGGCGGAGCTGACCAAGTACGGGCTGCCCGGGCTGGCGCAGCTGCGGAGCCGCGAGTCCTACGTGCTGTGTTACGATCCGCGGAGCCGCAGCGCGCTTTGGGTCATCGAGCAGCTCAACCGGGAGACGCTCAGCGGCACCTCGGACCGCGCCGCCTGCGACTTTCAAGAGGACGATTCGGTGCACGAATATCACCGCGCTACCAACGCCGACTACCGCGGCAGCGGCTTCGACCGCGGGCACCTGGCCGCCGCCGCTAACCACAAGTGGAGCCAGAAAGCCATGCGGGACACCTTCTACCTCAGCAACATCGCCCCGCAGGTAGGGATCGCCGCGGGAACCGGTTCCCCGGGGGCCCGCAGGGAGATTCGTGTGTCCCCCCCCGGGGCCGGGGGAGGGCGAGCCGGAGCTGCCCGTGTTCAAGGGCAAGCGCTGGTCCCCGCTGGAAACCGCCCCGGGGAGTCTCCGGCTCTTCGGTGGCCTTGTCCCCGGAGCGGTTCGGGCGGAGAGGGTCCGAAACGGCCAAAGTCGCTCGGGGCTGCCGTGTTTTCCGCTAAATTTTAACAACGGCCATCCTGCAGACGAACCTGCCCCGCCGTGTTTCTCTCAAGCCACGGGAGACGCCGTTCCGGGCAGCTCCTTGCGGGAGCGAGGTTAAACAGGCGGACGGACGCTCGCAAAACTCGTGGGCTGAGGCGAGCGGGTTCTGTTCCTGGGTGTGCAAACCAGGACCTTGCCGTACGCAGCGGAGGTGGTAGCGGAGATCTCTTCTGGAAAGTGCTTGGGGCACTGTGAGATGTGTTACAGAAAAGGCAGGTGTTATTACTCTGAACAGCGAGGAAATTCCCCAGTGACTGACTTCGCTGCCTGTGTCGCCCTGGTTGTGTTTCTAGGATCCTCATTTAAACCAGAATGCCTGGAATAACCTCGAGAAGTACAGCAGAAGCTTGGCAAAGAACAACAAGAACGTCTACGTCTGCACAGGACCCCTTTACCTGCCCAGGTAAACACGAGGGCCAAGCCGGGACCATGCTCCAAAGATGCATCGTGCTGGGAAAGGAAGGCAGGCTGAGGGGGTGCAGCCTTCCAGCTGCTCCCAAACGGGAGTGATCTGCTAAGGGCCCGCTCAGTAAGTGAGACCAGCTGTGCGCAGAGGTTCTGTGGAAAGGTTACTTAGGATTAGTTTGTGTATTTCCCATTCAGTTGATTATTTCGTGAGTAAGGGTGGGTTTCTTGAGCTACAACGTAACGCAGTCGCTTTTGTTTGCAGTCCTTAACAATCTAGCAGTAATAGGTTACCAGATTATTAGATTAACAGATTAGACTACAGACCTCTTCCCTGCAGAATAAAGATTCTAGGTTTTATTTCATGAACTATTTCTCCACTTAAGAGCATGACTTTATTTGCAAAGATCTTTGTATAGCACCAAAGAGCAGCTGTCTAATGTTGAGATCTCTTCAGCAGCAGGAAATAGCTGGGAAACGCTGTTAAAGAGATTCAGCAGGGAAGGGATTTGCGGGGAGCAGACCCAATACACAGCTCGGACTCACTGCGTCATGTAGCTTCTGTTTCAGCAATGTTTCTACACCCCTCCCGCAGAAGTAGGGCTGCTCCCTGCCATGCTGTGGGGTGGGGGCTCACTTAGGAGCGGTGGTGGAGGGCTGAGGGCGTGGATGTGGCACCAGACTAGGAGGTAACATGGGACATTGCTGTTGGTGCAGGATGGAGGCCGATGGGAAGATGTACGTCAAGTACCAGGTTATTGGGAAGAACAATGTGGCCGTTCCCACCCATTTCTTCAAGGTGCTCATCTTGGAGAAGGAGAGCGGGGAGATTGAGTTGCGCTCTTACGTGATGCCCAACAGCCCTGTGGATGAGAAAATCCCCCTGGAACGCTTCCTGGTTCCCATTGAGAGCATTGAGCGAGCCTCAGGGCTCCTCTTTGTCCCAAACATCTTGAAGAGAACAGGTAACTTGAAAGCCATCACAGCTGGAAACAAGCGTTGAACCCTGACTAAACAAATCTAGGTATCCCCTGGTAAGGGACTCACAGCAGTCATCTGCAGAACACTAGTTCCTTGTGCAATTTTAAATGTGAGAAATAAGAATCAAACCAATGCTTCTCTTTACCCTTCCCCTTGTTTCATGCAACAGTGAAACACGCACACGCAGCAGGTCTCAAGGGCAGGTCCTGCAGAAGGCTCCTGGGCATCTGACACCGTCGTAGGTCTTTAGAATTTGCCCCTAATCTGCAGTATGGAGCATACCCCTGTAATTGCTCCCTTTGAGTTGTGTTCACCTTAAGACACAAAGGGAAGTTACTTCATTTCTGCTATTTAGCAGGGAAGGATGGGAGCAAGATGGGTGCAGGGGGAGGAGAGGAAAGGTTCCTGCCTTTCTGTGGCCAAAGCATTGTACAATTGTTTTCTTTCAGAAGATGGTTTTAGCAGTAAAGCTTTGAACCCCCACAATATTGGTTGTTTCTTATCTGCTCTTACCAAAGCTCTGAATATCTCAGCAGGAGTGGGGAGGACAGAGCCAACTTTTCCAGCTGCTTTCCTGTTGAGCTCACTATAGGCAGAGGTTAAGGCATCATAGATGGAGCCAAACTGTAACAACCCATGCTGATGTGCTTTAGGGCTGAGGCAAAACTGAAGCTCCAGCCCTTCCTGCTGTTGAGAAGGATGAAGCCTTAGAGTTGAAGGGGGAGGGCTGGGGGAAGTCAGACTGAGACAGGAACAGCTTCTTGGCATAAGGATTAAGTTTTGACTTCCTGTAAGTCTGAAGGCTACATGGCTCCAGAGGCACTGAGCACGCAGGATCTCTGGCCACTGAGTGCCCATCCTCTACACCAAGTCACTCACACATGGACTTCAAGGCAGCTGAGGTTCCATACTGCTTTATTCCCCACCCCAGACGTCTGAATTGCTGAGACCCAGTCTGCTGCCAGGCTTGTCCCAGCTGCTGAGAGGCAGCGACCAGCCCGTGGCTGGACCATGCAGGCAGGAGGGCACGGACTGGCTGCGTGCAGCCAGACACTTGGTCAAACAGCGCTACCAGCTTTAGTCACACTGTGTCTTGGCCCCATCAGGCTCCTGGGGTGATTTGCCCAGCACCCCGTGTTTGAACAGCCGCTTCCCCGAGGCAGTCCTCAGCTGATGGCAAGGTCAGTGGTTTTCCTTCCTGCAGCTGTTGCTGGGTGTCTTCACAGCCTCATTGATGTGGGGTCTCAGCGCAGACAGAGAGATCAGCAGTGCTTCCTGGAACAGACCCACACGGCAGTCAGAACCGCTGCTTTCTGAGGAGCACCAGACAAGCCAGCCACTCTTTGCTGAGGCGTCACCGTGGGGAACGATGCATGGGCTGTATGTGTCACTGCCAGAGGCAGAAACACAGCACTACTCCGTGCACACAGGCATCGTGCCCCACCACACCACTGGCCACCAGCCCTACCTCTGTCCGGATGGTTCTGCTGCCTTGGCTGGGACAAGTGTTTAGGTAGAAGTCAAATAAGACACTTGGGTCAGTGACGTCCAGGTTGGGGTCCACGTCAAGCCCAGCTTCCAAGCCCTCAAGACCTCCAAAGACAACAAGGGCATGCCTAGGGGAGAGCACGGAGATAGGGTGAGGGGAGACTGGCTCTTATCCCGGTACCAAGGCAGATGCTACAAGCTTTACATAGGAGAGCTGCTCATGTGCCTTCAGCCTTCAAGTGGATTAAGAACTGCCTTCACGTGAACAGTTCTCTTAACCTGATCTGCAAGAAGCAGACTCATTCCTTTTGTTCAGGTATCCAGATCTACGTTCAAGCTTCTCTGTACCACTGAAGCAGGGAGCTGTGTCGCTTGCTGACAATGCCCAATGCAGCTGCCTCCCTGACAAAGCTCCACAGCACTTGGCCAATGCGACAGTCCCTGCTACCAACTCCAGAGAAACAGGAAAGGAATTGGCATTGTCCTGGGGTACTTCCCCCAGCTTCTGTCATGCAGAGGAATGCGCATTGGTGCAAAAGGGAGCAGCAGCACACAGGAAGGAGCCTGCACGCAAGTCTTGCACTTGTATCTAGGAGTGTTCCTGCCCGGGAGAACACCAAGGCCACAGAGCAGCTATGCTGCCTGCAGCAGGCCTCCCTGGGGGCTCTGAGTGGGGCCAAGCAGACAGGACACAAACCTGAAGGAGGGAAGAGTGGCCTGGTCCACAGAGCTGCCCCGCTCTGAGGTGCCAATAGAGAGATCGTAGCCTTCCTTGAACGGGCACTCTGAAAAGACAGCACCTGGGAAACAAACACAACGTGTGGTTATTTATGTGGTGCCCTTGCCTGTTCTGCGTGCCTTCTAGACAGGTACAAACTCTCTACAGGTAGCAGCAGAAGGAATAGCTTTACAGTGCCACCAGTGCATCAGGAGACAGAAGAATGATTCCTCTTTCCTACATAATTCCCTTGCTGCAGGAGTCTCTGGCACCCTTCTCAACTGCAGCACTTTTTCCTCAAAGCTCAAGCAGGTGCCAGAAGCCATTCCTTGACTAATGGCTTACAATTTTCCTAGGAGGTCCAATCAATCAGAAGACAGGAAAAGTATTTTGCAGGGCTCTTGAGCTCAATGTCACTGCTGTCTTTGATGTGAATGAGTGGAGGTAGTTATCACAGAAATGGAGATACACTGGCTGGAGATGGACAGCACCAACTCTTATCTCCTGCTACAACATGGAGATTTGGAGCAATGGTGAGTAGAAGTACAGGACAGAGTACTGGTGGGTGACTGGGGCGATTCATGCCCCTAGCTTTAGCCCTTAAATTTGACTGCCACATGGCTGCTACCCGCACATGTAAGCTGCCTTTGAGACAAAAGAGATTTCTATGAAAGAGATATTAATGTATGGTGCAGATGTGTAGCCAATTGGCCTGAAATTGGCATGGAAGACCAGGCAGAGACATGGCAGAGAGCAGAGAACCCCTGCAAATACTTACTCAGGCAGGAGGCAAGGCGGACACTGTAACCCCAGTACAAGCCCGAGACTGTCCGAGGGTGGTGTGAGGACACCACGGTGCCTTTCCGCACTTTAGCTTCTGAAAGGGAAGCAAAGACATTAACAGCCCCTGTGATCTCCTAGTGAGAGCTGGATTTGAGCAGCCACATACGGCAGTTTCTCTGGGGCAGGACACTGACTTGGTGTACAACCAAGAACCGACCTTTTGAGCGCATTCTGGAAAACGTGCAGTTTGGGCTGTTTATTGTTGGTCAAAGAGCTGATAGTTCTTTCCAGTTAGCTAGGGAGGTATGGTAAGGGTGTTACGAAAATTGTGTGTGGAGTGAAGGAAATGCGCAGAGCTGTTGGGTACCTTCAAACATTAGTAATCTGAAGGCTGTCATATGGAAGGACCAGCTGCTGCAGGACTGAAGTTTACAGATGCTAATGGAGCAGTGGATTACCTGGCTTCTGGGGTTCCTCCAGGCGCACAGTGACTCGCAGACCAGGGTTCAGCTGTCTGTCGATCTGCACCTCCTGCAGTGACAGTCACCGTCAGTGTCAGACATTCTGGAAGTACTGGGGAAGGTGGGGAAGGAAGGGAACCCTCTGAAGAAGTGGGGGTCTGTTCTGGCCTGGAGCTGGAATGAGGAGCTCTGCGATCAGGGCCTGTGTGGTACATGCAGTGCAGACTAGGCTCAGGGTGGCTGGGTCAGCAGTCTGAAACTTATTTTGCTGCTCAAACGTTCAGCTTCAGCAGTGAAGCAATGACGTGCTGGAATGGGCAGGCCTGCCAGGACTCGGGAAGCTACAAACTTTGACGAGCCAGAAGGGACAAGATAGCAACAGAATTAAACCCCACGCCAGCCCACTATGGCCTTCAGAAACCCAGCAGTACCCACCCTGTCCGCTTCAAATCTGCCAGAGAGACAGGGGAAATTGTTTTGGGATCTGTGAGTAACAGACATACCTTCCTCATCCCACAGTTAACAAAAGAGCCTCTGCCTGGCTTAGTTGGCCGGTCCAATACTACACCTTCTCGGTACTCTGAATCCTCATCCACCCGCATGTGGTGGGGGCTGTCCAGGGGGTTGAGAAGCCCTAGAACAGCACAGGCAAAAGCAACCGCTAAGGAGAGGACACAAACTGTGGGAACACAGGTGTAAGTACAACTGCTCCACTGCCCCCTCCCTTTCTGACCCACCATACTAAAGCATAGCACCTTGTCTGCACTCTGAAGTGGGGAAAAGTTATTCAATTCTGTCCATCCCATGCAAAACAAGAGCCAGAGCTCAGGAAGGGGGAGCCAACAGTTTTGGACAGAGACAACTGAATCATTACCTGCAAACTGCAGATCCTCATGTTTTGGAAAAAAGGATTTCCGCAAGTACCTGTTATTAGAGAAGGTTCAAATGTGAAAACAGTTGTTTCTAAGGAATCCAAGCCTCAGTTCTAGCCCTGTTCTGACTCAAAGGAGCTGAGTACAGAGAAAAGCATGCTTAGCTCCCTCAATTCCCTGATCTACCTCTAATGCATCACGCAGGTTGTATCCTGCATTCACTGCTCTTCTTTTAGTTAAACTTCTGAACCAGACATGTGAAACAACTAGATCCTGTGTTCCTGCATAATTATGCAATATAAGCAGAATTTGGCTCCTGCTCCCATAGCCTCTAGCGTGAGATACCCATAGAAGTCAGTTCTGATGCAAACGTGATGCGCAGTCCGACCATGGTGGACTTACTGAGGGCACTCCAGGTACTGCAGGATCCGAGCCAGCTGCACGCAAGCCTTGCCTCTCCTCCCAATTCCTTCAAAGTCCCCCTCCACGCTCCTGAAAGAGAAAGAGAGCAGCCTGTGAACTCAGCATGACACTGCACAGCCCCAAACTGCCCGGTCTCCAGAAGACTAAGCCTTGCGCCTTAATCTGAGAACAGCAGCACACCCCCTCCACTCCCAAGAAGTAAATGGGCCGCCTTGTAGAAGGGCTATTCCAGAAGTAGAGACTGTTAACAAGTCATATTTAGAACTCTCTGTAAGCCAAATACCTTTTTAAGTTTTTTGGTTTTTTTAATCTTTGTGTATTTGTGTATTGACACAACCTGGCAGTTGGATGCTACTGAGCTAGATGCTACAGGATTGCATGGCTTGGCCAGTTAACTCAGATGCAGGTCCAGGCAAAAAGCTGAAGGAATAGGAATTTTTCTTGCATAATGATATAGGCACACCCCATCCCTCCATAGCAAGATTTAAGAGCACAGGAGAACTTATATCTCCTGCTGCTTTGTCATCCCCGTGCTGGGACAAATGATCCTAGTTGCCAGGGCAGTTAAGTCAACATCTGTGTCCAGTGGTATAGGGGTCCCTGTAATCCTGGCATCTGAGAGAGGTTCAAACATTTGCTTGAGGTACACACAGTTCTTTGCTGGTTTTAGCTTAATAAAAGATTGAAGAAACAGAACGCAGAGAGGAAACGCTTTCTGCAGAACAAAATGGCTCCTCCTTACTTTACATCTTCTCCATCCTCGTCAAACACTATGATCTCATCCACACAGAAGATGGCACAGGCCCGAGCAATCTGTCCAGCAAGGTATGTCCGCAGCTCCAGTGACTGGGCGTTGTTCAAGATAGAGCCTGGCAGGGCTACGCTCAGCGTGTAGTGACGCCCTGGGGAACAGAGTGCGATCAGAAGTGAGCCACAGCATGACAGCTGCATGTACAGCATTTTATTTACTACTTCAACTGCAGTTGTGATGGGTGAAAAAAGCAACCTCTGTTTCTTAGATTTTAATCACAAGTTTTCTCTTAAGAAAGGTCTCTCATGCAGCGCTCACTGCCTCGTGTTCATGCCTGTTTATGTGTGGATTGATCTATACCAGATCCATGAAGCTCAGCATCACCTTTCCTATCGACACATCAAACAGACTGACTTTTACAACCAAGTTCTCCCAGGTCTTTCACCCAGGCCTCCCCATCGGGTCACAGTGGCATCACCTTTGTCTTCCTTCTGCTCTTCCTTCTGCTTCTCGGCTTGTTTTTCTGCCAGCTCCCGCATCCGCTGTTTTTCCAGTTTCTTCAGTAGCTTCATTTCCTTCCATTTTTTCTTCTCCGCTTTCCCTGCAACGGAGAACAACGCCTCGCTTTAAACAACGAGCCGGGGGACGGCGGGCGGGCCGCAGGCCTGGACCCCGCGGTGAGGGCCGTGCCGGGGTACGGGAGCGCTGAGGGACGGCTCCATCCCGGCCCGAGGGCCCCGCCGGGGACCCCCGCGGCTGCGCCCCGCTTTGCCCTCCCGCCCCCAGCCCCCGTGGGGGCCCGCCCTTACTCTCCTGCTTCCAGCGCCGCCAGTCCACCTTCCTCTCCTCAGCCTGTGGGAGACAGCGACCGTTACCGCCGGGATCCCCTCAGGGGCCGCCCGCGGCAACTCCCCCCCCGCACCCCACCTGCGCCCCTTTGGTCCGCTTGGCCGCGCTGCTGTCCGCCATCTTCTGCCCACGCTCCCCACGGCCACGCCCCTCCGCGGTGGTGATTGGCCGGAGGCCGGCGTCACGTGGGCCAATGGCCAAGCAGGGGGCGGGGTAGTGTTTAAGTCGCTGCGCGGGCAGTTAAGCTAAGCAGGGGTTGTCTCGTTCTGCGGGCGAATGGGTGACCGAAGAGACACTGGCGGGGCGGAGGTGTAGCCCGGAGGCGGGGGATGTGTGTGTAAAATCTGGATACCCGCGTCTGGGTGTCTTTGCACAAGCACTGTGTGCGTGTTGGAGGATGGGGGGGGATGTACCCTGCCCCTTGCGGGGTGTGTCATGGCCTAGAGCAAGGGCCCACGCATGTGGGGATGTTGCAATTAATCTCTATATTAATAATCTAGTCTCACGGTTGTTTATCTGTGTTGGTGATTGCAGCTCTCCCAGCGTTTGGCACGTATATGGGTGCAAAAGGGCCTTCAGCAGCACCCTCACCCACCCAGGCTGCGCAGGCAGGTGCGACCAGACGCGTCGCCCATGGGCGAAAGCAGGAGGTGGGTGTTTGCCTCCCGCCGTCCCTCCCTCCCTCCCTGCCTCCCGTGGGTCCCTCCCTGCCTCCCGTGGGTCGGTGCAGCGCTGGCTCCAAGGGGATCAGTACCGCCAGCCGCAGCCCAACGCCAAAAACCTGCGGAGCTGCTACCCACCGGTCTGGGTGGGACGAGCAACCGCCACGGTGGGACGCAACACAGATATTGCACGGGTGACGGCAGCCCCGTAATCATTACACAGACGTTTACTCTTCAATAATTGCAGTAATTCTACTTCAATAATTCAACCGCCACAAATACTTATTGCACGGTCTGTTACACGTAACTCCTGCGTGACCGATGATGCTGATGCTGGTTTACATTCTTATCCAGGTTGAAATCGCGAATGATGCAAGAATTACTTTTCAAAACGCTGCTCACGTTACCCCACCAGCCCAGCGGGTGGGAGGCTGCAGGGGCCACCAGCAGCAGGAGCAGCGTGAGGCCGCTCTGCCCTTCTTCCCCAGCCACTGTGTGCACTTGTCAAAGGCCTGAAGGTTTTGCTTTGCAGCCTGGATGATGCTGCCAAGCCCTGACAAAGTGCCAGGGACAGTTTGGGGGGTGCACAGGGAAGGTTTGGCAGTATTTGGGCTATTTATGAAAGCCTGTTTTCTGGGGGAAACCAGTTACCGATTCTGTGGTCACCTTCCCCAGAGATGCACAGAAAAAAATAATGGGAAAATTGTTAATTATGGGAAACAGCATTTCACTGGGTTTATAATTTTCAGGATCATAAGAATTAACCTAATGATGGGTGGTGATACTGCACAGTCCCGTGGGAACGTGGGTGCTGGTGGAAATGCTGTCCTGTGCCCTGGGGTACATCAGTGGGGATGTGGAGCAAGACAAGCCACAGTAATCCCCCAGCATGGCCTTAAAGGTAGGTCCTGAAACACCTTTTCGGAATTTGGTGGTGGAAAAGGCCCCAGGGGCCATCCTTACCTTGTGTCTTTCTGGATGCATCCCAGAACTGATTATCAAAGTCTTTAAATATAAGAGGAAGAAATGTCGAATACCGGCAGCACACACAAAGACTCACTTCTTCCAAGGAACAGTGCAATCATTTCACAGTGACAGAAAGTGTCCCCCAGACCCTGGGCATGGCAAACCTCTTACCCATTTGTCTGACAGAAAATGTGGTTGAAAGCACAAAAATAAGGACGGATCAAAGTTTGTAGCCAAGCAAAGGAAAAGGAGGAAGAGCGGTCGTGGCAGGTGAGGACCAACGAGAGCCTGGTTTTCTCTCCAGTGCACTCAGGGACTAGTTTTCTCCCGTTTCCATTTTTGCAATATGTCGTTTGCTGCCTTCAGGGTCGCTTCCTCCTAAACAAATACCGCAGGTTTGGTCAGTGGCTTCCAGCCAAGTCCCATTTGTCCTCACTGCAGTCATCATTTATATAAAAATCCTGTTCTTATTCTGGAACATCGCAGATGCCCCGTGTTCAGTATGAGACAGGCACAGCCATCTCTGGGGCAGGCATAGCCACTGGGCATTTAAAAGCGCACCCAGAAGACTCCCTGCCTTGACCAAGAAAGGTGGGATGCTGACGGGGCAAGGTTTAGGACGGTACTGGCACACCTGCTGCCCCCAGCTCGGCTCTCATGTCTGCAGGAGGGGGTTGGACCAGCTGTGATGCCGTGCTCAGGCTCTAATGCCCAAGGCGCTCTGCACTTCTTCTTGGCATCTCATTAAACTAGCCCTGATTATTACTCCCAACCTCGCCTGCCTTCGTGCTGCCACATATCTCACCTTTGCGAAGCAGAACCGGATGAAATGGTTGTAGTTGTTCTTGTGGGCCCCACAGTAGAAAGCGGAGAGCGGGATGGCGGCAAGTCCCTGGGAGGGTAAAACATGTGGAGCTGAGGTTACTCTTTCTGGGCTGGTATGAAGCCATCCACTTATTGCTCGCAAGTCTCACGGATGGGCTTGTAGATGCCCTTGGTGCCCTGCCTGCTCACTCTGAGCTCAGGCTGCCAGGGTTGAGGCCAGCTGCTGACAGACACCCCAGGCACCCCCCTGGATGAGCTGCCGGACCCGGCAGCGGTGTTGTGCTGTTGGCTCATGGGAGTGCAGCCAGCAGGGAGGGCACAAACCCACCCGGGGCAAACGCAGCAGAAAGGGCCAGATTCATTTACCTTGTTCTTGACCATCCACTTTGCAAATCTGTAGTCATAGGGCTCGTCAGAGTCGGGGACTTCAGGGACATCGGATTCTGCAGAAGTACAACAGCGCAGAGGTGGGGGCTGCTGCCGGGTGCCTCAGCCAAGCTCCAAAACGATGACCTCTGGGAGCTTGGATGGGGAATACACTACTGTCCCTCCCTGCTTTGGTGATGGTTTATGCAGATTCCTGTCCCTGCTAGCGGTACCGCTGTGAGCTGGCCCCGCCATACTCAGCCCTGAGCCTCCCCATACTTTGCCTGAGCAAAACCACAGCTGCATGACTTACTGAACTCAGAGATGTCTGCCACCAAGAAGTAGGTGCCCTCAGGGATGATGGGTTTCATCCCCACAGCATCCAGGCTCTGGACCAGCCAGTCTCTTTTCTGCTGCAGCTCCTTGGGTAGTTGGACGAAGTAGCTGTCTGGTTTCCCGTAAAGCTCGATCTCCCTCTGGAAACCCTGAGCCACGGCCTCCTGCAAGGAGAGAGGTAACCCGGTGGGCAGATGGTCAAGGCTTGCTTGAGAACTGGAGTCTTTGCTCCCATGTCATTCACAGGTGACTAGGGAGCAGGTGGTGATTTCTCACTGCACCAAGCTGACCTCTTTGCCTGCAGCCCCTCCAAATGGCCTTTTAGATTTGTCAATGCAAAATAAGGACTATACCTCAGGCAGGCTGGATTCTTCCCTTCCTCTCAGGCATGGGGTGACTGCAGGGAGAGGGGAAGGAGCCTCTCCAGGGCACCATGCATCACCCTGTCTGTGCCTTTCAGGTCAGCCATGGGCAGAAGGACCCTCTCTCGCTCCTGCTTCAGGGGTTTGGGAATCGCAGGGCCAGTTGCAGAGAGCTGCCTTACCTGGGCAATTGTGGCACAGTGGTACGCTGAGTTTTGGTGCACGGTACGGAGGTGCTGCAGCAGCCGGTTGGGTCCCACGGTCCAGCCCACCTGCGGCCAGGAGAGGAGGAGGAAAGTGGTAAGTCTCTGGGTACCTACTTGGGCTCCCCTTTATTTGCCTGCACTGGCTTCATTGTATTTTCCAGACAGGGCTATCATAAAGCAGCTTTGGTACTTTCAGACCCTGAGGCTCAAAGCTGAGTGTGCGGCAGCCGTGTCCCCAGTGCCATGCTATGGCAATCGGACCCACACCTTGAAGCAAAGGGACAGGGATGGGGACACAATGAGGTGCTGCATGGGGGAATTCACCTTCCATCCAGTGGCACTGAAGGTCTTCCCAGCACTCCCAATCATCACCGTGCGGTCCCACATCCCTCGCAAGCTGGCTGGCAATGAAACAAGAGAAACACCAATGGCAGAGCTCAGCATGCTCACTTCTGGGCTGCATTAATGACATGGTGGGAGCTCTTTGCCCACCATAATCCATGGTGGCCTCTTGTGTTCACAGCACATCTTTCACCTGTATGAGCCTCAAAGCACACCCCAAGCAGGGAGCCAGGTTTCTCAAGAGCATCTCTTTGTAATTAAGTGTTTTCATACGCATGTACCCAGCCCCAGGGGTTCCCAGGGATGCCAAGCACCGTCAGCCTGCAACAAGGTGATTGCATATTACTGCAACAGGAAGAACAGGCCTCTGAAATCATGTTGAAATGGATGTCCCAAAACTAGAGACACTCAGAAAACTGTGGTTTTACAAAGTATGGGAAAAAAATCAGTTTCACTGGAGCCAAAGGGCACTTTGCTGTATATGTCAGGCTGTGAAGCTAGCTGTCTATTTCCTCTGACTGGGTCTGGAAGTCAGGGGTCCAGTTTAAGTCCTGGTTTGGAGGCTGAGACTGAAGTGCAGCAAAATACCTCTAATGGGGATACATGCCTAGTAGAGCCATGCATGTAAGCAGCCCACATAATTTCCAGGGGACCCCAGCTAAATCACCAGTTCCTTCCCTGAAGATGCTGTACCCAGAGAAGACACCCAAGCTCAGCCAAGCCATTCTCCGTACCAATGCGGATGTGCTCCTTCCCATCATAGACCAGCCACTCGTACACTTCATCGCTGATGCACAGGATGTCATGCTTCTCACACAGGTCTGCAATGAGCTCCAGCTCCCCTTGGCTGAATACCTGCAGCAGGCAGGGAGTGGAGCAGAGATGCAGCAGGAGCATTTCTGAGCCCCTGCCTGTCCCTGCCTCTCTGCAAAGGCTGCACCCCCTGCCCGCGCCATCTCCCAAGCCAGGGTGGGCAGGAGCTGACTGCAATGGTCTAACAGGGCAAAGCCACTGCTGGCATAAAAGACCAGGCTTAAAACACCAGACGAGTGAGCGCAGCATGCGGTGCTGCCACAACACTCATTTCCCTTGTGCGTAAGGAAGGTCGAGTCACTGCTACACTGCAAATGTGGCGGGGTGAGCTGTAGCCCCCCAGCAGCTTTCAGGGCCAGCCGCAGCAAGGCCAGAAGTGTTACCTTGCCCAGAGGATTGTTGGGTGAGTTCAGGACGATGGCTTTTGTCCGTTCACTGAATTTAGAAGCCAGTTCAGCTGGGTCCAGCTGCCAGTCTGCACTAGACATCAATTTTCCATCTTTTGGAGCTTTCTAGAGAGAACAGAGGGGAATCTCAGCTTGCTTTGCTACCTTTGCACTTTGGTTACCACTCACCTCTTTGCTCACTTTGCTGCGACTCTTCCCTTCTCAACAGCTTTGCTTTGACCCACTCACCGGTCTCAGCGGGACAAACACAGGCGTCCCACCAGCCATTTTCACCATGGGCTCATAGCAGTCAAAGAAGGGCTCAATGATTATCACCTGGAAGAAAGACATGTCAGCACCCTCCTGGCCCTGCTCAGACCTTCCCTGACAGGTGCAGAGAGCAATGGGAGGGACAGGAAATTTTAATCCCTGAATTATTGGAATGGAGAATCTGCATTGCCTGTGGGCAGTGTCAGGGAAGAACACCACCACTCAGGGCAAAAGGGTTATTTTGCTTTATGCAGAAATGAGACAGTGCCCTGCAGCAGATAACTTTTTCCTTTGGAAGCTCAGATACTGGAGAATGGGGATAAAACTAGTTCTGCTTTGGAAAAGGACAATGAAAACCAGCCTGCAGCTGCTGGCAGACCCACAGCCAGGAAGGGCACTCCTGGAGGAAGGCTGCCTGTGCAACAAGCTCAAATCTTGGGTTACCTCATCACCTTCATCAACGAAAGCCTGGAAGCAGCAGAAAAGGGCCTGGTATGCCCCCACAGTCACCATCACATTGGTCATAGGATCCAGGTCTCGTCCAAGCAGCTTCCCAAAAAACTGGGCTAGGATCTTCACCAGAGGCGGGTGGCCCTGTGGGGTGAGAGGAGAGGTGGGAATTGGGTTGCAGAAGCCTCCTAAAACATGGATGAGCCCCTGGAAGGGGCCTGGGCAGCCAAGTGCCCTGCGACTGAGTGTGCAAGGCATCTTCCAGCCCAGCTGCTTCAAATGCCCTGGTAAAGCAGGGTGTTACAGCCCTAGGCACAGGGGGCCTGGGCTAAGGCTGGATGCATGTTTTGCCTCCTGTGGTTTGCCCTGTTTATTGCTGCCTGATGAGCCCTGAAGCGCCCAAGGCTACCAGGGAATGCGGGAGGTATTGCTGAGGAGGGGGGTCTGTCCACGCACAAAGGCACGGGTGTACTGGTGCAGCATGTGGTTCTCCCCGCTGAGGGCTCTCACGAATGCCTCCTTCAGAAAGTCCGGTGGGGGGAAGTCGGGGAAGCCCTGGCCCAGGTTCACCGTAGCGTAGGTGGCAGCCAGTTTTACAAACTCCACCCTGGAGAGAAGAAAGGGAGAGAAAGACAAGCGTTTACAGAGGGTCCGGGCAGCATGCTGGCACTGGCTCTGCTTGCCAGCATCCCTTTGGAAGCGAGTGAGGTTGGTGTCCTTCCTGCGGAGCCATCCCACTGCTCACAGGTGGACAGGACCAAGCACAGGTCATTTTAGACCTGTTCCAATTAAAACAAGGGTGAGGCACGATTGCACTGGGGGGTGGTTTTAATTTGTTCTTAAAGGAAACAGCCTTTGTGTTGTCTGGCTGTCCAGTCACAGCTGAAGCCACACACCGCTGCTGATCAGACCAGACCGAGCAGGAGAGGTCTCAGAGGTTTTCAAATTCATACCAGTTCTGCAAAATTTAGCAACTAGACACTGTGAAGGCCTCTGCAGATGGAAGGGCAGGCTGAACTCAGTGCTTGTCTCAAACAAGAGCCAGCTCATGAGCAGTTTGTAGCTTGAAACCAGGCACAGCAGGGCTTTGGGTAAAGCCCATTTAAATCTCTTCCTCAAGCACGCAGTTTTCCCAATGTCTGTGCCTGGCAGGCTGGGAATGGCATTTGTAGCATCCCTTCACCAGCCTCTCTGCTTGCAGTGCCCTAGGTTGGGCGTGAAGCAGACACCGGGCTGAAGCCAGTGTGCTGCGACAATTTTGCTCAGATTTGGGTGCTGCTGGGATCATTTGTGTGGATGGGCCTGATGGACTACAATGCACTACAAGGTGCTCCCTCCTGCCTTCCTGCAGGATGGTGCGGAACACCTGATACGGCATAAAGTGTGAGCAGCAGATACAGACCTGGGCCAGGATAAAGTCTCCCCGGGGCAAACCTGCCCCGATGTGCTTCCTAAACAAATGCAAAGTAGCCGAGGGAGACTGTGCTGCTCTATGCTCTGTGTGGCTGCAGTGGTTTCTATGTGGTGTTAGGCTGCCTAAAACCACATCTACCACCAAGGTAAACCAGATATTCTCTTAACTTACCAGATATTCTTATCTATACCCTCCAGCCTCCGAGCTTGCAACGGCCTTGACATTTTTGCCTGCAAAGAGAGAGACAGAAAGTGAGTCTGAAGCTTTTACTAATGGCAATGTGGCCATGTGTGAAGGGGATGTGGCCTCCACAGGTATGTTTTTCCCAATAGAAAGTGTGCCCTTTAGTATTGCTTCATGGGTTGTTGCTGACCGACCTTACAGCAGTAATGCTGACGCAGTGGCTTCTGGAAGAGGTTTCACAGACTTTTAATGAAAGATCAAACAGACAAGAGCTGGCAGAGGAAGATGTTTCATTTACAAGTTTCAACAAGAATTGAGAAAACAGATGAACAAAAGAAGCATGTCTACACTCACTGGGGAGGTGGCAATGCCTTAATCTTCATTTTCAGTTGGAATAAATCTTGGGGTCAAATGAGCTCAGCCAAGCTGTAACGGCCAGGCCAATGACCCCAGACCTCAGGCTTTTGCCTTCCATAGCCTCTCTCGTCCTCCATCAGAAGGACCTCTTTGTTTTCTACAGGCCACAAAATATCCCCTTTTCCTAGAAGAACAAACTTTTTTATTCCACGCTGCTCTATGGAGTAGCAGAAGTATTTACTCCTTTGTCCTACTGGAGCCCTTGGTGAAGGGAGTTGCTCTAGATCCTAAACAATATGCTGGTTTTTGCACCTGAAGTTCATGCGAAACCAGGCAGCAACTGGGTGCAGGCAAGAGGGGAGCACAGCACACATGTCAGTCTGATGTACGGAGACACCAAGGTACCGTTCACCTGACTGGTATCTAATTTCCCTGTGCATCATGGCTAGTGGGGGTGGGAAGAAGGACAGTAGGAAACTGAGAGCAAAATCCTCCTTCCAGCTGGGTAAGCTCAGTGGGAGAAAATTAGTTGTGCTTGATGGGGAATTTATCACGAGGACGATGAAAAGCAGCAGAAGCAGAATTTAATCACTAAACAGCACAGGGAAAAGGTAACCAGACAGCAAAGGGACTGGAAGCTGGAGACAAACAATGTTCAATGCAGCAAGAAAAGCCAGCATGGAGATGCGAGGAGGGCATCTGAAGCAATGAGCCAAGAAAACGATCATCACCACGGCAAGTAAAATACATGTGAACAGGGATGAGGAGAGCATGTAAAAGCAGCTGAGATGTGAGATGCAGAGCTGGGATTTGAGGGGAGAGGGTCTGTGCTCTGCTCTGCCAGGATGGTGGGGGGATACCAGGTCAGCACCCCGCTCCAGGCTCAATTGCAGTGGTAACTCCCCACTTACCTTCTCAGCTCTGCTGTTCCCAGAGGGCTGCACCAGAATTTGAAAAGTGCCCCAACGACATTTTGTGTTGAGGTCTTTAGATTTTTATACAGCTTCAGCCCTCACTAGGAATCTTTCAAATACCTTGGTGAGGAGCCCTGTGTTTCAGAGGGCACCAGGTGGGCTCTGCACTCCCCTGTGGTGCTAGGCAGGCAGACAAGGGTGAGCAGAAGTCGCTGCCTCCCCAGGTCTAGGGGAGGCCCACTCCTCTCCCCCAGCCCCCTGCTTTGCAATTTCTGCACAAGCTCATGGGTATTATGGTCAGCAAGACCTGGTGCCTGAGCTGATTTTGGTGGGAGTAGAAGGATTTGTGGCTTGGGAAGCAAAAGATAGCTGAAGGTGAAATATTAACAACTCCAGTGCTGTTCTTTTGCAGTGGGGCTGCTGCTGGCCACAGTTCAGAGAATTTAACAGCATTGGCAAGTGTGATGGGGGTCAGTGGGAAGAGGGTGCTTTAAGCCTAGAAATTCCCAGTTCTGAGAAAAGGCCTTGTCTCCTCCAGCCCTTTCAGGAATGGACATGACAAATACTTTCTTCCTTTGACATCCCCCCCATCCCATCCCCAGCCTGCATGATGCTGCCATGGGCAGCTGCCCATCAGGCTGGAGAGCAACATGGGCTCAGGGCCACGCAGCCCTCAAATCTTTTTCAGCCTGTTCTGCTCCCCAGACTGAACAATGTGTTTCTCCAGTTGCAATTTTGCTGGCAGCTAGACAGGATAGTTGAGTGCAAGTGTAGAATACTTAGCAGCCATGACCTTCCACCACTGACTCCCTGCCGCACATGACTTCCTTGCTCTGCATGTTTGTATTGCCAGGAGGGATGGTGATATTTCCCAAGTACTTTGCAACCCAAGAGGCTTTAGTAGAAGAGACCATCAGACGAGGCAACCCCAGAAACAATGAACTTTCTTCTGTATGAAGGATATTCTCTTGCTTATGAGGTGTTCTCTTTAAACAGGCTACCTGGAAATAAGCGGGTACAGAGGAGATTGCACCAGTGTGGCTTCTCCTGACGTGCCCTATCTGCCATTGATGCCAAGGCTAGCTCTTGGGTAGTGAGCTCCCCAGCCTGAGCCAGGGACCAGGCTGACAGCCAAAAAGAGTCATGCTGGGCATTCAATACCTCGCTGGTGTATGAGCTATATCCAGCGCTGCTCTTCCTCTCCAGCAAGAAGTGACGCAGAGACGGTCCTGCTCTCCTGAGCATGCCACAGCTTCTGCTGTCTCACTCCTATGGGCATGGACCTGCATTTCCCCCGGACACAAAGCAGAGGGGTGAGACAACCGCTCCACGGCTCCAGGAGTAAAGCAAACACTCCGTGTACCTGCGGACGAGGCAGGTCCAGACCCAAAGCTGTGGTTATTCTGCCACAGAAAGGAAAACGGGGAACGAGCTGCTTTGTATGTTGTCGCTGCAACATCAAACAGTGCTAGGACTGTACTTTGTGCCCATGACACACACAAAGTCAGGACCACAAGTGCAACCGTCTTCTACCTCCTCTCTCCCCAGTTCCAGGCTCCCCCTACTTTCCTCTGCACTGGGGAAATTCGGTATTCAACATCAGCTTCCCATCCAGTTTCATTGATCCCAGGTATCTCTTGTCTCTGCCCTTCCTCCCCTGCAGCACCTCCACCTTCCTCACTGATTGGACTGTGCCTTGGCAGGGCTGTTCAGACACCCTGCTTCTTGGGGCTGGAAAGTGAAACAAGGGGCCTTAGGGATGCACGCTGGGCAAACCTACTCCACACAAACCCATGCCTTCCTCTTCCTTCATGTTCTTAAGGTTACAAAAAAAAAAAAATCAAAGCAGGAGTGCTGCTATTTTTGAGAATGTCTGACCTCTCAGCTGCTGCAACTCCAGGCTGTTTAGTCACAAGTTTTTTTCTGATTAACAATATGTCAGCTTCCATCTCCAAAGTGATTTTGGTGTTTACCTCTCCTTCAAGGCCACAAAGAAATTAATTTCTGTGCCTGATGTAGCCTGTTCCTTCACCTCAGGTCCCCTCAACTATTCTACAGCATTGCTTAAACATGTGGTATTTAAGCTAAAATAAGTTAATGGTTTTTTAGGTACTTGAGATAAAAGCTTGCGGTGAGTCTGGAGGATGCATGCACCTTTATTTTGGCCAGCCATGGATTAATTTACCTAGTTGCCAAAAAATAAATTAAAATAGGTCCCCACTGTTCGCATTTTGTGTTATTTCTAACGCAAGTGCAAAGCGGCTGCCACCTGAGACCAGCGGGATTTTACATCTCTTTGCCCAGGTGGGAAAAAACAGCACAATTTATGGAAAAAAGGGAAGCCACAGCATAATATTGCTCAGGACTGTGAAATATCTACCTTGCCCCTGCGCACGGGACAGCTGCATGTCGGGGATGGGCGCTGAGATGTGGGGGGACACTGCTTTGGGATGCAAAGCAAGTGAGTATTGGAACGCAGGGACTAACTCTGCAGGTGACAAAACGAAAGTGTGGCAGTACAAAAGGCTTCACGGGATTACAGAAAACTACAGAGCTGGTGTAAGAGCTGTACAGAAGGCTCCTGCAAAGAGCTAGAGGCAGCACTGGGGTCTGGGTGCTCCTGCCAGTGGGAGCAGCCGACTGGGGCTAGGGCAGAGGGCTCTGCCTCACCTCCCGAGCCCTGGACGTTTTGGAGCAGGGTCAGCCACCAGCATGTCAACAAGCCTGAGAAAGGCTCAGGGAGCCTCTCACCTGGTTGGGCGTTTCAGACTGCCCCGTACGTACGCTCCCTGCAAGGGAGCCGAGGCACCTCTCGCCTCGGTGGGGTGCACGGGACAGAGCACACTAAGGATTTCGGAGGGTGACAGCTGAAAGGTCATCGCGGGGACCGGTCACTCACCACCTCCTGCCCTCCAGCCTGCAGGCACCAGCCGTCTCTTCAGTCCTGGTGCTTCCCAAGCACCTCTGCGGTGCTGGCCAGCCTGGCCACTCACAGGTGCACTCAAAAGGCTTTGGGGACAAGGGTCCCCCTGAACCCGTCACACCATGTGGTGCAACGCCACAGCGGGAGCATGGGCGAATGCAGCAGCAACAGCCAACGAGTGCACACACACAGGCACAAGGCAGCTCCCAGAAGGGATGGTGGGGGGTAAAACTGACTTACATCAAGCTGGGCCACGCTGCCTTACGCTGCAAAAGTCTGGCACAACCACCCAAGCTGCCTTTGCAGACATGCTGCGCTCTCCCTGTCTCTGAAATGCTTCATCTGCAGCTGGGACTTCCTGGGAGGAGTCAGAGAGGCTGCAGGAAAGCAAGAGTCGAGCTACAACACTTCGATGACGAAAATCGTACCGGGGAAAAGTTGGTCTCGGGTTGCTCTCTAAATCACCAAGGTGAGGGAGGAGAGGGCTTTTGGGAGCAGGTCCCTTCCTCCTGGAGGCTTGGAGCCAGAGCTGCCAGAGGATTTTGGCTGCCTGGGAAAATATCCCAGTATATAGTTCAGATGGAGGCTCATACCGGCATAATTATAGTGGGATAATTTTTGTGGTGTGACTATAATTACTTTGGCATGGCAATGGCAGGGAATTTCCCTTTGAGTGAAGCCTTCACTCAATTTGAAAAATGAATTTTTAAGTCAATCAGACACTCTCCAAAATTTCACCCTGCAGGCTTAATGTTATTAGAGAAGAGAATGGATCACAGGTACAGAAGGTGGAGGCACCAGTGTTAGGGTGATCAGAGGATAACGACCAACTGTCCACAATACAACCTAAAGCAGGATCCTGCAGCATCACCCAACCTCTGGGCAGGCAGACACACAGCAGCCCCAGAGGTGGATTTTAGTGCATGGATGCAGGAGCTGAACTCTCAGTTGTTTGAGAGGTGACAATTGCTGCAGTGAGGTGTACAGAGCAAATTATCCTCTCTTGGCTTTCCTCTTCCTTTTGTGACAAGGCTTTACATGCACCAATGAATCAGGTCATGTAGGTCTCCTGAGTGAGTAATTACTGTCTCCCTTTCACAGAAGGAAAAAGTGAGCCACAGGGAAAGGAAGCGGCTGACATCCACTGTGCCAAAGGTTCCCAAATCCTAACCCAACGTCCGGCCGCTGGGCTCACAGCATCCCTGCCATGACTAAGCAGGAGGGAATGTCTGTGCAGGCAGATGCAAACTCTTTGTTTTCTAAACTTCTGTTTAACTCAAACACTGAAACAAACAGATGGAAAGAAAACTTGTGTTTGCTTCTGTAAGAATGTACACGGCACATCCTGAGCCATCTAAGAGTTCAATGCCATTTTATCCTCTCCCTCCTGCTGCCCTTGCTATGCTTCTTTGCCCCCTCCTCTGCCAGCCTTGCACCTTCCCTGGTTGTTGTTTGCCCCTGAGCTGAGCTCACTTGACTTGCTAAATTAGCAAAAAGCCAACGTGGCAGAAAAGTGGACAGTTTTCTGTAAGACCCTTGAGTTGAACTGGCTCAGGGGAGGGTGGGTCTGAGTGCTAAAGGCACTGCAAGGAAACAGAGATCTGGGTAGGGACCAGAGCAGAGAGGAGTGGGGAGAAGGTATGGGCAGGAGCATGAGCCCCCACCTTCTTTGGCAGGATTTGGCCTTTATATTGGTTCAGCAGTAACATATAACTTCATCTTAATGTCCTCTTGAAATTCAGCAGAAATTGCTGGATAATATGCACGCAGCCAGCAAGGAAAAGGACACATCTGACCTTGGAGTTTGTACTATAAAACTCAAGGAAAATTAGGACCCTGTCTTTCTTCAGGTAATTTTAATTTAACAAGTGCATCTAGATGTGAACAATTCTTCTTAATGATTTTTTTTTTTTTTTTTTTTTTTTTTTTTTTAAATCTAGCTATTGCACTGGACTGGTGAGTGCCTAAAACACTGTCCCCTGGCAGGTGGAATCATAGCTCCTCTGGTACAGGTCCTGTGCCTATGGCTACAGGAGGATGCTAAGACCTCTAATGTTCCTAGAAAGCCACAGATATGCTTATTTTACTATAACAGTGATCACTGGTGTATACAAGTTAAAATTGGCTGCACTTAACCACTCAGAACTGCCTCTTGTACACTTATGAAATTATAATGAATGCCTTTGAACCATCCTTCATGAATTTTTAAAAAAATGATGCTGCCCAGTGTCCTCCAATGAGTCAGCCAAATGAAAATAACCATTAGTGAATCAGCCTGCTTTTTTCAAGTACCACAAAATTACTGTTGGATATATCTTTGTAACACACCAGTGTTACTATTCCTGCTGTGAGGAAACACATACTGTATTTTTCAGTGGCTTTAGTTGGGTGAGCTGTTGTTAGAGAAATGGAACGGGGTTTTCAAAATATTCCACTTCAGAAATATCACATAGGTTGGTCCTTAAGGAAAAAAGTAGTAAAATCTGCAATTTAAATTATTTTCATTCTCTTATTGTTAACTAGCCTTAATGTTGGTACTAGTTGTGTCCACTTGTTTTTATTTGAGGCGTCCAGCGAGATGTTCACCACATTTCCTCCACCGGTCTGGACCATGTGCCCCTGGTCCCTAAACACAGATGATGCCTGCGGCCTTGGTTATTGCTCAGCGATTTGAAGGAGAGGAACCGGGTGTGCATGAGAGTTTGGCGCTGGTGTGGGTGTGTGAGAGGAGGACGGGGTGGTCAGGCCTGGGCTGTCTACCATCCCTCCTCCCAGCACAGGGCACAGCCACAAATGAAGCTGATTTTAACCGTTTAGGAGCTAAGGAAAGGGTTTAATGTCACCTGAGAGGAGGTAGGGCCCCGACAAGGAAAGACGCAACCTCCTTTTTGTTTGTGAGCCTGGACGTGATGCACACCAGGTCCATACAGATGAGCGGCTGCTCCTCTCAGGGCTCTGCATGGCTTGAACCATGCTGGGGCAGCTAAAACTGAAACAACGTGATGTCAGGGCACGGCAGCTATAATTTTTCACCCTTCCGTGTTTTCATGGCAGTGACACCAGCCTGAATCAGGGCCTGAAGCTGTCCTTGCAGGCCTGGCTTGCCTCCCTTCTTCCTGAGGGACAGAGGCTGCCATCCCTCTGCACCACAGGCTGTGGGACAGCATTGCTACGTGGCATCGAATTAAATTAAATCGTGACAGAAGGCTTGATCATGATTGGGTCATAAACCTTAATAAAGAGGTATTTTTATTTTTTTTTTTTACAAAAAGAATCAATTCTGGACTCCAAAGTCACTCGCAGCAGGTGAAGGCACTCAGCTCCCCACCTTGCCCTCCGCCTGCTCAGCGCTGAGGCTGGAATTGGGGCGGCCCCTTTAAGACTCTCACCATTTTGCGCGCTGCCCTGCACCAAGATGGCGCTCCCGCCCTCACTTTCCCTGCCCCGCCTCTCCCTCTCCTCCTTACCCCCCCCCCCGCCACCATAAATGCCGCCCATCCACCCCGGTCGGTCGTGCCCCGCACAAAGATGGCGGCATGCCCTTCTTATCATGCCCGCTCTCAAGATGGCGGCGCCCTCCGCTCCTCGCTAGCCGCCGCGGCGGCGGGACGGGCTGATGGCCGCCATGCCGGGCGGGTGAGGTCAGTTCCGGGGTGGGGCCGCCGCGGTGCGGTAAGGGGCGAACAAAAGAAGCCGGAGCCGGCGTGCGGGAGGGCGGGGGCCGAGGCGGCCAGGTGGGTGCCGGCGGCGGGGTGCTGCGGCCCGGCTCACGCCGCGCTCCCCTCAGCGGCCTGGGTGAGGACGCGTGGGGTTGCGGGGACGTGTCTCGTGTCCCCCTCCCCGGGTGGGGCGGCCGTGAGGGGAACGGGACCGGACCCCGCGGTAGGCAGGGCTGGGGCCGGGGTCCGATGGCGGCGGGGGGGGGCCCGAGGGGGCGCAGCCCTGAGGGGAGGGCAGCGGCCAGGTGGGGCCTGAGCGACGAGCTGCTCCCCTCGCACCGCCCGGGCGGGCGGGGAGGATTTGCTGACTAATTCGGCAGTAATTCGTTTCCTCCGTGTCCCCGCCGTCCCTGCCCTGTCAGGCGGCGGGGCAGCCCGCGGCTGGTGGGGGGGCCGAGGGCAGGTGGGCCGTCGGCCCCCCCGCCCGTGGGGTGAGGCAGGGCCGTCCCGTGTGTGTGCTGGGTGTCCCCTCTGGTTCACGTTGTTTCTCCGCAGCGGGGGGAGAAGTCCTGTATTTGTTACCTGGCAGCGGTGCTGGGGACGGAAGCTGGTTGGTTTTTTTATTTATATCTTATAGAGGATGTCTTTTCTGTTTCTGGAAATCCTGAGGTGGTGTGGCAGGCTTGTGGGCAGATGGGGCCGATGCGCAGTCTGCGTTTGTGGGTTCGTGGAGCCAGTACCGGGGTGTTCTGGCTTTGAGCTGGTGCTGAGGCCATCGCCTGAGAGGAGGTGGGGGGAGAAGGTCAGAGAGTCCTCTCCTTTAAACATTTCCTTTGCAGCAGTCTGTCACAGCTAAAATAGAATAGCTTTGATTACGAGGCTGTTGCTTCAAAATCTGTCAGCCTTAATGGTAACTTTGGAATCGGGAGGAATGTATTCTTGAACATCTTAACTAGTATAGGGTTGTAGCTTTTTCCCCCCAGTGATGTGTCTTCCTTTTCATTTTTCCCTATTGTTGACAAAATGCTTACTGATGTTCTGCAGTCCTCTCCTACATAGCTAGGAGGCTGGATGTCTGAGAGATCTCTCAAAGCTTAGGTCTGCTCCCTTGTCTGTTTTCCCATGCCCCATGCTGACATGCAGGAAGCAAGAAAAAAAGCTGTTCTAATTCTTGGTGGTGGTGGTAAACTGCTGCCACTTTAAAGACATACATGTCGGTAGATATGTGTTGAGAGGAAAGGGGACAGTTGGTTGAATCCAGAGTGGTTAGAAACATGATCTACGTTTTCAGATACTCCTGGTGGTAACAGTTTAAAAAATATTCAGGTTTTTCAGACTAGAAAGTAGGTAGTAAAGTCATTAATCCTTTTTCCCATCTAAAAAAATTTGTTCTTCCAGGATGTTAACCTGTCTCTACTGGTTTAGCCTTAGTTATAATATTAATATTCAGCATCTCCTTTGGCTGGATCTGCAATGCCTGCTTTTTGGTAACTTCTGTTGGAATAGCAGATGTTGGAGATTCCTTCCTCCTAAGAGTTTTACTTACCTCTTAGAACTCTTACCACTTTTCTAGGTATCAGGTTGTCTCTTTCTGGTTCCCAGTGACCCTCTGAGTTGTTCCTTGCTTCTGAGATATCCTTTACCAAGTTTTTACATGGCATAGTCCCTCTGTGAACTTGATCCCTTCTTCTTTGCTGATAATCTCTGTTTCATTTCAGGGAAGCTGTTCCCATGGCGTGTGGGGAATGCAACGCTTCAGCACCCGCTCAGGATCCAGCACACAGGAACATCATCCACTTCCAGCACAGAGAACTGAAGTGCAGATAGCAGAACCCAGCTGCAGGGTAAGGGCTACAGGCTAGCTCTTGAGTGGTAAAGTAAAGCCAAAAAAATGACCAGGATACTACTTAAACGTAGTTGCAAAGCACAGGGCAGTGATCAGATGACTGATAAGGAGCAAGGAGGAAAGGTGGTTGACAGAGGTTGATATGGGGAGAGTGGTGGTATGCTAATTAAATTCTGTGAGGGCTTAGTCAGCTTGAAGATGAAAAAAGAGTAAAGGAACTGAGCATTGTCCAAAGTAGAATATAACTGTTAATATATCACCTGTACATCTAACTCCTGGCCACATAAACCCTGACTTCTCAATGCACTAAACGGTAAATACTTGAGGTCTGTCCAGTAAATGGTTTGGTGACTGCTGCCTAAAAGGAATGCAGCTGAGAAGTAGCAAGAACTGTTCAGTTTGGTAGATGCTCTTCCATTTCCTGGGGGGTAGTGTTTGTATTGCTGTATAGGCATCTCCTAGGCAATTGTTCACAGTGAACTCTGAGTGCACTGGCTAGTCACCCATGTGGGTGTCAATTAGGCAATGACAGAAACTAATTGCAAGAAACTCCCTGCTTCCTTGGTTCTTCACTAGGATAGTGATGAAAGGTATTGCAGAATGTTGTGCTTATCTTCAAGATGAGAAATGCTGTCCAGGTTGGCTGTTCTGAGCAGTGAGATGTGTAATATGTTGCTTCCAGAATACAAGTATCCCTAAGACTTGTCTGATGTTCTAATTAGTGTTCTGGTAGTTCACTGATTTGTTTTTCATACTGATCCTCTCATGGTATTTGGAAACCCTAACTTTATTCATGTAGGTCAAAGACAATGTGCATAGATATTTCCTTAAAGTTTGCCAGAAGCCATGTGTTAAAAGCTAATGTTTCCATGTTTGAAATGTGGAGTGCCTGAAGCCTTCCAGTGATGACTTACTGAATGCTTAGAGTTGATTACATTCTAGTAAATGCTGCAGGCATTCAGAAAGATGGTCTATGGTTTGGGGTTCTCTGATACTATTTTTTTTTTTTAAATAAGCAGTGGAAGTCAGATGTATAAGTTATTGTGTTATTGCTGTGGGATTGGAGCAGGCTTATTAGAGGCCTTCATGTAATTCTTCCATATTCTAAAGAAGGATTTTGTTCAATAGAGTACTTAAAAAGGAAGTGAAACTCACTTCTGGTGTTAAATTGAGCCTAACCGGTATCTAGGAAAACAGAGGTGCAATGTCAGGTGAGTGGTGGTGGAGCACAGGAGAAGGGTTTAGGAGTTTTGTGTGGGGCTTCTTAATATGGTGGTGGTGGGGGGGTGCACAACTATTGTTTTGGTAAAGATTAAAAGTTAACTTGTTCCACTACAGTGTGGTGAGCCTCCTTTGTGCTTTTTTTCCAGTGTTTTTAAAAAATAGCCTCGGTTTAGGATATGCACACTAATACTGAACAGGTGCTTAAAAGTTTACATGCTTTGAAGAGCGTACCTTGAATGCTTCCAAGCAGCTTTTTCCCTAAACTGTTGATGTGGTGCGTGTATTTTGTATTGCAACTTGAAATCCAGTTCATACAGCTGGATGATACACGCCCCTCCTGCTGCTATGAAAGTGCATTTGAAACTAAAAGCTATTCAGTCATGACCTCCCTGCTGAAGTAATAGTGCTTCCTTCTTGTGTACTAAGCATTGTTAACATTTGCTATAAAATTACCTTGGCAATTCACAAAGCTCCTCTTGTGACAAATTTGCAAGCTGCTTCTCTAGCTACAGCCTACCTTTGTGCACAGTAAAGGTGTGTTCTGGGCTAGTTAACAGGTTCTCCTTTAGAGTCTTGGTTTTATCAGATCTTGGTGATGAAAGGTTACATGGCCTGTCCCTTATTAATAGACTAATGCAGCCAGAAGATATTCTGAGCTGGAAGTCATAGTCACTGTTCTGGAGCTCATGGTCCTGAAGGCAAGGCTTATAGGGTACGGTGAATATGTGAATAGGTGAATATGTACTCATTCCTCTTCTTTCCTCAGACCGAAGCTACATATTATTGTGCTGATAGCTGATGTCTTATTTATCTTGCTTTGCTCTCATCTCCATCTTCTTTCATCTTAACTGGCTTATCTTTTTGAGCTTGAAAACAGCTGTGGCAACACCCATGGATTTGTGCATGTTGTGACAGTCTGTCAACAATCTATTAAGATTATCCTTGCTTAAAAGTTTTTTTACTCGCTTTGAATCTAGTGTCTTGATTTCTTAATATGCTTTTAGATATGTCAAAGCTCTGCTCTGTCCACCATTTCTGTCTTTAGCTGAAAACAGTTGATTACCTTTTCTTGTATGACTCTTCTCAATGCTGGAACTAAATGCTGAAGAGCCTTCTCCTAGAGCTGATGAGGTGCTTGAAGCTGTTCTGATTGTTACAAGTTAATGCTCTTGCTGTCTGTTTTTCTTTAGTTACTAACAGAATTAATTCAATCACTTGCGTTAGTCAGTACAAGGGAGTGTTTCATAGTGTCCTGTTGGAATAAGGCAGTAGTACTTTTGCAAGACAAGCTCCAATGCCCTGTCCTTGAAGCATCTTTTTTTATGGCAAAGAGAAAATTAATTTTTGGATAGGAAGCCTGTGACCATATACATTCATAATTTATAAGCTGACACAGACATTTTTCCCTGGTTTGTATCACTGTTGCAAGACATCTGATAGCACTTAAATTTACATAGCTGTATGACACTGACATACAGTCCCTGCTCCAAGAGTCAGTGATGCTGATAACTTCAGACTGTGTTCAATTCTGTGCAGCTGGGGCAAAATGCTGTCAGAAGTCAGAAAATGTGGCAGGCCAAGCCAGGTCTCTGGCATGGATTGTTCCGATAGTGCAGATATTCTTCCCTGTACTTGTTACGACAGGCTTGCTTTTGTGACGGTAAACAGGAGCTGTTGCACTAGACTCTTAAGAAAAAAAAAAATGTCAGTCTTGCATCTGACAGGAAGAGTCAACTAAGGGGTAGCTGTAAAGATGATAAAGTGCTATCCATAGTGTAGGTGGGTTATTCCTTTTCATGAGCTTCAGTAAAGATGTTGTGACCCAATTGGTTCACTTCATCCTGCTGCATCTTATGGCTTGGGTGGGGCTGAATGTTGCATACAGCTGCTGGATGGTTGTGTGAAAACCAGCTTACCTTGCTCTCAGTGTTGAGTTCACTGGCTGTTCCACTAAGTGAACATGTAAGTTCTGGTAGCTGCTGTTCCACTACTCTATCCGCTAGTCTAAATGATAAATGACCCTTTAAACTTCACGTGTTCACTTCTCTATCTCAGGAGACATTTTGTCCCACATGAGGGATTTTTTTTTTTTTTTTAATGCAGAAAGGGCCTGATGTAGGGATAATGGTTGGTCAGGGCTTTGGCTTCACTGCTGGTTATTTCTAAGGAGCAAAGGACAAAATCACTTGAGTTGTTCCATCTCATGTCTTGGACTCTTCCAGCTGGTCACGTGGCTGTCCTTGTGCTTGGAAGGTTTTCTGAGGGGTGCCTGAAAGCAGCTCTGTTTCAGCCTCCTTTGTTTTTTTTCTTTTAATTCTGGGCCTAATAAACATGGGGGAGGAGACGCGTAAATTCCCAGTCCCATTTCTGACCAGCAAAGCTCTTGCATTTCCTGGTTTTTGAACAAAGAGCTCTGTGTCATGCCCTTCTTTAGGATTTCAGGTGGCAGCATGCTGGGGAGGGAAGCTCTGCTCTGTTGAAAACTTATTGTAACATGTTGTAGCTTGTCAATAATCAGGGCTATAGTCTCAACAGCATCAAGGTTTTTCTTTCCCTTGTCTACCTCTAATGCTGTTGGCACATGAGCAACTCCCTCTTCCTCTGGGCTTTTGAGAGGTAAGATTCTCTCAGCAGTGCTTGACTTCTGCTTTGCAGTCTGCAATCTTACAAGGAAATCCACCGAGAACTAAGAATATGCACGGTGAAAATGAAAAAGTTGCAAGACCCAACATACAATGCATCCATGTCTACTTATCTAAAAGTCTGTTATGAGGCTGCCTCAGTTGAAAGCTGTACACCACTAAAGGTGAGGAGGACTTCCCTGATTTCAGGGAGGTTCTGGAAGTCAGGGGTGGAAACTTAAATTCTTGTACATGTCATGAGATCTTGCATGTAGTCCTGTTTTGCCGGTAGATCCATTAGTAACAGAATGGCCAACAGAAAGGAGGAGGAAAGAGGAGGCTGGATGAAGTATTCAGCAAATGATGAGTCAAGCTGACAAACTAGCTAGTGAAACAGAACAGTGATGTTGTTTCTGTTCACTTTGTCCCTAGCTGGATATGCTGGCCAGCAGTTGCAGGCAGGAATTTCAAGCACTGCTCACACAGGTGTCTGTCAACAGTAAGTCAATCTTCACTTGTTTAGGTTGGATGGTTTTGGATGGAGGAATTGTCCAAATTGGAGGATGTTTGCTCCTGCAGCGGTTGTTCTGTTAATACCTTGAACTTGTTAAATATCACAGGGGTCCTGGGGTTTGCGGAAAGCTTTTGTGCTCTCAGCCTTGTCAGCCTTTATCTAGCAAGGTACATGCTGCTTTATGATGTCTCTGTCAGCCAGATATGTTTAATCTTGTTTTTGACTGCTGGTTTTACTATTTAGGTGTGGTGTGCTCAGAATGTCCCTGTTCTTCTAACATGAGTGATTATCTTTTTCCTCCAGGTGTGTCTAGTAAAACATAGGATTAGTACTTGGTGATGCTTATGGTTGGCTGAAGTCTGGGTAGGTTTGGCAGGCTGGTTATATAAGTCTGAAACTGCTGTTTCTTCTGTTGTATGAGCCTGTTCAGCATTAATGACAAGGCTGTGCTGCACCTAGTACATAGGTGCCCAGCAGGCTGATGCAGGGATGGTCATCTGGCAAAAGGAGTCCACGGTGGGATGCAAACTTGGATACAGGTGAACCTGCAGGCACTGAATAGGTATGTAGTATCTAAACATGAAATGTGCAAAGATTTCAGGAGCATATTTATTTAGGCTGGATTGATCCTGCTGTGTGCTAATGAGGCCTTAGCATACAGATCTTTCCCTGTACAATCTCAGACATTGCTGCTATTAACTGTCCTGGGGTTGTTCTATATTAGATATGAATTGTAGTGGTCAAAGTAGTGCTGCTTTTGTGTAGTTGAAACCCTCAAAGGTAGTGTCATTTCTTGGGTGGGGGGTGAGGGTCTGCTCGGGGACTGTGTGGTAGCTAGGAAAGCACTGTGGAATGCAAAAGCAGAAACACCTCTGAGACAGACACTTGTAAGATTTTTTTTTTTTCTTTTCCCCTCAGTGTGCAATATCTGAAGCCTGACTATTTGATTATACCCTTGGAAAACTTATTTCCTTATGCTTCTGGTAAGTTGACAGGAGTTTAGGCAAGGATGTTCTGACCTATCAGCTTATGCAAGTTTAGAGGAATAACTTGCCTTAAAACTTGAATAAAGCACTTTCAAAATTTCAGTATCGATGCCTTCCATGTGGCAGAGTTAACTATACTGTAAGCAAATTACCTGTTTCTGAGCTACAACTGGAAACTTCTGCAAGTTGAGGTATATATGAAGGAGCTTGGATCCTTCTTCACAAGACTGCTCTGGCATAGTACTTCCTTTCCAGTTATGACTGTTCCTGTCTATAAACTCCTTCACTCAGTTCATGTGTTCTGTGCTCAGCCTTCAGTGAGGCTACATGACAGAACTGACTTAGCAAATGAAGCTTCTTCACAGTAAACACTTTCCTGCTGACACAGCACACTGGAGTTCAACTTCTGAAAAGAGCAGAAGCTTGAAATCTCTGCAGTCTGTCTGCTGGTCCTGTGGAACTTGGTCTGGCCTTGGTCACAAGGGAGATAACTTTATTTTTGGCCAGCTGTCTTCATGCAAGGATTGTTCCTAGTCTTATGCCAGAATAATATCCTCCCTGTAAATCATTCTGTTCTGCTGCCCATGTACTTGTTGGGAGAGCCTGTGTTTCAGCTACCTGCTTGGTTTCTATATAGTGGTTGGAATCACAGTCCCTATGGGAAGGATCCTATTGCAGCAGGGGAGTGTCAAGTGACAGAGATGGCCCCTGAGAATCTGACTTCTCAGAGTTAGTCTGCTGTTGTCATCAACCCCAGCAGTGAAACTGCTTGCCCTAATCCAGAAGGGAGAGTGTTGCAACATGAATCACATTCTAAAATGATTACAAAATAGAGTCCACAAAATAAAGATGATGTTTGCATCTTGATGCAGAATTGTCTTTCAGGAACTAGAAATGGATTACATGCATGGGAAATCTGGGTGAGGAGGGGTGCAACTTCCCCACCTAGTTTCTCAAGTTTTTGGTGGGCAATTTTCCCTTTTACTGCAGATGCTGGGAGTAAGATTAGATAAGACATGGCAAATTCCAGCTTCTGTAAAGGAGGTGCCTAGTTTTATTGTTCTTCTAGGACTTGAAAAGGGTTTCTGTTGCTGCCAGGAGGAGTGGGGACTTGCTACGAATGTCCTTTTCTTCCTCCAGTGACCCTGTCATTGTTACTGGAAGGCAGGAGATTTCCTGCTCCACCCTACCAGGGTTTAATTGCTGTCACTGAGCTGTAATAGACTGTCATAGGACACTCACATGGTTTTTTTTTATGTCTTGTAGGTGCACAATGTAAAGGGAGATTTCCTACCCCACATAGCTGGTAAATAGAATTGGGGAGCCTGCTGTGCTAATTTCTTGTTGGTTTTCTTCCTAGCTATCTTGAGATACAAATCAAAATGAGCACAAGGTTAATTTCTTGTGAGAAGAAATTAGGCATTTCCTGGATTGGGCTAAACTAGCAACCCAGCACTAAAACTCAAGTCTGAAAATGCCTTAGCCATGAAACCTCAATTCCTGAAAAGATATCTTCCCTATTTCATAAGCCTACTACGGGTAACTACGAAGGGCCGGACAATTCCTGCAGAAGTTTCCCTACCAGGAGTGATGAAGCACTGGAGGGAGGAAGAAGGATCCTTGGGGAGAAGTGGTATCTAGACAAGAGAAGGAAAGAGATAAATAAATAATTTTTTTTTTTTTTTCCTTGGTGTGGGGTAGGAGGAGTAAGGAGTTGTTTAAATAGGGAGCAGTTCTTCTATGAACAATATCAGTGTTTTCACTGCATGTTCCTGAAAAGAAAAGAGGAATAGGATCTTACCATTTATGGAGAGCAATGAATGGTACGGCAACATTTGCATTACCTCTTAGATGTAGTTTAGAAGGAGTCACTACAAAAGCTTTCCATCATGTCTTGCAAGAATGTTTAAGAAAGATGTGTACTTGCTGGGAGACTGCCATTAGACTCTCATGGAGCCTTAGGGTGGTGTGTAGTGAGACCTCTGGCTCTCAAAGTCCCCCCTGGGTTATGAGTCTGGTAGAACTGAAGCTGTGCTCACCTGCAAGCATAGTTGATTTCAGAAGCTAAGCCATGTCAAAGTTAATTGCTCCAGCAGACAACTGCAGCAGCTTTTGATATTCAACTTTTAGAAAGCTTTCCAGGCTTACTCTTACTTGGACTGTAGAAGTGCAGGACTCTGCTCCCTCAGTCTGATTATGGTGGGAGGGTTGCAGAGGGTGACAGAGAAGGCAAGTGTGTTCTTGTCTTGTTTGTTTTTCCCTGTGGTCTGGCAGTATGTCAGTGGTCCTGTCCTGGCTCTCAAACCTTTTGGTAGCTGAACTTCCTGGTTTCTCTATGAATTGTCTCGCTTTCCTAGCCTGGTGTAGTAGGGGTCCTAACAAAAAAATCAACCAAGAAAAAAAAAATATCGGGTATATACCCTTTTTTTGGTGCTTCTGAAGTGGGAGGGAATGGGTGGGTAAAGGGCCTGGGATAGTATACGGCTTCTGTCAGTAGTGATTAAAGGCGTCTGTGAGAACTATAGATTCTCCTGCAGAAAATACAGATATGACATGGGTTTTGACTTTGAATTTTCTCATCTAGGTGGACAAACTGAGGAGACGTATGTAACCAGGTATTGTGATTCAGGGAGCTGTTTGACTGCTGGCTTCATTTGAGGTGTTCTGGAGTGCAGGGGTGTGAAGAAAACTTCTGTACCTTATTTTATCCTGGAATTAGGATTTCTGTGGTATGCACAGACAGCTCTTCTCAAATGTATCTTTCAAATGGACTCTCTTCAACCAGAGGTGGATGTATTCAGAAAAGGAAGCTGAGGCATGGCTGAAATGCCTTGCCTAGGGTCTTGGAACAAGCTAGCAAGAGGAGTGGGAGGGGGACTCTGAACACCTTGTCATTCCTCTTATTCTAGCTGCTCAGATACTGTTCAGAAGATGTTCAGTTTTGCCTGTTCTTCCCTCTCCTGTGAATGTATAATCCTCTTGCTCTAATCTGCTCAATGCAGTCCTCTCTGCAGAGGCATGCTAGCCACTTCGCTAGTGCTCTGCAGCCTAACAGGACAGTAGTTTCTTCTGACAGTGCTGTATATGGCTATTTTCATTCCTTGTTTCTGCATCCTGTGCCAGAATTGCATGAGTTTACTGGCTGACAAATGAATAGATTTGCTGTTCTGCCTTGTTTTACTGAACTTCTAGAACAGGTATTGCCATTTTGTCTCTCAAAATACCCACTAAAAAAAATAAATAGAAATAATAAAAAAATTTACATGTAGAGTTACCCCAATCTGTCTCTTGTGATGGACTGATGTAGTATTGGAACTGGATGGGTGGAAGGGCAAACACTTCTTCAGGGATGGCTGTTATCTTTTGATCTACCACCTGTAGTTTCTTGCAGCCTTCCCAAGTAGCACTAAATCAAAGCTGGCATTTTACAATTTATTGTTGTAAGCAGCAAACCAGGGAATGGAGTTCTGTATTTAGTCTCTCTAGGGAATGTGGTGCTTTTTGAGTTTGTATTAGGAGGGGCTTCCTTTGCAGTTCTGTGCTGGAAGTTCATTTTAAATACAAACTTGAATTCTACTAAAGCAGGTGGTATGGGCACTCCACTTGTCAAAGAAAGCTTTTGCCCAGCCAGTGGTATACAGAAACCTGCTATTGACCCTGCGGTCACCCAGGACTTGTTGGGACTGTCTGTACAAATGATATCTTATGGGTTGGGGAAACATGATTGAATTTTTGCTCTTCCTCTTTTACAATTGAATTCATGCAAGTTTCAAAATGATTGAGTGCTTGTCCTACTCCTGAATTTTGCTAGCAAGTGTGATGTGATATTACTGCTTTTTCACTGTCACTAGAACAAGTTACAATGACTTTGTGTTCTTTGCCTGTATTGCCTTTCAGGTAGGGGAATTCTGTGAGCTCACATTTATCTGTGGATCAGTCAGGCTTCCGGGCTTTCTATGGCTTGCTGAAGAATGTGCCTGAAGCTTCATCTGGAAGTCTGAAGGACAGAACAAGCACTGCCATAAGGCCTCTGCTTCCCAGAACCTTTTGATTTCCTTTGACACTTAAATCCCAGCTGAGATGAACTCTAGGTGGGAGTGGTTGGTCAGGGAAGTTAATTCTTTTTAAGTATGTCTCCCCCTTCCTCTGCTTCTGAAGTAAATAAGGCAAAGAGCAGCTGTTACGGGATTTCACAACTGAATCTATCAGACAGCAAGTAACTAATCTTTCCTTGGAGAATTAATGCAAAGGTGGGAAGCCAAAACTACTTACATGGAAGGAAAAGTCATGATATCAGGCAACTTTGTTCTCTTTTTTCCAGCTTGCTTTATCAATGTGATGTTGAGTTGCATCAATGAAGTGGTTCTAGGAAATACAGCTGTATTGTATGTAAATCCTCTTCTTTGCCCCTGCAGTTTGAGAACCACACAAATGCAGAATTATTTTTCTTGCTCTGTAAAAACAGTAACAAACTCATGACAACTATGCTCTGTGTGTGGATTTTGTCACTTCTAACAGTGCTGGCAAACTCCTTCATCCCTGAAATAAACAGTGAACTTCCAAATACTGGTCTGGCTGGGGTAGTTTAAGTCTGTCCTGCAAACTTTCTTTAAGTGTGAATGTCTTGCCCCACAGGCTGCTCATGGTAAGTAGAGTTCTGATGTTTTGTGACAATTCATCTGTTGGGGAAGACAGCAACAAACTAATTTCACAGGCTCAGCTGTAGCAAATTACTCACAGGAAGCCTCATTCATTTGTCTCCAAGTGACTTGAAATTAGGTCTCAGCTAATTCCAGTCTTGCTGTGCCAGTGCTTAACATCAGTTCCTGATGCCCTCTTGAAAAGCAGAACAAAACAGTTTAAGCTAGTAATGCCTGCTTCTGGTTTCCTTTCAGGTGAATCATGATTCCAGTCACTGAATTGCGCTACTTTGCTGACACTCAGCCAGCATACCGCATCCTGAAGCCATGGTGGGACGTCTTCACGGACTACATTTCCATAGTGATGCTGATGATTGCAGTGTTCGGAGGGACGCTTCAGGTCACCCAGGACAAAATGATTTGTTTGCCCTGTAAATGGGTTACTAAAGACTCTTGCAATGACTCAGTCAGAGGTTGGACGGCCGCAACCCCAGAGCGTACCTACTATAACTCTAGTCTTGTTCCCTCTACTGATACAGGGCCTACGGGGATCCGATATGATTTAGACCGGCACCAGTATAACTATGTGGATGCGGTGTGTTATGAGAACCGTCTTCACTGGTTTGCCAAGTATTTCCCTTATCTGGTGCTGCTACATACTCTCATCTTCCTGGCTTGTAGCAACTTCTGGTTCAAATTCCCAAGGACCAGCTCCAAGCTGGAGCATTTTGTATCTATTTTGCTTAAGTGTTTTGACTCTCCATGGACAACGAGGGCATTATCTGAGACAGTGGTGGAAGAGAGTGATACCAAGCCAGCATTTGGGAAAATGAATGGCTCCATGGACAAGAAATCCTCCACAGTCAGTGAGGATGTGGAAGCCACTGTTCCCATGCTGCAGAGAACAAAGTCTCGAATCGAGCAAGGGATTGTGGACCGATCTGAGACTGGTGTCTTGGACAAAAAAGAAGGTGAACAGGCCAAAGCGCTCTTTGAGAAAGTGAAAAAGTTCCGCACACATGTGGAAGAGGGAGATATAGTTTATCGCCTGTACATGAGACAGACCATCATCAAAGTGATCAAGTTCATTCTGATCATCTGCTATACCGTTTACTATGTCAACAATATAACGTTTGACGTTGACTGTAAGGTGGACATTGAGAGCTTGACTGGCTACAGGATGTACCGCTGTGCTCATCCTTTGGCCACTCTCTTCAAAATCTTGGCATCTTTCTACATCAGTTTGGTGATATTCTATGGCTTGATCTGCATGTACACGCTCTGGTGGATGTTGAGGCGATCACTCAAGAAATATTCCTTTGAGTCCATCCGGGAGGAGAGCAGTTACAGTGACATTCCTGATGTGAAAAATGACTTTGCTTTTATGCTCCATCTGATTGATCAGTATGACCCCCTCTATTCCAAGCGGTTTGCTGTCTTTCTGTCGGAGGTGAGTGAGAACAAACTGCGGCAGCTGAACCTCAACAATGAGTGGACTTTGGAGAAGCTGCGCCAGAGGATCACCAAGAATTCCCAGGATAAGCTAGAATTGCATCTTTTCATGCTGAGTGGCATTCCTGACACGGTCTTTGACCTCATTGAGCTGGAGGTCTTGAAGCTGGAGCTTATCCCTGATGTCACTATTCCCCCAAGCATTGCTCAGCTCACCAGCCTTAAGGAACTGTGGCTCTACCACACAGCTGCCAAAATTGAGGCTCCAGCCCTTGCCTTCTTGAGGGAGAATTTGAAATCTCTCCATATCAAGTTCACAGACATCAAGGAGATTCCTCTTTGGATTTATAGCCTGAAGACACTAGAGGAGCTTCATCTGACAGGGAATTTGAGTGCTGAAAACAACCGGTACATTGTGATAGATGGATTGAGGGAGCTGAAGAGGCTGAAGGTGTTGAGGTTGAAGAGTAACCTCACCAAGCTGCCACAGGTGGTGACAGATGTTGGTGTGCATCTTCAGAAGCTTTCCATCAACAATGAGGGCACCAAGCTCATTGTTCTCAACAGCCTTAAGAAAATGGTCAACTTGACAGAGCTTGAGCTGATCCGTTGTGACTTGGAACGCATTCCTCACTCTATCTTTAGTCTCCACAATCTGCAGGAGATAGACCTGAAGGACAATAACCTAAAGACCATTGAGGAAATCATCAGCTTCCAGCACTTACATCGTCTCACTTGCCTTAAATTGTGGTACAACCACATTGCCTACATCCCCATGCAAATAGGCAACCTAACCAATTTAGAACGCCTTTACCTGAATCGTAACAAGATAGAAAAGATCCCTACCCAGCTCTTCTATTGCCGAAAACTTCGGTACTTGGATCTCAGCCACAACAACTTGACTTCCATACCGCCAGATGTTGGACTTCTTCAAAACCTGCAGAATCTAGCTGTGACAGCCAACAGGGTAAGTGAGCAAGGAGGGGAGCATTGCTGTGTGAGTAAAATTAACTCTGACACTTCTGTTATCTGTGTGATTAAACATGCTACAATGGTGTGTGAAATACTCCTGGCACTGCTATTCTATTTAAATTCTCAAGCTTTTCTTTCTCTCTGAGGGGTTTATCTAAGGCAAAACATTGCAAATAGCTCCAGGGGTAAGCGTTTCTTTGAACAGCCCTTGTTCTGTAGCATTTCCTTTCTTAACAGTGAAGCTGCTTCTAAGTGCCAATTGGAGGCTGTTTAGAAATCCTGCCTGTCAGTTGTTTCTCTGCAGTTGGAAGCTTGTAGTCTCTAGATTGACATCAGTTTTGGGCTTAAAACGGAGATCTGAAAAACTGTAGTCTTGATCTAGAGCTATGCACTTAAGCCTATGTACTTCAGAAATGTACATACACTACGGCAGCAGCCATCTAGGACATGTACATGTGTGGCTTGCAACGTTGCTTATAGTACTTTGCGTTTCCAGGGAATATTCCACAGTTTGGTCTTGTAAGCATGCACTTTGTGAGAAGTTGGACAGACTTATGACAAATGGTTCTTAATCTCTCACTTTTAAAATGCATTGTCTTGTTCCACAAAGGTGACTTTGGAGAGAGCAAAGCAATCTTCTGCAGTGTCCTTACTAAGGGCAGAGTGAACTAAACCAGGTTTATCAATTGGCAGTCAGTTAGATGTGAAAGTGTGAACTGTGGCAATTCCTTGACTTTCAGAGGGGAGGAAATATGATGGCACCTTGCTATGCCTCAGCATGATGGCTGTGGGTTTTCTTGTGTAATCCCAGATGGGTTAAACCTAAGCCGTAACTGTTTAAATCTGTCCAGGCACAGGGCAAGTTAGAGGGGATGACCAAGTGTGCTGTGCTGCCCGATTAACATAAGTTGTTTCTTGGCTTGTGTTGGAGAGCATTTATTTGCTTAAAGCAAACTGACCCCATTTTTTTCCTGAATCTTTGTTCCTGTGTTTGGGATTAAGGAGACTTCACGTACATGTGTCACAAAGATCAGCCTGTGACTGCACAGACTGATGTGCTGAGATGTGCTGAGCTGAGTGGCTTGTTGAAGCTTTCATTCATTCTGTCTGCAAATTCCTGGGAGGCTCTTTTTCTCTTGGAGTTTATTATCACCTGAAGTTGCAAAAGACTCTAACATAACTACAAATTGCAGACAGATCTAATTAGTGGCTTCTGGATTCTTCTGGGAACATGCAGTAGAATTGTCCTGGAGCAGTCCTAGTTTTCACTGTCATATATCAAGATCCTTACTGCTATTGGCCAGATGTATTCATAACTGAACACAATGTCAAATTGCTTGTGAGAGGCAGGCAGAGCAGTTCTAGTATGGTTTGGCTTTTCACAGGGGAAGTGCTCTCAAATCAAGTATTTAATTGCTAATGCAGTTCAGTATTACACAGTATTCTTAAAACTCCAGCCAGCATTTTGAAGTTAGCGTCTGAAAGTTGAAGTCTGTGTTGTGCCACTGAACAGTAATGGCAGACAAGCAGCAGCCATTCAGCTATCCCAGTTTAATAGCTGCTCACTTAGTTTTCCCAGCACTAACAGACTGGGTGGCTGTGCATCTGTTTGTACGGGTGGCTTAAGCTCTGGTAAACTTCATGGTATGCACACATCGCTTCCTATTAAGTTAAAAGCCAAAATATTTTCTCAGGGCAAGTGGGGCTGATATGGGCAGTTTCTGAGGATGGCATTAACCATACATGAGGGAGTCTTAAAGATTCTTAAGCTACTGTTCAGAACTAGGATAATTCTGTACCATTTGCCTTCTGGCAACCTTCCTAGTGCAGCTTCCTGAGGGTTAATCTGCAGTGTATCCTCTGCAGTCTTGGGGTGGAGCATCTCTTAGATGAAAAGGAGTTAGAGGCAGCTCCATTTTCTGCAGCACTGTGTGGCACCACCCATTTCTCTGAAAAAAAAACGGTAATGCAACAGGAAGGATGGAGCAGCCTTCATTCCAGTGTATTCTGAAGCAAAAGGTGGTGAGGACCTAGTGAAACAGCTAAGCCGTTTGTATCCTCTGCAGGTGCCTGGGCAAGGCTGCAATTGCCCTGGGGCTCTGATAGCCTGGTTACATATGGTAAATGGTGACAGCAAGAAGCACAAGGACTGGTAGGCTGGCATTTCCCATGGCCAGGAATTACCTCAAATGTCCTCTCCTAGCTCAGCAGTCTGAGCAAATAGAGACTTCTGGAGTTGGCTGGTACCAGTATACCATTCTGGGAAGCAGGCTGTATTATAGCACTTTGCTTCCTTTCTAAACCAATACTTGTCCCTTAAATAACACTATTATGATCACAGACTCTTGAAAATTTGATTGCATGTTGCTGTTTGCAAAACACTCAACAGTACTGGTAGCAATGACTGAATTGAACTGTCTTTAATTGGTCTGGTCTCATCTTGGCTTTTCCTTGGACTCCACCTCATTCAGAACTGATTACAGTCTAATTTAGCCATGAATGATATCATGCATAACTTAAGTTTTAAAAAGGTCACGGTTGCATTTAAAGGCAAATGATAGCCTCCAAGACGAGACTTTGAATTAAGGGGAGAATATGGAATTGCTACGTTTAGTTCATAGCCTAGTGTGTGTTAAACCTTAGCCATATTGTTTTCCTAGAAATTCTTTGGGAGGACTGGACTATTAAAAGGCTTTAATAGAAATAAGCCTTATTAAATTAGTGACTCATGGATATGTGAAGGTGGTGGTGGGAAAGCTAACAGCTGGTGGCTTCTTTTTTTTGTTGTTGCATTTTGGCACTGTCAAAAAACCCCCAGTGCTTTTGAGCCTGGAAAGTCTTTGCAACACTTCAAAGCCCTACAGAGATGATGGAAGAATAGTCCCAGTTCTCAGGACTCAGATCATACCCACATAGCCTCTGCTCTTACTGCAGGAAAACTAGGAATCCTGACTAAATCCAGTCTTCATGGTGTTCAGTTACACCAATTGTACAATGGTTACTTAAAGTAAAGGAGCTACAATCCAATGATGGTATAAAGGGGTTGGGATGGGAAGAAGCTAATATCAATGGGATCATGTCACAGTATAGGCCAGCTGTGAGCAGGCTTCTGGTCCTCTTATCCTGTCCTTGGTGATGTCTTCTGCTTTAGCCACCATCATTGGTGGTTTTGTAACTAATGCAATAGTGTCTGAAAGAGGAATCCATACCATCATGGTGTAGTGACTTTTACTTTGTGAACAGTCCTTATGGTGGAAAGCAGGAGCTCATTCAAGGGAGAAGTGGATGATTGAAAACAAGTGCTCTGTAAACCTTGAAGCATTCTGTGGGCTTGTTGGTATCTTATGAGCGTGTGTCCGTGTTTGCTGGTGACTTTGCCTGTGACTGATTTCCTTTTTTCAGATTGAGAGTCTCCCACCGGAGCTGTTCCAGTGCAGGAAGCTGAGAACCTTGAACCTGGGAAACAATGTGCTGCAGTCACTCCCATCCCGGGTTGGAGAGCTGACAAATCTGTCGCAGATAGAGCTACGAGGGAACCGCTTGGAGTGCCTGCCTGTGGAGCTGGGAGAATGTCCTCTGCTGAAACGCAGTGGGCTTGTGGTAGAGGAGGACCTGTTCAACACACTGCCCTTGGAAGTCAAAGAGCGGCTGTGGAGGGCAGACAAAGAGCAAGCTTGAACCCCTGAAAAAAGGGAAAAGCCTCTGACCAACTAGAAGGAAACAAAAGGCCATTCCAGTCCCATTTTCCCTAGATCCTCCCCTTTCTCCCCTCCTATCACTACCAGACTAGCCAAGGAGTCCCTGAACAAACATGGCTCTGAATGAGGCGGCTTCTTGCCTCAGATGCAGGATGGGGGAAGCTTGGGGTCAGGATGAGGATCAAAACAGATTAGTCGGCCTCTGAGCAAGGGCCAGTGGGAGTAAGATGTGTTGCTGTTCTTCTGGACAGGAATGGGGTGAGGTGGATGGTGCTGGTGAGAAGAAATGACCTTTGAATGGAGGAGAAAATGAAACGTGGGTATTGCTGCATTGCTCCAAATGGGGCTTATATGTATCAGGGACTAAGAGTATCCAGTGTCCTACAAGCAAAGATCAAGAGACTAGGAAACCTCTTGAACCTCCATCTCTGTGACACCTGGTACTGTTCCCCTCTGACTCAGATTCAGTCAGTGAGGCCCCACAGTGGGGTGGGATAGGATACAGACAGCTGATTTTATCTAGATGCTGGCATTAGGATTTGGGGGATAAACTTATCTCAGACATCAGCTTGAATGCAGGATGGCTTTTTTACCAATTGTCTTTCCCCTTTGCACTCTACACCTTCTCTTCTGACCCTGGAGAAGGAACCAAACCCCCCAAACTCTATCTGCTCATTTAAGATTGCACTATTTTAAGAGTTTCAAGTCACTTGTGCTGATGAGTAGATCCCATAGCATCCTTCTCCAGCTGATGTGCTGAAGGCACTAACTGACATAATTCCAGAGCTTTAGCCTGTTCTGAAATGGATGGTTAAAGTGCAAGTGGGAGAAGGATCTAGATAAAAAGCAGTTGGACTGTCTAATTTACTCTCCCAGAAGCATCGAGTTGCTTCAGGATCCGGCTTTTAAAGTTTTTAAGCTACTTTTAAATTCCTGGTATTTTGTCACATATCAAATATGAACATAAAACTGGCCAGTGTGGTGGGGTGTCTCCTGGGGTTGGTGGTGTTAGTAAAGAGGAGCAATCAGGTCTCCTCGGCACCTCTTGCACACCCCATTAAGTTGTTAGATGTTTTGCCAGTGTTTTTCATGAACGCAGTCTACAGAGCTGCTTGATTGTTCTTTTCTGTTGTCCTCCTCACTTTAACAGCTGTCAGTTCCTGTAACACCTCTTGACCTAAATAAGAGGCTAATGCTGATTGAACTTGGTGCTGGAAAGAAACCTGTCCTCCTATTTCTTCCCCTTCTCATTCCCTTAGCATTAAGGAGCAGTATGAGAATCCTCTGTGGACTGAGTTCCTCTAGATCCCTGGGACAGAGCAGTCTTTATTGAAACAAGTCTGACCTGTTTGGTATTGTTTGACAAGAAAACCCAACCTTCTGTACTGGCAGAGGTAGATAACTTGTAATAGCTACTGATAATCATGTCCTTAAGGTGGGGTGGTTAAGGTGTGCCTACAATACACCCTAAGTCTGCTCTTTTCCGTCAGAAGGAAGAGGAGGCTCAAGGACCTGCAGGTCCTGGTTGTAATACTCTGCCTCAGACCAGCAGGTTGGCTCCAAGGTGGAGTGCTGCAAGCTGAGGGGTGAGAAGCTTGGAGGCCTCCATGTGTACAAAAGGGAGAAGCTGCAGCCCTCTCCAAAGTGGTTCCTGGCAAGCTGCCAGTGAGTGCCCTGGCTTAGCAAATCATGGTGATCCCTTGGATGTTGGGGCAATAAGGCACGCTGTGGCTTTCTTCATCAGATGTAAGATATGAAATATATACACTAAACATGCTGAAACCATGAACAATGTTAACTGGGCTCTGGATTTGTTGATGTTCAGATGCTTAAATAAAGCTACGTTAAAATCCAGGAGATCTGTTTATAAAACTGCTTTTAAGAAAGATGTAAATTCTGCCTCCCTTAGTTCATTCATTATGAAAAGTTTAAACAGTCCAGGGAATAATATAATTAAATCTCTTTATCTGGAAGGCAAGGTACTGCAAAAGTTCTTCTTGTTTCTAACAGGGTTAGTGTCTTGAAATTGTGTTTAGTTGGGGCACCTGCTGAAAGGATGGGGAAATATTGAGGCTTCTTGGATTGTACTCATTCTATTTGGACAAGCATTTTGGATCAACAGAGAGGGCAGAAATTGCTAGCTGGGCTTAATGCTTCTTAAGCAGGAATGGCTTCAAGCTTATCTGCAGTAATACTGTTTTCCAGTCAGTTCCTTGTGATGGGTATGGGGGCTGTTTGGATTGTGTGGTGGGTTTTTTTTTTGTTGTTTTTTTTTTTCTTACTCTGTGCCAAAAGATAGTGCTGGAGAGTAATGGCTACTGAATAGAGGCTTGAACTCTGTTTTGTATTCAAGGCCACTGGGTAACTGGTTACAACACATATATTTTAGACTAGGCAGGACTGAAAGGGCAAAGCACCTCACAGGATTTTCACTTAGCTTAGAGGAGCAGAGAGATTTCTTCTGTATGTCTAGATCATTGTAGAGTGCTTTGACTCTTGATTCTAGTTGTGGTCTTAGTTATACAAACTAAACTTTATACAGCTACATTAGAAGTTTCTATAAGCAGCTCCTGAAAGTATGCTGCAGCGCTTCTAGAAGCTTGCAAGCCTTCTGAACTGCCATGTATTTCAGTGCTGAGTCCATAGGACAAGTGGACAATAGGCTATTCTGTTAGAAGTGAGAGACTGTCTCTAACTTCTGATCAAATAACAGAGCTATACTCCTGATGCTTGCTGACTAGAGACTGCCCTATGCCTGAGATCTACAAAGCAATTATAAGACAGGCCAGTATTGATCATGCATGAAAACACTAGCTTTTTGCTGCTCTTACAGTGTTCCAAGCTCAGTTTTTTTTCCGGTTGTGGATGCTAGGGCTTGAGATAGCTTCCTGTGTGGCAAAACTGGGATAAGCAGTCTGATAACTTTTTGTACCAGAAACACAGGTGGCAGAAAAATACATTGCCACTCTGGAAGACAGCAATATGTATTATTTACTCCTGATACATGCTTCTTGGTCTTCCTTCAAATAGATACTGATTCCAGAGTATCAGTCTCATATGATGAGGTGGAAGAAGCTTTAAAACTTCAAGGATAGGATCTAAACCATGAGGTCCTGAACGTGTTTACTGCTCAGGACTCCTGCAAAACTCAACCCACAGCAGAGTGAGTCATCCACTTCCCATACTTGTCTGGATTGCTCAGTCTTTGAGGGATGAGTTTACATCAACAGTCTTTCCTCATTTGCAAGTATTCAATCAGTGTATATTACGTTTTTTCCTTTAAGTTTCCATCAAACTGAAGTTTAGGGGTTTTATTTCTGACACTGATCTGTGCATCAGGAAAAAAAAGTTCAAATTAAGCAGACAATCAATGGGCTGGTCAGTGTCTTGTTCTCATGACAGGCTCTTCAAAGCACTCTAGTCGTAGCAAACCAGATTATTTATTAGCTGTTAAACCATACAACAACTTGAATTAAAGCCAACTGTTTCCTTAATAGCACTTCTGAGCTGAATGAATTCTTGGAGCCCCTGTAGATCACAAGCATGCTCATCCAATGTTAGGACTGAAGGTCAGTAAAATGGAATTCTACCTTTCCTGCTAAATACCCCCAAAAGTAATAAGTTGCAACCAATTATTTTGAACCAGCTGAAAGGCAAGGAATACCAAACCTAATAAATGTGTTAAATCTTGCTGTATCTCTGAAACTATGCACTGGAATGTTAGCTGAAGTTGTTCTTTTAGATTGTTTTCTGATTTTATTATTTTGTTCCCAGTTAATTCAGCAGCTGGAATTAATTTACTTTGCCAGTCTGAATGGTTAAATAGCTGTTACAGGTATCTTTCGTGATGTGGTGTTTTTTGGTATTAATTGTCACTTCCTGATAATATCCTACCTCATTTTTTATTTTTTCTTATTACCATTTATACGCTCCATTTAGCTCACTTCATTTTAATTGAAGTTCGTGGTGATCATTACCATAAATAGTATTAAGTGGCTTTCTGTTGCTGAACCACACTGAGGTCTTTTTTTTTTTTTTTTTTTTTACCCTCTCCTCTGTAACAAATGATTCTAAGAATTTTGAGAACAATGACACATCCTTTATGGAGGATGAGGTGTATGGAAAAAAGTTTCAAACATTATTGATTCAACAGCTGTTGAATCAATAATGACATTGTTTCCTTTCCTTACCTTTTTTCTGCTTTGGAAAGGAACTTGCGTGGTTTGAGTTTTTTGGATTTTTTTTTTTTTTTTTTTTTTTTTTAGTCCTCCTTCAGGGGAGGAGTAACTTTTTTTTTTTTCCTCATTAATAGCTGTGCCTTGTCTAGAGATACATTGATATAACTTTTCCACAGAGGCACTTGCTCCTTCAAGTGTGTTTGTAATAGTCTCTGCCTGAAGCCAGCTGTTCCCTCTGATTCTTTTTCTTTCAACCATGGAGAGATTTCTTAACTTTTGGCGTGACTTCTCACTGACAAACAATATTGTCATACCATAAACAGTAGAGTCATCTACTCTGAAATGTTACCTAAGGTAAGGCTGTGTGAATGCTAGCTAGTAAAACTATTGCTTAAACTTCACTTTTTTTTCTCTTGTTGCATTTTAAAAAGACATTTTTTTTCCCCACTGTTTGGCCACACGGTGGATCCTGTAGTTTTACTGAGCACATCCCAAAACAGAGTGAGTTTTCTGTCCTGCCTGCATTCTAACAGTGCATGAAGCAGAACTGGAACTGGGCAAGAGTACTGTTTGACTCAGACCTTTCTCCCTTCATCGCTCCAGCTGCAGTGTTAGTTTAGCATTCAACTGCTTCAGCAGTAGGAAAACCTCCAGAAATGTCATCTCTGAAATCCCTTTTCAAAAATAGCTGTACTTGAATTACTGGACCCCAATAGCAAAGGTTAACTTTGTCTGAATTCACAAAAATCACAAAGTTCAAAGAAAGGCTTAATTTAGGATTTCTGGAATTACCCTTTCTTTCCTCCCTCTGTCTCCTTTAAAGGAATTTTATTGAACAATGGGGGAAATTTTTCTAGAGGAGACTTAATGAGAAGGGGGCTAATGAGCCTGAGTCATCTTTTACAGCTGACAAATGTGTCCATTTAAGACACTACTCATGGCTTAAACATTGTTCACTCCCATTTTGTAAATGCACGAGCAGGGTTGTGGTTTAGCGTTTGAGACCTGCAACTTGATGTAACATTTCAGAATCATGACATTCACTTTGTATGTGGGATTGTTTGGGCAGCTGATCAACAGCACCTCCACCTTGAGCACTGAAGGCTGCTATTGTTTTCTCTGAAAGACTTGTAAGACTGGACACTTTAACAGAATAAAAGTTTTAATTTTTAATTTGCATTTTCCTTTTATGTCTGCTTTCTTTTAAGTTTTCTGTATGCAAAGGCACTTAGCCTTCCACGATCTCACTTTTCAGAAGACAGATGTTAATAATTCCAGCTATTGTGTAGACTATTGTTTTTTTCGACTCATCACATGAGTCCTTGTGGATTATGACATTCCTTTATGAATAAGCAAAAAGTAGATGTGCAGCAAAAGAGGTCCTGCTCAGTGACAAGCCTGGACTGCCTTACGTATTTCACCATCACTTTATAACAAATGGCTGAAATGGTTTATGTTGCCAAATATAAGACTGTTGGGAGTATTGTCTACATAGACCTACAGAAACTCAGCTGGGTTTTCAAAATGCATATTGTGCTCTCCTTTCCTAGGAAAGTGATAGGGACTGAATGAAGTCGATGGAGAAGACTGCCTGTTGCCATAGAAATAGTGTCTTCAGCCAACTGCTGGTAACAAATTAGTTAAGTGTGGTTCCTAGCTGTCTGCCTACCCTGTGCACTACTTTTTCAACTGAAAATGCTGGCAGATAGCATCTTTCCAGCTGAGCATGTACATGATGTGTTACAGAGAATCAGCCTGTAACTTTCAAAGACAGTTTGAGTTTGTGCAGCTCACTTGTATCGAAAGGTATTTCTCTTGTGTTTTGCCTTCCCTTGCTTCCTTTGTCCAAGACTACATGACTGCAGTGACATTGGCCCCACTTCAGTGACAGAAAATGTGAGCAGGCTTGAAACAGGTGAAAGGTGGTAGTCTTAGATGCTGCTTATTGGCGTTGATGAGTTTTAATGAAATGCTTAGCAGGACTGAACCAAGAAAGGAGAGGACACAATGTCCCAGTCATCTGAAGCTCACTTGGACTGCAGTTCCTATTGGCAAGGATTTACCAGCTCTTTGAACAGCTGAGCAAAAAGAAAGAATGAAAGGTACCATCAAAGAAAACTGGTGCTTGCTGGATTCCTGCAGGACTTCACTACAGTGATGGGAAAAGAGCCCAAGGGTAAAGAACTGGTCTGTCTTTATTGCAAAAAGACTTTTAATTCTGGTAATTCCAAATTTTCTACATAGCTCACTGAAAAGTGTAAAGATGCAATAGAGGCAGCTGGAACTATAGTGGTTTTATTCTGGTAAAATCCTCTAGTCTGGCTGCACCATAATCTTTTTACCCTGCTGATTTTTGAAGAAAGGAACCATCTTGTTTTTACCTGTTCATGACAATTCTCTTGATGGAAAATTACTGCATTTCCGAGGCTTCTGTTAGCTTGAAAGAAAGGACTGCCAATACAGGGAAAACAAAAGTATTCAAGTATCTATGCCATTTTAAATACTAATAGACTATTTAATACCATTTAAATACTCATTACGGTTATTGTTGTTCTTGTGCTCCTTGTTTCTCATTAAATATGCTGTCACTTGTTGCTGATCATATCAAAGACTGCAGGAGAGGTGATAAGAGATCTAGCTGAAACTTTTGCTTACCTAATAACTGTAGCAGCTCCAGCAGCAGCAGTTTTGGCGAGAGTGCTGAGCTGCTTAAACCGGCTCTGGAGAACTGGCAAGCTGGCTTGGCTCCAAATGGTTTCAATAGGAACTCTTATTGAGGAGGAAATTAGGGTCATCGTGCCAGTCAAAAAGGCATTTGAAACACTTGTGCTTTGTCTGCTGCAGGGTTGTCCATGTTCCAGATGTCACTCCTGTACCTTTCATGCAGACATGGGATGGGCTTTGGCAGCCTCCAATGGAGTTTGCCAGAAGTGCAGTTTTCTTGCGGAGCTGGCAGGAGAAAATGTTGTTTAACAGTCTGCAAAAGAGCTCTTGGAGGGGAAGGAAGGGAAGGAAAAGGGGTTCATTTCCCAGCTTTGTTCGAGTACTTTCTACCTTCCTTATTTAAACTTACTGGAAGAGAAGGTATTTACAAAGATGACATCCTTCTCTGACTTTTTTTGGGCATTATGTGGTGGGGGTGGTTTTCCTCTTGCTGAAAAGGTCTTTCTAAGCCTCAAAATAGGAGCACATCTGGAGTGGCAAAGAACTGGAGGACTCCTAAGGACAGACACTGATGAATGCTCCTGTAACCAAGAGGGTTGCCTCTCCTAGTTTATGCAGTCAGTTATCTTTTGGTACTTGCTGTGTTGTGTGCTGTGGACTGCTGTTTATATTGCTCAAAACAATCCATAGAACAGGAAAGCTGTGGTTTACTGTCATGCGTATGAACTAAAACAGCTTCTGAAGTCATCATGTGTGCGTAAGGTGGGGAGTGGAGAAGATGATGTGCTAAATTGCTAAAAAAACAAACAAACAAAAAAAAAACAAAAAAAAAACCTGGGAATGAGAAGTACATGACATTAGGAATGGCAGAGGTAACACAGAGGGACTGAGGAGTGGCGTGGGAGTGTGTGTAGAAGGGATGTTTCTCCAGGATTGCTGCCTCCCAGTGAGGGGTGAGGTGGGTGCTCACGAGATCGACTTACAGGCAATATCTACAGCAGGGTTTTTTCCCACTGGTTACACATCTTCCTTAAAAACATTTCAGTTCAATCAGTTGGTGAGAGTCTGTTAACAGGAAGGAGGAACTACTTGATTATTTTGAGTTTTGCAGCATTGGAGGCTGACTGTTTCCACTCCACGTTTGTAGCCCAGCGATTAAAGTCTCTGGCAAAATTTAGCTTTTTAAACTACTGAATTCATATCCTCTTGTGTGCTGAGAAAAGCTTGAAAAGAAGCTGTAAATGCTCAAAGAGATGTTTTCCAGTGAAAACGCTGAATTCCCTTTTCATTACAAAAAAAAAAAAAAAAAAAGAAAAAGGAAGAAGACTTGAACAAGATGGGGAGGGATTTTTATCCGGAGTTTATTCCCTTACAGAATAGAGGACTTCATTTTTTTCAAACAACATCTTTTAAGATGTATTTTCAGTTGCTAGCAAATATATTTGGAAGTAAATACCTTCCCATGAGCATTTTGCACTCCTTCATTTTGTTGGGTTTTCTTTTGGCTAGGTGAGTGATGCATAAAACCGTCTCCATGATGTTGTTTCTTTGTGGAGTGCTGCTGAAAGGATGTTTTCGGTGTTTCCCACAAGAGCCAACACATTTTTCTCTGGAGAGAAAAATCTTCCCCAGGGATTCCTGTGCGAAGGGAAGGATGTGTTGGTGGGGAGCGCCACCGCTGGGCTGGCACCTGTCCTTCACTCTCTTCTGCCTTTTAGATCTAGTTTCTGCATTTTCTCTGGTTTGAAATGTGGCTTTGGGTTTATCTATTTATATGCACATTTGGAGCTGCAGGAGAGCGAAACGAGCAAGCGAAGGTGTAAATTGCCAAAGAGCAGCTGTGAATGAAAATAGCAGATATATTCTCTATGAATTTTACCAAACCCTCACCCTTTAGTCTGTTTGCCATCTCCTGGGTCACTGAAGTCCCTTTCAGGTGAGTGTGCTGAAGTGCTGGCAGGACTTGCTGACTGAGCAAAAAGGGCTCTGTAGGAGCCTGAATTGCCACTTTAAATTTGTTTCAAAACTTTTAGATCTTTTCATCCCACTTGAATCTTATTTTACCGTCCTTATTTTACTACTGTGTTTATCAGCTTAACTGCTCTATTTTTTTTAATCTGGGTTATTAATTAAAACAGTGATTCCTCTTTGGAGTTAAGAAGTGACTCAAGTTTGTGATCGCGCTTGAGCAGAACGCTTGCACACTTTAAGTAGTACCAAGAGCCAAAGCAAAACTCTGCAGCCCTGAATGTCCCTGCCAGGAACAAACAGCCAGAGATGGGGACAAAATTCAATGGTCCGGCTGTCCAGTGCTTGCTGTTATCACATGCTGGGGAAAGGATCACGTGAAGAGGCGGGGAATCAGCCCTGCAGAGCCTGGGTGGCATCGTGGTGTTGCTGGTGGGATCCTGGGAGCTCTGCCCCGATGGCGTTTGTAACCCAGCATCAGATCCAAAAGGTAAGAAACCGCACTCCGGGAAGGAGCGTGTCTGTAGTGCATGCAGGTGACACTACTTGTGAGATATGGTCACTACTAGTTAACCTGTGATCAAGTCTAGCAAAGATCTGCTTTACGAATGCTTTATATTCTTCTCAGCTACTTGTATTACATTCATTTTGAGTGTGTGAGGACCCTGTTGTGGCTGCAAACTCTCCCAGAGGGCACCTTGTCCCACAGAGCTCTTGGAGGAATTTCTCTTGTGCCCTTCTGTCTCCTCTGCTCAGCTCTCATCCATGAACTCGAAATCTGCCTGTCAAAGGATAATCTCCAGGGTATTCTATATAAAGAAACAGTAGTGCCAACAGCGTTCACTTCGTTTTGTAAGGGATTGTGTAGTGAGCTGTGAAAAACCATCCAGGGATTTTTCCCTTGGAGAAAGTGCTTTCCAGCTTGTAAAGGAATCTCACTCTTATTTGGCATATAGGTATGACTGTTCTCTTCGTGTTAGCAGGCTTTGTAATCTAAGAGTTGCTGGTTGCACATCTTAGATAAGATATCCCTAAACCACAAAGGCTCTAGTGATGATATCTTCTCTGCTTTGTGGACTGAGGGGTGGAGATATGTTGTTCTTAACTGTGTGGAATCTGAGCTTATTAACAAACTATCTTTTTACAATAGAAACCCCTCCTGAAATTAAAAAATTACGAGCGTGTTGTCCAGCTGCAGAGCTGAAGCTGGGATGCTTTTCACACTGAACTGAGGCACAGCAAAAGGCCAGAACTCGTCTCTTGCTTTGTGCTGCTTCCCCCAAGGAGTCTGGAGGAGAGCAGTCACCCCGTCTTTTCCAGTTCCGCGAGGATGGCTTCCTTGTCCTAGAGCATTTTTTCACTGCAGAGGAGTGTGACAGCATGAGGAATCAGATTCAAAGAATCATAGCAGAGATGGAAGTGCCACTGCACTGCCGCACCGAGTTCTCCACCAAAGAAGAGGAGCAGCTCCAGGCGCAGGTACCGAGAAGGACAGGGTTGTCCTGGTCGGAGCACTGGAAGGAGAAAAGGAAAAGGCAAATAGCTGCTCAGGATTCACTCTGGGGGAACGTGACTCTTTTTTCTAACTGAACATAACACTGTGAGAGGCATTTGCTCTCCAGCTTTCTACAAATGTTTGATGGTGGTCTTAGAAGGTGAAGGAGGAGAGGATGTGTGTGGCTCTGCTGTGCTTTCAGCCCCTACGCTATAGTCCCTGGTAGCCACAAGCAGCTCTCACAGATCACTTGGCACTTGTTCTGCAGACAGAAAATAGGTTATTTTCCAGGCAGGCAGCAAAAGAAAAGCAAGGGTAGCCTCTGTGTGAGAGGTTCTTGTAAAGTTGTAATTAATGCCAAGACATTAGCATTGTAGAAAGCCTTTTTGAGTGATTTCTATTGACTCTGTTTTGTTTATGCTGCGGCTTGATGGGAAAAAGATGCAGGTGAGTATTAACGCTTTGACCGAAGGTTCATTTATGTTTTTACAAGGATACTATCTTTACTGGGCTCTTATCCCTGGCAGGGTAGCTCGGATTATTTCCTAACCAGTGGAGACAAGATTAGATTCTTCTTTGAGAAAGGTGCTTTGGATGAGAGAGGTAAGCCCTGGCCTGAGTTAGCCACAGGGAGGGGACAGGAGAAGGCTGAATGAGGGATCAGGGGCCAGTTTCCAGCTCTAGGACAATTCTTGCTTTGCAAACAATGTTAAATTCTGGTTTTGTTTCATAGGTAACTTTCTAATTCCAAAGGAGAAATCCGTCAGCAAGATTGGCCACGGTATGTTTAAAGGATGGGGTTTTGAGAGGGATGGATGAAAGGGATGTGGTTTTCAGACACGAGGATTTCTCCAGACCTACTCACTATAAATATGCTTGGCCATCTGAGTTGAAACCTTTCTGAGCAGAGAAGTGACTTCTTTACTCTTCTGTTGCTTCTCCGTGCATCCTGGGGATGACTGCATCAAATGTTGCAAAGCTCTCCCCCTCTTGCCATTGTGGCCACACAGCTCCTGTCTTTGCAATCCCGGGCTGTTTTACTCTGGGTTTCTGCATGAAATTCTTCAATTTGGTTTCTACGTGTTGGTCTGCTTTTCCCCATGTCACTCTGTCACTGTCTCTGCAATTCTCTCTGTGCTGCCCCTCACTCTGCTGTCAAAGGACTTAAAAATCTCCTGTTACGATCCTTTTCAAAAACCCCTTCTAGGAGGTTTTTCAGCTATGCATAGCACAGAGTCACTGACATGAGGAAGTTTGGACTTCAGCCCTTGTCTCTTTTATGTAAGAGACTGCTCTAACAAATTTACCACTGAAGAGTGGTCACATTTAGTACAGATCAAACTGTGTCTTGTGTCCTGTGCAGTAGTGGTTTGCCAACACCGAAGCTGTCCTCCCTCCTTTGGTGTCACCAGCACCTTTTCTTTACCCTTACTAGTTTCAGTTTACCCATGTCCTCTCTCCCACTTACTGGACTTGCATTTTGATGTCTTGTTTTCAAACATTACATGGAAAACAAGAGCAGGCTTCACTGCATCTCCAAACACATGAACTCTGTTCAGATTAAACGTCACTAAACTTGGAAATTCAGTACTGAGAGTTCTTGGTTCTTTGGTTTTCTCAGAAAAACACTCTCCCCCTCCCAGACCCCTGCCATTCTGTTATACTTCAGCTTTTCCCAGGGGAAGTGAAAACAACTGTAGATGCCTGCTGACTGAGCAATGTAACAATTCAAAAGGCTTCTCTAGACTTAATTTTTGTAATTACTCCTTTTGGTTGGGTCTTGCCTCATCCCTTGCTCGGGAGCAGCCCCTGCTGGACCCGGTTGTGTGTCCTCGTGACAAATTTGATCACGATGAGACAGAGGCATGATTCCAAGTCTTTGCTTTACAGTTTTGTCACAGCTGGGCTGTAGCAAGTGTCTGTGCGCAAACAGCTCTGACCTGCAAGCTGTGGCCCTCTGCAAAGGGCACCAAAGATAAGCCCTAGATCATTTTTGCAGTAATTACTTTTTTTGGTAGGTCTTAAGAACTGTGTTTTAAAAGGGTGAATTCACCTATGTCCTTCAGGGTCATGTATAGTGGTTGTCATATTAGCATTTGCATAATATAATACTTAATCACATAATACTGAATTTTTGTTCACTCTTATACACTATTTGTTATATAGCTGCAGTTTGTGGCCAGTGAGTGATTATATTTTTGGTCTGTATAGGAGATTGTACAAATCTACAAGTGTTGAATCACCTTAGGCGTGATAAGCCATGTTCGCTCTTGGGAGGGATGAAAGTTTCTGGCTGCAATTTATCTTGCTTGGCTGCTGTCTCTGCAGCTCATCATTGAGAGCTGTCAAGTTCCCTTCTGTTAATGAAATCTTCAGTCGGAGCCTTTTCTTTCCCCTTAGCTTTACATGCTTGTGATCCTGTCTTCAAGCAAATCACCCACTCCTCCAAGGTGCAGGTGAGCTGTTACTGTTTCCTAGAATGGCCTGGGGGAAAAAAAAAAAAGGAGTAGTTAATCTTAATTTTCTAGACTCCCAAGGATAGTAATTTTGTCTGTAAAAGGAAATTTAAATATTGTCAAAGAATAATGCTTTATAGTGTGTGGAAAACAGCAAACATAAATCTTGAAAAGTTTTCTTGCAGGAATTGGGAAGAAAACTAGGCCTTGAGAGACCAGTAGTTGTGCAAAGCATGTATATCTTCAAGGTACAGTAATTCAAGTCTTCTTGTCCCACCCCCCCGTTAGGTGGGAAGCTGTGAAACTCTCCTCTTCACACATCACCTTTCTTTCCTTGCAGCAACTTGGCATTGGTGGCGAAGGTGAGATTCGTATTATCTCTATATCACACTACACATAATACTCCTTTAGGAAGGGAATATTACCAGGAAAAAGGCTCAGAATCGGACTTAAGCCTGTGAGTTTTGTGGTCCAAACTTTCTTAAAATTATTAAAAAGCATCCATGTTTTCCAGAAATGTTTCTACATCATATGCAGCTTGAACAAAGAGCTACTTTTACATTTGCAGCAGGCTGAAAGGTGGTATTTTTATGTAAGATTTAATAAGTATGACAGATGGGTGGGCAGAGTAGGTCAGGTCAAGATGTCAGGGAGATGCAAGTCTGCCATCCTTCTAGTGGTATTTAATTCCTCGGGCATTAAAAGACCTTAATGACTGTGTCTCGTCGCAGTGACCCCGCACCAGGATGCCACCTTCCTGCACACAGAGCCTCTGGGCAGAATCCTGGGGTTCTGGATTGCCCTGGAGGATGTCACGCGGGAGAACGGCTGCTTGTGGTTCATTCCTGGCTCTCACACCAGTAAGAGTCGTGGTGTTTGGTGTGTGCTGTGAAACGTGTGCCATCTTCTTGCTTAAGGGTGGAGGGTGACACGGACTGTGTTACGTTCTCTGCATTGCACAGTGCCTGCAGAACCATGCTACTGTCCTTGTTTGTCGAAAGGACAGCTTTATTTGCTGCAAAGATCTCCTCCTATGCTGTTGTCAAATCCACAACCACATTTTTCAGCAGGTTAACTGCTTCACTTTGCTCTTGGCCACTAGTCCATCAGATGAGCCTAATATAACAATATTTTTTAATAAAACAAAAAAAGGTGGTATACATGACTGACACGGTTTAGTTTTAAATTGATACCTAGCTTAGAAACAAAGAATCCAGGGCACTGGGGAAAGGAAGGACAGTCCTCCTGAATTTTTATTTACTCCAGAATCTGTTAAGGTGAGGGCCATTAAAACTGCTTCTGAATCTTTTCTTTTCATTTCAGTATTATTTCAGAAGCTTCCCCTGCAAGATTCAGAGTCTTCCTTGCCAGGCCACTGAGATTTAAGACTTTAATGCAAAGAAGGTCTTAAACCACTGTGTCCTTTCTTCCTGTAGCAAAACAGGTCATTACGCTATGTTGGTGCTCCTTCCACAGTTTTGACTGTAGCCTTGAAAATGTTTATCAAGTCTGATCTGGACTGCAAAGAGTAATAATCCTTGTTTTGCCTTCCAGAGCAGGAATACACTGAGAAATCACTCAATCACACTTTTTTCTTTTTTTTTTTTCTTTTTTTTTTTTTTTTTTTTTTTTTTTTTTTTTTCTTTTTTTTTTCTTTTTTCCCCATCCACTCACAAAACTGTTTCTTTTCCAGGTTGCATCCCCTTCACAAAGACCCCCTTTTTTTGCTCTGGCCAATAAAATTTTTAGTCCTGACAGCCCTATGTAAGGGGAATGAAAATCCTCTTACACACAACTGTCAAATATTGGTCTGAATTTCAGTAAACAAGGAAAGCCTCCAAGTCTATGCAAGGATCACTTGGACACCATCCAAGCCATTGAAGAACAGTCAGTGTCCCAGGGGAACACACAGACAAAACCAGATCAGCACAGACTCACGTAATGGCCGTTGTGACTGATGGTAGTTGCTCTGTGTGTGTCACCACTGTTGAGTTACCAGCAGAGTTTTCTGTTTTTCACTACCTCTAGGGCATGCTAATCAGCTTTAAACTGTGCTCACCTAAGCATTCACTCAGTGAGTGTAATCGTAGTACTCTTAAGATTTTTAAGGCACTCATCCCTCATAAATTCTGGAGTCAGCTGCACTCTGATTGCAATTTATGCTCTTATAGAAAGGAGAAATGGACCAAAAGTTGGCTTTGCGTAAGTGTGTGATTATCTGTGTTCCTAAAGGGCTATGTTGCAATGCACAGAAAGAGCCAGGAAGGCAAACAGAAGGTAGTTGTTTATCAGTTTCTCCCACAGCTGGAAAATCCTAAATCTTTGCTTAATGAAAAAACCCCACCCAAGTTACTAAGGAAAAAATTGAATATAATATAACAATAAAGTTCTTTATCATTGCCAAGAGAAATGACAGATATTGTTCCTCTGCTGTGCAGAATGTAGCTAGCTGTTTAATTTTTATGTGTGTTTGCTTATTCTGTGGATTTGCAGATGGAATTAGCCGGAGAATGGTCCGTGCAGCTTCAGGTACCTCAACACGTGTTGTAGAGTTTGTAGGGTCAGAGCCAGCCTACGATGACAGCCAGTTCAAACCTCTGCCTATAAGTAAAGGTAAAAACAACCCCCAAAGTCTGCTTTACAGCTCAAGAAAAAGAAGAGAGCTAAAATTGTCTTTTAACACTTTCAACTTCCCTTATATTTTAAAACTGGCACTCACAATTTGAAAAAAAGCAGTGCGGATGTTTCTTTCAAACAGGTGGACTCATTCTCATCCATGGTGAAGTCGTCCATAAGAGTGAACTGAACAGCTCAGAGTCTTCTCGCCATGCATTCACCTTCCATGTGATGGAAGCCAAAGACACCAGCTGGAGCAAAGAGAACTGGTGAGGTTGCCATCCTAACAAGCAGCTGAGGAAACTAGAGCCTTTTCAATGCAATAGCCAGGATAAACTTTTATTGGTGGTCTTGCATGTCACACGGTTCCTGTTGGTAGTACCTCAGTTAGCCTTGATTTCATACCCGTGGAACTGGAATAGCCTCTGAAGTTTTGTTTTTACCTCTTCCTTACTTCCTAGGCTCCAGCCAACTCCCGAACTGCCTTTTCCATCACTCTACACTTCAAGTTAGTGATTGGCTTCTGGAGTTAATAGCTGATCAATATTCCTTGCTGGTTGGTTGTTCGTGTTCCTTTTAAATACAACTTTCACTAGATCAGCTCTCAAGATGAATTTGTCCTCTTCTCAGAACAAGGACCCTTGACACAGCTAAACACACCTGCATTAGACAGAAGCTTCTACTTCAGCATGAGCCCTATGACTATGAGAATAGTTGCCCAGTCCTTTTGGTAAGGAAACTTCTTCAGTCTTGAGAATAGACCATTGAAGATCATTGTACCTTGACTGGGACTAGTTAAGAAGTATTTCTTCTTGCAGATACTCAGTATTTTCTTCTGTTTAAGTCAAGAGCTTGTCTAGTGCATTTCTTGGTTGTGGCGATCCCAGCAATGCAGGTGAACGTGTTGTCTGAAGATGGCTGACTTTTACCCTTAGGTCTCTGTCCTACTGTTTGAATAATAGTGATTAAACATAATCCTATTGTGGGCAAAATGAAGCAGGAAGTCTACTTTTATAATCAATCTTCTAAGTATTTCTAGCAAACTGCAGCTGAGTGTTTGATCTCTAGGTGTGTTGATTAAAAATATTACAGTTCTCAAAGAATCATGTTGAAATTACGAAAACAAAAAACCCTAATCAAACTCCTAACATTTAAATAAAAAAAATCAGAAATTCTCCTTTTCATCTCCCTCATCTTTTCTTTGAGGAAGACACAGTGTGACCTTGTCCCACCAGCTGGGGCCAGCGCTAAGTTGTTTGATGACCAGTTTGAACTCTCAATGTGCACAAGAACAGTTAATACCCCCAAAACCCCAACAAAACCAAACCAACTTAAAGCAAGGTGAAACCTAAGGAATGTTAAGAAAAGTAAGTTTTCCAAGGCAAGCTCAAGCCTGTATCCTAAACTGAACAGAAGCTGTGTAGGTGTAATTTCACTGGCACTGGTGCAATGGGAACCCTGAGATATGAGCCCAGTATCATCAATGCACTGATTACATTGTAGTAACCTTAAGACTGCTCCAAGTCCTGGCAGAGTGAGCCCCAGTTCTTACTGACTCATCCCTTTCAAAAGTATATTGCCTGTCTCTGGCATTTGTTTGATGTGAAATAGTCAAATCTGGTTTCTTCATGGGAGGAAGTTTCCTTTCAGCCCTTTGGACTTTGCTGGGCAATGCAGAATAGGTTCAGTACAGCAAAGAATTCATCGCAGAGGAATGATCAGGTGGCTGTAGCAGGAATTAGGAAGGTGGGTAATGGCAACAGCAGTAATGTTGAGTTCAAAGTTTCTGCAGGTACAGCTGCTGCCTTCCCCTACCTTTTCTACAGTTTGTTTGAAAGCTGTGAGCAGGGCAGAGGGAAAGTGACTTCCTTCAACTCTGGTGCTATTTTATGACATTACTGGTGAAGGCTGTGGCTCATGATGGAAGCAGCTGAAGCTTTTTCTGTATCTTTCCATTAGAAAAGTTAGTAATTTAGAATAGGACCTTTCTGCTGAGGAGTGATAGTTTGTCCTCTGATTATATGCACCACTACCTGCAATGTACAAAACCATCCAGTTCAAGTGCATAAATAAAAGCAAGAAACAGGAATTCCTGTTAAATGTGAGGGGAAACTCAGTCTAGCACAATTAATGAGTTTGTTTCCAACAAAGAGTATCTGACAATTTATTGTGTTATTAACCAAAACCAGCTCTGGACAATTTTGACATCCTCAGGAAAAGCAGTATGAAATCTCAGGAGCCCTGCCCAGGCAGGGGGTGTAGATTGGGCAATGCTGCCTCTTAGCTGTTCGAGTCCCGGCTTGTTGCAGGGACAAATGCAATATTGGGTTCTGGGGCCAATTTTGCTGGTTCTGTCTGCTGGCCCAGAGCACTAGTTTCACTCCACCCCTGGTCTTATTCTCACTCCTAAGACACAGTCTCGGGGCTAGGACTGCAGGACAGGATTGTGTAAGGTATCTTGGACTCACGCAAAACTCTTCCCAAAAGTGAATAAAAGAAGTGTCAGAAGTTAACTTCATCCTGCAAACAAGAATTCTGGAATGCAAATCTCCACTTGGACACTTCTCAGGGGAAGGGAAGAGGCAGGGAGGACATGTGCTAACATGTTTTTGTTCTCATGGACACTCTGCAAACTGGTAAGCAGAGATTGTCAATACAGAAGTGTTTAATACCTAAAAATTAGGTGGGGTTTTTGGCCACAAAATGGTAGTTTTAATTAAATGGACAGAATTAAATGGCTCTACTCAATTTGTTGATAGAAGCATTTTTATAAATTATTTGATTAAACATCTAGCTAAAAAAACCATGAAAAGTAGAAAACTGTAATAGTATTAGAAAAGTTTATTGACTTTAACAGTTTTTTTTTCTGCTTTCATGATTAATGTGTAATCAGTTTTACCTGTGACTTTGCTTAGTTTTTTCCCCTATATTGAATAGTATCCCAAATGAATTATAGATTAAAATCGTGAAAAAAAACATTCTTGTTGCATAAACCTTCAGGGCTAAAACCGCAACCCTCTTGTTAATACTGTTTGGAATAAACGGCCTCTTTCTTACATTCTCAAACCTCTCCCACCTGCTCTGGATAAACTTAGCTATTATAGCTACTGAGTTTGAAGTTGTGTTCGTGCATCACAGTGCATTAGTATGGCTCTTGTTGATGGTGACTGGATATATTTGGACAGTTGTACTCACTCTGTGTGGTCACCTTCATTACAAAACATGCTTTAAATGGTGCTTATACAGAAACAAGGAGTTCACATATTCAGTAATACAAGACGGCAGGACTCAGTACAGCAAAACAAGTTTTGGCTCTGATACAATACAGAGGTGGCAACGTCTGAGAGGCTTGCTTATTTATTTTTTTTCCTCTCATTGACTTACCTCTTCCTCCTCTACTTCCTTTGCCTTTGCGCACCCAGAAGAAACTTAAATTGGATTACTAAACACAAATGCTATTTTTATCAGTCATGTTTGTGTTCCTGTGAGAACATAAAGCAACTCATGCTGTTTTAAACGGGGAAAAAACAAGACCAAACCAAACCCTTTATTTCAAATAGGTCTTCTTCATTTCTGTTTTTAACAATTTTATCATCTGCTGTACCAAAAACAGTGTTTAGATCAGCTTTGAGCTCTCAGTACAGTGCATATTCTACTACCACTTTTCTCTAGAAAGGGGAAAAACCTCTGTTCCTGGAAGTGCTTCTATGCCATAAACATTATCTGGAGGTAGAGGGGCAACAGCAGATTATCGATTTGGGTAGTATAAGCTTCCAAAAGAGAAACTAAGCTCACAGATGCCAGAATCCAGGCATAGCTGGAGTTCAGATTCACACTGCTGTCAAAGATCAGAATAAGAGCCACAGCAATGATCTGAGCAAAAATAGCTGTCATTGTCCCTTCAAAGGTCTTCTTTGTTCCTGGCCATTTGATTTCTCCCATTGTGCTACCAAAAACGGAGGCAATAGTGTCTCCTACCCCTACTGCCAGTACCCCAGAGTAGGGGACCAGTGCTCCCGCCCCAGACAAGGTACCTTTAGGAGCACAAGATCTGGGGAACAACCACACTGGGAGGGACATGCCAAGGAGGAGATAAATATGAGTCAAGATTAGAGGTCCACTGTCTCTTTCATCCAAGAAGAGAGACAGCAAATGCCTAAGAGTTTGGCCAAATGGTTTGATCCTGAAGTACCGAATATACTCTAAAAAGATAAACACTGCCAGACACAGAACTGCAGCAACGTAGAGAAGCTGGCGGTCATAAATTAGTCCAGGAACATAAGTAGCTACAACAATGAAATGGAAATATTTCCTGGTTATAGTCGAGGCCTGATGTTTTTTAGATTCAGATGATCTCTTAGCATTCTGGTAGAAAACTATGCCACATGCTGAAGCAGCCAAAAAGGTCCAATATACAAGAAGGTAAACTCTTGTCTGTGTCTGAAACAGAAACTGGAGTAGCCAGAATAAAGGGTTCCTCTGGATCAGTCGGTACAGCCAAGGCATGATGACCCCTAAGCCTAGCACTGCTGTCATCATGTGGAAAAACATGGAGGAGATCCATGTACCCGAATCCATGAAAATGAAGAGCACAGTGAAAAAAAGCCCAAGAAGAACAACTCCAACAACTGCTACCAGAAGGAAAAAGTCTATGGGATCACCTCTGCCCTCGATTACATTCAGTGAGCGTTTAATGAGCTGATTGAGAACAAAACTTATACCTCCGAGAACTAGCAATGCTTCTCCAGGAGTAAAACATCGAGGCAACAAGTACAGCAAGATCATACTGAGGTAGACAAAAATTAGCAGCACTTCTAGGACCTCTATCACTTCTGAAACAGTCAAAGAGTGCTTCATGGTATAGATAATTATACTGCCAGCAACACCAGTAAGTATGCAAGTGTTAGTTGGGACAGGTTTTGTGATGCCAACCGCTATTACAGACAGAAAGAGAGCAACCAGCATGCCAGTGGAAGCTACAACTATGCCAAAACGTTCGAAGTACACAATGCCAGCAGATTTGCACCTCTCCTTCATCATTATCCCCAACAAGGGGATGACCATGCTAGCTGGCAGGAGGCCACTGTTCGCTGTTGTACGGAACTGGAATACAGCCCCACCCAGCTGGAGCAGACGGTCCCATTTGAATTGGGCATAAAAAGCCTGGATGGTGAGAGCGACAGCGCACCAGGAATACCGGTCCCACACCACTGCGTGCACAAAGAGAACGATGATGAACACTATCAGGGATTCCACGAGCACTGGCTTGTTTAACATGATTCCAGTCCAACGTGGCTCAAGCTTTCAAACTCTTTCTCAGGAGTCCTGATGTGCTTAATAATCGTCCATTAGGAAGAATTCCCTTTCATGCTACTGCAGTTCCTATTAAAAAAAAAAAAAAGAGCAAACAATTAAAGCCACAACTAGAAAAGCTAAAGCTTTCGCACAGCTGTTTTGTTCTTAAGCTCAATTTAAACTGATAGTTATGTGCCAGTTATTAATGTCAACTCACAGGTGAATAAAAAAAAAAAAAATAGAACTAGTGAGGTAGTAGATCAGCCAAAACTCTCATCCCCTTTTGAGAATCAGAGAAGTCAGCCTGCAGTGACAGAAATGAACCACTGAATACTGGGGTATTCAGATACAGTTTTAAATATTTCTGTTGCAGTGTCTTTGAATGAAAATGTGAAGCAAACAAGCCATAAATATTCCCAGAAGGCTTCATTGTGATGGTGTGAGTTTGAAATATAGTTAATGTAAAAGTTTAAAGGTAATTTTAGAACCTAATTTTATATGTGGTTTTCACTGTATTTTTACAGAATGTTCCTCCTTTATTAAATATTTCTCTTCCCACTGCTGTGCAAAACCCCCTACGTACCTCTCCCCTTCTGTCACTGGTGTTATGATTGAATACTTCCCATTACTGCAGTAGGTGTTTTATAATGCTATATAGTATTTAGAATAGAAGTAGGAAAGAAAACATCACAATCACTTAAAAAAATTCTCAAATGGCATACTTTATCTAATTTTGATCTACTACCAGAACTGTCAAGATAAGCTAAATTGGAGATCTGAGCACAGAAAAATGACGTGAACAGACCTCATCTTGCCTGTAGCCATGAGAGGATGTTTATCACATCGTTAGTATTAAGCAGCCTAATTTGTTTTGCTTCTACAGCACTGCTGGGTCATATTTGTTACAAAGATATCTATTCTGAAATACGCTTCTAGTTCATCTTGATGTATTGGCAATATTCTGTTTAACTCTAGGATGTGTTGTAGCCATATGATTTAATTATTATACAGCTTCACAGGTGAGTAAATGAGTCTGATTTATTCTTCCTTATTTTTAAAGAAAGGTATTGGCTTCATTTCTCTTTAACACAGGGCACGGCCTCTTCCCCGTCAGCTATCTTGATTCCCATTTTCCAAGTGAGAACCCTGCATGCCTATTCTACACAGACCTGTATAAATAAGTGAAGTATTTTAATGTTAGTCAGTCATTAATGACACTAGACAAATATTAGCAAGTCTCATCCCAAAACCGCATCATTACTTTATAAGTGATTTGTTTAACTAACCTCTGGTACGATTTATTTTCCTCAAATTCCTCAAGAGTAAGTAAACCCTGTAAGACATTCTTGATCATGATCTACAGCTGTCATTGTTTTCTATATCCCCTCACTCCCTTGTCTTACTAAGACTTAGTGCATTTACAGCTCTTCACCTTCGCTCAGTCAAGTCTCACAGCCAATGACAGCTGCATTGCAAACTAAACTCCTTTTAAACTTTTGGACTATAAGATAAATAGCTGAGATAATCAGCAATGCACACAATGACTCTATAGGTTAAATCATATCTTATCTTCTTCGAAGTATTGTGGGCATTCACAACATTGTGAAATTCTCACCAGCATTTATTGCTTTCTGGCAACCTTTGTTTCTCCTTATCCATAATCTGATGTTAAGTCTTAGCCATACGTAAACCAATGCCATTACACTGACATCTCTTTTGCCGCCTTTGAAGGTATCAGTTTCTGTATGTCTGTTGGCAATAGAACAGCTGATCCAGTTGTATGTATCCCTGCTGTGTAAGATATCTCCAGCTGAAACTCTGGATTGCTTCATCCTTTCTGGCCCACCCTTAGCAGTAAACCCTTATTAAATTCTGCTCCCCCAGTCTCATTACTAATATATGCATTAGCCATTAGCTCCCTCATGGAAGGCTAAAAGTTTATTTAAAGTTTTGGCTTGGGTTTTCATCCAGTGTTGAATGGTGTCACCAGATTATAAAGCTGATAGAGATCTTAGCAGTAATATTACTAGGTAACTATTAAAGTTTGTACCATCAAACTCCCTTACACTGTGGGTCTGGAGCAGTTTAGTTATTTATGACTTTGTATTGAAAACTCACAATTATTAATAGATTGCTTTTTGGCATCCTTTCACATAGGCTGAAATACTTGATTGCCAAACAACTTCATTGCATTTACTGTTGCTACACAGCTAGATCAGGCCAAGTACAATCTTTTTGCCATCACAATTCATTTTTAAACAGAACAGGAGAAGAATTAATCATATAGTCAATAAAACAGAACTGGCATGGGCAATATCTACCTACGACCAATAATGGTTTTGGGGTCCCACTCCTTGTTGTTTCTGAGCACAGGGGAGGGGGAAGCTTAAGCCTTATTTGAGAAGAGGCAGGGTAAATACCACACGCTAGCCAAAGCTTGAAAAAGACCTCCCACTCAGTCTGGCAACTTTAAGGTTGCAACCCAGCTCTTGCATCAATAATGACAGCTTCCCCCAGCAGGCAGCCTGCCAGCTGGCCTATAAGACAAGGAAGAATTTCACCATGTGAAACGCAGGTCTCCTACTCTATTGCAGCAGCTTTGAAAGCCGATGACCTGTGAATTTGCAACACGATGTATTTCACTGCTGAATTGTTTCATTTTCTTGTGCCTGCTGCGATTCCCTCCTCCACACCTTCTTTCAGGTAACATGAAGCTCCTCAGCACTCCTGCTGTCTCACACACTGAACGGGACCCATCGCCCCCAGTTTCAAGCCGGACTAAGCGTTTTCTGCCCGTTTCGCCATCAGTATCCCGGCTGCTCTGGGTAGGGATGCTTCCCCCTGACGTGCTCTCAAACGCCCGGTAGCCCTCGCCTCGCTGCACCACCTGCCGCCTCCCTCTCTTAACTATGTCCCCCGCAGCGCTGCGGGCTCCCCTTGCCCTCTCCTTCCACGCCGCCCTCCGCCTCCTCTCCCCCTCAGCCGCGGCACCCCGCAGCTCAGCCGTCACTACTAGGAAGCTGCCGCGGGGCACGGGCCGCAGCAGGGATGGCGGACCTGCGTTAGCCCCTGGAAGGTCTCGGAGCCGCTCGGAAGCTCTGCCTGGGGAAGCCCCGGGTCCCGCCGAGGAGCTGCGCCCTTCCCCGACCGCCCCCCCCCCCCAGCAAACCCGGGAGCGGAGCGCAGACCCACCTCACGGGACGCCGCCATCTTGGCGCTGCCGCCTGTCACATGACCCAAAACGCCGGGTTGGGGGCCGGAGGCGGAGCGGCGGCCCCCACCACGTGACACCGGCGCTGGGGAGAAGGAGGGGGGACGACTCCGCACGGCGGGTCACGTGAGAGGGGAGCGAAGATGGCGGCGGGCGGGCTGTGCGCGAGGTGCGGGAACGCGGCGGCTGCTCCGACGGGCGGGGCGGGGGGGGGGGGGAGAGGGGGGAAGGCGGGGGCGGCCCCGTCCCTCGCTGCGCGCGGACGCCCGTCCGCGGGGCGGGGGGGGGCGGAGAGGGGGTCGCGGTGAGGGGAGGGGGGGCAGCGCCGGCGGGGGGAGCGGGTTGGGGAGGGTTAACGGCAGCGGGGCCCGCGCCGGCCTGGCCCCGCCCCTCGCGCGCGCAGCGAGGCCCCGCCCCGTCCCTCGCTGAGGGGCCCCTCGGGGACCCTCCAGGCGGCCAAATTTCGGTGTCAGTAGCGACTGTTTGGTGGTTTTGCCTTTCTTTTATTCTGCCGTATTGTGAAAGGTGGAACGTTAAGCAGCGCTGTTTAAAAGCTTCTGCTTCTGCGAAGCTGAAGTCTCGATTTCGGCTGACATCTCGGAGGTGCCTGTCAGACCTCCTCCCAGCCCCAGAGCTGCTCTCGTGAAGAGCAGAGGGTCGGCTTTCACCGTTTGGGGAACTCTTTGTAAATACGAAAATCAAAATAGAGATGTGGAAGATGTGTAAAGGAAGCTATTCGGTGAATCCCAGGTTCTGCGGTCGCTTCAGATCTGTGCCTTCTTTTGTCCTGAGCTTGTTTTTTGACGTTTATTGTAACGTTTTTATGCTCTGGAGTGTTCCTAGATGTCTGATTTTTATTAAAAGAATGTCTGTAAGCCCTAATGGGGACACAAACACCAGTGTTACATGTGATCACATAAAGAGAGCTTTCCTTCCTTAGCTGTCTTGGAGCCTAATTAATGAACTGGCAATAAATTGTGGTCTGTTTTATTCACAGAAGAGGTTAGGAGGGAATGAGAAGTAGAAGTGTTGGCTCTGCTAGGGTGGTGCTCAGTTCCACAAAGCGATTCTTTTCATGGTAAAATTGTGTGGCCTTTTGGTGCTCTGTGTGGGCTGGAGAGGTTGCACCCACAGCTGACCAAGTCAGGAGAGGTTTGTTGGCTTATACACAGGGAGGTGCACCTAACTATCGAGGAATTAGCAGGTAGAAATTATGTTGATAGGTGTACTGGAAATAATGGGTCTTGTCATTCATTTAAGTGGCACCATGTGTCAGAAGTTGCAGATGACTTTCACTGCCATAGTGAGTTATTTTAATGATGCTATTCTAAAAATAAGTTAATGAGTATTCTTGCTTTTGTAGACAAGCTTTGTATAGGGAGCTGTGATGTTTAACTCCTGATTTGTATTGTGTTGCTAACAAATCATCATTTGTCTAAGTTCCTGAAATACTCTTTTTGGCAGACATCTTTTTTCAGTGCTGTTGTAGGGAGACCCATTTTTCTGGATGCATGTGCCAGGGTCAGGATTTGATCTGTCATACCTTGTAGTGCAGATTGGCTTTTCTACAGAGTTCTCAGGAAGAAACAAGAAGCCGAGGGTAAACGTGGCAGTCATTCTACCTTATGTAAAGGTGTTGGAATTTTTCACTTCACCCAGTTTTATGTTCCACGTAGAGTAAAGGATGAAACTGTTACGGAATAGTTTGTTTGGGGGAGAGCATTGAATGTAACTGAATAAAATATTGCTCTGTACTTTCATTAGGTTTCCTTTTACTAACCTCCAACATCCAAGTAGCAAAATCAAATTGAGCTAGTAAACTGATATAAATGTGATGCTTCTTTGATATGAGTTTGCAAGTCTTGCTGTATCAGTCTTTCCTGGGTTCTTCCAGGACATCTGAAACTAGTCAGCTAAAAACTAATGTTCCTTAAATAATTTTTCTTATATCTTACAATGCAATGTGATCTGCTCTGAGTTAATTGCAGGTTTGAAAAGGTGTAAGCTAAATGGAAGCCTAATATAGTGTTAATCATTAAAATACTCACCACCTTTTCCCTTTGTTTACAGGAGCAGCAGAGAATTATGGACAATTCTTCTGGGCAGATCAGCTTTAAGAGAACCAGTAAGTCCGTGTCTTGCTAAGCAGGTTTGTCCATCACTGAATGGACTCCACAGTCAAATGTATCATTTGTACATCTCTTTGAATATTAGTGAAAATATGTTTTGCTGCTTTTCCCTCTTCCTCAGTGCATTTTTGTTCCTCTATCTCCGCTACTTGTTCATTCTTCCACTCCTTGTTTATAGTTGCTTCATGAACTACCTGGAAGGGTGTATGTGAAAAGATCATTCCCTTTCTGGAGCGGATACAAATGCTACTTTCCAGACTGGCTGGCCTGGGGTATTCATGAGTGGCACAGCCTGCTTCCTTATTTTCAGGGACAGAGCCTGTGCTTCCAAGAATTGGCCCAGAGGTTGGAAATCCAAATGTTTCTGTACCCAGTCCATTGCCTCCTATTTCTTCTCCCTTCCTGTGATTAGGCAAGGCAGCGAGCTGTCTCATACAATAATGCGCCTTGAATCAGTCTGATTCATAGATTCTTGTCTTGTGTTGTTCCTGTTTCTCTGTGGTGGCGGAATTCCTTTGCTTCGCTTAAATTTAACAAATCTGATACTCAGCAGTGTACATTGAGGAATCTGTTCAGTAGTATTTGGTTCTTTTTTTAGGCACAGATTGCAGCAGAATTGAACAAGCACTGGCAGAGATTGTTAGAGGGACTTTCATACTATAAACCGCCAAGGTATTGTAATTGCCCGATTTTAGAAATTAACCCCTAAAATGGGGTCTCCTAATAACATGTTGAATATTTGTCCCTGATTACATAAAAATAGATATTTACTCTCTTGCATGACTAGAGGTTTCAGGAAAGGAGTAGCAAGAGAAAGTACTTAATCCACATAACATTCTGGGGCATGAAATACAGACCAGAAAGAAATAACAGCAGTGTCTGCTGTCATTACTAACGTTAGGTAGCTCCTAATCCTTGTCTCCGCTGAGCTGCAGCAATCACGTGCAAGTACGCGGCCTGTGGAGAAGTGGCACTCAGTCATCCCAGAAAGGTATCCAGATTCCCTCACTGGAAACGGTGGAATGAATATAGCTTGCATTTATTATAGTAATAAGATTGTGAACAATGTTGAGTTTTATCTGCTGGGAAGGTTACAGAATATTGTTGTATGAAATATTGAAAGGCTATTGAGGAAAAAGCAAATGTTCAGTTTAAACTGATAAAACTGAGGACTTTGAAATTAAGCCTATTTAGTTGATTCCTTGGGATTGCTGCATTTTTAATGACTAAAATTTCTTTTTTCTTTAGTACGACTTCAGCAGAAAAAATAAAAGCTGATAAAGATGTAGCTGTTCCACTAAAAGAATTGGGTCTGAGGGTCAGCAAGTTTTTGGTAAGTGAAGGTGCTATCTGATTAGTTTTATCCCTGCACTTGGAATGCATTGTTACTGGGATTCTGATATTTAAGTAAGCTTCTTGATGTTGAATAGAGGCAAACTTAAGTTCCTTTCAGTTCAAAATAATCTAAAGAATGTTAGAAGTACATGTTGAAGCTGTAGGTCAAAATTTTCAAAAGTTATTAGTGATCTTGAGGTGCTTTTCTTTTTCTGGTTAACATCCCTTTCTGCTGCAAAGGGCCCTGCTTTTCAGAAGCAGTCACTCGCTTTTGGTCTTTCTTGGGTTCTTTCAAGACATCTGAAACTGCTCACGTAAAAACTGATGTCCCTTAAATCAGTTGCCATGTTTGAAAATACTGTCAGTTTACCTGCAAAGTTATGTTCCTTCAAGCCAGAAGTTTAGAATTCAGTGACTGCTGGTGGTACCTTTATTTAAATGACTGTTATGCTCCTTTTGCTGAAGTTAAACTGGATACATCTAAGTGACAGCAGAGCTTACGTATTTTGCTTTAAACAGTAGTGCTGACTAAAGCAAGCATCTGCCTGATGCAAAGATTTTCTTTTGGCATATTTTGGAAATTACTTGTTTTGAAGAGAAGAGCTGCCTGAATATTTGGAGAGGATCTTCATCTTTAATGAATTCAGTTGCCTTCTATTCATTTCAGAGCATCTCTCTTTTTTTTTTTTTTCCTTCCCCCCCAGGGTCTGGATGAAGAGCAGAGTGTGCAGTTGTTACAGTGTTATCTTCAAGAGGATTACAGAGGAACAAGGGACTCCCTGAAGGTCCATAGCTCCCATTTGTGTTCTATTTACTTCGCATTTCTCCTTAATACCAGTAGTTGTTGGATGCATATGGTCACGTGTGAGTCTGAGTTCTGATTTGGAAATGGCTTTGTAGCTTTTCTTCTCTGAACCTACAATGCTCAAGTGCTGCTTTAAGGAAATGTGATAGCAGATATCCAGGCCTAACTTTTGAGTACCTTTTCCTGCTTGAGTCTCTCTGCAGGAAACTCAGCTCCTCTCTCTATCGCAGCAATACAGGAAAACTACAGATCTGTGAAGGAGTGAGTGGAGATGAAGAACAAATACGTAGTTAAAAATGAGCGTTTTGGCTTCGTGCTTTTGGAATCTATCTTTCCAAAAGAAATGGAAAGAAAAATTGTCTTTTGTTTATTTCAGTCTTTTTTTTTTGTGAATATGTATTTTGTCAGTAGGTATTTCTGCAGTAGATACTTATTTATTTTGTTATGTTTTGCTTACAGACAGTTCTTCAGGATGAAAGGCAGAGTCAGGCTCTGATGCTGAAGGTTAGTTATTTCCATTTGTATTTTCTGTTGAAAAGGTCTGTTGACAGAGAACCAACTTTATTTCTGTAGATCTAGAAAATCTTAGAATTCCTTCATATAAAGAACAAATTTTAGAAGATGCTTCTGAAATAGAGGGATGTGCATATAGATTTGAACAGTGTTAGTAGTTGCTACAGAAAGGAAATTTTAGGCTTAATATCAGGGAATTTAGCTGGGCAGACGTACGCTCCCATGTTTTCCAAACCTTATAGGTTTATATGTTATGGTCTGAAGTGGTAACTCTGAAATGGAGACTGATGATCATATCTGACAGAGGATAATAGGGATAAGGAATCAGAGATCATCTCTCTCTGTCTTTTTGCCTTTCTTTTCCAAGTTTTCTCACTTAGCGGTGTAATTATAGACATGTCCCTATGGGCATGTTTTATTGAGTTCTGTAAAGTTAATTAAGTATTTTTTTTTTCAGATAACTTACTAACTGCTTAGTTGAAACTCCATCTGTAGTGATGTTTGGGCACTATATATTCTTGTGATGAAGGCCTTGGCAGTGAATGGGAAAGGAAAGTGTATGGGAGTTGGACACAATACCAAATTGATACTAATCACACTATATATTCACAGCTTGCTGACTATTACTATGAAGAGAGGATCTGCATTCTGCGCTGTGTCCTCCATCTACTCACTTACTTTCAGGATGAGAGGCACCCTTACACAGTGAGTACAGGAACCTTTTCCTGGCTGTGGTGTCACTGAAATAAGCTAAATATGTAAGTTGTGTAGTAATTGTCCACTTGTGATTGTAAAAAGCACATGAGTGTGTATGTGAGAATTTCATTTATTTATTTGTTTATTTAAGGCACAATACTTCCAGTGTGTTGAAAAGTTGGACAAGGAACTAGTTCCTAATTACCGGAAACAGTTTGAAGCACTGTACAAAGCAGAAGCTCCTACATGGGAAACACATGGAAATCTCATGGTATTTTGTTTTTTGCTATTATTTATCAAACTTACAAAGTCTTTCCTTATATGTAGTGTATTGGAAAATGTGTATGTGCAGATGCAGTTAAAAAGGATGTTTCTTCTGGTGCAAGAAACCTAAAATTTTTTTTCTCTCTAACAGAACACACTTTTGCTCAGAAACAGAGCACTGCATGGAACGTATTGTTCCTTGTAATAAATCCATTAATAGCCCTAGGCTAACAGATCCATTTATGTGTAGTTGTTCATAATCTCTCTTCATCAGCACACTCTGTATTTATAGTGGCTTTCCTTGCCATTGATAAAAACAGCTGGCCACACAAGCTGTTGAAATGCTTCAACACTTCTTAGTTTCTAACTGCTTTGACTGACCTGTGAGCTTCGACATATGATGGTAGAACTTTTTCTTGTGCAGACAGAACGTCAGGTTTCCCGTTGGTTTGTGCAATGCCTCCGTGAACAGTCCATGCTCCTGGAAGTCATCTTCCTCTACTATGCATACTTTGAAATGGCACCTGATGAGCTTCTGGCATTTGCAAAGATGTTCAAAGAACAGGGATTTGGCACTAGACAAACCAACAGACATTTGGTAGATGAGAGCATGGATCACTTGGTGGATCGTATTGGGTAAGTATCACATATATTTGTGAAGTGTACAGAGCAAAACAATTGTTTTCCTCAGGAGAAAAGCATTTATATTTCTTGCTGCTGCCTCTTAAAATCACCACTATTTCAAGGTAAGCTTATTGTGATGAAGGCAGAATAGCTTTTCTGGTCACATTGGAGGTTTGTGGCAAAATGAAGGTGTGATTGCAAAGTAGAGAGGTATCCCTATACCAGCTTTAATCTAGTATATAATTTTGCCTCTCATAAGAATGGCAATGAAGACACAGTGCCACTCCTTCTTAGATGGTCTAGTGGTAAAGTGAAATTGCGTCTTTACAGTCCTGTGCTGGTAGTCTGGCTGCTACCTGCATGGAGGCTAGTACTTTTTCTCTGACCTGTATTGTTAACTGTGTTGCCTAAGTTGAAGCTATTGTGGGTCTGCTTACAACTGGCAGTAATGTCTTCATTTTGCTGCGTGGGACATAACTCGAGCTGCAGCTAGGGGGAATGAAAATCCTGCCAGGTGGCAGAGAGTTACAAAGGTGGAAAAGCTATCTTCAAATTTCAGTGACTTTTTTTTTGTCTGTTCAACCAGAAATGGTAGTTCTGAAGATTGTAATCTGTCATATACTAGCATTTCAAGACAAAATTGGGATTACCTGCTGTTAATTTAATGTAATTTCTTATTGCTTCAAAGAACTGAACAAAAGTAAACTAAAGGTTGTTTTTTGGAAACTTATAATTTAAAAAAAACCACCTGAATTCTTAAATAAGGTTTCTGACCTACTTGTTTTTATTCTTTTCCTGCTTGTAGCTACTTTAGTGCTCTTATTCTGGTGGAAGGCATGGAAATTGACTCCCTCCATGAGCGTGCTTTGGATGACAGGACGGAGGAGCACAAGTTAGCCAATAATGAGCGCATCCACCAGGTAAAGCACTGGCAGAGTAGCCCCTCATCAGGCCTAACAATACAGAAATTACTGTGATTACCCAAGCAGTGCTGTTTAAAGATTATGTCTATAAGTTTCTGATCCTTGAGTTTGTTGACCAAGTGTAGGAACTAGCATCCATGTAAAATTCTGGGGCAAATAAGAACAAAATTAATTCCTCTTCCCCTTATATTTCCTTGGTTATCCTGGGCCTTTCTCTAAAGAAAGATGTGTGCAAAGAAATAGGCATTGTGAAGTTTCCAGAAGGCAATGAAACAAAAGATTTGTAGTGTCAGTGCTTTCAGGACAGAGAACATCTGAGGTTAGACCAACTATAAGTCAGTAAACCATGCAGAAAAACAGACTGAGGCTGCAAGTATATAATTTGGTCAGCTGTATGTTTGAAATAATTATCTGCAAGGGAAAGGTGACTGTTAGGAAGAAGACACAATCAGCTATATGCATGCCAAGTATGAACTTCTTTCGGAAGATCTCAGTTATTTTGCTTTTGTCTTGTCTCTGCGCAGGAGATGGACAATCAGCTGCTGCAGTTAGGGGATGTTTCGCATCATGCTCCGGTGCTTTTGGCCTGGGCTCTACTCCGTCACACTGTAAACCCAGAGGAGTCAACAAACATCATCAGGAGAATGGGCAGCACTGCTATCCAGCTGAATGTTTTCCAGTATCTGACAAAGCTTCTGCGATCGCTGAGCAGTGGGGGGAAGAATGTGAGTTTCTTATAATTGTATGTGTAAGCTCTTGAAGGTTTTTAACTGCTACTGATGTAAAGGTGTGATGGGAAGTGGATGATTTTGAACCAATGTTCTTTTAAACTAAATCTGGTTCTAAGCAGAGTATGCAGTAAAGCATGTTTTATCATCTTACCTTCTTTCAGTGAGAAATCAAGCTGAAATGAAACAGATTTTTATGCCCAAAGAATAAAAAAAAAATTTTCATAAGTTGAGGAACTACATCTCTTTTGAGCAGAATAGACTGCATTTAATCACATTTGTTGATTTGCCTCCAGAAGTGTACTTGCCATTGTAGATCTTGAGCATTAGATGTTTTAACTCTGCACTGTTCTCTGTATATGGTTTCATTAGACAATACCGTGTATGAGGGTAAACTACTTTGTAGGCAGAAACCAGTGAAAGCAAATCCTTTTGATTTCTGTGAACACTGAGTGCTTCTTTTTTTTGATGTTTGGAATGGATTTCTAATGATAATAGTAGTGGCAAGATTTCTCATTTTGGTGAAATATTTCAGGTTAATGTGCAGCTTAACTAGCGACTGCTTCCTGTTTTGCTGCTCCTCTGCTGACTGCAGCAAGGTTGTATGAAAAAGGCAGTTGCTCAGTTTGTAAAGCAGACTGAGTACAGTTACAGTGTGTTCTGTAATTCATAGTCTTTCCTATAATGGCCTTGTGTATTCTTTCTTTCCAGTGTACTGCCAGCACAGCTTGTATGTGTATTTATGGACTTCTTTCCTTTGTCCTGACATCACTGGAATTACATACATTGGGCAATCAGCAGGTAAGCATCCAAGGCTCATTGCGTCTGTTACCTAATTTAAAATAACCTGCCATAACTGATGTTAATTACTTCTGTTAAATTGTAATCCTGCGTTTGAGACTGCAAACTTTGTGACTTAGATCTAAGAGAGTGTTTTGCTGGTTTTCCTACTGCATTTACACAATGCAAACTTAGTAAACACCTCTGCAGATTGGCTGATAATAATGAAAGGGCATATCTTGCACTTGAAGTCCTACGGATTTGAAACTAATTGTTGATGCGTTATTTCCAAAGCAATGAAAATAATACGTACTCCAATTTCAAGTTTGAGAAGACATCATATAGCCCTTTGTAGGTACAGTGGACATATTTGTCCTGGCCAGTCCGTTCATGATAAGGAGCACGGCTTTAGGCTGGCTATGTGTTCTGGGTTTGGGTGTGTTGGGTGTTTCTTTCTGTTTTGACTAGAGGAAGTAGTTACCTTGGCCAGTAACATGGAAACTTAAATTCCAAAGATGTGGCAGAACTTGGTTGGGATGAAATCCCCCTGTGTAAAGTAACTTATTTTCTCTGTCCTTTCTTCCTTTGAAGGATATAATTGATGCTGCATGTGAAGTTCTGGCAGCTTCCAGCATTCCTCAGCTCTTCTGGAAGACAGTGAGTGTGTTGGCAACTTCTTTGACCTACCTTGCTTATAGCTGAAACCTGATAAAAGATTGTCTTTTAGGAAAGAAACAGGCTGATTGTATTTAGTTAGTTAGTTTCTAGGAGGGCCTGAGGAGCTAGCGTTTGTTCGTATCTGTCTTTGATTTACTTTTGCCCTTTCCTGCCTTTTAGGTACAGCCTTGGCTTTACTCTTGAAGGATACTGGAACAAGTTTTAATATAGGTGATAGTTTAAACCAGGGCTGGGGTTGCAAGGATTGAACTAACAGCTGGCAAAAGCATCATGCTTATTTTTTTGTTGTCACAGAATTAGGATGATATGTAATGCATTACAGTCTTACTTCCTGCCTTATACTTGCACACTGCCTCATGCTTTAGTCTGTGCAAGGACTGGAGTGATACTTTTGTGCATGATTAATGTTAAATGTATGACTTAAAAAGGAACTGTATCCTTGTGGTATACTGAGACCATTTTAGCATTTCTTTTTAGTAATAAGACATTTGTTTTCTGTTTCCACCACCAGGAACCTACTGCAGGTCTGGGTATTATCCTGGACAGTGTGTGTGGGATGTTCCCCCATCTTCTTACTCCCCTCCTTCAGCTGCTCCAAGCCCTTGTGTCTGATAAATCTACTGCAAAAAAGGTACAGGATCTCTCTTGGTGTTTGGGAGATGATTTATTTCAAGACAGAGATAACATGCTGTGTGATTCTTTCTATCCATTAGACGTGCTTATCTCAGTTGTGATCTTAGATAACAGACATTAAGCTTTTGTCAAAGAACAGTGGACAGGGCTCCTTTTTAGTCTGTGCTGTTGCAGGACACTGTTTTCTGGCTTTTAGAAAACTTCAACTTTAATAGCTGGAGATTAAGATACTGCCTAATTTTTCAGGTTGTACTTTACTCATAACAAGTTCCTGATTCTTTAGATGAGACTTGTCTGGACATGTGGGCTGTCTAATAATATTTTGGTCGGGAAGGATATTGTATATGTCAAGAAAACTTCCCTATTCCTGGAAATGACCCAGTTGATTAATTTTTAAGAAGGTCTGGCTCTTCGGCTGTATTGTTTAAGCTCTCTGTCTATGCAGGTATACAGTTTCCTGGATAAAATGTCCTTCTATATCGAACTGTACAAGCGTAAACCTCCTGATGTGATCTCTCATGAAGACGGCACACTTTGGCGAAGACAGGCTCCAAAGCTCCTCTATCCTCTTGGTAAGGAAACTGCACTTAAACTTTTCTTATTGAAATGCTTTGGGGAATTTAGTTCTTTATCTGGCTTCCAACTCATGGGTTAATTTGTGACTTTATTTCACCTGCTTCTTCAATCTTTAGGCCTAGGTCAAACAAATCTGCGGATACCTCAGGGAACAGTGGGCCAAGTGATGCTGGATGATCGGGCTTATTTGGTACGATGGGAGTACTCCTACAGCAGCTGGACACTGTTTACCTGTGAGATTGAGATGCTGCTCCATGTTGTATCGACAGCAGGTGAGATAGGCTGGGATTATAGAAAAGAATAAATAATTGTTAATTGGTTATCAATTTGAAGTTAATAGTAGGATTGAACAGCTCTAAATACTTTTGAAAGAGCATGGAATATTTTCTCAGAAACCTGATTTTTTTAAATTATTATTATAATACTGTAAAATTCATTGCAAAAGGCCAAGAGCATGTAGTGAGATGAGATAAGATGAGGGAAAAGTTGAGACAGATAAAATAAATGTTTTTTGGTATGGGGAATGATCATGGGGATGTGTGGTAAGATTAATGTGCATTGTTCCAGATTTGATTAGTGTTTAAGTATGATTTCGCATTCTAGTGTTAGTTTTCTTTACCCAGATGTGATTCAGCATTGCCAGAGGGTCAAACCGATAATTGATCTGGTTCATAAAGTCATCAGCACTGATGTGTCAATAGCAGATTGCCTTCTGCCAATCACGTCACGAATCTACATGCTCCTGCAGAGGTAAGTCACTGATCGGCATGAAGTGACTAACAGCGAAGGTACCTGAGAAGATACAATGAGCTAGAAGAATGGCTAATTACGAATTTTGCCAAGAGCTTTGCAAGAAGTGTGTCTTAGTGCTTGAATTTCCCAAGACTTGTGTTCAGTTCTAAAGACTGTTCTGGCTACAGACTCTTTAATGCTTTGATGCAGCAGAATGGCCCCCCTTCCACTTCCTTCATGAACGTTGTGCAACTTTATCCATTTAAAGGCTTTTTTTTTTTTTTATTGCTGGCTATATATACATGAAAGGGAAATAAAACATATCATTAGAGCAGTAACTTCCAGGTGTTAAACCAGTTGTACTTACTAACTCTCCTCTCAGTGTTAATTGCCTGGGAATTGATGTTCTGGTGCATAATTATTGTTTGCTGTGACAGTCTGCTGTCTTGCCAGCCTTGCCTCTTGCAGTAAATTGATCTGACTCAGGTGTGAGGGGGAGGTCGCAAGTCTAGACTGAAAGTGCATATTCTGGTGTCTGTACTTACCTGCTTAGATTTTATACTTGGGTACTTCAGTGAGAGAGAAGCTTTTCTGATTAAAAGAACAGTATATAGGCTAGACCACATGTGGCAGTGCATTTTATGCACACTATTTCTCTTTTGTAGGCTAACAACTGTTATCTCTCCCCCTGTGGATGTTATTGCTTCTTGTGTCAATTGTTTGACAGTACTGGCTGCTCGCATGCCAGCCAAGGTGAGGAAATAACCTGGGCTTGCTGGGTTTGAGCACTAGTAGACATGTATATGTGAATGAGAGGGAATATCTGTACTTTTTCTCTTGCAGGTTTGGACTGACCTTCACCATACAGGCTTCTTACCATTTGTTGCCAATCCAGTGTCCAGTATGAATCATGTGATTAGGTATTCATGATCCTCTCCCCTCCTTTTTTTTTTTTTTTTTTTTGGCCTAACCTATTCATAACAAGTCATAAGAACTTTTTTCCAGTGTGAAATCTATGCATCTGACATCTCTCATTCATGTCAGAATCCTGCTATTCATGTAATAAACCCTCTTGCTTATTTCACAGTGCAGAGGGAATGAATGCTGGGGGCTATGGAAACCTATTGATGAGCATAGAACAGCCTCAAGGCGAGTACAGTGTTACCATCTCCTTCCTGAACCTGATAACAACTCTTGTCCGGGTGAGTGCTTCTCGAATGATCTGCATGTGAAATCAGCTGTAAGCTGTTATGATAGAAAAATGAAATACAGCCGTGTCTGAGATCGATCTCCTGTGCAGCAGGTCTCTGAGTAATCATTGGTTGACACTCCCTTCCGTGCTACTGTTTGTGCTTTGTCTGTAGTCTGATTCTTTCAAAAAACTTTTGATTCATCTGATCTACAAAAGAATAGAAGTCACTTGTAAATCTGTGTCCCCATGCTCGATAGTTTTCTCACACTTTAAAGATATATGGCATATCTTCCTGGAGAAGGTTTCTTGTCCTTTTAATCAGAAGGGGAACAATAACATTTCTGTTTCTTCTAGGGACAACTTGGTAGCACCCAGAGCCAAGGACTTGTGCCCTGCATTGTGTTTGTCCTGAAGGAGATGTTACCAAATTACCACAAATGGCGTTATAACTCTCATGGAGTGAGAGAGAAAATTGGTAAGGATGTTGAGGGAGGGAGAAGGAGGAGGAGGAGATAAAAGGGATCACCTGTATCTCAGAGAGAATGTGCAAATCTTTCCTCTTTTTTTTTATCATACCTTTTCTAGCAGGCATTTGGGATTTGCTTTGTACATCTACCAGTATTGCTAGATGCTGTGATTTGTTTGAAAATTTTAGGAACTAGGCAACAGATCTTCCCAAAAACTGAGTAGTCCATTTCATCTCTGTTTTAGGATGCCTAATACTGCAGCTGATCCATGCTATACTGAATTTATGCCCTGAAATGGATCCTCGCAGCAGGTAAGACAGGTGATGGATTTCAGATCTGCACTAGCCTGGCTTACAGTGCAGGAGTCACTGTCATTTTGTTTCAGTTTTTAATGCAAATGACTGGGAGTGAACTGGCATAGTTGTGTAGCGCTGGTTTCAGCTCTTTTCTGTGTTACTGAGTACAGGAAGGGTATAAAAAGATTAGGGACAGAGCAAACCACGTTGGTTTCTAGAATACCTGGTGAAGAAAGAGAAAACAGTAAATAGATTTCCTGGGACAGACTGCCATTCACTTTACTGTTTGGTGTATCCACTCTGAAGAAAGTAGAAGGGAGAATAAAGTAGGGGTCAGTGGGGGTGTAGAAATTACAAGGTTACTTTGTGGTAGTTTTCTGAGTGCCACATGGCAAAATACTGCAAGTGCTCCTCATGATGATGTCCTGTGTTGTTTGTGTCTTGCAGCAATGCCCCCAGCCTTCAGTCCTTGTGCATCTTCAGCCTGGCCAACACTGAAGCAGGGCAAGCTGTCATTAACATCATGGGAATTGGTGTGGACACTATTGATATGGTAATGGCCTCCCAGTCTAGTAGGTGAGTGGTGTGTTTCATTTCAGTAGTGTGAGGAAAGAAGCAAATGATATTCAAAATGTAGCTTTAACTTGATTGCATTTAATGGGGGGGTCAGCGTAGCAGCTAGCCATTGCAGCCTGCCTTGTATGGTCTGGAGGAGCAAGCCTTGTTTGTTCCAGGTCCATATATAGTCTTTGCTGTACACTCTCCCCTTCATGCAGTCGTTTTAGTTTTCTATTTCTAAATGACATTTGGAGCATGCTGGTGGGTGTAAATGTGCTCAATTGTTAAACGTTTGCTAGCAGTTACATTTTTTTACAAAGAATTCACTTGAACTCAATTTATAAGATTGAATGACTGAATTAGAAGTGAGAGGATTAGAGCCAATGTTAGAAGTTCTGTGTCTTCAGGTAACACCAGAGTTCAAGTCAAGCTATGCTCATGGATAAATCGTGATAAAGCTTGAAGTGTGATTATGAAAGTGCTAGGGATGATCAGTCTATTCAGGATGGTTCTGAAGGCAGCTTTTAAAGCACTGTGAAAGTACTGAAGATGCCTTTAGTGTTGAGCGCCGTGACTTCCTTATGTGGCTCTCTGAAGGCTTGAATCTTTTGCTTTAGCTATGGTTCTCTCCTTTCCTCTGTTCTCTTTTCCTGGCCAACTTTACTTGACACATAGCCAGCCAAACTTGCTAGCAGGTTGTTTCTGATAGTCAGCCAGCTTTTTCTTTCAAAACAAGTCTGGAAGGGAGTCTAGACTTGTTGAGGAAGAAGTGAGACCTATTTGAGAAGCCTTTTTGGCTTTAATGTCTCTCCACAATGTTTATCTGACAAGGAAAATCTTAGGGAAAAAAACAGACTTAGAGTCAGTTTTATCTCTTCATGCAGTTTTAGTTCACTGTAATTTCTGTGAGATTGGTTCTGTAAATGTTTCTCCCTCTGTCTTAATACATTTTAAATCTCTGTATCCCAAAGAGGAAAAAAAAAAGTGACATAGGCTGTCAGGCTCTCTTTCTTTTTTGTTTGATGTTGAAAACACGGGGCTGGGTAGACAGTATTTTTTGTGGATATGTGACAGTGTGTATTTCAGCAGCTGTTATGTGGTGATGTGACAGTCTGAGTAAAAATGTCTTATAACCCACGATTGACAGAGTATAGAATTTCCTCTTTGAATGTTGGGCAAATAATAAATGTTGATTGTCAACACAGTTACTTACTCTGGTTTCTCTTTGGAAACAGTGATGAGTCACAAGGCCAAGGTCAACTTCTGATCCAAACAGTTAAGCTGGCATTCTCGGTTACCAATAACGTCATCCGGTTGAAACCCCCCTCTAGCGTGGTATCTCCATTAGAACAGGCACTTACTCAGCATGGTATGTATTTCTCCATGGGGGCAGCCTGGGAAGCTATGCTTTTTTGTTATTTGCAAATAGTCAGTGTGTCTTATTACAAACAGTAGTTAAGATTTCAAGGTTCCAAAAAGTGGTTTCTAGTGATAGCAGAAGGCCTATTCTCCCTCCTCTAAGGCAGAGAATTCTCCTCTGGGACAGCTTCTAAAGTATTAAGCAAACATGGCTTGTTGTTTGCTGCTTTGTAATGAGATGGGTGTAATTGCAGAATATAGTAAATCATCTACCATTAGTACCTCTGGCTGGGCCCATGCCTTGTTCTTTTGGAAGACTGACCTAGTTCTCACTTTTGCTATGGAAGTTGTTATTTGGTAAATAGTTACATCTTGTTGCAGTTTCTTCTCTTTGATTTTAATTGTGTTCTCTCCAGGTGCTCATGGAAACAACCTTATTGCAGTCTTGGCCAAATACATCTACCACAAGCATGACCCTGCACTTCCACGCCTGGCCATCCAATTGCTCAAACGACTGGCTACGGTAAGATGAGACTCATACAAGTGCTCCTTTGCTTCTTCCCTTGTGACTGATTCCACCACTGCAATTCTTTCAAGATAATTTCTTCAGGCTTTTTTGTATCAGGGAGCTTAATGCAAGTCAGTTGAAGGCAGTGTGGACTGAAAGCTGTAAGGTAGAACACGTTAAAAATCACATGATTTTTTTAATGTAATCTGCCGTTTCAGAAGTCACTTAGCATCTCACTGAAAGGCTTCACGAGTGGGGTGTTTTCTGCAAAGTATTTGCACCTCCAGTTGATCTCTTTCCACTTTTTTGAGCAACTTTCTCAAGTCACACTCTTAAATACAATTCCTATGCCTTCTTAACTGGAACTTTAACATCCTACTGAGAAGAGGATCTTATTTAAGTTTTTGTCAGGAGCTTTCAACTTTGCCTTTTGGACTCTTTTTGGCTACTAAACTTATGAGAATGTATTTGCAGTTTTATTAAAGCATATAAATCCAGCTCTGGGTTTATTTATTTCAAGAAACATTATTCCAAAACTGTTTTTCTCTTTGTCTTTTCCAGTTTTGTCATAACCCTTGAGAAATAGGGGAGAGAGAGAGCAGAATTGCTAAAAAGGAAAATTTTCATCACTTTGCAGGTTTCTTCCCGCTTAATGACAACAACTTACTTTTGAGTTCCCTCACATATGTTCATAGATTCAATATCAAGTATTTTGGAGTTTCAATTTGAAATGCAAATCACCTTTTATATAGACAAGAAGCATTCTGTAGAGTTTGGTTATTTTTCCTTCTGATGTTCCTTTCCTTTTGCAGGTTGCTCCCATGTCTGTTTATGCCTGCCTTGGTAGTGATGCTGCTGCCATCCGTGATGCCTTTCTCACCCGCCTGCAGAGCAAGATTGAGGACATGCGTATTAAGGTCATGATACTGGAGTTCCTCACAGTTGCGGTGGAGACACAGCCTGGGCTCATTGAGCTGTTCCTGAACTTGGAAGTGAAGGATGGCAGTGATGGGTCAAAGGTAGAATAGCAGATACTTGCCCAAGGGCTTGCTAGCCTTTTAGCGTAGCATTCATAGCAGTGTTATGGCACTAGTCTAAAATCTGATAGTTCTTACATGTAACCTGATGTGCTTAATGTAAAGATAAATGTAGCTTGTGCTTGCAAGCGGCCAGTCAGTGAGAAAGCTGAAGATAGAGGTAGAATGGACAATACAAGTTTTCCGGAATACCTATTGTGGTGCTTTGCAGTTCAAGGTCTTCTCGGGTTGGGACCTTTTGAAGGCTCTTGGTCTTACTAAGTCTTAGCTTAGCTCATTTTTTATTCCTCTAAAAATATATTTTTTTTTCTCTCCTGTGTTGTGACTACATTCCTTGTAGTCATATACAAAATATATGATGCATCACGTACTCAAGATTTATTTCTCTGTGTATTGTTCAAGTGGAATCAAGCACATTCTGCTTTAATAGGTGCCTACATAGTGGTTCTGTGGCGATGTAACCTCTCTTGTTTCCTTTTGCTTTAGGAATTCAGCTTAGGGGAGTGGAGTTGCCTCCAAGTAGTCTTAGAGTTGATAGACTCCAAGCAACAGGAGAGGTACTGGTGCCCTCCCCTCTTGCACCGTGCTGCCATTGCCTTCCTGCATGCTCTGTGGCAGGACCGTCGAGATAGTGCCATGCTAGTTCTGAGGACAAAGTGAGTTGTTGTTTTTCTACAGTGCATTTTCCTTCCTTTTTTCCAAAATGCTTTTTCTTTGGTTCATCAGACTTTTCAGGGACATTTGCATCTTAGTCTTTGTGTGCCCTCATAAGGTTATGCAGTGTATGGGTTTTGAACTTAGTCTCTCAGGAAAGAAGATGAGAAGCCCCTATGTGCATATTCAGAAGCAAATATATTTCTGTCTTTTATACAAAGCTATATAAGCTTGTATTTACCAAAGCATTTTTTCTATGAAGTTTGGAGCAGTCAAAATGCTGCTAGGCATGTGGCATCAGAGAGATAACTGATACTACTTCTGTATATATGTTTTAGGCCAAAATTTTGGGAAAATTTAACCAATCCCCTCTTTGGGACCCTTCCTCCACCTTCAGAATCGTCAGAGGTGAGTTACGTCCAACCAAAATGAAGGTAGTTATGTACTTCTTAGAAAACCTTTCTAAGTGATGTATGTGACTCTTCCCTCTGCTTGCAGTTTTCTAAAAGGAAGTATGATCAAGTGGTTTAAACACAGCCACGAGATGAAGTGAATGCTTTCTGGCTTTGCAGAGACTGTACAGCCATGAACAGTCTTTTGAAATTCTGTGCTCTTTATTCACATATGAAACAAAAATAGATGTTACCTAGCATCTGTGGTAACACATACTCTTTGGAAGAAATGCCGTCTGTAGTGTGTCCGTACTATATGTTGTGTGCCATTTGGCAAAAGAAACTCTCCTTTTTTTTATGCGTAGCGGAGGCTGACTAGTATCACAGAGGAATCAATTTAGGTTCCTGTTATTCTTCCTTTCTGTGGAAGTTTCCCCCTTCATTATGAAAGTCCTGTGCTCTCACTCAGAGTGCCACTTTGAACACAGCATTCTTTCCTTATTATCACTAGTCCATGGTCAAATGACATAACTATTGCTATTGTGGGAAAAACAAGTCTCCCGCAAAACTGGAGTATCAGTGACTGCAAGTGGATGGGTAGGGATAAACCAGAATTACACTTACCCTGCAGAGCTAGGTGCTCAGATTTTGTTTAGTTTTTTTTTTTTTTTTGTCTTTATAGCTCAGTGTCTTGGATACCTGTGCCTTAATCATGAAAATCATCTGTTTGGAGATCTACTACGTTGTCAAGTGAGTCTTTGGTAGCCTCTCCTTCGTCCATGTACTTCTTAATTATCTAAACTGTGTGTGTTAAGTCTTGATAGACCATGCAGCCTTTGAGGGACAAAGTACATGTAATCCTGTGAAAATGTGAGAGCAACAGGGATTTATAAAAAATTACAAACACGCATTAATGATTCTTGCAATTGCCAATTGCAGAAAGAGATGTTACAGTCTTTCTGCAGCCTGAAGGTGAGAATGTTGTTGTTAGTATTTTCCGTGTATCCTGGAATGATAATATACAGTATTTATTAAAACTAATTGTAAACTAAGCTAAGTATACCTACTATAGTGATTGTTGAATTAACATTTTAGTAGTTTTCTCCCACTCGTTTTGTTTTCCTGAACATAACTGCCCTTTAATATGTTGAAAAGTCAGGATTAACTAAAATCTCTGCTTTAAAAAAAAAAAAAAAAAAAAAAAAAAAAAAAAAAAAAAAAAAAAAAAAAAAAAAAAAAAAAAAAAAAAAAGGAAAAAAAAAAAAAAAGAAACCCATAGATTTTCTTCAGGGATCATGTTTTTCCTTCACATTTGATGCAAAAAGTGGGATTCCCTGCACAGGTCTAATATGTGGAATAACCTTCACTTGCAAGCTCTGTCCTTGGCTTTCCTACCTGAATCTCAGAAGAAGTATATTTTCTGACCAAAGAATAAATGAAGATAACTTCTCCTCTTGATTTGGTCAGGGGCTCACTGGATCAGTCCCTGAAAGACACGCTGAAGAATTTCTCCACCAAAAAGCGCTTTGCTTATTGGTCAGAATATGTGAAGTTACTGGCATATCATGTGGCAGAGACAGAGGGTAGCAGCTGTGCCTCCGTGACAGAATATCAAATGCTCATCTCAGCCTGGCGGATGCTGCTGATAATCTCTACTAGCCATGTAAGAGCTACGTTTCATGTTTCATGATAACTTGAAATTAACATTTTGAATAATACAATGTCAACTTCTTAGGGCCACCTAAGTTATAATGAAGAATTCACTGGTTTTTCTTTCAATTTTGTTGTATATATGCTTACAACACAACTTGGCACAAGCATGGTACCAGAGGTTAGAGTAGGTGGTGTTTTGCTGTTTGATCAAAATGAGCATATTGTCTGTCTGAGCAGAGGAGGGAGGTAGTAAATAATTTTTATAGCAATTCTAAGTAATTCTGTAATCCTGAAGAGATTTTGCTGAATCAAGTGAGGCCGGGATGCACCATTAGGGAAATTAGTCATTGCTGACTTCTTGACAACTGTTATGTAATTCTTCAGTGATTTCTGTAAAACTGCATCATGCAGCAGCTACAAAATTTGGTGAATTCTTAAAGTTACAAGTTAAAACAGTAGACTGATGTTAGACTGCTAAGAAGGTGTATCTTTTGTTGTGCTTGATTGATCTCTGTCTTTGTGGATCTTAGGCGGATATAATGCATCTGACTGATTCTGCAGTTCATCAGCAATTGTTTCTGGATGTGCTAAATGGGACCAAGGTTTTGGTAGGTGGTGCTTCCTGTCAGTTCTTTAATTTCCCAATTGCTCATCTTTGTACTATGAGGAGTTCTATTTCTGCAGCTGCTTGCCATCACATGTTTTTTAGATCCTGTGAAATTGGGCTGAAACAAAGTCTCTCTCCCCGAATTGATGAGCTGTTCATAAATCTTTATTTTCTATATGTCATTCTTGTCATCACTGAGTGACCCTGCAGAGGGTCCTGACTCTGGTTGCCTTGATGCTGCTAGCTGCTGAAGAATAAACCTGGTCATTTGGTGGTGGTGCTTGGGCTGAGGATTTCTTAAATGTTCTGACATGTGACTATTGCAACTGTAACTCTTGCAGTATTTCTTCTTAGCTCCTAGTTCCCATGTCAGTATCCTGTCTGCAGCTGGGGTCTATGCTATGTACCCTTCTTCTGATTCTGCTCAAACAGTGGAAGAGGTGGGTATTTTGTTTGGATAATTATTAATCACTGCTAAATATAATAACTTGGGAGATTATGTTTAAGTGTTTTGCTCCAGTGAGATTCCCTTAGTGATTTGGGGAGGAAACTGAAGCCTTACCACAGAATTCTCTTTTGGGATGGCAAATGTCTGTAGGTTGTTGCTGAAATCTCTTGTAGCAATACATTTATGGTTTGGCTTCCTGTTTCCTGGTGAAAAGTGTATCAAAAAAGCTTTTGCGATAGTCAGTCCTGCATTCTCACTGTACTGTGGAATGTCTTTAGTGAGATCCAGGTGGTGACTTAAACTTCACTTGGAAGCACTGTGTTTATTTTGTGTGGATCATACAACTTATGATCCACACAGCTCAGTCAAGCCAATATATTTATTGAGGGATCTTGTCTAATCTGAAGAGCTCTCCCTTTTTGTTGTCAGCGAGTTGGGTTCTGTGGATAAAATCATAAACTCCTTGACGCAGATTCTGGAGGGAGTACTACAGGCAGATCAGCAGATGATGGAGAAAACCAAAGCCAAAGTGTTCTCAGCTCTTATCACTGTTCTGCAAATGAAGGAGATGAAAGGTGAGGTGGTGTATGTACAAGTGTCAAGAGCAGGGCTGCCATGGCTGAATATACCCTAACACTCTAGCGTTTCCAAGATAAAAATGTGTATGGTGTTAGTAGTAGTACAGCATGCTGAAATAGTCACCAACCTGTGGGACTTTTCTGCTTTTTTCTTACTTGTTTTAGCTAGTTTTAGAAAGAGAAGAGGTTTATCGTTCACACTATGTGTATGTCTTCTGTTCTCTTGTCTTTCCCCAACGATAACTTATGTGTTTGATCAGTTTGATAGAGACAAGATAGGGTTCCCATGTATTTTTGAAAATAACTCAGCAGGTGTGGGAGGGACACCCCAATAATGTCATCTCACAGAGTGACTATAGAGCTTAGATTCTGACATGGATTTCTAGTTAGAGATAACAAAAGACCCAAACACAAGAAAGTCTTGTGAGGATACATCTTGTTACAAACCAGAGAAACTAGTCTGGTCATTACTCCTGTCACTTGTGGGGCATCTTACATTGCAGTAGCACTTGAAGACCCTCAGTGGAATCTGGGCAGTATTTCTCTGTACAACACCTACAGAGGCAACTGTGGTGTTGAGAAGTGTATCAGCTTACCTTTCTGTGTATTCCTTGTCCCACTGCTTGGGCTCTGCAAGCCCATATATTTTGGAAAATAAATAGAAAGTGGAGGGTTGGGTTGTTTTTAAATGTTTTTCTTTGCTGTTGAATTTGAGTTTCCAGTCATGCTGGTAAAAGGTAGTGCAGTTTAGGTAGTGCAATTTACTATAATGGTTTTGATAAGAATGTAGTAGTATATGGACTCACAGAACATAGACTGCACCCAATCTACATGGGCCAGTACTAGCAGTCTGGAAATGGGTAGGAAATGCTGTAGTGAGCAGTTATGGAATAATCTGTCCATAGTAGTGCTTGATTTGTGCTTTGAGATGTCATGAGTTTATATGACTTCTTGGTAAAACTACACGTTTTTGTTATCCAGATGTCCATCTAATCCCTTATTATATCCTCCTAGACTTAGTCATCTAACTTAGTCACAGTTCCTCACATTCCATTTTGTATGTTTTGAAATGAAAACAGAATAAATACTAACTCCCAAGAAATGTGGCCCAGTGATGTTATCAGTTAAGCTAGAAATCTAAGTACAAGGATTGTGTGTTAACTGTTGTCTATTCTGTGTGTATCACAGTGAATGAGATCCCACAGTACTCCCAGCTGGTGTTGAGTGTGTGTGGAACACTCCAAGATGAGGTCATTGCACTCTTTGACCAGACTCGACACAGCCTGACCTTGGGAGATGCTACAGATGACAAGGACAGTATGGAAACAGATGATGCCTCCCGAGTTAAACACAAAGACCAGCGAGATGGGGTAAAGGACCTGTACATCTGCTTTGCAGCCATGTTTCTTCTCTCTAGACAAAAGTTCCATGTATGCTTGGAACAACTGTCCCTTGCAGCCTGCTGCCTTCAAAAGAAGTTTCGGCGGTTTCTATTTCAGAATTACTCCATGTCTTTTTGGCATACGTCAGTCTGGGAAATTGGCTGTTGCTGCCTTTCTTTCAGATCTGTTCTAAAAAATGTCGTTACAATTGCTAATACAGCCAGGAAGTGTGCAGAGTGTAATGTGAGGGATACCAGGTGCCTTAGTTTATGATTCTGAGAATGACTGAACTTTAGGTTATGTTAGTAAATGCCGCGACTGAATTAAGCGCTCAAGCTCTCTGTCCAAGATTCTGTTTATTTCACAAAAGGATCAAACTTATATATGTTTCAACAAAGATCTAGAAAGAACTAACGGCATACAGCCTATACTACTAACACAGGAGCGCATATCTGGCTCAGCTGGGATGTTTGCCAGTCCTCAGAACAGTTAAAGATAAAAACATTCCATACACATACTCGTGACTGTCTTCAGCCACATCTTGCCAGGCCTACACAAGGCTATCCTCCAACCTGACCTTGTAAAACTAGTTCTTCAAGGGCTTGGCAAACATGCAGCACAACAAATTCTAACGGTCACTCTTGAAAACAAATGCCAGGTGTTGGGAGCTGCTCCCACAAGTAAATGCTTTCAAGATTTTCTTGCTATCCATGTCAAGCCTATACCTCGGTCTCATTTCCTTGTCACTGCAGGTGTGTGTTCTGGGTCTGCATCTGGCTAAAGAGCTCTGTGAAGCTGATGAAGATGGAGACTACTGGCTACAGGTTACTAGGAAAGTCCCTGTACTTCCTACTATCTTTGCTGCATTGGAGATCAGCCTGAGAGTTAAACAAAACCTTCACTTCACAGAGGCCTCATTACATTTACTTCTGACCTTAGCAAGGACTCAACAGGTGAGAGATGCAGCGAAATGAAAGCATATAGCTATACATTTTTAATAGGAACTGTATATCTCATTATTCTGTCTGCAATGCAGCTGAATAATGATCTGTAGATAAAGGGGTTTTTTTAGAGGCTGGCAAGCAGTAGGTCCTGTATGTATGCCTGCTTAGTTTGCCTTGTTCTTCTTGATACTGGGATGTCTTGGATGGAAGAGCTGAGCCAGCCAGAGCAGACCTGTAATTTAGAGCAGGCACTTTTCACTGAATGTATTCTTCTGCAATGCAAATTATCCCCCTGCCCCGAGTTAAGATGGCATTAAGTGTGGGAACCTGCTTTCTGATTAGTTGCAATGAAGCATTATTTATCTGTCACAAATTCAACTTGTGTGGGGCTTTAGGTGAAAGCAAGGTGATTCCAAAGCCAACTCTTTTCAAAGATTATGTATGTACCAAACCAGATGATGTCGAAATGGGATTCATAGTAGAGTTATGCAGGTTAGATTTTACTGGAAGAACAGTGTTGCTTTTCTTGATACTGAATTTTTAATAGCATAGAATTATATGTAGATGAAAGTTCTCTAAAAGGATGTTGACAGTGCGAAGGACAGAAATATCTAATGCAAAATAATCTCTTTAGTCTCAGAGAGCAGACACATATGCAAATTTTAACTAGTTTGTTCTGTGTCTTGTAGGGAGCAGCAGCAGTGGCTGGAGCTGGTGTCACACAGAGTGTCTGCCTGCCCCTCTTGAGTGTGTACCAGCTCAGTACTAACGGAGCCATTCAGGTGGGTGCTGCTTCCTTTTGGGTGGAAAAGCACCAGGAGAGCTTGCCATGCCCTGCCTTGCAGGCTATGGTTGGAGTAGAGTCCTCCCAGTCTGGGAGGACAGCTGCCACCCCTACACACTGGAGACTTCCAAAATGGTGTGGAGGGTTTGTGATGTGTGCCACACTGGGCAGCAGTGTAAATAAGTCATTTATTTTTGTATCTGATTTGTTCAGACATCTGCTTCATCTCGAAAGTCTCTGGATGCCCCCTCTTGGCCTGGGGTCTATCGTCTCTCCATGTCACTGATGGAACGCCTTCTTAAAACACTTAGATACAACTTTCTGACGGAAGCACTGGACTTTGTCGGTGTCCATCAAGAGAGGATTCTTCAGGTATGTCACATACTTCCTCTGTGATCATTCGCTTGGTTTCTGTGTTGCAATAGCAGTGGAAAAATGTCAGAAAGTGCAGAAGCATTGAAAAGAGGCTCCTGCCTCAGAAAGATTTACAGTGGAAATAATTCAATAGTGGGAGAAGGAGGATAGAATATAACAAGCCATGTGGTCAGGCAGGGATGATTGTTATGATATTTGTTAGAGCTGGGCAGTCACCATCTGTTCATCCTCTTCACTCTTGGGGTTATAACTTTGCTACAGGTGTTTAATATGCCTACTCAACACAGTAGCAGAAGTGGGAGTCTGATGGGAACTCACTTTGTGGCTGTCTGCTCTGGAAAGAAAAGTATGAGAGCTGTTTTTGGAGGTGGCTTCAGCTCAGCCTTGCTCAAATAATGAAAGTGCTGTGGTCAGGGTTCAATCGCCATTCGGGTCAGCAAGCTCTCATGTCCTGCAGTACTGAAATACCTGTAGTGGCTGGATTGTGTCAGTGCAGACGTGCTGAAGAGTCGTTTGTACATAGGTGCTGAATTACCTGTGTATAAGCATGCTCCCTAGACAAATAGCTGTCTTCTCATATGGCAGCACAGTTCATGAAATGCATTGACCTCTGACTAAGAAATACAAAGTTCTCTGAGTCTGACGTGTGTGCTCTGTGGCTACTTTCGTGAATGCATTTCAGCTTTTTCTTCTAGAGGAGGGAACGGGGTTTTTGTGATTTGCCTGTCATTGCCCTGATTTACTTCTCTCTCCTTTCCAGTGCCTGAATGCAGTACGGACAGTACAGAGCTTGGCCTGTCTGGAAGAGGCCGATCACACTGTTGGCTTCATTCTTCAGCTCTCAAATTTCACAAAGGAGTGGCATTTCCACCTGCCACAGCTTATGAGGGACATGCAGGTAGGAATCAGGATATTGCTATAGGTAATACATTGCCTTGGAGTGCAGGGATTTGGATGTGTTAAGATCAAATGGCACTGTATCATCTTTTATTACTGCTCTTTTAAGAGGAACTACTGCTGAGGTAATTTAAATGTCTGTTCTATCAGTACCTTGTCAGAATTGAGTGAGGAAAGATAACTGTTGGGAACAGAGAGATGAGAGCTTGGAAAAATAACTTGGGGAATTCAATGTCTTGTTCTTAGTTCTCAGTGCCAGGTGACTGAGAAAATACTGGGAATTCAGGAGACTGCATTGATCCTTTATGATCAGTGTTCTGTTTAACTGGATTTTCTAGCTTCCACCAATGGTAGTAAATAGATGGGTGTCATGGTTTAACCTCAGCCCACAACTAAGCACCACGCAGCCGCTCGCTCACTTTCCACCCACCCAGTGGTTTGGGGGAGAGAATCAGCGGGGAAAAAAAGTAAAACTTGTGGGTTGAGATAAGAACGGTTTAATAGAACAGAAAGGAAGAAAATAATAATGATAATCATAATAATAACAAAATGACAATAATAATAATAAAAGAATTGGAATAAACAAAACAAGTGATGCACAATGCAATTGCTCACCACTTGCCAACAGATGACCAGTTAGTTCCCAAGCAGCGATCTGCACCCCAGGCAAACTCCCCCCAGTTTATATACTGGGCTTGATGTCACATGGTATGGAATACCCCTTTGGCCAGTTTGGGTCAGCTGTCCTGGCTGTGTCCCCTCCCAGCTTCTTGCACCCCTCCAGTCTTCTTGCTGGCTGGGCATGAGAAGCTGAAAAATCCTTGACTTACTCTAAACATTACTTAGCAACAACTGAAAAAATCAGTGTGTTATCAACATTCTTCTCATACTGAACCCAAAACACAGCGTTATACCAGCTACTAGGGAGACAATTAACTCTATGCCAGCCGAAACCAGGACAATGGGTTTTAAGCTTTTAAGAGATTTCTCCCTCACCTTATTTATTTCAGGTGAATCTGTGTTACCTGTGTCAGGCCTGTACCTCCCTCCTGCACAGCCGCAAAATGCTCCAGCACTACCTGCAGGTGAGGATGAGGACTGTAAGCCAAACTGTAAGTTAGGAGTGTTGCATGCCCATGCTCCCTGTTAAAAGGCAAATATTATTCAATATCCAGGCTCTTGGATATTGAACTGATTGTCAGTAATCTTAGTGGTGATTAATGACAATTATCAATAGTTAGGTTTGCATTTCTCCACAGCAAAAAAAAAATATGCAAAGAGTAGTCGGGACTCTAAAAACTCTGGACTGTGAAAAGCCAGTCCTAGAGAAACAGCAGCCTGTGTTTGAATGATGTTTTTATTTTATAGCTGCCTACACTGCAGCAAGAAGGCTGCATTGCTGTGGTACTCTGTAGTGCCATTAATTAAGCCACTGTTGATCTCGTGTCCTTGATCTGATTTAATTTGTTCAAGAGAGATAGCTCTTGTTCATGGGGAATCCTTAGATTCGTGAGGTGGAGATGATGCATTGCTACTGATGTGTTATTTCAGCATGGCTAAGGCTCAGTGTGTTGATTAGAGATTCTTTTTCTGGAATGTGGAATCTAAATAGCCTCTGCAGCTGCCTCCCTGCAATGCAGTGCCTCCCCCAATATACACTAAGTGTAGATTCTCATGCTTCTAGCAGGTGACAGGCTTTGGGTCTCTTATTTCCTCATTCCTTTTGTTCATAGCATTTTTTTTTCCCCCTCAAAGTATTTGTCTTAGTGCAAAATAATTGTACCTGTATTCAAGATTTTCTTTTTTCTTTCTCCACAGACAAAAAATGGTGATTCCCTTCAATCAAGTGTGACTCCACGAGTGCAGCGTAATCCCCAAGCCTCCTCCAAACATCCCAGTCCTGAGTCAGAGGCAGCAGAGCAAAAAGCACTGCTTACAGTGCAGTACAGCCTCTTGAAAATCCTCAGCAAATCTCTTGCCGCCCTGCGCCATTTCACCCCTGATGTCTGCCAGATCCTCCTTGATCAGGTAGAGAAAGAGGAGAGATTCTGCTTTCTGAAGGGGGGCAATTTCCAGCATTTCAAGTGATGTTCTGGGTCTGTGTAGTGAGGCACAGTCTGTCCTGCTTGAGACAGTGACCCCACCACACATCTGCCTGCTGTTCTGCTGCACAAAGCAGGAAGGCAGGACACAAGGAATTCCCCTTAGGAATCGGGCACTGATGAGTGTGAAAGGAAGGCTTGGCTGAGCTTGTATGTGATCTGCACAACGCTGTGTACGCGTAAACTTAGTCAAGCAGACTAATAACCCAGCTAGGTTTGTATCCTCAGTATGCCACTCTTCAGAAGAGACATCCTTTTGTTATGCTTCTGTGTCGGTGTGACCTAGTGGCTGGTCTTCAAGTTCAGAAAAGGAAGGTTTAATCCTTGATTCTGGCAGTGTTCTGTTGCTAACTTTTGAATAGTTAACTTCCTTTTCCTGTGCCTCTAGGTACATATGCTTGGGTGTTTGAAAACAACCTGGAAACAGTCATTGCTTTAGCTTGCCACTTGGTGGCAAGCTGTACAGCTTGGGAGTTGGAGAATGTTCATTCATGTGAGGAGAGCCGTATAGTCTGATTGTGGAGTGCTGTACAGAACGCTCTCTACTGCTCCGTCTGTATACTTGAGATTTGGGAAATTATCTCAGTGCTTCTAGTTCTCTATACAAAAAGTGTGATACAGGGACTAGGTATTCCTGTTACTATGACAATAGCATACTCATGGCCTCGGGGTCACTTACTCCTCTTTCTGTTTCTCCACAGTCACTGGACCTTGCTGAGTACAATGTGCTCTTCGTTTTGAGTTTCACCACACCAGCCTTTGATTCAGATGTCGCACCTTCCTTTGGGACCCTCCTTGCCACAGTCAACGTGGCCCTTAACATGTTGGGAGAGGTACTAGCTATTTCTCTGGGAGAGCACAGCAGTTGCAGTGATCTCAGAGCACTCATTCAACTGATATTTTGAAGAGTGGGAGTATTTCCTCTCTGTATCTCCTGTCTCTCATGCCTGTCTTTTTTTCCCATCTCAGCTGGATAAGAAGAAGGAACCTTTCCCTCAGGCAGCAGGGCTGAATATGCAAGAGGGAACCAAAACCCTCAAGTAAGTTTCTAGCTGTTTGCTTTAGTCGTGGCCAAGGAGCAGAACCTAATGCTCCTCAGATCAGAACTGAGGTTTACAGGCATTCGTGTAGCTTCAGAGCTGCTTGCTCTGAATCCAGGGAGCTGAGATAGCCCATCAGAAGCTCTCCAAAGCAAGCAGGGATTTTTTGGGGAGGGTGTATGAAGCCATCCCATCCTAAGAAGCAGTGTAGATAGTTGGATGCTTATTTATCAGTACATTTAAATCAGACTTCCTTGACAGCCAACAGGAGTTTCTACTCTGCAGACCATAGCTTTTGGGTATCACTGAGCAGAATGTGAACAGTAACAGTGTTCCCTCGTATGTACCCTGTGTGTGAAGTCTTTCTAAGAGTATTTAACCTTGAAACTAGAGTGTGCTGACCTTTTTGGCTCCTGCTGATGTGTTTTAATTTGCACAGGTCTCTGCTTATGTTTACAATGGAAAACTGTTTCTACCTGCTCATCTCCCAGGCTGTTCGGTACTTGAGAGACCCAGCTGTGCATCCCCGTGATAAGCAGCGGATGAAACAGGAGCTCAGCTCTGAGCTGGTAAGCAGCTTGTACCATCCTTCCTGCTGTTCAGTGTAAATGTGTCTTGTGGGAGAAGGTCATTTGTCTTTGGCTGCCCAGCATGAGTCAACAGCCTTAAGCATCTTGGGCTGCACATACTGGTGCCTGTTCCTCTGCCACCAGCACCTTGTTTGGGGAGGGAGAGGGGCATGTGTTTGAAAGAAGCTAACTTGTTACGTGCTTCTGATTTCAGAGTACACTGCTCTCCAGCCTGTCTCGTTACTTCCGCCGTGGTGGTCCCTCCTCACCTGCCAGCGGGGTTCTTCCCTCTCCCCAAGGAAAGTCTGCCTCCAAGCTGGGTCCCGAGGGGCAGGAGCCTTTGTTTCAGCTTGTGCAGGCCTTTGTCCGGCACGTGCAGAGATAGATTCTATCCTGCCCCTGCCTCCCTTTTCAGGACGTGCACCAGAATGATTCATGTCCACCGCAGAAGGCATCACCTTTGGCAGAGCTTGTAACAAGGACTGGGAAAGGGAGGGAGGCCTGGTGTGGGCAGTGGTGTAAACCGAGCTGTAACATCAGCAGCGAGATCCCGTTGAACTCTTGCAACCCAGTAGCAGAGTGAATGTAAGGAGAGCAGCTCTTTGGTGATCAGCCCACGTGCACAGGCTGCTCGCTCCATCTGCTAGAGGATCCTGGCTGGGTACAAGTGCTGAACAGTCAAAACCTTTATTTTTGTAGCTTGTACCTCAGCTGGGGAAGCTGTGGCTGGATGGAGAGAGGAGACAAACTTTCCGCTGGGCATTAACTCTGCTCGTAACACAAGGTGCAATCTGCCTCTCCCTCGCAGTCAGAGTCCAGTTAAGGCACAACCAAGGGATCAGCCAGCAATTCAGAGACCATCTTTCTACTGCTATTTTTGTACTGAATGGTTCAAGGCAAGATGGTGTATGTGTGCTCACGCCTTCCCTTCACCCTGCAGTCTGTGTGTTGTGTGTGTTTCTGAAGAGCAAGGCCTCACTCAAGGTTTTTAAGTCAAAATTCCATCGCTCCAGTCTTGCAGTTTTTTGTAACTGTGCCCTATTTATACTGATATTAAAACCTTTATAGGCAGCAGCTGGGTTCATGGTTTTGCATTGGACATAGCAGCCTGCAGCACCAATTCTGCATCTTCTGTGTAGTAATTCTGCTGCGTCAACTGGGCTGACGTCCCAGCTAACAGTGATGCGAGTTGTGGCTTGTGAGTGACAATACAGATACCATTTGAAGTGATTATAATCAAAGGTTGATTTCCCTCAGCTTTCCCACACCCACTCCCTTTCTCTTACTCTCATGTTGGGGAACTCGTAGGAGGTTTTAAACGAGCATCACTATAAAATACTCCTCAGGAATGATTCTTCTGTACATGATGGTGTGGACCACGCGCACAGATTACTCTCTGCACAGGTCCAAGCTGCTACTCTGCCTGTTGCAGCAGCAGGGGAGGGTGCCGGTTCAAGCCGGGAGACGCCATCCACAGTGAAGTTGCATTGTGCTGTTGTAGTGCTCTCAAGTAGATCAACAAACTTTAAGGTTCTAAGACTCAATGTGTGATGGAGACAGTAAGAGAAGGTCAGTGATTATTGCTTAAAATAAAGCCTGAAATCTAGACAGACTTTTCTAAGCTAAGAAATCAAATTTCAGTGTAGCTGTGAGCTAGTAACAAACCAATTCTTTCCTAAAGAGACACTTGATTGCTTTACCAGTCAGAACCTTTTTAGTCTCGATGGTTTTAAGAGACTAGAGCAAGAAAATTAGATTATCTTGCTTTGAGGTTGGTTTTTTTCCTTTTTGTTGTAAGCTTAAGTGATGGTGATATTCTAGCACACTTGTTTGATCTAGTTTTACTTGCCCTAGAGGCTTTGGAGAGATTTGAACTAGCTGGCTGGAGCAAAGTGGTCTTCAAATAGAAGGGAGAACCTTCCAAAAACTGAGATGAGCTGTTCTGGCAGTGAGGGAGGTGGTGTGGCAGGCCTAAGCCTGATCGTGTTCAGCTGGGGTTAGCTGTAACCGTTAGCACTTTCTGCCACAGGGCAACTATGAGTGTGAACATGGAGATTTGAACGTGAAGAACTGTGCAGAGAAGATAGCAAACTGGTGACAGGTAGCTATGGGGAGTGGAAGTAAAGCCAGAATCCAGTACATCTAAGCAAGTTCAGTAGTGCTTAGGGCTGTTATTTGAAAGCTCTGGTAGGTATCTTTCCTTTTATTACAGCTTTTGAAGTTACCCACAGTGTGCTAATCACTTTATTAGTGTTCAACAAGAATGCACAGAATGAGAATTTAGGGAGAAGTAATACATTCTTTTAGATATTTACTCAAGCACTAGAGTGAGAGTTTATGGTGCCAGGCAGGAGTCCTTGGTGCCAGACAGCAAAGCACAGTGGATGCTGTTGGTTACATCTGTGTTTTAGAGCTACAGCTTCACTTTAGACAGCAGCATCTCAGCCTTGAATTGTACCTTTACCTGCCCCTCAGCCACAAAGGGGCATGGAACAGCCTTCAGCCAAGCGTGGGTGGCTCACCATGGCATCTGTGAATAAGCAGCACGAGACTGTAATCTTTCTGTAGAGAGCCCATTAGAAGTAGCAATAGATTTTGCAGGTGCTCTTTCCTAATGCAGAGGGAAGGGAGCGCTGGTGCCAGGAACAGACTTCCTTCTGGCTGTTCTGAGGGAAGAGACACCATTTTCTGCATCATTAAGCTGCTGCTGTTTTTGCTAAAGCTGTTCTTTCTTTAATGCACCAGGGAGGGGAATAACAGGGAAACGGGGATGTCACTGGCCTGAGGGAAAGCTATACATATTGGAAGCTGGAAGGGAAATAGCAGGGGTAGATCTATAAAAGGGTAAAACTGTGGTAGTGGTAATCATGGCAATTGTAAAACTAACTAAAATAGTAACATGATTTGATTTCCCCATTCCCTTTCATTAGTTTAACCAGAAAAACTGAGTGTTGTTGTTATACTACAGAGCATTTCAACAGCTGCTTTTCCCAGGAGTTCTTTCCAAGCTGGGTGCTAGGGACAAGGCTTTAGGATTTTAGATTAGCAGCAGATCTAGTTTCCATAACAACAAAAAAAGTCTGTTAGATCTAGAATAGCATCTCCAGTCTCTCAGCAGCTAAAGTCATACTGCTGCTCTATTTTTGCTTCAGGTTAAGGAGGGAGCTGTTGTTTCTTAGAGTTCCTGAATCTGTAGTACAACTGAGATATGTCATCTGGGAAAGGAACTGCAAGACATTAACAATCTTAAGGCATGGTGAGAGTGTTAGCTGGGGCAGGAAGGATTAGCAGCTTTGTTTTGCTTTTACACCCAGCTTCCAAGACTGGGATAGCAGAACGGCACAGCTCCCATCTGAGATGTCTCCCTTTGCCTCCCTGCCAGCGCTGCTTGTCCCTGCAGTCGCATGGCTGGGGAGTGAGGGCAGCCCTGAACCCACACAAGATGCTGAGGCAGGAGGTCAGGCAGTTTGTTTATTGGCAAATAAGTGCTGAAAACCATGAGCCCTACATACACAGGTGCTCAGTGCCCTGTTACATTAGAGTGGTCACGATACCATTGGGGAAAGTGCAAAAGATAATAAACAAGCAAAGTTAGTTCTGACATACCGAGGGGAAGGTTATGAACAGAGAGCTTGGTGCAGGTGAGTTTCTCTTCCATCCAGCTTGAGTGGAAAACTAGTTACACAGCAGCAGAAGTCCTTTAGGCGAGCTCTAGCTAAAAAGCTCATTATAGGGTTAAAAGGCATACACACCTGAGCACTCCTTTTGAGCTAAACCACCACATACATCAAGGGCAGCCTGGATTGTTTAGTGTGTGTATGGCCAAGAATAGTTCACTGTTGGAGATAACAGCAAGTGTGACTACCCCTTACTGTACTAGGATGCACCAAGTCTGTTCACTGCTGAGATGGGAGGGGAAGCATTAGGTAAATCTGTGATCTAGGGTGAAAAAGTCAGGCTAAAACATGCCTGGAACAGACAAACTGAAAGAAAAGCCTGGACAATTAACACAGGGAGCAAAGCTTGTAAAAAAGGCTTGTAAACTCTTTGCAGTCCCAAGAGCAGTTTCTCAGAGGAAATGCAAGCAAGATGCATGGTCCCTTGCACTGAGGTTTGATTTTTGACATACAGGCCCTATGTTATTAGGTCGGTCTCCACAAAGTAATTTCCTTCCAGCTTCAGAGGACAGTTTTAGACTGAAGCCATCAGGCACCATGACAGTAAGCATGGCTCTTGGAAAGCCTTGCATTACTGTTCTCCCACAGGTGAGCAAGGTGGATGGGTTGAACAGGCTTTTAATTCTTAAATTCAGCTTCCTTGCCTTAAGAGCTAGGACAGGTCAGAGGGGTTTGTGTGGGACGCTTCCCCACTGGAATGCTTGATGGTTTGACTTAGCAGTAGAATTGCCTGAAGAAGAGAGAGGACAGGAGGGGCAGACAGGCACTAACCCACACCAGACACAAGGGAAGTGTAACTTAAACTCCACGAGCAGCTGCTGAGGGAGACAGCTTGCTGGCCCTGGGAAAGCCACTGCGATAAACAAGGCTAGGGTAGGGTAGGAAAAAAGTAATCAAGGAATCTTGCACCATCAAGACTAACCTCCAAGCAGGCTGCACTGGTAGTTAAGGAATTCAGTCTTGGGTGCCATCAGCCCTTTCCCAAAACCTTCCTGTAACAGTTTTACCACTTCTTTCCCACAATTCCCGTATTAGCAATGGAGTGTCAACCCTGAAGAGAGCAATGGTCTCGGATGAAGAAATCCGCATTAGAAGTGCCAGGAGATGAGGGGTGCATTCCGCTTGTACATTCTTCTTCCTGGAGACAATTAACTTAACAGTTCCAAGTAAGTGACAGGAACTTTCCCTTTCTGGTTCCCTCTTTCCCCTATAAGCCAGTCTGGATCCATGCCTGGCAGGCTGTACACAGTGATCATCTGGGGAGAGAAGATGGCATTAGTCAGAGCCCAGAAGTTCAGACAGGTACTGAAAGAACAATAATTCCTGAAGTTCATTTAGCAGGCATCTGTGGCCTTTGCCCAGAGCTATCTGCAGCTTTAATAGAAGAGCTACAGAAATCTGCCCAGTGATGTCCCTGTTGCCTTTTCATTCTCCAAACTGACTTAAGGTATTTTTGCATACAGGGTGGCATGATACTGCTATGTCATCCCTTCTGAATACAAAAGTTCAGTCCAGTGAACAAAAGAGTTTGCAACTTGCTGAATCTCCTTTTTTCTCAGCATTAGACCAGGCCTCCAGCCAGTAGCTTATCCCATTGCTCTCAGATAAGGTAGCTATATTTGCAGGTCACAGTAAAGACACTAAGTATTGGGGTATTTTGTTAGCTGAGTACAGTTAGACTCCAATAGGAATAGAAGAGTTACTGGGGTGGTGTTCTTAAACAGCAAATGGCCACGAGCACAAGCTTACTGCAACTCAGTGGTTGCTAGTGTCAAGGAAAAGACTCTATGAGTAGTTCCATAAAACAGGGGCTTTCGGGCCAGGAAAAGTAACCAAGACCTTGCTGAGCATGCAATGGGCTGCTAGGCAGTTATAGCAAAATTCAATGCAAAGGAAAGCTACCAACCTCATCTGCAAGAAGTGCCAGCTCAGTGCTGTCAGCTGCTTCATAATCATAGAGGACTCTGGCCTTCCGTGTCCCACTGGCAGGAGGCTTGACTTCATTTGGGTTGAGTACACTCTCTGCCACGGTATTAGGCACCCCAACAATCGTGGGCACAACTGGAATAGTAGGCACAGCAGGGAGTGTGGCAGCAGCAACAGCTGGAGGAGAGGTAGCAGCTGGGGGAGATGTGGACTCGGCATTGCCTACAAATGTGCCTGAAAATCTGACACAGGAGGAAAAAAAAGCAGAGTTCAGTACAGCTGTAGTATGAGGAACCAAGAAAGAGCTCTTTTGTTCAGTAATTACACTGCAGAGATGATGCTCAAGAGTTCCAGCTAACAGCTGTAACATATCTACACTGCCCTTCAAGTGGGGAAATGCACTCAGTTCTCAGCTGCTGAGACTATGCAACAGGTAGTATTTGTCTGCTTATTTTGATTCCAGTGTCCTGATTACAGGGCTGGCACCTAACTTGCAGAGTACAAGACTGAAGCATGGCACCAGAGAGGGGTCTGGGCAGGTGCTATTCTTGGCTCTGCAGCTGTTTTACTGGGTCCGTTGTGCTGCGTCCTTGCCCTGCTCTCACGTGGTCAGTGTTACCTGTTTAGTCTGCTAGTTCTTCAGGAGAAGGACAGTCATTGTTGCTGTTAAACTGGATACCACAACTGGAGGCTGCCAGGCTTTCTGGGCTCTCTAGACAGAGGCAGCTCAAGTCTCATTTATCTGTAGATACCCGCCTCTGCACTAAGGGAGTGCAGCTCAGGCCCTTGCAGCGAGTCTGCAGAGACTCCAGAGCGTGGCTGAGTCAGCGAGCTCTTAGAGCTAGTTGTGTGCAACATCTTACTTACATTTCTCCTTTGGAGCTGCAAGCATGGAAAAGAATGGAACAGGAGTAGTGAGTGATCATGTAGAGGCAACAGCCCCTCCTGGGTCAGGCCACCGTGCTGATGTGACAGGTAACAGACAAAACAGTCCTGCCTGCGCCCACGGGATGTGCAGCCAGCAGCACAGAATTAGTTACTGCTGCAGCTGAGCACACTCAGGCTCGCTGCTTGGCAACAGGAATTTGTCTCCCATATGATTTGACTCATCTAGAGGAAGAATGTTCAAACTCTCATAGCCATCATGCTTTGAGGTGAACGTATAAAACCCAGATGAATCCAATGGCAAAGCCTGCTCTAAATGCACTGCCATCGGGATTGGTCACCATTCTGTAAGCTCAGAAGCTCTGTCAGAGCTTGGAGGGGGCTTTAAAACTTCTCCCCAACATTATGATGTGGGATGGGGAAGGAGGCCTGAGCTAGGGGTAACCAGATGAGGGAGTAGTAAAAGAAGTCTCTTTTCTCACCTGCCCAGTTGCTTCTGCAGGTCCAGCATGTATTGGTAACACTGAGCATAGTAGTTGGTCTGAGACTCCACAAACTCATGGAGACAGCGAAGGTGATTCACCTGGAGGGAGAAGGACCATAAGATGGTCTGTGAGTTTGGGTGCCAGGCACAGGAACACTCTTCCTACAGCTACTTCCTACCCCAAGGGAAGCAGACTTGTGCAGGCCAGCATTTAAAAGAGCTACTTGGTTGGCTTGAATGCACTAATTTGTTAAGTCTAGGAATGTTGCATAGGCCCAAGGGTGATCTCAGAGAGAAGGCTGCTTGGGGCACTCCAGCCATGCCCATGTGGCTAGCCCACAGCTCTAGAGAGAACAAGGTTTCTCTGGCTTAGAAACATTTTGAGGACTGCAGAACTGCAGATGCCACAGTGGCACTGCTTGTGCATGGTTCATTATGTTTTTACTTTGAGCATTCCAGGTCTTATGAGGCTGCTGTAGGATCCAAATTTATGACCTCTTCTACCTCTACTCCCAATGCAGGACTCCATCATCCTCTTGGCATTCTTCTAGAAAGGAGCCAAGAATCTCTGTAGTCCCTGGCACCCCCCCAGTTACCTAGGAAGACTCACATGTGTGCTGCTGATCCCCTCCAGCAGGAGACGTGTCACCTCTGCCTGTCGATCAAACTCAGTCTGTGTGAGCCGCAGCTCGTGTTCTGCCTGCAAAACAGGACAGGGTGTTCAAGATGGCACAAGGCAAGGACCCCTGTTCTGCCTCTTCCAGGGAGAGGCAACACCCACCTCCTCCACCAGCATGCCCCTTTGGCACCGAGACAAGTGTGCTGCTGGCTCAGTAGGATCCACGTGCACCTGTGGCACTGAGCATCAGGCACAAGACACCCTGGGTTAGGATCCCCGAGGCCTCTGGCTGTATTTCAGCTTGATCCTACATTGGATCATTGCAGGTCATGGAATAGCAGCTCAAGACTGATGCATCAAGCTAGGAAGCTCCTACTCCCACAAGACTAGAACATGAAGATGGAGAGGCTTTGTTAATCCTGAGGTATGTGGAAAGCCAGTCCCATGGCAGCACTTGTCATTTCAACTCCCTCTTTCTAAGCCTATAGGTGTAGGAATGTGACTGCCTCCCTAAGTTTCTCTCCAGCAGTGCAACTTCTGCCAGTATCCTTTTTATCATCACAGAACAAAGGCTGAAGCCACAAGAACATTTACCAAATTGATGTTACTAACTAAATCTCTCTGCAATGAACACCCCAATCCAACTTCTACCCAAGGCTCTCCTTTGAAGCTACTTACTTATTTTGAGCTAGGAGGAATTAAACAACAGTTAATAGAAGGAACTATGCAGCAGACGTTGGGAATTCAAAGACAGACTGATACTGGAGACCCTCTTTACCAAACAGACAGAACATATCTCCCCCACCAGCAAACAGCATATTTACACTAGGGCAGTTTAGCAGTACCAGAAAACCCAGGTGGATCCTTGCAAAGAAAGAGCTCCAGAAGTGTTGGAGCAGTCAGGTGCTCTGGTGCCTGCTCTCCCCTCCCGCTGCCAGAGGGAAAGAGGTGACAGACACATTTGTTTTCTCTAGCATGCATTATTCCTTAATGCTACCCACAACATGCCAGTTCCCTCTTGGAATGTGCTGTGACTGATAGCACAGAAGAGTGATGTCCACTCAGGTACAGCTTACTGGAAGGAGTATGGGTTCCGTGTTCTTTTCCCCTTCTCCAGGAGGGTACAGCAATCGGAGGGCTGCCTGCCTTGGTGCAGTGGTTCCTGCATGGCCCCATTTCTGGGAGAGAGCTCCTTTTGCTGCTTTGGAAATGCCCTGATCATTCTGGCACAGGAGCGACTTGTCTGGAATTGACCCCACAGGGCTAATCCCAGACAGGTTGATAATCTCAGAGCAGAGGCCACATTGCTGGTGTTTCTGAGCCAGGTCTCGCCAGAGGAGAACCAGCTTTCTCAGCAGGGCAAGCTAGAGGAGCTGCTGCGGGCCATTACATCTCTCATCTGGTAACAGCATTACCAGTACTGTTGTACAGCTAGGCTAGAACAAAGAAATGCTTTGACTGTCTTCTAATCAGATTTGTCTATTTTAAGCTACAACTGATCTATTTTCTTGCATCCTCTCTATGAAAGGGATTATTTAAAGGAGAAGGGGGAATGTTACAGGAAATACCAGTGCAATGCCTTACTAAACACCAAGAGATTCTTGCTCCAGTGAGCCGAGCAGAGGCTTCAGTAGCAGCAGAGCTATTTGAAACTTGTGACAGGCGGACCCAGCTCCATTTGGCACTGCCTGGGATTTGACCCATTGCCTTTCCCTGCTAGCTCCGAGCAGTTGCAGAATGTAGTTTCCTATAAAGCCAGCATGAGACTGTGACCTGGAAGATCCCTTCCAGTCTTGTGCTTCTCCAAGACACAGAGAGCTTTGAAGTTTACTGACATACTTTGGTCTATCCAACTAGGATAGCTGAACAGAGCCTTGCATACTTAGAGGTGACTGCAGTCAGCTTATTTGTTTGAGGGACTGAAGGGTTTAAAGTACAGGATGAGCTGGTTCAAAAACAGCCAGTCTGCTCTGATGATGCATTTAGAATAAGGCAGTAATAGGCTACTATCATGCACAGCATGCAGGAATGTGCCATTCTACCACCTTGCAGTTCAGGCGTCAGGCTAACATCTGCTGGGGGTGTTTGAGGTATGAAAGGCAATGGGATCCCAGAAGGTGTCTCTGGAAGCTCCATACCATGCTGGAGCTCCACAGAGAGCTCACCCTGGTCTCTAGTCCACTAGAAGCCTTCCATCCATCTTCACGGACAAGTCACGCTCCCCTTGTGGAGCCCAGAAAATAAACAAGATCTGGGACTTTGCCTCCATGGATCCACTCAGAAGGGGAAGTGCATCTCACCCATACAGAATCAACTCCACAATAGGCTCCAAACCTCCCACCCTGCCCTCCTGACAGAGCTGTTCCCTCCAGCAGCTGGAGCTGTTCATGGGGAAATCCTCTGTCCCTGCTTCAGCTCTGCTTAGAGCTCCTGCTCAGACCCCAGAACAAGCAGGCAAAGGGGCTACTAGAGGCTACTGCATGGCACATGCAAAATTGGAGCAGGCAGGGCCTTTGCCACAGGAGCAGAGCTGAATCACATCACAGCGCATCACCTCTGCTCCTGCGACACCAGTGCAGCGTTCTCAGAGTTGTCTTTTATCACATACAAACGCACGCCTGGTTTGCCTAGGAAGTCTCTCACACCAGGTACAGGCAACTGGCCCATGAGGCAGGCTCTTCCCAAGCTGCTGTCAGAGTCACACTGAACCACAGAGCTGCAGGATCAGGACCGGGGCTGACAACAGCAACATCCCACTGATCCTCCCCTGCGTGCGTGCAGGCACACCAGCAGGAAGGAGTCCACAGCACACACCCCCCTAAACACCACCAACACTCCCAGAAGGTTTGAGCACAATTTCAGCTGGATACTTACTTTTTCCACCTCGTCGCTCCAAAGCTGTAGCGGCCACAGAGCAACAGGAAAGGAGATCAGTGTTGGAGACATCGAGAAGCACTCGGCATTAACACCAATTGGCAAGGACGCTCCGTGGACACAACAGGCCAGCTCCAGGGACAAGCTAGCCCTTCACCCAGCAGCAGCTGCCAGACTGGTGCCCCTTCCCCTCATTTCTGCACCCTCGAGCTCAGTTTCACAATAGAAGAGCAAGTCCATGCCACCAGAGCCAGCAGCACTCCAGCTCTGCTCCCTGCCAGGGCTGTTACAGCAACTGCATTCAATGGGCTCCAGGGAGAACGCAATTAAGCCGCAGAGTTCTCTGAACAGCAAGGGTTACTTTACTGAAGCCTACAGAGGTTGATGTTGAAGGACAGCCCTTCTTTTAGGATTGTGGGGTGGCAAGTGAGCTGCTTGAGCCCACAAATAGGGCCTGGGAGCTGCCATGAGCGCAAGCCAGACAGAGGCCAGTGTTCCTCACCTACTGGTCTAGAGAGCTCAGGTTAACAGGATCATAATCCAGCCAATCTGTGCTACCAACAGGCACATTTAGCTACAGCAAGGAGGAAGCAATGGCTGGATGCTGCCTTTGAGCCAGGCAAAACATCACGCTACTCCTTCCCGCTCTCCTCACCCACAGGGGCATGATCGGGGCAGCACAACACTGCCAGCTGCTTGCTGGGATCTGGCTCCAGGACATGAAACAATTGACAACGTCACGCACAGCAATGGGAAAGGGAGGGAAGAGGTAGAAAAACACATTGATCCTTCCCAGAGGTCCTTGGCTTGGCCTTTTGTGAGCAAACTACTACTCCCTCAGCCCTCGCAACATGAAGAGGAATCATCCTGGATCAACTAGGAGCATAACAGCCTGCCAGCAACACCCCACATCCGTGGGGCCAGAGGATAGATGAGGACCTTGGCTTCACCCTCTGATGTCACCTTTGCAGATTAGGGAAGTTCACCATACCATGGCTGAATTTGCACTGCAGGCACCTAGGAGCCCTGTGCTGGATGCTGTGGTGTCAGAGGGAGAACACACTCAGTTTAGACCCAGGGTCTCCCAACTGAGCCTTGTTGAGGTTTGCTCACCAGCAACTGCCCTCAGGTGCAGAAACAACTTCACCAGCCAATATAAGGAGCACCTGCAGGAGCTACCTGCATTGGTGAAGGGCTGAAGGAGGAAGGTGTTGTGCCAGGCTCCTTGGCTTGCTGCCTGCTCCTGTTCTGGCTTCCACCCCCTGGCCTGCAGCTCAGCTCCTGTTCCATGGTACTAGCCTGACTGGCATCTCTTCTTACTTCAGCAGAGTTATTGTAGCTGGTTCCCTTACGATCACAGGCTGCCCCTGTGCAGTGCTCAGTGCACTGCAGCTGGGTGTCTCCTCTGACCTTTAGGTGGATGTTTTGTTACTGTAAATCAGAAACTGGTTCAAACAAGGCTTGCAGAATTTCAGCCATGCGTGGGGACATAAGCCCCCTTCCCTTCTCAGTCTAAGAGCTCCTATTCTGGAAGGCAGATGGTGGGAAGAGCCTTGTCAGCAGCTGAGAAGCAGGCCCTAGCCTGAACAAGGCTCTGGCACAAGACCTCTCTTGGCACACCCTCATGTTTTTGGAGCAAGGTTTACTATAGGGGCAATGGGAAGCTTTCACTCTGGCCACGGGTCTTCCTACTTAGATGCTGTAGACAGTACCGAAGCCATTTCAGGCTCAGTTGATCATTGTAATACTCACTGAATTCATAGCCAGATCTGCTTCTCTTCTGTTGGCCTTGCTGTGCAACCTCCAGCTCTGACCCTATGGTGCTCTGGGGCAGTCCAGCTTTGCCCAGATCTATCCCTGGGCTAAGGCACTATGTGGCTCTAGTCAGAAGCATTTCAGACAGCTCAGGGAGCAGAAAAGGCCATGATCTGCACCTGTCTTCCTCCACCCCAGCTCAAGCCAGAGGAACCCTCTTTAAGGTACTCAATATGTTTTTCTTGGAATCATTCCTAAGAGTACAGCACATGACAAGGGGCAGGGTCTGAGAGAAAGGGATATTTAGGCTTACGCAGCCCACGTACACCTTCTTACACAAAAACAAAAGGTCAGTGTGGGAGAGAGGAGAAGTGGCTCCTCAGCCTCCAACTCATACAAAACAAGGGAGGTGCTTGTCTCCAGATGGATCTAATTCCTTCTAAGCCCTCCCTGTGATAGAAGGGGGGGGGGAAATAAAAGCACCATGTTATCCACCTCTCAAAAAATCAACAACAGAAATTTAGAATCCAAATTGGAGCCCTGCTGAGAGCATATGGTCAAGGAGAGAGCTGACCTGTTTGCTCACCTGTAAGACAAAGTTGTTACCTGGGCATAAGCAATCCCTCACTCCAGAAAGGAGCAGAGCTCAACAGCAAGGTGAGCAGCAACCACTGCTCTATATTGTCAGTACACGCTAAGACTAAAGTAGCATAAGGACTCTGGCCTGGAAGAAAAGCAGAGCAACAGTATGAAGAGCTCCTACCTTGCTGCAGTGCCTGACCCTTTGGAATGAATGCTGGGATTAGAGAGCTTGTTGCAAAGCAGTCCTGCCTGCACAGAGCTGGGCAGCAGTCTGGGCTCAGCCCATATTTTGCTAATTAGAGATGCCAATTGTTATTCAAGTCACCCCTGCTAGTGCAGCTGGACTTCAGGTGGCACTTCAACCACCAACTGCAACCTCTGAAACAGATAGTTTTCGAAGCCACAAGGACCACTGCTGGCTAGGCCAGCGGGTTTCCTACACGCGCTCTTGGTAGAAGGCCCTGCTGTGCAACCATCAAACATGATTAAGTGATCAGGTCAGTGCTGGCTGCTTACCTAGAGCAAGTCTGTCTCCTAGAGCCCTGCTCTAACTGTCTGATATAATCATTGCTGCTGTTAGAGCTTCTCTAGCAGAGCTCTGAAGAGGGACCACTGAACTAGGCAGAGATGTGCCAGGGTAGACATGGGTGGGCTAAAAACCCCCCCAAATCTACTTCTCCTGTCATGTTACTGTACTTGGCATCTGCTCCCCAGAACAGCTTTGCAATACAGCAAAAGCAGATCAGCTTGCAGTTTGGTGATGACTAGACATGTTCAACTGAGCATCTGGGCACTCTGCAAGATGCTAATGCATATCATACAAATCCTTGCCTTCAGGTCTGCTTTAGAAAGCCTCAGGGAATGATCAGGAAACCCTGGTCTGATCAGAGCTATTCAGAGGCAGGGAAAGCCCAGTTTCTCTCCTTTGATTCTCTCAGAGCTCAGTTTTAGTCCATTATTGTGCTGTCCTTGGAACAGACTTTTCCAAAGGAGAAGCCGGAGCCACAGGCTTGCTGCTAGTTGCTGCACGAGGAGAGATGGAAACTGAGCAATTGCTACAGCATCACCAGTATCGGCTTCTTCCTAAGGCGTCTCATCATGGGCCTGTTACCTGGGGAAATAGTTTTCTAGCTATTCTGCAAAGCTATTTCTGATCCCAGCATCACTCTCCAAGAAGGTCAGGACAGATCCCCCTGGGAACTAACACTGATGCTATCAGCTTGGACATACCCCTTTCTCCAAATGGGATGGGTTTCCCATTAATCAAATCCAACTTGTTTCCATGATGTTTTTTGTTTGCTAGAAGGTTGGGCTGTCCTTTTTCATATCCACAGATCCCACTCCCAAATTACTCTACTAACAGGCATCAGTGTTGTTCTGAATGCTATTTAGGAAGCAAGATGATCAGTTTTCAACATTTTAACGAGAAATGTGACATTGTGCAATGGGGAGCCGTGAACACAGCACAGAAAGTCAATTGCTTGACCACAACCACTCAGTGCAACACAGTAGAGATGCAAGGGGCTAGTGACCCACCCTCAGCACATCTGACTGCATAACAGCTGCCAAAAGACTGGCCCCAAGATGAAAGGAAAAAAAATGACCTCTATTTGCAGAATAGACAAGCCTGCACTGTCAGCCTACTGCATTATTGACACGATGGGTGGCAGAGTGATTCCTCCACCTTTGCTTCTCTTGACCAGCGACAAAGCCTCTGAGCACTGACACCACAGTACTGATCAGGCAGTCATGCATGTGACATTGCCAATGTACAGCTGGCACCATCCAGAAAGGCTAACCTTTGAGGTTTTTTCCTTTCAATTGCTCCACTAGCAATAAAAAAAAGTCAGAAGATTCCCACTAGAATTGTGGAAAAGGATTGGCAGAGAAACTGTAAAGCAAACCAAGCAGCAGAAGTGCCAGACCCTAACCATGCACCCCTAATAGGGGTGATCTGCATCCTTAAGGTTGAGTCAGAGGAACCCTGGGCAGCCCATGTCACATTAAAATGTTGAAAACAGCAGAGCACTAGGCCTGAGTTTAAGTCAGGTGGAGAGAGGGGCAGGAAAAGGTTGGAGAGGCAACATCTAGGAGGAGGCAATCTTACCGCTGATGCGCTGGCGGAGAGAACGTAATTACGAGGTCTAGTCTCCTGAAAGTCAGGCACAGCCTAGTGGGGGGAATAGAGTTTCATGTACAAGTCACGCAGAAGAGTCGATAAGAGTCAGTCGGACAATGGATGGAAGAAGGGACTAGTGTTTGTTTTTTTTTTTTTTTTCCTGTCTGTGCTGGGAGCTTAGTTCTAATGTCCTGGGATGGCGGGAGGGAGGTCTCCCAACAGTCTGGGCAGTGGCGTATGGAAGCTCTCCCCAGGTAGAAGCCAGGCTTGTGCAAGAGGAGGTGGACTGGCTCATGCAGTCACTCTGGTACTTGAACAGCAGATATTTCTACTGTTAGAAACTCTGCCTGTACTTACAGCTATCCGCTCGTACAGCAACCAGTTGGAGTGGAGATGAGACAGCACAATCTCAAATTCATTTCCCATTCCCTTGCAGCCAGCAGGTTGCTCATGTCACGTTGGCTCAGTCCAGTGGGCAGGACCTTCTTTCCCCTTGCTTCCCACCTACAGTCCTAGAAGTGTCCCTGTACAGGGCCTTGTCATTACAGTGGGCATGTTTACTAGCATCAGCGCACCCTTTCCACCGTGCCTTTTGAAGAAACACATCTACTTGTTCTTACTCTCACCAAGCCTCTGGGCATGTTTCCTCCTAACAGACTCAGATCTGCTATAGTAAGGGGCATGGCTTAGCCAAAGCAGATCTAATCCAAAGCCTTGCTGTTGCCAAATGCAGTGTATGAGTTTTCATCCCAGAGGTCAGAAAACCTCCAAGCCATCTTCTCCATAGCTAAACCTCTGCCCTGGGGCAGGAAGACTTAAGCACTGGATGTTTTCCTCATTGGGAATGCAAGGGATCCGGTCCATCCCCACACCTGTGTGGGCTCCCTAACCATCACATAACATGGTCTCTCTATTCAGCTAAGCTAAGACTCCTAGGACGGCCTTTGGCTGTAGCATCACCCAAAGAGATAAGCCAACAAGCTAGCTTACATCAGGACCATCACGCTGGTGCGGTGGATCAGGGTATCCTCCTGGTCAGCTTTTACTGTGCAGTGGGTTGGTGTGCAAGGCTGGCACACAATCCAGCTGTAACCCAGCTACGTTGTTAATCCTCTCAGGCCCCACATTTCCTCTCCCAGGTCCAGGTTAATCTCTTTGCAGCTCACCCAGATCTACTTATACACATGCTGACCCGATTTACTGGGCCCCGAACAGGCTGCTGGAATGAGTGACCAGCGTGTGGAAGACCAGTCAGGCAGTTCCAACGTGAGATTTTTTTTTTTTTTTTTTTTTAAACCATCTAGGAGTTTTGGGGATGGCTAGAGGAAGGAATAAGGAGGAGTGATTCCTATTACAAGTCAAACCTGAATATAGGGAGAAAAATGCACCAGTGAGATTTGAGACCAGGACAGCAACGAGGCTTGACTCCTCCCTGTGGGGAGAAGACATGTTTCACAGAAATAGCTTCTTATGCCTTTTTTTTTTTTTTTTTTTCTAAAAGATCAAGAGCAACTGAAGAAACCTCTCCTCCCATTCCCTGGTCTCCAGGGAGTCCCAAAACTAGTCATAGCACATGGGATGAAGGAGGCAAGCTGCTCTTGCACTCCTATGCATGGAGAAGTTGTATTTGCAAGCAGTGGTCAAAAGGGACCCCCCTCCCTCCCCTTTCTCCCCTTGTAATGGGGAAAACAGGCAGAGCCCTGGAGCCTGGAGGACAGAACAGCACCACAACCAGATAAACCTGCCTGTCATTGTCTCTGGGCTGCCTCCCTTCCAGGAGAGGGACTTGCCACCCAACCTGACCTCCTCCTGCCTACGGCTGGAGGAGCCTGAGTGGGTCTTTACAGGAGCCCCTGCCTCTCTTGAGCACTGCTTGCAAGCAGCTTCGATGGAACTGAGTGCATGCTCCAGAGGGGCTGCAGGCACCTGACAGACGCTCCCATCTTTCTGGAGCACCTTCCCCAGGCAGCCACAGCCCTGACCACGCTCAGCACATGCTCCAGGGCCAGTCCCAATGGGACAAGGGAGATATGAATTTTCATTTAAAATGGGAAAGAGACAATGAGAGGTGTTAAAGAAAAAAATCACAGCACTGTTAGCACAGTCAATACTCACATCTCCCTCACACTGAGCAAATTACAAAGAAACAAAACAAAAAGGTTAGTAAACAAAACAGCATCAACAGGAAGGACAAAGCACAAAGTCCGAGGGAAATGCACAAGCCCAGATACTCGAACAGCAGCTCACAGGTCTGGGCAGCAGCACACTTGGAGGGTCAGTCACAAGACAGAAGCTGTAGGAACACATGTTTGCACTACAGAGGGGAAGAGCAGCAAGAGAGTGGTGAGCTGGGAGAGGTGGGATACTTTAGGCCAGCTTGGATGGAGAGGTGTGACACAGGACTCCGGGCATGTTACAGGGAACATTGTGGTTTAATGATGAGTTAACATGCCTAGAGCAGAGGCAGCAGTTCTCACCCCCATACTGGGAGCTTCCACCTGTGCCTTGTCCTTTAGTAGTCAGTGAGGTGCCCTGAGGCCAGGGACCCCACCTGGGGGTGGGTGGGTGCTAGCTTAAAGCTAAACTGGGTAAGAGATGGGTGCCCACAACAACAGCTGAGGTTGCTCTTCTGTTGTGTGATCTCTGTTTCAAAAAAGCAGAGTGGCTGAAACGTGGCTTGGGGTGAACACCCTGGAAAGCCTGGACCAGCTCTGCATCCTGCCTGGGGCACCCCAGCCCTGCAGTTCCAGTGGGAAACCAAGTTTTTTCTTTTCCAGCTACAAGGAAGTCCCTCACCCAAGGGTCTGTGTGCAGGTGAGAGGGCTTGGGATCACTTCACATAGGAAGCAAGGTAAAGAGGGTGGAAAGGGAAGAAGCACAGGAGGTATCCGAATTCCTGCTCTGATTTGAGCTTAAGATAAAGCAGTGGCCACCACTTCCCACTGAGACTGGGGGCACTGTCCCCTTCAGAAGTGGAATCAAAGATCCCTGAAGTTACCTTCAGTGGACCTGGGTGACCTGACTGATGAGAGGAGGCTTTTTTAAAAAGGCAGCTGTCACTTTTGTTCACCCAAAGCCTTGTTCAGGGCTTTCCCACGTAGGCCTGAGCACTTCTGTTAGATCTGCTGAGGGAGGCCACTGAGCTTAGCACAGCTTCCCCATATGGCATGGATGCAGTCAGAGCTGGAGAAAAGGGAAAACACCTGGGAACTGGCCACCCAGGGAGCTGCAAGGCCAGAAGCCCAGCTGAGCAGATGGCTAGAAAACAGGCTCATGGCAGGGCTCCTAGGCTGGCATCCCAGAGACTGACTGACAATGATTGCTGCCTATTCTGATTGCACACAGTTTGCTAGTTGAGCTCCTGGCCCCAGGCTAGAAGCAGAACTTGGCAAGTCCTTGTGCCAACAGCCAGAGCGCTACAGGATGGCAATCTGCTTCAACAAGGCCCTCCAAGGGAACCCATCAGTGCCCAGCTACACCCTCTCTGCCTCCTGCCACACTGCCTCTGCCCAGGGAGAGCCCATCTCCAGAAGATGCTCAGGCTCAGGGAGCACCCTGAGCTGACAGGCCTTGTCAGCCTCAGACAAGCACTTTAAAGTGCTTATCCCCATTGTTCAGGGCTGCAGACACTGACACTGCCTGACTTACCAGTCCCTTCTGCACTGCTCTGACCTAGGACCTTTGCTAGTTTACTTGCCATGATTTCGCCAAAGCCAGAGGACAAGACTAGCCTGTAACTAGACAGCACCATGAATTAAGTGAATAGAGAGGCTGAAGGAAGGACCTCTTGGTAGCCAGTCTGACCCCGGCCACTCCTTACAGGCTCCTGCAGCGCTCCTGCCTGGGGAAGACTGAGTTAGCAGAATCCTAACTAGTCAGAAAGCCTGGGACAGCTGCAGAGCCCCAGCATGCTTTTCCTTTGCACACCTCCCAGCTCAGCTCTCTCTTGACTTGCTTTGAGATCCCCAGGGAAACTTAGCAAGTCCTCAGAAGACACAGCCTGTTAGTTACTAGCACAAATCATCCAAGAACCACTATCAGTCAGGAGGCAGGAGCCTGGGTCAAGTACAAGTTTCCAGACTCTGGAAGCTCAGAACTATTTGTTTCAGCAGCTCCCCCAAGGGAGGACATCTCAGGAACAGGCACATGGCTCCTGCTCCCAGTTCCCTTGCATACCAGATGAGGAATTCCCCCACCCATGCCTGCCAGAGCCAGGACATAGTAGGGCAGCCTAATTTTTGTCCATGTGAGCCAAGCCCTGGGGCCAGAAGGACAGAGAGGCAAATGAGGGGAAAAAGTTACCGCTGCTTTCGCCTCGGCAGCTTTGGCTTTCTTCAACCTGGCTTTGCAGGCATCCAGATCCAGGCGGCGGTTCTGCAGGATCCTTCGCTCTTTCTGGAAGGGACAGAAAATGGGTAAGAGCAGACTGCTTAGGAGCTGTTGGGGACAAGCTACCAGCTAGGAATCAAACCTATTTCCTTATCAAAAAATGCTAGGGAGAAAGAAGCAGTTGCTATGTTCATCTTGTTAGCAAGAGTTTTGGGCCTGGCTGCCAGGGATACAGGCTAACCTTCTGCAAACAGGTCAGCCTACGGGTGGGTGGTGCCCACTAAGCTGCAGGAGTCAGGAAATGAGTTACCTTCCTCATGCATATCAACTGGCAATACTTCCCTGCCACAGAGGGAACCCTGAGCAGATCTAGGATTGGTATTCCTCTATCTTTGCATTCTTTGAGGGGAGAGGTATGGAGTCCTCCGTTCTCATAGGGAAGGAAAATGAGTTCTTCCAGCACTGTTTCCCTCTCCCCCCACCCTTCTCATCTTCAGTGATGTGACAAACTTCCCTTTCCCTGCTACCATACTTACAGATATGGTTCGCCAGTCCCCTTCCAGGAAGTTGCGCAGTGGGGTCAGGAAGTTGATTGAGGCAGAGTGGATGAAGTCCCGTTCTGCTGCACCTAAGCGCCTTTGAGTCTCTCCAACTTTTATCAAGGTCTTCCCTGCAATAACAGGAGCCTTCAACTCCAGAAGAAACCAATTAACATTGTGTTGGCTTCAGCCAACTTGCCCAGAGCTACCACGTTCCAGTGTTGGGGGACAAAGGCACAGTGTACTCTGCCTGGGCAAGGTGACCATACCCATACCACACCAGCTTCAGTCCTAACTACAGTTTGCTTTTAGCTTGAGGCCTCTTCTCAGCTGCTCCCGGTGCAGCTTTGATCTTATCTATCTGCTGAGGCACTTACTCTACTTATGTCCTTTTACTGCTACACCTGCTTGCGCAGAATGATCTTTGTCTCATAAAACAGACACAGGAACAGAGCAGCAAATTAAAAAGCACCAGAGCAGAAAAAAAAATGAGTTGATTAGGCAGCACTGGCTATAGATGCAGTTATAGCTGTTCTGCCTGTAACAGGACTCACTATTGAACAACTATTGATTTGGAGAGCAGTAACAAAGCTCATGGCAGAGGCAAGGACAGCTGGAAGTTAAGGCTATGCTTCTGCGCAGCTCTGCTTCTTAAAGAAGCCCAAAATTCCACCAGGAAGGGGCAACTTAGGATTTAAGAGCAGAAAGATGCTCTGCATGGTCAGGAAGGGGCCTGCTGAGGCTTGTAGCCAAGCACCAACCTTCCCAAGTCTGTTTTCTTATTCTCTTTCTGCTGAGAAAGATTTCCACCCTCCACTTGCAGGACAGTTAAAGGATGGTTCTCCTGTTCAGAGTCTAGAGAAACTCTGTGCAACTAGACACCACCTTAGACCAACAATATGCTCTAACTGGACAAAGCTAAAGCCATTCACTGCAATTCTCTGTTCAGGCTAGTTTAGAAAGCCACAGAAATAGCACAGAATAGTTTGTGTATTGTAACTAGTTCCACTAGCTACCCTGGATCCATGTGTCTATTTCTTCTCTAGCTCTGCCAGACTTGAGGACTGTATTAGGAATGGAGGGACCCCTGCCCCTTTTCCCCCACAACATGAAGCATGCTTTGCTGTGGAGTAAGACTTGGCTTCCTACTCCAGATGGGCTGTTTGCTTCTGTGCTAGAGAAGATTCTTCTCTGGCAACAGTTTTGACATGCTAATAGGCAGGTTGCCACAGGGGGAGCAGGCTACCCTGCCCCCTTCCAGAAGCATGCTGCAGAAGTCTTAACCCAAAACCGTAGTGGGGATACTCTCTTAGGAAGGGGTGGATTCCCAGGGCTTTTTAATTAGCCAGGCTGACTTACCGTAAGGTGTCCCTGGCCCAAAGTCATTAGCTGCTTCTGTCATGTACTGTGCCAACAGCTCCCCATTGGTGACCCGGGAAGGCACCTTCCGGTCAAGCTTCTCATAGAGGAATTCTTCTACTCTGGCACCTGGAATGAGGATACCACCAGTGTTACAGGATGGAGGATGAAGGAGGGGCCCTTGGAACTGGCATTCAGGGCAGCCCACCCCATGCAGGCTTCAATAATGCATTGGATAGCAAGCACCAGGAGAAGGTGTCCCCTCTCCGATCCTCAGGAGCGCTGCCAGGCTGTGTAGGGCAGCAGCCAGTCATCTCTCAGCTACATAGGGAAGGAAGAACAGGCCCTGCAAAGACGTGTTTCCTCCAGCCCCCACAAACTCAATGCAACAGGGCTGTCTGCCAGAGGGCATGTCTTTTTACACTGAGCTGCAAGTGATATTTGACCTTCAAGCATTAGAGGAAGCTGGACTTACTAGGGTTTGGCTGTAGCAGAACTTCAGTCTGACGCAAGATCTTCTCTGTCCAGTTCTTTGTGCAGTCTGCCCTGGCCAGAAGGTTTTCAAAGTGGGCATCTAGTTCAGTCTTCTCAGCCTGGCCCAACTTTTCTTCAGTAAACTGCAGGAAGGAGGTAGTCATTAGAAGGTCCGTTCTACTAAAGCAAAATTACAGTGTGCTACAGGTCTATTAAGAGACACTGAGGCTTCTTCTGTCTCATGCATTTATCTTAGAGTAGAGCTAAAAAGCCTTCAACGTGTCATTTTTTTGTTCCAAGGCATCTTTCAGGGGAAGAGGGCAAATTTTTGCCTAAGAGTGGAACAAGCCTTGAGCTAAAAATAGAGTCCAGGTTTAAAAGGTGTTCCAGAATAAGTAACTTTTAATAAGGTCTGGTACAAAAATACTCTAGTTGTGAGGAATCTATTTAAATGTGCACACGGCTTGCAGTACTTCATGCAGGAGAGCAACAGACATCTTTCCGGTGAGGCAAGGTGCCAGCTCCCTTCACCTCCTCCTAACCAACTCTATGTCCTGCAAACCCAGTGGGATCAGAAATGCCACTACCACCTCACAAGTCAGGCTTTCGTCTCATCTTATTAGACAAGCATGTACACAACGTCAGTTTTGCTACAGGGCTTGCGAGTGCCCTCTGACAGCCATCAGACTGACAGCATCTGAGCAAGTGCTGCCTCCCAGCTCACCTCCTGCCTTGCTGGCAGTGAGCTGCCAACTGAGCATCTGAGGTTTAAGGAGGCTCAAACTCAGGATTTAAATAAAAATGGTTCCAGCAAGTGACTCTTCCTCTAGGACACACTCTGAAGCGGGGTATTGAGAGAAATATAATGGTGTCCGAGTTTTCTCAGCACTCGGATTCATACTGGCAATGGACTCTCCTTCCCTCTGTGATTCCTTTTAAGTTTAAAATTAGCAGCAGGGAAAAGCAGGCTGTGCAAGTCTTCAGTGTTTTCATACTGGGCAGTGACATCTGACAAGCAAGGTTTGTCAGTCTGGAAGTATAGTGTCAGATGGCCTGGACACCCCCCATTGCTTCCGTGGGGGATTTCTGAGAGAACAGCCCATTCCCTCTCATCCCATCCCCATTTTCCACTTGCTTCTCTCAGTGAAATTGGCCAACTTCAGTGTATTTTTAAGCACAATTTCCTGCTCTTGATGGAACCAGCATCTTGTTGGATCATACTAAAAGATCCCTTTAGACAGCTATGCCACTTAGGATCCTACAGAAGTTGCAACTGTCCTTTTAGACCTTGTTGCTGGCCTCTGGTGCCACTGTTGAGTTATCAGGACGTGGTACTGTACAATACCTGGTACGGTCAGGTGCCAAGAGATTAAAGCCTAGCTAAAACTCTTAGATGAAATACAACTCCTGTCTGATCTGCCACTTGTACCTTCTCTTCTCCCCTCCCCTATCCCTAGCTCTAGATGGGCCAAGATGCCCTCTTCATGGGGTCTCGGTCTGGTGTCTGCTGCCCCTCCTGAAAGGCGTTCTGGCAAGCTCTGTTCCTGTGGCTCCCCAACAGCCCCAGCTGCATTCACATCCAGTACAGTGCTGGGAACAAAGCGAGATAAGGAGCAAGCCCAGAACCAGCACGTGAGGCAGGCAAACAGCCTTTAGGAGTCCTGTTACCAGCCCTGCACAAATGTTACTAGATGTCAGAGATATATAAGCCCTGCAGGTATGTTTACACAGTGACCTGTTTGGGCAAGACTGGAGTTAGAGCCAGTGAACTGCTTTGCCAGATGTCGGTGGTGACAGATACTCAACTGCAAGGACAGTCACACTCCCTCCTGCAGCTCAGCGAGGACAGAGTCATTGCAGCCATGCATAACCAGGGATTGCTTCACCCGTCTCTTCCTCAGCACCAGTAGCCCCTGGTTACTGGCACTTATTTTCAGCTCAGTCTTGCCATGGCCCCCTGGCTATTGCTGGACATGGCTAAAAGCAGATTCAAGGCGAGAGGGTGTTTGTATTGCTTTGTACCTAACGTCTATGATTGTCTTTGGGGGACACACACGACTATCAGACATGCGTGAGCGGCTGAGGCTCTCTTCCTCTGTCACTGTTGGAAGCCCAGGGCTGTTTTCAGACTCTGCCAGGCTGGGCTGAGTCACTGCCATGCAGCAAACTGGGGCTTCCCAGGTATTTGGCACCAATTCGAGTCATCTGTTTAAGAGCTTTCTTAAACAAGCCAAGACTCTTTGATGCAAGCATAACAGTCTCTCTCGCCCCCCCTTTCCCAGACAGTTTTTTGAGATCTCATCTCACTTTCAAGTCCAGCTCTTCTTCCTGCAGTTTAGACTCATCCTGCACCAGCATCTGCCCTGGAGCTGTCAAGCCTAAACCCAGTTTCTTATTAGCTGAATTTAGTCAGCTTCTTACAGCATTTCTGCAGAGTCAGATCACTGCTGAAGCCCTCCAGCATCTCCACAGTGCTACTGCCAGCCTCTTAAATCACTCCAGCTCTGGGGTCCTTTGCTATATTCACAAGCAGCATCTCTAAGCATCACTGTCCTTTGCAGCTGTTTTCTGCAACCCACCCCTTCGCCTGCTGGAGTGGAATAACATGGGTCATTTGCACAGGACTTTGCCAGGGAGCAGCCAGGACTCAAACTCAGTTCTTGTCTCAAGTCAGGCACTAAAGCTGTTTGTCTTGCAAGAGGGCTGAGGACAGGCACCATGACCACTGCAAGCCTGGGGGCTATGCCAGAAGGGGAGGATGGGCAGGAATCTTAGTCACAGCCTGTGGCTCCAAAGGGTCAGGCAGGAAAACAATGTCTTATTCAGGCTTTCTTTCAGCACTGGAAGGCACAGCATGAACATCATGAAGTGGGTGCAAGTGCATGGGAAGCTGTAACTCACATGCTGGGAGACTGTTACTCCATTTACACTTAATTCCCTTAGTGTCTCCCTCACCCCTGTCCCAGAAGTCAGCTATGCTGCAAAGTCCAGAGCCAGGCACAGCCTTGGGGCAGTTGGTACCATTTCATTGCAGGTTTCTGCAGAGGGTGCTCTTTTTCCTCCCCTGCAGCACACTTCTACCTCCTTGTCTGTGCGTGGGGAGTCACTGATCCAGCTCAGCTTGACCTCTAACAAGACTTTTTAGATGGATCAGAGAACTCATTTGACTTCACAGCACTACTGGGAATGTGCCATCAGGTGCAGGGGAGAGCAGGACCACCTCTTGCAGGAGCAGCTTGCAGTGAGATCATATGAAGATTCTCATGAAAGCACAGCCAGCGAAGGAGATTAGGGGTAAGTTACACCACCTTATCCTATGAGCTGGTTCTTTTTCTTGTCTGGTGCAAGTGGACATCTGAGCTTTCAGGTGGCAACAGGTCTCAGATGCTGATCTGCTCTTAACTGGCTACCCAAGTCAGTGTCCCCAGTGAAAAGCAAGGTAGAACAACAGCAGTTTATGAAGTCTGGCTACTTAAGTACTTCAGGCAGAACTCTCCCATAAAGGATTTCTGTTCCTAGGAATTTGTTTTCATAACACTTTCAGAAATTTCATTGTTTTTCCTTCCCATTGAACAGACATAAGATTTCACTGTGAGGCCAAGAGATGCAGGAGAACAGATGAGCTGATCATACACTCATGCCTCCTGACTGTAAAAAGACAGATTAAAAATATTTTGTGTCTTGCTGCTCCTGGACTAGAGGCATTGCTGCCTTCTGCAGCACCAAATACTCCAGACTCCCACAAATGGGAGGGTTATTTGGTTTTATCAAGTTGACCTACAGGCTTGGTGCATATCCACCTGGGATAGAGTCAGGGTGGGCTGAGCACATGCAATTGCAATGCCTGGGAACCTTAAACTCCTCCATCCTGCTGTGGTAGAACTACTCCCATTTGTTTTCTAGAAAACCTGATGGTTAGATCAACAGTCCTGCCCTGAACCAATTCCAGGATCTGCATCCTGGGATCACGTGCCAGGTCACAGTGCTGAGAGGCTCCACTGATCCTGCCCTGCAGGAAGCATCCCTGCAGCTGACCCAGCTGAGCACCACTCCCATCTTTGTGCAGGGAAGCTGATGAGGTGATTAATAATGCAGGGCAGCCTTTTGTCAAGTGCCACTCTTGCTCTCCAGGAAGAGGAGAGTCGTGCTGCATTCCAGCGCATCAATAATTCAGCCAAAGGTTGGGTTTCCTCTGGGAGGCTTGGCTGGCCAGCAGGAACGCTAGATGCATTATCAGGGCCCCTGTGGGCAAACAGGCTGACAGATCGGGAGAGCAGCACTTGGGTGACAGGCCCAAAAGAAGCAAGACCGTGCTGGATTGCAGTTAGGGCAGCTGCCTGCATTCACAGCTCAGGGGGAAAAAATCCCCTTTCCCCAAGAGAGTCGGTAGAGACACTGCTGGGATGTCAGGAGGGCGAGCAAGTAGAGCTGAGCTGGATGGGTCCCTCTGCACTACAGCTACAATACCCAAAAAGGCAGTGCCTACAGCCCTAGCGACTAAAGGCCATCAAGGTTAGGCTTTAAAAAAAGCACATGCATTGTTTTCTTTGCTGAAAGCATTAGCACCTTACTCTCCTTAAAAGAGAGGGCAATAAAATCCCAGTGCTCCCACTGAGTTATGCCAATCCTACAGCTGTTTTGCACAATGCAGCATGAGTTGACTTGTGTCTTTTCCAGGCTTTGGTGATTTTTCCATCCCTCTCCCCTCCAGCTGGCCCAGGCCTGTATGCTGTGAGCTCTGACAGGGTAGCTGCAGCGCCCTTGCAGAGGATCTGGTGGCAGAGTTAAGGTCCTTGTACCACTTGCAGGGTGCCCAGTTCTTCCAGCTGGACATTACTTATGACTTTCCACCTTAAATCACAGATCAAGCTAGGGCCAGGAGTCTTAAACCAGGAATAGTCTCCTGCACCTGCCAGCAGATTTGGGCCATTGGATTTTCTGAAGCCTCTGAACAGCTCAAAATGCCCAGGTTGTGGTAACATTTGCTTTTTCGGTGATCAGAGGCATGACAGAATCAGTTGAGGCAAATCTACCTCCCACCTTGTACAGGGTTGCATTAGGAAAGAAGCCATAGCCACTCAGTCAGCATCTAAAAACTACCTGAATTTCAGTGGCTCTGGACCAGATACAGAGTATGTTTCAAGTATTTGGTCACCAGGAGTCAGGAAAGCTAGGCTGTGAGCCAAGTGAAATGGTGCTAGAGGACAGAAGGAAGCCATTAACAGGACAGCGTGGTTAACTCATGAGCAAGGCATTTAAGAGAGGAAAAAATACTGCCCTTGTAAATTCATAGGCATGTTTCAAATGGAAACATGCTCTGGCCCATACCTCTTGCCTTTAAAACACTGTTCTTAAGTCACCTCCTGTTCTCTTGACTTTTAAGGTGTCCAGCAACCAAGGTATCAACCCCAGTAAGGTCAGCAAGCATCAGGTCTATTTTATCTATTAGAGATAAAAGTCTATTTTATCACCAGAATTCAGGGAGATGGGGGAGTCTGTCTTTCTTCAGGAGCTTCAAGATAGAGTAAGTCAACCTCTAGCTGCTGGTAGTAATTACATTAGCAGTGGGATAAGCACCCAAAAGCTGTACTCACGCTTGGGCAATTTCACCCAGAGCCAGTTTACATCAGAACTGACAAAAGACAGACACATACAATTATTTCCAGACAACCCTGAGAGAGCCTGGCTTGCAGCCTGTCTAGAACAGAGACATCCAATGTGTTACCTTTGAAAGGAGAGATGCCAGTTCTGTAGGGAAGATGGAGCAGTTCACATAGTTTGGGATCAAACCCACTTACTGATAACTGGAAGGTGCAGCTGATCAAAGAGAAAGGTCTTATACTTCTTCAGTAAAGATGAAGAGATTGACCTGTTTGAAGTCTGTCTGCAGGTGCTGCAGCTGTTAGGGGCTATGTGATGCATGCCCTCTGAGGATACTAACTCGATGGCTGCGACCGGTGGTGCAATCCCCAAGCGAGATGCTGAATCCTACAAGAGTTCTATATCCTTGCAGCTGACCAAGCCTAGAAGCTTGTTCCCCACTCCCTGGGTAGCAGAGCTGACCACCACCTTCTCACCCCAACTTCTACCATCTGCTTTGCTTTTCTGAAGGAGGTCATAAGAGATGCCATGAAGCCCACAGGACACTGCCTGGTCAGGGAGCTGCATACACAAGCCTTTAAGTAAGATAGTTACTGCTTTGTATAAGCTTTGGGGAGATACTAATCACCTGCTTCCTCACAGCCACCTCTGTCCTGCTCCTGCTTGAGATGAGTACAGGATTTGTCCACCCAGGAGCACATAAGCCCTTCAAGCTGCCTAGCTTCTCCTCTGGTAGAAGTCCTGCTAGCTGGTGCCTGAGCTAGGAAGAGCCATGTAAAGGCAGCAGTGGGTTTTTGAGTTGTTTTTTGGTTTTGTTTGTGTTTGTTTTTTCTTCTCTCATGAGAGAGGTCCTAGTCCAAAATCCTCCATCCAGCACCTACATTAGGTTGTATTTGACAAGTTTCAAACCAGGACTGCTCCTGCCCTAAGCCTCAGTGAAGCCACCCCAGAGGTGGCACGCTGACCATGCTCTGTCTCCTTTCCCCCTCGCTAAGCAATGCTACAGCCCTTCTTTGAGTTAAGAAGCGTGTTGGCCAGACAGCAATAGCTAATGCTGTCTGAGTGGCACAGCACATAATGGCCAGTCCATTTATCTCCCAGTCATTGCAGTTCCAGTAAAACATCACTTTGTTAAATGCCTGGAGCCAAAGAAAGCATCTCCAATGCTATAGAAAACCAAGCTTATTCTAGGCAGGTCCTATTCCCCTCCTAGATCTGCTGTGCTAGAGTGATACAAACCCAATTGTTACTGCCAACAGCAGATCTCAACTGTCATTTGTGGCTCTTGGTGGAGATAGGGCAGTGCTCACCCACACTAGCAGCAGGACTCTGTGGGGACAGCCCAAATAGGCCTAATTCCCTCAGCAATTACATCTCAGAAAGTGGTTTTCAGCTTCAGTGATCCATTTCCTTCCAGTCTCCCCTCCTCACACAAACACTTGCACGCTGTCTACAAGTACCAGTGCCCATTTTGTTTCAAGAAATTACTATTGTAATTAGGCATATGAATATTCATATACAGGATTATGTGGAGTAGGTGTAGCAGGCAGAAGCCACTATTTATAAATGCCTCCTTGCTCTAGAATCACTGTGTGCAGACACTGTTCCCATGCTTGTCTCCTTCCTACGCCCTGAAGCTGAAAACCACTTATCAGAGACTTACAATAAGGCTTCTAAACACAAGATTTCTTTACAGCATTTCTTCCTTTCTTCTGCTACCAAGGTCATTTGCATGAGAACAGCATCTTTAAGCTTTCCATCTGCTCCTTATTTTGCACCTGTAGTTAATATCTCTCTTTTTCATAACATATGACTCATTGGCACGGCTACAGGAGGTGATATCTGTTTACAGGAGACCAGTTCCTAAAAGAGCCAGAACTACTCCACTGCACAGAAGGCTTGGAACAAGACAGCACTGCTCTGTTTGTTTATCAACCCCCACACAATAGGTAGAACAAGAAGCCCAGTCCCAGAGTCACCACCTGGACTTCACTTTTCAGGCAGGATCCCAACCAACTCTGACTTGCCTCTTTCCTCTCCCGCCCAGCCGAAAGCAGTTTTCCAGTTGTTATGCCCAAGAAGTGGACAGACTCAGAAGTCACACCTCACCACCTGCTGCACACTTCGCTCCTCAGGGGTAGCCACATTTACTTCACGCCACAGCTCCAGGGAGTCACTGCATCCCCAGGCAGCTCCTGATCTCAAGTTTGTGAAGGACGGTCCCGATGCCACATTAGCCCACCAAGACACGGCTTGCTCAGCCTCAGCAGCTCCTCCCCATCACTTTAAGAGTACCGTGTTTTGTCAGGGCCTGGGAGCTACTGTTACCTGACCTCCTGAGGGACTGAGGTGCAGACCATCTGCAAGGCCATCTCTACCACATCTCCGTAGCAAAAGGGAAACAGTTCCCCGATGGGTCCGTGCACAGCTAACTGAACAGCTGTTTGCAAGATAAGCTTTTCTTTAAGAACAACCATTAGGCAAACAAAGTCCTCTCCACGCTCCTCTCTCCCCTGCCCCAATCGACGTATTGGTTAGAAGCATCTCTGGGGCTGTTTGCCTTATAAACCTTTACCAGACCATCTCACCGCAGCAGCAGCACCAGGGTTTACCTTAGCTCCTGCTCGGGATCGTTCAGCACCACTCGGAGCCCCCAGTGCCCGGAGGTGGCTGCTCCGGGGGCTGTGGCTCACTCAGGCAGAGCCATCCACCTCCAAAAATCATTCTCCAGCCTCCCTCGGGCTGGGGGGAAAACCACCCTGCCTCTGCCGTGGCCTCGAACCGCGGGTCCCGGGGTGCGGCGCAGAACGCTCCGTGTCCGTGCGATGGGAGGGAGGGAGGCAGCGGGAAGACGCTACCGGGGGAAGGCCCGGCGGCCCAAGGGGAGCCCCGGCGGCGGGCAGGCCCGAGCCACCCCCCCACCGCCTCCACCGCCTCAGGCGGGCGCCGTTACCACGGCGACGCGCTGCGGCCCAGCCCGCCTCACCTGCATGGCGCGGGAGAAGAAGACCCCCGCGTCCGACGCCAGCTTCTTCACGTTGAAGTCCATGGCGGTACCGGGAGCCGGAGCCTCCACCGCACCGCGCCCCCCGCTGTCACCGCGGCCGCCGCGCCGCCCGCCCTTTATAGCGCCGATCGATGCCCTCCTCGAGCCGCGCCGTGGACTCTTAAAAGGGCTATGGCTCACCTGTGGGGCCTCCCAGCGCAAAGCCAGGCGGGCGAGCGGGAGGCACGGCGGCGGGAGAGAAGTGTCAAACGAAGAGGTGGTATGACGGGGTCTGGTCTCCCCGGGAAGCCCCTCGGCGGGCCGGGGGCGTGGGTGGCGGCCACGGCCCCTTTAAGGGGGGCCGGGGCGGTGGAGGGAGCTGTCAGCCGCCGCCGAATGGGCGCTCGCGCCGCCCCCCCGCCCCTTCCCCTCGCCGCTCAGCCGCACTCGCCGCCGCATCCTCGAGCCAGGCCCGGGGATGCGTTCCGATAGGTCCGCCGGCAGGCAGCTCGCCGCTCTTATTGGCTGGAGGGGGGGCCGGGGGCGGTGGCTCTGCACCGCCGCCGTTGGCCCCGCCCCCGCCCAGGGTAGGCTGCGGCGCGGGGGAAGGAGACGCTGCCCTTCCGCGGCCATGGCGCGCGGCGGGGGGAGAGGGCGCCGAGCGGGGCCGCGCGCACCCCCCGCCACGGTGAGTGGTGCCGCCCGCGTTCCCTCGCGGGGGCCGGGCTCGGCGGGCCGCACCATTGCTGGGGAGGGGGGGGAGCGGAGACCCGGGGACCCCCGGGTAGAACCGGGCCTGGGGGGGGGGGGGGACTCACCGGGGTGCAGAGGGTACGGGACCCCCCCGGGATGCACGCGTGCGGGAGGGTTAGGGCTGCCTGGGGTGCGGGTGGTGCCCCGGGGTGCATGAGTGCAGGGGGCCCGGGGGATGCTCCAGGGGTGCGAGGGGCCTGAGGGACCTCAGGGCGCGGAGTTATGGGGGGTGCCCAGGGATGCAGGGGGTGTGGGGATGCTCCGGGGGGGGGGGGGCAAAGGGCCCGGGAGCCCTGTTTGCAGGGCCCCAGCTTGCTGCAGTGCTGGTACGGGGTGTCCCGTGGGGAACTCCCTGCATGGCCGGTGGGTTTAACACCCCCAGCGCCCTGGGGTCCCGTCACTGCTTCGCCCTGAGAGTCCGGGGCACGCAGGGCTGTGGGGAGATGGCCCGGACAGAGGGGTTTCACTGGTGCCTTGCTGCGTGTGCTCCCCAGCCAAGCGTCGTAACCCCCAGGCTGTTTTCTGTGCCCAAAATCTCTTGCACTTTGCTCTCCTCATCTCCGCTCTGGCCAAAACATTACCTTTAACCTTGTGGGGAGAGTCCGTTGTCCGTGTCTGGTCCCTGCGGGATCCCGCCACCCCGAGACCATTTCCGAACGCGGCTCCCAGAGGGGGTTATGCCAACCCACGGGCCGTGGGGTGTGAGGTTGCTGTCAGCCGTGGGGTCAGGCAGGAATGGGGGGTTGTCACGCGGCTGTAACACCCGGGGTGGGTTTAGCGTGTTGGTGTGGGGAGATGCCAGAGCCCGGTGTGGCTGGAGCATGGTCACACGCGGGGTGAGAGCAGCATCTCCTCGCTGCAGTGAAGGTGGCTTGCTGCAAAGGCTGGCCTGGCAGAGAGCAGGGCCAAAGGGTTTATAACTTTGTGGTGTTTAAAAGACCAACCACCCTCCAGTTTCAGTATGTCATTCTGTAGCTCTGTCCTTGACGTGAAGCACGTTCCTCCTCCCCAGCTCCCAGCATGGCCAGGAAAGCTCTGAGTAAACTCAAGCAGCATTGAAACCTTTTTATATGGGGACTGCAGACAAAATCCCAACCGTGTGCAGCCAGTTCTAGTGTATGTAGAAGTCTCTGGCAGCTGTGGAGTCCAGGGATGCTGCTGCTGTAGAGCAGTTTGGGAATCTGCCCCTGTGGTTGGTAGGACAAGCAAAAAAAATTGCTGCTGTTGGTGAGAAGATGCTTTAGATCTCCTTGGCTCTAGCGGCATTGCTGCTCCAATGACCTGGTGTGTGGTTTGTGAAGTGCTGTATGAGGAGGTGCAGGTCGTGTGTTCCCTTCACTCACTTGATTTTTCTCCTCTTTCTGCAGGAGGAGGATTGCTGGATGAAGGCTGACCCCAGGACTCTGAGCCAGATGTCAGAGAAAAGTTGGATTTCTTTGTGAGCAGCTCACGCAGCATCCACAAGTGCCCTTCCCCTTTGTGGCTCCTGGAGGTGCTGAGATCCTCGTGCAGAGATGGCATTTAGAAGGACAGAGGGAATGTCCATCATCCAGGCCTTGGCGATGACCGTGGCAGAGATCCCCGTGTTTGTTTACACAACGTTTGGGCAGGTACAACAAGTGGGAAAAGCTTTTCCGTTGCATTCCTTGGATTTTCTCTTTGGGCTTTGTCTGTGTTAGTTGTGAGGGACAGAGGCATGACGGGGTGATGCTGGGGGACCTAGGCAGTTTGAGGGTTTGTAAGATTTGCATGAACAGTTTGGGGTGGTGGGAGAGAGCTGCTCTGGGTGGGCTTGGACAGGGGAGAGAAGGGCTTCCCACATCTCTTCCTGGGAGAAACGCCCAGGTTCAAGCTTCCTCTTTGTCAAAGACACTAAAAAAAGACTTGTTTTAAAGCAGAGTAATACATTTCCCACCTGTAGTAGTGCAATAAAGCTCAGCTACCAGGGTTTCACAGCTGAATTTGGGTAGCCTGGATTGCATCTGTTACAAGCTGTGTGCAAATTTTGCAGTGTGTTTTGGTAATGAGAACTGAGACAGGTTCTCTAGCTTCTGCCAAAATGATGCTCTGCAGTTTCTCTGTTGCTAAGTCTTAGTTGTGTAGCAGGGGCTGTGTTTTGTGGGTGGGAGGGGGAATGCCAAGGTGTCTTATGTTTGACTACTTTTAGAAAAAAAAAAAAGGGTGGTGGAATTGGTTTTTCATCGTTGCTCTTTCATATCTTTTGTGTTTAAAGTCTGTCTTCTCTCAGCTGCGGCTATCTCCAGGCCTGCGTAAGGTGCTGTTTGCTACAGCTCTTGGGACAGTTGCATTGGCTCTTGCAGCTCATCAGCTGAAGCGTCGTCGTCGTCGTAAGAAGCAGATTGCTCCGGAGAAGTGCGGCTTTAAGCCCGGAGGAATCACAGTGCCCATCTTGCCAACCAGAAGGGTCTCCTCCGTGAAGAAAGGTTGGCCTTGCAGAAAGGGAAAATCTCCAAAAGCCTTTTGTGAGGGAGCAAAGAGGGTGTACAGGGAGTGATGGGAAGTTCCTGACAGCTGGGAGGAGAGGAAAGCAAAGCCATTTGTGTAGTGCATCGATGCAGAATGAAATTAGAAGCCTGGAGCACAGTGCCATGCACGCAGGGTTAGTGGAGGAAAGGGAGAGACCCTGAGCTCAAAGCCCTTGCGAGAAAAAAGTGTCACTGAGGTTTTTACCAAGGTTTGCAGTTCCCATCCCCCTTCCTACGGAAAGACCGTGGACCTGTTACACCATGCCTCCCCCGATAATAATGGCATGCGGGTACACGGTGACCTGGTTGCATATTGATCTCGGTGATGCCAATATGATGCCTGACCCAGGAGTCCCACGCGCAGCCGTGTCAGCGAGGTTGGGCGCCGGAGGGGAGGGTGGCCTGGGCCAGGCTGGGGAGTCAGGAGTGTCTGTCCAGCTCTGCGGCAGCTCCCGGACCTTGGGCAGCTTCTTCACCTGATTCTATTGATTTTTGGGGTAAGACTCACCCAGGTCCTCAGCAAAGCACTTTAGGGATTAAACATTTGTTTTATGAAACATATGAAAACCTTTAAGCATTTTTAATAATAACTAAGGGAGCAATGTCCATGCTCTGCCTGGCCTGAGGGAAGCTGGAGGGGGTTCTTCCTTGATGCTCTCCGCTTGTGCTTGCCTCCTGCCATCCATAAGTGGTAAATAAATACTCATTCCTGAGCCTCAGATCCCCACTGATACCAGCTTTTTAGTGTCTCAGAGCAAAATAGAGCATACAGGAGATCCGTGACTCATTTCTAGGTATTGGATACTGCTTTGCCCATCCACAGTCACACTTGACAGGGCAATGTTCCCCTCCCTATTCACAGCTGCAGTGAACCTGGCCTAAAATCTTGTTTTTGTGTGACCTTCCCAACTGCAGGATACTCCAGCAAGAGAGTCCAGAGTCCTGGCAGCAAGAGCAATGACACGCTCAGTGGGATTTCCTCCATCGAGCCCAGCAAACATTCCAGTTCCTCCCACAGCCTCACCTCGGTAAGGACCTTCTCGGCCGGGCTGGGAGAAACAGGGCTGGGAGATGCAAGCGCGCCTATCTGTGCAAGTGCGCCTACCTGGAACAAGATCACAAAGTCCTTGGGCTTGTGCTGGCCAATGGATAATGCCAAAGTTTTTGGAGCAAAACAGGTTATGGCATAATTATAGGGCAGGTTCTGATATTAACCTCAAATTGATGGTCTGGAGCTGCCTGTATGAAATTAGAGCAGCATTATCCTGTGGCCACGAGCCCCAGGGTACATCCCACTTCTTTGGCCAACGGGGGCTTGCAGGAAGGTCTTGTGTGTGGGACATGGCTGGGATTCGTCAGGGCTTTCTGTGACCCCTCAAGGAGCGAGGCTGGGTTGTCGCTGGGTCTCACAGCAATGGGGAGCTTGTTTGCTTCCCGCTGTGGTGGGGGTTTGGGTGGCCCAGCAGCCCCTGTGCTGGCACAGCCCTCCTGTGCTGGGGCTACTCACAGGTTGCTTGGTTGGTAAAACCAAGTTAACTACCAAAATCTGATAGCTCTGTTCAGGAAGCAGTGCAGGTTGAAAACACAGCCTAGTGATTCTATTTCCTCCAAAGCTGAAAGCAGCCTATAAATACAGGTAATTCAGGCTTGACTGGGCAGCAGAAGTCATCACTGCTTATATCCACCTCTTGTCAGTCCAAACACAGGATTGGGGAGCATTTGTGGCTTCAAGACCTGTTTTACATCCCACTTGCTCAAAGCCCTGTGTGCTGCTGTTGGAGCAGCAGGTGGCACAAGCAACCTCTGCAGTTTTGTGCACTGCAACTTACTGCGAAACATCCCCTCAGTGTCACCCACTTGGGCTCCGTGTCTGATTAGCAATATTGGGGCAAGAGAGGGAAAAATCACCCCTTCGAAGGGAGCTGTTGGCTAGCAGAACCCTACAGTATGTGCAGGCATTGCTGTATTTTAGCTTGTCCTGTATGGTTAAAGTACCAGAAAGTTGCCAAAAATCTGTGCTGGCCAAAGTGTGTCTCCAGCAGGCGGCAGTGCTGGCACGGTGCTGGGCGTGCAGCCCTGCACCCATATTCCCCTGGGGTAACTGGGATATGATGGGATGTGTCAGTGAGGACCAAGCTGTGTCCAGCTCCGGCCTCCCTACCCCTGCAGGGATGTCCATTTAATTCCCCTGTGGCTTCTCCCTTCCCACAGATGCCGTCTGGGTTTTGTATCATTGAAGTCTGTTTCTCTTCAGATAAAAAACTATGCAAATTCCTTTTTCCACTGCTGGTGCATGGGTGGGGATATCCACACAGAGAGGGATCTGTACCCGTACCCCCTTCATTGTGTGGGAGCTGAGCATCTGTGACACTGTACTCATTGCTTTCATGTTACTTGATGGAAAAACAGCTCATCCTTCACACAGCTGCAGTTTCTGCCTGCTCTCTCATCTGCTTCCTGGGAGTCGTCTTTGCCATCTAGTAAATAAGTCAGCACCAGTGAACTGATGATTTGCAGTTCTGGATCTCAAGGTTATTTGTTAATACTCTGCAGAGATTAACCAATGGAGCCAGGGCAAGAATTAATCTGTCAGACGATTATTGTAGCTTTTTTCTAGTATCAGGGTCACATTTGGACATCTTTCTCTAAGCCACATGAAAACACTGGTCATTGATAGTGTTTGAACCCAGCACTGTACTGAGTCAGACTTTAAAAGACATTTATGCGCTAGTGTGAAATTGGAGAAAGCTGACAATTTGCTGTGTGGACCTTAGTGCTCAGCCCTCCCAGGAGGTTTGTTTACAAAGAGAAGAGCGAGGATCCCCTTGGTCAAAGTCCTGAGCTGCATTTTTGCTGGTAATCTGTTCCTTTGTTTGGACTGTGGTCACTTCCCCCCACTTCCAGTGTTTTTTGCACAGGAAGCTGGGGTCGATATGAACTTTCTATCAAAATCCTTGTGCCTTTGTAGCAATTGCTTTGGAGCTTTCTCAGGCTGTTGCCTCCATCAGTACTCTCCTGGTAGTGCTCATCATTGTACAGCTCACCATTTCCTAATGAGGCTTCAGTGTAAATTGGTTGGGAAGGTATTTCCCGCACAACTTTATGTGCTATCAGAGACACCAGCTGTGGTGCTGAGTGGAGAAGGGGAGGACTTCTCACCTTGTCTCCCCTCTCGTGGGGCTCTTGGCAGTTGACAGCATAGTGTGAACCCAAGCGGGAGGGGGCTGGTGAGCCTTGACACCTTCCCCTTCCCAGGCAAGGGAGTACTGATATGGGGAAACACAAGGGCAAACATGGGGAAGGGAAATGGCTTATCATTGAAATTTAACTGATGGTGGTGTTTGTGTGGTCTTAACATTGCTACCCTTGGAGAGAATTCAAAAGGCATTTGCTGCTCTCTGCTCCTTTCCTGCAGATGGTAGTAGTCAACTCTTCAAGTCCAACACCAGCATCAGCAGGGATGTGGGAGGCCCAGGCAATGGGAGATGCTGGAGCCATTGGTGATTCCAGTGCAGAAAGCCTCTACATTCAAGGTAAACAAGCCAAGGGTGACATCGCCCTGGGGAGGTTGTTTATCCCTGGAGAACAGTATTTTGGAAGTAACACGGCTGATGTTTTAACCAGTTTAGGGATGTTCTCCTTAACTTCTAATCCAAATTAAACCATATTTAACAGGGAAAGAAATAGAATATATTTATTCTTTCTTATCAGTTGGGGAGAGGCTTCCATCTTCACTGGATTGTCTGAGTGAGCAAAGACTCGTGCTGTATTGCTTTGTTCCTAAGTGGCCTGGGACTCTCACAGCTTGTATTTGGTTGTATTGCCAGGCATGGAGCTGTTTGAGGAGGCCCTGCAGAAGTGGGAGCAGGCACTGACCATCAGGCAGAGGGACAGTGCGAGTACCAGCACTCCCGTGCCCTGGGACAGCAAGAAACAGCAAGAGGGCATGTCTGAGAACATCCCAGAGGTAGGTCCCCACTTTCGCCCTGCATTTTTCAGCTGGGGAACATGCTGAAAGACCAGTCTGGGTGTGGGAAGCAGTAATTAGGAGGTTAAAAGAAGAGCAAATTAAGGGCAGAGTTGGGCCAGACTCTGTTTAAGAGCTGTCTATATCTGTGGCTTCCTTATGCAATGTGAGTGGGTGTTTTTAATTTCTTTTTCTTTTTAATAAGTCTCGCCCCCTCATTCCCCAGCTTTTCTACCCACCTTCCAGGATCATGTCAGTCACTGTCATGCAAGTCCTCAAGCAGCAGAGGCTGCGGTAGGAAAAGGCTGTAACAAATGCAGCACCGGAGAGAAAGAAATAGCTTTTTGCCTGGCAGTGTTGTGTCTGTAACTTTTTAACATGTTTGAAAATGGAGATCTTGATGGTCACGATCACTTCCTAGGAAGCTGGGTGGAGAAGCAGAGGCCAGCTGCCTGTGTGTATTAATGAGTAAAGCAAAGTGGGAACTCGGCAGGAGCTAAGTATGCCCCTGCTGACTGAGCAAGTGGGTCAGGGAGATGAGTAACTCGTTCTGCCTACGGCTACAGAAACAAGGTATTTTTGTACAACGCCTTGTTGTCTTGGACTTGAGGGCTATGCAGGGAAGACCTCTGATAAGGAGATTCAAACTAGAATGGCTCAGTGACAACCACGAAGCTAAAGAGAGCAGCTGTAGCCCAGGACTGTGAAAAGAGCTAAACTCCCAACTCTCCAGGAGTTCTCACTGGCAAAAAGTGTTCCCGCCTCTTATAAACAGGGCCTGGTATACTAAGTATGTGGGATATTTGTCTTTTGTGGTGGATAATATTTATCCAAGTCAAATCTGGATTCTCTTGTTGTCTCTCCTTGAACAGTCATATAGTATTTCTAAAACTAACTTAAAAACAGTTGATTCATTATCAAAAGAGATTTCATGCTTCTTGTTAGTGCTTCTGTCTTCTGGGTGAGATACTCATGCAGACACAGGGGCATGAAGGCAAGATGCTGTGTAAGTCTTATTTTTCTCCCTTTTTTTTTTTCTGTCCTCCTGTGCTGCTTACAGCAAACTTTGCTTATGCCCAGCGCCTTAATCCAAGGACTCTTACTCTGTTATCCAGTTCTGGATACTCTGTTGTATTCAACACAGGTTTTCTGATGTGATTCCCTCTTGAAATTAGGCTAAAGGCACAAGTCAGGAGAATTAAGTGATCTGTAACTCATTAAAGTACCTGTTTTTCTGGATGGCAGGTTAAAGTTCTTAAGTTCTTTCTTCCTTTTTTTAACAGCAAACCAAAATTGTGAAGCTAAAAATCCAGAGGGTTTGAATAGGCTATGTAGAAGCTTCCCTTCCCTCACATTATTAGCTGCATTGTAGGATTAATGAGTCCTCTCTCTCATTCTCTCTCTGTCATCATTTAATCTGCAAACTGTAAATCCCATTTTACTGAAAATTTCCTTCCATATTTGTGCTGTCAATCTGTCTCTGCCCAGCTGGCTAACTAAGGGTGCCATTTATGTATGTTCAAGGAGGAGTCCCAGAAAAGGGAGTTCGCCGAGAAGCTGGAGTCCCTCTTGCACCGAGCCTACCACCTCCAGGAAGAGTTTGGGTCTTCACTTCCATCAGACAGCATGCTGCTGGATCTGGGTATGGAAGCTGGGTTAGAAATACATTAAAATGCCAGTTTCCTGTCTGGTTTTATGTCTTTAAGCCAGGCAATGAAGTAGTGACAAAGTGCTGTTTGTGGGGGTGGGAGAGAGAGAGCACAGGAGCTAAGAGGAATGGTAGTCCATAAACTCCAATACATGCCACTTCTTCCTTTCCTCCAGAGAAGACTTTAATGCTTCCATTGACGGATGGGTCATTGCGGCTTCGGACGGATGATGAAGACAGCTCAATTTCTGAGGACTCCTTCTTCTCTGCAGCAGAGGTGACTTAAGTTTCAGCTGTTTGTCAGTCCAGCTGCTTGGAGGGGAGCCACAAAGGCAGTGGAGCTAAACACATCTTGGTAGAGGAAGATGATAAAACATGGAGCAACAGCCCCAAGCTGGGAGGTTCATGATGGATGTTAGGAAAAGGTTTTTAATTAGGGACATAGTGCAGCCCTTTCCAACCAGAATTTCCATGTCATCTTCCTATCTACTGTAGAAAACATGCCATAACAGATAGGAAAGTACTGTAAATCTAATGTAATGTGGCTTGTAAATCTAATGTAATGTGTAAGTTTTAGGGATATTGAGCTGTGTCAGAGCTGAGACAGCTTTGAAACTGGTTGGAAAAGAAACATCTTTGCATGAAATAATTGGCACTGACAAAAGTTTGCTAGCTGAAGAAGGCACATCTTGCTTGTGTGCAGTCTCTGAGTATTTACAAATATTTAACAAGATATTTTGTTCCTCCCATGCCTCTTGCCACCCCTACAGCTCTTTGACTCTCTCCACTTTGAGGAAATACCGTTCCACCTCTCTAAGCCAGTGGCGGCATATGAAGAAGCTCTGCAGTTAGTGAAAGAAGGGAAAGTTGCATGCCGGACACTGAGGTGAAGTGCAAGCTGGAGTTGTGGATCCTTGTGTCGAGGCTCCTTTGAGCAGTGTGAACATGTTATTTGCCTTTGAGCAGCCCTATAACCAGAATAACCCTTTGGGGACGGAAACTCTTAGCATCCTTCCTGCTGGTTTGGACTTCTCAGGGAACTAGCCCCAGATTTTAGGACACATATTAGGAAAGGGTAATTGTTCCAGGAAATTAGTAAAGAGAAATGTACCTGTTCTGTGTGGCTGGCTGGCATAGTCCTGCGCTGCAACAGCCTTTGCGGAGATGCTCTGGTCCCCCAGGGAGCTGTGCAAAGGGAATGTGGTTGTTAATTCCCAGTCTGTGCCTAGGAGAAAGTATTTTTGGGGGGGGAGCATAGTTGTTAGGAACACAGACATCAGGAGAGCTGAAATTTATGCAGTCCTTCCCCTTTCCCTCTAGGACAGAGCTCCTTGGCTGCTACAGCGACCAGGATTTCCTTGCAAAGCTGCATTGTGTCAGGCAGGCCTTCCAGGTGAGAACAGCTCAAGGCTCCCAGGTTCCTGTTCTCCACGTTCTCCTCTGCCAGCACAGGGGTGAAGTCTTTGCCTCTCTAGAGCAAGTAAAAGCAGAAGCAGCAGCAGCTCAAGCTCCCCTGGTGTAATGCTCTAATCCCATCCTGATCAGTTTGATTTGGAGAGGGAGAGGATCCCCTGGTCCCTGTACCCAGCTTGAGCAGTGGTTACATGGCCACTGACGCTGGTTTAGTTCTGGGAAGTTAAAGTTTGGGAATTTCAAAGCTGCCCAGAAGCTGATACTCCCACTTAAGAGCTTTTCACTGGGCTGGAGTCAAACCTCTGAGGTGGGGGGAGCAAGGTTTCCTTCTCCTTGCCGCAGTCCTCTTCTGGCAATGTGTGTCTAGAGCCTGAACAGCAGCTTTTGTGCCCTGGCCCCACTGCCATCCTGTGGCTCCTGTGCCTCCATTCTTGCCGCTTCCAGTCTTCCAGCCTAATTTTAAACTCACTTCCTGGAGAGAGCAGTTTTGATTTCTAGGCTCCAGCTTAATAAAGGTTAATGATACTGGTGTATGCAGCATTGCACTGCTTTGTGTCCTGTCCTTTTTTTCTCCCAACTCAGAATTCATGTGGGCATAGGCACTCACAGGAGGATTCTTGTGTTCCCTTTGCAGGAGCTGCTGAAGGATGAAAGCAATCAGCTGTTTTTTGGGGAGGTTGGGAAGCAAATGGTGATAGGACTGATGTCAAAAGCTGAAAAGGTATGAAGTTTGTGTAATGACTCAGCTGTGTCTTGAGCACAGGCACACTTGTTCCTCCATCCCCACCCAGAACTTGTCCAGTGTGTTGAAAGAAGAAAACTTCATCTGTATGCTGGTTACTACAGCGTACCAGTTCTCAAATCACTGGCTTAGTCACTGGTCATCCCCTGAACAGGGAGATCATTGCTTGCACGGTGTTAGTCCCTTAGTGGCTCAGTTTGCATACAGATGTCCTAGCTACTTCCTTGAAGAAAGTGGAGCAACATAGGTGCTTTGAGTCACAGCTGAGCCGGGGGCCATCCATGCCTCCCAGAAATAAATTCTCTCTGCACAAAAAGTGTTTTGGCTAAAAACTTCAACCACGTGTGTTGATGTTAGCTCGAAATAGAGTAGTCAAACTTTGGTGAAATGTGCCCACAGCTGTTGTACCTTCTGAAGTGTTTTGTTTCTCTTCTCTCCCAGAATCCCAAAGCTTTTCTGGAAAGCTACGAGGAGATGCTGCATTATGCACTGAAGCAAGAGACCTGGCCGACCACCCAGCAGGAGCTGGAGGGAAGAGGGGTTGGTAAAGACGTTATCTCTACAAAGTTGCAGATGAGTTGGAAGATAATGGATGTGTAGGGGCACCCCAGGAGTGAAAGAACTGCTGCTGAAATACGATTACATTGTGTACTTCAGCTCATTGAATTTTGTTGCTTCAAACCAAGAGTAAAGTCTGTCTCTTTTCTTTTAAACCTGTTCCCTTTACAGACTGTTCTGCTCTCTGACAGGTGGTGTGCATGAGTTTCTTTGATATTGTGCTGGACTTCATCCTCATGGATGCTTTTGAGGATCTGGAGAACCCACCCTCCTCCGTGCTGGCTGTGCTGCGCAACCGCTGGCTGTCTGACAGCTTCAAGGAGACGGTGCGTTAAACAGGGAGTCCTTGCGCTGAGCGTGAGATTGCAGTGCCAAGGCTAGGAGAGTAAAACCTCAGCTGTCCTGGCTGAGCTGAATTTTCTCTTTAGAAATACCATGCTTTCCTGAAGCTCTAAGCAACAATCTTCTGGTACATGTAAATTGTGTACAGGAAAGCTTTCCTTATTTTGAAAGCATCTGGTTGGCTCCAATAGACTTACTTCCCTAGCGGCCTTTATCAGTGATGCCATGGAGATGTTAAAAGATGACAATGCATATTTTCATGAATGAGAATAAGAGGATCAAAATGTAGGGAAAAACGCGTCTGGTTTTTTTGCACCTGGTTATTCATTCTGGTGGTACCTCAGGAGACACTGAGGCTCAAATAGCAGCACTTTCCTCTAGTCCTGGCCCGCAGCTGCATATTTAAGACCGATTAGTTTCATAGACTGAGAAGATGATGGTTGGGAAGCACCTTTTAACAACAGTCTGCTTACAGTCTGCGTTCTGGGGTGTTTGGCAACTATGTCAGATCATATTAGCAATCTTCAAAAACACTTCGGCTTCTCTGGAATGGATCTGGAGTGGCTAAATCTACTTTCAGTTCACTTTGATTTTGTCACTAATATTAGAGTTGTTGGCACAAAAGGGCCACTGCTTTGATATTTTGATGGCAATGTGTTGGTAAACTGTTTTTTTTGTTTTGTTGGGTTTTTTTTAAAGTAATCCCAGTAACTGATGGTGTCTCTCTGTTAATTGTAGGCTCTAGCAACTGCCTGCTGGTCAGTTCTGAAAGCAAAAAGGAGGCTTCTGATGGTAAGCAAAATTAATTACAAGGGAGAGAACCTAATGTATTTGAAGTTGAAAAGATAACACCTATATCTTGACAAAGTACAAGATCTAAGTGGTTTAAGACTGAACTGAATCATTTTTTGTGATGCTTTAGAGCACTGGGGTCCTGCTGTCATTGCTCCAGTGCCATGCCAGTATTTTACTGAATCAGTCTGAGTTTATTCTCCCTTTTTCTTAACGTGAGGATTCAAAAGACAACGTTGCCTGTCAAGGACAGGTATTCCTTCTCCCAGCTCACAGTACCGTAGGAATGGTCAAAGACACCAAACAACAAGGGACTACTCCTGAATTGTAGTTTCCCTGCTGGCAGCACGATGAATGGCTCATGCGCTTCTCCGCTTCCCAGCACTGATTGCTGACTAGCTATTACTTGATGCATTTCCCTTAAATTTGTGGCTTTCTAAAGTATCACAGCAGATGAGTTACTTGTCCTGGGGAACAGGAAGCTGCAACTTCATAACCCCAGTTCTGCCATGGGGTCTGTGGCCTCTGGCAAGTTTTCAACTCGTATCCCACAACCAGCTGGTATGACTGGGTTTGCTTCGTGAGATGGTACAAAGAGAAATGAGAGTGTTGGAAGCTGTATTGGTGCTGTCATGCAGTAGCTCTGTCTTGGATATTTGCATGCCCTTTCCTGGCTTGGTCCAGAGATTATAAATAGTGTCTATAAAGGCTGCCTGATGGTTGCCTTTCATTTTCTTCTATTTATTTTCCTCCCAAAATAGTAGTTTAGAAACATGAAGACAGAAAGCTCTAGTCATCCTTCAAGGGATCTTAAAGATAAATGTAATTCTGCAGGAAGAGGTGTTCTTAAGTAGCTCTCAACTTCAGTTACTAAAGCACAGTGCTTTCTGGCAGGGAATTTGGTAGCTGATATGGAATAAGCTGCTAATTCTGTCTGAGAACCAAGACCAACCAATTCTTTCCTTCCCTGTGGCAGGTACCAGATGGCTTTATCTCTCATTTCTACTCCGTATCGGAGCATGTCAGTCCTGTTCTAGCCTTTGGTTTTCTGGGGCCCCGGCAGCAACTATCTGAAGTCTGCAGTTTCTTCAAGGTAAGATGGCTTTTCTGTACCTAATCTCTGTGGGACTGCTAATGTCTTCTGCCTTAAAGCTGCAGATGTGTGCTTTTGGTGACTGATGCGGCATTAAGAAACTTGGGTCTGTACAAAAGCCTTCTAAAAATCACTGGGTTTTGGGATGCAGATTGCTGAATTCAGATTGATAAGAATTCCGAGCACAATTTACCATAGCTGATAGCAAAAATATGTGATAAGATCTCTTTATACCATCAGTATTGGAAAAGATTATGGGTGCATATACTGAAAGAATATCTTGTCTAAGAGTACATGGGATCTTAAAAGTTACGTATTTGATCTTAAAGCCTAAATCCTCTTGTTCTTGTAGATAATATCATGAGAGGCTGTGTTGCCTTCATTGAATGTTTGCATGGATATTGCCATGGACATCAGCATTGCTTTCCTGACTTCAGGAGCTCTGCTGTTCTGTTTCAGAGGCATGAGAGGATCTAGCCTAGCCACAAAAGTAATACCCAGCCTGAAGCAGATCTTTGCTTGGATGGCAGATATGCAAAATTCCTTATGGGGTTCTCTGCTTGCTGCAGTCCAGGCAGCTGGTATCAGCAGGTGGGAGGAGGTCTCCTTACTGTAAACCTTCCTTTTGTCTTTGCAGCACCAGATAGTACAATATCTGAAGGACATGTTTGACTTGGACAACGTGAGATACACAACAGTGCAGTCGCTGGCAGAAGATATTTTGCAGCTCTCGCGGCGGCGCAGTGAGATCCTCTTGGGATATCTGGGCACCGAGACTTCCCCTGAGGTGAATGGCATGCTTCCTGGTGAAAATGAGCCACTGAAGGAGCTCATCTGATGTCAATCAGGGGAGGAAAACAGTTTTGTACAAGGACCTTTTTCCTCCCAGAGATGGATAAAACTACCTGCAATGTGCATTGGTGGCAGCAAGACTATCTCAACACACAGCAACCTGGTGGGACCTTCTGCTTTTTGTAGCCAGTAGTGTTTGCTGGGATGGATCCAGGACCACTTGCCAGCTTATGGTTTGAATTTCTTCTTTGTTCCACCTTCCTGTTCTTTTTATTATTATTATTTTTAATGTGTCATATAAACCATGAACTGCCTGGGCCTAGGTTTTTGCCCAATTCTCTTGAATAGGGCAACATATGTACCCGTTTTGCCTGTGCGTTTTCTGGGAGATAATCCCTGACGTTTACGATTGTGTGTGGAAGCGGGAACATCATTGGTAAATTCTCCACTTGACCCTTAGCTTCTCAAGGAGGCTTTGTTTGCTTTGGGATTTTTATTATCGTTCTTCTCTGCTGTGTTTCTACAGACATTACTGCTGATTTTTACCTTACATGTTTTAACACATGCAATGTGACTAGCAAAGATTTCTCTCCCAGGGAGGAAGAAATACTTCTGTAAAGCACTGAAGTAAAATGCAGACTTTTGTAACCAGTCTGAAACTCTAAGGAAGTTGGTCTGTTCCCTCTGTGTTGCTGCTCTTTGCAGGCCAGGTGACGGGCTCATCCTTGCTTAGGAGATTGCTGAGGTCTACGTTTGCCCTTAAGGCAAGCTAGTGTGAGGACGGGGTGGATTTGCATCCTGCCTGTGCATGCACAAAGTCTTTAACATCCATCAAAGTGCCTTGCTGTATTTCAGAATGAGCCAGCAGCAGTTTTTGCTCGGTAGGAGGTGTGGGGTGTACACAAGCAGAGAGAACTGGTATAGTGTGATGCCTATTCCTATTATGCACAAGGTAGTAAGAGGTGTAGATGTTGGATGTGATATATGAAAGGGGTTATGTGTGCAGGTAGCTGGAGAGCTGGGGTCAAGCTGCTAGAGAGGAAACAACTCTTTATAATCTGTCAGTCCTAAGAAACATAGCATAGTTCTGGGTATAGATCAAATGCATATGTATATACATACACCTTGTAGTGCTGGGATGGGCTTTTCTCAAATGATGTGATCCTGGCTGCACAGCTGGCACTTGAAATCTGACTGCTCTGGGACATGTGCTGAGTTGGATACTAGCATAGGATAGCAGCAGTGGAGTGTGCTGGACTTGAGGCAGTCCTGGATTTTGTGTGAGGTTTGCAGTGATTTGTTGAGTCCTCTGTGAGTGCAATGCCACAGATGAAGGTTGAGGGTCCAGCTCATGGTTTCTCCTGCTTCAGTCCACATAGAGCTCCAAGTCCCAGCCTCAGAATGAGGAGGTCTTCAGGGAAGAGAAAATGAGGACTTTAACAAAAACATAGGCTTCACTGTTTTTTCTCCAGACTGATTAATTATCCCTTGTGTCTGTTCAGGTAAAAGGCATAAGTCTTATCTAGCCGTATGTTTGCAAGGGGAAAAAAATATGTAAGAATCTGGAGTTTCCATATGAGTGGAAAGTCAGTGCATGGGCTTGGAGAATACAAATGTCTGTCTTCCTCCACAGATATGTAATATGGATTCTGCTGGTAAAAGCAGGAGGAAGTAAGCAGGGAAAAAGTAAACAGGAGGATGTAAAAGGAGTAGATAAATGCTCCCGAGATGCTTGCAAGAGGGTAAGTGTAGAGCACGTAACATCTGTTGCTCTATAAGCACATCAGACTGATGTGGCTTATCCTGAAGACCAAATTAATGCAATAAACAAGACAGTGCTGAGGCAGAAGTGAGGAGCAGCTGACCCAAATGAGGCTGCATGAAATGAACTGTTATGAGAAGGATTTAAGAGACAGCAATTGAAACTAGGAAAGTTCTCTGAGGTGTCTTGCTCCTGGCAGCATGCAGTGAGACAAGAAAGAGAGGATGTTGTATTAGCACGACACACCTGCTATAGGTAAACTGTGATTCAAAAGTACATTATATTCTGAAAGCAAGTTACTTTGCCAAAAAAAAATGTTTATAGTGCTTTGTGCTCTTGTATGGCTGGTTTTGAAGAAAGAGTAACTTCAGCAGCTTTGTATAGTGGTTAAAGAGATGCTAAAATGTGAAGATTAATGTAATAAGATGGATTGTAATTCTAAACAATCAATGCTGTTTATTTCTTATTTTTAGAATTGTTTTATGTGTATTTATTTACTACTTTGAGTGTATTTTGGCCTCAGTGCTTGGGGCAGCCTGCCTGCTTTGTGTACAGACAAGAACGCTGGCTGCTGACTTTGGTCTTTTTGCATCCTTGCGGGAGAGGATACTGAAACAGGGTCCCCATGAAGCAAACACTAACTTGCACTGCAGCTTTTTAAGCTAAGAAATTGTAAATTCATAATCAATCAAATGGAAGAAAGACAGTTTTATTACAGCTTTATGCTTTTCCTTAGCCCTTATTGCAAATAGGGTACATTGTCCCCCCAGTGAAGGTAAAGAGGAATCTTCCTAGAGAACGTCCACAGCTTCTTGAACGTTGAGTTCTCCCCCTCCACCCACCAACACTAACTTGCTCCTGCACAAGCTGAGGATGTCTGCTGAGACAAACTGATTTTCTCTTTACTGGGGAGGATGTTAAACTTCTCTACACCCCTGCCCTGTTATTTCATTGCTGCTCTTTCTCCCTCCCCAATCCCAGTGTAGCTTTAGAGGAAAGGCAGAAGAAAGGTGTTTACAGCCTCTGAAGGGTACTGCAGATCAGCGCGTTCAGAGGAGCAGTTCCTGTGGAAGAAGCTCTCCCTGACCTGAGGGGTGGTGGTCAGTGACCTGCTGCGTTCAGCTCCTTTGGATGCAACCCCAAGCGGGAGCTCAGGCTGCTTCCACCGATCCCATCCAGAGCAGGGCTTGGCCCAAATAGCAACCACCTCATACTCATCTGTTCTGCAGGGTAGAGTAAAAGGTTATGACGGAACAACTGCCTGCCCGCCCTCTGGCTTTGTAAGAGATCACTAGAAAATCCTTCTTTCCCCAGCATATTGTGTTTTAGCAAAGGAAATTCTTCAGTATTAGTAGCAGATGAAATACATATTCAGGTAGAATCTCTAGAGATAAGATATTTGCCTATTTTATAATAAACCCTTATTCTCAAGGGGTTAAATCATTCTGGGCTGACACTTGCAAGATTTTAACACTGATGGGGATTTAAAGTGGCTTAGCAGCTATGAAATAAAATCCTTCCATAGTTTCTGATGCTTAAACAGAATTTCAAATAGGCATGACTTTCAGTTTTTATGTGGAGGTTGTAACAAGCTTCACCAGTGGTTAAAGTACCTACTCAGTACTTTAGTATGTATGTAGAGACTACACCAAATGGCTCTAGGACGCTCTTTATGATCTTTAAAGCACAAATACATTAATAAAAAAATATGAGGAAAAATCTGCCTTGTATCTACAAGATCAGTGTGGCTTTGAAGAGCATGACTTGTGCTGTCTCATACAAGGAGGTGGGAAAGCAGGATTTTATTTACCCCTCTTCATGAAAACATTCCTCTGCCATATGTGAAACTAATGAATGTAAACTTGTGCCTATTTTTTCTTGATTTCCTAAAGGTGTAAAAATCTGTTCTTGTTTTGCATCTTTCTTTTTCTTTGCAGCTAATTTTTTTTTAAATACCTTTAATCTTAGGATGTGGGCATTACAAGTCAAATAAAACTTTCCTTCACGATTGTGTTTTTTGTTTCTAAATTTCCTGGTGAAACTTGCTGGAAACTCAGTCTTTGGTTTCTGATTTAGGTGACAGTTGTGGTGACACCTCTGGTGCTAGAGTGATGGTATAAAACAAGGCTCTTTCTTCCTGGAGTCAAAATGCTAAACTTACAGCAAGTAAACTTAAAGGTTTTGTTTGCATGGGGAATCTTCCTGGTTCTACTGTAGACAAGTCCTTCAGTTAAGCAGGCTATAAAATAAACAAGACAATACATTGTACTTTGAGCAGTGGTTGAAAACTGTGGGGTTTCATTTTTTTGATTTTTCTTTTTCCATGGTGGTTTGATTGTGTTTGGGTGTGGTGTGGGTAGGTTAGCAGACTATGATAAAGTGATAACAAAAATCCCAGTAAGGAACAGAATCTCTTAAACATTGTCCAAGTTCTTGTAGCATAATTATCAGCCTCCCAAACTGTGTGAAAGAAACCCAGAGTAAAGACTGTGGGTTGATATCAGAGATGCCCATCTGCTGAGCAATGCAGGAAACTCATCTTCTCACTCTTCTGAAGCAGTTACAGTATGTTTAAGTACTTTTATTTTCAAATGATACAGAAACCAGATTGAATCAGATAGGCTGTTTGCTTCCACACTGGTTAAGATTTCATCCATGCACTTAAAAATAAAAAAAAATAAGCCTCGGTTAGCATTAATGCAAGCCTGTCATGAACTATGATATATGCAAATAAAATGTTCATGAATAAGAAAATTTTTGTCTCATGCCACACCCTGAATGTTAGTTGAAAGAGTTAAATGGAGTTTATCTTAGTTTCCATGGTGTCAGACTGTATACTCATTACATCTCCAGAGCAGCTTTGTGCTTTCTTATGCTGAAGGAACAGAGCAAAGGCTGCTCTGTGTATTGACACTTTCTTCTTATGTTCAGGAAGGAGTGGGTGAATATAGCAATGAAGCCCACAATTTTCAGTACTTGTCATGGTACATAGATCAAATGTAATCCACTCTGCCAGCATAACTCTATATTCAATAGCTTGGAAAGGAGGAGATTTATTTAACTTGAATAATGAAAGCAGTAAATCACTCATGCTACCTTGTAGCAGTCTTCTGCAATGAGCTGAACTTCTGCAGTAAATATTTGCTCTTTCTTTCAAAATAATAAGACTTTAATGCTATTTTTCTTCTTGCAATGCCAGGAAAAGTATCAGCTTTGAAGAGCTGTTGAAATTAATTGGACATAGTCATAATTGCTATCTGAAAACAGGTATATTACAACTGCAGGAAAAGGGGTGTTCTCCCTGTTCTGAAATCTTACTTTACAGTGAACGTGTTAAGGGATAGAAATTCTAGTCCATGTGCTTTCCTGACATATAAAAATTAAAGGCAACCCCTTGGCTATGTTTGTCACTTCTTGTGCTGCTCTTGCATATTTATCTTTCTGTCAGTTTTATCTTTTAAAATTGAATTAACTTTGATGGTTTGGTTTGAAGGTGTATTTGCTGCCTTTTCTGTGTAACGCTGCTTCATTTATCTCACTTTTGAAGTGCTGCACTGTTTGTGTTCTGCTTTTTCCTCGGGCTCCCCATGTAAGTATTATTCTCTGGGCTCACCCGTTGGAACATTCATTTCAGTTTGGTCTTAAAAGTGGGTGTTTTCAGTGGCCAAAGGTATTTTGGGGGAAGAAAAAAAGAAAAGGTATTGCCTGGACCAGGTGTTGCGTGGCCTTTGCAGTACCTTTTAAAGGACGTGCAGAGCATCAGCATCCTGCTTTCTCTTGAGATTCTGGAAGGACTTTATTTCACGCTTTGTTTTAGCATGTGCATGTTCACACAGGAGCTGGTCGTACTTTACAGACCTATAAAGGAGATGTGGCTATCAAAATCCATCTTCCCCCTAGTGTTATTTAAAAAAAAAAAAAAAAAAAAAGCATTCTCAACAGAGCTTAGGCCGTGTCAGCTAATCAGTCCTGTGCAGGGGCAAATAGAGATGTTATGCTTAGGCTAGTGCAATAATCCTGTTATGTAGTACTATCTGTAGTAATACCATTTATAAAATGAAAAGATTCCCTTTGTACACACACACCTTTTCACCCTTGAAAAGGGTGACGTGAGAAAAGCAGGGTTTGGTTTTTATTCATTAACAACGGGGCCACGGAAGGAAGCAGCTCCTCAGCACACCAGCCCCACACCGTCCCTCTCCGTCCCCGCAGCCTTCCCTCAGCGCCAGGGAACACAAGCACCGCAGCAGGAGGCCGTTAGACGCTGGGGCGGCAGCAGGGAGGTCGTGAGGGGGAGTCCTCCCGTGGGCACGGCTCCCCGTCAGCCCGGCCCGGCTCCAAATCGGGACACCCGAGGGCCGTCCCGGCCGGGGCACCCCAGGCCCGCGGCGGGAGGGAGAGGCCATTCTAACCGCCGAGTCGCCAACAAGCCCCTTCCTCAGCCCCCCGTGCCAACCACCCCAGCGCCGCAGCTGATTGGCTAAGAGCTGGAGGCAATGGAAGCTGGTGATTGGCTAATCTGCATCGCTCCTTTCGCCAATGACGAAGGGCACTGACGCCCGCCTTTCTTTCGATTGGCTTTCCCGCTACCTGCTTCCCTCTCCTATTGGGCACCGATGCTAGTTGACTATTGGCTCTGCCGCTCCCCGGGTTGGATTTTTAATTGGGCGGCTGTGGGTTGGCCGGCGCCTCACCTGCCGCGCAGCGTCATTGGGCCGCCGCTCTCCGCGCTCCCGCCCATTGGTCGCACCGCCCCTTAAGTGCGTTCCGATTGGCCCTGGTGGCCCGGCCCGGTATCCGGGTAAGATGGCCGCAGTCGGAGAGTGCTCGCTCCCCGCTCCGTGGCGGCCGGTCTCCCTCACTCACGTCGAGTATCCCGCAGGTAAAGCTCCGCTTCGCCCCCGCCCGGCCTCCCCGGTGGCCGCTGCGCCGCTCCCCGCGGCGGGCCCCGCCTGCCGCTCCACGGCACCCCTGAGGGCCGGGCTGGCGGCTGCGAAATAGTGAGCCATTGAGCGGCCGCCCTGAGGCGGCCGAGGCGCGCGTGCGCGCTGGGGGCGGTGGGACTCGCTGCCGGATAGTGAGCCGCGGGGGGACTCGCTGCTGCGCATGCGCCCTGGCGAGGCGCCGTGCTCCAGGGGCTGCCGAGCCCCGGGCGGTGAAGGGGTCCGGGGCGGGGGGGGGGGGGGGCTGCGGTGCGGCCCTGTCCCGCCGCCGTGGGGTCCCGGGACCGGGCCTGCCCTCCTTTGTCACCCTCCACACCGCTGCCTCGTCCCCCTCCGCAGCCCCCAGGCATGGCTGGCCATGTGTGGCTGCCCCTGGGCCTCGAGGTGCGGGCCCCACCCAGGGGGTGCCCGCTCCCCACAGCGGCATGGCGGGGCCGGGTGTCCCCTCCTTGCCCCGCTGTTGGGTGTCTGGGTTGATGCCGGAGGTCTGACTTGGTGTGTCAGAGGGCCAGCTGGCCCTCGCAGCATCCCCGGGAGCCATGCCGTGGCAGGGCGGCCGTGCCCCTGAGGTGGGCTTGGCTGCCAGGTGGCTCTTGTGGCTGCGGTGGGAGTGGGCCCCGCTGTTGCGCTTTGGTCGGGCAGCGCTGTGGGAAATGCCCGGAGGATGGCAGGCACGGGGCTTTTTGTAGGTCAGCGTGTGGAAAGGTGGGTTTGGGTAAAGTCAGTGGTGAGAAACGATGGGTGCCTGTGTGCAGGATGGGCTGTTTCAGCTGGGTCAGTGGCATGATCCGTGAAGGTCCTGTGCCGTGTCCCTGTGGCACTGCTTGCCACCAGCCTGGCCCACGTTGTGGTAGGATAAATCTATGATCTATCAGTGTGCAAGAGCAAATGGGTCTGTGTTCGGATAGCAGCTGTCTAAGCAGTGTCTCATTAGTAACTTGTTTTTAGGAGCTCCTCTTCAGGCGTTTTGCACTGTGTTGGGTGAGATAGAAGAACTACTTTTTTTTTTTTAAGCTGCTTGTTGTAATCAAAGATAATAGAAAAAGCAGGGTGTGAAGTGTCAGAGTGTTAGTATTGACAATCTGGTCAAAATCCATATTTGGTGTTAAGACTGGTCTCAGTATTGCTAGCTCTCCTAGTGAGTCCCTATCGTGCCATAAAGTGTTGCTGTATGTCCTATTTCAATAGCTGGATTTTAGTTCCTGATGAAAGCTCCTCCCAGTAGTGCAATACCTAAAGCATCTGAAGTTCTTAGGGATCTTCTGGGTTGAAAGTACCCATTTAGCCAGAAGACTTGAAATGTGACAACACTGAAAAGATCTGGTGCTGGAAATACGTTATTTCTTGCCCCACCTCCCCCATACGGCTGTTTGTGGTTTTCTGTGATATTTTGTGTGAAAGATTGGTATTTCCTTTTCTGTCTTGCATTTTCATTTACACTGTACATTCTTCTGCCATACCCCTTCACAAATATATTAATGTGACAGTTTGGGGGAGATGGGGGAATAATCTTTCTGGTGGTACAGAAATATTCATCTTTGTGTCTTATCTCCTTGTCTGAACCTGGTAGTATATACAGCGTCCTGTGCACTATTTGTTGGATTGGTTTGGGAAATGAAGGTGGCTGAAATTGCTGCACAAGGGTTATCTGTCAGATCTTAAAGCATGTGACATAACACGATTATTTTCTCTCTGCATTGAGTGCTTTTATACAGGCAAATGGAGAAGATGATTGTGTGGAGGGGGTAAATCACCACTGAGATTAGGGTTATGTATCGAGGGGATGAACACTGTGTTTGTCTTGGATAAAACATGTAATTATGGAAGCCTATGAAGTGGAGACAAAGCACTAAAACATTAAAACAGCTGGAGGTACGAAAGTTTCTTAATTTGTTTTGGTCTAGAAAAATGAGTTGCAGTAAGATGGTAGGTCTGATACTTTTACCTGGATTTGGGGAAAGTGCTCTAACTTTATTTAGAAAGCTGTTTACGTTCTGTGTATAGCTTAAGTCCAGGTCCATAAAGCTGCTAGATAATGTATATTTATAAAATAGTGATGTTGGCAGTATGCTCAGCACAATGGAGTTAATGTAGCCTTGTGCTGATAGAGAGGAGTCAGAATGAGAAATAGATCCTGCTTTTACCAACATAAATTATTAAGCTGAAATTATTAAGATGTCTTGGCATGTCATACACTGTTGTGTGGCAAACATCTTTTGCTCTTGGCTGATCCCAGAGGCTGCTGGCCTGGAGTGTGGCATGCTGAGCCACTGTGGCAACCGGCTCTTAAAATCTCACGTCTAAAGACTTCCAGAGCAGAACTGCTGTCATCCCAGCTTTCATCTACCAAGAGTGATTGTCCCTCTTGCTGTGACCAGGTGAAAAGCAGTCACTGCTGATTTCTGTCTGGCAGATGAAGCCCATTATTGGGCTTCTGCTTATAATTGTGAAGGGGGGAGGTGTCTCCGGAAGGGTGCTTGTCCTCCCTGTCTTTATCTAATGTTTCCTTATCAATAGCAATATAGTGCAAAATGCCAAACACCCATCCTTACTGCTTGTGTGGCTGCTCAGTTCTCCAGGGCTTTCTGTGATGTCAACTTTGAGCAAGATCAAATGAGAAACAGTGGATGAACGTTGCAGTAGGCAACTGCAAACTGGTCTGAGTAATGGGATCTTGGAGACCTAACCGAAATATTACCCATAGTAAATGTCAAGATCAAACGCAGGGAGAAGAAACCAACAATGGCAGTGTTACTTGACAGTGTGTTAAAGCACGCTGCTGGAGAGGACGGTCTTTAAAAATATCGTCCTGATATTGCTTTTAGAAATGTTTGGTCCTGGAGCTTTTCATATCAGGAACTGTACTTTGGTGAGACCAAGGCGTAGTGTCAGGTTGCTGGCAGGTAGGCAGGAATAATCCTTCTTCTGTATGTCTTTCCAGTAATCAGATGGTGATTGCGTCAGGATTAAGTCCTTTGATGGATATATAAAAGCTATACTCTGTCTAACTGGTCTTTGAACCCATTTCTGCTTTGGATCTCACAGTATCTTTGGCACTGAGCTTTGTAACTTAATGTGGTGGTTGTTTCTTTCTGCCTTGAAGTCAGTCCACTGTTCAGTAATTTCAACACTCTCCATCTCATGTGCAGTGAGAGGTAACAAATGTTTGCTGTTTGTTTCTCCGTGTCATTCATGACTTTTTAGAACTGTTGTATCCTCTGTTTTTCAGCTGAAAGTCTGAGTTATTTGATATTTTCTGCGTGGCTGCAGTTTCGTTCGTGTTATCATTGTCCCCTTTCTATTTGCCTTTTCTGTGTTTCCTATACTTTTTTAGACAGTGACACCAGCATCGCATAATAAACTTTTGTAGTGCTATAACAGTAACTTGTTTTGCTCTTAAAAATGTTGTTCTTGCCTTTTTGGCTGCTGCAGAGCATTGAGTAGTACTCTGAAGGTATGGGCTTGTACTAAGCCTGAGGGTTTCTTGTTTGATAACAACTAAACTAAATCCTGTTACATTGTGTGTATAATTAGGGTTGTTTTTTCCCGTATGCGTTGCTTTGCATGGGATGACTTTGTGTTGCAGACTTAAAACTCATCTTCAGGGACTTCCTGTCTGTAGGGTGAGTTTCACTGGAGAAACATCGAGTTCCTGGTTTGTTTGGGTTTTTTATTATTATTTGGAGAAAAAAACAACAACAAACTTCCTCTCTTCAGCGCAGCTGGAATTCTTAAAGCTTTGGGACTTTCTGGACCTCCTCTTCTCACATTGGACAAATTCTTTAAGGAGAGAAACCTGGTGTGCCAAACCCTTTCTCTGCAGAATGACAGAGTATCTTCCTGTCTTCTCAGTTGTGAAGGGTGTTTACTACAGTCAGGCAGAGTTGGAGAGGCAAGTGTGCAGAATCAACCCATCGGTGAAGAGGTGCATTGGAGCAAAGGTGCTTGTGCTGTGTATGTACTTTGGCTCAGCAGTTCTCATTTCTACTCAGTATCAGCACATGTTGCTCCAATAGGAATGTTTGGTCTGATAACCCTTCCTGTGATTTCTGTTTAGGGTGGTAGCTTGCCAGTCAGGGCTCGTTTTGTAGCTAAGTAGTATCTGTTGAAAGAAGCAGATACCACTCAGTTGTTTGGCTTCTTTAATGCAGAGTTTTATGTTTAATCTTCCTGCAGAAGTTTAATGTCTGATGCGTGCCTTTTATGCGGTAATTTAAAGCCTCCTGAAGATATTTTTACTGTCTCACAGCTTGTGGTATCAGGATATGCGCAAGTAGAGGAAATGATGATCCATCATGAATGTTTATTGGTGTAAATGCATGTGACACACATACATTTTGCACACGTACAACTTGCACACATGCATTTAGTCAAGAACATAGGACCAGCAGCAGTGCCACAAATAGATGCTTCAATAGGAAGCAGTGGTGGCGGTAGTAAAGCTAGATCTTGTGGTAGGATGTGGTTAGAGTGCTGTTGATTCACATTTTTACATTATATACAGGTTAAGCTAATGTGGTAAAGCCTGGATATTTCCACTGAAAGAATGCTGGGTAAAATGTTGAATTGGAGCAGAAGTAGATGCTGAATGAAGGCTGAAAAAAATAGCGTGCTTCTGAGCTATGTAGAGCATTTTACCTATTTATCTCTTGGGTGCCTAAAAATGAGGTAGTGGGTTCTTTATTTTTGCCTCTTGAGCCCCAAATGATGTCCAGGGAAGGCTGGACTTTAAAAAAGCAGAATTTAAAATAAAACAAAGCCCAAGCTATATATTAAATAGATTTTCCTTTTGCATTTTTCCAGAGGTTTTGTCTCTGTTCTTACTGATTGGAGGAATTGCTTTAAATTTTAAAGTTAAAAATTAAATTTTAAATTGCTTTAAAATTCCCAAGTTTAGTAAAATGAAGAAAAATTATTTTTTATAAAAAGGTAGAGGGGGGGGACCTGCTTGCTAGATCTGACTGAACTTCAAACTGTCGGCTCTGCTGCAAGTCCCCTTTCCCTGGGAATAAGTCTTTGAGCGCACTGGAGCGTGAGAGTAGATAGGAGTGACACAAGTAATCACGCTCTGAGGCCCTGGGAGTGCTGTATGGTGATCAGCGCTGGCCTTTCTCTCAAAGCTTTCTTTGCCTTCTTCACTGGGGGTTTCCAGTCATTTTGGAGCTGGTTTAGTTAATGCAGCTCTGCCTTGAACCGCTAATCTAGCAGGTACATTTATGACGGCGTTAGTGAGTTCCTGGTGTAGCTCCCAGGGCATAGCAAAAGTGCTGCCTTTGGTTAGCGCACAGCTATTTATTTGCCGCCCCTCTAGAAAAAGTGGCTTCAGAATGTGATTCTGTTTGATTGCTGTTAGCCACAGTAATATGAAATATTATTAATGCTATCTCTGTTCCATTTTAAATGGCCACTTTAAATGTTTGGGGAGCTATTGTGTTAAGATTGTCTGAGTGAAGGACTTGATACTCTGCCTGCAGGCAGCATCTGCAAGCAATGGTTTTTGGTTCTTTGCCTCAGGTTCAAGTGTGGGTTGTGTGCTGGTGAAGTCTGGGTGACTTAATTTATTGTGTATGTTATCATGTAACATAATGAAGGATCTTGAGTTTGGTACTACTGATGCTATTTAAATTAAAAGACTACTTCCTTAGGTATTCTTCTACCATCTGCACAAGAAATAGAACCCCCCTGAGAAGATAAATAATCTGTTTTGGTTTCTACTTGACAAAATTATGGCATTTAGTCTTGAAGTGCTAAACCTTTATGTACCATGGATTAACAGAGTGAGTGATCTGAAAGATGGTGATTCCTTGATGATGAGGTATCTTCAGCTGGTAACACTGGAATTGAGACTACTGGAAAGTATTCCTAAGGCTTTCAGGATGGTTTTGATTGGTGGCTTGTCTCATGAATTCCCTCATTTAAGAAAGGATTCATGTTGTTGAGAGTTTGTGATTTATGTAAACCATAACGGGCTTGATTCTCTATTGCCAGGTAACTGATACTGTTGCTTATATCCGCTTTGCGTTACCATAATACTGTTCTGCTTTGGGAGCATTTGGAACCCACCTGATGCAAGGCAAACCTGTCATATGGTGCAAGAAAAAAGTTTCAAATTCAGTGTCTTCTAATGCTTTTCAGGTTAAAACCAAAATAGAACCTCACTTAAGTGAAAACCCAGTATTCTTGGGGGTTTTCTCCTCCAACTCTTCCTAATTTCACTGGTGGTGCAAACTAAAACTGCAAGTAATCCTTGCTGATGACTTTGCTGGTTCCCAAATCTAACCCAGAGTCTGGAATTCAAGAGGGATCTGTGCACTGTACCTGATGTAACCACAAGTATGTGGCAATAGCATCAGCAGTGTGAACTTTGTAGCAGTGCAATAACGTTTTTTTTTTAATCAGTTCCAGTATTCAGAGGCTGAGGTTAAAGTCCATTTTGCCAAGTGCAGTTTTAAAATGTGGGTGTGTGGGCTGGGGAGACTCAGTATCTTGCAGTGGAATTGATCTAGGAATGAGTCCAATGCTCAGCCTTGCAGAGGCATCCTGTTTCCTTTTGAGGGGAGGGAGGAAGGATAAATTTATGTGGGGGCTGATCCTTTTGTGTTCAGTGATGGGATGGTGAAGATCTAGTCTCTGAGAACCAATATAGCAAGTACCCTGTCTCTTAAGTTGCTCACTGGGTTCATATTGCATTTTTGTAGTGACTACTGTCTTTAAAGATTCTCTGGTAGATAGTTCTCACTCTCCTGATGTGAATTGCTGATCTTGGAGCAAAATTAGTCTGATATTTTTTTTGTTTCCTCAGAATTTATGCTGACATCTTCTTTCCAAATACTTTTGTATGTGTCCTTTTTCAGGGAATAGAGGCAAGAGAAACTTAGATCAAAATACATAGCTGCTCTTTACTGTTGTCTACTTCTGTGTGGTAGTTCAAGATAAAGGTTTTGAGGTACCTTATGACCTCTTGTGAGGTCCCATTGCTGCTCCCTAATTCTCCCTTGGGGATAACTAGATTGTTAGCAATTTGGGGTGGAGGCCCAAAGTCACTTCTGTGTGATACAAGTGGGCTACTGGTTAAAAAGTAGAGTCTCCTTTTTTTTCCCTTTATCTTCCGCTATGTTTAGCTATTTATTTCTTCCCATTTTGCTAATGCTAGTGTTCGTGCAGACACATGGTGAGACAGATTAGGGAGCTGATCCAGCTGAAAACTAACCCATTTTAGTGAGGGAGTGGGAAAGGATTTGTTTGGGGAGTGTTTGCTGGTAATTGCTGGCACAGGGAGGCAATATGAATGAGGGGGAGGGAAAGACGCTGCCTCTTTTGCAGCAGCCTGTGCTTATGTTGGATTAAAGTGACTCTGGGCCCACACCCATGGTCATTGTTGTAAATTGGCTGGCAGTAATCTCTGCTGAACGATGCCAAGCTCCTCTCATCCCTGCTTTTGAACCTGCATGTAAGCACTGCTGTCTTCCTTGCCTCGGCTCCTCTTGAGCTGGAGCAGCAGTAGTCTGCAAAATGGAGACTTGCTGCAGTGCTGAGTTTGCCCCTCTGATCTCAGTGATTCAGGGCACCAACTGACCCATGCTCTGGTGGCAGGCAAGTACCTGTGAAGTTCAAACTGATTTGTTTCTCTTGTTTGTTTCCCTAGGTGATTTCTCTGGTCAGCTTTTAGCTTATTTGAGTCTTGGTCCAATATTCATTATTGTTGGCTTTGTAACACTCATCATATTCAAGAGAGAGCTTCACACGGTGAGTCCTTCTCTCCCTTCCCAGCTTCTCCTTATGACAAAAGTATTTTCCTTTGTCACCTGGTCCTCCTGTATTCACACTTCTTTTTCTCTCTTTAAAGAGCAAGTTTAGGTAAGGTGATCTTCCTGTCAAAGAACAGCAGGAGACACTTATCACCTGTACCAGGTTAAAAGACTGCTTAGCCTTTGCTGACTTTTCTGTTACTCTGTGGTATGTTTTGGGCATTATCTGTCCAAAACCATCAAGGGAGATGTTTGAGGAACTAAGGAATGCTGTTGCAAAGTGGGAACACTCCCAAGATCCAGTAGGATCATAGTACTAGTAGGTTCCTGCAAGATGGGCAGCATATGCAGGAGATGGCGTCTGAAACTCAGTAGGATGTGCTTTCTTTGAACTACTGAGGCAGAAAAGGGGATACAAAACAAAACCTACGGATTCCCAAAGGAGTGGATCTATCTAGAAGGGCTGCTTCCCAGCTGTGAATCGAATACCAGGGACAGAAGAGACTTGCTTCTGTCCAAATGACCAACAAGGGACTTTTTTGTAATACATAATGCTTTCTGTCTGCTCTGGCAGGTAGTTGGGAATTAGTGTCATGGATAAATTCCCTTTAGGAGGTATAAACCTCTTGTAACATTTGCCCTCAGTAAACAGATAAAATAGGGGCCAGTGAAAGGATTTTGGCAGCAGATTTCTAATATAGGGCCATGGTGTCATGGGAACCAGTGGCTCAAGGGACCTGGGAATGGGGCTTCTAGCTTATTAAGCCAATGCTAGCTAGGAGAGACAGCTGTTAAGTTTTGGCAACCCAAAGGTTTCTTGTTGATCCAAAAGAGAGAATAAGCTAGAGTACCTATTGCACAAATTCATAGGTTTTTGAATACAGGGGCTTGTTAGGTGTTGTTAATGACACAAGTGTTGAGGCTGATTCCTGGTTCTTTATGTGGGAAGTCACCACTGAGCTGGAGAGAGGCTAGCTGGCTTGCAGCAGCTTAACCCATAGCTCAGGACATAGTGTAAAATTGCTTCATCATCTGGAATGGGACTGAGTGTTAAGGAGGCAGATTATCATCACCAGCTGGGAATTTGATCACAGCAGCAGGACTAATTTAGGGGAGGTGTATGGACTATGGAATTAAAGAGTAAAAATAAATGCTACCAGTCTGGCTCAGTTCAGAATGTGACTTCAATTTAGACTGAAGACAGCAACTTCAAGATGAAAATATTCATAGAGGACAAAGCCAGAAAGCCTAAAAAGTCACCTTTTTAAAAGCTATTCACAGATAACAGTGCATGCACTCCCCCTGTTGGTCGTTGGGGAAAGGCAATCCCTTAAAACCTGCCCTGTTAAAAAAATGTCACTTTCTACACTTGCTGGTGGAAGTATGCTAACAGAATTGCTATACAGTGTCATTTTTGTCTCTTTCTGTGTATCATCTCCTGAAAAGCTGCATATGCACAATGTGTTGCCAAATACACAAAGTGGGCTGAAAAAATTGCTTTTCTTCCTCAGGTAGAGAATTTTGAAGCTATTGGTTTTAACTCTAGCAGTCAAAAAAAATTTAGAAACATATGGGTTGGGGCTTTGTCAACAGAGTGCCTGGTAAGTAGATGAATCTTTTAGATAGGATGACACAGTTGTCTTGCCTTCACAGATCTCTTTCTTGGGAGGGCTGGCATTCAACGAGGGAGTGAACTGGTTAATAAAAAATGTAATCCGGGAGCCTCGGCCCTGCGAAGGTATGGTATGGCCCATTGGTGTCATGGTGTCAGCTGAGTTTTGAGTGGAATGCTAACTGTGGGGGGTTAGAGGGCGTTTTCCCCTTTGCCTCATGTTGGCTTTGGATGTTTGGGTGTAATAAGGCTGGCAGAGCCATTTGAGCAGAGACATGTCCTGTGAACTCATGTGCACATACTCCAGCAGAGTGGTCTGGCTTCACATCTGGAGCGTTCCAGCTGCTATGTACAGAGTAGACCTTGACCATACTCTTTCTTCTTCTCTTCCCAGAAGCCCATTCAACAGTGACCACAAAATATGGGATGCCGTCCAGCCACTCCCAATTCATGTGGTTTTTCTCTGTCTATTCCTTTCTGTTCCTTTATTTAAGGTAAAAATTCAATGTCAGGTTTTGGCTGTTAATATGTTGAAACACCTGAAATAGATGGCTCCCTTGCTGTGTGCCACTTCAGTGGCATAATGGCATTAAATCTGAGGAACTACACAATTTACTGTGGCTAGGGTGGATGAAGCATGTCTGTCTCAATCTGAATGTAGGACTGTAGTTACCATTGCTGAAAACTGAAGGGTATGGGTGGGCCTCCTACGCCTATCTGGGTACAGGTCTCCTGATTTGCTTTATCTAAGCTGTGATGATCTGCCAGTGTGAGGGAAGGGGGAGGGGAATAGGGAGGAGGAAAGAAGAGCTGCTTTCTCATGTGTCTACTCAGTTTTGTCAGTGGGGTTGTTGGGGATCTTTTAGGTAATAACTGTTGCCCACTTGCATGACCTTTTAGTTCATCTCCCTTACCAAGTACTGGTTTTACATGCTGTGCTGTGCTTTTCTGAAATTCTTGCTGGGGCATGGCTCTGTCTTGTGGCTCCACGTGTGGAGGAAGACAAAACTCACAGTTCCTCCTAGCTTTGTGGATGATGGAGGGACTCTGATGTCTTGGCTCCCTGTTGCATATGCTCAGCATGTGCCTTTCACATCAGTTGCAGTAGTTGTGAGCATTCTGCCTTCCATCACAGCAATCCTTGTTAACAGTTGGAGAGAGAGAAGTGTGGCTTTTTGGCTTCTCTTTAACTGCTGCCAGTGGGACAGATTGCTGCTGGGATGGTATCGAGCTGCCCATGACCCCACTGGAGTAGACCTTTCCTAGGGTTTCAGAGATAGTGAGAACAGAGATAGGGACTGCTTAGCTCCCTGCCACTGTGCTAATGGCTCTCCATCTCTTTCAGAATGCACCAAACAAACAATGCGAGGTTTCTGGATTTACTATGGCGACATGTGCTGTCCATCTGCCTCGTCACAGTGGCTTTGCTAGTCTCATATAGTAGGTATGGAGCAATTGTTTGTCTTATGCTCTCATACAGTCCTGTGGCCTTTAACAGCCAGCAGACCTGTCATTCCTTATCCTGCATTTCTGATCTAATTCTTGATGACTGCATTGTACAAGTCAGAGCTTTGTGGAAGTTGCTGTGTTGCTGTCAGACCCTTCAAATAAGCAAAGGTGCTACATGTGTGGTGCTTCACAGAAGCATTTATAAAAACCAAGATCAGCTGAGCTTGTACCAGTTCCCCATCGGCTCCATTGCCATGCTCTAGCCTCACTGCCTTGCCCTCTTTCCAGCACTAATCATGAAAGCATTGCACCATGCCTTGGCACACCAGCATCTGCAGCATGTGGATTGCTACAGTTGATCAGTCTGTTTTGCTTGAGCATTAGTTAATAAAAACATTTATAGCTGTTTGACTTGGAACATTTAGTTGTATTAAGATGAATAAAGAAAATGAAACTTTGATAATAATTTTTTTCCTGTTTAGTAGATTTAAAAAAAAAAAACAAAAACAAACCAACCACACACACATATATAAAATGAGGTCCAGTGATTGGAAACCAGAAAAATTCAGGCTAGAAAAAATAAGGCCATGTTTTCCACAGGAAAGTAATTACCTGTTGGCACAGTTGACTGTACAGAAGAGATGATTCCTTATTACTGGTTATTTTAAAAATTGACAGGACAATTTCATAAGAGATACATGGTCTAATTCAAATAAATTAATTTGAGGAAATCCGGTGGCCTGTGCTAGGCAGAGGGTCAGATAAGATGATCTTAGTGGCTTTATGATACATGGGTGAAAAGAATTTTGAACATGGCTCATGTGCGTGGATAACTTAACAGACCATTAATACAGCTTTCTGAATGGGCGCAATCACAGTAAGCATGCTGTGGTAGTGCAGCCGCCTTGCTGTCACATTTGAGAGCAGCAAAATCGTAACAAAAATGCTGTTTATGTTCTTAAAAGCCTTTAAGCCACAGCTTTGCTGGCTTGGGGGGGAACTTGTCCTGTTACTGGCTTTGGAAAAGTCTCGTGGGAACCAACAGTAATAGTTCCTCAGCTAATCCAAAGATATATGAGGAAGAATGTGGAGGGTTATTGATTTAAGCTCAAACTAGAAGTGCTCTAAGCTAAAACTGCTGTAGCAGGGAAGACAGTTTTTCCAAGTTTTTTCCCCACTTTTTTTTTTGCCAGCTTTTTAGTGAAAAAAGTAAGATAGCTACTTCTAACATCTGGAGGATAACTTGCTCAGGACATCTGAGGGTCCAGTGAGACATCAGTCCTTGAGTCATGCCTCCTCTTGTTTTAAAGCCTGTCTGGTGACTCTTCTCTTCCACTGCAGGGTTTATTTGCTTTATCACACCTGGAGCCAAGTCTTATATGGAGGTGTGGCAGGAAGCATTATGGCCATAGCCTGGTTTGCCTTCACACAAGAGATATTAACCCCTCTCTTCCCAAGGATAGCTGCGTGGTAAGTCCATTCATTCTGTTGAGGTTTTATTCCTGCAAGTCTGCATTGTGTGGATTGTTGTTTTGCTCATTAAATGAGTTCCCTGCAATGAGTTGGTAACACAGGTGTAGTAGAATTACCTGGTAAAAGAAAATTTTCCTAATCTATCAGTGTAAAAATTGTACCTTGCATGTGAAGTAAAACAAATGTAAAGATACTTCAGTCTCTAAATTTTAGTTGGAGCTGTGCAAGCCCTGACTGTAAATGGGCTGCTCAAACTTCTATGATCCACCTAAGTTACAGATGTTAGAAATGAGAATTCCTGGGTTCTGTTCCAGTTTTGCATACTGACTGTTGTGTAACCTACTTGTTCCTCCATACATATCCTTGCCTGATACAGGTGGGCGAGAGAGGAAGTTTAAGCAACTGTTAGTTTGTAAAGCCCTATTAAAGTTGAGATGTGGCAGAGTGCTGGAGAAGCTTTTCATGTAGAACTGATCTTTCTTAATGAACATCAAATGACCTGGTGAAATTGCAAAGCTATTTAAATGTAAGATAGTCTGGAAACATTGTATAAGGAAAGAAAAAGAGTTTTTTGATTAAATTTAACAAGGAGCCCTTTTGCCAGCCTGAAGGGTAATAGAATAGTATTGTTAAGTTTGGAGGAGTTTTTGTGCCTTTTTTTTTTTTAATCAGAATTGTGGTGGAGAAAAAGTCTAATTATTTCCCCCTTTCCACCTCCTTGTCCGTTTCCAGGCCAATTTCAGAGTTCTTTTTAATCCGAGATACCAGCCTCATTCCTAACATCCTGTGGTTTGAATACACAGTCACGAGAGCAGAGGCAAGGTAAGTTTTATTGGGGGGTGGAGGAGCTGTAGCTGGTTTGACTTGTCAGATGTAGTTATTTTTCTGATATGTAGATAGCTGCTGTGTGTAGAATAGTGCAGAGTAAAGAAATACGAAGTTGTGGGTTAACTACTGCATCTGCGAGGCGAGTGTTGTGGAGTGTGAGAGTAAAGAATGTTGCATTTAAGCAGTATTTCAGCTCCCTAGTCCATGTTCTTTGCAAGCAGTTGTTCATAATCTTGCATCCACATGTGAGCTTGTGCACACTTAAGGCATAGTGGATGTTGCAGGACTGTAAAGAGTAGGAAGGACTGATCTCCCTGTAGAGTATGGTGGGGGCAGCTTTATTTTTGTGTGGAGCTAAGCAGAGCCTTACTTTAATCCTCCTGTATTTTACCCACTGGTTTGCTGCGATACCCTGCAATAGGGTTGGGGCCGCCTCTCTCACCTCGCCCTCTGTGTTGCCATTGCAGAAACAGACAGCGCAAGCTGGGTACGAAGCTCCAGTGACTCGAGAAGTTTGGGGACCTGAGTGCACGTTTTAACAGAGACAGACAAGAGCAGAGACCTGGGAGCAGCAAGGAGCCTTTTAACAGACGGACCAAAGGAACAGGCAGGGACCATACCCAAAACCTGAAAGCCTTTGCTCTGCTTTAGCAGCTAGCTGGATGCTCCCTGATGCATGTGGGACCGTGCAGGAGTAGAAACTCATTTTCAACACAGATGCACATTGCCGGTTGGAATGTACCATCATGTCTACGTCAGGGGAGGGGGGAGAAAATGCCTGGTGTCATGTTCGGGGGAGGGAAAACCAAAAATGAATCCTTTCTGTGACTTTTTTTTTTAGCATGAAATATACACACTATTTATTTATTTTTTTAAATGGAACTATTGTTTTTGGGGGTGGGTGAGGCATTGATTGTGTGTTTTGTTTTTGTTTTTTGTTTCGGTTTTTCTTTTTGGAAGAAGATGACAAAACTAATCTCAAGTTGATCATGTTTAATTAGGGCTTCTAATTTTTAAAAACTTCTTAGGATGGAGGGGAACTAGGATGGGGTGACCTAGGCAGAAGGGGAAGGAAGACTTTTTGTCCTTTCTGCAACCAGTTTGGGAGATCAAAATCAATTCCAACTGCACTGTACAGATAGAAAGAAAGACTAAGGATCTGATTTTTAACACTAGTGATGGTTCTGCAGGGAAGCCTGCATGGATACCATTAAGGGGAGTGTGTGTGTAAAACAAAGGAAAAACTGAAATATACTATTATTTTTTTTTTTCCACTGCTGCTCCTGTTGTGTAATTAGCAAGAGTGTCTTTCTCAGAATCTCTTCTAGGTGGCAAGATTATCATACATATCTCACATTTATTCCATCTCTTCCTTTACACTTTTATTACCTCAGGGTTGCTGTGATCTGTACAGCTTCTGTTGTACTGAGTGGGCTACCGATGGCACTAGAAAGCCCATTGGTTATAAGCAGTGCTGTGCTCCAGTAAGGGTTAGCCCAAAGCCTTACAAAATTCAGTTGCTAGTCTCTGTCTTAAGCACTGGATTTTTAATTTTTTTTTTCCTGTTAAAGATTAAAGGAGGGATTTTTAAGAATGAACAAAGTGACAACCATAAATTAATCACAAGGTGAATGATTAATAACTAGCTCAGCTGCTGTCTGAAATATTTCTTGAAGAGTCCTGTTAGAATCCAACTGTGAACTCAAGTAGTGAGCTTGTCCTAGCATGAGACTCCTACCAGTTATTACAGTGGCTTGGTCAGGGTTCTGCAGTAGTAACCTTGAATGCCGAACTCCTACAAGCAAGTTTTGCTTTCCATCCTTCTTCCGTTCTGATTCTTTGTTTGGCCAGTCAGCTCTCCGGATGCTGTGTCTCTGTGGGAGTGTGCCTGCCATCTGTGTGTGCTGGTGATGCCCACAACTTCTGTCATCCATGAGTTAACGTGGCAAGGGCTATACTCAAAAGTGCTTCAGGGCTGTGCATGGACACTTTCTGTATTTCTAGTACATAATGCAGCAGTTCAAGTGTAACTATAGAGAAATATTTATTCAAAGCACAATTGACTTGAACTTTCACAGATAAAGGACAGCTTCTGAACTGGCTCAAAGGTCATCGGTGTGCCTTCGATGCAGTCATGTGAGCAGAGGTAAAATGACTGTCACATCTCAGTCTTGCTGCCTGTTTTACTATCTCCACTTTAATCAGACTCCTGCATTATAAAGCTGCTTGAAGTGAGATGTGTTTCTGTTCATCTTGATTTTTATTCTTTTGAGTTTTCATCTGTGCCTGTTGCCATAGGAGTTTGTGTGTTTGTATGGAGTGGGAGCTGCTGTAGAAACTGTTGGACAACTGGAGTGTTAACTGTAGAAAGCAGTGATCCTGATCTAGATCAGGAATGAAGGCTGTTTTAAATTTCTGTGTTTAAGTAGCTATGGGTAGTAAACTAACTGTTTTCAGTTGTTACAGCAATATATATATTTTTTTTTAAGAACTGTTTAGTATTTGCATAACATGAGCAATCCTGTTAACAACTGAAGGACCTGAGCACTGGATCTGCTTTGAAGGTGCATCAGAATAAAGAGGCATCTTGCAGCTTTCACAAGGGCATTTGATCTGACTTAGAACAGCTCTATTAAAATGAGACAGGACATCAGATAGGCCACATGACATGGTGGTACCATATGTTTCAGTTTGAAAGCTGGTACTAATCACTTATGTCTTGCAAAACTATTTGTTTTCTCTTTATATCTCTTGTAAGTTAACTTACAAAGCCAGAAGGGAGATCACAACTCTCTTCCCCAAGGACAAGGTTGAAAGAGTGGATTGTTTCAAGAGTGGCTAGCACTTCCCTAGCCCCTCTCAGGCTGTTATGACAGACTGATGGAAAAACTGTATGTGGAAACACCTACTGAGAACTAGAACATAGGGAAGAGGTTTCATCTCCTCATGGAGAGCAGTGTAGTGTAAAAAGCTGTTCCACTTCATGTTGCCTTCAAACCCAAGCTTCCTACAGTAATTCTTAGGAGTAAGGGAGAGGAAGAAGAGCTCTTGTAAGACACTGTAATAAACTCTCCTCTGTTCTCTGTGAGTTGTTTGTAATCTGCATCTTCTGCCTACTTTTGCTGTACCTTTCCAGAAATCTTTGCAATACTTGATATAGTAGAAATTCCTTAGTGATCCCATGGATTTTCTTAACTAAATGGTGCTGCGCAGGAAAAAGATTTGAGCTCTGCCTTATTATCCTACACTTGTATGAAGTCTCCTGCCACTAGTTTTCTGAAATGGAGTATTTTCTTTGGAATATGTGGCTTTGCAAGCAAATGCTTTCTATTCCTCCCCTGTACTCAAGGGGGCTGGATGGAGATACTAAGACAATAAAAGGAAGGTGACAGAATGCTGTGGTTCACTGTTCTTGCTGTCCCCACACAAACATCCTCCTATAAGGGTAGTTATGTAACTTCTGCAGTGTTTGAGGAGATTTAAGCCTTTTTGTAGCACTTACTGTTTATTATGTTTCAGTTTATTCAAAGAACATTTCAAAACTTTGCATGACATGGATTACACTACCGAAACAGCATTTAACACAGCTAACCAGCAAAGCATGCAACACTACCAGGCTGTGTCATAAATTGCACTCATACCCCAAGAGTTATCTGAATATTTTCAGTCTATGCATTTCTTAAATTATTTGTTCCAAATTGGTGTTTTTTCTGGAACTTAGTTTCTTGTACTTAATGTGCCTTTAAGACAATGGACATCTCTTGATCAAACAATCAGACAATCAGAAACAGGGAGGAGAATAGTATTCAGTAAGTCAACAGCAAAAAAATCAAGAAGGTATGAATCAGAAGGACATCACATTTAGAACTTGTACAATAAGAAAAGACTCTTTAAATGAGAAACCTTGTAATGATTTTAGTGTCCTTTCAAGCACTTCAAATCAGCTTCATTCATCTGAATTTCAGTTCTGTGTATCATTAAGGATGCATTAAGTGGTTTATGAATCTTGTATCTCTTTCAGTGTGATAGTCTGCTTCTTGCAGCTGTGTTCTGCTGAAGCTACTGGGATATCCAGAATAGATCAATCCCATCTTCTGAGATACAGTCACAGCAGTGCATACTTCTGCTTAATCTTTAATAGGCACTTTCCTTTGAGAGCCTTCCCCTTTGATGAGACAGCAGTAGAAAAGGGCCAGTCTCAAATACTTAAGTGGCAATACTGTAGCATCAGTGGTTGAAGGCATTGCAGACACGGAGAAAATAACTCATCCCCTAGCAACAGAGGTTGATTCAGTATGGGGGGAGGGTTACTTTGGCAAAAGGAATATTTTTTCAATGTAAAAGGCTCCATGAACCCAGATGTTATTCCAGCAAGGTTTGGTCTTTTATGTAGTATTTACACAATCACTTACACTTTGATAATACTGAGCATCCTCTTGCAGTTTTCAGTCCAATTCATACAGAGGAGTCAACAGAGCAGGGATGTGTGCTTGCAGGTTTGTAGTGCTCCTATTGGTTTTTTTTAGATTATCTCACTCCATTCAGGAATCTTCTAAAAGATCAACTAAATCCATGTAGATGATGCGAAAGTGGCAGTTCATACAATCACTGGCTGTGCAGGTGAGTTTCAGTTAAATTTTCCTTTAAGGTTTATTTAGGTATAAGAAGCTTTGAAATAACATCCTTTTAGGAAAAAAATGCAGTAGTGTTGGCTTGTGTCTTTCAAGAAGCAAATTAGAATGATTTTTTTTTTCTTTAAACAGGTTTAGTGCAAACTTCTTCATATATGTTCACCAAGGCACTTTGATCATGTCCCTTGCTGTTCTATGATCAGAAAAGTAGCAATTACGATCAAATATTTCCCTGGTAACAAAACAGGCCATCAGACTCCTAATGCTTCTTGTTTATGGTGGTGTCCCAGCAGCCACATCTTGAATGGTGTATAATTCAAATATTAAATTCCTGTTGCAGAAATAGCACTAGAATTCTTCATTACCATACAGTTTTACTAAATAAAAGTAGAGTCAGGAGCTTGGATTCTGGCAGATTCATTGGAAGTAGTGCTTACAAAAATTCCTATGCTACAATTGTATGTTAATGTTTATATATAATCTTTTACTGTCTCAAGTTTGTCAACTGAACATGAAAACACTATCATGAGATCATTCTTTCACAGAATAGAGCTGGCACAAATCTAAGTAACACTGCAGGAAGAAAAAACTCCCAAGAGTGGCAGAAAAGGTGCTGTACTGCTAACTGCAGGAACAATGGCTGCCACATTGCACAAACATCTACACTGCCCACATGTTCTCAGCTTTCTTCCTGCTCTTCAAGATTTTCTGCCTTGTTAAAGCAGAGTGATGTGAAAGAAGGGTGATTCTGCAGCTGCTTTTCCTTTGGCTCTAACAGATTTTTAACTCTGTGGGCCAGAAATGGAAGTATGTTCTGGAGTTCCTGATCAGAAACATTCTTATTTGTCCACAACTTAGGCATAACACATTATGCACAAATATGTTGTTTCTGAAGGTAAGGTATAAAACCACATTGGGTTCACATGTGTGCCGTGAAGGAGACTAGGCATGTGGCCTTCTGGCTAGTAAACAGGAGGTCAGCATCTTTTTCTTTTCCTCAATTCCAAAGAAAGGTACAATGAAGCAAGTGTTCTGCTAAATGCATAGGCAGTCCCTTCTCATCTCCACAAATGTTAACGTACATAAAGCCAAAGCTAGCAAAACCTGTGTGAGAGAAGTTTTGTAGAAACTTTGTGGGGGGAAAAAGCTTTATGCTGAGCCTGAAGATCAATGGCTAGGACCACAACAGCAAGCTTAACAAAGCCCAAAACAACAACAACAAAAAAACCACCTTACTTTGTAGCAAAAGATATTCTGTTGTTAATAGGGTCAGTGCAACAGAAAGGAGAACCCAGCATCCTAAAACGAGGGGAACATTCCTAGGCCTGTAAAGCAGGTAGTAGTTGGAGTGCCTGGGATAAGTAGTGCAGTGCACTCGAACATGACTGGATCTGCTCTGACTTCAGAACTTCTTTCTCCCCTTGCCAAATTTCAGCGGTGAAGTTTTGCTGGAGCAGCAGAAAAATATTCTGTCAATTCTGAAAGATGCTGTGCTCTTCAGAAGATGAAACCAGCAAAAAGACTTGGTCTTATAGTAGTTCCATCATTATAATAAACATTCCCTGCTTTTCCTGGAGGAGAGCTACCTTCCTCACCAAATAGATTTAGATACTGATAAGGACTGTGCTTTCTGTATTCCTTTACAGTAAGTTCCATAAAAATCATATTTCAGTCCTCTTTGAGGACAGGAAGGTGTACTTTGCATTGATGGGAGAGGACCAGTCAGTTCTACTTCAGCTTAAGACAATGTTTCCTCTCACCACAGAGTCCAATATCTGCAGATGACTATTCTGTAACCTCTTGCTGAAAACAAATGGTAGATGCCCTCCTAGGTTCCAGGGCAAGCTGTTCCCTCAATCATTTTCTGAGGAACTGGGAACTTCAGTGCATGAGGGATAGCCCCTTTAGTTGGGGGTTTTGCATCATGTTTGCCTCTTATAGTTTGGATTTGGGAGTGGACTGGAGCAAGATCCTCATGTCTAGCAGTGCTTTCTCAAGATAATGTGCCATGCGGGCTGCATTTGTGTCAGCACAGCTGTTGAATGCTGAAATAGCAAAGTTGATGTGTTCATCCATAGGGTTGTAACAGATTCCATAGCCATCTGGAACCACGGGACCAAAGCACATCACACAGTCTGTCTTTGCTGGGACCTGTGGAGACAATGCGATTAAAAACTTCTAACCAGAGAGAAATGTCGCCATCAAATGCTAACAGCTCTGTCAACAGTAGAAGAAACTGCCATCTCATTAAAATGCTCTAGAAGAGGGCCTTTTTGTTCTACTATTTAGTAGCAAAGTGTTTTCCTATTCATTTGCAAAGGAGTACTTGTCCCCAAGATAAGCTTGTAATGGTCACTAACAGAACTCTATTGGTAAAAATCACAGCACAGCAGATGGACATAAAGCTATTCTGGCAGTTAACTTCAATCGATCTCGCTTGCATTTAGACACCAAACACTTTTGGTGATCTTGGCTTTGGTTATGCTAGGGTTTGTTTTTTTTTTTTTTTTTTTTACAGGGTTGAGAGGGACTGTAGCAGCTATAAGATCAGATCTGCAGCTTTATGGAATTGGTAGCAGCCTTAAAAATTTTTGTCCCCAAATGAAGATTAGTTTCTAACATAAGGGAACGAAGGAGAAATGTGGAGAAGAAGGGCAATGAAAAGAAACCAAGAAAGCACTTCTGTCTTTGCTCGGATGAGTCCTACCTGGCTGGTTGAGAGATTGAAGTGCATTGCAACAGCATATGCTGTGTCCATGAACAGTTCAGGCATGCTCACTAGATCCTCAATAGCTTGAAGCTTCAAGCCTAAGAGGTGGCGGTCTATTGCATTGCCCCTTATTGCCTGTAAGGAAGGAAGACTAGATGAAAGCCTGTCTAGCAGGCAAGCGAGCAAAACTATCAATTTCTTTGGGTTAGAGAAAAGAACACTTCTAAAAATCTTTAAATGTTTAAAGTTAGAAGGAAACTAGATTTTGCCTTTAGGACCAATAGTCAGTCTTGCTTGTAAGGACTGTGAAATTAAACACACCAGTGGAACCAACCTTACCAGTTCCTGCCTATGGGCTCCCTGTAGTTTAAGGGGTCCTCATGCAACTTTGGCATTTAACGGCAACAATGACAGTGAGAACTGAAGCTATTTTCATATTTGATTCCCTCCTTTCGGTCAGTCACAAGGGACACTTAAACCACTAGCTAGAGAGAAAGGATTCAGTCTGTGGCCTAGAGCATTGTCAGATCAGTTAGACCTATGCAACAGCACTAACAGCCACATTGCTATGTCAGCAGAGAAAACTCTTCAGGTCTTGACTTTCACCAGAATCCTTATTTGCTAGGTAAAACCCCAAGTCTGGCTGCATAGAGGGCACTCACCATATCAGTGTATTGCCTGTGGGCCTGGGTAGCTCTCCTCAGCAAGTCTGCTTTCTCCTGGTCCTGAGAACACACAGATCTGTCTGTAAGTTTTTCTGCAGAATGGAAAACCTCATTTTGGCTGTTCCTCTAGGATGGAGGGCATTTCTGCCTTGTGTGTCTATCCTAGACTAATTTTTAGGTTTACTAGATTTAATTTTTAAATAATTTTGTTGGTTGTGTTACTTCATTCTGAATGGAGTTCTCCATCCATCAATAGCAAAACTTAGTTTGAGTAGCTAAACAGACTTCTAGAAGGGACATACTTCTTTTTGGTGGGATTAGAAATGTCCATGTGTTGTTTCCCAGGCTTTCAATACATGTGAAAGTAAAGCCAAATTAAACCCAAGGTGTGTGACTATACACTCCAAGCAATGTTTTAGCTCAACTTCATATCAGGTGCAGTTGTGCTTAGCTGAAAGCAGGTGACACAGGGTTAGCCAAATAAGCAGCTTTCCTCTTTTTCTGGAGTGGAGTCCTTTTACTCCACTTCTTTAGGATCCTCACCGATTTTTCAGGGCTGTCCATTGATTGCACAAACTTAAGAGATTCTACAGAAGTGGAGCGGATGGTGTCTGTGCGGCCCAGGCGGAACATCCTTAGCGATGCACTCTCATATGTGGCACAAACATGGCCATACATCCTGGAAGATGGAGAAGAAAGTCACAGAAGTGAGTTTGCCCTGGGAGAAATGGCCTCTTGTGAAGCAGAACTGCAGGGAAGGGGAAGACTTTATGGGAGTGAGTCCCACTGACAGCTGACCTCTGATGCTTCCTTACTAGGACTGTACACATACAGAAGGGTAAATCTCACCTGTTGCTTGGCAGCTGCCACAAGTAAAGTCTGCTGTTCAGTCCCAGTGCATGGGGAAAATGTGGGACTTAGAAAGCAGGCCATAGCAGCCTGTGAGAGACTTGTCTCTGCCACCTTTATCAAGCTTACATATTTGAGTCTGATGGTGAACAGGTTGAGAAGCTACCTATTGGTGGTCTTACCTGTAATATGCTAGCTGCAAGGCTAGCTGGATAAAGGCATCGGGACTTATCTTCTCTGACTTGGGGAAGGTTTTCCCAAATTGATGAAAGACCATGACTTTGACATCCAGGTCTTCGACCATTCTGCAAAGAAAGAAAGAGGAAGTGTTCCTTTGTCTGTTGCTTGTTCTTGTAACATAAAGGTATGGATTTGCTTTCACAAGGCTCAGAGAGAACAGGCTATCTGGATCTGACCTACGCAGGGACAGACAGCTCCGTTACACACAGATTTGTTTGGGCAGCACCACAGAGATGAGCTTTTTCTGGCCACTGCTGAAAATCTTCACCAGGTTAGATGGGCTTGTGTGTGTATATGTGTTTATGCTCCAGTATCCCTAGTTAGATCCACTAAAGCCTTGCTCTTTCTCAGTAAATGGGATGAATCAGTAATTACCCCTTTCCAGCACCTTTGACTTTATTCCTGGCAGGTGGCTTTAGTATGCTTTTCAGCTAGGTTCAATGCTGTTGACCCAAGAAGTCACTGGGAAAACTCCCTGGCTGCAGTGGGGGAAGCCTCATTTAAACCACTGTCATGTTCCAAAGGGGGACGTGAATTAGTCCCTCAGTCACTCACCAGACCTCTCCACTGCTTTGTACTTACATGTTGAGGTTCTGCTTTGCCTTCTCTATGTCATTCTTGATTTCTGGGGTGATGTTAAACCGCAGCTTTTTGGGCATTGGCAAAGGAATCATGGGTGATCTTACCACCTCAGGTTTCTTCCTGCATAGAGAAATGATTATGCTTAACCTGACCTTGAACATGAGGCTCAGCTAAGCACACCAGAACCTGAGTAGAAATGCACAGGAGATCTTCCCTAACACCTTGTGACACTAGTCAGAGGCTGAAAAATTCTTCACAGTGCCGTTACCCTTCAAAAAACGCTGTATGAATGTCTTCCGTGCCTTCTGCCCAAAAGAAACACCTCTCCCAGGCAAAAGTCCTGTTTGAACAGTGCAATTCCCTAAGAATGGAAGCAGCAGCAAAACTTACCAGAGTAGCTCAACCACTTAATTCTCATCACGAATACAAGAACTGCAATACCTAATTAGCATACCACTACCCTTCCTCCAGAACAAGTTCCTAGGGGATGAGCTGTGAAGAGGCATGTTCTTGGGGAGCAGGTGGTTTAAAACCTATCTCAAATGCTAAGAAAAATTAGAGGAGGCAGGACTCACGTGTACTCCACGATGTGATCCAGAAGAGCAACAATGGGTGGGCCTTCTGAGGGAGCATGCTCGTATACAAGACCACAGGAGCCATCTTCAGCAATGATGAACTATGAGAGAAGCATGAGAGGACAGTGTTGAAGACAGACATCCAGTGTGTGAAGCAGGAGCTAGTCAGAGAGATGTTAGTATCTCACTGCTCTGTATCAGAATGGACAGTGATCCTATCCTTGCACACTGGAAAGGTACCACAAAGGTCTCATTTAGCAGAACAACAGTGGAAGCCTTTCAGCAGGCTTAGAAGATCTGACAGCACTGTTAGTTTTGCAAAATTAACTGGATAAGAGTGTGCTGTGCCTGATAGACATATTGGTGTGGTCAGTGTCCTGGAAATACAGAGTGGTTCAATGGTTTTGATTTACTTAGATGCACACATAATACAGGAATAATATCATGTGCTGGCTTACCCTTACTTTTCAATTAGCTGGAACATCTAAGCATTATCCAATCAATGAAGAGTTCCAAATAGGAACAAAATAGCTGAAAACATTATGAAGAGTTCAGCAGATACGAGAAGAATCTTTTAAAGCACTACTGCTACTATCCACAGGCCAGAATATACCAACTAATGAAGGAGAAGCTCGAATAGCAGCTGCTGTTGAAGGCTCTTGACAAGACTGAATGGAGAAGAGATCAGACGGATGCCATGGGATGGCAGCTTATGTTTGAAAAAACAAAACAAAACAAAAAGCCATTGGGCAGCTTCTGGCAGAAACAGGAAAAGTGACAAGCCTAGAGGAGATACAAGGAACAGACCTCCCTACGTTTGGGCTGCCTCCAAGCAGAGGCGGCATTGTTCACCGCAGGCAGAAAATTGATTTACAAGGAACACAAAGAACCACTACACTGAATAAGCGTGGGCAGATGCAGTAAAAGAAACAAAAGTCCCTGAGGCAGGAATGAGTGCTTGTGGTGACTGCAAGGGAAACCACAGGATCTCATACTGTCAGCCACCACGCCTTGTCTCCCCTATTTCTCCACTCTCTTGATACGAGGAAAACTTTCCTGCAACAGGTTTCTGGGATTTCTTGGACCTTTGTAGTCTCAGGAAAAAGCATCTCCTCCAGAGCCATGTCTTCAGGATCTTTAGAACATCAGCACTTACTTGAAGCGTTTTGTCGAACCATCGGTTCCCACTGTTCCAGCGACTGCCTCCACCATGCAGCATCTGAGCAGCCACACGGCTCTTGTAGATGTCCTCAGACACCCGTGGCATAGGCGCATCAAGGCAGACAGTGCAAATGCTCTTCTCAATTGTACGCACAGATTCCTTATTGGTCTTATCTGGGAGAGAAATGAACAGCAAATAAGGAAGGGGAGTTGAAAAACTTGCATTTTAATTGGAGGGAGACTGAAATTTGAAAGAGCAGGTTTGAAGGACCCGCTGATGGATTCCCACTGTACCTCAATGCAGTACTGGTCATTTAGGGCTGTATGCAGTTATTAAAATTGTAGCCAAGTGGTTTGTTAAAGGTGTGAGCATGCTGCATTCACCCTCCTTTTTTCATGTTTCTTACATCCCACCCATTTGCAAGGCAACAAACTCTAGGATTTCAGGTCTAACAAACCAAGCTTTGGACTTCACCTGTGTACCTTCCAAACCAAAAATAACAATACTTTGCAATGAAATCAGGTTGCTTCTTTGAGGTGGAAAGCTCATGTTCTCTGTCCAGAACAAGCTTCCAAAGGAAAGAACTGAGCAGAGCACAGCAGTGAGTTTGGTAGTTCAAGCATTCGTGGTTGTTAGCACTTGCATGTTAGGGGCTCTACAGACCTTTCAGAAGGTTATTGTAGGCTTTTGCCCAGCTGTTTCGGTGGTTGGTGGTGAGGATCCCAATAGGTTCTTTGTTTGTTTGGAGGGAGGTGTTCCATATCTTCTCCAGCTGAATGAAGAGCTGATCAGTGGTAAGGGGACTTCCATCACTGTTGTAAACATCCAGCTCAAAGAACTGAAGGTGAGAAGAGTGGACAAGGACAGAGACAGAACGTGAGAGAAGATCTTTATTGTCCAGCCTCAGAAACAGGGAACAGCCACTTTGAGAAGGTAAGACCTGACCTAAGAACTCAGCCTGTAAACAGACCTTCAAAGGATGCTCAGAATTGAGAGACCCAAGTCCAACTTCCCTTGCAGGGCATAAATACAGTCCAGGTTTTAAGAAGCTCAGAAGCCACAGTAATAAGGGCCAAAACACATGAGGAATTCCTATTTCTGAGACTCAGCTGTGGTGGTAGGGTTTGTTCTGCAATTTCCACTTGCAATTTCCAATTCCAGACATGATCTCTGAGCTTTGAGAGGAATTGCAGGGACAAGAAACAGGAACAGAGCATTTTTTTGCCTCATAGTCTGTTGCTCGCACACAGCAATCCCAGCTACTGGCCAGCTAAAGCCAAAGGGGATAAGGGGAGCAGGAATGAATCCCTGGTGAGGCAAACCTTGCAGGCAGAGACTTTCTGTTGTTCCCTTTCTTCTGGATTACAGCTAGCTGAAAGGGACACCTGCATCTAAACAAACCTTGAAAGCTCAGCAGCTGCCATACCTGGAAGTTGTGAACCACTGTGATGTGTCTGGACTGCTTTTTGCCTTTGGCATAGTTGACAATGGAGTCCCGCTTGGGCCCAGGAATGCGGCAGGATGAGAGGATCTGGTAGTACTGGTTCATGCAGAGGGGCTTCCCACCCAGGTACTCCACTGGAAGGGTCTCACTAGAGAGACAGCAAGGTAAGGAGGAAGGGGGAGAGGAAACAGATCAGTGAGAAGGCCTGCACTCCCCACACAAGACAGGCATAGGCTCAGCCATGCAGCTGCTGTCACTCACTCCAGCAATACCTAAACATGTTGGTGCTGATGGTATAAAAAAAGGGGCTGCCCTTACCCATTCCTACCAGCTTTCTTAGTAGGAGCTACAAAAAAAATGTCTGTTTGCTGGCCTTTCATTTGGGAAGGGGAAAGCCACTATCCTCTCTGTAACACCAGAAAAATAAATCTCTGGACCTACTACATAGCTTAGCATACACCATGCTGTCTGCAGAGAAGAATCCAGGGCACAATATACTGGGAGATGTATTGTTTCCTGTGAAATGGCAGAAAGAGGTTTTCAGCTATAATTTTGAGTGGTGAGTGTCTGATGTGCTATCTATGACTCACGAACTAGATAGACTGGGACTCAATCAATCACTTGAGCAGTCATATTCCAACTACCCTTCTCACAGCTGGCCCTGAGCCTTGTCTGAATTCGGATGTAAAGGTGTGATGTTGGTAATGTGTTGGTAAACATGTTTTTGGAATATAAATAAGGCATGGTCAGCAGAGGTTTGTTGGTGATCAGAAGAAAAAGAGTAGGGAGGAGCAAATTTCTCCAGAGCTCATCCCGTCTAGCTGGGAGATGAGAAACACCAGAAACCCAAAACGAGAGAAACAAATTCCTGCTGCCTGAGCTGTAACTTGTTCTGTGCACAAACAAAAGTATGTAGCTCCACAGGACTGTCAGTCAGGCTCACTCCCTCTAAGCACATACACGTGCCAATGAAAGTATTAAGTTAAACAACATGAAGAAAGACAAGTAAATTTGCTTTTTCCCAGTGGTGGTGACCTTGGCAGTGAGCAGTGATGTTGATTACAATATCTCTTTTCAGATATGTGCTGTCTTCTCTTGCCTTTCTATTTGGAAGGGAGATTTACTGACTAGGCTCAGCCTCGCTATGACAGTAAAGGACACATGAGAAGTCAGGAGGGTCACTCACTCACTTGTCAATCATGGTCTTGAAATCCAGGATGCCCTCGATCAGCTTGGCAGCAAACCTGGAAAAATATCAAATGTAACAAGTTGAGATTCAAACACAGAACATCTGGGGCTGAGGAGCTAGCTAAGGAGGGCTAGCAGAGCTTCTCTCTGCTCCTTAGAAAGTACAGCCTTTTTCTGCCAAGTCCCTATTGTGCCCATCTCTGGTTAGTTGATACAGCCACTCTGGGGTTGTGATTTCAGATTGCTGGATAGTCCTACCATGTAGCGCTTTTTTATGTGTCTTACTGTATAACTAAGGAACTCTGGACAACTTTCAAGAAAGCAGGGTTCAGTCCAGATGTATATATAAATGACCCTCTAACAGCAGCATTTGTTACTGACATGTTGAGATTTTATCACATCCTAGTTCTGTCTTAGCATTAAAACAGCACCAAGAAAAGGGGATTTCTGCCCTTCCCTGGCCAGGGGCCACCTCTGACTTTCAAGCCAAGACGCAGCTGTATCTCCCTGCATCCAAGACTCACCACTGCCGACTTAGTTCCTACCCAATGAATGTTCTGCTGCTAATGCAACTCTTAAGAGCGTTCCTCTGACATTGAGGGATCTGAAACAAATGCAGACATGCTGCATGCTGACACTGAGGTGGTGTGTTTACCAGGATCAACATAAGCACTGCCAATGCCAACTCCCAGCAGGGAGGGAGGCTGTGACAAGCCACATCAAACTGCTTAGCTGGGAGTGAGAGGTTGGCCTGCTCTGAGCTGGGAGCTCCCACCCATGCGTGGGAGGAAGGGGGCAGGAGGTCACTGTGACAAGAGGTTGCAGTCAGCTGAGCTTCCAAGGCTTTAAAGTGGTGCAAGCATTTGGCATTTGCAGGCAGTGTCATCTAGATTTGCTCAGCCTACCCATCCCTAGTAAAGATCTAAGGACATAACTCCAAGAACCTAAGGGCTGTTAAACAAGACATCCTGCAAAGTAGTTTTCAGTGAAAATTTCCCAGCCTTATTGCAAAATGTGAGGAAGTAAAACAGCTGGGAAACAAGGGTGACAGAGCCTATGTTCCTTTTCAGAGAGCAAACAGCCTGGGAGCAGAGTTAGGGCTTGAGGGGGAGGGGTTAGCTGACTTGTTTTCAGCCAGCAGTGTTGCCAGATTAAGGAATGGAGAACTCCACTTTCTAAACTTGCCTCCTGGCTTCTGAAGCTTTAGTCTCAAGCCATGCTGTCAAACTTCCTTCTGCAGCCACAAACTGTACAAACATGCATTTAGATTCTATTTTACATGGGAGCCCAGATTCTTATGCAGCTGCTCAATTCCACTGGTTGGGGCACTGGTAGTGCTCCAGATCTTATCTTCTATTTGGATTACTTAAGAGTGAATAATATGAGAGAGAGAGGTTTCAAAGATGTTTGTCTAGTCTTGCACTGTCCCCATAAGGCTCACCCTCTGCACCTCTGCTTAGGTGTACCCAAGGGAGTGGAAGGGAGGATTTGTTCTCAGCCTCACTGCTCCCCTGGTGGTACTTTTGATCTGCCAGAGCAGTGATGACTAGTAACTCTGTATAAAGGTCAATGCTAAAGCTTTGCAGGTGGATTTAACACACTGGTAGTGGTGGTTAAAAATTAAAGGGAGACCACAAGGAAGAGAGGACATGGCAGGGTTTGATTGCAAGGAAAAGCTCAGAGTGCAGAGGCTGGTCACTGTTAAGTTTCCCAAACCATAAATCACAAGTGAAATGATACAGATGGGGCCAGTCCCCTGCAGGAACAGATTGAATGACAGTCCCTGCAGCAGGCTCCCCCATCCCTATAAACTAGCAAACTCCAGAGGCAGTTCTGGTTGGTCTCCCTTACATGCCTGGGCTACTTTTTATGCCTCCTTCAACTGCACACACAATCTTAGTGCTTCCTAGTCTTTAGGGTGTCAGATATATCCTCACAGTGTCTCCAGCCAGTGATTTGGCTATTTTGCAATGAAGATCTGTGCTAGAGCAAAGACTGAAACGTAGGTTTTTAGTCCCTGTTTAGTACCTGAACCACTGGACTCCTTGGTTTTCCCCCTTGATGAAATATTTAGTCTGGTGCAACCAGGAGTTTCCTAACAGCCTGGCAGCCTTTCTTTATCTGCACAGCACAAACAGCTATCAAACTTGGGGACCACATGGTAATTGCTCTCCCAATCGGCCTACACACCCTCCTCCCTGTACAGCAGAGATAGCTCATCCCACCTGAAACCTAGGGGAAGGTAGAAGAGGACTTTACCTGAGCTGACCTTGTCGATCCAGAAAATCCTGCTTAGGTAAAACCACACCTGGGCTGGAGTGGACCACAACTGGCAGGCGATACTCCAGGTAAGCTGTCTTCAGCCACCAGTCTGAGAGCTGGGACGGAGAAAGGCAACAGGCATGGCATCTGCTGCTGTTTGACCCAAGCCCGGCTGAATGGTCTCAGCATCCTGCCCCCAGTTCTGTCCCACACTTTGCAAACAAACTGTTCGGGTTTTATGCTTTGCACATGGAATGGTAGATGGGGAATTGAGCAAGGCAGTGGGGGCTCTTGGTGCAGGGCTTGAGCAGAGGGTTTCCTTCAACTTCTTGGGACAGCTGTGTGATGCTAACAGGTTAGAGGCTTCAGCGGCCACAGACAGGGTCAGCGACTCCCTGTTCTGCCATAAATCTGCTCACCCAAGTCCTGGTGAGGAGCTTGCACAGCTCAGGGAGGTCAGCAGCAGACTGGTCATGAAGGTGATGCCATAAAAACACAGGTGTCAGTGGATGCAACCAGGACATTGGAGAGGTGTGCGTCAGACCTCCACCCTCCCTAACCAGAGCCTGGGGGCAGAGTCCCAACCTACCCAGTTCTCTGTTTTCTTGGCTCTTCTCTCCAGGCCTTTCTGCAGCCTCTCCCCGACGCCTCCTGGCTTGCGGAACTCAGCCACCAGCTCCTGCGTGTGGTTCAGCTCCTCCTCGCTGATGATGGGCTGCAGAGCCAGCAGGTAGCGGTCCAGTGTTTGCTGGAGCGGTGGCACAGGGAGATGGGGCAATGCTTCCTGATGAAGTTGGAATCTGCCTGGGATCTTGCCTAAAGCTGTCGGCTTCAGCAGGCCGTAGGGCCTGGCCTGCAAAGCACAGAGCAAATGTCGAGACAAAACTTCCCCCTGATGTGCACAAGGTAGCAAATAACCTGGATCTGGGAGTCTCCATCCCAACCTCTCTGAGGGCACACAGATGTCTCAGCATGGGAGCAGAGCACCCAAAGCGCAAACGCAAGGCGCAGGTCTACTGATAGCATGCTAGAGATGGTTGTAGGATATCCAGAAAAGCTGAGAAACTTGATCTCCCAAAATACTGATTCTCAGCTCATCAGAGGAAATGCTGCCAGGATAATGACATCTCACTCTCTAGGCACCTTCTAGCTAAGAGTCTCCATGCGTTCAACAAAGTCAAACCCTTCCATCCCATGGTAAGTGGGAAGAAAGTAAGTTGTGAAAGAAATATTCATCTTATGTACTGTCAGAAACTGTTTCATGACTTCTTACAACAGCATAAGGCTCGAAAGTTAAGCAGAACCCTTATGCTAAATCAGACTGCCCTTTTGGCTTTGAGGAGGCAGAATTTAGGTGAGTTTGGGGCAGGATTAAAATGCCTCTTCTCTGACTGGCCAGGGATCGTATGTCACCAGCGATGGTCAGGGAAGGACTGGCTGTGATGTCTAGGCCTTGGAGCAATGCTCCTTTACACTGGTGAACCTCCCAGTTACTGGAGGACCCAGCTATATTAAGAGAACCTCTATCCAGTTGTACCAGTATGGGACTGGCCAAATTACAGGAGTCTTTGGAGAGGGAACAGGGAGAGCTGTTCAGGAAATTGTGGGTGATGCCAACAGGCTCCTGGGATCTGATGGGGTCATGTGGGAATGAAAGCCTTAGAAAGCACTGTACCATTTCCCTGGGCAGAGAAATGAAACAGAGCAAACCCAACTGATAACCAGGAAATTAACTTGCCAGTTTTATCCCAAAAGAATAACAACATCCTCTTGGGTGAACAGGGTTGGACATCCTTCAGCTTGAAGATGTTTAAATTGTATTCTAAAGGTTTTCAGTTCCCTCTGCTCCTCCCCCTCTATTGGATCTACTGAATCAGACACTCTCCTACAGGACGCCGGACTTTGCATCGTCAGCGTACTGAGGATGCAAAGCCAGTGAGAACATGCCCTTTTATTTCCAAGGCAATGAGAAAATAGCTGTCCCGCCACCTCCTCCCAGCAGTTAAGCACAGAGAAGAAGAAAGAACTAAATCTGCAAGGTGACAAAGCCTCTGCGTGGTGCTGAGCCCCCAGAGAAAATGCCCTATGCTCTTTGTAGGACCTGGCAAGAACTATGAGATCGAGGTTTGGAAAAGGAATGTTAAAAATAAGAGAAAGAGGAATTACTGAAGCATGAAAGAAGAGTGGGGCTGGGAAGAAATGAAGGGTGTTAATCATGGCAGTGTGGGCATACTGTACCTTCTCTGCTTGCTTCTGCTTCCTATCCATGGCTGGTAGGACAGAAAAGATCGTAAACCTCTCCCTCGGCCTGTCTCGGTTTCCTCTTCCACCTGACAATGTGCTGCCCGTGCAGGGCGTCACCTCATTAGCGAACTGCCACATGACTGCTCTGATCGGAGGGCTCAAGGCCAGACACAGGCCTGGGAGAGGATGGGGTAATCAGACCAACAGGTTGCATCAACTGCCATGAAGGTGTCTTTCTGGGAATTCCCCCCGTGGCCACGGACCGTCAGCCCAGCATTGCCCAGTCGGTGCTTGCTGATCAATACTGTGTGGGCAGAGTCTCTCTCCGATCAATAGCTCTGGGCCTCCAGCCATGGCAGAAGTGAAGGTGCTGGGGACGTCGTTCTCTCAGCCTTTGCCTGGACCATGAAACTACAGCGGCCATTGTGAGAGAAGCCTGAACATCAGGCAGGGGAGACTCCAATTTACACCCTGGAAGCAGGTGACACTGTGGGCTGTCACCAGATGGGACAAGCTGCAGGGAGGACTTATGCGGGTGATGGGGAATTTAGTCCCTTTGCTCAGGCAAAGGTGGCCAGAGGGTGTCAGATGAGGACAGCTCTCCAGTAGGAGCTGGACAGTGACCCAGCATCACTGTAGGTGATGGCAGGATTAATTGGAGATGGGAGAAAATTCAGTTTGGGGCTAAAGACAGTATCCTAACTGCCCTCATGCTCCACATGTGTGCGGTCATTATTGCAAGCTGAGACTTTGGGGAGTTCTGGGTTGTCAACCCTTAAAAAAAAAAAAAAAGTTATCTCCAAAGCAGGGCAACAGCAGAACTGTGCAGTCACGAGGAAAATCACCCCCTCCTTGATGTCAGTCTAATAGATTGAGGGGCAGACAAGCATAGTCTTCTACATAGCTAAGATCAAGTATGATGATTCCAAATGGTTTCAGATTTTCCCTGGGGTAACAGTGAAAATCCCAAACCAAATTAATTGAAAACACTGCATGTTAAAATGTGGAGCGGATTTGTATCTTTCCTCTTTTATGTCCTCTGCTTGTTTGGTTTGAGGTCAAACTCAAGTGTTTGGTGGGAGGACGAATAGCGATCACAGCTGAACAGAGGCGGCAGCTGGCAGCAAGTAGAGCAAACAATCCACCTTTCCCCACAAGCAACAGGGAAAACGAACACCAACGGAGAGCGGGGCATGCAGACATGGCCAGCTTGTGGGCTGGCATTGCTCCTGAGCCACGTTCCAACACAGCAGATGACCTTTTCCAGAGCCTGCAAAGCTGGTGGGAAATCTACCTGTAGCCTGGGGCTGGGCACAGGAGGAATTTCAGAGCAGTGTCTGATTCCCCGCACGGCCACAACATTTAGGATCAGCCGACAGAGGTTTGTCTTTTTCTTTTATTTTTAAATTAGAAGCTGCAGAACCCCTCAAGCTCAGAGACAACCAGCCCTGCCTGGCCTCTCAGAAAGTGTCTCCGGGAGTGAATCCATCATGTCATCCCGCTCTGCCTCCTCCTCTCCGTGATCCGTCAGTATCTTGCAATAAACAGTTGCTAAGACCAGGCGCGGGGCTGACAGCTCTGCTGCGTATGTAGCCTTCCCCCTGCTCGCAGTGAAAGGCACATTTTAAAGGCAAAGCCTGCAGCTACAGACAGCTGCTTCTTGGGCTTCCCTCGCTCCTGACCAGCCATGGCCAGCATCCACCTTCCCTGCTGTCGTCCAGCCCCAAGCCCTCCATCTCTGACAGCTCTGGTGAACGTTCCAGCACGCAGTGCTCCCTCAAGGCACGTGAAGAAACCAAGCCGGCTTGGAAGATGAACTTCAGCAGCATCCCTCCCCGTCACCCCGGGATAAGCAGCGCTCTCACGGCTCCCCACCGGTGCCGAAGCCCTTTCCAGCCCTCCTCACAACCGGGATCCTCGTCCGAGAGAAACGCACGCCTGCAGTGCGCCTTAATCACCGTCCTTATGGCCCTAACGAAGGCAGCCGTGCTTCTCCTCCGGGGTTGGGGAGCGGTGCCGGACCCCGACAGCAACAACGCCACGGAACCGGGTCAGGGTGGCCCTTCGTGCTGGAGCTTTGCGGAGCCATCTCCCCCCCCCCCGCCCCTTCTAAACTCCTCCCGGCAGCTCGAACCGGCGGACTGGGGCTGGCGGAGGCCTCCCCCGGCGGCACGGCCGTGGCGCAGGCCCCCGCCCCGGCCGCTGCTGACCGCCGGCGGTTCCTGCCCCTTATCGAGGCCCGGGGATGGCCGGGGGCCGTGTGCCGCCTGCCCGGCACGGCGAAAGCCCCCGGGGCCACCCGGTCACCGCCAGCCCCTTCCCTCCCGGTCCGCTGTCGCGGGTGGCGCGGCCCGGCCGACATCTCACCCCCCCCCCCCCCCCGCCGCGTCCCGGACAGGCTGGAGCCCCCCCCCTCCCACCACCCGGTGTCCCCTCGGAGCGCGGCTGGCACTTACCACAGCCCTCGTCACGAAGGCCAGCATGGCTCCGCGCCCGCCCGCGGCCCCGGCCGCCGCCCGCCGCAAGGACACCGGCGACACCGGCCGCCGCCGCCGCCGCCCCGCTCGGCCGCCAGGGGGCGGGGCCGTCCCGCCGCCATCTTGGAGCGGGGCGAAGCCCGCGCCGCCATCTTGGGGAAGGGCAGGGTCCCGCTGGGAGGGGAGGGAGCGCCGCTGCCGGTGTCGGAGTGGGGATGCGGCTCCTCTATCAGCTGCTTTCTCCGGGACTTGGTGAGAAGAGTCCTCCTGCTCGCCGAGGCGCGCCTCCTCTCCCCTCTCCTCCCCGCACACCCACTCCTCGCGGCGCCGCGGCGCCCCGCACAAATATGGCCGCCCCGCGGTCCTGTGTGGGCAGAGGCGGCCGTGCCCTGCACAAACATGGCGGCGTAGGCCACGACGGTGGCCGGGAGCGGCCACGCCTCCTACTGACAGCTCCGGGAGCGACAGGCCCGGGCGGCGTGCCCTGCTCAAAGATGGCCGCCGGCGGCTTCGGCGTTGTCCGGAGGTGAGAGGTGAGGGGTGGCAGCGGCGGTGGCCGGGCTCCGGGAAGATGGCAGAGAGCGAACGGCGGGCAGGTGAGGGGCGGCGGGGGCAGCTCCGGGGCTTTCTGGGCTGGGGGCTGCGCTCGGGGCCCTTGAGGGGTGTTCTTCGGGGCCGGGATGCCGGGCCCAGGGTGTACGGGGTGGGTGTGTGGTGGGCCTCATGCTGCACGGGGGTCCTTGGCCCGGGGGCGCCGGGCCCCAGGCTGCGGCGCGGTGGCGGCAGCGAGCGCCCGGGCCTGTGGTGGAGGGAGGTGGGAAGAGGCTTTGCTGAGGTTACGAAGGGGCCCTGGAGCCCCCTGACCCTCGGCCGGGTGGGGTGGGGTGGGGAGACCCGGCACCGGCGGCCGCCCGGCCCCGCTCCGGGCTGAGGCCTGCTGGGCCGTAAGCTGCCGGTACGGTTAGGGCCCGATCCCCCCGAGAGGGAGAGGGCTGGGCTGGTGCTCCCTGAGGGATCTGCACCCCACGGCAGGGATCGGGGACGGGGCGGGGGGGGACCTCTGTCCTGTGAGGGCTGACGAGGGTGTGCGTGTCCGTCCTGCGCATCCCAGGGGCAAGGTGGTCGGGATTTAGGCTGCTGGAGCAGCTGGAGTTGGGGCTCCCTGTCATCTGTAGCCCGTGTTTTGGGACTCCGTTTCCCGTTGCTGAGATGGGTGATGTTTGCCGGTGTAGAAGGTCCGTCTCATGGCTGTGTTTGATTCCCCCTCCCCACACCACGAGAGTAAGACTAAAAGTGTCTCCTTTGTCCAAGTTGCTTTTCATCATAAAACTAACCCCTCATGCTCCTGTCTCCATCGCATCCTTGGTTTTGGACTTTTGCGTGTGTGTTTGTTTTGTAATATTGTAACCCCTGCAGCCCTCAGTGTGTTTCCTTCCTTGAGTATCTATGGTCTCGTCCCCGAGAGGAAATGCACAAAGTGTGTGTCAGAAGAAGTGATGGTTGAGAAGCAAACACAAAGACATGAAATGAGTTCTGTTATGAGACAGGTTGGGCTAATACCTGGATTCCCCAGTGCCAGACAGTGCCCTGGTCACATATCTGGTCTTTATGTATCACCGGTATTAATGGACAAGTCAGTGTTTGCCTTTTTACACCACTGCTCTGGAGTTTTTCATTGTTTTCATGTTATAAGCTCTTTTAAAATAAGAGCTCCATCATTATGATGCTAGTCATTGTGAGTTGTGTGCTGAATTTTCAGAAGAGGCACACGTGTCTTTCATTTAAATTCCTCTTGTGTAGTTCCTCTCGCCCTTGTACCTGGAAGTTTTACTGTAACTTACGTGTTGGAATGAACCAAATGCTGTAACACCCTAGGCAGTTGATGAGACTGCATTTGTTCTGTAGATGTGGAACTTGAAAGGCAGAGAAGTTAAATGACTTTCTAAGGTTATGTGACAAGTCTGCAGCAGACTCTGCGTGGTTCCTGGGACTTTGGATTTCTTTTTCCCTGATCTGCCTGCTAGACAGCACAGGTCTGTTGCAGAAAAGGCTGCTGACACTTCTGGCTAGTATTTTCTATGTAAATGCAGCTAATGATATTTTAAGGAGTTGGAGTTTGGTGATGTATGTTAGGGAGCCAGTGCCTGAGCTTGCTATAGTGTGGAGAGCAGTCGCTGAAGTGTTGCCAGGATGGCTGGTGCTGAACAAATGCCTTCAGATTTTCTAGAATTAAAAAGATGAACTGGGTGACTCTAACAGAATTCGTAAATTCACATTAGCAGTGGTGTGCTGCACTACCTTCTTGCTATTAAAAGTTGCACTTGTAGGGGCACAACGCAAATTACCTCTAACCTCATGGAGTGTTTCTGGCTCTGCAGTGTCCTATTGTGGGGCTGCCAGCTGAGAGCAGAACTCTGGAGAGTGTGGGGTGGGGGTCACCCTTACAGCAGGATTGGGTCCTTCGTTCAGATGCTGGGGAAAAGAGCCCCTCTAATGTGTTAACAACTTGCATTTGCATTAAATATTACATCCTGGGCTCTGAGAGAGCTTTAAAATTAAATGATCTTCATAGCTTCCACCTGGAAGAGGCTGTGTCCCAGTATCCTCCAAGCCCCTGTGCTGCCTGGACCAGGGGCTGTGGCTCTGGACTGCCATCTATTGAATTGCTCCAGCTTTGTCTTTGTAGGAGTTGTCCTTTTTAGAGGAATGCAGTTCAGGTGTAACACCCTAAAAACAAGGCACAGTTAGTTTGTTAGGAGAGCTCAGTGCTTCAGCATGACCTAAGGCTTGTCTTCACTAGACAGAAATAATTAAAGTAGCTGGATGTTGTCTTTGTTATCTCCTGCACCAGCCTCTCTGTCCAGATGGAAAATGCGTTTTAAGTTGTGAAAACAAATGTAATGCCACTTTCTGAAGCCTTGCAGTGTCCTTAGGAGTATATTTTCTGGGGATCGGGAGGATATTGTTTGGTGAGGAGGACTTGGTGAGATAACAGTGCAAGCTGGGATGGATTTGTTTGCTTTCTGTCTCTGGAGAAATGAATGTTGATTTCTAAGAAAGGAAGGTAGATGATTTCTTCTTCTTCACTGCTTCTATTTTACCACTTTTTTGCATCTCCCAGGCACCTCTGAGGAGGTGGCTCCTCCCCTCCAGCAGAGCTTCATGATCCCTAAAAAGGAGATAAACATGGTTTCTGACATGGCCAAGTGGAAGCGCTCTCAGGTATGGCTCGGGGGTCAGGGAAAACTGGTAAGTGCTTATGCTGTTTCAGTGGCAGCCAGGTCTGGTCTGGGAACAGCCACAAGGTAAAGCAGGTTTGGGCAAGTAATGGAAAATTAATTGATTTGTGTTTTAAAGCAGAAGAGTCACTGCCTGTTTGTAGGAAAATTACTTGGCAATGAGATGTGGGGTCTAGCAGCCAAATGCTCCAACAAAGGAGTGAGCCAGGAAGAGCCCAGAGGTTGAAGGAGACCAGAGATGCTTAAAAATTATTACTGCTCCCTCCCGACAAGCTAGATGAGAAGTTGGTAACTATTTCATCCTACCTAGCCTGTACATTATATCAAAACTGGATATACCCAGTGCTGTTTGGAACATGGTCCTGCTGCCTGGCCCTCTAATAGCACCAGGGTGGGTTGGTTCCTGGGGCCTTCCCACCTTGCTGGACTGGAAAGAGCTCTGGAGCCAAGGCCTTCAATTTGCTGGATAATTTTTGTTTACAATATGTGTGGAGCTGGTGGAACAGGCAGATTCTCCCCTCTCTCCCTTTGAGGGATTGGTGTGTTAGCCCAGACTTGTCCCACCTCTTAGGAGTAAGTTCTTGCTTGATGACTCATCTGTGATGTCTTAAGAGAAGCTTAAGTTATAGTCAGGTCTCAAGCAAACCTCTGAGTGCAGCTTCCTTTGTTAAGTCTCCTGCATTTAAGGACTTGCTCCTGGTCAGGATTTCTGTGCAAGAGGGGCCCAAAGAGAGAGAGAGGTGGCAGTGTGCTAGTCCGGTGTTTTCAAAGACTTAGACCTGTGGAGCTGCACTGGATATGATGCTTCAAAAGCCGCAAGTTTAAAGAGAAGAGCAGTGAGGATCCTGGGCTGTCTCCCACTTCTCCATCATGCATGAGCATGGGAGAAGAGTAGAAGGAGGAAAGGGGAGATAACAGCGCAGGTCTGGGAAAAACAGTGCAGAGCAGGGTGTCTAGGCACAGCTGAGACTCTGCAGAGCTGAGGAGTTTGAATTTGACCTGATAGGAGGCAGGGAGCTGAGGGAAGGATTTCGGGCAGAGTGCGAGGTTTTTTAGGATTCTCTTCTCTGTAATTTTTACAGTGATGCAGAGTTCTTGGTGCAATCGCCATCTGCCTCTGAGGTCTGCCAAAAATAGCAGTAACCTCACAGCAAGCCCTGCACCCTGGGTGTCTCCAAGAAAGCAGCGCTATGTGTTGGGAAAGGTTCCCTTGGTGTCCACGAGTGCTCCCATGCCATGTTGCTTGTTCAAACAGACCGTGGGTATTCACTAACGCCCTACTCTCTCGGGTGTGTTTGCAGGCATATGCAGATTACATGGGCTTCATCCTCACTCTGAATGAAGGTGTCAGGGGCAAGAAGCTGACCTGTGAATACAAAGTTTCAGAGGTAGGAGAAGAGTTTGGATCCCCTTGTTTCTCCTTTTCTGCCTTTTTCTTTTCTTTCTTTTGGTGGTTGGTTTTTTTTTTTTTTTTTTTTTTTTTGGCTCTACAGTGAATATTTCCTAGGCGAGGAACGAGTTGGCAGCTTATCTGTGAGCCAGGGAGAATAAATGTGGTTGGGTTATGCTTGGGGATGCAAATGTCAGCCTGCAATCCTCAGCCCAGGATGCAGAGGCTCTGTGTGTGCTTGCTGGATGGGAAATCAAGCAAGTTACAAGTAGAGAGAAGCTGGTAGTGACAAGGAGGATGCAGAAAGGACGTTTTGACCCTGTTTTCACAGTCTGGCTTCAACCAGTGATGTTTTGAAGATGTGATGTTCCCTCCTGGTTGCAGGCAAAAGGCTGAGATGTCTGTACCATTCCTGTTCTCCCACTGGCTTTTCTGTAGGACCTTGGGCAAGTCACTTGTCTCCCTGTTCCTAGGCTTCCTTGTTGCTCAGACTGTGTTAACAGCACCGATCTCCTCGGTCCACACTGTAGCTGAGCTGTGTGAGGTCTGGTTTGACAGCATGTGAGCTCAAGGCATGTCAGTAAGTGAACCTGCCTCACCAAGGGTTGTGCTGAGGGCTACGGAGCATGCAGGAGGGCTGGGGAGGTAGGTTTAGCCTGCGGGGCAGGATCACCCCTTCTGAGGTGTTAAGCAGAAAGGATCTATTTTTCCCCTTGCATTAATGTGACTGTCACCCGGTTCTGTCTGCTGCTGTGGCCAGTTTTAATGCCTATTCACTTTATCAGGGCATGGTGAGATTGTTTGGAGCCAGAGGGGAAGGGCAGGCATCCTCACTGGTGTTACTGCCTGGCCTCAGCCATGCTCAGTGTTGGCCTGAGGTCTCTCCGGTGCTGCCATGATCTGCAGAGCTTATGTTGGCCACCAGCTTAGCTTCTGTGTTGCATGCTGGATCCCCCTCCCTTGTTGTGCATTGCAATGGGGAGATTCTTGGCTACGTTTTTACTGTTCAAACTTATCGCGGCTATCCAAGAAAGCTGGGAATAGCCTAAAAAGATCTAGGCAGAATGGGAAGCAGGCTGTGTGTTTACAGCTTCATTCTGGGATGGGAAGGCAGTCTACAATGATCTTTAACCTAGTCATTTATGTTTGAAGCAGGCATGTTAAGGCCAGCCTTCCCTTCTAGGAGCCAGTGTGTGAATGAGAAACTTGCTTGTAGTTCATGGGGGCATCAGGGATAATGAGTCCCTCCCTAACAGGCTTTGTGTCCACCTTTTGTTCCTTCAATTCAGTAGAAACTGCTGTCAAATGCTGCTCTTGCTTTCCGCTGTTTGCATTTCACTTTTGAGTTTTGTCTCTGTCATGATCTCGCTCATTCCCAACCATTCACAGAGCAGTTCTAGGAAAACAAAGCATTAAAAATGAGCAAAACAAAGGTGGGGGGGGAACCCTCTTCTGCCACCCCCTTTGAGCTGTCGGCTATCTAGGAAAAGCTGTATCAGGGCTGCGTCTGTGCAGCAGATCCCTCTTGGAGGGAATATTTTCCATCCATGGTCCCAGTCCAGGTGACAAACAAGAGACACGATCCTGACTGCTTGGGAAGTGGCCGGGAACTTGCCTCATTCCCCTTGCGCTGAGGAGAGCAGAAGCCTGTGACTTGAGGCACAGGTGGAGCATCCCCAGGGTTGCCTTGTTGATGAGGTTGCCTGTTCACGCGGGTTCATTTGTAGATCAAACTGCTTATCTGTGCTTTTAAAGGCTCAGCCCCTTGTGGCCTCTGCTTGCATCTCTGCTCTGCTTTCTTCTCTTTTGCCGTACCTGCTGCTGATATGCTTTTGTGCCGTCCCATCTTCTTCCCTGATCAAATGCTGGGGACGCCTTCCTTTGGCAAATGACCTCCTGGAATCCTTTCTGCTGAATACATATCCTCTCTGCAACTTACTGGTATTGCTTTGCTGTGGGGAAAAAAAAGAAAGTATGGTCTACTCTGCTTTGAAAGAGACAGCTTAATGGTTTCCAGAGTAGCATGTGTCAATACCAAACTGTCTGCCGGAGCGAGAGCTGGATCCTTTGGGGGCTGAACCCCTTCTGAGACTTGCTGAGCTTGCTCTGCTCTTACTGAAAAATTGCATGGAGCTGTCTGGGGTTTTGCTGGAGGCATCTGACATGTAGTGATAGCTGAGCTGTTGTTTAGGACTCTGGCGTAGACACTATGTCTGGCACTATGTTGTATGACTGATAGGCTGTGACCTGCCTTCTCCTCCTGGAGGGAGTGCTTTTCACGTGGGGATCCATGCAGCAACTGCTGGGGGTGCAGCCTGGAGCAGTTTTTCAAAGCTGTGACTTTGATCAGAGGAGCAGTGCAGCAAGGAGGAGGTTAATTTTGGCCATGCAAGGAGCAGACCTTCCCTTCAAACAGTTTGCTGCAGTGGGGGAAATTGGCTGGCCTTGTGACTTGCTCTGGTTCTGGGAGGGAAGTGTGGGAAGAAGCAAATGCCCCGTTTTTAGCAGGTCCCCCCTCTGACAAGGCCTAAGGAGCCCACAGGGACAGGCTTTGGTCCCCGCGGGCAGCTCTGCTGCTGTGATGCCTTCTCAGCACCTCCGTCTGCCTGGCCCCTGCTCTTGAGAGATGCTGACAGGTCTCTGCTCTGCAGGAGGCTCTGTGGTTTGCCTTTGGGACCGATGGCAGACTCAGGGTCAAGGGGATGCAAAATCAGCACAATGAGAAGAGCAAGGAGAGCAGGGGGGAGGCTGCCCTTGCTTTGATCACTGGAAAGGTAAAGCAAAAATAGAGCTGAAAAACCCAGCCAAGCAAAACAAGGCTGCAGTGGTGCTGATGGTTGTGTTCCCGTAAGCTCTGCTCTTCCCCTCCTTCTCCCCCACTGGGGTCAGCCCTGGATGCACAAGTTTCCTCTGCTGGACAATGGGAAGCTGCTTCCTAGTAACCCCCTTTTCAAAGGGCCTTGAGCCCAAAACGAGCCGCATCTCTTTAATTATTTACTGGCATGGCTGAGCCAGCAGCTGGGTCCTGCTCTCCCGTGTTCAGTGGGGCTAGGCTTTTTAATCCCTTTAAAGCAAGTGAGTGGGGAAGGGGAGGTTTGACTCTCGTGCTCCCCAAGGCCTGCGGGCAGATCTGGGGAGGGGGAAGGAGCCAGTCCTTGCCAGCCATTTATCCGTGCAGCACTGAGTGCTTGCTGAGAGGGGTTTGAAATACGGTGGCTGCTCATAATGAGCTGCTGGTGCCGGCGGATAAATCACCAGCACGATTTAATTATTTAATGCAACCCAGTGCTGGGGATGCTGTTGCTTAATTGGAGGGGAATGCAGTAGCAAGGAAGGAGTAGAGCTGAGTCCAAACCTGGCCCAGTGCAGTGGGGAGATGCCTGGTTTCTGCAGCGTTTTGGGCAGCGGGGAGCTGAAGGCAGAGGGCGTCATGCTGCCTCAGTCCACTTGAATCTGGGGCACTTGTCCATTAGTGGCTCCAGCTTGCAGCCTCACCAGGGCACCCAGAGATTCTGCCCCTCCCTGTGTCCCTTGGCACTTGGGTCTTGTGTTCCTGGTGCGCTCAGGTCTTGTCCTCTATCCCAGCCTCTAGCCTGGCTCAGTGGCCAAGTGTCAAGGTCCTGTGGGGTGGGTGGATACTCCTCTGCCCGATTCTGCTTCCCACTGGCTGATCCCACCATGTCCTTGGCATGGCACCTTGGGAGCTGCTGTCTGTAGAAGGCTGTATCTGCCATGAGACCCTTCCTTCTGGGAGTGGAGAGCGTGGGGAGTGATGTGCAGCTGGTTCAGCGGCAGCACAGCTCTGCCATGCCTGTCTCTCCACCCGCCCTCTTCAAGTGGCACTTCAAGGGCTAGAAACTTGCTGGGCTCGGCTGTTTTCTTGTCCTCCCGGCAGGCAGCGTGAAGAATTGAACCACAGCCCAGGAGACCAGCCAGCTTCACATGGTCGATGCCTCCAGCAAAGTCAAACCAGCCGCTGCTTCTGCTGTCCTCTTTGTCCCCTTGAAGGAGGAATCCCCTCTCGAGACAGAGGAGCCTACATTGCCCGGGGCCTGGCCAGCTGCTGTGGTGGCTGACGGCTCTCTGGCTGCTTGGAGTCAGGCGAGGAGGATTCCAGAGCCTCTGGCAGGCTTGACCGGTTGTCGGCAGAGCCTCCTAAAACTGGAGCTGCTTAAAGTGCTGCCTATGGTGTTGCCTCTTGGTGCGTGGGGTATAGCCGTTCCCCAGCTGTACGAGCAAGGCATGGAGGAGGTTGCATGCATTGGACAGCCCTGGTCCTAACAGTACAGCTTGAGACATCATGCTGTATCACCTGTTGCAGCTGCCTTCTTTTCCTTCATGGCCACAGCAGTGCCACCTCCAGTCACACTCATACATCCTGCGCAGGTTCCTCATTTTCTCCTTCCAGCACTAGGTATAAGAAAGATGGCTCTGTTGTCTTGCTCTTGCTGTTGTCTTCCCATCAGCTTTGTGTCTGTATTGAGACATTTCTGTGAATGCTGAGAGCTTCTCATGCTTGCTCTGATGAGGCCACTGGTGGGCAAACCAGCCTACCTCTTCCCCCAGTGTTGTGGTTTAACCCCAGCCAGCAACTAAGCACCATGCAGCTGCTCTATCACTCCCTGCCTCAGCTAGACAGGGAAGAGAAAATATAACAAAAGGCTTGTGGGTCGAGATAAGGACAGGGAGAGATCACTCAACCAATTACCGTCACAGGTAAAACAGACTCGACTTGGGGAAAATTAACTTAATTTATTGCCAATCAAACCAGAGTAGGGTAATGAGAAATAAAACCAAATCTTAAAACACCTTCCCCCCACCCCTCCCTTCTTCCCGGGCACAGCTTCACTCCCGAATACCTACCCCCCCGCAGCAGCGCACGGGGATGGGGAATGGGGGTTACGGTCAGTTCATCACAGGTTGTCTCTGCCGCTCCTTCCTCTTCAGGGGCAGGACTCCTCGCTCCTCCCCTGCTCCAGTGTGGGGTCCCTCCCACAGGAGACAGTTCTCTGTGAACTTCTCCAATGTGAGTCCTTACCACAGGCTGCAGTTCTTCACAAACTGCTCCAGCGTGGGTCCCTTCCACAGAGTGCAGTCCTTCAGGAGCACACTGCTCCAGCGTGGGTCCCCCACGGGGTCACACGTCCTGCCAGCAAAGCTGCTCCAGTGTGGGCTCCTCTCTCCATGGGGCCACAGGTCCTGCCAGGAGCCTGCTCCACCGTGGGCTTCCCGTGGGGTCACAGCCTCCTTTGGACATCCACCTGCTCCAGTGTGGGGTCCTCCCCGGGCTGCAGGTGGAGATCTGCTCCACTGTGGGCCTCCATGGGCTGCAGGGGACAGCCTGCCTCACCATGGTCTTCCCCACGGGCTGCAGGGGAATCTCTGCTCCAGCACCTGGAGCACCTCCTCCCCCTCCTTCTTCACTGACCTGGGGGTCTGCAGGGTTGTTTCTCTTACATATTCTCACTCCTCTCTCTGGCTGCAGTTTCTGTGCCAGAGCAACTTTTTTTCCATTCTTAAATATGTTATCCCAGAGGCGCTACCACTGTTGCTGATTGCCTTGGCCTTGGCCAGCAGTGGGTCTGTCTTGGAGCCGGCTGGCATTGGCTCTGTCAGACATGGGGGAAGCTTCTAGCAGCTTCTCACAGAAGCCACCCCTGTAACCCCCTCCTCCCCTGCTACCAAAACCTTGCCACGCAAACCCAATACACCTAGATAGCCACGGGATTGGAGCTGCTGTGGCAGTCTGGCTGGTATGAGTTTGAAGCAACACGAATGACGCTGAGAAGGTTGACTTGTGATTTGGCCCTGCTGTGCTGGGTGCTGTACAAATGCTAACACTATCACTGCTAATCCTGGCTCCTAAGAGATACTTCAGGACAAAGATTAGAGGCCTTGAGAAGGGCCTCTAAATCACATCATCAGCCACTGGTGAGGATATACAGTAAGTGCTGTGCTGTGTCCTGTGGGGGGATACAGGACCCTCAAGATGCAGAGCCTGAGTTTTGTGTTGGAGATCCCTGAATTGTGTAGCACTTCCTTGCTTCTCAGTCCTCTATGCCCTACAGCTAGAAGCTTGCTGTAGCTCTTCTCCCAGAGGTTTTAGAGCATAGTGCTGTTACAGCTCATGAAAGACTGTGTGGGCGACTGGAGAGCCTGCCTCGGGCTGGGCTTTGTACTGGACTGATCTTCTGAGGGGAAGGATGGCTTTCCCGGCCCCTCTGCATTTCTGGGAGGGTTGGCACATTGTGTTTCTGCTTGCTGCCCTTGGGAAGGATGGTGTTGGCTTTAATGACTCCAATCCAGGGCAGAGATGTCAGAGCCTGAGGGACTGCTCTGTTTTATGTCACCGTGACCCCTCATCTTCTTTGTCTCTGTAGCCCATTGAAAAGCTGGTGGCTCTTCTGAACACCCTTGACAGATGGATCGATGAAACCCCGCCAGTGGATCAACCTTCTCGCTTTGGGAACAAAGCCTTCAGGACCTGGTATGCCAAACTAGACCAGGTGAGCATGTCTTTCACGTGTAGTGTTACACGCAGCTCCTACAGAAGGGCAGTGTGCCCAGCGGGGGTAGCAGAATGGCTCTGTCATTGTGTGGCAGCTGAACAGCCTACAGAGGAATTGCTCAGATAAGCTGTGAAGGATCCACCTCTTGATATGCATCACTCTACCCCTGATCTGGTGCTGTCTTCTCCTCTTATGAGAGCATATGGTCCATGTAAATGCTCTTGCCTGGGTCTCCAAGTCCTGGATGAGCCATGAGGGCCCTCCAAGCCCAAGGAACTCCTGTGCTCTGTAACTCCTCACTGTGTCTTCTAGCTGATGGGTGATACAGAAAATCAGGAAGGTTGTGAAACTGATTGACTTCCTTCAGCTCAGAGCACTTGCTCTGCACTGAACTCTGGAGGTGGTGCAGGCACAGTCCCAGCAGCAATGAGCTTGCAGGTGGTCTGCTCTATTAATGCTTTTGTCCTGGAGGTGACTCGGTGGGTAACTGGGTTGATGTACTTGGATGGTGAAGCTTTTTTTTCCTGCAGGATGCGTGTGGCCTGGATAAGTGTTAGGACAAGCTCTCCCTGGATTGCTCCACCTCTGGAGATGACTTCTTCAACAGGAGAATTTGCTCCTCTGTCATGCTGGGTCTGGCCATTGTAGGAGCGCACCATTGCAGCTCCCACTCTGCAACAGTGTCTGAGCAGAGGGTGACCTGTTCCTGGGGACTGTGACAGATCTGCACTCACTTGAGGGAGTCTTTTGTGTCTTTCAGGAAGCAGAAAAGTTGGTCGCAACAGTGATTCCCAAGCATTTGGCTGATGCTGCACCAGAAGTGGCCGTGTACCTGAAGGAGTCCGTGGGGAACTCCACCCGCATTGACTATGGCACAGGTAGCTGCGCATGCACGCTGGCCAAGGCTGGACTCCCTGTGGTCGTGACTCTTTGGAGCCTGGTGTTGCATTTATTTAAATATGTTATTGCCACTATTTTTAGTGCCAGCTTGAAACAAACGCCTGCCTTCTAGGGCCTCCTCACCCCTATGTCCAGTGTGGGCTATGACCAAGAGAGCTGGGGCTGGGAGCAGGGCTGTGCTAGAGCTATGACACCGTTTTCATGTGTCATCCCAGGAATTGTGAACTGAGCTGTGCAAGCTGTTCTGGGATAAGCTGTAGGAGCTGCTTTACTGCATACAGCAGTCTTGCACCTGCTGATCTGCCATCGGCAGTTTAGAGGGATAAAATACAATTGCTTGAATTGGAATTAGAGTGGGAACCAAGTTCGTGTTCAGTGGGAGGTGTCTTGAGGTCTGGTGCTCCCTAGAAGTGACATCACTGCTTACAGAGTGACTTTGAAATCTGAAGGTAGAAGCATTTTGCACCTAAGGAGATACTGAATTGCAGGTTCAAGTAACCACACTGGCTTCAATTAGACCTAAATCCAGAATCATCTACATGCTCTGCTCCTCTGTCTGGAGGACAGGTGTGCGCTCACCAAAAGGCAGGAGAGCAGGACGCTGTGGGTGCAAGGAAATGTGACTTTGGACCTGGGCAGGGAGAGGAAGAGGAGGACGTGGGTAAAAGGATGAAGAGCTAGAGGCTGTGCAGTGCTTGCCAGGAAAGCTGCGGCTTGCCGGCACCAGGGGGAGATGTTGTCTTTGGAAAGAGACCCACTGGCTGGGGTTTTGTCAGCTCAGGGAAGGAAATTCAGCCTTTCCTCCCCTCCTGTGTGTCCCAAGCCAGAGGCCTATGTCCTAGCTCACAGTGGCCAGACCACAGGTGCACTTTGTTCCTACACTGGGAGCTGTGCTTCTTCATAGAGTGGAGCTGCTGATTTTGTACTCTGCCTTCTTCTGTGGTCCCTTCCACTAAAAGACGTTTCTGGGTTTGCTGGTTATTTCTTTTCCTTGATGTTAGCTGGAGGACCAAGCTGCAGAGGCTCAGCCTGAGATCCCAGTACCTTCTGGGACAGACTGTTTCCGGCAGCGTCATGGGATCTGCATCCTTCCAACACAGAGATATTTTTGAAGCGGGAGGAAATCTGTTTACTTGCAGATGTGAGGTTCTCTCGCATCCCCCAAGCAGATGACTCTGTGGTGCTCCACTTCCCCTGCTGTGCCAAGCTCCTGGGAGAGGCCCTGCCTTGCTCCCAGCATGCCCAGTGTTGGAGCTGTTTTTCCTCAAAAAGTTGTCTTTTCTCAAAGTTTAAATTCATAAATCACCTTATGAATGTCTAGAAGATATACTTTGGGTGGGTGCTGCATGGGGATGAAATATTGTCAGCTCATGGCGTTAATAGGGGCAATAGGGTTGCGGCTCCTGAGATGGGACTGTGACCACTGTGATTTCTGAAGAGCTGTTGTGGTGTCCGCAGAAAGGTTGTCCTGGGGACTAGAGACACCAGTGTCATGCCTCTTTGTCTTTTAACTCTAGGGCACGAAGCTGCATTTGCAGCCTTTCTCTGCTGCCTCTGCAAAATCGGTGTGCTCAGAGTGGATGACCAGATGGCCATCGTCTTTAAAGTATTTAACAGGTGAGGTAATGGAAGGAGAAGGGCTGGAACCCTTGGGCTGTTTGGGGGCAGGTCCCTGACAGTGTCCGCTTTCAGCTGTCTGAGATGTGTGAGGTGTTACTGCCTGTTCTGTATGCCAGACTCCTCCTGTAGTCTGGGCTTATTGTGCCCCCTTTCTTCCACTCATCCGCACCCATGTGAGAGTAAGAAATTTTAAGAGCAGTCTCCTCCTGGGGTGTGAGCTGGGCAAATCAAGGGTCTTCTACAAAGACGTGTACATAATTAGAGAACGTGAGTGCTGAACGGCTTGCTGGCCTAGGGAAAAAGGGCAGAATGGGAAAACTGAAGACAAACTTAGCCAAAATTAGGAGGCAGATGTACTTTTTAATGGACTGTATGGTGACCCATCATAACTATCTCCAAAAGAGGTGATAGCATCTTGTCTGTTAGAGGCTGAGTGTCTTTCTGGAAAGTTACTTTAGCTGAGCACAAGTTACTGAGCTCTGCAGAAGTATGTGGGTGAAGCTCTGTGCTTTGTAATAGACAGGAGTATCTGATCAGAGGATCTAACATCTCTTCAGGCATTAAAAAAGGAAAAACGCAAAACCATCTATGAAACTGGCAGGCCTCCACTGCTGTTCTAGATGTGTTTCCAGCCCAGGAGGTAGAGTTGGTAGTGATGGAACTGGTGGAATGGGTATTTGGAGTCCAGAGATCTAATCCCAGCTGTATCACTGTTTGGTGGTGTGGAAACAAGTTCCTTCAATAGTACTTCCAGCTTTAATTTTCCACCTGAAAAGTGGAAGCAGCAGTTGCTGTAAGGTGGAAAGCTTTCTGAGCTCTTCTGGAAGTTGTTGAAGGAGAGTAAAGCGTCAATGTTTTCAGATAACGGTGGGGTTGGGGAAAGATCTGCACCAACATAAGACACTGCAGATAAAATAAACCCCTGCCACTTGATTTCTTAGTGAATTTGGTGTAAACCCCCCCCCCCCCCAGTTTTTAAAAGGTGCTTGTATTTGCTACTATACATACCATCAGGCTGCTTTCTGTGGCAAAGGAGCTGAATATATATTCTGTGTACTGTGCTGTATGTGGGGGTCCTGCTTGCAAGTGATAAAGTTGTGTCCTTCTCCAGACTGGTTGCTCTTGTCCTCATGTAAGTCAATGAAAACAGAAGGCAGCCTTGTCTTAACCCTTCCTTCTCTCTTTGGTCTCAGGTACCTAGAAGTGATGCGAAAACTTCAGAAGACCTACAGGATGGAACCTGCTGGCAGCCAGGGCGTGTGGGGCTTGGATGACTTCCAATTTCTACCTTTCATATGGGGCAGTTCCCAGCTGATAGGTACTAATAAAAATCTTCTTGTGTCCCAGCCTGCCCCCTGCCCTGTCTGTCTAGGTTGCAAAGATGATGGGGCTTGGGACTGACTTTTAAATTCAAATATATCAGATTTGTGTGTAATACAGCAGAATAGTTTGCTTGGGGCTTGGATTTTTTTTTTTTTCCTCAGCTTTCCAAATTAAGCTAGTTGCTTAGGTTGAGAGATGGAAGGCTTCCTTGCACAGTACATCTGTGTTTATTGCAATGACTACAAGCTTTTTAAATGGAGAGTCTTGTTTTTGGTGCTAGAAAACACATTTTCTGCCCTGGGGAGTTTACCAGGTGCTCTTACCACTGAGGCACTGGAGTGGGAGATGAGATGAAAGGGAGCAGCTCTGTGCTGACTTCTGAAGAACTCCAACGGGAGGATCGTGTTTCTTCTGGAAGAGGGGCAGGACAAGACCTGACTGAACTTGATCTCAGAAGGGGGGTGCCATACAGGTTACTTTCTATTGTCTCTCACTCTTTTTAGACCATCCAAATCTGGAGCCTCGGCACTTTGTTGATGAGAAGGTGGTAAATGAAAACCATAAGGACTTCATGTTCCTGGAGTGCATCCTCTTCATTACAGAGGTGAGGACTGGAAGGTTTGTCCCACAGGGAAGTTCTCTTGATATTAGATACTTGGCTCTGGCTGTGGTTTTCTCTTCCTCCTTTGCTCGTTTGCTCTCATGGAACTGTGTGGATAAACCATTGTTGCATGGTTGAGGTGCTCTCCTTGAATTGAGAGAACAGGGATGCTGAGTGGAAAGTGTAATTAAGCTAGATGGGTTGTGGATTGCAGCTGAAGGGAGTTGTAACAAGAGCAAACAAATAATCTTGGATCATCACTTGGATCAGTCAGTGGGAACTTGGATGGAGAAGGCTGGTGTCTGCAAGTATGCAAGGAAGATGAAGTAGGAGCTGCAAAACGACTGGGCTTGCCAAGATAACCTCCCTTCCCTCCAGCCGTTGGGTGCTGCCTGGCAGGCACTGGGCCTCCCTTGCTTAGGGCAGGCTCCTAAACCTCCGTGCAGCTTGGTCTCCTCCAGATTCTACCAAAAGAGTTGCCCATTAAATGCACCTTATTTGCAAACAATCCAGAGCAGAGATGGTGCTGAGATTTACCCAGCTGGCAATGCTATCAGGACCATGTTTCTGCTCAGGCACTGTAGGGCCCTTGGGTGAGGAACTGGTGATATTCAGCTTGGTGCCAACCACGGGCAGTGTTTCTCAGTGAAGGAGCTCGTGGCTTTCTGCCCTCAGCTGCAGTGGATGATATGGCCATGTTTCTACTGTCCCCCTTGCTGCACGGCCTGGGCAGGGAGAGCAAGAACCACATGCTCTGTTGTGGTGAGGGGTTTCTTGTCTCTGGCAAGAGAGAGTTGATGGGATTAATTTTGAAGGACAGAGTTTGGCGCTTCCCTTTGTTCTGTTCACTTTCCCCCCCTCCTCGCTTCCCTAATTTAGTGATTAGATGAGAAGGGAGGTTACAGAATATGAATTTAGCCTTTCGTGTAGGAATCTTCATAGGAGCTTTTGGTCCAAACCCCAGGGAGGTGCTGTGTCAAGTCCTGCTGAATCTAGTAGTGTTTGTTGGTACTTAGCACCTCACAGGTGCCCCCTTAATGCAGAGTAAGTACCCCCCTTAATGCAGAGATAAATCATGCCACAGGTAGTAAAGAGGCACTGGCAGAAGAGATCAAAATGAGGACAGGAAAGCAGGAGCCAAGGATGCTCTAAGATTTATTTTAATTTGGGCCTCAGTAGTATCCAGACAGTGCACTAACCTATTAAAAACATAAAAACATACATCTCTTGACGTGTGTAGAAAATTCTGCAGTGCACAGATGACACATAAAGTTTCAAATACACAGCACCATACTACTACTTCAGATCACTCTGCTTTTGCCTGCAGAAAGTTAGCTATTTAGTAGGCTTTTAAAATCAGTGATTTCACTTCTTTTTCCACACATTTGTTGAGAATCGTGGAATTGAGTGTTTCTGCTGAGTTCCTCAGTGCCACCTGGTGGCAAGGAGCCCTCCTCTCGGGCCCTCCTGGCGTGAGCCGCTAAGGGATGGCAACAACCTGGATTATCAAATGCATGGTATTTTCAATCCATCTTCATGCAGGCGCTCTTTCTTTTTTGTAAAGATTTTGCTTTTAAAATTTATTTTTTCTCTCCCAAATGCCTGGGAAGGCTGTTACTGCCGCTAGGGGGGGCTGAGACAGCCTCGAGTGCCCTCCAAACGCTTTCTCTCCAAAATCAACAACAAAACAAAATAGCAGGGAAAAAGATAGAAGGGATTAAACACTTCAAGAAATGAACGATATTGTTTTCTTTGGAGCTTGTCAGCTGGAAACAGCTCTCCTTTAAAGGTGTTAAACACCACAACAGTTCCCATAGCAGGTCTGGTACATCTTACCGACATAAGAGCAGGTTTTGTTTCAGCAAGTTACAACTGAGGTAGGTTGTTTTGTTTCAACCAAGAGAATATTCTCATGAGCAGATATTTTTCTCAGCCCCTGGGTGACGTTTCAGGGATATGAATGTACACTGTCGTGGTGTTTGCCACGTGTATATTTAAACCTCAGGCTCTTAAAGTAGCAGTGAGATGATGTCCAGGCTGAACCCACCAAGGTATCCTCCTTACAGCAGCACCACCCTGCACGGCTCACAGGCACGGCAGCGAGCCTTGCATAAGCTGGCCTGGTGTTGGGAAATCTGTGGGGTGGTTTTGGACCTGAATGTGTGGTTCTTGAATAGGGTGAGATTTACGGAGCCGGCTGGGACTCGAGCTATCCCCCTGCTGCCGCCTTGCCTGCCAAAGTGTGCTGCGGGGTGCGCGTGGTACCCGTAGGTGCAAGGATGAGGAGGATTTGGGAGCATCTCTGCGGTGCCCACTGCACTAGAGACTGTGGATGGCAGGGCTGTGTGTGTTTGTGCAGAAGAGGGGTGCTGGGTACGCTCCGGCTGTTGCGGTGGATCAGTGCAATTGCCCAGATGCTCCTCTGAGGGCCCAGGGCAGGCAGCAGGAATTTCAGCTTCAATCTGGCTTCTAAATTTGGAGGTTTGGGAAGGGAGGGCTCGGGTTTCTGCTGGAAGGGAAGGAGCTGACAGGAAAGCACGGCCTCAGCCGTCCCCCTCCCCCCGGCACTGACAGAGGAACCATTTACAAAAGGCCGATTCTCTTGGGAACCGAGAGGCAGGAACGCCGCGTCTGTGAGTAATTTCCTGCTCAATATGGCTGCTCTGACTCACTCTGTTCCCCTGGGGTCACTGCGGGACTGCAGCGCGCTCGCCGCCTCTCGCTCTCCCCCCCCCGGCTCTCCCTCTTCGCCCTTTGTGGCTGGAAGGAGATGATTTTTTTTGTTCCCCCTCGTCCTCCTTATTTTTCCCTCCCCAGTTTGAAACCGTAGCCAAGCTGTCGTTGCCGGATGCCCTGGGTGAGAAGGGCCATGGTGGCGGCCGTGCCAGGTGCTTGCATGGCTCCAGGCACGAGCGTGGGGCCCGCCAGCCACGCTCGCCTTCTCTGCGCTCTCCAGCACACTCGCTCCGGCTTTGGAAGGGGGGAGAAGCAAAGCGTGGTGGTGGTGGCTGATGCAAGCTGTGCCCCTGCAAAGGGTGGCGATGCTGGAGGAAGGTTTGGTGTCAAAACGCATGCAGCCAAATCTCCCGTACGGGGAGGGGGGGTGCTTTGAGCGAACCGCCTGGCACTGAGCTCCCCGGCAGCCTTTAACTTGGGTGCCCACCGGTGCCAAATCCTTGCACTTAACGCGCCGGCTCTGTCGGGTAGCGTCGTGCTTTGTGTATCTGCGCGTTTCATCTTGTATCCGCAAGGAAAGCGCGCACAGCAGAGGGGAGCGGGAAAGGCTGAGCGGCTCATCCGTCATCCCCCAGCTCACGAGAACTGCCTAGGGGGAAGCAGGGATGCGTCTGCGCTCTCCTGGCAGCAGGCAAAACTACAGACCTGTGTCCCCCGGTGCTCCAGCCCCGAGGTCAGCGGGTTTGAAACACATTGTCCTCTAAGCAGTGGGCTTTTTTGGGTTCCTCTGCTCCCTTCCCTTTTTCTTTCTCTGCTGCAGGCTGGTGCTACCCAGACCTTGCAGAAAGGCAGCAAGCAATCTCCCAAAGCAGATTGATTGGCCTTGCTTGCTTTTACAGTAGGCAGGGGTGGTTTTGGAGGCTCTTTTCCCACCCTCACTCCAGGCCTGTGTGTGCGTGGAGGGAAGGGGTTAGTTGTTCGAGCCCTGAGTTGAGAACGAGAGTCCAAGAGATTCCTCTCTCCCCACGCTCCTTTTTAGCGTGAGCTTCGGCCTTGTGGTTTCTGATGTCATGGGAACTTCGCTCAGTCAGAGTGGCTGCGTTGTATTTCTTTTTCTCCCCGAGGGTCTGTTTTTTGTTCATGGAGGAGAAGGAGAGACAACTACCCAGGGAATCTACATGCAACTGTCCCTGATTGCAGCTTCCCCCCTGCCCTCCCTCCTCCAAACCCCTCGCCCTGGGAGGAGAAACACTGGAGTATTAAACAAAAAATAAAAAAAATGTAAAGCATCTGCTGCAAGCTAGCAACTCACAGCTCTGGAGGCAGTTTGGAGAGCAGGACTAGAGCGTGTCCCCTCAGCTCCTGCCTCCCCCCAGAGCCCTCTGCTAGAGGCAGGTGTGGAGTGGGCTGCGGACACCGGAGCTGCTGCCAACCTGCGCTGCCCTCTGTATTCAGGGAAGGCAGTGGCGGTTGTCGCTGCTGCTTGTTGTTGATCTGAATGGGGAATGAGTCATTTTCTTGGAAAGCCCAGCAGTGCTGCACTGGGAGGTTTCTGGGTAGAATAGGAACAGCGTTGAGCCGAGTTCTACTGGGGGGGAGAATGAGACTTACGTGGGGCTTTTTTAATGCAGTCGTTAAAAGGGAGGTGTGCAGAGGGAGGCCTGATTAGGAAAGCGTGGCAGGAAAAGGCTTAATTTTATCAGGGAAGGGGGGGAGCTGGATTGCCACGGCTTCATGTGATGTGGCCACAGCGGGAGGGAGCGGGGAGGGAGGGAAGGAAGGCGCAGTGAGGTGGCTGGTGCGTGGGTCACAGGGCTTGGTGGGAATGTTTGCTTGGAGAGAGTGTGAGCGTGAGTCACTGCTGGTGCACAAGCTTCCCGGCTGGCCTGGCTCCCTCAGCCCTGCTCTCGGGTCTCTTTCAGATGAAGACGGGCCCCTTTGCTGAGCACTCCAACCAGCTCTGGAACATCAGCGCTGTACCCTCCTGGTCCAAGGTCAACCAGGGCCTCATCCGCATGTACAAGGCAGAGGTGAGCGCTGTGGGCAGGGGGAGGCTGCTTGGCCATATGCCTCCTCCTTTCCACTTCACTGTGGGTCAGCTCTTCTCTTCTGCTGCTCCTTGGTGTGGGGGCCCCATCACAGCCAGTTGCTACCCTGTGCTGAATGTGGCTTGGGAGCCCTTGGCAGTTTAGGTGCTGCTGGCTAGAAGGAGGCTCCAGCCTGCCTAGTGTTTGCCCCAAAACCAGTCCCAAAATGGCCATTCCTTGCAGACATGACTTTTGCCATTTCTTGTCTTCCCATAGTGCAAGTTGCAAGTCCCTGAATTAGGGCCGATGTCTTGACCTGCTTGTCCTGGTCCCTGCACTGCTATTTACCAGCTGGAGGAGACTTAGTTTAAATTATCATCCCATGTTTCAAGAGCCCTAGAGCAGGCTGAATGCTTCCTACCGATCTCCCCTCACTACGAGTCTCTGTGCAGTATGCGGGACCAGTGAGGCCACAGCTACCTCACCGGCTTGGCAGCCCTCCATCCACCGGGGCTCTGCTGGCTGTGCCCCAGCAGGCTTTCCTGGCGAACCCTGACCTGGGGAACTGGGCAGTTTTGGCTCTCCCTTATCTCTTCTTCCTGCTCAAGCTAAACCTGAGCTTGAGGAAGCAGGACAGGAACCGCCACATCTGGGCCTCCGGAGGGAACGGCCGACAGACAGCATCTCTTGCTGGGAAGGATGGGACCGTGCTGGTTCTACAGGGAGGCACTGGCTGTGCTAAAGACGCTGGAGGAGCAGGGATGGAGCAGCTCCCTGCTGCACCCGGGGAGACTGGTGGTGCTTGAAGGAGTTAATCCTATACCCTGTGGTCTCTGCTCAAGTCAGCCATGCTCCTGTTGCTGGGACATATGGCAGAGGCTCAGTGGGCAGCTCTGCTCAGGCCCAGAGCACAAAGGGGTTAACTGTGCCGAACTCAGTGTGCTCCCTCCCCCAGCCCTTCCTCTGCACTGCACATCCTGTGTTTAGGTTCCAGGCCACATACCTCTCTAATCTTCGAGGTGTCACTCCCAGGCCCGCTGGCTCCTTCCGCCTCCAGCTCAGCTTTCCTCCCGGCCTCCAAAGAGGAGAAGCGGGGCTGGGGGTCAACCCCCTCCGCTGGCTACTCCTTGGAGGGGTGCCCTTGGGCTGCCCCTCCGGGACTGTCCCCGCTCACAGTGCGGTCACAGGGGCTGGAGACACTGTCTGCCGGGAAACCCTGAGCTGGAGGCTCTGATGTGAGAGCTGGGGGGTCTGCAGGAAAGACCCCAGCCCTGGGAGTGCTGTTAAAGTGAAACATGGATCCCCTAAAACCTGGAGCCTGATCTGCTGCTGCCTCAACAGCCCTGCCTTGGTCCTTCCTTTCCTTTGGACCAGTTCCTTTGCGTGCTGTTTGGGTACTCCCTTGGCACCCCATGTGCCCCGTGCTGTTCAGGTGCTCCTGCCTGGTGTCCTGTGTGCCCTGTGCTGTATGGTTGCTCCCACATGGGCACCACGTACATGGCCGGAGGAGCTTGGCAGTGATGTGCCCACGGTGCAATGTGCATGTCCGCTGATGTCTTGGGGCCACCGTGTGCTGGCAAATCTTCCTGGCCTGCTGGGGACAGCACAGCTTGGGGATCCTCTAGAGACTGGGAGATTCTTTGGCTCTTCTAGGTGCACCCAAGACATGGTCTTTTCTGGAGGCCTTGGTCTGTTTTGAATAGCAGATGACATTCTGTGTGGAAATGCTGGATCCAGTACTGGTGGGTTTCTAGAAATATCTAGAGATGTAGCTGTATCAAGGGGAGAATGCAAAAACTGCTAGGAAGCGTAACGACACAGATTTAGGCTAAGGTGTAGAAAACGTTGAGTCAACCAAAGCGCTTTAAATTTATTTTTTTCCTCAAAGAACATTTGTAGATCTTAAAGGACTATTCCTAAGCACGTGATCCTCATATAGCAATGTTCTCTCCTGGCACTGCATGGTGCCCGTGTTCAGCGGGATGGGCAGAGGAGAGGGGGGACTCCTGCTGAGGAGTCCTCACTGGTTCTTTATATCTGCTCTGGGGAGCCTCCCACCCTGCTACTGCCTCAGCTGGTTCCTGCCTGGCTTGGGAGACGAGAGGAACACGAACATGGCAGTGTGGCTGGGCAGAGCTTTCAGTTATGGTGTGCCTGGCCGTGCAGGTTTTACCAACGTTTGCAACTAGAGGATCTCTTTGATTTTCTGGGAATGACACAATGTTCAGGAGTTGCTGAGGCTTCATCCTTTGAAAACTGAACCCTTCTGGGTGTTTCAGGCTAGGCATCCAGAGTCACTGCTGAAGATCTTGTCTGTTTGCTGCTGGCTCCCAGAGCAAGTTTCTGCTTGATGTACCCAGCTGTGTAGCCTTCACCGTTGCAGTCTTTCTCCAATTAGCCACTGCCAACATTAGCGGAAGATAAGTGAGCCAACAGCCCCCAAGTGCTGACATGGGTCTTCGTCCAGCTCAAGGCAGGCAGCTTCTGTGGCAGAGCTCAGAGTGTGTGATAGTAAAGAGAGGGAAGGTTTGGGGTTGTGGAATTGCTTTTTGTCTGACTGGCTAAGATGAGAGTGAGATTTCCCCTTTTTTTTTTTTTTTTTTTTTCCTCCTCCCTTCTCCCTGCCCCTCTGATCACCTGTTGCAATTAGATCAGGTGAAATCAGACACTCAGATGGAGGCTCCAGCTCCTTAACACATCTGAGGGGGCTGAGAAGTGCTTGGTGCCAGGCAGTGCTGGTGGTGACTGGGTTTTGAGTGGAAGCAGCAGCAGGGCAAAGGGGTCACTTGCTAGAAGCAGCCCAGGAAAAATCAAGTGCTCACTCGCAACCTGTTCTTACTTGGTAGGAGTGGGGCAGCCCCTAGACCTGGTTCATTTAAAAAGCACTCTGGATGCTTTTTCTCTTCTCTGTCCCCTCAATAGGATGATTTCAAATAGCTGACAGAAAGCTCAGGTGCATCCATGTGGCTGGAAGCTCTAGTCTGGATCCAGGCACTCCAGGGTGCTTGCTGCAGGGTCTGTGGATGGGCAGTAGACTGAAGACAATGTGTCTTCAGCTCTGTGTGTTTATGAAATCTCAAATGTGTCTATTTATAATATAAATACAATGGGTGAAGACGTGTTTGCTTGAAAGTGCAAGGGCTTTTCTTATTCTCTCCATCAAAGGCGAGTTAAGAAGTCGACAGAATAGAGTGTGGTTAAAGCAGCAGCCTTGATGTTTTTCCCCTGAGCCTGCTTTTGAGTCTCCTGACCTTTCCTTCTCTGCTGTAGTCAGTCAGGAAATACTTTCCACTGTAACTAATCTAGTCCCAGTTCCATCTTTGAAGGTTGGACTTGATGCATGAACCTACTCCCCAATTGAGTAGTCCCAAGCAGACTTTCACCATGATCAAGATGGTGGCAAGAAGAAAATAAGCCTGTCCCTTCCATTGAGCTAGTGTTGGCTACATCAGTTTCACCCATCAGTGATGCAAGGAGGGTCCTGTCTCTTGCCACCTCTAATAATCCAGTAAAATTGTGCTAGTCCCGCTTGATAGAGGAGAAGTTTCTCTGCTTGTCTCTTTTTGGGCTGGTGATGTATTAAGTGGAATGGATACCCATTCTTCCCACTGGTGGTAAAGTCTCTTCATCTGGAGCCCAAACCAGTCTGGTCTTCCATGGGACTCCTTGGAGCTAGTTGGGCTGACATTTCTAGCTGTCAACATCTCCAATATTCATTTCTCTTTGTTCTTCCCTCACATCACTGTTATCCAGCACTGTTTCCTCTGAGGGTTTGTCTAAATGGTTGTGCTGAGAGATGGCAGCAGCTCTAAGCATTAGGAGGCTTTGAAGGTGATGTGCCCTAATGGTCTCAGGACTTATTTCTTGGTGCCTTGCCATGAAGGCTTGTGTTTTTCTACATGGCTGTTATTCCCCAGGAGTGGATACAGCCGTGCTGTCCTTTCACCACCTCCAAACTTGTTTTGGCTCCAGCGTGCTTGCAAGCAGTTCAGTTGTGCTGGAACCAGTTGTCTGACCTCTGGCTCCAAAGGGATTACCATAGGCCTGGGCTTCTGAGCACAAATCCTCCTTGCCCATGACGACAGCACAAGGGCAGGCTGCCTGCCTCTGCCTGTGCCCTGCCCTGGGGTGAAGAGTGGTCTGCAGCACATGACTTCTTCCCCATCCCCAGAACTGGGATCTCCCCTGCTGCAGCAGGTTCAGCTCAGCTCCATGGAGGGCACAAGGCTCCTTCTGATGGAAAGGAGAGTTGTAACTACGACATGGCTCTTGCCTTCCTTTGGTAGGAAGAAACTGTGCTTCGAAGAATTGCCTGGAGGAATGAGCCAAGCATCTTGTCCCCAAGATCTGCCTTGGAGGCTGCTGGTTGCAGGCAGGAGCTGGTGTGGCCTTGACACCCTCCTGTTGCTGGGTCTGCAGCTTGTGGGGAGCTGAGCGCCTGCCTAGTGCAGCATCCCATCCACCCCTGGCTCTGAGCAGATGCTGTTTGTGCCAAGGAATTGCTGGGACTAGACAGAGTCCTGTTAGTTGGTAGCTGCTGTGCTTTCATTGTATGTACCTCACATCTGTAGAATAAGACTCCCATGAGCAGACCCATGCCTCAGCTGCGTACAGGGGAAAGGCTCTCCTCCCAAGACACAGGGCACTTGAGTTTCTTTTCTCCTCTTCATATTGTGCTGTCTAGGGAGGGAAGAACTTGCCCTTCTGCCTGCAGCAAGGAGGTGGCCACCATCTCACTAGCCATGCCCCCAAGTCACCTGGTAGATGAGTCCCCATTGCAGCTCAGTGAGGTGGTCTGTGGCCCTTGTTTAGCACTACTCACAACTAAAATGGGTGATGTTAGTGTAGATGCAGCTGCTGTGTTGGTGTACACGTACTGCTGAGGTTTGTGTGTCTGGAGGTGAGTCTGCTCTGTGCTCTCTGTGAGTTTTGGGCAGTCTGAATCTGCAGTGACTCAAAAAACCAGAGCTCTGAGTGGCTCTGCCAGGCGAGTGCTGGCAAACTTTGACGTGGTTATTGACCACAGTCACTGACCTTCCTGCCCTGGCAGGATGGTGAGTAGAAGGGGCTGTGCCTTCGCAGCCAGGCTCTCCCTGCGCAGAGCCTGGGCTTAGCTGGAAGAAGCAGCTCTGAGCTAAGCTTCCTTGTAGTGGACATATGTGACTGATCTGTGATCCACACTCTCTCTATCATTACTCCGCAATGGGGGGTGGGAATTTCAGGGGTAAGGGGTTGTTGGGAAGAGGATGACGTCTTAAAACTATGGCAGCAAAATCACTGGTGCTTGTCTGTCAAAGACCTGAGAATCTGGAATGCAGTTTTGGCAGCACCTTGCAGCTGCAGGCTGATGCCTTGAACCCAGCGTGTGGGCACTGTCCTGAGGAGGGAGAGTCTGTTCCCGGGGGGGGTTTCTGCAGTTCTCAAAGTGTTTGTAGGGTGAAGCTCTTCAAAGAGATCAGCTTGAGCAAGGAGAAGTGAGAGAGAAAGCTGCTGACATAAACATGCCTCTTCTGCTCATGCTCCAGGTCTGAATTGCAGCAAGCAAAAGGCTCTGGCTGAAGGGAAGGGGATGGGGTTGTGAAGTGTCACTGGCCTGAGGAGCCTGATGGGAATGTGGAGAGGAGGCATGGATCTGATCCCTCTGCCTGCAGCTGAGCTGAGTGGCCCCAAGCTCGCTGCCTCCTGACCACGGAGGCAGGATGTAGCTCTGGCTGTGTCTGTAAGGTGGAAATGTCTCCCGAATTCACCCCTCTTTATCTCCCCTCCTGCAGTGCCTGGAGAAGTTTCCTGTGATCCAGCACTTTAAGTTCGGCAGCCTGCTCCCCATCCAGCCTGTGACGTCCTAAGGAGGCCGCAGGAGGAGTCGAGGCAGCGGAGGCGTAGCGCGGCGCTCTTCCTCCTCCCCTCACCCCCTCCTCATCACCTTGCCCGTTACACACAGCCCATTCATTCCTGCACATCCTCATCGGCAACTACAGATCCAAAGCACTCGCCGGCCTTGCACGGGAGACGGGACCCGGAGCGGCTCCTCCTGCACGTCCCCAGCACGGGGATGTCTTGCCAGCGACCAAGCCGGGGCTGTGCTTCTCCGCTCTGCTGCATCCATGGGCAGCACAACTGCCGTGTACGGCTCTGGGCATGTGAATGGGGTTTGAGTAGGGGCTGCCTTGCGGCAAAGGCCCTCTGCTTCCCTTCCGGGGAAGGAGGGGGTGTGGAGGGGAGGAAGGCACGTGTGTATGTGTTGGGCAGTGGTAACTGCAATTTCCCTTTTGAATTTCACTTAAGTTTCCTGTTGCTGTTTGGTTTGGGAAACCACTGTGAGGGGTGAGGTGTGAGCCTGCACGTGTCTGTAGGCAGCCACCTCTGCCTGCATGGGGAGGTCTGAAATGGGTAAAGGAAGTTGTAGGGAATGTCTGTGGGTTGCTGGAAGCCCAGGGTGCCATCTCTCCCTTTTTCTGGGTAAGGAAAGCCCCCTCCCTCCATCTCTTCTGCAAGGTTCCCTGGGTCTTCCTTTCCCACTACCGCCCCTTCTCGGGTGAAGCTGGGAACCTTCTGGGCTGCAGGGGTCTGAGCTGGCTCTGGAGCTGGAGACAAGGTCCCTGGAGGGACCCGGCTCTGTGGGAACAGCTATGCAAAGACACTGCTCGAGCGGCGCCTGCTCAGGCTCCCTCTTAACGGGCACAGAACCTCACATGTTCGCACACGTTCATCTCTGGGTCCAACCTGCCCTCTGCACTCCCTGTTTCCTCCTCCATGCTTTGCTGCCCTGGGGCTGGGCTGGCCTCAGTGGCACAAGGTGACCGTGGTTGCTACTGCTTGGTCATAAATTGTAGTGACAGCCCCATAGCAAAGGGATTTCCCCACGAAGCAGCATGTTCCCCTGCTCTTTTAGGGAGGCATCCCTGCAGCAAAGGCAGCATGGGGGGGCAAGCATGCAGCTTTACATGCATTTATATACTTGCGCTGGAAACAAAAAGCATAAATAGCTCAGGACAGCGGGTTATACCTGGAGAATGCTCTTTCTTTTTGTCATTCCCTGCTGGTGTTGCTGTGCTGGACCTCGAGCAGAGGGACCACGCTTCCAGTGCCACCAGCAGCAGCGTCTTGAAGGCAGGTGAATGAATGGAGATGTGGTCTGGATCATACCGGCAGCATCACTACAAGGGCAGAAACGGCTGGTGCTGGGTTTGAGATGAGCTGTCGTGTCCACAGGTCTTGACCAAGGTGGTCCACAGCTTCGCAGCTGGAGAGGGGATGTTTCTTTTTGGGGTTCCCAGGCCGGGTGTTGGAGGGGGGACACACATGGCTCTGGGCTGGTGTTTGCTGGGGGTCGGGGGCAGCAGGGATCCTTTCTCTGGTACTCCTGCAGACCATGGAGGGGGCGGTGGTGCTGCCCCCAGCCAGGCTGCTTGGCTTTTGCTGCTGCACTGCTTTACTGGGGGGGGGGGGGGGTGTGGAGGGAAAGGCCTGTTTATGAATTTATTTTTTTTTTCCCATGATTTTCTTTTTGCCAGACCTACTTGTTCCTTCTTGTAAAGGTTCTTGCAGGTGCTCAGGGGAGGGAGAGCAAGAAAAGAGTAAATTAAGAGGCAGTGAAACGCAGGTGTCCGCAGAGCTAAAGCAGAGCTTTTTAGCACTGCTACTGTCCAGTCTGCTCCTGGCTTGGCCCTGGGTGGGGGGCAAGGATCTTCTCACCTGCCTGAAACAACTCTATAAGCTTGCATTTTAAATGAAAATGGAAGACTGGGGTTAAGTCTTGTTTTGCTCCAAAATGGGACATGCGTTTTGTTTTGGCTTTCCAAACGGATCCAATCCTGGAGTGGTTCTGGAGATCTGTGTGTTTGCTGGGACTTTAGTCCATCTCCAGTGGAGTGGTTCAGCAGCCAGTGCCTAGAGCAGACACCCCAGGCATCTCCACCTGTGCCCCCTCGTGTTGCTGCGTGGCTTTTGTCAAGGGTCACCATGCTTTAACTAGCTGTGCAGCATCTGGCTGGCCGTGGCTAAGCTAAAGCCCCTGGTTTCCCAAAGCTGTCCAAGGGTCGGGAACACATTTCTCCTGGTCATCTTATAGAAATGGGGCTTCCATGCAAAAGGATAGGTGGAAATGTTGACTTCCATGCATGGGAGGGACACCAAGAATGTGAAATACAGCCCCAAAAAAGGGTGGGGAGGTGCTTCCTTCCCCTGCAGCTGCAGCCACTGCTCCCTGGGGACAGTGTCCCTGGGCTTGGGACCTGCCAAGGAGGTGGGAGGAGGCTGTCGTAGAGCTCTCTGTTTCTTGCTTGCCTGAGTCTGCACATCTGTCCTGCTAGGGATTTTTGGACTTCAAGCAGCTAATTCTTGAGTCTTATCAGCCCACTTGGTATGTGCCCCCGTTACGCGGCAGCCAGCTGCTTGCCTTGCTCTGACTCCCACCAACGTCCGTCACTGGTTCTCGGGGCTCTGCTCTCCTGGTGGGTCCGCACACGTAGCAGCACCCAGGGCTGCTCGATGTCCAAAGCAGCACTCCCCCATCTCCTCCTACATTGTGGTTTTAATTAAAGTCTCTGTGTTTTGCACCGGTGACTGTGTTGGTCTCTCTTGGGCTGGGGTTTGCTCCGGCTTTGGGAGCAGAGCCAGTGAAGCCGATGGCTGGAGCCTTTGGCACAGGGAAGAGGCTTTGTGGAGGCACTTGCCGTGTCGGTGGTTATCTCTTGCTTGCACCAAAATTGACTTGTTATTTAACTGCATGAAGCGAGTATATCCAGTCTGTCTTTGTATCCTTCCTAGGTGTCTTTCTGTCATATAGTGTGTTTTATTTATTTATTTAACTTTTTTTGCTGTGTCCATCCCCCTCTCTCCCAGCTTGGATTTGGCAGGTAGGTGATGTGTAAAGCCTATTCCCAGGCCAGCAAATACCTCTTGAAGATCAGAGACTCTCATAACCAAAGGATGTTTGAGCCTTGTTTTTGAGGCAGGGTGAGAACTGGAACCTTTTTTTTCAGATGTTTTTCCTGTCCTGCTGTAGGGGCTGACTCAGGACTTCCAGCATCAGTTTAGCTCAGCAGCTTTGCTGGATTTATATAGAAAATTATACCTGGACCTTCTCATGAGTGGTTGGAGCTAGCGTAGATGTGCTTAGCAAATGCTGGTTTTCTTGTCGCTGGGTTATATCTTCTCCATCAACGCAGACCAACTGTGTGAGTGCATGTTGCTAAAAGTGGCAGCAGTGTGGAGGGATGGATAGTGTGCAGAAATGTCATCTTGGATCACAGATGTTTTCTTTGAAGGCACTTGAATTCATCTTGAACGTGTCCCTTGGTGAACATGACGTGCAGTGAAGGGGAAGCAGACGTAGTGTGGGTTTCTCACCATCTTCCTGCTCAGCCCACTGACCAAGCCAGTTTTTTTAAATTCAGTTTTCCGAACTGGATCCTTTGGGGTTGCAATACATAGGCCAGTTTGTGTTTCTGGTTAACAGCTGTTGCCTTTACATGGGGCGCGTTTCGCAAATCGCTGTCAACCTTCCCCTGTCTCTTTCTTCGCAGCCCTCCTTTATAAATGATCGTTCATGGCAGCCAGTAATAAATGAAGTAAGAGTTAAGAGAAGCAGCCTCGTGCGGTGATAGTAGTAAAAGAATAAAAAATAGAACTGTTTCATGCCATTGTTGCTGTATTAACTTGTCCCTGGTGTGCGGCTCAGTTCCATTACGTAGTGCTGGGTTTCTGCTATTAAATAAACAAAGAAGTCCCCGCTGCAGGACCAGCATTTGTTGAGCAGCACAATCTGAGCTGGCAGTTTCCAGGACAAAGATGTGCTTCGTACCCCAAGGAACTGGTGTTGAACCACACAAGAGCCCTGGATGCCGCAGTGTGTCCCTGCAACTGCGTTGAGTTCCTTCCCGAGAAAGGGAAGGAGGCAGAAATGGGTGGGAGAAGGTGGAATTGGTGGTTAACGGTAACTGCTAACGTAACCTGAACTCTTCCACTGCCAACGTGCTGGTGGGAACCTTCTACAGTTGAGAAGCTCACAGGAATCTTGTTGCTGCTTCAACAAGGACTCTCTTAGCTCAGATACAGAATTTAACAGGGCTTTTGGAGGTCATTTCATGCTCTGATAGCCAAGAGGAGAGATCTTCATCCTTTAACGTTGCTTCCCTGTTGGTGGATGAGCACTCTTCCCATTGACATCGGAAGAAACTTGAGCGTCCTGGGGATGGACATGTCTTTCCCTGGACTGATCTTGTAAAAAATGTGCCAAACTTCAAATTAGGATGAGCCAAATTGAAAAAGGGCTGCCTCTACATGAGATTTAGTGAGGGCTGAACCATGATGGGCATCTTCAGCTTGGAGATATGCTTGTTCTGAAGAGCACAAGGCTGTGAACAGGCTTCAGAGGTTAGAAAAGGCTTTTGAGGGGGTGGAGTGGGTGCTTCTGCTTGCTATAAAAAGCCTGGGCTTGGGAATGTCTACATCGGCTGGCTCTACGCAGGGCGTAAATACAGTTGTCACTAAAATTGGAACGAGTCACCCCCCGTGTTCCCAGTTGCAACTGTAACACAGATAATAAATAACATTGAGATCCCTCATCAGAATTCGGGCTCCTTAATGCTTGGTGTATGCAAACCCATGGAAACAGGAGTGGGGTCTTGCGGGAATGGCACTGCGGGGCCCTGATCCAGCGGGCACCGAGGTGTGTGTTTAAGTCCTCCTGAGCACATACTCACTTCCTTTTATAAAAATAGATTAAGGATGTGCTCAAGGATTTGCTGAGCCTATAAATGGAGGAAGGAGAGAAAGCAGAGGAGCAGTTCCTTCTCAGTTCTTTTGTTTCTAAGACACCTGGGAGAGAGAAGCTTGAGCAGATTGCACTGCACAAGTCAGGGTACCCAAATTCTCTATTTTGGCATGAATTCCTCCCAGTTTTATGTGTGGAAACAGTTTTTTTGGAGATGGTGAGGTCTGCAGTGCTGGACTCCAGCCTGGTGAATAGTTACGTAGCTGTAGACCACTTCATGTATGCAGAGTTAATGAGGGACAGCAGCACTGCGCTTCTATAGCCTTCGTGTAGACACAACACTTTGGGTTTCAAGTGGTAATGCTGCTAAAGGAAATATATGTTGTACTATTGCTAAAGGAGCAAAGCATGCCAATGTTCCTAAGAGTCGATAATGTCCTGTAATGGCTACAAACTATATAAAATTGACTGGTGTGGTGGTTAGAAAGAAATTCCAGCTAGATTGTAAGATCCTGGAGCATATTCTTTTATTGGGTACTATCTGATCACTGAAAGCAACTGCTCTGCAAAGGGTCTTACTTTTCCATGTTCAGAGCATATACCTTTAAAAATATTAGTTTAGGTATTACATATCCCCTTTGAAAAAATTCCCTTGTAGGCAAGAATAAAACTTACAAAAAGGCTGTTACAGAGATCATCAGCTCTCTATTAGATAGCTTGGAATATGCTCCACTAGCACCAGAGTTTAGTCTTCTCCAAATTACTGTAGAGGATTTGACTGTATCTTGCTGATCCATCCACATTTTAATTTCCTCTGCACGGATACATATTGCAGGATGCTGGAAATCCCCAAGCCCACTGGAGCTGCAAGACTGGATGTTTCATCCTGTAACACCAATAAAATGTTAATGCATACTAATAGCAACAGCAAAGGGGTTTATGGAGCGAGCTTGGAAGTATTTTATAATTGCCAGGGTATCTGTGTCACAGAGAATTTGGGGTTAGAGTCATCAAGTATTGCACTTTGTCAACACAGGAAAAGAAAACCCCTCAGATATACCTCAAACCTACTAATTTTTATAATTAAAGGGGGAAGATGGGAGATGAGTCCCAGGGGAGAGAGTCAAACATAAATTGCATATACATGAGAGCTGCCCGCTGGTTTGGATGGATTCAGAAGATGTGGGCTCAGTTGCCTACTCTACCGCAGACCCCTGCTGTAACCTAAACTAAGGACGCTGCCTCAGTTTCCCACCTGGTGATCAAGAGTAAAAGCACTGTCCTACTTTATAAACCCAGTAAATCTGGGTATGAGGTGACGTAAATACATCAGTAACATGAAATCCAGGGAGCTGGTGCGTGGGTTGGCTTCTCTGCACATTGCACTGCCCGGCTGGAGCATCTCATGACTTCTAGCAGCTCCTCGTGTTTCCACTCAGCCCAGCCTGGTGGTGTGGTCCTGTTTACTGCAACCTAAGATTAAAAAAAAAAAAAAAAAAGATAAATTTGAAATTGGGGGCAGAGGGACCAGGTTTCCCCCATCTTGCAGCATTTCCACGTGCTGCTCTTGCTGGAGCTGCCAGCCTTCGGTTGCATCCCTCATTCTGCCTGTCCTGAACATGCATCTCTGAGATGCTCCAGCTGGTGTTGGAGGACCGTGGGACAAATAAAGTAGCAGCGAGGCTGTGGAGATGGTGCCCCATCAGAAGCACCATGCCAGGAACCGCTGATCCGCTCCGGCTGGCAGTTGGCTCTGCCGTTTCTCACGCTGGACCGGAGCACGTGGTCTCCGTGGTCCATGGGCAGAAGGGGAAGAGCCTGGATGACCACAGCGCTGCTTGTTTTAATAGATGTGCTCCAAAACCTGGGGATTTTCCAGAGTCAACAGATTCCAAGCCAAGGTATAAGCCAGAGGCATTGCCTAACCCAGCAGGCACCGGAGGGCCAAGCTGAAGAAGCTCTGCATGTAAATGCTCCTTAAACAATGTTAGGCTGAGTTAATCCAGCGGTAGCTCCAGGGGGACAAACTGAAGGCTCAATCCTCTCCCTTATCTCTCCTTGTCACCAAGCCGGAGGACCGAGCCCGGCGCACAGCGCCGCAGAGCCCGGGGTGTTCGTGTCCTGGCTTTTGGGGCTTTTTAACCATGTTCTCGCCTCTGGTTCATATGGGAGTGGAAGAGCCGGGATGTTCGTGGTGTTGCGGGGACCACAAGCATGGCCTTTGCTGGGGGCAGATGGAGGAGAGCAGCTGTGGAGCCTGGACCTGGGGGTTGTCCTCTGGCCCTGAGAGTCCTCCCGGCTTTTGTGGCATCTGTAGGGCCACCCTCAGGGTGCCGCTTTGCCCCTGCACAGGGTCATCCCGCATCCCGACCCGAGCCCTGCTGGAAGCCATCTGCAAAGCTTTCCCTTGCCTTACACCAGCATGGGGCTGATGAGGGTGAAGCCTGTCACTTCACGCAAGGATTTTGGGCTGGTGTTCGCTCTCCAGCACCAAAGCAAATGAAACAGTGGGTTTCTGAAACGCCGATCTCCGAGCTGTGCGTCCAACAAGCCCTGGCTCTTTGCTAGTGGGGAGTTCATAGGAATATCCCTGAATCCTGAGCACCCTGACACCCCAGCACCCCGTTTGCAAATGGAGCAGGAGCAGGTTCCTGTTCGGGGTGTGCAGCCCCAAATGCCGCTGAGCGTGTGCGCTAACGCCGGCAGCACCGGGCAGGGTGCAGGCAGCACGGGGTTGTGCGCGGCAGCCGCTGCAGGCAGCCGCGGCGAGGAGGAGAAGTGGGCACGGGCACGGCACGTCGTGGTGGTGTTTTGTTCATCCTCACTAGGGAGCGGAGGAGAAACAAAAGCTGGAGCAGCGCAGGGCACCAGGCTGGCTGGGTGAGGAGGAGAAAAAAATAAATAATTGTGCAGAATTTCATCGGGGAGCTTGAAAAGAGGCAATTTTGTGAACAAATAGTCGCCTCTCGGAGCAGAACTTCCCCGTCTCCAATTTCAAAATTCTGTTCACATCAACATCTACTTTCATGTTGTAAAACCTGGGGAAAAAGGGAAAAAAAAAAAAAGCAGCTTCACACATTTCAATGCAAAAGCCTCATTTTGGCGAGGAAAAGGGGGGGGAAAGCACTCTTTGGTGGTAGTTTATACAAAAAGCAACCCCCAAAATGAAAGTGTGGAAATACTCAGGGACCCAAGGCAGGTGTGGCTGCCTTGAAGCCTGTGGCTGCTCTTGCCCATGCGGGGCTGAGCCCGAGCAGGGCCATGAAGCGGCTGCTGGAGTCCAGCCCCAGGCTTAAAAGACATGACTTTTCACTTTACCCCACTTGGTGAGAATGAAAAGCCCATTTGGTCGGGACCAACTTCAGAAGTGCCTCTGGCTTTGCACTGCAGCCACCGTCCCCATTTCCCACATCAGAAAGGTGCAGGAGGAGGGTAGCAAGGAGCAGGGGTGGTCCACAGCAGCATCCTGGGTGTCTCACGGGGGTTTCATCACTCCAGGGAAAGCCCTTTCCCCTCCTCTGGGCAGCAGCACATATGGGATTAATGCTCTGCCTCGTCCCCGCAGGTGTGGGGCAGGTGCCTGTGCTCAGCTGCCCCAATCATGGGGCCAGAAGTGAGGATAAGAGCAGGGTTTGGTGGGGTTTTCCCCTTCTTTGCTCCTCTCCTTCCTCTGTAGGACCTGGAGTCAGTCGGTGCCTCTCCCTGAGGAAGAGGAGCCAGGGCGGCTCTGCCTGCCCTCCGCCTCTGGGCTTGGCTGGCTCCTTCTCTCCATGCCAACCTCCGCGTGCTGTTTGGCATCGGGCAAGATCCTGGATGAAGCTCGTGGCTGTCTTGCCTGCCTGGCACAGAAACCCCAGAGAGCAGCTCAGCTGGAAATGCCTTTTGCCCTGAGAAGCAGCTGGAAAAGCACTCAGCCTCCGAGGGTCTCGGCCAGTGGTGCTGCAAACCTGCCCCACGTCCCTCTGTGGGGGGACCAGGACCATGATGGGCAGCGCAGCCTCCTCGCCCGGGGCCAGCAGTGATGCTGGGGGGAACTGGTGCCCGGGAGAGCAGGTAAGCCCACTGCTGGCTTATAGATTTTGCTTGGCTGAGCTGTATTACTCCCAATGTGGAGATGTTAGCAGCTGGGTTTCCCCATTTCCCAGCTTGTGGGGGTAGCAGGTCCTTCTCTGGAGGCACCTCGTTGGGTTTATGTGGTGGAAAGGTGGCTGAGGGGGTCTGTGTGTCCCTGCTTTCCTGCAGGGATTGCCCAGCTTGTGTCTCTGTGGTGCCAGCAAACCCCCAAAGCATCCGGCGGTGGCATCTTTCGAATGCTGGGGGAGGCTTTTCTTCTCCGAGATACTCGTGCGTCGATGGTGGCAGCGGTGTGTTGCTGAGATGGCTGCTTAGTGCGTAGCGTCTGCTGCTTCTGTGCAAAGTGCTTTTTACTCTAATTTTTCTATCGTATTGTTTTTGCTGTTAGATATAAGGGACAGCATCTTCTGTCACACAACAGCCTCCTCTTAACTTTCCCAACGTGCGCTGGTAAATCCAGGGTAGGCTTAACTCAAGGAGCAACATTAATCATCAAATCTATAAGCAGGATATAGAAAGGCCAAGTGTGAATAATTACTGCTCAGATGCTAATTACCTAGGCCCAGACCAAACCCAACATATTAAACACACCGCTAACAGGAGTGGCCTCTCGACCACGTTGCTGTGTCCTCCATAGCTCTCCTACTGCTCTCTCTGCAGGGGACTCCTCCAAACATCTGCTAACATGTTCAGATCCCAAAATATACTTCTGCTCATTCGTATTTGAGCAGGGGAGATGAGATGGGAGGGATCTGACTCACAGCCGACAGATTGAAGGACGGCCAGGTCCTGCACTGGGACCGGCAGAGCACAAAGTTGCTCTTCTGGGGACGTGCTGCTGGGACTGGGTGCAGTCTCGTCCTTGCTGCTCGTGGTTGTGGACATCGAACAACTCCATCTGTGGGTCAGCACTTGGGAAACAGTGCCTAGCTCGTGGTGCAAGGGTGGGTTTTCCTTGCGTGGGTGCCCAACCCCTCCCCGGAGAGCTGGGGGCAGAGCTGGGCTGGCAGCCTGGGAGGTGAGAGGGGTCAGTTCTCCATCACCCTGTCCATCCTTGTTCCTCCTGGTGTGGAAGGACTTGCTGGGTGTGCAGCGATGTCCTCTCCCAGGCTGAGCCCCTCCAGTGGCACGAGGACCTGGCCGGGCTGTTGGCTTTGGCACTGGATTTGATGCACGCCTTCCTAAGGCCAGACCCGAGCCCTCCAAACGCCCCGTGGGGTGTTGCTGGTGCTGGGCAGAGCCCCGTGACCGGTGGGTGCTGGTGACTGCGCTGACCCTCTGCTGTCAGTGAGCCCAGCCCAGCCCTGCAGCCACCTCTGTGATTGCCTCCAGGTCGGGGAAATAAAGGCGAGAGCCGTGCCGGACCCTCCTGGGCTCTGCAGGGAGCTGCCAGCTGCTTTCCGCCCCTCCTGCCTGCTCTGCCGAGGGCAGCTCCTGCGGAAAGCCGGGTGGGCTCAGGCGCTGCCCCAGCTTCAGGTTGAATTTCTGCCTCTGTTACCGGAGGCAGCATCTCTCCCCGGAGCAGGGTGACTCTTCCCCCAGACCAAGGGGGTTCAGCAGAGTGACACTGAGGACACCCCAAGAACTGGATCTGCCTGTGGAGAGCATTTTGCACGGTGAAGGGAAGGCCACAGCTGTCTCGCAGCTGGCGGAGCGAGCGGTGTGTGCGGGGAGGCGATTCCCTCTGCCGTGGCTTGGTGCAGGACCCCCCGTCTCCCCTTGGTCTCCCCATCTCCCACCTCCCGCAGGTCTGTGCCAGCCAAACTCCACCTGCCCCCTCCGCAGCACCCCTCTGTGCCTCGCTCCTCTCCAGGGCTGCCGGGCACAAAATCCCGGTGATGCCCGTTCACCCCCGTCCAAGGGGGCACTAACAGAAGAGAGGACACGGAAGAATTTTTAGGTTCAAACTCTTCGGCATCAGCAAATGTCAGCGCTAAGGTCGGGCAGCGCTGGGGCACGTTGAACTGTGCTGGGGCGCAGATCTGGGATGGGGACGGGCGCTGACATGGGAACAGAGCTCACAGCTGGGCTGGGGGGGGGTCTGGTGGTGGAAGCTGAGCTCCCCCAGACTTTGGGACCTCTGCCCTGCTCCAGCCCATCTGTTCAGCATCTCTCAGCGGAGATAGGGACCGGAGGGGTGGGGGGGTCAAGGCGATGGGTGCCTACCGGCACGTGCGGGGGGCACAGCCCCCTTCCCTGCGAGCGCCCAGGTGGTTCAACCGAGTTGTGAAGGGATCAAAACATTTTGTGCCTGGAAGACAAGGAGCGTGTGCGAGAGTGAGGATGGGCTTGTGTTGGGGGGTGCAACCTTCCCCTGTCACCTCCCTTCTAGCCTGAATGCTTCTGCCATCATGATTAATTTATCAGGTACTTATGAATATGCAGATGAGACTCTGGTTTCCAGGCTCTGCTTTCAGGAGAGAGGCTGTGTGATGGGCTTTCTGCTGCTGCTGCCTTCGTAAGAAGAGAAATGTCATGTACCAGGGTTTAAAATAAATAAATAACTGCGCCGCCGAGAGCGTCTGAGTCTCTGCGGCTCCGTGGAGCTGTGGGATCTCCTCGTTCCTCAGTGTCAGGGATTTTTATGAGTGTCCCTGTGGCATATGCACCCCGTCTCCCCGACCCTGCGTGGTTACCGGTGATGCAGAAGCGTCTTTGCCAATTCCAGCCTTTGAAACCTTGACTGAAGCCCCAGAAACTTCCACCGTGAGCGGGGTGAGGGCTGGCTCCCCCCAGGAGAGGGGACGTTCAGAGGGATGGGTGTGCCTGGGGTGGTCGAGTCCTGCAGGAACGGGGGGTTCTCCTGGTGATGGTCTCTTTACCACTGGAAACCCCAAGGTCTGGGAGACGGGGAGCGGTTTGGGAGGCTGATGACTGCGTGCAGGTGGCTGTTCGGCTAAAGCAAGCTCTGTCCCTCTCTGGCTGGGCTGCGTGACGGAGGGCTGCGGGGCAGGGGCTCTTTCAGGTTTGGGATTCAGCGCCCGGCTGTGCTGACCTGTAGGCATCTACAGAAGTACCTGGTTTTTAAAACTTCCCCCAAATACTGTGTGCAGCAGCCAAGGCTATGCATGCAGGAGATAATCCCACTGCTGGGGCCTCTCTCCAGCCTCCTCCATGCTGGGGAGCTGTGATTCCCAGGGCAGGGGAGCAGGATGGGGCCGGGTGAGGCTTTGGGGACTGCCCTGGGGTAGGGAGAGGGCTTCTCCCCAGTCCACAGGTGAATCTCCCTTGCTCAAAGCATCCAACTCCTGAGTCTCACAGAGCATTTACGTGCTCAGCGGTGCTCCCGCCAGTGCTGCTGCGCCTGGACAGGGGTTTTATATTTTTAATTTTACTTTATTTTCTGGGGCTAATTGGAGGAGCAGCAGGAGAGGGGAGTGTGGCTCAGCCCCCCGCAGCCGGCTCCTGCTTCCTGAGCAGGACGGGGCTGCCCCGGGGGCAGCAGCACCGGGGCCGGGAGCAGCGCGGCAGCCCCTTGTCCCGCAGTGGGGTCGGGGCCGCTTCTTCCCCCCCCCACCCAGCCCCAGCCGGGCGCTGCGGCTCCCGCGGCGGTCGCCAGGGGGCGCTATAATGGCGGAGCGGTGCGCGGAGCGGAGCCGGGGCGGGGGGAGCGCTCCGCACCTCGGCGCGGCTGCGGCTGTAACGCCCTCGCGGAGCAGTACCCCCCCCCCCCCCCAACCTTCAACGCCCCCCCCTCTTCCCCTCCCGGCTCCGCAATTCCATTTTTGGGGCTTCTCTCTCTTCGGGAGAGGGGAAGGTTGCTCTTCCGCGGGGATGCGCGGAGCTGGGGAGGGGTTTTTGTCCGTGTGTGGGTCTGGGGATGCTCGGGGAGGGTCGTGGGGTGGGGGGGGCAGAGGAGCGGCGCCAGCTGCGGGATTTGCGCTGGATGCTGGGAACTGCGCGTTTTGCACGGGTTTAAAAAAAAAAAAAAAAAAAAAAAAAAAGAAAATTCTCCCCCCCCCCGCCCCTCCTCGCCCCGAGGTGGGCCGGGGGTGGGGGAGGAGCGCCCCCGGCTTCGTTCGTGTGGTGTAAAGGAGAGGAGGGGGAAAAAAAAAATACACAAAAAGGTGGGGGGGGGGAAGGAAAAACCCGCACGCACCACCCAGCGGCCCCGCGCGGTGATAACAAACTCCAACTTAAAAAAAACTTCCCGAGCCCATCGGGGGACGCGGAGGAGCGCGGAGGCGGCGGCGCTGCCCAGGTGCCGGGGGCGGCCGGGCCGCGGAGCCCCGCGCAGGTAGGGGCAGGGCCGGGGGTGCTGCCGGCTCCCCCCGCCCAGGGAAGCGGGGAGGGGACAGGAGCCCCGGCCCCTTCCCCACCTGGGACTCGCCGTGCGTGGCACCTCCAGAGCCAGGGAGGGTGTGGGGGGGTTTGTTGTCTCCTGTCAGCTGGGGGGGGGCGGCGGTGGGGGGGGCGAGGGTGAAACTGGATGGTGTTGGGGAGGGGACAAAGGGGGTTTGGCCGGCGTGGGGGGGGGGGGGGGGGGTCGGAGTCTCCGCAAAGGCTCCCCGGTGCAGAGGGGAAGCGGCGGCTCAGGAGAGGGGTGTCCGCGGGCTGCGGTGTGAAGGCAAGCGAAGGCACAGCAACTTTTATAATCGACTTTTTATTAAGATTATAAATTTAAACAAATCTGAACAGTTTTACCCGGTGATATACAATTCCATATGCACAAAAATACAGGCTTACAAACAAAGAAAAAGGAAAAAAAAAAAAAAAAAAAAAAAGACCCCAACAGACCGTTTGGCAAAGCATCCTCAGTTACACATACTGCTGATACCGTGAAGTTAAGAGTGGGCAGGCTGCAAAAAAAACAAGGAGTGGGGGGACGACCAGAAAACCCACCTTTTTACAACAAAAGGTTTTTCTTTTTTTTAAAAAAAAAAGATATATAAAAAAAATCAAGAGACTCTACAGGAGACAGATCTCTTCACAAGACCAAACAATGCTGGTTTTATGATTGGGAAGGCTGAAACCAGAACAGTTGAACTTAAGGAAAAAAAAAGGGGGAAAAAAAAAAAAAAAAAAAAGAGTGAGAGACCCGACACAGCACACCGGAGACGTGAGTAGTGTTACACGGTTACCTGCGGCATCACAAACACACACCGAGGCGGAGGCTCCGGGCTGCCGGGGGCGGCTCGTCCCCTCCCCGGCGCGGCGGGGAGCAGCCCGGAGGGACCCCCGGCCCCTGCTTTACCCCCAGTCCCCCCCCCCTTCAACCCCGCACACACACACACCCCCTCCCCAAAATTTCAGCTCTCGTAACCCTCCAGCTTTACCCTGGCACAAGCGGTGGGAAGGAGAAGTCACATCGCACACGTTTCTTCTGGGAGGAAAGTTGAAATGTTTTCATTTCTGCGCCCCCTCACCCCCCATTTTTTTTTTCTTTCTTTTAAATATCTAAAGAAATGCACAAAAGCCAACCGGCAGCGGCTGCTTTTTCCCCTCCCCGTACCCCAAAACCAACCGAGCCGGGGGCGGAGGGACCCCGCTGGGCGGGGAGGGGGCCGGGGTCTCTCCCCGCCGCGGGGTCCCGGGGCCGGGGCCCGGCTCTCACGTGGCGCTTCCCCGCCGCCAGCACCGGCCCCGGGAAACCCGCCGCGAAGAGAACCCGAGCGGACACAAAGAGGATTATTTAAATAGGTGCTTCGTTGTTTTTTTTTTTGTTGTTGTTGTTGTTTTGTTTCCGTTTGTTTGCTTATTTTTTGTTGGTTTTTTTTTTCTCTCTCTCTCTCATCTCTGCAAAAATAAAGTCCCAAGATCTTAGATTTTTTTTTCTTTATTGTACAATTTATAAAACACTAGCGTGGCTCTGCCCTCCCACCTCCCCTGCGCACCCCTCGGCACCCCCCCCCCCCCCTCCCCTCGCCCCAACCCCCCCTCCCCTCCTTTGTTTCAGGGTTCCCCCCCCCTCCGGAACCGCTGTCCCTCGGATCGCACCCCCGTTTTGCAAACACGCACACCCCCGCCCCCCCCTCCCTTTTGCTCCCCGCTCCTCTCTAAAACGCGACGATGGCCCGAGTCCAGGCTCCCAGGCTCGCCAGCGCCTGCTTGCTGCACAGCTGCCCGTTGAGGGGCTGCTCCGAGTCCGCCTGCTGCCGGCTCACCAGCCCCGTGAAACCGGAGCCGAAGATGGAGATCAAGTTGGAGATGTTGGAAGAGTCCTGGGGGTGCTCGGCGCTGTACTCCTCGAAACGGGCGCGTTTGGTGCACGGGGCGAAGGGGGGGCCGCCCGCCACCCCGCCTCCCCCCGGCTCCCCTTCCTCCACCCCCTCCTCTTCCTCCTCCTGCCCCGGGTAATACTTGCGCTTGGTGCCCGGCGTGGGCGGCGGGGAGGCGAGCCCCGGTGCCGGTTGGCAGCAGCAGGGGCACTGCGAGCAGCAGTCCTGGTGCAAGTACCCGTTCTCCACCGTGGTCACGACGTGAGTGTCCAAATCCAGCACCGTGGTGCGGCTGCTACAGTGCGGCGCCCCGCCGCTCCCGAAGTCACAGCCGGCGGCGTAGAGCAGCCCTGGGGGCGCGCTGCTGCCGCCGCCGCCGCCACCGCCGGGACCGGCGCTACCGGCGGCCCGGTAAAAGCCCGGGGACGAGTCTCTGCAGGGCGCTCGCTGCAGCTCCGGGGGCGCCGCGCACACCGGCACCTCCAGCAGCTCCGCACCGCCCCGCGCCGCCGCGCAGCTCCGCGCCTCGCGGTCCTGCGTGTCGGCGGGCAGCGGGAGCGCCGCCAGCTCCGGCGGGGCGGCGGCGGCGGCGGGCGGCGGGCAGGCGGGCATGGCGAGGAGCGGAGCGCCGTCGGGGTAGTGCTGCTGGCGGCGGTAGAGCTCGGCGTAGCGCTCGCTCAGGTAGAGCTGCCGGGCGTTGCGGAGCACATAGGAGACGAGCAGGTTCTTGTGGAGCTTGATGCCGCCTCGCTGCGTGCGGGAGCTGTGGATCTTCCGCAGGGAAATACTGATCAAACTCTGCGCATCGAGGGTGCACTCCATCCTCCTCCGGCCCCTCAGCATCTGCTCTCGCCACCCGCGCAGCCAGGCACCCCGGGCCGCATCCACACGGCAACCGGGAGGGTGCGGAGGGTCGCAAAAAAGGAGGATAAAGAGGCGGGGGGGGGGGGGGGGAAGGGAAAAAGAAGGGGAGGGGGGGGAAGGGGAAGGGGGGGAAGAGCCTGAGGTCGCTGGAGAGCGGAGGGGGGGGGGGGGGGGGGAAATACAGAGGGGTGTCTTCAGGGGGCGGCCAGCGGCGGGAGCAGAGCGGGCATCGCCGTGCGCGCCGGTGGCTCCCGCTGCTGCTGCTGCCGCTGCTGCTGCTCGCCGCTGCCGCCGCCGCGCTCCGTGCAGGCAACGGCGCGTGCAGGCAGCGCCACCAGCGCCGCGCGCGCCCCCGCCCTCCCCGCGCGGCGCCGCCCCCGCCCGCCTGCCCGCCCTCCCTCCCCGCGCGCGCGCGCCTGCCCCGCCCCCTCTCTCCCTCCGCCCCGCCCCCTTGTCCCTCCCTCCCCCCGCCGGCCGGTACCTGTCGCGCAGCGGCACTGAGCGCCCGCCCGCCCAGCCCCCGCCTTTTATAGCACCGCGCCGGCCCCGCCCCGCCCCCCCGGCGCGCCTGGCCAACGGGGCGGCGGCGGGCGGCCTGACGGGCGGGCGCGGCGGCCAATAGGAGCGAGGCGGGCCCCTCGCGCTGTTCAAATGCTGACAGGCGCGGCGCGGCCCGGGAGGGCGGCGGGGACCCGGCGGGGGGCTCGGCCGGGCCGGGCGGGGGGCGGCGGCGGGCTGGGCTGGGCCGGGCTACGGGTGGAGCGACGGCGGCGGGGCCGGGGCGCCGCCTCCCTGCGCCGCTCCCCTCACACAGGTGAGCTGGGGGCGGCTCCCGCCCCGGTGGGCGGCCCCCAGCAGCCATGAGGGCGGGGGTGCCCCCCCTCCTCCTCCCTCCCGGGTTCGCGGTACGGGCCGCCCCGCTCCGCTCTCTGGGGGGCACCGGGCCCCCTGCACCTCTCTCTCTGTGACACTCCCGGGGGCACCGTCTTATCCCCAGCACCCTTAGTGGTACCGGCACACACCCCCCTCCCGGCTGGACGCAGCCCCTTGCCCCCCCCCGCAGACCCCGGTGCATCCCCCTCCGCTTTGGGCTTCCCCAGCCCTGCAGCGTTAAAGGATGAGAAGAGCTCGGGGCACCCCAGCACTCCTGGTTCCCCCCCCCCGCCCCGGCAGTGAGACCCCCTTCTGCTCTGCGAGCACTCACCTTCACCCCACAGCCGGCGGAGAGGAGTCAGAGGTTTCCCCCCCTACGTGGGAGCAAGGAATGTGCATCAGTCACCACTGAGAAAGTGCCCCCATCACACCTGGTTTTTCCCTCAAAGTGGGAGCAGGACGGTGCACGGGTTGTTGCTAATTAAGGGCTCCCATCGCACCTTGTTGCACACAGCAGTCTTGAATCTGCAGGGTGGCGTGGGTGGGTGGGGGACACCCTGCTCCAACAGGTGCCCCCTCAGGGTGCATGCGATGGAGGGGTCTGGGCAGGCGCTTCTGGGATGGATGGGGTTAGGGGGGGGGGCAGGGGGTCAGGGCTGACCCCGTAGTTGTTGCTCTGAAGGACCTGGCCACCGAGGGACCCAGCCATCTGCCCGGGGAGCAGCAGTACTCAGGGAAGCTGGTGTCACTGCAGAGGAGCAGCCCTTGGCCAACAGGTAAGAGCTGGGGGTAGGTGTGTAACTGGGGGGGGGGGGCTGCAGCGCCTTGGTGGGAAAAGGGGCTGTGAGCTGGGGAGCCCGGGAGGGACTGCAGTGCTGGGGCAATGGGAGCTGCAAAGCTGCTTCTGAAACAGCATCTTCTGTAGAAAGCAGAAGGTAGGGGAGAGAGGAGGGGGTTTCCCCCCACTGACTGTGGAGGTTCCTCATGCTGGGTGCCTGCTTTGGGGGACGTGCTAGTGTGCATACCTTAGCAGTGACTACAGGCAGCCTTGTATCTGCAGGTTGTGGAGAGCCCACCGGATAGCAAACCTCCAAAGTCCTCGCTCCCGCCGATGCAGCGCAACCTCCAAACCGCAGGGGCAGTCGTGCAAGGTGGTCATTGGACTCGTCAGCTTTGGGGGCACCGTGCAAAGCCCGGGGCTGTGGGGGCATGCTCGGAGGGCTGGGGGCTTTGCTTCCTTCCTGGCCTGGCTGGACTTCACTGACTCAGCTCACTCGTGTGTTCTGTCCAAGGGAATGGGAGCAGGCCCAGCGCCATGGAGGATTTTCTCCCCTGTGGAAGGGTGCTTGGGACAGCAGTGGGGCTGGGGCAGCTCATTGCCCCCTGAGCGGCAGCTGGCTAGGTCCTCCTTGCTTGTGCAACCTTGCTTGTGGAGCAACCTTCTCCACAATCTGCCCTCAGTCACGCGAACTGGGGTGAATGACACTGCATTCCCAAGCTCTTGTAGGATGCTCTTGACCCACTTTCCTTGTTCATAATGTGAAAAATAATCACAAGCCTGTCCAGAGGGTGGCTGTAGCTCAAGGTGGTGGATATGGGCAGCATTAGAGATGGGGGATTGTGCTGTATCCTTCCTGTCCTCCACCACTCTCTCTCCCTTGCAGTCCTTCCTGCAGGTTGGCTTTTCCAAGCCTGTGGCTGCACTGCAGCTGGAGATCCAGGAGGTGATACCCAGAGCTGGTCTGTGCAGATAATATGGAGTGCAGCAGGGCTGGGGTTTGGGGCACATAGCTTGGGACCAGTGCTGAGCTTTGGGTGTTTTGGTAGCTGGAGCCAGGACTCGCTCCCGCTCAGCAAGATCAAAGGCTCTGTCCTTGCAGGGTGTTGTCATTGGTGCTTGTGGACTGAGCCCCAGCTGTGGCTCTGCAGTGTTTTCTGTGGCCTCCTGGGCACCGGGGAGCCAGGGCAGCAAGTGCTGTTGCTGCCAGCCCGTGCCACATCTTCCACCCAGCCAGCGCAGGCAGCGATTGCCTCTCTTGCTCAGCTGACATTTGCTGCTCTCTGGCCCATCTCCAGCTGTAAAACTCCAGCCTAGGTGGTCCAGGCTAAGAGCCTGAATTGCCCATCGGCCGGCTGCTATGGGGTGGCTTGGACAGTGCAGATGGTGCCAGCCGCAAAGCATCGCTCTGGCAGACTTCCTTCACCTCGAGTTCCTGCTCACCATCCCGCCTCAGCTCAGACTTGCAGCGTGGCCTTGGGATGCTGCCCGGCACCGGCCCTCTGATCTTTAATCATCGCTAGCCTTGGGTCGTGGCTTTAAGTGAAGGGTCAGGTGGACTTTGCAGGGCCCTGCCTGCAGCAGTGCTGGGTTTATGTAGGTGCAGAGGGCCTTGCAGAGGGTGGTGCATCCCCGAGGCTGTTTGGGCATCGTGGGGCAAGCCTGACAGGGGAGATGCTGCTGTCTCTGCTTGTCAGAGAAGTGCCCTCTGCTGTAGCTGCCTGAGAAGCTTTGTGGCACCAGGAAAACCCAAGAGCACAGCAGGATTCTCTAGGAGATGAAGATGGAATTAAAACTTTAATCTTATTTAGACTCTGGGTAATTAATATAAAGGCTATAAAACATGGGCCTGATCCTCACGCTGACTGCTGGGCACCGCGCTGCGGCTGGCGAGGCCGGCGGTGGCTGCAGGCTGCCTCTCCTCCCCGGCTGACTCTCCTGGCGGGTGCGAGTGTTTTGTTTGCAGACACGGTGGCTTTAATCCTGGAGCCGGGACGGGCTGCGCACTGTGAAAGCTGTGCTGCTTCAGTTTGGCCTGTGGACTCCAAAATCTCCCAGAGGCAGGAATCTGGCTGATACCTGTCTTGGCACATGACTGTAAGCTCTGCTTTTCTAAAAGAGGATAACGAGTCCTGTCCGTTTCCTGGCTCTGCAGTGGCAAGCTGGGGCAGGATGGGTTGGTTTGGTGCTTGCCTTTCCCAGGAAAATCTCTGTGTCCTGTCCAGCATCCCTATGCCCTGGTCTCCGCTGGGGTTTGTGTGCCCTTCCCATGAGAAAGGGCCCTAAGGACCCTACTGCTGTAGGGGACGGTTGGTCTAAAACCATCTCGGTTAAATGTAATTGCAGCTTTTAACTGGCCATTAAATGGCGAGTACCATTACTTCCCCAAAGGAAAGCAAGGATGGGCCCAGGATTTGCTGTCTGGAGGGTTGTAGCTGCATGTTTCCTGGTGTACATGCTGCTGGTGCTGGGGTCCGGTCTGCGGTGTGAGTGCCGTGGGGCTGGCCCTGGGCTGGGGATGGTGCAGCTGTACCGCAGTCTGTCCAGCCCTGCTGATGTCCTGGTGCCAGGGCCGGTTTCGCAGCCGTCGATCCTGCAGCAGGCTCCAGCAGCAAAACCTGGCGGTCCGCTGCTCTCAGCTGCAGAGTAAACAAGCTGGCAAGAGAAACCATTTTGCTTCAGCTAGTAGGAGAAACCCTTTTTAGGTAGCACTTCCAACTGGCAATGCTCTCCTTCATTAACCCCCTCCTTCCCTTTCCAATGAAACGTGAAGTTGCAGCGATTGGAGATCAGGCACTTGCCGGTGCAGCTTTGCCACCCAGAGCAATGAACACAGACGTGAATTTACTGCTTGATCTCATAATTTCAGTGCAATTAGACTGGCTGCTATAGAGCAATTTCCCCTTGAGCCTTAGAGTCCTGGGCCTGGGCATTGCCCAGCTTTTCTCAGACAAGGAAGCGGAGGCATTTGGGTATTGGCTGAAACATGAGGGTTTTTTGGGTGCACCTGGAACTTGACTCCCTGGAGACGCGTCTGTGAGTTGGAGCTGTGGGTGCCTGGCATGTCTGAAAAGGAGCCTGCTTTTCAGGCTTACTTATTACAAGTCAGGCACCCAAAGCTAGTGGGAAAACAAGCCAGAACAAGGTTTTCAGGTTGAGCTCTGGGAGCAGGGCTGGCCTCTGTCCCCCCCCCACCCTGCCCTGTGCTGGACAGGCGCAATGTTGCCTGGCCCCCCAAGCTGCTTCCCAACTTGGGGGGACCTGTAGCACAGACCCACAGGGTCTGCTGCAGCATTGTGGGGAACGGGGCACGTCAGCTCCAGAAGCCCGCAGCCTTGGGAGCAGCATATGCATCCGTATTGATTGAGTGGGCTGTGGGTAAGCCTGTCACCCCACTGTTGTAGCTGTTAGCTCTTTCTCACAGCTCTGGTACCACAGTCAAACAGTTTGTATGAAATCCTGGAGAAAATGGGGATGAAACCATATTGAAAAATCATTCATTTAATTATCGTTCCTCCATGCTTTTAGCTGGATAGCTGTATAATGCCTCCCAAGCACCACTGTGGCACAGGGCACAAGGATGAAGTGCTCAGTACTTTGATCTGGTCTGTTCCTACCTAACTTCACTGACTCGTTTCCTACATTTCTTGTACCCTGGGCACTGCTGTGCAGGGTACAGGTGCAACCCATAAGCTTCCCTGCTATTGCTTCACAGCCTCTCACTGCTGCGTGGCCAAGCGTAGCCTAACCCATCCCTGTGCCCAAGGTGGTGCTTGCAAACTCTCCTGGTGCTTTCTGTGCTCCTACCGAGGTGTTGGGAGGTCCCCTTGGACAGGAATTGCATGACTCTTGCTTTGACTAATCCTGGGAGGGTGGAATTGAGGAGGTGATTGCTACCAGGATCTTATTGCTGATCTCCGCAATGGACTCTGCCTATCCTGCTGTGTTTGGGCAAATGCTAGCTGTGTCGGTCAGCCGGTGATGTGACCCAAGGGAAGAGGGGGTCTCTGCCTCCACCGACGTTTTTTAGCCCATGCATGCTTTTGTTGCTGTCCCCACAGGTTGGTCTGCAGTAGCAGATCTGTTCCTTGCTAGAGCTGGGTGGGAATGAGCTGCCAATGGTGTGAGCAGAGCTGTGGGTGTTCATGGGGAGGCTGCAGCATCCCGGTTGGTCTTGGTGTGATTTGCTTGGCTCTCCTGGCACCCAGAGCCATTGGTGTGATGCTCTGCAGCAGCAGCGTTGTAAAGCTTGTGGTACAGGTGCTTCCCCAGGTCTCTAGCAAGCCTGTCCTACTGTGCTGGTCTCTGCTGGTGCCTTGTCTCCTTGTTTCTGGCATTAGGAGGACATGAATTTCCTGCAAAACCATTGCAGGATGCTAAAGCTGCAAGATAAATTGGGTGCAGCAAGCTTAGGAGTCGCTCTTTTGGGAAGAGGGGATGAAGTTGGCGTCCACTCTCTCCAGCGAGCTAGTGTTTCACACCTTGGACTGGGTGCTCCCCTGGACCCTGCCACCCAGGGAGCTCGTCACGGCTCCCTGATGGATATGGTGTTTGCCCTCCCGGGGGCATGAGGGATCCTGGGAACTTCTCTGCTTCCTGCACAGGGTGCCTGGCAGCTTGCACGGGAGCCTTGCGTCAGCTCCCGTGAGCTCCCCTGAGTATTTCTGAGCTGCTGCAGTGGTCAAAGTACCCACAGCCTCTGCCCTGCTCTGTAGTGACTTGCAGGTGATCTGAGTCCTGCAGCCTGCAGTGGTGATGGTACTGAAGTTCAGCCTGGCCACAGGGCTGTGCCGCTCCAGGCTGGGCTCAGCTGCCTGGGTGCTTTCCTAGCTCAGGTGTGCGAGTTGTGCCAAAGGGCTAGAAAATTTGGGGTGCTTCTGTCTGTGAAACCTGGCTGTGCTCAGCACTAGCTCTCATCTAGGCAGAGCTGGAGATTGGGGCTGCAGGGGGGTCAGGGTAGGTCCCTCACCCAGGGAACTTGTCACCATGGCTTGTGGAGTCACTCCTGGGAGGATGCTTTCACCTGTGGTTGCTCTTGGGTTAGGGACAGGAACAAATATCACTTAGAGCTTATGAAGAGGTCCTTTAGCCTGGTGCTCACAGCTTTGAGCTCTGTCCCTGCCTGGGAAATGTGCTTTTGTCCCCATGGTCTGGCTGTGTTCTTAGCAGTCAGGCTTCCTCTCTGTGCTGGTCTTTGGCATGTCAGCCGATAGTCCTGGGGAAAAAAAACAAGAGAAAGGCCCCAAAGTTGTTTGCTGCATTTGGTGCCAGGTCCCTGGAGTGGGTTTTGTTGGAGGCTGTGGACGTGACCACCACCTCCTTGGAGAAAGCAGGTCTGTGTGGGGGGATCCCCTGGCAGCTGGTGGCAACTGGCTCTCTGGAGCTGCTTTGGGGTCTCCCTGCTGCCACCCCAGAGCATCACTTCCAGGAGGGATGAGATGCCCCAGGCATCCAGGGCTGTTTGCTGGGCTGTGGTATCTGATAGCGACCCTATTTAATTGCTAGGTCAAATATCCCGAAGTGAAGTGCAGCCAAGGGTTGATCCCTAGGCTTGGTCTGACCCCATGTTATAGCTGTAAATGTGGCTGTGCTGGAGGACAGTCCTTACCCTAACTGGAAAGTCTGTCTCCAGCATCAGCATGAATGAGGGATGTTACCTGCAGATCCCTTTGCTGTCTGTCCCAGGTGGAGCAGGACGGGAATTGCTGGGGACTGAGTGGGATTTGTAGCTGTGCTCCCTACTGATGGGACCAGCGGGCTCTTGGAGGAGCCCAGGCAGCAAGCTGTTATATGGTGATGGGAGGGCATGGAGACCAGGTGTCTGTGATCTAGGGCTAATTGTGTGTGTCTGCCTCTGTTTCCCCTCCCACCTACCCTGTCCTGTGGTTTCTAGATGCTAATCTGCACAGGGCAGGGCCTGTCTTACCATGCAGGCAGCGTCTGGTGCGAGGGGCCCTTGGGCAACTCCTGCGATAGGAATTGCTCATCTCCAGTGAGACCACCTTCCCAGGGCTCGCGGTGCCAGGTTGAGAGCAACCAAAGCGTCAGATCCTTCCCTGTTCCCTGTGCTTGCCAAGTCTGTAGGGAGGGCAGTTGGGGCAAAAATTGTACTAAAGTTGGAGCTGTGGCTCGGGTGGGGAATGAACGTCAGGATGGTGTGTGGGATCTGCCTTGCTGAAAGTGACCCAAGGCATGTGCAATTAATGCTGCCAGCTGATGCCGGGCTCCGAAATGGTTAATCGCTGCCTGCCTGCAATGGAAACTGCAGCCTTCCCCGAGCAGAGCCCTTCCAGCCGGGGAGGAGCGTGGCCTTGCGATGCCCCGTGGGTGGGTGGATGGACGGGCGGATGGATGGATGGACGGCGGCAGGAGGACTACAATCCCCGGCAGGGAGCAAACCCCTGAGGGGTTCCCGGGGGATGCCGGGACTGGTAGTCCGGGGCCTGGTGTGGGGGTCCCCGCTGCCACTCGTGGCTGGGGCTGGGGGACCCGGAGGGAATGTGCAGTCTCGGGGAGGAGCCAGTGTGTTCACCCACTTTGTTGTTAAATACCTTAAAGGAGCAGTGGCTGTGCCCGAGCGAGCTCCCTAGCGGAGCCGCGCAACCTGGGCTGTGGGCTTTTTAAAGATAAAAATCACTCGCGTGGCCTTTGTTATTAATGACATCTCCCGCTCTCAGTAACTCCTTCGGTGCCTGGGCATCGCCAGCCCGGCACGGTGATGGGCCTGCCTCGCCGCGGGGCTGTGTGCGCGATGCTGGACCACCTCTGGTCCTGCATCCCCTCCAGAGCATCCTTCTCCTGGTGCTCTGTGGCCGGGAGGTGGGTGCTGCCGGGAGGTGGGTGCAGAACCCTCCGGCGCTTTCCGTGCCACGGAAAATCAGCGCCGCGGCTGTTTCCTCGCAGGGGAGACATCCCCGCTCGTAAGCCCTGCAGATAAAGAGCTCTGGAGTGAAGCGTGGAGCAGCGACGATGTGGGCAGCGAGGGCAATTTCTCATGCCACTGTGGCACAGCCATGACCTGGAGATTTCTTTCCCCCCTGGCATAATTCAGTCTGGCACCTGGTGCCTCCAGCCAAACACCCTGGCCTGGCCCTGGCATGTGCCCAGCAGACACCCACATCAAAGCCACCGCGGCTTGCCTGGCCCCTTGCCAGCAGCTACCTCTAGACAGCTTGTACAAACCTGGAGGGAGATGACAGCGAAGCATCCAGCCCCTGGCAACTCCCGCCTGCTATGGGGCAGCCGGGGCTGGCTTGGGTGCATGGTAGGAGCCACAGCTGGGTGGGCGACCCTGTGCTGGGATGGCGATGGGGGTGTCTTGTGAAACATCTGCCCCAACAGAGCCAGCCAGCCACAGGCTGGCACCTTGCTGCCTCAGATTGCTTTGTCCTCGCCTCCCTGTCCTGGCGGTCCTTGCCTCCGTGCCCCTCTGAGCCTCAGCGGAGGGGGATGAAATCCCTCGCAGGCAAATGTGCTGGAGAGGGGCTGCTGGAGCGCAGCACAGGAACTTTGCTGACTGGAAAAGCAGGAATAACCACCAAAATGCAACTGGTGGAGAGGGCTGCGACGCTGCAGGGAGCCAGCAGCTGAGCTGGCTGGCGCTGGGTGATGCTCCGGGGTAGATGGCCCAGGCCTGCCTGTGCTGCCCAGGGTCACATGCTGCAGCTCACCCCTGGGCTGTCTTTGGTGTGAAGGCAAGGGGAGGGCTTGGGTGGCAGGGCTGACCCCGGTGCTCTTGGCCGAGCCTTTCCCTCCTGGGCTGTTGGGTGCAGCTCAGCCTCATCGCAGCCTGCGGGTTGGGTGCTTGCCTGCTGAGGGGCTGCACTCGATCCTTTTTTCCTCCTGGGTGCAGGTGTTGGAGAGAGTATCAGGCATGCCTGATCCTGCCTGGAACTGGGCTCCAGCTGGTCCATACTGTGAGTTCAGGCTCATGTCCACACTGCTTCTAGCCTGGTGCCTGGCCTGGCTAGCAGTGGGCAGAGCTGCTGGTCTTGCTTGGATTTGGGGTTGTCTGAGTGAAATTCATACCCAGAGCAGAGCAACTCTTCCCCGGGGTGCAGAAGGCTCCTGGTGCACGAGTGGCATGCTGCAAGCAGAAGGGCTGAAGCCCATCAGAGCTTGTGGCTGTGGAGGGACCTGTGGTGCCAGGACCTGGCTGCCCAGGATGCAGGGACTTGTCTGGTTGGATGCCGGATCACAACCCATGCAGCTGTGACCTGGGCACATTGAAGGCAGCAGAAAGACCCTTCTGGGCTGCAGCGTAGTCTGCACCAGGTCCTTTTCTGTGCAGAAGGAAGCAGTGGAGTGGGAGAGGCTGCCTGTGGCGAGCTGCTGGATTCCAGCGAGGAGCCCAGGGTGCAGGGAGACCATGCTGGTTCTGTGCTGTGAGTGCAGCCAGCCTGCTGCCTCACGGATGCTGAAATAAGCAGCCTGGGGGGTCCTTTCCCAGCTGTGGCCAGCCCACAGCAATGCGTGGGAGCACAGAGTGACCAGTGCATCCTTTATAAAGAGGTGTGAACAGAGATGATAGTGTTGGAGGAAACAAATTCATCTCGCCTGGATGCAGGGGAGGCGGTGGGCACTCGGTCTAACACCTCCTGCTGTGCCTGCCTGCTCTCTGGGGGGCTGTTCGGGGGCCGGGTGAGGTGGTGTGTGCTGTGCACTGGGCTGCACAGCTCAGCCTGCAGCCACGCTGCCTGACCTTGGTCCAGTCACTTACTCCCTGTGCTATCTGTGCTCCTTGGTGCTGTGACACTGACACTCCCAGTCTCACAAACAGCTCCTGTACATGTGCTGGTGCCTGGCCCAGTGGGGACTCGCCAGCGAGGCTGTGTGAGCCCTGATACAGCATTTGGGGGTGGTGGTTCATGGGGACCTGGTGAAGCTGTCTGGTGGAGGAGTGCAGGGGAAAGCTCTCCTGCAGGCCTGTCTAGCTCTGTTGCTTGTTCTTTTTTGCTTTTTCATCCCTTGCCTGCCATTCAGGAGCCTCGTACCAGCTGCCTCACGGCTGCCTAACACGTTATGACAGTTGTGTTGCAGCAGGTGCCTTGGAGGGGCCTTGAACAGAGGCTGCTGAGGTGCGCACCCCACCGCGTCCACTAAGCCAATTGCTTCTGACACACTCCTGCTTGGACCCAGACCGAACCCAGACCCTTCCTGCTCTGATGTTGGAGCAGAAGCCCCAAAGGGTGAAACGCAGGTGCTGGAGAAAGCAGCAGGAGCTGTGGGTTGGGGGTCCTGGAGGTGAAGCTGTTTGCAAACAGCTCCTGGGCGCAGTGCCGCTTTGCATGCTGCATGACTTCCCCAAGTGCACGGGTGTTCCCAAGGCTGAAGGGAACTTTTTCTGCTCTGGAAAGGGTAGAAATGAAACGTGGATAATATCGCTAGGCTAGCATTGCTAGAGGAATTAAGAGCCAAGCAACTACATCCATAGGAACCTCAGTTCTTCCCTTATCCCCTTGCACATCGAAGTTAATTGCATTTCCAACTGACACATCAAGCTGTCCTGCCACAGTCGTCTGCAGCAAAGGCAGCGCGTAGTGGTTGCTCCAGGATATAAACCTCACCTCTGGTGTCTCGCTCTCTTGGGGGGATAACGTCTTTCCCAGGGCTGTTTGTGCTATGGTCAGGCCTTAGGAGCCCAGGGCTCAAGTTGAGTGTCTTGCCAGGTCTTTACGGGTATCTCTCGAAGGTGAGACTTGTCAGGCTTAAGCAATGGATGAAATTTTTTTAATGGGTGTTCAGCAGCCACGGTGGAGATGCTTAAGGGCATAAATTTTTTAAGAGCATAATGGATGTTAAGCTCTCAAAAATAAATCCTAAGTCTCTCTAGCCTGTGTTTCCAAGGTATTGGCGGCTAGCTTAAAATGAGAGAGCAAGTGAAATGAAATAAAAGGCTTTTAGATGGTGCAGAGCACCAATGTGGAGCTTCTGCTTTCTTTGTGTGTCTGAGTTAGCACTCAGTCCTTTGGGATGCTGAGGGTCAGGACAGCAAGGGCTTAATCCCTGGTGGGTGCTTTGAGGACCCACATTGGAGAGCAGAGTTAAGGGTTTTTCCCCACGCCAGTAAGATTGGTTGGGCAGAGTGAGCAGAGCCAGGCTCTAAAACCTCCTGCCCAGAAGACTTACAGGTGGCAACTGGAGACTCTGGTGCAAAACTGCACAGAGGCTTTCCTGATGAAGCACAGCGAGCAGAGTCTGGGTGTGAGAGATGGGCCAGTGCCTTCCCCCCTCCAGCAAGGGGCAGGAAGACCTGGACAAGCAGCTCTGCCCAAACCATCGCAGTGAGCCGACGATGGAGCTGGGAAGTGCCAGGGCGTCCTCTTCCACCCTGCGTGGATGAACTTTTCCTGGGGAAGTGACAGCCTCATGCAGGGGTTTCCTTCGTGGCTCTTGTTGCACCAGGAGTCAGGGCAGCAGGAAGGAGATGCTCCCCTCTGGCTGGTGCAGCGCCCTGGGGCTGGGAAATGGGGAGGAATTGGCTCCATCCTTCCCCAGCCGCTGTTACCCCGGGCTGGGAAGCAGGAGCTGCTCCTTCTTTCTCTGCAGACGCAGCGATGCCAAGGAGGGAAGGAGGCAGAGGAGCGCCGTGCTGGCATGGGCAGCACTGCCAAGGGTGCTGGGAAGCTGACAGCCCAAGACTTGTTTGATGCTGCTTTCTTCTGCCGCCGGAGCAGGGAGGACGGCGGCTCCAGGAGCACCAAGCTCCTGCTTGTCTCCTCCTGCCCAGGGAGGCTGTCTCAGGGAAAGTGGGAGCAGCCTTGATCCTGTGAACAACCCTGGGAGGCGGCGGGTGAGTGCAAGCGCTGGCATCCTGCAACGCTGCTCCCTTGCATTGCTCTTGCCAGCTTCCCTCCCAAGTCTGGCTGGAAACGGTCTTGCCTTCCTCTTGAGGTCAGCTCTGCTGCGGCTCTCCGAGGTCGGCTTGTACCTGCTGAGGGCTCGGCCCTGTTTTATAGAGCTTTTCCATGAGGTGTGTCCTGCGAATGCCCTCCCTTGGGCTGTGGTAACGGTGCTTGGAGATGAGCAATGCTGGTGCCTTCAGGAGGCTGATGAAGTTGGGGTGCCGAGTGACTTGCGGCAGGTCTTTCTGCTCCTTTCTGATCCTTGCTTGGGTTTTGGGGCAGGTGTTGACCTGCTCTGAGGTGACAGGTCCAGAAACACATCAAGTTGTGAGTGCCTAGCTGGCAGGAAGAAGTAAAGAGAAGTGGAAAATTTGGGAATGATCAGGGAAAAATGAGTCCTTGAGGTATGGGTTGATGCAGAAATGTTACCAGCTGCTTCTCTAGTTCAGCCTAACCCTATGCCCTGGCCCTGGTAGTGATTGGCGTGTAATTATGGAAATTGGAAAAACATATTTTTCTGATATGGACTGGGTCTGCTCAAAGGGCTGTTGTTTATGGAGTCTGACTGCCTGCATTCATCCCAAAGGCAGCTCTGGATTGTGTGCCCCCATCACTCCTGAGCCCTGTGTGGCCATCATGGCTAACCCAAGGGACAAAAAGCTCTATCTTCTCCTCCTCCCTGAAAGCTGTGAGCATCAGGGCTCTTGCCGCTCCTCGAAAACACAAGGTGTGGCTGCACCAAGAGCCTTTGGCAGGAGGCTGGCATGAGATGTGAACAGACCCTGGTGCCTCCTTACTCTGGTTTGACACATCTGGATTTTCTTTCCTGCTTCTCCAGCCTGCTCCGAGCACTGCTCACCCCTGCTCAGGCTGGGAGAGCGTTTCTGGGTGATTGCTGCTGGAGCGACCGGGGGTAGGAGAACGCCCTCCCACCCAGCACAAGTTTGCAAGTTCTTTGGGCTCCCAGCTGCTCTGGCTGCTGCTGCCTCTTGGGGGAGGAGAGGAGGGACCGAGCAGGGGTCTCTGCTCCTCGGCACAGCTGCACCGGGGCTTTCTGTGGCTCCAAGGCATGGCAGCTCTTCCCCAGATGGAGGACGGGGCCCGGCGGGTATTGGCCGTCTGCTGCTTTGCTGCCCAAAAAAGCCTGGAGGCTGTTTTGCGCTGCTGCTCTGCTGTTATCCATTGAATTGCACCAAAAACCATGCTCCCCCCCATTATCCCTGAAGATGGATGCAGATGACTCTCCTCCTGACATGTGCGTGATCTGTGCACGCTTGGCTCTCCTCTCTTCCCGGGCAGCTGGCAGGTTATTTTTGGTTCTGAAGCGGCCCAGATCTGGTTTCTGCTGGGGCGAGTCCCTGCCCGGCACAGCTCTCACATCCCCTGGGCTTGCGGGAGGCGAGACACGCTGCCTTCCCTCATCGATGTGTCGGCTGGAGCTGGCAGAGATGCTCCGGTGCTCACCTGCTGAAGGGCTGGTCTGGCATCTCTGTGGAGTGGCTGCAGAGAAGGGGACATTGGCCAGGTCTGCAAGGACTCACCTGGACGTAGCGGCCTGGGAAACTCGATCTGTGGGCCTCTTTGGGGGGAGAGGGACGGGCAGGAGCAGCTGGTGCTGTTGCAGGGCTTGGAAATCCAAGCCAACACCTAGTCACGTGCATCCCCCTTGGCTCACAGGCTGGAAGAACGGCAGCCCCCTTCCCTCGGCTCCTGGCCTCCTGCCCAGGTCCTGCAGTGGAAACCCCTTTGGGGGGGCTGGAGGGTTTGCTGGGGGCAGCCCTGGGGAGATGCTGGGGAACTCCTGCCCTGCCTCTCCTCGGGAATGGCTCACGGTGGGAAATGTGGGTGCTGCTATTTGGCTACCTCACTACGAGGACGTCCCTCCTCTCAAGCCCTCCTGCAACTCCAGGATGTTTGAGCCCTTTCTTAATATCAAGGTTTGTCCCAGCAATCCTGGAGCAGCAGCTTGTTCCATTGCAACTGGGTGCTGCTCAAAGCATCCTTCCCACATCTGCATGTTGGGGTGCTCTGGGGTACCTGCTTACCTGGAGGGAGGAACAGAGGGCAAATGCAATCAAAAAGGGCTTTTCACCAGGTTAGACACAGGCTGAATATTTGCTGGGCACCGTGGGCTGCATGGAAAAGCATGACTGCTTGTTTCTCAGCACCTGGCTGGCTCTGCAAGCTGCTGGAAGTGAGCACCTTGCTGGACCCAAGCCTGCAGGAGGTATTTTGAAAGCAGGCATCTGCAGTGGGAGCATGTCCCCAGCCACGTTGCCTCTGCTGTATTCAGGAATCATTATTTGAGGCTTTTAGTAGACCGGTGTCCTGTATATCCCGGTGTCTGGTCCTGTGCTCCATATGGATGCCCAAGAGCCCATGTGCCTGGCAGTGCAGGTGGGGTAAGAGCCTGTTCCCAGGCACGCTTGCTGCCATGGCTCAGGATACTGCATCCAAACACACCAGGTGTCCAACGGGGAGAGCGGGACTAAAATCACAGCATGTGTACTTGCAAGGCGACGGCTGGCAGAGGTGAACTGCCAGAGATGCTGCGGGTCGACCTGGGTGTCAGAGCTGCCCTCACCTATCCCTGGGCATCAGGGGAGGCTGCAGTGCTGCCCGTCCAGTGCTCCCTGTCCTCCCTGGCACAGCTACTGAGCCAGGACAGCTTTTTCTCACTGAAAACTGTGCCCTTTCCTCCGGGGAGGGAGCATCAACACATCCTCCCACGCTCCTGCTCATCCCCTTTCAACAAAATGCCGCTCTGACGTTTCTCTCTGCTCCTGGCAGGGAGCGAAGCTGTTTCCAATCTCTAACTGTGGGGCTCCTGGTGTAGGCTCACAGGTCTGGGCTCTCCTTCTCCAAGCATCTCCGTTTTTCTCTCTGTGTGGGGTTTCTGACTCACCTCCCAGGACCAACCTGGCTCCTAATTCTGCAAGGCTGGCTCCTGCTAGCTCTTCTGTGGGAGAGCTCATCTCCCCATGAAGCTTGAGGGTCTCAAATGCCACAAAACCAAAACCAAATCAGCTGTGAATAGGCTTTAACTTGCTATTCAGGAGTACAATAGAAAATCAAATAGATGCTACATATCCTTCAACTGTCTGTGTGCATGGTTTTCTTTGTTGCAGGTGACTGGGGGAAAGAAAATAGGTTTGTTATGAAAGCACCAGGTCCAAACTGCCCTGCTCTGTTAATCTGGAAACCAGGAGATGTGAAGGAGGTGGCTTGTGTGGACCAGGGCTGCTGTAGGTGGGAGCAACGCAAGGCTGAGTTGATGGCTCTGTTGCCCCACGTTGGCTCTGCAGCGTGCAGACAGCACCCGAGCTCTGCGCAGCACAGCACATTTGGTGCAGATGGTTTTGTCCAGCCATTCATCTCCACTTAAGCCCTTGCAGAGGACAGGCTGCCTCCTCGTGCCTCCTGGTTTTTGGCTGTACAGCACGGAGCACATCTTGTGCCTTTGTGCTAATCTGTGCTCTGCTGCTTCTTGGTCCGGCCACTCTGTTCGGTTGGGCACAGTCTTTGGCAAAAATCACCCAGACCAAGAGTGAAATTCAAATGCACAAAGCAAAATATTTGGTGTGAGGCATCCTAGGGCTGCACTGTGCCACCGAGATGTCTCATAGGGTAGGTAGCAGGGCTATGTTGTGCCACAAAGCTGGTGTCAGGGATGTGGTGCTGAGCAGGGAGGAGACGGCAAGGGGTTCTCTCTCCTTCCTGCACAGCTGATTTCCAGGAGCTCTGCTTTTGGGGTGGGATTGTTGGCAGGGGGCTGAATCCTGGCCCTGCAACCCTCCTGAGCAGGGCTTCACATCCAAACCCTCCTTTTATCTCTGGCTTACCTGGTGCACAAAGCCATGGACGGGCAAACGGACATCCCCAGCCGGACTGGGCTGCAGGGAGGGGAGGCAGCAGCGTTGTTGCATCCTTCGCGAGTGCCCGACCCGTCGGGCCCCACGCGAGCTCCTGCCAGCCCCGGGTGTGGGTGCGGGCAGGAGCCTGTGGTTAGGCAGCGCGTCGGACATGAATGCGATGTGAACTCAGGCTTCCCTTTTGAAGTTTGACACCCGGGATTTTCCCCACCCACTAAGGAGGACTGAAGACAAAAAAGAGCAGAAAAGAAAAAAAGAGGGAGAGGGGGGAAAAAAAAGCCCTCTTTAAATTGCTGGTGAGGGCATGTCAAGGAGGCAGAAGTTAAAAGAGGCTGTGGGGGAGGGCTTGGTGTGTGTCTATCTGGCTGGCCAGCTCTGACTCACCAACACGTGCAGGTACAACCCTGCTGCAGCCTGGTTTCGGGTTGAGCCTCGCTTGCCTGGCGAAGCCGAGAGGGGTTTGCAGAGGCAGGAGGGAAGCGGAGAAAAAGGAAGAGCTATCGCGGCTTGCGCTTGGCTGCTTGGTGTGTGATGGCCCTGAATCATGTCGTCTCTCTTGCCCCTTGCAGTCATCATCTCCCTTCCCAGCTGCATCCCAATCTTGGGTGAATCAAGAAGGGCCCAATCTTGGGTGCATCAAGATACCCAGGATCTGGCCCCACTGATGTAAAGGTTGCAGGTTTAGGCTGCCTTAAACAACAAAGCCTTGCTCCGCCTGTCAGACGGATACCCCTGGGGCAGACTGGAAGGGTGTGGAGTGGAGGCTCCTCTTGCAGAGGTAGGATGGGAACATTTTCTGGTCCTGCCTGTCTGGTTTAGCACTCCCAGCTGGGGCTTGGATGATCCAAAAGGGAGCTTGATCTGAGATGTGAGGCTATGACTTATTATTATTTAAAAGTTCTAAAGCTTGAAGCTGCAAGGCTGTAACTTGGACGCAGATTCACCTGATAGACCCGATCTGCCAGGGATGGAGCAGTGGACACGAGGTTGGATGTGATGCCTGTTTGTGGAGGGTTGTGGTGGTGCAGCTCCAAAAGAGACCTGCAAAGGCAGCGATGGGATCCCACCCTGTCCCTCGCCTCCACCCAGCTGTAAGCCTCAGCTTTAGGTTTGAAGTCAAAGCTTTAGGGGGTTGAAGCTGGCTGCTTTTTGGCATCCCAAGACCCAGGCTTGACTCACACCTATGGTGTGGCATGTCCTCATCTCTCTGGAGAGAAATGGGTATTTTGTGTGGCTGCGTGTGACCAGATGGGTCCTGCCACCAGTGGAGGATCTGCTGGGCCCCACCAGAGCCCTGAGCAATGCCTGCACCCGTGCGAAGCGATGCTTGGTCCAGCTTGTCCCTCAGTGCCAAAAGAGGCAAAAAGTGAAATTCCATTCCCTGATACCATCCTTTACCCCATCCTGGGGGGCGGGAGGGGAAGGTAGTCTTGCCAGAGCTGCTCTCACCATAAGTGATCCTACGAGGAGAAGGGGCTGAATGTCAGCAGCATGTGGAGCAGGAGAGGATCTGTGACCAGATGGTGTGAGATGTCCCAGTGGGAGCTCACAGCAGCTCAAAGCAGCCACTCTTTCTGTGGTTGCCCCATAAGGTTAAGCTCTGTGGGGTGTCATGGGGAATACTTGCAGCTCCTGGAGCTGCAAGGAGCTGCTGTCTTTTATTCCTCAGGAGGACAAATGGCTGGGCCATCGCCCATGGCAGTGGTGTCAGGACCATGCTTAGCTTTGTATCTAGGTGATCTCCACTTGGTGAGGTGAGCCCACCCATCCATGGCAGGAGGAGAGGTGCTTTGTAGTCTAGAGACATCTGGGTCTTGGCTGTACTGTCACCCCAAAAGCTTGGGTCCCTTCATTTTCCCTCCTTCCTGGCTGTGCACGGCCATCACAAGACCATGCCTTCTTGTTGCAGGCAGTGGGATTCAGCCTTGTGATTTTGGCCATCTGATTGTCACGGTCCGCTTCTCCTTTGGGAACTTGCAACCTGCTGCAGAACAGAGCAACCGCCTGGCTCTGAAGGCATCCTGCCCTTGGTGCCGCAGCTGTGCCAGATGCCGAGGTCTGGAGAGCAGCACTGAAATCACTATTTCAGCTGAAGCTGCTTGCTCCTACCCTCATGGGAGGAGGGGTGCCACATACCAGTTGCTGGCTGGAAGAGCCATGTGAGTGCACAGCCGAAGAAGAGAGCTGCTGGGACACCTACCCGAGGGGAACAGCAAGCTTTGCCCTTGCTCTCAATCCCGGGGCTGTGAACCACAGAATAACGGAGGAAGGGAGGTGGCTGCTCGGCCAACAGGGTACGATAAATGTGCTGGGATCCTGCTGTTAAACACCCATGCTTTGCACGTTTCCACGCGAGGGGAGGCTGCTTTGCAGGTGGTATGTAGGCAACTGCTGTCTCGGTGCCATGGGTGCATTGCTTTAGGTAGAGAGGAGCCCGGTCCATGCTGCTGGTATGCTGCAGAAGAGGGGAGCTGATTTGGGGAAGGCTGTCTGCACTTGGCAGATGGGTTGAAATGGAAAGAGTCTCTTCCAAGACAGCCCTTGATGGAAATTAGCCTTGCACAGCTCTGGAGGTGGGCTGTGGGGGTGAGGGGTTGGGAGATGATATGCACGGTGGCTGCTAAATTTAGGAGTACACCATTTTGTTGGTTATCTCCTTGCCTGGTGTGCTAGATCATATCCACGGCTCATAGCCTGGTCCTGACCGTACCTATGAGCTCTGTGGTGCCTATCTGTGTCCATGCATGGGAGGAGATTCTTCCCCTCTACCTCCCCTTGCATCCTTGAGACCTTTAATCTTTCATGCTGTCTAAACCAATCCCCTTGGGGAAGAAGATAGTTAATTAGCCCCTTCTCCCCCCCGTTCCTCACTGCCCGTGTTTCCCAGACCCTGCTGGCTGGTGACCCCCTCTGCAACGTGTCTGTGAAGCTTGTTATCTGCCCTGTACAGATTTCCCTGGCGGGAAGGGGAGGTGATGCTGCAAAGGCTCCAGCTTCCGTCACAAGTGTCTGCCAAGGCATGAGGAGCTCTTCCCAGCCTGGTCTGGCTTGTGAAGGTGTTGGGGCTGTTCCCTGCACTCAGTTCCTGGACAAGGTGGGAGGACATTGTCCCTGAGCAGTGTTGGTGCGGATGGTGTGGGACCTGGAGGGGACAGCCGCTTCTGCGCTCCTCTTCAGAATACGAGGGAGGGAGGCATCCCTCACTATGGTGGCACTGGCACCTGGAGATGAAGCAGGATCCTTAAAAGCCAGGCAGCTTTAGGGCCTTCCCTCCATTTCTCCAGGGGATGCTGGCTCTTCTCTGTCCTCACCTAATGTCCTGAGAAGGCTCAGCTTACTGCAGTTGGGCCCTACCTGAAGCTAATCCCAACAAGGGTAAAAAAAAACCCCTCACCTAGAGCTCCCAGCTGGCCTCGTGCCTGGGGGATGGTGATGGGATGCTGCTTGCCTTGCCAAGGCTGTAAAGGAGAGGGGGAAGGAAGAGGGGACTGGATCCGCAGGCGAGGGAGCACCCGGGCTCGCCAGGGCGCTGCTTTGTGTGCAGGAACTGCTGATCCTGCAAACGGCCCGTCACCGTCTCCTGTGCATGTTCCTCCCAGCAGCGTGGAGCTGCATGTGCGTGCATGTAGCAGGGCACTCATCCCTCTCCATGTGTGATGCGAAGGGAAACCAGCCCTGCTTTCCACAGGAGAGGCTGTGCTTAGGGCTCTGGTGTGGAGGATCGGGTGCCCAGGAGAGGGGTGCTGCTGATGGGCTGCTCCCCCTCCCCACTGGGGTTAACGTCCTCCAGCGGTGTCTCATGTGGCTGGGACAGATGTGCCTTCTGCAGCTGGGGTAGGGGAGGGAAGGAGGAAGCCAGTTGTGCAATTTTTCATAGATATCAAATGTGAAAGGAGTGGGAATGTGGTGGTGCAGAGGAGGGAATCTTTGAGGGGAACCTGTGTGCTACCGGTGCTGGGTCCATCAGCCTCCTCCCAGTCCAGACGCTGAGCTCAGTGCTGCTGAGATGCAGGGAATGGTGTCCCTTGTACCCTCTGCCCCCCCCCCGCCATGCAGAGTGGCTGAGGGTTTGCAGTAAATCTGAAAAATGCCTCGTCCTAGAACTGTACCTTCTGCCAACTTCTCTTATCAGACCCCATGCTTTCGCCTAAAGCCAGTAGCTGTAAGGATGGAGATGGGGGGAACAGACTGCTTTGACGCTGCTCTCTCGCCTGCAGCCTGTTTGCATTCATGATTGCATCCGTGCATTAAAGTGCTTTGAGCTCCTCGTTACCAAAGTGCAGACTCTGAGTTTTAACGAGCCACCCGTGGGAGCCGGGACTGGGAGAGACGAACTGCCATCCTCCTGAACTGAGGCAGAGCTTGACAACAGGCACCGCTGCCTGGAAACGGTGGGCAAAGGCTTTATTGACCACTGGAGGTCACTTTTTCAATAATGCAGTACAATCCAACTTTATTTTGTCAGTACCTTTCATGCAGGCTGCTTCCAAGCTGCTCAGCAGACCCAATGCAAAGGGAGGGAGAGGAAAGACTTCTCCTGGAGCTGGGGAGGTGGAGGCTGCTCAGCAGCGCGGGGTGCAGAGGAGAAGGCTCTCGTGCTTCAGCGAAGAGCTAGAGGAGGAGAAGAGGAGAAAATGAAGCAGCCTGGAAGCTGCTCCCCTGTGCTGTAGATGCACCTTCAGGCTCTTCATAAGCAAATGAGCGTGTTTGGCCCTGAGGGGGCTGGAGGAAGGGTGGAGGAGGCAGGAGGGTGCTGGGGAGGGAAGGCAGCTCTGCACACCCGAGGCTGGGTGCTGCGCAGGGAAGGTCATCCTGTGTTTCTCAGCCAGAGACCGGCAGTTGTTGGGAAACGAAGGCCCTACAGCAGCATGGTCAGAAATCCAGCTTGCTGCAGCTGTTCGCTTCTCCCAGAGCGAAGAAGCTTCAGAAACCCTGTGATTTGAGCTCGCGAAAGAGCTCGGATGTGGGCAGGCTCAGGCCGTTTCTGAGCCAGAAATTGTGCCTGAATCGTGCTCCTTTGCTCCTTGTCTGGTGCCGAGCCATTTCTGGGAGGGGACTGCGACCTCCTGCCTGCACTGCCTGCTCCAGGCATCAAGGTGAGGTTTCTGCCCAGGCTGATGCCCCACAAGGGCTTGGTCAGGCACCTCCTCCCAGCCCCATGCAGGCAAAATCCCGAATGCTCTCCTTGGACAAGAGGAGCTGTGGGGCACTGTGAGAGAGTGTCTTTGGTCACCCCAAAATCCCACGCAGGAATGCGAAGGGACATCCTGGGACTCTCTGATGCTGGCAGACGCTGCTTTTGTGAAAGAACTGGGGGATTTTCTGCGCTGGGGAGGAGCAGAGTCCCCGAGCGCAGGAAGGCTGGAGGTTGGAGGTGGAAAACCCAGCAAAAAGCCTTTGCTAAGGAGTCAGCAGCAATGGCTGGTGCATGAGCTATTCTGTCAGGCTGCGTGCTTCCCTCGCATGGTGTCGCATGGTTTCCAGACCTGCTGCTTGTGCTGAGTGGCTTGGGGCGCTGGATGTGCCTGCCATGGATGTGACCTGCAGGAAAGGCACCACTCATGTGGCAAACCTTTCTGAAAGTTTTCTTGCTCCTTTCCAGTTCACAGCCCGCAGCCTTGCCTGTGCTGGCTGCGCCACAGGCAGGGCTGAGCCCTGTTTGCAGGGAGAAGGTCCCCTTTCCTTCAGTCTGGGGATGGAGCTGTGGCGGTGGATGGTCACCTGGGAGAAATGGGGCTCTTCCGTCCCACAGCAGCCTGGGGAGAAGGTGCAAGCGACCCCTCCTGTCAAGCAGCACTAGGGCCATGAATATGAAATATTTGCACGTAGGTGCCTGGATACATCGGGGGCACAGGAAGGGGACAGACCAGTGGTCTTAGATGGAGCATCGAGGGTCTAATCCACATCTCTCTGCCCCACTTCCCATTGCCTCCTGTTGCTCCCACGCTGCCTGTCCTCTCCCGCGTGAATCCTTGCTCTCGGCCCTTTCTGTTGCAGGAATGCAAATGCTAACATGTGTACACTGTGTTTTGGGATCTCCTTGCTTTGTGCCTCCAGCATCTTCTGAGTGCCCGGGCTTAAATTCTCCCCTTCTGCTAGGGGAAGTGGAGGTCTCCTCCTGCCTCGTCTGAGCCTGTTGGAGCTGCTTGAAAGGATTGTGGGGTTTCAGCAAGACTCTGTGAAGCCCAGAGGCATCCGGCCTGGCACTGGCAGGAATTCAGTCTTCTCGCATTTCTTTTTGCCGTGCTGAAAGTTGGTTGGGAGGCTGGTTGTGCCAGATTTGCCATGCTGGAACTGCTTTTCCCTGCTGCCCTTTGGGGACCTGGCATTCAGGCTTGCCCAGGGCTACGAGTGGCCGTAGGTAGCCTGGAGGGTCCTTGTGTCCAGGCTGCAGACCTCCGAGGCAGAAGCTAGAGTTGGCTCTTGTGATATTGCTTGTTCAATTTGCCATCCCCCAATTCTTAATTCTGAAGTAACTGGTTCAGAGAGTGATGTTTCCATCATCACCAAAATTAGTAGATCTGGGTTTTTTGGCTAACTTGATATTATCATTCATCTTTGAGAGGTGGGAAAGGAATAACTTTTTCACATCTGTTTCTTCTACAGCTCGGGGAGGAAGGGGCTGGGTTTGCATGGAAGCATCAGCATTGCGCTTGGAGACCCTGGGTCCGGGCAGGGGCAGGGAATCACTGCCGTGCTGCAGTTGCTCTCCCTAAATGGCTGTGGGAGCTGGACGTGTGTGAGGACTGTAAGCATTTAACCACCACAGCAGATGGGACTCAAGACACGTCGGAGCAAATATTTAAAGATCCGGTTTTATAAAGCCACTTTTTGGCAATAAACCACCCGCCCCGCAGCTCCCAGTGCCCATTGCTGTGAACTCCACTGTTTGCTGCTCCTGGTGCTCAGCCGCGCTTGCTGGTTGGCAGGACTTGGCCAAATGTGCTGCCTTGGTTTAGTGCTAGATTTTTCCCTTTTCCCCCAACCCTGGGGTTTTATTTTCTTTATTTGTTTGTTTTATTTATGGAAGGGATTTTCCTGCTCTTGGCAGAGTGGAACGGGAAGTGATTGCTCTAGCAAGGGAGGCTGTATCTTGGTCACTGCCCAGCCCCGTCCCTCTCTCCTTCCTGCTCATGCAACAGTTTTTACCCTCTCAGCTGCTGTTGCTGGAGCAGCAAATGGTGACTCTAGTGCCGGAGACAGGAGCACTCCCTCTCTGTGCTGCCTCCCAGCCCCTGCTCTAGGACAGCCTGGGAGATGGGGATGGGGACATGTTGTTGGAAGGGAGCTCTGAGTCTCTCTTTTATCCCCTGTTACCACCCTAGGGGGTTCCTGGGATCAGACTCCAAGGGTGAGTAATATGTGGCCAAATCCTGGTGGATGTCTTCCTGCTGTCTCAAATGCATTTTCCAAAAGGCTGAACTGAGGAACACGTCTCCAGGGGGTGGCAAGGCTGGGATCTCATGTCCCCTTCTGCTCCAGAATATGTCAGGCACAAGTGTCAGGTTCCCAGAAACGATCCTTGCCTCGTTTACACAGCGTGGAGCGGTCTCTGGTTTGCGCTTCCCTTTGCTGCTTTGTCTTTCAGCCTGGGTCCCATGGAGCCAAGAACTGACGTGGCTGCTAACACGGGCAGGCTCTGCTCCTGAATGAGCAAAAGAAAAATAAATAGCATCTCAAATTGCAGCTTGTGTGCAATGGGCCAGATTTCTGCTCTCTTTCCAGCTCTGCGACTCGGGGTAGCTACTTCTGACTTGCATCTGCAGTGAAAGTAAGATGGTAATTGGGCCCAGAGACATTTTAGGATAGACCCAATTTAATCTCCTGGTGCTTCCATTTCTGCCTTGTATTAAACCCTGCTCAAACTCTCCTAGGAGAGTTGCTAACATAACTCACTGGTGTCTCTGCAGTGCTTTGAGATCCTCAGATGCGAGTGGTTACAGAAGCTTTTAATAGCACTTAACTTGGAAGTCCAAAGCAAGGGGAAATTCACAACTGATAAGAAAAGCCATGTTGGTGCACTGGGTTAAACCCAGCATTATGCCCTCTAATTATGTAGCGGTGGCCTAGGCTGCTAGAGTAACCAGCGAAGACAGGATGGTTGTGCTCGGCTGGAGGGAACCAGGGCTTGATTTAGCGCCTGTTGAGATCAAGAGGCCTTTGATTTCAATGGGTATTGAATCAGGCACTGCAATATCAAATAGGCTAATCAGATAATAACTTCAGATCGTCTGACATAGATTCGTGTCCCTGAGTTGGGGCAGGCAGAGTAAATTGGGCAGCCAGCTGGGTGAGGCTGTGTGAGCCGGCAAGCTGATGACTTGTCCCTAATGAAATGGGATGTCCAGTAACAGACTGGTGGCAAAGATGGGCTGGTAGCTGTGATGGGGTATGGGTCAGGCAGCATCCCTCCAGGCCAGAAGATCCAGCATAGGCCTGTCCCCCTCTCCCACTGTCGCTCCTGAGTGGGGCTAGTGTGCAGGATAGTGGCTAGAGGAGCTAAAGAGGGAGAGGAATTTGGGGTGATCTTGCATTATTAAGCCGATGCTTCCAGGCTTCTACAGGCTTCCTGCAAGAAAGGCTTTTTTTTCTTTGCAGCCGTTGGTGTATCAAGCCGGCACCTGAAATATTTTCTGCTGTCTTCTAAATGGGGAGATTGGGCAGAGCAAGAGGGGTGCTATAAAGGGAAGGATGTGCTGATGCTCCTCTGGGATGTTAAATCTCCAGGATGCCTGTTTGTGGGGTGGTTGTCCTGAGGCTTGAGCTTTCTTATCCTGATTCTGGCTATGCTGGCAGGAAACCTGTTCTGTAGCATGGAGCATGATCCCTTTCCCAGGATCCCCAGGGAATTTTACCCTGCTCTTGCAGGAACATGAGATGTTTGCAATGCCCTTGATCTCCCCTGCTCTGGAGAGACCTGAGACCTGTGGCTCATTCACTGGAGTTCTTCGTTGTTTTTCATTTGGCAAGCGCCTGGGAAAGTGTGTGGTAGTGAGCAGCGGGGAGGTATTCTGGGGTGGGGTATGTGTCTACAGCATCACCCACTTCTCTGCTACTAAATCTATCTAGTGCTGTAGCTGCCTTGCTGGGAGAATGGTGGCTGCTGCAATGTGACCAGCTCTGAAACAGCTCCTCCAGCAAACGCCTGAAGCCCAGGGTCTCACCTCACTTCTGGCCTTGTAGATGAAAAGCTTTGGACGTGCTGCTTTGCAGGGGTGGGAGCCTGCAAAGCCCAATTCCTCTGGCTTTGTATAGCAGTTGGGTTTTAAACCATGAGCTCTATTCTGAAGCTTGTTCTGTTTTGTTTCTCTGTGGCTAAGGAAAAAAATAGCAGTGTCTTGCTCTGTGTGCATTGTACGATGGCTAAGCAGAGTTTGCACCCCAACTCGTCCCACGATTGCTCTCTGTGGCTGCAGGAATGTTATCTCTGAGGCCTCCACCTGCCCTGATAAACTTGGCTGGAAGTGGGTCAGTAGGTTTAAAAGTTCTGGGGAGATATGTTGTGATCGTATCAGCATCATACCATAAAAGAAGCAGGCTGAAGTCAAATTCAAGGCAACAATGAAAACTTGGAGAGGAATGGAAAGAAGAGGCAGTGGATCAGCAGATGCAGAAATCCCTCTGGGTCCTATCAAGTGTTTTGCCAGTGTTAAATGCTGAGTAAAATACAGCATCTGAGAGATCAGATCGCTGGGTATTCCCTCTGGACAGGGAATCCCTGGGTTGAATATTTCTTCGGTGAATCATCTTCTGAAGCCGTCAGAGCAGAGATCTGGCATGGGGTAATCGCTGTGTCCAACTGGCTGCCGGAGGTGACATTGCTTCCAGGCTATTTGGGCAAAACTACTTGAAGAAGACACATAAATAGCATCATCCAGCTCTCTGCTACTAAAGCTCTGTTTCCTGCGTGCCTGGATTCAGCAACAGCAAACAAAACCCTTCTGGGATGGCCTGAGCATCCAGAGCTGGGTTTACAGGGGAAGGGGCAAACCCAGAGGGGTTTTGGCAGGAGCGTGCTCTGCTGCTGTTGTCTCCAGCAGTGCTTGGGGAAGACCAGCACACAAAACTTGCTTCACAAAAGCATCTGCTGAATTTGCAAGGCCCATTGAAGGGCTCTTCCAGGTCTTCAGCAGCACGTGGCTCTTTTGCTAGATCCTTCTCTGTGAGCCGAGAGGTGGGTCACTGGCAGCCAAAAACATAAGAGGCCAATACAGGGGAAAGAATCAATTGCTAAATGACCTTCATCAAAGATGCTGAAGAGCCTGTGTGGCACACAGAGATGTCAGGCCCATACGAGAGAAATCCTATGAGGAAAGCCTGTGAAGGATGTGGTCCAGTTAGATTTTTATCCCCCCCCGCTCCGCCCTTGGCTTTTTCCTTTAATCCATCACAGAGACTCTTCCAAAGTCGGGTACAGACATGAAAAGACTGTCTTATGTTCCAAGAAGGGCATGGTGAGAGGGAGAGGACTGTGCAGCCTTCACGATGCTGTGGTGATGGGTTGTCTTCTCCCAAGTCTGGTCTGGGGACATGCTGCAAGGAAGAGGTACCTGCTGCCCCTCTCCCTTGTTTTGGGGAGCCATGTGTCAGCTGTAGCTGGTCTTGGGGGCTGCTTGGCTGCATTCTTCATTTGGGATCATTTGAGACAGTCCATGTGGACAGCATGAGAGTTGCAGATGCTCCATTTGAAAAGCTGTAGAATTACTGTGAGGGGGAGTGGGTTTAAATCGTATCTCCTCCAATAAGTCAGCACAGGCTGCACCTTCCTGCCCCTATGGGGGCATGTGTTTGAGGGAAAATCCATACCGCCCTTTGCTTTGCTCATCCCTGCTCAGGACAATGGTTACTTAAACACCAATAATGTTGTCTCGAGCAGTAAGTAAAGCAGGGCTTGCCTGCGCTGGGCTGCTCTGCGACTTCACTGCTTTGAGTACAAACAGCAAGCTGTTCCTGCGCGTGGGCTACCGTCGCTGCCAGGAAAGCTATTCTCATTCAGCAGAGAGAAATGAGCTGTGCAAAAAGAAGGCACGTCTCATATCGATAGGCATCGCCTGCCAGTTCAACCAGTACGTGGTGGTACTGCTGCACGGGGCTGGCTCGGTAGGTTTGATACGGGGTTGTTTGATGCGTGTGACCCTTTGGACTGTGCCGGTATTGACAGAGAATCGCCTCGTCTGTGGTGGCTAAATTGGTATGACCGGTCCTGGGTGGGATGCTGCAGTGACTACTTGCAACAGGAATGGAGCGAGACGCTGTGATGTGACACAATAGAGGACACAGTCCCTTGTGTGTCATGTTGGTGTTAAAAGCGATGTCCCACTGCTGCTCCCAAGGCATTTTCACCTCTTCTGGCCCAGAAAGAACAATGGCATAGAGATGCCTTGGGCTGCTTTTTGGGCTTCTTTAGTCTCTTTAACGTTTTTCCTTGGGTGGTGTTTGAAGCTTGCTGAGGATGCTGCCCTCACGCTGCACAAGGAGGGGATTTTTTTCAGCCCTTCACTTGCATCTTTTAGGAGGAAACTCCTGGGAGCTTAAAAAGAAATGTTGACACCGACCTTCCTTTCGGAAAATTTCATCTCCTGGTGGAGGTGTCTGCCTGTCGAGCAGAGCCCTTGAAGCCACCGGCTGGGTGGAGGGTGCTGGAGCCTCTCCTCGCTGTAGCTCCAGGGCTCTGATTTTTGGCAGTGCCGGGCTGGCGGGGCGCCGAGCCACGGGAAGGCTCCACGGGTGCTGGTATCTCGGGCAGATCTGGGATCCGCTGAAGTGTGTCCACCCCGACGCCAGCCCGTGCTCGGGTCCGCTCTCGGCTGCTCGGAGGGTTTGTGCGCGCGCCCGCCCTGCCATCCCTCGGCCTGTTTCGGAGACGGGAGCGTGCCCGTGGGAATGCTTTCACCCCCAGTTCGGCATCGGGGAGCAAGACGAGGGGAGCCGGCCGGGGAAGCGGGGAGATTTTAAGCCACGTCCCTGGAGTGGTAGAGGAAAGCTCGACTCCTGTGTGTCTCATTTTGCCATATTAAAAAAAAAAAAACCCCAAAGCCATGCAAGGAAGTGGGAGCCACGTCTCGCCCTGCCGCGGGGAGGGAGGAGACCCCCGACAGCCGGGACGCAGCCCCCTCCTCTCCCTCCCCTTCAGGGGGCTACGGGGTGCCTCGAGCCGGGGGCTGGCATCCCCCTCGCACCGTGGTGGAGGCCCCCGGCCCGCTGCGGGCCCCGTACCCTGCCGGATGTCACGGAGCCAGACGGCCGCCCCGGCCGTCGCAGCTGAGCTCCCGGCCCCGAACAATGGGGCCATTGAGGGGCTGGAGCCGGGGGTGAGGCCCGGCCGGCCCGGCTGCGGGCTGCGGATGGGGAGGACAGCTGAGCCCGCTTGTTCCACCCCAGCCGAGTTACAGCCCAAAATAGGCGCCTGGTGGCCATTCGGAGGCTGGGCCTCTTTGTCCGGAGGCCACGGCTTGTTTGCGCGTGGGGATTTTGTGGAGTATTTATGGCTTGGAGGGCTGGGGGGGGGGAAGGAAGGAGGGAGCCTGGCACTTGTGCGAACTTATTTTTATTTGTTTTTTGGTGTTAAAAAGGCAGGACTGCTGGTATTTTTATCCCCGCCCCACACCTTCCCGTAGGTGCTTACGCTTCCTCGCAAGCCGGGCACCTCTGTCCCGGTGCAAGAGCGAGAGGCTTGCTCCGCCGGCCGCCGCGATCGCTGGGCGATGGGGATAAGGGGCAGAGAGGAGAAAAGCCCCACGGTGGGGTCACGGCACTCCCGAAAGCCCTTGAACCACGGCGGGTGAGAGGGACGGAGAGATGCCATCAACAGCTGGCGAAGCCACTAAGCTGTCCCCGTTGTATGTGTTCGCCCATCTCCACGTGCCATCCCAGTCGCTCGTTCCCGGTTCCTCTGTGGCTGCCAGAGCCACCTCCTGCCCCGTGGGGTGCGCGTGGGTGTCTGCAGATAGTGCTTCCCCGTCCTCCCTCGCCAGACCCCCCTCGATCCGCTTTCCTGGCGCTGAAATGGATGCTGTCTGGCTCTTGTAGACATCGAGCATCTGCTGTGCCCAGTGACTCCGAAAATCGCGCCTCTTCTGTAGCCGTGCGTGGATTTAAGGGCTCAACGTGAGGTGTCTGAAGAGGTGGTCGTGGTTTGAGCCCGCTCTGAGTTGTGCTGCTGAAAGCGGGGGTTATGTCTGCGTTGGGAGGGGTGTAAAATTAATGCAATGTTTGGATCAGCTCATTAACTGACTGTGCCGGTCCAAATCTTGCCCTTGGAGGCATGTGTGTTGCTGCCAGAGCCATCAACATAAAGACTCTCCCCAGCACAGCCGGGGATAGGATTTGGCCTGTTTATATTCACGGTGCAAAAAGGACCGAAGGATTAATGACTGATTACTTCTCGGGCCAGCGGGAGCCCTGGGTACCCATCTAGTCTGCAGATAAAATGCAGGGCAGACCAAGACAAAGCTTTGCAACAGAATCCTCCCAATTACCTCACCGATCTCCCCGCGCGCCGTAAAATGCACCGTCAGCTCTGCAACCGGCTAGCCAGCGCTCAGCCTGGAGACGAAACACCTCCCGATGCTGCTCCGAGCTGCTAAGCCGCTCTATGAGATTTGGGGGAGAAAAGCCTCAATCATCCCCCCCCGCGCTCCGCCTCGCCCCTCTCCCCGACCTGGGCATCGTTTGGAGGTGGTTTGGCGGAGCCTTGGCTGGTCCCTACCTGCCTGTGCATGTTTCTGAGCATCCTATCGGCCCCCCCAGCGGAGCCTGCGCGTTGGATGCAGTTTCTATGGTTACTGCAGCTCCCGGGCCCGGGAAGAGCAGTTGGATGCTGGAGCTGGCAGGACCGACGTCTCCCTCTGGATCAGCCAGAAACTTGACAGGGAGTCGGTGTGTGCGGGAGCGACAGAGCGCAGGACAAAGAGAGGAGGAGAGCGGGAGAGAGGGAACCCAGGAGAAAAATCCGGCATCTGCTGGGTACCGGGGTTGCCCCCAACAGGTTATCCTCTGAACAGGCTTCAAACAGGAACAAAAAGGGGCGGGGGGGGGAAAGGGATGATGAGAAAATTGCAGTTCTGGTGCTCGCATGAAGGTGACATTTGTTGTAGCATCTCTAACCGTCGATTCAGGGATCTAAACACATGGAAGTTTTAACTGCTGCCAGAGCCTGACTATTCTACCCACATTTGTTTTCTCCCAGCCCTTCTTTCCTCTTATTTAATTCTTCTAGCGTTTTTTATCCTGATATTTTGCTCCCTACACACACAAGTTTCCTCCCCGTATCTATATATTCCCCTCCCGTCGGTTAGGCTAAAAGTTTAACGCACATTTAGCCCTCGCCACATGCAGTGTTGGTGCCACTTGGGAATTGATGGGACTTTTTTTGGCAGAGTTTTTCTCTGTCACAGCCTTGCTGCTGCGGCCGTGCTGGCATCCTGCTGATGGATGCGAGCGCTGAGCCGTCTGCCCGGTGCACCGGCGTGCATGGGTGCAAACCTAGCTGGGTGTTCGTATCTGCAGTCAGGGACCCCCCTGCCCCATCCTCTCATCTGGCCTGCCCCAAATACATATGATGCCTACCAAATTGGATTCAACCTCACAGGGTGGACTTGCAAAGCTCTTTCTTTCCTGCTCGGCCACTTTGCCTCCTCTAAACTGCTGGCAGACAGGGCAGTGCCTCTGAAACGCGTGTGCTGTAATAGGCATCTTGATCCCTGCTGTTATGGGCAGGGTGTGGGGACAGGAATGAAAATAATTGGGCCAAAGGCTTGGGCGATGAAGGGCCCTCGTCCTGACCTGCTTGGGAGGTAACTGGGAGCACAGGTCTCCCCGTGCTTCCCAGGTGAGGAAGGCTGCTCGCCCAGGGAGCTCTCGGCGAGCCCCAAGCCAGTCAGACTGGCTCTCCTGTCTCCCTGCGGCAGCTCCAAGTGCTGTGGCTCTGTCAGGCGAGGGGTTGCAATGGGTTACGGCTGTCCTGACTCAGAGAGGAGAGGGCAGGCAGGCAGGTGAAGGATTTGCAGGGTTCTGGCTATTTCCAGGGCTGGCAAGCTGCAAAAAAATCATTCTAACGCCAGGAAACTGTGCCCTGCCTTGTGCACCAAGGGTGTCTGTAGCCCTGAGCCTCCAGGGCGGAGAAAGGATGGAGCATAAGCATGAGCTGAACGGCTCTCCTGGTTTGCACCATGGGCTCTTGCTGCCCCAAAGCAGCACTACCTGGCCCTGCCTGCATCGTGTGTGGGGCCAGCAGTTCCTGGGACTGCAGGGTGGCAAATGTCTTCCTCACGCAGGGCCAGCCCGGCTCCTCGTCCTCCCTGCGGAGGGGAGAGGCAGCGGTGCCTGGGGAGACGTCGCATGACTTCTCCGGAGCAGTGGCCTAGTTTTGAGGGAGTTGCTGCCCTTCCCTGCCCGTCTGGCCTTTTCCCCTTGGCTGCCCCATGCGTTCCTGTCACCACTTGCATTCCTGCCCTACAGTGGGGCTCCTTGCTGGGCTGAGACCTGATTCACCCAGGCAGAATATCCCTGACCGGTTGGCTGGCCTCGGACAAGGTTGGGGATGCTTCTTCAGTGGTGCGGTTGCCGTTGGAAAGGCTCTCTCCTCTCAAGAGCATCTGTCTTTGCAGCTGAATGAGGACCAAATGCCCATGGTCCTGAGCCTTTCTGCCCGGAGCCTGTGCAAACCCAGGGCTGGATGCAGTGGGGCTCAGCTCTGTCTTGGCGGTTCCCACATCCCAGCAGAGAATCTGGAGGTGATGTCTGCAACAGCGCTGGGCACTGTGTAAGAACCCCACATCAAAAGTCAGCAGCTCACGTACCAAAAGCCTTCAGCCACCTTTTGGGGCAATATGGTCTTTTTTTCTTCATTCACTGGGATTTTTTTCAGGTTGTGGAAAGGCTGATGGGAGCAAAGGCAGAAATGAGCTTCCACCTGATTAAGCCTAGTCTCTTTTTTTCTGCCAAGGGTGAGAAGCTGTTGATGCTGCAATGGGTTAGTGGCAAAGGCTGTTGAGCAGAGAGGCTCACAGAGGTAGTGTGGTCCTGCGGAGCAGAGTGATGCTGAGGAAGCCGGAGCCGTGGCTGGTGTGATAGGACAGCCGTGTTTCTATAGGGGCAATGCCGTGGAGGTGTCTGAGGGGAGGTCGCAGCGCCTGCAGCCGTGCTGAATGCTTTGCTGGTACAGGATGAACCAAATGCTCGTCTTGGGTCTTGCGTCCTTTGAGTAGGAACAGCCATTGCAGGGAGGCAGTGAAGCAGAGCGAGAGGCAGGAATTTACCCCAGGCCCTGCAGCACAGACCGCCCGTCCTGCCTTTGCCGGGCTAGCGATGGACGCTGCGGCCCCGGCAGCCAGCACGTTCCCCCCAGCAATTCTCAGGCTGCTGTCATCACCGGAGATGTCGGCGGGAGGCAGAGGACAGGGTGTCTGCCCGCTCCCAGCTCTCTGAATCACCTGCTCAGCCCTTTGGTTGCCGGGACTTGCAGCTGCCTAAGCTGTGTTTACCCTTCCCCGATCCCTTTTCTCCCTTTTCCCCAGGCAGATTAAAGCCAGACAAGAAAGGGCAGATGCGGCTCCCCCTCGACAAGTCGCTGCAGGTGAGACGGGAGCTGCTTGGCATGCACACCTGAGCCACCTGGCCCGCCTGCCGTATTAACCATTTTGTGCAGGCAGGCAGGAGCAGCGCTGCAGCGGCGCTGGGCAGCTCGCCAGGGGATGCGTGGGAGCAGGGGCTGGGGGATGCTTCGGGGAGAGGGAACGGCCCCAGAGAGGATCCTCTTCCCGCGGCTGCAGGCGTCAAGTCGGGCCACTCCCAGTCTGGATCGGTGGCTCACGGCGGCTTTTGGAAACGGAGCATCAGGCCCCCAAGTTTTATATTTCCCCTCCTCCTCCTTTACACCTCACAGAAGGGAGCCCCTGGAGAACCGGGTCCATCTGGGAGTGGGGGAGAGCAGGCAGACCTGCCTGCGCCGGGCAGCGAGCAAAGCGTTTTGCATCACTGGGACTGGGTGAGAAGTGCCAGGTCCGCTCCTGGCCCAGGGCAGCGAATGGCTCGTGTCTCCTCAGCTGAGCCGGACCCAGACTGGTCCCCATAAGAGGTGTGTCCTGGCTTGATGTCGAAACTGGCCTCCCCAGAGGGCATCATGTTCCCCAAACAGGATCACGCCTGCAACGCCGTCCGTGTGCTTTCCTTGGGTTTCAGTGCGCCTGCGTGGGTGGCAGCAGGAGCAACCTCTCGGAGCTGGGTGCAGGTCTTCTGTCTGCATGAAAGCTGCCTGGAAAGTAGCCTGGTTTTCTGAAAGAACAAAACTTTAACTGAAAATAAGACTTTCCCCTCCAATCTATTTTCCTTGTCATGAAGGAGCCACGGTGACTTCTGCTGAAGGAAACAAAACCTAGTTTTAGTTCCATGTTCTGAGAAATGTTTGAAATACCATGGAGAATGTCTCTGGATTGGTTTTGAGCCCAGCCAAAGGGCAAAAGCTGTTGATTGATTTATATTTCAAACCTCTCTCACCCCACTCATCTGCCTGGAGCTCCAAACCCCCAAAGTGCCTAGCTCCAAGGAAGGGAATATTTTGCAGGTGGGCTAATTTGGGTTAAATTCAAGGCTGATTTTATTTGCTTCAGGCAAACGTCATTGGGCTCCTTTTGGTGTCACTTTGCTGTTCCCAAGTAGGTTCCCAGAGAAACAGTAGGAAGCTGAACATGTACATACATCTCCGAAGCACTCGGGTATTTCCAAGTGATGCAACTTCAGATTCCTTCCCCACCTCCCCCCCTTCCCCTTTGCTTCAAAACCCTTTTTTGGCCTCAAAGATCAGCTTGGGGTTGGGTTTTTTTGTTACTGTTTTAGACTTCTTGAGGCAGAGCCTTGCCTGGTGGGAGGAGGTGGGCAGCCCCAGAGGGAGGGTGGTGCAGGCAGGGTGGCTGGGAAGGGAGACGCTGACCCTTCGGGGAGTCCTTGTTGCAGCCTGTAGCTCCGTCTGTGACTCTGGGACTGACTGTGTAACCCTCCAACAGTCAGGACCCATCAGCAGGTGAGAAATAATATCAGGTATTTGCATGCTAGCTAAAACCCATGGATCAGTCTGGGGAACATGCTGTTTCATGTGCGAGACCTGTTGCCTTTCCTCGAGGAGACCTCCCAGTCTGTGTGTCAAAACAGCAGTTTAAGTCATCCCCTGCTTAGATGGTCTATAAAACTTGGGCATTGCTTGCTGGAAGATCCTGGCTTTCTACCTGGCCATTGCTTCAAACTGTGTGTGTCAGCGTGACACTGCTACGTGGCTTCTACCTGGCCGGTGTGCGAATGTTCTGGTGTAAGGTTTTGCTCGCTGAGGCTTTCATGCAGGCTGTTCTCCCCAAAACCTGCACCGTCGCTGAATGTGTGCCAATAAACCAATCCGGGGAGGGACCGTTCAGGTTTTGCTCATCCTCCAGCCCTGTAACCAGCTGGCAGGGATGTCAAACATGACTTGTCCCTGTAGACAAAGTCATGCTCAACATTGCTGTAATTAATCCGATTCCTCGAGGTCGTGGTTCAAACACAACCTAATTGTCTTGGGGAAGCAACACCCTCTGGATCACGTGGTGTATCCTCGCAGGTGTAGGTACTGTGTGAAACCTGGGAAGCAGCTGAGCTCAGAAGGGGCTCCTGACCCTGCGCTCTCCCCCCAGTGCTGGGGACTCCACGTGAGTGGTTGGGGGCTGCAGCAGAGCCGTGGTTTCACGTGGGGACCTGCCTTTCTGCTGCCCACCTTCCTATGCAGCTCAGTCTCCCCAGGAAGGAAAAAGGGAGTAAAAACTTGTTTGCTGCTGGGAAAAGAGGCAAGTGGGAAGGCTGTGTCCTGTAGTTTACTCTAACGGGACGTGAGACTAGAACGGTGAGCTCAGAGAGGGGAAGGAGAGATGTTTTCCTGTCCACAAAAATCTTAAAAGAAAAAAAAAAAGAAAAGTCCTGCCCTTCTACTATATAGGACAAACCCTTCTGAAATAACCTGTCAGAAATTTCCAGCGGGGCTCAGGCTTTCCGAGCCCTGTTCTGGAATAACCGGTGATGATGTCTCTAGCCCTTTTGTGGGCTGAGGGGACCCAAGATTCTCCCCCTTGATGCTCCACATGGGACTGACATGGTTTGCTTGCCCTGAAGGCTCCAGCCTCTGCCAGGCAGACCTCAGTGGGTGTTTCCTGGGGTCCCGCCGTTCCCCACGAAAGCTCCTGTTTTCATCGTGATGAAACGAGGCAGCTGGGGCCATGTTGTCCCCACCAGCTCTGCCCCTTGCAAAGAGGCATGCGTGGTGGAAGAGATGGGGAACTCCACTGTCTTGGTTCTCTATTTTCTTTGCTTGGAGGCAGCCGGGGTTTTATTTCCTGAGTGGCTGCAGCTCGTTGCGTGGGCAATACCCTGCGCTCTGAGCCCTTGGACTGGTTTTGTACACGAGCGTAGGTTTAGAGCCCTGATCTCGCCGTTCCTCCTGCTGCCACACTCCTAAAGCCCCTGGGGGAAGGAGTTTGGGCTCCCTGTTTGCAGGGAACAAGGCTTCCAGTGCTGAGGCCGGGATGTGAAACAAGCCGAGCGTTTTGTTTTGTAGCTCCGTACATGGCAGCGTGGCTAAATGTAGAGGCAGATTTCAAGGCACGGTCGTTTAACTACACTGGGAACGTCTGATTCCAGGCATGCTTATTTCACAGATTTTAGTTGCACATTTCCTGGGCAACAGTTTTGCAAATGTAATTCTGCAGGTAGGCTTTGGGGGGGGGCGAGGGCAGCGGGTGCAGCTGGGACGGTGCTGGGTGAACGCTTGCCAGCGAAGGAACACGAAAGTCGCTTCCCCTCGCGCCTTGTGGGTTTGGTGTTGCTTTGTTTTCCCTCTTCAAATGAAGAGTCAGAAAACATCTGAGACCAATACTGGGATAGAGTGGGAGGAAAGGGAGATTTTAAAGTCCTGGTCAAGTTAATGTGAGCCTTTTCCTTTATGGATTATGAATTTGCTTTTGTAGCTTGGCTCTGGTTGTTTGCAGGGAGCATGGTTTGGCTCCCACTGTCTTCAGCAGAAGCAAAGCTGGACCAAAGCGACCCTCAGTGCAAGACAGACTCAGGATTCAGCTTTATCTCTTAATGGGCCTGTTCTGTTGCCTGTTAGTGGGTCAAATTTTTGAGGCTCTGACTCAGCCTGAACTTTCAGTGGCTTTTGCACCTGGAGATTTAAATATCTGTCTGCAGGGGAGGTGAACACCAAACGGCATCCCTACCTGCAACTCCTTAAGACATTACCTCTCCCTTTACCCCCTCCAGCTGTGTATTATTTCCCTCCCGCTGCTGCCTACCACCTCCACGGTGAGTCAGAAGAATGGGACATGAATGGTCCCACCTCAGCCGCTTCAGTTCAAAGTCTGGCAGCGGCTTCCTTCCAGCTGCTGGGGAAAGGGGGTTTAGGCAAAGCTGCCAGTCTTTGCCCAGGAGCCATGGAGGAGAGCGCGAGAGCCGTTCCACCGACGCCATGCCGGCAGCGGGAGCCTCTGGCACAAGGGAGCAGATGAACAAGCTGCCGGGGGTGGCAGTGGTGGTGATAACATCTGGACCCACCCGAGGAGAGCACATCTCCCGATGCTGTAAGTGTAGGGTTGGGACCGTTTGCTGCCGAGCCGCCTCTGCTCCCGCTGAGTTCAGCAAGAGTTCAGGGTGCTCAGCCTCTTGCAGGAGCGGGGTCGTGCAAGCCGCCGGCGTTGGGTTTGACAGGAGCTGTGCCCCAGGGAGCGCGCTGGGAGTGCTGCCTGCCGGGCTGGGTGAGTCCCTTTGGGATGGCTCCTGCCAAGTTTGCAGATACAGCCTATTCCCGTGCAAGAGGGAGTCCACTGGAGCCAGCTGTTGAGCTGCAAAGCTCTTCCTGGGATGGAGGGGGTGGCTAAAAAGCCACAAATAGCCTTTAGAAAAGAGTATCTGTAAAAGCCAGAGAGTCCCAGGGGAGCTGGAGCCTCCCCCCACTTCCCTTTGCTGGCAGGGGGCTGTGAGTGAAGCACCCCCATCGCTCCACGCAGGGCTCCGTGGTGGAGACAACATCGTTGCCTTGCCGCAGCCAGGCAGGCATTGCTGCTCTGCCAGCTCCCTCTTCCCTCCCTTTCATTGCTCTTTCCTCCTCCTGTGGCCCCCCGCGTTCCTCTCAGCCTCAATCCAGCTTGAAAATCTGAAGGCAAATCCTGCTAAATAGGGAGATTTTGCCCGGCTGCTTCCCTGCCCTCCCTGGTCTCTCGCTCCCTTTGCCGTTTCTGGCCTGCTGGGTTTTGTGTTTCAGTTGTTATAAATAAAGCTCCAGGCACTGATTTGGGTATACAATGACACCTTGTGTTATTAGACAGCACAGGACAGACTTTGCAAGGGGAGCCCGCTCGCCTGCCCTCCCTCTCCTCCGCTGCCTGCGTCGCTGCCTGCGGTCTGTGGGCAGCCTCGCGTGCGGCTCCGGGGCGGCTGGCAGCAGGTGCTTCTGCCTCCCTGCTGCTGCCTAAAATCACAGCCCCCAGGAAAAAAAAAAAAAAAATAGAGGATCTCAACCCCTGCTTGGACTGCGCTGGGTTTAAAAATAGGTGGTGGGGGGAAGTTTTGCACTTAAAGAAGGGAGTGTGGCGGAGGGTGATGGGGAAAGTCTGGGCTCCCCCGGTTTTGTGCCCCCAAAAAGTGCGTGGGAAGTGTTTGCAGGCGGGGAAGCCAGGGACAGCGTCGTCACCCATCACCTCAGCCCTGCTGCGGGTGACCTGAGCTTGCCCCAAATCGCCCATTGCTGTGGTGCTGGGCAGGATTTCACCCAGCCGCCGTGTCACCCAGCTCCTTCTCTGCCCTGCCATTGTGCACCTGGCAGAGGTGGGGTCCGAGCATCCTTCCTCCCCCGGTTCATCCCATCGCCGCACTGCATCCTCAGCCCCCGGGAAGGGCTTTGTCTGGCAAAGGCCACCTCATGCCAGCCACCGTCTTGTCTCATGGTCCCCCTGGGGACTCGCACTGGCTGGAGCGGGGGAAACCAAGGGAGATGTTGTGCCCCACGTGCCCGTTTTTGGCTTCTCCTTTGGCATTTTATCCCTCGGCATTTTCTCCCTCGCTTCAGTAGCAGCGGCGTGTGGGATGGCAGTGTCCGCCGAGAAAGGAGGGGAAGGCAGCACATAAATAGGGTGATGGCTCACCATCGTGACGAGGTGAGGGCGGCAGGCGCTTGGGACGTGGGCTCAGCCTTGCCCTGCCGAGGCTCAAGTGCAGCTCTGTTTTCTGGGATAAATCCCCCCCCCTGCTTTAAATCAGAAAGGCAAATGCTCTGAATTTCTGCTTGGGACCTCCAGCACAGATGTCCCACAGCTCCAAAACACACTCGCTAAGCTGGTCTTACCCAGCCCCATTGCTGCTCCCTCGGGACCCCCTTTGCACAGGGGCCTGAGGGAGCTATAACGTTGCAATTTAGGGACAGGACTCTGGAGCAGCTTTTTTGAGTGATCTCCTGTGTTTTACCGGTCATTTCTCTGGAGGGAACCGGAGCCGGTCTCTGGATGCCCGGGGTTGTGGAGTCTTTGAGGCAGTGAATTAAAGTCAGATAAATAAAGTCCAGCCTGTAGAGTTAGGAAGCTGGGCTCTCATCAGGGCTGACTTGATTTATCCAGATTATTTTAATTCTTTTAAAGACTTTTGGAAGTGGTTTTTTTGGTCACTTTGCTAAGTGGTTCTGATTATTACAATTTTACTGACAGTTTAGGCCGTCATTTGAATCATGTTTGAGAAGTCAATGAAAATATCAAAGATGAAAAATTTCCTCTTGGAAACTGCTTCTGTGTTTTTTGGTTTTTATTGGGTTTTTTTTTATTTCCCCTCTTGACTGTCACCTCTGGATTTGGGCTGTGAGGAATGGGCACCCCAAAACCTCTTTCTATTCAGATAGAGAATTGCACTTGCTGGCCATTGTCGTGGCCATAAAAGCAGGGTGGGATTGCTGTTTGCAAATTGCCCTTCCAAATTCCTCCTGAGTAAAAACATGCAATGGGTTTGGTGGCAGGATAACTGCTGGTATCCCCTCTCCCCCTTCCTCCCCACCTCTCATAAAAGAAAGAACATGTAGTACATGGGGTTTTGGTTTTGTGGTCTCGTGTTCCCTTGGTTTGTGGAGAAGCAGACTTAAGGAGAAGGTACTAAATACTCTCTTTTTGTGGTTTGTGATGCCCATGTTACTCTATAAGGTAAATAACCCAAACTATCCAATAAAATTCCAACGCTACGTGTTGATGAAGTAATGGAGATATTTAACATATGCAGCAAAGCTGCTATTCAATGATATTGAAGTGACTAAGTTACTGAGCTGCTTTTAAAATCAGTCTCCGGTAAAATCAGTGGAGACAATTAGGAGACCCTGTCAGATACAATCATGGGCTCCCAAATAGAAAAGCAGCCCATGAGGGAATAGAGGCCAAGAGGAATAGGGCAATGAAGCCAGTGGTTGTTCAGGTCAGTGGAAGGGCTGCTGTTGGCTCCGCGTATCTGGTGCTAGGACGTGCCGGCAGGTCAGAGATATCCCTGCTGCGGGGTGGAAGCTCGTATCTCACCTGGAACACAGCAGAAATGTGGGTTGGGGTGGGAAAGCCTGGGTCAAGGGGGCATGGAGGGAGAAAAATAGGTTGATCTGGGCATTTTCCATCTGGTGATGCTGTAGGAGTCTCTAGCGAAGGAATGGGGCTGGCACTGGGAGAGAGGTGGTGTTTAATGGCTCCCAGCGATGCACCTGAAGTTAAACGTTTGCTCCTGTGGTGTCCGAGCTGGTGCTGTAGGAAGTGGCAGGGCCATGGGAAGGAGCATGGCATGGCACACAGGAGGGCTCATCGAGGGTTGGAGAAGCCCAAAGGAACTCAGGGGACACAACACTCCATGGCTGGTTCTACACAGTGCCTCCGGATGTCTTGCTGAAGATATATGCAGCCGTGGGTCGAAACACTGCAGTGAGATGCTGTAAATGAAAGATGTAGGTGAGCAGGCACAGACGGAGTGATGAGGACCCCCCAGCACCTGGCCAAGGGTCTGAGTGCAGGCCTAGCTTCATTTGGCAGGTCACATCCTCCATCGTGGGATTTTGCTCAGTATGGTCCATGTTGCTGTTTACAGCCCTCTCCCAGATGATGCTGAGCATGTTCATTAAATGCAGAAAGACAGAGAAGCCAAGGAAGAAAGAAATACAGAGAAAGCCTGGGAAGGCTAGCTGTAAGAGGGCAGAAATAACCATGCAACCTGGAAAATGGCAAGTGGATGCAACTGCAACAGAGATCCAGAGGGAAAGATCTTCTTGCAGAACAGCTGAAGAGCTCGAAGACTTGGTATAAATATCACCACAGGACTGGAGAGCACTGGTCAAAATGGTGTTGGTGGGGACCCAGCTCTGAAGCTGGCTGTGGTCACAGAAAGGCGAAAACCTTCTGTCGTGCATGTCTTGTGTAAGTGCAAGATCTGCCTTTTGATGTTTTTTGGGCAACAGATGCTGAGGCCACGTGCCAGACAGCCCTGGAGACACTACCCTGGTTCTTTCTCTCTTGCTTGTGCTCACAGCACTGTTTTCCAGTGCCCAAGCCTGGGCGCTGCAATGACATTCGAGTGTAAACCCACTGGGAAGGGATTTGGAGAAAAGCACCGCAATGACATGGAGCCTGAGGGATAAGTGTGGGAGGAGAGGTTAAAAGAGTTAAGGCCCTGGATTCTGCTGGTTGCTTTGCAGGGGTGTCCAGGATGCAAGAAAACAACAGCAGCCCTGGGTGCAGTCCTTGGTTAAATGATGTGTGGCAGAGATGGTCGTCATTCTCTATAAAAGAAGGATGTAAACGCAAGGAAAGAGGCTTGGGGGGACCCAGCCTTTAAAATTTCAAGCTAAGGTGGGAATGATATGACTGAATTGTACAAAGGAGCATGGAAACTGAATAGTGGTTAAAAAAAACCCAAATGAGCCAGCAGCAAGAAAGCGACTCTCAAACGAAAGGCTGGCAGTGCCAGGTTTGAATTGTTTAAAACACAATTATGCGAAGCTCTCAGATTTAAAGATGTTTTGCAGCAATGTGGTGAAGGGGTAGGTTTGCACCAGCCTTTTCTCGTTGCTTGCCCTGAATTCCTTTGGCTAAACTTGTTGGCATCGGAGGAATTGGTTCTTGCAGAGCTCAGCCAGGGCTTGCGTCTGTGCGGAGGGGGGAAAAGCTCCCTTGGAGTTCCCCAACTCCTCCTTGATGGAAGGCAGGTTGGTTGGTTGGTTTATTTATTTTGGTGTAGAAGGATGGGGTTTTGGGACCTGAGCTTGATTCCTAGCTTGTGGGCTGTTAAGTAGTGAAATCTCTGTTCCTTGGCTCTCCCAGCTCTGTAACAGGGATAATTACCTTCCCCTCCACGCTCCCTTGCTCTGTCGTCCCACGGTCTCATCCAGTGCCTACTCCAGTTGCTGGGATGACTCCTGCTCCCCCGATCATGTGTTAGATTGACCTTCAGGTTAGGAGCTGTGGGAGGGGAAAAGTGGGACAGTGGAGCCCAGATCTCTGTAAAATCCTTGTTCCTACTAACTGCCTAAATGCACCTGTTGAAAATGTTTGAAGGCTGCTGGATAAGCTGCTTCTGAATGTGGTGTGCTCTATTTGCTACAAAATTTCAAGGAGGGGAATTGCTGGATTCCCCTGGAAATGTAAAACCATGTGGGGATAATTTCTTGATTATTTTTTTTAATATCGTTGTGACTAGAAGGATCCTTAGAAGTATAACAAGACAAGCAATCCTTTCTCTGCAGGTATGAGACATAATTATGATTCCCACATGGCCGGGGCTGGAGCCGGGGTAGCCAATGCAGGGTTGAGCATTAGAGAAGTGTCCGTAGTGTTGGGGAGATGGATCAACCCCGGCTCTGCCAGCTTTTACTGGAGTCTTATAGAGGTTGCAGCTGCCACACTCAACCCTTCCCTCTGCTTTATCCCATCCCTGCTCCTCTTTCTTCTTTCTCGTCAGCTATTTATTTAATGCATTTTATTATGTGCCTTCCCTGCATGCAGGTTTCCTTTCTCTGCTCTGTGCAAACACCTTTCACCCCCTTAATGTCCCCGAGCTGCACCCTGTGGCCCACAGTCGGCGTTGGCCGTGGTGAGTTTGGCCTCCATGCTGTAGTGCCGACAGCCAGCCCTTTCCTCACATGTCACTTCTGAGGCTCAGTGTCTTTTTTTCCCCACCACGTGACTAAAGTTTGTGCAAATCTGTTCTGGTTTAAATCTAAAATACGCATTTGAGAGAGAGAGGGGAAGAGAGACATGCAGACCTCACCCCTCAAAGCCCAACCCATCCCCATTCCCAGACTCCTTCCAAAAGGAAAGGCAAAGATGAAGAACCTGATCCCTGTTTCTTCCAAGTCTTATGATTTACAATCAGCCTTTTGGGCTACTCTTTGGTGGTGGGCTGCCCCATGGGGCTAAACTTTTGGAGGCCACAAATTTCTACTGGTTTGCACACCTTGCCTCCTCCCCAAAGCCACCAGAGCAGCTCATGGAGGAGGGGAGCATGTTGGCTTCAGTGACACCAGACACATTTAGTCTCACATGTGCCCGTTTTAGGGGTCGGAAGCGTCAACCTAGCTTTGTCTTTGCGTGGCTGACCTGCCTCCACTGCCCACCCCCCCAGCGTTGCCTCCTCTTTCTGGGTGGCCCCGCGTGGCTAACCAGGGAAGCCACCCAACTCTGCGAGATGACAAATCGTGGACTTGCAGAGCCACTAGCACGTGGCTGAATTTTGCCAGATTTGGCCCCTTTTATCTCGGCTGGGACCTGGCTGGATGTGTGCGACCTGGAGATGTCCCCAGGAGAAAGCATCCAGCTCCCCTGCAAAGGGGTGCGTAGCTCTTCATGTCTCACTTGAGTTTCCCATTTAAACACCCTTCTCTGCCAGAGGAGACAAATTCCTTCGGTGACTCCAAAGAAGCCAGCTGCCCACTTTCACCATGTTGGGGACCAGTGCAGGACTCCCACCAGGAGTCCAGCACCTGCCCAGCCTGCTGCCCCGCGCTGCTCCCTGCTCCTGCCTGGGTGAGACGGGAGCTGGCTGGTAAGCCAGGGAAAAAAGAGGCTGCAGCAAAAGATGGAACAAACAGAATTTTTTTTTGCATCTAGAGGGGGAAGCACAGAGCTAAAAATAAAACGGGAAGATCAGTATCTGTCAGGCTGACGGCGGATTGGCTCTTTGGAAATGCATGTAATTACCAGGCTGTAGGTAGACATTTGCATGGAGCGAATAGCAAGCTACTGAGACAAGGTTACGCTTTAACCTTTAAGTCCTGAATCTGCTGGAAAACTAAGACAGAACTGCAGGAAATTAACTTAAATTAATAGAGTTGCTGTGACTGTGCCACATGTTACTTCAGTGTGTGTCACTTCACGGCACAGAGTGTCTTGCTGCCCCTGTGCCCTGGCTCCTGGAGGAGGGAGATGCTTTGGAAGCAAGTTTGGCATGTGTGGATCATCTCCCTCATTTGGGGATTTGACTTAACTGGGGAGAGGAGCTGTGGCTTTTTGTGGTGCACGCACCTCCTTTCTTAGCATCCTTTGAGTTGGCAGGCTCCAAAGGGGTTGAAGGAATTTGGGCAAAGGGACCTGTCCTAGGGGATGCTGCAGGGTTGGGTAGTGGGTGCAGGTGAAATTCCACTGTGCTGCTCCACCGCTCCCAGCGGGAAGGGCCAAGGAGGGGATGTGGTTAGGGGAGTGGATGTTTTGTTGAGTGCCTAGAGCCTGATCTCTGTGTGCAGAACTCTGCAGGCACTACTCAGTGCTGAAATTGTATGGATTAGAGCAAAGATGGTCCCTTTGTGTGTGTTTGTGGGTGTGCAGTGCCTAACACTGAGTGCAGAACTGAGTGAAAAACACACAGCGGAACCAGAAACATGCCTGTTTGCTCTCACTCTGGGCTCCCGTCAATGTTCCTGATGCTCTTGGCCTCCATGGTACCTGCTTACCCCCAGGAGACCTCACTCTTGCTGCTGCCCGTCATCCCCAGGTCAGGCAGCACTGTAGGGCAGGGACAGCCTGGGGCTGTGTGGGGATGGGAGGAGAGGGACTCCCCACCAGGAGGGGAGATGGAGATGCCATGGGCATGTTTCTCATTCCCAGCTGGCACAACCGCTAGAGCTGCTGCTGCTGTGGGATGCAAGTATGAGCAGCTGAGTTAAGCTGAGGATGGAGGGGAAGCAGGTTGGAAAACATGAGGCTTTGAAGCCCGCAGTGACACCTTGCCTTCTGTTGTCCCCGTGCTGTCTTGAACTGTGGGTGTGATTTGGAGAATCCCAATTTTTCCAGCCTCTTTGCTAGCTGTGATGACCAGGCAATGCTTGTTTCAAAAAATGCTGCCTTCTTCCCTCCAGCTTGGAGACAATTTTGTCCACTGTATCGATGCCGTTGCTTGGCTCAAGCTGGCTGCGCTTCTGTGCCTTGTAGCAGAAGCTGAAAGTAGAAACAGTGTGGTGGGGCCAGCTGGTGCAGAGCATGACCGCTCACCTCCCCAAAGGGCTAGGCCACCGGGAGCTCAAGCTGCTCCATTGGCTCCCCATCAGCTTCTGAATCCAATTTAAGGCTCTGGCCCTAATCTTCAAAGCAACTAATGGAGGAAGTGCCAATGGCATCAAAGGCTGAATTTTGTTCTGTGAGCAGCACAAGCGGCTCCTCTGAGACAGTCCAGAGCATGAAGGCTGGGATGAAACCTTGGAGAGCAATCTCAGCTGGCTGGGACATGGCAAGGGTGGCCAGTGGTCAGGGCTCTTGGCCTGGATTCTAGGATTTTGGGGTTGGTTCTTTGCTCTGGGTGACGTTGGACCCAGGTTCAGGTGCCTGAACACCATGAAATCCTCAGACCTGGTGCTTTGAGGAGTTTGTGCAGAGGGAAGCTGGGGCTTTGTGTCTCTGCCTCTAGTGACCCATCTGTGAAACACAGATAAGTGCTGCCTCGATTCTTGGGGCAGTCAGAGGACAAGCACGTTGGACACTGCAAGACTTGTGAATTTGGTGACATCCTAGGACGTACTTTAGGCATGAGAGGGAGCAGTCTTCTGGGTGAGGGTGGGCAAATCTACACGGTGCTTGTCGTTAGGGAACAACCCATCCTCTTTTGCGTGCTCTTTTATCAAATGAAGGGACCTTTATCGCCCTAGCCAGTCTTCAAACCCAGCAGGTACCTGACGCCCAAAGGCAGCACTGCTAGAGACTCCGCAAAGCCTGGGGATGTTGTAACATCAGATGTGGAAGGTGCTTGCATGCTTCAGTAATGACCTGGGATAAAGCCCACAGTCTTTCTGCCTGGCTGTTGGAAGGCGGAGGATCGAATTGTAGTGATCAAGGTGCATAGCTTGACTCTCCATGTGTTGAGTCCCTTTCATGCCTCTATCTGCAGAAAAAAAGAGTTAAAATAGATATACATTAGCTTAGGGGAAGTTTCACTATGCGACTTCTTCACAATGAGAGCGTTGTTTAAAAAGGGACATGAGGTTCAGATCTGCCATTGTGCTTTGTTCTTAAATCCAGCTGAGTCTCCTGCCTACCTGGACCCGTGTTGGAGGAGTGAGGACTGAGGCAGCTTCACACATTGATGGTATCGTTGTCTTGCAGTTGTCCTGGGGTCAGATCTTGGAAAACTTTCCCTGCCCAAAGAGCATGGAGCTCTTTGGAAATCTTGCTTTGATGGTGTCTTTCCCACCTTTTTGGAAATCCCCCTCTTAGATGCCTTCCTGTTTGAACTCATTGTTTTTTCCAGCCCTTCAGCCACTGGTGTTTCTAACTCGGGGTGCAGCCTAGGAAAAAACCTGGAACACCCTGTCTTAACTACAGGCTTCTCCTGCATGCAACGTAGACAGATCTTGAAGAAAGCCAGTTGTGCCCCAAATTCAGCCTGTTGTTTTTCCAGCTCTGTCAGTTGGCCTGATAAAAGCTATGGCCTCTCCCTGCAAACTCTGTTTGCCTCTGATCTGAGCTCTTTTTTTTGGACATTGGTTCCTCATCAGTAAGCAGAAAGCAAGAGCCCTTCCCTCGTTACAGCAGCGCAAGGCAGAATTTAAGGCGGTCGGATCTTTTGGAGGAGAAGGGAAGTCTGAAACGGTTTTTGGAGAGGGAGGTGCTGACAGCAGGAATGGCCACCAGGTTTCCAGCATGCCTTTGTCGAGCATGCACGAGCAAAGGTTTGTCACTGTCACTTGTCCCTCTGTTGTAACAGGCTGCTTGTTCCCACAGGCTTTACTGTCATTTTGTCACCTCCTTCCAGGGTTCCTGCTTTTGTCGACTGTTTGTGAAGTCCCAGGAGAATTGAATTGTCCCTGGAGCCCCAGCCACAAGATAGTGCCCCAGGGCGTGGGGGGACAGCGGAGGAGGCTCCTGCTCTGCTCTCTCCATGGCTGTTCACACGCAGAGGGCTGAACTGCTTGTGAAGCAGCTCTGGAGACGCTCCCATTCATGGCACACTGGTGTGAAGCACCTTCCAGTTGACTTCCAAATGCCATGCTGTCAACTTGATGTGGGCAATCCCCGTGGTCTGGTGTGCCCATATCTGCCTGAATTAGCTTTAAATTAGTCTTGGTAGCAGGACATAAAGGACCGGCTGTGTTGGTTAAGACCCGGTCTGCCTCGCTCTGTGCCAGGTCTGCCAAGCTCTGTCCCTCTTGGAGGGAGTACACATAAGCAATGTGCTGAGGATCTTCCCTTCGTGATTGCCCGTCGCTAGCAACATCCACCGAGAAACCTTCAGAGCAAGGTGCCATACCCGCAACTTTGTGTTTAAATAGCCATGATGGTTTTATTCGTGGTGGCTGTGGCACTCGCTTCCCATAACTGCCAGGCGCCCGCAGTGCGGTGCGGTGCAGCCCTTCACCGTCCCGTGCAGTGTGCCCCCAGCTTCTTGCCTGGGCTTTGCATTTCCACACCATGCTCTACCCATGGCCTTACTGCAGCTGTGCCAGGCTGCGCTCTAGATGGACCCATCATTAGATCAAGCTAGTTACCAGGATCAAATGCCACCACTTTAAACCCATGCCTCGACAAGCCTGGGAAAGCTGGGAGTGCTGTGAAAGCGCAGCTGGCTTGGTCTGAAGCACCAAGCGCTTGGTCCCGTCTTGTGTTGGGTGTCCTTGCGACTTTGACGCAATGCTACATTTTTGTTTTTGTGGAAATGAACCAAAAGAATGAGGGGAAGTGCTTACAAACTCATTTTTAATGAAGATCCTGACGTGCGGACAGATCCTTTGTCCAGATACCAATGTATTTATGCCGGTGGCACCTTGCCATTCATACAGCAACTTACACATTTTGTAACGTGATAGCAGTGTATACAAGTGAGGCTGGAGTACAAAAGACTGAGAGATCAGGGTTTGGCCTTTCCTTCCCCTGTTCTCCATGGGGTTGCATGGGCTGATACCAGCTGGAGAGAGGGTGCCTTTATTTTTCCTTGACTTTTTTTAGAGGAACACTAAGTTCCAGTATTTGGTATTGGTTTTACACCCATAAGACTGTCTCATTAGGGGTGCCTGGTGCACAGCACCTGGTGCAATGAAACCCTGAGCTTCGCTGTAGTTGAGATGCTGGAAAGAGGGTGAAAATCCCAGCTTTCATCTTTTGTCACAAATAGTATCTGAAGGAATTTGTACTATTTTTACTGTTTGTTTTTGTTTCTCCCCTCCCCTTTTAACTATGCACCTTAGCATTTTCTGTGGGCCCTGTCACTGGGATATCTCCACTTGGACTTTGAAACAGATGACTCAGCTTCATGGTTGTTTAGAATAGTTTTAAGTTATTTTTGCTATCCAGCCCCATTTTCTATCATCATGCTGCAATTACTGGAGTGCCGGCTCTGCAGGGGAACACTTGCTTCTTTTAAACAAATGGTTTCCTTTGGAATTAAAAAAACAGTTTATGGAAACATTTCTGTGGGCCTTTGATTATTAATTTATTATAAAAGGTCTAATTCCATTTTATTAAAAATATGAAATCTTAATTTTAGAAAACCTAAATTTGGAAGCAACTTTTGAACAGAGGCAGTTCCTTTAACACGGACTTTGGGGGGTGTGTTTCTTTTTAAATGGCAAATCTGCCTTCCGCTGGCACTCTGTTATGTGGTTAATCCTGTTGGGCCTGATCTGATCGGACTGGCGCTGGAGCGAACCAAGCGGAGCTGAATATCGGTGTGGGAGATCCGATCTCTGCTGGGAGGGCAGTGTGGCCCTGGGGCTGGCTGACACCCCCTGCCCCAGAGCCTGCTGCTCTATCTGCCTGCCAAAGCCACAGGCTCAGCCCTGGGTTTCGGTGATCCTACCTGCGCTGGGAAGGGCTTTGTCTGTTTTTTCCACTTAATCAAAAAAAAAAAAAAAAAAAAAAAAGAAAAGAAAAAAAGGGAAAGGGTTTGCTGTCATGTTGGTTCCATAAATGTGTTTTTTAAGCTGTTTCAACTGTGTCTGGAGACTGCTCGGACCGAGCTGATTTCCAAGTGGGGTGGCACAGCCCTGCCCAGGGCATTTTGTGTACATTCACATGGGTTGAAGTAACACCTGGTTGCTGTTTTTTCAGAGGTGAGGTGTGCTGGTACCTGCTCTGGAGGTGATGTGCCACCTCCTCCTGTCCCAGCTCTTGGGGACCGATGTGCTGGCTGTGCAGAGCAGAGCCCACATCTCTCTGGGGGGAGAGATCAAGAGATCACGAGATCAAGAGAAACCAGGCTAAGAAAGGCGCTGAGGAGAGCTGGGACAGCTGGGCTTTCCTTGGGCACCTAAGGCTGTCAACTGGCTCTCGACTGGTGCAAGCACCCATGTGCAAAGTCCTGCCTTTGAGTCACAGGGGGATTCACACCGACAGACCTCAGAGCAAAACCTCACCCTGAGGGATTTCTCCTCTGCCGATCCTGATGAGAAACCCTCCTTGCCGCCACGATTTTAAGCGCTGCGAACGGAGGGGCTCAAAGTGCCCGCTCCCTGGGGTGCAGGATAAACCTTGCCAGGCTGTGGCTGTCCCTGGGTCCCCCACGGGACCCTGTTGAGACCATCTTCTAGGGCATGGGTCTGGGAGCGGAGGGGTACCTCGGGCACCGGGGAGGGCTCCGCATCGCCTGGGGCTGTGCTGGCTGCTGGGAGCGTTGATGGCTTTTGGCCAGGGGTGAGGATCGTCCCCTGCCTCCCTGTTGGGCCATGGGAAGGGGAAGAGGAGGGCTACATTCCCAGGGATTTTTTAGGGTATTGCTGGGATTTCTTTTTAGGGAGGGAGCGATGGAGCCTTCGGATGCTTGGCCTTAGGGTGGATTCCTTTCTCCCGCTGCCTCCAGGCTATTGAGGAGCCTCTTGGCTGTAGCGGGGAAGGGGTTAAGTCTTCCTCGCTGGCCTGGGAGCTGCTGCTGGCTGCTGCGTTCCCCTTCCGGGGCTGCTGGGTCTGAGGTTTGTTGGTATGTGTGCAATGCGGCGCCGGCCGGCCGAGAGCACCCAGCCCTTGCCCGAGCTCTTCGAGAGCCTTCCCGGCACGGCCTCCCCTCCCCTGGCTCGTTCCTTCAGTGCTGAGTGATGGGGCTGGGGTTCAGGGACCCGCTGGGAGAGCAAAACCAGGGGCTGGAGGAGACCGGTCGGAAAAGAGTCGAGCTGCAAAACAGTGGCCCGAGCTCCACCAAGACGCTCTTGCACAGGGGAGCGTCTCCAGACACGTCCTTGTGCCGGCCCAAGGTTTTGTAGCTTGTCTGTGCTCACGTCTTTGCCTTCACAATGCCACGGGCTGGGGATGGGAGGGTGGCAAAGGGCTTTGGCTGCTCCCATGGGGTTAGACCTGGCGGGGAGCTGTGTTTTGGGCAGGCTTTCGCTTCCCGGGGCAGGGGAGAGGGTTTAGTGCAGACGCAGGCAGGAGCTGGAAAATTGCAGCAACAGCAGTAGTATTCAAGCCGAAACATAGTGAGAAGCCTTGGAGGGAGATGCAGACTTGGAGGGAGATGCAGATTGCCTGGAGTTCTCTCTGCAACAAGAATTTATGTCCCTTATATAACTAGGGAAAAGCAAACAAAGAAACTTGTCTCCAAGTGGGAACATGGTGTCACTGGGAGAAATCCCGCAGCAAGAGCGAGACCTCCGATTCATTCTCAGGGCTGTTAACTCTTTGGCAGAAGGGCAATGCTTTTATTGCTAATTTTTCAGATAAATGACTCTTGAATATTCCTGAAGAATTGTGCATGGGGTTTGCCTAATTTAGGGAAATGGCAGGAATAATTTTTTTGCTCTGGAGCTTTTTGGGGTTCGGTGGGGCTTCTTCTGCCCAGGGCAGGGATTGCTGCTGGCTTTGCCGTGCTCCCCCCACGCTCTCCCACCAGCCAAAACGTTTGCTGTCGCTGAAGGACTGTGCTTTGCCTTTGATCTTCTACAGCACTGCCATTGACATTGGCAGGAACCATCTTGCAGACCAAGGCTGTTATATGGTGCTAATTTTGTAGTCTCAGATAACGGAGCCTCTCTAAAAATGTCATTTGGGGCCATTTGCGGGGTGAGTTTGACGTCGCTGACTACTGCTGGGATGCGTGTCCTGCGGGAGGACCTAGCACACGCGGGAGGTGTCAGGCTGTGTCGCTGGGGAAGCTTGTGGACAAGTTTCTCAGCAAAAGAATTTCCATTTTTCTACTGTCTCTTAAACTACCCCAAACTGACAAATGAAGTCCTTGGCCCTTGGTTGCTCCAGGCTGTCAGGCCGATGCCAAAATAAGATCAGTCAAAAAGGGAATAAATGTGTGTGGGGGGGGTGGTTTTGGATTATGGCTACACCATAACTTTCTGATTAACTCAAATTAAGTTAAAAAAGGAAATTGATTTAACCAAGGGAGGCGTTTAGGATGCCAGTGGCAATAGACTTGATTGTGTTTTTTTTTCTTTCACTGCACAGGCAATTTTCAAATTAATCTCCTTTGATATGAGCCTAATATCAACACAATCACTAATATATTTATACTTGCCCAATGACAGCTATTCAATAAGTTGTTTTTCTGTTGTTTTGTCGAACTCCACTTTCCTTTGCCTTCATGTTTCTCTGGCAAGGCAGGGGGCCAGTTTCTGGATGGAAATCCCCGGGTTCCCTCTTTGAGATTCTCACCACTGCCCTTTCACGAAGGCATTGCTGTTGCAAAAAAATACAATCAGAATATAATTAACCACCCAAAATGTTTCTGAACTGTCACTTGCTATTGGGAACGGGGCCACTCTTGTACAGGGCGCTGTAGAAACACTCGTGTGCAGATGAACCAACCCTCCCCAGATTATTTGTGTCTGTAAATCCCCAGCAGCTGAGGCAGAGGGGTGGGATTGCGCGTACAAGCAAGCCAACAGCTCAGCTGGTGCATGTTGCCACTGTAGTCTTTCTTTTTATTTTCCCTTTCTTTAGGGGAATGGGGCCTCCATGATCCAGTCTGTGCATGTGTGCGTACGTGTCTCTCTTTCTCTCTCCATTTGTTCCCGCCTCCCCCTGTTTTTTACCCAGCGACGAGTTTCAATTATGTTTGGCTGAAGGATAGAGCTCTCGTATGGCTCCCGCAAGTCTTGTGAAAATGGGTGGGTGGGTAAAAAGGAGAGAGTCAAGCGCTCGATAGCTGCATGGGAACTCAACCCTTACGAGACACCAGAGAACCCACATTGGAAAGGGTACTGGGAAGCCCGTTTCGTTCGCCTTCCCACCCTGAGACTGCTTTGTTTGGAGGGGCTGGAGGGTGGCAGAGAAGCAGAAGACTGTTAAACGCTGCCTCGCTACCCCGGGCTTGGTGGACATGGAAGAAGTGATTTTTCTGGGGGTCGGTGGGGAAGGTCTGCCGAAAGCCAGGCAGATGCTGGCAGCATGTTGCCCCTTCGTGTCCTTTGGGCTATAGGTGCAAAGGCAGGCGGGGATGAGTCAGCCACACTGAAGCAGGCAGTTAGATTAGATCTGGCCATAGCAGGGGATAGCTGGAGAGGGGAGGAGGAGGGAGGCTCCAGACAGCATTTCCCACAGGAGCAGAGGGGCCAAACCCTGCTGGGCAGTAAGGTTCAGTCAGCAGGAGGTGGTGCCTGCACTAACAGGACAAGATGCTTGAGGAGGTATGTCCAGCTGTCTGTCTGCAGCCTCGGGACCTTCAGGGATGGACAACAAAGCCTGGCAAGCTCCAGGCTCTGCAGAAGGGACCATTGCAGGGAGAAGCTGGGAGGATGTGATGCAAAGCAGCAGCAGCTGCTGATGCATCCTGGTGTCCCTCCTTGCAGGACCTTTACTCTTTGCTGGCTTGGAGTGTACCAAGGTGTCCACGCTGGACCCCATCCTCGCCATTCCTGCCTGGTCCTGGACCTATCTGCTGTCCACCTTCACTCTCCACATGCACCTACTGGTTTTTAGTGCTGTGGTGGGGAAGTGAAACCTGACACAAGTAAATATGTTGACAGCCTGTTTTCAGCTGGCAGGGAATGTAAATTATCTCATTTGAACAAGGCTAACGCAGAATCAAGCCGTTGGTCCCAAATATCCCTTATAAGTGCAGATGAGAAATATTCATGGCATCTTCACTCCCAGAATATTGCTTTTATCTTTGTGGTTCCTTGAGTGGCAATATAAAAGTTACTGATTTTGCACTTTTTATGCATCTGAACCTGCAGACTTTGAAATCAGTAGGTTTGCCTGCGTGATTTGCCTCGTTAGATCCGTAGGCACCTAGGAATGATCTACTCCATAAGCTTGACTGTACTTACTTGTTGTCTTGAGTATAATATCCTATCTTGGGAATGTCCTTAACCAGGGCATTGGGACAAGTGGAGGTGAGGTTGGGTTGGGTCTTTCCAGGGCAAGATAGAACCTGACCAGAGGAGATTCTTGTGTGTGCAATGCTGTTGTTGTGACCCATGTGGTGCAGTCAGCCAGCATGTGGTAGGGTGGATGCAAAGCTCCATGAGGCCAGCAAAGGGACTCCCCAAAACTTTGGACCAAAGCCATTTTGGGAAGTCACACTCTCCATGCTCATTGCCTTGCTTTCTGGAGCTCACCGAAACTGGGATCACACCCAGGGCCAAAGCAGGACGTGCCACTTTGTACTCACTGTTCACTCGGTGAAGGTACTGGGATGCAGAGGTTGGGCTTCTTCAGCACATCCAGTTGTCTCTTATTTCTTCCGTGGAGCCCAGCTCAGGCTACTTCAGGGAGGTCTCTGTGCTGCCCTCACCTGAGGGCTTGGTCGATGTGAGAATATCTTCCTCCAGCTCAAGCAGGGAGCCAGCCACAAGGTTGGCTGGGGATGGGGGTCCCACCAGTTCTCCTTGCCTTGGTGGTGGTGGGAAGAGGACCAAAGGCACCAGCCTGCCCTGCTGAAACCAGGGCATGGGCAGCAGCTGGAGGTGGAAACTCCCACTGGGGTCTCACCCTCCTACGCGACAGCCTTTGCACGGCAGGTCTTTGTGAGCGAAGGCAGAAGGTCAGATTGTCTCAAAACCTTGACCGTGTTTGCAAGTGGATGTCTCTCTGGCTTTGCTTTTCACTCCGTAACAGGTTTTTCCCTTTAAGAACGCAGAAGATTGATTCCCTTGCAGGGCGCATCGCCGAGGCGAGCCATGTCCAAATGGTTTGCACGTCTGCATTTTTTACTGCTCTCGTTTAATATGTATGCAAATGCAGTCTCTCCTGTCCTCACTCTCTGTGTGGGTTTGCACAGTCAGGAGCACATTCCCATTACCGCTGCCCATCTCCTGCTCCGCTCTGCATTTGAGGAGACTGCCTTTGAAACGCTGATAGATGGAGGTGCAAGGGAAAAAGAGAGAAATGACGGATTTTCGTAATTTCTTTGCTGGGGAGGGTGGAGGAGTTGGGAAACCAGACGAAGGATGTTTAAATATATGCAAAATTGTTTATTGGGAGAAAAGGGGGGCCTCCAACTCTGAGAGTCAGGGAGCGTATTTCTTATGCCGTTCCATTTTCAGAGCGTCAGCTCAGAGGATTTTAGCTGGAGGTTAGGGAAGAATCCAAGCACTGGCAATAATCTTGTGATAGCGGAAATATTCAGCTTTTCTCCTGATAAATAGACACGTGTCGTAACTGAAGTCAGGGTTTCAGGCCTGGAAAGCAATGTTGGCTTTTTTTTTTTTTTTTTTTTTAATAAATAAGGATCAAGATGTCCAGAGTTGTTCCCTGCAAAGGGGCAGTATATGGCTGCTGCAACTTTCTTTTCCTTCCTTTTTTATTAGCTGTATTTTTCAAAAGCACTTCAAAACCGACACCCATGCAACTTGGACACTTGTATACCCAGAGTTACGTTTGTAGACGTAAAACGAGAAACTGTGCTCCAGCTAAAGTCAAAATGTGGGAACCACCTTTGAAAACGTGGCCAAAAGCAGGGGAGATTTTCCTATCCCCAAGTGATGGTACTTTTTTAAGTTATGCTGTTTGAAGTTGCAGATCTCCAGTTTTGCATCCACTTGGAGGTAACCATGAAGGCTGAGGAGGTCCTTGGTCTTGGTGTGGGAAGCAGAGGATGATATATCCCTTCATCGCCCCGATGATTCTGGAGAAGAGATGGAGGCTCATGCTGCATCCACCCCCCTTCAGTGAAATTTGGGTCCTTTAAATGCCAAACGGCCAGATTTTCAGGTGTATTTTAGGCACGTCAAGTTACTTGCTGTTTTAAACACAAAGCACCTTTAAAACCTGGCTGGTTTTGAACCCCGTTATAGAGTGACAAAGCATTAATTTACTAAGCTGCCACGGCTGGGGGGGGGTGCAGGGTGGGAGGGCTGCGGGGAGCCGGGGGCCACGTGCCCCAGGGCGGTGGGTGGCTGCAGGCAGCCTCCTGCTCCTTGTGCCCCCCCCCCAGCCCCGAGCCTGGGGCTCTGTGTGGAGCACAGGCAATAGAGCTGAAGCCAGATCTTTTCCAAACTCCTCCAGGAGTTCATAGACAAAACCCCTCTGATATATTCCTTACTTTCCTTTCTAGAAGCCAAATGGCTTTGCTTGCTGGGAAACCCCCTCTGCTGCGGTACAGACTTGTCAGATGTGTTTACTTTTGCATCTCCGAGTTTTGCAAGAGTGTTTTGTGTGTCTCTAGTGCTGGATGTTGTGAAACCCCTTTCCATGCGGTAGCACGGCTATGCCCCCACCTCTGCGGGGGGACAGGCAGGAGCCACAGCGGTGCACAGACCTTGTGCTGGGGCTCTGGTCTGTGAAACTCAGACCTTGTCTCTGCTTTTGGCACAGAGTTAGAGGGACCAAGCCGTGATGTTCAAGAGGGGACCCGGTGTTTGGAGGTGCTCGGCTCCTGCGGTGATGTGCAAGAGCTGGTTTCATTCATGCAACAGGCGTGGAAAGTCTCGCTGCTCGGGAGATGAGCTGTTATGGGCTGCCGGCTCCTGCCTTTACCTCCCCCGTGCTCTGGGCAAAAGCCTGACTTTGGCAATCTTGAGACATGCTGTAACTGCTAGCCAAGGTGGGATCACAGGCTGCCCCGCTTGCTGGGTCCACAGCCCACATTTAGGGCTGTCTCTGATGCAAAGGGCTGTTCTTTCTGCTTCTTTTCTTTCCGCTTCTTTTCTTTCCATCACATTTGTGAGGCTTATCCTGCCCCTTATCAACAGCCATGTTGTTGGAGGGGGCAAGTCCAGAGCAGCCGCAAGCAGCTCCAGCTCTGCTGCTCTTGCTTGTCCCTTAGTTCCCCTCGCAATGTGTTTGCTGCAAAGTAAATATCTCTTGCCGCCGTGTCCTCGCTCCGGTAGGTTTGTGTCGCTTGTGATCACAGGCTCCAAACTTCCCCTATTATGGTTGCTTTTTTAACAGCGTCTTTTTATTGGCAAGTAGATTCGTGGAGCCTTTCTACTTCCTTCATCTGTAAATTGTCCTCTACATAACGAAGAAACCGTTCTGACTACGTTTTGATGTGTTTGTCGCCCAACAGATGTCTGGGTGGTTAAAGTGCCCCCTGAGTACAAGTATCCTGTGTTTGCAAGCTCTTTGATAGTTGGTTCAGGAATCTTTTTGTTCTTTCTTTCTCTCCTCGAGTCCTGGGGGTCTGTAGCAGATGCCTGCTGCAGTGTCTCCTCTGTTTTGTGGTCCTGATATCCGTGCCCACAGTGTTATTCCTCTACCCTCTCCCTTATCAAATTAGATTATCTCCTTCTTGTAAGTACTTTTGACACATGCAGCCGTGCAAAGGCACGATAAGCATATTGGATCACGCTGTTGTGTGTTTGTTGTTCACATCTCTGGTTCTCCATTGCACCTTTCCAGGACCTTAGGACTGAGTTGGCATGTTACCTGCCATGCGTAATGGTACCAGCAAAAGCAAGGCCAGCTAGCTCTTCTTTCCACTTGCAGCCAAGTCCCAATGCCTCTTTCGGGCACTGCCACATCACCCTGCGTGGGAAGCCTGGGCCCGTTTTGTCCTGGTGCTCTGCACCATGTCACTATGACCCTTGTGTCATCACTTTTCCTCCCTGCTGATCTGTGTCTCCAGCATCTCCCCTTGTGTCCTAAATTGGCTGGTGGCACTTAAGCTTCTTCTCAGTGTTACAGGCTGCTCCTTGCCTGTTCCTTGGCTCCCTGTCTTTCCACTGGCTTTCCTGGTTTCCACGTGTGATCCAGAAAAACCTCCTTGTTATTCTGTCCTTCCTCCCCGTCACAAACCTGTGTTTCTGTTCCATCTTTCATGAAAAGGTCTAAGACTGAAGGTGAAATGTGATAACAGCCTTCAAAAATATGTCAGTGGCTGCTGCAAACAGGATAGGAATAAACGATTCTCCGTGTCCTACGGTGGGTAGGACAAGAAATTATGGGCTTAAACTGTAGCACAAGGGAGATTTAGGTTTGATGTTCAGATATCCTGGGGGTGAAGCACCAGAGGAGGCTGCTGGGGAGTTGCTGGAGGGGCAGGTCAGACGAGCAGCTGTCAGGAGAGGCTGAAGGGGAGCCGAGGGGATAGCGGGGTGATCCAGAAGATCATTTTTCATCCTCTCCAGCCCTCTTACCCCCCCTTCCATATGCTGGAAGCCTCCAGCTAGGCAAGGGGCTTTTTGTGGCTTGCTCAGCCAGGCTTGTGCCTTTTTCTCTCCTTGCTTTTTGTCTCTGTTGCAGCAGTTCTGGCAAATGCAACTGCAGCAAGTCTGGAAATAGCCACAGCAAGCCTCTCCTCCTAAAACCTTCCCTTTGTGCTTGGTGGCTCTTTTCAAACCTCGTATGCTGGTGGAGGTGATGGCAGTGGCAATCAGAGCACCAGGACGTGCAATAGTGACTGAAAGAAATGTTTTGCTATACCCAGAAGGGTCAAGACTGAGTCTGGGGGCAGCCTTGGAGATGCTGCTCAAGGCCCTCGATGGGAAGCGGCTGCCAGCTTTGCAGAGGGCTGTGTTGTACGCGTGTCAGCGTGTAGGTGGAAATGCAAAGGTGAGGATGGCTTCTGGAAGGACTGTCCCAGCCGGTGGCGTGGGGCTCCCCGTTGGCTCGGGTCTTTGGCTGGCTGTGTGCGTGCAGGAGTGCGGGCAGGAAGGATGGGAGCTGTATCGCTGCCTGCATGTGTGTGCCTGCCCTCGGCGGGTGCACCGGGACACCCGGGGATGCGGGTGAGCTGGGGGAGTGGGGCTCCTTGCAGAGCTCCCTGTCCCCACCTTCTCAGAAGGACACTGCAGGGCATCAACCAGCCCGGTGGAAACTGCTGTCTTTGCCAAAACAAAAATCTGGGGGCCTGGAAGTCACAGAGGGCTCCATCCAAATCCAGTGTACAGCACAAGAGCAGCCACGTTGTTTCTGACACTGCTGGCCGGGAGGTCGCTGGGTCCCCTGGGCACCTTCAGCTGCCTGCTCCTGACACCCACCTCTCCCGACCCTTCCCCATCTGGCATCGCCGCGGTCGTGTCAGGGTCCGGTTGCATCTGCGCTGTCTCCCTGCTTCCCTCCCCAAACCTCCCTACCTCCTCTCCCCGAGGCGCTGCGGGGGGTCCTGGGTCCTGGGTCCTGGTCAGCTGTGACCCCCTTCACCCACCTCGCAGCATCATCCCCTTCACAGCTCCCTACCAGGAGAGGTGGGCAGGGAGAAACAGGCGGATGAATAATTTATTATAACGATGCAAAATAGGGTTTTAAAACTCTCCCCGTATAAATATTTATTTTTGACTCGTTAGCACCGCAGCCGCCTCCACCCCCCCCCCCCAACCCTTCCCCTTCTCCTTTCTGAAGACCCCCCCCCCAGCCTTGTGGCTATCGTGGCTGGTTCGCCCAGTTCTCGCACGCTCCGTCCGTCCATCTGTCCGTCTCTCCCGCGCTCGCTTTTCACATGATCCGAGCCCCGGTGCCAAACGCTTCCCGGGGAAGAGAAAAAAAAAAAAAAAAAAAGAAAACCTCTTTCTCGCACACACACACACACACAAAAAACAACAACGGGGAGGGGGGGAGATGGAGCAGCACACACAGGCACACGCACAAAACCCTTTGAAGCCTGTGCAGGGTAAGGGTTGTTTCTGTGGTAACGGCGCGGGGATTGGCGGCGGTCGGCGAGGGCCTCCATCCCGCGGCGGTGCCGAGTGATTAATGAGCCGTTGCTGGGCTGTACGGGAGCGCTTGGGCCCGGTTGCACATCGCGGGGCTGCTCTGACGCCACCGGACCTCGGACGCCTCTTCGTCCTCCTCCGCTCGCCCCCCGGCACGCTTGGTCCAGCGGTGCCCCACGCCTTCTCGGCACGTGTGGGATGGTGGTCCTTTGAGGGATGGGGCAACCGGGCTTGGGACATCCCTCTGTCCCCTGCCCCGGTGGTGGCAGAGCATCCTCGGGGCTGTGGCCTTCGTCCCGCCACCCGGCCTTGCTTCGCTGCACCAAGGTCGGTCCCAGGGGTGTCCGGCATCTCCTCCGGTGCAGGGATGGGCCACAGCCGTGGGGGGAACACGGTGGCATCAGCGGGGGGACCAAGCAGTTCCGTCTGGCGGGCACAGATGGGCCCACGGCATTTTGGGGAGCATCACTCGTAGCCTCGCCTCGATGCCTGCCCTTGGCCTCGTCGCTGCCTGCTGTCTCCCTCGCACCCCCGTGGTTCCCAAGGCTGTAGGGTGGCTCATGGCTGAGCAGAGACAAGGGCTATGCTGCCCCGGCCCCACGGCCAGCCGTGTCTAGTGTCACCACCCATCGATCCAGGTGTCACCGGGGTGCTCCTACCGTCTCCCAGCGAGAGCTGCAGCTCCTAGGGAGCCTTACACCACAGTGCGCTTTGAAACTCACCTCGTTTTGCTTTCTATTTTGAAAAGGCAAAGGAGAAACAGGCATCATTCACATCTCTTGGGCGAAAAATAATAATGAGTGAGTTTCAAATCTCTTTCCCCCAAAATAGCCAAACCAGAACACGCACAGCCTTCCCGAGCTGCTGCCTGAAACAGATGTGCTGCCAGTGAGGCAGCTATTTATAATGTGCAGCATTCCCTTTTCAGCCGCAATGACTCCAGCCCTCGGCTCTCGCGCTCGGCAGCTCCTTTTGAAGCCTGTAGCTCTAATCCGGGGACTGTTCCTGGTGCTGCTAAAAATCTCCTCGTAAACCCGCCGGGATGCCAGCAAGCCGGAGCCCTGCCTGCTCTCTGCCTTCAAAGGGGGTTTATCATCCCCAGAGGCTGCTGGGATGGGACTTTCCCATCCCTGGATGTCCCAACTGGGATAGGACAGCAATGGGATCTTGTTGGGCAGTGTGTTCCCGATGTCCCTGCAGCTGCAGGCTCTGCAGAGCGCTGACCCCCCCCCCCTCCGCTGCAGGACTGGGGGCTCAAATCCTTTCCCAACCCCTAATTTGAGAGGTTTCGTCATACAGAGGACAAGGCGGCGGTGGGGGGGGGGGGGGTGATCAGGACACTGTTGCTGGTGGGGGGGAAAGGATGATGTGGGTTTGAGCCTGGTGGGTTTGATCTGGTCCTCATCGAAGGAGAGGTACGGCACGATGGCCTGGGGGGATGCGGACAGCGTGGGATAAGGAGGAAAACTGGGGATCCAATTAAAAGGAGATTCGAGGGGGTTTGCCAGCGCTGGCTTCCACACCTAGGGTGGGTTTTTGCTAGTTTGGAGCTGCGGCACAGCTGTGGGACGAGCACCTCGGGCTACCCGCACCCCTCGGGGACGGCGGGGTGCTCGTGGGACCCCGTCCCAGGCTGAGCACCCTCGATGCCGCTTCGGCCCCTCGCACGGCGATGAATAAGCGTGCTGGTATGTCAGGGCGGGGAGCGGGCGGTTAGGCAAGGCGGTGTGCATGTGGAAGCTGTTTATTGCCAGGGTTGTTGCAGGCCCCGCTCTGCCTCCCGCAGCGTCCCAGCCGCCCCAACCAGCCCGGCCGGTGGGGCTGCTCTGCGTGGGGCCAGGCAGGGGATGGGGGCCCCAGCCCAGCGGGGGCAAAAGAAATTACTGGGAAGACGTGGCTGGTCGGGCTGAGGGTTTTGTTTCTATCGCATCCCCTGGTTTTCTGTTTGCTTTTCTCCCGAGCAGGGTGTTCGGAGGCGCGGAGAGCGCTCGATCCAAATCGCAGGCTTTGGGGATGGCTCGAACCCTGCTCTCCCTTTGCGGGTGGTCCAGAGCATCGTTCCCAGCCTGGCACAGCACACTCGGCCAGGCTGCTCTGGCTTTGCTCCCTCGCTGTTCTGCAGATGGCAGGGGACAGGGTTGTGTGTCGGTGGGCAGCGACCACCCCCGACCCCCAGACTCTGCCCTTTAAATCCCTCCAAATCCCATCTCAAGGGGGAGTATGAGCTTGTCCTCTTGCCCAGAGAGCTTACACCCAGGTCAGCTTGGAGGAGATGAGGGTGGTGATTTTAAAATGGCCTGATGAGCCGTCTCTAACTGACGGTGGGGTTTTGGGAAGGGGGTGAGGATGGGCTGCCTTGGCAGGGCTCTGTTGCCTTGGCTTCCAGCAGCTCAGTCCAGTGGGGACACAGAGACAGGTTCCCATGAGGATGGCATCCCTGGGCAAGACTGGAGCCTTCCCAGTTTCCAGTGGTAACCAACAAACCTTTACTCCTGGAAGAGGGACTGTAATGCAGCCCATGGCAGTGAAGCCTCTTAAAAGCCGGTCTCATTGCAGTTGTGTTAATTAATAGGATGTGGGGAAGAAAACACTGGAAAACCCCAACTGTTTGAGGCAAGCTGCCACTTCATCTGTGTCCAGCAGCGTAGGCCTGGCTTCCCCCGATCCAAGGGGAGATTCACAGGTGTCTTTTCCAGTGGCTGGTGTCGGCGAGTACAAATGGAGAGGCTCTGCCATCTCTCTGAAAACCACAGCAATCCAAAACTGAGGAGCTAAATGAGTTGTGCAGGTCTTAAATTGGTCTTTAGCAAAGATTTCCCCCCCGTGAAGGGATGAAGTCCCCTTCAGCAGCGTCTCTGCCAAGCAGGACTGGAAAGATACTGGCAACGCAGGGTCTATTGGCACAGAGGCACTGGGGATCCCTGACCCAGCCTGGGGCACCCTGCAGAGCTGCGTGGGCAGGATGGGACCCCAAGATGGTGCTTGGACTGCACCCACATAGTGAGTCAGAGCTGGGGGATCTCAGCACAGCAATTTTCATGAAAAACAAGGTAATGGGGAATTTTCACCCAAAAGCTTTGTGGACCTTGAGGGTTTCTTTCCCCATATCTGACTGGGGGTACCAGGGCCGTCTCCATGGGGGAACTGGGAGGTGTTTCCATGGAAACCAGCAGTGTTGCTGGGGGGGGGGGAACACCACGGCACAGATTTGGGCCTCCATTGGTGCTGCAGAAGCAGTGCTCGGTGTGGGGAGGCACCAGCCCGGCAGAAGCTCTCGGAGCTGTGGTGCCCTGGCTCCACAGCGCACAGCTGGGAGAAGCCTCGCTCTGCCCTTGGTCCTCCGTGCGGGGAGGAGATCCCAGACCTTGGGGGCAGGCAACGGCCATAGGTGCCTCCAGCCCACCCAGCTTCCCACCACCCTAACCAGGAGCCCCTGCCTCCCCCGGCACACTCCTCTCTCCCCTCTCCCTGTTCCCTTTCTCTCCCTTTCTTCCCCTTGCTCCACCCCCCTCCAGAGTCCTCGGTGGGGCATTGATTTTTCCATCCGTCAGCGAAACGCTTGAGGAAAATGAAAGAGCATCTTCATGATCGATCAGGAGAACTCTTCAGCCTGGGGTCAGGAAGGGTTTGAATCAGCTGCTCCCCTGGCATATAATTACCCCCTGTCTCCCAAGCTGGGGCTTTTCACACGCCTGTGGGAACAGCCGTCCCACTGCAGGGCTGGGGCATCGCTCGGGAGAATACCTGCGTGCGGTGCATCGATGCTGGGAGAAACTGCCTGTGGATACGTTGGGTTTTGCTATTGCCAGAGCTCAGCTTTGGGCTGGGGTCTGTGCGCTCGCTTTGTGCTGAGCGGCGTGTACCGAGTGGGTGCGAGCGTGCGTGCGCTTCTCCCTCGCCGGCATCGATCGCTCTGTGTGTAGCTAATTCTGTGCGGTGCTTGGCAAGGGTGGGGAGCTTTGAGGCTGTGAGTTTAAAGAAGCTGAAAGAAAACTAAATCCAATAGGAGTTGGGTGCCCAACTCCCTTCTCTCTTTTGAACATCTCATTTGCAGGGAGCGTCGTCTGGGGCGTGCTGCACATACAGACCGCGTTGGTAGCAGCCTGGAGATGCCTGTGGAAATGCCAGAGTTTGCCATCTGGTACCATGCTGGCCCCTGAGGTCTCACTGCTCGCTGCCCTCCCCCAGAGAGTCGGCAAATAGCTGAGGGAGCTTCTCATTCCACCGTGGGGTAGCTGCATACAAATGTTGACTTCTTCATGGCAACCGGTGTGAGTCATGCTGGGAGCTGGAGGGGGACGTTGGCGCCTGCAGCTCTCGCTCGGCTCGTGGACTGTTGCCTGGATCTGATGGGTTGCTTGCACGGAGGTGTAGGCACAGTCCTCCCTGCAGCTCTTGCTGGAGCTCTATCGCTACTTGGTGGGACGTGCTCGCCGCTTTGCATGCACAAGGTTTCTGGTGCTCTTGCGTGCGGTGGTGGGGTTCGGCGGTCAAAACGTGTCGTGTGTGTGGGCGGCTGTATTGGGTCTTGTGATATGGCAGGGAAAATTTATCCTTTGGACTTGTCTGAAGTAAAGAGCCCCTGAGCTCGCCTCTCCACCAGCATGGGGGGGACGCCAGCTCCAGAGCCAACACCGGGTATCCCAGTACATCGTAGAGCTGATAGGTTTGGTGTCACCCATCTCCACTGACCCTTTGGCTCCCAACTGCCAAATTCCCCTTATTTCCCATAGATATTGGTCAACCTGTTTCCTGAGCTAGATGCAGGGGTTTCAGACCTGGGGTTGCACAACACATGGTTGGTTAGAGCTTGTTGGACCATGTGGAGGTCGCAGAGCTGGGCACAGCAGCTTGCTGTGGTGGGCTGGGCATTTCAGCTAACACCTCTCCCTGGGCAGATGCAGCATGAAAGCATCCCCTTGAGAGCGATGAGGAACAGTAAGAAAGCCAGGGGGAATGGAAGCCAACACTCTGCTCCCTCATCCCTCCTGGCTTCTGGCCCTGGAGACCCTGGCTGTGGGTTGCACCTTCACCCAACTGCCTCCACCAGCGTTTGCAGCCCTTCATCCCCTGGTCTGCAGAAGACCTGGGGGCTGGTTTTTGCCCCATGTTGTGCCACTGTTACGTGGAAGCTCACGGCCATTTGATTCCCCTTGTGTTTCCACGCTGGCCTGGGAACGAGTACACATGGAAAGAGATGAGGACAGAAAAGCAGCAGCAGTGTGAGAAACCAGAGCAACACGTTCCTGCTCCCACCGCAGCCAGTTCAGACCAGCCAGACCAGAGCACTGCGGGAGAAGGACAATGCAAAGGCTCTGGCTTTCGCCCTCCAAACCAGCAGGCATAAGTTTGCTCCGACACGGATGTGTTGCAGATGTGCTGATAGCAGCTAGCTGAGTGCTGACGCTGCTGTGGAGGAGCTGGCTGTGGAGCCATAGGTAAGGCTGAACAGATAATGTCTTCTGCTGAAAGCAGCTGAAACAACTGCGTCCTGGGTTTGTTGGAAAGTTTGTTTTACAACGTGTAATGACAGCTTGTCCCATGTCCCTGGTAAAGCCTTGACATAAAGCCCCACCTGGGCAGGGTCTTTCCCCTGGTGGGATTTGGCATCAGTCTGACAGTCGGGGGAACTTTGCTTAACCTGTAAGTGTTGCATCCCAATATAAATGTGGATCTAACCCAGTTTCCTCGAATCTGTGTCACTCTGTTGATAGCAAGGGAGAGAGGCTGATTTATGCAAGTGGGTAATATGGAATCTTCCTGTTATTCCTTGCAAACAGAGTGCTTTGGTGAGTTGTCACCAGGTAATGTCACTGCTGGGTTCAATGCAGGTAATGGGGACAGGGAGGACTCCTGGCATCTCTCCATTGCTCTGCCACCTTCTTGCCACCCTTGGTCATGTCCCTTGGTCTTCCTGCTGCCTCCTCACTCCCAGGTCTGTAAAATGAAGATAAAATACTATCTGACTTGCTGAGGAGCTTGCAGCCCAATTAAGAAGTGCACGCTAATTAAAGCAAGCTCCTCCGTTCCTGTTGATATCCCATACCCATCGCTGGGGCGCTGGAAAGCTCTGGGACACGGGAGTGTGAGGTTGTGACAGAGACAAAACAATACGCTCTTAGAGTGCTGAACAGAAAGTGGATCCATGTGTTAATCTGGGAAAAGGAGTGTGAAAATAACTGCAAATCCTTCACGACTTTGTTGTAATTTCTCCCAGATAGGATGCAGGCAGGAAAAATGCCTGCTCCAAGCTCCAGCCTCCTTGGCTCCCGGATCGTTACTGAGCTAAACCTGAGGCTGATGCAAGAGGAAACCCTGTCCCATTGCTGGGCTTCACACGTGGCTGCTGGAAATTTGGGGGAAAAGGGTTAATGACTTGACTGCATTGCGTGGGGGCGGCTGGGGTCCCAGTGGCTCCAGGGTCAGCCAGGTCTGCTCCCTGGCGTATCTCGGCCAGTTCCCGGCCAGTTCCTGGCTGGCTCAGCCCGGCTGCCGGGGGATCCAGGAGGATGCCCCAGTGGGTACGGTTGAGCGGTGCCTCCGACAGCAGCACCACGCTCCTGTCGAGCTGGCGACCACGGGGTGCAGAAAGCTGGGCCCCTCCCAACTGCCCAGCTGCCTTTCTGCTAATGCTCCTTTAATTAAACAGCAGCCTGGAGTGGCTGAAACCAGGGCAGTGGGAGAGCTGAGGTTTTCATTCAATAGGTTCCCGTCTCCAGCTCACGAACGAGAAGAAAAACCCTTTTCATGTCGTCAGATCAATACGCAGGTGGTGTTCCCCCCTCCCTTCTCCTTCACCTTCTCCAGCTCTCCTTTCCCTTCCTGGGCCAGTGATGCTTTTCAAAGCCAGAGCGGGGCTGGGATCTCTACCCGGTGGCTTTTGCACCTCATGCCCCGTCCTGGCTGCTGTTCGTGCCACACACGTGCTGAACGGCTGAGAGGTGCCAGGAATGGCGATCACTGGGACCGTCATCTCAGCAGGTATCTGAGGGAACAAGTCTTGCCTTCAAACGGGGGCATGGTCCCTCCTTCAGAGAGGGTTTTCAATCAGTAATGTCTCTGAAGAGTCATTGTCTCTTTGCTGACACTATTGGCAAAGCTACACACTGTGAACATGGGCAGGATTTGACCAGCAACTTTTGTACTGCTTGCTTAGGTACAGGCAAGGGTTAACAAGAAGCGACATTTTATTTTGCTGTGCATCTTTGGTTCTCTGGAAGGAGATGCTCTTCCTGGTGCTTCAGCTGTTGTAAATGCATTCTTCTTCCCAAGGTGTCTTCTGAAAATTAGCTCCAGCATGTCGTCAGTGGTGGAGAGATGATTATGGAGAAGCAGCTGTCCGTCCCCTCCTGCCAGCTCCCCGCGAGGCAGCAGGAGGGGTGGCGGCTCCTCTGGGTGCTTGCTGCTGGCAGCAAATTTCATATTGCCTGATCCAGGCTCTGGTGTAGTGTAGGCAGCTTCAAGCTCCGGCCGTTTCCAGCTCATCTCAATGCACCGGGGCAAGAAACTATCATGCAGCGCCCGGCTCAGTGCGATCTCCAGCCGTGGTGGGTTTTTTCACAATAAGAAAGTTCTACAAATCTTCCCCCAAACGTCAGCCTGCTGAGGCAGCCTGGAAGGGGTCGGCTTCAGCTCCTGTATTGTTTCTCCCTGCAGGAGAGAAATTACTGTCCTATTTCTTCATGCAAAAATGAGGTATTGGAAATAGGCTGAAGGGGAAAGGAGCTGGATGGGTGCCCCAGAGACCTCACCATCTTGGAGGATGGCAGCCTGGTCTTAGGCTACTGTCTCTCTGTCCCTTCCCTGGTCCCTCCGTCATTAATACAGAGCTGAGTTTATTGGGTTTGTTATCCGTGCTCCTGCACCAGGCTTCAAACGCTGCCTAGAAGCGTCTGAGCCCGCTGCTGGATCGCAAACCGTCTTGGGATGCTCCAGCCAAGAGGGAGGTGAACTCCACACCTGCTAGCAGGGGAGGGCTGTCGCAGCCAGATGCAAGCTCTTCCCCAGCATTTCCCCCCCTTCTCCTTGCCCTAGCCTCAGGCCAAGCAGGGAAAATCCTTCAGCAGGACCCCAGCTGGGGCTGCTGGCTGCTGGCTTTCCATGGCAACGGTCCATCAGGGGGTCGGAGTCAGCAGCGAAAAATTCTGCCCCTTCCTTCCCTCGCCTGGGCTGCCAGTCGCTATTTTGATTGCATTCCTGGGGAGTTGGGCTGCAGATGTGGTCGCCTTATCTTGGGAAGGTCTGAGTCAGTTTTTCCCTGCGTGATGGAGCAGGCAGCTGAGGGATGGAGGGAGGAATAAATAGCTCCTGAGGTATGCCGGGGATGTCCGTCCCTGGGGACAAGGTGATGGGCCAGGAGCCTTCCACCACCCACGATCCTGGACTTGTGGTGCCCACATGGCACGGCACGTATGTAGGAGACAAGGGAGACGTCTCCACTGAGCAACCTTCATACATCCTTGACATCTTGGCCAAGGGAAGAGGGGGTTGGCTCAGGACCACCTGTACTGTGGGCTAGATCCTGCTCCCAGGAAGACTTGAGGAATACATCCGCGGGGAGGAACCACATTCACCCCACCAGTACGTATCCGGGACGTGTGCGCTTGCCGCTCCTCGACACACCAGCTGACGTGTCAGTTCAAGAACTGATTCCCTCCAGCTTTACATGGGTGTAACTGAGAACAGGATCCAGCCCCAGGGACCAGAAACATTTATTCACTGACTGTCCCCCATGCACTGCCATGAGCAGATCTGCATCCAGGTGCTACTAGCAGAGCTCAGGGTGCAGCACCCTTGATGGTGCAGCTGCCTGGCTCCGGCATGAAGGCTGGAGGTGGGACAGTCGCTCTGGGTCTGCTGGTTGCTTTACTGAAAGCGGAGCTGCTTTCCTCCCTTCCTCGTGGAGATGATGTCCTCTGATTGCTTTTCTGCCCAAGAAGCTCACTCCTAGATGCTTCACCATGGAGATGCGATGTTTCCGTGCCCAGCAAAGCTGTTGGGGAATGGTGAAGCTGTGGTGTCGGGTCCACGTTTCACGCTGTAAGCTGAGCTCCTTCTGTAAACCAGGACTCAGCCTGCTTGGAGCAGAGGGAAGGTCTTGTGTAAGGTGCTGTTATCAGTCCAAAGCATTAACCCCCGCAGAGGTCACGCACTGAATAATCATCAGGCCAATTTAAGAAGAAAAAATAACCACATCAAGTGTTAAACACATTGCAAGTTTTCCTGCTGTCGGTGGGATCCTCAGCTTGGGTTTTCCAGCATTTCCCCAAAGTCTGGCAGGGAGCAATTCTGCTTTGTTGTCCTTTTTACTCTGCTTTCTCCAAATGAGAGCGGGGTTTGTCATGCAGATCCCTGGCTCCAGGAGATCAAAGGCTTTTGGGGATGGGTGGCGGGCAGGGAAGAGGGCAGGGAAGACCCTTTAGTGATGGAGGGTGCAAAAGGCAGGGCCTGGAGGAAGACACAGGACACCTGGGGCTGGCTGGTGGTGGTAGTGGCCACCGTGTCCTCTGTGCCAGGACCTTGGGCAGCAGCACCGGGTTCAGCCCGTGTGGGGCTGGCCGGGCACCACGGGATGTCCCAGTGCCATCGGGGCTGGGGTCTGAGCTGGCTTCCAGTCTCTCATCTTGGAGCTGCAGCCGGGAGCCAGGGCTCGGGAGAGGGTTTCTATAGCAACAGCTGCCACTCACTCCCCGTCTTGGATGTAAATTAGTTAGGATTTTATTAGTGTGCAGAATTTCAAGAGGCCGGAGCTAGCAAAGAGGCCTGAGGAATTTGGGACAGGAGTGTGCGAGGGGAGCTTGCCCCAGCACCGTCAGGCAGTGCTGGTTTAGGAGCATCTTTAGAACTTTGGACCAAGGCAGGTTTTGGGGTTTTCTGAATTGCCTGAATGCCTGGCTTTTCACCCGGGTGACAGCATGTACCTCTGAAACAGCTCTGGGTTTTCCACGTCTCGGGCAGGTGGCTGGAGATGGGGCGCAGAGGCAGTGAGCTGCACCAACCCCAGGAGAAGCAGATGGGGTGGGCTGACTTGCCCCGAAGCCTGGGAAAGGGAGGGCTGTGGGGTGACTGCCCAGGGCTGGTTGGTGGATGTGACCCTGACGGAGACAACACTGAGGCGTGAAAGCCCAAAGCCCCTCTCTTTCTTGGAAACTCCATTGGGAAGACCGACAAGGACATGTTGATGGTGACGAGTCTGATAATATTTATTAGAAACTCATCTAGCTGCACTTTACATTTGCTAGAGCAGCACTTTGTGGCTGTAGGCAGCTGGACCAATACATAAGATGCTTCTTGTCTCACAGATCTCGCAATCCAAATTGAAGCATCAGGTAAGGAAGGAGTACAACCTCATGGGGTCCAACGTGGAGTCACTTGGAGCATCAACCTGCCAGAACTGGAGAGCTTCTTCCAGGCCCTGGGCTGGGCAGCTCTGAATCTCCAGGTAGAACTTCCCATACCTCTTTACCTCCCTTTTGCAAAGTGGTTCCTTAAGAGTGCTAACAGAGTGAGACCATCCTGAGTGACCACAGCTGGTGCAGCACTGCCTCTAGAGGGTTTTCAATTAAAAGCTCGATGATGAAGCTATATGATGCTTCAGCAGAGTGTTGGTGGCTACCAGCGATCTTCTGAGTTGAAGAGGTGAGCAACTGGGGCTTTTTGAGAGCCATGGGTAGGGCTGCAGCAGGGGTTCTTGCTTGGTCAAGGGGTCTGCTGGGTGTTTGATTGCCCTGAGTCATGGGGCTCCTTGTTAGTGGGATCATGACTGGTTGTTAGATGGGATCAGCTCCTGCTTAGGCTTCCCTGTGGACATCCAGATTTTTTGAAGGAGCTGGAGCTGACTCTGGAAAAGTGGTCCTGGTTGTGAGTGCTCCTCTGTTGGGAACTGTCCTCTTTGCATCCTCAAATGTAAGCAAATAATGAGTGTGATTGTAATGCCAGTTGCTGCCCCCAGACCAAGAGTCTGGTGTAAAACTTGTGTGAAAAAGATCTTGATTTCTATGTGTTTTCCAGTTTCTGTGTGGCTAGGAGCCATATTTTCAGAACTCATATTTTCAACTCTTTGCCTCTAACCATGAGGGCTGTGAATTTTCCTTTTTAATGAAAGAAGAGGTTTGGTTTTTTCCCTTTTTTTTTTTTTTTTTTTTCCTCCTCCTTCCATAACTTCATGGCTCTGGGATCAGGGGCTTTGTGGAAGTCAAAAGGTTTTGCAACACCTTGTGATGGTGCTGTGATATTTGCTAACACTGGGTTATAGTTGGATGATGATGTGTAAAGTTTATATATCTAGTGTAGATATAATATGAATGTGCTTGTGTGCAGCAAAAAAGAGGGCTGGAAGAGTCCTTAAAATATGAGAAGTGTGGGGCTGGGCTGGCTGGTTGGCAAGTGTCTACTTGATTTGGAAGGGGGGGGTGGAAAAAAGCCAGAGTTTTGATGTTTTGGGAGTTTGTCATGCTGCAAAACAAATCACAGAGGAGTGACTGATGCTCAACTTGGATGGGTTGTGCTGGGATCAGAGAAGGAGTTTTCCTGCCCGATCCTGTGCAAGTGAGGCTGGTTGCAGATCAAGCCAGCTGCAGTCAGTGCTTGGGGGGCACCTTCTTGGCCTAATCCATAAATACTGATGTTGTAATTACTATAAAAACCTGCTCTTCTCTTCCGGCATGGTGTTTATCCTCTGGGCTTAGGTAGCACTTTTTTTGTTGATTTGCCCTCTCCTTCACCCTCCCCCTCCTTTTAATTCCTCAACACACTGTGGAAATATCAATTAATTAATCTGAGTAATAGTTATTATTCAGGAACCGATCTGCTATCATGGCTTGCACTGGTATGATGAAAATAACCAGTTCAGGTGCTGAGAAATTTGGGTTATCAGTGGAGCTGGGGCTGTTGTTCCTTCCCTGGCCATGTGCCCCAGCACAGGGCATGGTCAATGCTGTTGGGTTTAGCAGCAGTCTCCTCCCTGCCCAAAGGCTGTGTTGGCACAACCACTGCCTGCTGGAAAGTGCAGCCTTTAAGGCAGGGGTTTGCTTTCAAGATAAATTGGCCTTTTGTAGGGGACCCTGTCCTAAGCATGATGGAAATGCCAAATGTGCTGATAATGCAACTTGAAACAGATCCACGGGGACTTTGCATTGGTGTCTTGAATGTTATTGTGAGTAGAAATGGAATTGGGTGGTGCATGGGGTAATTGGGCTGTGAACTCTGCCAGTGGGTCAGTGCCGATCTGGGAAGTGTGATGCAGGGTTGATATGGGGGTGCTGACTGGGGATGGTGAACCTCTCCCCTGATTTTGATGAACAGGCAAGGATTTGATCCCTATGAGGCATAGGAAGGCAGCGCAAGCTGTGTTAGCCAGGAGACCGGGGCTCTGGAGACTCTGGTTTTGGTGCCCCAGGATGAGTTTGGGCTCTAAATCTTGGGATGAAGTGACCCCAAGATGGTTGCGTCTGTCCCACTTGTGGGACCGAGCAGGAGCATGCACAGCACGAGAGATGCAGTCTGGCCGTGAGCTGAGGGAGACCTTCCGAGTCTTCACCATCCTGATAGTTTCCAAAATTAGAGCGAGACCTTCCTGGGCTGTAGAGCTGGGGGTTTTGGGCAGGCAGTTGCTCTGCTTGGTGCCTGATGGGGACAACACAAACCCATTGGGAAGCGGGATGACTGCTCGATGCTTGGTGTTAATCAGTGTTTTGGAGGATGGTCATCCCCAGGAGCAGTGGGCTTTGTCTGAGTTTGCAGGAGGGGATGTAACGGTTTAGGGACACCCGGGTGCCCTCTCTGGGTTTGGGAGGAGGAGGCCCTCAGTGAGCCCCGGTTCAGAGAACTGACTTTTGCTGAGAGCAGCTAATCGTGTGCTAACCCTTGAGCACGTCCTTCAGCTCCATTGAAGAAAACAGACTTTAAGTGCATGCTTGAATTTAAGTGCATGGCTAAGTATGTTCCCGTTCCCAGGCCTCAGATAGGGTAACAATTGCTGTAGAGAAGATGGCCAGATAAATCAGGAGATAACATGGCAACACGGCCACGAGCTCATTCCCATCTCGCACGAGGCTGACTTCGGGGATTAGCACCGGGCTGCTTGCTTTGCAGCCCCAGGGATGGGGCTCTGGATCTGTCCTGCCTCTTCACCATCTCGTGAAGCCTCGCTGTATCCTCCTCCTCATTGCAGGCTCCATCCTCCCCTTTCTCCGCGTGTTGGCCCCTCTCCCCAAGGCTGCTCCATCTCTCCACTGCCACCCCGCTCTGCCTGCAGAGCAGAAAGCGCATGGCCCAGATATTTTATTTCACATCAGCACAAACCCAACCCAGCCCTTTCCATGAGATGGCTCAGCCGGGCATGGCGTGGGCAGAGCCAGCCCTGCAGCCAGGCAGTGGGGGAGACCCCCAGGGTGCCCCTACCCCTTTCCAGGGTTGCAATTCCCCCTCTGTGGCCGTGCATCTGGCTGCTTTGGGCTGGCCGGGAAGCTGGAGCCTGTGATCAGCTCAAAAGGCAGCAACAGCAGCCTCTGCTTTTCCACACGTTGGTATTTTTAGCTCTGCTGTGCATTAGCGTGCAGGAGCTCAAACTGCGAAGCCTGGCTGAGGTTTTATCTGTTGTGACAGCCCTTAGGGCTGTAGTCAGACACCCTCTCGCTTGCTCGCTCCCTCTCTCCTTTTTTCTTTTCCTTTTTTTTTTTTTTTTTTTTTTAAAGTTTGCAGCTCGGATCTGCTCTCTCCTTGTGGATGCATGGTGCAGCTGTCAAGACAAGGGACCAAGGGTGGGAAATAGGGTCCAAAATGTGGTCTGAGCCCTTTTACGAGGGAGCTTTCTTCAGATCCTTTCTGTATTTTTCCATTCCTCCTTTCTGCTGCTGTCAGGGTTGGAGCTGATGTTGCAGGATTAGGTGCTGGCTCGCCCCTGCTGCCCTGCCCCAAAGGGTCTCCAAAAAGCTGTGCTGGGTGACAGCTACGCAACTATTGGGGACAGCAAAATGGAGAGCAAAGGCCAGCCCAGTCCCGTGTGCATCTGCCAGAGCTCGGCAGATCTAGTGCTCTCACTGCTGCTCCTTTTTCCAAACTCCTTGCATCCACACCAGTGGTTTAGAGGACAAATGTTGCCTCTCTTTGGGCTCCAGGTGCCCCAGAGCATCAGGGAAACATCAAAGTACCTTGCAAGCCTTGCTGGGTTTCAGCCCAGAAGATTTTACTGTGCTTAAATGGCATGTCTGACCTCCCTTGAGAGAACAGGACCCTTGAATCCACCCTCCGCCCTGGATCTGTACAAACACCCAAGCCTTGGTTTGGTTTCTAAGGAGGGTTTTCTTTATTATTTCTCTTCCTGAGCACCCCTTGAGCCGTTCTGGAGGAGAGGGACTTTTCCCCCAGCTCCCAGTGAGCTGCACGAATGTGAAGCATCTCCTTCCCACCCCAGTACCTCTGAAAAATTGGCTGGAAATGGGGTGACAGAAAGGCAGCCTTGGTGATGCCCTTCAGAAGGGTGAGGAACCGAGGTGCTGACCAGACTTTGGCTTTCTAGCCTGCTCAGCACCCTGCCTGCCACGCCAGGCTCTGCTCAGGTAAGTCTGAGTCCAAACAGGAGCAGAAGTTGCCTGAAAATCTGGTGTCCCTGGAATTTGTCCAAGGTCATGGGGGAAGTCAGGGACAGAGGCAGGAATGGGATCTGGCTTCCTGTCCCACGTCTCTAGCCTTCCTCTTTAACCCTTAGCACATGCCTGCTTCACATCATTCCAGCTGGAGCTTCCTGGAATCCTGCACCCAGGTCTTGGGATGTCCATGCCAACCCTGATGTCTCCTGAATGGGAACAAGGACCCCCTGCAGGGGGGGCTGGGTCCTCCTGCTTTTCCTTCATGGGAAGGGCTTCTTTTGGGTGCTCAACCAGAGGGTGTTAAGGAAAATGTATATCTAGGTAGAAAATAATGATTTGGCATTTTTGCAGCATTTACTGCCTGAGGAGACCACAGCAGCACTGCAGCAGTCCCAAGGTGGACCAGGGCTGCGTGTCCCCAGAAGGAGATTGGTGTATGGATGCTGAGGGAGCTGGAGGGAAGCAGAGAGGGGAGAGATGTTTGTGGTGGGTCATGGGCTCCTTTTTATGTCTGTCCACGCCACGTTTCTTTCTGGAGTCGCATCATTTGCAAGCGCAGCAGGCTTGACGTGCGGCAGCTCCCGCATCTTTGCCCGAGCTGGTGCTGGTGGAGACTAAAAGGCTGCAGCTATGGGTCAGAGGATGCTGTGGGCACAGGGAGCTGCCAGGAGCCAGCCTTGTCATCCACTTATCTGGGTATAAACCCAATGGGGGAGTCCAGGATGTCTCCCTGGGTCATCCTGCTTCGTTTGCATTGATGAGGTGTGGAGGTACATCCCAAAGTTTGTCTGGCAAGCCCACATCTTGGGCAGCTTTTCTAATTAACTGTCCCCTCACTGTGCTTGCGCTGTTCTCCCTGCCCCAATTCCTCCTTTTCTTTGCTGGCAGCAGCCAATGCTGTGAACCACAGAGACTAACTAACTGCACAGTGCTCCCAGCTCAACCTGCAGCAGGGATCTCTGGAAATATCTGGTGTCTTTGCCCTTTTGCAGAGAGCACCCAGGGATGAGGATTTTGCAGCTCAGCTTGCGGGGCTTCACTCTGGTGGTGTTTTCTTCGTGCAGGTTGTTTGTGTGATGTGCGAGTCCTTGGTAGCAGCCACAGCGTGGCAGGTACCTTTGCACAGAGCTTTGGCATCCCCCAAACAGCCCCTGAGCAACATCATGGGGTTAGGCTGCCATCCTCCTCCTCCTCTCCCCCAATCTCCTGGGGAAGCCCCACTCGTGGCTCCAGGGGATGGATGCAGATACTCTGCATTAGCAAAGAAACTGTACAGTCCAAAAACCCAGGTTTGGAGCTGCTTAATCCTTTCTGTGTTCTTCCCTTTGCCAAGGGAAGCTGCTAATGGCAGCTGGAGCTGGTTCCTGGTGTGCATAGTGACTACCCACACCCTCTGCCACTGCAGCATGGGGTCAGAAGCCATCCTTCTTCCAAGGGCTTTGACACCTGAGTACCTAGATGAGGTCTAGGAGAAATTAAACATTGCTTGTTTTATTTCCAGATGTTAATCTGGGAGATTAAGGACTTGGGGGGGGGGGGGGGGGAAGGAGGAGGAGGATAGAGGAAGTTGGTACTTTAGGGGCTTTTAAACTTTAAAAACACCCTGTGGCATCCATGTTAATGCATCTCCCTGTGTTAATAGAAGTCCTTATGGACTTCCAAACACCCTAAAAATTGGGCTCTAAGATGCTGTCTGATGTCCCTGTGGAAGACAACAGTGAAGCAAGGGGTGCCACAAGGGATGCCCACTGCCGCATGGCGCTTCCCTCCTCTAGCCAGCTAAGCAGTTCCCGTGCCATCAGACCAGTCTCTCGGGCATGCTGGCTCTCCTGGCCCTGTGTCCTGGCAGAGGGCTGGATATAGGCAAGTCTGTGTGGGGACAAACCCCAGTGACTCTGGGTGTACTTGGTGCTATAAAGCAGACTGTCTCCCCTGCTGCCTTATAATCTTGAGCTTCCCAGGCTGCAAGCGGTTCCTCTGCTTGCACCCAAAACCACCCACTCTTCACTCATCCCACTCCTTTGCCTCCTTGCTCTGCAGTTGTCTTGGGCTCTCAGCACGGCCGATGCTTCGGCACTGCCAGGAGTTTGATCTCCAACTGCTTTCTGGCCCCCTTGTGCATGTGGGCACCAGGAGGGGGGCCGAGAAAGCAGGGAAGAGATGCACAGCAGGAGAAAGTCTTCAGGGATGGAAGAAGGATGAGGGAAGCAAGGAGGGGGGAGAAAAAGTAAGAACAGGGAGGAGGAAGGATGCTGCCTTGTCTGTTCTCGGATTTATATTGGTTGAGTTGCACTGGGTTAGCTAAAAGTGGTGCAGAGCTGCCTTCCCCTCCCCTTTCCTCCAGGCAGGCACTCCTATTTGGGGTTGAATGCCTTAATTCACTTCAGCTTCAACCTGCTCCTAATTGACTTAAACCACATGGAAAGAAACTCGGCTTCCCCAGCAAGTGGCTGCAAAATTGCACCTTCAGTTAAGTCAGCATGATTCTGCGTATAAAGAAACCTGGAGCCTGGCACAGATGTGTGCAGGGATAACTGTGTGCCGGGGGTTGTGCCGAGCTGTCCAGAGCCCCACTGGGCTGCTCCTCTCTGGCAGGGTTTTGGTCTGACCCTGAGCGAGTTGGGATTTGGGAGTGATGCAGGGGCTTTGAGTCAGTGGGATTTGGCTGTTGGAAGAATTGCTGTTTCTTCTCATTCCTCTCTCCTCTGTCCCTCTTCTCCTGCTGCAGATGTCTGCTATAAAAAAGAAGGAAAAAAAAAAAAACCCAAACCCCTCCCCAAATGTCGTGGTAATGCTTACTGGAGGGCTGTTTCTGCTGCACATCTGATATGTATGACAGGGTCAGATTAACCCAGCCTCTGATTTCCAACCACAGCTATTCTGAAGGCACCAAAACCAATGCAAAACACCCCAAAGGGACAACTTTGTCCTGGCAAGTTGCTGGGCAGGCAGGATGAGCTCATGGCGCTCTGCGGATGTGCCAGCCTGGTGCTCGGCAGGGCCAAATGCTAGGCAAGAAAGAGGAGATCTTACTTTGGAGATGAATCTGGTCTCCTCATAGTTGGGCTTTCAAGGGGCCAGAGACTTTCCTTTGTATTTAAGGTTGGGGCTTTCAAAGGGCAAAAGGAGAGCAGGGATGTTAAGTGGAAGAAAGTAGCTAACGCCAGGGGATGCTCTCAAAACCCTTCTTCCTTGTGGAGGGCTCTTTTGTCACACCTGGACACGCTGCCTGAACTGAGGGCAGGAAAGGTGCTTTTTTTTTTCTTTTTTTTTTTTTTTTTTTTTCCTTTCTTCCCCCTTCCATTCCTTCCTCTTCCAGCTCCTCTGCATCCTCCGTCACCATTTTGGCCTTGCTACATTTCTCTCCCTCTGTTTAAGTCTAAAACCACTGAGTTACCCATGGTTCTGGCTCAGCTAGTTTTTTGGTGAGACATTTAGCCATCTTAGGCCCTAGCAAATGGGGCTGGAAGGGACCGCTGAAGGCTGACATACCCTGATGGCAGGAGGAGTTACACCCAGACAGTGTTTAACTTCTCCCCAGCAGTGAAAGTCCGTCACCCTGCGCAGGGCTTCTCCCCGGGTTTCTCTGGGTGAGGTCTGCGTCCCAGGACAGCACCGTTCCTGTGCCATGGCTACCGAAAAAACTTGATGCCTGCTCTTTGCAATGGGAGGTTTTTGAAGGCATCGGGGCTGAAGATGCTGGAGGCGAGAACGTTTCCCAGGGCAGGATAGGGAAAGCGAGGTGCATGCGGGGACCCCCTCGGTACAGGGCTCTGCTCCCAAAGCCGGTGCTGTGCCCCACCAGGCAGGGTACCATCACCCCTCCCTGGGGCTGGGGGGGCCTGTCAGCGATCCCCCTGGCTGTGCTGCACAGGGGGGACCTTATGAGCACCCCTTGTAAATCTCAGGTCGGCACTGGCTGGGACCCTCCCTGGGATGGGACCCGAGTGGGAAATCGGGGTGAGAAGGGGTGGAAAAAATACCCCCCAAATCCCCATGGAGCGGGAAGCAGAGTCGGGAGTGAAGCTGCTCAGCTGATGGGGTTGCCATGGTGACGCGGCAGTGAGGAAGAGGAAAAGGCAGAAAATAGCCCGATGCAGGGCTGAGACCTGCGGGAGCCCCGGCCTGGCAGCCCCCTGCATCCCCGGCCCTATTTCTGTCCTCCTTTCTTTCTCTTTTTGCATTCTTCCCCTCATACTATTTGATTTTTCTCAAGCCAGAATCACCCCTCTCTGAGGAACCATCAAGGTGGCAGGGGCAACCGGGGGGTTATTTCTTTGCGGTACTGGGGGGGCTGAAGGGAACGCGTGAAGGATGCTCCTCTGTAGGGCTGGATGCGGCCAGGTCTGTTCCTTTTGGGGCTGAAGGTTTGGAGGCAGCTACGTCACCCACAGAGGACTGAAATGGGTCCAGGGTTAGGGTCATGTTGATGGTGGAGGACCTGGCATGGTACCTGGAGATCCCAGGGGCTGGCACAGGTTTGGTGGAAATAGTCTTCTACCCATGCGAGCCAGGTTTTGTTTCCCAGACCATGCGTGGGTCAGGTTGGGTCATCTGTTGTCTCCTGAAAGGTGATGCCCACTTTTAAGGAAGGAAAGAGGGTTTGTTTCACGTGCCAGATTGTTTTCCTCTTTGGGAAAGTGATGCTTTGTAACCACAGCCAGTCATTTCCCCTCCATGAGTCAGGCTGGGGCCTCTTGCAGGGTGTATATTGGGACTAACCGTTGAGCTCAAGCTTGCTGTAAAGGAACAGAAACCCAGGCTGGCTACAAGAAGAGACAGTGTGTCCTTGTGCCAGGTCCTGTGGGGTTTGACCTATGAAACAGTACCACCCACCCATGCTCTTTGCTTTATCAATGACAAATACTTACTTTAAAGGTCCGGGTCACAGAGTCTGGTGGCCATGAATCTCAGCTTTCAGTAAAAAAGTAAAGGTAGTCTTTCCAATTCTTGGGGCCACACCAAAAAGCAATGAAGGAAAATGTGACCTCCTAAAGCATCAAAAAGCAGAACATATGCCATAACCACCCCCAACTGAGCGCTCTTTAGACACAGACTCTTTTAGACCCTCCTCATAATTTTGTTTAGGGCTTGGCAATGACAGGTGAGTGCCAGAAGCGGGTGGTGCTGCAGATGGGGAGCTCATCCTGCTTCCTCCTCCTCCTCCTCCTCCTCCATCCACCTCTCCCCTTTCTCACCTCTGCAGCAGATGCCAGCACTGCACCTGGACACGAGCACCTGTGCACGGAGCTGCAAGCGCAGATGCACTCCATGCGCACCAGCGTGTTTGTGTTGGTATCCGCAAGCGCCTGCACAGCGTCTAGGCGTGCTTTTCCCTTTCTCCTTCCCCTCACTGCGGTTTTGCTCCAGCAGAAACCTTCGTGGAGCTCCTACCTTCTTCCTGCATGGGAAGAAGCTATTGCAGCATCTCTCAATTTTCCCTGCCTTTGTGCCCATATGACATCAGGCTGTGGTCTCTAATAACTTGTGCTGACGCTTGGTATCCAGATGGCCCAGCTAATAGGGCTCGGAGCAGTAAATCTGCATTACTGTGGCCGGTCTCGCTGTTCCTCACCGTGGCCCTGACCCTCACCTCACCCAGGCACTCCTCCCTGGGAGGCCAGAGGGGAACAGGCATCCCTGCCGACGCCGGTGATGCTCCTGGCACAAAGGGAAAGCGTTGGGTCCTCCTGGCCTTGTCAGCTGTTGTTTTGGAGGATGGCTCCTCTCGCGAGTGGCTAGGGCTGTTCCTCCCTTCCCTGTAATTCCCAAGGGCTTTTTTCAGACAACCCAGCTCTTGTTCCCTAAGGAGGTGCCTGGATAGTTCTATCTGGTGAGCTCACACCTCTATGTGAACCGCCCCACATAAACTGTCCGTTCCCTCCCTTCTCCCTAAGCTAAGGACGGTGGGGGGAAGCACGCACAGGGAGGTTTCCAGGCGTTGGGGTTTTTAATGGGAAAACATCACACCGAGGAAGCAGAAAGCTGCCTGGGATTGGAAAATGGCCTCGGAGCTGTGGCAAATGCTGCAGGATCAGCCTTTTCTATCAACTTGCCCACCACAGCCTGGAAGTATTTTCAACACGAGTGTTTCTCTGTGCAGTCTAAATATTAAGCAGAGCTTGGCTAAGAGTTCACTTAAACCAGGGATGGACAAATATCTGAAGGTCATAAACACCCAGCTGAGTAATTATTTAGAGTGGTCTAAGGGATATAACTATGGGTAATGGGATGAAAGGAGGAGAGGAAAATGCAGCGTAGTTTGAGAAAATTCTCTCCAGTACCCTGCTTAGTGCTGCAGAGGGAAACATATAGGTCCTTGATAAACCTGGGGGGGTGATTTATGGATTGATACGTGAAATGATGGTGAAGTCCCCAAGGAGAAGTGGTGAATGCTCCATCTCCCGAGACTCTGCAAACTCAGCTTTGCAAATCTGGTAGACCAGGGGACACTGAGCACCAGGGCGGGAGAGGAGCTGTTTCACTGACAGATATTGTTGGCTGATGACCAAATGACTAGAAACTGCCCACAAATAAGTTTAGGCTGAAAGCTGAGGAGCTGGTTTCTGGTGAAGGGAGGGGATGAGGCTCCAGGCTAGCCCCGCTGGAGCGGGTGAAAAAGCCAGTGGGTCTGGAGATGGAGCAGCTCGCATGTGGGGCAGAGCCGGCTGCGCAACCCAGCTGCTCACAGGCAACAAATGCAGCAGCCTCCAAGCAGTACTAAATTCCTTTAGATGTGCTCTGTGAGGCCAGGTCCATCCTCATGTCTCCGCTATTATGCTACTAATAATAATCAGAGCTCAGGGAGAGCAACAATCTTCCTTGGCAAACATCTAGACATTCCCCAGTTCATCTGGAGAGCTGCTTCTAACTTTAGTGGATGATGCATCTTGTAACACTAGGGCTTATGTCTGTATTTTGTGAAAATATACCCCCAAAATTGCTGGTATTGGTTTGAGGGATTGGCTGAGTTATCTCTGTGGTCGTTTCTACCTGGGCATCAGTTGCCTGGGAGCTGGCTGCATCCTCTGCCCAGGTGAGGTGGGTGCCAGGCACCAAGACAGAATCTTCTCATCTGATCTCCCTTTCTTCAAAAGCTAACTACAAGAAAAATTAAAACATGGTGCTGTTTTTAGAAAGCACTTTGCGCAGCCGAGAGTGGTGTTTCCGGAGGATCCTCCCTCCCCCGGCGTGTCCCACTCCGAACGTGGGATGTGCGATTGCTCTCCTTGGGCTTTCTCCTCTCCAGATGGACAGTTGAAAGATGTCTTGAAAGGACACGGGGAGATCAAGGGCTGCGAGTGTGAGGAGTGAGGCCAGGGGCTGACACGGTCCTTTTTGGTGTCATGTTCAGCTTATCTTCCCTCAAGTAGGTGCGAGGGCGGCTGCTCACGGCCCTGTACGCCTGCCTGCGCGGGAAGGCAAGCGGCCTGGGACAGACGGATAGACCGTGGGAAGCAAGGAAGGAGGAGCGAGGGACTTTTGGGGGGGCTGTTTTGTGAAGGTTTTGGTGTGCTCCCAGCATCTGCAGTGTTGCCTTCCTGGGGCTCTCGGTTCCCGTCTCCCCGCTCCCGATGCCGGCAGGAGCTGGGCTCAGGGCACGGCCACGCTCCGGCTTCCCTGACCCCTGTCCCAGCAGGGTATTAACCACCTCCTCCCGTGCCGGTTTGTGCCACTTTACTGCCTCCTGCTCCCCAGCGATATTTTACATCTTGCCCAGTAATGCTTGGTTTCCTTAATAGTGTCTCATGTGGGATTTTATCAAAGGCTTTAGGACAATCTCAATAAATTATATCTACTGATTTCCCTTTATCCATTGTTTTGTTGATTCCATCAGAAATCCTCTCCCAGAGCGGACGTGCAGGCTTTGCCTTTGAGAAGCCACCCCAGCTTGTTCCATTTCTATCTTAGCCATTTCATGTTTCAATTAATTTTGAAATATTGAATTATTGTTCTCAATAGCCCTTGGAAGGGACAATCTGAGGAGCAACACTGGCTTGCATTGCACCTAGGATCTGCACGTAGAAATCATAGTTTCTGGTCTTGGGCACCAAGAGGGGATGATTTTGGTGGGATGTTTGCAGAAGTGGTGCTCATGTTGAGACACTGTCCCTGCTTCCAGAAGCTGGGAATCTCCCAGCAGTGAAGGGATGCATCTGAAATAATCCACGCTCCAAAAAAGCCCGGCTCGCTTCGGAGCACAAACACAGGAGGTTGCTCATTCCCCGTGATGTTGGCTGAGCACTGACTTGCTCCAGCTTTGTCCTTGAAAATCCAAAGAGTGGGAGTTTGCCGCCAGGCTGGCTGCGGCGGTACGGAGCGAGGAGGAGGCGGCGAGACCAGCCCGTCAAGGGTTAATCATTTCCATTGCAATTGTGTCATCTCTTTGGGGACCTCTCGCTCATTTTGCGAGCGGGCGCTGAAAGCCGAGGCGCGGGGGCTCGTTCTTATTCAGCTGCACGCAGCTTCAGAAGCACCGGACAGCCGCGCAGCTGGGCTCGGCCACCTCGGCCTTGCAGATGGATGGAGAAAAAGGATTTGTGTGCCTGCGTGTGCTTGCGTGTGCTTGTGCGCGCGCGCGTGTGTGTCTGAAACCTAATTGTCTGCTGTCTAATCCGTCAGCCGGGGGGACAGCTTGCACAAGCCCCTTCCAGGCAGGCTGATAAATGCAGCGCTGCCAGGCCCCTCTGCGATGTAGTTTGGTTTAATTGGGATTGCTACGTGCACGGACTCGGCGTGCGCGGAAGGGATGCCGCGCATGGGGAAGCGTGGGGCCGGGCTCCCAAGGGACGGGCCCCTGTGTCCAGCCAGGCTCCCGGTGGGGTCCGGGGTCCTGGGAAACAGCGTCTGGCAAAGTGACACGAGGGTAACCCAGTACTGGCCTGTGTGAGGTTAAGGGTGGTTCCATGTCGCATTAAACTGGTGATGTTAATAGTGGTGCCGCATGGTCCTGCTCTTATGGACTTTGATCTTGGGGGTCTTCAGCATCACCCACGACTGGGCTGTAAATACGCCTGGCTGCTGCCGTTTCGGGATCACCCCGGGGTGTGATGCAGAACGTATTGACATCAGTGTGCTGGCTCGGAGACGTCGTCTGCCATCTTCAGCGCAGCATAAGGAGCTGTGCAGGGCTGTCCCCTGCCCCGGCCCCCCCGATGACCGGCACCGATGCATCTCTTGAGCATCTCTCAGCCCCGAACACGTGGCAGCTCAGGGGCTCCCCAAGCCAGAGTGGCATTTTGTCTTTAATGCCCCTCAATGGATTTCCCATGAATTTGTCTAGTTGATTTTTGTAAACACGTAAGCTTTAATCATCCCCAGAGAGCTGTGGCAAGGACTTCCACTGCTTAACCATGCACCACGTGAGGAACCACCTCCTCTTGTTTCTTTTGAACCTGCTGCCTCTTAATGTTATTGGATATCTCCTAATTCTTTTATTGGGAGATGCAGTGAGCAATCAATCTCGGCTCACCTTCTTGAGGCCACAAATGTGTCTCTTTAGTGGCTTCTTTTCCAGACTGAGATCTTCCTCCTTTGGACTAATTTTTGATCATCCTACTCCAGACCTTTTTCCAGCTCTGCTGGTGACATCAGTACTCTGCATGTGGTGACATCCTCATTCATTATGTAATTAAAGGTGATGTCACGATTACAGCAGATGGTATTTGCATCAGCATTGGTTGCTTAGTGCGTGTTGATGTCAGGAGATCCTTGTGTCCTGCCCAGTCACAAGAACTTCTCACGAAGCTGCTGATCCTCAACCTAGGGGTTTAATAACAGTATTTTGCCTTTGAGTTCCATGGCTGAAAGAGACAGGGCCCAGTTATTATTTCTCAGGAATCACGCGCTGTGCTTTGTAAGATACTGCTGACTGAGAAGAGTGACACGTCCATGTTGTTTCACCCTCCAGGTTGGTACCCACCAACTCTTCCATCATAAACTCACATCAGGTTTCCGGACAGGTGATTTGAAGGAATCACATTTGCAGGTGAGGAATGACAGGATGGCAGGCTCTGGCTACTTGTGTGGCCATAGACATCTCCCTCATGGCTGGAAAACCAACTGTGTGGTGCTGCTTTATCCCAGACCCGAGCAGGGTCCCAGCGGTGCTGCAGGGTTTGGAAGCCGAGGGGCAGGAGCAGGGTGCCCAAGCCCAGGGTTGCCCCGGTCCGGGCTGGGTTATGGTCTGGCACCTCCATCCCATTCACCCCGTGCTCCCTGCCTGGCATGGTGGGAGCCCCTGCCCGCAGCTGCCCCCCGTCTCGCACGCACTCGGGCAGGATTGTGGTGCACCGACCGACCCTGGCCCATCACCCTGCACTCCTACTGCTGCTATCTGCTTCCCCATCCCTCCTCCTCCTCCCTCTCCCTTTCTCCCTTTGCCCTCTCTTCGCTTCTCTTTCTCTCTCCACACCTGCTCCTCTCCTTCCCTCCCCTTTTCTCCTTCCTCCTCCCCTCGCCTCTCTCTCTATCCTCTTATCTCATCCCCCTTGTTTTTCTCCTCTCTGCCTGTCCGGCTGATTTACATGCACGCTGCGTTGAAGCAGCTCAGCTGGATCTAATGCCTCCTGCCGCGAGGAGCAGAGCCATCTCCGGACTCAGTGCAGCACTTCCCCGGGCAGGGGCAGGGAGGTGCTCTGTGCACCCCACCGCCTTGGCCCACGCTTTGGCTCCTTTCTGCATTGCCTTTTGCTCTTCATCCCCTCTCCTTCCCTTCTACACCCTTTATCCGACGCTGCTGCCCTCGCTGCTGTCTTCTCCATCTCCCCTGCCAGGTCCCCGACCTGTGTGCCCACGCTGCCCAGGTCTCCTCCAGGGTGGGTGCGAGAGGATGGACCAAAACCCTGCTGCCAGCCCGAGAGCTGGGGGCTGGTTTGCTGTAACTGGTGCCATTCCTGTGGCCTTGGCGCTAGTATTGACCTGAAAACCTATTGCTGAATATTCCCAGGTGGAGCCCGTGGGTCCCCCATGCCTCTGCCTGGATCCCGTGGCCAGCGCGGGAGCCCAGAGCATCTCTCCTGCACTCTTGTGGCCCTTGTTGCTCGCAGAGCGAGGATCGAAGTGCCCACGTTATTCCCTGGCTTTAATCACTCCTGTTTCCATTCTGCTGATTTGCATTTCCGCAAGAGGAAGATGCCCTGATTAATATCCCCTCAGAAGAGCTTTATTGCGATGGCTCCTGCCTCTCTAATTGGAAAGTGGTCTTAACCTTTCATGCAAGTGGCTGGGATGTTCCGTACCCGCTAGAAGCCCTGGGAAGGGTCTCGCTCATCCTGAATTTCAGGGGAGTGGGAGGTTTGGAGGATCCAACTCTGCCTCTGACGTGGGGCAGGAACCCCTCTGCCCAAAGAGAGCACTCCTGAGCATCGTACCCCTGATACCAGGGGATGGGACCATCCCCAGCACAGCGAGTTGTCTGGATGGAAATTGAGGGGAGATCGCAGCAGGGGAATGTGCTGGGATGATCCAAAACCAGTGAGCACCCAGTCAGCCCCAAGCAAGCAGCTTAGCGCTCCCCAGCTCACACCCACATGCTAAGTAAGGGCCCATCAAGGAGTGCATCCATGTGGTGTTGATAGAGCTGTTCCTGTTTACCTTCCCGCAGCCGGGAGGCAGGATCCGACCCGGCAGCCGGGATCCTACAGCTCTTGCTCCCCGGGGAGTCCCAGGCCCACCACTAACCCGCACTGGCAGCTTGAAAGCCTGCCTTGCACTTAGCTGCTTTATGATCTTCAAAGGCTCTGAATGCCCAAGGAAATCAGACCTCATGCCTTTTCTTCCCCTGCAGTCCCCAGATCTGGACTCTCATGCAATTTATTATCCCCGACACGTGCCGCTCCCTCCCCGGCTGCGCGTGGGGAGGGAGCATCGCTCTGCCGCGTTTCTTTGGGTACCGGAGCTGGGCCACCCCGGCCGCGGTGCGAAGCTGCTGCTCCTTGCACGCTCCCAATGGCTTCCCACCCCGTGATGCTGAAGGCAGGGCCAGGGAGATGCGCCAGCGTAGGCACTGCCGACTTTGTCCCGGCTTCCCAGCAATGCGCCCGCCGGCCGAGGCTGGCAGCTGCCTGCTCCAGGCGGGTCCCTTGGTCCCCTGCCAGCGGGTTTTGCTGCTCCATCCCTCCAGCCGGGGATGTCGGACCTGCATTGGTGGCTGCGGAGCCTGTTTTGCCTGTGCCCATGGCTGTTTTATTAAGACCCCGACTTGCCTCCCGGGTGCTTTTACCTCCCCTTCCCCAATCCCTCTCCTTCTGAGGTTACAGAAAAGATTTTTTTCTTTAATTATTTTTTAATTTTGGTATTTAAGCTGGTTTAGCAGCTGCAGCAGTGAGTGTTCCTGATAAACAGCCCGGGAGATCCAGAGAATAATCTCTCTGCTTGGTGACGGCAGAGGCGCCTATCGCAGCTGCTGGCAGCACGCAAAAAAGCCGTCCTCATCCACTGCCTGCTCTATCAGCCCAGGGAGGGGAGAAATTGCCTCCATCCTTAATCACAGAATTTGAAATCCCAGCTAGTCTGCACCTTTTATTCTTCAGGTTCACAGGGTTTTGCCGTGTGGGCAGGGGGAGAAATAAGCAGCTCTCGGATGGGAGCAGGAGTTGGAGAAGGGAATGGGAAGAGGTCAGGCGAGCAGCAGCTCCTCTCCCTTTGCTGGGTATCTGCTGGACTCGCCACCCCGTGACACTTTCATGGCACCTCTCTCTTCAGGGAGGTGGGTTAAGGCTGTTTTTTTAATATAGAGTCACAAAATGCCGTCATCACAGGCTAGTGTTTGCTCCGAAGGTTTGCGTAACACTGCTGCGGTTGGAGAAAGTAGGTGCACTGACAGACATGCTTGCCGGAGCCCTAGTGCTGGGGCAGCTCCCTGAGAAGTATCGGGGAAATACAGTAAAAAAGGGTGGATGAAAGGATAGAAAAACACAGGGAAGAGCCAGAGATGCTTTGTTCTTGCCTCAGATAAACACCAATGAGAAAGATGTTCAACCTTGTCCATGTTATAGATCAGGTCAAGTAAAGGAACTGGGTTTGTGGCATAAGAATGGCCCAGATTTATATACATTGTCCAGAGAAGCCGATATGCTGGTGTTGGACTGCAAGATACTGCAGCCTAGCAGGTAATGAACCTCTGTCTAGAGGACATGTGATGCTGAAGCCATAATATCTGTTAGGGGGTAGTTCTGGGGTGCAGGTCAGGGCTGGACATACCCCAATAACCCCACAGTGACTGCAAAGCAGCAGGTGCCTCTGCGCTCTGCTCAGCACCGCTAAGTGACAGCGTGGCACCCGTGCACGTGGGCTGTCGCTGCTGACGGTCTGCTCAACCCAACAGTGGAAACACAAACGCCCGCCATGCTAGAGAGTGGTGTCGGAGTCGCTGGAGATTGCCTTTAATGAGACAGATAAAGCAAAACGAAAAGCAAATTAAGACGCAGGGCTGTGGGAGCTGTCTTGAATGCAGTGCCGTGACTTTCCTGGAGGGAAGCTGAGGTTGCAAATGGTGGCAGAGGCACGGGAGAGGCCATCATAGGAGATGGTCATCTTGCATGGACTCAAACCAGAGAGCAGTTGAGTCCTTTCCAGTGCCTTTTGCAGATATCCTACTCCTCTGCATCCCACTATGGGATACGAAGCAGACCCCCATGTCGCACCTTTGGTCTGAAGGTGCATGAAGAACGCTGTCAGCATAATCCCCTCTCTGCTCCTCTCTCCCCCCTTCTCCAGTGCCTGAGGTGGGTTTTGAAAGCCCTGCAGTCACAGGAGGCAACTTTCCAACCGCATCCCTATGATGGTGATGGAAATCACCAGCTGCCTGAAGCAGGGCTGCTGTGGTCCAGGGCTGCTCAGGACATTGGCAGTCCATCCCAAACTTTCCATTGAACTCAGAGCATCTGAGCTATTTCTGTAAAAATCCTGCGCTGGGTCAGGAGGCAGGAAAGGGGCTTTTGCTCCAGCCAGATCTGTTCTTGAGCAGAGACTGTTTAACACAAAACCCCCTCCTGTTTCTGAGCAAAAAAAAAACGCTCAGGCATTGACTATCAACGTGAGCAGCATTGCTCAGGCAAATGGCGTTTACACCCTGAAGCCTTCAGACTTTCTAGATTTCACCTGCTTCTCTGCAGAAACCCCTTGAGAAAATGTTACCGAACAAGGCAATACTTGGGTGGATAAATTGCCTGGAACAAACGAGCTGGAATTCGTACGATCCCATTCTTCATGTAAGAAAGATGTCACTCCTTAAGCAGTCCCTGGGGAAAGTGCCCACCCTGGGGAGCATCACCCCAGGCTGCCTGTGTTGGCCGTCTCCTGCTTTGGACTGAGCTGCCTGGGTTTCCGTGCACTGCAGTGCTTTTTACCATCCCTTCCCAGGAATCGTGGGGGGGAATCGGAAACAGCAGCAAAGCAAGTTTTCTCCCCCTTTCCCCCCGCTCCAGCCCTGGGCTGGAGGGAAGGGGGATGAGACTGGCTGCTGAACTGGGGTGTCAAAAGTGAGATTTGGTGCTGTATTTTGCTGGTGCTGTGGGAGCCGATCCTGCCACCAAAGGCGTTTTGGGACATGTACCCTCCAGTTGCCATTGCTCGTCCGTCTCATGGTGCAGCTATTTCTGCCTCAACTTTCCAGCAAGCTGCCTCCAACGCTTCCCAGTCTAAAACCACGCTGGTTTAGAGCGCCAGTTTCATCCCTGCTTCCATGTCTGATTTGCATATATTTGCATCGCACACAGGTTTCTGGGAGGGGAGGAGGCACTGGAGAGGCACATCCTTTATTCTGGTTGGGTTTTTTTTTTCTTTTCCCCTTTCAGCAGATTTGTATTTATTTATTTAAACCCAGCGCTATTGCTCTGAGGGGCTCGCTCTTCACTGGGTCCCATGGGTGACTCAAAGGTGGACAGAGATGCCGGGCTGGTGCCCCCAGGCCCCATCCTGGCATCTTTGCTCTTCCCCCAGCCCCATTTCCAAAAGCTCCTCCTGGTCCCTGACCACTGCAGAGCCACAGTCATGTGTCCACAGGTCCCCAGACTCCCCCCACGGAGCACTGGTCCCCACTGGTGCTGGTCCAGCATCCTTCTGTGTTGGAGAACGGTGGATTTAGGGGGAGGTGATGGGCAGGGGGGAATTGGCTTCTCAGGTCTGTATTTTTCCAGTTTTCCAGCCAAATTGGAAATGCAAACAAACCTGTCTTCCCCTCCAAAATCCAGGCAGGCGGAGCTCTCGGTTTTTTGGCAGTGAATCTTCCCTTCCAGGGATGCTCTCAATGTGAAACGCCTCTGGGACTGAATGCAAGCCGGGTGTAAACTTACTGGAATTACCACGCACTATAGGCAATTGCACGGGGCCTGGCGCTCACCCGTCTTCCCATGGCATCTCCTCTGGCGCGCTCTGCTGCTGCCTGGCCTGGGCAGGGGGGTACAGGCTTCCTCGCCCCAGCTCCTGCCTTGCGATGGCCTCGCGGAAGGGAAATAAAACTCAGTTTTCCCCAAGGTTTGCTGTTTTTTCCCTCTCCTCTCTGGTCCCTCTCTAGGTTTGGTTGCCCCCCCCGGCACTCCTGAAGGGCTGGTCCAGCTCTCCCTCCCTTGGGATTTGCCACTTCTCTTGGGAAACAGCAACCCCTTTCCCTTGGGATGGGTTTCATCATCAAGGCCCCATCCTGAGAAGGGAATCTCTCATTTCTCTCCTGCCATAGCCCCCCTCACCTCAGGGTGCCGGGGAGGTGGGCAGCTGGGGTAGTACGTGTTCAGGAGAATGTGGTGACCCCCAAACTGCTCCATCCCTGCGGGCACCCACTGGTGTGAACCTCCAGGAACCGGGCAATGGAGCTGATGCATCTCAGTGTCTTGGTTCTCGTTTGCTGGTGTACTCAGAGAGATTTGAGACTGGGTGTGGGGTTTACCTTACGGGCCATCGTTTCTGATCTTCCTCTGAATTACGGTAATGTGAACCTCTCTAGGGATATTCCACACATGCCCTGTGCTGGGTGAATTCAAGGTGTGGTTTTAACAGAAATTAAACTGATGCATCCCCCCCAACCTTATGTGTTCACTCCTTTCCACATAAGCTGTGTTTCTTCCCAGGTCCTTGCGCCGTGTGGACTGACTGTTGCATGGTGAGAGGGTTACAAGCTGGGTGGGATCCTGGGCTGGCTGGCCGGGAAGACGCACGGTGTCTGCATCCCTGGTGATGCTCGGGGACAGTCCTGCCTGAGGGCTGGGCAGCCTCTTTCCTCTGTGGGGTCATCCTGAACTTGTCAGTCGCAGTCGTCTGACCATCCCTCGCGGGCAGTAACACTGCTGGGGTACAGTTAATATTGCTTGTCGTAAAGAACTTTAAACAAGTGGGTCCAACCAACTCCTCTGCCTGCTTCTCTGTCCTCCTTGGCCTCAGGCATGTCCCTTCGTGTCTCTGCTATGCTGTCCTTTGCCGAAAGAGGGATGGGGTCAAGGTACCTCCTTACCGGCTTACCAAGGTAGAAGGGCAAATCAGCAGGAGAATATCATGTTGGGGTCTTGGTCTGTCACCAACTGGGCTGTGCAGACACTGGACTCCCTTCAGCTGCATTTCTTCCTCCCCCAGGGCAAGATGAGAAGAGACCAGCCCATGTGTATGGATGAGGACAGCAGGACGGGGAAGGTGACAGCGGCCATTAGCACATAGGACAAGGGGAGGTAAGGTGCGTGGTTCCTGGAGCGGCGAGGTGTAGGGCGTTGGGATGTTGGGATGAGAGGGGACCAGCCCTGGGCACGTGGAGCCTCCTGGAATATCTCGCACCTGGCTGGGGTTTAATTTTTTATGCGAACTCCTGTTTGCAGCGAATGTGACGTTGCGGTTCCTGGTATTGCAGAGTGCGGAGGCGAGCTGCTGAGCTGCCGACTGTGCTGAAAGCTGGCTCTAACCGAGCAAGGGGGAGAGCCGGCTGGCTGCGGCTAGCACGGCATGGCATGGCTCTGCCCGCCGAGGGCTCTGCCGTCCCTGTGCGGTGCTGAGGCACCTGGCCAGGGCTGCGTGGTGGGCGGGTGGGTGCTCGGTCGTCGCCAGCCGCAGCCTGGGTACGCAAGATCTGGGCTGCCAACGCAGTAGGGCTTGGCGGATCTCCATGCTGGAGACCATCTCCTTTAAGACCTGGACTCGTGTTATCAAACCCCTGAGCATCCTCCGGGGTGAGGGCCACAGAGCCCCCCAGTCCGGATGGGGATGGGGAGGTGTCTCCAGCGCAGGACACAGCCCGCTTTTTGCTCCCATGCCCTCTCACTTGTGAAGCTTTCCAAGCTGCCCAGCTCAGAGGCTGTTTGTCTTCAGCTTGACCGTTCCTCCGCCTCCCCCGCCTGTCTCCTCCGCTTCCTCATTCTCGGTGTCGGGTTGAGCAAGAGCAGAGCGGAGCCTTCTCGGGATCAGGGTGAGGCCGGGGGGGCCTCCAGTTCCAAGTTCCTTTTTTTTTTTTTCTCTATTTTTTTTTTCCTCCTTCTTCGCTCTGCACACAAAGCTGGGCTATGATGAAACTCCAGCTCTGTCTTGCTCGCAGCATTCATGCACGGCACATGCTGGAAATAATTGTCCTTGGTGGAGCTCTGCAAGCTTCAGAGTGATTTAACCGAAAAGAGGTGGAAAGGAGTTTTATTTCTACATGCTGTGTTTTGGACTCACTGCAGCCCCAGGTTCATCTACAAGCTGGATCGGAGGCAGGAGTGAGCTCGGGCTGGATCTGCAAGCCCTGTGACCGTGGCCATGTAGTTCCAAGCCTGAGTTAACGTATCTTGCCATTCAGCAGCACTTACTACGTTGGGCTTGACATGGCTTTGATCTGCTCAAGCTCAAGCAGAGCAAGCCGTGGCTGCCTGCAATGCCCCACGTAGCACAGGCACCAGTACGGGCTCGATGCAAACCCTCCTGTTGGTTTCTCCAAGTTTGGGATCAGGTGCTGCAGTGGGAATTTTTGTAGGTGCCAAGTCGTGCTGATAAGGGAAATATGTTGGATGCACACCGCGTGTAGAGTATTCCTCGCAACCTGGCCTCTCCTTTATGTGCCTTAAATAGATCGCAGATGATTTTGCAAGTCTTGCTTTACATTTTCTAGCTGTACAAACTAGCTGGGGAATGCCTGCTAGGAATGTTCTGTCCTTTGCATTATTTTGATGGGCAGAGGGAAGCTGAAAGAGGAGGGTTGGCTCCAGGACCTTTTGGAGGTGTTTGGAGCAAGGATTTTGTCTGACCTGTGTTAAGGAAAGGGCCTGTCTTTGGTGCAGAAAGACAGGGCAAGGACAGAGCAGCCAAGGCCACCATAATACCTCTTTGAATGAGATTCTATCTTACCCAATGAGAGCTCCCTGTCCTGACCTCCAGCATGTGTCAGCAGGAGTTGCATGTGGGGAGTGTGCGCTCAGCACCGTTCAGGATATAGCTCATTCTTCTTTGGCTTGCTTGTTAGTCATACCAAGCTCTCCTTCTCCTTCTCCTCCAATTCACACAACAGTACTGCAATTTGTCAGGCTCTGTTGTGGAATATCTGTCCACAAAAACATTTTGTTTTCTTCAAACTTCCTTTTCTTTCCAAATGGCCAACCCATTCTTCTGTGACTCTCCATAGATTTCTGCTCTCGGTCACCAGGGATCTCTGTTATTGTCCATCTCAGCTGGCTTAGTACTTTGCGGTTGGTCAAGGTCAGATGTGACTGTTTTCTGATCCAACTGGAGAAAAGCCCAAATCCTTCTGCCTTGAAAACTTGGGACTGGTGGCACAACCATCCACCCCTTGGTGAGGAGGACCTCCTTGCCACTGCTTTTTTTGGTTTCACCAGCTTCTGTTTTCTAAGTGCCAACTGGAGTGAGGAGCAATGTGCAACCTCTAAACAGTTTTCTTCTACCAAGTCAGTAAGATGTGATCTCACGTGTGCTCCTCCGGGCTGTGCAGGAAGAGGCTTTTGCATTATTTACTCTGTTTTGGAGCTGGAGCCAGACCTGACCCTGGTCTTTGCTCAGCTGACGGCAGTAGAGGTGGGAGCGAAGCCCTCCCAGTAACACCATCGGAGCCACTGGAGCTGGGCTCAGGTTTCTTCCCAGGCTGGTTCTCATGGCTCAGCAGAGTCCGGCTGTGCTCCTACTTGGTGTAACGCTGACACGGGACTTTTTAGCTCAGCTCAGCCCTGGTGTAGCTTCCCCAAACACCACCCGCCCGTGAGGTTTTGTGCTCAGGGCACTCGAGCTGGCCAGCCCTTTACAGGCGCTCGGTGGTGAGGCAGAGCCAAATTCTTGACTTCTGGCCCTTCGGCGGTGGCCGGGGTCAGCGTGGGGTGGGGAGGAGGAGGACGAAGGCTGCAGCGTCAGCCCCGTTTGTTGTCCCCCCCCCCCCTCGCCCGTGGAAACGGTCCCAGCGAGGCTCTTTGCCCGCTGGCAGCCGGCTTTGCCCCCATCCATCCTTTCTCAAGCACAGAGCCTGGAGCGGGGGACCCCATCCAACACCCGCTTTCCTCTCCCCCTCCCGCCACCCGCATCCCCCCAATTCCTCCCCCCCCCCCCACCTCAAAAATCTTGCATCGCCTCAAAAACCCCACATTCTCCCTGGCTGCTTTTTCTTGCTAACCTCTGCTTGCTTTGCCTCTCCTCCCCTCCCTCCTCTCCATCTCCCTCCCTCCCTCTCTCTGGGGGGAAAAAAGGTCATTGCGCAAATGATTAGTCAGAGCTCAGTTGCTGTAGCAACCGGCTGCTGGAACTGGGACAGGCGTGCAGCGAGGACAACTGAGAGGTCGAGCATCAGCCAGGGCTGGGGGAGCCCAGCCTTTGTATTTGCTTTCAAGAGCCGGGGAGCCAGGCGGTGCGAAGCCCCCAGCTCCACGCCACGAGTGGGGCCCTTTCACCAGCAGCCCCCAACCACTCGGCTGCGCTTTATTAAATTGCCAGCATCTCGATGCCAACCGTGGAGTCGGTACGGCCTCGGCGTTTCTTCGGCGTTCTCTTGGCGTGGTGGCGACGTCCTTCGCCGGCGGTGCCCTCTGCACCGCGAAGGAGGCTCCTGCCCTCGGCGGAGCGGCCGTGGAGCCGGACACGTCGTGGTTTCCTCCCCGCGGCCGAGCCTGGGGGAACGCATGCCGCTGGGGTTCAGGGTTCCTTGTCCTCTTGCAACATCCCACACGTGAAATATGAAGCCAAGTTCCTCCTGATCCTGCACGAAGAACCAGGCGTTAACTGTGTCCTGCCCATTTCCAGTTCCAGAGCGCTGCGGTCCCTTTGCCTTCATTCCCCAAGCAGCTTCAAACGCAGACTCTTCCGAATTCTCCTTCTTTCCTCCCTGCCCTAAACTCGAGGACAGCAGCTCAGCATGCAACATCCATGGGCTGCTTGGCCTCGGAGTACAGGGCAAGGGCTCTTCTGGGGATGGTCGGGCCACACGCACGGTGGTTTTCACCATCATGGTCATGGTCTTCAAGTGGTTTTGTTGCTGAGGCTGCTGGATGCGGACTCGGGACCGTGCTGTGTGGGCTCAGCCTGTCCCAGCCAAGTCCCAGCCTAGACGATGTGGCTGAGGAAGGCTGGCAGCAGAGCTAGCAGGGGTGCAGGCAGGGACCCCCTCCAGTCGTCTGTTGGCTGGTGGGACCTGGTGCTGGGCTGCAGAACTGGGGAGGGTGGACCCCATCTCAGTCCTTGCCCTGGGCAGTGCTGGTTTTGCAGCACCACAGCTCTCCCCTGCAGCCCCCAAAGCGCTGCTGCATGGGCCCTTCAGGGGACCTCCACCTCCTTCTGGTGTGAACGGGGACCTGTTCCCACCATCAGCTCCCTGCTCTGGGGCACATATCGGTCCTGTGCTGGTGTGGGGCGGGAGACCCCTGCCACTTGACTGTCTCCATCTCTGCTGTTCCCCTCGCACACCAGTCCTTCGGGGCCTGAAGACTGGTTTATCTGCCGGCGTGCACTGCCTGGGTCTTTGAGCAAACTGTTCTTTGCTCTTTGTGTGTTGAGCAGTGATTTGGGGTCATGCTTTTCTGGGGCGTGTGTGGAGGGTGAATGGGCCTGAGGTTGCAGAGGGCTTTGAGACCCCCAGAGGAAAGCACGGGGGAGGAGTAGTGCACTGAAGTGGTTGGAAATTGGTACAAGTGCTGCTGGGGAGGGGATGTAAAACCTTCGCTTTGGGAGAGCTGGGTGAGCTCTGGGCAGGATTTCGGGGATGTCTTTGGTCTCTTGCTCAAGGTTGAGCTCTGCACATCCATCTAGGAAGCTGTGGGTTGGCGTCCTCAAGCCTAGGAAATTATTTTAGTCTGAGTTTGTGGGAAACAGCAGGAAAGGGCTATGTATGCAAAAAATGGCTTCCAATAAACATGCTTCCTTTGGGAGCAGAGAGAAATTGCTGAGATGTGCTGGAAGTCTTTTCACTTTCCCGGGACTGTCCTTGATTGCCAAGAGCAAGCCAGCCACGCACCACGGCCACGCTGCCGCTCGGCGAGGTTCGCAGCCCTGCTCCAAAAACCCACGTCCCCAGCTCTCCATTACCCCGCAGGTGGAGAGGGGCTTTCGAGGGCACCGCTCACTCTGCATTGCCCACTGATGCTCCTCTCAGTCCTCTGAGAGGTCCTCCAAACCTCTTGAGGTTTCCCTTGGCTCCCAGTGTTTCCTTCTTTCCTTCTTTTTTTTTGAAGCCATGTGATTGCAGAGTGCTGGCAGAGGGGTTTGCTGGTTTAAGGGTTTCTTACGTCATGGCTGCAGAGACAAGCTTAGCAGCATGACGTCAGAGTGGCCTACAGGCTCAAAAATCAGCAAGGAAATAAAAGCAAGCCAACTGGTCTCCTTTTTTTTTTTTTCTCTTGCAAATCTCACTATTTTAAAGGCTGTTCCCTGATTTTTCCAGAGTCTGGAAATCTTTAGGATCTCTGGATGCTCAGGATTGGCCATGCTGTTCCCGTGTATTTTTTTGTTGTATTTTCCTTTGGAGGTGGTGAGTAAAACCTGCAGATTCAGTCCAGCCGACTAATATTTCATGTTATCGCAAATGACAAAAGAAAGGAAGAATGAATGAATGTAAGGCCTCCAGGAGAGGGACAAAAATCCCTGTGACTCACTCAAACACTCTATTTTTGAGCCTGAAAACACAAAATGGTGTCTGTTCCCTGCTGCCCCTTGCAATGGGCTAGGAGACCATCACCATCCGGAGTTGGGGCTGCCAAGTCCACAAGCTATTGTGGACTCCCATGGTGGACTATTTTCTTCTACATCTCTCCTCTCAGCCCCCTCCTCGCTCCTGAAGGACCCTTAAGGTCCAGATTGAGAGATGTTGTGCTGGTGTTTGAAGGGATCAACCTTGCCCTGAGCATCAGCGAGCTAAAAGAAGGGTGGAGAGGACATTGAGGCTTTTTTCCCCTATGGATGATATCCAATAGAGACTTCAAGTGATGAGCGCTGTCTGTGATTGTTTGGGAGCACATCCCTGACCATGTGAGAGCTTACTGCTTGGAAGGGACATAAGGGGGGAGAGCTTGGGGACATCCTAGTCCCTCCTCGGGCAGTGGCAGAGGTGATGCAGTCCAAGGGGATGGGGAAGCTTTTGGCAAAGCAAGCGCTTGAGGTCTTACCCATGTCCCAGAGGCACCACTCTTCATTGGGACCCACCTGCAGAGCAGGATGGGACTGTTTGTGATCCCTGGCTGCAGAGCAGCCCCGGAGCAGGGCGGGATGTGACCTAGGCTGGCAGAGCCTCTGCTGAAAGGAGCAGCTGGGCAGGAGAGCACAGGGGAGAAGGCACGCAGCCCTTCCCTCAGCTCTCATCTCAGTAAGCTTGTGTTCTTCCAAAGAAATGTACTGGTGGAGCATTTGTCAGTGATTGCCATTGAAACGGGCAAAAATCTATAACGTGGGGTCAGGCCCCTCTTCTGGGCTCTCATGTCATGAGATTCCCCCCACCTCCTCCCTAAAAACCACAGGGAGCAGCCCCCGCGCGCGGCATCTCATCTGGCTGACACGGCTCGGCTGTAGCCCGTACCGGGAGGTCGCCGGCAGATGTCGGCTGTCGGTGGCAAAGAGCTGGAGTGGTGTCCTGGGGACGGCGCAGGTCCAGGCAGCTCAAAGTGACCCATCACCGCGGCTGCTCTGATGGGCGAGTGCCACGTGCTGCCGGCACTGCCGGCCCGGGCTCTGCCGTGGCGGAGTAGACAATGCTCCTCGCTGGGGTCCGTTGAGGGAAATCCACCACGGAGTTAATGCGTGCTCTCCTTTCAGTCGTCTTTTGTTAACAGGTTTGGCCTGGTGCCACGTGGGGAGCGCGGGCAGGCAGTGCTAGAGGCCAGCGGGGACATTTTTTGTTCAACATCGTGGCTCCTCGGTGGAAAGGACGGTTGGCCGAAACGGGACACGTACGAGCGCAGTGGTCACTCCGCCCGCGGAGGAAGCCGGCTGCTCTCTTCGGCATTGAATTCCCTGGGGCTTTGTGGGAGCATGAGGAAGGTGCTTGCTCCCAAACCCTCCTGGGGGTTTTGCTTGTGCCGCAGCAGATTGCTGCTCCCGGTGTCAGCTGAGTGGGTGCTCGGGTGTCCCATCCGTAAAGCCCAGGAGAGATCTGCGCCCCACTCGAGATGGGGTTTCCCTCGATTCAGCAGCATTGGGGCACTGGGTGGCCAACACGAAATGGCTCCTCTGCCCAACCTGGGCCAGGTCCAAGTCCTGCTCAGCTTTGGTTAAGCCCAGCATTGTGAGCAGATTGCCAGATTTGGCCATCTTCGTCTGCTGGAAATGCTCCCTGTTTCACCCAGCCTTTGTTTCCTCCCAGCTCCTCGTTATTTTTCATGGCGTTTCCCCTTCTTACTCTTATGCTGCTCAAGGGTGTTGGTGCAAGCTCAGCTTTCGGGCTCGTGCTTGTTCAGCTGAACGCTTATCTGCGCGAGCCGGGTTATTTCATGTGCTCCCCAGCACGAGCGGTCCCTGATGGCAAGGCTCAGCCCTGGCTCGGCTCTGTAACAACAGCCGAGAACAGCACGTCCACGTGAACCCAAGCCCCAAAACGGCCCACGGGGAATGACGCAGCAAAGGTGAAATATCAAAGGGAGACGGGAAGTGCATGGCAGGAGCAGGGGAAACGGAGGAGAGAATAGCCGGAGCTGACCTCAGCAGGGCGGGAAGCCCGGCTGCACGCATGGAAGGGAAATGGGAAAAGGATACAGCTGGGACCAGCCACGGCACCCGCGTGCTCTGCCCCAACGGTGTTGCCGCTTCCCACTTTTCCCCGGGATGGGCTGGAGGAATGGGGCGGCTCAGGGCTAGCCCCCAGCAGACCAGGGCTCCCAGAGGTGCCCACTGGGAATTGCAGTGAACGCACCCGGCGGGGCAGCTTGGGAGCTCGGCCAGGAGCCACCAAACCGCCACATGTGACCAGGGATGCTCTCGGGCATCCGCATCCCCTTGTGCCAGGAGCTGGCTGCGAGAAAGTGGCCCCAGTCTGGTGATCGTCAGCTCCGGCCCGCTGCAGATCCGCCCCGGTGCGCTGCCAACCTGGGTCCCCGGGTTTGTTTAAAGGCGGCGCGGGGCAGATCACGTCCTTCCAACCTTCCCCGGCAAGTAGCGAGAGCCGGCGGTGTCACCACGATCAGGGCCGCCTGTCGAGAAGCGGCACAAGCCGTCCCAGGGTAGCTGCTGTCCCTTCAAGTGCTCTCGGCTGTGCCCAGGGACCGCTGACATTTTTTTTTTTTTTTTTCATGTGGAGTTTTATTTTTAGCTGGAAAAAACCCAGCCTTTAAAAAACAAATGCACGCAAAGTTTTCATGAAAAATTCTCAACATAACGGGATTTTTCTCTTCTTTGCAAAACTGCCGGTGACATTTCTAAATGAAGGGTTCCTCCTGTCCTTCTGCTTTTCCCCCCTCAATCTTCAGTGACATTTCTCCCTTCCCTAAGCTGCCCTGTTTTCCTCCCCAAGATATGCTCTTTCAGGAGGAGGAACAGCAACTATAAGGACTGTTTTTTCTGGAATGTTGTTTTTCAAAATAAAAAAAAAGGAACATGTAGTAGAGAATTTACAAAAACATCCCTTTTGAACCCATTAAAATGGAATGGGATTAATAATTTTGGTTGTTTCCCCCTTCTTCCAGCTAGTTTTCATCTGTCTTTAGCCTTTGGTGTGGGAGAACTTGGACAGTAAATGGCAGAAAGCAGCTCCCACTCTTTCTTTACTCAAGGGAAGGATTTTTCCATGCCAGTTGAGGTCTTCCTTTGGGGCTGGAGAGGAGCTTGTGAAGCTGTTGGCACCCAAAAGCCAACATCTGGAGGGGTTCATGCTCCCGACCTTCTCCTCTCTCCAGTGGAGAGACGTTCAGAAGTCATCATCAGGGCTCTGTGGGGTCCATGGGGCTGGGGGAAGGCTGGGCTTGACCCAGAGGTAGTTCAGGGTGGATGTGAGGACTTTGGAGCCAGACAGCAGAAACCTCAGTTCCTGGGGTCTGTTCCCGGCCCTCCAGCAGCATTGCCCAGGTGACCTTGGAGAAGTCACTTTGTCCCTCTTCACCTTCATTTCCCTACCTGGGAAAGAGGAGAGCACTTTCTTTTCACCCATGGGCTTAGGCAGGTAGTTAATACCTTTTGATTGCTCTTGAGTTGCCGCAGGGATTTGATCAGCCACCATTGACTCGGTTGGAGCAGAGGACAGTAGTTTTCCTTCCAGGTTAGAACTACATTGGTTGCTTTTCAAGAGCAGCTACTGGTTTCTCAGAGTTGAAGGCACTGGAGGTGGGGACGCTTCTGTCCTTAGACAACATGGCTCTCTGCACCTTTTTGGCACCCAGAAGCATCCAAACCAGCAGCTGCATTGCAGAAATTTATCCTCTGTGGTGCATCTGAAGGTCTCACCTGAAGGTCTTCACACAGCTTGGCTGGGGACATGGCACCACGGGGCAGAACTCTTTGTCCTTAGAAGAAAACACTTGAGGCCATGGCAGGCTGAGGTCGCATCTTCCACTGTGAGAGTCTGGGCTTGGCGGCCCTGATTCAGCCACCCAAATTAAAGTCATTTCCCAGAGATCCCATTGGAGCAGAGGATGCTGCTCTGCCTCAGGTACCCAACCCATCGGCTGGGAAGGGGACCCGCTGGGGGATGTCTAGGGAAGGGGCTGGTGCTCGTGCGCACATCTGGTGGGAGCCGCTGCCCATCTCTCTTCCCAAATCGCAGGGGAAATATCAGGGCTTGTAGGCAGCGGCTGCCTGCAGCCCACGTGAGAGCCTTGCAGCCCCCGGCCATGCAAAGCTGGAGCAGGGAAGAGGAGCAAAGCAAACATGCTTTGTCCAGGCTGTTTATTTTGTGCTGGGGTAAGGGATTTTTTTTTTGTTTCAAACATGCAATGAGTGTGTTACTCAGCCATGACTCGAGAACTTGTGAGCAATAAAGTCATCCCGAAGTCTGCCAAAAAAAATCTTCTTAGCACACCCACCTCATCACACGTTCCCACTGTAGCTACTTTAGTGCGATCTGCTGCTGAAAGGCGGCTACCTCGTGGGGAGGCTGCGATAGCCATCTGCGAGCTTGTGGCAATGGCCCATGGACAAACCCGTACCCATCGGTGTCACCTGCCTGGTAACTGGTGCTGTTTGCCAGCGGCACCGCAAAGATAGTAGGCTGGGGTTTGCTCCAAAATCCAAGCGAAAACAGAGCTGAAAGGGGCTGTGTAGTCTGGTGTAGTCTTCTTCCTGCAGCCTGGGCTGGGTCTTGGGTTTGGGATGTTGGTTTTGACCCTTTGGGATCAAGACCTGACCTGAAACCCCCAGGAGGTGGAGAGCCATGGACATCTTCTTCCTCCTGCCCTGCACTGACACAGCTCCCTCAGGGCTGGCTGGATGCGGGGTGACTCGGGGCTCCAGAGCCCTACACCGGCCACCGCTGCAGTTTGGGGTGGTGATGAGCAGTGTGGTGCATCCTCCAGGCTGCGGGGAGAGTTGGGATGGAGGCACGCACCACTGAACAGAAGAGTGCTGTTGGAATTGCCTGAGAAAGTGCATATTGATGCCAAAATTCACGTTGTTGGGGGCTGACCAGTTCTCTGGGTGAGGAGGCAGGGTGCTGGGTCCCCGCGTGCGAGAGCCCTTGCCCTGGGGCGGCCACTCCGCATGTGGGGTGGTGCAGCCCTCGCTCGGGCACCGGGTCCAAGACCTCTGGGACTGGGATGCTCCTGGAGCTGGGTATCGGGGCTTGCTGGGGGGGGGGAAGCCCTGCTCTTTTGAAGGCGGGAAGGATTGTGGTAAGAAATAACCCCATACTGGTGGGGTGGGATGCAAGGGACGGCGGGGGAGACACCCCATCATCCCGCTGGTGGGCAGGAGCTGGGGGCAGCGGGGAGGTGGGTCCGGTCAGAAGCTCCTTGCCTGAATTGCCGGGGTAAAAGCCGCCTCCGCCAAGGCCTCCTCTCCCCACCCCTTCCCCGCGCTGGGGCTCTAAATAATTGATAACGCTGATAAATAATAGATCTTGTATTTGCTCCTTCGCTTTTCTCTGCCGGGGCGTGTGCGCTTGCAGCCTGGCGGTGCTGCATTAGGGTTACGGGGATGGGGAGTGCGCGTCTGTTGGGCCGGGGTAGGGAGCTCTGCAGCGGGGAGAGCATTCCGGGGAGATAAAGGGCTGGTTTGATGTGTGTTCATGTGGCGGGGCTGTTTTGCCTTGCATGCCTTTCTCTTTTGCTTTATTTTTTTCCTGGAGTGAAGCCTGGCGCCAGCAGTCTGGAACCAGCCTGACAAGCTTTTGAGTTATGGAAAGGGGGAGGAAGGGGGGAGGAGAGAGAAAGAGGGAGCGAGAGAGGCAGGGAGGAGGAGGGTGAAGGCAGAGGGAGGCAGCTGGGATGTGGATTATTAGGGGAGAACAAGAATACACACAAGAGGCTGGTGGGGTGAGGGCTGGGGGCTACCGGGGCTGGCGGGGAGGGGACGGAGCTGGCTTCTAGCAAACCTTTCAAAGGAGATTTTTTTTTTTTTTTTTTTTTTTTTTTGCATGGGGTGGGAGAGAGGGGGAATTGAGTCATTTTGGGCATGAAACGCAAACCTCGCCGCGTCAAGGAACAAGGAAGTTTTTTAAAGCGCCAATTAAAGGGCTTGGAGAGGTCCGGGGCTTTTAAACAGCCTTGGGAAGGGGGGGTCCTGGCCGGCGTTCAGGCTGCCGTCCCATCAGGACATTCCTTTCTGCTGAACGCTGCTGCTCCCGGCCCTCTCCTCCTCCTTTTCCAAGCTGCCGTCAAATCCTTTCCAACTCCCGCGTCCGAACCCAGAGAACTTTGCTCCGTTTCATCTCACGCCGCCTGCCTCCCCCCAGCCCCGGGCTGCGCTCGGCGCTTTGATCAAAGCTGCCTGCACAGAGAGCCCCCGGACCCCCACGCTTCGCACGCCCGGGACGTGGGAGCCAGCAGCCCCTCCAGGGGCTGGCATTGCCAAAAATCCCCCCCCTGGTTGATGGAGACCCCCGTCTGCCATCACCTCCCCGCTCGGGGAAGGCAGCTGCTTCAGCAAATTGGTAGCTGCGATGCCGGGAGGAGGAGGGCTCGGTGCCCAGTGATGGGGAGCTGCCCCCCAAAATGGGAGAGAGTGAACGTGCCCCGTGGGGGCTGCGAGGGGGTACGTCGGGCAGCACGTTTGGAAAGGTCCCGCCGGGGTCCCCACGCCTGGGATAGCCACGTGGCGCCCACGAGGGCTGCTCCTGCGCTACGCCGGGGGGGTTCGTGGCACCAGCAGCAACGTGGCTGGAGTCCCAAGCAAATCCAACGGAGCAGGGGTATTGCAGGCAGAGGCTGGAGCAGCTCCGTGGCACACTTTCCCCCCCCAGACACCCCCTCATCTCCTCCCATGGATGCCCAGCGGCAAGAAGCATAGGAGCGAACGCAACCTCGCTGTTTCAGCCCGTCGTGCCCACCTTTCGGAGTGGGGAGCAAGCCATAGTGTGCCGGGGAGCACCGTGCCCGGGCTCGGGGGGGAAATCCAGAGCGCTGGCGAGGGGACAGGGATTTGGAGCCTCTTTGCAGGGGCTTTGTTTGGTTTGGTTTCAGCATAGCCTATTTAACTCCAACAACTGGCGAAGGTTGGGGAGAAAGGAGCTCTTTGTTAAAGGCTGAACAGCCCCAGGTCTTTAAGTCAGCCTGTTGGAAGAGCTCTGAGAAGTTGAGATAGCCTAGGGATGGGCAGATTTTGGGATGGGCAGATTTCACATCGCTCGTACCTCTGAAGTGAAGCATGAGAGTGAGGGTTCGCGCACCCAGCTCCCAAAGAAAAGCCTAGCAGAAGCCCTGTAAAGCACCACCACCATCTGCCAAGTCTTTGTCTTCACAGAGGAGGTGGAAGGGGGAACACCCAGTTTTCTGAAATCTCCATTACAGGTTGCCTATGAGCTGCAGCTCTTCAGAAAAAATACTTCTTTCTCTGGGTTTCCAGGAAGCAAAATGTTGCCCTCCGCTGTTTGCAGCGTAGCTGGAACAGAGAGCTCGCTGCGTCCGAGCCCGGCCAGCATTTTGCTCCGGTGTCACATCCTTGGTGGTGGCCAGGGCCGGGGCCTTTGGGGAAGGACAACTCCTACCCAGCCCGTAGATGCTGCAAAGACCTGTGAGAGGTCCAGTCATCCTCCGTTCGCCACCACAAACAAATGCCTCCCATTCTCGGCGTGACCTGCTCCCACCCTGGCACCTCAACACAGGGCCGAGACATGGTGGTTGGCCATGGGTTCGGTTGGGTTGGGTTCAGACTGAGGCGCGTCAGCTGAAGACCAGCCTCCTCGCACTTCATGTTTCACGAAATAACAACGCCAAGGAGTTCAATTGTGCATCCTTGGTCCAGTTCCTCATTTTCTCCCTTTTCTTCTCTTTCTCCTCGGCGACTCTTTGAGCTCTTTCTGGTAACTATAGAGCTATGCTGGCAAACTTGTCCTCCAGCTCCTCCTTGCTGGAGCTGCAACACAGATGGATCCATAATGCCAGTTGTCTTTTATAGGCCTCCAACATCTAAGTGCTGAGGGTCTTAAACTAGTAAATGGAGGGAGTGACTACTCTTTTCTGTAGATGTGGAAACTGAGGCACAGGCATCCAGGTGAAAAGAAGTCAGATTTTAAAGCCAGGTGACACGGTTTCACTTGGAAACCTTTGCTGCATTGGCTTCCTTGGCATCTCTTGAGGTGCTGCCAAGAGGGAGGGGACCCTTTTCCCCTTCTTGCCCAGAAGGAGAGCAGGAGCCGGGGACAGAGCTGGGGACACAGCCCTGTGGCCTGTCCCCAACCCATCACCTCCCCGCTCGCACAAGGGGCAGCAGGCGGAAATAAAACACAATTCGGGGCTGGCGGAGTCGGGGAAGAGCGAGATGAGCCTTGGTGGGGAGACCAGCCTCACCTTTCATATTCTAATGCCTTGCCTTTGCCTGATTTGTGAGCTCTCGGGAGTCCTGCTGGGAATTCGCTCGAACGGAGGCACACGCCGCCGTCCCTCGGTAAATTACACAGAGATATAATGAAGGAGGAGAAATCAGTTACTCTGTGACTGCGGCTCCCCAGGGGACCTTAATTCAAATATTTGTGGAGCTGAGCAAGTGGGGCGTTGGGGAGCCGCTGAGTTGGAGTGTCTCTCGACAGGTTGCTTGCAGGTGGTTGGCGGTGGGGAGGCAGCGCTCTGGGCTGCAGGATCCGTCCCCAAAGGGGCTTCAGGCTCTTGACGGTGCTTTGGGTGTCATTAGCCAAGAGAAAGATGCTGGGGGAAGGTGGGACTGTGGTCTGGCTGCGGCTGCCTGGAAACTGGAGGGGACCTCCAGCCTGCAACTGGTGGCTGTTGGGATGGGGCAGCGCCAACGGCTTTGAGCAGCTCGGGGTGATGGGAGCACCTGCACATGCTCTGCATCGCCCCAGCACGGTCCCTTGGGAGGGATGGGGACAGCGACCTGGGGAGGCGACAGCCTGCCCCTTCTGTGGTTTCCTCCAGCAAGGGAGGAGCAGGGTTTGCAAAGCCAGGCAAGCTCTCTGCTGCCCGCGTGGGCGCTGTTTTCAGTAATGAATATAGAAAGGGTTAAACGCTGCATGGCAGCGAGGAGCAGGCAAACCCCACATTGCTTAACTGAGGAACGAGAAATTCAATTTATCTCCAGCTCCATCACCAGCCTATTCCCTCTGTGTTGCCCTCAAGCCAGGCTTTCTGCCCTCTCTCCTCCCAGGTTATGCCAGCGCCGTGGACCTGAGAAAAAAAATGGGATCCAATTTGCCCAGCCAGCAAGCTGCACCAGCAAACAGGGCACAGCCGGGCGGGGGTCACCCCCTCGCTGGATACATGCAAGACCTGCTAGGTCCCACTTCACCCTGACGGCCAAGGCTGTAGCTCCATCAAGGACACTGTGGCCCCTTGGCTGTGCCGTGGTGCTCTCGTCTGCTTCAGCAGTGGCTGCTGGGGACAGCTGGGGTGCAGGATGAGCTGAGATGCAGGGTGCTCGGTCCCCAAGGAGAGGTGGCGGGGTGGGGGCTGAGGGCAGCTGCGTTCACCCCGTGCCATTCTGCACGGCCACGCTCTTCTCGTGCGGGTCCTACACCATCACCCCAGCACTCAGAAGTGATGCTGTTGCCAGGAGTTATGCACGCGAGCGTGAGCACACGCAGACGTGTGTGTGTGTGTGTCCCCCAACCCCGCACCTGCTCCTTGCACGCCCGCTCGCACGTGCGCCAGCTCTCCCGCTCCCCAACGGGCCGCTCTGCTCATGTGCCAGCATCACGCCCCGAGTGCGTGGCAGTCACATATGCGCGCACACATGCTCGCTCCCAGCCGGAGCGCCGCTCGGCATCCCTAAGTTTTGTCTCTGGATGCCGGGGCCGCCACGCGCGGCGGGGGCAATCCTGCTCCCACCCGCCCACCCGCACCCCAAGTCGTGCCACCCGCCGCTGGCAAGCACGGGCGCCCTCCCCGCGCCACGGCCCCTTGCACGCTCGGCGCCTTCGGGGCTGCATGCACACGCGGCCGCGTACGGATCTGCAGCGTACCAACTGTTGGGAAGGAGAAGGAAAAAAAACCCCACAGATTCAGCCGAGAGAGGTGGGGGGGGGGGAGAGAGAAAGAGAGAGAGAGAATGACAGACTGCAATCCCCCTTGAGTGCCTAGCCTCATGAATATTAATAAGGTGGTAATTAAAATGCAGGGACACAGCAGGACGGATGCAGGCGCTGCCTTCGGAGCGCTGGGAACGGGGGGAGCGCGTCTTTCCAGGCAGGTTTTGATTCCGTTCTCTGATGAAAAGAAGAAAACGGAGCCTTCAACTTTAATCAGTTTAGAGTTTTTTTGACACGACATATCTTTAATTGCTGATATTTCTGCTCTTCTCAAACCTGGCTCCACCGACTCCAGTCTAACCAGAGATAACGAACCACGCTGAAGTGCCGTGGATTCGTGCCGTATTTACGCCTTGACTTGTTTGCTACTTTCCTGGGGTTTCACCTCTTTGCCTGGGGTCGGAGGGCACAGCCCTGCTGCCAATTGCCTCTGCAGCCAGACGTGGGGGCTGGAAATGCAGCCCGGCATCTCTTTGTCTAACCCCCCCCGCCCTGAACCTCCCCTGCGGTAGCCTTAGGGAAACCTGCCTTTTTTGGATGGTAAATCCCTCTTCTTGGCCATGGCTGTATGGTGAGCTTGGAGTTGGACATGGTGCCACCTGGTCTGGGTGGTGGCGGATGGAGGTTGGGGCCGTGGGTGGTGGCAAGGAGAAGGCTGGGTTGGGTTGGGTCGAGTTGGGTTGGGTTGAGTTGGGTTGGATTGGGTTGGGTTGAGTTGGGTTGGATTGGGTTGAGTTGGGTTGGATTGGGTTGAGTTGGGTGGGGTTGGGTTGGAAAGCAGGTGTCTTGAGAAGAGACTCTGTTTCCCCTCCCCAGAGGAGGTTCCTCCAGTGTAAGAGTAGAGGTGGCTGTTGGGTTGTTGAGTTATGATTAAGGAGGTCTAAGTCTCCTTCAATAACCAGGGTTTCGAGGTTGTGTGAGGGTCCTGTGAAGGATGCACAGGGCAGGCTTAGAGGACTGTGAGCAAGGTGAACAGAAGTGTTCATCCTTCTTGGAGAAGATAGTTACTCCAGTGGGTCTGGTCCATTGAGGGAGTACCATGTTCCTGGGAAAATGAATGAAGAGCGTTGATTGGTGCCCAAAGGGAACGTGTCGGGTGTGGGAATTGGACCGTGTCAACCCAGAACAGGGGTTTAGGAGGCATTTTCTGGCAAAATGTAAAGGGAAAAAAAAGAACCTGCAAAATACCCCATACCAGTGCAAATAGTTGTTTTAGGTAAAGCCAGAATGTTTGGTTTGGCCTGGAAGGTTTTTGTTTTGTTGTGTTTGGGGGTTGCCTAATTTTAATTAGATCTCTTCTTTTACATTGAAATCATTTTCTGAACTGAAAAAAAATAGATTTGTTGGAATGAAAAAGTCAAAAAGATTCTTTTAGAAAATGCCCAAATACAACAATTCATCATGCGAGTGAGGGAAGAAGATGGTTTGACATCTTCAAAGCCTTCTTCCCTGCCCAACACAGGTATTTCTTTTTTTCATTCCAAACAATTTTTCAGCTTCACCCTGAGTTTTAGGATGATTCAGCCTTTCTGAATCTTCAAATTTTTGGTAAATGTACTGTTCCTCCAAAACCAAGCAAAATCCCCCTCATCTCTTAGAAAGATGAGAGTGACCAAGTGAGTAGGGCACAGCACAAGTCCCCTTACAGCCCCATAGCTGGTGCCTCCATGCCAGGGTTGGAGCTGGCCATGGAAGGACACCCCATGTTTTCCGGGCAATGGAGGCACTCCTGGATCATGGATGGAGGATAAGGGCTTTGCCCCACCTTGGAGATATTGCATTACCCAGAGAGCGACTGTGATGTTTCAGGGAGTTGTTGCGATGTGGTTCTTTGCTCCTGCATCCTCCTGGGTCCAGAGATGCGTCCCAAGAGGATCTCCTGGCCTTCAGGCTAAACTGCACTCCTGCACTCCCATTTCTCCCTCCCAAGCTTTGGACCTTTCTCTCCCCTGGGAGCGTGTCCTTGTGCTTTGCTGACCTGCCTGCACAGAAAGATGGAAAAGGAGAGCTGCAGCATCCTGGAACCCTTGAGATTTTGTTGTCTGGTGGGCCAGGGTCGGAGGTGTTTGTGTAACAGGGTCTTTTCCATCATGTGTCTTTCTGCAGGGATGTGGGTTGCCCTAATCTACGGGGGGTGCAGCGGGCTGGGTGTCCTGGGCCCTGCCCCCCGGCAGGCTGACATCTCCCTGTTGTGCTGCTCCACGGCAGGGAAGCAGCTGATCCAGCTTTGGGCTTTACTGAATTCAGCTGCTGGATCCGTCTCCTTGTTGCTCCGGTTTTCCTCATCTGGGGCAAATAATTTCCCGTGTGGAGGGATGGCTGGTGAGCCCAGGTGCAGGTAGGGGTTGGGAACTGAGCTGAACTCCTCGGCTGGAAGGGCACCAACCCAGCTAAAGCCGTTTGCTGAGAACTGGCTTTTTGTGACACCTGTGTGAGCCGTTCCCCTGCAAAGGAGAGGGGGGTGACACCTCCCACCCCCTCCCCGGGGACATAGCCCTTCTGCAAAGCTGTCCCATGCCCTGCAGCAGCGCAGGGTGGCCCTGGGAACCCCCGGAACCCAGGGGGTTGGCTGGAGGGTGCAAAATGGGTCCCCTTGCTCGAGGGATCAGCACAATCCTGACTCCTCCATGCTTATACCAGGGTGAGCCAAAGCTGGGGTTGATTTGGGGTGAACTGCCACAAAGCCAGTGAGTATATGTCCAGTCTTGCCCATCAGGGTCTTTGGGTTTTAATGGTGTTAATGCATTTCGGGGTGGCAGGGGGATTCTTTGCTTGTCCCTTCTTACCTTTTAATAGATTGGGTACTATGGCTTGTGCCTGGGGTTGGATGTCTCCTCCCGAGCAGGTAATTTTGCAGGAGTGGCTGTTGAGTTGGCTTTCCCTGGCCATGCTGTAGCTATGAAATGTGAGGGTGTGCTGGAGTCCCCATCAGGGACAACGGCACACAGAGGGGACAGGCAGGTGAGGGACGAGGAGATGGGAGCTGCAGGGAAGACAGCACCCATGGAAGGGGCCACCTTGGGATCAGCCGGCCTCAGCCAGGGGAGCTGGTGGAAAAACAAAGCAAAGCTGCTTTGGGTGTTTAGTGGGGAAAAAAATTATTTCTCCTCCTGTTTTTTTTTTTCTCTGCTTCTCCTCCTTCATCCTCTCCTTTCTCCTTTCCTGCAGTGCTACAACAGCTCGTTGGAGACAGGACAAGAGGAAGGTCTAGCTGGTGTCTGAGCCCCACTTCACCCCAAACCTCCCACCGCTGCCATCTAGTCTGTGCTGAAAAACTTTGGGAAATATCAGGTTTGCCACGCAGATGGGGTGACGGGGCTGGGGCACTGCGGTGGCAGGGACAGCCCCAGGTGGAGCGGACAGCCCTGGGTGACAGCCCTGGGAAGGACGGGAGTGCAAAACCCTATGGTGGATGGAGGGAGAAGACATCGCTGTGCTCTTAACAGAGAATTCAGGTGGTGAAACACAAACGGGACCTGGTGACTTGTGTGGGGAGCAGAGGCTGGGCTGGGGCTTGGCCGTGAGGAGCGTGAGAGGGAGGGTACAGGATGGGCCCCAGGTACCACTTCCCGGTGACACCCGGCCAGCGGTCCCCGTCACCCCCGAGTCACATCCTGCTTGTGCTGGCTCGCGTCTCATCCTGCTGCCTGCAGTTTCTCAATCCTTTTCGCTCCCGCCAGCATTTCCTTGCTGCCAAGGTTGCTGCGGGGCCCGTGGGCAGGCAGGGCTGGGGGGAGCTCCCGAGGCACCGGGGAATTTAGGATGGGGGAGCAGATGGGATTAACCTTGCTCGCGCAGGGATGGTCGGAGCCTGGCCCCGCTCCATCTCCTGCCATCACTTGCTTCATCCCCTGACCGTCGGCTGTGTGGGGCCACAGGGGCTCTGTCTGTGCATCTCCTGGTGCACGGCGAGGGCTCGCAGGTCCCCCTCGCATCCATCCTGCTGCCTCAAGCCCCAGCAGCCAGGGCAGAAAGCCGAGGTGGGAGTGAGCTGGATGCTTCTCCTCCTCCTCCTCTCTCATGCCCCGGGTCCCTGCACCGGGCAACGGCTCCGCAGGGATGTTTGTGAGAGCCGAGCCGGGGCCGCAGAAAGCGCTGCGGGGCTGTGTCAGTGAGGAGCCCAGCCTGACTCTGCAGTCCCAGGCTGAGCCACGCTCAGGTCCTGCAGAGAAAACAAACACTGAGCTCCATCCTACCCTATTTTACAGCAGAACTGCCATTTAAGGGAGGATTTGGAGAGGAGACATCTTCCTCTCTCAGATTCCTTCTTGCCAGCGCAACCCCCCCTCCCCTGGCGTATGCTGGACCCTGCTCTACGGAGCATCCCAGTAGCTAAAGGATCATCCTCTGGCTGCAGCATTCCTGCGCTCTCTGGGTCCCTGCTTTGTGCCCAGTGCCCTTTCCTCCTCCCCAGCCCCATCTTCGGAGGGGCTGTGCTTACAGCTCACCCAGCAGCAGGCTCCAGGAAAGGTACCGTCCTCCTCCGGGACGGTTTGTGCCCTGGCACTGGAGCAGCCAGGCTGAGCCAGCCAGCGCGGGGGGTTAGCAGCGGCTGAGCCGCTGCCTCTTGGCTCGGCTCGGCGCTGGGGTGCTGGGCTTAGGATTTCTGGCCTTGAAGTCCTTCTGCAATGGCCAGGAGATTTCAAGGGGAATTTTTGGCACAGCAGGGAGATGCTGCAATACACCAGCAAGCTGGAGCCTTGGAGGCGGGGAGTCAGCTCTTACCTCTGCCACAGACTTTCTGGGATAACCTTGGTCAAGGCTTTGTGCTTTGCTTGTCCTGCTGCAAAGCAGAGCCACGGCTCCCGCTCCTTCTGTGCTGCTAAATCTGCTTGTGCTCAGAGCCTGGCTGGCAAGGAGGGGAGAGCGGAGGGGGTCTGCACAAACATCAGCTTTTTTAGCACCGGGGTTTAGCCTCAGGGGATGGGGGAGCTTTCTCCCCGTGTGGTTTTTACCCAGGCGTGACATTGCCTTTGCTCGTCGCTTCCTACCCACTGTGTTGAAGGAGAGGCTGAGTCCCAGCGCTCGGCGGAGGGCTGCCGGCTCCTGCCAGAGCTGCACTGCAGCAGGGCTGAGCGACGGCTCCCCGCGTCCGGGGCTTTCCCTGCGCAGACCTCGGGGCTGTGGGGCTGGAGCTGCCCGTCCCACTGCGACCCCCGAGCGGCATCGTGTGGGACCCCCGGCTCCCACCCTCGCCCTGCGCTGAGGCCTGTGGCGAGTTGCAAGCTGGGGGTGCGGGTGCCCAGGGAGCACCCGTGGCTGGATGAGGGGCTCCCACGAGCCAAGCCACGGGGGACCACGGCACCTGGGGTGCTGCGTTTCGCCTCGCCTGGCCTACGGGAAGGCAGGACACCTCGGAGGGAGCCCACAAGGGTGGGTTATTGCACCCACGAGGGTTATTGCACCCACAAGGGTTATTGCGCCCACGAGGGTTATTGCGCCCACGTGGGGCTCGGGGCTGGGACCACCGCCCGCCGTGGGGTGCTGGCACCATGCATCCCTCCTCCTCCATCACCCTCTGGCCAGCACCCAAAGGAGCGTGGCCGGGCAGGGACCCAGCCCAGGGCTGCCGGGTGATGGAGGAAGGGTCGCTCCTCTCCCGGGGTGGGGTGGGGGGGGGGGGGGGGGTCCGGGCTCTCCGCTCCTTCCTTCCAGGCCAAGCAATGGTTAAATTCCTTTCCAGCTGAGCTGGCAAGCAGAGCCCAAGCATATTAGTCAGATCCCTGTAGGGGGTGGGGAGGAGGAAGGAGAGAGCAGCGAGGAGGGGCCGGAGCGGAGAGCCGAGAGCTGAGCTATTCTCCGGGGCGCGAGTGCAGGGAGGCAGGCGCAGCAGGAGTTGCTGCTTCCCAGAAACTTGATTATTTTTAACCCAGGAAGAAGAAAGGAAGGAAGGGGGGGGGGGGCAAAAAAAAAAAAAAAAAAAAAAAAAAAAAAAAAAAAAAAAAAATAAAAGAGGAGGGGGTAAATCTGGAGGAACTGGAAAACAGGCAGTTGGCGTTTGCAGATGGCTTTGCAGAGGGGAGGGAAGGCGAGCGAGGGTCGTGGCGTGGGGCTGCCAGGGGTGCCCCTGTGCCTCCCTGCACGGCCCTGGCCCTGGCACGGTGGCGGGGAGTGGACGCAGAGCAGTGCCAGCCCTGGCTGGCAGTGCCCCCGCCACAGCCGGAGAGCCCCGGCTGCCCCGTGCCTTCGCCACCTCCGCCGCCTCCGGCCTCTCCCGGCGGATGTTGGTGCCCGCCGGGCTGCGTGCTGGGGGAGCGGGATGTGGCCGGTTTCCCTCCCACCCACCCGCTCACACACAAAGAGGGCACGTACGCCGGCGGTGGTGGCTTCCCGGATCCCTCCTTTCCCCTCCTGCTTGGGGCTGGGGCTGTTTCAGAGAGCTGGGGGGAAGCAGGGGACCACGGGGGGGGGACCTGACAATGGGCACATGTTGGTGGCTTTGGGGGCCGCTGGTGGGACCTCGCATTCAGGACATGGTTTAGCGGGCATGGCTGATGGTTGGACTCGATGATCTTAAAGGTCTTTTCCAACCTAAACGATTCTACGATTCCATGATCTCCGCAGGGCTGGGTCTTACAGGGGCACCATGGGAAGCTGGAGCTCTCCAAATTGCTCTGGAAGGCAGGCCAGGCTGCCCAAGGGAGAGCACTGGAGGTATCATGGAGGAGAAGGCAAGGCCTTTCTTCTTGCATTGCCTCACCACGCTTCGGTGGGAGTCCAGCATCAGAGAACTGCAGAGAGTCCTCAGTGGCAGTCCCCCTGCGTTGCGTGGCTGCGTTTGGTCTGCGGTACAAAGCCCTGGGGCGGTAGTTTCAAAGCCCTGCAGTTGGCAGATCTTTGGGGAAACACTTTCCCAAGCCCACAGGTCATGTTGCAGGTCTGGGCTCCTCGTGGTCCAGTCCTGGGTCAGGGCAGGCTGCCCAAAAGTTCCTTGTGAAGGTCAAACACCTTCTGGCCCAAGCTCACAAGGTGAAGACCTACCATTGCTCGTATCAGGTATTTATTTCACTGCAGCACCCACACTTACTGGAAGCTCCGTGTCCTCCATGGCTGGAGCGTTACAAGCCCTGGCTGCAGGGCTTTGCCAGAGCTGGAGACCCCATCCCCGAGATGCAGAAGCGATGCCGGCTGCAACAGCGTGCGAGGGAGCTTGGCATTGCGGCACTGGGAGCTGAGGGAACCGCTGCAACGGGGTGGTGATGGGAGATGTAAGCAATGGGCAAAGTGGGCGCTTTCCTCTGACTCTTGCCCAGGGAACTCTGTGCTGGGAAACAGCATCATCTCCATAGCACGCCATGGCCAGCCAAGGTAAACCGAGGGGACAAGTCCCTCCCTGGGCAGGTTTTGCCATCCTGGTCCTTTGTAGGACTTTTGCTGTCATCTCCTCCAGTCGGCTGCAGCGAGTGGGGCTGCATTTTATCCACACAGCAACATCAGTGCTATGTACCCAAGGGAGAAGAAATCCTTGATTTAGTAGACATGACCAGACCTGGCCAGAAAATGGATCTTGTCCCCCAAAGGCAGAGAGGGGACAAGGACAGGCAGCTCAGCTGAGCTAGTGTTGGGTCAGGTACCTCTCAAACTGCATCCCACGCTGGCAGAGCGTGCTGACTGTTTGGGTTTTCTACAAAAAACCCTTTGGACAGAGGTGCCCCTGCTCTGAGGGGTCCAACTGGGGCTCACCAAGGGTATTTGCCATGTTTTAGACCCCAGGGCAATGTCACCCCATCCCAGCTGAGCAAGCTGGAGCTCGGGAGCTTCCCTGTTACCAGCCGGATCGCTAGTGAGGAAAACATGTCCAACCCGCTGGGTATTCCCTCGCGTCTCCTTTCCGAGCATTAAAAGTGCTAATTAAACCTGAGCTGCGCTCCAGCATCTGGAGGGATCGGCCGCCTTTCCCAGCAGGCCAGCTGTGAGCCTCCGTGGGGACAGTCCCTGGTGCCATCCAGCAACGAAGAAGGTCGCTTGGCCATGCTGCTCTTTGCACCCAAATTTTGAAGGCGGCTGGCGCAGCCCTGGAGCTGGGGATGCTCCTGAAGGGGCTCATCTGCAGGGCAGCCCCACAGACAGCGGGGTGGGATCATCGCCACCCCCAAAACCGCAGGCTCGGTGGAGACAGGGCACACAAGCTCTCCTTCTGACCTCTTCCCCTCTGAGGTATTCAGAGCTGGCTCTCACCGGAGAGCTGGGGTGGGCACGAGGTGGGTGTTTCCAGCGGACAGCAGGAATTCCTGACTCTCAGCCAGTTCTGGGCGTTAATTCCCTCCTGGGAGGCTCGGCCACATCCCAGACCTCCGAAGGCACAAAAGCCCCTCAGAGGGCAAAGGGCCTGAGAGGGGAAAGGGTAACTGCTCCGATGGTGGTGGGGAGACGGGATGGCGGAGAGAAGGGATGATTTTTATTCCCATGATTTTGCACAAGTGACCTCCCATCATTTCCTTAACCCCGAGGGAGATAAAAAGCAGCCAGAGCAGCGTGCATCGGGGTCCTCAAGCAGGGCAAAGGTGCCCAGCTCTGTGGTTCACGTCCCCGCTGCTTGGAGAAGGCGTGCGCATCCCCCGGGCTCCGCAGTGAGGCCAAGGTGTCCGTCTGACCGTCCGCCGTTGGCCCGGGGAGCAGCTCCGTGGGTCCTTACAGCCAAATGCTGCCTGCTGGGGAAGCTGCCCCTCCGCGGGGCCACCTCCGACCTCCCTGGGAGCCCTTTCCCCCCACCCCTGTACCCCTTGCCCAAAGCCCCATAACCTGGGCTTGCAGGGAGAGCTGAGCCCGGCGGCTGCACCCCAAAACCAGCCAAAGACCCCGACGCCGGACCGGGAACCGCTCGCACCCCGCAGCCGCCTCGCTCCGCAGCAAACTCTTTGCTCCCCCCGCTGCGAGGGCACCTGGGGCTGGGGCTCGCCGGGGGCTCGGGGCGATGGAGGGCCCTCCGAAGAGCCCCTTGTGCTGGAGGGAGACCAGCTCTCTGCCGGCAGGGTATTTTTTTTTCTTCCTCGCTCTTTGTTAAGCTCCCTTTCAGCTGAAATGGCAATGCCTGGGTGTTCTGAGCTGACAATAATTGCTGCAGTCTAGACACTGTCTGGTATGAGGCACGGGGAATCAAAGAGGCCCCTTCTCTCACTGCGACTTTCACACATGCTCCCTCGCTCCGGCTCCTTCCTTCTCCCTCTCCCATGTTCCCTTGGTCTTTGCCTTCTTTTTTTTTTTTCTTTTTCCCCCCTTGCTCCCCTCTATCTGCCTCTCGCCGAGATGGCGAAGAAGCGTCAGCATCTTCCCCCCCACGCTCTCCCTCTCTGCCGTCTGTTCCTCTCTCCCGCTCCCCCTCTCCCTCGCTTGCTCCTTCTCTCATCTGTCTCCTCTCTCCTTCCTCCACTCTTACCTTTATGCTATTCCCTTCCTCCCAAAGTTAGCAGAGAAGCGGGAGGGGGAGCTGGCAGTGCTGGGGATTTAACTCCTTCCTCGCCCTCTCGCAGGCTCTCCTCCCCATCCCAGCCCCTCGCCGGAGGTCTGGGGGGGCTCGGCTGCTTTGGGGCGCTGGGCTCCTCTCTGCCGCCCGAGCCCACGCTGGGGCTGGAGCATCGGTCCTGCGAGAGGTTGAGGAGGTGTCTGGCAGGGTTGGATGCAGCCCGGTTGGGGTGAAGGGGACCGATGCACCCTCCTTCCCGGCACTGGGAGCCAAGGGGAGCCGCCAGCATCCCAGGGCTCATCTTGGGTTGTCCCCTCCAGCGAACTCGGCACAAGATGGGAGATTGATCTGGGGCTGCCCTGGCCACGTTCGCCCTGGTGCCGTGGGCAGGAGGAGGGCGGTTTGCTCTGCAGCAGGTGCTGCCTCTCCCACCACCGGCGGCGATCACCTTTGCTCTCCCCTTGCCTTCCCCACACCACGGATGTCTCCCAGCCGCGCGGGAACCCATCCTTGGGGATGTAGGTTGCTCCTTCCAGCGCTGTAGCAAACCAAAAGGAGATGGTTTTTCCACCCACCCACCCACGCCAGACCTTAGCGGAGCTTGCCGTGCTGCTAGAAGGAGAGATTCATCCGAGCTCACACGTAGCTTGCAGCAATGCCGCTGCCTCGGGCTGAGCTCAGCTGCCCTGGCGCTGCCCTGTGCCCGCTGCAGGCTCCGGCCGGGCCATGTCCCACCGGCATTTTGGTGGGATGCCACACGGCCAGTTCCAGTCACGCTCAGGAATTAGGCTTTTCCGCTATAATGCTATTAGCAGATAATTTCTAGCTCAACCCTGGACTTCTATTAACCTCTGATCCCTGTGCGAAAGACCCTTTTTCTGTAAAGCCCAACAAAGAATGCCAAGTTTTGGGTAATGTGAGATCTCATCACAGAGGACAGACCGTAAATGCTCTTACAAGTGGGGAAACTGAGGCAAGAGGCGGTGAGCCCATTGGGTCAGGCTGCCGAAGCCAAAGCTGCCGTGGGGCCACACAATTCCTCTCTGTGGGACCCAAATTTGGGGTCAGGCATTTGCACGCTGGCAGAGCCGTTAGCTTGGCTGTCCGTGGGCACAGCAAGCAGCTCTCCGCGCGACCTCCAGCATCTCGGTGGCGGCCGTGCTGCTTGCTTACCACGGAAAAGTCACATTAGGAAAGTATGCGATGTATTTTTAACTGTCTATAATGCAATTTAACAGCTGGAAAGGAGGAAGAAAGCCAACCCCATACAATCAGGCAGATCTCTGCTGTCCGCAAGCGAGGGCTTGGTGGACTCGAGGTTTTTCAGTATGGTTGGGGGCCTTGTTTGGGAAAAAGGCAGGAAACAACCTCATCCTTGAGACAGGCTCTGGCTCAAGGAAGACAGTGAGTGCAGGATGGAGGCCAGAGGACCCAGCAGCTCCTGGCATGAGACACTTGTCCCCGAAAGCCACCATGCTGTCCATATCTGTAGAAGCCGAGCGCTGGGGCCAGATCTGATTCCCCCAAAGAGCTGGGTGTCTTGGCCGTGCTTTGGCGTTGGGATTCTTTGCATGCTCTGGCAACGGGGCTTGCAGCGGGGGTTCTGGGAGTCAGGCTCTTCACAACATCTGCTCTTTACTGGAGGCACTTAATACGGGACACATTTGCCCCTGCCGTCCCCAGTCCCAGGTTCCTGTGATGCTCCCGGGGCTGGATTTGCTGCGGAGAGAGGTGCTGCCAGGCTGCACCACCACCCTCCTCCCCCGGGACGGGGAAGGGTGCGTGCCCCCCCCCACTGCTCTCCCACCCAGACCCCCAGCACCTTCTGCTGCGTGCAGGGAGGGAGCTCAGCGAGGCTGCGGTGTGAGCAGAAACGCTGCGCCCAGGGTCCGATGCATTGCCTCCTGCCTTCCCTGCCTGCATCCTGGGGCAGTGCCTGCCTCCCGTGCACCGAGATCCTGCCAGTGAGGGGTAGAAACGGCTGCTCTTTGTGTTCCTCTCCATGCCATTCAGGTAGAAGTGCTCATCCACCGCCAGTAATGGGTCTCTAACAGGGCTGAACACTAACGGGGACCCTCCGCAGCGTGGGGGCTCTTTGGGCAACAGTAGTAGGGCTTTCCTGGAGCGGTTGGGTTGGTTTGCTGCCTCCAAGCAGCTGGATGTTTAGGGGGGGCAAGTTTGCTGTCATCATTGGTGTTACTCCCCCATGATTCTCCTTGGAGGACTTCCCCCCCCCACCATGGTCCCCAAGACTTAGAGGAAGAGAGCGAGACTATCTCCAGCCTTGTCCCAGGGGACACCCCCGTGGCGAGACTCATGTGAGTAGCTGATTTTCCCCAGCTTGGAGGCTGGAAGCTGCCGGCAGCTGGTTCGTATATTCAGGGCTTTATACACACACTGTAAAAATGAGCCATGGGACGGCCCGGCGGGGAGGGGGCTCGGTGGTGGGGGGCTCTGGAAAGCGCTTGGAGGATGTAGGACCTGTCGATACTCAGAGCTGCTGCTGTTTGCACACCTTTGGGGGGAGTGATGTGAAGTCAGATGGAGTCTCCTAGGGCTGGGGGGTATCTCGCCGGGCAGAGCATCACTGGGCTTAGAAAGGGCTGATAGTGGGAGAGCAAGCAGAAACACAGGCACGGGGAAGGAAAACAACTTGCTGAAGGTCATCCCCAGGCCAGCAGCAAAACCAGGAATAAAATCCAGGTGTGCCGAGCTGGTCCTTGGGTTGTTTTCACGCACGTGGTTGCATTAACGCTGCTGCCCCTGGGCAGGGGCCATTAACTACAGAAGTAGTTTCCCAAAGCCACCAGTGCCCTCCGGAGCCACACTGCAGGCTTTGGGGCAGGTTTGCATCTTAGAGGAGAGGTCTGGATATTTGGGGTCCCATTTTCCCTTGGAGCATCTTCCAAGCCCAGCTGCTGGGTGGATGGCAAATGCCATTGGATGCTGGCTGATAAGGCCGAGTGGTTAAAAACACCGCCTTTATTTGGAAGCTTATCTCCAAATCCTAATGAAAACAGACACAGAGGGAAGCCAGGGATAGCAGAGGGGGAGGACTCGCACCCCAGTGCGGTGGGGACCGGGACTGGATGATGCTGAGCAGGGGGACCTGGTGGGTTTTGGAGTCTGGCTGGCTCTGGCACAGGGGGAGGTGAGATTTAAAAGCTTTGGGGCAAAACCAAGGAACCAGGGCAAGACCGTTGGGTCCCCTGTGCCTGGGGAGGGCAAACCTGCAGGGGCAGCTGCGGTCTCCTCCGAGCACCCCAAATCTGGGAATCCTCCCGAGCTTTTTTTTAATTAGGGGCTCAATGAGGAAGAAAAACCTTGAAACCAAGGAAACGAGGGAGACAAAAAGGAAAATGTCAGCTCCTGCAAGGCAGAGCGAGCTGGCTCCAGCACCCTGGGGTGAGGGTGGGTGCTGCCCCTGCTGCCGTGACCTCTCCTCTGCGGCTGGGGAGCAAAAAGGTGACCAGATTGGGATACAAAAAAAAAACAGAGAAGGTGAAAGGAAGGGTCTTGTGCAGGGAGGGGTGAAGGGCTTCACCCTGGAGGGTGCTGAGCCGCTCGGGAGGAGACTGCTTTGGTGCCAAGAGGGATGACGGAGGAGGCGAGCAGAGGTTTTTAGGGCATGCTGTGGGGCAGAGAGCAGCTATGGTGGGCTCAGCAATCCCACGAGGAGCTGGACTTCCCAGACACCAAAATAATATTCCCAGACCAAAAGTTATGGGGTAGCGGGGCTGGGAAAACTGGGGATGAGACGTGCGCGTGTGTGTGGATGTAGTCGCGGCTGTGCCAAGCCCCATAAATCACAGCGGTGCGGACTGAAGCTCCATCGAAGGAAATTCTTCCTTGCCAGATTTGGAAATTTCCCCTCAACAACCTCAATTTTCCCCACCAAGAGGCAGAGACGCGGGATCCCGATTACGACAAGTGCAAAACCTTACTGGGGAGCCAGTATCGCGACGGAGGGGTTCGCTGCCCTGCAGCCCACGGTGATGGGGGTGCAGAGCCCTATTTCTCCCCACGCCGGGCCAGATCCGGAGCGGCGCTAAGGGTCTGAAGGTGCGTGCCGCCATCGCCCCATCCCTCGCTCTCGCTCTCCCCATCCACGGCCGGCCTGGCCCAGCTCTGCCGTGCTGGGGGAGCGTAACTTGATATTTTTCCTGCGCGTTCCCCCAGAGGGTTTTTTCCATTACACAGGCAGAGCAGAGCAGAGTGAAGCTGCCTGCTCGCCCGCTCGCCCGGCTCCCCCGCCTGCAACCTCTGGCACCGCTTTTCCAGCGGCACATTGTGCAAATGTAACCTTTCAGCGAGCCACTCCTACGGCAGGAAGCCGGGGGGCTCCGCTCCTGCCAGGAACGCAGCCGGCGCGGAGCTGGAAGGCAGCCCGTTAATCAGAGCCGGCTGACAGCGAAGCACACATCCTGGGCAACAGATTTCTGCTCCCTCTCCCTCGCCCGCTCAGCCTCGCCTTCCCGCTCCTGCTCGCTGCGGCTCAGCTACGCCGCTCTATCCTGCCTTCCCATCCTCATCCTCCTCACCCTCGTCCTCCTCTTCCTCCCCGTCCTCATCCTCGGGCCGCCGACCGGGCTCGTGCTCCCCCGGGCGCTCTCTTCGAGGGCTGCCCATGCCGCTTGGCGTGACGCCGCTCGGGGTCCCGGCGGGGACCCGGCACCCCCCGGCATCCCCGTGAGGAGGGGACCGGCCGCGGGATGCGATGGCAGCCACGCCGAGGCGAAGCGCGCACCGGAGCGTCGTGTCCGTTGCCGGCCAGCAGCGCTGAGCTCAGGGATGCTGTGCCGGCGGATGGGACCCATGTGCGGCTATGGTGGGGGCTCACTGCTGAGCCCCCAGCCCTCCCCGGGACCTTGTACGGGGTCCCCCCAGCAGCGTCACCCAGCCGGGGACTCCTCGTGACGCCGCGGTCTAGGCTGTGCCCCCATTGCCGGGTCGCAGTAATTTTCCTCTCTCTTTGACCACGACAGCAGCGCTTTGAGGCAGCGCCTTGCCCACCTCCAGCCTGCTATAAAAAAAACAAACGGGAGCTTTTATCGCCTGCGTGGGCAGCGAACACGTCGCAGGGGCTCTCCTCCGCTCGTGCCCAGCTTAGTCCGGGCGCGCCAGCGCATCCCCACCAGCGCCAGCGGCCGCTCGGGGAGGATTTATCCCTGGGTCATCTCCGTGGGGCCGCAGCAGCTCGCGGCAGCACGCCAAGGCCCTGCACCGTATCTCGGATGTGCTGGCCCTGCCGGTCTCTCCCCAGGGAGAGGGGCTGGCTGAGCTGAGAACTGCATCCCTGGCGGGGAAGGCTGGGGTGGCCGCGTCGGCCAAGGGGATGGCCGGTGGTGCCAGCTTGGGTAGTGTTCCCCAGGTGCCAAACACACCCTCATGTCCGGGTAAAGTCCAGCGAGGAGGAAAAGACGGGTGAAGAGACCCCATCGTCACCTTCACCCGTGCAACAAGTTCCCTTCAGCGCAGGAGTGCGGGGCGGTGCCGGTGTTGGGCACCTCTGCACCCTCACTTTGGGCTTGCTAGGAGCGAAAGGCCACCGAAAATGGTCACATCCAGCTCGGTTTCTCCTCAGCTCCTCCTGCCCCTGCATGACCAAGCGCTGAGGCTTTTTCTCCCGCAGCAAAGTCCGCTCGGAAGCACCAGGGCCCCCTCCAGCCAGGGACTGCCACACGGTGCCGTGACTTTGGGGGCTGGATTTATCCCCCTCCTAATTGCAAGTGCATAAAAATCAGCTGTCTAAGCCGTGTGGGATTTCTGGGCTCACAGGCATGGCCGACCAGAGATGCAGGGGGCACTTTTATCCTCTCCTGACATGGGTTTGCTTTGCTGAGGACGAGGAGTTTGATTTTTGGAGCTGCTGAGCCTGCTGTGGGCTGGGCTGCGGGTGCGAGGGCTCTTCCAGCCCAGTGGGGCTGGCACTGCAAACCCCTGCATTTATTTTTCATGTCTGATTTCTTTCTAGGTTCGAAGCACTAAATGTGCTGCATTGTAGCATCTGTTTTTGTGGTATTTCCAGCCCAGCTGGAAGCAGGAGGCACTCAAAATTCAGAGATGGAAAAAAATAACGGATCTGGTGAGATTTCAGCTTCCTGCCAAACTCACCAAACCTGGGATGCCGGGAGAGCCCTGCTGCAGGCGCAGCATCCCGGAGCCTCGACTCTTCCACCCACTTCCCGCTTTCTGCTCTTTGCTCATCCCAAACTGTCCTCTCATTCCCAAATCGCTTTCAGGACACTGCACAAAGCCTGACCCTGCTGTCGGAGCTGGGGACGGGCAGATAATACAGTCGCTGAATTTATTTCACCTTTTCCTCTGGTTGCGAATTGTCCAGGAGCAGATGGCGATTTTCTCAAGTGTATCCGTTATTCGAAGTCACTCACTGAGACAGCGATGGCTCAAACAAATCCCAGGCCCCCTGCAAAGCCATCATTTGGTCTTTCCATCTGCCCAGCCGCCACCGTCGGCGTGGGCTCGGCTTCCGCCAGCGAGCCGGAGGGAAGTGGGGAGGCAGGAAAAGCCGATGGATGGGGTCAGCCCCATCGCCTGCGCCTTTCTCCCCCTTCATCTCCGCGCCGTGCCCGCAGAGTGCGAAGCTCCGGAGGCTGTCAGGAATGGTTAGGATCCACATCCCAGCTTTGCTGGGTTTGGGGGGTCGGGGCTGCTCTGGCTGGCTCACACGGTGCCTTCCTGTGCCTGTGATGGGGTGAGGCTGACTCACTGGGAGAGTGCCCAGTTGCAAACTGGGAAGCTGATTCTCCAGAGAACGTGCCAGTGGCTGTTTGTGCTGCACCTCCCTGCCCAGTCAGGGGGTAAATGGGTGCTTTTAGGGTGGTGAAACACCGAAACAGCCCTAGGAGACCTCATGTATGCAGCAGTCCCTGGGGCACAGGCTGGTGTCGCGCCGAGGGTTTCTCTGTGCAGGAGTGTGCCCAGCTATGGGTGATGGATATGACAAGGGGACCTGCAAAAGCAGCCGGGGGATGACTGCAGGCGGCCAGAGCCCTCCCAGTGTTGGTGGCACTTTCCTGGGGGAGCCTGGGCAGGTCTGGGAGGGATGGGCTTTGCCCAGCCGGCATCTGCCAACCTCCTACGGCCTCTCCGAGGGGACCTGCATGCCCGCGGCTCTGCTCCGGGTGCTGCCAGACTGGTGAGAGGCCAGGCACTGGTTTTAATCCACCCCCAGGATAACTACCCCCCAGAAAACCCCCACCCACCCCAGTGTAATTGTCAGAATGGAGAAAAATGGGAAGAAGCACATGAATTCCCAAGCTCACTCTCAGCCCAGCAGTCGGTCCCTGGGGCTGGGGCGTCTTCCCCACCTAGAGAGGGGCTGAGCCGGGGAAATGCTCCCGCTGTGATCTGCTCCCTCCTCCTGGCTGTATTGGCCTTTTTTCCTTCCTCATCTTCTCTCTTTTTCCCTCCCGGTGACCCGCAGGGAAGGGGCCAGGCTGGCCGGAGGGGACCCGCTGCCCTCACAGGGGACATGTGGGGACCCCACTGTAACTGGAGCCATGCGGGAGGCACTGGGGGGGCTTTGAAGGATTCACAAAGGGTGAAACACTTTGAAATGCAGTTTCCTCTCCCCCCCTCCACCTCCCCCCGGGCTAAACAAATACCCCTGGCCAGGAGATGCCTCCCCATCCCACAGGCTTTTGTTCCCAGGCCTTTGTCCAGGGCTGGGGAAGGGGCCAGGACCCCCCTGCCTCCCTGGGGACACCCGTTCCGACAGGGTCCTGCGCTGCCTGGGATGCTGAGAGGGAGGCAGGAGGTGAGAGCTGGCTGTGCCCCTCGCCGCAGGGCTTGGGGACACCCTATGTGCCACCTTAGTGGCCTCCAGCCGCTGTCCCCCTTGCTTGTCACCCCGCTGCCACTTTTTGCCCGTCCCTGAGAGCTACTCATGGGACAGGTCCTGGTCCGTCCTGTCCCCTCCTGGCACCCTGCCACCAGCACAGCCCGCAGACTCTGCACAGCGGCAGTGCCACCAGCTCATATCCCCCGGTGGGGACACCCCCAGATGCTAATCTACACCCAGCACCCATGGGACCCTCCAGGCAGAGGGGCACCGGCCATCTCCCCATTGCAGGGACCCCACAGAAGAAGCCCAAGCAAAAATTACGTGGGTTTTGCAGAGACCTCTGGCCCCCCAGGAACCCATCACCACTGGGCTTTTCATTTACATCCCAAAAGCCACTTTAATTACACCCCCGGGGAGGGATCACTTCAGGGAGTTGCTTTCTGGGGCAAAAAGTCGGTGGAAAAAAACCCCTATAAACAGTCAAACAACCCCGATGTGACCGAGGAGACTCCAGTACCAGGCTCAGACAACCGTCCCTGCTAGAGACACTCTTGCTCTGTGCAAAAGAAACACCTCAATTAACTCAAAGCAAAGGTGAGACTCCAAATGAAGCCGCTGGAAACCAAACCCCGACTTTGCCCTGGAGCGAAGCATTTCTCTGGTGACCATGTTTGGAGGAAAACAGGATTGTTTGAAATGTCCCCTGTTGTTCCTGCCTCACGCCAGGAATTACAAGAAAAAAAAAAAATACCCCTTTTTTTGTTGAAACTGTGCAAGTGTCCCTAGGATGGGCAGAAACCATTTGCACCAGCCTCGTTGATCCTTTCATGTCCCTGTCCCCACGGGGCCGGGCAGCCGATGCTGGTCCAGCCTCTCTGGCCGGCTGCAGCCAGAGCTGTGCAGAGCCTTTCCAGACAACAAAAGCTCTCAGGCTGCCTCATTTCCCGCTGCCTTATCTCCCTCCACGATGGCCAGGTTATCAGGAGGTGGAAAAGGCCTCAGGACACCCTGACCCCAGTCCCTGGGGGCCGGGAGCCCAGGCAGGGGCGGGCGATGGCTGTGGGTGGGGGGCAAAGCTTCGCAAAGGGCGAAAACGAGGGGCTGTCAGCACTTGGGGGTCCCATCCTGCGTGGGGCAGAGCCCTTTTTCTCCTGCTGAGGTCTTCATTGCGCGCAGCGGGGTGGGCGAAACCTCCCCGGAGAGCAGCTTTGAGGCTGGGGCAAGCACTGAGACCTCCAGTCGCCTGCTTGTCACCTCCACCCGCAGGACAGCCCTGGGGATGCTGAGCCCCGGCGGGGCGAGCGGAGGAGGCTGCGGGGCCGGCCGGTGGGGAAAGCAGCCCCGCAGCCGAGCTCCGCGCTTGTCACCCAGACAAGAGATCAATAACTAATTTCACTGCAGCAGCAGCGCCGGTTTTTTTCCAATAATTGTGAGCCGGCGGTGGGGAATGAGGCTCTCAGCACCGCTCCACACCAGCCTGCACCCGATCAATCGCCACACCGCTGGGGCAGCAGGAAAACTCATTTTTCTCCTTTTCTTCCCTCTCTCCCGCCTCCTCCTGCTCCATCCCTCCTCCTCCCAGCATGGTGCTGGACTGTGTCCCCACGCTGGGTGGGATACGGGCTCGGGCTTTCCCGAGCTGTCCCCATGGTAGCGGGGGCAAGGGCTGAGCCTCCTGTGCTGCCTCAACAGCCCTGAGCGCTTCGGTCCCTGTCACCTGCGGGCCAGACCTGCCCCCATGCAGAGACCATTGGTCCCAGCGGCTTGGATGAAGGGGGCAGAGAAGCGGTTTCTCCTCTCCCCGGTGGGATCAGGGGCTCCTGAGGGTGCCCTGGCCACCGGGCTGTGACCTTTGGTGGCCTGTTGGTGCCTTTTTGTGGTCCAAATGTGCCCCTTATTTTTATAGTGATACAGAGGGAAATCTCTAGGTTTTCATCTCCTGAGCGGTTGGTCTGCTCCAGGGCACGAGCCGTGCTGAGTTTCTCCCGTAACTATCCTTTACCCCTTCTGCTTCTGTAACCCCACCATGCCTCAGTTTTCCCCATATGTATCTATAATAGATGGGGCTGAGAACATCCCCTCCTGCTCCCTCCCATGCTGTTATGAGCCACCGTGGGCTCCATGTCCGGAGCAGAAGGTGTTGCTCGTTCCTAGGTCACAGAGTAGCTCTTGGTTTTGGGGTCCCCAGGCTGATCTGTGGGGTCCCGTGATCCGTGTACCCACAAGGCAGCAGAGAGCGATGCTGTGCGCTCAGCATCTCCCTGGGATCGAGAGAAGAGATGCTCAGACAAGGGTGGAGACACCTTTGGATCTCTCCGATACCTCTGGTGCGTTTTGGACGAGTTGCTGCGCTTGGGCACTGCAGCGAGGAAGACTCAGCAGTAGGTTTGTCACTGCAGGATCTTCCAAGCCCGTCCAAGCACCATACACCCAGTACAGAGGGCAGCAGTGTGGCCCCTCATCCTTTCTCCCTAATTTAAGACCCCCCTCCTTGGTTCCCCAAGAGCATCCCCATGAATTAAACACCGCCTTTGCTGCGGAGCGCCAAGCGCTGCCTGCATAATTTCAAAGTTTTATTACTTGCCTTGAAGGCACTTATTGATTGGGGTCCTCTCCAGCTGATGGAGCTTTTAGTATGGCCTGGGCTGGCCAAGCAAGGCAGAAATCGCAGCCTGTCCAGCTTAGCTAAGCCGTGGCTTAAAACCTCCATGACACCTCTGCTCCTGGGAGCGGGGTCTCCATATGCACGTCCACACTGGAGCTGTTTGCACTTTGAGATGTTTTTTGGCTTCTCAGTGTCAGCCCAAGAGCTGGTTCCCCCCGGTCATGCCACATCCATGCAAGGTTTAACCCAGAGAAGGATTTTTCCTGGGAGGGTTTGAGGGGCCTTTAGGAATTGGGTGAGGGCAGTTTGGGGGGATTTCTGCCCTGCCGAGACTCCAGGCACCGCTCACCTTCACCCTGGGGCATGGGGATGCTCGTGGGATTTGGGGTTTATGTGGAACACCCACTGTTGGGTATGAGCGACAGCTTCCCAGTGAGCCACGCTGTGTTTGCACACACGTGTGCGCGCACACACACACGTGCTCCAGCAAGGAAAGGAGGGCCCTGCCTGCAGGCTTTACCCTGCAGGTCTCCATGGCCGGGGGGGGCTGTCCTCTGCCCCTTGGCTTGGCTTTGGAGAGGAGCCGGGAACAGCCGGCATCACCTTTGCTTTCAAGCTCTCCCTGCCGCTGCTGGAGGCTGTGGGGCTTTCAGGGCCACCGCGCTGCCAGTGAGGGCCACCGACCTGCCTTCGTGCTGGGAGGTGGGTGCACCCCACTAGCCCAAGCATCCCCACGCCTCCTCCGTGGCTCCGTGGCCGCAGAATTGGCCACTTCCACCCTCTCGCAATTTTTGTGCCCTTGGGGACCCCCCTGCTCTGGCTCCCAGTTCCCCCTGTCCCCAGGGGTCCCAGTGTGTGGCTGGGCTGGGGTTTGGGGGAGCAGGAGGAGGGTGGTGGGAGCCCCCACGGCTCCTTTAAGAAACCCACAACCAGCTCCAGAAACCAGCTCAAGGTCACAGCGGGAACCTGCGGACTTGGCAGCGGCGAGCGAGGGAGGAGGGAGGGAGGAAAGCAGCCCGAGATCAAAATGAAATCACAGCCAGGGAGAGGGGACGGCTGGTGGCGTAGTGGAGGGGAGCAGGAAGGTGGGGTGCAGCAGAGCAGGGCGTGCAGGGGGGGTCCCACCCATGGGTGCCCCCCTGGGATTGCTGCAGCCCCAACCTCAGCATGAACCCTCGAGGCTTTGCCGTGTCCCCCCCGGCACAGAGCCCTGCGCCCTCCTCGCTGCCATCCAACGTGCCCACGGTGCTCCAAGCCAAGGAAGGTCCCTTTGTGCCCCCAGAGACATCCCGGGAATGCTGGAGTCACGGTCTCTCCCACGGGACATCCCGGGCTCTGCAGGAGGTTTTCCAGCTCCGACAGGAGCAGAGCAGGAGGGAGCTGCCAGCCCGGAGGGTCGGATCCTGCAGCAGCTCACGGCACAGCCCACTCCCAAACTCTTACCTTATTTTCTTTTTAAAGCTGGTTTTCTTTTTAAAGCAGCAGCTCCTGGAGTCCTGTGATCACTGCTGAGTCTCTGCCATCATTTCAGGCCAGGAGGACCTTCGGTGTCATCCTTGCCAGAGAGCACAGAGAGGGGAAAAATAAGTCTTTAAAGGCTCAAAACCCAGGAAGTTAATTAAAAAAAAAAATAAAAAGCCCTCAACATTTAATTTTTTTAATCTTTGGCATTGAAACAAATCTCAAAATTCTGGGTGCTCCCACTTGCCCTCTGGGCAGGTAGAGCTGGGGGAAGCAAAGGCACCAGAGATTAAGATAAACCCTCTTGAGCCAGGATGCTCACAGCAGGGTTAGCCCATCCCCTCCCAGCCCCGGGGCCTGATCCTGCCCCATAAGCTGCAGCACATTTACCCATGCAGGGAGCTGCTGGCTTAACACATCTGGGGGCTTTTGGGGGAAAAGCAAGAGCAAAGCTGGGGCAGACCCAACCCCGGAGGGTGGCTGCAGCCAGGCTGGGGCTGAGCTGTGGCTCCAAAGCAGCTCATTCTGGGGTTGGTTTGGCGATGCCCGATTTTAATTTTCATCAGCAGAATTAATCTGTGGAGTTATTTTCCCTTCCTCCCCCTCCCCTTCCTCTCCTCCCCGCTTTATACAGAGAATTTGATCATTTCTCCCAGGAGCTCGGCACCATTAACATTCACTCCCAATGCGTGTGAGCCGCACTGCATCGCCAAGCACCACCGGTGCTGCTGGCTCCGGTACCCGACCCCAGTTCAGAGGGGACCTGGGCATCAGCTTCTCCATCCCACAGCCTGGGCTGGGAGAGCCCCTCTGCCCCCCCGGCTCTATGCTGGGCTGCCCCGGCACAGGCAAAGGAGGGTGGGATCCTGGCCTCCACCTTTGCTCTGCTGAAGCTTGGACTTTTCCAGAAAATGAAAGCCAAGGGGGCTCTGGGAAGAGCACCCAAGCCAAGGGCATGGCCAAGTCTTGCAAGATTTGGTGTTTAAAGTCATGCAGATTGGTAACCTGGGGCTTTCCTGGAGTCATGTATATTTGCAGGCTTTGGGTTTTCATTAATAAAGGTTAACTAACAAATTAGTATTAGTATTTAAAGTTATTAAATATGGCAGACCAGGCTGCCTTCCCCAGCAAAAGCAGCGGGAAGCCACAGTGGGCACAGCCTTACCCAGCCGGCCCCGTGCCAGCCATGCGCCCCGGCTCTGTATGCCCTATAGGTCTGTGTGCTATAGATCCATGTGCAATGTATGCAATCTATGTGGGAAGCAGCCTGTGCTGAGACTTTGCTTTTTTTTACTTAGCTGACATCTGAAGGGGGCCCAAGAGCTCTGGCAATTGGGAAGGGAGGAAACGTGGAGCCTGGTGGGTTTAACGCTTGGCTGGAGTGGGAGGGGGAGCACCGTTGCCCATGCCCAAACCCAGCCGGGTTTCACCCCTGGGGTTCCCCAAAAGCCTTTCTGACCCCCATTTCAGGCCCTTCTCTCCTCCGCAGCTCCCCCAGCAGCAGCTCTAACCCACACGTGCAGCCACCGGCTTTGCATCCAAAGGGATGCTGATGGGCAGCAGCAGCCTCGTGGAGGGAAAAGGGACTTTTGCAGCAACTGCTGCCCTTTGGATTGAATCGAAGGCAGCGCTGGCAGCGCCTGCCTGTGTGCGGGCACAAAAGCCCACCTGTGCCCACTACACTTAACCATTTCCTTCCTGGACACGAGCCCTCCCGGGGTGTCCCGCCTGGGAAATGAAATCAGCTCCGAATGGGAAGTGCAACTAAGCCGGCCCAGCCCAGGAAGAAGAAAAGCAGCAAAAGAAAAACAAGTTCAGAAGCTGGAACGGAAAAGAAAGGTTAAACCCTGCGTGCACTGCTGTCCCCGTCACCCCACAGCTTGTCCCAGGCAGGAGTAGAGGTTAGGGTGAGCCTCACTCTACCACACACCTTCGCAATAGCCGAGACGGGTGGTTTGTCGCACCAAGGCTGCGCAGAAAGGGGTGAATTTTGCTTTGGCAGGATTCCTGCTTCAACACAGCCCTTTTTTTTTCCTGCTTTCTGGCTATGGAGAAAGGAGCGGCCGGGTGCTGAGCCTGCCACAGCCCAGCCGCGCTGCCGGGCGAGGGCAAAGAGGCGTTAGCTGAGACAAGGAGCCGAGCGCTTTATTTTTAGTCTCAGTTTAACAAGTATTAATTAATAAGAGTGTAAATGCTAATGCTGAGATGACACAAACTGCGTTGCCTGAAACGAATGTTTGAGACTTGTCTGTGCCAGGATTTACAGCCAGGTGGGTTCATAGGGGCTAAATCATTGCTCAAGGATTGCTGCAAGGATAAACGGGCTTGCTACCGCCGGGTCCGGCATCGGCCGTGCCACAATAGGATGTGCTGGGGGCTAAGGGCCATGCCAGGGGCTCAGGGCTGGGTTCGGGGCTGGGTCCCCATCCACGCCTCACCATGCCCATGCCGGCTCATCCCTCCCTGGCAAAAATTCCCAGGAGGTTTTGCAAAGTGTGGGTCATTTTAGTCTCTCCCCATCGGGGCTGAGTGGTTGCGGGGTCATGCCTTGCAGAAGGCTTTATCAGCCCAGTGAAGACTAAGTTTGGAAAAAAAATCTTTTTCCCCTGGTCAAGTCCCCCTGGCCTGCCTGTCCCCTGCCTGTGACTTCTTGCCCCGAGAGCTCAGCTTGGCCAAAGGGTTGGGAGGAGGCTCGGGAGAATGAGGAGGTGAAGAAATACCCCTGGGCAGTAAGGTGTGAAGAATTTTGGCCCATCAGCCCTGACATGCTGGTTGCATTTGTTGGCGTCACAAAAATGATGAACTTGAAGCTCCGTCAGTGTCTAGGCTATAGAGTTTTTAGGATGTGGAGGTCTGGTGCCTGTGGCACTTACCCAGGGCACGGGGGGCTGGAGACCTCCTGCCCGTGGGGGGGGGGCGCAGGGTCCGGTGCTGGGGGCACAGGGCAGCGGGTGGGAGAAGGAGGGAGCGGGGGCTGCGCCCGGGGGCTTATCCTGCCTGCGAGGCGGTTTGGTAAGTCGGGGGTTTGCAGTGGGCTGTGACCCCTGCGCTGTGAGCCGGGGTGAGGGCGACTTGGGGTCCTGTGGGTCCCAATGGTGCGCCCAGGGGCTTAGGGGCAGCTGTGGGACCACGCTTAAACCTCTCGAGCGTGGCTTTTAAATCTTTCCAGAGTGCCCAGTCTGGCCGGATCCAGGCCAGGTTTTCCTCCTTCTTTCTCCTCTCAAATGTAGGCAGGAGAGAGCTGCTACCTGCCTGACATGCTGCTGCTGCTCCAAGCCGCCTCCAGCAAGCCCTGCTCACCTGGGACGGGCGGGAGGGCGAGGAGCGTGGCCAGCGCAAGCCGGGCACATGCCACGGACTGGGAGCCGGGGAAACGCCTCGGTGCGCACGCTGCATCCTCCCGGTGCTCCTGCTGCATCCTCCCACTGCACACATTGCGTCGTCCCGGCGCGCGCACGCTGCATTCACGGCACCCTCCCGGTGCACCCTCCCGGTGCGCAGCCTGCACCCTCCCCGGAGTCGCTGCATTCCCCAGCCCGTGAGCTAGGGCAGAGGTGGGAGCTGGCAGGACTGCAGACACCCCATGGGGGGGGGGACCGGGTCCCCCATCCTTCCCATGCCAGGAGGGCTCTCCTTCACCCCAGGGTGCTCAGCTGCCATTTCGGGAAAGCTGGAAAGAGCCGAGTTGGTTTTCTTCGAAGGTCTGGATGGATGCAGGGCTGCGGTTGTGCGGGGAGGTGTCACGCTCGCCAGGGTGTGATGGGAGACACGGTGGTTCGGGGCAGGGGGGTCACGGAGTGGGATGCTGGGGTGCTGCATCGGGGCTCAGCAGTGCCAGAAAACCCCCTGTCTGGGGGTTTGGGTGGCCCACTGGGGAGCCACCCTGGTCACTGAAGCTGGCTGCTTGCCTGCTGCCACCCGCAATGGTGGGAGCTTGCGACTTACAGCAAATTATTCAGCCCCCCGCCATCCAAGCTGGCAGGTAGCCCTGCGCCAGGGTCACCCCTGCCTGCACAGCACGGTCCCGGGCAGGCAGCACCGCAGAACCGAGTCGTGGGGTGAGGACGCTCCGGGCTGGCCGGTCGCAGCCCCTCGCCACCCCGCAGGGACCCAGCCGGGGCGCTGGGGGCCGCACGAGAAATCCCCACCCACGGTCTTGCCAAAACCACCCACTGCAGCCAGGCCCAAGGTGCTTTCCCGTGGGCCGGGCGCCGCCGCGCTGGGGCCGGCGTGGTTCGGTTCGCCGGGGAGGGATGCACGGGCGGGATGCGCGGCCGTGGCGCAGGCTCCCTGCTCGGGCTGGCTCCCCGAACAGCGCGCTGCCACGCTGCTCTTCAGCAGCTCCGTTCATATCATCGAATTTTAATTTAGTTAGTTGAGTTCTTTAAACAGTGTGAACTTGCTAAGTGCTTTGCATATTTTATACTCATGAGTAACATTTATCAACCAGAAAGTACAATTAATCAAAGAGGGGAGCTTTTGTAACTCAGAGCAGTTTGTATTCTCCCTCTTTCTCCCTGCCGTGCGCTTTCCTCCATGTCTCCCTCCTCTTCCTCCTCTTCTTCCTCTTCCTCCTCTTCCTCCCTGCTGTCCCGCACTGGCCACAGAGCCAGGACAGCTTCACTGTGCACTACACACACATACACATGTACGTATGTACTCTCCCTCTCCCTCTTCCCCCCACCATACCATGTACACCATACATACATATATAAAAATACGGGGTTTATATATATGTTTGTGCATGTGCATATATCTATATCCATATATCTCTGTCTGTCTGTTGTGTAAATGTATGTGTATATATGTTTGGTGTATATGGTATGCTGTATACATACATGTATGTATATATATATAGGCATTAATGGTCCATTTACACTGTATATGTGTATATAAACACACACTTATGCACAGTTATACTCACAATATTATACACAGCGCATAGAATTTTTATATATATACACTCAATATCTATTACCTAGTGTATAGCATACAGTTATAGTATATCACATATATTACACTACATATAATAAACACATTTTAGATATTTTGGGCTGCTGGGGGGCTTCAGCAGTGCTGATGGCGATGCTTCAGCCTCCCAGCGAGAGCCAGTGGCTGAGGGAGTGAGGTGGGATGGACGGTCCCAGCCCCAAGCCACGCTGGGTAGCCACTGGGCCAGCAGAAGTGCCCAACCAGCTCCATTTGGGGACAGCAACCAGTGGCCGGTGACAGGGACATGGGAAGCCCTGACAAGCCTCCTGGGCACAAGTGTGGCTGCAGCCTCCCAGCCCATATCCCCTCTCCTTGCTGGGCACTGGGGCCGAGGTACGGATGACCTCTGTCCCCCAGGCATCTGTATTTATTTTAAGGGCAGGATCACCCAAACCGTGTTGGGTTTCAGCTCTGAAGGCCCCAGGGTGACGCGGAGGTGACACCGGTACCCGGCGAAGGGCTGGCACCAGTGCTGGCAGATGAGAGATGATGGAGCATGGCTGGTGTGAAGGGACCCGTGTCTCTGCCACCCCTCTGAGTGTCTTGGCTGCTCTTGGTGAGTGGGGAGAAGCCCTGACCCTGATTTATTCCAACTTCCCAAGTCTTTGCCATGGCGCAGCGGAGACGGCTGAAGGAGCTGGGCAACCGTGGACGCAGGGGCAGGTTTGGCCGGGGTCAAACCCCACTGCCTCAGCAGAGCAAAAGAGGTGGGAACATCCCGCGTGGGTCCCAGCAACGTACCTCGGGGTTCTTCCCAGGGCCTCGGAGTGCTTCGTTGCTCTATTAATTGCCATTAATGGCAGCAAACGGGGCAGCAGGTGCCCACCCGGACCTGGGTTAAACGCTGCCAAGAGAAGGGCTGTGCTGGCGCTGCAGGACCTGCCTTGCAAATCACCTGCAACAACATGCGCTGTCCTGGTCACCTCTTCTCAAAAATGATAGTGCAAAATTAATTAGAATTAATTAATCAGAAAAGGGTAATAAGGGTGATTAAGCACCTGGGGAAAAGAAAAAAAAAAAGTATTCCTGAAGAGCAATTGCAGCGCCGGTGATTACCTTGAAAGGCGGCGAGTGAGCAGGAGCAGGAGGAGAGTGTGCAGGGAAACAAATGGGCTGGAGCAGGGGGTCTGGGGGGTGTTTTCCGTCTCGTTGCAGAAGGAATTACCAAGTGACAAGATTGAAACTGGTCAGAGGAAAAGCATTTCCCGGCAGCAGCGACCACGGGGAGGCAGCTGAGCCGAGGAGGGGAGCGGGTGGCTCTGCGGCGTGGCTGGAGCTGTTGCTGCTGCCACGTTTTTGCAGACTTGGGTTTGCACAAACTGGCCCCAAGGCTGGACCCTTCTCCGGCAGAGAGTGGGACTCAATAGGGTGTCCTTGGTGGTGGCACCTTTGTCCCCAGCCCTTTGCTGGGCTCAGGAGTGTGGCGAGCTGAGGGACGCTCAACCGATTTCTTTCTCCTCTCTTAATTTTCAGCCACACTCTGTTGCCTTAATAATAATAATATAAAATCAAAGGGAACATTCGCAAGCAAGATTGGTCCCCGGTTCAAGGCAACTGCTGCAGGTTTCATTGTAACCTGAGGGGCTGACGTGGACCCCCAGCCCCGGGGATGGGACGGGACGGGACAGAAGCACCGTCCCCTTCCTGCCACTGCAAAGAGCCTCGGCAGCAGGGAAAGATGGAGGGGGTGGCTGGAGCTTAGTGGAAACCATGTTCAGGAGCCCCAGTGCAGTACGGTGAAAAAAAAGGAGAAAAATGACTTTTTTGGAGAAGCAGGGGGAGCAAATAGTGCACGCTCTCATGGGAAATAGGTGGCATGGATGGGACGCGGATGCCCATGGCCTGCTTGAAAACGCTGGTGGCAACCAGAGCGATGCAACGGCCACTGGTGGGGTTTGGTCATTCAGGTGCCTGTGCCTGGGAGACGCTCACCCCCATGCACCTCCCCAAACACCACCCCACCCCAGGAGCAGCCAGGCACTGCTGCCCTGTGCTCAGTGTCCCCTCCCCAGTGACAGATAATCTCATTTCCTTAAAATCTGGAAAGCAAAAGGGGGTAAAAGCAGTGCTTTCTGCGCTCAGAGATGCTCTCGCTGCATCCCCAACTCCGCAGCCGACTAAACGTGTGTTCCCAGCCCCTGCCATCACCCCCCACCTTGGGTCGCTGCCGTCCCCGGCACGCTTGGGTCCTTTCACAGGGACTCGGGGCACCTGGGTGCCCAAAATCTGTCCCAGAGTGACAGCTCCTTACCCAAAGGTGGGGTCTCCCTTCGCTTTCCGCAGAGGCACTGTGGAAGGATGGCGAGGGGCTCTGGCACCGAGGCCACATCCTGGTTGTGCGATGGATTTTTGGATGGCCGTGGGGTGAGCAGCTCTGTTTTGGGGACAGCAAATCCTTGCTGGGGCCATTAGGGCATTTTGGGGTATAAGTGGGTGCTGGCTGGGTGGGAACGGACCCCTGCTTCCCCTGTGCCCGTGCAGCGGTGTCCCTGTTGCTGCTACCTTCTGACCGCTTTGGGTGATTTCAAGCAGATTTTTATTCCTACAGGTTTTGTGCAAGTCCGGGTCTGGGGGAAGGTGAGGGAGGGGCCGGTGCCCTGCTGAGGGAAGGACTCACCCTCTATTAGACACCAGAGAATCCACACCGGCCTCCTTTCCCCTGGGACATGGCTGCAGCCAACCCAGTTTTGTCACTTGTCCCCGCAGCGATCCCTTTCCGAAGGCCTCGGGCGTCGCAGGTCCCCATCCACGGGAATTGGGGGGGGGGGTCAACCCCCTGTCCGGCGGGGTTGGGGGTACAGACGGGACATAACGGGGTGGGCTGTTGCTCCTCGACCGGAGACCATCACAGGGGAGGGCGGGGGGGGGGGGGGCAGGTGCCCCAAAGGGGACGGTCTCAGCTGCATCCCGGGCAATGCGGAGAGGGTCACAGCTGTGATGAGCCCGTCAGGCCTCTGCTCCCCATGTTGGCTCGGCAGGACGGAGCCGGGCGGGACACGGGAGAATCGGAACCAGCGCCTGGGAGCCGCGGGACCGGTGCCCCCCCCCCCCCCCCCCGCTTCCCCGGGGCGCGGGGCGGGCGATGGGTAAGTGAGGGGTCAGTGCCGGGGGTGGCGGGGGTAGGTGCCCGGTGCGGGGCCGGTGGGGTGTCAGCGCCGGGGGTGGGCGCAGGGGTATGTGCGGGGCCGGCTCCGGCTCTCCCGGCCCCCCCCCCCCCCCCGCCGGTTCCCGCCGCCCCCCCCCGCCGAACGCAGCGAACTTCCCGCGGCGGCGGCGGCGCAACGGCGGGACAACAGCGCCCCCGCGCGGCCGCGGCGGGACGGGACGGGACGGGACCGGCACCGGGACGAGGACAACGGCGGGATTGGGACGGGGCAGCACCAGCCAGGGCCGGGCCGGGGGTCGGGGTCGGGGGGGGGGCAAGCGGGCACAGCCCGACCCCGACACCCCCTCGCCTGCCTTGTCCTGCTCACCCCGACCCCGCCGCCCTGCCCCGGGCCCCGCCATCCCGGTGCTACCGCCGCCGGGCTCCTGACCGCCCCACGGTGCCAGGCGGAGGGTCGTGACGGGGCCCCGCTGGAGCCCGCGGGCAGCTCCGGGCCCGCACCGTGACACGGTGAGGGCACACGTTGGGGGGGGGGGGGGGCGCCGAGCCCCGCACCGCGGCGAGACGGGGCCCTCCTGCCGCCCTGCACCGCGCCGCGCTCCTCCCCAGTTTATCCCAGTTCGTCCCAGTCCGCCCCACAGCGGACCCCCACCCCCCCCGGGGCGCCCCCCCGCGGACAGCCGGTAGGAGAGCGGGAGAGGGCCCGCCCCCCCCGAGGTGACCTCACGCTGACGTCACCGAGAGCGCCGCCGTCTGGTTGGTGCCCGCGGCCGCCCGTCACGGCGGGGGCGGGAGGAGGGGGGGGTGGGGGGACAGAGCGCGGCCGCCGGCTGAGGTAACCGGGGGGGGAAGCCGGGGGTCGCGGCCGCCCGGCCTGAGGGAGCGGGCGGGACCGGGCCCCCCCTCCGCCCCCGGGGCCGCTCCGCCGCCCCGTACCCGCAGCGGGGGGTGGGGGGGCCGGGAGAGGCCGGGGGAGCTGCCGGGGCCGGATCCGGCCCCCCCCCCCGCGGCGGGCAGGGCTGCAGCCCGGAGGCCTGCGGGGCTCCCCGCGCCGCAGCCCTGGAGCGCGGGTTGGGGGGGGGGGGTCCCCAGCCCTGATGGGGGTGCCGGGGAAATGGTTGGTTTAGGCCTTGAACCAGAAACCGTCCCCTCGCACCCCCACGGGCACCACCCCCCCCCCCCCAGCCCCCGGGATGGGACCCCACTGCCCCCCCGTGGCGGTATACCCCTCCCCGGCTCGTCCTGGGGAACCCTCCTCCCACGCACCCCCTTTCCCTGCCGCCCCCCAGCCTTCAAACAGTGCCAGGGATTGGGGAATGGGCCCCACACTGGGGTGACCCCCCCACACTCACCCCAAAAACGGGGAGGGCCGGTGTGACCTTCTCCCAGCAGTGGGGCTGCGGGGCGAGCGCCTGCCTTCACCTGCCCCCACGTCAGCCGGGGAGCTGCCACGTTTCGGGGCCTTTCAGGACAGCGGGGAGATGCCGGTACTGGGGTCCACACTGGTGGGTAGGGTCGTCCTGCTGGGTGCTCTCAACCTGTGCCAGTGGCCCATGACACCCTGAAAAACGTCACCAGGGGGTCACCCAGCCGAACCTGGGGGCAAGGAAAGGTTGTCACTGCCAGGAGGGCGAACCAGGGTCCCAACCCATGAGATCAGCCAGCAGCATTGCTTAAAAGCAGGGCCAAACCCCTCCACGCACTGGCTGCCCCTGTGGCTCAGCCTCGACTCTTCTTCTATGGGGCAGCACCAGCTCCAGCCCCCCAACCGCCCCGGGAGGGTGCCTGCAGGGTTGGTGCAGCTCTTACCTCCAGCTCCCCGGGGCTGTGGTAGGCCTTGCTGCACGCTTGCGGGACCAGAGGAGTGATTTGGGACTAAAATCCCATCTTTTCTTCTCCTAGATCACAGCGCAGACCGGCTCCCGGCCTCACTGAGCCAAACTGGATTTCAACCGGTGATCTGTAAGGTGAGACACTGCGTCCCCCTGCTCCGTCCCTGGGCTGTTCAAGACCACGCGGGGCCACCGAAACTGCCTAAGCTGCCATAGAAAAGGTTTTGTGTCTAATGGGATATTTGCCAGCAAATTCAAGCCACGAACACTATATATTTCTTTATTTGTAAAGGTGTTTGAAGTCCTTGAATTTACCCTTCGGCCACCTTAAATCTACTTTCTAATCCCCAGCGCAGTTAATCAAATCCACAGTGGCTTGAATTATGAGATGTCTGGGGGGGATTTATAGCTTGTATTGCTGATTATACCTTGACTTTATTATATTGCAAATATCTAACTTATGGTCACGGCTGAGATTTACAATCCTCAGGTAGGTGCTTAGGATAACTTTTAGCAACTCCAGATGTAATTGGAGGTGACTGATGGGGCTGTCGCCACAGATAAACATGTAATCTGTAAAACGTTAAGACAGGAGAAGAAGTGGCAGAGTAGGTGAAAAGGGTGGGTCAGTCTTAAAAAAAATAAAAATAGAATTGGGTGTATTGCTGAGCAAGGCTCCGGGATGCCTGGTCTGGCTGAGGCATCCCTGCCCAAGAAGGGATTTGGGGCTTGTTGGTCTCCAGAAAATACCAGAATTTAGATCTTTGTTCCTTCTTGCTCTCAGCTGAAGGTTTTTAGGGTTTGAAATAGTCCTGGGCAGGGGGAAGGGGTGATAAATAGAAATTGGGGTACTCACAGAGCTGACGCCTGCCTCCCCGGTTGGGGGGGACTTGGCACCTGCAGCTCTTTCAGACCTGACTGGTGGTTTCTCCCCTGTCTTGGAGGAGCAGCGAGTCCTGCGTGGGCACGTGCCCCTCAGCCAGCATGACAAGCGAGGTGGTGGAGAATGAGTTTGAGTTTTACTCCAAAGCAGAGAAGTACTGGAAGGATGTGCCCGCCACGGTGGACGGCATGCTGGGGGGCTATGGCCACATCTCCAGCATCGATATCAACAGCTCCAGGAAGTTCCTGCAGAGGTTTCTGCGGGTAGGTGGCACGGTCTGTCATGCTCCCAAAGGCCCATCCTTCCCCCAGCACAGAGCTGAGCTCTTCCTTCTGAGTTGCTCCATGGGATCCTCTGTTGCGTGCGTGCTGGGAAAACTTTGCCCTGCAGTGGGTCCCCCATACCCCAGTCTTGTCCACATGGTTGCCCCATTTCTCCTCTGTGGGTACCTCACAGTGGATTCAGCCCCTCATGGTTGTTGTTCCAGGATGGCCCCAACCGGACAGGGACAACCCGTGCTCTGGACTGCGGGGCTGGCATTGGCCGGATCACCAAGCGGCTGCTGCTGCCCCTCTTCAAGACGGTGGACATGGTGGACGTGACGGAGGACTTCCTCACCAAGGCCAAGAGCTACCTGGGAGAGGAGGGCAGGCGGGTGCGCAACTACTTCTGCTGCGGCCTCCAGGACTTCAGCCCCGAGCCAAACTCCTACGACGTCATCTGGATCCAGTGGGTCATTGGTGAGAGTTGCTTTGCTTGCGGGGTCTCGCCAGCCTGTCCTCCATCCAGCTTCCCCCAAGGGGCAGGTGCCCCACGCACTGTGGAGAGCTTTGGGCAGGAGAGCTTGAGGTCTGCGTTAAAGATGAGCATCACAGCACGGGTGGGAGGCCGAGTTGGGGACCTACCCTCCGTGGGCACTACAAGGGCATTGCACTGTGGGGTCTTTTCCCCCAAGCCCTTGGAGGCCAGGGCAGAGGTGTGGGTTGGATAGAGTTGGATAGAGCCTGTGGGACACAAGTTGGAAACCTCCAAACTAAAGCTTTCACCTGCAAACGGCTCCAGTATTTGGCTGCCTGGGTCCCAACTGCAACCTCCCAGTCTCCTCCCCTCCTCCTGTGCCCGTCACCCCATGCCCTCTAACCCCCCCTGCTCTGCCCCTCCAGGACATCTCACCGACAACCACCTCTCCGACTTCCTGAAGCGTTGCCGTGCTGGCCTGCGGCCCAACGGCATCGTGGTCATCAAGGACAACATGGCTCAGGAGGGCGTGATCATGGACGATGTGGACAGCAGCGTCTGCCGGGACCTGGACGTGGTCCGTAAGATCATCCGCCGAGCTGGGCTGCACCTCCTGGCCGAGGAGCGCCAGGAGAACTTCCCTGATGAGATCTACCACGTCTACACCTTCGCCATGAGATGAGGATGGCCGGCGGTGGGAGAAGGTCTCTCCAGGGCCAGCTCAGAGCACGGGCCAGCACGGTGGTTCCTGCCAGGGCCGGGAGGGGTGAGGACCGTGCCTTCACTGCGGGGTGGCAGACAACAGCGAGGGCGTCACGACTCCCTCTCTCCGGGGCTGGTGGCAAGGATGGGGCTTTGTCTTCCAAGTTGCTGCTGTTTGTGAAAAAGAGGTGTTTGCCAAATACATTTTCCTGCTGTTGCACTTCCGCACGTGGGCTTTGTCAGATGCAGCGTTGGCTTGATGCCACCTTTGGGGGCTCTGTACAGGAGCAAGAGGCCTGCTCTGTGGGCACCAGCAGGTTGCTGACTGCAGTCGCACAGGGCTCCTGTTAGTGAGCAGGAGCTCAGAGCACCTCTATGAGGGTCTGGGCTCCCTTCCTTGCTTGGGTGTTTGACCCTTGCCCACTCTTGAACTTGCTGCTGTTCACAGCAACAAGCTGGGCAAGGCAAATGGGAGAAATCTCTGCCATTTCCCTGGGGTGGGTTGGGGAGGCAACACCAGGTTCTGGGGCTTCATGCAGGCCTTTCCTTTAAACCCAGGAGCAGGTTTCCCACACGTGCAGAAAAAAGGGAGGTGGATGCAATCCTGGGTCCCCCACATCCTCCTCCAGGGATAGGGGTAACTCAGACAAAGCCCTGCAACCCTGGGAGAGAGCTGCTGTGCTCTGGGCATTAATGGGGAACCTGCTCTGAACTACCCCCGGACCCCCCCCCAGCCCATTACCGCAGACTCACATGATGCCCAGCACCTCCCGCTCGAATGCTGTGACACTACAGCTGCTCTCCCAACACCCCACACCATCACCCAGCTTTGAACACTCCCATCTCCTCCTTGGCCATAACCACGTCGTTTTGCCCAACTCTGGCCACTGGCTTGTGCCAACCTAACCCAACACGACTTGGCCAACACTGGCACGACTGTTTGCCAGGTGGGTGAGCCAACAGGCAGACCCCAACTGCAGCCCGTCCCTCCAGCCAAGCTCACACGTGATTCCACCCATCCCTGCAGAGCCGTCTCCTCCACCCCATCTCTCCTGCAGAAGAAACAAGCCCCTTGTCATTATTACAAAAGGCCTCATTTAATTGCTCATTTCCCATTCCAGACACCAGGGGGAATATTTGATCACATTATTATTATTTTTAAACATCAATTCATCAAGATGTATAGCTCCAGTTCCACAGGGTGGGAGAAGGTAAAACTCATGCTGCCAGGAAGGCAACGGGGGGAGACAACCCTTCTGCAGCTAAACTGCCAGTGGATCCCAGATCCCCCTGCTATAAACTGTACCTACTCAGAATACTGGTTTTTTTTTTCCTCTTTTCATCCTCTTCTGCGTCTGTCCCCCATGACAAACAAAAACCAAAATAACAAAAACGTGGGGGGTCAGCTCTGTGGCCAGTCTTTGGCATATCACAAGGAAGCAGATGCCTAGAAGGGGAGAGAGATAGCTGTGGCAAGGCTGGGACACGGGACCTCCAGAGTTTGGAGCTTCCAATAGCAACTTGGAAAGAAAACCCCGAGTCCTGCTGCAGCTTCTTGTTCCTGGGAAGGAGGCACAGGAGACCAACATCCTGGGAACAGTCAGCAAGGGAAAGAGCGAAGGAACAGGGAGGGAGGCACGAGGCTCTCAGCAGAGTTAGCTGCCTGTTCCTCATCCTTGCACAGGGAAAGCACCACAAAGCTGAGAAACATCCATTTGTCTGTTTTAGAGCCCAGCGCCTCCGAGATGTCCTTGGACAGTCCTCCGTGCCGGGAGGATGGGGTTCTCCCAGCAGAAACTCAAGAGGGTGCGGAGCAGCCAGCCACTGCTGCCAGCCCTGCTTTCCTTCACCCTCGCCCCTGGTTTCAGAAGCTCTCGTGAGCGAGGAAGGCATCCACATCCACAGGGAGGTGCTGGACCTGCCTCCACCACAGCTGCTCCCACCACCAGGACAAGAAGCAGGAAACCAGGACACCGATGCCAGCACTCTCCTAGCACAGGGAACGCCTCTTCTCCCAGCACCCCAAGGCATCTCACAGCTCTGCCGTTCGCCTAAGGCACTGCTTCACCCACCCCAGACCTGGCAGGGCTGCAAAGAGAAGGGACAAGCTGCCTGTCCAGTCACACCACTCCAGCTGCCCCACAGCCTGCCAGGACTTTTCTTAAAATCCAAACAAACCACCCCTCTGCCCAAGTATCCAGGTCCCCGATGTCCAGGGGCTTTCTTCACCCCCAGGGAGCCACAGGGCTCTGCCTGCCTCCCCACAACGTGCCCCAGAGCAACGAGGCCTCCACAGACGTGCACGTGGCATCATGCCCAAAAAAGCATACCCCCCAGAACACAGCAGAGAGGGACGCTGTGGGCAGCACTGGCCAAGCCGTGGGCATGTGGACAGCAACACCTCTTGCAGCAGAGAAAACTGGCCCAGAGCAGAGATGTGGTGGCTGTAGGCGCACCACAACTGTGGAGGGAGGACATGGAGAGGCATTAGTCAGGCTCAGAGGTCCTCGTGCCCAGCAGCAGCGTGGTCAATGAGGAGGTACCACTTCAGCCTGTCTGGAAGAGGTAGAGCCTTGATTTTAACATCTACTGGCCACGGTTTAAGGCGCTGCCGAATAAACACCCTGCAGAGATGTTTCAATGCCTGTGGGGAGCGCTCCAGCTGCTTCAGAGAGCAGAAGAGAGTCCTGATCTTCTCCCCGTGGTACCTACAGCTGCTGGTGTTGACCTCAAAGTTGCTGGGCAGCTGGATGGCTTGTGAACTGGCCATCATGAGCTCCAGCAGAGTCTGACCCTTCTGGATGAGGTCGGTAGAGAAGCTGTCATCTTCAGAGACGCTGAGGTGCGAGCAGAGGCACTCGAAGACGATGTGGAAGCCTGACCAGCACGAGGGACCATGGAGGGAGCAGTTGTAGGCAGCACCTGACTCCAGCAAGAAACGCAGCAGTGGGAAGTGGCGTTTGAAGCTTTTGAAGCAGAGGTGCGTGAGGGACTCAGGGGCCGGGCACTCACTGGGGTTGGCACCGTGGGCCAGCAGCAGCTGTGTGACACGAAAGCAGAAGCGATTGATCACCTGTGCCTCCTCGGTGCTGCTGCACGCCATTTCTCCCAGCAGGAAGATAACGTAGGTGAAGGCAGTGTCACCATCTTTGGTGGTGGCCCTGACGTCTGCACCTGGAGGAAGGGACAAAGAATGTAACTGGCATTGCAGACAACGAGGCCAGGACAGCGCTAACTCTGGCACTGCTGGGCTTTACTCTTGCTGAAGTGGGAACATAAAGGAGTTGGGAGGGCACTGCCCAGTGCTGTACAAAGAATCAGCCAGCGCTAGGCCTGGAGAGATTGTGTGCAGAGAGGGGAGAAGGTTGCCCTCACCTCCTTCCAACAGGAGATGGATGCTCTCGGTGTTGTGGATCTGGACACCGTCACTGCTGGCCAGGGCATGCAACAGCGCTGTTTTTCCTGCAACGCAGCCATCGGTCAGTCAGATGAAAATAGGGTGACACCCCAAATGGCAGGAAGGAAAACAATCCACCCCACCAACCAGGTGGCCAAACATGGGAAGAGACAACCCTTCTACTTCTGGCAGGCTTCTGCTGTCCCTGTGATGGTGCACAGCTGTGGGGACAGGGTCACAGGCCACACGTGCAGGGCTGGTGGTGGCCCCAGAGGCCATGTGAGCCATGGTACAGTGAGTTTTAGAGCATGTGGGCACCACGGGGCTATGGAGGCACAGCCCCATCCCGCTTCCCAGGGACTGCGTGGAGCTCATTTCAGTCCCCTTCTACACCTGACACAGCCAGCATACAAAGAGAAAACACAGAGCACCAGGGAGGTTCTGCAGCCTGCACCCAACTTCCAAACCGGTTTGTAATCAGAGAGCACTTGCAGCAGCAAGACGGAAAGACCCGGACCCCGTGCCCTGCTCTAGCCCACTCATGATGGCCGACTGCTGGGAGCACCCGGGCTGGGGGAGCCAGACGGGGCACACAGACCGTTTTTGTCAGCTGCGTTGACATCGGCCCCCAGCTGAAGCAGCCGCTGAAGGCATGGCAACCGCTCGGGCTCCTCACTGGCCAGGTCGAGAGGACTGCTCTCATGGATCTGCATAGAGCAAGAGGAAAAAAACCACAAGTATTAAAGACTATTTGTGAGTGCCTCCAGAGTCGCTACTGGGGCTTCATCATGGCCAGCATGAGAGCATATTTCAACCCATCCCCCAAAAATCAAAGTGAACCTTCCCCAGTGTATCCACAGGGAAAGGTTTATCTACCCCAGCCTTCTCCCACCTATCGCTCCATGGCAGAGGCAGGTTTGCTTGGCCAAAGGCACCCTGAACTTCAGCCACAGCATCGGAACGCTACAGACAACGGGCACAGGAGGTCACCAAGGGGAAGCGGTGGGAGGTGGGGAGCAGGGAGGGCTGTCCCCACACTCCAGTCCCTTGCAGCTAAGTCTCAATGGGGCGCAGCTTGGCCGTGCCCAGGCAGCTAAGTCCGTACCCGGTCTCTCCGGTTAATGTCGGCCCCGTGGTGCACCAGGAGCTCCACCATATCCGGCTGGTTGCGGAGCACTGCGATGTGCAGGGGGGTGTAGTAGGTGACTGGATCTGAGGACAAAAACACAAGAGTCAGAGAGAACTAAGGGCTTTCCCATAACGGCCCCAATACCCACCAAAAGCAGAAGGAGGCAGCTGGCGAGGGCCCCGAGAATGTCGTGATGCCCATGAAAACAGGACTGTCACAGACACCCCAGGTCCTGCTTTTACAACGGCTCCATCTCTGCCAAAAGCCCTCAAAGCTGCAAACTGGCCCCCAAGCCCCTGGCCATCCCCCAGTCCATCCCTGCGGCTGGGTCTGGACACAGGCAGATCCATGCTATTCCAGCAAGGAGCGGGGATCTGAGCTGGCAGCACCCTCTCTCTCTGCCCCAGCTATCACCGTCTCCCAGGGCAGCTTCTCACCAGCTGGTTCCTCCTGGCCAGGCCCAGTCCCCTTCCCACCAGCCTTACCTTCAAAGCTGAGATCAGCTCCAAACTCCAGGAGGATTTCTGCAGCAGGGACGAGCCCCAGCTCGGTGACCTTCAGCAAAGCATAGCTCACACCTTCCTGATAAAACGGGGAGTGAGTCTCCCGCTCCAAGACTCGTCTCACAGCCGAGAGCTGGCTCCTGTCATTGCCCAGACAGGCAGGGCTTAAGACACACAAAAACAACCAGTTACTCAGCTGAACGGCACACGTCTCAGGGGTGTGCAAGGGTCAGTGTAGCACCAGAGAAGAAGAAAAATCCCTAGTCTCCCCTCTTGTCACGTAACCACCAGGTCTCTAATCTGTTGGCTGTAGGGTTAAGCAGCAGCGTCAGGGTCACAGCTGAACCCCAGTTTAGGTTTTACTGCCATGGGTCAGCCAGAAACGGCTGTTCCTGGGGAACACACGTAGTCCCTGTGTTTGCTCTGCTCCACCCCCACATTCCCAAAGAAAAGCAGTAAGAGGAAGGTCTGTGGGATGAGGTGGGGTTTGTTCCCAGCCAGTGCTGTGTCTGACCTCGGCCGCATCGCTGAGCTCCAGCCATCACCCCCTAAAACACCAAGTGGCTGTTTAGCCCCAGAGCTCTGCTCACAGCCCCGTCTAGTTACCTCTCAAGGGTGCTCTGCTGTTCCGCATCCTGTATTGCCAGCAACCCCAAGATCTCGTCTACCAGGGGCTGATACTCGAAGATGATCCTGCGGAAGCCGTGCAGGAAAGGCATCGTGCTCTGCTCTGCGCACAGACTGTCCAGGGGCCTCCAGCATGGCAGTGGTGTCTTCCCCCACGCAGGACTCTGGTGGACAGACCCTGGCGCTGCCTGGTTTCCAAAGGATTTTTCCTTCCTTTTAAAACAAACAAGCCCTTCTAGCAGTTTTGCACTTAGAAAAAAACTGCAGCCTTCCTCCCTCCCTCCTTATGCGTTTCTAAAAGGCAACAAAGACCAGCGCAACACTCTCCTCCCACACACCACGGAGGTGTATTCCAATTATCTCCCGCACGCAGAGCCGCAAATTGGAGTTATCTGGGCGCAGGAAGAAAACACGCCAGGCAGAGCCCAGGCTCAGGGCAAACCCCCTTTGCAGAGGCTCTGCCGCAAGCTCCCACATGCTGGAGGTGCCAGGTGAGGGCAGCCAGAGCAGAGAGGGGCTCCGGGGTTGCCTGTGACCAGCAGACCCCTGCCTGGGGGAAAAGCAGGGCTGGAGCAGCCCCCGCAAGGCCGGGGGCCCCGTAGCCCCCCCGCGACCCCCAGCAGCCAGTGCGGGGACCACCAATCCCCCCAGCGCACAGGGCGGCAACCCCGAGGAGGGGACCGAGAGGCCCCTAAATCTCACCGCGATCCACGGGGGGCAAGCGCAGAGGCCTACAAACCCCTCAGCACCCCGGGGGGGGGGGGGGGGCCGGGACCCCGCCGGGATGGCCCCAGCGGCCCCTAACCCCGCCGCACCCCACGGGGCGAATCCCCGGAGCGAGCCCGGGAGCGCCCGCAGGGCCTCCAAACTCCACGGGAAGGGGAACCGGAGACCCCAGCAACCACCCTCCCCTCAGAGGAGCCGCCCCGGGGCTGAGACCGCCACGACTCGCCGCCCCTCACCTTCCCCGGCGCCGCCGCCGGAAGCGGAAGCCGCCGGTTGTGCCGGGAGGCGGGGGGGGGGCTCGCTGGGAGGGGCGGGGCCTCATCGGAGGGGCGGGGCCTCACCGGAGGGGCGGGATCGCACCGGAGGGGCGGGGTCACACCGGAGGGGCGGGGTCACACCGGAGGGGCGGGGTCACACCGGAGGGGCGGGGTCACACCGGAGGGGCGGGGCGGGGCGCGGCCGGCAGGGGGCAGCAGGCGGCCGGGAGCGGCGCGCCGGGAGCGCGCGGGGGCGGGAGCGCGCGCGGCAGGTGGGCGGGAACGATGGTGGCGGAGCGGAGTGTGCGGGTCCGGCCCGGGCACCAACCCCCCCCCCCCCCAACGTCCACGGGCACCCCCCGGGCACCCTCCCGTGCACAACTTCTCCAAAGCCCCACCCCACCCAGCTGTGCACAGCTGGTGGCACGCGCGCGGTGCACACCTGCAAACCCGGAGGCACCCACGCGAGCGCACAAGCTAGTGCACGGGCGAGGTGTGCACGCACGCACACCTATGCACATAGCTGCATCCCCTCCCGGCGGCCGTGGTGGCTTCAGCTCCGGCTCTGCCACTCGTGGGGGGGTGGGGGGGGGTGATGTGCTCGTGCAACCTCGTGCACCAGCCCAGTTCCCCAAGCAGCACCCTGCCCTCCCGGGAGCACCCACCACCACCGGGGATACTCACCCAGGACGGGCTGGGGGTGTTGGGGAGGTGCCATCGAGTGGCTGCCACCCCCCCGGCGCTCGGGGGGTTCGGGGGGCTGCTGCCCGCAGCACACTCGGACCCTCTCCTGCTGAAAGAGCTGCTGGAGGAAGCGTTAGCCCAGAATTTATTGGTATTATTATCATCATCATTATTTTTATGATTATTCTGGTGGAATTTCCAGACGCAGGGAGCTCCGGAGAGCCGGCAATAACTGAAGCCGCCTTGGGTTTCCTATTTACGTATTTATTTTATTCTGGTGGAGCGCCTCCAGATTTCAGCAGGCAGCCGTGGCCCAGGGGCAGAGGGGGCGAGGAAGCCGTGCCGGTTGGGCATTTTTCTGACATGCTGTCACGCTCCCCCCTCTTCCCAACCCTTCCTGTCCCCACACAAAGCGGGGTGTCATGGCGGGGGACCCCAATGCCCGCAGCCCCCAGGCCCCAAGCCTGCCTTCGTGGCAGGGCAGTGGGTCCCAAGTCCTTTGCAGAGTGGCTGCTGGCTCTGGTGCCACGGGGAATTGGTGCCATGCGGTGGCACCTTGCTGGGCAGCTGGCATGAACCCCCCCCTTGCAGCCCAGTAGCTCCCGTGGGTGGGGTTTGGGGGGGCATCATCCTTGTACCATCCTGAGTGGGGGTGGAAATAATCCCGTCCAAGTGCCTTCGGCAGGGACCGGAGGGGAAAAGCAGCAGGAGGAGCAAAAGGGAGTGAGGATTTCTCCCTCTACGTGGAGGATGCTTTATACCCATATGAGCTGGCTTCAAACCAGCGCAGCTCAGCCAGGGGGACCCCACATCGGGTGGGCTGGGCAGCCGAGACCCTCACTCCGGTCCTGAGTGCCTCCTCGCTGCTGCCGGCGGCTGGGCAAACCCTGGACCCTCCTGGTCTGGGTAAAGCCCAAACCCTCCGTGGTCCAGTAAAACCCTGGATCCTCCGCAGCTGGGATGGCAGCACCGGGTGCAGTCACTGTCCCCAGCTGCGTGGCACTGGTGGGGACTGTGCAGGGTTCAGCCCTCCATCAGGCACCGTTTTGGGGGGAACACCCCCTGCAGTCCCCACCCACCCAGTCCCCTTGACTGGGAAAGGAGGGCTGGTGAGTGTGGGTCACCCCATTGCCACCTCTGACCCCAGCCGTGTTGGCCCTGGGGATGAGAGGTGACCCCAAAGGGCCCCACCAGCCCAACCGTACCCCCATGAGCCCCCACCCCAATACCCCCCCTGGCTGCAAAGGAGGCTTTGGGGGTGCAGTGCGGGGCCAAACCCGGCTCAAAACCAGCCCTGGGAGGTGTCAAACCCAGCGAGCCAAGGGCTGAAACCCTTCCCTGGCCATCAGCGTGGCGAGGCTGGTGAGGGGCTGGGCACATGGGAGCCCTTCCCCGGAGCATCCCTGCCCTGGTCCGCTCATGGCTGTGCCAGGAGCCACGGCCTTTGGGGAGTTGACTCCCCATCCCCACATTTCTTGGGTGAAAAAATCTGGTTTGCAAATAGGGACATCGTTGGTGCGGTCGGCTGGGGTGCTCGAGTGCCCGGCTAAAATAACAGCGTCGGGATCTGCCCCCTTCCTCCCCATCGCCTTGGCGGGGCGGACTAGGAAGAATGTGAGTTGGCTATCCATCAGGGAGACAGAGCAACAGCCAGCCGAAGAAAGAGGGGCATTTTAGGAGGAAAGCCAGGGAAATTTGATCATTAAGAAATCCTCCTGGCTGTCTGGGGGAATTTAATTAAATTGCTGGAAAGGGCTGTAAGCACATCTGGATCCAATATGTGCAGCTTTGATTTTTTTCTTTCTTTCTTTCTTTCTTTTTTTTTTTTTTTTTTTTTTTTTAGTTCACTCTTTTCCCATCTCACTGTTGAAGGAGGGGGGGAATAAAAGGGAAATAGCAGAGCCACGGAGTATTGGTTCATCTGGGACTGGGATTCCTGGCAGGGAAAGAAAGAGAGGGAGAGAAAGAAAGAGCAAGAGAAAGAGGCAGAAACAGAAGGAATAAGAAAGCTGGGAGAAAAAACCTTCACCAAGGGCCTGGCTGGGGTGTTTTATAATGCCACCGACTGCAGAGACAAGGAGCTAGGAGGGAACGGGGGGAGTTGTGAGAGCTGGAGGGGAGAGGAGGAGGAAAGGAGCTAGCCCAGGGCACGCTGTGCTTTCGGGGTCTGGCAGGGATGAAGGGAGAAAGAGGAATTGCTCAGTGGATAGAGAAATACCATTCCTAGCCGGGACCCTCAGGACCGGGCATGGGGGGACTCCTCCAGCAGGTCTGTCACCCGGCTGTCACCCCTGCGGGCAGCGCTGCCCTGAGCCCTGCCCGTCCCGATGCCCTCGGTGCGGGGGGCAGGATGGGGATGCTCCGGTCCCCAGCCCCAGGCAGGACACGGGGCTGGGCACGGCTCCGATTTAAGCAGATGGGGCAGGCAGCCCTGCTTCCCCAGCACCGGGGAAGGGACTGACCCCCAGCCACCCGCCACGAGAGCCAGTCAGGCACCATCAAACCCCCACCATCTCCCATACTCTACTCCTTACTATCTCTTTACTCTGTCCATCCTCCTTACGGTGGAGGAGAGGTGCATCTCCATCGTAAGAAAAACCCTTCCACCCATTGGGGATGTGGGTAAGGCGGTCCAGTTTCTCTGCACGATAATATCCATAGGGCCAGATTTGGGGAATATTAAGGAGAACGAGCACCCGGGTACCGAAGGGAGCGGCACGAGCCCGAGCAGTGCTCCAAGGATGCTGCACCGTCCCACCCCAGCCACCGCTGCTGTTTCGGGGGTGAGGAGGAGGGCTGGGGCTGGCAAAGCACGTCCGGATCCGTGCCGTGGTGAACGCTGTGGAAGCGTGAGATGTTATCACAGCATGAGAGAAATATCAGGAAACCCCTAGGAGGACACAAAGCGAGATTACCAAAAAATATCTTTTTTTTTTTTTTTTTAAGAGAGGAAGAGGAAGGGCTAGCAAGCAGAAACACATTCATCCCAAGGGCTGCAAACTGCAAACCTGGCAGGCTCTGGCCGGCTGGACCCTCACCCCGAGGAGCTTGGCATGGCCCTGCCAGTTCGGTGCCGCTCTGGTTCATCAGCCCAACAGCTCTGGCTCAGCAAAGCCAGGCTCTGAGCACAAACCTCGCTCAGCAAAACCCAGGCGCTCAGTGTCAGGCAAAGCAAATCCGCTTGTCTTCGTCTCTGAACCACCCGTGCTTTGCCCTAAGCATGGCCGAGAGTCACCTTGCCAGCTCCGAGGTCCAGTTTTAATCACTTAAAACACATTTTTTACCAAAAAAAAAGAGAAGAGCTTGCACGAGAGAATTAGGAAATGCCAGGATGGTGGGTTTCAAACACTGGGTCTCGCTTCAGATGCCTTGTGTGGCTGGCGGAGTTAAAAAAAAAAATGATGCTGAAAAAAAAGAGGCAAATCCTACAGCTAAAAAGGAAATTGCATTAATACAGATTGTTTTATTTAAAAAAAGCAAACCCTGACCTCTACTTCAAAAAAGTCATTAGACATTCTCCTTCTGAAAGGCCGACAGGGGATATTACTGAAAGGCCAGTTAATTTCTCAATGACTTACTGTTCTTGCTCTGCTCATGGAAATGTGTAAAGAGTCGGAGGGTAATTTAAGGCACCCTGCAGAAAGGTGTGTAAATCTTTGCATGTCTAAAGAAACTTTACCAGACCGCTAGGATTGGGAAAAAAGAAAATGCTTGCCCTCTTTTTTTTTTTTTTCCTTTTTTTTTTTTTTTTTAACTTTCCTTTGGAACTCTGATCCCCTTTGATCATAAAAAAGGTCATATTTCACCCAAAAAAATATCAGCAATCACAGGGCCCGAGGAAGTGCGAACCCAAGGGGGTTTCACCGACGATTATTCCCTCCATTTAATTATTTAATGCCGTGAACTGAGGGAAAGCCGTCTCCCCTGGAAAAGCCAGACAGTTCAAGAATAAGGTCTGGCCCCGAACAAGGAGGAGGAAGAGGGTTATAAATGGGGCTGGGGCTGCTCCATCCCCCCCTCCCGCCCTCGCCCCTTCATGGGCCAAGACCAGCCGCCCCACAACCCCCCCAGAATAATCACAGCAAGATGTTCCCAGCCTCTGGGGCCAAGGGGGAAACACTGGGGGAAGGATGGAGGTCCTCACTGCCGCAGCCCCCCCCCCGCCAGCCCCGACCAGTTGGGGCGCATCCCTCATGGATCACTGTCCTCCAAGGGGATGTCTCTGTCCCCCAGGTTGGTCCTCAAGCAGTTTTTCTTGGATGTGGTGTCATCCCCATTCTGGGAAGGGTCTTGTCCCTGCAGCCGTGGTGGAAAAAAGCAGGATAAAGCCGGTACCTGGCCGAGAAGGGGTGACACGGGGCTGCGCTGGCGGTCCCAGGGCCCGGTGGTCCCAGGGGTGATGCAGGCATCTCCCCCGCTGAGAGCACGGGGCAGCCAGGAGGGCTGATGGCAATATATGCAATCTATATTCTAATATATGCATTCAGTGCATAACTGCAGTGCACAGCATCGCCCTGGCACCGCGCGCCACCGGGGACCCATCCAGCCGGGTGCCGGGCGGAGGTAAAACACCCATCCATGGGGAGCAGCCCCTGGGGAAGCAGGAGCAGAAAGCAGTGTGACACCAACCCGTGATTTACATGGCCAAGGGGAACAGGACCAGACGTCGGAGCTGACTCCAAAAGTGGCCCTAGGGCCAATAAATTGGGCCAATAGGGCCAATAAATGGACCCCCCCAAAAAAGGAGGGGGGAAGGGAGGTTGGGCTGGCTTGTTTGCACACTCGAGGAGCCCCCCGTGGAGTAGGAGAGAGCCAAAATCTGCCTTCAGCTACACCCCTTCCAAGCTGGAGAGCTCTGGGAAGCTGCTTCCCCGTCAGGAAGATCAGATTTGGCAGCACTGGCTGGCTTAGAAATCTGCACGCCTCCAACTTGAAGGGGAAGAGAGCGCAAGAAAAGCTTTCGACAAATGTTAAAATAACTCAGCCAGGGGTTTGCCTCCCTTGGCTGCGCTGGAGCAGGGATGTTTATGAGCTCAGAGCTGGGCTGCAGCGGCCGATCTCGCTCGGAGATTTTGCGTCGAACCCTGCGAGCGCGCAACCCCGTCCATATGTGCCTGCAGCGGCGGGCAGGAGAGCACGCTGGAATCAAGGGGAAGAAATAATAACTGTTAACCTCTTCGATTTCTGCTCATCGCCCCGAGCCCAGCCCTCGCCGGACACTAGCAACCAGCCCCAGCCGCTGGCTCTGCCCCCCTCCCTCCCACCGCCTCCTCCGTGTATATATGTATCTATGCGTATAAATATATATATAATTTTTAAAGAGGAAAAACTCCTTTTTCCTTTCCCGGTGGCTGGTTTTCATTAGGGAGGTTTCTTTCTAACCCCAAGGGAAGCAGCCTATGAGTTTTTAACTGTGGTGCAGGACGTAATTATCTCATTAAGGCGAGAGAGCCAGGCTTTTCCCAGGAGAGGTGACCTTGCTCCGGGGTTGATGGGGACCGGGAAGGGGGGGGGGGGGGGGGGCTAGAGGTGGAGGGGGGCCGTGTCCCCCGCTAACCTGCGGGTCACCTCTCCCTCCAGCCCCATTTGGAGCTGGGGAAACCCGGCCCCTCTCCCCCCCCCCCCCGCCCCATCCCCTCCCCACGGAGCGCAGCCACTTACACTTGTTGATAGAAGCACTTAAAGCAGGGCTGGGGGGGGGGGGGGAATGATGTGGATGGGGTAAGGGGGGGGAAAAGCGGGTCTCCCTCCCCCTCTGCCCCCCCCCCCCTTCTTTTTCCTCGCCTTGGCTGCCGGCGGTGCTCGGCCCCTGGCAGGGGGGCAGGTCGCCGTGCCGGGGCGGGGGGGGCGAGGGGCCGCCCCGCTCGGCTCGGAGCAGGGGCGTTTGTTTGAACAGCTCCAGAGCAAAGAGCAGGGGAAGAAAGTTTGGGCTGGGAGCGTGGTTTTTTCCCCAGACGTCAGCACAAGGCGGAACAGGGGCTGGGGAGGGAGCCGGACTCACAGGGCAGCCGTGATTTTTATTTTTTCCCCCATTTTTTTAAAAATTATTATTATAATTTTTTTTCTTTTTTTTTTTTTGGGGGGGGGGGGGGGGGGAGGGTGGGTGGGGAAGGGGAAGGGGGCCGGGGAGCGGCCCGGCACCTCGGGGTGGGCTGCGGGCTGGGGGTGGGAGCCATGGACTCGGCGCCAGCCTTCGCCATGGACAAGCCGTTCGCCCCCAGCGCCGTGCGCGGCCCGGAGCCGCCCGAAAATCCTCAAAGCCGGAAAAACTTCAGCGTGAGCCACCTCCTCGACCTGGAGGAGGTAGCGGCCGGGATGAACGGGACCCCCCCGGCCGGTCCTCCACCCGCCGGTGGCGGCAAGGCCATGCCGGAGCCGTCGGGAGGCAGCAGCGGCAGCGAGGCAGCACCCCAGGACGGTGAGTCCCACCGCCCCGGGATGGACACCCCCCCCCCCCCACCCTTTCCACCCTCGGGTTTGGGGCGGCTTTGGGGATGGGGTGTCCCCGCCGTTCCCCGCTGTCCCGGGCCGGGCTGCGGAGCCGGCGGCCCGTGAGCAGCGCCGGGCACCGCGGACAAAGAGGGTGGGTGTCCCCCCGCCGAGGGGTTGGGGGGAACTGGGGGTGGAGGCGAGGGGTGACCCCCCCCCACCCCCGTCGGGACGAGCTGAGAGGGTGCCGACACCCCGACGGCTGGGGCAGAGGGACCCCCCCCCCCCCCCGCACCGGGGGGGACAGGGACATCGCACCGGGGGGACAGGGACATCGCACCGGGGGTGAGGGGGCTCAGGGACACCCCACCGGCGGAGAGGGACGCTGCACCGAGGAGAGGGACCCCGCACCGGGGACAGGGGGCACGGGGAAGCCCGCACCGAGGGGAGGGACCGGCTGCCTCCCCGCCGCCACCGGAGGTACGGGGTGCGGGACGGTCCCGGGCAGCCGGTGCGTCCCGGGGCTGGGCGGCCTGCGGGGTCCCCTCTTCCCCCGGGGCTCCCCGCTTCGCTGTCCGGGCCCGGGGGGGGGCCATGGGGACCGGGACGCAGCGAATCCTCTCCCGGTGCCCGCCGCAGCGCGTCTCCGAGCCTGTAGCACCGGCAGCAACGGGGACAGAGCCGGGACTGGGAAAGGGGGACGGGGACCCAGCCGGGACCCGGCTTCGTGGCGCTCGGTTCTGGCAGGAGGTGCGTTTTGAACGGGACATCCCCGCCTGCCCCGGGGGCTCCGCGGCTGCCGCCCACACCGGGCAGCGCGCATCCCTCCGTGCCGCTCCGCCGGCCCCGGCGCATCCCGGCTCCGGTGCCCGGAGCGAGGAGGATTCGCCCCGTCCCTGCGGCAAAGCCTCGGTCCGGGGACACCCGACAGCCCCCAGAGCCCCCTCCCCGGAGCCGGGTGTCCCCTCGGGGCGCAGAGGCGGCGGAGGGGAGATGGGGCAGGAGGAGAGGGGAGGCAGAGCGTGGGGTGGACACGCAACCCCACCACCTCCCCACGGCCCGGGCCGTGGTGTCCACCCCGAGGGGACCCTGGGGGTGGCATCCCCCAAACCTGCCTCCCCCCCCCCCCCCTGCCCCGGCTGGGTTTTTGGTACCCCGGGCTTGTTTTCTGCGGCCCCTGGAGCGCAGCTCTGGGGTGCTGATGGCCCTGCCGAGGGTCTGACCCGTGCCTGGTCAGGGGTGCACAGCCCACCCGGGAAGCTGTGCCGGTGAAGGGGGCTCAGCCCACCCCAGAGGCTGCCCAGACGTGCAGTGAGGGGCTCCCAGTGGGAACCCATGCTCCCTTGCAGGGTGCTCTCTCTGTACCCTCCTGCAGCTCCCGCATTGCGTGCGGGTCTGAAGCATCTTTCTCCCACCCACATCTCACTCCCTGCACAACCTTCTTCCTCCATGGAGAAGCCCCCGCCAAGCCCCCAGCCTGCCTCGGCTTGGGATGCTGAGGGCTGGGTGAGGCTGGGCACTGCTTTCTGGGGTGGTATTTTCAGCGTTATTTTCCATCCTCCCTCCCCTTCCTTTGGGTTTTGTTTGTACTTCTTGCATTGCCTTTGGGACTGTGGGGAGGTTTTTGCCCGCTGATGGGACCATATGGGGGGACAGTATGCCGTGTGGGATCAGTGCAGCTTTTGGAAAGACAGCCCAGCCCACAGCAGCCAGCTCGTCTCACAGGGCTGTTTGCAAAACAGCAGAGAAACTGTCACCCTGCTGAGCTTCTAATGCACCCCGAAGAAGCTCAGTGGGGACTCGGGGTGATGCAAGTACCAGAGAGAGAGAGGCAAGGGGGCTGGCTGATCCCCACAAGCCCATTTTTCACCGTAAAAGCCCATTCCTCCTGGGGCAGAGGCCCTGTGAGGTTTGGCCCTCTGATCCCAGCACCACTGGACCACGGGGGATATTTCCCATTAGCACCTGTTTCGGCAAGGTTGCAGGGATGAAGACACCATCAGCATCCGGGATGCTCCAACAACCCATCCAGGAGTGGAAGCAATTCTCCCCCCCCAATCCCACCTGGAGAGAGAAATACCTGAGTGATGGGAGCTGAGAGCAGCGGGCAAAAAGAGAACAAGGAAACAGAGAAGAAAACCTGTGTGCGTGCAAACATCGACTTGTGAGACCTGTTAGCCACTGCCACTGCCTAAACTGGGATGCAGTTTCCTAAATTGAGATGGGGAGATTCTAAATACCAGGCAAATGCCCTGCCTTTGCGAGCATCAGCTTTTTGCTACACATCTGTGATGCTTTCGGCATCAGCGTGATGACAGCAGAGGAACTTTTACTGGTAACGTTATCTTTTATTGGCATCCTAAAGTAAAACAGCCTCTCAGCTTTTTCTCTCGTCTTCCTCTTCACCATTGTGGGTTTTTTCTGCCAGATGCAAGTTTGGAGCCCCACGGGTCAGTGGCAGCGGGTCTATTATGAATGCAAACGGATCCCAGTACCCGAGCGTCTCTCTGCGGGATGCGGCTCTGCACTCCGGCTGGGAAGCCGTTATCGGGGTCATCGTGCCAGCGGGTTGGAGGAAGAGCAGCCCCGAGCCTGCTGCGAAGCTGCTGACACCCCCTCCGCCGGGCAGGGCTCGCCGTGGTCCGGGGGGCCGCGCTGGCAGAGCTGGCGCAGGGATGCTTTAGGCAGCCCCAGATTGTGCTCAGCAGACTGCATCCTCCACAAAACCCTCTCCCCTTCCCCAGGTGGCTGCAGCAGGAGGAGACTTCTCTTCCCGAGCCCGGCAGAGCTGGAGAAGCTCGGGGCAGGGTTTTATTCTTTGCAGAGAGGGATTCAACTTCTCCTCGCCCTCACCTACCACCCCTGGTCCCGCAGCCCTCCCAGCTGGGGAGGGTGGCTGGGGGCAGCCCCATGTCTGAGGCCCTGGGCACATCTGTCCTCCAGGAGCAGCCCCTCCGTTAGTCCCTTGCAGGGCTGGCACGTCCCTTCCCGCTGGCACCGAGGACCAAGCCGTCCCCACCTCCCTCTCCAGCCAAGGGAACTGCTCAGCCCTTGCCTTGGCCCCAGCCCCAAACTGGCCCTGAGGGCACCCAGCGCATCCTCATGGGAGGACGAGTACAAATATCATCTGTGCAACACGTTGCTCCCATGACACCCAAAAATGAAGAGGCAAGAAATCTCACGAGCCCAGCAAGAGCGAGGAAATGCCAACAGGGTGGCGAGAGCTCGTCCCCATCCTCATCTTCATCTTCATCCTCCCCTGGAGCGGTGCAGCAGCCTCCCATCGAAAACCTTCCGCACAACTTCTGAGGTCTTGAAAGCTTGTTCACCTCCTTTCATTAGACTAACAAATAATGTGTAACGCGAAACATCTGTTAACAACAGCCCTTAATGTTCTCAAGATGATAAAGCAGGAGGGTAATTTTAGCCAGCAGGCCTTGACTGATGGCTTTTCAAACAATGAACTTACTTTTGGTGCCGCCTGGGGATGGGAGAGGGAGTCAGGCGCTGGCTCCAGCAGCCGCTTTGGGGCTGAAAACTCAGAAAGAGCCACTTTTGTCACAGCCGGGCATGGAGAAAGGACTGTCGCCCCTCTGAGGGGATCCTCCAGCATGGGGCAGGCACACATTGCCCATTCGGCTGCAGCCAGTGGGACCAGGCGATGGGATGGGGAGGTATGGTGGCCTCTGGACATCCCGTTTGCAGAACAGCTCCTGGGGCCCCTTCCTCACCCCCGGGGTGGCCGGGACCCTCCAACCCATGCTGGGGCTGTGCGGATGCTAAGGAGAGCAGTGAAAGGAGAGGAGAAGCTGCACCCAAGGGGTCAGAGGGGATTTAGATGATGTTACAGCAAATTGGTTTTAATTACGTAAAAGAGGGCAGTTGAAAAGGGAGAAGAGAGGCAGGGAGGAGTAGGGACCTGGTAACAGAGTGGAAAAGGGACTTGCTTTTGGGGTCAAGCGGTGGCTGATTGCCCCGAGCAGCCCCGAGCTGCTCGCAGGGCTCGGGCACCCTCCCTGAAGCAGAGCTATCCCGGCCGATGTCCCCATGGTGGCCCAGTCCAGGGGCTGTGCTGGTCCTGGCTCACAGGCTACAACTTGGCTGTGCTTCTCTGCCTTCCCAAATGCCACTCGTCCCTGCCGGGTCGGGGGGGGGCACAGCTCAGGGACACCTCGGCCCCTCTGGCTGCGTGGGCAGGAGGCAGCCCTGTAACATAACGCTGCTGAAAAAGGGCCGGGATGTACCCGTGGGGATCTGCCTTCCCTAGGACATCCATGCACGTACGTGGCTCAGCTGCAATTAAAACCAGCGTCACGAACTCGTGGCCTACACCCTGTGCCTGGCTCAGGGCAACACAGACCCCTGGGGCCAGCAGGATTGGGCCACGGGCATGGGGAGCCAGCTGAGGCCCCCCTGCCCCGTACCCCAGACCTGTCAGACCCCTCTCTCCAGCACCCGTCTGCTTTCCACGGCCCCAAAAGTGCTGGAAATCCCCCAAGCCCCTCTGCTGGGAGGCTTTCTGTGGTTTCTGGATGACTGCTCAGGGAGGGATGGGGGTGTCGGGACCCTGACTCAGCCCCCGTGGCGGCGGGGGGGGAAGAGGTTTTGAGAAGTGTCTGATGGAGATGGTTGCAGCTCTCCAAGGAGAGTCTCTCATGGTTTTTTCCCCCAAAGGAGGGGACAGCAGGGGTCCCTGCTGCTCAGGGTGGCACCATGACCTGCTTGCCCTGGCCTGGGGGATGATGTTGGGATGCACCGGGGTGGGACACGACCCGCCGGTGGGCAGCAAGGCTGGGGTGCGGGGTTTACATCACCCGTGGTCCCTCACTGCTCCCCAAAACAGCATCAGCTGAGGGCGCTTGGGCACAGGGACCCCTGTCCGTGGCAAACTCACAGGCTGGCAGACCTCCTGCAGAGCCCTTGGCAGGGACGGTCCCTGCGTGGCAGAGCCGGGAACGGTGGCATCCGAAGCAGGGGGGGAGGCGAGCCGTCTCGGTCCTTGTAAGGTCAGCGCAGCCGGGGTGGGTGGCACTGGGAGAGGAACCGTCCTTGCATGGCCATGACTCTCAGCGGCCGGCTGTCACCTTCACTGTCCCCAGCGCCTCCTTGGGAACATCTCCCTCCCTGGAGGGCTTTGAGGGCCGCAGACCCCAAGAGAAGGGGGTTTTCTCCACGCAGGGACAGTGCTCACGGGGCTGCTGGAGTGGGACAGTCCCCAGGGGAGGGGACAACACAGCTGGGCCTTGTGCCCAAGACCAACACTTGTCTAGTGTCCGATGCTGGCAGGTCCCCGGTGCAGCATCCATCAGCGGGTATTGAGTAAGCACCAATTAATCCGGGCGGGAGCTTCCCGCCCCAGCCCGCCTCCCAGCCCTCCACATTTGTTTGCGCTTAGTGCGAGGCTGGCGACAGGCGAGGGATGGATGGGGAGCCTGACGTGTCCCGGCTCGTCCAGACGGTTTCCAGCTACTCGCAGGGAGCCCAGCGTATCCCAGTCGGGAAAAAAAGGGGCTATGGGGAGGGACCCCCCCTGCAACCCCCCAGACTGCTGCAGGGGACAGGGGACAGCCCCAACCTGCAGTGTGATCTCTGCAGCCAGGCTTCCCCCTCCCTAACTGGGGACACCCCACACACAGCCCCGCATCACTGCCACGGGACCTGCCGTCCTGCACGTGGTCCCCCATCCCACGGATGAAGGGAAACTGGTTCCCCAGGTCCCACCCATCCAAAAACCATGGGGGAGCGGGGTGGGAGCGACGCTTTTCCCATGGTGCAGGCAGGACGAGAGGCTGAGTTAGGTCACAGCCCTGCCAAAACCAGCCAGAGAAGCACAAACCGCTGCCAGGCACAGGCAGGGAGGGACCCTGGGGTGGAGGTCACGGCTGGGAGACCCCAGGTCTCACGGGGCTTCTGGCATGGGGCCCACCCTGGTACCACAGCTCTCTGCTTCCCTGTCCCCTCCAGCCCCGAAGGGTGACACCCGCTCACCATCCCGCTCCTCCCCGCGGTGACATCCCCGCACACCATCCCGTTCCTCCCTGTGCGCTGGGAGGATGCTCTGTGCCCTGGGGTGCAGTCAGGCTCTTACTCACTGGTGGCACCTGGGCTCCAATTTGGGGAAAATTTGTCCCCAAATGGGCTGAACACCCCCACCTGGGCTCCAGGCTCCCCCCACCCCAGCTCGGGGGGCTCTGGGTTGGAGTGGGGGCTTTCGCAGCCCCGGGAAGAAGCCCTGCTCGCTCAGATCCCTCCCCAGGAGTGCAGGAAAATACATACCAGCACGTTTTCTGCAGCATTTGCAGGGCTCTGCGGGGTCCCCGCACACACTTGCATCTGTGCCGGGGGAGCCGCTGCCAGAGGGAAAAGAGAAAGAACCTCAAAAGCAGAGCCCGGGGACATGGATCCCCTCTCGCTGGGGAAGCCTGAGAGCTGGAGCAGCCTTGGCTGGGTCAGGAGGGCAGGAAAATAACTTTTTCCCCCCTACTTGTCATTGCTGGGAGTTTTCTCCCCTCAGCACCCCCAGTAAGCTGGGTTTTCGGCAGGCATTGCTGCCGGGAATGTTCATTCCCACCCCCCCTTTCCAGCAGGGAAAGGGTGCAGGAGCTTGGGGCAGAGCTGCAAAAGCCACCCCTTGACAGGGTCCGGAGGGGACAGCAGTGGGGTCCCACGTGCGGTGGGGACGCAGGGCTTTGCCCCACTCCCTTGGAGCCCCGGTGGCACCCACTGATGTGCTTTAAGCCCCAGCGGCAGCTCAAACGCCCCGTGACACGACCATGCCCGGCCCAGGAGGGTGCTGGGGTGCAGGGACACCTTGCCCGTCCTCCCCCCCGGGCTGTTATGTCTAGCTCGACCAGGAACAGCTCAGTGCAAGACTATTTCCCCTCTCCTTTTGGGCTGTTATTTCAGGGAACGGGGCTGATTCACAGGAAAAATATGAAATTTCGACTCCACGCAGCCAAGATGGGCGAATTTCAACGAATCAGCATTTTAAGAGAGCCTGGGCGTGTGTCTGTAACTGGGAGGCTGATGAAATGATTTGGGGCTTTGAGGCTGCCTCGTTAGAAACCCTCCTCTCTCCCAGGGAGCAGGGCCAATCCCCCTTCTCCCGGGGGCTGATTTTCTCCGGCCACGGGGTATTATCCCCCCAGAGCTGTAAAATCATTGAGCCGAAGGGATGAGGTTTGAAGCAGGATGGGACCCGGCTGCTTTGGGGCTGGCAGAGGCTCGGTGTCCCCAGGCTGGCACCTCATTCCCTCCCTGTGGCGTGAGCAGCAGCTGGAAGGAGTTATCCTCCCAGGATGGGATCCCTGAGCCACGGAGCAGGCTTAGAGCATCCTTTAAAATGCCGGGGCAGTGAGTTGTGGCTGGGCTGAGCTGGGACCGGGCAAGGATTTAGACCAGGGTTAATGCAGATCAGGGTTTTTTTTTTTTCCTGGCTGGAAAAAGCAACTGGGAAGAGGGTGAAAGCATGGTGGGCAAAGGCAGCCATCCCCTGCGCGGGGCCAGCGATGCCCAGCCGGGTCAGGGAGGATGGGGAAAGCAAACCCTCTTGGGGACGAAGGACTGATTTGGGGTTTCAAGGTGGTTTTCTGACGCCTGTCAGCCAGCGCTGCGCCAGCACTGCAGAACTGGGTTGTTTTTCACCGGATGCCCCCAAATTTCCGAGAATTAAAAGAAAAAAATCTCACCCTCACCCTTGAGGCATTCCCAACGTTTGCGTTCGCCCGAGGGACGCACGGCTGCAGACCGTGTTTTCCAGCCTTCCCACGGCATAACGAAACACCCCGTCCATGCTCAGCATCCCTCGCTGGATGCTTCCCTGCCCTGCGCTTCCCCTGGGAAAACCAGCCCCAGCACTGGGACCTGCCGGGGGCATCGCTGGGGGTCCGGGGGGGTCCGGTGCCTGCCCGCGGGGCAGCCCCTTGCCCACGGACAGCTCGTGCCGGCAGCTCTGGCTGCGGACCCCCAAGCAGGGAGTTGGGGGGTAAATGGGACGTTGACGGTGGTGGGATTGGGGGGAAGTTGTCCCAGCTTGGGGGGGGAGTGACACCCCTCTAGGGACATTAAGGGGACAGATGGGGTCCCCTTTGCCACCCCCCTCCCCTGCAGCTCTGCTGGGGACTGCCCCGGCCACGCGCGCCGCCGGGGCGCAAACGGCAGCTCGGGGGGCCGCAGGCGTTAATTGAGCAGGAGGCGTAACGAGGCCGCGGCGCTCGCTCCTTCGCCCCCGGGGCTGGGGGGCGAACGGCCCCCAGGAGCCGAGGGGTGGGGGGGTGGGGGGGGGGCAGCTCAGGTCTCGGGGGGACGCCGGGAGGGCTGGGAGCCTTCAGAGAGAGGCAGCGCCAGCCGCCGGGCCCCCTCCCCTTCCCTCCTCATCCCCCTTTGGAGCGCATATAATAAAGCAGCTTTTCAGCTGCGGCTGCAGTGATAGATCAGGAAGAATTGTATGAGTCTATTAAAGTCTGTGTGTCTCTGAATGGAGACTGTGGCTAAGCCAGGCGCCAGGCTCGCGCATTGAACCAGATGTGGAGAGGCGCCATCCTTTCCAGCCACTGAATCTGAGAGGCTGCAGGCTTCACACGCAAGGAAACTGGAGTGCACATGGCAGGGGAGCCGGGGGAACGCCGGGGAGCACATGGCAGCGCTGGGGCGAGCGGGGCGCTGGGGAGGGGGCGAAGCTCGGGCGCTCCTCGCAAGCACCGGAGATGAAGGCTGGGGGGGGGGCTACGGGGAGCAGCCCGGGTACAGAGCTGGAGCGGAGGGGTCGGTGCAGCAGGTCGTGCCGCCCAGGGTGGTGGGATGCACCCCGAGTCGTGGGTCGCACCCCGAGTCGTGGGTCGCACCCCGAGTCGTGCGGGACGTTGGTGGTGGTGGTGGGGTGTGTTGCGCCTTGAGCTGTACAGGGCATTGCAGCGTGTGTGTGTTTTGCGGGGGGGGGGGGTGTTGCATTGCACCCCAAGCTGTACGGGGCATTGCGGGGTGTGTGTGCGGGGGGGGGGGGGGGGGGGGTTGCGTTGCGCCCCGAGTTGTGCAGGGCGACTGTGTTGTACCGCAGGTCGTGCAGCACATTGCTTGGGTGGGGATTGCGTTGCACCCCAAGCTGTACGGAGCAATGCAATCTGTGTATCGGGGGGGGGGGGGGTTACATTGCACCCCAAGCTGTACAGGGCATTGCAGGGGGAGGGAGAGCTGCATTGTACCCTGAGTCACGCAGGGGAGTTGCGTTGTACCCCAGGTCATGCAGGGCATTGCTTAGGTGGGGGGGGATTGCATTGCACCCCAAGCTGCACAGTACGCCGCGGCGTGGGTGGGTGTTGCGTTGCACCCTGAGCCATGCAGGGCATTGCAGGGGCTGGGGGGGGGGGGGGCTCGCGTTGCTGCAGGGGTGTGTTGGGGGTCGGAGTAGCAGTGATGCTGCAGGGGAGCACACAGGGGACCCCGCACACAGCGCTGGGTGAGCTGTGGGGAGCAAAAATCCTGGTCCAGCAGCAGCACGGCCGAGGAGGGCACAGGACGGGGTAACGGGGCAGCTCCTGCCTCTGCCCGCAGCAGCCTGATGTAGGTCCGGGAGAGGGAAAGGGAGAGGGAAGGACAAAAAAGAAAGGAGAGAAGGAGGGACAGAAGGAAGGCAGGAACGATAGAAAGACGCCATCCCGTCGGGGACAGCTGTGGCCAGCAGCTCCGGGGACTGGTTGCCCCGTGAACTGGGATCCTGTGTCCCCAGCAAAGGTGTGAAGCAGAGTCCGTCCATGGGGTGCTGCGGAGGGCACATGGGTGATGTGGGGACGGCTACTGGTGCGGTGCTGCTTGGGGCTGTGCTGGGCTCAGCTCGGGCCGGAGCGGTCGCCACGCTTCTTCCTCACCGATTTCACTTTCTCAGCTGGGCTGGCCACATGGCTGTAATTTGGGGGTTGTAAATACCTCAGGGGAATTTTTAAATTAAAAAAATAACTGTTTTCATTTAAATTAAAAGACACTGAAGCATTTCTATTAGTATTAGGGGTTTATAAAACTTAAAACAAATGTCGAAACTAAACTACCAGGCACCGTCCACTTCACGAAGCCCTTTGCGTGTTCACCACAACCCAGTTACCCATCAGGGGTTAAGTTTAATGGGATTTGTATGAGAGTGCCTGGAGGTCCCTGACCCACACCCTGGGACCCCAACCAGTGCCAGCGTGTCCCCCACTTTTCTCCTGGCTGGGTTTTGGGGCCTTGGCCAGCTGGGTGCTGGGGTCAGAGTTCCCAGTGTGGCAAGACGGTGCTTGGGCTCCCTGGGGACTCAGAGGGGATGAAGGCTTGGGGTGATGAGGGTGAGGGTCTCAGCTCCGCTGGGCTTTGCAGAAGCTGGACCCTAACGCATCTGCCCCCACCATGGCATCTCTGAGGTGTCCCCTGGTGCCCTCCCCATGGCTGGCACCTGCCCCAGCAACCTGCCTGCTGTCCTATCCCCACCGTCCTCGCCATCCCCACCGTCCCCGCCATCCCCACCGTCCCCGCCACGCACGGCTTTGCTTTAACCTTGAAACAGTTAACCGGGCTGGGTTTAAAAAAAAAAAAAAAAAAAAAAAAAGATACGAGCCACTTATTAAAATGAATGTTTTACAATAAATTTGGCTAGAGGCCACCGACCTCAAATGAAAACCAGACCGGAGGATAGCGATGCTGCTAGCTGGCGAGGGTTTCCGGGACGTTTGTGCGTGCAGGCGCCCACGAGGGTCCTCCTCGGAGCGGTGGTGGGATGGGGTCCTGGCTGGGGGCTCGCGCCCATCCCATGCCCCGGACAAACGTGCCGGTGTCCCCGGTCCAGGGACGGCAGCCGGTGGCGGTGGGACGGGCTCTCAGCAGGTGCTGGTGCTCGCTGTTAAAACAGCCGCTCGGTGGCATCTTGGCCTGGGTGTGAAAAATGCCCAGTTGGCCTCAAACAAGAGAGGGGAGCCGGATCGGTGGCAGGAGACGGCAGGAGGGGACACCGGGGGGGTTCCCACCATTCCCCCCGGGTCCCTGCCTGTCCTCTTCCCTCCCTCTTGGCAATGACCCTGATGCAATGGGGTCTGTGCTTTAAGCTGGTGGGCTGGTGTTGGGTTTCAGTGCCAGATGCCATTGAGGCTGGCTTGCTATGGGTTTTTGCTTATTAAATTTCAAGAAACCACCTTTTTTGGGGGGGGGGGGGGAGAGGAAGGCTGGGATCACCATGCCAGGGGTCCCTGGCTGGGAGCCAGCCCTCTACACAGCGTTCCTGCTATGCAGCCCTGGCTGATTAGTTTTATTTTTTAAACACCGTGCAAAAGTCCCAGCAAGCTCTCGACACCGTGATGATCCGAGGCACCCGCCATCCCCTCCCCTTCCCAGCCCCTGGGGAAACCCACTTTGCAGTTAAAGCTGAGTTTTTGGTGGAGCTTTGCAAGCGCAGGTGGGTGCTGCTCTCAGGGCCGGCGCTTGCACAAGTCTCATTAGCGTTAATTAATTACACATGCCCCGTGCCCTGCTGGGAAACTGTGTAACCTGTTATGTCAGGCGGCTGCACGTGAGCGGTGTTGGCACCTCCGCGGCTGCATCATGGATGCACCAAATGGTGCCTAAAAGGTCTGCAGGACGGGGAGAGAAGCAGCGTCTGCCATGCTCAGCCCCGACGCAGGACAGTGGGGTCTCTCTGTCTTGGCATCGTCCATCCTGGCATCATCCGTCCCAGCATCCCACTCGCCGATGGCTGTGGGGAGCCACCGTGCCCGTCCCTTCTGCCCGGACCCCCTCGCTGCAGCGCCCAGGGGTGACCCAAACCTCAGCCTTTCGACAGCGGGGCCCGGGCCGGCCGTTTCCCTGCGCCGCAGAAGCCCATTCACACATCTGTTAACCATCACTGGTGCTGCCACTCTCCGCCCTCGGCTATTTTCATGCACGGCGTAACCGGTGCTGGCAAAGCGGGGAGGCTGTGTCCCAGGTGGGTACCCCGGGGGCTTCGTCCCCAGGGGCATCCCGGGGTGCTACAGCAGCACGAGGTGCAGGACAGCCCGAGCACTGGTCTCGTCCCACCCCAAGAAGGTCTCCTGGCTGGGAGATGAAAGCAACCCCCCCGCCGGTGAATGCCTCCTCGCCGGGGAGGCTCCCGGCCGCCGGCGGCTGGGGGAGAGCCAGCGCCTTTTGTTGGTCCCCGGGCCTCCACCGCAGGGGCTGGCAGATTCGCGGGAGAACAAAATTAAAATTCCTGCTCCCCCGTTGGTCGGTGCTGCTCTGTGCTTGGCCCAGCTCGATGCTTCAAACCCACCGCGGTGCCTTTTCCCGAGGCCCTCGGCTGTGCCGTGAGGGTTTCAGCTCCCCCGGCCTCGCAGCCACGAGCATCTGCCCGAGGAGCCCTTTGGTGTGCCGCGGCCCCTCTGAGCATCCCTGGACAAAGTCGGGAGCCGTGGCAGAACATGCACCACATCCCTATAGCCATCCCGTCTCCCCCTCTCCCTCTTTGGCATTTATAGGGGACATCCCACGCCAGACTTGTTGCGGATGAGTTTTCGGAGGCTCTAGGCAAAGGGGGACCCCAGAAGAGAGTGAACCCCCTTGAGCTACATGCTCCCCTGCCACGAGCAGGGAAGATGCCAGAACCTGGCCAGACCCCGACCACACAAAGCCGACCGGGGCGCTCGGCAGTGACTGCCGCAGTGCCACCGTCCCTGGCAAACTCACGCAGGCGACGGACCTTTCCCGGGAGGCTTTTCTCCTCACCCTACCATCCCCTGGGGGGAAAATCGGGGTACCCGGCGGGGAGCAGCACCCCGGCTCGGCTCCCGCTCAGCTTCTCTGCGGCTCCATCCTCGCCGAGACCTGACACAATGGAAGCGATGGCGACGCTGGAGCCGCGACAGCCCATTGTGTCGGGCTGCGGTTGCGAGCCTCCTCCGAGCGCACGGGATGCTCTTGGCAGCTCCTGAAAGCCCTTCGCCAGGCTGGGGTCACTCGCCGCACGGGCACGGCCCTGGAAGGGAATTTTTCGCTTGCAGATCACTGAGCCCAAGGGATGCGCTCGGCGCCCCGGGTCCCGGGCTGGATGCCCTGGGCCGGTGCCACCCGTCGGCGGGTGAAGCCAGGCAGTCTGAGCCCCGTGGCCCCGCACAATGGCCCCGGCCCCGGCTCCCGGGGTGCGCAGGAGCCAGGCGGCTGGGAAAGCGCAGCAAGGGGCTTCGTCGAGCCCCGTGCCGGGTGCCAACACGGTTGCACGGCTTTGAAGGCTGTTTCTGGAGCCGTTGTTTCAGGGGCGGCTGATGGTGCCAGGCTCCGTGGTCTGGATCCCGCTGCAGGGTCGGGGCTGGGGCCAGGATGCTGGGGTGCATCCCGGAGCCGGTGAGCCCGGCAGCGGGGTCTGTCCATGTCCCCTTCTCCAAAGGTCTGTCCATGGGCAGGCAGTTCCCACCCCAAGTAAAAGGCGGGTGATGACACCATCTCCCCTAGCCACCTGGGAGAACGGGGAGGAATTTCTTGTGCTGCTCAGCCCTCTCCCACAGGAGCTTCATGGCCAAAGATGTTCCCCAGCCCTTTCCCGAGGCTTGACAGCATCCCACCAACCCTGCCTCCTCCTTCGGGGAACGCGGCTGCAATTAATTCATTAAACGCTTCCGCTGACGCAGGAGCTGGCCGTGCCAAAACACCATTCCCGGGGCCTGGCCTCAGCTGGGTGAGCACCGTGCTGGGCTGTGCATAAGAGCCTCTGGCCGGGGCAGGAGCCTCTGACGTGGTGGGAAGGGCTGTGAAGTGTTCGGGGAGTGCTGGGCACGTCAAAGCCTCGGGGCTTTACCTGTGGCAGATGACTGCAACCCCGTGGATTTCACCAGCTTTCAACTTTCAGGGTGTCCTCTCTAAATCACAGCACACGACTCAGCTGGCCGGGTCCTCGCCTGGCTTCTTCAGCATCTGGTTCCCCTCTCTTCATCCTCTTCTTTCTTCATCTCTTTTATCCCCTCTCTTCATCCTCTCCTCACTGTGGACTCCTGATCTTGTCCCTCGTGCGCTTGGGTTTTGCAGCAGACAAATCACCGCCGCTTTTGCTGGAGGCCCAGCTTTGAATCCACTCATGGCTCTTGCCAGTGAATTTGTTGGCTGCTGCCAGGCTGGGACTGTCCCTAAGAGAGGCAGCGTCCTGTTGCATGGGGCTCCTCCTTTCCAGGTCTCTTCTGGTCCCAAAACCTAGCTAAGTATCATGTTCCCACCGCATTTGCTGCACTAAAGATGGGGATGAGCCAAAAAAAAAGGGTTCAGTGCCGCCATCGAGTTGCAAGCGCAGGTTGGACACATCCCCGCTGGGATGCAGGGATGCTGCCGGCTCAGCTGGCTCTCCAGCACCTTCCTGGCTTGCTCGGGCTTTCAGTTGGACATGCTGCGATGGATACTCGGACAACGCACGCCGTCCCCGGCATCACGACCAAGCAGCGAGTTTGGCTTCTGGGGATGCAACGCGAAAAGCGTCCTGGGCTCGGGGGTGCCAGCTGCACACAGAGCATCCCCGGGGCCGCAGCACCGCAGGGCAGGATCCTCCCGAAAACTGGGTGTCCACGCAGTCGGGGGCAGCGAACCGCGGCGCTGGGTGGTTTCTGGCTGGTGCAGCGGCAGCTCTATAACCATAAAACAGTCTGCTGCTGCCTGTCAATGAGCGCAGGCTAAGGCCCTCCCGGGACAGCCTTGGCCTCTTTCTTGGTGCAGGCTTTTGCTGCTCCTTTTTAACAGAGACACTTTTCCCCCAGCAAAACTGGCAGCCTGTAAAAACGTGTCAGCGTTTCAGTTTTTTCACAATTAATGAGGTGAAACATCCTCGGAAACATTTTGCTGTAATGTTTCTCCAGTAGCTGAGACTTGCCCCTCTCTTAAATTTTTCATGTACGCCACTTGAGCCGAGAAAGTTTCCTTCGGACTCAGCACATTTGGACCCCCCCAGCTTCAATCCCTCCCGCAGAGCCTCCGGCATTCCCAGGGTCTTCGTGAGGCTGGGGCTGGGCTGGAGGGGGAGTAGGGAACGGCGGTGGGTCGGGATGAGGAGGTCGGAGCCCGCTCCCGGCAGCGGGAGAGCCCGGCGAGGGGCTGGCAGCCCCCTTTCCCCAGGGATACCCCGTGCCCACGGGTTGTTGCCGGGATGGGTTCGGACCTCGCAGCATCGTGCCGAGCAAAGCCAGGACCGGCACCCTGTGGGCAGGGGTTGGTGGCCCCAAGGGGCTTCTCTCTTGAGTAGCTGGGTGAAACCACCCAGAAAACGGAGTTACACCGGTATGGTTTTGTCCCCGAGCTGTGATGCTGTGTTGGTCCCTTGCACCCAGGCTGGGCTCACTGGTGGGTGCAGGAAAAGCATGACAGTTGGGCGACCCAGCGCACGTGGAGGGGCATCTTCCCAGCAGCTTCTCAGCTCGCTGGGCTTCCCGAGACGATCTGGGGAGATTAAAGACCTGTAGCAGCGTAGGCAGCTCCCACCATCACTTCTGTGACAAACCCTGTGCCCACGAGCGGGGACAAGCCCCCAGCTCCCCTTTGGACTGTAGAGCATCCCTCCTGCCATCCCTCTTTGCTGCAAACTCCCAGTGTGGGCTGTTAAACCCCCCCCGGGGGCTCCCAGGCTGTCCCCAACCACGTCCCAAGCCAGGGCAGTGCTAGCAGTAGCCTCTGGAAAGGGGGTTCAGCTGTGCTCGGCTGCCCGTGCACCCCCAAATCACCCCTGGGCCCTGGGTGTCTCAGCTGAAGGTTACGGGATGAAAAGGAGCTGGAGCGGGTGGACACTGCGGAGGGGTAATTCCCAAACCCGAGAGCTTTGCTCCGGCACTGCTCGCTGCGATCCGAAGGGAAACGCTTCCTCCCCATCGCATGATTTAGAGGAACAAGTTAAACAATTGCACATGAAACTCTGGCGGACGTCATTGCCGGAGCTCTCCTCGTTTCCCCCGAGTATATAAAGGGATGAAGGGACTCCACATGTTTACCGAGAGAGACCATGGGAGAAACGAAAGACATTGTTTTTCCAAAGGATTTCTTGGCTGTAAAAGGCCTCCACCACCCTGCGGCTTCCCTGATGAAGGCCCAGCGTTAATTTGTTAAATCCACATCAAGTGCCCGGAGAACCCGTTGTTTATTTTTGCTAATTCAGCCGGCCGAGATCAAATTGGGATTTTATTTGTTAAGGATAAACCTTAATTAATAAAAGCTATTTATTTGGTTAGAGCCGGCCGCAGCCTGAGGGTCAGATATGCCACGATCATTATTTCAAGTAAAACAAACCCAAAACGTCTCTCAACAGTTTGAAAAACGTAGAAACTTAGAGGGCTGAATTTATTTGTCTTAGGAAGAATTTACAGCTAATTCCCTCCAGGCTATTTCAACCCTTAAATTATACCCAAGAAGAAAAAAGGGGGAAAAAAATGCCATTCCAGGAGGAGAAGGGAAGTAAATGTTACGGCAGATTTGATCATTTGGCTGGGGGGGGGTGGGGGTGAAAAATTTAAAGCTTAAAAGGTCTTTGGCAAACTGCTCGCAAATAAATGGAACGCGTGAAATAATTTAACGGCAGAAAACCGTTCGGGGCTCCGGGGTCTGCAGTGCAATGGAAAATGAAACACGTTGGAGGAGATACAGCCTGGGTGTTTTTGCAGGAAAGGGTTGAACTCCCTTCCTCCTGGCACAGCCCCTGAAAAAGGGGGGTATTTGCACCCCAAAGCCAAGTGGCAGAGCTGGAGCCAGCAAAACCTGTCCCAGGACGTGGCGACGTACATGGGGGGTTTTTGCAGCATCATCCAGGGGAGAGACAGGCTTGCAGTTGGCCGAGGTGACCAACCCGGGTCGCAGGGACAGTGCTGGGTGAACACCACGCTCTGGGATGAGCATTTTGCAAAGAAACCCCCCAAAATTTGGTATCCAGAGGAGGGCCGCCCCGCAGCGGGAGCCTGAGCATGGTTGGCGAAGGAGCCCACCACCGAAAGCCATCCCGAGGGATGAGCTGCCGCGGCGGAGCATCCCTGTCCGGGGACGTCGCAGTCCCCGGGGCTCAGGCGCGCGAGCGGCTGGGATTTTAAATGCTGGTTAGGTCTGGATCGCAGCTGCACGGAGGTCGTTTATCGCTCGCTAATGGAGGTCGTAAGTCAAAGCCGAAGCCTCGGTGGAAATCTAGTGAAAATTACCTCTTTACAGCACTCGGCGGCTGCTGCGCGGGAGGCTGAGGACCCTGCCAGTGTGGGGCCCCCCCTTGGCAAGCCCAGCGCCCAGGCTTCGGCAGCTGAAACCTGCCGAGTCCTTCCTATGGAAAACTAATGGAAGCACAGAGGGAAAAGGCAAGAGCCGGAAAAGTGGGCTTGGTCGGCGCTCAGCTGAACCAGCACGGCTCTGACCCGGCAGCGCTGGGGCCGTTGCCTTTGCAAATGGGGCAGGACCGGTCGTTCCCCAGTTCCCGGCGGCGGGGTGGCTCACCGGCACGGAGCGGTCCAGGCTTGCCAGCGTCGGTGCTCCTGCATGGAGAAGGGTTTTGGGGTGACTCCCAGCACCCCATGACATCCGTAGGGCAGAGCGCTGCCTCCTGGGCTGCCTGCAGCTCTCGGGCGGGCAGCATTGCCTGAAGTTGGGCATCGCGGAGAGGAGGCTGGAGGTTACCCAGGCTGCATCCAGCACCCCAAAACTCATCCGCATCATGGGCGAAAAGACTCGTGTCTTTTCTAACACACTGGGGCAGTTTAAGGCTTTTTTTGTGAAGCACACTGGGCCCATCCTGCTCTGCATAGAGCCCCTGTGCCTCCCCCTCCCCATCCTCCCCGCCATGTCATCTTTCGTTATTCAGTAACGTTATCCCCCACGTTTTCCCCCTTCCCCTGCATTTTTTTCCCCTTTAGCGGAAATTGTAATCAGTGGAAGATAAATACACCGAAGGCGAAGGTGGCTGGGGGATGACTCGGGACTCTCCTCTGACCTCGGGGTTGGACAATCAAGCCACTGCCTCCAGCCGTGCCCCAAATGAACCCCCAAATTAGAGCTGACAAAGGCAAGGGTTCGGCTTTCTCCGTAACCTTCCCGAGCAGTGCTCCGAGGCAAAAGAAAGACGGCAGTGAGCTGGTTTTTAACTTTGTGCAATTACAAACTGTTATTCCTGGAAGCCCATCGGGGCAGGGAACCGGTTTCTGATTCCTCCATCAAGGTGTCAGCAAATCTGGTTAAATCCAATTCACAGGGTTGGATGGCAGCAAGATGGCAAGGGGTCTTCAGGGGACCCGACCCATTCCCTTCCCCGTTCCTTCTCCAGTGCCACAGAGCACTTAGCGATGCTCATTTTTGGAAAGCTGATTTGGGGTTATTAAAGCATCTTTGATAGAAGCGATCCGGCCCGACTTTGCACACTGTAAACCTGTCAGACACACGCCGCCAGCAATTAGGGTGGCATTTATCTGGTCCCACAAGCCTGCGATGCCTGAGCTAATGGGGAAAAGATGTTGATCTGTTACCAAGGCTCATCCCTGAGCGGAGCAGAGGACCCAGACAGGCACCCCAGGTGTCGAGCTGCCTCCCTGCAGTACACAGATGGGGTGGAAAATGGGGTGGAAAATGAACATAGCAGAGAATTGAGCTGGAAAGCAAACGTTTCTGGGGGGGATTGGGGAGCTCTGAGCTACACGAGGGTGCAGTATGTTTTAGGGAAAGTGTGAGCAGGTGGGAAAGGGGTTTTGGCCACCAGCATCCTCTGAGAAGCTCCCTGGAGCATCACACAGGGTTTTGTGGTGCAGGAGAAGGTCCCTCCATTAAAACCAGAAATAGGGGCTGAACAAAATGCCCCAACCCAGGCACGGCCCAGGGCTTGCAGCTCTCCAATCACCCAGGAATTGCCAGCACCCAGATGCATCCTGACCCAACTCCAGTCTTTAATCTCTGTCCTGGTACGCCTGCCAGCCCCATACAGGAATAGCTCAGCACCGTCCGGCTATCACAGCCATTTAGCTCTTGCCTCCATGTGTCTGGGGAGATAGAAACCAGCCAGAAATGGGGCCAGATCCTATGGAGCTCTTTGAGAGTTAATTTAAGGAACGTTACCTCCTCCTCCTCCTTGCTTTCAGCCAAATTAGAGTGGGTTAAGAGAAGCCGTCACTTATGGAAACATCCTATAGCCAGATTTTAAATTGGGGACAAAACCAAAGGGGGTTTTTAAATTTAATTTATACATTTACTAGGGTTCTGTTGAAATCATTGCCAGTTCGGTGGGGGCCAGTGGGTGCCCAAGACGGCACTTTTTGAACCAAGCCCCGGTCCATAATTTCCCCAGAAGCCCTGCGGGGTGGCCATAAACCCGCAAGGAAACGTCTCTCGCCCTGTTACATCCTGTAGCTCCTTCCCAGCCTGACGGTTCCTGTTTCAGTCCCAGGCTCCCGGAAAACTCAGGGACAACCATGGCTGGACTTCATGTATTTTAATCCAGCAGCTCATTAGCTCGCTGAAGGAAAACAGGACCAAAAAAGGAGTTTAACTAAAAGGGGCAACTGGAAAGCAGAGACTGGCAGAACATTTGAAGCTGCAGGAACAAGGGCTGGAGGGAATCTGGAGAATTTTATTTGTGAGCCTTTAAACACGAACAGCGGCGAAGGGCAGCCTGCGGTTTCCTGGCCAGGGAAAGAGCCTCAAACCTGCACGTATTTCAGGCACGGCGCCGTCCATCATATCTTTACCCAACCAAGAAGGTCGTGTCCTAAATACAAGAGCATGGGCGGTTTCCAGCCCAGGGGATGGTCAACCAAGACCCAAATGCACCTAGGACACAATAAAAGACCCAGAGAAATGCCGGCAGCTGCAGCGAGGCCCTGGGAGGTGGACAGAGCTCCTTTTCCCCTCCTTCCCATCCAGGGATGCTCTCTTCTCCCCATGGTCATAGCAGTTTGGCCCCATCATGGTCAAAATGCTTACAGCATCCCTCCGTGTGCCTGGGAGATGGGGAAAGGGACTGGTGGTGATGCCCAGGTCCCACCTCCGCATCCCTGCATCTCCTCCCGGCCCAGTGCTTCATCCCTTAATGGGTCAGGGTGTTGGAGGCACCCAGAACTCCCAGGCCCTGGCACTGGTCCTTGCTATAGCAAAGCGCCAGAGAATCCATCTGCTCTTTCCAGGAGGCCACTGCCAGCCATGGAAATAAATTTAACCCTTCTTCCTCTGCCGCATCCCCTGGTGTGGCTCGCGTTTGGCACAGGGACGCTGTTGGTGGCATCAGCCAGCAGCATGGTTTTCAGAGAAGGGGGCAGGGGAACTCTGCAGTAGCTTTAGACCCTGCTTTGGGCAGAAGATGATTAGTCCCAGGGACAACCTGCCAGCAGATATTGGGGGTTTTCTTGTCCTCATGGCTCATCTCAGGATGGGACAGCCCCTAAGAGTAGTATACTCGGGCACAAAGGGACCTTAGGGACTTGATGGAGAACTTGGTGGAGGTTTCATGGCTTGAATTATTCAGAATTAAGGTCCAAGAAGGTTTTTCTGGCCTTAAAGATCTTGGAACCCATAGTTTCCTCCTGCTCAACAGCTTGGTGGTGTCTTGAAGCAAGAGAGTTAATATGCCTTCCAGTAGATTTTGTTACTTGCTCAAGTATCATCTGAAAATGCTGCACATCTATTTAATAAGTATCAAGATAGCTTATTAGCAAGTATTTATTTCTTGAGCATATTCGGGGAGCAGTAATTCCTGCCATCATGGCCTCTGCAATGATATAGAGCAGAAAACCCCAATATAACCCTGCTATGAATCAGAATGTCATAAAACTATTAACATTTCAAATAATTCCAAAATACTTTCCCACCAGTAGGTACAGATTGGATCCAGATGCTTTATTAACAGAAAGAATAATTAACCAGTACCTCCATAAGGAAGAACGACAGCAAGACATGTTCCCTATGAAGCCTTTGCAGGCAGCTGACTGGGTATCTCAGAAAAAGACTTCATAAACTTGCCTAAACCTGATGATATTAGTGACAAAGAGGAGATTAATCTCAGCCTGGCTAAAAGCCCAAGATCAATACTGAGAAACCAAACTACACCCTCAGCTTCATGTTTCCATGAGCCAGCAAAGCCAGAAATAAACACTGCAGAGGCTGAGCTCTGCGAGATGTCGTGGCGTTCGTTCCTAGCTCTGAAGATCAGGGTTGGATGAGCAGATGCTCAGCTGCCATCCTGTGTCACCCTGGGGACATGCCACAGCCAGGGCTTCAGGGGGTGCTGGAGGTGGGAGCTGAGACCCACATCTCAGAGGTGTTTTGGTGCCGAATTTCCATCACCGTCCATGAAAGGTTGACCTAAACCCTTAGCAAGAGCCAAGCCCAAGACACCCCATGGATGTGTCCGTGTTGGGGGGAGGCTGTGAGATGCAGTCCCAGCAGTTTGGGTCAAGCGCTGGCCCAGAATCCGATGAGACTGGTATTCAAAATCAGGTCTGGGTGGTTTTAGCCAGATGTGAAACCACCACAGGTCTTTGCAAACGTTGCGCTTAACCCTAAGCTCCAGCAGGTCCTGAAATGGGGTTTGATTCTCATGGAGACCACAGGGTTGCACGTGCGCTGCTCCCCGCAGAGTCCCAGGTGCCCACAGGGAGCACGGCTGGTACGGAGCAGGGCAGCGCAGACCCCCAGGAGGGCTTGAGCCCGGCCGGTTCCTCGTGTGGGGTCTGCGGGGTCTCGCACGGGTCTGGCTCTCATGTAGCTCTTCTGTGCTTTCCCCACAGGTGAGAGCCTGAGCCCGAGCCGTGGGGCAGCCAAGAGGAAGAAGAAGCAGAGGAGGAACCGCACCACCTTCAACAGCAGCCAGCTGCAGGCTCTGGAGAGGGTCTTTGAGAGGACGCACTACCCCGACGCCTTCGTGCGGGAGGAGTTGGCAAGAAGGGTCAACCTCAGCGAGGCGAGAGTCCAGGTGAGCAAAGGTTTGTGTGGGAGAAAACAACACCCTCTGTCTTGTCCCCAGGCAGGAGCGGGGACTGTCCCCTCTCTCGTTTCATCCTGCACGTGACCACGATCGGTAGGACGGATGCTTGGGACATCCCTGCTCATACCGGCTCCCCACTGACAACCTTCCCTCCCCGTGCAGGTCTGGTTTCAGAACCGGAGGGCCAAGTTTCGCCGTAACGAGAGGGCGATGCTGGCCAACAGATCGGCATCGCTCCTCAAATCCTACAGCCAAGAAGCAGCCATTGAGCAGCCCATGGCGCCACGGCCCACTGCTCTGACCCCAGAGTACCTCTCCTGGACCAGCACCTCCCCGTACAGGTAGGTGCAGGCACTGGAGGACCTGGGGAGGAGGTGGCCATGGGACAGGCTGCCTAGGGACTGCCCTGGGAGTGCAGCCCTGTGCCGCTGCTGAGGACGCGGGGAGTTTTATGGGGCCGAAAGGAGCTCACACGGCTTTGCTCTGGGAACCCGTTTCAGCCCCATCTGAGCATCCACTGCCCGCCGCTGAGCAGGCTTCCCTGCCTCCACGCGTTTCGGGGCCAGAGTGGGAGCCCTGGTCCTCTCGCAAGGGATTCGCTTGGCCTCATGCTGACCCTTCCCACATCTCAGCACGGGAGGTGGCATGGGTCCCTTCTGGTTCCCAGCTCTCTGCGGCCAGCCATCTCGTCCAAAAGCTCAAGACAGGGCCTCCTGGTGCATAGTTTGAGGGGTTCCCACATGCATCCAGCCACATAAAAATGCTGAAGCCTTGACTGCTCTTGTGGGAGATGTCTAAGAGGGAACGGCCAGTCTGGCCTGGGAAGCTGGCAGGACCGCGCAGGGCACGGGGACTCCTCCGTGGGCCATGCCTCATTCCTCCCCTGCTCCCTCCCTGCAGCACTGTGCCCTCCTACAGCTCCAGTGGGACTGCGACGCCCACCCAAGGGGTGAACATGGCCAACAGCATCGCCAGCCTGCGCCTCAAAGCCAAAGAATTCAGCCTCCATCAGAACCAGGTGCCGACCGTGAACTGACCAGGGCAAAGCCGACCCCGTGGCCTCATCCAGGATACAGCGTGGAGCTCCTGTGCCAGCCCAGGACGAATCCGCCGCCTGCCCAACCCACATGCCACTCATCCAACATCTCAGCACCTCTCCTCTCTTCTTCCCTTTTGAAGGTAGAGTCAGTCCCAGGCCGAAGTGGCACATAATTATAGCCACATATGGAGCAAACTTGGTTAGAAACTTGCTTTTCCGCACACCCTTATAATAAAGGCTATATATACACACACATACCCCCCACGCGCTCTTCGAGGACAGACAGACTTGCCAAGGGAACAAGAATTTGCTTCCAAACATGGAAGGATCTTGGACTATTGGATTTGACCAATCTGGGTACCTCGCCCAGAGAGCCAAAGAGTTATTGGGTCTTCTCCTCCCACAGGGACAGCATGCAGCGGTGGGAGGATCACGAGCCCCCCTTTCTGCTGGGCTGCGACTCGCAGCGCTCAACCGCGGGCACCGAAGCTGACCCGCGCGTTCGCCTCTTTGTGCATCCCCAGCCGCGGTGCTTAGGAGGGACTTCGGGAAGCCGACGGCTCAACCCTGCCGCGGCCAGTCCCGGCCAACCCCCTGCACCGCGCTGCCTGCATTTAGGAGCTGCCTATGTCAATGGCATCAGGCTTTGTCCCCAGAGGGGCGAGGAGGGCTGGAGCATCTCGACAGACTTGCTCAGAGCCTGTGAGCTCTCCTGCAAGCTGGGGGAAGCATTGCTGGTCCCCAGGCAGGCACCGCTGCCCTGCCTCAGTGGGTTTGCCAGCAATTCTGCAGAGCCCCAGGTCATTGCACCGTCCCAGGGAAAGAGAAAATTGGAAAAAGCTGTTGGGTTTCAGCTGAGTAGGCGGCTCCCAGCGCTTTGTGCCAACGGCAAAGCAGGCTTCGCCTTCCGGAGGCACAGCCTCCCCGTCGGCAGCTCCACAGATGTGCGCGGGGGTCTGGGGCTGGCGACTCCACGGGGGTGGGCTTTTTTGGTTTTGTGGAAAGGAAATGGTTTCCCCCTCGTCCCAGCCTGCCGTGCAGCCTAATGAGGTTGCAAGGTGGGATGTGCAGGGGGATGGACGCAGGGTGGGCAACCTTGCTCCGGGCTTATGTTACCCCAGTCCTTCGCCTGTGGGACTGAGCCGCAGGGAGACGCACCCTCCACTTCCCCCTGCCAATACCGCAATAATGGGGGATGAGCCGGAGCGATGGAGGTTTTACCCTGTGGACAAAGCCCTCCGGTAACCAGACCACCCTTTCCTCACCCACTGCAAAGAGCCACCAGCCAAGCATGGGGACACCACCAGCTCAGACGGGTGGCCTGGACGGAGAAGGCACCAGCCCTACTTGCCTAGAGGGGCTTAGCCCCGCTGGGGACTGTAGCAGTAGATCTGAGGATGAATACAGCAATTGCTAAAGTGCTTCCTCCAGATAAACGTCCTCCGGTGTGCGACACCAAGGCTGAAAGTGTCCCAACTACACCTGTGCCCACCTGAGACCCCACCGCTCCCAGGAGCATCCTCTCCCTTTCCCACTGGGTCTCACTGCAGCCGCACGTGGTACCCAGTGGCTGCGACGCCAGGACCCTCAGCTTCACCCCAGGCAACGCCTGCGCTGAGGGGGGGCTCACCCAGCATCCCGAGCTGGAGACCTGATGGGAGAACCAGGAGACAAGCACATCCTCTCTAGCTGGGGTTGAACGGGCCCGTCCATCCTGCCCCCAGCCCCAATTTTCTCTGCTCTACCCAGTGCGGCCCCCCGGTTGGGAACAGCTGCCTCCCCTCCTCCTCCTCCTCGGGCACGGCGGGCAGGGAGGGGGCACAGCCTGACCAACACCTCCCACCTCATCCAGGGAGCAAAGTCACCCTAAATACCCACCCTGTGCCCCCCACCCCTATTTCCAGGGCTGGTATCCCCCCCATTGGCCATGTCAGAAGGGGAGCACACAGCTACCCAGACCGCAGCAAGACACCGCACAGAGACCTGACAAAAGCCGAGACATGCCAGGCCGGGGGGAAGACAGATCCACTGCGGATCAAATCATCCGCCATGAGAAACGCCACTTGGGGCAGGAGGAGGGGGCCAGGGGGGTCCTATTCCCATGGAAAGCACAGGGCTCTTTTTTCGGTTATACAAGATGAAACCACAGGGATATAAATGTCGCTGCCTCTTTGAGAGCATTAATGAAAATAAACCCATTTAATAGTTTGCAGATGCCGTTTCTGTAAACCTAAAAAAAGCAGGGAATAAATATTTCTTCACTAAATATCTATATGTATATATATATTTGAAAACATTTGCTCCTAATCTTAGGGCCCCTCCTTCGCCGTGCTCTTGGCAGCTTATAGCAGCTTGTCAGTCAACGCTGAAGCCTCACTGAGACGAGATACAAATTGCACCCATGGAGGGGTAGCAGGATGGAGGGATTATTGTAATCTAAGCTCCCTCTCACCCTTTCTATTTGTACATTTCAATTACTTGTAACAAGATCCACGGTGGTTTTTTTTTTTTCTTCTGCATGTCCGTGTTTTGGAAATTTTTGTAAGGTTTTTGTAAAAACAACTCTTGTGAAATAATGGAGGAATAAATATTTTACTGAGTAGAGATGTGTCCACACACGTGACAGGGACGTGGCTCTTTCCTCGCTGGCCACTGCTGTTTCCCCATCTGCCCTGGACAAGCAGCACAGGCAGGGGACCGACTGCCCTGGGCAAGGGGACAAGAGCCACAATCCGGCCACCTTCACCTTGCGTGATGGTGGCATCTCACAGCTTCTCCCTGAGAGCTGGATTTCATCCCAGGCTCCCAAACAGCAAGTGGTCCACATGCCCTGGGAGAGGGGCAGGAGTAAGGGGGGGAGCGTGTCGAGGCCCCGTGGAGCTGGGATGGGGCAGAGGGACCGCAGTCCCACAGCAGAGCTGCTGGGATTCCCTCTGGCTTGGGGAGCCTCGAGCCAAAGCCTGGAGGTGGTGGAAACTCAAGGGGCACAGAAAACACCCTAACAAAGGTCCCTGCATAACAGCTAATTGCAGGGCCTTGCCAGATCCATCTTAATTCATTCCAGGATAACGAGTGTGGGCTATTGAGGAAGGGGTGTCAGGGAAGAGGGCTCGATTTGCTTTTCCCCTTCAAAATCCCACCGGGAGTGGCAGATCTTATAGGGTCTGCCCTGGGCAGCTCACAAATTCCCCACGAAGCAGCATCTCACGTTAACGCTAGCCCCAGTTCACACCCACGGCCTTGGGAGCAGCTCCCACATTTCCCCCCAGCAACAATGGAATGGGCTCAGATGGGATGTGGCCAGGAGCAGGCAGCAGAGCCCCTTGCTGCTAGGTTATCAGGTCAAATCCAGCATTGTAAAAGGGGGTGGAAACCTGTAAACACTAATTGATGCTCCACAGACATCAGGCATGAGCATCTGTTACAGATATCCCATCCTCCCGGGACAAGTGCTCATCAATGGTCCCAGCAGAGACCACCAGAAAGTTATCACACAGCCCGGGGAGCTGGAAACAGGCAACGCGGAGGTCTGGACCTGCTCAGAGAATTGGAGGCAGTGGAGAAATAAGGAGATTGTCTCCTACACCATCACTGCAGGCATATCCAGGCACTCGGACAGATGCTGCTCTGTCAAGTGCACAGACTCAGTGAGGGCTGGGCAGCACAAGCACTGGGAGCCCAAATCAGCACCAAATCCAGCTCTTCCAGGCTCCATCCTGTGCACCAGGGAGGGCATTAACCCGGTGAGCTGCAGGCTGGGCACTGATGGGGCACACGGGCAGAGAGCCAGGCTGAGGGGGTGAGAAGACATGGGACCTGAAGGGCAGCCCAGCCTCGCTGGGGGTTTGGCAGAGCCTCGCGGTTGAGCAGACTTGCAAGGAGATGGGATTGGTGCAGGATGCTGTGAGCAGGATGGCTCCTGGGGAGAGCCCCCGACCAGCCCACTGCACGGGAACTGGGGAGCACACACAGAGGGACCAGAGCAGCACCTGGCTCCCTGGGGGGTTTCTCCTCCAGGTCTACAGAAATTGAGCTAAGAGGCAGCAAGGAGAAGGGTCAGATTCTGCACAGGCAACTAGCTAAAAGATAAGAACCAAAAGAGTAGGAATAAACCATCAGCTCTTAGATTGCCGAGTGCTTCCCAGGAGCAAAAGCCCACAGGTGCACAGTAGGCACAGAGCACCCAAAAGCAAGCAGAAGCGGTGGTCAGGCAAAGGCAATAACCAGATAGTCTGGGGCAGCCAAAGCCAAAAAGAGCTTCAGGAGCTCATGGTGCTGAGCTATAAAGCAGCAGAGGTAATGCAATGCTGAGAGGTGTGAAGATGTGCCCAGGGGAAAGTGCCCAGCATGCACACAGACTGAAATCAAGTCAAGTGGCAGGAATTGCTAGGAAAGGATTAGAAAACAAGGCAGAAAGTGTCCTCATGGCAGTCGTAGAAACCCACAGCACAACTAAAGCCTGAAATCCATTGCCCCAAGGTATTGCGGAGATCAAAGGTATAAAGCGTATTCAGAGAGCGTTAGAAAGTTGATGGTGGGTGGGTCTCTGTCAGTGCAACATGGCAGCGATTCAACTGCCTGTGCAGAAAACTGCTGCCCTGCTGATTTCCAGGAGTGGGAAGAGCTGGGTGGAAAAGGGACACCCTGGGTTTGCCTTGTTTCTTTTACCTGCCTTAATCTGCTGAATTCCAGCAGACTCCTCTCAAGCCAGCTCCCATGGTATTGCTTACAGGATGCCTGCGTCACCTCGTCCTCCCCAAGCCATCCCCAATCCCTCCTACACAGCCAGGGGAACCGCAGCTCTCTCCCACAAACCTGGAGGAGCTCAGCTCCACGAGAGCCCACAGGATCAGCTCCCTCCCAAAAGCAACCCCTGTGTCCCCCATCACCAGTGGCCTTTGTGACACACGGACTCCATGGGACTGCAAGGTTGAGGAAGGACCCCTACGGCAACACATCCCAGCTTTCCCCAGAGGGGAATGAGGCTCATCCCATTTCATCCCAGCTGTTCGGTGCAGCACCCAGTAGAAGGGGAGCAAGTCCCTATGTTGGACCTGACCCCAAGCCCACTAACCGGGGGCTTTCGTGTCTTCCCACCCTGTTTTCAGTTCTAGGAGAGGAAAACCAGGGGGTGGCCACATAATGAAAGGCTTGAAAGGAGCATGAATCCTCCACAGTGCAGCCACAGAGCTCCTTGTGCCATCCCGGGGCAGTGGGCAACTCCACGGACAGACACAGAGATCTTATCTCAGCACCTGGAGCCCTGCTGGTGCCCAGAACCATGACTGGCCGTTGGGACTCAGGGCACCCCACAAACGATTTACAGATCTGATCTGTGGGATGTGCAGCCCACAGAGCCCACTCCAGCAGCCACAGTCCTACACACCAGCCACTTAATCATCACTATCATACTGCTTCACTGCTGCTTTGTAACCACTTATTTGTTCTTTCAATAATGACTTGCAGATCAGTAACATCATTTGTCCAACCTCCTGCCTAGCCTCAGGCAGAGAATATCACCCAAGCAGCATCCTCATGTCCTCAGCATGTGGCCGATGCAGAGTATCCCTTTGGAGGGCATCCAGCCCCAAGTCAAAAGACCCTTGGAAGTGAAGAGCTTGCAGATCCCAGGGCAGATTCTTCCAGTGACTCATTACTGTTAACTGCTGGAAATATGTCACTTATTTCCTGTCTGAACTGTCCCAGCTTCAATTCAGCTTCTGCTAGAGCAGAAGGTCTCAACCCATGGTCTGCCAGCTCCCAGGAGCTGATGGACTACTTCTGAGGGGTCTGCAAACCAGGAGACAGACAAGCATGGAGAGCTGCAGCTCACCTGGCAGGGTCTGTGCTCCACAGGGGAGGGATGTGCCGGGGGGAATGCTGCCGATGAAGAGGAGCTCAAAGGCGTTGTGCTACCTCTGCTACCTCTCTTCCTCTTCCAGCACAGGGGGATTTTTCCTCCTGGGAAGCAGTCTGTCATGGACACATCCAACACCAGAACTGATTTCTGCAGGAGAGCTGGTCTCCGTCCATACACCACAACTTCAGGTAGGGGGGGAAGGTTGCAAGAACGTTATGTGCAAGTTGTATTTCCTTCCTTGAAGCAGTTGGTTTTCAACCAGCTGGCTCCCAAAGGGCAAGTCTCAGCTGATGGGAGGACCTCCTTGTACCCCCTTTCCTTGTTTCTGACTCCACAGCCTGACACTTTTGCATGGCTTTCTGACTGATGAAAACTTGAAGTTCACCCCTGCAAAATTTTAATGAGAACAATTTTGTATTGTCATCGGCATCGGCTGCCACGGCAGCGAGACAAAACAGAGCTCACATTTTCCAGCTCGTGTGGATGCCAGCCTGGTTATCCCCATCCAGAATGACTTACACAGACATCTAGCGGTTACCGCATCCTCCTCTCCCGCTCCCCTTGCGCTGAGCCCTTCTCCCTCTGGTGGCAACGGGAAGGTCCGGAGACCCTCCAAGTCCTGCTGACACCACCTACGAGTTACAGAAACATACGTACAGGTGACAGCAACATGTCACCTCCCAGCAGCTGAGCCCCTCCTGTCCTGGGGGATGCGATGGTCACCCCAAACTCTGCGCGCCATTTGGAAGGAGCATCTCCTCCCTGCAGCTGCTATTTTGCTCGCCGCTGCTTCTTTGCAAACCCCAAAAGGAAGCAACCTAAGGCAGCAGAGAAGCTTTCGAGAAGCTGGATGGTAGTTATCTGCTGGGGGTGTAACGCTCTGTAACAATTTGGGAAGGAGGGAGGAAGCAAAGGTTCCCTTTGTAGTGGGTGTTACAAAGCCAAGGAAGAGTTATTGCATGCAGACGCGCAGCGAGGCACAGCATCGCGTCTGCCTGCTCGGGAGAGGCCGATGGGCACAGAAGCAGACACGAACCTCCTCCACAACCCACTCCCCAAGGAATGGCACCCAGCATCCATCCATCCATCCCTCCCCAAATACCTCAAGCCCACCCCCGGGGCCTCCCCACAGCTCCCTGGCCAGCCGGTCTCCGTGGGCGAGGGTCTCCGTGGCACCACGGCAGAGGGTGGCTGTGGGGACGGGGGGAGCAGGGCCCCCCCCGCAGCGGGTGCTCGCAGCCACACGAGGGTGCTGCAGCCCCGCGCAGGGGAGCGCAGCGCAGCGCAGCCCGTGGGAGCCCAGCGGGGTCGGGGGGGTGCGGAGCGGAGCCCCCCCATCGTGCTGCTCTGCTCCACATCCCTCCTTCCCACATGGGGCCAGGGACAGCCCCCCCCCCGGCTCCCTCTTCCCTGCCTGGAGCTGGGGCTGGCACCTGCATGGCACCCACGTCCCGAATAGGGGACATCTCGCAGCTCAGCTCCAGAGCCGGGTAGGAAAAACCCAGCGGATAAAGTTTTCCTTTTGCCAGCTTCACCCTCGTGTATGCCAGAGAGGAGCAGGGAAAGACGGTTATCTTTTCCAGGGGACTACCCTCTAGGACGTCCATACCTGTAAAGCTGGCTCTTCTCGCTCTCCCTACAAGACACGGGAATCCCAGTTCCTCAAGAGGAATAAGGGGATTTGTCTGGCAAAACCCTACAGCAAGGGGTGGAAGAGCCCCACGTCTGCTAGAGGAGAGGAGAGATTTTGGGAACACAGAGAAGGCAGAGCGACCTGTGTCACAGGAGAGATGCCCAAGTGGGGGATCTTGGGCCCAGACCCCAGCAGGGGGAAGGCCTGGATGAACAGGAGAGACCTGGGAAGCGGCACAGGCAAGTAAGGAAGGGGTAAGTGGGATCCTGGGGATGAACTAGCTGGAAGCGTGTGGGAGGGGAAGTGGTTTGCGCTGGGTCTCCCCTTGCTTTTCCCCCACCTCCAGACACCCTGGGCTCAGCAGGGCAGAGGGAAGGCATGTACTGGCAGTGTGAATCATATTCAAATACTTAAGCACCAAACTCTGTTGTTCTGCAGTCCCAGGTGGGTTTCACAGTGTTACCATTTCAGTTTTGAGCCAGGTATGAAAACCAAATTGTTGGCACACACAACACGCACACACCAAAACCCAGAGACTGGCAGATGCAACCACTGTCCCCGCTCTCCTGGAGCTGCAGGAGACCCTGGGCACATCCTTCCCCCACACGGTGCCGAAGCAGGAATCTGGGCGCTCTGGGCTTTAGGATATTATTTGGGAAAAGGTAGGGGATGCTTTAGCTCATCACTTGCCCTGCACGCAGCGAACACCACTGGCAGCGCCCAGGGAAGAGCCAGTGAATGCAGCGGCCTCGGTCCTGGGAGAGTCCTGATGGGGCTTGGGCTGACCAAGCAGCCGAGAGCCAGGCTCTGTCCTGCCTCCCACAAACCTCCGCAGCATTTCAAAATAAGCACAATGGTTGGGCCTCTCTGAAGTTTGCCCTGTGGGCTTTTTCTGTTTGTTTTTTTGGAGCCAGGAGAGTTCACGTTCCCAAGCTTTTCCCTGCAGCCAGTACAGCAGGGTTTATTTTTTTTTTAATAAAAAAGAAGAAAGCAGAGCTCTGCATGTAACCTCGGCTTCCCCGAGCAGGGCGTCAGCCCCAGGCACCAAACAGGCAGTTTAGAAGAGGCTGAAGGAGCTGGCAGCTCTGGGGGTTGGGGGGGGGGGGGGGGTGTGTCTGCAGCCCTGTTTCTTCCTTTCCATGCCAAAATCTCAGTCCCAGCTACATCTCTAACCACAGCAACATGTATTGGAAAGAGTCCATTTTATAAAGATGCTGCCTTTCTTATTTGAAAGCAAAAAGCATGAGGGAAAGAAAAAATACCAAGTGGAGCCATTTTGTCCATCTCAACCAGCTAACGCAGACACCAATGAGGCAGCACCTCCCAAACACCTACAGTTTAAGAAAATAAGGGAAAACCATGGAAATGAGGTGTTTGCTTCCCAGCAACCTACCAGCAAAAAGAGGTGGTTGCTGAGCTTGAAAAATACAGGCAACTCCTTTGCAAGTCATAAGCACAGAAATGAGAGCAACCACATCTTACCTGAACTTCTCCAGCCCTCCAGGATTTAAGCACCAGCTTGGGTGCACAGGCAGGGTGTGAAGAAAGCTTGCTAGGACAAAGCACCTCATACCACTAGCCTGCTTTGGGGGAAGCTGGGATGGAGAAGGCTTGGGTGAGCACCAAACTTTGTAACAACTCACTACTCTAGGAAGGAAAACTGAACAGAACTGCTTTACAAGCCCCAGCTCTGCTGAATTTAAAGGATCAGCACAAATAATCCACACCTGGAACAGAGCTTCCTCTGCAGGGCAGGTGAGTCCAGAGGAAAGGGATGTCTCTTTAGGAGTCCCAGGGCACCCCAGGCTCTGCAGCAGGGTTTAGCAAAGCACTTTGCAGCTGGGGAGCTATCCTGCTGGGCCTGGACCCAGCTGCTACCCAGCTGCATCTGCTGCTCCCGAAGGAAGGATGTATCAGAGCACAATGATTTGTTTTTATTGGGAATATTTGCTTCCTGCCACCAGGATGCATGTGCAGCAGCAGAGAAACGTACAGGGGTTCGAGACCTTGTGCACCATGTGAGGCAGAAAAGGCTTGTTAAGAGGGGTATGTATTACCCAGACATCTGTTGAGGCTGCGTAAATGAGAAGTGGCCAAGAGCAAACTGCTGAACCTGCAGTCCTGCCCACCTTCCACACGTGGTGGGCCCTGCATCCCCCGCGGAAGAGCAGAGCACTTCAAACCTCACCAAACAGCTTAGCCGAAGGCCACATCTGCACTGGGGTCAGGAGTTACTGGTACAGAAGCTGCTACCCAAGCTGGGCAAGGGCTCAGAGCATCAGTCTGAGCCGGTGTTTCACCCCGTGCTTTGTGCACACAGGCGCTCAGTGAGGTCTCAGAGCATGTCTGAGGAAAGCAGGGTTAAGGGAACAGCTTTAGTGCTTAGGATAGGTGGAAGGGGGATTTATTTTCTGCTCTTTCTGGATTCCCCCTGTGATCGTAGTAAAACTCTGCATTGCTCTCAGAGGATGGAGGAGACACTGAACAGCAGAGGCTTCCTCCTGCCTTGTCCTCCATAGGGCTGCTCCATTGCACACTGCTGTTGCCTGGACCAGCCCTTGGCACTTCAGAACAGCCACGTGGCAGAAGACCTCACGAGGGTTTGTCATCCTGTGATACCCTGGTCCCAGCCTTTCCTCTCCAACATGATGGCTTTCAGGCGACACCGCAGAGCAGCGGTATTCTCCTGGGGGGGGGGTGTTCAAAGCCACTCTGCTCATTTCCAGAGCTTTCTGCAAACACCAGCTAATCCAGGCTGCACATGGCTCGGCAGCAGTGGACAGCAGGAAACAGCTGAAAGAAAACACCCCCAAAGCGGTCACGGCACATTCCCCAAATAGCAACAGCCATTCTGCAGCCAGAGAAAGGCTACAAACAGAGGGGAAAAATTTCAGTCTGCTGCCCTGGGAGCGTTTTCAGGCATCAGCGGCATGTGAACACAGATACCGCCCCTGGGAGAAAGGTTTGTCTGCAAACTGCAAACCCCTTGTTTTGTGTGAGCATCTCAGTCTTTCCAGAAGTCCCAGAGCTTTGTGTCCGGCTCTCTACAGGGTCAGCGATTCCTGCCAGCTGCTCCAGGCGCATCCCTCTGCATCTTGCCACCGCGAGACTGAGATGGAAAAGCCACAGCTGCTGCTGGCCGGGAGCTGCCAAACACCGGCCGTGGAACGTCCTTCCTGGGACAGGCAGGCTCCTGCCTGCAGTAAGGCTCCCTGGCAGAGAGCCGCGTCCCACGGCTGGGAGCACTGAATGCTTTGGTGGCTTCACAACATCACCCCTGAGATTTTGACTTCCACGTTACACTGCCTGGCAGGCACCTGCCTCCTGTCCTGCTCATGGGAGAGGGAACCTAAGGGACCCCCCTCCCCACAGACCCACACGGCTGGGCAGGAGGAGGGCAGCTGTTTTATAACCCCCCTGCTGCTACCACCCACGTCTGCTGACCAAGAGACTTCGTGGGACCCTCATGGTTTTCCCTTCCTGATTCACAGGCTATTTGTGACCAAGGGTCCTTCCCAGTTCTGAATGCAGTTGGGCCAGAAAATCTTCTTTCCTTCAATGATCCCCTTCCTCACGGGGTAGTCCAGGTGCTTTTCCCCTCCCACACTTAGGAGTGAGAGAAACCTGCCTCCACATCCCCTTCCCGCTCCATGGGGAGACATGCCCCTTCTCTCTGGTGACTTCCCTGCCCAATTTCAATAGCGTGGGGACTTTATCAAGGCTGCACTGAGCATCCTTGGGGTGCAGGTGGCCTCCCTGGCAACATACCATGTGCCCACACACATACACACACATGCACACTCACACTTGCACACGCATCACCCGGTCCAGCCAGGGAAACCAGCAGAGCGCAGGACGAGGGGATTTGGATGGTCGGTCTTGCTGGGCGTTACCAGTACGGGGTGGCAGCGAGGAGGATCTGCAGAGCCATGGAGAAGCAGGGCAGCTGTGCCACGCTGTAGGCCACAGAGCGCGTGGGTGCCTTCAGCTGCAGGAGGTAGGCGATGGTGTGGACGATGCGCCCCATGCAGAAGATGAAGAAGTGGATCCTGGCCACTGCGGGACTGGGGTCCAGCAAGGAGTAGATGGCTCCAAGGAAGAGGAAAGGAAAGATGTTCTCCATGTCGTTGCAGTGGGCCCTGAAAAGGGAGATAAGGATGCTCCTTCCCACCAGGCTTCCCTGCTGTCTCCCATCCCTTCTAGCCAGAGTGCCCATCTGTGGGTGCTGCTGACCCTCTCTGTTGGATGGGGCAGACGCAGCCCCCAAAAGAGTCAGATCCCCCCTACAAACACAGACAGCGGGATTTCGCAGCCGGTGTCTCTCCCTTGGGTTGCTGCGCTCCTGAAGCTTGCCCTCCGTTACTGAGATGCCTTTGCTGCGACAGATGACAGCTCGAGGGTTACAGCCTTTAAATAAACAAAGCAAAACAAAGACCCCGCGAAGCTGCAAAAAGCTCAAAGCTGGTGTGGCGCCAGCACGGCATGGCCCCAGATGTGGCCACATTACACAATAACGAGGCGGTTTCTAGACCGCGGTTTCTCCAGAGGAGAAACTCCCAGGATGGGAGGGTTTGTGGCTTCGCCCCTCTTTGCAAGTGCATCCAAACGGGACTGGGGAGGAGCACCCCAAGCACCCCCTGCACCTCCACGCTGTGCCAGCATCACCTGCTTAATTTCACCGTAGTCAGGCTGGAGGGACCACTGTGGCCATGTGATGACACATTGGCACTGATGGGCCAAACCCTGAGCTCCATCTGAACATGCGCCCGCCTGAGTGTCACATCACCTACCACCACCCACACCGCTACCGAAACAGGATCCAATTATGCCGTGAGCATAGGCTGTGTCCCTCCTCTCCCAGGTACCATCCTTTGAAGGAGAGAAACTGGTCCCCAGAGCAGCAGGCTGTCCTTGCCCTCCCACTGCCTCTGCCTCTCCTTTTGTTCCCTTGCAATGAAAGACATGCTTTCTGCAGCACAGAGGCCTGTCCCTGTGCTTCGACGGGGGGGACTCTCAGGTCATGCTGTGGTCAGTTGGGATAGATCTGGGCTGGAGCGTGACCCAGGCACGAGGCTCAGTTGCTTTTTCCCTGTTATCTCTGAAGGTTTGAGAGGCAGAGATGAAGCCTCGATAAGAACTGCCCTTGCTTCCCCATTCCTGTTCCCCAGGATATTTAAATGTTCACAAAGCCCAGAGAAAATTGTAAGGGATTTTTTCGCTGAAGCAAAAGCCAAGATGCCTGTGCTGCTCTTCTGCACAAGCTGAGAAGTGGCCAGGAAGTTTTAGGATGCTCAGCCGCAACTCATTAGTACAGACACAGGCTGGGATAGACCTGGCTGAAAACTGACTTAGGAAAAGAAAGAATGCTGTGTCTTAAGCCCCCTCTTCTGCCCCTGGAGTCAGGTCTATGGTGCCTCAGCAACTGCCCCACCAAACACTGATTTCTTCAGGCCAAGGTTTGCCAAAAACTTCTCCATCAGAAATTTTCAGCACCAAGTGCCCTGGTTTTTTGGAGGCTGACTGCCCCCAGGCAGGATCAGTCTCTGAGCCTGTCGTGGTTTAATCCCAGCCACCAACTAAGCACCACGCAGTCGCTCACGCAGCTGCTTACTCACTCCTCCCCAGTTTATATACTGGGCATGACGTCACATGGTATGGAATACCCCGTTGGTCAGTTTGGGTCAGCTGTCCTGGCTGTGTCCCCTCCCAACTTCTTGTGCCCCTCCAGCCTTCTTGCTGAAAAATCCTTGACTTAGTCTAAACATTACTTAGCAACAACTGAAAATATCAGTGTGTTATCAATATTCTTCTCATACTGAACCCAAAACACAGCACTATACCAGCTACTATAAAGAAAATTATCTCTATCCCAGCCAAAACCAGGACCAGAGCGATGGAGCAGGAGCTGCAGGGAAGGGTTCTGGTCACCCAGCTTGCCCTGACCTAATCCCCCTCACTGGGATGCCTGGAGACAGGGACATGAGCAGAGGCTCTGGATCCAGCAGCTGGTTCCCATCACCACGTCACACAAAATGACCCGTGTGCTGAATGCCAACCCCCACCAGCATCTCTTGCTGCCCCCTCCCCACGCTAGAGCACAAGCCAGGCACCAGCTCAGCAGGGCCAGGGTACCTGCAGGTAAATACTGCACCTGAGCTGTTTCCAGCCCCAGCTTTGCTGAAGCATGAAGGGGATGCACAGCCTGTTGTACCCAGAAAAGAGCTACCCTGAGGGCTTTCAGCACCCCATTATACCCGTAACAGGTAGGAGAGCAAGAGGCTTTCTTCTACCTGCTCTTTCCACTTCCATGGGGAGCAGTCCCTAGCTTAAGGGCCACATCCTCAAGCAAGGGGGGGATGAAAATGGCAAGGAGCCTGCTGGAAACCCTATTTCAGCTGCTCTCTGGGTGTGATTTTGGGACAGCATGGAGGAATTGGCCTAGAAAATACACTAAAATGAGTCCTGCTGTTGTAGCAGCAATGCCAGGAGGAGTTGGTGGGGATGAGCTGATCAGAGCGTGGACACAGAGGATACATATTCCCTGCCAAACCCGGGAGCATGGAGGCGAGCTGCGGGAAGCCTTCTGCTCCTCCTGGCCAGACAGTCCCTGGGCAGAGCCAGCCCCTTCCCAGACACGAGGACAGGCTCGCCTGCTCACAGCCCCTTCCCTTCCTAGTCCAGGGCCCTGCTTGCCTTCCCAAGCCAGCATCGCCTCTGCGGGTAACGCCACAAAATCCTCCCGCAGCCCAGCTAGGATGGCGGTGATGAGCATGGTTTGCTTTGGTGTTGGCCGTGCTGGGAGAGGGCAGCTGCCAGACACCCACTGCCTCACCCTGCGGCAGCCCCGTCCAAACAAGCCCCCGAGGACTCGGAGGTTCAGCAGGGCTGGAAGGACAAATGGAAGGACAGGGAGGAGAAAGGAAAGAAAAGAGCTGAGATGCAGCCGGGGGCCTCTCTAAGAGGCAAGGGGGAAACCTCCCTCCTGGCTGACGCTTGCTCTCCCCTGTTCTGCCCCTGCCCTGCACAGACCCCAGCAGCGTGGCCATGGCTCTGCTTCCCTCTCAACAATGCCTGAGGAGAAAACCCAACATCACCCTTGTTCAGGGGAAACACCTTGGGTTTAATCTGTCTTCCCCAGGGCTGTGAACAGATCAGCAAGGACCGACTCTGAGTGCTTTAACTGCACAAGTCAGATCCGAGACTTCCCCAGGTCTTTGCTGCAGCTCTGGTTATTTATTTTTATGGAAGTTTGTCTTTTCTGACTAATCAAAAGAGTGTTATTATTATTATTATTATTATTATTATTACTACTATTATTTTCTTTTTCCTAGCAAGGAAACGGCTTGTTTTCTGTCCTCCTCCCTCTGAAAGCCCAGAGATTAGGTGGCACTGGATGTTTTTTATAGCAAAACTTGCAGGCAATGAGAGGTGAGCAGCACAGTCCCCCACCTGTAACACAGCTGGCAGCCGAAGGCTTAGTGACAGCAGGGCACGGCTCCAGCCCCTTTCCTGCACATCACCAGTGATCCAGCCCAACACTCGGGGCACCTTCTTCTGGATAAGGGGGATGGCAAACCAAGCCTGGGGCTGAATCACCCCATGTTTTACCTCCGAGGAACTGTGAGCCCCACAGAAGAGGGGGAAGATTCAGAGTTTGCCCAATTAGGGAGGCCGAAGTTATTGCAATCATGTCCAGCCTCTTCCCAAATCCCCCAAAAGGGCAGCCACATACAGCACTGGGACCAGTCACACAGTTCCCTGTCCAAGCTGTGCAGAGATCTGGGGGGATTTGGGGTCCTGTCGGAGCAGGGCACGAGGAGCCTTTGGGTGTGGGTACAGGACAAGCCCTTGGGGGCTTGCGGGACTTTGAGCATCTAGGAATGAATTTAATTGTGCCAGAGTTGGCTGTTGGACCCAAACCTGGTCCTTCCACGTGTCCTTGCTGCAGCGCACACCATGCTCCCGTTAAAGGTTAAACTGCTCTAGTGTGCAGGGTCTCACAGCAGAGCTCCAGGCATTCAACCCATGTAGGCAATTAACTAATGAGCCCTTTAGCTTCCCACTGCTTCTTTGCCAGCAGCTGCCAGGGATCGCCCTGTGGCGCAAGGGGAATGCCAGCACCGCTGCATACTCACCTGCGGCACCGCTCCACATCAGGGTCCTCACGGTAGTACTGCAGCCCCCCATTGCGCAGTGCGTCCTCTGGGTTTGCAAATGCCTGCAAGAAAGAGTCGCCATAATATATATATGCTTATAATGTTTTCAGGAACTTCACAGGTAGAAGTTTGCCCCTAATCTTTAAGACCTGCGGAGATTTCTTCCTGCCCCAGTTTCTCACCACCCTTCACAAACACAAGAGTAACTGCACTTCCATGTGCACAGTCCTGGGGGTTAAACACTGCACCTCCCGAGGGGTTTTCCTCATCCTCTGAAAAACCCAACTCTGCCCACCGAGCAAGTCCCAAACAGGGGGCTTCAAGGGAGCTCCGGCCTGGTCCCAGTCCACTGCTCCCCATGAAACCTATTTAATGGAGACTTTGCCAACCACCAGATGAGATCACTGCTGGCACAGAGTTTGCAGACACTGAATGTGGCACGCAAAAGATAACCGGGACTGGCAGATTAGTTCACCCTGCCGAGAAAGGATATCCTCTGGCTGGCTTTTTGACAGTGGTACTGTGTGACTGAAACCAGCCCCAGGGAAATTGGATCCTACACTAATAAACATTCAAATAAAAATGATTTATATGAGCTCCCCACCTATGCTCAGAAGCTGTTCCTCAGGGGCCTGGTTACAAGTGACAGCTTCACTTTGCAGCCTGGAAAGGACCCTCGTGCTTTCTTTAATCATGTTAGAAGCCCAGACTGTCCCAGGGCTGGAGCATCATTTAGAAACACAAGGGGAGAAGCCAAATCATCAGTTACAATGATGCTACAGCACAGGGGTATCTCTTTGTATTTTATCTAAGAGCAGAAATCTCTCCTTCCCACTCCACTGATGCAGTCAGAAACTCCTCACATACTTTAAAACAAATTTCACAGACCACTGACTTTTGCCACAAGTTCAATTTGGGTTGCGGGTGATAAAAAGTCCAGTTAACCCTGTCTCCTGAAAGCAGCTAGAGCTCTCAGTCCTCCCTGTATTTTCCCCATGTCCAAGAACCATTTCCTCCAACTATTGTTTTTATTCCCCAGGACTTTCTGCTCTCCTGGAGCATTCACGTAGCCATTCCGAAAGCTCAAAAGCTTTCTGCTACATTGCAAGAAAAAAGACCATTGGAATGATTTCTTCTTAAACCCTTTTTTCGCCCCCTCCTTCCAGTCATGGCAAATTAACTGTAAACAGTCTCTTTCCAGAAGCAGCTCACCTGCATGTCATTTTAGATCTGAAATTATTATTTAGATTAGGATTCAGAAATTATAAACATCAAGCTACAGATGGTAGAAGCAAACAAAAAGAGCCAAAGAGAAGCGAGATATTTATCTGCTGCAGCTATGAAACATGTTTTGCTTTCAACTTAAGTCAAAGAAAACTCAGCTTGCTTCAGGAAAACTTTGTTGGCCTTTACAGGAATGAAAGAAGAAAGAAAAAACACAGAAACCCAAGCCAGAAAGGGAGAAGGAAAAGGAAACTGGATCTTACCTTCTTTCTGAGTCTTACTTGTCCTGTAATGATGGCAACGACATACATTTTTAAAATCAAGATTGTGCTGTAGAACGTAAATGACATAAATACTTTGTTTTCCATCATTTTGGGGGAAGGTGCCGCTCAGTCGCCTACAGCACTCACAGGCAGCGGAGATCTTGCTTGGGCTGCGAGAGGGCTCTGCGGGAGAGGGGGCAGGAACAGCCACGTTTAAACATAACACAAGTCACCACTGTTTCTTCGGCGAAAGCCCACAGCCCCTGTACACCCCTTCAGATGATGCAGCAGAGCTGCCGGTGAGCGAAGCCCAGACTGGGACACGGAGCAGGCTGCTTCTGCTCCTCACACCCTGCCGCCACCAGCTCCGTGGGGATGCGATGCCCCAAACTGGGATACAGCCCTCTCGACTGTGTGGGCCACAGCAAGGCTCAGCCCGGCCACAGCTCGACCTCTTGCCTCCCTAAAACAGCCCACCACGATTCCCTCGTCCCACCTCCCCTCCTGTTCGAGCCCAGAGGGACGGAGCTGCCCAGAGCATCCCTCGCCCAGCCGGGCACTGCTCACCCACGGACACGAGCTGATCAGCCCTGGGAAGAAGGAGGAGTTAGGAAGAAAGTAGGCACCTACCTCAGCCACATCCAGCCCTGTGCTCCTGCGCTGTCCGGATCCCACAGCCCACCCCTCCGTGGCAGCGCTCCCAGTAATTTCCAGTCCCGCCCAGTGCAGGCTGAGGGCTCCAGTGGCAGAGGCAACCAGCCCTCCCCTTCCACAGCCACCTGCAGAGGGATGGGGCACAAGGGACAGAGCCGTCCCTTGCCCCACCAGCACCCATCACCCGGGGGGTCCGGGCTGCCCTGCACCCCCCGGCTGGGAGGGGAGCTCCCGGAATGACCAGCCTGGAAGCACAACCAGGCAAGTCGTGAACCGCAAAGCCCCAAACCTGCAAATCGAAATAAACACCAGCCTGCCTGGCCCCAAAGACAGCTCATCCTGGTTTTGTCTGAGAGGCTGAATCGGGGCAGTCGGGTGTAATTTTGTCCTCGGTCTAGAAAGTGGCATTTGAATTTGGAGCTGGCTTTTCCCCAGCCATCAAACACTGGTGAAGAAAGAGTGGGATCTAAGCCTCTGCAGGCAGCTGGGCTGCTCTTTCAATGCAAACCTTTAACTCCTTCTTCCCCAGCCCTGGCCCCAGTGCTGGCAGCAGCAAACCTCCAGCAAGCCGGCAGCGTGGAGGCTGATGCGAGCTCTCCAAGTTTATTAGTGTTGAAGGGCTGGATTTGGGGTTCGTTTCCTTTACACAGGGGGAAAAGGAAAAAAAAAAGAAAAAAAAAGACTTATTTCAGGCAAATGGAAACTGTCAGAGATTGAGTGGAAAATGAATGCTTTGAGGATGCGAGCTGTTTTTTAATTAACTGACATGTTAGAATAAAAAAATTTGTTTCAAGCCACAAAAAAGCCTCAAAAAACAATGAATGGGGTACGATGGCTTGTCATTTACAAAACCATCTATCGAAGTGTTAGTGCCTCTAGGACTGGATTTGTTCTTCAGGGCTTTTTAACTTTTTAACTGCTATTGAGCAAAACTCATCCTGTCCTTTCCAAGAGGGGTCCAAAGTAACCCAAGAGAAGCATCGCATGAGCCCAGGACCAGGCTCTGGTCCCATCGCTACAGACCCTGTTGCACAAGGACATGTTTGTCCCCAGGAATGGGATGCTGGCTGGCAGCACGCCACTCCCCAGGGAGAATGGGCTACAGAAGCCTTTTTCCTGGGGTGCTGGTGTGAATTTAAGGCAGGCTTGTGCTCTAGGCACAGCGGCCCTGGGCTCAGGTGATACACAAGTTCCATCAATGCCAGCATGAGTCAGGTTATGTGGGCAGATCCGGAAGGTTGACTCCTGCTCGGGGAGCAAGCTAAGAAGGAAAACAGTCACACCTCTGTCTGGGCAGCGTTATCCCACCAGCCCTGACCAGCAGCCAAGGGATGCCACAGAGCAGCCCCTGCCTCTGCCCCTGCAGAAGGGAGGGTTACACCATTTCTTTTATTCCCAGCAAACAGTCAGCACGGAGTCAGATCAGGGCAGCTTTCCTGCCAGGATCAGCGCTGCGGAAGAGGTTTTGCTCCTGCCACGCTCACCTCAGACGTGTCCTCTGGCCATGCCAGCCAAGGGCTGACCTCTCCCCGTGCCCATCCAGAGCAGATGTCCTTCCTTCCACCCCTGCCTGCCTGGCTCCAGACCCCTGCACTGCTTCCAGCCTGGCAGGGCAGGGCTCGGAGCCAGAAAGACCCTTCAAGCACACGATCTCCCTCCCCACACGGACATCTGCAAATTCATTGCATTTGCCTCTGAATCTCCCTCGCCATGGCTTTTCTGCCCTGATGCTGCAAACCCAAAGATGCCGCACCGCTCATTGCAATGCATTGGCTCAGCCCCATGACATCCAAGTGTGCAGAGAGCCTTTGAAAAGCCCGAAACACTTGGTTTCAAGGGACAGGTACCTGCAGCTGGTCACCACCACCCTGGCGTCAGGGCGGCTGCAGAACAAGTCCCAGCACAGCCCAGTGTGGAGCGGCACAGCCTGGCGTGAAGCTCCGCAGCCCGGCAGTGAATGCCTCCCATGGACTGCTTCCCCGGGGGTGGGAATGGGGACACCAGGACACGCAGCAGCCATGCGGATTCAAACACTGCAGTAATGGCTGGGGTTTTCACCCTGGACCCCAGCCCTGTGCTGCCACCAAACTGCATCCAACCCCACTGATGCCTCCCTGGAACTTGGCAGAGTATTAAAAACACCATAATGCCAAGCATAAGCAATTGATAGCAAAGCAACATCCCAAACACTGCTCCCTCCCATCTCCCCTCTCCATAGCTGATAGGGAGCAAACCCATAGCAGGGAAGACCTTGGTGCCCAAGGTCTGGGGTGATGCGAGGGCCAGACCAGCCCGGCAGCAGGGATGACACTTTCTCCAGCAGCCCCTTCCCCAGCTCTCCCAGGGGCTAGGGCAGGCAGCCAGACCCTTCACCAACACATCACTCCCTCCATGGAGCCGCTCCAGTTTTTACCAGCTGAGGATCCAGCCCACGGGCTCTTCAGCAGTGAGACCTTTTTTCTTTGTGCACCTTCTTCCCCTCCCAGGGCAGCCAGCACCTCTCACTGAGCAGCAGGAATATGCACAATCTTGGTACCACCTGCAGACAAGCCAGGACTTCTCCTGCTAGCCAGACAGACTTTCTCCTCCTCAGCGTTATTCAAGCACTGGCAGGAAGCCCTGGACAATTTGCACCAGCAACTGGCACAAATTTAAATTGAATGGAGTGATCAAGAAGCACAGTTTGTTTAAGCGTAAGCCCCTGGGGCAGACCCAGGCGTGGTTGTTGTATGTGCTGGGCAGGCTCGTGGTGTATAAAAACCATGTGGGCGAAGAAAGTTGTTTTTTCCATGTGTTTATGCATTTCAGACCCTTTCACTGTTACACAGAGCTGAACCCCAGTGGGGAGGGATGGTGTCTGTCAGCAGAGCACAACGTGGATGGAGACAAGGGGCAGAAGCTGCCTGTAAAGGTAGGTGTGATGCTCCTAGGATCCAGGCTCCTGCTTGATTTCTCAAGTTTAGGGGTCTCACACTAGGTAGGACACATCCACAGTCACACCTTCCTGGATTTCCTGACCCAAGGCAACGCAGCTTCCAGGAGCATGTTCAACCATCCCATTAATCCAGGCGGAAGCAGGCTGTTAATATTAACAGTTTAATCCTCCTCTGTAGATCACATCCTGCTAGGACAGAGCCACTGCTTGAATGAGACCGGGTCCTAAGGGCAGTATGTCTTTAAACTACAAGCCGTGCCTTAAAGCCTTTAGCACAAGAAGTCTCAACCCAGGACAAGACCTACCAAACCCAATACTGCTAGCAAAAAACACTGCATTTTTTTGGAGAAATGATTAATAAGAATCAGGGCCAGGCTTTGAAAGATTTGGTCATCAGGTTAGGCTGACCCCAGGAGCTGTGCGGAAAAGATGGAAGGTTTTGCTGGAGGAGGAACTGAACTGCAGCAGGCAGAAAGAATGAAAAATTAATGAGAGATGCTTGAGAAAAGTACTTAAAAATAGAGGCCTCTAATAACAATCCTGCTTTGGAAAGATATGGAATAAAAATCACCCTCAGTTCCCACACAGGTTGTTATTTATTTGACCAGCTGAATTACACTACAGTTTTATAAATACATGTTTTTCCACTATTGCTATGCTGGGGAATTTCCTGGTGGCAGCTACATGAGAGGGTTGGTTGTGTAATAAATCCTTGTCAATGGAGCACAGGCACGTATGCTGGGGTGGCATAGCCTGGGCTCCAACCTGATCTCAAAGGGTAGCAGACGCTTTGGGCAATTACAGCTCAGATTCCCCCAAATTTTCCCAAACGAGCAATTACATCCCCACAGCCCAGGCTGGGCAAAGAGCCTGAGGGGACTGCTCCAGCCTGGAGGAGACAGGCAGGCGGGTGGCACTCCTCCAGCGTGTTCCCACGTGCTGGTGGAGAAGGTGCAGAGCCCAGCTGGGATTTTGCCTGCCCTGGGCCCGCAGCTCAGCCCACAGCTCCAAGAAGTGCTGAGCCATATTCCCGGCTTGTTCTGACGCTGCTGCAGGCGCCGGTGCCTTCCTTCCCTGCCATTTCTTCCTGCTTCTCCCAGCACAAAGCCTTGGAGCCCGCAGACATGCCCTGCCCCAGCGATCACTTGCTCTTGGCTGCACCGAGCCCTGGGAAATCCGGCTGCCCACGGGAGATTGTGCCGTGCTGGCTCATCAAACACAGCTATGTTTTCAAGTAAAGGCATGAGCAGTTTAGCTATTCATTAAAGAGAAAGGCGTTCCACCTGCGTTCACTCCTTAGCCTGCATGAAAAGTCACATCGCTGTGATGCACCTTCTCCCCCAGATGAATGAAATCCCGTTGCTTCACCTGCAGGTCCCCATCCCCCAGCTCCTGGGCTCCTCACTGCTCTTTGCAGCGTGCAGGATGGCAGAAAATACTGCAATGTCACTCAGCAGCGAAACCACCAGCATTAGCATCTCCTGAAACAAACGGGATGCTTCAGCCTTTGGCAAACTCAGGCAGATTTTGTCTGTTTTGGATTTTAAAGTGACTGTACTGGCTGGAGCTATCTGAGAGGCCTCAGGCACAAGGAATGTAGGATCAGACTCCTTCACGCTCAGAAGACCAGATGCCTGCAGCAGGAGAAAGCCAGCAGGAGAGGCCCAGGGAAGGGGCAGGGGTGCAGTGACGCCGGGTCCGAGGCAGAGGAGCGGAGGAAGCTGCTGTTCCTCAGCCAGCCCTGGGACAGGGACCAGGCCCAGGGCCAAGTGAGAGGCGGTGGCACGTCCTCCTACTTTCTCCTTCCAGCTCCATCCACCGTCCCTTCCTGCCCGTTCCCAGGCTGCTGCCCAGCTCTCAACCACTCTCCTGCCCCAAACTGTCATACCCACCCTGGCTGCAGGGGAGTCACTATGTCCCCTGCTGCTGTGACAGCAAGGAGACGCTGGAAGAGAGGCTGTCAGGCTGTGAGCATGTGGGAGGCAGATTATTTTCTCTTATTCTGAGCCTCACATGGATTCACGCCTGGGCTTTTTCTTAGAGGAAAGAATTCCTTGGCTATGCTGCTGTGTGCCTTCAGGGATGCAACCCAGCTGGGAGAAGGGCGGAGGGGCCGAGGGAAGTTATTTCTCCTCTCCCCTGCTTTCTCTGTCTGACCCAGCTGGTTTAAAAGCTGGCTTTAGGCAGATCTGCACCTGCCACTGCTGCCATGGGGCAAAAGTGGGAGACACGGGTCAAGGCTTGGGGTGTGTGGGAGCCAGCATCTCTCTCACTTAGCCACACTGCAGCAACTCGTGATGTGTTTCTCTTCCCAAGAACAAGATCCCATCAGCTGTAAACAACAGGCAAAACCCGCTTATGTTATTGCCCAAAAAGAGGGAGTTTCCCCGCCAGGCTGGGAGAGAAGAGAAACAAATCCTGCTGCCAAAAATTTCAGAATTGGGAAACATTTCCTAGGCTTCAAGCATTTGCAAAACTACAAAGTAAATACAGATTCCCTGGTGGGATGCTCTTGAGCAAAAGCAAAGGTAAAGGATGCTGCGTGGTCCTGCCTCCACATGCTGTGTTATGGAAAAATGGGAATCAGGGCATTTTTTACAGCATTAAGAGCACTGGCTCACTAACAGGGCTGGGAGAGAAAGCAGATGTGGTCCCAGATTTCAGCCTTATGGAGACCTGACATTCAATAGCAGATGAGCAGCTTCAAGAAGAAAAGTAGAAAACAAACCAAGATGGCCTTTCTCTTCTTCAGTGCCCGACCAAGGACTGTGAGCAACTACTGTGTTGATCTGCAGGGCTCTGCTTGCCCTCAGAAGTGCAATGGAATGCCCAGCTTAAGGTCAGGGACCTTTTTCAGCAGGTGGGTATCTCTCAGCTCCTGGGCTGTTAACCCTGCCCTGAAATCCAGGAAGAACAGCAGGCTTCAGAGCTCGCCATTTTAAAGCCTTGTAAGTCTTGTTTTCAACAGAAAGGCATTTTCAAGTTGTTACAGAGACGTGGAAGCATAGCACAAGAGGGAACGGAAAGGTCAGCACTTCATCGCCTGTCCCTGACCCCAGCTGAGAGTGGCTACACCATCCTGGCAAGATCGACCTTAAGGACAGCCCTCCTTCATGGCCCTGCCATAGAGCTTCACCCATCACAACGCTTTCCAAAACACAGAGCTAATGTTTAAAATCCTGAGTTCTCTGTGTCCCCTCCATCCCCCCAGACTAAACAGCAGCAATTCCTCCCACCCTTCCATATAGGTCATGTTTTCTAAATCTCTTTATCACACATGTTGATCTCCTAAATGCTATCGCTTCTCAGAGCAAGGTCCTTGGCAGATGGAGGCTGGCTGGGCTTCCTAGAGCAGCAGACCAGGGCCTCCTTCTTGAAAGACCTGACTCAGGCAGAAGTCAGAGCTTCTCAGCAATTTGAAGTTTTTTGAGTTGAGTCACTTGTCAGCCCATAGCTATGCTCCAGATGCATGTCAAAACTTTCCCTTTCTTTTCCCTGCACTGGGTGATGCACAGCATGTCTTTTGGGCTTCCTTCAGCATCTCAGCAGTCAGGAAAAAGGTGGTCTAGGTCTCCACTCTGACATTATTAATAAACACCCCGCATATGCAATGCTAAAAACACCCTCCCCATAATCAGACTGGAAAGCAGGGAGTAATTTAGCTGCATTATTTACAGCCCGCGTTGCCTGGAAACTTTTTTTTGCGTTGTTGTCTCAGCTGCCCTCTTGCTCACAGTGGTGGGAGCACCCACAGAGCATGACCCAGGCTGCAGTAATGTCCTGAGGCAGCAGAGCAGGAGATAAGGAAAAGGGAATGAAGCTCACAGCTCCCTGCCTAGACATCAGAGCAGGGATTACATACCCTGTGCAATGCAACATCTACTGCACTTGAAAGTTAAAAACAGTCAGTACATATTTCCCAAACCCACAATGAGGAAAGAGAAGGGGATGTAGGACCATACAACCTCCCAGAGTGATCCCCTGACTTTACCAAGACCAGAATTTGGCCTGAATAATGCAAGGAAGTAGAGAAACCTCTACATGCTACTCCACAGGCAGTGGCGCTTGGGCTAACTATCCTAAGATTTCTTCCCTACCTGAATGGTCCCCCAGCAGGACTCCAGGAACCTACCTGAGTCCCATGCTTTGATTACTCTCCTGATTTGCAGGCTTTTGTCCTTGCATCCATGATGTGCGCCCAGAAATCTGCTCCACCCTGTGTTTATCCAACTCCGACCGCTCTACTCAGCCCTCCACGAGGAGATACGTGCTCATTACAAATATTTACAAAGCAGCAGAATGCATCGCTCTAGCGCAGCACGTTTCTGTCAACAGTGCCACCAACTCAGCCAAAACTGAACAAGAAGTGCTCCCCCATTAGCAGGACAGAAGCTGGAGCCAGGTGGGAAGGCAGCTGTGAAAAGGGCGTAGGAACAGGAGGCTACGGGGTGCTGCAGCCACATTAGCAGGGCAAGAGCTGTCCCACAAGGACAGTTAGGCAACAGAAATGGGTAGGAGCTGTGCTGCACCGTACCACACTGGGGGAAGTTTGTGTGTGTGTTCACTGGTGGAAGGGAGCTGCTGCTCTTCGACAGGAGCAGGGAGCCTGTTGGGTTGTACCAGCTGTGGGGCACATCACGGTTTCAAGGTAGTATATGCCCCTGTGGTACCTAGCAATGGACTGAGGCTCTCTGGCCCCATACAACCTGGTTCATCCAGTCTTCAGAAGTCAGAGATTAACTTAAGCTCTGAATCACAAGGTTTAATTCTCTTTCTTGCAAATTTGTTGTCATACATGATGGTAATGCTTGATAATTACATGCGTCAAGTCATTGTCCAAACTGTTAAAATTAAATTACTTCCTGGGACAGTAAGTTCCATAATGAAACACAATTTAAATTAAGATGATGATGATAATGATAATAATAATAATAATAATAATAATAATCTTTTTATGGGATCTCCTTCCCCTCTTGTTCATGTCAGAGAGACATGGGGGGAGTTAGGAAGAACAGCAATTCCTGCTCAGATTTGTCTAGCATACTCTTCTTTCGATACATGTCTGTGAAATCACCTCTTACTCAGCTTTACCACAGTCCCATTCGCTTTCATCTCTCTTCAAAGGAGATTCCTCCATGCTTTTGATTATCCCAGTCATACTTTCTTATTTCCCTCCAATGCTGAAGCAAGCAGATGACCAGCACATGACTGTCAACTCCTTTCACCCCTTGCACTCCAACCATCCTTCAGCCTCCTAGTAGCTCATTTTTCTTTTAAATGCCACCGAGTCCTCACTGAGGGGTCTAGGATGAGTCCACACCAAGTTATTTAGTACTCTGGAGGGGCTACTGCCAAACTGAAGGAATTCCAGCTATGTTCTTACAGAAGACAGCCCTGGGACACTCACTGCACAGCTATCCAGCAATAGATCTGGCTTGCACAGCTCTGTTCCTTCAGGGCCTTTCTGTATCCTCCAGCACGGTCTCCTCTCTTGCTATGCTGTTAGCATGGACTTAACATTGTTTTTGTAGAGCATGTCAGTTCTCCTGTTTTCAACTCGTTCCAGCTCACTGTTGGCCACAGGTTCCCAGCTCTCAAACACACATTTTAACAATAGCTGGAAACTAAAGTCCTGCACGCAATCCTTTAATGTAGCAGAGCACATTTTTCTTCCTGTTAGATAACATATCTCCCAGAAAAAGAACCTAACATTTTCAGATCCCTTCCTGACCCTCCATCCTTATTTAACATTGACGAATCTGTATGGGAATGATACTTTCCAGGTTGTTCACAGTAAGATGCAAGGCATAAATTAATGGGTCCTCATACAGTACTTCAGCCAGACATTGCAGAAGTAAAAGAATTAAATACCTCTTAGCTGGTCCTGCTTAAATAGAGGGACACATTTCTGAACACTGAGACCTAGTGACAACTGCACATTGATCTGTTTTCAATAAGTGTGTCACTTGTCCCTCCGCAAGAAAGTACAGACATGCCTCGTCCAGTGCACAGGAGGAACAACATGTATGTGGCCGGATAAGCCTGGAAGCTGGAGCAAGGGGACTGGGAAAGCCACCCAGCGTGCTTGATGGTGCTCACTACAAAGGGATGAGAGCAGAGCTGGCAGCTACAGCCTTTCTGTGAGATTTACCTGCCCAAGAGCTCTTTCATGTCCAACCTACACAACCACCAAAAGGAGCTCCTGTACAGTGTGATGCTTTTCCCCTCACACTGCAGCACGCAAGTCAGTTGAGTAAGTGGACTTCAGTAAGTGTCTGTTTGCAGCCACTCAAGTTCATGCTCCTAAACTACAAGATCCTCCCCAAACTCTCAACACATGTAGATAATTTTAAAATTTGCTCCTGGATTTTATTTTTTCTCTTTCAGTAACACAAATGAACCAATCCAGAAAGAACCTAGAAAAAAACAAGATGATGTTTTTTTTCTATCAATCAGCTAAATGGAGTGGTTGAGTGAATTCATTTTGCATCAAGCTAGTGTGGAGTCGAAGTTACACCCACAGTACAGGAGTGACCAGCATGGGTAGGACAGAGCTCTACCCTGGGTGTAAGGGACAAACACAGGCAGGCTGTAGAGAACACACGCCTCCCTGGAAAATGGGCCCAAGACTGTCAACTCCAAAAGGCCGCATGCAACAGGACCACCTCAGGCCCTACAAAGCCATTTTTCTCCAGCTGGCTGCTGAAGTCTGCTATTGTTTAGCGGAAACAGCTGCACAATAGCTTGTCATCTCAGGGTTTCACTCTGCACTGGAGTCCTGGCCTAAGAGATGCTATCCTGGGTGATTTCTTCACTGTTGTTCTCAGCACCAGAGGCAGAAGAGACACCACACAGGTCAGAGATGGACTGGAAAGCTCCTGATGGCAAGTCACTAAACAGAAGACACACTTTGGCTGTCCTGCAATGACAGCCTGATGTCCAAACCACAGAGATGGACAGACCTGGTGCAATTTCCAGGAAGCCTCCTCACTGCAGTCTCCAGAGAAATCACCACATCCCTCCTTGCTCAGGAGACCTCACCACTGGTGCCAAGGTTTGCTGGCTGCTAGTGCCTGTTGTTCTCTGGTTACAGATCTCCTCTGAGGTTCTCTGACAAACCAGGAGCCTGAAGAGAACCTGCTGTCCTTTATCCTTCACTGGCAAACTGCCTGGTGCTCCTCTCTTGCCTCTCCTCGGTAAGTACCGAGCCCAGCTCCGTAACCTCCACAACCGTCCAAGGACAGCCAGACCTGGCCTGTCTGAACAAATGGGGAAATTATTACAGCAGCAAATAGTTGCTTTCTCCTGGTGAACCTCCTTGTTCCTCAACACCAACTGCTAAAGCTGATTAAGACCAGGCAGAGGTCTTTATTCAAGCATGGGTTGGAGACAGAGGAGCAGGAATAACAGAAGCAGCAGTCAAAATAGCTGCTTTGCAAGACTAATTTTAGTGACCTGTATTTACGGCTCTTCCACAGAAGATGGGTGAAAGAGCAGGGTGTTTAGTTTTGCAAACCCCAAGATAAACACAGCCTCTGATTCTAGTCCAACCCAAAACCTACTGAGCACTTTTAAATCCTCTTTCACCTAAGGGTCCCAAAGCGTTGGATGGGATGTCTGCTTAATAACACCATCACCTTATGTACTTTGGATTAAATACAAGCCACTCGCCACATCAGAGCCCATGACTGGAGTGAGGGCACAGCGTTACTCATGCCCTATAATCCTCTTCCTGTAGCAATCCTCCCCCAACATGCAAGCATAGTGTTTTCTTATTTCATCAAGTTCAAGTTTCATGCCTTTCACATAGTTTATATCTCTAAATTATTATTTGCAACAGAATTCAAATTTTAAGATAGAATATGGGTTAAGGTTTTCCTATTATTTCTTGTTCTCTCAATGAAAGCTATTGCTATACACAGCAGACAGGCTCATGTGAGAGCTATTCCACTCCAGCTGCTTCCAAGCCAGCCTGGAGAACAAAACCAGAAATCAGGTCCCAGACCCAGACTGGAGTCCAGTCAAAGCCAAACAGGAACAGTCTCCAGTTTCAGATTCTGGGCTCAATTTTAAAAAGAAGGGAAAAAAACAAAGGCAGGATTGAGGCGGGTGAAATCCAACTCTCACAGCATCCCCATCTTACCAGTGAGGAACCTACAGCACAAGGTTTAATTCTCTTTCACGCAAATTTGTTGTCATACATGATGGTAATGCTTGGTAATTACATGCATCAAGTCATTGTCCAAACTGTTAAAATTAAATTACTTCCTGGGACAGTAAGTTCCATAATGAAACACAATTTAAATTAAGATGATAATAATAATCTTTTTATGGGATCTCCTACCCCTCTTGTTCATGTCACGAAAAGACACACAGGGGATTAGGAAGAACAGATGATGTGACTTACTCAGCATTGCTCAGAGCTGGGTGACAGCACCTTGGCTTGACCCCTGGAGTCCAAATGCAGTCCCCAGATCTAATCACTAAACCACAGAGGATGTCTGCACCAGGAGTGTTTAGTTTACAAGTCAAAACAGAGTCTAACTGCCAGCATGCAAGTGCAACCCGATAGCCCATCCACTGGGTCTATCACTACCACCCCATACATTATTCATCTCGATCTTGCACAACACAGGCCTTGAAATCAGAACCCAGAAGCAATTAGGCAGGAGCAGAGCCAGCTCTGCAGCGGTGAGGGGTGAAAAGGCGAGGCTGGTAAAACACTGGTCCCACACCCTGCTTTGCTTTCCTCAGTTCCTGCCCCGAGGGTGCCTCTCTCAGCTGCCAGCCCAGGTGGATTTGCATGGTCCATAGCTGGCTGCTGCTTATTTGCACCTGGCTTTGGGTGGTACCATTAGACCCTGAGCTGCTGTATCCTCTTGCCCTGCAACAGCAGATACCCAAGCCAGCACATAAAACACCCACCTGAGCTGCCCCAGTGTCCCTGCAGCACTGGTATTTAAACTCTTAACAGAAATTTTCTCCAAGCTATACCTTAACATCTTTACTCCTGGCACCAAAACCTACATAAGCTTGGACCGTGTCTATGCCATGAAAGTCCGTTTTAGAAATGGACACCTGTTAAGATCACGCAGCCACAGATTAAAAAACTGTTCTCCTCAAAGCCTGTCACTATGGCAGTCTTGGCACCTCCTGTTCAGATGAACAGAAACCTCTCATTTTTTTCCAAAGCCAAAGGGTGGGCTGCCTCCATCCCTTCTCCCTCTGGAGCACACAGCGGTCCATGGAGGAGCAGAGCCAGTCTGGCTGCTGGGCACTTAAATAACAACCCGTGCTTGTTCTGAGAAAGACCTTCTCCATCCATCATTGCTTGATGGAGTTGGTATGAATGAAAGGTCAAACAGGTTTCAGCACCAGGTCTCACCCTAAAAAGAACAGAGAAGTGCCCTGCCAGCCTGTTACCTCGTACTTATCTAGAAAACATTACCTTTCAAAGAAGTTCCCATGGGAGGCAAGAAATGGGAGACACAGCAGCTTCCCTCACCCACACCAATGCTGTAGATCAAGCATGGCTTTAAACACCTCTCCCCTACCTTTCACTCCTATCCCTACCAGATAACATGACCCTGTGTAGCTCCACCTGCTGAAAACCACTTGATACCAGATTAAAAATCGCATTTGTCTCCCTCTGCAGAGACTGTCAGCATTCACCACGGCCAAAGGGCATCAGCAACATTGATAAACCTTGCTTGATCCTCAGCTGCTGTACATTGCTCTGGGTACTTTTGTACCAGTGTAGACCAGGTAAAGCTCTGGTTTGGACCATCATTGCACCCAAATACTGTAAGGTCCTTAGGGCTGGTTATTCATTCTGCTTGTACAGCACAGTGAGACTCTGGTCTCTGACTGCAGTAGAGGCTCAGGCAAAAGGGCTTTAAGGTTGGGCATCTGGATGTGAAACCCTTTCCTCTTGTTGTAGGGAAGAACCTCTCAATTGCATTTTCTAGAGACAGCAAACAGAACAAAGAAACCGCACCCTACTGGTACATCAGAATTTTACAAGGGTTCAGACGTGATCAAAGGTGTTATTTCACAAGGGCAGATTTATTTGGACACATATATGATGTTCCACTTCACCCAAATCCCAAGCTCATCCATACCTTTCCTTGTTGGACTGTCCCTTTTCACACAGCACAGCAGCACACACTGACCCAAGCAACTCTGTGATTTTGTACCCTTGACAAGGATTTTTAAGCCTGCCCAAGGCAAATCATGGCTCCAGCTCTTGAGTAAAGATTTCAAAGACAGAAGAGAATTGCTAAACCCTTTGCTATGAACTGCCACGTTAAGAAGAACTTTCATCATCTGCAAACCTAAATTTTCCTACCTGCAAGAGAAGGATGACAGTCTCTTGACTCCCTGGGTGTTGCTAGGATTAGACAATGTTTGCTCAACATTAATGTAGATTTTGGTGTCTTGTGTTATTGCTACTGTCACATTATAGAAAGGTCAATGAACACATTTCAGTGAGTCAGAGCCCTTCCACAGTGTTAGCATAGTCCTCAGAGCTTAGCCAGCCTCTGTATTTGGATAAAGCCCAGCATAACCCCACTCTTAAAAGATCCCAACGTACGTCAGAGTAGCAGCCCTTTCCTGTCGCTGCCTCATCTCTATGTTTAGGATAAGGAGCGCTTGGAAGATGATGCTGAAATTGAAGCAGGGAAAGAAAACAAACCGAAACCACACATACGGGGCGGGGGGGGGGAGAAAAAAAGGGTAAAAATAAACCAAACTCCCCTCAGAAAAACTCCGAGCATTAGAGAGCGTCTAGCTAGAGTCAGAAGGCAGGGATAGAAGATATGTGTTTAGGTAGAAATTAAACTGAACATAGGGAAAAATGAGTCTCCTACTTCTTCTCCAATTAGAAACCTTCAGCGAGAACCTCTTGCCAGCCCAGCACCTCATGTAAAACAGCAGTCATGTTACCAAACCTTTTTCATAAAGCATATGGAAATATTGAGGACCTTATACATTCTCCAACAAAAATACAGACTTTTTCTGGGAAAAGCATTGACCCTACAATTCTTACCTGGAAACCTCTTGTACTCCATGAACTCAAGGCAGGGCTGCAACACCTATTCCTAGCACCCTGTCCCCTGGCTAGAAACTTTATGTTTCTTGGCTCACCAGACAAATGCGAGGTTTTGCTGCCTCGTGATCAGAAAGCCATGCTAACCAGCCATATCCCAAATTCTCTAGGCTCTCTGCCATGTAGCTGCGAGCCCAAAGTCCCGAGAATGCTGAGTTTAAACCAACAACGTACAAATCAAACTGCGGGTGGGTAACAGAAAATTTCAACACACTGAAAGCAGAGCCAGGCCAGGCAAAGCTCTCATGTGGGACTTTCTTCTCTCCTCATCCTTGGCCTTAAGTACTCCATCTCTACATCCCTTATCTCTCCCTTTGCAACACATCCACCCCGTTTCTACTACCTCTCCTATCACAATAGGTTTAGCACTCCGAATTACTCACTGCAAACACCCCACATCCTCTGGTTCATACCACTGCTCCCCAAATCCCTACCTTCCCTCTTCCCGTAATCCCCCCATGCCCTTACCTCTCCCACACCCCCACCTTCCCACCACACCACTTCTACTGCTGATCAACATGACAAATCACAGATACCCCAAGCCAACTATTGCACACCAAACACTTTTTGAAAGTTCTTCTCTGCTACAAATTTTCAGTACCTTCAGCTTGTAGCAGCTAATTCAAGATGACCCACTGCTGGCTGACCACCACTACCCCCTGTGCTGGTCAGGAGAACAGTGCGAATACATGATGGGATACCAGTTCTGTGGCCAGGGCACAGGAGGGCATTGAGATGGAAGAACGACATGCTCATCAGCACAACACAACAGGCAACAAGAGTTGCACTGTGGACTGTGTGTTGCAGGGTCTGTGCTCCACTTGGAGCTTCCAGACAGCTGTTCAAGGAAATTGCCATCAATGTCAGCCTCACCACCACTATTAGACATCTCATCCATGTCTGGGCCCAGCTTGAACCCATTTAACTTGTAAGGGATAATGAGATAACAGCATGACATGTTGCAGCTGAAGGTTATTTAAACACCCATCTGGTACCTGTTATGCAGCATACATCCTATTGTTGTATAGGAAATATATGCCACCTCCCTCCCACATGGAAAGGAGAAGATCTATAGATGTGTCCCATGCTACCCATTCTTTTTGCATAGATGAGGTAATTCTCCTTCTTTGTGTTCTTTCTAGCATATCACTTTGCATTTCCTGTCTGCACTTTGGGACATGCAGTCCCTTCCAGGCTGGCAAGACTTTGTGAAAGGACACAAGACCGCAATGAAAAATTTACTATGGACATCTCATTCCCCCTTCACACATCCGTCAGAAGAGGCTCCACACCATCCAGGTTTGAAAGGGTGAACCATAAACCATGAAACTGATTCACCCTTTGCAAGACACAACTTGGCACTACACTTTATCCCAGAGAGATTCAGGGGTGACAGTCTATTTCAGCTTATTCCAACTCTCCATCTTCCTTTGTGTAGGATAACTTTGGCTGTTCTTGGTCTCCTGCTGAAATTGCCTATGAGGCTTTTGCTCTCTGTGAGCCCTCAGCAGCCGTGAGGGCCGGGTTGTGTGGTATCCCAAGAAATCATATTTCATAACACGAGTGGTCGGCTTTGCAGATGTGTACTCCTCTCTCTTCTGTTTTTCTCAGGCATGACTCAGTTTTCTGCAAAAGTTGTTCTACCCTGTAAATCCTGGACCAAAACCTTTGCCTGACACCCCATCTAGTGTTCAGCACAGACAAATGCAGACGACTGGTGCATCAAGGAAACAGTTGACTGGAAAATTCCCAGCATTTTTTCAGTGGTATTAAACCACCTTTGTAAAACTATCATTTGAGCTGTCTCGGAGAGCTCTGACAGAGTCCAGGCAACATGGAAACCTGCATATGCCACTGCCAATTCCTTCCTCTGGCCTCTGTGCAGCCTCTGGGTGTCCTAACAGAGAGATTGCAGCCAGAAAGCCCAGCAAACCCCACTCCTCAGGTGTTAGCTCCTTGCAGCCCAAACCCTGAGGCTTTGAGGACACCCCTCTGTAGGTGAGACATCTAGGCAAACCACCTTGGAATAACGAGCCAAGAGCCTAAGCTGTGCCCACATCGAGATGGCAGCTGACAGCGAGGACTTCCTCAAAACAGGGAACAACAGGGCTTCACAGGTGCTCGCCAGTTGGCAGCACAGGGCACTCACTTCAAAAGAGATGTCAAATCTTGAGCATGTATTTTGAGTACTAAATAACGCTGCTCAGTGTTTTTCCAATGAGATTTTAAAAATAAAATGAGAATTACTTAAATGTCTTTTCACATTTTTTTCATTAAAAAAAGTGTTTGCTGAGAAAATGAAAGCTGTTTCAGTGTCTGTCCTTCCCCTTCACAAACACACTTATTTGGAGGTGCAGTGGATCATGAAGTTATCAGGACAAAATATCTGCTCTGAGAACTTGGTTTTAATAAACCAGCTTTGACATGTTCAGTCCTGTGAGTTGCAGAGCTCCAGCCACTGCTACAGAAATCTTTGGACTCTGCGATGCTAGCTGCACAACCCACTCTGAACTAAGCCCAAAACAAGCATCACTATGTTCTTGGTTAATCACCAGACCAATTAGCACCTTGGTTAAGTTGCAGTGAGGTTCCAGTCCTGCTCCCCTCAGAGCTGGGATTGTTCTGATGAAACTCTCCCTCTACCCACGTGGCAATACCCTGTTCACAACACTTTCAGTTCTCAAGGAGTAGCGTGATAAGTCTGTTAACTCATTAACACCTCCAGCTTACAGGAGACTTGGCTTCCATCCTCTTGAACAGCCTCAGGCCCCACGCTCCAGGAAGTTATTCTGCAGTTTCTGTTTTGCTTTCTTTTCCTGCTGAGCCAGGCTGGCTTTCAGTTCCCACCATGAAGCTTCTGAATGCTGCTGTAGTCTTTATTCTTGTGCCCACTTTGACGCCAGCTTTGGACCCTCTCAGCACTTCAGTCCTCATGGGGAGTGCTGCTGTCGCTTGGCAGCTCCTCTCCTCTCAGTCCTGGCTCAAGTGCAGTCTCCTGGAATGCTGCAATATGAAGGACACGCTGAACTTCTCAGGTAAGGCAGCAGCAAGGGCACCTTGAGCCAAGTTGTCAGTGGGACCAGCTGATGGTCCTTCCCAGGGTGGTGAGCGCTTCCTTTTTAATGCCAATCTCCTTTGGGGTGGTTGTGGGAAGATAAGAGTTACTGCCCACAGTAGCTCTAGAAGGCAAAGGCTGTATTAACCTAATATTGCTTATCCCACAAGTGGTCATGTATGCTGCTTCTCATGGCAGTACTGGAGCATTTTCCTTGCTGGTGTCTTGGTTTATATTGGCAGAAGCAGGCAAAATTCTGGATGTGAATTCAAGGCTAAGAGCTAATGAAATAATCCCACATCTTCTTGAGACAGACACCCCAGTGGTATCCCACACCCCAGTTGGTGGTTGCCTGTAATACATGTCAAATGAGCAGCAATTAGTGGTAGGTCTAGATTCAAAACATGCTGCTTCACTTCCCTGACACAAGCAGGCTGGCAGTCCTCAGTGATTGGGGAAGAAAGGGTTGTTTCACTCGGCCTGCAGGGAACTAGTGCATGGTCTGAAAAAGAGCTTATGCAACAATCTGACCACAAACTCCTGATCCTGCCACCCGGAAATCCCCCTTCTCTTTGTCATGGGATTACAAATATTGCTTCATTTCAGTGCTGGGCCACAGATTTCAAAACAAATCCTCAACTGTTGGAGACCTGTGTGCCTCCAGGTACTTCAGTATGTCACTTCCTACCAGCTCTGGATCTGGCTGCTTACAAACAGGCTGTTTGCTAGTACATTAGCCAGTGAAACACCAGTTGTGGTACTTTTTTTTAAGAGAACTTGATATAGCAACAGAAGCACGTTTTTCTATAAATGTGAGGTATACTAGATGCCACTAAAATAGTTAACGAGAATTTAGCACATGCAATGAACAAGTCTCTGCAAATATCTTAGATCCCATCCTAGGACTTTATAGGAGACAGTAGCTGCAATACCAGTGGGAGTCCTGCCTATCTCATACAAACTGCTTGGTTCCCATAAATGCTATCAAGAGTCTGATTCACGAGTCTGTATCTCAGTTGGATTCTCTGCTGATTCACAATCTTGTTATGGCCAGAGGGTGGCAAACATTTCTTCTCCCTGATGGTCATTCAGCTGCAACCAAAAAAAAAAAAGGGAGGAATAATATGGCATTTTCTGACTATTCTCTCCCCTCATTCCTTCAGTTATAAAGATGGATTTGGACCGAAAAGTCTTTGGCCAGCATCTTGCTATCGAGATAGTTCTGAGAGCTCTGAGCGCAAATATGCGCTCCAAACGACCTAGGAAGCCCCTGGTGATGTCCTTCCATGGCTGGACTGGAACAGGCAAATCGTTTGTCAGCAGTATCATTGCAGAGAACCTCTATCGGCTTAATATACCAAGACGGAAGTTTGTGCACCACTTCAGCACAGTACTGCATTTCCCACACCTTTCTCATATCCATCTCTATAAGGTACTTCAAGCTTTATCTCACTTTCTCCAATTTATCTGCAACTGCGAGTGCAAATCCCAGATAATTTTGCCTTTTCTCACAGGAACAGCTGCAGAATTGGATTCGGGGCAATGTCAGTGCCTGTCCAAGGTCCCTTTTTATCTTCGCTGAAATGGATCAGATGCCACATGGCCTAATAGACTCTATCATGCCATTCCTTGGCTACCATGAAGAGATTGATGGTGTTTATTATGGCAAGGCGATCTTCATCTTTCTGAAGTAAGGAAAGCCAAAGGCCAAAAGGGAATTACGGTCCCACAGAATCAGCAGGGACAAAGGGAGTAACAGCTGCTGATAGGTTTGTACCTGACTGCAGCGTGGCTGAGCAGCTCAAGGTGCCTCGCTGTCTGCCTTTACAGCATTTTATCAATGAACATGCGCAGCCATCGTGTCAGCCAGAAGATCTGAGCTATTCAACACTATAGAGGTGAGCTGTCCCTGGGGTGAAAAGGCTCCCATTCCTCAAGTGAGCTTCCAAAAGTACTGGAGATGCTACTTCCACAGTGGTCAGTAAATATGTTTTCTCCAGCTCTATAACACCACTGTTAGGCAGAAAGGTCTTTGTAGGATGGATGGGACCCCCCTAGGTAGCTCTTTAGATGCAGAGAGGGGAAAACTCACCTATTGAAGACCACTTGCATACACAGATCAAGGCAGCACAATTCCTCCAGGTATTTTTCCTGGGAAATCCCTTTGCTGAGGGTCACCCCAGCTCTGTTCACACTGCATGACTGAAGCAAGCCCAAACCCCAAGCTTTGGCCTGGTGTACCTCTCAGCTTGCCTTTACGTTCAAGCACATAGCCAACTACCCATTTCAGCTTGGGGCAGCAATTACCACAGTGAGTAGCAGCTTGTTAGAGAGCCCCTCAGTAATACCTGGCTGTATGACCAATCCCCCTGCTCTGCTGCAATGACAAACGCAGTTGTTCAAGCCACTGTGCCAGAGGAGTGCTCATACCATCAGACACTGCTGTCCTTTGGGAGACAGCGTAGTCCTTCTCACTTCCCATCTCTGGGCAACACCCACATGTAGGGACATCTCATCTCCACTCCAGTGCGGAATCTCACAAAGTGACTTAAACCACTGCCGAGATCTGAGCAATAAAGATGGCAAAAATACAGCTCTAATGAGCCAGTGAATCTCTTTCCTAACAGCAATGCAGGTGGAGATAAGATAACAGAGATTGCCCTTGATTATTGGAGAAGCCTGAAGAGAAGAGAAGACATTCCTGTGAAGAAGCTCCAGTCTCTGCTCTCAGAGGAAATTTTCAGGAACAGAAACAGTGAGTACCTCTGGGCTCAGTCCCAGGACTGCTGATGTCTTCTGCAAAATGATCCGTGAAGTACGCAGCAACGCACTGCCCTCCACAGCACGCCAATGGTAAAGCTCCCCATTCTCTCTGCCAGGTGGTTTCTTTCACAGTCAACTGATCCAGAAGAACCTGATCGACTATTTCATCCCTTTCCTTCCTCTTGAATATAAACATGTGAGACAGTGTGTCCGGGAGGAGCTGCGCGTGCAAGGGCATCGCGAGGATGAAGACCTCATAGCAGAGATTGCCTTGGCAATGACTGACTACCCCAGTGAAGAAAGGCTCTACTCCAGCAAAGGCTGCAAGACTGTAGCCTCCAGAGTGGCTCTGAGCATCTAAGCATTACCAGGCTGAATGCCTCATCTTGTGGCGACAAGACCACAGCAGATGGAAGAACCAGTAACTCCCTTTCCCCTCCCTGAAGCTCAGTCTACACACTCTTTCCTGAAGGGATTCAGGCTGTCCTGTACCAGAGGCACCTTCTGCAGAGCCCCTGAATAAACACACCGGACACGGCAACAATCGTGGTATAGAGTAAGCAGAAGAGGGACATACACGGGTGATGAGGTTTGCTCTCTTTGCCACAGAAACACTCCTGAACGAAAGTATTTTGAAGAGGAAAATCTCTCACTTTTGTGGCAAGAGCGTTTGCACCTTAAGTCCCAGCATTGCCCTAATTAATAAAATCTGTTAATAAATGATATTCTCAGTAATAGTATCAGTCTGTTTTATGCTGGCTGTCACCTGCGTATCTCACAGAAATCGCACCGGAGACCAGCACCACTGTTCCTGCTTTACAGGTGTGGAAACCCAAGCACAAAGGATGAGTTTTCCAGATTGTCCGGCAGGCCCCGGTCAGCGGCAGCGTCCTGGTTCAGCAGCCCATCGGTGCGGCACCGCCGCCTCACGCCGATGCGGTTACCCCATCCTGGCCGAGCTGCCTACGTTGCGGAACACCGTGCGCCAGTGCTGCTGATCGTCAAATGAAAACCATGCAGAAAAGCCCTCCTAATCTCCACACCATGTCCCCACACCACTTCTCCCGCAGGCTGCGGGCAGCTCCTCCGCGGTTTGCTCGGTCCGATGCAACCACCCACGCCTGGTGGTGTGCTCCCGACCCTGTCAACCCCAGCCGCCAGTGGGGAAAGAGGGAGAGGAGGCTTATGCTTGTGGCACGGGATGGGGAACGGGATTTGCGCCGGTGTCCTGCAGGAAAAGCCGGTGGGGTGGAGGGGAGGGACGGGGACAGGAGATGGGGCCTGGCTCGCTCTGAGGGGAGCGAGGGCGCCCAGCTCGCCCCGAGGCGATGGAGGCGGTGAGGACGCCATGAGCCGCCCCCTCGCCTCTCCACCTCAGGGTGCTAATGCCGTCATGCAGCGCCCCTAGCGTCATCCCCCCCACACCGTTCCGTCACGGCTCGCCGACGTCGTCAAAAGGGCAGCGAATGCCGTCCGTGCCCTTCACAAAGATGGCGGCGGCGGCTACGGGCGAGGCGGGAGAGTTTGCCCGCCCGCAGCCGGTGGCGGGCGGAAGCGGGGCCGGGCGCGGAGCCGCCATGCCGCGGGCGGTCGGGCTGCTCTGGCTGCTGCTGCCGGGGCTGGCGGCGCTGGAACCGCTCAGCGTGGGCCTGGCCATCGGCGTCGCCTCGGCCCTCACCGGCTACCTGTCCCACCCCCGCTTCTACTGCAACTACGTGGAGTGCTGCCCCAGCGCGGGGCAACGCCTCAACGCCACCGGTACGGCGGGGGCTGGCGGGGGGGGACACACGACACCGGGCCGCCCTGGGCTCCCCGGCCCTGCCCCGGAGCTCGGCCGGTAACCGGTCACTGACCGGGGCGGCCCCCGGTGTGCCTAGCAGTGGCCGTGCCGTGCTGAGCCCCGTGCCCGTTGGTGGCCGTGCCGAGCTCGCCCGGTGTGTGACCGGTGCCCGTTGGTGGCCGTGCCGAGCTCGCCCGGTGTGTGACCGGTGCCCGGTGCCCGTTGGTGGCCGTGCCGAGCTCGCCCAGTGTGTGACCGGTGCCCGGTGCCCGTTGGTGGCCGTGCCGAGCTCGCCCGGTGTGTGACCGGTGACCGGTGCCCGTTGGTGGCCGTGCCGAGCTCGCCCGGTGTGTGACCGGTGCCCGGTGCCCGTTGGTGGCCGTGCCGAGCTCGCCCGGTGTGTGACCGGTGCCCGTTGGTGGCCGTGCCGAGCTCGCCCGGTGTGTGACCGGTGACCGGTGCCCGTTGGTGGCCGTGCTGAGCTCGCCCGGTGTGTGACCGGTGACCGGTGCCCGTTGCTGGCCGTGCCGAGCTCGCCCGGTGTGTGACCGGTGACCGGTGCACGTTGGTGGCCGTGCCGAGCTCGCCCGGTGTGTGACCGGTGACCGGTGCCCGTTGGTGGCCGTGCCGAGCTCGCCTGGTGTGTGACCGGTGCCCGTTGGTGGCCGTGCCGAGCTCGCCCGGTGTGTGACCGGTGCCCGTTGCTGGCCGTGCCGAGCTCGCCCGGTGCACGGCCAGTGAGCAGCACCTGTTGGTGGCCATGGGGTGCTGAGCTCTCCCTCTCCCCGCAGCACTGAAGGCGCAGCTGGACACCAAGCTCTTTGGGCAGCACCTGGCCAAGGACGTGGTGCTGAAGGCGGTGATGGGTTTCAGCAACAACCCCAGCCCCAAGAAGCCGCTGACGCTCTCGCTCCACGGCTGGGCCGGCACCGGCAAGAACTTCCTCAGCCAGATCTTGGCGGAGCACGTCCACCGCGCCGGCCTGCGCAGCAAGTTCGTCCATCTCTTTCTGGCCACCCTGCACTTCCCCCACCATGACCAAATCAAGCTCTACAAGGTGAGGAGGCACGCAAGGGAATCCAGTTACCCCGAGTCCCTAAACCCCCTAGTACGGGGGTTTGGCTGTTTGTGCTGCACACCTCCCTCAGATACCTGGCAGCTGGAGGAGTACAGCTGGGTATTTCCAAAGTTGGTGCTTAGGAGAGATGGAGGGGGAAATCCATGCAGAAAGTGAAAGGCACCAAAATGCTGAGAAATCCAAAGTGAGAGTAATTTCCTAGTGCTGTCCTCTCACTGATGCCATCTGCTGATGCTTGCTGTTAGGAAAGAATCCCATCATCAAAACTGCACATACTGGTTGGCTGGGATGGAGGTGACTTCCTCCATAGCACCCCCGTGGTGCTGTGTTTTGCGTTTGTGCTGGTAAGGCACCAGTGTTTTGGCTGTTATGGAATAGTGCTTGCACAGCCTCAAAGCTTGCTTTTTTTCCCCACTTATAGCGAGCAGGCTGGGGTGGGCAAGAGATCGGGACAGGACACAGCCAGGACAGCAGACCCCAGTTAGTCAAAGGGATATTCTGTACCATATGCTGTCATGCTCAGCAATAAAAACTGGTGTAGAAGAAGGAAAAAGTGGGGGGCATTGGCTTCCAAGGTGGCTGTTGCTCTAACACTGGCTGGGCATTGGTCTGCATGTGTCGGGGGGGTGAGTGATTTCCTTTGCTTGTTTTTTCCTCTTTCCATCACCTATCAAACTGTCTCTATCCCAACCCATTAATTTTCTCACTTATTCTTTGTCCTCTCTCCCCCCATCCTGCTGGGGGAGTGCTTGGCTGCTGGCCAGGTCAACCCACCACGTACTGTACCATGAGAAAGTGTAGCCTGCATGAGATATTTTTCAAGTGACTTCATTCCTCGACATTGGAGAATTCTGATCTTCATGTTTTAATGTTTGAAGGTACCCAAAACTGAAGTACTGATAGATGTGGTTTCTGTATGAAAGGCACAACACTGATTTTATTTTTTAACACAAAAAGAAGCTTTCTTTTCTCCAAGACTTCTGATCTCAGCCAGGTTCTCCTGTCTTATTCATACACTAAGCAGAAAGAATCAGAAAGTCTTTCCTCTGTGAGCAGGAAAAGAATTCACATTTAAATTCAGTGTCACGTGTCAAAGGGATCAGTCACAGAGTTTATGGTCCTCCCTCAGGAAAATGTATAACCATTGAGTGTGGGATGCTGACATGTGAAAAGGTGTCCCTAGGGTCTGTCACATACAAGCATCTTGCAATACATCTGGAAGAGACGTAGTTTTTGAGTGTTTTTCAACCTCTTGTTCCAGGAGCAACTGCAGAACTGGATTCGGGGCAACGTCAGTGCCTGTCCCCACTCTGTCTTCATTTTTGATGAGATGGACAAAATGCATCCAGGTCTCATTGATGCCATTAAGCCATTCTTAGACTATTATGAGCAGGTTGATGGGGTGTCCTACAGGAAAGCCATCTTCATCTTCCTCAGGTCTGTAGCACCTATTTCAGTCATTTTGAGATACTGAGATAAATCTGTGTTTATGATGATAATAATGATGTTCCTGTGGGACTTCATTCAAAGAACAGCAAAAGAACCGCTCTGGAGTGAAGACCCTCTCTGTGAAGACAGAGGGGGAGCACTATGAGCTCTTGCATGGCCTGTGGCTGTAGTGGAGCAGGTCTGATGCTGTGCAGCAGACCACTGCAGCGTGCTGAGCTCACGAGCCTGGCCCAGAGCACAGGTCGTATCAGAGTTCACATGTTGGGGAATTTCTCTGGGATGGGTGCATCATGTACTGGGTCTAGCTGGCAGGGAGTTAACTGTCTTCACAGCAGCTGGTTTGGTGCTGTGTTTTGGATTTGTGGCTAAAACAGTGTTGATAACACACCAATGTTTTGGCTATTTCAGGATGGTGCTTGCAAAGCCTCAAGGCTTTCTCTTTTTCCCACACTGCCCCAGTGAGTAGGCTGGGGTGGGCAAGAGGATGGGAGGGGACACAGCTGGGACAGCTGACCCAAACTGGCCAGAGGAGTATTCAATACCATGTAATGTCATGCTCAGCAATAAAAACTGGGGTAGAGAAAGAAGGGGGGTTTCAGCTTCCAAGGTGACGTTTCTTCTGAGACTGCCTGGGTGTTGGTCTCACTGTAGGGGTGGTAAATTATTTCCTTAGCTTTCCTTGGGTTTTTTTTTTTCTTCCTCTTTTCATTACCTGTTAAACTGTCTTTATCTTGACCCACAAGTCTTCTCACTTTTGTTCTTCCTATTTTCTCCTTCCATCCTGCTGAGGTGGGAGGGCATAATCAAACAGTTGTGTAGGTGCTTGGCTGCTGGCCAGGGTCAACCCACCACACACTGATGGCTATTTAAAGAACTGGAGACTTTCCTTAAATTTTGGCTTACAGGTTTCCATTTTGGTGATTTGTTTGACATCAAGAAGATTAGCAATACATGTAACTGGCTAAAAAAGAAATTCTGGTTCAGTTGTGTCTGTATTCACCACTGTGCATTTTTCTTTTATGAATAGCAATGCAGGTGGTGACTTAATTAATAAAGCAGCTCTTGACTTCTGGACAAGTGGAAAGGGCAGGGAAGAGATTCAGCTGAAAGACCTGGAGCCCACGCTATCTGTAGGAGTCTTCAATAACAAGAATAGTAAGTCACTTTCCCCAGAAAATGGGAAATTCATTTTACTTCATAACATAGGGTTCATCTCTGCAATCTGTACTGCAGCCTACCTTGACCCTGCCCAGCTTCCTGTGACCCCAGCTTCCTACAGTGGCCTGGCCCTGTGCCCTTCTGTCCCTTCACACCAGTGTCATGCCCTCACAAGAGAATTTTTGGCACAGAAGTTGCTCTGCATGCACAGTGAAGGGTAGCAGTGACAATTGCAAGGTACCATCAGTCTGATCCATCCAGCTAACTGGCATGCTTTTCTTCCTTGGGCAGCAGTTGAGACAAACTGCTTTGTAAATTCAGTCTGGCCTGCGGATCCTATCTTATGCAGGCTCAAGTTTAGAGAAACTCCTTCCTATGATTTTTTTTTTTTTTTTTTTTTTTTTTCCCCCCCCCCAACTCCTCCAGGTGGACTGTGGCACAGCAGCCTCATTGACAGGAACCTCATTGACTACTTTGTTCCCTTCCTGCCCCTGGAGCACAAGCACGTGAAGATGTGTGTCAGGGCTGAAATGATAGCCCGTGGCTATGCTGTTGATGAGAAGATTGTTCAAGCAGTGGCTGATGAGATGACGTTCTTCCCAAAAGAGCAGAAAATCTACTCTGATAAAGGCTGCAAGACCGTACAGGCCAAGCTGGATATTCATGAAGACACTGTGATGAGAGATACGAAACCCAAGGGTTGATTACCCTTTAGGTCTCCAATGCACTTTCAGACCTTTTGCAAATCTGTATATTTGCACTTAAGCTTTTTTACTGTTGCAGGGAATATGGTGAAAATATCAGAGTGAACTGTGTGGGCTTTTAAGTTTTTGGTTGTTTGTTTGTTTTTTTAATTTAACATCCCACTGTTCATCTCTGAACTGGCTGATACTCAAATGTTGCCCCCCTTTTTTTTTTTTATTATTTTTTTTTTTTAACCGGTAGAGAATTTCTGAGCATGACACATACATAGCACTGGATACAGCCTCTCATGCTTTATTCTTGCAAGTGCTGGGATTATGAAGTATTTAATTCCTCTTTCCACAAAAACTAGACCAGAGCAAAGGAGAACAGAGGAATTCTTCCAGGCAGTCATATTCCCTTCCTTGTACACGGTCTCGTTCATGGGCTAGTGAAATGAAGGGATGTGTGGTGTGTTCAGGACTATGATAGTGTCTGCAAGGGTGAATACCTCGATGCGTTGCAGTAAGAAGATGGTACGGTGGAAGGCTTCCCATCAGCAGATTGATGCTGGTGTGGCTTCTACAGGTGAGCATCAGCTATTCAGGGACAGAAGGGCATGATTATAGTTTGTATCATCTGAGGTGTGGCATTGTACCACACATCCTGCTACAGTAATATGGAAAGTCACGATGAGCTCCAGGAGATCTGTTACTAAATAGTAGAGAAGGGGTGTGGGGGAGAAGTAACTGCTTGCCCCTGTGATTCTTTGGGGAAAAATAAATTGTAAAAGAAACTTTACATTCTTCTAAGGGGGCTAAGTGAATTTGTGTGGCAACTCCAGGTCTTCCTAAGCAGAGGGACACATCTGCAGGATCTGACAGAACATACTAGGCCAGTCTCCTGTTCTAAATCAGAAAAATCTCTCATGAGGATTTGACTGTTACAGCTTGTCAGGTTAATCTGCATGCAGGCTCCTGGGCCTGAAGTCTGCAAGATCTGTAGTAGTCCCTCCCAGCTGCACCCAATAGTCTAGGAGTGGATAATGCTACTCTCACCTTGCTTGGAAGACACTTTTGTGGCAGAAGTTACTTTTGATAGTGTATTTTTATACTGAAGTGTAAGCAATAGCAATACAACGCTCTTCCTAGAGAGCGACAGAGAAGGGAGTATGGGAAATGGGAGCAATCAACAATCCCATACCTCACTAGATAAGTATGTTTTGTAGTAGTTTTTAACGTGAAAAAATGTCTGTGTGGGAGGGTAAGTAAGTGATGAGTTAGGAAGCTGGGAAAGATTGATTTAAGGAAGCTGGGAAAGATTGACTTAACCTTCACCCACTGGTAAGGCTGGGGTTTTAAACTCTCTTGCAAGCTTTAACTCTTTAATCATCCATCACTTGCAGATCAAATACTGTAGTGCAAGACAGAAGTGCCTATCACTTGGTTGATTGTAGTGGTTTTTTAAACTGGTATGAGGGATTGAGCTATTTTTGTGCTGCAGCAACTACTCCCTCACTTGTACTTAAGCTTCTGTCCTGGGTTCAGCTGGGATAGAGTTAATTTTTACAGGAACCTGGGAGGTGGGGGGGCATAGCCGGGGCAGCTGACCTGAACTAGCCAAGGAGCTATTCCATACCATGTGACATCATGCTCAGTATATAAATGGGGAGTGGGCCGGGGGGAGGGCGCTCCTGCTCTCGACTTGGTGGGGGAAGTGGCGGAGCGTCAGGTCCCGGGTGGTGAGCAGTTGCACTGTGCATCACTCTTTTCTGTATACTCTTTCATTAGTACCGTCGTTGTTGTTGTCCCAGTAAACTGCCCTTATCTCAACCCTCGAGGTTCCAGTTTTTTTTCTTTTCTCTCCTCCGTCTCCCCCCTATCCCACCGGAGTCGGGCGGGAGGAGTGAGCGAGCAGCTGCGTGGTCCTTTGTTACCGGCTGGGCTGAAACCACGACAGCTTCCTTTAAGATGTGCTGCAAAAAACTTATAGGTCTCAACACTGTAATGTTAATTCAAATTACAAGAGAGAGCTTAGCTTTTATCTTACACTCTAAATTAAAAACGTCAATTGCCTTTTACAACCCCATGTGGAGTTTGTCAAATGCTGGCAAACCGTTCATGCTGATGCAATCTCCAGAGCCAAATGCTAGCTAGCCATTAACCTTGGGACATTGGACTGTTGCTTTTCATGTACAGTGTTTTGCCTGTGAACTGACTTATTCATAGGTGTATTATGCTACATCCAGTGCAATCTCAAAACACTAAATATTACTACTGTACTGCAGTTGGAATAAATCTTAAGTCACTTTTCTCTCTTAGTTTAATCATTTTCAGCTATAGGAAGGTACTAGTTTATGCGGTTTTCAACTAGCTGCACTGTGGCTTTCTGTTAAGCTTTCTTTATTCTTAAAAAGTTGTTTATAACAGTAGATAAGCAGATTAAATAATATCAACAGGCTATTAAAACATGTTGACTCATCTGACAGCACAGTAAGGAATTCAGCAGTTAAATACAGCTCAGTAGAAACAAAAACCTACGAAAAAGCCTTAAAGTCTCTGCTTGCTCTGCTTCATAGTTATTAACAGGTATCTCCCACCATACTGCCAGGCACTGCAGGACAAATATGCCTCAGGTAGCTTGTTTAGCCATTCCTCCTCTCTGCACTGCGTTTGGAAAGCTGTCATTCAAGGTGGCTCTTCACCTCTCCTCTAGCTAGCAAAGGTGTGATAGGACTACAGGCTTTCATCATATCTCCGTGGGCCAGAGCATCTGCAGCCTCTCTAGCACTGAAAAAAAGCCAGTGTGTAAACAACAGCCTAATTCAAGTGAGGTACAGCTGTTGGCAACAACTCACACCTCACTGAACAGTCAGTTATTCACACTGTTGTGAACCATGTGTTGTCCTGTAATGATGCACAACGAAACTCATTACAAAGCATATATGGGAAGTGTAAGCTGTCTTGTTCATCAGGACTTTGTACTATGCCTGCACCGCTCCGCACACATGACAGCTTGGCTGTTTGGCCCAGGGCGTCAGGCAGATGAATCTCTAGGGCCAGGCTGCCTCTTTCTGTCAAGAGAGCAGCGCTAACTACATAGCTGTATTTTAACCATAGCCTCTCATTTTATGAGCACAGCATGAGATCTTGTAACATTCCCTGCAGAAGGCAGCTGAATTAAAGCAGCAGTTGCTCATACTGGACTTTGGTAAGAACAAAATTCAGTTTCAGCGACTGCTCAGCTACTCTCACCTGGCCAATGGACTGTTTCTCTAGGGATCAGACCTTTCCCCCCTGCTTGACATTTTTCTTTTAAGTTGTCTGATCCAGTCTCAAGTGGCCTATTAAAAAGAATAATGGCCAAAGTTACCCAGTCACAGCAAGAAAGACAGAGCAAGGACCTCAGCTTTGAAACCATACAGTCTAAAGGGGAGGAATAACGACATGATTGGAAGGATCAAATCTGGGAGTGATTTCAGGCACACATATTTCTTTTACCCAGATGGAAATGCTCCTAGCCAGGTCTGCTGTATTCAAGAACAGAGGAGAGATTAAATGGAGGCAGTCTCCACCCTTTCACTATTATTTCTACACACTCTAGAGGAAGCTTCCATCTACCCTAAGCCATCTAGGGCTATGATACAATGAAATACTTGCTACCAATATATGTCAAATGCTAGTATCGATGCTGCAATGACACACAAAGCAGAACTAAAAGTATTTAATGCTGGAAGAGCCACAATACTGCTTGACTGAACTGTTTCTTTTGATGAGAAGGTACCAGATGGCAGTAAAAGTTTATCGTTTTCACGTCTGCTTTTTTCCATTAGCTAGTCATTTGCTATAATCAGGAGGTCAAAGAAACAGATAAATACCCAAGTTCAAAGCACTCATTTGCTGACAAATACTAGAACTAATAATTTGCATATTACACAACTTCAGAGTAGAACTGGACAGCTGGAGTCTTACTGGCCCCTTTTTTCCTCTTGCAGAGAAAACATCCAAGATGCCACTGAAAATGTGAGTGGCTTCAATCAGAGCCTGCAGGGTGTTCAGTCAGTAGTACCACAGTGGGAGGAGGAGACAAGAAGCAGGGTTTTAACTAGTCTCTAGCAGACAAGTTCATCCTTATGATACTGTTGAGCACACATACATCTAGAAAGTCTGCCTCTACAAAAATGGTGCAAGTGTAATTAGTACCGAAGGTCTAGAAGTGCAGTTTCCACTCCAAACTTCATTTGTTTCCCTTTCACGAGGTAGCAGAGTCACATGTCCTCCTATTGCCTTTGAACTCGAGAAGGGAGATACCTGTAGTCAAGCACAGCTTAACACTTCAGCCAGAAACGCAGTATGAATAGTAAGTTTGTGCAAAATTAACATCACTCAATGCAAAGTACACCAGAAGGTAGCTAAGAAATACATTTCCAATAAGAAAAGTTTATTTTGAATAGAAACTGGAGTGAAAAAAAAGCCTCTGCAGTGCTCACATTCAGAAACAATTCTGACACTTCGCAGTAACTTCAGTTGACACATTTCACTTTTTTTTTTTCTTAAAATGCCTTTGGATCTGTCTTCATCCCTGCCTCAAAGGCATACAGTATTGCGAGAAGATGAAAAAGGGAAACCCCTGCACGCTGGCCCCTGAATTCTACATGCAGGTGAAGAGGAAAAACCTCTTTTCCATGTCCTTGGTATAAAATCTAACCTGTACGTTTCCCATTAAGTTACACCCTTTCCATGAAGCTGACTCACCAGTCAGAAAGCACACTTTTCTTCCTCTTGAGGTCACTCCTGGGACAGCATGCTGTGGCCAACTTTATACTTAAAAAACCCACCAAAAATAGAAACCAACTACAATGATCTGGCAGTCAAGGATTTTAACTCACTTCCTTGTAATATTAAGTCTGCCCTCTGAACACTATTCACACCAAAGTTTCATATTCTTGGTTTGACATGCAGGAGACCAAACTAATACCACTGTTTTGACAAAGACAATGGTACTGCATGATGTTAGACAGAAGACTCTGGATTTTTTTAAATTACAGAATCCCCCCTTATCTTTACTGGAGCCAAGCTGTTCAAGGAGAAAAGACACATATCCTACTTCTAATGCAGTTATAGGAATATTCCCACACAAGCCCAATGAAGGCTTTCACAGACATAGGAACTTTGATTAAAATTCTCAATATTGTCTAGAGATCATCCACATCAAACCAAAATCCAATTAAAATTAGGTCATAGTCTCAGTCCTTCTATATGTGCCAACAGTCTGCCAAATAGTTCTGACAATCAACACACGATCTGAGAGGAGTCTTTGGCACTGTCAGACACAGACCCCTGTATTCACAACGCAGTTTGTTCTTACCTTGACAACACAAGGCTGAAGTACTTGGGAGCCATGACTAGTGACAGAATAAAAATGCAGAGGCACTGCGGCTTATTTACACACCAGTTAAAAAATAATGTTCCCTTCTTCAAGAAGTGCGTAAAAATGAAATGTCACAGGTTCTCTGCTTTGTGATTAAGTTAAATTTGCTTCTTTGCAGGATGTAGCAATAAAGTGTTAGAAGTAATAATCCAGCTTTGCATCCACAGTTTTACATCCTTTATCTGAGTAAATTCTCTCCTCTCTGGGGAAGTAGGTCATCTCATTGGCTATTCTGGTTAAAATGTCTTCATCCACAGCATAGCCACGTGATTCAATCTCAACCCTGACACACATTTTCACATGTTTGTATTCCAGAGGCAGGAAGGGAACAAAGTAGTCAATGAGATTTCTGTCAATCAAGGTGCTGTGCCAAAATCCACCTACAAAGGGAAAGAGAAGGGGTTTGTTACTACTCCTCTAGTTAAACACTACCATGGGTTGAATGGGAACAAAAGGTGTATCATAGCCCTCTGCTACATACCAGCAAGAATTCACCTGTATTTTTTAGGGCCGTATAATGCACAAATCCAAATACAAGCCCCTTTTCATGGTACTTTGTACATAAAGTTTTGGGCAGACACATAAATGTGGTCCATTGGAGCTGAATGAATGAATTCTGAGTGAATGCATTTAAGCCTTGCTCCCCAGGTCTAGTCTCATACCTTCCCCTCTCTCACCTAGAGAAGAACAGATTTGCTCTTTCTCATCAGCTCTCCCAGACCAGCTTTCTTGCTCCTTTTTTTGGAGCTTCCATCTAACCTTTCAAAAAGCACAGTGTTTGCTTCCCATGCTAATTTTAGAGCATAACTATGCTAAAACCCCTTTTCACCAGAAGTCCTGTGCAAGGAAACCTAGGAAGCACTGGACTGCCCACAGCAGGGCTGGCATGTCAGCTTGTTGCTCCTAAAGAGCTGCCTGAAGGCTTTTAACAGACTGAGCAAGACAGGCTAAATGGGTTGGGGGCCAAGAAGTGGCTTCCCCATAATAAAACATTTTATTGGTTAAAGATTTTTCAGCTACTGTAATATCTAGCCTTACTGTCAGGATTTCTGTTTGCTTTCCCTTTAGCCCATTAGTATGTCAATGAATGCACAGTGTACACCTCCCCCAACGTATGCAATCCAATGGACAGCAAACACACTGGTAGCCAAGGTGAACACAGAGCTCCTTAACCTTCATCTCAAGAGCTGACTGTAGGCCCCAAAACTGCATAGTGCCTCCTTGCTAGCTGAAAACTGGAGGGCACATCAAGCAGAAATCATAGCTGTAAAAATGCAGCTAAATGCAGCCCACCCCTTTTGTGGAACTTTTACCACCTCAAAAGCAATCACAGTTCTACTCACTATTTTTGTTATTGAAGACAGACACAGACAGTGCATTTTGGATATCTGTGAGCTGTATATCTTCCCTTGTCCTCCCGTTTCTCCAGAAATCCAGGGCCACCTCTGTTATCTTTTCAGCTCCTGCATTGCTAAGTAAAGAGAAAACAAAGATTGTAGCTGGAGGTAGTTTTAAAAGGTGTCAAGTGTACAGAAGCAAGCCTGAGAAACCACTTCTTACCTGAGGAATATGAAGATGGCTTGGCGGTAAGACACCCCATCCAGAAGCTCATAGTAGTCCAGGAATGGCTTGATGGAATCAATGAGTCCTGCATGCATTTTATCCATTTCATCAAATATGAAGAGTGATCTGGGACAGATGCTCACATTTCCCCGAATCCACGACTGCAACTGGTCCTGGGTGGCATGAAAATAAAAGATGCTAAATGAGTTTGTGTTGAAAACACAGAAAATAACACTTCTGCTTATTGACCTTTATCCTGAAAGAGTCATTTCAATTGTGTCATTTTAATAGCTCTGACTTCTTGACGAAAACATGGTTAAAAGCTGTAAATAAAACTTTAACAAAATCTCATGCTGGTTCTGAAAAATTTTAAGACACCCAGAGACAGGATGGGACAAGCAGGAAATCTCCTCATGAGAAAGATATTCCTGTAAACATAGCAAAAATGAAAGTGCACAGTAGGACAAAGGATGGGTACCACCAAAGAACAGCAACACAAAGCAAAGCCCTGACAAGTAAGATGATTACTTTTCGCAGCGCTTTTGTCTAAACATCCTTAGGTGTCAAAGCTACAAACAATATTAAATTTGCTACCTGAACAGCACCAGTGAAAAATTGCAGCTGCAGTCATTGGCAGAAGTAGAAACAGAATTCAGTTCTCAGCCCTGCTTTTTAATAATTCAGAAATTAAATGAAGACAATTACAAGCCCTTCTTAAAACACAATATTGTTCAGAAGGGCTAACGCTTTGTTGTATTTAAAGATTCTCTCACTTAAGTGTTACATTTGAGATCAATAATGAATTGGAAAAAAAAAAGGGTTGATCTGCTGGCAGATAATGTGAAGTAACTGTTCTGACCATTTTCAATGATTCATCTTTTTTTTTTTTTTTTTTTTATATTCACTGTTTATTCAGTCCCTGAACTGCAGAGGCAGCACAGGAAGGTGGCATTGGGTGTATTGTGGGTAAGAAGTGATAGTTCCTCCTACTGCCTTGGGCAGCAAGTTTCCCAAGTGTATTCACCTTGAAACAAAAGTAGAAAAGGATTCATTTTATTTTAAAACAGCTCAGCTGCAAGAAGGGGGAAAGTAAGCTGTAAAAGAGGAAACCAGTATTTACTCCATTTAGAAGTCAGGTTTGTAGACCATCCTGTTCCCATTTTTAATATACACAAACTGAATATAAACATTCAGTCCTACAAAAGACAGCAGTACTCATTCAAACTCTGCTGTTAATAAAGTTAGTTAGAACAGAAAAACCCAGAAAACATGCATTTGAGCTACTGCTCCACATGATATCCACCTGCCTACAGAACTGCGCTGACACTTAGCAAACGGACAGAACAATTCCAAATACATTTATCTGCACCTTTCTGACAACAGAATATTGTGTGATTTTGTTTTACAGCTGGGAAATGGATGCACAGAAAAACTAAATAGCCTGCTCAGCGTACAGTAAAACTGAAAAGTACATCTATGCCTCAGAGAGAAAGCTTCAGCTTGCCATGCTACCTGACACACTTGGAGGTCACCAGGTGGTTTCCCAGAATCATGAACTATTAGTTTTTTGCAGTGCCCACCAGCATATCGCCTAATCATGGAAACCTGCTGAATCACACTTAACCTTAAGTCAGTCACTTCTCTCAGCAAAGTATAGAACGAAAATTAACCTTATCATTCTTCCCTAAAGAGAGGCTCAAAACACATGCAAAAAACTTTACATTCACGGGAAAACTAGTCCTGATGGATGTCAGGATTTACACAGCTCTGTACAGAAGATTCCAAAACTGGCACAGAAGACATTTAACTGCATAGAATAACAACTAGGTTAATAGTACTGATTGTGCCGTAACATTTATAATTCGATACAGCAGTCACCGCAGCAGAGCCGTGCCCCACCGCCACGGGTTCCACAGCACACTCTCACCTTGTAGATATTGATGCTGTGAGCGTGAGGAAAGTGTAAAGTTGCCACAAACTGATGGACATATTTACTCCGCAGACCTCTTTTATAAATGCTTTCGGCGACTATCCTACCGACAAAGTTTTTGCCTGTTCCAGTCCACCCGTGCAAGGAGAGGGCAAGAGGCTTTTTGGCGTTGGTGTTGTTCAAGAAGCCCTTCACGGCCTTTACCACCACCTTGTTCACCAGGTGCTGCCCGAACAGCTTCTTGTCCAAATTCTCCTGCAGAGCTGGACGGAGAGACCACACCGTCAACAGCGAGGAGAGGGGACGGGCACGGGGTCCCGCCGGCTTCTGCCTCCTCCGAGGAGGGTCCAGCAGCACCCACCCCGCCGTGAAGGCTGCCAGCCCAACGCCAGGGCGGGCAAAGGGCCGGCCGAGCTGGAGCAGCGCCCTGCGGCCCACGCAGGCCCCACGGGGAGACCGCCCCACGGGGAGACCACCCCACGGGCCCTGCCCGGCTCCCGGGGCCTCTGCACCCCCCCGACGCCCTCCAGCCACCTCCCGCCACGTCCCCTCAGCCCGCCCCGGCCCCGCACCGGCGGCGGCGCGCTGGTCCTGCCGCTGGAGGCAGCACTCCCTGAAGTAGCAGTAGAGCCGCGGGTAGGAGATGAAGCCGGTAAGGGCCGAGGCGGCGGCGCCGGCGATCGCTAGCCCCAGGCTGATGGGCTCCACGGCGTTCGCTGGCCTGAGGAGCGGCAGCAGCAGCACCAGACCCAGGGCCGCCCGCAGCAGCTTCATGGCCCGCCCGGCCCCGCCGCCGGCGCCGCCGGCCCCGCCGCTCCGCCGCCGCTTCCGCCCCGCAACGCCGCTTCCGCCGCCGCCGCCATCTTGGGTACGGGCAGAGGCGGGGCAGGCGGTGAGGGCGGCCGCCATGTTGGACGGGCGCCCGGGGAGGGGGCCGCCGCCCGCGGCTGTAATTAGCTAAATGGCGGCCTCGCGTGGTACACCGGAGGAAATACCGCTCTCCCGCTCCAACGTTGCGATTCGCAGTGCCGTGTTCGCAGGTATTCGGAGCGGATGCCACCCCAGACCTGCTGGGGGGCACGGGCTCAGAGACAAACTCGCGCGTTTACCCGGCCCAGAGACTTTTCCACTCTTCTGAAAAAAAAGTCAAACTGGGGCTATCCCACCCCTCCCTGGAGTTTCCACTCCTGAGTGATGGGACACAGACACCTGCACAGCCACGGGACACCCTGGCCATCACCAGCACCCAGAAACCATCAGCGTGTATCCCAGAAAGAAAAATGCCATTTACGATCACTTAAAAACACTTTTATTATTTTAAAAGTTCCAAATCTTGCCTTCAAGTTCCCACACATCACACCTCCTGGGAAGACGTGGCTGACACAGGCTGCAGGGCCTCTGCCCTCGTCACCAGCTGCCACACTGACCCTGTCCCAAGAGCTGAAAATGAGATTTTCCTCCAATTCAACAGTTACAACTTGAGCCGCTTTTCTTCTTCGCGGCTAAAATAAAATGCAGTGAACTGCTACAGAAGTAAGTTTACAGGGGGGAAAAAGACACAAACCAACACAGCATATGACATAAAATCCCTGGCGCTGGCTATCTGCTGTCATTTCTTGCGCTGATGACAGACCCAGCGAGGCAGCGCCAGGCACAGCCAACACTGTGATTTCTCCTGGAGTACTTGAAAGCCAGGCTGAGGAGCAGCGGCACGGAACACGCTGCTGCAGCATCTCAGCCTTACACGCTCTGCACAGCAAAGGCCCTTGGGAACAAACAAGAAGTCTCTTACAAAGCGGCGTTGAAGCAAACCAGCTTTACCCCTTCCCTTTATATTTCCAAGGCAAACAGCACTGCTGCTCTTAAAGGATCTCTTTTTTCCCCGACTTTTTTAGGAGGGTGAAAGAATCTGTAAAAGCAAGTTTGTTTTCTCACTAAAAAATGCCAACCATGAAAGCTCATGTTCTTATAAAAGAAGTTTTATAACTGAAAATAACTTATATACAAGATTTTACCAGCCAAACAGTTCACAATCACCTGCAAACTGATTCACTACAAGATCACAAGAAAAGCTTGGTAGGTAACACTGGTATGTGAAGGCAGTGACTCTCCCCAACTCCATTTCAGGTCATTGACATAAAATCCTTTATTAGTGGAAAGTAAGAACCACTGCAAAGACTTCAGTCCACGTTCATCAGTATCGCCTATTCATCTTCTTGAATTTCTCATAGTGATAATCATCTGTTGCTTTTTCATTGAGTGGACGTTTGCGATTTGGAGGAGACCCTTCAAAAGAAAGAGAAGGAAATATTATTTCCCTGACTTTTACAGGAGACATTTCCTTAATGCCACCACTTCCCTTATATGGGGGAAGCCCCCTGCTATGTGAAAGGTTAGTGCTTTAGCTGTCACTGCTCCCCAACCTTGCACACCTTGCTATTCCAGCTTTCATCAAACTCCTGTCAGCCAGCTTTGGCAACACGTTTTGGGTGTGACCTTTGCTACTCGACCCTTGGACATCTCTCAAGACATCCTCTATCCAGAGGGCTTCGTTTGTGACCTAGTAGGGGTACCTCAAGTGCAATAGCCTCTCATGGACTTAGGTTGCTCCGTTTCCCCACTGTCTCAGGGCTCCCAGAGAAGAGGAGGTAAGAAGAGCTAGATCATTTCTCTGTGCAAGACCCCTGAAGAGTTTCAGTGTCTCTCCTTATGACATTTCAGATTAGGAACTTACGCTCAGGTTCTGGCCTCTCTGTATCCCCCACTCTCAGTGGACGAGGCTTTGGCTCTTCTTTGTTCCTTCGCACTGGTGCATTTAGCTCCTCATGATAAACTGAAAGAAGGAAAACATCAGGTAAGGAATATTATCGGGAGCAGTGTTATTCAGATGGACATCTTTCTATGGCATTTGTTCCAACTGATCTTTAGCAGAAACAACAGAACCTCAGAACAAGCATTCTTGTAATTAGTTTCTGCGGATAATCAATACATGCAAGATGGGAGACAGCAAATTTCAGCAGCACTATTTCATCAGAGGTGGCCCAAAGACTCTTCATTTCCTTCAGAACACACAAATCTGACTCCAAATCACCCCTGTAAGAATGGTCAGACACAGCAGAAGGCTGCCTTTCCTCCAGATGGCTGCAGTATGAGAGGCCCTCCCGGAAATTAATTCCCATCTCCTGTCTAGTAAGGTCTGTGTTTGCTTGACCACCTGTCTGCTTCGGCAGCCTACAAAATGGATTCGCTCAATTATAAACCATCATTTAGAACTGCAGATGAGATATGCATTTCCAGCACATCCTCAAGACACCACTTACAGAAAAAGGCTTGAAATTTATGAGGCAGTGTCAGCTGGGAGTTCAAAAGCAGAAAGTCAAGCCATGAGTAATATGTCCCTCTCCTTGCTGACGAATGGAAGAAAGCCCAATGGGGTCTATAGGAGCATCCCAGAAAAAGGAATTGGACAGCTGCTTGTGCCAATACATGAACTAATTTCTCCTGCATCAGACTCTGTCCCAACTGACTGCTTTTCTTCAGCAGAGGAGAGGGTCACACCTGGGTCAGGGGAGCTACGCGAGACTTACATCTGTTGTGCTGGACATAGTTAACAGCCATGTTGGTGGGAACAAAGGAAGTTTCACTGTCTTTCTTTTTGTTCTGCTGCTCTGCCAGCAGCTTGGCCTTGGCCTCTTCAGTTGAGATGATGTTTTTTATTTTTGCACTAGAAGAAAAACAATGAAAAAAATACTCATTCATATTTAGAAAGTGTAGTAGGCATAGAAATGCTAAGTGGATGGATTTGGGGGATAGTACTAGCACTGCTATGGTATTTTATGTGTTTTTTGAGAGAGGAGGGAGTACTACAGAAACAGAGGCTTTGTTTCAAAGGCAAAAGGGAAGCTCGCATCTTTAGTGCATCCTCTTTCAGTGCAGGGCATAAACCGATCCTCCAGAAAGCTGCTAGATTCAAGTCACAAAAATTAAGAGCCTCTTCCCAGAAGCCATACGATGGAGCCGCACTGGTGCCCCATCGCTGTGTGGAACATGCTGTGCTGGATACCACGCTAATCCAGAACAAGGCTCAGTCCCATCACAGAGCCAAACTGGGGCTGTATAATCCAGCCATACCGCTGATCTGCCAATCAACAGTTGCTCATCCTGGCAATTCAGGCAATAAACAACAGATCTGTGAATCACATACTCAATTCCCAGGTCCACTTCAGGAATGCCACTCAGCATCTGGTTGGACAGCATCTCCTCAGTCTTCTTGGCAGAGGAGACACGGATGTTCTCTGGCAGCTCATACAGAGAGTCCTCGGCATTCTTAAGCTTCACCTTCTGCTCCTCGTTCTCCACAATTCCCTTTCTCTTCTTCAGCTCAGTCTCAATGTACTTCATCCTAAACCGCAGCACACAAGGGACACACACCATATAATTCTGTTTTCCCTACTCTGTCCCAGCACTGCTGAGCACAGCTGCATCACTGTCCCGATAGCTAGGAGAGAGGAATGAATAATCTCTCCAAAACAACTCAGCTAACATCAATTGCAAGAAGCAATTGTCCAAGAAATGGTCAGATCCTCCAAGCTCTTTCACAGCCAGCAGGGAAGGCTCCTACTGGTATTTAATGCCAAGCCAGCTGGTTGGCACCTCTCATCTTTGTCCGTGAAAAAGCCTTCTCAAGTCTGGCAGCCAGGAGGTGAAAGGGCAAGTGAAAGTTTCACTGAGAACTGGGAAGATGTTCTGGGACTACTCAGTAACCAAGACAGAAAAAAATAAATTATGAGGGGACACCCAACCCCAAATTCAACATCCCAGACACAACGCAGCACAACTTACATGTCAGCATCTTCATCCCTCCTGTTGGTTTCAGCTGAGAAGGAAGTTCCCAAGTTTAGGTCTTCCTCCTCATTAATCCTAAATGGAAACCACAATGTTTACAGTTTTATGGGGGGTTTTTTTGTTGGTTCTTTTTTTTTGTGTGTGGTTTTGGTTTGTTTTTTTTTAACTAATTTGACAAGTTAGGGTAACAATAACTGGCCAAACTGCATTATGTTAAACTCTTCAAAGCAACACAACTTCTGGTTACTTCACTACTAGCTGTCATTTAATACTAGTATACTAGTCCGGGTAGAGATCTTCAGAGCTCATATGCACCCACCTGTCCTTGCCTCTTTCTTTCAGCTTCTTCATGTCCACCATTCCCCCAGATTTTATCTTAAATGGGTCATCCTGTAAAAGAAGAAATAAAGAGAAACCCTGGAGCTTCCCTCCAGTTTAATGCTAGTCTTTGAAATCTGGATAAAAACACAGAAAACATTTAAGTATTGAGCTGTGACATCAGTCCTACCCCAGGCACAGCAATCAGCTGGACCACACAGATGTTTTCACATCATTACATCTTGGCACCGAGGTGATGAAAGTGTCCAGCACTTACCACAAGTGTTGCTTCTTCTTGCAACTTCTCTCCCACAAGCAGAGCTACAGCGCTAGTTAAGCAGATAAAGAAAGTAAATAACCTTCAGTGGAAGGAAACATATTACCAACAATACTGCATTTCTTTATCCTTCTCTAAATCTAGCAGGTGGTCTCACACACTGTATTAACACTAAATTGTCAATCTTCCTAATCCCTCCACAGGGATAGAGAAACTGTTACTGTTTTGGGGAGATGAGAAGTTAAGGCAGATTTTAGCACCTTACAGGGAGTCACCAAAACAAGGAACAAAGTTCATTTCTGGTGCACATTTCAACTAGCTTATCAGCTAATCAACAACACTAGGTGAGAGGGGAGAAGGAAATTAGGATGGAGGAGGTGTGAAAGTGTCCAATTTAAACCACACATGCAGTACAAAAGTAATGTGTTGAAAATACATTTCATGGTAAATCCCAATCTTAATCTCTTTCTCCACAGCTGGGATACAGAACAGACTTTGCTCGCTGTAAACTGACACTGCGCACCTGGACCAAACTCCCCTTCTTCTCCACCCTCAGGCTTTAATGCAGAAACTCCTCTATCAAGAACATGGTTTTGGCACTATCCAACACGTAACGGTTTCTACTGAAAGGAGACAGACGACGAGAGAAATTTACTGTTACGTTACACTGTTGGACAAAACATGACTTCACATCCTTGGTGCCACATCCCTTACCTCACCCCATTGGGTCGCTTTCTGAGGCTCTGAACTTCTTTGGCTTCCTCAACTTTTAACCTGAAGAAAAAACATCTGACTTAGTACTTGATGCTTTGGTTTTAATTAATTTGATTTTCTGCAGTTAACACGGGGCCTTCTAGACAGACTTTGCCCTAAAAACTTCTGCATATTTGTGTCCGCTTTTCCGATTACAAATTAGGTAAATATTTTCTACTTTACTTTATTTAAGCAATTCCAAGGATCACTAGTTTTAGCCCGTTAAGTTCGCCAGACAATATTCTCCTCACAGCAAAACAAAGGGTCGCTAAAGTAACAGGAACTAATGCGGGGCACTTTTACTCCTTCAAGAATTAACACAAGCTAATCAAATGACAGTTGCTTCTCAGGAGAAGGAGGAGCAAACGAAGCACTCAATTTACAGCCAAATCAGCAGCAGCTCTCAAGTGACTATAACGCAGCGGAACGGTTGCCAAGATACATCGGTGCACGAGTGACTCCGAAGAAAGTTTAGGGTCAATTTAAATATCTAGTCTCTCTACACTGACTGACACGCGTTCTTTGTTTCTGCAGGTATTTAGGCTTTCCCTACTCACGCGTGTCTTTCGCTATCTGCTGTGAACTACACATGCATCACAAAATATCCCCCAGGGATAAAACCCTGACAAGAAAGGCCTTGCTGGCAACGCAAGGATGCGAGCACAAACCGGACCACCTGCGGGTGCCAATTTCCAACAGGCAGAAGCGGGAGAGAAGGAAACGCCAGCGAGAGGAGGGGGGTGCCCGCCAGAAAGAGAGGGTCCGTGTCGCTCCGCTGCCACCGAGCGCTGCTCTTGGCGGCTCCCGGCCCGGGAGGGCACGGCTCCTCGGGCTGTCCCGTCCCACCCGGCCGGCGACGAATGCCCGGCCGGAGCTGCCGGCGGGGTCAGACACCCCCCGTCCCGCGGGGACGAGCCGACGTCCCCCCCGCCCGGCCCCGGCCCCGTACCCGGGCGGCGATCCCCCCATGGCCGCGGCAGAGGGACGACAGCGGGAGACGACGCGACGCGGCACCGTGAGGATGCGATGCCGTGACCCGACGGCGTGACGCCACGAAGCCAAAACACAGCGGTGCAACGGGACGATGCGATGTGACGCAACGCTGTGTCACTCGACAACGCTACGTGACCGTACCACGACACGACCGGACACTGCACTGCCGGACTAACGCAGACCCGGGGGTCCCGGCCCGGGCCCCGACCGCCGCAGGGCCGGGCGCGCCCAGCCGGCCTCTCCGCCGGCTCCCGACGCACCTGACCTCCTCGGCGACCTGCTCGTCCTCCTCCTCCTCCTCGGAGTCCTCCCTCCGCCGGCGGAAGGACTTCTTGGCCGGCATGGCGTCACCCGCAGCGCTCCGGCACCGCCGCCACACGGCAACCCCCCCCACCGCCTCCACCTCCGCGCCGAGCGCGTCGCGCACCGATGACGCCACAGCCCCGCGACGAAGCCGGGCGGCACCACCCATCCGCCAGCACCGCGGCCGGGCAGGAGCCGCGGGCTCCGCTCCCGCCCGTCCTGGCTCCGGCAGCGCGGCCCTTCGCTCCCCCCGTCGGGCCGAGACCCCTGTTCCGTGCCCTCCCGGACCACGAAGTCTCTTTCCCGATGAGATCCCGTGTCAGTCACGAGGGTCGCTTTGTTCACCCTCGTCCCGGCAGAGCGACCTCCGCCCTGCGCGGCGGTGCCTGTCGGGGATGCCGAAGAGAAAAGGTGCCTTCGGAAGCGCTTGTCACGGCCTCGTGTTTTCAAACCCGTCCTTTCCCGCAGGACGTGGCTCCTCCACGCCCGGCTGCACCGCTTCGAGCTGGTGCCAGACCCCATCCCCCCTCCCCGTAACCGGAGCACGGCTCGCCGTGTCCCCGCCGCCGGGCCGTGCTGCCGGGGTTCCCCCCTCCAGCAGCACCGACCGCAGCAGACCGGGGGGGGGGCCGTTAAGGGCTGCCTGTGCTCGGGGGCTGAGCTGTGACCGCTCGAGGAGCCCTCGGGAACGGCCTCTCCGCGGCCCGCAGAGGCAGCGTCGCCGCCCGCCTCCTCCCCTCCCCGCCCCGCCGCGGCCCGGCCCCCGGCCCCCGCCCCTTCCCTCCCCCGGCCTGCGCGGCGCCCGCCGCTCCGCCACCGCCGCCGCCGCCTCCCCGCGCTGCTCGGGGCGCCGCGGCCCTTCCCCGCGCCGGGCCGCAGGGCGCGGCCTACCCGGCGGCCCGGCCTGAGGCGCAGCCCCGCGGCGGGGCGGGGGCGGCGGCGCCCCGAGCATCCCGTAGGTGAGAGAGGGCCGGGGGCGGCGGCGGGGCCGGGGCCGGGGCCGGGGGGGGGGGGCGTTTGGGCCTCGGGCCGGGGCCCGTGCCGGCCGCTCCGCCTCGGACGCGGTGTTTTGGGGAGGGCGGCCGGGCCGGGCATGATGCAGCAGCAGCGGCGGTTGAAGGGGGCTCCGGCCCGGCCTCCCCCCCACCCCCGCCCCGAGATCCCGCGGTGCCCGGGCAGCGGGGCGGCCCTGCAGCCCCCCAGGGCCTGGTGCCTTCCCCGGGGCGACAGCGGCCTCTGCGCTCCCGCGACCCTCGGAGTGGGACCCTGCGGGGCGGCCGGTGACTGGTCCTGCCCGAATCCAGCGGCGTGCAGGCATATTTATATTCAACTTCACTCACGCTTAATAGCTGTAGCGTCTGTTAGGAGAGGACCTCTGGTTTGGGGGGTCCGCTGTGCTTGAGGAGCGACGTAGCGGGGTGAGGGGGGAGTTCCCCAAGGTGTTTTTTTTCTTAAAAGCTAAATCTCTAGGTGTGCCGTCGCGTTGTGCTCTCCAGTAATAAATCTGTGTTAATACCTGGTCTCCTTTGCCTGTTCTACATAAAACGTCTGGCTTTCCTATACGTGATGTGGTGCAAATGTCAAGCTAAGAGTCAGAAGTGCCTGGTTTCTGGTTCATCCTTGTCAGCTAGGCAGTTCAGTAAATATTTTTTTCTTCAGTATCTCAAGTATAAAATGTCACTAAGAACAACTGCAGATACTCCTTTTATCTTGGTAGGTTATGCAAGATGAGCGAGCAGACCTGGTAGTTGTTTTGCAGATGAGCAGTGCTAGGATTTCTTTTATTCATACAAACGGTTACTCCGCAGACCGTGAATCTGCACGTATCTGAAATTCTTGACAGCTGGCTCTAGCTTTGGTACAAAACCACACAGTTGTTTTAAGCAAAAAACCCAAAAACCAAAACCCCGAGAAATGTGTTACTGTAGAAGGCAGAGACAGCGGGTTTGGCAGCAATTTAAGCAACTGAAAGTAGGTTGCAGTTACCACGGAATTGTTCTGACATGTTCGTATACTCTTCTTCCACAGTGGTGCTTGAGAAAGACAGGCTGAAGGACTTGTTTTAAGGTAACTTCTTTTCCCATCATACACAGTACATTTTGACAAGCACAGTTAAGCTTTCTGGCAGTGCTTTTATTAAATTCCTAGTTTCCTGAGCAGCATTTGAGAGCTGCGTTGCCAGCTAAAGCTCTTAGGGCAGAGTCGTGGGCAGGTGGGGATTGAATACTTCCTTCTGAACAGTTACGACTCAGACCTTTTCTGATGCATTTAGTCAGGGCTGAGAGGCGAAAATGAGGTCTTCCCTGTTTTGTTCAAAAAGGGAAGCCGTAGGTGGGAAGATCAGCATCCCAGTGCCGGAAAGTTTAGAGACATGGTTTTAATTTTGAGTAGAGGGGTGGTGCCAGGGAATGCACTAGAACCATCTACGTCCACAAGACTGTACTTAACGTACGTGCTCCAAAACTGGTTACCAGTTATCTGAAGCTGGTGAAGATGAAGGGGTCTGGAGTTAATTTTAAAACAGTATTTTGTTCATTAGGTTTTCTGGGAAGCTTCTTCTGGGAAAGGGATAAGAAATCAAGGAAGGTGAACTAGCAAATATGGCATTGATACTTTTTTTTAATTGGACCAGCTGATGCATTTGGGAAAAGGGGCTGGTTTTGATGAAGGGACTCAGAGCCTGAAAGTGTCCCAGTTTTATGTGTTAGTCAAAGATAGTGCAGTCTTGTCACTTGTGTTTTAAATCAACATATGTTACATGATACTATTTTGCTTCTCTGTGAAGCTGCATGAATTTGCTCAGTTGTTTGTTAAGCATCTCTTCACAGGTTACTGAGAGACTGGTTACAACCACTGTTGTGTTTTCTGGCATGCAAATATGATTTCTTTTCCCTCCAGTTTTGCTTTGCTCCTCCAGTTCAGTTTATTCAGTTCCAAAGGCTGCTAGAAAAACATTGTTATAAAATTATCCTTGAGGTTTGTCTTCTGCCAAGGCAAGGTGCTAGGCAAGCTTTTCCTCTCCCAAGATAAGTGTTGCTGATACGGTATTTGTTTATCTTTCTTTTTTTTTTTTTTCCTTTTCTCCCCACTGTCAGTGATTCAGACCAGATAACACTGGGAGTTCTTTCAAATGTCCTCAAAATGTGAAAACAACAGAGGGTAGCAACCATCCTGCTGGAGTCATTAACTTAATCAGAATTTTCCACTTCTTTTTTATAATGATGTGGGCTTTTCATATCTGCTTTGTTTATAGCCAATAGTAATATTTTGGATTCTGATCTGTGTTGTTAATATCACTTCTATTTTTTCTTTAACAGCCGCAAGTGAGGTTACTTAAACTATGTAAACTATGCTTAAGAAACACAAACTCTTCTCATCTCTCTTTTGTAGCTGCATGTTACTGAGACATGTTTGAAGTCTTTTACACAACCGTGGACCACCATGAAATTGTTTATTGTGCTCGTAAGCATGCAGCTATGAAAACCTCTGTACTTGCGGTGCTTGGATGTACGAGCTGGGTGGAACAGTGTTGTTACATTTTGTACAGTCTTTGAGAGTTATGTGGCTCATATTGTTAAAAATCTACCTATCAAATGGTAAATTCCTCAGAGACTGAATACTGGTTATCAGTGTTACAGATCATTTAAGTCTAATTCCCTCTTGCCCAGCTTCATTTACAATAGTAATCATATTTTTAATGTTTGATAAAGTAGTATAATAAATAAACGTTAGATTTAGATCAGCACAGTATGGGTAGCATGAAGCCCCTAGACACCATATACTAACTACTTGTGTCTTGGGCTGCAGTGCCCTTTCACTTTTAATCTAAGTTTCATGCAACCAAGCTACTTAGATTTGTACCTCTTCATGCTGCGTGTGTGTGTTCGGCAAGAGGAATTCAGTTCAGATCACCACGTTTGTTTTCCCACCCTACCTGCTGAGCTAGCACAGAACACCCAGTTTCTAGGGGGGAAGTGTGACTTATCAGTCTAGTCAGGTTCATGGAGTATTCATGGTAGACAAGACCAGTTAAGTTATGTATGTAAAGCATGTATGAGTTAATGGCAGTTTTTATTTATTGCCATAGGACTCTGCATCATTCAGAGATGCTACGTGATCCAGACAGTCTGGGAGTTTAAGAACAGGGTGGTCAGTGGGTCACTGTACTGCTGTTTTCATTTTGAGGCTCTACAGCAAATCCATCCCCATACCTGAAACCGAGTTGTCAGCTGTGCTGCTGAAGCTAGGCCTGTCTACTGACCACCTCCCTACATTTCTGACTGCTGTTGTACAGATCATCGTACAATCGTTGTACAGATTATTAGCTTTATTCATGTGTTTCCTTCTCCTCCCCATTGCCTTGCTTGCTTACCTATGAAACCACAATGCAGCCACTCAACAACGGGTCAGAACTGTGCTAGCTAATATGACTGAGTCCAGATTTAGATTTGTTTTGATCTCTGAACCTTAAAGATGGGTATTGTAATCTCTAATACACAAAACATGCTAATTTATTTTCTTACAATCCGTGAGAGCAAATCTGACATGTAGCTGAAAGGAAGTATCCTTTCTTGTCCTAGGAAAACACCCCCTCGCAGGTGAGCGTTGGTGAAAATGGGGGATACAAGAGACATCTGTCCTCACCTGGATTCCATAGGAGAGGTGACCAGGGATGATCTGCTGCTCAAATCCAAGGTACAGAGTCTTCTGGTTGTCAGTCCTTTCCTTTCCCTTTTAGCTGTTGTGCATGGGTTTGCATGTTTGCTTTTTGAAGAAAATGTTGCCTGTCTCCATAGAAGAGAGGCAGAAACTCTTCTTCCAATGCTGATGTGCCCTGCACATGTCCCATAAAGTAAGCCTTTGTCGACCCCATCTGATCTATTTCTTACTGTCATTTTATCCTGCTCAAATGTATCACTTAGCTAAAATGCTGCAAAGCATATATTTAATTGGAAGTGTGGTATTAAGAAATGAAATACTGTGAGCTGCAGGTTGGCAAGGCCTGTCTTACAGAGAAGTTTCCCACTTTTGAAGGACTAGGTTGCTTAAAAACCAAACAAGCAAACAAACCTTCTTTTATCATGAATATGCAGGGAACTTGCCAGTCTTGTGGAGCTGTGGGACCAAATCTCTGGGCTTGTCTTCAGGTAAAAATGGCTTGCTATTTGTGTGCATGATATGGTGGGACTTCGCTTTAATATAATTGAAAAAGTATTGTACTGAAAAGAAAAAAAAAGCAGGAAGCAAAGAGGGCATTCACAGTAGAACTATCCACCATTTTTTGGTGGATTCCAAGGAAAAGACTCCCTAGATTTAAGGCTAATGCTGTCAGAATATGCCAAGATGTAACAGTTTACTCCTCACAGGTGATTGCCCCCTGGTAGTCCCAATAGGAATGAATAAAATGCCCAGCATTGACTGTCAGCTGGGTCCTGCCTCTGCTGGCAACTGTGAAGGGAGGCTGCAAGTGTGAGACCTCAAAAGACGTTGCTCAGGGTAGCGAGGCAGAAAGGAATGACAAGGGGCATGCGGGCGGGCAGGGCCAGTTTATTTTTACACTGGAATGCCCAGACATTTCGAGACTGCTCAGATGAGCAGCCCATTGGAGCAATTGCCTTGGAATGGAGCCTTTATGTGGGTGCAAACCTGGTTCCAGGTTTTCTTTCTTAAACAATTCCAATTTTCTGTCTTATTCTGGGCCCTGAATAAAAAGCAAGTTAGAAAACTGGCAAGATCAATTCTGAATTTGCAGCTGCTGGTGGGACTGGAGTTGCAGACTGTTTTATGAAGAGTCTAATTTGTTGTGCCCATTGTACTTTTCCTCTTTTGTCTGACTAGATTGGTTGTCCTTATGTTGGTTGTGGGGAGTCCTTTGCTGACCACAGCACACTTCATGCACAGGTGAGCTTTTCTCTGTTGTCCATCTTACGACAGATAGAGTTGGATTTTTCCCATTACCTAATCCTCCTCTACCCTGTTCTAGTAGTCCAGTGCTTCAACTTGAGCCAGCTGTCAAATGAGATTCATTACTTCACCTTTTATTTTTAGGCCAAAAAGCACAACCTGACGGTGAATCTGACCACTTTCCGTGTCTGGTGTTATGCTTGTGAAAAGGAGGTGTTCTTGGACCAGCGGCTGGCAGCGCACACGCAGTCACCACCAGTAAAGTTCACTGAACCGGTGGGTCTGTGTCACAACGTGGCAGGGTTGAACGCTTGGCAGGGTTTTTGTTTGCCTGTTGCAAAATTAGCCAAGAGGTTTCCACTATTGTCCTGGCTTTTGCTGTGATAGGAACTCTTTCACTGAATGTGGCTACCTGTAGCCAGAGGACCAATAACCTTGCATTACAGGATCTCCCAGCAAGAAGACTTCTGGATGATTTCGCTATCCATTCTGACTTTATTTTTAACCTTTTCCTGGCCTCTTCCATGGGGCATCTGTTTCTGGGAGGAACCATAACAGCTGTCACATCTTCATTTTCAATGCATGGCCCATGGAAATTTTAGCTGTCAGACCAGAAACACATGTACTTGTGACACTGCTGCATATTCCTGAAGCCTCTCTTATCATGTGTACTGGAAGCAGTAATGGTACTATTTCCACTCCCTCCTTGCATTAGTGAGAAGGGTAGGCAGTGCAACTGGTTCTTCTCTCTCCAGTGTGCTTTTTTTAAAGGCTGGCTTGATTTATGTGTAAGATAGTATCTCTCACTGATGCTTATTTTTCTGTCTTTAATCTAGGATTCTCCATTGCCTGCTCACCCTTTGAAAGCTGTTCCAATTGCAGTGGCTGATGAAGGGGAATCTGAATCAGAGGATGACGATTTGAAACCAAGAGGTAACTCTGCATCGAGCTGATGAAAGTGCTGTGAGGGTTACTCTGCAATCTGTAGGACCTGCACTGAGAGGTTCCTAGGAGCAGAGTGTGGAGACTGCCTAGAAAGGGCTGAATTCCTTCTCCTTTGGGGAGAAATGTAGAAAGCAGCACATCTGGAAAGTGTTTCATGCCTCTCTTGTTTGTGCTCTAGGCCTTACTGGAATGAAAAATCTTGGGAACTCCTGCTACATGAATGCAGCACTTCAGGCTCTCTCTAACTGGTAGGCATTAGGGCCTTTCAGTAGAGTCTTTACTAGACTTCACTAAATATCGAAAGCGGCGCCTCTGCTCTGAGACCTTCATGAGCCTTGCAAAGAGAAATCAGCCAGGCTAGGTGCAGAAAAATTTAAGTGTTTGTTTAGGGCAACAGAAATTTTACAGCAGTAAACTGAGTGAATAGCCAACTTGTGGCTACATACAAGACTCATGTTTAGATGAGTGCTTGAAGTAAAACTTCATCATTTCTATTGTGACGGAAATATATTTATCGCATGGGAAAGCATGTCACATCTCTCTATTCTCCCCAGTGATATAATTCTAAGAACCCGTATCCTAAAATATTTTCTAGCCATCATGCTGAGAACTAATTCCAGTATTTCTTCTATGTACCGGGAACAGATTCAGATCAGCGTTTTTCATTTGTTTGAAGTTAGGAGTCAAGTCTGCATCTGGAATCACTTCTTCCCTTGATTTAAAAACAGTATCTTAAGCATGCTTTTGAAAGGGCATGCATTTAAGTTTTGATAAACCCTTAAGTAGAAGCAGAGGAGAAATTTCTGTGCACTGAATTTTTCTCTTTTTTTTTTGTAGCCCACCTCTCACACAGTTTTTTCTCGAGTGTGGTGGACTGGTCCGTACAGATAAGAAACCAGCACTGTGCAAAAGTTACCAGAAGTTGGTGTCTGAGGTTTGGCATAAGAAACGGTGAGTGGTCACTCCCTAATCTAATCTGGGTCACTTCCTCATCTAATCTGGACAGGTTTCATAGTTATGTTAGTTCTGAAGTCTGGCATCAGCAAAGAGGAAATTGGATCTTCAGAGATAAGTGTATTGTCTAAGGCAGTCAGTTCAAACGTTACATAGATGGGTATGCGAGGATTCCCCCATATCTAGGAGATCCCGTATCCTGCTACTGGTGATAAAATGGGCATGTTGATGTCAGTGAAAAGAATACATTCTTAATGTTATAACTTTAAAAAGGAAGAGATTTTTTTTTTTTATATAGCTTCCCTGTTGGCAATGAAGAAAAAATGATGGAGTAAGGGAATATTCTTGGCCATTTCTGAGTATTTTGCATGGACTGACCAGCACTTAATTGCACTGCTATTGATTAGCAGAGGGATTGACGATTTGGATGGAAAAAACGATACAGAGATTTTTACTGAAGACAGTGGAAAATGCAGGTGACATTTTGGGAAATGTTTGCTATTGGTTCAAATTCTAGACCAGTTCAAAGGACAGTGTAAAATAATGCAGCTCTGTTTAAATCTGAAGATGTCTGCTCTGTGCAATTAATTGAAAAAAATCAAACTAGGAATTTAAATGGCATTGCATGTTTGTTTCATGTTAGTTGTTAACAAGGGATATGTAAGACACAGAGCAAAAGTGACCTGTGTCTTTCTGGAAGAGAAGGCTGTAGATTTTGAAACAATGTAATATCATCTTAATATTGGTTTCGATTTACCTCATTTACTGGGTGGTCAGCCCACCCAGATTTTGAGACAGACATGGTGCTGCAAAATTAAACCAAGTAACTAATTGCAAAACCCTGCCCTGGAAAGAATCACTTGAGACAATTCAAAGTGTGGACAGAGCTTTAAGTTAAATATGCTCTAGGGAATGGTCTCTCTGGAAGGATAGACTGAAATGATTGTGAGATGTTTTCTGTCTCTTAATTTGTATGTCATCCAGCAAATAGAGAAATATATGCCCAGGCTTTGCAGGTGCATGATTACCTTCTGTCCTCGTTAACTAGTTACCACACCCTGTTCTATGGCTTATTAGACAAACTGGCTCCAGGCCTGATAAGCAAACTAACTTCTTTTTTTTTTTTTTTTTTCATATCTAAACAGCCCGAGTTATGTTGTTCCAAGCAGTCTATCCCATGGAATTAAACTCGTCAACCCCATGTTCCGAGGCTATGCACAGCAGGTGGGGGGGCCTCAACAAAAACATGCCATTATTCCAAAGATGGTGGGATTTTTCTTCCTGCAGCGGTGATGGTTGTGTTCAGAAGGAAGAGCTTGAGCTCAGGGGTCATGCCCATTTTGTGTCAGTATTAGTGGTCTGATAGAGCACTTGGGTGGGATTTAGGAGACCTGGGTTCTCTTCCAGGCTCTGCCTCTGGCTTGCTGATACCAAATTAGTGCATTTTCCTGTGTCAGCTTTCTCACTTCTGAAATTATGACGGTCACCTCCTTTATAAAGGGCTTTGAGATCTATTGATACATGCTATATGAGAGTCAGGTATTATTTAGTCATGTCAGAGCTGAGAAACCTGGATAAATCTGTACTAAAAAGTTAAAGATATGAATGTTCTATGTTCTTTTTCTGGGCAATTACAGCAAACTAATTCTTCTTTAAAGCTAGTAACCCTTTTTTTTCTTTGAAGTTTTTATCAATGTATCTCTTGTGTTTGTTCTTTAGAAAAAAATGTAAACATCAAACTATGATTAGAAAATTTACAAGAGAAGTGACAGTACATCAAAACTGTGATACTGACAGGAAATCAAAACAGAGACTAAAAATAATGATTAATGAAATAACTTCTATATTTATCTTTGATGTGAAGTATGTTGGACTGGAAAACTCTCAGCTGTAAAGAGATAAAAGTTGAAAGGAAGACAGAGCAGGCTAAAAGCCAAACTTCCATAAAATAACAGAAACATCATAATTAACTTCCTGGAGTTGTCAAAATACCAAGTCGGTTTTCAGCAGGTCCTTTGAAGCCAATGTATCAGCTCTTTTACCATGTATTATGAATGTAGGAGCTTGCACCTAGACTGAATTAGTGTTTGGTTTCTGGTTCCATTCCCTACTTATTAAAGATTTTAATCTGCCCTCTCTAAGAGAGGGATTGCCATGAGCAGAAGTGAGTGTTCATGAAATTTGTTTGTGGATAGGAGTCTATTCTCTATGGCCTGCTGTCTTCATTTCATTTCTCCTTGTCTCTCACCTCTTATCGGGGGTAAACCTGTGATAAATAAGCTCATGGTTTGCATGCTGCAGCTGCTGTCTGGCTTTTCAGTGTCTTTCAGCTGAAGATGTTCAGATAAAAATTGCGCCTTTTATCATTTAGGAGTTAAAACATTTATGTAGCAGACAGGCTTCTTGGTACATTGCCACAGTACTCTCTCTGCTTTAGTAGGGTCTATTTGTGTTGCAGAGGTGGCTGACCTTTGTGGGCAGCATTGAAAGAGGCTGAGAATGGAGCCATCTCCTCTTTTGCTCCTCTCATTTCCCCGTTTCTGGATGGATACTAACATGGAATTACTCCTGGTTTTCAGGACACTCAGGAGTTCCTGCGGTGTCTGATGGATCAGCTTCATGAAGAACTGAAGGAACCAATTGTTGCAGAGACGAGGGATTTGGATACCAGTGACCAGGACGACAAGCGAGACGGTGACCGAAGTCCTTCGGAGGATGAGTTCCTCTCCTGTGACTCAAGCAGTGACAGGGGTGAAGGAGATGGTCAAAGTCGGACCACAGGGGGCATGGGCAGCAGCTCCCTGGCAGAGACGGAGTTGTTGATCCAGGATGAAGCAGGGAGAGGGATCTCCGAGAAGGAGAGGATGAAGGACAGAAAGTTCTCCTGTGGCCATCGGCGCAGCAACTCAGAGCAGGTGGATGAGGATGCAGATGTTGATACTACTATGATGCCAGTTGATGGTAGAGCCTCACCTGAGACGCTGCCAGCTCCCCGTCCTGCCAGCCCGTGTAGGACACCAGGTATACACCACTTCCAGTAGTGTTATTTGTGAGAAGACATGTTGTAATCCTACACAGGGACAGTGTTGCATTGCAGTGGCAAACAACACACAGTGTGAGTGTTCCTTCTATGGGTTTCAAGAGATCTTGCCTTCAAGCTTTTCCTCAGTGTCCCTGGCAGTAGTTCTGCCTTTGTGCACAATTGCTTCTGTAAGAAAATGTAATATGTGAGCCAGAGAGGTGCTTAGCCAGGCTAATGTGCTATGGAGCTGAGTAAAGACTACGTCCTGAAGACAGTGATAGCTGCCTCTGCCAAATCTGCAAATGCTGTATTTGTGCCTTTTCCTAATTTAAGAAAAAGGGTTTTTATGTGTACATTGCTTTATCTGATAGCCTGGCCTGGGGAAATACTAGCTGTGGAAAAGGCATGGAAGAAGGTATTTGTTAATGTTGGACTGTGGGCTTTGTGGAGAGAAAAGGGAGAGGCATAGTTTGTGTATTTCTGTGTCTTAGGGAAAAGAAAAGAGCAGCAGTTAAGACGTAGGTGTGGAGTCACCTCAAACTGAACATATACGATCTTTCAACACTTCTTTATGTAAGAGTCTTACTCTGCCAACTGGCACTGAATACAGCAATGCTGTTTATGTGGATTAGGGATACAGGAGCAAGCTGTAAAACCTAATTAGTCATAAGCGTGAAAAATGGTGGGTTGTTTTTTTTTTTTTATATGTAATTATTAGCTGTTCAGTATAGCTCTGTGTGCACTCCTATCCATGCACTGAGGGAGCTGTATCTGCCAACCTGTGCAAGCAGGACAGTTAATAGACACTGAACTTTGTGTATTGGGAAAGATGCTGTGCTGGAAAAACAGAGCTGGGCTGACACTGACTGCAACAGGATTGCCTTTCATAACTGGGGTTTTTACCAGTGCTCTTCTCCCTCTCCATTTTCCCAAACAGAACCTGACAATGATGCCTACGTGCGCTGCTCCTCACGCCCCTGCAGTCCAGTCCATCATGAAATGCACTCCAAACTCTCTAGCAGTCCTCCTCGCTCTAGTCCTGCTAGGCTTGGACCTTCCTACGTACTCAAGAAAGGTAGTGCAAAGAGCATATGACGGGAGGCAGAGGGGAGCATGTAGAGGAGGAGGGGTTCATTTACAGAAGAGAGAAGGAATCCATCATGATTCTTGATTAACAGTTGTAAGAAGTGCTGATTCCCCTGGACATCAGTGCCTTCTTAAAATAGTACTAGGCAAAGACTACAGTAAACTTGCAGGTAAAGTCAAGCTCTGGGCACAGTAGATGTTCTAGTATACTCTTGTACTGGAGCCTGAAATGATATCCATGTCTGCATCTGCATGCTGTGTTTGTTATTAATAAAATGGCTATGAAGTCCCAGGCACAAGCTCTGTCCCTTTAGGGGAGCATGGAGATGTGTAAACATTTGTCTGCCAGACTTGACTTTCATAGCATGTGGGCCAAAGAACTGTAAGATGATGTTACCAAGAGAGAGCTTCCTGCCTCTTAGACATCTTGGGCTCACAATAATAGAATTAAGGCTGCAGATGTCAATCCAGTGCTGGGAGCATTGTTAGGCTTCAGAGTAGAGCCTGGCTTCTGTTGTTATCAAACTGGTCTCTTCATCCCAGGCAAGTAGCAAATTGAAATCCCTCAGCATTGCATAGTCTGCAAACACAATGGCATGTGCTTATACCACTGTCCCTACAGCTGTTCAATAATGGCATCCTTTCCTCAACTGTGTCCCAGCCCCTTGGCTGAGGTCAGCACAGCCACAGATGTTCTGGCTGGATAAAAAGCACTCTGTCTCCATGCACGTGTGCGTGGGGAAGAGGGTTCGTTATTAAACAAAACTGTGTGTTTGGCTAGTTCCTGCTGTGGAGAGTCCTCTCCAGTGCAAGAGACCTGGGGAATGCATGGTAAATGTCAGAGGGAGAAAAAAAAAAAGGACAAAGTACACAGGCATGTCACTGGGGAGAGGGAGTAAAGTGTAAAGCTTAGAGCAAAATGTTGCAAGACCTCAGAAAAGCAGGGACTGTCTGTGGCAGGGCCAGGCTTTAAACATGTAGTAAGAGGATGGAAACAGGATTTCCAGTAAGACAATTTCTGCCTGCTGAGAGCTGGCACGTTTGTGTTGGTTCAGTTGGCTACCTCCCCCTTTCTAGTACCACGCGAAGCAGCAGTGTTCTTACGTCAGTTTACAATGGGCTCCACTGTCTCACTGGCACGCAAGTGGCGTCTGAACATGCAGGGCAGCACTTGTCCTATGTTCTTGTGCGGCTGCATGGCTCTACTGAGACAGGAGACTGGGAAGGAGTTGCTACATGATGGGGCTTCCTTGTCTGTCTTTCAGCCCAGATGCAGGCTTCTGGGAAAAAGAAGAAAGAACTTCGTTATCGCAGTGTGATTTCTGACATCTTTGATGGCTCCATTCTCAGCCTGGTGCAGTGCCTCACCTGCGACAGAGTGAGTCTCCTGGTGGCTGTCAGTTAAAGAGCACACAGTCTTCTAGCTTGTAGATCTCTTCTTAGGAAACGGCGCTCGTATTTCCAAACACTGTGGGATGCAGTAGGCCTGCTAAAGTGACAATAGTGGATGGTGGGGGAGGTGTGAGAAACCTGCCATGCCAAGAAGTTGTATTTCTCTGTAGAGTTCTGTTTGCTTATCTGTGTACTGAGTTAGCCTAGCAATATCACATTCATATCAGAAAACTGATTCCAGTGCTACAAAAACCATGACAAAAGTCATCCTGCTGACAGCAGTGAAGAATAATTAGCCAGAGCAAGTTGCTCTTACTTGCCAGCTCAGGTTTCTAGCCTAGACAAAATTGAAACAGTGATAAAAGGTGATGAAGGTCAGGTCCCTGCTCCATTACTCGCACAGGAAACCCAGACCTCTTCCTCTTGGATATTTCCAGGTTTCTACGACAGTGGAGACATTCCAGGACCTGTCACTCCCAATCCCAGGGAAGGAGGACTTGGCCAAGCTGCACTCTGCCATCTACCAAAATGTGCCAGCTAAGACAGGGGCATGTGGGGACAACTATGCCTCACAAGGCTGGATTGCTTTCATCATGGAGTATATCCGGAGGTGTGTTCCCTGTGCAGGGCCTCTTATTTCTGGGGTTTGCCCTGCAGTGCTGAAAGGCAGCTATCCCTAACAAGTGGTGTTCACAGCAGAAGGTCAGTTGTCCATTCCTTGGACAACAGTATGTGGTACCTCACAGGTCTTTGAGCCTTTTCATGTAAACCAGTTGCTACTGTTCCTCTAGTTCTGTTATACACCTTGAGATCTCTTGTGCAGCTGATAATCCCTCACTTACTCCTGCCTTTAGCTCAGTCTTGCACTCCAGAGCAAATTAATTCCTGGTGTAATTTTCCAAATCGTTTCCAGTTTGAGCAACTGCAGCAGGAACATCAGCTGAGAGAAATCATGCTTTCCCTGCTCCTCTGGGATGTGTGATGAGCTTAGGACCTACAACTGGAAGGAAACACGTCATCCATTTGGGGTTTTGTATGCCAAAGCATCCAGCTATTTTATGTATAACTCTTTCTCTTAATCCCCTCTCTTCTGCAGATTTGTGGTGTCCTGTATCCCTAGCTGGTTTTGGGGTCCTGTTGTGACGCTGGAGGATTGTCTTGCTGCCTTTTTTGCAGCAGATGAGTTGAAGGGTGAGTTTTCTTCAGTGGGGTCTGACAGCACGAAACAAGGAAAACCTCATGGAGGAGTATTTCTTATGCATTTTGGAGGCGGATTAAATCTCCTGGAAAGCCTGCCTCAGTGTTTCACTTACAGACTGGCAGTACCAAAACTTGGCAGTTCAGCATCTCTGAGCAGAAGTGAGTTTTCCCACCTGCTCAGGGGTGGGAAATCTGGGTGAGAGTGTCCTCAGCGAGGAGCAGATGTAGCTGTTGGTTGGTTATGAATGCTATGGCTCCTTAGCCGCCTTAGTTTCTTTGCTTTTCTCCATCGACTCCTTAAGCTCTAGAGGACTCAAACAATTTGCTGTATTCACTTGTGTCGGTGGGCAATTGCATACTTTTCTACTAGTTGATTGCATTCTCTTCTTGCCTACACTTATTGTGAGAAGTGTTTTGATCTCTTCTCACCCTGGCTTCCCCAAGAGGTTGCTTAACTTTGTTTCTCTGCACTGGATGGAAATGTAGCCATATTGGTGTTGTGTGCTCTGAGTAACTGCATAATGGCTTTCTTCTCTTTGTCTACAGGGGACAACATGTACAGTTGTGAACGGTGTAAAAAGTAAGTTTGCATTATCTGTATTCTGTTGTATTTCTGGAACTTTATTTCTCTGTACTGGTATCAAACATTTTGCTATGCTTTCTGCCTGGACATTTCTTCTGCTGAGTGCCATGTAAAATCTGCCTTGCCTTATATTAGAGTTCTGGTCTTGAGAGGTCACTGATTGCAGATAGGAAAAGTGCTGGCTACGGGGGGGGGAAAGAAAGGGAGAAGGATATGAACAGCGGCGTGGCTTGGCAGTAATGGAGCTATTGTATTAGAAAGAAGAGGCATGACAAACTGCTTATGCCATGCTTCATTTGGGAAGGATGCTGCAAAGAGCCTGAATTTGTTGCTGCTGGAATTCAGGATTTGTCTTGGATTTCAAAGCGAGCAAGACCCAGCCTTGCCTTTTGGCATCCCTTTGCTTTAGAGATTTCTCACAGCTAGTTTCTTTTTCTCCCTCAGATTGCGGAATGGAGTAAAGTACTGCAAAGTCCTCCGGCTACCAGAGGTGAGTAGAAGCACCTTGTTTCCTCGTTTTCTTTTAGCAGCCACTGAGGAGGTAAGGAGGCTAGAGGTAGAACAGAAATAGCAGTTTGTTTTGGTGGCAAAGTCCTGTATCTAGACCAGAAGAGACTTCCCCATTCTAAGCTGATGAGCCAGCAGCATTCATGACTAACAGGCGAAGAACTCTTGCAAAGATCGGACACACAGAGATGTGCTATTTTATCAGAATACCCACGACAAAAGCGCGCTTTGGTGTTCTCTGTCCTTGGTCTTTTAGATTCTTTGCATCCACTTGAAACGGTTCCGGCATGAGGTGATGTATTCCTTCAAGATCAACAGTCATGTCTCCTTCCCTTTGGAAGGGCTGGATCTGCGACCTTTTCTAGCCAAGGAGTGTGTCTCCCAGATCACCACCTATGATCTCCTGTCAGTCATCTGTCACCATGGCACCGCAGGCAGTAAGTCCTTCTTCTGTGAGTACAGGCAGAGTTGAACAGGAATGAGATGAACATGAGCAAAGCAGAAGCGCGTTCCAGGACTAGCCAACACTTTTTCTGGGATGAAGTGCAGTGTAAGGCCTGCCCCCTCCATTCCCCGGCTTCCTCAGCCTCTGCCCTTTGAAAAGTGAACCGAGCAGCTTCTGACAGATCCCCTGCAGCTATTTCAGCCTCACCACTGGGTTGGCTCAACCCTTTCCCGATGTTCAGTCTCTCTGGAGGCCCTTTCCAAGAAAGGCAAATCAGCGTGACAGTGCCAGGCTCCCCTGCTCCTGCAAAGCTTGCCTGAACAGGAATTAAGCCTTTTTTTTTTTTTTTTTGTCTCTCTCTCCATTCTCTGCCAGCAGCTAATCCTGTTTGTGCTGCTGACATTATCCCAGGCCTGACTTTTGTCTGCACTCCAAATCCCAGCAGTGTCGTGTTTTCTTTGTTACAGGTGGGCATTATATAGCCTACTGCCAGAATGTGATCAATGGCCAGTGGTATGAGTTTGATGACCAGTATGTCACTGAAGTCCATGAGACCGTGGTACAGAATGCAGAAGCCTACGTCTTGTTCTACAGGTGAGCTGTGCCCTGCATGCAGCAGTCCCTTGCTGGTTGGAGAATACCTAGAAATGCATTTAGCAAACCAAGTTTTCAGGAACAGATTAATTTTCTTCTTTCCCTACTTAAGGAAGAGCAGTGAAGAAGCTGTGCGAGAGCGTCAGAAAGTTGTGTCCCTTGCCAGCATGAAGGAGCACAGTTTACTGCAGTTCTACATCTCTCGAGAGTGGCTCAATAAATTCAACACCTTTGCTGAGCCTGGTCCCATCACCAATCACACCTTTCTCTGCTCTCATGGAGGTAAGGCAGTGCTGCTGGACCTGGGAATAGCAACTCTCAGCTGTACCTTTATGCTTACTGGTGCATTAACAAATGCAGAAAAAAAGCTCCAGCGGTCATCCTGATACAGCGTATACTGCGGTATGATCTGCTTCTCTGGCAGAAACTCCAGCCCGCTCAGGGAGAGACGAGACAATTATCCCATTGTCCTGCTGGTCAGAGGCCCAGAGGGATGTGTAGTGCTGCGAAACAACAGTTTTCCGTTATCTCTTTGTTTTGAAAAACAAACCTGTAGAAAGCAGATAAGACAGGATTTATCCGTGTTACCCTATCAGCAAGGTTGGCCTTCAGTGTTTGTTTGGAGAATGGAGCACGCACTACTTAAGAGAGCTGATACCACGTTTTACTATTCTGCTTCTTCATCTGTCATGCTGGGGAGCCCTCGTGTTTATAAATCTCCAATTGGAAATGAAGCACTTTCTAATCAAGTGAGGCCATGAATTGAGAAACCTCCACAATTAATGAACTCTTGCCTGTCTTCCATTAGCAGAGGAAGCAGATTCTGGAATCGGGGAGTTTTCAGCAAGGGAGATTGGGCTTTTTTTGTGTCTTTACCCAGCAATAATGAGTTCCCTGGTTAACTGTCCCTCTTCGCCTTTCCTCCACAGGGATCCCTCCTAATAAATATCACTACATCGATGACCTGGTTGTGATTCTGCCCCAGAACGTGTGGGAGTATCTCTACAACAGGTGAATATGGCCATTTCATTCTTCTTTCCAATGAGTTTTGGTTTTGTTTCACACCTTGGGCAGTGCCCAAGACATAATCCCTTGCCAGGGCACCTTAAAGGTATGCAGTCTTGGTGTGGACTGGAAAAGACTTGTATTTGCAGAGCCTCCTAATTTAAACCAAAATGAGCTATATCAATGCATTGTCCCAGAGCAATATTGTGACCCTCACTGTGTTGAGTAAAGGCAGTACTCTCCATTCAGAAAACGGCTGCAGATGCCTCTCCTTCACCAGCATCTGTAGTAGTATAAAAATCCATCTCTGTAGGATGCAGGGCTGGGAAGCATTTCCATTCTCCCGCAGTTCTCTATTCCCCTCCCTGTCTTCCTGTGCTCAGGTTTGGGGGCGGCCCTGCTGTGAACCATCTGTACGTGTGCTCGATTTGCCAAGTGGAGATTGAAGCACTTGCCAAACGCAGGAGAATCGAAATCGACACCTTCATCAAGGTTCGTATGGGAAGCATCTGGAAGCAACAGCGAAGGGTATAGGTGGGAAATGGAGACCTGTCACAGACAGTTAGCGGGAAACTCTTGCCCCTGTTTTCCAGAACATGATCGGCTGGGAGATTGATCTTGGGGTTCCCCAGTGCTAGCAGCACGGGGAGGAGCAGCTTGAACACGATAATGCTGTGCGTGGCTGCATGCAGACACAAAGTTTGAAACCATCCTAGTCTGTTGCCTGCTCTACTGAACAGCAACAGGTTGTGAGGAAGGTGGTGGAATTACATGGGGATCTTCTGAAGAACGGCAAAGCTGCCTTACAGTTAATGGAAGGGGCTCCCCCAGATCTCAGGAGTGACTAAATCCTTCCTGCATGTCTCTGTTCTCCTCTGCTTTCCCAGCTGAACAAGGCTTTCCAGGCAGAGGAGTCTCCAAACGTCATCTACTGTATCAGCATGCAGTGGTTCCGTGAGTGGGAAGCCTTTGTCAAGGGGAAGGATAATGGTAAGAAGCCAGAGACCTCTGGAGCCTGTTGGGGGCGAGAGGTGGATGGAAACAAGTCTATCTATCTGCTAGGTCCTCAGTGAGCACTGCACCTGACTGGTACGACTTGAGGCTGAACAGAGTTCAGACACCAGCCACTCAGACTGCCTGCAGGTCCCCAAGGGCAGAGCAGAAATAACAAGAGAACTAGCTTGGGAGATAAGCTGAATCTGGTGGCAACGTGGAAAATGGAATGGTTTTTGACATGATTGTTCTCCTCTTACAGAGCCTCCCGGACCAATTGACAACAGCAAGATTGCACTCACGAAAGCAGGTGGCCACGTGCAAGTTAAGCAGGGTAAGGCTTGTGCTTGCTGTCTTGTAGTGTTCTTAAAAGGAGAATGTTCCACTGGATCTAGCTGTCCATAGTGAACTGGTCACAGAGCGAGATGGTGTTGCAGAGGATGACAGTTCTGCTGACGTGACTGGTTATAGCGAAGCCTGCAGCCCCCCATCTCCTGCTGTTCCTGTTCCCCAGGCCCCTTCCACCGTTCCCCTTTGCCACCCTTTGTGTTGTAGCTTTGATCTTGTGTTGCTCTTGACTTGGTCTTTCCTCAGCATCTGCTGTGGTCCAGCTTGTGAAATAACATTGCTTGTGCTGTCCTCGCTGGGCTCTCCGGCCAAGCAGATAAAGATTGCGTTGGCATCTCAGTTACCTCTCAAAGCAGCCCTTTCTGCTTTTCTCCTCCTCTGTAACCTTTATGGCAAAAAGTTCTTTGCTTTCCCTGCTTTGACCGCCTTGAGTTGCCCCTTCCAGGACAGCGTGGAGGGGGGTTTTTAGTCTCTCCCAGGCAGCGCAACCCCAACTGCCTGGGACTGCTGCGTGTAGGCCCCTGGGTCTCAGAGCTCATCGCTGCTGTGTATGAGAGGGGGGGTCAGGTAGGCCCTGGTATTACGGGCTGCTGCTGCTCAGTTCCTCTCGGGGAAAGGCAGAAGTGACTGCAGCAGGACCCCACAGCCGTCGGCGACACGGCCGTGGAGCCCCGGTGGCTTCCAGCAGCAGGCGGCACTGCGGAGGGCTGGTGGCCACCGCTGTGGCTACAGCTGCGGCTACCGCTGTGCAGAGCAGAGCTGCCAGCGGGGTGGGGGCTCTGGTGGGTCTGGACCCTGCAGCTGTAGGAACCACTCGTGCCTGGCTGTTCCCGGGGGTGAGCCTGTGCGGGGGGAGGCGGTTGGAGAGGACGGCCTCGCGTTGCGGTGCGCCAGCCCTTGCCCTCCAAGAGCTGCACAGAGCCCGGGCCAACCGGCTGCACGTCTGATCACTGCCGTTGTGCTTTTCAGGTGCTGACTACGGGCAGATTTCTGAGGAGACGTGGATTTATTTAAGCACGCTGTACGGAGGGGGCCCTGAGATTGCCATCAGGCAGAATGTGGCCCAGGTCCAAGAATTGGAAAACCTACATGGGGAGCAGAAGATTGAAGCAGAGACGCGGGCTGTGTGATCTGTGCAGGATGGGGCAGGGAAGGTATGGCACAGATACATCCGTGTGGGGACGGAAGGCTGGGGAATGCTGAGGAGTCAAACCTTCCGTTGTCTGGTACTCGAAGGTGCGTGCAGCTCCCACCACCACTTCTGGGGAAGGCAGGTTTTCTCTGCCCTCCTTTCGTGTGGCTTTGAATGTAGGGGTGGTGCTGAGCAAGACTGGGAGAAAATCAGCTTCTGTGTAATTCATCTCTGGATAATGCCGTGGTAGGAGACTGCAGCCAAACTTCACTAGGACATGTTTTGACCCAGGCCCTCTCCTTTTGTTTGCTTACAAGAAACCGGCGCTCCCAGCTTGCCCCCAGTGAACTGAGTTTCTCTGCTCCTTTGCAGGTTTTGCTTTTGGCACTTCTTTTTAACTCAAATGTATAAAGACAATGAAACATTATTTATGTTTCCAGCGGGCAGTGTTGCAACTAGAGAAACCTGTTATCTGAAGCTGACTAAAGCCACAAGGTCTCCCAGTAGTTTTGTGCTGGTGATGCACAGCTGTCACAACTTCATAGTTTTGCTTTTTATCCAATTCTTGCAAATCAGTTGCAGTCAACTAAGAAATTTTGAAAGAGGCCATTTCTTTCTCCCCTAGCCCCTAAAGCCACACCTTCACAGTCCTGCAGAATTTTTTTCTCCTTGTATCTGATTTCACGCATTCGGCACGTTTTCAGAGAACAAAGCTGGAAGATGAGTCCTCCTTCCCAATGGCTTCCCACTGTACTCTTTCCATGGAAGCTCCCGGTAGCTTTGTAGCTGTGGGATGCAGCCTTCCAGGTGGTTAACTCACAGGGGTGGTACACGAACAGCTTAAACTTAGAGCTGTTAACGGGCAGGTTTCGTTGGAGTGCGACACAGGACAACTCTGACGCAAGCTTTAGGACTTGGTTCATAACCCCATTCTCGGACTGACCCTGCTGTAAGCCTGGATCTGTCCCCACGTCTGGCACGAGAAGCAACGGGGGTGTGAAGGATGAGGAGGAGGAGCCCGTTTGTTCGCCCAGAGCCTATTCAGATGGGTCACCCTCGGACAGGGCGGTAATTCAGTGCTGGGGAAGGGGCCTGACTGAGCTGGCCCCTGGCTGTTGAAGCAGTTTTTTAGGAATGAGCTGCTTTCTGCAAACAAGCCCCTACCTGTGTACTGAGGTCATTCCAGCTTCTCAACACAGATGTCGTTTGTGTATACAGTGGCTCATTTAATGAACAGAAATAACTTGCTCCCCAATCTACTGCCACTAATGCAGCCAAGGAGCATCTGCTAGCAGGCAGTGGAGAGAGGAACAAAGACAAAAAAGGCTAAACACTACTTTTCTCAGCAGGGCTATTCTTAAAAGTTCTTCATTCATCTCGTAAGCCAGAAAGGCAATAGTGAAATCTTTTTAAGTGTTTGAGTGCAATTTAATGGAAGCAGAGCAAGGCAGGGGTGGCTTCTCATGGGCTGAGGAACCAAACTGTGTGTTCATGGTGCTGGAACCTGAATGATTCCACAGCATCGAGTCTGGCCTTGGTGGTACCAGGCTCAGCGTGGGGCTGGGACCTCTTGAGCACCTCACGGGGCGGGGGGGGAAGGGGGGGGGAAGAGGCTGCTCTTTGACTTACTTAGCATTAGAAAGTGGGAAAGGGTGTAGGACAGGAGAATTTCAAAAGAAAAATGTGGCCTTCAGATTTTTTTTTAGACCAAATGTTTGCTGCAAACAGCAACTTCTTATTTTAAAAAGTGTCTATGAATTGTTCAGCATGTTAATTTTACTATCCTGTTTATTGGACGCTTGTATATACCCAGCCAGGCCCAAGGGGAGGTCAGAGAATGAGCCACTGTTGGGATTTCTCATTGTTCTAAGCTGTCGTTGTTAGCCACTGCAGCTGCCTTCCAATCTGCTGCAGAGCCTGTAGGGCTGCATGTCTGTGTTGTCCGTGCCGTTCAGAGGATGCTGTACAGATTGTAATACACTCCTGTGCTTAAGTGTTATACTTTGTGCTGAAAATGTGTTACAATAAATACATGTGCATTCAACGTGTTGCTGACTGCTGCCTGCCTTGTGTGGCGAGAGGGTCTGACTGGTTACAGGGAGCTTAGACTGTTAATGAAGAAAAAAATTTTAAAAAATTTAAAAATCCAAACTTCCTGCTGCCAAGAAGCCTTGCAGTAACAGACCCCTTCTGAGCAGCAGCGAGCTTTGGTAGCCCAAGTCCACTAAATCATACTGCGCTCATTCAGAGGAGGGCGCCTGCTCCTTTCAGTTTCTGCTTACAAAAACTTCCTCTTCATGTTTCATTTACCCAATTTCAGCCGAGTTTGTCTCAGAAATCCCATGTTGTCTGGAAGCATGTGCTATTCATGACCATCGTTGCTATGAAAGTAATTTGCAAGGGAAGTTGCTGAAGTTTCATTGAGCTGTTGTAGATTTCTAGAGGAAAGTTTTCTGTTGCTCTGTTGCGTGGCTAAAATGTCCTTACTGATATAATCCACTTCTCTGCTAACACTTACGTGAAAGCAGCTTTGCTACCGAGGCCCCAGGAAACACTGTGCTCTTGCCAGCCTGTTACCATGTTCTGCCACTGTGAATTAATAAGAGTTGCTGAACACGGCAGGCGATGAGTGCTGCCTGAGGCTGAGGGGCTGGAGGACGAGCACAGTTCTCTGCCAGAGCAGTGAATGACACTGTGTTAGCTGAAGCCTGAAATATCTGAAGAAATAGAGCTTGGGTTGGGTTAGTAAGAACATGCAGCTTGCTCTTCAGCAACTTGAAATCAACCGTCAAAACTTGCATCTCGCAAACAAACCGGTCACCTCAGCAACTGCAGAACAGCTCAAAACGTTCCAGGAGACATTAACGAACCCCCTCCCCTAGGGAGGGGATTATTCAGTGTCTAGACAAACAGCTCTAGTGCAGCTCTGGCAAAACCATAATTGTACTTTTTGTTACTCTCTGTCCGTTAAAACACTCAAAGCTTAGTTCTCCATCTATATTCCATTTGAAATCTGAGTGCAGCACTGCTTTTCTCTGACTCCCGCAGTAGGCAGCTACGGTATTTCTGAGCGCACGTCTCGGCCGCAGCTAGCTTTGGGACCCCTGGCCAATATAAACTACATTTCATGGCTGAACTCTTTTATCAGTTCCTTTTGCAAATCACTTCATTTTCCCCTTATTTTATCAGGTCCCTTGCTGATTGCAAGGAAGGGCAGATGAAAGGACTGTTCGTGCATTGGACTGATGGATACCTCAGTATTTAGATTATCTGCTCCTTCCCGCCAGTCTTCTGGGAGTGCTGGGGAGTTCCGTTTACATGCGCTGCTCCCCTTCCACTGACTTCTCTCATGCCCAGACTATGGCCTCATGAACAGACAGATCATTTGGATGCAGCTGAGCTGCGATGCACAGATGACGAGCGCTCTGCCGCATCCGCCCCACGCTCTCACCTTGTGATGCACGCGTCACCTCTCGGCCCACGGAAAGGGGAATTGGCTCTTCCTCCGGTGACGCAGGGCCCGCGTACCGCACCCGCACCCCACACCTTCACCGGCGCGCGGGGCCGCAGCCTTCGATGGTGCCAGTGGCACATCTCCACCCTCCTGGATGGCCAAAGTACGCAACAGCACCCGTACACTCCGACACATTCAGCGACACAGCCAGCACATGTAAAGCTCGTTTTATTTTCTTCCCAGTTAACTGCTCAGCTTGGCTTCAGTTTCCAGCCTTCACTCACTCATTTGGTTGTGCTGTTTCTATTTAAAGTTAGCAATGCTAATACTGCGTAAGATAAATCAAAGTTAGAGCCAGACCAACACCCCCTCCTATTCATTATTTCCCGAAAATGCAAAGATTAGCAGAGTGTTTCATAAACAGTACTGATTTGTCCTGAATTGACAGGGATGTTAATTAGTGCTGGCAAAGAACAACTGAAATTGTTAAAAAAATCTGACCTTAGAAAAAAATAAATCTCTCTATAGCTGCTTCAAATGAAATTATCAGCCAGGTGTCACCTACTATGAGCTGTACAACTGCAAATCGTCATGGCTCCTCGACGAGGCTATTTCCAATGAACTGGACTAACGAGTAATGGAGAAGGTCTCCAGAAGCTAGTCAGGGTTTTTCTCTCAGCTACAGACACACACACTATTCACCAACACTGCATATTAAAATGGAATTGTAAATATCCTCACCCAGACTTACAGAAATGCATCTGGTTTTCAGATTATTCAACGAGGGGAAACACGACTGTATTCCACACAGCTGCATGTTCACACACGCATGCACAAATGCATGATTTGCTAGGCTTGCAACAGCTTTAGTTTTAATATAATAAACAATCAGTATCAAAAACATTTGCCAAGACTTCCAGATAAACCAAAGCGTGCACTATGGGCATTACAAGGTACAGCTCTGTTAGAGGAAATATTTTCCCCAAGCTTCCAGTTCTTGTGGCCTCCTACTGAAGTAAAAAAAAAAAAAAAATTCAAGATCCACCTGTCTTTCCCAAGTACACCAACAACTCCAACCAGCACAGTGCATTTTTCTTTCTCCTCAGATGACCAAGTGAAAAAAAAAAAAAAACAAACCAAAAAACAAACCACAACACACCCAAAAAACCCCCCAACCACTTCAGTTTCTCTTCAGTGCCAGCTGGAAAGGTAAAATTTTGATAAAATTGTGCCTCAAAGTGAAATGATGGGAATTAGCTATGTGGGACAGTCACTCGAAGGTACAGGCAGAGCCAAATTAATACTTCAAATACCTGAAAATTCCAGTATGAAATAAAAAAAAAACAAAAACAAAAAAGCAAGTACCATGAGTAAGAGTATGTAAGCAGCAGCTAGACACAAGCACCCCACTGGAACAGGCTGTTTCTGCTTATTTGTTGTAAATTTTACAGCTGGAAGCGAAACCGAAATCCATCCCATAGTCAAGGAGAATAATGAGAAGTAAGAGGAGAGCTTAGGGGAGTTTCAGGCTATAATATTTTATCTGGCTGAAACAGTAAGTCACAGCTAAATTCCCGTTCTCAACTTGAAATGTTTGTGGTAAGGCAGAAAGCTCACTGGAGAGCAATGGCTAGAATACCTCAGCAAATCAGAGACGCCCCAGCAAAGAGGCATAGCCTCTTTTATTGGGAAAGAGAAGCGACAAAACCATTTTTCTTCTTCTCTGGATGATCAAAAGGGTCCAGTGAAACTGTATTTCTGGAATTAAATGTTTATTTAAATATGTGGATGACTTTCTTTTCATTGTTACAAGGTCAATATTCGCTTTCAAATGGAAGCACTTTATTTGGTTGAATTCTGTCTCCAGAAATGAATGGGCAACACCAGAACCTTTTACATTGGCAATGAAATCACAACACTGAGATGCCACCAAAATCTAGAGATCAGTGCTCAAACACACATACACACACATATACAAATAAAAAAGTGCTCAACATCATCATGTTAAAATAGAATTTGGCTTCTTTTAGGTCTTTTGACACTTCAGGCAGGAAAACAAAAAACGAAGAACAATATGCATCAAACTAAATGAACTTCTGAAAAATACTCAGCATTAAACACAACTTTCAGTATCAGTAAATATGTTTCTTCTCTATTTACAGGTGTTAAGAAAGGGCATTAGAGACTTTTGCTGGGGATAATGAGATTTCATAGGATGTACAGTCCACACTTCTGGGCAAGATTAGTAAATTCAAGCAGAGTTTTTATAAACCAGTCACATATTTAGTCCTTCAGATTTTGCAAAAGGTAAATTCTACAAAAATTACTCATTCGTTACCCTGAATAAAGGCAGCAGAATAAACATGTGTAGGCTACAATACATGACTATCACTATTTTTTTTCCTTGCAGTAAGTTTTAAGATCTGGGCTTTTGGGAATTAGTTGCCAAGTTTATAAAAACTCCATACATGGTCTTTTAATAAAACTTCTGAAGAAATCAGTCAGCTAAAGCTAATGCTCCTTCTAAAGCGCTATTTAGCAACACAGACATTGCAATTGTTCAAATGTTCCACAGAGGCTGACAATAATATACTGTCCACCTAGATTAAATATATAAAAGCAAACTTTTATCTAATTTTTACATAGATGGCACAACAATAGGTGAAAATGAATTATTCTAGCTGCTGATTCAACAGTGCATTGGACACGAGAATAAAAATACTGCAGCTAAAAATATTGTAAAGATATTTTTGCACACCTGTTAACTGCTTAACTATTTAGATCCCCTGACAGATGGATGCAACAAAGCCTTTGCACAAATCTTTGTACAAAGCCACAGGTGCCAACCGTGTGGATCACAATCTGCTATCGGAGGCTCATGGATCTAAACAGTTAAGTGACCACAGTAGCAGCAATGATAAGCATGGTAATTTAATTGATTATGACCCTTCTGACGCCGCTAACACTGTAGCTGAACGGCTTCAGCGTTGGTATCGCCTGCTTCTCAATACAGGCTCCTGAGCCACTTGAATTAGATTAAAAAACATAACCTTTTGCTGGTTGATGCTTGCAGATATTAAGCACCATTATACAACAGCTACAGTACTAACTGTAGGACCGAGGGACTTTGTGCTATTAAAAATAAAAGTTGGTAACTTGAATGGAGAGAAAGGGACAGAGTTATGAACACAACATGTAACCCAACTCAAAAATTACTTCATCCTGAGTGGGGATGACCTTGGCAATCCCCAACATGGAGAGTACATGGCTCTTGGGCACATTTCTATATGCTGACCCTGCACAAAAGCACAGCAGACAGCAAAACAAGACAGACGTTTGTCTGCAAACTAAACCTGAGAGGTTTCACTTTAGGGTCACTGCCCATAGTGGCTTCCGTATCAATTTTCTCAAATTCTGGGGATTTTACAAAATATGCTGAAGTTCGCCAAGAGCAAGTAGATTCCCCCAAACGATGTGTTGATCTCTGAATAAATTAGGCCCTCAGGAGCTATTAAGTAGCAACTGACTCTTAGGGGGCTCAAACATGTACAAGATGACTGTAAAATCCTAGGCATGGTAAAGATTCAGGGGACACCAACAGTTGTAATACAGAAGTTTAGAAAGCAACTGACACTTTCTTAGGCAGTTGAGGTCCAGATCGTGTGATATTTGGAGATATTATAGCTCTCTCTCCACTGCATGACATGATAAAGTGCAGCATCACTTATCATGCTACTTCTGCTTCAAATAAAACCATGTGAGAACAGGATGGTCACGATTCCTGTCTGGCTTCTGGGTCGAGGTCCAGTCCATGACAAGGTGGGAGAACGAAATAGAGTGCAGTTTCTTTTTTTCTTTTCTCTTTTATTTTTCTAAAAAAATTCTGTTATTCAAACATTAACTGATGAGAACGCACAAGAGGTCATGCAAAAGGAGAAGGCAGGTCTGAAACGCTGAAAAACAAACCAACAAAAGAAAACTGCAAAGAGATTAACAACGAGCCACAAAATAACGTGACCCTCAGGAAGGTGGGCGCAGGCAAGGCAACAGGGCGAGCATGCAGACTGAAACGAGAGCAAAACGGAGGCCCTTGTAACGAGCAAAATGGGGCTTCAAACCAAAATGCCAGTGTCTCTGTGTGTGTCTGTGTGTCTGTGTGTGTGTGAGAAAGAGGAATGAGAGAGGAGGGGGGAATAAAGAGGAGGTGGAAGAGAGAACAAGCAGGAAAACAAGCGTACATACGTGAGCTTGAAGGCTTTCAGGAAACAGCAAGGTCATAGGGATTTAATACTTGGAATGAGCATCAGCCTAGATTTAAAGAAAAAAAAAAAGGCTGACAAGTATTAGTGACCTTTTGAGGAAAGCAGAATATTGAAAAATGCATGTGGATCAAATTTAATATCTGCAAATTCAAAGCCCAGTCCAGCTGCTGTAACACTGTTCCCAGGGGAGGCTTTCCACATGTATGCACCTCCCTTCCAAGCTATTTGATGAGACTACCTGCAGGATTAGCACTAAAGGCACCGTGTGAAATGCTGATGGACCAGTGCATACATTCAGATGGACTGAGGGACAAGGGAGGACAGAACATAGACCAGTACATGCTTGGGACTCTCTGGTTACCCTCTGCATCAAAGGGCAACCAGCAGTTCTTTGACCAGCGGTGGGAGGAATTGGGGGGGGGGGGGGCAGGGAAGTGTTGGTTATGTTTTACGGAGGGGCTGTGCCAAGCTGGCAGAAGAGTGGGAAAGGCTGATAAGTTAATCTGAGCCACAAGTAGCATGCCATGAAAAAGAGCAAGCATCTGAATGATACTGGGATGGAATTTAGGTCTGAATTTTTGAAGTGGGAACTCCAGACAAGACTGGGAGTCTGGCTTTCCATGGGTGTGTTTTAACTGCCTGCAGGGTAAACAGACCATTTTGTTTCTCCTTCTGTGACAAGCTCGCCCCGAGGTTCTTGCACCAGCACAAACACCTTTAGGAATCTAAAACATAAGAAAGACAAAAAGAAAGAGACTGGATTAGAAAGAGGCTGGGGAAAATGGGATCCCTTAAGAGTAGCACTGCCCGCGGGAGGTTAAAGGAAATACAGCATCCAAGCATCTACCAGGTTACAAGGGGTTAAAGAAAGCTCCTGAATTCGGGCATACACTGCCAGCACTCAAACAGTAATCATTCACCCTCAGCCCTTCCCTCCAGCCTGGGGATGAGCATCACTGGGACACTGCTCTCCTCCAGAGGAAGATGTAAAACTCAGGAGCAGGACCCTGCCAGTGCTTGCTTAGTGCAACAGAGAAAACAAACGGCTTTTTAATTTTCAATCTGCAAAGAAGTACTGTTTCTGTTCAAGTGACAGCTCCAGAGACCATGAATGATACTGAAGAATACCAACAGGAAGCTAAACCACAAAGAATTCTGCAGACTAATCCAGACTAGCCATCCTTTCCACAACAGGCTGCAAAGAGCTTTCATTTTTAAGGGAAGTCCAGAAATAAACAGGTAAGTGAAAGCAGTCTTAGCTTCTAAACCCATCCTTTGTCACATCCCTGTACTCACAGACTTCTCGCTGAGGCTAAGTTTTATCTTGGCCAAAGAGACCGCTGTATTCAAGGGAATACAGGACGAGTCTAAACCCCCTTGCATTTGAGAGAGGAGAGGAACCCTCCGATCTCCTTTGCACCCACTTCCATAAAAGAAAAAAAATTCCAAATGAGAGCACAAAAAAGTTTTCACAGAGCCACAACAAAGTATTTTTCCTGAAAAGGAATTGCATTTGTACTTATTGTGGGAAGCAGGTGAAAAGCAGCTCTGCGCCATTTGCTTTGCCCTACTAAAGTTAAACTTAAATGAAATGCCATTAAAAAAAAAAAACCTCACAGGAATGAGAAAATATAATGTTTATTAGAAGACACCATGGTACATCAAGCTATAAAGAGATTCCTGACAGATGATGATTCTTTAAAAAACAAGAATAGAAACAAAACAACCACACTGGCCAGATTTAACAAACCTTAACACAAAACAAAAGTTTCTATGCAAGTCCAACCAGATGCAGGCAGTTGAGTAATCAAAAATGTTTTATCAACATAAGAGGGACTGAGTAGTTACCAAACAACAGCTAGGTTAAGCAGAACAGCCTATAAACCCATTTATATTTATACATATATAAAAGGATAAAAACAATTCAAATTCAAGTAACTTTAGTTTTTAAGTTATGTTATATACAGGTGGGTTTTTTTTATACTGGGAGAACTAAGGGCAAGTATTTAACAAAAGGATTTTAAAAAGCCACAGTCCAGTTTATAATTACTGTTTCCTAAATAATTTGGCAAGCATTAAATAATCAGATATATCCTAGATAAAAAGTGCATCAGCATGGTTAACTTTTACCTATTTCTTTATTTATATAAGTCAAGGCTCTGCATAACAGTTACAGCAAACAAACAGCAGAGCTGCAACACTGAGAATCACAGAGCTGTCTGTAAGGATTTATTTATATAATTGGAGGTGAGAAGGAACAGACCCACAGCGGGAAAGGAGCTGAAATCCTAATCAGCCCCTGGCTCCAAAATTTTTTTATCAGGAAGTTTAACTTCACAAAACAGCCTCTATTACTTGCATGTCGCCCAGACAGCCAGTCTTTCTGGTGGAAGTGAATGTAGCATTTTTGTTGGGTGCAATGGAGAGTTTATATAAAGCTGGTTATTTCATGCAAGTTCTTTTGTGTATCACACTATTTCACAACATCCCTCAGTGAAAGACAGTTTTGTTCCCAAGAAGAATATGAGGTACCACATTCAATAACACAGTATGGTCAGTCTTGAGCAAAAAGGCCCAACTGGTTCCTGTATTCGACAGTTGTCAGCACCAGAAACCTGATAGGTGCAGAAAAGCCCTGCAAGAAGCTACACCCATGTGTGCACAGAGGAGTTTTCTTCCTCATCCCCTAGCAGGTAGAGGTAGGCGTAAGCCCCAAAACATGAGTTTACATCCAACAGATCCAATTCTTAGTCTGTATGGTTTTTAGCATTTTTAATAGTTTCCTGCATGCATCACAAACAGAACGAACCGTGTTGGCTCTCATTTCTATTAGGAAGGACAATAATGCTGTTTACAACTAAATTCATACAGTCGGGCCAGTACTTTCATTGGTAGTGATGCACATTTAAATTTCAAGAGGTGAACTTATACATGCATCAGCTGAGTGAACGGTACCTAACAAGAGTCTTTCATTGCTGGAGATAGGACATGTGCATTCATCTCTTCTAAAGAAAACCTTCTGAAATAGAGCTCTTAAAACAACCGTAGCAGCAAACCAGTAGAATAAAAGGTGAACAGGCCTATGCAAACCTACTCAGAGATTTTCTGAAGTGATTTGTACACATCTGGAAAAAAAAAAAAAAGGCAAAACAAGATAGACATTACTGTTCTTTTTTGTAACAGGGTTTGCTAACACCCTCTGACCAGAGGTACCATTGTAAACTTTACAAACAGCCCTCACACAGTATTTATTTGCAGGAGTACGCAGACCTAGCTTGGCTCCCATAAAAACTACGATCAGGAGGGTGACTGCAACACATCAACTTACCTGCCCTATTCATCTCAGGTTTGGCAGCAAAGCCCTGACAACACAGGCTTCAGCTGACTGAAAAAGCTCACCAGCTGCCAAGCGGCTTTTCACAAAGCATTTTGCAGTTGCATTTCTCAGGCAGAGCTGCCTCTGGCTCACGGCACTGGCACAACCTGGTCAGGCAGGTATGCCCGAGCCAGAATTGATTCTGCTGGCTAGAAGAGTCACAGATGTACTCAGAACCGGTGTGAATGCTCCCACCCTTCACACAACTAACCTTTAGAGTGTGCTCTAACCAGCTGCTCAAGCTTCTTTCCAAAAAGAGGAAAGAACTACTGAAGCTTGTAAATGCTTTAGTATTTACAGTGCCATTTTCAGGAATGTCATAGCTTCCATTTCAAGGATTGAATGAAGTCACTTATACTAATATATTAAAAATCAAATGAGAAATTTGGAGCTTGCAACAAAGTTTGTCTTTTAAACACAGCAGCACTTCCCCCAAATCTTTATACTGCTACTGTGACATTTTATGGAAAGTTCTCTTTTAGTTTTTCTTCTTAACCATAGAATTGGAAATAAAAGATGTAAAGGAACTGTAATATTTACATTAGATATTCACAGATACATTTGATTTTGTTCCTAAAGTCCAGCAAAATTAATGGAAAAATGACCTGAAAAACCTCCACTGTTGCTATAGAAGTGGCTGCAACTGTATTTGCATTCACTCCCAGCATAGACTGCATATTTACGATCATTCAGCATCATCCTATAACTTACATAATACCATTAACATACTAATACAAGTTTCTGGCTAGTATTGCAATACTCCTGCAATATTCTCTCCAAAAGGGTAAATTAAAGACAAACTTTTGCTAGTTCAGTTAGCAGGACTGTGTCAGGGTTTCTCACCCCACCCAGAGATACGCTTTGCTTCACTGCCCATCCAACCTGCTGCTCTGCTCGTAAATAGCTGATTTGCTGTAACATTTCACTGATGTGACCCACGCTGCGATTCTGAGGGCAGGAGAGCCATGCTTGTTACTTAAGACAGATTTAGATGCCACACTAGCTTAGCTGTTTCAAGCAGCCTACACTGCTGAACAACAAATTTTCCAGCAGAATACTAATGTTGCTTTCAACTACTGCCACAAACAAAGCAGCTGATCTCCATAGGAGAGAACACAGGGCTGAGATGGGATCTCCCATTCTGTGCTTTCTGCCTTGTTCTGAATATGAAGTAAAGAGAATGTACGATCCACGTTCCTCTTTCAAAGGTTAATAAAAACTGACAGAGGGGCTGAGCTTTTTGCACTCTCTTGCATCTCAACTGACCCTGTATTTGCCAACACAAACATAAAACTACTGTATTATGGCAAAATAAAACAAGACCCCAGACTTTCATATGCAGCAGACAAGGCACTGCACTGTTCAATACTGAATCCAAGACAGTGAACTGATCAAGTTATAGTGTTTGTTACAGAGACAGTCCTACTCCTCTCTTCCTGCTGTCCATAAATCCCAATGAGAATGGTTCAGTTTTCTTTTGAATTGGATGAGACAGCTTGTTTCACACCAAGAACTCTAAGGTCTAGGAAACACAACAATAATCTGAAGGATTAAGTGACTGAGAAACCACAGATTATTTAACAGTGGACTTCAAACACATCCTGATTTGAAACAGGACTAAAATATTTTGATTTCTTGGAGTATTACATTACCAGGTGTTCATGGTGCTAGCATCTATTCCAGCCAGGATTCCCCTGTAGCACTGCTTACTTACACAATACACCTATTTGTGAGGAGTTAAAAGCAACAAAGAAACAAAAGATTGCGGAGTCTGAACTCTGAATGTCTCCATTGATCACACGTGAGCAAAAGGTTAAACCATTAGTTATGGTCATCTGAAATAACTGTATTTCATCTGAAACAGCAAATACACCCAGAAGACCATTTTCTGAAATGTATCAAGGTGGGAAAGAATAGAGGATCTTTCCTAACATTAATGTTTTACTGATTTTTCAAGGACCACAGAGTGCTGTGCAGACAGGTTTTGGCAAGACTTCTCCCTTCCCCTTCCAAACACACTAAGTGACGACCAGGTTTCAATCCAAAAGGTCCACAGAACACATTAGGCTCTGAAAAGCTACCACACGGAGACACAAAACAGCAGTCTCAATATTTCCCATAGAACATTCCACTGAACCAGTTTGGGACAAACAGCTGACTTGTGAATGTGTCTGAGATGCCACCTGGATATCTGAGGAGAGTCCATATTTTTCCAAATAGCTTTGTGTTTCCTGCACTAAGTTGGGCGTGCAATGGCAGTGACAGTTGAACAAGCACTGTCTAGGGAAGGCTGCATTTCCCCTCTAGTTTTACAGTCTACCACACTATCCTTCTCTGAGCAATAAAAAGCGCTTTTTGCAGTACAGCAAGCCATATTAGTCCATGTACAAAATAATGCACTTTGTGGCATTGTACAGACTTTTAAAAAGGCTCTATCCACAACACAGAGCGGTTCCAGGGTTGGATATCTCTGTGAAAGCAAATAAAGTAATAATAATAGTATTAAATATAAGTCATAGCACCTTTGGCATTTTTGTCCAAATAGACTTCAACATACGACGTAGGGACATAGCCCTCCTCATCTTCGTTCCTTCGGATTCGTGTCCACCCATCACCTTTGTCTTCTTCTATTACATAGAGCATTTCTCCTTCTGCTACAGAAATTGTTCCTTCATTCTGACCTGAAAGACACAGTAACATGGAGTTTAGGCTGTCCTGCACAATGGGAACCACAGATGCAGTGGGGGGTGCTCAGCGCACACTCGGACCATGTGCTGACACAACCTTCGTTGCATCACTAGCAGCAAGAACAAGACCACGTGATTCTGGAGACAACAGTGTGTACACAAAGAACCAGATTAATGTGATCCTGACGTTAGAGTTTTGGTTCTTTTTCTTGCCATGTCCCTGCCTAACAGGAGACAAATCACTGTCTACAAAACAGAATCATGCCAGAGCCTCACTTGTCCTTTCTTTGTCCATTTAAGCAGTGCAGGGGTTAAATGAACGTTTCCCACTTGTCCTTGGCATATGAACTAAACAAAACAGTAACTGAAATGAGAGTAAAGTTGAGGGATACCTTCAAATGTATAGAGCGCTTTACACGTTCCTATGGTGGGTAGTGGTTCTTCATCATCAAATTCATCATCAAAATCCGTTGCAGGTACTTTCATCTCAGTCTCCTGACTTTGCTCTTCTGTGTAACTGCCATCTGGGCTGCTCAAGAGAGGAAAATACACAGCAACTATAGCGACCAATCTCAGGAGCAAAGAGAACGACTTGGTTACCAGACACTTAAGGGAAGGCGAGCAACTGTAGCTGGAGCAGCTCAGCAATTCCAAAGCGTGCTCAGAACTGGCTGTTACGCTAGCAGCTGTCACAAAGCGATGGGTGAGACCAGTCATTTTTCCCATCAAAAGCTATTAAAAAATGCACCTACCTCACTCACCTTCACAGCAGTGAGTGTAGAGTCTATTACACATTTCATCATATTCAGAAAAGTGGCTCAAAGTTGGGATCTTCTATATGCTAAAATCAGGTACTTCACAGAGTGCCTGCCTTTAGTCTGGTTACAGAGGAAGTTCCTGAATGCTGCAGAGCTACAGTTTTCCTGATTAATAAGCTAAGGAAAGCCGGTCCAGTTATCAGTCTGAACAGGACAGCTCTGTACAGATACTGTACCTCTCCCGGTCCTGCGCACAGCTGTTTACTGCTGAAGTGTTCTGGGCTTCATACAGTCCGCTCTGCCGCCGGGCCTGTTCAGTCCGCATAGGTAACCTGCCCTCCACCTCAGCCAGCCAGCCCTGCAAGGGGAAAGAAGTGTCATGCATCTCTCATGCTTTGACTTGCCAGGGGATGTATGTTGCTTTTACTTTGCCGTGTTGTATTTGACATTCAGACTATGGAACTAAAATCAGATTGTAAACTCCTCTGAGTTGCAGTTGTCAGGGGGTATAGATTCTGTACTTTAAGCGTGTACTAAATCTATCCATCTTGCCAAAAAACACACAGAAAACTCAATTCTTTTTTGACACCAGGTGTGGAAAACACTGTGACCCAAGAGAAGCAGTTAACAACAGCTGTTAGGAGATGCTGCTGCTCTAGTCACAATAAAGCAAAAAGACGTGTGGCAGCTTACAGAAGTCTCAGTAACACCAGAAACACAGCAATCTCGTTGCCTGCTGAATGCAAGAGGACTAAAGCTGGGGAGAATGAAAGATCCAGTGATTTTCAAATGGCTAAGAAAGCAATGGATAATAAAGCCAACAACTGTAAGAAACATCTAAAATTAATGGGCTGTATCTGTTTATGTACATAGCGTAACTTACAGAGTGAAGTCTTTTCTCAGCCCTGTAATTCTTCTTGTGTAATAATAATGGCTTCATATATTTCAAATACTCCTTACGCTCTTGAGATTTTGTATCTTTAAGAAGCTTCCTGTTAGTGGCAGGCTATTCCTTAAAACATATTTCATCTCATGGCTTCTGTCTTGCTGTTAGACTGTAAATGGTGCTTTACATTTATGTTCCTCTGATTTTCCACAGACATCTGTAACATGATGCTTCAATTTATTTAATTAATTAAATAAGCATCTGAACCCCTCTGGGCAGTCCAGAGAGCACTACATTTTCTCTTATCCTCCACTTAGCACAATTTGTTTTCTGTCACAAATTAAACAGCAGGACTGTTGACTGACAGTCAGAAGAGATGGTGCATATTTGTGTTACACAAATAGGCTCAAAGATCTCAAATAATGCAAGTGCTTAAGTAGCACTTACCTATACATAGTAAGAAAATGCATCAATACATCTGGAACAGCAATGAAGCACCTGCTTAGAACTAAGCATATGCTGAGCTACTTTGTACTGAGATCTCTCTTCCCATACCTCAAACTTCTGAACCTCCAGTCGTAACTTTTCAATGTTCTGTCCAAGTTCTGCTAATCTGTGGTCCACACTCGCTGCATCTCCCATCTGTGGGTTCTTGATATACACATCTTTCATTTTTGTTAAGGCATCTCTGAGAGACAGAAGAAAAATAAAACATGTTAGTGCAGCTGGGGGCAAATGCCCTTCTCTAAATGAGGGCAAATGAAAAGATAATAAACTGCCTCTTCTCTACTGTGTGCTTCAAGCCTTATCTGTTAACAAGGTAACTGAGAACATCCAGACAGGGGCTTTTGCCCTGTATAGAACCAGCCATTAAAAAATAACAGTAAAGTCACCTGCCAGAAGAGAATTTACACTGTCAGAGATAGAAAAAACAAGTGAGTGACACCTTTACATACAATGTGACACGACAGAGAGAGACATTGTACACAAGCCAAACTCTTCAAGCTCCTACATTAAAAGGAGCTCCTCACTCTTCAGGCAGCTAAGGGTTCTTCATGTGAGCAAGGCTGGCAGGAGGAGCCTCACCAGTGGATTGTGAAGCTACACAGGAGATGTGTTGTGTCAGTACAAGTACACAACACATTTAGACCAAATGATTCAGGCTCCACGTGTCCCGCTTGAAGAATCCTAGCAGAAAAACAACTGAATTCTTGGACAGTGGCCTTTTGCAAGGCAAAAGGAGGAATTTGGTATTGCCTTTTAGCCTGACACGTTCTTCTATTTAGTTCTACAATATCTACTTGCTAACCCTGGGGAAAAAAATAACAAAAAAAAATAAATCTTACAACCATTGCAACAAATGACAGCTTCAACTTTCTAGATGACTATCACCCCAGTTTTTGGGGCACAGACAAACAGTTGCATCATTATTATCCATCAAGGGCTGAAATCCAGTTGAGAAACTGGGACAAAGAGCTGGACGTGGACACATTAATAATAAAAATGGAGTGCTAACCAGAAATTCTCACCCTGCCTGTTGCAGTTTGTCTTTTGCAACCAAAATAATTTTTAAGATATTTATTCACACTGCTTAAAACGAAGCTAAATCCATATGGTTTGCATTTGCCACAGCACAGCGACAGATGGACCTTAGGCCACATAATGTGACCCTGCATCCTGTTAAGTTATACAGCGTTTTTACTAGACTCTTTCTGGGGGCTGTGTTTCCTATCAACCCAGATGCCAAATGCCTAGGGTTTCAGAGATGTTAATTTTAAGGCTTGCTATGATGAATGTGGTACTATAAGGCCAAGATTAACGTAGAACATGCCTTCATGAGCTCCCTTAGGAAAGCCTGCAGAGCTCTCACTAACAGCAGCGTGCTGCCTTTGACCCGAGCCAAGTTGAGGCTGAACTTACAGAAAAAAAGTTATCTGCATGATGATGAACATTTCAGAGCTTAGAGAAGGGCGGACTTACAAGCGGATTTCCTGTATTACTGGCACAGCTATTCAGCTTTTCTCTAGGCATTAGTTGGGGGGAGAAAGGTTAATTTGAGTCCCACGACTCAAGTTAACACTCTTTATATTTTAGAGTTTCCCACCAAACTCTTGACAATTGCAATCCTGTGCCTGCCTTTGCTTTGTGTGTATAGAAAATGGCAAAAAGTGTGGGTGGCAAGGAAGTGGGACTGCTCTGTGGTTGGAGCCCTAAGGGACAATATTGCAGACATATGAGTCATGATTATTACTATTTTTTTAACTCTTATTTAACAGCTGGTGCTACTTCCTCAATCATATACTATCTGTATTTAAAATAACTTCATTCTGCTCTGATTTCATATCCAGTTTTAACAGTGGGTTACCTCAGAATCAATACAGAACAGAAAGGAAAATCTGTACTGAGACAAATATAAGTTACCGCAGAGGAAAAAAACAAAGCAATGAGAAATCATATAACCACATGCAGTTTTCTTTTCTTATTCGTGATATAAAACATAAAGAAGAAAGCTTGGGCTACTAGACAAATAAACAGGTTCTTCAAAGCAAGCTAGCAGAAAATGTAGGCACTTCTGTACAAATGCAAAGCAGCATTTAGGGATAGACTAGTACCAGAGAAGCTAGGTCTTGAAATCACTCAGGGAAGAAAAGTTCTGTCTCTTGCAAACATAACATGCTGAATCTCTCGTGCAACTGCAGAATGTGAACAAACACAAAGCAACGAATACAGGCTGCCAGAATCAATAAAAAGTGTGTAACTAAAATAGCCTTATTCTCAACCAAAGTGATAAATGCAGCCTTGTAGAAAAAGCATCCACAAAAGCACAGGAATCATTATCTTTCTGCTTCTAGGAAATGTAAGCTACAGATCAGAGAATCTTAAGATACACACCAATCAATCAGCACTTTTGACGATGTTATCATGCTCATAATAGCCTCTCTTGTTGGGATCTACCCATGCCCATCATACAGTATCAGGTGCTCTGCTTAGTGCTGAGAGACCTATTATTGTACCTTTGACTGAGGCTGTATTTACATCATGTTCTTTCCTAAAACACACCCTCAGGAGCAGCTCACATCAAGAGACAAACTTAGCGTATCTAACAGTAACCTTTGTCTGGCTCACAATTAAACCGCTGCTCTCCTGTGAAAGCCCAAGAAAGCAGCTCCAGAAAGAAGGAAAAACTGTCTCCAATTGTTACACTCATATTGTTCCCATCCTTATACCAGGATCTTCTCTTCTCATGGTTCCAAAGTCAGGATATGCATTACACTGAGGTGGGAGAATGGAATAAACAGAAAGCCAGCTTTTGCCCCAGCTCTGACCCACAGCAGCCACAATTAAATAACTGATTTCAGAATCTGCATTGTGGAGAGCCTTGCATCTCTCAAGTGCTTTAGCCGTATGTCAACTCTGTTGTTCTTTTCTTGGAACAGCACATTAAACAAACCTAGAACCTTGCTCTTATTTGCTCTTTCTTATATTTTCATTGTTTCTGTTCCATATGAGACTATTTCATTTTTCATTGGAGAGGTTTGACATACCTTTGATCCATCTCCTTCTGAATGTCTTTGTTTAGTTCATCAACTTTTTGCTGAAGTTTCTTTCTTCTTTGCTCAGGTGGGAGATTGCTGAAGTCTTCTGGACCTGCTCCCTGCACAGAGTGGAATGAAGGGGGCGGGAAATAAATAAAAAAAAAAAAAAAAAAAAAAAAATCAGAGCCTGAAAGAATCCTTCAGGATTGCAATGTGAAAACAGCTCACAAAAATCTGTGCAAAATCACAATGGTCTGAAGCATTGTTATCATTTGTACTGAGAGTTACCAGTCCCTGAATGGTTAGGAATCTGGATGCCTTAGAAATAATCCCAGGACCACATCCCGCTTCCATACCAAATGGCTAATGGGAGACCACCAACTAAAGAATGCCAGAATTCAACAGCTAAGCCGAGAAACTATTTTTATCCACAGTTACCATCAGATTTTATTTAACAGAGTTCCATTCTCACGGAAAGCCAATCCTTCCTGCCTTCCTCTACTCTGCTACAGACAGCATCCCCATAAAATCAGTTGCTAGCTTTTACTCCTGTGTCACAGTCACACTTCACATGTACACTACTAATTGCTAGCTTGCTCTGCATAGTCTGAGTGTTGGTCCAATAATTTCAAGTTAATTTATGTCAGGGCTCTACACCAAGGTAGTAGAAGTGCTTCCTCTGGGATTCTGCAATTTAAAAACATGCTGCATGCTTTCCAGGATCCACATTCCATGTCAAAGTCTCTCAATTTTTTCCTCTCTCACTTGTACTAGCATGAAAATCACAAGTTATATCAAAGCTATAGAATCAATCAATTTGAAATCGTAACCAGAGAAAACATCTGAAGACCACAGTGGTTACCTTTGTGTGATTCTGCTTGAAAGACCCTTTTCTGCCTTCAAACTGCTATGCCTCTTCTCGATTGCCTCAATTTGATACAGCAGATGGATGACACATAAAATACATCCACACTATTTTCTTCAAAGTACCACCTATTTTTGTCTTGCAAGAAGGCAAGGGGGACAGTTTGGGTGGGCTATACTGAACACACATCAATACTCATTAGCTGCACCATAAAGAATGAGGTTCTTGTACATAATCTTGAATTTGTACAGGTTTTTCTTGCTCTGGTTTCTGCTCACTCCATGTCCCATTTCTAAAGGGGAATACTGGAGTATGGGAGAAAGAAGGGTAAAAACACAAAGCTGAGTAACCGAATTCAATGGTCCATCAGCTTACTGAAAGCTTTTGAGCAGAGTTGCAACATTAGTCTTACTAAAATGCCAAATCTGTCTCTCAGAGGAGTGTGATTTAGCGGACACTCTGCCACAAAAGCTGCCCATTAGACCCTTTCAACTCTGCACTGAATGCGCTCCAAGACAGTGAACTCTTTCTTCTGCAACTGCAGAACAAGATGTTTAGAAATAAAGCATGGGGGTCTCAGAGGGATGGAGGACAACTACAAACAGGTCACCTTCTCCTCTGGTCCAGCCATTTCAAAATAATAGAACAGGCAAACCTAATGAAACTGCTGCCATACTGATTTTCAGTAAAAGATGGCATATGCATCTAGTTAAGCCTTGATCACCTGTGTAATAATACACTTAAAATTCCATTTCATGAGACAATGAGAAAGCAAATTTAAGACAAAGGAAGGAAACAACTAAGTAAGTTACACCGATTCTGAAACTTTAACCACATGAAGTCCTAACAGTGCTTACATTACTTGTTGTGCATGGCACAGGAGCAATCTATTTTAATTCATTCTTTAATGATAATATTTTGCTTGACAGAAACTCCCACATCACATTGAACATGAGAGTGATTCAATATATTTTACAGATAATCTACACACTAAAGCCATATGTATTTTTTTTAAGGCCAAGCATCTGGAGGTAGCTTTGTAAATAAACAAGCAGTTAGAAGAAAGACTATATAACATATTCTTCTCAATTCTAAGCAGAAGATACAGATGTGCTTGAAAATATCCCCCATTATACATTAGAAGAACGCAATAGTTGCAGTCAAACAAATTTAGAAAAGCATCTTCTTTTTGATTCTTCAACTTCATTTAAAAGCTCTAGGCTGGACTAAATTCAGTATCTTTGTTCACAATGCTTCAGACCAAAGCATTAGCGTTGCATAGAAATGCATGCCTGAGACCAGGAGGTGATCTCACTCAGACTTTATTCCATGCTCAATAATTTCCCATCAGTACAGTTCCTTCTTCAAAAGGAAGAGTCAGGGAGCAATTTTTGCACATGCTGTGCACATTTCACGCTCTCAAGCAAAAACACACCTGGGCTATCTCTCAAGTAGTGAACATTGCCTGCATTTTTAGAAATCCTTCAACAGTGAGGTAGGGGGGGGGAAATCTGTGCTATTTTTGATGTTCTATCATAGGACCAGCAGAGCCAGTGCTCACTAGATTTCCTTCCATAAAGATACTGGGATTTAGGATGCAAATTGTCCCAAGATGAAGGGCTGTGAAAAAAGAGGCCATCTTAGGACCAGTTTCTTGGCTGAAGCTTGGGGAGAGCACGAGGTTTATCAGCCCCAGTTTTGGCTCTTGTACAGCTAGGATCCAAGAGGAAATTACAAACAAGCTGACTTCCTCCGCCTGAGGTGCACATGGGTCTCAGCCCTCCCTGCACATCTTTCCGATTTGTGCAATTCTTGGGGAAAGCCAAGGTCAGCCATTTATTCTGGGAGGATTTATTCCTACATACAAAGGCTTAGCTCAGCTACACAACACACTAGCACTGTGACCAGGAAAACAATAAATGGAAATCCCTGACATAATGCGTTGGACTACCACACAGTGGCTTGGCAACAGCCAAAAGAACAAGGTTTGCAAGTAAGCTAGACACTTCCATCATCCCTCACACCTACCACAGGTCTTCAATGAGAAGCAATATTGCTAATGGAACCCAAGCAAGTCACTGTGTTGATAGAGCAGCAGCAGGACCTGAAACCTCCACAGCTACATCAGGTGGCTTTCACGGCCTACACATTTCCTCTGAATAAGCTGCTATGAACAGAACAGGTCCGCGATGACGTATCCAAAACCAATATATGTGATGGGGAAAGGGAGCACCTAAAGGCACTAACTGGTGAGGAATAAGAAAACTTTGAAGCTAATGCAGTTAAGGCACTACTGCAGATCCTCTGAAGCTCTCCAAAACTGCAATCAGTCATTTGCAGCTCTTGCATGCTGGCATGAAGTGGGTCACCAAACCAGTCGCATTCTCCTTGTGACTGGACTCTCGAAGGACAAAGGAATGGAGACAAGCTGTCAGGAACATATCAAGGTGTGGAGTATCTCAAGCAATACAGTACCCTATGTATGAAGTTCAGCACATAATTTGCTTTCCCAAATATGTTCAACCCTTCCCTTTCCAACTCAGTAACATATTGTCTTACCGTAGTTCAAGAAACCTTCCCAGCTGCATCCAAGATAGAATTTAGGATTCATACATATGTATGTATCTCCATTTGTGAATTCAAATCAGACTGAGTTAACCTTGTTGGTTAAGGTTTACAGAACTTTAATTAATATCATTATTAGTTATTCTGAAGGACTACATAGGGCTGTAAAATGTAGCTGATAATGATGCAGATTTCCAGTAATACCTGGACACGGAAAGCAAACTTTGCAGCTACGTTACACAAAAAGACATGCATTTCTTACTGGAAAACGTCCAGCAAGCACAGAGACTTTTTTTTTCTTTACATGTTTTAATGTATACTTATAGAGTAGCAGAATTACTCGATGCTTGTTTTCTACATTTTCATAGCCCTAGATTGTAAAAGTGAAAACTAAACTACATATTGGAGTTAATTTTTAGCAGCTTATTAGAAAGACTAAATTCTGATCACCTCTATTAGACTCCAGACCTGTGTATTCAGAGTTATCTGATAAATATCAAAAAAAGCAAACACAAAGAAGAAACAAATTTAACAGTTAATTTCAGTGTCATGTCATATGTGGCACAGTGCACATTAAAACACACACAGAAAATTGTGATTAAAACACAGGACAGGCATGCTGTAAATGTGCTTACCAGCTTGAGAGAAAGCTTCATGTAAAAATTGGAGAGATACAGGGTGGGGGGAGAAAGAGAAAAAACAACAGTGCATCAGTAGAAGAGGAACTTTTTCAGACTGATGTTACAATAAAATGACACATAATCCCCTTGCTGTTGGAAGGCAAAATGGGTAACACTAACAAATCTGTGCAAAAGTTCACAAGATGGGCCAGCGTTATCAGTCAGCTGCCGTTTCCTCACCAGAAACAGAAATGGAGAAGTGTTGTACCTCTACATGTGTGCTTTAGCACTGCAGGTGAAAATCTGGATTGCCTACTCACAGCTTCTACAACAACAGTGATTTTTTTCTCATTACAGTAACATCTCTGAAGTGGAAAAAAACCTCAAAACTTGCAAATGCACGCAAGTCACTTTAGATCAAAAATGTGCTGAAACGCAGTCACGAGCATCAGCCACTTTATGCAAGGGCTTAAGAGAAGGGGGGATAACACCTAGCCAAAACTCAGTGAAAAGGTAAGGTACAGCACTTGGCCTCCAGCGGCAAAAAGCACAAAGGGATCTCTGGTGATTTCTTCAGGCCTATGTCCAAAGGACAACATCCCTGAAATATCGCTGTTGTTTGCATACGGTGCTCTCTGAGCAGTCACATAAAGTCATTTCATGTTCTTGAACAACTCAAAAACAAATACTCATCTCAAACATACTTTGGCCATACAGTCAGACAAGGTCAGGACCAAGGAGGAAAAAAACCAAACCCACCAAAAATCTCTTCTCTTTACGCTAAATTGATTCTATGACAGCATGGCAAGACATTATTCAAGCTCCTTAAGTGATCTACATGATCTAATTCTTCAAAATTTACCACATTTCCTGGTACAGAGCCAAAACATTATCTGTTAGTTACTCTGCCAAAATGAGACTAAAAAGAAGCGTATGCTTAAAGAGCCTACACAGCAGCATGGTTTGCCTCTGCCCTGCATCACTTGCCCATACAGCTCTCAGCAGTGCTGGAGGGCCTCACAAACTGCCAGGTGAACAAATGTGCCCGGGCAGCCGACCGCCAAAATTACCGAAGCTTCTCCCAGTGTTGCAAGACGTTATGACAGCTGCAATTCAGAATGTTTTCCAAGATATAGGGAGACTAACAGTGCTACAGTGCTTTTCTGTTCTGTGCCAAGGAGCACCAGTTAGCTGCTGTTCAACATATAAAACCAGATTTTAAAGGGAGAATCTAACTTGCAGCCAGCCTCCTCCAGCAGCCTGCACTGTGCCTGTCCTACCAGCTCTTTGGGGACAGTTGCGAAATGCTCAAGCTATGCAACAAACTTGTAAGTGCATAAATGCACATCCTCGGTGTTCAAGACAGCTGAAACATGAAAGTTGGAAAATGCCTCTCACTCCAGGCAATGATATGTACTGTGAGACTTCGGAACCTCTTTCTATTCAAGAGTTCTCCGTTATTTTACTACCAACAGCTCCCACGTATGGTGCTCTCAGACGCTCCATTTTTACCAAAAGCACAGTTCTTTAGGATTCGATTTAAAACAAAGGTGGCTCCACACCTGTGATCTTTTTGATAGCATGATTTAAGAAATACACATTTTTCAAAAATAACAATTACCATTAGTCACCAAAATTTGTATAGTAATACACGCCAACCATTCAAGGAAAATACATGGCCTTGAAATAAATGGTGAAATACTCCATTTGAACCGATGCATTCAGTGACAACACAGCAGTTAAACTTCCCTCTGAAGTTCAGTCCATTAGGAAGTAACACATGATAATAATGACAGTGCAATGAAGAAATTCACTCTCTCACTAAGAGGCCATTAAAAAAAGCAAACAAAACCAATCCAGTTGAGAGAATAATAATACAAGAAGGAGAAAGAATGAGCTAAAATATGCTGCTGAAGAAATTCAGCATAGGCAGCTTTTGTTTGCATAATTGCTTTAGCACTCCTGTGAACTTTAGCATAGACATGATCAGCACAAATTGAGATCCTTGTACATATATACAGACAAGACTCATGATGCAGAATAAATATTTACCTATGAAGCACTCTATAAAAGGCACAAATGTATGCTACATGCGCTAGTTTCTAAACACTACTCACTCTAAAGGCACTACACTACTGCGAAGAATCATCTGCATCAAGACTATTCTTTTGCTGTAAATTCAGCAAATTTGAAAGGGATTATAGACACTGTATGCTGAATTCTTATGCTGTTAAGTATAACAAAAATAGAGAACTTATTAATAGCATTTCCAAATAGTACATCAGGGATTGTTATAACCAGTACAAATAACAAAGCAGATCATAGACTGGAAACAATGAAATGCTGAAATAAGTCATATTCACAGTTTTCCATTTCTGAAATGTATTGATAATTTTACATGACAGCAATTCAGTTTCTATACACAAATATAAGCAGACTGAAGATAAATCTGCATTAAACACTAAATAACTACTTTTGTCCATTCTGTTGAGTTTTCACAGCTAGAAACTTGCTCACAGCTCCTGGGAGAACAGGGGCATTTTTTCCCCCCAAATGATCAAATAAATTACATTTCTTCAAAACGAGCAAATCTGTTTCAAGCTGTCAATTTAAAACAAGTCTAGCTTAGTCTTGCAGGGAAAAAATGAAGAGCCTAAGAGCCACAAGCTTCAATAACACATGAGAGAGCATGAAAGCCAGCAAGTCCATGTGTTATTGGACAGTCACGGACACTAACCTCACTTACAGAAAACAGGGTTGAAATAAATCACTAGACTTCCATAGAACCAAGAGGTAATTTTCTTTCTTAGTTGTCCTGTAGCAATCTCCCCATACTCTTCTTTATCCGGGTATCAGATTTAGAGGTCATTTATCTTGATTCCATGAACTATCATCATTACAGAGAGTTCAGGGAAGCATCAGAAAGCTCTAGGGATTGCTTCATAGCCAAGGCACAGAATGCGTCACTGCACTGCTGTAAATCAGGGGTTGGCTCATGATGCTCAAGAGTGCATTCACAAAATATTTTAGAACAAATGCATGGAACCTGTTTATAGTACTTACTGTGAATTTCACAGGTCCAGCTACTTTAATTGTGCCAATTTCAGCATTTCCAGGACTAGCAGACATATCTTTCCTGCACATAACCCAGTAAGCTGCAACTTGCCTCCCACCAAATTTTCCCTTTATCTTTTACAAAGCACATTTCCACAGCACACTCTAACAGCGTTGTAAGTGGGGTTAGCGACTGTGTAGCAACGGTATGGGCTGATCACACCATACACGGACTTACAACATATTCCCTAGCCTCAACGGCACACGTGGGTGTCCCTAAAGTCCTCTTCATGAGTTCTTTGTGAATATACAAAGACTGTGTCTGCTGGTGAGTCAGCAAGAGAAAACACATCCGTTACAGTGGAGACAAGCACGGCACCTCTGTGTTTACTGCTTCTACAGCAAAAGACAGCTTGGCATTTAACTAGCCTTTAAGTGCAAAGTGGAAGCTTCCTAGAAACTAGGCGAATATTAAAGAGTTTAGCATTCTCACAAAAATCAGAAAATATCATATTTTTAAATGCTAGCTTAAACACACAAGGTCAGAAAACATCTCTCTCTGTGCTAGAATAAACCATGGCTTTAATGACCCCACCCACCAAAAAATCCTGGTCTTGGCACAGGTTTATACACTTATATTAGAATAACAAGTATTCCCAGGGGCAAGGAACAGAGCAGGTACGAGAGGGAGTTGTTTTGTTTGCTGTTTCTGCATGCTCACAGAACAACAAAGTACTGATCACCCAGGCAGACCAACAGCTAAGTGTCAGGTTAAGACTACACAGTATGTCACAGAGGCAAGACGGGATGGTAAGGGAAAACATTAACTGGTGCAATGGAAATAAAATCACATTGTAATGAAGTCAACAACTTCCACTAAAAAGGAAACCACAAAAGTCCCTCCGTGTGCCTTATGGAACCATCTGGAGGGTGGAACTTGGGTAATGACAGTAATATCTGCGTCCCAGCTCCCAGACCCATCCTCTCAGCTTAATCACAACCCAGTCTCCAAGGTAAGAGAGAAAAGGCAAGTCCACATAATACCACACAAAGTAATTCAAAGGTGTAAGTTCTACCCCTGGATTTTGTTAGTTCAGAAGTATTGCTCTTTAAATAAAGGTGCTGATGTTACTGCTGCTATAGCAATAAAACAAAAGAACACAAAATTAATATCAACTAGCAGAATACCGAGTTTTCTTTGTCCTCAAAATGGAATTAGAAGAAGCAGAGCAAGCATAAATGAAATTATGGCTTATGTAAGTGGTTCCTCATTTTTTGTACTCTTCTGGCTTTAACTTCCCTAAAGAGACAGAGTTGATTTCAAGTGTTATACTACTTTATACTGCCTTTTTAAAGAGTTATTAGAAACAGCATTCAAAAACTGTCTAAAAGAGTCTTTTTTCCCCTCCTCTTCTATTTCTGATCCATGACAAGTGCTGCAACAGTTTTAGGGTATTCTCTATAATAAACATTTCCTGCTGTTAGGGTTAGAAGAAAGAAACTTTGAGGAAAACACAAAAGTGTGATTAGAAAGCCATAGACACTAACAAGAGTTGGCAACAAATGTTTTTTTGTTTTGGGGTTGGTTTTTTTTTTTTAAACAGACTAGGAATTTATATTCACAGTGACCACTGATACAGGTATTGGCGCCTCTACATTAACCTTGCATCTGCTGTAAATTGTTCAGGCACCTGCTTCCTTCCATGAAAACAAGACTCACTGGATTTTTTATTTTGAAGCAAAATTAAAACCAGATTGGGCATGGGACATATCATTACTAATTATATAATTCATTTTAACAGTCACCAGTGATTTTTCCGCTTTAGTTTCGTAATTTCTCTTTCCAAATGCAACATAAGTTGCTAATCTAAAACGTTATAAGAAAACTACTAAAACATACTGCCTCTCCAGACATGTTCTGATATCAAAGATTTCATGGAGGAAGTGGATGGGTATCCATTCACTCGCTTATGTTTCAGGATCAATTACAATGTGCAGTTCTGCTGGTAGTATTTATCCTGTTAAGGTCTTGGTATCTAGTGGACTTGTTCACATTGAGTAGTTCCTTTCCATGCACCACTTCTTTAAGGCAGTGCAAAAAAGGAGTATGATCCAGCTTCCTCTGAAATAAAGTGTTACTCTGGCTTCTGTAGGAGTTAACAGCTCAGTTTATCAACAAAGCCAGGAAGAATCTGCTTGACAATTTGGTTGAATACTCTAAGAGAGTACTCAAAATCCCTTGTGGTCACCTTTACCACAAGGTGTCTGGCTGGAGTGGAATTTTGCCTCTGAACAAAACCAGGAATGCGGAGACAATATTCAGAGCAACTGAAATTATTCAGCGTCCAAAGCCAAACACCTGTTACATTGTGCTGTCCTCCTCGCTCCCTGCATGACCTTTCCAAAAGTTGCTTCACTGATGTACTTCTGTACAGATCAAATGTTCTTCTGTGACAGAGTTTCCCCTCTACATCTTCCTCATTTCTTCGGTAGCATCACAATCCATTTGCTCCTGAGCAAAATTCAGATGCTTTTGGATTTGACAGGGGGATGGAAAAAAATTGAGAAAAGGAAATCTTACAAAACAATGTGGTAAAAGCAGAATTAACAGTTTTATCTGGCTGTTAAAAGCGAATTAACAAATTTATCTGGCTGTACTGAATATAAAGGAGGTCACATCAACCACATCAGCTGAAACAAATGCCAACCACTCATTTTCATCTGATAAATTAACAGGATTTGGGTGTGGTTCTTGATTTATTTTTTGCCTGGTTAGAATTATTTTATTTTTGAAGGTCATATGGTACTTTCATGATCTTTTAGTCTAACCATTTGTATAACACAAATCACCACGGACCTACAAAATGTGAGCTTGACAAGTTTTCAAATCAGACAGAGCAAGCTGCCAGAGCTTTGCAGCCACTCCTACTCCCTATTTCTAGATGAACCAAGTGGCCTGAATTCGCTCCTCCGGAAAAAAAGACGATTTTAACACTGGCCTCCAACTCTGCAGATGAATCAGGCAGGAAAAGTATTTACATACAAACATCCTGGTAGCTAACAGGGGAAGGAAATGAAATAGAAAGAGAACATAGCAAAAGGTTTAAATGAAGATTTAGGAATAGCCTTTCCTTGCACGTTTTTAATGAACATGTCAGCAGAAATTTGAGGGATTCCAGAGAAGACTATAGGAAATTGTTCTCATTTTACCTTTCACACAAACCACTTAAAACCAATACGGCACGCAGAATTCGTAAGACTCGCTTGGACTTCTCAGATAGTTAATACATAAAATAATGGCCTTTCTTCAGGAAATATTAAAAGCAAATCAGTCATAACTGCTTATACGGCCAAATACTCACTCAAGAATTTGTACATTTGAAGTACAAACTTGTGAAGTGCCCAGGGAACTACAAACTAGTATTTTTAAATCACGTTAGAAATATTCAGCACTCTTTTCAATATTCTGTTCCGTGAATGGCACTATTAGAGCAGTAGATTGCAACACGAACCCTCACCTTCAGCAGTGCCTTACTCTCCCAAGTGCCTCAGTGCTACCCTGTATGAAGACAACTGCCAGATGCTCACCCGCCATAGCGGGTGCCACCAAGACAGCCACTAGCTAGCACATCCTCCAGGTCTGCTGCTGCAAAAGCAGAATTGAAAGGCTGTCTCCTGCCATAAAAGCCACTGAGAAAGATGCTCTGAGCCAAACTGCAACTGAGGGAAGGAGGTACATTTACAGAACCTGCCTTTGGACAACTTAGAAACTTCCCACTTCCCCAGTGAAATGCACCAGAAATGTCATTTTTGGGGTTCTGAATGTCCCATTAAGTGGCAATTCCCTAGCAAAGAACTGAAAACCACTCTGTATAAAACATTTTTTTTTTTAAATGTACTGTCTGTAACCAGATGAGACAAAATACTGTTTACAGCACTGTTCTCAATTGCCTGTAACTAACCACTGAAGTTCCCCACCAAAATCATCTCTACTTTTATACAGCACCAGCCCTCAGCCCTAAATGTCAGTGCAGCCCCTGGAGCAGAATTTGGGCTTTTTAAAGGAGTTAATTCCTTGCTCTTACAGTCTGCTCTAAAACACGTTTCAAAATACTCAACATTTGTCTCTTCTTCCTGTAATTTTTATAGGAGGAAATAATTCTAAGGACCCTAACCTAGGAGCCACAGCCATGCTATGGCAGCAATTTTTCAGCACAACTGTGCCATGTGTGAGCTTCTGGGAAGATAAAGTCATCTTTTTGTTTGAAAAATGGAAAATTTTAACTCAGGGACCTGACATTTTACTTACTGCTTATGAAGAACACCAATGAGAGCATTTAATTCAAAACAAAACACATCAACATCAGTTTAGCCACAGCTGCTGTCAGCAACAGGAACAGAACAGCTGACCTGGGAAAACTCAGGCTGTGCTTCCTACGGTGTCACCAGCAAAGGAGACAGGGACACTGAACTTAAAACAGTGGTGATGTGTCACAAAATGTTGATCCAGTTTGATCTAGACCCAGGTGAATCCCCAAGGTCAGCCACAGAGGCTTTCCGCTGCTTTGCACTGTACAATGCATAAACCAGCATCTAACACACTGCACTTCAGCTGCTGGCAGGGCAAAAACCCAAACCCTAATCCATCAGAACCTCTCATCTAAGTTTTGGAGCTTGCCTACTAGACTGATAAAGCTTTTGTACACAGAATATAATTTTGAGCTGTGTGCATCATAGCACTGGGAAGTGAAAGTCGGTTCAGAAACCAAGAAAGTCTGTGGACTTAACGGGAAATGCCCAGAAAAAGACATTCTGGCTTACAATTCTGCATGCTAATGTACGTAGGGAAGGCTCCAAGGACCAAGCATGGAACTTGAAATTTTTTTTCCTAGCTTCGCTATGGTTTATCACAAAGTTTAGCAAACTCTCAGTTAATGTCTTTCCTCCATAGTTTGCAAGAATGGCAGCTATTACTGGCTATTACAAATAGTTTTTCAACTTGGTATTTTTGCAAAGATATTTCATTGACATTTAAAATGTCATGGATAAAAGCTGCGAAAGACATTTGAAATTAATTAGGAAAAAAGTTAAAGAGCATGTCAGGATTTTAGTTTTTCTATGGACACTTTAAAAACTGTTTAACCCACATCATCTGCTCAAGGAGACCCAAAGGCAGACATGATAAACTTGTTGGGAAGAAGGATTTCTTAGATTCTCTACAGAAAACCAAACCAGACCTTCCTATCTTATAAAACTTCATGCTACAAGATGCAGTTAAGGTCCTTGAGAAGTATCAGCCCCAACTATTTAGAGCCAATTGTAATCGAGGTAGCTGCAGGGAACATTAAATTCAGTCGCCCCTCCCAATTTCCACCCACACGGCAGCCCTGGTTTAAAGCACACATATACCGTATAAACAACTATTACTACCTAGAATCACTTCATCTTTCACATCTCACCTGTTTTCTTATCTTAAGACTCAGATTTACTAAGCAAGCTAACATTGCAGCACTTGAAGCACGACCTGAGGCCGAGTCTCTGGAACAGAAGTTGCACACAGAAGCATACTTGGCCATAAAATACAGGGAAGTCATCTTCCTACTACTACAGCAAGAGGTGTCAGATCATTGCAGGGAAATGCCTGAACTTGCACCAACTGAAATCAGAAGAATTATTTTCTAGAATCCCTCCTAATTTACTCTCCTCCTTCTGACACAGACATTAAGCTGAATCCACCCTGCAGAGAGGAAAACTTCTCACATTAAGGTAGACATCATGCAGCATCAGGATCAGAGTAAACATCTGAGTGGCGCTCCTCCAAAAACCTACTCTGCCACAGACATAGACAGGGCTACTAAATTAATGACTTTGACTTCTACATGAGTATTACTTAATGTTCAGCTCTTCCTTCCATACTTTGGACAATCCCTCCTCCCCCCAAAACCAGAATGGGTAATTTCCATCACCAATTGTACTTTTTGTGGTTTCACTGTGGGGTTTTTGACTACAAATGGCTTTATAGGTTGGGATTCCTTGGATTTGTCTGCATGTTATGATAAAACACAATGGATTCATTCACAAAACAAAACAAGTTTTTACATAACAGAACGTGCAATAAAAGCGCAAGAAAGAAAGAAAAGAGAAAGAAAGAGAGAGAGGTATCCAGAGGAGAACTTACCCCGCGCTTTAGGCTCCTGAAGCAGTGGATTTTGGGTTTGGAGGTCATGAACTCGTTGAAGCGATGGGAGAGGGGTTCCTTTTGCTGCTTGGGAGACTGGGGGCCGTTGGGAACAGCAGAGGGTGAGGCAGAGGCAGGGGGAGGAGGAGGGGGCTGATGGGGGGATGTTAAAAGGGACATAAGCTACGTATAAGAGATGGAGAAGTGACAGAATAAAAACCAAAATAAAAAGATAAAACACAAAACGAAAATAAGCATCAAAACCAATATTTGAAATCCAGAGGAAAAAAACCACACAATTAAATAATTAAATATTAAAGGCCATGGTTCAAAAGAGGGGGGGAAAGCAGTATTTAAGAGTTGTGTTAAATGAAGAATATGATAAATGGAAGTTTTAGTAAGTGATGCAACAGAAGAGTAACACAAAAGTATTTTGAGAGGAAGCTCATGCAGACTCTTCCATGCAGCGCTATCCCCATAAATTGCCCTGTTCTCGCTCTGTGGACAGCTCGGAATAATGCATATGGATAGAGCTTTCAAATACCTGAATTTAAATGGATCAGATAAGGAAGGTACCTTAGTGCCCAGTAGCGTTTCTATTATCTGGAAAACAACAAACCACATTCCTTCCTGCTTTCAAATGATACCTCAGTAATGCGCATCACACTTCACTTTTACAAATTATTCTGTGAATTTGCTTAGGAGTTAGTCCTGGGTTTTGTTTCTCGCTACACTGATGTAAGCACCAGAGAGCCAGAGTTCTCTCTTACACCAGCACAACAGGAATGACCCATTTTGAACAGGTAGAGTTTTTGACTCTGTAGTTAGAAGAAGTGGTTTGGTAAGGGTCAGAGCAAGGGTGAGATCAAAATAATGAAGCTACTCTGGGCTTCCATCAGTGTTACTGAAAATCGGTTCAGTCCAGTCACCCTGACACATTCTGGTAACCCCAGATAAATGCTGCCATGCATTATGGTGTAAAATATGACAGTGAAATGAAAAAGGTTTAATGGATACATAAGTTAATATGGTCTTTTAAAAAGTCAACTGCTCAGTTAGTTATGCTCCGTTAGTTGTGCTTAAGAAGAATGAATCGCAGCAATTCCTTGTTCCCAGCCACCCAACTGCTGAACCCAGTGCACAGACTGAAAAGATAACGCAAATGAAAAGCCAAGGAGAGTTTTAGAAGTGTCAAAACAGTAATGCCACATTAAAGCTTCCCAAAAGTAACAATGTTAGTTCGCACACATGGCACTAGGTAAGTGGTGTACAACTCCTTCTCTGAGTTAGTAACAGAAATGGACCATGGCAGAGACATGACAACTAAAGTTAAATTAATATAAAAACTGCAACATAATTAAAGAAATTATATAAGAAAAAAATTAAAGATATAAAGAAACTTAAGTAACCAAACACTACAACAAAACACCATATTAAGACATCAGTTATTAACTTTCTGAATCTAAAATTCTCTTTAAAAATTTGTAATTGCCAGGATTACTAGACAAGACAGAGGTTATTGGCTATACACATACTAGCACTAAGCTCAACTTTGCAAGTCAGTACCTTATTTTTCTTGATGAATGGCCATAACTTGCCCTTGGATTTGCCACCAAACTTCGGCTCAGACTTCCCATCCCCTCTGGAGTTGGAAAGGCTGGATTCTGAGACAGTCCGCTTCATCGGTTGTGTGAAATCCTCAAAGTCGATATCTCCTGGAGGCTCGAACCCTGATTTAAAGGCTTCTATTACCAGCTGCGAATCCTGGAATGGGACAGATTCAGTACAAGTGTAAAGATCTCAGGCAAGGGCTGTCATCAAATTGGTGGCATAGAAAAACAGTACAAGGACAAGAAAGTTTGTCTGTGCGGGAATCAACCCTTACAGTGACCAGTCTCATTCCTGGGAATAAACACCCTTCCAGAGCCTTCAATAAAAGCCTCTCCACCTTCTGCTCCAAGATCAGGGCACTTTTCTTGGACCTATTTTTACTACCATGATGTGCTTTAAAAAAAACCAAACACCTAGGCACAGCATAGTGTCCTACTAAAACAAGGCACTCTAATGTGTAAAACTTAATACTCCCAGATACGAAAGTAATAAATGTAAGTTAAGACCACAACAACCACCCCACACAGAACAAAAGTTTCTCACCTGTGCCAGTCAGAATGTATTACAACTGGGAACATAAATGGCTACAATCTCAGTTCCATAATAGATCTCTAAATAAACAATCTATAGAAATAAAGCACATGAGCTTTAGTATCAAATAATCCATTATTCTCATTATGAAACCCTAGGCCATTTTGTAAAGGTATCACTGAGACCAGTCACTACTCAAAATACCAACACATAAAAAGCAGAGGACTATGGTCTATTTAGGAAAATAAAAAATACCTAACTCTCATTAAAGCATAGGTCACTATAGTTAACTAGAGATGATGCTTAGGAAGAGTAAACTCAGTTCTCCTCACTCCAACCCTCCACTGAGCTGCACCATCCCCGAGTCTGACCAAACCCAGCAATGTTGTCAATCCCTTCGTTTTCTTTCCAACACAAAAACCAAAATTCTGATACAAACATCTTTTAAACACTTTTTCATGTCTACTGGTGAAAATGACTCAGACCTTATTATTGTTAACTGTACTGACTAGAAAAGCAATCATACTTCAGTAACTGAACAGGCAACTTAAGTGACTCATAACAAGTATTTAAGGTACAGAATTGCTGGGCATGCAGCTGTACGCAAACTAGTGGAAAATCCCAATAAATACTCCTATATAAAGGAGCCCTTGAGTGATCACACTGCCACAAGTTGGTCCTTGTGAAACGGCAGGAGTTTCTCTTAAGAGCTTTACCTAACAACTGAGCAGTCCAAGGTCATGCAGGTAAGCCCAACACCTTGGTGCAGGCAGTGGCTGGGAACTCCACGTGCTGTCATTAAAGCCACATACCCTTTTGGCACTAACTACTAGATGCAAGCGAGCCATACGCTGGCTGTACACTGTATGCAATGGTGTTGCTCTTTTTTACATGAAGGTGGGAATAAATCAAAGAACATACAGCATTTTTCCTGGTCAGGTCTACAAACACAAATAATTATACATAAACCCAAATTCAGACCTCAGCTTGCCAAACGCATTTAAATCTAATGGACTCCAAAAAATTTTAACACATTTTTTCATCTACTTAACTTCTTGGTAAGAGAGATTTTTATGTTATACTGTTCTAACAGTTTTCTTCTAAGATCATTAGAGAAACTGTGCCGCAGCACACAAATATCTTACTAGCCTCTAGAGAGGAGCACCACCATCCTGTTCAGATAAAAAAAGATGAACTTGTTGCTTTGAAGGCATTTCACAGATTCTGCTTATGTCCGTAGGTAAAACACTATTAATGAGAAATCTAGTGGGATATAAACATATCCAGAGGCCAGGCTCAACTGAGCAAAACACAGCTATAGGAAAAGCTTTGCAAAAGTCTTCATGGGATTGTGAAGAAAATGAAGGTTTAAGATCCTCAACCTATCAGGTGCACTGTGAAATTCCTACACAACTTTTAGGGAGGTAGAACACCACTTTCTATTATCTCATCCTAGTTTGACATTAAAACCTTCTGAGATTTAAACATTTGAAGAGATTTTTAATAATGGTCATGAAAGCAAGATGAAGAAGGAAGAAAGAAGAGACTATAAACATACACAAGGTTACATTAAATGCTCTATTGGTATTTTAACCTACGCATGGAGCTTTTCGTTTTTTCCTCTTAATTTTACAGTGTTCCTTCCATTTAGTCAAAACATCCTTCTACTACAATGGAGCTAAAAATAACCAGCATGCTTCATATATCACAGAGATAATGTCATAACAGGAACTCCAAAGTCCATAATAAATTAATTTTATCTGCTGCTACAGCCTTCTGAAGCAAGTTCTGCATAGGTTCACCTAGCAGTCACTACAGCTTACCCTTGCAACATGACCTCTTGCGTTGTCCGAGTTGTTAGAAAGAGGACATGAAAAAGAAGCATATTTACAATTGCACTAGAAACACGGGGCTAACCAGTATTCCCAGCTGGATCCAGACAGTTTCTATTGCTGTTAGTGGGAATTCTATACACTTCAGTAAGGGTATAAAGCAATCATATTTACACAGTTGCAAATTTAGTAACTAAGTCTGAAAGACTGGCCATTTTGCAAGTGGGCATGAGGCAGAACTTTCTAATATTTAAACTGCAGAGAATATAGAAAGTATTACATCTGTCCCATATGTAATTCTGGTTCTTAACACTATGCAATGAAATAGGGGCCCTGGAAGAAAAGTGATCTTCCAGAATCCTGCTAGTATCCACAGAAGGAAGGAACACGGAGCTGACTGTGGAAAGGAAGCCTGGTAGCAGTCTGCACTTCCACAGTTTCAGAGTCACTATAGAAATACATCCTTCCTTACTATTTTACTACACAATTTTGATGCTAGAAATCATAGTAGTTCACAGACACCACAGGAACTCCACCTTCATAGACCAATGTTTGTAATAAACCTACCCGAAGCTGAAAATCGATTATCAAAAAGCTCCGAGATACCTACATGAAGTGCAAGGTTCTGCTGCTTTTATTTTGTTTTTCCTTTTAAAAAGTAATGCCTTACCATCAGCTGGTAATATTTTACTGACAGCAAAAAAAGCTGCAGAACTTGCAGGTTCTTCCATCCTTTCAGCTAGAGTTGTGACACAGTTTGGTACACAAGGTAAGTTACTAGAATTGGTGATTTTTCCCCCCCCCCCCCCTTTCTGACCAATACATCTTCTACATTAGTTGTGGTTGTTCCATTTAAAGCCCTAGTTTCTGACCTAAGTTACTGCACAAAGAGCAGAGCTTTCATTTAACCTCTCCCCTTCTTCAGTAACTCTGTGATAGCTGGGTAGAAAAAGTGAAAATAAAACCAAAGGGCACAAAGAGCTAAATAAGAACTCCAAATGTATCACTGCCTTTTGTCAGTGTCATAGCGTCTGACCTTATACATTTCAAGTTTGGTGATACTGTACTTTTGTTTATGATTACCAGATCCTGGAGATCTCCTCCCAGCTGGGAAACACATGTCTGTGTGGGCCCAGAGTTTCACACAATGCTTTTCCTGCTGAGAAGGCTCTTGGTTTTGCTCACCATTGTACTAGCTACATTATCACCAGCTGTCCTTGCATTCAACTTTCCTGGAAGCGGACCTCATTTTCAAAGTCGACTACAGCACATACCTAGTTGACCTTCCTACCGAAAGTTTTTCAAGCTTGAAAAAGACGACTGAAGGAGACATCCTCCAATTTGAATCTTTCAAGGAAAAGGAGAAACTCTCCTGATGGTAGCCTATGAGAGCCCAAACTTGCTTCTTAGAATGTTAAGGGGTAAGATAGGAAAGGTCTGCTGTAACACTCTGCATCAGTGGCAAAAGCAGTACATTATCTAGAAATAAAGAAAATACAGCTTTTAAATTGCTACTGTGTACACCTATGGCCATCCTTATAAAGTGGCAGGACCCGCATGCTGCAGAAAAGCAGGAACAAGCATATCACTTTTATCAGAATCAAGAAAGTTAGAAACTACTGTTCCAGAGCAGAAAAAAAATCCTTCATGATATTTAAGGAAAAAGAACCCTTTATGGACATAACTGTTTTCCAGATAGAACATGCTAAACCCTTTCTAATTATTCATATATAATGAATTTGGTTAAATAAATTTTTGTTAGCATGGTTTTTACAGGAGATCCCTTAGTTATCAATGCTCAAAGCCACAATTTTCTAATGTCATACTTCATGAGCCATCAGACTTACCTGTGTGCAAGAAAGACTAAATTGAACATAAAATTCATTGATTCAAATGCCTAGCTTAAGCCTGGTATTTTGCTAAGACCTGACTTCAAGATTCAAGCAGAGTGTAGGCTTAGATATGAATCTCCCCAACACAATTTCACCATGCAGCACCAAAAGCTGTACCTCAAGAAGGGTACGTTGTTCTAACATGGGAATCTGTGCCCCAACCCCCTCTTCTCCCACCCTGAAAGAGTAATTTTCAGATTCCTTGGTTTCCTATGCTGCTGTCTGTGAGAGCAATTGCAGAGCAGAAAGTAGTGGATTCATTTCAAAATTTGAGCCTCAGGCTTATACTGCCAGTTAATGGCAGTCTCCAGGCTCCGGGCACTGAATAGCTCAGCAGAGATTCCAGTGAAAAAGACGTATGGGAAATTCAGACAGCCAGCAAGACACATGCTGTTTGTATTTGAAGCACTAATGCAATCCATGAGAAGGGCTGAAAGAGCAAGCAGAGACTTCATTTATGAAGGGAGCAGATCATTCAGAAAACAAAATAGGGAACACATTTGCCCTTGTGCTAACTGTACATCAGGAAGCTCAACTGAACTCTTTATCAGCCTTTTTATCAGGAAGGCTTCTTTTTACTCCTACATGATGTTTGGAAGTCAAGATTTGCGAGTCCTCATTTACCGATTGCTAGCAAACCTCAAATCTGCAAAGAAAGATTTAACAGTAAAGTAGAAATTTTGCCAGAGTTGTTTGCAATAATTTATGTAGCCAATACTTTAAATACTTCATTATAAAACTAACTGGAATAAAGACATTTCTGCAATATTCAGTTTTCTGACTATTAGACATAGAACCCAACTGAATAAGAATTGGTGATTATTAGGTATCTGGAATTATGCCCACCATCTTCCTTATTCTGTGCAGAAGCCTATTTTTCAATTACAGTATTTCAAAGAGTAATCATCCTAGTGAAAGGAGAGAATATTCCTAAAAGGAAAAAAAAAAAAAAAAAAATTGAAAAAGTGTGGCAATAGAGGTATTTCTGGGTGTTAAGTAGATTTGGGAAATAATCTGAGCACATCTTGCCTCAGACAAAGTAGCCTGGGACAAGAAGCTATTCTTTGTTTTGATTCTATGACTATAAAGCTCTCGTGCTGCAGCCTGGACCCAGGATTTAAGTCTCCATATGCAAGTGATCAATACTAAAGATGACAATCAACAATCCAAACAATGTAACACTTACGTTCTTGTGATCAATTGATTCTGCAGCCTTCGTTATTTCATCCAGACACTTTCCAATGATAGGGATCACTTGGCGGTCGACCTCTGCGAAAGTTTTCATAGATTCACCTATCCTCACAATTCTTCTTTCCTCCATCTCTTGTATTTTCTAAAACATTAGATTTCATTCAGATCAAATATCAAGATTAACTTCACAGTTTCAACCAATTTTTCTCCCCAGCATACATCAGCTGCTCTAAAATTTATGACTTAAAATGTATTTTTAAGAACAAACTAGGACAGCTCTTCTCATGAAGGCTCCAAGTGATATTGTTCCCCCAAACATCAAAACGACATTCTAAAAGTAATCTCTGTTACTATTACTGGGAATTTTTCAATTAACTTTTTATGTTAAAAAAATGCTGATTTGTCAAAACCCCAGCTTTAGACTTTTGTAAGGATGGCTGCTAAGGCTTTTAAGAGAATTTCTGCAACAATAAATTCCTTCATTTTCTGTGCATGTTCTCAAAGATCTTATTTTCATTCCACTGCAGAATCCAAGCAAACAAAAATCTTGATATCTTCTAGGGAAAAGGAGAAGGGGAGACAACTTTTGGTTTACAGGCAGTTCTATACATCATGTATTGTTCACACTAGGGCTTCTCAACATATGCTCCCTGTTGCTCAATGGATTCAGTGCCACAATCTCCAGCATCTATTCCATGGGCCTCTCGTTTACAACAGAGGGAAACTGGATGTGGCATAACGCCATTACGACAGATTATAACAGGATACAGAAGGGCATGAACAGGAATGGCCTGTTTCACATTAGACTGCAGGAATCTTATGGAGCATTGTCAACTTAAAAATCTCCATTGCCTTGACAGATCCACAAGCAACAAATTCTTCACAAAAAAAACTTATTTCAACATCTAAAAGAAAGCACTAGAGCTTACTGGTGCACTGGTAGTGAAAAGGATACATCTGCAGTACTTTAAGCATGCTCACCTACAAATCAGAGCACTTACCAGATCTAGCATTGTATACAAACATATTGCAAAGATTTTATATCTGATGCCAGGGATAATTTATCTCAAGACATTGGTTTGAAATACCATGAAGCAAAAGAGGAGGTGTCCATTTAACTATGAAGTTCCAGCTATGCATAAAAAAAAAAAAACCTATTTGCTACACAACTATCAGTTATTTCTCATCAGATGATAAGCATGTGACATTTTCTCCCTTAAAGAGGTTGTATTTTCCACTTCTGATACTTATGACCCATTACAATGGAACAGTCATTTAGAACTTCTGTTCTACTACATTAATCTCTCTTTGTTCAGTCAAGCACAAACTCAGATCTTCAGTCAGTACAAATCTGATGGCTTTTTTGTTCTTTCTCTACAGTCTTTCTCTAGGCATCCTAAGACATAATCAGCAAGCTTGCTTAAACCCTTTGACATTCACTACTGCAGAATTATTGTGGTTTAAAGTTAAACACCTGTGAAGTCTGATTTGAAGATAGGTTATAAAGGGCTGTGAGCCTTTACAGATGTAATGATGCCCAGCTGACTCCTGCCCCAACAATGCAAATAATGCTCTCATTCCCCAGCTGCATGGACACAAGAGTTTAACAGAGCAAGACGGTGAGGATTCCAAAGACTACGGTAATCTGTCATGACAATTAAATGTCACCTTCCTCATATATTATTATTGATCACGTGTTATCTAGTCTAAGAGAAAGGGACAACTTATCCTACCAAGCTCTCCATCTCTTGGGTTGACAGACTGCACATAAAATTTGCTAACAGCAGCAAAAATCACCAAAAAATAAAAGACAGTGTCATAGAATTGAGGTGATGTGCAATACGCCCCTCTGTTCTTACCACAAGATTATGAGCTACTCTAGGTTAGTGCCAGTGACCCTTACCTGGAAGATGTTTGGTATGTGTGTGTAGTAATGATCATGTTGCTCACTGTTGAACTTCTGTAAAGTGGAAGAATACTCTGCTTTGCTGTCTTCTGCCATTTGATGTCGCAGCTGGGCTTGCTGTCTTGCCTAAAGAAATGCCAAAAGAAATTCGTAATTTATACTACATGGAAAGAAATTGCATTGCATTACTCCTCATCTTACTATCCTTACCACTAAGCAGCACAAGAATATCAGCATATGGGTCTCTGAACACTTCATCTTTTGGTTTACTCCTATTTTGTGAAACAGTTCATCTATGTCAAGCATAAGCCTGCAGTGTGCACACCGCTGCTGTTCTTTTCTTGTGTTACAACTTGCTACTTCCATGAACCATTTTGCATCCCACGAACAACCTCTGTATGTAAAACACCAGAACAAGTTTGCCCCTCTACTAGCCCACTTAATGGGCATGCACATTTTCTGTATGCTTGTGGACACTCTTCTTGCTCCATCGCATGCCCTGTTGGATGGCACCAGCTTTTCTCTAATGAACTACTTACCTGTTGGCTAGCAGTATTTTGGGGGGAAAGGTTAAGCGACAAAAAAAAACCCCAAGCAGTTTTGTCTCATTTCACATGCCTTAGCCAACATAATCATGACAAAACATCTTAACTCACGCTCCCACTCTACTCTCTGCAAAGTCCTTTATCTACACCTCCTTAAATAGCATTGGCACGAAGTGCAGAAGGAAAGGGGAGCCTGAGTAGCAGCTGAGACACGACTCCTTATTTTTACCCACACAGATGATTTGCTTTGCTACCCAGCATAACAGAACACTGGGCAATTAACCTCACTTCTTTACCTAGAACAATCTGTCCCTGAGTGACCCTTTTGTATTTTCTTATTCCTCCCCTTACAATTCTGCTTCCCAAGGCTTTCTGTTATGTTTCACTGCCCAGTATTATTCCCTTACTGTCTATCCTATCTGTTTATTTTAGTAGCCTTTTCCTTTCTTGCTGTTGGCCTTCATACAGCAGCTCTTCCTTCTCTACCCTTCCTACGCAGCTCCCTGTACCCATACGCCTTCACTCGCTGTCCTGTGTCCACTTGTTGAAGCTCACCTCCCTCCCTCTTCACATCCACCCCACTGGAGCTCTGCTGCCCACCCTGCACCCACACAGCCCCTCTCCACCTTGCCCACTCCCACCTGCCCCAGCAGAGTGTGCTCCACAGCTGTGGACCAAATGCTTGCTCAGGCAAGAGCTCTGTCATTGATTGGAGTGAGCTCAGGACTTGGCTTTGTAAATCTAAACTATCCTGAGTTTGCACGCATTTTTTCAGCACTCATGGAGCCTCCTCACGCGCCTCAGCCAACCTAGCCTTCAACAGTGCTGCGAGAGTCCAGAAAGTGTTATGTTCCAATCATTCCCTCAATGTCAGAATAACCCCTTTAAGAAAGGAGAGAGAAAGACTGTTTTAAAAATTATTTAAAGCATTTTGGAGTGTTTCAGGGAAAACAGCACAACAAATAATTTTAGCATATTCTAAGTGGGCTCCCACTAAAAACAGTTCAGAATGGGGTTATTCTTTCAACTGTTCCAAGCAGACAATAGTTTCCTGACAATAAATCCATGAAATACCAAATCATGGAACATTTTAGTAATCATAACTGGAAGGTAACAAATTCTGCCAGAAGGTTTCAAATCTCAGTTTGCAAAGAAGTGGGCTTCCCTCCCGTTTGTCCAGCTCACACATCTCACCTAATAATTTATTTCACCTCAATTCAGCTATTTCTTTTGCAAGCACAGTCAATTGTAGGAATTTCCTAGATCCCCCTTCACATTCTTTGTACAAAAATAATTCAAGCACAATGAGAAAATGCTGGGCACTGAGTGCATAATAGGAGATGAAACAGTAGCATCAAATGGAAAAGACTGCGACTATAACCAAATAAATCAATCCAATAAAAGAAAAGACAGACTTTCAACTTTGCTTGTTCCCCAGGAGTTTTAACTGTCCACTAACTCCTGTAAAGGATGCATATATAACTTCAGAAAATTTACCTGCTGCAATGAAATTCCAAGAAGCCGTATCAATCATTTTTCTGCCCAAGTCCTATATAGCTTACTAAACTTTATCATCCACACACTCATATATAGCTATATTAAATATGAGTGGAAAACAATATAGCCTTGTACTACAAACACAAATTTACCAGCAAACAGAGTCATCCATGGAAAGGCAGACAGCTGTAAGAGTAATGTATGCTTGTCTCCCAACCCCTTCCTCAAGCCCCAGCTGCTACAGATCAATATCCATTTGTGAGGCCCATTCTCTTCACCTACCTAAGAGCAACCCATTGTTTGAGCTGACTTCTACAACAGCCTCAGTCCCACTCATACAGCTGTCTTTTTTTTTTTTTTTTTTTTTAATAGTGCAACTCAGGAATTTGTCCCTTGACTCTATTGTTGAAGCAGAAAAACAAGAAATCCATTATTACACATTTCCAGGCAGATCCAGCAAACATTAAGCCATCAGAGTTCATTTTCATGAGCAAGCTCATTGGCTGGATATGAGCAAAGTAACTCTGAGCTAAATGTATACAGTAGATGCTCAGTTTCCAAAGCGATCTTAACTGGCCCCAAATAAGAGGAGGCAGCAGATGAGTAAGTAAAATTGGGTACATTCCAAAACCAAGAATTTTTGTATGAGAGCCCCAGTGATGTTTTGTTTCTCCTGGCCATTTAATGCATTTGGCAAGCTTCAAACAGTTTAAATATTTCTCCAATGAGGTATTTGGATCTTAAAATAAAATAAAAAAAAGTCTAGAATTTTTTTATTACTTCATTTGAGTATGTCACTCACTCTAATATCATCGCTTCTAGTATTAACAGAATTGTATTTTATAGTTAGGTTCCTGCAATGTGCTGAACCACAGAATGATAAAAATGAGTTGATGACATTAAGCTTCACATTCAGAGTAATGGATGCAGTGGCCTGGAGCTGCACAGAATCACAAGAGCTATTTCAGGAGTAATTTATAGTTGAGCTTTACAGAAAATAAATTTTTGCCTTCTTTACTGCTCACTTGTGTACGCAAACAGCTTCAGAGAAGGTATTTTTTTGGCTTCTTAGAGTTAATGTTAAAATATTTGCTCTGAACAGTATTTTCAGGAGGAAAGGCTTTGGAATAACTGGCCTCTGGAAAGCCAGACCATGACTTCAGATACAAGAGAATGATACTGTGATGCAGCTTTCAGGCAACATACCCTCTCCTTCAACTGGGCAGGGATGACTGAGCAAGAGCCCATGTTTCCAGCACCACATGCAAAACCACGATCCAGATCATCTACAGACTGCCAGATTACTCAGTTGTAAGAGATGTCAAGGCTAGGTACTTGTAATGCAACAAAAAATCCCCTCCCCTCTTGAAAGGAAGAAAGAATGAGGTCACCTTTCAGCATCATGAAAAAGCAGAAGAGAGTACATACATTTGAGGTATTTGCGGGGAGAAGTAGAAAAGCAGTTTGCTTTCAAATGCATGCTTCTGCACACATTTGCAAAAGATACACAGATTTCACACGTCCCCCTCCCCCTCCCCAAACATACCTTTGTAACATCTTTTTGTCCCCAAATAAACATGCACAGTGTATATACATATTGCCTCCTCTCCAAAGTCTGTTTTTGTTAAGGCAGTTCTTCTCTGAACTCATACAGCAGGCAACAAAACCAAAAGGTCACATATGCCAATGCATGTCTCATCAAAAAGCACTCCCAAGAACAAATGACAGCCCAGTATCTGCAGCACCATTAACCTTGCAACAAGCATATAGGTAAACTTCAGCTTTCCACCGCCAGGCAATCAGATTTAAACACAATCACACCAGAGGAGTGTTTTCTATAACTAGCTGTGTTAGTAATAACTTTCAAAGCATTGATTTTTAAAAATCAGTAGAACTGTAGCTGTCTTCAGTACTTTAAAAAGGAAAAAAGAAAAAAAAAAAAAAAATCAGGCCTCAACAGCACTTACCTTAACACTAAACTCAATAGCCATATGAACTGGCAACACACACTATGGCTTCTCTCTCTTCTACAACGTAGCAGGAAAAAAAACAAACATCATTCTCTCAAGATTATTTTAACCACATTTCCTGCAGATTTTCTACCTAACCACTGAGTTGCAAAACCCTGACTTTCAAACAGCATCAAAAGTTAGTTCCAGATGTTTAGATGACTCTACCAGGAGTCCGGAGATGACAGGTTCAAGCTAAGTGAAAGATGCCAGGGTGGGAAATTGATGCTCTAAAATCTTTCATAACTGAAGTATTTACAGAAGGATTTCTTTCCCCTTTAAAATAAGAAATTAGAAGATCGTTAACCCTGCAACGCTTTTACTCCAAAGTAACCCATGTTAGGGAGATACATTTAGTCTGAACCCACTCATCACCTGCTTGAAAAATCCTGCAGTTTAGCAACATGATGCAATTTAAGTAATCACTGCGTATCAGAATGAGACAGAAGAATTGCAGACAAAGGAAAGTTCTCCATAGTCCTTGCAAACATGCAGTACTAGTAAAGCTTTATATACTGGTCTGAAATCAGTCCTAGTACTTTATGCCTTTGACCGGCAGCTGGCAAAGCAAAATTTAACAGAGAAAGGGGATACGGACATCTTTGTGATGGGCACTGTGGATCCTGAAGGTGTGAGAAAACTATAGCAAGCTGCTATGCATTACATGCTGCTTTCAGAGAATTCAAAAAATAAATCCTTGTGTAGTGTTACTTGCATACACCTTCTCCCCACAAAATCCAGTTCGATATGAAAGGCAACTGGTGATTAACTGTAGGAGAAGTTTTTAAAAAACAAGTACACTTTCTGCCATTTTGGTCTCCATTACAGAAAAGAATGAAGGATATTTTGCTGAGGACAATTTTCTAAGATGCATTCCAGAAACAGCAAGAGGGTCAATAGACACACTGTCTTCTGGGTTTACACAGACAAAAAAATGCAGCTCCTCAAGGCTGTTATGGTGGGAGTGATATGAATAACTGAAAAGGGCAGAAAAAAAGCTTTGGCTGCTATTCAGCTGATCCACACTAAGTGGAACAGTTCAACTTCTTAGCAGTCGCTCTTGTCCAGAATGGCAGAATTTCCAGTCAAAACTTTGGTGTAGTTTTCTTTCTTCTTTCTTTTCTCCCATTCCAACCCCCCTCTTTTTTTTTTTAAACCCAGACAGCATGTGAGATGCATCACTGCCAGGCCACTGCCTGCCAAAATAGATCCGTCTTTGGTAAATCCAAGATCAGACTAAAATGCAAACAGAAAAAAAAATCACCCCTGCCCCCCCCCCCCCCCAAACTACCCAATCCCTTCAAAATAGCTTAATGATAAAGACAGACTCAGAAACACTTCACCAATTTCAGGAATGCTTTCAATTGCTCACAGATTTTTCAGCTGCAGGCTCTGGTCCTCCCTCCACAGACAACCTCACATAGCCGCTCTCTGTTACGAGCGGGCACCATCACGAACAGCAGCAGGGCGCCTCTTGGTAGCAGCAACACTGGCAGCGTTTGTAGAATCATTAATAACAGTGGGAATTCTGCCATGGACTTCAAAACAGAGCCAGGATTTCAGGCTTTGATTTACATAGCCTCCAAATCAAGCTCTATTGTTTACTATTTTACAACAACCCATTTGGTCTCTCTGAACTGGCAAGCAGAAAAACGTTTTGAAGTTTGCTTTCCTGAAAGCAAGAAGGTAGAATGGGGGGTGCAAAATAACAGGCAGGAAAAAATCCAAGAAAAAAATCCTTACTTTTAACATTAAAAGAGATGGGGGGGAGGGAAGAAAAAAAAAAAAAAATCTAAGAATCTGTGGATCTCCAAAATCCTTTGGCTGAATATAATATACAAATGAGCAAACCAGTGACATGAGGATGGAAAAATCTTCATTACCAGTTCTCAGAATTGTGATCTAGTGCAGTCACATTGTGCATAATTGTGCCAGACTATAGAAGTGCACACTGACAAGAGATATACCAAAGCAACCAAACACCACTGAAGCTCTGACAAGAAAGATGGACCAAATTAATGGAGCTGGGACAGTAACACAGTAAGCATGCTGCACAAGGCTCTAGCACAGCTCTTTAATTGCTCTGGTCACATCTGCACTATTTAAAACAAACAAAAAAGATACCATATTGCAAAAAGGACTCAGCTAACCGTGTCAGTCCTATACTCATATGACCAGTCCTGCAGCATGACTAAAGGCACGGTTGCTTGCTGATTAACAGAGTCTGACAGCTAGAAGTTACTTGACATTTTACTTAAGTGAACCAGCCCAAGACTTCAGTTGCCTGGCTTTAGACTTCAGCTCTGCTGCAGACTCCCTTGCACAAACTTGAGTGCTACATTTTCCACATATAAAACAAGTGTATAGCTATTTCTATCATGTCCAATCAATTGCCTCAACTTAGTCTGTAAAGTATTCAAAGCAATCTAAACGTTGTGTAAGAGAGGGACCATTACATAAGAATTAAGAACAGCAGCATGTGCCACCGTGACACGTGCCAGAGAAGCACCTCTCAACACACTGCTCCAAGGCCCTAGTGAAATAACTGCCTTGAATCCGAAAGTTAGCCTCCTTGCACTGCCATTCTCACATCACGAATACTAAATATCCAAACTCTCTGGGTGCCGAAACTGCAAATCCCCACTAACATCCAGTACCTTGCCACACAGCTCAGAGAAATGCAGTTCCACGAGGATGCCTAACAAAAGTCTAGTTTATTACAAAAGAAGGTGTTCACAGTGGGCGCAAGGCCATGTGGACTTGAGGGAGGAGGTAACAAGAAAAGCTGTATTCAGAGCAGTGGTCAACAATGTTTAAATGATTTCTGGAGATCTGTTTAGTTGTACTACATAAGCAATTAAATACTGTGGTGTATAAATGTAAGTATTGAATATAAATAATGGAAATTATTTCTTGAATATAAATAATGGAAATTATTTCTTGAATATAAATAATGGAAATTATTTCTTGAATATAAATAATGGAAATTATTTCTTGAATATAAATAATGGAAATTATTTCAGGACTGTGTAATAGATTGCTTAGCTCACACTTTGAATACTGGGCACAGTTCTAGTCATCTCTCTCCAAGAAAGAATTTACAAAGACGGCCAATGCAGAATGGATAGTCAGGGTTGAAGTAAGTTACCCATATGAATTTGCTAGCCTTAAAAGCCAACTTTATGGGTAAAATACATTCACTGAAACTGAACAACTTACAAACAATAAGCTAAATTCTGAGGTCTCTGCTTTATTTTCCCTTAGTTCTTAAACAGGTGAAGATATCTGTTCTAATATTTTGACCGAGTAAGAATGACTATAAACAAGCTTTCCAACTGTATAGCATAAACCAATTGCTTTGCATTAGCTAAGAATGCTGGTTATATTACATTTCTGATTGAAACTGTAGTTGATCCTTAATTCAGAAGTTGCTCTTAAGCCTCCCCTTCACACCCCCTTTCCCTCCCTGACTTGTTTGCTCCTTTAGCAATCTACCTCCCAATAGAGTTCTATTGTTATGAAACTCAGTCAAATTGCTATGTAGAGCATTACTGCAGAGGAGTACTGCTAAGAGGAAATGTAAGTTCAGATGGATTTCCTTATCTTACACTAAAACCGACTGGTGCTTCTGTTCATTGATCTCTTAATACTAAAACACAGTGTATGCATGGGATACATACAGTTATTTATTAAGTTTTCCAGCCACTCCTGCTGCAGTCTTTAAGTCTTTATTGACTAGAAATCAAACCTCCTGAATTCGTCATGATTCCAAAAGGGAAACAGCTGCTATATACAGTGTCACAGACAGCAGGTTGTAAACAAGGCTTACTCTTCCAGAAATGCAAATGACTGTCCTGAGGGACTCCCTGTGTTCACACACTATATCATCTATTAGGAAAGAAGCAGTTCAGGAAGGAGATAGGGGTCTGCACAACCCAGAGAAATAACGTTACCATGAATCTAATGGCCTTAAATCACGTTACAAAGACTGCATTTGAATTGATGGGAAGTTTGACCCACGTCACAAGCAAAGACACAGAAGGGTTTAGCCAGCTCCATCTGTGGAGCAAAAGAAAAGCAGCTGCCTAATCAAAGTACATAAAGCTCGCCACCACATAGAGAACATGGGAAAATCTTATGCAACTTCTAACTCTCAAATAACAAATGCACAGGCCAGGCTCTCTTGCACTGTATGTTCAGGACTGAGCCTTACGCACCTTGCCTGCGTATTTCACTGAGACACTACTGCTGCTGCACTTTTATAAATTCACAGCAGAGTATAGCAAAAGCAAAGCCCCTGGAACTATTCACTGCAATAAGTATTTGCCATATTAATGACACAAACACCGTACAGCTTGTCCACCTTCTAACACTACCTTTGCATGGCATTACATATTTCAAAATGCTGAGAAGTTCATTATGTCAGTAGGTGCCTCAAGGTGGGCAGGAGGAGGGGATACAACAAGCCCCACTGTCACAGGGCAGGTAACTCAGCATCTGCTGAAAAATTAGGCCCATTAAGTAGTTATGGTCTGCAGAAGGCGGGCACCCACAATCTGAGGTTATGCTGCAGAGTTTACTGCTGACAGTCTTAACTGACTAAAACCTCAGTGACGCACGATGCAACAACACAGCACTGAGCTAGGGATGCTCCTCTATGGTTTGTCTGTGGGGCTGCAGTGATGCACGCTGCATCCAGCTCCGTTGTGACTTGACTGCTGTTATGACAAAGCATGCTGTAAACTGTATGCAGCATAGTGCTGCAACACAGATCAGAGATTTCTCCAGAGCCCAAGTAAAAATAGCTTAGTGCACCCTTCATTGTGAGGATGAGTAAATTCTTAATGAAGAGATTTGCATCCCGCAGCACAGCAGCCTACAGGCTGGAAAAGCAGTTTACCACTTGACAGCACAACTGCGTTTGCACAGGCAGGAAGATCAGCTTATTCCAATTTCTAAGTAGCAGTATTTCTACATCTATGTTCAGTAAGACTTTGCCAGTGATTCAGCTCATGGCTACCCAAGGCAATGTAAGTGGTCGTATCTTCTATCTGTAAGGAGGGAGACAAAGACTCTCCACATTGCATTGGAAATGATGGTGAGCACCCAGGGAACGTGGCGTAAGAAAAGAGAAAAAGAAACTTCAAGCGTGAAACGCCAGTATCTCTCCGTAGTTATATTTACAGATGAGGAATTAATGTCATGCTGATATTGTTATGAGATTTTATGTCTTTAGGCAATTCTTAAGCTATTCAGGGACTCCAAAAAAATTCTTTGATACAGCAGACATAACCTGATCTGAAGGTCACAGAGCAAAGGGGAAAGCCCCTAGAGATTTCAGTAAGCTTGAGAATACTTCTATTTCCCTCAGTCTCTCCACTCAAAACCAAAACAAACCCAACCAACCAAAAAAAGGCCAGTACATCTAAAATTCGTAAGTATCTCAGAGTCAGCACAGGAATAGAACTATCAACTTTTTAATTTCTTTTGTTTTTAGATATGACATAGGATTGGGCAGAGAGGAGATGAGGTAATGGAATGATAATTCTGTAACAATAATTTTGGATAATTTTGGAGTAAGTGTGATTTCAAACTGACACCTGGCTGACTTGCAACAAGCTCAAGCAACTATAAGCATCTAAGAAAGCAAATTCAGTAGGAAAACCCCTCTGCCCCAGAAAAGATGTCTGAATATCACAGGATACAAATAAAATCTTAATACAAGCTCATCGGGTACAGGTTGAAGATTTACTAAAGATGAGTCAGTCAAAAACCCACAGCAAAACAAAATACCCACCCCATGGTTTTAGCAGTGTCAGAAGCTTTTTGACTTAAGAGAGTTAAGGTCAAATTTGCGCTTTATGTCTTTTTCTAAATCTACCACTACTAAACTACTTTCTAAATCCACAACACATTTACATTAATCTCAAAACAACTTAGGATGGAACCTTCCTAACATAACAGGAACAAAAATCAGAACGAGGTGATGAGCCCCGACTTCAGGACAGCAGTTCTGCGAACTCAAATACAGTTCATTTTTTACTGCCCAAAGCTGAAGTTGTTTTCTTTCAAAATTATTACCGAGGATGCCAACATACAACTGTGCTACTCTTCAGCAAAGGGACAGATCCTCCCTGACACCGAGTACCTCAAACTGCTGTCCACCCCCTCAAACTACTGTGCAAATCAAGAGGCAAAGCATTCACCCCTTCCCATGGTTGGCCTCAGCCACTTCCTCTTTAAAAACAGATTCTGAAAAGTCTACTTTGAAAATAAACCTTTAGAAAACCAGCTGATTTTTTTTTTTTTTTTTAATTGCAAGAAGTCTGCAAAGGCACCACTGGGTACCACATTATCCCATAAAGATGTCAGCTTTTTAGTGATTGCAGCTCTAAAGAGAAGGAACAAACAATAGAGCACTTCCTTATATGTACACCAGCTCTGCGCTGGTGACAGAGACCATTTCCCCAAATGGGCAAAAAATTGAAGCAGCTCCACTGTGGTTTTTGAAAGAGAACTGCTTTACAGCACACATCCCACTGCGACCCAAATGAAGCTAAAGCTTACAGTGATACCTGCAAGGCTTCCCAGTATTAGCATCAGCATGTTGCACCATTTACTTAGTTTATAAGGATATTTTCACAGTACAGCTTTCTGCAGCACAGTAAGCTTCCTACCCTGACTCTGCTAAACTGAACTGACAAAACCTTTGTGCCAAACTGCACTTTGTGTTAACACTTAAACATCTCTCTGTGAATGTCGGCTGCTGGTAATTTAGAGGCTCAGTATGAACACAGGAAGGGAGTTCAGGGGCCCTAGTCCACTCTCCTTTGATTCCTGCATAGACTGTGACCACTGCAGAGACTGAACACAGCCTTTCGCTCCATGTTCCTACACCAAAAAAGGAGATGGGAGGAAACAAAGCTAAACACCCTGCTCTCTCCAAGAGCAACTACCAGACCGGCTGGCTGCAAAGATGATCGAGCCCATACTGGCCGCAAAAGCGGCACAAAAGGCACGTGCCTTCTGCATATCAAACCTGAGCTGGTCCTACAGGAGGAGTTTGGACCTAGGTGCAAGATACCCATACCGCACATCCAGCCCTGCCTCTAAGCACACACCCGAGACCCTTTGCAAAACAGTCCTGGAGAAATAAGGGGGAAAGTAACTCTTAATTTGCTTCTCTGCCACTATTCTGGTTACTTAATCCTAGCAAATTGTAGGACCAAGAGTTATTCCTTAGGCAAGGCCGTGTTAAGTCCTTGTTGCTGGCAGCTCTGTCACAGAATTTCCTGCTGCAGTTGTCAAAGGCTACAATGACTGAAAGCTTGAGAGATGAGAGCATTTCAGAGCCTCATACAGCTTAGCATTAGGTGCATCAGGGAATTGCAGCTGTATATTCTTTTGATTGCATGTGTCACTGTGATCACTGCAGAATTTTAATTCCATTACTCTATAATGCATGACGCAAAAAATAGCTCTAGTGCGTGCTCATAATTGCAGGTACAAGCTAAAGTAGCCAAGGTGACAACCTCAAGCCAAAGAAACGAGGGGAACTGATCCCATTGCTTGAAGAGCACCTTGTTCCATCAAAGTGAATAGCATTGGCTCTGAACACAGCCAAATTGTCTGCTTTCCGGGCCAGACAGATTTTTGGGTACTTTTGGGAGTAGGAATGCAGCAGCCAAGCCATAAGGGGCAAGAGAAATCAGAACTGCTGCAATAGGAGGAGGTAAAGTCATCATATTGCTTCATTTGAAGCTGAGCAGTTTCTGCATCTCCCTGGAGCGAGTCCCCAAGAGCAACGCTTGGTTAAACAATATCCTATTTTGCACTTGGGAGTTATGTAAGAGCGGTCCCAGTCACACGGGCAGAGGGAAGCAAAGAAAGAGCATTATTCACAGCCTGACATGGATGAACCCAGTTTAACACATGCACTTGGAAAACACTGTTCTCTCTGTTCAGTAATATTAGTTCACATTCCACTCGTTTTGATAACCTTTTCCTTCTCCATCTATGCCGCTGACTGACTGGAAAGTCGACTAATGCCTTCTCCCAAGATTAGCCAACACACATAACTGCAACAGATTTATTTTTTTTCCTTTCAAGATACCACTGACCCTCATTTGGTAATAAATAATTTACAAATACATACAATAATAAGCTAGAGAAACTTTGAAGGGAAGCCCCTCTGCTTCACTTTACAGGGAAAGAGCACCAGAGTAGGGATTTCTTCCCAGAATTTACTTAACACTATCAGATTGATACACCACTAATATATAGTCTTTCACTCTGACCTGAAAAGGCCACCCTTAGAAAGGGATGTAAAAGGAAGAAGTTTCAGCCCTCTATTTCAAATAGTAAGTCACATCTCTGTATCCCTTTGACACGGCCTCAGCTTTGAAAAATATCTAGGGCAAGTCCTAATTTTATCTACGAAAAAAACGTATTTTAAAATCACTTTATACAGATAAAGCAGAGATGATTCTCCTCTGTCAGAAAAGCCCACATGTGGTGTTAATCTTCAACAATCCTGTACATGCATTCATCTGTAAAGTGCCCTGGCAAATCCAGAAGGCAACAAAGGATCAAATCTGCATGGTGAATTTACAACTAATAACCAAGCAAATTACAAGACCACAGAGATATTTTTCTCTTTGATATGCAATAGCACTTCAGGGAAATTTTCTGAGCTGCTTTTTCATTTACTGTCCTCATTTCTAATAGCATCCTTGATGCTATCTGCTATGCAACCTCCATGATGCTCAGCATACTAGAAACATCTTAAGATCCCACAGTTGTAAAGAAAAATTTGTATACAAGAGCTTCCTGGGATTGAATTAACTGAGAATAGAATGGAGCAGACCTCTTGAGGAGCAAAAGCTACATTTTACAAGGGCTATCTTGGACTAGAAAAGATTCCTTACCTATAATTCAGTTTCCTTTCCTGTCCCTGTAACAAAATGTTTGGTATATTTTCAGCTGCCCGCCCCTTCCTTTTTTTGGTTGCCCCCTTTTTTTTTTTAAAAAAAACAAAAACAAAAAAACAGACCTTTTCAAATGTTCTGGCTACTTTTTATCTACATGAATCAAACACACGGAAGACAAAAAACTGCCCTTATGCATTGTAATATGGCATTTTTGACCTACATTTCTGCATCGTCTGAGCAGATGTGTAACACCAAAAAGAGAAGCAATTTAAACATGCTTTCTCCCTCTCCATTGCTTCCTTAAGTTACAGGTACATCACTGGACTTGGACATTTAAACTATAAGCATCCTTCTGTACATCCAATTTTGAATCAAACTAAAGAAAGAAAATATTTCAAGTTGGATATGCCGAAAGAGAAATGTGTGTTTAAAATTAAGCATCAGTTCAAAAGCTTCACTGAATGGGGTTCAATGTATAAAAGCCACAAATGACTCTGCAACCAGACAGCAACTGAGATATGAAAATAAAAGCTACGTGCCATCTGTGACAAGCATGGTTTCCAGGATTCTGCATAACATAAAAAGCTGTCCTGCTGTAAACCTAGGACCATGAACAACAATCCTGGTAATACTTCATTGCAACCAATGACATCAGGACATCTTCAAAGTGTTGCTCAAAAGGCAGAAAGTTTAGCTCTACCTGAATCACAGAGCAACCAACAGGTAACTGCAAGCACCCCTCAGGGAGCCCTCACAAGCTTGACTGTCACAGAATCTGGGATGTTAGTTAAAACTGATTTTGCATAAGCTCATTTGGGGCCATGTCAGCTATGTTAAACTCAGATATCACCTTCCTGAAGAAAACTGACTGTATCTGTTTAGAATTTTTATGCAAATATAGGTCTCTGCAGAGATCTCCCTATTTTTAATTAACCTACAGACTGACTTAAGTGAGCCATTAAGCCTCAGAAGGTTTATCCTACCAGTGGGATTGAGGAACTAAACCTATCACATCCATGTTTACAAACAGTCTCTCCACCCTCTGGCTCACCTTTTCAACATCTGCTTTTGTAACATTGATGTCAGCATCCATTTTCTCAAAATACTGCTGTGCTCGATCAGCTTCTTTGCAATCACGTTCAAACCGCCTTTTGCTCTGAAAAGGAAAAATGGAAGCCTTCATTATGGGAAACAAACATGATACCAAAGTCTACCTAAAATCAACACCTGCCCCTAAACTGATCTGCTCTAACAACTGTCAGATTTTAGAACTCACTTGTTTACGTTGGAATACATCTCCGTACTAAAGAACTTCAAAAAACAAAGTTACCAGAAACACATTTTTTGTTCCATTCTTCAGGCTGCTTGATTCTACCAACATCACTAGTATTTCAATATTTTTCCCTGTTAGCATCTCTTCTGCTCTCGTAGACCAAATCACTCCCTTCCAACACTTAACTCCCTCGTTTTTATAATGCACAAGGGAGTTACTAAGGTGCATACATTTGTGAGTAGGACTTTTGATTACTGATGCCCCCTTTCTTTATCGTTTCCTCTACTTACAATCTCACTTCTCATTCATCACATGAATGACAATTCCAATGTATTTACTTTTGAGAAACGGCACCTTACTCAAGAGATGTTCCCATTCAATTTATTCATGCAGTATGAAGCTATTCAGCTTACAGTGGAGTATCTGAATAGGACCCTCAGGGACTCTGCATTTCCAGCAAAGGTTAGCACACTTTTCAAGTCATATCAAATAAAATGCTACTCATGATCAACACAGATCCCACAGAAAGCCAAGTGTACTATTAAAACAGACTTTTTTGTGTCTACCAGCGTATTTAAGACAGCGCAGTTTTAAAAATCCCACTTCTGCAGCTTTTATCCGTACACCCTTCTTTTTCCAAATATAATGTTTGGAACCATGTCTGTGAAAACAGTATAAAAATGACTTAAATGTCACATCTGAGGAAGTTTCCACTTACTGCTTCAAGTTGTTTCCAGCAAGTTTCAATATGTTGTTGTGCCTTTCTACCATCATGGAAGTGCTGTTTAGAAAAAGAAAAGAGAAAAAGAAAACATTTTGAACAACAAAAGAACAAACAGTCAATTATGCTCAAGGAGTTCCAGGAAAAAAAAAAAAAAAAAAAACAAAACCAAACCAGAAATGATTCTGACAGCTGTGTTGTGCAACACTGGTAAATTGAGCAGGTGTATGATGACTATCTAATGTCTCAGCAGGCTGCAGATGTATATTTGCATCGATTATAATGGTTAGTTAGACTAAGGCTAATTAATCCCTTTAGCAATTCTACCTTGTATTGTTCACTGTATCTCATAATTATTGGTTTCCCATACCAAGAAATCTGAAGCACTTTTATCTGAAGAGTATTTCTTTGGTTACTGACTGAACACTAGCTCCAAATTAAAATTTCTTTCTACATGGAATTTACCAAGACGCCCTTGATTGGCACATTCTAACAACTGGTATTTGTCCTGATTTTCATTCAGACTCAACATAAAACCCTTTTCTTCCTAGTTACTGGCTGTGTGTGTGAGGCCAGCTGTTCATTCTCTTGAGAGGTATTCAGTTCTTTGGGTCCCTCCAGAAACCCTCCTCTCCCACACACTGGGGGTGTGCGTGCGTGTGTGCACACATGAAGGTGTTACAGAAGTTTTAAATACGAGATATCAGCTACATACTAAATGACAATGAACTTCTCCTGACATGCCTTTTGGAGCAAGACTCTTAATTGCAGTTGGTTTAAATAACCGTTCTTAGCCCTTACACAATGCTCGTCACCAGAGAATCTAATATGCTTTAGATATTACACACTCTATCTTCCATACACCTCACTTTTCCTCAGGATAAGCAATTCCTTCGAGGTCACTGCATAAGTCAATGACCCAGCTCCAAACAGGGAAGGCAGCCCCCAAGTGACTGCTAGAACAGGTTGCTTACCTTACAAATCACCTTGTAAAATAAATAATACAGCAAGCTACAAATAGGAAGAGAGATGCCTTTCTGCTGTATTATTTACTGGCAATTAGGATGTTTTACCCAAATACAGGTATGGTTTCATGTAGTAAACTTGAAAAATAAAGGTCTGATATTGCCAGATAATCCCACGGCAACTCACTAGAATTCATGTATTCTCAGGCCCATGCATAATCAGACATTAGATATATCTTAAGCAACATGATACCAACAGTCTGTCAGGGTAGAAAAGCTCCGGCTTCAGAACAGGAGCCTGCCACAAACTGCCAAAGTTAGAAAAATGTGCCTGCAAGCACTTTATAATTGGCAGCTACTTGGTTTCCTACATCTTCCACTAAAGCAACTGGTATTTTCCTCTGTCAGAGGCAGGTTTCTGGAGCAAACGTGCTAGTGACACTTCCTAGCGGCGTTTCTGGCTCCACCAGACATGCCAGTAAAAAACCCCAAAACTGCAATTCTCTGTCACACCACGTCCAACAGACTTGTATTGCCTTAAAAATCACAACAACCTTCAACTTGCCTGCAAGAACAGAACACCACCACACTATCCTGAATGCTCTGGATACTATTACCTGTAGTCCCAAACACTGGCTGTTAAAGAGGGATGCTCACCTATTGTTGAACATAGCTCTCTAGCTTTAACTCTATAGCTTTAACTTTCTGGACAGTGTTTATCTCTGCACAAAAATTCTCAAAGGAGAGAAGAGAGGCACAAAGTCAGTAATGCTTTTAATCCTGGGCATGTGCCATCCTCAGCTCTGGCTCTACTCCTGCCTACCGAGGCGCGAGAGCGTGCAGCAGCCGGGCCATCGAAGGGAGCACAGCTGACAGCCTGGCACTGCCGCGCCTGGGGAGAGACACCTTTGCCATGAACCCTGATGGTGCTTGTGCAGTTCAGACCCCTGCCTACCATGCTAGGCTTCTCCAAAAACTCAGGCACCACGTTGTGACATTAAAAAACCCCACACATAACTGTAAAACTGCTGGGGTGGTTGGGAAAGGCTCCCAGTAGATCTCAGTTCCTTTTGTAGATCCCCATTTCCTTTCAACTCTGCATGTGACAGATACCGCATCTTCCTTGCCAGGGGGCTTTGAAACGCTCCTCACTTCAGGCTTGCTTTTGTAATTAGAGTTTAGGAAAACAGTCCCAAGGAACAACTGTAATTTAACACCACATTTTTCAACATTTTGCTAGTGAGCATAGAATTCGTGAAAGTCTCTTTACAGTGAAGCCGCAAGTAAAATTACTTGTCTGCCTTCATACTGCGTTTTCTGCCTCCATCAGCCTTTGCCTGCGTGCTCCCCTCTTCACTGGCTCTGATTTTGCCGGAGTGTAGGAAGGGACTTGATTTGGGAACAGCTGGCCTGCATGAAACCTAATACTGTCAATGACCCATAAACCTTAGGAAAACAACATGCCAGGTTAACTTAACAGAACACAATTGTATATAGGGGCTGAAGGATGAACTTGGAATCAAAAGCATATCAGTTAACATGACTACCCTGAGCTCACATTTTTAAGCCACTTTGCAGTTAAATCAGTAATGTAACTTTAATTTTGCACAAGCCATACCTGTTTCCAAATTTACCTTCTCTGTAAAATAAACTCTACAGGGTCCTACAAGTACACACGAGAAGCAGTAAGCGTGAGCGGTATGGTATGGCTGCATCTTGTTCAGATTTTTCTATATTTTGCCTTTTTTTTTTGAGCAGCTCTTTTACAGAAATGGAGCACCAAGATGTAAAATGGGCATTACTGAAGATTATTAAATAGTGAAACCAAGGAACCGATGTCGAATAACAATCTGATAAATACAGGTGCACCACATTTTGGAGATTTCAATGCAATATTCCCTTTTTTAGTTAGAACATTTTCTAAATATATTTACAACCCCCAATTCTTGTTGTGTTATCCTGTATATATCCTTGTTATGGGAGATAAAGCTCCACGTGATAACAGATGCAATATGTATTGAGAGCACTTCTGCTTTTGCAAATCTTTTGCCCTCAAAGGATGATTTCTGCCTTCTGAAAATTCATTTTTGTATAAAGCAACTTAAGTGTGTCCTTCAAACTAGTTGTGTATTTCTTCACTGCCCCCATTTTACGGGTAAGAAAAATCGAAACCATATGGTTAAGTGATCTGCTCGAAGTCATACAAGAAGCCTCCAGTTTCCTCAAACCCTGTACTACCTTCAACTTCTGCAAATTCATTTCCTTTACTTTACAATCTTCTTTAAGAGCAAATGTCTTGTAGCTTCTTTTTCCCCCCAAAAAATTCAGCAAAAATAACTTTAAGATCAACTCTTCCTTGATAAGATTTCAAGATAAAAGTTCCAATTTAAATCAAATAATTGGTTATTCTACACCTGATGGTTCAGCAAATAGGAACATGACAAATGATTTAGCAAATCATATGGAAAACCACCATTCTTAATTAGTCACGCACATTTCAGCAGCACACAGTGATGAATTTAGAGTAGCTGATACAATATAGAATACTACTTTTTTTTCTCCCCAAACTGAATGTCCAAACTAATGCACCTTAATCAGGCTTTCTATTTAAAAAACTCAGATTACGACCAAGATATCAAATTAACGAATCACACTTCAAGCATGCCATTAAGACATTTGCAGCAGCAGTGTTGGTTGTTCACATGCCACGATTTCATCCAGACTTTTCTGCCACATCCACAGCATTCGAAGCACACATTAAAAACATGGTAAAGTGACAGGTTTGTTTTTATTAGTGTTCGTTACTCGACCTCCCTGAATCACCTTTCAATCTATACTTATGAGTCTCAGGCTAGTAGTCACCATGCCAACTTTAACATTTCCCTGAGAAATATTTTATCCAACCATTAGACCTACTCAATAGCTTAAAACATAGCAGCATTACCCAAACTCAAACCATACTGGCTACATGATCACGACTGTCCATTTTTCCTGTGTGTTATAGCACAATGCAGTTAGGATGTCGCAGGGTGCTCTGAACAATCCATACTTGGCCGTGTTTTGACTGGATGCCTCCATCCATTCTACACTAACAGGGTAAGACCCAATAATCTAGGTTTTAGGTGATCTCACAAGAGTTGTTAAAACTTGAGAGCTTTTCAGCACAGCATTAAGTTGCTTATGTGAAGACTGTGGATTAGATCAACTTTTTTAAAAAGAACATTCATTATATTCTAAAACCTCCCAGCTCAAGGAATACTCAGCTACAGTAAAGAAAGAAGAGTTTTAGGAAGAGCAGGAAATCCACATAAAGACACACTGTATGCATGAGTTTTTTCCTTTTTAAATCAAGTCATACCAATCGGTGTGCTCTCCTTATTATCATGCTGACTGTGTTTGTAACAGCTGGGGAGAAATTCTGGCTGCCGCACAATCAAAGACAAAACTCTCATTGACTTTTGTTAGGCTCAGATTTCAGCCATGTTGATCAAAACACTGGGAGCAGCGACCGAGCTACCTACAATACAGTGCCTGTTACTGCCAACGCCATTACAATAAGTAGCAGTGGGCTATTTTTGCAAAACTTCCTTGGTATGCAAGAGGGTTTACATAGCCACACAGCTCTCGGAGCAGACAACAAAAGCATGTTAGAAGATGCCTCTTATCTTCTTCCTGACCTTTTGAGAAGAGTAGTAGAAAAGCAAGATGTAGTTAAAAGCACCTTATGAAGGACAATGCAGTCCAATAATTTTGCTGAAGAATTCCTGTGCAGTTTTAAATTAACAAATTGCCGGACTACCAGCATGACAACAGGGCTGCTTATGCTGTATCAAAAACTGACCATGTGAAATATTTTAAGAAAGGCTGTAACAAGACAGCCTTGTTTTTCTTAAGGAAGTAAACAGCAATTGATTACATGGTTAAACTTAAGATTTGCACATCTACAGTCTGTTTATATTAGAAATACTCAGAAAAATAATCTTAGTTAATTTATATGCATGGCATATGGTTCATTTGACAACATCCTACTTAAGAATTTTCAAAGGAGAGATACATGACAAGGCTGCTTCATTCTCTTTTCTGTTTTCAAACTAGATAATATAACACACTGAAAAACCTGTTACCTTTGACTTCTGTAGCTCTCAGCTCATATTGATAGTCAATATAAACACAGTCCTAGCAATGTAGTACTTCCTCCTCCAATTCAAACTCTATCTCCATTTTTGTTACAAGTGATTCCTAAAATAATGGCCAGTGTTTAAAGCATACCAGAGACGGAAATTAGAGAACATTATTTTTTCCTCAATTTTCTCAGCTCAGTTTGCTAAAAGCATTGTCAAATGTTTTGCTTTTCCTGGCTGCAAAGACAGGAAACAATCTCCTCAGAAATCTTTGTTTCCAAGAATAGCAACATGCTCTTGAGGTCTTATCGCTCTCATTTGTAATAAGAGTAGCATAATACAAGTCCTATGAATGTTGACATGAAACACATGACTATCTTCACACACGTTCATCAGCGCTACTTCTTAATATTGTGTGGGATAACCCTGTTCTCCTTTGCAACCTCCCATATGAATGTTATTCCTAACATGTACCTATCAACTAGGTCAAACCTGAAACAGGTTATATGAGTAACTGCTCAAGCTTGATGTTAATTTGACTTGAATTGTCTCCTCCTGAAGTGGTGCATTCCATAGGAACTCCAGTTACAGACCACTAAGACCAAAGTTTCTCAGGCTTCAGACAAAGACCAGATCAGCCGCACAAGACAACCAGAACTAGCTGCTCAAGCCTGCTGGGAGACGTGACAACAGAATGATGGTCAGTGATTAGCATAAACCTAAAAGATGCTGTGGCAGTAATTTTTATGGTAACTTGCTGTTTCATGCTACGTATGACAGATTAAGCCCTTATACTGGGAATCATAACTCAGAACCAAGAAACTTCTCAGCCACAGAGACAACCATGTATTGTGCTCCTCTCTCAGCAGAGCAGCACTGCACTCCTACAGCTTAGCAGGACAACTCCATGGGAGCAAAGCTACAGGGGTCCTCAAGAGCACTCTGCTACACTGGCCAACTCTTCGAGCGGTCCTGCTGAACCATCTGGCTTCACGGCATCAGGCCAGAAGGCCATGGATTCAGTGAGCACAAACACAGGTATGACAGGTTGTTTGGAGATCGTGTACCCCACTCTCAAATCCATCCTTGGGGGCTAATCATGTCCGTAAAAGCCCAGCTGTGCCAAAGTGCTCTATGAGAGGAAACCTATGGGCTTTTCAAACGGAGATCCAACATTACTACTAAAAACTAAGGTATGAAGAAAAGATGCTTGTGTTTTTAAATCCTTCAGTGAGAATAAAGGAGCATGCTACTCTAGCTTCCACCTTAGCTTCCACCTTTTCTAGTTCCCAGTCTTGTCACAACGCTTCTCTGCCACTGATCCACAACCAAGAGATGCCATCTCAACAGAATGCCTCCTTCCTCCATAGAAATGGTCTGTGACAGTCCCATACAACTCCTGCAGTAGTGAGAAAACTAGAAGAGGTACAAGTTAATGCCTGAACAGGCAAAGAAATACTTATTTCTTTAAATAGCTGCAACCTTTTAGCTGTTTCCATGTAGCCTTCATTTATGCGTATACCCACACACAACTATTAAGACCTGCATCAGATATATAAAATGTTGAATGTTAATTAAAATGCCGGCTAAACATGCCCACATGTGTCATGTACCTCAGGCCTTGGATGAACAGCATTTGCACACAGTTAAGATATGCTCTACTAGTATGGCTTTATTGTTGCTCTTTCATTTTAGGCCGATCTCTGTGGCTGTCTGGATAGAGCAAAGAGAAAGGCACATACATGGCCGATACTCAACCTCGCTCACCCTCAGGCGTTTCACAGTTTTGCACTGAGCAGGAAATGTTACTGTTGATAGAAGACATCTCTCACCTCGTCCCTCTAACAGGTTGTTGCTCTGCACTGCAATATTCAGGCTAATTCACAGAAAACGTAACTACATTTGTTTGTAACCATATTTTGTTTCCCAATCAGAATCCTTCTTGTAGTAAACAAAAGCCAATTTATTTATTTGAACTATTATTTCATAGTTCAATGTGCCCATTCAAAACTGGGAAGAGTGGGACGTTAAGTCCACAGTGGTCTCAACTTTAACCCTGCTAAATCCAAAGTTCATCTTATACCTTTCAACTGGATGGGATGTTATTATTAGTTTCCCACAAAAAATGGTTTTGGAAACTTTTGTAATAAGCACTTGTTTTTTCCATCCCAGAACAGTCCTTCACAGCACAATTAGATGATACGTACAAATATTTAACACATTTTCACTACATTTGTGCTATAGTTTGGGGAAAACCAACAAAAACTCAGTAAAAATACAGAGAATTTATTATGATCTTTCCTAAACAGTTTTCTGCATTCTTTCATTTCTTATAGCTACTACTTAACACTCTACTGGTACAACTTAACTTAATGAAATACAGCTGAAATACCTTGTAAGAAAGAGAGGCTGAACATGTGGAGTTGGATCATTGTGCAGTGTATTTATCAAGCACAACAAAATCTCCTGTAAATGCCCAGAGTTTTCTTTCTCTTTATAAGTAGCTCCTGCAAAGCTTCTACCTGGCAAAATAACTATTTATTAACGTTTAATTTTTACACCCTTCGATTAAAACTAAATAATTCTAACTCTATTCATGGGGCAGTAAGCTGGAAGTGAGTTAGTCACAGAACAACAGCTGGGGAAAGCTCAGTTTGAATCTCATCAACCTTAACTTTGAAGTTTGGCAAATCACTTCCTTTCACTGTCTCTCTTTTCCTACTACCCGCTTTGCCATTAGTTTGTCATTTCTGGAAGGCAGCAATGTCTCTTTGTACCTCTGCAGCACAAAGCACAGCTGTGCTCCAAACACACAGAGACCTTGAGGCACATCCAAAATGCAACATGGAAAAATCCATTGTGCGCTTGACAGGGTCGTATTCTGCCATCCTGTCTCACGCTTGCACGGTGCATTACGCCATGAGAAATCCTGTTGAAAACCACAGGACTATTTGCAGAACAGGGCACTATTCAGAATGAATGAACGTGGCAGAATTCCTCCAATTATTTACTTTTCATCAACACCTGAGAGCCTACAAGAAACAGAAAGTTCTCTGACATGTACACCCCCTGTATGAATACACACAGGGAGGGTGCACACACTCCACCATAAAGAACCAGACCATTTTTGCCCTCACAGTACCCATAAGGATGCATTCATTCCCCATTCCCCTTCTATCCCGACACAAAATGGAACATATTGACATCAGGTAAATTTTCTACCAACCACAGAATCCCAGTGCTGCACCAGTTCAGTCTGCAGCAAAGCTCTTGGCTTGTACTTGACTTTCATGCTTGATTGTATGGAGCCAGCCTAGCCCCAAGGGGAGGTGGAGGTAGAGGTGAAAGCAACAGCAGTAATAAGAGGGATAGTTCATGACTCCCAAATACATTTTTAGCAAAGCTGACATGAGCAACAGCTACACAGAGCAGCTGCTGCCAGAGGAGACCATGAGTCAGACCTAGTCTGTAACCACAGATCTAAATCAGAATTGTCCCAGGAATTAATTCTTGAATTTCTATCCAGACAAACTACAGTATTGAGGGTTATCCTCAGCCATAGTTAAGAGAATACCTAAACCAAGCTATCTCCTGTGAAGCTTTAAGAAAAAAAGAAAGTTCTCAGTGCTTGGTCCGCACTAGCTACATGTTTGCTCAGAAGTCCTCTTAGGTGTCACCCAAAAAGAGGGTAGCAAAAAAAACCCCCAGTACCTAGACCTTTTTTTTTTTTTTTTAAATAGAACAAAGCATGCTGAGTAACTTGGCAGGCGCAGCAATGTGGAGAAGCGTATCCCCTCACCTAAGCAATCAAAATGCTGGTCATCTTTCTCTCATGTGGAGAGTAACTGGTCTGCTTAGGAGCTCCTGTCACAACCAGCAACAGTTGCAATGGGTGGGAGTAGAAGAGCTCCAGTGCATTTTCAACCTGGAAATGTATTAACTGTTAACACGCGTGAAGTAAAGTCCAAACTCCCCTCTTGACATTACTGGGATCATCTCCTTTTCTTTTGTCACAGACAAGCAAGATTAAGACCCAAATTTGTAATACCACAGGGCCCTCAGCTCAAACTTGACACCTTTCACAGCTGCCCCAAAGTAAGGTTTTTGTGAAATTGGGGTGGCACGAAGAATGACTGCAGAATCAAGTTCTTTCCCTGAACCAGTCTGAGACATGATCCCCAACTCATTTGTGTGGCTTGGTGATAGAGGTCTTCGTACAGTGACGGGGAATTCAGTCGCATGCATCTGGCCTCAATAACCTCAAAATAAATGTGGATGGGGCATGACCTTCACATGTAGCGTAGAACTGACATTTCAGAGTTGAAGCAGCTAGCAAGATCCTAGCTGAAGATGAGAATCACTCACATGAGAGCATGGACACACTAAGATCAAGAGAATACAAGAAGAAGTTGAAGTGAGGAACTGTACTATAAGGAGTTTCACTTCACTAGACAGCTGGGAAGAACTGAAACAGCACGAGGAGCTCTCCCTCTTACATACATACATACACGCACTGTGTGTGAAAACCAGGCAGGATGTACACCTAACTTCAGTGACTGTGAGAGCAAAACAAGTCATCTGGTATGGTGGTAACACCAACGAGAACTATCCTATGGAAGACAAACGTGTAATACCATAAAGTTTAACACACTGATTGACCTTTGTTCCTAAAAACAGTCAAGTTTCACAAAAAGAGCCTTTGTCTGATTTTTCTTAATGCTTTCTGATGATCAAAACCCATCATGCAACAAAGCACGTGATCTGTAAAAATATAAAGGTAACCCAGAATCCTCCTAAGCCCCAAACCAGGCCAGAGGAAAGAGGAGGTATCTGTCTTTTGAACAACAGCACCAAACCACTGTGAATCTGCAAATCATCCCACTTGTCCAATGTCCAGACCGTCCTGCCTGTTTTTGATTAGCTGCTTCTTCCCTTATTTTCACCATTAGTAACCAGCTTATATAGAAAAGAATGACACAGGCAGCCATCAAGTACACCTTTCACAGCTGTCAAACAAATCTAACATACGTAAAAATTGCATGCCAAATGAATTTTATCCAGCATGAAAACAATGTAAGGCTTCATATACTATTAGATTCTGTGCTGCTTACAGACTATGGGCTTGTACTTGTCAAGGAAAAACAAAGAAGTGTGATTTATTTTTGTGCAACCCCAATCATCTGCTGGTGCAATTCCACTTTCGTCAATAGAGCTAAATGAGCATGAAAACAGAGTAATGCAGGCATGCATCAGACCCCACGTGTTTAAAGATCACCACCCTCATCCCCCACGACTCTATTAAATGCACAATTCCTATTGCCTATCATAGGAGTTTACTTTGGAAAGGGAAGCTCTTAAGTCCGATGTATTTGCCTGACCACTTTCTGCTATACTCGAGTTCATCTTTCACAGCGTTCTACTTAGGACACCTCTGTGTATCATTTCTATCTTCCGACTGGGAAATTACAACAAAAAGAGCAAGGGTGCTTATTTATCTCAGTCATACTGAAATCACTGGAAATTTGTACCATTTTACAGGTAATTGGACACCTGAATGACTTAATTCAAATCATACAAGACTCTGTGGACAAGAACGTGGGTCTCCCAATTCCTATGTGTGGCCCTAGCCCCAGAAGTGATCATCTTTTCTTACAGCTTATAGCAACTTGGTGGACTTGGTAGCGTTAGGTTAATGGTTGGACTCGATGATCTTAAGGGTCTTTTCCAAACTAAATGATTCTATGAACTTGTAGCATAACAGCTGATGACATATCAAGCAGTGAGCATGAGAACTCTGCCAGCAAAATTTCTGGAAATACCAAGCCATTCATCAATTTGTATCATAAAAGGTTTTGCCAAAGCATCAGCTCTCTGTGATACTTACACAACCACCACCTTCCCCTCCTGCAGATCCCAGCATGATTGATGCATTTGTGTTTCATGGTATGAAGTGAGAGGCTATGTATGAAAAATGCCTGAAGGCGGAAGCAGTTTCCTTTTCAACAACATTTGCTCATAAATGAGAAGTCTACAGGAATCAGACAAGGATTCGTAATTCATATAGCTTATATTCATGTTACAAGAACAAAACAACCAACCATGACTGACAAGTGTTTTCTGCTAAAGGCTAAGAATTATCAGCAACAGCAGGTAAATATACTGTCAGTTGGTTTTTTTGCTGTTATCACTTGACCAATATTAAAATAATTTTCCTGTCATTCACCCATTACTTATCTAAGCCATACTTACTACAAAAGTCTACAGACAAAACAAAAAAGGTAAATACAGTTACTGCTCACATTCTTTACAAGAAAGATAGCAAGTCCTCTTTCATTGTACTTAAAATGTCTAATAGATATTCCAGTCACCTTATACACCCATATAATTGAAAAGTTAGGTAAAAACATTGGAAGTGACAGAAAAATGCCATACTAGAATATTTCTTTTTTTTGCTTTGCTTATTGTACAGAGTTGATGCTGAATAACAGGTCATAGAAGTGGCTGAGAAACCATTCTCATCACAGCTATATGTAAAACATCCTTCCATGTTGCTGCCAAACTATTACGTCCCTGAAAGATTATACACCATTCTGCAAATTAAAGGTATGTCTATATATTCTACTCCTCTGTTGACAGACTTACCATCCTAACACCATACTTAGGAAAAGATGGTAATTTCCAGGACTCTGGTCCTGCACAGCACTTCAACAGATGCTTAACATTTAGTGGGACTATTTATAAATGTGGAAGTTTTGTTGGACTGAGCAAGAGTATTTTTGCACTTTCCATAATGGACCAACAGTTTGGAAATGAAATAGAATGCCCTGATGCTCCCTTGCCTTGTTGCACTTTGTTTAGTCGTTTTATACCTGTGTTATGAGTGTTTGTAACAATAATGCTTAGAATTGCTACTCTATGCCCACTTGTCGCAGGGATAAAAGGGTTCAAGACAAGGACGAAAAATCACATCTCAACTGTATGCCTTTCAGAGCTGATGACATGCAAATTAATCAGCTTTGAACATTTACTGTAGCAGGCACATAGCTTCCTAAACTACTGGCTAAAATACAGTACCAACATAAAGCTCCTAATTCTACCAGTCTTGAAGTATAAGAGGTTGAAAACCAGATTCCCCACCAACACAAAACAAGACAGACCCCGTATTTCTCATTAGAATAATTTTTTAGAAAGTTCTGTTGACTAGATCTGGCTGAGAAACAGGAAAATGTGAACTGAGATCCTAGTAATTCTTTCAATCAGTCTCAGTAATACAGTTTCTCTGTTTATTTCAGGCTTTACACAGTGCTACTGGACTCTTCCTTAAGCAAGCTTTTGGCTAACAGAGCCTTAAGCACAGATGGGTCTCTGACCTTATTTAGCAGGGATTCTCCTGAAGGCATTGCTGTCTGATCTTATAACATTTGATTCAAATGGTTCAGTGACTTGGCCAGGGCACACAACCCACTTTTTTAATGCTTGGTTCTCAACGAAGCTCATGTTGATTAACTACAAATAAATTTTGCTTAACATTGAACTCCCCTACCACTAATTATCTGTCTTAAATAGCAATTAATTGTGAATAATAAAAAATGTTCAATTACCGATTTCCTCTCTTGTTTCAGCTCCTGCACATAGCGTGTTAACTCTCCAGTGATAAGAGAGGTCATGTTCTCTGAAATGACCTCATGCTGTCCGGCATAGTCATTCATTTCATTTAAAGTGGCTAGGAAGGCTCTAGTTGATGTGTACCTGCAGAGGACAAAAATGCATTTTGCTTTTAGTCCCTTTCTTTTCAGAGAGACACACTGCAAAGGGAGGTTGTATCCTTCTTAAGCATTTAGTATTGCTGCGTGAGACTGAATATGGATTAGCAGAGATTCACGTGAAGGAATTTCTCAAAAGGAAGCCTATCCCACACACTGATAGTTGTCTGGTAAATTTATCTCGATTTAGACAGTTTGACATTGGCTCTTAAAATATCACAGTTTTAGAGTGCCACATTTTTTATCAGCACAGCTCTGGGACTTCACTGTTCACCAAACATTTCTCGTTACACTCTTTCACGTCCTACAATTCAGAGCGCAGAGTCATCAGTACACTCTACCGGGCAAAATCCTAAGCAACCAATTTTTGGCTAGCATAGTACAGAAAAGAAAACTTTTCATAGTGTAAATTGGATTTAAATCAGCTATAGTTTATAAAGTTTTCAAAAAGTTAATGAGTTTACTAACCAGGTGTTCATTGTCAACTCATATTTTTTAGGACCTTCCATTGCAAGGTTTATTTTTTGTATAAAATAATCTCTTAAACAATATTCCATGTATTATTAAAAGGAAGAAACGAACATCTGTGCACACAATTTCAAAACAGCAGATTATGTCACTAGCATATTCAGCACAGAGCCAACAGAGCTGCATTTAAATACCCCCAGCTGGCTGTGCTGGTCAGCTGGAAAACTGCAGCTTTGAAGCACTGCACTTGTACATACTAGAAAAACGATTAATATTAAATGGTAGCAGTCTGCACTGATATTATCACCTAAAGGTGAAAAAGCAAAGCAAAGAGGGAGAGATTTAGAGGAAATAGAAGGAAGTGTCACAAGTAGGGATGAAAAAGGCATCAGAGAAAAGAAACAGAAACAAAAAGAAACTAAAAAAAGAGACTAAAAATATAGTCCAGTACAAGCAGCCACATTCACAGTCAAGCTGTGGTGCCTCGAGAGAAATCTCAGTTGCAAAAGACAGGGGATCAAAGCAACAGAACTACAGACTGACAATAAGCTTGAAAACAGATCATTTTTAGACAGGCTGTCTCAAAGCAGTGTCCGAGGCACCGAAAGGTCGCATGACAAATCCCCAGACATTGTTTAGAGACATGAGGAAACTATACTGAGGTGAACACTGTATTTAAAAGGGCAAAGGATGCACAGGATCTTCTGTGCCACATCACATGAATCGTTTAACTCCAATATCCTTTTCCAGCAACGAATGATGCGTCAAAAAAGGTTGTAGTAAACTCAAAATACCCATTTATGGTATAGCTACCCAAAGGCAGATTTATTCCTAATCCCGGGTACAGACCAAAACAGCTGATGTGCTGGTAGCGTAAGCTTCCTTGTGTAAACATCAATATCTCAGGAAACAATAGCATAAATAACTGATTCCCAAACAATGTTACTAAAAAGAAATTAAAAAGAAAATGAAAAGGCTGTTATCTCTGTTAATACAAGCCACCACAGTAACTGTATACAGCAGCTTGGGGGGCTGACCCAAAAATCTAAATTAATATAATCATACAGTTGGACCCGTATCCAAACTCGTTTGAAACGTTTCAAATTTCAAGGTCAAGGGTTTGAGTCTGCTGCTGGGCTCTCCAGAGGCAGAGCAGCCTCCTGCAATACAAGGCTGCAGGGTCAGACTCGGCAATGCCTTTGTTCAACGCTGATGCATTACAAAACACTGACGTTGAGAAACTTCAGTCAGAGCGCTCTAAAGAAAAAGGTTCTTGCTCTGGCTTATATCCTGTCTGTTGGAAAAGCTCCTCCTCTAGAAAGTTCTCTTTAAAGAGTATCTTTAATTTCATCAAGGGCAGGAATGTTCTTAATGACATGTGGTCTATCATCACCTGTATCCATGTCCGCAGTGTCACTCAGTGAAGGAGCCGTGCTTTGGCTCTGCCATCGCTATCTGTGAGCGCTACATTAGTCCCATACCACCAGGGACATATAGTCCAAATACATGACTCAACAGCAGTCAGCTGAGGCCATGCAACATCCTTCAACAGCAGCAAGCCATGTGTCCATCCCTCCCAGGGTACTGGAAGTACAAACTACATCCTTCACCCTACTCTTCAAGAACCACTGGTTTCTCTGTGGTGTTGTAACATTATCCCTTTAGTAGGTTACTAATCTGTGTTGTCAGTCCATTTGAGTAATTTAATACTTATGCAGACTGCTTAAATTTCATGCTAAAATTAGCAACTGTTACTGTTCCTGCTGAAAGTAGTTAAAGAGTTTGGTCATTCACTTCAAAGAGCCAGGATCATACAGTCTGGCTTAAAGTTTTTAAGGTACATGAGAAAAAAAAAAACAAAACAAAAACCCCCAAACCAGGCATCCAGAAACCATAACATATAAAGGGAATTGAGTAGTTACAGACCAAATCCAAACTTTGAAAATCCACTCCTTACTATGTTCCATAAGCCTATTTCTGCATCTATGATTTCTATACTCTTAACTTGACTTTAAAATCTTCGGTTTACAAGCCAAATCCTAGCTGGTAACCCAAACTTTTCCCCTTCCTCCATCAATGCATGCTCACCCAGCAGTGGATCATGAACATACCTGTATTCTTCCTCCTCTTTGGAGTTCTTTTTGGGCTGGTATTTCTTTGAAAGATTCCTAAAATTAAAAATACATGTATATAAAATTAAACTTAAAATCTCCTTTAAATTAACTGGATAATCTTTGCATGCACACACATTCTGTGGGGCTCCAGTTTTTATTTGCAGTGACTAGACACCTCTTCAGAAGTATGACTGTAATTAGGCTTTTTGATTGCATTGTAGTAGCACTCAAAGAATGGGCCACACAGTGCTTCAGTCTCTTAAACTGCAATAAAGTAGCAGATTCTGAACCCAAGAAGTTCATAAATTAAGGTCATGAAGTCAATACAACCCAGTTCTGATTCTGCTGATGCACAACTCTCCTTCACCTGATCTAAAGGAGAGACCCTTTCACAGTAAAAACACTGGTCCTTAGATAAACAGGCATGCTTTAAAAACTCCACCCAGTAGAAGGTGCTACTCCATATCCAAAGGTCAGCCAGCCTATTAAAGCGTGAGTTGCTGCAGCAGATGACACTCATGGCTAGGCAAATTTACCTGCCTTTAGCAGGATGCTTTCAAGGAAGAGAAAAATCTTCATAAAGCTGTAGGAGCTGCACTGAGATGACAAAAGGGGGATCATTTTATGATTATCAACTGATGCTGGGAGAAATGTGAAATTTGATTATCCCAATTAGCACAGATGATTGCATCTCTCATTACCCTACATCCAACTAATGATTTCATTTTAAAATATTGATATGTTCTTCAAGTGATCGTATCTTGAATAAGAAATCTGAACATAACTGTTAACACATTTGACAGTTAGTATATAGCTTTCATTGTCCTGGAAGCACTGACTGCAAGCCCTTGCCAGCAGCACATCAAGGGTTTAATGAATGTGTGCTGTCCACCTGACACTCCATACCCCTTGCTGATACTTAAAAGCTCAGCATTGCAATGCATATTGCACTGCAGCACAATACAACACCATGCATCCTTTCAACGATGCAAACCAGAGAGCAATTTTAATATCTTTTCAGTGCTGCAGTACTGGGATCTCCTCTATTCTAAACTCAGCCCTATTACTATATGCTTTCCTGCAGCCTCTGCAGAAATAGAAGCCATTTGTTTAAGCTTTACAAGGTTGTTTCAGCAATTAACAATATAACATACAAGTGGTATTGATAGAATCGTTGTCTGAAGGACTACCAAGTTGCATTGACCTATCTGTGCCAAACTCTTTGGAGGACTCCCAGAACACATCCAGTTGAAAAGAAACAGCTTTTTCAGAGGTGTAACCCACTCCCTGTTGCATGCTGGTTTTACTACTAACCAGGAGGCAGCAGGGCCTCTTGTCTCACATTTCTTATTCCTTTTGTTCTCCTTAAGGAATTAAGAAGCATCTGCCCAAACAGAGTAGTAGCCAGAACCCTGGCAGATTTGCACAGACAAACGTGTTTCTCAAAATTTAAGTATCCCTACTGGAAGGCATCCAAATGAGCATCTCCTTTCCAGTCTTTGCCTTCTCTGAAAAGAGCATGCTTTGAAACAATGAACTTTTCTCTAGTTCTGTGTACACCAGCTTCAACCAAAGAATACCGGCACAGGAAGAATTCTGCAAAATGTTCTGCATGATTACAGTAAGTCTTATAAGCACTCTTCGTATGCCATGGGAATGCCTCCCTTCACACACCTGCTTAAAGAAGAAGGGAAAAAACACAAGAAAACACGCACAGAAGACTACACTAATAAGGTATTTTCACACACACTCAAAATGCACTTCTCCCTGCACTGCCATGCTGCCCCATTAATTCTGACATACACAGCTACTGTCTTGTTAATCTTTAAAGGTGTAGAAATGCTACGGAGCTGGCGCAAAAAAACCTAGACAGTATGCTTTCACACAAAAAAAGATTCTGAAAGCATGTAACAAGGATTAGCATCTGGGTTAAACATTTTATTATTGTCTATGTACTTTATAAAAGACAAAATATTTGAGTTGAGCCTATATATTTGAGTTCTTCTATTTCACCCCCCCCCTTTTTTTTAATCAAAAACATACATAGGGTTTTAAGCAGGATACACACAAAAAACCCAGAAGTATTGCTGAAGTTCAGCGTGCAATCATACAGTGTCATGACGAGAACACCAGCACTTCCCAGGTTCAAGTTCACGAAGCAATGACACCTTCAGAGCTAACTGATTAAAGAGGGAACTAATACATAAGATCAAAGACCAGCAGTAAAATAGCAATTCTGGAAAGATACTGGGCTAGCCTGCACACCTGTCTTCGATTCATGTTTCTATTTGCGTTTTACCCTGCATCATTTTTTTTTGCCTTTCCAGCTTGTTTCTCTGCTCCCTTATTTCCACTTCCTTGACATCTTGCTCTTTCTCTCACATTTATCATCCATCAGAGGTTCCCGATTCCTGAGATCTTAAGCACTTTTTTCCAATAGGTCCTCCTCAAGGTTATCTGTCCATCATCACATTAGGCAAGGCTTTTGACACACTTTGTGATGCTCAGGAGTGTGCGCGCTTTAAGATAAGTAGTGACTAGGGAAGGAGGACAACGAAACACCACTTCAGCACTCAGGGCACAGTGTCCAGCATGTCACATCCAACAGAAGCTCAAAACAAAACACAGGAACAAGTCAACACTCCACCACACTTTCAGCATCCCTTCCTTCCCAGCCTAGTATAATGACTCAATAATTATAATGTAAAAGAATTAAGTCAAATCTGAACTGGACTCTCAATCCAGGACTGATTGTAAATTGTACAAGCAGGGCTTGAATAGTGCAGGCACAATGTGCAGGGCGTGGGACAGAGTTTCCTCCACTGGTGTAAGCAGATAAATTTGAAGCATCCTGCAAGTACATAGATCTAACTTAGCACTTCTAAAAACAAAATATTACATATGTATCTGCAGAACTATAAAGAGGAAGGAGAGAAACATTTTTAAATAGAAGCAAATTAAACTTCAACAGATGACCAGGCCAAGATGTAGATAGTAAGACAGGAAGAATAGCTAGCTAGGGAGCCCAGAGACCAAGCAGAAAACACACATTTTACAAAAATAAAGTTCAGCAGCTTTACTTACACTATAAATAAAACTTTGAGTTAAATCCACAGGGGTATCTTGTGTTAACTTGTCCCTTTTTAATAGTATGTCTGCATGTTATGACATGCAGTGATATGCCGCAGCTCTTTTACACCAAATGGATACGATATAAGAAAGGTTTGCACCAGGCTTGTGAAGACTTATTAAAAGCAGATGCATGATTTTTTTTTTTTTTTAAATGTCCAGCACTGTTTTATCTCAACATTTGACAAGTCTACATTTTTTGTTTTCCTTTTATATCTCTAATTTCTTAGATGACTCCAAACAGCATTGTGTTCAAGAGCTGCTCAGGGATGAATGTATTTGTCCTCGGATCATAGCAGGGTGGGGGACAATACACAGGGGGACAGGGGGAAGACACACGGACGGACAGATGGCAAATGCAGCTACATGTGGGGAAATAAAATACCGAGAGAAGAAACAAATTGACCTAGTTTGTTTTGGAAGTCTAGGACAGAGTAAGAAATAAAACTCAGGAGTTCAGAGTTTCTAGATAGTCACAGGTAAAACCATCTCCCACTTTCCCTAAACATTTTGTTTGTGTGTTTATTTTCATAATTATGCTCTTTACACCCGATAGTTGTCATCCTAAGAAATTCAGTGAGTCTAGTGATTCTTCACAAGACAGGCCTGCTCACACAGATACTTTGCTGGGGTTTCCCAGTCCAGTCACACTCTCTTTCTTCCAGCTCATTTTGCCTCTGTAATTCAAGCTCTTCTCATCTCCATAGGATGTGAGCAATTTGTTCCTGCACAAGTCATTTTCTATTTCCTGCTTGTCTATAGCAGAAGCCCTGGGGAATCCCTGTGGCATTCCCCTGAGAAAGCACATAACCATAAAGGCACAGTTTTATCAACTACCAGCTCCTCGTAAAGAACAGGCCATTGTGCATCTCAAATCCATTCTAACACAAGCATCAAAAATTCTAGGTGATTTTTTGTTTTGCTTTGTTAATAGACATTGTGCTTTAGATATATACAGCTCAACTAAAACCTCAGCTCTCAACCTCTATAAGTACGAAGAAGATGGAAGGAGTTCTACTATGTATTACTGTCATTAAAAAAAAAAAAAAAGTATGGATTTACTGGAAGGGTTAGGAAGGATTAGTCCTGCGCTCCCCTTCCCAGTTAGCTCCACCACCTCCAGTTTACCACCCTGGACACTAGTGCCTGCCAACAATATTGCACCACAGCCTCCCTCGGTGGCAGCAGCAGGACTGTCTGTGTGTTGTACTCCCCTCTAACCCCTGTTCACCTCTCATTTTTTCTACCCTACTGGGAAAAGCAGGGTAAGAGCTACTCATTGTGGGAGGGTTCTTGGCACCCCTTCCCTTCTCCCTTCCCCATTTACACTGGATCTGACATCAAGGAGTAAGTTTTCTGTGTCTGGTTCACATACGCTCATTTCTACCTACAACCTGATGGTCGAACCAGATATGTAGAACATACACAGCAGGAATTTTCAGTAATTTAGCTACTTGAGATAAATTCACAGGATCTCTGCTCTGTTCAGGAGACAGATCACAAGAACAGTGGCAAGATTATAAAACTGTCAAAATTCAAATCTCAGCCTGCAACCTGGCTAACTACATAAACAAAATTTCCAAGGGCTGAGACTTTCTGACCTGCAATTTCTCCAACAAGTATCCATGAAGAGCCTGTCTTATGGAAAGAAACCCTAAACTCTGCCTTACAACAAATGATCATTATTCTGCTGAATTCTTAAACCCTTCAGCATTTACGCGCAGCAGTCCTAATTTCATGGAAAACATTACAATGCTATCCTCAAAGCCTGAGCCATTAATCATGCATAAATCATGAGTAAGCCCTAGTATGCTACTCAGTCACCTAAATAACCTTTATTTTTGTAAAGCATATGATTTTTAGCAGAGATAATAAAACAGTACCTTAAATTAACTTTAGCTTTCCATTCTCTAAATTAAAGCTATTCTCTAAAAGCCATTATTATAAACCAAACACATTACCACCACTGTAACAGTAAACTTACAGATGATTACAGGCTCTGAACAGATGCAACTCAAAGTCCAGAGCTTTACGTATCAACTTACCTAAGCTGCTTTGCATAGCTGAGTTCAATCTCTGTTCTTTCTTTTACAAACTTGATGTACTTTTCCAGAACATCAATACCCCATTGCGTATGTTTTTCTAAGTTGTCAAACTGGTCCTGCAATGAATCAAAAAAAATAGTTTAGTCTCATTGAACTTAGAGATAACTAAAAATAATTTCCAAAGTGCATATCACCATGAAGAAAGTGTTATTAATATTTTCCATTACCACAGTTAGACATTTTTGTAGTGACATAGGTTTTTACATTGACAGAAATCTGTCTTTTAACATAAGACCAATTCAGTAGCATTCTTCATTCCTCATTTCTGAATCAGTTTTGTTTCAGAAATTCTGGCAATTCTAGTGAATACGACCCTCTAATATAAAGACGTACTTAGACAAAGGATAAGAAATAGATATTCTTGCCAGTATTTTATTTTACTCTGAAGAGTTAATAGAAGTTCCATGAATAAGGAGTGTCTACTCCTTATTAATAATTCTGATTTTTGTCTGAAAAACACAGATTTAGGCTCCAGCTTTGTCAGTGTTACGAATTTAAAACATTGTTTAGAACAGCTAACAATCTTTCCATAGAACAGAATTTACTTCCCCTATAGCCTGTTTTGTTCTAAAACAGAAGGCGTGCTAACAAATGATGCCATAAAAAAAAAAAAAAAAAAATCACATTAGCTAAGTTTTCTTGTCTCTCTCCATTTATATACAGATGCTACTTTGTTCTTCAAATATTGTTGCCCTCAAAAAACCAGTCACACATGTTTTCAATAAAATCTTTTTCAATCAAGAACATTCCACAAGTCAGTTTGGGATTTGAAAATGCTAAGAGAAATTAAGCAACTCTAAATCCAAATTAATTATCCAAGCCAGCTTATTACTATCTGAAGATTTAACCTAAAATTACCTTGTTTTTTTAAAGTTTAGTTACTTTAACAACACTCAAATTCCATAATCATCCATCCCACACAGCATTTCAGAAGTTAATGTTTCTACAAGACTTGAAAAATATTTTTTAAACTGTGATACACAGAATACTTATCCTGACAGAAACACAGTGTAATCAAGGTCTTTAATATCAGCCTGACTTATCTGGTATCAGGTTCCATTATGGTTTACACGGAAAATAGAGAGTAAGTTTGTACATCTGCAGTACAAAGGTTAGATTTACAACATTTTCCAAAAAATTGTACACAGCAATAGATTTGGGTCAGATGCTTAGCTGCCACAATTAAAGCTTCTCACAGAAGCAATGCTTCTTTCTACCTGCCAAAGATTTGGTCTTGTGACTTTCTGTTTGTAGGGCTATCATCGAATGCTATCAAAGCAATACAAACCCACTTCCTTAGATGCACAGAGTAGAAAAACAACAGAAAACTACTACAAAGCCTAGTTTATTAATATGTTGCTTTTAAGCAAATACCACTTTCTGCTTTGTAGCATATCTGGCTCTGACAGTAAATTAGGTCGGTATCAGTAAAGATTCTTGCAGCATTGAACAGAACAGTCACATACACAAAAGCTGCTACTCGCTAACAGAACTGCTTTAGCTGTATTTTGAAGGGAAGAAATAGGAACCATGTTACATGTGGAAAATTTGCAAAACTCTAGCAAGAAGCTAGTTAAGACAGCAGGTAATATGCACAGAATAGGACGCACAGGGTTTGTGTATCCGAATATTTGCTGTGGTTTAGCACAAGGTACTATTTTAAGCCAGTTCAGCCAAACCAGACTAGGCTTCAGTTGAAATTATGTCACTATTAGTCAATTCAAGAGGCACTGGGGGGAGAACAGCAAAAGGGCAATAGTATAAAGTTACAAGAACAGTAAAGAACTTCTAAGCCTTGTGCTCCAGGAACTAAGAAAAAGTGGCTAAGGGCAACTGGGGGGGAGAGGGGAAAAAAAAATTTAAAAAATATTCAAACTACACAGAATAAAAGCCTGACTTCCAGCAATATAAACCAATGTAACATCATTCACTCAAAAAGAGGATGTATGTATTCTGCAGAAAGGGAAGACGTGGACTAAGCCAGAACATATTTGCACATAGACAAATCCTTATTTCAGACAATTTCACAGCTGGGGAGAATACAGAGACAACGTGGGTAACATCACGGACCTCTCCTCCTCCCAGAGGGCTCAGATCAGGAAGGAACATGCTGTGCTGTCTGTAGTGTGATGCCAGCATAACAAGGTACCTTCTGCTCCGCTTCAAACATACAACCTCTTATCTCTCAGATTATGCTGGTGTCGAGAAAGTAGTGCAAACATGGCCCTTCTAAGGTTTCTGATAAAGAGGTCTTATAGCTATCCCACACCATACTCTTCCACAATTTACATTATTTAACATAAACACACGCATATAAAATAAATACCCCACGAGGCAGTCCATTACTCACAAGTTTACATGCATTCACACACACTCCCAACTTTGAGAAGGGAAATCTCAGGGAGGGAAATCCACTCCCTAATCCCTGTAAGCAAATTAAACCACCCTTATCAGATATACCATATTAGTAGCAAAAAACTAACTTAGCATCCTACTGTAACCCCATACGAAGAGGAAAGGTCATGGTTTCCCATAGGAAAGAATGCCTTTCAAAGAGATCCTGCCCTTCAGGATAATTCAGACTGGTGACTGCAAAGAAAGATAGAGCAGGTTCACCCTGGAAAAGCAATCTTGGTGGTGGCTTGTCGAAACCTTTTCCACCACCATCACCACCACCCTAACTCAATTCTCAGAGCATCATTTAGATTAGAGCATGAATAAAAACCTGAAAATGGCTCCAGATGGCTGCCTCAGTTTGGTCTGTTATCCCACAGGTGGATCTGCTGGACTGTTTCAGTGGCCTCACTATGTCAAGTTTGGCGAAAGAAAACTCCATGATGTACAGTGCAAAGGCAAATACATGGCAGCACAGCTGTCAGACAGACCGACTGTGTGAAGATGCTAACTTTCTATTTATAAAGTGAGCAGAGACACTCGTCCTGGGCTGAGCTGTAACCAGAAGAACCTCAACCAGGCAAATTACAAGCACTGACCTCCGCTATCAAGAAGCAAGGCAAGATGAAATTTAGCTTTCTGCAGACTTTGCTGAAGAAAAGAGTTTGTCCTTTTCCAGATATGGAACAGTTTTGGCCCAAGTGCCATTTCACTAAGCAGCCAACGCCCCACAACAGTGTGTTACACTGGGGTCATGTATTCCATTATCCATTCTCTTTTCTGTGTTCCTTAAGGATGAAAAAAGTCAGTAAAATTGGCAACACCATCACTTTCAAAGCATGAGATTCCAAAGGCAATGCAGTACAGCCAGAGGGACCCAACACAGATAGTCCTCTTTGTTTCATGGATCTGCTCAACAAGCTGAAGGTAGGCAAAGGCTCTGTGTTAAAGCTAATGAATCATAGGGATGACAGAGTACACAGAATGCTTTGATCGTAAAGCATAACCTTTAATTAATGGAATCCCAAAGTCCAGGGATACATGCAATCAATGAAAATCCAGAACTTCTATAAAGGAGATTTTTGAGAGTAGTTAACAACAACATCATGCCTTCAAACAATCAATATTGAAAAGTTGTTTTTTTTTTTTTAATTCATTTAGAATTTCCAAGGTTCATTACAAAAATGCATTATCACATGGAATCTGAAGGGTAAAAAAAAACTCTCAACTGTTCTGTAGCAAATCTGGCCTAGTTTTAGTATCCTTAACAATGAGATTTTCACCCTTCTCCATAATAGACTGCCTCCCACAAAAGATTTCCCAGAAGCAGACTGCTAGTAAAAGTAAGTTCTTCAAAAGATTCCCAAACTCCAGTACTATGTTTCACTTCAGTTTTCACTGAGCTCCAGAATCATTTTATAGCTTAAAAAAAAGCTCTTCATAGTAATTGATCCCATAAAAAAAAAATCTCTCATGAAGGGGGCAATGTCATCAGTAAATTAGCTAGTACTTTGGTTAACTTAAGCATTTGTAGCACTGGGCATAAGCAGCTTCTTGTACTCAAACAGTAAAACTCAATGAGGATTTTCAAACACGGAGATCAGGAAAGGTATTACTGTCCCCCTGAAGCCAGGAAGAAGCTGATGCACGGCTGGAGAAGTATCTACCTTACAAAAAGCAGCAGGAGTGCAGCTTGTGAAGATGTATCTGTCTCGGCTCTCAAGGAACTTGGCTCTGCAACCAGGAGCGGCCTAATGAGAACACCACGTGGTTTCAGCACAAAGCGCACCATCCCTACCAGCGATGGATACGGGTTTAGCAGGTGAAGTGTGCCACTACAGCTATGCAGGTTTGGACATCAGCTGGAAGATGGCTCATGATCTGCTGTTTCAGCTTTCAATTTCAATACACATATACTCCCCTGTTCATTTTTGCAGCCTCCTCACCTTTGCAGTTAAGGATAACATTAGAAAACAATAAATTCCACAAGGCTTTAACATTCTTCAAGACAAGCAAGAAAACAAGACAAGAAGCATGACAGTGTTCAGTGAGAATGCTCCCACCAGACCACAGTGAGGGGGGAAACAAAAGGTCACTTTGCACCTGTTTTCTCTGAAAAAGAAACACCAGAACATTTTCTAGAAGCATTCACTACTTTCTTCTTACTCAGAGACCGGCTTACATCTAAGAACACTCCCGAGCAAAATACTGCACTGACAGTAAGTCATGTACCACAGCAGGCTCCTACCACCGCCTTCACGTTACTGTCTATGTCCTTTGGCCTTCCAACCTGCCAAACCTCATGTTCTCCCATTTTCAAGTCCCTATACTTATAGTGATATCAACAGCTTATTAAAAAGAATAGACTTTTGATTGACAATCAAGATGTGCACATAATTAACCTACTCATACAGCTGTAACTTACTCCTCTTCATCAGATTCCACCAGCTTCCCAATGACAGCAACACATGCCAGAACAAACACTTCATGCCTTCCCCAAGTGATGGAGGAGTTTGAACATACAAGCTGACCCACCTGACTTCACGTGGGTGGGAAAGCAGAGCCTCTGCTGCAAGCTGCTTGGAACAAACAGCATCATCGTGTTTGTTCAGAGCCTAATACATTCTTGAGCATGCTCACAAAAATTAAAGCTCAAAAGAGGAAAGAACTTTAGTCATTAACTTGAATGGGAATTGGACATCCAAGGACCCAGAATGCTTTGAAAGTTTTATCCCTAAGGCAAAGTGTGTTTCTAACTTCATTTCTGTTTCCATTAATTCTCTCCCGGTATTTTTACTGCTGCCCAAATAACCTCACATTCACGCATTCTTTCTGAAACTCGGTTGTGTGCTTGTTACCCTGACAATGCTTAAAATGGAAATAGTGCTGCCTATTCGCTTTTCCTCATTTTAAGGGCTACTTCAAGCTGTCAAATCCCCTCACTTCTCAACCGTTCTCCTGAAGTCACATTCCCCAGCTATGCAAAGTATTTTGGGAAGAAATAAGTTAGCCATTAAAAAAACAAAAGCAAGAAAAGCTTTCTTCCTATTTCTAAGCCACATAACATGGAGTACAAGCAATTATTGAGCAATAAAGAAGTGTTATTCATGTGGTCTTTGAAGATCAGCTCAGTAAGATACTCCTTCCTCTTTCAAGAGTTCTTCCATCTATTGCAAAATAGTTCAACACAAGGCTCGTTCAGATCCAATGATGGATGGGGCTTTAAATTTACCACCAAAGGGCTTGAGCATTAACATCTACTGAAATAAAGGGGGTGTCCTCACTCTACTTGAGTTACAGTCTCAGTGTCTCTGCAGCCAGACAATACTCTCTCAGGTCGCTGTACTCCCCGTGTCTGCTAAGTGCTTTTCACAAACAGAAAGGCCGATGACATGGAGTCCAACTCCACCATACAGCTAGGCCAGAAGTCCTGGGATTTCTATTTGGTTTCAAATGTGAACAAAACATTAGATTCTGAGAGACTTTACCAATTAATTCTGCAATTTTAATCATTGTGTCAAACCTGCTCAGATTAGCTTTAGGTGGCAGCATTTACCATACCAGTAACCAGGCTGAACTGTCACTCTGTCACTCTTTCTGCTATTTTCACAGGTAGTGGTGCAGAAGTGCAAAATTAAGAAGAATGCTAATACAGAGACAAGTAGTGAAGAAAGAGTATGCTGAAAATTCAGATGCTAGTAACAGAAAAACAAAGCCTTTATATTTAGCATATTCCTCCTATAAAGTCTAATCCAGCAACGTAATATAAGACCCACGATTCTTAAATGTTAAAGAGTATTTGAAGACTTTCTACTGCCTCATTGTCCAGGGAGTTTGATTCCGCTTCCTCGCAAAAATACTAGTTTATCCACTGTCCTAAAACATAAGTAGGAATAGGGGAATTAAATGCTAATTTTCACCTCTGGTTCATACGTTCTCCTCCCACATCCCTCTTTTTTAACACTCTCACCCAGTTCCATGGGCAAAGAGGAATTAAAGATCAAGAATACATTACAGTGTTCAAATTCTAAATTACTTTTTTTAGATTCCATGGTTTAACAACTTCAAATTATAAAAATAATTAACAAGATGATGAGACCTTCATAGCCTTGGTTAAGTCCCATATGGCACTATAGTGCTAGCAGAATACAACAGAATTCAGATCACAGATCCTCGGAGACCTATAATAAAACTGTATGCAAATGTTAACAGTCTTCAGGCAAATTAATAATGAAAGAAAATGCATAAAGTACAGGCTACCACTGCAAGAGCCTTGTAGAAAACAGAGATGAGCAGAAAATACAAAAGCACTTCAGCATCTGTTGACTCAGCCACTACTGACAAGAGACAACTTCCCACATAATACTTGTCAGCTATAGTCAGTGAAATCCTCAGTTAATCACACCTAAACAAACATCTGTGTTTATACATGTTAAGTATGAAATGGAGTACAGGACACTAACCTTTTGCTTCACACAGCACAGACAAGGAGGACTAATGGCACCATGGAAGGCATACCGATGGGACAGGGAGACCATCTCTTTTTGGTCGACATTCAAATGATTCTGTGGCTTTACCAGTTGTTTTATGAATCTACCCTTCCATCACCCTTGTATATCCGGTTCTTGTTCACAAAGCTATTTATGATCATATGAACTTTTCATGCAGATCTCCTATTCATCCATGTGTTTAATTTCATTTTACCCTTTACGTATTAAATAAATTCTTCCTGACCTTTCACCTTAAACAGGCATATTTCCACTCAAGCTGAATAATAAACACCCCAGAAAAAAAATCCATCTTACTCTCTCACCTCCACCTTCCCTTCATCGCCATCCCTTAAACTCATTTTTCCATTAATCCCCAAAAGGGTTTTAACTATTCTTCTATCTCTTCTGATTCACCTCAGAACTTGATCTAGTTAGATGAAAATAGAAACAAAAATAAGATTCTTTTCTGCATCATTAGGCAACTGAGTGCATTTCAAACTTGGAGGGGGGATATCCCAGAAATCAAGAGTGGAAACAGACTATGTTTTATGTTGAAACATCTTTTATGTTGCTAGATAAACTCACCTCTAATTGTCCTAGTTGTTCCAATAAACATTTTGAATTAAGCAGTTTCTGGTCTGTATTTCAGCCCTGAAATGCTTACTCTCTTCAGCATTTTGCTGAAGCTGTAAAGCAAAGTAAGTTCTAGGTTTTATGCCAATTTTAATTTGGATTTAAAATAATGTTGCCCCAGTATAATAGGAAGGCCCTTTGCACAGCAAAGGGTAGCAACAGGGAGTAACCCTCTTAATTGCTCCCAAGACCAACCACACTCATCCCCACCCACAAAACCACCTTCCACAAACTCAAGAGTGACCCCTCCTGCTAATTAAGCAGAAGTGCTGTCTCACAGGCATGTTTCGGCCATACCCTAACCCTACCTTGATGGAAACCTGACTGAAGTCAAACAAGAAGCACTTCTGAAAAAAGCCACCTGAGCATATGACACAGAGGCCAGCACCTGGAGAGCAAAACAAGTATTACAGCCACGCTGAGGCATGGCCAGTTTTGGGAGTACAACCAGATCATCAGGGTTGGCATGGAACAAATGAACTTGCAACATCTAACAGAAAGAACCACCTACAGTAAAGCTGCATAGGTACGTCCCCCACTAATGAAAATGCTGAGCTTGTCTTCATACTAGTGTAGCTTATGACCTCGTTGTAGAGAAGATGATGCACAACAGCAGACTCTAAACCACAGTAGCAGGTTACAGAGAGCATGACAACAAACAGCAGTGCAAAGCCAACTAGCGAGCTTTGAAAGCAGGGAAGGGAGGGAGAGCGACTCCCTCAGCAGCAGCACAGAGCATCAGGTCGGCAACAAGACACCTCCGCCTGCCTGACAGGTCACCGGGAGCACAGCCCGAGCACTCACGTTGGTGACCCACTTTAACACCTATTATGGAAGCCTTGCAAAACCTGACACGTGGCTCACGGGAGATGCTTCCCTGTATGAGTACAACCAGTATCAACTGCCAAGATGTACACACGCACTCCCAATGTCTAGTTCTCTCTGCTGACAGCTTAAACCTTGAACTGAAACTACTCCTTCCTGCAGTGGCCAGAAGCCTATGAGTCATTGCTGCCGCCCGGCTGCTGGTGCAGGAGCGGTGGAGCTCCAGGAGGAGCAGGTGCTCCTGCAAGAAACCTCCTGGTCTTGGCTCCAGCAGCTGCTCTTACCACTACAGCAAACAGCCTTCCTCACTGGAACCCAAACCTACTGGAGCCCAAACTTATTCGACCCCCCCAAACCTTCCACCTCTGCCATCCTGGTGTCGAACCAAGCCTTCTCCCTCCCCCCTTAGCCTGCTGTATCCTACAAAGGATGTGGTAAAGCAGAACTTGTGGTCCCTCTATAGCAACGGGGCAAGTAACAGTGCTCACACAGCAGCCAGGAAGGAAGGTGAGAGAGAGGATGTGCCATACAAGAGAGGATGTGGTTGCTGGTACTGCAGCAGCTTAAAAAGATGCTGCGAGAGGTAAGACAACAGAAAGGAATGATTAATTCTGCAGAGTGAGAAGGCAGGAGGATACGAACAGCTCAACTGGAACAGGACGGAGCAGATGAGCAATAGGTCATTAAAAGAAACAGCAACCAAATCAAAGGATACTGGATAGTTAGGGAAAATAAGACAGTCCTTTTGCAGACAAAAGGCTAATGGGAAGCCTGGTTTTCTTGGAACAAGGGAGATTCTGATGTGCAATTATGTAGGTTACATGCCCTCAATAGCACATGTGGAAGAACATAAGTCCATCTAGTACAGAGCATTATATAGGTGCCATTTCATTTTTATCCAATTACCTGAAAAGGCCATACAGAAGCATTAGACACTTGACACAAGTCATCTGCTGTCATCAGTGGGAGACGCTTCTAAGAAAGTTGTATAACATCTCTTGAAAGAGGAAACGTGCACCTTAGAGGTGTCAGAATTTCATGCTCTTGAAAATGAGTATTATAGTTTTTCTTCAAATAAGGAAAAGGTAAGGCTCAAAAAACATTGTTTGCAATGTCCAAGGATACCGTTCATAGATGGCCATGCTGCAGCAGCAATTCATTTCCTTCAAATAAGTTTATACATTTTGAGGTTTGAGGCACTGCACGACTTTGCCACAATGAGAACCATCTGTCATAAGCAGACCATTCAGAAATGAACACTTCTTTTCAAGCATACAATTCTGCTTATAAAATACATGCAAGAAACCCCAGAACAGGACACAGTTTTGTTTCAAAATACATTATAATGTGCAAATTACAACCCAGGATATAAGAAAGCTCTTAAAGAGCAAGATAATAAGAGAGAAACCTCAACTAATGCCAGATGTAAGGTCAGAAATACCAACTATTTTTATTAAAGGACTGAGTGCATTTCGACCTTTTTCTCTACATGTTCAGTTATTTAAACTGAAGACAAACATGCACATGCTGCTTTCTCCTTTTGGTGATAGTAGCACAATTCAACCAATTTAAGTGAACTTATTCCTACCAGGTGTGGGGATAAGCAGCAGAATCTAGACCTTAAAATCCAGACTCATTAGCTAAGCAAAAGCTAAACAAAGGCTCATAACTACTAAAATCTACTGGGGCCCAGAGAGATGATGCATCTCTACCATTAACATTAATGATACCCATGAAACTCATTTAAAAAACAAAGAAACAAAACAAAGCCATGCTAACCTCTTCCTTCTGCTCATCCTGGGGGAATAGAATGGGACAAGGATTTGGTTTTTGCTGACAGTATCCAGAGCTGCAGACTGAAAGCTGCAATGACCCACAGGGATTCACTGTTCTGTGTGTTATAAACAAGAGCTTTGAAAATGAGCAGATTCTGGTATGTATCGCTCTGCTGCTGGGACAGTATAAATCATGAGCCACAGCAGAACCCCACATCCGAGCTGCCTCCCTCAGGAGTTGCAGCATGGTAACAATGCTAAATATATGTTGTTGTTGTTCCAGTAAGGTTTTTCAGTTGACAATGTTGCAACTTTTCAGTGTTCCCCACCACCATCCCACTTCCCTGATTTAATACACACCCATTCTTTTATTCTGAAATAATTTGAACAAATGCAATTTTAGATCTAATTCCCAGTAAATCTTTTGGTGCCTGGCTACGTCTTTGGATTAACTGTTGACTGATTTTCATCCTCCTTTTTTTCCATTCTGCGAAGCTCTCCCTTAATAATACCAGCTGTTAAAACAAAGATCAACAAGATCTCTTGCCCACACAGTTTCCCCTTTGGGCAGCTGTGTACTAATTATTAAAAACGAACCATACAGTGTTCCTGCTTATTGCATGGATAACTACAACAGAAAAACAAACAAGCCTGCTGATCCATTTAAAAGACACAGACAAAAAAGGCAATTCTGCCCTCTTATCCAAAACCATGCTGAATTACCATAGTACAATCTTATCCACAAGAACAATACTTCAAACTGTAGTAGTCTGTGGGAATGTATTTTGGGGAAACTCGCTTTTTGCCCAACTTCTTTGTAAACTAATGCCATAGTGGATTCGTCATGTAGAATATCCAAGCTGTTCTATGCATCCTCGTGTGCACAATTTTGTCATTAATAACAAACCTTTTCAAACATGACACTGCTCTAAGCACGCAGCTGGAGTTTAGGGACTCCTGAATTTCAATCCCATTCTCTTGAATTCTTTGGAGGAGTAATACTTGAGTGAGGGAGGTTTTTTTGTTTGGTTGGGGGGGGGATTTAATTTCGTTATATTTATATATATGTCCACTTAAGAAAAAAAAAAATCAGTGACATTGTTAAACTTTGCAAAATAAGAGATCTTGATCTCCCTCTAACTAAATGTACCCCTTATGGGTTACATTTAAAAAAAAAGTAAAGGCCTCGCCAGGTATGCCTGGTATTCTCAATATTAAAACTTCTGATCTTCTAATCTCTATTAAACTAATCACCTGTCAGGTGTAGAATTGAGCATGTGTGCAAATCTCTTTTCTACACAGATGCTAATGCAAAGATGTATTTAAGTAATAAACAGAAGAGAACAGCCTTTACTCCTCTGACTCATTTTCACCTCCTCCTCTGGCTGTGAAGCTCTCTGAGAATTGACTACCCAACTCCACTGCAGGCATGGTGTCCTTATGGGATGTTTATGCAGATGCTTTGAAAAGAAAGATGTTGTAAAAGTCACTAATTCTGCTTAGCTGGAGGCTGCCTCCTAGTGTCATTGGAGCAATGGCAATACCTAGGGTCAAAAAATAAGCCCCCACTCCCGAAGCATGTCCAAAGCCCTTCCCTAAAGTTCAAATGAAAAGTGTAAACAGACTGTTCCCTCCTCTCTTTTCCAAATTAAATGGAACTAACAGCTGAAAAAGACTAAAGCACTCCTTTACAAATGTGGTTCAAAAAGCATTTAATATTTTAAATACCATGACATTACAAATATACAAATACAGTCCTAGATTTTTTCAAGGGCCACTTCACACTCGGGACCAAATAAGATTACTGCTACGCCTTCTATCTGCCATTGCATTCCATTTTCAACCCAGAAATTAGATTTGGTGTTTCTGCTCTGACCAAGAAATAGTTAGGTTTCCAAAACAGGAGACTTCTCAAGAGAGATATATATGATTCAGGAAATCTAGTGCAATAGAATGACACTGTCATTCTGAGTACGTAGCATTTTAAATGTCTGCAAGCCCAGGTATAAATTCAACTTAAATTTTAAACATGAAGTTGATCACTTCAAAATTTGTTAACAAACTCTTCAAAGTGCATTTCATAATTCAGTATTATCCACTCCACTCTGTCAAGTGGAGTCAAGCAACACTGGCAAAAAAATAGATTAATTCTGGAACTAGGCCAGAAAGAAAATAAGCAAAGAGCTGAAGACAAGCTGAAGAGACACTATTCCTTAAATCCATCTATTGGGGTTTGTCACACAGCTTTTTTTTTTATTACGATAAGACCCAACTCTTCCTACAGCTATGAAAATGGCAACCAAGAAATGCAGCTAACAACCTGTCAAATATTTTCCTATTACCTATTAACGTTCTCATCTCAGCTACGCTTCAGAAAAGGGACTAACCCCTGCTGCATTTGCACACACACTGCAGTACTTTGTAAAGTCAGGCCATTTGTCTTGGTTTTGACAACAACATTGTTTCAGACTGATCCCACTTACATGAAATACTCAAACTTTAAGCCGAATCTTGTCATGCCCCTCTCTGCAAAAGACGAGGTCACCTGTATGGCCACAGAATTAATCTACGATTAACAAACTGAAATACTAACGTGGCAACTGTACCACTGACGCATCTTGCTAGGGATCAGAAACATCCACCTGTGCATCAAAGCATATATTGCTATCAATAAACAAGCATTCTCTGATAACTTAAGATTCTTTTCCTTAAGAGAGAGCATATACTCATATTCTCACATGCTCAGTTCTATTCCATTTCTATAAAGTTTACCCTCAGGTAACAACTTCCATTAATTATAGTGTGAACTCATGTTAAATCAGAGTTTAAATCTGAGGAAAAGTAATCGCATTTCCCTTAACCAAATAATCACTATATAAAGCCCCTCTGAAACTCCACTGGGTCTCTCCCCTCCTCCCAACAGAAGCCTCTCTCAGTAATAAGATCACGGCAAAAATAAATGAATGCAAAGTGGGTGGAATAAAGAAGGGGAAATATTGTGCAAAATGCTGACCCACCAAAAGCACACAAAGCATTTGTTCAGTAGTGACAACGAATAATTTAATCTGAGGCAAATTACCAAACAAACATCAATTAAATTACATGCTAGAATACAAGAGAAAGTTCTCCCACACACATTTCAGGTTTGCAGAGTCAATACAGAGGCACGCACACAGCCAAGCACAATGCTCTGTGGATTGTGATGGAGTCATCCCAGCTACTCACTCAAGGATACTTGAGACTCTCCACAGGACATGAGACAACTACAAGCATCTAAAGGGAAAGAGGTAAATTTAACTCCATCACACTAACCAAAAATGCATACAAGAACAGAGAGAGCATGTCTCACGGAGCTTTGTAAAATGGGAAGAAATCAGTGTTTCCTACCCTCTAAACATGACATTCATGAAGCATACAGAACTACAGTTTTATAACACAATTATCTCTACCATCCATAAATTTTAAGTGCCCAACCACCTGATCAGAGAGCATTTGAAGCAAGTTGTAGAAGCAGCAAAGATCCTCCAGCTCTAACAACAGCCCTGTTGTATAGGCATCACTTACACACCTAACAGATCTGAAATAGGGACCAGTTCACAGAGAAATCAGAGACAAGTGGGGAACCACAGCACAGCGAGCGAGACACAGTGGTTTGCTGACTGTCCCACAAAGATGCTGTAGTAATACCATGCTCTGAGCCCCAATGGACAAAGCTCAAGTTCAGTATGCTAACCATATGTGCTAACCAAGATAACCTAAAATTACAGTTTGTAGAAAGTAGGGCATCTTCTTACTGACTGTACAAACCTTCTACCCTGGCTCCCTACAAAGCCTCTGGCCTCTCAAAGTAAAATAGTCAGAACATTTTATGGAAATAAATCAACAATTACACTCTCTTTTGACTAATATGACTTGGAAACCTAAGCATCACGAATAAATAATGTTTCACCATCCTGAACAAGAAAAGCAACATCCTTTGATCCTTTAAGTAAAGACTGCTTCCCTCAGCAAGGATATTCTGCTCATAAGCTGGATAGGCAAGTCTAGCTAAGCAAAAAGGGTAATTCAGTTTTCTTGCGACAACAGTCTCATGTCATTGGGTTCCAAAAAAACCATGCGAGTGTTTTATAACTCATGCTGTAACAATGATGATGGTACCATGATATAGATTTCAAGCCTTCACAATGCTTGAATAAGCACACATCTTCACAACCCTAATGTGAATTACAGCAGTAAACAGTCATCTTCTATTAATCTAGTTTTTAGACACAGTCATGAAGAAAAGTACTACCCAATTTATAACAGTGCTTATTGGAGCTACGATTAAAAGCCACACGTATGTCACACCAGTCTGGCTACTTGCTTCCGCCCATCCCACCTTCCAGTACTACATATTTGCCTAAATCCAGTATCAGTGAAACAAGGGACAGCACTAAATGTTTGGGTTTTTTTTTTTTTTAATTCCATTCTTAAACACGCAGCTGCAACAGCTTTATATTCAATTCCCAGTTCAGAACAGTGAGTCGGTACTGGTTCATAAACCTCAGATGGAAGTTCTGCTGCAGCAGGCACTAACATTATGCTTTACCCATCTAGATAGCTTTCACTAAAATGTTTGGGTTCAATCTCTGAATAAAAGCATCCATTTTAAGACCTGAAAATAGACTTCTAAAGTTTGAAACTTTTTGTAGTTTTAAAAATCCATTCATATCCCTCTTCTCCAAGAACTGCCAGACAGAATACTCTTTCTGGGGGAGGCAGGTGTTGGTTTACTACACAAAGACAAAAAGAAGAAAAATGGTTTAGTGTCATATCAGTTCTACTCTGGCATTTAAATATCAACTCACAATCTTAAGATGGAATGGAAAATACACATGAAAAAATCAGGTTGACTGCATCCAGCCTCATTAAAACCACATTATGTTAATTTACCTAACTGTAAAGGCAACTATTTTTTCAACATAAATCCTAGACTGTCCACTGAGATTAAACACATTTCAAAACATGCGATACATGTATCCATTGGTATCTAGATAAAAGCACTAATAGCAGCCTCATATAATAATGAGCTCTACAGTGAAACCTACAGCACAATGAAACTCCAAGACAACTAATACTACCGGGAAAAGATTCTTACTAACTTTGCTAAGCCGAGGACACGCAACATTTTTCAAATACAGATCTCGAAATTCCTTATAAAGCTGGTAAGGCTACGGCAAGCAGACAAGAATTTAAAACTCTCTTTTAAGGAGTTTAGAGCCAACAAAGCTCCTGGTATTTTAGTGACATTGCAGGCTCTTGTAACACTGCAGGCATTTAGAAGTGCTAGCAAATTAATATGCTGCACCAACTCATTTGGTGAACAATCTCATTCAGATCTTAAGCTGCTTGTCCTGTGTTCTGAATGTGTTAGCAGGCTGAAAAAATCTGAGGCGCCAAAGATATTTTCTGAAAGGGTGCTACAGTTTTTTACAAGCGTAAAGCTGCTTGCTGTACTTTGGACTGATTACTGGGACAGCGATAAAAAGCATTCCGTCTTAAAGACAAACAAAACCAAGACCACCACACCACATAAATTGTGACGTTATTAGTTAAAGGACTAAAACAACAGTTCAACATTATTAAAATCTTCATAATAGAAGTAATGGAGAGCTTCTGGTTAAGTTTAGAGTCAGTATTATAGCACAGCATGTTTTACAGGAGTATTTCTTAATTAATTGCTTTACTAAGACTATGTCATAGAAGTGTACTGCACACAGAGCATATGCAGTGAAATTTTGTGAATAAAGCTACACAGCTACACAATCCTGATTTCCACTCTTCTCACATTCTTGGAAGATCAAGTAGAAGGCTACCACAACAAACAAACAAAAAAGTAAACAGAGGGAATGCTTACATTATAATGTGCTACTTGTGATTTCCTATCACAGCAATAACAAACCACGAAGTATCAAAAGAAGATGGCAAGCACGGTGCTGCTCTTTTCTACCACTATTGTGGGAGGAAGTCTAACAGATGTTGGCTTGGTTTCCAGAAAATAATGGATTCCCCAACTCTACAGGTCTATTTGGAATAAACAGTGCCCACAAATTATGTGCAAATCTGTTACAAATTCACTTCTCCATAAGCCTGCCATTCAAAACAAGCAGCTGATAACATAGCAATAACAAGAATATGGTCAGTTCACGTGTAAAAATACTGTTCAAGAGTACACTAGCATCTCGTAAGACAGCCATAAATTTAGGTCAGCTTGTAGCTGTGCTGTTCAGCAGCAGAACAGGAAACAATGTGATGTGCAGAATAAGATGTCGGTCACTCAGGCTCACTCTTTCCTGAAGCAAGAGAAAAATTACAGCCCACTTTCAGTATTACTTCTGCACACTTGCAACTGGAAGATCCTGCATGCTGCAAGGCAGTGACCAGCTCATCCCATTCGGCAAACAGAAACCCTCTTTCTGGTAACATCCAAATATGTATTCACAGTGCAACGGCCTACAAAGAGAGATGAAGCTGTTTCCTACAACCCATTATTTTTGAGCAGGGCTGTGTAGGGCATCTCACAATTACATCTTTAAAGAGTAAGTCATTAACTCCTTAAATGAAAAGAAATCAGACACACACACACATTGCATCTTCTCTTTATCAGGGATGTGTGAATATCACTCCTGCACGTCTTCAGAAGTCTAGACCAGAAGGGTTTTAAGCAGATGCCATTAAATATTGATGTTGTTGTATTTCATTTTTTGTATGACTGTTTATTTGAAGGGAATTAATTAGTACATTGGAAAAATAATTCTTTGAAATGCAGCTGTCAGACATACAGACTTTTTATAGCATCCAGTGAACACTGCAATTCTAGTACAGAGAATCTATTCTGGGTATCAGTATCCTATATTGATTTTCAGTGTAAGAAGATACAATAAAATAGATACCCTCTATTTTACTTTTTAACTTTGTTTCAGAGTACAGTAACTATTCAGCAGTTTACAATTTCACAACACATAAGAACTTTCATAACAAATGTGGGTGCAAGAGAAGTTACTATCTTTCTCCCCAGACCGGAAGAATCATGAGATGGGAGAGGTTTGAGACCTGTGTACAATTTCCACGTCCTTGAGTGACATGCGCTCCATCCTTCCAATCTTACCTGTGTTTAATTCGTATTACACAATTTGCAATACAGGGCCCATCAATGCCTTGATTGCACAATGCCTACCTAGCACAATAGTGATGGGATCTCCAGCAACAACTGCTATGACAACTCCTCCCAGGTTCATAAAATAAATTAAAAAAAAAAAAAAAAAAAAAAAAGTAAGTGGGACTTCTGGAACAGCACAACACTTTAAGCAATGCTCTTATTAAAACAGCAGACGCTTAAGTGCTACAAGGGTTGACATCCTGTAAATTACAGTGAGAGGCACTCCTCAAAAGTCTTGCTAGATGCACTTCCAACTCATTTGTTACTGGAATAAGGGGTATTAGAGCATTTAGTTTTAAAGCAGAAGACAGTAAAGGCAAAGTTCTCATTTTTTGTGTAAGAGATGTTGACTTTGGATTTTACAGTTCAGAGCAGATGTAACCTGGGAAAACTCCCCACCTCAAAACACTATTTTTTTTTAAAAAAAGTCTTCACATTATATTAAGATACCAAGTTACTATCAGAAAGCCTCCTTTAGTGCTCTAGAGCCTTATAATCAGAGTAAATTATTTGCTGCTTCTGTTACACTTAGTATATTCAATTGATCTATAAGACATCTTCCTTCATTAAACAGGACACTTCTTGAGTTGGCACTCAAGCCTGCAAGAGGTTATCACACTGCACTTCAGTTGACATTTTTGGAAACATACATTGCATATTCTAAAGTACATGGTGAGATGAGTTAATCTTATGAGTAATGCAAGAGAGACGCAAGAGAACAGCATCTTTTAGAATACATTATCTACTCATGGAAAGTAAGACACATGGAGGGACAGCAGAAGATAATGGGATATTAACAAAACAACTGGTCCTGCTGCAGAACATCAGAAAAGAGAAAATTTACTTTACCAGAGCTCAGGACTAAAATGTAAGGCATCTGCATGTACTGGAGAAAAAATTTCTTAGCTAGTAGACACACAAATGCTTTAGAAAAACATGTGCCTGAAATGAGACCAAAGGTTCTGAACATTGCACTGCCTTGCACAGACATTAATGCAAACAGAGTGACAGATGTTCAGAGAGCAGAGTCAGCATTACTAAATTAAGTACAATGATCTAAATTTCTTATTAACCTCAAAAAAAAGCCAAAGATCCATAATGCAGACAGACACAATGGGTGCATAAACAAAAAAGCCAGGGCTTCAGCTTTTATGTGCGCTGAAATAATTGAAATTATTTGTAAGGTTACAGGCTGAAGAATAAGGTTCAGTCTTTTATAAAATGTGATTTAGCTGAACAATGGTACAAAATACAAGCAATTTCTAAAATAATAGATACATTAATAAAGACAAATAGTCTAAGCAATGTTTTCCACGAGTGCAAGTACTTGACAAAGCTTATCATAAGGGCTTCATATTAGAAGTGATAATGGTGGCAAGGTGAAAATAAATCTCATTAATTTATCCTCTCTCTAAAATTAAAAGGCTGTAATTTAAGCAAAAATAATAAACTTCACTACAAATAAAATCCCAAAAGTTAAATAAACTTTTCATATCTTTGCTTTCTTGTCACCTTTATAATTCCTATTCCATTGTACTTTTCTGTCTAGGCTGAAGAAAATCACATGGTTTACAAACTTTAAATCAAATATTTCCAAATACAGATGTTTAAGTTAATATATATTGCCTCACTTATGCAACAGTAATTAGCATTTTATCTTGGGACAGGAAGATCAAAAAAAATACTCCTTGTTCTCTTTTTTTATGTGAATATGAAATATAGGATGAGTATCATCTTCCAAATCTGAATTTAAATACAATTTTTAGGTAAACTGAACTGCCTTAGAAAAAAAAGACTAGAAAAACCCAAAATAAATCTTCCAAATGCTCATGCTCAGAAATGCTTACCCAGAAAGCAATTTCAAGAAATAAGAGCTTCTATCTTATCCAAAATGAATGACCCACTATTGTAAGCATCTAGCAGTATCACCACAAGCCAGAGCAGTCACACAGATCAAACTGCTCTGCAGGACTGACAAACAAGAGCTCGGATCTTCGTGAACTTTGCGAAAGGAAAAGCCCACAGCTGAAGGGTGAGTGCTGCAGCAATTCCATGCAACCACTGGCACAACGTGACCAAGGATCCCCAAAGCTTACAGTGGGCCTAGAGACTCTAATCTCGATAAACAGCTGCTCCTTCAGACAGAACATCTACCAGTCCCTTGGCAATCTGTATCAACTCCTGCTATTAAAAATAACAATGTGCCAGCCTTCCTCCTCTTCCCCTTTCACTCTTCTTCCTATCTATGCTTTGCTTACTTCAGCTTTCATCCATTACATTGCTGCAGCTTTGTCTGTTGGATTAAAGAGCATCAAACACAGAAGAAATGCCTTTGTTTGAAGAAGAACAAACAGGAACCTCCTGTCCAACCTTTGACTTGGATGGATCTGAGCTACTGATCTTCATGCAGCAACTGGAGCTTCTGGGCACAGTTCCCTGAACGTCCCATGACTCCCCAACTATTTTATAACACAGGGATAGACCATTTGCTTGACAAGCAGTTGAATCATCTAAAAAATATGAAAGAGGATATTGACTTGAATCTACTAGATGCTTCATCTGCCAAGCAGGAAAAGCAAGCTTGGCCTCTGAACCAGTCTGATACAGAGACGGGGGAAAGAGGAAAACAAATGCATGCTTACCTATGTACACAGAGGGTAAGGAAAAGAAAGGGTATTTCTCATACTTTGACAAAAACATTCCCTCCCACAGCAAGGACAACAAGGTCATTTGGTGCTCTTCAGTTGTCATAATGACAATAGCTTCCACTTAAAATAGTCTTCGGAAGCTACAACTCTGGTCCAAAGCTTGACTGAAACTACTGTTGCCCTCAGCCAAAAAAGTGAAAATAAAGATCTTATTTTTCATAAACTCTGAAGTTTAAACCCATCTCCCCATATAATGGGGTTTTGGCTGCTAACACAAACTGGTGGGCCATGAACCAGTAGGACAAAGGAAGTTTATGTTATGGTAAAATACTTTGGCAGAGCATCTCTGAAGTCAGAGGTCTTTAAGATGAGAGCATCTGCCAACTTCTACCAGACACATTCAGTATGTCTTCACAGACATCATTAACGAAGAGTCACCCTAAAACATTCCAGCTTTTATGAAGTCCTCAGACCTTCTGGATATATTTGTTCTCTTATGGGAAGGATCCCAATATTCTCAAAAAGGAAAATTACTGCTTACCGGACTTGGTGTGCAGACTGAGATGGAACAAGACAAAGTGGCTAAGAACTAAGAGCAAGACTGAAGAAACTTCATGTGATCTACACCACCTTTTTTTTTTTTTTTTTTTCTTGAGTACTCCAGTGTATGAATGACATTCATAATCACCAATAAGCATAGCCAACAAGGTAACTGACACATTATATTAATTCTTGCTTATGAGCACTTAATATACAGGCTAAAGCTCTGTCATAATATTTCATTCCTCATCCAAATTAATGAAAGGATTTCCAGAAAAGCTGAATACAACCATGACATTTTTATCCTCAAGAAATTAATGTGTAATTGTAGACTCTGTAAATGCACACAAGTAAACACAATCTTAAAATTCTGCAAAATCAAGACATAATACAATATGCATAGGAACTGACATTTCCTCAGTAGTTGTTAAAAAACGGTGTATTTCCTGGCTTTAAGATGCTTAATTCTACTAATTTAGTATTTGTGACAATATCTATTTTTAGAACAGCTATGGAACACATACACAAGGGAGAGAAAAAAAGTTATAAATGCAATTCCTTGAATAGAGCTATATAGTTCATGCATTCATTCTTTTCTTCCCTAAGAGAATCTGAGCATTAAGCACTGCACCACACAAAGAAAATGTATTACAGTCCCGTTTTTTAAGGGTGATCTGTGCCCACGGCTTTTTTCTTTCAGTTTTGGGTTCATCTTCTGATTATTTTCAAAATTCTCCTTATCCAAGAAAGCCTCTTGAAGTGCATTAGGGCTTACACATTAGTCCCAGACTGTTTAATTTAGCCCTAATACCTTGAGGAAGCTTCAGGATGGATTGTTGCTATTCTGATTAAGGAATCAGTCTCACCCCCTGCTGAGGAGGTTAGATGAAAGCTTTGCCCCCAAAGGGAAATCAATATTGGTCCACTGGCCAGCAACTTCTAAGCACTGCATGCACTGATGTATCATAAGGAAAGAAAAAAGCACAAGGTTCTGAATTTCCACTATTTTGACACTTGTTTACTTGTTCAACTCTTCAAAAAGTATGGATTCTAGCTTTTTACTACTCTGTCAATATTCCAGATTTTTTTGTTCCCAGGGATTAACCCACAAGCAAACCACAAAAGATAACTATACCAAGCCAACAACAGATTCAACATTCCAGTCAATACAAATTGCTGTAATCATATGCATGAAAACCATATACATCATATAAAAGAAAAGATCTTCTGACCTTTGTGGGAATGGCATGCACTACTTCATCATGCTGTTCCTAACCATCAAGTACTTCAACTCAATTGCTAAAAACCAAGTGAAATATTTATATTTATATTTGTATTGTTTAGCTCAGCTAAGGTTTTTGTTTGCTGGAACAATTCAACACATTCCTACAAACATTAAATGTTGGCACTATGATACACAAGCTTTCTGTTCAAGACTAAGTATTTTCAAAGAGCATCAACAACCATGCGGATCCAGTCTCCAAAGATGCCCAAGTTAGGTGCATATGTTTCACAACAGCACTCTTCTTGCAAAAATTGTTGTCTTCAATGATTACAGCTTTCCTATTTCAAGATAGTTTCACATCAGTTACACTGAACCTCTGGAAAAGGAGCTCTCAACAATTTTATACATAATACAAGTATAAGGATGACACAGACAAGAATTAGAGCAAAAGCCACAATGCAAAAATAAAAAACAGCCCACAATTATCCAGAAGTGGAGGTGTAGAGGTGCCCACAGTTCATATTGTGCTTTACCAGGAATGGATGCATGCTTCCACCCTTCCAGGGTTGTTTCCTGGGCTACTTCATTGCACCTCAGAAGACTGCATGCAGCCACACAGTCAGAGAAACATTATTTTGTCTTTTTAAATAGAATTGCAACCTAGCTATCCCCCCCCATTCCAAAAATAAGGCTGTAAATCCCCAGGGCACTGATTTAAATAGGAACCGAGTCACACATGTCATGTGATATGCATTCTCATTACCTAAAGGATAGGCTGGTGCATTTGCCTAGCTTACACTTTTGGTTTTCAGGTAAAGCATGCAACAATAATATTTAAACACTGAATGCCTTGATCACCATGGGTAGGCTGCCTGTCCCTCAGGAGGATGTAGCCTTTCCGATGACAGCATCTTTGAGCAAAGTAGCAAAGAAGCTACTAACCAATACATACACTACTGAAATGTTTGCCCAGGAGGTGTTTTTGCACACTGAAAACTGAAGTAAAGCTGTGCTACGCAGTTTTTCAGCTTTCACATGTTAAGTTACGAACATATGCCAAAAAGCATCCTCTGCAAAACACAGATGTTTCACAACTCCAAAGAGTTGTAAGGAAATAAAGGCTCTTGACCAGCACATACAACCCTTTCCTCTCCCCGTTTATTTTTAGGCTTTTCCAGTGACAACACATGAGTAAAAGCATCTCAGAGTGTTATACTTGGGAGAGGCAGGCAGGATAGGTGAAAAAAATATTTATGTAGCACTCTGTCAGAGCTCTCATGGTTCATCCACTGCCAGTTTTTCCTTTTACTACAGCAAAACGCTAGTTACACATTCTTAATGAATGCCACTCCTATAAGACCCACATTTGATAGATCAACAGCCCTCAAGGGGACAAGAAATATTTCCCTTCCCCATTTAACTTTTGTTTGAGAAAACACACTTCCATTCACTCACTGCTGCATGCCAGTCATATTTTTCCTTCTGTAAATACAAGATAAATGTGTTAAAGCTTTTATCTCTGCGTAAAAAAAAAGCATAATGCAGAGTGATAAATATTATCTAAATGCATTTTAAACCTATTTGCTAAACAATTCCTCAAATCTTTCTGCACAGAACGAGTGGATGAAAAACAGCAGTGCACACACTTCTGGATAAAGCTCTCATTCGGGGATGTGGTCAAATATTCTTCCACAGTGAGTAAAGATGCAAAATGCAACCACAGAAATCAATGTCCATACATTCAAACCAGTAAGTCAACTCTGCTTAAATATTACATGGTAAAAGCCACATAAAAATAGCAATGCTACAAAGCCAAATATGCAAAAGATGACTGCTAGGTCCCTTCACTACTTTTCTGTTGTATTTCTTACCTAATCTTCATCCTTTGCTCCATGCTTCTTCCTTCCCCTTGTGCACCCACTACACTTTCTCCTTATCCCATCAAACTCTTGACCTGCCATTCCTAATGCACTAATCCCATTGCACATCCTGTCTGACAGTAAGTCACAATCCTACCTGTCCCACCCAGAGTCCAACTCTGCTCTCCCCACATGCTCTCTATCCAAGCTTTTTCCTTGTTACTGGTTCCTTGCCTTTTTTGTTTCAACTCCCCTTCTCCTCCTGAGCTCATTTCTGCAGTTCCCTTTGCCCAGTTAGTCCTAGTTCTCTCATCCTCCCCGAGTTCGCTATCAGAACTGCTAATTCGAATTATCTCTCCTCAGATGACTCCATTCCCATCATTCTTGACATCCCAATCACAGGAACAGTTCCTAGACAAGCAGCTCCAAGTTTCTGTAACTAGATCCTAGTGTGATCTCTACTTCTTCTTCCCCACGTTTGGTCTCTTGAGTCAGCTAGTTTCCTCTTTGACCACTGCATCTCTTCCCCCATTCCTCACCCTCGGGTGAGTATAACAAGAGAAGAACCAGTCCGTGACAAGAGAAGAACCAGTTTGCTACCTTCAAGGAGGCGTTAGCGGTCAGATGGACCTTCAGCATGACTCAGTGTAGCCATGCCTTTCATCCCCTCTCCCTCCTAGCTGTAGTCCACTTTCTCCCAACTCACTGACCCACGCTATTCTTCCTTAATACAGCCCAGACCCTCACTTCTGAGAGCAGAAGCAGCTGCCTGACTCCACCCTGGCCTCGAGCAGCCATGACATGGGAAGTCGGCTGCACTCTTGCAAGGACCAGACAGAGGCATGTTCAATTATTCTGTGGGTGACTGCATCATCTTGTCCCACAAAGAACCCTCCAAGTCCAAAACGTATTCAGCACACACTGGAACTCGAAGACTTCAGCACTAATACCTTCACTGAGTACTTGTAAAGTGGTATTTTTCCAAAGACTTACAAGTTTGCCTAATTTGGGCAGATTTTCTCAAGAACAGCAGAAGGCATATCCCTGTTCAACAGCTACTGTCTGCCAAATTTCAAAACCTTGCTCCAATGAATGGGAGCACTACAGCTTTCCAAAACCTAAGAGGCATCATGTTTAGTATGTGCCAGACACTAGCCCTGGTAACAACTGAATAATCCTGACTAATCTGAAATACAAAAAATGTGAGGCAGGTGCAGAAAAAAGAAAACTGCAGTCAGAGCACACTAACTTGGAAAAAAAAAATTAAGCAGCAGCAAATAGATGACTTCAACAGAAAGTGTTAAATAGCTCTTCTTATTATGAAGGTTACCAGCTCCGTCTACAGTATAGGCTGAGACAGAGAAAACTGTCCAAGGCACCCAATACGCAATTTATGAGAGTTATTCAGAGCTCAGCTGAATTGACTCCAGGAGTCCAGTTAGTAAAAAGCAGTATTCTCAGTATCTCTGCAAGATGATCATTCTCCTGTCACACAGATAGTACGACTTTACCTGCATATCCATAGACTCAGTTCAATGAAAGTAAATTTTCTGAACTGTAAGATGAATGATTTGAGATAAATTGTACGTGCTGTTCACAGAGGAGTAAGTCTAAACACTACAAACTACCCTTCCTCTTCAGATACATAAATGCTACTAGCAGCACTGATACCTAACTAAATGCCTCACTAAAATGGTGAAATTCAAGGATTTGCTTTAAAACCTTTTGAGGTACCAAGCAGCACTTGAAAAATATTGAACAAGAGACAGCCAAGTGACACATATTTAACGTAAGAAACCTGCTATTTCAGCTACAAGAAGAAGAATGATAATCCACTATGGCATTTCTTCAGGATTAAGGACCATCTGGATGACTTGGTAGCTAACCGGGGACCATCTTTCTAAACGAGGCATTCATTCCCAAGAGACTCCATTTCAAGTTTTATGCTTTACTACGTTTCTGAGGGTGTCTGGAGGATTGCTGTTGTTCTTTTGGTTGTTTTTCCAATTAGGTTGACTCTTCACCAAATAAATTAAGGACAACATTACAACAGAACTGCTTCTTTACGTGCTTTGCAACACGTGTGTCCGCTTCAGCGACTGGCAATGAACACCGGGGCAATCAACATTTCATTCTTGCACTTCAACTCCGCTGCTCTGTGCTGTAAGTAATACAGAAACCCCATCTACAGTTTTTTCCATTTTTAGATGCAAAAAGAAACATTTTATTTAATAATGCCAACAAACCATTCTTAATAAACTGAGCCAAAAGAAATAACTGACCAGGTTAATAAGGTTATCCAGACAAGACGGAGACTAAGAAATCATGTAAAAATTCCAAAGGGATCCAAATCACCCCTACCACACCTGCTTGAGAAGAAAGACTAAAACCATCACATCCTGTACATACCTATGTGCACACATACAACACATACAGCAATTTTTCCCGTTTTGCATTATAGACCCAAAGCCATTGATTGAAAAGAAGTGAAAAGACTGTGATATGCCAAGAGACAAGTGTTTTTCCTCTCACCAATTTAGCCAGCTTATTGTTAAAAAAAAAAAAGTGAAATAGAAAAGGAGAATTTCTAGGGGTGGAAGGAGGAAGAGAAGTTTCATCTGGAAAGTACACAATTATATTGAAGGGGGAAGTTATTTTAAAATATTTATATGAAAACTAAGGAAACTCAACAGAGCATTGCATTTTGACAGCTGGATTGGATTCAATGTACAACCAATCTCAGAAGCATTATTTCAAACAGGATGAAAGTGAATTTCCAAAAATTCATTAGCAGGTTACCTTTCCAGCAATCAAAAAAGGCAACAATGTAAAGCATGTTATTAAGTTACAGTGCAGCAGTGGCTCCTACTCTTCATGTGGAGTACAGCTTTTGAAATTCTGCTTTAAAAGAATGTTTCACAACATGAGTAACACTAATGAGCTGCAAAGAGTCCAGAAAAACATCGTCTCATGTTTGACTGCCTTCCCATATGGTTCAAGAAAGCGGGGGATCTTGAGCAGCCACAATACAAATGGGAAGAGTCTGACTGAAAGGAAAAAGATATTCTGCACACTTGACTCACGCTGAAAGACCGTAAATCCCCCATTCTTTAATGAATAGGTAGGAAATACAAGAAAGAATAGGTTGGTGACAATATTACAGAAATCCTCTTTCTTAAGGCAAAGCAGAATTGTAAACGAAATTACTCAGACATTCATACATTAAAGACCCAGCAACTCCTTCAGGTACCAGAAGGGAGTCTTTCTACTCCTAGTGCCTGGAAGTACTAAGGCGTGTACACAGGGACCTCACACATAACCCCATTCTCCTACCAACCAGCTTCCACCAGCAGCAGGGGAGCTCCCACACAGCACATCATCTTGAAGTTTAAAAATCATCTACTTTTAAGCTAATGAAAAGAATTATGCTAGCACCAATTTTAAAACACACATACAGGCTGCAGCAGCCTGAAATACCATCCTGTGCTGGGCAAATGCACAAAGGTCGTGCTGCAGAATTAAGATACTGTGTAATGATTCAACTTCTATAAACAATTTCTCACTCAGTAATCTGCATATACAGGCTGACCACTTAAAACAGTGAGTGATCCACTGTGAAATAAAGAGATATTAATGTCGGACAATTTTGCTACCTCAAAACTGTCCAAATAACTATGCAGAATACTTAGCTAATGAAAAGTGTACTTTGAAGTGCCCATCTCCAGCACTCTGTATACAACTTTTACTAAGAGCCTTAGAATAACCAAGCCAAAATTACATACAAGATGCATTTATTCCTCACCTCAGCTTTTTTTTTTTTTTTTTTTCCCCCAACCTCTTGCTGTATTTCCTTTTAGGGTGCCTTACTCTGAGTATATTTTTGTGGGTGAAATACCAGCCTCTTTGAAATATACATAAGTTTTAACATGTTACTAAATAGAAACTAAGATTCTACTAAATACGAAGGGGTCAGGGATACACAGCTCTGCCTCTAGGAGTTGTCTGAATGATGCCAAGTAAGTTGCAACAATTCACAGCAAATTTACAATAAAACACACTTTTCAGAAGAGCATTTGCTGTCACTATAAAAGAAGATTTTTCTAAGCTGCAAACAATTCATCTACCCACCTTTGCAGGCTAGGCCCATTACCTTATATAATGGAAACTCTCAGTTCACAGTCAGAGTTAACTTGTGATTTAGCATGCAAGACGAAATTCTTCTAATCTGTGCCCTTGTCCCATCAGAAACCAGCTCCTTTTCCTTTCAGTCTTGGAGAGTAACAGTTAACACCCAAACCCAAAGAATTGGCAGGGGCAGGTAGGGGGTGTGAGAATGGGATGGGTGGGATCTCTCTCTCTCTCTCTCACACACACACACTCTCACTCACTCACTCACTCTTCTATCCTATGCAATCAACTATAGTGGTGCATACAATAAAACGAGATGTTGGCTTAAGAAAAGAATCAATACATCAAACCTAGATCCAGCTCTGCAGATCCTCTTACAGGGCACAAGCTGACAAGAACAGAGCCTTCATTTAAGATCACATTTGACTACTGTGCCCAGATAACACCACTATGTAATGCCACCAAGGTCAAAAGCACCTAGGTACTCCAGACAGTTTCTGAATGTGAGTCATCACTGTATGGAACACCCATACATTATAAATACTATTGAAGAACAATACTGCATTCAAGCAAATTTAAGAAATGCAAGATTACAGCTGTTTAAACATAAATTTTGCTGATGAAATAGACACGAGTACTGAAAGAGAAACTATTTATCAGTTACAGATAGCAAGTGGGGCCTTCACCTTCTCAGAGTTGCACCTATGTTTTATCATCTGACAATGAGGATGTAGTTAAGAGAACGTGGTCTACAAGAATTCCACTTGTTTTAATACTGTGAATTAAGAAATAACTATTACTGAAAATAACAATTTTCTAAACCATAGAAAGTTTAGAGACAATTCACATTTATAAGTGGAATGAACTTTATAAGGCAAAAATAACCATATCCACAAATTGTATTTTTTCCATACTAAAGCATACTGGAACACTCTACAAACAAAAGGCACAGTCGCCAAAGTATCAGTCACATGAGGAGTTGGCCAACAGAGCCCCTTGCATAAGGACGGCAAATGAAGTCCTTCGCAAATACAGAATATTCACCTTCTCACAGGTTCAAAGGACAGTGACAGCTGTTAGCAGACACCCAGCTTTTCACAAAGGTCAAAGAAAAATTTGATTAAATCACATTCCTCCCCAGTCTTTTTTTAAACTTGACATTGAATGTGGAAAAAAGCCTAACAACAAACCCACAGCATCTGCACCTCTGAAACATTCATAACAAAGAGATTAATCTCCCCACATTTAATCACTTTACCACTTGCACTTGCCATGCTGTGTGACAGTGTTCTGAAAAGACAGAGTTTTTCCTGGACCGCTTAACCACAAATTTGCACGTAGCTCCCCCAAACTACATACTGTACCAAAACTCATCATCAAGAAAGTTCATTCCCTTCAATATACCAATCACGCAGCCACAGCTTTTTCCACTCAAAAGACAAAGACCAAAGCACTGAGGTTAGTTTTAGCTCAGTTTGCTATGTAATTCCCACCACTTGCTTTGAGGGCTTCATACCATACAAAAGGACACTGGTGGGAAGTGTAGCACACACTAGCATTTTACTAGCTAAAACACCCTTCAGAATAGCTGTATGTGCCATGCTTTGTGTTCTTCCCCATTACCCAAGAAAGGAAAAGGGTGAAAGAGATCCAAGCATGTTTTTACAGCCTACTGTCCCCAAAGCAGAGTTGACTGAAGGTACAAGTTGGGTCTGTACATCGGTACACATAGTCTTTACTTACCACTTACATGAGCCAAGTATTTAGAAAACATTGCCAATTTCAAGAATCAGACATGAAATAAGTATCTGCTATACCCTCCTACCTGTTAGCCCTTAATGCTACTCTTGAACCAGGGTAAAAAACCAAAATGGTTCGGTCCCATGACTGTAATTTGTCCTTCACCCACCACTTCTTCCTCCAGCTCCTGAATGTTTCAAGTATAACAGGCAAAAAGACTTCTGCAGAGGTTGGGAAGACTGACAAACCACAGAGCAGCCACTGCTGCCCCGTACAGCGTGCTTACACACAGGAAACTCACAGACGGTTACATGAGACCTTCAGGTTTTGCTCTGTAACACTGGATTGCTTGGAAGCCCCAAATGATCTCATTATCCCAAGCATTTAGCCTCATACATGATACAAATGCTGCATTAGTACCTCTAATAATTCTGCTGGTTATGGGTCCATTTACACTCACAGGGCCAATCTTAAGATGAAACTCAGAAGTCTAGATTCAAGTGAAATATCAATAGGAACTTTGCAATAGGATTTGCAAGCCAGAGGCACAGAATACACTCACATCACAGCACAAGGCTAAAAGTCTGCCTTGGGAATAACTTATATGTTGCTGAAGGGATTTTATTGCTTCTGAACTATGAGGCTTTCTGCAACCAGCTTTTTCTTTTTCCAGGAACAAACAGAAATTCTACATAAATCCATGCTTATTAACATTCTACATGCTCTAAAGAGCAAGCTCAGTTTTACTTCTCCTTTGCTACATTTAAAGGGGTGAATCATGAATACACATCCAGTCTGGTAGATCAGCACATCAGAGATACAGGGTGCAAGTCAAGCCTGATCAAACAACGCTAATCTTTCTAGCAAATTTCAAATTTCTAAACTACAGTTGGAAACACTTGTTACTGCCTCAACTTTCAGTCCATCGAATGGTTGCATCAAATCATATACCAGTCTCATGGTAAAACAGGCATTTGTCGCTTACAACACCTGTTCCTAAATAGACATTCCCTGACTACTTAAAACAAATACTAATTTCTAAGGTAAATGGAAATTTAATTTTGTTTAATAAAAATCATGCCATGATCAACAAGAGGAGGTAGCATATATTAAATACAGGTTGCTTGTGTGGTCTCCTTGCCCAGTGAAAGCGAGAACATGGAGAGGGAAATCAGTGGTTTGGCCTAAATAGTCAGAGCACTAGAAACCAATGTGTTTTCAAAGCTCTGCCCAATTTAAAATAAAGCAACTCCTGCCAATTTTGTATCTAGAATCATTTAATCTGTTGGTGCAACCCTCTTCCTCAGCAACCCGCTACATTTCTCAAAGATGATAATTTAACCAACAAAATTTTCAGGGGAAAAAAAAAAATGTTACAAAAGCAGTTCGTAGCTGTTATAAAGACAAATATATGACTGCACACACACCTGTAAAGGTTACATAAAACAGAAACAACTATTTATAAGCACTAGACTACTACCACTGTTCTTGCACAGAAACATCTCAGTATCGCTTGCACACTTTTTAGAATGCAAAAATAACTAGGTCCATCTTGAGAATTCAGATTTTCCTGTGTCATAATTGTTATACTGACTCCTACTTTAATTCCACTCAAACTATTTCATCTCCCCCCAAAGCATCCAAGATGCAGAAAAAGAAGGCAACTGCAGATTTTCCCAGAAACATTCCCATGCAGCAGAGCTGTTTATATACTGATGAATCAATATAACATCACTACAATATTTCATCAGTATGTATCACCCTTCTTTCTCTGGAATATACAAACATACCACAATAACCTCTCAGTAAGCATTTGCTCCCTAATTTACTGTCTAGTTCTAACCAGATCTAGCTATAACGTGACTACAATGTCACAGCAAAACAGGATGCTTATTTAACTGCCAGAATAGGCCAGTAATGCATCCAGAAAGGACAGCAATTGCACATCTAAAATAACCATTTCTATACAGAGACAGTGTAAAAGCTTAGATGTGTTTACATCTTAGCTCACACTAGTTACTAGCCAAACACATATCCATACAGGAGCAAAATCCTGCAGCGCTTTGCAATCCAGATGACCCCCTGCCACTCATTCTTGACTTCTCCATTCAAAACACTACCTTCGTTTTCCTCCTCCCCCCTTCCCGAGCACAGATTTGTCCAAAGATTTTAACGTCCCTCCATTAAATTAACAACCGCTTGCACAGTCTCCTGTCCACTATTACAAGCCCTCAATAACAGGTTTTGCTCCATGCTCCACCATCACGCTGCCAAACATGGCTGCATCATGTCCTCTTTGTGATTGAATATGTATATCTCTTTTGCCTTTCAAGACTCCTTTTATCTGCCTACCCTTATTTTCCCAGATTAGCAAGGGACCATTTCAAATCGCTATTCTCCACTTTTCATTCCTTTTAACACTTTGGTAATGTTCCACCGTAAACCAAACGCATTTATACTTTCCAGGTTCACTTCAAAAACAATCAAGGAGCTTTACACGTTGAAACCCTCCCCACCATTAAAACGTACTTATTTACACACGACAAAAAAACTCTCCTAATAAAAACCTCCGTCCTTCAAAACAAGCGTGGAGAGAAACCCCTTAACAACAGCCAAAGGAAATTTTATCATCTGGCTTTTCTTCCCTGCAGCTCCCTCTCCTGAAATTGGACCCCCTTGTATACCAATCCACCTCGGAGCCTCTCCTCCAGCCCCTTGCAGAAGCCACACACAAAACCCACCCCAGCCTTTGCCTGAAAGCCTCCCTCCGCTCTAGAACCGCCGCCGCTTTTTTTTTTTTTTTTCCCCGTGCTGTTGAGCGGGGTTTTTTTTATTTTACTGAAGGAAAATAAATAAAACTCCTGGCATTTCCCCGCGGAGGCTACACGTAAAAGTTTCTAGAAAGGGGGAACCCCCCCTTTCCCCGGAGACAGCAGCCCCCGGCCGGCCCACACCGGCCCCTCCGCACGGACCGTTATGACACGGGGCGGGCGCGGCGCTCCGCGATAACCGCCGCAACGGCGGCCCCGCTCCCTCTCCTCCCCTCGTCCCGTCCCGTCCCCCCTCACTCACTCACTCACCCACAGCTCCGTGCCCCAGCTCATGGCTCCGCCGCGCCGCCGAGGGCCGGCGCTGAGGGGCGGGCGGGGTGGGCGCTCGAGGTCTCTCTGTCCCCTTAGCTGGGTTTCCTTCCACCTTCGCTCCCCGCGCACGGAGGGGCCGAGCCCCGGCGGGGCGAAGCGGGGAGGGGAGGGGGGTGCGGAGAGGAGCGGGACGGGGACGAGCGCTGCTCACCGCCGCTCCCGCCTCATCGCGCCGCAAAATGGCCCGAGCGGCGCCGCGCGGGGAGGCGGTGGCGGAGCGGGGCGGGGGGGGGGGGGCGGATTGACAGCTCCGGCGCACTGCGCAGGCGCGGTCCGCGGCGGCGGAGGGAGAGGGGGGAGCGAGGCCGGCACCGCGCAGGCGCGGTCTCCAGTCAGCGCGCTCCCGGTCGCCGCTGGCAGCGGCGGGGCTGCGCCTCCCCCCCGGCCCGGATCGCCCCCCCCCCGGCCCGGTCCCCGCACGGGAGAGCGGTTCGGCGGGAAGCTATCAGCCCCCCCCCCCCCGGCTTTGAAGTGCGGAGCGAGCCGGCGGCTGCACCCGGCTGGGTGAAGTGGGCGCTCCCCGCCCGGAGGGCAGCGCTGGCGGCGATTGCCGCCCGCCCTCTTTCAGGTGTCCGTACCCCGTTTCTTACCGCCCTCTCCCCCTGCGAGGTGGGGCTTTTTTTTAAGCAAAGGTTCCTGTTTTGACCTTTTGGAAAATGGGTAACCGCCCCAGAGAAGGAGACCCACACCCTTAAAACTGACAGCAAGGACTGACTTCTTCAAATTCGGCTGCCCAAAAAAAAAAAAATATATATATATACACACACACGCATACCCCCAAAATAACCCAATCCAGGAATATTAAGTCCACCATCTGCCACCAACACGCTCAACAAGTAAGCAGAAAAATAACCAATTTATCTGCCTTTGCATAAATGTGGGTTATTGTAGCAATTACGCAGGCCTTGCAGAAAATGGCTCATTTCCTTGCCAGAGAAATAAGATTTATTTTGTGCTCACTGTCCTCTGTAACAGAATTTATTTGAGCTGTGTCACTTAATCTGATTTTACATATCTGTTTTTCAGCTACAAGAAATGCGAAGAGAGCTTTGGACTGAAGTTTTATATTCACTGCTACATCTGTTCATGAAAGATTTACATGGAGGAAAAAAAAAGGGAGGCATATTCATTCACCTGAGGAAAAAGGTATCTGCTTATAGAGACTGTGGATCCTTTTGATGTCAGAAGATTAAAAATTGGCCAGCTGCTTACCTCCTTTAGATTAATGCACTTCTTTCACTGACATTTGGCTATTACCCTACATGAGAAAGGACAAGAAAAGAATAACTTGTTAAGCAATTCCAACATTTAGAACAACAATGAAGACAAGTGTTATGTTAATAACTGAATTGCTTTTATTTTTATCCTAGTTCCATTGATTTGAACATAAGAGTAGAATGCTGCTCCTCACACAGCTGTCTTTGAAGAGAGACAGAGAACAGGCAACGCTTTTGTTCATCATTAGAAGTTATTACTTTTAAGGACTGACTTAAAACAACTAAGAGACACGCTGTTCAACTCAATTTAGAGTATTTCTTCCTGCTACTGCCAACGTATTTAAATATCTGAGCCTGCCATGCTGCCTAAAGCACAACCACAATCTTCCAAGGGCCTGTACTTCCACAGACTCTCAGGGAAGGGGCACCAGAACACGTTGCAAAACCAGACAACACAGTTGCATCACGACTTTTCGAGAGCTTAATCCATAAATACTTGAGTAAAAAGTATGTACGGAGACCAAACAGAAAGCAGCACTAGTATCATCTGAGGTAAATTTGCTGTGGAATTTCCTTTTGCACAAAGAGCTGGGAGGGGAACACGGCAAACCTGTTACACCAGCATGGGCAGGGAAACCTGTCCACACTGAAAGATAGAAATGCTTAACCAGTTCCAGAAAGATAAAGGCCAGAAATGCAAGTTTTGTATTATGATGGCACGTTAGAATCAACCATGCCAAAACCTATGAAAAGTTATTAAAATTTGTGTGGACAGAGGTTCAAGACAAACACTAAATAAAATTAATTCCATGTATTTCTGGAAGAGTACTGTTTCCTGTCTTTGATTGTCTTTATTATTTACCTTAAAACTCTCCAAGACAGGGCCTGCCACTTACGTTACTACTTTCAGTTGTGCAGTGCCCAAAATAGTAGGGCCTGCAGCTTGGTTGTCCCTAATTACTAACGTAATTAACAATGATGGGAGCATTAAGAGCCCTTTATGCTGAAGTACGATGCTGGAAAGCTCAGTAGGTCCCAGCCTCAAAAGAATAATTCAAAATGACACTTAGAAATTACATTATCTAGCACTTCTTTACTTAATTTGCACAATCCAAATCTGAGCAATACAGAAGCTGGTGGGAGTTTTCCCTCAGCCACATTGAGAACAAGACCATGCAGATCTGTTATCTAGATATGGGCCTATTCCTGTAAATTCTCTGTGTTTACCTCTCCTGTTGTTATGATTCAGAACAGTCCCAGAGGTAGATCCTAAGCCCAAGTAGAAGCAATTCCCTTTTTAGAAGGCCAGGACTTTGTTTAGGAAACCCCAGTCCCACTTGAAAACAGCCAGATTAGCTGCTGAATGATTCAGAAGGTATTTAAAGAAGATAAAATAAATCCCTAAACTACCGTTCAATCTAAACCCTTTTCTCTGGGTTTGTTTACTCATGCAAAGCAAGAAAAATCACTAGTTTCAGAACACATACAAGCATTTCTAGTTTCCAGCATACAAGAGGAAGAGGACCCACCTTTCCCCCATGGAGTTATCACCCTTGCAGCTGCTTCCCTTTTATTTTTATAATTCTACCCAGATCATCCACATCCAAGACAAGGAACATAGATATTGCTTGTAACTTCTCATATACTGGGACTGAAACAGCACCAGGAAAGGAAGAGGACACACCTTTCCCTAAGGCCATCACCATCACAGCTGTTTCCTCTCTGCTATTACAACACTACACAGATCATTCAGACACACAGCAGGGGACCTTGATTCTCTTTAAATGTCCTATCAGGGCCCAGAGGGGCCTGATTAAGACCTGATTAAGACCTGATTAAGACCTGATAAACCTTAATGGCCCCAGCCAACCTCACCTGTGGTCTCCACCCACACTCTCTGCCCCTGGACCCAGGAGCCCCATTTAAGCTTTGGCCCGAGGGCTCAGTCTCTATTTGAGTGGTGTTGGGGGTACTGGTTTCCAGCTCAGGTGCAGCTATGGCTATGGCTGGCTATAGAGCCTGTTGATGTAAAGCCTGGCTCATATCTGGCCTTATCTTAGACCTGCTTCATCACTGTGGACCTGTCCAGTCATCGCTAGACTGTGTCTGACCTTGGTTACCATCACCTGAACTGCAGATTGACTTCTTAACTCAGCCTTGCCCCTGTCTTGTTGCTACGAGCTCACCTGATGACCAGGACTCTTGGCTGCTTCCAGCTGCCCTCCCTGGGCCTGCTCTGCTCACCCTGCTTGGAGACTGTGGGACTGGACCCTGAAAGGTGAGGCTCCTGCCCTGTTGTCTGTGTTACCGTGCTCATCTCCCAACTCTGTGTCCCTCGGGAACAGCCAGCCCTTGCTACTCTATGACATGCCCATACCTCCGCTCAGGGGGTATGTTAACAAACTGACAATCTGCTTCACTCTATACTGAGGTGTACCTGTACCTGTAGGCTGTCCCTATGCCAAGATTTTTCAGACACTGCTGATACCCTCCATCCAATCTCAATAGCTGCCCATGATATGCTTTAAAAAAAAAAAAAAAAATCTGTGAAGGGTTCTAATTAAATGTTTTGGTACAATGAAGAAGTAAAGGAAAAAGATATCCAGGCTAAATATGTCTAACCACAGCTAAGAATAACTGTACTTGCTAGGAACAGCACATTTAGAGCAAGGCAAATCTTGTCTGGAAGCTACAGTAAAACATATTAATGTAACTATGAGAGTTGCCGTTACAGCATATTCATTACAGACAGCAGCCAGTTTGCATATTGATAGGTATGTAAATTTAAGTATAGACATCTTTTAACATGCAAGTTCTTAGAAAATGCATAGTCAAAGTAAACACGTTATAAGTTTGAACTTCGAGATTATTTAGTCTAGGTAAGTGGGAAACTTACAGTTACTACAATATCCTAATAGTTGGTGAAGAGTTACATGAAAAAAAAAGATCTTCAGACAATTTCTAATCTGTAGCATAGAAATCCCTGATTGCTATGAGGAAGCATCTTCAGCCTAATAGAGGCTCTTCAGACGAACCAAACCCCAGAATTATAGGGGAAAGCCTCCTGCTATTTGACCACTGAAGTAGTCAAAGTGTGCCTGACACTTGGTAGTGGAGCAAGGCCTGAAAGCCTGTGCTGCAGCTGTGCTTGCAGGCAATTATTTCCTAGGAGTCAGAAGTCTCTAGGTTTCCCACATGGTCTATGCGCAAGAATGATAGTAATTACAACATTAAAAATATCAATTCCAAGAAAATATCTGGATCACAGTTATCTTTTTGGAATAAATTATCTGATGTTTGTAGTTACTTAGGCTTCTTACAATCTGTGGGGTGTAGTAGCTATGTGCACTACAAGGCCTGATGCTGACAGGACATCTAGCGGCACGTGCAAGTTACTGCCCAGAGAAAGAATCCTGCTAGGAAAACACAGACTGGGGGTTTTTTTGGTGGTTTTTTTTGTTTGGTTTTTTTTTTTTTTTATGCTTCCAGATATTTTCTGGTACCAGTCTAGGTTTCTTTGGCTGATGGTGAGATTTCTGTGTTTATTTTATTACCAAAGAGTATAAAAGAAAAGGGGGAAAGGAAACTGTGAGAGGTAACATACAGTAACATCTGAATCACCTCTGTACAAAGATGGGACATTCTACATAATCTTGCTAATATAAAGGTTAAGACTATTGATTTTTCTCTGCCTATTCACCCTTAGTTGCATTTTACTACTCACCTGTTCCATCCAGTTGTTTATCTGGCTCTAGATGAAGAAACTTGCACAGCCATGACTCCATACACTGAAAGTCAGAATGTTTGAGTTACAAGAGCTGACAGCACAGGACTCCGCAGTGAAGAATTAAATGTACTTATATTGATGGCTTCCCATAACGAAGACACAGTGCATGGCCTTTCAAATTTTTTTTTAGCAATGTTAGCCTAAAAGCCATTTTAATTGCCACTATTCATGTTTAGTTTGGTGCTTCTGTTACTCGGTTTGAACAACAGAGAAGTCACAGAAGCCAGACCAAATCTGCTTGTCGCTTTCATCTTTAAGTGGGACTACAGCTACCAGTTTCAAATAGTTCAATAGCTTCAACACCATTCCAGTAACAAAGCAGAAAGCCCTTTGTTTTGTTACGTATTTTTTGGTGATATTTAAAATTAATTCTCTAAACCCAGCTTTAAACAGAAAGGCAGTTTTTCGGTTGTTTGGACTACCTGATGCTCAGACATCTGCTCTCACCATAGCTCTCAGGAAGAAGCTGAAACTTGCCGGCCGATCCACGGTTGAGCTGGAAGCAACAACCCCAAATGTCCCCATGAACTATGCTGCATGGCTGAGGGCTAAGGCGGGAAGAGCAGCTCTGTGTCACCTCACCCCAAACCACGGCCCCGCTAAGCAGCGCCACAAAGGCTGGTCTGGGCGAGGCTCAGGGGGTTTCCTTTGGCCACTGTCTCCCTGGGAGAGCAGCGAGGGCCAACAGCGAGGAGGGAGCCCACCACAGGGCCCCGGCCACTGCCATGGCCCTCACTCAGGGGCCCGGGCCACCCCAGTGGGCACCGTGGGAGGCAGCCTCCGGGCGGGGGGGGGGGCAGCCCGGCGGAGCCCAGAAAGGCCCTAGAGGGAGAGAAAAGGGCTGGGAAGCTACAAAACCCCGGTGGCAGGGCACAGACCCCGGTGACAGGAGACGAGCGTCTGTGACAGGGGAGACCCGGCGGTGACAGGAGTGAGGGGCAGCCCCGCCCCGGTCACGTGCCCCCCCCCCGCCCCTTGACCCCGGAAGTGGCGCGGGAAGGGGATGCTGATGCTGGAATAAACATGGCGGCCCGCGGCCCTGGGGCTGTGCTGGTGCGGGCCGCGGTCGTGCTGGGGCTGGTGTTGCTTTGGTCGGGCCCGGCCGGTGCCCGCGTCCATCATCTCACCCTCAAAGTAAGGTCTGCGCCGCCCCCGTCCCTGCTGGCTTGTCTCCCGGCCGCGCTGGGCCCCCTCCGGGTTGTCTGTGGGGAGCGGCAGGGCTGGCCTGGCCCTGCCCGCCTCCCACGGCCGGGGCTCTCCTCTCCTCACCTCCGGCTTCGTCCCGCTGCCTACCCCTGGCCCTTCGCCCTCTTTGCTTCTCTCTGGGCTCTCCCCCTGCGCCTCAGCCTGCCCGGGCCCCGCTGTGTTCTGCTTTTCCTGTTATTCTCCCTCCTCCTCACGCATCCTTTTAGCCCCCATTCCTGCGGTTTTGGCTGTCTGTTTCTTAGTCGTGGGGAAACCGTGTGAAAGGGGCCTCCGAACTGTAGCGGTTTGAAGGTGCAAATGCTTCACGTCCTGTTAAAGGCAAGGCACAAAGCTGTGTGTGATAAGAGGAGGCTGAACGTGAGCTGGGGAGAGGTTTCCGAAGGGGGGTTGGGGTTGATTTTGTTTTTAATCTGCACTCTGCAGCAGTCTTCCTGTCCTGATCGCTGGTTGCTGACTCTAAAAGGCTGTGTGGCTGTTTTATTGGCTTTCCAGGTGTAGTTTCTTTGCACTAATCAAGCAAACCATAGAGCCAGAAAAAGGTATCAATGCTGATGTCTCTCTGTTTCAGTTTGGTAGACTTCTGGTTGTGCTTTGAAAGAGTGTTGTGTCCTCCTGTGACTATATTTGAGAAAAACTAGTTATTCAGGGATGTTGATGGGAAGTGCTGCAGATCGTGGCAAAGATCTGCAGCTCCAGAGTGCTGCGGTCTGTTGTGTTTTAAATGAAAAGTTGTACAGTTGTTATGTGATAGAGGAACTGTGCGTTTGGGGTGATGCCTTTTAAGGGCTTCTATGTAGTTCATGAAGCACTCTGTAAATCTTTAGAATTAGGTTGTTAATTCTGTTCTTGTTGTCAACAACATGCAATAGTTTGCCAGTAGAAACATTGGAAGAAGTTAATGAAGTGGTGGTATATGACTAGGACCAACATCACTGTGTTCTTGTAGCGGTTTAAGGAGAGTGCCGTAACTTTGCATGAGTTCCCCTTTAGCCTTTGGGATACAGTGAATGCTAGGGGGACATTTGTGACTTATTCGTAGGGAATTTTCCAGACTATGGAGTTGTCTTATGTGTGACCATGTGAATATTGTTCTACTTCAGGAAAAGTAAACTTTTCTCTGAAGCAATAAACGAGGATGTTTGTGCTGGTTACGTTATTGTTTTGAGGAATTTGTGACCAACAGCTGAGTGCTGGAAGAATTTCTCCTGGGGTGATACTTTTCCCGTACATAGAAAACTTTCAAACTGGCCTCCAGCAAATGTTCTCAGCAGCAAACATTACAGCTTCCAGTTCCTATTAGGGTGTTTCTTAACTGCCTGGATCAATTACTAAACTTTTTGCTGATTTTTATGATCAGAGTGGGGTTTAATTGGTTTTAATTTTGTAGGTATTTTGTGTGAGTTGCAACACTGACCTACGAAGCACTGTGGAAGGTAGAAGTGTGTTAATGCCTTTGTCTGTCTCCTGTATAAACATGAGCTTTATTGTTAGAGTGCAGTCTCTCCCTTTCTACTTCATCTACTGCTTTACAGCATTTATGTAAACATTAGGCTCCAACAACTGTACCCTTTCACAATGAAATCTCCCTTCTAGTGTTCTTGCCATTGGCTCCTTGCTTGTAAGTATGCTTTGACGCTGTGCCAAGCTAAAGGCCACAGCTTTGTGTGAGTGTTAGATATTAGGTTTCCTCAAACAAGCTGTTATTGCTTAAGTTAGAATAGCCTCATTCTTGTATCTTAGTAATCAGCGTGCAAAGGTGAAGCTTTTTTGTTGTCAGAAAAGCAAGCCACAGTCTGAGTGGTTTCCCGTTCTGAAAATAACTTCTTTTATCTTTGTAAAAGCATACAAAATGATTTATTTCTTCTGAGTTAGAAAAATGATTTGTTTGAATGGTGCTGTTAGACTAACTTCGTCAAAGGAGACTCTCTTCCTTAGTAGTGATTGTTATCAGCTTCATTAGTTTAATGAGATATGTTTAAAAAAAAAAAAAAAAAGCAAAACCAAAAACAACCTACAAAGACTGGATTTATAGAAGACTGATGGAAACAATTTTCAGAGGCTTCCAGAAGTAGCTGCTGGTTGGAATGTTTCTCTTGACCAAAAAAAAAGATTTTTGTTGTCTTAACAGTTGAATGCTATAATATTGAAGCCTTACGTTTGTCACAACGCAATGGCAAACAGTCTCAGAGGATGAGAAAGTTGGTCTAAATGAGGCCTTTGTCAGGCATGCAGTTACGTTTAATGCTAGTGAACAGCCAAACATACCAGTTTTGGGAGGAACCATCCAACTAACAACACTGTGTAGCTGTGGTGTTAGTTTTTGGTTAAAGTGAGTTATCTTTACAATTATCTGGCTTCCAAAAGGGAAGTAAGACCTCTCCTATTTTATGATACTGTCAAGATTTCAGTTTCATGTCAAATTATTGTTTGGAAGATGTTATTTTTTCAGTGGTTGTTTGTAAGTACTTGAGGCCTTTTAATGTTGGTGGGTCTCAGGCTTCAGTTGCTCAAGTTGAAAATACCTTTCACAGTAATTCATTTAGTCTTACACAAATTATAAGTCTTACTATTAGTCTCACACAAATAATAAAAATTTCTTCCATCTAAGGGTAAGCACTCTCTGACGAAACTTTCACTGTACTGATAGCGTGATCCCAATTAGATTTTGGGTAAAATGTTAAAGAATATTTTTCTGCCCGTTCTGGGCTACAGGATCTTGGATACCACTTTCCTGTAATCTTACTGAAATGTTGCAGGATCAATTTTTATCCTAAAGGAGCGTGGAATATTTTTTATGGAAATAAGCTCAGAACTTACAGTATGGGTTTGACTGTAACCTGTTAGTGATAAGTCCCAGACCATCTCTTCTCAAAGGGGCAGGCTTAACCGTTAAATTCATCCTATGTAAATTAAAATAATGTGTATGCTAACAACCTAGATGCTTAAGTATTCACTTGTATGGGTTCACTCCTTTGTTGTAAACTTACAATTGATTATTTCTGAAGTCAGCAGTTGAGTGATTTTAAATAAAAGCTGGATTCTTCCAACCTGTTAAACCTCCTGTCAGAGGTGAGACAATTATTATAAGCCAGTATCTTTAAGCTGTCAAGATGTGGAGTAGTAGATGCTCTTGGAGGGTGTGCTGTTGCGTGGTGGCAACTGGTGACAGAGCATTTGGGATCAGGTAAAGCTGAAGGATTTGTGAACTAAGTCTGTAAACTCTAAGCACATAAAGCTGAGATAAAACCAGGGAGGAAAGTGTGTGTGTGTTGTATATTAATTATCTTTTGTTGGTGGAGAGCATATTAGTTAACTGGCAGAGTAAATAAAGTTAAATTGAACTGAATAGCTTTTGCAAGTACTCTGAATTAAGCAGTTGTCTCTGGTCATGTTTACAAGGTGCAAAACACCTTGTGGCTAGATGAGACTGTATCCCCCCCCTCATACTCCTCTCTACCCAATCACCCAGACAAATGCTTATCTGTCCAGATATGATTAAATATGCATGATGTGCTATGTAAAGAGCTACTATTAATCTTCTGTTCTGACTGGGAAATTACACTGAAAGCAGTGTTAAAGGAACCAAATGTGGTCTTGTTTCAAGCATGTTAAGGGACCTAGAACCCGAAGACAGCACAGCTATAATACTCTGTTGAACAAGGCATCTGCTGTGAGCCATGTGTCACTAACTTTTTTTTTTTTCTTTTCCTCTTCTGAGCATTAAGGGAACCATCTGGTTATTTGCCAGGTTAACTTGATTTTATTAGGGCGATCTTATTACAGCTAGATTACAGGTTAGCTGTGTCAGGATTAGTGTCCTGCTGTTACAGCGAGTGATATTTATGCGTCAGGAATGTTTTATGCAGAGATGTCAAAATTAATACTGGGGGTAAAGGAAGAGAGAGAACTTACTGTACTTCTACAATTCTTAGCTTGATCTTCCAGTACCTTGTCCAGAACAGTTTGTTTGCCTTTAGCAGCTGACTTGTCTGCTTAGAGTATTCTGCAATCTGATTATCTTTTCCTAGAAGAAACAATTTTCTTTTTAGTGACAACTTGTAAAAGTGCTTTAAACCACATTTTAAACTTGCTTTTTAACTTTTGTTGCTCTGTTTCTGCTTTTCTTCCAATTAATGATCCAGTAGGTTTGAGGGTCCAACTGCATACCTATTTATTGATTTATGAATGCAAAGTAACAGGGGTATGACCTTTCCTCATCTGATGTAGTAAAGATTACACACAGTTGCCACTTTTCATGTGAGGTCCTTCATGACCTCCTTATTTAAAAAATAAGAAAGTTCACTGTACTTGAACCTTTATCAACTGAGCAAGGCATGGGAAGGGATCAATTTCTACAGTTTCCTTGCCAGACTGAGAGGAAGTAAATTATTCTGCAACTAAGACTGGGAGCAGAGGAGGGGATTTGAATTTTCCTGTTAGAGAAACTAACCCAAGTGATTCTGTTTGAACCCACATATCCAGTTTTCAGTATTTATCCTACTTATAAGACACAAGACCTTGCTAAAAATCATTTGGAGGAATGGGACTACATAAGAAATTTTCTCATCTACACCATACACGTATTTTTCCAGTGTGTTAGGTGTTTGACTGTCCAAACATTGACCCTGCCTAACACAGGAGGTCTGATGGGATGACAATGCACTGTGATACTTGTTAAACACTTGGCCAAAACGCAACTCTCAGTTAGGTAAGATCACTATAGTTAACTAATTCCTCCAGTCCATTGCAATGACAGTAGCTAGCATTCAAACGATAGTTGTCTTGATTTGTCTGCAGTCTCTTTTTTTTTTTGGTAGCAATATTTTGTTTAATTAGTGATACCAGGTATTTAATTTCTTCCAAACTTTTTTCTTGCATATTTCTCAGTAGTATAGCCACGTAATTAGCGAAGACACATTTATTTAAAGTTCTTGCTGTTCAGGTTATTGGAAGAGTCGATTCCAGTGAAATAATTGGTTTTATCTGAAGGTATCCTAAAGAAATTTGCTCTTGGTATGGTCAGATAGGTGTTTTGCATGAATACTTAAGTAAGTGTCAATCTCCATCTCCCCGCTTCCCTTTGCTACTGCAGATGACTGTGTATGTGATTTGTAAACTTACTTTCCTTTCTTACAGGATGATGTGAGACAGAAGGTGCACCTGAATACCTTTGGCTTCTTCAAGGACGGTTTCATGAAAGTCAATGTCAGCAACCTTTCTTTGAAGCCACCTGTGGACTCTGATGACAAGAGTAGCTTGTCAGTAAGTTACTTTGAGTCTAATGACTGTATTAAGCTTTCTGTGAAATAGCCCTTGCACTAGATGCCTTGACTTGGTTGAGATGTCAGATCCTAACTGGTGGTGCTGTTGGCTTTGCTCCCGACTGCAAGCCGTTTTTGAGGATATGTATATTGTGAGATTTATCCTTGAGCGCTGTCCATTCTGCTTTAAGGATAAACTTTAACTTATCAGACCCTCTACTGAACTCAATGTACACATCTATAACGTATGTTGAACATAGGTTTGCTAAGCAGTCTTCTCATGTGAGATTTTTCACATTGTTGTCCTGTTGCATTGCAGTGCATCTTATAATCATCATATCAGTAGGTTTCCAGAACAGTGACTGTCTTATTTTTAGAGGACTCGTAACATTACGTGTTATATAGCACATTATATTAGTGATTTTAACAGAGAGACTGAACTACTAGGGTGGAAAAAAGACCTGTGTTCTTACTCTTCTGCACAGTTCGACCTCTTTATTGCTAAAAATATTAAATGTTTTCTTCAAGCAAAAACATCTGGAAAAATACTGAAATAAGTTAAAAGGTTTAGGGACAGAAGGTACTCTAGATTAGTTTGGGTTTGAATCAGTATACATTTTATTCTTGGTGGATATGGGTGAAGCAGCAGGTTTATTATATTTGAATAATTTTTTTGTGTCTAATTAGATGATGAGAAAAATACCTGGATTCTGCCTTAAACGTAGGTTAATTTATTGAGAGAGCAGTATTTTTGATTCTTTTAGTGGTTGTTTGGCTTCTGATACTAGGGGAACTTGAACTGTTTTAATTTGACAGATTCTTCTCAATTATTTCATAGGTGGGGTTCAGTTTGGATCGAACAAGGAATGATGGGTTCTCCACTTACCTGGTAAGAGTAAGAGATGTGAACTTACTTTTGTAAGCTGGGGACATCTCATAGTGTACCTTACTCCAGGAATAGTTGGAAGAAATTTAAAAAAAAAAAAAAAAAAAAAGGGGGGGGGGGGGCGCTTTAGTCATGGGCAGGTTGTTAAGGATAATTTGGTTTTACAACTTGCTAGGCTAAGAATAGTAACCTCTACCTGAGGGGAAACATGTCCCTTTCTTATAAACAGGAGGGCACTTCAAAGATGTTTTGCTTATATTACCAGGATGAAGAAGTGGATTACTGTATCTTGAAAAAAAAACCAGAGCAAGATGTCTCTGTTGTAATCTTACTTCTGGACTTCAAAACTGAAGTGTGAGTAAATAGTGTACACTACATTTTAAAGTTATTCTCTAATTGAAGCTAATGTAACACTTGTGAAATTTATTTAAGGGCTTGGAAAGCTGCTGTGCATGCAGTTTATTTTTTAATGGGTTATGTGAGAGTTGAGGGGATGTGAGAGTGAAAGAAAAAGATCTGCACTATAAAACGGTCCAAGAATTCTTGCTGTATGTTGGAGGGATAAGGGGACATAGGACAAAAGAATCATACCTTAATTGTGCTGAAGGCATGAACTTGAAGTCTTGGGTCACTTTTGCAGCTTGCACTGAATATGCTGTTTTATTGTTTGTCTTGAATGATCTATTTTATTAAGTACCTTTGAGGCTGCAATGCTTTCTTTTGCAAGAACAACTGTAACTGTTTGTGTGGAAACATAATTTCTAATGAAACTCTGGTTACTAAAACTGAATAAACTTATTTTTCTTCAGCTGCTCTTGTATTTAATGTAAACGTATAATGTGACTTCTCCCACAGTGATCAGTTCAATGCCAGGCTGCTGTAAGTCATGATCTGGTGCTTGCCTGTTCTCTGTGGTGAAAAAAAAAAAAAGAAGTCAAGACAAGTTGACTTTCCTTTATTGGGTATATGTAGGCTATGACAGATAGCCTCTTTATGAATGTTGATTTGCTTTCATTTTGTATAAAAACTCTTTGTTTATTTAGTGTGAAAGTACGGTTCTCTGCAGAAGCTGCTGCTTTGTTACCTAAAATTTCATTCATGTCTGAGGAAAATGTTACTGCCTTAAGTACCAAGCCACTAAAAACCTCCGAACAGAGCAGTGATGCTGGTAAAAATCCTGCAGAGACCAACCAAAATACAGACAGCACAGGTAAGCCTGCTGAAGCTGACGTATATGTGTTCTTACTGCTAGTTCCTCGTTGATGTGCATCCAGCAGTGTGTTGTCGTCACATTCTGGGGTCCCCTTGGGCTAGAACTTGATGCACGGTCTTGTGTAAACCTGTATGTAGAGCTACCTTTTGGGCTGGAGTCTCTCCTGCTCAGTGATTTGTGTTAACCAGTTCTATTGATCCAGCAGAGACCTAATGTGACTGTTGGAGACCTACAGTACCTCTGAGGAGGGGTTGAGGTGCTTGGTTGTCTTTTGTCTGGCAAAAAGAAGGCTAAGGGAGAATTTGGTAGCCACCAACAACTAGTTGAAGGAAGGTTAGAAGGACAATGATGCCAAGCTATTTTTAGTAGTGGCATACAATGTAACCTGTGGCTGTTCCCCCTTATTAAGTCTTTAGTGTCTCAGGTTGGATGTTAGGAGGGAAAATAAGACTTTCCTAGGTAGGTATTCCAGCATTGTAGCAGATCATTTGTGGAAGTTGTAGAACCTCCATCCTTCGAGGTTTTAAACACAACCAAACAGAACCAGGACCAATGTGATATAGTATTGACGCTAGGCATGCTTTGAGTCAGAAGTCGGATTAAATACCTCCCCAGGTCCTTTCCAGCCAACGTTTGTATGAGTTTGTAGTTGTGTATCTAAAGAGTTGAAATCTAGTCTGTCTCTTAGAAGGTATGGGGATGGAGAAGTAACTATACCAGTAATCTTTCTTGGAGGCACAAATCTTTGTCTGGCTTCCAGACCAGCAGATGAAACAATTTTAAAATCTCGGCTCTGATGGGATTAGCTCTAAACAGTTCATGTTATCCCTCCCTGGAAGAGTTTAGACTTCAGATCAGACTGCTCAGCAGTCTGATCTGAAGTAGTCTGAGTCTGTCTTGGCCTGTCATGTTCACAAGCTTTGATATCATTGAAAATTTTGCATAGCTGTTCTAACAAGTCAAGAACTGAAGCTGGATGGCACTGAAGAGAATTGATCTGACAGCTCTAGTTTTGCTTTTTCTTGCATTAAAAAGTCTAACGTGCACATTGACAGTGCACTGAGGTGCGGGAGCCAAAAGCAAAGCTTAAGTCTTGAACTTTTGCTTCCTGGCAGAGTGGGATGACCTTATGTTTGAAAAGCTTCTTATGGGAATGGAGTGAAACTGTGAACTTGACATGCTGCTCTGTTGAAGTCTCCTGGCAATTTTAAGTTTCTCAAGTTCAGAACAGATAGATACTGATTTGGCAGGTCACCTATGCTTTTGGTTTTTGTTTGGTTTTTGTTTGTTTGTGTTTTTACTGGGGCCTTGCTTAGTAGAGAGCTGAGAACTTTTTTTTCTCCCCTGGGGCTAATTAGAACTTCTATATGTTTGTCAGGCCATGTATTAATGTCCAGGTTAAGATTAGTCAGTGAGATTAATAGTACTCAGTCATAACACTAAAAGTCATAGCTGTAGACTGTATGAAACAAGGCTGTAGCCTGCAACTGGTATAGGTCGTCTGCCTCCTGCATCCCTGTAATTGGAGGGTTGGAAAGGTCTCTTGGGTGGACTTTCATAGAAGGTGTAATAGTAGAGAAGCCTATCGTAGCATTTGAGGATGCATTCAGTATGAATGTACTTGTGGGAGGGGTCCTGGGAGAGTAAGGAGAGACTGGGAAAGAATGTCTGTTAATGATTATCTAGGAAACTGCCGCACAGGTGAGTATAGGAAGATTTGAGTAAGGTATTGGCAATGTGTAAAAGGTGGTAGTCATGAGGATGTCTAAATGCAAACACTAAATGTACCATTAATACTTTTATTTCTAGATAAGAAGTCCAAACGAAGTACAACATCCTCCCAGGTAAGAAACTATCTGCTGCTCTCTTTCAGAAAGAACCTGGGGGAATATTCCAGTATAAGCATAGCCAGAAAGTGGAGAGTATTATTTTCTATTGCTCACAGCCTCCAAAGTAAATATACAGAATGCGGTTTTGCTTATCTGTATGATGTAGCCAAATGGGGTAGTTACCTGCTTAAAAAAATCTAAAGTCTCTTTTCCTTTTCCCAGAGCATAGTGGAACAAGAACATCCTGTTCACAATGACAGAGGAACTTTTTCTTTTCAGGTAGGGTGTCTGTCAGTGTCTAGTTTTAATGTGTGCGGGCAGTTCCTTCACTGTAGTACTTTGTGAAAAGTAAAAGTCTGGTATAGATGCCTGTCTGATAGCTCAGTAAGTTTGAGTGGACTCATGTTAAGAGTGAGTGCTGGAAATCTCTTTCTTCATAAGGTATGGGAGCTGTTTCAAACTATCTTTGGTGTGATGCAGTTCTAAATATCTCAGTCTGTGAGCCTCAGCATATTAAAGTTTACTGTGGCACAACTAGTGCGTACAGATTTCTAACAACAAATAACTGTGACCTGACTGATGACTCACTTAAGAGGAAGATATTCTGTGTGAAACCAGATGAATGCTTTGTTTACGCACCCTGGTTCACTTGTGATTGTTGGGTACTACAAACAAACACATTTAAAATTCTGTTATGTGACACAAATCTCATTTTCATAGCTATCACAGTTTGTGTGGTTGGGGGAGGAACAGAATAGCTGTTTATGCTTTAGGGCAAGTATGATCAAAATTTTATGCTTCACCGTGTTAAATATACGACACTTCTTGTTATCTTTTCTCTGTCGTGAAGTAAGTTAAACACAGATGCCTAAAGGTCTTTGATAAAGGTCTTAGATTACCAGAGTGTGTAATCATGGATAGGTGCAATGATTTTGCATTTGGAATTCTGTTGAAACTTGCAGATATGCTGGTATCCTCAGAACAGTATGCTTGGCTGAAAGGAACCAACAGACCCTAAATGACTGACTTTTTTCATGCTTCAGCAGAGATGGCTTCTTACCAGGGCAACCCTTTTGTGAATGAGAAGAATGCTGACTTTCCTATTCCTTATTTTCAGTTTTTTTTTAACATCAGCTCTGATAACCAAGAAGGTCTCTACAGCCTATATTTCCATAAATGCGTTGGCAGTGATGGGCCGACTAATGATCAGCGGCTATTTAGTCTTGATGTGAGTATAGCTTCTAAAGTATAATTAATTCATTCACTTAGACTGAAATACACAGCTTTCAATTCTAGCTTGTATACCAAGCACACACTGTACATGAGTGTATATATGGGGTGGGAACTGATTCAGAGTTGTGCATTTAATCTCTGTAGTGGCATTTCTGAAGGAAGCAACTACAGTAAGAAGATTAAAATACTAGTTTTGGAGAAATGTCTGGAAATCTGACGACTGTGTGTGGGCTGTGTTCAGTCTACACAGTTGTGACTAGATGCTGTAATGAGATGGGAGCTAAAACAGCTGTTCGTGTTTTGCTGTGCTCAAAAATCACTTTTTCTTTACACAATTGCAGATATTAAGGCTATTGCTGCAATCTAAATTGTTGGTATTTGTGAATTCAGTGTTTTTGCTTTTTCTGGGCTAATTAAAGATGTGTTTTTACACTGTTAGATGTACATCTTAAAGGCAATATGTTATAGCAAATGTCTTATCACTTCTAACATCCAAGGGATTGGTCCTATGCCCTTTTGAGCCAGAATGCATTATCACAGCTCAGACTTTCCCTTTTTTCTGTTTCTTGTGCTCATGCTGGCATCCGTGCTGGTGTATAGTGAGCTATTCTGTAATGAATCCTGTCACTGACTGAGGTAGCTCTCAGCCAGATCAGACCCTTGAAATGCTTTTTACATGGCTGTGCTGATGCTACTGCAAGGGAAGAGCAAGGGAACGTGTACGTGATAAAACTTAGCAGCCCTAACTTAACTCAGGCTAGACTACTTTAAATCTGCTTCTGAAGTTGTATGTTTAGAAGACCAAGTTTTTGAATTGCTGTTTGTTGCTTTGACCCACTGAAGAAATCAGAAAGAGAAGAAAACCTGGATAACTAACCTGCTTGGCTGTACTGAGATGTAGGAGTTTCAGTGCTTCAAACTAGTCTTGATGCATTATTTTAATGAAGTCCTAGCACACATAACCAAGCCGTTTAGGGGCATAAATAGGATGTTAAATAAAGCTTTTGTTTTCTCAGTCACAGGATGATAGGCTTGCAGGAGAGTGCTTCCTTTCTCTTGACAGGTGAAGAAATCCACTCTAGTAAACCTAAGAGTGAGTTTTTCAGCTATGTATCACTCTCTCCACACATAAAATTGGGACTGTGCTAAAACCCCTGCTTCTTTATGCAAGGTTGTAGATACTGTTTGTGAATCAAAGATGGGCAAACTCTGTGAAATTTGGTATAGAGAACAACTATTCTTTGGGAAAATTACTTGGTCTTTCTGAATTATGCTGCATAACTGGAGCACTGGAAGGAACCTCTGTCCTTTTCTGCTTTTCAAGGAAATTATTGTTGTGGGTATAATTTTGCAAACTGTTTTGAGTTTCTTGAGGATGAAGAGTTGCTTTTATTTTTTCTTTGAGTCTCATAAGTCACTGCTTCAGAAAAGCTAATTTTAAATGAGCAAATTTGATTATGAACTGTAATTGTTAACTCAGTGCTTTAACAAAATGTTTTTTCAACTGTACACATAACACACCTTTAATATTCAGATAGAAATTACGGAGAAGAATCCTGAAAGCTACCTCTCAGCTGGTGAGATCCCACTGCCCAAACTTTACATTTCCATGGCTATCTTCTTCTTCCTGTCTGGGACTGTATGGATCCACATACTTCGTAAACGCAGGTAGGTGGACTAGTTCGGTGTCAGTGACAAGTATGGGTCTACCTTGTTCGACTTTTATTTTTTTTTTATTCCTTCTCTTATAATACGCAATTCACAGTCAAATTTAATCACTTAAAACTCCAACTCTGGATCAATATTGTATGCCTAATACATAGACTTTATAGTTGAACACAGTTACTTCTGTCAGTATCATTGTTGCAGACCATTGTTCTAAAGTTATCAAGTCCTTACATTAAGAAATTCTTCATGTAGTGTACATGTTAAGATATATTCTGGCAACAAATAAACAGGAAATTCCTGTAGTTGATGACAAAAGGAGAGCACTAGTTAAAAATAACTAACAAAAAAACTGGACCAAATTTTCTTTTTCAAATGGGGAATGGCAGCTTATGGCAGTGGAGAGCCATAAGCATTTTGATTGTAATAGAAAGTGGTAGCAATTCCTAATTGAAGACCACTCTTCTTAATAGTTAAAGCATAGGAGCAGAAGCCAGGAGCACCTGTGGTTCCATTTTGGCTTTTCTTCTGACTTAGTCTGAAGTTCACTTGGTGATCAGATTATTTGATAGTCTGGAGTTCACTTGGCAGTGTGGTATAGTGACTTGGGGGTGGAGGGTGGAGTGATACACATTTGAATTATGTTTAGCAAATTTTCTAACAGTTACGATCTATGTATGCAAGATGTTCCTATGAATTACTATTTTTAATTAACCCAAGTATTAAAAATCGGAGTTGTAGAACATGTAGTTGAAATGTTGTTCAGGATGTTGCAAAAACTTGGACTGCAGAATTAAAGGGAATCCTTTTACACTGTGTCCTAGTTTCAGCTGGTTAAACCACGACACACTGATAGTTGACTCAGCGTAGGAGTTACTGTTTGACATTTATAGGTTTTAAAGAAATACCCTTGGGAACTGAAATTTTTACTGCTGGCTTTTAATTGATGCTCTTCCTTCCTTTTTTTCTTCCCAGAAATGATGTCTTTAAGATTCACTGGCTAATGGCAGCCCTCCCTTTCACAAAATCTCTGTCCTTAGTCTTCCATGCGGTACGTATAATGTCTCTGCCTTAAGCTGTTCAGCTAGGAAGTAGAATCCAGGGCATGCTGTTAGAGAAATCTGCTGCGGGGAGTGGGGGGAGAACAGGAGGAAGAGAGAAGTGTCCTTCATATTGAAGCATTGGAACTGAACTGCAGCTGTTTGGTAGAAGTGATTCAGTTTTGATCAGCAAATTCTGACTTTAAATACAATTGAGATCATGGCCTGAAGTGGTGAAGCAGCAAGCATGTAGAGGGTTGAATGAGTTCCATGAATTCTAATGTTTTGGCCATCTGAGGCTGGCCTGAAAGCTTGAGCTATGGTGCTGCTTCAGCTACATGGTTTGCAATAAATGTTAATAAATGGAAACCTTGATGAATGTTTGTAAAATTCAAAGGCAGTACTTTAGATGGAGTAGTATGGTGTACTGTAACAGATCTAACGTTATAAGCTTTAACGCTTTCAATACATAGTCTCCGTTGGATTGTATTGACTTTGCCTTCCCACTAGAAAGATCTCATAAACAAAGGTAATGGCAAGCGTTTCATCCTTCAATGTTTGTGCCAGCCATGATCGTCACCTTCATGATAGGATAACTGCTGCAAACATTTTTTCAAGTCTAATGAATTGAATCTGGTTTCCAGTGAAACTAGAAAGCCTCTAGTCACCTAATGCAACTGAACTTGAAGAATGAAAGAATAAATAGGTTACAAATGCAGTTGTTTAACTATAGTTAAGTGTGGGAGCTGTGTGGAAAGAATGTAGATTGTATGAGATATATCCACTAACAGGATATAGGAAATACAGCAAATGGAAATGACCTCGTTGCTAAACAAAACTAGAACATGTTGGGAGGAAGTAATCTCTAAGATGTAACAGAGCTGAGTTTGTACACACTGATTGGAAAATGAAACTGGAAGTGGCTGTCAAGCAGACCTATTTTATAGACATGGGTGGGGTGCTGATGAGCAGCTCGTAAAGTAACATACTGTATTTTCTGCTTCCAGATCGACTATTACTACATTTCTTCTCAGGGATTTCCTATGGAAGGCTGGGCTGTTGTTTATTACATCACTCACCTGTAAGTATGTCAGAAGATTAATGTGATAGATTCAAACAATGGAATTGAATTCCCTGTGGGTCTGCCCCCCTCCTGAGAAAACTGGAAAATTGCTGATTCTTTGGTACTACGGTCTGAATGACAAGACAACAGTCAGCCCTGTGTGAAGGGGAAAGCTCTACTTACAGAGGGCAGCTGCAGAGAATTGGCACTTATCTGGGTGGAGAAGTAAAAGGAGAAGAAATGCTTTGCTTTGCTTTGTTCATACTAATATTCAAGTATCTAATTTGCTCTTGGTGTGAATGGTAAGAGGGTACAGCTGCCAGTGTTTTCTTGTGTTCATGATGGTGAATGGATGACTCCCCCAGGAAAAGATTGCATGTATTGACAATTGTGAATGAAGCATAATATTGCTGTGATACACAGTTGTAAGAAAGTACATCTGTTTCGCTGTTGTAGGATAAGCACTTGCCAAAACTATGAATAGCAAGGCATTTGTTTGGGTTTGTGGCTTTACTGATTGTAGGCGAGAACCTGGGCAGAAGAGGAAATGTGGTAAAATAAAGTCTCTCACTGTGGTGTCTGTTTCTTTCAGACTGAAGGGTGCGCTTTTGTTCATCACTATTGCCCTTATTGGTACAGGCTGGGCTTTCATTAAACACATCCTGTCAGATAAAGACAAAAAAATTTTCATGATTGTCATCCCACTTCAGGTGAGGACTGAGCTGTGTCAATACTTACTATCTTGTGGGAGAGCTGCTTGTATGAACTGTAAAAGGCTGTGAATCCTTCACAAAATACTGCATAATTACTGCTTGTATAAGCCTATTGGTTACGGTGGAAGTTGAGCTGGAATTTCTTGGGCCAGAAGTTACTTCTGTAACTTTCCCCACTTTTTCCCTGTATTGAGTATGAGATAGTGGTGATCAAATAGTGTCAGCAAATTAACAACTAGCTATAAGGTAGGTATATTCATGCTGGGGCAAAACTTGGGCTGCAAAACAGTACTAAACTACTAAGCAGAGAAATTAAATTTGTCATTTCTGAAATGCTTGCTGAATGGGCTTCAGAAAAAAAAGGAGAAAACTGAGACTTGTAGGTCTGTTGGGTCTGAGGGAAACTTTCCCAGTGTGTTCAAAGTGATCAGTGCTTGTGTCCTACTCCAGGAACTGAAGTAAATAGGAAGGCAGCACTTCTATTTGTTGTAGATAGAACAGCCTTTCCAGATGGAATCCCTTGCCCAGCTGCAAAACCAGAAGTATATAATTAGTGTTTGAGGCTCTTCTAGAGCTTGGGTATGGAGAACAAAACATGGTCAATGACCAGTTTGAATTATTGGCTTAATTTAGAATAATGTGTTTAAACTGTTTGCTATATGTGTGTACAGAGTCCTGTTTCTGTATTTTTAATAAAAAGATTTTGCTCATTTTATCTCTACTGATACAGTAGATTCAGCATAGTATGTAACAAAAAGGACTACTTTCTGAATGTCAGCAGAAATAAGTTCCAGTAAGTTTTATTTTTGTAAATCCTGTGAAGATGCTGCTGAACGTGTGGCTTCCTTGACATGGAGCTGCAGAAGAGTTGTTGATGTTACTGAATGGGCTCTTTCTGCAACTGTGGGACAGCTTCTGCTGAACTGGCAGCCCACATCTGGTATCTCCTTGGAAAGCTTCTGAAACCTTTAAGCCTGTTTTGTCCTGTAGGTACTGGCAAACGTGGCATACATTATTATAGAGTCAACAGAAGAGGGGACAACTGAGTATGGACTGTGGAAAGAAATCCTCTTCCTGGTAGACTTGCTGTGTTGTGGAGCCATCCTATTTCCCGTGGTATGGTGAGTCACTGTATGTGTTGTGTGGTTTCTGAGCCCTGATGACTTGAGCTCTTTCTGAACTAATGGGTATTGAGTGCTGGTTAGAGCTAAAGATAGGGCCAAAGCAAGGAAATGTCAGTCCTTTGGAGTCAAGTGTTATGTTAACTTTTTTTAAACTGTTTTCAGTCTTAATACTTCAATCTTGTGTTGTGGAAGATACTTGTTTTGGGGATGTTAAAGTGGGGGTAAGGTAAGGTGGGTGGTGATTTAAGTGTGACCAGCATAGTGCAGGCTATAGGTGCTTTTGAAACTTGGAATTTTGCTGAAGTGCTGACTCTCTTACATTGAGAAACAGGGTTTTGCTTTACTGACTTAGGTTGGAAACTAGGCTGCTAAATTCTAAAACAATAGTGCTGTCTAAGATCAGTGCTGCCTTCAAGCAAAGTAGCTGTATTTTTACTTGACTGTTTAGAAGAAATAATCCCACAGGGAGTGTTTCCCTGCCCTTCCTTCCACTCTACTTGGCGAGGAATAATGTTGGTTATATAAAACTCAACCAAAACACGGATAATTCAGATAAACACTATTGTTGCTTTTTGCCAGTTAGAACATTTATCTTCTAAATTCATTTTAGTCTTAATTGGATAAACAGCTGGATTTAAAAGAATAGGAAGGAGCTTCTGGCTCCTTAGTTAGTAAACACAGAATATTCTTGTTTTTCTCCAGTATTTTTTTTTTAAATGCAGAGTGAATATAAATGTCTGTCTAGTAAAAGTGTCATCACTCTAGAGTGTTTAACTCTGAGTTTCAGAGAACCATTTTGTAAGCATGTGCGCACCTGTGTGTGTAAAGACACACATACCTGTTGCTCAGTAGATGGGACTAAGCTTCAGCTTGGCTTGTGAGGGTGGGTTTCAGCTGTCCTTACCTTCCCCATTGTCCTCTCTGTAAGGGCAAAACCCTACACAGTCTTAGTGGCCTTCTGCCAAGGCTGGGAAATGTCTTCCAAGAAATTTCTACTACCCACTTGTCCCTTCCCCTACTCCTTTCAAAATGCTGCAGCTCTTCTGAGGTTGAGAGCATTTGGGTATGGTAAATAAAATTCCAGGAATATTAATTGTAGAGAGACTCTGGTTTTGTATGATAAAGGTGACTTTTACAGTCACAGCTCTTACTACCTAATGCTACAATCCATATGTCCTACTTAGTGATATGCTGGTAGAAAACTTGCTTTCCATAAAGGAACTGTATCTGAAGAACAAATGCATTTGGGTGAGCTGCCCTGTAACTGTTCACAGTGTGCAACCAGTGTTCCTGCATTGTCATGGTACCAACATAAACTGGCAGTGAAGCCCAGGGCATAAACTCCTGCCCCTTTTTCATCTGGGTAGTGTTACTGCAGCTGGTAGAATGACTCACGTGAGCAAGGTGACTAAGACTTGGCCCTTGAATTTACATTCCTGCAGGGTAGCTTCTGTTACATAAGTTGCCTATGTAGACATGTAAGCTGTAATCGACTATTTAAATGAAAAGAGCTTAAAAGAGCAGTAAGATGCCAAATGCTTGGCAGTACTCTGAATAGCAGCTCAGCTTAATTGTACAAGTGGAAAGCATTATGCTAGAAAATGCCTCAGTTTCTCACTGCTCCCTCCTTCCCACAAAGCTTTCTGTAGGCTGAAGTAGGCTTTAGCAATCGGCTTGCTTAATCACAAGGAGATACAATACTTGAACTAACTGCCTGAACCAGGGAGATGGTAAAATATATGCAGTGCCAAGCATGCTAAGCACAGTTAATTACGAACGTAGCCCAGCCATAAAGAGCTAACAAAACTTGTCAGAGTTCTAGAGGGCTGCAGTGAAAAGAGAGTGCAAAAATTATAGCTAATCTACTTTTTTATTATTATTGTTTTTATTCAGGTCAATAAGACATTTGCAGGAGGCTTCAGCAACAGATGGGAAAGGCAAGTAATCTGTAATTTTTTTCTGTTTTATTCTACGTGCCATAAGATAATGCCAGAATTTCAAACGCATGATGCTGATTTAAAGTATGTAAACTAAAACTATAGAGCTACACTATGTTATTGTCACACTGCTGCTTTTCCTCAGTGGGTTCCTGGGAATAACTTCTGGAAAATTATCTTTTTCATGTATTGCTTTGAATGTCAGAACTCATATGTGGAACTCATTCTCTGGTACTTGCACAGCTCTGTGCTTGAGCTGGACATGACATCTAGAGCAAATCATCGTGACAGATTTGCATTCTTTTCTCAGACTCGAGTCTTCAGAAGCAGAACTAGAAATGAATTCCAGAATTGCTGACTATTAGTCAAAATAGACCCCCTTATTTCAATTTCTGCAGAAATCTGTTCCTGCCAGAATAGAGAACAAACCTCATTATGAAACAAAACATAAATTGGCATTCAATGTAACACAGTTCTTGACTTGCCCACGTTTGTACAGCAGCTTAAAGGACTGCTTGTGTAAAGTCGAGTTATGTTTATTGTAGCAGTGAAAATGAGATGATAGATGGAAATCCAACCCAAATATGGCTTCTGTAGCGTGTGCTTTTCCTGCCATATCTGCTCAATTCTTCTGAATTAGTTCCTTAGTTGGCTGCAGATGCAAGCCACGGAGTATAGCACTGGCTTCCAAGGAAGCCAGCAGCCATTTCAGTATTCTGTCATTTGATGTCTTACTCTTCTTGAAAGCTTTATTTGTAGAAGGTCTTTTGTTGGCAACATCCTTTCAACCCAGTCTTATCCTTTAACTCTTGTCTCTCCTTTCTGGACATAGCCTCCTCAGTCTGGGTACTTAACTCCAGCTATTCCCTTGGCTTCCCCTGAGACACTTGCATTTCAGTGCAGATTGCTTCTGTAGTCTAGTAGGTGAAGTGTAAGGCTGGGTACTGAACTCAGCTCTGTGCAGACCACAGATTAGGCCGTTTCTTGCCATCTGTTAAATTGAAACAATACTGAAGATGAGCCCAGCATTTTTTTGAGATTCCAAGCTGTTAAAAAAAAAAAAAATAAACAACAACTATACACATCCCACCACCCCCAACCTAAAAGGGGAAAAATATTAATTTTTAATAGAAACCAATGTAAAAGGTTAGTGTTGATAATGTAACATGGACGTTATTGGTGGCTTTCTCATAAGTGGTGTTCACATGTGTTCAGTGACATTCAGTGATGAATTTATTTTACCTTGTCCACTGAGCATGTGTTCTGGAGTATTTATGCTCTTACTGTTAAAAAGTCTGCTTAAATGTAGATGTTCCTTGAAGCAGTCCCTGTCTTCTGAACTGAGGACTTCCCATATGTAAGGCCTGCTTCTTAGCTGAAGCCACCGCGTGTGACTGCAAATAGAGGTCAGCTTTCCTGTAACTAAGGCAGAACTGCTGGGTAGCAATGGAGCCTGACTATTCTGACGCTGAGCACTCTGCAGCAAGTGCAAGGAACGGAGACACAAAACCTCTAGCTCTGTGTAGCCTCAGGTGATCACCCCGTGCCTCCCTTGCACTTGATGGTTCTTATCACAAGATGGTGCTATGGAGTTTGCTTAACTTCAGAACGTGTTGAGTGAAGGAGAAAAGTGAGGTGGCCAACATCAAGGATGTTCAGCATAGAGACCTGACCTGTCCACTGTTCATCGTAATGGGTAGAATCCAGATCTGAGTAAAACCAAGCAGTTCTGAAAGATGCATTGTAGTATATAATGGAGGTAAAAGAAAACACTGATCTGAGAATAACTGGTTGTGTCTTTATAGCTAGTCAGTGCTATGCACAGTAGCCCCTAAGGACTGTTCTTAGTCCTCTGTTTTGTGGTGTTCTCCACGGATAATGGTGCTCTTTATCATGAACGTTGCTTGTGGATCACCTCCTGCTGTTACCATGCTTTACCTGCTGACGTTGCCGTATGGTTGTGCAGATCCTGCAAGTTCAGTAATTGTGTGTTGAGAGGGACTTAGCAACTGTGTTATGCTATGCTAATAATAAAAGAAGCTAAGGAAAAAAATTTCAGGGAAAACGTAAGCACCAGATTGTGGCCAGGACAGGCACAGTGCTGGGACTCACTTGTGAAATACAGCGTGGTTAGAGTATTTAGAGGCTGTTGATAGAAGCCCATGGGGAGCAAGAGAATGGCAACGTGATGCCAGAAGCAGAATGTTACCTAATGATGTCATGCTGCTAGTGTGCCTGGTTGAGAAAACCAAAAGTGATATGGTTGCACTGTAATAAGGTAAAATCATTCCTGTTAGGCTTATAAATGAATAGTCTTGACTAGAACCACATGCTCTTAACTCTGTAGGCTTCCCTCGGAGGCCCTGTTCTGCTGCAGAGGTGCTGCACAGTGTCTTAGCCTCTCACAAGAAAAATAGGACCGCTAACTCTAAAATAACCAGCATTTTTTTTTTCCTGCAGATGAACATAGTTTTCTCCTGAAGTATGAAAACTACTAGATCTTTCATATGCAGTTTAACTGCTGCGCTGCCTGTCCTGTGGTTAGAGCTGACTGAATCTTGTGCAGACGGTTCTAGTTGGACTGCCTATTGCTTGCTAGGATTTATTGTCTAGTATTACCTCAAAGGCTGCTTTCCCTGTTCTCTCACACAGACTTCATTAACTTATAGGGTGTCTTGGGAAATTATATACTATAAATTCAATAGCTGTTTTTCCTGGTGCTGAGTCTACTGGTGACCTTCTTGCTGGTGAGAAAGAGCGAAGGTAAATTATTTTTGCTTCCTTGTGTCTATTACAACTAACAACTCTGGGACTTCCTGGCTCAGTATCCTGGTGGTATTTCTTGACTGTCTGTCCATCTTGTCCTCTTCCAGCTACTTCACAACCTGTTTATTAGATAGCACTCCCTTGGGTCAAGTGCAGCTATGACTGCAGCGTGACTAGACTAGAAATTAAGAAGGAGGCTGGTCGGACTACTAGTGTTTTAATCTATAACAGCTGTGCTTGCCATAGGCATCTGTATTAGCAATGTACAATTATTAAAAAGGCTTATGAAAAGTAGCAATGATTTGGAGTCACTAGCTAATGGTCATTTAAACTTGCTTTTTTTTTTTTAAAGATGATTTTTCTAAAGTGGGAAGGCTAGAGGAATGGGTCTAAAGCCATAATTATCCAGGGAGACCTTACATGCACAGATGCTGTGGATTGCTAGTAAGGAGTAGGCATGGCATAGTGATGCAGCTGAGTTTGAGCTCCCTCATTGTTTGCTTTCTTTCCCTTGAAGGTGATCTTTAACTCTAAAGCAAAATATCTGACCTAAACAGGCTTCTTATCTTGCACAGCAGTGGGTGTAAACATCCCATTTTTAGAAGCTTTTTTTCTTCCCCTTTTAAAACTGCCACCTTCAGACTTAAGCAAGTGCCTAGCTGCAGCTCTTTGGTCTGTCGCTGTATCTTCTTTCAGATGGGAGCCTGTGCTCTCTGTCCGTTTCTAGATTTGCATTACAAATATCTGCGGATTTAAGGAAATCAGCCAGCAAACTGAGCTAGAACTGTTTGGGCTGGAAAGCTGCTTAACTACTGCATTGTGAGAAAAGGAAGAGAGGGAGTAATTGTAGTAAACTTGCTTATTTTTGTTTGAAACTCGAAGTTCTTGGTGGCTCGACCTCTTGAGTCTTATAACCCACTCTTGTGTATCATGTCATCTGTTGTTTGAGGGAGAAACGGAGGGCTGGAAACACCGCTGCAATTTTTATGTGTGTGATGAGAGACGTGAAACTCGGTGCAGTCTGATCACGAATGCTTAGTTATTTTCCTGAAGCACTGCAGCATGTCATAGTTGGCAGCAGAATTAGGGGAAATACATTGCAGTGTGTAGCTCCCAGGCAACATTCCCTGTGTGCTGTGCAGTGGGCAAATGATGATTAATGCTTTCATGCTCGCCACCATGTCAGGAAAAACCATTTGCGGTCTTCAGTGTCTTCCTGCTTCTGTTCCATGAAAATGCTGTGAACAAAGAGCCTGGTCCTGCGTGGTGCAGAACACTCTGTTTAGCTGAGCTCAGCAGACGCTGGAGGCGATGACTCCGTGGAGACCTATGCTAAAACACCTCTGCAGCTCTCTAGCGAGGAGGAGGGGGTAGTGCAGGGGTAAACATGCTCTAGGCAGTACATGGGCATGTCAAACCTTGAGATAAAGATTAGTGATTTAAGTGTCGAGACCTCAATGGTTAGCACTGGAGAGTTGGGAAATGTTGAGAAATGAAATAGGCCTATTATGTTCTAGTGTACCACTTCCAGGCACCCTAGATAGCTGTCTAGGGTTGATGTAGCAATTACGTGTTGGAGATATATTGCTTATCCTGTACTTTGGACTTTCTTCTGACCCTGGTGGGGAACTTTTGTGCCAAATGGCTAATGTGTTTCAGAATATTCAAGATTAACTAGGCTGTGCCATCTTCTCAGGCATGACACTGAGAGTTACTGCATCTGTTTGCTTGACAACTTTGTTCTAGTATAGGAATGCTTTTAAGTAGAGTTCTGTAGAGATTATAGAGCCATACTTCTCAGAGTTACTGCTGGAGTTGCTTTTTGAGGTCTAGCTCTGCACGTGTGCCTTCGTTCTTGGGGAGAACAGAACACTTTCATTTACTATTTGGTAATGGCACAGATTGCATCTCAAATGCACTAGAGTTAGTATAGCATGTGAAGCATTGTAGAAATAATCTTAGCTGTACTTCAGCATGTTCACTCAAGATGCATTACGGTTTGCCCTTGTGTACTGTATTCCCTGGACTTGAGCTCCTTATGCCCTCAGCTGCAGTGCTCTTATTGACCTTTTTAGAATATGTATGTAATAACAGATTTATTAATAAAAAAGCTATTGTCTGATGGTGTGCAAGGCTTTAGTGGATGGTCTGACTCTTTTTCCCCCATCTTACAGGGTGTCTCAGCATTTGAAATTGGCACAGGGGGCAATCTGAAAAAGAGACTGATTATCAGAATACTGTGGTATGCTATGTTTTGATTGATGCCGATCAGGCTATTGCAGGCACAAGCTGTTGAAGTAAATGGTGATAGAGAGGGGAAACTGAGGGAAGCAAGTTATAGATGTTATAAACCTTTCTTGGAGGATGGCTTTTATCTTTTTAATTACTCTATGAAGGAGATGGAACACAAGTATGAATTCATTTGTAAAACCTTTGGTAGAAAGTCTCTATTTTTTTTTTTTCCTTCTCTGCGGTTAAGTACTGTTCCTTGAAGAATGGTTATCATACTTGAAACATAAATTTACCCAACCTTTACTGCATGCTGTGATTGCTGCTGTGTTATCACAGCTTTACAGGTTGAGGCTGCAAGTGATTCAAGTTGTAAGTGACAGCTGCTGGCCTAGCTTCTCTCCTTGCAAGTGTTGCTGTCAGTGTCTGGACTGCCAGCCTAAGGTGAATTGAAGTCTTAAAGTGTCCAGTGTAGCGAGACTCAAGTGTTACTGCTTAGAGCGCATTCAGCCTGTGAAAAAGCAATTTCCAGGCTGCTGATGCCAAGCAATGATGATTTTTAGACTTTCTGCAGAACAGCGTGTGCTGTAACTTTGAGCTGTTTAAAAAAAACTGGCAGAATTTTGTAGACGTGCATTAATACTGACTTTAGTATCTGGTAGTGGAGAGAAGTATTCCTGAAGTTGAGGCAGCTAGAGGAGAGCACCTAGTTGGGATAAATAAGCAAGCCAGCTTCTAGAGGTGGCTCTTCAGTCTTTCTACTTGGTGGTGGTTATCTTTTTTCCTCCCCTCACCCTTCTTTTCCGTTCTTAGCCATTCCAGATATCTGGATGTACTAACCTATGACTGTTTGGTATTGATTATCATGATGACGAGGAGAGATCTTGGACTGTGCTCTGTCAGTTGGAAGAGGTGGCATTGTGACACTTCATTTGGCAGCCAGATACCTGGCTTAACTATCCTTTCCTCCCATGTGCTGCATGAATCCAACAGAAATGACTCCCCAGCTCACTCAGTTGTTGACTGTAAAGCACTGATGGCCTGGCAGTTTGAATCACAGCTGTTGAGTTGGTGTTCCTTTAACTACAAAGCCTGGTAATTCTCATGGCCTGTCATTGCACCAGTTGGTGGCAGTTCTTAAAGATGAATGCGTTGAGTTCAAAATAGATCCTTCTGTGTACAAACCGGTATGTGGTAAATCACATGATCTTCATGGTCACACTTAATGTAGCTCCCCTTTAAATAAGACAATATTGCTTCCCTGCTTCACAATTTAATGAGCTTGTCATGTATATTTATGTGCTTTAATCTTTCTTCAACTGTATTATGAAAAGCTTTTAATATTGGGTTATCTGGTAGAGCACTAGACCTGTGAAAATCCTTAAGTTTTTGCTATTTAAATGTGGGGAAACCAGCTTTTGCGAGGGACAGATATGAGGGAGGGGTAGCTAAGCCAATGTCTCGGGGCTGATTTAGCTACCAAGGATTTAGTTAGATTCTTGTTCTAACAGTTCCAAGTCTTGCTAGCTGTTGCCCAGTGAAGTGCTCTGTGCTTCACTGCCGATGCTCTACAGATGCAAGTCTAGAGGTGGGGCATTGCTTTCTGGAGTCCAGAACTGTGTATTGCAAAGTAGATGCTATTCTATGTTCAGTGTTTCATACTGCAGACCAGAAGGGAGCATCCTCCCAAAACCGAGAGCTAGTGTTCCTCTGACATACTGTGCTGTAAGGTTGCCCCTGTGAGCACAGTCTTGCCCAAAGCCAACTCAATCTGACTGGTGTTCAGATGAGTGTTGCACAGTACAGGCTTTAGCTGCATGGAAACAAACTTGGTGTTCCTTCACCAATAAGGTTTCCTTTTTTCCTCTTGAGCTCTGGCTCTGCTTTCTCTTACTGGCATGCCCTGTGCTCTGTCAAAAGTTAAACATACAGTTTGGAACTGCGTAGAAGCCACTAGCCAGCACTAAATCAAAACTACTCTTAGCTTAGTTTTATCTACCTGTCAGTTGGTTTATGCCTTGTGTAAGTTGGGTGCTGTTGTCATAATATGTCTGCTGGAGGAGGGTTTGTATCTGTCTCAAGGTGTCCATACCTTTCAGTGGGTCTCCTGGAACGCTAAAGGTAAGTTTTGGAAAGTGGCTCTTGATGTCTAGGTTATACAGAGTAGATTTATAACAATGTTGGCTGTCTTCACTGTAGCTTATGTAGTGGGAACCTAGACTAGTTTGAGTGGTGCATTTGACTTTTATCTTTCCATAAGAAGAGCTTCATCATTTTTGTCACAGGAAATTAAACATTTTTTTGGTAGCTGTGACCCTTCCTCTTCCTGATTTATAATACTATATTTTGCACTGTTGTGAACCTAGAAAATCTTATGTGCAAATACATGCAACCTTTTATTAATCTGCTTTTTGCAGTGGATGATTTTTGTGAGGGAGTGCAGGTGAACTTAGGCACAATGAGTTGCAGTTGTGCATCTGATAAAAAAATTGTAAGGAGGGCTTGGGAATACCAGTATATACGTGGCTCTACTTTTCTAACTGGCATCTTGTGTTCAGTGGCTCTAAATTGCATCTCTGTATGCTGTCAACATTATCTTGGACTCTTTGCCTCTCCTGTTGTCACAAAAGCACCAAGAGTCTGTATTTGTAATCCTGCTGCACCTATAAAACCTGACTCTCAAACCAGAGTTGACAGCTGTTCCATCTGTTGTTGACCTCTGCTCATTCGCATGAATATCTGCTCTATTCCTCAAGAGCTGATGTGATTTGTCCAATAAACGCAGGTTAGCCTGGGGCCTTAGCTTACACGGTTTGTGACTGAAACACGTGCATTTGCGATGAGAACTATTTAGTATGACTTCCCATTTCACTTAAGCTGTGACTGAGCCATGAACGATAGAGCATGCTACTTGTATGTTACAATACTGCTGCTGATGTTCAACAAGATGCAGTCATTCCCAGAGCCGTGATTACCTCAAAGCCACTCAGGTTAGCTGAAGGCACAGAGCAGGTCAGGAAGTGCTCTAGAAAAGATAAGAATTTTCTAGGAGGCATTGTCAGGCATGTGGCATGTGGCCCTTCTGGCAGGATTGAGGTGACAGTATGTAGTTGACTTTATACAGATAAGCATTAGAGGAAGGTTCTATATTGCAGAGTGTGTGCATATAAAAGCTGGTGTAAAAGTGATCTCGTTGAGTTGCCTTTTTAAGAGGGAATTCACCACAACTTAGGAGTTGTCCAGTATGTAGATAAGCCAGACTGGCACTCCTCAGAGTGCCCAATGGGGTGTGGGACAAACCCTTCTAGTCTGGGATTACCTGAGTCCTGGTTTTGACCACTTACCTACCTTGAAGACAAGCATCAAAAGAAACTCTGTCATTTTAACAATTTTCTGATGGACTTTTGTGTTCTCTTGATAGCTGCCATTAACCTAGCAAAGCTGAAGCTTTTCAGACATTACTATGTTATGGTAAGTAAAACACCTGTATGCATGCATACAGAGCACTTAGAAGCAATTCAAGCCTTTTGATGGATTACTTGTTGGAAGCTACTATAGCTGATGGATGTGGTGGAGATGTTCCTAGTTCTGTGGCAGTGCTGTGCTTTGGCATCTTCGTCAACTGGGTTACAATCCTCAAAGCAACTTCCCTTTTTTTCCTAGTGGTTGCATCCTTCTGTCTATCTTTAAATTGGTTCCAGCTATTTGTAACACTTACTGATTTCCTCTGGAGACAGCTTGAGCTGCCAGTTGAATTGATGGGCTTGAATAACGTACTGTAAACTTGCTAAAAATTAAACTTGGGACCAAATGGTGCCTTGAGATGCATGTGTGCAGTTTCTGATTAAGTCAGTGGGAGCCATGAACATACCTCCCAGGAGAGCATAGGCTTCTTAATGATTTCCAACAGCCTCATTTCAGACTCTTATAAGTGGTAAGAATAATAAATTATGATCGTGATTCTTCAAGTTCTACAAAATCCTAATACTTAAAGCGTTTCCTGCTGTACCTTAAATATGTTAGCAATAGCTTGAGTCATTCGGATGTTCAACAGGCAGTAGAGCCCTCAGCCTATATCTTCCATGTTTATCGAGGAGCACGATAAGGCTAGTCTGATGTAATGAGTTGTCTGGGAATTGCTTGAGCTATTTCTCTGGAAAAAGAGGTTCTGTAAGGATGGTGCTATTGTTCTCATCATGTTTTCTCCTTTTCCTTCCCAGATTGTGTGTTACATTTACTTCACTCGGATCATTGCAATTCTCATAAAGATTGCTGTTCCATTCCAGTGGAAATGGCTGTACCAGGTATTTGCCAGCAAAGGAAAATACATCCATTCCTTGACATTATTTTCTTTTTCCTATTATTCTTGAAATATAACTGCACCAAAAAGAAATACATCCATAAATTGTTCCTCATGTTGTAGTAGAACATCTCAAAGCACAGTGCTGCACTCTGTCTGCTCCTGATTCTTATCACTGGTGTGCCTGGGGCGGCAGGAATATATTTTTAGTTTTATGTTTGTCCAGCATGACTGCTGGATTATACATGAGATGTCTGAAAGTAATTGCATTATTGATTTTTTTTAGTCTTTCAATTTAAAAATGTCTGAAGGAAATTAATCAAGAACATACAAAGGAGAAAAAAATTGGTCAGGTTTGCCCTGTGTAATTGAGGCCCCAGGGAGCCAGTGAAATAGGATTTTGCTCTTCCATCTACAGGCTTTATTTGCCTAGTGACTTTTAAATACTTGGTTTCTTAACATATAATCCAAGTAACTGTGCAGGGAGTCTTTGGAATACATTAACTGTTGAAAATACCAAACAACGTAGGGATGATTCCACCCCGCCCCCCCCCTCATTTAAAAGCCAAGTCTTGCCGTAGTTATTTAGAAGCGCTGGAGTGATGGCTAGAACTGTAACTATTTAAAGTGACAGGGAAAGCTGAAAGAACAAAGGGCTTGACAGCCTTTAGCTTGGGATTAATGATAACAGGACAGGAATTGCTTTGTTATTTCTGCTATGGCACAGGCTTCTTGGCCATTAAACCTTGAACCTTATGAATGAGCAGAAATGTTTCATGACCATGAAGGATTACAGGACTGAACTTCAATCTTGTGTTTTTACTTGCAGCTGCTGGATGAAATGGCCACACTTGTGTTCTTTGTCCTCACTGGGTACAAGTTCCGTCCAGCATCAGACAACCCTTATCTACAGCTTTCTCAAGATGATGAGGATGACTTGGAGATGGAAGCTGTGTAAGAACCCTTCCCACCCCCATTTTTTTTTTTTTACCTCTTCACTTGATTTGTGAAAAGTAATGTTTAAAAACAGCTTACTTAAATCTCTCTAAACCCTTCCTTGAAAAAGATTAGGATCTACCCACATATTTAAAGATGAGGTGCCTATTTGGGGTGTGTTAAACTAACAAAGAGATTTGTGATATGCACAAATGATATGCCTCTGAGCTGGATATTGCAACAGTGTGGAATAAGCGGGTAAAGCTTTTCATGGGGCAAAAAGATGCCCATAAAAATATCGAGTAAAAAAGCTTTTGTGTTTAATATATGTTGCTGAACACCCACAAGCCTTACAGATTGTCATTAATGCTTCATATTTAAAAAAACCCCAAACAACCAAACCAACAACAAAAATGAGCTACCAGTCTACAGAATATAAATGAGAATGGTGTAAGGTCCCTTCTACCTTGACATTCAGCCTGTAGCTTTGCAGGAATTTATCTTAAGTAACACTGAGCTGAGGAGATGGATTTTTACCAATACTCTTCCTTGTTCTACTCCTTGCTGCTAAACCATGAGGCACCACAAATGCAATAGAACATGAGTTAGTCTGGAGAAATTATAAAGCATGGCTGTGGTGGGTTGACCCTGGCTAGCTGCGAGGTGCCCACCAAAGCTGCTTTATCAATCCCCCTCCCCAGCTGGACAGTGGAGAGAAAATATAAAGAAAGGCTCATGGGTCAAGATAAGGATAGGGAGAGATCATTCACCCGTTACTGTCATGGGCAAAACAGACTCGACTTGGGGAAAATTAACTTAATTTATTACCAATCAAACCAGAGTAGGGTAATGAGAAATAAAACCAAATCTTAAAACACCTTCCCCCCACCCCTCCCTTCTTCCCAGGCACAGCTTCACTCTCAAATTCTCTACCTACTCGCCACCACAGCAGCACAGGGGGATGGGGAATGGGGGTTACGGTCAGTTCATCACACATTGTCTCTGCCACTCCTTCCTCTTCAGGGGCAGGACTCCTCACTCTTCCCCTGCTCCAGCGTGGGGTCCTTCCTACAGGAGGTGGTTCTCCGTGAACTTCTCCAACATGAGCCCTTCCCATGGGCTGCAGTTCTTCATGAACTGCTCCAGCGCGGGTCCCTTCCACAGAGTGCAGTCCTTCAGGAGCACACTGCTCCAGCGTGGGTCCCCCACGGGGTCACACGTCCTGCCAGCAAACCTGCTCCAGCGTGGGCTCCTCTCTCCATGGGGCCACAGGTCTTGCCAGGAGCCTGCTCCAGCGTGGGCTTCCCACAGGGTCACAGCCTCCTTTGGACATCCACCTGCTCCAGTGTGGGGTCCTCTATGTGCTGCAGGTGGATGTCTGGTCCACCGTGGGCCTCTATGGGCTGCAGGGGGACAGCCTGCCTCACCAATGCCTGTAGCACCTCCTCCCTCTCCTTCTTCACTGACTTTGGTGTCTGTATAGTTGTTTCTCTCACATGTTCTTACTCTTCTCTTCCGGCTCCAATTGCTCAAGTTTTTTTCCCCCTTCTTAAATACGTAATCACAGAGGTGCTACCAACCATTGCTGATGGGCTCGGCCTTGGCCAGTGGCAGGTCTGTCTTGGAGCCAGCTGGCATTGGCTCTATCAGACATAGGGGAAGCTTCTGGCAGCTTCTCACAGAAGCCACTGCTGTAGCTCCCCCACTGCCAAAACCTTGCCACGCAAACCCAATACAAGGGCCCAGCCTAAGTCCCTGTCATTTTCTTTGCAATGATTTTCTGAGGACTTAAAAAATGAGTGGCATTTCTGAATCTATAATAGAAACTGCCCTAAGAAATTCAGCATGCTGGAAGTGTTGAATACAGCTATAATTGCCACAGACTCTGTTGCCTTAATAGGAGCAGAGCTAACCTAATCTCTTTAGTAGTTACACATTTCATGCATAATTGCAATTCATGTACAGGCTCAGAAGCCTGTTCCTAAGAGTTTTTCCAGTTTGGCAAATCTCCTTTACCTGTTCTTGGGTGAAACAAGTCAACACTTCAATTTTTATTGCGGGGGCAAAAAAAGTCAGAATGTGTTTGCCCTCATAGTTAGTCCAGAAAGAAATGGACCTTATTGGGAAAGTGCTACAAGGAGATCTGAGGTAGAATCCAGTCTGAAATGTCATGCAAGGAGTTCAACTTCTCAGAAATATCTCTAGTAACAAAGATCTTTTTTTCCAATTGCTTAGCATTTTTGCTTTGGGTCCATAAAATCTGTCATTGTTGCAAGTGGGTAGTGACCTTAAAATCACTATCACTTAGGTGTTTAAGTGTAAGAAACTGGTATCAGTTTGGAAGCTAGTAAATAAACATCTGCATCAGGAAGGTGCTGTCTGAACTGGAAGATATGGCAGGATTTGTGATTGTACAGAAATGAGCTTTTTTCCTTTTTGCCTGTTAGAGTGAATTTCAACTTTGCATTACATCCTTAATGAATTTTTACTTGGGTTTTTTTTTAGGACTAATAATATGGCACCTTTCATATTTAGTGATGTCAGTAAATTGGAGAAGCTGCTCAATTTAGGAGAATTTGCCAGAAATAAGCTGGAGAAAGTTTAATGAACTAATTAAGGGATTTACATCTTCACCATAGTGAAGTAGACATTACTAGAAACTGAAGTATCAGAATTCCTTGTGAGCCTTTTCCTAGTAAGGTATTTTGCTCTTTGCCTTGGGAGTTTCCATTGTTGTGCCTTGTGGGTTGTTCCCCTTAGCCTTGCTTAAATTTTTCTCATCTGATTCACCAGAAGTTTTACTCCATTTGGGCACTTGGCAGTGTATAATCTGTAAGTGTCTTGTTCTCCCTTCCCCAGCTGCATCAGGGAGGTTAAGTTTGCATGTATTTGAAAAGCATGGTGTATACACATTCTGTGACAGGTGAAGCACTGCGATGAAAGTGTATTAAATTTCTTGTTGACTTGGTCTTGCTGGTCCTATTTTTGCTTTTATAAATATTAAATGTTGTTTCTGTGGGGGGAAAATATCAAGGCTTATTTGAGCAAGTGACTAAGTGCCTGACAGCATCCTGACTAACCACTGCATGAGTGTGTTTTGTCTTTCATGTGATAAATACCAACTTGTCTTCAGAGGCAATGGCAGAAGTTAAAAGCCTGCAAACTTCAAACTTCATGGTGTTCTGCCATGTCTTATTGCCAGGTTTTATGGTTGTTTTCCTCTCCCAGAGGGTTTTTGTTAAAATCACTCTTTAAAGCATTTGCTGCAGAAGCATTCAGTTTCTTTAGACTCAACATTTCTATGAGCCAATGGAGGGAAGAGCCGTGAGGTCATCAAGCCTGTTTTCCAGGCTTGCTTGTCTTCCAGCAAAAATAGGACATTTTGAGTGCAGCTCTCTAGCTTATGGCTGTTTTCATGCAGTGCAAACTATACAAAGCTCAGTCTGGCAGTAAATGTAAATATTGTTAAGGACAGTGTGGAAATTTGCAAAGTTTCAAGAAAAATGCAAAGACTAGGTGTCTGTGACAGAAGCAACATATGGCACAAATCCTCCCTCTGTAAATTCTTAAGTCAAGAACAGCAAAGGTAACTTGTAATAAGTCTTTTCAACTGACACGCTTCTGTCTTGGGAGAAAGCATCCACAAATGTTATAGGACTTTCTCTTCAGTTACACTAGGCTCAACAGAAGTTGTCCTGGTGGAGAGGAGAGTATGACTAAACCTGAAGTAAGGACCAGTCTGTTCTTTTTCAAGCAGGGTCAATAGCCATTCATCATCAGCAAAGTGGCTTTCTGTGTATTCTGTGCTGGGCAGCCTCCTGAGCCCGTTCTGTCAGTATGTGGGCTTGTCGCTGACAGTTTGTTAGATTAAAGTACTCTGTTTGAAAAGGTACAGCCACACTTGGCAGAAGGAGTTGTCAGGCTTCCAGTCCTAATGCCATTTCTGGGGCATGGACACAAAAATATAAACAGTACAGTAGATGAGGTGGGGGTGAGAAAGGGGAAAGGAAGCAGTTTGGGTTTTGTCTTTTTTTTTTTTCTTTTTTTTTTTTTTCCCCCTTGCAGTACGTTATTTCATTAGCTCAGTAAGTTTGCTTTAAATGTTAGGTACCAAAGTGCTCTTCTGCAGATCTTGGTTGAGAATGATGTTCACGCATGCATGTGGGGTTAAGATATTTCCACTGGAGGAGGAATCGGAGGAAAAGCCATTAATGGTTTTGTTCTCAATTCAGTAAATCTATCTTACTGAGTGTGTGAAGACTAACTTTGTTTTTCCTTAACACCCAAAACAGCCTCAACATAGTGAACTGTTGTGGTAACACTGACCTACCTTTCCTTATGCCTTGGGATCTGGAGTTTCTCACTGTATCATGAGGCACCCTATTTTGTGCTGAGACTTGAAGTCCTGGTTGGTTGCTTTTCTCTGCTTTCTCTCAGGTTGTGCTTCATGGCAGACTGATTCATGATGCTCTCCATTAGAAGTGTTAGGTGAAGAAAATCACATCTTTCCCATGCAGAGATCAGCTTTTTTGCTCAATGGCTGGTCAGTTTTCACTCCCGTTTGCAATGGCTTGTAAAGGCTGGCTGCTGCTGGTATTGCAGTGTTTCTTGTTGGACTATGAAACAAGCAAACAAAAAAAACCAGAAGAAAAGACAGCTGAGATCCACCACTGTGGAGGGCTGAAGATGCTTCTGAATGTTTAGTCATTCATTGATACCTTGGATACAATGTAGAGGGGAGGAAAAAAAAAAAAAACAACTATGAAATTTCTGCAGCATGTAGCACTGAGCAATGGAGTGTTCAGAGAACTCCTTTTGTGCCACATTTGTGACAGGTATCCCTCTGACAGCCACAAAAATTCTCTCTGGACAAAGATAGTTTAGTGAGAAGGATTTGTTGCATTTTAACTACTGCTAGTTTGTGGGCTAGAAATGCAGTTCAGCAAACTGCGGGTGAGGAATGTTTCCTTGCAGTATGGCAGGTCAGAACTGAAGTCCTGAGACTGCTCAGAGGACTAGAATGAGAATTGCAGTGTGCTTGGTCTTAGTGCTAATACCCTTTTTTTACTGGGCAGTAAAATGTGTTGGCTGAACTGATTTTGTGAGGGAGAGCAATTGCCCATTGTACACGAACAATCTGAGAAAATGAGGACTCGAGCTATGCTATATACTTGTCATGAGACAAGAACAGTGCTCATCAGGTAGTCTTTAACTTTCACTGTTGAGGAATCCTCCCTGAAATCTCTCCCAGTTCTTTGCTATTGTTGCAGGGAGGGGACAGTAAATGGCCTCTCTGGTAACAAATGACATGACTTGACCTGGTTGCAATTTCAGCATGTAGCTGTTTGTTCTGTCCCTCCGTGAATGTGGGAAGTGGATAATTCTCTCTTAGCCATAACCTCTCATCACTTTTGTCATCATCTTGGTGTGCAGTGGGTTTGTAATTGTATTAGAGTGCAGTGCTAAAATCTAGGCTGTGTGCCAGGTGGGATCTTACTAGCTGTGAGTCAAGTGTTAGGACTACTTTGGTGTCATGCATGTGTAAAACACCTATTTATATATCCCAGTATGTCTGCTACTGCTATGTTAGTTGCTCGGTTTTGGGTTGTAGTCCATTGTAATCTTTGGCTCCTCCCTGAAGAATTGATACTTAGCCCCTTACTCTGTAATTATGAAGTTTATTATTTCTGAAGAGTAAACTTTGTAGCTGTCTTGCTCCATTGTCCCATATTTTTCAGACCATTACTTCAATTTGCCAGAATCTTTCTTCATTCTAGTCCTGTTCTCAAATATGTAGCTCTTAGTGTCTTCTGCAGATTTAATAAGCAAGTTCTCTGTTCCATTACCCAGGCAATTACTGAAAATACTGAGTAGAAGTGAACCCAGGACAGACCTCTCTGGAACCACGCTCAATGTTCTTTCATTTTTGACAGGAAACCATTAAGTACATCTCAATGCATGCTTTTCCAATTAGTTATGCATCTACTTTGGTTTTGTCTAGCTCATGTTTCCCCTGATTTTTTTCATATGGGACTGTGGGAAAAACTTTGTCAACAGGGAGAACTTATGAGATCTACATGTTCTCTGTGCTGATAAGCTTGATGTGATCTCTTCCAGGCAAATGTTTACTGTTTACTAATTCCATCTTTCTCCTTTAAGTAACCTGCCTACTTCTTCCCCCCCCCCCCCTTTTTTTTTTTAAATTTCAATAGGGAATAAAGTTGCTATTTGACCTGTACTCTTCTAACCCTTTCCCTATTCCCTTAAACACAAACTCCTCCAGGCCCACTCTGAAGTGTCCAAACTGCTGATGATCCCAGTACTGCCACTGCTAGAGAGTCACTGAACACACCAGTTTGAGTAAATTATTTTCACAGTACATGAACAGAAGCTGATCTCTAACGTGGAGCTAAGGGCACTATCAGAAGAATGTATCTGAAGATTACTTCTCCTCTTGGGTGCCACTGTGAAAATGTTGTTAGCTAGTCCGATCAAATAAAGTATTCTTACATGTTAAACAGCAGGTGAAAGCACACAAAGGCTGACAGCGGCATCTTTGAACAGGACAGTTTTATGTATGCTTCCAGGCATCCCTTGTGAATGCATTGAGCTATTGGCACTCTTACTTTCAGCATCCAAAATAACCTTTGTAGCACATTTGTGGGGAAAAAATACCTGCATGGAGTGAGAATCGTATTGTGCAAATAAAGCAAATGTCTTGTGCATGCGAATAGCCTGTTTTGTGTAGCAACAGGGAAAGCTACTGGGCTGAAGAGCTTTTTGAATAGCCAAGATAGTCCTGAGAGGAGCGGTGCTGTTCTGGCTGGATAAACAGTTCAGTCTGCCTAATGTTTGAATGGTATTATGAGGCTTTATAGTTCAATGGTCAGATTGCCATGACAAATCCAGACTTGGATGCTATAAAAAGGTTGACCTCTCTCTTCTGTTTTGTTGCTGTTCATTGAGTAATTTTGCTATTAACAGGAGTTGGTGTGCATTAAGCTAATAAGGTTCATTTGGGGCACTGTCCACTGCGTGTGCATTTGTATAATACGTTGTTTCTATTTTAATAGGTTAAATAGCATTTAATAGGTTAATAGCATTGCAAACGCAGAAGATCTTTAATGCACAGAATTAAGGGTGTTCACCTGTATAGCAGAATGTTTTTGAAGCAAGCTGCTCAAACTTTAGCAGATAAATACCTGGTTTAACTGTTTAACCACCCCGCTATCTTCTTTCAAGTACAAGCAAATACTATTTGCTGTTTTAGTTTAATAATAAATGAGGAGGGCCTTGAGGCTCTCAAGGACAGTGGCCTTGCTCCCAATGCCCATCAGTGTTGTGTCCAAGATGATACCTGGCCTGCAACATGGTAGCAATAGGAGAGACCGAACATCAAGACTGCTAGGTCTTGTTAAAGAGGCACTTAAGAAGTGTTACTTGATATGTGCAGGAAGATGAGCATGGGCTATTGGTGAAACGGACGGTACAGTTCAAGTTCTGTTCTCTGATGTTTCTCCCTTTTCTTCCAGGGTGACAACTTCTGGAGTAATGGAGGGCATGAAGAAGGTCAAGAAAGTGGTGAATGGTTCAGCAGAGCCACAGGGCGAGTGGGAAAGCATGGCATGATGGACTGGACTAAGGCAGCACTTTCAGAGAAACTTTTTTAATTTATTAATATTACTCTCAGTGGAAAGGGAGCAACTAGCACTTCCCAACACTGAAACTGCAGAGTGGGGTGTGTCTAGGGGGAGCAAAGCAGTGCAGAAATATAACTATTCCTCTGATCATAAGAAAATGGGATCTCTTGATACCTGCAAGGAGTGTGAAGCTTTCCTAGGGATTTTGGGTAGCCTATTCTTTTTTCCCCTTTCTGGATCGGTTAGGTATTCTGAATTGTTTGCAGTTGTGTTCTTCAGAATGTGTAATACTAATGTGAAGAGAGACCTTTAGTGTGTATGTAAAGTATATATTTTATATTATGTGCATATATATATATATACACACACTTGCTATGTATCATGTATACTGGGAATTACAAAGTGTGTTGGAAGGTGGGAAAAGAAGATAAGAGATGTAAGTATTCTTTTTTTCTTTTTATAAACTCTCCCTTTCGCTTGGACAAAGCATTGCAAAACAAATGAATAGAAACAACTGCAGTTATTTGAGAGACTAAATGGGGTATTGGATCAGGTGGCTTCTGCCACTACTGACATCAGTGGGAAAGTTAAGTATCTTCTTGTCTTATTCATGCAGGTATCCACTTGAATGTGTCCGGTTTTCAAATGTATTGCTATACAGGAAGCAAGTCACTGTTCTCCATTAAAAGCACTAGCCCATAGTGCAATAAGCGTTAATGTAAATTCTCCACTATTCGTGGAGTTGCTTTTGATTAACACCCACCTGACAAGAAGTACACAAGAGGTGTAGGACTGATGCTTGCTTTTTAGGGGTCTGCCATGCTTCTTAAACATTTAACTTCAAGCTGTGACCCACAGCACTTTGATCTGCTTTACAAAATATTTTCAAGGTATTTCAAAAGACACTCCTTTCTGGCACAGTGTAAACAGTACCAGAATCTCCAGTGGAAATCTGTCTAGCAAATGTACTGTAGCATCAATCTCTGGTTCACCTTTATCCTGAGTTACTTAGCCTTTCCGGATGGCTACTTGTACCTTTCTGGCATGTAGGAATAACGATACTACTGTTTGAGATGAGCTGAACCGGTCAAAATGGTATTGCTGTCAAAACCAGGCAACTGCAGCTCCCAGTCGTAAATGTTTTTTTGTCAGGAAAGGAGAAGATTATGACCATAGCCTCAACGCAGGGGAATACGAAGTCTTGACTATTAGGTGCAAACTTGCAGTGGTGTCTTTAGAGACATGTTACAAATGCCATGTAAGTTTTATCTGTAGTACTCTGCTATTGTTAGGAAGGCAAGCTGGTGCCCATAGTTCTAGTAGTAAGGCATAGCAAATGATTGTTAATCTGGGGGAGGACGGAAGTGGTTCACTGATGCAATGAGGATAAGCTTTAAGAAAAATAAATCAAGTATAACTCACTGTCCCACTGAAGCCTTAATATTCATGTAGAGACATTGACATATGGTGCTGCTGAGCAAAGTGCTTCTGTCAGGGTGACAGGGATAGGCATCATCACAGAGCTTCGGATGTGCTAGCGTCTTTTACAAACTCATTTAGAATTTGCTTCTTTGACTGAAGGGACCACATCTCTGGGGCACAACTGATTAGAGGACTACTAGCTGCTAGGTTTTTGTATTCTTTAAGTTTAGAAGGGGGATTTTCTTTGGAACCTTGAGCCACTTCTTCCTCAGTCTTGAGCAGGGGTTGTAGAGCTCTTAAATGAGCAGTCTGTCCCAAGACTTGCTGTTTGAAGAGGAGCATTGTTTTCTCCGGTTGCCACTTCTTTTCCCGGGTGTTGGTTCTATGCATCATGGAAATGGTGGAAATGAATCTACCTGCTTTGATACCTGGAACTGGTTTCTCTTCAGATAAAGTATGAGAATAGCCCTCTTCTCTGGGTAGAGTCCTCTTCTATGTTTTCCTCCTCAGCTGTAACTGCATAGTAATCACAGCAGTGATAGTTTGACTTCTGCTGTCGTTGTCTTGCAGTGATCCACTTTTAGTGGAAACAGAGAGCCTACACCACTAGAAAGGCTGTTATGTGACTTACGAGCCTTTTAGACCTTCTGTATGAAGAAATCTGCATATTAAGTAGCTGAGGTGTGAGAAATTGGATTATAAACAAACATAGGCAGTCCTAGCTCATCATACACTTAAATACAATACCTGAAAAACTCATCCTCTCACTGCGCACAGTTACTCTGTCTGTATGGAAATGTCACTGTCTGCATCCAAAGGGCTACTCAGGCTGTAAACTTAGTTCAGAGTAGTCCATAGGAGACTTGAAGTCTGTTGGCACTGAAGTGTATAAGGGATAAGGATTTGCTGTCAGGAACAGAAGCGCAATAACAGCGTTAATCTGGACGTGATGCTGTCTTACAACCTGTTAATACCTTTTGCGAAGGAGATGTGAAATTCTGATGGGTGTGGCATTTCACTCAAAAACACGAGGGCCTGTGCCAGGATCCCAGCATATGCTGAGCTGGTTCCAAACAGCTGCCTATTCCGTACCTCAGTGTCAGTGTTGCTGCTGATTTGGCAAGCGCTTTTACCTTGGTCTCAGGTTTCTTTTTTTATATGCACTTTTTTTGCTGAAGTTGCATATGGTGTAGGTTTATCTGCCAAGTCCCTGGCTTACTAGTCAAAGGCCAAAAAATGGGTGATTTCTTCTTGTCTTGGCATGAAAAGCCATGATAGTATTCCGAAACTGGTTTTAGAAGAGCTTTTTCCAAGTTCAGGCCTGAGCTTCAGCAGTCAGCTATACAACCAGCTTCAGCTGGCACTTAATGCAGGATGCTAACCAGCAGTACAACAGTAACTCGTCAGACCTAGTAAAGTAAAGAGAATGAATGTGGATGCACAAGTCAGAAAGCAGAGTGATAGAAGGTTCTTCCTGCATCATTTCCAAAGTGAATTTCCAGTTTCTCTGTTGGAATTCCTCAGAGCAGGTTGAAAAATTTGTCTTGCAGGGTTGTATGATGGATTGGACAGTGGCTGGGATGTTGGAGGATGGCTGCAGTTGTGCTTCTCTCGCAGCACTGTGTGCTGCACCGCAAAACATCAAAGGGAGAGCTACTCCCTCCCCCTTCCTCCCAAGGCAAACCCACATCTGCATGACTGGCAAGTGCATGACTCTCTATTGCTAGTGAAATGCAGCAGCTTAGAGCTCACCAGGCAGGATAATCGCAGTGCTTGCTTTCCAAATGCTGACGGCTGTCTTATCTGGTAGGAAGCCCTGTCTTTCACAGGGAGGGGAAAATAGAAGAGCTGCTTGTGGCTTACAAATCGTTTTGGGATACAGCCTTACTTTCCTGTCTCTGCCTTTTACTGAAGTGAGCAACTAAATCACCCTGCGAGTACACAGCGGTATAATGACGGGAGTCCTGGAAAAGCAGGTCTGGTGCAATTCAGAATAAATGGTTTTGAATGCATTCACGTATGTTGCTGCAGTGGAGTACTCTGCACCCTCTGCAGACAAAAATGAGATTGGTTCAGTCTTCAGTTGTAATGCAGGTTATGCCCCAGTAAATCCTTGGTGATGATGACATGCAAATGCCACTGATGCACTCCTCCTTCCTGCTGTAACTGTTCAGCAAGCTGTCTTCCAGAGGAAACCTCCTTGCAGTGCAACTGCCAGACTCTTGCATTCTTCAGGCTTGAAAATGTTTTCCTTGATGGTTCATGAAGAGGCGTACTAAAAGAAAGCAAGACATAATGGGGTCATCTGGAAGATTGCTGCTGCTTGCTCAAAATGTAGCAGTTCAAGTTGAAGAAGCCACATGCTGTCCTATTAAGATGCTCTTTCATGTTGTCATCTAACTCAGCATGTCATGATCTGTGCAGTGCATTGTTCAGTGTTTCTCTCCAGCCGAGTGCCCTTTTCCTGGATTTCGACACTGGCATACCCTGGGAGCATGTTGTAAAAATTTGCTGCATTGCAGTATTTTGTCTTGGAGCTAGCAATGTGGAAGATGTATTTTTCTAAGCGAAGTGGAACCTCTCTAGCATGAGTGTGCATCCACTGTGTATCCTTAAGCACTGTAGCATTCCTTCTGGCCATGAAAGGGCATGTCCTAATCACTCCAGTGTGCACATTTGGTGGAAGTCCAATGGAAGATTTTTACTGTCTTTCTTTTACTAGTCTTTCTTCCTTACAGTATGTTCCCCTTAGAGAAGAGAAACGCAGTCTGGCCAGTGACAATCAAATTGACAAGAAAGGGTTGCCTGGCTGCTTTTGGGGCAAATATTGGGTATTTGTATGTTCTGTTGAGCTCTCAGAACTGAAGCTTCTTAGCTATTAAAAAAGTAATTGGGTGGTAGCGCAGATATTGAAGGGAAGTAAATACTTACTCTTTCAGTCTACCTGGTTTGTCTCCTTCAGTTTGACCTGTCATGACAGCTAACAGACTACTGTTACTTTAAAGCAAATGTGTTTTATTGATTCTGTGTTATGACCTCCAATCATAAAACATCTCCCCATTTTTCACCTTTGTAAAATGAGCATGGAGCTGTGGTCTGCAGTAGATGGAAGGTACAGTGATACTTGAAACGTAAGGGGACTTACACTGTGTAAAACCTGTGACCTTGTGCGTAACTTCAGTAACCTGAATGTTTCATGAAAACTGAGGTGGTGCAGCCCAGAGGCACTTGACCAATGTTTCTTTGTGTTCCTTGGGGTTGATTTGCAAGAGAAGGTTGTTGTAAATTGGATTAATCTGGCTTTTCTTGTAGCTGCTGGGTATGATGCTGTGTTGGGCTTATTAATCACTTTTACTTAGCAATATTGGGAAGCTGTGTCTTTTCCCCCTTGTAGTATCTCGCTTGGATATAGCAATGATCCTGTAAGAACTGCGCATGATATGTACTTGCAAATGGCTGGAACAGGATTTAAGAAAAATACTGCGATACTCGCATGTAAAGTGACGGTACTGGAAGAAAGTGACTGAGAAAAGAGTCACTCCTTGTAGGTTGACTGGCTCAAGAACCCATTTATATTTTGACTGCAGCAATCCTGTAGAAAGGACAATTCTTAATAAATATTTCCCTGTGGGATTTCACTCAGTGTTCTCTCTGTGTAATAAAGTAGAGCCTGACCTCCGCATTATCAGAAGCACTTTGTCTTGTAGCTAGGATACTGGAGCGTTGGGCTGGTACCTCTTCTGTCAAAACAGAGTATGGGTCTAAATAGCTTCCCTTTCCCTTTAGTAACTATTAATAATTAATTCTAGATCCTCTTGTGTCATTAAGCAGCTTTAGGGCACCTTGTACAATGTAGCTTTGAATTCATTTAGTAAATGACCTCCAAAAGAACTCAAAAAGACTTCCCTGTGTACAGCAAGGTCCAGTTCCAGGGGTTTTTGGTGACCTGTAAATATCCTATTCCTCAGTTCATGTTCAGATGTACAAATGGATTTTTTTCAGTATTTTTTTAAACTTTATTAAAAGAACAACAAACAGTGAAGAGAAGCAAGGTAGATACAAATCAGGACGGTCTGTATAACTTGGTTTCCTGGCTGTGATGCAAACATGTAAAATAAAGATTGACCAGAAAGAAGTTTAATGCATCTCATTTTCTGCTTCTGAACTGCTAGTAACCAAGCTGACCTGTTCATTCCAAAGTCTGCATTTTCTCATGCCTGACTTCCATTTGCAGCTGTTAACATCTGCATCATGGATACAGGGCCAAATCACAAAAATCTTGTGTGGAAAAAACTTTTCTAAGGGAGAAGCTTTCCTGTCACTGACCTGCAGTGGAGTTCACTGAGGTGCCTTTCCTTGAGCTGAAAGACCTCCAGGTACTACCGTTGTGCTTGTATGTGCCAAACTCCTCTTTTAGTTTTGTAAGCTGAACTTATGCAGTAGTTTGTGGACTGAGTTTCGAATGGAAGTGTTTCTGATAGCCCTGTTTCTCATGGCTTTGCAGTCTTGGGCAGGCAGGAAGGCAGCTGCATCCAGGGCTTGTTGCTGCTAGCCAGTGTTGTGGTCTCCTCGTTCCACAGGACTTGGCGTCAGCCTGCCATGCAAGGGAGGACAAGGAGCTGGTGCTTTGAACCTTGGTGACCAGATACAAATTAAGGGTAGAAACCTGTATTTTAAGTAATATCCTTTGTGGATCTGGCCACATCATCTCAAAAGGGCAAGTCCTTAACCTGTTTGGTTTAGGCTAGACTGAGGGACTTCTGTAGTTGTTCTCTTCCTGAGATGTCAGGATCTAGCCATGCATGTCAGTTCTACAAACTGGTTGGCAGGGATGAGGAGGGCAAAGTATTTCTGTGAAGTGCTCTTACGCATAGTCTCCCACCCCTCAAAAGCATATGTCCTTCATCACAAAATGTAAGTCTTCAAGATGTTTCTTACAGTTTAGCCTATAGCTCTCACTTTACCACAGAGGGGTAATGCCAAAAATAGCCTGTGTTCTCTACCCTGCAAATCCCAAGCAGCCAGTTCTGCATTGCCTCAAGCCTTTGGGTGGGTGGTGTTTTGCCAGGGAACTAAACTATAAAAAGTACATGGGTTTTGGACTTAACTAACACCCTGCTGTAGAATAAAACAAACTTCATGTGATGAAGGTGATGGCTGGCTGTTGCACTGGGGTAGCCTACATCTATTTTATGCAGGTAGTTCTTGGTTGTTAGTTTTCTCCAAGCTGAACATCCTCTGCTTTTTCTTGCTAATGTATATTTGGCCTTAAAACATTCCCCCTTAAAGCAACAGCAGTCGAACTCATCCCTGCTGTTAAGTGCACAGTGGAGTTAGCTGCACTGGGCCAAAAAATTGCTCAGCTGTAATTAAAAGTGAAATGGGGTGGGGTGTGTAAAGTGGGACTAAATTCTGGGAAGACTTACTTGAGACTGAGACCAAGTGTGGGTTATGTGAGGAAAAAAAATATCTTGATTTCTGACTATCTTCTCTAAGGAGAGCCAAAAAGAAAAAGGTCCTAATTGCAACAGAGTATTTAAGGTCTATCGCAAGCAGAGATTGTCTGGTAGGGGGGAGAATAAACAAAACCAGAGCCCTAACAATGTGCTGTGTTTGGATGCAAGTTTGTAGGTGTTTTCCTGTCCAGGGGAGGTAGATTGTTCTACCTGTTTTAAGGATTTTCTTCTAGTGTCTGAAATTCTGAGCTTTCTTGATCATTTGCTGCTCCTTGTTGCAGTCCAGGCTGCCTGCTGTCACTGCTCTTGCTCTAGCAAGATTATCTTCATGACTGCAAAGAGCTGCCTTCTCTTTAAATCTTGCTTTTTACCTTCCTTTGCCTTCTGACTGACAGACTCTAATGAGCAGGAGTGTGTTGTAGTGCCCTGTATAGTGAATGGTCAATAAAAACAAATTGCTTTGTACAGAAGAGGTAATAACACAGCTTGTATTGGCACAGCTGATCCTGGTATTGGGGTCCTCAGTTAGGAGACAAGGGCTTTCATGTGTCTTAAGTAATAATATATACATGTCATCCCTTTCATCTCTCTCATCCATGGAAAATAAGGTACCTTGGGGTGACACTGCTTTCTCGTGCCTCTTTTCCCCTGTGGAATATTTTTAGTGGGGTGGCTGAGATACAATGCATGAGCTGGCTCTTGTATTACTAAAAAAAATAGGCACGCAAGGTGAGGCTGTTACAGTGGTGGTGGGTAGCATAGATGAGGATCGACATGGAGGGGATGGCTTAAAACTCCTTTTACTGGTCCCTCTTGGGATGATTGTGCTGAGCTTGGCCAAGAGACTTCCAGCATCCTCAGCGAGAGGAGCTGTTAACAACATGGATCTCCTGCGGCAAGGGTAAATATAGTAAATATATTAAATAATATAAATAAATTATATTGTCCCTGAGGACAGTGTTCTGGGGTGCTGATCTTCTATACTGTCTTCAGTCTTGAGTCATTTTTGGAGGGTGGCACAATATTCTGTTGGCAGCCTATCTCCCTAAAAACCTGTGTGCACCCACCAGTTACTGCGGGCTGTAGAAGAGCAATTGTTAGTGCCTCAGCTGCCTCTTCCCCTGAGCTGCTCAGGATGCTTTGTTCTGCAGGAGCTCTGTGAAGTCGGAAGGAATCCCACACCCGGCACGGCTGCAAAGGTATTGATCTACATCTCCTGGGAGAAGCCAAACTTGTTCGTTTTGGGATGGATCTCATACCAGGAGGCGGTAGCCAAATTGGAGGGGCTACAAAGAACAGCTGCAGTGACTGAGATGAGAGAATTCGGCAATGACAGGAGATTACAAGAATTAAAGCTGTAAGCCTGACTAAGTGATGATTAAAGAGAGCCAAGGAGATGTAGCATGCTACAAAATGGCTGCATGGGGGGGAAACCGCAGAAATGGGTGGGGAATTAATTGGTGTGGCTCAAGACCGGAGCTGTGGAGAGGTGAGATGAAATGAAAGCAGAGGAAAACAAGATGTTAGGAGAAACCTTTTGCCAATGAGATGGGTTTGGCTGCAAGCAATCTCCCTGGAGAAATGGAGGCAGTTCTGTGTTGTTTTAGATAATCAACACTAGACTGGACAAACCACTGCTAAATATACTGCAGGGAATGACCCCTTATTGACTGTGAGCTGGACTAAATGCCTGAGTCAGTCTTTTTCCATTTGCTTATCTGTGTGAAGTATATTGCATGCATAATTTCTGGTTTGGGGGTTCATTTTTGTTTTACTATTAAACCTTGTAGATGCCTTGAGTGAGCTCGGCTGCTTCATAGGAGGAATGTTAAAAGTACTACGTTAAAATGAAGCTGATACGTGTATTCCTTAATCTGTATTCATGGTAAGTCAGGGTTTTAACTGTTGTTGCAAAAACTGAGCAGAAATACCTGCTGGGATTTACCAAGCGCACAATGCCTGTGTATTGCCATGAATCAGAGCAGCCTTGTGGGAAGCAACGGTTCAACATCTTATGGCAACGAAATTTGAAAAATAGGTACAGGCTGATATTGTATGTTTGAGTGTTTTTTGGGTTTTGAGGGGTTTTGGTGGGGTTTTTTTGGTTTTGTTTTTTTTTTTGTTGTTGTTTTGTTGGGTTTTTTTTAACAGTTGCAGGGTGGGGTTCGGGTGGACAGACGTCAATGCTGACAGAGCAATTTGCTTCTGAAGCTTGCTCAAGAGGCTTGTGTCTCATCTTAAAACCAGTCCAGATCTGCAGTGACCAGCCCTCGAGCTGCTCCTTGAGCCGCTCCACGGCAGCGTCCACGGCGGGGTGGTGTGTGCAGCAGACAGACTCCATGCACCGAGAGGCCGACGATCTAATATGACTCATGAGTAATCTTTGAAGGAGGCTGACTTCTGTCTGGCTCGTGGCGTGAAAACCATCACCGCAACTGTTCCCCTGTGCCCGCTGTGAGTGCTTGCAGCTCAGCATTGACTGGACAAAGACACCGAGCTACCTTCAGAGCGAAGATTTGGGCAGGAAAGCAGACAGCTGGCAGCCACATACCTTCGCTTTATTTTGAAGGTTCTGTCATGGTTCTTGTGTTCTTATGTACACATATTTAAAAAAAAAGCCTTGTTCTGCTCCAAACCCCAGTCTTGCAGTTTTAGGGACACTTCCCTCAAAGAAGGTTGTTTTTATTTTTAATAAAAACATCTGCTGAAGCTGGGCAGCAGAATTGATGAATGGTGCTTAAGTAACTTTGTACAGTGCATCGCTCACAGCATGGAGAACAGTCTCTCCAACCCCTCTTTCAGCCCTGATGGCGCTGGTGGATGCTGCGGGGCATCTTTGCTGCAAAAAGCTGCTGCTACCTCTGCGACTGTGATCTTATCTCACACAGACACAACTGCGCAGCGCTTGCTTGGTGGTTGTTATGAGGAGTCTTTCATTTTCTGTCCCTGAACAATTGCGCTGCCTGTTTCTAGTATTGAGCCTTGTTTGAAGGCTCAAGGCGGCTGGGCTGAGCTCTGCTGTTCCTGTACTGCAGGATGAGCGTGGCAGGAGCAGAAAAAGAAGGTGGCTTCCCAGTTCCCAGCTGCGATTTGTGATGTGCCATGAAGGAGGATCACAACACCTCCTCCTGCTTGGCTTTGTCTCAGCCGACTGCTGGCTGCACATGGCAGGTAACTGGGAGAACAGCTGATGAGTTCACCACAGCCACCCTTTGCAGGTTCCCACATTAGCATAACAATTACAGCCCCAGAGGCTGTAAAGAGAATACAGTCTTTAAGAAAATATACTAGAATTTAACAGAGAAATTAATAGCGTAGCAAATTGTAGCGCTCAGCGCCTCGGCTGCCTGTCAGTCTTGAAAGACAGCTGTACGCACAGCCTTGGCACAGTTGTGCTGATTTCCAGACCTTCCTCTGCATTTGGCCATCATTTCAACATCTGCAATTCTGTTTCCTGGGGAAAGAGCCCGCAGGGCACCATTTCCGCTGCTATTTGCCCAAAAACCTGGTATGTTTTGTTTCTGTTGCACTTTCTCTAAAGCCATGCTATGTATTGGCACTAAAATGCTGTGCTATCTGAAATTAATTTATAACGGTGATAGCCAGTAGGGCTGCTAGAGTTTGAGTCTCAGAGTGTTTTGGGTTAGAAATCCTGATTTCTGAGGACTTTCTTTCTTAGTTGTATATAGCTCAGCTATCAAAACAGAATGGTAACTACCAGTGCTTGGTGCTTGCTGTGGCCCGCAGTGAAACGAGGGGTGAAGCAAGTGCAGCACCGCTCGTATCTTGTCAAGCTTAAAAGAGCTTCAGGAACCCACTGGTTGATGAGCTCAAAGGTGTGGAGTCCCATTTAAAGCTGCCCACAGTCTTGAAATCATACACATATGTAAAATTGTTGTAATCTGAGATTAGGATGATAGCTGGGAAGCTGAGGCACGGGTGAGGATGTCCCCAGGACTAGTTGATGCATTCCTGCATTCTCCATTTGTGGCTGTTGCACCAGGGTGTTGAACTCGCTCTACTGACATTTTTTTCAAAACTCCTTGAAAAGCAACTATTTTGGTGGCTCTCCGTGCCAGCAGTGACCACGGCTTGTCTGGTGGAGCAGCCAACATTGATGCCAATAATTTCTTTGGCTCTTTTTCTGACTGAGTCAGATCACTTAAGCATTAACCTTAAAATAGCCACTATTTTTGTAGTTGATATAATTAATCTCATGTGTGTATGTTCCTTCCCCATCCTAGGCTTTGAGGCTTCACCACTCCCCTGCTGACCAACTCCCTGCTTTGGCACAAGAAAGCTCTTAGCAAAACTTGGCTTTTTCACGAAAAAGCACAAAGTATGGGCTGTGTGCGCTCTGCTCGGTGAGTTCACTGCCAGGCAAAGGCTGTTTGCCTTTGCCACTGCTGTCTCCAGTAACAGATTCCTCACTCACATCGTCGGTTGGTTTTGGAGCACCTTCTTGATCTGCTTTAGTATGGGTGGATGTGGAAGGGCGATGTTCACAAGCCAACAGGTCTGGGGGTAACACTGGCCACAAAGATGGCAGTAACAGACAGATGGATGTGTGGGTTTAGTGGTGCACTAGGAAAAAGGGGGTTGATGAAGCTTGAAGCGTGAATGGACCCTGTGCGGGGCCCTCATCCAGCCCTGGGAAGGGGAGGAGAGAGGCAGGGGATGGGCTGAGCTGAGCCAAGCAGCAGCCCCACCACCTGGCTCAGCTCAGCCCATCCCCTGCCTCTCAAGTGCGGGATACGGGATACTACCCCGTACCCACTTTCCAGCCCCACTCGTGGCTCCAGCCATGCCCGAGTGGGGGTCCAGAGGGTGCTGTGCTTGGGCTGTGTTATTCCACTGATTTTTTTTCAGGTCTGAGCACAGCCGCAGCAAGGAGGAAGGGAGGAAAGAAAAGACCTTTTGCGATGGAGCAAAGCAAGGGAGTGCCCTAGAGCGGGGGGGGACCGAAGCTCCCTGCTTGCATGCAGTGCTATTCCCAGGAGGTGACTGGAATCCCGACAATTAAATCAACAAGGATGCGTTGGGGAAAACCCCCGTGATGGCGTCTGAGGATGCTTTATTAAATAACATGCAGCGGGGCGAGCCCACGTGGAACAAAAGGCTGTGTGGCTGAGCCTGACAGACTTGCTGTGTCCTGGGGAAAAAGAGCTCAGTGGTTTTATTAAACACATTTAAGTAAATACCTGAGGAAGGAAAAGCTTCCTGCAGATGCAGACTCGGCTGCACAGCCCACACAGCTCCCAGCTTTTGTACTCGGAGCGCGGAGCATCCTCGGATCCCATGCCAACCTCTGGTGCTGGCGTGGCAGGAGAGGTAGCAGCTTCCCTATAAGCAAAACCCTGCTCCGACAGCGGCGGCGACAGCAAATATCGCCCAGGGAATGATCATTTCCATGGCAGCGTGTTGCAACATGGCGAACAGACGGTGGATACGCTGCGAGCAGCACACGCAGTTGCTTAATAAAAAAAGCCAGCCCGGGCCGGGGCTGGGCAGGCTGCAAGCTCAGGCTGCAGTCGCTAGTGGTGGGGAGATGAGAGCACTGCTCAGGCTGCTGAAGGTCTGCCTTGGAAGAGAGACGCGGGGGGATTTGCAAAGCAAAACTGCTCTCAAGGGCTGGCCTTGCATTAGATTTTCCTTTCTGAGCAAACAACCCTGCTCCTTCCCTGGCGCACTGACCATGTTCAGCTGGACGGGATTTATTTTGTGCCCCAGTCGCTGTTCAGATTTCAATCCCGCCGGCCCCAGGAGTCTTTCTGGGGTGGGGCTGTGTTTCTTTGGCTGTAGAAATGACACTGCATCCCAGAAAAGTGCCACTAGTGGTGTTATTTAAGCAATAATAGGGTTAAAGCTAATAATTAGGAAGAGAAAGTGACTGGCTTGCACAGTTTCCAATTACTTTTCTCCTCTCCTCTCGCTTCTGTGATCTGAGCTCTCCCTTCAGCATTCCCCGTGGTGGAGGCAGGGTAGAGTTTTAAATAGAATTAAATCCCTTTAACATCAGTTTTGCATCAGCAGAGCTTGTGCTAAAATGCCTGTGCTGCATGGGGAAGGTTTGGGACATTAGTCTTGCTGATCACCCCAGCTGGGTGTGGGACAGGTCGTGCTCTGCACACAGCAGGACACCCCTGCTGCAACGCGCTTGCAGCCCTGCGACCGCGGACGAAGGGAAATACTTGCAAAAAATTGGTATTTTGCTGATGGGCAGCAAAGGAAGGGGCTGCGCGGGGCATTTTGCAGCAGATTTGGGGACCGAACTGAAATCCAGCAGGGCCTGTGCCCGAGTCTCAGGTGGGCCTTTCTCCCTAAAAGCCGTGCAAATATTAGTAGTGGCTGGGAGGGATGCTGGAGGGAAGACACGAGCCTTGCTGAGTTCTTGCAGCTATGTGCTGCAAATCCCCCACTGCTCAGTGCTGATCCTCCTGTTTGTCCCCTGGGTGTGCCGCTGCTGGGTGCCTGAGTTGGGACGTGGTGATGGTGTTTTTATAGTCTTCTGCCTTAATGAGCTCGTTTGTGGAAGGCTGGGAAATAGAGGACTATGCATTTTAGAAACATCTACCTGGGGAATATATCCCTGGAGAAGTGAGTGTCAGGCAACCCTCTGCTGGTAAAAAAAAACCAAACAAACCAAAAAGGTGCAAAGAGCAGCGTTGTATCAGCTGTGCTCCTTTGTCCCCTCTGCAAATACCCCATGTGTTTTGTGTTGGGCTCTCCGCAGCCTTGCGGACAGGTTTTACTGTATCCAAGTGTGGTTTTTTCCCCTGCTTGGCTGCTACCACAGAAGTCCAGGCATGCCTGGGCAGCTCCAGCGGGGCCTATGTTGCACCATAGGCGGGAAGAAAACTGTATTTATCGTGTGCATCGGTACAGCTAATGAACGTGTGCGCACATACACAGAGAGCTTTTGTAGAAGCATAAAGTCCTGCATGGTTTTGAGGTGGAAAAGAGCTGAGTGCCGCTGCTTTTAGCGCTTGTATGGTTTCCTGGCTGTGCCGCAAACCCGCCGTAGGTTGAGTCCGTGGGGTTTTTGAAGGGATTGAACTTGGTCTCTATGGGCGTGTTGCAGAGAGTGAATGAAGGCTCACCAGAGCCTTGAGGATCCTGGGGTGAGAGGCACAGACCTGCCTTCACCTGGGAGCAGCCAGGAGCTGGGAGATGCTTCTACGACGGAGGGTGCTGGTGTCCCACCAAGGTCACCCCCCCCCATCCCCAAGGCCCTGGGCTCAGCCTTGCTCCAGCCCGCATGTTCCCACCGTGACCTCCCTTCTCCCCTCATCCTCCTGCTGCCCATCGGCCCTCCACGCAGGACCGCGACCTCCAGCGACAGAACCGCTTAGCAGGACCCCAGCCGAGCACCCCCCCCCCCCCCCCCCGCATTTTCCTCCTTCTTTTCCCCGCTAATCCCTGCCGAACGGCTCCGGGAAGGGGCAATCCCCATGGCAAAAGAACTGTCTGGGATCCCCCTCCCGCCGGGGCCCCCCCCCCATAATTTGGGGCGGCGGGGCCATGCCGGAGCCGCCCCCCCCCCCCTCCTCCTCCTCCGCCATCCCGCAGCGCGGGGCGGGGCGCGCCGCCCCTCCGCGCCCCCGCAGCGCTCCGCGGCCGTTCCGCGCTTGGCGGCGGAGGGCGGGGAGGGTGCGTGTAACCAGGGACACGCACACACACACACACACCCGCACAAAACACGCACACACACACACACGCAGGGCGGCCCTGCAGCGCCGCGCCGCTCGCCTTTGCGGCCAAGCCCCGGCAACAAAGAACACCCCCCCCCCCCCCCCGCCACCCTCCACCGCTCCCGGCTTGGCTGCGCGGCGCTGCCCGTCCCCTCCGCGGGATGTAGCCCGGCCGGGAGCTGCCACCGAGGCACCGCGGCCCCGTCCCGTGTGTGTGTCCCGTCCCCCCCCCCCCCCCGCCGTCCCCGTCCCTCCATGCCCCCGCAGTGAGGCCGGGAGGCGGCGGGCGAGCCGGCGCTGCGCGCTTTGCCGGGGCTGACGGCTCCGCCGGCCACCATGGGGAAATCCAACAGCAAGTTGAAGCCTGAAGTTGTGGAGGAGCTGACCAGGAAAACGTACTGTGAGTAAAGCGGGCCTGCTCTGCCGAGGGAGAACGGGGGTGGTGTGTGGGGGGGGTGCTGAGCGGCGGGGATGCTGCCTGGGGAGGCCCCGGGTGCCGGGGGGAGCCCGTGGGGTCGGTGGGGTCCGCGGCCCTGAGACGCGGGGCCGGCCCCGGCCTCTTCCCCCGGCTCGTCCCTGGGTTTGCAGCGGGGAGCTGGGATTCCTGCGGGCATCGGCGCTGCCGGGGCCGTTCCCCGGGGGAGGGCGCAGGCTCCGCCGGGCTTTGTTGCAAGAATTCGGAGATTAGCCTGGGAGGATAAAAAAAAAAAAAAACCCAACCAAAAAAACCCACAAGGCAGCAGAGACAAGGAAGACGGGTAGGGAGCCAGAGAAACACTCTGTTTGCTTATAAAAACAATTTCTCCGTGGCCTATTTCTAAGCCTCCAGTAAGTGTGGGACAAGGGCCGCATCCTGCCCGCCTGCTGTGCCCACCTGGAGCCATGCGCCTTCCTTTTCCTGACCCCCCCCTCCTGCCCCTGCTCCGAGCATCCTTTCCTTCGGGGCTGCCTGGCCCTGGGCCTTTGGTGCCAGGCGGGTACCCAGGGGACTGGCCGTGATGGTTGTCCTCCCCTCGCTGCCTCCCTGGAGCCGGGCAGCTTCTCCCAAAACGGGGAGCCAAACCGACTGGGTGGCTCTTCAAAGTTCGGGTGCGTTAGTCGGAGGGGTTTCCTTTGTTATTATGCTCTGAAGTGGAGAAAAGAGCCCGATGCCAGAGAGTTCAGTATTTTTTTATGAGTATCTCGGTATCAGTTTAATAACCTGATTTTCAAAGCGAGTGGCTTTCCTGTCTGAACCTCCGCTGTAATCTTATTAACGTGGCTAGTGCCTGAGCCATCCAGTTTTAGCAAAATGAGTTTTTTTTTTCCTGAAGGATGCACAAAGGAAACAAAGGCTTTGGTGGTTCAAGTTTGCCTCTCCGCTTGCAGGTCGGAGATATTCCCCTAACGTGTAGCCGACCTGCGAGCTCTCCCCGCTGTCATTGCTGCAGTCCCACGGCAGCGCTTACCCAAAAAGGCAATAGATTAGGATGCAGCAAGTTCTCCCATATGGAGAAGAGGCAATACTGGTGCATTGCACAACCCTACACGCGGGGTTGCTCTCTCATCGTGGCACAGCCGGGAGCAGGCAGGAGGAGGGCAGGTTGCGGGGGGGGCATGTCCGCATAGCCAGACTGTGAGCGATGGTAGGAGATGTTGGGGTGCCCCGGCTGGGCTTCCTCGAAGTGGCTTCGGGAGAAGAAATAGCGAGAACGTGGCAGTGCCGGCTGGGCACAGACCCCGGCTAGAGCTGGAGCTGAGCCCTGGGTTTTGGTGTCCTCACTGCAGCTGCGACCCACGGCGGGTGCAGCCGCGCTGAGCCGGGTACGGTTATTGCCATGCTGCAATCGCCCGCTTGGTTTGCAGCCGCCGTGACGATCCGATCTCCAACGGAGAGGGATCTGGGAAGAGCCGGCCCCGGCGCAGCCTCGTCTGCTGGTGATCTCTTGCATGCTGAGCTTTCTGCACCCCTGGGGCGGCTCCTCTCTGCGCGGGGAAGGTGCCGACCCCAGCGGGGCCGATGGCAGGGCACACGGGCAGCGATGCCCCGTGTCTTACCGGCAGCGGATGCCAAACAAACACAGCGCTGGTGAAGCCATCGTCTGCAGGCACGGGGATGTCTCTTTTGCTGGATGAGGCTGGCAGAGGGTCGTTGCCTTCTGAATCGCTTTATTCCTAACTTTCTGCTCCCCTCTCTTGGGTACCCTCCCCTTTCCACCACACCTCCTCCAAAAAAGACTCTGGTCCTCTGATCGCTCCCTCGATGAGTTCCTGGCCTGCCTGGGGTTTTGCCTGCCCGCTCCGGGCCTCTCGCTGCCTCTTTTTCAAGGTCCACCAGCCCCACGTACCTGTGCAGGTGAGGCAGCAGCGCCTGGGCAGCCGTGCCGTGGGGCAGCACGTGGCCCTTCGCGTGGCCGGAGCCTGGTGCAGCATCCCAACGTGCCCTGGCAGCATGCGGCTGGCGGCGCGATGCCTGTCATGGAGCGCCGTCGCTGATACCAGGCTCTGTTTCTTGAGCTCTGCTTGTTCCACCTCTTGTCTCCGGGATTAATTACTTTTGCTGAGTGTTTCTGCCCCTTTTCTGCAGCTGTCAAGGCGAGCGCGCGTTCCCTTGTCTGGTGAAGCACTTCACAGGGCCCTCCCAGCCACGTTTGAGAGCCTCTGATTTATCTTCAGACCCTGAGCGATTGGAAAGATATTAATTTCCTTCTGTGTTTCAGGGAATCCGGGCAGAGGAGATGCAGGTAGGAGCGCAGGGTTGCACTGAGTACAGCGGGAGGGACTGATGCAGACCCCTGTGCTGCGGCTAGTGGACCAGCTCGAGCAGGGGATAGCCGTACCCACAAATCCGTGGCATATCCGAGAATTTCTGGGGGTCTGCTTTGGAAAGGTTTTACTCCATAGCACCGTGGTATTTTGGTACCTTTCTGGCAGACCGGCGATGACCATCCTTCTAAGAGCATCCCTGGCACGTGGTGCCCTTCCCGCATGCTGGCTGCCACGTTACCGAGCGGGTGCTGGCCCTGCCTCATGCGTGGTGCTGGTTCTGCTGCTGTTACAGCACATCTGGGCAGATGTCGCTGGGAGCCCGTAACTGGCAGCTAATGATGGGGACCCGCTTTTGTCCCAGGGAAGTTCCCATGGCAGCGGTACGTGAAGGGTTTCTCCCACAATGGGATTGCCTTCCATTGCATCATTTTCTGTTTGTGCGATTTCCAAACAAAACGAAGCGAGTAACAAAAAGCCCCTTCTCGGTTCTGCAGGATCAGAGGGATGGGGAGACGTTACGCCCTCTCCCTGCCCCATGTGGCTTTTCTGCAGATTTACCTCATCCGTGGGACACAGAGGACCTGCAGCCTGTGCCGTGACCCCTTGGTGCTCTTCCAATGTCTGGTGGCTTCTTGCGTCCCCCAGCCACTGTCCCCTGTCCCCTCTGGTCTCTCCATCTCCTATTTGTGGTGCTTCTCTGGCCGTGCCTCGGTCGCAGCAATCTTGGGGCAAGAAGGCGGTGGGAGCAGCCGGGAGAGGAGTGTGGGACTGCTCACGTGCCAGGGCGGTCGCGAGCGCGGTGGTCGTGCCGAGGATGCTGCAGGGTTGCCGTCAGCGGCCTCCATGAGATGCAAGAATTATTTTACTGCAGGTATTCAGAGCAGGTTGTCCGGGGCCCTGCTGGGAACCGGACACGGAAGGGCAGGAAACCTCGTCTCTTGGCTCCCCTCCCCACTCCGCTCCTGACTTACGGTGTCGGGGGCCAGATTTTAATGGCACTTGGACACGTAAAGGCGCAGGAGGACATCCGAGGACTTCTTCGAAGTGCCGGCTGCCCAAGTCCTGTTGATTTGGACCCATCGCCATGTGCCTTTCAGCATCTCTGGGCACCTGAGTGCCCAGGAATATCTGGCAGCGCCAAGCTCACCCGTCTGCCAGGTGCTGGAGCGGCGCTGGTGGGGAGAGCCCGGCTGCGGGGCGAGGATTTAACCTTCCTCAGAGGCCAGACTGGTGTCATATAGGAGCGTGCGGGAGAAGCCAACGCTGAGTGATAATAATAATGAATAATAAATTATGTAATTCTTTGTACTTCCATAGAGCCTTTCATCCAAAAGCTCTTAAAGTGCTTTATAATCATTAATTTATTAATCTTCCTGATGCCTTGTTGAGGTAGCTTGGAGACGCAGTTTTGGCCGCTGTGTGTTTTGTCCCAGGAGGTGATAACGCCCAAGATTCAAAGGAACCGCCGTCCTCCCTGGATCGCATCTGCTGGCCCCTCTTCGGTGGGGATTTAAGCCTGGGCTTAACTTGAGCCAGGTGCTTGTGGCTCAGAGCCGCGGTGGGATTTGGGATTGTGCTTAAGAGCCTTGCCGGGCCGCGGTCAGAGTTCTGTTACGCTGGAGATTCATGAAGGTCCTGCGGTATCGCTGCTTCTTGCAGCCTGCATAAAGTTGTGTAAAGTGCACGTGTGCAGTTGTGGGTGCAGAGCATGTGTCATGGGTGGCAATGGCTTGACGTGGACTCCTGGTAGAGAAATTGGGAAAGAAATGCAGTGCTGAGTATCCCTCCTTGCAGCAGTGCTCCCAGGCCAGGCCAGCCCAGCCACAGCATTGGCAACCCGTAAAATCATGAAACAGGCTTAAAAATATGAGGCTGTTTCAGAAGAGCACATTTTAGCTCTTTTTTTTTTAGTCATTTGGAGGGGGGGATTGGATTTCAGGGTTCACTTCTCACAGTTATTGCTCGTGTCCAGAACTACTAACACTGTATTTTTTTTAACGCCAGCTGCGATAGCCATGCAATCCGGCGTGCTCGGAGCCATGTCGGTGCAGCAGCATCGCTGCTGGGACCGGGCAGGGGGTCAGGACAACAGTCCCGGGGCTCCGGAGGCCGCAGCGAGGCTCCACTGAAAGCGTGGGAGCCGTGGCGAGGGTGCCAAAACGACGCCCGCGGTACTGGGAGGCCTGGGCTGCAGAGTGGGCGCGGGGAGAGGAAGATGCTCTTTTCCCAAGAACTGCATCCCACCCACTGTGATCTATTTTGTGGATTTTAAACTCACTCTGGCATCATCGTTTTCTGCTCTTTTACAATAAGCCACAAAATTGGCTCTGTTGCTCGACGGTAATGCATTGAATTAATGGGCATTAGTTTAAGAGCAAACTACAAACATATTGATTTGTAGTTACGGAGGTACGTAGTGGTGGGTTGAATTCTATGGGAAAGGAAAGAAAATTCTGCAATTGCAGCAATTTTCAGCCAGGAAAACGGGTCGGTTCCTCGCTGGGGGCACCGGGCTGGGGCTTTGCTCCGTTGTGCCGCCCTGGTGCCGGGGAAATGTGCCGGCCGGGACGGTGGGCAGGGGCAGAGGGGCAGGCAGAGCAGAGGAGGGACCTCGGTGGCTCCCCGCTGCCGCTTTATTTTTAGCCTTGGAAGTGTTTGGCCCCAGGCACTGGGTTTCTCTGCCAGGTTGGTTTGTGTTGAAATCCCTCCTGTTGCTCATCCGGCAGAAAGCGGGGCAAGCTGGCCAGGTGGTTACGCACCCATTATCCCTCGGCGACAAATGCTGGGTGAAATACCTAAAGCGTGGAGCCCCGAAGCCCGGCTGAAACGCGGCTCCCTGCCAGTGTCTGGCAGCTGCCTGCGCTCACCTCTGCGGCACCAGCCCCGTACCCCTTGGCTCCGCTCGGCCCTACAAGCACCCGTTTTGGGGCTGCCTGCGCAGCCGTGGGCAGAGAGCCCGTGGGCAGGATCCCACCCCGGGGTGGGAGCCCCGTGGGACCTGCTCCTGGGCGAGGGGCACCGGGATGCCGAGGCGGACGCACGCCCGGTATGTAGAGCTGAGGCTGAGCTGCTGCTGGCTGGTTGACCCGTCGAGTGTGTCTGCCTGCTCCGAGCACTCTCGGTGCGTAATAGGATTTGCAAGAGCCCAAAAGGGAGGTTTTTGGGGGGAGGAGGAGGGCACTGGCCCAAGCGCCCTGGAGATGCGCTGGGGAGAGGGGAGCAGAGCGGGTCAGCTGTCCTGAGCCAGCCAGGGAGCCCCGAGGGAGGCTGATGGGCAGGATGCGCCGGAGGGATGCCCAGGGGCTGGCTTTTGTTTGGAGCCTGTTTTTACTGCAGCCGCGTGTCACCCAGAGCTGTGAAGGTGGCAGCTGCGGTGCAGGTTCCCTGCGAGCTCGATGGGGACCTGATGTGCTGCCTCCGGAGGGCTGTGGCGGTCTGGAGGCATCTCCAGCCCCTTCCCCAAGGAGACCCCAACCTGCTCCGAGCGAATCTCTTGACTGGGTATCCCACGTGCCTGTGGACCTGGGGCTCTGCGGGTGGATGCAAGCGAAGCAAGTTTTGGAGTGTCAGAAGCAAGTTTTGAGGTGTCCCTGCAGTCCCCGGGAGGTGATTTTAGTGCTGGGGTGGGAAAGGGAAGACGTGACCGAGGGCCCTGAGGGCTCCCTCTGCGGCAGAGCGGAGCAGCCGTCCCTGCCGGCCACGCTCGTGCCACTGCCTGCTGCTGCTCAGGCATCAGAAGAATCACATTTCATTTATTCCCTGACATGTTAATGGATCTGCTTAACCACTCTCCTGACCTTTGCTGCTGCCGCTATAATTAAGGTTGTGAAACAAGAAGCTCTGAAGGCATCAAAGGAAGCGGCTGCTTCAGGGAGGAGCCCGCGGATGAGCTCGCTCCGTTATCGGGGTGACATTTGTGGGGTTGCTTTGTTCCTCCCTCCCCTCTTCATCCTCCCAGGTCTTCTAGGGAGCTGGATGGGAAAGGGAGCCAGGGTCCGTGTCCTGCACCCCTGCCTGCCCTCCCTGCCCAAGGGCAGGGGTGGCCGGGGGGGGGGTGCTCAGCCCCGGGGCATGGTGTGCGTCGCTCCCATCACCGCCGCTGCTGCGGCTTCCCGAGCCCGGCAGTGCTGGCACGGGGCTCGCTCCCCACACCTCCTGCACGGTGTTCTCCCATCAAGGCACGTTTTTGGTTTCTACACGGAAAGAGGGCTGCCTGTGCTTCATCCACCCGCGTTTCTCCAGCATCTCCTGATCGATGGCTGGACCCTGTGGAGTTGCCCCGGGTGTCTGTGCTACTTCCCGTGGAGGAGTGGGCGTTCGGTGCCTCCAGCACCCTCCGCTTCGGCAACCCTTGGCACAGCCCCATCCCTGTGGGCGAGACGGGGAGGGAGGGGGCAGAGGCAGCCCTGCTGCCGGCGAGGCTTTACCCTGCAGCATCCTCCTGACCTTCCCTTGGCTCCAGGATCCGATGGCCGAATTGGAGGGACTTCCCTTCCCCTGCCCGCGCCGGGTCCGGAGGGGAGTTTTCTCCTCTGCCGGGGGCAGGAATCACTCTGTGGGTTGGGGACAGCACCTTGGAGCGCCGTGCCGTGCCAAAATCCCTGTAGCCAAGGGGAGGATTGAGCAGGGGGCAGGACACAGCTGCCCCCCGGACAGCCAGGGCAGGGGGGCTGCTCCATCCCTGCTCCGGGCAGCACTGGGGATGCTCTGCCCTGCCGTGGGGCATCGCTGCGTCAGCTCGTGGGGAAGCCAGGATTAAATCCAGCCCAGGATAGACCTGCCACAGCCACCGGCTCCTGCTGTGGGTGTGTTTCAGTCTGATTCATTAATTTCCAAATGAAGGCACTGTCCTTTGCCCTTCCTCTGCTGCCTTTGCTGCAAAGAGCGACTGCTGCTTTTTCCCCGAACCCAGTTTCCAAAGCCTAATGTCGGGCCCTTAAATATTTAATAAAGTCTAAAAAGGATTTTAACTGCATATTGGCTTTCCTGTTGGTACCAGCCCCAGGGGAGATGAGAACAGAGCTGCTCATGGACCTGTTTATCCAGTCTGGGAGCAAGACAGACCGCTAATGGCAACTGCCGGCGAGAAGAGTGCCAAACGCACATGCAGTTCTCTCCGCATATTGCTTTGTATCTCAGCAGTAACAAATGACACCAATAACACTGTCGGGCTTGTGCTCCGAACGTCTTGGAGGCTCCCGGACTCGCCGTGATGCTGGCGACGTCTGTGTCTGATGGGGAGAGAAGCCAAACTGGGCAAGCGCACAGGGAGATGGGTGAGCTGGGATGGGGATGTCCTGCTCCGACAGGTAGGCAGCTCCGGCTGTGTGGGTGCCCAGGCGGTGAGGCTGCTCCGACATCCCTTTGCGATGGGATATTGCAGGGATGGGTACGCACACGGGGACGACCCCGGCATGGGGACACCCCCGGCGCGTGAGCGATGCAGCCGGGAGCGGGGACTGGGCACCGCCGGGATGTGCTGGGCTGAGACGGAGGCACGGTGGTTTGGACAAGTTGCTGCTGGTCATCTCCGGGAGCACAAGAAAATGTCACTGGGCAGGCTCTGGCTGTGGTTGTTTCCACGGGGGGTGACGCCGGTGCTGCAGCCAGGTTTTGCCGGGGTCGTGTTTTAACGCCGCTTCCCCAAAGCTAGCCCTGCGTTGGCCCGGGAGCGGGAGCAAACCGTAGCCCCGGAGCTGGGGCTGAGCCCTGACGGAAGGCAGGCGGACGGTGTGCTCTGTAATGTTTAACCAGGACATCGGTTATGTAGTTAAACCTGAATTTTAATGAGACCGAGTCGTCGGGGCCAAACAACCCAAACTGCCAAAGTGCTGACGTGCAGCGTATCTTAAAAGTTACCGGCATTGAATGGGGACCTGGGTGAGCTCTGAGGTGCCCCACGGCAGGGTGACGGATGGTCCCGGGGGAGGACTGAGCCCGCGGCAGCCTGGGGGGTGTTTTCACCCCCTTCCACCCCGGCACAGTGCAGCTCCCGCAGGCACTGGGCTCCGTGCCGGGGCTTTGGTGCCGGAGCCAGGGGAGTGCGTTGCTGCGGGAGCCTCATGCCCACGCTCCAGCTGTCCCCGGGGGCCGGTGGGTACTTCCCCCCACCCTGGCCTGCACAAAGCCACCCAACAGCCCAGGCTGATCGTTCTGGACAGCCCAGCACGCAGCAGGTCCCGTCTGCTGGGCACCCTTCCTCTCCCTGCGGGGAGATGCCCACGCTGCACCAAGCGGATGCTGCCCGGTGCCCGTTTGGGGGCTGGATGAAGTCCCACAGCTACTGCACTCGTCGGTACCTCCAACAGCTTGAGCTGCTGCCGTGCTCTTGGCTACGTGTTTCGTAGGGACGAGGCCTGAAATTGGTAACGACCGGTCAGGTTACGATGCGGTTACCCCGCGTAACCTGCTCTGCAGGGCCAGGGGCCGGCGCTGGGGATGGGTCCGTCTGTGCCGACTGGTGGGACCTTCTTGGGTCCGTGTTTGCAGGAGCGGGGCGTGAAGTCTGCACCGAGCATCCGTTCAGGCTGCTGTACTGAGCCCTGTGGTCGCTCTGTGGGGGCCGAGGGCTAATTTTGCGGTGGGTGGTTGTTCGGGCTCTGATGCTAACCCCCAAATCTGGGTCCCAGGGGAAAGGAGCGAAATCGAAACAAGCGCGTGCACACGCTGCTGAGCCCCATCGCCCGCTCGGCGGGGAGGGAGGGGGGAGCTTGTAATTGGTGAATATTAACGTTGTGATGATGTCGAAAGTGGAGTTTGTAACGGATTTATGTTCAGGCAATTCTTAAATACGTGTTTCGCAGAGGCGAGGGGTGGACCGTGTTGGGCATAAATTGCAGGGTGTGCGGGGTTCACCCCGGAGCACCGTGGTATTTTACGCATGAGGGGCCGATTAGCTCATGCATCAGCACCCCAGTCATTTCTGCATCAGCACCCAATAAGTTCATGCATGAGCACCCAATTAATACACACACACGAGCGCGCAATTAATTTACATACACCCGGCTGATTTATGCATGGGTGCCCCATTGATTTGTGCTGGATCGCACACTGGTCCGTGCGTGAGCACCCTGGTAGTTGATGCATGGATGCCCAGTTAATTGGTGCATGTGCCCCCAATCAGTTTGTGCCTGAGTGTCCAATTAATTTATGCATGAGCACCTGATCCATTCACACCTGAGTGCCCAATTAGTACATGCACAAGTGTGTTATCTACTAATTACACTAATTTACGCATGAGTGCCCAATTAGTTTACGCAGCAGTGCCCAGTGAATTTACGCATGAGTGCTCAATTAGTCCATGCATGAGCGCCCGATAAATTCATGAGTGCCCAAAAAATTTATGCATGAGCACCCCGCTGGTTCATGCATGAGCGCCCCATTCATTCACGCCTGAGCACCCAGGCAGTTCACGCATGAGCACCCAATTAGTTCACCTAGAAGCACCCAAATAATTTATGCACGAGTGCCCAATTAGTCCACGTATCATCACCCGATTTATTTTTGCATGAGTGCCCATGTAGCTCAGGCATGGGTGCCCGGTTAGCGCGTGCATGAGTGCCCCATGAATTCACACCTGAGCACCCACTTTGCTCACGCGGGAGCACCCACTCTGCGCACGCATGGGTGCCCAGTTTGCCCTCCTCCGGGCGCAGCGCTGATCACCCGCAGCAGGTTTAGGCAGGGACAGGAGCCCCAGCATGGGGTGATGTGCCGGCTCCCCCAGACCGGGATGCGGGGGGACCTGCGGGGACCCCGGCAAGGAGCCACGGCAAGTCCCTGGGGGAAATATATGCCGCAGAACCGACGCTGCCACACGTGGGTGGGTGATGCCGGACCAGTCACCCGTGGGTTGGCGGCGCAGCCCACGACGTGGCAGAGCTGCAGCGGGGACGGGGAGGGGGGAGCCGCTTTGTGCCTGGAAATAATTAACCCTGGTTTCCCTGATAAGGCGGCGGTGCCTGCGGCCCCACGGGATCAAGGTGCTGTTGTAGCAACTAGAGCGAGGGGGGACATGCGGGGGCTCGGTGGAGACCCCCCGCTGGCTGCTGCGCGGGGACGCTGCTTGCTGAGCCGTTGGGAGCCCGAGCCCGCAGGACGGACGTGTGCCGTGGCCGTGGCACACGGGGGCCAGGCTGAGCGCGCGCGTTCCCGCTCAGGATCCGGCCCTGCGGCTGTGGCTAAACCCCTGCCCTTGCGCAGACGGGGAAGGGGACGGCCGCGGGGTGGGACGGCAGCACAAAAAAAAGCCCTGCGGGGCTGGAGCATCACGTCGCCTCACGCATCCCGCTGTGGCCAAGGGTCCCCAAACCGTTCCGAATCCGGCCACCTCTCCCGCGCTCCTTACTGCCGCCCTGGCCCCGCTGTGGTCCAGCGAGCAACGAGCTCCCCCGCGGGCAGGACGACGGATGGGGATTTGCAGTCCCGGGTCCCTCCTCTCCTCTCTGCCTGGCAAACACAAATTAACGGGCTTGAGCACTGATTAACCGGAGCTGTTTCTTGCTGCAGCGGCAGCTGGGTGGTGGGAAGAGAGGGGGCACGCGAAGGGCGGGTGGTGATGGAACTGTCAGTCCTCGCCTGTGCCGTTGGGGATTGACGGAAAGGTTGGGGGTAGAGGGTTGGGGATTTTTGGGTACCGGTAGCTGGGAGGAGGGGGCTGGGGGCTGCTTGCAGTGCAGCCCCATGGGGCAGTCTCTGCCCCTCTGTGCTGCACGAGATGTGTGGCTGCAACCTTCCTCCCAGCTGAGATGGGAGCGGGGATGGACCGACCAGCGCTGCGAAGGGGCAGCGAGGACCCGTGGCCGTGGCTTGGCCGTGCGGGGCAGCTCCTGCGCTGCCCTGGGGTGGCTGCCCCTCCTGCCTGCCGTGCTCGCCCTGCGCTTGCCGTTTCCCCGCGCTTTGCTAAGAGCAGCGGAAACAAAGATGCCGCCGGCACGAGCGTTGTACGTACGGGAGGGTGTCTGCGGGGTGTAGCTGGGGCTCCCAGCTCGGCGATGCCTCTTACAGCGTTGCGGTTCATAACGAATGCTAATACCCTGCCTTTATTTAGCGCCTTTCATCCCCAAGGATCCCAGGGCACGCTGCATCCGCTAACGAGCTGCTACGGGTGCTATTTATAGCCATCCCCATAGTGGCTGCGGGAATGGCAATCCCTGGGGAGCGTGGCACGGTAGCTGAGCCCAGCCGCAGCTCCGGCTCGGCAGGGGCAGGGAGAAGGAGCCGGCCCTTGCTCCGGTGGGATGCTGCAATGGGGCTGTTGTGGGTTATCCCCTTGTCCTTGAACGCTCGGGGGTCAAACCTGGCTGAGGTTTCTATCGCTGTAAATTGATTTGCATCGGCTCAGCGTCGCGCCGTAATCGATGCCAGGGGAGGGAAATGCAGCAGCCGCCGCCGCGCAGGTACTTTCTGTGAGCTCGGCTGGGCTCTGCACGCCGGGGAGCTGCAGAGGATGGATCAGGGAGAGCGGAGGGACAGCCCTGCCCCTGCGTGTGTCTCCTGTCCCCAGCCCCAGGCTGGGTGGCTCAGCCTGGCCAGGAGAGTAGCGCGTCCCCAAGGCTTCCATGGCCACGGGTCCCTGCTGCGGGGACAGGCGTTAGCATCCCTAATCAGTGCCGCTCAGAGTGTCAACGGCCAGCGAGGTCGGAGTGGCTGGGAAGTGGCAGCCGCGAAGTCATCATCTGTCTCGGATCCATAACTGCAGATACGGGGTGCTCAGCCCCGGCTTGCCCAGCCGCAGCGACGCTGGGCTGGGGGCCGTGGTGTTTCCCTGCACTGGGAATGCTCTGCCGCGGGGAGAGGGGAGATTCGGTGGCAGCGGAGGGATGCACCCAGAGGTGGGTGGTTTTCCAAGGGCTGGGAGATGGGGCCACGTTCCCACCCCAGGGCAAACCCCGCAGCTTCCCCTCGCACCCGGGGCAGGAGGAAGGGCATCGGTGCCAGTGTGTTGGAGGAGGGATGGGGCTTTGCATGGCCCTGTTCCAGGGATGCACATTAACAAATCCCACCTCCGGGGCCTCGTGCTGGTTTTCAGGCTGGCACCTGAACGGTCCCCTCCATTGGAAGAGCCTCTCCCAGGAGCATCACGCATCCCTCCTGCGGCTCCATCCCTCTCCTCCCGCCCCAGCCCGAGCGTGTCGTTACCAGCGTTTCTCCTGTACTAAAAAAAGCACAAATTTCTTAATTGTTTCCTGCTGGAGTTGAAAGGCAGCTCCCGGGCCCGAAATAGCACACTGGGGGAAACACAGCCAAACGAGAGAGCGAGCAGAAGACGATTTGCCTGGAGGGGCTGAGCCGAGCCCCGGGCTGCTGCTGTTGTTGCCCCTTTCGCCTGCCCCGAGGGCTGCACGAAGTCCTGCTGCCCACCCTCCTCCTCCTCCCACCCGCCTTCATCTGTGCCTCTGGGTGATCGGGGCTGCAGAGCTGGTGCCTGGGGCATCCCTCGGGCATCCGCAGCGTGGGGGTCGTGGCTGGTGTCTCGATGCTTGTGGGGAACGTGTGCAGGGAAGCCTGTTTCTGTTAGAGAAGTCGCTCAGCGTCTCTCTTTTGGAAGGATGCTGCCTTGCAGCCCTTTGTTTTTTGGGATGGGGAATCCTTCGGGACTGGCGTGACTGTTGTTTTTGCCCACCCCAGCTCAGCTGTTGGATGCAGCGTGTCCTTCCCGGCTCCCTCCTGCCAGGAGACCTCTGTCCTTTCCCCTGTCTGCTCTTCTCTTGCCAGGCGGCCCTGCCAAAACAGCCCTGCCAAAACAACCTTCCAAATCCCTCCTGCGGTGCGGCCAAAGCCCTCCGTGTCCTTCAGCCCAGGTGCCGAGCATCCTCACGCCTGCCTCCCGTCTCCTGGGGTGCTGCCATCCGGACACCCCACGCTGGGTGCTGCTGCCCTCCCGGCACGACCGGTCCCTGCGCTCCCGGCACGGCCGCTGCAGCCCTTTGCCGGCTTCCCCGGGGAGGCAGGGAGAGAGGCTGCCCTGTGTCGAGCACTTTCTGGGGGGTCTTGCAGGCTTTGTCCCTCCAGTGGTCCCGGAGCTGGGATGGAGGGACTGGACCCCCGCCGTATGCGCAGGGACAGCCTCGGGCGCGGCGATTCCTGCCCACGGGGATGCAGGAGCTGCGAGGTTGGGGCTGGCGTGTGCCCTCCCGGCTGCCCCACCGCTGCCGCCTGCCAGCCCTCGTCTTCTGCGGTCTGTGCCTTCTGCCAGGCATGTTATAAATCTTTCTGCTGGAAAATTGCTTTCTTTCTTTTTTGCCATCCAAGGTAATTGGCATCTGTTGATGTGTCTTGGGTCTCTATTTTTATCAGCCTTTTGCACATTGACACATCTCCACTCCGCCTCATTATCCCAGCGCCTTTCAGACCTATTGCTTTTTTATTATTATTTAGATGCACGATGCAAAGGAAATGACTAATGAGGCCGTTCCCCCTCCCCGTGCCCGCCTGCTGGCACCAGGCTCCCCACTGGCATGCCGGCCAGGCACGGGGACAAGCACCAGCCCTCCGCCCCGTCGGGCTCCCCGGCATCCCGCATCCCATCAGAGTCTTTCCTCTCCTGAGGACATTTGCGATCTCAGCAGCTGTCCCCAGGCTGGGGACACTCAGGCTTGCCAACGCTCGCCATTTTCTAGCTTGTCACGTTTTTGGGGTTTCTCCGGAGCCCGGTAAAGCTTCCCAGGGCCCTGGGATGGGTTTGACGATGTTTCTCCATGTGGTTCGGAGGCAGCTGGTACCTGGCGGGATGCCGGCCCTGGGGCTGTGTGCGTTCAGTGCATTGATGTCGGGGCTGGGCAGGTGCCTTCCCCGAGCCGCCTCTGGGCAGATGTTTTGGCAGATGTTTCCAGAGATGTTTTGCCTCTGGGGAGGTGAGAGGGCAGGGCCGGATCCTCCCCAGGCGTGAACCAGCCCGGCCCCTGCGTGGTCCAAAGCATCTTGCAGCGACGGTGCTGCGCTCCCCCGGCAAAAGGTCTTGGTGGGCTCCCCGGTTTGGGAGCCGGACGGACACCAGTGCCTGCAGCCCCGGCCCCATCGACCTCCCGGGCTGGCGGAGGACTCCCGGGCTGTGCCTCGACGGCAGCTGCTTGCATAGGGATAACACACGGCAGCGCGCGGAGCGAGCGAGCCCTGCGGCATCCCCGGCAGGAAACTCTCTTATGTGAAGTGCAAAACACCAGCCGTCACTGGGAAAGCGCTAAATTCCTTTTTCTTTTCTTTTTCTCTTTTCTCCTGTTTTCTCTTGCAGTTACGGAGAAGGAGGTGCAGCAGTGGTGAGTGTTTCTGGCACGGCGGCATGGCGGTGAGCTGCCGGGGCGCGGGGCTGGCGGGCGAGGGGGTGGGAGCCGGCGATGCTCAGCAACCCCACCGGCCGTGCAGAGCAAGGGGGTGCAGGAGAGTTTTGGGGTGCAGGTGTTAGCTCATAGACGGGAGACCAGAAAATAGAGGGTTTTTTTTCTTGCACACCTTGTGCACGGTGCATGGTGGGGCATGGCTCCGGCTGCTCTCGGCCACCCATGTGGGACGGTGCACGCTCCCTCTCGCTTCTTCCCTCCCCACACGGGCGGCCGAGGGGAGCGGGGACGTGGGGACTGTCCAGCTGGTGGCCCTGGCCCCGGCTGCAGGAGGCCGGTGCTGTCCCAGCGTGTCCCCGTTTGCAGCGGGGCCTGCAGAGGCTGGCGGGGGCCGGGACCGTGGTGCACGCTCTCGCCCCATCCCCTCCGCCCCACGGAACGCGACGCCCTAGAAAAGCCACCGCTTCCCTTTCATCTTCCCATCCCACCAGTCAAGGTTTGCTTTCTTTATCTCTTTCTCTCATCCTTTCCCGCACCCCCCCCCCCCCCCCCCCCCCACTTCCAATGAGTCATAGCTGCAGGAGCGTGAAAACGATGTCACCGTCACTTCGGTTTCCCACCTCGCCACCCCCTTCCCCTCCTCCGGCAGCCCTCGGCCCCGCTGCAGCGGGTGCCTGACAGATTTGGGTGACGTGTTGCATAATGCTCACGCACCCCGCGTGGTCCCCGCGTGGTCCCCGCACCCACGGAGCCGGCGAGCCCCTTCCCCTGCACCCTCCGGGGTGGCACTTTGCAGCATCCAGGTCCAGCCCGGAGCTGGGACCAAGGGTTTTCGGGGGTGTTTAAGCACCGATGCGTTTTGGGAGATGCCCTGGCTGTGCCACCCCGAGGATGCAGTAACCCTGCCGTGCCCCCCAGCTCCCCTGAGCAGCTTTTTCACTTGGGGTGGTGCAAAAAAATGCCGTCACGGAGCCTTGGCTGCGCTGGGTGCTTCAGGACGCCGTGCTGTTGGTTTTTTACCAGGGCATGGCTGCAGGACGTGCGTGCGGAGCGGTGGGCTGCAAATTGCCTGGGGGGTTGCTGCTGATTGTGAGTCCCTCCCCCGTGGTGGTGCAGCAGCTCGGGGGGAGCTTTCCTAGCCGCCTCCGTGCCGGAGAGCCGGTCGGATGCACCCGACATAACGGGGCCGTGCCGGAGCAGTGGAGGGGAAGGGGAGCTCTGGCCCTTGGGTCAAGCTTTCCGTTTGCAGCGTCTTGCTTGGGAGTCGCGTGCATCCGAAGATCTGAGCAAGGGATATAACCACTCTCCTGCGTGCCCCGTGACGGCTTCGGGGCCGAGCCAGGCATCGCCTGCCCCGGCACCTGCGCCTGCAGCGTGGCCGTGCTGGTGGGATGTGACTCTATGCAGAGGGCTTTTTATTTTAAAGGAGATTTAAAGGACTATTCTGGGTGCTCCTGGCCAGGTGGTGGGTCCCTGTCCCCTCCCAGGTCCTGGACAGTGTTCGACAGGAGCCTGGTTGTGGCTCGGTTGCCACTTCTGGGCTCGCGGCAGGGTTGGAGCGGTGCGGTGGGCACCGCTCGGTGTCACCGGTGCCGCTCACCGCTTCTCCAGGCTTTCCCCGCTGCCGCCCTCGCTGCGGTGCCTGCAGGGACCTCGTCCCACGGGGCCGGGAGGTTGCGGGTGGGCGATGGGAGCGACACAGGGAGCGCCCGGGGACCTTCCCGGCCCCAGCCCACCGCAGCGCCGGGGAGAGCCCCATCCCGGCTCCCCAGGGCTTGGGGGACAGCGTTCAGCGGGGAGACCCGCCTGGTGCCCATCCTCTCCCCTTCCTTCGCAGGTACAAGGGCTTTATCAAGGACTGCCCCAGCGGGCAGCTCGATGCCGCCGGCTTTCAGAAGATCTATAAGCAGTTCTTCCCCTTTGGAGACCCAACTAAATTCGCCACCTTTGTTTTCAATGTCTTCGACGAGAACAAAGTAAGTCTGCGAGCCGGGGGGAAGGTCGGGACTGAGCCCGTGGCGATGGTACGATGGGTTTGGTACGTGGCTGCGCAGCACCGGAGGAGCAAAATATTCCAGTGCTTCCTGGGGCGTGAAATTAAAACGGCGCAGCTGTAGCGAGCGAGCCCCCGTGCTTATTTTAGTCGATGAGAGTCACGTGGGAAAAGGCGATGAAGTGGCAAGCGAGAGAGGAGAAACGCGATGTTTCGGTGCCGCTGACAAAAGCCCACCCGCGCGGTGCCCCCCGCGCTCCGGAGTCGCTCCTGCCGGGATGCTCGCTGCCGGGCTGGGCACCAGCAGCCGGATCACGCTGCTGGAGATAAATGTGCATCACTCCTCCCTCCCCGTTGCCGTTTCGGATGTGTCCCCTAAGAGGGCACATGTGGGCAGGGAGGATTTTGCGGGGTGGGGGGTGGCAGCGGCATCCTCACCCCCTCCTTCCCCCCCCCAGGATGGGAGGATCGAGTTTTCGGAGTTCATCCAAGCGCTGTCGGTCACCTCCCGGGGGACGCTGGACGAGAAGCTGAGGTGTAAGTGCTCCCCGTGAAGGGGCCGGGGGGGGGGGGGGCACAGGGACGGCGATGGGGTGCGTGTCTGGCGGTGGGAGGCGGGGGGGGGGCCATGGTCGCCAGCACCTCGGCGTTGCTTTGGCTTGCAGGGGCGTTTAAGCTGTACGATTTGGACAACGACGGGTACATCACGAGGAACGAGATGCTGGACATTGTGGATGCGATATATCAGATGGTGGTAAGCGGTGCGGGGGGGGGGGGGGGGGGCATGGGGCGAGCAGCCCCTGGGGGTCCCCGCTGGGCTGGAGCCTGGCTCTGTGGGCAGGGAGGATGCTGAAACACCCCCGATTCCCTCCCCAGGCTTTTTTGGTGGGGTGTTGTGGCCATCGTGACCGGGGCAGGGTCTGGATCTGGCCGCTGAGGACGGCTCTGGTGCCAACGTGCCCCGTCCTGATGGGGGGGGGGTGTTGGGGGGCAAAACGGGTGTCCTTGCCCGGGGACGCCGTCCAGGCAGGGCACAAACGGGTGCGTGACCGCGTCCTGTCCTGCTGCCGCAGGGAAACACAGTGGAGCTTCCTGAGGAGGAGAACACACCGGAGAAGAGGGTGGATCGGATTTTTGCCATGATGGACAAGGTGAGGATTCTCGAGTGGTTTTTTTTTTTCCCTGGGGCCGAGGGATTTAGGAGGCAGTTGTGGGCCCCCTCGCCGTGTCTCGGCTTTTGCAGGTGCCTCCTTCCCCCGCCAACACAAGGTCTCAGCTGCCGCTGGGCTCGCTGCAGAGCCCCGCATCCCTCCGGAACGCCCATATCCATTTCAGGGTCCCTGAGATGTCATTGCACCCTCAGTGGCACCCTTCCCTGGCTGCAGGCACGGGTGGTTCGATGGGGAAACTGAGGCTGCGGCGGTGGGGGGGGACCCAGGCGGCTGTGCGGGATGGCGTGGGTGCTGCCGAGGTCCCGGGGTGCTCGGTCCCGGGGTGCTCGGTCCCGGGGTGCTCGGTCCCGGGGTGCTCGGCGTCTCCCTCGCCGGGGCGAAGCGGCGCTGCGACCGGAGTGTTTTGCAGAACGCGGACGGGAAGCTGACGCTGCAGGAGTTTCAGGAGGGCTCCAAGGCCGACCCCTCCATCGTGCAGGCGCTCTCCCTCTACGACGGGCTCGTATAGTCCCGGGGCCGAGCGGCGGTGAGTGCGGCGTGGGGGGGGGTCCGGGGGGGCCCCATTTCCCACCCATCTGATGCCATTCCTACCTTCCCCTGGGGCGGGCGGCTGGTTCTCCTCTGCTTGAAGCATCAAAGCACGGGCATCCCCCCCATATCCAGCTGGGGGGGGATGTTGCCCCCATACTGATGGGTTTCTCCCAGTCTCCCCCAGTCCCACAGAGCACCCCAGGACCGCAGCCCACCAGGATGCAGTCCAAGCCGCCCAGCTGGCAGGCGTTTGCCTGCGGCACGACTCCTGCTCTCGCCTGCAGATGCGGCTGCAGAGGAGGCAGGGAGGCAGCTGGCGTGCTGGGGGCATGGGGATGCTCCAGAGAGATATTATATTAAATATTTTATTTATATTATGTCTCATTATGTTCTGCCCTGGAGCTGGCAGGGTTTGGCATGGTGGTGTCAGGGACGCTGTGGTTCGCAGCATCCCAGGGGTGCTGGGCTGAGCACCCCATGGTCCTCGCCATGCCCCGTGGGGCCATGCGGAGATGTCTCCTGGGATGATTTTGGTCATCGCAGTCCAGGCAGCGTCCAACCATGGGTGGTGGGGTTTTTTTAACCCCGCTGGAGTTTTGAGCTTTTCAAAATCTTTATCGTGTTTCCAGCTTTGCCCTTCCAGCTGTGCTGGTGTCGCACGAGATGGCCGCAGGGCTTTCTGCCCATCCTTCTCACCCGGTTTTCCTTCTCCCCCCGCGCACCCTCTCCTGCAGATGCCTGGGGGAAGACGCTCTCCGTGCCATCCGACCACCGCCGCGCGAAGCTTGCCTGTCCCTCTCGGCCTTCCTTTCTGTTCTGCAAGCAAAGGATGCCCTCGAAGCGCGAGCTCACTCCCCCTCTCTGCACTCTGAACCAGCCGCTGCCATTTGCCAACTTCTGCTTTTTCCAAAAAAAAAAAAAAAAACCCGCGACAGACTCCGGTCTGAGCGGCAGCGAACGCCCAAGACTTCAGGGCCGGGGGAACGGGTCGAGCATCGCCGAAGGCAGAACCACCCCCGGCCTCCTCGCCCTCTTTGCTCCCCTTTCCAACATTTTCGGATGGGACTGCGGATGCGCCGGTGCCGGCGTGGTCCTCTCCCAGGAACCGGCCGGCTGGAGACGGAGCCCAAAGGTACCGGGGGGCCGCGCACCCCAGGGTGCTGCCTGCGCGGGGCGGCCGGGGAGCCGAGGCACCGATGGCGATTGGGAACACGGTCCTGGCGTCACCTGCGATGCTGCTGGCAGCCCGGCCCGGCTCACTAGGGATATATATTATTATATTATTATTTTATTTTTTTTTGGTGAGACAGTATTGTGCTTTTTCTTTTGTTTTTTTTTTTCCTTTGGTGGAAAAAAGTGAGGCTTTTTTTTATATGCCTATCTCGACGATCGATATCCTTATTTATTTGTTGTCAATGTTGCTGCTGTGTTTAGTCTCTCGTGTGTGTGTCCGACCACCTAGGTGATGATATGTAAGGTTTACATGCTCGTACACTATTGCGGGGCACCGGGAGCCTGCAATAACAATGAAGCCAAAAATCTGCCTTCCCCCCTCTCCTCCCACCCCCTGTATCCCAAGCTCCGTGGGCTGGCTGCTGTTTTAAGGGGATGCTGTAGCTTCTTTTCCTTTTCCCGTTCCCCTGTTTCCTGCATTTTTCTGTTCACCCTTCCCTTTGCAAGCTCAGCCAAGGCTCGCTCAGCCCAGGCTCTGAGCAAACTGAGCCCACTCCATCTCTCAGTTGGGCAGGGCGAGGAAACCACCAGGCACCAGAATGTCCTTATTTTCATTTTTTTTTTTTTTTCATTTTCTCACTGCATGAAAAAGTATTAATGGAGCTGAGAGTTGGACTTTGCTTTCAAGCAAATATTCCTTTAATATTTTCTGTTTTGCAAACGGTGGGAAGGTCCGTTTGTACCCCAGGGAGGTGGCTGGGAATTAGCCTGTGTGCCGGCAGGGCTGGGAGAGCAGAGGGGATGCCCGTGGGGACGGTTCACTCTGTCCCCCCCATCCCAGGCTATGCGGCATCTCCTGCCTTAGGGGTGCCGGGCTGGGAGACGCGCAGCTCGGGGTGTCTCCTTATCCCCTTGCTCCTCGTTTAGGACGTGGGAGGTTTTGCTGTAAACCGAGAGCACGGCCCTAAACTCGTGCTCCTGCCTCGGGGGAGGCGGAGGGCTGGGGAAACGCACCTGGAAACACCCGAGCGTGGGGCTTGGAAATGGCCCCCCGGCCGCGAGCGGTGCCCGCACGGCCTCTCCATCGCTGGCCACCGCACCGGGATGTGCCCAAGCAGGGCTCAGCCCCGCCGGGACACGCGTCGTGGGACACCGGTGGCATCTCTGCTGGAGGACGAGCGTTAGGTGGATGCTGCCGCGGCTCCGTTTCCAGCTGCCTTGGCCCCCGCCCTGGGGAAGGAGAGATTTGCCCTTCCTTGGGAGCAAAATGCAGGATACCCATGGGACCCCTAATGCCAGCCGGGGTGCAAACCCCTCCTGCTCTGGTGCGGTTTGTTCCTGGCCCAGTAACACCGATGCTGCTCTCCCGCCGCCCTGGGGGTCACCCCTCCGTCCCCGGTACGGCTGACACGGCAAAACCTTTCCGCCCCGCTCTCCACCGGGATGCCTGCAGCTCCCGCGGCCGAGCCCTGCCAGTCCCCACAGCCCTCGGCCACGGGGACCATCCCCGTGGCAGCAAGAGGGGATGGCTGGACGTGGAGGACGTTCTCGCAGGTGTCCCGCGATGCAGGAGAAAAGACGGTGCGCCAGCGGAGTCTGAATCGTCCCCGCGCGCCAGGGACGGACTCTCCAGCCGAGCGATGCCGGTCCTTTGCTGTACAGCCCTGCTCCCCAGTTCTGGGGCCGCGCGCTGGTGGCACTTTCCAATACCCATAAAAAACCACCCTTCCCCATCCCCAAGGAGACCGGCCTCACGTCCACGTGCAATATTTCTGCCTCTTCTGCAGTTCCTGCCCCTGAGGGTGCCCATGGTTCATCGCTGAGGGCTCCTGGAGGGTGTCACCTCGCTCCCTCCCGTGGAAAATTCTTTTCCTTGACGCTTTGTGGCCAAAACGCAACTCTCTTGGGTAGACCTTTGCAGTGCCTCCAACTTCTCTAGCGCTCGTCTGCCAGACCGGTCTCTTCCCGGTGCCAATTGATGTTCCCAATGAATGTGACACTGCTGTAATCGCCTCCGCTGATAAATGATGGACCCTGCGATGTTTGACATAATTCCCAGGCAAAGGCAAACTTCACTTGCTCTGACACTTTCCCCTGAAAGGCTTTTAATTTTCAGAGGACCTGCCATGCTTTGAGCTCCATCAGTGCTCGCCGACATCTCACCAGGGAGGCAGCCCTGCAAGGGCAGCGGGGTGTGCGGCCCCCATCGCGGGTGGGGTGAGGGACCAGCATTGGCTTGGGAGAGCTTCAGACCCCAGAAATCCCCAAATTCAGTGTCCGGTGCTGCTGTCATCACCAGCAACCTCCTGCTGCCGCTGATGCTGGTGGGCTCAGGGATGGAGCCCGACGCCTCATCCTCCCTCACCCCTTGTTAAACATTTGCACATTAAAAAAAAGAAAAAGGAGCAAAAAGGAGAAAAGGTTTTAGCCTGTATTCAAAAGCTCTGTGCTGCCTGACGAGGACCCTGTCGGTTTGGTGGCGACGGTGGGTTTTCCGGGGCAGACGCCCCTCCTGCAGGGTCAGGGCTGGCTCTTGTCCTCAGTCCTGGCTCTGGCCGCGGAGCGGGTCCCAGCGTGGGGTCCGTCCTGTCCCACTCTTGGCATGCTGAGCGTCCCCGAGCAAATCATTTTGGCCCCAGTATTCCCCCCCCCCCGACTGCAGATTTGGGACCCTGGTTTGGATGCTTCTAGCCTCCCTTTGGGGAGCACCGAGGGCCCCCGACTCCTGAACGTCACCAGGGTCTGCAGCTTCTTGGTACTGCTGAAAATAAGGCTTGAAGCATCTCGCCCTTGGAAATGTTGGCCTTAACCTCCTCGTGCCTCAGTTTCCCCATCAGTGAAATGGCCTGGGTGAGCCATCCCCTCTCCAGAGAGCGATTCGACGCCTGTGCCCAGGGGAGCACGAGCGCTGGATACAGCTCACGGCTGCGACCACGAGGGTTTGGCAGGACCCACCGAACATCAGGCACGTGCGGAGCACCGGGAGCGGTGCGTGAACCGCTGGGTCGGAGTTTACATCAGCGAATAATTAATTCCGGTCTTCTTTTTACACCTGCTCATTATTAAAAGCGAACAGCTGACAAGACCTGATTTGTTTCTCTTTATACTCGGGTTCCTGATGCCTGTCTGAAATAAAGCCGGCTGCAGCCCTGGCGATGGGAAGGGGACCCAAAGCGCAGCCAGGCAGAGGCGAGGGTCCGGCCCCGGCGACTGCGGCGTGTTCCCCCCCACCTCTCATTTGTCCCCGTCGGTGTTAGCCCATTAAAATGCCGTGTCTGTACTTTCCTTTCTTTTCATTTTTCTGTTTGTGTGCTGACTGTTGCTGCTTTGTAACCGTCTTTCCTTGAGCTCTGGGGCTGGGCTGGGCTGAGCTGTTTCCCCTGGAGAGCAAGGACGCGGGAGAAGGCTCTGGGGGCAGATTCCCCCCCCGCCATCACGGCACAAACCAGGACCCAAGAGAGAGAGAAGCAAAGTGGATTTTTTCTCCGGAGCAGCCCTTTAATTGCTGCGATTCGTAACGAGACTGGGCAGCCCCCGGGAGCGCTCCCCGCCGGCTTTGTGGCTGGGGGTGTTTGCTTATGGGGGACCCCAGACCCCGTTTGTGCCGGGTACCAGCTGCATCTCACCCCACGGTGCAGAAGCGTGTGCCTGTCGGTGCCTGCCTCCCACACCGTCGGGACACCGCATCCCAGTTGGATGAGGGGGCTGGGGCTGTGGGACCCCCATCCCAGAGCCACTGCTCCCCCCAAACGGGCAGGGGTGCAAGTAAGCATCTGCCACCGGGCTGCCGTGGGGCTGCGCTTAACCTGGGGGGGGTGGAGGGGTCTTTGGGGTGTGGGGCCAAGCCCCGACTGGCACCGGGCTGGCTTCGAAGCGGGCGCCAGGCACGGCATGGGGGCAGCCGAAATCGCTGGCAGAGCTGCCCTCTTCCCATGTATTTAGGGTCAGGGGGGGTTTGGATGGGCTGGGCGGGTGACCTGCAGCCAGCTCGCTGGCCCGTCGTCCCCAGTCCCAGGGTAAAGGTGGGGATCTGGGGCATTTTGAGAAGGTATCAGCCACCCCTCCTTCACAGGGATGTTGGAGGGGAGGGCACCGGCTGGGACGGTGGCGGTGGCCGGTGGGACAGGAGGGAGGGCTGGGGGCAAAGGAGGGACCTGATATGGCCCTGGTCTCGGTGCACAGCTTGGGGGTCTCCTTGCAGAGCAGTTTCGGGGTCTCGGTCACACGTGCCAGCCCCGACTATGTTCCAGCGGCACTGCAGGAAAGCCGTCCTTCCTTCCCTTCTCTCTCTCTGCTCCTGCAGCCGCCAGCCCTGGGTTGGGTGCCACGTCCCGCGGGACCCCTGCCCGGGGGCAGCTGACCCCCGAGCTGAGAAACAGCAGCTCCAGCAAAGAGCCTTGTTTGTAAAGATGAAGCCTGTTTGTGCGTCCGTGCCGGTGTCTCGGCTTGCATGCCCTGCTGCCTTGTCTTGAGATGAATTCAAGAGCAAACCAAGCAAATGAAACGGTTTCAAAACAAAACAAAACCCAGGAACTTTGTGACAGTGGAAATAAAAGCTTAATGACAGTACCGAAGCACCCGTGGTCTGTGATGTGCTGCGGGGTGAGCCGGGGGAAAGGCAGACAGGCTCAGGGGTGGACACAGGACGGGCTCGCTGCCTCCTGCGGTCCCCAAAGCTGCGGGGCCGAGAGCTGGGCTGGGGGACGGGGGGGTGCGACCGTCCGGTGCTGCGTGCCCCAAACACGGGGCTGCAGTGGCACCAGCAGCCAGCGGTGCCCGGGCTATGCCAGCGTGGCTGCGAACGGGGATGCACTGGGTTGTGTCAGCAGGCAGACGGTTGGGCGCTGTGCCCACATGTGATGAGCTGTCAGGTCTCAGCTCCAGGCCTGGCGCACATCAGGGACCATTCACACCAGTAACACTGCTCCTTCCAGCTCCCTTTATCCAGACACAGCTTTTCTTCTGCCGGGTCCTATCCCCCCACACCAGCACCTGCAGCCTTCTATTTCTCTTTTGCAGCAAAACCACTTGCAGCTGTACCGTGCCCGCCTGCGCTGTCCCCGTCTCCTCCGAGCATCCCTTGTCGATGCAGCGGGCTGAGAGCCATCGGGTGGCTTTTGGCACGCAACGGCTACCGAGGAAGCTTGATATTAATATCTCGTAATTGTGCCTCACAGCCCAGAACGGAGGTGCCCCTTGGCAGCCCCCCCAAGCTGGCTGGGCAAGCAGGGGTGCTCACAGCCTGGATTAGGCTTTTCACGTGCAGTGGGATCGCGTTTGCCATTCTGCCCTGCCAAGTTTTCCGGAAACGAGCGCCGCGAGGCCTCCCTGCCAGCCCATCTTCGTTTGTTTGCTCTCCTAACGAGGCTGACTAATTATTTTCGGGAGGCCAGGGGAGATGCCCTAACGGTCTAAACAAGGAGGCTGTGTTTGCACAGGAGGTTTTGTTCGGAGGTGCCTTGTGCCAGCACACGGCGGGGGCACCCGGGGATTTATCCCCCATGCTGGGGAGCAGGTGAGGACGGGCGCAGACTCCAAACCGCGGCCGTTACCCAGAGGCTGTGCCTGCCTTTGCTGTGCTTTAAACCCCCCCAGCAAGGAAAGGGTTAAAGCCCAGCTAGTGCAGGTGCTCCTGGGACTGGGAGCACTGGTGGTTGTGGGAAGGGCTGGCTGGGATTAATTTGGTGACGGGGAGAAACCGTTGGGGTTTATTGGTGCCAGCGGTGTTGGAGAGAGGTGTTCCTTGTCGGGGTGCGGAGTTAGGGGCTGGGGATGCTCTGTGGTAGGTTTGGGGGTACTGTGGGGTGGGAGACCCCCCCTGAGCTTGCAGTGAGTGTGAGGCCGGGGGGTGCCAAGCCTGGGGGGGGGGAACAAGGGGCTGCAAGTGAGTGCATGCAAGTCTCCAGCCCTGGCTGTGGGACAGGAGGGGGACAAGCCACTGGCACAGCTTTTGGCTCAGCTCCGTGGGCAGAGGTGCCATCTGGCTGCCCCCCCTGCCCTGCTGCAATGCGGGGGGGTCCTTGCCCACCCTGGGAAGGTGCTGGGCTGAGCCCAGGCTTGTAGGGACACGTGGGGCAGAGGGATGCACAAGAGGGTCCCACTGTCCCGTCTGTGGGGATGTGGGATGGGTGGTCCCTAATCTCCCCCAGCCCCCGCGTCTGGGAGGAGCGGGGCTGATGCCAGTGAGACGTTGGGGGCCAGAGGAGGTGCTCAGCCTGGGGCAGGATTTGGCCCTCGGTGCGCAGCTTCACCTGGAGCCGGCCCTTGGCCGCAGCCGCTCCCTGGGTCCCACTGCGGGGGGAGTTGAGCAAGAGCGGAGCATCCCTCCGGAGCGGCCATGAGCTCAGCGCTCCGCTTCAAGGGGAGCCAGGAAAAGCCCCGCTGCCTCCGGCCAGCGCTCCCGGCCAAGGGCTGCCTTTCCCAACCCTTGTCCCGGCTCCAGCTTTGTCCGCACTTTGCGTGGCTGTTTGCTCCCTGTTCCTGGCAGGGGGGCTGTGCTGGGGAGTCCCACTGAGCCCCCCCAAACCCCTTTGTTCCCCCCCCCAGCCTAATTGTGGACCCCTTTTCCAGGGAGGGCCCTTTGCCTAGCAGAGGGGGGGGGTTGCTTCCTTGGGGTCCCTTTCGCAGCTGGGTCTCCCCCCCCCCCCCTCCCCGCTGTGGGTTTGGCAGGGTTTCCCCGCAAGCGCTCAGCTGCGAGCCCCCGTGTCCTCCCCTAACCCCCGGCTCCCCCTGACGGAGCGGGGGGCTCGCTGAGCCTGGGCTGGGGGGGTGTCAGGGTCTGGGAGGGGGCCTGGGCAGTGTTTCTGACAATCCTGTGGGCTGCAGGACCTGCTTCCCAATCCTCGCATCCCCATCCCGGCTTCCTCCAGCTCCCACCCACCTCCCCGCCGCGCCGCTGGCTCCAAAAGTCCTGTTTTCCCTCCCTCTCTCCCAGAAGTTGAATGCTGGAGGAGCAGGTCTGCAGCTGCGGGCGGCTGGGCGTCCCCCAGCCAGGGTCCCTGCTCTGTCCCCACCGCGTGTGGCCCCTCGTACCCCGTGTCCCTCCCCGGTGCGGGGACGGTGCCCGGGGGGGGTCTGGGGGAAGAAGCGGGGCGAGGATAAAAGGGGTGTCCCCAGCACCTAAGGGCGTCCCCCACGATGCCACCCCACGGAGGGGTGTTTGTGAGTCTCTGGCTGCTGCTGGCCCCCAGTGTCACCGAGCCCCCTCCTGGCACAGGGGGGGCCACCCTAGCCTTCGTCTTCGACGTCACCGGCTCCATGTACGACGACCTGGTGCAGGTGATGGACGGGGCCTCGCGCATCCTGGAGCGGACGCTCAGCAGGAGCACGAAACCCATCAGCAACTACGCGCTGGTCCCCTTCCACGACCCAGGTACGGCTGGGACGGGGTGAGGGCACGCGTCCCGCCGGGGGACGGGGCTGCGGGGAGCTGGGGTGCGGTTCTGGCCGGGTTTGGGGCTGAAGCGTGCGCTTCCCAAGTGCCCGCGCTGTCCTTTTTCCCAGTTTTTAATGCTCTGGTGACGGCTGCGGCTCGAGGGCAAGGTGCTGGGCAGGGGCTCCCACCCCTAAGCCACCCTGCAGACACAGGGCCACCCGTTTCTCTCCGGATTAATCCCAGTGCGGCTGGCACCCGCTTGTGGGTGGCTCTTCTACTTCCAGCCTGTTCCGATCTCCCCGCTCTAGTCATGGGGGAGCATTTCTGTACAAGTCCACAATGTGCTTCCAGGTCGCCTCAATAAAAAGCACCACTCGCTAAGAGGTTTTGGTAATTTACTGCAATCCCAGAATCATTTCTTTTTGTCCCAGTCTTTGCCTTGGGATTTTTGTGCACACCCATAAATAGCAGCTGCTCTCCAAAAGAGCCCTGACCCCCCTACAAGGAGAGCGAGACCAAGGCTTTATTTTCAGCAGAAAAGCCGAGTTTGAATGAAAATTGCTGGAGCCAGACAGGGAAGGAGGCAGAGCCACTAAATGGGTTTCTGCATCGCTTTGCAGCAGAAAAGGGTGCTGGGTTTGCAGCTCACCCTGGCTGGGACCACCCGGTGTGTTGAGGAAGGCTTTCCTGGGGCGGGCACGGGGCCGGTGTGCCCAAATCCACGTCTCGCTCGGTGCCAAGCCAGGGTAGATGCTTACCCCTGAGTCCCACAGGTCCCGTAAGGGTGTTTCAGGCAGGGCGGGCGGTTGGGAGCACCCGCAGCGCGGCACCGGAGGAGGCTGGTGCCGGCGGTCAGGGAGGCTGAGGCGATGGTGTCGGTGTTCTTGCAGAGGTGGGACCCGCCACCCTCACCGCGGACCCCCGGCTCTTCCAGCGGCGCCTGCGAGAGCTCCACGTCCAGGTAGGCGTCCTCGGCCCCGCGGTGCTGCTCCACGGCTGGCTTCGCGCCTTGGCACTTGGTGGGAAGCCCGGCCCTGCGTTCCTGCATGGTGGTGTGTCGTGGGATCAATCCCTGCTCCCCTCCGGGCCTGGCATCCCCCAGGAGTGTGGCAGGGGCTCAGGGCTGAACTGGGCTTGCCGGAGGCTGACCACACCGGGGTGGGAGCGGGGAGAGGGTGGGTAACGCTGGTGCTGTGCCCCGGGCTCCTGCGATGGGGCAAAGCGCTCTTAGTTCACAGCTCTTGTCCCAAAGTGGGAACGTTTTCCCCGGGAGAGTTTGCACAAACTCTCTGTGGAACCAAAAATCTCTTCTTCTGGAAGTGCTGTCTGAAAATTGTTTGAGGTTTTTTATTTTTTTCAAAAAACTATTTCAGCTGCATTCTGCCGGCTGAAACGCTCTCTGGGAGCTTAATAATGCTTTATCCATCCCCGTTCCTGCCCTGCCGCCCGTGCATTGCTAAATCCCTGTGGCGTTTCCCTTCGGACGCAGCTGAGTTTTGGTGGGAGGTGTAAAGCTGCGCCTGCGGCTTTTCGGGGTGCAAAGCCCCGCGGAAGCGGGAGCTGGTGCTCTCTGTGCCCCTGCGCTCGCCTGGGGTGGCCGGTTCTCCTGCCGTGTTGGGGGTGATGGGCCGGGGTGGGCATGAATGTGCCCGCTAAAGGTGTTTGTGGGAAGCCAGGGGCTTCTGAGTCTGGATCCCCAAATGGGTGGTTTAATCATCGTTAGTGGTGAGACAGGGATGGGTCCTTGTGATCCTGCGCGTCCCTGCGGTACCGTCACGCCGCTCGGGCTGCGCTCGGGCTGTGACTCCAGCAAACTAGTGCAATTTCTCCGCACGAGCAGACGCCGGGGTGGGATCGTGCTGGGAGCCCACCGGGGAAGGGCTGGGCACCGGTTGGCTTGGTGCCCGTGCCACGTCCCTCCCCGTGTGCCGCAGGGCGGAGGGGACTGCCCGGAGATGAGCGTGGGAGCCATCAGGCTGGCCGTGGAGGTCTCGCACCCCGGCTCCTTCATCTATGTCTTCTCGGATGCTCGGGCCAAGGACTATGAGCAGCAGGAGGATCTGCTGCGGCTGCTGCAGCACAAGCAGACCCAGGTGAGCAGCGCTGCCCGCCGGCCTCCCGCGGCAGCCGGCTTGGGTGGACGCTGCAGCAGCACCACGGCAGCTCCTGGCAACGAGTCGCAGCAATAAACCCCCTTACGTTGCCTGTTAGCGGGATGAATTTCGCATCTCCCGGGCTGGCTCGATGTACCGGGGGCTGGTGGATGCTGTTTGCGTCCCTTCCCTGGGACGGACAGACACCCCGCGGCTGCGCGTGATGCTACGGGGACCTGTGGCAGGTGGTGTTCGTGCTGACGGGGGACTGCGGGGACAGGAGCCACCCCGGGTACCGCGTGTACGAGCGCATCGCCGCCACCAGCTCCGGGCAGATCTTCCACCTGGACAAGCAGCAGGTGACGGAGGTGAGCGGCGAGACCCGCAGGAGCGGGGACGGGCTGGCCGAGGTGCGCGTGGTCCGGCCCAGCTCGGCTGCTCTTATATTCTCCCCTGGGTTAATCCTTGTGCCCAAGGCACCTCCAAATTGCTCTGGGAGCCCCGCTTTAGCCTGAAGCAAAGCGAGGGCTGGAGAAGGCTGGTTGTTCTCGAGCTTGCTGCTGGGCTGCTTGCGTGATCTTTGGGGTGAGCTGACTCGCCTGCTGCCACGGAGGGGAGGTGTCTGCTTGGGGCTGAGGCTGAAGATCGGGCGCTCCTGTGGCTGTCAGCCTGTCCTTGAAGCTCTCGACCGGCACGAAATCTGGGAGACGTGAAGAAGATCAAAGTGCTTTTCTGCTCATTACTGGGCAGCATCTCCCAGCAACAGCTCCTGCCCAACCTCCGGCAGTTGCGTGTTTTAATGGTTTCTATTCCCACGAGCGAGCTGTGGGGTAATAACGCATCTGCTCCGAGCGGCTGAGCAGAAGCCACTTGGCAATAACAATGACGCCAAATTACTCAATTCCTTTTGCACCTGCTCGTAGCAAGAGGGGCTCAGCCAGGGCTGTCACCTCCTGCCCACCCGCCCCGTGCCATCCTCGTGCTGGCACCCGCCAGACCTGGCTGGGGCTGGCCCTTCGCCCGGGCACTGTTTTGCAGCCATGCCTGAGATTTTGGCCCAGCGCAATACAGCCCTGCTCCCGAAACGGCCGTGCCTGCTAGCGAGGAGGGATCTGTGCTAATCCTCCCCCATGTGCCCCCAGGTGCTGAAGTGGGTGGAAGAGGCCATTCAGGCCTCCAAAGTCCACTTACTGTCCACGGACCACGAGGATGGTGGGGAGCACACGTGGCCAGTCCCCTTTGACCCTAGCCTGAAGGAGGTCACCATCTCCCTGAGCGGCCCTGCCCCAGGGATCGAGGTCCGGGATCCGGCAGGTAGGAGCCCAGGAGAGGAGAACGGGTCGGGGGTGATGCTTTGCCTCCTGGAGAGCCATCATGTTCGGGACAAACGGGAGGCTGTGGGCATGGGGATCACCAAACCCTGTGCTGAAAACTTAAATAAAAAAGCAATGAGCTGCAAAGTCCTCATTAAACACCAAGTGCGTCTGCTCTGCTGCCCTCCCGGGTTGGCTTTGCCTCTGGTTTTAGGAGGGTTTTCTCTGCTGCCGAGGCTGTGAGAGCTGTGTGATGGGCTCTGCGCCGTGGTGAGCCCTGAGGGAGAGGGCTCCTGGCTGGCTGCAGGGACCGGAGGCTGGACCCGGGTTGCCCATCGCAGAGGTTCACTCACTGTTGCAGGAAAGGTCCTCGAGAATGGCCAAGGTCTGAAAGAACTGCTCAGCATCCCCAACTCGGCCATGGTGGTGGCTGTGGAGCCCCACGAGCCAGGGACATGGTCGGTCACGGTAGGCTGGTGGCAGCCCCCGCACGTTGTCCCCTACCCCGTCCCCTGATGGATATTTACCTGGCCAGGCTTTGCCAGGCGTGGGCTTTTCCCCCCATCCACCTTCAGCCTGGCAGAGGACGCGTGAGCGGGCTGGAAGGGGCTGGCTGCCGCCTCCTCCCTTCCCCATCGCCTCTCCTTTCCCCTGCCCTCAGCACGTGCCTCTCGTTCCGCTTCCAGGCCCAGAGCGGCGGCCGCCACTCGCTGAGGATCACGGGCATCAGCAACATTAATTTTCAAGCCAGCTTCTCCACCCAGCTGGACTTTGGTGCCACCCAGCCTGGAGAGCGGCCGGTGCAAGGTGAGGCTGGTGCTGGCCCGGGGGCATGGGTGCTGTGTCTGGGTTTCTTGCAGCTGGGAACGTGGCTGGGTGGTTTTCTCCCTTCTTCCTCTCCAGGTCTGCCCATCTCCGTGGTGGTGAACTGCACCGGTCTGAAGCCGCCTGGGCACTTGCAGGAGATCGAGCTCTTCAACACCTCCGGCCATGCCCTCCTCTCGCTGCCCGCGCGGCCCCTCTCCAACACCTCCTCGGGGCAGCTCTGGGTGGGCTCGCTGCTCCGCGTCCCCCCGGGTGACTTTCTGCTGAAGGTGAAGGGCGAAGACACCCAGGGCCACCCCCTGCACCGCCTCTCCGGGGTCACCTACACCAGCGTGGTCCCCGGTGAGTGGTCCCCACAGTCCCCAAGGGTGCTGAGAAGGGACCAGAGGCTCCAGCACCACTTCTGCTTTGGTTTCTGCTGGTTTTTTTTTTGGTTTTTTTTTATCCCGCTTCCCAGTGCAGCTCTTGGTGAGCTCCCGAAGAGTGTTATATGTGTGTGTGTCCCCAACTACTTCCAGGTCTGCCCAAAGTGAACATCTCCAGCAAGATCCAGGCTTACAACCGTGAGCCACAGCTGATCTCCTGCTCTGCACGGAGCGAGATCCCTTTCCGCCTGCAGCTCAGCCGCGGTAGGATGAAGCTCGGGGAAGAGCAGCTCTTCAGGTGAGCCTCTGGTTTGGCCCGGTGGGCTCCACGATGGATCCGTGTGGGCAGCAACAGCCCCCTGAGCTGCGCTGGCTGGGGGGATGCTGTGTGCCGGCTGGGTGCCTGCAAGTTCTGAGCATCCCAAGGCAGCAGAGGAAAATCCCAAGGGACATTTCTGCGGGAGGTGGGGGTGCACCCCTTTGCCTGACTCGGATGGAAAAAAGGTCCCAGGGATTTGGAGCAGGGTGGTAGCGTGGCAGCCCCAGGGTGGGGCTGACCCCGTAGTCTCTCCCTTTTCGTAGGAGTTTGGGGAACATCAGCTGGTTGATCCCTGCGGTGTCCAAGAGCGACGAAGGGTTTTATGAGTGCACAGCCACAAGCAAGTTCGGGGCGACGCGGGCTCACACCTACGTCTCTGTCTCAGGTGGGGACTGCTCGTGCCAAGCCCCGGTGCCCGTGAGTCTCCGGGTCCGTGTCTGGGCACAGGTTCATTTCACCCCGGCGTGCCGCGTTTGCAGAGCCGCCGCCGCGTCTCATAGCCCCAGGCAACATCACAGCTTCACCGGGCCAAGACGTGGTCATGTCCTGCCCGGTTTTGGGCGACGTGCCCTACAACCTGACGTGGAGCTGGGATGGGAAGGCGGCACAACCGGGGGACGGCCGGACCAGGTTGCTGCAGAACGGCTCGCTGGAGATCGGCCGCGTGCAGCCGGGGGACGGGGGCCTGTACGAGTGCGTGGCACGCAGCGCCCACGGCGCTGCCGCCGCCTCCCTCTGGCTCTTCGTCCGCGGTAGGCTCTGTCCCACGTGGGACCCCGGCCCGGGCGATGCCGTGCCCCGTGGGTGGGTGGCAGATGGCACCCGGGGACTGAACGCTTCTCCAACCCTGTGCAGAGGCACCGTGGGTGAAGGTCGATGCCAGCCCCCAGCGTTTCGGCAGGGGCCAGGAGCTGTGGCTGAACTGCACGGCTGGGGGTCACCCCCCGCCCCACACCGCCTGGAGGCGCTGGGGCTGGGTGCTGGAGCAGGACGAGAGGTAACCCGGGGGGACGTGGGTGCCTTCATCCTCCCTGTGCCACCCCGGCAGGGATGCACGGGGTGAGGGAGAGGGGCTTGGGGTTGCCCATAGGTCTGGAAAGAGGAAGGCATTGCAATATCCCCAACCTGTGCACCCGAGACGGTTGGCATGCTGCTAGCCTTAATTTCATATATTTATTTTTAAGCCATTCTGCCTTATCCAGGTCACCATCCCCACCGAGGGGGACTCGAGGTTCTTTGCACGCCCGTTGTGTGCTCAAGTCTCAAAATACTCCTTGTGCTTCCCCTTAATTTCTTCTGCTTTTTGAGCTTCCAACCCCTTGCCTTTGTCAGGCTGGGAGTGCTGGAGTGGGCTTTGGGGAAAGTTTTTTTTGCTTTGGAGATGAAAAAGCCCAATTCTCAATGCTTTTCCCCTGGTTCAAAGTAACATCCTTCCCTGCAGCAGCCGATGGAGCTGGCTTTAACTGCTAACCCACATCTATTAAACGCCCAGCACTTAGCACGTGTGCAGGATGGCCTTAAGCCTGCTCATTTATTTCAACACATTTTTCATCGGCTCTGTTTTTACAGGCCTCGTTTCTCCCTCTCTCCCCATTTGCCGCAGGGTTTTCACGGATGCTCAGGGTACCCTGCACATCAGGGCTGCCGTCCCAGAGGATGCGGGGAATTACAGCTGCTACGCCAGCAGCGCGCTGGGTTGGGACGAGCAAGTCGTCACCCTGGAGTTCACCGGTACCTGCTTCCCGCCGGCCGGCGGCATCCCGGGAAGGGCCCGGGCTCAGAGCTGCCGCAGGAGGGATTTATTATCCCCCCTTGCAGTCCCTTGGCCGCTGGCTCGGACCTTGCAGCCCACGAGCTATGGGATGGGGCTGTCTGTGATGGAGGGCGTTGGGGGGGCAGCTCCCAGGGCTCCGGGGTCCCCTTAGGGTGAACGGCACCACAACCAGCACTGCAGGGGGGTCACCAAAGCTGTCCCTCTCCCCACGGCACAGAGCCTCCCGCAATCCTGGCAGTGACGCCCAGCCTGAAGGCACTCGTGGGAGAAGACGTGACCCTGGAGTGCTGGGTTTTGGGGGTCCCCCCGCCCTACGTCACGTGGTACAAAGGTGAGACTGGGATGGACCTGGGGAGCAAACCCTCTCCCGTGCACCGGGGGCTCTCCACCACCCTGCAGGGACATCGCACGTGGGGTCCCCTGGACCGACGGGACCCCCAGAGGCACTCGGGGCGCTGATGCGGGGGGGGGGTTCTCGGGGCAGGCGAGCAGGCGGTGGCGACGTTCCCACCCGGCACCCAGCGCGCCGTCCTGCGGCTGCAGGCGCTGCGGGAGGAGGATGCGGGGCGATACGTCTGCGAGGCTCTCGGTGAGGCTGGCGTCGCCTTCGACGGCACTGTGCTGGACGTGGGGTGTAAGTTTTTGCCTCTCCTTTTGGGTGCCACCGAGCACTCGAGCCTATCTCCACCGCTGTCCCTCCCAGGCTCAGCTCCTGCTTGCTGCTCCCCAAGGTTCCTCTTGCCCCCAGCTCCCGTGTGTCCCAGCATGGGGGTGTCAGCGCTCAGTACAAGCGGGCTGAAGCCTGGTGGGATTTCCCAGGGTTAGGAGGGAAGAGGCTCAAGAAGCGGCAGAAGACTGGTGCAGATGCTATTGCATGGGACGTGACGGCTTGGGGCAAGACTGGGGGTGCAAAGTGCAATTAGTGGGATTAGGTGGAGGTGGGGGCTGGCTTCTGTGTGTCTGAAAACCCAGGTACCCCAACTGATGTTCAGGGCTTCCCACCATAGGCAGAAGGGATGGAAGAGCCTGGGGAGGAGGAGGAGAGGAGGTTCTGAGTTGGGGGCAGTAAGGTTTGAAGCAGTTATAGGTGGAAAAATGCAGGAGGTTTTGCTGAGCCAGGGGGTTGTTGAGTATAACTGGAAGGGATGGAAACTGCAATGGCTATAACAGCTTTGGAAAAACACCAAAGGCTTTAAGTCAGCCTCATAACCTTTCCAGGCACCTGGCTTGTGGGTTTTGCAGCCCTGTCTCTTCTCCAGGCTCGGCTATGTGCAGAGCCTGCTATGGGGAAGCTGAGCTATCGGACCTGCCTGAGACCCTTCCCCGCTGCTCTCTCCTCCAGCTGCCCCTCACTTTCCTGAGCCCCTGGGGGACACGGCGGTCGAGGTCGGGGGGAGCGTGAGCCTGCTGTGCCGCGTCGAGGGCTCTCCCCCGCCACGGGTTACCTGGTCCCGGCAGGACGGGAAGCCCGTGACGGGCTGGCACGGGCCGCGTGGTGTTTCCAGCAAGCTGGAGGCTGCCGAGCTCTTCATCGACAGTGAGAGAGCTGAGCGTGCAAGCGTGTGTTGGCGTGGTGGAGAGCGTGTGCGGGCGTCCCGCCTGGGTGCATGCGTACGCAGTGTCACCCTTGGGTGCTCTCCCCTGCCTGCTGCAGGCCGGTGTCCCGGCAGTGGGATTAGCCCCCATGCCCATCTTTTTGCAGCAGTAAAGCATTGACAGAGTGGGTTTAGTTGCACTTTTTACTCGTGCAAACTTAGCTGTGCTGTAACAGCCTGCAAGCCTCCAGTGCTGCAGGGTCTCTCACCCATCGGGGCCGGGGTGGGGGGGCTGGATGGTGTCGCCCCATCCTGCAGCTTGCTTGGGGCTCTGCAGCCCCACCAGGCTCAGGCTTCTCCCTGCCGTGCTCCAGGTGCCTCACTGGACGACCAAGCCATCTACATCTGTGAAGCTCAGAATGAGTTTGGGAAAATCCAAGCGGAGGTCAAGCTCACGGTCACCGGACACGGTTTGCTTTTACGTGCTTTTGTTGGTGTATTGATCCCGGCTGCTGCCAGCGCTGGCCGTGCTGGTGGTGAGCAAGTGCCAGACTCGTGCAGCCACGTCTGCTCCTGAGCCTGCCGTGGTGAATGCTCGGCAACTCCCCCCCCCGCTCCAGTGCAGGGCTTGGATAATGCCCTTCCACATCTTTGGCTTAATGTACTGACACGCGCTTGAACCCAAATTGTAGACGAATATCCCCAAATTCTTGGGGGAGCTGAATATCGGAGCCGGCTTGTGCCGAGCCAAGGTCTGGACCTTGGAAGAAAGGCAATCCAGATCTGTTCTGAGCGTTCCTGGCCAGTTTATCTCCAATTAATATTGTTTCCCTTTCCCCTCTTTCAAGCAGCCCCAGAAATAGCTCTTGCATCCCCTGTGGTCCGTGCGCTCTCAGGCCAGCCCGTGTCGCTGTCCTGTGTGATCCTGGCCGGGAGGCCGTTCCCAGCCCGCCGCTGGCTGAAGGACGGGCAGCCGGTGAGGCTTCCGCGCCCGCTGGGGTGGTGGGTGGGCAGGCAGCCACAAGCACGGCCCTGGGGCAGGGGCTTTGGTGCAGGATGGGTGCCCCAACCTCCCAGGTTCAAAGCTGCTGGTGAAAGATGCCAGGGGAGCATTTGGGTTGGGAGGGTAACGTGGGTTTATCACCACGCCAGGATGTTCCTACTGCTCAAGGATCAGTTTCTCAATATGCCCCAAAGACACGGCGATACGGTAATGTTTGACCCCCCCCCCCCCCCACCGTCTGTCCTGCTTTCTGCCCGTGCCCAGGTAGCCCCGAGCAGCCGCTACTCCGTCCGGGCTGACGGGAGCCTGCACGTGGACCAGGCATCGCGGGGGGACGCGGGGAGGTACACCTGCGAGGTGACCAACACCCTCGGCTCACACAGTCAGGACGTGTCCCTGGTCATCCACGGTGAGTGGCAGGGTACCAGGCGCCCCGGCTCTGCGGTGAAGGGGGGCGGGTGCCCTCTGCACCGCTTGAGCAGCAGAGCACCGCTCTCTCTGGTGGACACGGCCCTGGCCGTGCGGGATGAGGTGCTTCTCTTTCTTCCCAGTTCCTCCCAGCATTGAGCTCGGCCCTGTCCTCATCACCGCCACCGAGGGAGTGGCCGTCGCCCTGAGGTGCAATGCCACCGGCGTGCCCCCCCCCTACTGTCACCTGGGCAAAGGTAGGCGACAGGAGGAGGCAGGCTGACGTCCTCCTCCCAGCCAGGCTGTGGGTCACCCTCAGGTGTGGGGTAACGTGTTTGGAGGGGATGTAGCTCTCCAGTGTGGCTGTGGCTGCCCGAGGAGGTGGCACCAAATGCCCTGGGAAGCTGGGACTGGAGGTAGCTTGCTCTGATGGAACCGGAGCCGCCTTCTTGCCCTTGGGATGCTCGGCTCACGGGAAAGTCTCTGCTGTCTTCCTTCCTCCCTTCCCTTCCCTTTCCTCTGCAGGGCACAGAGCCCATCTCGTTGAGCCCGCGCTACCACCTTGACCCTGATGGGACCCTCCTGATCCCTTTGCCCTCCCCTGGGGACGCCGGGACCTACTTCTGCACAGCTACCAACGTGGCAGGCTTCTCCAGCCGGGAGACGCAGCTCTCCGTCAGCAGTGAGTGCCCAGGACGGGTCCTGGCGCCAGCTCCTTGTAAAATGCCTCCAGAGGGTGGTTGGCAGGGAAAGCGTGACCTGGGGACTCGCCTAGCTTCCTTGGGCCACCTAGCCAGGTGCCAGATGGGTTTCGCGGATGGGAAGAGCAGCAACGAGGGCTGTGGGGCGCCTGAAGCGTTCCTGCACCAGCCGTGCTCCCTCTCCATCCAGCGAAGCCCAGGATCAGCGTGAACGGATCGCAGGCGTCGGACCCCGTAACCATCCTGGCTGTGCTGGGGCAGGAGACCACCCTGCCCTGCGAGGTCCAAGGCTATCCCCCTCCCTTGGTGGTGTGGACCCAGGAGTCCCAGCCGCTGCCTCTCGCCACCGCAAGGTAAGGAGGGCTGTGGGTGCTGGGGCCGTGCTCTCTTGGTGCTGTGCGTCTCGCCGGAGGGATGTTGAGTCCGTGAAGGGCAGCAGCGGTGGGGAGATATGAAGGGCATCCCTGGTGCTGAGCAGCTGATGCTCAATGCTCCGGCAGGAGCAGAGACAGCTGAGCAGCACAGCATTACTGTTGCTCTTCAAAGAGAGCAGAGCAAGAATCACCAGGTTTTTTTCCATCATACAAACATCTGCTGGGATGGAGCAGCTGCTCCTGACCCTTTGCGCACTCACCCCGGACACAGGTTGGGGTTGGGAAGGGAAGGCGGCTCCGGCACAGCTCCCCAGTCCCGCTCGCCCATCTGCCTTCATGCACATTCCTGCCTCGTGCCGTCATGGTGCTGGAGGCGGCGAGGCCAAGGACGGGCCTGGGGACGGCGGATCCCTGCGGGAGGTGTTGGACCAGGGCTCGACGCTGCTCCACACCCGGGTGGCTGCAGGGCACCGAGGAGGAGTTTTGAGGTCTGGAGGAGGAGGAGAGCGGCGTGGAGAGGACAGGCAGCCGGGGAGGCTGCGGGTGCTGCAGCCTCCCCTGCCTCTCGCAACCCACGTGTTGGGGTGACTTCATGGGCTTTAGGCATCGAAATGCTCCTGGGTCAAAGTTTGACAGAAACGCAGCTGCGAGCCCGGCAGTGGCTTTGTCTGCATTGGAACGTGGGTTTAAAGGCCAGTTCTGTTCCAGTGGGCGACTTCTGGAGTGCCAAATTCATTTGTTGATGGCGTCGAGGCTGATGGCAGCGATGGGACAGTCATTTAATGCCATTTGATGAGAGAAGATAACCTGGAGAGTGGTTGGATACGTGTTTAGCAAGTGCCTTGGTCTTCCCCCTTAGAAGCAGGACCTGTTTATTCAGCACTTTAACACCATGCTGGAAGGGGGTCCCTAAAATTATGGGCCCTGATCTTGGGGTCAGTCACTTCTTTCCCTGCACCTGAGGATTGCTGTGGCCTGGAGAAGCAGGAAGGCATCTTGGGTTTGCTCTTCTTGAGGGACTGCGTTGCCTTGTCGTTCTTGTCTGGTTTCCCATGGCTGCTCCTGGTTGACCTGTGCTGCTCTCCACATCTCAGCTGGCTTGTCCTCGTGTGCCTGGGTGATTTATGGGAGCACACGGGGAGGAATTTGAGGCCGTGGGCTGAGATGATGTTATGTCTGTGGAGCACAGACAGTGCTGGGAGCGAGAGCACAGCCAGCTCCAGCTGCAGGGGCCGTGCTCCGCAGGGAGCCCCGTCCCCCCGGGTGGGTGGGTGGCTCACGCTGCTGCCTCGCGCTGAGCTCACCCAGGAGCTGAGCAAAGGGATTTTTGCACCCGTGGACAGCTCAGCTGCCCTCCTTGTGCAGGAGGTGGCCCTGGGGACCTGCTCTCGGCTGTCTCAAGGCAACGCTGAGCTCTCAGCCCTTAGCTCCTGCCCAGAGGTAGGTGACGGAGGACATGGCTGTTCCTCCCATCCAGCTCTTCTGTTCCCTCTCCCCTAAGGTACAGCGTCCTCCCTTCGGGGTCCCTCCGGCTGGTCGAGCCCCAGGTGACGGACACCGGCCTCTACACCTGCACGGCCACCAACGCCGCGGGGAACGCCTCGCTCAGCTACAGCCTGCACGTCCAAGGTTCGTGTCCGCAGGTTAAAATGCTCCTCCCGTGGGCTGTGGGTCTTAATGTACCACCGGGGTCCTGCACCCTCCAAGCCTTTGGCTGCTCCCTGTGGCAGGGTCCGAGGGTGGCCCCAGCCTGAGGTCCCCTTTCCCCCCAGCACCCCCCCAGCTGCTGATCGGCGATGGGGAAAGCCAACTGACGGCTGTCGCCAACGACTCCCTGAGGATTCACTGTCGTGCCGTGGGCATCCCCACACCCCAGATCCAGTGAGTACTGCAGAGTGGGGAGGATCCTGCCCACGTCGCCCTGAGCTCCCTTAGGGGCTGCGTAACTCCCTGGGGGTGCTCCGCAGCCCAGCGTGCAAAGCTGCGGCAGAGATCGGGGTGGGAGCTCAGGACGGGTGATGGAGACCCCAGCTTGGGGTGTCCCTTAGGATGGGAGGCATCAGTCCTGCTCCTTGCCCCTGGGATCCCGCTCTTCCTAGCGGTCTGGGCACTGCCAGCCCCTTTCCAGGTGACAAGGGGACAGTCCTCGCTGCCAGCACCCTACTGTTCACTCCTTCGGTGGGCAGAAATGGGGGCCAGGGGGTGGTGGGACAGACTAGGGACTCGCTGCCCGCCCCCCTCCTCGCAGGTGGCTGAAGGACGGGCACCCGCTGGGCGAACAGGATGGTGTGGTGGTGTCCGAGGACGGTGGGACCCTGCTGATCACTCGCGTGGGGCTCAGCCACGAAGGGGTCTATATCTGCCAGGGCAGCAGCCGGGCAGGGGTGGCCCAGGCGGAGGTGCAGGTTTCGGTGCAAGGTGAGTGCAGCATCTGGGGCAAGACCTGCTATCCATGCCGTGCGTCAGGGAGGACACGGCTAGCCAAAGGAGCGGGTGTTCTTGGCCCTGCTTTTTGGGAGGTGTAGGATCACTGGCTCGATCTGTTGGGATCTTGCCCTTCGCCGGTCTCAACCTGAGTCTGAGAGCTGATGGCCACTGACACCACAGTAAACCACAGCATCCATCCTTGATGGGTGCTTCCCGGTGGAGGGTCTACTCCCAGTCCCTCTGGCCAGAGCACCCCTCGGTCAGCATCGCAGGATGTGACGCTGAAGGTGTTGGGTAAGAAACCAGGCAGGGAGAGGAGACCCCTGCCCTGGGAAGGATGAATATCTCATCCCAGGGGGCAAGAAATCTGCTAGCTTACTCGAGGAACAGCAGTGGCACCGTGTAGCGACGTGGTGCCCTCCCAGAGTGGGGGGCCCTGGCAGTTGCTCTCCCAGGACCTGGCGTGTGCCAAGACCCCCCCCTGGTGCTCCCAGCCATGCCCCTCGGCACCGCGTCGTGCGGCTGCGGCCGGCTCAGGCTGCGTGGAGCCGACGACCACGCGTGCTTGGGTTGCAGTACCTCCCAACATCGAACCCAGTGCGGTGGACCTGGCCATTCTGGAGAACGGCACGCTGTCCCTGGAGTGCCTGGCCTCAGGGCTGCCTGCTCCCAGTGAGTCAGTCCTCTCCCTCGGCTCTTGCTCACATGCCCCTGGGGCTTTCCCTGGGTCCCCTCCGTGAGAGAAGCGGCAGCATCACTCCTTACAGCTCAGCTCCCTGCTTCCCTCCAGACATTGCCTGGTATAAGGGACATGAACAGCTCTTGGCTGGGCCGAACTGGACCCTGTCCAGGGATGGGAAGCGCCTGGAGATCCAGCGTGCCCAGCTCTCCGATGCCGGCAGCTACCGCTGCGTGGTCTCCAACGTGGTTGGTGTCACCGAGCTCTGGTACAGTCTGCAGGTGATCGGTGAGTCCACGGTGGGAAGGACTGCAGCTGCCTGAGAGCGGAGTGCTCCCCCCCAGGACCTCTTGTGCTTGTGTGGGTCCAATGGGGCCATCCCAGCCCTCGGGACATGTCACTGGAAGGTGGCTTTAGCAGAGCCCCTGTCCTCTGACACGTTTGCAATTCCGGCCATGCAATCCTCCATGTCTATCCCAAACAATGTCCCAGAAAACCACGGCCCCGTGGATGGGTATTGCCTGGTCCATGCCATGGTGTCTCCTACACACTCTGTCCCTTTTGCACCCTGGTGCTTCTGGTGACGTTTCTCTGCTCCCCCGCACCCTCCCCAGTGCCTCCGCAGATCACAGCTGGCCCCAGCCCCGTCACGGTGACAATGAATGAGCCGGTGACACTGGAGTGCAATGCCACGGGGACCCCAGCTCCAGTGCTGCTGTGGCTGAAGGATGGCAATCTGGTGTCCAGCATGGCAGCGGGTGGCCCGCAGGTGGGTGAGGTGGCCCCTGAGCGAGTGGGGGGCTCACTGGGGACATCCCTCCAGGAAGATGCTCCTTTTCCTTCTTCTGGCTTTGAAAAAAAACAATTGCTGGAGCTGAGCAGATGCACCGTTGCCCAGACCTGCGCCTGCATTCGGTCCATGGGAGCGTGGACCTGCTCAGCCCTGCGCTGGGCTTTCTGGCCATGAGGGGCACGGGTGGGCAGAGGGTCCCCGGGATGTGACGAGGACGGGCTCAAGGCAGGCTTATGCCCACCCATCCCTGTTCCTGCGTGCCGGCTTGCAGCCCAACTCTGGTTTCATGCTCATCTGGGCTCTTTCTGGGGGGAGCACAGATCCTCTCCGATGGGCACGTGCTGTCCCTGCCCACCGCTCACCTCCAGGACTCGGGGACATACACGTGTGTAGCCAGCAGCGCTGCGGGGGAGGACAGACGTGAGGCCACTCTCGAGGTGCGGTGTAAGTACCCCGCTGCATCCCCAGCCCCTTCCTGCCAGCGTGGCCGTGGGGCTGGAGGTGATGCTCGGGACTATGGGGCTGCTCCGCTGTCCCCTTGGAAGTGTGCAGGGCTGTGGGGGACCAGCTCTAGGAAGGGGTACCAAAGGGGTGGGGGGCTTGGGGAAGGTGCTGCCCTGTTGATCTGTTTTCCAGTGCCCCCCACCACCCTGGGCGAGGAGGAAAACATCACTGTCATCGTCAACCAGCCGGTGACCCTGGAGTGCCTGGCCCCCGGGGTGCCCCCGCGGGGGTCCCGCTGGCTGAAAGATGGGAACTTACTCACACCAAAGCCGGGCGTGCAGCTGTCTGCAGAGGGGACCGTGCTCCAGGTGACATTTCAGAGGATTGCAGAGGATGGGAGAGGAAACAGGGCTGTGAAGACCCCCCCATCTCCCCCTCCCCACCTTTGGGAGAGAGTGGGTGCGGAGGGAGGAGGTGTCCCTCCCTGCTGCGCATGGCTCAGCACCATTCCCACCCCTCATGCTGATCTCATCCCCGTGCTGGCACAAAATCCCCCCGTGGAGGGGCTGCATGGGTCCAGCTCTGCCGCAGAGCATCTTAGTGTCTCTGCTTGTTCTGGCAGATCGGGCAAGCCACCGTGCAGGATGCGGGCAGGTACACGTGCCAGGCACCTGGACACCCAGAGAAACACTACAACCTCGACGTGTGGGGTAAGGGCCACTGTGGCTGAAATAGCCCATCGGGGGCAAATATAGCATGTGTGCGTGTATATACATATACACACATATATACTGTATTACATACTATTTGTTTATATGTATAATATGTAGCTGGGGTAGTTGACTGGCTTGGAAAACACTAAGCCCAAAATATTAAAGCTCTGCAAAACGATGGAGCTGGAGGTGGTAGGGAATCCCCACCAAAACAGGTGTCAGAGGGGAAAAAAACCAATGTTTGCATGAGACTTGGGGCGAGATTTCAGTGACGATGCAGAAGAGGTGCCATTCCAAAATTTGGGCAGGAGAGTGGAGGGATTTCCATGCTATTGCCAGGACTTCTCTGTCCTTTTTTTGCACTTTGTGAGTGCGGCGCTCGCTGCAGGTATCATCCCCTTTCTCTCCCCCTGCCCAAGTTGGGAGGATGCCAGTGGTAGTTCCGGGCCGCTGCCAGGACGGGCACCAGCTGCTTTTTCTTGCTCGATTCGAGCATCCTTGCAGCCTCCCGGCCCGTTCAGCACGTCTGCAGCGCTGGGGGCTGAGCCAGGGTCTGGCTTTTCTCGGGGATGCTCTCGGCCAGCTGGTGGAAGTCCTGCAGGCAGGCAGCCAGGGAGTGGAGCAAATCCAGTTCTCCTGATCCGGGCTTGTTCCTGCGATCCCTTCCCAGGGAAACGTTTGCACGTCTGGCGTCCTGGCTCGGGTGGATTGTTTGGGTTCTGCTGTTTTTGTTTTTCAGGGGTTTCTGGGTGTTAGGGTTTTTCTTCTACAAACTGATATCCCTCATGGGAAGGAGTTACCGTTTTCCAGCCAGCTGTATTTGTGAGCAACTGAGAACAGCATCTGATAATGGAAAGAGTTAGGTAACCTTCCCAGCGAGCAGTGCTACCTAATAAGGCTGTGTCTGGCCAACCTGGGCTTGGCCTGCCTGTGTGGCTGGCGCGGGATGCTCGGTCATCCTCTGCTGTAGGCCACGTGCAATCAAAAGCATCGTTCGTTTAATAGCTGGAGAGTCAAGCTTATTATTTCCACATGGAGCCAGTGCAGGGGAGGCTTGCCGGTTCTTTGTGTGGAGCCCAGCGGAGCTGTGGGTGGTGTGTAGCCAAGCAGGATGGAGCTCCAGCGGGGAGCTGCCCCTCTTCTCTTGCCCAGTGCCATCAGCGAGCTGCTCCTCTTCTCTCACCCCCTGCAGTGCCCCCGTCCTTCTCCTCGGCAGAGCCCGCCACCGTGTCCGTGCTGGAGGGACAGTCCGTCAGGCTGGCCTGCAAGTGCCAGGGGATCCCCTTCCCCACCCTGAGCTGGTGGAAGGACGGTAGGGTCCTGCTCCTCAGCCTCATCCCTCCCCACACATGTGTTGAGCCACCGGACAGGTGTTGGTCTCCTTGGAGCAAGGAGTGCTTTATGTTGAGCAGTGTCCAGCTTCTGGGTGGGAACTGGTCTTGCTGGGAACCTGAGAGGATGCTGTTGTCTCCTTCCCCGGGCAGGTGAGCCCCTCTCCACCCAGCCCGGGAGCCCAAAGCTGGTGTCCACGGGAGGGAGCATGCTGTACATCGAGAAGGTACGGCTGGTGGACACGGGGACGTACACCTGCAAGTGCAGGAATGCCGCCGGCAGCAGCAGCAAGGAGCATCGTCTGGAGGTGCACGGTGAGCCGGGGGACCCCAGAGGTACAGAGGGCCCGTGGGGGTGGCTGAATGTGCCGTGATCTCTCTCAATGCAAGGTCCAGCTGGACCCAAAAGCTCACAGCCGTTGCCTGCTGCTTTGGGATTTTTGGAAAGGGTGCTGCTAGCTGGGCTACCTTTGCCCCTCCAGCTTTCCTCTTGGCTCCAAGCTGGTCGCAGCTGGTTTTCACTCTAGCAGCCCAATTGCACTAGTTGCACCCACTCGCGTTGACTTCGCCCTCCTGCTGCCGCCATCCAGACCGATGGCGTTTGTATGTCCGCTTACATACGGCCAAGGGAGTTGCTACAGCGTCACCTCCGCCCCGTGTCCCTCTGCCCACAGCGCTGCCAAGGATCCAGGGCAGCAGCAAAGCCCTGAGGAAGGTTTCTGTCATCAAGGCTGGCGAGACGGTTTTGGAGTGTGAGGCCGTGGGGACGCCACCGCCCACGGTGACGTGGGTGAAGGACGGGCAGCCCGTGGCCGGCAGGGATGGGATCTTGCTTACGGAGCAAGGGAAGCGGCTGCGCATCCCCAAGGCGGAGGTGGCCCACGCAGGACGCTACATTTGCCTGGTGGCAAACGCAGTGGGGCAGGAGCAGAGGGAGTTTGATGTTGCGGTGCATGGTAAGGGTGCGGGACGGGGCTGGTGGCTGGGGTGCATGGATGCAGGCAGGCTCAGGAGGGCGGTGACATCCCGCCACGCGTTTGATGCAGCATAAGCACAGAGAGCAACCTGACATGGAGTAGATCTTGGGCAACCCAGCACGTAGAAGGTCTTGGGTCAGAAGGGGTATGCTGCAGGCATAGCTGTAGAATTGTCTCCATCAGGCAGGAGTTTCTTTCCAGGGTCATCAGAGCAGACCATCTCACACTTTATAAGGTCATCTACCTCCCAAGGAGTCGGGGAAACCTCATGGGTCAAGGTACCAAGCACCTGAGCTGCAAAAGGCCTGAGGTGGCTCAGGGCGTGTGGCCGGCTTGGTGTCACACCTGTAAGCGTGGGCCTGGGGCTGCAGGTAAGCAGCACATACTTGCTGTGCGTCACCTGTCCCATAACATTTTCGAAGTCAACAACTTCAGATGACGCTAATGGTCCTTCTGGGCTTGTGTCCTCAAACTGTACAAAGCAGGAGGGTGGGAACAAGCTGGGTTTACCCAGGTTTCCCCCTTTGCCTTGCTCCTTTAATGTCTCGGCTGCTTTGCAAATGCATGTCCATCCTTTTCTGCGTCCCCAGTTCCTCCTGAGTTCATTCAAGGATCAGGACTGACAACCAACATCAGCGTCTCTCTGCAAGGATCCCTGACGCTGACCTGTGAGGCCACCGGCATTCCCCTGCCCACAGTCACCTGGTCCTGGAACGGTTCTCCTGTCACGCCCAGCAAGCACACGCATGTGCTTTCAGGTCAGGGATGAGGCACGGATGCTGTGAGAGACGAGCACTTCGGGAACACGTTTTGCCCCAGTACCGATGGGTTTAAACGTGGTGGAGCTCCAGCCCTGCAGGAGCACTGCTGGGATGGGCTGGTGCCTGGATCAGGGCCCTGAAATCTCTCTGCTCCGTGCTTCCAGGGGGCTGGCTGCTGAGGCTCACCCGTGCACGAGCCCAGGATGGTGGCCACTATTCCTGCCTGGCCAGCAACGTAGCTGGGGAGGCCAGGAAGCATTTCTACGTGGAGGTCCTAGGTAAGGAGGGGTCCTCCGTTTGCTGTAGGATTCCTGGTGGGATTTCAGAGCTTTACCCTTACAGGAACAGGCACGAGTTGAGACTGGGCACGGTGGGAGCTGCAGTGCTGGAGTCCTTCGTGCCTTAGCGTGTGAGCTCAGAGGCTCAGCGAAGCTGGCCAGCTGCTGAGGTCCCCGGTGGCTTGTGTTCCTAGTTCCTCCCCACATTGAGAACGCGGGGGAAGAAGAGACCGTCAAAGTACCCGAGGGTCACCCTGTCACCTGGTCTTGCCTGGCTGTGGGTGAGCATCACGCAGGGAGCAGAGGTGGCATGAGCAGGTGGGAGATGGGACTCGGGGGCAGCTGACCTGAGTGTCCCTTTGGGGCGTGGAGCAAATGGACGGCTCCAGTCAATGACATGAGAATAGCTGAAATCGGCTGGAGAGCTTTTTTGGGATAGTTCCTGGCTTTGTGGTTGGGCTGTCCTGGAAGCGCTGGGGAGGGGGCGCCCACGCGGGGAGCTTGTTCCACAACGTAAGCTCCAATCTTTCCCAAATGGAGCTAAAATTCCTCTAATCTGGTTTCTCCTTTAGTGATGGGAATAATTAATCATCTCCTACTCAGGACAGTTCTCTTTCTTCTTGCTGGCTCGTCCAGCAGCCTCTAAAAACCTGATCCAGATCATGATAATTTTGGATTTGGGCTGATGTCCCTGCTTCCCAGAAAAGCTCTGGCGGAATGACCCTGGTCAGGCTGTGCTCATGCACGGAAAAACTTTGCGTGAAGGCCAAAACCTGCTTTCTACCCTACACAGGCAACCCTCAACCTAAGATCACCTGGCTGAAAGATGGCCACCCTCTGCCTAGTGGAGACAACTTCTCCATCTCCCCAGATGGCTCCATGCTCCACATCCCCCAAGCCTCCCTGTCTGATGCCGGCCGCTACTCCTGCATGGCCTCCAGCTCTGTGGCAAATCAAACCAAGCACTACCTGCTAGATGTTTTTGGTACGAGATGCCTTTGGATGGAGGCAGACTCTCAGGTGGGAGCAGGGGACGTGGACTTAGAGGGCTTTTTAATTGCCTGCCCCAGGTAGGTGGTGAGGATCCCTTAGTCCTACAGCCAGCAGCATGGCATGAGGTCCTGAACCTGCCCCAATGCCCTTGTGAGACCTCTTGGAGGAACACAAAGGGTCCATCTAGTGCAGGTTCCACCTCTGATGATGGCTTGTGGGAAGGGGGAGTGTGTCTTCTGTCCCCCCTGTGTTTTTGGAGGGCAGCAAGACAGGGCAGAGTCTGAAGCTGGGCTTGTGCTGTACGTGCTGTGCATTTCACAGGTGGTCAAGCCCAACTCCCAGAACTCGGATCGTGGTCTCTGGTGGGGGGATGAAGCATTGGGAAGCCCGAGTGGGTGCTAATGCTGATCTGAAACACAAACACATCTCTGCAGCCGGTCCTACCATTGCTGGAGATGCCCATGATGCTGCTGCAGAAGAAGTCACAGTGATCATCAATAACCCCATCTCCCTGGTCTGCGAGGCTCTGGCATACCCATCTCCCAACATCACCTGGCTCAAGGACGAGGTTCCCCTCAAAGCGTCTAGAAATGTCCTTCTGCTCCCTGGTATTATGCTGGTGTCCATTGACTCTGCATGACCATGGTGGCCCCTTGCTGCATGACTGGGGGAGTGAGAGCAGGAGCAGGGTCTTTTCTTGGTCTGGTTGTGGTTCAGGGCAGTGGGATGGTGAGAAGTCATCATCCTGCAGGACCCGAGGGACTCAGGCCATCAGGTGGATGCTGCTTTTCCATGTGCTGCATCATCTGATAATAGCTACAGCCTCCTCAGCACCATTGGTGAGACAGCACTGGTTTTTATAAGCCTGGAAACTGGGCACTAGAAGAGCATTAGGCCCCCTCAAGTCAGGCTTGCAGGTGATCAGCAGGTCCCTTATGATACCTTCTTGTGCTGCATGGGGATAGACAGCGGTGGCTGTGTGCGGCGACCCTCTCAGGAGACCCCCTTTGCCCAGGTGGCCACGGGCTGCAGATCCTGAATGCCCAGGAAGAGGACGCGGGCACGTACAGCTGCATCGCAGCCAACGAAGCCGGGGAGGCCGTGAAGAACTACTCCGTGAAGGTCCTGGGTGCGGGAGCTCTCCATGTCCTTCCTAATTCCTGCAGTGACCCCCACCACTGTAACTGGGCCAGTGCCCCTTCCTTCCCTTCCCATGCCTTCATCCTGGGGAGATGCACCTCATGCAGCTGGTGCTCAGTCAGACACATATCAGCACGTGGCCCCAAAAAGCCTCTGGTCTACCCCGGGGAGGGCAAAGGGATTGTAGAATCATAGAATGGTTTGGGTTGGAAGGGACCTTTAAAGGTCACCTAGTCCAAAACCCCCCCTCAATGAGCAGGGACATCTTCAACTAGATCAGGTTGCTCAGAGCCCCATCCAGCCTGAACTTGAATGTTCCCAGGGCTGGGGCATCTACCACCTCTTTGGGCAACCTGTGCCAGTGTTTCACCACCCTCATTGCAAAAAATTTCTTCCTTGTGTCAAGTCTAAATCTACCCTCTTTTACTCTTTTGGTTTAAAACCATTGCCCCTTGTCCCATTGCAACAGGCCCTGCTAAAAAGTCTGTTCCCATCTTTCTTATAAGCCCCCTTTAAGTAATCAAAGGCTGCAACAAGGTCTCCCTGGAGCCTTCTCTTCTCCAGGCTGAACAACCCCAACTCTCTCAGCCTGTTGTCACAGGAGAGGTGTTCCACCCCTCTGACCATCTTCGCGGCCCTCCTCTGGACCTGCTCCGACAGGTCCATGTCCTTCTTCTGTTGGAGGCCCCAGATCTGGACGCAGTACTGCAGGTGGGGTCTCGGCAGAGTGGGGTAGAGGGGCAGAATCCCCTCCCTCGACCTGCTGGCCACGCTGCTTTGGATGCAGCCCAGGATACGGTTGGCTCTGCGGGCTGTGAGCGCACATTGCCGGCTCATGTCCAGTTTTTCATCCACCAGTACCCCCATGTCCTTCTCCATGGGGCTGCTCTCAATCCCTTCGTCCCCCAGCCCGTATTGATACTGGGGGTTGTCCCGACCCAGGTGCAGGACCTTGCACTTGGCCTTGTTGAACCCTATGAGGTTCACACCGGCTCACTTCTCGAGCTTGTCCAGGTCCCTCTGGATGGCATCCCGTCCCGCAGATGTGTCAACCGCACCACTCGGCTTGTTGTCATCTGCAAACTTGCTGAGGGTGCACTCAGTCCCACTGTCTATGTCATTGATGACGATATTAAACAGCACTGGTCCCAATACAGAATACCCACTTGTCAAGGGTTCATCTGGGGGTGTCAGCAGTACCCCAAGGTGCTGCCTGTTGCTGATTAGGGTAGAGCAAGGACATTGGGGGCTCTTCTCTTATCCCAGCTGTGTCGTTTCTCCTTACTAGTTCCTCCTTCAATTGCCAGAGATGACCTTTTGGGGGAATTTGCTGTGAAAGAGGTGAAAACCAGGGTCAACAGTACAGTGATGCTGGAGTGCGAGACTTGGGCTGTGCCCGAGCCGACCATCCAGTGGTACAAGGACAAGCAGGTGAGGTCCTAACTGCAACCAGGGAGAAGCTGCTGGGTTTGGGGACCTTCCCAGGTAGATGGAGTGGGAAGACACCCTTTATAAGGCTCCCTGGGCTCCATCCCACTCCTGGGTGTGTAATCCTCCTCCTGCTCTTCTGTTTCTTTCGTGCCTTGGGGCTGGGGTCCCCGTGCAGCTCCTGGCAAGTGCTGGCCACCTCCAGATCCTCAGCGAGGGGCAGGTCCTTCAGATCAAACCAGCCGGCGTCTCGGATTCGGGGCACTACACCTGCGTGGCCACCAATGCTGTGGGCGAAGATGATAGGGACTTCATCGTGCATGTCCAAGGTGAGCCCTGGGCGGCCAGCCAGTGCCCGGAGCAGCGGGTGTCTCGGCAAGAGGAGGGGTCCTTGGTGGGGTCCGTTGTGGGAGCAGAGCAGGGTGAGCAGGAGGAGAGTTTGTATCTGCTGGAAAATAAGCATCTCCTCGGCCCTGGTCAGGCCTGGGCAGATGCTCCGGTTGCACACAGGGCTGTGAGTCCCCGTTCCCTACGGCTGACCACAGCCTGTCCCCGCAGTGCCACCCCTCTTCCAGCAGCAGACAAGCCCCAACGAAGCCCTCGAGATCTTTTACCGGGAGGAAGACCAGGATGGGGAGGTGACAGAGCACCGGCAGGCTGTCCTCAACCAGCCCACCGCACTCTACTGCGACACCAATGCCATCCCACCTCCCCATCTCACCTGGTACAAGGATGGGGAGCCCCTCTCCCCTGGCCCGGGGGTGCTGATGCTGCTAGGTAATGGGAGTGGACCCTCCCTCTGGAGTTTGGGGGGGTTTCCTGCAGCAGCTTTGTGGGTTGAGAGCATCCTTAGCATGGAGAAGGTTGGATCCTGTCCCCTTGTTCTGCCAGCGCAAACAGCAGGCATGGGACCTGCAGGGTCGCTGGGGCTGCATAGGGGTCTGCACAGCGAGGTTGGAGGGGACCCTCCGACCCCCCGCGGAGCCCTCCCCATCCCCTGCTCCAATCCTGCCCTTGCGCCGCAGGGGGCCGGGTGCTGCAGCTGCCCGCGGTGCGGGAGGAGGACGCGGGCAGGTACACCTGCGAGGCGGCCAACGCGGCAGGACAGGACCGCCTGCACTACGAGCTGGAGGTGCTGAGTGAGTACGGGGCCGGGACGGGGAGAGGATGGAGGGACGTGGCAGCCCTATAACCGCCTGCTTCCAGCTGCCCCGGCCATCCACGGCGGCACGGAGGACCCGGCCGAGGAGATGACGGCCACCATCAATGATACTGTTCGCTTCAGTTGCGAAGCCAGCGGGCACCCAGCGCCCACGGTGTCCTGGCTCTGGAACGATGTCCCCGTTGTGGGTGGCCCACGGCACCAGCTCCTGGAGGGTGGCACAGTCCTGCAGGTCGGTGTGCCCTCGGGCAGGGTGGCTGTGCCGGGGGGGGGGGGACATGGGAGACACCGGGTGGAGGGGACGGGGCACTCTTCCCTCCCCAAAGAGGAGGCTGCCCTAGTCTTGCCAGGTGCTGAGGTCCCCGTGGGAGCCCCAGCATGTCCCCAGTTCAGGGCAGCCCTCAGCGGGGATCTGCTCCCCCTTTGCAGGTGGCTGCGGTGGAGGCGGGTGATACCGGCAGCTACACGTGCGTGGCCGAGAATCCTGCTGGGTCAGCTGAGAAGCACTTTGCCCTCACCGTGCAGGGTAAGGTATCCCCAGTGACCCTTCCCCAGGTCGCTGATTTACCCCGCTCCTCCTCCTCTGCCAGCTGGAGTCTCCCGTGGCTCCTGAACCCCACGGCTGCTTCCGTCCCCTCGTGCTTGTCACGCTCACCCCGTGCGAGGAGGTCGAGGTGCCGGCACGCTGAGCAGGCGAGATGCTCGGTGCGGGTTTCCCCCTGGGGAGACCTCAGCCTCCGTGTTGACGGTTCTCCTTTGGCACTGTCTTCTGGGGTGTGCTGGAGCAGAAGCTCCCTGGATTGCGGGCACAAACCCCGAAAGCATCGATGGCGTCGTCAACGGCAGCGTCTCACTGGCATGCGACGTCCGATCCCACCCTGCTGCAGAGATCGCCTGGTACAAGGATGGCCGCGTCCTGCGGCTTGGTGAGGAGGTGACTGTCACCCCAGGTACGTCGGGACGAGCAAGGATGACAGCCTGTCCCCCGCGGCACAGCCACCAGCTCTTGACGGCAGGCTCTAACTCCTCTAATCTGCCCTTCTGGATGCTGCACGCGGGACTTGAGCTCAGACTTTTGGCCGCACCACACGCTAACAACCTGCTGCCGAGTGATTCCCTCTGGAGAGGACTAAGGGTTGCATCCTGCAAACTCTGCGCTGCTGCTCCCCAGGAGCTCAGCACCCTTTTCTGCTGTGCACAGTGAGGCCTCGGACCTCAAAGAGAGACTTTGATGGCCAGACGCCTCTTGCATGGAGCTTGGCCGGCTGCTGGGTGATGGGTCAGCTTGCCGGTGCGGTGGCCCAAATTTGGTCCTGCTCCAGCCCGCCCTGACTCCCTGCTCTCTGCTTCTTCTAGGCTCACGGGTGCTGCAGCTCCCTCGCCTGCAGCTTTCCAGCTCAGGCACGTACACGTGCGTGGCGCTGAACGTGGCCGGCCGGGAGGAGAAGCGCTTCATCCTCACTGTCCACGGTAAGCGGCGAGGCCTCGGCCAGGAGCTCTGTCCCCGAGCGCGCACCGATGACCTGATGGCAAACACCATTCTGCATGTTCCTGCTCACCCCATCCCCGCTCCTCATCCGCAGAGCCCCCAGGCATCCAGGACCCAGAGCAGGAGGTGCTGGACGCCGACATGGGGACCCCCCTCGTCCTGACCTGCCAAGTCACTGGCGTGCCCGCGCCTGCCGTCACTTGGCTGAAGGATGGGAACCCGCTGGGTATGTCCGCAGGGGGATGCCGTGCCGGGCTGCCATGCCGAGCCTCGGTGCTGCCCCGCCTGAAACAGTCCTGCCTCAGTTTCCCCATTTCTCGTCCTGCTGCAAGAGACCCGCAGGGCCTCACAGGGCAGGAGGCAGAGCGCGAAGGGGCTGGCATTTTCCCTGCGTGTTTTTAAGAGGCCTCAGATTCGCTTCTGAAGCTGAAGCAATGGGACGTGGGCATGGGATGTGATAGAGGGATGTGGGGGTGAGCTCTCTGGATACCGCCCCCTGGGGTACCTGCTGGGACAGGGGTTCACCCCCAAACCAGTGGCTCTTTTCTCCTAAAAAGCTCCAGCAACACGCAGTGCAAACACCCTGCTCTGCAGAGCCCTGACCTCTGCTTTAACAATATGTCCCCAAACCTGGGTCCTGGGGGTGGGAAGGGGGGGTGCATGACCACATGCCTGGGGGGGGCTTGGCAGAGGAGCGGTGCTGCAGCATCCTTCACCCCGTCTCCTCACAGAGAGCAGCCCAGAGTGGGGCCTGGTGTCCGGGGGGGGCCAGCTGCTGCTCAGCCCCCTCCAGCCCTTCCACCAGGGCCGATACACTTGCCTGGCGCGGGGCGCGGGCACCGAGATGCGCAAGGACTTCGTGGTGCTGGTGCGAGGTAGGGCTTCCTCGAGGTGGCAGGGGTCCCCGCGGGCTCTCCCTCGGAGGGGAGCCTTCCTCCCCCTTCTCTTCCTCAGCCTCCCGCTCTTCTTGGCGCAGTGGCACCCCGGATCGCCAGCGCGGGGGTCCCCAGTGAGCACAACGTGCTGGAGGGCAGAGGAGTGAGACTGGAGTGCCGGGCGGAGGGGCAGCCCACCCCCCAGATCTCCTGGCTGAAGGACGGGCAGCCTCTGAGGCTGCAGTCCCCTTCGCATGCCCGGTGAGTTTGGGGGGGGGACGGACCACCCCACAGGCTAGCCATGGCACAGCCCTATCTGTGCCTCAGTTTCCCCATGCGCAAAAGAGCGGCGTAAGGCAGGCTGAGCTCCGCTGCTTCTCCCCCCTCTCCCTGCTTGGGCTGGGACGTGCTCGTCCGAGCTGTTTGCTGAGGAACTTCATCCTGGGTAAAGCCCTGGTGTCCTGGATGGTGCTGCAGCCTGGCATGGTCACTGTCACCCTGGCAGGGTCCCAGCTGCTGCCCTGGCCTTGCAGCATGGCCCAAAACCTGCAGCTTGGCTTGCAACCAAGCACAGAGCATCTCTGCTCCACGGGCACATTAGGGATGGACACGCAGGTCACTGTCCCGTCCTCCCCGCGCAGGATGTCCCCGGATGGCAGCTCCCTGCTCCTCGAGGGGCTCCAAGCCGCCGACTCAGGGGCGTACACGTGCCTGGCCCGAAATAGCGTGGGCGAAGATGCACGGCTGCACACGTTGAACGTGCTGGGTGAGCGGGGCCGGGGGCCTGTGGGGTAGTGCCGGGGTCAGCCGTCCCCAACAGCCCCGTCAGCCCCTCTGTCCCCTCGCCCAGTCCCCCCCACCATCGAGAGAGGTGCCGACGACTCGGAGGTGGTCCGTGGCATCCTGTCCGCGGCGGTGACGCTGGAGTGCCGGGCACGGGGGTCGTCTCCCCTGCACGTGAGCTGGCTGAAGGATGGGCTGCCCCTGCGCCTGTCCCCCCGCGTCACCCTGCTCTCGGCTGGGCACGTCCTTCGGTAAGAAGCGACCCTGGAGTGATGCCGGGTGGCAGGCTTTGGGGCTGGTACCCAGGTTTGTGGGCTGGGATGGCCGTGGCTGCACCCTGAGGTGGCTACATCCCAGTGTGGAGAACTTGGCGGGGCAAGGGGGGGACCTGGAGCTGATGTCTGCTCCCTATCTCCGTGCCCCACTCCATGGGGTAGGATCTCCCAGGCACAGGTTTCTGACACCGGGCTCTACACCTGCATCGCCTCCAGCCGGGCAGGAGTGGCCGATCGCAACTTCGTCCTGCAGATACAAGGTACGAGGCAGCCAGGGATTTGGGGAGAAGAGAGCGGGGGGCGCCTGGGCACTAGTTTTGCTGGGAGAGCACGTGTTGTTCTTTGCGGCCCCGTTTCTGACGGTGGGTCCTGAGCCATCCCTTGGCCACCGGGGTGGGCTCGGAGAGGATGAAGCGAGGCAGGACCAGCCTGAAAGCAGTCCCAGAGGACCCTGCAGGGAGGCTGAGCCACATCTGGGTGCTTGCAAGACCCCAGGGAACTGCCAAACCCCTTCCCCAGTGCCTGGGGACCCGACTTTGCTCCCACGGCCCCACTAAGTGGAACCGCTCCCTCCCCAGTGCCCCCTGTCCTGGAGAGCCCCGAGAGCAGCGAGGAGCAGATGGTGGCCGAGGGCTCCGATGTCACTTTCAGCTGCGAAGCCACCGGGTCCCCAGCACCGACAGTGACCTGGCTGAAGGACGGCGAGCCCCTGGGGCGGCGGAGCAACCAAGTGCCCGGCAGCCCGCGGCTAAGCCTGGCAGCCGTGGGGCTGGCCGACGCGGGGGTGTACTCCTGCCTGGCAGCGAATGAGGCTGGGGAGGCCAGCAAAGCCTTCCACCTCCTGGTGATGGGTGCGTGTCTTGGGGAGGGCAGCTTAGGCAATTTTGGGGGAGCAACGAGGGGATGAGCCCACCCGCCTCACCGTGCGCCTTGCAGAGCCGCCCCGTGTTGAGGCTGCGTCCCATCCCACTGAGATGTCCATCGCCGTGGGCACCCCGCTAGAGCTGGCGTGTGTGGTGACGGGCGTCCCTGTGCCCACTGTCACCTGGGAGAAGGACGGACGGCTGCTGGCAGGGCCCTGGCTTGTATCCGGGAACGAGAGCACCTTCCACATCGAGAGCACTAAGGCAGGGGCTCCTCTTTCTTCTCCCCACCTGCATCTTGTTGTCACGCCTCAATTTTTCCCTCTCCTGGCTTTGTGTAGGTGGCCGACGCTGGCTTGTACACCTGCCTGGCTGCTAGCCCTGCCGGGGAGGACAGCAGGAGCTTCCACGTCAGCATCCAAGGTAGCGTGGCCCCAGTGGTGCAGCGAGGAGGGTGCTAGCAGGGGTGCTGCAGGGTGGTCAGAGCTCTGGGGGACCAGAGAGCCGGAGCATCCCCTGCGCCCCTCCTTGGGATTGCTGGGGAGCGGAGGGGGAAGAGCGGTAGGGGCTGTAAGCCTCCAAAGAAGGGTCTGGAGCACCGCGTGGTGGTCCTGCAGAGCGGGGGTCTATGCGTGACTTATGGGGACAGGTATGGGGGTGCCCAACCCACATGGCACCCCCTGGCTCACCTGGCACGTGTCCCACAGCACCTCTCAGCATTGCGAGCGTTGGAGAGACCCCCAGCATCACCGCCGTGGCAGGGGGGCAGCTCATCCTGGAGTGCCCTGAGGATGCCGTGCCACCCCCCCCACATCGAGTGGCACCGGGAGGGGTCCCCGCTGCGGGTATGTGTGATGGGACCTGGGACGGTGCACGGACAGGCGCTGGGATGCACCTTCACCGGTCCCGTTAGACTCGCGGCGGGGGCGATGCCGGGGGAAGCTGCTGACGGGGGGGTCCCGGGGCTGTTAGGAGGATGCCCGCAGGCAGGTCCTGGCCGAGGGACGGTTCCTGCAGATCCAGGCCGTGGGGCCGGCGGACGGCGGGGAGTACAGCTGCAGGGCCACCAACGCGCTGGGGGACACCAGCCTGCGCGTCCAGGTGGAGGTTCACGGTGAGTGCCACCCCGCCGTGGGGCTTTGCTGGCGGTGAGTGCCAGCTCCTTCCCTGTTAGTTCAGGGATGTGCAATATTATGGGGTGTCCTACCGTCAGGGTAATGGGAAGGCGGGGTTGGATGGTACCCAGCCTCCAGTGCTGGTCTGGGCTGATGTCGTCCATCCCCTGAGCCCTGTCTCCGACTTTCTGCGGTGCTGGTTGGGTGCTGCCGCAGTGGCCCCAGAGATCCAGCCGGGCCCCGAGGAGGCGAGGGCACTGCTGAACGGCTCGGCGGTGCTGCCATGCCGGGCGCAGGGGTGGCCCGTGCCCCGGGTGACGTGGCGGAAGGACGGACGGCTCCTGCCCCTTCACGGGACCAACAGGTACGAGGCTCTGCGGGTTGGTGACACCAAGACCCGGGTCTCGGATCGCGCCACCCTCCGCATCAATAGGTGTTTTGGCGTGCCTGGAGACAGCACTGTCCCTCCACGAAGAGCTGCGGTCTGTCCCCACACCGGCTCAGCAGACACGCGCCACGCGTGGCTGCGATGGCATTTGCCACCTTCCCTGCCCCCTGTCCCTGTGCGTTGCAGCCCGGCCGTGCAGAGCCCCCACGGGGCTCCCTTGCTCTCCCTCCCCAGGCTGCAGCTCCTGCCAGGCGGCTCCCTGCAAATCGACCCCGTTCAGGTCCAGGATTCAGGCTATTACCTCTGCATGGCATCCAGCCCTGCCGGCTCCGACTGGCAAGGTCTGGACCTCCGTGTGCTGGGTAAGCAGAAGAGCCAGCCGGATCCCTCCTGGGCTCACCCCTCTGCAACCTCCTGCTGCTGGGCTGCTCTCATCGGTGCAACGATGTGCTGCTGTCCTCTGCTTATCACCGCCATGCCCTTCCGCAGTCCCTCCTTCCATCGCCCCCGGGCCCTTCAACCTCACCCTGCTGGCTCAGCAGCCGGCCACGCTGGGCTGTGATGCCTGGGGATCCCCGGAGCCCCACATCAGGTGGGAGAAGGATGGCCGCCCCCTGAACCCGCATCTCCCACCCGGCGCCTACAGGTACCTGCAGCACCGGCCACCTCGCCCACCGAAGGGTCCCGCCGTAGCGTGGGGTTCGCCTTCTCTCGCTGCTCCCCGTGGGGCGGGCTGACCCCGAGGCATGCTCTGCCCACACAGCTTGCAGTCCTCAGGCTCACTGCTCATCACCAGCCCTGGTCCCCGGGACGAGGGGCGGTTCGAGTGCATCGCCACCAGCGCGGCCGGAGAGGCACGCAAGGTCTTCCTCGTGTCCGTCCACGGTGAGCTCCTGCGGGCCGTGAGTCTTGCCGAGACTGGCTTTCCCAGGGTCTGTCACCACCTTGGGTGTGATGTGGGGGTGCTCCAGCCCCCCGCGGGGTTGGGTCCCCTCTTGAGGACTCGGCACGGGGGCGGGCGAGAGGGGAAAAAGAAATAGAAATACCTGTGCCCGGGCGCGTGGGGATAGAATCCTCTTCGGCATTTGCCGCGCGGCCCCGCTCACCTCCCTCCCTCGCCTTTCTAGTGCCCCCCACCATTGCCGATGACCTTACGGACGTGGTTGTCGCCCGGCTGTCCCCCGCGGTCCTCACCTGCTACGCCTCCGGCGTGCCCCCACCCGCGGTGTCGTGGAGCAAGGAGGGGGCTCAGCTGGGCAGCCGAGGAGGGGGCTACCGCGTCCTGCCCACAGGTACGGGCACGGGCCAGCGCAGCCCCAGCGGGGCGGCGGGTCCCCGCCAGCCCTCCCGTTGCCTCCCCGCTGCCCGCTGTCTTCCCAGGGGCCCTGGAGATCAGGCAGGCGCTGCCCGCCCACGCCGGCCGCTACACCTGCACGGCAAGGAGCGCCGCTGGCACGGCCCGAAAACGCCTCCGGCTCGCGGTGCACGGTACGCACGGCTCCCGGGGGTCCCGCTCCCTGCGCCTCGGGGGACTTGCGCCCTTGGGGGACCCCAGGTGGGCAACACCGCTTCCCTGCCGCTCGCAGAACCCCCCGCCTTGAAGCCCTTGCCCGGCATGGTGATGGTGATGGTCAACACCAGCGCGGTGCTGTCCTGCGAGGTCACCGGGGTCCCCCGGCCGCAGGTCACCTGGCAGAAGGACGGTGTCGGCGTTGCCGGAGGTGAGCGGGAGCCCGCCGGAGGCTGGGCAGAGCCCGCGCTGCCTGCCAGCCTTTGCGCGGCGGGGGGGAGATTTGGGGATGCCCAGCAGTTGTAGGCATCCCAGCAGGGTGCTGGGTGGCACCGTGCGCCGGTCTTCCTGGCTCCCGGCTGCCATCCAAGGTGAGCGCGGCGGCTGGCGGAGCCGTTCCCTTGGGACTCCCAAGAAAAAGGCACTTTGGCAGGGGGAAGCAGTCCCCGCGCACCGTCCGTCCTCGCCCCAGCACGGCTGCGCTGCCCCGTCCTGCCCTTCATTCCTGCCCATCCCCGCAGGGCCCGGGCTGAAGGTGCTCCCCGACGGGCAGCTGCATCTCCTCCGGGCCTCCCCAGGGGACGCGGGCACCTACCTGTGCGTGGCTCGCAACCCCTCAGGCACCGCTGCGGGGAGGACCAGGCTGATCGTGCAAGGTAAGGCAGCAACCGCGGCCCCGGCACCTCGCCCTCTCCTCCGCTCGGCTCCTTCCCTGGCACCTCGCAGTGAAACGCGCCCGTCAAGGTGCGAGCAAGTCCTTGTTCTCCTTGCCCCATCCAGTGCCCCCCGTCATCGTGGCCGGCCCGGCGGAGCTGGCTGTCCTGGAGGGGCTGGAGGTGTCGCTGCCCTGTGCCGCCCGCGGCATTCCCGAACCTCGTGTGTCCTGGAGCCGGGAGGGAGCCCCGGTGCGGGGCGGCGGGGGGAAGGCCACCGTCCTGCCCTCCGGGGAGCTGCTGCTCCGGGACGTCCAGGTGAGCACCGTCCCCTCCTGCAGCCAAGCTAGCTGTAAGGTCGGAGAGCTGAGAAACAAGTGTCTTTTGCTGCAGAAAAGAAAGGCCAGGTTGTTCTGCGCCCTGCCACGTCCCTGGCTGCTTTTAAAAATATTTGGCAGAGGGAGAGCCCCGTGCAGTAGTTTGCAACAGGCTGGCGGGTCGGGGCAGTGTGGGTTTGCTAACGTGGGCTGGAAAAAGTGGCAGTGGCCAAGCCGTGGCTTTTTGGGTGCGCAACAGCCAGCAGAGCCATAGCCCAGTGAGCCAGCGCTGCAGCTGGACCCCAGCTCCAAGCTGTCCCCCTCTCATCCTCCCCTTTCCCCCTGCAGGAAGGGGATGCCGGGAGCTATTCCTGCACTGCGGTGAACTCGGCTGGGAGGGCTGTCCGCCAGCTCTCCCTCTCCATCCACACCCTGCCCACCTTCACCCGCCTGCCCGGAGACGTCACCCTGAGCCGGGGCGAGAGGCTGGAGCTGGTGTGTGCCGCCGCGGGCAGCCCCCAGCCCCGCGTCTTCTGGACGGCCAACGGGCACCGCATCACTGGTACGTGGGCAGTTCTGCGCCTGGGCAGGGGGCAGAGGATGCTGAGCCCGGGGGGAGGACGTGATCCTGGTGCCATCCCAGTCCTTGTTCCACTTTTCGGGGTCCCCGGGGTGCCAGCATGTCTGGTTGTGCGGGGTTATAACCAGCTTGTCCCCAAGCATGCTTTTTTGGGGGGTTCGCACCCCGCAGACGGTGTGTCGGGGCAGAGCGGCTGGAGCACCCTGCGGCGGGAGGCAGTCACCCGCGCCGACAGCGGGACCTATGTCTGCCACGCCGAGAACAGCGCCGGTGCCATCAGGGCCACCGCCTTCGTCTCCATCAGAGGTAGGTGCCGGCAGGGAAAACGGGGTGCCTGGCCAGCCCCCCCTCCTCTACCATTCTTCTCCCTTTCCCAGAGGCACCCATCATCCAGGGGGACCCCAGCACCTACCAGGTGGAGCACCCCGGGGGTGATACCCTCCTTGACTGCGACGCCCGGGGCCACCCCGTGCCCCTCGTCCGCTGGAGCAAGGACGGGGTGCCGGTGGTAGCCAGCGGGCGCCTGCGCCAGCTGCAGAACGGCTCCCTGGCCATCCGTGCCACGGGGGTGAGTGGGGCCTGGGGGCTGCCGGTACGTTTTGGGGAGCTTTCGTGGCAAAGCCAAGCGCTGTGCTAACGCTATCGGTACTGCTAGAGCACCGACACGGGGCGCTACCGGTGTGTGGCAGAGAACGGTGTGGGCATGGCGGCGAAGGTTGTCACCTTGGCCCTGCAGAGTGAGTGCTACCCCTCTTTGCACCCTCCTTTTGAGCGACTGTAAATCAGGTCACCCCTCACCCCCCCCCGGACCACCCCCGACCCCTGGGGAACGGCCCCAGTGATGCCGCGGCACTGCCTGCATCCCTGTCCCTGCCCAGGTGCCCCGGTGGTGGCGGTGACACCACGAGCGGCGGTGGTGCGCGCCGGGCAGCGGGTGCTGCTGCACTGTGCCGTGTCGGGGGAGCCCACCCCCTCCGTGGAGTGGCGGCGGGATGGAAAACCGCTGCCCGAGGGTCCCCGCGCCCGCGTCCTGCCCAACGCCACGCTGCTCCTGCCCGCCGTCAGCCGCCGCGATGCCGGCAGCTACTCCTGCCTCGCTCGCAACGTCCTGGGGTCCGCCGTCGCCCATGCCTCCCTGGCTGTCCAAGGTGGGTGTCCGCCCCGGGGCTTGGGGGGCTTCTGGCCGGCTTGGGGGGCCGGGGCTGCCCACAGCACCGCTAGACTCTGGGGTAAGGTCTCCTACACAGTGGTTTGGAGGGATATTGCCTCTCCTCGCTTGCTCGAAACCACTTGATTCATACTTTAGTTTGCTCTCTCTTCGGCTGCTCATCTGAAGGTCTGAGCCCAGACAAACCCTTACCCGAGCAGCCGCCTTGTGCCAGCCTGCGCCCCCGCTCGCCTCTCCTCAGCCTTCCTGCATTTGCTGCCCGTGATTAAATTCCCATTTCCCAGGGGCTCTGCTAAATGCACAGGCACGCTCTCTCCCGATGCCCCTCAGGAAGCAGAGGGCCAGGCCGGCCAGCAATGCGGAGGAAGCGCCGGGCGCCCTGCGTGCCCCCTGCGCGGCTGCTGGCATTTTGCTGCCAGACGCACCGGAGGAGAAGCAAACACAGGCTTGGGGCTGTGGCCGGGATGACGGGGCTCGATACAGAGCAGGGTTCGGGGAGTGTTGGTGCATGTCGATGTGCGCAAGGCACGGGGCCACGCTCCAGCATCCCCTGTCGACGTGCTGCCCGGACCCACGGGGTCTTTGGGGGCTGTGCTTGCAGCCAGGTAGGGATGCTGCCTGCCTTGTTCTGGCTGCCTTCACGTCCAGAAAATCAGATTTTTCTCGACACGCAACTTATTGAGAGGGGAGACAGGGAAGCACGCCACTTTCCGATGGGATAGCAGCCCCAGCGCCACTGCCCCTGTCCTTTTCGCCCCAGGGGAGCCGCGCCGGGTGCGGGGCAGCCTTGGTGGAGTCATCAACGCCCACGAGCTTGGTGTCACCTCCCTTGATGCCAGCGTGCTGGATGACCCGCACTCCGGCACCGTCACCGTTCAGAGCAGCATCGGCAGCATCCCACCCGCCGTCGGTAGGTAGTCACCCTCACCCCAGGGAGGATTTTGACCTGTATCAGGTGAAAAGCCGGGGGGAAAGATTTTCCCCCGAATTCTGCACGCCACGTCTGTGTTGTGCCCCATGGGCGAGGGGGGCCGGGGTGGTTGGAGAGGGCTGGGTGCCCCCTTAGGAGCGTGCTGGCTCTGCGGTGGCATCTTTTCTCCCTCACCCCCAGGGCCGCTGATGCAGGTACTGGTCACCATCATTGCACCCATTTACTGGTCCTTGGCGCACGCCGGCGGGGGGGCCCGGCGTGGGTTCCTGCTCACCCGGGGCACCTTCCAGCACGAGTCGCAGCTGGAGTTTGCCACAGGTGAGGGATGCCAGGGTGTGTTGGGGGCTGCGGATCCTGGTTCTGCCTGGCTCAGCTTCCATCTCCCCCATACGCCTGAGCTTCACAGCCGGAGATGAAGCTGCATTTGGGGGTGCCATGGGCTTCTGCTCACCATTTTGCCCCCCCCCCCCCCCCCGGCAGGGGAGCTCCTGCGGGTCACCCACCTCGCCCGGGGCACGGATGCCGCTGGTGCTCTGCTGCTGGACAGCGTGATCAGTGGCTCCGTGCCAGAGAGCATCGGCGAGGCCGCAGTGCTGCTGCAGGTGCCGCTTTTCCCCGTCCTCCCCGTGGGACCGCGACTCCCGTGCTGGGAGCTTGGGTTGGGGGGGGGGTGTCTGTGGCCTGACCCCCCCTCCCTGCCTCTCCCCAGGACTTCAGCGAGCGCTACGTGCAGACGGGCGCTGGGCGGCTTTCGGGGAGCTCGGTGCAGAGCTTCCTGCGGGACGGGCGCATCATCCGTGCCCGCTGCAATCACAGCATCGTGTACGACCCCCCCGCGGGCCCGCAGTCCCCGTGGGTGCAGCACGTGCGGGCCAGTGCCATCAAAGCCTCCTACAACCCGGCCTCGGAGGAGCTCAGCTTCCAGCTCCGTGCCTCGCTTGATGCGGGTAACAAGGGGATTTCAAGGGACGGGGACGGAGACGCCGGGATCCCTTGTCGGTCCTGGGTGGCTTTAAGAGTGCAAAGGCCACGTCCCTGCAGCGACGTGTCCCTTCTCATCATCTCTGCTTGATTCCCAGGGGCCGATGGTGACCAGTGCCCACTGGGATTCATCCTGGGCCCCGGGCAGCAGTACTGCGTTGGTACGGACCCTTCCCGAGGGGGGCATGAGGATGGCGAGGGGCACCTGCTGCGTGGTGCCGCCTCCCCGTCCCCCCAACCCCGTCCCCTCTCTGCTCCCCAGATATCGACGAATGTGCCGAGGGGTCCCACGCCTGCCGCTACAACCAGCTCTGCCAGAACGCTGCAGGGACCTACCGCTGTGCCTGCCCTCCTGGCTACCACTCACTGGGTGCTGGCTGGCCATGCTTGGGTACGAGCTGGGGTCTCAGGGGACACATCCTTGGGGACAGGGCCACGGTCGCTCCCCTGCCCTGCTCCAGCCTCAGTTTCCCCGTCCAGCTGCAAGTCCCCATCTCTTTCCTCCACCAGATGTAAATGAGTGCCTGCAGGTTCCTCCACCGTGTGCCTTTGGGTGCCGCAACCTGCGGGGCTCCTACGAGTGCCTGTGCCCCCCCGGCAGGACCCTGCTGCCGGGTGGAGACTGTGGCACAGCAGGGGCGGATGAAGGGGCCACAATGAGCAGCACACCCCGGGACCCCCCCTTGCGTCCCCACCTGCAGGGACGATCCTTCTACACTCAGCTCGCCCTCCGCCGCGTGGCGAAGGCTGCGGGGCTGGGTGCCCAGGACCCCCCCTGCCCCACGGGCTTTGTCAAGAGGAATGGCACCTGCACCGGTGAGCGTGCGTCGGGGAAGGGCTTTGCAGGGAGTTTGGAGGCTGCTTTGTGCCTAAAAGGCAGCTCCTGTGCCCGTTGCTGCCCTGTCCCCCCATTTTGTTTGTAACCCCGTTTGCGGGGTCGGGGTCTCCCTGGGCTTGGCTGTGCTGGGAAGGGGAGGCGAGAGCCAGGCTGCCCCGGGGCAGCAGGCACCGGAGGGCACCAACGCTTCCCCACTTGCCTTCACCCCTCTCACCCTGCAGACCTTGACGAGTGCCAGATGCCAAACCAGTGCCAGCACAAATGCAGGAACAGCCTGGGCAGCTACCGCTGCATCTGCCCCCCTGGCTACCGGCTTCTGCCCAACGGGAAGAGCTGCCACGGTCAGTGTGGGGGTGCCGGGGGGATGCCCCTGCCCTGGCGGGATGCTTGCGTTCCTTGGGGTGTGAACCCAGTCCCCACGGTGCCCTGGATGTCATCCCTTTGGGGCTGCAAGTCTTTCTTGTTCTGGAGGAGGGTTGTTCCCAGGCTCAGCTCACTGCCAAGCTTGGTTGCTTTTGTCTCGCTGCCCCAGTATCTTGAGGCCCCAGGCAGGGGCTGGGAAGATGTGGGAGCTGGGGTTTGAATCCCCATCGCAACCTGGGGCGCACGGGCACCCCGGCACCCTCAGACCCGTTCCCCTCTCTTCCTGCAGACATGGACGAGTGCACGGAGGGCACAATCCAGTGTGGCTCGAACCAGATGTGCTTCAACACCCGTGGAGGCGCCCGCTGCGTGGATGCGCCATGCCCGGCCGGGTACCGGAGGGGCTCCAGCCCCGGGTGAGTCACGCTGCGGGGCCGGGGGTGCCCACCTCGCACTCCTCATGGGACCGTGGACCGAGGTGTCCCGGCCGCTCCTGACACTCTGTCGCATCCCGCATCCCCCGCCTGCTCTCGTGCAGGGTGTGTGTCGGTCGCTGCACCCCAGACTGTGGCTCGGCTGGCCCCCCCACTCTGCGGTACCAGCTGCTCACCCTGCCCCTCGGCATCGCTGCCGGCCGCGACGTGGTACACCTCGCCCCGGGCGCTGCCCTCCGCCACCGCCCCGTCTTCACGCTGCTGGAGCCGGAGCCTGGCAGCCCCTTCGTCCTCCGCACCGAGCGGGGCCGCGGCATCATCTCCACCCTGCGCCCGCTGCGGGACCCCGGCACCCACCGCCTCAAGGTGCAGGCGCTGGCCCCGGGTGGGCAGCGGGCTCCCAGCATCTTCCTCCTTCTCATCTCCATCTCGCCTTACCCCTACTGACACAGCCAAGGGACAGGAGGGGACGTGGGGTCATATCTCCTCCTGTCCCTCACCGCCGCACCAGTGGGGGAACGTGGCTCAGGGAGAGCTGAGCTTGCACCATTCCTCTCCCCCCCCGGACCCCCCTTCCCCCCCCCCCCAGCAGCCCCTGCCTGCATTGCCTTCACCCGGGGCCAGACCCTGACTCAGCAAGGTCCTGGGCATCACGAGATGTCCCGCCAGCCTCTCGCAATCAGGTTTTGTTGCAACCCCGCAATTCGCACCGGCAGCCCTGGAGCAAACACAGCTCTTGATGGCCTTGGCCGCAATTAGCCCCCGGGTTAGGTGCGGGGGGATGAGCAGCGGGACAGCAGCCAGTGAGGGCCCCACCGGGGTGCAGGGTGTGATCCCCCAGGCTGGGGAGGGCGCGGGGCACCCTGGCATTTATCACATATTAAATTGAAATAGCCTTGTGTTCAATTTTTTTTTTTTTTTTTAATCCACTCGGTTTCTGTGCATACTTATTTATTTATGGTCTTGTTCCAAATAAAGGTGTTTTGTGGCTAAATATCAGCCGTGCCTGAAGAAAGCCGCTTCCTTCAGTGTGCGGGAGGGGGCTGCCCCAGCAGCAGCCCTGACTTCCCAGAGCTTTAGGCATCTCTCTGCATGGCCTTGGACCATAGAAGGGAGATTGTCTGGATGTGGCAACGCCGGAGGGCCAATGTTCGGCACCTGAAGGTCCAATCCTGCCCCAGCGTCAGGTCCCTCGGTCAGCAAGAACAGGATGCGGCCTCTCTGCATATGGTGTAGGTGGAGGCTTTTCCCAAAAAGCCATTTCAGTCCTATTCCACAGCGCTGGCTGGAGGGGCCGGGGGTGCTGGCCCCGAGGACCTGAGCCCGCGCGTCCCCAGGTTTGGGCTGTCGGCTCTGGTTGTGGCTGCGCACCCAGGTGAGGGTGCCGCGGTTGGAGCCCATCACCGGAGCTTGCTCTTTACTGCAAAGATGTAGGAGCACTGAGACACCCCCAAAAGGCTCTGTCCTTTGGATTAGGGGTTTCCCGTCCCCCAAGGCCAGGTCTGTGGCTGCTCTGGTGTCCCCTGGGCACATGCGAAGAGAAAAGGTGGTTTTCCCCCATCCCCTCCTGCCCACCCGGGCTCCCCGGGGGGGGGCGGCAGCTCCCAACTTCCAGCTTTGCCATCTCCTGGGGTTTCAAATAAATTCAACCTTCCCCTGTCACGCTGGGCCGGGCAGCAAAGCGGGGTAATCACAAAGCAGCCAGGCACCGGCTCCCCGCTGCCCCCCTCCCCATTTTCCCACCCCTCAGGGCAGGTGGCTCTGTGGGATTCCCCCCCCCCCCCCCGGGTGTGGGGGCACCCCTTGGTGCTCCGTGGAGACCGACGAGGAGGACAGGAGTGGGGGGACACGGGTGGGTGACGGCACCTAGCGCAGCGGTGCAGCGGGCTCTGGCCGGGCACACTCTCCATCCCTGCTTGGGGTGCGAGCTGCTCCCCCCCCCCCCCCCCCGTTTTCTGCCCGTGAGCCCTGCGGGCAGGGTGAGGGCAGGACCTCGCCCGGGGGACGGTGCCCACGGAGGGGACAGTCCTGCGGCAGCTCCGCCTGCCCACGCCCCGGCTATAAGGGAGGAGGAGGAGGAGGAGGAGGATGCTCCAGGCACCGGACCGCAGCGCTGAGGGCAGCCAGGGAGTGGGTGAGTGTGGACATGGCATTGGGGGGGGGGGGGGGGGGGGGGGAGGGGAAAGGGTGGCCTTTGCCTTCGAGGACTTGTCCCCTCTGTCCCTGGCTGTCCCCTTTCCACCCACCCGTGGGTGTCCCTCACCCCTGGGTGCTGGAGAAGGGCTTGCTGGTCCCTGCAGGAGCGGGGCGGTGGGGTCCCGGTCCCTTCCCAGCGCTGGGAGGTGCAGGCTGTAGTCAAGCCCTTTCTAGCTCGGTTTTGGGGTGGGGGGTTCTAACTGAGTCCCATCTCCCTGAGGCGTCCCCTTGGGCACCCCCAGGGAGGGGAGCTGGGACCTCGGCCAGCACCACCCCGTGCCCTCCCTGCTCTGCTCTGGGCTTGCTGAGAGGCAGGATGGGACCCCCACGGGATGGAGAAGCAGTGCTGAGGCAAACCCCAGCACCAGTAAGCCCATTCCCCACATGCCTCTGCTGCAGGAACCCCTGGGGAACCTGTCCGTGCTGCCTGCCCCATCCCGACCCGCAGGCAGCACTCGCCGGAGCAGACGTTGTTCTTCCAGCCTGGCTGGCGACCGTGGTTCCCCTCCTTACCAAAGTTTCAAGCTTTTTATTCTCCCCCCCCCCCCCCCTTTTTTTTCCTTGGTTTTAAAAACAAAAGCACAATGTTCCTGCGGAGCAGAGCAGCCGGAGTTGCTCTGGTAAAAACCCTGCCCCAATTCACGGAAATTGCTACAGAATAATAATCAGGGCTGAGAAAGTCTCGCCACATTCCCCTTCGCTGAGCTTTATTTGCTCTGATTTATTACCACCTCACGCCAAAACTTCGGGGCTCTCCCTTCCTGGGCAGGCAGGCTTGGCACGAGCCCCGTTTCCGGAGCTGGAAATGCCGGTGGCTCCGCACCGTTCCCGGGGTGCAGGATGGAACCTCAGGGCAAGGTGGTGGCCCAGGTCCCTTGGGCATCGCGTGGGCAGCGTAACGTGTCTGAGCAGGCAAAAGTTGGAGACGTTTCCTCTAACCTGCCTCTGTGCCACTCGTGAAGCGAGCGCGCCCGGTCTCAGAGGTGCTTAGTCAGGCTGGCAGCCGCGACAGCGATGCTGGCGGCCGCAGCGGGGATGGGTTTTGGGTGTAAAGGAGGGAATTCGCCCAGCAAGGAGCCGCAGGTGCAGCGTCATGCTTGGGCTGGGTCTTTTCGGGAACTGCGACTGCCTTCCTGTAAATGCCCGGGTAAGGAAGGGAACGGCTGAGCCTCCCCGGGCGGGGGCCCAGCTCAGCGCACCCGTGGGGCCCTGAGGGTAGGGAAACACTGGTTGCACAAGCCTGGGCGCTGGGTGCTGCCCGCACCGCCCGCGCAGGCAGCCTGACGGGTGCAGGCAGGCTCAGGGAACCGAATCGTGGTTACGGGGCTGCCAGACCCCTTTGCTCTTCAGTGAGAAACCGGCAGCGGCAGGCCAGATCCTGCACCTGGGCCGGCTCCAAGCCATGCCCCGTGGGTCACCGGCCCCACACCGCGCTGGCGGGACCGGGGTGCCGAGGCACACCCCGGCGTAACCGCATCCCGCCGTGGAAGGTGCTGGGTGGGCCAGCCTGGAGGAGCTCGGCACAGCACCTTCCCCCCCCGGCAAAAACAGGAGCGGGATTGCGCTGACTTGGCAGCAGCAGCGTGAAAGTTGCTCAGGACAGGATTTGGCCGGCTCTGCTGTCCGCCTTCCCCGGCCAAGGGTCAGCTGGCATCGCCTCTTCGTGAGGCCCTGGGATTCACAGCCCCGCTCGGGGACTGCCGGGACACCCCGAGACCCTTCCCGCAGCGGGACCCCCATCCCTCCCCCTGAGCTCCGGGATGCCGCGTCCTTCACCGTCTCCTGTCGCTGGCAGAAGACCTCGATAACCTTGGCCGAAGGGGGAGAGGCACCGAATCCCCACATAGGCGTTTCGTGCCGGCTGGAAACACGGGGCAGCATAATTAGGACAAATGCCCAATAAGCATTAATTAGACTTGGGGTTGGGCTGGGCTCTGGGGGATGCTGCCGAGCACCCCAGCCCTGCAGTGATCGCACACCCAGCGGTGCTGGCGGGCGCTTGGGGCACAGCCGGTGGGTGGCCGTGCCTGTCTGCCGCCGCAGCTCCTCCGCACCGGCCCTGGCGTAGGGCCGCGACGAGCCGGGTCGTGCCCGGGCAAGGCATCGGGCTGCGTCTCCGCCACAGCCGGGTGGGTGCCTGTGTCTGAGTCCCGGACCCTCGGCATTGCAGGGTGCTGGCAGAAAGCGGAGCAGGCTGCGCCAGGGTTGCCAGAGCGAGAGCTGCGTGGAGCAAAGGTAAGAGCGAAGCGGCTCTGATGGCTGCCCCGGTCTCCTCCATCACTTGGCTGCCGCAGGGTGCACCGGCCGGCAGGCGGGCAGGGTGCCCTCCGTGGCTGGGAGCCGCAGCCCTGACGTGGCCATGGTGCCACGGCTTTTCCTGCGGCCCCCCCAGCCCTCCCCTTTGCTCCTTGCAGCCCTGGGAGGGCTCTTGGTCCAATTGATCCCTCCTGATGTGGTGGCAAGTCCCCTGTTCCCAGACAAGCTCGCTGTTCCCAGCCTGGAGCTCCCGGCAGAAGAGGGGGATCAGCCAGACCTGGGCTAAGCACGGCCCGGCTTTGTGTGCTGCCCACGGCCCTGGTCCCACGGGAGCACCCAGCACCTGATGGCAGCATCTCTCGCTGCCCATGAATGAGAGCAGCATTGGGAGCCTGTGTTTTAAGCGGAGAGCTTGTCCCGGTACCGGCAGCTCCACCACATGCTCCTTTACCGACTCAACCGCTACCGGCCCTGAGTGTTTAGTTTGCCGTGAGCTTTGCTTCTTGCCTCCTGGTTATTCATTCCCTGGATGATGTTTGTGTTGCCTAGAATGCTCCAGCACCCGCCTGGACCGTGACGGCCCCGCGGCCAGTTCAGGGACACGGGGGAGGGTTTCACGGCTGATGGCTGCAGCATCCCTGCGCTCAGCAAGGGCAGGGGCTGGGGCCGTCGTGAATCCCTTTTCCTTTGCTTTGTCAGCGCCATGGCTCAGCCCAAGGGCACGGTGGTCCTCGCCTACAGCGGCGGCCTCGACACCTCCTGCATCCTGGTGTGGTTGAAGGAGCAGGGCTACGACGTTGTCGCCTACCTGGTGAGCTCCGCGCCGAGCCCTGCCGCGTGGACCCTTCCCCGGGGGCTGGGGATGGAGGGAACGCTGGACCATGGGTCTGGGGACCTGGGTGGATGATGGGGGTCCTGGTGCGTGTGTGGCCATGGTGGTGACCCTGCTCTCGCTGGTTAACCATCGCCCAGCCCGGGTGCTGCTCTGCTGAGCTGCCAGCCCTGTGTGGCACAGCCTGTCCCTGCCAGCAAATGATCCTCCGCTAATGAGGACGGCGCGTCGGGGCAGAGTCACGGGGCTTAGCAGAGGGAGATATGGCCCCGAGGTATGCTGTCTTGGGGGGGAACCCCCCTCCTGCCCATCCTGGGTGGCCTCAAGCCTGGCCAGCACAGGCTCTACCATGCCGTGCATGATGCCCCAAGCCGGGCTGGGCTTGCACTGGGTTTTGTGGTCTCCTTTCAAACTCAGTCTGGTTTTTTTTCCCCCTTCCAGGCCAACATCGGGCAGAAAGAAGATTTTGAGGCAGCACGAAAGAAAGCACTGGCACTGGGGGCCAAGAAGGTAACGGTGTCCGTCCCTTCCCATGCCCATGGGGCGCTGAGCTCCCCCTGCTCCCCACCGTGGGGCTGAGCCTTGGGTCTCGTACACACCGTGGCTGGGGCCACTGCAGGGGCTGGGGGGGACAGGACAGTGCCAGTGAAGAATTCCTTTCCCAGAGGTTTTGCATCAAAGCTTTTCAGCAGCATCTAGGAAAGGGGAGGCAAAGGGACCCTTCACTGCACCGTCCCCAAAATCCCAGAGGAGTGGGATTCCCCCCCCCCCCGCCCCAGTCCCCCCTCCCATGACAAGGTTTCCTCCATCCTGGCAGGTTTACATTGAGGACATTAGCAAGGAGTTCGTGGAGGAATTCATCTGGCCGGCGGTGCAGGCCAACGCTCTCTACGAGGACCGGTACCTGCTGGGCACGGCGCTGGCACGGCCCTGCATCGCCCGCAAGCTGGTGGAGATCGCCCAGCGGGAGGGAGCCCAGTATGTCGCCCACGGGGCCACCGGCAAGGTGAGGGAGGACGGGGGCACTGGGGCAGGGATGGCATGGGGTGCTTGGAGCGGGGTGGGGGGGGACACCCGGTCAGTCTGTTGGCTAAGCTGTGGGTGCCAGGAGGAGTGCACCGGGTGTTTTTTGGGTGCTCTGCGGGGCTGTGCAAAGCCCAACCATGTTTCAACACTTCCTTCTCGCTTCTGGGATTTCTGTGCCTAATTTCGGTTCCCTCTCCCTGCCGGGAAGGCTCGGATCACAGCCAACCCCCCCCCCCCCCCCCCCCACTTTCAGCAGCAGCTTTCTAAAGACTGCTACGGACAGGGGCTGCCCGGGTCAGGAGCCGGCTGGGGCTGAGTTTTGGGGCACCCCGGGCAGGCTGCGGCTGTCCCCATCCCTGTCGCCATCCCTGTCCCCATCCCCGGCCGTCCCTGTCGCCGCTGGCCGCAGGGAGGACGCTTTGCCACTAGAGGCAGCCAGAGACCGTGGAAAGGATGCTCGGGGCCAGCCCCTGCCCAGAGAGGGGCAATCCTCCACGGGGAGCGTGGGGGGGGGACGACGTGACCGTGGGTCCCCCCCTGTCACCTCCAGCCCCCGCCCGCACGCTGCCCAGCCCGGTGCGGGGACACCTGGGGCAGGGTGGCACCGTCACCAAAGGCTTCTGGGGGGGGGGCTTTTGGGTGCTGTGTGTGCACCCAGGACCTGCGGGATGCCCCCTCCATCCCATCCCACTGGGACCCAAAGCAAAGACCATGTCCGTCTCGGTCTAGGGGCAAAGGCGAGGTGCCCACCTGGAGGGGTGTCAGTGCGAGGGGCTGGTTTGGGTGTCCCCAGCTATGGTGGAGGACCCTGCTAGAAGAGGGACGTTAAATGCAGCCAGGAGATAGCCAAGGGCCACGCCAGCACCGGGGAGATGATGGGGCAGAGGGGCGGACTCCGTGGCTAAAATAACTCTTGCTCCTGCTGCGATGGGTTCCCCGCACCCCTTCCCTGTCCATCTCACCCCATCCCAGCAGCCCCCTCTTGAAAGCCCCCGCTCAAGGCTGCCTTGGAGTAACGCACCCCCAACGCGACCATGTCCCCTCCGCTCCTGGGTACCGCCAGCGCCAGCCGTCCCCGCTCGCAGGGGCAGCCACGGCTGCTCCCCAGGCTCTGCCTGCTCCCCAAGCCATTAAGCCGCGGGCGCAGGCAGGGACCGACCGCGGGTAACTCGACCCGGCTGCACCCCGTCCCCGGCTGAGGCCACGGTGTCTTAAATGTGGGCCATCTGCGGTGTCCCCGCTGCCGGAGCAGATGGACTTGTTTTGGGCCTGTAAGGGAAATGAGTGCTTTGGTGGATGTACTAGCCTGCGTGTAATAGTCCTCGGGGATTTCCCAGCCCTGCCGTAAATGTATCCTCCAGGCTGGGGCCAAGAAAGGGGGGGGGGGGATGCTCTTTACGCCCCTTGGTGCTGGTGGAAAATAGGCTTTGGTGAGCACTATTCCCTTGGAAGTGCTAATAACTCCCAGGCTCGCTCCTCGCCCTTTCCTGACTACCTGGCCTCATTAGCAGGACCTCGTCAGCATGGGCCAATTAAGATAAAGGGAGCTTCAGAGCTATTTAATTATGAGCTGCTGCATCCTCCTGGTCACCATGGTCTTCCCTCCCCCCACTCACCTTGCCGTCTCCCTCCATGCGTCCTCTGATGCCTATTGGGGAAAAATACCCAAATCTGGGTTTCTGCTCGTTCAGTTTTTAGGAGTGTCAGCCTAGGGGAGAGCACAGCTCTTGGGTGACTCCGGAGTCCTGGAGCCAGGTGAATGAGCTGCATCGGGGTTTTGAACACCCAGCTATCAGGAGCACCAGAAAAGGTGGTTTTGGGTTCAAACCAGCTATGGAGAGGGACCAGGAGTGACCCCGCAGGACAGAGCCAGCCCAGGTCCTGGCACCCACTACCCCCTCCCGCCACCCTCCGTGCTGGGAGAGATAGATGAGTCCTCAGCCTCAAGCCTTGCTTTTCCAGTGAAAATTGCCAGCAATCCCATCCCAGTGGCATTACTGGGAGAATAGGTGTGATCCCCCTCCTGCACAGAGCACCTTGGTCTATGAAGTCCTGGGTAGCATCAGCCAGACGTTCCTCCTGGCTGGTGGCTCTCGCAGGGATTTGCAAACGCACCGCTCAGCCCAGGGTCTCCCGAGCCATGGGCTGGGATGCTTTTCCCAGTGGATATAGGGCAAGTGGCTGTCCTGTGTTGGCTGGAGCTGAGACCCCGAGACATGTCCCCTCTAGCTCTCTGCTGAGGGGATTTTGGTCCTGTCCCTGCACAGGGAGAGCAGCCGGGAGCAGGGAAACGATGGGTCCTTGCCCGCCGTCCCTGAGGTCTCCAGCATTGCGAGGGGAGCTGATGCTGTAGCCGAGCAGCGTCTCAGAGGCCGTACACGTGTGCTGTCACACGCATGTGCACCGCCGCACACGTGTGCATTGCCGCACACGTGCTCTCCCAGCGTCCAGCAGCCCCTGAGCCTTCCAGCTCCCTGGATGAAGCCGTGGGGCTGTAGCGCAGCTGGGAGCTGCTGTTTTGTCATCTGCACTTTTAATGCTTCTTCCTTTTTTTTTTTTTTTTTTTCCTTTTTGACAGTTCTTACTGATTTTGCAGTTTCTTCCTGCAGCCCTGCCAAGCCACATTCCTCTCCCGAGGATGCTGTATGGCCCTGGGCGAGCTGGTCCAGGCACGAGGCCCCATTCCCCCATCAGTGGGATCGGGGTGGGGGGCACCCACCTCCCCAACTGCCCCAGTGTGGGGTGACCCCTCAGCATCTCCCATCTGTGTTTCAGGGCAATGACCAGGTTCGGTTTGAGCTCACCTGCTACGCTCTGTGTCCTAAGATCAAGGTAAGGCACCCAAAATTGTCCCTTGGGGCCCCACCACCGGGCTTCTGGCCCCCTCCCCAGCTGGTAGGGAATTTTGTTTTAACACCGATGTGAGCGGCCGTGCCTCGCTTTAACAAGCTGCCAGCTGCACAAAGCGACGTTTTGGCATTTGAGGGGGCTGTAATGATCCTTAATTGACCTATTTTTACCCCAAACACCACGAGGCCACGGAGGAAACAGTACTAAAGCAGCTGCTGGATAATCGATGCTGCCTGTTTGCCCCTTGCATCCAGTGCCTTGTTAGGGTCAGGGGTTTGGGTTACTCCACCCTTGCGCAGGGAGATTAAATTTCGGCTGGGGGACCAGCAGCCCATGGGTCCCGGCTCCCCAGGGCTGCCAGGAACCCTCACCTGCGGGGAGCCCAGGGGGCTGCCGAGGGTCAAAGGGTGCCCAGGGGCTGCAAAGGGGCTGGGGGCTTCTCGTCTCATGCTCCTGCCCTCCCACCAGGTCGTCGCACCGTGGAGGCTGCCCGAGTTTTACCAGCGCTTCCCCGGGCGCCGCGAGCTGATGGACTTTGCCAAGGTAGGAGCTGGCGTGGCGCGGCCGTGGGATGCTCCGGGTGGCCGTGGGATGCTCCCCACGGCTTGGCGGGTGACAGCAGCAAAGCCCTGCACAACATCCCTGCAGCACCACGCTGGAGCCTTCTGGTTGGGGTTTTATTTCCCCCCCCTATTTTTTTTTTTCTCCTTCCTTTCTAAAAGCCCCATAATTACGTGGCTATTAATGGTAACCCGCTTTCCAAGGAAACGGGTCCCAGCTCCCTGACTTGCGTAACAGACAAAGCAAATACGTTCGCCTTTGTTGTCCCTTCCTTTTTGAAGTACAAGTTGCAATAAAACATATTAGAAGTTTTGCATCAGGTTTTTACGTGCCCACCAGGGTACCTTTCTTTTTTAGCGACTTCATGGAAATGCTTGACAACTTGGCTCAATCAATCAAAAGGGAAAAGGCAGCTCTGTGCATAAACCAGAAAATTGCTTCAGTTTTTAAATAGCTGCCGTCGAGGCTGCCTGGGTAATCTCTGGGAAGGCGAGGTGCGGAGCCGGAGGGATGTGGCGTGGGGCGAGGAGCCCTCCGAGCCCATTAGGGCCGCCGAGAGCAGCGTGTTGAGGATTGTGTTTGCCATCTGCCGTTGTATTATGAAGGGGCGAGTTTACGAGAGCTTTCCATATGTTGCCAAACAAATTGTCAAATAGGGGAGTTATTAAGAGCGCCGCGGTTTTATTATATGGAAAATGGAACATGTGTTTTGGGTTTGGGGGTTTTGTTTGGGGTTGGGTTTTTTTGTTTGGAAAGGGGGAAAAAGGGAAGTGAAATGGATTGGGGCCCCGTTCAAAGAGAAAAGGTTGGGGTTGAGGGTTTGTTGTGCCTCTCGGTCTCTGGTTATGTCCAGCATTAAAAAAAAAAGGTGGGGAAGGTCCCTTCTTTTTCGCACTCGGGAGAGGGAGATATGTGGCCAGGTCCTTTCAGCACCCGGATGCGCTCGCCTCGGCACTCGGGGGCGTTTGATGCGATGATGTTTGGGGATCAGTTGCTGTCAGGGAAAGCGGGGACCCATGCCACCGCGGCAAAGCTCTTGCCGTCAATTTGCTGCCTGGGGGCTAGAGCCAACCTTGCTCTGGCAGCAAGCTGCTTTGGCGGCCACTTCATCCCCACAAACAGCCGAGGCTGAAAACACCTTACCGAGAAAGGTGAAGCTCTTCTGGATGCTGCTCCAGGATGAGCCATTGCTGCGGGCAGAGCCGGGTGGAACGGAGCTCGTTGGGGCTGCGCTGCCTGGGCTCGGGGGACGTTGGTACATGGGTCCGGACCTGGAGGATCCCCTCTGAAGTGATAACGTGGAAAATTGCCGTGGGGCAAGGATGGGCTGGGGAGCACGGGCTTCCTCAGCTGCCAGGAGGAGGCAGAGGGCAGGGGGCTGCCTGGGAATGCGAATCAACGGGGGCCTGTGGTTCATGATCAGTGGGTATTTGGGTCTGAAAAATGTGTTTACGCATCCCAGGTGAGATGGGTGTGAGCGATGGCATGGGGAGAGCCCATCAGAGGGCACGGTGTCCCCCAGCCCCGCGCAGCTGAGTGCGGCCCCTCAGGGTAAACAGCCCTCAGCATTAATTGCTTGGCTTTAATTAACTAAGGTGAAATGTCCTCTGCCAACATCCACGAGGGTGCTGGGATGAGGACGATGGGAGCATGGTCTGACCCCAGGCGGGGTTGAGGTCTGTCCCCCAGCCCTCGGTCTCCCTTAGCATTATTCTGGGGAGCCTTGGGGGGCTGGGAGGCACCCGTGGCTCGGACACCGTCCGAGGGTTGGGACGGGGAGAGGCATCTTCTCGCTCTTTCCCGGAGAAGCCAGGCGATCCCTGGCACTTGCACCCAGCAGGCAGCGTTTTGCCCTCCCAGCAAGCCCAAGCTTGTGTTTTGAAGCCCACGTGAAGCGTTGATGTGTTCTGCCTGCTCTCCCCCGTGGGCAAGGTCTGCAGGCAGGAGAGCAGGAGAAGGCTGTCCAGCACCCACCTCCAAAGCCTGGGACGGGGATCCCGGAGGGTCCCACACTGGGAGTACGGTGTGGGACCAGCAAACCAGGACCCATGAGCCTAGGGCAATGTCACCCCAGGAGCGGGGCTGATTTAGTCCCTCTGCAGCCTTAGGAGGTATCTCAGAACCTTGTTCCCATCTCAGGTGATGGGTTGATGACCATGATTTAACAACCACAAGCGTTTCCTTCCCCTCTTCCTAGAAAACCAGGAGCTTCTGCTCAGCCCCCGCTCCTCCGTTCCTGGCCGAGCCCTTGGCCGACGTCCCTGCCGTGGTGACTCTGAAATGCCAGAGCTGCCCGGCAATGGACGGGCTGTGCAGACACACCGAGGCACAGTGGGAACCCAGAGCTGCCACCGCCGCCTCCATCCCGCAGCCGGGACATTGCGGCTCGGCACGCCGGCAGGGTGGGCGACGTCCCCGCCGGCTCCGGTTGTTAGCTCGCCGCCGTCGCCTCTCCTGCTAATTCCCCTGCGTAATTCACCTCGTCTTCACAGGCAATTTCCCCCATTGAAATGTCAGCGGATAATTGAGCGCGCCGGTGACCTTGTTAGGGAGCTGGGCCCGGCGCTGTGCGCTGCGCTGGGGAGGCAGCCGGTGCGGGGCCATGCGTCCCCGGGCACGGTGCGCTTGGGGTGCCTGGGCTTGGGAGAACGTCTGCCACCCGTGTGCCGTGTGTCTGCATCGCACGAGGCTGTGGGGACGCGTGTGCTGTCCCCTCGCGGCAGAGCATCAGTCCTGGTTAGGGTGAGGAGCATCCTGTGGTTTTGGGGACTTCTGTCCCCGTGTCACCTCCCCTCGATGAGGAGCTAAGCTGGGGGAACGCGCTGTCGTGGAGCTAGAGAAAGCACACAATGTCCGTGCTGACGTCTCCATCGCTTGGGTTCGTGGGGTGCTCTGGGGGCTCTGTCTCAGCTTGTGGCAGGGCCGGGGCGGCCGTTCTCCTCCCGGTTGCGCTGTGTCCCTGATGTCCCCATCGAGGTGGCCCTCGTGGTGGGAGCTGATGTTACCCACCGTGAGGCACACGGATGTCCACCTTGCTCCGTGCTGCCTTGCTGGTGGCCATGGGTTGTGCCTTTGCGCTTTTGGGGCTGATCCCAGCAGGAGCCGGTGCTGGTGGGAGCTGGATCTTCCCGCAGGCTGGCTCACCCCTGCTCCCCTTCTCTTGGCAGAAACACGGGATCCCGGTGCCCGTGACGCCCCAGACGCCCTGGAGCATGGATGAAAACCTCATGCACATCAGGTGAGAGGCCAGGCGGGTGGGGAAACTCCTGTGGGGTGAGCAAGCAGAGCATGGGGCCCCCATCCTCCTGTCCTGCATGGCCAGGACAGCCCTTTGCATGTCCAGAGTCCCAGGCTGCTCTACCACATGCTGGCCAAGGGTGACCCCAAAACCTCCAGCCTTCCTTTCTGCCCAGTTGTCCACGTCCCATGTGGCAGCATCCATCTCCTGGGCTCTCCCAAGCCTGGTGCTCCTTGCAGGGTTGCTTCTAAAAGCCCCCGGAGATCCATAACACGTATTTACGCCCATCCTCATGGGGTGGTGGGAGTGGGGGGGGGGGTCTTCCCGGTGGGTTTGGGGGTTGCAGGTTGCAGGTGCTGCAGTGACTTCTCTCTCCTTCCCTGCCTGCTGCAGCTACGAAGCCGGGATCCTGGAGAACCCCAAGGTAATCGATCACGGCAACCCGGCCGGCACGGCAGCCACAGGGCCGAGGGCGTCTCGTGTATTTGCAGCCTAATTGGAAATTTCACGGCGGGCCGTGTGCGGTGGGGAGGCCTTGCCGCCCACCCCGGCCCCTCCACCTCTGCCGGCACGTTAATTGCTGCCGGTGTAAATCGGGGAAGGGACCGTTTCAGGGTGACACTGGAGGGGACGATGTCATGGGGCAGCAACAAAGGAGCAATTAGACAGATGAGGCGCTGGTGGTGGGTGACGGAGGTCCGGGCTGGCCCCCGCAGCTCGGGTCCCCTGCCCGTGCCTGTAGCTCGCCCAGCCCTCCTCGCTTTGCCATCCCCACTATCCAGGGGGAAGCGGGGTAAAACCTCCGCGTGCGTGGGGTGGTCCTCGGAGACCCCGAGGGCGCCCGTGGGACCCCCGGTTCCCCGGGCAGCTCTGGCCGCCGTTGGGGCCGAGAGCGCGGTGGCGGTGGGTGCTGCGGCCGGGTGCTGCCGGCGAGCGCGGAACGTCGCTCCGGGAAGCGTGGGTCCGGTCCTGGCTACCTCCGAATAGTGCTCGTGGTCCGGCTGCCTGCTGGCCCCTGCCTGCACCGTTCATGCTCCAGCGGGTCACCACGCTCGGCGGCTACTTAAACTATCCATCAGCGCTAATTAGACAATCCGGGGAGAGGAGGGGGAGGCAGGCGGAGAGGGAGAGGAGCCGGCTGGAGCTCAGCACCCGCAGCCGGCTCACCTCGGCCGGGCTGGCGCGTGCCTCCGGCGGGGGCGTGAGGAAGAGGAAGGTGGAGAGGGGGTCCCGCTCCCCCTTTGGTGCCCTCCGGAGGGGTGCCTGCAGGTCAGGCTTTGCAAAGCCGGGCCCTCAGAGGGGGTCTCCTCCTCCGGGAGAGCCGTCGGCCCAGGGATGGGTTTTCGTGCCTTTAGCTGGAGCTGGCAAGGGACTGACCCGCGCGCCCTTCCCAGTGCACCCATCGCGACCCACCCCTCCGCACCCAGCCCCTCTCCTCTCGGGGAAGACCCCCGGTCCCGAGGCTCCGCCAAGCCCGCTCCCTTCCCAAAGCCAGCTCAGAAAATGGGGCCGACCGGTGCCTTGACCCCATCCCTGAGCATCCTCCGCCCGGGCACCTCTTCCTCCGCCGGTACCGGGAGGTGGCTGCCCGGAGCGCGGTGTCACCGCCGTCCCCTTCCCCGGCCTGGGAATCGACGCCGGGCACCGGGGCGGCCGCGGCAGGATCCGGGGTGCCAGGCACGGCGGGCTCCCCTCCCCAAACCCCCGGGACCTGCCAAACGCAGGGATTTGAAAGCAGATGGTTGAGCTATTTTCTGCCTCTGTGAGGCCCGATTGAAGGGCAATGAGGCAGCTAATGCGGAGAAAGATAGAAATTTACTTGCTTTAACTTCATATGGCACTCTGAAAGAGTTCATTCAGTCCCGGGCACAACAATATCAGCCGGATGAATAAACCATTTGCGGCATCGATAGCTCTGCATCATGGTTTACTTCATGGACCATTTGCTTCCAATTTCTTCTCTTCTTGCCCCGTTTTTCTTGCTTCTTTCTTCCCCCCTCCCTCTCTCCCTTTCCACACACTCTTCCTTTTTTTTTTTTTCCCCTTTTTTTTTTTTCTTTTCCCTTTTTTTTTCCTCTCTCCCCTTTAAAGATGACATTGCAGGACTAGCCCCCCTGCGGGGAGGGATAAATAGAAGGCATTGATACACTGCAACAAACTATTTGTCATTTGAACTGTGCTTTTAGGAGAGAGAATAAAAAGAGGACAGACTCGCACCGTAATGATGGAATGCAAGCCAAATGTCACTTTTATTTCTATTTAGTTATTTTATTTAATAGGGGTTTTCATAGTTGGCTCGGAAAATTGGAAACTACCTGACTTTGACTTCCAATGTTTAGTAAAGAGTTTTTAATACTTTCCGGTATTTTTTCCCCTCCCGCCCCCCCATCTTTCCTTTTGAACTCAAAGTTTTTCATCATCTCTCACGGGTTCATCTAGTTAATAAGTGTGATCAGGGCTAGGAAAGGCCAGACGATGTAAAATTGAAATCCGCAGCCCGTGTAATTTGTGCGTGTGCGCGCGCGGGGGGCACGGGGGAGGCGCGCCTGCGAGCGCCTCTTGTTTAAAACAAGGGAAAGGGGCAAAAATGAGATAAAATGGCAACCTGAGGGTGGTTTTGCTGGAGCGTGTGCTGGGGTAGTTATGTCTGTATTCCTGGGATTCGGTTGCGGTTGCTGCTGGGATGTGTGCCCCGGGATTTGGGGTGAGGCGAGGGGGTCCCCCCGGTGTGGAGGGGGCGGCAGGGGTGCTCGCAGCCGGGCGGGCTGCCTGCGGGTGCTGGCAGTGATTGGGCTTTGCTCTTTATTGGACCAAAAAAAAAAAAAAAGAAAAGGAAGTTTTCACTAAAAGGTTTATTGCCCATCTTTACAAATTTTAGATGAAAACTTCTTCTGAAGAGAAGTTAATTTTCCCTTTAAAAAGCTTAAAATTTTTTTTCAAGCAATCACTTTTGCTTTTTTTTTTTTTTTTCCCCCTAGCTTGCTTTCTACTTTGTCCTTTTTTTCCTTGCTGGAAAGGAGGAGAAGGGAGGAAAAGTGAGCAGGAGAAGAGCTGTGCTTTAAAAAGGAGAGGAGAAACAGGGGGAGCGTGGGCCAGGCTGTGGGTGGGTGGGTGCGGGCAGGACCCCGCTGCTCAGGGGTACCCGGAGCTCCGGCTCTCACCAGCTGGGTTTTGTGGGGCAATACCAGTTTACCATCCCTTAAAACATTCGCAGGAACGGCTCAGTTTGGAGAAACTCCATCCGAGCTGCTTGCACAAGGGGTTTTGGGGTCGCTGGGACTCCTCAGCTGGAGGATCCTTTGCAACGTTCCCTCCGATGTCGGCCAAGGACGGCTTTGGCCCAGCTCGGCTCTGCAGTTCTTTTCATCGGCTCTGTCTGCCTTTCCACCACATTGCACATGCCCTGGGTGCTCCGTGCCTCAGTTTCCCTCCCCTCCGTCTCCCGGAGCTGCGGCTGGGCGGGGGATCCCTTTAGAGACAGGACTTTGGAAACACCGCTCGGAAAGTGTTTTGGGGTCAGCGTGTGCAGTCGCGTCACGCGTGAGTGCCGAGGGGGGCACGCGAAATTGCAAAGCATTTGCTCTCCGGGATGGAAAGCTTTTTTTTATTATAGTCCCCCCCACCACACTCTTCTGGCACGCGCTTCAATTGCGGCAGTTCGTCGTCGGCGCCTGAGCCTCTGGTGGCCCGGCTCTGATGGAGATAAGATGCCTCTTCCCTATAAATCTAGGCAAAAAAAATATACATAAAGGTTGATGTGCTCTGAAATGGGTTTTTGCTTTGTTCCTCTATTTTCCCCCATGTGTATTAACCCCAGGGACACCATGAAAGAGCCGGTGCGCCTGGAGCACCTGCTGGGGTCAGGCCTCCTCATTAGTTTTTTCGGTCAGCGCCGAATAAGCCCGGCCGCGGCGCAGGGACGTGCGGGCGCCCGCCCTGCCGCTTGCTGCCATCGTCCCGCTTTTCCCTGCCTGACTTGCTTCTCCGCAGCCATCCCGCCTCCAGCTGTGGGGGCGTCGGAGGAAAAGATGAGATCAAGTTGAGGGGAAAAATTGTCTGATTCCTCCAACCCCTTTGTTCCCGGGGCCCCGGTAAGCACCGGTGCCGTGCCACGCCGGCCCCACGCTTGGGGATGGGGGACGCGCGTCGGGGATGGGGGACGCGCGCCGGGGTCGGGGCTGCCGGCAGTGTTGGCCATGCCAACGCCACTGATTCTCCCTCTTCTCTTCTTCCACCTCCCCCGGCAGAATCAGGCCCCTCCTGGGCTCTACACGAAGACCCGCGATCCGGCCACTTCTCCCGACACCCCGGACGTGCTGGAGATCGAGTTTGAGCGGGGTAAGCACCTCCTCGCAGCCGGCTCCTCACGCCTCTGCCCCCCAAAGCCAAAGCCCGCTCCCCAACCAGGAGCGGGGACCGCTGGGAGCATCCCTGGGGTGGGGGCAGGCGGGGTGAGCCCCGAGTCGTGGCACTGGGGCTCGGGATGGTGCTTGCAGCACGTTGGGGCTCTTCGAGGTGCGCGGAGGGTCTGGGTATGTCTCGGGGGGCTTGCTGGGACCCCCCTGAGAGTGGAGAGGGGTCCGAGCCCCAGCCAGTGAGGTGCAGTGGGCACAGGGTCCCTCTCCTGCAGGGTGGCACGCGGGCGGCCCCGGCCAGCGGGAAGATGCTCCGGCAGGATTCGGCCAACGGTGCTACCAGTGTTGCACGAAGAAAACGGGGAGATCCCGTTGTTCCATCCCTGGGGACGCACGGCAGGGCCCAGTGCCGGAGCCGTCACCCGGCGAGGGGACGCGGGGCAGCGTCTCCCACCTCTGCCAGCCACGGGCATCCCTGTGCCCCCATCCGTCCTGGCAGCAGGAACGAGCCCAGCCCGGGCTGGGGGGAGACCCCCCTCGGAGGGGTACCCCCTCCCCGCCGCCCCCCCGCCGCCAGCATCCCTGCTCCATTATAATGATCCCCCTGCAAGGAGCAGCCCCCCCCTCCCAGCAGGCCATTCAGCCCCTAGTTAATTTATTTGAAGTTTTAATCTAATTATTAACTATTTTAAAGGCTAAGCAGCTTTCGCCAACAACGGCCCCGACAACGTCGGCTCTCCGCCGAGCGGACCCCGGCCAATACCCCGGCGGAGGATGCGAATAGAAAGAGCCGGGGCGAGGGGAGGGCGCGGAGGGGGGGGGGCCCCGCGCCGAGAAGCAGCTTAAGGTTCATTATTGCCGCGAGTTACATTTAATAGCAATTTACAACTGAGTTTATAAACCCCTGGAAAATAGGGGGTTTAGGGGGGGGGGGGGGGGGGGAGCTGACAGCCCCCATCACTAGACAGGGCTCTCGCGGGCGCCTCCGTAATAAAGACTAGAAAGGGAGGTATTGAGGCTGATTGGCAACTGATAGTGCGTTAAATGGTAATGAGGAGGGCAGATGGAGGGGGGATTAGCCTCCAACTCCGCACCGCTTTTCTTTGTGGGCCCCGCAGCCCCCTTGTCAGCTTCCTAATACATTTATTGCTCATTTCACACCGCTAAAGAAAAATGCCTCTTTCTATTCAGCAGCCCCCCCCTCCTTGCTCCTGCCCAGCGCCCTTAAAAAAAAAAAAAAAAAATTAAGAGAAAAAGAGGGGGGGGGGGGGGGGGAAGGTGCAATAATTAATTCATGGCGGGGAGCGCCCCGCCGCGGGGTGCGTGTGCGTGCGTGTGCGAGCAGCCGTGCCCCGGTGTGGGGGTCCCCCCCAGACGCCCCCCATGCTGTCAGGGGAGGGGGGGGGACCACATTTGTCAGCCCCCCCCCCCCGGCAGGGGCTGGTGGGACAGAAGGTGCTGTGCCGTAAGACAATTGCCGAGCGTGAAATTCAATTAGTTAAGGGCCTGGTTGCAATTTCACAGGCCCTAAAAAAGAGAGAGGGAGAGGAGAGGGGAAAAGCGGGGGGGACGTTTTTATGGCCTTTTTTATTTATTTATTTCGCTTCTCTCCCGAGGTGGGTCCCCCTCCCTTCGCCTCCCCCCCCCGCACCAGCTTGGATATGCCTTTTTAAGAAGTTATTTAGAGTTCATATCTGTCACATCTATTTAACGCCCGCGGGGTGATGTTCCGGGGGGATCCTGACACCGGCTGATCCTGCCCGTTCTCCCTCCCCGCCTCCGCAGGTGTCCCTGTGAAGGTCACCAACGCCGGGGACGGAGCCACTCGTCGCTCGGCCCTGGAGCTCTTCGTGTACCTGAACGACATCGCGTGAGTGCCGCGCTGTCCCCTGCCACCTGCCTGGCACCGGGGACGAGGGCAGCGTCCCCGGGGTCCCCAGGGCAGGGTGGAAGCGGGATGCTCGCAGCAGGCACGTCCCCATGAGCCCGATGGTGGTCAGCAGCGTGAGGATGGGATGGTCCCAGCTGGGTCCCAGTCGCGCCATTCGTGCCAGCAAGCAGAGCTGGGCACCGAGGCCAGGAGCACGGGGGTATTTAGGGTTTTGCTCCCTGCGCACAAGGAGGGCTAAAAAGTCTTGTTACAACCCTTTGCATTTATCGTGTGCCCCAGCCGCACGGCTGGGTGAGGGCTGCCCTGCGCGCAGCGGGGGGCTGAGCCCCCGGGGCAGACCCTGCCTGCAGGTACCCTTTGCCCCTGGTCCCAGCTCAGCCCCAGACCCCCGGCTCCCGCGTCCCGACTGGCATCGCCTCACCCTGCCTGCCCGAAGGGGCTCAGTGTCCCTTTTGGGTGGAGAGTCAACTTTTTTGGTGCACGGAGACATGCTGGCCAGGTCCATCGCCCTGTCCTCCCCCTGCGTCCGCAGCAGCAGCGCCTTTGGGGTTTTCTGCCCTGTGTCACCCCATGCCCGCTTTCTGCTGCCACCAGGGCAGAGCTATCCTCAGGGGCTTGCCCAAAAATACAGCAGCACCCATGAGGGCACCCGCTCCTCCTGCCCCACGCCAAGTGCCACCCAGTCCCCGGCTATCCTCCTTTGTGCCTCTGCCTTTATCGCCCCGGTGCTGAATGGGAATGAACTTTTCCATGTAGTTCACTTTTTAAATGTTAATTAAGTGGTTTTAAAATGACTTCGACTATCGGGAATACAGCTGCGGCATGGCTTGTCCCCCTCGCCTGGTTTATTTTCCGGTGGCCCAAGTGTGACGGCTGCCTGCGGCGCTACCAGCCCCAGCCGCAAGCGAGGATGGAGAGGCTAGCGGCACAGCAAAGAGGAGGGGAAAGGGAGAGAAAATCCATCTCCTTATCACCTGTCCTATCTGGGGGGTCACTACTGATGGTCAGCAGTGCTGCTGAGGGGCTGGCCGCACTGTCATTTGGGGTTTGTCCCCCATTGTCTGTCCCCCCCCGACCCATCTCTCGCGGCCGCCTGCATCCCACTGCGGGGCCGCTACAACCTCCCTTCTCCTCGGCAGGGGCAAGCACGGCGTCGGGCGCATCGACATCGTGGAGAACCGCTTCGTCGGGATGAAGTCTAGAGGTGAGCGGTCACCCACCAGTGGTGCCATCCCTGCCCTAAAGACAGCAAAAAAAAGGGAAAACCCTGGTGGGACGTGGCAGGTGCTCAGCATCGCCGGGGTGCTTTGGCTCAGGTCACACCAGCAGCCCTCAACCGCTCCCTCCCCATCAGCTTTTGACTGAGATTTCCCCGTGACAGGGACTTCTCATCGCTCTCTAACGAAGGCAGCTGCCCGCTCGCTGCCAGTGCCACTGTTTGCACCAGCCCTGGGGTCCCAGTGCCACCGGAGACCCCAGGTCTCGGGTGAGACCTGTCTCCAGTGGGCAAAACACCAAGCTGTGGGCTTGCGTGGGAGGATGCTCATGGGAGGTCCTGGAAGGGGCAAGGCTCTATAACACGCGTACAAAGTGCAGGAGGCCGATGCGAGTCACTGAAGTTTTTTTAAAGGCAATTCTTGGATTTATCTATGCATTTTTGAGGCTGTGACTTAGTATTGATCATCCATTAGGATCAGCTTCATTGGAAATCTCTGGAGGCAGCAAGCTGCGCCGCGCAGAGCTAAGTAACAAGATGGCTCATCATCATTTCCTATCTCCTCGCCCCCACTCTTTTGTTTTAAATCTCATTAATACCTAATTAGATGCTCCCTTTCTTTAAACTTGCCCTCTGTGCAGGGCATCAGCAAATATTTTGATAAGACTCAGCCCGCGGTCTCCCTCCCACCACAGGGCACCGGTCCCTTTGTGAGAGCATCAGCCACGAAAGGCAGGAAACAAAACCCCAAATCATTTGATCCGAGTTTGAATAATCAAATTAAAACCAAAAGAAGGAAGACAAAAACCCCAACCCCAAACCACACATAGCAGCCTGCGCATTTGCATGCAGGATGCTGAGTAATTTGTCAAAATCTATTTTATTTTTTTAAGAGCCGCTGACATGCTCTAGTGACCCTTCCAGCATTTAATAATTTCTCTAAACCCCATTTAACTGTCACGTCTGTCTCCTGCGTGACATTGCCAAGCGATCGCTGCCGTGTTTGTGTGCCGGCAGATGCGGGAGGACCGGGCTTTCTGGGGACAGCAGGGGTGCACGTACCTCGGGGACGAGACCTTGGCGGTGGGTTTTCCCCCTTGCTTTGAGCAGGATCCTGCCCCCGGTTTTGCTCCTTGGGATTAGCAGAAACCTTTCCGAAATCTGCTCTGAGAGATGCTCTGCAGAAGAAATGGAGAGCCGGGATGAGAGGAGGCCGGAGCAGGAGGGTGCTGCCGGTACCTGCCACCCCCTCCGGGGGGTTTTGGGGTGCAGGGCAGCTCGGGGTGGCCCCACTGCTGCTCTGCAGGAGCATTTTGGACCCCAAATGGGGATAGGGTCAACAGGGCAGGAGACGGAACCTGGGCTCGCAGGCGGGAGGGGATGATCCCTTAAATCCCAGCGGTGTGCGGTGGCCCCGATGGCTCAGGGGAAACTGAGGCACGGGCAGTCAGCAGCGCAGCAAGCGCCCTCCACGGCCGCGGAGGTGGAAGCGAAGGCTCCCGCCAGGTGCCTCCTCTCCCTCGCCTCCCAGACCTGGGGAGTCAGAGAAGAGAAAAACTCATTTGCATTGATTTTTACTAAGCTCCTAATTGAACTTCGTTAAGGCCTAATGGGCGAGGGGCGAGCCGAGCGCGCCCGCGCCAGCGTTTTAAGCCCTATTAACTCAATTTTGCCATATTTGTTTTAGTGGGAGGAGGGTGGCTAATTATGGGGTGCCGGGGAGCGGCGCTGCAGCCGGCCAGGGGGGCCACGGCTCGGCCGGGGGCTCTTGGCTGCAAGCGGGAGCGCGGCCCTGCCTCTCCCGCCTTTTCACATCCTCATTATCAAATTACCTTTTTAACTCCGAAGGGGGGCTAATTAAGTGAAGTAAATGAAATCAGTGGGGAGGAAGTGGGAAGGAGGGGACAGCCGCTGCCAAAAGAGCCGAGCGCTGCCTTGGGCTGGGGCTTTTCCTTCCCTCGGCTCTCTCTTTCCTTTTCCCCTTTCCTCCCCTCGATGCGCTGAGCAGATGGAGGAGGAAAGTGGAAAACCCCTTCCCTGCGATGAACCCGTACCAGGCCACACTCGGTCTCAGCCCTGGACCAGGGGTAGAAATTTGGGCAGCATCTTCCCACGGGCAGTGTCGCCCTCCCCTTCCCCTCTGGGAGCCACCGCATCCCGTCCTGTCCCGTGGATGCCGCCGGGAGTGACAGCCCGCACTCAGCACAGCAAAATTGCTCGGATGGAGGTGAACTGACAGCCGAGGTTACAAATTAGAAAATTTTAAGCAGCGGCAGCTGTCTCCTTGGCTGCCCCCCTCCATGCCCCCCCCCAGCTCCAGTCCCCCCCTTCCCCAGCAGTAATTACGGAGTGATTGAAGCTTCGCCGGGCTGCGGTGCTGACACCTCTGTCTTTTTCCTGTAAACACGGGGAGATGAAAATAGACACTTGGAGACGCTGCGAGTGTCACTTTGAAGGTGTCTCTTGTCTCCTCGGCTGGGAGCACGGCTGTCAGCTCCCCTCCCCTCCACCCCGGCTGTCACGCTCTGGTCCCTGGTCCTCTAGCATCAGGTCGAATGGGATGGGCAGGGGTGCAGGCAGATGGGCTGGAGGTGGGGGTCAAGACACAAATCCAAACCTTCCGTCAGCCCAGATTGGCTTTAACACCTCCTAAGGGGAAGCAGAGGGAATATTAATTGTTTTAGTGGCAGGCTCGGCTTCGCAGTCAGGGGCTGGAGGGGGCATACAGCAGCGCTCTGTGCTCCTGGGCCACCGCCGTGCCCGTGGGGACGGCTGGTTTTTGGTGCTAACGTGGCTGTCTCCTCCCACAGCCCCGTGGGGATGGGTGCTCAGTGAGCACCCAGTGACCTGCCCCTGGGGACCGGGCTGCAACGTCGCTGGGGTGGCCTGAGAGGACGGGGCGGCTCTCCTTTGGGATGGAGACCCATCCCGTGCCTGTAGGATGCTGAGATCATGGACCCTGGTAGGGTTGAGGTTTGATGGAAGTGGCTTGGGCTGCCGTGGTAGATAGGGCTCCTGCCGTGTCTGTGGGACCTGTGGCAACCCCGAGATGGGACCCTGTGCCACTCTCCAGGGCACGGAGCGGGCAGAGCCCGGTGCGGGTTTGAGCCCCCCTGACAGCCCTGTGGGTTCTCCTCACCCTCTCTCAGCACTGGGGCTGGTTGGGGACGCGTCCCCTTCGGCAGGGACGGTTTCCTATGGGGTTTCTTTGTGTGCCAGCAAAACCCAACGTGCAGGTGCCCTTTGCCATTCCCACGGCCGTGCCATCGCACAGATGCCTGGCATCGGGAGGGCATCGTCCCCGTGGGCAGGCGGGGGACAGGGACGTGCTGGCGGAGCAGCCCTGGCCACAGGCAGGTTACAGCCGTGCCCGCCATGTGTTTGCTGCCGGACTAGCTCAGCGTTTCCCCCACCGGCTTTCCACCCGCATCCGACCTGGAGCGGAACACCGCATGGCCGCCCTCGTATTTAAACACCAAGTAAACACGTTATGCGGCAAATAAGCCCAGAGCGGCTGGAACAAAGGGAGCAGCTCTCCCGCGGCGTTAGCCCCCATCGCCGAAATAATTAAGCATCCCTTCATCCCCAGGCCTCGTGCGATGGGGGGGGGCAGGCGGGAAGGGACTGGGAGGGGGGCCCTGCCAGCCCCAAATGAGGTTGCCCTCCCAGCCCCCAGGTAGCCTCATTGCTTCACAGCGGATGCGCGGGGCTCTTTCTCGCCAGCCGAGGGGAGAGGAGGGTATTTCAGGCCCTCCGCTCCCCGTGCCTGTGCCCCGCGTCGTTCCTTTAATTACAGGTTTTCAGCCGCAGACCGTTGGGCACGGATCGGTGGGGGGATCGGTTCCCAAACCCTGTCATTTAGCCTCGTCAGAGTGCCTCTTCAAAGAGGGGAATCTAGAAATTTTCTCCGCAAGGTGCGGAGTGGACTGTCTCAGCCCCAGCATGAATATAATGACAGATGCATTTTACAGCGAGCTGAGACTGAATGCACTCGACCACAGCTCCTTCTGTCAGCCAAGTCATTATTTTTTGTCATTTGCTGACAGTTTTGGTCTCATTCGTTTCTCTCTCTTTTCCTGCTTTTCCCCCTGCCTGGAAAAATGGCTAGGTATCTATGAGACCCCAGCGGGAACGATCCTATACCATGCGCATTTAGATATCGAGGCCTTCACCATGGACCGGGAAGTACGGAAAATCAAGCAGGGGCTTGCCTTGAAATTCTCCGAACTGGTGTACAACGGTACGTACGGTCCTTCAGCCCGGCCCTGCCGCCGCAGCATCCTCCCAGCCTTCCTCCTCCTCCTCCTCCCTTGTTGCTACCGGAGGCTGCAGGTCCCGCTGGTACGTGCGCTCAGGGCTGTAAACTTCAGGTGTGGATTTTGAGGCCACTCACGGGGCGAAAAGATGGGTTTGCTCCTGTCGAGGGCTGAGCTCAGCCCCACGCTCTGCCTGCCTTTCTGCCGAAGGGGCTCCACGCCTTCAGGAGGCGATGCCGCCTTCCACGAGGGTTTTGCCGGCGGGGAATGCTCCCGGCATCTCTCCCAGCCCCGGTGCCACCGCTTCTTCCCATCCAACACATCTGGCTGTCTCACAGGCTGTAATTCACTGTCCCTTTGTCATCGTCCGCCCCCCCCCAGTAGCCTTTCCCCAGCTCTCCCCTCCGACTCCCTCCATCTCCCTGCCTGCCCTCGTCCCACCGGGATGAGAGCACACCGGGATATGGGACACACGAGCACCCAAGCTCCCGGCACGTCCCCGCGGTGGGGTTTGAAGCCGGAGACCTCTCCCCGTACCCCGGCAGGGGGGAAGCAGAGGGGTGCGTGGCATGGGGGGGCTCTCAGGGCAGCGTGGCCCTGGCCGCTGGGGTCCTGGGGGGGGCTGCAGGAGGGGACAGGAGGGGACAGGAGGGTCCTGGCCGTGCTATGCGGTGTGCAGCCCACACAGGGGCACTGCGAGTTGTGGCTTTGCTGGGGGCTGCAGGAGGGGTTTCCAGCTGCTTCCAGCACAGCCCGGCCTGGGCGAGGGGACAGCACTGCCCGGACTGAGCTGGGAGCCGTAAGGGACGAGGGGATGCTGGCTCGTGCCCGCAGTTAGGGACAGAAATGAAGCCCTTTGTCCTTCCTCCTGGGCTGCACCCAGTGCCTCCAGCTCGGGTCTGCTCAGCTGCCCGTGTGAGCTGAGTTTGGGGGGTCTCAGCTCAGTCACCCCACGCTGCCGGGGTGAGCGCTGCAGGGAACAGCCCGCCACCGGCCATGAGGCTTCTGCCCCTGGGGGGGGGGCGGGAATGGCACCCCCGGGAAGGGACATCAGCACTGCTCCAGGGTCTGCTCCTTGGGTCAAGCCCGACTCGGTCGCTGGTGCTATGTTGAAGGAAGCAGGATTAGCCCAAAATGGCATAGGTGGGCTCAAAACCCCAGTGCCCACACCTGGGTGCCTGCTGCACGGCTTGAAGCACAGCGGTGTGTCTCCGTGTCCCCGCTCTTCCTCTGTCCCCTGCCCAGTTCAGAGCTGATGTCCCTGGAGACCCCACACTGGGGAGATTTCCTGCCCCTTGGCCAAACGCTTTTATCTTTCACACGTCCTGATTTCTCAGCCTCCCGGTTCCTCCTCCCATCACTTTTCAGGTATTTATCTCTAACCACAAGGGCTGGGATGATTCCCGCGAGATCTTCCATGGGAAGATCCCCTGGAAATAACCTGACTCCGGGAGCTCAGGCTTTGGGCAGCAGCAGATCCAGCAGGACTGGGTCAGGCTGTCTTCTCCCCTGCAGTTTCTGATGCCTGTGCTCGTCCTCAGCACCTTCCCCTCCAAGGACAATCCCTCCTGCGTCTTCCTCAGCAACTGGCATTTAATACCCGAGCCCCTTTGCTGCTTAAACCGTATTTTAGGGCCCTGGCAGGGCGAAGGCTTCTAGGGTTGCAGAAGTCACGGTTACCTTTCCCTTGAATCACAGCCCCTGCCTTAATTCACGCTTTGATGCCGCTCCTGCCTCTGGCTATTTTTATTAGACTTTGTCCTGGGCTGCCTTTATTTTGACTTTTTTTTTTTTAGTTTAAGCATAAACCTGTTTGTTTATTTCTAACCACTCGCATTTTGTGGAGCCATCAGATTAAAGAGCCACTTGGGGAATCGCTTCTCCCTCCCTACCTCTGCCAGGCGAACGCTGCTATTTCCCTGGGTGCAGATGCTGAATCCCCGGGGATTTTCAGCATGGTCCTAGACTTCCCTGGCAGCCGAGCCCAAATCCAAGGAACAACCCCAAGGGGGTGCAAACAGCACCCGTGGGTCCCCATGCCGGAGGCCAGGCTTTCAAGCTCACCTTTCTTTAACACCTCATTATTACAACTAGTCCCTGATTTTAGAAGAATTAGTGTTTATCTTCTCCCCGTCCCCATTGATCCCATTGTGGAGGGGTGGCTTTGAAGCCAGTTCCCGTCCCGGCAGGTACGGCCAGGTGCAGAAATGCCATTGTCCCCCTGCCCGTGTCGTGATTAGGGCAGCATGACGGTGACAAGGAGGGAAGGTCATTAAGGGGGCTCATTTCCAGTGGGGAATGGGTCTGCGGTGGGGGGCAAGGCGGGGGGGGGGGGGAAATGATTCCTTGCACCTGGACCTGTCAGAGTCAGGGTTTAAGTAGCTGGTTATTATTTTAATGTGTCTTGGGTTTATTTTTACGGGGATGCCCCAGCCCTACGTCAATGCTGATGTTTCAGGAGTTGTACCTGGAGGGTGGTTACCAAAGAGAGGGTGTATTTGCCTGGAGCCAGGGTCCCTGCCTGCAGGGCGGTGCTGATTGCGGGGAACGGGTCCCCGAACCCCCCAGCCATGCCATGGTGGGGCGGCTGAGGCGGGGGGGAGTCTGGGTCAGGGAGGTGGTTTTGGTGGTGAGGGGTTGCAGGGCTTTGACACCGTGCCTAGGAGCAGGGCTACGTAGATCCTGGGGACAAGGCTGCAGGATACGGCCCCGCTTGGGACGGCGAAGCCAAACAACAAAAGAAATTGTTTGTTTCTTTAATGGCTTCGGCCCCAGAGCCCAGCTGGGGAGGGAAAGGTGAGAGGGCACCGGTGTGTGAGCCGAGCGGGAGGGCGATGGGAGAGATAAAACCTGGGGATGACCGGAGGGTGGTGAATGGGCTCTTTCTCTCACTGCCTCTATCTCCTTTTCCATCTCCCAGGCTTTATTCCAGGTCTCCGAGGGCTCTCCGGCTAATTACCCTGCTTAGGGACAGGAGGGGGCACAGGGGTGGCAGGCAGGGCCACAGCCCCTCTGTGCGCCCGCAGCGGCCTCAGTGGACAGCAATGCCGACGGCTGCTCCCGCAGGATGCGTTTTGGGGAGCCGTGCTGTGACCGCACATCACCCCAACACCCAGCCTGGGCTTCAGCCCGGCTGCCAGGGGCTTGGGGTGCTGGGGGGCTGCTGTGCTGGCCAGACCTGGGGCAGGAGGGAGAGGCACTTGCCGTGGTTGTGGTTAGATGGAGCTTTCCTTGGGTGCCAGCACCGGTTCCCCGCATCCTGCCAGCCCCTCGCTCCAGGGAGCTGGGGGGAACGAGTCAAACGGCGAGCGGCGGCGGGGGAAAGCGGACCCCCGCTGCCCTAGGAAGGGCCGGGGAGGTGAGCCCACCCGGGGCTGCCGAGACATCTGTGCCCCGATGTGCAGCCCGATACAGCCCCGGGGTCAGCCCTGCCGGTGTTACCTGGGGGGGAGCGCTCTGCTCCGCATCCCGCCGGGACCTCCATTGCTGGGGGGTTTTCCTTTCCCAGGGCTGTCCAGGGGTGAAGTGTTACTGTGGGGGCTGTATCCCCCCAAGGTTGGTCCTTCGGGGCCAATCCTGCCCTGCCCATCCCAGGGGAGAACAGCTCATCCTCTTCGCAGGGCGCTGTGAGCTGATCTCCCCCCCCCCCCCCCCAATTCTGTGTCCATCTGTCTGTCTCCACCTGACCCTCCCAAGATGGTGGGTTTTGAGTGGCAGTTTCATACTTCCTTAACGAAGCTTTTAATTTCCATCATCACCCCCACCCGGCGGAGCTGGAAGGAGAATGGCCCCACTGCCTCTTCTCCACCAGCCGGTTCCAGCCTCCTCTCCCGGGTGGGAACCCGAGGGCCACCAAGGGGAAGGGACACGCGTGAGCTCTCCATCCCTCGGGGCTGAACCTGGGTGTCCCAGCACCTCATTTCCCTCTCCCCATCCCATGACCGCATCCCTTCCCTTGAAAATTACCCAGGGTCTGCTTTGCAGGACTTAGCCTGGGGGACCACCCTGCACGGGCACCCCGGGGCACCCCGACCTCCCCCGTGCCCCCGCTGACCCTCCTTTCTGCCCGCAGGCTTCTGGCACAGCCCCGAGTGCGAATTCCTCCGGCAGTGCATCGGGCGCTCGCAGGAGGCGGTGGTGGGCACCGTGCGCCTCTCCGTCTTCAAGGGCCAGGTCTACGTCCTGGGCAGGGAGTCCCCGCGGTCGCTGTACAACGAGGAGCTGGTCAGGTGAGTGGGGTTTGGGGGACCAGGGTGGGCAGGGGGGGTGGTAGCGATCATCCCATCCCATCTTTTCGCATCCCATCCCATCCCGTCGCATCCCATCCCATCCCGTCGCATCCCGCTCTGTCCCATCCCGTCCCATCCTACTCCATCCCATCCCCAGTGACACCAGCGATGCCATCCTCCCAGCCAAGCGCCTGGCCAAAGCACGAGCCGTGTTTTCAAGTCAATATTATTTTTTTCCCCTCTGGCTTTTCCCTTTTCTTTACGTTGTTTTCCCTCTCGCTCGCTCGCTTCCCCCCCAGCCCTCCCTCAACTCCTTTCAATCTCTCTAAACACTTTATAAGCCATAAATACACCCGAATGAGTTTAGATCAGTCGGAGTAAATGTCAAATTATCTTCTCTCTTTCTCTTCTCTGGCTTTTTTTCCCCCCTTCCCTCCCCCTCAAAATCAACAGCTCCTAATAATCCGTCCCAACCCTTCATTATGCTTCGCGCTCTCACTTGGAGAGATTAAATGAATAAAGTATAAAAAAAAAAAAAAAAAAAAAAAAGAGGGAAGAAAAAAAAGGAGGATGGAGGGGGGTGGGACGGAGGAAAAAGAGAGAGGGAGAGAAAAGCAGGGGCACTTATTCTCCCTGCGTCTCCAACCATTTTCCTTTTCTTTTTGATTTCTACATCGCTGGTTTGAAAGCCTTTGAGTGACGGCGTCACAGGAACCCGAGAGAAAGCTGTGAGAGGCAGAGCTGTGTGGAAATGCCTCTGCACAGTAGGTAGAAAGTAACGTAATTATAGTGCAGGTCAGAACCACTCGAATGAGCAAAAATAAAAGCACAGAGGTTTTTCTGTAGCCCGTCAGGGGAGGTAAAATCATTGTAAACTCTTTCTTTTTTTTTTTTCCTTCTTTATTTCCCCCCCCGTTCCTCCTTGAAGGTTTGCGGTTTCTGGGAAATGAGCAGTGTGTTTTGGGGATGTAGGAAACCATTGGAGTTGGGATCCGGCGGGTGGCTGCCGCCTTCGAGGAGGGGGATGCTCTCGGTGTTGCGCCGAGGCGCCGGCCGCCGCGGCCATAAACCCCACCGGCGCCGGGGGTGTCCTCCAGCACCGCTGCCCTCCCCGGGGCAACGTCCCTGCCTGGCATGGGACAGCCAAACCTGGGGGACACCTCCGGGACAGGGCGAGCATCCCCGCTTGACGCAAGAGCGCGGGGAGGAAGGGCGACGCTGCACGCGAGGGACCACGGTGGAAAATTTGGGGCTGTGTCTCCAGCAGACCCTGGGGATGGCCGTCGAGGTGGCCCCGTGGCTCTGCTGCTCCTGAGGCCACGTGCCTCTTCCCCGGGGGCTGGCGGGGACCCTGCCCTGAGCCCCCCGCACCCACCAGCGACTGAGGAGGGGGCAACAGCGGGCACCGGCCCCGGGGGAGCAGCCGGCTCCGGGGTCACCCGCGTCCTCTCCCATCCCAAAAGGCAGCCCCCAAGCCCCCCCAGGACCTCCCATCCCAGTGACGGTGCCTTTCTCTCCGCAGCATGAACGTGCAAGGGGACTACGAGCCCGCCGACGCCACCGGCTTCATCAACATCAACTCGCTGAGGTCTGTGGGGTCGAGGCGGGACCCTCCCCGAGGAGGGGGGAAAGCCCCCAGCACCCCCAGGGCTTTTCCCCTTCCCAGCTCGGGCTCTGGGGGTGCACCGAGGCCTCCCCTCGAGCCCCCACCCGCTGCCGGGGTGCAGCCAGCCCCCCCCAGAACCAGCCCTGCCTAATTACAGCCTTCCCCAGCACAGCCGGTCTCGTTATTTTACTTATTTCTCAGACCCCACCATACTCCCCCTCAACCCCAGGGCTGTAAAACACACTGCATTTACATAATGGGCTCTTAATTTTTCCATTGCCTGTTAACTGCTTTGTTCTCCCTGATCCGCCATGTCCCCCCACCCCTCTAAGATAAATTAATTACATTATCTCGTGGAAAAAAAAAAAATAATTAAACTGTACAGGCCTTAACAAATGCCTGCTCTTCACGCCCCCTCATTCTGCTTAAATTAATTGAAAGGAAATGTGTGTTATTACTGTTAATTTACAATTAATTTTTTTTTTTTAATCCGGTTTCCAGGCTGAAGGAATATCATCGTCTCCAGAGCAAGGTCACCGTAAAGCAGGATGAATAGCAATCAATTGCACGCGAGCCTCCTGCTCCCCTTTCTAATTTCTCTAAGAACTAGCACTAATTGTGGTGGTAATTTGTAATTGTAACTCGTCTCCCCAGAGTCACGGCGGAGGTGATGGCTTTGTTACGGCCGGCAAGTGAAATGCAATCATTAAAAAAAGGTGGTCGGCCAGAGGAGAAGTGGGGAAAGAAATAAAAACCCAGCCACGCGCTGGGTCTGCTCATTGAGAGCCGGGCTTTATTCCTGCCTTGTTTGTTTGCTCTTCTGGCCCAGCGCTTCCCCAAGCCGGGCTTTGTGAAATTTGTAATGGATTAAGTGCCTCTGAAGGACGTGGGGGGGTTTGTCGGTACCTTGCTGTGAAGGTGGGGAGCGGAGGACATCACTCCGCACAGCGCTGGTCCGGAGGGGCGAGCTGGGTGGTGGGGATGGGTTAAGAGGATTTGATCCTTTCTCTTTTGTCTTCATTTTAGTGCGTTTTAAGAGCAGACTTGGGGTTTGTTGAAAAGGAAAAAACAGGGGAAATATCCTCTGATGATGTTGCGGGAGGCGAGGAGGAGAGGAGTGCTTGCTCCAGGCTGGGCAGCGGGTTTTTCTGCCATGGTGCCTGGGCGAGTTGCGAGTCCCTCCGTCCCCGGGGGCTCAGGCTGCAGCGCTCGGCCGGGATGCAGGGACGGCTCGGTGAGGGAGACCTGCTCTGAAACTCCAGTGGAAGCAGGAGGAAGGAAAGAAAACGCTTTCTAACCTATGCAAACACCTGGGTTCCGCTGCTGCTCCGCACCGCCAAGGATGGGGAAGGACCCTGTTTGGGGTGTCCCCGTGGGGGGTGTCCCCAGGTCAGGAGCAGAGATGCTCTCTGGGGCTGGGAGCGATGCACTCGCCGTGCCGCATCCTGCGGTGCCCGGCACAGCCACGGGGCACCGGTCAGCCCCATCCTGGCAGCCTGGACTTGCCATTTTCCCACCCATCTGGGGAGCAAAAGCAGAGCTGCCACCACCAAGGAGAACATTTTTGCAGCCCGCGAGGGGACAGCCAGGCCCGGTGGCTGTTTGGGGACATCCAGGCATGTCCTGCCCACCCTGCTGCCGAGCCGGCAAGCATGACAAGTTCTGACATCACAGCTGGGAAAATAACATGTTATTTTCCCAGCTTGGATGTGACTTTCCCTGCTATTACTGGCAGCGACCATCTTGGGAGGAGAAAGCAGCGGCGGGCTGTCAGGCGGGGGGAGAGAAATGGTTTTCTGGGCTGGTAGAGCCTGTCCGACCCCCGTGGGGTGTGGGGAGGGGGATGCTGTGCGGGACCGCCGCGTTCCCTACATCCCATTGCTTTCAGCAGCAAGTCCGTGCTGAAAGTGCAGCTTCATATGGGGGTCCTGCGTGAGCAGCGTCCCGGAGCCCCGCAGCGGTGGTGGCGGTCAGCGGGGGGGTGCTGCGGAGCCCACCCCCGCGTGGGTGCCCGGCATCGAGCAAGCCCCGTTCCTCCCACAGCAGCCCCCTCCCAGATGGGAGAAAGGGCTTGAAACCTCATCAGGAGCCATCTCCTGGGGGGATCATCCAAAAAGCAAGATGGGAACAGAGCTGCTGCTCTCCTGCACGCTGGGGAAGGGTGCTGAGCTGGCCCATGGGACAACAGGCAGCCCTGTAAGCTGTGTTACCTCCCCTGCCCGTCCTTGGCAGCTACATGGCTTGACGATGACAGAAGTCTCCACCGGCAAAGTGGAGTTTGAAAGAACTTGGTGCAACAAGGAGTTGATGACTTTTCGGGGGGGGGGGGGAAAAACGAAAAACAAGTGTCACAGCAGAAGCTTCCTGTGCCCCAATGCTTGAGAAATGCTGGACGTGCTCCGGGAGGGCTCATCGGACCAGCTGGGCCACCTCTCCCCAGGGTGCTTAAATCATCAGCTGGAAAAAGCCATTTAAATCCAAGGCCTCGAATCTCCTCCAGCACTCACGCTGCAGCACTTCGGAGCCTGGACCCGAGGGTGCCGCGGTTGCCCGCGCCTCGCTGCACCCGCTGGGATGCACGACGAGGTTTTCGGCTGAGGTTAGAGGATGCTGCGTACCACGGCAGCTCCAGCTCCTCAGGCAGCGCAGGGTTGCTCTTGGAGGCGGTGGTGGACGTGGCTGCGGTCAGCCTTGGAGGAGCAGCACGTGTTGGCTTCCAGCTGCTGCATCCGAATGGGCTGAAAGCGCATGGTGCTGGTAAAGCAGAGCTCAGTGTATTCGAAAAGCCAAGTCAAACCCAGTGTGAGTCTTGCAGGAGGGAAAAAAAATCTTGAAAATCGTGGGACCGCAGGATAGCGGAGACCTAGCAAGTGCCTGCCCTTTCCCCTTGGTGCAGCTATTGGTGGCTGCAGCGATAGGATGCTGTGAGTCAAACACCACATTTAATTACTTTACTACTTTAGTTACCATCAGCCCTTCCAGTTCCCATCATTTGGTGGCTTCTCATTGCCCCCATTACAGTTTCCCAGCATCCTTCCACCCCTGGTGCATCTCAGGGAGGTATTTCAGGGGCTGGGGCTGCCAGCCTCACATCGCAGCAGGAGGGAAGAGCAGTGGGCGAGCGGCATGGTGTGAGCAGTTCCTGAACCACCTGGTAACTCCCCGGCAGAGGCATTTTGGGAATAACTTTTTGGGCTTTTAAGGTGGCAGGCTTGTTTCTGCAACACCCACTTGACTGTAAGGGCGGAGAGTGTGGGCTGGGGGCTCCCCATCCCCAGGGCAGAGCTGGGAAGAGCGTGGAGGGACCGCGGGAAGGGACCTGGGTCACTGCTGGGCTTCGAAGCTCTTCTGCGCATCCCCCCGCAGCATCGCCCATCACTTGAGCTCCAGCCTGCTCCAAGGCAGCCCCTTGCCACCCTGGGGCTGGGGGGTCCCTGGGGATGCCCTTGGGAAGCTGCATCCCCTCTTTGCACCGAGGGCCGTGCCGTGGGGCTGCTCTGCCGCCCTGCCAGGCTCCAGGGAAGGGCTTGTCCGGGGTCATTGCAATCGATATCTCATCTGCAGGCTCTCCTAGCGGAAGTGATGGTATATTGGAACATGGTAATGGGTCTTGTCTAGTGGAAAAGGCTAATCTTCCCCAGCTGTACAGGATCTCCGCAGGTGTCCTCCGGCTCTCCCGGCTGCCACCAGCCCTGCAGCCAGCCAAGGAGCAGACACACTTCTTTAAAGCTGCAGCAGTCCAATTTAGTGCTGGTCCCGGTGAGGAAAAGTTGCCTCCAGCCCAGCCCCACGGGGTACAGAGCCGTGGCTGGGGCTTCCCAGCAAAGGACCGGCAACCAGGGTGGCACCACGTAGCACAGGCTGCCGCAGCAACTCCCATTTGCTGGCTCAGAGCAGAGAAGGTGACGTGTCCTCCAGCCTCGCTCACCCAGGGATGGCTTTTCCCCAGGGAGACGAGGAGGAGGAGGATGTGGGGATGATGCCAGGAGGGATGTGGACACCCCAAAGTGCCACCTGCAAGCGTAGGTGGGAGGCAAGCACATGCCAAAGGGAAAAGCAGGGGCAAAAGCTCCCGGCTGTTAATTTGGCTTTTTTGGCAACGCACTCGCTGCTCGGCGGGGCTCACCACACGGGGCTTGGCCCGTTTTGCCCGTCCCTAGGGCTTGCTAGCAGAGGCAGGTCTCCCCTTCCCCTGCTCAGCCGGCTGTCGCACCCAGGCGGGCTTTGTACGTGCCCAGGGGGGCCGGTTTTTATAAGCTGACCAGCCAATGCTGGCTACTGCAGCCTGCTGCATCACTATGGCAAAATCAATTTTCCCGTTCCTCTGGAGGTAGAGGTAATTACTGGGTTTAAGGTTTAATATGCATGTGGATTTTAGCGCAAGCGTTGCCAAGAACAACTCGGAACAATGCGTAGGTTTGGGCAATGCATCCTGGGGGCTCAGATGTGGCCCCGGTGTGTGGAGTCCCCAGATGTGGTCTGCAAAATGGGGGGCCCAGGGGCTTGGGGGTGCCCATCAGAGGCTGAGCTGCTGTCAGATCCCATGAAGGTCATTGCAAAGATCCCGCTGACCTTGTTCAGGGCGGGGATTTTTTTCTGCAAAAGATGGTAAGAATAGATGAGTGTTAAAAGAAAATTCCCAGGGGGACAGAGCATCTCTGGGGCTGCTGGGTTTTTGCTTAAACTTTGTTTTATTGGGTGGAGAAAGGGATCACCGGGTCCATGCGAGCAAAAGGGACGATGTGTTGCAGGAGGGAAGCCGGGAGGTCTTGTGTGGCTGTACCCTGTGGGACTGTGTCCCCATCACATCCCCTCCTGGGGCTCCATCTCCCCATCCATGGGGTGTGTGGGAGGGGATCCTGGCCCACGTCTCCCAAAGGAGGGACAGAAAATCCTCTTGTGCTACCCAATATCGCATAATTTTGTGCAGGCCATGGTGCCGAGGGCGGCGTCCCCTCAGCAGGGACACCGGTAGCGACGGTGTACTCGCGGGAAAAATCACGGGATCCCCCACGATGAGCGTTTGGTTCCCGTTTTCCTTCGGAGACGTGGCTCTGAGCGGTGCATGGGAGCGAGGAAGGCGCCCTGGGCCCCGCACACGGGTCACAGGGCTGCAAGCACAGCATGGCTATTAAGTGTTTCTATCTTTCCGAGGAAAAGCCATCCCCCCGGTGAGGTTGGGAGTCGCCGGTCGCGAGCTTCCCAGGCAAGGGGGAGATGGTCGCCTTTGTAAACCCCTTAACAAGGTGGCTTTGTCTCCCCGTTTAACAAGAAGCTCCCTTGCTTCTTCCCCGGGAGTTTCCCAATGCCGGGTCCCTGAAAGCCAGCTTTATGCTCCGGCCGGGGACGCTCTGCCGTGGGGCCGGCGGGGATCAGAGGGACACAGGGGCCCTTCTGCACGCCCCTGACAAAAGGCTGCCCCGGGGGGACAGAGCGTCAAAGCTCAGCCGGCTCGGGGAGGGGGGACAAGGGACCCACAGAGGAGGCTGCGGTGCAAGCCCGCCGTCCATCTGGTCACTCGATCGTGGCAGGCAGCGACCCGGCGATGCTTGGGGAGGGCCAGGGGGGTCCTTCTGGTTTGTCCCCCCCAGAGAGGGGGCAGGGGGAGCAGCCGGGAAGGGACAGGTAGGTTTTGTTGGCCGCAGGTAACCGGATCCACGGCCGTTGGTGCCTTCCTGCCCTCTCCTCTGGCTTCAGCGGGGGGTGAGAGGTGGGAGCGAGGAGCCGAGGGCTGGAAACTGAGACCTCCGTTCGGAGGGGATGCTTCCCGTCGGCTGGATGGAAATGTGTTTGGAGAAAGCCTCGGGGTGTCTCTGCTCCAGCACCCCGCAGCCCTCCTGGCCGGACCAGGGCATGGGCAGCAGCAGGAGGGACCACTCGGGAGTGATGCTCGGCTACGAGCGGCATCCCGGTCGTGGCAGAGGCATCACCCATCCCCATGTCAGCATCTGAGCTGCCCTTTCCCACCTCCTCTCCCTTCCCCAGGGGCTCTGCCGGTCTCCGCTCAGTTTGGGAGCTCTCGCCCTTCCCTCGTCCCACCAGCAAGTGCCCCGTCTCGCCTCCCCCCTCCAGCCATCTGCCTCTGAGCCCCCCGCCCAGATTTACTGTCACACGTTAAAACCACGGCTCAGCGCCAGGGTCAGCGTGTCACGGCGGCCCCTCATCGATTTGTTTTACCTCCCCTTGGCAAAAGCACTTCGGCCCCAGCCCCCTCGGTGGCATAAGGGGCTTCCCAAGGCCCTCGCTGCTCCCCTTGCCCATCCCGGTCCTACGTAGCTGGACCCCATAGCCACGGGGCGGCGGGTGGCCAGCTGAGCCGCTGATCTCCTGACCCCCCTGGGTCACCTAATGTGTCTCCCTGGTTTATCTGAATCAATATTTCTGCAAGAACAAGGAAGACCCCTCTGGGGGCAGGGGGGGGGTGGAGAAGATGGGGGGTCCCGCCTGTTTGCACAGCCCCACGGCTGGTTTAGCGCTTGGCCGGGCTGGGTCCCTGCCAGGGGCTGGGAGGGGAGGGAGACCCCAAACCAAGGGTGCCAGGTCAGACCAGGGATGTTTGGGGTGTCCTCCTTCCAGATTGTGGGTCTCAAGCTCTGCGCCGGGGCACGATGGCCGGGATGCCTTTGGATCCAAAATGCGAGGAGCTGGGGTGGCTTCAACCCTCGAGCCCCCGCACCCAGCAGGTGGGCAGGGGGGGTGGCAGTGGGTGGGGGCAGAGCAGGGCGCTCCCCGGGCTCTGGATGAACGGCAGAGGAACCGAGGGATGCCGACAGCCGGGACCAGGCGGCTGCAGGGAGAGCGGTTGGTGGGGGTCTGCTTCTGGCTCCCCAGCGTTCGGGACTGGGTGAGGGATTTTCGAACTGTTTTATTTGATGCTGGGGGTGTTTTTACAGGAGCCTGGAAGTGAAGGTAAAGGATGCACGTTGGCTTAATAAGCCCAAGCGGTGGGCTGCCGGGAGATATGGCCAGGACGGCAGCCTCCAGCCCTTCCCTGTGCGCGCTGGGGGATGCCCAGGGCACGGGGGCTCTTGCTCTTATGGCTTGGCTAAGGGAATCAAGGCAGAGAAAACATGGACAACCCTCGAACGCCACGCAGGACGCAATCGTCCCCGCTGAAGGCACCGTGCCTCCAAAACCCCTCCTGCCCCCAGCCCTGTCCCACGGCATCACCCCCAGCCCTGCCGCCGCCGTGCCCACGGGTGCCCGCGCCAGCGGCCAGGGCAGATGTGCAGCAGCGTGGGCAGCCCAAGGAGAAAGTGGGGGCTCTTGGCAACTCTGCCTTTTGCTTTCAGCCTCGCCCTCTTGCTATTTATCGGTGACTTTTGTCCTTGGCCAGCTTAGCGGCTGAAAGGGGCTGTATTATATCACATGTAGGCAGCTCCTGGGGGGAGAGGGCCGCGCTTTCTGCTGGAACAAAGCGCGGGTTGGCTAATTCCCCTCTCCTCCCGCAGCACCCGGGTCCCATCTGGTTGACACAGTTTGCTCCAGTGTCTCCTGCTATTAAGCCCCCACTTGCCTCCTTGAATCGTTCATGCTCCCCCCGTCCCTGTACCCTCGGCCTCTTTTTCTTGCTTTATTTTTCATTTTCCCCAAAGCCGGGTAGAACTTGCTCCGTGGAGTGATGTCAGATGTGTGCAAAGCAGACCAATAAAACCTAATGCATCCCCTTCTTTGTCTGCCGGCCTCTCCAGTGCCTAACATTTTCCACTCAGAAAGCCACTTAAAACACATCAGCAACAATCCCTCACAAAACAGCCACTTGTTGGCTAATTGTGCCGAGGACCTGCGCACGCCGCATAGCGCTTTCCTGCCAAGGAGGGTCTAATGCTGCCGGGGGCTGGGGCTCCCTGCTGAACAGAGGATAATGGGGACCCTCAGCATCCACCAGGATCGTCCCTGGGGTCTCAGCTGCTCCCCAGGGTTTGGTGGGGTGGAGATGTGGGATGGGAATGTTTTTATTCCCTTGGCCTTGGGTAGGTCCGGATCGGCCGGAGAGGATGGTCGCAGAGCCGGGAGCAGGGCTCAGCTCAGGACCCCGCTTTGCAGCGGGATGGACAAGCAGCGGGACCCAGCAGAGCTGCCTGGAGCAATCTGTCCTACCTGCTAACTCCTGCCCGGGCAGGAAAGCAGGCAGGCACGCTGCCGGTGGGATAGGAGCTCGGGAGCAGAGGAGGAAGGTGCTGGCACCCCACTGGGCCAGTGACTTTTTGCTGGGTACCTGTGATGCTGGGGTGATGGCTTTGTGTCTGAGGGCTGAGAAGAGCTGGCTGCCCCATGCTGATGGGACAGAGCTCCCGTGCAGCTTGGAAGGATGCCGATGGGTTTCACTGGAGGGGATGGAGACCCTGACACGCATTGGAAGGCAGATAGGGTGAAAGTGAGAGATGCTCCGTGATGGGAAGGAGGCAGAGGGGCTTGGACCTTTGCCTAATGGAGAAGCATCCAAAAATCCCTCCCCAGGGATCCTTTGGGCCCTTTGAGATGGGGGAGAAGAGATCAGTGGGTGGTTAATCTCCCCCTTTGCATCCCAGGAGCGAGAGCATCCCTCTGCCCAGCCCTCTGCCGAAGAGGGCCCCCCAGCATGCCCGGCCTTCCCCACCAGCAGACAGACAAGTGCGTGGAGTAGCTGCATTTCTTTTTCTGCAGAAAAACTCCGGCAGCTTTTCCTGCTGCCACCCCCGGCATCCCGGGGAGCATGACCAGAGCTGCGTGTCGTCAAGGCAGCCTGGTCTTGCGGGGGAACTGTCACACCTTTTAGCTTAAAACTGTCTAATCCTACCCTGGTTTGGGGCTAATTTGAGGCAGGCAAGGAGGTTCAGTGCCAGAGCTGGCAGCCAGCGGTAGCGGGAGGCTCCCGGCGGGTGCTGTGCCGGGCAGGCAGCCCAGAGCCCTCCCGGCAGGTACCGTGCTGCGGAGCACACCTGCCCGCGCTCACCTGCCTGCAGTCACCTGCCTGCTTAAATGTCACACAAGCAGAGCAGCATGGGCAACCCGGCCAGAGCGTGGTCCGGCATTTTGCTTTCCCCGCAGGGAGCCACGCTGCTGCCCGCTCCGGCTCGGTTCGGTGACCAGGCTGAGCCTCTGACGCGCTGCCCCGGCCAGCAGCAGCCAAGCGATGCGGAGGGAGCTGCAGGCAGCTGCCTCCTTTTCCCAGCGCCTTGCTTTGCCGCCAGACCCGGCACGCCGCAGAGGGTCGATGGGGGACCCCGCGGGCAGGTCGGACCCCACGCCGGCCACACACCTGGGCAGCGAGCGGGTGCCGGGGGAAGAAGGGGTTAAGCTGAGCCAGCGCCGGCAGAAATCAGAGGATTACAGGTTTGTTGCCGGACTGTCCCATCTGTCACCAGCACAAAGACGAGCCCTGTCTCGGGCTAGGCTGTCAGCGAAGAGCCCACCACTACATTAGGACTCCATTAGGGGAGACTGGCGGTGGGAAATGGCAGCTGTCAGGGCACTATCATTTCTCCTGTAATTCCTCCCGCTCGCTTCTCAACTGCACTTAAATAGCAGGTCTACCCACTGGGCCAATTTTGCATTTTCCTCCTCCCGCTGCTCCTCTTCTTTCTTTAAAGCCGCAGCTCCCTGGGCCCCTTCCCCAACAGCCTGCCGCGGCTGGTGCCGGTGCTGCCCGTGCCTGCCCATGGCATCTCCGCAAGGAGACGGGCTCACCGGCGTTGGCAGCATCCCGACTGCCAGGGCGGCTGCTGAGCTGCAGACATGCCAGCCCAGTCTGCACCAGCACCGGTGGGCTAAGCGACGGGTCTCGCTGACTCCTGACCTTGGCATAGGGAGAAGGGGAGGTGGGTTACGACCTCCAAGGGTGGCTTTTCCCTGGACAGCATCCTTCCCGTCTCCCGTCATCCGGGACTCTCTCCAAGCTGGTGAATGTTTCCTGGTCTGCGCTGCCCTTGCCCAAAAGCCCGGCTGCCCGTGCAGGGCTGGCACCGCTCCGCCAAGGGGGACGGGGTGGGCAGGACAGCAGCCAGCCAGCGGGGCCGGGGACCGTCTCTGGTGACCGTGGGCTGGGCCAGAGCAGGGTTTTTTCCCTCCAGCCACCAAATCTGCCCAATCTTTCAGTGCCTCCTGGGCTGCACTCCCTGGTGCAGTCACGGCCACCTTGGGGTGGGATGCTCCCCCGGGCGCCACGCGGTCCCGGGATCCATCTCACCATGGCATATCTGACCTAGGGATAAAACCATGGACAACCAGGTTCCCTGATGGGACAACATCACCTGGAAACTCTCGGGACCTGCAGAGAGCACCTGCTCCAGGAGGAGCCTCGGGGAAGCATCTTAGCATGGGGGGGGGACCCGTCTCACAAGCCACGTGTTCGCTGGGGGTGTCCATGCTCACATCTCTCCCGAGAGCCCCCGGGGCTGCCCGCACCCTGTCCTGCCCTCACCGCGTCTCCTGCCGGACCCGGTACTGCCGGCGTGCCGGCGCTCCCCGCGGAGCCTCCTTTTCCAGCGGGGGATCAAAACAAACACTTCTGTGGGGAAGTGCATTGCAGTGGTGCTCGAAATAAATAACTAATTTCTCCCTACATGATCTCAAGGAGCCGGAGAGGCGTGAATAGCAGGGCCTGGTGTCGGGCTGACTGGACTCCCCGGTGCGGTAATTCAGAGGATGACAAACATAAGCCAAAGAAAAATGTTGAAAAATGGGCACTTCCCGCAGCCCTGAGCAAAGGAGCTATTGCAGGGTTTGGAAATAACGAAGGCAAAAAGAAGGAGAGGGGGGAATTTTCTCATTGAGACCAAGTGAAGTGCCAAACAAGCTGCTATTATGGTGGCTTTGAGAGGCACAGGGAGGGGGTGATGGAGAGGAGAGCAGGGGGAAGGAGAGGAGGGAGGTGGGGGAGAAGAGAGGGAGAGAGGGCTGGAGGAAGGGAGAAGGGTGGGGGACACGGGGACGAGGGGGACGCAAGGAGCCAAAGGTGCGAGGTGACGTGGGGGAGACGGAGAGAGGACCAAGTTGTGTGATGGCGGCAGGGCCACTGCGTGCCAGCGCCCTGTCCCTCACCCTGGGTCCCCCGCATCTCCCCATCCATCCCCCACCCTGGTTCCCAGCCACCTTCCACCCCCCGCACCCACCACCACCAAAAGGGAAAAAAAAAAAAAAAAAAAAAAAAGAGATGGAAAGAAGGAAAACAAAATATCTACAGTTGTCGAGACAAGGGGAGAAAAATAGAGGCAAACATCCATAATTTTCTCTGTGGGGCTTTGCAGTAATTGAGCCATTTGGATAAAAATAAAGGCAGCAGGCCCTTTAGGTAAGAGGAGCTTTTGCAATCCAAGAAGCCTGAATTATGCGCCTTGTATCACTTGAAACCCCCCACCCCATCACCCCCCTCCGCCTCCCCCATGCGACACCAAACCACTTTCCCTTTTCTTCTTCTTCTTTTTTTTTTTTTTTTCCTCCTCCTTTTTTAAGTACCCTGTCAAACGGCGTCCGACGAGAGGAGAATTTCAGCTGTCACAACTAATTTCAGCGCGTGTGTGTGTGAAGGTGTGTGTGGCTCGGGCGGGGGGAGGCGGGTGATGGAGGCGTAGAATCACTCCTTTTTTTTCCTTTTTTTTTTTTCCCTTCAAAAGGAAGATTTACATCAGAAATTTGTTTCTAGAAGTGTTTAAGGCCTGTAATTTCTTTCTTTTCAATTGCTGCCTGATGTCTTCTTCTCTCCGGGCTCCCTCCCGGCTGTCCCTGCCCATCCAGCTCCAGGGCTCGCCATCACCCTCCCGGCAGCCTGGTCCCTCGGCCCCAGTCCTGCCCAGCACCAAGGAGGTTCATCCATCTCTTGTCAGGGCTTGAGACTGCCAAAATTGGCTCTCACAGCCCCGAGCGCCGCGCTGGGTCTGGCAGCGGAGCCTATGGCTTCTCTCAGCCGGCGTCCCGGCGCCGGGGGCTTTAGGCTTCAGATTTGTTCACCTTTTTTTGCAGCCACTTTGAGGCTGGCGTTAGCTGGAGGGTCACGGGGCGAATCCTGCTGAGGACAGGGCACCCCCGAGAAACGAGTGGGGCCGTCAGGGTGATCTCCCCACTCGGGACCTGCCTGGGGAAAGGGGCAGCTGGGGAAAGGCTGGTGCTGAGCCTCTTGGGTCTTCCCGGCCGGGGTTAGGAGGGGGAAAATGTCCCTGAATCCAGCAAATTCTCCAGGCTGTTTGCAAGAGAGGAAGAAGCAAAGCCCTGGGCATGGCTGGAGAAGTTGCCTCCACCATGGTCGGAAGATGATGGGGTGGCTGCGGTGATACAGATCATCTTAAAAATCCTTCCCCTATGGGCTGTCTTCCTTTCTCCTACAATAAATGGGCTTTTTGCTTAAGAAAATGATCCCGTCTTCTGAAAGGAGGAAAGGCTGGTGCTCAGCAAGCCCACTGGTGTAACGTAGGTGACCAGCAGCAGACTGTGCATGCCAGTGAAGAGACGTGTTCCCTGCTCTTGGAAAGCCACCAGATAATTTCATCGGCCTCAGCAATTCCTGCCTACTCATGTAGGCGCAAATGAGATGCATAAAACTGGAAAGAGCAAGAAACAGCTGAGAAGGAACGCAACACAACTTGGGTCATAGTCTGAATTTTTCATTTAATACTCGGTGGCTTTGGGAAATGGGGTCTGGGCTCAGTGAAACTTGGACTATTCCAGGCTCGGTGCGCAAACCCAGCCACGGCAGGAGCTGGCTGCAGGCTGCAGTTTGGGAGGTAACACCTCTCACCCGCTCACGCAGCTGCACTTTGGGGCGGGGGGGTTAGGTCAAGGCCCCCCCCGTGCTGCCAGGCTGTGGGGGGGCCGATCGCCGGGCCTGGCCTCCCACCACCGACCCCCTCCGTTTTTGCTCCGGGGTCCCGCCGCCAGCCGACAGAGCTGACACCCGCTGCCTCTTGTCCCTTCCCCGTGCCGTAAGCCGTGCCGCCATCCCACGGCAAGGCGTTGCTCGTATCCCGGGGGATACGTGAACGCTCAAGCCCACAGCAGGCGCGCAGCCCGACGTGAGAGGGTCTGTGCCTGGGCAGCGGGTTGGGTGACAGCCCTCGTGGGACACCCCCAAAAAGCACCGCCGTTGCCCAGATGTCCTGGGCCGTAAGGGCCGGGCGGGGGCCGTGCAGCAGCACCCCGCTCGAGGAATAAGCGTCGCGCGTTCTTTGCGTGAAGCCTTGGCTAACTGGTCCTTGTCCTGGAGCTCCGGTTCTCGGCGGAGCAGGGCAGAGCTCTCCGGAGCACGCCGGCACCCCGCGTCCGGGAGCTTCGTGCAAGGCGTCACGAACGCCACGGCGGCATCCAGCCACGGAACGCGGTCCTCAAATACACGCAGGAAAACGGGCAGGGAAGGGACACCGTGGGACGGTGCGTCTCCACCGAGGGTGTTGCTGGTGGGGCACCTCTGCGGCCTTTGCCACGGCGGGGACGGACGGGATGGCACAGGCAGGCACGGGATGGGACAGGCAGGGGCTGGCAGGGGACAGGCTGGCAGGGGACAAGTCTGGCAGGGGCCGGCCCAGGCAGGGATGGGACAGGCAGGGAGAGGCAGGGGCTGGCAGGGGACAAGTCTGGCAGGGGCCGGCCCAGGCAGGGATGGGACAGGCAGGGAGAGGCAGGGGCTGGCAGGGGACAGTCTGGCAGGGGCTGGCACAGTCTGGCAGGGGACAGTCTGGCAGGGCCGGGCTGTCAGGGATGGGACAGGCAGGGACAGGCAGGGGCTGGCAGGGGACAGTCTGGCAGGGCCAGGCTGTCAGGGATGGGACAGGCAGGGCCAGGCAGGGCCGGGCTTGCAGGGGACAGTCTGGCAGGGCTGGGCTGGCAGGAGCTGGCAAGGGACAGTCTGGCAGGGGCCGGCCCAGGCAGGGATGGGACAGGCAGGGACAGGCAGGGGCTGTCAGGGGACAGTCTGGCAGGGGCCGGCCCAGGCAGGGATGGGACAGGCAGGGACAGGCAGGGGCTGTCAGGGGACAGTCTGACAGGGCCGGGCTGTCAGGGATGGGACAGGCAGGGACAGGCAGGGGCTGGCAGGGGACAGTCTGGCAGGGGCTGGCACAGTCTGGCAGGGGACAGTCTGGCAGGGCCGGGCTGTCAGGGATGGGACAGGCAGGGCCAGGCAGGGCCGGGCTGGCAGGGGACAGTCTGGCAGGGGCTGGCACAGTCTGGCAGGGGCCGGCGCAGGCAGGGATGGGCCAGGCAGGGCAGGGCCGGGCTGGCAGGGGCCGGGCTGGCAGGGGCCGGCGCGGCGGTCCCGCTCCGGGCCACGGGGCTCCCCGGCGGCCCCCGCCCCCGGGGGCGCCCGGTGTCGGGGGTCCCGCGGGGCGGGGCAAGGGCTCGCCACGCCCACCCCTGCGGCGCGTGAGCGGCCGTGACGTGCGGCCCGACCACCCCCCAACCTCCTCCTCCTCCTCCCGGTCCCGCCCCGCCGCGGCGCCCCCGCCCCTCCCCGGCCCACTTCCGGCGGAAGCGGGGGGCTCTTTCCCTTTCCGGGTGCGGGTCCCCGGGCGGAGCGGCGGGACGGCGCGGCGGCGGCGGCGGGCGGGCGCGGGGCGCGTGTCATGGCGGAGCTGGCGCAGGGGCAGAGCGCGGCGCCCGTGGGGATCAAGCCCGAGGGGTTCGTCGACGCTCTGCACCGGGTCCGGCAGGTAGGCGCCGGCTGGCGGGCCGGGGGCGGGAGGAGGAGGCCGCGGGGGCGCCGCTAGGCCGCGGGGCTGAGGCGGGGCGCGGAGCCGCCGTGAGGGGCAGGGCCGCGGCTCCGCTGCCCCTCTCCCGGGAGGCCGGAGCCGGCGGCCCCCTCTCAGGAGCTTTCCACCCCCCCGGGGCTGTCGCCGGCTGGGGGGCGGACGGGCTCCGGGGAGGGGGGCAGGCCGGCGGCGGCGGGGCTGTCTGACAGTTCCCTCCGGCGCGGGTCGCGGCCGGGGCTTGTGACACGGCAAAAATGGTGCTCTGCGGGGAAGGAGGCGGTCTGCAGCCTGCGGGAGCTCTCGTCTCCTCTTGCTCTTTGCAGTGGGTGGGTGTGAGCTTAACGTGGATTCGTTTTTTAAACGAGGCCTTCGTGGTGCTTTAGCCTGATCGATAGAAACCCTGGCAGAGGGGGGAGCTTTGCATTCCCTCCTGGGAGGGAGAGTGCTCCTCAAAGGAACCTCTGAGCTTACACGGGGCTAAAGTGGAAACTTTTAGTGAAAGCGCCCAGACCTGCAGAAATCAACACCCTCGTCTTCAGTACAGGATATTCCAAGTGTTTGCGCACTCCTCAGTTTGCGGAAAGTGGCTCCAGAAACAAGAAGCTGCTGCTGGCAGTGCAGGTTTTGTGACTGTTCATCACATCTCTTGTTCCGTGTCTGTCGCAGGCGTTTATTCCATCTCTGAACCGGTTGCGCTTTACTTGTGCTTAGTAGCTGCACCTTAACAAGATGCAATGCAGCTAAATACTAGGACTGCAGCCCAACTGGTGCTTAAAGACCCTGACTTTATTCTTTCCAATGTTACAGGCCAGGTGGGAGAAATCTCCTTCTGTTGCCCAGACTTGCTTTTCTCATTTCACTGGGAAACTTCTGAAGAAACTAAGCTGGACCCTAAGACCTTTCAAGCGATTGCTCTAATGGAACTTAAGTGGCTTACCGTCACTCGCGGCTCACTTGTGAATCAGTATGGCAGCAAGTCAGCGTTCTGTGCGGTCTTCAGCGACCCGTACAGCGGCACTTGCTGTTCTAGATGAACACCCTGCACCTTCCCAGAGGAGATCACGAGCTAGTCTGCTCTTCGGTCGTTGATTTCTTTCTCAGCATAAGTAGTACAGTAGGCGAGTTGCCTGTTAGCTGCCTCCTGGATGAGGCCACGCGTCGTCTTTTTCAGCGGCTAACAAAGCGCTGTGGCCTTGGTGGTATGTGATGTCTGAAAGCTTTGCTGTTAGCCCAGGGTTATCTATTTGATGCAGTTAAATTGAGAGGTGTTGCAGCTGTGTTTGTTTTGACCTGGTTGTCTTTACCAAAGGCCTCTTCTTGCAAAAACATCTCGTTGAATATCGGATAATATTATCGCCTGCTAGCAGATGAATACTCTTTGAATAACCTGTTTATGTAGAAGAAAATAATTATTTGCCGGTAAGTTGCAGCTTGTTGAAATTATTTTGTGAGTATGTTGAAAGTGCCACAATACGTAGCACTCATCTGTTCAGTAATAGGTTAAATGTGAAAGTGGGATGCCTTGGACGGTATTAGGCTAAAATATAGCATGAACTGAAAATTGATCTGAATCGGTGTTGAGTGGTTGCTGTCATCATGTTTGTAGCGTGAATCTGTGAGGCACCCTAACCCACACGTGAAGGACATGGAATATTAAACAATTCTGTAACCTAGCTGTGCTCGCTTACTCTGATCTTGCTGTTCTTAAGTTCATTATACTTGAAAGAATGTGTTGGGTTTCTGTGAGTTAACTGGAGTTAGTCTGAACTGGAAGATTTCAAAATCTTCCCAGCTGCCAACTTCAGGTCAGGCGCTGCAGCGTAGCAACCTCACTGCTATCTTTCACGCTGGAAGCAAGTGTGTTGAGAAACGTGCGCTCTGCACATGTTCATGGGAGCGCAGTGGCCTACATTTTTGTGCAGTGAGTTGTATGCTGCCTGTTGAATGTGATTTTTTTCCATTAGTGTTTGTGGGATGAAAAGAATTGTTGGCAAGTGCTAAAATATTTCCCCCCCTGCAAAAGTACTTGATTTAATCTAGTTCCGTAGAGGCTTTGTAAGGGAGTAGGTAGTCTTTTCCTGCACAGAAGGGCAGGACTAAATTGTCACTAGTAACTTGTTACCAAATGTGAATGAAGATGGTCTTAACTGCTCAGTGGATGGATATTTACCTCACCACACAAGCAATCTGTGATAGAACTCCTGGCTGAGAATCAGGTGGGATGTAAAGGCAGTTACATCTAATGCTTTTCTGGAGGTGATGGCAGAGCTTTCACGCAGTGTATTTAATGTTGTGTTTGCCTGAACTATACTGATCTGGTACGTAGATGTCAGCTTTTTTACTGCTTCTGGCCAATGCTGCAGCCCTTTCTGAATATTAGTTTTGCTTTAAGGGGGAGAGTGAGCAGAGGAAAAGAAATAAGTTGTAGTTCTTGCATCGTAGGTTGGTATGGCATCCCTGGCTTGACACTTGAACTCTTTTGAGGTTTAATCTTACACTTAAGACTAGTAATCAAATTTACTAGGTTCAGTTCTCAAGAGAGCCATAACACTCTAATCAGGCTGTGGAATACAGTGCTTAGTTATTAATAACTTAACTAATTCAGGACAGGGAAGACTTTCCTGATCAATCACAGTAACTGCATTCCTCAAAGTCACTGGGATGTGAGATGACATGAGTCAGAAATCTGGAATACCTTTGAAAGAAATGACTTGTACATTGCTTTCAGTGTCTGTGCTAGACTTGCTTGGATTTTTTGTGGACTCTTAAATATTTGAGATGTATCAAAAATTACTTTTTCAAGTGAATGCTGGGGCTTTGAGATGGTCTGTCCTGCATCTTCTGCACCACGCCTCAAGTGAGTGGATTATTTTATGGTTCATAGGTGGTGCCTGATTTGTCCATCTGTTCAGCTGCTCCTAGGCAGGGTGGTTTTTCTTCTGTGGCATTTTGGGGGGTGGGCATAGGATATTTGCTCCCCTTTTGAGTAATGGGATGAGAAAAGCAGAGCTGCCTGTACTTTGGACAAAAATGGATTTCTATCAGACTGTCCTTGAATCTTGTTCTTATTGACAAAACAGCGTCTTGCTTGGTTCCTACCTTCTCCTGTTCTCCTTGGCAGTCTCATTTTCAGTACAACACATACGTTTGCAGCACTTACTGGTTCCCTCTTCTTACATGTGCTATTCTTCTTGTAACCTGCCATATGTACTGTCTGAATCTGTATTTTTGGGAATGCTATGAAGAGTAAGGGCTGTGGCTTGGTAAGCCTGTAGCATGCCATCTTGGTACCTTGGAAGTGGATGAATATCCTGAGACTTACTGAGAGTCAACAGGCTGTATGTTTAAAATCCCTTTCTAACTTCTAATTTCCATGGGGATGGAGGGGTCTTAAGACTCAATGTTTCTTTATCCCCTTGCAGAGTACTTTTTCAGATCATCCTCAAATAGATTTAGGGCTTTGCAGTTACTCTAGTATTTAGGAAAGCCACCTGTGACGTGAAACTCTAAATGGTTGTGGATGGCTTCGCTGCTTCCTACAGAGCTCTGGAGAAATGTCTGGCACGCAAACTCGAGTATTCTGCTCAACGAATGGGAAGAGTAGCAGAAACACTAGAATTGTCTGAAGGGTGAGGTGACAGCACCTTACTGTTTTGTATCATGCTAATACCTAGAATTAGTGATTTTATCGATTGCTGTTCTTTTGCAGGACAGCATGGAGAGATTCTTCCCAGAAGCTAGGCCCTTTCTCTTGAAAGCGGAATTCTGGAAATATTGGTGTTTGAGTCCTGCTGTGTCTAGCAAAGAAGCTTCATATTTAAAAGCAGTTTGGTATTACACCATTTTTAAAGGGTGTTAAAGGTATAGGAGGACAGAAGTGCAAGGTATAGGAAAGCATGTATCCCTCACACAACTTTATAGGTTTGTTTTTCTTGGCTTTACCATTGCAGTTTGTAGTTCAGGTTTGTGTTATGTCCTTTAAAGTGCTTTTTGGAGAGCTTTATTTTGGGGAAATTAGGTGCAGAAACAGTTCTGTGGTAGTGATGTTTTTTTCCAGTGTATTTCAGAGCTTATTAATACAGATGTGTTGGGTTTAGAAAAAAAAACAAAAGGAAAAAAATGAAGACTGGCATACAGCAGGACAAAAGCAGTGGCTAGCAGTACATTACTCAAGGTCATTTAGTCAGATAAGGGCTAGGTCTGCTTACTTTTGCTGTGTTCTAACTTTGTGCTTATCTCCCTGCTGAAGCTATAGTAGAAACTGAGGTTCCCATTTTAAGTTGAACATAAGAAGTTAAAATGTATTTTAACTGCTGTGTCTACTTAAAAAGCTCAGCTCTTAATTTTGCAGGGTATTTTTTCCTGCTGTAGTGAGGTGGCGTGTGGCCTGCCTATAATCCAGTGGCAGCTGGGAGGCTTTAGAGACAAGGGTGCAAGTTTAAATAAAGGAGGGCGGGGGGGGAAGAGGAAAACATCCCAAAATCTGATAATGTAAAAATTGCTTTGACTCTCTTATTTTGCCCTTTACTTGGAGCGTTCTGTGCCAGGGCGATAACTGTGGTAAGCATGAGTAGAGGTTTGCAAATCTCTCCTGCTCTGGGAGTGGACAGCCTTAGTGTTGGTGATCTGTTCATGCACGCCTTTGTGCTTCATGCTGGCTTCCTTTTGTAGGCCAGCTTCTGCTATCTGGACTATTTTTTTTCTTTCCCTTGAGCATGTGGTGTGTGATTTCAGCTCCAGACTATCAGCTAGCAGTTTCCACAACTTATAGCTTTTTTTTTTTTTTCCAAGTAAATAACTACTAACAGAAACAGAGTTCATAAAGGGCATGTTAAAATCAAATGTTCCAAAACATGCCAGGGTATGTTGTATGTGACACTCTTCCTTTTGGCGTATGTTTGTAAGTTGTTATGTGAAAGCTGTTAGTAGATTGTTATAAAATATATTTTTAAATTTATTTTTCAGCATTGAAGTAGGCAGGAAACATCTATGCTCTTTGTACCTTCATTTAAATCCTCTGCATCCCAAATGGAAGGGGAAAGCATGTGGGCAAAGGGCTGGAACCATGGATGCAGTACAGTCTTCAACAAAAAAGCAAGGCATCACCTGACACTCCCTAGTATCGAGTGGACAAGGGGTAGTCTGTGTTAATGCTTTCCGAATCAGATTTCTATGGACCTATTAGTTTTTGGAGATGTTGATATACAAGGCACTCATCATCAAAGCTTTGCTACATGATCACTGTGCTGGTCCTGCAGGAAGACTATTCTCTAGCTCCTGGCATTTGTGACACAATGAAGTTGTTGACTTTATAAGAGAGGACAGGATGGAATGGACTGTGAGAAGAAAATGGTCAAAACTTGCAGCCCTTTTCATGCAAGGCATTGAAGAGAATGTTTTCTATTCTCTTTCTAAATGCAGGGCCCTCAATCTTTCAAGATTATTTCAAATAGCTTTTTTTCAGTACCCTGTGGTTCTGAATCTTGGGCAGTTGTTTATTCTACTGCAGCAACTGATGGTGTCAACAACCAGAGTTGCTGTAGATGTCCTTCTGTTGCAGTAAAACTCAAATTTTAGAAACACAAATTTTAGTTATATTTTGTCATTTGCCCTTGTCTTCATTTAAAACATATCTGTGTAAAATGCTCTTTCATCTGTTCCTGTTGCTTATTCTCTGGTGAAATCCCAGAGTGGCATCAGACTGCTGGTAGAGATCCTGTTCAGTGATTTTCTTTTTGCTGGAAAAGGAAGCAAAAGCTGTAGAATACACCGTGCTTTATATTTGTTCTGTAACTACTTTGTTCTGCACTTGCTTATTATAGCCAAGTACTTTATGTAGGCAAGGGGTGCTGTGAGACCGCAACTTGCCTGTCCCTGAAGGGGGTGTTAACTTGGGTGCAGCACTGAAGCAATGCACCTGTAAGTTTCTAGAGTGGGCTTACATCAGTTAGCTTGGAGAGCAGGTGAAAAAGTTTGCTTCTGTTAGCATCCATCTGTATAGATGTCTCCCAAATGTCATTAGAGATGAGCTTAACTTTTCACTTTTATTAAGTGGTGGTAGGTCTCTCTCTCACCTAGTTTATTTGCTTACCGTAGTCCCCTTACTGTGACACCTGACTGTCTCCTCTTTCCTGTAAATATCCTCATGCATCCTGGCTTGGCAGGGAATGGCAGTTACCCATCTAAGAGATGGAACCAGAGGCACAGGCAGCGTTGGTCGTGTTCATGCTGTATTGACCACTGCAGGAAATTGAAACTAATTCTGGGCTAATAGTTTGCCCACTGGCTTATTCTTCGTACAGTAAACACAGGGTGATCCAGTCTCTTTGACAATGAGTTCCCAAACCTGTCCTTGTGCTGTATATTTTCACATTCTTCTCCCTACGCTCCCCGCACTGATGTGCGCGTATGTTTTTCCATGTATCTGTATATGCGCGGATGCAGGAGGAAGCATGTGTCCTCCTACATGCCTATGGTGGTGGCAGCTTCTCCAGGACAAAGCTGGTGAGCTAGTTTGAACTCTCATCTTTGCAAGATTTAGCTTGTCAGCTGTCCATTGAGTGAACAAACCTGAATATAATATTCCAGGGGGGTAAATACCTACTTATGATCAGGAAGAGGAACTGGGTAAATAAGATCTTAATTAAACAAATATTAAAAGCAAGCAGAAATTGTTTACCTTACAAATGAAGCACTGCTGTCTTGGAACTGTTATAAAGCTACCTGTATAGTAAATAGCTGAGAGAAGATTGGACTGGGGTGAATGCCTTATTGGAAGAAAGAGTGTTCAGCTGTGATGGCTGAAATTTCGGGTATGTTAATCATGCTTTTATCCCCTGTTTTTATAGATTGCTGCTAAAATTGGAGATATTCCTCACTTGAATAATTCTACAACACTTGTGGACCCATCAGTCTACGGTTATGGGGTGCAGAAACGGCCACTGGATGACGGAGGTAAGCTGGCTATGATCAGTCAATCTTGTGGATGCAGCTCCTGAAGTTGTATGTATCTATGGAGGCAGTAGTCTGCTTTAAGGACAGAAATCAATGCATCTTTCTGTGTATAGAAATTTTATACAAGATTCCCTGTGCTGTTTAGTCTTATCTAGATAGCACAGCGCTCCTAGGCATTAGTAGTATTAATGTGAAGCAGTTCTTTCTTAGTTCATGAACTTTGGGAATTGGCAAATGAACTCTGTGATTTAAAGCTTGTTCTATGGTAGCTGGGGGAGGGATGGACCTGCTTATTGGGACTGTGCTGGAGCCCATGTATAGAGTACCAGATGTACGTAGTAAAGCTGTTCTTCCCTGATGACCATTATTTTCTAAGAGCAGGCAGTGTATAGGGACAGTATTACATGTGCTCCTTTCCATGTGTAGCAGTGGTCACAGCACAGTAGTTGAGTCGCTGTCAAGAGTTCTGATTGCTTTGTACGGGAATTTTCAGGAGAAAGGGTATTGATGCAAGTTAGAAGGAAACTTCCCGTATTAGGCTTAGTTTTCATCATTATTCTTTGAGAATTCTTAAATCTCTGAAGCATGTAACATTGGCCACAGCCAAAGAATAATTTACTGGGTGGACCATATTTGTTAACTGTAATGAGTTAATATTGTATGAAGTGTTACAATTTTAAAATAAGTTATTAGTTTCTTATCTTATTGGGAACAATGAAAATGTTAGAACAGGTGTTTTCTTTTTTACAAATCTAATGATGTGCACTGTTACAAGAAGTGTTTAAACTGTATTATCTGCTTCTGGATAGATGCAAAGAGCTCACCTTTTCCTGTGATTGGTTATTAAAAAAAAAAAAAAAGTGGCTATGTCTTCCTTTTCCTATTTCCTCTAGTATTTTTGCTGACACAGGTAGCCCTGCAGAGTGATTCTCTCCCCCACAGATATCTTCAGGAGTACTGAGGAGATAAGCAAAGCTGCTGCCTAGCACTTCGTTTTGAAAATAATTTTTTTCTGTCTGATGCAAAGACTGAAAATACTGCACGTCTGCTTCTCATTCTGAAAAAACGTGCTGGAGCATGGGGAGAAGTTTCTTTCATGTGGAGCCTCTGGCTTGCTACCATTACTGTTTTCTGAACACATGCCACCACCCACTTTGTTCTCTGGTGTTGGCTCTATTTGAGCAAGAGGTTGCTGCTCCTTTGTTTTGGTGTTTTAGGAAAGAATGGGTTTATCTGGCTGAGCCCTTGCGCCTTATATCTCAGGCTGGAGCATCACTATGTCTATGAGAAGCCAGATGCCTGGTATTACTGGTATGTGTTGGTTTCTGTATGGGAAGGTGCTCGGCTGTCAAGCAGGCTGTTCAGCATTGAAGAATGCTGAACAACTTTGAGCTGTGTTTGAATAGCTTAGGTAAGTGGCTATATGTGAAAAAGAATAAAAGTAGCCTTCTAGGAACTAGTCATTCATAACACTAGTCCTGCCTATTTCTTTCACTGGTTCATCACACTGAACTGAGAAATCTGACCTCTTGACAAAATGGGTTTTTATGAACTTTTAACTCGTGAAATGGTTGTAGTGCTTAATGACAGCGCAAGTTAGACTTTGTACTTAAACTTTTACTGGTGAGCCCTATTACTTGCTGAGCCTTGTTTGTGTTGACACAAACCGTGTCAGTACAGTTGCAGTCTGGGCTATAAATGTATGTTGCTGCTGGCTTCTTGTGTTGTGATAGATAACTTCATGGAGCAGGTATCGTTCCTGGGAGAGCCTTCCAGAGTGGCTGTACACCTGACTTGTATTGGCAGTTCTTCTGCTGATGTAAACACCTATGGGTGTTTGCTCACCCTGTAGTTCAGCACTGGCCCTTGTCTGTAACTGTTTTTAAAGTAGCTCCAATGCTGTATTTGCCCTTGGGTTGTTCATCTGTAGGTTTTACAACTTTTCTCCAACTCTCTTCCCAAAAATCTTATCTGTGAGATCCTAGAGAAGAGAAATTATGGAAGTAATATTTTAAAGGGCTAGAATTTCACAAAGAAACAGGACTTGTCAGGGTAGGAGCAAGGGTTGTATTGCTTCTTTCAGCTTTGGTCATCTTGGGGTTTATTCCTAATGGCATTAGTAAGTCCTGTACTGAAATAACAATTGTGTGATGAGTTCCCCACCTAACCACGTAATCCTCCAGCGCTGGTCTTTAACTGCATACCCAGAACTGCAGCCTGGCAAAGGAACTTCTGAAGCTGCGAGTGCTTCTTGCTCTGTATTTCGTTTGTGGTATGATCCACACCTTAGCTAGTCTTAGGCTACCTGCTCTTGCTGCCGTGGCATTGAAAGTCTGTAATGCAGCTTTAGCTTTAAGCATCTGGAAGGTGGCAGTTGCTTTTAATAGGACACTTCAATTAGGAAAGCACTTCCCATTTGGATGATCTTTTAGTTCTCTGTTAGCTGCGAACAAGGGGTGTCGGGATTGCATGCCCACACTTTCTTCATTTTCTGCTTGTCTGTGAACCACAGTTGGGAAACATTGTTGTCAAGAAGAGATTATTTATGTTGTTACGCATGCTCTAGAAATTTTATAGTGTGGGGGTTTGGATACATTCTGCTGCTCTGGATAGCTTGGAAACAAATCTGGTGGTAAATCTTTTGATTGTTCACTTCTGTATACTGCATGTTCACGGCTGGGTGCAGGTCTCGCTGCTTCCTTATCCCCGTGTAGCTGTTAGAAAATTACTTCTGTTCCTAATACTCCTGAAAAAATTGGGTTCAGGGGAAGTATTTAAGGTGACAAGAAAGCTGTCTGTCTTTCAGGAAAATCTAATTCTGCCTGTCCATTTTTGTAAACAGCTGCTGGCGTGGCTGATTGATGTCAGCTTAGGAAGTGGTCTTAAGACAGGGTGACAGTGTGCTGGTCAAAACAAATTCAGCTGCTTTTAGAGCATTTCCAGGAAAAATAGGTTTGTCATAGTATTTGAAATCAGAATGTGTGAGTGCCTTTTGCACTTCCTTTAACATAACCTTCATCTGAAATGAAGAGCTGCTAGGATTGGCCCTGGTGACCTGGCCTATTGATATTAGATGGAGCTTGAGACTGATTATTTCTCTTTTTCCCTGGCTTCTTTATTTCCCCTTTCTGGAAACAACTTTAAAGTAATCCTGCAAATAGCTATAGTGCAGGGAGGAGATCAGGTTTATTTGTACTGCTTGCAGGAAGTTGTAGTTGGCATTTATATGGCCACTTGCCGCAGTTAATGTTTCTCAGCGAAGGTGAGCACTAGAGATGGGGTAAGTCTGAGCTGCAGAGAGACCTGGTGGCATCTTGCTGCTGAGGATAGATCCCAGCTCTCCTGTTAATGGCCAACGGCTGCTCCTGGCCTCCGTTCTAATTAATGGGTCCCTCTAATTACCAGCACAATTTGATAAGTTTATTTAATGCTAAATAATCCTTAAAGAAACAGCCTTCTTTCATTCAAAGGAAGCAGGGATCTAGTCTGCTGGAAAGAGACTGATCACCAGAACGTTAGCCTTTGTTTGCCCTGTTTTGGACTGCTTTGAAGACGTTTCCAGTGATATATGTAGAGTTAAGCAGCAGTGTTGCAGCTGAAGGCTGGGGCATCCTTTGAGCCTGGGAAGACAAAGATGAGAGACCTTGGAGAAGCCTCACACCCCCCTCTCTCCATCCCCTGCCTTCTCCAAGCTTCTGTGGTGCATCCAGGTACAAAGATGGCCCGTTTTGATGTAATAAAACTTGATTGTAGTAGAGCCGAGGGGCTCAAACACAACACGATCCTGTTGTATGGAATACTTTATTCTTCTGCTCCAATATGTTTTCAGTGAAAATAGCAGTGGGCAGAAGGAAATCTTACCCCTGTCTTACTGGTGATGAAAGTTAGTAGTGATGCTCCTTGACACATCTGTAGCAGCAGTATGACCAGGGCAAAAGTCCAGATCTTTCAGCAAAAGGTTTAGTGTAATACACAAAATGCCAGTGTTCTTCAAAATTGTGACTTTGCAGATCAACTTTTTTAAAATAAGGCAGTTTAAGGGAGGGGGGAAAAAGCCCATAAAGATTTGCAGTGAAGGCAGACACGAAAATTATTAGCTTTTGACCATTTAATTAAAGAAAAGCCTGGCAGTATTTAATGATGAAGAATTCAGGTAACTAATATCTCCCTTGTAGCTTTCTAAAATTTATGATGATCCCATTTTGGTTCAAAAGTATGAAATGCAACCCTGTTTCACTGCTCTCCGGGAGATGCGTTGCTCTGATTTTATTCTAGCCATGAAGATATTCTTGGCGAGATTGTATATTCCCATCATGCACATTAATTTAGTGGGAGGCATTGCTCTGTTTTATGGGGTGGAAAAAAAAATCCGCATTTGTTTTGAGTGTCTGTTAGGTAGAATTCAGTTAAGGTGAAGCCTAAAGCAGAGTGAAGAGTTATCAACCAGCAGGTGCCATTAATAGGAAATTGTGCTGATTTTATTCAGTATTTTTCCTTATTTGCAGTAAAATGACTGCAGTTACGTTAAATTGTACTCAATAGATGTAAAAGGGGGAAATATATACATGGCTTGCCAGAGTTCACCCCCCTCCCTGGTGTGAAGAGGGAGATGGTGGAACAGAACATCAGCTTTCAGTATTGCAGGGAGTGTGGTCTGCCCCAGCCCTGCCTCTCTATTAGTCCCTGTCTTTCAGAGCAAAATGGGCATGTTGGAGAAGGAATGCACCTTTAGGTTGTTGGAACTGGGAGCCATGTCATTCTTTTCTTCCTCCCCGAAAGCAGAGAGAAATCATAACTGACTTCAAGTAAATCACTCCCAGTTCTGTCCATCTGCCTTCTATCTCAGCTCTTGGAGAGGTTATCTGTGAAATATGGAAGGAATGATCTCACACATAAGTTACTGTGGCTTAATTTTTTTTTAACTAATTAGTACAATAAATATACAGTAAGGCTGATAGCTGCCTGGGGTGGTGAATGGCTTACTATGTTTGTATAGTACTTGAAATGGGTTGGAGACACTATGTTATGTACATCTAAAGCATTCTTTCCCTGACTGATTTAACTTCTAGTGCTCGTAGTTTTCCCCTAAGAAGTTGTCTTTTTCAAGTGTAGGATTATGTTACAAAATGAAGGCTCTTCGGTTCTTTGCGTGAACTTCAGGAGTTGATTATAGGATGTGTGTCTGTCTCATAATTTGTGGGCAGCGGCTGCAGTGGAACAGACTGTTAGGAGAGCTGTTATGGTGAATTGAAATGTGAAGTGGATATTTAAATACAGCCTTGTAATGTGAAGACCACTCTTTCTGGCATCTTGGGATAATGAGCGGCCTGGTCCGTGGCAAGGGCAATCCCATGCTACAGCAATAGCCACCAGACCTATTGCCTATAGTAAAAATACTCGGAGCACAGTTTGGGGCAAGATGGCGAGATTCTGAATTTGGCTGTATTTGCTCAGCCCTGCGGTAGTAGCTTATCAGCTAGAGCAAATATTCCCCATTACATCACCAACCTTTTTCAACTGCAGTATTGATAGTGACCAAATTAGAGCTTTTTATATTCAGGGTGAGAATATGCAAAGACAAATCTAACGGAGTCAATAACGCAGCAGTTGTCTTATCACTGAGCTGGGGAGAGTAATAAAATATATATGCTGTCGATATTTTGGTCCTGAACTATTATGAAGGTATTGACACGCAGCAGAAATACAGTATTGACTCTCTTTGTCTATTTTATTTGAGTAAAGTGTTTGGCCACAAACTTTATGCATTTTTGTACCGGATTTAGAGAGTGTGGGATGCATCCGCTTTCTAACCCTGCCAGCTGATTGTCAATTTATTTCAGGTCAAAGAATGTGCAGGTTGCTGCAAGGTAGTTTGAAATAGCATCTTTATTATCACAGCTCACATGTTGGCCAGTTTCATTTGTTTTGCTACTTGTGCCCTCCAGGCATGCAATATAATCTTTCAACTGGTTGTTAGGACCAAATGGTGTGGTTTTTGGCTGGTTTGCTGCAGGCAAAGTCCAGTACGAAGCCCAGCAGGGCATGTGTTCCCACTTTGCATGAGTTGGTCTAATGATATTTTCCCCATTAACGTTTGGAAGAAAGATCTAATCTGTTGGGGTTGGGGGGGGAGAAATCTGTTTGAGGGTTGTCAGCTGGGGACATAACTGCTAATCATAAATGGACCACCAACTAACATCGCAGATATGCCTGGAATGTGTGCATTCAGTAAAATGTGGTGTTTAAAAAAAAAAAAAAATACCGTTTGGGTGCCACAAGGTTACTTAACAGACCTATTCCTTTAACAGGTCTCCGTGTAAGTGGGCTCCATGGAGCACAGATAAGAGACACAGAGAGAAGTATGTGCAAGTGGTCTTTAATGCTTTTTACCTAGACTAAATCTCTGAGTCTGCTCAGCTTTTATTTTTGTTTTTAATACATACCAGTCTGCTTGAAATTTCTCTTCTTCCTCCTCCCTTCCCCCCCTTTTTCCCTTTTTTTTACTACTTTGGGCTTAATTTGGGAAGGGGGGAGGTTAGTTGCAGGGATTTGGATTTGGGCAGGCAGGATTTTCTCCCATGACTCTCAGCATGGGGAGACGCAAATCAATTCCCTATCCTGTGTTCAGCTGGACACTGGGTTATGGTGTGTGTTGATCAAGAAATCCCCTCCTGTTTTGTACCACATAACGCATTCATTTCAGCCACTGAACCTAAATTACTGTTTTGCTTTTCTTTCTTTTTTGATGAAATGGTAAGAACTCTTTTTCTATAGGGATGAAGTTAGTTTATCCGTGCTAATGCTTTGATTTTTTTTTCCTTTTTTCTTTCTCTGCCACAGTAGGTAACCAGTTAGGGGCCCTGGTACATCAAAGGTAAGCAGTGGGTTATGTTTTATTATTTATTGATCAATTCTAATTGTTTATTGATCCACCATCTGTAGTAGTGTTAGGAAGTCAGAGGTTGAGAATGTGGAGAAACTGTCAGCTTGGGTTTTCTCCAGGCTGGGGTTTCTGCTAACCCTTTAAGATTGTTTGTTGTGATGAAGAAAGAAGAGTTGACCTGAAACTTGGATTTGGTTCCTGTAAATCTGCAGGACCAAGAAGAATAAATTCTCTCCTCTCCCTTCCCCTGCCCTGGTGCGGGGCAGGAAAGAAAGAAAAAGTAAAAAAAGCTGTGGCATTTTGAGGAAAGTTGGAAGTATTAAATGGGCAGGTAGATTTTTTTTTTTATTATTATTATTATTTTTTAGTTTTGTTGGTGTAATATGACCTGGGGTGACTCCTTTGTCAAAGATGGTTTTGGGAGACTGAAGCAAGCATGATTTGTCATGCAGCATGTCTTAACATCTAATACAAAAGTAAAATTCTCATTTTTTCTTGAATCCTGCTCTTAAGGAGTTGTCTGTCTTGTTTTGGGTAGTAAGGGGAGAGCACTTCTAAAGCTAGATTCACCTTTGGGCTGATAGTGCATTTCCATCATAACCAGCTGTTTGTTGGGGGCCTCAGCAGAAAGGACAAGCAATATACATGAAGATTGTAGAACCTTCAATTTTTGATGGTTAGGTTAAAGCTAATATCCAGCTAGGGCAGCACAGAAAGGGGTGGGCAGTGTTGTCTCCTCTGCTGCTACCTGCCACCTCTCTTCTGCCAGGAGTGATGTTCATGCAGGGAATTGATTAGGCTGAAAAGCCTGAATTGGTTTCTTTCTGGTTTTGGTGGCTGGTTTTCTGCTAGGTTAGCTACTTTGTTCAGCTGCAACTGTTCCTCCAATACAGGGTAGTTGAAAATGTTGCAGTATAGGACATTTTGGCAACAGGCTGGGTTTATTGCAGGTTAAAACAACTGTAATTCTGAACCTCCCTGTAGCGAGTGAGCCTGTTCTGCTGCAGGGATGGATGGCACTTTGCTTTTGCATTGCTGCTAGTGAGCCTTGGGACAGTGGAGAGGTACTTTATCTGCAGCTTAGCTGGTGAAGTCTAATGTGTATTTTATACCTTCCCTAACTGATCTAAAGCAAAAAATGGGAAGACTTTAATGTATCTCATCACAAAACCTGCATTGAACTTATTATGCAGGGGTTTCATTGCTTTTGAGATTGCTGAACAAATTGTATATAATGCATATCTAAATATACGGAGTTTGCAAATTCCATATTTGTTGTGTTGTATTTTCTACAAGATAGAAATGGCTATGCAAAAAACCAATCGGAGTTAATTCCTTTCTACTTGACTGCGGTCAGGTCTTAAGAAATTGCTTTGGGTGATATGTTTTGAGGCAGACACACACTGAAAAAGTCCAAAGAGCAATAGATAGGGAAGTCTCGAGGTAATAAGACTTCAAAGGATAATTGAAGACAGCTTTTATAAATTCCAAGGAAAAGAATAAGGACAAGCAGGGAAAAAAATAAATCTGTGGCTATCGGAGGCAGTATTCATATCAGGATTGGCTTTGCTTAGTGTCTCTTGGCAAGAGCTTATCCAAAAGTAGTAGGCGGAGACTGTGGCTTGGAAGGTCTAGGCTAAATATTAAAGAAACTTTGCCGTTATTCTGTTAAATCTGTCTGGAGCAAGAATGACAAAAAGAGGTTCTTCCATCAGTTCCACTGAAGATTGTGGAGGGTAGACTGGACGTGTATCCAGCAGAGGAAGAAATTAGGTGACCACGAGAGGTCCCTTCCAAAACTAAGTATTTTGACTGCGAGGTGGTGTTTACTTGTGTGTGCAAAAGTCTTATGCTGTGCCTAGTTTCCACGGCAGGGACATAGTTGTCTTCCAAATTGTTCTTTGTAATGACTATTTGATTTTTTTTTTTTTTTTTTTTTTTTTTTTTTAGGGCTGTAATAACAGAAGAGTTCAAAGTGCCTGATAAAATGGTTGGATTTAGTAAGTACCTTGGATCCTTTTGATGTTTCTTGATGTGTTTTCTGTGCAGGAATGCTGTTTATTCTGACATGCTCACAAGTTTTTGTGCTTACTAGCCTTGGATAAGCCTTGTCTAATGCTGTCTTCATGGGGACCAGATGATCTGTGTTTAAAATCCAGGTGCAAACTGCATAGAAAAGCTTAGTGTCCTAGTAATAAGAACAAGACTGTGCGGTACAAGTTACTGAGAGTTTTAGTGATTCTCTCCTTTAAATTCCCACTAGCATAGTACATAAACAAGTCAAAAGTGAATTTATTTCCCCTCACTGAAGCATTTTACTTCCTTTGAGTATGTAAAACTGTGAGAGTTGACGGAGGAAAACAATGTTTAAATGTTAAAATAAGAGTTGACTCAAGGCAAGTTAAACAGAATTTAAAATCTCTCATACATATGCTGTGGGGAAACGCAACCAGCATGCATTGCTCAGATGAGAATTTTTCCTAGATTGGCATTCCTGATCTCTTTCAAGCTTGATCCTAATTTCTCTCTTCCTCTTGATGATCATTACTCTTCCTTTCAATGGCACCTCCTGCTGATGTGTTACTAGAGTGATTGCATAGACTCTTCCACTGCTAGATCTGTGTATCTCTTCCAATTTGATATATGGAGAGTAAAAAGGAAAATAACAGGCCATGATAATTACCCCTTAGTGCGTGAAGTTTTGTCCCAACTCTAAAGACAGTATAAAACTGTAACTCAAATTCCTGCAATGGAAACGCTCGCTCTTCTCCTGCCAGACCTCTTCACTTATCGGTCCTGGTACCACATGTGGGGGAACATTGGAGGGATGCTGTAGCTCTGTGAGAGGGGAGCTTGCATGCTTTGTTGGTGCATCATCTCTGCATTAAATCTAATCCTGGTTCAGGGGCAGACAGGTGCAGGAGGGTGGCAAACCCACAGCTGAGAGATGCCTCTGTGGGAGCATCTTGAGCCAGGCATACCTGTTTGACTTGACAGTTTTGCTCTTTTTGCAGTCTGGGAAGGATATGAATGGTGATTGGCACATAGTCTCTCCTCAGTATGTCTCATTGTAAAACAACAATGTGCCGACTCCAGGAGTTAAGGGAGATGGGTATTTGTTTTCACTTAAGATTGATAGAGCATTTCAGTATGTAGCAGTTCTGTCTGAGTGCAGACCAGCCAAATAGCATGTCCATTGAAAAGAGGCGGTAAAATAGGAATTTTAAAGAAATAAAAGCAAAAGTCTTTGCCTTTTTTAGTACCCCAAATAACTAGTTTATTGGTTCAGGATGAACAAGATACAGTTAAATTACTCTTCTAGCAGCACTCAAACTGGTGCCTTATTCTTGCATATTATGTATTTCCATTCCAGCGCAAGACACCCTTTTTTTGTTTTGTTTTTCCAAGCAAATAGAACAACTTTCAAAGTATTTTACTGTTTTTCTGCTATGATAAATTTGGTCATGCTGTGGATGCCTGTTCTGCAATCCTGGAGTCAAACTGTTCCTTTATAGATAGCTGCAGCAGAGTAAAAGCGGGAGGTGCTCTGCAGTTACTTGGAAAAATGGTATGTTCTGATGCTTGTTGAACTCATTGCAGTAATCGGCAGGGGAGGAGAACAGATCTCACGGATTCAGGCAGAGTCTGGCTGCAAAATTCAAATTGCTCCAGGTAAGAGCCTCTTTGTATGGCAGGTGAACAGATTTTAATGTTGAAGGATGTTATGTCCATTAGATCAGGTGCCTTGCCATGCTCATGGTGTGTTATCACAGCTAACAACTAATATATACTAGGCTAAGATGCATGGGAGAGCTGTTGTGGGACTGACCTCCTGACTAGCATAGCAAACAGGTTTGTCAGGTGGTTTGGGGAATGAAGCAATTAAGGAACTAACTGTCTTTAAGCAACAGATGAGTACAGTGCAAATGGACAATCCATGTTGTACTTAGACCTGAAATTGCAGGTGTTGAGTTCTCTCCTGGTGGTACCACTTTACTCAGTGGTTTGCCCCTGATTAGTCTGGTCAGCTCCAACTCCTGGCAGAAGATATTTCAGGAGGGTGGCAGCAGCTCTTCGTACAACTCGCCTTGCATCAAAAAAATGGGACCATCCGTTTGTTCTGTGCTAGTGCCTGTTTGCTTTGGGGAAGACTGTACTACAGTGCTCTACAGAAAACTTGATGAACGTAATCTAAGTTCTTACTCCTCCTTTTATTTGGTGGGGAAAGCTTTAAAAGGATGCATACATCCAGTGAATCGTTTAAAATATGTTGACCCTGGATGTCTTTGAATTCATTAATGTGCTCTGTGTGCCGGGGGCAGGGGGGCAGCGCTTCCATTAGTGCTTGATAGTTACTGAAACAGCTGCCATTTTTTTAATTCCATGTATTAAAAGTTTCTTTCTTGTTTCTTTTGTAGACAGTGGTGGGATGCCCGAGAGGCCCTGTGTACTCACCGGGACGCCAGAGAGCATTGAGTGAGTCCTGATTTCATTTCTCTCCTTTCTCCTTCTCTCTCTTCTCCCTAATGCTGTGCTCTGTCAGTGGTGCTACTTGGTTAGCCACACCAGTGAACGTTGGCCTAGAGAAACTTGAGGGTCTCTGGAGCATAGAACCTCTTGGTCTGATGCTTTAAACTGTGCACCTCAAAGGCTTTTTTCCAGTTGCAGTTTGAACCCTCTGCAGAAATTTCCGTGGAATTCCCCTCCGCAGGGCAAGGTTGCTCTTAGGGCACCTAGGATGCAGTTTTCTAACTGCAGCTTTCCAGGATACTGAGCTAAGCTGTTGAAGGGCACTTCTCTTCTCCCCTTCGCTTCCCTACTCCTATTGAGATGACCATCCTTCCAGCTGAAGAAGGGCTGCATGAGGCCTCCAAAGCCTGTCGGTGCCACTCCAGAATAATCTGGAGGTGTTGGTGTTGTTGCAGAGCAGCATGAGGCCCATGGGTGTGCTTGCCTCTGCATCGCTGCCAACAAGAAGCAAAGGACTGAACCAAAGTCTTGAATTCTGATCCCTGCATGGTAGAGACACGTGGCCAGCCAGCAGGGGTTTCTACTCTTTAGACCTATAGAAACTTTAGGGACAGTGTTTCCTCCCTCCCCCTTCCCAGGAGCTGAGTTTGAGACTCTCACAAACCAGTTGAGGACCTCCTGCTGGAACTGGATCCAGGATCCTCAGGCTTACAGGAACACACTTAACATATGGAGCTGCTCTTTCTCTCCCCAGCCTTTGGGTAGGTGGGTTTTTTAAAATCCATCTGGAAATCTTTGAGTTGCATTTGATAGTGAAAATACATGGGCGCAAAGACTGTCTCTCTAAAGAGAAGACACTCATCATTCTTCCATTCCTAAGAGATCTAAGGGTACTTAAATCTCCTTATTCTACCATAATACTGCAAGCAGTGAGCCAGAATAAATATAATTGGCAAGCTCACATTATAGGGCAGGCAATGTATTCTTGCTGATATTGAAGTGCTTTTTCCCCTTTAGCAGAGGATATTTCAGAACAAGAGCAAAATATTAAAAAGCTGGGATGCCTGATGAGATGCAGTTGGGGGAAGATGGGGGAGAGGTATAGATAAGACTTCATGGTTCTGAAATCCGCGGTTAAATGTAGTCATGTCCAAGGCTGTCTTTAAATAAAATGTAAATAAGTTTTAAAAAAAAAAAGTGAGAATACTCAGTTTGTGAAGCAGAGCAAGGTGTTGAGGACATGGAATTAGGCAAAATTTAATTTACTTTTGTGCTAAAATTCTTGTCAAGTTGGTTGGTTGAACTATTTTTTTAGGCTACTTATAGAAAAAGAAAATTAAGTAAGGAAACCTATCTAGATGTCAGACTTTGAAGGGTTTTGTGAGGAGTGTTTCCATGAGTTATATCCAGTGGCAAACTAATAGGTTTAATTTCCAAATGACCCCTTCTCATCTGAAATACATTGTGTATTAACTGTTGTAGTCTCTCTTTTGTCACTAAAAGAACTTTATGCAAAATATGAAGATAGATGAATAAAACCTCTTTAAGACTCTTCCAGAATATTTGAAGTGGGCTTCCAGAAATTCCACCTTTTGCCTCGTTTTGTGAGAAAGTCAAGAGAAAGCAGTGCTCTGATCTGTGTGCAGCCTCAGATCACCACCCCTTGGGCTGTCTTGGGTGAATGTCTACTTGCGAGGGATGACTTTGTATTGTTTCTTCAAATCGCCAGAGAGAAGACAGTCCTCCTAGGGTGCCTGATATGGCTTGGTATAAAGTGGAGAGAGGGGAAGATACTGCTTTAGGCTGAATAGGGAACTGGTGACTTTCTTCCACCTACTTTGAGAAGGGTTGTGGGAGAAGGACAGGAAAGGGATGTGTTGGTACTAGGAGTCTTCAAGGTAAAGAGAAACCCTGTCAGCTACCTCTGACATACAAAAGATTTTAGAGGAGGGATCTTTAATCTCCCAAATGCTTCTTTGTGTGTCTCTTCTCACCAGGAGTAGAAGAACCCAGTCTTTCACTGGTTGCTGCTGCAGTATCCTTGCCTCGCTTCGTGGTGTAGCTTCAGCACCTATTGCTTGGGGCAGAGGCTGTGTTAGAACAGTGTTCTGTTGCTGCTGGTAAGAGCAGGCAGAGAAGAGCAAGGCAATTGCCTGTGACTGATCAGAGAGTGGTTAACCAATGTGCTGTGTTAGTATCAAAGCAGCGTGTAGTTTTTGTCTTGACCAAGAAGAACAGAGCTTGAGTTTTACCAAATATTGTACATATGTTAAAAAGTTTAGAAAAGTTTAGAACCTAGAGCATCTTCATTCAAAATAAGCACCCCAAATGCTATAGCTCAACTATTGTCCTTAACTTCCGAAGAGGTCAGAGCATGCTGCTGCTCTTCCTTCTCTCTTCCCCTTTCAAAAATCAAACTGCTTATAAGTAATCATGATGGGGAAAATATACATCAAAGAGTTAAAAAAAAAAAAAAAAAAAAAAGCAAACATTGTGCTAACTATGGTTTCCTCCATCTTTTCACTTCTTCTCCTCTCCCTGATCACTTCCCATTCCGATGGTTCCTGGTCTCTTGGTCACGTGGAACAATGTTGTCTAATGGTTGTTTCCCTCGATTCTTTTCCAAAGACAAGCAAAACGGCTACTGGGGCAGATTGTAGATCGCTGTCGGAACGGACCTGGTTTTCACAACGATGTTGATGGCAACAGTACGATTCAGGAGATTTTGATCCCGGCATCCAAAGTGGGTCTAGTCATCGGCAAAGGAGGTGAAACAATAAAACAGTTGCAGGTGCGCAAGATGCATTTACTTTAGGGCTCTCTTCCCTACTGCAGCTTCTCTAGATCAACAAGAGCGTGCTGAAATGGAGAGCCTTGAATGCTCTAACCTTCTACAGCAGGGACTACTCTTCTGCCTTCAAAGAGCTGGACTCAAATCCAATCTCGTGTTACAAACAAAATAGGTTTGGCCCCAGCTACGCATGTAGTGGAGTTTTGCCAGAACTGTGAAAGAAACTCGTGTGCTTTAGATAACGTTTGGTGCGTGCTGTTTAGGAGGGGATTCTTGTAGCCAAGAAAAGGCTATGTCTAGTCTGCTGCTGCAATAGTTTTTAATGCCAGCCACGCTGTTGTAGTGCCGTGCTTCTCTTTTGTTGCTGATCTGTGATAAAGCTGGCGTGTGTTGTCTTTTTTTTTTCTCATCCCACCCCTTTCTAATTAAAAGTGTTGTGTTATGTATAAATCTATGTTCCTAAACATTCTTTATTCCTCCATCTGGTACAAGTTTTTTAAAGAATAGACGGTTTCAGAAAAGCACCTAGGTCAAAAATATAGGTGTTTTGAGTGCCCTGATTAGGCCTCTGTCATCCAATAGTTTTAAGGCTGGTCACTTAATAACTGTTATATGCAGACAGCTACAGATTTTGGAAAGGGATGAAAAAATCAGTTGTTGAGGTAGAGGGGTTCTCTTTGCTGCAAGGAATTCAGCTATTTGAGAACTTCAGGAGTAGCACACTTTCTGGCAGTCCTTTACACTCTGGGACTGTTACTGAATTTGTGCTATAACTACCGTGAAGAGCTAAAGTAGCATTCTGTAAAGCTGCTGATTTGACCTACGTAATGTTTAGTAACCAAAATATAGTCCCTTGTTTTAGGGACTCTGCTTAGCAAAGTGCTCTGTGCTTTTTCTTCAGGAGCGAACAGGTGTGAAAATGATTATGATCCAAGATGGTCCATTGCCTACTGGAGCAGATAAACCTCTCCGTATTACTGGAGATGCATTTAAAGTACAGGTATGTAATGAAAGTAAGCAGTTGCCCCAGAGAGCCGAGGAGAAATTTAAACTTTAGCGTATTTGTGAGCATCTAATGGAGTCAAATCCAACTGTAGATGTAAAGATCCTTGCTGGTTTTGTTTGTTCTGTAAGGTTGATGAAGTTTGAGTAGAGCAAGGTAAAACACCAGACTAGCAAGCACTGGCTTGTTTACAGCGTAACCTAGGAGCTCTCACTCCACACAGGTATTAGACACGGGTAGGAGAAGAGCTGAGGAGGAGGGTTTGGAGAAAGTAGCTTTGAAACGCTTTCCAGTCTGTGTAGCAAAAAATCATAGCTATATGTTACTTGAGCAAATGGGTTCTTAGTGACTAACTTAATCACACATTTGAGAAAGATTTGTGGAAGGTTCACTATCTCAGACAGCCAATTGACGCAGGTAATTAAAAAAATAATCCCACAACAACTCCTGAAACCAAGGGGTTTGCTTAATATTGGTACCTCAGTCTCCTAGTGTCAGGGTTCTACAGATATGTTCATACCTGCGGTTCAAAGCAAAAACCCATGATCAGCTGGAAACTGGAAGATTGCAGCATGATGGGAGTGCTTGAATTAAAGAATTAAAGTTTAGCTGTGGCACGTTCCACTTCTCAGCAAGTGCTTTTCATACCTTGCTAAGTACTTAAATCTAGCTTAGCATTCCTGTCTCTAATAAAAATAGTTCTATTTCATAGGATCTCCCTAATCATAAATTGCTGCAACAGTTGATGTTGCTCAGGAATGGTATGTTCGGGTTGTATTTTTCAAAGCTCTTACTGTAAGTGGGCTTTTAGATTTAAATTTTTTTTCCCAAAATTCTTATACTTATTGTGGAGGCATAGATATGCAAAAGAGTTCAGTGGCAGTCTTGCTACTTTTAACCCAATCATACTTTCAGTGCTGCAACTTCCCAGGTGGCAGCTTCTGCCTTGCAAGATTTGCTGTTGTCGTATCTTCCGTGCCATAAATCATGCCAAGCAATCATGGAGACTGCATAGGCTGCAAGATCTTTGAGGCACTTAGAAAAGTTGAGCACGCTTAGAAAGCACTTAAGAAGCTGGATGAATCCTTAGGTTTGGTGGGATTCTCTGGATGCTGCAACAGTGTTTCTTAACTCTCTCAAACCCCTATGAAATTTCCATTGGTCTTACTTCTGTCTTGGCATCTCTGAAATGTCTTGAGTTGTTTCTTTCTGTAAAAAATACCACAGGGGCATGGAAAATACATAAAAATGTGAAAGGAGTCAGATTCACCAGTGTCCCTCAAACTTGGAAATAGAACCAAAATGTCAAAAGCTTAACTGGTAATATTTAGAAACAAAGGCTTTGGTTTTGACATGTAGGCTTTTTTTTAATGGTGACTACTATTGGCTTATTTCCAAGGTACACTTTTACTAGCTTGTGAATGGCCTTGAGGGCTGAAAGTAGGTAGGAAGAATATTCATTTGTCTCAGAAAATGTCTTGCTGGATTGCTGCAGACTTGGGCTTAACTTTTCTGAGTGTCAAAAAGCTCACTACTGCCCACCTGCCTCCTTAGTACGTGCTCTCTAGCTCTTAGTGGACATGATCTCTGATATGCTACCATAGCTTCTACCTTACTATATTGGTTTCAGTTCTATCCAATAGGAAAGGGCCTTTGCTTCCTTTAATTTAAAAATAAAACAAACAAAAAAACCCCCAAAGATATTTTAAAAGCTAAAGGGCCTTTTTGAAAGACCAAAGGAAGCAATTGCATGCAAGAAACTGCCACCCTGCACACGTGGCAGGTTTTGTCAGACATGGAAGATACCGTCAAGAACAGATCTCCCTTGACTGTGGTAAAAGAAATTCTAAATCAGAATGCTGTTTCTGTTAAGCAGATGGAGATCGCTTTGCCTGAAGCCTGACAATTAGCCACTGTTGAGGCCCTGACACCAAGATGGCAAGCAGAATAATTTTAAGCTAACTGTAACTTCTTTCCCCATGTAGCAAGCAAGGGAAATGGTACTGGAGATCATCCGAGAGAAAGATCAGGCAGACTTCCGAGGCGTACGCAATGATTTCAGTTCTAGAATGGGAGGAGGCAGCATAGAGGTATGTTTTCTTCACGAGTACTCTGCTAACCTCCCTGTGGGATGGGTAGTGGGTGGAAGTCATCAAATTGCACATGTAACCTGTAAGCATATTTTTAAATGCATTGTGTTCTGTTGCCAGAAGAGTGACTCTGGCTGCAAAGAGGAGGAGTTCTCATGGACTCCCAGATGGCGCTTTTCTAATTGTCTTTTTAAGCTGCATTCTTGTAGTGCAGAGTTCATTTAGCGGGGAAGGAATTTGTGGCCACATGTTTGTTTTTCTTAAGCGATATGGTTCTGTAGCCTGCAGCTGCCTAATGTGGCCTGTCCTTATAGTTAAGAGCATCTCCTTGTAAAATCAGAGTAATTTAGTCTAGTTCTCTGAGCTTTCATACTGCTTTGCCTTTCCCATCAGGTCTCTGTGCCCAGGTTTGCTGTTGGAATTGTGATAGGAAGAAATGGAGAAATGATCAAAAAGATTCAGAATGATGCTGGAGTTAGGATTCAATTTAAACCAGGTTTGTGTGAGGATGGAGAGCCATTACTTTCTCACCAGTGTTCCAGTTTGCAATTGCTAATGTGAATCTGATCTGAGGTCACAGCAGCTAGGCTTTCTTAATTTAAAGGTGCATTGTGTCTCTTTCTGAAACCCATTTAAATATGATGTGCTGCTTCCTCGTGCACTTTCTGGTTTTCAGAGAGTAAGATATACAGCTCATTTGCAAACATTAGATGTCACAACAGTCATGTCTTGAGTGGTGATTATATGGATAAACAAAATAACAATAACAAAGAAACTTTTATTTCCTGTTAAAGAATTCTCCTTCAGGACATTAAAGCCTTTGGGGATCAGGAGTTGATTAATTCTAAGTAACTTTCTCTGGGTCCTTGGCTGTCTGATCACCTATCAAAGCTGCCTTTGTCCTCTTAAAATCATATCAGTCTTTTTCATGGCTTTTTGACATTTGAAAGTGTTGCCTTTTGAATGTTGTTCCCTCTGCAATGTGGGTTGGGTTTTGTCTTCTTTCAGCCCATGGAAGAGGGGCTGGAGGTGGAGGGAAGAGGTAGCTCTTGGGGTAGTTACGTTATGTGAAAATGCTGCTAGCAATGGTGGTGCTAAAAGGAAGCTTTTGTTGGCGGGTGGATGTTTTCTCCTTTTAATTTAGTCTTTGCCACCTCTCTTCACAGATGATGGGATTAGTTCTGAAAGAGTCGCACAGGTCATGGGGCTTCACGATAGGTGTCAACACGCAGCACACATCATCAGTGAGCTCATTCTCACAGCACAGGTGGGTTCTGGAGGCTCTTGGGAGGAAGGTGCTTACATGGGAATGTAGTCTGCATGCATGCAGCTGTGTGGATGGATGCCGCCATCTGAAAAACAGTGTTAAATTTTGCCTCTGGTAGGCCACACATGCTGCTGCCCAGGACAGAGCTGCTAGGTTTGGTTTTTGTTTATTTGGTTTTTTTTAATGTAATATGGGTTAACTGAGCTATGGGAAGGTCTCCTATTCTCAGGCAGTATTATGAGGCCTCATCATTATAGCTCCACGTTTACCCCCCATGTTTTGTTGTTCTAAAGTTATTTGGAAATGGTGACCTGGTGGAATGGAGTCCAGCAGTAATGTGAGACAGTGACTGGAGGCTTTGCTCAGTAGGGCTGAGTAAAGCTTAGACAGCAGAGCATTAACAGTGCTCAGTGATGCCTCCTCTTCAGACTCCAGTCCTCTGGTCTAGTGGCTGTCGGAGGCAGGGGAAGGCAATGAATTCTCACATACGCGGTCACCATGCTCCAAGACAGACACCAACGTATTGCATTGCCCAAGAGCAAGAAGTACAAAGATGGGTGAAGTAGTAGGGCAGACTCATGAAGGAGGTTGCATATCCCTTTGTATTATGACAAGTAAAGATGTTCAGCCATTCCACACCAGATACCTGAGCATAATTTGTCCATCAAGGGTAGGTCTTGTTACCTCTTCTTGCCCCGAGACCTGGTTTGAATACTTGATTTCATAATTCTTTTAATAATCCACTGAAATTTTGAGGTCTGTCATGATAGTCTCTGACTGCCCATGGCCTTTGCTTTTGGAGAAATTGGTTACCCAAAATAGGTACGTCCTTTAAGTGTCTTTGAACTTAAAAGCTTCCTTTAGAAGTTTTGGAAAATGTGCATTTCAGCTGAGTAATTCCAGCAGTTCTATAAAGAATGACACTTGAAAGGGTTTGGAAGCAACTTCTGTGTGTGTCAGTGCCAAGATCTATTGGTTGCTCTAAGGAAAGCCCCCATCACAAACTAAAAGTCCTTTAGTAGTTGATGCTTGTTTATAGGTTTATTTCAGCAGATGTAAAGGCATGCATTTAAAAAATATAAATATCTTCCTGAGTCAGGAAGGCAACTGTAACCTGTGTTACTTGGCATTTCTTTAAAGTGCTTCAAAATCTTGAATGTGAAACTGAAGTCCAAGAATATCTTAATTCAATGCCATTGATTATAATGCAGTTTAACTTACTTTGCTTTATTTTGGTTTTAACGTGCATTGAGGCCAGCAAAAAAACACTGATACAAATTTTTTGCCTTCCAAGGAACGAGATGGCTTTGGAAGCTTGGCTGTTGCCCGAGGAAGAGGTCGTGGCCGTGGGGACTGGAGTGTTGGAACACCTGGGGGCATGCAGGAAATAACCTACACGGTGCCAGCCGATAAGTGTGGTCTTGTTATAGGCAAAGGTAGGTCTGGTGACACTTAATACTAGAACTTGCAATCTTTTTCCCTTGGGATGGTCGCATTCTTGCTGCCTGACAGTGTGAGGCTTTGGAGTTTTCTGTAATTGCAGGTATTTAGTGGCCGGTGAATGCAGCATAGGAATAAGCTATAAGCACTTGTGGTTGTTTTCTTTGTGGTGCTCTCACTCATAATTGTACTCTCCAGGCCCTTGTTCACAATCTGTAAGAGAGGCTCTTCATGCAGAGCTGTCAAGTAAGCTTGTTATAACAAGCAGCTGGCTGAGAAAAGGTAGGTTCATTTGTGGATTCTTTTTATACAGAATTCGTTTAAAGGACAGTTTATCAGGGACAAGCAGAACAGTCATTTCGTCATGCTGGATTTCTGTGAGTGCCATGTGATAAAATGGAAGGTCTCTGAATGTGGTAATAACAGTAGCTGCTTCCAGCCACGTACCTGAAGTGTCTGATGAATAAAGTGAAGCAGCAGGATTTGTCTGTATCTGAGCCTGTCACGGAGCAGACTGGTGCACCTTGTCTCGCTCAGACAAGCATGTTCACTGCCAATGGAGGCCCCTTGGCTGCCTTAGCTGTTGAATCTCTCCATGCTTAGGAGGTGGACAAGGAGTCATCTGGCCTTCCTCTCAAGAACCAGTACAACCCCAAGACAGTTAGGAAAGCAGAGCATCAACAGCAGTCTCAATTTATCATAGAGCATGAGCTATGCTTCGGGTAATGGCAGTACTTAAATTAGAGCCAGGAGTAGGAGAGCTCTATCGCTCTGAAGTGTTGCAATGCTTCTGAGTTAATACACTGACGTATCAAAGGAGTTGTATTTAATTTTTCTATCTGCTTATTTCAGAAAGAATGACATGTGCCTTAACTAGTATTTAAGTCATCACAGTTGGCTTTTAGCCTCAGGAGAGGTGGGGTGAATAGAATAGGAACAGATTAGCTACAACGGTAAAGGAGGCAGAGTTTCAAGGGCATTGTGCCATGTTTCAGTGGCATTTAGTTTCCTGCCATCCTGTTGGGCAGGAGTGAGCCTGCGATGAAATGTATTGTGACCTCTTTCCCCTGATGCATCTCACTTGTTCCCTTCCATGTGTCTGGCCCCTGTAGCACCCTGAACTCATGCCTTACTGGATGACAAGGGACACAGATATGGGACACGGGCATGTCAGCAGTATATCTGCAATCATTTTCAGATGTTGTTCTTTGCTGTAAACCTGTTCACAAACCTGAAAACTTTTTTCAATATGAAAAAACACCTGCTCTCCCCATTATGCAGAAATTGCAGAGTGATTGTGCTTGATCTCACTGAACAGTCCAATTGGGCAAAAGATCAAGCAAAGCAAATTTTAAGCTCACAAGTGAGAGTTATATGTATGGAAAAATCAAATTATAATGAAACTTTATTGCTGTATCCATTAGTCATCCTTAATAAAGGATCAGAAAAGGTCACTTGTTGTTCAGCAGTGCACTGAAGTGGAGCATTTGTGACTACAGAGAGCACTGTGTGCTGAAGAGATAAATGCAGGTAGCAGAGTTAGATGTCCTAGCATTCAAGTGCAAGGCCTGGCACAGGCTCACTGTGGGGGTGAAGGGTAGCTTTTTACCTTTGTTTCCACAACAGCAAAATAGGGATTCTTACCCAGCCAGATCAGAAGCTTTCTGGAGTGACTAATTACTAGTTGTATGGTGATTTGAGTGCTTGTAGCTTTGTAATACCACCTTGTAATCGGTGTTCTTACAGTGCCTATGCTCTTAGTCTATTGCAGCCTTCATTTTTTGTCAAGTGAGTGATGGCTGTAGCATTGCCTTTTGGGGCCTGGACCAGGATGGATGTACTACACTTTCCATATGTTGATGCAAGACACCCGATCCTTCTTATTTCCTCTCCCACTGCCTGTGGGGTAGCGTAGGGGAGAGAGGACATTAGTGGGGTTTTCTTAACAGTGACCAATTGTAAAACCTTTGCTCCCCCCTTTTAGTTTCTGAGCAGTTCCCAGCTTTTTTTCCTTTTTTTTTTTTTTTTTTTTTTCTTCTCCCCCTCCACAACCTCCCCCTGCCAGTGATGCAGGACTTGGCTGTTAGCCTGCTCTGTAAAATCTGACTGAGTCCTCTGGGCTCACGTAGCTTGGTCTCTGAGGTTCGCACACAAGCAACGGGTATCCTGGGCTGCTAGGTGTAGTGTTATGTGATGTGGCCAGGTAACTGCTGCGGTGCTTCCAGCTCCATGTCACCACTTGAGAAGGGGGGAAAAGAGGGAGATGAGGAAGTTTCTCAGCTCAATTTCTGGAGTGTATATGACAGAAGGTCTAGGGCCCTTTTCTTGGGGGCATCACTTCTCAGCTTGGGAGCATGAGCCTTTATGAGCTGATAAGAAGTGCTTGGCTCCCTGCAAATCCTGTGTGTAGCTTTTTCCTCTAGAGGGTGGGTAGGTGCAGCTTTTCTTTTCTGAAAGACTCGAGGAAGGGTGGAGACGAGCGCCATACACATGTCAAGCACTTTCTCTGTTTGGTGGTTCTTGGAAACAAACCGCAGCCTCTCTGGGCCCCCGCTGGATTTCCATGATAAATACAGCAATATTGACAGATAACGTGGCTGGCCTGGCTCTTGTCAGCTCTGCCTTTTAGCAGGTTTGATTAATTGCTTTACAATTTCACGTCCAGCTGGGGGGCCACTCTTGGATCACTTCTGCCCCCCATCAGGTAGAAGAATGGAGCGGGCTGCTGAATGCGTCTATAGACAGCCACCATGTGCTGAGCGGGTCACCTCATTATGGGGGAAGATGGACTCCTTCCGGCACCGTGCAGCATCATGTTGACTGCGTCATTTCATTTGCATGCTCTGGAGGCTGAATTGGGATCGCTTGGATGGGAGGGAGCGCTTTGGCATGTACCAGACTGGAGGGTAAGGAGGAGAAGGGCACCAAGTCCTGGTACAGGGGTAGGAGCTTGCAGCCTCTGACCAAACCTGGAGAGCCAACTAACTTGATCCTGCAATATGGTCTAGGAGGGAGCTGATATGGAAACAGTCCCAGCAACTGCCAACTTGGTGCTGAATGCTAAATGGGGAAATGATTTGAAATCTATATTCTCCTTGCTTCCAGTTTGAGAAAGCTTTAATTTTTAATCCCCTTTTGGAAGGAGAAACCTAGTCTGCTGTGCAAGTAGCAACCTATGGTTATGCCTCTGTCACTCAGTAAAGAAGTTCTCCCGCTCCTTCATGATCCAAATTGTGTTGGCTGAAAGGGTCCTCTGTTTTCATTAAGCAGATGAAATGGCTGTTGATTCAGATCTCACCTCAGTATGTAAAAACCAGAGCTTCAAACAAGTCTGCATCAGACAAAAGCATTACATAGAAAAAACTTCTTGGTTTTGAAACTTCATCTACCGCTTTCCCATGCTTGACTGAAAATAAGTGTCTTGGCTTTTGGCTGCACAGTACAATCGCTGTTGTCTGCCCAGGGATGTGACACGATTATCTTTTGTTAAATGCATCTTCAAAAATTCATTTAGAAAGAGTTAATTGCCCTTTGGCAACTTTTCCTCCTCCCTTCCCCAAGAAGGCTTTAAGATGTTAAAAAGGTCACGAGTCCATTACAATGAAATGAACAAGTGTCTGCAACATCCACAGTTTGTTTTGAAGTTGTGCTGGATGTATAGAGATGGAAATGCAAGCAAAATTGAGATTATTTTTGGAGACTCTTTTTTCATTAAAACCAAACAAAAATCTCCGCTTAGTTTCCTTTGCAATCTTTCCTGCTTGCTGAATGTCCTTTTGGCTGGTGATTTTTGGTTTGTGATTTAAAAGTTGTAAAATCCTTTCCTTCCACGCACCCTTTAATTTCTCCAGTTGAGTGGAGCTGGTCTGTAAGTTGTGTGAGCTTCCAAAAGAAGAATTGAACCATTGTAACATTGGCTGAGGCTTTTGTTAAGCAAATTTCATTAAGAGAGGGGGACCTAGCAGGTCTTCAGGAAATCAGATCTACTTTGACTGGCTCTGCCGCATCTTGTTCGAAGCACTCCAGTGCCCTAGTGTATCCAGATGGCAAACTAGCTAGATATGTTCACTGCATGCACAACTAACTCTGAAATAGCGGAGGACTGCCTGGCATCCTGCACTGGTGCAGTTGTGTGGAGGGATGCGTACACTGCAGCATGAGTAGGAAGTGCGGTAAGCAGAGGTTTCTTTAAGGGAATAAGCTATTGAACAGCACATGATTGTGAGAAAGCTTAAGCTTTGTTTTTAAGCTACAAGGTATGTGGCTGGTGGCTTTTTGCCTTAGCAGAATGAAATGTCTAGTGATGGGGAAAAAAAGCCTCATGGAAGAAAGAGCGAGCATGTTTCAGTTGCAGGTGACTTTCTTTTCTTGAGGATTGTGAACAGTTGTGCAAAACCACCAGAATTCCATCAGTACAGTTTTTGCATCTGTTTTGTCAAAGTGTGTTTCAGCCATGCTGCATTTTGTTGCGAGCCTAGCAATGTGCACACAGGGGGACTGTGTGTATTCTTAAAACGGCACCATCCATGACCCCAAAAAACATTGCAGTAGCTCACGGTTTCAGGTCATATTTATGAGGCAGCATAAAGGAGCAACGTGAGCTCAGGTACTGTGGGGTTTTTTTATGCTGTTGCCATCCTCAGCCCGCCTCCCTTGACGCACACAGAAGGTAGTTGAAACTATATTCCATTACCAGAACCTGACTTTGTTATGCTTTTATGAAAAAGATACTGAATATCCCTTCTTCTGTCTTGGTTTTCTTTTCTTCAGGTGGTGAGAACATCAAGAGTATAAATCAGCAGTCAGGAGCCCATGTTGAGCTCCAGAGAAACCCACCTCCGAACACAGACCCCGGTGTACGAATATTCACTATCAGAGGAGTTCCCCAGCAAATTGAACTCGCTAGACATCTCATAGATGAGAAAGTTGGTGTAAGTTCCATCTCTGTTGATCTTGGTCTGTCTCTTTCAGATGTGATGTTTTCACTCTTAGGTATGTGTAGGCCTGGACTTACAGGATGGCAAAGAATACGCATGCTTACGTTATTCAGCTTCAAAACCATTTGCTTGTTAGCAGCTGTCTTGAACTTTGATGACCCTCCAGCACCCATTGGACTAATTTTTGCTGTGGTCCCAGAAGGATCTGACTGTTTGCTGACATAATCATGGGTAGTGTGCAGCTGTATGAGAGGGAAGAACAGCAATAATAAGGTATGAGAAGGCTGTCAAAGGAGATTTCTTTTTGAAGGGAAGACAATAGTGTCACTGCGTGAGAATGACACAATCCTGGCGTCATCATACTGAAAGTAACACTCAACTCTTTGCTCCAGTAAATCCAGGATGACTTTTACCTTCCACTTAATGCAGTGCTGTGGTATTGAAGCTTAATAATGTCAGGCTGGAGTACTACTGAAGGGGGAGACTTGGGTAAAAGAAAGTACGGAAAATACTGAACTGGGGCATGGTAAAGCTGAAAAGCAACCTTTATGCTGAATTGCCTGAGAGGAGAAGGCTTGATACCAACCTCAGGACCCAAGCTATTCAAAGGAAAACTTGCAACTGTGCCATAGTCCCGTTAGCCCCTTTGTGGGCTGACCGGAGTTGCTTTTGAAGCTGGGCTCCTGGAGTGTGCTGACAGACCTGAGAACTTCATCCTTGGAGAATCAGTCACTTCTTTCAGGTGCTGGGGTTTAGTGGAACATGTCCCAGGCTGTCTTCTCCCCTTACTGCTCATACTAGCTGACTCCACCCTGTGCTTAGAGCTGGCATTAAATATTTGTGGATTCTGTGACAGGGTACCAGCATGGGTGGACCTGGAGGATTTGGTCAAAGTCCGTTCAGCCAAGCACCCGCTACACCTCATCAAAAGTAAGCTTCTCCATCTCATCACGGACGGGCTGTGGGGAATGCCTGGGAGCTATAAAAGCACTGGGAGAAGGGTGGAGGGCCCTGAAGCGGTGGTGTGCAAGTGGAGCCTTTTAAAGATTGAGCATTCAGAAGCAAGAAGCAAGTGAGATTAATCCTTTAAGCTTGACTACAGGAAGGATTTTATCTATTATAAACAAGGTAGGTATTGGCGTCTCCAGAATTTCTGTCTCTAGTGCAGTAAGAGCATGGAAAGAAGCCTGAACTGCATACAGCACAAGGAGTGCTGTTCAGTGTGATGTATCTTTGTCTTGGCTTCGTGAACAGACCAATATCAAGACAGTTAGCAGTCACACCTACACAGCGTTTCCTTTTGTTCCCATGTTCACCTGTTTGCTCAGCAGCTGCTGGCTATAAGTAACAGTTTCGCTTCTGTGGGTAACTTCATGTATATGGCCTGTTAAGTATTTTATTGTCTACTTCAGCGTGCCTTTTTGTCCTCTGCAGTGGTCCTCAGGCGTTCATGACGCAGGGTTGGGGCAGTACCTACCAGACGTGGCAGCAGCCTGGACAGCAAGTCCCAAGTAAGTGTCTACGGCCTGGGTTGGAGAAGGGTTGGTATTCCCTTTGCAATTGCTGCTTCGTGCCTGCAAAACACAGGTTCACCCATGAGACCACTTCTGTGAAAACGGCAAAATAATTTCCTGAGCAGAAGAGGTGTGTGGAGACATGGTGTGGTGTTTGAGCTCAGAATAAGCTGAAGTCCGTTGAAAACTGTAATGCTTTTTGTGCACTTAACTGCTTACTGCCTGTTTCTGTTCTCTTTGTGTAGAAACTTGGTCCTTGCTGTCTGTTCCTCTCTAACGAGAACATTTTTGCCTTAGGCTCTCTTCTGCCAGGATTCTCCAGGCAACCACTTGCCAACCCCCCTTCCCCCTAACAGGCATATCGTGTCTGGTGGCGAGCCCTCCCATCTCTTTGTTCTTGACCTTATCAGTTCTTGCTTACGTTCTTTTTTAAATGTTCCTTATGAGCTCTTCTCACTGCTCAACTCCCAGTCTGATGGAAAGACTGGGAAAGGAGATGCAGGAAATGGAAGAAAGGATAGGCAGAGCTCCTATCCTGGTTCATCCACACTGACTGTAGTAGTGTCTTCTTGTCTCCTTTTGGGAGTTGATGAGAACTCCTCAGCCTCCACAGTGCTAAATGCTCAGAATGAGGCCAGTGGAATAACCAGCTTTCAAATAAATAAAAAACCAAAAACGAGTGCATACATGTCCTTAGTCATCAGTTCAAAAACTGAACCCAGGTGACCCCTGCTGCTGGGCTTTCCACTTCAAGTCACCAGCACTGAGTCAGGCTGGCTGTTATTCTTCAAAGTTCTAAGTGTCATGGCTTCCTAACAGCCTGTTTAGTCAAAATGCAGCAGATTGGAATGGGGAGTCCCCCTTTTCAGAATAATTGAAGTAGTAAATGCTATTGGTGACATTGGTAACTGCATCATCCTGTGTCTTCAACAGCCAGATTAATGGTTTGCCCTAAACAGAGCAGATTCATAGTCTGCTTGATAATCTCAAAGCTCATGTGTTGGGCAGTAATGTCCAAAAGACACTTTTCAATCACAATTTTTCAGGAAATATGAGGTTTTTTAATGGCCTAGTCTCATGAAAACTGAAGCTAAGCACCAAAAAGTGTGGGTGGGGGGGGTAATTTTAAAGAGGTTTAATGACAGATGCCTTTCAGTGCTAAGGCTGAGTTAGCAATGAAGTAGAATATTAAATTCAGTATAAATTCTCACTCTTTGAGGTGCCTGAGGTAGAGGAAACATTGGAGGAGCAATGCCTGCAATTGTACTTGTGATTCCCTGTAACACTAATCACATTTTAATGTTTATGAAATTGTGCATATATGAAATTTGGAAATCCTCAGTGCTGCTTTGTTAACTTAATGCACTTCTCAAATGTGTGCTACAGTAGGACATAGGAACCCTGCATGGGAAGTATGTGTTATACTAAAAAAAATGCCTCTGCAAGAGTCCTGCTCCTTAGCAATTACAGTCTAAAATCATGACTTTTCCTTTGAGCTCTAGGGACTTACAGAAGGTCAATAGTTGTTCTATATTCAGGACAGCAAAATGCAATGGTGGGCTTGAAAGGACTCTTTTTTTTGTACAGGAATGGAATAGTATGGTACTGAAGAAGAGTATTTTCCCATAAGCTTGCTTTACAGGAAAAATTGTTATTCCAGTCCTTTCCTGTGCACCTTCAAGAGCACTGGACTTCCCTGAGCTTTGGGAAGCAGAGCAGTCGATGCAGCAGGGAAAGTTCTACAAAAAAAAATGTAATTTTCATCTTCTCATAAAGGCTTCGAATAAATGCTTACAAAATATGCATTGCTATTTGCCTTGCAAGATGCCTTTAGAAACTCACTTTAGTAACTTACCTTCTTTCTCACCTCCCTGAAACATCCTCTTTGTCTTGCCCACCAGCCACTAGGGAAAAACAAAATCTCCCTTCCTGCAACATATAGTCATGTCTCAAGCTCACACCTCCTGGCTTTGGAGCCTGGTGTAAGAAGCACAGACCCTTTGAATCCTCCGATTACTGATAGTGCAGCTTGTATCCCAATGATGACTGCTTTGCAGTGAGTTTGTCAGGTTTCTGGTGGCTCCCAAGACCAGAGAAACATCCTGCCTTGCCCTTGTCCTTTCCCTGTATGGGTTAGTACCACAATGCCATGTTTGGGGGGCAGATGTTTTATTTCTGCTGTTGAACCTGATGGAAAATGTTGGCTCTCTAGTTCCATGTCTACTTAGGATCCTCCATGTTCCTGTTTGTAGTCAGGCATACTGAAGGCAGTCTTGGTAAGGAGAGAGGACAGACAAGATAATGCTGTGCTTTAAGCAGCCGTCACCGCTTTCTTCTGCTGCAGATCACAATGGTACCCAGTCAGGCCAGGTGGAGTTCACCAAGGCGTGGGAGGATTATTATAAGAAACTAGGTAAATACCTGCTTTTGCACTTTAAGTTTTAATTTGAAAACAGTCTTGTGGAGGGTCCCTTCCCTGAGTGCTGCAGCCTGTTCGTTCGCAGCTCTGCTAGCCCTGTCAAAGAGACGGCTGAGTCGTTCTCCGAGCAGGCTTCCTAGGGACAGACTCAAGAGTGCCCTCCTTGTGGGAGGAGTGGCAGACCCCCACCCCCTACACATGTATTTAGATTTTAATTACTTCCCCCATCTTAAATAAATTAACTGGCTGGGGAAACATTTTGCTGTGAAATGCATTTAGCTGCGTGTCCTTTCAGCCTGCTGCGGACTGTAATTCTCCTAGAAGAAAAGGCATTGAAGGAGGTCCTTTGTTGGCATTAGCAGGTGGACAGTTGAGGCAGCCTTGACCTCTGCCAGAAAAGGTCCTGACTTGTAGCGTTGGTCAAGTCTTTTAACCCGCTTTTATGCCCCTGGACAGGACACTGCTGCCCTGTTCCCTCCACCCACTTCACACTTGCAGTGTATTATTTTCCCCCTTCCCCCCACTTCAAAGCCCCCCTTCGGCCGGCGTCGCAGGGCAGGGCTGTACATGGAGCGCAGGCGGTTGGATGGGCTGGGAAGAGCTCTCCTCCACGCGTGTGTCCTGTCCTTGCCTGCTGTCCCTGTGTGTAGTGGCTCGTGCTCAGCGCTCACACTCTCGCTGTGCCTGCCTCTCTCTGCAGTTTTCTAGTCGCTGTGTTTTCTGTTCAGGGCTTTTTTTTTTGTTTGCTGTGTGTCTCGCTGAGGGCTCTTTGCTCTAATGTGACTAAGGGAAGTGTGGGCATCCCGCCTCTGCACCCAGATGGCTGGACTCTCCCCTGCAGTAGCACGTAGATGTGCTGGATTGAAGGTGTCTTAGCGCTTCAGAGGGGGAGTCTGGGCTAGGCGAAGACCAAGGGTTTGGGGTCTGCGAGGTCTCTCAGTGCAGGCACTGGCACTGCTTATCTTGGTGTGGAGTCTGGAGACCGTGCCGCGGAGCCAGTCGTGGCTGTTCGGAGGGTGTCGTGGGTGCCTCTCCGGGTGATGCATGGGGTGTAGTGCTGAGGGCAGGTGGAGCTGGCTGTGCTTTGTGTGGGGCTCATGGCTCCCGTCGGGCCTGAGGACTTGGCAGCCAGTAGCAGTTTGGCTACCCCAGAGCTGTGCGCTGGGGCAGATGGTACGCTGGAGGCTCGTGTTTGGGCACGTTGTACAGACAGGCATTGCCCACTGAGGCTCCTTCAGGTGGGCTCCGCTGATGAGAGTGGGGGTGAAGGATGCAGACCCCTGAAAACCAAGTGAGGTGACTCAAAACATGGCCATTTCCTTGGCAGCTCCATGGCTGCAGGTTGAGGTGACAGGTCTCAGTTCTGTCAGACATTTCAACCCTCCCTCCCTGTGCTAGGTGTGAGTGGACCGACAGCCTAGGGTGGTTGATGTGCAAACTGAGCGGCTCCCAGCTTATGTGTTTTGGCTTGAGCATGTCCCAGCAGCGGGGAAACTTGGCTTAATACCCTTTAACAGGGCACAGGTGAGGTGAAATCAGGAACTTGAGCTTTTCCTCGGCTTTCCCTGAACTGAAGATGCCGAACACTGTAGAAAGGTGGAAGCTGAAGTGTGAAGTCTGGGCAACTGAAGTAGATCCAGGGCTTGTCTAGTGGAAAGGTAAATGTCACTGGCTGGAAACTGTCACCTGTTCCATACTGACGTGCCCCTTGTTGTCATCTTTGCACAGGCCAACAGAGCCAGCAGCAGAACAGCCATCCCGATTACAGCAAAGCATGGGAGGAGTATTTCAAAAAACAGAGTGAGTGAAACAGGGTTATTGGAGATGAATCAAGTCTTGTTACAAAGAGAGTTAACTCTAATCCGATGACTTGCATCTCCATCCCCTGCCGTTATTAGCTTCCAGTCCTCTACAAAACCCCTTTGGTCCTCTCCTGTTGGTGATGGTGCATGTAGTTCTCCCACTGAAAGCTCGCAGTTGTGCTGTCTGCTGTTGTGCCTCGGGAGAGGTGCTCCCATTGAACCACGGTCCACAGTAGACCTCGTGTCCATGCTTGCAGTTGGCCTGTCTGGGGGAAACATAGCGCATAACAAGAACTGATGCTAACAAAACCCAGAAAGCTGAAGCTGGGTTGTTGAGAGGGTAGGAGAGCTTTGCACACATGGAAAAACATGGGCCTGGCTTTCTCCATTCCGTTAAGAAGCGCATGATGCCAACTTCTCGATTTGCTTTTGACATCGTGCTGCTGGAGCCTTTGGGCCGGGGATGAAGGGTGCAGGCTGTCAAACTGTGTCCCTGCAGCTGCGGGAACAGTCTCTTAATGCTTTCTGGCTGCTGTCGGCTTGTCACTTGCAAGCCAGCTGAAAGCCTGTCCTGTCGTATCCAAACAGCAGATAGCCGGTGTTGCTCTTTCAGATGTCTGCAGCTCTTGGAAGGGGGCTGGCTCTTCTTTAAGCTTTACAAAAGGAGATCCTAAGCCTGGGCTTGGTCTTAACTGAATTGCTCATCTCTCCCTTTTCCCTTCTTTTTCTCCAGGTCATGCTGCCAGTGCTGCTTCTCAGGCAAGTTCCCAACCGGACTACACGATGGCTTGGGCAGAGTATTACAGACAGCAGGCCGCCTACTACGGGCAGACACTAGGGCAGGCTCAGGCCCACAGCCAGGTCCGTATTCATGTTCCCTGAACCCCACTGCTCGTTCCCTTGGGGAACTGGGGCCTTGCCCTGGTGTGGGGACTCTGCTTTGGGTTCACATGGTAAAGCAGAGAGATCTTGTGGCTGAGGAAGCAATCACAGAATTGTTGTTTCAACATCAGAGTCTTATTTCCCTGGTGAGAGGTTTTTTGTGAGAGAACTGGGAGCTTATTTGTTTCTCCTGGGGACCTGTCCTTATAACCCCCAGGCTGTTTTGTGGCTTTGGGGAATGAAAGTAACAGGAATGATGGAGCCAGGCTGGCGAGGTAGCACAACACCGGCACATCGTGCAATCCAGGACCGTGTGTGCAGGCTTTGCCTTTTCTCTTGCAAGCTTTGTGCTGGGATAGGAGGTGTGTGCTTGCCTGGGGAGGGAGCACCCTCTCCTGAAAGGGAGCGGAAAACTGTTGAAAAATAATTTGGATTAACCAGCTGCTGAGTAAAATCTCACCTCACCTTTCACTCAAACCACCAGAGGGTTTTGTGGGATTTATCCTGATGGTACCCACAGGGCTTTCCTGAGCGCCGGGTTTGCAGAGGGAACGTCTCGGTATTTGGCAAAAAGTATGTGCAAAGTACACGCACACCTCTGTGATCGGACGCTTCTCCCCACTGAATTGCGTTTTTACTCTGGCTCCTCGGAGCAGAAGCTGGTCTGGATGCAGGCGGCGCGGGGAGCCAGCACCGTCCTCAGGCAGCCGCAGCCTCCCCGCTGCTGCTCGCCGGCACTGCCGAGGTCGAGCGGGGCGAGCCGGGTGCAGGAATCGGCGCTTGCCGCGGGCGCTGGCCAAGTGTGACCTAGAAGCGGTGATAAAAGGGAGTTCTCTTCATTCCTCTCTCAAAGTCTGGCCCTCTAGAGAAGAGAGATCTTGTTCGATAAGAGGCATGAACTCCTGGAAGGAGAGCTCGGGGATAGCAGGCGTTAGGGCAGAGATCTCTTCGGTAGCGGCTTGAAGCATCGTTTGAGGTATATATCCTGCTCGGCTGGAATGGGGAATGAGAGACCTGTCTGTGTCGGGGGAGGAGGGCTTGACAGCATTACGAATTTGCTGCCGCTGAGTAACTTTTTTTTTTTTCTCCCCCCCTCTCTCTCTCTGTAGGAGCAGTAGAACAAGGTCCTCGTGGCAATTTTTTTTTCTTGGAATCATTGTGGAAGAAAACCTTTTTGTAACAGAGGTTTCTAGATTTGCAACATTTTGATGAAGACTTTTCTGTTTGTTTGTGAAACACTAGTTGTAGGATAATCTATACTGAACTTTTCTAAGAATCAGGAACAATTAGTAATGTACTAAACTTATGGACATGCTGGTAATTTTGTTTCCAAATTTGTAAAAAAAATCTCCGGGATTCTTTTTGGAGAGAAGCCAGAGAATTTGCAGGCACCAAAACGCACCCCAGAGCTGTGACATTTCAACATGTGGTTTTTTGTGTGTTTTTTTCCTTTTAATTTTCGATCTTTTCTGTTGCAACAGAAAGAGTGGCTTGGAAGTCTTAGGTGGTATGTAACAAATCCTAAAAAGAAAAAAAAATTTTAAACAGTATTTAAATATTCTTAAATATGTAAATTCATTAAATGTTTTACTTCTAATTTCTTGTATCTTGGCTGTCTTTGATTCTATTGCATTTTTTAAAAACTGAACTATGATATGTATTGTAATTAATTATGTGAATTCTGTATTGAGACAGTTACTGTTTTGCTGTCAGGCAAGTTATGGGCGGGGGGGCATTTTGTAGGGTTTGTATAATTTCTAGAGTCTAAAGGGGTAATATAAAAACGTGTTAATTTTTTTAGCAATACATTTTTTCATGTCTCCATTGCTAGTTGCATTTATGTATCTAAGACCTCCAAGCTTGTTTAAAAAAAAAAAAAAAACCAAACAAAAAAAAAAAGAAAAAAAACTTTCCTCTATGCTCTCAGAAATATAAATACTGTTATTTTTAATATTAAAATGAATCTGCTATTAGTACCTTTAACAAACACTGTGGAACATAAAACCATATAAAAGGTAGTAACTATTTTTTAATTCCAAGGTGTTTTTTGCTTTTTCATTTCTTTTAAATATTTTCTTATCTAATATTTGTCAAATTACCTAGAGAAATAAATGAATCTAGTATTAACCACAGTATGCGCTAAATAATTTTGATTTAATAAAAGGGATAATATGATTTCCAATGTTTACTGTAGTGTTTCTTGTACAGATAACAGTGTATTTTTAAAGGAAAAACGGAATTGAAGCTATTTTTTCTTGCATTTTTAATTGCCCTGCGGGACATTCCGTTTTGAAATGTACTGAAGTTACTGTTCTTGGGTTCTTTCCTTATTTTTCCTTATGCTTGAAATGTCTAACTATAAAGAAACGCAATTGGATAATGTTGAGCATGGTGTTTAAAAAAAAAAGTGTTCTTTTTATTTGACTGACAGTTGCATTTTACACTCTATATAATAAAATTTCCACAAGATGTCTTGTGGGTGAAGTATTTCCAGTCTGTTTTACTCAGTTTGCTCGCTCTCCGCTTGCCGAGGTCCCCGCGCAGCGAGCTGGCAGCCCGCAGACCCCCGGCTCCTCTCGCCTTCGTGCTCGTGCTGTGTCGCCTGAGTAGTTTGGGATGATCAGCTTGAGCCTTAATTCTAGTGAAACTCTATTAATGTCATGTCAAAGTGTCTCTTGGCAGCGTGACACTGAGGATTTCCATAATAAGGTGCTGTAACTGTAGCTGTTCGGGCCAGAAGGATCTGTTTTAATACAGGGAAGTTTTCTGTAAGCCGGAGGGGCATGGATCTACAACTGTATGAACGTTTTATTGCTTGTCAAGCAGGTGGCAGCTCCTGGTTTTAATACCCTGAACTTGTTGCTCTTCCACAACTTAGTCTTTGCAGCTCAATCCGACCAGGACTCGCCCTCCATCCTGCACCGTTCCTGCAAATGGGATCGCTGGAGCAGCGCTGGCCCGGGGCGGGAGAGAGATGCGGAGGGACACGGCTCTGGCCGTTCTCATCTATTGGATATGTTACGGGGCGGTAACTTTTAGCTGTAGCCAGGCCAGGTTTGGGGAGAGCTGTAGCCCCTTCAGCGATCCCTTTCTTGTAAAAATGGGAGGTTTGTGCTCCTCCAACCTAAAATAGCTCCATCCACTGCTCCCCAGCCAGCTGTAGGGGAGTTACGGACGGGGGAAGGGAGGGAGGAAAGATCCCATCTGCAAAGCAGGGAGCGGGAGGCATGTTGAGAGCCGGAAGAAAAGGAGATGTAGCATCTCTAAATATACCTCCAGAGAATCAAGAGAGACATTGAAAGATGGGATAGTAAAAGCCACTTGGAAAGAGGGGAGAGGGGGGAAAAAATGGCTAGAGGAGGGCATAAAGGCTGCTGATGGGAATTGGGAGCGGGCATTACCGAGAAGACTTCCTTCTAATTCATCTTCCAAGCTCTGTGCCAAAACAGCATTTGGCATGGTTCACAGGGAGCAATTGTGTGATAATGAACCCTAAGGTGTCCCTTAATTGAAGACTGAGTATTACAGATTGTGCCAATAGTCGTAAATGGCACAGGATTGTGGGAGGATGCATTTTCTTAAATGTATCTGTAAGTACAGATTAGTGAGTCTCCCCAGTGAAATACCCATACTATAAATTATGGAAATATCTCTTTCTGATGCAACCTTTTATTGAGGGGGTGGGGCAGCAAAAGAAATAGTTTGCAAGCCTTTGAAATTTGGCCTGTCATTAAGATGGTGCCTGCAAAGCTGGGTTTTCATCAGCAGTCTGGTGTCCTGGAAGGCTAAAGTGCTTGAAACGTTCCCAAGTTCAGCAATTTGTTTTCCATTATTGCTGCCTGCTCGGGGCGGAGGGGCCGCAGCCATTAAACTTCTTTCTGTTGTGAGTCCACGACGGGCTGGAGAGGGGCAGGGCGGGAGGCGAAGAGACGCCTTGGCACCTCACGAGGGGCTGGTGACCTCCGGGTTCCTCCGAACCCCACTCCAGCCCTGCTGCCGTCCTGGTCTCCGGCTGTCCGGGGGGTCCTGGGAATTGGTGTGATGGTCAATCCCACCCCGGGGCTGGCCAGGGCACCTCGCGTTTTGCTCTGGAGTCTGTAGGCAGCTCCTCGTGTCTCCTGGCTCAGGTGTGTTGTGCAGCCCAGAAGCCGCTGTGGTGCCTTCAAGCCAAGTCTGTGGCCTCCCAAGAGAGGAACCCAGTCTCCTGCTCAGCTCTGGGCAAGTTTAATCCCCAAATAAAGTGGATTAAGCACTGACTGCGTTAGTTTTTGTGGCAGGGAGGGTTCTCAGGTCCTCAGGACACTGTGTAGGAGCTGGCACGTGGGGCACGGTTGGGGCTTTGGGGTCCGTGAACGGCGGTGGGGACAGCACAGCCTTGTCCTCCTTACAGGGGACCAGTGCCCGGCACGGGGCTATGCCCGGGTGTTAATCCTGGGGGACAGCCGGGAGCTCCAAGGAGGAGACCTTCCGTTTGGGGAACGCTCCGCCTCCGGAACGCGGCGTTTGGGGATGGAGGAACCGGAGTTAAAGGCCATCCCAGGTGAGAGCCCCGGCAGGAGGTCCCCAGTCCTGGCTTCTTGGCTCCTGCTCTTACAAATCATGTTCCTTCAAGCACGATCCCTTTCCCGAGGCCTCGGCTCAGGCACGCGATGGCTTCGCTCCCTCCGCGTGAATCCATCGCAGTTCTATTCAGCGGCGCATCTTTCACGGGAGGGCGCGGGCGTCTCGGCCCCGTGTCCTGCGGGACAGCCCGGGCTGTGCGGCACCCACCCCGCTCTTCAGGCACAGAGACTTATTTCTAAGCAGAAACTTACTGTGGTCCTTCTGCAAACCATTTCTGAGCAGCAGCCTGAAAAAGCATGTCCCTAAAGCATCTCGTTGGGTTCACGATGACCCCGATGCTCTCCTGTGCTCTATATTTGGTGTGCCTGAACAGGCAAAGGCTCCTTTGGGAGCAGAGGGGAGACTTTAAGATAGTCTAAAATACTTTCTTTAATTTTGCATGATTTGAGAACAAGCTACATTATGGACATTGCGAGTTAAACCGAAATGATTATTGAAAGAGACAAGCAGACATGGGACTTTTTTTTTTTTTTTTCCCCAAGTATTTAATATTTAATTGCATTAGAGCAACACTATATTTACAGTAAGCTGGGTGGGTGACGGGCGGCGTGGTCAGAGGGAGAGCTTGTGGTATTTAACGTGAAGCTTTTTGACACGACTTGGATGTTCGTGAGGTTCCACCTGCGCTGCTGCTTCTCCTGCAAACCCACTTGGTTCATCTCAGTCTCGGGGGGATTTTCAGGGCTGTTGGTGTTTGCAGGGTTGTGGCGTGAGGCGAGGAATTGGGATCTTGTGGTGACACGTTGTTTCTGTGCAGCTAAAGGTGTCAGTGTATCCTGTCAAGCAGCACACGGGTGTTTTATTCCGTGTAAGGAGCTGTGTAGCCTTCGTTTGGCTGGTTTGGAAGTTTTTTCCCAGCTTTGCTGTGAGCAGCAGCGGCGTAGGGTGCCCATCACAGACAGGGCATTTCTCTGCCCTCTTAGGGCTGGAAAAGACCCAAAGGGAATTCTCTACAACTTTTCACACTGGAAATCGGCAGAAACCAGAGTTGTGTGATGTGAAGATGAGTTGAAATAGCCACAGCTCCCTGGTCCGGTGGCAAGAGGGGACAGCAGCCCCGGAGCCGAGGGCAGCGAGCGAGCGGGCACTGAGCCCCCATCCTTGTCTCGGCAGCACCTCGGCGGGTGCTGGGGATGGAGAGGGATGGCGGGGAGGGACCAGCCACCCCTGGGACAAGGGGGACAGGGCAGCAGGTGCCCAGGGGCACCCCTGCCACCTCCCTCCAGGTCTGGGGCACCAGGTTCAAGGCAGGTGACCCAAAAGAGCATCTCTGGGGTTGACATGGGGGCAGGTACCAACAGCCCCCCCCCCCCCCGATTATCTTCCCACCCTGCCCCTTATCACTTGAGGAAATCCTATTTCAAGGCCGATATAAAGAAACCTCTGATCTTTGCAGATGCTGGCTCGCTCCCCTTTAATCCTGGCCAGGCCGGGGTGCAGGTGCCGCGGTCCCGGGGGGATTAGATGGTCCCTTCCCTTTGTGCGAGCCGTCACTCACCGGCGGCCGTGCCCCGGTGAGCCGCACCGACCGGCGGGGCTCCTTGTTTGGGCCATTCACCGGGGAATATTAAACTTCGCCGCCATGGAGTCATTACATGGGGAGGCAGGGGCCGCCGCTCTGTTTGTTTTGGAGAGAATAGGGCCGGCAAAGGGCAGGAGCCGCGGGAGGGCTCGTCTCTCCCGCCTGCCTCCTCGGCCCTGCGCCCGGGGTCACCTGCCTGCGAGGCGGCCCCGCTCCCGGCACCCATCCCTGCCCTCCGCCTCGGCCGGGCACGGCCCCCGCTGCCTCCTCCAGCGTGCCTGGGCTCGTCCATCCCTTCGTCCCCTGGCCCTGGGGACGCTGCCCAGCCGCCGTCCAGGGAGGCTGTGGCTGGACGCTCGGATCCTGGTCCTGCCCGACCTTAGCTGCCATCTCCCGAGGCCGGCTCCTGCAATCGCCCCACTGCAGCCAGGCCGGGGGTACAGCAACCGCTGGAGCGTCCCCGGCTCTCGTGGGGAGCAGAGAGCCCCTGGGGAGCAGGAGGGAGCGGTGGGACTCACACACACACACATGCCCTCTCCTCTTGGGCAGCTCGCCCTGCCCTGGGCGCTGGCCCTCTCCGTGCCGGTGTCTTGGTGCAGTCGCCAACGTGAGTCCCAGTCCGGCAGCTGGAGCTGCAGGAGAGATGGTGGTGGGATGCGGGAGAGATGGTGGTGGGATGCGGGAGAGATGGTGGTAGGATGCGACTGGCCCATCCCCAGGTCACTGCCAGAGGGGAAGAAAAGGTGCAGAGATTTTCCTGCTTCTGCAGTCCAAATCCCCCCTCGCTCCCTCCTGCTCCGAGCTGTCAGGGAACAGCCTCTAATGGTGGGGAGCACCTTTGGCATCCAGCCTGGATGCAGAGACCACGCAGATGAGGGCAAGCAAGCGGGGGCTGTGCCTGGCCCCAGAGCCTGGCCCTGGCCTCGCCAGGACCCCTGGGACCACCCAGCCGCTTCGAGGAGGTTGAACCCCCCCGGTGCCTCCTTCAGCCCCAGCCAACTTATTTGGTCACGGGCAGAAAAGCCATCGCGAGGTTATTTTACACTCAGTGTTTCCCAGCAGCTCAGCGAGGGCCCCGCGGTGCTGGGGCTGCCTCGGCAGGCGTTGGCGCCCAGCCGCCCCATGCCACCGGCCCCGCTTGCCGAGCCGCAGCGCCGCGGAGAGGGCTGAGGAGTTACCGCCATGATTTGCCACAATCGTGTTTCATTTCGAGGCCGCCTGAGCCCCGCGAAGCAGTCGGACACAGCTGGGAAGGTGATATTTTTTTTCCTCCCCCGTTTGCTTTTGTGTGCCGTGACCCCTTTGCCAAAATAATCCTGGAAATGCTACTTAAAAAGAAGGAAGGGAAAAAGAAAAAAAGGGCAAGAAAGCAAGCGAGAACGGAGGGGAGAGCACTCAGCATCTCTGCTCAGCTCCGCAGCCTCCCGCAGAGTGAAATGGAGGCAAATAATGCCCTAAAGCTCCTTTTCCTAGCAGTACAATCAGCCTGCCTGGTTCGGAGGGGCTGCAGCGCTCTGCGCCGGAGCACTCGCCGGGAGGGTCATGGCTTCACCGCACCAAACCCCTCCCTGCCCAGAGCTGCTGGGCACCCACCGCGGGGCCGGCACCGCTCAGGGGCACCCCGAACCCTCCCCGCTGCTCCTGGCCCCCTCGGTGGAGAGCAAGGGGCAGACAAGCAGCATGCAGTTTGGAGGGGGACGAGGGTCCGTTCAGCTCCATCCCATGGATGTGGCACCTTGGGGACGGCCGCTCTCCTCTCTTTTGCCCCTGGGGAGGTGGCAGCACATCCTCCGTGCCACCCACCTGCGTGTGCCCTGTGTTGGCACACGGAGGGAGGATGCTGGGGGCTGCCTGGGAGCAAGAGGTGCACCCATGGGGATCCCTCCTCGGTGCCCCGGGCCAGTTGCAGCCCCATCGGCACGTGATGAAGCACCCCAAGCAATGGGGCAGGAGTGCTGCGTGGGCCCCAGAGGGGTGGGTGGAGGCGCAGGGGGGGGGTCTCACCCTATGGGGGAGGACACGGGGACCAGCGAGGGACCCCGTACTGGGGCGGGGGGCAGCCAGCCCATCGGAACCCCCCAGCCCAGGCTTACCCTGGGCATCGCCTCGTCCCTCCTCGCCTCCTGCTCCGGGGGCAGGCGGCAGCGGTGGGAGCGCTCCTGGGCGCAGGTAACATTTGGGCACATTCCCATAACCGAGTGCCGCCAACTGCTGTGGCGGCAGGGCCGGAGCCCCCTCTCCAGCGCCGCTGTTTGCTTTGCAGCCTCCTTAGCCCCTATTGAGGCTTTTCAGCTCCGGCCCCTTCAGGGGGTTTAAGTAGGTAAAACCTGAGGAAGAGGCTATTTTCCTCCCTCCCTTTTGAGCCCTGCCTTGTGCCCAAAAGGCCCCCTTGTTTCACGCGTGCCAGTCACCTGGCTGGGCCCCCAGCCCCTTTCTCTCTCAGCCTCCCCTTTCTTTCTCCTTTCTCTCTTTTGACTTTTCCAGGAGCCCTCGCTCTCCAAACGAGCTTCAGATTGGATCCAGATTGAGGTCCCTTTGTCTTTCAAGGGTTGTACTAAGCTAATTAAATGTGATCCCAACAAATAAACGCAGATCTCCCCATTACATTCAGGCCTGCCTTTCAGGCAGCACCGGGCGGCCCCTCGCCCCCGCCCGCTGCGCACAGGGTCCCCCTCATTGAGTCCCGGCCATTGAAAGCACTGCCAGGATTTCTTTTGTGCCGGGGGTCTCCGAGCCCTTTTTCCATCAGAAAAGACCCCCAAACAGCAGCTCGGCCTTTGTGAGTTTGCAAGCAAACGCCAAAGAAAAGCCCCCTGAATGCTTTAATAAATGACACATTTAGCAACTTCGGAGGCGCCTGGCTCCTGCGGCAGCCGCAGGGGTGCAATGATCCCTCCTGCCCCCCTCTTCCCTCCGGCTCCTGGGGCATTTGCAGCCCGTGGAGGTGCGGGGGATGCGGCCAAAGCAGCTGACCGCCTCGGCTCCCAGCCCCGCTCTCGCCGCCGTTCCCCCTTCCCCCGGCGCTCGGCGGGGCGCACGGGGCAGGTGATGGGGTCGGCCCGTCCGCGCCGCGCCGGCCCCGGGCACCAGGACGCCGGGCAGCGGGCAGGGCGCAGCGGGGCGGCCGGGGACGGGGAGCTTTTTTCTTCGGACCGCGCGTGCCCCTTCGCCTGGCGTTAGCGCCGGCAAATCCTAAATCGTCTTTAATGACACACACCACCCCCCCACCCCACCCCGGATCGGGGGCTGCGCTGGACTTTTCTCAGCTCAACTAATATCTTTTTAATGACTTTGGGAGGGGGCAGAGCCCGGCTCTGCCCTAGAGCCTGGATTGCTCCAAACAGATGTTGGGGCAGAGGGAGGGGGATGCTCTTCCCTGCCAGGGACTTTCTTCTAGAGTTCAAACGAGAGGGGAGCTTTCAATCACCGCTAAAAATGTATTTCTCCCCATTGAACAATGGGCTCCTTTCTGCGCCCGGGGGGACTCGGCTGCGATCGCGTTTCTGCTGCCGGGGAGGAGAAACCTCCGGTTTTAGGGCAGGAAAACTCAGCTCCGAAAGGGGCTCTTCCCTGCGCCGGGTATTTCGTAGCTCCGTATCCCGTCTGCCTTCCCCTCCCTTACAGAAGAAAATAATAATAATAATATTTTTTTTAAAAAAAAGATCGTAATAACGCAGAAATAATAATCATTTCGCGGCTGCAGCCGTTGCCCCGCCGCGCCCAGGAGCCGCCCGGAGATTTTTTGCGGTAAAGCCGGGCAGTTTGCAGGCTTAGAGAAACGAATATCGGCTGCCACCGGCCCGGGGCAGCGGCGGCTCCGCGCCCCTTGCGCGCCCGCGGAGGCAGCGCCCGGGCCGGCTCCATCCCCCGCGCGTCCGTCAGCGGCGGCCCCACAAGAGTTAAATTTTAAAGCAAATCAAATTCCCATTGGCCACTGTATATTATCTCAGCAGTCTTCATTTGATACCTCTTTAATACAGAAAGGAGCTTTTCAAACCCCTTTTCTCTCTTTTCTCCCCGCCACTCTTTAAGAGCAATAAATGTTCAACTGCAATAACTATAAATCAATCTCCGCTCTGTTCAAATCCTATTCATGCGAAGGGCTGGAAGAGGGGCGAGAGCTCCCCCCCCCCCCCCCCCCCCCCAAAAAGCAGCTGCTGGGCTCTAATCTCCTTTCTTGCACTGTCATTCACCCTCATTTTTCCTCCATCACCCCATCCCTGCAATCTTTTCTTGTTTTGCTTTTCTTTTCTCTCTTTGCTGCATTATGATCCCATGTCTCCCCTCATCAGACCCCAACCTTGTCCAGATCCTGACCATCCCCTTGTAGGCTGTGAAAGAAAAGAAGAGTCCATGGATGTCAAATTGGTCTCAAAAAGACCATGAAAGATTGATTTGCTCCACTTTTCTTCTGCCTGACATTATTTCTGAGGGTCCTGAATGGGAAACCAGAAAGTCTGGGACTGGAATAAAGATGTTCTCTCTGTAAGGGGGAGACGGGGGGGAAAAATGCCCATTTACTCCTGGCCCATCAACCCTGCAAAACAGAGCAAAAGAAAAGAGGACTGTGGCTATTCAAAGTCAGACCAATATGTACACCTCCCAACAATATGCCAATATACTGAGGGCTTCTCTATTAACACCCATGAATATTAAAGTGCTCACTAAACGCTCAGAAGGAACTTTGGGAATATACACATGAAAATACAAGCAGCATTGTGCGGGGCTCAGAACAATGGGGCGGCGATAATGGCCCTTCTCTATTAACAGCCATGAATATTAAACTTGTTTCCTCTTAAATGTTAAAAAGGAGGGATAGCTGCGATATTAAAAAAGAGAAACGAGGAGGGGGGGGACACACACCAAAGCACCTTCCTAGGACCGGGAAGAAGCTTTGGGAAACAGCTGGGGATATTTAAAACCACGCAGAAAATGGAAGGATTTTTTTTTTCCCACCTTTTTCCATCACATCCCCCCCCCCCCACTCCGAGCCCCCCGCACCCCCGAGCCCCCCGCAGCCGGGACCGGGGCTGCAACGCAGCCCGCACGGGAGCCGCGGGGTTTTCAAGAGCTTTTTTTTTTTTTTTTTTTTTTTGTCCCGGGATAACTTGAGGGTTGATGTGTTTCCTGGGGAAAAAGAAAAAAAAAAAAAAAGCAGCAATCCAAGGGGATCGTTTGCCTCGGCGGCCGGAGGAAGACGTGTGTTGTGTGTTGCTTTCCACCTGATGCGTTATATTTAGCAAAGCTGAAATACTCACACGCCACGGCGGCTGACGGCTCCTATAGTCAAAGTCCAGAAAAACAAAATAAACTTATTTTTCCGCATATTAAAACCCAAACCAAACCCTGGCAGGTTATTAACCTCCCCTTTCTAGGGCAGCGCTGCCTCTCGCCGGGCAAACACCCTCAGTAACCGCAGGTTTGGGTTGATTCCTGACATTTGCGCCTCTTCTTGATTGGTTTAATAGAAATAATTACACCTGGGTTGTAACATCATTTTTGCCAGGCAGCCCTGCCAAGGGGAAGAGCTGCCCGACACGCTCACCCTATAAAATACCCACCCGGGGGCTGGCGTGGGCACGGTTTGGACTCAGCGGGGCTGCCCGGGGGTTCGGAGCGCAGGAGCCGGCCTTTGAGTGCTTGAGGAATTTGGGGGCCCATCTTTCTTCCCCCCCCCCAGCCCTTTACAGCCCCTCATCCCCATGAAAATCAAAAGAACAAGGCTAAGGAGAGGGCTCTAAGCTCCGACACAGCAGGATTGGGTTTAAATCCAGGAAAGATTAACCCTTTGCTGAGCCGGCAAAGCTGCGAGCCCTAAGGGAGGGGAGCACGGAATTTGTGGGGACAGCTCTGATGCCACCTTCCTGGGGGGGGGGGGGGCAGGGGTGGCTGCGGGGCTCCAAGAGGCTCGGCGGGGCGGGGGGGTGGCGTGGGCACCGTGGCTGATGGGGGAATATTTTTGGGTGCGGAGATGGGGATGCTGAGGCAGCAGAGCCCCGGAGGGAGTGCAGCCTCCCCCGGGTGAGGGTCCGGCCCTGGGGGGGGGGCAGGACACGGTTGCCGTTGCGGGGAGGTGGGCGATCCACTCCGGCCCCTTTGACCCGTGGGCAAAATTCCCGGCCCTTCTGGCCTTCCCCTGGGAAATGCGACGGGGATGCGGAGTTAGGAAACCGGCCGGGCTGAAGGTTGCAGCCGGGCGAGCCTGGCCCCGGGTGCAAGCGGGGACCAGCCTCGGGGGCGCGTACCCCGATTCTCCCTCCCCATCTCTGTGATTGGGGACCCTCCCCGGGATTTGGGGGGGGGGGGACAGCGGCGGCTCGGAACCCGCTGGGGGAGCCCCGACCCGTTCCCCCGGGATCGCGGGGGCCAAATTCCACCGAGCAGCTGGGGCTGGCGGCGTCGGGGCCACCGATTTCGTTACGGTGCTGCAGCTGCCCCCAAACCACCGCGTTTCAGCCCCAAAAACGAGCGCGGGGGCCGGGAGGGGAACGGAGCCGGGCGGGACCGTGCCCGAGGGTGCGCCCCGTCCGTGGGACAGCGGCGTAGGCATTTCTGCCCGTTTCGTTGGGTTTTTTTTTTTTTTTTTCCACCCTGGCCGGGGGCAGGTGCCTGGATTTGCCTTTGCCTGGGCCGGGGGGTGCGGGGGGCCGAGCCGGTGAGTGTGTACGTGTGTGTATGTATATGCATGTGTGTGTATGTATGTATGTGTGTGTGTGTATATGCGTGTGTGTGTGCTCGCCGTGTCCCTCCCTCCCTCCAGCCACCCCACCCCCGGGGAGGGGAGGGAAGGAGGAGGAGGAGGAGGGGGGGGGGCTCCGACGGCTCGCCTCGCTCCGGCAGCCCCAGTCTCTCCGCCAACGTCAGGGAGGTCATTAATAACCAATTAGGAGGGTCAATGAAGCTCATATATAGCCGGGCGGGAGCCACCGAGCGGCACGGAGCCCGGCCCGCCGCCCGCGCCCCGCCGAGCCCGGCCCGCCCGCCGCCGCCTTCGCCCCCATGATGGGCTCGGTGCTGCCCGCCGAAGCCCTGGTGCTCAAGCCCGGGCTGAAGCCTCAGGGGCTCTCGCTGGCCGAGGTGATCACCTCCGACATCCTGCACAGCTTCCTCTACGGCCGCTGGAGAAACGTCCTGGGCGAGCAGCTCTTCGAGGAGAAGAGCAGCCCCAAGACCGCCTTCACGGCCGAGGTCCTGGCTCAGTCCTTCTCCGGAGGTGAGTGGCGGCACCGGACAACCTTCCCCCCCCCCCCCCCCACGACCACCACCACCGGACACCCCCCACCCACCCCACCATCGGCCCCGGGACGGGCCCCCGGTACCCGGCGGCGGGATGCGGCTCCCGGCGCCCCGCTCTCCCCAGGCGTGTAATAGCAGTTGACTGGGGAAGAAGGGCTTTAAATTCATTTGGTTAACTTGGGCTTGACCTGAGAAAGTTCCCACTTAAACCGCGGGCTGGGGAGGGGGCCGGGGGGGGGCCGGGGCCGCCCCGCATTCAGCCGTCCGGGACAATCTCTTTTCTCTCGCCCCGGCATCGCCGGGGCGTCCCGGCTCCCTTTTCCCCCTCTCGGATTTCTGTTCCTCTCTTAATTTACCATGAAGGCTAATTCCATTTCCATTCACGATATGTCAACCATCTCATCTCCCCATTTTGTAAGAGGAATTCCTGGGCCCTTTTAAACAAGCCCTTGCGCCATTCAGGCACAATGTACCGCTACAGCATTCCTAAAGGACTAATGAATTTAGAATTAGCAATTTCTTTCTAGTTGAGTTTAATGAATGCAGATCACTTTAACAGCATGACAAATTGCTGGATGGGCCGAAATAGACACCATTTAACCTCCTTTCTCAGCCCCGCTCCCTCGCCCAGCCCGGGCTGCTTTTCCCAGGTACCTCCTCAATGCCCCGGGGGGAACCTTGTACCGCTTTGTAGGAGCCCGGTTGGGCGTTTAAATGGCTCAGCCCCGGGATTTGGGCTGGCACCGGGGAGGGGTCCCCGCTGCCCCCCCCCCCTCCCCGGGCTCCCCGGCGCGCCCCCGGCCCTTCCCCGCTGCCAGCCCGGGGAGCGGCGGGGCGGGCGGGGGGCCGAAGGCGGCGGGTCCCTTTTCCGAGCCCTCTCCCGCCTCCCGCAGAGGTGCAGAAGCTGTCCAGCCTGGTGCTGCCGTCGGAAGTGATCATCGCCCAGAGTTCCATCCCCGGGGAAGGGCTCGGCATCTTCTCCAAGACCTGGATCAAGGCCGGCACCGAGATGGGACCGTTCACGGGCAGGGTCATCTCGCCGGAGCATGTGGACCTGTGCAAGAACAACAACCTCATGTGGGAGGTAACAACCCCCTGCCCCCGGACCCCCAGACCCGGCTGGCCCGGCGAGACGCAGGGATGGGGTGCCTGGGGGCCGGGGGCTTTGTCCTGTGCTTGTGTGCCGTCAGGCACCCTCCCCCTGCCTCAGTTTCCCCGTTCGTGCAAAGATCTGGCTTCCTCCAGGGCGGGTGGGTTTAGGAGACCCTTGGGGCAGGAGAAGGGCAAGGCTTCACCCCTCGGGGCGCAGCCAGCTCTCGGAGGAGCCCCGAAATGCTGTTGCTCGTGTCCCATGCAGCAGGATCGCACCCTGCCCTGCCCTTTCCCGTCGTGGTGAAACACCCGGCGGGCAGCTGCCCGCTCAGCGTGCCGAGGGCGAAACCAGCTCTGCCCTGTCCCCCGCTTTGTCCCAGCCCCGGTGCGGGTAACCCCGAGTGAAGCCGTGGGGTTTGGGGGACCTGAGCTGCCAGGACATCACGCATTAATGCCTGGCTAGTAAAGGGAGGTTTTCCTCGTATTTTTTTGTTTTGCTGAGTGTCAGACTTGCACTTTTAAATTATTATTAATTATTATTTTTTATTATTATTATAATTTTATGCCTAATGGAAACTTCCCTCGCCTTTCCTGCCACCCTGCAAAGCATCTTTCCCCCGAGGGCCAGGTCTGGCAGGCACCTTCCTCCTCCACCCAGGGATGCCCTGCTCCTGTGGGCAGCTGCAGGGTGCTGAATATCCCCTTTGGGGCTGAGCTGCTGGTGGGGCTCTGCCGAGAAGGGGGATTGAGGCAGGGTTATTCAGGTGGGCATGGGCCAGCGGCATGCCCAGTGGGCATGGGGCACCGGCATGGGCCGGTGGGGCCAGCCGTGCCCACCCAGTGAGAGCAGGGCACCCTTCCTCAGCCCCGCTGTGTTCCAGCACCATGAGCAGGAAGGGTTCAGGCATTTCCCGGCCGCTGGCATGATCTCAGCTCCGAGGCCATGCTGGCTTTGAGCTTGTCCCCGGCTGGGGACTTTATCCCAGAGGCAGGAGGTGGAGGGGCTCGGTCCATTGTGGGCAGCATCGTTACCAGCTGCTCTCTCCCCCTCCCAGGTCTTTAATGAAGACGGCACGGTGCGGTACTTCATCGATGCCAGCCAGGAGGACCACCGCAGCTGGATGACCTACATCAAATGTGCACGGAATGAGCAGGAGCAGAACCTGGAGGTGGTCCAGATTGGGAACAGCATCTTCTACAAGGCAATTGAGGTAAGCGGGGCCGGGAGCCAGCCGAGCAGTCACAGGAGGGGAGCAGGGTGCTGGGATCTCCCACCCCATAGACCCTCAGTTCTTTGGGCTGTTGCTGGGGCGTCTGTGGGAGCACAGGGTGGCTTTGCTGTCCCCTGCACCCAGACCTGCTGGGACAGGTAGGCACCTGCAGGTAGCCATTGCACGGGCTTCATGGAGAAGCAAAGGGCCCTTCTCTTCTCTGTCCCCTTTTGGTGGGCTCATGGGGTGATGTGCACTAAGCAGAGGGAGAGCGAATGCTGCCCAAGCTTCTTTTGGGGTGTAAAGCATGAAAAGACCTGTAATCCTGGCCCAGCCGGGGCTTCAGGCAGGAGCAGGGTTTTGACGCTGTCTTGAAAAATGGGATTTTGTGCAGAACCTGCTTCTCTGTAGCATGGAAAAGTTTGGGGGTTTCTGTGAAACCCAGGTGCTGAATGCAGGCTGCACCTGACTCTGCGCAGCTTTTGCCCGGGGTCACAAGCAGCTCTGGCTGTAAAACAGAGAGCGAGAGGAGGATCGGTGCTGCGGGAGCCGGGCAGGGAGCTGCAGAGCGGGCAGGGTGCGGCGCTGGCGCAGCCGAGCCTCCGGCTGTCTGCAGCGGGGCTGCGGGGAAGGGACTCATCCTGCCTGGCTCATCCACCCGCTCCCGTATGAAGCGCTGGTGGGTGCTGGCTCGGCGGGGGAGCAGGGGCAGGAGCTGGGTCCCAGGGGCATCCCAGGGCACAGGCTGCCGTGCTGTGGGGTGAAGGCTGGAGGTACCCACAGCTCCCTGTGGGAGATGCTGGGATGGAGGTGGGTGTCTGGCTCGCTGCCATTATTGATGCCATGTGCATACAAGTCACACAGTGCCAGCGGTGTGATGGCAGGGTCCAGCCCTGCTTGTGTACAGAGTCCCCATAACCCGATGCTGCTGCAGGTGGAGGAAGGTGGTAGCTTGGAGAGGTGTCCCTGTGCAGCTGCTTCAGCTTAGAGTCGCGAGAGGGGAACATCTCCCATTCCATCCCAGACCGGCACTGTGGGACTGTCCCCCTCTCCCATATCGGGTCCAGAGTCTCACACGCTCAGCAGCGTGGGCTCCCGCGGCTGCTCGCAGCTGGGAGAGGGTCTTAGCTGGGAAAGAGCGCAAGTGCCCGCTGGTTCCGTGGGCAAGGGCAGCTCCCTGGGTCTATCCGGGCTCCTGCGCTGGCTTACAGAGGAGCAGATGCTTAAATGCTCCACAGCACAGGACCACGGCTCAATCCTGCATTGAGCCAGCATCAGGGCTGGGTTTGGAATTGCTGCGGGGGGGTGGGAAAGGCGAGTGGGTGGGTAAGAAGAGAACAGGTATTTTCTTCTGCTGTGGGAGAGCCCTGTGTGCCTACTCAGGGCTCTGCCGCCTTTCCTCGTGCAGCGCTGCAAGAGCCCCAAGGGCTTCTGTGCTGCTCTCCCCATCCTGGACAGCCCTCCGTAAGCTTCAGCTGTACCCAGTTTTAAGACCTGATACTCTTGTGGGCAGCCCTGCCTGTTATGACAGCAGCTTAATTGCTTTTTATTACTGTTCTTAAATTATGCAAAGCAGTAAAATAATCCCAGTTAGCCGTGGTGTAATTAGGAATACAGCCGTGTTTCTCACACCTTGTGTGTGTGCATGGACGATGGGGCAGGTGAGCTGATATTTGGGGAGGTGTGTGTAGACGCCCCGGACAGTCACAGTCAATCTGCAGGCTTGCTCCCGGGGTTGAAGCAGCGAGCGCCAGAGCAGGATGAGTTTAATTCCCTCGATACAAACAGCAAAGTTGAGATGTTGAGAGCGCTGAACCCTGAGGGCTGGGGAGGTGAAGGTGGGGATGGAGGGTGCCTGCTATCACACTGCCGCATGCTCCCTGGGCATGGCAGGCGTCTGGCAGTGCTCCCACTGCCGCCGGGTCACCGTGGGTCCCTCTGTGCTGGGAGGAGCAGAAGGGGCCGGGGCTTTTTGTGTGAGAGTGCGAGGAAGGGAAGCATGGAGGGTGTGAGGAGCTGGGTCACAACTGGGCACGACAGGTCGAGGATCTGCATCTTCCGTGGGCTCCCCATTCCCACCTGTGTGACACGCGTGCATGCACACACACGTGTAGTCTAAAACCGATCGCTTGTTCAAACTCATTGGGGTTTGTGCACCCAACAAGAAAAGGAAAAGCAAGAGAGGATTTGCGTTTTGTGGTTCTCTCTCCACTCGTTAATCCCTTAGTGCGGAGCCATGGGCACACAAATGCAGCATCTTGGACCCGAGCGAGGTCCCCCCTTGTCACCCACCGCTCCTGCCTTGTCACCTCCCTCACCACAAATCCTGGACCGAGAGCGCAGCATCAGCCCGAGACCAGCTGGAACAGCTCAGTCTCGGTCAGGATACGCGAACACTGACCTGAACTTAGCGGTGCCCTCTCTCAGCAGCACATGGGCACTGTCACCCTCCGTCCCCCACCAGCCTTGGGGGGCTCCTGCCCCGTGCCCGCTGCGTCCCCTCCCCGGCGGGCACCACGAGCTGCCCGGTCTCTGTCGCTCTGCACCCACCTCTGCTGCACCATCACTCCAGTGCGGTATCTCTTAGGATGCCTTTCTCAGGATGCCTTTCTCACCCACCCACTACAAAATCAGATTTGTTGGGTGCCTTTTTCACTATTTGCCTTTAATATTTTCATGTGTTTTTTCCCGTTCCTGCCCTTACTTACTAGTTTGTCTTTTCCCATCCTCTTCCTCAGTAATTCCAAGTTGCCACTGCTGGAAAATAAAGTGAGGGCAGTGAGTTTTGGCCTTTGATCTGAAGGCCAAGAGATTCCTGGGGGGCAATTTAAATTGTTTTGGGGTGTATGCACATGAGTGCTCATCTGCTGCTGGCACAGGTGCACCAGCTCCAGCAGAATAACGCATGCATGCACACACATACGCACGCATGTAATGTGTTTTATCCTTTCAGCAATATTTTATTCTCTTTGCTTGTATTAAAAATAACTCATTTTCTGTGAAGAGAAAATGACACAGAGAAACAGCACCAATTTGGGATGCAAAATTATGTCGGTTTCCTCTGCCTCCCAAACTCCTACTCTGCAGTCCTAGTGAGGTCTTCATGCAGATGGACACTTGAAAATACGAAGCCAAAATTCCCACTGCTTTCAGGTGCCTGAAATTGGGCGCATTTTCAGTGCTCGGGTGATCTAACTCATGATCTGTGTTTCATGTGGATGATGCTTTTCTTGGACTACTCTGTATATGGAAAGTCATCCTCTGAAACAGGGGACTTTCCCATTTCTAAATTAGGTTCTTAATACTAGGGACCTGAAAGGAAAAAAGTCTGCGCATATTTTTTTATAAAGTGATGTTGTTATTAGTGTTGCCTGAAACAGTGTGAGAGTATCCGTCTTCCCAGCCGTGGCTGCTGTGCACTGGGAGGCTTGAACGGTGTTTCCTGGCTGTTTGCTTTGGCCACCCTGGCAGTGCAGGAACATAACAGGAACAACAGGGGAAGGAGAAATGCCATCGTTTCAGGGAAACGGGAGTGTGGCTGGTGCAAAAGCACTTCCCTGGCCCTATAGATCTCCTTGGGCTGTTGCAGGTACCGGGACTTTGGTGTGGGACGTAGGCAGCATCTTGCACCCAAGCCACGCACTCCTTTAGCAGCCCCCGCGCTCTCCAATCCCCAGGCTGACGAACCCTTTGTTGGCACATCTTTTATTTCCACCAGCTAAAATAAACCCCAGAGGGGTCGGGTGGGAGATGCTGCCTATGCCCTACAGCAGGAGGGTGCCAATGGCTCTGTCCAGAGCCGAAACGCTCTGCAGGAGCACTGAGTCAGGGTTCTGTGTCACGGCTCCCTGCTTTGGTGTCTGTCATTTGTGCCTTGCTGCAGTTTGTGGGTCCACAAATGGCTTATTTCTCCGTGTCTCTGTGTGCCGCTGCGTCCTCATCTCCCTGAGCTGCAGGGACCTCTGGGTCCTTCACTCCAGAGACCCCAGCTCTGTCTGTGTGCTCTGTAGCTGCTTATTTGCCTGTTACGTTGTTCGTGGCCCAGCCCGGGGGGAGAGCTGTGCTGGGTGATGGTGCTGAGTCATGTCATCGCCACCAGTGCTGCAACCTGTGCACAGGGGGTGTCGGGGACCGCTGGCAGGTCCCAGATGGCAGCAGGGTCTCGCAGGAGATGGAATATGGCCAGGGTAGGTCAGAAGCGACCAGCTGAGGATGCACGGGGAGCTGTTCGCTGTCCCCTCCCCACACCCCTGTCTGTCTCTCTCTCTAGATGATTCCTCCGGACCAAGAGCTGCTGGTCTGGTATGGGAACTCCCATAACACCTTCCTGGGCATCCCAGGTGTGCCGGGGCTGGAAGAGGAGCAGAAGAAGAACAAACATGGTAGGTAACATCAGAAACAGCCATGGGTGCAGCATCCCTGCCCGTTCTCCGTTCGCCCTGTCCCCAGCTCTGAGGCCATGGGGTGGGCATGGGGCAGGGACATCCTGGGGATATGTCATATCCCCCAGCTCTCTGGAGACAAACGCAGGGACTATGAGACAGATCCGTACAGCTTGAGCAGGTCCCCAGTAATTTGGGGGGGTCACCTCTGGGCTGGTTTGCCCACGGCTATCGCTGGTGCGGTGGCCAGCAGTAGCTGCCTGACCCTGCCAGGCAGGGAGAAGCAGGGCAGACGTGTGAGCGGGGCCAAGGCAGCCCCGATGCACTACGAAACGCCAAGTGGATGCAACTGCTTATGTCCCCGCTCTGCATTTAACAGATCTTTCCCCAAATCACCATTGCAGGAGGCTTTTCTCTCCCTGGGCTTTCAATCTCTGCTTGTCTTGGTGATTCTCCGAGGTGCTCCTCTGTGGGCAGGCAGCAGGGCTTTTGGGCACTTTTGGGGGATGCTGTGTTCAGAGCCAGACCCCGTCTGTGCTCCTCAGCCCCACTTCCCGCTCTGAGAGCGCTGGGTCAGAGCCCAGCAGAGCAGTGGGAGAAGCTGGGACCAGTGCAGGGGCAACACGCTGCTGCTGAAGAGCCTGGGCTGGAGGCCAGGGCAGCACGGTTGTGGGTTGTTCCCCCTCGCCTAAATTTGGGTGAGCCTGTTTGCAGCTCTGGCCCCATCCCAAAACTTTAAGCACCAGCCTGTCATCCCACTCTGCCCGGGATGGGTGTCTCCACGAGCGGGCATCCTCAGCGGGCAGGGACCCAGCGAGGGGGCACGGGGTGGTTATTTAGGGCAGTCAGCACCATGGGGGCTCGGGGAGGGGGTGAGCTGCTGTGCCGGAGGACAGCGCCTGACCGTCCCCTGTTGTCCCCAGAGGACTTCCACGCAGTGGAGACGGGGGCCAGCACGACGGGGCGCATGCGCTGCGTCATCTGCCACCGGGGCTTCAACTCCCGCAGCAACCTGCGCTCCCACATGCGCATCCACACCCTGGACAAGCCCTTCGTGTGCCGCTTCTGCAACCGCCGCTTCAGCCAGTCCTCCACCCTCCGCAACCACGTCCGCTTGCACACCGGCGAGCGTCCCTACAAGTGCCAGGTTTGCCAAAGTGCCTACTCCCAGCTCGCCGGGCTGCGGGCACACCAGAAAAGCGCCCGCCATCGGCCCCCCAACGCCTCCCTGCAGGCTCACTCGCCGGCCCTGCCCGTGCCCCATCCCGCCTCCCTGGCCCATCACATCCCCACCATGGTGCTGTGAACCCCCGGCGCGGCAGCGGGTTTTTGGACAGCAAAGACTGGAGCTGAGACATGCAATGAACTGGGGGGTGTTGGCCCTCGGCAGAGCTGGGAGGCAGAGGCAGGGCTGCTTTGTGTTGAAGGGAGGATGCTGGTGGTTTTTTGTTTGTGGTTTTTTTTTTTTTTTTTTGAGCTTCACCATTTGCGTGGGGTTTGGGAGGCTGTTCGGTGAGCAAGGGGACCCCCCCCCCCGCCAGCTCTGCAAGCTGCTGGTGCAGCCATACCGTGCGGAATCCTCCCCGGGGAGATGCGGTGTAGGGTGAGCTGGTGGTCCCTGGGGTTGGCAGGGGGAGAAGGGCAAACGGACACAGTGGAACATCCTGCGTGGATTTGCAGGTGTATGGGAGGAGGGCTGGGGCAGCCTAAAAGCTGGGCCTGGATGAGTGATGCCAGGGTTTTACAGATAATTTGATGGAAAGAAAAACTGTTCTTAAGCCTCCTCCTCTGCTCCAGCGAGTGTCCGGCGGAGACATGTGCCCCGTTGAAAGGCTGGCACAGCCCTGTTGTGGCCACCCCATTCATGCCTGTTTACTCCAGGGGCAGCTTTGGCCCTGGTGGCTCTTTCCAAAGGGACACATTTCCCTCCTCGGGAGCCCTGATTTAGCAAACGGTTGTGTGTAGTCGTCCCCCCTCCCCGACCCCCCCCAAATCCCCTTGCCTGCCCTCCTCCAGCCCGAGCTGTGTGTTGGGGTTTGCCCAACACCTCCAAGCAATGCCATGGGCAGAGGGGACAGGCCACCTGCCACGGGGACACCCCCAGCACGACGTGCCAGCGGGAAATGCCCATCCATGGGCAGGTTTTGCGGGGGACCCTGTGCTCTGCCGGGCTGCGCCTGCTCCAGCCCTTGGAGCATCGCTCCCCATCGCTCCCCGCAGCCGTACGGGAACATTTCGGCTGTTACTTCTGCTGCCCTCTGGGGACAGAGAAAACCCGTCCCTGGGCCAGCTCTGTCCCCAAGGACAAGTCTAAGCGCCCTCTGGAGTCCTGCCACACGGGAGAGGAGGGCTGTGTATCATAAAGCTTAAAAGAAGGTATTCTAATATTAATTATAAGTCTAAGATGTATAAAGTTCTCACAAACTGTGTTTTACTTCCAGAAAAAAAAAACAAACTGTCACTTTAACTTTGTAAATATTTATGTAAACATTATTTACAAAACTTTGATATTATATATTATTTGATTGTATATGTACACAGTGTAAATACATTTGTACCTCTCTTGTATTCTAAATAAAAATTACTTGGAACATTTATCATTTAGAAGATGGATAGTATGGAGAGCTTTATTTTGCTATGTGCCGGGGAAGGATGTAGCGGTTGGGATGAGTGAATGTTTTGATTAGCACACGGTGAATAACGAGACGTAGCATTGTCTGTTGGACCAAATAGTGCAGTTGGGAAGAGGAAAGATGAGCTTTGGGAAAAACAAGCCCTTTTGCAGGTCTGAAAGAGAAGGGGCAAGCGCGGGAGCGGGTGGTATTATTTGGTCGGGTACCTCCCTGTCTCTATGTGTACAGTCTCTATTTGAAGCAACAGCTGTTGATATCCTTTGGTATCTTTCATGAAATAATGGTCATATTTCAGCTGTGATGGGCTACAGGTGCAAGTCTTGCTTGGAAGAATTACATTTGATTTTTTTGGTCTGGAGGAAGCAAAGCATTCACTGGAGGTCATCACTGGCTGCTTTTTCCTTGGTATTTTCTCAGCAGCTCTGAGAGCCTAACTGCCGTTTGAATTAAATGAGTAAAACTTCCACACATACTGTTGGAACAGCTTTATCAGGGGAAGAGGTAAATTCCCTGTCCCTTGGAGATGTTTCAGCCAAACCTGATCGTTGCTCGCCTTGCAGCCTGCTTGCTGCAGCGGTCACAGGGTGAAATCCCCTGGCCCCACTAATGCAGGAGGAGAGGCAGGCTGGCCGGCCTGCTGCCCCCATCCCACCCAGCTCCCTTCAGCCTCCCCGTACTTCACTGGCGGGGCTGTGGGTGCAACTCCAGCACCCTGCATTTCACCTCGGAAGAGGATTAGAGGATTATCTTCAGAACACGGCGGGGGGGAAACAACTTGTGTGTGCACACAAATGCGCGGGCACCCCCAGAAATTGGAGGTGCTGCTTCCCTCCAGGGCAAACGCACCCTTTGCCCGTAGTCCTGCCTTTCGGCTGGGGGGGGCTCCCCCAAAGCGGGGTGCTGGGGCCCTGCGAGCCCCAGGCTGGGGACGCAGGGAGAGGCCCGTCGGGGCCTGGTGCCCCCCTGGTGCGGCAGGGCGGGCTCCCAGGGAGCTGGTCCCGGCCGTGGGGCTGCCTTCCCCGCTCAGCCCCACAGCCTGTCCGACGGCGTTGTAGGCACCCTGCCCTCACTAAACATGGCCCCTCTCTCTCTTTGGTTCCCAACGCGGCGAAGCCCACGACTCCCTTTACTGCCAGGAACCAAAATGGCTGCCCAGAAACCTCACCGTCGCCCTCACTCACGATGGCGGCGCCGGCGCCTCAGGCGCCTTCTCGCCAGCAGCTAACATGGCGGGCGGAAGGCGCGTGTGGCCGAGGTCGCCGGCGCTGCGCCGCCCGCACTCAAGATGGCTGCCATCACCATGCGCTTGCCGGTGGCCCGCAAGGCGGTGGGACCGAGCGCGCCCCGGGGCGGCGAGAAGCACCTGGTGGCCCCGGGGGACACGATCACCACGGACACGGGCTACATGAGGTGGGGGCAGCGGCGGAGCGGGGCGGGGGGCGCCGGCTAGCCGGCCTCGGGCTCTCCTCAGGCGGCAGCTCTCTCCGCAGGGGCCACGGCACCTACGTGGACGAGGAGAAGCTCATCGCCTCGGTGGCCGGCGCCGTGGAGAGGGTGAACAAGCTGGTGTGCGTCAAAGCGCTGAAGACCAGGTGAGCGGCGGTCGCCTCCTCAGCGCGGGGAGCGCGAAGCCCGCCATCCGTGTCAGAGGAGGGCCGGGCCATTTTCTGGGGGGGATGAGGCGTTCTGACGGGGCCGCTCTCTCTCTGTCCCGCTGCTAGGTACAACGGCGAAGTCGGGGATATCGTGGTCGGCAGGATTACAGAGGTAAAGCTCGGTTTTTCCTGATGTGCCGTGGAGGAGGAGGGTGGCCCGCTGGGCGGCAGCCAGGCTGGCGTGTCTCGGTCCGATCCGGAGCGCTTCTGACGTTGCTAAAAACACGTTAATGTCTGTGCGCGGAGTCACTGTGAGTGCCCGGGCTTTAAACAAGATGAGGCTGGAAGTGGTCAGCAGAGCTGTCTCCTTCTGCAGCCTCGGCTGGCTGCAGGACCTCCCGCTCCGCTGAAGAGCTTCTGTTCAATTTTTGAGTGTATATCCGCAGATTATTTTTCTTCTCCAGGTTCAGCAGAAGCGATGGAAAGTGGAAACCAATTCCAGGCTAGATTCAGTCTTGTTGCTGTCATCTATGAATTTACCCGGTGGGGAACTGGTGAGTGTAGTTCACGCAGAGCAGCGCCAGAGCCCTGTCTTCTGCTTCCACAGCAGAAGCAGAGGCACTGGGAAGCTGTGGAGCCCTTCCCACAGTTAGCACAAGGGTAGTGTGGGGTTTTGTGGGTGGGTCTGTAGCACTCCAATATCTGTAACTCTCAGCGTTATTGGGACGTAAACACTTCAGTGATCTAAAGGTGTGCTAGTCTGCCTGATTTTCCTTTGGTGACCAGATTGCGTTTTGCATGGCATCCTAAGGTCCCCCCGCAATGTAGGTATTAACTGATGTTTTCTTATTCTGAACTACACGTAAGTTTTCTCGCATTGTGCGTTTCAGAGAAGGAGATCAGCAGAAGATGAGCTTGCAATGAGGGACTACCTGCAGGAAGCAGACCTCATCAGTGTATCCTTCCACTGCTTGCGCTCGGACAGAACAGCCAAGGGGCACGGGGAGAACAGCCAGGTTTCAGCTGGCCTGGCTGCCAGGGAGAGCTCTCTGCCGGGGGCAGCCAGAGGCTGTTGGCACTGGGCAGCATTAGGGACCTTGTTTCCTTAAGCGGCGCTGACAGGCAGAGGTCCAGTCTGTATTTTCTGATGGGGCTTTATCACTGCACACCCGGAGTCTGAAATACGGGAAGGTAAGTTGTTCAAAAGCATTTGGTCTTGGCCTAATTCTGCTCCGGTTGACTTGTATAAGGCCTTTTGGAGGGGTTTTTAAGAAAAAAGCTCTGGAGTAGAGCAGGATGTTGTTATAACCCATTCCTGCAGGTTAGGAAGAATCTTAGCTTCTACGTGGGAGCACCGAACAGAATTTCCCCAAAGCAGAGTGCCCTTGAGTTGCTCTTTGAGCTGCTGCTCTCCCTGTCCACAATTACAGCCTGTTTCCCCCACTAGCCGCTTGGGATTTAAACCCTGGAGAGAAAAATCTTCGGACTCAAACTTCATCACTCCTTTTCTGCAGGCCATTGGCCCATGACTTGTTTCTCTCTCCAGGGCTTTATTTTAGGCTTTACGCAGTTGGCATTTATCTCTGGTTTTGTGCATTGAAATAAGCCAAGGGGCCATTGGAGCCTAGGCTGCAGTTTGGGATTACCAGACCAAGGGTATTAGCACTTAAAAGATGAAAGCGAAGTGTGCGTATTGCACAAAGGGTGAAGGACAGCAATTGGATTAAGAGGGAAAGTGTTCTGCTAAATTGGGCCTCTCGCTTCTCATTTTTCTGCAGGGATGGTTGATGTGTAGTTACGACCAAGATATTATTAACATTTGTGCTAAGCACTTAGAGTATTCTTCATCTTCAAAGGACTGCACAGGCATTAGCTAATCCTCCCAGCACTCCCAGAGGCAGGCAGGTTTTATATTCACTGTTTCACAGGAAAAGGTGTTAAAATTGACTGGTTCCTAGACCAGGAGGGGAGTGCATGTCGGTGACTTGACGTTATCTATGGTGTCTCATGTCTGTCATGTTGAGTCTCGTGGTCTCCTCTTCAGCTTGGCCAGGGTGTGCTCGTTCAGGTATCGCCCTCCTTTGTGAAACGCCAGAAGACTCACTTCCACGACTTGCCCTGTGGTGCATCTGTGATCCTCGGCAACAACGGTTTCATCTGGATCTACCCAACTCCAGAGCAGAAAGATGAAGAGGCAGGGGGCTTCACCACCAGCTTGGAGGTGAGGGTTCAGGGAAGATGAACCTTCTCCTACCAATGATGTTTTGTTAGTCTAACATAGTCAGAGGCACATGAATAACCTGAGACTTTCAAGATTTGGTATTAGGTTCATGGCAAAGCTTTTTTACAGTAGGCTTGCACTATTTCCTTGTGTATTCATCTCTTTTCCTCAGCCGGTTCCCTTGTCTGACCGGGAGGTGATCTCACGGCTCCGAAACTGCATTGTGGCTCTCATTACTCAGAAGTTGATGCTCTTTGACACCAGCATCCTGTATTGCTATGAAGCATCCCTTCCTCATCAGGTACAGAAACCAGTGTTGTTTACTTTATTCCACACTGTGGGGAGGGAATGAAAAGGCCACATCAGTTGCTGCTGGAGTCAGTAAATTAGGCGGTAGGCCTTCCTTTTGGCTTTCCAAAGCATTCTGCAGCAAGTGACAATATGAACTTCCCCCCTTCTGCGTAACATAAATTGCATTGTACATTTTCAGGGATAGTTTGAAGGGTTCTGCCTCTGGCAAAGTCCAACTATTCATATAGAGAAATAGTCCATTTTTTGATAGATATTGTGTATCACTTGTTGGGATTATGGACACTCTGTGATCCCTGTGAAAACAGTGTTAAATTTGGGATTGTATGAGGGGACGGTGCACTTTAAGAGCAAATGAAAAAGCAAGTGTCGTCTATTGTACAGAGACCAGTCTTCTGTTTGTATCCACATCCTGCACTGCTGGAAGGCTCTCTCAATTTGACCTCTTGCTGTACAGCTTTTCTCTGCGATTTCTGCCAGCACAATCACTGGGAATTCTCTTCCTGTAAACAGATAAGATCTGAATTGGCTTCTGCTTTCATTCACAGTGGCAGCCTGCTCAGCTAGATGGGATGTTCTTTTGAACTATACTTCTGTTTAAGTCATCTCTCCCCTTCCCAAATACTGGTGTGTGTCCTTCAGGAGAGATTAGGAGTTGTCAGTAGCATCTCCTTTGATTTCTTACGGTCTCTGTAAGAATTGCTAACTCTGGCAAAGTTGACCTTGCGTTGGACCCTCTGCCATGATAGTCTCGTTTGACCAGAACCCTCTAAATTCACTTGCTGCTCACTGCTGTGTGCTGGGGACCCTTGTCTCCACAGAGTGTGCAATAGTAGTATTGTGGTTTAACCCCAGCTGGCAACTAAGCACCACGCAGCCGCTCACTTGCTCCCCCTGCGCCCCAGTGGGATGGGGGAGAGAATCAGGAAAAAAAAAGTAAAACTTGTGGGTTGAGATAAGAACAGTTTAATAGAACAGAAAGGAAGGAACTAGTAACGATAATAATAACAATATTAAAATGACAATAATAATAATAAAAGGATTGGAATAAACAAAACAAGTGATGCACAATGCAGTTGCTCACCACCTGCCAACCAATGCCCAGTTAGTTCCCAAGTGGCAATTCCCCCCAGCCCCACTGCCCCCAGTTTATATACTGGGCATGATGTCACACGGTATGGAGTACCCCATTGGCCACTTTGGGTCAGCTGTCCTGGCTGTGTCCTCTCCCAAATTCTTGTGCCCTTCCAGCCTTCTTGCTGAAAAATCTTGACTTAGTCTAAACGTTACTTATCAGCAGCTGAAAACATCAGTGTGTTATCAATATTCTTCTCATACTGAACCCAAAACACAGCACTATACAAGCTACTAGGAAGACAATTAACTCTATCCTGGCCGAAACCAGGACAAGTACTAGTTGCTTTTTCGTGCCAACGTTACTCTTCTTTCCACTCCAGATCAAGGACATTCTCAAACCAGAGGTGATGGAGGAGATCGTTCTGGAAACCCGACAGAGGTTGCTGGATCTGGAGGGGTAGGGCACATGGCCAGAAGCAGTCATTTGAAGTCCCAGCATGGCAGCTTTTGATTCTCAGTACTTTTTTTTTCAGTGTTCTAGTCTCCAACGTTCATTCCACACTTCAGAAACCACCAAAATTCCTCATTTTAACTCCTAGGATACCTCCTGAGCCCTTTTAGTACAATAGTACTAAATAGTACTTAAGTACAATAGCCTTTTAGTGCAGCAGCCTGAAAAATTGATATCTGACCTTTATGAAGATGTAGATGCAATTGGGACATATCTCATAGCACTTGTTGCTGTGTCTGGTGCCCCTGAACTTTGTGCAGAATGATAGAGAGGAAAAGATGTGTTTTGTGATGTTTCTCTCTCCCCAAAGGCTTTCTGAATGGTTTTGATTTTCCTTTACTATGATACAGACCTGCCAGTCAGTCCTCTGACTGAGAGCTTGTTTTTCTGTTTAAGACTGCAGAACACAGGTACAAGTCTTTAGAGGACAGGAGTATCCACACCCTTGCTAACCACATTTTGGGTCTGACTGTTCATGGTTTCTATGTCTCAAGGGTATGAGATTGGATGTGGCATGATGTGGCTGTCCACATGAGCCAGGAGCCATGAGTGAGCAGTGGCTTCTCAGTCTGTGTGCATCCTACTGGTCCTTATTTTATGCCTGATGTGGTGAGCTCCTCCTCTGAGGAGGCTCCAGTATTGTTTTCTATTAAATATTTTACATTTCAATAAATTTTTTTTAAACAGATCAGTCATTCAGGAGTGTGTGCATTAGCTTGTCTTTCTCCAGAATGAATTGGGTCTAGCTTGAGAGCTATGGTTGGCTCAAGTTTCCTTGTGCCAGGACAGTGAGAATGGTTGCAATGCCCTGTTATCTCCTCTTCAGCTGTTGCTCCTCATCCCATTCAAGCAGGACTTGACCTTCCTCTTCAGCATATCTTCTGTGCAGAGTTCCTCTGTAAGTAGATTGCCTGGCATTGTTCACAGTGGCGCTCTCAACATTGCTTCCCTGCAGGATCCCATAGAGAGGTGTGTCATGCAGCAGCTGTGTTTGGGGGATGACAGGGAACCCAGTATGACACTGGTGAAGATCCTCAGGCCAGTGGTTAGAGGTGGGCATGCTGAGCCAGATGTTGGCAGCCAGTCACTTGCCTTCTCTGTACAGAATGGATGTGATGTTTTCCTTAGAACATCCTCTCAGATCTCTGGTGATATATTAGAGCCATTTGTATTATATATGTGTTGTGTATATATATTGTATTTGTATTAGAGCTGCTTGCACCACAGTGGTGTAATTCTTAAAAGGGATGAAAAAGCAAAATGTCTGGCCTAATTGTCCCTGAATCTAATTCTAACGTTGCAAATTCTCACGCTTGCCCCAGGCAAAAGGAAAAATTCTTTGCTCAATCTTTTCCTGGGAACTAGAAATACCCTTCGTTGCTTCTCATCTAGTTCAGACTGCTCTGCCTGTGGTCCAGAGTAAGCACTAGGAGACAGTTTCAGATTGTGTTTGTAGTATTTATCTTCCCCAGCAGCTCTGCCTCATTGCCCTGCCAAATAGCAAAGGCTGGATATCTGCCACCAGTGCTGCTACCTAAATACTAGAGCATTATGGAGCTCAGTGGCTAAGGACAAGCAAGGACATGGGTAATCCATTCTGCTGCTGCACCACTCAAACTTCTGCCTGTGCTGCCTCTCTAAAATAGTACTTAACTTCTTGGGGAAATTGGTGGAATGCTCCACACAAGACCTGGGAATTGTTATTTTTGAGTTTTATGAGGATTCCCTAGTAAGTGTTGCAACAATCACATCCTCAAGATGACTTGGGAAATTTGAAAACTAAAGCTTGATGGTGACACTTTCAGGTCTGTGCATGAGGCTGGTAGCAGCATTATCCACATCTGCGTGGACAGGAACAATGCAAAAAAGCTAAAGGAAGGCTCCCTAAAAAGCTAGCAGCCTCTGAATCTTTTAATTAGAAAAGTACCTCTTTTTTCTCTACAAAAGTGCTGTAGTTTAGCAGCTGTTTATCTTATTGCCATGCAGGGAGATTCAGGGATTTCTGCTGTGAGGCTTCTAGGTATAAGCAGATTGGGGATGTACAAGCAATGAGATAAAGTATCTGATGTTCCCTTTTTTTAAAGCACTTTTGAAGGCTGATGGAGAGGTCTGTAGTTAATCCAGTCAATCTCTTTGCATCTCTGCCACTTAAACAACTCTGTGTCAGTTAAAGGGCAAAGGGGTGAAGAGACTGTACTTCACTACCACCTAGAGAGATTTGATACCTGGAAATGGTTCTGCTGAACTGGTAGACAAATGCAAAATGCTTCTCTGTCCTCAAGTAGCCACTCTGCAGGCATCTAAGGGGTCAGAAAGGGGTTGGGGGGATTATGAAGCTCTTGAAAGTGCTGTTGGTAATGTGGTGGAAACATGCTGAGGAAGTGTGCTCTGGAGGTGGTTAATTTAGAATTGGATCATGCTCATGGGTACCAACCATGAGCTGTCAGACCTGCAAGGTGAGACAGTGCCAGGTTCTCATAACACAGATCTTAGGAAAAGGGAGCTGGTGTCTGCAGCAGGCTGTGTGGGCTGCACAGCTGAGTTGTTACTTTCTTTTTTTTTTTTTCCTTTTCCTCTCTCTTTTTTTTGTTTTTCCCCTTGTTCTTTTTTTTTCATCCTCATAGCAGTCTTTAAGACTGTGGTCTATTTCCAGGCTTCTTACGCTAGCCCTCTCTCCCCATTGTGAACCTTTTTTGGTTATTTATGCTCAATAAAGAGTATACAACCTGAAAAACAATGAGCTCAAAACCTGGACTGCTTCAGCTCTGATCTTTCTGATTCCTCCTGCTTGCTGCAGCATTCCTGATATTTTGGCCTTGGGTATATATTAAGTGGGGGAGAGTATGTGACTTATCCGGTTCCTGTGCTTGCGAATACCTGGCACTTTTGTTTTTAAGCCTGAGAACCAGAGCACTAGCTGGTACGGTTTGGTTATGGATCTTTTCTGATGTGTGAGGGGCAACTGAAGGTCCCTGTATTTTCTTCTCTGGCCACGAGGGGTCACTGCTGCTCTGTGTGAATTCAGCCAGTGCTTCGCCAAGCCCAGACCTAAATTCTGTAACAAGGCTTCAGCGAGGGCATTGCTGGCAGTTCCTGCAACCCCATCAAGCACAACTTTGCAAGTCACAAGGTAACAAGAGATGAGAGTGACAAACTTGTGTGGGGAGGGAGAAACTTCCTGAGCAGTTTCAAAGATGTCTTAAGAAAGGTACCAGGCCAGCTGCCATTTACTGTTGATTTGGCTGAATCCCTGTGACTTTTCGCTCTCTTGACAAATGTCAAGATCCACTAGTGCTCATCCATCTCAAAAGCAACTGGATGTGTTGCTGAGGCTCACCGTTCCCATATGGAGAGGCTTCGAGTATCACTGTTCAGTCATCACCCACAATATGGTGAATGACTTTTTCCCAGTGCTCAGCAGAGATGAGTGAGGAGTCAGACAGGGTCTGGGGGAAGCTCTGGCATCTCAGGTACATGGGGGAGCTGGGGCCCCTTTTCCTGTAGGCAGGTCGGCACACGAGTATAGGCAGGCTGTATAAAAAAAAGGTCTTTGAAATGGGAAGTGCTTGAGATGTAAAGGAGGTCTCCAGCAAAAGCAGTGTCCTCTTGAATTCTTGAAATAGTCTGTGGGATTTTTCTCTCTTGAATTCTTGAAATAGTCTGTGGGATTTTGCTAGGCAACTTCTAAGCAGGAAGGGTGAAAAGGAAGAAACTATGGCTTCTCTGGTTTAAGAACAAAACCATAGTCAAAAGTGGGGTGGGAAAAACCTAATAAGTGTTCATTTTTATAGGGGGAACTAAAATGCCCATGCAGACATTAAAACAGCTTAGACCAATTTGATTTCTTCGGTCACCAGTGTCTGATGGCGTGGAGCCTGTAAACCAGCTGTAGCACCTGCCTGCTGCTTACTCCAGGGTTAATACATGGCACAGATGTGCTTGAAAGTGGAGCTACTAAATAGTTCCCTTGCTGGTGAGTGCTGCCTGCAGAAACAAGAACACAAAATCACTCGTCTGTAGAAATAATTTTCGTGTTTCTTGGTGGCACTGTTTGATTCATGTACTAATATGAAGAATGGCAACTCCTCTCTTTACTCCCAGTAGTAACCATTGGGATTTTAAATTTGTGCTAATGGATTATTAATCCAATTACTGCTGCTTATTATGTTACTTCTATATCTTCCGCGTGCAGTTTTGCTGTTCAGTTGAGGTGAATGGTATAAATATAAAGCTTTGAGCAGACCCTAGAAGATACTGAAACCCCACTGAGATTATAGGCAGTCTTGAAATGGTTGTCTCATGTTCCTGAGGACCATTAATTAATATGCTAAGGTTTATTCTTTGGTAAAGAGGTTGAAGCTTTAAGATACTGTTATGGAGGAAATGGAGGAAACATCACTGCAGCTGTTGGGTGTAACAACCCACGCTTAACTGAAGGTAAACAGAAGAAATATTGAAATTTCTTTTATGAAATACATGGGATGTACACAGGCCACATGCAAGGCTCGACTGAAAGAAACAGTCTGTAGATTTTTCTAATTTAATCTGTATTTGCACGATCTTTCTGTCTCCTCTAGTAATTTCTGAACCCACTGGGCAACCTCAAGTTTCTTAACACGAGGCAATCATGTTCACAAAAACTGGCAGCAGGGTAGGGGGCAGAAAACACAATACCCTTCAGGAAGGAAAAGAGGGCAGATATCTTGCTATGATATTTGGAAGTGACCAGCTGGCCCATCTGCCTGTGTACAGCCCCAGCACTGCTTTGGGAAGCAGGAAGTGCTTTTGAAGCAACTGCTGAGTGGAAAGAGGCTGAGGACTGCTGGCAAAGAACCTGCCCCACTTTGCTGCTTATGATTGCAAAGCATCAGAAGGAATACCTGACTGTTGACCAGAATGATAAATTCACCTAGTCTGTTAAGTAAAAAGGAAGTACATTAATCTGCATAGATCTCAGGTGAGGCAGGAAGAAGCATATATACAGCCGTATTGTCCAGAACACGAGTCCCTCTTATTTGCAATTACCTTTGCATATTTTGGTCAAGGTCTTCTGAGTTATCACAGACCTGTGGTAGTCTTCTGGAGTTCACTCTGCTTCAGCCCTGCCATGGTAGGAGAGATTATCCAGGATGCTCCAGTCAGACCCAGAAGGGAATACTTTATCAGTAAAGGATGGTTGGTATTGCTTTTTGTGACAAATTTCTCTCAGGCTGCTCAGCCTGTGTTGACAGACAGCTTTGTTTCCTCAGTTTCCTTCAATCCATGGGAGCTGAGCAGGGGGTTAGATCACTGCAGTGAGAAGCTGATCTCCATTACTGAGATAAACCTGGAGAAATTCTGTGGAGTTCAAGAGATGTGACCTTGGATTTGTCTCAGCATAATGTACCAGAATTTCTCTCTCCTGCGTGTGTGTAGCACAAATGGCCTCAGCACCTGCAATTTGAGTCATTGATGCAGAAATGCAATAGAAATTGTTTGGGATCAGTCTCCTGGCTAAGAATTAGTGATGTAGGAGCAGACTGGCACAGCAGAGGTGGAGGATCCCGTAGGGCTGTATGAAGTGCTACATTTCAGTTGCTGTTGTTGGAAGATGAAAAACACACGTCTGCGAGGGACCTTGAGTATGGCGTAGGAGACATGGAGTATGTTTGGATTTGTCACAAGGGAGGAGTCAGTACAAACAAGCCGCTCTGTGTCCAGATGGTTACCCTGAGCAGGAGGCTACTGCACAAAATTGCATTTGTGTGTTCTCCCGTTGTTGAGTGGGAACAACCACAGACCTTTGACCAAAACACCGTGACCTCAAGCTGCTGCCTCAACCCTCTTCTGTTCCCAAGGTGAACTGGGGAACGTACGAGAAACTATCTATCTTCAGCGTCACTGTCTGTGCTCTTTAGCTCAGGGAACACTTGTGCTGCGCATACAAGGGCACCACAGTGCAGGCTGAAGAATCTGAGCGTTTAACTTAATCTTTGTACCAAATGGTGCACGAAAAGTAGATCAATAAAGTATTTGTCACATGCATTGGCCTCTGTGGCTGTTTTTGGTATCAAGTTCTGTGTATGCTCTGACAGTATTAATAAGGAAGTGAAGTCCTTTGTGCAAGCAGGGTGACTGATCCCTGGTTGTGGAAAAGCTGATGGTTGTGCACACAGCTGACCCCGTAAGGATCTCTTCTTCCCTTCCATCTCTGTAAGAAATCCAGGGTCCCAAGCTGGCCAGGGGTCTTGAGACCCATGCGCAGGGGGGGGGTCTCTAGCTGGCTTGAGGGCCACCGAGCTCATTGTCAGATCTAGGGGAAGGCAACTTAGATGGCCCTTGCAAAGGGGTGAGAGATGTGACGTGAGCTTTCGGGGTCCTTGCCTAGCATTTGCTAGTGATGTTACACTAGAAAATCCCTCTTCCACCTGCTGTTTCCACCACCTTCCCCTTCATCCCACTCCCTTCACGGCTCCCCTTCAATTTCCCTCCTCTTCCCCTTCGTGCCCTCTCCACCCACCTTATCTTCCCCTCAGAGCCCCTCATGGCTTCACCCACCCTGGAGACACCTTCATGTCCCCCAGCCCCCGGTTCCCTCATCCTGCCCCCATTCCCCTCACAGCTCCCCCCTCGATGCCTCCTCCTGCCTCCCCTCACCCTCTCCCTCACCCCCCATTCCCCTCACGGTCCCCCCAACCCCTCCTCTTCCCCTCATTCCCCTCAGAGGTTCCCCCCCTATCTCCTCAGGGGCTTCCTCCTCGGAACCCCCTCACGGACCCCATCGCCCCGGCTCCCCTCACTGCCCCACCCCGCCCCATTTCCCCCGGGGCGCCCCTTCCCCTCCCGACAGGTTCCCGTCATGGCGGCGGGGGCGCAGCGCCCGGCCGGGGCCCGGCAGCGGGAGCGGGCAGCGGCCGGGCCGGGCCGGGCCGGGCGGGAGGCGGGGGCGGCGGAGGAGGAGGGGCCGGAAGGGGATGTGACCGCCCGCCCCGCCGGCCGGGGACGGGGCTGCGCCGCGCCGGGGGTTCCGGGATCTCCCTCGCCGCCTGCAGCCGGCCCCCCCCCCCCCCCCGCCAGCCAGTCTCGGTCCGCACCGCGGCTGCCCCCGGCGGCAGCCCCCGGGGTACCCCCCGCCCCGCGGCCCTTCGCCTCCTCTCCTCCTGCCAGGCCTGGCCGGCCCCCCACCGCCCCGCCGCCCCCAGCCCGGCCCCCTCCGCGCGTCCCGCCGCGGCCGGGCCGGGCTCGGCCCCGCTCCCGTTGCCCGCCGCCGGCCTCCCCCGCGGGGATGCAGCCGGCCCGGTCACCCCCGCTTGACCTCTTCTGGCTGCTGTGCAGGAACCGGCCTCCCGGAGCGCGTCCCCGGCCTCGCACCCCGTCCCCGGCACCCGGCTCCGTCTGAGGCGGGCAGCAGGCCGGCCACCTGCGCCGGCCCGGTGGCCCCAGCGTTGCTTCGACGCCACCATGGCCCCCCAGGCCCCGCTGGCCCGCTTCGCCTCCACCGGCGTGCGGGAGAGGTAGCGGCGGTGCGGGCGGCCTGAGGCTTGGGATGGAAGAAGGCAAGGCGTTGTGAGGCCAGACTGCAGGAGCCCCCCGGTCCCGTTCCCTCGCCCCAAGGAGCGTGTGGAGCCTGCCAGGCCCAGAGGTGCCTCTCCTTCGCCTTGCGAGCTGACATGGTTTCAGCGTACTTGATCCTGCTAGACTTCAGCGGTACTTGAAGCCAAATACGTGGCTCTTTGGCCTTTGCTAACTCAATGCTATGCAAAAGAAAAGGAGGAAAAAAAAGAAACCTTGACACTGGTTGCAGTGGGAATGGCTGTTTCCTGCCCTGGGTGAGCCTACGTGTGGTTTCTTGCTTGTGAGATGAACTAATTCTCCTTTACCCGGTGGAAGACACACTACGTATGGCAACCTGAAACTTTGGTAGAGCTTGGTCGTTACTGAGCAGTTGGAACTTTTACTCGTTTTTTTGCATAAAGTCACCTAAGGAGCCTTGTTGCCGTCTTCAAAAGCATTGGAGGAATCTGCGCTTGTCTTAATTCTTTGCCTCAAGTGACTTTATCGTGCAGTGAGTGCAACCAACGTACCCACCTAAAATACGTTCTCCTTCACAGCTCCTTCCCAACCTGGAAGATCAGGGATCACAGACTTCTTCAAAAACTTCTCGTCCTGGGAAAGGCTGCCCATAGTTACTTTATGGGGCAGCAGCCTGGAAAAGTTCTTGGGGACCAAAGGAGGCCGAGTCTGCCTGCCCTGCACTTTATCAAAGGAGCAGGGAAGAAGGAGTCATCGAGGCATGGGGGCCCGCACTGTAATGTCTTCGTCGAACATGGTAAGAGGTTTCTATTGATATTTCTTTTGGTTTAATTTTGATTTGCTGAGCTAGTTGCAATAGGGATTTATTCAACGGCATGGTGCAGATACAGAGGTACTGTACTTTATGCAAGTCTTTTGTTTTCTCTCCTTTGCTTCTTAAGGCAAATCTTCTGCGATTTGTTTATTAAGAAAATACTTAACTTGGGTCAGATTGCTTGAAACCTGGGCAGAGATTATTATACAGCCAAATACAAAATACAAGGAAGTAACTTTTTAACATTGTACAAGTTTCTCATTTCTGCCTTAGATATGTTCAGTTTCAAGTCTGGGAAAGTATTTCATCCTTTTCGAGTAGTCTGTTTCATAGGTGTAGACCAAGCACACCTGATGGTGATGCTATGGTCAGCAACAAGTGTTGTTTAGTTTATGAAAGGGGCTCTGCTACTCGGGCGGGGGGGAAAGACTTCTTTTGGAAAGTTTGTGGAATACTGCTGTTGTGACAACTGGTTGGAATAAAACAAGTTTCTTGTTAATTTGGTTAGTGCATTTACAGCACTTTTGGTTAGTGGTTTCTCATAGCTGGTTAAGCCTTGATCTCGTCCTGTGGTGGATTTAAGTCCTAGAGGCTAAAAGTGGCCAAGTTAGGGGTACAGCAACCCTGTCACTTGCTGGTCTTCCACAAATTAAGAGGGGACTGACAATCTTGGGAAAGAAGCCAGATGAAAAGCTCAGTAGGACTCGGAGGTAGGTTTAGTGACTGTTTAAAATGTTGCTTTTTTTTCTTTAAAAAAAAACAACACCAAAACCAAAGACGTTGTTATCTGAAGGCATCTCTACAAAAGTGAGGCGTAGAAATAGATTGTTCCACTGAAGCTTTTTGGAGTAATCCTTGCTTTTGCACAATGCTTTTTTATTTCTAGTATTCTTTGAGAAGACATGCTACTGGCTGCTATCATTGGCTGGAGAATGGGATTTTGACAAAGCTTCTTCAGCAGTTTTGTCCTCTTGAGGAAGTTTATGTGAACAAACCAAAACTGTATCTATAATCTTCATATAATTAAAAATGGAAATATTTGCTGTGTCTGAGAACACAATCCGCTAGTTAGCGGAAAAGTTTTGGTTCAGTTTTGTTTTAGCTGGGCTTTGCTTTCAAACTTTCTCTCATCCTTTCATTTCTAGAAGGGCCCAAGAAATCCTGTTCAGTGTTCAGCAAAGACACGGACAGAGATGCTGTGTATGTATTACTGTGTCGAAATACTGTTTTGAGTTACATCAATGTTATTTCTTTTAATTTCCCATATGATGTTTGTGTACTGAGGAAATTGAAGGTAATTAAGGGAAGGTTAGAGAATGTAAGGGCTAACATGGCCCTCTGATGATAAACCCGCTGCTGGATTTTTCCAAGCCACGCTTTCAGTCTTGTGATACACCCACTCATCCAGCCCCAGTTTGGTTGCTGCCTTTACTACTTTGGACAGAGTTTCAAGGTCAGATGAGATGCAGTGAGAGCACTAACTGCAAGCAGTACAATATTCAAACTGCCTTTGGTGTTTGGATGTAGCAGAAGAGCCAGAAACGCTCCTTTTTGATCATCTAACAGGAATAGGCAGATGGTAACTTCTTGCCAGTATGACCTGAGGTCAGAAGATCCTAGCACATTTGCAAAGAAAAATAGCATCTATAATGTCCATACACCATATGTCCACAAGAGACCTCAGTGTCTTGATTTAGAAAAGAATAAACTTGAAAGGGGACATCAAGGCCAGGACATCTGTTAAGAGAACTGCAAAAGATCAGCCTCGCTTATCCACATGAGGAAAAGTTTCTTCCTTTGAGTGTATGAAATGGTTCTTCGAAGTACAGGCAGTAGAAGGTTGTAACACCATTGTTTGTTGTTCAGCTCTGTTTTGAGTTTGGGCTGCTCCTATCCTGAAAAATGCTATCTTAAAATATCTGGAAAAATACAGAAGGGACAAAGTTCATTTTAGAAGGTTCTTAATTTCCCTCTTTTTTTAATTGATAATTTGTCTTTAAAATATATAGTCTAACATACTTTATAATTAATGGGCAGAATGGTATTTAATGTTTTCAGTCCTATTCAGATATGGTGCCATAGGCTGTAGTTCATAAAAATAGATTGGTGTTTTTTTCAGGGCTTAAATTTTTGCATGTTTGTCTTTCAGTACTTTCATTACACAGTTTCTTCTAAATGCCAAACACTGTATCTGATTTCTCTGTCATACTGTGGGAACTGGTTTGTCCCAGGAAAATCATGTTTCTTGCTTTTCATAACTAAGAAATGCTTAAGGAGAAATTCCAGGGTGGGCTGCTTAAAGCAAACGCCTAGGGATAGTCAAAGTCTTGAAGGTACTTGTTTGAAGTTCTTGTATATTAAAACCCGTGATAAAACAAAACAAAACAAAAAAGTGGAGTTGGTAGTAGCATGGCTCTCCTGTTATGGTTGCGTTTTTTGTAAAGCTGTTTCATGACCCTTTTCCAGTGGGACCGCTACCTGCTAAGTTCTACTGAGGCTGATTCAGCAGATACTTAGCAGGGATTTTCAGAGCACTGAAGATCTTCATTGCTTCAGTGGTATTGAATCTTAGCTGAAAGGGTTAGTGAATATTATCAGATACTAACAGTGTAAGGCAAAATAACTTTCAGGGAAGAAATTGCATTTCTCAGTCGTCGCACTCTCCGTAGCACTGACAGCAATGCATCGAGAGGCTTCTGAAAAGCAAGGAGGCAACTGGCCAGAAATCAGCTCTGCTGGTGGTCAAATGTTCTGTGAGAATAATGCAGAAAGGCTCTAAATTTTGTCATGAGTTGACAATTGAGGAGTGCGTTAAGGGGGGAAAAAATAATCTATGGGCAAGTTTGGGGCTTCTTTCTTTGTGTTGCTGCTTTCTCCACTAAGGATGTTTTACAAGCTGGGGTTCATGCTGATGTGGTTACCCTGGGCAGCGGCGTAGCCCTTGACGGGATTTTACAGATTTCATCTTGATGCAGATTACTCCATCTCTTGGATTGCTTGTGAGCTTGAAATTGAGAGAAAGTATAAAGGCAATGTTTGCCTGTTCCCCTGTGCTTTTCTCAGCTGAGAAATGAGTCTATAGTCACTGCTTTTTGGGAATACCCAACTGAGAGAAAAGCCGTGGTCAGTAGACAGTTAATGGGAAAGACTTTGTCAATGCATTTTGAAGTTTGCACGCTAGTGTATCTTGTGCTTTTCCAGAATGTTAATCTCAGCAAAACTCGAACTTCTGAAAAGAAAGGCGTATTCCCATAGGGCTTGACTCTGATCCTGGAGTTGGCAGTAGTTAACTGGAGCGATCCGCAAACACCACACCTTCTCTAACTGTTTTGGGTAGGTGTTGCTGTGCTGAATGATGAGCAGATTCCCTGAAGCATCTTGGTAGAACAGTATCTCCAAGCAAAAGCAGCACCTGAAGGCTTAAAAAAAAAATGAATTCTAAGCATTAGGCCTGTGATGCTGAGGTGAAGAGATGCTAGGATAACTCTTTAGCAAGGCGGTGGATTTGGTCCACAGCTTTGAATTCCATTTACTGTGCAATTGACTCTCGTGATGCTGCTTGGTCAGCAGCAGAGCAGTGTTATGAGGGGTGAAATCCTGAGTGGTGTCTCCGCTTTTGTGAGCCCAAAGGGTTGAGTTTTGTATGTGCTCTTTGCTGTGTAAATTGTGACAGTGCCTGGGAACGGGGACCATCTTTCCGTGGGCATGTTGGTGGGAACTTGAGTATGATTTTTGGATTTAATAATGCAAAATTATGGTAAATAACATCTTGAAATATAGGTCTTTCAAATGATGCTACAGTTTGATGTACTGTAATTGATCCCAGTTTTGCAGTGGCAGTCAGAGAAATAATTGATTTGGGAGGAAGAAGAAACCTTCTGAAGAGGTTTTGAGTATGAGACTTTCTTATATGCTGCTTCTCATTACATATAATGGATCACTGATAGATATCAACGTGGTCTTACAAATTTTTCATTGTTTTGTGTCTGAGGCGTTCTGCAAAGTAATACACATATGGCTGACTCTAAATTTGGTAGAAAGAGAAGGAACTTCCTTTTTGAATCTGTGTTACACCTTTACTCTGCCAGGGAGTGATAGTTGTTCAGCTTTGAACTTCATTTTAAGTATCTTTAGGATATAGTTGATAAAGCACTCACACAAGAATGTTCTTTTCTTAGTCTCTTGTAGTGATAAAATGTGGTCTTTCTGATAGTTTCTATTCTAGCAGAGAAATGATAGGGAAGCTTAAATGAGCTGTTTACCTTACCGTAAAGAGAGAGAAACTCCAAGAACTGGATCCATTTTTTTTATACCTTTAGTGCTGAATATGGCTGAAGTCATCTGACTGTAGTCCCTTTCATATTGGATCTGAACTTTTTTTCTTACAAAGGTGCTGAGAGTTTTAGTGCTTTAATTAGGAAGTAATTGTACAAAACAGATCCATAGCATAAGCTTGCCACAGCTGCCAGCTGGAGACATGCCCTATGCCTACTATTAGGAAAAAAACAATTAAAAGTATATTTTCCTATATTATTGATTAAAAATTGATTGTTAAGAGTCTTTAGGTTTAATAATCTATCTTGTTTTATGCTGTTAAATTTCATGTTTCAACTGTTTGGATGGTGAAAATGAGTAAATGACTTTATAATTGGTTCCTTCCTCAGGACCTAGTGATTGACCAGCATATATGAATATATACTACAATATACACTGTTGTAATTATATTGGTGTTTCTTATTTTTATGAAATGCCAATCATTTTCATACCATGTGGGAAAATGCATAATTCCAAGAAGTTTTATTTATTTCTTTGTTGTGAGTAAAATGTTTAATAACTCTGTGGCTTTGGAATATACTTTTATCAGCTGGGTGGTCCAGAGCAGGTTGTGATCAAGCAATAATATATGATTTTGTACTCATTATCCTCAATCCTACAGGTAAGCTCAATATATCTTCTTTATATGCAATATACATTTATTAGATAGTCAATTGCCCATACATGGAAATTATTTAAATGAGATTCCTTCCATACTAGAACTCTGTTTCTTTAAACCCATGTAGTTACAAACGCTGCATTTATCTCTTTCCATTGTTCCTTAGGGCATTTTTATACTCCATCTCTGCTTCAACATCTACAAAACCCGAGACTTGAAAGAAACTGCTTTACTATTCCTGATTCCACTTTAGACCGCTCGCCTAAAATTGTATCATTAGCATCAGCCTAATAGGAGTCCGTTATTTAGAGCTTGCCTTCAGTATCTCAGGTCTGCGTTCTGAACTGACAAAACTTTCTTCATTGTTAGGTTGGAGATTTGGCAGCTCCCAAACTTTAATTTCCATCTCTATTAGGAGAGACTTATCCCCAGCTTTTGAGATCATTGCTTATGTCTCCAACTTCGATGTGCTTCAGTATTAGTCTGGTTAATGCTGACATCTGCTGCACAGCTAATGCAGATTTGTTCACTGCCTCTCACTATATCCCTTTTCATCATAAAAAGCTCTTGCTATATTTTTTTTTTTCCTGCTCTGATTATCAAATGCCAGTAGGTTTTGCTAAGAAGCTCCTCCACAAAACTTGATCTAGGATTGGAATATGTTAGGAAAGAGACCTAAGACTTGCTAAACTGCTTTTCCACACACTGAGGTGGAAGGTGATGATGATGGGGAAAGGCTAATCCTTTTCCTGGGCAAAAGCAGTTCTATTTTGTGCACTGACTAATCTTTGCTAACTTGCCATGTTTAAGCAGTTCATCTCCTTCATGATGAATAGGTAGTGGTTGCTTGTATGCCAGACTTTCATTAATAGATTGTGCTGGTTCTGCATTCTTATTTACAAATTTTAATAGGAAGGCTATGTTCGAAGATCAGGACAGGGAGGCAAGAGAAAGCTGCAGCGTATTAGAATAGAAATCATTGCTTGTAAGCAATCATCTCATTCAGCACACTTCAACGTTTACCAACAAACTCGCAGTATTTTAAATTGAAGAGTTTAAATCTTAAGCTTGAAAGTGAGGAGTTGACACAGTCCCGTTGCTGAGAGTTGGGAATCCTGAGTTTCATCCCTCGTGCTCTCTGCGACAGGCTCTGTGGCATGTGGCAAATCATGAGGGTGCAGAAAGGTGAAAATGGCCTTGGAAAGTCTTGTCCTGTTGGTTGTCATTTTAGGGTGGGGATGCTGTTGTGTCGTGTCTTGGAACAATAGGGTTGTGTTTCCAGCTGTGCTTATAGGAACTGTGATAAAGCAGACAAGAAATAAATGGGTGAGTATTGTCAGTCCTGGGCAGTTGTGCTGTGTTTACTCATGTGGATACAACTGTAACCAGGGTCTTGGCAAGGTGTCAGATAAGGAATGCTGTTAACTGGTACCAGGCAGTCTGAGTGCATGGCTGCAGTAGTTAGACCAGCTCCTAACATCCAGCTGATACCAGTGGTGTGTTCAGTAACGGTTCATAGTGTGCTGCCTTAAGCCTTGGTCCCCGTTTGGAGTATTTTAGCATCCCCAGATTTCCCAGAACATTACTGCAGCTCCATCGGTGTACTTGATCCACACCGTAAGGTTTAAAACATGTATACCTGTGGTACTGTGTGGACATTTGGTATGTTATAGGCGTCATCTCTTTCAGCAATATAAAATGCTCTGATTGATTCGCATTCATGCAGACTGAAGGAAGCGTTAAAAAAACTACTGTCCTCCTGGTGTTATTGTTACAGATGGACTTTGCTTTCTTTTTTTTTTTTTTTTTTTTTTTTTTGGCAGGGGGCGGCGGCTGCCTTCTATCTGCAATGTCTGTTGATAGCCGTATAAAGAGCACTAGTGTCTTCATCCAGCAGTCCTTTGTCATTTCAGATGTACTGTGCCATTCTTGTGAGAAGTAGTAAGTCTCCTTATAAAAAGGTCTGTTGTGAATCGCAGGAGTCCATTACTGTAGGAACATGCAGAGCAGTTTCAGCAGAAGCAAGAGGGACTCTTGTTGCTTTGCTTTTGTTGGCTGTCTTATCAGTCAGCTCTTATCTTGCTCTATGCTGATTGAAGATCAGTCTAAACAACCTGTAGAGGTTATTAATCTGCTTACCAGAGTATCCATTTTATCAGTTTAAAGAGGAATCTTGGACAAAAAGGGTAATGAACATCCAGACGATTTTAGTAAGTAAAACTGCCTAAAGCAATGTCTTTCCTTCATTCTTAACTTTGTCCTTTCTTTAAACTTGCACTTTTAATCCCAGTTCTGTGCTTAGATATTAAGCATAACTTTTTGTGAAATGGCTGGAAGTTGCACCGCCCTGATGGCAAAATTTGATACAAATCTACTAAAATTGTGTTTTATGCTCTGGGAGGAGTCCCTTTCCATGTGTCCTTGTAATGATGGGGCGTGTCCTGAGTACCAGTTTGCTTTAGTTTTTGCCTAAAAAACTTACTGAAGTTAGGCTTGAAGTTAGATTTGGGTTTTTTTTGTTCTTTCCCAGCATTTCTTCCTTGCTGTTACCGGTTAGGTTGTGAAAAGCATGAGCTTGCTTTTCCGCAGAGTGATTGCTGCTAATTTACACAGCCGCAAGCAAGATCATCATTCTTTCATGAGTGAGGAGACTGCCTGATTTATGTTGTGTCATCTCTGTGCTCTGTTTTTACCTAATGAATAGAATTTCACAACAGATTATTAATCATTAAGACTTTGGTTTCATTGTGTGTATTAAAGAATCAATATTGCTAGACATTGCCTGCCTTGAGAAGATTCTTAGCCATTAGTGCCGCTTTTCTAAGGCATTTTGGTGCATTTATCTTTAGGACTGACTTCAGTTCCTACCTTATTCCTACCATATCAACTCAGTACTTCTCATATGCCTTTCTAGGGCCTGAGTTGTGTCCAGTCTGCCCCTCTGCAAGCTAATCCTTTGAAGTGCCGTCTGACCAGTAGCACATTCTGTCTGGTCCAGTCTCTCCTTAAAGCTCATAAAATAGTAAAACGCTGAACATTATTCTGCTGTGGTTTGCACTCCATATTTACAGGAAAGAGGGAATGGTGGACTTGGAAGCTGGGAATAATGTGTGATGAAGACAATATGGAACTACCTATTCTGCTGCCTGTTAAATGCCTGGGGTTTGGGATGGCAAAGCTTGCTGAAGTACAGGATTCCACCCTTTGATGACTTGCTGTTTGTTCCCTGCCCCATGTCCATTGCTGTTGGAAGTACAGAGTGACCTGGGCACGTTCCCTGTGTTTCCCATCACACTGACACTGTCTAGGAGGAAATTTCATTTACTCTACACATCCAGAGTTTACTAAACAAACAAACACACACCACTCCATCTGGTTGTTGCAGCAAATCCAATGATCTGATCAGCTGCCAATCCACGCTTGGTGTAACTGACGGCTTTTTCATGCTTTTTTTTTTTTTTTATCCTGGTGTGTGTCCCCAGAGTAAAGAATGTTGTTTTTCCAGAGGCTGAATGTGTGAGTGGTAGTGGGATAAGGACATGGAAACTTTAAATAGGAAATTGTTTGGGCTTTCAGGAAATGTTTGCTATTTCATTTGTGTTCAAGTTGCCCAATTTCAAAGGCTGCTTTTTAAGTGTTCTCTCATTTAATGTAACTGGTGAAGGGCTGTTCCTGAGTTCTCAGTTTCTGACATGACCACCATGGCTTATCAACAGGGCTGTTAGGCAGTAAACTCGTTTTTGCTTGGATTTTTGTGATGCCTTTATAATAAACCTCAAGAAAATTAAACTGTCATTTGATGCACTGGCCACCAGGTGTCTTCTTTGAATCTTTTTAATAACTTGCTCTGGTTAAAACAAACCCCCTGCAGTAAGAAGTGTCTTGGAAATGAGCAAAAGCTAATGGCAAGAACCAGGGTCAGAAGTGACAACCGTGAATTTCAGGAATAGCGGCTGTCAAGTCTTTTTAGTTACTTTTAGAGCCTATAATCTTTCTGTGCTTGCTTGCTGATGAAAAAGAGGTTGGTAGGTGATGTTTGCTTTTGCTGTTAATGGGAAAATCTTGCTCCCTCACCTTCTCAAGCTCCATTTCAGCCCATTCTTTATTTTTTAAAACAACAGAACTAGTTTACAGTGCTGTATTCCTTTTCACTTACTGCGGTCTTCTGCATTTGATCTCATCCCCCTACCTCTTTTGTTATGCCACACTGACTTTTAAAAATTATATACATATTTTTTTAATATTAAATTGCGTGGTCCTCTCAGTATAGAAATTGATTCTGTAAATCCTCTTGTAGCATTGTGTCCAGCATTTCTGAACATGTGAGATTTTCCTGGCAAGGATGCTCAGAGAATAACTGAAAACAATGTTCAGCCTGTTACAGCTATTTACACAGTTGGTGTTGTCTGAATGTCAGAATTGCTATCACAAAGCTAATTGTGGAGTTAAACTTTTATGAAGTCATAACAATGCTAACAAAAGCGAAGCTGTAATCTAGTAATACTCTATTTTACTCAAATCTCTTTTGGGTGGGAGAACTTTATAATAATGAAGAAGATTTAGTGCATCTAGCAAAACAGTTTAAGCTATAAATATGTATGCTTGAATAGGTTTTTATTATTTTTATTAGGTCTAAGCTCTCTTCATATCCTCTGTAAATCTGACAACACATAATGTTCGTTTAAAAGGTACATTCTAGTTTAACCAGAATTACTGGAACAGCTATTAGAGCTATTGTTGTCTGGCTACACCTAATGTTTGCAAATAACTTAGGAAAGCTCAAATGAAAAATTTTGAATTAATGCCAAGCTGTTATTTCTTCTTAAATATATTTAACTTGATGGATAAGATGATGCATTTGAAATGCTCTGCAATCAAACCTTTACTTCTTTTAAGACTATTGATGGATTGCACTAAATGTGTTTGCTATATACATTTTTTTCCAAATGTGCAGCTATTTAATGCAAAATAGATGTCCTTTACTGGAAATTAACTGGAGCGAAGATGAAGCTGTTCCCATCATTTGATACTGTTGATGTTCATATAGAAGCTGCAATTTCTTTGGGTTCTGAGGCTTGTCTGTTATGTCTAAATAGTGCCTCCCACGCAGAGGTTTGGATGTCAAGGTGCTATCATGTTTCGGGTATTAAGTAGTAATTATTGTTATGAGGTGATCACGTAAGACAGTGTAAGTGTTGCTCAACCTTTCACATTCCATATCATTAGGAAAAAAACCTGTTGGGGAAACTTCAGTCTAATTACACCTCACTGCAAGAATTACGGGTGCTTTTTACCTTGCTCTTGCTGGAGAGTGGGTATACAGTGAGGCTTTGTACGACAAGTACACCACCAGACGCATTGTGTGTTTTGTGTTGCTCACTAAGTACAACTTGCAGACATATTCTAGGAGTTCATTCTGGAACTGCTGCAGCGATGGGTCTGGAGAAGGCCAAATCCTAAAAGCTGTTACTGGTCTTAAGTAGGTAATAATCTGAGCCAAGCGAAAGGATGAATTAGAATAATAAAAGTTGGATTTTTGGAGGCAAATACTAGCTTTAAATGCTAATATACTCATTTCATTTACTGCAGTTTTGCCTCTGCAAAGCAAAGGTACTTCATGACATTTCATTGAAGACCTGCCACAATGTTGATAAGCAGACCTCTCCTGAGAGTAATTGCGAACTTCACTGAGCAGTAGCGGGGCTTTGTAATCGTGGTAAAAACACAGGATTTGAAGAACATTAAATGAAAATAGTGATCAATGCTGCATTTAGTATCAGCTGAGGATTCAAAGAACTGCGAAATATTAACATGAAATATTTGCATTCCACCTGTTGGCATAAGTAGCACAAATCCAGTGAGGTGTTTTTGTTCTAGTTTGATAACTTTTCCCCAGAAAAGTGAATGTTGCAATGTATTGGCCACGTTCACATCATTTAGTCCTGTGTAACTACAGAGGCATTAAAAGCATCAAGGTGAAAGAGGCAGACACCAGCAGAGCAGATGCTTTCCAGCTCAGACCTCTCCCTCATCTGCAGCGTTCCCAAATTAGGAAGTGGTGGGCTTCAGCTGGACTTCAGAACCTGGTGATCTGGATTCCCTGGTATGAGATGCATTTCATGGCCACCAGATAGTCTTGAATCACCCGGTGTTGAGGGTGCCTCGTCACCGTAGTCTCGGTGAGTCACAGTAGTGATGGCGGAACGCCGTCTGCCGGTTGATAAAGGGTGGATGTTGTGGCTGAAATGGGGAGATTGCTGGTGAGCCGCATCTGAAATAACTATACCGTGTGGTATCTGAAGTGCTTGGCTGGGCTGAAATATTTTGGCTGTTCTACCTTTAAATTAGTTTAAATAGCTCTGTGGATGTCACCGTTTTTTAAATTCCAGAATTAGAAGGACAGCAGCTCTTCTGTGGTTATGAGGCTTTCATCTGCTGAAGTTGTATTTCAGAAGGTTGATGTGCTGCTTGTGAAATGCTCCCCTAAGGCAAATCAAGCCCTTTGGGGAGGAAGACTGAGGACTGGAGCGAATCAGACAGGCATTTTACATTTCAATTATTAATATAGTACTTTTTATGATTCTCAAATTGGAATTGCTAGCAGCTGAATTTTAAAAATGTACAACTTCTAAAAATTTTAGAAGTAAAATTAACACCATGCAAGTAAAGGTGCTCTCCTCTGCCTTGGAGACCTCTTTACTACAGTCTTACACAATCACGCTTGGATTTGAGTTCTCTCTGTCCTTGCTTTGGTGTGTACTGTGGTTGTGTCCGTAGCCATTTGTGCAGCATGCACGAGGGATGAGTCCATGAGAGCTCTGCAGTCTCCTTTGGAGAGTAAGGTCTTGCTTAAGAGGAGGTGCATTGAAAAGGTAATTGTAGGGTGCATTTCTGACTCGTAAAGAAATTCTGATTTATTTAAAATGGATACAAATATGCAGTACAATTAAAATTATTATCACAATGATGCTGAATACAAAGCTGAAAAAATGGATTTCTTTAGACTACGACAAATTGGAAGAGAGTAGGTTGGACACTTTCGCCTGCTCCTCTCTCCCCATCAAAAAAGCATTTAAAACCCCCCCAAAACTCTGAATGTAATACTTCAAGCAAAGTGCTATCAAAAAAAGGGTGGGGGGGGAGGAGGTCCGTGGGCGAGCTTTTGCTGAGAAGTTCTGTCAGTGCACCTACACCCTGACCACCTGACACTATTGCTGTGGAGCCAGCTGTCTAGCGAAGCTGTGTGAATGCAGGTCCTGCCCAAACGAAGCCCCACCAGAGCCAGGGACGCTGGTGCTGGCAGCTGCCTGTATTCATCCCCTTGCACGATGCAGCACCTCCGACTCCTCTTGAGTACAAATCGCCCATCCTGACTCTTGATTTTGGAGGCTAACGCATCAATCTGAGCATCCTGGGTTTGCTGCTGTGGTGAGAGAATTGCTTTTAGCCCCAGATCATACCTGGAACATTTTGAAAGGTCTGGCTTGAGGAGCTGGCCTTGCCAGGGGTTGGCCTGGGGGTGTTTTATGAGACGCACAAGTAAGAGCAGATAAGGCGGACGGGGGGAGGAGGACGACGGAAATGTGCGTGGCTTCTCCGGGGTTCTTCTGCCGCTTCCTGCTGCGGGGGCGGTTATGAGCCAGCCTGGATGACAGAGCTCCTGTTATTTTGAAATGTAGTGTACCACAGATAAACCGCGACAAGGACCTTCGTTCCTACTTTCCCTTATGCCACCTACACTTTTCCTCCCACATCCGGCACTTGCACACAGTAGAAATGAAAACTCTTGCTACCAAAACCGAACCAATAAAACAAAACAAAAAAGCCTATCACATCCAGCTTGTTCTTTCTGCCTGGCATCAGCTAGTGGTACGTTTGAAAGAATAATTGAGATTTTTTTTTTCTTTTTTCAATCATTTCACCTCAGTGCAAGGATTGTCCTTGGATAAGCAAAATGTATATTTTCATGCTGGGTAATTGAGGTTTGTGCAGGTATTGGTTCCAGGGATGCGCCAGTGCCGAGGCAAATGAAATGCTGTGTTCTGTCTTGTCGCAGAGAACAGCATTGCACATCACGCGTAGTTAACAAGTATCTGCTTGGTTTCTTTGTAAGTCAAAAACCAGATCCTTTGTCTTTATGTTCTTTATCATCATAAAGCTGCAACTTCTTGCTCTATAAGCCCATGTAAGTAGGTAATGAGACTTCTTCATAGGAATGTTAAAGGGTTGAGAAAAGGGTGGAAGTGCCTGAAGGTACTCAGGGATGGGATAATTTGTGTTTGCTGGTTTAAATTAGAAGTACTGCCTTTTGTACAGGTAATTGTGCTGATACACAGAATGCTGTGCACATTCATTTTGCTTTGATTTTTCATTGGGGTGGGGGAAGATTAAACTCTTCTTGTATAACGCTCTCTAGCAGATGCCTATCCAATAGCCATCTGTCCTTTGCAAATTTGTGTAGTATATCCCCTGACATTTCACACTCATCTTGTAGCTGCCTACCCTTTGTTTTCCCATGTGCTAAAGTGGATTTTTTGTTTTGTTTTGTTTTTGTTTTTTCTCTGTACCAAATTGTTGCTTTTTCTCTTGGAGAAGCAACTGTCCATCTTCAAATTGGATGCTTTTGGAGGTTGGCTGATTGCTTTGTATTCTGTCAGACTATGAAAATCCTGCTGTTGAGCTGAAGGAACTGAAATCCTTGTTCAGAAAAGAAAATCATAATTTCTTACTGCCTGCTAGAAAAGCTGTTGGCCTACACGTGCAGGTGACCTGCCAAGGATTTAAAAAAAGAAAAACTGGATTTTATCCTCTTTTTTTCTGGTTTTAAGATGGTCAAAGCTGGCATAAAAAATGGTGGTTTTCTGAGAGGGGCTTTGTCTGCCCTAAGCAGCAAATAGGAGCAAACCTAATCTTGTTTTTCTTCTTGGGTCAACTTTTAAGCTCATGGATGTATTAGCTTGCTATTGAAAATCTTATTTCTTTCTTTCTGCCCCTTTATGTAAAGGGAAATAGATGCCTTGCCCACGCGATTTGCTATTTTGACATCTTCTTTCTATAGTTCTGCGTAGTTGTTCCTTCCTGCTGCATTTTGGGAAGATGGTGCTTAGAGACTGGCGGTGTCCTTTTCGGGGCAGCTGTACTTGCAACACCGGTGGCACTCAGAGAAGTTGACGTGCAGACATTCCTGCTTTCCTCTCCCACTGCAGCCTCTTAACTCTTGAGCTATTGCTTTAATCACAAGAGTGTTGCAATCTCAGATTGCTGCTTCTTTAATTAAACATACAAGTTCATGTAATTTGTGAATAGTCTGATTTTAGCGAATACTTTGGCAGTCTCTAATGTGCAAAATATTACCTCCAACTGCTTAGTGGAAACAAAAAATCAGACCTGTTCTTGGGAAACTTGCTTTTCAGCTTTCTTGATGAGACTGATCAAAGTTTTTACTCAAACTCATCTGTATGACTGGATCATACTGTCTGAGTGAAGCCTGAAGGACTATGTGGACAGAAGACTGTTCTGCGTTATAATAAAAAGCTTTGTTTTGAAAACCTGTATTTTTCTCTTAGAGTGCGATTACATGGGATGGGTCTTTGATTTCCACTTTGTTCTCGCCAGTTGTTGAGGTCTGACCTGGAGCTTGCTGGGAGTCTGGCGGTGTGATTGCAGCACTTTGGTGCAGGACAGACACTTATGACTTCCAGTTCAGACACTTTCTTTCTCATTCAGCCTGCTGATTTTTATTTATTTTAACAAACAGTAGCAGAAATTGAAGCAACAATGCAGAGGTCCAACCTCTTGGCAATTTCCCTTCTTCCATGTGCCCTGACCAAAACAGCGATGGGAAAGAAGAAACATAATTGTAGCAAAATGTTATGTGTCTCCTTCACACCGTAAACCCTGTACTTTAGGAAAGATTGTATTGCTGGACTCAATAGTCCAGAAACATTGTCCTTCCATTGTTTCCATGTTGTCCCTTTCCTGCAAATAATATTTTCATAAGATGCTGTCTGAATTAATGCCACTTTTTTTTTTTTTTATATGAACGGTTGTCTTTCTAGTGTTGTAAAATAATCCTTCCAGCTGAGATTGAGTTCATCATTCAGCATCCATGTTCAAAGAAAATGTCTTAAGGATTACAAAAAGCTAAAAGCCGGGAGGAGGCCATCTTGCTTTTGCAATCCTTTGGGCTTTGAGATTTTGGTTCATAGCACTTGGTATTTTTTTTACCTCATGTCTAGGGACATTTTATCATCCTCCTCTTTCCTGTTCCAAGCAATTACCATTTATTTTATCTTAAAGCAGCAGCCTGTGGCAATAAATTTTAGGAAATTCCTTCCCGCCCTTTATTAAGCCCTACATAATAGCTTCCGCTACTCACTCATACATTCATTAAGAAGAATTAAATGAGTGCTGGCGGCCATTAGCAGAGCGTTTAATAACCTCTCCAAGGGAAGGTGCAGCAGGTTGGAATAAATGAACAGGAGCAAAAACAAATGAAATAACTTCATAGAATACGTTCAACTAATTTGTTCTTAAAAAACCAACTTATTTACGTGAATGTAGCATTTTAAAAGGTGCTGGTTTGAGACCTCTGGCAGAAGAGTCCCCAGTTCAGAAGATCCACAGGCAGTGGCAGCGAGCACTTGGCTGTGGTGCCTGGTGGAAGGGTTGTGGGCTTTTTAGGGAGAGAAAGGGTATTTTGGTATGTCCTGCCCACTTCCCCAGCTGCTGACACTGTCAGCAAGGCTGATGGCTGTGCTTACGGGTTGCAGTGAGGACATTTGTCTTGTAGGAACTGGGCCATAACTAATAGCTCATCTCATTTGGTATCAGCCACACAGCAGTCTTCAGATGCTTGTGATGGCTGATCCTGGCCAGGCTGGGTTACATGAAAAACTGAGACCTGCTACCAGTAAGCAAATTGCCCTCTCTTCCCTATTGGTTCTTAATTTCTGTTTTATGGAAGATTAACTGTCTGCTGACATTTGGCATATGAGGGATCAGAGTCTAAATACCCCTAAATGACTTTTCTGAAATAAAGATAATTTAGCAGGTATTGTTGCAAGCAATTTGCGTATGAGATCTCAACTTGTAAAGCACCGGGACTACTGATAGTCCTGGAGCTGCATGTTACAGCATGTGGAGCAGCTGAAGAGTTTTGCCACTAGCTCTAGTCCTTTCCACTCTTCACAGTATTTTGATGTCCGCGTGCATAGTCTGAGCTGTACAGACGAAGGAAAGTCGCTGGGACTCGTGTGGATTAAAGTGCTCTCTTAATAGTTTGCGAGGGTGCTTAGCTGGATATGCGTTTCCTCTTGTCTTGATGGAACCTAAACAGAGCTTTAAGATGACGCCAGCTACTGTTTCACCCATCTACCCCTGTGTGTAAATTGTGATAGCCGGCACGCTGGCTTAAAACAAACACTACACACATTGCACTTCCAGTGTTATAGTTAAGTGTATCTCAGCCTTGCTCAGTAGCCTTTAGTGCTCGAGGATCTAATACTGCCACGTTGTTTCAGCACACTTCAAAGCTTCAGACTGACTTTTACTTGAAAAACAGAAAAATTCTAGTAAATAAAAAATGTGAAGACTGTACAGTAATAGGTTTTAATGGCTAGCATTTCATAACAGAAATGCTTACAACCTTAACTTCATTTCATTGTTACCTGTTTTAGAGGTAAAAATATCGTGATTCAAATGTCATTCAGGTATTGTGGGTGACAGATGATTGTTGAGATTTGGTGTGTTTTTTTTGCTGTAGTCATTTCTGATCTCATTTGAGGAGCTCAACGAGTTGAGAACAATGACACAATAATTGCTGTTATTGAACCAAAGATGCAGTTTAAGACTTTTACCTGGATCACTACATTTGATTGATATTTTAATTTGTTTTTTTGGCAGATGAAAGATAATGAGAATCAGTTTGCAGTTGGAAATATTTGCACTGGAGAATTTCTAATTTTTTTATTATATTTTTTTCCCTACTTCCTAGTACATATGCAAGTTTCCTGTTTTAAATTCTTCATTATATTTTAAGCATCAACAGTATATGAATGTAGTGAATCTGTACAAATCATTTCAATATGTGATATGCTGCTAATATGCTCAGACTATCTTATTCTAGTCTCAGTGCCAGATAATAGCTCAGATAATAGCTTTCAGACACATTGTAAATAACATTGGACAGAAATGGTACGGACATTTGTTTTTAATGTACAAATATATATAGAGGAACCTGGTTACTTGCATTGCTTTTTAAATGGCCTAATCACTGTTCATCTAAGGGAAGAAGTAACTGGGAGAGGGGAAGATTCTGATTGAGCAGATTGGTTTTGGATCTATCTCGTGCTGTGTGATACATGGTCAACAAAGTGTTTGTTACAGCAGAAATGAGCCTGCAGCTTTGCAGAGGAGCAGGATGAAATACTGATGATGAGCTAATGTATTCTTATGGGGTCAGTCCCCTGCTAGTAAATAGCAGAGTTGGTAATTCTTGCTATTTTCTTGCAAGTTTGCAGTATTTCACAGTTGAGCCCCGGCTTCTGAATGCAGGCAGTAAAAGCATTAAACACAACCAACGAGCAGCCCTACCTCTGTCTCCAGTTTTTCCTTCTCCCCGCGCCACTTTCCTTGTGGTGCGACTTGGTAGTACTGGAACAGATCTTCCTCCGTTTTAATTACGCTGGAAGCTTTTGTCCTGGATTTGAGAAACTTAGTTAAAGGGACAATGTAAGTTGCAAATGGTTGCCCTGATGCTAATAAAAGCTAAAAATTGTAATAATATGTTTATCAGTTTGAAACAATTCCCTGATCCTTTCCTCCTCTCAAGTAATATAAGCCATTCAGTGCTCTGACATTTGATCGGGAGTTGAGACAGCCGCAGAGGCGAGCGGCAGCTTGCTAATGGATTTCTGATTGTTCTCCTGGTCCATTCTCCTCCTGATGAATGGTGCAGAGTCGGCTCTCGGAGTCTGGGGAACTGATAAAAAACGCTTTGCCATCATGTCATTACGTTTCTCCGGGAGAGGAAAAGAGCAGGTTTCCTCTGCTGTCCTGGTGGCTTGCTATCCTGCTCAATTAGAGAGAGAGATATAGAGAAGCAGCCTCCCTATTTGAAGGTGAAATTAGTTTTGCAGCTTATATCAGGTCTTTCCTGGGTGGCTGGTGGAATCCCTGCTTGCTCTGGGGAGGCTTGAACAGGCTTTCCTACTGCTGTTTCACTTTGTGAATGCTTTAAAGCACTGATGTTACGTAGCTGACTGATGTAGGGTTTCTAGTGGGGAGATGTCTGTTTGGGGGGAAGTTTCTCTGTCTCCTGGACAAAACGCCTTTTTATGCCAGACCTCTACATTTCAGGCGAATGTAGCCACGTCTGCCTGGGGTCAACACGCAGAGTCCCCCCACAGAACGGCCTTCAATAGGGCTATTATGCAAGGAGCTCTTAAATGTGCTGCGACTGTTGGTTTAATAACTCAGGTTATATGGGTTTGGGATGCCTATTCTAGGACTTGTGGATACTAGTGGGGAACTTCAGGATGATCTTTTTATTTCAGTTGTTATGGGATAACAAGCATCTTGAAAATAAAACAGCAATGTAGAAAAAAACCTTAATCTAAAGAATAATTCATTAAAATGTTTTTATCAACTTAAAAACAGCATTTGCAGCCCCTTTACCATCCCTAACAACTTTCACCAGCTCATTCCTTTCCCTTGAAGGATTGATTCCCTTCCCACTGCTCCCAGTGAGCTGTGAAAGTGAATTTCAGGCTTTGTAATTAAGATATCTTGAGTTATTTCTGATTTGTCAACATGACTAATGAAAGGGGTTATGCATTACGGCTCCTTTCACTTGCTACGCTCTTGCACATAGAGGCATTTGGAGGGCTTTGTGGGTGTAAATCAGCGGTTTGCCAGCCTGCAGACTTCAGTTGCTGGAGTAATGGCACAGCTTAGCCCAGTGAGATCCCCTTCAGGCCGTGCACCCGCGTTTTTTGTTTTCTGTAAAACTCCCGGCTAATTTAGGCATGGGTTTTGAGCTTGTTGAAGATAGCTGGTGATAAACTGTGTTGTAACAGACCTACATGATAAACATTAATAATGCCTTGCAATACATTTTATTCCCATGCGTCTGAGGAATACCTGCTGTGTGATTTAGCTTGTATTTCAGTAGATATATCTTCTTCTCCCCTTCCCAGTTTTAGAAAAAATAAGTCGTGAATTGTTGGCTTAGCACTGTTTTGTGGCTTAAAAGTTCAGGCTGTGCATTTCTTTCCGTCACAATCTCATTATATGCCACAGCTACCTCTGTTGGCCTAGTTCAGGTAAACAGTATTAACTTGCATTAAAACCCAAACCCTGTATGCATAGACTGTGCTGCCTTTCCCTTGCACAGATAAGTTGCACCAAGGTTAAGTCCTTTCCATGCAGGAAGTTACCTCTAGAGAGAGCCGATGTACAGTATAGGAGCACCCCGTGCTCGGTAGGTTTTCAGAAGCAGTGTTTATTAGACTCTTCTTGTGAGGAGAGCATCGTTTGCTCAGCACACGCTGTCTTTTGGTAAGACTTCGAAATGATAACTCCCATAGTTGTAAGAAGCTTTTAAGTGAGATCTTCATGCTTCTCTAGAAGGAAGGCCAGTTTATCTTCTTCTCTTGCTGCTACTCACTTGTTTTGACTGGTATTCTCGCCGTTCCCATTTTTCCTATTTTCATGATCTTTCTGCCTCTTTGTTTAATCTCTAGACACTTCAGAAAATGCAAGCTGGCATGAATTCCTGCAAACCTAGTACAGCTCATGGATCAGTTTCAAAGTCATTGAATGTGGACCTACTGAGCACTTGTCACAGGAGGGCTAATGTTTGGGACGTAATATCTGACGGTGTCACATTGCCCAGTCCAGTCCCTGCTGAGATATGCAGTTGGAGCTCTCCTCTCTGCTCTTTTGTTTGACTCCTTGATAAAAACAAGTTGATTATTTTAACTTGTAATAGTTATACCCCTGTCCTGTGGACAGGCTAATACCAGATATCTGTACAGGCTTCCATTATCTCTTCATTCATAGTGCAGGAAATGTGAAGAAATGTGCTGCTTTTTCCTGTGGATCCATAACGCTTTGGTTTAGTAACTGGTTTGGAGCCTTGTTTGCTGTTTGAACTACAGCCGTTTGGGTTTTTTTTTTTTTTTTGAAAGGATGCCAGCAAAACGGCATATTCAAATGTTTCCAAACTTTCCCGATTACGTAGAAAATAATCACTGTGCCAGAACCACCAGGAGTCTTTCTTATCATACATGTTTTTTTCCTTTGATTACAGTCTTGCTGAAAGGCAGTGTTTAGGCAAACATTCCTCTTTGTGTTCCGTGGGATGGGTTGTCAGTTTGTTAGACTTCCAGCAGTCCTGTTTATTCACGTGTGCCTTTGGAAGAGTTGGGACACAGCAGGTCGTTTTCTGCCTTTGTTCACTGCTAAGCAATTAGAAAATAATTTATGGCTTTGTTTCTGCTTTCGAATCCCTTAAGAAAATGATGGCATATTCTTAACCCAAGAACTATGGCACTGAGACCTCTGCATCAGAGAGAAGCTGTTCCTCGTCTGTGTTAGCACAGCACTGGGGCACTCTGCTGCTGATTGGGCCCTTTGGCTGTTACTTAAAATTAAATGAATAATGAATTTTCCCATTCAACCAGAACTGGGTAAGTGGTAGAAGTGATGTACGTGCTAGATCCCTGCCTGGAAGCAGCAATGTGACTGAAAAATCGAATGCAGTTCAGGCATGCTGGCTGATGTGCACTAGTACTTGCGAGTACGTGACATCATTAGTACTTTAGGGTCCGTCTGCCCCCCGCTAGCAGGTAGTTGCTGTGTGTAACAAGCAATTGAGATTTTATTCTAACCCAGTAAAACATTTGCGTTGTGGGTATGGAATTAGTGCCTAGGTTTATTGATTATCTAATAGCATGGTCTTCGGCTGTTTAACCTGTTGAAGGTTAATTAAAAAAAGGAATGGCCAGCATAGCGACCTTATTGTTAATCTGAGTATGACTGGGCAGAAGTAAGAAGTGCTTTGTACGCTGAAATTGGTTTATAAGCCTTTTCTAGATTACCTTCCCTCCGCCCCCTGGTCTGTGCTGGGCATTTTTTTCCCAGCTTGACATAAATATTTGGCTAAGACTAAAGGGATGAACAGAATTACATACTATCAGCAGAATTAGAGGAGGAAAAAAAAAAGTTCTGCCAATCACATCATGCGCTGGGTAGAGCAAAGACTTGACTTAATGCATCTTATTGTATTTGGCATATGCTAAGCAGGATGAAGATACAGTGGGTGCAGGTCATCGCCCACTGCGCGTTTCCCAGGCTTTGGGAGAGCCCTCCGTCCAGGAGTTCCAGCAAGCCGCAGGCTGGAACGAGCGGCATGTGTCGGTAGCTGCTCTGCAATGTGACCTCTGCTGCATTCCCCAGGCTCATTCCTGGCATAACTTGGCCTCTCCATCCCCACCCCCTGTCCTGACTGGTTCACGGTCAGGCTGGAGAACCCTGGTAACCCCAGCAGCATGACTGCTTCATGGTAGAGCCAGACCTGAGGCACACTTAACTGTTTGCTTGGAGGCCAGAGATCAGCTCTGGGTCTGAGCCCAGCATGGCACAACAGAAATGCTGTGACAGGAGGGGCTGGCACATAGAAGAGGCTCTCGTCCTGTGACTGGTGTGTACCACGTGTGCTAAACCAGACAGCCAGCATTGCTGTCCCAGCAATGTAGAGCTCGTGTAGCAGGAGAGGTGGAGAACACCTGAAAACTGCCTGGCTGAAGCAATGGCTGACATTAAATTTTATTGATGTGGAAGAAAATAGCTAACTGTACCTCTGTTGGCTTACCAAGCCTTAGACCTGTGCAACCTCACCATGTGAGGATGCTTATCCTTGCTAAGGGTAGGGTAACCTCTTCCGAAGTAATTTAAACAGAAAAAGAAATCCATAATGCTGGAGTGTCGGATAATGGGTTATGTGTCTTTGTGTGACCTTTGGATTATAGCAAAATGTCTAACAGGCAAGACCTTTTGCCTTGGGTTTTCTTCTAGGGTGTGCTCATCAACCTGAGAACAGCTGTTGGTATGAGACATAATTAAGGTTTAATTGGAGATGTCCATTAGGAGGCTAGAGTGAGTAACACTGGGATAAAATAAAGTGAATAAAATGTGAAGGTTTAAAAGAAGAAGCAAGTTTAAAGAAGAATAAACTAAGAAATGGAAGCTGATGCAATATTGGTGCAATGGAGGAGCAAAAAAAGGGCTGAGGAGCCATGCTGCAGCTAAAGGGCATTAGAAGAGCTGAGCTGGCAGATCACATCTCAGAACTACAATTGCCTGAATTATTCTGGGATGGAAAAGGAGAGGAGCTGAGGAACATCGGGGCATGAATTTGAAGAGCTTGGAAGTGAAAAGAAGTGGTTTTTGGATGACAGAAGTATAAATGGAGAAGGGCAGGAGGCTTGTTGGGGTGAAGTGACAAGTGGGAAAGTGGTTTGCTGGAGGGCCCTGCAGTTGTTGGAGGATGTATGGTAATGCTCATGCCCCGATGAATGGGAGTGGGCGTTGAATTACTAGCAAAAATGCCTTTTCTCCAAAATATCATTGTTAATCTCTCTTAGTGTCAGTGCTGTGTTTAAATAGACGTTTACAGCCCTTGCTTTTGTCATGTCGGAGTTTCAAGGAGTTTTGTTTATGTCAGGCATATTTGCAGTGGCACAAGGGAAGTAAATTGCTCTTCAAGTGGTACATGTCCCTGGTCCTCCTCTGGGAAAACAAAACAAAACTCCACAAACCAAAAGCCCCTCAGCTGATCCGAAAAATACGCTCCTGAGCCCTGCTTAGCAGACCAGTTTGTCCTGGTGGAATGGTAGGAATGGAAGAACCTGAGTGAATGCTCCTTATCTTCCCTGTTACTCTGCAGAAACTGAGGCATTGAGAAGTGCAATGGATTGTCCTTGGCCATGCGGGTAGTCCAGATTGGGACAAATTGAAGACTGACAGCCGTTGCGGATTGTCTAGGATGTTTTGCCCTATAAATTCTAGCCAAAATGAAAATAGTTCCCTTAAACAAAATATTTAGGCAGACTCTATTTAAACATCCCCTGGAGTTTCCTTTCTTTTAAATTGCATGCCAAAATACGTTTGAAAATTCTGCTGTTGAAAGTGGAAAACTGCATGTTAGCAGTTTCCATTGAATTTTCTAATTGTGAGCATGTGCATTTAGTGCCTTCAGATTTCCATCACGCCCTTTAGCAGAGTTGCTTCAAACTCTTGGTGGAGGGAAGTGCCTTTTCCGAAGAATCCGGGAATGTTTGAAATGTTGAGAACAGATTTAGTATCTTTTGATGAGAAGGTTAGCCTGGTGCTTAGAGCAAAGTCCTGGGAGCTGTAAAAGTACAGGGCTATTATGCTAGCGGAGCCAACTGACTTTCCTCTCTGTATGACCTCCAGCAAGTCCTCAGACCTCTTTGCATATCATTCAACCCAGCTGGAAAACCTAAGTAAACAGCAGGAACTTTGCTGGAAGCCAGAAGCCTCAACTGACTGAGTTATTCTGGGGAAATGAAATAAGTCATGAATTAGAATCAGGTAAACAACATGTAGATTGGATTATTTTAAAGAGAAAATAATTCTGTAAATATCCAAAACCGCTTTAATTGGGCTTAGTTTGAATGGGCAAAGTGATTGCTCTGTCCTACTTCACAGCAAAGGAAAAAAATTATACTTGCAGTTTCCCTTTTCATCAGACTGTTTACAGAGTCTGTAGAAATCGAGTTAATCAATATTTCTATTAGACACATGCTTGGGCCCCATGCCACAAGCACTCATTTTTAAACCCTTCAATCTTGTATCATTTATGGAGATTGTATTGTCAGAAATAGTGCTGTAAATAATTTATTTTGCTGCCAGTGCTTTTCTAAAGGTCTCTAGGCGTGATGCAAGATTTCCTCCAGGAGCTGTAAAGCTTCCAGATCAGTTTGCTATGGCAAAGAGATTTTTTTTTGAGAGAGAGAGAGAGAAGTAGGATGGTGGAAATGATTGGTTATTTCAGGGAGTGGCTGGCGGCTGTTTCTTTTGCATCGTTATTGTAAACTAGAGTAGAGCCATTAGTAAGTGAAATTATTGCCATCTCATTGTTTCATGGGTTGTGTGGAATAAGTCAAGTTTCTCGGTGTACACAGCCTCCTGAAACTGCACGTGTCCCTGTCTGAGTCGGTGCCCCTGAGCATGGGTTCGGTGTGTACGTGCACAACCAGGACAGTGTGTACCCTACGGATGAGCCGGCTAGCGCAGGTGCTGGAAGCAGCTGAAGGGCAGCCTGTGTTGGGAGCTAAGTCAGCCTGCTTTTGGCCCTGCTGGGCTGGGATGAAGGTATGCTGGTGCTGGAATAGGTAACATGCTTCAGCATAGCAGATTGTGTTGTTTTTCAAATTGTGTTGCACAGCCACAGCAGAAGCGTAGAGACTCTGCTTTACGTATTTGTTGTTTTCCTTTCTCTCAAGCGACACCGTTTCTAACGAGACTGTCAGTTGCAGAAGAAATGTGGCACCGTCTTCTCTTTGTATTGTTCAGTACAAATACTTTGTGGGCTGCCTGGGTCCCCTCTCCTCCAGGCAGCCGGTGAACATTCATCCTCAGCCATCCAGACCGATTGCAGCTGGGTCTTCCAGTCTGCAACAGAAGATGGAAATCTGTCAAATCTCCGGAACTTCTCAGAGTTGAGAAACTTTGCTGATTGAAGAGAAAACCCTATAGCGGTCCTAAATAAACATCAACTATGTACTGGGAGGTTTGCAAGAAAGTCACTATTTCCAATTTACTCTTGAAAATTTTCCCAGATCTTTAACACTGTTACGGATTTCTGGGTAATGAGTAGAGAGTGCAAAGAAAGTTCCGTGTAAACTAACTTGGTTTATTCCCCAAACAAATTAGAAGGCAAGTATCTAACAGGAAGGCAGGCACAGGTAGCCTAAATTACCTCCACAAGCTTCATTTGCTGAAAGTTCAGACCCAGAGAGCTAATTTAGCTTTAGCTATGGTATCTCAAAGCTCTTTCTAAAGCATTGACAGCCAGTTGTCCAGAGTCTACTTGGGTGTCACATGCTCCATCAGTGTGCTCTGCTAGTCTGTATCAAGCAATGACCCACAAAGATTGGTTGTTGCTGATGTAAATCTTGGTGATTACTGGAAATGCCCTTGCTTGTCTTTACTCACCTTCAGTTATGTGTAGAGAAATTAACAACTTCAAATGAATTAAGATTACAAGCAATTTAAAAGAAAAACTCGGGCTTCTTGCTTGGAGGAGTAACAAAAAGCACAGCCTGGCTACTGTTATGTTGCAGATGATGATTTACAGGTATGGGATGAAACAAATGGATCCGGTACTTCTACATGGATCGTGGTGTGCCTGATGCAGCTGAGGAGCCTCCCATCCCCATGATGTTGTTAGTGCCATTTGCTAACAGCTTAGCCAGCCAGGCTCCAGCTTGATCAATAGATGAATCCTCAAATGCCTGTTTTGCATGGATGTATGTATTCTTAAACATTGCCTTTTTTAGTGCTTTGGGAAAACACTAAGTATAATAGTTAAAAATAATTTATATTACTTCATGTCAGGTATAAAACATTGCATTTTGACTCAAGTTGTATATTAAAGTGCGAGGCTGTGTCTTTCCTCCTTATTGTTTTAAACAAGCTGCATCCTTTACTGGCCTCTCCTGTGTGCCTCTATTTAGCCCCCAAGGTGTTTCATATGAAACAGCATCGTTAGACTTTGTTGTTGATGATTTTTGTGCTTCAAAGGAAAGGATCAGAAACTGAATTTATCAGTTTTTATACTGAAAGAACAAACCTCACAGTATTTGAAGCTTCCTTTTGAGATGATTTTTTTCATGCCTTATTTTGGTTTTGTTGCATGATTTATCCCGACATTTCCATCAGTGTGCTTAGATGCACCGGGCATCCTGGGACAGTGGATTTTTTGGTTGTGTCACTTCAGCTGATGGTGTATTCGTGGCTCTGCTTTTCCCAAATACCGTTGTGTGGTCCGCTGACCCCAGCACAGCGGTTCGTAGCTCTGCCACTTGGTGACAGTCTTTCAAAATAAAACCATTACCGGTGAAATGAAGGTTTGAACTTAACTGACTAGTATGTGCTTCTCCGCAGCAAATCTCAGTATAAATAAGTACTGGTATATAAGAATTTATTTGTATGTGAGGTGGAGATGTAGATATCTAGCTCTCCAATGTCAATTTGCTCTAAATGCCACGTTATCAATTCCCATTAAATCTTTCCCTGGAACATCGTGTGCTGGTAGGACTTTTTTGTGGAGCAATCAAACATGGTAAATGACAGGTCTCCATCGCTGGAGCATTGCTTGGGGGTTGTCAGTGGGGTGACACATACCCACACGTTCACACCTTGTGAGCAGCCTCTTAAAGGCTGTTCAGGCCACCTTGCTCTGTCTCTCCATAGATGCATACAAAGGCACAATCCAGGTGCCAGTGAGGTTTTTGCTAATTTGTTCTAGGCAGTGAATCTGTTAGCTGGCCTTTTTTTCAAATGAAGAAGATATGTTTTAGACAGGTTTCCTGGGAGCTGTCTGTCCATGTGGTATCTAGGCCATACCTAATAACTTGCAGCCAAATTTAACCCAGGAATAGAGGGAAAAGCAGCAAAAAACTCATCTGTCAACCTTCTTGCCCAGTAAGAGCTAGTCAGTATAGCATATATGTCGTGCTGGATTAACCGCAGCATATCTTCCTGCAGTGGAAGGCCAAAAAGTAATAGGTGTTGGGGGAAGCTTTATGTCTCGCACTGTGGAGAGAAGAGCCTGCCAGGGAGCTTAGGGATGGGTGCGAGGAGAGACTGAAAGCAGTCGCTCGTTTCTCATGTCTTTTTTACAGCCCCAGACAGCTGCTTTTTCCATGGGGCAGACAGACAGACAGATTTGGGGGGCCGTTCATTTGGTGGGAGCGGGTGTAGATATGTCTCTGCAGGGCAGGACTTGGGCAGTGCTTGCCCTCCTGGTCAGGCTTTCTGCAAGCTTTCCATCTTGCCATTCCTCTTCCCAACCTTGCATATCCCTTTCTCCCCTCTATCTGATGGGCCTGGCACACAGGTCTTTACTTAAACTTTGAAATCTTCTTTTCACAGCCTGGTTTGAATTTCCTGGTAGTGCTCAGAAATTGTATTCTCTGTACTCTCTACCTAAGGTTGAAGAATAAAAAAGGATGAGTTTTTTTTTTTCTTTGAAAAATCATATGTTGGGCATTATCTAGGTTTCAAATACAGTTCCTAATAAAGGACAGTAGATACAATTACTGTGACAGAGACCAATCGCTGTCTGAGTTGTGGAAGTGCTGAGGTCCCACTTTGTAGGTCTTTTTTGCATTTATCTTCTGTGATCAAGAAAAGCTGGTGCAAACGTTTGAATGAGTCGCGCTGTAAGCTCACAAAAGATGTCTTGCAGTGTATCCTTTGCTTTGAGGGACTTGTATTTTGAGAAGAAAATGACCACCATCATGTCTGTCTGTGCTGGGATTTATTTTGGCTACCAAAATTGCACATATTTATTTTCCACCTTCTTTCTCTTTATCGCACGTTTAACCCTTTCATTCCACTGTATTTTATCTTCTCTTTCCATTCAACTCTGGTAAAATTCTCCCAGAATGTCAGAGCAGTAGAAGAAAATAAAAAATTAGCAGTTTGCTCTTCTTGTGCTTCTGTATGGCAACACTTTGGCTGTTGAAACATTCATGAACCCATCTAGTATTGAGCTATTTTAGTGGATTTCATGCTGCTGGTGCTAGGAGAACCTTTCTGGCAGATACAGTCCTGGAGCAAATTGGTAATCTCAAGAATCTGGGACCAATTTACTGGGGTTCTGAAATCTGGTGTGCTACAAAGTGAGATAATTTGTGTAGTGTTCAGTTCAGCGCAGAATTGTGGAGCCACACAGAGTAAAGTCAAAGCACTAATGCTTTTAGTGGTGTGGGGGTTTGTTTTTTTTTTTTTTTTGCCTGGTTGTTTTTAATTTGCAGCTATATCCCAGGATTATAAGAAAGACAGAAAGAATACCTGGTAAAGACTAGTTTCCTCTAGAATAAACCAGCTTAATGGTGTTGCTGAAGGCAACAGAGGGATTCTGATGTAGGGCCTGCTCCTCACCTAATGTAAGCTTTTGATTAAAACATAAACATTACAATGGCAGTTTCCTTGTTGGATTTTGCTTGTTTCTTAAATTCCCAGGGTGGGGAACATTGGTGTTATAGAAAATGATTTTCCATTTTCAGTATTGTGAGACCTCCGTTTCTGAGCTGTGTGACCAGGGAGCGCAGGTATCTGCACACCGCTGGCTGGTTGAGCAAGATTTCTCACTTAGCTGAGGGCTGGACAGCAGATGAGCAGGAGAAATCCAGGCTTTCCACAGGCCACGAGAGCCATCCCCTTATGTTTCCATCTTGCTTAGTTCCAGACAAAAGGTCATTCCCAACACCAACTCTGAGGGATTTTTGGTTTTTTGCAACCTGAGGTGCACCAGCCTCTCCTTGTGGTGTGCATGTCTGCATTGGAGGACAGCAGTCTCCCGAAGCCGTCTTTGTCTCTAGCAGCAGTATATCCTCTGTCTGGGCAAAGGATACTGTCTGCAGTGCTGCTTCAGCTGCTGCTTTCAGACAGCGTCAGCTCTCGGCTTCAGATTCTGAATGGTTTGGAGAGGACAAAAGGGGGAGGAGAGGCAGAAATCTTCCATGTTCCCAATTTTGACATGGCACCAGTGATATAGCTTGGTTTTCATGCCGTATGTTTAAGGTAGGGCACACTTACCTACTGTAAATCTTCTGATGCAGAGAGTAATACGCAGAAAACAGATCTTTATTACTGAAGGTGTAGGATGCTTTAGGGTTATTGTAGGGAGCTCAGAGTTTCCAACACAATAAAGTATATTTCTGAGAGCTGTGGATTAGCAGTACCAAGGGCACAGTCTGGCCCTCTTTCAGTAGGCTGGTATCTGACTTTGGGTTGTGTAACTAATTAGTTTGGGACACTTGGCACATGACCATAGTCAGAGGATGAGATATTGGATTATTTAGATGGCTTGATGTGCCAGAGAGCTGAATTTTGAATCCATTCCTTTCAATCTCGCTCATGCCGGTACACTGGAGGAGCAGGGGAGCAGCTTCTGCAGCTCAAAGCTGGTCTGTTCCAGCTGACCCGAAAGAGCACTCGGTCGTGTCAACACTGGAGACTCAACCCACTTGGAACCCAGGTTGTGAAGGATAACGCGATGCCATTTTTTCTGTGTTCTTCCTCTTTTCTGCATTTCCTGAAATATTAATAAGCCATTTTGAAGTAATTGACATCAGTTTCTAATCAGCGGTGTCCATGAAGCAGTGCTCCATCGCTAGCCGTGATGACGTTGTTTGGCACGAGCGGCTGCCAGGTGAGTGAAAGTCGATCTGGAGTTGTGGAGCGAGTGGAAATAATGTGGCCCAGGACATGTGTATGTAATTTGTTCAGATGATTCAAGTGAGATCCATGGCAACTGAGATAAACAGAGGAAAAGATACTGGAAAACCAGCAGCAGCTTCATTTTAATAGCACAGCCTTTATTCCAGACAGCTCAGATGTTTACTATAACAGCTCCATCTTCCTGCGTGTCTCTTCCTCCCCACCACCCCCATTGCTTCGCATGCACTTAGTCATGAGATTGGATGGCTTCTTGGGTAAAGCACCACAGGCCAAATTCCACAGTTTCTACTTGAGCAAAAAGCCACCGGCTGTCTTCAAATATGGGCTGCAGAATTTTTCTCCCTGTTTGCACATCCGTGATTCAAAGGACCGTAATAAAAACTCATCTTATTTGAGTTTCCAGTGGATCAAAATGCACTTCCTGAAGGCGTTACAGATTATTTGGCCAAGTGTGATGTCTGAGCTCAGGATGTGCTTTTGCTAAAGATAAAACTATTAGGCAAGCATAAAGTCTGTGCTGTATAAAGGTAATGTCTGAAATGGAAAGAGTGGAGTAAAGCACACCACTGCCACTCTTCCCGTGTGAAGTTAAAGTTGGCTAATCTGTGGCTGTTGAATAACAAACAGCTCTTGAGAAGATCAAGTACGACTTCCATGCCAGGGCTCTATCACGTGCTTGGCAGCAGGGCCGTGCTGGTGTGTGGGCTTCTGGGCAACTGAAACCTCAAGCTGCAAGTGGAAACAACTCAGCAAGAGCAGCAGACGCCTTGTGCTGTGCTGTGGAGAGAGGACTGGGAACGAGGACCTGAGTTCTGTCTCCAAGTAAACGATCCTGATGTCTGTGCTTGCTGACCAGGGTTGTGTAATATTGTTTAGGGCTACGGTTCGGTATGCTTATCCCAAATCCCACCCCCCAGGGGAGCTGGTGGTGATTCACCGCTCTGAATCATAATTCCTGACACTTTTCTAATCGCTGTCCTTAGTGCATCCTTGCTTCACGGGCTGCAAATCCGGTCTGATTGGAAGAAACAAGCTTTCAAGCAGTTTGAAAGCTGGCCCATTTCCTACACCAATACATTAATCCTGCATCAGATTTCTATGTTTGTGGCTCGTTTCTTTTCTCTGTGCTTTAAGAGTGAACTAGGAGACACAACAATTTAGAAAAAGAAATTTAGTTAGCTGTAGAAATGTGATAAATACCCAGTAATTTGATTGTGAGAAAAAGCGTGCCATGTATACCGTTTTTGGTTCACAGTTTAAAACTGAGTGTATTTGTCTGTTTAGAAAATCTGCTCTTTTTGTCGTGAACTGGCAGGATCCTCAATTCTCTGCTGTTCCAAGATGTTGCAAATACCAATTAAAAAAATCTAAATCTAAATACAGTTGTTTGAGTATACTTATACTCTAGATACCTTTTCCACATATGGTTCAATATGAAACTCCCAATGTCTATACAGAGAATGCTAAGCTGTGTGTGCTTTTTTTGAATGACTGAAATATAAGGATTAAAGCTAATTTTGCAAATATCCTCCAAGTCATCATTTTGCAGTAGGAATGGAGCCAGGGCACTGGTTGCCGAACTCTGGGTTAACTAACTATGTGAAGCCATCCTGCATTTCTTAGCATGTATGTGCTCTAGTCCTTCTGCCTGCTTGCTGCCTGCTCTTCTCCTGATGGTTCCAAGCTACCTGTCTGCTCCATATTCTTGGTCATAGAGATTGCAATGTCTGTGACAGCACTGGTTGTGTTACTCTGCAATATGAGAAAATGAATGTTAGCTGTTGCCTGTACATCCCTTGCCTGCCTAGGTGCAGGTCTGGTGACGCTGCCTTCACTGTGACTGCCTGTGTTGTGCCTGCAAACCAGTACTCAGGAACCCTCTGCTAGCAAAAGAGTTTGCCTGTGTGTTGCATGCTGTAGAGAGTGAAATGTGAACAGGTTTGTCTTAGACATGTATCTTGCTTAACTTGTCTTGAGGGGAATAAGCAGGCTCTCTAGCAAGGATGCCTTTTTCCTAAGATGTGTGTTACTGATGTTAGTGTAGATGATAAAATAAGACATTTGCATCTTTCTCTCTGAATTTTTTCTCCACTTCATTATTCAGTTTTACATTTTGATGTCACTTCCAGTTCTCTTATCACAGTGAAATCTTTCAGAGTGGATAAAAGCTGAAAGCTACAGGCAGAAACCAAAATTTTTCAGCTGCCTTTGTTATCAAGCAGCAAACATAAGTCAGAAGCCCAGTGTTTATTTTGCTTTTGTTACCATTCCTGTAGGAAAAAATGTACATAAAAGGTCTGTTTGCTGACTTGCAGTGATTGGGGGAGCACGAAGAGCTGAGTGAAGGGATTCAAATGGAAGAGAGAGAGAGTTCAGTCCTGAGTCATGGAAGATGCTTTCCCTGATCCAGTGGTTTTGCACGCATCTGTCCCCGTGGTATCTTCAGGTCTCTTTGCAGAATCCACCCACTGGCACAAGTGCTTGGCCTATTTGAGTGTTCCCTAAATGTTCCCTCCCAGAACAGATTTTCTCCTTCTTTACCTGCCTGCCCTTCCTGGCAGGTAGAATTTAGAAACGGGAAACCAGTGTAGAGAACTTGGGAGGGATTTTCAGTTTGTGGGGTGCTTTGAAAGGGTGCAGCTTGAGAGCAGAGGTTTGCATGAACACTCAATGACAGAACTGGAGCCTCAAGCTGATGGGGAGAAGGGGCTGAGCTGGATGGGTGAGAGGAAGTGGTGGGCCAGCTCTCGTAGGTGTTCAGTCAGGAGCAAACTATTTTCCACAGGATTTCAGAGTGGAAACTTAAGCTTTCCTAGAAGTATTCTTGAGGAGCAGAAGTGCCAGTGATTAATACATTTTCAATAAGGATAGGAACTGAAGTTTGCTCCCCACTTTGCGGGGGTGATGCCTGCTCAGGAAGGACACCTGATTTATATGGTTCTTTGGTGGCCAGTTTCTGACTGGAAATGTTTGGAGCCTGTTTTGAAGCTGTGCAGAAGTGTGTGCTTGCGTCATCCAGAAAATGCAGTGAGTCAGTGGAGTCCTGAGGGAGCTGTAACGGCTCAAACAGAAACTTGGAAAACGAAATGGGGATGGATTTAAAGATACAGCATTTGTGGCCGCTGCTCTGTTTAGAGATGGTCTGCATTCATCCAAGGCATTGGTGATGAAGGGGTTCAGTAAGGACTTTGCTGCTGTAAATACAAGTGGAGCTTTATAAGAGTGATCCACCCGGGGCAGGGTGTGGAACTGGAAGAGGGTGTTAAGCTAGTTCTGCTTGCCATTATACTCAGTATTTTGGTATTCAGGGAATCTCCATGAATTCTTCATTGATATGTGTGTTTTGGTATGTTAGTGAATAACTTGTTGGGAGGGACAGGAAGGAAGGCGGGGGGCAGCCTCTTGGTTTGGCCCCTGCTCATCATTTTCCTCAACGTTTTCAACCGCCTTCAGATTTGGGATGGTTTCTACAGCATCACAAGCTATGCTATTACTGCAGTGCAGCTGTGTTGGGATTGCTCTTGGGCCATTTCATCTGCCCTGGGAAGACCAGGTCCTGTTAAGGAACCATCGTGTGGTTTGTAAACACATGCCCAGATCCTAGCTGGGTTGCAGGGGGTGTTAGAAGCACTTGCTGGTGCCACCACCATGGGGAGGTTTGCTGTTAATGGACACTGCTCTTTCTCTTCACGTCCACCCACAGCTAGACAAAATGGATATGGGGTATCTCTTTCCTTCAAACCAAATGTTGATTCACAGGAGGTTGTTTCAGGGATTAGGTGTGCTCTTCTTAAAATACTTTTGGTTCCTATCACAGGTGAAATAGCCAAGGTCTGTTATGATACTGTTGGTGCATTGGTTGTTTATTTCAAAACTTTCTGTGATGCTAACCACTGTAGTATTTGGGTGCCTCAAAACCACAGATGAATTATCTTTACGATATATTTCTGGAGGGAATAAGTATCCATACAGTGGCATAACAGTGAAGTCAAAGATAATGTCTTGTGCTTCATATGTTCCCTATTGAATCCCTATTATTTTTGCTTCAGAACTGAGAGCCTGTTTTCCTCATTTACAAGGCCAACAGACTGAGGCTGTTCCTCCCAGCAGAGGTAGTAGAACATAGCAGAAAACCCTGACAAATTTCCCCTCCGGGTAGGCTTTTCCCCTGCTGGGACAGAGCACTTGTAATGCAACTTCAGGTGCTGAACTTTGTTGATTTTATCTGAGCATGACAGAATAAGATGCATCAAAGCTAGCAGTCCCTTACAGGTAAGGTTGTCCTCCAGAGTGACTTTTTCAAAAATAAAAGAACCAGTTTCTGGAGAGCCAAGAATGAAGCAAGATGAGAAAACCTGGCTTTTCCTGCTTGTTCAGGTCTTTTGAGCGGGGCAGTTCAGCCTGTGGGCTCCCTTGGGAGTCCTGCTGGGGTGGCTTGGTAGCTGTGTTAGTTAACAGGGTGCTGAAGCGTTTTGAATGAATGTTCCTGTCTGTCCTGCCAGCCTGGCCTCATCCTGCTCTGCAAAGCTGAATAAAAAAATCTTTGAACTACCAGGGTTTGCCACTGTCTGTCTATGATTAGCTCATTTCAAACTGCGGATTGTTTGAACGAATGTAATGGAATTCCTCGCTGGGCCTTCAGTTCCCAGGTATTTGCTAATTCGCTCTGAATACACCTATTCCTTGAGTTTGCTTCCATTGGGTTGTATGCTGACCTATGTATTCTTCTACGTATAGTATCTGACACTTTATTATCAGGACTATAAAAATGTTTTGTGACTGCAGTGTACATGCACTTCAGTGTTATAGTTTAGCTTTAACTCTCTTGCTGTAGCTATTACATTTAGACCATGAAAGCTTCATTAGTTCATTTTGATTGAAGAGTGATATGGTCCCCAGCAATGCTTATGCAAATTGATGACTCATATCTTTAGAGTTGAATTTAAATATCTATAAAATTTTAGACTTAGGCAAGTAATTGCATTACAGTTTTGCAATGTCTGTGAAAGATTTTTTATTTTTTTATTTTTTTAAACCTAAGGCCATATTTCAAACCTGTGACCTCATTCCCATAAAGCAAAGCTATTTCATTACATCATATCTGTGCAATTTGACTTTTGATAGGTGACATTTGCATTTATGTTGGATCCATTAAATACTTGTCTGGTTAAAAAGCTGCCAGGCATTTACATGTTAGCATGTAAATGTTAATTAAAAAAAAATATTAAAAATTGGTATTCTTTCGGCCTTCTTGCTGGCAGTTTTGTTGAAAAGAAATGAATCATAGTTTTCCCTTCCATCGTCACTCTCTGCTTGGTTTCCAGAAAAAATGATTAATGATTTTTTGCCTTTGCAGCTGCAATATTCGATTGCAGTCTAACTTCACTAGTGATACATACAGAAATATTTCTGCAGTTAATTGGACATTATCAAATCCACAGCAGGTGATCTCCCTCTGTTCCAGTGAGCAGGATCTCTGAGGGCAGGTTCCCCTCCGTGGCACTTTCCCCCTTTGTATAGTGATATCAGCTCAGAATTTACGTTGTCTAAATAAATACTTGAGGAGCTTAGTGTCCAAGATCTGCTGCCGTTCACTTTGCTTTGAGGCACTGTGGTTTCCATGCTGCTCCGATTAAAGTTAGATTTCAGTTAAGTTGGATGAGACTTGTATGAATCCTTTGGGGTGGGAAAGGATCAACATATATTTGAAACAGTAAAATGTGTCAGTCTCTAACGGGGTGCCTGTTTGCAGACTTCCTATAAATGTTGAATATTTTAGCTTAGTATTTATTATCCTTAGCCATGGCCAACCATCTTTGAATCCTACTAAATTCTAGCACTAGCTTCCCCTGCCGAAATGGGTTAAAACACATCTTCGATCACTCTGTAACTTTAAATTGCCTTTTTTCCTTCCCTGAACCTCTTCTGTCACCTATCTTTTGCCAGCTAGTCTTGTGAAAGCAGCATCCCTTGTGATTCAGATCAACTGACTGTCTGGCTCCAGGGACTGACGCAGTGCTAGGGAGGACCCCTCCCACGGGGAGCGAGCCAGGGACAATTGCCTAACCCCCTGCGCCGGACCGCACGTTGCTCAGTAGTAGGATGCTCGGTGAATGGGACTGAGAAAACCTTCCTCTGAGCACACTGGAGAGGGTAGCACCAAGATTAATAGGAATATTTTCTTGGCACCGTAAGCTCTGGAGCTGCAGAGTTAAATTCCTTGTTCAAGCTTACCCCCTTGGTCACACCTCCATGCCACTGATTATTCGTATTAAAAACAAAAACAACAAAGGGCTAATTGCCCAATTTTTGTAAAATGGCTATTTTTGTACATTCAGCCTCAGATGGCGTTTGACCCTTAATACAGATGGTTTCACTTAATGTATTTTGTTTAAACAATCCGTGTTCCTGGAAGTGGTTTCAGAATAGGCTGTTCCTCGTTGCTGTTCATGTTTGCTTTTTCTTATGATATTATAAGAAGCTTGAAGAGACCGGAATCAGAAAAGGGCAGTAATGAGTGTTAACAGGCATTTGTGGAAGCCTTTGTATTGTTCAATTAAGGTACTGCAACTTTGTTGACTCCTCACAGCTTTCAAGACTGAAGTGGTTTGGAGCACTCTGATCCTTGGGCTGTAGAGCTCACTGCGTTTCTGTTACGCCTCCGTCTGTGTTAGAGACCTCAGGGAGTCCCAGCACATTTATGTGGAACAGCTTGTCATCCGAGATATGCGCCTTCCCCTGGTTTTCCCCCATGGGATAGGCTTCTTGGTGCTCCGACACAGGAAAACCTCCTCTTTCTCTTGGATACAAACGAAGCGTTTCTGTGCGAGGGGGGAAAAAAAAGTCTGTTATCCTTGGATCTAGCTCCTTTTCATGTCTGTTATAATTTCTGCATGTGCAGGCTTTCCGCAGATTGTGTAGGATGTGTTGTTGATATTGAACACACCCTGTGAAAAGCCTGCATCGAGTTCAACATCAGGAGTCTTTATATCCTGCCCTCTGCCATAGCCACGCTGCCACGAGGCAGCTCCACTTGATGGAAAGAATGTGAGTGCCCTCATGTACTTTGAGAAATGTGTTTTATAGACTGGAATTTAGTGTATCGGGTGTGTTACTGAACGTTTCACATTCATATAGTACCTTCTAGCAGTGGATCTTGAGGCTGGGACCTCATTTGTAGTTGGCTTGTCCAGAAGCCAGGTGGCATGAAAATCGTTTACATTTGGAAAAAATGGAGCCACATGTCAGGTAATTGGTTTATCTACAATTACAGGTGAAATCTAAAGAAGAGTTGGAAATAAAACTGTGGCATGTCTGTTCCTACAGCATATGATTAAACTGAATGGTTAATTTTCCCTTAATATATTTTTGTTTTCCTAAAAATATTTTCATCTTAAAATCCAGACCCTGTTTGAGGAGTTGACAGTGTAAGCAAAAGTGAACCAAGCTGTTATCAGCTCTTTCCAAAACAATAACCTGCTAATCCTCCCAATGATATTGTGACATCCTTTATAGAAACACTTCAGGTACAATTAAAAAATGGGAGGTGACGTAGTCTGTGGGGTTTTTCCTCTGTGCTTTTTCTTGATCTTATAAAAGGTATGTTACATGGCTTAAAATCCTTTTGCATTACCTCTTCAGTATCTTCTGTTACCTGTGCAATATGAAGCGATGCACTGGCTTCATTCCCCCCTTGACTCCAGAGCTGCTGGAGATTTCTAGTCGTGTTTCTTTCTCCAAACCTTCCTCTGCTTTGAGATTAATTTTAAAATAGGTTCTCCTGGCACCCTAACTGCAGTGCATGTTGGAGGGAGGGATTGGGGGAACACAGCAGCTCTTTCACCCTGTGAAAATCCTCTGGCCATGTTCCAGTCGTGAGACTTGCAAAGACTGAGCTGAACGAAGAGAAGGGAGGAAATCTGGACGCATGGCCTAACAAAAGCAGTTTGGCTGCCACTCTGGATTTTCCCACCTCTTGTTGGCTCAAGCCAGAGCCTTTCTGCTCCTTTTGTGGTACATGTTCTAGGCTGCTTTTTGTTTGTTCAGTTACTTTATAGGCTTTGGTCTTTATTCTTGTAATAACTTGATACAACATTATCTAACTTGGCTGGGCAGAGGAACTTGCACAGGGAGTCTTGAATATGCCATGGACTAGTGGAGTTAAGTCTGGGCTTTCTGCGCTACATTTCAGGTGTTATCCAGGTAAACCCAAATTTTTATATCAGATACCATCTAGTAAAGTCAAATGAAGGAGTGTTCATTGTATCCTACCTGGGCAATATGTGGTATTTTCCATTCCTCTTGCAACGTGGGGAGAGAGGTGCAACTTCAGAAAGTGTTGGGTATTGTTTATTTTTACTGGGAGTGTTGCATGACTTTTCTTTCACAGAAAAAGTAAGAACAAGAAAATACAGTAAAAGATTGTACCAGAGGCTTGCAATCTGTAGAAATAACATGGAGTTTAACTGATCCATGTATCACTGATATAAGACTTCAATATGGATTGGAGTTCGATCAGCAATAGGAAAAGCTGTGAATTTAATTACAAGGGGGTGGTGCTATCGTCTACTTGGAATTTCATGGAACACCCCCAGAATCAGGAGAGGCTTACAGAGAAGCTACAGAGGAACTTCCTACCCAAGAAAGGGTTTCTGTCAAAGCTGTGTTTTCAGAGAGTGTTGCCTCTACTGCCGCACTGTTGCATATCTGAGTATCTGTAAGCTCTCTAGGAATTTGAGGCATTGCCTTCCCTAGATCCAGACTGGAGCACAGCCAGTTAGTTACTCGAGGCTGGCTGAAGTACTTCCATTTCAGGTGGAAACAGGTTTTCCAGCACTGATTGACTCTGTGGTCCATTTGATGGTCTCTGAATGATTAATGAAATGCATCTATATCTGGTCCATTTCTACATTCATATTTTTTCCCTTTGGATTTGTTTGTAGATCTTTCAGTGGGAAAGATTGGTAAGATTAAGCTGTCCATACAACTCAGTACTTGCTAGTACAGATTATTTTCTCAGTATTTTGAATTAAGAAACAGCTCTCCTGGCCCCTTCATGATGCCAGCACTGTTATTTGTATGAACATGTAGTGAGAAGAGTCTTCACATTCTTGAACTGGGTCACCACACGGTTGTGAGATCACTGGTGGCAACAAAAGGGTGAAGATGGGAAAGGTGAGACTGAGGCACTCTGGATTTAGAAGGGGTTAACTGGCTGAGGACCCTCACTCCGTGTCAGCGTGATCTCTTCCCAACTAATCTCGATGCTCGCCTGTAGCATTTTTCTGGTTCCTGCTCTTGTGCTCCATTGTGCAAATTTTCAGAGCAGTGGCAGGTATTTTACTAAAAAAAATTTTTTTTTTTAATCATTTGTGCAGGTCTTCAAAATCTACTTCTCTCCCTGTGAACAGTGAAGTGACTCAGCTAAGCCTGAAATGAAGGATGTGGCAGCGATAGGGCCTGTGTGGAGCAGGTCGGATAGCTTATAGGGTGCCGACTGTTGCTATTCATTTATACTTCCGCACTTTCTTTATTTTCCGTCTGGTATGCGGGCAGACAGAATCTACAATCTTTATTCATGCCAACAGCTGTAAACCTCAGACCACATGTAATATATCTGCTCTGTGAATGGCTCTGATTAATGATGGGCAGGTAGGGTAAAGAGGGAATGAATAGAAAGGAACTTTGGATTTCTCAAAATACATAGAGAGGCAGAGTTTGGGGTTACTGGAGATCAGTAGCACTGATTTCTTTTTTTATACCTTCCTTCTTTGTCTTGCCTCTTTTACCCGGAAAGGCAGAAAACGTGAAGGTGTTCCACAGTCTCATGCTATTTTCTAAATCTAAATCCTGATATGACAAGCATTATGCTCTAAGCATACCAAGGAAACTAATCCTGAAAGACTTTAAGAACTTTTGCCCTTGATGAATTCAGCATCAGACTTCTGCTTTGTCTTAGTGGTGCAACCTAGAGGGAATATTCCCTAGCTTTTCCAAAAAAGTTCAAATTAAAATGCTTCTTTCAATGTGTTTTTATGTTTAGGGATTGAAAGAAACAGTGTTTTAAACCCTTGTGAAAGTTTAGCACTAGGTCTAGCACTTGGAACTGCATCTGTCTACGTTCAGCAGTGCTTGAGTAAAATGGATATCCCTTTCTGCATCCTTCCTGCAGTTGGACCAGGACGGTGTATATGTACATTTTTACATGTGCCTTTCTTCACAGTGAATAGCTTATTTCTGTCTGAAGTTTCTGTCTGTTGGCCCCAGTCTCTACAGGAGAAAATACTGGTCCTGCCTTTATATCATAGTCCCAGCAGGACTCTTAAAACTTCTTATATTGTGTCCTGACAACAAAATAAAATGCTGAACTGTTTGGAGGGAACCATTGCTGCAGGCAGTTCTAATTAACTGGAAGCTTTTTCTTTCTGGGAGTGTATATTTAATTTCTTACAGTGGGAATAATAAGCAATTAGTGCTATGGAGCACCATGCACTTCACCTGCATATCTGAGGGAGTTTGAGAGTAGATACTGAGGGAGGATAAATACTGTAATTTAAATCAAGTGATTGCAGATGTTTTTATATAGCATCTTTTATACTTATATAGATGCTTTTTTATTTATATTGTTAAGGGCTTCTACTTTCTCAAAATATTATGTACTCCCCTGTGGATGAATTAGCAAAGTCTTGAATTCCTGATTGGAAGGCACTGTTTTGGGGGTTTTTTTGGGTTGGGTTTTTTTTTGTTTTTTTAATTAAAAAAAAATTACACTTATTACAAAAATTACTGTGCATTTAGGATTAGATCCTTAGAGCAAAATGATCTTTGCAATTGAATTTATCCTAGTCTGCTGTGTGTGTTACTTGAAATTTTCTGCAATTCAGAAAATGATCATAATCCTTACTGAATTCGGTGCTGAAACAGCTTAGGTGAGCGTGGACTAGAGGAGCAATGTATGGCTGGGTAGGGAGGACTCACTTGCCCCGAAATAGCTGAGAAAATGTCAATATTGCCGTGAGACCTCCTTTGCATATTCAACCTCAAGGCAAAGGGGTTGAATTACTGCTAGGTTTGATGGGTTATTTGTTTATTGATAGATTATTATTTGTGTCTGCTATGCATGATTTTTTTTTTCCTTTGCTTTTCAAGTACTTTGGCGATTCCTGTACCTGTGGCAGCAGCAAGCGTGCTGGACATGTTCATAGAGCTGTGCCCCATGTTAAACTCTCCGCTTGGGAGAGAAAATGTACCACAGCTGCATGGCTTGGGTGGAGAGAGCAAGTGGAAGAAAGAAGTTTCAACTGTTGCAGTAATATTAATTCAATAGCTGATGCACAAAAGGTTTTTCATATTGGCCTGAGTTAAGGTGCTCAGTACAGGTCCGTGTTCCAAAATGTGAATGGCAAGAGGTGGGTAACAACCAAGCCTGTGTGTTTACAGGCACTTCAGCTGCGGCGCAGATAGTGCTGGATAAACCTCGAATCCTCCATGTTCCTGCTAATCCCTGCTGGGTCTAATGCTGCAGTGGTTCAGTAATACTTGTTTTCTTTTCTTCTTCTCCCCTTCCACCCCCTCCTCATGTGTAATTTGATCTCTTAGGCCTGGTCTTCTGCTTTGGCAGACTTTTCAGCTCTTGAATGGAAGAAATTAACCACTTAGGTACTGTCAGGACTAAAACACGTTTTACTGGTCCTCCTGGCTCTTCCTGCGGACGTGCTCAGAATTACACAAGATAGCCTGTGAAGTCATCAGCTGTGAGCTCCCCGTTTTAACCTCTAGTTTTAACTTTACTTATTTATCTGCATTTCCTTGCCTTTTCATTTAAAAGAAATACGGAAATGTTCCCACTCAAGATCTGAGTCAGTATTGGCAAAGACACCTCTCTAAAATTTATTTTCTGATACTTTCCAAGTATGTATCTTTTCTGATTGTGTCCTGGCTGTCTGTAAGCCCTCTCTTCTCTGGTCTGGCAGAAAATACTGAAGTTCAGTAGGATCCCTAAACTGATGTGACTCTACCGATCGCATAGGAACTCTTAGTCCCCACTCCCTCTTTCGCAACATTAATAAACTGCCCAGATAATGGAAGTGAAATAATTACAGTAAGTAGGAGTCTGTGCGACTTTTGTGTCTTTAAGGTAAGCTGCTATTTTTTTCATATCTGAATAGTGCAAGATACCTCTTTCTTCTTCTTTGCCTGCAGATGCAAAGCTTTTAATGGAAGAGGGCCAAAACTTTTTCAGTGATTTGTGAAGAGCCCCTTTGGACTTGGATTTAACCTTGCAGGCTTCAAATGCTAATACCCCAGGCAATTCCCTGTGGAGCTCACAACCCATCTTGCTTTTTTACATGAGTATGGTGAAGTCCGACCACTATTGCAGGAATTTAATAGTACCCTCTGTCTTGTTACTACCTTAAAAAGGATTCTGCCCTGTTGCTTGAAAGGAATTTCAAATAGTTGAACATCCCCTCTCTGAAATCCCACCACTTCTCAACTGAGTCCTTCACTCATGAAAATTGCAAATAACAAACATCTGTTAAATCAAGGAGAAAAAACAACAAATGCACATGCTGTATTGCAAAATTTTTTTCTGTTGATGTGTCCAGTGGACTTTTTGTAACCTGGCTTTTTTTTTTTTTAAAGTTTCTTCCTGTGAGAGTGGGACTTGCTCTGTCCAAGTTCCTGAAGTGTTAATACTTCATTGTATGTGCAGATATCTCTCTGTGCTCTTGCAGGGCCATTCGCTCTGTGCTAGATGGTTTCTGAAGGAAGGAAAACACTCTTTGCCCTCAGGTGTTAACTAGCCTTTGTTCAAATTCATGTGCGGGTGGTTGGTTTTTTTTTTTTTTTTATTTACAATAATGCCTATTGTAGAGTGGTCAGAATAGTAGCAAGAGGCTTTTGTTTTTAACATGCTATTTTAACTAGCTATTGTAAACATTTCAGCTGAATTTTGAGAAGAGCTTCAATGCAAAGGTAGAATATTGGTCTTTATAAAAATGTTTTGTACATGAAAAGGAAAGGCAGAGATGTCTACATAAAAAGCTGGAAAAAACCAGACAACAGCCGAGTGCTTCTGAGGTAGGGCAGTACTGAAGAAACTGGGGGTGGCATTGCATGCATCACTGAAGGCCCAAAGGTTCACCTGAGCAAGGTATCTGGGCAGAGCAGTGAAACCACCTGAGTCCTGTCTGGGTATACTTTATTAATGCCAGTGGTATTATTGATTCCTAGCGATCACCAAAATAGGCGGTAGTCAGAGATCCTTCAGTATTTTGGTTGCTTGGGCTTTCTTCTTAAGTGCATGAACAAACATGGAAGGTTTTAATGGACTAATGTAGTCATTCTATTTGCAAACACCAACAAGGACTTTTCTCACCTTCTCCCTGTTATATGGCAGGTATTACAAATAAATCACAAATGTAATCGCCTTTTTGTCTAGTGCTGTCATTGCCAAGTAAGCAGAGAATGTTGGAATATCCTGGAAGACTTGTTTTCACTTTTGGAGTTTCACGTTTGGAGTAGTTACAAGGTGTCAATAAACAATTATTGAGACTAAGAGGAGATTGACTCGAGGCAGTTGTTTAAATCTGAGGTGGCTTTTAATGGGCTGGGTGTGGGATGTGCGCTCAGCTCTAACCCTGCCCAGCTGGGACTCACATTCTGCGGTGCTTTTTTTGGCATACCATAGTAAAGCTCTCTTGGCTTAACATGCACGACCCACTGAAGTTGTATTCATTGCAAACAGTTTTACAAGACTCCACCAGACAGTGTTTTGTGCTGCACGTGCCAAGAAGGTAGAGTTTAGTAGCCAGGATTTTAAATCTGCTAGTCCTCTCAATCTAATACACGCCAGTATCTTCCCAAAAGTTTGGCAGATTGTATCTACGAGTGGATGGAGGTGTTTAATGGTGGAGGATCTGAAAACCCGAAGGAAAACTGGAATCTGTCAGATAAAGCTGGACCAGCCCCCAGGAAAACAGGCAATACTGCATTTGCTGTCGGATCAAAGCCCAGCTTTGTTACAGCTGTGTCTATAGCACATGCTGTGGTCATTCATGGATTTCAACATAGGCTTCTTTGATCATTTTCATATACGCATATATTTTTAATCAGGTAATGGTGTTAGAATGTGTTATTTCACTATGTGAAAGATGTCATCAGAAGAGAGCTATGTAGTATGGCAGTGCTCTGTGGCATGGACCTATTTTTAAGCATAAAGACAGTGACCTGTGAATGCCCAAAATCACGTGTAACCTCCTCACTAAGAAAAATGCATCTTACAAATTATGTGATTCTACATTTCGTTGCTCCATACATCCAGAGACAGCAAAGTGCTTTACAACTGGCATTGAGTTAGTCTTTAACACCTGTGGGGAAATTCTCAGCTGCATTTACAGAAGAGCAAGGTAAGGCACAGGGTAACTTGTAACTGTAAGCAGGAATCTGCTCTTTTCCGGTGCACTCGTTTACTCCTTTGCTTTAACCACTAGTTTGTGCTGCTTCTGTTTCAAGTGACTTTTTCCATCCCGAAGCAGCTGAACCTGCCTATCAAAAAATGCCCTGTGTTTGGGGCTTCAAACTCTGTTATCTTTCCATGTTTCAGAAGAGGATTTTAAAATAAAATTAAGCTCTGCTTTTAAATGGGTGACAAGCACTCAAGCTGTTTTTAATGGTATCGAACAAAACTCACTCCAGCTGCTAACGTCGTGGGATCATGCCAAAACTCCCTTTCTGTTCATGGAGTCCAGTCCTTTCGCTGCTGCTGTCATGCATGTGTGTGATCGTTCTCTTTTGGAAAAATCTGTCCTCAAGTTTTGGGTAGCTTTAAGAAAGTAAAGAACAAATAGCTGTCTGCTAGAAGCTCAAATGTGAAGGCAGTTGACTAAATAGGTTTACGCTCTTGTATGAGCATGAACAATAAAGGCTAATGGATACTGGATTGCATTAACATCAGCAGAGCCAGCAGGTCGAAGGAAGTGATTACTTCCCTCTTTTTGGCGCTTGTGAAGCCACATCTGGAGTACGGCGTCCAGCTCCCTCCTTCCCCTGCAGCAGATGCTGACACACTGGAGGGAGTCTGGCAGGGGCTGGAGCAGGCGGTGCCGCCTGGGCCGAGGGAGCTGCCTTTGCCTGGTCGGGGAAGAGGGGGCTAAAGGGGTCCCAGTGCTCTCATAACCACCCAACTGGTGACCAGAGAGACTCTTCTCAGAGGTGCACAGCACAAGGAGGAGAAGCAACACTTATAACTTGCAGCAAGGCAAAGCTGGATAGATTTAAGAGGATAAAAAGTGTTTCATGCTGCCCAGCAGACTTGGTTAAAGTTGAGCTGCAAAAAGCCTGGAACAACCTGATCTAGATAGATAGCCACCCTCTGAGCAGGAGGTTGAACTGGAGACCTTCTGAGTCTGCTCCCAGCCAAAATTGATTTGCCATTCTGCAACAGAGAGCCCCAGTTGAAGGTTGCATCAGTCACTCCGTAGTCCAAAAGGCTGTACACTTTTCATGACTGATTTTGTTTTAAGTTGTGTATATGGCAAACAAAGGGATTAATAGATGTCAGCCATAAGAGTAGCAGAGTTTGTGTCACACTACCAATATGGCTTTTACTTCTGTATCATCAGTTAATTTCATGGCATGTAGGAAGGGCAGAGGGTATTTGCTCAAAGTATTTACAGCCTAGTTTGCCATGACACAAAAGAGGAAACGTTGAAGGATGACGTTTGTACCAGAGGGACCACACAAGCTTGTCTGTGTGGAAACATAAAGGGAATTAATTTGTTTATCTACAGAGGAAGTTATCCCAGGATAGCTCATTGTATTTAACTCCCCAAGTGGATGCGTTTCTCCTACAGTGAGGTTCTTCTGCAAGCGGGTTAATTTAATTTGAGATGAGGCATTCTTCTTCTGGAGTAAGAACCCCAGGAGTTCATCAGGAATGTAATCCGCATTAATTCTGCCGACGCTCATTGTATTAACCTTAATTGTAGTGGCTGGGTGGAGTTCATGGGGGGCAGCCTTTGTATTGCCGGGGGGGAATGCTATGGGGATTCCACATTCCTACAGCTGCAGCTGAAGGAGAACCGTGATAGGGATGCTCCTCACATGGAAAAGAAGTTGCGTGCAAGATGCCTGGTCTGCTCTTACAATGTAACTTCATCTCAGTTCCCTAAACATGACACTGGGCCTAAACACGTGATGATGGAGCTCCTCCTGTGATTTATATAACCTTTCTCCTCCAAATCTGCTTTTAACTCCTCTTTCCCCCTCCCTGCTCCCCAGTGCAGTTCTGCACAAGTTCTCTGTTGCATTCTCATATGAAGTTAGGTGGGCAGGGAACAAGTAGATAGGTGTTGGTTTCTCTTGAAACTCTCGTGCTTCCATAAAGTAGAAGTCCTCCTCCAGAAGTGGAGAGAGGAAGGGAGAGCGTGGGGAGAACTGCATCGTTGTCTTTCTAATGCACATGCAGGCTGCCAGAGGTGGGGGACTGGGTCTGTAGCTTCATTTCTTTGCTGGACTGTCTAAGTTGAGGAAATGTTTAAGTCTCTCACTGTTTCCTGGTGTATTAAGTGGGGTATATCCATGTTCATCTTTTCTGAGAAAAAGCGTGAAAGCACTTTGAACATCATGCTGTCCTTACCGTGATTATGTCTCTGCTAGAAATTATGTGACTTGTGGTATTTAAAAAAAATGCAAATGCTGTTATTGCAGCTCAGTATGGGTTGAGAGACCAAGGATTTCTTTCCAAGCTGCCTTTCACATGTACACTCCATGGATCAGAAGACTGAGGCAGAGTAATGCTGTAAAATAATGTTTAAAGAGTCTGAGCAATGTTTGCTGTTGCGGAGGCATGGTCCTCGGATGCTGGAAGCATGCAGAGTTTCCCCTACAGTATTAAATGTTTGAAAACGTTGGAGGGCAAAAGAGCACTAGCTAGTCAGTAAGCTTGCCAAAATAAACTGTCAGATGTGGAAGGAAGTTTTCAGGGACAAAAATGAAGATTTGCTGCTTTGTTGATCCCGTGTGTGACACACCAAGCACTCCGCATGTTGCAGTGGAGTTTGTGGTAGGATTGGCTTCCCAGGCCATTTTCCCCAGCCTCGCTGTTTTGCACCCCTGATGAACTCTGCACCCTTGAGCACCTCTTGCTCCAAGCAGCAAAAGCACCCCAAGGTTCAGGAAATGTGAGGGGATTTTTGAATAGGGGGAAAAAAAAAAAAAAAAAGCAATTGTATACACACCCAACTTGCTATCTCCTTTAAATAAATATATATATAAAATATATATACACATATAGAATATAAATATATATATAACAAAAGTGATGGTTGTTTGAAAAAGGAGACACACACTAATGTCAGAAATTAATCTATAAAAGCAAAAGTGGAGAGCAGTAATTAATGTGTAGCCTTGAGAAACCTGCAAGGAAAGGGCACAGTTTGTAGAGGAAGGGTAGGTAGTGGGAGAGTGAAAACTTCTGGCCCGTCATGCAAGAGGAGTCGTATCCTGCGAGCGTAATTGCATCAACTGAGATTTGAATCCAATTGCCTGTAATTATCACAGAGATGCTACTACAGCATCTTTTGGGAAGGACCTCCAGCTCCCCTGCAGTTTTTGCGCTGGTTTACGAATGGGCATAGCTCTCCGTTTGCTTCTCCCTGTTACAAGGCGCAGTATTTGAACAGTTCCCTTAATACGCTGTGAAATGAGACGCTTTTAAGACTTTGACTATTGCCTACAATTCCCTGGGTTTAACAGTCGTGGTGTACCAAGCACCACAGCAGCAGAATGATTCCTTAACCCTGCCTTTCCTCCCCGCTTCCCAAACCAAGGAGGGCTCTCCCAGGCAGGGGAAACTTGTTGATTTTCACCCTCGCCTCTCCGGCGTTGGGAGAGGAGGCAGGCAGGCAGGCAGGAGGAGGGTTAAGGAGCGAGGGCGTTGCTCGCCTGCCTGATGTCATGGAGGCAGGCAGCGGCTGAAGGGGGCCCTTTGTTGGCAGCGGAGCCCCAGCAGCCCTGCCTGCACCCAGCGCCCGGCGGCATGCGGGCAGCTGCCGCGAACTGCGGGCAGAAGTGACTCTGCCCAACTTGGCCGGCTTTGCTTGTTTTTTTTTTCTTTTCTATTTTCTTCCCCCCCCCCGCGCCGCCCCTCTCCCGCCAAAAGAGTTGGGAAGGAGGGAAGATGGCTGGAGTTAACTCCCCGGGAGAGGAGATGCGGGGCCCCAGGATTTTCCGCCTCTCGGGCTCGCCCTTGTAATGGTTTTCAGAGCGCTGGATTTCTTAGACTTTCCCTGGATATTTTGTTTTAGAGTTTTCCTGGATTTTTTTAGACTCTGGCCGGATTTTTTTTAGACTTTTTTAGACTTTTACCGGATCATCCGACAGGGCGAGAAGAAGCTGAAGGAGGGGGGAAGGGAAACCAGACAGCCGAAGCCAAACTAACAAATGAAAATGTTGGAGATTTGCTTGAAATTGGTGGGTTGCAAATCGAAGAAAGGGCTTTCCTCGTCCTCCAGCTGCTACCTGGAAGGTGAGTACCCCTGGGGGCCGGGGTCGGGCCGTGCCCCCCCCCCCCGGGAGCGCAGCGGCCCCAGCCCGCCAGCCGACTCCCGGAGCGGAGGAGGGGGGAGGCACGGCCTGACCCCGCCGCCATCCCAGACACGAATTTTATCCCTTTCTTGCAAGTTGGGGCCAGGCTTGGGGAGACGTTTGGTCCTGGCCAGGTTTAGGCTGGGCTTTTCGCATGCGGGGGGGCGAGGGAACCGAGTGGTGTACGCGGCATCCAGCCCCCAGGTGACTTTCATTAACTGCAGTATACAAAGGGAGCGCGGCTCTACCATTTATGGTTGTAAAATGTCAAGTGATCTTATTGCCGAGCCCATAAACAAAGCGGTATCTTCAGGCCTCGGCTTTATTTTTTTTGCCCGGGGAAGGATCTCCTTTATTTTGGGCGTGAGAGGAGGATGGTAAAACCAACTTAAGGCTCAGGAAGAAAATTTAGATGAGTCCATCCGTAAAATATTTTCAGCGTGCGTTAATACGTAATCTCTTAGTTCATTCTGGTTATCCCCTTGTAAGTTTGCTTTCCCCAGGCATTCATTTAACTGAGTTTTCCTGCGTGTTTTCTTTTAAAAGGTGATTTTTGAGTCACACCCGTGCTTATTTGTAGACACTGAAACGTTAAACGTATGGACCCGACTAGCTCAGATGGAAAGCCAGACAGAGGCACCGTGCCGGGTTTGGGGGACTTTGGGCTGAGGTCTTGCTTGGCATGACTTCGAGCAAGTTCTTCACCCCGGCGTGGCTTCACACCCCGCCTGTGGAGCAGCATTATGGGTCCCCCCGTGCAGCCCCAGCCCCTTGGCCGCACTAGTGGGGCTGTGTCCGTCCCGCCGGGGTGGTCCAGGCTTCCTCAGCTTCTTTTGTGTTGTGGGATGTTGCTTCAGTAAAAATAATGTGCGTGCCAGGAGGACCGTGCTAACTCATCAAATCAGAGGCACGAAAGGCAGCAGCTGATTTCCCGGGGCCTATCGCAAGTCGCTGTTGCTCAACTCTCGAATATTCAGTGGAGAAATGGTCCTTGAAAATTCATAGGTTAGGAATCTCAAAATCTACAAATGGCTTCTCATGGCAAACCCTTCTGAAGAAATTTCGGATCAAGAGTCTGTATTTATCAGATGAATTTAGTGGCTCTGAAGAATTTTCTGTTGTCTAAAATCAAAGAACAGTTTCCAGAGGACTTTTTTTATTTATTCAAACTTTCAGAAACCTAGTGGTGGGCGCATGCATGTGAATAATTTTGATCTTTCCTATGCGACTGAATTCTTCCGTGATCTTTTAGGTCTATAAAACATCTATCTGTGTCCCCTGCCTCTGGTATTGCTCGGGCACGGCCAGGCTGCGTGTTGAGGAGGAGCTCTGAGCCGTGCTGGGCCTCCTTTCTGTGCCGTTGGATCTTTCAACACAGCCCTGGGAGAACAGGCAGAGCATCTGGGGCCTCTCTTCCCTGCAGAAATGAATGCTGAAGGATGATGTTACAAGGGTGTTACCCTGACTGTTTTTGCAACTTTTCTCTTTTGTGTGTGTTACAACCACTCCCCCCCCCCCCCCATCCCGAATTTGCAATGCAGTTGCTTAATAGGATTAGAGCATAGTTTGACTTGTGCCATATAGGCAGTATCGAATTAAGAACATGATCATTGACACAATAAATATTGTATTATTTCTATCTTCTGCTTTCCTGAGACTGTGGCTGCATCTTTATTTTTTATGATGGGATGGGAAATGAGCATTGAAACAACTTTTAAATGGTCTTCTATCAAAGTAGCTCAGTCTCATTTCTCAGCTCAGCATGGGGCAAAACCGAAGCCACCATCCAAGCCGCATGTTAAAGGTGAACAAATGGGGTAACAGCAACCTTAAGGCTGTGACAGTCGGTTAGAACATAGGCAGCACAGGACCCACCATAATCGACTGTGGATCTCTTGGAGAGCAGGGTGAGAAGCTCATCTGGAGGTGGGGGAAATTTTTAAAAAGTAGGATTTTCTGTTTTTACTTTCTAAAGCTGAAGGTCCCCACGTGGTATTCCTAGGCAGCTTTCTTATTGTGAGGTTGAAAGTGTTGCTGAGGACTCTTCAAAAGAGCAGTGGTGGCTTGTCCCAAACCGATGTACTCCAAGGGCACAAGTGAAAACCATTTGCTTCCATTACCCTTAAGAAGATAGCAAGTTTTTACATATGGATTTGTTAATTTTGATAGAAACCACTTAAGCTTGGCAAGTCATGAGAAGGGGGCAGGTTTGTATCAAGGGTCAGAAACTAGGGACTGTTGCTCCTGGATCCCTATGAGCAGCGTGTGATAGCCAGTCCATTCCCATGCACGTCCCACAGCCTCGCTGAAGCTTCTGAAAGGATTAAGGAGATGATGGTGATACCGGTAGAGGATTTAACTCTGCTCTTGTTATCTTAGTTGTATAAGAAGCTGTTGAGGATGCAAGGGGAAAGCGGAAAGTTTCTTTACTGTAGTAGACTATGAAACCTTAAACATAACTGCTTAAAGGATGAATGGTCCATTAGTTGCATGGAAAATCAGTTGCAGCCAGGAGGATAGATTAAATTTTACCTAATTCAATTTCTTATTTTGGTTTTCACGTGTTAACAAAAACACAACAGTTTTTGTTTTATGAATAGCATGGGACTGTAACAAAATCAAATCTGTTTGTTGTATTTTATAACACACTTCTTGAAAATGCTGTACTGAGGTTGGGTTTGATATAAGGCTGATTTAAAGTCAGGCACATGTGTACATGTCTTTTGACTAAGTAATCAGAAATGTTTTTTTTCATGGTGGTCCTCTTCTGAAAGGCTTTTAATGCTCTATTAGTTTGCAGGAACGAGGATTATTCGTAGAGTCCTCTGTCGTGGTGTGGAGGGATGGCAGGTGCTACATCCCGTTGCTGTGCGCTTTGCTGTGTACAGGCAGGCTTGCCTGCTTGCTGAAGAAGTTGAGACCTTTTCTTAACCATATCAAAAATAGGTTTAAACTGGTTTTAACGATTACTGAGATTTCATATTGATGTTTGAGCTGGCCATTTTTTGCCCTCGTTTCTATTCCCACTAGTAAATATTATTTTAAAATGTGGGAGATCTGAATTTCTGTCATCTGCTTTCTCCTTTCTGCCTTTGCCAAACTGAATAATTCCTCACCCACTTCACACCAAGAAAGGGTAAAGAGTAGAAGGGAAGAGGCACAGCAAGTACTGCTGCCAATCTGATCTGGAAAACAGAACGTGTCCATGTCCCAAATAGGGGCTGAAATAGTCTTGCTGCCTTTTTGGGCTTGCTCTACCACTGAAAGGCAGAAGCCTTGTATAAAACCTGTCAGTGTTTTCTGTAAAGTTTAAAAACTGTTTTGGGAACACTAGTAAAGTCCTTTGTTTTGTATCTTAAATGATTTCTGTCCTGCCAGCTGTCATGTCAGATTTTCTCGTCCTCCCCCCCCCCCTTTTTTTTTTTTCCCGTGTCTTGTTACAGCTAGAGTAGACAAGCCTCGGGAGGAGCAGCAGCCTGTAGCCATTGCCCTGTTCCTGGAGAGTTTCTTTTTATGCGTTTGGGCATATATTGAGCCAGACCCAAAACTGCAATGCCAGCGACTCATCCTGCCCCAGTGTTGCTGGGATCAGCAGGTCTTTGGTCCATCTGTTAGGAAGAGCAAGTGCATTAAAATGGTGTTGCTGCGTCCCAGGGAAGAGCCTTTTGTTTGTTTCCTCTCTTCCTTGGCTATTTTCTACTCCTCACCTCTTGGCCTCTCATCTGCCATCACTCAGTAGAGTTCTTGCTTTTAAATATGTTTCTGGCTTTGTGATGGCTTGCTACTTATGTGCTTGTTCCAGCAGTTCTCGCCTGTCCCATCCTTATTAAAAAATCTGGCTGATAGTGCTTGCTACCTTTTCCCATGGGTTGTGGTGAGGAAAGGGTTGTCATTTCATAGGAAAAGCTGTAACTGTCTTCAGACCTGAAACTGATCATCCACAGACGTGTTGGTCCTTCCCTGAGCAGTCTGGGGCTGCTTAGTAAAGCAGGGAAATAAAACAGTAGGTCTCTGATTCTTGCTTGGTGCTTTCCCTCCCCAGGGCTCAGAAATGGGCAAATTCCACTACTTCTGCTCCCTTAGTAAGGAAGCAAAACCAAAAATTATGAAGGTGAAGTTTTCGGAAATACACAAGTGTCATTTAAGTTCACTTGGATCTAGTTACTCTTTCCCCTTCCTCTTCCAGAGGTTATAATCTAAGGTCAGGCAGCAGCTTAGTAGCAGATTTGGGAATAAAATCTAAATTTCTGCCATACCCACTATTCCACTCCATACATTTACAACTGTGGTTAGCTGGCTGGAGAAGGATTATATTTACCATGTCACTAAGGGGTTATAAGTGGAATAAACTTAGTGAATGAACTGGAGTGGAACCTGCAGGCTAATGTAAGAGTAAACTTTCAAAAAAACCCGACCACAACCAAACCAGCCAAACAAACAAAAAACAACAACAAAACCCCCAAGATGATAAAATCATCTCTTGGAGGAGTGGGAGAAGCCACATCATCAGAGGTGCTTAGTGTTAGACAAAATAAAACACTGCAGTTGACTGTGAGGGCCTGTTTCTGCATGGGCAATGCAGCAGGAGCCATGGGTGGCCTTGTTCTCTCGTGCTTGCATTCAGCAGACTTGGTTTTCCGTATTTAGAGTGCTGGAGGTTCCTGGTGGCCATGCAAGAAGGGAGCGCAGCGTGCCTGCAGGGCGAAAGTGCCTCGCTGGAGGTGGAAATAGGGTAGCACAAGAGTAGCACAGCTGGGGAGACTGGCCCAGCACAGACCCGGAGGGGGTCTGGTTGAGAGAGGCTGGATCTATTTTTGCACTTCATCTCTGTGTAGAAATATGTAATATTTAAAAAGTGATCATTTGTCTTCATGCTGGCTGTAAGAATATGGACTTTCCAAGTATCAGCCAAGAGCAGAAGTGACAGCCTTTGTTTCAGGAGGTTATATGGCCTGTGCTATGGAGTGGGTGACAGGAGAGGCTGAGCATGATCTCACTAAAGGGGTGAGTCTGAAATAAAACATGAAACCTTTCTTCTTTTTGGAATGATTTGGTTTACAGATTTTTTTTTTTTTTTTTTTTTTTTTAAATCCATATTCCGTCAGGCATAGGGAATCCGTGAAGGGCCACTAAGGAAATACTGGGACAGAGAGGCAGCTGCTCCATCATACGTGCTCAGAGTTGGGAACATTTGGATGTATTGAATCTGCATAGCTATTTTGCCATTTATCATAATTTCTTACAGGGGAGAAGGAGAGTAGGGGGAACGTAGGGGACGGAGAAGCTTTAGATAGCATGTGCTGTACCTCCAAAGAGATTACTAGACATGTTCTGTGCTCCCTTGCTCTAGAAACCTCGTGGAAAAAATGCCAACACGGTTTGTAAGACCACAGGATGTTTGTTTTGTAGGGAGACAGGAGGTCTCTTCCTTCCCTTGGGACTGCCCCGCAGTCAGCTGTGGAGGAGCCGAGTGTAATTCTGTGCTTCTGCCTGTTTTCCGGCCCTTCCCTTGAATTACTAAGGAAATTTGCTTGTGTTGGTCTAGACCAGAATTGTTCATATCTGAGAACTTCTTACACAGTCCCCAACAATGATTCATGACTTCATATAAACAGTAATTAGCAGGAGATAGTTACGCTTATGAAGCCTTCTAGTGTGCAAACATAAATATCTCCTGGTAAAAACTTTAATTTAGGGGGGAAATGAAGACATTCTTATGGCTAATGCCCCAAAATAAAAGCTGCTGTTGTCTTATTTCGAAGTCTGCTCTGCTTTAATTAAGAGTCATCATTTAGTTGGTGTTAGTGGAGAACTGAATTACAGCGTTGCCTCGGGACTCCTCACAGGAATCCAGGTGTCATCCAGAGCACAGTATGATCAAAGTAATAAATTACAGTCTTACTGGGACGCAGCAGAAGACAAAGTGGATGCGTGGAAGGAATCACAGCGCGGAGATAACAGATTGAATTACGCTCGCTTCCTGCCCCGTCACCATGCCAGGATACCCTCCTGTAGGTGTCGCAGCCGGGCTGATTTATTAGGAGGAATCTGGTCCATTGAAGAGCTCAGCAGTGCTGTAAAATTGTAGTTAAAACCAGCAGTAGGAGGTGAAGAAGCTGTAGAGTGTTGAAAAAGACCCTCAATACGTATGAACAGCAATGTCTACTTCCTGCTCTGAAGGACTGTAATGTCTGGGCACATTTGCTAGAGAACAGCTCAGAGGGATAAATACTGCTGACAGCCGGCTCTACGTCGCTCCCAGATGGACATGTCCTGTCTGCTTCTCTCGCTTCATGGTTTTGTGTCCTGAGTCTGCTGACAGGCTCCTTTTGGGGCCCAGACCTTTAAAAGTGTGTTTTGTCACGGTCTATCAAGCTTCTGCTACACTCGGGTCACCACAACTCTGCTCTTTCCTTTACGCTCTTCTCCGTGTTGACTCAGGGCCTCATCCTCTCTGCTGCCCTTCAAGCTGCATTCAGTTACCACCTTTCCCACCCCAGTTCTTAACTTGGGGATCCTGCCTTCTGGAAACACCAGCCCTAACCCAACCCGAGAGTTGGGTCTTGCATCTCCCCGTCGTGCTCTCCTGCACGGCACCGTTCACACGCAGCGCGCACCTCCGCTGGGGTGCCAGTGGCTGAGCAGGGGTCTTGGCTTGGAGGATACAGAGGATACGAGCCCATCTGTGCGTAGCATCCTATGTATTCACTGGGGGACTTGTGTGGTTTTCCAGCTTAGAAAATTCTCATACGTTTATTTAACAGCCCTTGCTCTTGCCAGTCCTTGGGTTTGCAGACAGTTATCACTGAGCCAGTGTTTGCAGGAATGTCATCGAGCAAAACCAGCCTTCCTTGACTTTCACACCGCAGCTTGTGGGTGTTTTTGGTGTTTGAAACAGTGTTGTCTCATGGTCTGAATTGAAGCGCATACCTTGGCATCCATGTGTTATGAGTCAGTCCCAGCGCCGCCGCAGCCTGGGCATGAGGGAGGGATTCTTGCGGAGCGCTTGGCTTTCCTCCCACATCCCCATCCATGGCCGTGCATGAGCCATCCTTTGCTGAGCTGCGATTGCACTGGAGTTGGAGGGGAGCCTGCCTTGGATTTCCTGCCTTCCTGTCGAATCAATCCCCCGTGGGGGAGGCATTTTCCTTCCTAACAGCGGTTACGGTCCATCCCACTGTGCAGCATGTACTGTTTTGTACCATACTTGGGGGAGAGCGTCGCTCCTCACTGAGGTTTTGTATCTGCTACTTGCAGTTCTCTGCTGTCTGTCTGTTCCAGGTGTTTACTGATGGTGTAACTCCTTGGAGTATCTCCAGTCACTGCAGCGCCCTGTGTTTGATAAGGGAGCTTAATGGGCTTGACAGGATCAAAGCGTTTTCATGGTAAAATGATTATAGCTTAATTTTCTGAAAGTGGATTTTCTGTTTCTTTTCTCATTGTCGCTCTTGACACAAACCCGAGCTATTAAAATGTATTCTGCAGGAAACGGGAAGTAAGGGTGTTGAGGTGCTTTAAAAAACCACCCAACACACCACCACATTTTCTGACTGTGGAATTGTTTAGAAAGCAGAATTATTTGACTTCTCTGTCTCACTATAAAAATATATCTCCCTGCAGATATGGTTTGGCTAGGAAAACAGGCCCAACGGTGTGTATACGTGCTGTTTTGCTCTCTGCCCGCATATACGATATTACCATTTCCAAAGAATACAGTAGTACTCATGTTCATAAATAATCACCGAGAGAGCCTTTACCAGTGGTGATCTGACCAACACATTGAGGACACCAGATTGTCTGTGGGTGAATAGTGGCACTTTCACCGCTAAAGCTTAGAAAATAATGGGATTTGTTGTTGTTTGTAGGGTTGGGGTTTTGGGTTGGGGTTTTTTTTTTTAGCATTTCCCCATTGGGAAATGTATTTTGGACCTGTTCCAATCCACGCTTGACTTTCCATACATTTTCTGGTGTCAGTCGTATCAGTTTTTCACTGGTTTACTGGTGCAGCTTATACTGGATTTCCAGACCAAACAAGCAATAGCGTTAAAAGCATATTTTGGTGTGATTGCATCTACGCAGCAGCCCCTTGCTAGTGAGTATTCCAAGTATGAAGAGAGAACTGTGCTCCCAGGTGACCTGATAATGTAGAAAACACTTGGCCTGGGATTTCTCCCTCCAAAGCTCTGCTGCGTGTGCTTGTGCAGAAGAGGGATTCAGCAGTGAGTGAGGGGAGCAGGCGGAGGCTGATGCTGAGTAATGAAGAGCAATTTCATGGCGCAAGGGGCTGGGTGCGATAGTGCTGTGTTTCCTGTCCCCGTAGCTGCGCTGACACGATAGTTTGTGTGCGGTGCTGTGACCTTGCTCAATGAACTCATCCAGATGGAAAATAACCCTTCAAAAAACAAGATTTTTATAACTTAATGTCCTGAGTTTGTGCCAGCACAGTCATGCACAGGGCTGCCAGCACAGCTGGGGGTGGCACATGAGAGTGAGGGGGCACAACTACCTGGAGCATCACTGCCCCAAACTCTTGAATCGTGGTCCAGAGGGGAGGGTTTGCAGGAGCAGCTGCAATAAAATTCCCCAATGTACTTGGACTTACCTGATAACTACTGCACATTACACGCCTAATGTGCTGCAGTGTACAAAAAAACTTTGGCGGTTGGTTTTTACTTAACTGTGAAGCTCAGTTTTTAGGAATCTTTTTCTGGAGGGGTCTCAGGGTTCCTAAAAATGTGGAAAGCCCATTGTGCAAAGAAGTATGCTTGCTGCTGTGCTCTGGTTTCAAGAGCGGCAGGCAGGAGAGAGGGCAACAAAAAAGGCACAGCCTTGAGCCTCACAACTCAAGAACAGAAATGATAAAAAATACAGTGAAGAATGGAAGTACATATCCAATTCTTAAATACCATGCCTTATAAATCTCACCCTGCCTGGCTCTCTGTGCTGCACGTTCTGGCGATTTCATTTATAGGATAATTAAGGGATTTACCTTTTAAAGGTCTTGGGTTTGTTTTCAGATCTAACCATACCAGCAGTTAGGCATGAGCCAAAGGATTTACAAGGAGCAAACAGCCTACGTGAGCAGCATTTACTGGAGGGAGGGAGAGGGGCTTTCCTTCTCCGGTGTGCCATGGGAGGCAGGAGCTGGGGGGGCTCAGGGTAGGCTGGGGGACAGCTCTGCAACAAGGGTGTCCTGCCTGTGTGGCAGGAGATTTGTATTAAAGAACTGTCCATATCTGTCCTCTGACGCGTGAGGAGCACACATGACAAGAAACAATGCAAATTTCAAAATCAGAGTGCGTGGGTTAACCAGATGGCTTTTATCAGCAAAAATGAACCTGCTTTTTCCTCTCTCTCTCTCTCTCTCTCTCTCTCTCTTCCTCCTCCAGAAGCCCTTCAGAGACCGGTAGTGTCAGACTTTGAGCCCCAGGGTCTGAGCGAAGCAGCTCGCTGGAATTCCAAGGAAAACCTTCTGTCCTGTCCTAGTGAAAATGACCCCCATCTCTTTGTTGCACTATATGATTTTGTGGCAAGTGGGGACAACACTCTCAGCATAACTAAAGGTAAGGTAGCTGGGCAGAATGGTACTGGGAGTGTGTGAGAAGGCGTAGAAAGAAAAGTCACTGTGGAATAACTAAGTTATACACTAAACCCTATGGAATTTTTTTTACTGTGGGAATTTTTCTTAAACAAATACAAATATTTCACAAAGTCATAACCTTTTAAAAGGTTAAAACTGTCTGAAGTTTTTGCATTGGGCAAGAAACTGTTTGCCAGAACTAAGGTCTCCATTAGGAGCAAGAATTTGAACTGAGAAATTAAACTAAGCTGATTTTAGAGGCTGGCCTCTATAATTCTTGTAGTTCTCCAAAACACAGTCCCCATATGAAGAAGAACTGTACAGATAGTCTTTTCTTACTCAGTCCTGTTCCTTATGTGTACTCCAAGTCACATCTGATTACCTTGCTAATTGATACTATTTTTTTTAATCATTTATCCACTCCTGTTCTCTCCTGGTCCCATTGAGCCAACTCAGTTCAAATAAAATTTGGTGGATTCATTTTTTAAGCTCAAGCAGTATCAGAGCTGGTGCAGAACTGCACGAGAGCCTAACTCACTCCTGAAGCATGCATGTGGCTTTATTTGGCTTTGAGGGGTCCACTCAAGCTTAAAGAAACACACATGCTCCCTGCTCATTCAGATGCCTGTTCTTATAGGAGATTATTTAATGATCTGTTAGCTGGAAAGAACCTATCTTTGTCCTCAGTTCCCAGGTTTGCTATGCCTAAATATATTTTCTTCTTGCGCTAAGGTGAAAAGCTCCGTGTCCTGGGCTACAATCATAATGGGGAATGGTGCGAGGCCCAAACGAAGAATGGACAAGGCTGGGTGCCCAGCAACTACATCACCCCAGTGAATAGTTTGGAGAAGCATTCCTGGTATCATGGACCAGTGTCCCGTAACGCTGCTGAGTACCTTCTGAGTAGCGGTATCAACGGCAGCTTTCTTGTGCGAGAGAGCGAGAGCAGTCCAGGACAGAGATCTATTTCACTGCGATACGAAGGAAGGGTGTACCACTACAGAATAAACACTGCATCTGACGGAAAGGTAGGCTGCAGGCTATCCGAACCATGAAAGAAAACCTTTCCGGTATACTTTGTCCACTGACTGCACAAGGTCGATTGAGCAATTCTGAACCCTGATCACAATGTTCATCATCTGTAGTTAGAGTAAACTGTGAGATTCCAACACAGCAGTGACAAAACAGTTTTACTCCTTTAGCAAATTTCTGGTGAGGTGTAGTACAGCTCAGTAGAGAAACACTTTTAAGGTAGGAAATACTAGAATTATATCAGAGCTGAATATAACAGATATTATTACTAAGAGATTCTGAGGATGAATTCTTGTCCCATGTGTTCAAAAGAGAATCTCTTCGACTGCCAAATCAGAAAAATCAGTGCCTGTTGCTAATAATACTGTAAATATTAGGGACAGAATGCTTTTTGAGCTATTCTGCAGTATTTTTAACTACTGTTTTGATTTCTCTACAGTATTTCAGCGTGATCATTGGAGACGGGTAGGCACTTTCACTTTTGTATGGGCCCTATATCTAGTTTCTTCCCCCCCCCCCCCCCAGATCGTTGTGTGCTGTAGCAGTGTTGCAATGCCATGCTTTGTGGATGCTGCAGAGAAATGTTAGCATAAAAATGTAGTTTTCCACAGATTTTTGTTTGAATTTCATGGAAACATTTCTACTGGCATTGGATTTTGGAAAATCTTGGGTTTTAACTAATCTATTTTAAGCAGTGTCTCTTTAGATCCTGTGCAGAAGTTGAAGTGTGGGTCTGGAGCATGGCTGCTGAGGCTCTTCTTGCCAGCATCTAGTAGATGACAGATTCTATGCCATTAAAGTACTTGAAACGAAAAAAAATAAAAAAAATGAAGTATAGTGGTGGCCCGCTGTGGCCAATTTTCCTTTGTCCTGCGAGAGCTTTATTCTTCTTACAGCAATGCTGACAGCAAAATCTTTAGTATGAAAGCACAGGGAACCAGTACATAGTGTTTCCTATTTATTAGCCTCATCACTCTAAAGCCTTTAATAAGATAAACAGATTTTATTCAGTAATGAAGTACAATCTATTTGCTAAAGCAGACAAAAAGTAATTGAGACAATTCTGACCATGTTATTTAAGGCAACGTATTTCCAAGTTACGACGCTTTGATTATTCCTTTTTCCTCCCATGTAGACACATTCTGTGGTCAAAATCGGCACCGTGAAATGCTGACATGCAGCATACTTGAAGGACTGCATGGCAATCTGGCATATTATTCCTCCTCCTGCCTCTCTAGTTGATATTCCTTCGATTCACATTGATGCTGGCAGATGAGCAATGTTCACATGTGAACATTATGAACTCGAGCCTTCTTCAGTTGGTGTAAATAAGCATGTGTCCATGATGTGATAACACATGTTCTCTATTTTAGCTGTAAAAGGGTTTGACACAGGAAGGCTTTTATCAGAGCAGTGCTGGTTTTTATCCCCAAAACCAGTTCCGCAGCAACAATAATCCGTTCAGGTTTGTATTAGCCAGGTTAACTGTTGATTTTCCACAAAGTTGCTTGAATGGGTGTTTTTGAGAAAAGGTGCAGGTCAGTACAATTCACTAAAGCAGATCTGCAGCTGGTGGTGGTTGGAAATACAAAATGAAGAAGTGTCAGTGACCGAGAGCTGTGGCTCCTGGGCTTTGGCTCTTTGTGCAGGAGTGAGCGAAGAGGTAGCCACAGTCCTCCCCATTGCCAGCATCCCTGCGGAAGGGGCGGTGTGCCAGGTCCATGCACCAGGCGCTGCAGTTTGCAGCCTGGTATGTTAAACCACATCGTTTTCAATTTGTGTGAATGAGCTGGGCAGTGAATTGCAACGGCTTAGCAGCAGGTGTGCTGCCCACTCTGCTGCTTGGGCTGCTGGGCTGGGGGACGCCGCACTCTTCCAGCATCCTGTTCCCAGCTGTAAAAGCTGAGGAGCTAGGAAGAGAAACAGCTAATATCCCTACTTTTCCCTCTGTGAAATGGAGACTGCTGGAGCAGGTTCCCTGCTCTGAGCTGCTTGTGTCGCACTCTATTACTTGCTTTGCAGCAGAGCACGGCTCTGCTGAAGGAAAGCTCTTACCTTCACCTCCCTGAGCACCTGGGGCCTTCCCAGCCTGCTGTATCATTAGTCAGCCTGTCCAGGGAATTTAATATCTGCAAGTGCTGCAGCAAGGATGAATGGCTTTGGTGGGATCATGTTCTGTGACCGAGATAACACGCTATCAGGAGAAAGAGGTATTAGAGGAATGTGTGGAACAACTGCTGCTTGGCACAGAGGTGTGCCATGCATCGCACAGCCCTACCCAGGCTTTTTCCTGGGGAAAATTGAAGGGTCTAGGAAGGTGATCAGAGGTGTGTGTGTCTTAATTTTAGCACCATTCATACTGAATGCATTGGGGTTCAAGAACTTTAAAAAAAAAAAAAAATTCCTCAGGGAATTTTTTCTTTATTTCCCAGTTTAATGGATCATATTCTTCCGGACCACCTCTTAATGTTTTGTTGTGGTTTGGGGTTTTTTTGTTTTTAAGGAAGGCATTAAAAGTGAACTTTCTTGATTTGGCTGGCACGGTGCAGCTAGTCATCTGGTAAACCACTTCCGTGGTACAGAGGACTTGGTTTTCCTGACTTGATAGTACTTGAGGCAAAGCCTCCTGTTGAATAACCCAACTGAATAAACAGCGTTGTCCAGCCAGTTCTTCAAATTCTGCTATCCTCAGCATTAAGGATGCAGGACTCGGGTCCTTCTTGAGTGTCTTGGAACCTCCAGTGGCTGAACTGGATGCAGACTTGGTCCTGGAGAAGATCATGGAGCTTCATGGATTTTTTGTGTGGATGTTCAGTTTTCTCTGCTGACTGGGGAGGGGGAATCCTATCAGGTTAAGGATGCGTTGGATGTTAGCATAGGCCAGTTTAACCACCCTTATAAAATAAACTAGCCAGGAAAAAGAGATGTGATCTGGTGGCAGAAGCTGCAGATGTGCGGCTAATTTGTACAAGCAGAGCTGCTTGGAACAGGATTGATATTACTATTTGACAATATACAAAAATTGCCCAAATAATGTGTCAACAATGTAGCTGGGAAGCAAACTGTCTGAGTCCCTATATAACCTCGTGTGCTGCAGAAATGCTGAGTCTGTTACCTCTGTATGAGTACAGTTAGCAGCACCAGATGGTTTTCTTGGGGGAAATTATCCAGCAAGCAGCTTGAGTTAAGACTTGGTGAACAGGGTCAGCGGAGAAGGGAGGTTGCAGTGAATAGTCAGAGTGTGTATGTGGCTCTCTGGGCTGCATCAGCAGCATGCCGTTCATAGCTGCTCCTTGCTTCATCTTGTGATACATGCTTCAAATTCCAGATGAAGATTTAAACACAGCATAACTCTGATTGCCAGTAGTGCTGATGGGAAGTAAGGCCTTCAGGAGTCAGTGTTGAGATGTAATCACTGGGAGGTTAGAAAAACTCTGCCTCCAGAATAAGCACATTTAGTGGGTGGATGTGGTTTTTTAATGTAAACGGAAAACTTCATGTGTGTTAAGGCATGGAGTGTTGTCTTGTGGCCTGGACAGGGCAATCCTCTTCTGTTTTCCATCCTGCTACAGGTTCGCTGTGAAACCTTTGACTATTTATTTAACTTCTTTCTCCATCTGTAACAAGGTCATGTAATCTGTCACACAAAATACAGGTATCTCTAATTCCCATGAGATTTTGAGATCCTGAGATATAAGCCATCATAAAAGCATGGGCAGCTTCCTTCTCCGTACTTCTCTAATATTTCCAAGTGATCCTTGAATTCAGCATAATTTTCTACATCCATGCTTATATATTTTAGTCCTCAGTGTAACGTGTGAACTGCTCATACCACTGCTAGTAACTACAAGTCCTTCCCAAACAGGTATGGCTTGTTTTAAATTGTGGTTTTACTGGCTAATGCTTGGTGGTCCGAGCCATGCAGCTGTAAAAGCCTCTCTTGTGTTGCCACTTTTCTGTTCTCAGAACATCTGTTTTTAAGGTAATGTCACCTCTTTGACCATGAAAGTGGTTTGGTTTGGTTTGGTTTGGTTTTAGTCATAGGGTTGAAATGAGATTTGGTCCAGTTACTTTACCAAAAGAATATCCGACTCATTTTAGTAGAGGGTTGAGGACATGCTCCCCAGGAGGATGCCTTTATTTTCTAGAGATAAAGTTTCCATAGGAGGTTTTTATCAGCAACTCTAGCAAAATCAAAACAAGAGTGAAGGGAAAGTAGATTCTCCAGCCCGGGGTGTAAAATCCTCCACTCTGAATGCCTTTGCACATCCAAAAGTGGATGTGTTGTCACCAGAGTAGTTAATTGTTTGGTTTTAGCTCAAGTGGGCCATTTTAACCAGGGGTTGTGATTTCCCAACACTGGAAAGGTAGGTTTCTACAGCATAGTTGCCTTTTTTGGATGACGAATGCTATACAATATTCACTTCCCAGAGACCTTACAGGGGCCATCATTCTGTTACAAAGGCCATAGCTTGAAAGTCAACGGCCACCCTGTACCTTGCAGTAGTCTAACCTGTCTGTGACTGGTGTGTGGGGTCATTCACGTCTGTGTGTGTTTTCCCCTTACTGGGTTACACTGTGTGCCTGAGCCAAGCATTTTACCTTCTGCAGCTCTTTCAAATAAATCCCTGACATACATAGATTGGCAGATTTTGCCAATTCTGACCATGATACTTACTATACAAACATAAGCATGCATAAGATTTAAGTAGGGATTTGGGCAAGCAGGATGCTGAGGGAGTGAGGCACTTTTGTCTATCACTCAGACTTCCTTGGAAGTCTTCCTTGGCTGCGCTTTTCACTCGCCTTTTCTTACATGTAGTGCCTGTGCTCTCATACACTTTGGAATATTTGGTCTTCTCCACTGCCTCTCGTTCTCATTTTGGGTTTGTATAGTAAACAGATGCCTGCAAAGGAGGACCATCCATATGGGAATTGCCAGTCTCCAGTTTGAGGGTGGTTTTGTCCCTCCCTGCAAACTTTTTTTTTTTTTCTCTTGAAAATGCCTCTCCCTTCTCTGTTGGACATGCTCACTTATTTCTGGAGCTTCACAGGTGCATTTCCTTTTTCCATCCAAAAATTCTGTCCAGGTGGAAGAATCAGAATGTGACCCTAAGTGTGGGATTTTGGATGCCTGGCAGCCCGGTCAACTTCCTGGGCTCCCAAAATCCCAGACAGATGGCCACTGCACATGCACAAACTGTTGAGTGCATATCCAGCAAGTCGAAGCGTTTGGAAAGTTTGATCATAGCTATTGGCACATAATGTGCACAGTAGGACCAGTGCATCACACTCATTTCACAGTGTGTGGACTGGACAGAAATCTGGGTGGCTAACGTGGTGCTGCTCTTCCTGCAAGGCTGTCCCTTGCTAGACCGTGGTCGTTTGTGAGAAATGGAGCTCTTCCATCTTCTGTGTGCTGCGTCCAGCGTAGGCTGTTGCACTTTGATACAAAGATTTCTCCCTCTCCTTCAGGTGTTATCAGCATCACTGTTTTTAAAATTAAATTTCTAGCTTTTGTCACCTTGCCTAGCAGAAGTCTGGGCTTGAGCGTGAAAACCAGAAATACAAAGCTCTGGTGGCAGGGAGTTGCTTGTCCGTTATTTTTAGTAGGCTTTTAGGATCTTCTGTATAAATGTTAAAAAGGTAACAAATATGGGTTATCATGCCTCACAGCAGGTTTTCATTCAGTGGTAATGATTTTACTTCTGTGTTATTGATCGGTACCCATCACAAGAATGGAGCAGATCAGCTGCCTAACTTCATGCAAAATACTATGCAGAAGCTTAGGCCAAAAGCAAGGAAGCCAGCGGTTTGCTAGTGACACTTCAAGGAGAATTTAGGCAGGTGAAAATGTCGTAATCCAAATAGTAATAATGGAATCAAGACACTGAGGTTGACAACCCCCTACTCTCCAGGAAATGTCCCACAATCTTTACTGACCAGCCTTTTGAAAAAAGACATTTCAAGCAACAGCATGCCAATCTAATGCTATTTGCAGTCATTTCTTCCATAGTTTAAGTGAAGTGTGTGTATTTTCTCCTGAATCCATGCATTTCCCATGTAAGCGTCGATCGTTCTCAGGTCTGAACTTCTGAGAACTAGTTACAGAGCTGGTGGAGCTCATAGTACTGCAGATTGAGTAGAAGTGATGTAACGCTTTGCTTTCACAATTTTATAATGTAGTTTCTACAAACGAATGCTCTGATGTGCATTATGCGAATGAGCTTTTCTCTTTCTCTTTGGTCCCTAGCTGTATGTCTCTTCAGAGAGCCGCTTCAACACCTTAGCAGAGTTGGTCCATCATCATTCAACTGTCGCAGATGGGCTCATCACCACTTTGCACTACCCAGCGCCCAAACGCAATAAGCCCACTATTTATGGCGTGTCTCCAAACTATGACAAATGGGAGATAGAGCGAACTGACATCACGATGAAACACAAGCTTGGTGGAGGGCAGTATGGCGAGGTGTATGAAGGAGTCTGGAAGAAGTACAACCTTACAGTGGCTGTGAAGACCCTAAAGGTAGGACTCAAATCTCTGAGCATTCCCGTTCATCTCTGTTCAGCAGAAAGTGAGTTCAGGCTGGCTGCCTGCCCTCAGGCCTCATTAGACAGTTGGGATTGTTGACGGCACCTCCTTTCTGTGCTGTAGGCCTGGAATAGAGTATTTTTGAAAGAGCTTGGTCCTGTTATGGTTTTATGCGATAACCTGAAACACTTGTAACTAAACAAAGGAGGACGATAACAGTGCAATTTTTACTTTAGAATGGATGAAACCTTAGAAAAGTAAATAGTGCTGTGATGTCTCGCATTCAGGGTGTGGTAAAGGTGAGCTGTTCACGGATGAACACACTAACGCAAGCTAGTGTATTAAGGAAAATTATGGATTGTGAGTCAGTCAACATAAAATTCAAAGGCTGTGCTTCAGGGAGGCTTTACATGTTTTGATTTTCTGTCTTATGTGGCGTTGTCTTTCCCAAAAGACAAGCTCCCTGTGTACCTGGAAGTCTTAAGCAATTCTTCACAGCTGCTTCTTATCAAAAGATACAAGAGGAGGAAAAAGTGTATCTAGGCTAAAATACATTAAAATTCGTAAGTGGCTTTAATGGGGAACTGGATAATCAGTTCTGTTTCTGGCTCTGCTCCCTGATTTCTGTGTCTTGGTTTCCTTGTCTCTTGAAATGCAAATAATGCTCTGTGAGTTCATAAGGTCATTGCTTGATTCATCTATGTTTATAAAAATGTCTTGAGATCTTCTGGCACCTTCCACACACATTGCATTTGATTGCTTAATAACAGTTTATGCTAACCTGACACCATGTTCTCTCTCCTCCAATGGGGATGTGGTTTGGTCTTGCAGAAACAAACAGAACAGAGTTTTTTGTTTGTTTCTTTTTGTTTTTTGCAGTGGAAATTTTGAAGTGGAGAGAACTGTGTAGATGCTTCAGTGTCAGGGGATGAACGTTTCCTTGATTTGGGGAAAGTACTTCTTCCTTACTCTCTGAGCAGCAGCTACCTCAGTATTTCTGGGTTGCTATGGTTGCAGAAAGTATTTTCATTTTGGCCTTTTTTGTACTCTGGAGATTCCTGTTGCTGCTGCTCCCCAGCGGAGGAGAGTCCAAGCTCTTGATTGCACAGGGAGCGAGTGACACCTAGTGTTATCCCTGCTCGGATCCAGCGCACTGGGGACCGCAGGGCTTACTCGGGAGCGTTGCAGTGCAGGTGGAGCTGGGATGTGACCAGGTTGAACAAAATGCCTGTTTATAGTGAAATGGAGAGACCAGTTCTTTCATGGAACGTTGTTTGCTGTAACATCTCCTTTCCTGCTTCTGGTTGCAGTGAGAGGATACCTGACGTCTTTAGATTTCTCATTTTGCTCCAAGCTGTAGTGGTTGCTTTCATTCTCTTCTCTCTAAAACTCGTCAACAAAGGCAAATTGCGTGTTATCCCATAAAATCTATTTGTGCATGAGGAGAAACCTTAATACAGACCATGGCTGTTTCAAATATATCAAGTAAATATTTAATGAAACATGACTAAAACTGGTTCATAATGTAGTATGGAGCAGCACGTTCCACTGGGGAATGTAAGAATAACCGAGAAGAGTTGAGAAAGACTTCAACCTGCAATTATGCACACTAAACCCGTCCTTAAAAGCAAATTTATAATCCACCTTCCTTAAATCCATCAGTCTGCAGCCTGACAGGTGGGATTATAGCTTTCTTCAAAGTTTTGGGAAACATTTTAAAATCACATTTATATCCCAGTTCTACAGGGGAAAACAAGCCCTCCGCAGCTTCTGTGCAAATGTTCAAATGACTCACTTTATTTTCCTCTGAGAGAATGTTTTTCAAAACTTTATATGGCTCTTCTTGTTCCTTCCCCATCTACTCCAGATATCTCTATAAGAAAGATAAAGGGGAGGGAAAACTAAAAGAGGAAAATAAAATCGTTCCAGCTTCTTTTTGAATAGCAATGCTTACGAACACCCAGTTCAGTTTTCTATCAAGTGTCTAAACGTAGCTCATAGCTGGCACAAAACACTAGATCACGCAAGAAGGCAATGAAAGCAGCACACACTGTTCCTCAGTTGCATTTAATTGGGAAGTGCTAGACAAGTGTTTTGGTGCTTAGATGTTTCCCATTAAAATATGTCGTTGAAAGCTCAGTGAGTTGCACAGGACACATCAGTATTTATAAGGGTCTGTTATCATAACACGACACGCTCTGAATTTGTGTTTTTACACCTGATGTTGTTGGAAAGGGGCATGAGGTGGGCACTGGCTGCAGTAACTGGAAGTGGAGCTTTGTGACCTGCATAGCGTTGGACCAGATGCAGCCTGCTGTGACTGTGGCCAAAACTTGTTCCCCTTGAGGGCCATTTAATGGCTGAACTGTTGTGAGCTGGTCATCTCAGCACATTTCTTACTGCACACCTCAAGCCTGCATCCTTTAGGATTGCCTCTTCTTTTTTTTTTTTTTTCCTTTCCTTTTTTTTTCGTTATCTTTTTTTTTCTTCCCCCCACCCTGAGCAGAGAAGTCTGTGTTTTAAATTAAGCAACGTGCAACCCTGGTGTCCCTTAATGCCATGGCATTGTCCTGTGCTCTGCTAGGAAAATATTGTATAGCCAGAACTGGTTTATATCTTCCATGATTTTGTACAGTGGAAGGTGGAAGCTGGTTAAGCTTGGTCCTTTGCATGAGATCAGGTTTTCAGAGAGATCATTGTTACAGTAGTTCTCTGTATGTGTCCTTCCTATTAATTTGGTCACTTAGAGGTAAGAGATTTAAAACAGTGGAACAGCTATGCAGAGGAGCAACCTTTCAGAGTTTGTATAGCATGCGTAAGATAAATACGTATTTAGGGTAATTTTGCAACCTGGATTGTTAACCCAGTTTCCTTTGCCAAAGAAAACAGTTTAAGGTTCTGCTCACAAGGACCTTTGGACTATTAGTTTTGACATAGTGTGTTCAGCACATCACAGCTGCCAATCAAGCTAATTGGCAACGAATAGTAAATGATTGAATGAAACTTTTGGAAAAATGTTCTCATTGCTAACTGCAAAGCAGAGAGCTGGCTGGATCTTACAGCGGCAGCCCGCTGTTATCATTCTCACCAGCAGCAGTAAATCCTTTCCAATCCTTCCTTAAAACACTTCGTCCATGTAGCCTGTCAACATTAATCCATCAATGAAAAAAAATATGGATATAGAAAGAAACATTGCTTTAGGAATAGATCTGTATTTTTGCACCACTTTGAAATGACCTTCCGGCCATTTGGGGCATATTTGCTTCAGAAAATATGTCTTTTGAGCAAGATTGTATCCTCCTCGGTTTTGTGTTGTGCCAAGCAACTTTATGGCGTTCAACAAATAGGTAGTGACACGTCTGCCCAGAACGGTTACGTCATGGGTCAGGCTCTAAATGCCAGAAATGAAATCTGTGAAACCTCGGGCTTTCAATTATGGAGTGGTTGCCATCGGTCATGCCTCCCCGTCTGAAAGGGGGGATTTCTTGCTCCGACCCAGTGAAACTGGGGGCCTGCATTTCAGCAGCTTCTGAAGCATTTGATTGTGGCATATCCTTCCTTTTATGTTCATTCTTGTTTCGTTTCTTTTCTGCACTTTATTTCATGTTATCTTTTTTTTTCCTGTTAGGAACAAGCACATTTTTCCTTTTCAACTCCTGAGTGGTCCTGTGAGAGGCCCTTCACAAAAGAGATATGGATTTTCTTGCCCCAAAAAGCTCTGTTAGAATAAGAATGATAAAAATATATATTTTTAAAATTCTACAAAATACCCAGTGTTCCTAACTCCTTCGCATTATGATGCGGCTACAGGGAAGAATTACCTTGAAAGAACTGTGGCTTATGTTGTCAGTTTGCAGTTCTTCTTGTGTTCTCATACAAAAACGTGTTCCTCCTTTGTGTGCGCTGTCCTTGCCAAAGCTTTGCCATTGTTCTGCAGGAGGATACCATGGAGGTGGAAGAGTTCTTGAAAGAAGCTGCAGTAATGAAGGAGATCAAGCATCCGAACTTGGTGCAATTATTAGGTAAGTGATAAATACCAAGCAGAGGGATTTGAACTAAACCCTTGTGCAGTGATATGGATGTTAAAGAGCAGATAAGCTGCTTACCATACCAAGGCTTTAAATACAGACACTTATTGTCTGGCAAAATTCACAATTTGTACCACTAATACATGATTTTTAATGATCTCGTCTCCCTAATATTTAAGTTGCCAGAGCCTGAAGCAGGAAATTAAAACCCTCTATTAACCAATTCCAAGCAGAACTCATTCTTTCTGTGAGCCCCATATTTCTACCTTCTAGAGGTATAAATTGCCCTAGAGGACAAAACCTGAAGATTCGCTGATATTCTCAAACATTCATTGTAAACTTTATGTTGGTCCCCAGGGGTGTGCACACGGGAACCTCCTTTCTACATCATTACGGAGTTCATGACGTATGGGAATCTGTTGGATTATCTGCGTGAGTGTAACCGCCAGGAGGTGAATGCTGTGGTGCTACTGTACATGGCAACTCAGATCTCCTCAGCCATGGAGTACCTGGAGAAGAAAAACTTCATTCACAGGTAGGAGGGACAGTGAGCACCCCTGAATCTTGAGCACAAAACACCCCTTGATTTATTTTCCTGCCTTTCAGATTATTGACTTAGATGCAGTTGGTGTCCTATGTTTAACACACTAGTGCATTGTATTCTGATACAGTACACTAACCTGCCTATAGGATGGTCTCCTAATTGTTTTTCTCTCAGTGTTTTTCTCTTACCTTTGAAGTAGATGCAGGTGAAAGACATAGCAGTACTTTTACATTTTGGGCAAGGGCCTTAAGTGTAAATGCTTCCCAAAGTAACGGGCTCTTGATAGACCAGATAAGCTACTGCTCTTCCTTTTTCTAACAGCCATTAAAAACTGCTGCAGTTGATGTTGCTGGGTGCGTGCAGGTGCTCACAGCAAAGCCACCCTCTTAGTGTCTTCTTATCCCATGTTCTTTCTTGTTTGTTTCACTTTTTTTTCCAACCTGTGTAGGGATTGTTTCCCACTATTGTCCAGATTGCATATTCACTTTAATAAGCATCTCCGCAGTCTTAAAAGTCTCAGAGACTCTGACCTTTAAGTGTGCTGCAATTATGGCTAGAGCTTTGCATTCTTCATCTGTAGAAATGGCCTCCTAGCAATATAATGACACATCCTGCGCGAAGGTTTGAGAGTTGCTGAGCTTTATACAAGATGCGCTCTGTGCCATAGCGTGACCTTTCCTGCCCAATTAACTGGAATATGAAATTAGCACATGTTTTTTCACAGAGACAAATATGAAGATCATGTGTAAAGTTCTAGGTGCTCCTCTAAGTCATGCATTGCCTTTGCTGCCTGAAAGGCCTGTTTAAATGCTTCTGTCAGTCAATAAAGTGAACGGTGATGCTGCAAATTAAAATTTCCAGCCTTTGATTTGCTCTGTTGAAAGTATTTCATCCTTTCAGCCTGTAGGAAGTGAACTTTAAAAACTGCTTTGTATGAATCCCATTTGTCTGCTCTCCTGTTCATTTTATTTCCACTTATTTCTGATGACCCATTTATCTAAAATAAATAGTAGCGTTTTTCCTTATCAGCCACCCCCATACCCACCTACCCAATTATTTTAAGAGTGTTGTCACAGTTCACATCCATGGATTCAAATGCTGGGCTGTGACCTCATTTAATGAATCAGGAAGGAGGAGGAATTTGATTATGAAGAGGAGCTTTTATTTAGACACACATTGTAGTAATCAGCATTGATAAGAAGGTATATTCAAAAACACTGTGAAAATTTAATGGGCATCTAGTAAGACGTACTTTTTTTTTTTTTTTTTTTAAATTTATTCTGATTGAGCAGAACAAGCAAAAGAAACAGCAGTGTCTGCCTCATATCTAAAGATCTCACCCAAGCTTTCTGGTAGAATCAATTTTTAGTTCAACGTGACATAATCTGGATAAGTGTTTTTAACAAAACCTAATATTAGGAGAAAGGTAATTCTGTGCTTTACATTTCTATACTCATGAAGGATTTCCAAGGGTGCTAACAGCAAGTACGAGCCAGGGAAGTGGCAAATGCAACATGCACATCTCTTACCTGCCAGGGAAGAAGCAGGTGAAAAAATGTGGAGGAAAACCTTAAATTGCTTATTGCCCACTCCTTTAAAAATGTAAATACTGAACGTAGAGGCTACAACAGGTTTGAAAAGGCCAAAACATGGTATGAGAAAGTTGTGTTGTAAAATGTGGTATGCTTGGGAGGAAGAAGAGCATAGCTGGGAGCTAAACCTGGTGCTTGAGCTAGGACTGGAAAAGGAGTTCTGGAGAGCGACTGGTGTTGGCTGGGGTGACCGAATTGCTAGAGAGGTGGGCAAGAAGTCAGGCATTGAGACTTCGTGTGTTCAGTGCTCATCTGCAGCTATTGATAACTTGAGCACTGACATTTCTTTAAATTATTTTTATCCTGAGGGTGGCAGCTTTTATTGAAAGTGAGGGGGCTTCTTGAAGCTTTCACTTCAAATTAAAAAAAAAGTTTGGATGACAGTCTTACAAAGCTGGAATGGAAAATAACTTTCCCTCTTACATGTATGTGTATAACTACATAATTTCTGTGTAATACTCTGATCAAAATAATCACACACAGGCCCAGGTTTCTTCAGGAACAGCAGATTTCCTTGTTATTGCTAGAAGTGAGATGGTAAAGACTACTCATTGCCTATTTTCGTTCTTGTTTTTAGGGACCTTGCTGCCAGAAACTGCCTTGTAGGGGAGAACCACTTGGTGAAGGTGGCAGACTTTGGCCTGAGCAGGCTAATGACAGGCGACACATACACTGCCCATGCTGGAGCAAAATTCCCTATCAAGTGGACTGCACCAGAAAGCCTGGCCTACAACAAGTTCTCCATTAAGTCTGATGTCTGGGGTAAGAATTTGCAATTATGAATTAATGCAGATTATAGTCTTCTTTTCCAGGGCTGTGAAATGAGGACATTGTGAAACATTTCAGGAGGGAGTGTATTCCCTGGTTTGAGCCATATTGTTCTATGAGCTTGTCAGAGTGCAGGAACTAATCTCTACTAAGTCAGTGTTTGAGTAGAGCACTGAGGATGCCGACCTGAATTTATACGTTTGAATCGTTGCCAAATATGAAAATAAAGGTTACTGTAGTGTTTATAGAAATGTATGAAATGGGGCTGGAGGGCACCGATACTACTGTCTTGATAGAATTCTGGCACAGAACTGTGAAGCGATATATTGTTACGTAGCCAGGACCTTTCTAACTATGTCAAGGAGGAAAGTGAGTATCTGGTTCATTGTATGTTAAAAAAAAAAAAATTACGTGTGTATCGGATAGCTCCAAGCTCATCTTTCTGCATTTTAAAAGAGTAATCTTTGGAATGAGATGAGGAGAAACAGAGAGAAAATTTGATGACAAATGGTTATTGAAGAGCCTTGAAGTGCTGGTGATAAGAGTAGGCTTAGCTAAATGGAGCTACGTTCTATCAAATCTGACTGCAGAAAATCTCATTGTACTTTTTATCAGCCTTTCTTTGGGTTTTATATCTCTGCCATAGCTGTTGGTCAAATTCTCAAAAGTGCACAGAGACATGAGATAGAAGTTTGTGGGACATGGTCCCAAAGGCACTTGGAAAATGTTATCCTGAGCATCTTCTACATATAGAACAACAGATAGTAGTGAAGCAGTGATGAAGCTTTCTGGAGTTTTGGGGAGACTGTGCAGAGAAAGGCTTTATTTTGAAGAAACTTGTAGGTAGCTGGCTGATGCAAAATGTTTTACAGATGGGGGAGGAAAACCCAAAACAGCCTCTCAAGGAGCTGATCAAGGTGTTTTTTCTGCTTTGGACTTGCACGTGGCGGTGTTGGCTGCTGCCAGGTACCTGCCACAGTCTCAAGGATGCTGCTGTATCGCTGTGGTGGCTGCAGGACCCCTGTTGCGTTTAAATAGTAGAGTACTCGGGAAGGAAAGATCCAAAAGGAGTATTGTGTGTCTTTAATTAGGGTTAGCATAACCTTGTGTAGTGAAAGTTGGGGCAGTGGACTTTGGGATCTGATTAGAACAAGCCAGCCATCCCTGGAGGCCACGGCTGCTGCTGGGCACGCCACAGTTTAGACGCTTTCACCTCACTGCCTCAAGACAGCAATCAAAGAAAATTGTGCACAGAAATGTCTAATGTAAATTGCCCTTGGTGGTGTTACCATGTAATGTGATGTGATTTCCTTACTTATGCAGAATTGTAATCGCTTTCTCTTCAGGTTAAGAACAGAATAGGGTGACTGAACTAATTACATGCAGGTTGTTGAACTGGTGTTGAGTTTATTCTGTGTGCCTGACTCCTGGGTTAGCTGCCTGACCCTGGTGCTGACCTGCATCCACACCAACTTCTGGGACTTGAATGCCTTGCCTGTTTCAAGACCCTTTTTGTGCTCTCTCTTTTCCTGTTCAGCTTTCCCTGTGACCAAAATCTCTCGCCCTCACCCTGTCTTGTTGGTAGCACCTGCTGAAGCTTTCCTCTTACCGCTGCCTCCCAGGTTTCCCCTCTAGACCATGCTGCAGCTAAACAAGGGCACCCCAAAAAGCCCCGAGCTATTAAAATGTGCAAGTCCTCTAGGGAGAGGTTGCAGATGAGAGGAGCTGTCAACTTGAGGGAGAGACTGCAGTGCAGCACTGAAATGGTTTCAGCTAATCCACTGTGAAGTCTCTTAATTGTGCCTTTAATAGGACTTGAAGGATCTCAAGGCGTTCAGGTTTGAGACAACTGATACATTGAAAATTAGTCTAATTCTACCCTGTCATATCGCAGGAGACTTGTCTGTGCTGACGAAGAGGCTTGTTACGCTTCTTTAACATTTAAGCTGCTGCTGAGCATGGGATCTGAGCCACCCAGAGCTGGTTTAAGTGTGCAGCACTGTTTAGTGACTACTCCCACTAAACATCCTCTCAAATTTAAGATGAAAATAAAGCTTATTGATTTTTTTAATCTTTTTTTTTTATTATTTTTTTCTTTCTTTCTCCACTGCAGCCTTTGGTGTTCTGCTGTGGGAAATTGCAACCTATGGTATGTCCCCTTACCCTGGGATTGACCTGTCTCAAGTCTATGAGCTGTTGGAGAAAGACTACCGTATGGAGCGCCCGGAAGGCTGTCCTGAGAAAGTTTATGAGCTCATGAGAGCATGTAAGTGTTCCTCAGCCCTGCAAATGCTGCTTTTTAGCTCTGCAGAGGTGCAGTAAAATTGCCGGGTTCTGGCCACATACAGCAAGGCACAAGAAACCCCCTGCCAGTTCCAGTGAAGGTGCAATGCTGTGTAGAAGTGTTTGCTTAAAACTGCTTTCCCCAGAGGACGAACACGCTATGTTCTTCTCTACTGGGAGTACATAGGCCTGGGGGAGAGATTTGTTGTTCAGCTCAATGTTTTCTTTGTCTCCTTTTTCCTGACAATTTAAAGAAAAGCTTGTACTCTAAGGATGAAGCAGGAGCTTCATTAGGCTTCTTAAGGGACCGACTGTTACTCTTCCACTGTGGCCTTTTGGTACGTGACTTACAGTGTGATACGGTTGGTTTTTTTTTTCCAGCATTACTTTGGCTCAGTGGTGGTTGCAGATACCCAGCACCCTTCAGATGAGGTTTTCACGTCATTATTTTATCTCGCCCATTTTATAAAAAAGGAACTGCGATAGCTAGCTCCTCCTGGTGCAGTGTACTGAATGTCTAATGCTGGCAGGAAGTTTTGAGTGGTGTTGTTTTTTCAGGCTGGCAGTGGAGCCCTTCTGATAGACCCTCCTTTGCTGAGATCCATCAGGCCTTTGAAACGATGTTTCAGGAATCCAGCATATCGGATGGTAGGTCTGGGTCCCTCTCGGACCAGCAATTCCAGGGATGGGAAAAGGGCCAACTGCATCCTTAACACTGCACGTTGCTCGTAGGCTGCTTTGCAGTGAAACTCAGTCCTAGGTTATACGGCCTGGTGTGAGTGGCATAGAAAACAGAGAGGTGTTTACATGTGGGCTTTTTCTGTGTATGGGCATGCACCTGATTTTTAAAGGCCCAAATGGCTGAACAACCTCAAGGAAACTCTACCTTGTGTTGTTCGCTTTCCTTTTGTGCTCTTAACTCTGAACAGCACAATAGTTCTTATCTTCTGTTGATTATAGTGATTGTTTTTCTTCTGTTCGTTGCAGAGGTGGAGAAGGAATTGGGAAAGAAGGGCATGAGGAGTGTAGTGAGCAATTTCCTCCAGGCCCCAGAGTTACCAACCAAAACACGAACATCGAGGAGAGCTGCTGAAAGCAAAGATGCCAATGAGGGCTTGGAGACTGCACATGCTCGTGGCCAGGGGGAATGTGGTAGGTTTTAATTAAAGTCATTATTCCTTCAGGAAATACAGAGGAAAACAAAATGCATGTCCAGCTCCAGGTCTTCACCTAGGCAAAGCTGTGTCTAATAACAAGTGCCATCTTTCTGTACCAGTATTGTGTTTCTGGGTGACAGGCTGCTGAGTTTGCCTTCCTGGGTTCAGAACTCCTTTTATTATTTTTTCGCAAAGGTACGTTGTTAATCTTGGGACCAGATACACGCAGCAGCTGGGAGTGTGAATCCTTAACTGGCTGAGGGAGTGGCGTTTTACCTGCCGTTGCTTAGAGAAGCCCTAGGAGTTCTTTTAACTTAATGGCTGTTGCCTGCAGCTCCCTATAGACCAGAGCCTGAGCACAGAGCTCTCTGATCATATCCTCTTCCCACTCCCTGGTAGGAGCTATCAGTGGGATCTCCCACTGCATCTGAGTGCTGGGTAATCTGCTGTGTTCAAGCCACTTTACACTACCACACTGCATAATTTAAAGCAGGAGGATTGCTCGGGTTTAGCAAGCCCCATAAGGGAGGTTTCTTCACTGTTCCATCCTACCAGATTTGTGCTTGGAGCACTGAAGAGTATTACTCTTGGCAGGTACCAAATATAATTTCAGCAAGGGACAAAGAGGTATTTACAGAATCTTCCATGAAATTAAACTCTCTTTCAATCAGTTTCTTCAAGAACTTACCTTCCCGTCTGAGGTAATAAAAGCAGTAGTAAAACGCTGAATGTATACAGCAGATTTGTATCTAGCTCATTTGAAAAACATTAAGGTAAAACAAAATACAGTGTTTTATTCCAGCTCCTGTTGAGGCTGCCTTCTCTGACCATTCATGTGACTGACCTTTTTTGTGTAATGTCACCTAGTAGTACATGTTTCAGTAGCAGATGTACATCTAGGCAAAGAGGGGAAAAAAAGAGGGGATGTTAAATGTTTGAAAAAGGAAGCATCAGTGATTTAGAAAGGAACGTTATTTACTGTATATAGGAAATATAATTGCCTAGTATTACAAGCTTTGAAGTAAAATAACTTCATTTAAATACTTAAGGGCTTTGAGAGATTCAAGTGCAGCAGGAATAATATGATTTTAACATTATGCTGGGAACCATTTCACTCTTTATTGTGAAAGAAAATATTTCACATTAAAGTTTTATTGCAGTTTCCCCTTCAATTGTCAGTGTTTCCATAGCAAGTCCAGTGGCTGGAAGCTGATCCTCAGTGCAAGCTGCTAGTTTTCTCTGGATCCTCCGCAGCTCCGCTGTGTCTAGACACAGTAAGACCATGGCTTCCCAAAGTGCTGTGAGAGCTCTTCTGCTTGTCCAGGTCCCCATAAGTTTTTGTGTGGGAATGGTTTAACTGCACGTGGTCCTGTGGAAGTGTGCTGTCTTCTCAAAGTACACAACAATTTTTTCTTCAAATTCTCTCTCCTCAACGAAAATCCCTTCCTCAACCAAAATCCTACCCATAGCATGATGATCACCAATATGTGACTAAGCAGCATTCTCCTTTTCCCCTATGACTCTGCTTCATCTCCCTTCTTACTGCCTAGTGGAGCTGTAAATGTATATGCTGCCCTGAAGGCATTCCTCCTTTGAATTAGAATGCCATCTGAGTGCCTGGCCTGGGAATGAGACCCCCTGTCAGTCAAATATGGAGACCTTCAGGACTCTGGATAAATATATTATAAACCACTACTCATTTTTAAATGCCTCTTGTTAAGTGGAAAAAGGGTCACCCCATTATTTCCTTCTGGAGCAATGCTGCTGAAGGAGGCTGTTACTGCCACTTTCCACCATTATTGTACAAAGCTGGCCATCTTCGTGGTGGTATGACCCGAAGTGTTCAGCTGTCAAAGGGCGTCTTGATTTCTGCTTGTGAAAAAATTATTTCCATTCCCCACAAAGGATGACATCAGGAAAGGAGGTTAGGAGTATCAGAATCTAAATGAACAAGGAGACTGGGGATGGAGGTGAGTTAGAGAGGTGTCTTATTAATTCGGAGGGTCGGCTATTCAAAAGACGGCAACAGCACAGGGACTAAAGCAAAGGCCTCTTAATATTTATCTTCTTCACCGTGTAAAGTTTAGACAAGTCTCCAGATGTGAGGGCGGGAATCTGAACATAAACATTTTGTGTTTGTATGTCGCTGTTTAAATCAGAAGCCTACAGGGAGGGTAATTTGGCAGCCGAGTTCTGTAGAGGCCACCTCAGAAATGAATGTATGCAGGACTAGGGACCACATTCAGTCCAGGCTTGAATGTGGCTGTATTTGCTTTACTTCTGGTCTGAAGTTGTGTCTCTTTACAGAACCTGCACCTTTCGGAGGTGCTGCAGTGGTTTGATCCTGGAAGAAAAATGATTATTCTGGCTCCTGAAGCAATGCTCAATAGACTCTTTTCTTTCCCTTGCAGACCCTCTGGATCATGAACCTGCTATTTCCCCCTTGCTCCCACGGAAGGAGAGGGTGGCCATGGAGAGTAGTTTGAATGAAGATGAGAGGCTGCTTCCGAAAGACAAAAAGCACAACCTCTTCAGTGCCCTTATCAAGAAGAAGAAGAAGACTGCCCCTACCCCTCCGAAACGGAGCAGTTCCTTCAGAGAGATGGACGGCCACTCGGACCGCAGGGCGGGTGGGGAGGAGGAGTGCAGGGATGCTGGCAATGGAGCTTTCATTGCACCCCCCACAGATGCAGCTGACCCCTCCAAGTTTCAGAGCCCAAGCAACGGGGCTGGTGTCACCAATGGGGTTGTTGCTGGGAACTCTGGATTTTTATCTCCCCATTTACGGAAGAAGTCGAGCACGATGAGCAGCAGTCGAGGGGTGGCTGGTGAAGAGGAGAGTAGTTCCAACTCCAGCAAGCGTTTCTTAAGGTCCTGCTCAGCCTCCTGTGTGCCCCACGGAGCAAAGGACACAGAATGGAAATCTGTGACTCTGCCTCGGGATTTGCAGTCCACGGGACGCCAGTTTGATTCCTCTACTTTTGGAGGACACAAAAGTGAAAAGCCAGCACTGCCTCGGAAGCGGGCAAACGAGGCCAAGACAGACATTTCTGTCAGGGGAACAGTGACCCCTCCTCCACGGCTGCTTAAGAAAAATGAAGAGACCACTGATGACGTGTTCAAAGATGCAGAGTCAAGCCCTGGCTCCAGCCCTCCCACTCTGACGCCAAAACTTGGCCGTAGGCAACCTGCTGCCCCTCCTTCCTCCAGCGTGCTCCACAAGGACGATGGAGTCAAATCCAGTGCCTTAGGTACCACTGTGATGATGGACCAAGGTTCTGCTGCCAAACCCAACCCTGCTGGGTTCGTGGTTGCCGGCAAGGCTTCCTCTGAGGAGCCACGGCTGAGGAGGCTCAAGCAGACCTCAGAGTCGGCAGGGAAGGACAAAGGGAAGTTATCGAAGCTGAAACCAGCACCTCCGCTTCCGCTTTCTTCATCGTCCATCAGCAAGCCTGGGAAGGTTTCTCACAGTCCCAGCCATGAAGCAGCAGCAGATGTGGTGTCTGGGCTGAAATCCAAACAGTTGACTCAGGTTGGAGAGGCTGCAAGCAGCGATGCTGTCAAGCCAAACCAGTCAGGGGAAGGTGTGAAAAAGCTGGGGATCCCCTCTGTACCAAAGCCACAGTCCTCTACAAAGCTGCTGATGAGCACGGCGGCCCCAGCTGCCTCTTCCTCATCTGTACCCTCTGCCCCAGGCGGGGACCAGCCATCATCTACAGCCTTCATCCCTCTTATATCCACTAGGGTCTCGCTGCGGAAGACCCGGCAGCCCCCAGAGAGGATTGCCAGTGGCACCATCACTAAAGGGGTGGTGTTGGAAAGCACTGAGGCTCTGCGGATCGCCATCAGCAAGAACTCTGAACAAATGGCAAGCCACAGCGCTGTCTTGGAGGCTGGCAAGAACCTCTACACGTTCTGCGTGAGCTATGTGGACTCCATTCAGCAGATGAGGAACAAATTTGCCTTTCGGGAGGCCATCAATAAGCTGGAGAATAACCTACGGGAGCTTCAGATCTGCCCGGCAACAGCTGGCAGTGGTCCTGCAGCCACCCAGGACTTTAGCAAACTTCTCAGTTCAGTGAAAGAAATCAGCGACATTGTTCAGAGGTAGCAGAAGCCAGGTTAAAAAAAAAAATTAAAAAATGAATAAATCACAATGGGCCAAAGCCAACTGTGGAGAGGGTAACGTGTGGACTGACAAAGGACTGGGGCGTTCAGGTTAGGGCTGTGCGAAAGACAGACTGTGAATGGATGCCCCAGCTCCAAAGGGCAGGGCTGTGTTCAAGAGGCACTTTCCACCCTCTTAACTCAGATTCCCTGTGTTTCATATACTTGTAATCGTCTTATCTGTGGAGTTCTTGCCTTGTGGACTACAAGTCTAAATGCTGATGTCACACCATGCCTTTTTATTAATATTTTATTGTTCTGGACAGATGATTAAGACTGAAGCCAGACTGGTGGACACTGAGATGCCATCCTCCTCAGGAGGACTTTCTACTGCATTTTCGTTCCCTCCCTCTGCCCCACTGTACACAAGGATGACTGTTTGAATAGCAATATACCCACTGCATTTCTTGGGAGAGTTGCAGCACACGTCCCTGGCCCGAGTCTGACATTTACCAGACGTTAATGCGACAGATTTGGTGCTTGGGTGGGAAGGGGGGAAAATTGTTAATGTAAGGTTTTTTTTGATGACAGAATGCTACAAGTGATGTTTGCCCGAATTATTGCTATGATTCCGCCTGCTGCCCTTCGTTTCTGTGTTTTCAGTAATTTCTTAATGTTATTGAGCCCAAACGAATTGCTCGGGTTCAAAATATTGCAGACAGCACCCTCTAATGTAGTGGCACAGGAGCCTGTTTGCAGATCTCCCTTGGTAGCGAAAGAGGACTGGAGAAGGTCTGAGGAAGGATGTGCTGTCACACTCTCGTGATATCTAACATTAATCGGGCTGGCGTTTGGGGTGGAGGGTTGCAGAGGTCAGGGAGCAGTAGGCTGGTGCTGAGCAAGGCATCGCTCCCTGAAAGACAGGAGGGTTGCAGCAGGGGGACATAGCTTAGGATGAGCTCAGAGTTACCACTGTGCCTCCAACAGTCATTTCAGCTGAGCTTGCACATCGCAGATGAGCGAGAACTGCTGTTTCTCTAGTTGAATTTCCAGGGTTTTGTTCTATGAGTGGAGATGGGACCTGGCTTCTGCCCTCCCGTAGAGACCTGTGCTTTGAGGGGCTGTGGTGCCTCCCTTTCCGTGCCAGTGCTAACTCCCCATGAAGAGCTCAGATGCCAGTACTTTGGGGTTAAAACCGTCACTACCTTCATGCCAGTGTGGTTCCATCCAGCATCAAACAAGGATCTGTGAAGACTGCAGATGCTTCTCTTGGGTGCATCTCCTGAGGAAACTGCCACAAAATGCTGACAGCAGGACTCCTGGGCTTCCTTTCCAAGGTCCTGTGACCTTCCCAACTAATGCAACACAACTGGGAACTAACTGTGACTCGTGAAAATAGTGAAAGAACAAGGTTTAGGGCTATTAACAGTGCAATTTAACTCCTCTTAACAGTTCCAAACGAGAAAAAAGCATTTTCCATGTCCTGTTCCTCAGTAACTCGTGACCCCTCTTGTGTATCTTAAACACTAATTGCCTTCAATTGTATTTTATTCTGTTCTCTTTGGAACTGTTTGTTTTGTATATGATTTCTAGTACTTCACTCGTGTGTGTTCACGCCACTTCTCGCCCTCACAAACAGCCATGACTTAACACATGACAAATGTTCAAAAGAAAATACACACTTCTGCCACAGGCTGCCTTTAAAAATGTAAAGGAAAAAAAAAAAAAACAACCAACCCTTGGACTGTCTCTTTCCTGGAGGTACTGTTTTTACTTTGATAACATATTGTGCCACTATATTATACATTTGTATCTCGTTATTACACACTTTTGTAGACTTGTCTTTTTTACAGTGTGTAAATAGCTCTGTCCTTCACCTCTGTGATACTTAAGGGGGTTGTTTCCCCTTTAATTTGGTCCAGTACAGATTGTTTCTGTACACGACTTTCAATTCTTCCTCCTCTCTTTCTCTATTTTTCATTTTTTTGATTTATTTTTTATTCCAGTCTCTCTTGCGTAGTATATTTAAAAATAAATCAATGTTGAGGAAAACCCGTGTTTGTCTGTTAGCAAGGCTTTTGAAACCCAGTTACCTCCCCTTAGACTCCATGTCCGAAAAGAGGGGTTCCCTGTTTGAGTGGTTCACCGGGGCCCTTCGGCACAGCGGTCTGGTCAGAGCCAGGCAGCAGCACCTTTCCGTGTCCTTTTGATCTGGTTCTGAAAAGTCAGGAGAGAAAAAAGATGCACAGAATAAAGACTCTGTCATCAGCTCTTTTGAATCAAAGACTGCTGTTGTCTTCAATGAGATTCAAATCAGAGATTTGACTTTTAAACTTTTCTTCCTTTTAATTGTTTGTATTGGGTAATTCAGCTGCTGTTGTTTTTTCCTCCTCCTCTGCTGTGAAATGACCTGTGAGTTTCTGTCCTCAGAGAGTTCTGGCTGCTCCCTCCCTCATTTCTGGTTGTCCATCCTTATCTTCTGTTTTCAGAGTACCTTCAGCCTTTCCAGGAAATCTTGAGGGAGGGACATATCCAGGTACTAAGCAGCCTCTAAAATGAGATACTGCCTTGATTAGTGCAGATGCTGAAGACTAAAAAAGGATGAGAAGGAAACAAGGGCAGATGACAGTGAGTGGTGTCCCCGAGGTCCCGCAGTTGCTCAGTGATGGTTTAGGGTCATAACCCAGCTCACCCTATTTCTGATCCCCTCAACAAGTCCTTGGTGAAATCTGTCGGTCCTGGCACAGGGAACTGCTCGCTGGTGGACCATGGGAACAAGGTTTGTCGGAAACCTTGTCTTGCTGTGACGGTGATTGCATTGGGCCGCTTCTAAATGAGCCTGAAGAAGATGAAAAGAGCAGGAGGATGCTGTTGGCAAGTGTAAGTGCAGTTAATGGTCTGCACTTGGCAAGGCTCGGGCTACTTTTTGGCAAAGTGGTGGTGTCCGGTGAACGTACACGCAGAGCTACAAGGGGTTCCTGGTTATTCTGTGGTGATGACCCTGGCAAAGATCAATGTCCAGGCTGCTCTTTGTTTACAATCTCTAGCATAAAGACTTGAATACAGTGAATAGCTGTGGGCTGAGGGAAGATGGAGAAGCTTAACCTGCCCCTAAATACGATCAGTCCTGGTGATCTCCATCTCTCCTTGCTTAGGGATGAGTCCATGGTGTCGTGGGAAGGCAGAGGCTGGTTGACCTGGCTGGGGAAAGCCCTGGGATCTGCAGTGGTGGGAGTGAAAGAGAGGGGATTAAAGGCTAAATTTAGCTGAGTACAGTAGGAGTTGATTTAACAGATCAATGCATTTAACAGTTTGATTGCACCAATTTTCAAGGCTATTGAGCTTGAAAGTGAGAGTGCTCTGGGGGAAAAATAGCTGTGTTTGTGTTTTTGTTTTGGTTTTTGTGTCTTTGAAATTACAATGTTCACTCTCTTAAGTTTTCCTTTAATGTCATCCTGCCTTTTGTGGAGAAGTTGTTTGTCACAAGATGCAGTCAGTGTTTTACACTCTTTCTCAAAAAAAAAAAAAAAAAAAGTTATTAAAGATAGGCTGGTGTGGCAGCCTGTCTTGTAGAGATGCTGCTGGACCAGCGGCACTCTCAGGTGTGCGGGAGCATTGCCTGCCCCCAGGGATGATCGGGGGCCAACTGACAGCCTCTTCCTTGTTTGACGTTAATCCTTTCACGATTGAAAAGAGAGGAAAATATACCTAAGCTCTGTGTCACCTCTGAAGAGAGTGTTCGTGGCATCGCACGTGCATCTAAAAGCGGGCTGGCAGCGGAGTGGGATGGGCTCGGGAGCTGCTCCTGGTCCGAGGGTGAGGCCTGGCCTGGGCAGGTTGCTGGGTACGATGCTCCTGGATCAATCTGCTTCTCGGGTCAGTCCTGATGCCTTGACAGTGCTGTCGGGGCCCCTAAAGCTGTGGGGTTTGGGACAGCCCTGCAAGTCATTTGACTGTTTAGGCTGGGCTCAAAACTGCCCTCCCTGGGAGTGGAGTGCTGCTCGGTGTTTTTTCAACAGTAGATCCAGCTCAGCAGAAAGTTTACCTGCAAACCAGGCTACTCTGAACTGTTTTCTCGGCAATCGCCCCCCTGTTGAAGGTTATGTGTTTGTCCTAACATCCAGTCTGCTGATAAAGGTCCTACCTGTGCTCCCAAAGCCGCAGTGCTGAATGACCCAGTTATGATGCATTAGCCTCTTCACGAGTCCCCTGGACGTGATTAAATAGGCCTCTTTCTCTACAGAGGATCCACTTGGGTTTCTGAGATTTGCTGCTCCTGTTGTGTGTGTTTGTAGTGCTGCGGGTCTGCTCGGGACGGCGGAAAAATGAGGAGCAGCCTACGGGAATGGAGCAGATGAGTGGAGATGGGGCTGGGGCAAGGACGAGGCTTGTACCCTGGTCAGGGAAGGATAACGGGGTGTTTTATAGAGGGTTCCAGCAGCGGCGAAGTTGGCAGCACGTGTCTGCATCGGTCCTTGCTGGCTGGGTCCACTGGCCATGTGTAGAAGAATCCAATGCCTACTTGATGCCATCCCTTTGTGGGCTGTCTTGCGTGGCAGGCGGTCGTGCCGGTGCTCCAGGCAAGTCATCCTGCCCTGTCTACACCCTGCTCTGCCGCCTGCATGGCCATGCTGCAGTGAATCTGGCTCCTTATGGATCGGTGTGCAGGTTGGTTCTGAGCTCTCTGGCTCTCAAAGGTGTCGGGGGTCTGGGTGTCCCCCTGGGAGCTGCCCCACAAAGGGACCCAGGAGGGGAGGAATTGGGAGGGGGAATATGTTCCCTTGGGAGGGGGAATATGTTCCCATGGGAGCTGGACGGGAGACACCATGTCCAGCATGCAAGGATGGGCTTTCCAGCCTCCTGGGGGTTGCTCCTGGTGTATTCCACCCTCCTTCCTCCCAGACAACACCCCCAAACTTCAGGCAGTTATTTTCCATCACTTTTACCACCTCCTCCTCCCCCCCCCCAGCCTCAATCACCAAGGAGCAATAACGAAGAGCCTGGAGCTGCCTTTTCCCGAGCACATCAGCCAAGGGGTGCTCCAGGGGTGCTGCGACCCCTCGCCTGCCCCACATCGCGGCCTGCCAGGAGCCCCTTTCTTCCCGGCGGGTGAGGGGGGTGATGGCATCGCCCCCACAGCACGGAGCTGCCCATCAAGGAGCCCCCCGGGCGTGCGGGCTGAGCCCAGCTCTGTCCCACCTGCCAGGTAAGCTCTGTGGGAAGCACTGGCTTTTACTTTTAAATAAGTTATACAGAGGGTTATTGCACTTCAATCAAAGCCTCGTTATATGTGGGGTTTTATCACGCTGCTCTGACCCTGTTCCTCACCTGGACTTGAGAGCAGGAGCCCAGGCATCCTCCCCAGCCCCAGAATCGCTCAGCAGGTTTCTTTTCCCTTCCCGCAACAGACGGTGCCGCTTTTCCCTGCATCGTGGCAAAGCCAGGGATTTACCGGCCCTCACTAACCCAGCATTGCTCAAAACTCTTCCCCCTTCCTCCCTCCCATCCCTCCCCCCAACTCCAGCGCAGGGTAAAATTGATCAGTGCAGATTTATTGATGGTTTGAACACTCAAAAGAAAGGGAAAAGAAAAAAAAAAAAAGATGTTGCCATAGAAACATCGATAAAGCTCCCGTCTCCGCGATGTGATCGCTGCGCCTGCGTCCCCCGAACCGGCGGCCTTTGGTGGGGTGGGAGTCGAGATGGATCGGAGGTGGGTTTGGGGGTGCCCGGGGTTGGGGGCTGCATGGGCTCAGCCACCCCGAGTGCCACCGGGTTTGTTGGTCGCTGCCGTAGTCCCTGCGGTGCAAGATGATGACTGCAGCAGAGATGCAGGGGAAGGAAAACGCCCTTCATCTCCTTCGCCTTCGCAGCCGGCGCTGTCCTCGTGCGAGGGCCAAACCTTGGCATCGTCCGTATCCCTGCAAATCCGGAGTTCCTCCCTTTTTGCACCCGTGGGGCTGTGACCCGCGTGTAGCTTCCCCAGGGGAGCCTGCTCCTGTGCCTCCATCACTCCTCCCTAGACCTGCCTGCCCCACGGCTGGTGTTTTCCTGCGGGTTCCAGCTTGCCTCCGTTCAGCCTTTGCTTGCGCACCGCTCCTGCTGCGAGAGTAACTCACACCAGCCCCGGCAGCGCCGTATTAAGTGGTCTGTCTGCTTGATGGATATTACGATGCACCTCTTGGAGCCTGATTCCCCCCCTCCCCGCCCCAAGTCCTGCCACGGTCTTTGATTTTGAGGGCGCAATTTAGCGCTTGCAAATCATTGCCCTGCTTCATTTTTGTGCCTGCAATGAAATATTAACAGTCATTAGGTGTCTAACTTGCCGTTAGTGCCTGCAAGCCAGGTAGTTAGACCTCTGATTACTAATACCTTTGCCTGCAGCGGCAGGCACAAAAGCAAATGGCATTGGCGTTGGCAGAACTAAATCTACCCAAAGGAGAAGGCAATTGCTGTAGAGTGGGGCTTGTCCTTCGCAGCCGTGGCTGTGCTGCCTTTTGGGGCTAGCGATTCTCCCAAGCTGCACCGTTGGCAGCGGAGGGGACTGGAGAGCAGAAGGACACCGAGCACCCGTTGGTGGTCCCGGGTAGGCGCAGGGGTCCTTGTTTCAGCCCTTCTGCACCCAAGTTTCTGCAGCAGCTACAGCTGGGAATAGGTGGAGGTGAGGCCAGGAGGGGGTTAGGAAGGGGCAGGCTTTCAGGCAAGTGCTGGGGGGATGTGACGAGGACGCTGAAGGTCGGTCGTCGCCGTCTCACCCTGGTGAGGACTACGACAGCACCTGAGGTCGGGGGGGTGAGCGGGGCGGTGGGACTGCAGCAGCACTGGTGATGCCAGGGCAGGTTTCCGTGCTCACGCCAGGGATTTCTAAGGACAAAATTTTCTCGAACCCTGCTGCTCTGGCCTGGTTTGCACGCAGGAGCCGGCTCTTGTAAGTGGCATCTTGACACTAAGCAGAATTTGCTGCCGGAGGGACTTTTCCTTAATAGGCAGGAGAGCAGCAACTCTGTGACTCTGCAGAGAGCTCTGAGGGACCTGCTCCTCCCCGACAGCCCTGCCCTGGCTGGCAGCTACAGGCAAGCCCCAGGGGACTGTCACCACCAGGACTATCCCGCTGTAACCCTTCAACCCTCCAGCCTCGGCCCCTGGCCTTGCCGGCTCCGCCTGTCCTACTGTGGCATCCCTGCTCTCCGCCTGCGCCGCGGCGCTGGAGACCCAGCGCAGGGCCCTTTCCCTGTGCCCCAGCAAAGGCCACGCGTGACCGGGGAAGGGACACGGTGGCTTCTTTTTAAGGCACCCTCCTCTTCTTCCATTGCACCGGCTGGAAACAGGGACATGAGATCTGGAGCAGGGCTGCAAGTGGAGCAAACGCGGTGTCCCTCCTCCCCAAGGCAATCCCAGCAGCAAACCCCCCCCGATACTCTTTTGTCCGAGCGAACCTAGGTGAGATGGAAGGGAAGGACGGGACGGGGTGACCCGCAGGAGCTGGGGGGTCGAGTCTGGGCTCTCATCTCCCAAAGCGGAACGTGAAGCCCCCTTTTTTCCTGTTGTAGCCATTGAGCTCCTCGGCCAGGTTCCCCAGCGTGCCGCTGCGCTTCAACCCTCCCGCCGGCAGCAGCTCGGAGCCCCCTTGCCTGCCCGGCCGCTGCCCGGTCCCCTCCTTGCCGTAGCCCCGCAGCTCCCGCACGATGCCCAGCAGCGCGCTCGGCTCCTCGCTTCGCCTCCGCTTTGCTCCTGCCCTCCAGCCGGCACCCAAGTCCTCAAACGCCGCTTCCCAGCTGGGCTTGAGCGGGGTCCCTTCCCCGGGGTGTCCCTGCTCCTGCAGCTCGCTGGGAGGGAAGCAGGCCCCCAGACTCAGGAGGAAGAGGCAGGACAGCGAGTAGGGTGCTTTCATCTGGGGGAAGCGCAGGAAGGGAAAGACGTGTCGGTAAACCACAGAGCATCCTCGGGCAGCAGCTAAAGCAGCAGCAAGGGCTGCCCTCGGCTAGCACGTGTTCCCCATCCCTGCTGCAGCCCCCACAAACCAGCCCCGCCACCCCTACACCCTGCAAAAAAACCCTTCCAGCACCCACCACTCCTCCTGCAGCCTCCGCACCAGCACCCGGCTGCAGTGGGGATGCTGGGGGGGGGGGGTGTGTGTGTCTGAGCTCGCTCTACCTCTCCGCTGCCTCCTTCAGACCCGCTCCCCTTCATCTTTAGCAGCTCTGAGCTCACAAATTATAGCTACTCCCCTGGTTTGCAGCCAAGAGCCGGGCTTTGCTTGGATGGGGCTGGCTGAGTGGGCTATTAGCCGGGAAGGCTGATGGGCTCCGGAGCCGCCTGCTCCTCTTAGAGGCACTGCGGGGAGGACTTAAGTGCATTCACCTGAGCCGGCCTTATCTTCCCAATGCGCAGGTCCTACCTGCAGTGCCTGGCTAATGCGAGCGCAGAGGAAGGTGCTCGACATCCCTCTGCTTTATGGGGCTCGGAGGTGCCCCGCCGACAGCAGGGTCTGCTGAGCAGAGCGGGAGGGAGCGTGGTCCTGGACCGCGTGCAGCAATGCCGCAGGCACCCGGGGTGACCTTGAGCGCGGGCAGGGCTGCTCTGCCTCCCCTTCGTCCCCCCGCGAAGGCTCGGAAAGGGGAAATGGATTTTTTTTATTATTATTTTTATGATTTTCTCCTGGAGATATTGCCTTTAAAGTCATGGCAGGCGATGGGGGCCAGGGTTTCTGCCCTGTGCTTGCAGGGTGGGGGGCTGCTGTGGGTGCTCCTCGCTCCTGCACTGAACCTAGCTGAGCCTAAGCCCCCGCCTGTCCTCCCCAGCAACCCCCCCACCCGTGGGCTTCGCTTCGGGGTGCTCCCTGCGTTGTTTCGCACCTTGCCACTGTTCCGCGCTCTCCCCTTTTGCAGCCAGTTGCCCATCGTGGAGCCAAATCGCTGGATGCGGCCAGAGCGGGGGGCGCCTTCCCAGCACCAGCGATCGGTGCTGCTGAGTCCCGTTTTGGGGTCTGGGGGGTGCTGGTGGGTGCCCTGCCCGCTGCCCCCAGCTGCCTCCCACCAGCCCTTGCCTCCTCGCTGCCTGTCGAGGCAGGGTGCAAAGCAGGCACCCAGGGGTAGACAGACAGACAGACAGACAGACAGACGGCCGCCAGCAACTCACCTCTCCGCCTCGGACGATGCCCCAATGCCGCCCGTCCTGGACCTGCTCCGTGCCGCCCCGAGCCCGTGCCCGGACTGAGCTGACCAGCTCGCCTCGCCCGCCGTTAAATACCCACCGGTGCTAATTGCCGTGTCACCCCTCGAGCGCGTGGCCGGCTCGCAGGGCTACGGCTGCAGAGAGCAGAGGCTGGGATCGTGGCGGGGAGGGGGCCGGAGAGGGGGACGGGGGGCTGGCCGAGCCACCACAATGGGAGCACGGCACCACCGCTGATTAACGAGCCTCCTTCGTTTGCTGCCTCATTTGGAGGAGAGGTTGGGTGCGCGCCGTGCTGGAGCTGGCCTTGAGTCACCGGTGGCTGGCGGGGATGCTGGCGGGAGGGAGGGTCTCGTCCGGGGGGCACAAGTGTCCCCCACCCCCTCGGCTGGTGCATACTCGTGTGTGGCTGTTAGGGGGGGGGGGGGTCCCAGATATGCGTGCAAGCGTGGTGGGTGCCCAGGCACCGGCAGAGACCCCCGCACCCCCAAACCCGCTCAGGGACTGGCCCCGCACACACAAGCCCGAGCGCTTCCCCCATCCGTGGCCGGTGCGCGCAGCCACTGGTCCTAAAATGTGGTCCCCGACGTCTGGCGCCCGGCTGTCCCCTCCCGGCCCCGTCCTGGCCTGGGGCAGAGCGGGACGTGGGGTGGGCAGCACCCCGCTGCTCAGCAGGGGCTGGGGGCATTGCTCGATGCTCTGCCCATCGGCGCAGGCCGGGGGGAGCGGGTCCCCTCGGCGCTTAGACCTGCCACCACCCTCTGTCCCGGCCCCGGGGCCACCCCGAGGTGCCTGGGTTTGGGCTGGAGCCCCCAGGAAGCTTTCGCTGTCCCGCCGGGTCTCCCCAGCCCTCCCCGGCAGTTTTGCGGAGCGGTTCGGGCAGGCCGAGGCCACGACGGTTCCCGGGGATGCCGTGCCGCGAGCCCGGTGCGAGGGAGGAGCCGTCACCGCGGCGGGTTCCTCCGGCGACGTCTCCGCGCCACGGGCATGGCCGCCGACGCGCCGGCTAACGATGAGTTCCTTTTATTAAGGAGTTTAGAAAGTCCACATGTACAGCGTTGGACACCACTCACACACGACCTAGACTTCACGGCACTGCTACACACCACGACCCGGCCCAGGGCTTCGTCGGGGGGGTACGCGGGGCCGGGTCCCAGACCCCCCGGCCGCCCCTGCCCACCCTTCTCCGGGGAGGTGTCACCACGGACGGGTTTAGCCTAATCCGGGGCTGCGGAGTAACGCGTGCGCTCTCGGGAATAATCCTGGGAAATCCTGCGTCTCGGCATGGATTAAATACCTCTCGTGCAAGTCAAAACAAAGTCATTAGGGAGTCCCGGGTGACACAGGCAGTTACACGAGGGTGTGCTACTGACAAACCGCACGTACAACATCCCCTCCCCGGCACAGAAAAACACCGGCGGAGGGGGCCAGGGAGGGGACGAGCCTTCCCGCCCGGGGCACACGGCTCCGTGTGCCTTCTTGTCCCGAAGGCAAGTGCTAGAAAACCCAGCTACAGCTAATCCACTGAAATAAATGAACAAAAAGTAAAGGTGGGCGTTGTGCTCCTCGCCTGCGTGGGACCCTTTCCGGAGGGGTCCGGCGGGGCGCAGGAAGCCCCCTGGAAGCTGCTGGGGGCTTCTGTTCTTGTGCTGGCTGGGAAATGCCACCGCCGAGCTCCCCCAAATCCCATCGTTCGAGAAAGCCAGCCTGGCCGCCTGCTCATGCGGAGCTCGGAGCTCGTCCTCACCCGAGGGCTCCAAGGAATGTCTCTGGCAGAGGGGAAAGCTGCAGTGATCCCCAGTGCATCGTGTGTCCCCATTTCCCTGGCAGGACAGACAGATGGGGACCCCCGGCAGGCAAAAGGGCTCATCCAGTACAGGATCTGAGGTGGCGAAGGATTAAAAAAAAAAAAAAAAAGAGAAGCATGTAGGGAAATACAAATCTGCCACAGCCGGGACGATGAGCCTTTGATCTTCCCATGCCTTAAACCCCCCCTGGAAATGGGGATGGTGGGAGTTTTCCTTCCCTCCTCGGGCAGTCTGTCCGTCCGACGGTGTGGCGTGGGGGGCTCTGCTCCCCATTGCTGCTGCGGCACAGGCAGAATATCATGTAAAGGGTGGCAGGGTCCCGGCTGTCCCCCCCTCCCCATTCCTACACAGCCCACTCAAGCTTGGTTTTGTGTTTTTTTTTTTTTTCCAGACAAAAGCCCCCATTTGAGTCCTTCCAGGGAGCCAGAGAGAGAAGTCAGCCCCACACCCCGTGGCAGCTCCTCCTTGGGTCGGCCAGCACGAGGCATCGCCTGCCGCCCGGTTATCAGGGCCCTGCAGATGCTAAGCCCCACTCAGGGCTTCTTTTTGCAAAACCTTAATGGGATTTGAAGAAATGAAAGGCTTTGAATATCTGCAGGTGCCGAGCCAGAGCGCGGCTCATCCTGGGTGAAAATGAATGCGGGTCCCCAGGCCGGGAGCGAGCGGTGGGGGCTCACACGGGGGCACGTGGGTGTACTATCCGAAGCCAAGGGTTTGGGGAAAGGTCACAGCTTTTGGATGGTGAAAGTCCGATGCGAATCCGAGTGGACCTGGTTGGGAGGGAGGAGCTGTGAAATGCAGGCAGAGCTGTGCCGGGAAGCGAGCCTTCCTCGCCTCCTCCTCCTCGCTGTGCTCCCCGTTTCCCCAGTGCTGCCAAAACAGCTCCGTGCCGTACTCAGTTCTGGGTGAGCGTCCTTGCAGCACCGTGCCGGCTTGCTTTGGGATGTCCCGACCCACTGGCAGGGCTCCAGGAGCCAGGACAGGGACAATGGGGACAAAAGAGTTTGTAGTTGTCCCTTTCCAGCTGCACTGCTCTTGCAGGGGGAGAGGTGAGCATTCTGCAGACCGGAGAAGGAATCACTGGCATGGTCAGACATCTGCGCGGGCTGCAACTCAGCCGAGCCCTCCCCATTCCCAGTAGCACCATGGGGTGAGCTGGAACCGTGGAGCAGCAGCCTCGTCCCAGTCCTGGGGGCTTTGTGGGGCTTGGGGCTCCCCACGGCGAGTGTCCCCTAGTCCCTTGCCAGCTTGGCGAGGCCACTGCTGGGCGTCTGTGCCCGAAGCGGAGATGAGCAGAGGTGCCCAGGCTACTTGGGCTGCTGCATCCCTTCCTCCCGCCTGCCCTCCCTCCCTCCAGGCAGCTCCTTCTTTTCCTTGCTGGACCCCGCTGGGCACCGCTCCCCAAATCCCCGCATCCCGCTGCCCTCTCTGCCGCAGCCATGAGCACCGGCCGTGGGTCACGCTCCGGCCAGGAGACCCCTTTTGGCTGCAGGGGAGCCGTGGCGGTAGGAAGCAAAGGTCCGGTGATGTCCACGGGTGCCCGGGAGCTAAAGCCACCCTTGCCAGGGGCACGTGCTCCCCAGGAGCCCCTCGAAGATGGGCCAGCCCTTGGGGAGGATGGGGAGGATGGCAGCCGGGGGGATGGGGCTGCGGGGTGGGGGGGACGGGCATGGGGCTGGGCACGGGGTGGGGGGGCTCATGCCATCCAGCTAATTCTCCTCCCGGACGGGCCGGATCTTCATCTCGGTGAACTTGAGGGAGTACTGCCAGCCGGTCCAGGAGGACCACTCGATGCCGTCGGCGTAGGAGCTGTGGTGGCCCTTGAGGTACTGCCCGTTGAGGTTGGAGGTGTGGCAGTTGCGGTACCACCAGGCGCCGTGGTAGAAAGCCGCGCAGTTGTTCTCCGAGTGGTCGTTGTCCAGGTCCTTGGTGGTGAACTTCATCCCGTTGTGCTTCAGGAAGGAGTCGCCTGCCGCCGGGGGAAAGGAGCCGTGATGGGCCCTTCCCGCCCCTCACCCTGCCCTCGGGCCGTCTCCCACCCCGGGGGGGGCTCCCCTGGGCACCCCAATGGGGCTCCTTCGGTGACGTACAGGGCACCTGGTGTCACCCACCCTGCAAACGCCCAACCGCAGACCCTCTCCTGCCTCCAGCTCCCCGTGGCTGCAGGGGATGCGGCCGGCACTGCCACCAGCGCTGGAGGAGACGGCTAACACCCCGGCGAGGGGATTCGGTGGCCGTGGGCTCCCCCTGCCCCATGGGACCACGCGCATCCCCCCCGTCCCGCCGCCCTACCTGCCGTCCCCGAGTAGTCGGCGACGGAGACGGGGTACCCGTCCTCCTCGGGGTCGACGGAGAAGAGCCCCACGCCGAAGCTGCCGTAGTGGGCGAAGGCAGTGCCGTTGTCAAAGTCCTCCAGGTCGATGCGGAGCTCGTAGCTGCCCTGCACCGTCAGCACGTGGATCCGCTTCAGCCCTGCGGCAGAGGGAGGGGGCGAGTGGGGGGACCCCGGCGGGGATGGGGTGGCCGGGGGTCCCTGGGGAGGGGGCACGGGGTAGGACAGGGAGCGGTTCCCACCCTCCAGCCCTCGCTCTGTTATCGCCGCACGGCCGAGGGCACGTGCTCGGCTCGCGGGCAAACAGCCCCATCGCTTCCCTGACCCTGTGCAGCCACCCGGTCCCCTCCCCGGGATGTCACTCCTAGGACGTGAGTGCTGCCCAGGGGGGTCTCGGCGTCCCCTTCCTTTGCAAAGGAAACCCTGGACTTCTCGGGGGGCGGCTGGCGAGCCCCAGGCTTTGCCAGCCGGTCCAGGAGCGAGCACTGCTAGCCCCACGCACCTAACCAGTGCTCTCCCGTCAGCTTCCCGAAGCCATCCCGGTAGGCTTCCCAGCCGCGGAAAAAGTTCACGGAGCCGTCCTCCCGCCGCTGAAACACCTGGGGAGGGAGACATGCGGGGCGTCAGTCGTGGGGCTGCTCCGAGCCCCGAGCAGCCCCCTGCTCCCCACCCCTCCCTGTTGCCACCTTATTAGACGCGGGCGCAAATTAAACCCTTTCAACTCAGTAATTACATGGGGACACTGGCAAGCAGGTCCCCAGGGGAAATGCCGATCGTCATCTGCCGGCTCCCAGGGATGGGCGAGTCCATTCAGATAAAATCCTTCACTGGATCCTCCACCTGGAAATGGAAGCAGAGCTCGGGAAGCCCGCGGTGCGCTCCTTCGGGAAGGTGGCCGGTGCCCTGGGAGGGGTGGGCACCCTGCACCCGGCTCGAAACAGCCCGGGCTCTGCCATTGCACGTGGGAGCGGAGGTACGGACAGACGGACAGCGTGACTCAAGGTCCGTCCCCGCAGCACGTGCTGCCCAGGTCAGTCCAAGCCATCCTGCAAACGGCGGGATGCTCAGTACTGTCGGGGAGGTCGGCGCCCCGACTCCTGCAGAGCCCCCAGATCCCAGCCAGATCCCCAGGGCTCAGCATGGCTTTTCTCCTTGGAGCCTTTCCCTTTTCCTCTCCCATCTGCTTATCGGCATGTCACGCCCTGTGTGTTTCATCCCCTTTTATCCGTAGTTTCGGGTTTGATTTATTGACAATGATCCAGAAAATGCTGCTCCGTGTCCAACCATTTGAACTTAATTAAGCCTCCAGCTCTGGATTAATTGCATTAAACTTGGCTGAGCCGGCCTGCTCAACTGCCACCAAGTGCCGCGCTCCCGTGGCCACGGCGGGGGTGGATGGCGTGTTTGGTGATTTCGGAACAGCCGCCCCGTGTGCCGGCAGCCAAGGGGCCAGAGCACCCCGTCTTTGGGTCCCGGCTGTGCCGCCGAGCCCGTTTGCTCTGTTTCCAGCATCCCAGGCTCCGGCAACGCCGCCGAGCCCCCACGCCGGCCGGGAAGCCGCCATGCTTTGCTCCGCGGTGGGGATGCTCCTTCGCAGCCTCCTCCCGGCTGCTCCTGCCCATGCAGGGTTTCATCGCGGCATTCGGAGAAGACCCAGCTTGTGAGCTTCACGATGGTTTGCCCTTCACCGGACAGGCATTTTTGGGGCCGGTGGTGCCTGGTGCAGGGTCCGGCACGCTCCTCGGCACAGCACGGCTCTGATCCTGCTGTACTTACCTTCTAGAATTAGAGCCTTAATTTTTATCCCTGCGTTGAGCACTTGAGAAGCTGTGGTTAAGCCCGTTTAAAGGGGCTTTCTTTGGGCTTGCTGGGAAAGGGGGATGGCACAGCTGGACGGGGGCCTGAAGCTGATTTTCCCTGGCCAAAGTCGGCTCCGGCGCTGCCGCATGGGGAAGGCGGCGGAAGCAGCACCGATGCTCCCTCTTAATCGGCTTTGACCCGCGGTTGTAAATAGGCCAATTGCCTGAGCGGTGCCCGGGGAAGCGAGCGGGGCACATCTCTGCGGGCTGAGCCTCGGCACGGCTCGGCAATCACCATGGGTGCCGGAGGAGCCCTCGGTGCCCCGCTGCCCACCGGGCTCGGCCCCAGGGGGCTGGAAACTGGGTCGGAAGGGCTGGTGGGTGCTGGAGGTCCTGCGTCCTCTTGGGTCTCCTGCTCCATCCTCATCATCTCTCGTGCACAGTCCCTCCTCGTCCTTCACTCGTGCACCCGCTGCGTGCGGGCAGGGATGTGGGAGCCTCCTCCTTGTCCCCTGCACCGGGATGCTGCGGGCACCGGGATGCTGCGGGCACCGGTGACCCACAGGCTCGCTGCCGCGCTCCCAGCCCTGCCTCACTGCTTTTTTCCTCCTCATCAAATATGCATCACCCCCTCTTAAGCAAAAAGGATTTCCTTCCCTTCTTTAAAGGCAAGGCTGAAATATTTATCTCCCCCGCTCTCTGCCTCCCCCGGTCGTGCTGAGCTCGCGGGGCAGGGACAGGCTTCTGCAAAGGCACCAACCCAGAAAAATGGGTTAAAAACAGAGAAGAGTGGGAGCGGCAGCCAGTGCCCGCTGTGGTGTTGGCGTCGAGGGAGGGTTCTGCTCCCTGTCCCCGTAGCCCCCTGATGCCGGCCTCCACCAAACCCCCAGTGGGCTCAAAACTGCACCACAGCCACAGCCTGGGGAGACGCTCGGCCATCGCTTTTCTGCCACCGCAGTGCTCGAGCTCCTGGTCGGGTTTTCGGCAGCCGTGGCGTGGACCCCACCGCCCCGGCCCCACGGCGTTCCTCTGAGCCCCCATCGCAGCGGGGAGACGGTCTTTGGGTTCAGCCATGGAGAAGACAAACTCAGAGCATCGCAGGAGCCGGTCTCCGGGAATTGCCAATCCCGTGTGATAGCCTGCGAACATCGTAGCCGGCAACGCTGCCTGTCCCGGGGACCCAGCTGCTCCAGCCTGTCCCCGCCAGCAGAAGTGTCTCGTTCCCATTTGTGGCGACGCATAAGTCACATCTTTTGGAAACAGCACGTGTTTCCCCAGGCTTGTCTCACCCGCTGCCTTCGGCTTATCCCAGCCCGTGTGTAAATGCATCCGTGTCTGCTCAAACCCCCCCCAGCCCGCTCCGGGACCCTTCTGGCGGGTGATGAGCAGGCTGGGTGAAGCCGTCCCCGTGAGCATCCCCGGCATGGCAGGTGCCCGCGAAGCTGGAAGCTGTCACTTAACATCACCACAGCCCTCGTCGTGCTGGCACAGCCTTTCCTTCCGCATCCTTTGGCTTTCCCACCGCTTCCCAACCCGCGCTGTACATGGAAAATGATGCTGAGGTGGACGGAGCCGTCGCGGCACCGTCGCTTACGGGGCTGAGATGCTGATCCCGGGGGACTTTGCCCCGGCTGGGGGCTGCTCAGGGGGACCGGGAGGAGTGTGGGGCGTTTGCAAAGACTTCCCAAGACAACAGCACGTGAAGAGGCAACTTTTTCAGGCCTCCCAGGATGCTGAGCCTCCCCCACCTGCCGTCACCCCCTTATTTCTTTAATAAAGTGCCGGAGGTGAGTGTCAAAGGGGGGGTTCACGGTCAGGCTGGGCAATTACACAGCTGCAGCCCAGCACTGCCGTGAGGCTTGGGTCAGCCCGGGGGAGTCGCTGCAATTAAAGTCGGCGCTGAGCGCAGGACACGGATGTTCCCGTTGGTGCCGGTGGGCACCGACCCGGACCTACGTCCCAGCCGGCTGCAAACGGGCGGGCAGGACCGAGGAGGGGACAAAACAGACCGGGGGTGCGTGCTGGGGGCTCCTGCACGGACGCCGATGCTGGCTGCCCTCTCTGCCAGATTTCTGCTTTTCGGCTACGCAAAACAGGCAGCAAACGGTGCCAGAGCTGCAACCGCTTGTGCGGCGCAGGGCACTTTGGCTGCCCCAGGCTGGATGCGGCCGTTGCGGGGAGGAGAGGACTTGGTCTGGCGAGGGCTGTGCCTCGCTCAGCCTTCCCTGTGAAGGGGATGGGGAACGAGGAGGGATGCGGCAAGGGGACACGGTGACACTGCAGATGACACCGTGGGGATGGGGAGGTGGGTGACCCCGGCCGGGTTTCTCCCCGACGGGGCATCGGGGCAGCTCTTGCCCCAGCCCCGCTCCCCGTGGTCTCTAAGCCGTCCATGCAGGCTAAGGCTTAGCTCAGCAGCTCCCAAGCTCCCGAGTCAAAATTGATTCAGCTGCTGCCATCGCTTCCACCCACCCACCCACATGCAAATAAGCCCAAATGTCAGGAGTAATCGCTCCAGAGGAGGAGGAGGAGGAGGGGAGGGAATTTTCCCAGGCTCTGCACCATGGTGCCCAGCCGTGTCATGGCTTACCTGGAGCCTGGGTGAGCCAGTGCCCCAAGGACCCCCCCACATCCCCAGCCCCACGGGAGATGGCTGAGACACCCCCTGCACCCCAAGGGACTGGAAATATGTTTGGGAGCCTCTGCTGCAGAGCAGCCCTGAGAAATGGGGCCCTGGGGAGAGCACCCTCAGCCCCGCTCTGGATGCGCCCATCTCCGGAACGCCGGGATTTGGCACCCGGTTTGGCTCCTCTGCCCCCGTCGAGGCAAGGCAGAGCTGTGGTGCTGCAGGCAGCACCGCGCTAGTCCCGCTGCCAGATCCCACGGTGCTGTCGGGTGTAAAATCGTTTGCTTCGCCCCCTCCCCAGCCCAGCCGGAGCCCTCCTGGCTGCAGCAGCTTTAAATAAGCCTCTGAGTGTCTCGCTAATCACCTTGGGCTGCTCTTCAGGCAGCGCTCGAGCATGGCTGGGACTGACAGAGGCTGTGCAGACTGTGCGTGGGGTTTGCGAGGACCATCCCCACCCTGGGGAGCCAGCGGGGTCCCCCCTTTTCCCTCTGTGAGCCCCCCAGGAGTCTCGGTTCCCAGGGCTGCGCTGTGCCTCAGTTTCCCTGCCGAAGCTGCTGGTACCAACCTGTGCATGACAGGTTGCTCCTGCCCGGGTTGGGCTCTGGGCAGACCGAGGCCAAAGGCTCATCAGCCCCCCAAGGGCAGGGGGGCTAAGCTCCCTCCTGGCACTGCTTAAAGCTGCTTAGGGGAATCAGATCGTGGGGATTTGTTTCCTAGAGCGCCCAGCTGGAGGGGTGCTGGCCAGCTCGGCTTGCCCACTGTGTCCTCAGGGGAGAGGCTGCCTGCCCACCCCTCCCGGTGAGCCCCCCCCCCACCTCCCTGGGACCCCCTCGCTGCCCTGCCGGCACCCCGAGCGATGCCCTGGTGGGTAGGGTCTGCTCGCACCCAAGGGGTCCCTGGAGCAAGGGGGGGGGTCTCCAGGCTTGGGGCTGCCGGTGCCGTGTCCCCCCTGCTCCCTACCCCCATTACTGTGATTACGGGGCTGTCGCAGCCACCGCGGCAAAGCGAATCGGACAGGGCAGCCGGGGAGCAAGTGAATCAGCGCAGCGCTGGAGGTGCCCCGGGCACCCCTGCGTTAGATGAGGCAAAACATACTGGGTTTGGGGTCCATACTGAGCCCCAGCACCAGCTCACCGGCACCATGAGGATGGGTCAAAGCACAACCATTCGCCCCACAGCACGACCGCAGCTACACTGTGCCCCAGCTGGGCACCAGCCCTGCCGAGAAGGATGAACTCCAGCCGTGGCATCCAACTCCTCACCTAAAACCACCCCCCAGCTCCAGCCAAGCTCCCCAAGCCCAGGGCAGGGCGGCTGGACTCCAGCACAGGGCTCAGGCCAGCAGTACCGCCGATGCCACCGGCACGGGTAACGTGGACAAGCCTGTTTACTTGCTTCCCCGCAAGACTGGGCACCCTGCGCACATGCAGACCCCATTAGCATTTATCCCCCATCCCGCTGACACATCCAAGTGCTGAGAGTGACATCTCCCACCCCTGGCATCCCGGCGCGGGGACAGCCCGTGGCCGGCGGTGGCATCAGCCGGTGGCCCCCAGCACGGCGGCAGCTCACCGTCCAGCCGCCCCCGTCGGTTGTCATGTCGCAGTAGACCTGGAAGCCGGAGGGATAGTGTGTGGGGAAGATGGAGTAAATCCCATCCTCTTGCTGTCCATTCGCATAGATGTCAAAGCAGTCTCGGGGCCGGGAGCCTGCAGCATGGCATTGGGATGGGGTGGGATGAGAGGAAAGCTGGTTAATTAATGATCTAATTTAATGTCTTGCCATTTCTTTCAGGCGCTCAACCTTGCTGCCAGCTCTAGTTGGCGGCTCAGTGCTGCCTTGCTCTTTGCCTCTTTTCTCCTCCGATGCTCAGGGCGAGCGGTGCCTGGGGGGATGCAGCCACCATGGGGACCACCCCCCCAGCAGCCGGCAGGGACCGACCCCATGTCCCCTTGTGATGGCAAGGGCAGGCTGGGACCCAGCTGGGGACGAGGGAGCCGATGCCCGGAGGCAGCTGCAGGCAGAGTATGGGCACGTGTTTGCAGCCCTGGGACGGTCTTACTCAGCTTCATCTTAACCAAATGATGATGAATGTGACTGTTTATTCTGAGTCCCATGCAGCGCTGCCGTCTGCACCCGAATGAAGGCGAACGGTCGCTTCTTGCTCTGCTTTTGCCCCAGCTACGTCTGCGTGGGGAACGGGTGGGTCTACCTCTCCCTCCTGCTCCATCTCCCCATCTCCTTGCCAGCCCCCCCACTGTATCAAATCCCTTCTCCAGGCTGGTTGTCTCCCCTCTTCTTAGGCAGAGACCTGCCAAGAGCAGCCCCAGGAGCATCCCTCTCCCCAGGGACCGACAGGGATGCCGTCTCACCGTTGGAGCAGCCCCGGGGCCGCGCTCCCCTGGCCGGCGCTCGCTGCAGGTCGGCCTTGAGCCGGGGCCGGGCACCGCCGCGTTCCTTCTGCAGCGTGTCCAGGACGTCGCTGACGGAGCTCACCAGCCGAGCCATGTTGGTCTGGCTCTCTGAGAGTAGCTGTGGGCAGGGGACACATGAGGGGACAAGGAATTGTGGTTAAATGTGGTTAAACCCCTTCCACGCCCCAGCCCCTCGATCACCCCGCCGTGAGGATGCTCTGCCCGCTCCCACGGCTCCCCAAGCACCCGCGGGCAGCAATGCTCCCTGCCGGGGTACGGGCTGGTGGGGACCAGGTGAGGGCATAAAAGCCACGGCAGATCCCATACTGCATCTCCAGTGCTTTTTGGCCTGGGGTCGGGGTCCAGATATCGCCTATTGCCACCGGGGTTGAGAAATCCCCGAACTTGGGTGCGTCGGTGCCGCCACCCCGTGGGATAAAGAGCATCTCTGGGCAAGGGACGGGATCGTGGAGGCGGCAGGAATAGCCGTGTCCTGAGAGAGCCGCCAGCTCTCCGCTGTCCCCCGAGGTGACCTGGACTGGGCGAGTGACATGGGGTGGCCGCGGCAAAGCAGCAGGATGGGGAGCGAAGCGAAGCAGTGGGGAATCAAGCAGCTCCGGCCGGAGGGAGATGAGCACCAGGAGGGACGGGCACGGAGCCGAGCATCCAGCTGTGCCCTGGGTCCTGCTACAATGCCCGGCAGACCCCCGGCATACCCAGGTAAGCATTTCAACACAGCTGATCAGCTGGGAAATTTTGGAGACTGTATATAAGGGGGGGGCTGATTGCTGCGTGAAGCGCCCTTGGGATGGTCCTGTGCTGTGCTCGGCTCTGCTCAGAGCTCCCAAACTGGACCTGGAGCCGGGAAAGCCACATCGTGGGAGGCTGCACGCTCGGCTCACTAGCACCGGGGCAGTTTGGCAGCGAGACACAGGCAGCTGATGAGCTGGAGCTGAAGTTGTGCTTCCTAACTTGCAGTTCCCAAGCAGCCGCCTTAAACCTCAGCTCCTTCTGCTGGAGGTCTTCCCTGGACAGCGTGGGCAGAGGCTGCAAACACCTATGCTCCTGGGGACACGGGGACAGGGGAGATCTGTCCCCAAGGAGCACTGTGCGGCATTCCCAGCCCCAGCTCACCTGGATGAGCCTGCCCTGCTCTCCCTGCAGGGCGCTGAGCTCCTGCCCCATGGCGCTGTGCCCCTTCTTGAGGCCGTCGCAGTCGGCGCGCAGCTGCACGGCGTGCGTCAGCAGCTTGGCCACCTCGTCCGCCACCGTGACCAGCAAGGCCTTCTGCTGGCTTTTGGTAGCCTTGGCCTCGGCATCGTGGTCGGTGACGGCGCGCAGCACGGAGGTCTGCAGCCCCTCCAGGCGCCCGAAGGTGCCCGCCGCGTCGGGGCAGTTGGGGTCGATGAAGATGTTGATGCGGGAGCTGTCGGCTTTCTCGATGGTGACCAGCGCGTTGGCTTCCTCGGGGTTGGTGCTGATGACGGGGGGGGATTCGGTGACGGGCGTGTGGTAGTGGTTCATGAAGAGGATGGCCCCTGTGACCGTCACTGCCAGGAGGACGGCCACCGAGAGCAGGACGGTGCACAGGATGTACCCGCAGCTCATCCTCTGCGGACAGAGACACAGACACCGTCGGGACCCATCCAGACGAACCCATCCCGCTCCCCTTCAACTGAGAGGTGGGTTCCAACCCTTACAGACTTTGGGGGGGGGGGGGGTGTCCAGCAACAAGGGAGGCGATGTTGGACATGGGGGTAGTGGCAGAGGAGGGGACGTGGGGACCCCGGGGAGCCCTGCGGTTTTGCCAGGGACACGGAGGCCACGGGCGAGCGCTCAGCGAGCAAAGCAGCTAAACCCGCCTGGGAGCCAGAGGTATGAAATAATAAAGAGAGCGAACGCGTGGCAGCCGCCTGCTCCCGCTGGCATGTTTTATTTAAGGTGGTGATACTCAGCTGGAGCAGCCCCAGCTCCCCGGGAGGTGCGTGCAGGGCTCCCTGCTGCCCCGGCCACAAATATGGGGAGAAAAAGGGAAAACACTCCCTGTGTCCCCCAGAGTGGGGACCGCGGGGAAAGCAAGGAGGCGAGGGCAGGCAGGGGCTGTCCCCAGCAGCAAGGGGAGGCTGTGGGTCGGTGCTGGGGCCCCGTCACCCTGAGCATCACGGGGATCTGCTCTGCACGGGACATCTCCCAGCTGGGGGGGGGGCAATGCATCCCCGTCCCCCTTGCACCCTCGCTGCCTGCTGGAGGGGAGCAGAGCTGGACCCAAAGCCCTCGGACCTGTCCCAGAGCCTCCCAGTGAGGGGGAGTCGCTGTGGGAAAGGTCTCCGACCCCCCCCGAGCCCCTCTGGCAGCTCCGCTGCCGCAGGGACCCATCGGCTCAGCCCACGGGAGCTGCTCCGTGCGCGCCAAAAGCCTTTTCTCCTTGCAAAGCGTGAAGTGCCGATGCCGACAACGCAGAGGGAGCGAGCTGCCACCCGGTCTCATCAGCCCGCCGTGCCCCCCGCCACCTCCCCTTCTCATTACACCTGCAGGACAGAGGTTGTGATTTTCCCCTGACCCCGGCCACGGCTGTCACAAGGAATTGCAGGGCTGCCAGAAAACTGCAGATTCGGAGAGACAAAGACTACTTTCCCCAGAAATGAGGAGAAAATTGCTGCATCTGCAAAGATTTCCCAGGCCCTGTCCCCTCCTGTGCACATCTATCTGGAGTGACACCTTCCTTCAAGCACCCTTCATTTCATTCACGCTCTCGCAACCATTTGCATTAAGGTGACCTCGGCTGCGGCGGGGCTGGCCGGCCAGGGGCCGGGGGGCTGGGAATGCCCCACCAGCCCCAGGGGATGCTCCGGGTTTCTCCCCCAGCCCATGGAGTGAAGCTGGAGATGGAAACGGCACTGGGCTGAATGGGAAGCCACCCTGCAGGGGGGGGACCTCCGAAAAGAGGCAGCCCCAGGCTCAGCCCCTCGGTGTGCATTAAAAGGAGATGTCAAAGGCAGTATGGGGAGCTTTCGGCAAGCAGAGGGTCGAGGAGTTTGTCCTGTGTTTGTAGACATGGAGCCCCGGCTCGGGGGCATGAGGGGCACCCTGGAGCAGCAGGACGGTGGCAGATGGAGGTGGGAGTTTCCCATCGCTGACACCCTCACGTGGACACCTGGGACCTGGGCTCGACCTGACCCCTCAGCACCCAGCGAGCGCAGAAGTGACAGGAGCGGTTTGGGATCCGCGGGGCGAGCAGGGACCACGTCCCCGCATCCGACCCGGCTATCGCAGCACCTTCAGCTCCACGGATCTGCGCCCTCCCATCCTGCGCGCTGCTGGTCCCCACCACACTGATGTCCCCAGCTCAAAACGTGCCTGCTGGGACACGCAGATGGGCTGCAATGGCCGAGGGACCCATCAGCATTGAGGGTTTCAGGAGCAGAGCCGCGCACGGCCGATGCTCCGTTTCCCACAGCCGCACAAATGCCAACTGGGCTTCAACACACTAAAATCCTGCAGCTCTGCCCGGGAGCTGCATCCAGCAGTTTTCCAGCCTTCGAGCCCCAACATCGCTGCCCTCCCACCAGCACCGAGAACTGGGGCAAGAACCGGGGGCCGATCCCCTTCGCAAGTGCCCCCCTCTGCTTGCGACCGCAAGATCCTGAGTGGTGGCAGCTTTACGAGTCCCACAGCATTTTGCTGGCAGGTTGTGTTACCTGGCAACCTGCAGTGGGGAGACCAGGGAAACACTCAGCCAGCGGCACCAGCAACGCTCCAAACTGGGGTGTGGGTCCCCCCAAACCCCCCCAGCACAGCAGCACTGCAGCTGCATGCCCAGCTCCCAGGATGGGACCCTGCAGATGCCTCTGCTGCACGTTCCTGCCCCACCATGGCCATGGCCCTCATGGCTCCAAGGGTTTCTGCTGTCCGTCGCGTGGCCTTGGGCTCCTGGATCTTCTTGCCAAGGCTTTCAGGCAGGACATCCCCCTGCCTCAGTTCTTGATGTGCCCCTGGGGACGTCCATCAGGCTGGAGGTCCCCATGGCTCCAAATCACTCCTTCCTAAGGAAAGCAGAAGCTGGGAGGCTGGGAGGTGCTCGGGATGAGAAAGCTTCATTTGCAAACCTGCTCTGGAGCTGGGACTGGAGCTCGGGAGGGAGCCCCAGGCAGGAACTGAGGCACTGTTGCCTTTCCAGTGCAAAGCTGAGCGGGGCTCTCCATGCCCTGCGCTGGCTCAGGCAGTATCTCTGTGCTTGGCCACCGTGGCCCGTGGGGGCCGGGTCCTCGGTGCCCCAGCCACGCCACGTGAGCACCCTGCGGGCTGCCCTGCACCCTGGGACTGTGGGTCCCCGCCACCCCAGTGCCCATCATCCCCCCCACCGAGCATCCCCCAGCCTCCTCTGCCAGCCGGACAGGCGAGCGGCTGTGCTGGGTGCGGGAGACAGCAGCTCCGGCACCCACAGCTTGCGGGGAGGGAAGGACAAGAGCTGGCTTGTCCCTGGGGCAGCCGGAGCAGAGCCGGAGGTGGACTGACCCCCAGGGAGCACGGATGGAGAGCGATGGTGGGAGAAGCTGAGTTCTGCCGTGGGAGACGCTCCTCAAGGAGGAGGTGCCCTTTGCTCCTGCCAAAGCCGCTGCTCTTTGCCGGCTCGCCAGGCAAGCTCTGCGCTGTGGGATGGTGGGCAGCGATCGCAGGCAGCCCCGGGTGCTCTCCCCCCTGAGCCGTGCCCTCAGCCAGGTACGAACCAGCACCCCGGTTGTGCTTCTGAGGCAGGCGGACACTGTGGTTTGCGTTGCCCAGGCTCAATTGCTGGAGCAAACTTTAGTCCCGGTACCCCCACCTTACTGCCAGGGTCCACCCAGCCTTGAAGGAGCCCCAGGGCAGCAGGGGCCGGTCCCCTGCCCCCCCCCCAAGCCACTGCTCACTCCAGAGCTGCCCAAGCGGTTCATTTTACATCCCAGCCGCTCACCCCTGTCCCTCTCCACCCTCCCTGCCTGTCCAGCTCTGCTGCCGCTCAGCTTCGCGCAGGGCTGCAGCCCCCGTCCCTGCTCGCCGTGGGGCAGGGGCTGTACCCCAGCCACCCCCCCCCCCGCACCCTGCTGCTCCCCGTGCCCTCCCGGAGCCTAACGCCGCACTTCGCTCCCTCCCTGCAGGCACGGAGGCAGATGAACCGAATCCCACTCCCGTTACCTGTTCTCCTCCGTCATCCAAAGCCTGCCTGCTACCGCTCCTACAGCACGGCGCGCTTTGCGGCTCAGGGAGAGGAGAGGAGAGGGCTGGGGAGTGCACCGGAGCCGGCTCCATGGGTGAGCACGCAGGTGAGCTGGGACGGGTTTCTACTGGAGCTTTTGGGAGCTGGGAGCCCAGCACCAGCTGCACAGCACACTCCGTACCTCCTTCGCAACCCCCTGCATGAACCACCAGCTCTAGGCTGTGTTGTCCAGCCCCGTACGGGTAGTTGGGGCTGGATCCATCCTGCCCAGCTCATCCTTGGGGCCATGGGGGGGGTATAAAGCCGCACGGCTAGCGGCAGCCTGGCTCCAGCCGGACGGCACCGCTCGGACCCCCGTGTGGAGGGGCTGCGTGCCAGGGAGGCAGCTTTGCCGGGAAGGGGAGAGGAGAGCGAGGTTTCTCTCTCAGGGGGGTTTGGGGCCTCCCGTGCCTCTCGGCGAGGGAGCCGTTCGGCATGGATGGGCTAACCGGGAAGAAAAGGGCTCAGAGAAGGGTGTGCAGAAGGGAGAAGTCAGGCAGAAGTCCCTTTCCTGCATTGCTGCGGGTGGAAGGAGGACAGGGACGTGGCAGATATGGGGGGCAAGGGGGTCTCACAGCCGGGTCCAGCTGCTCCCCCCCCTCCATCCTCGCCCAGTGCCGGGATGCAGAGGAAGGGCAGGCGCTGCCAGCTCTTGGCTCCTTCCCTTGACTCACAACCTCCATCGGAGACTCGCTTTTCCCCCCCCAGCTCTTCCCAGGAACGCTTGCCCATATACTCCGCACTCCTTCCCTCCCTGCCTGCACTCTGGGTGCAGGCAGGGCGGCCGCATGCCCCCGCCACGCAGCCATGCCTGCTCTTCCCTACCTGCTCCCTCGTACTCGGTGGCCGAAGGCCGGGCAGCTGCCCGTTATTACCTGCTGGTTACGCTGGGCTGGAAGAAGCCGGCACACGTGCGGCGGGTTGTGCAAACAGGCTCCGGCACGTGCCGGATTCCCCGCGCGTCGCCGCAGGCTTTGCCACCGCTTCGCCGCACCCCGCCGCAACGCCGGCCTCTCCCCCCCAAAAAAACCGGGGGGGGGTCCTGGAGGTTAAGAGAGGGCCAGGCAGCCGGGAGTCCCCGAACCAAGAGGAATGGCTCTCTGGCTGCAGCAGGGAGCTGAGATGCCAAATCCCTTTTAAAGGGTTATTTAAGCAGTTTAAAACGTGCAGCGGTTCATCGGAGGTGTGCGTGGCAGCCCCGGAGCATTGCCCGCTGCCTGGCCGAGGGGCAGCCCTGGCACTTGGGGCTGAGGGGACGACTGGCTGCTAATAAATAAACTCAATAATTCGAGGGGGGGGGGTGAGGAGAGGCAGCCCGGGGGGCTCCGCACGGAGTCGGGGGGGGGGGGGAGCCGCTCACCCCGCCGGGCTGCACCGGGAGAAAAGCTCGTTGCGGGCAACGGGGGGGGGGGGGGGGAGGCTTCGTTGGGACCCCCCGGGCTGGCTCCTGCCCCGCTGCCCCCCCCCCATACCCCCCCCCTCCGCCCCGTACCTGCGATTTCTCCTGCTGCCCGTCCTCAAGTTGGGAGGCTCCTCCCATGGTTTTCCAGCGCTCGTTCCCCATCGCGCCTCCAACTTCCAACCTAAGTGCCCAGACCCCCCCTTCCCCTTTCCCCAGACACCCCCCCCCCCCCACCACTATTCCTTCCCGGCAGCGCAGCCCCCGGCCCGCCCGCTCTGCCCGGCTGGCCGCGGCGGGAGGACGGGAGGCGGCGGCGGCGGCGGCGGCGGCGGCGGAGGAGGAGGAGGAGGAGGAGGGAGGAAGAGGAGGGAGGGAGGACACGGGTACGGACATGGGGGTGGATCTTCCCTCCCCGCCCGCCCCGCTCTCCCCCCCCCCCCCCCCGGGGCTCCCCCCGGCCCCGCTCCGGGCCCCTGCGCCCCCCCCGGCCGCTACAGCGGCTGCGGAGTCATTTCGGATCCGACACCCCCCCCCCCCCCCCCCGCCCCGGGGCTCGGCAGCTGCCCAGATGTGGCAGCACAGCTGGAGGAGCGGCATTAGGTAAGGCGGGGGTTGGTGGCAGCCGGTCCAGGGGTGTTACGGGGGGGGGGGGCCGAGGGGCAGGTGTGGGGGGGTGGATGCCCCAGAGACCAGCTCACCCCCTTTCCAAAGCTACGGTCCCCAGTTCAGCACCACATGCTGATGGGGTTCAGTCCCACCCGTGGGCATGGTGCTGGGCAGAGAAAGGGGGGACATTGGCATCGGCCCCCCCCAAACCTTTGTGCCCAAGGGTAGCCGAAGTGCTGGGGGGCCTCTTAGCAAAACCCAGCGCATGGTGGAAAGCTGCTGCTGGCTGGGGGGGGGCGGAGGCAGTGGCTGGACCCCCCCAGCACACGGGGTGCCACCGATACCCGCTGGAGCATCACTTGCCCAAACGCCGGCGTTCCCAGCCCAAAGCAGCCGTGCTGGCCTTGCGTGCCACCAGCTCCCGCGCAGCAGTCCCTCCCCGGCCTGATTTACCGCCACCTCTCCGGGCGTGGATGTGGTTTTTCTTTACCGTACCTTTGCGGCACCTGCCTTAAATCTTTTATTTGCCGCTTGTCTGACCTGCAGGCAGGAGCGTTGCTAAGAGGTTCAGAGGAGCGTCGTGAGAACAGCGATGGCTCAGCCCTGCGTTAATCCAGCTGCGGGGAGGCTGGGTTCTCTCTCCATGCCAAGAAGCCCCTGGGAAAACTCCCGGGGGGTCCCTGCAGCCCCTCCGCACGCTCCCCCTCCTGCAGCACAGGGCTGTCCCTTGGGCAGGTGGCCCAACGGGGCTGCTCCGACCCTCCCTGGGTTTCTGTTCCCGGAGCTCAGCCGCAGTTGGGATCCCCCAGCAGCTCCCGTGCGGCTTTGCAGGGGTGGGGGGGCTGCCTCCCCGCAGCAGCATACAAGGCGCAGGGGCGGTAAGTTGTGTGTGCTGGGGGCCAGGGGTCCAAGTGGCTTCTCTCCAGGACACACACCCAGTTTTGGGAAGAGTTGGATGCGTGCCGGGCCAGCAAACGGTGCCAAAGGGCTCTCTGGGGCGGGGAGGGAAGCACAGCCGTCAGCTTGAGCAGTCGGTACCCGTGTGTGTGTGTGTGTGTGTGTGTGTGTGTGTGTGTGTGTGTTGTCTCCCAGCCAGGTGCAAATCCTGCCTTTGGCTGCGGCGATGTTGTGTGGATTTACCGGGCGATGCTCATGGCTGGCAGCCCAGTTCCTTCCCCACGGGCGGTTTTCAAGGACTTCCCTTTACAGCTGAGACCGTCCAACTCATTCCACCGGTGGGGTGTTTGGCGTGACCGCACCGGCCGGGCTCAGCCCCTGCACCGCTCGGCCATTCTGGAAGCAGGTGCCCGGGAGACTGTTTTAGCTGAACTCCAAACAATAAAAACTTATCATTAAAAAGAAATGTATCTTGGCTTCATGTGGCCTGGCAGCGCGGGGAGGAGTGATTCAGTGGCTTGTCAGCCCTGGGTGTTAGGCATGCCGAGCTGCACAACTGGACACTCTCCAAGTCCAGCAACTCATTTTCTGCAGATGGAGCCGGGACCGTGCAGCGGGGCTGACGTTTAATTTGCAATCCAACATACCTTGACATAATCCACAGCCGAATCGCGAAGGCTGGCGCAGGACGGGATGCTTGGGAGCTCACCGGGCAGGGGTACGTAAGCGGGACTGGGATGCCCCTGCTGCACCTTGACACTGGGGTGCCCCGTGAGGGTGCGGGTGCAGGATCCGGCTCGGCGGCTCCCAGCGCCATTCCCCAGGCCGGTGCGTGGCTCTCTGAGCCGTGGCAATATGCGGTGGTGAGCGGGACGGAGGGTGCCTGCCTGGCGGAGGAGGCCGTGTTTCTGGGAGCCTGAGCGATGCTCAAGGGTGAACCGTGCCCGTGGACGCTGCTCAGGCAGGCCAGGGGCCGGCGGGGACGCTGGTCTGGCTCATCACTGACTCGTGCCAAGCCACGTCACCCCGTGTCACCCGTCATGGGGTCTGGCTGTAGTTGCAATGCTGGGGACACGGGAAGGGACGTCCCTGGCCGGCTGCGCCCCATGGCTCCAGCCCTGCCACCCTCGGTGGCCCTATGGCTCTGGATCCAGCCCCAGGGGTTGTGCCAGAAGGCGTCGGGTGCTCAGGGTGCAGCCACGCACCCAAGGACTTGGGCACACACCGTGGCCGGGCACCGTTGGGTACGGGCCCCCCCTCCGGGGGCTGACAGCGGCTCGGCTGGGTGGGGATGGGGTTTCTGCCAGCAGATCGATAGGCAGACGGAGGGGATGATTCATGTCTCAGGCTGTGGCCCGAGGGCAAAAACGGGAGAGAGGTTTGATGTGAGGATGCGGGCAGGCCGCTGCGGCTGCTGCAGCGGGTCCTGCCGGGAGCTGCGGCTCCTGGCAGCGTTTCCCCTCCCTGAGCCGACTCTGCCCACGCTGCCGGGGGGTCCTGGCTTGGCCTGGGGGCAGAAAACAACTGAAGCAACATGAGATCAGACCCATGCAATAAAACGAGTCTTTTTTAAAAAACTTCAGATGCTATCTTCTATTTTGGGGTCCAAGACAGTGAGCAGCGGTAGCGATGGGCAACGCCTGGGCTCGGGTCGGCTCCGTGCCCCCTGCGGGGATGGGACCCTCTGGGGAGCAGGACATCACGAGAACAGGACTCAGTGACACTTTATCCCCCCTCGTCGTGTTCAGCCAGCACTTGGTCTGCGTCCCCAGGATATTACGGGGCCAGAGCTGGCGAGGGGACCCGTGTCCCATGGGTCCAATCCTGCAGGTTTCCAGGCCCCGGTGAGGGGCTGTGCAGGGCAGAACAGCTCCATTATTTACCGTCTGAGATGCGGAGTGGGGATGGGGATGGGGGAAAGGCTGATGGGGGGGGGGAACGGGACCAACCCCTCCCCGAGGAACAGCGTGCGCTTTCCTTGGCAGGGTGCCACCGGAGGCAGAGAGCCGTCGCTGTGCACACACGGCGTCAGACATCATCATCATATTAATAATGAAAGGGCAGCTCCTTCAAAGCTCTTCGCCCCTGCGCCGGCGAGAGCGCAGAATGCAGAGGAGGTGCGTGAGCTTCATCCCAAGCAGCTGCAGGGAGAGCGGTTGCGATGCCCGGCCGGCCGGTCCTCTGCCGGGCCGCTGACCTGGGGTGACAAAAACATGCCAGGTCTCCCCCTCCCCGCTCACTCTCCCTGCCGGGAGTTTGGCTGCAGGGGAGTCCCTGCGTGAGAGCGGGGCAGCCCGCAGTGTCCCCCAGGTCCTGTCCCCATCGCTGCCCTGTGCAGGGTCCCCCGTCCCCCTGTCTGGTGGGGAAGAGCCATTTCGGCTGGCGGGGAAAGAGCATCTCTTGCAAGGGCAGAGCACTCTGTCCATCATTTAGTGACGCCGCTCCTCACTGTGCCAGGGCCTTTTCTTTCCACCGAAGGAATCGATAGCTCAGACAATGAGACAAACTACCTGCAAAGAAGTCTTGGGCTTCAGCCAAAAGTGGGTCCTTGGCAGCAGCTGCCGGGACATCTCTTCTGCTCATCCCTGCGCAAGACCTTTGGGTTTCCAAAAAACCTTCTTTAAACGCTGCCCTTTTGTCCAGAGCATCCCTGAACCTGATCGCTCTTTGTGAGGGTCTCAGCAGGACCAGACCAGGGGCTGAGCATCTCTTCACCTCTCTTCTCCCTGCCAAAACCCCTCCACCTTTTGCCCCGCTCGGGTGGCTGGAGCCCAGAGGGTTTTGCTGCAGATGCCCCGATCCGGGGAGGAAGGAGTGAAACCCCCCGTGCCAGGTGGAGGTGGAGCACCCCATGCCCACCCCGTGCCCACCCTGCACCCATCCCATGCCCACGTCCTCTCCCTGGCACCAAGTGTGTTTCGAAGGGTTGTACCCCGGTGCTGGGGGGATCCTGCTGTGTCCCCCCCCGCCAGCCCTTCCTGCCCAGCCCTTTCTCAGGCTTTTTTTTTTTCCTCATTCCAAACACAACAAAACCCCCAAATCCTCCACAACTGAGAAATCTCTTTTTGTTCCTCTTTTCCCTTTGCTTTCTGCCGCGGCAGAGTATCGATTGGAGCTGATGTGCTGTAATCCGCTGTTTCTGTGAAAAGTTGGCATCCTGGAGTCCCTGGAGGGGCCGGATCCTGCCCCAGCGTGGGACTTGCTCCTCTGCCGGGCTTGGGGTGCAGCGGGAAGGCTGCGTGTCCCCCCATCCCATCCCTGCAAAGCCGGGGGCTAAATGCTTGCTAGGAGGGATGGTGCGGGGTGGGAAAAGGCGCTGGTTTGGAGCAGAGCCAGGTCAGATCCTGCTGGGATGGATGTCCAGAGTGCCGGGCACCCGAAGGAGCTCTCCTGTCTCCCTGGCAGGACAGGGGACGGTGGCACAGGAGGACATCGGAGCCGATGAGAGGGGCTGGCTTGGGGTTCAGTGGGGGCTCTACAGAGAGGAGCGATTCAGCTTCCCGGCAGGCAAGGAAGGCTGCGGAGAGCAGGGGCTGGCCCCGGCCTGAAAGGGGTTCAATACGGGCTGCACGGCCAGCTCTGCGGGGCAGGACCCCAGCCGGAGACCCCCGCTGACCCACACTCTGCGCCTGCAGCCCCCCGTGTGTCCCCCTGCCCCGCTCCACCGCCCCGCCGCTCCATCCGTACTTAATGACGGCAAATGGACCGGAGCTCTGGAAAGCAAGGGGCGGGGGAAAAAAAAAAACAACCAAAAAACCTCCAAAAATCACAGGCAAGATTTTAATTTAAAACCTTTTCCTGCATGAAGAGCAACAGCCCGGGCCATCTGGAAGAGCATATGCAGGTGAGCGGAAGGCAGCAGTGCCTCCCCCAGCTCCCTCGCTATCAGCAGCCCCCTGAAAGGGTTTTCGGCTCGTAAAAACTAACCCCGGTGGGCAGCTGGGCACCCCAATCCCAGCCGGCAGCCTGGAAGAGCCCCGGTTTTCCCTCCCGAGCTACCAAGACCTCTCTGTTTAATTCTTATATTTGCAGAAAAGTGATTACGAATCCCAACGCAAACTGCAATAGGGGCCGAGTTTATTGCAAAAGATTAATTTAGCGGTTTAATTGAAACTGCAGGAACAGGATGGGAAAGCAGCCCTCCGGCTGGGAGGAGAAGGGTCAGCCCTGCTCAGCCCTACCCACATCCACCCCTAACCCCCAGCAATCAATGAAACCCAAATTAGCAGATTTACTGTCAGAGGACTCCTCCATTGGCTGAGCATCACATCCAGCATCCTAAAACCCCAAGTCTCCTAGCAACTTCCCCAGCACTGCCTCTGCCCACCCGTTAACCCCTTCTCCGGAGCCCCCCGCACCTCACGCAGCACCCCGTGCTTCAAAGGCGTCGCTGCCACACCGGGCGCGAGCAGGGGTTTTATGCAGCGAATAAATCTGCGGTGGTACCTGAAGGATGCTCGTGCTGCTCGGCCAGGCGGGCGAGCCGAACCCAGCTGGTTAGTGAAGACTCGGAGTTTTTTTATTCTGGGTGGCACAGAGAAATCCGCAGGTTTATGTATTGATGGCAGAGTTTTGGTTTCTAAATGTCACGGTAGTTTGGAAGGTTTCATCCTCCTGACTTGTGGAGGTGCTGGGAAAAGGTCAGGGAAACCCCAAATCATGGCTAGCCCGCAAAGCTCCCGCCTGGCATCGGCATCGGGAGAGGTGGAGCACGAGCCAGCCTCTTCCTCCAATTTCAGTATTAAATCAATTATACCGGTTCTTTGGGAAGTGGCTGAAGAGTGCTGAAGTCGGTCTCCTAACCTCCTCAGAAATGAAAATGTCCTTGAAAGTGTAAAATCGCAGCAGGACACGGCGTGATGCCCAGGCCCGGGCTGGAGGGTGTGATGCTGCTCCGTGATGGTTGTTATTTCAGTTCAGACATCCAATACTTCCCTGGTCTTGCCTTTAGAGATCAGAAGGCTGAAAACAAGGATTGGAAAAAATAGTGGTTTTGTTTGTTGAAAAATAACAGTTGACATGAAAAAAAAAAACCCAGTCTTTTTTTTTAAAAAAAACTGTCTTAATATTCGTAGGCTAGGAAATATGTCCAAAGATCATGTGCCACTGAAAAGGATAAATCACTTCTCTTACTTTAATGTGCTTTGTTGGGCTTTATCTGAAATGTAGTCATAAAATTACCAAATTAAAATTTTAAACGGGGGGGGGGGGGGGAATATCTGGAGGGTTTGTTGCTGCTTCTATTTTCTTATTGCCAAATAAAATACAATTAAAGCAACATTTTATATGCCAGCCAGCATAGCTAACATTGGTTTTCTGACGGCACTTTTTTCTGTCAGCCAATGAAAATAAATGATGCAGGATTACCAGCGAGCATCCAGCCTCTGTGGCTGGAGGGGGATTCGGAGCAGCAGGCATTCGAGTACGAAACAGAGGGATTTTAGTCCCGCTGTAAGTGGAAATCTCTGGAGACTTTACCCACAGAGCTCTCTGCCGCCGCCTGGAGCGATGCTTTGCCTTTGCTGCTCTCCCAGTTCCCACCAGTGCTTCCCAGTCCAACCCAGCCCATGGCACAGCCCCTGTCTGGGGGTGGTAAATTACCTCAGGACCCCCCAACATTTTTGGGGTGGCCCCGGTCAGACCAGCGTGGGTCCAGTCTCCCATGGGGCTCGCTCCTGTGCCGGGGGCTGCCGGCGGCTCAGCTGCTGACTGCACCAAAATCCCCGTGGTAATTGGATGAGGGCACTGGTTTCCATAAGACTATTAAATCAGAGCCCCAGCCCCGATCCGGGGCAACACGCTTGAGAATATAAAGACACGGTAGATCGCATTACAGGGGGGTGGTTATTTCTCCTGCTTTAAAGTCAAAGTTATCACAACAACTTCCTATTTGTCAGAGTCTGTTGGACCATCTCTTATCGACGGGAGGGAGAGGAAGGGGGGGCGGCTGTCCCTGCGGAGGGGCAGCCCCCAGCAGAGGGGCTGAGCACTCACAGCTCATCACAGCGATGGGCTGCAGGTGCTCAGCACCTCTCGGGAAAGAGCCCGGAGGGTGGTCGCAACCACGGACTGATGTGGCAACACTGACGCAGGTGCTGCGGCATTACGAAGGTCCCGGGGGCTTTGCGGGCGGGAGCTCGCTGCCGCCGTCCTGAGCTCGCTCCTGTCTCCCAGCGGGACCGATACGGGGAGTCACTTATCAAATGAGGGGGCTCCAGCACCCTCCCAGTTATCGGTTTAGCCGGGTCTCCAGTTGGGGTGACCATCTGGTGGCATCTGCTGCTGTTCAGGTGTCACCCACCCTCCTGGTGAAGGGGATGCTCAGGGCACCTCACGGAGGGGGTACCCAGGGGACGTGTCCAGGGACGCAGCACAGAGTTAAGGGCAGCCATGCCAGGCACATCCCATGGCTCCTGCCATGGTGGGGACAGACGGGTGGATGGATGGATGGATGGATGGACAGATGGATGGATGGATGAACCTCTTCCCACCCACAGCAGGGAGGCAGGGGAGGACAGACAGACAGATGCACCTCGTTAGCCAACAAGGTGGCCTCAGGTGATGCTAACAAGCCCATTAAGGGGGGGGTTAATCAGGGGAGGCCACGGGCTAGCAGGAAGGCTGCCAGTTTTATCTGAGATGCTGCTTTTGGGCTGGGAGAGTCTAAGCTCCTGCTCGTTAATTAGAAAGGCTTCGAGGAGGTTTGTACTGGTTGGCCTCACTTGTGAGCAGCCGTAATATGATGAGCGATTAGGGACTCTGAAGCTTTTTAGCAGGTATCATTAAGCTACTGATGAGCTCAGGCGGGGAAAGGGCCTTTTTGGCTGTGCCTAAAATCGCCTGGTCCTGCGCTGATCTGGCTCTTCCTCATTTCGTGGTCCCCGACCTCCTGAGCCCTGAGGAGACGGGTGAAGCGTGTGTCCTGGGGACAACGATGGCTCGGCTGTCACCCTGTGTCCTTGGGCTGGGTCAGATCTGGTGTTCTTCAGCTCAGCGGTGAGATGATGAGCTTGTGGTCATGCATGACTGAAGCTGGGATGTCCCTATTTTCACTGTCTGCCAGGTACTGAGAAAATTTGGGGATGATTAGCTCTGAAAAGTTGGGTTCCAGACTATTTGTGCATCGGGGGAGAGGATGGTGATGCTTGTTCTGGCAATTGCTTTGGGAGCATCTTGCCCCCAGAGAGCTCATTTCCCAGTTATGGGGTTTCCCCACTTGTCTGGGCGCTGATGGTGAAGCCTTCTTGCTCAGGGGACGTCCTCTCGAGGGGCAATGTCCCTGTCCCACCCTGCTCTTGCCCCCCTGAGGCCCCCAAGGGCTGGCGCAAGACAGGGAGCAAAATCTGCTGGATTTTCTCTGCCTTCCCTCATCTTCTCCTGTCTGCCTTGGCAAAACTTCACGCAGCTCAGCAGCATCCTGCCCCATCATGGTCTGGTTGGCATCGCTAGCGCTGTATTTATGGCAGTGTTAATTAAATACTTTTTGCAATCAGTGCCGCACATGACCCCGCTCCCGGAGCCGGGGTTGGGCTGTAATGTGCCATCACCGAGCAAGAACATGACTGCCACCATCCTGGGGAATTTCTAATAGAGATTTACTCATCCCAGGCCTCCCATTTCTCCATTTCATGACATTTTGCAAAGTTCAGGTTTACAAAATAAGCCAGCGCACAGAAGAGATGCTCCAGACGTTATTTACACTGCACGTGCCATTTCCCACTCAATGGGGTCTTCACCCTGGGGTGAGCAGAACCGAGGGGGGGGGGCTGCCAGCTGCCCTCTCCTGGGCTGGTCCCCTCTGCCCAAGGGGCCACCGCTTTTGATGAGGACCACCCCATCACCCTGCCGCAAAGCCCAAAGATCTCTGCTCCTCACATGCCTCTGCGTGCCGGGAGAGCGGTGCAGCGCCGTGGCTGCGCTGATTAAAATGCTCGTGGCGTTGTGTGGCTGAACCTGCCTCTAATCCTCGCTCCGGTCCCGGGGCGAGGGATGGGGTGGGAGTGGGAGAGAGGGAGCGGGTACGGCCACTGCCTTGGAGGGGCCAGGCAGGGCAGGAAGGTAGGGCTGCTGCAGTTTCAAAGGGGTAATTTGGGATGCTCGGCTGCTCTGCTTTTAAAAATAAGCCTGGGCTGAGAGCTGGCGGGGAGCGTGGGTGTGGAGGCAGCAGGCTGCTAGCAGAATCCCGTTAGCGTGCGACAGCCGGCCCTGGAGACTCGCCCCTCCTGGCACGGAGATGCACTGGCACAAAGTGGTACCCGGTGCCTTTCTGATCTCCTCCCATTTAACCCGTGCCCAGCTCCCGCAGGCTTTGGTGGTGGGACCTGGGGCAAACCGCCAAGCTGGATGGCAAAAACTCCTTCTCCTCCTCTTCCCCAGGATGGGGCTGGCCAAGGGACACCTCTTCTTCCCCAGCACTACAGCAAGGGCACCTCATCCCTTCTGGGGAAGGTTCTGCTGGAAACCAAGCGTGCGTCCATCTCGCAGTACTGGCCCGGGGTGCAGCCGGAGTCAGGGGTACCGACCCGACTCCCACCCCAGCCCCATGGGATGGGGCCACCTTCAGCCTCACGGGTGCTGGAGGCAGGCAAGCAGGTGGTAGCACCCGGTCCCACGGCCAAGCACCCTGCCGAAACCTGGCCGTGCTGCCGAAACCTGGCCGTGCTGCCGGCTGTGAGCTGGGCTACAGGAGACGGGGGCTGTGGGCTCTGGCACACCTCGCTCCGGCCCTGTGCCTGCCTTGTCAGGTCTGATCAGGAGGAGGATCAGTCGGCCCTGCGCTCTCTCTCCAGATTTAATTAACAGGCCTTTCATCTGTACCCTGAAGGAATCTGCTATCTTCTGTCTTCTTAATTAACGTTCATTAAGCAAATCAGAAGAACGTTTTCCCCTCACCGCCTCCATGGCTCTTAACCCTTGCCGGGTGCCAGGTCCATGCCGGGGCAGGAGAAGGCTCCTGGGCTGTGACGGCAGGTTGGGGTGTCATCACAGCCTTGGTCACCCCGTCTCCACCGCGCTTGGACCAAAGTCCTGGGGCAGCGGGTGAAGTCTCCCCAGGTACAGAGGACTTCAGCTGAGGCTGGACCCCACTATACCGGTGGGACTGGGAGAAAAAGCCCAGCTCTGATTGCTCTTATGGACACCCTTGTTCAAGCTCGTCCATGTCCCTGAAAGACAAGGGGTTTCCCGTAACCAGCATCAGCTCTTCATCCCGTCCAGGGGTGAAGCTCACCCATGGCAAGGTGATGTATCTGCGTGCAAAGATTTCGCCGTGAGAAGGCACCGTCCAAACCTGGTAGGCATTGCAGTGCAGGAAAAATGTGTCCAGTGCCTTGTTCTCAGAGAAAAGGGGATTATTTGGGGCTACTTCTGCCCTTCTCTTGTGGAGTGACGTTAGTTGTGATGGGGTTTTCCCTCACTGGACAGTCGTGGGGGACAGGTTTGGGCCAAAGCCCTTGGCTGATCTGCCTCCACCTGCGGGCCACGTCAGGGTGGTTGCCAGTCTCCAGGACTGGGGGTGTATGTGTGCAGAGATGGGGTCTCCCACCTCCCCAGTTTGCCCTCAGAGATGACCCAGGGAAACCTGACCGGAGGGAATTGCTGTGCATGGGAGAGGAACTGAGCTTTTCCAGCCAGCCTTCAGTCCGAGTCACCAGCAGCAGCCGGTCCCAGAGCAGTGCCAGACCATGAGCCAGGGCTGGATCCTGCCCGGAGCACCCATCCCATGCACCGCAAGTGTCAGGCATCTCCTTGGGCAGGCAAAGGCTTGGGTCCAGCACCTGGCAGGAGCCTGGTGAGGGGCTCAGCCAGCCTGGGGTGCAGCTGAATCGTTTTGGGGACATGCAGCTCCCACACCAGCTGGAGCATCCCCACTGCTGTGCACAGCGGTGTCACCGCCGATTCCCGTCAAGCTCTGGCCCCGTGGGCCATCCCCCCACGCTGGGTGGGCGATGCTGGACGAGGAGGTGGGTTCGGGATACTCATCGGCTTTGCTCAAATCCACTGTGCATCCCCTCAGCAGCCACCGAGCCCTGGTTGCGTGGTCTCATCGCTTTCTAATGTGGACCCCTCTGCAAGAGGGGATGGGCCGGGCAGGGAAAACATCTCCTGGGTTTGTGTAACATCCCAAGGAGGAGGTGGCAAACCCATGACACAAGAGACCCTCTCCTGCTCAGAGCTTGCAGCCTCAATAGCAAGGGAAAAGCAAAACACCCGGAAAACCTCATCCCCGCAGGATCCAAATCCCTTCAAAACAGGTTGTGGAGATGCGCAGGGCAATTATTGAGCTGAAAACCTTCTCTTTCTCCCTGAAGGTTGGCAGTGGGTTTGCCACTGGCCTCCCGCTCCCAGGCAGCTGATGCACAGCTCCTCGGTGCTGGGAAATTCACCCTTCCCAGCGGAGCTGGCTCCGGCTGTCAGAGCCCGGGTCAATATATGGTAATGGGGCTTTGAAACGGTGCTGCTGTGGGAGCCGCTGCTGAAGACTCTGATTCACTGCTTCCCTCCGGTGCTTTCTCCCCGCAGTGTGTATGGAGAAGGAGAATAAAATAAATAAGAGTAGAAGGGGAGGGGAGGAAGGGAGCTTAAATTATAAATGAGGGCTAAGTTTCCAGGGCTCCTGTGGGCAGCTCAGCTGAGCAGTGGGGGGGGGCAGAGGCAGCATTCCCCTATGCACCCCACTTTTGCAAACATATCCCCTGTGGAGTGGGGGTCAGGATCTGCCCAGGGGTACGGCACTGTGCCAGCCTGCCTCTCTCCCCATTTGCTGTCACCCTCCTGTCCCCGTGGGTCAAATCTGGAGGGTCTCACAGTCCTGAGGGGGATCCCCTCTGGCACAGACTATCTTTAGCATTAACTGTGAAGCTGCTAATGAAGTTTGGCGACGATCTGGTTTTGCCATCCCATGGAGATGCCTCCACAGGGATGTGCCCTCGCCCTGGTTCAGGGGAATGGGCTGCCCCAAGGCAGCAGGCAGGGATGGGACCCCCACTCGTGGGTGCTGGTGGGGAGGCATGGGGGGTGTCACAGACCCACAACCCAGCCAGGTTGGTGTCAGTGGGGGAGCACTGGGATTCCCACAAATCAGTATGGGGGGAGAAGAGGGTGCTGGGTCTGCTCCAAAGCCTTTCCCCCACCCTCTCTTGATTTTAGGGCTGCAAGAAATGTGGTGGCCCCCACCAGTTTAAGGAAAAACCCACATGGGTGAGGCACGTATCACCACAAGCTCATCCCCGGAGCTGAGAAATGGAGGAGCTCGGTTCCATCCGTGCAGCCAAAGATGCAACACCCCCCCATCCCCAAAGCAACTGGCCCAGGGTGCGTCCCGCTGGAGGGGTCCCATCCTGCCCGGCCTCGAAGCCTGGGGACCAGGGTGGCCTGGGGGAAGCCCAAACCCTGCAGACTGGGCTCACAAACGAAGCTTTCGACATTCCCAGCAGCTTCCACAAGATGGACCTCGGAACGAGAGGAGGTGCCGGGCAGGGGGACGAGTCCCATCCCATCCCATCCTGTCCCATCCCATCCCGTCCCGTCCCGCCTGCTCCCACCGTGCCATCCGGAGGAGGCTCAGAGTCCGGCCAGGCGAGCCCCAGCATGGCACGGCCTCCCGGGCTCTGCCTGCTGGTCCTGCTGGGGCTGGGACTGGGGACGGGGGGCTCACCCGCCTGCCGGGACCCCCGGGGCCAGTCCCGTCGCTGCATGCCCGTCTTCGAGAACGCCGCCTTCGGCCGGGCCGCCCAGGCCACCAACACGTGCGGTTCACCCCCTGAGGACTACTGCCTGCAGATGGGCGCCCGCCACGCCAGCACCCTGTGCCACCGCTGCGATGCCACCGACCCCCGGCGCCACCACAACGCCTCCTTCCTCACCGATTTCCACAGCCAGGAGGAAAGCACCTGGTGGCAGAGCCAGTCCATGGCCTTCGGCATCCAGCACCCCAACTCCGTCAACATCACCCTCCACCTGGGTAAGTGCCGGCGGGATTTCCCGCGGTGCCAGCCAGGGAAACCGGCGGTGGGTGCATCGAGATCTGGGTGCAGCGATGGGGGGGGGTGGATGCTCCTGCATCCCGTAGCTCTTGGTGCCTGTTTTGGGTTAAAGACAGGACCTTCCCCAGGGCTTTTAGGGGGTGCAAGGAGGGGCGGGCGGATCACTGAAAGGACCCGGGGAGGGTCTGCCCCGTCCATCAGTCGAGCCCCGGTCCTTTGTGGGGTGAGGATGCCAGCGGCCATGCCTGCCTGTGCTGCTTCCCAGCCAGCCGTGCCCGGGGCGTCTGCTCTCCCGTTCACCCAAGGCTGCTTTTTACCGATTATGCAAGTTTGTGGAGCAGGAGGCAGGCGGGTCCCTACTCCCAGCCACCCACTGGGAGAGCCTTGCCCACCGGGGGTGAGCACTGGGGGTGCCAAGCCCGTGCTGGTTTGCCCCCGTGGATTGCTGAGGATGCCCGGTATGTCTCTGGTGGGGGGGGGGCAGAGCTCTGCACACACCATGCAGCCCCGGCAGGTTTCCCCAGCTGGGATCCGACCCTCTATATTTTAGACACCATGCAAGTCATCCGCTTGGAGGGTACTTAAACCCATGGGGCATGCCTGGCATTTTAAAAAGGTTTTTAACATTTTCCTGCCATCTAAACTACCCTGGCTATTGGCCAGCGCTGTAAAAATCTTCATTCTCTGCAGTCTCCTGCCATCTGCATGCCGAAGGGGGGTAGCGGAGGGGCTGCGGTCGGAGCCGGTAAGGGTTCAACCAAGCAGCAGCGCGGCACGGAGCCGTGCTGGTGGGACCCGCCGGCCGGGGTCGGGGTGACGGCGGAGGGTCGGCGCCTGCCCCGGCAGTGACGCGGGAGCTGCCCGTTTGGGCGGAGGTCGCCGCTTTCCCAGCCCCCTGCGAGCGGGCGGACATCTGGTCCTCGTCACCAGGCCGGGGCTCGGCTCCCCGCCGGGCATGAGAATCGATGCCGGAGGAGCCTGCCATCCCTGCTCCCGCTCCTGCCAGCCCCGCGGGAAGGGATCTGCCGGCTTTTTGCCCATCTGACGCGGGCTATCAGATTGCCCCAAATTTGTTCGTGTTTGACCCGGGGCGTAGACAACCCGAACGCGACTTGCGTGGCTGAGCAAGCCGCCGCCGGGCAAGTTTGCGGCCACCGGTCCCAGCTCGGCACAAAGATACGTGCGGGCTCCGGCACGCCGGCGCGTGCGGCAGCCCCTTGCCCCAGCCCCAGCTCCCCAAGCCTCGGGGCTTGCTTCCCAGCCTCTGTCTTTCTTCTGGCTCTTCCCCAGCGCCTTTGCGGGCCCTGTTGGACCCCGCGCTTGGGTTTCCAGTGGAGTCTTGTCCAGTCCCTGTGACCACCCTGCCGTGTTTGTCTCCCGTTAACATACCCAAGAATGTTGCACCGAGCTCATTGTCAGTCCCGGTCCCTGGATCCCTTCCTGAGCCAGAGCATCCCCCTGCAAATGTACCCTTCTTCCTGCATGGCTCGTGTATCTTGCCATGCTAAAAAGTGCCATTTTGGTGCCCGCTGCATTGCTGTCTGACCTTTCCCCTAGCTGCTGGGCCCTGTTCTTGTCCCAGCTGCACACATTTTTATTGCTACCTTAATGCTTTCACTTAGGAGAAAAAGCCCAACAGGTCCCTGCAGCCCTCGGGACGCGGCCCAGGACGAGTCCTCGCCGGTGAGCTCCACCGAGTAATTGGGTTTTTTAACCCACATAGCGTGTCCCTGCCAGCTTGCTCATCTTGCTCAGTCCCGAGTCAGATGTCTTGTAGGTTCTCCAGTGTGGTTACCTGGGGAGCTTATTAAATAAGATATCGAATGAGTTGGACAAGACCTGTGTTTACCTGCATGCTGTTGATTGGCGTTAATTAGATTATCCTCCTTTAAATCTCTCTTCTCTGTGAGGTTTCAGCCATGCTGTTACAGTGCATCAGACTCGGAGCAGATCGATAATCCAGAGCGCCTGTGGCCATTCCATTTACCCTCTCAGATGTCAGGGAGGAACCCAAAATATCCACAGGCTTGCAAAGGCAACAGGCACCGGGGCTCCTCGGGTAGCTCTCTGAATGCCAACAGTCCATTTCAGAGTGTCTAGATCAGGCGGTATCCACATCTGCGGCTCTGACTCTGATTTTCCTGTGGGATGTGACCCTGCGGCAGGCTCCCTAGGCTGAGGTTCGGGGGAGCCGGAGGTGGCTGGGGACATGTAGGCGATGTGACCGTCCCGCATGCTCCTCTCTCCTCTCCAAAATCCTCTGCCTGGAGCCCCCGGTGCGGTACGAGTTGCAGTTTGGGCTCTGCGGGAGGTGGGTCGAACACTTTGTTCGGAAGACAGCACAGAAGGGAGAGCATCCAGGGGTCCTGGTGCTGTCACCCTCAGCTGCCTGTCCTGCCGCACGCCTGCCTTTGGGACACGTCACACCTTCCCGAGCAGGAAAGCGGAGACAACCAGCCTGGGTTATTTTCTGGATTTTTTTTTTTTTTCCTAAGCAGAATTTGGCTGATTAAAATGCCTGTCTGGGAAAAGCACGTGCTCCCTCGGGATGATTCCCCAGGGCGGCGAGTCTCCTCCATCCCAGCTGGAGGCACCGAGATCGGGCTCCCCCAGTCCAGCCGCCCCCTCCCCTTGTGCGGGGCCACTTGGGGCAGGGGCTGTTTATTGACACAGCGCCGAGCTCCCTTCCTCTCCCAGAAGAAACTGCTCCAGGAGGTGATGGCCCCGACCTCGCTGTTTTGGTAGACATCCCCCCCGGGACCGTGCTGTCTGGGAACCGGCGCCCGCCAGGCGTGTGTCCCCCTGCTCCATGGGGTGCAGGGCAGGGGCACCCCTGCTGTCACCAGCCTGGAGGGGTCCCAGAGGGAAGTGAATTTGGGGAGAGGCACAGGGGAGCGCGGCGGCGGTGGGATAGCCCAGTTCCAGCCCCTTCTTGGCCCTCGTCACCTCTGGGTGGGCTGCGAGCGGGTCTGTCCCCCGCCCCGGGCGCTCGGCTGGGTGCTCCCTGCATCCCTGATGGGAGACAGCTGCTTTTCCCAGCGCCGGTAGCCGGGCTGCCTCGGCTCCCCTGCAGCAAAGTCGCAGCACATATGCGACAGTATTCATATGGGCCCAATTAAAGGCTTGTTTTCCTAGTCCCGGAATAACCCCTCTAACATTCCCAACTCATTATCTTTTCAAATAAAGCCAAAACCTTGCAGCTAATTGTTTTGTGCTGTCAGGAGCGGTGCTATTATGGAGCAATCCAGTCTTTGAGCTGGTCCTTCATCTCTGGCAATTAAGCCGTTCTGATGTTCACTTTGGTGTTTTCTTTTCCCCTTTTTGCTAATTCTTTCAAGCGCTTTCAGAGCTGTGTCGGCTGCCCTCGGGATTGGTGGCCTCTCTTTGTCTTCATCCCAGCAAAGACGGCAGCGATGCAGGGTGCCAGCACGCAGCTCCCTGGGAAGGGACCGGCCTTGACTCTTTCCACCTCGCCATCCCTGTGGCACTGCTGCCCCAGGGATGCTGCACAGTGCCGTGGGTCTGACTCTTCCCCCCCCGGCTGCTGGCTAGAGCCTGGCTTTGCGGCGGCTTCTCGCCCGTACAACCCTCCTGGTACATCCAGGCAATGGGTGGGCGGCTGCACTGGGGCGAGAGCCGATTTGGAGCTGGATGGGGTTTGGGCTGCAGTGAGGAGGAGCTGGTTAAGGGCAGCTGGATGGTGATTTCTCCTCTTTTAGCTTGGAGGAAAGAGGGGGACGGCGACGGCGGTGGGAGCAGGGGGCTGCCGACAGCCGTGCAGGATGGGGCGCCGGGTTAATTTCAGCCCTGGCGCAGGCTGGGGTACCCATCGGGCAGCCAGGAGAGGGTGACGGCGTTGCGGGTCTGTCCCCAGGCAAAGCCTATGAGATCACCTACGTGCGGCTGAAGTTTCACACCAGCCGCCCCGAGAGCTTCGCTATCTACAAGCGCAGCCGTGCCGACGGGCCCTGGGTGCCCTTCCAGTACTACAGCGCGTCCTGCGAGAAGACCTACGGGAAGCGGCAGCGGCACTACCTGCGGCCGGGGGAGGACGAGCAGGTGGCTTTCTGCACCGACGAATTCAGCGACATCTCCCCGCTGAGCGGGGGCAACGTGGCTTTCTCCACCCTCGAGGGACGGCCCAGCGCCTACAATTTCGACGGGAGTCCCGCGCTGCAGGTGCTGCTGGGGTGGGAATAAGGGTGGGTGCGTGGTCCCCCGGGACCGAGTGCGCTAATGCGGCCACCTGGGGTAAAAGCGCTTGTGATGCTCTGCATCCCTGTAAGAAAAGGTGCAGGATGCGTCCCAGTTGGGGTGGTGGCCCAGGCTCCTGGCCAAGGTGCCTTCCCCGTGTCTCCTGCAGGAGTGGGTGACTGTCACCGACCTGCTCATCTCCTTGAACCGGCTCAACACATTTGGGGATGACATCTTCAAGGACCCCAAGGTGCTGCAGTCGTACTACTACGCCATCTCTGACTTCTCCGTCGGCGGCAGGTGAGGGGCAGCCGGACCGAGGTGAGGGCGGGAGGGAGCGGACCTTCCCGGGGCTGTGGGGCCGGGGCAGCTGCTCCCCACCTCAGTCTTGTTTGAATTGCATTTTGGGGGCAAACTGCTCAGATGTGGCTTCCTCCATTTGTAAACCAGAGCTGGCAGTGCAGAGATGGGTGGTGAAACCTGGAGCCCTTCCAGCTGTGCAGAAAGGAGGTCTTTTCCCCCCAAGCTCTCTCCATTTGCCAGCAGCTCTATTTTCTTTGCCCCCTCCCACCCTCATGTCTTTTAATGGCACTGGGGCTTGTGTGGCTCCTCCTGTGGTCCTGCTTGGTCCCTGGGCACAGCAAAAGAGGGGTCCCTGGGTGCCAGCGGAGAGATGCCCCGAGGCTGCGGAGACTGGTGGAGGAGCTTGCAGTCGGCACAAGCACGGCCCAAGGAGCCGGAGCAGCTGCCGGAGGGATGGGGAAGCCGATGTGGGACAGAAACACCAGTGACACCCACTCAGTGCTGCCCGTGGGCTGTGCTGCATGTGCCCTTCCCCGGCTGGGAGGAGTGGGAAACCTCTCCATCCCGGTGAGAGCTGCCTCCCCCAGGCAGCGGGGCTGGGGCTGCTCCCAGCCGGCCGGCAGCCCCCATCGCTGTCCTCTCATCCCCCCCACTGGTCCCAGCAGCTGGAGCTGGTTAGCATCTCACACGGGCCACCCTCGGCGTGTGACCTCCCAGCTGGCCGGGCCACGATCGCCTCAGGGACACAGCGGGCGACCCCAACACCGGCACAGCCCGAGCCGCTTTCTGCCCCGCTCCTCACCCCATGGCCGCCCCAGCACCAGGGCCACACTCTGCACAGCCTGGGCACCGTCCCGCTGCTGGCTGCTCCCCACACCGGTGCTCAGAGGGGCTCGTCCCCACGCCGGGGGTCTCGCCGCAGGTGCAAATGCAACGGCCACGCCAGCGAGTGCGCGCCGGACGAGGCCGGGCAGCTGGTCTGCGTGTGCCAGCACAACACGGCCGGCGCCGACTGCGAGCGCTGCCAGCCCTTCTACCAGGATCGGCCCTGGGCTCGCGGCACCGCCGAGGCCGCCAACGAGTGTCTCCGTGAGTATCTGCCGGGCTGGCTCCGCGGTCACTGTGCGTGGTCGGCCCCCACGGGCCACGCTGGCGTTGCGTCGGCTCGTCCGGCTGCTCCTGCCCTTCCCGCCCGGGAAGAAAGCGCCCGCTCCGTTTTTGTAAGGCTGCTCTGGGCAGGGAGGGAGGATTTGGCACCGCAGGACCCCCCCTTCACAGCATCACCCTGAGGATTCCCTGACATTTCCTTACCCCCACGAGCGCAGCCGTCTGCTCTGCGCACGGTGCTGCACCCGCCTCTGCTCCCAATGGCGGAGGCATTGCCGAAAGCTCACGCCGCTGAGCCAAGCAGCCCCTCTGGCTCATCCAACCCCCAGGAGGTTGCTTTAACCCCTGGGTGAGCCCTGTACCCCCGAGATGCCGACCACCCCTGTTGTGTCCCTCCGTCCCACCAGCTTGCAACTGCAGCGGCCGCTCGGACGAGTGCTTCTACGACCGGGAGCTGTACCGCCGCAGCGGGCACGGGGGCCACTGCCGCAACTGCCGCGACAACACGGCCGGGCCCCGCTGCGAGCGCTGCCGGCAGAACCACTACCGCTGGGAGCAGCGGGCAGCCTGCCAGCCCTGCCACTGCCACCCCGCAGGTGCGTGGGGCTGCACCGAGTCGGGCTCCGGCTCTAAAACCCCTGCCCTAGCCGGGGCTTGGCGGGGAGGGACGGTTTCGGTCGGTCTCCCCATCTCACCCCCCCCCCGCCACATCTGGCTGGGGTTGAGCCTCAGGGCTGGCTGGGGTCCCCGCAGGCTCCCTGCAGCCCCAGTGCGATAGTTCGGGGACCTGCCTCTGCAAAGCCAACGTGACGGGCTGGAAGTGCGAGCGCTGCAAGGACGGTTACCACAGCCTCAGCGAAGGTGGCTGCAGGTGAGGAGGAGCCCGGCTCCGGGCAGGAGCAGCAGGATGGGACCGGGGCTCACTTTGTACCTTTGTCTTGCCCCATCCAGACCCTGCGCCTGCGACCCAGCGGGCAGCGTGGGCGCCTGCGACCCCAACACAGGGCATTGCACCTGCAAGGAGAGGGTGGAGGGGCACTTGTGCAACAGGTAAGCACCGCGGTCCCGGGATGGCGACGGGAATGCTGCCCCTTTCCAGGCTGGGCTCTGTGCTGGGGCTCGGTGGTCAGTGCAGGGCAGGTGTCTTCACTCCCGTGGGGAATTGGTGCTTTCCCAGCCCCCGCACATGACCCCTCACAGGGACTTTGCCATGGGAATCCTGCGGGGTCGCTCCCTGCAGAGTGCAGCTGCATCCCTCTGGACCACTGGGACTGGGCTCACTCGGAGCTGCCACCAGTGTCCCCACCTGGATGCTGCTGTGGTCCCCTGTGGCTCTGCCTGCCCTGTGCCACCGGCTCCCGTTTCTTCCCCATGCCCAGGTGCCAGCCGGGCTGGTTTAACCTGCAACCCCACAACCCCGCCGGTTGCACCAGCTGCTTCTGCTACGGCCACTCCACCGCCTGCACGGCGGCAGATGGCTACGAGGTGACCCACGTCCGCTCCGACTTCAGCCAAGGTACCGACCCCCCCCAGCCCCGGGGAGAAACAGGGGGCACAGCTGTGCCAACTCCAGCCAAAAAATTCCAGCAGTTTGGGAAGGCTGGGGCTGAGCATCCCCCTTTGGGGCTAACTGGTGGTGGCGGTGGGAGGGGGTTTTCTCTGGCTCGCCCCTAATTTTGCTGTTAAACCTCTGCTTTTGCCCCCAGCTCTGTGGGGACGGGCTCTCCCCGACTCCCCACGGCGTCCCTCCATGCCGACCTGCTCCCGGGGCTGTGCATGGCTCGGGGAATGCTGCGGAGCCGGGCATTGCCGTCTCACCACACCAGGGACTGTTAGGAGCCCTAAAAATCAGCTCAGAAAAATAAAAACTAAAAGGATGGAGCCTGGTGGGAACTTTCCCCCTTATTCCCTCCTCTCCCCATCCTCAGCTGGGATGGGGTAGGGCAGACGGGGGGGGGCCAGGGGTGCGGGATGGGGTGCTCTTGCCCAGCTGCAGCCAGGGCTGTGCGTGGCAGGGCTGGATGCGTGCGGGATGTTCGGGGAAACCCTGCCATCTGCCGCGCAGCCCGACGTGTGCAGCCCTGGCTGCGGGCGCACCGCGGAACCCACCGCAACCCCTGCTCGCCGGGACCCCCGCCTGCACCCCGGCAGGGTACGGGCACCCATCGCGGGCAAGCCCGGCTCTCCGCCTCGGCTGTACCCCGACGGGGTGTGCGCGCCAGCGAGCAGATGGATGCGAACACGCCAGGCGCCGGTTTATCCTGATTGCCTCTAAACCGTGCTGCCAATTGCTGTACTGCTGTAATGTCTTCCACGGCCTTGAAATAGAGCCAGGCTTTAAAGCGAGTCTTTTTTCCACCCTTCACGCAGCCAATTTGGGGCTGGTCCTTTAGGGACGGGTTTGGCAGAGCCCTGGGCTGGGTTGCAAGAGGCTCAACACAGCCGGGCAGCGTGGGGCAGGGCGCAGCCACCCACCCTCCGAAAGCCCTGCTCCCCAATCCTCAGCTGAGCTGGATCAGTGCTGGGCGAAAGGGTCCAAATTCGGGATGATTTGATCATCGAGTGCAGCCCACTCAAGAGCCAGGGAGGGATTTCCAAGTGTTCGTCCTGCGGGTGCCCGGGGCTGGAAGAAATAACTCACCCTGGGGAGTGTGTGGAGGGGGGGGCAGATTTTAGCTGATTTCTGAAGGAAACCGACTTAATGCAATTACACCCCATCTCTCCCTGGGCTTCCTGTGCTCTCCAGCCCACAGTAACATTGGAACCGCAGCACAGGCAGGGGGGCGAAAGTTTAAAGATAATAATTTCCTCCAAATCTAAGAAAATAAACAGAGGGAGGGGCTGGCTAGGGTCACTCTCCAGTCCATGAGAGCACAGAGCCCGAGCAGAGCAGGGTATTACAAAACACCGGCCCCTTAGAAAACCCTGCAGAGTCTCGGGAGGAGGGACAGAGCCCCCGAAAGCAGCACCCCTTTGCCCCCGCACTGCCGCTCTGTGCTGTCACGCAGGGCTGGAGAGCTGGGCTGCCGCAGCTGCGGGCATCGCAGACCTGCCTCTGCGCTGGGCTGGTGGGGAGATCGTCACCGAGTGGGATGGAGAGGAGCCGGTGGATTTTCTTGCACCAGGTATCATGTGTGCCGGGGTCCCTGGGGTCCTGTTCTGCCATGGGGACTCCTGGGTGCTCTTGTGGGAAATCCCACTGCTACACCGGTGTGTGAGGCACTGGGCTCAGTCCCAGAGCTGAGCATGTTTCAATAGCACAGGGCAGTGGCGGGGATTGGAGCGGTGGACTGGGACCCTGGGAGGGCAGGTTGGAGCTGGCCCTGCTCTAGGAGAGTGACCGTGCCTCCTGGTGATGCTGGTGGGAACAGGACTGCACCGGCAGCCCCGGCAGACTTGGTACCTCCATGTCCTACAGACTTTGCTCCTCTCTCCCCTCGCAGAGAAGTTTCTGCAGAACCAGCGTCTCAGTTACGGGCAGCTCCTGTCCCTGCTGCTGGGAGCGGAGAGGAACGGGACGGGGATGGAGACCGGGATGCCCCTGCTCCAGGTCCAACTGGTGCTGGAGGGTGAGGGGATGCAGATCACCATGTCCAGCAGCAAGAGCCAGCCCCAGCGCAGAAAGCAGGCTGTCACCTTCAGGTACCCATCACGGCGCTTTGGGGAGCCTCGGCTGGGTTTGGGACACAGCGTGTCTGACCTTGCCTGGGCTGCCCTGTGCTTTGGGGTTCAGCCCTGTTCCCTGCACCCTCTCGGGGATTTAACTGTGCCCCCATCGCTGCGCCTGGGTCCCCGTCAGGGAGCCGAGCTGTCCTGCGGTGCATGGCTGCCAGGCTGGCCCTGTCCTTCCTCCCACGTTCCTTCTCCGACAGGCTGCACGAGGCAGAGGAGGGTGCGGAGCCTTCGCTGTCGGCCTTCAGCTTCCAGCGCCTGCTCTCCAACCTGACCGCCCTCCGCCTCCGCATGAGCCGCGGCCCTGTGCAAGGTGGGTGGCTCCATGCCATGTCCCCACGGGGACCAATCTGGGATGGGGCTGGGGACATCGAAGCGGCATGAGGCCCTCAGGGACGAGAAGCATTGCAGGGGGTGTGTTGGGGGGCAGGGGCTGGCTCCTCTCTGTGAACACCCCTGAGCTTTCCAGGAGGTATTTTGGGGTCTCCTACACCTGTCATCTGGAGCATTTCCAGGCAGGATGGAAGGAGCAGGGCCGGGGGACGTGCCATCCCATCCTCACGCCGCTCTCCCCCTCTCGCAGGCAGGCTGTCCCTGAGCGAGGTCCAGCTCACGTCCGCTCGCCCCGGGCCGGGGGCACGGGCGGGCTGGGTGGAGGAGTGCACGTGTCCCCCGGGCTACACCGGGCAGTTCTGCCAGTCCTGCGCGCCCGGCTTCAAGCGGGAGATCCCCTTCGGTGGTCCCTTCATCAGCTGCGTGCCCTGTACCTGCAACCAGCACGGGGACTGTGACCCCCTCGGAGGTGCGCACCCACCCGCGCTTGCCCCGTCGCTGTGTGCACGGGTGACAAATCCGTGTCTTTGCTTGTTTCTGAGGGATGCTGAAAACCACCTGTGAGGGCTGCGGTACCCAAAACTTGCAAGTTGAATTGCTTGGCTGGTTGTAGGGACTGGGTTCATAAATGCAAAGACAGAGATAATTAATGAAGTGCAGTAACTGTGGTAATTTATAATGAGAGAGGCATCTTTCACGGTAATTTATGACCTTAAAGGAGAAGAAAGGAAGGGTGCTGGTCCTCAGAGGAGTGGGGAGACAGGGGTCAGGGCAGGAGAGAGGCAGAGGGTTTTGCCAGGACAGGTATCGCAGGCAGCATCGCTGCCTGAGGAGGGGAGCAGGACTGGGCACAGCCCTGATGCCTGCAAACTGGGGGTGAACCTGAGCAGAGAAACAAGTAAAAGAGCAGGAAAATACAGCAGTGCCAGGCTTGCAGGAAAGCACCAGAGGAGCCGGCTCTCGTGCTGCCAGCCCAGGCCCTGCTCTGCCTCCAGATTCAGCTCAGAGGTGCGTGACTGCAGCAGAGACTGTGGCTTGAAGGGAGGAAAAAGCAAAATCAAAGTCTTCAAGGCAGCGTGGCTGTGTCTGGGGTGGTTCGCAGGGTGTTGGTTCTCCCTTCTCCTGCCAGGCAGTGTCTGGATGGCTTCGGTTAGGGAAGGGGGACAGGATTGCAAACTGCTGCCCTGGAGCTTGAGGTGGCTGTGTGAATCCGGCACCAGCCTCGCTGCTGTCAGCCCCGGGCAAAGGCAGATCAGAGCCGTGAGGGGCTCATGAGATGCTGCCTTGCTCCCCATCTACCCCTGCAGAAAGCAAAAGCTCCGACTGGAGCTGAAAAGAGCTTGGAAATAAGGTGATGCATTTGGTACCCAGTAGGAGCCCCTGGGGTTCCTTGCTGGCCGGCTCCCCTCGGTGAGGGATGACAATAGTGTATGGCCAGGATGGAAAGGGCTGGAAGAGGCGTTGTGCTCAGCAAGTGCCCCTGCCCTGCCAGTAGAAACGAGGCAGCAGCTCTGCAAACTTGCCCCTCGTCTCACAGAGCCGGGGCTGGCGCTGCCGACTGCACAATCCCCAGGGACGGAGCCAGGCTTTTGATGTCCCGGCCCAAGCGCTGCCAGCCCGAGCCAGCCCGCATGATTCCTTTTGTTTATTTTTCCACTCCTTACTGCCACCCGCTTTTCCTTTCTTTTCCATCATCCGGCCCCGCCTGGATGTGGGGAAAATGGAAAAACACCCGTTCCCTCCTGCGCAACCCGCCTGGTATGACCTGACCCCACAAATCATGGGGAAAAATCCTCCCGCTGGCTCCTTCTCTCTCTCCAGTCAAGCAGAGCATCTGCCTGGAGGTGGGGGGGTTCCTTGGGCATCCTTCGTCCTCCTCCTCCTCCTCTTCCTCCCAGCTGATTTCAGAAGGCTGTGACTCACCGGCTCGGCTCGCAAGGAGACGCTCGCTCCCTGCTGGGTGCCGGCCGGCTGCTTGTGTTTTCCATGACAGGCTGGAAACGATGCGCCTCGTCGCTGAGAAATATGTTGTCGATTATCGCAGGCGCCGACAGACTCCGTGCACGTTGATGGTGCTGCCTTCGTGGGCCAGCGCCGCCTCGTCCCCAAGCCGCGGGGGAGCGCGGGGCTGGCGCTGGGGCCCAGCATCTTCTCCAAAAACCTTCTCCCTTGAGCAAGGACAGGGAGGGAAAATGTTCCGAGTCCTGCTTGGGGACGTGCAATCCCAACGTGATCCCTTGGCTGGAGCTGTGCATCCATTTTGGCACCCGCAGTGTGCCATGCTCAGCGCTTGCCTCTCCATCTCTGCCGCGGTCCCCGCTGTTATTCGGGGCTGGGTTTTTGCAGACCCTTAGCTCCGTTTTCCTCCTCGCAGGGCACTGCCAGTGCTTGCACAATACAGAAGGTCCCTCCTGCGAGCGCTGCAGCCCCGGGTTTTATGGCAACCCCTTCGTAGGGCGCTTCGATGACTGCAAGCCGTGCCCCTGCCCCGGCCACTCACCCTGCACCGAGATGCCTGGCAGCGGGGAGGTGGTCTGCACCCACTGCCCCCCAGGACAGAGAGGTGAGGCTGGGGGTGGGCAGGTGAGGGGGCCGTGGGCAGCACCAACACAGCCAGACACTCCCCATCTTTTCGCCTTCCCCAGGAAAACGCTGCCAACTCTGCGACGATGGGTTTTTCGGGGACCCCCTGGGGCAGAGGGGCCCCGCGCACCCCTGCGTCCCCTGCCAGTGTCATGGGAACGTGGATCTCAACGCCGTGGGGAACTGCGACCCTGTGTCCGGCCGGTGCCTGCGCTGCCTGTACAACACGACGGGCGAGCACTGCGAGAGGTGTCAGCTGGGCTTCTACGGGGACGCGCTGGCTCCCGACCCTGCCGGGAAGTGTGCACGTACGTATGGCCCTGGCGGCTGGCCCTGCTCCTCTGAGTCCCACTGCAGCCAAATTCCTCCCAGCAGTGGAGGCAGAGGGTGGAAAGGGGATGCCCGGTGGGTTTCGGGGCTGAGTGACGGTCCGGGTTGGTTCCAAATGCTCAGGAATGGCCTTTGCCCCCTCTCTCTGCTGCTGTCCTTCCCTGGAGATACCCCGGGCTGCAGGGGCTCAGCCTCCTGGAGCCCTGTTTGATGAGGAGGATGTGACCCTCCACACTGCGGGGGGCTCAGCCCCGGTGCCCCATCTGCCAGCCCCGTGCCGGGATGTAAGCTGTATTTTGTCTCCCATAGCTTGTGATTGCAACCCCGACGGTTCAGCCCCGGGGCAGGAGGGCTGCGATCCTCGCACGGGGCAGTGCCGCTGCCTCCCGCACGTGATGGGCAGAGCCTGTGGGCTCTGCCAGCCTGGCTACTACGGTCTGCAGCCTGCCGTGGGGTGCAAGAGGTATGTGGGGGCACGGCGTGGGGCTGCGAGGGGACAGCCGCGGCTCTGCGTCCCTGGCTTTGGTCTCTGATCGTTGCATCTCTTGCTCGCTCATCACCCTTCGCCTCTCGGTGCCAGCTGCGAGTGCCACCCGACGGGGTCACAGGAGAGCGGGTGCCACACGCTGACGGGGCAGTGCTCCTGCCAGCCGGGCGTCACGGGGAAGCAATGTGACCGATGCCACCGCGGCTTCTTTGGCTTCTCTGCCAGGGGCTGCCGAGGTAACGGGGACGGGGATCGCGCCTCGGTCCCAAAACCGGAGCTGGCAGCCGGAGCGTGACGCCTTTCTGCCACCGTTGCAGCCTGTAACTGCTCCCCGCTGGGCTCCGTCACCCCCCAGTGCCACGAGAACAGCACCTGCCTCTGCCGCCCCGGCTTCGTGGGCTACAAGTGCGACCAGTGCCAGACCAACTTCTTCCTCGACCCACCGAGCTCTCGCTGCCAGCAGTGTCCTGCCTGCTATGGGCTGGTGAAGGATCAGGTACAGCCCGTGCCCTGCCAAGGTGGGCGCAGCATCCCGGCCCCAGCGCTGCCTCAGCGTCGTCCCCCCCCCATGTCCCCCCGCGTCTTGCCCGCAGGCTGATCGGCTGAAGGCCAGGCTGCAGGAGATGGAGGAATGGCTGCAAGAAACAAGCTGCGATGCCCGCCCGGGCCAGTCCGCCGTACTGGGAGATGCACCGCGGGGAGACGGGCTGCCCAGCCCTCACCTCCTGCAAGGTACGGGGGACACCCCCTTCCCTCCCCCACGGGGGGAGCCCCACGTCACCCCTGTGGGGACCCTCTGCTCCCGCAGGGTGCTGTGACATGCTGGGTGGGAGCAAGGAGGTCCCAGGTCAGCGGTGGGGTGATGGAGAGGGGGAGGGCAGCCAGGGGGGCCATGCCTTTTTGTGTAGGACAGAGCACCGCAGGGATGCTTGCACCCGTGAGGTTTTGGAGCAGCTGGTGATGGGCATGAGAGGGGACTGAGCATCCTTTTGGGTGCTGCATCCCTGGGTCCCTCCTGAGCACCCAGGAGGGACTGTCTTCCCCTTTCATTAGCAGGCAGAAGGGGGGGTGCTCAGGCATGGGGCAGCCCCACAGGCAAGTGGGGAGCCCCGAGCACCTCTGTGGGCAACAAGCAGCTCCTTGTGCTGCCCGCAGGTGCCCGGGCCGCACTCTTGACACAGGTGGGGCGGCTGGCAGGGGTGCTGGGCACCGCGCAACACCATCTCGGCAACGCCAGCAAGGCCATCGGCTGCTCTGGCCACGGACCCCCCAAGACCTGCATCCTGCTGTCGGAGATTGGGGCTGTGCTGCAGTCGGCGCAGCGGGAGATCCTGCATGCCGCGGACACCCTGGCTACCACGGTGCGGGCTCCCACCGGCCCCGGGCTCCCGGGTGGGACTGGTGGCAGTCCTAGGGGGCAGTGGGATGTGCAGGACTAGTGGGGTGGGATGCGCCCAGCACAGCGGGTGAGTGGGAAAGCCTGGGGTCTGTGTGGGTATAGCCCTCCTTGCAGCTGAGTCAAGAGCAGCTATTTCCCTTGCTTACTCCTGTTTGTAAACCTCCTCCAGCCCTTCGGGACGTTGTCGTTGGTGCTGGGCTGGCGGAGTCCGGGAGTCCCTGTTCCCCGCCGGGGTCTCACTGCTGCTCTTTGTGTTTCAAGGAGATTCCCCAGGAAATCCCTCAGCAGCCCACGAACTGGAGCCGCCGGGCGCTGGAGGCGCGGGCACTGGCTGAGAGGTACGCTTGCAAGTCTGACCCTGGCATGCGCAAGGCAGAGGAGGCTGCCTGCCCAGCTGGGGGTGTGGGATGGCCACTGCTTTCTCAGAAGGCCGACCCTAATATCATCTCTCTGGGTGCCCTTGTCCCTGCAGCCACCGGGACGCTGCGGCGCAGGCGGAGGCGGTGGTTGGGAGAGCCCTGCGTGCCTCCAACGCCAGCTCCGAGCTCCTGCGGAGCCTGCTGGAAGGGAATGCGATGCAGAAGGCACAGCACGAGCTGGAGGCCGGGTGAGGGGCTGGCAGCAAGGGGGGGGGGCTGGCAGGGCAGCACAACCTCTTGCCTCTGGCCGGGTCCCTGTTACAGGACTCGGTCACGGTGATTTGGCATCTGCCCAACAGGGGCGTGCAGAGTCCCGTCAAACTCATTGCACCACAGCGTTACAAAGCGGAGACCCAGAGCGCTCTGTGCTGGGGGTGTTAAAGGGAAAGCCCCCAGCATTTCCCGCTACATCTGTGTCTGAGGCCAGGTCCCCAGTTGTTATCTCTGTCCTTCGAGGGACCAGAGGGCCCCAGGTGACAGCGGCGTCCTGTCCGCTTAGGTACGAGGAAATCCAGCGGGCGCAGGAGGAGCTGGGCGCTGGCGTGGCGGAGGTGGCAGTGGAGGCCGGGAGAGCTTTGGCAGCCGTGCAGCAGGCAAATGCAGACATGGCCGAGAAACTTCTGCAGGTGGCTGCACTGGGGCAGGTGAGCAGCGTCCAAGCTAAGGCTCCTGCTTGCATCCCTACCCCTAGCTTTACCTGTTGGGCAGCGCTGCCTCCCAGGCTGGGAGATGCTCTCATGGAGCCTTTGGCATCCCTGACCCCGCAGCAGGCGCTGCCGGCGCAGGCTGGAGCCCTGGCACAGGACTTGGCAGCACTGGAACAGGCAGCAGAGGCGCAGGAGCCATTGGCTCAGCAGGCTGTTGAGGCATCCCGTGCTCTGGCAGCCAGATTGCGCCGGGAGCTGCAGAGGACTCGTGGCTTCGTGCAGGTAATTGCTGCTCACTTGCACGGGGTGTCCCTGCAAAATAAGTGATGGGGACCCGCTGTTCCAGCTGGAGCTGTGGGCATGCCGGGTGCATCCCTCTCCTGCCTCCCATCTGAGGCACGGGGGGGGGGGGGGGGGTGGGTGAGCCCCATCCCTGCTGCTCCAGTGACCGGAGGGACCATGCCTGCAGCCGGGGGGTCAGGAGCAGATATTGTGGGAGACATCTCCCCTCAGGCTCCCAGATCTCCCAAGGAGCTTGCCTGCCAAGTGGGAGCGGGCTGGGACCCATGTTTCCCAGCTGCGTGCAGCTCTTTGCCCCCTCCCAAGCCTAACTCCTTCTCTCCTCTCCCCAGCTGCAGGACCGGGCTGGCTCTGCCTGTGGCACAGCCACCTCGGCCGTCTCACGTGGAAAAGCTGTGCTCTCCGACACGGAGTCCTTGCTGGCCAGCTTGCAAGGTAAAAGGCACTAGCCAGAGCATCTCCAGCCACAGCTCAGCTCTCACCGTGCTGGCTCTGGGTCCCAAGGGGAGAAAGGGACAGTTTGGTGACAGCTGGGTTGTCCCCACAGGCATGAGGAAGGCGCTAGGGCATCGGAAGGGCCAGGCTGCCCTGAGCAGGAGGATGGCACTTGTGCAGGACAGGGCGTTGATGGAGGCCCAGAGGAAGATTAAACAGGCAGAGAAGACGCTGGGAAACTCCTTGTCTGTCTCCACCGCAGCCCAGAGGACAGCCAGGGAGGCTGAGCAAGTCTCTGGGGAGAGCACCAAGGTCTGAGCGGAGGGATGTGGCATGCGGGGAGCCTGCGCCAGGCTGCAGGGCGCAGCCAGGCTGGCAGCCATCCCAGGCAGAGCCCAGCCTGTTGCAGGCAGGGCTGCAGAGCTCCCAAATACAGCTTCTGCTGCCCGTCCAGCACAGCCCACCCTTGTCTGCGTGCAGACCAGGGGGATGCACCCAACCAGGGCTCCAGCCTAGGAGCCAGCCACGGTCCCCCCGCATGTCCCCAGGTAACTGTCCCCATCTCCATCCCTTTGCAGAGGGCACAGGCTACGCTGCAGGAGAGCAAGCAGGTCCGCAAGCACGCCAGCCAGCTCGCCACGCGTGCCAACGAGACCCAGCGGGAGCTCTCCCGGCAGGAGCATGCGGCTGAGAAGCTCAGGGGGGACCTGGAGGAAGCACACCGGGTGAGTCGGGTCCCCTCAGGCAGCTTGTGTACTCCAGAGCCTGGAAAGGGTTTTGCCCATAGGCCAAAGCACAGGGAGCATCCCGGCTTTTGGGCTCCACTGTATGGGGAATGCCTTGGGGCCATTCCTGGGATCCCCTCCCCTCTCCCATCCAGCCAAGGGTCAACAGTGGCCCTGATCTGGGTCTGTCTGTGTTGGAAGGTGGGGACAGAGGTGAGTGAGATGGCAAAAAGTCTCCAGGAAGCCCGGGGCTCACTCATCTCGGACATCAAGACCCTGAACAACCTGCTGAGCAGCCTAGGTGAGACCCGGACGGGAGCAGGGTGCAAGCTCTTGGGGAAGGACCAAGCTGTTGGGGCCCGGGGCTCTCCTGCTCACTGGCCATCCGGGCTAAGCTGGGTGTCCTTTGGCTGAGATCGCTCAGGGTCTTAGCAAAGCCTCTTGAGGGCTCACGTCTCGAGGAAAGCCCTCGTGCAGAATGTATTGGGGCTTGCTGAATGTGTGCGCTCATGCCTGGTGTGGGGACACTGATCTCCCTTGGCATCTCCGGGAGGAGCAGGGCTGGGTCAAGGGCTCAGTCCCTTTGGAGCTGAGGGCTGTGCTGGGCTGGGTTTGCTCTTTGTTACTGGTTGGTTTTGCTCCAGCTCTTCCTGCTGTGGTCATCTGGGTACACTGCTGAGCGCTCCTGGACTTTTGCATCTGAGAAGTTTTGCAAAGGGGTGGAAATCATCACCCATCTGTAAGAGAGAGATGTGCCCAGGCCCTGCCTGGAGCCACAGCCCTATTTACTTATCTGTGATCTCTGGGAAGCTGCAATGCCTCCATGCCCCGCTGCACCCACTCCCTATAGTTTGCCTGATGCCGAGGGTCTGAGCCCCTGGAGCTTGTCCAGAACCTCTCCTGCCCGGCTCTCTGCCTCTCATCCATGTCCTCTCCCCTTGCCCAGGCAACCTGGAGCAGGCTGTGCAGGTGGAAGCGGTGCTGAGCGCCGGGCGGCTGGAGCTGGAGCGGCTGTGGCTGCGCCTGGCTGCGCCGGGTGCCCTGGCCGGCCAGCTCAGCCTGCTGCAGCAGGAGGCGGCACGGCAGCAGGAGAAGATCCAGGCGTTCGAGAGTGACTTGGCTGAGATCCGGGCCGACAAGCAGAACCTGGAGGACATTTTGCGGAGCCTCCCCGAGGGCTGCTCGCGGTGGCAGTGACAGGTCCCTGGCCACCGCCCCACCACCTCCATGCCCCCCTGCACAGGGAATGGCAGAGCGAAGGACACCCTGCGTTCACCAGCATCGATCCCTCCCGCTGCTCTTCAAACTGCCCACCATGCAATATCACACCCCAGGTCCTCATCCGCACAAGTTCAGGCTCAGCGTCCTGAGCGCTCTGCGGCATGACTTCAGCCACCAGCTCTGTCCTCGGGCAGGGGGACAACCAGCTACCAGGGACCACCGATGTCTCTGTGCAGGATATGGAGCCATCACAGGGTTGGTCTCTCACCATGGAGTGAACAAAGAACCATCACAAATCTCCTCCATGCTGGACATGTCCCTCCATCCCTCCTTCCCCACTGCAGCACAGCACACCGGGGAGGGACAGCTTATCAAGTATGTAACGTACCAAAGCTGTAACACCCGGCAGTCCCTCCTGCCCCAGAAGAAGACGAGAGAGGCTGTCGCACGCATGCTGAAAGCTGGTCCTGCCGCACAGCACCCTGCAGTGTGATGTTCATGTGCTGTGGTCACGGAGGTGCGGAGATGAATCCCGGTGAAGCCAGGCAGAGAGCTGCTCCCTGGAGGGCATGCAGCTTGCCTGCTTCCCAGGGGAAGGGAGTTCACAGCAGAGAGGGCTAAATTGGGGCCAAGCAGAACCAAAGCTGGACCCTTAACCAGCTCCTGGCAGGCAGGTGGGGCATCCTCTGCTCGCTGCAGGGTAAGAGCAGCTCTGCTCTTGCTGTTCCCCTGCTCCAGGGTAGCGCAAGGTTGCCGCTGCCTACAGCTCTGGTCTTTGTGTCCTCTCCCAGTTCCACTTGGCTCACTGGATGTCACCAGGTCTGGCTATAAACCAGCCCAATTGCCGGCAGTCCCAGGGGCTGGGTGGCATAGCAATGGACCTGGCAGGGAGATGGGAGAGCTGACACTTGCAACTGCATCACCCACAGCCCCGCATCAGCACCCACACCAGCACCCGCACGCCCTCCCCACTGGAGAGGAGCTGGCTGGTGGCACCGGGCTGTGCAGCCAGCATGGGCTGGATGGGAAGCAGCTGGACACGGCCAGCTTCTGCCAGTGTCACTCCCACTGGGTGGCAGAGGTCAGTGGCTGTATCGCCTTTAAAGGAAAGGCATGTGCGTTCACCCCTGCCTCCCATGCGGGCTGGTCCGTGGGGCCACGCGGGCAGCAGCAGAGCCAGGTCCTTGTTCAGCCCACCCTGCGCTGGCTGTGCCGTGACTCCAGGTAGCAGTTGAAGTCACCCCCGTAAGACCAGAAATGAGTCCCCAGGCTGGAGCCCACTTCACTTTTTAACCTGTTTTACCTGTGCTCTGCTCACGGTGCTGGAAATCAGGTTTGCTGAAGTGTTTTCGAACACTGTATGTGAAACTGCTGCCATAGACACTGGATCCCCCCCAGCGTCATCTGCGGTGGGTCCAGTGGTCTGGAAGGGACACAGGATTTTCCTGCCACGAACAAACTCATCTGCCTCCTAATTCTGCACAGAAGCTGCCCAAGGAGTGGGGTGCCAGAGCTGCGGCGCTGCAAGAGCGTAACAGCAGGGGCTCTCCTCTCGCTGCCCAAGGACAGCTCTGCAAAAGCAAAACCATGCAGCAGTGAGAGCACAGTGTGATTCGCCTTGGCCAAGAGGCAGGGAGCCACAGCCACTTACCGTCTCCAATTATACATCTCCAATCGACACACAAATTTGCTGCTGTTACAGAAATGTCAAGCCTCTGCCTTGTGCCTGCTGCTGAAGATATGGTTCATCCTCCCTCCTGCTCTCCCTGGCACCCTGTTTTTTCAGCTGGTGACACCTGCCTAGAGCTGTATCCATTAAAAAGTCTTAATATAATACATAGCTGCCTGTCCCCTTGAGTGCACGGCAGCAGGAGGGTCACACGCTGTACCTGTGCTTGCCGTTTTCTCGAAGAGCAGGGGTAGCTGCACCGGGGGTTGAAATGCGGCTGGCTCTGGGGTGGTGTGGGGCAACTGGCTGACAATTCCTACTAAAACCCACTTTAGCCCAGGTTTTTTAAAAAAGGTGGCTAGCCGAGATTGCAGGGGGAGCGAGGGGGCATTAGATCCCGGCCAGGACACGCATCGTCAGCTTGGTCGTGTCTGTCCTGCGGTGGATGCCTTTTCCTGCTGTTCCTGCTCCAGGGCTTATCCAGCACGGACCCGCAAGCGGTCGTCCTTTGTCATACACCACGTAGCGTGTATCCCACCACAGCACCTTGCAAACCTACCACCGGTACCCGAGCGGGGACCCCCGAGGCGGCGGGGCGGGGCGGGGGGTGCACCTGCCCCGGGGTGGCTCCGGAGCGGATCCCGGGGGGATCGCGGGGGTCGCGGCCGCTGTTGCACGGTGGGCGCCGGAGGGAGACTGTCCCTTCCCATCCCATCCCATCCCGCCGCCTCCCTCCCGTCGGGGGCTCGGCTCTCCGCCGCTTCCCCACCTCGCTCCGGGACCTTGCCGTTTTCCAGTTAAAGAGCCTGCCCGGGGTCAACAGTCCGTTCTGGACGGCGGGGCGGGGAAGGGGTTAACGGCAGGGGCGGAGGGCCCGCACCGCCCGCCCGGCACGGCACGGCCCGGCCCGGCCCGGCCCTGCCCGCCCCTACTTAAGGCGGCGGCGGGCGTGGGGCGGCTCCGTGAGATGGCGGCTCCGCGCCGGCCGAGCGGCGGGGGGCTGCGGCGGGCCCCGCAGGACGGGCGGCTGGAGGAGATCAACAAGGTGGGGCTGGGGCCGCCCCCCCCCCCCCCCCACACACACACACACATCCCTTCCCCGAGCCGATCCTTGCCGGGGCAGCCCCGCGGGGGCGGGATGGGGATGGGGGGGGCGGCCGCGTTGGGGTTTGACCCCACGCCCGGGTGGGGACGGGGGCTGCGGCGGTGCCGGGTGGGGGAGAGCGGGGAGAAGGTGGGGACAGGTGGAACTGCCCCCCCCCCACACACACACCTTTGCTTGTGTCCCCCCCCCTCGGAGGGAAATGCGGTTCGAGGAGGCAGGCGGTGGCCTTGCGGGGAGGGGGGGGGGTTGCTCTCCATGCCCTCCACTCGTGGCGTTCCCCTCGCGGGCGGCTTTTCCCCCTGCAGCACCCCACAGCCCGGGCGGGTGGGAGAGGGCCACTGGGTGCCCGTGGATGCTCAGTGGCCGGCTGCCACGAAAGTCCCTCTGGGACCGTGCCCCAGCAAGAATAGTTGCTATTGTTCTACCGGAGGGCTTCAACCTCCCGTCCGCAGTATCGAGTGCTTCGATTTCTTCTCCTGGGAGCGAGGAGTTTCTGCTGCTCAGAAAAGCTGACTCAAGCCTTTCTAGTTTTTAATTGCGGTGGGTGAATGGGGGACCCGGGATGGTTGGACGTCCCACAAGCCTTGGGTAGGGGGAATGGCAGCTCCTGGATTAGTGCAAAGTACGCTGGGCTGCGTGCCCTTCGTGCTGGGGTCAGGCAAGGTTCTCGCCCTGGAGCTTCAGCCTTGCCCTGTCCCTTGCTTGGCATGGCCTGCGGGGGCAGCTCCGTTGGCATCCCTCCTGGGCAAGAGCGGTTCTGAGGGTGAAAAGAAGGTTTTAACCTTGAAACAATTAACGAAGGGGTTTCTAGGGTCATTTCTAGGTGGGTTTGGTGGTCGCTCGCTGATACAGCCAGCGGCATCTTGGTGTTACAGGTGGAGAAACAAGAGCTGCACAAGATGAGAGCCTGGAAGAGGAGGTGGGCTTGCCTTGCCCTGGCGTTGTCTAGACCGTGAAAAGTGCTAATATGTTCCTCCAGGCAGGGGTGAGACAGCGGAGGTGAGGTTTATGTAGGTCACTGGAAAGGGAATTACATCGTTAGAAGCCAGGAGATGCTACGGAATAGGAGTGGAAAAGAGGTGCTGCGGCATAAGGTGTAGAATAAGAGCACTTGGCTAAAAAGGAGCCTTTGAAACCTGGTGTTGGAAGGCAGACATGACATGCCCTGTGCCAAGGAGGTACGTAGGTGGGTCTAACACCTTCAAGGTGGCATTGACCTTTGGGGGAGGAAGGGAGTGTGTTGTACCTATTGCCGCAGTTTCTGCTGCTGCAGAGCTGTCCTCCAGCATCACTCGGGCACAGGGTGGATACGTGATCTGGTAGGTGCTGTAGGACTGAGTCTGAGAAGTCATGCTTCCAGGGACGCTGCTGATGTGCCGCTGCTGTGCCCCGGGGCTGGGGGCTCTTCTTCCTCCCACGCAGGGGACAGGCTCCTATCCCTCCCCTAAGCAGCCATCACTTCTGGCAAGCTTTTTCTCTGGGTGAAGTTTGGGTGACGAAAATGAAACAAGCTACATAACTTCCCACTGACGGAGGTGGCAGCTGCTTGTTCCTTGCTGCCCTGTGTGTCGGCTCGGTGCTAGGAGAAGAGATTTGAGCGGCTAGAAATCAAGCTGCAGATAGCATGGGTAGTGGCAGCCCACGGATCCCGAGAAGCTGTTGCACTGTAGCGGCTCTGGGCAGCAAACCCCAAGCTGCTGCGCTTTGCTCGCTCCGCCAGCTTTGTGCGGCGGTGGTGGGGGAGTTTGCTGTGAGCGGGTGCGCAGCAAAGCGGCTCACACCTCTCTCTGACACAGAGCTGATATGTAGACCTGGGCTGATACTGTGGCTGGAGCCAGGGAGGGGATTTCCCAAGCCCTGAAGAGCCCCAGGGCTGCAAACCAGTAAAGTGCTCCTAATAAAACCTATCAGGCCAAATTCCTATCAGGCTTAATCTCATTGTCTCATCCTAACGCTTAGCTCCCTCCCAGCCCTGTTTTTCTGGCTGGTTTCTACCCCAGAGCTCTCACTGGGATAAGGGTCTTTGGCAGGCCGTGTCCTGAGTGCACACGTGCTGCTGAAGGACAGCTGAATCCTAGTATTGAATTCTCTCTTCCAGCCTGAAACGCTCCTCCGGGATCCCCTCTTGGCCGTTCCCCTCTTCCTGGGGAACGGCAATCACATTGTTTAGCCTCGTGCATCAAGGTGGCAAGTCTAATCCAGCCCAGATTAATTTCAACCTAGTTTTACCCTCTAATGCTCTGCGTTGCGGGGAAGGAATTCAGCCTGCTGGAGAGCAGGTGCCTGCTTCTCCCATCCAGGGTGGGCATGAGCATCCCTCAGCCCCTTCCCAGCCCCAGCAGGCAGGGTGGCTGGCGTTGAGCACTTAAACAGCCCAGTGGGAGCTTGGCCTGCTGGTTGGAGATGCCTTTTTGGAAAGGGAGGAAGCATCTGGCTTTGCTCACGTTGTCTTGCAGGTAGCTGGGACTTGTGTGGCTCCTTTTATTGGCTTAGAAAAGTATCTCTGCCCAAGAAAGGCTGTTCAGGGCAGGAGTGGGGGAGAGGCTGAGGCTTATGAAGCAGTTCTTATTAATAGAACACGGCCCTTAAAGTGGGAGCTTTAGCAAAGGGCTCTAGGAGGAACTTCAGCCACTCTGAGTCACTGGCCCTGGGGACTGAATTCCTGTGTGCTATTGTGAGTGTTTGCCTTATCGCAGTCATAGCCCGGCTTGCATACAATGTGGAGGGTGGAATGCCTTTGAAATATGCTCCCCTGTTGCTTCCTTCGGTCTGGAGCAGAGCTGTGACACTGGTAGGCTGTCCAGTTCCCCTCCAGTTGAAATGCAAGGGGACTGGGTGCTAGGTGTGTGCACAGTGTCACCCATCCTGCTCTCCTGCCACGCTGCCAAGGGCTGTTGTCCCCCGGGCGCATGTCCCTCAGCTATCGTGTATGGATGTAACATTCCCTTTGGTCTTCACCATTTCTGTCCTACTGCTTGCTCGGAGAGAAGTACAGCACTCTGCTCTCACATCCCCTGACCTGCTGATAGGTGGAAGCTGTCTGCTGCTCCTGCGCGGCAGCAATGAGGCTCTGACCCGGTGGCCAGGAGATGCTCTGGCCCCGTTTCAGTTCTCAGTGATGTTTGGCAAGTTCCTTCTACAGAGGCTATTTGGTGGCAACGGCAGTAGGTAACACTACTCCGCTCGCTGGTGACTTCTGCTGCTGGCTGAGCCCAGGTCTCAAAGCTGAATCGGGCCCTTTGTGTTGGGCTGGCAAATGATACCCCTGGGTAGAAATAACTGAGATAAATGAAATTGAGTTGGCAAAGGAGAGCAAAAGAAGGAACTGGGAACATAGCTTTTCACCACAGCTTTCAATTTGACTTGGTGTCCATGGTGATAAGGGAAGTCTGTGTCACGCTGGTTTAGTGGGCACAGACTCTGGTGTCCCATCTGGAGTTTGTGAGATGGGAGGAGGGGATGGCAGTCATTTCTGTCCTACTGCACTTCCTACAAAACCTTAGTTCAGCTGCAGAGAAAAGACTCACCAAAGCAGTGGTGAACTGGCAGTTTGAGGTATTTGGAGTCCCTGGGCAGGTCCAGGCTCCCCTGTCCCAGCGAGAAAGGAGGGGCAGCTCCAGGTGTGTGGGCTGGGGGGGGGGCCAGGAGCATGTGCTGCAGGTCAGGGTGGCAGGCAGCGATCAAGCACGAAAGGCTTGGGGCTGGCTGTGGCAGCAGGAACCAGGCACCAGCGTGGGGCTGCAGTGTTTCCGCAGCTGGCCCAGCAGCCAGACTGGCACAGCTCATCCCACCTGGGGGAGAGCTGGTTTCAGTTTTCCTTCTGGAAGAAGTGAGAACATGCTCTGGAGGTTGGAGGGCGTTTGGGTTACCGATGGCTGTGTGGACCTCCTACAGTCCTGATGCCCTAGTGCCTGCCAGTGGGGCTTCTTTGGCGTGGGGGGGGTGGTCTCGTTAATCACAAGTGATGCTGCCCCAGTACTACCAGTGCCGGAGATCCTAGTCTCTTGGCGACCCACTCCTGCCTTCCTTGTGAGCATGGAGAACAGTGGTTAGGAACACATGCCCCCAGCAGGGAACAGCCTCAGCCCTCTATCCACCCTAACCCCTGGAGGGGTTTTATCCTGGACAGGCCATGCACAAGCTGTGCAGATGTTAATGATTTCTACACTGAAGAATGTGGTGTTGTTGCTGAACACAGATCGAGTCATTAAGCTGTGCTGGGCTCGCTGGAGCTAGGCGGTGTGGGAGGGTAGAGACAGGAGCGGGACCCTGCTGCTCACAGCTGCAGGGGCGGGGGGTGTTGCTGGCAGTGCAGTGCAGTGGAGCTGGCTGTGCAAGTTGTGGTCTGTTCTCTGGGGTACCCAAAGGTTTCTGAGGTGGGGCTAGGGACAAGTGACCAGAAGTGACCCAGGATTTCCTCTTCAGCCTGTGCAGGGTAGGGGGGAAAAATGAGTAGACAGTCTGAGAGAGTGAGAGGCTGTTCCTTACCCCAAAATACCTGTCCTCTCTTGGGTGCATGGCGGTCTGCGACCTTTGCCTGTTCTATTTGCTAGCCCTCAGAGTTTATCCAAAGAGTTTGAAATTGGAGATCAGAGTGCTTTTTGCAAGGACTAGGAGCCGTTGCTGGGAATAGGTGCTCGACCCATGCTGTGCATGCTTAAGTAGAGGTGTGGGGAACTGAAACCTTGGATGAGCCAGAAGAGGGAGTTTCATGCAGTTATTCCAAAGGCACGTGGGGTCGGGTCCTCCCTCGAGCTGTTGGTGGGAAATCTGAGACACCAGAGGCATTCCACTTGCGCTGGAATGTTAATGACAAGGTGTGGGGGGATTCAACCCATTTTCAAGCCTCCTGGCACTGTTGCTCGAATGTGGCGCTCTGGGAATTGCGTAGGTCTTCTGGGTAATGCTGCATTTGTACATGCCTTCTAGGGTGTTTTCCTTTGCATCTTTAACCTTGGGGATATTCTTTTTTTTCTGTTTTAGGAATTTCTCTGTGACCCAAAGTTCAGTGATGAAGAAGATCTGGAGGAGAAGTTGGCAGTGTTCAAAGGTGAGAACTGGAGGGTTTCCCTGTCATTTCAGCCTGACTATTTGCTCTGAACAGATTGTTTTCCTCGGCACATGGATCTTACCAGCCTGAGATTCTCTGCCAAATACAAGTGACCGAGCTGGGATGGATGCCTCCCCCTTGCTTGTGGGACTTGGTGAAACTCCCCAGGGAGGTGGTTTTCCCACATGAGCCTTTGTGCTTCCCCCGCTTGCAGGGCAGGGACATGTCACCCTACAGACATCTTGCCTGGTGGCTGCTATCACTGCAAAACCTGCTGCGTGGGCAAAACCGTGGGGAGCAGCAAAGGAGGACGGTTTCTGTCTAGATACCTAGACAAGCCAGCTGGTACAATGGATGATGCAGTAGCTGGACTCTTTTTTTTCCCAGTGAGTAGGAGGACCTCTTCCCACAGAGCAGAGGTCTCAGCTGCTTCCTGAAGGAGTCAGGGACTTTCTCTCCCCAAAAGTTTCTTCAGTCTGATCTGGTCCTTCCCCAGCCCCTTGGTACCTGAGGCAACAGCAGCAATGTGTCTCTAGTCCTGGCCAAAGCCTAACTCCAGTGGGTCAGCAGATCTGGGACTTAGGTTTGGGCCATTTGCTGGGATGGGGGATAGAGAAACGGCTCAAAAGCCTGGGGTCCTCTGGAGCTTGTCCCCAAAGTGGTTACAGGGCAAGATTTGGCAGGGCTGTTCTGGATACATCCACTTCCTTTCCAAGCAGTGGCTGAAGGCAGTTGAGAAAACATGCCTTCTGCGTCACACTCCCCTCAAGGTTTGTCCTCAGCCTGGCTCTAACCAAATAAAACCTGACCTTGCTTCCATTTCAGGCGTTGTCTGCTTTTTCCCTTTGAATTTTGGCTTTGCAATTCAGCATGGAAGAAGCTGGCTGGGGTTCTGTGATCCCTTACCCTGCTGCGCACAGAGAAGCCTCCTGCGCTCCCCGTTCTTTCTGTTGCCTTTTGTATGGCTTTGGCTTTTGGCTGCAGCCCCGCATTATTTTTCCCATCACAATTGGGGCTCTTCAAACATTGCAACTGTAGGTCACAGGCTCAGAATTCCCTGTAACGAGAGCCTTTGGCATCTCTTCCCGCTGCCTCGTGAGTTTGCCTCCGTGGCCTGTCCCGCTCTCCAACGCCTCCTCCGGCTCCTCCAACAATCGGCTCATTGTGTGATGATGGGAGCAGCGTTTCTTCTCTGCCGTCCTTCCCGCTGCCCTCCCCAGCCGGGCCCGGGGAGCCCCCGTGCAGTGTTTGTGTAAATGCGTTTGTGAGGGGAGGGACCACGCATGGTTTTGCCCCACCAAATCCCTGCAGCTGGGATGGGAGGGAAAGACAAATGTGCGAGCCGAGGCTCAGAGCACGATGATGTAAAGCTGCCGCTGTTCTCAGTGCTTTTGGCTAAGAGTCAGCTGAGAAGAAAAGAAAACATGTGCTGGGCACGGACACGGCAGAGCAGGGTTTGTGTCCCTGAACACATGCTGGGGTGCCTGACCCCTGCCCGGGGAGGTGGCGGTTCATTTGCGCAAGGTCATTATGGTGGGGCAGAGCGTAGGGAGAGCCAGTTCCACATCAAGCATTGCTTTGGCCCCTGAGCACATGTGACGGCCCCAATTTCATCTAGGATCGGTTGCTTAATGCTCGAAGGAAGATGTTTATTCCTGCCTGAAGCATGAAAAGCTTTGGTTTGTACGTGGTATTCCCATAGGTCTGTCCTGGTCAGCTCATGACAGCAGTAATGCACCAGCTGAGACCCAGGTGAAGACATGTCAAGCTATTCCTCTGCCTCCTGCCTGTAGTTGCTATCAGTCCAATTAACCCAGGACTTTCCTTCAGAAACACAGGTTCTGGGAAGGCTCCAATGTGTGAAATATCCCCTCTTCCCTTTAGCTCCTTAAATTAGCCTGCCACTTCTCTGTTCACGCTCATCTGCTTGCTGGTTTCCCTGGAGCAGAGGCAAAAGGTCTTTTCCCTTTGGGGAAAGGAGCGGTCTGGGAGCTCTCACTTAATTTGAGTCCTGCGAGGCTGTTCTGGGGAGCGAGTGCTAACTGCAGGGCAAGTGGAGGCTTCTCCAGCTCAGCACAGATGGATGGTGGCAGCAGGCATCTTGTTCTTCTCACTTAGCAGAACTTGAGATGATGGGGGGCCCCCTGCGGTGCTAGGAGCTGTATTGTCTGCAAGACAGACAAATCCTTGCCTGAAGAGCTTAAAGTCTAAATGGGGAACAGCTAGCGGGGAGGGAGGGAGGGAGGGGTAGGAAGCACACAGGTGTGCCACTCCAAAGGTCAGAAGCAGCACAGGACTGAAATTCTGATTTTTCTAACTCAAATCAGTGCTCTGTCTGTCACAGCATGTGAGCTTTTGTCCTGCAAAGCTAACCAGACTTTCTTGCACGGGATCTGCCTTTCTCCGAGGATGCTGGCGTTGCCCGATTCAGCAATGTTTGACTGCAGGCTGGAAGGGCAAACAACCTGCTCCAGCGTAACTCCTCCTAGGTGTGTTCTTGGCTTTGCCCTCTTGCTGTGATCCTTGAGCATCTCTCCTGGCAGGTGCTGCTCTGGGAGTGCAGCACAGCTTTGGGAGGACTGTAGAGCCTGTCCCTTGCTATTGCAGGCAACTACGTCATTTAATCTCCCTCCTAATCCGATCAAGCTTCATTTTGGGAGTGCTCGGGGTTTTGTTTTCCTTGCTACTCCTTCTGGGAGGCTGTTCCAGAGCTTTGTTTTTCTGGCTGGAAACCTTTTAATGCTATTCATGGCTAGCTGATACCTTGTTCTCATGCCAGTGTTTTCCTTCAGCTTAAATGAAAAGCAGCCACAATTAAAGAGTGCTTAACTCCAGGGCCCTGGAATTGAGATAAGGGTGCTAAAACCAGGTCTTGAGATGGTCTCCCTCTCTGAACTGTTTGCATTCAGCAGTATATCAATCTTATCCCCTAATCTTTTATTTCATTGCTCTAAGCAGGAAGGCCTCCAAAGCCCTGCATACCCCCTGCTCTAGTGTCCTGCTAACTTGCATCTGTGTCTCTTCCAGAGAAGTACATGGAGTTTGACCTGAACAACCAAGGCGAGATCGGTGAGTGACTCGGGGATGCTGGTGCTGGGCTGGAAAAGCAACAGCTTGCTAAGTTGGTGTCTGCTGCTGTATCTGCTGCTTCCTGCTGCACTGATGTTGCCGAGGAGGAAAACCTGTGGGCTTTTCCCACGTCCAGCCTTGCTTGGATCTCGATTGCCAGCCAGGGGCTTCCTTGGCTCTCCAGCCCCTGCCTTTCAGCTTCCTCACCTCTATCCTCACCTGCTTCAAGACCTAAGCTCTTCTCAGTCCTATTTTCCTCCTGAGTTTCTGCTTAGCTCCTCCACTTCTTTCTGCTTGCTCTAAATGTTTTTTTTTCTCCCTTTTTTTCCACTGAGGTCTTCTCAATCCTTAGCATTTCCAGAGCTAGGAAGTTGCAGGGCTCGGACAATCCTGGGTTTTGCCTGGCTTGAGGCAGAAGCTGTATAAAACCACGAGCGCTGCTGTGCAGAGAAGCTCTTTGCTTTGCTGGGAGGGGAGCGGAGGGAAGCGGGGGACTTGGGTGTGAGTCTGGCTCAGCTGAGCGGCCCTGGTTTGGGCCCGGAAAGCACCAGTTACGTAAAGATCCAGCCTTCTGCAGGCCTGGAGCTGACACCGAAGTGTAATCACTTGCATGCTGTGCCCTTCCAGGAGGCTGCTGCCTTATTCCCCTCCTCCACCAGTCCTCAAGCTGAAGGAAAGCCTGTGGGGAGCGGGAGGAGGCCTGACTCAGCTGCGCTGCCGTTTCCTGGAGGGAAGGGGCCGCAGCTCACAGTGGAGCAATGGAAGGAAATGGCCTGTGGCGATGGGCAGGGGCACCTGCTCCCCACAGCCTCTTTGGCTCTAACCCCAGCCTCGCTTCCCTCCTCCCCATCCTTGTGATTCTTGGCACCACGCTCCGAGCTAGGGAGCAGCGTCCCCGCGTGTCTGGAGCACTCGGAGGGTCGTCCCTCTTCTGCGTGCGTGGTGCTTTTATCTTGAGCTGCGCAAATGGGGAGCGATGCTCTGTACTGGGCGGTACAGCAGTAAGCTGTACTGGAAGGCTTCTCTTGGCTTTCAGCAACACCTTGGTGCTGTCAGCCCCAGAGTCTGCGGGTGAGGTGGTCTGAGGTGGGAACTCATGCCTGTGACCCTAGGGTTGTCTGTGCTCGGTGCGGTCACCTCTCGACAGCACCGATTGCCTTGCTCTTGCAGATTTGATGTCTGTCAAGAGGATGATGGAGAAGATGGGGGCTCCGAAAACCCACCTAGAGTTGAAGAAGATGATCTCTGAGGTGACCGGAGGAGTTAGCGAGACCATCTCGTACCAGGACTTTGTCAACGTGATGCTTGGGAAACGCTCTGCTGTGCTTAAACTGTGAGTGTCCCTGGGAGGGAGTGGGGGGGAGATGCAGGACCTGAGCTGGCATGTTGCGGGAGCCGGGAAGCAGAAGTTGTTCTGCCTGGTGGAGGCGGAGCTGGGCATGTTTGCTGTTCGTGGAGGGGAGACAAGGACCCTTGTGAAGGGGGAGTTTGCAGAGAGACACGAGAGGGTGTAATAGCCCATGTCTGGGCTGAGCAGTGGTGAGCGCTCACAGCAGAGCTGCCTGCTGCGTGTTAGTAGAGGCTTCCTCCCACACGCTCAGTGTGGAGTGATTCTCCCCCTTGCCCGAGGGTGTGCAGGCACTCGGCACTGCAGGACTTCTTCCCCTCTCTTCCCTGGGGCTTCTGCTGGCTTTGGGGACACAGGCTTCCCCTGTGAATGGTGGCAGGACTTGAGCGGTGAATGATGGTCCCGCCAACACCAGCAGTGCTGGCTCCTATTTCCCACAGAATGCTCCCTCCCTGCCTGATTTTGGAGAGACGGGCAGTAGATGGAGAGAGGACACATGCTTGAAACAGCTGGCTTGTGCTGGGAGAGGTTTTCTGCGGTACCGGCTGCCAGCACCAGCCTCCCACGGCCCCCTCTGCCCTCTCGACAGGGCTCTGAAAGTCCTGCTGTAACAAATGGCTTCCGAACACTTGCTTGGCTCCATCTCCACCCCATTGAAGCCTGGCTTCGCCTTTCACAGTCACAGAGGCTGGCCCTGCTTTTGTGTCTGTAACCACAATGAATAGGAGCTGCTCCTCTCCATCCCCCTTGCCCCTTTCTGAAGGCAGCTTTAGAAATGGAGCCAGCAGGTTGGGAGGAAGGATCTTGCTCCCACGTCTCACATGGTCCCTCTAAGCCAGTATGTGCTTGCTGGCGATGAGTCTCTCCTCTCCCCGCTGAGTGCCCTGTGTCTGTGTGTTGGGGTGCTCCTCTTCCAAGCAGGCACAGACTTCTGACACCCCTGCTCCTCCTTTCTTTCTCCATGCAAGGAGGCCGAGCCTGCAGCCTGTCCCGTATCTTCCATCCTTCCTCCCAACTGCAACAGCTTTCACAGATGGGTCCCTTCCTTTGCTAACAGACGCCCCATTGTCTACTGGACTCTTTAGAGCAGGAGCAGAAATGTGAAACTTGTCCCAAGAGCGGTACAGTCCTTTGATCCAGCGTGGCAGCTGGCATTCCCAGCGTAGCTGCAGTGCTCGGGTTGGAAGACAGTGCTAGTGGTTGCAAAATGGTTGGGATTCTTCTAGCCAGTGCTTTGCTCCTTGTCTCTGCCCTCTTCCCTGGCTGTAACTGCGGTTGCTTGCTTGGTGTTGGCTTCTGAACGTTCAGCTGTGTGGTTATGTACAAGGTGGGCCAGGGACAGTATTTGCTTTTACGCATCAGGACAACTTGGCGTGCAGTGTGCGCCCAGGGGATTTCGGAAGTGGCTGTCTAAATAAAACATGCTAATCCTCTGGGCTCTGAGAGGAAAACCAGCAGGGGCTTTGGGAACCCACTGCTGGAAGCTACTGGAAAAGCAAAGCTGCCTGCCAGGCTGGCAGCAGTGCCCTCTGTTGGCTTTCCCTCCTCTGTTAACTATCGGATGCCCTTTGCATGGGGGGCATATGGTATTTTTCAGCAGATGAGATAATCCCACCCCCAATGATGGGTAACGATGCACCTGCTTTTTGTCATTGGTATTATCTGTTGTGTTTTGCAGGGTCATGATGTTTGAAGGAAAAGCCAATGAAAGCAACCCAAAACCTTCTGGTCCGCCTCCAGAGAGAGACATAGCCAGCCTCCCTTGAAGAGGACAGGCTGAAAAATTGGCACTGTTTGCTTTGCTGGTCTGTAACAGAGGTTACCTGTGCTTTGTTACTCTTTACTGTGGACAGTCCTAGTTTTCAACTAACCTGCCTTAGAGGAACAGCAAGGGAAGCTGGAGACTCCCAGCTCGTGTCTTTCTGCTGCATCCCTTAGCCAACTTGATTTGTTAGACAGAAGCTGTAGCACCAATTGTAATGTGAGACCAAAAAAAAAAAAAATATCCTGTGATCTTACTCTTTCCTCTGCCCTTCCTGCTATTCTCAGACAAGGAGCTACTTTCTTCCCAGTGTATGGATTCAGAGCTGTGCTTGTCACGACAGGTTCCTAAAGGGCCTTGCTGCCAGACATCGACCATTTCTCTGGCAAAGCCCCCGACAGCAGCTTCATGGGTGCAAAGAAATAAGTGCCTTCTCTGCTCCGTCCTATGCTTCCTGACTTTGGACTAGTTCTTCCCCTCCTGACCTCACCAAAACACAAGTCAGGCTCCCACCTCTGTGGCCTAGTCGCATGCTAGGTGAACGTGGGAAGGTGCATGGACACCAGAGGTCTGCCTGCAGGGCCTTTAAGCTTGGAGGTGGGCATGGCTGACTGCAGGGACAGCTTCTGTCCGCTCCGTGGGTTCATCCTGCAGTCAGATCTCAGTGGGTCCAACACCAGCCACTGCAAGTGAGGATGATTACATCTACCTTAGGGGCCCCCTTCCTGAAAAATCTCTACTTGGATCTGATCAGGAGCATAACCTCTGAACGGGTGGTTGTCTGTCCTGTCCATCGAGTGCAGAAACAAGCCTGCTGTTATGCCTTTGCAGCCCTTCGGGAAGGCCTAGAGGAAATTAAACCTTCAGGTGAAAGGAAGCTGGGTGACTAAACTGTGAGCCCTGCCAGACCAGTTGCAGATGAAGATCTGTCCTCATGCAGCTGCTCTGTCCCTCTGATTTTTGCAGACCTCCCTGTATGTGTTTCAGCTTGGTTCCCTGGGGCTATTGGGTACATTTCCCTCATGGATAAGCCCTCAAATCTGCAAAATAAGAATGGCTGTAAGTGTGGAGTATGAGCTGGGATCCAGATGTAGCTGGGATTGTGCTATCCACACTGGTTACTGCGGCGATTCTTGCTCCATACACATACACAATTTCTGGAATCCAGATGTTTGCTCTTTGCCCTTTCCCTACTGTTTTCTTAAATGTTCTTGGCAGCTTTTAACTTTTTTTTTTTTAAATCGTGGTTTAATAAATAAGATTTTTAATGGAAATAAGATGATTAACTCTACTAGGCTGATTGTTCCTGCCAAAGGCTGCACTTTTAAATAAAAAAAAAATATAAAAAAAATTCTCACTACTGTTTGCATGAAAACCAAAACTGTAATGGAGAGAATTATGAGCAAAAGCAGCACCAGTCTAGTTTAAGGACTGAAAATAAATCTTCTGAAGCTACACTGTGTGTCAGTGTATTTAGTTTAGCTCCTCTGAAGCTTGGCCCATGTGATTGGTTGCAGATTAAGTGAGCTGGTTTCCAAGTCTGTTAATATAAACCCTTAAATAGATCCTAGAGATAGGTTTGGACTGTGTTGATCTGATCTTGATCTGTAATAACTGACCAAATGCCATGGAGTTTGTGTTACGAAATGCAGAGGCCACCTCCTGAAAGCTGTCTTTTTTTTGACTTGCTGAAAGCGAGCAGGTGGCAGTGCTTGTTTTAAGGAATAACTTCTTTATCAGGAGCAGACACTTGTAATGCTTCTCTTGAAAGACTATTTTTTTTTTTTTTTTTCATCCTCTCTGCTCTTGAAGCAATCGCCTGAGGTTCTTGTCTGATGTGAGTTATCAAAATGGAGACCAGGTTTCCTGGGGGAATGACTGGGTACACTTTTTCCATGTGTTCCTCAAAAGGACAGAATTGCCCTTAGATCAGAGCCCTGTGTCTGCTTTCTGCTGCCTCTTAGCCTCTGGGAAGGCACCTGCTTTTCTAGGCTATGTGTGTTAAAGCTGTGCTTCAGTTAGAAAATAGAGGGAGCATATTACACAAGGGAAATTTGGATGTGGTTTGCCACAGTTCAGATCACTGCCCAAAGCCATCACTGCTTTTGTCTCTGTGGAAATCCTTGTCCTTCTGGTCCTGGAAAAGACAGGCACAACTTGCTAGAGCTGGAAACAGCCCTTCACAACATGTCCTTGTCCCCACAGGGCTAAGCGCTAAGGCGATGTACCTCTCTGAGTGGGGGCTGAACCCTCCCCCGAACTTGAGGCAGGAGTGAGCAAGGGAAGAAACTCAGGTCCTGTTGTGACTGAAAAAACACGTGCTGCTTTTGCGGGGCCCTGGAGCGCAATTAGGCTGTCCCCGCTCGCAGAGCTTCCATCTTTCCAGCTCAGCTGCACCTGAACTGGGGGCGTACAGGGACCGACCCCGCGCGTCGGACCGTGCGCTCCCACTGCAGCCCACACTAAGGGAGTGGGATGTGCTTAGAGCTGCAGCAACGCCGGACTTTCGCTGTGGAAAAAAGCACCGAAGCCCCTTACCAAGAGTTTGACGACGGACAAGGCGGAGCGGCTCCCTGCCAGCCTCCACCATTGCGCAGCTGGGAGAGCTGGCTTGCTGACAGCCAGGCCCCATCCCTCCTGGCAGCCGAGGCTCAGCCCCAGCGGGGTCTGTCCCCTCAGGGCCTCCCCGGGGAGTGTGTGTGTGTGTGGGGGGGCACAGCCCCACGGGGCTGGATCTCCTCAGGGAGCAGAAGGGCCGGCGGGTGCGGCCTGCAGCAGCCACCGCGTCAGGCCCTACCTCAGAACATAGGGAAAAAAGGGTTTATTAAACACAGCCGCTTTGCTAAGCCTGGCCGTTTGTCCTCCCGTCCTTTAGCCCGCGGGAGCCGCGACAGACAACGGCGGGGGGGGGTCCGCTGGAGGACTCCCGGCGCCGAGGAGCATCGAGAGCTGTGGCTAGAGCGGCCGCGCCGGAAACGGAAGTGAGCGCACTGGCAGGCGCGCGGGGGTTTCCCGGCTGTGCGCAGGGCGGTGGGGACCGCGGGCCTCGGGGCTGCCGGCGCCGCCATGGGGGACGATATGGACGTGATCCCCGAGCGGGAGATGAAGGTGAGGGGCAGGGGAAGAGCAGGCGGACTGTGAGGGGGAAGCCTGCGGTGGTGGGGGGGGAGTTGACAGGCGGTTTGGGTCGGGCGGGGGGCGTTGGTTTGGGCCCGGAGGGGGGTGGCAGGACTGTGGTGGGGGGTCGACTCGGGCCGTGAGGGGAGAGGGGCTTGGGGAGGGCTTGGCCTGGGCTGTGAGGGGTGATAGGCTGTGGGAGGGACTTGGCTTGGGCCGTGGGGCTGACAGGCCGGTGGGGGGTGGGGGTGTTGGCTCGGGTCATGGTGGGAGCCTTTTGAGGCATCCTTGCAGGGTTTGCGAAGCGCTTGAGGAGTTTTCAGCAGGGTCTGGTGCAAGGCTGTGGAGTGGAAGAGGGAGGGGCTGGCATGGGCTCTGGTGGAGGGGGGCCCTGGTAGTGCCTGGGGGAGGAGAGGCAGAATGTGAGAGTTAGAGGAACCTTATTTTGGGAGAGGAGTGGTGTGTTTGTAAGGCCTCCTGTCAGCATGCCTTGCGCTGGGAATGTCTTGCTTTTGGGAACAGCATGTGTGGTTGTCTGCTATGGGACAGCGTAAACTGGAGTCTTGCAGTGTGGTGCCACCCTAGCCCATCGCTGTGTCTCCCGGAGTGTTACTGTGAGGCTGTATAAGCAGGGACTTGGCGGAACAGATTCCTGAAGACCACGTGGATCTTTGTGCAGCTGCTTTCTGCTCAGGCACCTTCAAAAACAAGGGAGTTGGGCTGTTTGCTTTGCAGAAGCTTCTGAGTTCCTGCAGCTTCCTCAGGTTGCAGGAATGTACTTACTCAGTGCTTTGGCAATAATTTGGAAACAAAACTCAGGTGCTTAATTTGAATTACTGGCATTAGATCCAGCGCTCTGTTCAACAGTTGGCACCTTGGGAAGAGAGACTCACTCCTGAGGGGAACCTCAGGTTTTGCATGGTAATAGTATAACTGCTGTTTCTTAATTCAGTTTGTGTTTTTGGAAATTTTTTAATCTCTCACTCTGCTATTCTCTTCCTCCTTTTACAAAAGGACAATGTAAATTATGAGAGAAAGGAATGCAAAAAATAAGTCTGATTATACAGAGTCATTCCTGGCGGTGGGTGAAAGGAATAACTGTATCTGTTCTGTGTGTCATAAATTACAGTAGCAAACCAAGATGCATCTAAGCAGATGTGTGCTTTGTAGGTTTACAGCAACAAGTTTTAATCAATGATGTGGTATCTCTGCTTTGTTCCCTTCTCTTTCTTTTTGTCTCTTCTATGGATTGGCCAGTTTTGGTATGTTTCTGAGAGGGTTATGTGTCCCGGACAGATTGAACTCCTGCAGGTTTTATGAACATAGGCTGCTGTGTAGAAAAGAGGTTCAGCCAATGGAAAAAATGTGGTGTGATCTCAGTCTTTCTTAGATGAGACAGAAAATGTGATGGGATGGCCAGTGACGATGTGGGTGTGGACTCTGCCTTGGCAGGTGTTTTACAGCTCTCGTGGAGAGGCTTTTCAACTCACTGTCTTAGAGAAACTGAAGTAAACTATTCTTCTTCACCAGCATATGTACAGATACTTCCCAACTCTCTTACAACAGGATTTTCAGTTCAGAGCGCTGAAGAAGGTCCGCATCTTTGATGCTCCGGATGATCTTCCCAAAGAGCGCTCTAGTCTTCTTGCAGTGTCTAACAAATACGGGCTGGTCTTTGCTGGTGGAGGAAGCAGCCTGCAGATCTTTCACACTAGAAATCTTCTCATGCAAAACCAGCTGGGAGAAGATCCCAATAAAATTGGTAAGCCACCCTTATGTCTCATGGTCTTTGCAGATGCGGCTTTATATGCATTTTTATGATATGGAGCTCTTGGCTTCTGATACAGTCCTTTTCATGCTCTTTCATGCATTTGAAATTACCACGTTTTCTTGTATGAGAAGGCAGGAATAATATTTGCTGTACCCCTAGCTGAAATGAAGTACAGTTGTTGGGAACACGTCACCAGGATGTTCTGTGCTAGCTCCTGTTCAAGTGTCTTTCAGGTTTGGCCACCTGTGTTCAGTGCCATACAGTGAGGTTGACTTTTCCTAACCGAGAATATACCCCTTCCCTTGCAGCCACACAGTGTCTTAGTAGCCAGTCTTTGAGCTGTGTACGCATCAGGGATGTGTGTGAGTGGAGGGACAGAGTTCTCGCACTGAGTTATCCACTCTGACTAAATGACTGTCCTGCAAGAGAGGAAGCAATCACTGTTCTACCACTTAAGCGTAAAATACACCGAAGTGCAAAATGGTTTTCATTCTCCCCTTGTCCTTCGTAACTGTACCGCCCGGGGTATTCATTTGCATACGTAGGTAAAACCAAAACTCTGTCCACCTATTTTTCCTCCAGGTTACTGAGAAAGGAAAGTGGAATCTTCTCTTCTTAGGCATTTGGCAACTCTTGAGACTGTATTGGTAGAGATGAAGGGGTTTGCTTTCACTCAGTTTTTCTACATGTTAGCTTTGACAGCTGCTGTTAATAAGACTGGTGATTTTTGCATAAAATTGTTCTAACAGTATTGTTTTACAAGAACAGTTCTTGGTATTTAAATTTGTCCCCTTCATTTTATCCTCCTTTCCTTTTGTGTTTTAAGTGGAGAATGTTCAGAGTACCTTAGTTCCCATGAAGTTTCCTGTACAGCACCTGGCTCTAAGCTGTGATAATCTCACGCTGTCCGTCTGTATGATATCCAGTGAGATCGGTTCCTTCATTGGCTTTTTTGATGTCCGCACATTCTTAAATCAGGTAAAGCACATGGAAAGTGTTTTGTTTTGTTTTTCAAGTTACAGCAGGAGGAGAGGCATACCTTGGGTGGGATTTTGTGTTTCTCTGTGGGAGGTGTCTTGTAAAGGATTTGTTCAGTAAACTCAAAATCTGCTTCTGATTTTCATCAGTCATTAATTTATAGGAAGGTCAAAAATGCTTGGGATTATGACTTTGGGAGAGCTTGGTTTTGTAATCAGCTTCGACTGTCTCATGTATTTGTCTTTCCCAAAAGGCAAAACAGCAGAAACGTGCATTTGCTTATCACAAACTGGCCAAGGACTCAGGAAGTGCAGCAATGGTCAATGACCTGAAGTGGAACCCCGCTAGTCCCACCATGGTGGCCATCTGCCTGTCCGATGGCAGCATCTCTGTCCTGCAGGTCACAGACTCTGTGAAGGTGTATGCCACGCTGCCTTCCTCTGTAGCTGTTACGTCTGGTGAGTGGCAGCCTCGGATAACATACAGAATGTCAGACATTGAAGAATAGAAGTGGATTGATAGGTGTAAAAAGACAGGCTATTTGTCTGGGGAGGACATTTCTTTAAAAAAATTCTTTACAAAAGGAAGGATTTAAACTCCCTAAGACTCGGAAAATGTGTTGCAATGTAACTGCTCTTTCCCAGTTGATTGGAGGAGCTGCATCTTGTGAATTAGTCAGATGTGCCCACCTGTGGTTTGTACTGTCTCAGGCTTGACTGTCATCTTCAAGGCAGCACGCAAATAAGAGTCATCATCTGCTGGCTTTTGATCTTGCAGTCTTGCTTTCTCTGTGACTGGATGACTCCCTGTTTGTTTAATTCAGATTCATAGTTTTTTGCAGGGGGGGAAAAAATTGCAGTTTTAATGTATTGGTCCTGCTTTTGTGGGGCCTTGTAACTCTCCAGTTCCTTAGTGCTAATGAAATTCTCTTTTTTGCTTAGTGTGTTGGAGCCCGAAGGGAAAGCAACTGGCTGTAGGGAAGCAAAATGGCACCGTGGTGCAATATCTGCCTGTAAGTATTGTTGCTAGTAAGGCCTTATGTCTGTTCACTAGTTTGCAATACGCTTTATTTTCTTTGCCTTGCAAGCTACAGAATTTGGTCAGGTGGCACATGGTGTGAGCCATGTGAATCTGCCCAAGCACTTCAGTAATATTAAGAGTGTCTTAGACCAATGTTGGATTTAGTTTAAGGTTTGCACCTGCCACTGAAAAGTCATGATTTCAGAGTGGCACATGGTGAATATTAAAGAGTGGGTGAGTTGCTCTAATCCGGTTCTCTGGGCTTTCTGCAAAACTTGCAATTGGCTTTGTTTGTTGGCTTTTTCTTTGTGCTTAAGAGTAGTTTTATTTGCAGAATCTGCAGGAGAAGAAAGTAATCCCTTGTCCTCCCTTCTATGACTCAGACAATCCAGTTAAAGGTACATATTTTCATTTCTTTTTTTCTTTCTTTCTTTTAAAATATTTTTACTCATTCCTCCTCATGTTGTTTTTAGTTCCAGAAGCTGTATACTGCACTGGTTACATAATTACACTGCAATTTTTAAATATTTGTAAAAAAATAACTATATGCTTTATCTCTGGGTTGTGTAGAAAAATTACCAGTCGGCCAGAGTCCTTGTCTATTTCTAGAATGTTTTAAATATGCATTTTAAAAGCTATTTTTTGCTCGCCGATGTGATAGACAGTACTGTCACAAGTAATCTCCCTTTAGCATGAAGATTTCTGGATATAAATCCTATTCTCATATTTCGTGTAAGTTTCATCTCATCATTTTGACTCTTGAATAAAATGTCAAAGCAGTAAGTTTAGAAAAGCAGAAACACTTCATTTGGATATGCCAAAACATCATCCATGTTTGGAAACGCTGGCATTGTCTCACCTGTGATATTGTCAAGCAAACTAAATACATTCTTTTGGTTTGTTTTGGAAATTTCTGGGATCAAATAGTTTTCCCCCCTAATAAGATTGATGTTCTGCAGCCAAATCATTGAAGTTCTTTATCTTGGTAGTTTAGAAGTTAGTGATTCCTTATTTGTTTTTGTCTTTTGCTTTTGTGTGCTGTGCACAGTTAAAATCGATATACAAGAAAGTATCTGTCCTAGTTTCAGCTGGGATAGAGTTAACTGTCTTCCTAGTAGCTGGTACGGTGCTATGTTTTGAGTTCAGTATGCGAAGAATGTTGATAACACGGATGTTTTCAGTTGTGCTAAGTAGTGTTTAGACTAATGTCAAGGATTTTTCAGCTTCTCCTGCCCAGCCAGCGAGAAAGCTGGAGGGGCACAAGAAGTTGGCACAGGACACAGCCAGGGCAGCTGACCCAAAGTGGCCAACAGGGTATTCCATACCATGGGACGTCCCATCTAGTATAGGAACTGGGAAGTGGGGGCGGGGAATCGCCGCTGGGGGACTAGCTGGGTGTTGGTTGGCGGGTGGTGAGCAATTGCACTGCGCATCATTTGTATATTCCAATCCTTTCATTATTGCTGTTGTCATTTTATTAGTGTTATCATTATTAGTTTCTTCTTTTCTGTTCTATTAAACCGTTCTTACCTCAACCCGCGGGTTTTGCTTTTTTTTTTCCCGATTTTCTCCCCCATCCCACTGGGTGGGGGGGGAGTGAGTGAGCGGCTGTGTGGTGCTTAGTTGCTGCCTGGGGTTAAACCACAACAGTATCATTCTGAAGTGTTTCTGCCTGAGGTAACTTGTTTCCTTCTCTTTCAGTTTTGGATGTACTGTGGATTGGCACATACGTCTTTACTATTGTATATGCAGCAGCTGATGGGACGCTGGAAACACCTCCAGAAGTGGTCATAGCCATATTGCCTGTAAGTGCCAGCAAGTCACAATGACAGAAGTGTTTGTTGCTTGTGTTTAACTTGTTTATTGCAATGGCAAGTTGCTTTTAATACTGACATTGGCATCATGTAGAATTCAAGTTTGGTACTACTGTCAATCATGGTTTTGGGGTTGGGGGATTGAGTGGAGGAAGTAGTATCCAACTGAAAACCAATCAGTCACCTGTTCTCTGCTGAGATCAAATTGTGACATGAAGACTTCTGGCCTCTGAAGTAAACACTTGGGAAGAAAACCTTACCTGATGTAGAGTCCTGATACTTTTTGTGTGTGTGTATGTGTATTTTTTTGTTTAGGTTAAGGAGATTTTTGGGCCTGATGATATGCTCTTATTTAGTATCAGGTTATTCATTGCTGGGGAGGGAGTGTGAGATCTAAATTCCCTGGTAACTACTTTATTGTTCCTTTATCTTTTGGAGGAGGGTTTTGGTTTGTTTGCTTTTTTCTTTGTTTTTCAAGTGGTCTCACGATGGCTGTTCTCTCTTGAAGTATGTGGCAATTATTGGTGTACCCTGATGCAGTCATTGGAAGGTAGATTAATAATGTTGGTCTTACAGAAAAAGGAAGAGAAGCGACCAGAGAAGTTTGTGAATTTCATGGAGCCTTGCTACGGGAGCTGCACAGAGAGACAGCATCATTACTTCCTCAACTATGTTGAGGAATGGTGAGTGGCAGGAATCATGGCAAGGTCTTTCCCTTGTTATGCATGTCTGAGTGGTCAGTGTTTCTCCACGTATATTGTGTTAGTTCTTTTTGTAAACTATATAATACCTGAATATGAGAGAAATGAAATGAAATTGGTATTTTGAAAATGCTTTGTGAAAGCACAGCTCATTTCTCTTGCATACTTTATCTCCATGCCAACACACTCATTTGTCTGGTGAGAATTCACATGATTTCATGCAGGTACATAAGATTGTTTAAAATCTGTCATAACCATTTCCCTTGAGACTGTAAGTCATAGGTTGGGTAAAGCATGACCTTTTGTCTTGCTTAATTGTGTATCTATGTGAAGAAGCTGTTCCTAACTTTTCAACTACTTGACTCGGACCATCATTATTTATGATGCTACAGTGTCTGTCACATCTTTGGTTGGCAAGGGGATTCAGCCCCTGGTGACTAGTTTTAAAGGGAACAAAAAAAAAGTTCTAAAAAGTTCTGTAGTGATGTAGCCAGTCATGTTTCCCTCACCTTGGGAGGAAAGGTCAGTTTTATATTGTTACAACTGTATTCCTAGTTATGAATTTGTATAGATGATAATGAATTGTGGAGCTGGGGACCTTGCTGTGGATTGTCATGTTGGTTTTAACCTATTGGTGTCCATGCTTACAGGGATCTGGTTCTGGCAGCTTCAGCAGCTTCCACAGAAGTCAGCATTCTTGCCAGGCAAGGGGATCAGGTAATATTTTTGTTCCTGTTGCATTTGTGCATATGTATCTCCTCTTTCTCGAAAATCTAAGCAAGTGTAACCTGTATAAGATCTGGAATACAACTGAGATGGTATATTTTTAAAAAACACCTAAACAGCCTTTTTACATCTGAGTTGTGGATAATCTTAAGGTAAATGTAATTCTTAGGTGAACAAGAGATCTGTGACACAAAAGAGAAAGGGTAAACAGAAACACAGTATGTTGTGAACCAAGTACTAGAGGTCTACTTTTCATGATTCACTTGGCAGTCTCAAAATTTGGTCAAGCTCACTGTAATAAAGTGATTCGTGTGAGCTAATCAATTGAAGTTAAACATTAAAACTGTCTGACCTTAACTCTGACATGCAATGATGTGTGAGAAATCACACACAAATCTGTGATGGGCCCTGATACTTCTGGCATATGTTAATTTGACAAATTCAAGTAGATGCTCTCTAGCTTTTTTGCAGTCTTATCTTTCAACTGTAGTAGGCTAGAGTTCTGAAGAAGGCTGATCACAGGAAAGCAGTACTCAAAATAATAATCTAACTTTCTGCAGAACTGGGAATCATGGGTTTTGGAGGACTCCAGCAGAGCAGAACTTCCTGTGACAGATAAGAGTGATGACACTCTGCCTGTTGGTGTTGCTGTAGACTACACCAGTAACATGCCTATCCCGATCAGTAAGTCTTGTTAGTCTTTTTTGTGGAATAGTCCAATAATAGCAATATATGAGATATTTTTGAGGGGCGGCCTGGTGCACAGGGTTCTGGGAGATCGTTCTGAAAGGGAGACCGACACACATCCTGCCTCTTTATACTAAGCCCACAGCACATGTGGGCTTGCTTCTGTGTAAGGATTCAAATGGCAAAGTTTTAAATATGATTCTTTGTCAAAACTTTCAGCAGCCTGGGATACTACACTAACAGCACCTGAGTTATGTCTTTGTTTCACAGAGCCAGGATAATAGTGAGTTTAAAGGAGTCATATTCTAACACTGGGGATTTCAGACTGCCTGTGAGGTTTTCTTTATTCTTGTAGCTTACATCGTTTTGCAGAACTGTTTTGTATGAAGTACATTTGCACTGATCTAAAGGAAAAGGGGGTTAGTTTCAAAGCCAGAAAAAGCAAAGATTATTGAGGTGAATGCGTAGATTTTAATTCCGCATTAAAGCACAGGGCCTGTACTGACTGAACCCTGCTGTGCTCTACATCTAGCCGGTTGCATTATTGCTGTACCTTCTGTGCTGCCTGAAGGCTCTTCAAAGCACCTTGTCAGAGGCTGAAGCTGAAGATACATCTGAGCTATTGTGTTGTACCTTAGTGAATTCTGAAAACTCTCTCTCAAAACCCAGAGACAGATTGAAATAGAGATGCCTTCAGGCAGAGTGGAAGGTACTGCAGTCAAGAGTTCCTGAAGAGCACAGGAGGGTGCCGATTAACTGAGAACTTTACCTGAATGAAAACCTACAGTAGGGAATTGAGGTCAAACTTTGTACTTGAATGCCAAATTGAATCTGAAGCCTTTTCTCTGTTAATCTATACAGTTATTGGATTAAGGAATCTGTTGGGACAGATTTTTTTAAAGCCCAGGTTGTGCTGCCTTAGACTTTTTAGAAAGGTTTTTGGAGAAGCTTTTTGCTAGCACATTCTCTGTGTTCTCACAGAGTGCAATCAGCTCAGTTTTGGCTGCACATTAATTGGCTTTACAGTTCACAGCAAGCTTGGATTGTAAAGAAACCTCACTTGTCCTGGAGCTTGTTCCGATGTGGAAACTGTCCTTCCCTAGCATGCTTTTCCTGAAGAACCAATAGGTGGAGAAACATAGCCATCCACTGCACTGCCTGACAAACGAAGCACCGTGATTATAGCACATTTTTCCTGCATCCTAGATTTGTTGCTTTTGTTTGTTTGTTTGTTTAATTAAGCACAGTTAAACCATTATAGAAATTTTTTTAGAAATACAGGGAGTGGTTTGGGGCCTTTAACTGTGCTGAGAGTATTTGAACTGAAGCAGACTCTAGGCTCAAAGCTGCAGCTGCACAAAAGGCAAGTATTTTATATCAGAGGTTCAGATCATCAGGATGTTTGTTTGAAGTTGGCTTTCTTTAAAGTTAAAAAGCTTCCTATCTAGCAATTCTCTTTCATACTTTATATATATGAATGTTAATGATGTGACAGGACCCAATGGAATGTGGGCATTGCTCAAAGGCATAGAGGGTTGAAGGAAGGAGCAGTGTATAGGTGAAGAAAAAGGGCTGCTTCAAAATATGAAAAGGCTTGGCACAGGAACTCACGCGTGAAAGTTGGGCTTTGTGATTTGGGACATGACGTTTGATTGTCAAAATAACCCTTCATCTATGAATTTATGAAATGTGAAGTCAGGAATAGGAAGGAATAAAGAAGGAAAAAAGGAGAATTGGGCATTCACGGAGAAGCAAGGGAACAAAGGTGCAAGTGAAAGGAAGAAGGGAGAAATGTAAGAAATAATTGTGCTAAGCAAGTCACATGAAGGCGCCAATGCCAGTAGGAACAGAACAGGAAACTTTTGCTGCAAGACTTACATATGTGGTCTCTGGCAGGTGATGAGAAGATCCTTGCTCCAGCTCCAGTTCTGATCTTGCTCTCTACGGATGGTGTGCTCTGCCCGTTTTACATGATCAATCAAAACCCAGGGGTCAGATCGCTTATTGTGACCCCAGAGCCATTGCTGTTAGTAGGGGAGAGAGTTCCAAAGTCAGCAGGTAAGTGCTCTGGTGTGTTAGGGAAACACTTGGATTTGTGGATCTTTGTCATCTTCGTCTGTAAGTTTGGGAGTTAGTTTTTCTTTATGGTGATAATGGGGAGCAGTTCTTGGGTGTTTTGTGCTCCCAGGACTGTTCTTTGTCTTTTGCTCATCAGTATGAAATTATCTAGTCCTATTCATCTCAAGCACTTTGCAGTCTGTGCACTTAGACTATACTGTGCAATCAACCTTTGCATAACAAGGCCAAAGCAATTCTAGGAGGCCCTTTGCCCGAGTTTGGGGTGTATGACTGGAACTGCAGCAGTGACTGCAGGCTCTGCTTGGCAACAAGAATCAAGCACCGTGCAGACCCAGAGCATGGTCTGCATGCTGCAGAGAGGTGATGGTTTTCCTCCATATGTTTTGCTGCAGGAGGCCATGATAGGAACTAAGGTGTTTGGCTGCAGCAAAAGCTTACTTAAACAATAGCTTTCTGCAGCACTGTGAAAATTGTGTTAGCAGGTGAAGAGTAGTAGTTTTATCTGAGTTATGTATGTGTCACCATATGCAGTGTGAAGTAGGCAGTTTCCTATACTGGGGTAGGCAGGTAAGTTGATTGTTTTGTCTGCATGCATGCAATAATAATCGGAAACCCACCATTTTCTTCCCTAACCCCAAATTTGCTTCTCCTTCCCCAAGCAGAATGCTTTTGTTTGGCAGCCTGCCTCTCTGCAGCACTGGCTGACTTGTGTGCTGACAGCCTGTTTTATTTGAGATGGCAGGAACCTCATCAAAATCAATGGAGAAGGGTGAAGCCTTTTCACAGGAAATTCCAGACAACATTAATCTAGACAGACTGTAGTATTGATCGTGGCTTGGACTTTGTGCAGTTTCCGTATCACTTACTAGGTTTGGGGACTGGAAGCCCGGCTCTGCCATCTCTCTTCCTCACAGTACTGTCTGTCCAGTGAGCAAGATAGTGCTGAACTGTCCCCATCAAATAGCATTTGGCCTTGCAATATCTTCTGCCATTATTCAGTGCAGCCAAATGAGTCTCTTTCTTCCCCATTTGTCTTTCTGCAGGAAGTACTGCCACAACGCCAACCACTCCCCCAACTTCTTTAAAGCCTGACACAGTACCAGGTGTTGCTCCTAGTGCGCCTGCCTCAAGTCAGTCTCCTGCAGTGGGTGGAGCTGCTGCTTTTTCCTTTATGCCTTCGACTGTGAAGATGCCTGGCTCTACAGGCAGTGATCCTCCGCCTTACCCCTTTGCCACTGATGCCTCCACACAAGCCCTGGCTCCCAGTCTGACTGGAGCAGCAACGTTCTCTTTCTCCGCTGCTTCTCCCAAGGCATCCATGACTCCTGCTCCTTCTGCAGGCACCGCTGCAGCTACTGCCACCTCCTTTTCGTTTGGATCCATGAACTTTAAACCAGCTGCAGACAGCTCACCTGGGCCACCACTCTCCACAACACCTGTTGCACAGAAGTCATCTTTTGTCCCTTCAGCTTCTTCAGTCAAAGTGAACCTCAATGAGAAGTAAATAGATACAGTAGTTAATGCAGTGGCTGGATACTTGTAAAATTGCTCCAGGCATGGACAATGTATGGTAGTTCTGAAGATGGTTTCTAGCTTTTGGCCCTGACAGCTGTTCCCCATGCTGCCAAGAAAGCACTGAGGAAGCCTCTCTTTATCTCAGACATAGCCATCTTGGCTGTGAAAACCCTCAGTGCTTCCCATGCTAGAGGTTGTGTTCATGGGCAAAATATTAGTCAAGCGATGATGTCAAAAATTAGACTGATAATTTGCCAAATTGCCAGAGACCTAGTTTTTTCATATCTTTGCTTCGTAGGCATCAAACAGTAATTCCATGCCTTGGTTTGATGCAAATCATGGTTAAAGACTCTTGGGGAGCACTGGGATTTGAAATCCTTTGTCTGGGACTGGTTTAGTGTGGTGGTGATAGTACAAGTTTCTTTGACTGTTTGTTGAAGGTTCTTTACCCCCGACCTAAAGAGTAAGTCACAGAGCTGAGAGGAAGCTGTATCCATAGCTGATGGATTTCTTTTCCACTCCCGTGTTCAGTGGAAAAGGTGCCAGACCTTTTGGTTATCTTCTTAAATGGGTGCTTGGTCACTGAACACAGGATCTGAAATCTTCAAAGCTTGTTCATGCCAACTGAAAGAAAACTAATATTGATTAGAAACTATGCAAAATGGATTTGAGTGATGAGTGTTCTCAGATTTCATATACCTACTTTTCCCTTCAACTCCTGAGACTTGCTCTCTGTTTTTAGAAAGAATCGTTTAAAAGACAGAGCTGTGTTAATTGGAGCTGCTTTCTGTGGAGAGCAATTTTCATGTAAATGCATCATAAAAAATTTCTGATGGTTCAAATGATTATTTTTTAATTAGAAAAATCTTTACTACACCAGAATCTGATGGTAGCTCTTATGGCTCTTTAAATTTTATATTTTGTGTATAAAGCAAATGATACGCTTGTGAATTGCCTGAATATTTAAATTGGCTGCCTTGAGGAGCCGAGTTTGCAGATGAATAGAAATTCATATTTTCTTGCAGAATTTCTGTTTGAGCCTTGCTGCAAGGATGACGCTGAAGGGCAGCTCAGATTTGCTATAGTTGGTGCAAAATGATGAGGTGCATTTTGAAGCAGGGTAGTACTTTCTGCTGGCATTTGGCTTTTGCTTACTGGGTGGGTCTATGGTAGCAGTCTTTGTGGTTCCACATATTCAGAAATGATCCTGAATGGCTCCTTCCCGCTATCTCCAGAAGCTACACTTGTAATTTTGTATCGGGAGCTTGAGTTGTTGTTGATCCCGGAGGATGCTAATTCATTAGAACTTAGTGCTTCATTTTAGATGGAGGGAAACAGCCAGGACCAGTTCAGAGCTGAAAGATGTTCTGCTTTCTGTTGCAGGTTCACTGCTGTAGATACTTCTTCTCCCACTAGCAGCAGTGGTCAATGCACTTCCACAATGTTTTCATTCTCAACCGCTTCAAAAACTGCTTCTGGAGGTCCTCTGAGCCAGTCCACGCCCCTTGCAGCCTCTCTTACCACACCACTGAAGGCTTCGACCCCTGTGCCTGCCGCAGGTAGGAGTCTGATGCATATTGTTGGGAATAATGCATTATAAACAATGTTCTAAAAGTTTTAGGACATAATGAGCTTCGTTTGGCTTCTTTCTTTCTTGTTTTTCCTGCTGCTTTTACTGATGCAGCAGGCCGCCTGGTTTGCACACCGTCATGATGTGATGGACTTTAGTGCTGAAACTGAGAAGTTTTTCCATTTGTGCACTTTGTTCCCCAGAGAGCCATACGTGAAATGAATATATTTAGCTTCTTAAGTTCATCCAGAAGTTCTGGCATTTTCAGTGCTCTGTAATACAGCTCTGATTATGAAAGTTTCTGGGCAGTCACACAAATCAGTGCCTTATCTTGCATCTGGAGTGACTAGAGTTCAAAGTGGTCGCAAATGAGTTTAAATTAGATAGCACTTATTTGTTAGCAGAATAATATTCCATCTCTCAAATGATCTTGTGACTGCGGGTCCTAAGGTCCTTCAGGAGTGGTGCAGCCAGATATTGGAGAGTGACAGTTGTTACCGTTAGCAGAGAAGTTGGATGGGAGTAAAACAGCACCTAGGGAACGTGTGTTCTTGCACTGGGGCCCGTACCACTGTTGCTTTTGGATTTGACAGCGGTGATTACGGTTGTATCTAATCACAACCTGTTTTCTCAAGCTTTGTATAAGTTCATAAATTACTGTTCCTCTTTTTAAATTCCAGTGGCACGTCCTGCTCAAAATATACCTTCAGCTTCTTTACTACAGAAGACAGCCAAAATCACCCCGTCTGCAGCAAAGCCAAGCTCTACTCAGGTAATGGGAACTTGAGTGGATTCTTTAGAGGGTGAATGTTTTACATGGCCCATGAGTTGCTTAGAACTCATTGGACTGAGTGACTGTTCTTAGGTCAAAGAATTAGCTAGCTTTTGACATTAAAATAGTAGCAAATCTGTGAGACTAAAACTGTTCTGTGCATGTCTTTATAGAGACCTGTGTTTTGATGTATATCGTCATAATCAGAGTTGTTCCTGTTTTTCTGGAAATGAGGTTTCACAGCTTTGCTGTGTGAATAAGTGGTCAAGAGATACCTTGACCGTGTATTGAGAGAGACACCAAGTTTGTTGGATATTAAAATCAAAGCAGTAATACAGAGCAGCACACAAAGATTTCCTTTGCCTTCATAAAGCTTTAGCCACATATCTCCAGGTAGTCTGCTGTCCTACTTCAAACATGCACATACCAGTCTTAATTTACTGTGGAACTAGTATTTATGCTTATGACAATTGTCTTCCTGGTGGCTGGTGTCGGGATGGAGTTTCTAACAGCAGGCCTCTTTTGATATTCTAAGCTCCCTGTTGCTAAGGATCTATCCCTAATATTGTTGTGGGGTTTTTTTTTTTTTTTTTTTATTTTGGGTTGGTTTTTTTTTTTCAGGGCAAATCAGCACTCCCCAGCACAGCTTTAGAGAAACAGTCCCACCAGTGGAAGGATTCAGACCCTGTCATAGCAGGAATCAGAGAGGAGGTGAGGTTTTCAAGCAGTTTTCTCAATTTTAGAAGCTGTAAGACCATATATAGGTACACAGACAATTATTTTCAGTTCACCTATGTTGTGATGGTGTCTGTCAGTATTTTAGGAATCGGAATGGAAATTTTTCCCAAGATAATCAGCCTGGTTTGTAATTGCCGTTTGTGTGTCCTGTTCAGTCATCTTTAATTTCAGTTGCTGTGCTGGAAGAATTGAGTATTCTTTCCTGTTAACGTTCAAGAAGAATTTCCTGCTTTAGTTGCAAAGTGACAGGTGTTTATGGTGTAGTAGAAACATTATCCAAGAGCTGCAACATTTGTTCCAGACCCCACTGTGTTTCAGTGGCTGCACTTCCGCTTGACTTTGTAGATTGCGCATTTTCAAAAGGAGATGGAGGAACTGAAGGCCCGGACTTCCAAAGCCTGTTTCCAAGTTGGTACTCCAGAGGAAATGAAGATGTTGCGAACTGAGTCAGATGATCTTCACACCTTCCTCTTGGAAATTAAAGAGACAACAGAGGTGAGCAGAGTAACTTCAAACTGTTTCATTCCTCAGCAATGACTGTTCCTCACCTGATGTTCCTACTTAACCTGCTAAAGCTGAACTGATGTAGATGGAACATCTGACTATGCAGCTTTAATGTAGGGGTGACATTTGCATTTGTGCGTTCAGGCAGACACTTGCAGAAGCCCCTGTGCTAGAGATGGCAATGAAAAAATGTTACTTTGAACCTCATCCCATCTGTTCTATTTCTATTTGCAGTCACTTCACGGAGATATTAGTATTCTGAAGACAACCTTGCTGGAGGGATTTGCAGGGGTAGAAGAAGCTAGAGAACAGAATGAACGGAATCATAGCTCGGGGTATTTACACTTGCTCTATAAGAAACCTTTGGATCCCAAGAGTGAAGCACAGCTTCAGGTATGAAGCATGTCAGCTAACTTCTAATCAAAAGTTTTAAATAAAATAAAACCGAGGCTTGCGTGTGCAAGTGCCCAGCAGTTTTGTTCTGCCCTAGGTATTTGCTGTTTCAACATAGTCTAGTAAAAGCGGGATGAGCTTTGTTTTCTGTGAGTTTGCAAGACATGCTGAAAATTCCCTCCTAAAGCTCCTCTGTGTTGTTGCCATTTGCAGTGATGATTCAAAACTCCTGCTGAAGGGTAGTAGTTCACGGGAGATCCAAGTATATTCTAAGCTTACCATGTGACTCTTGACATCCTGTTCCTTCTCAGCCTGTAGTGTTTGCTCGGGGATTTCAGTTAAAAGAACTTTTTTTTTTTTTTTCAACACTTTATAGAAGAGTTCTTGGAATTATTTTTATCTCCAGCAAGTGCCTTATGGAACAATTTGATGATTTATTATGACTTACAGAATTGCGTGGTTAATTTCGTGGATGGTGGAGCATAAAGCTAAATGATATTCTAAAAGCTGGGGCACAAAGGAAGGTAACCATCAGTACATAAAGAGGCTTTCAAAGACATGAAAGCAGCTAAGGGTGAAGCACTCTTTTTGTTACAGCTCTGGTGATGAGAGGGCTGTTTAACCCTAAGCAAAATAGAGTGAATGTGCCCTGCAAATGATACTTGGTCTTTTATAAACCGGTAAGTTCCCCTCAAGAAGGTCGACTAGCAGGCTGAAGACGTAATTGAATGTCATCTTTGTTAAGAGTAGGTATCAGCAGCATGCACACAGACAGTTACTAGAAATCAGCTGACATGAAGTAATTTCTTTTAGGTCTGATTGCTAATCTTCACCTGGATTCTGTAGATTGATTCACTCTCTTAATTGTATGCCTGCTTTGATGTCCGGTACGTCTCTGACATTTCAAGCTTATGCTTGTGGCTTCAGAGAGACAGTAATCTTGAAATGCTTGTTTCACTGATTGAGAGGATCATGAGGAAAGAATAACAGAGTGGAAGAGAAGTGGAAGTGGCTTCGAATGTGGGGAGAAAGCTTTCAGGTCAACTTTCTGAAAGTTTGCAAGAAAGGCAGTTCTAGTCTGACTCTTAAATTTTGTTCAGTCTACATCATCCCCATTCTCCTGGGTGAGAAAAGCTCACTTAGTCAACTTTGTGTATTAGTTTTCAATGAAGTTTTAAAGATCCTGAAGCTTTTCTGATGTCCAGCCATATTGATTTGCTGTCCAGAGAGTTGCTGCTATATAATGCTCATAGTTGCTGGAGAGAGGAAACCCGTGCTTGGTAGTGTGTAACACGAAGCCCACGAGTAGGACTGGGGTTTGGTTTCTGGTTGAGTATGTCATGTTGGAATTTCATGCTGTATCTTGAAAACAGCTGCAGTGGAATTTTTCCCAAGCTGTGCTACTTGGCTGCTTCATCATTGTATTTAAGTGAGCGTTCTGTTGAGATGAACTGAAACCGACTGCAGTTTCCATTTCCATTTTACGAGATCGGAGTTCAAGACATGTTCATGCCGTGACAGGCTGGAGGGATGACAATAATGAGACTGAACGCTGGGTTTGTTTAGGGAGCAGGGCTTGTAGCCAGAGGTCTCTGGCTTGGTTGTGCCAGTTGTGCAACTATGTGGTCGTGGATAACTCGCTTTACTCTCTCTGTGCTTTTTTTTTTTTCTTTCCTACCTATAAAAATCAAGTTAATTCCTTGCCTTAATGTGGGAGTTGTGAGCATTTGTGCATGCATTCATGAATCATAGTCTGTGAACGCTGGTATCCTAGAGCCATGTGAATAGCCTGCAAAGCTTTGATCACCTATAATTGTTAGAAGTTTCAACATTGTAAAATGGGAACAAATGACTCATGTTCTGGAAATGAGATTTGAAATAAGGTTTGTTTTGTATAATGCCTGATGTTTGTAAAAACCCTTTCTGTAAAGACCTGGCAATGTTTTGCAAACATTATGGAAAGTATTATTTCTAGTTGAGAGCTGGGATAAAATGTCCAAGCCAAGCACTATGGGTACCCCATTGATTGATAAGTAGATTTTCACTGTGTTGGGGGTTCTGTTGTGCTGATAAAACTTTCCAGGCAGAAATATGGGGAAGTGCCACATGGCTTGGACTGAATGAGCCCAAAGGGTCTTCAGCTTCTCCAACTGAAACTGAGATTTCTGAAGTGAATTAAAAGCTGACTTTATTTTGCATGGTAGGAAATTCGACGCTTGCACCAGTATGTGAAGTTTGCTGTTCAGGATGTGAATGATGTTCTGGATTTGGAGTGGGATCGGCACCTGGAACAGAAGAGAAAGCAGAAGTAAGTAACTGCAATTGGAATACAGAACAACTGTAAGTAACATGTCAGTGAATCGGGCATTAGTCTCTAATCAACAGACAAAAGCCTTTTTCCATTTAACAGTACGATCATTTTCAAGGAGTCTAGGAATAAAGCTTGACTAAGACACCTAATGGGAGCTATAGGCTCAGACTCTTTGGCTTTGTACATGTTACAAGCTTGCTGCATCTCTGTGTACAGTGTAAATAGTGCTTATAGGAAAAAAAATATAAAATAAGCTTTGTAGAAACCAAATGCATCCATTGGTAGTAGCTAATAAATGGAGCATCTATTCTAGTAAATAAAGCATCTTGAATAAATGAATAAAGCATCTTGAAGTAAATGAGCTAAATGAATAAACTTGCAGCATATCCAAAGGAGAAATATGCATTTGAGGTGAACTGAACTGCTTTGGTGTTCAAACCAAACCATGTTTGACCTCATGGTGTTTAAGTAGCTAGAATCACTAAACTACTTCGTGTATGCATGCCTGCTTGTGGCCAGATACATAGAATGGTCCTTACCCCTGCCTCTTGATCTGATGTCTTAAGGCGTCTGATAGTTCCTGAGCGAGAGACTTTGTTTAACACCCTGGCTAATAACCGGGAAATAATCAATCAGCAGAGGAAGAGACTAAATCAGCTTGTGAACAGCCTGCAGCAGCTGCGACTGTATAATCAGACATCTCAGTGGAGTGTTCCCAGTGATACATCTTCTCTTAGCAGTGCTCAAAGGTACGTGAAACATAAGTTCCTGAGTGGTGTTGACACTCCTTCTCTCTTGCCCCCAGTAATGTGCAAGGGTGCATCCTCCAAAGAATGATGTTTTGTGGACGTGGTATGGGAGGACAGGAAGTCCTAAAAATGATACTAAACTATGCCCAGGTAATACGGAAGCTCATTGGTTACATTCTGTGGCACACTGCTCAATGCTTCTCAGAAGTTTCCCCTAAAAGCTACGTTTTTATAGTAAACAGGATAATAGAGCCTCCAGGCTGAGGTACTGCTGGTTGTCTGAATTCAGGGGAAGAAGTGAATGGCTTTTAGAGTTTCCAAAATAATTCAAGATGCATGTGTTTTAAATAGGACAGTATCTAGAGGAGTCAATTGTTCTTCCAGATGAGCCAATGGTTCTAGTGGTTCCTTTGACCCCCTTTTGTTCCTGATTTGGTTGGTTTCTTTCTGCTGATCATGGTTTTTCATTGCTCTGCCTTGTCCCAGTTTTGACAGTGACCTTGAAAGCCTGCGCAATGCCTTGATGAAAACTACCTTGGAATCACATGCCAAGCCTCTGCCTAAAGTACCTGGTAATTTATTGTTTCTTCCTGACATTCACACCATAAATGTGAATTACTTTTTTTGACTCGCAGTTTGATTATAGACTAATAGCTGTCTTTGGTTTTCCAGCTAAATTATCCCCCGTGAAACAGGCACAGTTGAGGAATTTCCTAGCCAAGAGGAAAACTCCACCAATTCGGTCTACAGCTCCAGGTAAACCTTTAGTTGCTGTAGAAGTCTGAAATGGTTTCCAGGAGGATGACTTATCTGTTGTGGGAATCAGTCCTGAAGTTAGCTTTTGGCTTCTCACTTCTCAACCCCTACTTCTCATTTCCTGTTCCCTCATGGCTCTCAATAAGAATTTGCTTCAGTTACCATCTTGTTGAAGGCTGCCTTTCCTGGCAGTTAAGAAGTCAAATCCTGTCAATGCAGGATTAAAACAAGCCAGTAGAAGAGCATGCTAAAATAGGGTGTCTCTGTCTTGGCTGTTAGGCTGGATGGTTCCCTCAACTTAACATACACATGTTATTTTGTTTCTGATATTGCAGCAAGTTTGTCCCGATCTGCCTTCTTGTCCACAAGATACTATGAAGATTTGGATGAAGTCAGTTCAACATCCTCAGTTTCCCAGTCGCTGGAGAATGATGATTCACAGGCAGTGGACCAGGAAGAAGAGGCTGCTCCAGTCCAAGTCCCGCGTCATGCTCCTGTGGTCCGTACTCCCTCTATCCAGCCTGGTTTGATGGCTCAGTCTCCATCCTTTGGGAAACAGCACCTGTCCCTGGGTGCTTTGCGTGAGTTGTTTTTTGCAATGTCTCTCCTATTCTGCATATGTTCTTGTTGGTATCTTTAACTACTGTATCTATTGCCAGTGCTTCAGGTCTTGGAGAAATGAGATTGCAGCATGGTGATTTACATTGCCTAGTTTCCAGAAGCGGTTAGCAGAGTGGTGTTGTAACCTCATGAACTGGAGCTAAAAGCACTAAAATATCTTGAATCACTGACTGTTTTTTTGATAGCCTGTTTCTTTCAGATAGTATTGTCCATAGGTAGCATTGTCTTCCTTTAGTAATTTGCCTTAAGTGTATGCCATTATTTCTTAAGTTAATGCCCAAAGACCAGGAAACTGAAGTACTACTGCATTTGGTTGGTGTGGCCAAGGTTAGGAGTTCTGAGCCCACTGAGTCTCAGTAAGAACTATGTTTGCATACACTCAGTTTTCCTTGTGTGAGAGAGGTTATTTTATCTCTGTAGCCAGAGAGAAAAATAAGGTGTCAGCAGAAGTGTCTGTAAGAGCAAACTGAAAGTCATCTAATGCATTGAAATGACAGCTATTGGGACTTACTTGCTAAATTCATTGGGATATACAGAAACTGCCAGGGACCGATTGTGTGGATTGTTTAAAAGGCCTGCACATCAGTCTTGTCAGAAGGAAGCTGTGTACTTAGAGGAACTATAGTTCAGCAAAGGCTTTCAAGTCTCCATGATTTGTAGAGATATAGTGAACTGTAATGTTTTTGTTCATTTGTTTTTCAGTGCCTACGTCTTCAAACAGAATCATACCACAAGGGGCAGACAGTACAATGCTTGCAACAAAGACTGTGAAACATGGGGCTCCTGCTCCCACTGTCACTGTTCCAGCACCACAAGCAGCTGCTGCTGCAGCTCTGCGGAGGCAGATGGCTAACCAGTCCCCAGGTAAAAGGATGGCTAATTGCCCAAGTGACCTCTGAGCAGTTGAACGTGTCTTTCACAGGAATTTAGTGCTCTCAGAGGAGAAGATAATCAAACAAAATGTGACGCAGATCTGTATTTGTTGCATCTCCGAGCTATCCTGTGTTTCTTTGTCTTCCTTCTCCCTGTAAGCTACTAGTACAAAATGCCTGAGAAACTCCCACCTCAGGTTTCTTTGTACCCCTTCTCACCCGTGCAGTGGCAGAAATGTCGATGACTCTTAGGAGATCCTGGCATGGCTATTGATCTGCGTGCAAGAAACGCTTGGAGAGCAGGGAAAGGGTGTCACTGGCCTATATTAATAACTTCACTATTAGCTATGCAATTAAAGATGTGAATTGTAAAACAATTTTAATATTGAAAATTTAAAGGTGAACTGTGAAGTTAAGCCTTAGATCTGCTTGTAAGGTGTTGAGTTGACAGGAGAAAGGTTCCCCAATTTAAGCTTTCCTTGTTTGGTTTTAGACATTTCTTGGTGCCTCCCCAGTACAGCAGCATCAGTGCAGAAAAGAAACAAAATTCCGTTACTGGTAGAGGAATTGGATTAGTTTATTTTCTTTGCCCAAAGAGAGCATAAATGTAGAAAGTGGGCTAGTGACGTGAATTCTGGCAGAGGCTGGGGTATAAATACACAGGTCATTTCTGTCAACCTAAGATGTTACAATGTAGGTAGGGGAAAGTTTGTAAGAATAATTAGATTTGGTCAGCTAACAACAAAAAATGTACCAACTATATAGAAAGCTGTCCGTTGCTTTGGTGTCCTTATTGAAGGCTGAGATACCAAATGTTTTGGGCCAGATACACCACATACCTTTTAGGAACTTGGATGGATTTCTTCTGGAGCTACTCATAGGCACCATATTGAATTAAATGCTTAATATGGAGATAATTTTTACTTTTGTTTTTTTTTTACCCCCCTTTTTTTCCTTAAAGCTGTAAGTACCTCCTTGACTGAATCAACTCTGAAAAACGTTCCTCAGGTGGTGAATGTGCGAGAACTCAAGACTGGTGCATTGACTCCAGCTGTCTCTGCGGTAATAGGGTGAGTGAGTGCTCCCCTTCTTCATGGTAGCCTTCGATAGCACTTGCGATAGAGCACATCTGCCAGCAGGGAGCAGTAGTAGTATTTTACATAGTCTGAAGTATGTAAGACCTAAAGTGGATGCATTTAGCGAAGAGTATTGGGTTTGTGGAATGAAAGGAAGAAATATTTTCTTTCCAGGTCATTCAAGGATTTGCTAATGGCTTGTCCTGAACAAACAATAAGACCAGTATTAACCTCCTTCTCCATTAGCCTGTGAAATGCATTTTAGTGCATCATCTCCTTTTGGGATCCAGTGGTTTTATTGCTAATATGTACTTTGGATCTGGTATCTCTCCAGTCGCTACCTCTGTTCTGCCTCTTTCTGTGAGGGAGCCGCACCCTTCTGTCGCTGAGTGTGGTCTGTGCCCTTAAGCTGTTCCTTCTACTTTGTTATCCATTACAGAGAAAACCTTCTCTGGAGTTACGCCTCTTCTATCTGCACCCAGATTGACCCGCCGAGGGAGGGAGGGAGAACTGTGCTCTGGCTTCTCTGGAAACTTGTCTCAATTTTTTTGATATCAGAATTTTGACTGAAGGGTTGGGTGTCAGCAGAGGCTCTGTATTTGGAAAAACACAGAGCTGCAAGGCTGTCTTCCTCATGAGTAAATTATGAATGTTGTCTTCGGTATTTAATATTTAATTTGTTACGATTTCTCATGAGTTAGCTGTAACACTTGGCTTTCCTACTTCTCTGCCTCCTACAGACAACAGCCAGCTCAGCTCATTCCAGAGATTTCTGTCTTATCACCAGGCTCTGTCACCAGCCACAGAACTAGTCCTTTTCCCTGTCGTCATAACGACCTTGAAACTGTCTTTGCTTGAAGTTTCTGCTGTTGCTTAAGACCAAGATAATGCATGGCCATTTCTGGGCTGGGGAGGCAAGGGCACTACTGAAAAGTCTGAGCAAAGTTGGGCTTACTGCATAAAGCGGGATAAACTCACCACATACATCTGATTATAAGTCCACATGGAGTTGCAAGTGTTTTATCCATATAACTGTGGGCTATACATGCAGCTCCTGGAACAACTTCTGTTGTTGCATCACCTCTGGTTTTCATACATGTGTGTATACTCTTCACTGTCAAAGAAAAAAGGTGAAATTCCTTTGATGCAGCTTTTCAAAAAGGGAACAGAGTCTTACAGTGGTGGTACTCAACTGCTGACCGTGAAATTTACTTCATGATTTCTTCTGCATTTTAATTGGGAAACAGTTTGGGAGCTTTTTACTATTTTTATTTTCTCCTAAAAGTGATAAACTGAGAGGGGGAACCTCTTTCTTTTGAAAGTAAAATTTGCAAACAACTCTGCTTGGGAAATTTTGCTAAAAGCAGTGTTATGACCAGGAAGAGTTCTCCACCCTTTGTTTCATCAAAACTATGATGAGAAACGTAACCAGTACTGGCCGTACATAGACAAGGACATGAGTGAGCGATACATATCTGAGATTTGGTTTTCACTTGAACTGTAGTTAAAGACCTGCCTTTCTTTCAAGTAGTTTTAGACTCGCAGTATTGATTGATCTCTCTAACTTGTAGAGCACCAGCTAGCTTGATATCTTGAAGGCTTTTTACAGTCGTACTTTATAGCTGACCTCATAAAAATGTACTCTCTAAAAATTCTACCCAAATGAACCATGCCTGCCAGTCAGATTCAGCACTAAAATAAAGAGCATTCACCCAGCAAAGTTAATTCATCAGTTTTTGCTACTTCAGATATCCTGGCTCTCTTTTGCCACCACAGCACACTCTTCGGATTGTTAAGCAGTAATGATTTTTCAGTTGTTATCAGTTGTTCAATGGCCTGTGGCTAGGCGTGTTGGTGGTCCCAGTTCAGTTACTTACTTATAGTTTTCAGTGCAAAAAAAATCCTCTTTCCACAGCTGAGGTCAAAACCAGCATTTTCATAGCCTTGTCGGAGAAGTGGTGGGTGAAGTAATCTTGAGACTTTTCTGGGGAAAAGGTCCCACCCTATCATGAATTTCACAGACCTTCTGTTGTTTTCTTCTTTGTTCAGGCTTCATATGAACTTGAAATTTACAGCTGCGCCTTCCCAACATGGACTCTTTACAGTGCTAATCTGAAGTTCTCCTTGTTTGCTTTACTTTTGCTCGGGGTGGAGGGCAAATCCAGGCCATGCAATGTAGAGAGAGAGTGCTCATTGCTGGAAGGAAGGACTTGCTAGTAATGCAAAGCTGATTAAGGCACAAAACCCTATCCAAGACCAAATAGTTATGCAAAATTACTGTTTCATGCACGTGTCCTCTTCCTTTGGAATATAGTAGGAAATTTCTGTGAATTGGCCCGTAGCTGACCAAATAGTAAATGCAGTTTGGGAGTCCTTGTGCTTTAGAAGATATACATGTTTTGATGCCCAGATTCACTTACTGTCTGGGATTTGCAGCCTCAGCCCTTTCTATAGTATAGAGATTGCTTATTGCTTTAGGGAGCACCTGGCCTGAGTCAAGATGGAAAGAGCTTGCTAGGGTAAGGAAAGGCAGGCCTTTGCCACCAAGACAATGCACTCAGTGTTGAATTTAAGCTTCTAAAAGCTTCTGGTATTGGCCATTTAAGCTGCTGAACTTGGTGAGCCACAGACTTGAGATGCTAAAAATGAAAACTGGACGGCTGTTCCCAAGTTACGGTTATTTGGTGTGTTAATGGCCCACAGCGTGTAGGTAGGATGCTTCACCCCAGAAGTAGCTGCCGTTCTGCAGTAATTGTCTGTGGGCTCTGATGTACAATTTATTTCATGGTCAAAATTCCCAAACCTATAATGTAGAATATAGGTTAATTTTATCACAGTTCTTGCCATGACTTCATTAATGTTTATACTACACTTCAAAGACGTGAAGTGCTTCTCCCCACCACCCCCAGCTTTGTTTCCTTGCTCAGCATTTCTGAGAGTTGCATGTACTTGTCTGGGTTCCACACTATAAAGGAGGCTTCTTAAATTTGTTATCCACTAGGCATAAAATTGTAATCCCCTTACCTGCTGATTTTTCATCAGCTCCCTGTAAAATAGAAAGGCCTGACTCTCTTCAGAGACAAGAGTGTGTGAAGAAGACTTGATCATTTAAGTCTAGAGCTTTAAACACATTTGCACACTGCCTTTGTTAAATGCAGCTGATTCATTTAAGAGGTTTATTCCCTAATCAGATTTGTTCATTTGGAGTTGTGTGTGGAATCTTTAACAGCGGCGGTTGTTCGAGACTTCGGGAAGCTGTGCTTTTTTAGAGGCATGGAAGTCCTCTTTTAGACTAGTCATTCATTTAACATATTATTTTTTCTTTTTAAGATCATCTGTACCTCACTCTGCAGCCCAGGCAGTCCACCAAGTTTTGGCAACTGTTGCTACAAATCAAGCTAAACAGGTATCTTGATATAGAACCCTTTCCCTGTGGAATATTGTACCTGGGCATGCTCAGCACACTTTGGGGGTTTAATTGTTGGTGAACAGGTCATCTAAAAATCTCTTTTCACAGCTTGCCCTGCATTCTTGGCAAACCACATATTAATCTGTGACCTCGACAGTGTGATGTGAGGCATATCTTTATTATGTCTTGCCGTTTCTCTCTTTTGAAGACTTACAGCTTTCTAATGGCCACAGCCTTGCAGCAGTGAGGGTTGCAACTAACAACAAAGGAAACTGTATTAGGTATCTGTAGCTAAATTTCACCAAAAAAAAAAAAAAAGTGCTAGGCAATCAAGGGAGAGAGTAGTTTACCTATCCTGTTATTCTACTGAAAACATTTCTTATTGGTCGACAAGCTGCTAGGTTTTATGTCCACACATCAAAAAACCATGCAGCAGTCTTTGTCCCCTGGCATTATTGAGCTGTTGCCCATGGAGGCTTCCTGGTCCCTGCAAGAGATTTCTTGAAAAAGTTGAGTATTGACCCTGTATTTAAATGTCAAGACATAACGGGTCCAAGATTGAAGAGCATTTCTAAGTGCTTCAACCACCTCCCTCTAGTTTGTTCTTAAGTCATTGCATGACTCTTATAAGACCAGACCAAGGTCAGAAGGACCTTTGTTAATGGACAGACTGCACTGACCTGAAGTGGTATTGTGTTTTTAGACACCTCTAACAAGCTCACTTAAGGGACAGACTCCACCTTCCTCTGTGTGTGCACCCTGTCCTATGGCATCTACAGCTGGTCCAACATCATCTGGCAACAAAATCTCAGGTAAGTTGTCTTTAGTGTATGGAAATAAGGCCTGGATGTCTCTTGCCACCTGTCAGGGTGCACAATCCAGGCAATGAAGACACTGAGGAAAAAAGATTTGCCTCCACTGAGAGGCTGCTGTGCCAATCTTGAGGGAGACAATTTGAAAAACCAAGGTACAGAGGAGCAGGAGGGTGTTTTGTATGTGTTTTGTCTCTGTGCCTGCACCTAGAATTCAGTGATACAATTCCTTGTTCAGAGTGGACTCGGAATGTGTAACCCTTATCGAGAAATGTCGAAAGCGCATCTACCAAAGGCTACTGTGGTTTGACAGCAAATCAAAAGCAGCCATCTTTGCTGTTTTGTTTTTTAAACATGAAAATCATGCTGTTTTTAAATATTTTAAACATGCTGGTTTGCTCTTTAAACATGCAGCACTATACAAGTACCTGAACTAGCTTGAAATGAACTAATTCAGGTACTGGGTCTGTTGAGCATTGAGCTGTATGACCAACTTCAAAGCCAGTTCAGACACTGTGATCAGTCACACACAGTTTAGAAGCTTCTAAGGAAAGGAATGCTCAGTTTACATCATTCAGTGCAAATGGGGGAAGAGGAAACACTGAGGGAAAGAAGGAATTGATTTTTAATGTATATTAGATAATAATGCTTGCATCGGACATGCTTTTATAAGCCTCTTGCATAAATGTCTGAAATCCATCTCTGTTGGTCTTCTGCCTTTAATCCGTGGATGTAGGTTGCCTCTTAGCCAGGGGTAAGAAGCAGTAAAAATAGCTAGGAATCGTATTTGACTTGGAAACGCTTCTTAACTTTTGATTTATTGAAAATGTAAGCTCCTGAATTTGATAGCACTTTCTTTTTATTTGAAACGTATTTTGATATGTTGATGAGAGATTTTACCAAGGATTTCTTGATTTTATTGTTTAACTTTTATTGTCAAGATGATGACACCTGTCTTTGCTCTAATCTGATATAAGTTATTGCCTTAAATCTTTGAAATAATTCACGCATTCTCTGATATTGTAGCAGTAGCAGGAATGTTTCTGTGTACAAATATCAGACCTGGTATAAGTGGCAAAAAAGCTTTGTTTGCAATTGATAAAATTGCAGACTGCATCTGCAAACTACTTCCTTTTCTCATAGTTGGATGACAAGGTGCTTTTTTTCTTTTTCGTAATGCTTGTTCTTGTAACTTACAGGACAAGGGACGGTAAAAACAGTTACAGCTGTGACTTCTTCTACAGTGACATCAGTACAAGCAACAACTGCACAGCTTAACAAAGCATTCTCGTTTTCTTCTGTGGGGTCTGTATGAATGTTAAGATTTCTTTGTATTTGATGTTAAATAGGAATATTGGCTCTTACAGCAAGTGTTACCTACAAGCTGTGTAATACTGTAAAATGGCACCTGCAAATGTTAGATTGGGAGGCCAGGGGCTACACCAGAGTTCTTTGGAAGACCTTCTTGTTTGTGGAAGCCTACCTGAGTGAGGTCTGAAGGTCTGTGAGAATTTGACACAATATCGTGTTGCTTTGAGATTTTTTAGTCTGTAACTAATCAAGAGTAAATAATGACTGGGTTTCTTGTCAGGCTTATCTATAATGGACTAGTGAACAAATCATACACTGTGTGTACTGGTATTTCTCATCATCAGGTGATGATTTGAGATTAGAGCAATACGACTGTGGTTAAAGCACCCCCTCATGGTCTGATGCACTGGGTTCAGTGACTGTCTCTGAGTGCACGTCTCCACTTCTCATGGAGTCGGAGAACAACATTTATGCTGTATCTTGTATGTTGGGGTTAAGGAAGAGGAAGATGAGGCAGTCCATAGCTAGTTTTAAACCTTGTTCTTTATTTAGTGAAAAAAGAGCAGTAGCAGGAAAATCATCCCTAGCAAGTTGTGCAGAGGCACGTGAGAATGAGCTTTGGCTTTACAGCTGCAGAAGAGGTTGAACACTGGAAGCTTCTGCTCTCAGAGAAGAACAACAAACCTGAACATGGTCATATTAACACTTGTCACCTCTGAAGATGGATTCCAAAGAGAATGATGTTGTTGGGTTTTCTAACCTGGGCATACATATATGGGTTTCAAATGCTGGCAGTGGTTTGAGAGACAGAAGTGCTGGAATTCCCAATTAGGACTTGACATTTGTGCTGATGGTCAATCTTGCTGAATTACTTATTTATTTTAGTACAACAGAACAAATTCCATGTTTTGGCTTGAAAAATAGTGTGTTCATGAAGGTGGCTAGAGAGTCCTCATGCCATCTAGTGATTTTTGTTATAACAATAACAGTAACACAAAGCAAGGCACATGTTATGAACATATAGTTATTCTGAAATCTCTGTTATGGAGTGTTTTTTCAGATCTGAAAAAAATACTACTTTGATCATGTCTTATGTTTGGGGGAGAGGGATGACTCCTTGGAAATGACTGTTTGAAATTCTGCGTGTTTACCTATCTAATACTCAAGTGAATTTCTCTTTATGAAGTGGGTAACATTAAGTATTTCAGAACACGCATGTTTTCAAATGGCTGGTTTCTTTCAGTCTTAACCATTTCTCTGCAAGTTTGTCAGGTGGATGTTACCTAAACGCCTTGCTGTGCTCTTCAAAGGGCTGAACTAGTCCTTTTGAGAGATGGAAGTTCAGATTCAAAAAGCAAACAAACCCTGCCTTTATCCCAGGCTGCAGTGCCTCAGTCTGTAAACCATATGCTAAATACAGTGCAGTTGTCAGTGATGTCTTAGTTACGCAGCCTGACTTCTATATTAGCAGCTGGTTTTTGAGAATTGGAGAAAGCTTAAAAAGCCTTAGGGAATGAAGGTCTCTGGAGGACCGCAGTGCTCATTATGAAAGATCACAGTATTTTTGCAAGACAGAATATTTTTAGTGTGAAATAGTCATGGAAACTTAATTTCTGTCTTGCTCTGAGTGATCTCCTTTTTGATGGGTGGTAGTATCCAGTTATTCCCTTTTGTACATGCACTGTCTCTTACCTTTTAGCTCTTTTAAATAAACTGTAGTCACCACTGTGGCTTCTGCTCTTTCTAGTCTCCCAAAAGCTATCAGGATTTGGTGCACGGTGTTCAACTGCTGAGCTGAATGGGGAAGAAACATGCAGCAGAAAGGAGAGAATGTGGGAGAATGAGGAGTGATCAGAAGAACTTTGAACTCTGATTCTCTTTAACCCTCTGGAAACCTTGTCAGAGGGGAAACAAATGGAGCCCAGTCTGCGTGCATACTTCTCCCTGCCTGTTTAGTTGTTGGAGAAACTGTTCTTGTGCCTGTGTGTCTGACTTTGTGCAAGTCTGTACTGGAAATCTGAGTCTCAAAGCTGTGTTAATCATGGGGTTGGAAATTTCAACACTTTGAGCTAAGTGTATTCTTTCCCTTTCTCCTCTTTCCTCCTAGGTCTGGATTTAATTTTGGTGTTGTCACATCAGCTGCTTCATCACCGGCGCTGCCCAGCCTTGCTTCCTCGCAAGGTTAGTTTGGAAGAGTGTGCAAACGACACCTCTTCCCTGCTAAGAGAATGCTTACTCTTCCTAATTTGTGTGGTTCTTGTTTTATGTTGCAGTTCTATTATTAAAATTGCAGTAGCTGCAATAACATTATATACGTATGCTGGATTATGCCCTGTAATGCACAGAAATCTAGGCCACCTGCCTTTCGATTAAGAGTAAGCAAAATATTTGCTGCCAAGAACATCTAGGAGGTACTAGTTTATGAAAAGGGTAACATCCCTAGTCATTTCCTCTGCTGTCTTTAATCTGTAGATTTAAAGTTGCCGAGGTGGTCTGACACAGAAAGCTGTCATTAAGTGGAATGACCGTTTAGTAATGGGAGTGGAATGCTTGGGATGGCTTTGTCTGGCTTCTAAAATTGAGTCGGTGATATATAGGCTGCCTTTCTGTTTCATAGGTAGACCATATTTGCCCAGTCTGGAAAAAGGGGACTGATACATCTGCTTTATAATATTCTTGAAGCTTTCTGCCTCTAATTTCAGTCTTGCAAAGGAGATTGTATGGTCAGAATCTCACTTCCAATGTTATTGGTTGCTCTAATGAAAGATATCACCTTTTCTTACAAATCTTGGCTTGCTTATACCCTTAGACCATCACAGCCACAGCAATGCTACTAATATTCTGTTGACGTTAAGCAGAGAGAATTAAATTGGCTTAAAACTTGAAGATTCAGTTAGCTTAGGTAAATAACACTGATTAAAGGAGGAGTGGGAGGTGCAGGAGACAGACTTGTAAACAACAGCGTTGTGTGAGGGCAGTTACTTCACGCTGCTCCAGGAAACGGTAGGAGCACCTTTGCCTCTGTTAGCTGGTGATGGAAGAACAGAAGGAAATTTAGTGCCTCAGGAGGAAACAAATGCTACATTATTCAGTGTCAGTTACTAATATACTTAAATATACTTAATATAGGGTAAAACACAAGTATAATACCAGCTGTGCTAAGAAGGTTTTGCTCTTTGTTATTTGATCTCCGTGCAGATTTCCTGTACCTTGTCCAAATCAACCCATAGTCCAAACACCAATGCAATGTCTTCAAGTCAGGATTTGTGTGTGGTGCTCAGAAACGAAATGACAATACATCAGATAAAACTAGTCCAGTCTCCCTTAAAACTTCAGCAGTTTCACGCTGCTGGACAGCAGTACATCTTATAAGTGGAGGTGCTTTGGCAATTACATTTGAGAGCTTTTCTCTAGTCTTTCAAAGCTGAAGACAGGCTGTCTAGAAACTGGTCAGTGGTCTATAAATAGTTGAATTTGTAAAGAAAGATTTGATTCTGTAGAAGACTTTTCAAGTGCCAGAAAGTGTTTTTATGACCCAAACTCTGTTCTGAGCCATTGGTTTAAACAGAGTTCTTTAGTGAATGTCAGGAATTGTTTAGCTGAACCAAGTAAGAAGGGGTGAAAATGGTGTTAACAGCAAATGGTCTGTACTAACCAGGTCTTTTATGTTTTTATCAAACTGTTAAAAAAGAGATAGGAGCCAAAGGCTGAAGTTGTCTGTACTCAAAGAGAAGGATGGTTAAGTGGAGGCTATGACATGAAAGTAACAGTGTTTGTCACTGCAACCCTGTCCATAAAGGCTTCAGATGTCACTGTTGTCTCCTGAATGCACATGGAAGTGGCATTTACCTGATGGTCAGAGGCTTTATAGTTTTGAGGCAAGAGCATCATCTAACAATCTGTGAAGCACTAACGCATGCAATTATTGTAAGAATGATAAATGAGCTTTGCATACCATAACTCAATTTGTAACTTCTGTCTCTCTCACTGACAGCCCCTGCTAAAGAGTCCACCCAGACCGATTCATTTTCGCTTGCTGGGGGTTCCAAATTTGGAGTAGTCCCCGAGAGCTCATTTGCTTTTGGATCCCTGAAGCCAGCAAGTGCTCCAGGAGCCTTAGTAGGAAATAGCTCCTCAGCAGATGGCACCCAGTCAAACAAACCTGCTGTAACAACATCTGCTCCCTCCACAGCCTCTGGCAAGTTGGATATCCCTCCATCTAAACCAGGAGATCACTTGTTTCAGGGCAATCTAGCTGGGGAAACTCTTGGGAGTTTCTCAGGACTACGGGTTGGTCAGGTAGATGATAATGCCAAGACCACCACTAAAACACCATCTACCAGTGTTGCAGGAGCACAGTCAACTAAAGTATCTACAATACCTTCTGGGTTTACTTTTGGTGCCCCTCTGTCATTAGGAAAAGCTGGAGAAGCTGCTTCAACGGCAGTCACGTCAGCTAGCACGGGATCCCCGTCCATCAGCACTAGTGCCACAGGCAGTCTCTTTGGCAATGTCCAGATAACCAACACAGGGTCTTCTGGGGTATTTAATCTTGGAGGCTCTAGTGGCAACAAACCCACCTTTTCATTTGGTATTCAGCAAGCAAACAGTATGAGCACATCCACCTCTACCCCTTCTACTCTCACTGCTTCAACATCCCTCTCATTTGGAAATTTCTTGAGTTCATCACAAACTGCTGTCCCTGCTGCAACTTCTAATAAGGGTGCAGGGGATGCCAAATTACCGTCTGTGTCAGAAAAGCCATCTGAAAATGAAGCTGTAGCAGCTGGGCCTTCACTTCCAACGACGCAGTCACCACAACCACAGATACAGCTTTCAGAGTCCGTTAAAGAACCCGCTTTACCCCAGGCCGCAGCCGGGGACACCGTCTCTGGGGGCTCTGGCACCACAGTGGCAGCACCTCCCCCAGATGCTGTTACTACTTCTGCCTCCACAAGTGATTTGAAGGCACCGGTGCCTCCTGCCACCTCTGCATCTGTCCCACCAGATCAGAATGTCTCAGCGACAACCTCTACAACAAACATTGCCTCTCCTGCAGAAGCCACAAGTGCATTGGCTGCTACCTCTGATGTTACTACATGTGTTCAAAGTCCAGCTGTGGGTGCCTCTGTGTTTGCCCCCACTTCTGCAGGCTCCTCGGTGTTCTCTCAGCCTCCAAGTTCCAGCTCTTCTGGCTCAGCATTTAGCCAGCCTGCCGGTGATGCAACTGCTGCTCCTTCCACACCACCTGTTTTTGGACAACTGCCAGCAGGTACCACAGCATCCTCTCCGTTTGGGCAACTCACCACCAGTACCTTGTCCACTGCCACTGCTACCACACAGGCTGCCAGCTCAGGTTTTGCTACTTCTGCTTTCGGCACCACCACTACCGGGGGCTTTGGTCAGCCAACCTTTGGACAAGCACCAACCTTTGGGCAACCAGCGAGCAGTTCTTCAGGTGGTTTTACCTTTAGCCAGTCTGGGTTTGGGACAATGCCAACCTTCGGCCAGCCAGCGGCTTCCACAGCGGCCTCAAGCAGTGGCAGTGTTTTTGGAACACCGGCTAGCACCAACAGCGCCAGCTCCTTTTCCTTTGGACAGCCATCTGCCAGCACTGGAGGTGGGTTGTTTGGACAAAGCAGCCCTCCAGTGTTTGGGCAGAATGCTGGCTTTGGGCAAGGGGGATCCGTCTTTGGGAGTGCTGCCGCCGTTACTACTACAACATCATCTGCTGGGTTCAGCTTCTGCCAAGCTTCAGGTAAGAACAAATTGCAGGGAGACGCGATATCCCAGCGGTGCTGTCTGGCTGAAGTACAGAGAGCAGTATATCACTGGGGAAAGTAGGATTGTTTGTAATGCCTTTTTCCGCCCCCCCCCCCCCCCCCCCCGGCCCCGCACTTGATGGTGGTTTTTTGTTTGTTTGTTTGTGTTTTTTTTGGTGTGGGGTTTTTTTTTCCAACTAGTAAGAATAGGAGCTGCAGTATGTGTGAGAGGGAGGCTAATGTTAGAGACCAAGGAAGCTTTTGCTCTGCTGCGCTATTCGTCAGTAGGCCTCTGAATGTAGCTTTTTCAACCCAATCTTGCATTCATTTTATACTTACAAGTCTACCTTGACTTAATTTTGAATTATGTTTTGTCCTGCCTGTTGCACAATAAGTGGGTTGGATTCGGCATAGTGTAAAAGATCTTAAACTAGTACGTTGTTGTAAATTGTTACACTGAAGTGGCAAGGCAGCTCTGAGACCATAATCAAGGCAATGAATACAGATGCAGCACTTCCTTCAGTGGGCTGCGTTAAGTATGTGCAACAGTGGCTGTATAGCCAGGTATAGTACTGTGTCACAATCTGGGATGGCAAAAAAATTTTAAACCCTCAAGGTGATGGGTTAGCAAGGAACTAATCTGTTAAATCCGCTTTTGCATTTGGAAACATCTCAAAATTAAATCTAGCAGTAACATGACCATCAGCTACCTGTCTACATAGTTAAATTGAATACTTGCGCAGACCAAACCTTCTTTGTCAGTCTCCTTTTGTTCTCCACATTGCTACAATATATTGGTTTTTTCCAAAACTTTGTCTGTACAATCTTCAGAGAGCTCCCATGGAAAAGTGAAAAGTACGTAGTAATAATAGAGAACATGTATTTCCAAAGAAGAAAAACTAATTAGGCTCATTTAATTAAAAATGATGGCACTGTAGGCAAACTGCTTGCTCATTTTAACTACAGTAACAGAGAATAGTTAAATTGGGGGAAGTGAACTCTGCTTGAGAAAGGTATTCTAATTATAGAAATGCAAGTTTTATTACAAAATGCACATTTAAGTGAACTGGGAAATGGAATGGGGAGTTCTTTTTTTTAATCAAAACATTTCATTATCTATAACGGGAATCTTTAGGTAACAAAGCTCAGATCCTCCCTTACCCAAGGGCAATCAGAATGCTACAGTGCTTGTTCATGACTTACAGCATTATTATAGGAAAGTTAACAGAAATTCAATTCCCTTATATTATTAGCAACAGTCCCACAAGTGAAAAGACCTTTTATTTTCTGTTTGTTTTTAAGTTGGCTGAAGAGAAAAGGAGAATGACTTTCAGATAAACTTTCAACGGAATTGATTATTTGTGTGTTGGCACATACTTTAAATTTGTCCAACCTACATACATTTGGTAACATCATTTGTATCCCTGTGTTTTGGCATGGGAGACCTGTCCTCTCCCTGTTCTGGACTAGTGTCACCTCCCTGAATTGTCTTACACCCTGGTAATTGTTCTGGTGGTTTATTTTCCTTTCTTTTCTTAGCAGGTTTTGGTTCTAGTAACACAGGTTCTGTGTTTGGGCAAGCAGCTAATACTGGAGGCACTGTCTTTGGCCAGGCAAGTATTTATTGGTTTTTGTAGAAACAAGACACTGTTATGTATAGTGGACTTGTTCAGGTTTCCCTACCTATTTCTGATATATGAAAAACAAACAAAAAAACAACCAAAAACCCCAACCAAAACAGAAAACCCAACAATTTGATATGCTTAGTAAAAAGTGTCCCAGTCTGTACTGAAGATATTTGCTGTTGTAGTGGGTACCAAAGCAGCATCCGCGTGAATGTTTTCCAAGGGGTATGGGGAGAAAAACATTTTATCACATGCCAGATAAGATAGAGATGCAGTAAGTCACCTGCCTTTATTCCATGCTAAGTGGAAAGTGGACAGTGTAGGGCAAGTTTCAGAGGCATTATTCTGTACCATAGACAAGGTTTAAGACTTAAATAAGATTTCATTGCATTATGTGTTGGAAGGTAATTGCTTGCTGGTTCATCAGCCCCTTCGTACATCCAGAGGAACAGGCCAGACAGAAAAATCAGCCCTGGGGGCCTGTGCTGCTTTGGCTTATCTTAAATCCCCTTTTTTGTCCTTTTTGTGTTCTAGCAGCCATCTTCGTCCAGTGGAGGTTTGTTTGGAGCTGGAAGTGGTGGGAGAGGTGGAGGCTTCTTCAGTGGTTTGGGAGGAAAGCCAAGTCAGGATGCAGCCAATAAGAATCCCTTCAGTTCCTCCAGTGGAGGATTTGGATCTGCAGCTTCCCAGAGTAAGTGAACAAAACAAGAATAGAAAATGTGCTGTCATTTCCATCTGCTTTTGTGATCCCATCTGCTTTTCTGCCACTAGTTGTCTTTGAGTAAATTCTGTGTTAACATGAAAGGCTTCTAGGGGGTAGCAGAGACAGAAAGTATGCATGATGTGTAATCCAGAATTTTTCTTTTAGGTTTGTGGAAAACAAGTAGGGAAGCTGTTCAGACAAACAAGCAGATGCAAGAAGTGTGAAGATATATACTGTAGGGAATTCTTGGCCAAATGGTTCTTTAAAATCAAATACTCTAAATTCTTGTCACTGAATTTCTGCTTCCAACTTGGTTGGAAGTTAGAAAGCTTTAATTATTTCTCATCTGCCCTAACACTGTAAAAATTGTTAAGAATCCTATGCTCAAGAGAAACCAAGTTAAGAGGTATGTGATGGATAGCAGTTTCCTCAGCTTTGTCGTAGAAATGGCTATCTTTATGCAGCACATGCAAGATATTTTATCAAAACTTGCTATAATATATGGATAAGTTCTCAGTCATTTTTTGTGTCTAGGAGACGTGGATTTTTTCAGTCACATGGATGTAGTAAAGAAAAATAAATATGCTCAGTGGTTGGTTTGGAGATGTGGTCTGTTTTGGTAAGGAAGCAGAATTATAGAGTTCCTTTTATCAGTTTTTATCCAGGTTTGATAGACAGGGTGGGTTTCTCACAGATAAACTTGTACAAGCATCGTGAAAGCTGGGTAGATGAGAGGAATTGTGTTAAAGCCCTCTTTGGGAGGAGGAGCTCGGCACTTGTCCTTTCTTTTCCTCCAGTTGTCAGCTAAAAGACATCAGTCCGCATGGGTGTTTCAGCTAAATCAATCTGTACGTGAGGCGCCACACCAACTTTCCCACATGTTGCTTCTTGCCCAGCCAACCAACCTAACAAAAGGATGCATGAAAAGTAGTTAAGAATACATTAAAGCTACCCTCAGGTTCCTTTCCACCAGGAACTTTAAGGGACTATTAGAAATTTTTTCTAGAAGCTATAAAGGATTAACAGTAAAGGCAAGAATCAATCACTGTCTATTAGTGTAATGATTATTTTTTAAAAAATGCCAGAGTCAAGTTAAAAACACACTAGTCTTGAGTTTTCTGGGCTAGCAGGTCTCGGTAATACTCTAAAATTTGAGCTGAGATGCATGTATGCCACTGTCTGCTGTAGCAATTAGTTTGAAATACTAGCAGGCGCTCTCATGCCTTTCATGTGCAGCTATTGCAGATCTGCACTTGTTACATGGATTTTGGTGTCACAAAACCTATTCATAATGATTTCTTAAGTGTGGCTTTTATTTAATGAGACTGCCGGGCTTTGTGATTTCTTCACTTGTGACTTGAGTTTGGCAGAAGGGGAAAGCAGAAGGGGTGGAGTCCAGCAGGTAGAAAGCACAAAGAAGGGGAAGCAGTGTCTAAGACATAAAAGTAGGGGAACAAAGGAAAGCTGTAGAATTAGCTGCAAGTGGCTAGAAGTAGCACTTCAAGTCTTGGGAGAGCAAATCCATTTATTTTATTACATCTTTAATGATCCATTGGGATTAATGGTTGAGGTCAGTTCCCTAACCTTGCTAATTTAGTCCTCCTTTACTGCAGTGCTGGGTTTTGTGATGAAATAAAACAGATGTTTCACCAGAGAAGAGCTTTGGTTATTCTGTGTCCTGCCACTAGATGCTAAAACTCTGTGCAGCCTTGTGAAAGATTAAAACTTGAGTTATTTCTCAGTAAGGCTGGAAAAGTTTGGCTCCTACTTTAAGGTCCTGTCAGATAGCCGTGTTAAGAAAAACTGGCCATTGCCAAAATAGCTGAGAATCTTTCATTTGTGGTGGACTGATATTTGTGTTGTTACAAGAGACTGATTCTAGCTGCTGTGACTTCTTGCTTGAGGGATCGTCTTTTAGTGACTGCAGCACAGGATGCAACTAAACAAATCATCCATCACTGTGATTTGCTAGACTGTGGCAATAAAGGGTTGTCAGTGGTCCACCACATCCAGAATGGATCTTTGTGGAACTACAAAGCCCTGTAGGAATAAGGGAAAACTTGGCTTCTCTCTGCAGAATGCTGTTTTCAATGTGGTGTTCGTTTTGTGCTTGGGGGTTGGGGACGTAAAAGGCATTTCCCTTTCTTGTGATCTAGCTAATGAACTGTAATGTAGAATATTGTCTGATATGAGCTTCACAAGTATTCTTCATCTCCCCAGATTCTTCTAGCTTATTTGGAAACAGCGGAGCAAAGACTTTTGGATTTGGCAGCTCATCTTTTGGAGACCAGAAGCCTACGGGCACTTTCAGCTCTGGTGGTGGAAGCGTGGCATCTCAAGGCTTTGGGTTCTCCAGTCCAAACAAAGCAGGTACTTTGTTAATCCACTCACTATGAACACCCACACTTACCTGAGAGAGATTTAGTAGAGTATTATACCATATAGATGTCTACAGCCTGGACTCAGTACATGTACAGGAATTGTCTCCGAACAACAAATATAAAATAACTAATGGCTTAGTGAATGGAACTTTAGCTGGTGAATTCAAGGCAGAGATTTACAATCTCTTGTGCAGAAAAGCATCCAGTAAACTACATTTTCAGGTGTTCATTCCAGAAATTCCCGTTGCAGTTTAAGAGCAGAGAGCTGTGTACCGTACAATGAAGAGTACAGAACATGGAACTGAATAAATTTTTCCTAGTTTAGATGCTTCCTTGGAATATTCTCTTCCAAACTTCACTGTGGATTTTGTAACCCTTTTTGTCCCCATTTCTTCATATGAGTGAATGCACAAGTGTCTACAGTGGGAAAGCTTCCTCATAAAATTCGTATCAGACGTGCTTCAGGTCCTTCTCTTTTGAAATCAGTCTGACCTGTCATCGTACTTTCTTCTGTGGCTGAGCTGTTGTTCTCTCTGTTGGTTGAGTTAATTGAATCAAATATCGGAAATTTCACAAAACCTCTTTTCTTTTTACTGTCATCTGCCCAAAGAGCGAGCCACAAAAGTAGTGGTGACTGTGATATATTCATTAGAACTGAATGGCAAAATGTTCATTCTGTTAATTACCAGGCAAAAATGGAAGGCCCAAAGGGTCAGGCAGAGCAAAGCTTTTCTTCTCTATCCTCAGATCATTCTTACAGTGAACATTGATGAAGATAGATGTTCCGCTCCAAGTGTGTCTAGTGAAGCTTCATCAATGGGGGAAGCAGGGGAGGCTTGGTCATCCTTGAAGTTGTCTTGAGACAATGGTGCTCAAGAGCTCCCTTTGGAGAAGCAGTGCTTTGAGAAGAAGCACTCTCTGCTTTGGCAGTAGCAGTGCTCTCGTGTTAGTGAAGTGGGTGAGAGCGTAATGATGATGCTATCAGATCCAACAGCCATTTGTAAAGTGTCTCTCAGGTATTGCATTCCACTTGGTAGCGGACTGAGTTTCTTGTCTCAGGCATACCTCCCATCTGTTATTTTTGCTAGAGGAGGAGAAAGGCATTCCTGAAGGAAGTTCTTCTTTCATTCACCTGGGGACTCTTTCCTTGCTTTTTATTATTTTGGTTTCAAAATTCTTCTTGAGATGGGATTTTCGAGAGGTTTCTGCAGAAGGCACATCCACTCTGACAGAGCCCCTCAGAGCCTTCTCTCCTCTGGTTATATTTGCTAAATACTGAAATGAATGGTGTGTCTTCCTCTCCCAGCTGCGGTGGAAAGGTTTACTTGATTTGAATCCCCCTTTGTCCTGGTTTCACCACTTACAAATAGTGGAGAAAGGAAAGCGAAACATGTTAATAGGCATTGCAGAAGAGAGCGTATGCTGAGGAACGCTTCAGCCCCTGTGATAAATAGTCTAATGTCCTAGAGATAGAGGTAACAAGCTATGTGATCTGTGTTTAAATAATTTAGGCCTAGCATTGTTTTTTTTTTTTCCCCAGACCGTCTGTGTTTACAGCCAAACAGTATCCATTACCTTGACATGGACTGGAATTTCACCCAGGGTATTAAAATGTGTGGTGGTATCCCATCCTCATCCCTAGTCAAACAAAAGAGCAGGTGTCCTTCACGTTCCACAACGTCAGTTAGAAACAGGCCAATAATATCAGCAGATGAACGTAGAATAAAATAATCTGGGTAGAAGTCCATTCAGACCTGCAGAAGGCAACTAAACCCCAAGCAGAAATTGCCAACAGCAGAGTTCAGTTCTTGATTCCCTGCAGGAATCGTGCAGTTCCACTGACCTGGCATTTAATCATTGCATCTTAGTTTCCACCACTTAAACCAGGATTAGATAAGACCCTGTCTCCTGAATCTTTTTGCATCACTGGAGCACCTAAAAAACAAGCTTGCAATCTACCCTCTGATCTTAAGAGATGGGGGAGTCTTGTCCATTGCACTGGGGAGTTCTTCCAGTTTAAGCACTTGCATGCATGAAATTCTGTCCACAGGACACTTGTATGTCCTTCCACAGCTTTAGATTAGAAGCCAGAGTAAAACACTGCAACCAAACCACAGCAGCAAATGTTCACAAAGGTGACCTTTACAGGAGACTTTTCATTCTGCACTGTTACATGCAGTTCCTTTGGATAGTAACTTGTTTAAATGGTGATGAGCAGAACTTTACTTTAAAACTGACTGCATAAGCTAAGCTTTTTTTCTGGTAAGGAGTGCAAGTTTTATGATGAAGGATGGATATATATATATATTTTTTTTTATATATAATAATAATAGAAGCATTAGTCTAGCACCTGTTGTATGTATATTTACTGTAACTTGGTTATTGTGCATGTTTGCTATCTCACGATTAAGATACTAGTCTTTTTTATATAAAGCAAGTGGAGATTCCTTCACAGTGTGCAAGCGCATGCATGATATATTACCGCTTTCCAGTACAGCTGTGGGGATTGAGTTGATGTTGTGCTCAAATGTTCATGAGACCCAGAATGTGGTTTTCTTCTGGGTAGTCTCTTACTCAGTTGCAGTTTTTTTGCATGCATTCAGGCACTTTTATCCATGTCTTTTGTAACAAAATACCTTGCAGTTTGGAAGCTTTGTGGCGGTTAGTTTTATAAATAATGCTGTGTCCACCTGATAAGATGAACAGCCCCATTATGGAGATTGTCTGCTTGGAAATCTAGGTTTTGTTTTCTCTTTCTGCATTATTGTTTACATGATGTTCTTTTCCCTTTTTTGCCTCTGTTTTGCTCAGGTGGCTTCGGTGCTGCTCCAGTGTTTGGCAGCCCTCCGACTTTCGGGGGATCCCCTGGGTTTGGAGGGGTGCCAGCATTCGGTTCAGCCCCAACCTTTTCAAGCCCTCTGGGCTCAACGGGAGGCAAAGTGTTCGGCGAGGGTACAGCAGCAGCCAGCGCTGGAGGATTTGGGTAAGCCAACCAGGGTCCTGGGTTTGGGAAAACAATGTTCGTGTGTGACAAAAACTATTATGCTGTTACCTCTGCTGCATTAATGTAAAGAATATATTCTGTGATTGATGGCTAAGCTCTAAGTATCCTTGGTTTGTGGGGGTTCTCTTGCTTGTTTGTTCGTTTTTTAAATATAAAAAAGGCATAAAAATAAGGCTTTAACCCCAAAGGAAATAATGTGTATGATCTCGTTTTAATGCTGAAACTACTATGTTGAATCTTTAGCTTTAGAGATTGGGGTGGGGGGCAGGGTGAGGGGGGATGTGAGTCATCTTGCAAGTGTCTAAGGAAATGCAGGAGTATTTTCAGTGTGCACGTTTAATGAGTTCAACTCTAGGCCTACAAACTATGCCTAGCAAAGAAAATAATAAATATCATTATCTGTGACTCTGTCTAGCCACCTTATCCACTTGTGAGATTTGGCCTAGAGATACTAATGAGAATTTAGTCTTTTCTCTCACCTTTGTGGGGTGGGACGAAGCACTTGTGACAGCCTGTGCTCCCAGAGCAATTTGTGTTTATCCCACACTGATTGTTTTTACCTGTTTCTTTACCCCTTAAGCCTGTGCTCGGCACCGGAGCAGACAGCACATTATTCCTATTATACAGAATTTCAAACCTTGCAAAGCAGCTTCTGCAATAGGCAGCAAATGCACTTCTTCAACATGGCACTACCAGCAAGCAACTCTCCTTCACGCCCTACAATTATATTCAGACTGAATAGACCCAATTAAAAAAAGAAAAACTTCCAGTGAAAAGAGGAAACTGGATGCCTTCCCAGTCTTAGGGTTTACATATTTCACAAGCATTTGTCTTTAGTTTCAGGAGGAACTGCCTTTACGTAAGGCACATTAGAACATCTAGAAGTGTAACTTGTTAATTCCCCATGAGGTTAGGCAGATACCCATCTGCCAGGGCACCCCTGAGCTGTGGGAGGCTTCGGCTAGGTTCTTCTGCTATGTCCTGAACTCTGGTGCAGCAAATTGGAGAGTCCCTTTGGAAAGGGTAAAAATAGAGGCAGCTTAATTAAATCCCCACAAAGAAGGATGCGCTTGTAGGGACAACTTAGCTTCAATTCAGCTGATATTTTGTTCCGTTCCAGCTTTCAGCCATTGTGCTGCAGGATTTTGTACTGAAACTGGACGCGCTCAGTGACAATGTTGGAAGCTTAAAGATAAGACGGGATTCAGAACAAGAAGCATGGTGATGCAAACAGAGGTCTTGCATAAGCAGTCTGCAGACTCAAGAAAGATAATTCATTGGCTTAACTTGTGGGGAGTTTTGAGAATTTCTTCTCTATTAGAAAGGTGCAGACTCAGTATGATATTTTCAGAGTTGCCTGAGGAATTCGATTTTGATTTTAAAAACTTTAAAAGAGTGTGCAAAATTCCCAGGCAGCTTTACAAAACCCAAATCTTACTGCAAAATTTTGAGCAATAGTTTAATTCTGCAGTATAATGTAGCATCTGTGCAGGACTTCCTTTCTGCCTTTCTCTGGAAGTGAAACTTTAAAAATCCCAAATCCAGAGATGTTACTTGCCAATACGTTGTGCAGTATTAGCTCCGAGTTCCTGAGAACACCCTGCTAACTTAAATACATGCAATTCATTGCTGCTTCAGTTCTGAAAAATCTGCATCACTTGATAAATGACTCGGGTGTCAAAAATAGAAACCACTACACTTCTTCAAAGTCTGCAATTCCAACTGTTTGTGAGCAAATACTGTTTTGCTTTCATAAACTAACCTCAAGTGCCTCTCAATTCTGTTTTGTATAGGAGCTTTACAAAAGACCTGAAAATCCGGGCAAGATAGGTTTGATTAAATTGTTACTAGGCGATGACTGTATCTCATCTTTTATATATTTTAAAAAAAAAACAAAAAACTGTTCCATAGCTTAAGCTGTTTCTCTGTTCCTAGTGTGCTTAGCATTTTTTCAACAGGCATGTTCTTCTAGTTGTAACTGAAAGAAGCAATTTGAACCACAAGTTCCATGTCACTATTTTCACCTCCACTTCCTTTCACCGGGTACATGTAATTTGTGTGTTTAGTGGCCTAGTCCTGAGGAGATGGAGCACTGTAAGAACCTCTTGTTCTCAAATGCATCACCCCATCTTGCTGCTTTTAAAAAAGAACTACAACACCTGTTCTGCCCATGCTGAGAAAACCACATTTGTGGTTCTGGGCTGAAGTTGTCTGCAAGGTACATCGGTCAAGAGCCAAACCAGAGGCACAGGGGATGGTTAGCAGGGCCAAAGATGCAAAGTCACTGAACTGCCCATTGTAGCTAATGCAGTATATGGAAGTGGTGTCTATGGTTGACAGTGTCTGGGATAGGAGAAGTGATGTCCTTTACCAGATGAATTGCTTGTCACACTGCTACAAGGGTTGTCTTTTATCTGGAGAGATATGTTTTGATGTGGCTTGTTTTTTTGGTTTTGGTTTTTTGTTTGTTTTTTTTTTTTAAAGTCTACTAGATCCGGATGGATGGGGAGGTGGGTTAATGTGCTGTCAGTTCATATTTTAAGTCAGAAATGACAGTAGCTTGTGTGAGGCACAGCCTTGCAAAGCTGGCACACTGTTTGACTTCACCAACTGTCTGCTCAGGGGAGGGCTGATGCTGGGTTAGTTGTAGTAGCATTGTGCACTTGCAGAGCTCTAGCAGAACTTGTCATTTGAAAATTTTGTGTCTGCATTTTGCCCAGTTTAAGTTAGAGAAAAAATTGAAGCTCGTTTTTTGAGTGCACCTCTTACGTTCAGAATTGGGAGAAGTCTATGGGGGGAGCAGAGAACCGTAATGCATATTGTGGTCTCATTAGTGTGTCATGCTGATAGCTCTACAATACCTGGTTGGACAGAGTGGGTGGAGAAGGGAGACCAATTTCCATACATAAAAGTGTTTCTTATTTCAGTCCCCAAAAGCATTTAGGGAAGTAAACCAAAGGTGGTGGGGAGAAGTGCCACATAGGTGCAGATCTTCAGGAAAGCACTGGAACTGTGTGTGATTCAAAATGGGCTGGGGAGAGAAAGGAATTGAGAAATCTGCAGACGGTTTACATGGGCAGTGGTAAGGTACCATCTGAAAGTTGAGAGTCTGGGCTCTGTATCTAGGTTCTGCTTTGTGCTCTGGCCATGAGCAGCTCATACCAATTCTGTGTTTGCTGCCCTGTTTGTGAAATGAAACAATGCTGTACTTTTGAGCTTAAAGGGGTGAATTAATATATTCCATTTGATGGCAGGAGTTGGTATTTCCAAGCACTTGAAAACATTACCCTGTGTAAGCATGAACATATTTGCCTTTCTGCCTGGCGCAGAAACAGACATTTGTATGTACGATAGCCTTTCCCAAACCAGAAAATCACTTTCCAGAATGAACAATTATAATTATTCATATTGGGTGGTCTTGCTCTTTTGATGTATCCTTGTTTAAGGAGTGCACTGTTATCATTGCAGGTATGGGGACAAACTTGCAGTGTAAGTGAGAAGATGCTTGCAAACACAAATTTTCTCTTTAAACTGCAGGTTTGGTGGTACCAGTAACAATACAGCATCGTTTGGCACGCTAGCAAATCAAAATACCCCAACATTTGGATCGCTGTCACAGCAGGGTACTGGTTTCGGCACACAAAGCAGTGGATTCTCAGCTTTTGGGACAGGTGGAGGAGGTAGGAGAAGCTAAAATATAATGAACTTAACAGGCCCTATGTCTCCATTTTTCCCTGGAACTTGGGTGTGACTCCTCAGCTCCCTGTCAAAAATCTGCCTGGTCCTGGTCATTCTATAGGGAACGCACCGTGTCCTGGAGAACTGAGCTGCAGGGTGGGGTGTAGCGTCTTCTCAGACATTAGCTTATAATTCCATCACTTGATTGGCTGTGTAGCATGTCAATAAATCACTCTTCTTCTGCACACCTCATCAGATTATTGCTTTGCACCCCTCTTTGTGGAGTTGTTCTTTCTTTTCAAAGGAAAGTACCATACGCATGGGTATCTGTATGTAAGTACTTAATGTCAGAAGAATATGCACTGGAAAATTGAGCTAGAACACCAATGGCCAAATTTTTATCTGATGTAATAATTCAGTGAAGCTGCAGTGATTGACACAGGGCTGAGAACAGAGCCTTTGAGAGAGGATATGTTCATTGGTGGTCTGCCTGTCACCATTGGCTTGCATTAAGCACAAACTTCATCTTCAGAAAGCAGCCCTCTATTTTCATGGAGAGGTGAATAAACCAGGCACATTGTATGCAGTTGCTACTAATGAATGGACCTAGCTGATTAGCAGTGAAAGCAAAGCCCTCTTAGGAACCAAGGCAAGTCACTTTTCTTCTAGATGGAGATTTGACTTTCATTGTTTGCCCATCGCTCTTTCCCTGGCCTAAGGCAGGAAAGAAATGTTTTTCAATCTGTGTGTGGGAGGGGACATTTACTACAAATGTTATGCATTCATTTTACCTTTTAACAATTATTTTTCTAATCTTGCATTTCTTTCAGGGTTTGGTTTTGGATCATCTAACACGTAAGTACCATTTTGTGTCTAACTCTTCATTAAAAATACAAACAGAATCAGAATAAAACAGTTGAATGGTTTACAAGAGCAAGCTTTGAAAGTAGCAGTAACATACTAGTTCTGATTTCCTTTCTAGTGGCACTGCATAGAGCTCAAAGTCCAGGCTCTGAATGTGTGCTTTCCAGTGAGTTTAATCTTTCATATAAGAGAGAATTTTCAGTTAGATCATGCTCTTTCTCCACCTCTCAGGCACATGATGCGTGTGCTCAAGCTGCATGTGTGAATCTAGTATCTACTCCATTTATCGGGTTGAAACAATGAATGAATGAAATCGGTACTTTTCCGGCTGAGTTGAGATGATGATTTTTACAGTTAAAGAATGGGACTAAGAGCTGAGGTTAACTCTGTCATCCACTCTGCCGCTGGCTTGCTGGATTACTTTAGCAAGTTTCTTAAACTTTGTTGTTTCCCTGCCAAGTAGAGAGAGCACGTATCTCTCCGGATGGTAGGCTCTAGAATAAGCATAATTATATCTAGTTAGTGTGTGTTGATGCAGTCTCAGGTAAAAGATGCTAGAAATACCAATGCGTTCTCACAATAAGCTTCTGATACTAGGGAGACTGGAAGTTTGAGAGATGTGCTGAATTAATACTGCCTGAGGGAGACTCTAGCACTCATTGCTGTGTTGGTTTTTTTTCTTGCTCCACAGATCTTCCTCTGGGTTTAGTGGATGGAGAAGCTAGGAACATCCTGAACTCTCCTGTAGAACTGTGCCGTAGCTCCTGCATTCATGAGTCACGTACAGGATCAATATCCAAACAGCTTTTCTTTTAAATACGAGTTCTCAGACTTTTTTTTTAAGAAAAAGATTCTGCTTATTTTTATGCAACACTTGTTCTCGCTCTATATTAAACTATTTTATCTGCCTTGATGTTATTTGTGTTGGAAGGGTTTATCTCCCTGCATCTAGAGGAAATAGATGTATGCTGTGGTTACCAGCCCCGTACTGGACTTAGCTTTATGTTGTTCATCCCTTGCCTAGACAAGGGGGTAGCTCACGTTGGTTCCTGATACAAACCAGCACATTTTTCATTGAAGAGAATGCTTGATTATCCTAGGCCCTTAAGAAGGGGCTGAAGTTTGCCCTGCTAATTTTAAGTATAGGATGGGGCACATGCTTATCTCACTGAAGTGCTAAAAGTGAGTCATGTGTGAGCCAGAGGCTTAGTGGAGAAATAGGAAATTAACTGAGAAGAAACTGGCAGCGTGCAGAACACGTTCCCATGGCAGTAACATTCAGCAAAGGGGTGGGAAGTAAAAGCTCTCCTATTTTTACCTTTCTCTAAATTTTACAGAACTCAGAAAATGGAACTCAGGTTATAGGGAAAACTTCTGGCCCTTGAATTAGAAGTGTGACCTCCATCCAGAGGCATTAGTGATTTTGCTGCTTAAGGCTTTGGCTGTTGGATTCTACTGTCAGCTACATTTTTTCTAACATGTATGAGATTGTACTTTTTCCCTGTAGCTCTTAGCTTTAGTCAATATCATTTGTGAAATTCTCATATGTTTATACTTGAACATACTGAGCAAATGTTTTAAAGAATGCCCTGAAGGCATTCTGGACAAACACTTTTTCTATTTGATGCATCTGACCTCCATGAAACCTCTAAATGATGTAATGGGTTTTTGTTGCTCTGTGAAAAATGCATTTGAAATAACAGCTTATGTATTAGTTGAATACATGCAGATTGGATGGGTTTATCTTGTTGGTCCTTTCAGGACATTTTGGGGTACTTCTGCTTTTTCTGTTTTCAGCAGAAACATTCTAACTTTTTTTTTTTATTTTATTTTTTCCCCCTAAATACTACACAATATGATGACAAGTGTCACTTTCTGGTTTGGTGGGCATGTGGTCACTTTTTGGAATTGTAAATAGTTGATAACTGCTTGTTTTCATGTCCAGTGTTATAAACTAAATACTTATATCTATCAACAGTTCCTGAAGAAACCTCTTTTTTCAAGTCAACCTAAAATGTTAGAGTTTGACCTAACTCCTGTCCTAGTTGTGGAAAGTGTCCTTCCTATCTCTGCACCTGGGAATGACATTAGGTAGGTGCCCTTTAAAAAGGAAGACCACTGAAATACAGGAAATATAGTGTACACAGAGGGCTTATTTTTAGATCTGGAGAGGCTTTGCGAGGCTATAGGCTCTAAGGCTTTTACATATGCCCCAGATCATGAACCCTGGCGTGCCGCATGTCCTATTAGAGGCAGCACTGTTGTCGGGGTTTTGTTTATAACCTCCCTTCCCCTTTAATGGAAGAGAGCGAGCGCTAGCGATCCTGGGACCACAGCACTACAACAGAGGAGAAAATTTTCTGAAATTTGCTGGTTTGGAGATGGAAGAAAAAGCTGAAGATGGGTTGAAGTGTGCCCTCCCAGTATGTTCTCCTTGACTATACAACATTTCTTAAGGCCTAGAGGTGATACTGCTGTTCTGCTTTGCTTCCTCTTTATAAATAGCAGCTGGCCCAAACCATTGACCTTAAATTCTTTGCATTAATCTCCCCTTGCTGTGGCATGCGACACCTCCTAGCAAGGCCGTATCAGCTGTGCTCCCCCAGATAGCTAATAAACCTCTTGCTATGGAGAAGATTGGCTTGGTAAGAATGTGATGTTGGCGTGCTGAGCCATTTAAAGTTTCTTTTTTGGAATGATGGGAGCAGTTGGGGGTTGTCCCTGCTGTGCTGCTTGGTACCTGTTTAACTCCTATACCCTCTGCAAGTGAAGAGCTATTAGAATTACTCCAGGTGCTGATTGAACATGCATTTTCTTGCAGTGCTTCCAGAAATCATGGCTGAAACAACCCAACCCCCTGAACTATCTGCCCTTGAGAAACGGGTGCTGTTCCTGGTTTCCATAGTAGCTGCTGGAGGAGCTGAGCAGCGTAGAGAGGCTGATCGTGACCACAAGCCCACAGGAATATGCACAAAATGTAGCAAAGTCGACTTTGAAAAACCTGCATTTTTATTAGATGACTCAAGGACTTGGCAAGTGCGTGTGGCGCTTGGTTGGTGGTTGCCAGAAGCTGTTACAGTCTGTCATCTGTGTTAAGTGGCCTGTGATCTCATGGCCTCTGTCCAGTTTTTTGTGGACAGATGTCCACCAAAGAATAAAGCTACTAACACAGATAGCCCCAGTCTTGGCAGACCTGGTAAAGAAGCCAAGGACTAGCTGGGCTTGGAGCCCTTGTTTCAGTAGTTTTGTTGTCTGTGCTGGTTAATCCTCAAATAACTAATAGCAACCGTTCCACGGCTACTCTGAAGGAACTTATCATTTTGTCTATGCTAATGTGGTTGTACGTTTTTTTTCATGCCATTTCAGTATGAGAAGAAATCTTCCAAGGCTTTTATCAAAGGTGGATTCTTAATTATCTCTAATGAAGGGACACACTTATTTTTCCCTCCCCTGAGACTACGCCATGGCCTTGAGGCAGTGGCAAGCCGAGGGCTGGTGATGCTCTGCTATGGCAGAGCACTAATGATGGTGTTACAGACTTGGTGGGCAGAGGGGAGCCTGAGGCGTAGAGAGGATCTCCCCAAACCCATGGAGAGACCAGACCAGGGATTTCTGCTTCCTTGAAGGCTAAAAGAGCAACAAAGAGGCACAAAAAGAAAGAAGAATTTTTTAATCTCTTGTTTTAAAGGTTTTTACTGTATAATACTTGGTATTCCAGAATACGCATGGTCTCGGCCATACCCCTCCATCCGGATCTGTCTCCTGGGAGGGAAGGATGTAATTTCTTTGGCCCTTCTGTGCCTCAGTGCCGTGGTGCAGAGAGGCGACCAGAGGACAAATGCCGGTGGCATCCGTCTGCTGTCGAACCGAGGAGGGATCGCAGGGCTGAAGTTCATCCTGTGCTGCCGGGTTATATCCCTCGGCTCGCCTCGTCGCCGATGGCCACTTTCCTGCTTGAGCAGTGCCGGGGACAGAGCTGACGTGCTGATGACCAAAACCTTGGCAATGCTCCGTGGGAGAAACCAGACGTGTTTCTGACACGACCGTCCGGCTCAGGATGGGCTTATTGGCCTCAACAGCGAGCCGCTGTGGTGTGTTTGCGTGTGTGTGGGGAGTCTCGGGGATGAGTAGGATCTCTGTGGAAGGTGGTGGAGGTCAGAAAAGTGCTGCTGAACATCTCGGACCTTTGTTCCAGCTGCTGGGAGCAGGGAGCGAGGCAGTGGAAAGGTGAAGGCAGGCAGTGGCACTTACCTCTCCTCCCAGCCCTTTGCCAAGGAACGGGGGGCACAGCCTTGGCCAGCACTGGTCCCTGCACCCTGCCAGCAGTCCTGCGCAGAGCTGCCTGCCTTCGCCCCGTCGGTCCGCGTACGTGTCCCTGCTGCTGCAGGCCCAGAGGCTGAAGTGACATTTTATTTATCCCTTCTTAGTTTTCATGTGTCCTGCCCTTGTGCATTGCTTTCAGCATTGCTTACAAGGAAAAATAATCCTGCATGAGGCTTTGGCATGAGTGTGTCTGGTAGTGCCGGGGGAGTTTTTGTTCCTAGATAAATGTCGCGTTGAGCCCGAGGGGCTGGGAAGAGGCGGCTGCAGCTCGGTGGGGATGAGCAGCCCTCGGTCGGCAGCACGACCAGCTCCGTCCTTTCTCCCTCTCGCGGCAGCGAGGCCCTAGGGTCTTGCAGCCATCGAGAAAAGACCGACTTCCTCGCCGAGGAATGAGCCTGGATGCGTCGGCACGTTTTTCAACTCTGCAGGCCTACCTGTGCCCATGGGCTTCTGTCTCGGCTCCCCGAGGGTCCCGCGGTTATGCACAGCATGTTCCCTGTCTCGCACCATCCCCACTTTTGTTTTTCTGCAATTTCCAGTAGGTTGCAAAGCTCCTTCTCTGCAAACGTGTGTCTGGCTCCCGCTGCAGCGCCGGGACTTCTCCGTACACGCCTTTATCACACACGGGCACGCTTTGTGCTGCCAGTGCCTGTATCTGAACTCGCACCGTTCCCTGAACACGAGATAAAAACGAAGTTGTGTATTGCCAGCAAGCGCGTTGCTCGAACGATATAGCAGGGCTGTTGCTGAGCCCTGGTGCTGCAGGTTCCTGGGCACACGCAGCCGCGGGCGATGCTCTGGCCTCAGGCTGCTGTCCTGCCTTGTCAGTGTCCTTTTCCAGCGCTGGAAGAGACCACCGCCATCGCGTACCACCCTCTCTCGGAGCAGGGTGCTGGAGTCGCTCCCGGGTCAGTGTTCCTTGCAGAATTTCTCCGCAGTTCTGCTCTGCAGGCGCCAGGAGCTTCAGCGCTTCAAATGCCCTGTGCTTAAGTGATGTCAGAACGGCTTCTGCATCGAAGGTGAAATAAGCTATTGCTCTGTTTTGAGGGGGAAGTATGGGACAACCCCAAAGTTACGAATCGGGGTAGGGTCAGACCTGACTCTCCAGTGCTGCTCGACTGCGTTCGGGCTTTTTGCCAGGACTCTGTACCCGCTGGGTTTGTGGGGACCAATTTACGAAGGTGTTACGAAAGGCAGCCTTGGCAAACTCGATGCAGATTGTTTGAGGAGCTCTGTTATAATTACGTGCATGCAACACATGACACAGTATTTTTATTTTTTTTTAATAGATGCTTCAAGGCTCTTCAGTGCATTGCTAAAAATATTTTTGCATTAAAACTTGAAAACATGAAGGCATAAAATGAGCGTGTGCAGCTGCTGCACATGAACAGCTTAACAAGATGTGAGATAGAAGAAATAGGAAACAAAACTTGATTTGCATCAGCAGAGGGAAGTCCCTGCAAAAAGTTTCGAGCAGGGACTGTGGAGGCCAGGGGGTATGTCTTCAAATGAAGGAACTGTTCCCTCAGTCTGTTTAAAACCGAGGTTAAAAAATCACAAAGCCAAGCGACAAAAACCTCTAGAAAGGTGAGTTTGATTTGTAGCCTCAGCATTCACGGATGCAGCGCGCTAAAGGATTGGAAGCACCAGAACTGGGCTCCACCATCACCTCGGCTCTGCTGGGTTCAGCAGCCGCCATCCTTCCCAGATCCTTCTCAGGGGCTTTTCCAGTGTCTCGGTGCAGATAATAAGCGACCGGGCACTTTCAGCTTTTTCAGGGTGTCACCCAAAACAGCTGTGAGTTGGCTGGTGTCCCCTCTCCCCCCTTCTCCCCCTCCAAAACTAGGACATCTAAATTTAACCTGCTATCAACAGATGAGGCTGGAGAGTTTCCACTGTGGAAAGGAATCCCACTCCGAACCTGTCCTCTCCTCTGCTCAGGCTCCATCCGTGCGCATTCCTTTCCTCGAGCTGTGACCTCCCGTACGTTTCATTCCTCCCCTTCCCCTCCGGCGCTTGGGTTTGTCTCCCTGCTACGTGCCGCTGGAGCTTCCCAAACTGACGACGTGGCTTTCCGTGTTTTACGTGGGCACGCGCCTCCGTGGTTTGGAGATGAACGGTACCAGGTCTCCCCGCTGCCCGGCAGCACCGTGCAAAAGGCTCTCGAGCTGCAAAGGTTGGCTACAACCTTTAAGGGGCATTAACAGGCTTGTCACAGGCTCTCGTTTGCTCCACGCGGGACCCAAGGAGATGCAGCGAAGGGGAGACATCGATGTGAGGTGCACCTTTTTGGGGGGTGCCCCACAGGTAAGGGTCCAGCCCCTGTGCTCAGGACACGTGCCAGGAAAGCTCCGAGGGTCCCAAGGGTGCCGGGTGGGAGCCGACGCAGCACCGTGATCTTGCGGCAGACGGAACGAGTCTTTCCTCTGCTGCTTTTCGGAGAAGCCTTGATGCTTCTTTGCAGGCTGGATCAGAGAGCAGCAAACCAGCAAAAGTACTGAACGAACAAAAAATTTAAAAAAAAAAAAAAAAGAAAAGAAAGAGAAACCCGTGTCTGCCTTGAGGCACAGCCGGTGGGAAGGGAGCCCGCGGTGGGATCGGCCCATGGCAGAAGGAGCTGGAGCACAGACCTGGAAGGTGCCAGGGTTGGGCCCTGTGGATTAACGGGTGAGCACTGGAGGCCAGGCACTCCCCTGCTCTCTGAAAATAATCGTGACAGTTTCCTTTACTGGAAAGCAAGCAGAACCTAAATATGAAAACTGTGGGGGAAAATAATGAAATGAATACAGCGTGGTATTTGAAAACCAGTCGTATACTGCAGCAGCTTTTAACCTCTCGTTTGCCCGGGTCTGAAAGGGCAGGGCTGCTCTCCGCTGCCCCGGGTACCACAGCCTGGCTGAGAGGCTGCCTTTCTCCAGATGCGGCATTTACAGCTAACATCTGACCAGGCTTTTGCTAAATAAGCAGTGTTAGGAAACTGAACCGTGCGGAAGTTCAGCTGCTGCCTGCGCCAACCGCCTCGACTCTGTCCTGCCGTTACAAAGATGCACAGCAGCCTGGTAATGAAAAATGCAGGATGTCGGCTGGTATTTTTAACCAGAAACCTCCACGCTCTATCTGATGCGGCGTAAGAGCTGAAATGGAGAGAAAAGGCACTCGTGGTAAATAGGGTATTTATTGCCGATTTGAAATGCGAGTGCAGAGGTGGTGGAGCCGTTCGTTTAAAAACAGCCACCGCCCAAAACCACTCCAGGCAGACGTGTTTGAAAATTTCACTTTATTTCTCTTTTATAAAAGCAGGGTTTTGTTGTTTTTTTTTTTTTTTTTACATCTCTGTAAGTGTCCAGACTCGGTACATCTTGGTTTTATTTTCACAGTATCTCTGCAAGACCAAGGACGATTCTTATTGCTGCGCCAGGAGCCAGGGCAGGAGGGACGGCGGTGCCGAGGTTCGGGCAGCCCTCGCCTTCCCCCCCCTCGCTCCCGGACCCAGCCTTGCTCTCCTCCGCGCCGGCTCAACAGGTCTACCCCTCCCCAACGCCGCTTAATATCTTTGTTGACTCTCCGAGGCGCTGCCCCTCTCTCGCCACGCTCGTCTCGGTGTCGAGGGTAGGAAACGAGAACCGAAGGGTCCGCGACGCCGCTCGGCGTGTCGGTCGTGCTCGACGGCGTCTGCCAGCCCCTGCCCCGCTGCTGGCTGGGGGGGAGAGGGTGCGGGTGAGGGTCTCGGCCAGGGCTCGCCCTGCTGCTTCCCACCCTGGACCGCTACGGGGTGTTGACAGGGATGGTCAGGCTACCCTCTCCGCTCCCGTGGTGATTTGGGGCCATAAAGAGCTGGGGATCATCGGTGGGAGAGGTGAGGCAGAGACAAGCTCACGTACATCAGTATCCCGTGTTGGTGCCCCATCACCTTCCCAGCGTATCCTTTGTGCGTTCCCGGTTCTGCAAAAAGCTGCCAGAGAAGGAGCTTTATTTACCTCTGCGTATTTACCACCTTCCTTGGTGCAGGATGCCCCAGGTCCCCAGACATTTAAGCCCCCGTTGGGACCCTGTCAATACACGTTCTAATCATATGGCTATTAACCAGCCTTATCAATAGCGATGTCTATAGCACCTGTTACTTCCAGCCACCGTTCCTTTTATATTCGATCTGTCCCCGTCAGTTTTGTAATGAAGCAGCATTGGAAAAACATCACTTTTAATCACAACACACAAAATCTCAAAAGAGGCAGCATCACTTTTCTGTGCCGTGTCTGGTGATGTGAATGGCGGCGGAGGGGCACGTTTCAACCTAGGCACGGGATAAAGGCATTCTTTGGGAAGGGAGGAGTCCATGCAAAGCCGACCCCAATGTGAAATTTGAATTTCATATTTACTGCTTAGCTGGGTCTGTTCAGTGCAACAGGACGAATTAGCCAGGAGGTTACTATCAAATTGCATGGATGCGTCCAGTCCACCAGGTAGAGGGAGTAGGAGGAACCCGGTTTACTTAATGCACTGGGAGACTAAGTCCAACACAAAGCTAAGTGGAAAAGGACGTAGGTGTTCCCTGAATGTGGTTTTTGGTGACTGAGAAGAAATCTTTCCTTGGAATTCCTTCGTGCAGCTAATTAAGACAACTGGGTCTGATATCTTCAACCCATGCTGACATCAGTGAGAACTGTAAGTACTCAGCACCTGGAGACAAAGTGAATACCAGACATAAACACCCCTTCTGCTCCCACCCGCGGCACTGCCCAGAAGTGCATCTAAGCGGTAGCCGAGATGCGTGCAAGCGTTACCGGCTATTCACCCACAGCTCACATTTTGTCCTCTTCTGCATGTATTGCCTAGGAGAAAATACAGACAAGTCCCAAAGGGCTGTGCCAGTAGAGCTATAGTTAGGATTGGAATCCATGTAAGAAAATGGAGTTTAATACAGAGAGTGACTGCGCAAGTCAAAGTCTCCCTAGCTTCATCCTTTATAGTCCCAAGGCCTAGATTTAGGCAACCTTTGGCTCATGGATTTGGGTTTGATCCAGTCCGTTTGTTTGCAAGCTGCTTGTAATGCTGGACTTCCTACCTCAGAGATCTGCCCGTTGAAGAGAGCAGCTCCGTGGCTGAGCATCTCTGAAAACCAGTGCATGGAGGAGGGCGGGCTCCCCTGGAAATGGGGGCATGCTTGCAGGGACCCAGGATCCTTGTTTGCTGGTTTGAGACTGTCATGGGGGGGGCATATCTTCTGGGCGTGCTTTCCCCAGGCAGGTGGTGATGTTGAACCTGTTGCCAAAGTAGATGGTGTGGCTTTGGAGAAGTGAGGAAGGAGAATTTCTTGCTGGTAATGTCCGATGTGGAAGATGAAGATGGTAATAGCAGCTAATTGGTGCCTCTCCGAGGGGAGAGCCTTTTGAGCAGCGTGTGTGCGGTTGTAAGACCTGTTCAGACCAGCTCGGCAGGGCCAGGCTTGTATCTGGCACGCCGAGCTCTCTTCAGTCCCGGCTCTTGAGGCAGATTGTTAATAAGAGGAAGAAATGGTATCTAGGGGAAGGAGCTGCAGAGGGAAAGGGGAAGCGATCTGCCTCAGGCCACGTGCTGGAGCGAGAGAGCAGATCCTCCGCTGCCCGTCCTGTGCCCTGTCCTCCAGATGCCACCTCTGCTGCAGAACCTCCTCGGCCGGCAAACCGTGCCCCTTCCATTCAAACGGCTCCTCTGCGCCGCGCTCTGCAGAAGCGCAGCTGGTTATCTCTGAAGCCATCTGGTCCTTCTTAAAACCTGCAGGTTCCACCTCCGGCTTCAAATGCACCTTACTTACTGGAGGATCTACACCCAAGACTCGGGGGTTGCCCTGCTTGCACCTTCTCCTGCGTCGCCCTTTGCTACATAGATGTTTGTGCCATAGCCAGACAGGTACGGAATCACCCATGGTCCTGTCTGGACCCCATTCCTGACAGTCGTGTAGATCACGAGGTCATTTGGAAGAAAATGATCTACTAACCCCAACGTGATTTGTTGTCACGGGAAGAAGAGAGTTTTTCATAGCTTTTGCTTATAGTGTTTGCTAGGAATGGGTGCCTGTTATTTTCAGACGTGGCTGTTCCTGAATTATGGATATTGCTGGGTAGACTCAGTAGATAAGATCTGCCCTCGCTTACACCCATGCATCTCCAATGACTTCAGAAGGATCCTTTTTATATCCTGCTCTTCTTACAGCACCGTCATTTGGATTTCATGGGAAAACAGGGCAACAGAGCTTCACCCAACAACAGCCGGTGCACGAGCTGTTGGCTCTTACGCCACGACAAGGTGAGACTGTAGGCTAGTTGGGCAAACATCTGCGTGTTCTAAAGACAAACCCAGTGGGACATCCCCCCCTCCCCTCGATTTATGTTGACTCCCAGGGCCACAATTCCAGCTGTGAGATTATCCCATATTCTAATGCTAACAGGAGACTGAGATCACCAAGTGTAAGCCGTGCAAGTTTGCTTGCCACCCCTTCTGCGAAGTGGGGAGATGGCCTAGTAGCTCCCACTCAAGAGACTTCCTACAGCAGGTTTGTTATTTGCATTGCTTTTGAAACTGAGATTATTTCCACGCTTCCTGGTTTTAAAACCTGGAACGAGGAAGATTTTCTTTTTATCACACTTCTTCCGATTTCATGCCCTTTTCATCTATCAGCCCGTGGCACACTGACAATCTATTCCTTGTTTCAAAACTTTCTCCTGAAAATTCTGTAGAAAGGACATTCTGCCTGGTGGTGTTTTTGTTGTTTTTTTTTCAAACATAGCTTTAAGGCAAAAGTTTGGCAATGCAAAGCAAAGTCTACATAAGGCCGCATGACTTGGATTTGCAACTCAGAACCTTACAGCTTAAAAAAAAAAAAAAAAAAATCCTTATCTCAAATAGTCAACTTTTTGCTCCAGGAACTTGTTCTGTTCTCAACCAAAAAGAAAAAAAAAAGACTCTTAAAATCCCAAATAAAATGTTCTTATTGTTCCGGGCAGTCTGGACAAGCTAATGAGACTGAAGTTCAAACAGTAACTAAAGTAGGGAAGGAAAAAAAAAAAAAAGCTATACGGGTAGACATCAGTGTTAGTTTCTTCCCTTAGGAATCCAGTGATGAGACAGACCCCAGTCAAAGGTCTCCTCTTTAGCTTTAGCACAGTGAAATCCGTCCCAATGGGAGAAGGTAGAATGGTTGCATTTGTTAAATGAATAAAAAGTGCATTTTGATTTTGCTCAGATTATACGTGTGTATTCTAATACCTAAGTGATTGTTTTGCTTCGTTGTTGGTTTTTTTGTTTTTGTTTTTTTTTTTTTTTTTCTCCCTTTTGGTGCCGGGACGCCAGGTTTATATTATCGATGTTTTGGAGGTATCACCACAAGCGGTGGTCCATCCTTTGGCCTCCACATGAGTACCTGAGCATCATTGGCATTGGGTTTGACAAGGGCACTGGGTGGTATTGGCTCATTCTTGCTAAGGACCTGGGGCTGCTCTTGAGCAGAGGGTTCCTGCAGCTTGGCACGCTGCCCCAAGGGTCTGCTGGGATTTACCTCGATGCCCAGCCTCATGCGCCATTTGATAGTCTGCAAGGTCACCATTTCGTTGGTAGCCGTGTTGGTTGCGACCAGCCAGGTGGTGAAGCTTTGATCCCGGTGAATGCTCGTGAGTTTGGCCACGTTGCTCTCGCTGACGGGCACTGCCCACGTCACGCTCGGGTAAAAGTTGTCGTTCATGCTGATGTTGAACTTGGACTCCTTCTTCGTGGGACCCACGATGGTGCAGGTTTCTGTCGTGTTTCCATACCAGGGATAGTTCACTCCATCTGAGTCACTGATGGCCTGGATTTTACCGTCCAGTAGATCCGGAAGCTCCCAACTTGACCTGCCGTGATCAACGACAAATTACGGATAATGCATTAATTAATTAGTTTAGAAACATGCCAGACTTGAAGGAAGGAGAGGAAGTAGTTCCGAACACGTTCCCCCTTTAGCTTTTACTGGAATTTGTGCCTTTCGTACCACCCTGCTGAAAGAGCTCATCCCTGCCATTAAAACCGTGTCTGCAAATTTCCAGGACCGATCATGAAAGTCTGTCCTGCTGCTCAACACCACTGAGGAACCACCCCCCTGCAGGGCCAGGGCTTTCCTTGCAGGGACCGGTGGCTACCTGGAGTGGTTCAAAAGATGTTGCTGTTCACGTAAGGCTGCAAAGGGTAGGTGCTCAGGAAGGCTCCGGTGTTGGAGAAAATGCAGGAATCTTCTTGCAGCTCCTTGGCTGTCTGAGCGTGGCTGAACACAAGGACTCGCTCCAGCGCCGCGTTCAGCATCTCAACCCTTGTGCCGGCGAGAGCAGGGCTGAGTTTCTTTCTCTCAATAGCACAAAATCTCCCGTGTCGGCAGAAGAAGGGGCAAGCTCAGAGCTGGCCCTGGGGGTGAGCTGACAGAAGACCTAAGCGGTGGAAGTAAGTTCAAGGACTCAACGGGTCCATAAAGCTTCCCATTGCCCCGTTCTGTTCTTTCTTTTCAGTCTCTACCTGCAAACATTCATTTTCTCGCTGGATAAGTCACTGTCCCTCCCCGCTGTCAGCCTGGCGCTGGAGGCGTAACCCATCCTTCTCCAGCCCTAGGAAGGACCCAGTTCAAAGGCTGCACACCAGGCTCCGGGCTGGGGATGGTATTACAGTAATCAGAGAAACCGAGGTCAGCCAGCTTGTAAAACTGCCTGAGCCGGTCGTCTGTGTGCTGCGCTTGCGAGACTGACAGAAAGGTCAGTCTTTCTAGCAAGAAAGTAAGTGAAAATGGTCACCTTATAATGCTGATGCACAACTTGGATTGTTTTTTATTAACTTCCAATTTAATTTTTAAGATGAGATTTGCCAATAGAAGCAAACTACCGTAAACGTCTCGGAAAAAGCATTAGATATTCGCAGAGTAGAAGCACTAAGGCGGCATAACCATAGACTACGTGCTCAGCACGTGCCAGGTATTTTAAGGACATTCTTTTAAAAACCACGCTGCTAGAGGTGGCTCTAATGTCCCTTCTTCCTCTTGCTTACGAATCCGCCCTCCCCGCCGCCCAAGTGGCAGAAGGGGCTGTGCGGCAGCAGCACCAGCTCGCTCCCAGCAGCTCCCAGCGTGGCATTTGCGCTTGACCCTGCCGTGGGGCTGGGATGCTGAGCTGGGCACCAGCCCCCCGAGCCCTGCGGCTCCCTGCTGCGAGCTGTACCACGGGACACGGGTTATCTTGGGAGGGAGACAGAGGGGACGCGCTCGGGCTCATCAGGGTAACTGTCCAAGCCTTTAATAAGTTCGGTGCTGCGGCTTAAAATAGCCCCTTGACTGAAGCGGGGGCTGCGGCCGGGCGCAGGCAGGCGGGGGGGGGGGGGTACACGTCGGGCCCGGCCGGCTCTGACGCAGCTTTGGGATGAGCTGCTCCTCTCTGCTGGACAGGACTAATGTGACCATCTCACAAGGCTGTTCTGATTGTTAATTAGTTAATGACCGTGAACTGCTTCCATGTTTGTAACCACTGGATCATTCAGCAGTTAGCTGTAAATGTCTGGCTGTAGCTAGAAGGTGCCGGAGGGGATTTAAAGATCTCATTTATGTTTTTTCACGCGAGCGGGGGTCCTAGCAAAAAAAAAAAAAAAACAAACCAAAAAAAACACTCCCCTGTGCCACGGCAGGCGTTGGGCAAAGGGCCGCACCACGTAGGAGCCGGCTGGTTTGCGGGTCGGACGGCCTGGCAGGGACCCAGAAGGGTAAGGGCAAGGCAGGACACGGGCTGCTCCGGGGGATGCAGGGATGCTCCGGGGGATGCAGGGATGCTCCGAGCGGCAGGCCCGGGGGTTAGCAGCAGCCGGGGGTTATGCAAGCGTGAACATCTCCCCGCGCAGATTTATGGGCTGCTGTCAGCTATGGCACCGCGGCTGCAGCAATCCTCTCCTCCTGAGCTCGTAGCCAGCAGGCAGAGGGAGTCCTTTCCCTGGAAGAAAATTTTTAGCGAAGGAAGCCAAAAGGAGATCCCTGAGCAGTCCTGCCAGGACCCCCATCCACTGGAGAGATGTTTATACGTTCTGCCTTCTAAACCGGAGTCATCCTGGCTCACCGTCCCCCCCGGCTCTTCAGGGAGAGCTGAGAAGGGAAAGGCTCTGGGGATGTTGGATGAACTCAGCCCTCGGCGGGCGGATGAGCGGAGGTCGTGCTCTGCAGCCCCCCACCTCCTCCCCGCCGCACAGCCCCGCTCTGAAACACCATCCCGGGGCTCTTTCTCTGCCTTTCAGCAGATGGTTTAGGATTACTTTCCATTCAGATAGTGGCCGGTACTCAGCTTGGCTGTCACCCGGGGATGAGATGTGACAATTTTCTAGAGGTTTACCCTGTGACAGGCAGGGTGCTAAGGTGCAGCCGCAGCATCTCTGTGGGTACAGAGGTGCCAAACTGGGACCTGGGATGCTACAAGAGGCTGATAACCCTCCTGGGCTGCTCCAGCCTACTCCAGTCAGAGGCTGGTGGGCGAAATGGCAGGAGAATCGGGTAGAGGATGCTCAGAAACCGCAGGTCAGCTAAGATCTGCTTGTCCCCATCTTCATTCCCAGTAGACATATCTGACCCCAGACCAGTACAGAACTGCAGGAGCTTCTCAGGATTTGCCCAGGATTTAAATGAGAGCAAAAAGGTGGAGCTGTGTCAGGGCCCGGGCAGGTAGCTGAAGGCAGGATGCTGCCTGCGGAGGCTGAGAAACCCCACTGCAAAGCCAAGCGTGTTCGTGAGCAGCGTGGCTGCGCTCAGGGTGCCTCAGAAGGGCACCCTGCTTAAGAAAAGGCGTGGGCAGGAACGGGGAAGAAGAAACTGGCCTGTGTTTCTTCGTGGAGCACGCTGTGCCTAATTCTAGCGAGTGTGGTTAACCCTGGGGTTTCAAAACTATCACGCTTTATCTGTGCAGCTTAGTAACAAGAAGAAAAACGAGGCCTTATGATGATCCCATGACTGGAGCAAAAGCAGAGGCTGCACGATGGTTGCTGCTGCTGGTGGTTGCCCCTCGCCTGCTGCTACAGCGAAGCCTGCGTGCCAGCCGGGTTGGTAGCCTTTGCCTGCAGAGTGTGTCCGTGTTAAATAATATGCCAACAACTGGCCTTCTGGATGATTTTGGAAAGAACACTGTGGAATGATCTTTGTCTGCATCAGCATCTTTCTGTGGTGGTGCCGAGCCAAGGAAAGACCAGAAAGTGCCCAGTAAACATTTTGCTGACAATAGCAGGGAAGAGGCATGAAAAGAAACCAACCTATCTGGTTTCAGGGATTCACTATAGCTGATCAGCTCCAAAATCAGTAGATTCTGGCTTGTAATACTGACAAGCTTGTTCCTGCTACTTCTGAAACCTTCAGAGTCAGTACGGGCATTGCCAGAGACTGGAGCTGCCAGCAAACCTCTCCTAGCAAATGTCTTCTTGCTACCAGGAGAAGGAACTTTGAGCTATTTCTTGTGGCACAACTGTACCCCTGCTGCTGACAACCGAGCAGCTTTATGTAGGTTTTAGCCTCCTAGTCCTCGTTCAGATACGTTTCTTCCTATTCTGTCGCACAAAACGAAGCCCCCAGCTTATCCCGAGCCCTCCAGATGGCTGCCCCACAGCACAAACCGAAGCAATCACTGCAGTGGCCTGTGCCGTGACAGCAAATCCAAGCACAGCAGCCTCCAGCCCTGTGCATCCAGCAGTGACACGAGTATATTCAGTTAACCTTTTCAGACAGGCATCAGGCGCTATTGCATCTCAGCCCCAATTCCTTAAAGCCAGCTCCTAATTAGTCACAGGCCAGATGGACTTGCATAACCTCGTGCTTTCCACCACCCTTCCTCTCTACCAGCTCCCTGAAGAAGAGAAGCCCCGCTCGGACACAGACTGTGCTCGGTGCAGGTACCAGCGCAACGTGTGGGCGCAGCGAAAAGCCGTCTCGGGTATTTCACATCCCTGCTCCTACCTGCCTCCCTCCCTCCACCTCTGCGCCTGCGCTGGTGACTAGCTGAAAGAAAGAAAACCCGATAGTCAGAGCTGCTTAATTTTAAATTGTCCTTTGCGGTGTCTCTCTCACCTACTCCGGTACGTCAAGCAATTCAAGCCAGGGTTATAGCGAAGAACAGGAAGGAAATTTAAGATGTTGGTCCCCAGCTGTCGGAGCCACGCTGCTGTGGTCCTTCTTCCCCCCACCCTCCAGCTGCATGTTCCTGCCTCGTCTCTTGACCCGGCAGTGATGCTTGATGCATGCTGGTTCAGGGGGTAAAACTAGCAGAAAACCGGCATTAAGAAGAAGGGACAAATTTCTGCTGGTTTAGCTGAGCAGGCTCAAATCAGACTGGACAAACTATTTAACTGCGCTAAGGTGCGTCCTTAGAGCACAGGTAAGGGCCAGGGGCCATGCAAGGGCAGTGAAGCCTTTTCCTCTAAACCCCTGGAAGGATAAATTCCCACAGCGAAGAGACCCTCCCTTTGCTTCCCATGGAAAGGATAACCTTTTTTTTTCTTCGGTGAATCTGTTTTTGATTGTGTTTTCCCTCCCGAGGACTGGGGGTTTATTTTCTTGACAAGTTGATTTCTCGAATTCATTGTGTGCTGCAGGGCACAGAAGATTTAATCTCACAAGAGAGATGCCCGGTAACGTAAAGCAATGATGTAATGCCACCCAGCTCCCCCATCGGGTCCTCCAGGGGAGAAATATCTACCTGAAACTTCTCCAGCTTCTTGACTGATCATATTCAAACTCCGATTTATTTATCTCTCTGTTTTGCATATCTCCATCTGCACCGCTTCTCGCACATCTCCATGGAGATGAAGAAACAAGGCTGGATAATGCCATTCTGGCGTTGCCCAGCCGCTGACACGGGTCCCACCAGATGCTGCACAACCGGGCGCAGAAACCAGCACCCACCCCAGGAGATCCCAGCGGGGACCTGGTCCAGCTGCTCCTGCACAGGTCAGAGCTCTGCGGCCTGATCCTGATGCCTCCCGCTGCACAGCAGCATCCTTCCCTAAGGGTACAGGGTAAAACCCTGCTCGGGGGGAAGCAGTAATACCAGCCAAACGGGAGTTTGCCCCAGTTCTGCACGGAGTGGGGGGGTCAGAGAGCACGTCCACATCCTCATGCTGGGAGCTTTCATGTTCCCAGCAGCATCTGCTGACTTACATGTAAAATAATGCCAGCATTTACGTGTTATCTGAGCTTTAATTATTTTCCCTTACATTTAAAAACGCTGCATTTAGCCCCAGAATTGTCAGTGCCACTTTAAACGCGTGTGTCTAAATTATCCCCTCTGTAGCTAACATCCCTATAGGAGCGTTATGCACAGCTCCATCTGCTCCAGTATTTCTCAGCTGTTTCTGTCCTCAACGTAATGGCCAGCTTATACACAGCTAACAACTCCGGAGCATGAAAGTGAAAAATTAATCCAAAGCCTGCTGGAAGTATTGATGCTCCAGTTGACCAACTGATTTTTGATTATTTGGAGTTTTCTGTCTGCCTGTCACCACAGCGATTAAAAATATGTATGTTGCAGCAGTCTCTCTTCATCATGGAAAGTTGGGACAAAGACTCTGTTGGCATAAATCAATGCAGCTCCGTGGAGGTCAGTGGGATTACATCAAGTTACACCGGCTAAAGGCTTGGCCCACCCTTTCAGATAGGTCTGTGTCCTGTCTCTCTCTATATAAAGGTCTTCCAAAAGCATGTTTCAATGGCACTGAAAGAGGCCTTTCCTCCCAAACACCTTTATTTATAGCTTTCAGATGGTGACAGGTCTATAGAGAGAGAGAGTGGAGGAGCAGACCAATTCCTACTTATGTTTGGGTAACTCTTTTTTTTTGTATCAGTTAAATGTCAATGAACCTCCTAGGGAAAAATCTCTGTTTCTGTGATTTTCTGGCTAATAGCTCTCCTACATAGCTGCGGTGTTTAATTCTGACTACCTGTTTACAGCAGTTAGCTTGTAGATACAACTTTTTTTTGTCTCAAAGCACTCCAGCAAGGGAAGACCAAATCCTCATTTTAAGCACAGGGAAATTCAGGTGCAGAGAAATAAAAGGACACGTTGAGGTTTGCAGCCCACAGCAGGACTGACAGAACAGCTCTCTGCCCAGTCCTCTTTATTTCAGTGGATGTGAGCTGTATTTATATACAGTGGACTTTTCTGTTTTCCTTTTGCAGCTGGCCGCTAAAGACAGGATTTCTAAATGAGCCCGAGAATTACACATGCAAATCCCAAAGGCCTAGAATTGGGAACATCTGAGCAACAATTTGTCCTTGCTAAAGACGGCGTTGGAGCCAAAAGGCTACAGATTTCAGGCCTGTTGTAAGTACTTTTAAAATCAAGATAGGCTGGTCTGCTCCTTTGCTGAGCCTCCCTGCTGCTGTTTGCCAGGTGCTAGTTCGCTCCTCAAGGCACTTTCTGCTTGAGCAGAGAGGGGACGTGGGGACAGAAGGGGGGGACAGTCTGTCACTTACGGCTGCTCCTCGGCATGCCCTTCCCTCTGATCCACATCTTACAACGCGTGTTCGCGCTGCGTCTGGGATGCTGAACCCGTGTCCTCATCTGGGCTTACGGGCAGAAGGGAGGAAAGAAGGGCCAGGGTGTGCGTGCAGATGTTCAGGCTGTCGGGAAGGCGCTGCGTTAACTCAGAGTTTGTCCTGCTCTCCAGCCCTACTCCGTGTCCCTATCCTCCCTCAGCCCTCCTCATTCACCGTTTTTAAGCCCCCCCAGACTGACCCTCGAGGGGCTGAGCCGGCATCCCCCTGACACAGGGCACTTGGGACGAGCGGACGGGAGCGTTCCTTACACCTGACCTTCCCGTCTTTTCTCTCCCTTGCCCCCAGAGACCGGGCAGCATCCCTGCCTCCAGCTACCAACCCATCTGCCAGCACCGGGCTCTGCGGTCAGGTTTTGTCCCCGTGGCTGGACAGACAGATTTCTGCCGGGCCGGGAGGCTGCACCTGGTGCTGCCCAGCACCGTGAGTTGCAGAATTGCTGTTCTGTGCAGGCATTTGGAGATCGGGTGCCGTTGCTGATTTAACTACGGGCCAGAGCCTGCGACGAGGTTTGGTGAACAAACTGGGGGGGGACCGGGGAGAGATGACTTTACTCGGTAGGGAGACGACATTTTAATTTGACTCATTCCTGTCTCACTATGACTGTTTGACCAGCAACACGGGGGTTTTGGTGTGCCAACAGCCCCTAGATTCCCCCTACCTTACCTAGATACCTGTATATTCCCACCCCCACATTACCCGAAAGGAGGGTAATGTGAAATTTTCACCCTGCTCCCAGTGATGCAAAGGGTTTCGTTATCAGTGGGTTAAATCCATCTTGGTCTTTCCCTGTGGGCTGCCTGCTACCGTGGGCAAAGCAAGCAGGATTCCTCCTGTGACATTAAATGTGCTCCCAAAGCTGGTGGGCTACCGAGCTCACAGCCATGGCCCACTGCAGCAGCCGTACGGCACGCCGGGGACGGCACCGTGCCACAAGTGTCAGCTCTCGGGTTTCCCTGGGGCTTGTCAATGCAGAGTTTTACCCCGTAAGGGATGGGGAGGGATGCTGAAGCGAGGAGCTGGCGCTCAGGGGAAGCCCTCGTGTAAAACACGTATCAAAACAGGGGTGCCTGCCGTGGCAGGGCTGACTTGGGATTTCAGGATCCCCGGTGCTGCCCAAAAGCTGTTGTGAAATACAGCATTGCTTTTGGGTTCCTAACAGAACCAGTGGGTTTTGGTTAGGGCTTGGGCACATTCCCTCTAGAAGAGAAGAACACCCACAAGCTCTCCTGTATTTTAAACTTACGAGAAAGTCCTCAGTTAAGTTTCAGAAGAGCTGGGTTTTAAAAATCAAACCACCTGAATTATCGTTTTTGGCTTAATCCAGTATTTCCCAGCCAGGCCGTGGTCCTCCCGCTCGCTCTTCCCGCTAGGCAAACGCACCCGCACGCGCTGCTGGAAATACTTACATTCCCTGTTCCCCGTAGTGATTGTAAAATTCCATGTGGCTGCAAGCCTGGATCCAGCCCACGATCCAGGTCTCCTTCTTGGGAATAGGGGGCACCAACACTTGCGCAGAGGCTCGGAAGTGAGGGGTCCGGTAGCGCAGGACCACGCTGGAGGACTCGTCGATGCTGGTGGGAATGGGATCGATGGAGGCTTTGACTTCAATCACTGAAATACTTTCCCGGAAAACTTTGGATTTGCAGCTAATACTCTGAATACAGCCCATGGCATACCCCGAGTACAGTCCGACGCAGCTCCTAGGGTACTCCAGCAATCCTGGGGAATATTAGGCATTGAAATTATCTGGTGCTAGATCAATTACAGATCTTCTTGGTTTGTAATCTCAAAACTGATATCCATAGGATAGAAAATTCATCAGGTAAAGCCTTAATTTGAGTATCTGTCTTACAAGTACTGCTCCTATTTTTGAGGTTAGCTGCACTTCAGAAGCAAAAGGGCCTTTAAAATTTTTTTTCCCCTTTTAACGACCCATTAAATCTTTCGCTCAAACAGTCTTTGGGTTAAAAAAAAGGTCTCTCGAGTTCAATAAATAACGGTGGTGTTCTTAGCCGATATATTTAGTCCTTCCTTTCCTCAGATGCGGTCTGTCATTCGCCGTCAAACATAGGACTAGCCGGTATTTCCCTTTATTCTTTGGATGAAAAGCAGAATGTTGATAGACACATCTATATAAATAATGAAATAGTTTTTAGCCCCAGCTTGTCACAACCGGTGTGGATTTCCACTTCCTGACTTGCAGTTGTTCATAACTTCCTTTCGCACAAAATTACAATAATAACAGAAAGAAACGCCGGGTGGAAAATGCAAAAAGTAGCCAAATCTCCGATTTTGGAGGCTCGTCCGCCAGCGATGTCAGGGCTTTGGGGAGAGAGATTTTTTTTTTTTTTTTTTTTTTCCTCTCCTTAGAAATAGCCGAAACCATAAAGAATAAATCGAAGGTCCTGGTCACGCAGGCGGGCTCCGGGGGCTGCGCAGCGGGGCAGGAGACAGCAGCAGCAGCAGCAGCAGCAGCAGCGGCGGCGGCGGCGCCGAGCCTCCCCCGCTCCCCGCCCGGGGCCGCGCCGCTCCGCGCCCGCTCAGCTCCGCGGAACCGCCGCCCGTGACATCCCGCCGCCACGCACCGGCCCCGCGGCTGCCCTTCCTCCTCCTCCTCCTCCTCCTCCTCCTCTTCGGCGAGCGGCTCTCCGCAAGGGTGTCCGACCTTCCTCCTCCTCCCGCCGCTCCTGCTTTTACCTCAACCGGCGGGGTTCATGAGCGGCCGCCGGGGCTGCCCCGCACACGCGTGGGCCCCGCGGTCCTGCAGGGCCGGCACAGCATCCCGCGGCGGCGGCGGGGAGCAGCGCCCAGCCCCGGCCGCCGCGTACCGCGCCGGGCTCCCCTGCGCTGCGCGGGGGCGAGGTGCGGCGGGGGGGGGGGGAGAGAGAGAGAGAGAGAAGGCGGGGGGGGGGGGGGCTCCTTCTCTCGCTCTTTTTTTTTTTTTTTTTTTTTTTTTTTTCCTTCGCTTCTTTGCTAGATGCCCGGGGAGGTGAGAGGAGCAGGATCGGTGCCTCCGCCTCCTGCCTGCCGCAAGCTTCCTCTCTCGCAATACATTCATGCATACGGGGACGGCGCCGGCCCCCCCCCCCCCCCCCCTCCACCCCCCCCCGGGTTCAGCCTCGCCGGTGGAACGGAGGGGGGCGGGAGGGGAGGGGGGGGGTTGTTCCAGCTCCGGTCGTGGCCGCAGCAGCAGCAGCAAATGGGTCAAACTTTGCAGAAACTCGCTCGTAGCCTTTCCGTACCAACCCCCCCCCCCACCCCCCCCCCCCGGGCGTGCCCGCCCGCGACCGCCGGCTCCCCGGGCAGCGACCGCCGCATGAGAGCGGCTCCTCCGGGCCGGCCAGCCCGGCGGAGGGGTTAGCGGCAGGTCTCAGCAACCCCCCCCGTCCTCCCCGTCCTCCCCGTCCTCCCTCCTTCTTCGCCCGGTCCCATCCCTCCCCCTGGATTTCGCTTTTAAACTGCAGCTGTTGAAGCTAAACCTCCTTTGCAAAAAAACCCAGCATTTCCTCCCACATGGCCGTGAATTGTGGGTAATGTAGTTTTTTTTAGAAACCTCCCCCCCCCCCCTTTTTTTTTTCTTTTTAATTTAACTGCAGTGTGTTTTCTCTTCGGTTTTCAGATTAAGATTTTCCTCTCCCGGCTGGAGCTTGGTTGGTAGGTTTGGTAAAAGGACGCTCTCCTTATTTGCAAAACCTGTAGCCCTAGGCTGGCTGGGCTGTGATTCAAGCAACTAGAAATGCAAAGCTCTCCATAGCAGCAGAGGGACTAAGGAGTAGCTGGAATAGAGAGTGAGAAGCGTCTGAGGCAGCAGCGGCCTGTGGCAAAGTTGTAAACTCCTAGTACAGACAGTTTTAGCCGTAACTTTGCTGGCTGGTCCTGCTGACCATCGGCCAGCTGAGGATCTGAATTTCAAGCGTTGAGCACCAGGTGAGGTGCGTGTGTCCAGCTTTTCGGCAATAGCTGCTGTACGTCGAGCGTTACGCAGAGCTCTGGGTACGCGTGTCCTCCGTGACTGGTTTCTAGATAGGAAACCTGGGGCACCGAGAGGTAAAAATTGCTTCGCTGGTGCCACTTGCAGTACGGTATAGCAGTGCAGAGCGAAGTAAACGTCTTTTAGTCCTTCCCACCCCGCACTCTCAGCAGGCTTGATTAGCTCACGCAGTGCCTGGCGTTTTTCAACGCTGTGCACTTGCTGTCTGCCCTCCAGCAGGTAGCAGAGACTGGAGCTACTGGGTGATCCTGACAAGTGAATGCCACAGGACGAGGGGAGGCGGATTTGCTCCTTTCCGCCCACAGCAGGTGGAAAAAACACAGTATGTTGTTATGGTTTTCTTCTGCACGTTTCTCAAAGCATTGGTTAAGTATTTATTTTAAACTTCCCGATCTCTGTGAAGGGCACAATTATAGTCACTAGCCCTGCAACAGATATAAAAGCTAAGAACACACTCAAGTTACAAGCAAGCAACTTACTATCACATAGTGTAAGAAAGAATGAAACGAGCATCTCCGAATGAAATATCCAGTTGCTTCAGCAGCCTCCAGAAGGTGCTGAAATCCTTTGACATTTCCAAGACTCTTTCACACTTTTCAAACAAGCTTGTCGCACTTTCTCAGAGCATTATGAATCTGGTGAAACTGCCTGTTCTGCAACTCTAGTTTCACTGAAGCTTTAGCCAGGTCTTGCTTCAACTTGGCTGTCTCTGGTGTTCTGGTCAACTAGGAAATTGAATTATCTCATTCTAATTAAACAAGCTTTTCATCCTCAGCTGGAGTTTTCTTTGGTTTTTGGTCGTGCCTGTCTCCATCGCGCTGCTGTGAGTGATTAAGGCATTAGCACACTCTACCCCGGAGTGGCTGCATTAAGCCGTGCGCAGAGCGGTTCCTGTGCCTGAGAGTGTGGTGCTCGCTGATGGAATTGCTGGAGAGGTGAGGCCAAGTTGTAATAAGTAAGAATTAGGAGTGTCTGGTGATGCTGTGCATTGTGTTTCCTTCTACTGCTCCTTCGATGCACCTGTCCGTGTCTCATCGTAGCACGGCCATGCTCCATTCTCGCTATTGCTCCCCCCGGTATCATGGCCTGCATCGTGCCTCCTTGCCCTTCCAGCACTTTTTCCAGGTTTACTGAAAGACAAGGTCTCCCCTTCACCGTCTGAGCAGCGGCAAATAAAACCAGCCCACCAGAGGCTATGCTATGCTGTGCTAATGGGCTTGACCGGCACTGCTGCGTGTGCCGTAAGTACTGCAGAACATTATATTTTATTTTGGCCAAGCTTTCTTTTTCACCCTTAGAAGAATCCCACCCAGGAACGCTGCAGCTTTGCTTGCAAGCGCTTTGGCTGCAAACCACTTCTTGGCCAGCCGCTGCTGGGAGGCTGGGATGCACCAAAGCTGCCAGTGAATTGTGGAGAAAGGGGACGTTGCTGTCCCTCCCGTCCCACCCGCATCTCCAGCGTGGTCAGCGTGGCCATGCCAGCAGCTGACGCCGGGCATGGCCACAGCTACGCCGGGAATTGTGGCCGGCGGCTCCCAGCCCCGGGGACTGCAGCGCTGCACGCAGGCAGGCGGGGAGCGCAGCCGGGGCCGAGCGGACTGGGCATGTGGAGCATGCCAGATTTGTCCGTCGGGATTTGTCCGTCTGGGCGTTCTCCCAGGTGCTCGATGACCCGTGTGGATCGGGTGTCAGGCCTGGAATAGCCCCGCCAGAGCAGGGAGCCTGTCTACAGGTTTAGCGGGGATATTTATAAACCCTTGGGTTTTTGGCTGTTTCGTGAGCAGCGCAGAGGGATGGTGCTCGTCATGGCCCCAGTGCAGGGATCGGGGACGTTTCCCTCCTGAGCTCGGTTTCTCCGGCTGGGACCAGCGGTGACAGCCCGCCTGGCTGCAGGAGACACCAAATTGTTTTCCCTTCCCGCTGCACTTTTGACAGGGGTTTGCTGGCTCTGCGTCCATCCCGCGCTGCCCTTCCTCCTCCGTCCCTTCCCGCTGGGGACTCGTGCTGGGGTGTGAGGCTGGATTCTCGCGGGGAGGCCGGGGCAGCTCTGTGTGTAAGGCAGAGAAATTCCCTCATATCAGTGTCAACAGAAGAGACAGGCACCAGATTAAATTAACTCCCAGGGCTTTCAAGGTATTTTTTTCCTGTGACAGCTCCCGAGGAATATGCTCGGCAATAGCCCAGCATCCCCAGCACGGGGCTGGACAGGCGGGAGAGACGAGTCTCCCTATTTCTGCAGGCTCCTGGCCAGCAGCGCTTTAACCCTCTGCCCACTGGTCTTTGCAAGGAATCCCACACAGCAGCAGCCCTGCACGGAGCAGGAGAAATAGGGAGGCCGTCCAGCAGGGAGGTGACAGCTATAACCAAGTTAAAGCAGCGATGACGGTTATCTCCCCGGCTGATGTCAGGTGGGCTGAGATTTTCCACATGCCTCGGAGCCGGGCAGCGGGATGAGGGCAGCCAGATAGGGACGGGGTGCTGACTTCCCCGATAGCGTAAGAATGCCGCTGCGCAGCCGGTGATCGGACAGGACCTGGTGGGTGTCGGTGATGTGGCAGCGTCTGTGCACGCTCCCGGGCTGCCGCAGTCCCAAATGGTACCGGAGCCAAACGGGGTTGTGGTTTATGGGCTGGGCAGGGATGCCTGAGGAAGGGATGAGCTCTTCCCCTGGCTAGGATCATCATTGCAGGCTAGGGACAGGTTCCCGGAGGGTGTGATTCAGAAATAAGTTGATGTATATTATTTTCCTTTGATTCATTAGGCAGGGGGGGAAATATGAGCAAAGCCCAGGGGTGAGGGCTTCTCAGGACCTCCGGCACTTGCTTGGCCAAGCGCTGCCCTCGCCTCCGGCCAGTCTGTCTATCAGACAGGCACAGGCTGGATGCATAGTTCATCTAGAGGACTTTGAGAACTATGGATAAAAAGTGCAAAGAAAGTGCAAATTTTTTCTTATTATCTTAGAAAGCCAAGAACCACCTTTCATTTAGCACTTAAGCTCTCCAGTGCATTTTGAACCTGGGTGCCTGATTCCCAGGGAACAGACGTGTACAAATACTGACCTCAGTAACTGGACATTTGGGTAGGCAAATGTCACTGGCACCAAGAGATGTGCCTGTTCTGCTCCTCGGTGTAGTATTCACCTTCTCCACTTCTCTGTCCATGGGGGATTTCCAGCCTATTTGCATAGGAATGCATAGGAATAATCCCGTTTCTTGAGTGTGAGTGGTGTGGACCTGCGACAGCCCATTGCCCAGGGAAGGTAACTCGGTGACGGCAGCCCCGGTGGATGTGGCTCAGGCTGTTGCTGCAGCGGGCTGCCGTCCTCCGGGCAGGAGGAACCGAGGTAGACGGTCTCTCCCAGAGGTGCTTGAGGCTTAGATCCACACAGCTGCGGTTCAGGGACAGTAGTAAGATTATTCAGACCTGTAAACTGAAGCTGTGAGCACAGACGGGATGTTCGCAGGGGCTCACCAGCGCTGGTGATCAGCGGGTGGTCTCAGAAGGGCTCACCCCAGCTGCGGTGGGGAGCTGGGAGGCTGACGGCAGCCGTGCACAGACAAAGTAATGGTGGTAGGAGGGATGGCAGGTCTTCCCTGTCCTCTGCAGGAGGACTCCCCAGGGCCTGGCACGAGCCCACAGCATCCAACCCACACTGCGGGAAGCCTTCCTCCTCCCCATCCCGCAACGCCCGCTCCCCTGGGGCCGGTACCTGTGCTGCTGCTCACATCCGCAGCTCCGGGACGCGGGCATCGCCTGCCACCTGCTCTCAGCGTGGGATCTGCGATGCTGGATGACACGGCAGAAACATGTGCGGTATTGAGGCCACGCTCAGCGCTGGGAGGCAGGGGGATGGGAATTCATTAGCAGTGTCTCTTCTAATCAGGAGGCAGGTGCTGCTTCTCCTTGGGTCCAGGAATGAGGTGAGCGATGGAAGTCGCTGCAGGGGTGCACCCTGAAAGGGGAGAGAGGATGCGCCTAGTGATGTTTGAAAGGAATCCGTACCGGGGAGAGGAAGGTGGCATCTAGGGTGCCCTCGCAGGGGGCGAGATGTTGCAGAACAAACATATGGAGAAGATACCCAGGGAAAGCCCCTTGGGGGGAAGCCCCCGGGTGATGCCCAGCCTTGGAGCTTGCAAAGCCAGGTGGCACAGCCCACCGTAGGAGCGATGCCAGCTGCCGTGGGGAGGGGGGATGCCGTGATCTCCTCCAGCTCTGACTCCGACACTGAAATGTGAGTTGTAGTGCAAAAAACTACATTTCCCAGTTTCCCTTGCAGCCCAGGGGAATAAGCAATTGGAAGATTTAAATAGACCAGGCCAGAAGCAACCAACCTTTGGCACAACGCTTTTCCCTCCTCTTCTTCCAATCTATTGGCTGTTTAACCTTTTTCCCTGGCACTGGAGTGGCTGCCAAGCCTGGCATTAATTTTCCTTCCAAGCTTGCTAGGCCCATGAAGTAAACAGCCATGTGCATTCCTTACTCTATATTTAACAGCTGCAGTCTGTGCTGGGGGCAACTGCAACAGAGGGGAACCTTTGTAGCTTCCCAAATTCACGGCTCGTGAGGGTGGGAGTGGGGGGAGCTTTCTGCGGGGAGAAGAGGAATTTCTCTCCTTCCCGGTATTTGCAAAGCAGGTTGCCTTAGAGAGAGACTGCAATGCCAGCATCCCAGCCGCGGTCCAGGGCAAGAGACAGGAACAATGTCCTCAACAGGGCTGAGTTCCTCTCCCTGAATCAGCCCTTGAAGGGGAACCAGGAGAGCAGGAGCTCCGGCAGAAAGCAGAGCGGCCAGGCCGGAGCAGCTGGTGCCCAGAACAGCAACCCCAAGGAGCGGAGGCAGTCGCAGCAGCTGCCCGAAGAGGACTGCATGCAGCTCAACCCCTCCTTCAAGGGAATCGCCTTCAACTCCCTGCTGGCCATTGATATCTGCATGTCCAAGAGGCTGGGAGTGTGTGCCAACCGAGCCTCCTCCTGGGGTGGTGCCCGCTCCATGATTAACCTCCTGGGGATAACGGGGCACGGCATCCCCTGGATCGCGGGTACGCTCATCTGCCTGGTGAAGAGCAGCACGCTGGCAGGCCAAGAGGTCCTCATGAACCTGCTGCTAGGTGAGTGGCAAACCTCCTTGCGCGCCGGGAAAGCCCAGCCCTGGTCACAAGGGACAGCGGCAGTGGGACTCCTCCTCTGCCTGCTCCCGGCCACCGCTGTGGTCAGGAAGCAGGGAGTGACCTTTAGGGTGAATGCTGCACTTATTGGCCATCTTGGTCCTGGGTACCGTGGGTGATGGATGTAGCAAAAAGTTGTCTAAGAGGGATGGAGTAATCCTGGTAGCCGGTGGCACCCACGGAGTAGGGGCAGGTCCCCGGTCCTGCATGGGGTAGGGTTGTCCAGTCAGACCAGGGAAGTGTCTGGGATGTGCAGGTGGATACCAGCAGCGATGTCTTTTATTTAATCTATGGTCATCTGCCTTGGTGGTGGGGATAGGTGGGGAAAACACAAAGATTTTAACCTTTGATATCTGGATCAATTCCTGAGGATATCCTTGAGAAAAAAAGATTTCCATCCCCTCACCACCTTCTTGAACGGACCCTGGCTCCACGTCTCAGCCACCGCGTGATGGAGTCCTGTCTCCTTCCCTGCTGCGGTTTGATCTCGCATCCTCCTTCCCATGAGGACCTTTCTTGCTGCTGTCCCCATTTCCATGAGCTAATTTGACCCAGAGGCTGTGCGGACGGGCTGGGATCTTTCTGTCTCTCCTTTCTTGTGCGGTGGTCGGTGTCCTTGTTTCTGGAGGTTGGGACGTGTTAAAGGAGTTGCCTTCTCGGTTGAGCAGGACCCATCCCACCCGTGTGGACCGATGTCCCACGAGTGACCAGGCTGAGCTCTAGGCGTGACTTGCCTTAGATCCTGGCCACGTCTGCCTGAGGACCTTGCTCTTCTCGCTCTTCTGCCTTTGGCATGGGGTCCAGTTATCATATTTTTCCTTGTGACTAATTACTGTCTCATCTGGCCATGATCCACCCTAGTGTTTCACCCTCCCCCAAAAACCAGCAATCGGAGCTCCCGCTTTTGGTTGGTAAGAGAAATTGAAAACATTGGATTTAGGCCTTTGCTTCTCAGGGAGCCTTTTGAGGGGACATAGGGATATTTTATTTCACAGACACCTCAGGAAAGGGACGTCCTGTCCTCAGGGGCCAACTGTGATGCGATACAGGCTCTGCAACGTGGCCCCAGGTTTGTTTTTTTTTTTCACAAGTTCATCCTTCGGAGAAGGCGAAGATTGCGCTGAACTGGCTTGAAAAGCACAGTGTTAGCTGCCTTTTCTCCCCTCTGCCTTTGAAAGAGACTGTCCTCGTGCTGTGACATCTAATGAAGGGAGGCCATCGCGGGGAAGAAGCCAGAATAGCATCGGCGTGATGCAGAGCCTGCCGACGTCAGCAGTTCTTCCAGGGGCTCCTCGGTGCGCTGGGTCAACCTCTCGCTGAGAAAAGAAGCTCCATTTAAAAGGGCACGAGGATGAAATAGTAGGTGACTAACACCAACCGGCACAGTTTCCAGATGTCTCTTGACCCCAGAGCCTTTGACGGTTCTGGAGCCTGAAAACTGACCTCTTTGACTCTAAAATATTTGAGATCCTTATAAAGAGCTAACACCACCTTTGACTTAAAAACAAGAAAGTTTTTCTCGCCCTTCTGTTGCCGTGTGAGGAGGCCAAATACAAAGCCACCTCCAGGTCGCGTTGAAACTTTGATTATCAGGCGGTCGCTGGGAGAGCTCGGCCCTGCGTCACTACCCGCATCTCCAGGTCTCCTGAGCTCACGTGGGGTGCCTGGGGACAGCTCGGGCGGGTTCTGAAGTCTTGCTTCCTTGCCTAGACACACTGCTCCCATTGCTCTTCTCCGCCTGCCAAGAAAGAAAATAGTTAAACTGTGTGAAGGACTAGTTCACGCCGTGACTTGGTGGCTCCATAGGTCTGGCAGCCTCCGAAGAGCTCCACTTTGCCCACCGAGTAGACAACACTGACTGGTGGGACTGGCCAAGGTGCCCTGGGCCTCTCTTGTCAGAGCGTCCTCAGCAGCACTTGTGTCACCCCACAGAGCAGATCCCAGCTGTGAGCGTGGCCTTGGTTTGATATTTAAGATTGCAGTCAGGAGCTCCAAATATCCGAGCAGCTGCTGCCGTAATACCTGCATTGCTGATGGAGGAAGGAGTCGGGCTGGGGAGCGTGGGGCTGGTGGACCTAGACAGATCCCATGAGAAGTGGGGGTCTCAGGAGTAAATAGGAAGGGTATGGCGTGACTGCTGCATCTGGCATCCTTGGTCCCCCTCGCTGCTGCTTTCCTGTGGATGAAATCCATCAGGATGTGGTGTGAAGCCTTCATGGGTAGGGACAGGTCAAAGGGAAGGGAACCTCCTGGTGCTTCCCTGGTCTCCTGGGAAGAGGGAAGCAGGGAAGTTGGGGGTGTCTATGGCACCCCTTCCTTACCTCCCCTGGCTCTCTTCCCTTCCCCCTGCTTGCTGAGAGTTTGATACATCAAGCAGAATTTCTGATGCAGTCTCTGGGCAGGGAGCCAGCCCATCATAGAGCACTTGTTTAGGATTTGCAATCAGGCTTTCAAGGCGAGGAGACAGGAGACTGCTGAAATGGGACTGGGAACCTGGCAGAAGCACCACTGCAGATGGAGGGGGGGCACTTGCGCCTGAGGAGCTCTTGGCAGGAGCTTTGCCAACGCATGGGAGAGCATTTCGGGTGAGGGGCTCTGACCCTGGGATGCTCCATCCATCCCAACTGCAGATGTTGATTAGCAACCCCAAGCAATGTTTTCCCTCCATGTTTGTCATCTGTGATGGAATTTATTGATTCTCCTTCTCATTGTAATCTTTACCAGCAAATGCCAAACAGCCAGAGAAGCACGCTCACAGCCTGTTACTGAAAAGATGGAAGAAATCAGATATCTGTGCCCACTGTAAAAATCCCTCTGCCAGAACGTGCTTTCAGGAAGACTATCTCAGCATTCCCAACCCTGGCTGTTGAAGAGTCAGGAAGAAAGTCTGCACCCCCTGGCCAAATTGAGAAAATCGTAATTGAGGAAACCCCCCAGTTTTAGAGTTCATTTTATTTGTCTGCCAGTGTTGGAACGTTTAGGACCGTTCAAGCTTTTCTCTGCAATCACAAGGATATCATGAAAACTGAGGTGCTTAGAAAGTCATTTGAACCTTGCAATTGGGCTTTCAGGGGGAAAACAGATACAAAACTTTCACTAAAATTCCCAGATCTGCTTCAGAACCAGACAGAAACTCCATTAAACCCTGGGGGAAGCAGTACCTCGGTTTCTGGTTCTGATCCATCTGGTGAGGATGTGGATCCAAATTTAGTGATTCATTGACTGCAAAGCCGGCAAAGAACATTTGGATCATTGATCTAACCCACGGCAAAATACAGGCTGTAGCACATCCCTTAATTTATTCCTGTTCAATTTGTTAAGGGAAAAAACCCAAACACTCCATCTGATGTACAATTACAAGTGAGGGTGAACTTGTCAGAACCATTTCTGTATTACTGCAGTGGCAGGTATTCTCACGAGCGCCTTGCTTTTAGTTTGACTCTTCTCTTCCCTTCATTGCGTCTGCGTACCCTTGTCTCTTCGGCTGAATAGCTCTTTTAGCCAACACCTCTTCTGCCTTTCAATATTTTGGATAGTGCTCAAGTCATTTCTTCACCTCCTATTTATTAAGCTAAACAGATCGATCTCGTTAGACTGATGGTCTTTCCAGGTCCAGGCACCTTCTTACTGTGACGGGGATGGAATATGGTCATCTACCCAAAGCAGTAACTCCGGTGAAGTCCACCTATTGTGTTTAGAGCCAGATTGCCACCTTGTTTAGTTATCTGCAGCCCAGCCGTGTGCCTTTGCTGTCGGAAGGTTAACCCTTGCTTGGTTAACCCTTGCACATAAAATACCTATTTGTGCTCGGTTTGAAATATCAGCCATTAACTGGTTCTGCTTTGGTCACGGCTTTCTGAAATAGGTATTCAGACTAGGAGAAGAGAAAGCCCTGGTCGTCTTTGCCTGCTGTCTCAGTGACACAGGTCCCGGTCCTCATCCATCACCAGCTGGCTCTGCATCCCGCTTCCGATGGGCGGGTTGGCTCTTTGGTGCTGTCACTAAGCATTTATCGCCATCAAGTAAAGCAGCGCGGCAGGGTGTGGACGTATCATCGCGAGTAGCGTGGCAGGCTGAGGATGGGTGGCTTGCCCCAGGAGGAGGAAAGGAGGGGAGCCCCGGGTCGCTCCTCCACTCCTGAAGGTCAGCAAGAAGGCAGTTCTTGCTCTCTCCAGACTTCTCCCTGAATACTGACCTAGCTTTAGTCTGACTGGGAACCAAGCCATGATATTCTGAGGCATAGTCCCCTGCAGAGCTGTGACTTTATCCTGAGCCATATATATATTTATTTTAAAAATATATATATATTTATAAATACACATAAATGACCAGGACTGTGCAGTCCCACCCCGGCAGCTTCTAAGCAAGACCAGATTGGCAGGAAAGTGGTGGATTAGGAAGGAAAGAGAGCAAGAAATGCCTTCGCCAGGCCCCTCGAGCCCCCCCTGACCCTGCTCTAACAATACGGAGGTGCTTCAGGTATTGTCATGCTTTTCTTTGGAGTCCACGTGGTGAAAATCCAGATAGTACAGCCCGTTGCTGGTAAAGGTCACTGAGTAGATTAAACGCCCAGGCAGTACAGACAAGCTCATCCTGTCAAGCCTCAGGGCTCCGCAGCGCAGACCCAGCAGAGAGGCCAGGGAGTTGCACGGCAGATGGATCAGTCCGTACGCAGCAGAGCTTGCTAAGCCGAGAGCCCCAGAGGTGGTTTGGGGCCAGATGTGTCTATTTTTTCCCCTTTCATTTTCTTCCTGTGAGGCTGGGGATTTTCTGAGCTAGGCAGGGCAGATGATGTTTCGGCAGGGAAGGGGAGAGCAGCTCGAGGGCTGGCACCCTGCGTGAACCAGCCCCTCCTTGGAAAACCTGGCACACGGAGGAGGTTCAGCCCCTGTCCTGCTCCCCTCCCAGCCCTGCCAGTGCCCACTGAGATCTCAGCAAGTTTGCAGCACATCTGCCTAGCGAGGTGGAAACGTTTAAATGTCAAGTAACCCAACATGAGTGACCCACGGTGGGTGCCGGGCGGAGGGAACAACACAGATGCCCACTCCCTGCATCCCACATCTAGACACAGGTCCAGCCTGGCATTAAATATTCCTCTTCATCACATCAGGCTGCTAATCTGTCTCTTGTTGTCCTGCTCAGATACAGCAGTTAAAATCCCTGGTCCTTTGGTGGGTGCCGTCCTCACCCTTCATCCCTTCACAGCTGATGAGCTCAGGCATCTCCGAACAGCAAGAGATGCCCAGCTTTCCCCGCTTCCCTGCCCCCTTCCCTTCCTCGCCTGCTTCCACTATAGCGAATATATACTGTCCACTGCAGGGCAGGCTTGCAAGTCTGCAGTGTCCCTTCAGATAAAGGACAGTCAGTGACAGGCTGGGACCCATTTGACCGTGGCTGGAGCAGGCGGGGGGGGGGGGGGGGGGGGGTATTTCCAGGGACCCGCGTAGGGTCTCTATCAGACCCACGGTCTGATCGGCCCCTTGGTTCTGGGCGGTATCGAGGAGCTCAGGTCCTGGCCGGCCGTTTGGTGCTGAGGATGCTGTGAGCCCTGCAGCCATCAGCGTGCAGCCCTTGGGGAAACTGCAGGAAGCTGAAATCCAACCCTCGCGCAGAGCGAGCAGGCGAAATGTTCCAGAGCCTGAATGCAGAGTGAAAGAGAAAAGAAGTGCGAGGGTTGTTGAATGGGAAGAGGGGGAATAAACATGGGAAATGAGTCATCCTTATGTCTGTCACTCCGGGAGCAGCTTCCCAGTGCCCCTGCCTGGAGCTCAAAGGGGACAGTAGCTGTTTCACTCAGGCAGAGCCAGACCTGTCGGAGAAGCAGAGCCAGGCTCTGGCCCAAAGGGAGATCCCGAGACGTGGGTGAGTGTGTTTGCCTCTAACGCGCCTTGACAGGAGCAGTGGTTGGGAAGAGGAAGGTGGAGGAGCGTTGGGCAGCGAGGTGAGTTGCTGCGAGGAGCGGAGGGCAGGGAGAGCCCGTTGGGTATCCTGCTCCGGGCCAGGCTTGGTGGAGGATGGGGGTGTGGGAGAGAACTGTCTCTTTTTCCTTCCCTTGGAAGAAATCTCCATGTTTTCACCTGGAACGCAGTTCTGGCCTCACTCTCCATTTCCGTCTATACAAGGATGCTGGCAGACATACCTGATCCGAGTCTAACGCACTGTGAGGTGCGATGGTTGGAGGCCCTCTGAGCACCACAGAAACAGCCCCAACTTTTTTTTTTTGCCGGTTTGCCTTATTGAAGGCAGCGGGGGGTAAAAACAAGCCTAAGCAGCGCTAGGTCTGAGCGAGGAGCCCAGCGTTTGTGGGCTGGGACATGCTGTTGGTCATCAGCCCAAGGCAGTTTTCTTCCTCCGGCTCATCCCGTACGGTGCTGTTGTGCTTGTGCGTGTTGCAGCGCGTGGTTCTGGGGTGTGCTGATGTTACCTGCACCGCTGCCGTAGCGGACGGGGTCATTGCAAGCTGTTGGAGCCCTTTTGAGAGGCAGCTGAGCCATCCTGGGGGCTGCGCAGCTCATTTTCCCCAACAGCACGAGCACTTTTCGCTGCGCTCACCCTCTCGCCCATGTCTCGTCCCCAGGCCGTGCGGACCCCCAGCGAGGCAGCCCGGCTCAGTAATTGATGCTGAGATACAAATTCCAGCTGCCAGGGGCACAGGATTTCCAAGGGGAGAACTCCGGGCAGCCTGAGTTTGCACTCGGGGCTGTTTCTAATCATCTAGGATATAGCAAGTCTATTTTTAGTTGTTGGTTGGGATTTTTTTTAATTAATTGCACAATGCTGCTTTCCACCATTTTTTCACTTCCCCATGACCACTTACCCCACGCTGCTGCTTGTTCAGCCAAAAAATAACCTCCCCCCAAAACACCGCAGTGTCTGATTCATTGGTTCTTCAATGTGTCATGCCATCTGTGCCTTTTGTCAGCTTTTACACCTAATGGTACCACATTTGGGGAAGAAAATGGAGTAGAGGAGTTCACTTTCAGAGGAGTGGACCTCTTCCAGCGGCCACCAACTCCACCGGAGAGACGGTGAAGATGCTTTTGAAACCTGCATCTTTCATTAATATCAACTAGTCAAGGCTGCAAACGGCTCATTTTCCAGGTCAGGGAGCCTAATGCCCGCGGGAGACTTGGGAAGTTCGGAAGCAGTAGGAGGGGGCATGTAAGTAAAAAGAAAAATGGGAAAAAATTACAAATTCTAATTACGGAGCAAAAGAAACTGTTTCCTGAGAACGGTGACATTTGTCCAGGGTTCACTCCTGAGTGAGGCTGGCTAATCTGGGAAATACAGGACCTTCAAAGCCAACCTTGGCCCTACACGTGGCCTCAGCAGCTGTGGCGGGGAGCACATGCCATCTCAGCGGGGTCGGTGTGGCCTCCAGCACGGCGGGACCCGGGTCAGAGCAGGCTGCAGGCTCTGAAGCCCAGGCAACGAGTTATTGCCAGCTTGGCTCTGCTTTAAAATGGTGCTGGGGCTGGGCAGAGGGGGTTGTCCGATGCACATCTGCTCCCACGCTTGGGTGCCTCCTGAGCTCATGGGATGGTCTCGCTCTTTGTTTCTGGGCATTTACCTCCCCCTTTTCCTCTCCCTGCGTGCTCAGTCGCAGTTCTGGGAGACTGAGTCCAGCCTGTGACTCTGTTTTCCGATCCCGATCTCACAAGCCGCGCTCTGGAGAGCAGCGTTGTCTCATCCAAGCAGCCCCATGTGCGGGAAGTCATGTGAATCGTGACTGCAGGAGCAGACGAGGCCAAGGGCTTTTTTGGCTTTCTCTTTTTTTCCTCCCCGCCCTGTCCCTAGCACTGCACCCAGGTTGTTTTTCAGCTGTGGTTTTGATAACATGTTTATATAAACATCTCGGCCGGAATCCATCTTCGTCCCTGGAGACGCTGCCTGGCTCCGACCCGGGGCAGGCGATGCCCCCCGCGGGTGCTCGCCCCATCCTCAGCCTCTTTCAGCTCCCGTAAGGGACGGCGGCAGAGATGGCACCTCGGGTGCTGGGACAGAAAGGACTTTACAGTGACAGGGGACGTCCAACTGTTTCGACTTCCCTTAAATACCAGCTTTGGGGTTTGGCTTGGTTCTGCTGCGACGATGCTTCGGGTTTGTCCTTGTGCCCTGCCTGCGCAGGGCTCGCCTCTCCGCTCGCCTCCACTCTTAATGGGCTCCTAACGTTTGGTGGTAGGAGCAAGGCAGATAATTGTTTTCCTTTTCTTATTAATAGATATAAAACGTCTGCCCAGGGGGCTCACTTTCAGCTCATTTACTGTGCATCTCATGCCAGATGTTGGCTATTTACAATACCAAGGTGATCTCTGATGCTAAAATTGTCGCAGGCAGACAAGACTTGCTCCTTGGTTTTGCACTTTAAGGAAGTTTTAGATGTTAATAGAGCTTTTTGCAATCAGATGGTTTTGCAGTGGAAATCTGGAGGATTGTTTCCCTTAACACCGGGTCAAAGGGGAAATTCTGGATCTTCTCCAGAAAAATGTGAAAGGAACGATGGGCAAGAGCTAATCCTCCCTTTGCTCTTTTAAATCCAGTGCTACCTGGATTTTACACCCGATGCCGCTTCTGGTTTAAATCCAATGCTACCTGGAGCTGGGGGAAGGACATGATGAAAAAATGCTTAAAATTAAAATGTCTTGCTCCTCTCATCTCACCCCTCGGTCAGGTGGCACTCCGCCATCTCTGCTATACCTCTGACAGCCCCGTCTGTCTCCAGAGAGCGACGTTGTGCGAGTGCAGGCTGGTAAATCAGCTGCAGGCTCCCTTCTGCGCTCTCTCCCGGGGCTGTATTTCCTCCAGCCATCAGTCTGGTCAGCCTGAAGGATTTGCACGTCTCTGAGTTAGGGACAGGGGAAGGGCAGACCGAAGGGGACGATGCCGGTTTGCAGGCGGCTGGGACTGCGCTGGCAAGTGCAAGGCTACCGGGCTATCGGATGCAACCGCTTTGGTAGCCAGCAGGCACCTTTCCCAGTGCAGAGACACCCGCTTGCAGCTGGACCCACCAAGGATGCCTGTAAGAAAGTTAACCCCTTAGCTGCATAATGCTGGCATGGATGTGCCCGCCTGAGGAGGGAGGATTTGGTTTGCATCGCGGGGGGGAAAAAGCAAGCGAGCCGAACTCTAAGCGGGCATGTAGGTCAAGGAATTGCAAGGGAATAGGGCCTGGGCTGCTGAGCAACGGCACCGTCTGTATCTGTTTCTGAAGGATGGGCCGTTGGCAGGACTGTCGGCAGCAGTGCTGCGTGCTGATTCACTCTGGCAGTGCCTGGCCGCCGGCACCAGCAGCAGCAGCAGCAGCAGGAGGAGAGGGCAGGGGTGCAGCGTGGCTCCCCGGGGCTTTGCAGGGGCTCTGCTGAGACCCAGAGCTGGGCGAGGGTTGTGGGACCCCCCCATGCCTCGGGTGCCATTTATTTCATAAATAAGTTGCTTCATGAAAGGAACAGAAAGTGCAGGGGGAAGTGACGGAAAAAGCACCAGACGGAGGGATCTTTGTTTTTTTTTTTTTTCTTTTAACAGCAAATTAACCCCCGGTTTTAATGCTGTCGTGCCTTCAGATCTTGAAATGTGGGCAAACGAGGCTTTCTGCTTTCTGTGCATCACTTGACGAAAATCAAACCTAGCAGTACTGAAAGCCCATTTTATTCATCTTCTGAAGAAAAGGATTATTAAAACAGCTCTTTGGCTTGTTGTTGTTCATGCCCTGAACACCTCCATGCACACATGCCTGCATCCCTCAAGTTGCCCTGACATCACCTTTGACCATAAAAGTACCTTGTAAGTGCAAATTACTGATGGACAATGGTGAACACCACGCGTCGCTAAAGCACGCGATGTTTGTGCTACTGATCTACGGGTGGATTTGGTGAGGAATGGTCTGTGGCGGGTATATTGAGCACCATGGAGGAGGCACTGGGGATCCTTCGAGGTGCCCAGACTGGTTCCTGAGTCCTGGCTGGGCTCCTCAGCAATGCAGTAAGTTGCTGACTTCAGCAGGAGCAGCTTGGGCCACAGTCTTCTCTTGGCAGCTCCGGTGCATCATCTCTCGGAAACGAATGCGTGAGTCTGGGCTCCCGAGATTGTGTCCCAGAGGCTTCGGCTTTCGCCCAGCTCTTGTCCAGGGTGAGATGGTACTGATGGGCAATGCAGACGATGAGGTCTGTAAATCGGCTCCTGAAGCGCTTTGCTGAGTCGGGGCTGCAGGGGGTCACCTTGGTGGGGTGAGGAGCTGGGCTGGGGGTGATTTAGGAAGCCCGGCGTGAGCAGAGCCGTGCGGCTGCCTGGCCGCAGCGAGACGGCCCCGTAACGGCCGGCCAGCCCCGGTGCTTCGTTACCCTCGGCGGCTGCAAGCCGTGCTGACGACATTCGGCCTTAACAGGAAACCGCGGTGAGTGGCTGCTCCAGGGCTCTGCAGCCTGTGTTTGAAATGCCTCCCTCCCTTTCTCCCCGCCGCCCCGGCCAGCCCCTTAAAAAAAATAGCAGCAAATCTCAAAATGCAGAGAACGGCTCCGCTGAGTGCTAGGGTCCCCTGCCGTGGGCTGCAGACCTCCCGCTGCTCTCTCCCGGTCTGCCGGTGCCATCAGGCAGGCTCTGTGCAGAGCCCCTGGCTGTCCTTGTCCTCCTAAACCCATCACCACCGCTCCGGGGCCGGCGCGGCGACCAGCCTCCTTGCATCCCCCTGCCACCTGCAGCCTCGCCACCTCCTTTCGGATGCCGCCTATGAACCTTGCCTTCATGTCAGCCTCCCGCTTCTCCTTGTGTTTAAGCTGGAGTCCCCGCTGCTGCCTGTGCTGCCGTTCCCGCTAGCGAGGAGCTGGTGCCCAGACCTTTTCCTCTGCTCCGTCTCCCCTCCCAGGAGCGGCTCGGGCAGGACCTGGTGGGCAGGAGGTCCAGGGACGACCTGCTGTCCCCCTTCCCCATGCAAGACGCCCTGCAGACGAGGAAGAAAAATAGCTCTCCCATAAGGAGAGAGTTTGGCTGGGATAAATATCAGCTCCTTCCCAAAGCGACGCCGGGGGCTGGCTGCGCAGAGGTGGCACGCCGTGCCGGGTGGGTGAGCAGAGCCGCTGCGACAGCTCCTCGATTCCCAGCTCCTGCCAGGTGCCGAGCGGGCAGGAGTCGCTGCCTGCCTCCGATGTGCCGTCTCATTTCCCGTCCTCAGCGCCGCCGCGCTCCCAATCCATCCTCCCGAAACCTTGTCAGCTCCCAAGGAATGGTCTTTATCAGGGCCCGAGAACCAGGCAACTGGCCTCTCGCGTTCCTGCCGGGGGAGCGGGCTGTGCTCGTGATGCTATATATTTCCTTGTCATTGCTGTGAGGAGCTGAAATCAGCACTCTGACCAATTAGGAGGGCTGGGGAAAAGCAGATGAGGGATTAAAGAAAAATAAAATCGATGCTAGGAAATAGAAATGACAGTACCTGTCAGCTGGGGCAAAGGGGGTGGGATGAAGAGGAGGATGAAGAAGACAAGTGCTGATGGGTTTCACTCCCGAAGCAGTTAGGGAAGAAAGGTGATTTGGCATTGAGACCTGCAGCTGCAGGGATGGTCCCTCTGCTGCCACAAGCCTGGGTTTGCTCGGGCTGGGAGGTGTGTTACCCCCCCCCACGTTTGTGCGGGGAAGGGGGTGCATGGGGTGACTCACAGGGAGAAAGCCACAGAGAGCGAGAGGCGAAAAGAAACAAGAAATGGCTCGTGGGTGTTCCGTGTTTCGGCAAAGGGAGAGGGACAGGCGGGGGACATCTAGGAGGATGACGCCCGCCCTCCGCTTCAACGCACCGAGGTGCTGTTTCTAACGCAGGAGCCCTTTTTCTTTATTGCATGGCTTTCCCATTGGCTCGCTGCCTCTTAATGCTCTTTTCTTAGTGAAATCTGTCAGCATGGTGCGATCCTGCTGGCTGGCTCTGGGCAGGGGGGAGGTGGTGGGCTTGGCAGAGGACAAGGGACGACACCAGAAAGTGCTGTGGGGCACTTTTCCTCCCACCGACTGCTCACTGCAGCCTGCTCACCCCGGCACAGAGCCAGCCCAGGCAGGGGTACGTCCTTGCTGCACAAGGTTTCTAAAGCATGGGGTGGAGGACAGAAACAGAGACATCCAGTCCAGTGGTTTGAGGGCCAAAAGAGTTTTAATTTTAGCTTTACCAGTTGCTATCTTTCTTCCCGAGCGGATCGCTTGCCTCTGTGGTTTGGGTTTCTCGTCTGTGAGATGGTGATAATGGTACTTGCCTTCTCCGTGGGTGAACTAGGAGGGTTAATTAACATTTGGGTGGTGATCTGAGGGTGGGGGGAGCTGTGTGCACCTGAACTGTGGACATCTGGCTGGAATTGAACCCAAACCTTTATTTAAAGACGGCAGCAATCCTTGAATGTACTGCCTTGAAAATTGCTGTTGACGCTGCTTCTGACCTTTCCCTCCTCATCTCCCATTTTGTAGCCCTGCTTCTGGACATCATGATTGTGGCTGGTTTGCAGAAGCTGGCCAAGCGGAAGGGCCCGTACGACGTCACCCCTGGCTTGTTGGACTACCTGACCATGGACACCTATGCATTTCCAGCCGGGCACGCCAGCCGAGCGGCCATGCTCTCCAAGTTCTTCCTCAACCACCTGGTCTTGGCCATCCCTCTCCGGATCCTGCTGGTCCTCTGGGCCCTCTGCGTGGGCTTTTCCCGCGTCATGATCGGACGGCACCACATCACAGATGTCCTGTCTGGCTTTGTTTTCGGCTATTTACAGTTCAGGCTGGTGGAGTTGATGTGGATGTCTTCCAACACGTGTCAGATGTTGATATCCATCTGGTGAACATGGAGGACTCGACGCCTTTCCACTGGAAACTAGCAGATACTTTGAGTCTCCTTCCCAGTATTTTCTACATGTTGTTTGTCGGAAGCAGTTGTAACTTCCATGAGTAGTGGCGTTTTTTAATGTTGCTTCCCCACCTGAAAAAAAAAAGTTTCTTGCAATGGATTGGGTTTTAGCAATCAAGGGCCATACCTGTGTTTTGGCCATATTCTCAAGCTGTGTTTGGACAGCAACCTAATTAAGCTTTAAGGATGAGAGAAATGAGCTACATGTCCGCCTAGTTTGAGTGGTTCACATCGGCACCTTGATACGTCCTCGGGATGGGCAGCGCCTGAGAGCTTCCTGAGAACACATTCGTTAACTTTTTTGAGGCTAAATGATTTTGGCCACAGTGCTTTTTCTTTTTGTAAGCCCAGCAGTTGTGTCTTGTACAGAGTAAGGACACTGCTGGCACTTCACAGATAATAAATAATCACTAAAATCCTGCCCTGTTTGCTTCTTATCATAAGGAAAGGGACAAAAGCCAGTTCAGTGTTGCTTTGAGATACGTGTTCAACTTGGAGCAGGTCCTTCAGTCTTGCTGAGCGAGGGGATGCAAACAATCATTTAAATGGTTTGCTTTGGATGGGGTGGACCTAGATGGGTGCTCAGGACACTGAAGGTGGCATGCTGAAGCCAGCCTTTCATCTGCTGTTCAAAAATCTGCTCTGTGTGGGTGTGTGTGGGGCGGTTGGTCTGGTAAAGGACAAATACAAGTTGCCCATTTTCATCCTAGTAGGAAGTAATTGAATAGGCATTGTGCTGGATCATGGTTGATTTTGCAAAGCAGGTCTAGATACACAGCAAAGAGTCTTTTTCTATCTCTTCACGGCCATGATTTTATAGTTATGCCAAATGATGCTGTAGATGGGAATTTCACAGGTAAGTCTTGTACAGCATTGACTGTTTTCTGGTACACCCAGCAACGTCAGTGAGCTCGAGGGCAGGGAGGCAGGACTGCCCGTACCTCCGCCTCTGCTCGCTTGGTTGTAACCTCATTCCAGAGGGAAATACTGACTGTTTCTGTGTCTCCCTCCATGTGAAGTGAGGAGAGCACTCCTGACGTTCCTTGATTGCAAGGCTGAGATAATTGATGGCTGTGAACTGATCTGAGATCACTGAGTATAGAGTGTGATGTTCAGACATGGTGCTGTTGCTTTTCATTATTGCCGAGAGGCCACCTTGAAACCTGCCTGATCTTTACCCAGGTGATGGCCATGCTCAACATGGTGTCTCTGAAACAGATCACCCCTCACGACTAAGAAAATCCAATCTTTTGCACAAAACTTTCCAGTTCTCTGTGGTTTCTCTGTCTTTAGAAGAGAATTTGATATTTGGCAGGTGATGGACACTACCAGACTCAGCATCTTCCTTGGTTGGATGCGTCCTGCAGAATGAAGGGATCCCATCATCCCTGCCCTCCTGTCTATCCCAAGTGAGCAAAATGCACCTGGCTTGCAAGGCCAGGGAGCAGCCAGCTGGGTCTTGTGCTCTCCTCTATCCCTGCATGTTGGAGAGCCTCTTCCTACAGGGGCTGCTAGTGAGAAGGAGAAGACATTCAGATGATGACTGCTGCAAGCTGCTAACATTTGTTGCTCTTTGATAATTAATATGAAAAGAAGCTAAACAGAAAAATCTATCCCTGGCACGCGTCTCCAGCCAGTGCTGCCGGCTCCGAGGCTGAAGCAGAAGCGTGGTAAGGAGGGCTACCGTGTCCTTTAAAGACGAGCCTCCCACAGAGCTCCCCGGGGGTGGGCTGTGCGAGGGTCCCTTGGGAAGGGCTGTCACTGAGTATGTTCAGGAAAGGGGAGAGCTCTGGGTCTTGCCGGTTATCCCCACAGGCTGGCGGGTTGGTGCAGCATCAGGCGGAGCAGCAGGGGGGTGATCGGTGCTGCCCCGCTCCCCTGCTGCTGCTTGTTCTGCGGGTGGGAGCAGAGATGTGCTACTGCGCCTGGCCTCCATCAGGGTTTTTCTTTGCCAGTGTCCTTCTCCGGCAAAGACTTATGTGAAGAAGCAAGCTATGGTGCTTTCTCTTTCCTTCAGGCATTACTACGCTTGGCAGAGTTTATCCTCACCCCTAGGAAGGATGGAGGCAGGTTTCTGCAGCTCTGATGGCATGTGTATGCACTTATGTGTAGCTGGAGATGTGTCCCTGAAGAAGCAGGGAGCAGGGGAAGACTTTGCCCTGATTGCTTTGTGGGAAGCTCTCACTTTGTAGCTCTAGGTTTTATTGAACCTTTGCAAATAGGCTGGATGCATCTACAGCCGTGTTGCTGGGTCTAGGTCTCCTTGCACTTGTGTTGTTTTCTGCTGGTATATCCAGGATGGCTTTGGAGGAGTTACTCTTCGTCTTTGCTGTTGTAATCAGGAGAGTGTGGCCTGGAGAAACTGCTGCGGTGGGTAACGTCAGCTGAGCCGGTCTCAACCCAGCGTGTAGTTGCACGGCAGGAGAGCAGGGAGAGGTGAGTTGGGGCGACTCACCGGGGTGAGCTGGGGCTTGCAGGACAGGGCTCACTCCCAAACAGGGTTTGTCCTGGGACCTTCCACCTGGGCACCCCCAAAGCCTGCACCCCTCCGCTCCCCCAGTGGGTCAGTGCCCAGAGCAGGGGAGCCCCAGCACTCGCTCGCTCGCTGCAAGGAGGTTTTGGGGAGAGCCCCCACAAGGTGAGTGCGGATCTGGGCACAGATGCACCAGGAGAGGCCCAGCAGAGCATCGCCTCGGCCGTACCTGGCCCTCCCGGCAAGGCAAGCGGCATGGCATCCCTCGGCCCTCTCTCCCGGCCGCCTGCCGTGCCGAAGGTACCGCTCAGAAACAACCAGCATCGCTGCGGGAAAAGCAGCTTCTGTCTCTATAGCAACAGCGAGGGATGGCGGGTACCTACCCATCCTTGTCACCCAACGAGCAGGACGGACTGGGGCTGGGTTACCTATTGCCTCCCAAGGGGGAGGCAGGAGACCCCCAGCCCAGCCGCCCCCCCAGGGACGCAGCCGCGTGGGTGGGGGGCACGTGGGGAGCGGTGACGGGACAACCCGGCTCTTCCACCGACAACGTACAATCTGCGGGGACCGTCCCCAGCTTTCAGGGGAAGGATGTGCTGCACTCACAGACATCTAGGACCAGATCCTGAGTGTTCTGGCTCAGAGGCAAGGAGGGCACAGCAGCATGAGGACGATCTCCCCGGGCTTTAGATCTGTGCAGGTGCCATCTGCCTTCCAGCCCTCAGTTGCTGCTTGCAAGGAGGAGTGTAGATGCAGTGTGCGTGTCCCTGCAGCCCTGCAGCCAGAGGAGGGGTTTTTGCCCCTTCGGAGGGTGTTAGAGGGATGGGGCTGGGTCTCAGCCCTGGCAGCGCTGCTGGACCGTGGGCTCCTGTGTAACGTGCTGGAGGCATCGCCCGGTTGCACTCTCCGCTGGCCTCACATTTAGCAGTGGCTGTAAGAAACACCAGTGGGTCTTGCATATGCGTGTTATTTGTAAGCCAGCGGCTGGGGCCAATAATTTTTGTGCCTCATTCTCCGCTCCCCTGGAGCTCGTGCTGATGCTCACACAGAGGTTTGGTGCCAGCTGTCCCGGGTGAGCCGGAGCAGGACAGCAGGGCTGCTCTGTGCACGTGCCCACCACGGCCATGTGGCTGCGGGGAGGCAAAAGGCCAAATGGTTTGCGCTCCTTCAGGATGGCCCAGGAATGTGAGTGTTTTCCCCGAACCTTCAGACCCCCAAATTGAGGCATGCAAGGCTCAGCACGAGGCTCGAGGAGGAGTGGTCCTTCCCAAGCCAGGACACTTCTCCGTCCCCCTGACTGGGGCACCTTCTGCCTTTCAGTTCATCTAACAGATGAATTAAGAAGATGCCCCAGAGAAGGCAAGTGCAGCGCATGGGTTCGGGGGCTGCTGCCATCAGCACTGCGTGTGTCCATGCAGCCAGGAGAGTCCCAGGCTGCGGTGGCGGTGATTTCATTTGTGATTCTGCTGCGTACAGTGAAAGGCCCCTCCTCGCCTTCCCCTAATGCTGATTATGCTTAGCAGCAAAAAGAGATTTTAATTTATTTTTAAAAAAAAAGGGTGCCAGGGCAAGTAGCAAATCTGGATTATATCTTTGGGCATATGTGGGAATCACAGCTGGAGTGTTTAGTTCCCCCCTCCCCAACCTAAGCTGGTGTTTTATTCCAACAAGCTGTTTTGTACGTTTGTGGCTGGGGCTGTGCTGAAATGAAGGTGGGACAAATCCCTTCCCACATCAGGGCTGTGCTGCCCTCCTTGCTGTGGGGCTGTCAAGGGGGTCCTCTCTCCTGTTCCCCAAGAAGGGGTGACTCGGGCTCCGTTTCCCCCTGGGATGAAGCAGGCGATGGGGAGGGAAGCGTGGGCACTGGCTGGCACCCAGAGAGCAGGTTAACAGATTTGAGGACTCAGGGGGAATTAGGAAGGCTGTTACACAAGGTCTCCCTGCGGTAGCACAGGTGTGGCTCTAGTTCACCCTGTGCTGGGTTTTCTTGGGCAAATGCACTCCTTTTATTCACTCAGGGTATTTCTGATGGGGGTGAGAGGACCCATGGGTTTAACTGGCTCCCAGCAGCTCGGTGCAGCAGCCCCAGATCCCAGCACAGCCCCGACACCACTCATGCAGCACCAAGCCACGCGGGACGGCCCCGGCAGCCACAAACTCCCTTCCAGGGCTCAAAGGTTTCTCCCAGTTAGGGAGAATCATCTGCGTGATTTTCAGTTAAGTTTTTGTATTAAAGTGATAATTAACCATGTAGTTTCCAGGCTAAAAGTTTAATATATTGGGCAAAGCCTAGAGAAATGGGATGGTTCCTCCCTTTCGCACGCGTGTACTGCAGAGGGTGCTGTCAGAGCAGATGATGCTGCACATGGAAGATGCGTGAACACAGCCGATGCCTTTTGCATGTGGTTGATCATCTGAAATAGAGATGTGACCAGTTCCTGCCTCGGCATGGTGGGCTGCAGGCAGGGGCATGGACACGTTGGCTGCAGGGTGGGAGCAGGTGACCGAAGAGGTGTTTTTCTCTGGTGTTGACCCAAGAGTCCCTGGCTGATGTGCCTATGTTTGAATACAATGCTTGATTTAAGGGGGTGCCGTGGGCTCTGCCCCCCAGGTGGGCAGGGATGGGGTTGCTTCGTTCCCTGCCTTGCTGGGACTCAAAGATCTCTGCGTTCGTTCCCCAGGACGCAAGAGTCAAAGAGGATTAAGGGTCCCTCGGCTGATCACATTTATTTCATTATTTGAATGAAATCCCTTGTAAATACCACCTCCCCCTCTCCCCCCTTTTCTTTTTATAAAAATAGAAGGCAGAGAAGAATTGGAGATTTAGGAAAGTTAATCGCAGGAGTCGCTTGAAAACCGTTAACCTCTCGCAGCCCAAGCAGCACCCAAACCGTCCTGCAGTGGGGAGATGCTGAATGGCCTGGGGGGGGACCAGCAGTTTCCCCAGCTCCCCCAAGGCAGGGTTTCCCCTGGAAAATCCCTGGTTCTTAGCAGGTGAGGCCTCTCCGGCTGGACAGTATTATATCCGCTTTGTTCACAGCTTTGCCATGATGAACCGCTAATTGTGGTGTTGGAACAAATTGGCTCAAGCGCCCAGGCGACTCCAGGGCGTTCGTCGAGTGGGGTCACGTCTCGTTAGCCGGGAAGCCCTGTGGCAAATGCTGCTGGCCCCGGTGTCGCAGGCGCAGGGCCATTGGATATGCCGATGCTCTTCCCTTTACAGTGTGGTTACTCTGAGCCTCTCCAGAGAATGGGGATGAGTCTGGGCACCTGGGGATTGCATAGGGATCTCTCCCAGTTTAAGTATTTCTGACAAATTTCTAACAGGTGGAGCTGGTTTCCTCTCCCCAGAAAGGGCCCTGTCCTTGCAGAGTCCCCATCCCTCCGATACACCCTCGCCCATGGGACCCTCTCTGACTTTCTCGCTTCTCCCAGGACCAGAACCCTTGTGCAAGACCATTGGTGCTGGAAAGTCAGACCTGCAGAGATTAATTAAAATAAGAGCAGTGGGAAGAGAAGCTGAGAGCTACAATGATGGATGTTTGCGAAACACTTGCCCAGAGCCTGAAGTGCTCCAGGCATTCGGTGATGTTTGCTTCCAGCCAAGGAGCTGTGCAATAGTTAAACACACTTGATGTGATCGTGATTAAGGACTCAGCCTCTGACATCTGGGTGCAGGCCCACTGCGAGGAGCTGTGATGCACCCAGCGCTGATGCCCTCTCCCTGCTGGGATTTGCACCTTGGAGCTGCCAGTGCTGGTTTGTCATGGTTTGCTTCCCCTGGCTGTGAGGGGGGTTTTATTTGCTTTAAACCTAAAGTTGTGTATTAATAGCATGGTAATGCATAGCCTATGTGTCTGGTGCAAGCCAGGGGTTATATAAAACACAGATTAATGGGAATCAGCAGAATAGAGGAGCATGTGGAGGGATGCGGTGAGGATGACTTGGGAGGGGAGGCAGGAGGGATCTGGAAGCTCCAGAAGGGAGAGAAGGTGGCTGAGCGGATTCAGAGTGCTTCCTGGCAGGATTTGCTCCAGTTATTGTTCTGCAGTCCCCAATTCAGGACATTTCCTGAGCCAGCGTTGCTATGATGTGGGGTCTTTTGTCCCTGGGTGATCACAAGAAGGCAGAAAGGGGTCCTGCGATTTTGACTGGAAATGGCTGCTTTTTTTTTTTTTTTTTTTAGATGACATACATCATTTCTGCACCTGTAAACACACAAACAAACCATAGACCAGAAGATAAAGTAACAAGCAGTCGTCCAAACGAAAGGCATATTTTTCACTAGGTTGTAAATGAAACCCCCCCAACATGGCTTGTTTCCCCTCTCCCATCCCAAACAGCAAGGTGATACTTGAGTTAAGAAAGGCTGGGGATTGTCAGAAACTCCTTCCCACGCTTGCTCCTCAGTGGTCAGTGGGAGACCAGCGCTGGTTTCCAGGGACCCCACGCACAACCCAGAACAGCAGGGCCCCAGTTTTTGGCGGAGAGGTTCCCTCCTCAGCCCAGAAACATTCAAAATGCGCTGAAGGGGCAGCAGGGACACTAAACCAAACCCCTCCTTTTGCAGCTCCTTGGAACAGGGTCCAGGCAGGAGAGATGAGCGAGAGAGGGAAAGCAACAGGTTTTTGGGCACCTGCCTCCGATCGTGACCTTCCCTGGGAGAGCACAACCGTTTCGACAGCTCTCCCCTCCGCCATACGGGAAGATGCCTCCTACCCTGGGAGGAAGGCACAGCTGGACTCCAACCATCAATCACATCCCGCCGGGAAGGGCTTGTATGGGTTGTGGGATTCCTGGTGGGGTTACTTTTTTTCAAAGCCTCCTGCAATAACAGCAACTGTTGCTCAGCTTCCTTTCCAGATAACCTTTTTCCTGCTGCCCAACATGCTTATCTGCTGCAGACAGACTGGCAAGATGAACCGGAAAGCTGATACCTTATCTCTCCCTCTCAAGGAGCTTATTTAAGTGCTGGAATGTGTTGCGATGGTAAATGATTGTTAAAATCCAAGTGAGGTACATGGACCTAAGGACAGGTCCTGCTGAGAGGGAGCACCTACTCAAAAAGGAGACTTGCAGGACTACAGCCTTTCCAGGCTTTTCTGTCTTTTATCTGCCAAAAGATGCATCACCTAAAACATAAAGTGTTTGTTTAAAACCAAAAGGCATAGACTGGGTTTCTCGCTAATCTGCGGGTTAATGCTGCAGGCTGCTCCCAGCTCTGTGAGGTTCACCGTGTCCCTCCGATACGGCTTTATCTGTGTCTCCGTTTACTCATTGCGGGAAATATAGTGCTGTGGGTTGGCCTTGCAAGGGGTGCAGCGAGGGTTAACGGTCAGCATGTGATATCGCATGGCACCTATTTCTTGCTCACCCTTTAATCTGGACTTGGTGTGGGAAGCAGTAAGATGCTAACACATCCATAAAGGTAAATAGGATTTGAGAGCTATCGGGCTAATTGAAATGAACGGGGCTCAACCGCTCAGACGGCCTGATACAACGAAATGAGACCTCTGCGGGGACACAGAAGTCGAGCCACTGCAAATGGCAGCTACAGCAATAGCAATTGCAGACGCCGGGGTTTGAGCGCTGTGACAGCAGAGAGGCCAGGGAAAACCTGCGTGGCCAGCGTGATGTCCGTAACAGCTGCTGAGGAGGGGTGAGACAGACTTATTTTGGTCCTGTCCTGGGTAAAAAAATAGGTGGTGGTGCTGGGTGCCAGCCTGGAGCACGCTGCCAGCAAAAGCAGTGGTGCTCTCCCTCCCAATAGGCAACTGTGTCCCAGAGCACCCAGGGGGTAGGATGGGGGAAAGGGGAGCGGGGCCAGGCAAAACCGCAGGGAAGCAACCCCACGCCAGTGGGTTGTGTGGCCCTAAAAAGCTCTAGGTGTGAGTGTCCGGATCCCAGCGTACAGAGCAGTGAGCAATGGGTGCTCGCGTGCGTTCGAGGGGTCCCTGCACCTCCCCTGCCCTGACAGCACCACTGAGGGCTGGGCTCAGACTTGGGGATGGCTCTTGCCGCTCCAGCTGCTCTTGCACGGTAGTTGCTAGAGAAACTGTACGTTGGCAATGCACACTGCTACCACGGGCTGCTGCATCTGAAAGTTAATCTGTTCCACATCACCGACTACTTTTCCATAGCGATGCATAAGGAATCGCCATCCCAGAGCAGACCTCAGCCTGTCTGTGTGACAATGCCAAGTGCTTCAAAAGAAACGCAGGTGACCCTGTGGCAGCCAGGATGGGACAAAGCACTTTCTGGGAGGTCTGATCCAGTCCCGTGCTAGCTACAGCTGACCCATCCCCTGAGGCTTTTCATCCCTTGCAAAACTCTTTCAATTAGAACCTGCAATGTGCATGTTTGCAAGATCCTCCAAATTCTCTTTGCATCTTACAAAGTCCCTGGCTCCATCCCTTTGGGTAGCAGCAGGACACCAGCCCCAGTCACAGCCTTTTTGGGGATTGCGGAGAGGACCCTGCAGGGAAACAGGACTGACAGCAAAGCCTATGGTACTCATTTTTATCCCCATGATGTGATTTGATTATGCTGATGGGGAACGGGGCTGGTATAGCTGCTACATCCTGGCAGAGCTGATCAGTGCTGGGTGTCTCTGCCTCAGCCCTCCTTGCTTAAATCCTTTAGGGCAGCTCTCGTATTTTGGGGACGTTGCAGCTCCAGTCCTCAACCTGCATCCCCGCTGGGTGCAGTGACTGTCAGGATGGGGCCGGGCTGCCCTGTGAGGCCTCAAGGAGCCCAGCTCTGGCTGCAGCCCCCACCCAGCTTCACAGTTGTCCCTGTCAATGTAAAATGTAGGAATGGGGGGATCCATCTGAGCCGCTCGGCGTCTGTGTCTTGTGATCCTGAAACCCAAGAGACCCCCCTGACTCAGCAGGTTATTAATAACCCCCTGGCTGTGCTCCCACCGCAGCGCCTGCCAGCCCTGGCATCGCCTGTCTCTTGTCCACGCCGAGGCGAGATGCACACCCGGGGCAAGGTCAGGGGCTCCTTCCCTCCGGCCCCTGCACCCCATCCCCACCTACAGGGCTGGGCAGAAGTAGCGTGAGGCTTGTGGAGGGGCCTGGACGGACCCTGAAGCCCCTGCACCTCCCACCAGCACAGGAGAGGCTCCTGGTGCTGCTGAAATTAGTTCATCGCACCCTTGTCCCAGGTCCTCTGTTTTCTTGTACCTAAAATCAGCCCTGGTCCAGGCTGCAGGGCAGCTGAGTTGGGCTTCCTGGACCATAGCATCAGTACTGCCGCCCGTCCCTTCCCCAGGCTGGGACACGCTGGGTGTCCCCAGGCTGCTGCAGACCCTGGTGGCACTTGGCCCCCCATCCTTTTGGACAGGATGGGGTCTGCCAGCCACTAGGTTTCCGTCTGTCACTGCTGAACCCCTTCTTTGGTCACAGCCTTTGCCTTCGCCCACGATCCTCTTCCCAGGATTGCGAGAGCGAAGCAGAGGAGCCACAGGTCCCTTGGAGACCCTCCAGGTACACGTGGGACCTAGGGAGAAAGAATAGCACATTCAGCAAAACTGCAGCGATGATGCAATGTGGGTTTGGGCTATTCCAGGGAGAGCACACAAGCTGCAGGCAGCTTTCTGGGGGTCCCTGAGCACTTGGGGTTGCTGCCAGCCCTGGGGCACATGGACCAGAGCTGCCCAGGTCTCCTCCTGTCTGGGGACGGGCTGTAGCACACCCACATCCTTGCCACATTATACAAACAACCCCGGCCCCAGGTGGCTCAGCAAAGCTGCAAGGTGAATTGGTGTGAGGGTGCGTTTACCAGGGCTGGTGCTCATTAGCCAGGTTCGTTAGCACTCCCTGGGCAGGTTTTAAATAACAAAGTGGGAGCTGCCTTCTGGGTCAGTCCTGGCTACAGCTGGAGCACTGATTCCTTTCCCTTTCTCTCTTCTTTCCCTTCTGCCCCAATTCTTCCTTCTCTGCTCACAGATCCCCACATGCTGCAGCTGTCCCTACTGGGAACCCACTCTGCAACACCCTGACAGGGAGGTTGAGGCTTCGCTCTCACCATTGTAAATCTCCTGGCACTAGGAGCAGTACCCCAAACTCCTCCGACCTTCCCACCTCCCCCCAAGAAGGCTGTGTCCTCTCCAGCCATGCAGCTCACAGGTAGAGCTGGAGCTCTTTGCTGAGCCCTGGGGAAGCTCCCAGAGCCCTGACAGCTCCATCCATGGTTTATTCTCCTTCGTCTCCTCCATCCTTGGCCCTTCTCTCTTGCTCTCCCACTGAGCCCAGCGTGCAGACTTGTCCCTGCTCTTGTTGGGGACCAGAGCTCTGGAAGGGGACAGCACTGACTTCCCCACCTGTACTCTGGGCTGCCCCAGCACCTTGGCTCTGCTCGAGACAGGGCACTCGGGCTCCCCATCTTTTATGTGTCTGTCTCCATCCTGCTGTGCCCTGTTATGGGGCCACATGGATGGAAAAGGGAACTTCTCTGCAACATGGATTTATTTCATCAGTGTGGCCCATTCCCTTCTCTCTCTCTCTTGCTCTTTTATCTCCTTCTCCTTCCCTATTTCCCTGCCAGGGCTCTCCCCCTCTTTTCCCATCCCCTCCAGCTTTCTTGCCCCCATTTCCCATCCCCTCCTCTCCCCCCTGTCCTCCCACGTCTTTGCCCTGCAGCAGGTAAAGGGTTTTAGCCCACTGTACCAGGCAAAAACCCACTCTCACGTGGCGGAGCATCTACTCGACACCTTGGCCTCCTCTCCGAGTACCGGCACTATGTGTGGGACCACCACACAGCAGGTAAGCTGAGCTGTTCCCCCCCCAGCACAAGCCTTTTACTCCCGGGGAGAGATGCAGGGGATGAGGCTGGCTGCTTCCAGACCCCTGCCCGCGGGATGCAGCCCCTGGGAGCTCCCCGGGCACTGGGGAGACTGGGGCCGGAGCCGGCTCCCAGGCTGGATTTGTCGCTCCCTCTAGTGGGGACGCGGGATGATGTCCCCGCCGCCGCTCGGGATCCCGGGCCCGGGGGGGGGGCGGCCCGGAGCAGCCCCCGGGAGCGGCGGGGCTGCTGCCCCTCGGAGAGCAATGCCGCGGACCGTGTTACACCCTATGCCCCTGTTATTCCCGTGGGGAGCGGTGCGTTGTGCCCCCACGCCAAGTGAAAGCCCCGTGGGAAGTTACACCCCGTGCCTTGCAGCTGTTCCCGGAGGATTGACTCCCCGGCAGGGCTGGATTTTTGGGGGCTGAGGCTGTGTTTTCTTGAGCAGAGATAGTTAGCGCCCACTGAAATATTTAGGAATTGTGTTAATAATTAAAGAAGAGACTGCACTCAAAAGGGACTTTGTGTGATCTCATGAGACAGAAGGCACAAATCCAGTCATGAGAAAAACCGCTCACTGAAGTATAGCATTATTTCATAAATTCTCCAAGAAAAGGGGAATGTTGCAACTCTGGAGATGTTCCAAACAATGGCCTTTGCCTGAGGACTCTCGAAGCGAATCCTGCAGCCCCTGCTAATTGCCAGTTACCATTTCTGACTCTGCACGTGTGCGGGATTCGCACGCTGGCTGGGCTGTGATCATCCCATCACAGATCAAAGCCACGCTTCTCAGGGACAGCGAGAGCCTGCTTGCTTACAGCAGGGGTTGCAGTTCCACCAAAATAACTTATTCTCATCAGCTTCATCGCGTTCGGAAGCAGCTGATGGTTCCTTTGGCGGGGTGAAGCGAGATATTTTTGAACTGTGAAACAACAGCTGCCTCGCAACACATGGAGCGGAGGAATCAGATGGCTGTGATTGAAGGTTGGAACCATGAACCCGAATGTGTCCATGAACTTACATTCCTGCCACATCTGTGGTCATTACAAGGGTTTCAAGGTAGGAAACAAAATTATGTGTTAGTTTAAATCTGGACTGAATATTAGGCATTGCAAAATCAATTATTTTAAAGTACCTTAAAACTCCTTCAAAAAATTTGGGGAAAGTATGGATTTGCCTATCCTTGTTTTCCATTTTGGGGAGGTTTCCCCCTCTTTGTCAGTGCAGGTCTTGTGGCTAACTCCAGCCTCAAATATCTGGCTGAGTTTGTCCCCAAAGCAGACTGTGGTTTTCATGACTGGACGTACTAGAATGAATGAAATGGCATTTTCAAAAGAGAGTGGGGTTTGTTGCTAAAATATCTGGATCACCTCTGCAGAGGTTTGTCTCTAGCGTTGTTTGGGATAATTGCTGATCTTCAGATCTGGAGTGAAATAAGATTGATACATATTTGTGTAATCCAGTGATCTGCCTATGAATTGTCATGAGTCAGGCAGGTTAATCTAACACAGGCATGCGTTGCCTTTCTTAGAAATATTCCTTGTGTTTTGAGATACGCCTTCCAGGTCCTTATGCCAAATAACTGGATTCTCTTATTTGTCTTGATGTTTTTTTCTAACCTCTTTGAAAAAGGGGGCTTTGACAGAGCAAACAAAGGTGCTGACTACAAAAGCAGATGCTCCTAGCAGTGTTTTTCTGTGTGTTCTAGGAGAGGTGTTGCATTGAAAAAAACAGGTCTTCGTCTGGCAAAACTTTAGTACTTGCATCTCCATCTTCCTGTTTTCTCCTCTTTTCTGAGTGTGCTGAAAACTCAGCACGTCACCAACAATCTTTGGAGCCTTTTGAAGAACACAAACTGTCACTTTGTGAGAAAGATGCATTGTGCTGCTTGAGTTTTTCTTGAACCTCTTGCTATTTAGGCAACCAAGGCTGTGCGAGGACTTCTAAGTGGATGTAGTAAGAAAGAGTTTGGGCTTTAAAAGCTGCCCAAAGAACAGCCTTGTTAGCTTCTGAACAGCACAGCCAGAGGGAAAATCACCAAGCCAGGATGAGCAGAAGCAGTAGTCTCATTTTGCAGTTATACACAAGGAAAAACTGAAGTCATGCCTGATGAAGTGCCTCCAAAACACTTGCAGTATCAGGCAACCAGTATTTGGTTCTCATTGCAAGCAAAGCTCAGTGCTAAAGCCAGCTGAAAGCAATTCACTTCTCATTGGAAGAATAGTTTCTTCCTTTTAATCAACTCTGTTTTAAATGATTTCCTTTTATAGAGCCTTAAATAGTCATTTTGGTTTGTCCTTCAGGCAGCCAGCATTCGCTCACGAAGAATGGCGTGGGACTGCAGACTTTAAAAGGACAAACAATAGTCTGGCAAACAGAAATGCTTCAATGGCATCTTGTTTTTATACAGAGCCTGCAACTCCCAAGGGCTGCAAAGGAATAAAGAAAAAGAACAGCCTCTACCTGATGCAGCAGCTATGAGGAGCAATAACTAACTGCTTGAATCTGCTCTCATCTGGGAAATTGGGGGGCAGGGGGGAATAGCAGATAAGGCCACAGCAGGGGGCACCCAGTCTCCCCTGCAGTAGGAAGGAACTGGAGTTGGTGGCTTTGTCCTGCCTCGATGGTGAGATTTGGCGGAGAGTGAGAATGGGTCCATCTTAACTAAAGCATGTTTTTTCACACCTACCTGTAAAGTAAATCTTTGTACATATAATGGTTCAGCAATCTGAAGGCCAGAGATGGATTTGATACCCTGTGAATTGCTCAGCTATTCAACAAATCCTGGGAAAAAAACTAAGACTCTACAAACTGACTCTGAAAGCAGAGCTATCATAAGTGCATTGCAAGATGCAAGATACTTAAAGCAGATGCACGGAAGGGACCATGCCATGAGTTAGTGCGAGTTAAGAGTGAACGTAGTGTTGCAGTCTTTGCTTTCCCTGATCGCATTTAACCCAGTTTGGAGTAAAGGCCAAAATTCCTGGGTTTTTATACTCTTTTCCCATTCCCAGTATTTCATGCTCTATTTCAGCTTAGAGAGGTGCAAGGCTTCAGCTTCCTGTGTTATCAGAACACCTCTTTATTCTTCTTAACAAGTTTATGAAAACATCTCCATTGATATGAGGCCTTAAATAAAAGGGTGTCCTGGTTTTGGCTGGGATAGAGTTAATTGTCTTCCTAGTAGCTGATATAGTGCTATGTTTTGGATTCAGTATGAGAAGAATGTTGATAACACACTGATGTTTTCAGTTGTTACTAAGTAGGGTTTATAATAAGTCAAGGATTTTTCAGCTTCTCATGCCCAGCCAGCAAGAAGGCTGGAGGGGCACAAGGACTTGGGAGGGGATGCAACCAGGACAGCTGACCCAAACTGGCCGAAGGAGCATTCCATACCATGTGACGTCATGGCCAGTGTATAAACTGGGGGGAGTTGGCCTGGGAGGGATCGCTGCTTGGGAACTAACTGGGCATCAGTCGGTGAGTGGTGAGCAATTGCATTGTGCATCACTTGTTTTGTATATTCCAATCCTTTTATTACTATTGTCATTTTGTTATTGTTATTATTATCATTATTAGTTTCTTCCTTTCTGTTCTATTAAACTGTTCTTATCTCAACCGACAAGTTTTACCTTGTTCCTTCTGATTCTCTCCCCCATCCCACTGGGTGGGGGGAAATGGGTGAGCGGCTGTGTGGTGCTTAGTTGCTGGCTGGGGTTAAACCACGAGTGAGGGGAAAAAAAAAAACCTTTTATATTTGAGACCCAATGTCCCTTTGTTCTGTTTGAGGTCTAGCTTTCAAAGCATTTCCGTATATTTGGATAGCACAGCATTGTACATGGGATTACAGAGAACTGCCAGAGCTACTCATGTCTTCTCTCCCACCTCTCACATATGACAGCTCAACTCTATTGATGTTCTTGCTGACTGGGTTTTGGGTCCTAAGGCCCTGTTCGCTTAGTTGCAGGCTTGAATTTCCTTGTAGCTCTCTCATCTGAGCTAATGAAGTCAGTGCAGGCACGAGGCATTCTTGATTTAGACAGAATTGAATGTGAAGTGGATTTTCACACTTCAGGGCATAAACCAGCTCCTACCTCATGGGATTAGAAACCACAGTCTCCCGTGGACAGGTTACTCCACAACTGTCCGCCGCGTGTTTCTTCTGCAACAGGTGATGTTGGCTGCTGTCTGAGACAGATGGAAAACTAGAAGGACCGTGACCTGACCTGGTAAGGTAAATGTGCACTTTGTGTGTGCTGAATGGCCTCTGGATAGGGATTGCTTTGCTTTTTCCAAAGCGATTGTGGAGTTTTGTGAATGACTGCAATGGCAGAAAGGCCCTGCCTTGCGCTGCAGGCTGCCATTTACAGCTGAGCAAAGTGATACCAAAATGGCACAGCAGCATTTAGCCTTCAGTTTGCTCCACTGTAAATCACGCTGCATGATGCCAGCCATGGTCAGGGATTTATAGATTCGGAGCTAATTTTTGTAGAAGCTGTGGAATATAATAGTAATTCTGTACTTTCTAGGAAGCCCTAGACCACAAGACATTTCTGTAGATGCAAATTCTATACTAGGGCTGTAAGCCTTCTTCAATGGTTATTTTCTGTTTGACAGGATTCTTCATTAGTGGAGGGATGAAGCACACAGCAGGGTTTCTGCTCTCACTTGTAATTAATCCTGGGAAGAGGAAGCAGGACTCTTCCTGCTGCAAGAGAGTTTGACACTCTTGTCCAGGGAATAATTTGCCAAGCTCTCTGGAACAGGTCAAAAATCAGAGTGGGTGAGCAGTCCTTCCAGAATGGATCCTGTGTAGAGCTGTGCATTGAACTTTATCCAACTGAAACCTGTTCATCTGTCTCTGCACGAATCTCTTCTTGCTGTTGACACTCCTCCCCCACAGACTGTTGCAGGTCTAATCCCACCAGCTCTCATTTTACACCAGTTGTTTTGGTTTATACACAGGCAGGTGAAAGCTGGTGCAGGTCTTCTGAAGAACAGCACAGGAATTCATCACCTCATGCCAAGGTCTAATGGCATCCCTGTGGACCAGGATGTAGTGGAGCCATGCTCTTCCCTTTGGTGGTAGGGACAGATTATGTCCTTTCACTATTCAGATCGTGCCCAGCTTTGAACAGTGAGGGCAAGAGAAGGCCAACCCCAACACAGTCCTGAGCCATGAGACTTGCAAAGCTCCATAGAGTTGGCCTCGGTGCGCTGCTGGGCACAGGTGGAAAAGCCATGAATTTGTGGGGGCTGCAGTGTACACACCTGGTAATGAATGTAGAATTGTCTTTCATTTGTTTACTTTGGCCTTTTGATCTCCACAACAGGTTGCATTAATTTTTTCTTTAATTGGCACATCTGTTCCCTTGGCCTTGGATTGTTGCCTTGGAGATGCACAAGAGACCTTCAGAGAACTGCTTATTACAGCAGCAGGTGTGCATAACGCTGACCTGGACAAGCCTGCATGAATCACCTGCAAATGGTGTAGGTTGTAGGTGGCTGCATGAATCATTGAAAGTGAGGGGATCCCACATTGCCTGATCTCCCAAAGGGCAACATTAATGCCTTTGGGTGCTGCTTGTTACTGTGCATCAACAGCATATAGTACAAGATGGTTCAGTCTCCTCTTCCTCCTCAGCTGACATGGGCTGTGAAACAGCATGGTGCTGCAGAGTAGGGTGGCTGAATGTGAGAAGCTGCAGCCCAAATCAGAGGCACTCTTTGGAAATCTGGCTCACCTGTAGCTTCTCACATGGAGGACAGTGAGGTTTGTATGGGCAGGGAGCAAGTTAGAAGAGCTATTTGTATTTGTGTGTGTGTGTGCTTGCGTGTACTTGTCTGACCGATGGAGAAAGAAAAAACCAAACACACCAGACTAATGCCCCAGCTGCCCCGTGAGTTGTTGTGAGTGGGAGTTTGCTAATGTGAGGAAGGAGGGTGGGCTCCTCTGTGCGAGAGGCTATAAGGAGAGAAGTGGAGGGCATTGGCCTGCTGTCTCTAGACAGAAAAAACCTGCTGCAGGAAAGATGAGACGAGACGCCAAAGGGGCAGGAGTAGAGTATAATACTTTGATACCCAGAAAAGGAGAGGATCTGACAACCAGATGATGGTTTTCAGCAGTGCTGGTGTGTCTCTTGGTAGCTCAGTGCCTGGCAACTTCGATAGCAGCGCAGATCAACTGTAGGAACATCCCATATGGTCCAGAAAGCTGTTCATGCATTTCCTCCCTCTGCATTACTCTTGATGACTGTTTGAGATCAGACACATCTCTCATGAGCAGCGATCCAGGTGCCAGGCCTTATGCTGTTCATGTAGCCTGGGGAGAGGTGGGGACCGTTCCTCCTGAGGCATTGCCTGCACCAGGAAAACGTGCTGCAAAATCTCTCTAAAGCCACCTTCCCTTCATGGGCAAGGACGTGCAGGGTGACAGCACATGGCTGGTGACCCATGAATAAGCTAGAGTGCACTTGCAAGAGGCCAGCAAATGCCCAGGTGCTTGTCCCACATGTATATTATACACGTACACAGACACATGTATATTATACACGTACACAGACACATGTATATATGCGTGTGTGTGCCATTTTTGCAAACTGCTGGACAGTCCGTAAGAAATAAATGCATGCATACATACCTGCAGTCTGGCCTTTTATCGCAAAATGTCACCCTGATAGACAGCCATGTGAGTTTGTTACAGGGAAGGAGAATGAAAGAGAGAATGGTCTGCCCTTGTGTGCAAAGAGACCGCATCTACGAGCTACAAAAGATCCCCTGGGCAGAGGAACTTCACTTCATTGCAACTTCTACAACAGTATCTTTAGGGCCAGCTTCTGGCCAGGAACGCTGCTCGCATCATGTCGACCTGAAGCTCTTTTCGGCCCGAGCAGGGACTGTGTTTGCCTCGTGAGGCTACTTGTATTTTATGGCTGGGTAGAGTTTTTTGGGCTGGGAGAGTTTGCCTTGCTCTACTGCATTCATTTCCATCATCATTAATGAGAGAACAAAATTAATATGTATTTCTGGACTGAAGTCCTTCCAAGGTGCAGCTCTTCTCGGTTGCCTTTGAACCTGCTGCCCACGAAGCCGGCTCAGCAGCAGGCTGACTTCGTGATTATTTTCCAGCCCTGCTCCTGCCGGACAGAAATCCCCTTGGCCCCGTCACTGACCCGTGGCCCTAACCGGGGTCCCCACAGCGAGGAAGCAAAAACTTGAGGGAAAAGCCTCCCGGAGTGTCCCCGACGCGGGTGGTTCGAGCTGGGCTGGCTGTAAGGGGGATGAACCCTACAGCGACGAGCTCGGCGTCTCCCTCAGCACCGTGGGGTGCCCCCCGCTCCTCCCGCTGCCTCCACCTCAGCCCGCCCTGATGGCTCTGAGGGAAGATCTCCCTCACGGCCCTCGGGGCCGGCCGGGCGCCTGCTCCGGGTTTGCGGGGTGGAGAAGAGGGGTCGGGTCCGGAGGCAGCCGCCATGACCGCGGCTCTGCCCCTTTCGCCTGCCCTCACCCCTCAGCATCCTCCCGCCTCTTCTCCCCCCCCCCCGCCTCCATCTTGGGCCGCCCCTGCGGCGCCGGCGGGGCCCTGCAGGGGGAGCTGTGCGGAGGGCGGCGGCAGGCGGCGGCGCGGCGCCCTCCCGCGCGGGATTGACAGGCCGGGCCGGGGGAGGAGGGGGAGGAGGAGGGAGCGGCAGCGAGAGCCCGTATCGCCCCGCATCCCGCCGCCGCCGCCGCGCAATCCGCCGCCATCCGCCGCGCCCCTCGCCCATCGTCCCTCCGCACCCGGCTCCCCAGGCATTCCCGGCTCCCCGCCACCACCACAGGTGGGTATCGGGGGCCGGCGGCGGCGGCGGCCGCGGATATTTGGGGCGGTGAGTGGGGCCCGGGGGGGGGGGGGGGGAAGGAGGAGGAAGGGGAGGGAGAGGGAAGGTGGGACGAGGCAGCCCTAAAATGGAGCCGGAGCCAGCGGCTGCCTGCGGCTGCGGCACCCCGCGGCCTCCCGCCTCGGCCCGGCGCGGGGGAGGAGGCGGTGCAGCCCTGGCGGGTCCCCCGAGCCGGGGAGGGGGGGGGTCTGGCGGCGGGGGCGAGCCCCCCATTTCGGGGCTGTTGTAGCCGCCTGTGTTTATTGTGCGACACCCCCCCACCCCCCCCCGCTCCCCTCCGCCGCGGGGATGGAGGCACCAGGGGCAGCCGCGGGGCCTGGCCCGGCCGTTCCCGGCCCCATCCCCGCTGAGGGCCGCGGTGAGGCCCGGGGAAAGCGGGGGGGGGGGGGCTGGCGGGGACCGCCTGGGCTTAGGGCCCGTTGTCCGGGCTCCTGCCCCCGGGCCGGGGGAGGCCTGCTGCGGCGGGGGGGGGGGTCCCTGTGTGCGGCGGGGCTGGAGCTCCCCCCCCCCCCCCCCCCCCACTCCGCCGCCGCCCCGCTCCCCGGAGGGGTGCAGCAGGGGTTGGGGGCGAGGGAAAGCGAGGGCTGGGGAGAGGGGGGAGCTCCCCGCTGCAAAGGCAGGTTGTTTTTCTTCATCGTCTGGAGTGTGACACAAAGATATTTTTGTCGCGCCGTGTGTGTGTGTCTCAGCAAAACAAGGAGGGGTGTGTGTGTGTGTGTGTGTGTGTGTGCGCATCCAGAAGGCTCGGTCGGTTTGTTGTTGTGCGGGAGCCTACAAAAGGGTGGCTGAGGCCGAAAGCTGAAATGCGGCTTGGGGCGGGGGGTGTGTGGGGCAGCTGCTGAGCGTGGGGGAACAAGGATGGAGTTTGTGCGCTTTGGTGCTGGGCGAGCTTGTTGGGTAGGTTTAAAAAGATGTTGGGGGTTTTTTTTTTGTTGTTTGTTTGTTTAGGAAGCAGTTTTTCATCTCTGTGTGTGAGCAGATGTGCTGCAAGCTGGGGAAACCCTAATGCGGGTCCTGGGACACGTGTGCTGTGCATCTTCACCGGGGGGTGGTTTGCTTAGTAGTGTTGGTTGTGAACTATGAAGGTTTTTTTCGTTAAGGTGGTTGCGAACAACCCCTTGATCCCCAAAGTCAAAGCTGTCGCAAGGGGTTTGAATGAGCTGGGAGTTGTGGGTTTTGTTAGGAAAGTTGTTTTGTTTTGTTTCTGTCTTCTGAATATGCAAAAGGCGAGATACTCTTCTGAGTATCAACTTATCAAATGTTTGTATATTGATGTTACTGATGTTGGGGGTGATAACATATAATGAACATAAATGTTTAGGACTTTAGTAATTTTGTTTCTTTCTAGGAACAGGTATTAAGTCTAAGCACATTGCAGTGTCTACATCATCTGCTGTAGTCTGCTTAGGGGGAGGGCATCCTGCCGCTTCCAGGACTGAATCAAGGTTTATAGTGGAAGTTTTGTTTGTGTTAAGCCTTGTCTTGCAGATGCACATGGGGCCTCCACTGGCCTGGGCTCTTTCATGATGTGTAATAGCTGGTCCCTGCCTTGGAGAGCCCAAGTTTGCAGAATCAGCTCCTGACGAGTAGATCTCTTGGATACGAACTGCATTTTCCATGTTCAGTTGGCACTGGGGTAGTTAAACCCCAGTGTCCTAAAAGCTGGTGTTCTGGGCCAGGGACTGAGAAGTAAAGTCACCTGGAAGAGGTAGGGAGGAGGGAGTCTGAGACCATATTCTGAAACTGGAATTTAAAGAGGGGATGGAAAGTGATGGTTTCAGAATGATTTCTGTCTGAAAAGTTGAAGTAGCTCCCTGCATTTTTCACTCCAAATGAAGTATTGTAAATGGGCTTGGGTTTTCTTAGGAGCACATCTGGGGTCCCCGAGAACTTTGTGGGTTCATCATGGGCAATGCTACTTCTTTCAGGACTGTGGCCTAAAAGGTTCTTCCTAGTTAGCAGAGTCTATTTTTGGGGTATGATAAACAAGACCTTTCCCATATGACCTCTTTGAAATGGTCTACTATTTTTCATGTTAAAAAGTTCAGATTAAAAATCATGCTGAGACAAATCACACATACTGTTTGAGATTGCTGTGTTTGTTTTTTGTTGGTGTGTGGTTTTTTTTTTTAATTACATGTTTTCTCAAGCCAGTATGAGTACATCTGCTGTTAGCTGTATTTTGGTTTTGTGCTTAAAAAAAAAGCATGTACATTTGATATGTACATTGAATATAACTTGGTTCCTTTTTTTTATTTGTTGGTTGGGTTTGCTTTCTGCATGGCTTGAGTAGGCTAGATGTCACACATTTTAGGATGCTTTCAGCAGTCTTCACTGATAAAATATATTTCTACATGACTTGAGCAGATACCTTTCCTTTAAAAAAAACCCCAAGTAATAAATAAACCACAAGTTTTATATAGGTTTCCGAAGTTGTCATTATATAGTGCCATGGTGCCTTGTTTTTTCTAAATTTGGAGAATTTTTATTGGGTTTTACAGTGCATTTTTGGATGAACCGTGGGCTTTTTCTTTTTTTTTTTTTTTTTTTGGTGTGTGCATGAGAGCTTAAAAGTGAAACTCAGCCAACTGGCTGAAGCTGGAAAAGTAAGTAAATAGTCCATACAAATGCTGGAAAGGAGATGCAGGGTTTAAAAGTATTTTAGTTTTAATAAATGTGACTAATGCTCCTAAAGAATTTTTATTAAAATGATTTAACTTTATAGTGACATTTTAATAAAGCCTTTTATTAAAGCTTTGTGTAAAACCTAACTTCAAAGGCTAATTTACTTGAACAACCTCCTTCTAAAAGTAAGGGTGGCATTAGAGTCCGTATTTGTCTTAATGCCTGACGCAGCGTGCCGTGGTATCTGATTGTGTGGTGGTATAAGGACAAACAATCCTCTGTCCTCGTGTGTGTGGCACTGATGCTTTTGCATAGGACCCAATTCCTGCACTGCATCTTCCTTGTCCTGCAGGGTATCGCATCTGAGGTGCAGCTGGCAAAAATCAGGACCATGGTTTAGGCATGTCTGGTAGTCCCTCCAGTTTGCCTGAGCTGTACAGTACAGAGCATGTTAGATTACCCATTACAGAACTACCTGCCTATTTAAGATTCAAAAGTGTTGGTTGCTCAAGGCCTTCATTGTACTTACCTGAGTAATTGAAAGTATTTAAGGGCGAGCCAGGCTAACTTTTAAGTGCTGCTGCATTGAAAATAATAGTAAGCCGTTTTATTTTTCTTTGATGATGATAGTCTGCACAAAGCGATTTTGCTATAGTGGCGTTTCCACTTGTAATTGTGTATTTTCTTGTTATAGGAATAGAAGCAATATGAACAGGAGAAACTTACTGAATACAGGATGGTAACTTTAGGGGAGGGAGGGAGAGGGTTTATTCCAAGGGCTGGGCCTCTTTGGTCATCCCTGCTTCTCTTTACTAGATTCCTCATTTATTCTGTAACTTGGCAATGGGCATGTTGTCTCAGTATTAGGCCTTGCTCTTCAGCTAATCATGCCTTGTAAGTGGGTTTTGTTTTCCATGTGGCACTTACTCATTCTCCTAATAGGTCAATAATTTCACAGCTCCTTATCACTAGTTTGTCATTTGGAACAGAAGAAATACAACTGTGAGTCTGTGGGGTATCAGACAATGAGGTGAAAGCACAGTGAACAGGTAAAGGCTGGGGAGTTACAGCTCTTTCCTTTGCAGAACATCTTCTAACTGCTGAAATTAAGTGACTTTGTTATGAAAGTTGTGACAGCATGCTCCTGGAAAGCACCTTCTGAAGGGGGTTTTGCAGATACATCCAAAATCCATCTGGTTTGGTTAAAGAGTTGTTCTTTCACACAGGAGGAAAAAATGAGGCTAAAGTGGGAGATTGTATTATAATGTTAAGCCTCACTGAAGTGTAGCTTGGGCTCGTTTTCAGTTAGTAACTTGTACTGGTATTCAGGATGTCTTCTGTGTGCATATGTGCTTCCTGTGCAGAATTAACTGAGAAGTTGCAGCTTACGAGCCCGTTATTTCAGAGCAAAGCTGTTTGGATGTGTATAGCTGTAAATCCTGATCTCTTTTCTTTTTTTTTTTGGTCTGGGAGCATTGGGACCATAATTGAAGTGGACTGGAGGCTAGTCTAGTAGCCCAGAGTTGTTCTTATTTACCTGTGGCATTGATTGGTTGTGAAGCTGCTTGACTCTCAGTGCTGTGGGGTCTATGGGGACAGAAGGTGGTTTTGAGGTGTTAAAAGGTGTATGTGCAGTTTTGCAGGGGGTTGTTGTGCTTACAACAGTGTCTGTATTTTGCTTCTGAACACTTAAATTTTCAGGGAAGTGCTGGTAAACTGGAAGGGGCAAGAGAGCTTACTCTTTAAGAGACTAGGGGTATTAATTTGTACAGACGGGTGAAAACAATCATACCTTGAGTGAAAGGGAAGAGGTAATGGCCAGATTTGAAACATGCAAAAGTGAAAGAGGAGGTGAAGGTGAGCCAGGCTCAAGTGCGAAGAAATACAGGAAAAATGCCAGGAAGAAAGCAAGGACTTGCTAACAGCACCCTAGGGTCTGGCCAAGAGGACAACTCTGTTGGACTGTAGTACTTCAAATGTCCACAGGGCTTCAATTAGCTGTTGGGAGCATCATCAATAGCCTTTGGATTTCAGGTGAATAGCACTTAAGAGGAGTAAACTGTATAGTATTTGCAGAGTTAGCACCCTGATGGAAGAGATTTGCTGGAGGAATCCTTCCTGGGTAGCCGTTGAGACATCTTGGACAGGAGTTGTAGTGATGGTGCTGCAAGGAGTGACTAGAGACAGGTTTGAAGAGCTTGCATTGGGACTTTGCCTCCCCCAGGCACTTCTTGTGTGGGAATATAGTAAATTTTTTGGAAGAGTTTTGCTGTGGGGTAGGTTCTTCAGCTATTCCTACCTGTATGTGGGCTGGGAGCCCATACAAAAGCCTTGAGTGCTCTTGTTCAGAGTATGGAGTGGGCTGTGAAGCAGGCAGAGTAGGGACATGCTCAAGAAATGCTTCTTCATGGCTGGAATAGTATCAAGTATGGTTTTATCTTGTTTCTGAAATAACCAAAGAATCAAGCTCCCACCTAGCAATTGAAACTTCACGAACCGTCATTTAGGAGCAGACTCACGAGATCTGAGTGTTATTACGGTGTTAGTGTTCTGCATCTGAGCAAAATGTCGCCTTTAGTGATGCCTGTGATCCTGTTGCAGTGAAAGCAGTGTATGGGGTGGTTCATTTAGGAGGTGTTCGCAGTGTTCCCCATCCCAGTACGCAGACCTGCTCCTTCAGAACTCCTCTGGAGCAGGGCTTCATTCTGTTGCCAGCCCCACAGCGTTAGGAAGGCAGTGTGATTCAGAGGGTGGTTTCCAGCCCCAGAAAGTGGGAGATGAAGGGTCTGTTTCTTGCTCTGCCACTCAGCATAGCTGCAGAGTTCTGCGGTGTCATTTTCCTATTTGGAAAGTAGAAGTGGTGACGCTTACACACCTTGTCAGTTATGCACTGCAAATATCTATGTACATTAAAGCATCGGTGAAATGTTTTCACTTCCTGTCTGGTTCGGGGTAGTCCAGATGTCCTGTACATAGTCTGAGTTGCTTAGCTCTCCAGGAAACCTAAAGCTACCTAAAGATACCTAAAGCTCCTTTCTTCGGAGTACTGAATCACACCGCATGTAGTGTGGTTTCTTGCCAGTTTGTACCTGTGTCCTTTTCCCATCAGATTCTTGTTAGCTCCCTTGGCGTTCATTTGTAGTGCAAATGGCTCCTATGAATAGGCTTCCTGTAAGAAGAATTGCTGTGCAATGCTGCATTGCCCTAGTGTTGTTAAAATGGGGGAACCTGGAGGAATACTTCCTTGGAAGCTTCAACATCTGCAGTGTTTATGAACTGCAGGCTTGTCTGAACTGCTTGTAATCTTATTAATGGTTTGAACCGGCTGCATCAGTCTTGATGGCTGTGGGAAATCAGAACTCTGATAGAGAAAGATCTGTTCAGCTCTTGCCAGGGCAGCTTTGTACCCTGCAGTGTGTGTGTTGGTGCTGGCCTGTCTGGCTGTAAAGGTGCCTGCCAGAGGAGCTCCCATCAGCGCCTTGGGGAGGAACAGGACTTGAGGGATCTGCACAGCAGGGGTGTACAGGAACTTCTCCGTTGTGTGTGCAGTGAGAGATTGGCATTTACTGCCTGCTGATTGATATCATTGGGTTTCATCTCTAGTCTTTCTCTTCATAAAGATAACCTTTTGTGTATAACCTGAGTGGGAGCTGAGGCCCTGAAGTCAGCAGACAGCCTGAGAGTGTGGAGAGGTGTTACCAAAGCCCACATCTAGTAGAGAGGCTCATTGGCACAAGGTAAACACCCACCTCCCCGTTCCAGTGTGATCCTTCCTGAGACTGCAGAGAAAACATAGCTGCTTACTCAACAGCTGATGGCATTTGTGTGGAAAGAGCTGTATCTGTTCCTGAAAACAGAACTTTTAACCTAAAGACTGCCAGCTTTGCTCTGATTTCATCTCTTGGAGCTGTGACACCTCTGATTTCCTCTCTGCTTGTTGCTATAAAACCTATGTTCGCTGCTGAGAGATGGAACAAGTTGCTGAGCTTGGCACCAAGTGAAGGATTTGTGAAATGTTTGTGACTTGACTGGAAGAATTGCTCTGGTTGCTCCTCAGAATGCATCTGTTCTCTGGCAGCAGTGGATCACAGTCCTTCCACTTGTCCTTGCCCTGGCTGTGTAGGGCTCTCCAAGGTGAGCTACGTCTAAAGATTCGCAGGCTTACATTTGGGTTCTGGAGCTGGCAGCACAGGTGTTTCACCTATGCTGCTCTTGCTTTATCTCACTTGGGTTATAGGGATATCATTGCTGTGATGATTTTTCAAAGTCTGTGTGGCAGAAGTGTCAGGACTAAGGGAATTTTACAACCTTAAAATGCAGTGGTGTTCAATTTAGTTGTTGGTGATGGAAGAGTCTTTGCCTTGAGCTGTCAGTCCTAAGACCCAGTACAGTGGCCTGAGAACAGTTGGTGCTTGCGTGGGTGCCTCCTGCCCTCGTGGGCTCCTCTGGAGCAGTGGGCAGGATTTGGTCCGCTTTCTGTGCCAGTGAGCAGTCTCTTCCACTGGAAGAAGTTGTTCTAGACATGACGAGTGCTGTTGCAATGCATTCACTACTTGTTTGGCTCTCTACAACCTACGCCTTTGATCAAGAGCTGCATTTTCTTTGAGGGTCTTGGCAGTGCAGGTTTGGGTGGCTGGGGCAGAAGCCTGAGCTCTGGGACTTACAACACTGCCTACGGTGTTACTTGAGCAAACTGTTTCTCTGCCTTGGTTACACAGCCTGTAAAATAGGATTGATAGTACCAGCCCTGCTACCCATCAGGAGATCCCTACTAGCTACTTGCAGCCTGTTATTGTTACTCAGATACCTAAATGCCCAGTTTACCTTACAGTTCAGCTGAATGTTGCCAGGAGCTTTCTGAACAAGTTTTGCCAACAGAGCATTATGCCAGGGATTTGTTTTGTATTTGGATTTAAATTGCATGCTCGTGATCAGCCTCCTTGCTTTGGCGTTGAGGGAACAGGATGTTGTATCTGTGTATTCTCCCTGGACATTCAGATCTCAGAGGAACGCGAGCAGGGCAGAGTGGAAGGCAGAATCGCTTTGGAGGCTGTAGGTAGTGTGCTTCAGCTCTGGGCCTTGGTTGTGGAGGAGCCAGAGCATAAGTACAACTCTAAGGGTAAAGATTTGCACTTGAATATGAACGCTCCTTTGTGCAGGCAGCTCGTGGGGATCACTAGGTCACTTCCCTTTCCTCTTGTACTGGAGTGATTGGGGTCTGGATTTGTTGAGGCCACAGGTAGTTCTTGCTGAACTGAGCTGCTCTGTCCTCTGTGGGTTTTGCCTCTGAAATGTGAAACAGCAAAGAAATATGCTCCTTTATTTCTGTTGTCTCTTGCTGCGGAAGTGTCTACAGGAGGTCATGGCTTCTGAGCCTGGTGAGGTTCATAGATAGGTGCATCAGAGTCAATTCATGCTGGATCTTGTCTCATTTAACACCTTTATGGCCTGGATGAGAGGGCAACAAGTGTGATGTTGGTAGTTGGTGTTTCCAGGTTGCTCCATGTGAGATACCTTGCTGCCTCCCTGCAGTAATCAGCTCTTGATTCTGAGGGGTATGAAAGCCCTGCAGCACTTCCTCTTGGGTTAGAGATACAGTTATTCCTTCCTGACAAGCTGACGCCAATGGGTCAGTTCCTTCTTTATGGCATGATGGGGCAGATGGGCAGAAAACTGGCTCTGTTTCTCTGGAGGGCTGTTGTAGTGCATTGGGTTTGTGTGGCATGGTTTTGGTAGCAGGGGTGGCTACAGGGGTGGCTTCTGTGAGAAGCTGCTAGAAGCTTCCCCCGTGTCCGACAGAGCCAATGCCAGCCGGCTCCAAGATGGACCCACTGCTGGCCAAGGCCAAGCCAATCAGCAACAGTGGTAGCGCCTCTGGGATAACATATTTAAGAAGGGAAAAAAGTTGCTGAGAACAGAAACTGCAGCTGGAGAGAGGAGTGAGAACATGTAAGAGAAACGACCCTGCAGACACCAAGGTCAGTGAAGAAGGAGGGGGAGGAGGTGCTCTAGGCACCAGAGCAGAGATTCCCCTGCAGCCTGTGGGGAAGACCACGGTGAGGCAGGCTGTTCCCCTGCAGCCTGTGGAGGACCCCACGTCGGAGCAGGTGGATGCCTGAAGGAGGCTGTGACCCCATGGGAAGCCGATGCTGGAGGAGGCTCCTGGCAGGACCTGTGGACCCATGGAGGGAGGAGCCCATGGCGGAGCAAGTTTGCTGGCAGGACGTGTGACCCCGCGGGGGACCCACGCTGGAGCAGTGTGCTCCTGAAGGACTGCGTGCTGTGGAAGGGACCCGCGCTGGAGCAGTTCATGAAGAACTGCAGCCCATGGGAGGGACTCACGTTGCAGAAGTTCATGGAGAACTGTCTCTAGTGGGAGGGACCCCACGCTGGAGCAGGGGAAGAGTGAGGAGTCCTCCCACTGAGGAGGAAGGAGTGGCAGAGGCAATGTGTGATGAACTGACCGCAAACCCCATTCCCTGTCCCCCTGTGCTGCTGTGGCGGGGGGTAGGTAGAGAATTTGGGAGTGAAGCTGTGCTCGGGAAGAAGGGAGGGGTGGGGGGAAGGTGTTTTAAGATTTGGTTTTATTTCTCACTACCGTACTCTGGTTTGGTTGGTAATAAATTGTTAATTTTTCTCAAGTTGAATCTGCTTTGCCTGTGATGGTAATTAGTGAGTGATCTGTCCCTGTCCTTATCTCGACTTGAGCCTTTCTTTATATTTTCTCTCCACTGTCCAGTTGAGGAGGGTGAGTTACAGAGCAGCTTTGGTGGGCACCTGGCACCCAGCCAGGGTCAACCCACCACATGTAGACAGACACTCCTGTCAAGGAAAGAATTAACTGCACACCTTGGGTTTTCTGCTGCTTGGAAAGGAGGGGGAGTTTTGTGAGCACAGGCTCTTGCAAGTACTTTCTGTGGGCTGTGAACCAGCTTTCTGACTGGATTTTTTTTGCTCTGTGCCATAGTCTTGCATCCTCAGGATGAAGTATTTCTTATCTTTGTCTGCATCCTCAATTACTGGAGGTCAGGGCTCCTTTCCAGGGTGTGGCATTGTCTGTCCAGCCCTTACAGAAAGGACCACAGAATTTGTTAATGTGTTTGTGTACATACAGTTGAGGTCTTCTCCAGACTCCAGTCTGCTTTATCTGTTTTACAGTAAGTTACAAATCCACCCTTTCTGGCTGCCTTTGCCTGCCTGCCTTCCCAGCATTGGGAAAGCTGTTTAGCAGAGGAGTGAGGCTTCTGTATTTTACAGGCCAAACCTGAGATCAGAAAGATCTGTTTTCTCTAGAACTGTGCAGTGATTCAGTAACAGTAGTTGTGATTCCCAACCTGTTGGTACGTTTATAAGAGGGGGCAGCAGGTGAGCTTGGTGAAGACAGAGTTGAGAAAATGAGGTCAGGTCATCTTACAGGACGTGCCCTTTATTCCCCCCTGTTGTCATGTTTTATCTTTGCCTGTAGAGCTCCACTCCACAGAGTTAATGATAGATACGCTGTCCAGAAGACACTGCCTCTCCTTCTCACCTTCTTGCTGCATGTCTCAAATCCAGGGTGGCTTGGCTTAGAGAGGCCTGATGATGGGGCTGGCCAGTGGGCAAGTCTTCTGGCAGACAGCCTCCAACAGTATTACTCAGCTAACAGCATACCTCTGCAATAAATCATGGGAGATGTGATCCTGGTCTCCCATTCCCTGTCTTTACAGGGAGACAAGGTTCATGGGAGATGCAGAGAGAAGCTGGAATTGTGCAGAATTAAAAGAACTGGTACTGCCAAATAGACCTATTCAGCTAAGCAAGGAGGGTCCCTCCTTATGAATCAGGAGCTGTCTTTGCTACGGGGTGTCTACCTTTTCTCTGCACTGCAGACTGCTAACTTGCTTCTCCCTGTTTGGCAGGATTTGGTGCCACATTCAGGGTCTTGGCAGGCCCTTTTTCAGGTGTACCAACAAATCTTGGCAGCTCCCTCTGGAAACAACGTGATAGAACAACAGCAAGCATTTTCTTGTGGCCTAGACTCTTGCTACAGCCTCTGCCTGCTGCACAGCTCTTCTGCATTGATCCTGTTGACTTTGTACTTGGATGCTGATATTCTCGTATTGCTCCCCTCCTTACTAAGCAGTCTCCTAGGAACCAAATGCTCATCTGGTCCCTTCCCCGCTAGGCTGATGGTCCCTGCCTGGCCCAAACAGGGCTTCTACAGGATGTAAGTGCATCTGGCACCGAGTCCCTAGGACAGCTGGTCACAGTTTCACCAGAGCTCTTCCAAGGGCAGCCAGTGGTGTCTTTCATCGCTGAGGCAGGTGGCGACTGTTTCACAAATAGGTGATTCTTTGGTGCGACATGTTCCAGGAGACCAGTAGTGGTGTCTCCCTGTTGACAGATAAATGTTTAGCAATGAGAAGTGCCAGCAAAATTGACCGTGTGTATTTAAAGAAAAGTGAACATCACTAATCTTCTGTAAAACTATACTATGTTTTTTAAAAGGTTTCACATTATCAGTAACATTAGAAACCACAATAGATCTCAGTTTAACATCAGCGCCAAACACGTCTCTTTTTTGAAAGTACAGTTCAGCTTTTGCAACCTGTGAGTTTCTGAACAATTTGTATAAAATTTCAGGTCAAAAATCTTCCTGCTTCTGGAGAAAAGCCTTTTCACTGTTAATCTCCATCCTGTTGCTTTGTTTTGTGTTTGTGACTGCTGCTGTGAAGTGAGCAAGGAGTGAAGGTCTGCAGCGGTCTCGGGTCCTTTGCCCGAGTGATTGTGCTCAGTGTAGAGCTCAGTGGTGTGCGAGTATCTGAAGTGATTCCTTCGTGTGTGTGTGTGTGTGTTACCTTTCATAAATCTGTTTGCCCTGCTCAATTAAGGCTGGCTAACTTCCAGGTATTCAAGCTCCATTGAAGTCTTGTGAATAAAACACCGGCAGCCCAGCCTCCTTCATACACAGATTTACAAAGAGCTTTGCAGACAATCCCGTTTGTCAGGAGTCTCTCCCTTTGGCTGTGTTTTCAGCTTGGGGGTTTCCAGTTGTTACCAGTGCCAGTAACTCAAGGTTTTCACATGGCTTTTTTTGCAGGACAGGCTCCCTGTGCTTGGTAGATCCCTGCTGTAGCTCCAAGACTTGCATGCCCTGGCACTTAAAATGTCACTGCTGCTCTCTGGATTAGAACATACCCCTTTAAAAGGCAGTTAGACGGGGTCAACACGCAAACATCAAGTCCAGGGAAACATGATGTGGACATGAAGACTCCTGTGTAGCGGAGCGCTCTGCCCAGGAGCTGATTCTGGTGCAGTTATTTGTACCTTGGGCTCTCAAATGTAACTGGTCATATTGCAGTGTTTTCTGATTCCTCTGAGACACTCAGTATTTTGTACTTTGGTGCTGTCCCTGGATATTACAGGAGGTGTTGCTAGTCCTGTGAACTAGAAGAGCTAAGCTCCATGCTAAAACCGATAGCGAACCTTCCCCCAAAGACTGCTATAAACCCAGAGAGAAACCTTGCAGAAATGCTGGTGGTGGGTTTTTGATTTCTCTATAACAGAGAATAATGCTTTCTTCAGGGTCAGCTATCGGACATGGTAACCCTGAGCACAGGCTAGAGGCTTTGCTGAGGCTGTCAGTTTTCAGTTTTCAGCATTGGCATGTGCCTTCTGGTTCTAGCTCTCCTAATAATAAGCTTGCAGGCTGGCAGTTCAATTCTTAATGAACTTGATTTTTATCAGAAATGGCTTTGCTCTGCAAGACTGGGAGGCCTTGATGATCCCTGCCTGGATCCCCTGCTTGACTGTGTGATGGGAAAATCATCCAGTGTCGTGACAGCCTTGGGAGTCCCTGTGGCCTCTCTGAAGTGCTGTGGGTGACCTGGGTGCCGAGTGATCCCTCTGGCCAGTAACACCCATGGACTGGTTCAGATCTGCAGCTGGCTGCTGTCAGGAGGGACAGGCAGCAGGGTCCTGCCTACGGGATGGCGCTGAGGGGCCTCAGTGCTGCTGCAGCCTCTTTGCACAGTGACTGTATGGAAAGTGCCTCACCTCTCCATGGACTTGTTTTCCCCTTTGGAGTGCACACATAACATACAAACAAAGCTGTGTTTCACGTTTTCAGCTTCAAAGCGTTGAAGGAGTTCAAAGAAAATTTCATTTATCCAGACAGCAGTTGTGGCTGTCCCAGAAAGTTTGACAAGGGGCTTTATCCCGATGTGTCCCCAGCTCCTCTGCTCTGAAGTGGTTGTTTATTCCTCCTGCACGCTTTTAATGATACAAGATGTAATCAAGAGGCAGCTGAGACCCAGTTACATAACTGGTTGTCAGGGTTTCTCTTTGGCAGCGTTACCCTGCATGCTGTTTGCATGCTGACTTTCAGGAACTTGGGGATTTTCTGTTAACCGGCTAACTCCTGAACCTGATGTGGTAGTTCTTTTTTTTTTTCTCTCTCTGATGCCTACTAATTGTGTTTGGTTTGAGTTTTCTAAACCTCAGAGTGGACTTTATTGCTTGGGATTGTGTGAGGTTGGTACAGGATTGACGTGGTCTGGATAAACCCCGAGCCACGCTCCCTCTGCAAGGCTCAATACACCTGTAAGAGCAGGTGGCTGTGCTCTTGCCAGCGTAGCTGAGGACTGGTGTGCAGCACCCTCTGCTCTTCCCTCTGGTCCGAGGCTCCCCACAACTCTGTCAGTTCAAACAGGTCATTGTTCTCAGTCCAGCTTCTACTTTCCTGCCAAGTCTGTGCTAATCAGTGTTTTTTTCTCCCTTTCTCTTTTATGTGTGTCCTACTAATAAAAATACAGTGGAAATGGGCAAGTGAGGGAGGAGCTATTGTTTTCTTTGGTGCATGGTGACCATCTGAGCAAAGATTGAATCAGGCTGGAGCCCAAGATCTGTTTGCTACTCTGCGGGAAAAGGTGCCTCAAGAGCGTGGGCCAGCCCTGTGGCCTCTGCAGGCCTTTGTGCTGCAGCCCCGTGTGGTGGTCCAGCAAAGGTGGCTGTGAGGGCCTCCTTGTGGAGCTCGGTGTTTTTCCTGAGCATCCTGTGGATGCTGTTACTGAGTGACAGAAAATGATTTTCTTCCTCTGTCCCTGATCATGCTGCTTGCTGCCTAGCATACAGAGTCCACAGCTTCTTGCTCCTGGCAGGCCTGGTTTAAATCCTGCAATGGAAGAATGAACGCTGCGTGGTGCCAGGTTTATTGGTCAGGAACTTGCCCCCTGGCAGCAGCCTTTAGATGAGCTTTACTCAGCTAGTTGCAGATCACGGTACAGTCTCAAACTGGCTGTATCCAACATGTTTGTGGTCTGTGCTTTATTTTGTACATAATGCGTGATGGACTAATCCTCTTAACTGGAAATCGTGTTTGATAAGGCCTTGCTGGTGGAAGTTGTAGCCTCTGGTCAGATACAGTTTCTTTCAAAGAGTGATTTCTGACTGCGTTTGAAACATGCTTTCGTCTGGATGAGTTTCAGAAAGGGTGAAGGGTGCGAAGGTCCAATATATATATATCATTTTGTTGCTCCGACACAGAGTTGCAACCCTAAGATGGACCTAGCAGATGGTATAATAAAACTGCCAGCAGTTTTAGGCTTGAAGTGGAAGCTTTACAACCAGAAATCTAGAAATCTAAATTATGTGTGAAAAGGTTAGATTGAGCTCCTAGATTTGAGAAAATTTAGAACAGAGAATTATGCTTGAAAAAATGAAAGAAAGGTCCATTGAAACTAAGCAAAGTTTCTTTTGTGACATCCAAGTGGACCTACAGTGTGTGCATTCCCCATGTTTCAGCTTTGTCCTAGGCTCCAAGAGCCAAAAAGTGAAAGTGAAGAGACTGCCTGCATGAAGGGTGTTAATCACAGATGTTGTGCCAGCAAAGGCTAGAGTGAAAAATTAACAAACCACATCCATTGTGAAAAGTATATTTATAGCTAAAAATGGTGTTGAAGGTGCCAGCAACAGAGAAATGTAATCTTTTTTTATAAAGTGTTTTCAGGATTTATTGTAGAACTGCTGAATTGTCAGGTTCAAGAGTCTGAACCTGTTTCATTTGAGCAGGTTTTTTTGGACTCCTTAACTCTCTCTCATGGACAGCAGATGGGAAAAGGGAATTTGAAGAAATAACTCTGTTGCCTTCAGGTGATGCTTTCAAAGCATTAATTGCTGGTACGAGTCATTAACTGTGGCCAGTGTGGAACCATAATCTTAAACATTACAAACCCAGCTACCAGTGCCTCATTAGGAAACCCAATGATAAATTCCAGTGTGGTATAAGATAACAGTGCTTTTCTGTCATTTATGTTTAGGAATCCTTGTGCATAGCTGCTTATTGTTAGACTTGTTCTTTTAAAACAAGGACTGTGTTGACGACCCTGTCTTGTACTCTCATACCTAAAGAAGCTCACCTCTTTCAGCACTGGAGTGGCAGAAAAAAAATCATGCTGTGAGAAGTGTGTTCCTGCAGTTCTTTTAATTCAGTTTATGAATCTGAAGTCCCACAAGCTTCTTGTGACTAGGAGGAGGGGGTTAAAACCTTGTAACGTAGTGTGTCTGCTCACTGAATATCTGCAGTTGTAGCAGTTGTGCATGTTTTAGTTTTACTTGTCTGTGGCTAAATAATCAGTTTGATGGCATTTCCCTGGTTCTCTTTCATTAAAAGGTAGATCGGGAGCGGCGCAGAGAAATTTCCTTACTAGATGACATTTCATCGCAATGTCCGATCGTTTGGGGCAAATAACCAAGGGAAAGGATGGGAAAAGCAAGTACTCGACTCTCAGCCTGTTTGATAAGTATAAAGGAAAGTCAATAGAAGCTATCAGAACTACAGGTAAGAAATGCCTTCAGAAAGCTCATTTTTGGTGTCTTTTCAAGAGTGTTGTTGCAGAGCTAATTCAGGTTGTTGGCCCTGTGGGTAGGATGCCCAGTGGGAAGCAGCTGGGTTGCAGAGCTGGTTTTGCTGCTGTCTAAGCCTGTGCTTCATTAGGACTTCAAGGAAAATGTCTGCGTTTCTTTGTGCTGCTGTTATTGTAGAGACACGGAGGAATTATGGCAAAACAGATGGTGGACTGTTGGCCCTTTTGTTTAGCCTGTGTCCTTGCTGCAAAGTGGTCAGGTTGCAAACTTGAGTGAAAGTCTTACCCAGGCCTTAGGCTGTAACAAGACAGGGCAGTTAAGCTGACTGAAGTGCCTTAAGTTGATCAGACCTTGCGTGAGGTGAGAGTTGAGGACTGAAGGCCTCTCGGAAGAACTTGAGTTAGTTTTGCAGTGGAGATGTGACCAAAAGTAGATGGTGGGGTCAAAAAAAATGGAAACATTGCCTGGACTGGCTCTGGATTTGGTGTGGGAGTAGAAAATCAAAGAAAATAAAATACCATCTTAATAAATGTGATCTGGTGGGTGGAGCTGGAAAATCTAGACCTCAGGACTCCTGGGTTAGATTACCAGTCTGTCTGCTAAGAGGTGGACTTGGATGGCCAATTTCCCCAAGCTGTGAAAGGGCGATGCTGCTGCTTCTTGGTGAAATGAAAGAGGAGTATCTGCACAGGTAGCTAAAAGACTCTGTGGGCATTTTCTGTTAGGGATAATTATTTCTCTCTCCCTCCCGACCCTTGTAGGAGGCTGCCTGTTAAAAAGCTGCTACAGCAGATGGCTGCTACACAGTGGTCATGTGGGAAATGTCCTGTATGTTGACATAGCAGCAGTGGTGCTGCTTGTCATACAGTTCTGTTGGGACTGCACCCAGCTACAGTATGGTAATTAAGGTTAGTTATCTAGCAGGATATAGCCCTCTATGACCTACCGTTGTTCCTTTCTCACTAGTTATTCCTAGACATGGCTTACAGAGTCTTGGGAAAGTTGCTGCTGCCCGGCGCATGCCACCTCCTGCAAACTTGCCTAGCTTGAAGTCTGAGAACAAAGGAAACGACCCCAACATCATTATAGTACCCAAGGACGGTACAGGATGGGCAAACAAGCAGGATCAGCCAGACCAAAAGAGGTAGGTAGAACTATTCTTTGCTAAGTTTTGTCAGGCAAGCAGCAGTAGTTGTGCACCGCTGTGCTGTGTGTTGGACCTTATAGTGATCAGTTCTGTTGTCCATGCCAGCGTAGAGCCAATGTTAGCTTGATCTTTTAGCAACTGCTATATTGCCAGAGTTGTTTGTCTGTCTTATTGCCTGTCTTCCCCTTTGATCTCACCTCTGCTGTCTCTTTTCAGTTCCAGTGCGACAGCTGCACAGCTGCAGGAGTCGCTGCCGCAGCAGGGTTTGCAGAAATCTGTCTCCAATTTACAGAAGCCGACACAGTCAATCAGTCAGGAGGTAGGTGCAAGTGGTCTCTGTGACTGCCACCCTGCTTCCCCTGTCCCCAGACAGCTTGAGGGTTTTCCTTAATTGTCTGTGTTGCCTTGTACAAGTAAGAATCAGCAGACTGCAATTTACAGAACAGCTCCTGTATAATCAATTCTTGTAGAAGTGACTGTCTTGACTCCCAAGTTACTGTGCTCAAGGAATGCTGTGCTGCAGTTAAAGTATAATTCTGTGCACGTTACCTCTGTACCTTTCAAGTGTGTGCAGAAAGTGCTGCTTCAATCTAGAAAGAATGTCTGGAATGTGGGATGGCTGGTTAGCACTTCTAAACTATTTTACTTTGGGTCTAATTCAAGTGTCGCTTGGTGACAACAGATCCAGCTCTTGCTCCCAGCCTGATGAGGCTTGATAAGAAGAGATCTGGTCATGTGGGAGAAGTAGCCAGTGTCAGGACCTGAAAAAGCTACTGGCAAGTAAGAAAGCTTCCCCAGAGAGCGCAGGGACCTGGCCTCTCTGTGCTACAGATCTCACGCTTTTAGTTTAAAAAAAATTCCCAGCCCTTGAGGTTCAGGGAAATCAAGACAGGAGTTGTGTTTTGAAGAGGAGAGTAGTGGTTAATGCATGAGAAAGTAGGGTAGCCTTCAAGCTGAGGTGTAGCATGGAACAAATCTAGAAGTTTGAGGGACCTTTTGGAAAAATGCAACAGAACAAAGGGAAAGCTTGATTAGAGGGAGGAAAACAAGAGGAATGGCTTGAGGAAATAGCTGGTGAAGATGAGCAGAGGAGAGAGGAGAGGCAGGGCAGAGGAGAGTATTTTTGCTGTAGCATCGTAGTGCACTGGAGTGGGGAGCAACTAACTTTAGCCCCAACAAGAAGCTGGGGAGACCTGTGGCATCCAGTGACATCTGGGTGATTTAGAGGTCTGAACCGTAGCAGGTGCCAGCCAAGAAATGAGAAACAGTCATGGGACTTCACTGATCTGTGGGCGTTGGGGTTTTTTTTGTGTTCTGTTTTGTTTTCAGAGTACAAATTCAGTGCCAGGTGGACCAAAGTCATGGGCACAGCTGAATGGAAAGCCAGCAGGACAAGAAGGTGGTGAGTATGATAAACAGGAATGGAGCTGGGTATGTGCCTGCTTCTCCCAGACCAGCATGAGATGGGGTGGACTCTGTTTCTTCCTGTCCTCCCTGTCTAGACTGGTGTGGAATGGGACACAGCTGTCTTGGTTACAGTGCTTTGAGGCCATATGAGTCTTGTTTTCAGTCTGTGTAGTGTTTTGGCTGGAGTGAGGCAACTGCATCTGTTCAGGTCTGCCAGCGCAGGAGAGAGCTTGAGCAGAATGTGCTCCATCGCCATCTTGAACCAGAATGATTCATGCACTTGGGAAGCAGCAGGGAGTTCTGGGAGGTGAAGGTTTTAAAGGAGAAGGGAAACGTTTGCCCCCCTCCCTTAAGCGTCTTCTGTGTAATAAAGGTGCAGAAAACAGACTGGAAGAAGGGAGGGATTGGTTTAGAAGAAAAGAAGAAAAGGACATTGGAGACTGGAAATGTAGGCATCTCCATGGCTAACAGCATCAGGAGCTTCACCTAATTAGGTGGTCAAAAGTGAGGCTGTAATGGTAATGCTCAGGGAGGCTGTACACAGCATCCATGGTCCAAGGGTATTAGTGTCAGTGGGTGGACGTGGCACTGAAGCTGTTGCAGGATGCACTTTTTACACCTTGGCTGAGGCCTTTCTATTAAGTCTCTCTGAGCAACTGTGTTGCTAATGGCTTCTGCTTGACTGAGGATCCTGAAGCAGTGTTAACATAAATTGGGAGTTTGGTTGTCTTCGGATGCCTCCATTTCCACACAGGAGGTGGTTTCCAGCTGCACTGAGTACTACCATTAAAACTATAGTGAGTATAATAGCTCAGTTCCACTGTTTTAATGCGAACAGACCTGGAACCGTTCAGTTGTTGAGTGAAATTGCAGAGAGATTGGAAAGAACTGAGACAGCTGCAGATTGCAGAAGTGGAGGGGACAAGCTCATCCTAAATTAAGGGACTCCCTTAATGAGAGGGTGCTTCTCAAAGGCTAAATGTTAAAGTAGAGACTTGTGCTTGCCTGAGGTTGGTGGCCAGTGCAAAGACGGTGTCTTGTTTGGTTAATTGGTACTTTTTTGAGACTGTTGCTGTGTGGACCTCCTGTACAGTCATTTTGAAATCTGATCGTCTAACAATGTTCTTAAAGATTTTTTGAAAACTCATTCTAGGTCACACTTATCAGTGTAGAGTTCTCAACCCAAGAAAAGAGTTGCATGTGTGGCTAAGAGCAGCTTAATTAGAAGGTAATTGAATCACAGAAGCATCAGAAATCTGGCTGAAAGGACTTCTTAGGCCATCCCATCCTTGCACCTCTTCTCCAGTGGCATTGAACAATTGCTTTTCCTTCTAAGCTAATACAGCAGTTTCTAATATTATTGACAAAGAGGAAAGCCTTTTGCTCTTTGCTCTCTTTTAGGTATTACTGCTGTAAAACCTTTTTTGGAGGCTGTATCCTGAAGAAATGTAGTCTAATAAATTAATTATGAACTGCTCCATGCCTGTGTCTTCTGTATAGGGGGCATTTGCAGGAAAAAAAAAAGATGCACCAAACTTTTATCAGTGTGGTGCTGCCTAGGGTTAGAGTGCAAATTGTTAATGCCTTCACATTAACAGTCATTACATTTTGCAGCCTTACCTGGGGGGTAGAATTCTCTCCCCTGAAAGACACTTATGTGTTGTTAATATTCTCATTGTCATTCTAGTTTAGTAGAATAATGCAGTAGAAATCGGAACTCTCAGCACATCTCAGATATTTTGTGGTGTGTTTGAGAAATGTCCTTCTTGTGTATTCTCATCTGTCCAAAATATTTGAAGACGTTACGTGCAGCAGTTGCAGTGTCTTCCCTGGAGATCTTCAGACGGGAGGTCTTGTGCAGTGCGCAAGTTCCATAAGGTGAAAATGACTTAAAGAAGCCAGTCCTTCTTGACTCTTTAGTGCAAGGAAGGATAAAGATAGGTGAGACTCTTTTGTCAGGTTGTCAGTACTCATTGCTGATACTTCTAACATGGTAATTCTGAAATGCCCTTTTTAAAAAGAGCATTAGCCAAGTAACACCAAGAAACAGTTCTCAAAAAAGCAATTTTTTTAATGTTTAATAATGCAATAATGCTGACAATTTCTTTTCAGTCAGTGTTATCTTGCCAACAAATTTAAGAGATTTGCTGTGTTTCGCTTTCTTCCAGTCACTGGCAGATCTTCAGAATGGACAGAAAGCTGTCATTTTAGGGTGGCTGTTGACTCGGCAAGACAGTTTGTCAATGACTAGAAATGAACCTGGCCTGATTTGGCCAGTGATCTGCATCTTAAAAATGCTGCAGCAGGGAGGAGAGTGGGGTATAGCATATAGCACTTGGTCCTTATCTGTGGTCTTTCACTGAGTATATTGCCAGAAATCTTAACAATAGACTTCCCCAGTAGAGTGAGATCTGAGCAGAAAGAGTCTGAATAGAAATGTCGAATACTTGATAACAGGGTATCATCTATAGGCAATCTGGCAGAATTTGTATCTCTGCTTCAGTCTGAATTTTGTACTTTACAAAAATAATTGGAAGCTGGGAGAGTTCACTCTGGCTTCGTTGAACGTGACAATTTAAATGAAGATCCCAAGTTAAGAGTGTGGGAGTACTGGGTGAGGACATGTGTTGTCGTGTTGGTGACAGTGTCTGAGAGTGTTTTTGGTGTGAGCTGAGGTGCTGGTAGAGTAGTAATTTGGGTTTAAATATGCTGGAGGCCCAGATTCTCAGGAAACACATTTCCAGGCTGATCTCGTAAGGGAATTGAAAGAGTGGAAAGATCTTCTCTAAGTCCCACACTTATTTGTCTGACAGGTTCAAGGGCCTCAAGCCGACTGTTATCCTTCTCTCCCGAGGAATTTCCGACGCTGAAAGCAGCTGGCGAGCAGGACAAGGTTGGCAAAGAAAAGGGCGCCTTAGATCCGTCGTATGGGCCAGGACCAAGCCTCCGCCCCCAGAGTAAGTGAATGATTGTGTCTTTGTGCCTTACCCCAGCTCATAACCCCATAGACTGTGTTTTGGGCAGGGGCATGCCAGTTCACAGTCGTATCAGATATTCCATCCTTACGTTTCCTTTTATCTTTTTATGAGCTCACATGTGTCAAGCTGCTTAGCAAATGACCACAGATTTACATGTAGTGCTGATGTTCACTGGCTGAGTTCTGTGGTCCAGACAGCCAAGTATGGACTGTTATCTACTACATTGTTTAATAAAAATTGCTGTGGGATGTTGCAAAGCAGGCCCCTTCCCCCTGGGCTAGGGGAGTCACAAGTGAAATGATTGGGTGATGTGATGTGGCTTCCCTTTGAGTGTTTGTGCATGATCTAATTGGCCTTAATTCTGCAGGGTAAGGGCTGTGGAGATGGGGAGCAGAGTTGGTTGGAATTTAGGCTTATTGACAAATAAGGACACCACTGGTGCAGCAAGTACTTAGTAACCGCTGGTGCTGCTAGTCTCTTAGGAAAATAAACACGTTTGGAAATTTTCCTTGGTCCCTGATGTTTTTCTACATGCTTAGTGTAATTAGGACTCGACCAGAGTATTTGAGTTTCGAGACTTTCTGGCAGAGTGACTGTCTGCAGTTACAAATGTTAACATAATTATTACCTCCTTTCCAGATGTCACCAGTTGGAGGGAGGGCGGTGGGAGGAACATAACCTCTGCCACATCTCTGACCGCCTCCCCTGCTGAGCTGGGCAGCAAGACCTCTAGCACTGGAGACGGAGCCCCCTCCTCAGTGAGTGCCAGCGATCCGAAGGAGCCGTCTCTCCGCCCAGCTCAGCCTGTCCGCAAAGGGGCTTCGCAGTTCATGGGAAATGTCTACCAACCACCTACGTACCATGACATGCTACCTGCTTTTGTAAGTTGCCCTTTCCCCACAGCTGTGTAATGTCCTTACTACTTATAACGTGTGTGTGGGTCGAAGTCAGCTGAGATATCTGTTTTCTGGACCCTCTTTTGGTATCCAGGGCTTGCTCAGGGATCCTTCTCTTGACCTATTTTTAGTTTCCCCTGTTGTGCATTTACCCTTTCATGCTTGAATAGTGTAGCACAGCCTTTGCTCAGCCCAAGGAAAAGTTGCTGCTTTCCCTCGAGCTGGAGAGGATAACCATTAGCACGTGGCCTGTTAGGCAGCCAGATGTGAAATATTTGTTTTCCCTTTGTACGGATGCAGCTACTGTGCTCATATTGTAACCTAATCTGGGTAAGCCTTCCTGTGGCAAGGAGAGAAAAACAGACTATTCTGCTTTGCCTTGTTCCAGATGTGTCCACAACAGCCATCTGAGACCCCTGCATCGCTGGACCGAGGGTCTTTCCCCCTTCCTCAGCTTCGCCTTGAGCCCCGGGTACCTTTCAGACAATACCAGATGAATGACCAGGATGGGTAAGGCTGCCATGACTGTCCCACTTGAGAGACAGGTTTGGGCATGACATGAACCTTAAACTATGCAAGAATTTGGGCCAAGGATCCCCAGTTGCGTGGGTGAAGCTGCAGGCAGCCACAGAGGGAACCTGATTTTTACCCAAAGCAGCAGTGCTTTGCTCTGGCTAGAGCAGCATCTGAAATGTTGAAGGACTGTAAGGACTGTGCATCTGAAGAGCGGGTGGATGTGAGAAGTAGTTGTATGTGGTCCTGGACTGTAAGGGTTGCAGCTCTGGTCTGTAAGCCCTAGGAAGTGGGTACCAGGTAGACAAGGGAAAGAAGCCTCGCTGGACAGGGAGAGAAACTTGGAGCCATCGTATATAAGTGTATGGTAGAAGAGGACTGATTCACTGTTACAAACTCAGCTCCACGCTCTTTTCTTTACTGTTTCTAACTGTTTCTTTGCATTTCCCTGTAGAAAAGAGAACAGACTCAGCCTGTCTCGCCCAACACGTCCAGTTCGGCAGCAAGTAGAGAGAGCACCTCGGCCCACCATTATCAATGCAGAGAACCTAAAGGGGCTGGATGAGCTAGACACTGATGCAGATGATGGATGGGCAGGTAAAGTGCTTCCATTCTCTAGCTTCAGACAGCAGCTTAGGAGGTGAAGCAAAATAGTTACTCCTCCCTGAAGCATGAATAACCAGGATATTCTGGTGGCTCTGTTTCACTGCCACAGAAGGAAGAAGGGGAAGCAAAGAGTGGTCTGTGTAGTTGTGAAATTGCTGTTGGTGTAAATGATGACACAATGGATCCTTCTGATCCTTCCATCACACTGTACTCAAGGAACTGGATCTGAAGACTCCTAAAAGCTGAAAACACCAAACAGCAGGATAGCAGTCTGTGCTATCCTGCAGCAGGATAGTGCAGGAGTGGCTGTCTCCTCATTTGCAGCTCCCATTCCCAGACTGCTTGCTGCTTCTCTTCTGGGACCAGCCCAGCTGTTCAGCAGTGTGGGTCCACACTACTCACATCATTTCTAGTATCTGTGGTGGGCATTTGGCTTTCCAAGTAGTTTTTGCCAAGCCTGTGCGTTCCCTGGTTTGCTGCCTGAGAGGGCATAAGCTTTATGAGGACAAGGGACCTGTTTCTTTCCTCTCATATATCCCTTCTTCAATCCTGCCTTCATAGGCATTCATGATGAAGTGGATTACTCTGAGAAACTAAAGTTTAGTGAAGATGAGGAAGAGGAAGAAACTCTTAAAGATGGACGACAGAAGTGGTAAGAAGTGGCTGTATTTGCACCTACAGTTGTTCCAGTAAAAGTAAACAATAGCAGGATCTTTTTAAAACTTGTTCTAAATGTTGAGGCTTGATCACCCTGATTCATACTATGATTTTGTTGATTCCACTGGCCATTGTTTGAGTGAGCTTCAAGGGTGTGTGTAGGTCTTGAAGGTGAGTGCCAGGATGCCAAGCTTTTTTTTTTCCCCCTAGTCCCCTTTCTGTGTCTCACCTTTTTCCTGCTGCACAATAGTGGTTTGAATCCTTATGTACCATAGGAGGAAAAGCGCAGTGCTTGTTCTTGTGTTTTTTTATCTTTCCTTTCTATTACAGTCAGTTGCCTTTGCCACTTGATAGGACTGCAAGTGCTTTTTGAGGCAAGTAGCAAATGTAATAGCAAAGCTGTTTATATGACAGGAACAGCTGGGATCCCAGAAGGCAACGACAGTTGTCCCTGAGCTCTGCAGACAGTGCAGATGTCAAACACACCTTGGAGGAAGGAAAGAATTGGGGCGACTCAGTTGGCTTGTCCCGGTCAGTCCGGAAAGTGCAGGATTCACAGCAGCCACCGAGGAAGCTGAATGGCTGGAGCTCTGCATCTGAATACCAGGTAGGTTGAACTCATGCAAGTGGGCTTGTGGTGCTGGATGCGATGCATCGCTGTCCTTAAGAGGCCAGTTTGACATTTTATTGAAGGCAGGATGCTGATGAATTTCTCAATTCTTTGTTTATATCCAGCTGGAGAGAAATCCATCTGCATAGCACTCCCACTAGAGAAAAGAAATTGAAGCTGGTCCAGAGCAGTCGGGTTGTCAGACTGAGAAAATGGAGATACTGAACCAGATAGCAATAACTTCCCGCCAAAAGGGAGATTTGTGTACATGAGGATAGAGGGGAGGGAGTCAGGAGGAGATTTTTCTCAGTGTGGGATGCAAAGCTCAAGATACAGGAGATGTTTGGGCCATGCTTATTGAGGAATGTTTTTCCTTTGACAGAAGCCCACACTGGGAAGTATCCTCAGACAGCAGTCCCTCGAGGATAAAGAAGAAAAGGTGCCCCTGAGACAGAAGTTTGTGCACTCTGAGATCTCAGAGGCTGTCGAGAGAGCCAGGAGGCGACGGGAGGAGGAGGAGCGGCGAGCCAGGGAGGAGCGTCTGGCAGCCTGCGCTGCGAAGCTGAAACAACTTGATCAGAAATGCAAACTGGCTCAGAAGAGTGGGGAGACCCAGAAACACACTGAGAATGAAGACCTGCGACCCCCAAGCACAGAGAAAAATGCTGTGCAAGAGAATGGTCATGCTTTCCGCAGAGGTAAAGAAACATTGCTTGCCTCACCTTGTAAAGACTGCTTTTTTGCTATTGTGCCAGTCTCTTACCTGAAGTGTGGGGGAGTTCCTGGGAGGGAGTGTTCAGAGGGTACTTCAGGTGCACATGAGAGATCAGCTGCTTCACGTACTCTGCAGAGTATTTTGCATTGGTGATGAAGGTTCATTAAAAAAGAAAAAAAAAAGCCCTATTGAAACAAGTGCAAACTTCTTTGGTTGCCTTTATGCTCAGTCAGCTGTGCTAGCAGAGACCTTGTTGAAATGGGCCTCTTGATCTTCTCATGATTGGATGTTGATACTAAGAAAGTGCTCATGGGCCACGGATCGGAAAATCAGTTATCAGTAAGTGCTGGCAGATTTAAGGAGTAACAGGGGAAATGGACTTCTTCCCCCAGTGCTTAAGCAGAAGGCTGACGGCAGAGGAGGATCTCGGAATTTATCACTAAAACGAGATGGAAAAAGCCCTCTAGAGCTGTCAAGGCAAATCAGGGAGATAGATTGTGTGTAACATGCTATATATGATTGTTATAAAGTTCAACCACCTAATGCAGTCAGGACATGGCCACACATGTGTATGTTGTGGTGTGGTGGTGCACGCACAAATCTTGTCATGAGCAGGGCTTATCAAGGCTTATTTTCTTCTCTGCAGCAACCCCTGAGTTTCACACGCAGGATGTCTCTGTCGGCTACCTGGAAGAGGAGACTCCAGCTCCAGCAGCAGCAGCCCAAAGCAGCAGTGAGGAGGAGCTCAGAGAAGTTCCCTCCCCAGCACAGGAATTCAACAAATACCAGAAATCTCTTCCCCCACGATTCCAGAGGCAGCAGCAGCAACAGCAGCAGGTAATAGGTGTGACACTCCCACCCCTCTTCCTTTGGACCCCCACGAAACCATTGTGTTTGCTGGGCAGTACTTTAGATCACAGATGTATCCTGACTGATGCGGGTAAAAGGGCTCTCTATAGATTACATGAATTTTACGTGCACCCTGTGATGCTGGAGCTATTGTGGTTAGGGCTTTCTGTGGTGGGGAGAGGTGTGGGCAGGTCACGTTTGTCACTTGCCTGGGAGAAAAGTAGACACTGCTGTCAGAAATGTTGACTGGTCTTGCACGGTTGTCTGGGTGTCTCCTGACAATGTGAAATCTTAGGACTGTGTGGTTTGTAGCAGAGCTCTGGTTTGCAAATGTGTACATGCAGGAGAAGCTGGGGATGTTCCCCTTCCTGTGTCCAAAGTTAAAAGAGCAGCAGTGGCTACCTTGGTACTTGCTGTAGGCCTGATCCAGTGAAGTCTTTAATGCCTTTGGCTGGCAGTGAACCTGGTGAGCATCTGTTCTTCTTTCCTGGCACAAGATGAGAGCCGCTGTTCTTCAGCACTGCTGCAGTGACAGGCTGCTGAATATACAAGGGAAAGGAAAACCTTTGGGGATCAGCTGCTTCCATTCACTTTGCACTTGCTGTGCCCTTACCCTGTTAGGTATGGGCAGCTGTTTGGTTGCCAGGGGCAAATTGTGCTTAGGTTGGCAGGTGGTTGGACTGGTCCTGGGCTGAACATGAGGGTTGTGAAGTGGCACACTTCTCGTTCCACCTCCTGCCTTTGCAGAGAGGTGGTCCTCCACATCTGCTCTCATCTTCTACCTACCCAACTCTTTTTCTGTGAGGTTCTTTCAGTATTTTCTTTGCACCATAAATATGTTTGGTCTTAATGGTTTCATTTTTGTTTCATTGAAAAATGTCTTCTGGGGCTCTCGGAGACCAGCCTGAGCTGCTTTATGTCTTGCGTCTTGCCCGGCCTTACAGTGCTGTATGTGCCATACATCCTGTTCAGCTCTTCTTCCAGATGCAGTGAGCCTCCTTAGGACAGCAGAGTCAAAGCAAGGGGCAGAATATCCACGCTTGAGATAATGCAAAGTTAATTGCCATTCTTCATAGAATAACCACTTGAAATGTGATACAATCAACGCTGCTGCAAACCTTAGTGAAGAGCTTACATTTGGCTTTTGCTTGGAAGCTCAGTAATTGCTCTTTTATGGATGTTCCCCTGTGCTTGTTAGTGGGCAGTTGACGTTTTCATGATTCAAATGTACAGCAGCAAACACTGCTAATGTTACTCTTTAAAAGAGATGCTCTTAAACCAAAAATAATTGGATGTCTTTGTTGTCTTGCTAATAACACCACAGGTCATTGCTACTGGAAGAACATGAAATTTTCATTTTATTTTTTCTTATCCTCTGTGGTGTTAGTATATATGAGGCAGTTTGTATTTTGGCTGGCTTGTATTGCTGCTTTGGTAGTAATGGTTCCATGAAAAGAACAAAATAAAAAAACAGTGTTGGTATCATTCATGAAATATTTTCTCCAAGGTACTGAAGCACTAGATAACTCGGATTTAATCTTTGCATTTATCTGAGTTTCTCTTTTGCCATAATGATGTGTCAGGTTCAGATTTAAGGGTGTCTCTCTTGCTCTGCAGTAGGGGATTGGCTTTTTTTATAAGCAGTTACAGTAAGCAGTTACAGACACTGTAAGCTTAGTAAGAAAAGATGGTGGAAAGTTTGACAGGTAAATAGATGTATTTCATGCTAATTGGAGCTGTTCACCTTTGAAAGCTTTCTTCGGTACACAAAGCTCCCTTCAAATATAAGTTCTTCTTGGAACTTCAGCAAAAGTTAAATGTCAAATCAGATCAGCATCATGACAGTCCTCAGCTAAAGGAGGGTGAACTGGCCATGTGGGAGATGGGACACAACCCGAAGGTGTCAGCCCATCTCTGGAGGATGTACAGGAAATACTATAAAATATTAATAGCTGTCTTAATTGAGTTTAGGTTGTTCTTATTTAATCTGTTCGGCTAACGTGAGTAGAACTAATATATATGCACACTAAATAACTTGTAATTGCATTTCCTCCAAACAGCAACATCTTCTAAAGTATTTGGTTCCAGTTAAGAAATTGTTTGACAGAAAGCTGCCCTGTGTCTCATAGAAGCATTGAGAAAATGCAAACTCCAGTCTTGAAGCTGATCCCTTGCATTTGGCCATGTAGTGTGGCCCATAGTGGAGTGAGATTCTGGCTGCACTTCTGGCTGCAACATATTTGGGCTGTTTGGGGTGTTTAGAGAATAATGACAACTGCCACGTTCCCAGCTGGTAGTGAATTGCCCTTATCTGCTCTACCCTCCCATCTGATCTGCTTTTGAGCCTCTAACACATGGAATGTGTTTTCCTTTGGCTGGCCAGTTTGCAAGTGTGATTCCTGGCACTGTGACCATTCATGTCAAACAGCCCATCCTTCTTCCCTGCAGGAGCAGCTGTACAAGATGCAGCACTGGCAGCAGCAGCAAGTCTATCCTCCCCCATCTCATTCCCATCCCCAACGGACGTTCTACCCGCCGCACCCCCAGATGCTTGGCTTTGATCCTCGCTGGATGATGATGCCCTCTTACATGGACCCTCGCATGGCCCAGAGTCGCACCCCTGTAGATTTCTACCCTTCAGCCCTTCACCCTTCAGGTAAGGTGTTTTCAGCGTTTCCCTTTATCACGGCTATTGAGTTGGTCCATATCTGGAAAGTTGCTGTGCTTCATCTTACCTCTGTCCAGACTTTGCGTCCTGGCTGGCTGTGATTGACCTTCTCTAGGGATGAGAAAGAGTTGGTTGCAGTGAGAGCTGGTGAGGGAACAGAGGAGGTTGGGAGGGAGGACACCTGCCTGTCCATCATCCCCTGCACTGCAGTGGGAGATCTTCCCTAGCAGCTTTGGAGCCTTAGTGGGTGTAAAAGCAGATCTCGCCCCTTGGAGGAGAAGGATCAGTTTGGGAGTTACTGTAATCATGTGAAATCTTAATAGACCCCCTTGAAGAAATGTGATGGAGAAATCCTGTAGTTCCTGAGCTGTGCGGTCCTAGCACCTTCCTTCCTTGTTACTGGTCTTCAGAGGTGTGAATATAAACATCAGGACGTATAAATCATTCCCTTGTGTTTGTGGTTTGCTTTCACACACGTGCTTACTTCCAAGCCAGTGATGGTGTGTAGCGTTCTGTGCAGACTGGGCACTGAAAGCTGTGCCACCTTCTGTATCACTCTAGGTGTGTTTCCCAGCTGTGTATTTCCCAAGCACAGGCTCCCCTCTACCAGAAAGGTTTCCATGGCTGCAGTCACCTGCTGCCCTGGAAGGAAGGGCAGTCGAGCTAGCTGTGGATTGTTGATTCTTCTTGGCTGTGAGATCCTAGTGTTAATGGTATGAACTCTGTCGTGACCAGGAATTATGAAGCCCATGATTCAGCAGGACACCATTGGTGGGAGCAGCTGTCGGTCTGAAGATCAGAACTGTCAGGCAGGGCAGGCAGAAAGGAAAACTGCTCCCTTGGACCCTGTGCCAGTGTGGGGCCAGGAGAGCTACACATCTCTGCAAAGCAAAGGGTACTCCCTGTCACATCAAAAACAGGCTGACAACATGACCATGGAGGGGCTGCATGCCAGGTGAGTGCAGAACTCCCCTGTCCTCATGCATGCTCTGGTGGGAGGTGCTGCCGTAAATCATCTCCTGCTGAAAAGCAGATGTAGAGTTGACCCACAAGATATCTCTGAACAGGCCAAGGTACTGATCTGGTAGCATTCTTACACTGTTGAGTGTTTGTGTCGTGGAGGTGCTTAGAGACTGAGCTATTCAGAGTTTTTCTATCTGATGCCAGTCGAGGCTGACCAGCTTGGAGCCTGTTCAGTAGGAGAGAGGCACTTGTCACCTACAGGGGTGGGTAGAGAAAACAATGAGTCAAAAATTCTGATACTTGCTAGTTTGTCTCCTAGTTCTTTGGGACTTTCTGAAACCAATTCCTTGTTTTCAGATCTCCACATATGTTGGAGGCTGAATCTCCTTTTATTTCTTAAGTTTGCTGCCCATCATAGGAACTGCTTTCTTTATCATCCATTGATTTGACAAACCAGGCAGTACAGCCTGGGTCCACAGCATCTGCCCAGCGTTCAGGTATTTATAGGCTCATTGCCTCATGATTTGGAACAAACCCTGATTTATTTATTTGTTTCCACCTCTTGTGCCCAGCCTGGGCCTTTGGAGATGTGCTGTGCTCTGCATTAGCTGACTTTCTTTTGTTTGTTGTTTGTTTCCTTCTCAGGAATGACAGTTACTCTGCTTCTCCTGGAAGGCCAGAGAGTCTGAGCACCCAGCGAGATCTCTTTGAGGAGAGAGGGGAGGAGTACTTGAATGCTTTTGACAAGAAGGCCCAGGCAGACTTTGACAGCTGCCTGTCTTCTCAGAGGATAGGCCAAGATCTCTTGTTTCAGCATCAGGAGACTGTGCAGGAAACCTGTCCTGCTGGTAACCGCCATGCAAACTTGAGGTGTTCGCCCCTAGAACCTGATTTTATCCAAGCAGAGAAGAAGCCTGAATATAATGGCTGGGATATCAGCCACCATCAGAAACCTGCAGAGACTGCAGCAGAAGTTGCCGAAGAAGTGCCCAGGGATGAGCAGTCATTCAGTGCTGACCCGTGGAAGAAAGAAGGAGCTAATACCAAACAGCCCACTGAAGAGACAACAGAGTGGGCTCCTGAGAACCGGAACACCAGTGGTCAGCACCAGGAGCAAATGGGGAGGACGCGACGATCAGGCCCAATTAAAAAACCAGTCCTGAAAGCCCTCAAGGTGGAAGAGAAAGAGAAGGAGATGGAGAAGGTTAAACTGGAGGGAGAGGACACCTCACGCCCACTGAAGGAGAAGGCAGCTGTTCAGAAAGTAGAAAATGAGTCAGATGATTCTGCAGCCTTACTGAACTCCACGCGTTACCTGCTGGATGACAAAGGTTCTTCCCAAACCAACCTTGCCCGAGAGGCTGAGAAGTCCCAGGAGGAAGAGGAGGAAGAAGAGGAGGAAGAGAAGCCAGAAAGAACCTGGGAGAACAAACTATCCAGAGAGTCTGGTGATCTCCCTCCCACAAAAAGAAACAACTGGATCTTCATTGATGAGGAACAAGCCTTTGGTGGGAGAGGCCAAGGGCGTGGGCGAGGGAGAGGCTTCAGAGAGTTCACTTTCCGAGGCCGAGGCACTGTTGTGGGCGGTCGGGGAGTCTATAACAACCAGCGGAGCAGCCGAGGGCGAGGGCTTCGGGAGTTCAACCAGCCAGAGGACTTCCCTAGAGGCAAGCCAAGGCGCCGGATTGCAAGCGAGACACACAGTGAAGGGTCAGAATACGAGGAGCTCCCCAAGCGTCGCCGGCAGAGGGGCTCAGAAAACAGCAATGAAGGCTCTGTGCTGGACAGGGAGGACAGTGATTTGAAAAAGGGAGACTTCAAAGAGTCTTGGAGGTCCAACAAAATCTATTCAGATGACCACAGTAGTCTGGATCCTAAGATGAGGGCTCCGAGAGCTTTTGGGAGATCACTGCCACCAAGACTGAGCAACTCTGGCTATGGGCGAAGGAGTTTCATGGGTAAGGAGCCCAGCCAGTGGCAAAGCAGGAGTGGGGGAGCAGGGTGGCAGGAGTACAGCCACGCCTCTCCATCAGACACTTTTGGGAGCAGGCAGCAGTCTGACAGGGACTACATTCAGGATTCTTATAAACATGTGGATTCCTTCTCTAGCCGGGTTTTTGACGAGAGTCATCTGGATGACAAAAGGCACTTTTTCCAGGAGGATTACTCAGCGGATCAGGAGAACATAGAGAACAGGCCATTCAGGAGGCGGCGTCCCCCCCGCCAAGACAAGCCCCCGCGGTTCAGGCGCCTCAGGCAAGAGAGGGAATCGGTCGGCCAGTGGAACCCCGAGGAGGGAAGCCCCAACCTGCTGCCCAGCCAGTGGCCCGGAAGACCCAAGCTGACCACTGCAGAGAAGAGCAGCATCTCGGGCAGACGGTCTCCTGAGCTGTCCTACCAGAACTCATCAGACCATGCCAACGAGGAGTGGGAGACAGCATCTGAAAGCAGTGACTTCAGCGAGCGGCGGGAGAGGCGAGATGGAGTTTCAGAGAGTGAAGGCCAGCTAGAGGGTGGCCTCGGGAGTGGGAGCTTGGGAGAAAAGAGGGAGCTAGCGAAGCGGAGCTTCTCAAGCCAAAGGCCACTTGTCGACAGGCAGAGCCGCAAGGCCGACCCAGCAGGGTTTGCAGAGCAGTCTGTCAGGACTGGTGTTGGAACAGCTTCCAGATACGAGAGCCAGCAGAATGGGACACTGATAAAAAGCAAAAGGTAAAGTTGCATTCTGACATACAGATATCTGTCATCTGATACGCAGATTCTGGAGGAGTGGAGAAGGGCTGGACTGTGGGTGAGGAGCTGTTGACTGTGTTTCTTCTAGTGCGGGTGACTTCCAGCACCATTTATCCAACCTTGTGACATTCAAGAGTCTCATCATTGTCTGTTTTACAACCGACTGACGCCTTTGCTTCCATGCTGGGAATCCAGGTTTATGGAAGTTGCTGAGACACTGTGGGCATGACGTGTTATTCTTCTTCACCTTAGTTTTGGGCCAAGACAGCTCTCTACTTTCTGGACTGCCTCTCGCTGGAGGCATGAAGGATAATGAAAGAAATCCTGGTCCTTGACTCCAAACCTATTGTGTCCTTCCTGTCCTGTCATGGGTCCCCAGTGGAGTATAGGAGAGCACAGAAGTGAGGGTTGGGTTTTCCTGGGATAAGTTACCGTGAGCTGTGCAGGTTGAGCACCTGGATTCCCAGTAGTGTGGTTGTGGCATGAGCACAATGTGTGACATTGCCAGTCCTAGCTTTGCCTGAGCAAATATTTTCTTACATCTTAGTGGACACCAGTGATGAGTGGCAAGCAGCGCTGTGTGTTCCTAGCCTGGTGGGAGGAGTTCCTCCTGAGAGTATTTTAAGACAACTCCGACACTAGGGATTAAGTATTTTCCTGTGTCCTGTGAAAAATCTGGTGATTGACAGGACGCTGGGTTAGGTGGGCCTTGGTCCTGGGCCAATTTGACAGCTCCCTTGTTAGCTTTTCCTTTAACAGGAACAGGCGGAAAAAAGAGTCCTGTGCAGCTGCATTGTATTGGGTTTAAAGCACTGATAAATAGGCAACTTGTTCTTTGTTTTCTGTCCTCTTGTGCCCCATCTCCCCCAACTCCTGGATGCAGTAACTAGTAGTAGTTTATATAGAAATAAGGGAGAGGAGAGCTGATGTCTGGAAGGATGCAGGCAGGTAGAAAGGGAAAGTAAGCGAAGGGGGAAACTTTTTTTTTTTTTTTACCTTCTCCTTTAACTATGCCTCTCTTGAGTTGAATGCTTGGGAATGATGTGGTCATTGGATGTGGTGTGTGGATGTGGATGGTGGTCAAATGGGCAAAATAATTCTGGGAGAAACAAAATGGGAAACTTTTTTTTTTCTCGATGTCATCAGCCTCTCCCCATTTCCCTTCCCCTCACCTGATGCTTGCCAGGAAATGCGTGTTAATTGCAAAGAGGAGCAGGGGAGCTGTTAGAGCAGTGTCATAGGAGGGTAGGAGACACTGCAGAAGCACAGAGCCCTCCTTGTAGGGACAAGCTAGGCTATTAGCTTTGTTGCGGGGGCAGTGTGTTGGTTGACTCATGAGTACAGGTATTGTTCTGTTTCCATCCCACTTCCCCAGTAACATCCTTGTAATGGGCTCTGTGCTCAAAATTTAACATCTGCTTCAGTTGAGCGAAGGCTGGGGAAGGATGAGGTGCAATTAGAAAAATCGTAAAAATAATATAGCCCATATGTTTTCTTCTTGCTACTTTTACTCATCTTCTTGTGAAAAATCTTAATTCCTTTCCCTTCCTTCCTTGTAGGTCTCCAGAAGAAGGAGGTGGCCTTGGCAACACCAGTGGTGGGAGCAGCCACTCTATTTACAGCTTGGATAGGACCTCCCATGCAAACTCAGAGAGTGCTGAGGGTCCAGGTAAAAAGCCAGAGAAGGAGCCCAAATCCACTGCGCAAAGAGCAAGTGAGAAGGGAGAGGCCTTGTCACAGTTTGAACTGAGTTATGGAAGTGAGTGTCTTAATTCATTTGTTTTCTTTAAAGGGATAACACGTTGTGGCTAACTTCAAGCCAGACTGATTGAATCCAATGTAATTTTAAATATCAGGTTAGATTTTTTTCCATTTAATTACTCAAGCAAGAAAATTCTAGTGTATCTAAATAGGGAAAACATGGAAGACAAAGGTGGTTTTAAATTTTAAACCCAAACTTTCAGCCAGATCTGACAGTTTCTTTAATGTTTCTTCTATAGAAAGTTTGGTTTTAGGGAGAATATTTCTATCCAAGATGTTAAATTTCAAGCCCAAAATACCTTACGTAGTGCGAAGGAAGTTGAAAGAGTATCCAGAGTGGGGAATTTGAGTCTGAGCTTATGGCAGGAGGGCAAGAAATTAGTATCTCTGAAACCATTAGCATTAGGCCATGACTCAGCTATTTGCTGTTCATAGAGCTGAGGTTTTACATCCAGAGGAGATGGGTGTGTTTTCAAAAGTACCTGTGCCTGCTTTGTCCTTGCTAGTATTTGGAAAGGTGTGAGGTTTTTTTCAACTGATACTGTACCTAAAGCTACCCGAGTTACCACATGGCTCACATTCCCAAGCTCTTCCAGCTGGAGCATGCTCATCTTGAGGTAGAGGAGAGCAAAGCCCTGCAGAATAAAGTGACTGGTAGATGTCAACAGATTACCATGGCTTAGTTTTCAAAGCTTAGCTGCAGTGCTGTTGGCTGAACTTGTTTGCGGGTTGAATGGTTCCTATTTGGAATGCGCTCTTTAAATTATTGCAATCATAAAGCTTTATATGCACACACACATGCACTGTTTTTTTCCCTATATATTCTTTGTTCAGGTACCATCATTGATAATCGGGCGTCGAACACAGCAGAAGAGAATGAAGTAGGTTCTATGGCAGGTGAAGGCTTCATTGAGGTTCTTACTAAAAAGCAGCGTCGCTTGCTGGAAGAGGAGCGAAGGAAGAAGGAACAGGCTGCTCAGGTGAGGAATGGGAGGCAGAAAAAGCTTAACCTGATATATTGTTTGGACTGCAGTCAGAGGAACAGGGCCCCAAAAGTGTTTGGATGAGCAGAAAAACATGCAGTTGGCCAAGGTAGTACATACAGATCCTGTATTAGGCCCCGGAAACATATTTTGGCTCAGATGGCCAGGGGCCATTGGTCTGAAGAGGATGGTTAGACTTCTGACTGTTCTTGTTTTCTAGCATAATTCTTAATTGCGAGTTAAGGAGGGTTTTCTAAAGTGATCTTCATCCAAAGCAGCTTCACTCACTAAGCCAGTTGCTGGCTGTAGTTGGTGGGATATTGGGCAGCAGTGACCAGTGGAGGACCTCTGCACTCTTGCTGTGTGAACAATGTGTTACTGCTAGAACAGGATGTGGTAGCTTCCTTGCCAGAGGTGTCATGTTTGTGTTCTGGCCACCTGACCAGAAAGAAACTAACAAACTGGAAGAAACTCTGACAATTTAATGTTCATAATAGGTTAAAGGAGTTGATTTGCAAGAAAAGATGTAAGACTGCAGTGTGGGTAGCTTAGTTAAGTAATGTTTAGGAGGGGGGGCATTTGTCTACATGTAATGGAAGACTGCAGATTCTAGGGAGATAAGAGAATATTTTGACATGAAAGGAGACTTAGTGAAATCTGGAGAACTAAATGCAAATGAAAAGCATCGTTGGGAAATGCTTCCTGACAAGGAGGGCTTGTGGTAGGTTCAGAGAGTCTTGCAAGCAAAGTTATAAAAGCCTGGTTGCTTGGCATCTTTAAAATTAAGCTGAAGACAATGTGTGAATGTGCAGTGGAAAGGTCTTGCCGTTGCAGAGATGTGCTTCTCTTTCTGTTCAGATCTTGGCTCTGTGAAAGAGCCATCTCTGTATTGTGAAATTATTAATTGATCTTGTTTTAGCTGGAGTAAAAAAGAGAAGAATTAAGCAGAGCAAGTATGTTGTAGTGTCAGTTTTGCTTTGCTTTGTATCCTCTTCCCCCACCTCCCCAAAAGAGAAAAATCTCATGCTGCTGAAGGCAGGTTTTTTCACGGCCTTGTTAGACAGGGGGAACCTCCCAGTAGCCACTGGGTAAGAGTGGGGAGGGAGTCAGAACTACTTTGTATGGTTCTGTTACATGAGTTGGGGGCTCTTCACATTGCAGCATTTAGAAATCCAGGGTTTGAACTTGCCAGGAGCAGACCGTGTTAGTCCAGTGCAGTGACAGGTCTTATGGCCTGTGCCTTTTCTCTCTTAGGCACCAGCTAAGGCCCGCGTCCTTCAGTCTCGCATCCCTCCTCGATTTGCTAAGAAACAGAACAGCTTGTGCTTGGAGCAAAGTGATGTAACGGTGTCTGGAAACAGCCTGGGCACAGAGATCTGGGAGAGCAACAGCCCAGGTAAGTTTGAGTCTGTTCCGAGGTGTTTCACAGAGCTGAGGAATCCTCTGGTGTGTGCAGGAAGGATTGGGTGTCTGTGCTTAAGAGGAGACAACCTTCTCTTGTCTGATGCTGGAAGTGGGAGGGGAGCTAACAGACATCTGGAGTAGCATCTGTTCAAAACTGTACTGGTCAGCCATCCTCCTCCTGTTGTTGACCATGTCAGTCTCCTAATCTATTTCTTGAGTCTTTGTGTAACATCAAGATCCTACTATATAGCATTTTCTAGCCTGTTGGGCTGGATCTACTTCAACCATTTTCTTATTTTGCCTTACTCTGTTTTCTCATCCTCTAGCACTGAACAGCTAGCGCCTCCCTTGTTTCTCTCTCCCTTTCTTTCTCCTGTTGTTTTCATGTTCCCTAAGAAGTCTCTTCCCTGTTCTCTACCCTCGCTCTCCATACTCTATTCCTATTGTCTTTGTGCTGCATCATGTCTCAGCTGATTGGGCAACACTGGTTTTCTGAGATGGTGAAAATCTCGTGTCTAGAAATGGAAAGTTAGTAGTGTAACTTGCACAGTGTACAAGGTGTGCTCACAGCTGTGTTTCAAGCAGGTGAACCCTGCCCTCTGTTCTCTTCCAGCTCTTTCTGTTCAGTCTCCTGGCAGTGATTCCTGGAGCAAGCCTGTAAATACCTTTAATGGTACTGAATCTAGCGCCACTGAGGTAAGTGGCACCTAATGTGCCATTCAGGTATTGCGTATATAAAATACTAACATTAGGTGGCTTATGCTTCTCATTGCTCCATCTGTGCTTAGCAGCTCTCAGCTCTGCTTGTGCAATTTTAAACTGTCTCTTTGCAGTTCTGATTTGAGCTTGATGCTGCTCAAATCTTGACCTAGAGGGCCAAGCGCCGCTTGGTGTTACATGTGGGTATAAATCTGGAGTAACTGTCGGTAGAGCTATTCCAGGGTTATGCTCCTAACTGGACACAGAGCGTGGTCGAGGATGGTGGAATCCCATAGGTTGTGTTTGTGTGCCTCATGCCTGTGAGCAGTGTGTAGCTGTAGCCTTAATGCAGGGAGGGCGGAGGAGGTTCCTGAATGCTTCACCTCTGGAGACCAGAGTTCAAATCTGGTTTGGGTCACAAGTGAAATGAGTTTGGCAATCTCAGCCTAGTTGCTATGTGTCACACTTTTTCCTTATTCTAAAGCCATGGTCCGGTTGGTGTATTGGTTAACCTGTCTCAGGGTTGTGTAGAGCTGAAGCAGCAGCCAAGGGATGCTGCAGGTCAGGCCCAACTCTTTTGCAGTTAACCAAGAATGTGATTTGAAAAGGGGACATGGTCTTGCTGTTTTCTGGGATTTTTTTTTTTTTTTTTCCTCCTTTGTGGAGCTGGGTCGGAGTCTGGGGCTTTAACACATTTCGTGCTTTGCATAGCAGGGTTTTAAAGGCAGCCAGGGGGATAGTGGCATTGACTTGAGCGCGGAGTCTCGGGAATCCTCCGCTACCTCCTCTCAGCGCAGTTCTCCATATGGCACCCTCAAACCAGAGGAGATGAATGGGGCTGGCCTGGTGGACCCAAAGCCTGACTGCCAGAAGGAGCAAGTGCAGAAGCAATCTGATAAAAAGGTAATCTGGATTTGCAGCCAAGCCAGAGCACGTAGTGAGAGACCTTGTGAAGTGGTTGTGTTGTTCTTGATAGCATTTTTAAGGCTTGAGATTGGGTTATTCAGTCTTTGTGTCTCAGCCTCTCTGCTTTCCTGTTAAGGATTCAGATCAAGGCTCAGGACAGAACAAGGAACACAAGCCTGGACCAATCGGCAACGAACGCTCCCTGAAAAACAGAAAGGGTTCGGAGGGAACGGAACGGCTGGAAGGGAATATTCCCCCTGTTAACGGGGTGGAAATTCACGTGGATTCTGTACTTCCTGTGCCACCCATTGAATTTGGAGTAAATCCTAAAGTGAGGATTGAATTTAATTTTATCTTCTTGGTGATTTGAGCTTGTTGAGATATGAAAGGTGGTTTGAGGCAGAAGGATTATTTAGAGGAGGCTTCCAGCTGTAGATTTGCCTTAGATTTCATTACTGACACAAACCAGGTACTCAAGATGTCTTGGCAAACACATAATATCCTCTTGGAAATATTGTCCCAAGGACCAGCTGGGGTGGTATCAGAGGTGAGGGACAAAATTACGGCCATCTAAGCCTTTGTGCGCCTCTGGGGGTTGCCTGCTGCTGAGTGCTGAGAAGTGTCTTTTTGTTCTCTTCCAGCAAGGCTTACTGGAGGACAATCTTTAGTTTCTAGTGTCATGATTCAGGCTAAAGTCATTAACCATGAGAAGCAGATGGATGGCCCTTGGACCTGGATTTGAATTTTGTGTGTTTTACTTTTTCAGGACTCTGACTTCAGCTTGCCGCCTGGTTCTGCCTCTGGCACTGCAGCTAACCCTGTCACCAAATTGCAGGATGCCTTGGCTAGTAATGTAAGTATTTTTTTTTTTCTTTTGGCATTGATTGATTGGAGATACTCCTTAGTTAAACCTCAGATGCTTCCAAAGAGAGCAAGCGTATTTCTTTGCATTTGACTTCACACTTAATGCTTAGGCGACACACATAACTAAAATCCATAATAGAAATCTGTGCCTTCAAGGTACCTTGATACTTCTGAGCCAGTGATGCTCATTTTGATATAGGGAGCAACTCCATTATCATTGTGACCTGTGTAAAGCAAGAGGTATTGCAGATCTCTGACATCACCAGTCTCCTCCCCTGAGGCACAAAAGAGTGCTGGTAATGGACATGATGCAGACAGATAGTGGTGTTTTTAGGCCTGGGCTGCCCACTTCCTCAGAAGGTCTCATCTGCCACAGCAAGGCAGAGAACTGTAACTTGTTAGTCAGGCCCTTCTGGAGGCTTCCCAGCTTATTCCAGCCATCTGGGTATTTCATTATTATATGTGAAAGAGTGAGCACGCTGAAAGCCCAGCTTGTAGCTCAGCTGTGGACAGCAATGTGAGAAACTCACAGAACTGTTTTTGAAATGTCTTCAAGTTTGTAGGCCGTTTGATTTTGGAGGTTTGTCTTAAAGGGTGTTTCTTTTCAGAAGTGCTCTTTCAGAAACAGGTTTTGTCTGAAATTTAGGTACATTCCAAATATAGGACAGGAGGGGGAACTCTTCTGCAAATTGAAGTTACTGGATCAAATTGATGTTTAAGTGGAAGCTGGTGTAACTTGACATAGAGGGTGTCATTGCACATAACTGAAGCTTCATTTATTCCAACAGCAGAATGGATCACGGTTGAGTGTGGTACTTAACTCCTGCAGTACCACTGAGGATTGAATCCTTTGTGGTGTAGTTACTAGAGCTGCCAGTTGAGGCTCTGTCAGCCTTGGTAGCTCATGACATTCTCAAAAGAGCTTATAAAATATTTACCATTTACGAATCTCCCCTCAGGCAGGGTTAACGCAGTCCATTCCCATTCTGCGAAGAGATCATCACCTCCAGCGGTGCATTGGCCTGAACCCAATGTCCTTCCCCACTGCAGACCTTACTCTTAAGGTAAGCAAGCTGGCATGTGTGTTTGTCCTAGGTGTGGATACCATGTCTCCATGGCCAGAGTAGTGAAGATGGAGAATTCTTTCCCAGAGCATTTTGTTAGGTACTGCTAAACCTTTAATTAGCTTCTATAAAAGTTGTGCATATATGCTATTCAGCATGGGTGGAAGGGCATGTGTTTCAGCAGTCCTGGATGCTGAAGTCCTCACCAGTTGTAGAACAGGTGCAACAGAGCTTTCCTACTATTTCAGTAGTTGGGTAGGATGACTGGTCACAGATCCTAGGTGCTTGATGGTTTAAAGAAGAAAAACAACAAAAACCCCAAAACCAAACATAGAAACTACAACAAAAAAAACCCCAAAATAAACCAAACCAAAAACCACCACCATCTCAACCCCAAAAAGCTCAGCAAATACCAAGGGGGATTGAGTGTTTGTGAAGGATGCTTGCCCATTGGAAATTGGTGTGAAACTCCTTGACCTGAGACCTGCCAGCTTTCCACTATGACTAGACTAGATTGAATTTGAACTAATAGATCATAGATGAGCAACTCTAGGCTTCAGTATTGTCCTCCCCATTTGAACTGTCTGTAGTTATTGTCCTTCATTTCCATAGATGGAGTCTGCTCGTAAAGCTTGGGAAAACTCTCCTAGTTTACCAGAACAGAACTCCCCAGGAGGCGCAGGCTCAGGCATCCAGCCTCCTTCCAGTGTTGGAGCTTCCAACGGTGTCAGCTACAGCTCTTTTGGTGGAGTTTCTATGCCGCCTATGCCTGTGGCGTCCGTAGCACCTTCTGCATCTATTCCAGGTACCTGCAAACTGTGGCAGCGGTATTTGCCTTGTCTGGTTGGTATCTAGGAATCATCCTCTGATTCTTGTAGCATGGTGAGAAGAGCTTCCATGTAAAGTAACTGGGTGGCTGGTATTTAACAGATTCTTAACACCAATTCAGTCAAGACAGAAAGAGGGACCATCTACCCACTTTGAAGAATGTTACTTGAGTGTGACTGGTATAATCTCAGCACAAGGACGACTTTCCCTGTGTAGCAGCAAGTCTCTGTGATGTCTCAATGGATCCTGCTTACCCTTCCCTGTGTGCTCGATAGAGTAGAAGGGAAATGAAGAAACAGAAACCTATGGCTGAGAGACTTCAACAGTCCCAATATCAATATCAACCATTCCTCTGCTCACTTTGCTATTTAAGTCACACGTTCTGAGCACCTTCTGCTCTTTGTATATAATAACAACTTGCTTACAGTTTGCAGAAGTCTGGGAGGTGGGAAGGTGTTGCTGTCCTTGAGTTAGAGGAAAAGCTTGAGCTCAGTCATGTTAGGTAGTGTGTATAATTAGGGAGAGCATCTGGAAAAAAGGAATGTACTTGGATTCTCTGACTCCTGGGTCCCAAAGGACCTCTCATGCACGCACTATCCTTCTCATTCCTCAATTCAAGAGTGGAATGGAATATGCTGGACAGAAGTGATAGGGAGTGGACCACTGTAGTGACTCTGTTAATAGCTTCCACTTGGAAAACGGATTGTTCCAAGTCAGGTGATCTGCTTACCCATCCACTGTAATTTTACTTGTAAATCCCATGGTTCAGATCTGCACAGAACCACAGGAGTGGCACAGCACTTTGATTGGTGCCACCTTTGGGGTGAATATGGCTTTTAGATCTCTTGCGTGAAGGTCTCAAACACCATGTTTGCTCTTTCTGTCCCTCCTAGCTGCAAAGATGAGATGACTGCAGGTTTCTGGCATTTAGGAACAGTTTGGAGTGCAGGTCACCAATTCCTGAACTGTTAGTGTCTCTGAGTTTTTTGTGGAGGTGGGAAACCTGGGTTTACATTTAGCCTTTTATAGAAAGTTATGATTAATTCTCAGCAAGCTTGCTACTCTAAAGTGAGGCTGCTGGCTTTGGTATGTGGACTTAAGAGCTTTACAGGTTCTTCTGAATGGGTACTGTGTTTGTGTTGACTTGCTAAGCTGGTTTCTGAGAAGTAGGAAATAGTCTTGACCTGCAGGTCTCTGCAGCGTTCTGTGCCTGTATCTCCCCTGTACGTTGAATTTACAGCCTGCCTTCTCTGATGTTTAGGTAACCATATTCCACCCCTGTATCTGGATGGCCATGTGTTTGCAAGTCAGCCCCGCCTGGTCCCTCAGACGATACCTCAGCAGCAAAGCTACCAACAGGTAAGGGAGAAATACCACTAGCTAGTGGTTTCTCAAGGAGTCTTCAGGGTAGCATTTAAGAAATGAAGAGTCATTTATCTCTCCGATAGCCCAAAAAAGCTTAGATGTGGCTCCCTTTAGGTTCCTTGAATGCTGTTTCCTAGTGGGTGTTACAGGTTGGTGAAATTGAAGGGAGGGGAATTGAGGTTTTTTCCTCTTTTTGTACCAGTGCCTTTGGGCTGGGTTTAACTGAAGCAGATGCTGAGGCATCTGTGTGAGGTAAAGTAGCTTTCAGTAAATTCCACAGCCTGTCAATACCGATGAGCAATTTCACTAGCCTTAGTGAATAGGGTGTTGACAGGGTTGGGGAGAGCCCCTTCAAGGTAAGCGTGCAGGCAAGTGAGAGCTGGGATTGTCAGTGCCTGTTCTGTGTGTGGAACATGTTGGTCCCTCATGTGTCCATCAAATGCCTTTTGCAGGCATCAGTCTTCCCTCTTGGGTGCCTGTGCAGTGTTTTCTCCTGCCAGTGTGCTGCTGTTCTGTGGAATGATGCAGGGGCTGGGTAAAGGCGCAGTGTAGGTAATTATCATGACAGATTGACTCACAGAGGAAACTGGTGGATTTTTAGCAGCCTGGGAGAGTTTCTGGCTCCTCTTGTACTTCTCAGTCATCTTAATTTCTTCTGCAGGCTGCTGCTGCTCAACAGATTCCCATTTCCCTCCACACATCCTTACAGGCCCAAGCTCAGCTTGGGTTGAGGGGTGGTCTGCCTGTTTCCCAGTCCCAGGAGATGTACAGCTCCATACAGCCCTTCAGGTAACTGCTTCCAGTTTTTCATTTCCTTGTGGCTTAATTTCTTATGTTCCTGATGTCTATGTACATTGATCAGATACTCCGCACTCATCTTCTCTTCCCCCTTTGACTTGCTGTTTCCTTCCCCTAGTAACACTGCTGGGATGGAGAGCAAGGATATCAGGGCTCATAAGGCTCTCTGTAGCATGTTTCTTTGTAGGACAATGCCAAAGACCATCCTTGGAAGGTTATTCGGTTTTACTGCCTACCATCTCAAAAGGGGAGGCAAATCTTGGGAAAGATGCAGAAAGAGGAGGTTTGTGGGCTGGCAAGCAGACTTACTAGTAAGAAACCCAGAGCTTACAGCTTACTGTGGTTTACTACTGGAGAGAAGACAAAGAGGCAGTTTGATCAGAGCTGAGTACCTGGATAGTGAAATTAAATAACTCTTTGCCTGCACTTTGTCGGAGAAAAAATTATAAGATTCAAATCAGAAAATTGAATGCAAGTGTAACAGCAACAGTACTGGGCTACAGGAACTGCTTAGTAGAACTGAAGGATTGAGACATCCACTTCAGAGTTGGGCTGGCTGTGGGAATGTTACTCTGTACCCCTTTCCTGCATGAGATGAGAGTGAATGATCAGAATAGTCCTTAAAGGCCTCAAAAACCTAGACACTGAGGTTTAAAAAAACCCCAACTTTTTTGCTACAGCTGTTTGAATCTTTAACTTCTGATTCTTTTCTGCTTTGCAAAGCTGCTGCAGATTGCTGGTAACGTGAATCCTCCCTTACTACTAATCCAGAGCTTATTGTGCAGGGTATTGAAACATAAACTTTGGGTAGGACACGGTGTCATTCTGTTGAATATTTCTGCAATACAAGGACGTGGCTGTAAGGGCTTAAAAGTGGAAATAAAAAAATCCCTGTAACTAAAATGGAAAGTGGCATCACAGCTTATTTCTAAGCTGTTGATTTAGTAGAGTCTGAGAACAACTTGCTGATTGCAGGCCAGATATGGTTTGGCGGGGGGGTGTGTGTATAGTCTCCAAAGATTTTCTGTGTGATGACTTGAACGTATGCTTCTTCTCCAGGTCTCAGGTGTATATGCACCCCAGTCTGTCTCAACCCAGCACCATGGTCCTGACAGGAGGCACTGCTCTGAAGCCTCCGTATTCCGCCTTCCCAGGCATGCAGCCCTTGGAGGTGGTAAAAACCCAGTCTGGGTCCCCCTATCAGCCCATGAATGGAAGCCAGACACTGGTTTATGAAGGCCAGATAAACCAGGCAGCTGGTATGGGAGCCTCGCAGATGATGGACTCTCAGCTTACGCAGGTTAGGAGCAGGGCTTGCAAGCCACTCCTTTGTACAGGCTTTTTCACAGCCGCTTGTTTCTGAGACTGGGTTGAAACTAGTATTTGTGCTGAGTCGTGTGTTTGTGTGAACTAAGCTCTTTGTAAAGAGGCAAAAGATTTCCCCGAGACTCTGTTCTGTGAACCATTGTTTCAAACATGCAACACCTTATTTAATGAGATTCTTGCTAATTACTTGTCTGTCCCTGCTGAGATGTCATTTTGTAACTTGCAAGTCCTTGCCTTCAATATAGACATTTCATGCAGATCAGACCTTGCAGTGCTTCATGGATAGGAGGCCATGATGCAATAGTCCTAAAAGTACCTCTTCTGAGACAATCGCAATTGTCTCCAGATGTAACTCGGCTTCCAGGGTAACTAGGACCTTTTAATAAAAGCTCGTCTATTTTCTCATTTCATTTGTTATCCAGGTCTTACTTACAACTTCTGCTGATCTGTTTGGTAGCATCTTAACAAGAATTTCATTGTGTGAAAAAGTTTTTGTAAAGCATGGCTCAGATAAAGACATTGAATCCTACTGTGAGCGTAGCTATATTTGTGGACATGTGTTCTGATTCTCTGAAGAAGTTTGATACTTTAATTAAACTCAGCTTACATTTATTTTTTGCAACATGTTAAGGTTTATTTTTTGTTTAAAGAGGGATTTTTATGTTGTGACTGACAGTTAATTGTGGAAGTAACTTAGCTGAGGAAAATACAGAGAATACTGGCAAACTAAATATTTGAAGAAATGCTTTCTTTATCCATCATAAGCTAGTAACTTGGTCTCTTTTACCAGCCTTAGATTTTTTTATTTTATTTATTTATTACAAAATGTTGTCATAGAACCTCCTAAATCCAGCAATTGTGAGAACTGTCAGATGAATCAGAGGGAACAGGAGGCTCTTGTCCTCAGTCCTGAGCTGCATTTTTTTAAAATTACTCTTAATTATTACCATCATCAGTTTGAAGCTGACTGCAGAATGTATAGCTGAGGTCACCATCACTTTCTCTAGAGGTCTGGTCCTCAAAACGCTTTGGCATGGAACTGTAGCAGACTTTCTGGTTTGGGCATTAAAGTTGCAAAAAAACCCCCTGACACTGAGCTGTCTGATGCTGCCGTCATATCAAGAGAAAATACATCTATGCAGTGACCATGAGGAAGACTGAAAAACTGGGTGAAGGTTCTAAGCAAGGAGGACAGCCCTGTGTCTGAGTGCAGTTATGTTAAATCAATGCCATGTTAAAAGCACAGCTGATAGGGTGTTGGCAACACTACCAGAACATGCATTTCAGTGTGAAAATCCCTCTGTTGCATTGATTTGCATTTATTCTGTGCCAGACTGCACTGTTTGTGAGCTTCCTTTTAGCAATGCCGTGCTTTCAGGGTATTAGGAGGCAGTGTGTCAAACACAAGACTGTTACTGTCATTAAGTTAACTACATGTCCTTATCACACAGCTAACGATGCCTGTGCCTGGCTCCCAGCTTCCTCTGCCCCGCTATGGCTCTGGCCAGCAGCCCCTGATTCTACCACAGTCCATCCAGCTTCCTCAGGGGCAAAACCTGCCTGTAGGAGCTCCCCGAAGAATCCTGCCTCCTGGATCCCAGCCTTCTGTTCTTGCTACCAGCAGGGAGGTAAGGATTAACTCCTGTGTGCTTATCTTGGCATTCATTAACCCCTCCCGTATTGAAGTTTCGCTCCTTGATCTTGCTTGTTAAAGGGGAGACTAGCTTGTTTGGGATCCTTAAATATCAAAGCCAAGGATTGGTGGTAAAATGAAGGAGCCCTTTTCCCCTCATCTCCAAAGTGCAGGCCAGCAGTTTTTCAGGTTTTGCTGCTGGTCACCATTCTGTTTCCAGGGAGCCACATCCTGCCTTGATCCAGTTTGGAGTCTCCAGTTTTATTACATGTTTACACAGGTTTCCCCAGAGTGCTTGAGGGGTGGTGAGCTCCAGACACAGTTGGAATACTGCCCAGATATTTCACACTGTTGTGAAGCTTGTCCATTTGAGTAGGTATATTAATGTCATGTCTGGTTTGATGGATTCATATCATAAGTTTGTCTATTATAGGGGAGAGAGAGCACAGCACAGCAGTTAACTTCCAGGTTCTGTATTTGATTGTGCTGCTGGCTTGCTGGTTTAATACAAGCAGATTATTTCACTTAAAGCCTCACTTTCTTCACCTGAAAAATGTTTCTTCTTTTAAGGGGCACGATGGGTAGAAGGGCAAAGATTTGGCTTAAGTGTTTATATGAAGTAATGAGTGATTTGTGAATGCAAAGATGATGCTCTTTCTCGTGCGTTTTCCTCTGTAGTCCTCCCAAATGGAAATGAAAGGGTTTCATTTCTCCGATGGTAAACAGAATATGTCCTCCGGAGGGTCTGTACCGTCACCACATACGTACAGGTAAAATTTTCGCAGAACTTAGCCTCTGTAGTCAGAATGGGGAAGTGACATAGTGCGTGCATCATCCCTGTACGAGATTCGCTTGGGTTTTCACATGTAGAATGTGCTTGCTATGGTCCAAATACTTGTATCAAAATGCATGATTATGGCTTTCATTTTTGGGTGTGGGCCAGTGTGTAACTGACTTGGCCCTTTGTGCTTGTGGGAAGTGCATAAAGTTATTTGTTTACTGAGTCTTAAAGACAAATTGGAATTGGTATACGCTTTCGTGTGTTCCTTGTAAAGGTGGAAAATGCAAGGATCACTGAATAAACATTTTAATTTCCAGCATGATTCTCTCAAGATGAGAGGTGCTCATGTCTAGACATACCAAACCTTCAGGTCATTGAGCGTTTTGGGACATGCAGTTGCTTTATTTTTTTTTTCACTCAACCAATCAATGTGTTGTCTTTTGGGCTGGGGAGCTCACTGATCTGCACAGCACAGACTCGTGCCCTGTCTACTGCTGCTTTCTGCCGTCTTTTTATTCTTTCACACGTGAATAAGGTTCTCATTCCATTGTAGAATTTACTCCATGAATATTGTCGACTCTTCGATTTCCAGGCCTAGCTCTGCCAGCCCAAGCGGGAAGCCGTCTGGACCAGCAGTTAGTATGGGCTCTGTCCAAGGACACTATGTTCAACAGGTAGTGTGCATCAGTACTTTGTTTGACCCAGCAGTATCTGCTCTTCTATACTGTCATACTTGTGCCATGGACTTGAGAGGAGTGGCAGAAAGGCCTGCGTGCTGACGCTGTATGTGGGAGCTGTTATTTTCTCTGTGGGGTGAGTGGGTAGGTGGGTGTTCCGACTCCCAAGAGTAATGCTGTGTGATTTGAAAGTCAGGAGAGGTTAGAGGATTACCTGTTTTACAGTGTCCGTGGTGTTTGTTGTTGAGTTTTTATCGGTCGTTTGCATTGCCAGACATGTGAGACACTGCAAGATCCTTATTACATGTTAGGTGTTTTAGGACAGCAAAGTGTGATAGAACAGAAGAAATACCTGATTTTTGGAGCAGATTTGATGTCTTGCGTGAATGATGGTCACAGTTTGTATTTTTGTATCTGCCTAGAGGTCTCTGCACTAGCTAATGCTTTGTTTTTATATGTCAAAAGGCAAAGCAGCGGGTGGATGAAAATAAAGCCAATTTGGGAGCAGTAAAGCTGCAAGAAACAGCCTCCACAAACCAGATGAAGCCAGTGCGCACAGGAGCAATCAAACCTCAGGCAGTCAAAGTGGAGGAAAGCAAGGCCTAGGAACACCTCTGATGCCCAGCTGGTCCTGCTGCCTGAGAGGCCCTGCAGCTTAGACTGGACCCCACTGATCTCCTGAAAATCTCACCAGATCTACTCCCTGCCCCCCATTGACTGACTACAGCAACATCATCCAAGCCCCTCTCCCAACAAAGCAGTTTGAAACAGTGGATATGACATTGACCTGCTTGCTTTAAAACCAACCAACCATGTGACTTTGAAGTGGCTCGAGCCATTGTTTTTTTTTTATTCCCCCCCCCGCCATGCCCCGTCCACAGGTAGCTGTGATTGCTCACTTGGCAAAGCCCATCCTTCTCCTTCCCTACTTCTGTCTCAGCAGAGTGGCAACTGGGGGAGAGGGGTTAGTTTGAGGTTTTTCATTTTAAAGGCAGCTGAGGTTTTTACAAAAAAAGCTATATCTTTGTTTATAGCAGAACTTTTATATGTTCTCTCATTTTTCCCACCCTTCTTTCTGCTTTCCTTATTCCTTCCAGAAAAGAATTCCCTTCAGCTAAAATTATGTTCTGACAAAACTATGCTTAGTTTTATATATGGTTCTGTGCTATGTTGAGAATTATGACTCTTCTAAATTGAGTTTGTTTGGGTATATATTACCCAGATGATTTAGCCTTTCAGATTATTTGGTTTTGAAAAACCAGGACAGTTACAGCATTCGTTAAATTTTCAGTATTTTTGTTTTAAGCTAGAAGCAGTGCTTGCGTTAGAAGTAAATGTATACTAAAGGTATATAGTAGATCAGTGCATTAATCTTGAAACTTGCACCACTTCAATTGTAGCTTTGGGGTGCCTTGTGCACAACAAAATGTGGCATTTTTGTTTTAAGGAATTAAAAAAACCACCAAATTTCTGTTGCAAGCTCATATGGATCTAGGGGTTGTTTTTGTGGGTTTGGGATTTTTTAGTGACTGCCAAACACACACCAAAATGTAAATCATAGATTTATGAAATGTAAAATCTGTTAAGAAAAATTCTCCTCACCGCACATGGGTCAGAAGAGTTGGCTAGAGCCAACGGGTCTGTATGGACTACTTTTTGTAGTTGTGATGCTCTCTTATGCTCCCTACCTTGGCCGCTCTAATTCTTCATGTCTCCTGAGACTTGTTCTATATTGTGTTCATCCCTTGGGGCTGCTCTCCTAAGCTTTGCTCTTCTCCCTTTTACCTAAGTCTTTCTTTCTGTTCCTCTGACTCATGGCCTTTTGTAAAATTTGCATAGAAATGCATCAGTAAGGGACCCCCTCCGCAAGACCGCTGTTTTAGCACTTGGAACCTCCTTTTTTGTGTCAGAAGCGCATGGTTACAGAGGCAGTTTGGAATCATCCTTCTACTCTCCTTCCCCAGTTGAACAGCAAAGGGTTCTTTACTTTTGATGCAGTTGCATATCATGTGTACACAGTATTGTCACCTCACAATTACTCACCAGTATTTGATGATCTATGAAAGGAAGGTCCCAGTGGGAGGGGGTTGGGTTTTATTTCCTTGGTGGTTTGGTTTTGGTTTATGTGTGTGCGTGTGTGTGTGTGTGTGTGTATGTAGATTTTTAGGATGGACTTACAAGTTCTGAAAGTGCTTGGAGTCCTTCAGCTGACGGTAGTCTTAAGTAAACTCAACTACTTTCAGCTAACTTGGTTTGTGTTGTTTAGCTCTTTCAAAATGTTAAAGTAGGCTGGTCACTCTGAAGTGGGGGAAAGAAAACTTCATTTCTGCAGTAGATGATAGCTTGCTAACTGGCTGTGCCATCTGCCTCTGCTAGGTGGCAGCAAGTCATTTGTTGGTGGTTCCAAAGAAGATAATTTTGAACAAAGAATGTATTTGGGAAGGGATCTGAAAGGTGTTCTTGTTTCTTCGTTTGCTTTTTCCCCCCCTTTCTAGGAAAGATCCTTCATAACTTTTTAGGGATGCATTTGAAGTTTTAAGCTAGGTATAAATAAGAATTTTATACAGTAGCTTTAAAGAGTTTAGAAACCTAAACTAACTTAGACATAGTGATGTCCCCTCTCCACAGGTGTCCCCATTGACCATGGCAGAGAACCCGAAGGGAAAGGGATAGGATGGTACTTAAAAAAAAAAAAAAAAAAAAAGCAAAAAAACCCCCTCTCTTTTTCCTCATGTTTTATGGATTTTTAACTTCAGAGCAGAGTGTGCCAGCATCTCTCTAGCGTCCTCCTTAAAGTACAGGGTTTGAGATTTAGCGACATACACTTCCGCAGCCTTCAGACATCTCCCAGACCTGCATCCTCATCTGCTAGTCCTGCTCCCAACATTTTCCAAAGATTGCTCCACCAGTAAGTCATCCCACCCCCCCCCCTTTCTATTTTCTTCCTTGGAATATCATGAACAACAGAATTGTCTGTTTTTTTCTTTATTATCCTTCTGCCCAGCTGGCCCTAGCTAATACCAGCCCAGAATCTAACTGTAATGGCTAAAGAGACTTATCCGAGCCCCCCTCTTCTCATTTCTTTCCTACCCTAGACACACTACTTAAGCTTTACAAAGACACTAACCTCTTTCCTCCCACCTATATGACTTTAAAATGGTCAAATGTGTTGGAGAAACTGGGTTATTGCTAGATACAAGTTATTGCAGTCCCTCTGGTGTAAATGCCATCAGAACTACAGTACTTCCTGTTGAAAAAGGTCACCCTTCTTTCTCTTTTAACCTCTCCATTCCTTCCCCCAACAGAATAAAACACTAGAATTTATTTATACGTATTTGATGTTGTAGGTCTAGGTGAAAAAGTAATTGTTTCACTGCTCTATTTATATATTATGTCTGAATTATTCTGTGCAGGAAAGGCCAAGAAATGCATGTAAGCTTCATTCCATTCCTCACCTTTGCGTGACTGTCAGCTGCAGTTGGCAAGACTCTCTTTCACTTAATGGAGTTTTGTGTGATGGAAAGCAGTTTTAGAGCCCAAATTTCTACAGTGCAATATCCTTCTTCTCTGGCATATATTCTTGTTTGTTTGTTTAAAGCTAGTACAAGGTTAGTGCAGTTTATGGTGCTCTTGATTCAAAAGGAAAGCCTCTGATCCTCAAGGTGCAGAAATGCCAAGGGTGCTGGTACGCTGATAACAAATTCAGCTTGGGGAAGAGGAGAATGGAGATGTATACAATGTGGATATGGTTTATAGGAGAATACTTCTGCTTGCCGTCTCCACTGCTGAAGGGTCAGGCCCTAATGATTTATTCCTTTGTGAGTTGCTTTTGCTTTGACTGGAAATCAGCTACCAAATTGCAGGCTCCTTCTGCTTGGAAAGGTGCAGTGGGAGGGAGAGGTGGAATCCATGTTTTCAGCAACAATGGGTGAAGCAGAAATATTCAGAGGCTGACTTTGCTGCTTTTTGTTCAGCTGAAGGTCTGAAGCACATTGTGTAATTAGTTCTCTTAAATGCAGTGATTCATGGCCTAGCAGCTGCATTCAGTGCTGCTTTCCTCTCCAGTTCAGCCTGCTTTTAGCTCTTAATTAAAAAAAAAAAAAAAAGAAAAAATTTTTAAAATTAAATAAATTGAAGTTAAGGAGGAAAAAAAGGAAGAAGGAAAAAAAAGTGTGCCAGTATATTTTTTCAATGACAAGTGGAAGCAGCACAGTCACCAGTGCAACAGGTATTATTGTTGATCTTCCATAATTCGCTCCTGGCTATGCCATGTGACAGCTGTACAGTCGTCAGTAACTCTGAATGTGTTTGCAGCCCATTGAACTCCCATACGTGTTTGTGTTCATGCAGAGGCACTCCATTTAACAGTTTCCTTGCAAGAATGCTGCGAAGCTACAAGCTGCCCTGTGGTTCCTGTGTATTTATGGATATATATTAAGAAATGAGCCTAGCATTTTTGCTATGTCTCACCTTTTGGCAGGCTACTATATTCACTTTCAAGCAAGCACCACTGCATGCCAAGATCTTGTTCTGTTGCATTTTGTTAACCTTCTGTTTTGCTTCTGGCTGGTTAAGCACAGGTTAATTCCTTGTAGCATGGGTTATTTCTGAGGTACAGCAGCCCAGTTTCCTTGTAAGAAAGATGCATTTGTGAATAAGAATTAATCTACAACAGGCATCAGGATACTTAGTTGTGGCCCATCAACAGAAAAGGTGCATTTTGCCGAAGCAGTGGAACTGCTGACTGTGAAGAGGCAGCAGCAGTCCAACTCTCTTTTTGTTCTGTTTTGTTTTGTTTTGGTTGGTTTGTTTGTTTTAATCCAAAGACCACCAGATTTTCCTAGTGGCCATAGACACCCCCCTTGGGTTTAATGGCTCCTCCTGACTCCTCGAGATGTCTGCAGCCACAACCTTGACCGTTCCCCTGGGAATCACAGCAGCAGCAGTGAGGCGCTCACCCTTTAGCATGTCTTAAGGCGTTGTCCTTAGCTGGAATCCTTCCTCTGGTTCTGTATAAATTGCATTTGTTGTTTCTCAAGGGGATATTGTACTCCTTAAAGCTTTTAACCTCATGACCTGTATAGTAAATTTTTTTTGGCCTTTCCTCTCTTTGTCTTTTCATGTAGACCAGATATTTGAAAGGGCAGACGATGGATAATTGTGTAACATGCAACCTGTTTATATTTTTTGGAAACTTTTACTTGGACCGGAACTCGAATCACGGAATCACCAGGCCAGTTGCAGCACACTCTTTATTGCCCTTTTTCCTTGTTTCAGTACCTATTGTTTCTCCTTTCAAATATGTGATTGTATTAGCTCTTTCCATATGAAAGAATTCTCCTTATTTAAATAAAAAAAAAAAATAAAGCAGGTTATGCTTTTCTCAAATTCCCAAGTCCCTTGTCTGGTTCTTTTCGTTAAAGACCTGTGTATATATTTTACTTTTTTTTTTTCTCGAATGACGGCGGCCACGGCGCCGATGTGGGTGACCATGCTATGGCAGGGACACGGCATCTGGGGTGCTCCCTGCCCCCTCGGCCGCGGTAGCTGGCAAGCCGAGGGTGGCGCTGGGGTCGTGGCCCGGAGCCGGGTGGAGGAGTGCCTGGCGATGAGGGAGGGGGCTCTCACGGCCGCCATGGCGGGGCGGGCCGCGGACCGGTCGCCACACGCCGCCGTTGCCGCGGCAACACGACGGGGCTCTTCCCTTTCCCCTCCCTCACGGCGCTGCGTGCGTCTGACGCCACATCCGGTACCGCGAGGCAGGGGGTGGAGCGTGGGGTGGTCCCGCCACGCCCCCCCCCCTCCGGTGAGCGGGGGGGGCCGCCATCTCCTCAGGGCCGGGGGGTCCCGGTCCCGCCGCCTCCCCCGGGGCACGGGGGGGACTGGTGGTCGTCCTGCGGCCCCCCTCACCTCCGTAAGGCTCACGGGGGGTGGAGCGAGGCCTGATGGAGGGGTTAGTGGGGCTGCCCCCCCCCGCCCCGAGGCTCAAGGAGGGGGGGGGGGTACGAGGCCTGGTGGGGGGGTGGCTGGTGGGCCTACTGCTCCCATAAGCCTCGAGGGGAGGGTGGGAGGCCTGGCGGCAGGTTAGTGGTCCTGTGCTGCCCCAAAAAACGCTGGGGGGGGGGGTTACAGGGTGGCTGGTGGGTCCTTTTGACCCTACAGGCCTCAAGGGTGAGGGCTGGGTGTGGGGTCAGTGGTCCTGCTGCCCCCCAGAGAGCTCAAAGGGGGGAACAGGGCCTGGGGGGGGGGTAGTGGTCCAACCGCCCTCTCATAAGGCTCACGGAAGGGGATGCAAAGCCTGGTAGAGGGCTTAATGGTTCCCTGAGGAGGTGTATGAGGTCTGGCGGGGGAGGCAGTGCTGCACTCCGGCCCCAGGGTTTAAGGCCTGCCTGTACCTCAGGGAGAAGCAGGATCCCCTCCATCAGGGTGCTCTTCGGGGTTGCAGGGCCTGCGAGGCAATATGATGGCCTGCCCTTGTCCTGGGTCCTGCAGGTGGGGCAGTGGTGTGGTGTCCCCAGTGCCGGTGGAGAGCACAGCTTTGCAAGGGGCTCCTTAAAAAGCCTGTTACACGCAGCGCTTGTGTTTTGTAGGTAGTGAGAAACAAGGAGGGTGGCACCGCACTTGATGGTGGTGATGTGCTCGCATCTTGCTTTGTTCTCCGTTCTCCCCTGATCAAAGCCATGCAGATGGATTTATTCCGGTAACTTTCAGCTGTATTGAGGTGAGGAGATACAACACTGATTGCCTGCTATTTTCTGACCTAGCTTTTAGCAGTTCTGCCTACAGGAGTAGAGTTCAGTCCTGCTTTCTGCAGCGCTCCCCCCTAGGCTGTGCTAGAGCCCTACAGCACCTACCTACACCTGTGCTCTAATAGGCAGCTTTTTAAGATAGAGGATGTTTGCGGGTTCTGCCCTCTGCCCCTGCCAAGAAATGTGCTCAGTTTGCGAGAAGTAACTTTTTTTTTTTCTTGAAGCTACCTGAGCAGCCTGGTGCCTAAGCATGTGGTTTGCCTATCACTAGCATTGGAATTTGGGCTGAGAAGTTTGCTTAGCACAAAGCGGAATATAGGCTTGAATTAAGCTATTGTGTTTCTCCAGAACTAGTGTAAGAATAAGCAAAGTTTCTAGCTTACTGTTGATGACAGACAACCATACTCATGTAGAAGCAGGGCAGATGAAAAGTTAACTGTGTTAGCTTAGTAACTTCATTTTTACAGTTACTCCTGTAGATACAGCAGAAAACACATAAATGGGGAAAGCAAGAGAACTTCGGAAGATCAGTTACCATGAGCTGCTAGTAGCAGAAAGTAGTGGTGCATGCTTTCGGTCAAATGATCTTCAGCTAGCTGTGAGCGAAAGGGTGAATGCTGCTCTGCTCTGTTTCTCTCGGAGGTTTGGACAGACCTTTGACAGGATGTTGGGATTTCTGAAGAAGCCGGTTGTGGTTACTGCAGAGATAAATATGAACCTTGTGGCATTGACTGTGATGGGATTAATAAGCCGTCTTTGGGGGCTTTCCTATCCACGGGCTGTAGTGTGAGTAGAATAGTTTATTTTCTACTTGAATGACACAGACTTTTGTTTTTTAAACATTTGTGAGTAAGAATGCAGGAACGGAAGGGCAGAGCTTGCCTGATGTCAGCCTCTGTAAATATGGTCATGGTGTTACCCTAATAGAAACTCCTGAGGGGAGGGTAAAGGGGCAAAGCCACTGTGCTTCATTGTATTCTTAGCTTTCTGCCATCAAATCAGTGTTTTCTTTCTTAGCATCCCTGTAGCCTGCAGTTAGATTTGACATATTCCTGCCTCTTGTGTTTCAGTTTTGATGAAGTTTATTATGGCCAATTCGTTTCGCTCTACATGAAGAGGATCTTCTTCGTGGATGACAGCGGCCCACCTTTTGGCCATATGCTGCTAGCTTTGGGAGGTAGGGCATCTCCTGAAATTGGGAAGTGTCTATTGCCTGTTGCTGTGGAAGAGGAAAGTGCTGGTTAGAAATGAGTTGTCAGATCCTGTCTCCGGGGAAGAACACAAGGCAGCTGAGAGAGTCTGATGTAGAGAGAATTAGAATTTCTCTTATTTAGTATTGTAGGGGGCTGTTGCATGAGTACTGGGGAAGTGATGGAGCCATGTATCCACTACCTCATTGTTATCCAATCCTTTGGATAAAGAGAAAGGTAAGATTAGAACTGCTAGTGACTAGAAATAGTAGGCAACAAGGAGGCTTTCAGGCCTGAGTGTCTTTCTGTAGCTGAGATATACACAACATAAAAGTGTCTGTATGGGAAGGAGAGATTAAATATACATGTAACTTTGTCACTGAGAATCTGTTGTTGCCAATTTATATTCTTTGTGCCTCTGCACATTATCAAGCACTGCTGCAGGCAAAACAGTACGAAAGAGGACCCTTTTGGGAAAGAGGGCTTTCATGCATGGAAAAGCTATGTGTTTGGGAAATGGTTCCAGGACCAATTTAGCACCAGTTTTTATACTTGTTTTGAGACTGGAAATTTTGAATTGTTGCTTATGTTATGTTGTAGGTTACTTAGGAGGATTTGATGGAAACTTCCTATGGAACAGGATTGGAGCTGGTAAGAGCTGATCTTAACTGCCTCAGTCTTTTGAGAAAACAAGCAGTATTTCAGTGGCTGACAGATTCCTTTTGCCTGACTAGTGGAAATAACGCTTTATCTGACACCTTCACTTTGCCTCTTAAATAAAGTCTTCTGCAGGTCTCTAACAGAAGTTTAAGGCACTGTGATTCCATAGCACAGATTTTTTAAATCAGTTAGACCATTTTAAGCAGTACAAGATGGACAATAAATTAGTAAGAGTAGGAGTTAGATTCAACAACTTGCTGTAGTCATAAGGAGTTTTGTATTGATCCATCTTCTCTGCAATTAATAGTTTCCAAATTTGTGCATCACTGTTTTCTCCTATTTCAGAATATAGCATGAACGTTCCTGTTTGGTCCTTGCGACTCCTGCCAGCACTGGCTGGTGCTCTCTGTGTGCCTTTAGCGTACCAGATTTTGGTAGAACTGCAGTTCTCCCACTGTGCTGCACTTGGAGCTGCTCTTCTGATTCTCTTAGGTAAGATTATTCCCCTGGGCCCCCTTCTTCATAAAGGGGGAGAAGGGTCCCTTTCCCCTTTGTGAATTTTTAGGGTGCATAAAAGGCTGGAGTAGCATCTCCCCACAGAACTCAAACAACACGTCAGAGCCCACTTTCAGCCCTGGCCTGTATCAGTCTCTGCTGAGCCTCTGCGATCCCCTCTATCCTTACCGTTCTGCAGCAGGCTGCCATTCTAGGCTGAGGCTTTGTACACGTTCATTTCATTATTAAGCAAAGTGGACAGCCTCAACAGCCTCACAGAAAACCACGTTTCTTGCATCCAAGGAGGCCTGTACTCTTTTCCTCAGAGGTTTACAGGGTGAGTTACAACATACTGGTTTTCAACAGCAGGACGACCCTACTTACAGTCAGAGCTCATCAAATTTCTTCATCCTCCAAACTGCAGCAAACCAGTCTGTGTCCTTAGCACCATGATTTGACACTGTTCTGGTGTGTATAACTCAGTTGTTTTTTTTCTCTGAGGGTCTGCTGGGCAGCTCCCTGAAAGGGAAAGAGCCTTTCAACAGCCCTTTAGCAGTCTGATAAGAGAAACCTGTCCTAGCTACCAGCTGCTCCGATTCTGGCTCAGGGAACCCTGCACAAAGCAGCTCATTGCAGCTCCCTTTCTTGAAGATTTGTCATCATGCTGGGACCCTGCTGGGGTCACTGCCTTGACTGTTTGCCTTGAGAACCACCTCCCTGCATTTCCTAGCAGTGATTTTCATTGCCTTTGTAGGCAGGCACAGCACCTTTATCTGCCTCCTGCCAGACTTTACTACTTGCCCACCTCTTTGTCCTTGGAGACAGTTATGGCCATGTACTTTGCTCCTGCTGGAAGGTTTTTGTCCCTTTAAACCCAACACCTCCCTATTACAGCCAGTAAGATTGCAAATGAACTGGCTGTCCTTAAATGGGCAGGTCCTTCTGTTGGATAATGATGCGATTGTCTGAGGTAGCACTTGCCTGTAGATAAGGTTCTCTAATTTTGTGTCTCTCTCTTTTCCAACAGAGAACTCTTTGATCACTCAGTCAAGGTTCATGCTCCTGGAATCAGTATTGATTTTTTTTATCCTACTTGCAGTTTTGTCCTACCTGAAGTTCTACAATTTGCAAAGGCACAGGTAAAGCTGGATTGTCTCCCATCCTTTTGGATATTCTTGTGGTGACTCTTTTTTTGTCACAGGCTGTGTGGTTTTCTTCTGTAAGTCACTTCACTGTTCTGCAGCTCACTTCATCTGTCTGTAAATCCAGTGCTTTGACCTCTCCTATGCCTGCCCCAGAAGTTTTCTTTTCTGAGAGGTGTTAAAGACTGTTTTAACTGGTAGCAAGGTTGTCTTTTTATTTTACAATAAAAATAAAATCGCTTGGGAGCACTCCTTTGCCAACCCAGATTTTTTATTGGAAGGTTTCCTTCTGTGCACAGAAACACTGATGATAACAGGTCGCTTAATGCTCCTTTGTTACTGTTTACAGGCACTGAATTTAGAGATCTTTGGCTCTTTTCTTGTGACTTCACATGTTCTCTGATCCTTGCAGAGGATAAAGTAATCTTTCGTAAAGTAAAATTATCTTTAAACTGAGCCCAGCAAATGATTTAATACATTGCTTTTATCTGTGGTATCAGGAGGCAGGTAGCGTTCAGTTTTGCTTTTCAGGATACAGGGAAGTATGTTTAACAACACCCTGTAGGTCAGGGCTGAGAGTTGGTGGCATGGGAGGTTCAGAATGAGGTACCTCTGAATGGGATAAGGAATAGTGGAGTCCTGCAAGTTTTTTTGAAGTTAAATTACCTACATTCAGGATCCTAAGAAGGTGCCCAAATCTCACCATAACATCCTTCCCTTTGTCCTTTTATTTAAGTTCCTTCTCTGGAAGCTGGTGGTTTTGGCTTCTGTTGACTGGAGTAGCTTGTTCTTGTGCAGTTGGGTAAGTGATGACGTCTTACTCTGGTTTAGTAAGCTCACTTTACTGCCTGCCATCTGAGGTATCAGTGGGGCTTTGGATTTTCAAGACTGATTCTTGGTGCTGTTTTGAGCAGACATCTCCATGACTTTTTAATGAGTTAGATTGTTTCTATAGAGAGGATGTCAGTTCACAGTGGGCAATACCAGGCATTAGAGGATACTGTCCTGGGAAGAACAAAATGTATTTCTAAGAGATGGCTTTATGTTATAAATTAGCATCTTCATTTCACCCCTCCCTCCTAGTTGCCTCAAGCTTCAGTAAGTCTGAATTTAGGGACTCCGTGCTTTGTGATATGCCAACCTGTTATCAAGAAGGTTCTCTGTCACTGTGGTTATTTAATGTAATTGGCAAACAAATGATACCTTCTGGTGTCAAAGCCTTGAGGTTTATGTATGTGGTTGTACCAAACTTGTCATGGATTTAAGTCCTTGGACGTTAATGCATCCTGTTCAAGAAAAAGTTTGAATGTTTATATCTTGTATTAGGTAGTTGTGTAGTTTTTAACCGTGTTCATTTTTTATGCACTTTCTTCTCAGAGTGAAATACATGGGCCTGTTTACCTATATGCTGCTCTTGGCCATTGCAGGACTCCACTTCTGGCACATGATAGGCGACCAAAACTTGTCAAATGTAGGTAGCACAACACGCAAAGTGTATTATGTGTAACTTTTCAGTACAGGAGCCAGTCAGGAGCCTTGCAAGCCCACAGATAACAGTGCTGTCTGTAGCTGGGGTTTGTACTAAAATTCCTTGCCATAGTCTGCAAACCCTCCTGTCATAGAACAGTTTCCCAGCTCAGTTGCTGGGTGTGTGACTGGCTTTTCTGCTCTTATCCATGTCTTGGTGATTTGCCGCTCAAAACAAATACTGTTTCACATACCTCCTGCTAGCTGCAGTTCACATCCTCAATGGAAGTTATCCAGCTGTCCATGAAGTTATAGCTGAATGAGGGTGGTTGGGGAAACTTAAGAAACAAAACAAGCCAAGTGGACTGGTATTTTAGTATTTTTAATATCTGGAGCATGAAACCAGTGAGTTCTCTGTGTTCTTCTAGGTTTCCTTGATGTGCCATTTTCTAGCTAGGGGACTGGCCCTCATCATCATCCCAGTGGCAATGTACCTGTCCTTCTTCTATGTTCACTTGACTTTGCTGTATCGCTCTGGGCCTCATGACCAGATTATGACAAGTGCTTTCCAAGCCAGCTTAGAGGTAAAGGAAATGTGGTCATGAAACTAGTTTATTAGGGGAGAAGAGGGGGAAATCTGTCTTGTGTTCACTGCTAGAAGAAAGGTGTGCAGTCTTGTTCCTTTGATCCTGCATATTTGTTCCTTTTATGTCATTTAACTGCTTTGCTGCTGTAGTACTGTTTTAAGATGAAGCAATAATGACTGAAGTCCTAATAACAGATGAAAAGCTTTTCCCAGTGACCCAAGAACAATATGTTCACTCTTCTGCTGAAGATTTGTCCCTTCCTACAGGAAATTCTGCATAAGTAGACACAGACTGACCTCTTAAGTGATGATGTTGTAGGCTACAGGATGACAGTATGATTTGCTGTAGAAGAGTGCTTAGTCTGTCTTTTAGAGCAGCATGGCTTTAGGGGTATTCCCTAAGACCCTGTAGTCTTTCAGGTGCTAGTGTATTTACTATCTGCTGAGTATGGTGCTGCAAGACTTGATTTTTGTAGATACAACCAAATGAGACAGCATTGTGCTAAGATACTGCCATGTTAAAGTGACAGGTGACTCTTAATAGAATTTAAACAGCCTCTGGGTTGTTTCTTCTTCTTTCCACTTATCCTGTCATTATGCTTCTCAGGGTGGGCTGGCTCGAATCACTCAGGGTCAGCCCTTAGAGGTGGCCTACGGCTCTCAGATTACTCTGCGGAACGTGTTGGGCAAGCCCATGCAGTGTTGGCTCCATTCTCACACAAATACTTACCCCATCAGGTGAGGAGTCTGGTTGGGTCTGTATTGTTAGGATAAAAGTATGCTCTGGTTCTTCACCTGCCAGTCCAAGTAGCTCAGTTTGGGTCCTGGCAATCTCCTCATTAATCCTTCAGAGCACACTGCAGATGTACAGATTCTCTGTGCTCTGTAGGAATGGAGCCAGTGATCTGGTGCTGGTTTGTGTTGCTCTGTTGAGCACAGAAATGTACTGTTACACATCTGTGGGTTTTTTTAACCCTCTGTACAGGTATGAGAATGGACGAGGTAGTTCCCATCAACAGCAGGTGACCTGCTATCCCTTCAAGGATGTGAACAACTGGTGGATTGTCAAAGATCCAGGAATGTGAGTATGCAGGACACTTAAATGCCAAGCTGCTGTAAGCATAGCTTCTATACGCTTCCAAAACCTAACCAGGGCATAGCTTGGATTGGACATAACTATTCTCTGCTTATGGGCGTAGAGGCCATCTGTGATCCTGAGCAAGTAATTTCAGCTGCAGAGTTGATAAGGGTGGCTCTTTGCGCAGTCCTCCTCAATATGGTAAAAGCATTATTGAAGACTCTGAAATTCTCTCTGAACTGCTCCTGCCAGAATGTGGGCTGTGCTGTGCACAAGGGGAACTTTAAAGACTCATGAGACTGGTGGGAACTTTTCAGGTGCTTTGCATGAAAGGGAAGTTTTGCTTTTTGAAGTGTGTGAGCCATGGCATTAGAGTGCCTTGATGAGTTTTATCAGACTTGAATGAGTCTCAGAAGAGAGTAGAAATCACTTCTGCAGAGTGAGTATTTCTTTGTATTTAAAGTGTGGGATGAACTGTAGAATCTGCCACATTGGGAGGAATTCCAAGTGGGTGCCTGTGCCTGAGAGGCCTGGTTTGTGCTGAAGTGTTTTGCCATTGTAACTGTCAGTGGAGAGCAGGACTCTTTGTTCTTGTAGTTTTGCCAGTAAAAGCCCTTGTGTAATACCATTTCATACTGATCAAAAAGTTGCTTTTGTAGGTTTCTTATGTTGCTCTGGGAACTGTATAGAGAGTCCTACCAGGAGGACTGTGTGCCATTATAAATTATATCCACATTGTGAAAGTTTGTCCATAGTGCAAACCTGTCAAGTAGGGACTCTACCAGAACCACATAAACCCAGCATCTTCTTAAAATTCTTCAAACCCAAGACTCCTGTGAGCCCTGGGGGATATGAAGTCCTTCTATAGAACAGGAAAGTACAGTCAGCAGTCAGGTGAACTGCAGCGTTCCCCCTTGCCAAAGCACGCCTTCGCCCTGTCCAGAAGCAAGATGAGAGTTTGGTCTTCGTGGTGGAGGTAGCCATTGATCTCTCTTATAATTCTGCCAAAAGTGACATCAGTTGTAACATGAACACCTGTCAGACCTCACTGAAGCACTTACTCATTTCACAGAAGCCACCAAACAGCTGTGTGGTGGGAATAATCTGAACTCGCTCCTGACTGACCTGGATTCAGACCACTGACCTAACGGCTGGGGTGTCGGTATCCCATTACCAGTTCTCTGAGTCATTCTGCCCTTAACTCACCTTTGCCTTGATGAGCTTTGTTTCCATTGTGGTACAATCTATAGGTTGCTTTAATTTCTCATCTTACTGGCGAAATATCTGTCCCTGCCTGCAGCTTCTTGACCTAGCAGTTTGGTCATGACAAGGTTGCATTATATATAAAGAAGAATGTAACCACTTCCTCTTGGGTGTCACTCCGCCAGGCAGCAGCTGGTGGTGAGTAACCCACCTCGTCCTGTCAGGCACGGACACATCGTGCAGCTGGTCCATGGCATCACGACGCGGTACCTCAACACGTAAGTCCTTTCCTCATCCTCTGCTCTGCCAAGCCTGCTGGCTCATTCTCCTTTGTTGTCTCTCAGAATAACTATTCCGGGGTTGAAGCGCAGTGACCCTTGCATTCAGATATGCCATAAGCTGCCTGTTACTCATGGATTCTTAAAACAGTGGGGCTAGGAGGGACCTCATGTGGTTTGTTACATAAGCCATACCCGTGGCCCAGAGAAAGGATGCTGTATGCTTATTTTTTTTTCTGCAGTTGACTTGGCAGTGGGATTTGATACTAATCACAAACTGTTCAGTGGCTGCTAGCTGTTTCTGGTCTTCTTTACTAGCGGCCTTTAGAGGGGCTAGTGGTGGTTTCACCCATGTTCACATTTCATGGTAGTTCTGTAGATTCCTAAATATGTAGTCCCCTTGGTGAGTCTTCATCCTTGCCCCTTCACTGCCTCTGCTCCAGGCAGATGCAGATACTTAGTATTTTGTGTGACTGTTAACCCAACGTCAACTCCACTGACTTTGATGGCGTACTCCTGTGTGAAGGATGTGCTCTGGAAGTTAGGAAGTTGTGGTGGAGAATCCGGTGTGCTGTGGCTGATTGCCACGGATTCTTGCCTGTTTTGCAAAGACTGCAGTATGAAATTGCCTCCTGACTGCTTCCCAAAGGGTGTCTTGAATATCACTCAGATTAGGAAGGGGGTTGTTCTGAGCTTGGGTTTTTGCTATGTGCCTTCCAAACCTAATTTGTTCATTATTGGGAACCCCAGTGAACAGCATCTCTGTTTGTCACAATCAGTGCTTGTTCTTCAGCCTGGCATAGCAGGCATCTGTATTGGCTTCCTCTGAGCCTGTTCCTGGCAGCTCTTGGTAGTGGGGAGTGTTCTCGTTCAGAGTAACAGTGCAATCTGTATAAATGACTTACTTTTTGCTTTATTACTGAATCTGGTGTAAGACAATTCAATACCTTTATGGGTTTGCTTTTTATATTAATTTGAGAAATGGTGTTGGAGGATCTTACTTTACTTGTCTTCTAGGCATGATGTTGCTGCCCCTCTTAGCCCCCACTCCCAAGAAGTTTCCTGCTATATTGATTATAACATCTCCATGCCAGCACAGAACCTCTGGAGAGTGGTGAGTGGTCAAAAGGAAGGGAGAAGCTCATCACGTTCCAGCAGAAACAGCTGAGACAAAAGACATCTTTCTGTTGTAGGAAATTGTAAATCGGGAGTCTGACACAGACGTGTGGAAGACAATTCTGTCAGAAGTGAGGTTTGTTCACGTGAACACCTCTGCAGTGCTAAAGGCAAGTGGATTTATGTTTATTTGCCTATAGCTTTTTCTCTATGCAGTTCTTGTAATCTCATAAACTACTAATCTCTCTGCTCCAAAATACCTAAACCACTAAAACAACCAAATTGGTAGATAAAATGAAACAATATACTTGCTCAATGTGATAAAAGAGCAGCATGTGTCTCGGGTAGTCATACTCGTACTTCATTCCTTTTCAGCATGCACAGCTGTCCTGCTTCTCAGGAGGTTGTGACCACTGTACACAACTGGGGTTTAGATACAGCCTCAGAAATTGATGCTGAATCTGTGTGTAGTATGTGACAGCGGCTGGAATAGTTAAGGATCTCTTCACAGAGTTTGCCAGAATCACTGACTTTATGGCTGTAGCATTTGTTGAGACACTGTTGCATGGTGACTCTTCACATACATTCTAATAGTCCCTTGCTGTCATCCACTGCTCAGGCAGGGCCTAGGAACTTCCATCCTGAAATTCAGATTGGCAGGACTGTAAGTTTACAGTCATCTTTCACTTTCAGCTCAGTGGAGCATCTTTACCTGAGTGGGGATACCGGCAGCTGGAGGTGGTTGGAGAGAAGCTGTCCAAAGGCTACCACCAGAGCATGATGTGGAATGTGGAAGAGCACAGATATGGGAAAAGTATGTCTCAGCCATGTTCTCGAAGCAGATTTCTGTGACTGGGGGAGGCTTCATGTTGATGGGAAGGTGGTATTGCATGTATAGGCGTTCAGCAGGCTCTGGCTCTATCATGATGTCAGAGTCCTTACAAATCCCCTTAGAATGCGCTTGCAGTTAGACTATGTATTGGAGACGGGCTCCCGGCAGTGTGAGGAGCCAGGGCTGTATCATATGTGCTCTCTCCCCTTTCTAGCTTTCTATCTGTTATGTGGTTATTTCTGAGCTATGCTGTTTTCTTCCAGGCCAAGAGCAAAAAGAGAGGGAAGTGGAACTCCACTCTCCCACACAGATGGACATAAGTAAAAACCTCAGCTTCATGGCAAAGTTCACGGAATTGCAGGTGAGTGTTTTGGTGTTCCCTTCATATTTCCTTCTGCTGCAGAGCAAGAACCTGAGCATTTCTCCAAACTGTGAGCCTGAGGATTCATTGTTTATTCCTTGCTGGTAGAGTAGTTTGGCTTCCTCACTGAAAAAAAAATATTTCTGAATGCACTTAGAAGGGCATTAGAGACCTATGCTGTTCAGCAACGAATACCGAAGTGATTGTGTAAAAAAAGAAGGGGAAGGAAGGTCAGTTGGGCACCCAGAAGCTGTCTGAAACCGAACTGTAATGTGTTGTATATGCAGTCAGTAGTGTTGATGCCGCTTACTAACATTGTAGAAATCCACTAAGGAAAGTAAGTGCATTATATAAGAACAAAATAAAATCATTGTATTGATCAGTATCCCATAGGAGATGTGCAAAATCTTTCTCCACTCCCACGTTAAGAACTTAACATCTTACATCTGGAGCTGTTCACCCACGCCTGCTATCCCGCTCATTGTTCCAATTCTGAAAGCCTTCTGTTTACTTTTATCGTAGTGGAAAATACTGACATTAAAAAATGAAGACACAGAACATAAGTACAGCTCCTCTGCTCTTGACTGGATCACAATGGACACAAATATTGCCTACTGGCTCCACCCAACCTCTGGTGTAAGTACGAGAGGTAGAAGTAAACATGAACCTGGTGAAGAAAGCAGACTTCAGTTCAGGTGTGAGTGAGAGCAGAGCTGCAGTTCCAGCCAAGGAGCTGCTCCAGGATGGACTCTTCCTGTATTAAGAATATTATTTTCCCTGAGGTTTGGGGGTTTTGTTTGGCATGTGATACAGCTTTGACAGTAGTTGCTTTTAATTAAATGTCTTCTTGCCTTTCTTTTTTTTTTTTGTAAAGGAAAACTGCAGTTTAATAGTTTCCATTATTGATTCCATTTAGAAGATGAGTTAATCTCCAATAGCATCTTTTAAATGCCTTACATTACAAAAGAGAGTTAAAGCAGCAAAGTTTATCAGCTAGCTTTGTTCCAGGAAAGATCAGGTTACTAGCCAGGCACATTCTGACTTCTTTTAATTTAGCAAGTATGTGTAGGTAATACTTAAACTTACCTAAAAGAACTGCAGCAGGTTCCTGCTTCTGGCTTAGACCATCTTCTATCCTTCAGGCCCAGATCCACCTCCTTGGGAATGTTGTCACCTGGGCTTCAGCTAACATTGCTGCTCTGGTCTACACGTGTCTGTCCCTGTGGTACTTGGTCCGCCGAAGGAGAAAGATTTATGACATGCCTGAAGGTCTGATTCCATGGTGTATGTGTGTGTCAAGGAGGGGGGTGGAGGAGGGTCGCTTGTCCAGCTACACTTTAATGGCCCCAAAGCCACGATTTTGCAACTATGTGCTTGGCTATGCTAGCATTTTTTCCTGCCCCCAACCCTGAAATTTTTATTAGGGACACACAAACATTCACAGTAGCCCATGAAGAGACCGATTATGGTTATTGCAATATGACCACCACCTCATGAGACAGTATAGTAGCCAGCATAGTAGCCAGCATAGTATTTATTTGGATGTAAGAAATGTCCAGGCCCCAGATTTGGATTCTACTGAGCCCTTTTGTGATGATTTAAAGGAGGTAGATACTGGCTGTGTGGGGAGGGGTTTATTTTAGATGTGTTCGTTCCAAGCAAGGTACTGTCTCCTCCATGTGGCCGGGCAGTTTTGTGTTGACCTTTCTGGCAGTACATTTTGTTGTCATGCTGTGAAGCTGCTTCATATTGGCAGTAATCTGTCTTGATGGGTACTTCATAAAAGAGTGACAAAATGTAACCATTTCCCTCAGTTGAGTGTGGTTAAGTTAAAGGTTGTATTAGCACAAACTGTAGAGAGTGGGGAAAAAACAAACCATGACAGTAGGCAACCTTCTAGAGACTTTAGGTTTCCAGGGACTGTGCTTTGAGGTGTCTCCTGTCTCCTGCAGATGCATGGCAGCTCTGGGTATCAGCTGGGGGGATCTGTGTTGGAGGCTGGGCTGTGAATTACCTGCCCTTCTTCCTGATGGAGAAAACACTTTTCCTGTACCACTACCTGCCTGCCCTCACATTCCAGATTCTCCTGATTCCCATCGTATTACAGCATCTGAGTGATCATCTCTGCAGGTATTTGGTTTTAACAGATAGATAGATAGACAAGAGAAGTGACACAGTTCTTTTCTCCAGGCTTGTCACCTTGGCAAGCGGCTGCAGTGATTTTTCCAGCAGTGGCCATACTTTGTCATTTGCCTTTAGAGACAATAGGCCATACGTAGGTCTTCCTTTTGGATTAAGTGTTTGGCCAGCGCTGATGTAACTTGACTGCTCTTTCCTTCTTTCATCCCAGATCTCTGCTTCTCAAGAGCATGTTCAGTGCATTGATCGTAGCCTGGTTCTCTTCAGTCTACTTTGTCTATTGCACATTTCGCCCTGTGACCTATGGGGAACCCTCGCTGTCTGTTACTGAACTCAAGGACTTGCGCTGGAAGGACAGCTGGAACATCCTTATCCGAAAACAGTGACAACTACAATCTTGTTACAGGCCAAAGGAAACGCCTTTTATGCAAAGCCAAGAATTTATTGTTAGTATAATTGAAATCTTAACAGTCTGATCAAATAACTAATAGTAGTCCAGATCTGATTATTACAGGAAAAGAAAATAAAAGAATACTGTTACAGAAAAGTTCTCAACAGTAATATAGCTGTTATGAGCACAATTCCCAGTTTCTACCCCTGTTACATTCACCCTTCCACTACCCCTCAGGCTCTGAAGGTTGCTGACTTCAGTCAACAGCATCCTAGGTCCTTTGCAGGGAAGAGCATGCTGCAAGGGATTCTTCTTCCTCTTTCCTGGGAGTATGATGTTGACGGTTTCTACCTTCTTGCACTACGTTGCACTCAGGGCTATTTTATGTTTCCTAGCACCTTGGTCTGCAATTCCATATTACAAGTTCCCATAAATGGATACTCTCCAGCATAACAGATACTTTTCTCCGTTTTCTTTGTTACTCCTAAAACCTGGGTTTTCCTTGTTCTATCAAGGAAACAATGCAGAAAGAATGCTCTGCTATCATCCCTCTTTCATTACATTACAGTATTAAGCTAAGTTTATAAATAGTTCATTCTGCATAGAATAATGAGTTGTTACTATTATCTATGTATAATCATCTGGCATGACCATAATTGTTATGAAGCTAAGCAAAAATAAAACAAATAAACATTAAAAAATTGCTGTTACAGCTAAAAAAGCTAAAACAACAGGCAGGCCAAGAAGTCAGCCAAAGCCAGAAGAATCCTTTGGCCTTGGGGCATTCATATGAAGCCTGTGGCCTGTTACTAGCAATGGCAGTGTTTTATTTACCAGGGTTACACCTCAAATCTTGTAGGAAGAGGAGCTCTGAGCAAGGTAGAACTGACAGTGCTGACAAAGAAACCTGCTCTAATTTGTACACTTGGCTTCAGGGTAAAAATATTGTAGGTAACAGCCCATACCCTGTCCTGCACCAGCAGAGGAATTCAGAGGGTAGGAGAAGGTGCAAGTGAAGGACTGGGATCACTCAGGGAGGAATTTATAGTAGCTCTGTAAAGATATTCAACAAGAGTTTATAGTACCTATGCCACGTTTGGTTTGGTTTTTTTTCTCCTCCACGTGGCTGCAGCAGCATCTTGCAGTACAGCTCAAAGCTGACCAAGAACAGCAGTCCTAGACAGGCCAGGGTGCTTTTTACTGTAGCGTTCCTTACTGCTCTAACAAATGTTATTCAAGGCTGCTTTGAGCTCCCCTGCCCCCAGAGGAAGGTATGATCAAACACCACAGTTATTCAAAGTAGGTTTTAGCAACTATTTTGCTCTTACTTAAATCAGCCCCAAGAGCTAATGCGTCAGTGCAGTAGCTCACACTCTAAGTCTGTCACCCTGAGCTAAACAGCACCCAGCAGCAGTTGGGAAATAATGAACTGCTTTCTCCTCAGCATTAGAGATGTACCACTGAACTGTAGTGATCACTACCAGGTAACAAACCTTTACCAATTTCCAGTGTTGAAAAGACTATAGGGATGACAGTGCAGACTGCATTTTTCTTTTTTTAAAAAGTGGTTTGTCATTTTTTGTTTTTTTTTTGTTTTTGTTTTTTTTTTTTTTCTTCAATAAAGCTTCAGCCATTATAGAACTAAAGCTAACAGTTCTGGGAAGAAAGAACTGTTGAGTATAAGATCATTTCCAGAAGTTCCTTTCCGTATCTTTGTGCTGGCGTAGTGCAAGTAGCACAAATACCTTTTACATAAAGTGGTCATTTCTGCTCACTGTTGGTTCATTTGTTTATTAGCCAAAGTAACACACCCACAAGCAACACAGCCAGACCCTGGTTTTAGAAAACTAGCAAATATGAAAAAGTTCCTCTTAATAGTACTCCCCCCACCCCATTGTTAAAATTACACCACAGGTCCAGACTGAAGAAGGATACCACAAGGACATTTTCAAAGGCCCAACCAGCACTCCATTTCAGAATTATTTTTTTTCCAGAAACTCCATGTTGCTGCAGTACCACTTATCTGGGGTTAGCAACAGAAACTGGGATGTCACTGTTTATACTTGTAACCTCTTGTCTGCTCTCTTTAGAAAACCAGACATTCTTGAGTTTAAACCGCCTGAGCGCAAGGCAAGCGCTTTGACCCTGTCTGAGGGTAGAAGCATGTCCAGAGCTGTTTGTACCACCAGAAGGAGGGTCTTGCAATTCACAGCTTTCCCCCTTGCTGATCTTACCACCCAGCTCTGGAAGTGGACGGATTCTGCACAGCAGAATCTGCAACCAGCAGTACAGAAATGCCCTAAAAGACATTAATACTGACAAGGTCAGGTTTCTGTTTCCATGAGCAACTCAATCCAGTTGGAGCTCACACATTCATTAACTGTGGTAAAGGAGACTATTTGGGTACAAAAAAATAATCATACAGTGTAGCAAGGTTTGGGAACTTAGAAAGGAATAAATTAGGAACCAGAATCACACAACTTCTTGGGCCTGACCCCCTGATGAACTGCAAGTTCCCATTTGTCCCAGACAGTCTCTGTTTCATCTCCATCTCAGGAGAGATTCCTCTACAGGTCAATCCTTCTGCCCTCATATGCTACAACAGGCTAAAAAGGAGGCTGGCCAGCAGGACAGCAATGCCAGAACTCAAGGTGCCAACAAGATGAAGAGTAAGGACTGCACCTGCTTGTTAACAGGGTGTGAGCTAGTCTTAGATAAAGAGACTGGTTTTTTCTTTTGACAAAACAGGCAGATAATTTTCCTGCTAAGGAAGATCATCATCAGGGAAATGGGGTATCTTGCTAATCACCTAGTAGTGCCTAATCTTCAGGGGAGACTTTAGCATTAGATCTCATTTTGAAAATTAAAAAAAGGCAAGTAGCACTGCCTTCAACTAGTTCATGAAGTAACATCGTACCTCCAGACATGGCAGGGAGGAAAGGGAGGGGTTTTGGAGGGGAGAGGGGCAGTAGGCCAACTCCTTCCTCTCCCCTCTGCGAGAAGTTTCACACCGGTATCCCCTCCGCTGCTAGGATGATTTAAAGGGCACTTCACCAACCATTCTGTTGAAGTCCTTTTCCAAAGTTGTCTTCAGTGTTGGCCTGGACCAGAGGCAAATCCTTCAGACACGGACAGGTCAGTGCGGACGGCTGCTGGACTCCAGGTGGGAGCGTTTGCCGGCCGCTAGCACGCTGCTGCTCTCCGTTTGTTCAGGGAATGGGCGCTTGTAGGTCCGACCGTGTCCGTTCATTGCCCCTCGCTGCCACTTGCAGATGTCTCCGTTCAGGATGTCTTGAATGTGCTGCACTATAAGGTTTATAGCAACTGCAGAGAGGAACAGGAAAAAAAGGACACGCAGGCTTTCTTGGCTGAGCTATCTAGAAAATGTGGAGCATCCAGCCCTGTTCAACTCAAGTTTTAACAACAAGCCCTTAAATGAAACTATGCCTGCCCTCTGCAGCAAGGTCAGACCTCAACAGAAACCAGCAACTGCAGAACCAGCTTTAACACCGGTGTCCTGCTCTGCATCCCCAATCGCCCATTGCTTTTTCCAGCCCTCCTCAGGCTGAGCAGCTGGTCATCCCGGTCAGGCTCTGAGCAGCTCCCTCCCCTACAGCCCTCCAGCAAAACACCTTTCCTTAGAAGCATGCAAACCAGGCAGTGGTGTGCCACCTGCTCTCTTCCCAGCCCCAAAGGTGGTCTCCCCAGAGAAATCAGACAGAGAACCGAACTCCCTTTTACCCATGTTATCAACTCCTCGGGGGATGATCACATCTGCATACTTCTTTGTCTGCAAAACAGTAACGGTGGTGGAGACTGTTAATGGGAAAAGCCAGCTTTATTCTAGGAAGAAGCTACCAAACGCCAGAAAGCTGGGGGCAAAGATGGAGGCATTTCTGTGCTCTGGGGCTGCAAGTTAAAGCTCTCGGTCGTGGTCACACCTAAATGAACTGAGAAGTCGTATTGGCTAACGTGCACTGGATTTAAGGTCAGGGATTGTTCTGACTGTCCCTTTGCAGTGAATCGCAAAGTAGAAGCAGGAGGTCAAGCGTGGAGTACTTGCTTTTACACTTCTGAAGAGTACGCTGCCTTCCAATGGGTCACCCGCTTCGGGGCTGAGGTCTGTTTGCTAAGAGCTGGTTCTAATCAGCATTTCACAAGCCATTGCTAAATATCTACCAAGAGCCAAGGTACCCAATGCGCATGTGAAATTCCTTCCTGCCTCTGATGACATTTTATTGATCTCTGCCACCACAGAGCCCCTGGGTTTTTTTCCCCCTGCTACTTATAAAAAGGCTGGCTAATTCAGCATTTCTAATGACCACTTTTACAATCCCAGAATTGCTTTGATCTAGAGCAAGAGGCGCCTGAGCTGGCCTTTTCCATCTTATTTAATCCACATACCAAATTTTGTTCTCAAAGGGTTTTTTGCAAATTAATTTGATTACATGAGCACCTAAATTGGCCCCACATTATACAGTGTAGCAAGCAGATGCTATAATGGTCTGCCCTGGGTTTTCACCAGCGTTCCCTGTTGAGAGAGTCTGCTGGAAACCAAGCTCTTCTTTCTTCCCGCAAGAATAAATGCGGAGTGGGAGTGTTTCAGTCAAAGGGACCTATGCTAAAATAGCCATGGCAGCAAGCAGTGAGAAAATGTGTGCAGCCTCTAGGGATTTCCATGGTGCTTTGCAAGCAGAAAGAACCAACCATTTAAGTTCCTTAAACAAGCAGCTTGTAATGGTTAAATAGATGAGGCAGAGGGGAGAGGGTGGGATTCATGAAATACGAGTATCAAAAACCACCACTGCTGCATCTACAGTGCAGCTAATCCCCAGGAGACCCTGCTCCTTCTCTTCCTCCCCAAAGCCCCCCCCCCCCCCCCCCCAATCAAATTAGTGAAACATTTGGTACCGGTAAGCAGAACTCCTCAAAGGCAGGCTTGACAAATGTGGTGTACTGGGTGAGGATCTGCTCAAGGTCTCTCCCGCGTTTCATATCTCGCAGAACTGGGACGGGAAGATAAACTCTGTGAGATTTACCACATGGCCAAGGATGGATAAGGAATACGAGCAGGCTGACGCTGCCCGTGACGGCAGAGCATTAGTACCTCTGCGGGACAGCCGGACGTCAGAATCCGTGTCAACAAAGAGCCGGAGATGGAACATGTCCCGAATGTCTTGGTTGTAGAAAACCAGGATCCCCTCGAAGAGAACAACGTCAGCGGGATAGACCACCGTTGTCTCTGCCAGCCTGCCAGGAAAAAACACCCAGCGCACATTGTTCAATGGGTCTCGCACTGCAGTCCGGCAGTCCGTCCCCAGGCCCAGCTGGGGACACCCACATACGCAGCCCAAGACTTCGCACAAAACTGAAACCTACCTAGAATGCGTCACGAAGTCATAGGTCGGTACCTCAACAGTTTTGCCCTCAACAATATTTTTCAGGGTTGTATGCATCAGATCGTTATCAAAAGCATCTGCAAGAGGAAGGTTTAAAGAGAAAGATGTTCGGATGCTGGTATAGCAAATGTTCAGCTCAGATTTTCTAGGCCCGAAGGAAAAGCTCTCTGGCTAGTCCTGTACCGGGGAAAAAGGAACTTAGGCTTTTTTCTTTCCTACCAGGAGCAATCCAACACTCCCTGCCCAAGCTAGGACTGCTATACTTGGTTACGGAGATAAGGAAGAGAGAATTTGCTGTTTACAAGCAACTACAATACCAAGAAATTAAGAACCCGAATATGAAGCTAGAAATTGTGTAATTTTACCAAACCACTTGGTAATTGTATAATTTTGTGCAGCTCTTGGCCTGTTAGCTAAGAGTAATTTAGAAAACCTCAGACATCTTTAATGCTTTTCAAAAGCACTTGCTGGCTAGCCTACAGCAGGCTCTAGACTTCAGCCAAGGGCAGATCGTTGTCCCGTTTGCAATCCATAGCGCTCCCTGAGCAGGGAGAACAGCTGTTTGCGCGGACAAGGAATATCAGGAAAGGATTTGGGGAACGATGCGCTTTGTCACAGAGCCTCTCAACAGCCGAGGATGAGGAGACGGAGCAGCGTGCGAGCCGGAACGCTCTCCAACTCTCTCCCGCATCGCTCTCTGCGAGGATGCGCTAAAACAGCAGTCACCACCCGCAGCAGCGTGTCTTTCGCGACAGCAACGCAGACACGTGAAAGACAAACAGGTGTTTTGGTGGGAGAAAGAGCATTTCTGTTATCCGGCACTTCTCATTTCCTACAGGCCCTCGTAGCAAACCCCAGCTGCTCTCCAACCGCTACCTCAACCGCATTACAGATGGGAAGGGGGAGGAAAAAGGCAGCCAGGGTTTCTTTGGGCCCCCCCCCCCGGCAGCTGCCTCACCCGGGTGGTCGAAGTTGTACTGTCCCTTCAGCGCCTTGGCCTGCTGCTCGGCGGTCAGCACCTTGTAGAAGCTGTCCTGGCTGAGGATGAGCACCTTCCGCTGCCGGCGGTCCACCTCGTTCTGCCCCAGCAGCTCCATGATCTTCTCGCACACTGTGGACTGGGAGGGGATGGGGGGCTCAGGCGGAGCGGGAGGACCGCCGACCCCAAGCCCAGCCTTGCCCCGCCGGGCAGCCGGGGACCGACACCCCCCCACCACACACCCACCACACACACCACACACCGACCCTCCCGCCGGGGCGGGAGCCCGAGCCCGCCCCGGCACGCTGAGGCCGGCACCGGCGAGCACCGCTCAGCTCCCCCTCGGGCCCGATCCCTGTCAGAACCGGCGGCGGTGCCGGTGTCTCACCTTGCCGCTGGCGGTGCCGCCGCTGACGCCGATGAGGAAAGGCTTCGGGTGCGGCCGCTCCGGTTCGGCTCCGCCGGCGGAGGCCATGGCGGGACGCGCTGCCGCGGGGGATGACGGGAGGTGTAGTCCGGCGGGGGGGGGGGACACGTGACGGGGCGGAGCCAAGTGGCGGGGAGGGGCCGGGGCCGGCGGGGAGGGGCCGGGGCCGGCGGGGAGGGGCCGGGGCCGGCGGGGAGGGGGCGGGGCCGGCGGGGAGGGGGCGGGGCGGGCGGGGAGGGGCCGGGGCCGGCGGGAAGGGGGCGGAGCCGGCGGGGAGGGGGCGGGGCCGGCGGGGAGGGGGCGGGGCCGGCGGCGGCGGCCACACGTGCGCTGAGCGCGTCCGGTCTCAGCCCCCGCGGGGCCGCGTCCCGGTGGACGGACAGCGATAACGGCCTTAGATAGGCGCGTGCACGGGCACCCACCCACCCAACCCGCGCGGGCGGGCGGCCGTAGGCCCGTGACGAACGCGGTACAGACGCAGAAAGGCGAAGCCGGTTCCGAAGGCAGGACCGGGAAACGTTTAAGGCCGTCGGAACAGCAAATCCGTGTTCGTGCGAGACACGTACACGCGGGGCGGGGGAACACAAGCTACACGTCCGGCCGCAGGCGACGGGTCCAGCTAAAACGTTTTGTATATAAAATAAAATAAAGACGAATCACGCGTTTCTACACCAAAAAAAACCCCAAACCCTCCTCGTTTGGCTCCCCCCGCCCCCGAGCCCCGTGGGTGGCCGTACCGGGTGCGGCCCCCGCCCGCGCAGGGCCCTGGGCAAACAGCCGGTCAATGATTAACGCGCCCGGCGCTGCGCTCCCGGCCGCCGGTGCGGGGCCGGGCGGGGACCGGGGGCCGTAGCGGGTTGCGGGGGGGGGGGGGGGGCGGTCCCCGAGCCTCCGGCAGGGGGGGAGCCCGCGGGCACCGACGTGAGTGGGGTCGGGGCCGTGGGGGTGGCGAAAGGGCGGGGGGGGGGGGGGCTCGGCTGCGAGAGGCAGTCCCAGCCCGAAACGCGACCCTAATTGCGGGGGGGGGGGGGGCACACACGGTTGGGGTCGGTGGGCCGGGGCTGTGCCCGCCCCGTCGCGGCCCCGCAGCCCACGGCCTCCCTGTCCCCGCAGGGCGCTCGGTGGGATGGAGGGCGAGCCGCCGGTCGGGCCCCGGGGCCACGGCCCGGAGCTGGGCGGTGGCAGCGGGGCGGCCGGGGGACCGTCCAGCTCCGGTACCCGCTGGGACCCCCCCACGGGCAACGGGGACGGGCCCGCGGTGGTGGCGGCGGCGGTCAGCAACGCGGCCTTCGAGGGCGACCCGCCGCCCTACTCCCCCCCGGACCCCAAGAGCGTTCATCTCCTCTACCCGCCGTTCCCGGCCGGCTTCTCCCAGCAAGCGCCCGTCGTCTACCAGCCAGGGCGGGGGCCAGGACCATTCCCACCCCAGGGCATCCCACCCGCACCCCTGCCCTACACCACCGTACGTATCCCTCGCCCCGACCGCAGCGGGGTCACCCCTTATCCCCCCTCCCGGGTTTGCGGGGTCCCAAGCGGCACCCCAAACGATGCTTGAGCAGCAAGACCCAAGAGGGGGTACAAGGCCCCGGGGGGGGGGGGCGGTCCTGCAGCTCTAACCACCCCCTGCCCCTCGTCGCAGTATGACGGGCAGCTGAGCACGGGGCCATCGCCCGCCGGCCGCGGGCAGCGCCTGCCCAAGGACTACATGGTGGAGTCGGTGCTGGTGACCGTCTTCTGCTGCCTGCTGACCGGGGTCATCGCCCTCCTCTACTCCCACGAGGTAAGGACGGCGCGGTTCGGATTTACGCAAACCCACCCGGCACCTCGAATCCCCCCTCCTGGCGCTGCGGGTCTCTCCTAACCTCTCCCCTTGGCACCAGACCCGGGCTGCGCTCGACCGTGGGGACGTGGCCCAGGCAAACGTGGCATCCAAAAAGGCCCAGTCGCTGGTCCTCTTCAGCCTCCTCTTCGGGTTGTTCGCCTCCATCAGCTGGGTCATCTACGTCCTGGTGGCCCTGTATCTATGACAGGGACCCCGAGCCCCAGGGACACGGCGTGTGCCGGGGGCTTCTTGCGGCTCACCACGGCCCGGGGGGGGGCACGGGCAGGCGGAGCTGCCGCAGTCCCCGCATGGCATCGCCGGGGCTGCTGCGGGAAACGGGTGACCACAAAGCGTTATCGGGGCCGAGGGGCAGCGTCCGTCCTTCCTGGCGGGGTGAGGAGCCGCTCCGGAGCCACGCGTGCCTTCGCCTGCCCGCTCTCAGCCCCGCGGGCTGGAGGAACCCGGACCAAAGCGACGGCGGTGCTGCGTCCCGCTGGAGCCGGCTCTGAGCAAGGAGCCGTGTCAGAGCAGCGGCACCATGTCCGGCATCAGGCTCTGCTGCGGGATGTTGAACCCCGTTACCACGGACTGTCGCTTGGAGGTGTCAAATGGGACTCTGGCGCAGAGGGAGCGTCTTGTAGAACTGGGGCTGGAGCAAATGGCCAAGGCGTAACGGAGGGGCCAAGGCGTGCAGCCGCTCTGATCTGGGCGTGCAAGAAGCCCTCACTGGTCTTTAATAATGTGAGAAGATATAAACCCATGTATTTAGCCTCTACGGTAATTTTGCACACACAAATACACACACATGCTGTATCGCCACCTTCTTGCTGCTTCCAGATTGAAATAAAATACAGGTGTAGCCAAAGCTTCTGTTTTCTCTGCACACCAAGGACCTCCCCTCCCCGCCCCGTGGCTTTTGTCCACCACAAAATTCAGGCTAAGTTCTGCTGTCATCGGTCAAATCAGGGTTTCCTCCAAAAGCAGGTGGGTGCCGGGGCTCCAGCCCAAGCAGGACCCCGGGGAGACCCCAGGGAAGGGGAGCCCGCGCGGGGCCGTGCTGGGGATGCAGCAGCCCCAGGTGTGGGGGTGCCGCTCGCAGAGCCGCTGCAGGGAAGGGGAAAACAAGCCGCTGGGTCTTCCAAAGGCTGCTCGGATGAGCCGAGCGGGGATGTCAGCCTGCCCCGCGCCAGGCCCCGGCTCTGCTCACGGCCACGCTCCCGTCTCGTCTCCCACGGGGCTGCCACAGACCCCGCAGCCCCCTCGCGCTTTGCCGGGCCGGTGGGATGCGGCACCGCGGTCCAGCCCCGGCGAGCGAGCCGGGGGGTACGTGCTCGGTTAGCGTCTGGGCATCCTCCTCCCGAGCTGGCCGATGCCAATTATTTCCAGAGGAATTTTGAACCCCGTCCAGGACTGAAATAGCGCGGGAGCGTGCTCGGCCGCCCAGGCCACCGCAGGGGTTATTTATAGCCCTCGGCCGCCCGGCATGCGGCCGCCGTTCGGGCTGGGCTGTGGCCAGGCACACGCCTGCCTACGTGTGTTTTGGGGAACCGAGACCCCCCCCAACACGGGGGACATCAGTGCCCAGAGGAAGGTGACAGGAGCAGACATCCCCTCCCAAATGTAGGGCTTGTACCGGGGCGAGACCATCTCGACGGAGGTAAGGAAGAGATTTATAGGGGAAAGGGCCAAGGGCAGAGGAAAACACCAAAGGGCACATGAGAAAACACGAGGCCACACCAGCGCCAGAAGTGGATTCGATTGTCACTTTAATCCACAGACTGCTGCATGCACTGTAAACAGGATCATCAGGCGGGTTTGTTATTGGTGTTTATTTGTCTTTTATATAAAAGTTACAGGTCTGAAATGTTTGCAGGAAGATGCCACCATCAGGACTGGGTTAGTGGTAAATATATAATACAACCAAACAGCTGGGGGTGGGCGAGGGGCCTGGGAGCGGGGCAGGGGGCTGGTGACCGGGGGCATCGCTTCTCTTTGCTCCCTGCCCTGCGCAGAGAGGGGATTGAGACCCCCTCCCTCCCCCCAAAAGAGAGGTGACGGTCTCAAGAACGCTGCCTGGCAGACAGGCGAACATGCTCATGGCCAGTCTTGCGAAGGGCTGCTCTTCTGGGCTTCTGCTCCCCAGGGGTGCTGCTCCTGGAGAAGGGGGGGGGTCTCTGGTCAGCAAACCTGAAGCTGCTCTGGGCAAGGAGACCCTTCTTTAGGGTCCTTCCAGCCCTGTGAGCCTGGCCCGAGGTCGGGACACGAGCCAGGAGCCATGGTCGGGACAGCCCGCTCGGCTGGGGATGGCCGCAGAGCGAAGGGGAGAAGCAGAGGAGGAAAGCCGGGGGGGCACGGCCCCACCATGCTGGACGAGGTGCTGCGGCCATGCATATCCCCACTCCCCACGCCGTGGGCTGAGCCTCCGGCTTTCAGGGGGGCTGGCGGAGAGTGGGGAGCGAGACCCCCCGCTTTGGTGCTAGGAGGGATCATGGTTTCAAGTGCAGGGAAGAACCTAGTAACAGCTCCTGCTTGCCAGCGAGAGAGGAGATGAGCATCCCAGCAGGGCTGAAGACAAGGTGCACCCTCCTGCACCTCCGTGGCATCGAGCCCCAGCCATGAACGCTGCACCCCCACAGCCCCCGCACGGGGAAAGCGGAGCGATGGGCTGCGGTTTTAGTGCTCCCACCGCTCACGACACTCCTAGAAACAGCCTGTGCCACAGCACACCGTCCGAGGGAGGTGCTCGGAGCCGGCCGGGGAGAAGCCTGCGCCAGACACGGGGTGTATTTGCCTTTTCACAGTCTCGCCGAGTTGTTTTTTGTTTTTTTTTTTTTTTAAATCTTATTTACAAAGGAAAACACAAGATTACTTCCTGCATGGAAGGCTGGGAAGCCTTTGGGGATTGCAAAAGCCTCAGCTGGACATGCCACAGGGCTCCAATGCCCCTTAGTGCCATAAAAACAAACCGGTTTTGAAATGTTCTGGCTCAGATGCCCCATTTCAGTGCAGGAAGGTCCCCGCTCCTCCCGCTCTGGGGTTGCACAGCATGAACCAGTGTTGGACCCCACGCTCTCCTCCCTCAGAAGACGCCCGAGCGGGCAGGGGGGTCTCTCTGCGCTTCAGCATTTGGCTGCTGAGCGAGTCCTGTGCCTAAATCTTCAGGAAAATAATCGAGCTGGGTACAATCCTACGAATGGGGCAACACTGCTGTCGCTCCCTCCTGCCACCCGTCGGGCAGAGCTGCCGTCTTCAGGGAGCCAGCTAAGACTTTGCAATCTGTTTGTAGAAGGAAGTGCTTGCAACTCTGATTCACCCAGAATAAACAGAAGCTTTAGGAAACAAGGAGTTGCTACTGAGAAATAAGTTAAGGATGCTCTGTGAGACACCCTGTCTGTATTCCTTGCGAGCCGCTACCCTAAAACCGCAGGATTTTGTTAGACGGAACGCTGTAAAAACCTGTGACCACAAGACACGGTGCTGAGAAAGGCCTCGCAAGGCTGCTAAAACCTACAGCGTACGCTCAAACCCACGACCACACTGTAAACCATCGGATGGGGACAGAGGAGGGACGTGAAATGGCCTGGCTGGGGCTGCACTAGGGAGGACACCCTGGGTGGGACACAGAGAGGGGACAGAGGGGCTGAATAAGGCACACCAAACAGATTGGGGTTAACGCTGCGTGTGTGGGAAATGAGACCCCCCCCCTCGCTCTTCCATGCCGGGCTGCCCCTGCCCTGCTGGCTCCGGCACAGCGGGACTGGGGACGGGGATCTGCTGGGGCTCCTGCCAAAGCGTGGATCACGAAGCACAGCACCAAGGGTCAGCCAGACGGGGACCCCCTGAAAAAACCATTTGGCAACAGTGAGAAGAGAGAGGAATGGGGTGGAGGGGACGGGGCAGCTCGGCCGGGCACAGGGCTCCTTCCCGGTCCCCATTTCCAACCCCAGAAATGGACCCACTGGCTCCTTCGCTCGGCTCCTGCACCCGCTCCGCAGCCAGCACCCATGCGGCCGCCCCGAACCTCCGTTCTTCCAGCACTTGGAACAACATTGTCACTGGTTGTGAATTTTATACATACTGTTTTGCACTTTTCTTTTTTTCCTATAAACCCATCGGTATTCAGACATGCATGAAAAAAATCCCCAATGGATTCTAAATACTAATATTTACAGTCTCATATACTACAGCATTTACTGTGCAAAAGCTAGTACCATCACTAAAAGATACGGGTTCACAGGCCAAGTGAACCGCAGTACCTTGGGTAGTCAATGTTTCCAGGGTTCGGAGGGATTACCGTTGCTTAAATAACAAGATCTGAGAGGAGGAGGGGGATACGATGACTGGAGATGGCGGGTCCCTGCCCACATTTTCAGTGCCTCTTCCGTATCTACGACCGGTGCCTTCCTCCCACGAAGAAGGCGCCAGAGATCTGGGGTAAACCGAAGACCCCTGTAAACACAAGCAGCTCTCCGAAAGCAGAGCTCCTCTGGCAGGCAGCGGGAGACTCTTCCATTCTCATCTCCTAGGGATGAACACGTTTCGAGGTGGCATTGCAGGGGAGACTCAAACCCTTGACTTCCACGGCTGCTGCCTGCTGAACACCACTCTGCAGACAAGTTTGTGGGTGCTGAGCTCTTGCTGACCCTCCTTTGTGGATGAAAACAAAAGCCCGGGTACTCCCAGACGCAATCTGCCAGCAAACCAGTAACACGCTTGCATGGGACCCTCCTTCCACAAATCTCTCTCCCCGGGTTTAAAGCTGATTCATGGCACAGAGGGACGGGAGGAGAAGGAGGGCGAGTGCAGCGAGCACCGGCTGATCTCTGCCCTTCACGGCTGACGCGTGCCATCACTTCTTGCCTGCTGCGAGAGCCCGACATTCACACACCCAGGGATCGCTGCCAGCTGGGAGGGAGGGTGCGTCATCCAGTAACAGGTACAAACATTGAACTCCAGTCTCATAGCTGCCCTCGGTGCGTCTGCGGAGCAATTCTCCTCGCTCGCACAACCCCTCCTCCTAGGTTTTCTCTTCTCGGTCTGTTTTCCGCCTCGTAATGTTCCGAGGTTTGATTTTGAGGGACAGTTCCCACAAGGCCTCCTCAGCCAGGTGGTCGCTGAAATCGTTGAAGAATGACACTATGTCGTCATTTCTTTTGATGTCGTAATGTCTGGAAAACCACAGAGTAGGGTGGCAGTTAAACAACGGGCTACCTGGGGACCTCTCCCAGCTTCGAGCCACCCCTGCCCTGCTCTAAGGGACATCCAGCGCTGTGGGGTCTGCATTACCTGAGCCCAATACTTGTGACTGTGGTGTGACACCAAAAAGGGGAAAACCCATCATGCCCATTGCTGAATTGAGGGGAAAAAAAAAAGACCCTATCACACTGAAATCAGCAGTTAGATCTGCTGCCTCTGCTGCAAGACAGCATTGAAGAAAACCCTCCACGAACTAGAGAACATAGGAACCAGCAACAGCAAGACCTGGAGGAAAAACTGTTGTCTGAAAGAGTAGTGGCAAAGCTTCACTGCACTGGATCTCAAAACTAATATAGGAAAAACGTCTTCACAACTTTTAGTCATAGCTAACCTAGAGAGGGAAGGAGCCTGTGACCAGAGCCCTGTCCTTCCCAGGTCTCCTTACATCTCCATCATGATGCTTTGACATTAGACTCCCTTCCCCTTCCACGGGGGCTCCCGTGCCCCAGCCACGACCCCCCACACAAATCCCCACCGTGGTGCCTCGGAGCCAGCTCTGCCCTCCCTGTTGCTGCACTTACACTTGTTGGAAGCACCTCATGCTGTCCAGGATGTTAAACTGCTGCCAGCGCTTGGAAAAGTTCACTTTGCTGTCAATGTAATCAGGGTTTCCCAGATGAACAAAGGTCAGGTCCTGCAGAATGAGGCCTCTGAAAGAGAGAAAGGGGCAGCGGGCCAGGGAGTAAGCAAACAAGTACAGAGGTTAGTCACACAGGGGCAGGACAGCCAGCCAAAAGGCAGCCACAGGCAACCTAACGGCCTCCCACTGCTGCCACCATCAGCATTGCAACTTTAAACTAAAGGGAAACATGCCCCCGGCAGCAAATCCGAAGGTGTTCAGGTGCAAGGAGCCCACCATGCACAGCTGAGGGACCTCCGAGGCGAGGCACTCATGGTCACGCTAAGGGCGCTGAGGTTGCTCATTCACCCTCCGTGGAAAGGAGGACCAGGCTGGAAGAAGGTCACAACGGGAAGTGCCTGCCAGGGGTTAAACCTTTCTTCCAGTTTTATGCAAGAGGGTTTCCCTCACGTTGAGGTTTCCCTAGAAAAGGGGTCTGTGCTCCCTTCCTCCCTCTGCCTCCCCTAGTCGGCCACGTCTCTGCACAGCCCTGCTGTGGTCCCCTGCCAGATAAGGTGGCATGTACATATGCAACCTCTTCCTACAGAACTCTTTCCATGGAAGAAAGCAAGACCAGGAGAAGTTTTACTGGTGTAAACCCAGAGCAGATCTCGTATCTAAATCAGAAGGCCCTTACGGAGAAGGGCAACGGCTTCAACCTTTCATCTAGAAACAGGCTGAAGCAGCATGTTTGACAAGGCAGACTCCTCATCCACCAGCTCGTGCAGCCAGCAGAACCAGAGCTGTTGCAGAGGAGCAAGCAGCAGCTCGAAGCTGTGGGATCCATTGCACCTCATGGGAAAATTTGTCTTTCTGTGCACAGACCCCGAAGAAAATATAGTTAAAAAGCATCAACTGCACATCCAGTTGTTTGATCTTTCCTTTGCCATAGTCAATTGACAAAAGCCTTCTTTACAAAAAGATAGCTGCCACCCTGCCTTCCTATGCCACAGGACAAATTGCTCCAGAGAGGGCATGTGGGTTGACGTGGCACACTGCCATCTTACTCTAGATGTAGGGCAAAAGGCAAGTGCTGAGCTGAGCAGAAGCTGCTGAGAAATCCTTGAAGGAACCATTTTAACGTGCAGAAGTAATGGCAGAGTAAAGAAGCTACCAACTCACAGGTAAGGTATGCAGGGAGGCTCCACATCAGCCAGAGCTGCTCGGTAGGCGCGGAAGGACGAGGAGCTGTCAATCAGTGTGCAGTACTCAGCCAGGCCCTGGCAGAACACAAAGCCCACTTTGACACCACTGCTGCAAACCCATTTTCTTCTGTAACCTCTCCCCAGAGAGCCATGCAGGCCAGGGAGTTAATGCCATCCTGCAAACACCTCCAACTGATTTACTCAGCTTGACGCTGAGTGCACATACACAGAGCCTCACTGCCTTCAGCCTCATCAAGCCTTCAATTTGCAGAGAGGAAGAGGAGGCTGTTCTCACCCATGACTGCGCTGGCACTCCTGCAGCTGTCAGAATGCCCAGCCACGCTGCAGGCTTCCAGCACTGTGGCATTATACCCACTGGGGAGCAGTTATCTGCCATCCCTCCACCCTGGGACGTTCCTGAGCTGTTAAAACCACTCAGCTGTTTCACACTGTAACCACAGTTATCTTTTTCCCCTGAAGATGACAGGCCTCGCTGCTCCTCACCTCTGAGGTTTGTTTCTGCCACTCCAGCCTTCGGATGGGTGCAGAATCCAGTGCAGAAAGAATGGCCAGATAGGAATTAAAATTATTCAGCTTTCGTAAGTGCTGTATGGAGAGAGAATATTCCAGTTACTCTAGAGATCTGAAAAGCCTTCTAGCATCAAACAGCTCTACCAACCAGAAGGTCCCACTCCTCTGCTCCTTTAAGGAGCAGTGTGTGTGATTCACAGCAAGAATCAAGCTGATACCTTCATAATCTTTATAAATTTAAGGAGCAGCCTCTCTCGGTCTTGGGCTTTCTCTTGTAGCATAATTATTGAACGGACCCTGGAAGAACAGACAGAAAAAACCCCAGAAAGATAAACCCACTTAAGCAGATGTCAGATTTCTTGTTGTTTCATTTACAGAACTGCTAACTGATAAGGATGGATCAACAATACTGAAAAGTTCATGATGCTTCCAATTTAAATAGAGCACTCTAACAACAAAGAATAATTTCAAGGATGACCACAGTAACGCTTCACAGAGTGCTTTTACTTGCAAGGGGGATGTTTGTTTGAAGGGCTCAACGGTACTGACAATAATTCCTCCAGGTTACGGTGCCCCCCACAACCCTCCTGATCTTTTCTCTTGTGCTCTGGGGTCTTTTTAATAAGTGCCCTGCATCTACTTCCTGGGCAAAAATATACATTATCCCGCTTGTAACAAGGGAACCAGTGCGCAGTTCGGTGCCACAGTTGCTCCTTACCAGTAGGACATGTTATTAAAGTGCTCTGTGAACTGTGTCAGGTTGGGGCTCTTCTCTTCATTTTGCTCCTTTGCCCAGAGCAAAACTTCTGGGATCTGCCAAGGAAGAAGAGAAGGGGGGGAAAATACCACACATTAAAATGGGATTTCTGCCTCAAGATTCCCAGTCGCAGTCTGTGGTCACAGCCGTTTGCTGACACAAGTTCAGCTGTCTCCTGACAACCCAACGGGTGTGCTTGGAGAGCTGGCAGGGAATACCAGAGATTGCAGGGGTTATGTGTTCAAATCCCTCCCACCGCTCTTAACCCATCTTTGTCTCTGTACCTCAATTTTATAGAAGAGTTCGGCATCTAGGAGGGTCAGCTGCTCGGCTATTTCATGACTGTGGAAATCATGCAGGGTGCCTGGCCTGTAGGAAACAAGGATGAAGTATAAAGGCTAAGAAAATGGGACCTGTTGTCTTTCCTTTCTTGTATTTTGGACCGAGAAATCTCTTGTGTCCACAAGAAAGGGATCCCCTGTCTCTCAAAGGACCAAGATATGGTTACATGCATCTTTCCTCACCTGGCTGCCACGCCACGGGCCGCAAGAGGTTTGATGGAATTGGCGTAGCTCAGCATTTTCTTCTGATCCACTTTATCAAGGATATTCTTGCGTAACACTCTGGCGAGGCTCAGCTCCCCATTGCAGACCAGCCGGAAGACCAGGTCCATCAGCAGCTTCAGAATTTCCTCCGTCAACTCCACTAAGCTGAGAGAAAGATGGAGAACCCAGGGAAGGCATCAGAGCTACGACTCTGAGCTGCAGAGTTTGTACCTGTACCGAGTCTTGTCACTCTTCCCTACAAGCAGAACCGAGTGACTGAAATTCCTCCTCTTCCCAGCTCTTCCTTTCCCCTAGATTCCCTTTTGCTGGTTATTTTAAAATCACTGACCCAGTTAGGACACACCGAGAACCTGCTCTTCCAACAAGAGGGTTCAGAACTATAGGTGTCTTGCTGGTCAGGGTAAGGGATTTCAGCTGTCATCATAGATGGGGTTTAAAAAACACATCTTGGCAACTGCCAGACTTCTGTATTGTTACTGACCCCCCATCTCCCATCCCGAAACGAAGGCGGCAACTCACCACAGCTCATCCACCACTCTCACCAGCACGAAGAAGGTGTTCTTACTGACTCGCTTTTTAAACGTGTCTGGGAAGTGGCAAAACTTCTCATATGTTGGTTGCAAATTAAAGAATCAACTTAATGTGGTCAGACCAGCATCAGTGCAATTAACAGCTGCCTTGAGGAACGTTAGAATAGCGTACTATTCTGTCTTGACTGAAACTGGTGTTCAATTTCCAGAAGATAAGGGACACCGATGTGGCTCTAATTAACATGGTATTAAGCTACCACCAGCTGCTGGTAGCAGGGGTGTGAGGAGGTACTTAGACCTTGCAGAACTGACGCTAGAAGAGCAGGTGTACCGTGAAACTGTTCTCTCTAAGGTGGAATTTAATGAGCAGCACTCCTCTGCCGTGATCTCCCCCACTGGTCTGTGACATCTGGTCTCAACAGATCTCAGATGTCACCTCTACCTTCCTCACTGCCCAATTTACTGCAAGGAGAATGGTGGCAGGGGACACAGCACAGGTTGAAAAAGCTTCTGCCAGGTGGACAAAGGGAAAGAGAAAAAGCTTATCAGTAAGTCAGGTATTAACAAGGGCCTGCAGGAATGCCCCAGCCAGTATTTTCACTGACAACCACTCTGCAGTGAGATTTGCTGTGTCCTTGGCCACGCTGATCCCAGCAGGAGCAAGGGAAGCAGCAGCTCTGCTGCAGATGGCAGTGATGAGCTGCGACGCGGGACAGGGTGACGTCAGGCTCCCTTTGACGTGGGCATACAGGACCTAAGCCCACAGGACCAAAGCCCACGAGGCCTTTGCACTGCCTGAACGAAGACACTGACCTGCTAAGCTGATGGCAAAGGGAGCTATGGGAACAGAGCCAAGGGGAAGGAACTGCAGGCAGGGTCCTCAACAAGAAGCCTTCTCCATACGCTGCCAGAAATGCTAATGCTCACCCTGCCACGCAGGGACCCTCACCTTCTTAGCAGTTACAAGCTTTGTTCGGAACTGGGAGGCCAAGAGGACATTATCTCCTGTGCTGCATTTCTTATAAGAGAGAGAAAAGGTCTTGATGGTTTAGTCATTTCTAGTATTAAACTACACCTGCCCAAGCAGCCCCTCCAGAAGGCGGTGTGATCTCTATTCTACAAAGGAGATGTTCCAAACAAATGACCAATTTCCCAGTGATTTACAGAAAATCTGAACTGCTATTCTCCCCTGCCAGGGCCCTCAGGAGACTACTCTCAGGTCCAGTACTCCACCCTGCCTGGACCTGCCCAGCAGCATTTCCCATTTGCAGCGTGCAGAGGTGAAGGAAGTCCTGCTTGGGACACCTCCAGGGCAAGCACATAACCGACCACGTTGTCAGCAGGCTTTTGAGCAAACAACTTGCCACCAACTCCCTCCCACAATGAGTGCTTGGCTCTGATTCCTGGGTGGGAGTAAACTGCCACTCATGCAAAAGGATATCTGTACTGTAGCTTCTTGATCAGCTCTTCAGGGGTGATAAATGTCCTGTATGTAGTCAGAAAGGCTTCACAGTACAGCACCAGATCTACAGAGAAAGACAAGAAAGCCACAGTCAACCCTGCTTTCAGAAAAAGGAAGCTTCTTGTAAGGTTGAATCCAGTCTTACAGGAAGAGGACACGGACGCATTTTGACACGAACAGACTTTACAGAAATGCTGTGCTGTTTTTTCTTACCAGCAGATGGACCCTACGGCACAAGAGCAACGCTGACACTGCCCTGTCCCCACCAGCCTGGCTCCCATTTGCAGCACTCGAGCTTGCTGCTTCCCTTATGTGACTACCAAAGGGGTCAGCGAAAAAAACCTGTTTGTGGGACAGGAACTTGCAATAATGGGTCAAGGAAAATTGTGGTTTAGACCTTGTGGATACTTTAAAGAGAAGATCTGATGGTGAGACGTGGGTGCCTGTTCTCTGTCTTTACTGTCTGGGCAGCACAGAACCCTGCAGAAAGACATGGTCACCCTTCCCTCCTGATCAGGAACACACGCGTTTCGACATGATGATATGGGTGCTGCAGACCTTCTGCCCTTGCTACGTTCCAGGAAATCTGCCCCAGGACATTGTAAATATAAGATTATTTTCAGCCAAAAGAAGAGTAAATTGCACTGCAAAAACTGACGCTACCATGACCATGACCCTGCCACAAAACAGACTCTGACACGGTGCACGCAGACAGCTTTTGTTTATTCATCTGCAGCAGTGGGTGCTACAGGCCCCAGAATTGTAAAGGCTTTGGCCATCATCATGGGCACAAAGGAGGGAATCTGAAAAAGCAGGAACCGCAAATGGGAAAGAAGATTTAGGTCAGGACTGCAGTACACTCACAGTCCCAGGTAAAGCTTGGTGACTGTGGACAGCAGCGGTCAAAATGGAAACTTATTAGCCCCGGTATAAAACCACGCGGCACTGCAGGCAGCATGTGCAGTGGGATGGCACACTGCCCCTGCCCGGCCCACTGCAACCGCTGGCAGAGCCTCATTAGCGCAGATGGGGAGAAAAAGCTTCTGCCTTGCCTGCCCAGGCTAGGCTGTACATGTAAAGCTTGTTTCAGCCAGGACAGGGATCACCCCACACCCATGAGCTGTAACATCCATCCGTTGCGCGTGGAGGGTGGGAAAGAGCAGGGCACGGTGTGCTCGTTATGCCTCCCTACCTGCGGTGTTTCTCTTGGCAGGAGCCTGACAGGGACGCCGCTTCCTCCTGCTCTTAAATCAGAAAGCGCTGCTGCCTTGTGGTTAAAGACAATCAGACGTAAGCTCTAAAGCCGGAGGCTGGGTGGTCATGTCAGGGGTGAGTCCTAGGCCTCGTCCAGCTGTAATCCTGCATTCACAGCAAGCGCGTGTGGCTGTGAGCACTTAACTGACCATGGATTTTATTCCTAAAGACCACAAGTCTCTCTTTATCCCTTATTCCATTTAGCTCTTTTAGAAAACTCAAATGGACAAGAAGCATCATGCAACAGGGCGTGGAGGTACATTTATTCTGGGTTCCCATCTGCCCAAAAGGCAACGTGAGGTAATACAGCTGGTCTGCTCTGGCACTTGAAGCTGCCAAGAAATTCATCTTTAAAGGAAAGCCTCTTAACTATACCCCTCTGTGCTGTTTGGCTGATTGATTTACAAGCCCTGAATTCTTCTCATTGTAAGCTTAATTCATTAACCCTCTCGGTCACCCAAACACTGGCTTAGCATAGCACAAATTCCTCCGTGCTCCATTCAGCTCAGTGGCTTGGCAGAGCCTGTGAGGCTAAGCTCCGTGACTATTCTGAGAAACTTGCTGTGCAGAGCTCCCTCCCCTCAGCCGCTCTCCCCGTCCGCACTGCTGTGCATTTAAAATCCCGCTCTAGTTTTTCCTAGTCTTGAGAGGTTCTCAATGGCTTTCACCTCACTGCTTGCAGCACCCTCCGAGCTCCCCATTCCTGAACTGGAGGTCTAGCACACGTCCCTTTACCAAGTAGCTGTCTTTCAACAGGAACAGTAGGGAAGTTCTTCCAATGTGATGCTTGCTCCGGAGAACAGCAGGACTAAATCAGAGCTTTTCTATTCCAGTTTCAGCATTTTTATAAGGGGTATTTCCGCCACCTCATTTAGACTATTTTTTTTTTAAATATACATATCTAGCCTTGGCGCAATCAATTGCCACCTCCTCTCTAGTATGTTTCTAACTTTGGTCCTTTCTGCCTGGATTTGATGCCCAATGTAAACAGGGAAACATAGCTGTCAGGGGAAGGATTTTCTTGCTAGCTGAATGGTGCTGGTAAGTAATTGCAAACACCTTATGCTACAGTAAAAACCCTGCCATTTAAAAATGCACATGAAAGATATTTCCCCTTTGACTACCAAATCTCTAAAATACAAGCACTGAGTGGTTCAGCGGGTTAGCGCATTGTGCCTTGCATCCCGGGAGATAAGGAGATCAATTCTGGTTAAGGCCACCAGCACAGATGTGTTTGGCAGGTTCAGAATCACTCTCTGGAAACATTGCAAAGGCTGTCTTTGCCACAGGTCTTGGAAAGGAGCTGCTTGATATGGATGGTGACTGGGTTTGGAGACATAAAGTGGGGTTTTAACAAATCTACAGCGAAGAGTTGCTAACTTCCCTTTTCCTTCCCCACATCTTCTTTCTTGTATTGTGGACTCCTTCTCTGAACTGGTCTGGGTGGCTACCAGCATGCAACTGGTACAGAGTGGGACTAGGAAGTGACACTGTAAGTTGAAAATAAGGGGTGTCAGCAGACCAGCACCTGGACGGCTTGCCTGATGCCAATGGGTACTGCATTAGACCCGAACCGACACCCCTCCTCTCCTGCTTTGATACAACAGTCGCTCCAGCAACTCCTACATCACCACTGCCCTGAAGTTCAAAGGGCAAGGAGCACCTCCGAAAGCAGGACCCATGCCACAACAGGCTGGTCACACCTGCACTCACAGAAGGCAGTGGCCGGAGGTACGGAGACACCAACACAGCACTGTCACCAACTCCACTGGTGCGCCTCGCCTTCCAGATCTGGGCAAGGGCTATGAGGAGTTAATACCATCCCTGCTGCTAAATGGAACGAACAGGCGCTTATCCAGCTTACCTCCATTTCACCAAAGATAAGCACAATCCCCCCGCCCGCCCGCAACTCGGAGGATCGCGAATGCAGTCCTCCCCACCCTGGCCCAGCTGCCTGCAGCCACATCACGACTGCGCACGCTGCAGAGGCAGAAGGCAAGCAGCAAAAGCCCATGCCAGGCTGCGCTCTTCATCTCTGCTTTGGTGCATCCGCTGTACCTTTCCTGTCGGTCTCTGTTGCGTGCACTAACAAAATGTCTCCGGATCCACCACGAACATCTGGCCCATCATCTCCCTGCAATGAGAACAGAAACACGTTAGGCATGGCCCAAGCTCCCTTCGGCCTGGTTTCCCATCTCTGGGGTTCAAGCTCAGCAACAACTGGCAGAGTACGCAATGTTCCTGGCACTGCTCACAGCACAAGCTGGGACATGGTCTTCAGTGCTGGGCTAATCCTGGAATTTGAATACAGCATTTGGTGTCCCAGATGAGGATCTGGGCTGATCCTCACTTGGGATCTCCGACTCCTTAAGGCCAGGCTGTGAAGCTCAGTGAAAGCTGAACCTTCTGTCCGCAGAAGAATGAACAGAAATGTCCCAGACTCTCAAACACTCCCAGAAGACCATTAACAGAGCAGTAACACTGTGTGAACTGTCTCAAAGTGCGGGATCACATACCACAGCGGCTGTGGGGTGAGAGGTCATGTGTTCAATTTGCATGTTCCTGGAACATCAAAACATAGTAAGTTAGTTCCGTAATCTGGAACTATTTGGCTGGAGGTCACCTGAAGCGATCCAATAACTGGGAGTAGAAAACAGACCTGCTAACTACTTGACCCCTGCCTTACCACTCTCTAAAAACATCTTTCTTCTAGCTACTGCAATTCACAACTAAAAATATGCAAAACTGATCTATCGCTCAGCCAGCAGTTCCCACGCTGCAGGAAATGGCTCTCAGTGGCAGTTCTATACCCTTTCAAACATGTAGACCGTAAAGAAAAGAAAGAAAAAAAGAAGTTAAGGGTTGACACAGATCTGCTAGTCCCAAATGTTCAGAAATTGCTGATTTTGAATTGTTTTTTAAAGGAAATATTCCTGCAGAGGAGACTGGACTCGTGTCTGGCTTCCCTTAGCAACGTCTTTGTCATTTCAATATGCAAAACACTGAAAAAACCACGGATTACAGCCATGGAGCAGCTATGTCTGAGATGCGAATTTTTCAGGTGACCCTCTGGCGAGACTTATGAAATACTACTTAAGGAATGAGTAATAGCTTCTCACTCTCTCCTGCACATCTCAGCTGACCAAAGAACACTCCTAAAGTGCCAGTAAATGATACATTCTCTCTGTTTTTCAGACTAGCCCCCTGACAGTCTCAAAGCTTCAAAAGCCTGCATATTCCCTCAAGCTGCATGTCAAAGACAGCTTCGTTCAAAAGCATAGTGAGCAAAGCTGTCTGGGAGTGCACCCAAGGCTAGAAAGAAAGCCATTTCTCAAATACAGAAACAGTTGCTTTGGCTGCTCTTCCACATCAGTAATACAACATCCTGCTCAGGAAATCTGCTAAACCTGCCTTCAGACTGGAAGGCCAACACCATGAACCCACACCTGGATTTATTGTGCTCAGGCTCTCAGGTGCTTCATTTCAGTCTGTCACAGGCTGAAGAGGTGGGAAGGAGCAGACTGGGAAAAGGGCACAAGATGCACTGGTTTTTAAAGAGACATCTCACATTTTGTTAAACCCTCGTTCATTGCTGATGCTCCCTGCCTGTACCAGCATCTCATACTTTCACAACAGCCTGCACAAATAAAGCTGCATACCACTTCTGCCGCAACCTAGTTTTTCCTATCAAATAAAAGCTGATGCCTTGCTTGTGCACACAGAGAATCAGATTTCAATACAGCATAAACCAAAGATTAGGAAAGCAAACCCTGAATGCACCTACCTCTTGCTTCAGTGTTAACCTAGCCATAATTTCACTGTGGTCGATAAGGGATAGCTCATCTACCTCTTCCTCCAACTGTGATGATTCCAAAGCATCTGGTGACTGTTGCTGCCTGTAAAAAAAAAGGCAAATACCCATCAGTGTCATTGCCCATCCAGGGCAAGAGATGCTGGGTCCACCCGAGCTCTCAGCCTACAAACCTTCGTTAAACGACAGTAAGTACACAGACAGTGTGGAGGTAAGTCTTTTGCAAACAAGCCCAAATGTCTAGCTCTAATTCTGTTGCTTTGCGCATCTCTTGAAAAAGATAAAGATGAACTTTTAGGCCCTGAACACTTGTCTGCCTGCATTTCTGGCAGACAGGATTTTACTATGCCCTGCATAAGTACACACTTCCATGTCTCCTTAATCCACCAAATTTTTAGTGCACACAAATCTAAGCCCTTGCTCAAATGTATAGAGACTGAGCATACTCTACACATATATAACTTAGTCAGCTCATGACCCATTGTGCTGCTACAAGGGGAGATGACAGGCTCTCTTTTTGCAGGAAGATAGAGCAGAAAGCTCTGACCACTTTTTTGGCGTACATCCACAACTCTAGTATTCCTACCCCCAAGGGCTGGTACTCTTGTGCCTGGACACATGCTCTCTGTGCCTGTATTCCTAAAAAAAAAAAAAAAAAAAGTACGCATGTTCTTTATAGCTTTCCCCAGGCACAGGCCAAAATCCATGCAGCAGTCCATACTTTCAGCAGATAGTGAGCTTTGCAGAGCACTCTTGCATTGTCTCTTTCACTGCAGGGATTAAAACCCTCAAACCAACTGCAGGAAAATGGGGGAGGGAAGTTGACTGTCACACTCGAAACAATGCTGTTCTCTATTTTTGCTTTAGAAATGCAATTGAGGAGCAATCTCAAGCAGCAGGGAAGCACTCACTCCACTCCTCCTGAAGCCCATCTGTTACAGCCTGCACCTCTTCATTTACATAGACAAATGATAGCTAAGAGCATTAGAAGGGATATAAAGCATCCTGCTTCAGGGCCTCAGCCAGCCTCTGACTAGCAGGGTTAGGAAGACATTCCTCTCTGGAAGACTATTTCCCAACAGTGATACAGACTTTTTTTGCATGTTTCCCTGGAAGCAGGAGGGAGCAGCCAGTGTCAATGACAGGACTGCCAATTAGATGGACTTAGGATGGCTAACACAGGCTGCATTAACCCCTGCAGGCTCACTGAGTTAAGTAATGACAGCTTGCCAGGATCCTCCTTGTTCAGCAGGATCCCACTGCTCACCAGCTGTGCAAAAAAAGTGGGCTTAAACTTCAGAGAACACTAGGAAGGTTGAGGGCAGAACAGGCAGCCCCAAGGACGGTTTGGTAGAGGGCAGGGCTAACGGGACGTTGGTGAGACTCTGTACCCTTCCAAGCTGGGAAGCAGGAGGCCCAGGGGAGTCAGGCTCACCTTTCAGCACCATCTTTGCCTTCCTTCCCCATGGCACTGCTGTTCGAACTGGAGTCTTTGGAGTGGCTGTCTTTGACAGAGGGAGATTCCTGCAAAGAGAAAGAAGTTTTTCATTATTACACGGGGTCCTACACCACAGCTAGCCTTGCATTTACAGTCTGACTGCCTCTAAATGGCCCCTTACTGTAAATTCCTACAGAGCGGTTAAAGATTGATGCAAGTTAATGCCAAATGCCAGGAAAACACAGAAGTTAATTAGACAGGAAATTTGGGACCATCTCTGGAGACTAGTGTAATTAGTACTGTTTGCTTTTAACATTGTGAAATGATGCTGAGAGTTACAACACAAGTCAGCTGTCGTCTTGGATTTTAACCCTCTCGTGACTTTCTTTTCTTCCTCCAGCCCTTACTGTTGAAATACACTTGCCTTCTGCTTTAATCAAAATGGACACAGCCAGCTCTAAGCTCTCCAGTTTCAGTTCCCCTCCTGGTCACAGCCCCCAAAACACCACCCTGTCTTAGGGGGTGGATGCACACTGCTGTTCCTACCTCCCTTCTCTCCCATCAGAAGAGGTTATGCAATGATGCAACATTTCCACTTAACAATTCACAGCTGTGGAAATGAGGCTAATGCAAAAAACCAGAATCATCTGAACCCGCAGCATGGAACAGCAGGTAGAGCGCTCAATGCAAAGATACAGCATTTTAAATTAGCCATTTATTAAGGAGACAAATAGCCATGAACGGCAAATGGGAATATTAATCTAACTGCTGGAGTTCAGAAGTATTTAACATCATGCAGACTGAAACTTGGAAATTCAACCTACTGAAAGACAGGACTGAAACCACCTACATGCTATCCGTTCGGCCTGGAAAACACACTGGTGCGCTTAGCTTTCTTAGCGTCTGCAGATTTTTTCCAGACTATATCTGTAAAGCTCTTTGCTTCAAAGTTGAGAACCAACTCACAGCTGCCCAAAAGGATGGGCCTGCCTAGATGTGTCTCCTGAAGGGAAGTGATGGGAGCACAATCTCTTGGCATATTTAACACCAGCATGGATAAAGGTCTCGGAGACATCCTGTAGGAGATGTGCTTTCCAAGATGAGGGCAGGCAAAAAGATGGCCACAGACCTCTGCTGCTGTTTCCTATGACCCAACAGGAAGACAGTACCTCCCTGCAATGGAAAACGCCCTGTCTCCTCTAGGAAATACCTAAGATACGAGGCTTGAGTAAAGGAAGAAGCAGCGTGCGATTACAATGCTAAATCAATCACTTACTTTGTATCCAAACGGTGAAGGAAAAAAAAGAATAAATTTAGAGCACAAGCCTTTCTGTATTAAAATAGGGAAGCCAAAGCAGTTACAAGAATAGACATGGCCCCAGGACAGTGCTGGTCAGGGTGCAGCTTTCTGGAAGAGAACCTCACGCAAGCAGCTCCAAACAGACAGCGAAGCACAAATGAAACAGCGCGGCAGGAAAAGCCATCCCTACCACCTGCCGGGGCTCACCGCAACCCTGAAAGCATCGCCTGCTCTCCACCCGGACCGGGAGGCCACCCGAGCCTGCAAGCCAGGAGTGGGCAAGCAGAAGGACCGCCAGCAAGGGAGCCGGAGCAGCAGGACGGACACAGGAGCTCCGCAGTGTGCAGAAGAGGCGGGTGCCAAGCGCGTCAGCCCCGGTGTGAACTCAGCATGCACCAGGCAGCCCCTTCCCGGTGTCCAGCCCTCTCCAGGTTACTTACTCCTTCAGAGCGAGGGAGTTCCCCGTTGCTCTGGCCAGAGGAATACAGATTGACGTATTCACCCTCACCAGCCTCCTCACTGGCGTTTTCACTCTAAGGGAGACAGGATGAAAGGAAATATGTGACGGTGCCCCCCGCCAGCACTTAATGTTAGTGAAAGAACGTGCTCACGGGCTGGGAGGAGAAGCGTTCTCAGCGGCTGCTGTCACCTAACTGGGAGCCCTTCCTCCGGCTCAGCGGCCAACACCGGCCACTGAGGCTGTATCTTCCCGGGGGTAAGTATTTTCTGGTTCTTGAGGACTATGCTGAAGGCCACCAAGCTGCAGCAGGACAGCAGCAGGCACTGCTTTGCAAGAGCTGCCATGGACTCCATGTGAGAGTGCGAAGATGCAATATGCAAGTGTGGATTTCAAGGTTACGGAAGCTGAGCATTCAGAGGTTGACACACAAGCGTCTGTCCTACCTGCGCTGTAGTCCTGCCACTAAATGCAGATCGGCCCTGCAGCCCAGAGGGTATCAAATGTATCTCCCAAACTATGCTACAAGCACAGATTAGAGCTATCACGCCAGGCTAAACCAAACTCGAGGGCTTCTGGGCTGTAACAAGGACCCAACGCAAGGAAGATGCAACAGCAAGGTCGGGTCTAAAGTGTGAAAACCTGATCATTTACCGTCCGATCAGTGTCCCTCTTCCAAACGTTGTGAAGAGGCAGCATTAGCATGTAGTGTGCTGACAGCTCTAACCCCACCAACTCTAGGCTTTGCAGCAAACAAACGAGGAACTGTCTTGAAAATGAGGTGTTTAAAAAAGTAGCTGTAATGGACAAACCTGGTCAGTGATCTGTAAAACTGCTCTGGGACCTCAAACTAGTAGTGCCATACCACTGCAGGAACAGTGTTATTCTAAATTCACCAACACGTGATGCTTTGCACCAACGTGTACTGCCACCAAGCGCACAGCTAGGGCTGCTGGTAACTGGAAACAGCGAGAGCCTGGAAAGAGCAACAGGTTTATGCACAGGAGAGACAGAGCTGGACTGCACCCACCGCTCCTGGGGCTCACCGGTGACTTAGGAGGGAGCAGAGCAGCAATCACCAAATCCTGCCATGGCAGCAACTGCAGGATGTGAACCACTTAGGAGCCCGTGTTTAGAAACAACCAACCTCACAAAACACTCCTTTACCTTCCTCAGCTTTGTATTACAATTGCAGGAAGCTGCAGCAACTTCTCCTCTCCCCTTCACCAGCATTTGACATTTTATGTTTCCTACATATGTGCTAATGTTTTCTCAAACCTGCTGAGGTTCATTTTTTCTAGCCACCTTTTTTATATGAAATTACCTCTCTGCAGTTCACACACACATTTGGAAACTGGACTAGATCACATTTGGCATGTATTAATACAAGTGACATTTTCTTTTAAAAAACAAATAAACCCAGCCTTGCGTTAAGGTGCATTATCTCTTTGGATAGTCTCACCGAAGGCGTCTGGAGAGAATCAGTGAAAGAGGTTTCAGAAGGAAGGCAGACAGGAGCATTCCCGTTAAAGCTGCTCTCCTGAGAAGAGGAGTTTGGCACATCCACAGTGCTGGGTGACTGGCTGGCTGCGGCGGGCACCGCTAGGTCAGAGCTCTGAGATGGATGGACGGGCGGAAAAGGTGGGGTGGAGCAGGAGGAGGAGGTAGAAGAGAGGAAAGGAGGTATGGAGACTTGGTTGTGAGGCACAAAGTCCTGGGAGTAGGACCTAAACACGGATTTGTACTACAGGATGCAGAGACGTACAACACAAAAACAAGGAAGATGGGGAAAGAGACAGACAAAAGAAAAAGTAATTAGATCGGCAGTAGCGTAGCAGTGATAGCACAAGGCATTTCTAACACAGGCACCTCTCTGCTGAGACACCAACCCGAACAGAGGCAGCACTATTTTATCATCCACACACTCGAGCAGGAATTGCTACCTGGGACACGTCAGCCAGTTTTTTCACGGAGAGGCATGTTCTTGCACAAACAGCAGCTCGGCTGCTCATCTCAAAGGGAACATGGGCACCAGGGTGTTTACCTGCAGGTATCCAGCCTTCACTAGGCAGGGGGAAAGCCTGGGCATCTCAATACTGCTAACGACAGTGACCCTGACAATCACTTGAGTGGATGAAAGGATGTGAAGGCATACAGAAACCAGGACTGTGAGCACGCTGGAAATATCTAGATAGAGAAAAGTACTCCGAGTGCTTATTGCTTTTCTGGGATTTTCCACAGGATCCAAATTTAAGATGCCGTTTGCTCCAGCCCTGTAATTTAACAGCTACTGTGTCAAGTCTGTTCCAGAACACACAGCTCCCAGGGAGGAGTGGCTGATACTGTCTTCAAAGTTACACTGAAGGATAAAGGAGATTACGCTGCTACTCCTTCCCATTTGAGAAACATAGGGAGCAAAAATGATAATTGCCCTCAGGAGCGATGAATTCCTTATCAAACCGATCCTTTAATGCAGTGCCTCGAAGAGTCAGCTGAAGAGATGAAAAGAGATCATCTGCGTAAAGCTTTATTTCACCATCTCTCCTAATCATCAGATTACTGTTCAGATAATATTAAACAGGGTGCAGTGGGAATATATGGTGCCAAGAAAAACAAGAGCAACCCTCTGTTTTTTAACATCTGGTGCTAGTAAGATTTGCCATCAGGGTAAGTCCAAAACAAAGCTGGCACCCATGAAAAAAAAAAAAGAAAAAAAAAAAAAGACAATAATGTTAAACCTGCTGGAGAGGAGTTTATTTTAAAACCTGTAGAGCTCAACCACTAGCAAGGTCTGTGTGGTAGCCAAGCGGACCAAAGGAAGAATCACATCATCCAAAAAAACCCACGCTGAAATGAAGCTGTGGCGGTTGCTCATTTGAGTGATCTGCTGCACAAGGATGGTTGCATTACAGAGCTCTCAAGAAGCACAGACACAACTTGCTCAAACCAGGTTGAAGTGACACCGCTGTGATGTAAAAAGGGAAAGGGAAACAAAGGCATGAATCGGAGAATTCAGGCTACATTTTCTCAGGAGAGTTGAACGGGTGATAAAAAGCAAAGCTTAGTCTGCCACCTGAGCTACGGCAGAAGCATCCAGTTCGGCAGTGGTATTTTTGTTTCTACCTAGGAAAGATGTGAGCTTAAAAATCTAAACTGAGAACAGCCCCAGGCCAGAAGCCTGGGCAAAAAAACCTTTTCCACTCAAAGGAAAGGAAACGTAAAGGTCAATGGATAGACTTTACCTTCCACCACCTTAATCTTCGAGTGGTTGCCCTCCGCCGTGCGTGGAGTCCGGCAGCGCTCTGGGTGTATTCTCAGGGCCCAAAACAAATTGCAGGCCATAATACAGAGGAGCAGAGGGAGATGCTTTGGAAAGAGAGCTTAAAAGACTACTGAAAAATAATTAAAATGCAAATCCCTACCACATGCCTGTGGCTAAAAGGAGACTGGCTCTAGGACAGGCTCCTCTCTCTTCCTGCCCATTTCTTTCCGGATGAGCAGCCCTGGCTCCAGGGACACTGTCAGCTTTTGGTGCTGCCTCAGTAACAATGACAAGTCTAATCTCTGTATTTACTTTCTGCCTGGATAAATGCTCTACATTTATTCATTTTCACTTGCATGGCACAAAACACTAAATCCACCGTAAGATGCCAGGCTCATGACATCATCTTGGCTCAGCAGATTCATTATGCCTGCCCCGTCTCCCTGGTATTTCATGATCTCACCGGCGCTAATATGCCAACTATCGCCCCAAGTCCCAGGCTAGAGCCCCCAAAAAGAATAGGAGCAGAGCGAATGGAGAACCACTGCTGCAGCAGCTCTCGAGAAGGCACTCAACAAACTGCTGTCCCGATAACGAGATCCTCTGCTCCAGTGAAGGAAATAATTTGCTCAAACAGAACCTATGTGCCAGCTCCCCTAGAGCTGGGCTTCCTGCACCCACATGAGACAGGCGGCATACGCTGTCCTTCACTTTGTAGTTGATGGACATCTTCCACCAAGGAGTCCTAAGGGGTTTTTGTCTCTGACCTGCCGAACCCAGAGAAAAAGCCAGGCTTTCGCAAAGCAGCAGTGGAGCTCATGCAGGGCATGAGTGAAAGGAAATTACTGTCCTCAATCAAGTCACTCTGGGACAGGCAGCACCCTGCGAAGCTCTCGCGCTGCGTGATGGTGCTGGCAGGGTTAGTTCAGGCCAAGTGCCGGCTGGGAGGCTCGGCAGCTGAGATGCTGCCTGGTACACTGCCTGCAGGCTGAGCTAGCAGCTCGGGGAGATGAATTACTGCTTCTGGGGCAGGAAAATTTGCAAGGCATAGTTTCAGAGACATTAATCCCAATTCAAAGGCAATTTAGACCTAAATATAACGTAACATTGCATACATTTTTAAAGTTTGAATGCAGCTACGTTACTACTGACAATCACTATACATTCATTTTTCCTCGGCCTCATCAATACAGCTTTCAAAACAATATCTTGGCATGAGATGTGTTGAAAATGCTGGTTTAAGGCCCAGGTACCCAGGCAAATGCGTTAATCTTCATTATGTGATCCGCGAACAATCATTTAACGACGCAGACATGCTCTCAGCACGCTGTTAACAAAGGGAACAGTGCAGAGAAGCCTTTGGTGAGCTGGCATTAATTAGCCAGGCTGCTCTCAACTTCCAATCTCGTTGTAAAGTTGCATCTTGTAGAAAGCGAGCCAGGGAGCCCCCTCCTTCCTCCGGAGCCTGCAAGCAGCTCTGGAATTTCAGCTATGCAGCCGTGCTGGGACAAGAGCCAAGAATGAAGCATACTTTTAAAGGGGAAAAAAACACCCTGCGGTGGAGATGATGTCCATATGGCACCCATTCCTGCTGCTCCCCAGTCCGATCCAGCCCAGCCCAACTAGCAGCTGCAGCAGGAATTGCAGCAACGGCTTCCACGGGGTTTGGGTGTTGTACATCTCTTGGAAGTCCTGTCATCCTTTAAAAGACATACTTTTTTTTGGGAGGGGACAGTCCATTCAATGGAACTGTCACAAGCAAGCTAGCCATCCTCTAGTTCTCGCCCCAAGAAATCACAGGCAACAGTTTATCTTGCAAAAAAATCAGTGCTTGTTTTAATCTGCTTCTTACGAGGTTTCTTGCAGGGTCAGTAAGGCCTCGGTTATGGCTGTGCTGACACAACCTCCTACTCAATGCTTTTGCTTTAAGTAAAGTACTTCAAAATAATCTCTGGGAAAGCTAGAAAGCAGGGTGCAACCAGATCCTTTGAGAAAGGATGCTTTCCTCTATCCAAACTCCGGCCATGCTGCCAGGCTCCCACCACAGGACCAGAAGATGGTCTCGCAGCACGAGCGATCCTGACCTACGACAGCAAATGGCCAACACAGGGAGAAGAGAAAGATCCCTCTCCTCTCACCAGTAAAGTGGATTTTAAAAAAACCCCTATCTGCCACTTGAGAAGTACTTCGACAAAGCGTGCTTTGAGCAATCTCGTCTCCTGGGAACAGCAGGAAGCTAACATGCACGGACCTGAATGTTTACCACACACTGTGACACACAGAGGTCTTCCAGAGATGGCATCTTTCAACGTTTTCAATTTGCTGCCTTTGATTTTTTTGCAACGGTCAATATTTTAGAACAGCTTTCCATCATTAGCAGCGGTGTTACAGGATGTCCCAAAGGTCAATGACATTACAACCATTTATTTGGATTAGATGGCACGAGATAAGCACTCTAATAGAAAACTTATTTCAAGAGTAACGCTCCTCTACGTTCACTAGGCATGGCTGACCACAAGTAACAGGGAGACAGGGTGTTTATATGCAGGGAATCACTGGTTGCGAGTCCATCCTAAATTCAAAGCAGAATTCAATTATATGGCTGTCAGAGCATCTGCAGCATCAGCAGACACAGTCTTTACCTTTTAAGCACAGCCTTCTCAGTTACCCTTCGAACTTCTGCCAAATTAATCTGCGATCCTGCCAGACACTCCCAGATCAGATAGCTTCATGTTTTGGAAGTCTGATGCTCTATCAGAGGAAAGGATCAATCTTTTAGATCTCCTCTGCTAATGCTATTAAGAGAGTGACATGGGCAATGTGCCAGAACTGGATGCCCAAATCCTAACAGTAGAGAACTATATTCACAAAATACTGGGTGTTGCACAAAACTGCTACGCCCTAAGAATATAATTGCATAGACAACTATTGGAAAAGACTTCCTATCTCATGACACAATGCTGGGCTTCCAGGTACTTTTGCTAATGAGGAAGGAAACGCTCCTACAATGAATGGCTGGAAACACGAGCTGCCAACAGAATGGCTTCAAGCACTGTCACAGGAAAGGCAGCAACTCCTCATGCTTGAATGTTCCTCAGCAAAGCCTCTGACCTGGCTGCACAGCTGTCCTCCCTGGTTTTAAGTGATGGTTAGTATCGCAGATGGATGGATGGGGCTTGCTGTTCCCTTGGGAAAGGGTCTCCTGGCTTCTGCACAAGAAAACACAAAATCCAAACTTCTCCTTAAGTGAGAGGGATTCTTGTACATCTTTGTTTTGTTGCAAAAAAGGGGACAGGGAGCGGGAGGGAAGAAAACATGTAAGATGTATTAACCATGCTATCATGCATCTCTCATTTGAAACTATGAGGAGAATTCAATCTGATCGCACCTATAGTGTCAACTCTTGTTTAGCTTGTAGACAATACCACCATATCTAGCAAGCAGATCTTTAAAAGGCAGAGCCTGGAGACAAAGACAAGGCTCCTAAAAAGTCAGTCACACAGAAAATGTGACCTATGAAGTCAATAGGGGACTGCTTAGAGAGACCTGCGCAGAGACAGGTAGTGCTCCAACTGCAAGAAAAACGTATAAACCACTGGAGGAAGTGGTTCTCAGAAGCAGGATTCAGTGATGCCAGCATGCAACAGCACTATTAATATGACCATCCAGGCCTGCTGTGGGCAGTGGAAATGAACACAAATGCAGCAGGAACACTAAACAGGAAGGGCAAAACAATACCTAGACCTCAGCAGCTGGTTAAATGGATGTAAATCTTCCCCCCACCCCCCACGCCCCCTTCCTTCTGCTCCAAACTAAGGAGCTAAAACCTGCTTAGGACAGAAATGAACTCACACACTATGATCTCCCAGTCCTGGTTCGTGGCTGCCACCATCGGACGACCATATGAATCAAAACAGCTCAGTCTCTGCTGAGGGCCAGAGCTGTGGCGTGCCTTGCAGCCTGGAAGTGAGCTACACAAACAGGGGCAAGGCGGGGAAAACATGCGGAGCACATGTCTCCATTGTGCGCGTCTTTAAACACTTATCTGACTCTCCTTTTCCTGAACATACATTAGCACACACACAAGAAAGAAAAACAGTTGCTGTGAATTTTCTGTGCGCTTGCTCAATTTGCTCAAAAACAGTGGGAACAAGTGAGAACAGAAGCGCTGAACTGGAGCTTTCATAAGGAAAACAGTTGCGCCTTCTGCTGGAATCCAACAGCCAATCTGGTTTCTGGAAAATTACTGGAAATGTTTCTTAATTAAAAAGAAAACATAAGAAAAAACAGCATTTTGAGAAAGGCAAGTTATTTCTCCATAGTGGAGGATGCAGCCAAATTTCCACTAATGGCATGTACATGCCTCGGAGAAACAACTGCCTTCCTTGTTTCAGTGAGGAAAACATTCCTAGCCTTAACTGAATGCAAGACTTTCTGCAGTCTTTGGTGGAAAATACGTGGATGGATAGCAGTATAGCTTGTCACCAGACCGATTTCCTCTATCGGTGCAGAGTTCCCCAGCTGCCAGGAACTAATGAGATTTGATTCCTGCCCTTCGGATACCTGCCCACCCATTTCCAGTCAAACAGCACAAGGAGTTCATAAACCAAATGACAGTATCTCTCTCTTCACAAGAAAAAGGGAGCAAGGTGATCAGCTAGAGAAAAACTACTGACAACAATCACCAAGGAGGATGCTTTCTTATTGCATACCTCCTTTCCTACCGTCTAGCAACAGAAAGTACTTTCAAAAGAGATGGGAATCCCTAAAATGACTCGACAGTACAATCCAGTTGTCCCACCAATGCGGGATTTAATGGCTTAACTGTGCAAGGGATGGGGAATACGATGCTGCAGTTCCTTACAATATCAGCCCATACTACAAACACGACCCTTGCTGGCACAGATGCCAGACGCGAATCAGACTCGGTAAAAAACAAGCTCAACTTGCCAAACCTATGAGGTTTGATCCAGTTGCTCAAGATCTGCCCCTATCCAGTAAAAGCTATTACCTCTGACACAATTTTCTGCAAAGAAGGGAAAAACATGATTAGTGGGTTGACAGAGCAGTGGTGGCTTCTGGACTGCAGCAGCGTCTGCAGTGCTGATTGGAAAGAAAAAAGCCAGGGTTCTTGAAAAGAAATTCATACATAAAAATTAAGAGTAAAGATGCTCTGAACAACTTCACCTCTTTTTTGCTTCAAAACACTGTCTGAAAACGGTCTTTTTAAGCCCTGTAAATTAGTAGTAAGGCACTAGTCCTTCACCTGGAGCATAGAGCTAATGGGCTAACATGCAAAACACGGTGTAGGCTCAGCTTTCCTGCTGCCTGCATGTGAACAGATGGGTTCAGGCCAGGCCTTCCCTCTGGGACTGACTCCTGCTGTCCACCCCAGGCCAGCCTCCAGGGAAGGAAAAAAGCACAGGGCACTTTCTGAAAATTGGCTACGCTTGGCAAACCTGCAATGCTTTGCTCACGTTGGGTCAATGGACAGCCATATCGTTCATCAGGTCTGACTTCCTGGTATTGAGCTAAGGAGGTTTTTGCTTCCTGTGCGGAATGGGTAACGATTAATGTAGGAGACATATCATTTTAAGAGATCTGATAATCACCACTGATATTTGGGTACACAAGAGGCCAGCTGCTCAGTTGGCTGGTGTATGAAAGGTGTGCTCTCCCTAGCATTAACTCCCTTGCTGGGGCTGGTGGGAAACTAACGCTTATTTTTTAACAGGTTTATTGTTCACCACAGTGCTCACTTGAGTGGCCTTTCTCTGGTGAGAGAGGAAAAACGAAGACATGAGAATAAGAGAAGCAGAGCTTAAAGTGTTACTGGCGCAGCTCGTGGCATCCCTCACGTGAAAGCGCATGGCCTTTCCAGCAGATTGCAAGAGGGGCTCTGGTCCTTCTTAGCGCTGAAATGCAGGGTGTCACCCTGGGAATGATCCAAATCTTGACAGCTGTTTCACATCTCTGTCTTATTAGGGATAGGGAAAATGGGATAAACCATGGTTATGGTATTACATGGGTCAGCTATGATGCATGTAAGGACATTGGTATTTTGCAGCTTGGAGACAAAGAGACACTGTCATAGTGAAAATCTCATTTTTGCCTGTGAAAAAATAGACCAGCCAGAGTCATGAGCAACTATGAGATTATCATAATTTAAAGGCATTAATGGAAAAATCACCATTTTTAATTCAGCTTATTTTCTTTGTGCATTTGACAGTGCACTGCCTAATTGTTCTCATTGTTCCTCATGCTCCAGCCATTTATTTTCCCTTCACCAAATCCTTGCAAAAACGAGTAACGATCTTCTAATGAAGTTTTAACATGTCATAAAATAATATATTCACAATAATGTAGTCCAAAGCAAGATGAGAACAGGTCAGAACAATTAAGTAGGTAGCAACCATTTAATCCAACGAGGACGCTTTTTTAAATGAAAGTGCCCACATATTTTTAGAACATTATACTATCATATTTATAGCCTCTCAATTAAAACAAAAATAGTGAAGTGCTTTTACCTGGTCTTATAGTTTTGTGTTTTGCTTGCAAGATTCACTATCAAACAAGAGAGCTGTACAGTTCAGAACTTTTGTATTACTTCAGATTTTAAAACTGTTTACCACAAATTTATGCAAGCACTAACCTTTCCACACCTCAGCCTTTTCATCTGTACAGCAAAATTATGATACTGCTCTCACACACAAATGGAAGCCAAAAGCTTTAATTCATTGCTTGTGAAGTAGCGCTACTTGTAAAGTACTTGAATACTTTCTTCTTTTTTGGACCCATGATTATCACTAATTTTTAGAGAATGACTTCGTGTTGAAATGGGAAGATAGCAGTGGCACAGTGGGAGGATACCATTTTCAAATATTTAGTATTAAACTAATTGAACACTTCTGAATTTTCTCAAGTCTTGTCTGATAATTTCTTCTCCAGAAGAAGTCTAATTTACTAAACATCCAGGTCACTGTTGAAAAATACCCTATTCTCAGTTGTCATCACACGGCAATCAGAGCATAACCACATAGTTTTACATGCAAACGAGCCCCATACCGATGAGCTGTTGGAATCCCATGGTTAGATTTAATTTTATTACATTAACACTTTGTTATTACTACCATTTAATTTAAGCAGCTGATCACAGATTTAAGCAGTGCTCTAAGATTATTCTTATTTTGATTTAAATCATTCTCAGCTCCTCCTGCAGTTCTTACTTCAGGCTGCTCACAAGTGCTGTAGGAGAGAAAACCCTGCTCATTCATTAGCAAATCATACAAGCTTACTGAGCTTGCTTGGGACCACAGAGATGTGAAGGGAAGCAGACAAGCAAATATGAGATGAAAGATATAGTAGAGGCCATTTTCTAGAAAAAAAAAAAAAATTAAGGAGCTGCAGCCACTGTTCCATACATTTGACTAAATCCATGTATTTCGGGGACAGCATCTCGTTATTTCTCCAAAGGCCAGATTCATACAGCAGCCTTTAATTGACTCATGCACATCGCTGACATTATGCAACGGAACAAAAAAAGACTTTGCAGCTCCAACGTGCAGCCTGGGGAACACATAGGTCAAAGGAGCGTGCCGGTGCACACAGGCCAGCTCTCCTTTGTCAGTCCCTCGCCACAAATGTCAATACCAGTGTGTATATAAAGTAATGAAAGTCACACCTGCCCTGTGCTTCATTTAGTAAGATTTCCACACAGTTCTTCTCACCTGGGTGATTACTACATGAGTTCAAAAGCCCCTAAAAGAACCTCCACCTTCACCTGCAACCGAGAGCATAAGCAAAGAATTTGCACACAAGCTTTTCACCGACACAAATACGCACACGTGTTAAAGCGTGGAGAGCAACTCACCGAATGCACAGGAAAGGAGCTGTGCCGGTTGAGAAAGGAGTTAGAGACTGACATAGTGAGGCCCTGAGTGGCACCGGTGTCCTCGGGGGTGAAGGGCACTTTAGTTTGCTGGACACAGTAGGGGACAGAAGAGAAAGAAGAGGCAGCATAGGAGGCCTGCTGAAGAGGGGGAAGAAAGCAAGAGACAGAAGACACAGAGAAAGAGAGCACAGAAAAGGCTATGAATAAAGGATAAGAAATGCTTAAAACAATGCATATAATGGCTTGCTAAACAAACAGCTATTCATACAGTTCATCAGAGCCAGACACACCAATATGCCTTTCTTGAGCTCAAGAGGCATGACAAAAATCACAGTTCAAATCTTCTTTGTTTCACAAATCCCTTAAAAATAAACTGCCTCCCCCTTCCAGTTCACCCACGGACAGCTGCTGTGGGGAGAGGCAAGCTGTTCCTCGCTGCCCTTTTTTTCCCCACGGCGTGGGGGGCAGATGCCCAAAGGAGGAACTGGCTCTTGCTTCTGGCTGCTAAGCAGCCAGTTCTTGCAGACTACTAATTTTTGTGGCAACCTGCAGAGTGGGAACTTGGTCTCTCCAGTGTGAGCTATGGGGCCTCACTGGTACTGCTGAGATACCGGATAACAGTGATGTCCAGCCATTTTTCAGTCCAATCCAAAGTTATGTATCATTTCACAAGAGGGAGATATTACACTGTAAGTAACAAATACTATTAAGGAATTTATCCTGAATTCCACTATAGTAAGGAGTCTGAGGGAGGCTAATGTATATCTAGGCTTTCTCAGCTCTGAGTTGTTGAATATAATGTACAATGTTTCAGAAATAAGATCTGAAGCTCACGAGAAAGGACTTCCTAATTATTATTTTACAGAGGAGTCCATCCAGCAAAACTTGCCTACTGCTAGAACAGCTGATGCCCATGTGCTTTGCTATTTCAGAAACTCAGGGCAGCAGAAGCAGAGGAACAAGCGTCTGGTGGCTTTTATGGTGATTGTTGAATAAGCCATCGTCTGCTTGCACCACTTTCCCAACAGAGAGATGAAGGTAAGGGTGGGAGGCTGCACTTGAAGAAACCCTTGCTTCAGGGGAACTGCAAGCAACACCTTGATGGTATCAGCTTGCAAAACTACAAGAATGCTAGCAGGCAAACCTGTGACATCTTGGCTGCCCAGATAATGATTAAAGGGCAGCATAGAAATGCTTTGCTTCAGCCAACAAATTCAGAAAAGGAGCAGAATTTCCCTTCTGCACAATGGCTACAGTAAATCTGTAGTTTACACACCCTCTCTCACAACTGTGTAGACCAAGTCACCACTGGAAACTATCACTAGAGTGTAACCACCTCTCGGAGGAGGAGGTAGGGCAAGGGACTACAAGGTACAAGTGACAGTGCAGGGATCACACTGACAAGGGGACCACAGACACTGGAGAACTGCCTGATCTTTCAGAGAGGAGTCCTGTAGACTCTTCAGTGTCCCTGCAGAGCAGACGGTACATGGGCGTTTAAGGTCTCATCCCCACAAAGCAATAATGCGTAAGACTCAGTTTAGCTTAGCTGGAAATATCACTTTATCTTTTTAGGACTCCTACCTGCATCACAGGAATGTAGTTATGCAAATCCCAAAATTAGAGTTCTCAGTTGCTTCTCCCATTTGATTACAAAGTAACACCCTGGGACAGTCAAACTTTAGCATAAATAACATGAAGAAGTATTGCAACAGTTGTCCTCATGAGCAGTTGTTCCCACATTTCCTACTGTTTTGTTAAAGCCATGGCCAATTTAAGTTAGCTACATCAGCACAAAAGGTGCTTTTTTTTTTAAATACAGCAAATCAGATAATTAATATAAACAAAACCACTAAGGTTGGAGTTAAAAAAAAAAAAGATAAAAGCAAGGAAGACCCTTAAAAAGAAACAGGACAAAACCCCAGCTCCACTGAGGTTGGAAATAAAACTGCTGCTGCCATCACTGAGGCAGGATTTCATCCCCCATGTGGAAAATGGCACTCGCTATAGCGTTAAACCCACCACCCAACACACATACACATATGGATGTGCCTTTTTGTGCTGGCAGTCTGGGAGGGCCAGCACAACACTGAAAAACAGGTAAAACCCTGAATCACACAAGGGGACTAATGTGGAGAAAACATGGACAAGTTAAATAATGACTATACCAAAGTTCTGTGGCTCTGGCAAAGACTGAGCCATAAAAGCAGTTATTATGTTTAAATGGTTATTATTAGTGGCATCCTTGACAACAGTTTCAAAACAGCATTGGGAACAACAGTGCAGCAATCTCTTGAAAATCGTGTTGCCCAGTGTGTCAAATTCTTCAAAGCAGTTGTCGTTACACAAGCCTGTAGTCTGGCACAGATTCAGCCATGCCATGTGGAAGACTAATGTTTCATTTTTAGGGCATTTTAGGACTTTCAGAGGTTATGGGGAACAGTCTGAACATGGGGTTAGAAAGGAGCTCAAAGTAGATGATGCAAAATGCCTAAAAACATGTTAACAAGACGACAAGGAGCATGATGTGGTAACACCAATGAGACATCCTCCCACCACCACAGCCTGTCAGAAACAGCAGTAGCAAGAACAGAGCTGTTCCTGGGAGGCTGGTGTGCCCTGCCGGGAGGGCACCGCAGATGTCACTCACCAGCTGCCGCTGTTTCGGTGGGAGAGCAGGAGGAGGTGCCAGATCTTGAGAGGGGTCTAAGCTGATAAAGGAGTCATTGAACCCATAGACTTCCATGAGGTGCTTGTTCTTCTGCTGGTAGATGTGCTCATTCTGAGGGGTCTGGTAGAACATGGACGGCTGTGGCTCTGAGTAGTCTTCCACAAACTGCATATACGCCATCACTGCAATGCAAAGAAAGGTCACGCTCACTGCTCCTGGTCTGCAATGCTGCAGCTGTGACAAGCGGGCAGGGTGCTCATTCTCAAAATAAAATAAGAGTAAGGCCATGCCACTGTCAGTCAGGCTTTGCTGCAGGCTGGGAGGAGCAAGGCATCCGTGCTGTGTTCACAGGTAGCTCACACAGTCAGTTGCCATCCACCTTGCAGGAAAGGATCTGAACATCCTGTCTTGCAAGCCAGCACACAACAAACATAATCACAGGCCACAAATACATCTGACAACAGTTTAAGGAACCACCGAGGTCTCCAAACAGCTACTTGAGAAGTCTGATTCACTGACACCTAGCCCAAATCCCTTCCTCATGTAACCCATGGCAATTCTGAGAATATTCCTCAACAACTAATGCCCAAAGTCACCAAAAAACCCAGAATAACTTCAGTCTGCTTTCTAGGAGACACAAATCATCTTGAACAAAGATGCAACCTTGACAATAAATCCATAATAATTCTTGTGCCTATAATATGTCTCATAACTGTAGTCAGCATGATTTCTAGAACGAGGAGGCTTACAGCCTTTTTCCATTCTAGCAAGCTGATAAAACTTTTATTGGAGAACACCCACTTGCGAGACTGGGTGTACCTCTCCCTCAGCTATTTATATGCCACTGCCAATGCTGGTACAAGATACTTACCTTCTAAAAGTGCCACTGACCATGCCTTCCCACCCCCTTAGCTCAAATCCAACACCCTTTGCTCCCATCCCTTTTTAAAGCATCTTATCATCTCCAATTCTTGAATCCAACTGATTCAAAAGTTTCTCTGAGATGTGGTTCAATGGAAATATTAAATGGGATCAAATCGCATTTAGAGGACCTTTCCATCTGTACAATATCCTTCCAAAATCTATGAAAAAACCCACACAGGTCTGCCGATGCAGCTCTGACAGACGATTATTTACTGCTGCAATATTTTAGTGTTCGAGAGGGAGAATGACACCCAGTGTCATAGAAAGACTACTACAAACCCCCAGAATTATTAAGGATCAGAAGTGTACTTAATAAATGTAAAATGAATAAAGAACTCTCCTACATACCTGAGAACAGGAGCAACACATGTATTTAAGTGTCATAAAAAGGACTAACCAAGGCCTTTTTGTAAATATGCTGTCATGCACAAGATATACTCTGTGATCATTCTTCCCTTCCTCCTGATAAACAAGCAGTTGTCAGTTTTTGTAAATCTGGTCATTAGGTGGCAATTATTCAGCTTCTGCTGGCATTTCAGTTGTACAGCTGAAATGAATGGATGACTTCAGTGAAAGCTATAAATACGATCACAATGCAGTATTTGCACATCGTGAAGCTGGTTCCCACACTAGCTGCAAGGCAAAGCCCTCTGTTCACCTGCCAATGCAGATCTACAGGCCAGCCTATTTCAAACAGGATGCAGCCGTGCAAATGTGTCGGCAGGAAGGAGTCGCTTTGCACCTGTCTTTTACACCTTTTTTCAGATTTCCTCTAATATTTTAAAGTCCATTTAGAAATGGAGCTAACGCAGCTGCCCCTTCCCACAGAACGATATCCCTCCTCCAAAAAACAGAATAAAGAAAAAAAAAAAAAAAAAGGTCGTGGCTATCAGAGCGCAGGAAACCTCAGCTGATGGATTTCAATCCTGACCGGTAACACCTGCTGTCCCCATCCTGTGACCCCACACGGTCCCGCCAGTGGACAACCTGTTCATGTCTCGCAGTACAGCCAGCTCCTGCACAGCTCTGCCAAGGCTGCTGAAATTCTGACCTCCAACACCCCCTGCTACCCGAGCCTTGCTCCTCTTTCTCCTCCAGCTGCCCTCCTGCCTTTCCAGCACCACTTCACAGATGTAAGTCACCACCCTTGCTGGTTCAGACCTCTCCTTGAAGGGAGTGTGACAGAGGTTTCAAACTGAATGCACATGCATGTTGGTGCATGTTTGTGCCAGCTCATCTGCTGGTGTCAGCACTCATGCTAAAGCCAAGATTAAATTTGCTCATGCATGTGAATTTCAGCCTAACAGTGAAAAGAAGCACATTCTGGCAATATTCTCTTATTTGAAATCATAGTGAAGGAGTCTTGGTGTAGAAAATACAGAATGCTAAAATACTGTTTTCAAATATCAGCGATGCAGTTGACTAAGGTGCTCCTATTAATACCCGTGCCCTGAAAAATGCCTTGGTATCACAGAACAACTTTAGAAGATAAGGTACAAAGAAGGCTTATGAAAGATATTTCTCTAGCAGCAAAAGGGAACTAAGGATCAAGACTCCTTGGAGAAGTGTAGAGGACAAGAGCTCGAGGGAAAAGACCACATTTTGAGAGCTCATCAACTGAGTAGGAGAAAAGCCAAGAAGTCAGGCTTGGCAGTACTGGTATAATGCAACAGACGTTGCTAAATTCAGACCAACCCTTTATGTGGGGTTACCTACAAAAACAGCGCTTCTCTTAACATCCAGATCTGAAGACAACATTCAGGATTGATAGCTGTGAGTTCCTGGGTTCAGATGTCTGTATGACACTACCACTCGGGAAGCGTTGGTGAAAAGGCTATCACATTAGACACTTGTGTAAAATTAAGTTACTGTAACTCAAGGTAGTAAGCCTGAATGCTGTTGAGAGCCTTAACTCAATCTGCAACGGAATAATGAAGAGCTCTTTTATCGCAGCTCTTTATAAGGCTAATGCATCCCATCCTCATGGCAGCTCTCCTGCCTTGCTTGTTACAACTAGTCCAGGGCAGGTTAGCATGTCTCTGCTTCTGCTTTGTCTTCCTCTCTGTTTTTAGGTGAAGTGAAAAACAGTTGGGATGGTGAAATACAAACCTGGCTCAGGAGTAGAGACTGCAGAGTGCAAATTAAAATGCGCATCATTAAAATGCTGCCAATCTTGAACAGGAAAGTAAGGGAGCAGGACCACTCCTGAGATTGCTGTTTGCAAAGGGTCTTCTCTCCTTGCTCTCCCTCCATCCCTTCCCCTCTCTGCTGTGGTTTTTAACAAGGCAGAAGTTTAAAAAGCAGATGGGAAATTACATCACCAGCTCAGATCAGGCTGCACACCCTGCAGCGACTCTGTGCAGAGGGAGGGATGGGGGCTGCAACCTCCACGGTGAGCAGCCGGGGTGGAGTGATACAGTCTCAAGGCAGCACCCCAGGAGAGAAGGGAGGCGTGAGAGAGAAACCTCTCCCACCACATGCCCAGCTTATGTCAGTTCTGAATCCAGACAGAAAATATTTGAAATAAAAAAAAAAACCATAAAATCTCAGACTGAGGCTAGGAACACCTTCCCAGCAATCTGCTTGCAGTGCCTTGGCTGTCATTTCTGAAGGAGCTGAAGTCGCTCATGGATTTCTAGCACACACCGGTTCTGCCCACATGGTAGAAGTCACAGGTATTGCTCAGACTGCACCAGCACCGCTCGAGCCAGCTTGTCGTGCAGCTGAGAAGTGCAGCCACTGGTCCTGGAAGCAGCACTTGGCTGCGGGAAAGTGGCAAGCGACCTCATCTCAGGAAAACACCCTTGGACCAGTGGTTGTTGGAGTCTGCAAGGAATTGCTAGATTATCAGCAATAAGGCACATTTCCAATATAGGTAAGGCATAGTAGTATCTGATGTGGAGGACTCACTGAAGGTCTAGCCCAACTCCTGGCACCGTGTCAGCAGCCTGTGTTACAACTGGCCCTGCACAAGCGCAACAGATTTGTGTGCATGGGCAAGAGCCAAAAAGACAGAAATTCTTAAGCTATACTGCACATCAACTCACTGGAGAAGTCAAGGTCAAATAAGCCAGTCTTTGCTGTCACCTCTGGGAGGAGAGCTGTTTTTCAAAGAGCTCGCATTATCCACTGGCTAAGCCCAGACTGCCCTCAGCATGGTTCCTGCAGTTAAATACCAGCTGCTTACAGGGCACCAGGCTGCATTTTGTTCCCACTGACAGGGAGAGAAACATGAATAAGTGCCTCACCACTAGTTTCCAAGCTGTTTGTGGGGTGGATCTTGTTATTTCTGTCTCTGGGCTCTTCATGGCAGAAGCTGCTCCATGTCTGTGTCTTGTACAGCAGCAGCACGATGCTGGTGCTCAAGCAGAAATCTAGAGTAATTTGCCCTTAGCACAGTAACATGTACTCTTACAGCACAGTAAAATAACAATAATTCATGCCAGACTAAAAGGCTTATCACTACTCTGTTTAAATTATACAGAAGTCAACTCTTGGAGGTCCCTCTGAGCACAGCTCACAGCAATACACATGGTTAACTCAAGCAGGATTTGCTGTACATTACCAATAAAAAGACCATCAAAGTCTCTGCTGCAACATTTCCTGCCAACTACTAAAAGATGACCCACAACAAAGGGACTACAACCCAGTCCCATCTGTGTGAGCTCTAGATCTTTTTAATAAATTCATGCATCTCCTCTGGATCCCCGGAGTTTGTTGGGGTTGTGGAAGCAGCACTGCCTCACCTATGTGATTACACAAGGATATCTACATGCATCAGCCTCCAGGCAAAAAAATTCTGGGTGCTACCATACAGCCTGAGTAATGCTTTACTGCCCTTTAATGCTGAAAATAAAAGTAAAACTAACAACCACAGATCTGCGGTGTGATATACTGTGGAGTAAAGACAACCTAAACCAAGTTCCCAGTGTCACATGAATGCAATTAAAAAATCTGCAGCAGTCAGGTAACAGCCCAAATACTACTACAAGCTTTGCAGCAAGGATGCTTTATCAAACCATCAGAGCTGACACCACATTAGGCAACAGCTTCTGCCTTTGCTAACAATGCAATCTGATCAATACTCCGAGAGCTTCTGATAGTGCCAGATGACAGATGACAATTAACTCTAACATCAAAGAAAATTCACATATAAGGCCTTGGTATTGAGGTTAAAATTGCATGGGCAATAATGGAGAAGATAGCTTTTTAAATCATTTTTAAGTAACTCCCTGGCATGTCATATGATAACAGAAAACAAAGACATGGGGCTTAAAGAGAAAAGCAAACAGCCCAGGTCTCTCTTTCAACTGTCAAACTGCCTCTTATCCAAGATTCAGCCAGGCACCTCCCCCTACTAAAGCTGCCTACGTGTACGGAGGTGCATTCCCCTGCATCCATCCCAGTCTGCATGGTGTAAAACCACCTGGACCCAGCCTTCATTATTAATATGCAGAGCCCACAAGGACCTGATCCTACAGTAAGGAGGCTCTGTATCACATCCCCTTGCAGCTGGTGCTGCAGGTGAGTATTTTGAACAGCACAAGCCGTAACAACCAACCTTGGCTATGCTCTGTGCTAGCATTTATTTCCTTTCTGTTGTCTACAAACATACATCTCGGCTCCTATTTAGCTGCTTTCACTACCTTTTAACTGCTTGGTTACCAGAGAGGGACAACAGTGATTTCCTGCCTATGGGGACACTGAACTACAAGACGACCATCACTTCCAGGTGGGTCAAGCCTCGTGCTCTGAGTGAAATCCCAGAGGGTTATGAATGTGGACTGGTCACTCAGGGATAATGGAAATGCTTTTAGCCAATGCACTTTTTTTAAAAAGTGGCTAGCACAGTGCACTACCATAGGAATGGACGGAATACTGACCCTGCCGCATGACACACCAATCTCGCTTCCACCTTATTCTCAGTGAAAAGACTATATACTGCAGAAATGAGTCAGAAGGCTAACTCAGCACTTTTGAATCAGCTCTTCACTTGGGCTGCCAGCCACACAACATAATGCTGTTGATCCAGATCTTGTATATGCTACCTCCTCGTGCAACGTAGAACTGCAAAGCAAGCCAGTGACTAGTAAACTAACATCTGCTGGATCTCACTATGTAGTCCACAGCCTTCCTTGGCAGATCAGTGTGGCTGCTCTTTTGGCAAGAGGTTTCACATGTTTTCAGCCATGAACATTATGGAAATCAGAATAAGGTCATGAGCTTGAGTTGCAGTCAGTACTGGTGTGCCAGGAGTCTGGCTGGGGATGGTGAGCCTTCACATTTAGAGGCTGCTCATTTTAACGATGTGGGAAATTCTTAGGCATCCAAAGAAAATGAGATCCTGTAGCAAAACAGCAGTACTGGACACTAGGTTAATAGTGTTGTCTTGCACAGCTATGTGGGTGACTATGTTCCTATTGCCAAATAACTGCTCTGGCAATGCTTGGTTTTGGACAGAAAAGCAGCCCTTTCTCCAAGCTCTTGGAGAGCACCCAATTCTTTTCTGCAATGGGAAAACATTCACAAAATGGGGGTGGGGGGAATGAATGGACGTAAAAAAGGAGGATAAACCAGGAAGATCTGCAAGGCAGAGTGCCTCAAAGATTCACACTCAGGTAAACAGAGAAGTAAAAAGGTCTCACTACAGTAGTGAAGATGCTGTGTAATGCAGCTCCCCTGGGCCTGGATCATTCCTGGCTCCAGGAGTCACTCCCAGCCTGCCAAAGGACTGACACTTCCCTTCCACGCCTTTGTCACTGACTAACTGTTTTTGAAACTCAGCCTCACGTAAGCAAAGGCATTACCTTGGGGTCACCATTACTTAGTGGTCATCAGAAGCACGACAACTGCAAAGAAAGGGAAAGGTAAAAGTAAAACCCAAACAAGAACTTGCTTACTGTGTTTGTTTTTCTTCTCTGGCAGAGGTGGTGGCTTCTCTGGGTCACTGTTAGTATCTGGAGCAGCAAAATCAGAAATGAATTCAACCGGTGCTGACGAGTTTCCTTGCTGGAAAGGCAAAACAGCAGCAAACGGCGTGAAGGATACTGATGGGACAGACGCTGCATTCTGCATGTCATCCTCTGAGATGTTATCATATTGGGACGGGTGCCTCTCATAGGACACCCTGCAGCCTGAGTTATCTGAAGTCTGAGAGGCTGCACTCCTCCTTTTCTTTTCTGGTAAAGCTGGAGGAGTCTCTGTCGGCTGTGCTGCTCCTGAGAGGCTGCAGAATTCCAGTGGAGGAGAGCTGCCCTGTGGGAGCTGGAAAGCATGTCCATGGAAAGGGGAGCCAGACTCACCCAAGGACTCTGGCAACGGGCTGAGGATACCTGGCACCTGCTGAGGTATCTGATCAGCATTGGAGAGGTCCTGCTGCAGGAATTCATAGTCCGGATCATAGTGATCTGATTGATCTGGTCAAACAGAGGGGACAGGAGAATGATGCATTAGTTTCTCTCTTTTACTGTTTAGTCCTTCTCAATTCTGCCCCTCCCATTCCAACAGTTAATCAATCAGTTCATGAGCAGTACTTTCTTGCAGCAGGGACCGTCTTGCTACACCTTCTGTAGCGTCCAGCCTTAATAAAACTCTTATAATTATTTCTTTACACTAGCAAACAAATAACAAAAACTCAATAGGTAGATCATTGAAGAGATTATTTATGTTTCATATTTATATTTTTATTTTTATTTTCTTTCCTAGTACTTAGAAACAACACTGCTTTAATCTACCAGGACTGTCATTGCTTCAGACAAGGCTGAAATCAACAAAACATTCCACTTGAGAGCTGAATTGAGTTTTAACACAATCATCTATAGCTAGGGAAACACATTCCCCTGGGCTTTTTCCTATCCGACAGAATATAATTCTGCACAGAACTGCCTGCAGCAACTACAAGATGACAGTTGCAAGCGCAATCCATTTACTTCTGCATCACAGCTATGACAGCTCCCAAACGAGAGTGAAGGGGGCTCTTCCAGTCACGCTGGACAGCCCCCTGCTTACCTAACGTTTCACAGCTTGTGTTGCGGGAGCACTGACCACTGTCGCGGTCCAGAGAGGAGAGCTGCTCATCAGACTTGCTGAGTTTGCCGATGCTACTGCATGGTGAGAGGCGAGGAGATTCCCCCCCATAGGAGTGGCTTCCACCCGACAACCTTCTCTGGGCATAGCAGTCAACATCAAAATCCTTAAGCAAAAAAATCAATTCATTGTCATTCTTGGCAGCTCGCTAGCAAGCAAGATGCAGCTCAAGGAGCAAACACCTCACAGCTGCATTAAGAAAACCAGGAGGGGAGAGGATCAGTGCTGCTAGCCCTCTCTAGTTAGACAAACTCATCAGGACCACAGAAAACCTCTGATTTGGTCAACAGCCCATGCTAGGGAGCTCTGTGTGTTCTTGCTTCCCGGCAGGGCGTGCTGTGACCCACACTGGACTTCACAGACACCGACAAGATGACAGAGTTCCTCGCCGCTACACACATCTGATGACTCCTTGTCAAGACACTGATACTAGGTAACCAGACTGCAAGATTTCTCGTTAATTAACTGGGGCTTTAGCAAATATTTTGTTAGCTTAGGTGCACGCAAAGGGAAAATAAGCTATAGTGAGATACAACTTTCTGTGCCTATGACTACATTTCTATTTTGGAAATTACCTCAAGCTTATCAAGCTCCGAGTGAACCCCTCAAGTATTCCCACTCCTGCAAAACAACCTAAGTGTGATTGTACTAGCAACTGAAGAACTGCCACAACTTTATCTGGGTCAGCCAAACGACTGCAGAGCCTCCCTAAGCCAGAGCTGAGGCTTTGGGGATGAGGACAAGATTTGATCTTGGTTCAATTTAACATGAATCAGATCCTCACTGCTGAGTTAGTAAGGTCCTCAAAGTGTAAAGCAAACCCAGCCACTTACAGCTGCACAACCAATGGAATATGATTAACACACACAAGTCACAAGTTTTCCATTTTTCTACCAGAAAATTTACAAATTTCCCCAAAGCACCAGTAGTGGTCAGAGCAGTTGCTCAAACTACTGCTTGGGTTAAAAGGTGTTTTAAATTGTGATTGGATGAAGACAGACTTCTGATCTCAATATGCCACATGCTCCCTTGACCTGTAAGTAAACCTTGCTGAGATCTTGGTAAGCTCAGCCAGCTGCTCTGTATGCTGATCTATTTGACATGGCAACACTCAACCGCTCGAATCTTCACACTCTGCTACAGCTCAAGGCAACAAAGTTTGTAGCAATTTGTTAATTAAATCCAACAACACCGTAAAAAAAATTAAGCTGTTCACATGGTTTATTATACTGATGTTCCTGCCACTAAAACTCCTGCTCCAGAGCTCTCTCGTACAGGGCTGCTTGGGACGAGCAGAGGCGTGCAGGGAACTGCGCAGCTGCAGGTCACGGCATTTCTCCCGAGCTTTTGCCACAATTCACAGCATGTTTCCCTTGGCTTTCACAAAGGGGTTACGCCATTACCTGTCTGTTGATTCCAACAGGTAAACTGGACCCACTGGTGGCTCGACTCATGGGGGCCACAACTGCCACTCTGGTTGGGGAAGGTGCTGACTGCCGTTTTTTAGGGGGCAATGCTGGTGGAGGGCTGCAAGACACAACAGGCATTGATGGTTCCATTACTCTTCCAGCAAAAACACTTTGAGAGGCTTCATGAGCTTGTTTTCCAGAAAGCCTTTGACTTGCCAGGCTCAAAGCTCACAGGTTCTTGTCCAAAGCTGGCCAGGAGCTATTCAGCAAAGTGTATCCACTAACAAATATCAGTTGAAGAACACTGTCACAGATACGGTCCTGTTCAGTGTTTTATTTTTTAAGGTTGGAAAAGAGTTGGTATTCCTCAAACAAAAACAATTGCTGTTTTAAAGATAATTTTTAATGGAGCTAATTAGCACGGTAATTATTTCTTAATAAAAGTGGTGAAAATCCAAATTAAATGTTTTGGTTGACCCAAATATTGTTTCCATTCACAGAAGTCCCTCCTCAAACCTTTCAGGTTTGAAAAATGTTCAAAGTTTCAAAAATTTACAGGACAGGAAAATTCCTATTCTGCCCTTTTACTCTCCCGGTAAACTTCAGGGAACAAGATGGTCAGTGTTGCTCTCACCATGTATACTGTGAGGGCCCATGTTCTGGCATGAATCGGTTTCAGATACACACATTAGCAGTAACTAGTGAGATTTTAACCACTGTACTTTTAGTTTTTGCTTCTAATGACACATAATTCTGGTAATCATCAAGCCTGCAAGGTTCCCAACAGCACACATATTCTGTTCCTGGAACATACCAGGAAATTTTTATATAACCCATGAGAATTCATAAAATACATAAAAATGTGATTCTTTTTGCCAGCCACAGCCCTTGATGCTGCATTGCCAAATTAGCACATAATATGTATTTTTCACACCATCCATTAGCACCAGTACTAGAGAAGAAAAACATCATACACACAGACCAAAAACCTGCAAATTGGGGGTTTTCTCTTCCTTCTCAAAATAGAACATAGAAACTTTCATGTGGTTACTCGCAGAACAGGGTAAGAACAATGAAGTAAAAGATTTTTTTCATGCACTATTGGCTCCTTTCACCCTTTAAGCTGATAAGCAATGCAGAACAACCTGCATGTTGCAGCACAGATTGACAACTGTCAGCTGAGGTTAGCAGAACACTTCCCATTGGATACAACAGCACAAGACACTGTTTCTGGTATTCACGTAGTTTTAAATAAGGTTCTTACGCATTTATGCGATGCCTCTCATGCACGGATATCAGGGCATGGCACTATCCTCACATAAAAAGAAGGAAAGGAAAACACAAATAATGAAGGGTATTGCTCAAAACAAGACAGAGAGAACACAAAGTCATAAACAGAGTTCAGGAGCAGGGAAGAATTACTCTGGAGGACTGGAAATTCAGAGGCATCACTAACCCTCCTCATGACCTCTCTTGTGCACATTTTGCAGGACTGTGTAAAAAAACAAGAAGCTGGTAAGAGCCACTGGTATTCTTCAGTGAGCTGGTTGGCCAGTATTACCTGTTTTCTGCCACACGAATGCTAGGCAGAGGGGGTTTAGGAGGTGCAACTTCTTCATCCATGGAGTCAGTCAGTAGCTCATTGGATTGAGTCATATTAGTTGTTTTGTTGAGGATCTCCATTTCTCGGTCTGTAAGGGGAAGTTCTGATGGGCTGCAACAAGCAAAATACAGATTGTAGATCATAAACCACAGTTGGAATGCAGCATGCTGACAGATTAATATGTATTTTAAATCATATGCAATATGAGGCACGCCTACAGCAGAAGGCAGAATTTGCATCTGCAGGTGGAATTCCATGTATATGCAGAATACAATGTGTACGTGTCATGGCCAGGTGATGTTTCATTGCCAGATTTTGGCATCTTCCCTATCATTGCATAATCTCTTTAAGTGGTCCCACTGTAATGGATGAGGCTACATGAAGAACACTATGCTACCCTCTGTGAAGAATAACTGAATGCTTTAATTCAACTATCAGTAGCCAGAAATTATTCCTTCTATATTAGTGCTGCACACAGAAGAAATCCTTGTCAGTGACCCACCTGTCAGATTTACATGCTGGTAAACTGGGTTTAACTGGGCTTGTAGGAGAGGGATGCTCCTGCTTCTCAATTGTGAGTCTGACCAGCTCCTGATGGATGGAGAGGAGAGAAGAAAAAGACAATAATCATTATTTGCTGAATGCTGCACTCAAACATCCTAGGACACAAAAGGATGCTACTGCAGTAAACTCTTGGTTACCCAGTTTATGGATTAATGATGGCACGGACACAGAGAGCGCTGAGCTGGGTGTAAGTCTGACACAGAGCTGTACAAATGATGCAGCACTGCTTCTAAGGAGCAGTGTGCACCCAGCAGTAGTTTAGGAATATTTGAGTTAAGTTCAGAAACCCTGGCCCTATGGGGATTCTGCACAAACCCACATACGTGTCTTTTTGCTGTGCTTCCTCTTTCCTCTATCGTCACAAATGCGTTCCAGTCCCCACAACACCCTAGATAATGGCAAATTCACTTTACATACATAAATATAAGTACAGAAAAGTCTTACACAGTGGAGTACTTCACCTAGCCAGTAAAAAAAAAATAAATAATTGCTTTATATTTTATAAACAAGTATACATTTGTTTCAAAAAGCAAGTTTTCTGTAAGATGCCCAACAACAAATTAAATAGTGAACACCTTTATTAAAAGGCCTGCTTCCCCTGAAGCCGTCTTTTAACATGTTAGCAATGGAAGTCTTAATCATTCAAGGAACTACTGTAGTGTATCTGTTATAGGCAGATAAGGCTCTGGATAAAGAGATAAGGGCATGATAATCCTGAGCTACAAATCTGCCAGCAGTCAAAACAACAATCATTCACGCCAGAAAGATGGAGAGAACATTTTATGGATGTCTGAGGCCGACAAATAGATCTACTGCTCACAGATACAAACACATGCCCTCTTACAGGCAGGCTGGAAAACTGGCAGTGCTTCCTGACAGTATTGGCTTCCCAGCATATTATGCAAAGGAAACTATACAGGATCAATTTTTTAGTTTTTTTTTTAAAGCAGTCTGAAGTACAGTGTCATCATTCCAGTATCATCTTCATGTCCATGTCTGTTGAGCTTGGAAACAACTGTCATTGCTCTCTCAATGCATTAACTGCAACTGGAATGTTGTCGTCGTCATCCTTCTGAGGAAGGGAAATATTCTAGTTCTTGTATTTTTATATAAGGCTCTATTTAAAGCTGAACTTCCATGGGTTAACACATGCACAACAAGAGGAATAAAGTACTGCACTGGATGTGCAAAGGACGGCAGAGGCAGTCCAAGTGTCCCCCACAGCTGATTTTGGTTTCGATGTTCCACTTACATTCCTGGTGTGAGCTTGTGCTCAAAAATAACATACACCGTGTCAACCAAAAACACGACAAAACACTCAGCTTTCCAGAAGCTGTCCTGGAAACCCATACATGGGGAAAGAAGAGTGAGCACAAACAGATGTCCATGTGGGCTAACGCTATTAAGATGTTCCTCTCTGGGACAGACAGACAAAAGCGCTGGCAAGAAACAGTATGTTCCGAGATGTGCCCTGATCAGAAAAAGTACAGTACCAACTTGACCACAGCCGACCAGCCTGGCCAGCTCCCACCTCCAAGGAGGGCCACGTCCCCCAGAGAGGAAATACTCTGCAAGGAGCGACAGGCCGACAGCTCTACTGTGGTAATGTACGTTACACAGCGTATAGAAAAGTAAAATAATTAAGGCCCTTCAATCACAGAAGAACTACGGTGGTAACACAGACACTGAACTGACCTCAGACTTCTCTGCTGAGTGTCCCCAGTTACTCAACAGAAACTATTTTTAAAAAATGTACTTTCCTCTGTTTCATCTTCTCTTTCAGGATGAACAATCTTTAATTAAAAACTTGCTATTCCTTTTAGACTTCAGAAATTCCCCTATAGAGTCTACAGAACATCACTAGGAAAAACAACCGTAAGACCTACAAAGCCCTAACAAGGCTTTTCTGTAAATGGGACGATTTGGAAACTACACAGTGACACCATTTGACTCTTCTGGCTGCAGCTGACACCATGCTCCAAGTCACCATCAGGAGTGAGTGATGACACAACGGATTGCCACCTTCCTGCCCTCTGGACAAACTTCCACCGCTGAAGAGGTTTCTGGAGACTCTCATGCACTTTAACGGACTCAGTGTCAGACCCTCTGGGGCTATCAGGTACTCGCCAGCAAGAACAGTGACTCCTCACAATGCGTAAGAGCACAATAAGGGAAATAAAATACATGGGCATTCAAACCAAAAGCCAAAATACTCTTTAAACATCCCCCTGAAAGGGCTATGGAAGGGAAAGTGTAACATCTCCTTTTCCTCACCTTTCTTCACCACGTTTAACACCTTAAACCAAACCAAGGCCAGTGCTGCAGACTGGTGGTGGCAGCTGTGCCACAGCAGTGCTGACGAGCCCCAGACACTTGGGGTTGAAGAGCTCTGTTTTCCTATTTTGCCAGTCATAATGGACACCTGTCTGTCCACCATATGGGAGTGTAGGTTACAACAGGGGAGAAAAACAATCAAATTTGGCTCAAAAGTACCTTTAGAGCGATTCAAACTATTGTGGCTGTGAAAAAAACCCTAAAACACCTCTGACCAGAGACACCAAGACATCGTACGATTGCCAATACTCGAGAGGATCACTTTTTCCTCTAAACTTTGACAAATATCACCAGATTCCCTGAACCCTGACTTTTTCTCCTCTCTACTAACCCCAAAATGAGAACTAGCGTTTGAAAATCAAGCCAAGATCTTCAGTGTACACACAGAGGTAATCAGCACGCACCCGAGCCAGATGCACATTATGGTATTCCTTATCAGCAAGTAAAGAGATTCCTGCAGCAGTAATTAGAGATAATTAAAGCCTCTCTACAAACTTATGCTACTTCAGCAAGCTGGAAATTCCAAAATGAGATGGATTTTTAAGGAGTTACGCAATCAAACCAAGGATTATTTCTTTTTCTTTTTATATATGCCTAGCAAGGCACTAAAACCTGAGATCAAAACAGCAAGCAACACAAGTGAACAAGTGACTCCTTTATGCTCAATTCTGAAAATAAAGGGGGAAGTAAGCACTGAAATGTGGAAGTGGATCTTGTGTGATCTGCCAGAAAAACAAAAAAGGCTCTCCACAGCAGAGAAGTGTCCAACTTCTCAGTTCTGCTTCCAGATCTGAAAGCTGGCTTGGTCCTTCTAAAATAAACCTTGTTCCTCACTATGCAGTAGGAGATGAGTGCACGCCGCTTCCAAATGCTGACCTGTTGAGGGGCAGACACATTCGCATCTACCCAGACAGCCACACATCTGTTCTAACCATGCTCCAAGCTGACCAGACATAAGCCAGCTCCAACTGGAAGGCCAAAATAACTTTTAGTCCAACAACAAAGTACAGACTGATATAGCCATGCCGCACAGCGGGGCTTAAGAGTTCAGGCTCAGCACTGTATGGACATGCCTGCATCGCTTCCAGCCGAGGCTGGCTCGCAGCGTGGGCAGAGCCGGCATCTGAGACCTTCCACCCATCCGCACAGGCACGCTACTTGGGCTGGAAGGCAACAGGTACCGGGGGTTTAAATACCGCTTGAAGTGAAAGGACAGTGGGTGTCCAAGCTTCACGCAATGAGACTACACAACTCTATCCTGGATCTGGTGATAACATGGCTCTCCACGGGATTGTGCAGATTCATTAAGTGAAAACAGAGTGAACTGCCTTGCTATTTGCTGGGGTATTACAGTTCAGATACCACAGCGCAGATTTTCACGTACTGCAAATTGCTGCTGAATTCCAACGCTAACAGCAGCTGAGACTTTAGACTAAACCCTTTTTCTCTATCCCGCTGTGCGAATTTAAGACCGGCTTTACTTTTCACATCTGGAGCTTGAAGTTAAAGGGCAAATTGTGCAAAATAATCCTGGAAAATCTGTCTTCTTTAAGTGAAGGTAATGTTTTGATTCAAAGATATTTGTTTAAAAGGCTCAATAAGTAATAGTAGATTTTAGTATCTGTGTTTGAGTAACATTAAAGAGACATTCAGACCATGCAAACAGCACACCAAGACTCCTGAAAACGTGATAGCCAAAACTTGGAAGATCCACTTCATTTTTGCATTCAGCTCCAGTTAACAAAAACTAAGATGAGTTTGGGTACAGTGAAAGATGCCTGTTCCTGATACACTAATCCAGGTGAAACACCTGCTGCAGTTCTTAAAACACCACGCCAACTTTCCTTTTGTACTTGATCTAAACGTTCCACTTTAGATTCAGCCCTGCTGTTGAAAGAGGCTTAACTTTCTCTACAGTTTTCAAAATAAGATTCCCAGGAGATATGACGGTCTGTCCGTGGGTGCACTGAGCCCAGGTCAAGCAAACTTTTAACTGCAGTGCTAGTACAGCCGAATGAACAACCTCCACGGCCGTCAGCCCAGAGACAAGCCTGGGAAACAGAAATAATGGGTACCAAAAAGCTTATGGGGAGGTAGAAAGAAAGTCAACAGCATTCCCTGGGTGGGGCAGGGAGAGAATGCTATAAGCAGGTCTCACAAAGGATACAAAGGTTTCTTGTATCCTTTACAAGGATAAATGTTTCCATTAGTTATGTAAAATTAATCTCCAGAAAACTGAGATTAGCTCATCACCTGTTCCACACCCTAATGTGACTGCTGAAAGCAGTGATGTATCACTGACAAATCCCTTGAAATTATGTTAAAAGATGGAGCTGGAGTCTTTGATTCTCTGTGGGCATTGACAGGAAGCATTTCTATTATATTTTGCCTAGACAGAAAATATGCAACCTCTGCCTTCTAATCTGCATGGGGGACCAGGATGACTTGCTGAAAATTTAATACAGCGCTCAGTAAAGACTTACTGCTTCTTCCAATACATCCAAATGCCAGGGTGAGCATTTCAGAAGTGCACACTGATAGCCAAACCATTTGTGCTAGTCTTTAACCAGCACTCCAAGAAGGATCATTTTGCTTACGGAGCAGTTGATTTAAGAGGTAGTTTACTGAAGGCAAGAATAGGATCTTTATATTTTACCTGCACTTAAACACCTCTTGCAACTAGATCTCTTTTAAAATACATTATTATATACTTTATATAATATAATTTACAATACTTGTCTCACGTACCTTGACTCCATCCAGAACAGCTTTTATGACACCCTTCACTGTTGTCACCATCTCCTTGTCTTCTGAATTCACACCTTCTAGCATCACTTGATCAGACCAGCGAATTAGATTGGCCAGACTCTGGTACACACGGCTATAGCAGGACGAGATGGCAGAACTGGATGGCAGGGGAGGAAATAGTTGAGAAAAAAGAACAAAATGAAATTATACTATCAAATGTTATGAAAGTGCTTGATTTAAAGTGCATTTCACACTGTTAAAAATGTGATTGTTCTCGTTTTCCCTCTGACATTCAGAATTTGGGTTTAACAGGTGACAAAGCTGGGGTTTCTCTGCTGCTGCAGTTGCTCTCCTGTTCTCCAGCACCAAATGGGACAACAGTACTATCAACAGTTCATTCTCAGTTAACAGAATGAACTACCTGGGCTGCAGGTTAACACAGCCATGCTAAAAAGAATGTGCTTTCCATTTTAATTTACAGCTCCATCCTATGCTTTAACTTCAAAGGTAAGTATTTAAGTCCTGTATTTAAGCCTAAGCTATGTTATTTCAGTATTAGCTACGATTTCCTTCTTCCTTATTAACTCTCCCCAAAAATGTCTTGGATAATTGTGAGCTGACTATACTCATTCCTTTACAAATCATTTCCTCACTGTTTATAATGCCTGAAAATATGTAATTAAAACCTGCTTCTTTACAGAAATTGAACTGAATGAATTTAAGGTTTGGAAAAGGAAGGGTGTTGCTTTGTTTTGTTTTTAATGAGAAACAGAATTGAAGCTATTGTTCTGAAGGGGAAAAAAAAGAATTTTGGAAGGATGACAACTCTAAATAAAAGTTAACTGTAACAACAGTGCTCACAGGCATTTTCCTGGCCATTCTGAAAACACTTACTTCATTACTAAACAAGGTGTGTTAACAGTACTGCTGATGGCAGCGCTTCAACAATTCCTTGTAAAGTTAAATCAATTTCAAACTGCATCAAACCCATAAACAGATAAGAGAAGGTGTAATCTCGCAATCATTACTGATACAAGTGTTCCAAATCTTCCCATTTCTCTTTGGTATCCATTTTACACTGGCTTAACTCCAGTAATTTCATTATCTGCGTGAGAGAATCAAGCCCACAAGCTTCAATGAGATTATTTAGGTAAATGAGGTTTGCAGGACTGGGGAAAGAACTACTGTCAAGTTACAACCAGGGGGATACAAACAATGGCAAGTACTTTTTTGTTTGGTTGTTGGGTTTTTTTTGTTTTTGTTTTAAAGCATGCTGCTTGCCATTTGTTCTAATTTCAAATGAAATTAGCCTGGTAGGAGATATTTCCTAAATAGGGCCCTCCCCCATCTCTTTCTAAGGCTTTGATTTCTTTGCCATTAATCTTCAGTCTGCTTCCTTCTAAGGAGGCGGTAATTGAAAGCCCATTTTGTGCTAGATTTAATTACTTTTTTCCTTGATGCAAATGCTTCCCCTAAAGCAAAAAGAAGTCCAACAATAATTGTAGGGCTTTCTTCCACACTGACACAAGTCTTGCTCACTTTTCTTGAGGGGGATTTGCTATCAAAATCACCCCTTTGTGTTCTGCCACTACTCAAATTAAATAAAGTGGATAGGTAGGCACGAAAGGACATGGCTTTTTGAGAATGCCAGACCCCATTTTTTTCTGTAGAGGCTAAACAAGGCAGAACATACATATGGGATCTGTGCTGTAATACATAGCATTTCCAGAAAGAGAGACTTATCACTATGTATCACTAAGACTTATCACTTATCACTTCACTGACTACTATGGAAGTTCTGCTTCTATGGGTAAATACGGATATCAACCAACGGATAACCAACTGTCAAGGTTGCATTAGTTCACTACTAAGAGAGAGGGTATAAGGAATTTGAAGAACAGAACTGTCTGAAATACCGCTGCTGCTGAAGACCGCTTAGTTGTTATTTATTCCCAAATATATTCTTGGAAGGAAAGATCACCCAGCGAACATCCACTGGATACAAAAATCAAAGCAAGTAACTATAAAGATGACATGTTCTATCCTAAACATATTTGCTGACATTTTACATGTTCTCCTGGTGTAAGGGGGAAGGTCATTCTTTCTTTCATTAAATGAAAGCAGGTGCTTGTCAGGAATTTAATGGCTGTGGGAAACATGATAGCAACCGAAGAAACTTTTGTGTCTGTATCCAGAAGCCTGATGAATGTTCCCATTCTAACAGCTATTGCTCTTTGTAGTTCTACAGATATAACCTAAATTGGATCTCTCCTGTCACAGCTCTGATACTCACCCATTGCTCCTTCATTTTGTACTGTCAGATACAACCCTGGCCTATGCATTAGGGCCAAACACAGCTAAGCATCTCTGCAAAATATTTGGCACCCTACTGCTGTCTTGACCATAATATAAACCTTTCTTGCACCAGAATTGAAACAAGCATCTTGAACCAAAAATTTTGGAGATACTTAATGGGAAAACACATAGGAACAGCACAGACACTGGCAGGATTTCAGGAACGAAACACCTGCATTTCTCTGCCTAGTTTTGTGCTTTTCTCTGTGCTAATTTTGCTTTTTCCATATTATTCAACGATTCTTGCTTGTTTTGTGTAAATCAATTACTCCATCTAAAGCATCTAAAGGATGAACAGCAGCTCTCTATGGCTTGAGACCTCCACAAATTCTTACAATCCATGCTGAGCTTTGCTTTGGCAATTTCTACTTCTTTTCTGGCTTCAAACCCGCTGTCTAACTGGTTAAAACATAATACACACAATCTGTTAAAACATAAAATAAATAATCTGTTGAGAGCGCACAGGAATGAACTTGGACTGGTTAATCTACTGAAGTACATCTGTTTACTTCTCTTCTGTATCTGATCCAGTAAAATCAAAAAAAGCAGTTAAGAGTGCAGGCTCAGACTTCTCTAATATCAGGGTGGATAAACTGAACACAAAAAGGGATTACTCTGAAGATAAACTCTTTTTCAGGTAAAAGCTACTGGATTTGTTAGCTCTTAGGATACAACCATGGACTGCAGAAACAGTATAGCATCTGAGGAGAATCTCCCACTACTAAATGATGAATTTCAGAGTTTATGCTAAGAATCAGCCCTTCCTCCTCTCTGAAACGATTCTGATTTGCTTTATCTTTCCATAGCACGGGTTTCTTCGCAGCAGGGAATCTGCTTTTAAATTATGTTCGAAAACTATCACATAATTAGTAAAAATAGCAGTCACTTTATTAGCCACTGCAGCATTTCCTGTCTCCTGCACGATGTCATTCTTCAGACATGAGAAGGAGAGAAGCTGGGAGCCTGCTGGTCCGTCATAATCCCAAAACCCTAGAAGGGAACTTACCTTTGCTGGATGCGTGGATCAGTTTGCACCAAGGGTAGGATGGCTTCCAGTACCTTACTTGCTGAGCCTGGCAGCATCTCTAATACTTTCTTATCAATTGCCATTTTGTCCACAATAGTCTTGAAGTATCGTAACGCACTGACGACCTCCTTCTCCTTCTCCTCTAGCCATGATACATTCTAAAGAGGAGGAAAAAAGGAGAGAGATGTCAAATGTCAAAATCTCAGGGTTTTTAAGGGCAAGGTTACTTTAACTTACCTGAAGTACAGTGACACTGAATGAGGTACATTCCGCAAGGACTGGAGAAAACCCCTTCTACCACGAACGCTTTTAAATTGAATTACTACTCTTTCAAAAGAATAGTCAGTGCAAAATTTCACCCACACTTTAACTTTCTGAATTACGTGCATTTCAAACTGAAGGCTAATCTTGATCAGTTTTAGGCCAAGACTAACACTACTGATGACGTGAAGGGCACTGCTTTGAAACCCACACATCAAACTGGGAGGGTAAAAGAAAAAAAAAACCACCAAGTGCAGGTAGTAATGATAATGCAAGAAAGGAAGCAACAACTGCTGGTTTTAAATAGTTGCTCCTCTGATGCGATCAAAATCCTTTTACCTTAAGCACATCTCACTATGAAAAGGTTTTTTCAATCAGTAAATGCAGTGGGTCAGCCAAAAGGAAAGAGAAAAACAACCAACAATCAGAAAAACTTCAAAACTCCAGAACAATCCAAACAAGATGCCTCCATTTTTGTACCCATGCATGACAGTTTCAACGACATGTGTGGTGTTCACTCTTATTATTCTGAGTAATTCTTCTGACTCCAATACGCTTACTTGTATGAAACTAGGCTACAGTCTTGTCTCTCCATTCACAAATAAAAAACTGCCTTCCGATCAGTCTCCAACCTAAGTCATTTTGTGATGCTGCTGGAACAAAGGAACTCACACGCTTTCCATGCGGACAGACTGTGAAAGCTAAGTTTTGGCATCAGTGAATGAATGTTGCAGAAGGGAACAATTCATTGGAATAAAGCTGAGTTGTGGTCACCAACTTCCGTGCCACCACCAACACCAGAAGAGGAAATTCAGAAGTGATACATGATATCTTAATGGTATCCTGGACAGGGATATTTTTAAAAAGTTTACCAGAGTATGCCTGGAGGACTTTTAATGCCACAAGTAGTTCCTAAGTGAGATTTAAATTAACTACTGAACACTGCTAGAAAAGGAGCAGAGAGCTTAGAGTCAGGTTTCATCCATTATCTCCTCAGTAAATTCAGCTTCAAGAATTAATGACCTATGGGCATTGTGTGCTCCCCATACTCTTGTCAGCCGTTAAACTGCTGCTTTTCTGCAAAATCAGGCCAGCAGCCCAGAAGGTTTTAGGAAGAACAATTTATAGGCAGCACTGGTTAGTAATTTGGGGCCAGTTGCATAAAAGGATTAAAGTCCCAAGTTCCATCTAGCTCCAACTTTAGAAGTCTAAGTCCCGATCCAAGATCTCCAAACCACCCTGTCATTTTCCATCTCATCTGGGAAGTGCCCAAACTCTGCTGCTGCTTCCACTTTTGACAATATTGCTTGCCAGGCACCTCAAGTTCTGCTCTGCAGCTAACAGCCACTCTGAACTCCCTTGCTGGGGACCACCCTGGCAACGCGCTGATGTAAAAAATGACATTTCCCATTTTCCAGGCATGTGCCCTCACCACCGCACAGTTTATTCCAGGATATGGAGAGGCTCAGTCCCTCCCATGAAGGTTTTGCACTTCATATGAAACGATCACACATTTCAGGGATGAGAGAGCCTGTATATTCCCCGAGCGAGTATGACTATGGCCCAGTGGTCAGAGCTCTCAAACAGAAGTGAAAAAATGTAGATTGCAGTTCCTGCTCCGATGGCTGTTCATGTATTTCATTCAACAACTGTTTCCTGTAGAAAGGCTTGTGGCTTAATAGCTTAAACACTCCTGGCACATAGGAGGGATGGGCTTGCCTCAGAGTTCAGGGCTGAGAATGACAAGTGGAAACACAAATCCTTCTGTGGAGCACATCAAGGCATGCAAATCCAGCCACCGGACACTATTTGGGACACAGCCCTTTATTTGCAACTTCCCTGCCAGCTCTTTGGGTGACATTCCCTAAGAGCACTTTTTATGAATCCCCTTCTGAGGTCCAAAGGTATCGTATGTGTGTATACGTGTGCACACAAACACACACAAAGAAAGCCTATACATCCTACACAGGATTGCAGGTTCTCCTACAGAGCTTAGTAATACAAATGTCAGTTGTTGCTACAAGGCTGAAGTTTCTCACGTTCGCTGCTTTACTCACTGAGGCCCGAGCAATAAATCTAGAGAAAGGAATAACAACCTGGTGGGATGGATGGATATTAATATATTGCAGTGTCTGCATCTCACAATATTAAGGATATTAAGTTTTTCCACCAAACATTTTAGTGTGTCCCTAAAGCCAAAGTAAACATGCAGTGGTACACCTCTGGGTTGGCAGAGAGGACCCGAATTAATCGCTCATTTAATTTCTCAGTTGAGGTGAACTTGCCACAGCAGTTGCCTTACCCCAGTGAGAGAGCAGAGTGGTAACTGTGGGGCTGCTAAAGCGGCAGGACCACTTGATTCAACCATTTCCCTTTTGGGCATTAAATGAGATAAACCTAACATTCACATAAAACAGCATCTCCTCTCCACTCCCCTGCCTGCCTGACATATCTATATATTTTTGCGTGATTTTTGAATTTTCCCTTAAATAATCATTACAAATGCATCATGTATGAGATACAGTTGACCCAGAAAGGGTTACAGCGAGCTGTACAGAATAAATCTGGTAACAAAAGCTGGAACAGCCCCTTTTTTCCCTGCATTTTGGCAGCGAAAAACCTATTATAACTTTGCATATAGTGTTGAAGGACACTACTGTTCCTGCGATAAGAATCAAAGACAGGGTCCAGGGGGCAAAAGGAGGCTCTGAAAAAAACGCCCCCTACACTACCCACGTCTAGGTATAAAGGGGAAGAGGAGAAGAAGATGTCTGCATGGGTTGAGCATAACCTTCAGGTTATACGTAGTGATTTTACATTAAATTTTGGTACTGCTATTTCTGCTCTGCAGTGATTATCTACTTCGAGAGTATAAAAATAGCATCTTAAGTACTTAAGAGGGAGGAAAGGATGATACTTGGTTTATCAAGTGTGTCTTCTGACAGAAAATCTCCTGTTTGTCAACTGATGTCTATATTCCAGTGAGAAGCTGGTGACAATCCAGGCATATCCTCCTCCCCACTCCCTCCACACAAAGCTAATGAGCTGACTACATCCAACTAATTGATTAGTTGGACAGTAGCTACTAAAATAGATAGGGAATGAGCCAGAAATCAACAATATTTCACAGTATAAAAATGTATACAGCTTAAATAATCATGTACGGTAACAAAAATTATTGCAAGTGTTTTGTTTTCCAATAAAAAAATTCCAATCTGTACACAAAAAAAGGTTTTACATGTTCAGCATGCCTTATCAGTAAATCCTCTTGCATTGTTTTTTAGAGGAAAGAAAGAAAAGCAAAAACTTCACCTATTATTAACATGCTCATATATATTTGCTATAGAACAGCATTTTGAAAAGGACTCTTCATTTTCTAATTTATTTAATTTGTGGTCACATATCAATTTGAAGGAAGGCCTCTAAATTATCTCAATATACCATCTTGAAACGTCATTGGAATTAAAAGCCTTCAAGGAGTACTCTCAGATTTTTTTTTTATTTTTTAATAGCAGTCAGCAATGCAAGGTGCTTGCCTCCCTAGAAAGCATATCCATAGCCTCCTGGGGAAAAAAAACCCTACAGCCTGGGAAATAAAAGCCTCATCATCTTTCACCTGATGGTGCAGAATAGGGCTAGGAAGCCCTGCAGCGACTTCTCTGGGTGTTAAGCACATCACACAGAATAAGATAACTGTATCTTGCTGACTGCTCTCAATAACACCACAACAAACCTCAGCAGAGATAATCTAAAAAAGTTTGCATGTCTGGCACTGCACATTGGATGAGACTTTCAACAACAACTGGGAAAGATTTTGAATTATCACAAATAACCTCAGCTGTTCTTAACTTTTGGCTTAGATTTATACTTGAAAACTGACTGCAACAATACTGTTACAGAGATAGTCCCCAGTCTACATAATCATGTCAGCAGAGGAGATAACACTTTGATAGGTTTGTGCTGGGAAAGAGTGGTGACCTCAGCTCTTCGAGGACTTGAAGTATGTTGGGTCTGAGGAACGGTGTGCTGGAATCAGCAGCTGCTTGAACGCATCTGTTTGACTCTCCCTGCTGATGTCGTCAGAGACTGAGCACATCTTTGGATCAACTTCAACGATCTGCTCGCCTGGGTTTTGGGGTTTTTAAAAGGATCACACCCCAAAACCAGGCAGTTATTTCGAAGCTGTAAGCATAACCATAGGGTGTGCATGTGGGGAGGATGTGTCAGGCCATACACTACATTCCATAATGAGATATTTAAATGCTTATGGAAGGAGGTCTCATCAGGCTCTCCAAAGAGAAGTACATGCCTTGGTTACTCTTATTTTATACTACACAGCGCAGCTTATAACTAACCATAAAGTAACCCTGAGGATCCCTGAAAAATCTGCAGAATTCAGCAGAGGACAAAGTCACGCACTGGATTTTGATAAACTGCGTACCAGCAAGCAAGAAACCAGCAAGACTAACAGAACATCCTTCGTCTACTTACTTTGTTTGCTGACTTCTCTGGTGTTTTCACTGTCAGGTCAGCTTGCTTTCCTTTCTTTGAAGGTGTTCTCTTTATTTTTGGTGAATGAAACTTGCCCTTCAACTTCATAGTGAACGAGGAGAGATGGGAACGCTCAGAATCTAGAAAGACACAGAAATGCGTTACTGGATTAGGGTAAACTTGTTGAAACCAGGGATTTTGTGTTACAGCATTATCTGGAAGACCAGCCTATGAAGAACATTGCAACCATGTAAATTTATTGAGTGGAACAAAAAAAAAAATTGTGGCTCTCCATTATGTTTCCAACCGCAATATCACCATCATTTCCTGCTTCCCCTCGGAGGCAGCAACACTGCAGTGCAAAGGCAGGAACAGCGGGATTGCTACTGTTCTGTGCCTTGGAGAGAAAAGGAAAACCACCTCTCTTAAAAGCACTTATCTCCAGCAGCTCCCAAAGTACTTTACAAAGGAGGTAATCATCGTCCCTCTTTTGCAGATGAGCAACTGAGTCAAGGGGATGAAGTGACTTGTTCGCAGACCTCTGGCAGAGCAAGGCTCCTGCCCGTGTCTTGGCTGTGGGTCAGTAGCCACTGTGGGTGTGCAGGCAGGGTTCTGCCTCATACCCAGGACTGGTGACTGCTTCAGGAAAGGAGAATACGGTCCAACATAATGCCCTTCCCAGGCTGCTGATCTCTATCCACTTGGTAGCATCACCTTTGAATGTGGCTCCATGGATAACCTGAACAAAAATGCCAGCCCTTGTCATTTGCAATGGATTTCACTTCAAATGTACCAGACAAACCAGAGAACAGAGGAACCACTTCAATACCAGGGCAACCTTGAAGGAGCTTAATTACAGAACTGCTGAACCCTTTTAAAAATTGTATTTTCATGGTCTTTTGAATATCTAAAAGCAGAAGTCTCAAAGGTTTGCAATCATGCCATATGCAGATTTACCACTGAAATACATTTTTATCTGTTTAGCCATGAAGCTAAATAAAATTAAGCTGCCTTGTAGAGAGCAATTTAGAATGTATTTTGAGCAAAGAGCACTTTAATAAATGAAGGTCTGAATTGCTCTCTAGTGACCCAGGTAAATCAGCAGAAGATACCAAACTTGTCTTTAACTACATTATCAAGAAAAGTAAGCAGTTTTGCTGTATGCTTCATTTTTCTTTTAGATTATTTGGGAATTGGCCACATTGGCTATAATGAGTCAAAATGACACAGTCCCATGCATGCAGCACTGCACCACCTTGTTAGCATGCAGACTGCAAACAGAAAAGGCTGCTGAGTCAAATCTAGCACCCAGAAGCTAAATACCACACTGCAGCGCAAACACAGCGCCTCATACTCAGAAATTACCTAACCACAACTCAAGGGAAGGAACCTGTGCTTGCCTCCCCGTAAGGGTTGTCTCCCTTTAAACTTGGTTTCCTGGTAGTGTGTTAAGACCCTGCTATTAACACCTTCACCAGAGCCAAACCTCTAGTTAGTTATGTCCTCTAGATCAAAAATTTGCAGGCATCCTATTAATGGAAGCTGCATCAGCACCAATTCTAATCTAGTCTGCCTGCAGACCTGTTCTCCATTTACAGGAGTAAATGTTTTTCAAAGTTTTCTTTCTATCATAAAGTCCTGTTTAAAGCACTGAGGATGGAGGCACTAAAAACCATGGTCACTGCAGATAAATCCAGACATATCAGTTGGCCTCTGAAGAATCACTCACAGCAGCTGGCACCCTAACTTAGGAACAATTTACGTCATTGCTTTACATCCACAAGGGGATCTCCAAACCTTTAAAACCTCTCCGGCTCCACAGGGTGCTGAAGGTCACCACTGAAAACAGTTCCTGGCTGCTGTGATAATGCTCTTGCACTCTTCCCCCCCCCCCCCCCCACCCCCCCCATAATCTGTATTTCTTTCATACACCATATGAGAATTTCTATACATGCATGTGTATGCACACTTGCCAAGAGAAGTCATGGCTCTGAATTTATTTTTCAAGAACTGGCAAACAATTACAATAATTAATCTACAGGGAAATAATGGTAGCAGCAACAAATTGTGTCTGGCTCCTCCACAGGCTGCAGTGAGATCCAAACTGCTAGTTTGAGTAAGAAAATAGCTACAAAATCCTTGGTTGCTTATGATGATAATTTTGCCTTGTAGGGACAAGAAATTTGGAAAGGAGAAAGATTGCAGAAGGCTTACTATTTCCTTTTCTTCTTCCCACCAGACATCTCTGCCCAGGTACCTTTATGTGGCAAGCACATGAAGGCTGAACCAATGTGTGTGCATGGTCAGGAACCTCCAAAAGGAGATGTCTTGTCAGCTGAGTAAGTTTCTCTTCCGCTGACAGCAGATCCCCTTCACCACCACCACCACTACAGCCTAGCCATTGCCTTTCGCTCTCTTTACCCTTCTCTCACATCAAACACTGAATCATTTGTATGCCACACTCTGAGGGGACACAGACCTACAGCAGCAAGTGGCTGGAGCAGAATAGGAACTTCTTAAAATAGTACTAATGAAGTAAGCCAGCTGACATTTGCAAAAATAATAAACATTATTGTTTGAACAGCCCTGCTAAGTCCTGCTTTGAAGATCACAAATTAATGCAGCTTTTTACTACCATGTCTTTCCATCTACAACAAGCATTTTCCAGATCTCATCTGCTCATAAGTTTCTGATGCATTTGCAGTTAAACAAATGAGTCACAAACCAATATTCTCTTATAGTCAATTACACTTAGGACTTAAAATAGCGCTTTTCTTGTTCCAAGCACATTACAAACATATCTTTCTCATCCTTAAACAGTTAGGTCTTAACCTTACTCTGCAGATGGGAAGCAGGCACAAAGGTGAAGCAACTTGTCTAAACAGAGCAGAGGGTGAGTCAGTGACTCCGGTACAGCATCTCCATCAAACTGCAGGCCCTCGTCCCTCTCTGCATATTCATGAATCAAGCAGTGGAGCTACTGTGATTATATTCAGTGAATGCCAACAGACTTTATTCGGCACGATGGGCTTTATGGTTTTCAAGCAGATATATCATTCAAGCGTTATAAACAGAATTTGCATTTTAATGGATCTGGATGAAGTGGTATAGAAGAGAAGTTACACTTAAATAGCAAGGTATTCTAGCTCAAAAGTGTAAGTTACCTAAGCTTGTACAGATGAAGACTGAAACTCTCCTGCAGAAAGCACAGCTGGGCAAGGATTCCTAGACTGGTTACCATTGCACTGGTGTCTGCTTTGAGAAAGTCACTTTCTTTACACTATATCCTGATTTAAATATCTAACGTGTCCTATGTCTGTCCAGTTTAAAAGTTCAAACAGCACAGCATGCCTTTACAGATCAAATAATTTCATAATGTACAGAGAGAAGCAGAAAACAGAGCCATGGCAGTGCTCAAAACACTTCTGTCCCTCTGCTCCTTCCTGTCTACAGTAACCAAACCCTTTAATGCAGCATTGAGGTTGCTCCTGAGCTTGGTAGTCTGCCCACTGGAAACTGTTCTATCGTATTACCCTTGCCTCTTATAGATGAATAACCTGCAGTGTTTAACTGGAGTCTCAGCACTGGCTTTCTTAACTTCTTTTTCTCCTTTCTGGTGTGCAGGAGGAGGGCACCCTGTACTTACTTCTATGCAGTGTCCAAATATTTCTAAGATGAATGGGAAAAGACAGGGTAATAAACTCAACGGAGTGATTTCAACTGGAAAGGGAAAAAAAAAAAACCAACTGTCGTATCAAAGTGCTTCTGTCTCAAAGGAACCGCTGACTGTCCGTCCCCTCGTATTTCATCTGTCTGGATGCTCTGCTGCTGCACACAAATGGAAAAAAACCATCCCTTCAAGATTACTTTACTATGGATTTGAGTTTCTTGATTTCTGACTGGAAGTTTTAATACGTCACTCGTTTCATTGCCAATTCCATCCTCCTATTAATGAGGCTCCCGCTCCGCTGTGCTTGAACGCGCTCCAGCTGTTGAGTCACGGCCCTGCTCAGCTCTCAGGCTCATCTCCCCCCGGCCGGCACGCGTCTGGGGTCCGACCACACACACAACACGAGATAGCTCACGTTACGCGCCTGCTCCAAGCAGCCCTGCTGCCAGGTGTGGCCGGAGAGTTTTTTTCGGCACCCCTCGAGCCCCCCGAGCCGTGGAGGCCATGGCCGGCCGAGAGCTGCCTCGTCCCCCGGCAGCTCCACCAGTTCCAGCAAAGCGGTGCTGCCCGCCAGTTTGCTGACAGAAAGCTAAATCTGGTGAGGAAAGAACTGCAGATTTTAAACGACAGCGGATTAAGAGGCACAAGGGAAGGCAGATAAATCGGCTTATGTGCTTGTGGGCGAAGAAACTAGGCTGCTTAGGAGAAAGCCGGCAAGTCAAAGCCCAGCATGCACCGCTGCCATAGTCAAACGGTCACTTTCCACTCGGGTTCAAACAAACAGCAGAAGAAACACGTGCACACTGGTGAATTCCACCAACCTAACCCAGCAGCAAATTATTTAAAGTCAAAGTGAAAGTTCAGCCTTTTACAGAGCTCAGTCACAGCAGACTTTCCAGCTGCCAGGTCCTCCTCACCAGCCGCCCCTAACCAGCCCATGGGAGACTCCAGAGATGGGAAATAACCCTCCGTCTGCTTCTGGACCTCCTGGTCATTTTTTTGTCACTATGGCACAGCTCAATGGCAGGCAGGCTCCAGCAGCAGGGATGGGCAATTTAACTGTTCAACTTGTCTAGTGCTTGGACCATACCAAACAAATTGAAAATAGACTTCTTTTTTTTTTTAATAAAAGAAAAAAAACTTTAGAATACAGTAGCTTTTCTTTCCTTCACCTGAAAACCTAAACCCTCCACCTTCTCTCACTCTGTATGTGTTCACACACCGAAACCCTGCAGCTTTAGAGCAGACAAAGCCTTAAAAAAGGGTTATAGTTCATTTTCCAGCAACTGACTCTTGCTGCTCGTTAGAAAGAACGAAGTGGAGTCTAAAAATCTTATCCCACAAATGGTTCTCTTTTCAAAGGCCATTTGGGTCTCTGCTGGATGCACATATTTAAAAGCTATCAGATTAAAAATAACAGCAGACATCTCTCCCCATGTCATAATGAAGCTATTGTGCACATTTTTAATCAACCGCTCCTGCCATTTATGCCACGAGTCCTTTGAAGGCAGAGGTGACTTATGTAATGAGTTACACAACGATGCCCATTAAAATGGCATTTGTTCCCTTGGGCTCAGCTCCATCATTTGTGGAAGACAAAAGACAAGTTGCAAGGCTTCAGCTAAACCCTAGCTGACAGGGACTTTAAGAGTTCTGAAGCAAAAGGAAAAAATAACGAGCTATAGTTCAAAATGACCTTTCTGCTGAGGCTGTCTGTTTGGTGCTGCGATGCAGTACCCAGCAAGAGGCTGTGGGGCTGGGGCTATGGCTCTGGCTCCTCTAGACCCAATTCCTCTGTCAGAAACACAGGAGAACAGGCAATTCAGAACGAACAGATGGGCACATGAGAGCTTCCCATGATAATCATGAAACATGCTGCAAAGCATACGTCTTTCAAGATTTTATACGAATATTGCTAGAACTCCCAACTGTCTTCCTTCCACCCTTAAGGCAAGGGCTGTATCTACCATGTACCTGTAAGTACACAGATCTGCGGGGCCTTTGCCCTGGCTAAAGCTTTTGGGCTTTCCTGTAACGCAAATATTAAAACAATAGTGATTGACAGAAAACTGAAGCCTTTGGACCTTGCAGAAATGTTGCTCTCACCTGGAACTCAAACAGCCTCTCCCAACAGCCGAGTTCCTCCACAGAAGGGCTGGCAGAACCGACACAGGAGGCACGATGTGAAGCTCAGCAGTGGGCTGTGGGCAACAGAAAGCTACCACAGGGGCACTTTAAAAAATAATTTTTACTAATTTTGTGGTGGCGGGCATCTCTGTCTTTCTTGCGACAAAACATTCAAGCCTTCCAGTGTGTAGCTATGAGGATGGAGAGGAAGTACTAAGCTTTCAAGGAGGGTTGAAGAAACACATGAGGAGAACCCCAGATACATCCTCGGCCCTTTCACACCTGCAATGCATAACTCAGCTCTTGCATTACGCAGCAAACAGCCTTCTGCTACATTTCACGCCCTCTTTCTCCAGAAGTGCTGGGGATGTTTAGAAGTCTAAGAATGCTGATATGCAGCACTTATGCAATGCTGTATGTTCTCAAAAGAATGAACTGGGATACTGAATACAGAAAAGACAGAACGTGACAGAACAGAATTAAAATATCCCTTTTAAACGTATAAGCATATCACTGCTGCATCACAGGTGTGCTACAGAAGCCTCAGACCTACCACTTCCATCTCCGTGAGTTTACTTTTCTCAACTTTGCCATTACACCCAGAGACTGAAGCAAAGAGAATTTATTCAGAAACCAAAAAAGACCCAGTAGGGGATCCAGAAAGGAAAAAAAAAAAGGGAGGGTCCGGTGTCAATCAGGAAGTTTGCCCACCCTAACCTTTGTACCTTAGGTGGAGCTGTTTGTAAGCTGCTCCAAGTCCCTCTCCAGGGAATCTGACTGCTAGGAGAGCTGCCAGGTTTTAGAGGAAAACGGTGGAGGAAGGGCAGCTCGAGAATCAAACAATCGTTCTTGAGCGCTAAAGAAACTTTTCCTTTAACATCACGTCACCTTCAAAGCAGCCAGCTTTTGGGAGCGGAAAGACCGACTGCCCTTTTTCTTTTTTGGCAACATTACAGTGAATGAGCATAAACCAGCAAGCATTAATGATGTGCAATGACAGCACACAAACTTCTATGGAAAAGGGAGGCTCAGTTCCCCTCAGCTGGCCAGGCAATGCTCACTGACTCACAGACTTCATTATTTTTTATGCCGCCCTCTGGGGCCTCCAGAGGAAGAAAAACATTTTTATTTGTCAGAGAGCACATTTTTATTTTGATTTTTTTTTTTCTTTCTAAGCAACCATGAATGAGGCATCTCCAGCTGCAGCAACCTCATGTGGAAAGAGCTCACAGTGTTTGCAAGGGAATTGGGAGGCAGAGAGGGAAACTTATCAATTCAGCCACGTCTCCCGACTGCAGTGAAAAGGATTGGGTCAGTCAACAACGTTAATTTTATGGTGCATTACTACTACAGATCTTCTTCCTTCCAGCTTCATATTTGGAAGCAAATCTTCAGGTTGTGAGGAAAAGAAGTTGCACCAGACCAAGCAGCAAGTTCAGAGCAGCTGACTGGGTTCCCTCCTAGTCCTCTTTTAGCCTGAAGTATTTCAGAAAAGAGAAATCTCCTTGCATGCAGACACATAAACCAGGAATCCTTTAGCTGCTGAAAACTGCAGCAATGCCACCGAAGTGATTTACAGGAAAAAAAAAAAAAAAGAAAGAAAAACAAAAAAAGAAAAACATACAATTAATTCAACAAGGAGGGATTTAAGGGAATAGAACTTTGCTACCCAAGTTCAGTTTCCCCCAGCACACCAACGCTGGCTTTGAGACTTCTTTTTGAAAAAGATACTGTAATTTTTTGATAAGCAGCACACAGGACTTTTGCTCTGTTTTATCTGAAAGCAAGCCGCTCCAGCAGATTGGTCCCATATCAACTCACAAGCAGAAATGCTGCCGTTTACTGAATCATTAGCAAACCTTTGCATGGCATCTGGTAGGTCTCTGGTAATTTCCCATTTAAGTACTGATTTTGCACAGCCCTGCAAGCCCAAGAGAACTAATGGGATTACAACACTGGTAACATGACTCGTAACTCCCCCTGTGCCAGCAACACTAAAACAACAAGAGAGTCAAGTAGCCTCCAACATCAACATTACCCTGCTCTACACATAAAAACCACCAAGGTTGTTAACTAAACATTTAATTTTAAATGGAAAAAAATAATCCAGCTACAAGGCATAGCCTCTGCATTACTTCAGCAAACAGCTCTGGACACAGAAATTGCAACGGTCGCGAGGGAATCTGTTGAATTTCTCTGCTCACCAAACATGACTTAATATGGGGTCCGTGGGCATCCCCACTTGTCTAGCAGCTTTATGAGGATATAGTCATGACAGTGATTCAGACATCTAAAAATAAAGCCTTGCAGGCACAAGTATGCGTGCGCACTACCTGAGTCACTCCCGGCTGTAGGGAGCATGTGAGCCAAAGCTAATTCGTTTCATTCACGCTACTGCCATGGCCAAGCAAAAAGCCTTGTCACTGAGCTCCCCTTAAAACTCTTTCTCCCCTCCTCTCATTTTACTCAAGCACATTTAGACTCTTTCCACGTTGAAAAACCTTTGCTAGGCTTGGGTTTCAGTCATACGGCTGTCAGCTTTGAAACTCAGACCTGAAAGATTATAACCCGATGTTGCTGAAGCTGTTTATCCATCTCCAAGGTGACAGAATGTCGTCACTGGCACTCTGCAGGACAGCAAGCAGAAACACATTATTTTAGATGCTTCAGGGAAAAGCCTAATTGCTCACAACCTGCCTGCAGGTTCAATAGCTGAAAAACAAGGTTCTAAATGAGTCCTGACTTTGCATCTGCCCCACAGCACCAGTTTTGAATGGGAAAAACTCAGCCCTCTTTCATCCTTGGAGAGTAACCTCAGCTCTCATTCATTAGGTGATGGAAAAAAAGAGAAGCTGGCTCGGATCTGCCTGACACAATTTCCAGTTGCTTTGGACATTACTAATTTTAGTCATCTTTATTTCTGACCTCTGATTACAGACTCAGTGCACATTCAGGCTGAATTGCAAAGCTAACCCCTCTTTTCTAGTAGGCTTGGGAGGAACCTTATACCCTGCCCAAAAGCCACTGCCCACACTCAACTGAGCTGAGCACAAGAAATAAGATCAAAACACGGAAAGCATTTGCTTAAACATGCTCAATTTTATTTCCTTCTTTAGCAAGCGCCGTAGATTAAGGGCAACAGTCCAGGTGAGAGTGTGATGTAAGCTCTTTTCCACGCATGTTAAGAGATGAGCTAACTGCTCTGCAAGGAAGCCTTATTTCTCACTGTTCTGACTAGCACTGTATCCTCGGGGCTCAGATGCTGAAAAGGAGATATTTGGTTCAGTAAGATTAAACATGTCTGCACAACACCAGTGCACCATGCTGGGGGCTCACCATCTCTGCAAGAGAAAGAAAAATGAATTTCAGGAACCAGGCCAGCACTATCTCCTAGAGGCACTGCAATACCAGTGTAAACTTCCCTAATATTGCTTACTCAATAAAACAAGGCATCACAGGAGGGCTATGCAAATCACTAAACTTTGAAGTACTACTATACTGTTGCCCCAAAGGGCCAGCTCTCTATCTCCACATACACAGACAAGCATGTGTGCCAAGTGATACAGCGGCACCGCAGGTGTGAAATTTCTGATGTAATCGGGTCAGAAGCTGCTTTTGCATTATTGTTGTGCTGCTTGCATAAGGGGTTAAGAAGCTGCAGGCCATATCCTCAATTCCATACCCTATTCTATACCTGATAGGATCTGCAACCAAACCACCAGTTTTATTGCTTGCCTACAGGCAGTAGGAAATTTTAGTCTTCTATAAGCACAATTTGAAACATCAACGCCTCCAGCAAGGGGAAACTGAGATGTTAATTGAACTGAACAGCCCAGGAGGGAGCTACCTCTTTGTTAGCTGTAGGATTAGCACACCCCTAGACCATCAAGGCAGGAAACATGAGGTAGCTTATGGGAGTCTAAGTGGGACGTCTATCTTTCACTCTACTGCATGTAAACAGTAAAAGTTACTTTAGCAGTAAACAATTATTTGTGACAACTTTCTATTTTATCTTGTCTCCTCATGCCTGAATTAAAATCTCCTGGTTACATCGCTCCTACAGACAACAGGTTCCAAGGAGAAGGCATACGGCTACAAACACCTGCAGTTATCCCCAATCTTCTCAGCAAATCCCAACTTTAAAACAAACAAACAAAATCTTTAAAAAGATATAGAAGAATGAACTTCTACAGAAGCAAACCCTAGCAGATCTGTGCAAGTGTCAGCAGAAACGTGAAGGGAATCAGAAGGAATCCATGCCAGCTGTAACACAACTGAGCCTGCTGAAGACTCGAGACTTCAGTAGCATGGAAACAGCCACTAGAATTTTTCGTTGTTAATTTAATGTTGAAGAAAAAGCAGCTATTCCCCAGCTATTTCAGAATATTATGTAGCCTCATGCAGTGACAAGTTTGGAAACCTACTTCACAAGGGGATAGCCGAGCCTGATTTCTTTGGAGCTTAATTCTTTGCTGGCATGCAACATTATCACCCGGTCTATCTGTATTTAAACAGTTAACTGTTATCTTTAATGGAAATTACCAAAAGTGAGCCCTACTAAGAATCAGTTTCTATTTTTTAATGAGCTTCCAGTTTACTGATACAGGAAGCTGGCCTGCATTTCAAGAAACATCTTCAATGCTAACATACAACAGGGTGATAGCTAAAGGGAACTAAGCTGAGACAGTATTTTACCAAACCCAAAGCTGAACCTTATCTCAGCATCTCTTTACAATCCTGCTGAAACAATTCTTTTATCACTGAATAAATCTCGGTGAATTAACAGCTACTTGAGTGAGGTTTTTACTAACAGCCCATTCCCTTATGATATCACACCCCATGCGGAACATGGCATCAGGTTTCAAAAGTGAGATCTTGCCCAAGAGCCATACCTGCCAGGGAGGCACAGGGTGCATTCAAAAGACCACAATCCACACCATGAAAAAAAACATGTTTTAAAACCCACTGCCCAGATTCTGTGGCAGAGAGACCTTAGGATTCTATAAATAAGAAATAATTTTGTACAGTATTTATATTTAATTTGGTTTTGACAAAGCAGCAAAACCACAACTGCCAAAGCTATTTAAGTCTCTGCAACACAATATGCGATTGTGTGGTGATCCTGCCATCCAACCCTGAAAGGTGAATCAATACTAATTTCAGCTTGTGGTACATTGAGCAATACTTTGGGAGCTTAGGAGGTCCGTTTGGAAAACAGCAACTAGTCTGTAATGAGAAACTTCAGCTCCACGAGGCCTCAAGACGTGCGGCGCTGGGTCTGGCAGCCCCGGGAGGGCTGTGGGTCAGGTCAGGCTACGCTCCATCACGTCCAGAGAGCACTGCCTCTTTGGTCAGGCTAAGCCTGGTGCTTTGTCAAAGCTTCAGTGTGATTAACTTTATGCTCTTTCACTGTGAAAAACACTCAATAACCTACTGATTTCTGCAGCGGATTTAGTATGTCATAGTAGTTGGGTTCAGAAAGACATAAAGAGACATTTATAAAAATATCTTTGGTGCCGTTATTAGAAGGGTAAATACCTCCCAGACTTTCTGTGCTTAATATTACCAACTGCTAATGCACAACCACGCTGCAAAAGCTTCATCCCTGTCAGATTTTGAGAGTCTTCAGCTGGGTCCAGCCAATGAGTCAAAAAAATTACGTTGCAGTAAAGCAACAAGAAACGCTGTAAACCATCTTTCGACTAATAAACAACCACCTATAATGTTGCAAACACAGAATTGACTTTGTACATACGATCCATGCTTGTTAATACTGTTTTGCAGTATAAGAAGCATCTAGTACTAAGCTTTGTGGCAGCCTAGTTAAAAACCATAGCTTTGTAATTGCTATCTAATATCACATGAGCTAAAAAATACTTGTGCCTAAGAGATTATGTGTCTGAAATGGCAATAACAAAAAAGGGGGGGGGGGGGCAGACTGGTAGCCCCACAGACCTTTCTATTTTCTCTGCTCTTATCTGAAAACTCATGGGGGGAGAGAGGGAAGGAGAAAGAAGAGGAGATGGGGTGCTGCTCGGCAGAAATACCCATGTGTTGTGGGAGGGGGTTGAGAGGAGTTGAACACTGCAGCCACTGACTGCAGGACCTCAGCAAACATCTGCTCCCCACAAGGAGCACTCTCCCACGACGCCCTGCACAACTTCACAAGACTTCCAATCTGAGCTTGGATTTCATTTATTTTAGCATGTGTTTTGGGGAAACTTCTCTTTCCTTTCTACCCCGTTTACAAATTTACACAACCAAATCAATTTGCCTCCCTCCCCAAACAAACAGTTTTTGCTGTTTTTCTCCTCTGTGTATTCATGAACTCTACTCTGAAGGTCAGCAAATAAACTCTCAGCTACGTCTACTTCTAAACGGCTGATTTCTGTAGAAAAATGACAGATGGAAGATATCTCTCCTCCTTCATCTTTGGCAACTCTGCAGTCAGGAAAGCCTGAATACACTAAATGTGCCATCATTCTTCATTAACCTGAAAACCAGCTATGTCTCTTATTGCAAAGAGTGCAAAACTGGAAGGTGTCTCAAACAAATCTTGGAAAAGGCATTTGATTTGAGAAAATCTGTTACATTAAATGTGTTGAGAGTCCCAAGTTCCTCCACAGAAGGCTCCTACAGTCTATATGACTTTAAACAATACCATTTCCATGCCTATCCTGGTATTACACACAAGCCATAGGTACAAAGCACCCATAACTGCTTGATTGCTGCTATTCGATAAAAACCCAACACTATATATAGCAGTCACAATGTTAAATTACGAAACTGAACCCACTCATATGGAAACTTTGAAAGATGCCCCTCACAGAAGACATTTTCAACAGTGATTCAATTCACTTATAAAAGAGAATTAAAAAATATATAGAAAATACTTCAATACTTCACATACAGTCAAGTTAACTTGCCATTTGTTGGCAGAGAACAGAGCAGATGAAGAGCTGAGCTGGTTTTCTGGCAGCTGTACGAATCTATACTTTTAGGGAGATTGCTTGAAACTATAATATACCAGTATTTATCATGATAAAACGTACCGACATTCAAAGCCACAAGACCCTCACAGCTCAGACTTTAAAATGACAGGGCTTTTCCCTCCAGGAAATCAAGGTAAAGGTTGGAAACTCACACACATTATTCCCAATTAACTCCATACACAGTTTTACTTTGGAATAAGGCTGTCCACTTGCAAAGTGGATTTAGCTAATTAGAAGCCAAATTGGCAATAAAGGGCAATACTCAGGGATAATTCTCATATATATGGGAAGCTGTTTCTCAAAGATAAAAAGATAAAGTCTAGCTTTGTTGAACAGAAGTAGATGACAAACCTCCAAGAGGAGATTTTGCTTGTAGAACTCTCCCTACAATCCAGAGTCCTGTTCTCAAAATTGTTTGCATGTATTTCTTTTTTCCCAGTTGGTAGGAGTGATTTTATTTTGTCATTTTTATTTATTTAAAGTATACTCCTGCGGTACTATAACGAATCAGGAAAGCAGAGGAACTAAACCTGTTCCTCCAGCAACATAAACCCAACATTTTCCATTGTAAAGCAGAAATTCCTGTTTTGTGCTCTCCTGTTAGGAATCGGGTCTGCATTTGCAAAACGACTCAACAAAAGAGTGCCAGCTCCACTGCAATACTTTGTCATTCACGAATCCAGTGGAAGGGAAGTCAACTGTAGACCTAGCAGCAAAGCTCTAGGCTTACATTTAGACAATAGTCTAAACAAAGCCTAACCTAGCACCAAACAGGCATCTAGTTTTTACATATGAATTTGCAGAATATTTCTTTTGCCCCTTTAACGTCAAAACTGCCATCTCTGCGCCTCCAAAATGACTATGTGATGTTTTTTCATTTTACACAGCCAGAAATTCATGGCACAAATGGGTAAGAGGTGGGGATTCAGAGCAAGTGACAATTGCCATCAGTCACATGAAAAGCTAATGCAGGACACAAAAACATGTCAATATTGATGGAGGACCTACCTGGATGATAGCAGCTCAATTCTTGATGTCACCGTGAGTGGCATTAAAGGACAAAACGGACTAACCATGATCCTGAAGCCACATAATATTCCTATAATTGGCTTGAAATGCACTGCCAGTCAACAGGCAGCAGATAGTAAACAGTTTGGCAAAGCTGTCCAAGCAATAATCAGGCTACTGTGAAAGAAATGACCAATATTCACAGCAAATGACCCAGTATAACCGATCTCACCATCCCTAACAAGCTCTCAGGATGTAACAGTATGAATGCTTACAGTCACTTTCAGCATTTCAAACCAAGAAACCACTCCCTCATATTCTTAATTGCCTCCCACAGCAAGATAGACAGGGATCTGGAGTCTCCATAAATTCTTACTAGTAGAGAAATCATCCCATTAATTTTCTAATATTAAGTCTACCAGGCTTATTTTATAAAATTACTAGCCAAACTAGAGTCCAACAATGAGATGATCTATTTGGAAATAATATTTTGCTTGGAGGAAAAAAAAAGACACCTTTTTCATCTATAATACCCACAAATCACTTTATTTACAGACTACAGCTTGGGGACTCAGGGCCAATCTAGTGATAGGATTTCTATTCTATTTGCACCATGTCAGCATCTGCTCTCTTCGTGTGAAAACAAAGAGCTGCCCAAGGACATTATAGCACTTTCACACCCTGAACCACCCATATCCCAAAGAGTCTGCGTAGTTCAGTTAGTTATAAGCACGCTACATTTTGCATTTCCTACCATTTTAGTATTGAAAGTGTTTAGGTGAATATATGATAACACTGACTGGTAGAGCAGCTCTTGTTCAACTTCAAACAAATATAAAACACTTCTTTATTTGAAAAGCTGAAGTCAAATGCTCCAAGGCTTCTTTCAGAAAGTGATCATGCGGCAAAACGATGGGCATACAAGGTGAACACCAGTAAATACAGACAAAAGTATGTCCTCTTCTCCCTAGACATGTTCCTACTGTTCAATTATACTGTGGTAGACATGGTTTGTTAAAGGATTTTCACACGCCTAAGGAGCCAAGTCCGGCAGTGATTATTTTTTTTTTAATAATTTAAATAAACATTTTACTCCAATATATACATAGTGCTTTTGAAGAGAAGCTCTGATTGTGCTGAATTACTTTATCAAGAAACAATCATCTCCAAGGTAAAAGGTAACAGCCAAGCATGAGAAAAACCACAACAGGAAGGAGAGAAATTATATTCCAGATATGAGAGCAAATGACAGTGCTTTCAAAGCATGCTGGGGGCTATACAGAGCCCACTAATTGCAGATAAGAATTCAGACTGAATTTTGGAGGTCTAATCTGAAATACAGAAAGTCACAATATACCTGGGGGTAAACAGCTCCAGAGAGCACCACTGTTACAGGAAGAGGCTTCTTCTACCAAATGACCATCACTCTTACTTGAATTCACATCTTCTGGTTGTGTATTGACACAACAATCTTGCATTATCTTAACCGCAGTCTATCATTTTATCTCCACAGAAGCATAGACCAGAAAGAGAATTCCAAAGTTCAAGCCCATTCTCTTGCTGGATCATAAAAATCACAGTGTAACCGTATCACACAAAAGGTCACCCACGGGGACCTGATGCAAAACAAGCAAAACCAAAACAAGAAACCAAACAAGGGAACAAAACAAACGTGGAAAATCCTTAAAAAAGAAGGAAAATCTTTGAAATTATCAGTCCATCCTCTTAAGTGCTGTTAATTCATAATGATCTTGATTCTTATAGCTAGTTCTAAATTTTCAACAAAGTATGTGTCATTTTATTTAAAAAATACGACCTACATTTGAATTTCTGAATAAGAGCACAGATGTACACAACGCTTTGCATGTTAAATATGTGGCGTTATAGTGGCTTAAATTTCACACGTGCCCATCTTTTCAATGGCAAATCTGTTCTGACATCGCTTATTGTTACAGGATCTAAAAAATACAGAGACACAGAGAATGCCTAACATGCAAGTTTTGATAGCAAACAGGCTATCTACAGAGAGGCTCAACAGACAGAGAAGGAAAAAAGAGGCCGATCAGTCATCAGTCAGACTCTTTTTAATCAGGTTGAAACGCTTTGCGGAGGAGAGGGGGGTTCAATCTCTCCAATCCACATTCCCATCGCTCATGCTGCTTTCTTAATTAGCAGCAAGTGGACAACAGCTGTCAGTAGCCTGGAGGCCAGAAAGTTATCAGCAAAAAGGGGCACGTGTTAAGGAGAGAGACATGGGGGCACCCACAGAACAGGTCTGTTAAATGCGTGAGTGGTCAATACATGCAAGAGATCCGGCCGCAGCCGAAATGGCATACTGACACATGGCCTCGTACACTGACACCGAGAGGATGCTCTTCCTGCTGGCTTTAGTCTCGTTGTTTTAACATATGACTAACTGCAATTAATTTTTTTTTAGTAGTATTCCCGTAACAGGAAAATTTAAACTGAGAATAGAAGGAAATGGGAAGGCCATCCTAATGTCTTGATGGAAATACATGGGGGTCAATTCAAAGGCACGGCGTAATAAAGTCTTCAAGACTGTTCCAGAGGTTTTAAGCATAAAAGTTGAAGCATAGAAGAGAGAGGGGAGAAAAGATGTTTTACTTAAATAGCAGAGAGAAACTTTAGCAGAAGATACAAACTTAATTGGAGACAACTAGAAACCATAACCTCAAACAGCACAAACCAAAAAAGCTCTACTCAGCCATTATTATTTGTGTATTAAATCCTACAAGCCCAAGTCATTGGCCCAAGTCACCTTATTGTGCCACATAGAGACCAATGTGGATCAAAAAGAAATTTCTGTCCTAAAGAGGTGATACCCTCTGGTCAAGCCATGTGCTTATGTGACAACACAACTCCCTGACTCTTTGGATGACCATGAGTCTCTGGATGATCAGGAAATAAAATAACTGCTTCCTTGTTGGATGTATTGATTACTGTCATCTGTGGCAATGGGGGAACTCGATGCAACTGTAAGCAATAAAATGTATTATTTAAATTTCCCACTCCCCATTACTTAATGAAAAATTGCCATCACCCTAACTTCAACTTCTTCAAAAAAGCCAGGCTTCTTTCAAATTTGGCTTTAACTTACCCAGAAAGCATAGACTTGGAGCAACTTTCTGAGGCCTGTCTGGCAGGCTGCAGTTCTGCCAGTTCTAAATATATACCAGCTTTCTGAGCTTGAACCTACACAAGGGAAGCTGGGCTGAAGATGGAAGCATTTCCCCAAGCTGCCAGTAGACTAGCAACACATCTAAAAACCCTCATCAAATTAAGTGCTTAATTACAACTTAGACTTTGAGACTCTGGAAATTAGGATAATCTTCTGGGAAATTTATTAGTCTCCCACAAACGGAATTGCAACATACAAGCCAAAAAAAGCACAGAGCTTGGAGAGTGTCAGCCCATCAAATCACACCTTGTACTAGATTCCTCACCCTAATTCCCAGAGAATATGAGGTGAGATTTGCAACTTAATTTCAGGTTCTTGAGCCTCCGTAAAGATTAGGATCAACATAACCAGGAGGCTAAATCATGAAGAGTAGTCTCATGTAAAAAGCTGAAAAAATGTTTGTTCAGAAGAGTTGATGGAAAGCTAGCTGTGCATGGACCTTCTCACACTTGACTTGGTCAATGTACTAGAGGTAGGGCCACTAAGGACACTGCTTGGAGAAGGTCTCAACATAGCCATTCGCACAGCCACCTAAATTTTGCCAGCAAATCATGGCTACAGCCTTGCCAGCCTGCCCCGTTCCTCTAGGTGGCATGCTCTGTGCACACAGTATTACCTTCATCTTCCCACAAATGGAGAGATGCCACCACTACACAGCACTACGTCTTCCACTCTCACTACCCGAGATCTCAAATGCCTTAAAAACATTAACTAATAACCCACTCATGGGGTATACAGCTCCAGCGATAAACTGAAAAGCCCACAGAGTCTTACGGAGAAGTAGACATCATCTGACCAAAGTAACAAGTTAAATCATACCAGTAAATGGAACAAGGGCAGAAGTTGTGCTCACTATTCTCACCTCACTACAGACAGCACTTTCCATCACCACCTATCATGAAGTCAAAAGTACAGAATAAATGCTTGCACAATGCTCTAAAAATGTAAAGCTCTAGATAAACACTAAGCATTACACATTTTCCTTTTTGATTCATTAAATTATTGCATCAGGGGAAATTATTGCATCAAGCTCAAAATAAGCCAGAACATACCACATTTCCCATTGCTACCACCCTAATGAGCCATGGCCTGAGAACCATATTCAGCAGCAAGAGTAGCTCTACTGCTTGGGCAGGATGTCTATGCATGTTCCTTTGCTGTGACATACGTACCCCTGTTTGCTGGCACATCCCTATACATCTCCAGGACAAGTTGGCTGAATCAAAACCTTGTGGCACAGGCTCTTAGACAGGATGCACTACAAGCAACATGAGTGTATGCATCAAAAAAAATTGTAAACTAAGAGAAACAAAGGGCAGTAAGAGGTGACAAAGAAGAAATCATATCCTGGTATCAAAGACAACAAGGAACAATACAAAATGAAAAGCAATTCAAACACAGACCTCAAATGTCGAACGAAGGAAGTAACTGAACTTGAGTTGGAAGTACCTCAGAAGCTGAGCTAGGAAACTATTACATTGGGTTCACTTGTATAATACATCAGCTATAGGTGAAAGGGTTTTCCCCTTCAGCGGCTTATCTCTGCATACTCAGCTTCCAGACAGGTTCACATTTGGAGCACAGTACTTCTTGCTTACTCTTTTCTTCTGTGAGCCAAAGGTCAGCAGTTCTGCTACAGCCACCCATACCCAGGAAGAGCCTACTGGAGCCCAGCATCTCCTCTGCTGCTCACAGCTGGCACTGATCAGGTGGGGTTGGACCAAAATAATCATTTAATTTTCCAGAAAATGTCACCTACCGAAATTCACTGAAATGTCCATTCATTCAAAACAAACTTCTTTTTGGTGGAAAGCTATCGAAATCTGTGTCTCAGTCTTGACAAAAGTCAGCTCTGTGATTAAAAACAGAGACAGACTATAACAAAAAAGTCCCAACTTACTGATTAGGAAACTCAGGACAGGGAGATGACTGCATTTCAGGTGTGTGCCCTGTCTAATACAGGCCTTGGTAGAAACCCAGTCTAAGTAACACTGGTGCTACAATGCTAGGAAATGCTAAAAGCTATGGGGCCAGCTGAGATGCCTACTTACAGAGACAGAAACTGCTACATTAACTCAACATGGGATAAATCAAATAAATTTGTAACCTGGAGCAAGATTCTGGGGAGTGTCCAGACAAGCCTTTACAAATATTAACTAGCCTGAAGTTAAATACCTCTCTGTAAACCATCCTACAGACTCTGATACCGTAAGAACCAGAAACTTCTTCCAACATAAAATTCTGAGCAAGTGAAAATATGAAAGCAGTTCTTGATACAGCATAACCACACTTTGGTGCTGATCATTTAAGCTCGCACTGCTTCCTACTGATATTAAGGCTTTCACAAGATTTTTCATATGGCTTACTCATAACGAACAGCTGCTCTGGCAACTGCTGGAGTCAGCATGTACTTCCTGCCTTGAAAAAAAGTCATCAATATATCTCAGTACAGAAAATCATACTCTCTTTTAAAACAATTCAAGATAGGGTTTAGATATCAACTGGCTACATGCCACCGACACTCCCTTAAACAATGGTTACACCCTCTATACAGCTAAAAATGAAATAGCTGAAAGGGAAGATATTTTATACAAGTTCCCAGGGTAAAACACATCTGAGAAGCACTGGTCTGGGACTGACATTGTTCTACTAAAAGAATAAAAATCTGAGTCCAAATCATATTTCCTTCACCACCTTCCCAGACTCGCACAAGAAGAAAACGCATCTGAGCTTTCCTTTTACACTTCTGGTGCTCTCTAACAGAACAAAATCCCAGCATTTTATAAAACTGTTAAATAAATCAGAAGTGCTGCAGATTATGATTTACCCTTTTGTTAACATTGCTTCTAGCGCCAGTGAGACCATTTGCCAGCTAAGGAGAGGTCTGAAACTCTTTCAGTGTTGACTTTACATTGAATACAAATGTTGAGTGATCTGCCTGTACAGTGAGTCCTCAACCACAGAGATCTCGCATAGCAATGCTGCTTACAATACCGCCATAGTGAGACAGGGTGTCAAGACAAACATCATTGTATTAATTGCATCTGTTGATTAACCAGCCCAAGAACAGCCTTGTTTCAATCATAGGCTTTATAAGACAGTACTGAAATGTTACTGTAAGTGTTGAGATAGATGACTCAACAGATAAAATACAAAAGCATTTGTAAGGAGACTCTTACTGGAGTAATTTGATAAGCTGCACAGCTACACAAAATGATGGTCTTTATTGACATAGCTTGCTCATATAGTCCTTAACTTGGTTTATGTTTCAGTCTTGCTTTTTGCAAGCTTTCCAGTCAAAGCTAGGCAAACACACATGTACTGTTAACCTTTGCAAAGGTGAAAGATGGGTAAAGATGGGTAAACTGAAAATAGTTTAAAAAGTTGTATTAGATACTAATCCTTCTCACTCGAGGAGTTTACAGTGGCTCTCCCCCGTATTTTGGAAGCTTTCCTTGACCTTGCGGAGTGAAAGACCTTTCAAACCACCAGGTAAATACAACACTGGGGGCTCGGGGGTCTGACCAATGCAGGAAGCACTGGCCGCACACCACCAGCAAGCCTCTCCTTCCCTTCTTACATGGCTGAAATGATCTCTGCGATGCCATGTAAGGTCAGTAGATTCAGGTTACTGAAAGAACGACATGTTAAACCTGGTATCTCTCTCATCTAAAACCATCTGCAATTCATCTTTTAAGGCTGAGATTATTCATTCTGGGGGAATTATCCACTAATCAGTTTTCATCTCCAAACTAGGTCCTCACGCTTGCAGCTAGTCAAGAGCTCAGTCTGGCAGAGGTTTTGGTTCCCTCCGCTCCCACCGGAGGCCATGGTAACACAGAATAGTCTCCCACAGGAGAGGCTTTAAAATACATTTGATGGCAACTCTATGACAAAAGGCAGGTCTGCGCTAAGGAAACTGGCACCAATTTACCAGCCAACACTTCACATAACCAAGGTACAGAGGCACAAAGCAAGGCTTCAAGTTACAAATTGCCTTTACTGGGCTGGGCCTTAGTTCTTGACATCTTCTTGCATGGGGAACTGCTGCGTGTGGTTTTGCCCCTCCATGATTTTTTTGAAGTAGAATAAAAACTAAGCAAAACCAGAATGCACAACAGGAAAAGGAGGTAAGGACTCCAGTATTTTCCCCAAAATACACATGCACAGAAAGAGGTCAGCACTGACTTTTGCCTCTTAAGCACGCTAGCCTAGCTGTTACACTGTTCAATATTTGTCACAGTCAAGTGTGAAACTCAAGAGAAGCATGTGGTCAAATGAGTCAATACCCTGGGTTCTGCAAGTCCTTCTCCCCTACTTACTATAGCTCATCCTTTGCTACAGCCCTGCCCCATTCCAGCAAAGCATTTCGTATCGACTGCTCATTTGCTATGAAAACGGCTCATTCCATTCATTCACCCCTACTATGTACCAGCATGAAAATCATTTATATCTCCATCTCCCAGAGCCGATATCCCTGTTCTGCAGGAGCTTCAAAATAAGATGTACCCTTCATTTGCAATTAGCATGCAAAAAAACCCCCAAATCCAGGCAGATAAGTCGCCTCCTGCATTTCACCCAGAAGCCAAGGCAATTACTGCAAAACTTGCAGTCTGCATCAGTATACACAGCAACATAATATTTTGGTTTATCTAATTTTCAATTTTGAGGACTATGTAAAAACAAAAACAAAACCAAACAAGACTCAACTGCATTTCTCCTGACAAGCTAATTGTTGAACTGGCCAAAAATCATGTTTTACCTACTGCAAAAGAGAAACTCTGCAGATTCTTCAGCTGGTATGATTCAGGATAAATGGCATTTTACAGCTGTACAAGTGAGAGTATTTTGGGAAAGAGAGATGTTTTTAATTCCCTCTAGTTCAGTTAATAAAATCTAAATGTCATAGTTTAAAATAATCCTGACAGACAAAGCAGGCCAGACCTTCCTATCCAATACGGTATAACCATGTACTGCATCAAAACTATTCTCTACCTTCTCCTTGGGTAAAATAGCAGGGATGGAGAAAAAGAAACCATTTACACAGAAGAGCAGAAACCTCTCTACCCAGACCCATTTGTTTTATTCTGCAAGTATTGACAGATGAGTAATGAAAACTCTGCTGCAGACACAGGCTCTTCTTCAAAGCAGTATCAGTTAATAAACCACAACCACAGCTGCAAAAATATTAAGGAATTTAACTAAATGACTCCTTCAAGGGCACAGGATTGCAGGAGGAGCCAGTTTTTGTACTTTGTTATCATCCCAAAGGTTAAGATCATAGTGTGCGGCATCAACACAAACCACTGTTACTTTTCTGGATATAAGAGCTTTGAATAACAATTTCATTAAGTGTATACTACCCAGTACTGATATCTCTAGCATGATCTTTTTCTCCATTATGATAATATTTGAAACTTAGTATACCATGTTGCCAAAGCTTTTAGATGTGAAGTACCTCATCTGAGAAGTATTAAATGATAAAAACAAATGAAAATAATAGCAATAATAAAACCCACAGCCTGTTAGCTCTCCCCACAGGACAAGCCACAGCACTGGTAACATTGCCGAGAATGGTGTTTTGCATGAGTTACCAACTTTGGATGCCAGACTCGGATCAGGACCTCCGATCAACAGCCATGTTAACAGCACATGCACATTGGGAATGATTTCAGAATCAGATGTGCTTTCACCTGATGGGAGAATTTTTTCTGGATCTTGCCAGTGGAGCTCCAACAGACTGGATGACCAATGGCTGTCACCTTTGATGCTATCACTTATATGAGCCCTAAGTACTTACAGACCTTGAGAAGTACCAAAACAATGACATAAGCAATCAACAACCTTCCAACATCGTTTTTGTTGTTACTAGCACTCTTATACACCCTGTTGCCAGAGACTCTCAGGATTTATAGATAAACTCATCTGCCCAGCTGCCAGAAATAATCCCTCAGTCTCCTTGGTTTTCCCTTCTCTACCATGTTAACTTCAGCCAGAATAAAAAGTATAAAATACTCATTCAGGTGGTAACTCTGAACACAGATAATTGTGGTCAACTGCCAGGTAAGCATTTTTTCCTTACGCACATAGTAGTAGAAAGCCACAACAATCCCAACAACCCCAGGCAGTGACACAGGTTACACCGAAGTCTGGTCCAAACGATGGTTTTGATCCCTTGGACCTTGGCGCTCTGCAGGCTGCCAGCCAAATGGAAGCTCAGAGAGTTCTCCTGTGTATCACTTGCGGTATATCTGATGTCTCCAGGGAGCCCTAGAAGTATTACAGTGAAATGTGCACCTCAGATTTGAGGTCTAATGAACAAGGCTGTAATTCAGGATAAAACCTAAGAGTAAGAGCTGCCAATGCATATTTAAAGAATTTATACAAGTGCTTTCACCCGAGACAGACAAGAGCAAAACCATCATTGTTTAAAGACTACCTGGAAATATACACAGACAGTAATGAGAACCAAACTCTCTCTTTGCATGGTTTTTAAGGGTTCATTTGTCCTGCCATTTTTACCAGGATATTTTGGCTTTTAACAGCAGCCTACCCTTCACTGTCCTCAACTGGCTCCTCTGAGCTGTCCCCAGAAGACACACATATTTGCTTTTTTCCAAAGGATTTTGCTTTTCCTTGGCATTCCCTGTTCCAGACCAACCAGTTCACAATTCAAGTAGTCTTTGTTCTAGCAGCAAAGGAAAACATTTTTTTTATCAGTGTTTTTACCTTTCAGCCTGATACCAAATCGTCGCCTGATGGAATGCAATACCTTGTGTCTCTCTGGGCTGAGCAGCACAAACGAAAGCAAAGAAATTCAACTTTAAAAGGTCTAGTGTCTCCTTCATCTTTGGGAACTAACAGCAAATTAGATAAAAATGTTGCCAGCTCACAGACCCGCCACCAGCAGCGGGGTTAATATTAAGTGAGCTATTGCAGGCATCCCCTTTGTGGTATGTAAGGTTCTTTCGTTAGTTCTCTCAGCAGTGACTTGCATGTGAGATGGGATTTTTTCGGAGGCAAGGGGTCGGTCGTCTTCTAACCCTGGTTTCCTCTGCAGAGAGTCATGCAGTCTGAGGGGTGAACACCGCGGCCACACAGCACGTTTGCTTTAGCGCCGCGAGAAACAGGCGATCCAAAGCGAGGGTGGCAGTGAAGAAATGCCTTCTGCAGCACTGCCTCAACCAAAGACGTAGCAAGCCATTTGCTAAATCAATGCATTCAGCTTCACGTAACTATAGTATCAAGCAACATCTAAAATCTCTTAGAACAGCTTCCCAACAGGACAGAAACCTGCCCAAGGCTGGGATTCATCTCCTCCAAACTTAGCTGGGTAAATGCTACGCATTAGGGTCTATGCTAGCCACGGTCACCACAGGCTTTTCCTATAGTCTCTGGTGAAAGATGGGCATTTCCAAACCAATATAACCAGTAGTAAATCCTTCTGACAACTGCTGGAATCCATGAGGGACTAGAAATTATTAGAACAAACATTATACAGAAATAAAAAATATTTTAGACTTTGTATACGTAAAATTGTATCTATTTCAGTATAGGTGCAATTTTGAGCCAGCTTCACAGAACTGACTAATTTTGAGCAAGGATATTCTTAAATCACCATAAATCTCTCTTTTATGAATTTATCTTGCCTTCATAAATTTAAGAGGCAAAAGCTTAAATGACACAATCAGTTTTTAACTCATACAAGTGTGGTGGTGCAAGTTTAGTGGAGAAATGAAGAGAAGTTTCTAGGCCATAAAGAATTTATATCTATTCATTCTTAGACCTTGCCTATACATGAAGGTTGCATCAATTAATCCAGCTGAGGTTAAACTACAGTAGCTCACTGCACAATTTTCTTGTATTTTTTCAAAATACAGTCAGATTTATTGCATGCCTGTGAATTTTACAGTGCAAGATAAACTAATATGAGACAAGTTTAGACTGACAAAATGCCTATGCAACTGAATGAGCATAAGATCATAACCTTAGTTAAATCATCAAACAGCAAACTACATCATCCAGGTCTTATTTTAAAAAAAGTATTTGAAAAAAAGTATTTTTCTGTGAGCAGCAAAACTAGTGAAACTCTATCTGTTCTTCTTCCAACACAAGAAATCTAGCTTCCTTGCATCTCCCTTGGCACCTCTCTGAACAAGAAGCACCATGTGTGTTAGTGATTCTGAAATGATGTGTGTACCAGTTGACACTGGATAGCCAAGCCATACTGGAGTATGGGACAGCTACATTTTCCCTTTTGCCATAATGAAGGCACTATCTGTGGTCTCTTTCTTCTATTCGGTCTTCTATAGAACATGTGCAGAAGTTTAAACAAATTTCTAATATCAATTCCTCTGCAAAATTTGCCTGAAATTGGCCAATAGGTCCAAGAGTTCTAACATAAGATGGATGAGCCATCACTATTTCCTTATGAAAAGATGCTACAGATTAAGTGAGATACAGACGTAAGAAGCAAGCTTACCTCTGAGCAGACATGCCAAGTTATGCATCACAACTCAGTGGTTCTTCTTTAAAGAGATACTGTACACCTGAATATCACAAAATTGGCCATATTTGAGAGAGCCAGCTCACTGTAAACAGTGTACTTTAAATACCATTCCTTATATTCATTAGAGCGTTTTAACAGGGTGGTTCTACAACTTTCTGAAGTGTCTCTCCTGTAAACTACAACAGACCAGACTGACAGAGCGGGAGACAGAAGTGCCACCATTTCCAGTGACAAAGAGTAAACAGCTATTCACAGAGCAAACAGAAAAACTAAGCTGAAAACAGAGAAACTCCCCACCTCAGTTTGTCAATTATATTCTCCTAGGTATTGGTCGTAAAGATAAAAGATTTAAAAAAAAAAAACAAAACCAAAACCAAACCAAAACAAAAAACAAACAAACAAAAAACACCTCATGTGACTTTCAGATGCATAATGTTTTTGGGTACTGCAAATTTCTCTCATATAGTAGCCCTGGAGAAGCAATTCCACGCAGTAAGAGTAAACCCAACCCCTGCACCACTCTTACCATGCTCCATCAAAAATCTGGCATCGGACTTAACATATGATTTCACGTGACCTTTGCAAGTATATTTATACAGACAAACCACCTCCTGCACAAACCAGTGCTCTACATTTCCTGTAAGCCCCTGTAAATTCATAGATGAGCTCTAACTAAACCTGTTGGTAGATCTCCCTAGTTCCTCAAACTTACTATTCTTGTTTAAAGCTTCCTCTAATTAGAAAAGCAGAAAACATAGACTTAAAAAAACTAAGATGGAAAAAATATATCCAAACAGGGATATTTAATTTCTTCGTATATGAAAGTTGCAGCACACATCGCTCACAACAATGAAATGCAAGGTTGCATTGTTAAGCAAAAAGTGGATGGGAACCATCCGCACTTTATCTCCCCATATTCAAATTGACAAACTTACTATAGTTAGAGCACAAAATGAAAGGATAATCTATCACCCAAGGAAAACTGTGTTTCAAACAGTATTGTCCTGCTAACTGAAGCCCACCATCGGATGGATTCACTGAGCACTGCTGTCTGGAATTGGTTTGAACGTACTATACAACCAGAACTAAAATATTGATTTCCCTGGGTGCCCTTTATTACACGCTGTTTGGTTTGTAAAGGAAACTTCCTAAATATGGAATTAATTCCTGAGGCTATTTTACCACCTCTTGGGCAGTACGGACAGGACAGATTGGTAGACTGAGAAGCACAATAAAAACATCAAAAGGTAGGGGATAAAACAATGCATGCTGTACATTGTGAACACACTCCTTTTGCTCCCATTTTAATTATTAAAGACTACCTGCAAACTACTGTTTAACAGATACAGAACTACATATTCAGTCTCTTGGTAAAATTCTATCAAGGTTTAATCAACCAAGCTACAGCAACTGCTTACTCCCAACTTTACCAGCCATGGGTAACTATTCTTTGATTTTAACCTCTACTGATTTTTTCTTTTCTTTCCAGAAGCCCAAAAAGAAAATTATCATCTATTTTCTTTCAAAACCCAAGATTTTTGTACATGTGAGGGATGAAATTAAAGATCTTGTTTAGAATATAAATGGGACTGGTTCAGTGAATATGTTAAGTATGCAACAAAGGGCATCCCCACATGAAGCCTTCAGAGAGAAAGAATGAGAGCATCAGGGTGCAAGCAAGCTTTAACCTTTCTCCCTCAGCAGAATAATGAATTAGTATTTCCTTAAGAGGCACTGATGTCCACACCAAGATGTTAACTTGAATCACAAAATGCACAGTATTTTCATGACACCAGAAAAGCTCTACACAAAGCAGCAGAGACTGTCACCCAGGTAAAGTAAGATAATGCAAAACATGCATTTGCTTAACTCAAAGAGCCTCAGACCCAAAATTAAGAATTCTCTTCTTTGGGTGCCACCCATGCTCACTTGACCCTCTCAGTGGTATAAAAGGGGAACCAAAAAAAAAGAAAGAAACCTGAAACCAAAATGCTAGCCAAGGCTTAGAATCTCCATACAGCTCTTGTCCATTCTCAAATCTTTTACTTTCCTAAATATGATGAAATAGAAAGCAAGTATAAGAGAACCAATTCTCCCAAATACCGCTGATATTGTATCTCCCACAGCACTAAGTAAGTGAACACTCTGATATAGACCATCTTTTTATTATACTTGTTTCTATTCACTTCTTCCTTGCTCTCAACATGAAAACATTATCTTACAAACTCCAGAGAAGGTGAGCTACGGTAGCATCTAAAACAGCAAACAGATTTAACATCAAGAGACTGTTTCAAAGTTGAAGAGCTTTAACTGAAATACGCAACGCAAATAAAAGTAGACCAATAATCTGATCCATCAACTTTCTCGGGTGGCTTCACAGAATATGTGGGGACATCACTTCTCTCTCACATAGATGAAATTGTTTGCCCTACCAGTATCAATGTCGTGCACCATAAGAAAAGATCGGAAATGTATTTTTAAGAGTGGATGCAATGGGTCAGGTAATATAGCTGTAAATTTGTCAGGCTGCAGTAACGTGAATAGCAGAACTGCAGAGCATTCCTTTGGCAGCACGTCCCAACCTGCAGGATTCCTGCAGCTTTTCCGGATTGCTGAAATTCATCTTCTGTCTCTTTGCCTTGGAACACACTCCCATGAAAGCCGCTGGGAGCCTCCTCCTTGCCCGCTTTCCCTTTTTGTCATCTGTCTTTTCCTATCTGCTCTACTTGCACGCAACTTAGCCCACCATTCCCTCCTCTTCTAACATCCGTGGGTTGGGCATCCTCTCACTTCTTTTCTGGTCTTTTCAATCATTCCATCAACATCTCCACTTGTGATGTCCCTTTTTCCTTCTCTGGCCACCTTTTTATACACCTTGGAGTTCTGGGGCTGCAAATTCAAACTTGCAAAGGTGAATAAATTGAGTTTTCCTCCAACCAGCTCTCCCTTTTCCTCTAATCTCTACTAAAGCACTGAGAACACCACACTGCTCTCCATAACCATCCCCTCACCCCATTATGTTCTACAGTATCTCTCAACTGTACACCATGAAAGCCAAGCTTTGGTTATTTAGACAAAACTGACAAATAACAAAGCTAATATTCTTGCAATAGGTGATTTTAATACTCCTTCCATACTGCTTCCATGACAGTGGCTGAATCCTATAGTTTGCTAACCTTAATAAAGAAGAAAAGACAGATGTAACACCAAAGCAGAATTTCCCAAATATCATTGCAACAAGTAAAGCCATGCTGACAGCCTACAGGTCCCTTACAGATAGAAAACTTTCTCTACAAGTAAAGCAACAGACCTAGATGAGGGACATTTGTGTTATTATCTTGACTGACAGTGAACTTCCACTCATCTCTCTTCTTGCCAGGTTAGCAAGAGTCAGTAAGAGTTACCACCACATAAAAGTCACACCAATAGATATATTTAGTCATTGCGGTTCAAGGAAAACGATTGCTTGCACTGAAAATAAATTTAGCAATTGTTTCCAGTTTCTGCTTTTTCACTGACTAAGGCACAAGCCAGCTGCTTCACATTCCAGTAGACTTCAGCTGTCTTTTTTCTCCACTCCTTGTCCACTTCCTTCTTACAACTGCTATGACCATCTCAATCTTGCAGCAGTTATCCCGCAGGCTACATTTCTGAATGCTCCAGTCTTGAAGCTATGCAACAGAACACCTGTCAAGCCTATGACAACTTACAAAAAATGCAAAATTCTGCTCTTTGTGCCTTTTTGTAGGAAACACTAAACAGTGATCATCTTGGACCTGTATTTTGCCTCTACACAAGACTAGACTGAATTGTTGATGCTTTTTAAACAAGTTACGATAAAATACACATGCGATGTCACTATCTTAGCAGCATATAGTAGGAAATGCAGTAGGTGCTAAAAGCCCAAATAAGGAAGAATTGGAACTGAATTGCCCTTAGGGTTGTGAAGTGAGTCTTTAGAAGAGTTTAATTTTCAGATTCCAGGACAAGACATTTTACAGAGAATTTTTACTTTGTTTGAAAACGATCAGTAGAGCAGCACTTCCACTGGTCAACTGCAAAACTTCTCACTCGAAAGCCCTCACTTATACTGAAGAACACAGTACAGTGGTGAATGCACAACTGAACTGAGAAAGAGTTCTGCCTAGTAACTCACCTAAACATAACTTAGACAAACTACAGAAAACTGTACAGGTGTAGAAAATATGCAGGATAATTTCCATAGAATGATCCAAGAGATGACAGCAGTTCAAAATATATCCTCCCCAAAAATAAGATCCCCAGGAAACTTCACATTAATACAAAAACATTCACAGATGCACAATTCAGAATCATGTAAATTGGCGTGGAGGACTGTGGCCAAACATTAAGTTCCTATAAAGATGGGAATAATCTGGCCTCTTGAATTGTTTCTTCTATTTTGCTGTCTTCCTTAAGAATAGAGTTCTCCTAGGATAACCTCTAGATGTTTATACCACCAATACTGAAGGATGAGACCTCAGAGGTGAATTTGCTTATGAGGCCAATGCTTATGAGTAAAAGGCGAAGACAACAGCATTTTCAATCTGCTGGGAATAAATACATCCAGTTGAGTCCTGAGGAGAATAGAGATAACTCGCTGCACTCCAGGTAGCTAACACTTGAAACAGTTATCTCAAACAACCTTCAGCAGACAGCTATTGAAAAAGCAAGCTTACAAGGGATATGAAAACCTTGCAAAAAATTACAAGATTAAGATTGAAAACATCAAGTAGAATAAACCTTCAAAGTATGGCACCCATATGTTCATTGGTTTCAATAAAGGGCATTCTTGAACGGACCTGCTTCAAGGAAGAGCTTTTGTTTTATACCTGATGGTGTCTAACTGCTCCCTTATTCTCCCTGAATGATGCAGAATAGTTCAATTCCCTGGAGCACATAATCCATCAGGTAAATAAATACAGGAATTCATGTATTGCCATGGTAACAGGAAACCCAAGCAGAATCTGTGACCTTCTCCACTCTTTCTTGGCACCCCTATTTTGGATTTTAGATCAAAACTGTAAGACTAACGAGGGTGGGAGCAAATATTTTCTGAAAGTGAAGACAAAAAGTCACAGTTCTAGAGTAAAGAAAAATCAATGTTGGATGCCATTCCCTCTCTTCAAGTCAATGAGGATTCTGCTTTGAAAAAGTATTTGGAAGTCTCCTGGCTGGAGCCTAATAAAACAGGGGGTCTAATACTAGTGAAAACAAAATATACCATCTTATTCTACATTACCAGATGGCTCCCCTTCACTCCAAAGCGGTGCTCTGAATAGCTCTACAGTGACCCTTCTGTTGATTAAACGGCAGTACTGAGAGGCTCCAGAGGGAGCCTTGTTCGCTCTTGCTTGGTGGACAGGATGGTAGCTGTTATCTCTAATCATTTATTATTGTTTCTTATTAAGTGCCAACAAGGTGTTTCATTTAAGGACCCAGGGAGCAGACGTATGTAAGATCTCTAGGGATCTAACCCTATAAGGTAACACTTTTCTTCCCAGCAGCCTGACTAGATGGACACGAGAGTCAAACCAAAGCCCAAGCCCATTCCAAAGTTTGTCAACATGGCTTGTTATCACGCAACAGCCTATTTTATTTACAACATAATGGGTTTTGCATGTATTTCCGTTCCCATAAGAAAAAAACAAAGTCAAATGTACACAAATATGCAGACCTTAGACCTCATAGCATTTGTTTCGTGACTCTGTATCCTTTGTTCTGCTACTGTATACATTTTGACAAATATTACCCCAGAATTACTGTGGTATTACAGACAGTGTTTATTTGGTGACGCTATTAACCGAACTGTTTGTGTCAATCAGAAGCTCAAACACTCAGAAACAGTGATCAAGACTGTACTGCACTGAAACAGCTGGCTTCCAGCCCTCCTTCCCTCCCCTTCCCCACCTCTTCCCCTCCAGTTTATATTTGGACTGGGTATTATTTTTTTTTTAAATACCCTTCTTAAATGAAAATACAAATAGTTGAAAGAGGACAATTTCCCAGATTTACAGTTTCTCTTGTTCAGCAAATCATCACTACGACACACACCCACTAGAAAGAATGCCTCCGCATCAAGGCTTCACCCATTGCATCTTCAAAACTGTACATTTACAGCACTGACCTGGGGACGGATCCTGCATGATGTCTTGAGTTCTTCAATGGGAGTTCAGTGTGTTGCAAAGTCGGGTCTCTAGGTTGCGCAGCGTATGATTTTTGTATGGTATTTTTGGCCTTTCTGTTCTATTGTTTATGGAACCGCACTGCGTTTGTGTGTGTCTACAGAGTCATCTTCCTGCGTTTGAACTCTTCACGCTGCTTCGCTGGTGTGGAGTTATATTTACTATTCTCACAGGGTTATTTACTGCACGCGAATAAACAAAACGTGATCACTTATTTATACATCTGTAATTACTGTCTACAGCGCTATCAGCATTTACTAAAATCCCAAGCCAAATTCACCTCTAGCATAAACAAGTGGCAATTATTTTAGAGCTGGCCCCAGGTCTATATATGCTGCTAACACCTTCCTTACTCAGTTACCCGCTTCCCGGACAAACAGTTGCAGTGATATCCCAGTAAGCATTGAAAAGACATAGCCAGAATCCCAAAGCAAAGCGTTATGTTGCGATACTATGTAAGGGATCGTGCATCAGATTAACCTATGATATTTCTGGAATAACATTTGTCCCATGATGTGATGCACACTTGTTAGACAGTAACTTAGCGCTAAGAGCTGGAAACATGCCTACGTACTGCACTTAAAAGCCGGCTGCCAGGCAGCCAGACTGCTTATCCCTGGAGGCCGCTCCAGAACTCATATCGCAGGAGAACATATTCGTATACAGTGCAGCGCAGAAGCCAGAACAAACCAGGATCGAATGATCAAAACCAGAAAGCACTGCTACCAACTTTACTCCTTTGAAACAGGAATCTTTCCTAAATCGGTGGCTGCTGTTCTGGAAAGCCTGAAGGCTGTACTTCGCACATCCCAACTCAGGCTGCTACCCTACATTCCCCAGTAGGAAACTGCCTAGCTATTCCTTACAATAAAAAATACAAAACAGCATTGATTTTTCTCTGCTAATTAAATGCAACATAATTAAACTAAATAACTTCACTGCTTGATTTGCAAAACACTAATTGAATCTTTAAACGTACTACTCCCGCTACACAGAAAAACAGGGGCATTCAACCATCTAAAGTGACAACTGAGAACCAGACACGACTCCAGAAGCACAGAGAGACAATATGATCCGTGCTTGAGCGTTTCCTTGTGAGAGCAGAAGAGATCTCAGCAGCCTCCCCCGGCTCTAGCTCTAGGCGAGCACCCCGGGCAGAGGGGAGAGCTTTGCAACAGAGAGGAAAAAATGAGCAAGTTCCCTCTGACATTTGCCCACGGACTCATCTTTTCTGATCTTGCCCAAACACCAGAAGAGGAAAAAGTTGGAGAAGTTGCAATTAATCATTGCGTGTAGGCCCCAAAGCGTTGCAGTGCCCCGGCTTTGCTGATGCTTTGCTACACGGAAAGGACGGCAGGGGTGCGGGAAAATAAAATTTAAAAAAAAAAAAAAAAAAGGGGGGGGGGGGGGAAGGGGGAGGGGAAAAAAAAGGAAAAAGCGGAGGAGAAGACAAAAAGCCTGACCCAAACGGCGCCCGGGCAGCCCAGGACCAGCCCCTGGCAGCGCGGCGGGGGCACCGGGCAGAGCATCCCCCCCCACCCGCCGCTCCCCTCGCCGCCCCGGGCCCAACCCCGGCCCCGGGCCGCCTTGACAGGAGCCTCCCGCCGGCCCGGGGCACCGAAACCCGCCGGGCGCGGGGGGCCCTGCCCGCCTCCCCCAGCCCCGCCGGGCCGCGCCAGGCCCGCGGCCGAGCAGCTCCGGTAGCTCCGGCGGGCCGCGGCGGCGGCGGGGCGGCGCTGAGGGAAGGGCGGCGAGCTCGGCCGCCCCGGCGGGCTCCCCCCGGGCCTCCCGCGGCGCCCGGCCCGCTCACCTGCTTTCTCGATCTTGCCGGACATGTCGGAACCGGGCTCAGGCGCTCAGGCCCGGCCGAGCAGGTAGCCGGCTCGAGCGGCCGCGGCGCGGGAGCTGCCAGCCGCCGCCGCCTCCCGCCTGCTGCCGGCCGGCCGGCCGCGATCCGGGAAGGGCGCTGCGGCGGCGGCCTGTGAAGCTCGGCGGCGGCGGCGGCGGCGGCGGCGGCGGCGGCGCAGGCAGCGCCCGCCCCCCAGCCCGCTCCGCCGGGCCGCGAGGGGAAGAGGCGGCCCGGGGGCTCCCGCCGTACACGCACACGCACCGCCCCGGGCCGCAGCGCCGCCTGCCGACCGCGCCGGGGAACCGCCGCCACGGCCCGCCGGGCGGGGTTGGCGGCGGGCAGGGCCGCGGGCGGCGGGCAGGGCCCCGTCCAGCTCCGGGCCTGAGGAGCGGGTGGCGGGGGGGAGGCTCGGGCGCGGGCGAGCGGCGGCGCCTCGGGGGGGTTCCTGTCAGGGACCGGCGTCCCCTGCAGTGGGGACAGGCGGTGCCCTCGGTAGTGCCCCCCCCGCCCCAGCCCGGGAGCGCTGACAGGGCAGAGGCAGGGCCGCGGTGGGTGCCGGCAGCGAGGGGCAGCGTCCTGAGGGAAACCCGCGTCCCCGGAGCCGTCAAGCGTGGCGGGGCGAGGAGCGGGACTCGGGAGACCGTGGAGGTCCGGGCAGCGTGGCGGGGACGCCTCGGCACCAGAGGGGCTGCTACGGGCTCAGCTCCTCTCCGCGGGCGTCCGCCGAGGGAGATGGGGGAAACGCGAAAGAAAGAGACGTCCCCGGGGCCTCTTGGGCGGTTTTGTCCCCCAAAATGCAATCCTCTGTACGCGGGTCGCGGAAGAGCAGGGACCCGCCGTCCTGCGCTGCCCGGGGCACGTCCCGCCGACGCTCCCGGCCCTTCAGAAACTCGTCCGGCCTCACAGGCGCGCCGCCTTTTCCCGAATTCTCTGCTACGGCAGAATCTTTCTCCTAGAGCAGCCGGCAGCAAAATTACAGTTAACCAAAGGGGAACGGGGGTGGGATTTGTGCAAACCCCTGCTATGTTTTTTAACTCCGACTGGACACCGGTGCTGCAGCTGCAGAGAATTCTCACAGCATCCTTGTAAATCCCCCAAATCCAGCACACGCAGCAGTCTCGGCTAACGGGAATCCAGGGTTGCCCAGCATCGCTGCTGGAAGCCGCAGACAAGCGCTGTGCTCCAGCTCCCGGCTGCCTTACGCCCATCGCTCTGGGTTTGCCCTCCTGACCTACGCCTTGGGTTAAATTTGAGCCCAGGAAGCGGTGGCTGATCTGCTCTGCGGAGAAGTGGGTTTCCTCTAGCGGGAAGCGACAGCAGAGCTGGTGGGGATGGCCCTAGGCAACAATAAAAGGATTATGGTCCTATTTGAAAATTAACTCATTTCTACGACTTAATTAGGGACAAATGTCACAGCAGTACCTTGACTTGCAGGTAGTATGTGCTACGGGCCAATAAACCTCTGAAGCCTGGTGAGCTGTCAGAGGTTGTTTACTTCCCCCTCTAACAAATAAATCATTCACGAGCCTGCTATTTTTGTAAGCTTTACACACAACTTTTAAAGAGACTTCATCAGCTTGTTTAAGCATCTCACACACCTGGGGCTGGGCACAAGCTAGTGGGGGAAATCTCTAAGAGGGAGAGTATGCATCTTTCGCTCTTTTTTTTTTTTTTGAGAGAGAGAGAGAGAGAACGAGAGGTTTGTGAAGAGTTCCTCAGTGCATTTGCTTAATAAATCTAACCAGAAAAGATTTTGGGGCAGATTCTTCTCTCACTTAGAGAGGTGTGAAAGGTAGCTGTCTTGTAGCCACGCCAAGCTATGCTGACTCACTCATATTAGTGAGCGATAGTAACTAGGAGCCGTAGTGGGTGATGCTAATGTGAGCAGACCCGATAGAGTACACACAGGAAGCAGACAGATGAAGTAAGAAGCTGCTATTCTTACACCCTCCGTTTTCAGACTTGGGCAAGGAAGAAGGAGCGTGTGCGCAATAATGTGTGATATGAACAGAACAGCTACTAAATTGGAAGGTCTTTTCATAGTCTTTGATATAAAAAGCCCCGTTCTGCCCATGATGTATTGGCTTTGAGGGATGCTGGAGTTTCTCTTGTGCTTTCTGCATTAAGATGTAACTCACAAAGCCGGGAAAACCTGATGCTTCTAAATATCCCATTGAATCGGCTGGGGAGAAATGCCGGAGAGCTGAATGCGTCAGTGTGAATGTGTTGTTATGGATAGAGCCGGGACCAGGAGAGCGGGAGGAGAGCTGTGAAGAGAGACGTGACTTTTCATGCTGTTACAGAGCAGCGTGAGATCCTGCGGGGATGTTTCTTGCCGTAAGCTGGGGAGAGAGGACAGGGGATGACAGTAGCTGGTTACCTTCAAGAGGGAGCAATTCTGAAGCATCCTGCAAAGAGCCAATTTTTTCAGGTGCCACTGCTACAACAGGAAGAAGAGGAGGAGAGTATGTCGGGTCCGGGTACTGATGTGGATACCTGCTTTGCTATCAGATGAGAATGCAGTGCTAAAGTTCACCTAGCAGCAAGAGGCATGCAAGAGGGGGACAACAACTGGAGCTTCCTTCCCCAAACGTTTCTTTGCTGGGAGAAACTACCTAGCAGCAAACCTGCCAGCAACACTTGGCAGACGGTCGGTCTCTGCGTGCAAACCCCTCCAACTGCGTCTTCTTCAGCTTTGTCCACTGTGCTGACAGCCGCTAGCGAAGGCTAACAGACATAAACTGCAGCCCCACAGGGTTATTTCCTGCAGTGAGTCACTGAACTTTACAACTGACCCACTGAAGAGGGGAAATTGTGCAAGAAATGACAACAAAATTATTCAGACGTGCAATTAGAAAAGAGCTCTCCTGCCCTCTAGTGCCCTTCCCCTCTCCCGGGCGGCTTCCTCCCACCGCAGCCTTTGCTCTCCTGCAATCCCCCGGCTTGTGGAGCCAGGACTGGGGGGGATGCAGTGTCTGTCCCTGCAGAAATGCCAGGACGTAGCGACCATTCATCCCCAAACACAGCTGTCCAAGTGGGTTTCAGTAGCGGGGAATAACTGGGCTTACATAGGGAAATGCAATTTAACCAACTACCTTCTTGCACGATGGCTTCCAGACCAGCATTGGCCTTGATAACGTCGCTGGTCAGCATGTTTGCAATTTGATTAAGACATAACCAGCTCCCCGTAAAGCCCTCGTTCCATATGCACGAAGATCCCCAAGTGACAGATACACCACAATGACCCAATGTGCCCCTGCCACCACACATGCTCAGCCCTCAGGGTGGAAAGATTTGCAACTGGAAAGAGGTGGAAAAAAAATATTAGCAGAAGCAACTAAAGCAAAAGGGCAAGATTCTCACCTCCTTTTAATGGATGCAACTCCTCTGAGGTCTTCAGTGGTGGAAAAAATAATAGTGAGATGCCAGTATACAGGGGAAGAGAGGAATTGTTCAGGGAAGGAGAAGAAGAGAGCATGATTGCGGGGGGCAGGCTCTGGGTGAGAGACTCAGAGGAGCGATGCAGAAGGAAACAGAGCTGGGAGCTGAAGTAGGCAAGGACAGAGCTTCTGTATCAGTCCCCTGGAAAAATATATACGTGATGTAGGCTGCATCAAACGTCATATAAGCAAAAAAAGCACAAATAGGAGACCTTGATTTTGGGTACACCCTCGCTTTCACTTCCTTGAGGCAGCCTCAGTGTTTTGCAGGTTTTTCCCGGTGTGACAGCTAACCGTACCTGCCTGGTGGTCCCAGCTGCGGGCCAGACCCTGGTGTGCTACATCTTGGAATGAGAGACAAGCAATTATTTGGAAAGCTGATGGTCTGGGCGGAGGTTTCCCCTGTGGATCCCCCCGCCTCGCTGCAGCCCGCGGCCGTGCGGGCTGGTCCCCCTGTGGGTGTCTCTGGGGGGGGATTTTTCTCTGGTTCAGCTACTCTGACACATGATTGACAGGACTTGCTTTCCACCAGCTTTTTCCTTTAAAAAAAGGCAAGTTTGGGTGCTGACTCTAGAGGGCAGCATATGCCGGCACATGGGGCCGGGGGGGGGGCCCGCCGCGCTGACACCCCCCTGTCCCCGCCGCAAGCCTGAGCCAAGCAAACTCTCCGGTGCAAGGAGGAGAAAAAAAATCCCGGCACTGGGTGTCCCGAGGAAGCAGCCGTGAGGATGCTCACCAAAGGTGCATGCTGTCCTCTGAGCATCTGAGCATAAAAAAGGGGGACGAGGAGGCAGGGAGACCCCGACTGGGCAGTGAGTGGGTTCATCTCTGTCTGAAGGTGGGACATCCCAACCCTGAGACACCTTGATCCTTTCCCTGCTTGGTCACAGACTTTTGGTTTGGTTTTTTTTGTTGTTGTTGTTCCCCAGACAAACCTCCGAAAGGGATGAGGCAGCAAAACCAAACATGGAAAATCTCAGCCCAAATCCCCACCTGCTGCCCAGCCCGGTGAGCAGGCACTCCTGCCGAGGCAGGGCTCTGCAGCCGCAGACCCCCTGCCTTGGACTCATCGCTGGCTTCAGGAGTCCAAGACCAACCCAGCCAGCCATGCAGGCAGGAGGGCAGAGACCCAACGATGCTTAGGTCACCGGGGCTAGTGGTTTAACCAAAAAAACCCCAAACGCCAAACCCCCTGCACTTTCAGATCTGTTAAAGTGGCAGCTTAAAGTGAAGCTTTATGATGTCCCTCTCTCAGTCTTTTGTGAAAGGAAGTAAAGAGGAAAAATATTTTTGGCCTTACACTGCCACAAGAGGATGAGGTGGATCTGAGGAGGAAGGCTGAGAAGAACTCCAGGCACTGGGATTATTAAAAAGAAAAACTGAGAGAGAGAGAGAGATTACAACTTTTGACAACCCCCTTGTACAATTAAGGTAATTAGGAAGGTGAGAGTAGAAGGAGAAAGGCTATAAAGGTTCTTTCTCTGGCTTAATCTTATCCCTCTACTGGGGACTATATTTCACAGTGGAAAAATAAGCATGTGAATCACCACAAAAATAGATATTGGCTGACACCGAAGGGAGAGGCTAACAAGCTGTCTGGTACCCCAAGGTGTTTCTGTCAGCACTTCCTTAGTGGTCAGACGTCTGGCTGTCCTTTCACCTCACCACACAGGGAGGTTCACATCAATAGCTCATCCTTTTGGGGATTATTGAGGTAGTGGTAGGTAATTCAGTAAAGATGTTTGCTGTGCATGGTTGGAGCTCAGCTGCTGACTTTGCTGACCAAATCATGTGTCCATCCTTGCTCTCCCTGAAGAGCAAAAGCAGCTCTGAGCAGGGACTCTGCAGCCTGTCCTGACTCGTGTGCTGTGGGTTACCTTCTGGCTCTGGAGTCTGTGTTGCTGAGGACAGGAAAGGTAGGAAGACCTGTCCTGGGTTTGGCTGGGATAGAGTTAATTTTCTTTCTAGTAGCTGGTATAGTGCTATGTTTTGGGTTCAGTATGAGAAGAATGTTGATAACAAACTGATATTTTCAGTTGTTGCTAAGTAATGTTTAGACTAAGTCAAGGATTTTTCAGCAAGAAGGCTGGAGGGGTACAAGAAGTTAGGAGGGGACACAGCCAGGACAGCTGACCCAAACTGTCCAAAGGGGTATTCCATACCATGTGATGACATGCCCAGTATATAAACTGGGGGGAGTTGGCCTGGGAGGGATCGCTGCTTGGGAACTAACTGGGCATCGCTCAGCGAGTGGTGAGCAATTGCGTTGTGCATCACTTGTTTTGTATATTCCAATCCTTTTATTATTATTGTCATATTATTATTATTATCATTATTGTTGTCGTTATTATTATTATTATTTTCTTCCTTTCTAGTCTATTAAACTGTCTTTATCTCAACCCACAAGTTTTACCTTTTTCCTTCTGATTCTCTCTCCCATCCCACTGGGTGGGGGGGAAGTGAGCAAGTGGCTGCGTGGTGCTTAGTTGCTGGCTGGGGTTAAACCACGACAAGACCCCTCTTTGCTTCCAGAGCCCAGGGGACAGTATATCCTGGGCAGTCCTTTCCGCTTGCAAATTCTGAGGGCATCTTCCCAGAGACACAGATGGTCCCAAGTCCATCACCATAGGATGGCTTGAACATCAGGTAGTGCCGCTCTGCATCACAGAGGCGGTAGACAGGCACTGTAGCCGGAACTACAGAATTAAATGAAAAAAAACAAAAAAGGAAAAGAAAATGTGGAGATTTTTCTCAGACCACCAGCTGCTGCTGTTGCAAAGGGGATGGGCTGGGCAGCATTTCCGTGTGTCATAGTGGTCCACTGGCAGCAAGACAGAAAGAGAAGTAACTCAACCCACTGAAAACAGCACCTGTGTGTTTGCCCACAGCCAGCGGCCACCAGCTCTTACAGACCGTGACCAACCTCTGTGCACTGAGCAAGCAGAGGAGAGGGAAGTTCGTCCTATCATGGCACAGGCTTCTGGGTGCATTGGATCTGTGGGAAATATACCTTAGACTCTGCCTGGTACAACTGAATTTTTCCTTCATCTGAAGCATCATTAAGGGTCACTGCTAAAGATGGGACACAAAGAGAGGGACATGCTTCTGTGGCAAAACCCACCCTTTTGATCAGAAGCTGGTCCTGCTGCCCACGAAGATCGGAGGAACTCTGAATCCAGACCGGCTTCATTGCAGTGCAGTTCATGTCCACGTCCATGAAGGACCTCCTGGAGAGGGAGACAAGTCACCATGTAGCCTGGGAGTATTCAGGAGGGACAGGATGGAGGGGCCCAATCCAGGGCATCAGATGCAAACCCAGCCCATAGCCAAGCGCACTTTAAAACCTTGCTTTTCTTCCAGGTCATTTTCCATGGACAAGTGACCCTTCCTGCTTCACGCTACAGAGCAAGCAGAAGTTGAAGGTGACCCAAATCACTCCCTGCAGTAAAGAGTGAAACCAAAATGCATCAAAAAAGGAAATCAAAATCAATATTCCAAAGTCAAATAATAAAAATTGTGTTACGGAAACAGAGGTCACCCAGAGAAAAATGTAATTGGATGTGACAGCCCAGCTCTGATTTCCTCTCTCTGCCAATCCCAGGTGGGGAGACCTTGTGCCCAAGCCAAAGTGTCACCTGCCCATGTTACCGAAGAACCATACGGTTCGTACAGCTGACAGCAGATGCACAGACCTGGAAGGATGGGGGAGAGAAACCTGGGGGAGCTGGGTGAGATGCAGAGGGTCGTGGTTTGAAATGGCAGAGGTCTTGCAGGGCAGGAACGACCCGTGTTGGCAAACCTGCCCGGGAAGCCCAGCACTGAATAAACGAGGCTGTGGCAGGTCAGGATTGAGATGTGCTGAATCCTGAAGACTGCACGAGAGCAAAGGATCCAGGCTTGGGAAACATAGCACTCCCTCTGAGCAGTGAGTAGTACTGGCACAGAGGACGTGTATGGGAGAGAGGGGACACGTTTTCTTGTGGAAGGGCATCACCTTCAGTGCAAAAAGCTAACTTGGGGCAGGCAGGCCTCTCTGTGCCTCAGTTTCCCCTTTTGTAAAAGGGCCCTTTCACCTTTGCAATTAGACAAGAAAGGCACAGACTCCTCTGGACCTCATTTATGAGAACAGCACCTGGTCCAGCAGACAGTATGAAGATGAACCAGTAATTCTCACACAGTCCCTCCGAGGTCCCTCCCAGAAGTGTGCAGGGTGATGGGCTGAAATGTGTCGTGCAAGTCTCTGGTTTGGCTCTTCTGTCCCTGAAGGATGGACTGGCCCACTCCCATGCCACTTCCATTATGCTGCACAAGTCCCAGCTTGCATACATTTCAGACAGCATTGTAAATGTGGGGCACGTAGCTCTGATAATGATGGGAACTTCAAACCATTATTTCTCAGCCCAGAGCGTTTCTCTTCATCGTCAAGCCAGTACTGATGGGTTGTTTAGTGTAGTTTTTTCCTCCTCCCCCCCCCCCCCCCCCCCTTTTTTTTTTAAACTTGACCTCCTGATTCTGCCTGGAAATTTATGTTGGATTCTTTTTATTATTGCTTTTTTTTTTTCTTTTTTCCCCACAAAGTTAGCAGCAGGGAGATAAACTTCCCATGAAGTCCACTCCCCAACAAAGCTTTCTTTAGCAGAACAGACAATGGAAAAGCAAAACTAATGCTCTGGCTGGACATGACATTACCAGCACCATGGTGACCGCGGCGGCTGCTCTCTGTCCCCCCGCAGCTGGCCCAAGGGTGACCTTCAGCTCCATGAAATGCTGATTTCCTTGTCAGCTGTGTGCCTGCCTGCCTGGGCTGAGGGGTCCCACCGCAGGAGCTGGAGCTTCTCAATTCTTTGGCAGCCCCATCTCAGCAACTGCCTCTCCAGCTTTGTTATCTTGTTTTGCTTCTTTTGGTCTTCAGTGCTTCCCTGCAGGCTGGGGTATCTGGGGGATGTCTCCTGTGTGCTTAGGGGTGGCTGGATTTAACTGAGGAATAAGGGGAGAAAGTAAAAAGTGTGGTGAGATGGAGAGGTTGAAATCTCGATCAGAGTCTTCTCTGTTAACCAAGGAAGCTCCAGGGCACGCAGGAGAAGGCACAAAGCTCACAAACCTGAATTCTCCCACCCCATCTGTCTCTGCACATCTAACCGGAGTGCCTCGAAGCAGCCAGTCTGCCCAGGGAGCTGTGATCAGCCCCAGCCTCCCGGCTCTCCGGGCTGGCCTGTGTCCCCCGGGCTGGAGCCCTGCGTGGGGTGAAGGCGTGATCCGTCGGGAGGTGATGTGTGGGTGCAGCCGGTCTTGGTGCTCCTGTATCTCCTGCCTGTAAGAAGAGGCACAGATGAGCTCCTCAGCAAGAGCAGCCCCTGCGCTCCTGCAGGTCATTCAACCTTCATTACTATTACCATGCGGCCAAATCCTGCTTTCTCCCCAGCTTAAAGGTGGATGGGGTTTAGCTCCGTTTCTGATAAAACTGACACAGCTGCCGTCTGGATGGCAGAAAACCCAGCATGTAGCACGTTTCAGATAGACATTAAGACCCATTTCCTTGTGGCTATGACAGGAAGAAAGTAACCTCTCATTAGCCCCCCCAGCAAGCTGGAAAAGCAGAAAAAGCCAAACTCCAACTTGAAGGAGACCCAAGGGATAAAATCATGGAATCATAGACCAGTCACTTTCCAATAACAAAAAAATGAACTGATTTAAGTAATAAAGTATCCAGGTGAGCCGGACAAGTGGGTCAACCCTTTGGCAAAGGGGCTTGCCCCCCCTGAGACACCCCAACAGCAGGACACACAGCGCAGGCAGTGGGGAGATCTGCCTGCCACCCCCCCAAGGCTTACAAGACCTCCCAAGGACCCAAATAATTTTGTATAAATTGTGCCATCTCCCCAGTTAAATGGGAGCCTGTGCACTGCCTGCCTCCCCCCCCCCGCCCTCCCCAGTGGGTTTGGATTTGCAAACACAAGAAGCTGCTGAGGCTGCGGATGTGCTGGGAGAGAGCTGGGGCTCGGCGGAGGCCGGGTGGGAGAGAGCCAAGGAGGGGAAACACGATTGCTCCCCATCACGCAGGGATGCTGCTAAGGCACTGTGTAGAGCAGCAGCATCACTTCTGTGTCCTGAGGGTCCAGGGAGACTCTGGACCACGCAGCAGCAAGACCTGGGGGGGACTCAGAATAGCTATTTGAGTCCCAGCGATGGCTAAGCAATGCTAAGGAGAACTCAAAAAAACAAGAGCAGAGGCTGGGCAACACGGCTGCAGATCTCAACTACTGTTACAACTCCGATGCAAACACACAGAGAAAAAAAACGGATCCTTCTGCTGGTGGATGGGGTCTTCCTGAGCGATAAGCTCTTAGAGAAGCAGCCTGGGGATCACCGTGGGCAGGTCCAGGAGCATGTAACGCTATGGGCAGAAGCGGCCCCTTCCCCAAAGCCAGCAGGTTTGGGCAACGTTGGGAGAGATGGCAAACCTGCAAATGTTGCCGTGACTTTATAAACATCACCTTCAGCGGGAGTCCGCCCTCATCACCCCATCATCTCAGCAAAGATAGAGCAGAAATGGAAAAGATCCAAAGAAGTGCAACAAATAGTATCAATAATCCATGAGAAGAGATTAAAAAGATTTAGGACTATTTAGTTTAAGAAGAGGGGATGGGATAGAGGTGAAGATAAGGAGGGCATGGCAGAGGCATGCAAAGCAACGGCTGGTGTAGAGGAGGTGCAGCACAAATTTGCTCCTGCAGCACCAAAACAAGAGACATTCAATGCGATTAGAGGACAATACCTTTCAAACCATGAGCAGGCAGAACTGCAGGACTCCCTGCCACGAGATTTCATGGGAATGTGGAGTTCAGCAGGATCCACACCACTAGTGGCCATAAACCAGAACAACACTGGTGTTTGCCAGGATTAAATGGAATAAGATACAAACTGTCCTGTCCAGGATTTTGTACCTTTGAGGACTCTGGCACGGTCTCTGCTGAAGACAGGACAGTGGGGTGGGGAAACAAACCTCCGGGGGTAATTCCTACACCTCCAACAGCCTCATGTTAAATAGCCCAAGGACAGGGCCAGAGCTACTGATGGGGAAACAGGAGCTGGATTTCAGCATCTGCCTGGAATAGATCCCGTAAGCGTCCTTGAGGGACTTGGCCGTGAGATGAAAGAAATACATTTGAGGACCTATAAAAAAAGCAACAGTGAATAATAATACTTGGCACCTACGGCGTGCCCTTCAGCCCTGGATCTCAAAGTGAGTGCCTGCGACTCTCTCACGTGTGCCTCGAGAAACTGAGGCACGATGAAACATGGGCACACGTACGGCAGCTCAGCCAAGAGCCCACGGCTCCCGCACGTATGTGCAACACACCGACAGCTTTCCCTCCCTAGACCTGCACATCCAGTTTGCAGCAAGGTATGTAAATATAAGCACTGCAGAAAGAGGAAAGCAGATCATAAATTCAGGGCTAGGTGGCTACTCAAGGAAGGCTTGGGGATGGAGGGAAGGATGCTGGCATGCTGGGGGGCTCCTGTGGCATCAGCTCCATTGGGTTGCCCCATGGCCCTGCAGCAAACAGGATCCCCAGGATGACGTGGGGACAGTGGGATCTGCAACCAAAGCAGCTCAGATGCCTCCCGCCTAGCAGGGGGACGGTGGCACCGGCGGGAGGAGGGAGAGGTCGCGCCTGGCTCGGGGCAGCGGGATAACGGGAGCAGCGGGGACCACCTGCTCCACCTGGTTTGTTCAGAGGGTTTTGCTGGTTTGCTGTAAGAGGCCAAAGAAGAGGATTATACAAGAGCCTGTCAGGAGGCCAATGACATTTATAAAGTATTAATCCCTGCAGTGTGTCACTCGCCAGTGTGTTTGATAGTGGCTCTGTGCTGGCTACCGTGGTCTCTCGCCTCTCTGCCGCTCAGGAGCGGTTTTGCTATGCTTCAGGGGCTTGCTGGTTATTTTAGTCACTTTTTCTACCAGGAATTCCTCCTCCTCCTGTCCCGCAGCCGATCTCTCCTCCTGGAGTTACCGCGTGGTTTGCTTTGATCATCTGCTCCCTCCCTCCTACCCCAGGCCCCCAACTTCTCCCCAGACACAATCCCCAGTGCCGTCTCTGCCAGCTCAGCCCTATTTCATTTTTAAACGAGGCTTAAAAGACTCTTTATGGGGGTAATGGGGGGAGAAACAAATATTCTTCTGCCGTATGTATGCTGGCACCCACCATGCCGATTCTCCGCCAGTCCCAGCCCAGCCCAGAGGCACCTGGGCGCTTTGGGGCTCAGGGATCATCACACCACGGTGACACCACGGTGACAACTTCTGTTGCTTGGCCGCCCTCGGGGAAGAGAAAATGAGCAACTGTAGCTTTAAAACAAAGATTAGATGCAATTTCCCCCCCCCACTCCCTCCCTCTCTCTCTCTGCTTTTTTAAAGGGAACTTGTCAAGGTTTCCATCAATAATAGATAATGGTGCATCACTCTGGCAGGTTACACCCTCCGGCTGTTTTGATATTTTCCAGAGAATTTGTCAGCAATCTTACAGCAAAGGAGGGCTGGGGGAGGGGTGCAGGGGGGGGGAGAGGCCTCATTAATTTTTTGTCATTTGCATTCCCGCTGTTAAATAATGTATTGATTGCTCTTTCTCTCTCCCTCTTTAATTCTCTCTCTTCTGCGGTGTCTCGCAGCCGATGGCCCTCACTCCGTGACAGATGAGTTTGTCAGAGGCACCAGACAGCTCGCGCTCCCCAGGACGGGGCTGGGAGAGCTCAATGTGACCCCGGCACCAGCTCCAGCATCGCCACACAAGTCACAGCTCCAGTGGCACCAGTGGCACCAGCTCCTCGCAGGGGGACACTGAGATCTCCCTCAAACCAGTTGCTAAGACATCCCAGTCCATGACTTAGCGATTCACCTCCGTACCCAGCTCCTAGGGTTTGGGAGGTCAAGGACAACAGCGCATGGGTCCCAGCAGGCTTGGATGTCATCGAAGGAAGATTTGCCAAAAAGTTGGAGGAATGGTAGCGATGCACAGCCGGGAAAACCATCGCCCCTGCCCTCGCCTGCTGCCCCGCTGCTGGTCGAGATCCCCGGGCAGCTGCGGAGCTCTGCAAGAAGGAGATGCTGGAAGAGCCAACATGGGCAGCTCTGACCTTGGGAGGGCAGGAGAAGAGAAACAGGGAGGCAATTTTGCTCCTTCTAACTTCAGCAGCAATCTGCTTCCCTGTCCCTTCGACAGACCTGAGCCCAAGGCCCTGGGAAGCCAGCTACAAGGTCCATTGAATTGGCAGCTGAGCTAAACAAGAATTTGCACACGATTAGGGCTTTGCTTGGCTTAATGCGGCTTGGCTTCCTTTTTAATTAATAAATACTTAATTACATAGTTAATATTTTAATATTTCCTTTTAAAAACGTCTGATTTAATGGAGTTACTGCCAGCTATTTGTTTTGTATGACTTTTATGTTTATCTTCCTCTTTCATTTCTCATTTCTCCCTCCACCCACTGCTCTAATCCCCAAAGCTCCCGGTTGATCTTTGCAACTGGAAATTAGCAGCCGGGCTTTCAGCTGAAATGGAACCCGGCCCTTGGCGCTGACGTCCATCAGCCAAAGGTGCTAATGTGAGTTATTAGCACTCAGGTATTTCACCACAAATACACCAACCCCTGGGGAGGAGAGGAGAGGGGAGGTGAGAGAGTGCTGGAGCCACCCAGGGAGGGGAGGTGGGAGAGGAGCCAGGGTGGTGAGCGGGTACGGGGCTGGGGCTACCCCCAAGGTCACCCCCGAAGTTGGGGAGAGCCTCGAGCCTGTGTTTGCCTTCCAGCCAAACCTGACCCGCACGCACAACTTGTCTCAGGAGCCGCACACCTGTACCCAGGCGAGGATGGAGAAGGGCCCCAGCAGTAAGGACGGAGGGGAGATGGATGTGACCTCCTGCAGCAGTGATGGCTCCGCACCTCCTCTCCTAAGCCCTTGGCTCCTTGCTCCAACTCCTCTTGCTCCAGGGTAGCGCCCACGCCAAGCCCTGCACGCAAGCGGGTGGATGCGTTGAGAAAGACAGGGAATTAAAGCAGCTATGGCTTCCCGCATCCCTTCCTTCCCACCCCAGGCAGCCTCCTGCCTCGCAACCAGCCCACCCGCCCCACGAAGCCCAGCTTCCAAGCAACGTTCCCACAGCATGGGCGGGCTGAGCCGTGGGGCTGTGCCTCACCTGGGGTGGGATATCTCCTCCAGCCTCTCCGGGGGAGCACGCCGTGGGGAAAGTGGGTGTTTTCGCAGTAATCTCCATGAGCAGCCTGTTGGGATAATAAAACAAATAAACAGAAGAGTTATAGCCAAGGCACTCGGGGCACCATAAAACAGGCTAAAAGCAAATATAGCATCGTTAATCCATCATAAAATAACAGCCTCTTACGATCCTGAATGCATCAAAATGAACAGGAGACCGGCAGGGTCGCAATTCAACCAGGAACGTGTTGAATGTGAAGTAGGGCTGTAAGCGGCGGGATGGAAACAAACCCCAACCTGCAAGGTACCGGGTAAATCAGGACTCCGGGAACTCAGACCTTCCCACCCAGGTGGGTTTAAAACCAGTAGCACCAGTTCAGGCCAGGAAGAGAGGTGCGATACACGCACCTTTGTCTTGTGGTTTCCCTGCCTCCGTTGCCCGAGAACTGGGATATTCCCAGCAGGGATGGCACTAGCAGAGGCCGGCCAGCTCGGTGCACATCTGGTGATGAGAGATACGAGCACAGCCCTAATGCGGGGCCGGAGACATCGTCGGTGTCCCCATGGCTGAGCAGGGGGTGACCCAAGTCCCCGGCAGGACACGAGCACCGCGGTGCTGGGAGGATGCTGGGTCCCAAATCCCCGTGGTTGTGGCAGTGCCCGGCTCGCTCTGCCGGTGAAACCGGTGGTGACAGGGCAGCATGTCAGGGAAGGAGGAGATGAAACAAGTCGGGACGGAAACTTAATGGGACTCTTAAGTGCTCCGTCTTCCCCACTAATGAGGGTTCTGCATGTGCGAGGGCGAGAGAAGAAAACACACCGTGCGCTAATAAAGCCCCATGACTTTGCTGACTGGAGGCACTGGCGCTAATGAAGTCACCAGAGAGTTGGGATTCCTCTGGCAGGTCTGACATTGTTCTGTATAACCGTTATTTTAATTCAGTGTGAGGAAACAACAATAAAAACAAAAAAGCCATGCACCGGTGGGACATGCCCGGGTGGCAGCTGATCCCTCCGTTTTGCCCGGCGGCTACAGAGCCTGGGTGGGTGATGGTTTTGGGAATGGGGATGAAATGAGCTCCTCGAGGGACGGGATGCTCAGATCACCCACGGAGAAGCTCAGGTCGCCCCAAAGCTGGGCTACCAGGGAAACCCGAGCCCCATCCCAGAGCAAGAAGATGCCCCGGGGCTGTGCCAGGAGCCCTGGGGTGACGCTGGTGGCAGGAGATCAGGTGCATGGAGAGGAGGGCAGGGACAGACAGATGGACAGACACTTACCACATTTGATTTCAAAGCATTTCATAAATGCCATATGCACACTCAGCGTGGCTGACGGAGAGCCATCCTTGGAGAAAACGCCCAGCAAGGGCCGGTCGATAACCCTGCAGGCTGAAGGTTGTTTTCTGAAAGCAATGGACATATATATATATATATATTTTTTTAAATATACACCCTAAACATATTAATATATTAGTATATTCATATTTAAAATTAATATATTAATAATATCCCTAAGTATACACACACACACATATTAATAATAAGCTCAAGGCCTCAGTCTGGCACCAACAGCAGTGACTCTGGCAGAGATTATTTTTGGAAGCCTCACAAACGTCCACTGGGCCCCCCATTTTTCACTGCAGTATCTTTTATTTGAGCAGAGACGTTAAGGAGGAGCCGCTTTGCCATCCGGGAGCCGCCGGTGCCCGGCTGTCCTCGCTGTCACCTCGGCGGGCAGGGAGGAGCAGACGGATGCCCCTCGGGGTCCTTTGGTGCCTCTTCTTAATTAGAAACCTCGTCTCTGAGTCTTACGTGCCCTTCCACAGGGTTAGTCGGTCTCACCTGCTTAATCCTGGGAGATTTTTTTCTGGTCTCTTTTAAAAAATAACCCAACCACCCCAAACCCTTCAGTCTTCTTTCAATTCTTTTCATTTCACCTCATTTAATTCCTTGCCAGCTTAATGACTTGGTAGTAATGAATAAGATGAAAATTAGGGCTTAATAAGTGTTAAGAAAAGACAGTTTTCTTGCTGATGAAGGGAGCTCGCTGGTGGGAAAGCAGAGCCTGGGGAGAGCACAGAGATAACCCCAAAGCTCTTCCTGACCTTGAGACGGGCATTGCCAACTCCGGGCTCTAACCAGCGACAGTAAGAGGCTGCAGCCGGGACCGGGGACACGCCAGTTCCCGGAGAAGGGTGCTGGAGGGAAGCGGGATGGGATGGACACGAGAAGGGGCTGGCACAGGGGGCTGCTGGAGGGGAGGTGACGGTGCCCAGCTCAGCATCCCAAACTTCCCATCGCTTTCTGGCCAGGGCAGGGGCTGCGCTGGGGGTGCAGCTCTGTGCGGGTGAGCCCGGCGGGCTGGGAAAGCTCAAAGGCTGCGGTGACCTCCATGTTTGGGGAACCCCACAGCCCCCCTGGGGAGGTGGCTTTGGTCTGCAAAGCCCTACAGCTTCTGGTGGGGTGGCACCCGCCGGGTCTGCGGCTGGGGACCTCAGAACCGAGCAAGGCAGCGGTAAACCCAGCGCCAGGGCTGTGGTTGTGGGACCAACACTGCCGTAACGTCACCACGCAAAACGCTGACTCGCCATCGAGTCCGCCTGCAGGGCCAAATTCTTGTCTGGTCACCTCTGTGCTGGCGTTACGCCTGGATCAGCATCTGGCTGCAGGTGGCATCAAACTGGTAGAAACATAATAGTGCGCCCGCTGCTTTGTTTGCTGGGGGGGGTGCCTGCGGGTGTTCCCCCATCGATGCAGCATCGGTCTTCCCTAGGAACAGCCCGGTACCGGTGGATGGGTGGGATGGTGTTTTGCTGACTCAGCCGGAGCGATGAACCTGCTGACTCAGCAGAGGCAGTGCTGGCAGGAGCTGCAGCATAACGCTGGCAGACCTGGAGCAGCCGATGGTTACCGGTACCCGAGCACCGCAGGCACGAGCACGATCGTCGGCGCTGGCTGTGCCGGTGAGGATGCCGGGATATGAAATCAGATCAGCCCTGGCCTCTACCACGAGCGCAGCTAATGACAGGCCAGCCGGCAGCTCACGCTGCATTAGCTGACTCTGGACGTACGCTCTAATTAATGATAATATTGGGACTGACAGGTAGATCAGGGGAAAAAAGGCGCAGAACTAATTGACCTGCCAGAAAACATGTCCAACAAGATTTACCCCCTCCCTGTGCACACCCAGCCCCTCCATAACACAAACACCCCCCTGCCACCCCCCAGCCAAACACGGAGCAAACGCCACCGGCGAGTCCGAGTGCCGGGCGCTGGCACGGCCGCACCGCGGGCAATACTGATGACTTCCTAATGGGCCCTGAGAGCCGTCTCCATCTCTGCTGCCGGCCACGTTATTTGAGCGAGCGGCTCCTCAATCATCTCGTTTGCGGGACCCCCCGGCCGTCCCCTGCTCCCAATCTCTTTTTGGTGCCACCACCGCTTTTTCCTCCCAGAGATTGGTTTGCTCCTTCTGCTCCCAGGCGCTGTCACTTTGGAGATGATGGTCATTTTTAAAGTGTTTGCTCTTGCTCTTTTGATCCTTATTTTACTTCCCTTGGAGTAACTGAGCATGACTGAGTGAGACTACCGGATCTGAGCCCCAGTTACCTCGTCTGGGTGGATCCACAGAGGGCTCTGAGCGCAGCCCAGGTTAATTCGGGGCACGGCTGTTTTGGAAGGAAGGTTTTACCCAAAGTGAAAGCATAAATCCCAACACCTCTAATTAACCCAACAAGCCTGCCGGGTGGCGATGCCGGCAGTTGCGGCTGGGGCTGAGGAATGGGTCCAGCCCTGCCACCATCCTTGCTTCACTTGGCTGAGCGGGGCCGTGCCAAGAGCTGTGCATCGCCGCGAGGCCACGGAGGAGCGGTTTGGGTTCGGTGTAAGAGCATTTTCCATTAAAGCCACGCGCTGGAGGACTGGGGTGGATGCATATCCGTACACCCACGCTGGGACCATGCGACATTACACACATGCAACTTTAATTCCAGCGTTTCCAGATGCAACGAGACACTGAAACCCAACGACCATGAAGGGTTTGCAGGCAGCAGAGTCAGAGCTGTCCTGCCATCGCCTCCTCCTTTTCCAGGTGCAGAGAAGAGGTTTTGGGTGACACAGGGGGATTTTAATTCCCCTTTGCAAGGAAGAGAGGTTTTCTCGGTGCAGGGACTAGAGGCGGTTAAATGGGTTTTCCCATGTAGGGGTCAGCTGAGCTGCTGAAATCCTTATCCAAGGGTGATGCAGGTGGAAAAAGACCTGCAGGCTGAAGAGGAGGGTGGATGAGGCGCTCAAAGAGATGGGGGCAAACCACTTCAGGCTCAGGAAATTCTGTGAGCCAAACCCAGTTGACACTAAAAAACTATTAGAAGGCTCAAACACAAAATATAAGGGGAGATGAAACACCTTGACCTGTTCCTGCTTGCTCTTGTGCATCTGCTTATGGCTCCTATGAGAGGCAGGAGACCTAAAAACCACTAAAAAGCCACTATTTTGTGGCAGGTACCTCCGGCAAACCCCAGGGGGGATGAGCGTGCGGGAAACCCCGGCCGGGCGAGCCGGTGCAGCTGGAGGCGGCGGTGGGAGCTGCACTGGGCTGGGCTGTGCTGGTGGGCGCCCGCTGCCGGCGCCCGGGCTGGGTGATGAGGGGGTGGGTGCATCTATTTCGAGGGGAGTGCGTCGTGCTGGGAAAATAACTGAATTAGATGGGGAAATTTATTCCTGCTGGCACTGTGTACTATAGATCCATAAATAATCAGCCCTTAAAAGCAATTGCCTCAACTAAATCAGAGAGGCACATAAACATCCCAAAGCTGCATGACTAATAAGGGGAAATTATGCTGTAGAAGAGGCTTCGCTACTCGCCTTCATGCCCGTGCGGCAGAGCCCATCCAAACGCGACGGCGCAGACAGCGATGTGTGCGAAAGCTCCCCAAAGCTTCGGGCTGGCGATGGTGCTCCCGCGGCGGGGAGGGCTGGGAGCAAATCCCGACGGTCCCTTTTCACCAGCTGTGGAGGAAACAGGAGGGAAGGGGAAAGCAAATGCTGCTCTTCTTGCAGGAAAAAGGCAACGGCCAAGGAGGGGATGTGGGATCTGTCCCACCGACGTACGTCCCCTGGGTGCTGCAGCCTCGTGCTCCTCCCACGCATGAGGCTCTGCCAGACCAGCAGCAGCAGAGAAACCCCTGGAAACCTCTTCCCTTTCTAGTGTCCCTTTGGAGAAAGCTCTGCTTGGACAGTGCCGGAATTGTTTTCCCAGTGTCCTGAGAGAGACGATGTGTCCCACAGCGCAGAAAGGGATCTGCACATGGGACATATCCTGCGAGGAAGGTGCTGCGGCTGCTGCCGGGAGAGACATGGGAATCACCGGGGCGGACGCGAGGGTGCGCGTGGGCATGCACGAAATGCCAGGTCTGCGAGACCTCGTCGACGGCACAAAGCCGAGCAGGGAGGAGTTTTCCCCCTCCCCTGGGGTCTGGGTGCTGCAGCATCCCCATCCCCTCCACCTGCACCAGACCCTGCGTGCCTCGACCCGTCGCTGCCAGCAAGCTTTCATTCATTACCGACCAGAGAGCAGCACTTGAATTCAAAAGGATGCTCCAATCCCCAAACCCTCTTTTCAATTTTTTTTTAATAATTTTTTTTTTATTATAAGACTTATAAGTGTCCTCCAAGTCTGGTCCTGCTGTGGCAAGCAGCTTCAAAGAGCCCCTCCACATTAAAATCGGACGCTGCTCCCGCACAGCCCAGGATCAGAAACACCTGCAGTGGGGATCGATCGCCTGATTAGAAGGGGAATTGATTGCCCCAACCTCATTAGCATATCGTTAGTGCTGACCCCATGGCTGGCCCCACTCGAGCGGGCCGTGACCTGGATGGATTAGAAAACGCAGTGTGCAGAGGAGGGATGGGAAATCAGTAAAGAGGAGATGGGGAGGCGAAAACCCCGGTCAATAACATCCACCTCCTTACCCCGCCGAGGCTTCGAGCGCTTGACACCCATCGGCCCCGGGAGCATCGCAGGCGGATGCAGCTCCTGGGACGGGGTCCCTTGCCCATAGTGGTCCCCAAGCAGAGCATCCCTCCTGGGGACCGTGGAGGGTTTCTTCGGGAGCTCCAGCCCTTTTGAACGTTGACTAACAGGTTTTTTTTTAGTGCTGTGAGTCAGTAGCCCCATATAGGATTTCCATCTGTGCTGTGCGAGGCCTCGCCAGACTGTTTTTTAGGCCTCCATCCAAATAAAGCTGAAGAACTAGTTGGGTTTGATTTGTTGTGGTTTGGTTTTTTTTCTTTATAAGTTTTGCACACAAAAGAAGGGGAGAGGAGCCCGTGCTGTTCCCGAGGCCCCAGCAAGCCCAAATCTCCCCAGGATCCACCTTGTGAATGACTTACCCAAGGTCAGGAGGCAACCTGCAGCAAAGAGCCTGGTCCAGCCTGGTACCAAACGGGCAGCAAGTCGCACCGAGGGGATGGAGACCCCCCAGTGCCTGGCTTTGCAGAATAATCTGGGTTTGTCCTGTAGACCTGGGCTGCGGCACGTCGCAGCTCTTCTATCTGCATCCGAAGGGACACGGAAAGTATTTCAGTTTGATCAAAGGACCAAGGATAAGCCTCTGGGAATGGGTGGAAGGAGCAGCTTCATCCAGAGACCTGGGATAGCTGCTGCCCAATGCCCCAGGGTGACGTTCACCCCGAGCCAAGCTCCAGCCCCATCCCTGGAAGCCGCTCGGTGCCTTCTGGGACTTTCAGGCTCTCCTCTGGATCGATTTGCAGAGGAATCCCTGTGCATCCTCTGCTTTCAGGTGGAGAAGCAATCTCCAGCCCCGGGGAGGGCAGGAGCACTAGAAATGAAATCAAACATGCGACACCAGCCCTGATATTTGAGTGCAAGCTAATGAAATCCTGGCGTTGGACAGGAGCAGAGCGGGCGTTTTTCCAAGGCCCCGTTAAACACCCAGCGCCGTTCAGGAGGAGTCAGTGCCAGCAGCCAGCCCGAGGGTCCCAGCCAGGCTGGGAGCCCCAGAGAGGTCATGGCCACATGTGCAAGAGCGGGATTGTCCGGAAAGTCTGTTCTCAGACATCCTTTGAGCACCCAGGATCAGTTCTCTCCTATCTTTTTGTTTTAAAAACCTGATGTGCAATGAGAGTTACGAGAAGCCAGGATGCTCAAGGAGCCACGTGTGCAGCACGGGTGACCTTGTGCGGGGCAGTTGTCCCCAGGAGGTGACATTCGGGCATGGAGACCCAGTGCCCATCCCGGGTGACCACACCAGGGACCAGCAGGAGCTGGAAAATGCCGGGAGCACGTGGGGTGCCCCGCAGTCCCCTGCCCTTGCTGTGCTGGGGGATGTGGGGATCCCACCTTCACCGCCGTGCCTACCCCGTCCGTAGGATGGAGGTGCCTGTGTCTGACTGAGAGCAGCGCTGTGGGTGTTGTTGAGGTTTATGATGCGTTTTCAAAGTAAAAGGTGCTAACAGCAAATAAATTCTGGTTTCCCAAATAATCAGCACAGATTTTGCAAAAAAGGGGTTTCCTTGCTTCCTCGCTGCTGTTTGCGACGTTCCTGCGGTGAAGCTGCCGGCTCCAGCCTTGGATGCAGTGGTATTCCCACATGGGATGAAGTCCTCCACGCTGATGCTGTCCATCAGCTCTCATTACGGTTCGTTTTCTACTTTGGGTGAATTACTGCGGGAGACTCCTTGCCAGCAGTCCGTGTTCAGCCCTTTGCCGGATACTCTTAACACAGCAAATTAATTAGCAGTGAAGTGATAACTACCCGTGAATCTCATAACCGTAATTGCACCGCAGTACTCCAGCGAGGAGCATTTGATCTCCTATTGATTAATGAAACACGTTTCCCCCTTTCACAAGATGTCTTGTTTCCCACTGGCTTTCAAGCCACCATTTTTGAAGAGGAATAACTTGACCGAGGAATCGCAGCCGCCTGCGGGACGGATGCAGCAGCCGATGGTCATCACCCCGACGCTTGCAGCAGTAGCGGGGGGAGAAGAGCACACCCAGGGACCGCACGCATCCCGCAGCATCTCTCAGCTCCCAGGAAACGTGGGACAGAGCCCCGATCCCTCCCATTTTTTGGCTCTGGAGCCCCGAGGAGGCATATCCGAGGCAGGTTGGTCACACAGCTGGCGTGGAGGTAGCACGGAGCGATGCCGCGCAGATCCCATGGATACGGCTCCGAGACAAAGTGCTCGCTCCGTCCCCTCTGCAGCGGGACAGAGAGGGCAGCTGCTCTGCTCTTCACCTGATTGGCAGGGACCGTGTTTCAAGCAGCTTTTTTTCCAAGAAAAAAACCTTCCTGAGCTTTCCTCGTGTTTTTCCAACTCCAAGAATGGCGAGTGCCCCCGCTCCCCTCCAGCTCCGGAGGAGCCTCGTCCCACTGGGCACCAGGCTCCACCGCCCCCGAGATGGAAACGAGTAAGCAGGATTCATCTGAATTACAGTGACCCTTCCAACCCCAACGCTTTACAGGAATGATTACACATTATTTCATGAATAAGTAATGTCTCGCCGCAGATTTCCACCTGTTCTGAGCGTCTCCCTGTGATCTCTGTGGCTTTCAGAAAGGGAGTTGGAAACAGAAATCTATTTTGCAGGCAGCAGAGATGTTTGAAGCCTCCTTCATCCCGCGTTTCAAGTGTTTATCTTCTTCTCTCGGCGCAGCTGTGCCTCCTTCGTGGCAGGCGGGTGTGACTGAGCAGATCAAGCTCTTGAAGTAAAGTTTTCGCTGCTGCAGGTCCATCTCCTGGTCCAAAGGAAAAGTTGTCGTGAACATCATTAAGCCACCAAAGAGAGAAACAAAAACCCTGCTAAACTGGGTTGGCAGCTGGATCCCAGAGACTGACTAATTTATTAGCTGATTAACCATCCCCGTGTCCAACACAGGCGGCTTCTGTGTCTCTTCGCTCACCCACGAGGGGAACCCGGGGTCTGCGGGAAGGTGCCGGGCTGGCAGATGCCCTCGCCACGCTGCGGAGGGGAAGGCAGAAAAGCCCTCGTGTGCTCGGCATGATGGAGATAACTTACTGTTGTTTAAATATCTTCCTTTCCTATGCAACAGGCCAAGAATTAAATAGCGAATATTGCTTTACTGTCCCCTATCTCCTCCACTCACCCGGTAAAAGGCAGGGTTATAAAAACTGCCATGGTCTTCAGGGAAAAAAAAAAAGAAAAAGGCACCAAAAATTCCCCCCCAAGCTTCCTCTTTCCCTCCCTTGTCAAAATAAGCAAATGAAAAAAAAATACTGAAAATGTTTTGCCATGAAACCTAACGTCTCACATTCTTTAGATGTTCCCCCTCTTTACGAAAATAGTGTTGGCCAAATTTAGTTATTTTAACATCATTTCAAAACAAAGAGTCAAGATACTCCTTTTTTTAAGTATTATGAAGAAATATTTTGACATAAAACCCAACCCTCCATTCATCAACTGCTCGTCTAATTCAGCACAGGTTCATGAATAATTTCCATCAGCCTGAAACCGCTCATCGCTGATGACACTTAGCGCAAAGTGCCCGTATCGATGTGGGCATCTTCTCCCCTCTCAGGAGACGCAGCACCGAGATGCCCATCAGCTCCTGGGAGCTGAGGACCCGCAGGACTTGCTGGGAAAAGTGACCCCAAAGTCCCCGCGAGTCTTCTCCTGGGTCCAACGTAGAGCAGACTTCATCCCGTCTTCTTGCTCTACAGCAAATGAAAACCGGGATGAGTGAGGCGAAGTGGTGCAAAACCTACCAACGCACCTTCCTCCCTGCAACACGGGAACGTCCCGATAAACATTTTGCACCAGATTTGCTGTTCTGGCAAACAAGAGCTCTTTGGAACAGCAAAGAAAATCCCACCCTGGAGCAAAAGCCATGAAAGAGGGGCCCGTGGGATCTCTAAGGGTCCGGCCCCAACCCCAGCCCCTTCCCCGTCCCTGCACACCTGGAGAAGACCCCGGCCGCACTGAGCACGAGGGGCTGCGATGGACACGTCTCCGCTCTCAGCTCTTCTCTCTCCACGGGGCTGCAGAAGCCCCCAGCTCAGCCTCACCCAGCTGCAAACCCCGCTCCCCAGAAAGGGGCTTTCTGGGCTCAGACAGCAGCTTTCGGGGGTGATCCGGGGGGGGTGGAAAGGCAAAAAGCTCCCGTCTCGCCTCCCTCCTCCTCTCCACGGCAGGCTGATGGCAGCATCGGCGCACGCTGCCCTCATGGGCTTTCCGACAGCTTCACACGTACCTCACCAGTGCAGGGGCTGCCTCTCATTCTCTTTTCCCTAAATAAACTTCTCTACAGCAAAGATTTTTCTGCACTGATTTGTATTAGCATTAGCTGGTCCCCCCCAGATTCGGCTGCGGCTGCAGGATGCCTCCCTGCACCGCCTGCCTCTGCCGCGAACCCGGCTGTAAACCGACACAGGAATCTGAGTCTGCAACTTCTGTCTGACTTGCAACTGAATATTTTTACCATTAATTTTTCCTTATGAAATGTTTTGAACCCTGTTTTCCCTTCCTGGGATCTCCTGGAGTCAGCACGTGGGTGTTCAGTGCAGTTTTACAGCATCCAGCTTCGCAGCGAGCGTTCATCAGTGGGGTTAAGCTGGAAGCTCTTCTCCTTACGACGTTCGCAGCTTTGCACGGTTGACGTTAAGCCGTTGGTAAAGATCTAGCCAGGGGTCCCAGCTAACAAATGCTACCAGATAACCTGAGAAACATTAAATGCTGGTTAAAGCACCTGTATGTTGTCACAGGGGTTTAGCCCAGGGGCTGGGGGCAGTTTTTATAGTCCGGGCTGACCCTTTGAGCAGCAGGACAGATGCTCCCAGGGGCTTTGCAGTCCAGCTTTTCTAGCAACACCCCTGTACCCGTGCCCAAACACCACCAAGGAAAGGTCCTCAGCCCCCACTGAGCCTCCCCCGGTGTTTTTTGCCAACAGCCCCAACCATCCCCTCTCCCAGCCGCGCCGCCGCGCACAGAGCTGCTCCGACCCTCCTTTTCCAAGGGGATCCGAGCGCTGCCCGTGGGGAGCAGACGGCAGCGGAGAAGCTGTGCTGCAGCCTCAGTTCCCAGGATGGTGAGACAGAAACCGAGGTGTTATTCAAACCCCCTTGAACTTCAGGGCTTGGAGTGGCGCGGGCGTTGCAGATGCCGGCGGTCAGAGGTGGATCTGAGGTGCTCCCCAGGCGCACGTGAGCAGGGGATGCCCTTGGGAAGCATCTCCCTTCAGGCAGAGGTTAGAGTTTCACCCAGCGCTGAGACATCAGACCGTGCCCTGGCACGGCACAGCTTAGCTGGTGCAGCCATCCACCCGCGGTGGGCTGCTGCCTCTGCCACAGCCACCTGCTGAGAGCCAGAGGAACAAAACAGGCCTGTGTGGGGAAAAAAAAAATTAAAAAAAAAATATAAAGAAGAGGAAAAAGAAAAAGGGGATTAGAAATTATAAACGGCAACAGACAACAACAACAACAAAAATATACAGCTTTCTCCTCAAACTGTTCTTTTAGTCCCAACAGCATCTGCTGCGCAGAGCTCGCGTCTCAAAATTCACAGCTGCTCAAAAAAACCCAAAAAGCTCATGAATTATTTATCCCCGCTCAGATCAATCCTTCAGCGTGCTGTCAGTGAGGAATCAAAGCCCCAACAAGGCAGGCAGGGGAGGAAGCGGCTTCCAACCCCCCCCCGAGCAGCCGGCGGGTCCGTCGGCTCACGTGCCGCACCTCGCCTGCTTCCCTCCCCGTCCCCAATCCCTGTCCCCATCCCTGTCCCCATCCCCAATCCCTGTCCCCATCCCTGTCCCCATCCCCATCCCTGTCCCCGTGCGGCCACGGTGCCCACGCCGGCAGGAGCCCAGCACACACGCCCCGTTTCTAAGCTCCTTCCAAGACCCTGCGTGTTAATAATTGATGGCAAAAGCTTATTTTAAGGCACGTAAGTCACCTTGGTCCCGGGGAGGCTTCTCTCCCTCACCCCCAAATCCAGCCTATTTCCACCAGCCCCGCACTAATTGAGGACGCTTTATTCCCGACTCTGCCTTACCCACGGTGACTCCATCTCCTGCCTGCAGCCTCTGAAACTCTTAAAATCCTGTACCTCTCGCTGCAGCCAGCACCTGCCTCCTCGCCGTCTCTTTTCCCCTGCAAAGCGACAGGGAAGTTAAAAAAGAGCAATTGCAGCAGCCGAGGGAAGGAACCGGCCCCGACCCCGTCCCCACCGTCCTCTGTCTCTTCAGGGCTCGGCAGGTGTCTTTCACGGAGCTGCAGATGTGGAGGAGAGCAGAGGAGAGGGGCACGCAGGGACTGGAAAAATACTGCTTGTCCCCCCTGTCTGGTATGGAACGGGGCTGAGGGTGGGATGGAAAGAGAGGAAATGTTTCCGCTTATTTTTCTCTTTGCTTTTCAGAGGAAAAAATCCAGCCTTGCAAAGAGAGATGGGCAACCTCCCTGCACGCAGCGATGCTCCAGGCTTTGAATCGCGACCGGGAGAGCTTCCAGGCTCTTCCCTCGTCACACCAGCGAGGTCGGCTCTCGCACGAGGGGTTGCACGAGGCCGGCTCTCGCACGAGGGGTTGCACGGGGAGCGGTGCAAGGCGATGCTGGTGCCAGGGCAGTGCGGACAGGACGGCAGAGCCGCTCGCCAACCCGCAGCTCAGCGCGCCGCAGCAAAGCACCCCGACGTGTTAACTCAGTACCTTGTCTGGTTACTTTGGAGATAGGTTAGAGGAAAGCATCCCTCCCTGCCATCGTTTCTGAATTTCAGGACATTTTACTTCTTTACTGACAGCAGCAAAGAGCCCAGCACTATATCCGCTCCCAGAACAGCTCTCTTTCCCACAAGCTCCCCAAACCAGCCCTAATTCACTTGAAGGCACCCAAAACCCTGCCCCATTCCCTGGGTGAAGACCTCTCCTCCTGAAAGAGCTGATTTTGGTCTGTCTTTCCCACCCTGAGCCTTGTGCTGTCAGAGCTCTGGTTTCAACCTCCTTCCTACAGCATCTCTCCTCCTAGAGCATCTCCGTTTTCCCGGGCAGATGCAACGCTGCTTAATTAGTCCCTGCAAAGCCCTGGGTCCGTTGTTAACCACCCTTCTGCTCTCAGTCCGGAGTGTAATTTGCGATGCTGCTGCAGCTCTGCTTCTGCAAAGCCCAACCACGGCTCGGCAGTCAGAGAGAAACACAAAAGCATGCGCGGGAGCCGGCTGCACCCAGACCCCGTCCCTTGCCGTGCCCGGGGTCCCGCACGAATTTGCCTTTGCGCAAGCCCTCCGGCAGGCAACTCGCTGCCAAAAACCCGGAGAAACTGCATTTCCCGCTGCCTTAACCTGCCCGTACCCTGCCGAGCGCGGGGCTCAGCTCTTCTACCAGATGCTGCCTCGGCTCCCCCCGCTCCAGGCTGTCCCCAGCCAACACCCCCGCGATGCTCCGGGAGAGCATCCAGCGCAGCCCTGAATTCCCACAGCACCTTCCCTGGTGCAAAGCCATTTATCACCGCGTACAAACAGCTCGCTCGCTAAAGGCCACGCCATGACAAAATGCCGATAGGTGTATTTACATTCAATATGTCCCGTTAATCTGGCCTTCAGAAAGCGTCTGCTGAATCTGTCCTTTCGTTCCTGGGCATCACCTCTTTAATCAGTCTCTCGTTACTGATCACAGATTGATTTCAGTTCTAGTAGCCAATAGGTTTTCCTTTTAATTTCCAGCATCACGTTTAATTAAAGCAAGGTGGGTCTGACCCCATCAAATCATATCAAAGTCTGTCTAAGCCCCAGGTGAGTGAAAACACCAGCATAAATTATTGATCAATCTTTGTTCAGATTAATCTATCACTGCCTTTCCCTGGGCAGTGCGAGGACAGAACTCGCAAGATGTTTGGCTCGTGGCAGCTTTTTTGCGGCTGCTCAGGACACCGTGGCGTCTCCAGCCAGGGAGGCACGGCGAAAACCTGCTCCCCGAGAGCATCGCGTCCCTCAGCCCCTTCTCCCAACAAATCCCAGCCCTGGGGCAGAGTGGGTGCAGGCTTCACCCTGGGAGATGTTGCTAAACTAGAGTTTGTCAGCCTCTGGGAGAAGGATGCAAAGTACAGTGAGAAGTGGGATTAAAAAAAATAATCTCTGTTTCTGTACAAAGCCCAGACTAAAGGCCCTTGGGCTGGAAGAACAAGTGGTTTTCCCCCGTCCGGGAGGCCCTGGAGCTGAAGGGTCAGCACGAGCGATACTCGGGGCAGGGAGACCCTTCTCCCCTGCCCGGCCACCGCCACAGATTTCCAAGTGCTCAGTGGAAACTACCACAAAGCTTGTACCTGGAGGCGGTTTTACGTCAGTGTGCAGAGAAGATGAGGACCGACAAGAGGTGGCTGTGATGGGGAGAGAAAACTGAGCAGAAGGACATAAAGGCAGGTGCCCGCCGCCGCTCAGCCAGCCGGTGCCGGTGAGGTTTGCCCCGGGTGAGCACCGCCGGCACCAGCCCCCAGCTGGGAGGATTTTCTGCCCCTCCTGGGCTGGGCGATAGCCTGAGCTCAGAAATGATCCTGAAATGCTAAAAACCCTAAAGCAGAGCCTCATAGCACCCGAGAGGTCCTCTGTGGCTCTGCCGGAGCTGGCTCCTCCGGCACTGCAGCAACCCAAACCTGGAGAGCAAACACGCCTTTCGGATTATGAATAAAGATCGAGCCGAGGCATCCCGCCCGCTCCCGCCAGCAGCCGGCTCTCCTGCCTGAATACTAATTGCTAGTCTAAGCTGAGACCACTTAAATGCAGCTTTGGAGCCAGGGTCTGGAAGAGGCCATGGTGTATTTGCACCATTTGGGGGAAAAACAGGTGGTTTTGCTGGATCCAGAAAACTTCTGTTCTCGGAGTAAACTTTGGATGCTGCCAAAACCTGAGAGGGCTGAAGGGCTGGATAGAAATAGCTGGAGACTGGAGAGGGATTGCCAACAGCATCAGATCAGCTTGTGAGTCAGCAGCATTAGCTCTCACCTGAACAAGCAATCTGCAAATTGTGCAAATCTGCTTTTCACAGTTCACCTCACCTGCTAAATGGCCTCAGATTTACAGCTTGGGCATTCACGCTCAAAAACGACTGAGTTAATGAAGAAGCAGAAGAGGGGGGGGGAATGTGGTGCTGTTAAAACAAACACACAGGAGTTTGGGTTGCATTTGAGGAGATGGCTGCAGCCGTCCCGCGCGAGGTTTTGTGCCACTCGATGCTCAGCTGAGCTCGTTTTGCAATTACATCCCCAGAAACACCTGAGACCGGTTCCTGAGCCGGGCATCCCTTTTGCTTCCCTATTTTTCCACCTGCTTGCTGCAGCTGCAGCCCCTGTCTGAAGCCCTCGCCGTGCGGGGGGATTCTTTGATCAGGTAAAGATTTCCAATCCTTCTGGATTAAAACCCTCCCATCATCAAACGCAAACCGGACAAGGGGATCAGTCTGTGCAAGGAGAAGATGAAAGGGGCTGTGTTTCCCCTCCCTTTGTAAAGTGGCGAGATCAATACTACGTTTCCACTGGGATAAAAGAGCCAACTCGGCTGTGGGGGGAATTGCCTGGGAAGGAGGAGGCAGGAGAATGAATCGGTAGAAAGAGCCACCCCAGGGTTTACCTTTAAAGTATTTTTAGCACCGAGCTTGGGAGAAAAAGCTGCAACCGAATAGTTCAGAGCAGGACAAGTAGAGGACATCTGCGTCTCGTGGAGTTACCTTTCTGCAAAGGTCCTCAAAGCAGAGCTGGGAACGAAGAGAGAATGTCACGGCGAGTTCGGCTGCTTCTTGCGCTGAGCTTCTTGAAAGTGCGTGAAAGGAGGATGGTGGCTTTAAAGCGTCTCTTGGGGTCTCACCCCTTGGCTCTTAGATCTTTAAAAGAAAATCTACCAGCTCTTCCCGCAGGGCCGTATGTGGGAAGGTACCTGTTAGTCCCGTGTGTTTGAAATCTCGGTGTTCAGAAGCCATTGGGTGATGCGCTTGATAATCTTCAGCATTTCACGGAGCTGTGCCACCATTTGGCCCCTTCAGTGCCATCCTGGCCCCGAGGCTGAACCACCATCTCTCTGAGCAAAACACCAGTGCCCACGCTTTGCTGCGGGCCAGCTTTAACGCCGATCTACGCACCAGGAGCTTTTCCACAGGCACAAGCAGTCAGCCACCTTTTCCCACAGAAACTGGGAACGTCAATCCCATTACAATCCTTAATTTAAACGGTGTTTGCTCTCTTTCCAGATAATGTCATCTTAATGTTCTCCAACTGGCTACTATTAATCTTGTACCGCAGACAGACAGATCATTATGAATGGGGGGAGCGGGGGGATCTGTAGCACAGATTGATCAAGCGTGTTACAAAAAAGTGATGTGATTTATGTCTGTATTATGCCACATATTAGGATATTTCTATAAGCTGGCCCCTGAGCAAATACGAGTATGTGCCCCCCCACACAATAGCATTGTTTCTTTAACTAGCTGTGTAAACACAATATGGAGACATTTAATGGGGTATAATTAAATCCTGGTGGGAGAAACACCTTCCTACAAACAGCGGTTGGAAAAGAGGTCAGTCCAGTGCATCTCTAGCCTGTACTGAGGACCTGACACGTCCCCTGCCCCAGCGCTGCGCATGGGGCGACGCGAGGATTGTCGGGTCTTCTCCCTCTTCTTCCTTTTTCTCCCCCAGCAATTCCAGGCGCCATCCCTTCTTCCCGTGCAATGCAACTGTGAGATGAGCATCAAACAGTTCATCCCTTCTCATCCAGCAGCCCTAATCCCAGACACCGCGGACATCCCTCCAGCATCCCTACACCCTGCACCGGCCCGCAGGTCCCAGGCACCCGCACCTTCTGCTGAGCCTCGCTCCTCCAGCACGTCCCACACTCGGACAGAGACCGTAGAGGACACCCTTGGAGATGTTATTAAGCCAACGGTGAGATCCGGGCTCTTTGCCCGGACCCGTCTCCGACCTCTTACGGCTTCAGGGGTTCACAGAGGCCGACCCACGAGCTACCTCTATTTTATTCAGCCTGATAAAGCATCTCCTCTTATGCTAGAGCATCACCTCATGAAGTTTAACAGCTGCTGCATTCCCTCCCAGAGATCGTTGCATTGCTGCACCCTGGGACCAGTCCAAGATCTATTGAAGCCAGTGGAAAACTCCCATTGACATCAATCAATCCGAGATTAAAAATGGTTTGTAAAGCCTGCGATACCTCAGGGATGAAAGATAAAAATATAACTATTTTCAAAATTTACATTTTAAAGAAACTCGGCTTTCCATGGCCAATAAAAAACCAGCATTGCCTGTTGTAATGAAAGTCAGGGAATTGCTCTCATCCTACAGACACCGAGCACAGGGGGAAAGCTGCTGAAATCTAAGCACAAACTTGGAGGACAGAGTGGAGCCCGTGTGCCAAACCCCACTTCTGAACTCACATCGAAGAGTGGTACAAGCCAGGAGACTCTTCAGCACTGATGGCCTTTGAGTGCAATAAGAAAGAATAGCAAATAAACCCTGCTTTTTGCAGCAACCTCGAAATAATGGAGGAAGAGGACAAAATGCCAGGTATCCAAATGTGTAAGTTATTTCTTTGGAATAGGAGCCTAAAAAGGAACAGCTTTATCTAAGGCTGGTAAAACAACAGAATTAAAATAGCATTAAAGTAGACCAAGAACATGTTACTCTGTGCTAACAGCCTTGCAAGAGAAAGTTTTGGTTGGCAGCACCAATTTAAAATGCAGCTTACAAATCAGTGACTGAGACGTGGGGTTTTTTGTTTCTGTTTTTAGGGTTTTTTTTATTTAATTACTTTGCCTTCTGAATGCCCTTTAAAAGCTTTACTTTTTCCGTGCTGCATCTCAACCAAGCAGTTTTCACACAGTGCTTGTGCAGAGCTCTGATGGCACTATACTTCGGAAAAATAAAGTAAATCCACTTTTAATCTCAAGGGCTGAAGGTGTTACTTTTTGTTTATATCACCACTATTTAATGATAAATATTTTCAGCGCTTCTGATAACCTGGGTGAGGGCATATCGATTTCTCTACCTTGTGCTATAAGGTGGCTTCTATTAAAAAAGAGATAACTCAGCTCTTTTCTAGTTTGGAGCCTGCTAGGAAAAGGCCCGTGTTTGACTGCTTTTTGAGTGGTGATGAACCACTCCCCTTCCCCCATCCCCAAGAAAACCCTTTAAAAATGTTCTTAGAAGAAAAATAAATACTAAGCTTTCTGCTGAATTTTGTAACAGCCCACTAACAGTAAAACAACGAAAAAAATTAACAGCAGCAAACAAATTGGTTTAGAAACTGAGATGTCAAACGTGGGACTATACCCAAGGATTAGAGCTAAATTTGTGAAGAAAATGTAGTTTTAAAGCCTCTTGAGCAAGTGTGGGAATTTCTTTCTTGCAGAGGGCAGTATCCCCTGCACACTTGCAAATTCTACTGGTATCAGCCGCAACGGTATCGGAGAGCTCACCTCTAATTTCCCAGTGCAATTAACACAGCTGTCTGCAGAGTTTGAGCAGGACTTTTCTTCCTTACTGATCACCCACCACTCCTTTAAAGATGAAAAAATGTCATATCGCAGTAATTTTAAATGTTTCATAGCACAGCTTCTCCACCCTCTTACATCAGCAATTTGCAGTTTTAATTTCATGGATGTCTGTAATTATGAGTATAGCAAGGTGCGCAGTAAAACCAAAAAGAAAATCTTAAGAGCTTAGCAGCATTATTTTTTGGCATGTTTTGTTAAATACACTCAGTTTAATTTCCTCCTGTTTTTCAGTAGGAGAAAAATATTTAATACAAAGAATCTAATTTGACTGTAATCTTCCATGGCTGTGGCCTCAAAACCATGTGCAGTGGTGGAAATTGAATTGAGTGGGAGGGTAAGATCACGAGCACATCGTCCATCAGCATCAATCACTCCCCTCCAGCGTTACGGAGGGGGAATTGTCATCCAAAACTCAGAGGTGAGTTCACAGGGTGCCGTAGCAGAATAGACCTTTACGTGAAGGACCAGTATGGTTTCTCTCCCTCCCCTTAGCTGGGGGCATATCTGAGTCAGAAAAGCAGGTCTGGGGAAATTTAGGAAGAAGGGTTGTGGAAGCGCATGAGCATTTCATCAGAACAGGGTCATCTCTTGGCTCAGGAGGAATTCAGCATGAGAGCAGGATTTGTACAAGAGCTGGCTAAAAACTCAGAGAAAGAGAACAAAATGTAATTAAGCCTTCTCTTAAGGTCCTGTTTTAGCGGTTCTTGCTCAAATCCAGCATTTTGGGACCTCGCCTGCCTCCGGCTCACCCTGACCCCAGGGGCTGGACAGGCTCTTTCACCCCCCGTCCCGGACCAGCTTTATTCCCTCCGGCGGGATGCAGACAACAACCAGCCCCTCAGCTGAGGTTCCCTGATTTGCCATTCTCATCTGACATTTCGCTTTCCTTCAGGTCCCCCGGCAGGTTCCAGCCTCTTCAGCTCTAAGAACGGACGACCGGCTGACTTTTTCATCTAGCAGAAAATGAACGGTGTCCGCAGGTCACCTCTCCCTGTAGCTGCTCTACAGATTGTTCTGAACCAAGGGGAAGCCACAGCCCCATTGTGAGCCCCGGCTGATGGGACTTCAGCGCCTTTTAAAAAAAAAAAAAAAAAAAAAAAAAGCTCCTGCTTTCTTTGCAGCATTTTAAAGATGGATCGTCAAGAGTAGTGAGGCTATAAGGAAAGAAAAAGGGCTAAAAATACCTTAATAAAACCAAAATGCATGCAGGAAGTGCAGATGGCGAGAGACAAGGGCATGGCAGCGCTGCACAAGCACAGGCTGCTTCTCCCCGCTATCAATTTTATTTTTATACCAAGGCTACGGTGAAGTTTCCTGCTAATAACTCTTCACCTGCAGATGCCGAATGAGCAGCTTGTTGTGAAAACTCAATAGCTGAACTGTTGGTACCTCGGGTTAATTGTAATTGGGTACATAAATCCCAGCCTGCGTTACTGTTTTACGAGTGTAACTCTCAATCGCGTTCTCGATGCAAATATTTGTTCTCATGGATTCAAAATTATCTCACCATTAATATTTTTCACATATTTGTTGTTTTCTGGAAACATTCCTCAGCTGATTTGCAGGAACTTTTTGGAGATGTTGAACAACAACAGACCCGAGCGCGGTGCACACAGGCGTGTTTAAACCCAAAATGACTCGTCTCAGCATCTGAATAATGAAACATCTCCGTCCTTGATCCCAGCCCTCTGGTTTTCAGAGAACTTTTTGATCAGCACAAACCTCTCTATTAGCAACTACAAGGACTCTCATTTTAAATTAGCCTCCCTATTAACATAAAAAAGTAAATAAAATGAGAAATGCTCAGCTGTCCCTGGGTTCTCACAATTCAATGTACAATAAAAGACCTTTCACATTCCTATGCCATACTTCACTTTTTTTAATCCCCTTTCATTTTTATGACACAAACCTGGTAATCAGGTATTAGTGCCACTGTTGAGCTTTACAGAAGATAAAATGCCAGATGATAAAAAAGCCCCTGCTTGTTGCAAAGGCAAACACCCCTGACCTCCCAGAGGATTCGCCACTCTCCTCATGTTAACAAGGAGCACATCTGGAGATGTCTCTTGTTTTGATCACTTGGTTTTAAAAGGGAAGAAAAAAACCAACCTCAAAAATCCTAACAAGTTCATGACACGTACGCGTCTTTATAGGAACTAATTATCTGATATTGAAATCAGAGTCCCTCAAAGCAAGAAGAGGTGACACCAACCCCAATGACTCTGAGCCAGCTTTGTTCTGGGGCTCTTGCTCACAAAACAGCCAACTCCACCCGTACCCCGGCTGCTTCCGACCGATGAATGACCACGGGCAAACCAGCCGACTTCTGATGCAGAGAAACCCAGCCAAAGCCATCACTTCCCCCGCTTACTTGCAGAAAATCTCCTCTTCTGAAGGACACCAGGTGAGTTTAGGAGAACAACAGCCCTGCCTAGCAATGGTGCGTTCGTGATAAACCGGGGGACTTGGAGGCTTCGGCACAGGCTGCGAGGTTCCAACCTGATGAAGGAGCCAGTTCCCACGCGGAGCCAGGGAAGGGAGTCCGGGACACAGATTAAGGTGCAAAACTCACTGATGAAACCTGCATTAAGAGCCAGCTGTGAGGTTGATCTGTCACCCTATCGCATGTATTTGTACTAAATCCATAGCACGGACCTGTACTGAGGTCACAGAGGCTGAGGCGCGGACGGCAATAGAAACATTTGAGGTTTCCACGCCGTGCTGCGTAACAGCAATTGAGTCAGACAACTGAGCCTTCTGCTCAACCGCTTCGCTGTAAGCACGTGGAGCCACATCTCCCACCTCCAGGAGCTCGGCTCTTTGCGTGTATCCGAACAGAGCAAGGAGCGACTGATTCCCAGCTAACTACTCCGAGAGAGACTGGTCACAGGGCGGCTACAGGGGCGTATCGATGCCTGGTCCCAGCACTGCCTTTATGCAGACCCTTCATTAACAGTGGCCTGGGTCCTTTGGAAGGGTTTTGCTCATCTTTGTGATTCACAGATCTGGAGACATCAGAACGAGCAGTCGAGCCAACGCTCAGCATGAGGATCCTCGACACATGCTACAATTCTCTATTGGTGTTCTCACAGCTCAGAGCTACCTGAAGGACCAGCACCTAAGACAGGATTGCAGCATCACTGCACGCTGCAGAGCTCTAAGGCTTCCAGTGAGAGACAAATATCCTGATATTTAAGCTGCATTTTTACCTTGAAAAGCAATTTGCAAACCCACAGAGCGATTCTGACAAGCCTCACTGAAACCACATGTACCGAGTTTGCGAGAAAGATGCTTTTACCCACCTGCCAGCCCTGGGATTCAGGTCAGATGAATCTCCTTTCACTTTATCATCATCATTGCTTAAAAATGCTCTACGGGACAAACCGCGTCTCACGTATCCTTGCAGGGACTCGTATGGTTTTCAGAGCATGCCGACAGCAGTGTGTATGAAACCTGATGAGCGCAGCCTGGTACCCAGAGCCCAAGTGCTGTAGGTATGGCCAGGGGTGCTGTACTGCCGCGGTGGGCTTCCTCTCTTCTCACTAAAATGTAAGGTCATTGGGAGAGACCAAAGAGAAAACGCAAGCACCCTAAGTCTTCTTTAAGCCCTTCTCCAAAAGCTTGCACAGGAACGATTCTAGCTTTGAAACAGAGGACCGTACCTAGCACTTCCCACTCTCTCTTATTACATTTTCTGGGTTAATATTTTAATGTGGATTGCTCTCGGTGGAGCGTAGCAACCAATTAACCCAGGGACTAATTCAAAAAATGTATTTGTTTCCAAGCAGACATTAAAAACTTCATAAGAAGGTAACAAATACACAAGAAAGGGAAGAGAACTAAAAGGCTTTGGTTAGAAAATTAAAGTTGTTTGCCATGGCTTGATGGCTTAATCAGTCGATCAATATTGTTCACAGGGCAGGCAGGGAGGGAGCCATGAGCTGTGATGAAAAATGCATGAGGGGACAAGGGAGACCTGGGAGTAGAAAATTAAAAAGTCAGCCTGTTACATTTGTCCAATATTGGCAGAGAAATTAAAGTGGTTTGGGGAGGGGTGCTGGGCGGGAAGCGGGGAGTCGGCTGCAATACGCACTGCATATCTGCTGCGGGTTCCCTTCACGAGAGAAACTTTCACATTAATTAAGTTGCTTTCTTAGCAAAAAGATGGATTTTGTAACCTTTAGCACTTGCAAGCGCCACAAGCACAGTAGGTGGGGTTTGCACACAGGAGAATAAAACGGGATTTCTTCACATCAGGGATCCAGCAGAAGGCTGCCTGTTCTGATTAGGGTAAGCGACACCAAGATGATGCCAACCAGGGCGAGGCGACGCACTTTTCCTGCACTATTGGGTGAGACTGATGTATCATTGTGCTATAAACAACAATACTGGAACGATGCAGCTCTATAACACACGCAACCTGAGCCACTAAAACAGCACTGTTGTTTCTGCATGTAGATTAGTTTCCTTTTCTCTCTCTCTGTTAATAACAATTTGGCTGCTACTGATTCTGTAGTTGTGCTTGCCTTGCAGAAATAACTATCAGGAGAAATGCAGTTCTAGAAGATGTTTTAGAAAAGGTGAGAGCCAACCACTCTTCAGGGATCACAGTCCTTGCTGTTTGCCTTGAAGATCTGAGCGGTTTAAAAACCTGCAACAAACTCTAACGATAAAAACAGTAAGGTTGCTCATCCTGCAATTAAACTGCTTTTTGCCACCCATCCCCTTTAACTAACAGTGGAAAAGAAAAATAATAAAGTCCAGTATCCAAGCTACAAAGCTGAGGAAGAACACCAACATGCTGTATTGTGAGAATGGCTTTTTAGTTACAATCTCCCAGTTTCTACTCCTCGCGCATTCAAAACTCAGAGCGAGCCTCTGCTTGCCTTGGAAATCCATATCTCGGCGATAATCGGGCACTGGCCACCCAGCATTCAGACTCCAGGACAATAAGCAGAGATGAGCACATACTGCATCCGAACTGCTGAAATTCATAAGCTTTAGAAGCATTCAGACAGTTGAATTCCACTCCCCAAAATGGAAATATTCCAACCTGTCACAGTTAAATGCTTGCAGGGATAAAAATCACTGTTTCTCCCTAGAAAGAGAGAAGATTCCCTCCTACTGCAGTTTTCTGGGGGAAGGAACGTGACAAACAGGTTTGCGTTGCACTTCTCTAAGACAATTATTTTTGTACTGAGGTACCTACAGTGAATTTTATGATTCTCCATCAGGCTTGCCAATTACAGGTTTAAAATTTCAGGCTCAATTAACACACAGACCGGCTGATGCTGTTTTCTGCTACTAATTATCTCCAAGTGCCAAGACATGATTCCACTATAGTACTTTTGTGAACTTCAGGATTTGCTTTCTACACCATTATTTAAGTATAAACAGAATGGAGCAGACAGCGGTGCCTAAAGCAGGTTGGATACTATATTATGACCTTTTTATTAACAAAAAAAAATGCTTACACTATCACAAACCCAGGCCTTCTAATTAGTGCAGTAACGGGACGGATAGCAGGGCCGCTTATTTACAAGGCTCGCTCTCACTGTTCTGTCTTGGGTGATCTTTGTAACGAGAAGGCTACTTGGGTCAAATAATAGCATGAAAAGTTTTCAGTGGGTAATTCAACTGCAGCTGGATTTGAAATGGCCATTATCCCACTGCTATGGCCATGTTTCTGTTTGGTGTTTGGGCATAATAATTTAAAAAAAAAGTTGGGAAAAACAAAGAATCAGATCTCACCAACATCCTCAAACAAATACACGCTCATTCTTCATACACAATGTTGTGCCTCCAAAGGAAGTCATAAATGCCTATTTTCTTTCAAGTTCCTCTCTTTTATACAAGCCAGTCTTGCACGGATTTCTATACCTAGAAAGCTGAAATCCCCACACCACATGCTGTCCTCACAGGAAGGAGCTGTTACCTTTGGGAGCTCGGTCTTTTATGTTACCAGCAAACACAGTTAATTTAGTACCACACAAGTACAAGGTGATACTCAAGTTTCTTCATTTTTCAGTCTCCACAGCTATGAAACGGGCTGTTTCATAAATGCTGTAGGTTCAAATTAAATTAAACAATTGTTTTAAAATCTTTGAACACCTTATTTCGATCAACTGCAGAAAAAAGGGTCCCTCCCCCTCCTGCCCTGTTTTTGTGTCCCCCCCATCCCCTTCTTTTTATTAAATGCAATTAACTTCACTCAACATTCCTTACTGAAAACCAAACCAAACTTTGCCACCACCAAAGCCTTCAAGGGGTGTCTTTTCTTTCTGCAACAGAAGCTTTTCACACAGGCAGAAGGAACCTCAAAAATTAGTCTGCAGCACTCTACCTCAATGTCAATTTATTTGAAAATTAACTGAGTGACAAAGCTTCTCCAGGCCTCCCCTTACCAGCTCCCAAAAGCAAGCTTATTACCGAAACCTTTGTGGCTTGTAAAGGAAACAAGGGAGCGCTAGTGGGAATGACAGTATAATTAATCTAATTGGCTATCAGGAGATGACAGATGAAATGTACAGTCCTCAAGAAAATACCAGAGAAGACACTTAAGCCGCTACAGCCCCAGGCCAGTGAGTATTCAGCTGGGACGTGACCAGGGACCTTCCTGGTCTTTGGGTAAAGGAAAAATGGCTGAGGCTTGTAGGAGCTGAATACTCCCATCCATTCCAAGGGCAATGATTACTGGGAGGGATCTTACTCTTCACTGGTATGTTGCATGTAAATGTTAAATTATTTAGGAAACATGCTGTACGTGTCTGTGCTGCAGCAGCTGTGCTTTAGGGCTGAATTATTTTACTACTTTCAGTTCTGAAACATGACAAATTATACGCGCTGTCACTGCTCATCACAAGTTTTCTAACCACTTAATACATGCAGATTTTGCTAACATTTTTCATTACAATTTTAGTAAAGGGAAACATCTGTTTCCCCCCGCCTTAGAAAGTATACTGCATCTTCCAAGCTGCCACATGCCTTTGAAATTCCATGTTTAATCAACACCATAATCTCTTCCACAAAAAACCACCAGTGCTCAGATAAGCAACCTTGCAACAACAACAATCCCCCCTCATACCAGCATGCATGTTTGAACGTTTCCAGTCTTCTAAACAAAAGAGCAGCGTTGAAAAATCCACACCAAACCCAAGGATTTTGTTGATCAAATAATGAAATAAATAGTACAAATTCTGGAATACAAAATTTATTTCAAGCTTATAAAAGTCTTCAACATTGCAAATTCTGTCACAAAACAAACTGTACACAGATATTTTCATTAAGGTTTAGAATAATGATTATTACTGCCAGATCTCCCCAGACATACCATTTCAGCTCAGTAGCATCAAGCGATCACGCACAGCTTCTTACCATCTTCTTCAAAACACACTAGTCTCACAAATGCCTTGCAGACTGATGGCTTTTGAAGAGTCAAATGTATTAGTGCAACCTCACTACTTAGTACAGGATGAAAGGTTCAGAAATGGAACCACCTATTAAACCATCAGCTCTCTTCCAAGCCCGACAGATTGTTCCCTCCTCGTGTTATCAATGGCTGGGCTACTATTGCCTGCAAGTGTCATGAAAAGCTTCAAGTGTTCGGAAATCCCTCCATGTGGGTGGCAGGCCATCCTGCAGAAACTTTCCGCAGCGCTGGCACGGAGCCTGGAACAGCTTTATGTAACTTCTTAACCAGGTCTAAAAGGAAAAGGGAGAGAAATTAAGAAAACTGAATACGGACGTTCCCCTTTGTCATCACTCTTGTCAAACAGCGATAGCAAGGACAGAGAATGTACTTTGGCGAGGCCCCGTGAGGTACACAGTGGTTTTATAAACAGAAACATACCGAAGATTACAAGGTCACTCTATAGCTGAAGTCCCACTTTATTAATCGTCTTTTGCTTTTTTAGTCACTTAAGCAAATTTGTTAATAGAAATTCATGCACTCTGAGCAGGAGGTATTTGCAGCTAGAGAATCATGACGGAAAGCAAGTATTGTAACACTCCTCATATTTTTACTGGAATGTAATTGCTCTTGATGGGTACCTTCTTCAACCAAATATTGGTTTGTCTCTTCCTATGATCATCTATCACACCCCTGCTGCAATCATACTGCAACGGTCTGAACTCTTCATAGCTGAAGATATAAGGACTTTCACAGCAAGCTAACTAACTTCCTCTCTAATGCGATTTTAAGATCAATACTCCTTGGTCATAAAAATACTGTACCATTTTAAATCTGATTACACTGATAAATATATATATATAAAGGCTACTGCTGAACAACACAGAGTAAGTTCAGGTGTTCCTAGGTAAAGTTCCTGCCTCTAAAGTGGATTGTTCCCATCATCATACATAGCAATGGGCATTACATAACTCAATTCCCAACTCAAGGAGATACGCAACTAAAGAACACCTAGACCAGCAGATTTATACTGTGAAGGATGCACATGAATCTTGTCATTTAAAGTTCTATTGAATTACATCGATAAGAGAAAATTGTTCTCTGAAGAAGAGGTCAGCTGAGTTTATTGAAACAAATCCTTCCATCTTCATCAGAGCCTTCTCTATAGCAACCAAACCTTTGGCCGTCAATAACTCTCCTCCAAAAGAACTAGATCTTCTCTGGGTTTAGCAGTAAATATGGGGACAAGGGCAACAGAACACTACAAGTAAATTGCTGTTATTTACTTCAGCTTGGATGGGCTTTGCTTGCACTACAGAGAAATCGAATTTTCTGAACTATAATACAAAAATAGGTAAATGAAGTTAAATTGTGCACTTGAGACATCTGTTGAAAGGAAAAAAAAAAAAAAAAAAAAAGGCATTCTTCATTCCCAACAGAAAATTAGGGCTTCACTACATCCTGTCATGTGGATTGCACAACTGACATGTGAAAGGACCAACATATTGACGTTTATGGTGTACATCTGGTTTTGCTTTGTTAAAAGTTTTAGTAGTGTTTTATCAAATCAATAAGGCAGGTCCATGGCTTAAACAAACTACCCATTCTATTAAACATTCATTTTCAGAAACATGTTGAAACATGTATTTGATGAGTGAAGAGTTGCTTTCACCTTTCAAAACCTATTATTTTAAGATGCACTCCAAGAGAAGAGACCTTTGCAAATCTCTCACTTTAGTGGCCTTTTTATTAAATAAACAAACCAGCACAGCAGGTAGGGGAGTCTGACTGATCTGAAATTACACAGTGGAAATTAAAGACATAAAAGACCAAATGCTACTGTACACACCTAAAGATTGTGAATGGCAAAATTAGATGTTTGTTTTTAAAAGTCTCAGTTACATTGCTCCAGGTGAAGGGGTAACGTAATGGAAGTTAAGTGAAGGAAAAAGTCTGAAGAGCAGAGAAAACTCTCCCAAAAGCCTCCTTTGGGAGACTGCAGCAGACAGAACAGCAATAGTCTCCACTGCCAAAATTCATCTTGGTAGAAGGAATTCTGAATCATAATCAGAGGGTCAGAACAAGGTTTAACAGGGCTGCTTATATTCAAGTTTATTTCACAAAATTCTAAATACAAGCAGAATTAAAGGTGATAAATTTAAATCTGCATATTAAGGTAGAGCAGTATTTGATTAATTTTACTCCGTAAGAAACCAGCAGGATACTTCAGTGAGCATTTCCTTGATTCCCCAAACCACCTGCTTCTGTGCTGGGCAAGTACATGCAATTCCTTAGGAACAACGCTGGGGCTGAAAGTGGATACAGCAAAATGGACTCTTTCCGATCACGTTCCCCCCTCTCATCATACTCCAAATAACACACATCACTTCCCATACTGGGCAACCTGACAAGCAAGCTGCCTCAGCTGGAACACACTACCTGGGAGTTTCCTCTTACTGGGGAACTTCCAGTGGAGCAGACTTTCTACATGTGGAACTCAACTCCTTGTGCAGTATGAACAGTGTGGAAGGGCTGGGCCATAGCAAAGATACTGGTTCAGAGAGTTTTTCCTACTGCCTTTGGAGATGACCCAGAGTAGCTTTGCAAATAGGAATCATCAAGCTAATACTGAGATATCTGACAGAAGAATTGTATACAGCTCAGTCTTCCAACACCAATTATCGCAGGGTAACGAGAATGAGCTCTTCATCCTAGTCCAGGTATCAGATACAAAGAATTACAGTCATTCTCTACTGCCTAGCTTGTTCAAATAGGGGAAATTACAACTGCATCAGAACTGCCTAATGTCAATCACTGTAAGCATGCTGAAGTCTATCTGCAAAAATGTATTTTCCAATACACTTACCATGAAAGATCTGACTACCACATCTGGCATTTGAGGCAGCTGGTAGTGCAACAGAGCAGTGGTCGCATGATCCGTCACCTGTATCAGCCAAAAGGAGAATATACGCTTATTCATCCTGTATTTCAGGCCAAGTAGTGTTAATCTGCAGGAAAACAGTATAAATTCCATGGGGAAGTAGCAAACCAAGGATTACATAACTGTGAAGACGTTCTCAAAGTAATCTGGGCTAGTTTTTGACAGCTAGCTTCCATTCCCTCTGCCAACTTCACACAAGAATCAGCTGAAGCAATCATGATAATTAACTTCGTATGCATACAGTAAAATCAAACACACCTTTGGAAGTTCATAAACATGATAAAAGCTATTAGTGTTGGTAAAAGAATCTAGACTGGTAGCTAATGTGAGCCAAGTGATGAGAAAGGTGTCCAGCTCTATGCTGCATGGAACAATACTAAACTAACATGTTTCGCGTCCTATTTTGTACTACCAACCCAGCTGTAAAAAGGAAAAAAAAAAACATCTTCTGTACCATATAAAATAAAAACATCAATTGCAAATAATTTGCCTAACTTTCAAATGTCTACAGCATAACAGCAGAATCTGTGCTTCCGTGATTAAAATCTCATGTATTCTGTGAAATCATAAACAAGGAAAGTCACTAAACAAATCATGTCAGAGGAAAGTACTTTGGTTTTCTCTTTAAATGTTCCCATTTTTAGTTTGGTCATTTTTTTTTTAGAGAATATATTCTCTTAATCTATGATGATTGACTCAACAAAAGAAAAAACATTGTCAATAATGTAGCTAAATTAAATAGTTATGGAAGACTAACTTATAAGAACAGAGGTTAAGACTTCAAAAAAAGAAAAAAAAAAAAACCCTGAAGTTTTGGGTTTGGTCTGTTTTAGTGAAACCAAACCAAAACGAAAACCAAACCACCCCCACCACCCCCCCCCGCTAAAATACCCTGAATTGAAACTGTGTCTTTACTAGAAAAATGAGTACACTCTCTCCATTTTTTAATGGGAAAACTTAAAATATTTAACTCTTGTAGTCCTACTTCAGGTTGCTTATGTTGAACAAACAGGAACCGAGCTCTCAGTTTCATTTCCTCTGAAAACAGGAATCAATTAATATGATTATGGTGTATAAATACTTGCATTAGTAAAAGATTTCTGATAGAAAACTTTTTAATTTCCCAGAGCCATAACAATATCTTACATCTGGGAATTACAGCTAGACAGAATACATATAAAATGTGTATTTATAATAACAAGAATAATTAAAAAAAAAATAATCAGGAAGACCAACCAATGCTTTGATAGGGTTTTTTTTCTGGGGTTTTTGGTTTGGTTTTTTTGGGGGGTTTTTTTTTTTGGTTTTTGTTGGTTTTTTTTTTTTTAATGATTCTGGAAGGGGGCAGTTTCTGACAGCTGTGATACAATTCACTAACAGTATGCAGCCTGTCAGCTCCCTAAGTTACTAGCACAGTCAACAGCTTACTTCTCAGAAGTTCTAGGCTGAATGCAGAAATTCTTGGCAAAATTCTTTGGGCTGGACTATTAAAGAACTCAAGACTACACAACCACGACAGGTCTTTCACATCTTCTAACTTGTAAATCTATTAACGGTCCTCATCAGTAATATCAAAGCATCCAACAAACTACATGGTTGTCTAGTTAGTGATTAAATTGTATTTTCTAGTTTTAACATGGAGAAGTAGCACTCTTCTCAGGGCTTGTCTATATACTTCCCAGGGCTTGTCTATATACTATAGCAAACTTTGAGTAAGATGAAGTGTGAACTGAAATTACAATTACTATTCCCAGCTAACTCCACTTGTTCCTGATTTGTAGTTAGTCTAATTCAGCAACGTGAATTGTGCTGAAGCACTCAAACTTTCACTGGTGAAAAAGAGGCTCATGCTTGAAGCTATTCAGGGAGGTGAATCTGTAAAAGATATATTCCTGAATAAATCCATGTATAGAAGGCTCTAATTCACACCACACAAACTTCCTCCGCAGAACACTACATCAAATTAGTCTGTCCTACACTGAATCCAGTTTTAAGTTACACTACAGTTTTAGAAACAGATTCTGCTCCCCATCATTCATGCACAACTAACTCCAAAAGCAGCTCCATTCAACGTGAATAAGGACATGCGATTCTGACATTTGGAAAGGAAAACTTTTGGGAACACACACATTCTGGTGAGTTTGCAAAAATATCACAAAATGGACCTCAGCCTGCTTAAGCCATTTATATGTTACCATATAAAAAAAAAAATTAGAAATAACGTGATTAACAGTGCATTAATAACACAGCACAACTCAAATCAGTCATTTCTTTTAAACATCTCATGTAGCGTTCAGAAATGACTGTAACCCAAGCCCTACTAGCTATGTGAATATTTTTCTTTTAAGATGGTGCTTTTATAGGATAGTACCAGACATGTCAAAGAATAAAAAGTTCTGAAGATATTTATGAGCAGCCGCTCTCCTTCTGCTGTATCTCTACTTCTAACAAACTGTTTTGTTTGGTTTTTTTTTCCCTGAACAACAAAGTTTTTTTCTCTTGGCACTGAAGAAAGTTGCTTAAAAAAATACTGCTATTAACAAATTTAAATTGACTGGCCACTTTAGCAAAGTTGCACATATGCTGTTGCTATTGTAATGTAAAGCTAATGAGATTCCACAGGGAGATAAAAGCCATCCCAGCATTGCCAGAACACTAATAATGTTTTCTGAACAAAAAGGAGGCGATTTCTACCATAAGCAAATGCAGATAAAGTGATTCTAAGAAGATCAAAGTGTGTGTCAAATCTGAGGAAGAGGAGTAGGGGAATGACCCCCCCCAACCCAGCAAAGAACATGATGTCAAACAAGAGAAAAGACCTGGGCAAATGATAAACTGGCCAGTGCACAGGAATGAAGGAAGAATTACACCCCCCCCAGGTTAACAGAGATGATGAGAGAAAGCACAAACCAGCCAAGATTAAAAAAGAGAAAAAAAAAAAGAAAAAAAAAAAGGCAGAGGGGAGATCAATACCCAGCTTTACTAATGGCAATACGATTTCACACCAAAGCAAAGCAAAACAAACTGCATATGCGCCAGCTCACTTAAGGGACACACTTTTTCTTCCAGCCAAGTTGGAATCACAAACTAATTTATTCTGGGTGTAGGATGACATTTTGTACATTTCAGGGTTTTATTTTATTAACTTCACTTTTATTGCTCTACCTTACCTACTGCTATCAAAGTTATCAGTCACTTTCTAATTTCTCTACCTCTTTCTATACAGCAACATATTCAGAAGAGCACACATTGATTGGGATAGCTGTTGCTCTGGACCTTGACATAGATTTTTCAAGAGATCTTGCAGAAAAGCTCAATATTTCACAATTCATATATTGAAAAGCGCTTGGAATTTTTGTTCAAAAAAAAAAAAAAGGCAAGACAAGGCAATCTCCTGAAGCACAATTTTGCTAAATAAAATAGCTATTGTTTAACTAAGCACTTTGAGACAGAGCAAAAGAGACTTCAGTAACATGGGGAAAAAAAAATTCTGGCAGTGACTCACTTTGAACAAGAAAACTTCCCTTCTTGTTAATAGTTAATTATATCGCCTGAGATTTTTTTGTTTTCTCCTTTTCACTTCCAAATTCAAGTTGACCATAACCACGTACTACTAAAATGCATCTCTGCTCCCTTGTCTAAGGCACTGCATACACCAGGAATGCAAAACAGACTTGATACTGGATCAAACCTAATCTTCGTCGCGACTCTGTGCAAATTAAATCCTACGTACTTGTCACTTTTGGTGAACAACCAGGCCCCAGCGAGCGAGCAGGGCTGTCTGGGTACCGGCCTGCTGCGAGAAACGACCTGCTGAGCCCAGGCGGTTGCTCTGCTCTGCAGCAGAGTGGGGAGACCTGGACTCCTGACTTCCCTCTCGCAGCCGACGGCTCAGCCTGTCTGCTGGGTAAAGTTATAAATAGCTCATGAGACCAAGACCCAGCGATGAGCAGAAAACAAACTCCCTGTTATTTGTCTCAACCGAGCCAACACCAGTCATTTCTAGAGTATTTCTGTACCCACTTGATAGTACTGCTCTGCTAAAATGTGCTTTCCAAAGGTGACAAATCCAAAAAAAGGCATTATTGGGCCTTGATGACAATTTTTAGTCACATAGCATCCCAAAGCTGAAAAGTCATTAAAAAAAAAAAAAAAAAAGCATTCTACAATTCACAGTTTGAGAAAGCTGAACAAGTGCTTCCTCTAACTGGAATAAGCAGCACAAAAGCAAAGGCCTATGGTATAGGCTCCACCATATTTGCTCCACCTAAGTGGAGCATACATAGACTAAGTATGTTCCATAGATGTATGAAGCTACACCTGGCATAAAAACTAAAACATAAAAATACAAACATCACATGACTAAATTACACAAACTGTCTCTCTCTTCTAGTATTTTATCTCACTGCCAGTAAATATGCTTTTCAAAAGTAGGTGTAAAACTTCCTTTAAGAGTCATAACTTTCCTTGCCACTTACTTATTGGTTTATTCCCTCAAGTATGGCACCGACAACTCCATCTAATATAAAGGGATTCTCTAAATCCCCTGTAAGGTTTTTAATTCTTTTTTTAAACCCTGCTAAGTTCATGGCCTTAACAGTAGCCTCTAGCAATGAGTTCTGGAGGATGATCACAGCACTAAAAGAAAAAAAAAAAAAAAAAAGGAAAGTTATTTTATTAGTGTTTAGACCTTTTATAGTGTGGAAAAACTGCATGAGTGCCTCTGTTCATTTCCAAGGATTGCCATTACTCAATCTTCTCTCCAGGACCACGTCTGAGTCTCTCTGGAGGAAATCTGGTGCACAGAACCTGGTGCCCGAGAGGCGCTCGGAAGGATGATGGATGGTACCTCTACGAACAGGCACTGATGAACTCCACAGAAATCCTTTACACACCCTTCCCCACTCCCAATTCAGTAAAGCACTACCAGACTTTTCTGAAGCGGAGGATTTATCACTTGTTTTCAGAGCTCACAGAGTGTTTAGGTTTTTATTTCGTTTGTTCTGCTTATTTGGACTGGGTCATAGAGATTTTATTTCACCTAAGGAGGTCTTTGAACCAAGTACTGATCATGCACAGGAGCAATCATGCAGGTGACCCTGGAACAGTCCATCTCCTCTCCTTGAACAGACATCATCAATAGCCCAGGATTTGTCTCATGCATGCATTCATCCCGCATGTGATTTTATTCTGAGATTATTGACAAGAATACATCTTCATACATTACAATACTTATGTGCCCTTGTAGTGGTGAAAATTGTGCTCCCGAGTTCTATCACTTTGGGATTACACAGCTCACAAACAGCTGGATAGGCACAAACAGCTTCTCAAAGTTTAGGTTAAAACATGCTTTGGGAAGAAGCATATCAAGCCAAACCAAGAACAGTCTGTGGCACGCTAAAATTGACAGACCGTTTAGGTGAAAATAAGAATGGGACTCCAAGATCAGAATGACATACACGGGTTTAAATCCTATGCATGTGACTTGAACAGCCAGACTGATCATATTACACAGCAAAACCAGCTATGCTGCTCTTAACTAAGCAGTTTGATAAATGAAACAGTTAATGTTTGACACCACCTCCCATTTTGATCCACTCACAGCGGATCCCCTATTCTATATTTTTGCCTCTTTTTTGAATGCAAAGCTATGAATATTGCACCATTCTCTACAATACATATTTTTTTAATCCTCTACACAATGACCTGGCATATTATGCAGCCCTCAAGTACACTCTTCTTCCCATCAAGATTTAAGCCCCAAAATATTTCCTTATTTCCTGTTTTGTTCCTCCTCTTGCACTAGTGGATCAAGAGATGCAAGGTGTTAAAATAAGGAGGTTTAAGATCAAAACAGTTGCCGCTCCTGTGGAGTTTAAATGTCAGACCAACATGGAAGTCTGAAAAACCTTTTCTCTGCTCCTCATGCTTTTGCCCTTTCAGCCTTCCCTCTCTTATTTCCCAGGTCCATTCTCTGAATCTAACCCTGCTGGTGGATTCAATGCCTACAAAGCTTACTCACCCCAGGACCAGATTCAAGGAGTCTCCAGGGAACTTAGAAAATGACTGTACACTTTAACAGTAATGGGCCCTCCGGGAGCCGTCCCCCATCAAATTATACACACTCGGGTATCCTGCCTAATAAGGAGAGAGAAAAGGCTTGCTGACACAGCCAACGTTTGCAAACAAAAAGTCAGGACAAATTTAGCTTCGTTTGACAGGGTTGAATTGAAGATCAGAGGTCTCTGGTCCTTAACCTAGAAAGTCGTGCTGCAACCCTGTGAGAATTTGACAGGCCTGCAGCTACCCCAGACAGGTATCTTGTGAGCTCCAGATGTTGTTATAATATCATTGAAGACAGAGTTTGAGAATTTGGTCCAGCTTTTAAAGAGAAACGGCCCTGCCCTTCATAGGGATGATTGATTTTACAGCGTTAAAGGCGGCAGAGCTGAAAGGGCTACCCAGCCTCCTGGGTGGGAGCGGTTACTCATCCGTATTTTCCCTTCTCAGCACAGCACTTCCACATCGCATTACTGGTGTCTGCCATGAGAAACACATTTCAAGAACATTCAGATGTGCTCTGACACATTTACTGATGATTTTTTAATGGCATGAAAACATTTGTTCTAAAGATCCTGCGGTACAGATCCTACACTAGTAAGAGAGTATAATAGTTTCTCTAACACTATTTTATCTATTTCCTTCATTTTGCTACTGCTAAATCACTAGTCCTGTGTCCTGGTTTCAGCTGGGATAGAGTTAATTGTCTTCCTAGTAGCTGGTACGGTGCTATGTTTTGAGTTCAGTATGAGAGGAATGTTGATAACACACTGGTGTTTTCAGTTGTTACTGAGTAGGGTTTATACTAAGTCAAGGATTTTTCAGCTTCTCATGCCCAGCCAGCAAGAAAGCTGGAGGGGCACAAGAAGCTGGCACAGGACACAGCCAGGGCACCTGACCCAAAGTGGCCAACAGGGTATTCCATACCATGGGATGTCATGCCCAGTATATAAACTGGGGGGAGTTGGCCTGGGAGGGATCGCTGCTCGGGGACTAACTGGGTGTCAATTGGTGGGTGGTGAGCAATTGCACTGCGCATCATTTGTACATTGCAATCCTTTTATCATTACTGTTGTCATTTTATTAGTATTATCATTATTAGTTTCTTCTTTTCTGTTCTATTAAACCATTCTTATCTCAACCCACGAGTTTTACTTCTCTTCCCGATTTTCTCCCCCATCCCACTGGGTGGGGGGGGGAGTGAGCGGCTGCGTGGTGCTTATTTGCTGGCTGGGGTCAAACTACGACATCCTGAGTATTATAAACGGATAAAAGTGCAGCTTCAGAGAATAAAGAGAAAATCAAACCAAGCACTACAGAGACAAAACTTACTATGCTGAACCACAGCATTTTCTATCATCTGTTTGAAAACCTGACTTAGGTCCTAGCCTTAACTTCTTTAACTATCAGCTCAATAGTACAGCATCTATTGATTAGAAAGTACCATCACCTTGCATTTTTATCACATTTTTCATGCAAGAATCTGAGAGCACTATGCAACCAATTCAGCAATAGCTCTTGTGAAGTCAGCAAGTATTACCCCAGCCTAAGGGATACAGAAAACTGATCCAAAGAGAGGTTAAGTTGCCCAAGGTAACACAGTGACAGAGCTGGGAACAAAATGTATAAAAACACTATTAAAAAAATGCAGGCAGCTGTTCAACTGGTTACAGGCAACCCTTTCTCCTGCAGTCTTTTCCTTCTGGTTGTTGGGGGGTTTTTTTGGGTTTTTGGGGTTTTTTTTGTTTGTTGGTTTTTTTAAAGTAATAGCAAATATATAATTATTTACCAAGAGAGAACTGGACAACAGGAACTTAATATTCAGGTCATATCATATTATTTTAGAGAATTAGGAAGAGAATAAAGATTCTTATTTATTCATAATGCAGCCACACAAGCAGCAGTAAGAGGGGCATTTCATGTTTCCTCACATTCCCTTCCTTTCACTTTTGGTCTGAAGGCCAACACCTGGACCTCAAGAGAAATTTACTCTATGTATTTATGCTCTCCAAGTCCTTAACTTTGACTCCTAAGCAAACCTGTACATGTACTCTACTCTGTTACCTTGCATATAGGCAATTAATATTATATAATCAAATCATCAAGATTTGTTATCATTTAGCACAAATGATTGCAATATGATTTAACCCTTCCAAGTTCTTCTAAACCAAAACATCCAGGAAGGCAACCTTATGCCCAAATGAGCTTAGAACCTAACACACATATGGGGAAATTGAGATGGTGCACTTAATTACAGAACCTTAAACGTATTCCACTGCAAAAGTTACTTAAAAGCACACTCATAAACAAGTTACTAAGATTTACGCTGGTTTACTTCCTGCTATATTACCCTACTTGACACTAAATATTTTTGGGGAGTGAGAAAAAAAGGAAGAATATTTAATCCACTAATCCCTGGGGTAAAGAATCAACTGCAGCAAAATTTTGCTTTAATGCTAGGCAGAGAGGGAGAGCAACCAACCTCCCCAAAAGCAGTTCTTTGATCTCTAGCAGGTTAATATCACAGGTCAAACATCTTCCCTTCTGACTGCATCTGAAATCTTGGAAGGAAGATGCACAAATACAGCCAATATGCCATACTTTTGACCCCTGGTTTTATGCCCTTTTGAGTCCCTGACCCCTATTTGTTACACAAACTACAGAAGTAGATGAAAGGAAGCTAGCACGCTAGCTGGAGACTCAAGCTCCTTGAACTGTGGCTTGAAGGTAAGGAAACCGGAATTTAAACCCAGATCAATCTGAACTTACAGCATTTTGACAAGAGGCTTTCAAAGAGAAATCTTCTCTTCCCTGCCTGGAAAATAGCGAGGTATAGATCCTTTTGAAATACACTTTAACCTTCTTAGTAGTTTTATACTTACTGCTCCCATTCTCTCATCGGTCTTTTCTTACTTTCTGGAACGGCATTAATTTCAGTTAAGTTATTCCTTTTGGTTACACCAACATGGGAAGAGAAGCAGGCAAAATAACATCATGGAAAAAATTTCCAAACTCATTTTGGAAAGTGAGTTCTACTGATTTATTAAACTCAAGCCCTCAGGAGAGGGGTGCAACCAAAACCAATGAAAACAACAAAACAAAATCCAAATGAACCTGAAACAGTCCTTTCTCCCCAAAAAGATATTAACTAAAAAAAGTGTGCTTGAAGATTCCTCATGAAATTTTAAGGCTAGAGTAGTATAATCTCCAATTTCCTATTCCAAACCATGAACTGGAACTATGATGGGAAATAAATCCAAATTAAGTAACAGCAGAAGTGATCTCCTTTTCTACTCACAGTTTTCCATTGTTACAGATTATTGTTTGTTATTTGCAAGTTGTGATGACAAAGAAATACATTCTGAATTCTTTTACATAAGGGCCTAGATATTTAAAATAAACTCCGCATATCTCCTATACGCATTAGGTAGAGAGAAATGATGAGACTTACCTTCTGAAAAACTTGATAGTTGGATTTAGACCATATATCAAGCTACAGTAGGGGAGGGAAAAAAAAAAAAAGTTATATATTACCACACATAAAGAAGAAGCTTTACAGAGAAAAAGAAGCTAAGCAGCTGTTCAAATTAAAAAAACAGGCAAATGGATCTATGGAGACATATTTCTCAGTTCACTATTTTGAACCACTGCCTTTACCTGTTGCAATCCAAGAAATGGAATTAATGATATAAGATTTCCTTTGTATTGCAATGAAGAATGAACATAGTTCATCACAGTTTCAGTGAAAAAAAATAAAAAATATATATATATATATACACACAAGACCTGTTGAATTAATGTGTTCTCTTTAAAAACAGCAAAATCTTCATTTGTATGCAAATATTCATCAGCTTCGGTCTGTTTCTAAAATGAGGGCATTTTTACTAAGTTTATGCTTTTCTTGTGTCTGAATAAGTGATTCAGTTACAAACGACACAAGGAACGTTTAGCTGAATTAAGCCAAAACACTGGTCTACTGGGGCTAAATAAAACATCCCTTAGGAAACTGCATTTACATTTGCAGACAAAAATCACACTAAAAGAGATTTAAGGTTGTAGATAACTGCACACATCCATGATGTAAACATGTGCTCAGCTATATACAAACTAAAAGAACAAAATTGAAATCAGTTTTATTAGCCCTGGAACCCAGAAGGTAAGGCTATCCTTGTTAAACAACCAAATGGCTCACATGTTAAACAATTTCAACTGACATGCTAATGCTTTTTCAGCCCAGCCCTGTGGAATATCTTGTACTCTGTCAAGGAAAAGCAGCAGGGAAAAACAAGAGAAACTTCCATCAATCCCAGACTTGCAAATCACTTTTTTTCTACAGATCCCACTGTACTCAACAATTCCATATGCACAAAACTTGTCACAGGAAAGGTGCCTGATGCAGCATTAACCTCAGGAATCTTAGTCTAGACAGAAGAAAATAATTTTTTCAGTTAATTTATGAAGCAGGGATAGCTCCTCTAGTGCTTGATAACATGGCTGGATACATGTTTTCCCACAATGGGGGTTTATCTCCTTTACTATAAGGTACAACTGATTATTTTAATTCTGTCTTATGTGCCCGTAAGTCCTAGCTGAAATTACAAGTCTTTTAAAAGGTCCAAAAAGAGTCTGAAATGAAGAAAGTCATATGAAGTGAGTAAAACACACTAGAGGGTGGTGAAGGAGGACAGGGGGACAGATGCTGAACCCAAGTAATTAACTCACATTGCTAAAAAAGTTCAGAATGCTAAAAGTTCCCATTTTTTTAAGAGTAACACTGTTAAGTGGCCCACTTCTAAATACTTGTACAGAAGTGACTCCTGAATCCCCAATTCTCAGTCTGGACAGGAGGGGATGTTAAAGACTTTAAAAATCACTTCAGGATAGATGTTTCATGGCTTAGTACCGCTGACCTTGCCGTGAGACAAAAGGCAGCTGATGTCTCGATGCCTTTTCCAGGTTAGATGAAGACAGAAGTACCCTGAGGCACGTACCTACAAACCTTTTTACATTTACTGGCTCTTAGGGTGGGATCAAGAACCTGTGTGAACACCAACAACACTCATATGCTAGAGTCCACAAGCAGCGGTTCAGCCTGGACTTGGACCTGAGCTGGATTTACACTGTAATACCAGACCTGTGCCTGTTGGGAAGGAATCATTGCATTTCCATATTAGAAAAGTCTACATCTGAAAATAAAAAAATAATGCATATTTTAAAAAAGCTGTTTTCATGTAATTTAAGGCTTTCTTTGACTGCAGAGTTGGAATGTATATATGGTTTTGCTAATCTCTAGTGATCAAACCAAGTATGTGATCTTCTCTAGTTAGACTCAAGATTTGCAAAAAAAAAAAAAATAAAAAAAAATCCACTTCAGATGCTGCATTAAGATGAATCCAACAGGTTCTGCATGTTCATTAGTTGGCATGAAGACTGAAGAGCTGAAAAAGTAATGAATGTCTGTCTTACAGACATGATGTTATCCAAGTTAAAAAAAAAAAAAAAAAAAAAAAAAAAAAAAAAAAAAGAGCAAAAGCTACCAAAACCCCCAAACCACATGCATACATCCTAAATGACTGCCCACCTTTCCCCCTGAAACAGAGGATTAAGGCAGAGGCGGATTAAAGAATGCATCGTTATAGGTCTATTATTCTTCAACTTTTCACTTTCAATCAAGACACACATTTGTAACTAAAAAACTGCTGAAAGCACAATTTCAGGGCATCCTCTGCATGTGAATTAAACTGGGACTTTTTTTCCCAATGCCCCACTCTCCCCACCCACCCCCAGCATAAGTAACAAGAGGCCATTTTCTGAAGGTCGTCTGAACGATTTCAAAGGCGATAACAAATCAGAATGTTCCCTGCATCTAATATCAAACAGGTCCGGTGCCAACACTTATTAGAGAAATCGGATTCAACCCCCCCTTCACCGAAACACACACACATCCAGCTTTGAAGTGGAAAGAATGCAGGGATCAGAAATTACCCGAGAGACAGCTCTGCCTGTCTTTGAAGCTTTCCTTTGATACTACTATTTCTTCTCCTCTCTTACCCTAGGAGGCTAAAAGCTGCCTTTTCTTATTGATATGGGGTAATTAATGAAGCCGTAGCATTAACATAACCCAAGTTCCTTAACATGATAATTCAACAGAGACACTTATGTTTCTTTAGTTAAGACTAACGGATGCAAAAATAGGAATTTGGCTAGGCAGCAATGTTAAGTACCCACTCTAAATACGCCCTGTCAAGGTGGTTCTTGGTGTCCGCATCCAAAGAAAAGCACAGTATTATTATGCCAAAAAATCCCAATAGGTTTTTATTTTTATTGGCAGACTAGAGGTACTAATGGCTCAGCTGACAATAAGCCTGCCCTGCAAGGGTGAGCTGCATAGCTTCATTTATTCAGGAATCAGGACAACACTATTAATTAATTACTATCCGTGGTTAAATTCCAGTGCACAATGAGTATGTCAAAGTTTGAAATTAAGGGTGGCACGGTGCCATCACTAAAACCATGGGGCTAATTTAAATGCATCAGGTTGTGTTAGACACAATGGGTTAGTACAGTAAGCAAGAGAGACTGCAGAGCAATCAGCGTACAGAACCCACGACGTGACAGAGGCTGCCAGATCTCACCTATTGTTTTTGAAAAGTGTCACCAAAAATGTCTAAGTTATGCAGCTGGCAACTTGGCAAAGACGTGTATTCTGCAGGGTCTGTGAATAATTCACAAGAGAAGTACATGAAGCACTTCAGAAATGCAATGATTCTTCGTCTGTATAAGCAAAGTTTGAAAATAAAACTCCAGAATGTAGTGTCTTATTTTACTCGCTGCAAGCTGAAGACGTCTGTTTTTTCACCTTAATTTTGAAAGTATTTCAATCTGTAAGAGGGAGTACCCAATTTAACTAGACTTTAGTACAGCAGAAACCACGTGAAGCTTCCACATAAGTACCTGTCAACCTACACAGCACAATGTACAAGCACACCGCAAGCCGAAGCAGCCTGGATAATGCAACGTCAGCTTTCCTGCGTAACTGCTAGTATGCCACCATGCACAGTCCCACAACTATGAGAAACACCCGTATTTGTTTTTTTTCTCGACTTGCCTGACTAATGGACCAGAAGACTATCAACGCCTCTGCTGTTTGCATTCATCTCTTCCCTTTTTCTTCCCAGTAATGCAAAATTTGCTAAAACACTTGTACTTTCAGAGATAAACGATGACTCCCCTGATCTGCAAGCAAATTGTTGGCCTGTTCTGTGCACAGCCTGTTTTTCACTTACTGTCTATGTGATCATTCAGTCTCCCGATGATGGCCATTTCTTCTGTTGAGTACTGTTGAATATGTTTTGTTGCCCCAAACCCTGCTCTACTTGGAGAAAGCCCCCTACTGAATTTCACTTTTGTTACTTGAAGGACCTTCTGACTTGTGCAGTTGGGAAGATGACTCAACAGACCCTCATTCAGCTATTTAAGTGTAAAGAAGCACAACGACTTATCCAGTGTCCCTTCTTCAACGTGGCTTACAGAAAAGACAAGAGCTTCAGAACTGCCATACTATATGATACCACCTAGTATCATAGAATGCATATGCTAACCCCCAAATCAGCAATTACTGTGTAAACTGCTCACTGGAAAAACAATCACCTCCCACTGTGATCCTGAGGGTTCTCCGTATTTTTGTTATTTAATAAAGATGATACTCGCTGATCTCCTTTTTCACACTCTTCTGTGTCTCCTCTGAATGCTAGAGCATTTTTCCCCTCTATCAGGCTAGAAACTGAGAAGCTAGAATAGTACAGTGAAACCTCACTGGAGTACTTTCCCCACAGCATCTGTTGTGACAGAGAAGGAATTGGAATGGACTATGTTTGCAATTGACTGTAATCGCTCATTCCCAGCAGGCACAATAAGTAAAGCGAATCATTGCAAGAGCACAATCTTATTCTTATTCTCCAATTACCAGTGTAGTTAATTAGTGAGAAAGAGGGAGCTCACTGTTTGTCAATATGTGCTCCAGTTGGCAAAACTAGCAAGCTACGCATTTATTCAATCTTCCAAGCCAAATTTACTCATTATTTAAGTGGCTGCAACTCCAATTCTACTTAAGTCGAATGAAATGTTCGTATTTATAACTAAAGCACAGACCTTCAGGTTCGCAAAAGCCCTGGGATGGTCCAATGGAATAGCAAACTGCCACGTAAAGGTCACAGGTTCGTGCAGCCTCGTGGGAGCAGTCACATAACCTGGCTTTGGACACAGAAAGCTAAATCGGTAGAAAACAGACTCCCCTGCAGACTGGCTTAAAGCAAGAAAACAAGCCAGGTGTTAGCACCAAAGCTCTGGAGAAGCTGAACTGCTCCCCAGTGACAGCAGACAAAGGTTAGTGCCCCGCACCCAAAGCTGGCCTTGGTGAGTCCCGCTCTCGCCCTCACAGCAAACGATGACAGCGAAATGGTATGCGGCTCTCAGGAGAGTTAACCTTGAGCTAAACAGAAGCCCAATGCCAGATGCCGAGTTTCAGAAAGGAACTCTTTTACTTAGCTTTTCAGCACATATAGCATTATTGTATTTCAAGGGAGCTTCAAAGGAAACCAGATTAATCAGAGAAAATGAGCACACCCAAATGAAGTGTGACACAGGAATCCATCAAGCACTGTCAGTGCTCTTTAGGCAGACTATCATTTCACTTCTGAGCAGAACTTGGGGTGAAGAAGGGTTGGTGCTCTAAGTCTGTATTTATATGCTAATATACAGGGAGTACAGTGCAGCTGCTTCTGTGGCAAAGTGGTATTTAAACCTGCATATTTGAATAATGCAAATCAAAATCAGGCAATTTTTATTTTACTACTTCTTAGGCCAATCCCCCGCCCTTTGAGTGAGAATCTCTCACCTGGGAAATACAGCTGTACTGTTTCCTTCAGCAGATCAGCTCCTGGCCTTTTCTAGAGAACAGAGGTTCAGACTCAGAGCCGCTGAACTCTGGGTCAGTACACAATGTGCTTCTGTGTGCTAAAACACAGTTATCACTTTTGAAAGGAAAAAAAGTCTCAACTCATTATAACATGGCCTATGGGTGCCAAGTACTCATCTTGATATAATGAACTTTTTATTTTAATAGGTTTCATAATCAGAAGAGAAAGCTCCCGAGAGAAAATGTGAAAGATGGAGGTATTTAGTACTGTTACTGGCAAAGGAGAGTCCTGGCGCATGTCTCGGTAAGAGAGACCATTCCACCCTGAAAAGAGAAACAAGCTGAGCTGAAGGCCGTCAGGTCCCGTTAACATCTTCTGATGCGCTAAAGAGAGCCATATGGAGTGTGTGCAGTCAGACGAAATTTGAGGGTTCAAGCAGGGTGAATTGTTCGTAAGACAAATCACTTGTGGAAACAGGTAACGCTTTAATAGCTGCTGTTGAAGATGTGCTATTACTGACAAGCAAATTACTGAGGACTACCTACCAATGATTCACACAGTTGCGTTTATCAAGTTGAGCACAAAACTAGCCCAAGATTTCCCAATGGCTCTCAGAAGAGAAATCTGAACCTTGGGCTATTGATGTGCCGGTACACTGAAAAAATGTTTTCTCAGTAGACACTATTAATGAGGCAACTGGGGTCTAAGGTGATAAATTAGAAATTCAAGCAAGGGCTTCAGAGCTTAGAAAGAAGTCAGACATTTGGGTATGAAAAAATCCAAGCAAAGCATGATAAATTTAAACCTGAGCATTTTGCAAAACATCCACAGAGTCTTTTGACACTTTTATGTTTCTAGCGTACTCGTGATGGGATTCCTGTTCTCTGTCATTTAAATACCAGGTAAAAATAAAATTTAATGTTGCTGGATATACAATAACCTACCTTGCCATCTTCAGTATAGACATTTTCATTGTACCCTTTTACTATTGTCCGGTCAATGAAGAGGCTCCGCATCACCACTATCACTTTTAACACTTTTCCTAAGGTAACCTGTGAAGAACAGGAGAAGGACAAAAACAAGCTGAAGGAGAGTTGATGGTGTCTGAATTCACAAGACCATCAAGTTAACAGCCTAAGTTGATGCAATTTCAGTTTTCAATATTTTATAGACAGACCAAAATAAAAGATCTAAAACCACTGTGTGTGTTATGAGGAAGAGATAGACTATAAAGTGCAGAACAAACAAACATTCATTTGCAACTGAAAATGTATGAATTCACAGAATTCCCTTGACACTGCCAAGCAACACTCTCAATTTTATTAACACCACAACTCAATAACTTGTCAAAAACAATGAGCAAATGTGATTATTTTCGATGTATTTGATACCTCCAATATAAGTCCACTTAGAGAAAAATAATTTGAAAGGAGAATCGGACTCTTCTAATGCTAGCCATGAGTTTAATGGTGAACATTTTAGGTCCACTAAAAATGTAAAATTATTTAAAAAGAAACTACAGCTAAAAAGTAAAAATGTTACATTTTGAGAAGCTTGATTTTTTTCTGTGAAAGCGGTAATGTGTAAAGAATAAAACTAGTATCATGGAAAATATATAGGGTCAGTCAGAGTATAACAACAGAAATAAGCCTAAATTATATTATTGACAAGAATGCAATAATGAAGGCATTTTAATCTAAAAATCAATTTACATTTCAAAGATGAACTTGCACTTCCATATTATTAAGATGCGTGTCTAACGATAATTCTTCGTGTTTTGTTATACAGAGATTATTACAGAGTTTTTCTTCATCCACAAAAGAATAAAACTGCCATAAAAAAAAGAAACAATTAGTTCATTTTAATACTTCCCAACCAGCAGTGGCTCATTTTCCATTGTCTGTGCTCCAACATGTTGTCCAGTATAGATTAACACATACTAGAACAATTGTGTTTTTACTGCTAACCTCAGCAGACAGATCCAAAGAAATCAGTCAATATGCATCTTTATTGATTTGTTACATGTTTTTCCTTTTTAACTCCTGCTAATGACTCCTGCTTACCACCTTGTTTCAACACAAGTAACCTCAACCTGATGCTAACTAAGAGAATAACAGGCAAATCAACTCTGAAGTGCCAGGATGCTTTTCCCCGCAAGAAGGAAGACAGAAAATCTGGCAGAAAGACTCCATCACAACGCTGATGCAGGGACACGCTCCTGAAGGAGTGTTAGGAGGGGAAATGGTGGTAGGACTGGGGTGACAATACAGGACTTTGCAGAACAGTTGCCCAAACTACTCTAAATGCTGCTTATTATATCACTATATAGCAGGACAGAGTTACAAATCCTGAAAAGAACTGATGACAATTCTTTGGCATGGGACATGGAGAAAGCAACTCTAGGAGAGAAGACTCTGAAGAATAGGGAAGAACAAGTTGACAGCAAGAGAGAGGACAGGGAAACGAGAAGGGAAAAAACAGTCAATGATAGACTTCAAGAAGACAGGCTGCTAGGCATAATTTTGCAAGAACATGAAGAGAAAAAGCAGGTCAGAAGAATGGGCAAATTTTTGAAGAAAAATGTTACAGGCTGAAATAGGGTAACTTCTACCAAGGCCTGAGTTACACACATACCATGAATAGCTTTTTCTGGTTCCTACCTTCTTACAATAGATTGGGATTTTCTGAACATATATGGAACTGCCTAGTGTTCTCAGGCAACTCTATCATGGTATCAGGTACTGCAAATTTGGGTCTAAATGTAGTATCTTGCTGGGATACTCTGTAATAAGACCTAGCTGGTCTGCAAATAAAGTAAACTGGTAGAGTTATTTTAGCACTTACCACTGTATCAACTAAGTTAAATACAAAGTCATGACCCAGAGGTGCCTTCATCTATAATGCTGATCATCTACTGGAATCAGAAAGACAGTTTTGTCATAACTGCTAAGATAAGGAAATGGAGTCACTTTGGAAAAAAGTTGTCAGCACATTTAGAGTTAAGTTTTTTATTTGTTTTTCTGCCTTAGTAAGACCAGCACTTCGCTAGGATATAGCTCTACTGAGAGAGCTGACTCTTATAACTTCACACTAGGCATCAACCACACAGTAAAATTAAAAGGAGGAAAAGAAGAAATTCTAAACAAATAGAAATCTTACTAATGGATGAGCAAAAAGGCTGCCCTACAAAAACCCAGACCCCGCTTTACGTATAATGTTTTCTATCTCCATTGCCTTCATACACTTCAGCGGATGCTCACTTCTTTCCTCTTCCCTTACGTCCTGCAATCATGATATCTCACATTGCTGCCAGGTAGAAAAAAAGTTGGATGAACCTGATCTGAAGCCTGTGTGGGATGTTCCTGAAAATCCTCAGAGTGAACAGTAGAACGTAACAAGCTGAAAAATCCCATGTTTGGCACTCCAGCTTGCTTGAATATGCTTACTGCTGGCCTCAAACCTCCCCAGAAGATTTACCTGCACAAATGCTTTCAAAATGCTTCTGCATTAGCTCATTGCCTTTTCCCAGGTCATCTGTTTTCATGCCCTTCCAATGATTCACTCCACACTTTCAGAATCCATCACAGCTACCCAGACCCCAGCTATCATCCACCATGCAATACTCAAAAGGTCCAAATCTGCAGACTGGTCCGGGACAGTAGCCTCGATCACCCACTTGCTTGAATGTCGAACAAGCAGGGTTACTCTGTCTCCCACATGCGTAAGGAGCTGTGTAAACCCACCCTTAGACTGTGAGCTCCCCGAGGAAGGCACTACTGTTGCAATCTCAACTTAGACAACAGTTAGTGCAAGGGGGTTCTCTCCAAGAGTAGGGGCATCCAGGCATTGTGGTAGTACAAATGAATGATAGAATACATTGCAACTTTGGCTGGGTTAGTGCTAGGTTGTCTGAATTAGCTCTTACAGTGCTCTGGCACTGAAACAGAAAACTTTCCTGTGCTGTGCCGCTGTTGTTTTGACATGGGATTCCTGTAGGTTTTAACACTGGCTGGAAGAGAGATCAGGACTTTCAGCTTATTTTTGTAGGACCATCTCATTGGTTAAGTCTGAAAGGAGCAGAAATTTTGTAAAACTAAGCGTAGCTCAGAGAAATTATAGTTCAGCATTTTAACAACATTGAAAGAATGAGGCTAGTAGTACAAAGAATGAAAAACAGCCTGTCACTAGACTGGAGGATGCTGTTAGATTTGGAAGCCAAAAGTATGCTCCACAGCTATTTTCAGGGTAAAGCGCATTCCATATTGTACACAATAAATGGGATACCCTTTATTTTCTCCTCTAATAATCACGACTTGTAACTGTTTTCGGCACTTAATGTTTTTGTGCACCTCCACCGTATTTTACAAATCACGTTTTCCAGCAAACCATTTTCTTTCAACGCCTGCTCAACTTAGCTAACTGGAGTCCATGTTCAGAAAAGATCTATGTATGGAATATAATTTACACCTATAGCCATACAACTGTGTCCCTACAGATCACCTGAAAGAAGGTAATAAAAAGCTAATGGCTCTGGTAAAAAAAAGTAATTTGATAGTTCTACTCTGAGCTCCAGTAGTGCAGGTCTCTCCTCCTGGAGGTCAAGACTCACCCAGATGGTCCTTATTTAATGGGCACCGAAACATCCCTGCATTTCCACAGATATCAACTGAAAGAAACTTCTTTCATTATACAGAAAAGATACCTTTCAATTGTGACAAAAAGGCAACAGTTTCCTTTCTAAGCCAACTTTTCCTATTAAATTTCAACTTCTTCTGTCGATATCCTGTTAAGACAGCACTTGGCTTTTTAATATTTCGCCTGAAGGATATATGCCAACACGTCCTTGATGTAGAAAATTTTAATTCAAATCAATACATGTACAAGGTCACTTTAAAATTCAATTAATATGAATGAAAAAATATGCCCCACAGTTCTGTGAGCTGAAAATGGAACAGTTGCAAGTTAAATACTTCTGTAGCTTCTGTTTTGGTCTGTGTAATAACAATGTACTTCTAACTTCCTTTTAACTAAAGTATACTAAATTCAGACAGCTAAGTTATTCATAAATCCCCTGCTTCCTAAAATGGCAAGCTCCAGAAGAAGGTAGGACAGGCAGCTGATTGAAATCTGCAGTATTATGCAGCTTTTCTGACAAAGATATATAAAATAAAAATCTTCTTGAAATATCCCAGTTTTAAAAATATTTTGTCTATCACCAAGATAATTCTCAAAGAGCATATGACAGACACTGTATGCCAAGAAAGGGGGAGAGGGAAACAGAGTAATCAGTGAGAATGGCTTAGATAATTTCTTGTGAGACTGCTAAAGAAGTTCCATTTAACATCACTTATGATTGGAAAAGAAATAAGTACCTTTCCAAATAAGTCAGAATCAGGGTCAAAATGAATTTACAAAATGAAAAGGATCAAAATTAATTTACCATGCCAGAATTCTGCCTGGAGGAAATAGCTTGAAATCCCTCCCTTTAATTTTGCCTCCTCACTGAAACTGGTACCACATGAAAAGCCCTTTTATAAACAATTTTAAACACTGCATTAACAAACATTCTTTCTTCAGATTTATTTAAAAGTTTGATATTAGGAAAACGTATGCTGACAACACCAAGCTCCAACACTTTGCAAAAAATTCCCAAAGCTCCAGATTTCCTCTCAGCATCCCCGGGAATTTGCTGCTGATTTGAGCTGCAGATGCTCTGCAATGCAGAGCTAGAAGATAGAAAGCATTAGTTTCAGTTAACATGTGCTCCTTTTTATACAAGCAGGGAGGTACCCAAGTTTGTATGCGTTTTTTGTTCACCTTAGAAAACAATAAGGTAACATCAAACCAGAGATGTAACCAAGCTGTACATATTTCCAGCAAAAGGCCAGACACCTGCTCCCTGCCATATAGCCAGCCATAAGCTTGTCCTCCCACTCGTATATCTATCTTACTGATCAGTACAATGCCTGGAAATCATATTTATATATACTGAAAAATAAGGGTTTGTATTAAAAATAAAGTAAAAAAAAAAAATCCCACCCAGACTTTCAACTAGTTATTTTTTTCCCTATGTCTCATCTGCTGCTGGTATGAATGCTGCACTTTCCCTCACATGCTCATTATTCTTTAATGATGCCTATTTGTAAATAGCAAGATAAGACGCAATTAAGCCATTAGAGTCTAAATAAACAAACATACTAATTAGGTTCTTTACAAGGATTTCTTTTTTTATGTAAGGGCTGGAATTTACCTTTCATTAGTCTAACCTAATTGCAATAGTGCATGATAAAAAGTCAACATAAATGAAGGACTTTAAATTATATCGCCGTATTAGGGATGAGCTGGTGACCCTCTCCCTTGGTAACATGGCATATTCTCTTAATAAAGTGAACAAACTGGCACAGAATATTGTTCAAAGGTTAAAAGACAGATTTTGCCAGTGGCTAGTCATGCTCGTGGAAGGGTCACGGTAGTCCAGCATTGCTACAGATGATGAAATGGATTCTCTTTCTTCCATTCTAAATTATAGCACACCAGGAATTTTACAGGGATGAAAACGATGTCTGATCTTGCAGAATATAAACCTATGGGAATATCAACACAGACCTGTGATCCTTTGGGACTGGACAGCAACCCTGGGGCACAGTAACCCTGTGGAGGGAGCAAAGCTAAGGGAATTTCTCACAGGTCTTCCTCTGCTTTTTCTACTCTTGTTCACTTTCCCATCAAAAGACTCTTCCTCATTCTTATATTAGACAAGCAGAGAATAATTTACAATTTACTTGCCATCCCCCGCTCGCATACTTTGTTGATTCAAGACATTCTTCCTCTGCATGTGACCTCAAACGTTGGCTTAATGCTCTTTAAATGCTGGTTCTCAATCTTAAGTGAAGCCACTGCAGTCACAACCACCCCACTATGAGCTCAGAAGTGATTCCTCAAGATCCAGCTCACACAACAGGTCCTTAAACATCCCAGTAATTCAGTCAAACACCAAAACCTAGCTAGTGTCTCCAAGAGAGTAAATCCCTAAATGAATATTCATCCTATGTGCCTAAAATGAGGTGCCTAAGCCACCAGACGTGACCATCAGATCTATACCCCTACCATGAGCCTGCCTACCTTTATCCAGTGACGATCGTGCACTGGTTTCCTAATGAACCACCAGACTGGTAAGGAGGAACGCTTACACTGCTAAGCATTTTGGAGAAAAGAGACTGCTTTGAAAATAACAGCATTAAATTGTTTCCCATCAAGTATGACATCAATACTGATTTCAAATCACTTAGCAAATTTCCCTCCCTCCTCCCAGCTCTTCAACATCAGGGTGTCTTGAACAAAAATCAGTTTGGTGGCCTTTCTTAATGGACAAATAGTAAATTTCAGAATCCATTTTTCCAACCGAAAATAATAAAGATTTTATGTAAAACACTGATAAACAAAAATGAGACACAAGAAATTATTCAGTTTCAGGGAACAGATGTCTAGCCTATTTGCAATTAATACAGCCCACTTCCATACAATCAGACTGTTTAAAATGCTTGGAACAAGATTTGAAAGTTCAAATGCAAATGTGTCTTGATTTTATGGAGAATGAATACGATTATATAAAAATATGAAACATGTTTTTATATGAGAGATCTATTAAAAAATCTAGGCATCAGTATATATTTATAAAATTAATTTATCATCAAAAATTTGCAAGGTAACATGAAAGAAGAAATTGTGATTTCTGCCACAAGCTTTGGTTCAACAGAAACAATTCAATTTTTCAAATTGGAAGTTAGTTATACATATCATTATGCTTTAGAAACAGCTCAAATTACAGTAAACGATTCAATTATCTGTAAAAATATTTACCCAGTGTTTGTAACTTCTATAGTAGTGCTTTTACATAGCTTTCCAAACACTGGAGATACAAACAATTTTAAAGACAAAGTAGTTCCCAGATGAAGACAAGAAAATAAGTTTCTACACCTGACTAGGACTAGCTAGGTACATGACCCTAAGGGCAGTCATATTTGTCAACTGGAAAAGTGGGGCTCATGTTTACTGTTTTCTAAATTATTTCTGATATTAATGAATAAATTAATTATGCGCAGCAATTGTTCCACACACACAGAAATAGTCTGAATTTTGATAACAGAAACAAGGTGTGTGAAACAATCATAAAATAATCACACCACCAAATTATTTTATTAGAAAAAAAATATATATCTAGGAATACAACTGACCATTCAAAAAAAAAAAAAAAAAGGCAAAAATCTAGGTATTTTTCATTAATTAAAAATCAGTTCATGTTTTCTTAACATACAAGATGAGGTTTATCGATTTACAATTCCTGGCATTTGACCAACAAAATCTCACAAAAACCTTAAGGAGTCTGCAGTTCCCTCTGCTACTGCTGGAAATTAATTTTGCATAACACTTATTACAGCTGATATAACTCTATGTTTAGTCTTTTTTATGCATAGTACGATTAAAAGATTAATTGAAAAATCACTAGTGAAGATTGGGATTAAACAGTATCTTGAAATGCCATGATAAACTGCTTTTAAAATCAGTTGAGGATTTCACACAGCTCTGAAAGGTTTCAATTATTTATGTATTTGGTCTGTGTAGCATAAATCCAGACTAATGAGGTGCAATTGCTGTGTATAAATCTAAAGCATAAAAAAACTCCTTATTGTCTGGAGGAAGCAGTAACCTCAAAGGACTAGGAGGTAGCAACCTTTCAAGACGCAGCATTCATGCTCACAGGAATAGTTTATTTTTCTTTCTGCTTGAAGTTCTCGGTTTACGTGAAAGCTGTACCCTGGTTAGGGAGAATTCAGCTTAACACAAAGGTTACTTGCCAGAAGAGTTTGACCCGCAGGCTCACAGGGCTGCTAATTATTCCTCTTGAAACACCAGGTGAATCTTAGACCATGAAAGTCCCACCTCTACAGCTAAGGACATAAATTGATTTCCATGTGCACATGAAGTTGTAGAGTCTGGGCCTGAAACTTTCTGTATTAGGTCTTTTTCCTAAAGATGATTTGTTTGGCAAAATCTCCAGCTATTCTGAACTTCCAAAGAATCTCACAGGCACTCCCTTCCCCTTCTTCCCCATCTCCTTCCAATCATCTGCACATTCTTAAAATATGTATAGTGCTCACCAGAGCCTCTGAAGATGAATACGTGGTTTTTTTCTGGTAAATTGAATGATTGTGTTTAAAGATATTTTAATATAACAACTAGACCTCTGCAAAGACCTTCATAAACAATGGCAGGTATGATATGAACAGTCCAAGGATGAAAGTGGTTGAGATTATAGTTAGTTAATTAACTCTGGGCAAACAGTATGGTTGTGAAATATTTTTAAATAAAATAAGCATTATCTGAATCCTTTGGTATTGTGGTAAACCATGCTGCTGCAAGGGAGCAACTCCAGATCTAACTTGGGATAAGTTCACAGTGAGAAATCACAAGTACTGAAGAAACCTCCCTTCTTCTGGGGGAGGTGCTCTTCACACTGCCCATCCTGCAGCACCTTTCACTGAATGATTTGTGGCTGAAAACAGCAAAAGCTTTTGTAGCAGTCAGGGCCAGATGGAAAGTGCCATATTGGCAACATCAACTGAGACAGATGGGAAAGAGGGAAAACCTGCCTAAAAGAAAAAATGATAAACCCATCACACGATCACATACAAAAATACTTTAAAAACAATCTTTTTGATCTCCGATCCAAGGAAAATATGCATACCACTGGTTCAATACAGGGCTGCTATCTTGTAGCAACAATAATGTCCTTGATTTAGAGAGCAACTGCAATGTGGAATTCATGAAATTACTACAGCCTGTAAAAGGGGCTTCTTTTAGTTACCACCCTTCCACCCTACCTTATTTCTTACCAGTCACATCCAAGATAATTTACCTAATTTCCTGATTGTGCCTGAATCTTAAAAAGCATCATCTATTTTCTGACCTCAAAAAGCCATGAGAAGTGGAAGGTACTTACTATATGCAAAGGGGCTCTAAAAGAATGGAAAGGGTTTCAAAGTAAGGAAGTAATACCAGACATTTTTCTATAACAAAATAGTTAAATATAAAGTCAGCTTAAGAGGAAATGCAAAAGCTTCCAAGACTTTTAGCTTCTTAAGACTGCACTGATGAATTCAATTCTCTTCTGGAATATATTGTTCCACTTGGTGAATCCAACAATTGCAGATTAAATGTTTTAATGCCAGCTGTTTATTTTAACCTCTGACTCAGTTAATCTCTTGCAAATTTGGGGCTGTTCAAAGAAAGTTAATAATGGGATGTTAGACAGTTGATTAATTAAAACTAAACATAATCACAGCTATACTTACTATAGAGAAATTAACAGAACCTTTGAAAAACACAGGCAAAAGTCTAACCATAATAGTGTTTTAAAGTCAACAAACTCTAAAACCAATATAAAAATCTAAGGAGTGATCCTAACATTGACTTGTATTGACTCAATAATTTTGTTTTGACAAAATATCTGATTTTCAGATTCATTTTACTGTTTGCTTGGAAACAAGAAATATACTCACATGTACACTACACCCAAGCCTTTTGTAATAGCCTATGTGAGACCAGAAAAAATAAGAGGAAGTGGCATGAGAAATCTGAGGTGGAAAAGACTGATCCGGTCTCAGTTCTTCAGCTATGTATATATTATATTTTCTAGTTTTATTTAAAATTTGCCTTTCACCCTACTAGAGGAAAATCAGCATCCAACTGCCACACTACAGGCTCCACTTCCACGTTGCTGTCTTAAGTGTAAAAGCTTTAAAGACTTCTCTCACTATAAGCGCAACAGCTGCCTGTGAAAATTGATGTGAACAATAGGGTCTTCTGGAATGAAATCCCGCTTGGTCAGGCAGAAATAAGTCGAATGTATTGGACTTGTTTATCTCTAATCCAGCCTTTACTGCTCATTTACTTCAAAGGCAAATTCTTGACTTCATCATATAACAGAAATTCACTGACCCAAGAACAATTTGAACAAATTTAAATCATACTGGTTTCCTCCTCCTTTTCTTCCACCCACCACTCCTCTTAATTATCATGATTAAGACTCACTCACTGCCAAGACTGCTGAAAACCACAGTGAATATTTGAGTTTGTGCTCATATTTCTACAATTGCATTTAACAATAAAAGTAATAGATCTTTCGTTTAAAGGTGAAATTCTTTTTATCACTCATTTGCCTAAGAGCACGAAAGATCCTACATTGCTGTGACGAATGAAGAACACTATGCTTCTGGAAAAAAAAAAATCCTTAATAACCTGCATTTTAGGAAGAGTAATTCAATCCACTAAGATATCCACCTCAAGGGATTAAATGATCCAACTTACCAGAAGCATTGCAGAGGTTCCATTTGGCCGGGATAGCTGGATAGACATTTCAGGGAACATCCTATCAATCCGATTGATCACATCGTCAACGTATCTACCAAAACAACAGAATTAACACACACGCTCTTTGTCACAGACTCGGATTATTACTCCTTTTTAACAATGTCCACAGGACTTTACTGAATTAATTTCTCTTTGATACCTGCATATTCTTCAAAAATGCATTGAAGCATAATTCAAAAAGTTATTGATAAGAGGAAACAAACCAAAGCCCTATGCAAGTTGTGTGGAAAATTAATTACTCTGCCCTTAAAAACATGCACTCAATTTTTAGTCCAAATCTGTCAGCCTCAAACTCCTGCCATCATATTTCTATACTTTTCCCTCAGGAGGTCGAAGGCTACATTGTCAAAATTACTCTTCCAGCATAGGAATTCATAGGATGTCACCTCCTTACTCTCTCTTTGATAAACTAAACAGATAAAGGTTTTATCAAAGTCTTCTGACTATTCTTAGAGGGGGGTGGTTCTGAATCTTTCCAATTTATTTCATGCACTGCTGACTCTGAAATTGGCTAGTACATTTCAGGAGTTTCTCTGGGGTGATCAAACACCGAGGTGAAGTAACATCCTTTCTGCTGGGTATAACCCCTCTGCTTATGCAAGCCAAAGTGAGCCAGCATACAGTTGTCTTGTTTCCCTGGTATCGTATAAGGAGCTGACAGCCATTAACAATGAAAACTGCCTTTCAGAGACCTTGCTTCCCAGGACACATCGCCCCATCCCATGGGCACGTCTCATATCCTTCAGCCATTCCTCTCGACGCATTAAAATGCACTGTATTTGCTTTAGCAGAGTTTACGCAACAGTCTATATCATCTGTGTGCTCATCTGTCCTCCAGTACTAATTTCAGTTCTCCTGAAGTACGCAGAAGAAGAGAGGGGCACTGCTGTCTTGTTATCATAGGCATCTACAAACTCTGCAACTTGATCAGATCCATGAATGAATTTATTGATAAAACTGTTTTCATGCTAGCCCACATACATGCTCTGAAAAAAAGATTTTTGGAAAAAATCTGTTGCCCCAGTTTACAATAAAAGTAAAACTGAAAAATCTAATTATTTCCCTTTAAACTGCTTAAATGAAGGCAAAAAATGTTGAATTCTTGCTCTTCAAAGTTATTCAGTTCAAATGCTAGTTGCTAAAACCCCTCCCAAAACCAATGAGGTGCTATGCTCCAATTGCTATTTTGCAAGGGATTAAAAATCATCAGAAAAACATAAAATAAAATCAAGAAAGCTACACTTACACAGCTGGTGAAGTCAGCCCACTTTTAAAAGTAACAAAAGAATGGAATTAGTTATGACAATTTTGCATAAAAATCTTAATCCACACTTCTCGTGCAGAAAAAAGTTTCCCCATTCACTTGAATGACTCATTAACAGCTTGCTTGCTGATAAGCAAAGTCAAATCATCCATAAGTGAAGAGCTTCCTTAGCATGGTGAAAGAAGAGATGCATAAGACAGTGCTTCAGGATGAGTAAGCTACACATCGTCACTACGCACCTAACTAATTTTAAACATTACTGAATCCCATACTTTTTTTATACAGCATAAGAGTTTATACTGTTTCGTAAATGCAATTACTCCAGGCTCTGCAAACAAATTCAGCTATCGCTTGTGCGTGAATAGAGATGACTGATTGTGAAACAGGCAAGGAGAGATTTTGTGTTTCTTGATTAGTATGTGGTTAGGAACGTGTCTTATAGCCTTGCACACTACCATGAAGATTATTGCATGACTTAAGGTTTCTAATTTTTCAAGCTTTGGGCAATAATAAGTTAAAAACAAACAAAATACGAAGTTGCATAAAACAAGACACTGACACAGTCTATATGCATTAAGGAAGGAAAATTCAAGTAATTTTAAATCATATAAACAACAGTTGGACTTGGGCATTTAATCTGCTTAGGTCCTTCCAAAAAATCCCAGCAGACATGTACATTTATCCTTTGAAAATGTTGGAGGTAATCAGTTCTTCAAACCTTTTTTTAGATACGATTATTTTTTAAATGTAAAACTTGTCTTGACCACGTGCCTTAAAACTTGACTCAAACCTAACTGTCACCTTGTACTACCTGAGCAGTATAAGGCAGAACAGGGAATTCACAGGGAGCTTGTGCAGAGTCTTTCCCTTTAAGTGAAATCACACATACAGCAAAAGAGAAGTGTTCTAATTTGTATTAACCAGCTTCTGAAATAACTTAAAAGATGAGTTTCTGAACACTTCGGGCTTACAAACCTGTTAATTTTGTACCACGCTTCATAGGTCAGTTGACAAAAAAAAGAAAATTAAAACCACACACTTAAGGACATACATTTTACTTTGGCAAGGCTCAGCAACTCTATCACGACCATCCACACAGGTAGCCTTTTCCTTCTCTTCTCAGTCAAGAGGATGTCAGAGAAAATCCAAGACCAATAAGATAAAACAGCATTAATGTACCTATCATTGTTTTGCTCCTTTGCCTTTTTCAAGTAGACATCAGGGTTTCCTGAGGATTCATCAGAACAGAAGGATTCTTCAAAGATGCATATATAATTACTAAATTAGCCTGACTACATGGCGGCCTCAAATATAAAATGACAAACAACCTAATCTAAAGCAAAATTCTTCTATAGATGTGCCCTTCAGAGAGGACATCTGGTAAAACATCTTGCGAAAGGGATGGATATGATAAATCAGATGCAGCAAAGTAATGTAAAAGTGTAACTGGTGACGACTTCAGAGAAAACTGAAGAACATATGATAAAGACAAGATAAAGTGCACTCCTGAGGCTGTCTGGAAGGAGGGTCAAAGAAAAAGCTGCTGTCTGGAACTTATTTTGCAGAACTGAGATACATTAATTTAATGCCAAATTAAGCAGAGTCGCAATTTACACACCTCTGTCCAATCGGTTTTAGCTCAAAAATATGATAGTTCTATTTATGTTACAGAACCTCTTACACAGTCTCAGAGATGCGTAGCACTTAAGGATGGAGAAAAGTCTAATTTTACTCTGCCAATAAGCACTTCTAACTTTTAACATACTACCACATCTCAGTTTTCTCCTACTTACAAAAGATGCTGGTTGGAACGAGCCTTTACAAACCCAGAAGAAATAACACAAAGCAGGGGAAAAGCAAATGGAAATAGATTTGCTCAAACATTTGGCATATCTTAATCTTAAGAAAAAAAAGTCATGGGATTCTCAGAATTAAATACAAGCTGAAATTATATGGTAGTAGCTTCTCCTCTTGTCCTAGAACGGGCGTTGTTCCACCTACAAAGAGCTGAAGAGCATATAGGCAAACTCCCTCCCCATAGCTTCTCTATCACGCAAAGGATGCTCAATAACGTCTGAAGAGAGTGCAAATGACTGCAAAAGATCATACCCAGTAATCCCCATATTCAGTTACAGCACGGTATTTAAACTCTTTATAGGCAGAATTTCATCTTACTCATTCTTCTAGGCCTCAAAAGACAATACATTAACACCTTATAATTGCAACATCCTAAGTTAGTCCCATTCTATTCAAAAAAGCTTCAAGTAACTTCATCAATACCTGTGTCCTAATCCAGATCCACACACATCCTAGTCACAAAAGAACAACAGACTCGACCAACAGGACTTCCGATCATTAAATCATATCAAATACTAAAGCAATTTTGCTAATGTAATTTTACTGGTTAGAGGGAGGATTTTTAAAGAAGCTTTAATAGCAGATTTTTACCAACTTCCCTCTCCTATTTTTTTCTTCTTCCTTCTCTCCTTCATGACACAGATTCATGATTTTTAAGGAGGTTTTAAAATTATATTTTTGACAGAAAATCTTTATTTTAAAAAATGGTAATAGTCTTATTCAGGGATATGCATCTGAATGTGTAACAGAACTAGCCAGTAAAATCAGACCTGACATCAGATGCTCTCTGAAGCTGTCAACACTACAAATCCTTATCTTCATTTTAATGTAGTAGAATACTTTTTTCTACAAACACGCTATATTAATACTGGAAAAGTCAAAACACAACAACCTACTTCCTGAACATTAGCAAAGACTAAAATTAATTCAAAGTTACACTCCAAACGAAGTCTTGCTATGAACATGCAGAAAAATCAACACTAGAATAAAGCAACAGAGATATTCTTTGAAAAATCTCTCTGCCATTTTGCCAATAAGTGTATACGTAAATCCTTTAGTCCGTATTAGATGAACAATGCCCGGAACAGACAGAAGACACTTTTGAAGCCAGTTAGAAAATACTGTTTATAAGGTACTAATTAGTTATGCAAAATGCTAAACGAGAAGTTTCATACTAAAACATCAGGTTGACAAGGTAGAAATAATTCAGGAACCATCTTTGTAGATAAACGGTCTTGTAACATCTCTTTGATTCACACAAAGGCCCCCCAAAAGACAGTAATATAGAAAAGTAATTCATTATAAATGCCTTTCAATTCCACACTGGACAGATGGCTTAGTTCTCTAATGTGACCTCTCTTTTTTTTTTTTTTTTTTTTAAATTTTTACTGGATTAGATCCAGCAATCCAATGTTAGTGTGATGTTTAACAGCTTAGACAAGATTTAAATAGCATTTATCCCACACAGTGTTTAACTTGCATGCTGTTCATTTTTTCCACTCAATACAACAATTTAAAGATTAGAAATATAGGTATTAATAATAATTTTCTGAGGAGGTCTTTCGGAAGAAAGAAAATTTTGCTAAATGATATTGGGGAGACAGAGAAAAAGAGAGGGAAAAAAATTCACATTTGTAATATAAAAGAGCATAAACTTTCCTATACACTCAGTAGAAAACGCCACATATGAGATGAAGAGAAACTCTATGACTCTGTTGAATCTGGATTCATGATATTCTGGACAGCAATAGGGGAAACTCTCCACACATTCTCTCACTTACTAGCACAGTATTTACTGGCTCCCAGATTTTTTTTATTTGGCTTTCAGTTACTATTTTCAACACAGCTAATTTCTTTTCACATGTCTGATATTTCAGAAGCATGGGCTGGCCCTGCAGACTCTTGCTAGCATATGTAGTGTTTGCTAATGAAGGCATCGGTGCAAAGAGCTTGCCTGCACTCATACTAAGACCTATGAACAGCTATTTTTTGCAGAACTAGACTCAATATATAGCTTAAAGCTTTTAGCAGCACTGGGATTTTCTAAATTATAGATTTTATAAAGAGACTAAATAGTTTTCAGGGAACCTGATTAGAGAAATATTGTATTTTAAAACATACAAGGTAGTCACAGTTCTAGTCTGATTTACTAATCAATGAATTAAAGTTATAATTTGATTCAGCTACCTGCTGAGCAAGTCTCTGCAGGTAGCAAATTCAAGTTGATAGAAGACTTTTCAGAAGCATCAATTAACAATAGTTATTAAAACAGTGACCTCTGCCAGCTTTTGTGAGATGACACTTCCTGCTTGGATAGGCAATGAAGAGTGTGAAAAGAAATTCAACAACTCTCACGCTGAGAAAGCGACTTCAAGTCTCAAGACTAAATTAGACAGCTGGCACAATCCATGACATCTGTACATCAATCCTGGAAGTCTCTGCCTCTTTCCCCAAATTCCACAGGTTTTGTTGTTTTGGTTTTTTATTGTTAATTCAGGCTCTTGCTCTTTTCTTCTGTAGAACCTCTATAAAAATGCTCATGTTTTCTGGCTCCAGTGCTAAAATGACTTGCTTGTTTTGACCAACTTCTCCTCCAGCTATAAGCTTCCTTGCCAGGCTGTCTTCTCTTATAGTCGTTAACACTGTCCTCTTGTCCTTTCTGAACAAACTGCTTCCACGGTTTCCTCTCTCTTCTCACCCCATTTCCAAGTTTCTGTTGGTGGAAAACTCCAGCCAGGCTCCTCCTGGCTCGTCTTGTTTCCTTCTGTTCCCTACTCATCTGCACACTAACTCGGTGTCTGCTACTCCTTCCATGCCTCCGTTCCTGCTGTGTAATCTTTATTCATGATACGTTATAAAGGAAAAACGTTACCTCTTTCATATAACTGACTTCAACTACCACGAGGTAAGTTGAGGGCAGAAGGGGCAAACCTGAGTCTCTCAAGTCCTTCAGTCTTGGGGCTACAATATACGATCAGCACGAGGGAGGTTCGGCACTGGAGCGTCTTGGTAACATCAATCCACTGGTGTGGGAAGAAGTAGACCGGAATGTGTGGACTGTATGGAACAAACTTGCTAAGATAACTCGGACAAAGGTCCTAAGGGACAAATCTGCTCCACCCTGCAGAGGAGAAGTGAGACAACAGGCATCTGAAAGCACTGAAAGATTCAACTCCAAACCTAAAAGAAGGCAGATTTCCATTTATTCTTGCAGGTTAGCTTGTTTTCAACTTTGCTATGGATGTTATTTCGGTCATAGACGTTTTATTATTGAGTGGATGCAGAAGATTAAGTTATGTGCCTAAATAGTCTAGAAGTGTTTACATATAAACACAGGGTGGTCTGCTTCAAAAGCATATGCACATATAGCTGTATCAAACACTTAACCATCTGCACTTCTCACTCACAAAAGGCCAAACCTGGTATAGCACTTAAGGATGCATGTAAAGTCGTTTGGACAGTTCTCTAGAAGCCAAGACAGAGTGTTTAAGGGTTGGATTTACAAAGACATTCAGAAACCTGAGGCTGTGATTCAACAATTTTCAGTCTTCAGCACCAATACTGACAGAAGGCACTGACACATCCCCTCCCGCACGCTGCAGCATACAGCCCCCTCAACTGTCTCAACTGTGCTGTGCTGGAAGAGCTGGATCACACAACTGATCTGGCTTTTAAAAAAAAAAAAAAAAAAAGGGCAGCAGAAAGAATGTATTAGTTTAAATCTAAAATGGTTTCATGATTCAGCTCCCTCTGTGGCTGCACACACTGTGTGCCAGCAAAATTCCTGCTGGGACCATGCAGTGTGGGCCAGGAATGCTGTACACTGGGGTCATTCTATTACAATAGTAAAATATTGGTTTATGGTAAAATGTGTTACTTACACTGTATTGTTTATACAACAAACACAATTCTGAATTCTTCAGTGCTACTGTGAACCTACTGATAAGCAACATGGTGTAAACCTGCAAGGAATGTTCTCAAAGGTATGAGCTGACAGCAATGCTACAAATGCACGCAGGTTCTCACGCTGAATGGTTATGAAATGCAAACCTACCCCTGAATCAAAGTCTCCAGACATCTGCACATTTACATTAAATATGAACACCTCTTTAATGCACTCTGAAAACACATGTTGTCAGTGCATAGTTTGTTTTTTAAGACAGAGCAAAAAGACATCTGTTTACAATATCGAATTCCAGTGCACCACCTTAAAAAGTGTAACTTTAATAAGGAAAACTTTAAGTTACAAATAGAGACCTTGCAGTCAAATTCCCATAGATATTTTATTACACTGTTGAAATAGTTTTCTTTGTACTTATGTGGAATGTTCTTCAAAATGCCTTTAATTCACAGCAGTAATCAAGAGAGGAATATGGATATTAGAATGTGTGAAAGCTGGTTAACAAAACAAGCATGCATCTACTTTACAGTCATCACCAGGATCTTGCCTGAGCCTGTTACTAGTCTGTGCTTTATGGAAAACATTAACTCCTTTATACATACCTCGAGAGGAAAAACAGCCCTCCCTATCTATGCAGCATCAGTAGTAATAGAATTCAGAAGCAATACTTCACAGCACATATGTATTGTTTATATTTCCACTTCTTCATGAAACTAGATGTTGCTCCACAGCCTAACAATAAATGCTAACAACAGTAATTTTCAGGGGCCTGGATGAGAATCAGAATTATTACATCAATGTTTATCTACAAAGATGGTCCTTGAATTACTCCTAACTTGTCAAGCAATTTGTGCCCCACCTGTTAGCCTAAATTTGCACATGCACATGCATGCTTCCATACAGTAAAGCTGTGCCAAAAGTCCTCAGGAGAAACTCAAGCGAAGAGATCCAGCCAGCCTTTAAAAAAAAAAAACCAAAACAAAACCAAACAAAACCAACAAACAACAAAAAAACCAAACACCTGTTCGCACAAACTACACAGTTGTCCCCCACCCTCTCCACCACTGGTGGTTCAGCAGAGTTCACCTGAGGTTGCTTGGGTCTGCACTGTAAGGTGAAACCACCTCTCCCGCACTCACTAGTCAACCATGCAGCAAGGGAGAGAGGATTAAACTGTGACATGCTGATGTTCAGTAAATACCAAACGGGGCTTTGCCAAAGGCCTCAAAATAATGCATCAAGTTCAGTCCTGCCTCTAGAAAAGATGATGGGCTGGGCTGGTTTTCAGCCCACCTGCCCAGCCAGATTCCCAAACAAAGTAAACGGGGCTCCCTGCAGATGGAAAAGGTCCCATTGTGTGGACTGACCGCTTGATGGGATCCCGATACTGCACATCACTCACTCCACAGTGCCATTCCTGAATTCAGCCTTCTAAAGCTAGAATTCAGTATTTTATAACATGTTATTTTCAGCTCTGCTACTGAAGAATTAATTCAATAGCAAAGTCTTCTCACTTTCTTTCTTTGTGCTTTATTTCTCCCTCAACAGAGCAGAAATTACAGTACTTACCTCCTTTTATAAAAAGCAACAGATGATGCATGATACCTATTATGTATTCTAGACCTATCGAAAGCAGCGAGATTTTACCTTTGGGTGGAGAGATTGATGAATAGGAAACATAGTATGTTGTGCACAGTTAGACCTTTTTATACACTATGCTTGACCATATGGCAAGCACTGCTGGAAGGAAGAGATCTTAGTGATCATTTATGTTAGGCACATCAAGTCCCAGAACTTAATGAAGGCAACACAAATTCCAGAGGATGGGAGGAAGGCAGGATTAAGGATATAACCCTCTGGAGAATGGCTAACATAGCAGAACAGGAGAGCAGAGCAGACCAGTTCATAAGACAGGTTTTGTTTGTATTAGTTAAGTTACCAAAGCCTGGACATTTTCTGCTTTTAAATGAGTGTCCCCTACTTAAATCACACTCTGATGATTTGTAGGCAGTATCATGTGGTTTTAAAATATTCGTTAAATTTTCAACGGCTCAGTACTCTGAAAACCTGTCTTGCTGGAATTTCTCATCCTTCCATATGTTTAACTTCAGCTAAAAACACAATAGACTATTGTCTCTGCCATGTCTGCATCTGCATACCAGCATGTGTACCAGAGCTTAAGCCTTCATTATTTAATGCATGTAGGGTGTGTTGTGTTGTACAGTTATTGACTATCATATCTAATGTTTCACGACCTGTTAGAAGCTACTAGGATGAAGATACTCAACTTTTATGCAAAATGGTTTAATTCCTACAGATCCAAGCTAAGACATAGTGCTACCTATTACCTTAAGAATCTGTACCGGACTCTTGTTGTATTTTGCAAGTAGATTTCTAAAGTTTGTAACCATGCTAACACCTAAGCATACTTAGGTAACGACAGAAGTGCCTGAAGGAGCAAATTAGGCAACGGAAAGAGCACAACCAAAAAAACCTTCATCATAGCCATGAAGGCGTTAAAAATATGGCCTCTGTCATTTCATTCAAGTCCTCACAGTGACGTATTATTATATTTCTAATTTCTTCCTTTAGAATTATGTTATTCTTATAGAACAAGATGTTGGAATACGTAGACTCAAATTTTAGGCCTCGCCTATAGACTTCAAACCCCCACTCAAAAAGAGCATCCACTTCAACATCTAGTGCTTTATTAAAATGATAAACTATGGTAAAAAGAGACAAGTCTTAATAGCACCAGTTCTAAGGGTACTTAGGATACTTGATAACAGCCTTTAAGGACACTTCAGATGAATTTGTTCTTCTGTAATTAAGAGGGAAGTAAAGGTGAAGAAAAACGAGAAAAGATGAGATATTGTAACAAATGATTGCTTGTACAGCCCAGTGCAATTTATTATACAAACTTTCACCAAATACCCATTTCAACTTTGTGATCACCGACTTTAAGTCTTCTTGAGGGAATTCCACAATTAGTCCTGATTTTTTCTCTTCAGGATTATGCTCTGACCAAGTATTTCGATCTGCCTGTGATACTACAGAGATAAAGATCTATCTTAAAACTCAAAGGTTTATCAAAGACTCCTTCACGGTCATCTTTACACTCCTGTACAAAAAACTGCATATAACAAGTACAATTAGGCATTTATAAACTTAAGACTCTCCCAGTACAAACAGTTTGGAGAGAGAAGACCTTCAAAATATTTTCTAAAAAATACACTTTCATCACTTCTTCCTCCAACATGACAAGCTGTTCCTTACATTAGGATTTTTTATAGGGCTCATGGAAATTAATTGCGTGGCTTCCACTGAAAGTCAATGTGGGGGAGGAGGGCTAATTCCCTTAAGCAAATTCTCTGAAAAAAATTTTCTCTTTAAACAACAGAGCTGGTTAAAAGAAAGGGCTTATCGTGGCAGTTACTCTTGGGCTTGCCAAACTCAGTCCAGACACCTCAGCAAAGTGACTGCAGAAATTCACTGCACCTTTTTGGCCATTTTCCGACTCCTGTAATCAGGTTCCCCCTCATTTGATGTTACCTCCCCTTGCACACAAGGATCAGTGTGCAACCACAGCAGAGATCAGACAGGTTTTATGTTCACTGTGGCTTTTTAAACACCGGAGTTTCTGCTGTGCCTGTGTTTCTCCGCTGCGTGGGACAGGCAGAGCAGAGTTTAAAGTACTTCGGCGGGCTGAAACCTGGACTAAAGCCAAAGTAGTACTATGGTAAGCAAATACAGTTCTGTTTGTAAGTATATTCTTGTACCTGCATCAATTTACATTACCTGCAGAGCTTCCCTAAAAAATAAAACACAAACCAGCTTTTATGACATATATATCTAAAGTAGAATAACCCTTTTAGAACTACTGTGTCTAGTGCTACCAGTGAGAAATGTTCAGCCTATTAAAAAATAATACAATTCTGTTTATGTAAGTATACTAACAGAGAAAACTGCTTAAGTGGAAAACAAGAAATGAAGATCTCCTTAGGAAAATACAAACATGATTATTAACACTGCCTAGCTGTTTTCCTAGATACGTTTCCCTAATTCTGAGCATCCACTTCATGAATATTGAGCTCAAAACTTGTAAAAAGCAAGTTCCTTTAAGAAACGTTAAGTTGGTTACCCAAAGAAATTACAAATTGTCAGATAATTTCTAATAATAAATAGGTACAGATTTACAGATTTTAAAAAAGTCTCTATGTGTTCACAGTCCTTAATTTAAAAAAAAAAAAAAAAAGGAAAAAAAAAGAAAGACAGACTGCCTGCTGTAATGTGAATGAGTGGCATGAAATAATCCACCACCGGATGGGACCGTACATGGTCACAAGCAAGAACTTGGACTCTGCCAAATGGCATCTCAAAAGTTCTGCTACAGAAGGGACAATAAAAGATTTCTCACAGACTCTGAAGACAATACCAGCCTGATCAACCTGTTCTAATCAGCAGCCAAAGTGTCTCGCCTGTCTGTCAATGACAGTGTCTCTCAGCAGGGAGTGGTTTATTATTCTAATAAGATGCTCCAATAAAGAGAGGGTCAGCTATGAATCACTACCATGAGAAGATTTAATTAGATTTTTACACTGACTAAAGACAGTCCCTGCACACAGAAAAAAAATTAAATATGGAGATAAATGATAGTGTATTTTAAGGCAAGGTTACTTTGGGGTTTTTTGTTTAAACTTACTGTTTATATTTTTCCTTTTCTTGAGATAGCTGTTTACATTATACAGTTACACTGTCCAAGCTTAAAGGTTTCTTGTGAAAAAGAGTTCAGTAATTTTTTGATTGAAAACTCTCTAGGCAAATCTTCTGAAGTATTCCACCCAACAGAGCTCTCTATATTTTCCTAGGAAAATGTCTGACGATAGCATAAACAAAAACCCATACCCAATTTAAAAAAATCAAAATCTCTGCTTCATCACAGAGTAAAAGCTACAGAATAGTTTGTTATCAAACACATGTACAACATATACCAATGTATTACTGTAGTACAGTGTTTTAATTAAAAATACACTGTATAAAGAAGGGAACAGGACTCAGCTACATTAATACATACAGCTGCAAACTATCTGTGTTAACACACAGAACTTTCATTAAGAGTAACCTTATATCAAAAATTTTTCTAAAAGCAACCAGAGGAAAGTTGAAGTCAACCATGAGGGCCAGGGCTATTACAGCTATTTCGATTAGGAAACCATTATCTCAAATTCACGCTGCTACCAGGATAGAGGTTCACCTAGTAACATGACAGCAAATTATATGATTAATGAGCTAACACGTAGCTCCTGAGAGTCAACCAGTTGAAGCTGATGCCCCACAGAAACAGATAAAATATTACCAAATGGTATCTATCACCTCAAAAGATTGTCCTGCAGTTGTATTTCCAAACATCAGTGAATTTGCGCATTTCAAGGGAGCTCTCCATTCATGCTCACTTTGCATTCACTACTCACTGCATTGACACGCACTTCTGTATTTGACTTTTGTTTAATCATTTAATTATTCTTCACTTTTTGCCTAATTGCAATCATCAAGTTTTCTGTAGATTCAAAACACAAAATACACTTGCACTGATCTAATGTCAGACCCATTCTAGATAGCACTTCACAGGTATTTTTAAAAGGGATACAAAAATACTAGCCATTGATTGTATTGTATAACTCTTTGGCAAAAGACACAATGAGACAAACATTGCACAACATCTCTGAAAAGGAAGCATGAAGACAGGAAAGCAGAAAAAGAAAGCTTGACTGAAAACAAATCAAACGTAGTTATCGTTACATCCTCAGCTGCACTACTGAGAGGTTCGCTGCTTTGACTGTCTTTCTGCAACCCATCCCATTATACTGAAAATAGACTTCTTTGTAAGCTGCAACTAGTGAGAAGTCGGCAACAGCAAAAGACAGAAAATATGAGCAAAACCAAAGGGCTCACTTTACTCTTTTCAAGGGCTTAAAAAAAACCCCAAACCCTAAAACATTAGCTTAAATACATGTGTGTACATACATTTCCCAGTATCACAGGGCAGTCAAGGAGCACTTTCCATCCTCACATGCCACACTGCATCAGTGCTAACTGACACACCTGGAGAGGCTCTATGCGCAGATCAGAGCTGAACTTTTCTCAACATAGCCTATCATCCACACTCAGGACATGGAAATGAACTACTTATTTAGGATTTGAAAGCAAAGGGAGTCAACTATTTGGACAGACCTTATGTGAGAAAGAAAAGCTCTTTTTGAAATTCTCTGAAACAACCAACCAGAACAAGTTAACACATGAGGAAATATTTGAAACAACCTGAAAACTAAGGACACTCCAACTACCAGATACTCTATGTAACTTGTTTTCACCAGCATTTTAAGATGTGTGGAGAAGAACCTTCAGCAGAAGGTATTAAAGACATTTGCAAAATGCAGATCTTTAAGATCCACCATATACTGACACTTTAACAAAGCAATTAAAAGCAAAAGCAAACAGTAGTTCACTTGCATAAGAGCTTGCTGGTGGAGGATGATGCCTAAGACACAACAAAAATTAAGTGGCTTAAATACATACAAGCCTAGAAACAGATGATTCAATCATGGTACTGCATACAGATGCAAAAGTACAGAGCAGGAGAGAAAGGGGGATATTACAACACTTAGGCTTCAGTATCAGAATTCCTATCCCCACTGACAACTTAATAAAAAACAGAGGGAAGACAGCAATTGTGGAACAACAAAAACAAATTAGTAGCAGCAGATAATATTTTAGCTGTACTAGCAAAAATTATAATTGATTTTCTGTCTGTGGTGTTAAAGTTGCTATCTTTGCACTGAAAATAAATTTTCATTTTAAAAGCATAATCACAGTTAAAATAGTTCTACCTGGCATTTTCTGTCAACAAACCCATTTCACAAGTGGCATACAAGAGCCACCATTGCTCTGTCAAGAAATTCGTTTCACTTCCTTAGAAATATCTAAGACTAGATAGGATTAGATTTGCTTATCATCTATTATGCTGTAAAATCACGTTGTTGAAGAAGTAACCTTTTGTCTAAATGAAGAGCAACTTTCAAAGTAGAATGAATCATGGAAGCATCAACATGTAAACTGCTTTTAAGCCAAATTTTAGATTTAAAAAAAAAAATCATACAAATATTATTTTAAATCCCAAGCACTCCTTCTTGTAGCACTCCTTTTAGTTAACTCATCTGCTTCTTGCTGTGTTTTTTTAAACAGGTTACTATAATCTACATTACTACATAATGCACTTCTTGAAAAATACCTGCTTTTTCCCCTCCACCAGCCACCCTCCCTCGAACCCTCCTTAGAACAGGGTTATTTTCAAGATATGGGTTTTCAGCAGACCTGTTTAAACAAGAACAGCACTACATGGATCTCTAGAAGCAGGTGAATTTGATAATAGCTACAGGTGTAGTCTTCCATCCCCGGAGGTTTTCAGGATTCAGCTAGGCAACATCACGGCTAATCTGATCTAGTTGTGACAAGAGACCATCTCTGAATGGGAGGCTGGACTAGATGGCCTCCCGAGATCCCTTCCAACTCAATCTCCAACTAGAAATCAAAGAGGATTCAGAGTTGAGAGCCTGGAGCACCCACTACCACAGCAGACTTCTCCTTTAATGTCTACTTGACTAGAAAATACAAAAACGCTGCAGCAGGCGGAGGGTTAGTAGAGGTGGTACCTGAAGAATAAACACAGAGTAGAACAGCTGGAGTAATTACAACTACAGAGTCTATTCAGTATGCTCAGTGGACAGATCACACTTCAGCAACTGAAATGCCAAACCAATGATTATCAACCAGGAATTATTTCCTAAACTTTAAAATTTATCTGTTACTTGCTAACAATACACCTCAGCGACATGTGGCTAATCAGCCTAATACCCTCTTTACTTAAATTTAAAATTGAACCATAAAAAAAGTTAAAAAGCAATAAATGTTTAAACTTACGTATTATTTATAGTAAAGCTAAAGTATTGTTAAGATTCAACTATGATTCTTCAAACTATGAGTATGCCATGTAGCTGATTAGCCCCAAATTTAGTTCCAAGTTTGATTTGTCATTCAGTCCTTCACAAAAGGCTTTTATAAGACCTGTCTACAAGGCGCATACAAATTTGTCATGAGCAAAAGCATCATCCTTGCTGAGCAACTGTCAAAATGCAAAAGCCAAAATGAAAGAACGTTCTGCATGTAAAATAGGAAAGTAGAAAAGCCTGGGTTTTGGCTTGAGGGGAACTCAGTTTTATAGTGCTATTTTGGACACAGGTATTAAATTCTGACTTAAAATACATCAAAACAGTGGGGTATTTTTTGCCACTTCTAGAGCACATTTGATTTTAACACCAAACACTGAATGCAACAATCAGCAAAAGAGCTCAACAATTTAGAGATTCAAGAAGTCTAGGGAGCTTGACACAGACTGACAGGCTCCAGCCAAGCTTGCTGTGTAATTATTTCATGTGTCTGCACTTTGTCTTCCATCACTGAAATGAACACCTAAAGGCAAGAACACAAAGGATACAGAATAATACATCACCATTCATTTATCAGAATGAACGCTGACAGTGGATAGTTAGAGCTTCCTATTAGGTCTTGCAAGTAGGAATTATATGGTCATTCATTCTTCACAACGTGTCACTTCTGGACTTTGAATTTTGTAAAAAATTAACTGGTCTTGAACAACTGACAATAAAAGACAAAAATCCAGACTCTTCCCCTGGATGAAAGCATCTGCCTTATAGTTAATACATTCTCTTATCCCAGCTTTGCACAAATATTACTCGAGCCACTCTCAGCAGTCCTGCACAGTTCCCAGATGATACAATTCACATAGTTCATGTGGGGAAACCGAGGCATAGAGTAACTCAACAAAACAGTAATTTGCTCTGCAATAACTTATTCAGGAATCTCTGTATCTTTAAGTGCTTTCAAACATTCATGGTACAGAATGAAAAGGCCGAACACTCTTCCACAATCATATTTTGTGAGGGACACAAAGTATTATAGGCAACAATGGAACACAATGATCGTACACAGAATGTAATCTTTATTTCATTTCATTCAAGGTGTCCAGGTAAACTCAGCAAAGGTTAAATAAGCAATTAACTACTTTACCATGATCTCTGTGCCAAACTCTTACTGTCTTTCCCAACATAGAATTTGTAAGAACAATCCTGAGCAACACAACAGAAAAATTTAATTCCAATGCAAAAATTGCTGCATGGAGATGCTTTTGGTTGCTAAAATTAGAGGACTTACTACAAGATTCCCCTGGCCATAACTCACAGACAATAAAGAGACTGCATGCAGCCACAGAAAAAAGTCAAAACTAAGTCTGCCAGTGTTAACACGGTCTTCCCTGTCCACAGCGTTTTATGCCCTTTGTTACCCATGCAAAGGTAAGAATCAGGAAATACTAATAATGAGGCAAATGTATCTATGTCCAATTAGAAATGTGCATTACACTATTAATACACTTGTTTTCAAAATGACATACACATACTACTGAGTAACATTACTGAAATTACAAAGACAGTGTTAGTCTTTATTAGGTAAAACCTACACAGCAAAGAAGTGCCTTGCAAAATTAAACCATCAGGAATGAAAATAACAGTAGAGCAGCACCTACAAAGGGATGAAAACCAAGTCACTTCACCCAGTGAAACTTCTAATGGCTACATTTTATTTATTTTTTCCACTGGCAGTTGGGAAAATGGGACTAGCAAAATAATTGTAACAAAATACTTCAAATCATTATCAATGAAGATTATGTTTAGAGGAAAACTCTATGAAGTCATCAGCTGGAATTTGCTACCCAAGCTTTTTTCATTTAACCCATCCACAAGGTACCTCGTGAACACATGAATACCCAGAGAATGCCCTAAAGTGAAATTAAAAAGTAATAACAGTTATTTTTAACACCAAGTAAAGAAAGCAGAGCAAAGCAATTCTCCTACTCTGTATCCTTCCTAGTTAGGAAGGGCATTTAGCTGTCTTTCTCAAACTCAAACGTCTGGTCGGTTGATGGGTGCTGAATACCGCTGCTCGAGGCAGCACTGCAGCATGGCCAGCCCACCATCCACTGTGGTCCTCAAGGAAGGGAACAGCCCCTTTAGTCCCCAGGTAAATCCCCATCTGCAGTTCATTACTTTGAAAAACTTTCCCCTTCTGTAGAATTACTGTCAAAACTACACGGGACTTTAACTGCCTTTATTTTCAGGTACGACTTACATGTCAAAGTTTTTTACTGTGATACACCTAGAGCTTCCTTCTCCTTAACGGTACAGGTTTCACATTTGAAAGTACTTTTATCCCCCCTCACAGTATAGCTGTTTAGTTTTCCTCAAATAGCTAACAGTTACTTGGAATCATGTAGAGGTACAGAAATAAAGCCATTAATAAATACATTCACAATATGTTCATATCGCATCACATTATACAAGATGATTATGCAATAACGCTGTTCTTGCTAAGCCACCAAAATATAAAGACCTTCCCCTTCCACCTTATTACGGCTCTGCTCTTTCTGCTCATCATCTTTGACAAGGGAATATACAACCAATGCAGATGGAAACACTTGCTGTAATGCATTCCTGAATTTGGCAAGCGGCAGTTTTAATTTATTCTTTTCAGATAGATTGTCTGCTGCAGTAAAACAGCCTCTAATCCCCCTCCCGCAAATAGTAAAGCAAAAAAAAAAAAAAGGGGGGTGGTGGTGGTTAAAGCAATCATATGATAAAATCACAGCTTTAGCAAAAGCTTTGATATCATTATTAAGTTCATACAAATTTCGTCTCTTATCTAGCTTGTTCTTCACTGTCTAATTAGTCCAACCACTGGCAGTTTGTATTCCTTTTTTTCTTTTTTTTTTTTTTTTTTTTGACACAGAAACAAGCAGTTAAACTAGTATTTGCAGTCTTTAATTACACATTAAAATCTTCATCCTTAATTTTCTTTTTTTACTGAAAGTACAGGGATTCCCTACAGTGCAGTATTAGTGTTCTGCTGTAAATGCTGCAAGGGCATCTTCTAATGGTTGGGACTGTGGAACAACTTTTAATTAATTGCCACCTTTTAATGGCACAGTTCTCACACAAACATTACCTTTAAGGCAAACATACATCAAAGAGTCAGAAATTTGCTCTTTTACAACACAGCTGCAATCCCCAGTAACACTAACATTCAGTAAGGGCTACATGCTGCTCCGGATCTGTGCATATGCCGGAAAATGAACTTGCACGTCAAGGCCGGTACACGGCATAAAGTTTCCAAAAAGATGCAGCTTTTTCATTTCCCAACCATGGAGTGTTCCAGCTGATCTTCAGCAAAGTAGATGGGAATTATTTCAAACCACTGTGCTCAGTCACACAGTGCTGCACATCACACTCGGAGCAATCCTGTTTGCAGGATTAGTTTGGGGAATATGACACCAAAATATCAACAGCAATCAGCCCCAAGCCTCTTCTGGCTAATGTCTTCAAGACAGACACGTTCATGGAGGTGTTCACTACAAGGACATTTGAGCGAAGGCTATCAGTCCATAACAGCTCACAACACACTAGTAAGTGAAGCTCTATACACTGTAAAGAAATCAGAAATCTTAATTACACGCACTCTCTTTCCATAGTGGTTGGTTAGAATATTTGTTGAAAATTGAATAAATAAAACAGATTTTACTTCTATGTTAAAATACACTGTAAATTTTTACAACACAACTAATGCACATTTCAGTAATTTAATTGGGATAACACAGCATCCAAGATCCTTGTCTCTTATACTTGTATGGATAGAAATTATTATCCTGTTAATGAATATCATAAGGAACATTTGGGTTTAGTCAAAATCTTTCCTTTGGACAATCTGTGTTGATCAATGCCTGCTGGTTTTTTGTAATTACTTTGTAAGAAAATATGCAGCTGTATAGCACTTAAAGGAATGAAATTAAATTCAACATATAAATATAGCAAAAAAAAAAAAGCATTGATCTGGCATAATAAAACAAAAAAGATTATTACAGAACCCTCTGCTGTCAGATACATCAACACATTAGGAGATTAGATCAAGATTAAAATTTTTTTAAATAATCATATTTCTAAAGATGCATAGAACAGCAAAGGTGTTGACTGAGTACTGACTTACCAAGCATCACCAGACTCAAGAATGGCAGTTGTTACAAAAAAACCAAAAAAACTTCCACACAAAGACATGATGTACCCAAGTAGTGGCAATGTGGAGTCTACCTAGATGACTACTAGACCTTTGGCAACACTTAGCGAGCTTCCACAGAAGTTACTCTATGACCCACCTACTACAGACTACTGCAGGAAGGCGCAGAGCACAAAGCAGGGAAGTGCCTCCTCACATCACACATACTGGGTCCAAATCTGCCAAAAACCACGGCAGTTTATTACGGAACTGCTCCCTCTTATCAGTGTAATGGTCTAGTTCGGATCCTGCTCAACTGCAAGTCATACAGCTCTATCTGGGGCTCCAACACTTCTACTGATTGGACATAAACGTGAAAATCCAAATAATATTAACACTGTAAGAGGGTTTCTCCTATAGCCCAAATGCTGGTTTAATACTGTTGGAGTGATCAAGTTTACAGTGTAAAAGACAATTGGATTTATATTGTATTACAATATGCCATACAAAAATTTAGAAGTCAGAGATGCAGAAGTGGGCTATGGGTCCCAGCAGCTATCTGTTGTAGGACTGAGTGCTATGGTACATTTTTACCATCTACAAACTTTAAAAGCAGATCACATTTTTTCCCTCAGATTTCAGATTCTCATTAAATCTGTGTTGGCCCACTATTCAAAATTGTCGCTAACTAAAGAAACAACATATATCCTTAATAAAGCACAGAAAAGGACAATCAACTGACCTCAAGAGCCCCACAGACTAAACTAAAGGGAAAGAAAGAAGCGGGGAAAAAAAAAAGAAAAATTATCATCTGCCTGCCTTCTGTATCTTTGGTATCTAACCAGGTTACAAACCACATGTATGGTTCCAAAGTTAACATGATAGATAACCCAACTGAACAGCAGTGAAAACAAAGCAGAGGCATAAAACAAATTAACAGCACTTTGTTTTAAAATTTACCTCTTACACTGAAATCAAAAGTTCAACTGGATTACCCCCTTCTCTCTTTTTCGGAACAGAGCTTGGTAAAGTATCTTTGGCTACAAATAGTAAGATGACTAATCAGTGTTGTATACCTGGTAAGTTATTGGATTTGATCTCGTTGGAGTCGTCTAATAAAGCCCCTTATGAATCAAAACAGTACTTTGGATTTTTTTCTTTCGAGTTAAATTATATTGAGTGCTAAACAGTGAATACCACGTAACTAAAGAGATAGACTGCTATTACATTTAATAGCAGACTGCTTTTTCCCCTCAGTATTTAAACAAAACACACAGAAAGAAACAGGATAAAGCAACAGCAGGCCCATCACTGCTCTATGCCTGAGAACAGCCGGCCACCGAGCTCTACAAACCACTCATCACTGCTGTTGACATGGGCCATTAGGGAAAAAAAAATTTCTCTTTAAAAGCTTAGAATCATCTTTCATCCAAATGACAAGGACTAGTTAATTCGCTTGTGTTACATTTGAAAACGAGAAAGAACAACATGACACCCACATGCACAGCTGTTCTCTTAATAAAACTCAGTTCAAGAAAGTTTAATGATGTGTTATCACCTAGGAATTTTCCCTCATAATTTGTAACACACTCTGGGTTCAATCATGGCAGATGCTTCCCCAGCTTTGGGATCTGAGTGTCCCAGCTACTGAATCTGAAAAGAACCAGATCAGCTCCAAGCCACCTCTTAAATGTTGCTATTGAGTTTACGGGTAACCTAAATCAGAATTTCTAATACTGTGGTGGCAACGTACTTCATAGTAATCCAGACAACCAGATTTCTTAGCTTTCAGTGGTAGGGAAACAGTGTTGAGAAGAAAATGAAGAAGTTAGGACTATATAATTATGACTCTTCCTCCCATGCCCTAGGATACAACTTTAATACTTACTGTATTTAAGGAACCTAGAAGTACCCAAGGGTGTCACTATAACTAGAATGAAAGGTGTACTCTTTCTCTAACAGGGTCCAGTCTCATTTCTGTAAAACAACTAGTCTAAAAGCAACTGTTGTCATCTCTGCTCAGTAGGCAGAAGGGAAACCTGAAGAAAAATCCAAAACATGGCTGTATCTTAAAATAACTTGAAACTATCATATTTTTGATAGCTGCTGAAATTCATTATGATCTGAATTTCTCAGCACTTATCTTCCTGTAACAAAGCTGTCAAAATAGTGGTTTCCTGTTTGCTCATTATTCTCTATTATATTCTACATGGTTTGAAAAATTCACTTGAGGATGTTGCTATTCTCTGAAGCAGCGTTGTAGGCGGCAGTTTGAATAGGTTCATATTATTCTGTAGTTTTCCTTTAAAAAACCTAAATACTACATATACACTATTTGTATTCCTTTGAAAAATTCTAGAGGTATGCATACCATCCAACTTCATCGTTGCATCAAACCCCTCCACCACCACTTCATTTAGAAAAGAATGGAATACTAACTCCTGAAATGCAGAGCATGGACTTTATAATTCAAACAGATTTTCCTCTAGGGATTGGACAAATGCCCACAAAACCACCTGTTTAATGAGCACTATCCTTTTTACGAGAGATGAAGAACTAGTACTCTACCTAGCTAGATTAGCTTTGGTAGTTAAAATACCAATATTTGAGGGGGGAAAGCCAGTATTTTGGACCTTCTGTGCAAAATTATGGAGCTTCTTAAAAAGCAAGACAAAGAAGTAGTTAACAGAGACTGATCACATACAACACCACCAAACACATGGGCAGGAAAAAAAAATAGAAGAGCAAAGAACCAATTGGCTAAGATTCTTTAAGGGGAAAGTAAGAGTTATTTAACAAGCTGATGATACAATATAGAAGGTTTTAAAGTGGCTTTCTACTTAGTTGTCACGGTTTAACCCCAGCTGGCAACTAAGCACCACACAGCCGTTTACTCACTCGCCCCACAATGCGATAGGGGAAAGAATCAGAAGAGTGAAAGTGAGGAAAACTTGTGGGTTGAGATAAAGACAGATTAATAGGTAAAGCAAAAGCTGTGCACACAAGCAAAGCAAAACAAGGAATCCATTCACTACTTCCCATCGGCAGGCAGGTGTTCAGCCATCTCCAGGAAAGCAGGGCTGCATCACATGTAATGGTGACTTCGGAAGACAAACACCGTAACTCTGAACATCCCCCCCTTTCCTTCTTCCCCCAGCTTTATATACTGAGCATGACATCATATGGTGTGGAATATCCCTTGGGTCAGTTGGGGTCGGCTGTCCCAGCTGTGTCCCCTCCCAACTTCTTGTGCCCCCCCCCAGCCTGCTCACTGGTGGGGTGGGGTGAGAAGCAGAAAAGGCCTTGACTGTGTGAGCACTGCTCAGTGATAACGAAAACATCCCTGTATTATCAACAGTTTTCAGCACAAATCCAAAACATAGTCCCATACAAGCTAATATGGAAAAAACAATAACTCTATCCCAGTCAAAACCAGCACACTAGTTGACCCAAGTGAAATATTAGACACTTGAGTATCAAAAGATCCTGCAAGATGTGCACATAAACTCCAAACATGAAAAATTAGTATTATCAGTAAAGGATAAATGCAATCTCACTGTATGGTAATACATTGCAACTTATACTAAAACAGCTTCAGAAAACATCTGCAGAGCAGGTGTTCATCAGTTTACTAAAAATTGAAAGAAAACAGTGCAACAATGTGATCCAAACTGTGCACGAGATACCAAATACTAAAATTAATGTTCAATCTACACGGTACACGTCTGCAAAGTAATTAAACCTATTCATGTAAATATTATTGTCTTACAATATAAAGAACCAATAAGGGATTAATTTGTGGAGCAAAAGGGTCACGTATTTCAGCAACATGTTCTTTTACAGTTCCTGTTGCACTGTCTTGCTAAAGTCAAGCTAAAAGGAATACCGTGAGAAACTTAAACATGAACAGGGATATTAAATGAGCTCCTAGTATTGAAAGTTATTGGAAACTGATCTCTTCCTTATTAATACAATTCCCCATCATGTACAAAAAGATATCTCCATGTTCCAGAATGCAAACAGAGTTTTAATCTTTAATTATATTCTCAACCTCAACTCTTCTGGAGAGAAGTATAGATGTGGGCCTGAGGATTATTGCTTTATTACATTATCATCTCTGTGGTATTTAATGAATATTGATACTTAATACAGCTCTGCCAGTAGGGGGAAAGAATTTTAGAACTGCACAAAGAACTTCTGATGACTTTTCTCAAAACGGAAAATATAGCCACCCACTTTGCTCTTCTACTCTTGAATGCTTTTCTTCGAAGAGGCCCAAATGTTAAGAGTACAGCTCATAATACTGAATGGGATTACTGCAATAACAACACTTGCGTGTTAAATAACCACATTCCCCACCGCCTATATACCAGGTGTCACACTTAGCTGGTACATCAGATTCTTGGTTTCAAAGTATGAATCCCTGGCTGGGATTTCAGACCTCTGTAACACAGTGAGGTCAGACTAGATAAGCATAATTTAAACATACGGCCTTAAAAAAATACAAAACCTATGAACATTTATTGGCTTAAGCATGCTTTGCCATTATCTTTAGAATAATCTGCTTCTTTCTTTCATAATTAAAATCCCTGAACCTAGGAAACAATTAGATGCTGTTTATAAAACAAAATGCTGAAAAAACCCTTTCCTCCAAAAACTCTTGGCAAAGGGCTCATCAGGATTTTTCTTAATGTAAAAATGATAAATTACACAAGTTAAGTTCCAAATAATTTATTCTGGCACATCTGATGACTGGGTGCATGGTTTATATATATACACACATACCTTCCAGTTAACCATTAAAAATAGCAACTTTTTATTTTTTGAATACTACATCACTGACTATTTTAAATGAAATTCCTTCCTCAAGACTCAATTTGTGCGTCCTGAAGAAAGCTATTGAACAAATACAATAGAATGTTACAGTACTACTTATATGACAGAACCATAAAACTGATAAGGCATTAATGTTATTTATGAAAGAACTACACTTTGACTACGCTGGTACTAAATCAAGCTGCAATAAACACAGAGTTTGGGATAACTGTAAATTTATTTTCCAAATCCAGATGAACAGATACCTGCTGAGCCAGTAAATTAACTTTTTTAAGGAGACCCCTCACTAAAGAGCATCTTTTGCTAATGTAGTTCCAAAGGATGGAGCAAGTATGGACTTCTTTTGAATATACCCATCTTCTCTAGAAGAAGAATCCAGATGGATTCTGAGGAGTAGAGAGCAGAATAGACACCTCCTCCACCTCACCCAGAACAAGTGGCAGAAACAACCTGGCCCTCCTGAGCCTCTGCCCAGCACTCTATCCTCAAGTCCTTATTATCTCCTAAAAGAAAAGTTATCTTCACAGCTTTTTGTTGCTCATCTATCTAGACCAATGTCTTTTTTTTTTTTTTTTTTTTAGTAAAGGAAAAGTAATTTTGCTGGTCTGCTCCTAGCAATAGGGTACAAATTCACAGAGATTTTTACTCAATCTATTACAATGTTTTCACTGTCAGGTTAGGGCATACATCAGACCACAAGAGATTTACAAGACAAGCTGAAGAGCCCTAGAACAAAAAAATTAGACTCTGTTTTACTCAAGCCTCTCTGTCCATTGAGCCTGAAGTTGTCAAACAAGGACCAGACTTCCACTTGTTTATTGTGTATAGTGTGCTTATTTCCCCAAAACCGCAAGTGTCACAACAAATGAGCCTAAAAGGCACCATAAAGGGCAAGAGTCTCAGTACCTTTTGTGGTGAGCAAGTTCTTGTTCTGGCAATTTCCTTCCAGACAGAGGAGACAGATGATTAATCTGGGAGCACTGAGAAAGCCCCACACAACAGAGCTATCAAAGTCACGAGGTTTTCAGCTGACAACCCTAAAAATTCCCATTAAAACTAACTGACCCTCTTGTGTGTGCCAATGAACACAACCGCAAGAATATAGTCAACATCCTGTTTCCTCTTTTCTTTCTTCCTCCTCATCTCACTGTGACTCACTGCTGTCATTTTCCAGCTAGACAATGACATACCAGAGTCTGCTGGGCTCTCAGCAGGGTGGTCCACTGGCAGGGACTACCTCCATGGGGTCACTGCTCTCAGCCACCCCAGACTTTGGGGTGCAGCGTTCTGCTCCCACAGGGTCATGGAGACAACTTCATAACTGGGAATTTGCTTTTGAGATGTGGTGCCAAGCAAAATAATACAAGATTAATTAACTGCATCAATTACTACATTTCAAAAGGAAAGAAAAAACTAAGAGCCATAATTTCTTACCATATTTATTTATTTATTTCAAACAGAAGAAGCCACCCTAGTTTTCAGAACGGTTGCATGTATATGCTTTCCTAGTCACTTGGAAGGAGCTGACAGCTTTCAGCACTTCAGCAAACACTGCTTTAAGATTCTTAACAGAAGGAAGGAACCAGCAGCCAGATGAGAAGCATGTGAGGGAACGCATCTATTAGCAAGTACAGGGAGATGTCTTGTTAATAGAAGACAGAAGGAGGGACAAAGCAGGGAGAGAAAGAAGCCAGCAGTTAGTCATTTTCTCAAACAGTTACATTTGGCTAGAAACGAGACGCATATCAATCTAGTATTCCTTTCTGCACTTTCAGACCCAGTGAAAACCTATACTGAAAAGCAAAACTGAACACCAAAAGGCCTCTCTTCAAAACTGTTCAGCACCCTTAGAAGCCCTCAGATAATGAAAACAGTGAGAAAATGAAAATTTTCCTAGTAGTGGTTGCATAGGACAGAGACCTTCTATTTTTAAAAATACCTTTTTGATTCAACATTGATGCTGCCGTTTCAGATACCTACTAGTGAAAAAACTAGACTTCTTCGCCTCCAAACCAGAGGACATCAAATGATGGCCTAAGGCTGGCAAGGGACAAATGAGTGTGCCGACCAAGAATCAGCTTTGCCATTAGCGAAATCCTTTGTCCAGCTCCTTCTGTGATCATGGAATAGGAAGAGATGGCTGAGCCTCCAAGACAGGCTGAGAAGCTTTGGGGCTTTTGTTCTGGTTTTTTTTGGTTGGTTGGTTGGTTTTGGTTTTTTGTTTGTTTGTTGGAAGGGAGAAGAAACAGCAGAGCAGGGAGAGAGACTAAGGGCTCAAGTGAACAATGAGTTGATACAGCACAAGAATCAAGTTTTGTATCAACCCTCATGTGAAGAGACACCATTTGGGCATATTCAGTCTGTGGAACAAAACTCAAGTCTCACCATACCAGTATAGATCAAATATATGGATTAGCAAGGTAATTGCTCAGCTTGCATCATTGCCATTAAGAATGTAATGTGCAATAGCAAAAGTTACCCATGCAGTTTCTTCAAGGAACAGGAACATAAACAAATAAATAGATCAGTAACATAGTCTCTAATGCTACCTTTAACTCAAATGAGAACATGTTTAGTATCAAACTATCCATATGCAAAAATCTGCATAAAAATAAAACAGTTTTTAGAAAATTCTTTGTCCAAATCATCACCTATGTTACATCCTGAGCAGCAGTGTTTCCTGCATTCCACTGCTGGCTGAAAAGGATTACTGCAGTGTTGCTATTTGCTCCAATCTGCTATCCTAAAATGACATTTTGGCACATAGGTGTTTTTAACTACTTATATTTAAGAAAAGCTCTAGATAATATAGTTGCTCTGAACAACATTTAATATATACTTGACTCATAGCACATTGTTACTCAGCCCAAAGACTTGTCACTGAGCTTAATTTTAATAGCACACATCAAAGCAAAAAAGGACAAAGAAATAGTTACCCCTTTCTTGACTAATCAATAAAGCTAAAAAAAAAAAACCAAAAAAAAAAACCCTGAATTGCCATGGGAAAATTAGTATGCAGTATGCCCTTTCAAGGAGATATGTAGTTTTGTACCTAGATGTTTTCTTCTTTTGCATTTTAGAGAGAATGAAGAGAAATAAAGAAAAAAAAAAATCACAGCATGATTCATCATTATTTGCTTGAAACTACAGCAAAAAATCAAGATATTGAAATCCATTTGCCATACTTTTTTTCTTCTCATAAGCCTGTTTTTATAAGTCTTTTCATAATCTGCTTCTGCCCTGTGTTGGAGACATGATATTGGGCTCAACAGGTATTTGATTTGACTTAATATAACTATTATTCTCTTCTTAAGACACACCAAGATAGCAGATAAGGACAAATAAGGAAAGGTCAAAGCAAAGCCAGAGAGGAGGAAACCAGTGACAGATAAAGGGCCAGCTCAGCATAAACATATTATTTTCCCTGTGAATAATGCTGGAAGTGGTAATAAGATACTGAAACATAATTCAACTACTAGCTAAAGTTTAGTTACCACACTAAAATTTCATTCTATCTGCAAATTCTACATAAATGCACCATTGAAGGAAAAATGACCTGCAGATAAAAAGACATATAATACCTTTAAATGTGTATATTATATACCTCATATTTCACAGTTTATACAGTTGCAACTGGTTCAAGTACAGACTTTTCTATGCAAAAATAGAAGCTAGCTCTTTCTGTCTCACTATACGTATTTCTAGTAACTGGAGAAGCCATGATTGAAAAAAACCAAAACAGAACACCAAAATATTTTAAGACCTCTGAATAAAAACTGTGACAACTGGTATCACAGTACTCTAGTTTATAGACGTCTTGGAGAAGTCCATTTTAAGCTCTGGATAACCTGATATCCCAACAAAGGAAGAAAACTATTTAGCCAGTTTGTCACAACATACCCCTGATCTTTCACAGGTATAAGAGAAAGAACATCCGGTTTTCAAACCTGTAGTTCTGCTAGAGCTGCCCTTCTAACCATTCTTTGTCATCTGACTTATCAGTAAAACAATAGAACATTTATGGATTCTTGAATTAGCAGCCTTTTAAAGTTAATATACAAGGGGAAAGCTCTGTTGACTCTGATTTTTTTCTCATTTCATATAAGGAAAAAAACTCTAAACTTCCTTAGATTCTTTCATCAACTTAGGCCTGTGGACTCTGGTGACAACAAGGACTTTTATCATTACAACTATGAAGCTTTTAGTAGCATAGTGTTTATACATCAGTGACTCTTGCTCTGTGAAAAAAAGCAGGCAGGTTCCACAAACTACAAGGATGCTCAGTACAATGAATAATTGCTTAGCACTTCATTTTCTACATAATGATAATTTTCTTATATGTAACTAAATATTTTAAGCAGTTTATTAATTTATAAGCTTAGTTGTGGACATCTCTGTGTTTTTGGCATCAGTACACAGACTGCCTAGTGTTGATACTCTATGTCCTCAAACAGTTTCTAAGTGTCCTCGTAATTGCTTGTCACCTGTAAAAGAGGTTTAGATCCAATGCAAAATTAACATATGGTGAACAGATGGACTCAGAACAGACATTTGTCGAGAAAGTACTCACACCAAAGACTTTTTGGCTTCAGCCTTTTAGGACCTTCAGAAAAGTCCTACTTGAAGCTCCAAGTCATACTAATCAGGGGAACATCATTCTTCAATGACAATCTCGTGTTGCAAAAACTTTTATGACCTGCTACAAAGAAGAATGCTTGCAACTTTTCTGTTGTCACAGTGCTTCCATAAGCAGAAGAAACAAAATATTGTTTCCATAGGGTACCCCACCCATCCAACAAGAATAATTCAACTTGTATGAAACAAAAATGCAAGCACAAAGCTGCTATTATGATGACTTAAAAGAATAAATAATTAAATAAAAAGTTTAAAAAAATAATCCACCCCCACCCCTCCCACCCTCCCTGCAAACTCTTCAACATATTCCATTACTTACTGAGGAGGTAAGACAAGAGTTGTCGGCTGGGCTTTTGGTCGGCGTTTTGCAGATACTCCCATCTGGTTGGCTGAACGTTTCAAAGACTGCTGATTCAAAAGGCCAGATGCTAGCCCGGCATGGTACTGTAACTGGATAATAAAAACCATATATATTAAAATACACACCACTGCAGTACTCTATGTCAGACCTCTACTATCTGTACCACCTGATTCAAATTACAGCCAGTCAGCAAGTTAATGTATGGTATTTCACATATATATTGCTTGGATGGAAGACGATATGAACAAAAGCATATTAAAAAAGTCTGCTGTGAAATAGGTATTACAAGGAAATTATGCTATAGGGCAAGTAAGATGATGAATCAAAGACTTCCTCTCAAGTCCTACCTCTCCTGAAACTTGGGCTTGCTTTTAAATGTTAAGACTGTTTCTCCTCTCAAGGGATCAAGCATTCTTACTTTTTGGAAGAAGGTAAGAGGAAGAAAGATGCAACCCTTTCACTATATAAACCAGCTTTTTAGAAATAACACATCTTTTTTTCTTAAACTTAAAACCACAAAACATTCCCAAAGAAGTTTCTACCACTGTAAAGAAAAATCTAGCCTTTAAAATACCTGTTAGCACATCTCCATAGCATTGCAGAAAGATTCACATTCAGTAGCTTTCTCCTCTAACCTTTTATTTTACCTGCCGATGAAAGACAAATTTATGAAGGACACAACATGAATCTGCAAGATTTTTAGTGCATTCCCACTGCTCACAGATTTAAGAACAGCTACAGTGCTGTGTCTGTCCTGAAACCAGCTTCAAGTGCAACAAGTTACAAGCTCACCTCTAAACACTTTCAATCTCCATTCTTAGTCCTCCATTTCTGAGGAGAAGGGGCGGGAGAAAGATTCGGTGTCAGACAAAAGCAATTTCCTTCATCATTCTAGTCCCCACACCAATGTGTTCATTAAATTGTCTAAAGATTTGTTCTGAAAAAGGCGAAGTGTTTAACACGTTAACAACTCTAACCCCATGGTCTGCATCTAAGAAAAGGTTACGGAAAATAAAGTGGTCTTAGGCAAACCTATTCTGCAGGGTACTGGCTGAAAATGAGGGAAGCAAAGCTCGCTAAAGTGATCTACTTGAAAACGACTATTAAAATGAGTGAAGCTATCCTGTGAGCCAATTTGACTCAAATGTCAATGCTCAGAGCATCCATAAGGCTTTTTAACAGGCTCCTGATTTACTTGGCTGCTTTGCCACATCATCTCGGCCGTGGCATAACATGAAGACACATCGCATTCCTAATGGAAAGAGAACCATGCTCCGCCAGGGAAGGCAGGGGGATTGTAATGCCCAGAGCACTCTGCTTAGACCAATGAATTTTGCTCAAATTTGTTTTTCTCCGACAGATTTCTGAAATGGGAAAAAAAAAAAAAAAAAGAAAAAAAGAAATCAATGAGAGCAATGGACAGTACATGTTTGAAAGGCAATGTTTCAAAGTGTCAGGGGCTTAGTTTTCAATCTTCACTACCAGAATTTGCAGCGAGTGCAATATGCAGGGAATTAAAGGGAAAGACTGCTCTGGCAGAAGACCCCTCTGACTCCAGGAACACACTCGTCCCTGTTCTTCTTGCATCTTACTAAGAGCAGCCCTCCTTCAAGCAATTATGCGCTGTTGACACCATTCACTTACGTTCACTGCGCAGAATGACACTGACAGGCATTTCAAGTAAATACCATCATTTGGACACTTGCTCAGAAATGGAGGTAATCACAGGTGCTAATCATAGATGAATTTTAAATGCAACCTTTTAAAAACATTTCATAACCTCCTGGTTAATCTGACAGTGGTCAGGCATAAAAAAAAAGGAATTAAAAATAAATATATTCTAAAAACCAATTCTGTCCTTGAAGGCTGACTCCCAGTGAGTAAGCTATTTTTATTAATTATAAGTATTTCTTTATAATCTACCTTTGCTCCTAGGAATGCAGGTCCAACTGTCAAAATCTATAAGGGCCATTAAATATTTACAAAACTATCCTTATAATGGGAGAAAAGGTCAAAGTTAATAAAACTGACAGGCAGCTTCTGTCCAACTTGATTTATACATTATTAAACTATCACATACTGTATTGCACAGAATGCATTCCTTTTTGGGGGCACAGGGGTGTTAACTGAAGAGACTGGGAAATTGTTTCTTAATCCTTTGTTCTGAGGAGCAGAAACAAGACTGAAAATAGTGCCAAAGCAGTACCACTAGCATCAAAAGTATAGCAGGGAGATTCAGCAGTCCTGATAGATAATAAACATGCCATTCAGTTCCTTTCTCCTTTTGCAAAATAAATACCTTTGTCTGCCAGCATCGGCCATGACAGCAAATCTCAGCTAAAAACATACCAATCGCCTCAAAATTTTTGCTTACTAACAACAGAACGCTGTTTCCAAACATCATCTCTTCACCTTAGGGAACACACATGAAACATACTGTCAGAGGGTATTAGGAGTGCTAAAAGGTTCATGCATGGAAGCTGAGATGAGTTCATGGGACACAAACCCTTTGAGGGTTAACAAACACACAGAAACCATATTTAGCTCAAGAAATTCCTGAGCCAGAGACTGCTGATAGCTGGAAGAACATTGTGGAGAACATTGTATACAGGCGTATGCTTACAGCTACTGCTGGAGATGAGATATGGGGCGACATGATCCTTTGGTTTGAGTCGGCAGAGCTGTTGTGTGTTTCAGTTAGTGTCTAGAGAGGGGTGCTCCATGCAGGTCTAAGAGACCCTGCAACCCAACGCAGCCAAAAGCTGGGCACTTGTGGATGGTCACAACTGCCTTCTCTAAGTGTATTCCCAATGACCTTCCACCTGCTTTCAAAAACTGTGCTCATTTAAACCAGCAGACTGGTAAACAGCAATAGCTTTATCCATAAAACATGTTAAATACTCACTGAACTTGAGTATTTGTGCAGCACTAGGTAGTATTGCAAATCATTTCTTTATCAGCCGCTTAGGAATTCCCTATCATTCAGAGGCTTTATTACAGCAAGCATCCACGTCTTTCAGCTTTGGGGAATTCCAACTGGTTTATGTGAAGCTAAGCTCTTTACTTCCTAATGAAATATTCCTCTGTAAAATTTCAACAAGATTGATCTTTGTTCCCCAATACATGCAGATGAAACACAAAATCCATTCCAGAAAACTAAGAAATAAAAAACAACAACAAAAAAAATCAATTTATAACACTTAGCAGCTAGAATATACACCAGTGCCAACCTGTACAGTTTTATGATGAGTCTCATGATAGCTGATATTTTTCTTAAAACTGTGGTTCCAAGTAGATGTGCGAATTCCACATTTTAAAAATCAAAAGAGACTCTAGTTGTCAAGGATGTAGGAAAAGTACTGAAAATTAACACTTCGATGCATACAAAAGCTTTACCTGAAGGTAAATAAAAACAGAAGCTGGAGTATTTTTAAATTTCATTATTTTTGAGATTCATTATTTTTCTATAGTAATAGCAAGATGGACTGTATTTTCTAGAAGAAAAGTTAATCAGTGATGTTTCACAGGTGCCATAATTCACATTTTCACAGTGTTCCTGAGTATATGAAAACTACATTCATATATTAACGGCTCTCCAACTTCCTCACAAAGTGAAATACATCATAACAGAGATAGCACTTTGGAGTCAGTTTTCTCACAGCTGTAATTGTAAAGAGGGCAATTTCTTCATTCACGTAAGATGTCTTTGGCTTTCACATGAACTATTTAAACAGAGAAGGTGTATTAGAGAAATGCAGACTGGATTTATTTCCGAGAGCATTAATTTTTTTAAAAAGTTAATCACATAATATCTTTTTATTTATTCTATACCAGTGACTCTCTTCTTACGAGAAACAAGGCAACGCACCTCCTAAAACAATCAAACAAACAAAAAAGAATCCCTCCATGCCCCTGAAAGATCACACTGTCTTCTGCAGATGATCTTTAAGGTTTGGAGCAGACAGAGACCTTCTGCTACAGCCAAACTACAGCCAAAGGGCTTAAACCAGAACAATGCAGTAAGGTCCCTTCGTTAAATAGAAATGTACTGACTGTATTGTGACCGATCATATTTTGGCCTATAGGATTACTTTATAGTGTATGTTATGAAACTACAAACACATACGCAGAGCTAATTTAAAACTTTTAAAATTAAAGCTCCATCATTAGAATCATGCTGGGTCTAAAGGTCTTTAGCTTACATAATTCATGGGCTGGAGATTTCGCATGTGCTGACTGCTGACCAAACAAGTCATTACACTCCACTTACTGACAACGCCATTTAACGTTGCAAAAACTGGTTGGGTAGGAAGAGGGTAAGAATCAAGGGGGAAAACAAACAAACAAACAATCAATCACTTGGAGCATTTACAACTGACCATGTCAACTCACAGTTGCACATTAAATTTACATATTACCATTATTTAAAGCTTTTTAAGCTTTAGGTTTTCTTTGAAAAGTGAAAGCAGAAAAGTGACTTTTCTTTGTAACCACATTACTCTGTTGTGATGTTTCTTCCATTCTCATGGAAATACTTACTGACCACACACATAAAAAAAAAGCATTTTCTCAGATATATGTAATATAAAAAAAGAGTTTATTTCCATTCCTCCAAGAAATGGAGTTTTACAGAAGTGACTGACAGATACTTACCCATCACAGAATTTGAGTTCACTGTAATACTGAGAATGCATGCACATTTGCCTCCTTTTAAGATGCACAGTACTTTGCCCCTCATCATTAAACTATTTCTCCCTTGCAGCTAACAAGGGATTTGTCTACTATGATAAAACTTCAGTTGTTCTTTTGAAAAGAGCAATGAGCAAGCAAGCAAGCAGGACACTCCCACAGTTTCATCTCTGCAGACTTAAGTAGGCAAGAGAGCAATTACACTACCATAATTGATATTTTTAAGCTTCTCTCAGATAATGAGGCCGGTTTGGAAATTCTCTTTTTCTCCAAACAATGTTTGATCATTTTAGGATAGCTGAATTCTTGACTTGGCCAAAACAGCATCAATAAACCAAAAGAGCAGCCTCCAATTCCTTTACTCATTGGTTTTCCCCTTGTGGAAATGGGTTGCAGGCTTTTTAATTAATAGGAAAGCTAGACATTGTGCCTTTGCTCTAGCTTACAATTTAATTAGAACACTTTGTTCTATTTTTTTAGAGCATTTATGCCCCCCAAACACTTTCCAGTTTACAAGAATATTTAAGCAACAAATACCGATCCATGATGGGAAGAAAGGCTATCCCCATCCCATTCTTTTTTAAATCCTTGTACAAAAGTTACGGTATCTTTTCCTAAACACCCTGATCCTACTAAACTGTGAAACTAATGAGCCACTCGCAGGCCACGGCTCTTATTTGCATTGCATTGAGATGCACAGTGCCATTGCCTCACCCTGGTCAATAAACCAGGAGATATGGAGCATTCTGAGGACATCTACCTGCATATGCAATCTTGGTTTTCCCTTAGGTCTCTCCTTCTCCCTCCCAAGGCTAGGGGGCTGAAGAACAAGTTTAGACATTTTATATATATATATATACACACACACACACACACACATATATATAAAGGTACAATAGTAGGAAATGCATTGACACATATCCCCGTTTCTTTTAACATCTTGTCTTCACTACATTTTTTATTCCATTGTCTTTGAATTCCTATTTTTGCTGAGTACTGTTTTAATTAGTTTCAGATTTCAGCCTTAAAGTGTGTTCTTTCCATACTTTTCTTTCAAAAACATTGAAGTTCGGCTGATGAATGACTGCATCAATGTTCCCTCACTCCAATAACTGCTTGCAATTCTTTGGCTTTTCACCATGCAGAGATAGCAAATCGGCGCACTTTCTTCAAGGAATTGGTCAAAACTTCAGCATCTGCATCCTTGCTGCCAATAAAATTATCTGCGCTGTTCAAAGCCTCTGCAAAAGCCACTACTCCTCCTCCAGGTTTTTTGTTTTGTTTTGTTTAAGTATTGTGGAATCCATTTAATAGTTACATCAGTGACATGTTCTTGCTTTTTGGATAATGTCAACACAAAGGGACACCACAGCCAACAGGCTTTGAGGTTTAAAGAGATCTAGTATTTGAAATGGATAAAGAGGCAGAGTAATCATAATCTGGGGCTACATACTACTTTATTTACCTCTTCAGAATAACTGTATTTTATGCTTAAGATGTTTATAAATACCTCCGGGTGCTCTGAAGGGCTTGAACATATATATTTCCTGAAAGATAACTAAATGAACTGGTATTTCATTGGATATGCAACTACAACCCAGACACATAACAGAATCACAAAAAGCAGAGTAAAATTATTACATTGCGTTCTGCATCTAAATGACAAAGTAAAACCATGTGCAGTAACAAACAGCAGTGTTTTCAAGTAACCCTGAGCTCAATGGTAGTAGTTGGTACGGAGGTTGTCCACTAATAGGCAAATGGTGTTAGTGTCGCTCTATGTGATATATTCACACTTGTGTGTTCACTTAATGGATTTCATTAAAGTCTAAAGACCCAAGGAGTGCACTTGATCAATATTTGACAGAAAATCCAAATTCCTTTTTGACAAAAGTATTATCTTCGCATAGGACAAATAATCTGTAGCAGGGAAAAGTCATCATTAAAACTCAAGACTGAATAAGGACACAATTAGTATCTTTCCCCAGTGCTGCTGTGCTCCCTTAAAGAGCCACCAGAACTTTGAACTGAAGACACTGCTCTCACGCTAAAATTAATATTTTCTAAAGCCCTAGACTAAATCTTTGGTGTCAGGGGCTCAGGTGGCAGCTATGTCAGTATAAAGAATGGCCTGCTGCCTCTGTGACAGGGGATGCTCAGGTGCTTATATAAGAAATGTGGAGATACTTTAAAAATGAGTGGTAGAATAAAAGGCTGCAATCAGCTACAGAAACACTCTTCAAATTGTCTACCAGCATGCCATGATTTGCAGCACTGTGATTGGGCTTTACCGCTACAGCAAACAAACTACTTTTCAGACAAATAAAGAAATGAATACTCTTCTTCAATAAAATGTCTCCAAGCTGCAAATCCAACTAGCCCAGTTGCACCATCAGACAAAGCGGAGAAAGACGGTCAAAGAACAGAAAGGGAAATCCATTAGTGGACAAGCAACGTAGCAGTAATGACCCCGGTTGGTACTTGTGGAGCTAAATATTTTTTTCCCCAACTCATTAAATTTAATTATTTTAACTTCTGTTAAATGCCTTTCCTTAGCTTTGGTCACCTGCACAATAATTAAAATGCACAATATATTTGGACTAGCAAATACCCATACTGAGTATCAGACAACAGCTATTAGCCTAGCCATAGGTCTTTCTGCCAGCATACAGAAACCTGTCTTTACTCAGTCTCCCATGGCCTCCCTGAAGGGGAAGCTGTACTCAAAGATCAGAACTCCAGCATACAGTTCACCCTGACACAGGTATGCCATAAGCAGATGGATACACTTTGCCAAGGTATACCAGACATCACCGCTCTCTTCTACCAGAGGTGATCACACTACCATGCCAGCAGAAGGGGTTGCATGAATATGGTTTAAACTGAGCTGAACTTGCCAAATTAGGAAAGAAGTCTTCCTTAAACGGCTGCTTTTGCTAACATCCTCTTTCTTTACATCTAGCAGGCATCCCAAAGCAATGCTGCTGGGAATGCTGACTTCCAGCCGACTAGCAAGGACAACCAATTAAAGCTTGAAGCAGGACAGTTAGATCTGGAACAGAACGTATGTGGCCTATTTCCCTATATGAACATTCCTACTATACCTTCAGAATATTTGTGATTGGATTAATTTATACTCCTTCCAAGACACTATAAAGTGACCCACAGAAAGCACTCATATGCAAATATTAGCAACCGATACAGATCAATTAAGTGGTTAGAAGAGGTTTAAATTCTCACCCTCCCTTGTAACGCAGATTTTTGCACAAACTCTAGAATCACTATAGGTGGCTGGAAGTTAGAAATCAGCTGCATTCTGGAGGATGAGTGTCAAAAAGAAACACATGATTTTCCCCCCTTTAAAACATAAGGCATTCAACACTGAATGGACATCTCTAGAATACCTGTTGGAAAAGATGACCATAACCACTGTACTTGCAAGCAGAATGCTGAAATGTAATGGTCAACAAAACCTGGAACTTTGCCTCCCCTCCCCCACCCCCACCAAGGCAATTAAAAAAAGAGCTTTTCTGCCCTTACTCAAGTTTTCTGTGTTCAAAAATTAATGATATATATCTGAATCCCGTCTTCAACCTCACACTGACTTTTGGGAGACAGAGCAATCCCGCTGTTACTTAGCAGGAGTGTGAGCTCTTCCTCCTCTGAGAAGTTTCACTGAAAATTTTCTCCAGCTAAAACAATATTATGCATTAACTAAGACTCTAAATTAAAACTCAATTATATATATATTTTTTTAAACTCTTCAGAATAGCCACTTATGGCTTACAACATGGACTTTTGGGAATTTTATCTGAAACAGAACACCAGATTTAAGAAAAACTAGCTCTCTGCATTTACGTAGGACATTTACATGGGAAGTTGGATAATCATAAATCTACAATCCTTGTCATTTGTATACAAGGTAGAGAAATCATCTTACTCCATACTGCTAGAGACCAAAATGTATTTTACTACATCAGTTTGTGCAATGCACTATTGCTAATAGCAACATATGGCCAAACTTTATTTCCAAAAAAATAAACAAACCCCCTACCCTTAGTGATTTTTGAATGTCTCTACTTTTTAGATGACCAAGGTGTAATGCATGAAAACACCAACTTTTGAAAAATCAGTTTAAAGGATATTTCAAGTTAGACATCTAAAAAATAGACATTTATAAAAGTCTTAGTCAAATTATTTCTTTAGACTTCAAAGAGTTAAATTATGAATGTTTTTAGGAACGAAAAAAGAATCTATCAGGTTTGATTGATAAAAGTGTAGCTTTTAACTAAGACTGAAAAAACTGAACACTGGCAACATTTTTTTCCAGAATAATATGCTTCCTCTGCTTTTTTCAGCACAGTGCACATAAATCAAAGAAATGTTAAAGAGGCCCATACATCACAAGCTGGCATTTCCAAACTATTTACAAAATCTGTAATAGTCAAGAGGATGGAAAATATAGAAGTGTGACCAGCAAAGTTACTGAAAGTAAAAAAGGTAGTTCTACCATCCCATCAGGGTTAATTAAGGTTGGAAAAAACTCTCAATTGTAGAATTTTAAAATACTAAACCAAAGCAATCCTGATAATGCAGGGTTATGAAAAGGAAAGAAGATAGTATACCAACCAAAACAGAGAAAAGGTGGATTTGAGCAATATGCTTGTTCCACGCACATGGTTCTGAAAATAGATAAAGCAAATGCCCTAATAAGGCTTGCAATACAAAGCACGGCTGATTTTGCATCTGCAAAAAGACAGCCCCCAAAATATCAGTAACTCCAGTACTTAGCTGCGTATCCATCAAATTTTCACACCCCAACATCTAAGCATACAACAGACTTATACAGATGAGGTTTTCCTCACCAACTTTTACAAATGAGAATCTCATCTCCTCTTCTGAAAGGAAAGACATGGATTATGGAAAGTTTATCTGTCCATCTGTTGAAGATGTCACACTCTGACTAGAGAGTGCAAAAAGCACAGAGATGTTTTACAACCAAATCCAAAACTTACTGTAGTCTGAACTAGTGTAAAAGCCATATGCTTTGCAAAAACACCTCTTTTGCTACACATTTTTTTACCACAGCACAGAGTAACAGTTCGAAAGCTGCTGTAATCTTTATTTCTGAAAATAGATCACATATTCTTACTCTCATCTGCCACGCTCGGGTAAGATAACCGATCAGAAACCAGAAAAACAAGGGAATACTACACTGTGCAATGAAAGCTAAAAAAAGACACATTCCATTGCAAGAAGTTACCCGCAGTTTACAGGTAAAGCAGCAGCTCGGAGAGCCCAAGACCGGGAACAGGATGATGCGCCGAACAGAAGGGTTTGGTGGAATGGCACATAAAGCTGTCTTACAGTTTTCTCTGTCAGTGTTGAAGACTTCAAGTAGCAGTATTTCAGATGAAGCTAGGGGGACCTCAGAAATATCTTTAGGACTAAAACAAATGGAATACATTTCATATTATTTTCATGGGAGCTTATAATGATATTATAACTAACTCAATTACACCACAAGATTAATAGCCTTTAAAACGCTCCCAGTCATTCATTACAGGCCTAATTAAAACTCTCTTTTGGTGCTGAGCCAGCAAGAAATATGGAACTACTTGCTAACTAACCATATATAAGTATATATGGTATTATCTTTATCATGCTGTTTGTTTCCATGGCCACAATTCAGTGAGCAGTTTGGTTTGTTTTTTTAAAAATATAGTATCAAAGGCAACAAGAAAAATGGACAAGATGCCACTTGAGAGGCTTCCACACCTGCAAACTCATCAGCTCACTACAGCTAACCAGTTTATTTCTAGTCTTGCTGCAACAGTTAAGGGCTTCTACAATAGCAGATGCCTTTCCTCCCACACATCAATTAATTTGCAAATGCACTCAGGTTGTAGAAATAATGAAGTGCTGAATGCTTTCCTATTGACAAGTTTTGCTGTCAGGAGGTGGATGCTGTAGGCGAGGTGCTAAAATGCGCTGCTGCTACATGCATGCCAAAGGAAAGACATGCCACGCCACATGAAACTTGGTCGACAGCTATCAGGGCACATCAATTATTTTATTTACCCCTCTCTCACTGGAACCAAAAGGAAGAAATCCTCTCCAAAAGCTTTTTATTGTATTTATCTAGGTATTTATAACACACCATTTACAGTGAGATCTGAGCTTTTGTGCTGACCCAAGAAACTTTTCATATTCGAGAAGAAGAGTAGTGTTTTTTCATGCATTGTTATATATGCTAAAAAAGTTACATTAAAATAGTTAAGGTTACAAATGAAGAATTCAATAACTAGGAAATGCTTGAATTTGTATTGCCTATGCAATCTAAATCAGTCTGTGCTAAGGATGCAGACTTTGATTATGTGCTTTTTCCCCAAGGACCTCAAATTACCAGTCTGCAGGATCGCATGGATGAAGAGGCAGTTATTCAGCACCCATTTTCATGCACAGAATGTTATTTACAGTGTTTCACACAATGCCCACACTTATCTTCTCAGATGTCTTCTATGATATTTTCCTGCTTTATCTTGCTTCTTTACAAATACTGTTAGATGTACCTTCACAGTTCTTATTCCACTCATGCTGGGTGTGGATCTGAGGATTTTTTAAGAACATTAAATGTTTTTACTACTTACTATATTTGTAGTAGACTTCCTATAGATAACAACTGCAATCAGGTGCTCAGCAAATCTTCAAAGGAGCCAGAAAAGGCTTTAAGCCAAGTCATGGCAAGGTTGGAATCTCTACCCCCACTTCTATCGCTTGAAATAAAGGATTAGTCAGTAGCAGTTCACCATTACTTTCTGTCTTGATCAGCCACTAATTGGAAGTGAAGCAGATCTTGCCAGCTATTACCTGAAAATAAGTTAAAAACTGAGATTCTGAACTTTCAAATTCTATTCTACGCTCTGGAGGACAGCATGTTCTCATGGATACAGACCCTTCTCATTTTGTGTCCTCAAATTAGAAGCCATATAGCTAGTGAGCACAGAACAGACACAAAAAAAAAAAAAAAAGAAAAAAAAAAAAAAGTGTTACATTATGGTTAAGAGCCTGGATGGCTGGAGCAGATCCTTTCCACAAGTTTCCTAGGAAATATTAAGTCAATCTAAAAGAACCTTTGTGAACATTTAGTCTTGCCTCTTACCTAATCCAATTTACTTTGTGTTTATAATTTAGCAAACATAGTTAGAAAAAACAGAATATGCATGTGCTCACCTTTCAAGTCTTCCAAGGAAGGCGAATCCCATACTATTCCTCTCCAGTTCTTCCAGCGCTTAATTACCACAAGTGTTTAAACCACGTACCTCAGCTGTAGTCTGAATTTGTTATACTTCTATTTTCAATTACTGAATTTTTTTTTCTTTGCTTGCTATAATGAAGATCCCTCTTATCCACTTTTTCCCCCTCAATAAAGATGTTGGTACAAAGCAAGTGAGTCATCCATTATCCTTTCTTTCATGAGTGAAATAAATTGAACTTGTTTGATCATACAGAAGGAGCATAGGAATCCAAATGCTTTTGATCAGTTCTCATGTCTCTCAACTAGAAAACCCCAAATTAACAGGCACCTAGACAAATGCTAACTAAGTAGTTTTACAATTAAAATAATGCTTAAAACCATTTTCAAGTGTTAATAACTGAAAATATTACTAGTACAGGTACTAACAGGTAAAGAAACTTGTTGTTAAAAATAGATGATTTTCTGCTTTTTTAAATATGCAATTTTCAGGCTGACCTTGTCCCTTTTAAATTTTTATAGCATCTTCAGTTCCAATTTGAGATTTTCATACAGGGTAGGCAAACCTTCTTATGTTCTATATTAAACGCAAGACACCTTCTTGGCATGATGTGCAATATTAATAATATAACAGTACCAATTTCAGGAGCAGCAATGTAGCATCAACACACGCATACCTACATGAATAGAAATTTAACCATGTATATCACAGAAATCTTTAATACATCACAGGAAAAAAAGCAGGTCTAAGACAGCTCAAACACAATTTGAGATTTCCTCTTTTGCCATACAAACACATGACCTTGTCATGCTTCACAAGGTAACACCAACGTAGCTGATGCAAGAAAACATATGCTTCTCTTTACTGGACTCAAAATAGGAATAGAGGGGAAAGAGAATGATACTCGGGGCCAAACCCAGGTTTCTGAAGACTAGACTGGCAGCTGTTGCTGTATTCAGCACAAAATGTCCCCACTCATGCAAGCTCTACAGTACTCCTATCACTAATTGCCACCACAGAATTTGAAAAATACTTTTTGGAATTACATACACTACAGATTCTTTATTTAGCTAGGAATGTGCACTGATGTTATCAGAAGAGTTTTCAAACTTTGAGACTGAGCCATTTTTAAGTTGCTGTGGGACACAGTTAAAGCCACAGGAAAACCTAAATGATTAATTCTTATGGATTTCAAAGGAGACTGACATACATTTGACTTTCCATGCATCGGCTGCCTTGCAGGGCACTCTTCAATAACCCAATTACCACTTAAATGTCTACCATCTAACCCACAGCTTCTCATCTAAACCTGGACATACATAAGGTATGTATGTCTCTATCTTGATAATCACTAAGAAAATCTTACTGAATCAAAAAACAGCAGTTCATCAGCAGCCCAGTTTAAGGCACCAAGTAAACAGACATTCCTCTCACTGCTTTGTGGACTTCATTATTAATGAAGTAAAAATTGCAGACATCAATCTATTGCTTCAGGTGGCCATCATAGAAAAATAAATAGAAAGTTAATGTGGCTGGCCACAGTGGCTTATCTGGCATATTTACTGGAAGGTAAATTAAGAGCACTAATGACCACAGTGCTACAAGCGAGGTAATAATATTGGATTGGAATAGAAAATTCTTCTATACAGCTTCATCTGACAAAGTGCTGTGCTTCCTCCCTCAAACTGTAAGACAAACTTCTGTGATTGTTCCAACTACTTCACCCTTCTCTGCTGAAGGCCACGCTGCCTACAAGCCCCAAGGATATATTGGTCAAAACAAATGGACAGTACCAGCTGCCTTCTCTTTTTCTGAATGTTTCCCATTACCAAGAGGAAAAAAAAAAAAAAAAAAAAAAAAAAGGAGGGGGGGAAAACAAAGGCAGTGGCACCACAATATTACTTAGACTCTTGAAAAAAGCTGGGGGAGGCTCTGAGGAGGTTTTCCTTCCCCACACCTCTATCACCCAGCTGAAGGTGCCCCAGAAGGGAGCCCACAGCGAACGGCAGAACTGCCCCATGGCACGACACGCCGCAGCGGAGGTTGCACAACGCTCCTCGCTGCTGTACCTCACAGCCTGACTGAAATAGCAGCAGCAGCTTACCAGGCTTCAGATGCTACGGAGACTCAAAGCCTTCAGCTAGATTTGAGCTGTCTGACATTGTATCTGAAATACGCAGAAGGAAGAAATGTTTTTCTTGCTGTTCAGTTCATTTTATGGTATGTTATCAAAACCACCCCTCTTATCCTAGGCTGGAAAACTCCGAAAAGTCCATCTGACTTAAGGGAACGGCACCGGCTTCCCTACACACAGTTTCTGTTGTACCAAAATTTCAGTACCACCTTACTGTGAACTGGTATCCACCTCATCTTATCAAATGCCTCCTATAAAATCACAACACATCCAATATACATGGTCTGCCACCCTCCAAAACTTGCCAGTCCTGAACAGCTACAAAATGCTGTACCCTACATTCTCACTTAGTACTACCTTTCTCACCTTAAAAACCAAAGCATCCCCTTCTCCTCCAACAGTTTTGATCTGCCCAGATGCAAACACCTTATGAAGCTACACACACCACGGTGCCCATCGCTGCAGCTACCGTGGGCACAGAACATCAGAAAACTATTGAAAGTGACTAGTTTAGCCTGAACAGTGAATTCAGAATGTAAAACAGATATTATACATATAAGAAAAAAAAAACCCAAACCCAAACCTGCATCTTTTTGATCTTAAAGATAGACAAGGAAACTACATTTAAAAAAATACACAATTGTTACATTACAATTAGGTTTTGAAACAAGACACAAGCTGATGAATTCAGCACTAAGTTTTCCAGAAGTATCCTTAACTCTTCAGTAGTGCACATACTTACATAGCCAAAAAGGATCTTTCTGTATGAGATCAAACTGCCAGCAGTATGACAAACTGGTGTGCATTTAAGGAAACTGGGGCGGTGGGGGAGCAAAATACTGCTTTTCGCAAACCATGATTTTTTAACTTGTTTCTATCACTTCTCCAGCTACAAAATCTTTTGTAAATGAGGAAACTACCCACCTACTTCCCAAAGTTTATTTTATCAAGCCAATAATTCAGCAATGTGAATGACCAACAATCCACTCAACTACAGTTTTCCCCTGAGGCATTAAAAAAAGAAAAAAAAAAAAAGAGCAAGGAAAACTTATAAATGGTGCTGAAAGAGCTGAACACTTGCTGCTGGCACGCTAAACAAACAGGAACAATTGAAAGCCACAGAGCAATTAGTAATTTATACTACGGAGCCTAATGCTTGGACAGTAAGGAAAACAGATGGCTCTGCAATATGGAGACGGCTCCATGAAAAGCAATCAGCACAGGGATGCTGCAATAACATAGTAGCAATAGTTTGCCTGGTTGTTGCAACAGCCATAGCAAACTGAATTGCATCATTTCACGGTATAAAACAAAACAAAAGTAAACAAGATTAAAACAAAATAGAACTTATTACAGTTAGCTTACATTCCTTGACAAAGTATGGTCTAGTTTAGAGGTTTTTTTGGACAGTCCTGCATAGTTCTGTGCAAATAAATGAGCCTAATCTACCCGGCACTAGCAGTGCTCCTCTTCCTGTCCCGTCCCCCTCCCAGTAATTCTGCATCATACTGAACGGCTATGAACGTCAGCTGTTTAGTTCTACTTTTAGCTCTGCTTTAAATAAAAGTGTGCTGAGTGCACGCTGCATAATGACGGCTCAAAACCATGGAGATGGTACAGACTGCAATTGGGCAGCATGACCAAGGTGGGAGGGTGGTGGTATTTTTTGGTTCGGTTTTTTTTGTTTGGTTTTTGGGGGGGGGGGGGGTTGTTTTTTTTTTTTCTCTCTTTCTGGCAGACTTATTTGATTTGTGGAACAAAACCAAAATTTGCCAAGGGAAGCTTCCAACTACATGCTGGAGCAGACAAGCAGCTGGCTGGTTTCAAATAGAAGTCCTGTTTCAGACCTTGAGGACATACTCAGAGGCAATGGACTCACAGTGCACATGCACACATAAACACATGAAAAACAGGTGATGGACTTCTTGACAAATGTGTAAGGAGCTCAAACTATTTGTTTTAAGTATTACATTTCAAGGCCATCATGATTAAGCAATGTATCAATCATGCAAGACTTTTAATAATCTAAAAATCTAACCTGCAACTTTTCAGAAAGGCCAAATCATTATAAACTCTTTGACCACAGGAACCTCTTAAAAATACATATATGCTCTTTATCAGAGCATAGATGAAAACCTAGGTTTAAAGCCAAGCATAAGATTCTTCTTCCTCTGCAACTTTCCTACAATAAACCAGGTTGTTTAAAGGGCAAGGTCAGTAGCTGGAGTTAACAGAGGAAGCATCATCACGCCCCGCACACCATGACAGGCGATGCTATTCAGCTGCAGAGTATGCTGACATATTCTGTTTTAGCAACAAGACTATTTTAATTTTTAAAAAAATAATCCATTAAAACAAGTGTTTCACTTTAGAATATGCCTATTATTTTTCTTAAATCAAAACTCACTGACACAATTGCTGATGCTGGTATAAGGCAGTGGAAACCGAAGGCCTCAGCATGCAATTTTACAATATAGTTTAGAGCCATGGAACTTTTGCCGAAGCATCAGCTCCCCATGCCTCTGTGAAAATTTTTCCACATCCAAACTTTCCATAGTTTAGGAATTTGATTAAAGCAATCTCCAGGTATTGTTTACTCAGTAGCATTGGCTATCGGTGTTTCCTGAAATCCAAATGTTTCCCTCTGAGGGGGCAACAACTTCTAGAATACAAATTCCAACACAAATCCTGTTGAAGATGAGAAAAGTGTAATTTGTTATGAGTAAACACACCAACATATACATGTTGTTACAGATTACAACTGGAGTTCAAAATTTAGAAAAAAAAAAAAAAGCAGAATAAATGGTCTGAAGCATTTCCAAAGTGTAGGGATAGTGCACTGTCTGAACACTGATGAAGGCGTAAGCTCAGCAGTGTTATGAAAGACGTCAGCATTAAAACACAACTGACTGCAATTGTGTTTAGTTTGTAAAAGAAACATGAAAGCACAAGTTTGTTACCACTCTCAGTGAGCAACCAAATGTTATTGTTCTTTAAAGTAATAATCAAGTAAGTAATTTAAGCAAGCTAATTTTAAGGAATATGCGTTCAAAATACATTTCTCTTCTTCTGGACTTAAGCTTGAGCAGTACGTTGTACAACAAGAATTAGAACAGAATCTGTATGTATATTCACAGCATTTCGCCTGCCACGGCTGCTGCTACTGGTACTGCTCTTCTCAAGAAAGCAAACTATTAAGATTGATTAAATACCTACTTTGCTTAAATACACTCGATAAGAAAGGGATTTTTCTTCCCCTTTCTAATGGGTGTTTTACCTTGGCAACTGAAGGATCCTATATTAAACTGGTTTCATTCAAAACAGCAATCTGCTGCTATAATGATCGAATTGAAGAAAGGAGGGATGCTAGAGCCCTATGACTTGAAGGGAAAACAAGAAGAGAAAAAGGCATAAAGTTCACATGACATTGTAATAACCCTACTGACAGGTTTTTTTTTACCTTGCAAAGAGCCTTCCACGCAGAAGCATTCTTCTATAACCTGACAATTCCCTGTAGCCAGGAAACTTCATGAACATATCACGTATTCTTGTTTTTAACTTCTTTGAAGTCCCTGCAAAAACATCTTTCTAACCTACTGATAAGGATGACACACAACTGCATACATGAAAAGAACAATCACATTTCCAGTACCCTACATGAACTACTACTGCACTTCAGAAAATTCATTGTTTCCATAAGTGCCCTTTCAATGAAGACAGACATCACCAAGGGTTAAAAAAAAAAATAAAAAAAATTTAAGCAACTTGCAAGAAAACAAAAACCAAATCAGTCAGTCAAGGCACTGTTTGACTTCATCAGCCACCAGGAAAATCACAAAGGATTTGCTGCTACTCTGATTTGATCATGCAAGCCTCTGAAAACTTTGCCTAGTCCATTATTTATTTAAAAAAAAAATATTCTTTCCATATTTACCGTAAGTGTAGTGAACATGAGACATTAGTTTTCCAGACTTCACATTGTGGCTGACAAAGCAAAATGCATATTGAAGTTAGAAGGCCATCAGAGCAAGAATCTCTGAAAAAGGCCACCTTAAATAAATGCACAATAAATGTCTCCTCAGTCCACTCAAGCAGAGTCTTCAGCCACTGCTGTATGTCAGTGTCTATTTTAAAAGCAGGCCATGGATGCTTACAGAAAACCTACACACCCTTGATTTCTATACATCTGGGAATTACTACATTTTGCAAGTTAGCACATATGAAAATGCACTAAGGACAGTACTCTCCGAGTTAATTTAGACTCTGGGAGTTCTACTACAAATAACCTTTGTAAAACAGTTAACATTCCCTACAACAGATTTCACTGGGGAAAGCGACTCTTAAGAAAGTCATCTTTCCGTGTACTGTTAATGCAACAAAACCCTTACTATAGCATGACCATCATCAAATATGCATTTACTAGCCACACAAAATCATAAAGTTACTTTGAAATTTCTTTGAAGATTAGCTGAAAGCATTTGCAACGCAGTATTCTCTGATTCAGGAACAGTTCCCGTGCCATTAAAGTCTGTTCTATTTTAAACATTTTCTCCTCTCTTGCTCTGTGGAAGATCCACACAGAAGGACAGCAAGTTTATCAGTACAGGAAAAGAACAAAACTTAACAGTGAACAAGGCCTATCAAATTAATATAGCAATAATATGGTTCACAAGGGAAAAATCTTGAAGAATAATGTGTTTTGGTTTATCAGATTAAATCTTCTTTCTCCCCATCAACCCTTTTTCATTTCAGGACTCCTTTTGCTTTGTGGCAGGGAAAATGAGTTGTATCTGAGCAGGTGAATGTTCTATGGCCCTGCTGCTTTTAGTTCATGCAACCTGCTATAGCAAAGCAGTTGTCTCAGTTGGGTTCTTGCAAAAAATTAACAGGAAATTTATTCACCTCTGTATGCAGACATGGTTGCCTCTTAGATGGAAATATGACTTGAAACACCATATTTATAAAACATAATATTCCAAAGCCGCTTGGTGTCTACGGACATCTGTGTAATACCAAGCTGCTGCATAAAACACTACCAATGAGATATTCTTTTGATTCCCCACAATCAAAGGTCTCCACCCATTAAGAAGGTTACGCCGACTCTCTCTTTCATCTCTGTTGCACTTTGAACAGACAATAACATCCTTCGGATGCATCAACTCTAGCAACTGAATGGATCATCTAACGAGACAGCTAGACAGCAGCTTTCCTCACAGCCTTCCCCTGAAACAGAGATTTGTTCCTTCCATTTCTGTAGAGTCTAGTGGACTCCTCCCCTCCGCTTCAGGTCTTCCAGAGGGAATGTATTGGCTTGGAGGAAATATAACTAACTAGCTTCCTCATCGACAGGAGAAAGCAAGCACATTGACTTGTGCCTTTTATGTATTGATGCTCTAGCTGAGTAAATTAAGATGTACAGGGGAAAAGCAAAGAGCACCAGAAGTGGGTATACAACCCAGAAAAGCATAGTAGCAATTTTATATCTTCTTCAATCTTCCTGAAATGTGATTACAGTTGACCTTTAAATCTAGTAGATCAACCAATCAATTCTGCTGGAACAAGCCTGTATGTGTGATCTAAGAGCATACCCATACTTAAAAAACTTCCAACTGCTGCCTGGCGTAGTCATTTTATTTTGCTGTAAAAGTTACCAAGATTTGTCTCAATTGATTTTACTTGCAAGAAAAACACATCAAAACTGCAGCATCAGCAGACACTAAAGGTCTTAGCTTCTTGCAGGATGAATGCAATATCAATAGTTATTAGGATGTATTCATACAAGGTACACAAGAGGGATGGAAAGAAGATGCTAGTAATCTCACTTAATCCTAACGCAACCCCAAGTCAGGTTCTTTAGACTGTGGGAAAAAAAAAAAATGCAAGGAAAACTAGAAAACACTCCAAAGTATTTGCCAGGCAAAACGTTGCATTTGGAACTGAAAACATATTTAATGGCTCTTTAAGTAGTAAAGCTCTCATGTCATGTTAGATGTTAGTTTTATTTCAGCTGATAAATTGTGCTTTAACAAAAGAACCCAAAAGAGGCTTCAGGATGGTATTTGTCCATAGTGGGCTCAGAAGCAAGATCAGCAACCAGCCGTGATCCCACTCGTCAGATTTCTCAAAGTACTCACTCCGTAGGACAATCCTCATTTTATAGACGGGAAAACAAAGACATGCATAACAAAGTGATTTGTGAAACCTCATCCATGCAAGCTAAGGACAGATGAAAGAAGAGGATGTACAACTCCAGAGTCCCTCCAGTCCCATTATAAACTTGGCAACACTGCCACTCCTGAAACCTTCACCCTCCCCATCAGAAATGTTTTGAAATGTCCACACACAGTATCATCGTACACTTGGGTTCACACAGTCAACTAGATAGCAAGTTCTTTTATGCAGAAAGTAATTAACTCCACTCCATATTACATGCTAGGGTGTCCAAAAGAACCAGAGAATTGGAAAGAAAAGGTTAGCTTTTGCTTTATCAGGGACAAGAGAGCTTACAGACTTGATCAGTTCTGTGATCTATGAAATTTCTACAAACAGCTTTGGAAGAGGCACCAAGCAGTGCAGCCAACCCAAAGGAAAAAAAAAAAAAAAAAAAAAAAGATGGCACTGAGCAAACTGAAAATGCTACATTGAAAATTCTGAAAATACAAGATTTGACTCCAGAGTAAAACTGAACCATAAGGCAAGCCAGAGAACTTGTTAAGTCTGAGTGCAGAGACAACTGCAGAGAAAACTCTAAATAGAACCCAACTGAAAGCATATGGGTAGGGCAGAGAACATTAGAATAAAAATCTAACTAATGGTAAAACACACAGTGATGTTTTTTTCTTAAAAGTCATGTAGGAAGAGAAACATATATCCAACCTCATTGAGAGATAACCTTGGGGGGAGGAGGAAGCTATTATCCTTTTAACTGCAGCTTATTTGACACAAAAGTGACATTTTCTCTGAATGAAGAATTCTTTTAACATAAAGAAAAGCCAACTTCTGAAATAAGATAGAGCCCAGTAACACTGCAGTAGTCAAGAATGTCATGATTTCCATCAAAAAACTGTTTTGCAGGGATTAGGAACAGCTGTTTCAAACTGAATTAGACTAAAACTGGAAACAAGCTGTCAAGACCCAAAAAATATATTTTATACATAAAAGAACGTATTTGATTCAGCTGTTTTATCATGGTGGTCAGCCAAAAGAGAGAAATAAAGTAACATTCTGAGATTCCAGACGTTGTCGCAAAGACTCTCTGATTTCCAACACTCTTTATGTAGATTTATTCCTTTCAGCATTTGGAATAGGAAAAATGTCAAACAGCTCATATCACAGATTCTTGAATATTTTCAAACCATGGGCAGCTTAAAACAGTTTAAAGACACCTGAGGACTCTTTCTGCTCTAGTCCACATTCTCTGCATCTTCTGGAGCAGCAACAGGATGTTGCAATAAGGAAAACATACTCAATTGCTGTTGACATGAAAAGATTAAAATAATTCACTTTAACCCACCACTTGTGAGTAACAGTACATGCATACAGCTCCTTTTTGTGCATGCTTGCAGATCCTAGGAGGCTTTTAGTGCGTATTTTAAACATCGATTTCCACAGGAATTGTGGTTTCATATAATGAGAAGTAAATACATCTATTTTAGCATATACTGTAAAATGTCACATCTAGATATAATTCCTTTGTGTCTAATGGCCCATGCAGTATACAGAGCACCTCTTATACTATGCCACTGCCAGTTACAGAAGCTTAGAGAATCCAAATACAGCCACCAAATTAATCAAGACTGGTGCTGGTTTTGACTAGGACATCAAAGATGCCTGTGATCTTATTATACGCTCCAAGATGTAGCCATTATACTCTGCTTTCCAACCAAATCTAAAGTAATCTTGAAAATATCCTTAGCATTTCAACATGGTCATTACTTTTCATAATAATGATATATACTAATTCTACCCAATAAGTATATTAGTTATTACTGTCAGCTTATCAGTATATGTACTTTTGAAGACGAGCTATCTGGGAACAAGCCAGTTCATGAGCCTATACAAAAAATGCATGCTCCAAGAAATGCATTTTTAACTCACTAAGACACCAGGCAAGTGTGCAACTCTAGTCACATGCCAGTTCACCTTTCAGATTACTCACACGGTCTAGCTTTAGGCATTTAACTTAGGTACTTATGTCTCAGCAAACTCAGCTGAGCACCATAGCATGATTGAAAGCTTCACACTAAGCCAAGAACCTTACAAAAGAGCACAAGAAGATAACTGCTGCTCAGAATACATAAACTTTTGATCTTTCTGTGAAAAGATCAAGAATGTGAAAGACTAGCACCTGGTAGAATCAATCAGCTTTCATTAAATCTTCTGTTATTAATTCAGAGGACATCTTTTTCTAGGTATACTGCAACTGAACAAATGTCAGTGGCTAAAAGATTTTATTCCTGTGTTTTGTTTCTTGTGCAAGTGGAAGCCTTACATTCAGGCATTTAAAGTTAGATAAAATAAACTGCTATACATGCTTGGGCTAATCTTGTATTGGCAGAAAAAGTGATAGCATGTACCGATAAGTCATCTTTATCTCCAGAACTTCAGATTTTACAGCTCTAATAGACTTAAATGCGGGCTCATACCAAGAAGATGTACCAACAACAAATGGAGTTAGGAGTGAAGTAGCTCCGAGTACAATGTTCATATTCTTGCCCCTACTCTACAACCCCCAAACCTACCCAACTGTGGCACTACTCAAACTGCTAGGAGAGCCAAGATATAATTCTGCAACTACTGAACAAGCCTGACAGTCAGCCATAAAGTTACATAGGCCACAGCTCTTAGTACTATGTTTAGAATATTGTTCTTCCCCATTTCCACCCCCAGCTGACCCAAGACAGAAGAACGTAATTACAGGGGCTAGGGGGGGGAAGAAAAAAACCCAAGCCCATTTCTCTAGAGGCAGTATTTTACCACAGAAGCAAAGTCTTGGTTTTCTATAGAAGAAGAGTCATTCATCAGAGCTCCTGCAAAAAGCAGAACACCAAATTCAAGTATCCCTAAAAGCTGGGTCAGATATCTGGTGAGATCCGAAACAAAGTTCACCAGCAAAACCAAACATTTTAAGAAGAATGTAAAATGACCACATCTACTACAAAGCATGGACTTCCTTAATGGCTTGCTTAACGTTATTAGTGAAATCTTACAACTTTGGGGAGAACAGACACCTTGCTTCAAATTATGAAGCAGAATTTTATTTTATTAATAGGAGTATTTTGGAAAGAGCAAATTCACTCTGAAAGGTCATCTGAGATCAACTGCACGTCTTTTTCAATACACATCTATCTATCTATGTTAAAACCAAAAGCCAGGAACAGATACGAACAGTAATGGTACTGATGTCATGGTCTGTAATTTCTTATTCACGTTCTTCAATTGCCACAGCATCAGAGCCACAAAAAAACACTCCTGCAGAGCAGGATTATTCTTTCCTCCCAGGAAAGTAAAAATCAGTATGCATGGATCCCAAGAGGCAAGAGATTTCAAGAATCACCATAGACCTTCTGGGTTACATGCCTTCAACATCAGAAGCTCAGTATTAACTACTGCTGAATATAAAACTGCTGCCACATTTTTGCCAAATGTGTATTTCCATGAAGCAGTTGCCAAACCAGTGGTCTGAACTGCACTTTTGGTTACATACAGCTCCTTACACAGACTACTTTCAATTTTATTAGCTTTTAGGCGATTTCCATGTTTTGTAGCCCAGTTATCAACAGTATGTGATTAAGATACAATGGGGAAGAATTGAGTATTGCTGATATGCAATTCAAACCATTAAATCACTCTGTGAACTGTCTGAGGGGGCCAACTTTAGTAACTCCAAAAGAGAACTCCAAAAAAAGATTAGAGAGATGAGCACACTTCTGCATTAAAAAAAACCAAGTAACAGTCACACAAAAAGACCTGACAACAACAATAGTAGAGAGCAACAGGGTTACATCATTAAATTTTCCACTTTATTTGATTTCTTCCAGAAGCTATAGAAAAAAATCTTTTCCATATAAAGAATATCAGTGGGATGCTTATCACCTGCATCAGTTATTTTATATTAATGTTCGTATTCCTTGAATGCCCTTCATATGAAGGTCCCCAAATGCTTTACAAACATCTTTAATTTGCCTCAAAGAAAGCGAGACACAACTATGAGTCTCTGGAAACATCCTCTGTGCTTTCATAGTGGCTACCATCCACTAGATGGTAAGTCAGGCTTTCATCACCAGTAGCAAGTCAGTTTGAGCCACCGAGAGTTGAGATAGCAGGCAAACATGAAATTCAGAGGAATGCTGGGTCTGAGGGTTTCTTACAATGCTCTTCTTGTTCTGCAGTTCTACATATTCTTCAATTAATCCCTAGACACCATGGATTTCCAGTTATACTTTGTTGTATTTCTCAACATTTAAAAGTAAAGCCTTTTCTTCTGATCTAATGGCTGTACTGTGACTTATTCATCTACATACTGCATTTCTGTGCATGGCTTAGTTTGATTCAAAGTCTGTTATTAATACAAAGCAATGCAGTTTCAACCAATTTGGTTTGATGACCACATGTCCTGGTTTTGGCTGGGATAGAGTTAATTTTCCTTCTGGTAGCTGCTATAATGTTATGTCTTGGATTTAGTATGAGGAGAATGTTAATAACTCACTGATGTTTTCAGTTGTTGCTAAGTAGTGTTTAGACTAAATCAAGGATTTTTCAGCTTCTCATGCCCAGCCAGCAAGAAGGCTGGAGGGTCACAAGAAGTTGGGAGGGGACAGTCAGGACAGCTGACCCAAACTGGCCAAAGGGATATTTCATACCATGTGATGTCATGCCCAGTATATAAACTGGGAGGAATTGGCCAGGGGGAGCGGATCGCTGCTCAGGAACTAACAGGGCATTGGTCAGCAAGTGGTGAACAGCTGCATTGTGCATCACTTGCTTTGTATATTCCAATTCTTTTATTATTATTATTGCCATTATTATTTTCTCCTTACTGTCCTATTAAACTGTCTTTATCTCAACCCATGAGTTTTACTTTTTTTTTTCCTGATTCTCTCCCCCATCCTACTGGGTGGGGGGGAAGCGAGTGAGTGGCTGCGTGGGGCTTAGTTGCTGGCTGGGGTTAAACCATGACACCACATTATACACCTTAGAAAGGGAAAGTGATCACTGACTTACCAATTACATAATACAGCCATCCAACATGAACTGTATGAAGAGTTTTTGCAGAGGAAAAAAAGGAGCTAGAGGAGGAAGAAGCGGGAGTGGGCAGAAGTGTTTTGGTTAAACTAGAGCAACATCAATCATTTCCATCCTGAAACAGGCTAACAGCTAGAACATTAATACTTATCAAAGAAACAGGGGAAAAAAAAACCCCACTCATTAGTAAATAAAGGTGTTGCAACGCATTAAATAATTCCCACCAGCTGACAAGGGGGCTGTGATTTATAATAGTGTGTATTGATATATCACTTCCTATAATTAGGAAAAGTGAGACTAGTACTGCTTACAGCATTATTTTGATCAGAGCCTTGAAAAATACTGTTGAATAACAACAAACACTAGGCACAACAATAGAAAAACACCATATCATGCTCTCAGGCTGCTTCAGATTCAAAACAAAGTATTCTAACAAAATCCAGTAAGAAAGGCAAATTCTGTTTGGACACATATAACCTTATTTCACAATATTACTACTATAATTCTGGGAAGATCACAGGTATAAAACATTCAAACTACATAACAAACAAGCCAGAATCAAAATCTAACTATTTCTCATTTTTTTAAGCAACAAGTTACTCACCATCACTCTTCTCTTCCTGAAGTAACAAACTAACCTCAGTCTACTAAACTGTCAAAGAAATTCAACTAACCTGCATACTGGCAAAAGGTGGCATGTGGCAAATTCTCACCTGCCATAGCATCTTTCTGGTAGTGCAAAATAAAAAGAAATTAGTAATTTTAATTTCCTTTTGTTCCAATTACTAGGTATCAAAAACACTTTTATAGTTACACATTGCAACAACAAAATAGTTAAGATAGCCTTGGGTTGGACTTCTGTTCAAAACCAGCATAGGAATCAAAGGCAAAGAAACACAGAGTCAAAGAGCCGAAGATTCCAGGGACTCCCGGCTGAGGAGGGAAGATGCATCCTCCAAAAAGAAGATGGACATAACTGATGTTATCCATCCCCAGTGCCCCCAGATGCTGCTTTAGGCAGGATCTCTAGGAAGAATAAAACCCATCCAACATACCGTAGCCGGTGATTCTGCCTTTACTTTTACTGTTGCTATTATTATAAGCTTTCCTGTTTTCATTATGGTTTTCACTATATTCACTATTTTTCCCCACTCACTATATTCACCTTTTTTTTAAAAAAAAAAACAAAAACAAAACACATATCATTGCATAGCTCAGAGACCCTCAGAAAAATTTCATGTCCCACCTCTTTCCTTCTCCAGTAAAGTATACGTAGACTATTGTAATTCCTGCCCCACCCCACCCCTTACATTTTGGTACAAGCACTTTTTTCCTCATCATAGCTTTTCCAGCGCTTTTTCCCCCATCACTGTAATATCAAGGATAACTTGCACACTACTTGCATTTGCCACCCCTGCCATTGCTGGTCACTAAAATCAACCCTGCAATAATAAAAGTCAATATTCTCCAGGCAGACAACTGAGCAATAATTAATAACTACAGCAGCTGGAAGCAAAGAGGTAACCACCTGTTTCCTAGACATATTAAAAAAAAAAAAAAGAAAAAAGAACACTGATGTAATTTTGAACAGCAAGGGCATTTCACCAAAACATTTGCCTAAAATCGCACAAAATTAAAAGCCCACAAAGGGCATTTTTCCAGACTGCCAGGCAAACAACATTAGTCACTAGCTGTATAATACTTGGCATCTACAAAGCATTTCTGTCCAAAGAACCCAATGCACTTGAGACACATTTAGACTAGAAACTCTCCGCAGAAGTAGGTTAAGTATTATTATCCTATTTTATCCGTAAGAAAAATGAGGCACAGAAAAAAAATCATGCATCCTGTTCAAGGTTACAACAAAAATTAATAAGAAAAGCAAGAATAGAATCCAAGTGGCCCAGCTCCTATTTTGTGCCCCATGTACAAGAAAACAGGAGTTCGTGTATCATTCATTTCTCCAGTGACAGGAATATAAACTCCCATGGCTTATCTGCACAGAAAAGAAGCCCACAGCCAGTAATCCCTAAGAGCCTTTCCACTCCGGCTCCCTCTATGAAGCACTGATTCTGCTCTTACAAAGCAGATTAAAATGTGCTCTTCAGAGTGCAACAGAGATATCCTTGTAGAGTCCCATCACTTTGCTTCAATTCAAATAGTATTTTATTTCTTCATTTGTGAGCAAACGAAGGGATTTTTGTCACTTCACATCTTTTCTTTAAGTAACTTCTTAGAGCTCCTGCTCACTGAGAATACCAGTATCTCAAGCTGCACCACTAACCTTCCCACACTTAGCCCAGCAAGCACATGTGATCTTCAAAAGCACTGGGCAAGCAGATGATCCAGTTACCACGATACAGTTTTCCTCAATGCCACATGTCTGTCACTGATATTACAGTACACTTGAAAAGAAAATGTTTCCCAATTTGGGTGGATGAAATCTCAGCAGAATAAGCTGGTTTTCCATGCAACAGTATGTCATAACATTATAACACCGCATTTTTGTAGAAAAAAGTCCTGAAAGGACAAAATCTTGGCCATCTGCCTGAACTTCCAAAGAGCTGCCAACATAATAATTCAGTTACATTGTCTATGCTACTGTAAAACTACATTAAATTCAAAATGTTTGAGTGCATCCAAAATTTAAAATTAATGTTCCTTGGAATGAACGCTTCATTTTACAATCAAGTTGAACAAAAAAAAATTACTTCAACAGTGTTCCTCTACTATTATGGTTAACATTTAATGTCATTTATTGTCATTAAACTCAATATTTGTGTCTAATCAATACTAAGCTACCAAGGGCAGTCGTAACAAGTCTGGACTTTCTCTACAGGCTCTATTGATTTCTTTTTTTGAGACCTACAACAAACACAATTTATACAAATAATTTATCAGGGAACACATCAAAATAATTTAATAAACAAAAACTATATATTCCTTTTCTCTTCTGTCATGTGACAGAAAATCATTTTAACTCATTAATGGTAATCTCAACAGTTCGATTTTTAAATTTATGTAAAAACAAGAGGAAGCTATGAAGTAACAAATTTAAATCCAAATATGTTTTAGTGTATTTCCACGTAGATCAACAGTAATTTTTTGTCATTTTATACTTGCCAGCATATTACTTTTAGATAAATTTATGATAACTCCTGTCCAGCTTTGTTCACTTGGAATATTTACAATACACTGATACTGTAAACTTTATGCAAGTTGCCATAATCTTCTTTTCACAGATGAGTAAATTAAATAATTTGATCTAAATCCTACTTACCCAGAGAGTCACAAAGTCAGAAAATCTGATTTTTTGCTTTCTACTTGAAGTCGTAGATAACAGCCTTCCCAAACACATGGTTATCATGTTTTTTAAGTAACATCTCATGATGATAAAACAATACCACCACCAGTAACATACCCCTACACACATAGGTTCAAACTACAGAAGCGCTGGAATTGGAGTAAAGCAAACGGACAAATGCAGCTCTGAAAACAGTGGAGCATACAACACTGCACTTCAGTGAAGTTAAAATGAAGGAAAAAAATTTAAATAACATCACCTGTTCAAGACTAGAATTGTTCTAAATTTCCCCCACTTCTACTGCTGTTAATATTATTTGAAGGTCTGAAAATAAACTCTTTACTGCAAAGGGCAGCGGTGGGGGAAAAGACAATTTATAACAGACAGTATTTTCACTTGGGCAGGTAAACTCTCCTAATACTGGTATCACTCAGGAACTCAGGGAAGACTTAGTTTGCTGCTATCCAACAAACTCAATGTTTCTTAAGTCTGGCAGAAAGAGTAATTCTATAGTGTTGGTTTGCTAGTTGATCCATTTTGCATATACACTTCAAATAAACAAACAAAAGCAAATAAGCAAAAAATCTCTACCAGTGATTAAAGCTCAAATGTTGGGCATGAACTACTTGACAGCACCCCATTAAGAGAGGGGAAATTTGCCCTATAAAAGCATTTGCCTTGCTCAGTGGACATATAATAAGCTGTGTATTTTCTGTTCCACTGGAGTCAATGGAAACACCCTAACAGACACTGCCTCGGGCGTGCACAGAATGAGGGTATACAAATGCTTTGCCAAGGGCAAAGAGGATGAACAAATACATGCTACAGGCAATAAATAACCTCACTAAAGCAGCAGATGGAAAACAAAAGTTTATACCACTCAAAGAATGAGTTCAAACTCCTGGATTCCAAAAACCTGCATCTACTCTGACTGCCAGCATTACTGTAGCTGCATCAGGCAACCACACCATCACAAGCTTTACTAAACATTTTATATACGGCTAAGCGTATAATATCAGTTTAATCACATCAAGTTATTCCCCCCCCCCCGGCCCAAAACCCTTTTGTCACCCAGTATTGAGAACAAATATCAAGAAACATGCAGTTGCTTAGTAAATGGTGCTCTTATTCATGACATTATGGTCTCATCTACTGCAGAAACCAAGAAGCACCCAGAACAAGGAAGGCCAACGTAAGGGCACTTGTTATAGAAGTATCCTGAAGAGCAACAGAAGCAAGTTCTTCCAGTGCTCTGTCACAAATATGAGGTCACATCTCTTTTTTTAAAAAAGTGAAAACTTAATCAGTATTTCAGTCTAGTAAGTGACTTTTAAAAATTCCTTTCATCTAAACTTAGAGCTGATGCATTCTACCCTGTGGTAGTTTCCCTTGAATTCCAATATAATGCAAGAAGCCAGCACCTGGTAATGAGAGTTAAGACAGCAGCACCCTGCAGATCCAGTCCTGACTGTTCCAAGTAGTATCAGGCCACACGCATACAAAACAGAAACCTTTCTGACTGCTACTGGCATCTTAGATTTCAGCTGCTCAGACACAACAATCAGACTACAAAAAAATTCTCGACAGCCAAGATTTGTACATAACTACTAAAACCAGAATTCAACTACAACTACTACACAGAGACAGTCCACATGAAAAAAACCCTACTGATTTCTACAAACTTCCTAACTTACCAATAATACTTTAACTGCATTACCTATACAGAATGATAGCTCATTTTTATCTTATCTAATATTATATCTTCAGTATTATATTACAGAGCACATATGGATCCTTCTGGGAAACAGCACTTCAACTGTAATGAAGAAAACCTCTTTTCTTAAATAAAACTGAAGAGAAGGGGAAAAAAAAAAAAATTATCAAGTAGACCTAAATACTGTTCCATGGCTACTACATGCCTCCATGGACTCCACAGTCAGTGAAGTAATTTACTTGTATGATTTCTACGGATATATAAAAGAAGCTAAAGCAAAGAAGAAAAACCATTTAGCTCTTGCTTGCAATAAGATCAACTTAAACTTCCTGAGGTTTTTTTGTGAGCTCTGTTAAACACCTGGAAAAGTGAAGTTCCTTTACAGCTGCATCTGTATGTAATTAATGCATTTGACAAGCTGTTGTGTTCCAAAACAGCTGCTTCCATTTTACAGACAACTTTACCATCTGCAAAACTATTGGGTAAACGACAGTAAGTAAATATCAGGAGAGCAGGTGCTAATAAATAACAAGCACTGCCAAGATAACACACTTCCATAAGGAAAACTTTAATTTTTCCCACTGTACTTTTCTGTACCCCTGAAGCAGGCAAACTTAAGATACTCAGAAACAGAGAAACTAATGTTGTGACTCACAGGAGCAGTAAAACAGGGTTCAGGGCAAATATCTCTGAAATCACAATTCAATGCAACCCGTCTCCACTGCACTAAGCCAAAGAGTTAGGTCAGTAAATTTGCACCGAAAAGTGGGTCTTCTCACAATACATAACCAGCCACAGCTACAAGTATTAATTGTGGTAAATAAAGCAAGTTGAAAAGTGTCAGGTAAGTCTAGTCTCCTATGTTAACATTCACATCTTAAACAGAGAATTTTCTATTTATGTCTGTATGATCTTCACTACACTTCGCACCCAGCACTGCTACTTAACCCAAAAAGCTTGTCCATGCATCCAAGACTAGATTAAAACTGGGCATTTACTTGACCCAGCATCAAAACAAAGCAGCAAATGTAAAGAAATAACTGTTCTAACATCCACTATCTCACAAACCACAAGGAGCAATGATTAACACAGCCTCAGCTGAAATTTAAGAAAACAAAACTAAACAAGCTATTACTTGTGCAACCAATTTTGCCAGAAAAAGTAAGTCACATAGGTAGATATGATCCACCTCCAGATTTACAAGACTGCTTAAGTTTTAGGTACATTCACATACTAAAAAAAGAACAAATTTGGTAGTACTATGCTTTAAAGAGCTTCACATGGTTTATGCTATTTGGAAGGCTACTGTCACTATATTCTCCAAAAACTGGCCAAGGTTATTGTTTCCAAAGCAGAAATACTGATGTAAGTGGACCAACTAAAAATCTCAGCTTTTAAACCGACTACTATATAGGACAACTTTTGAAATGCTGGGGGTTTTTTTGGTTTGGGTTTTGGGGTTTTTTTTGTTGTTTTTTTGTTTGGTTTTTTTTTTTTTTTTAAGAATTACCATTTCAGGCCTCTGATTGTTCTTTCAATTTTAGATAAAAAAAAATAATGCAGCAAAGATTTTTTTTTTCTTAAAAATATAGTACTATGTATAGTGCTTTGATATACCAAACAATAATTTGCTTCTCATGAGACAGTTCAGTTACTATTACCGACCTTACTTATTACTGTCCTACAAGCTACTGCTACCAGCCTCCCCATCTTTTAAAAATAAAGAGAATGCATTGAAACATGCAACACTAAGTCTGTGTAATCATTTTCCCTATATTTCATGAATGTCCTTTTGGAATTGCACCATAGCCCCAAAACTGTACTCCATCTATCCTCCCCTGGCAGCCATGTGGCTATTCATGCCATCAGTAATGCATGAACAACTGAAGAGGGAGGAAAATGCCCTTATGTCAGCTCATTAAAAATACAAGCAAGCCGGCCACAAAGGGGTCACAAATTAAAAATTCAATGCAGACAGACATGAAGTGTATTGACATATCACCACATCTCAATCCTCCCTTTGAAGCAACAGAAAGCACCAGACACGTAATAAGAACAGAAGGCAGCCAAAAGATGTAATGAAATAACACTTATTCAAGAAGTGTATTTAGCAATGAAGAATTAATCAGCAACATACACAAGCATCAATAGGTTCTTTGCTGCTAATGGTAAATCCAGCAGCTAATACCCTCACACAGGCAACACGTTGTTAGAAACAGGGGCAACCTATCCATGCCTGCTGGTTATTACAAACCCTAGAAAGGATGTTAGTAAAGTTCAGAAGAACCATTAGGTAGAAAGTAGCTATTTAAATACTACTTAAAACAGTATCTTTCATTTTAACTGTAAAACAAAAGTCAAAGACAACAGAGATAAAAGAAAAACAAACCTGGTTTTCTCCTGGAACACTTAACTGTGTATGAGTACACAGGATAATAAAACCTTCTCCTTTCTGAAATCAGAATCCAATATTAAAAAAAAACTGCTCTTCAAAGCTCCGTAACACTCTCAGTTAATAAAAAACTCCATTAGAACAACTCTGTCAAAGCTATTTCATTATCAACTGAGTTTACTCCGATAATGACCTAAAAAAGTAATTAAATCACTGAAGACTTAACTGCATTACAAGTTTAGAAGTTTTTATATACACATGTTAGATGGTTTTATTTTTTTCTGGAAGTAGCAAATGAATTATTTTTCTTCAATGCCAATAATCTGCTGCTAACAGCAAGAAACACAAGCAAACATGAAACATCTTCTCAATTAATAAATCTACTTAAAAACCCTTCCTGTCCCCCATTTTCCAACCATACCGAAGTTCTATCAATGCTGAATTCTACTGATTTTAGAAGATGTTAACACATATTTGTATTCTGAAAAGTGACCGTACAAACGTTATTGCAGTATTCATACAAACATTATTGTAGTATTCTACTGCAAATCTGAATAATGTTAGATTGGTTGGCTCAAAGTGTAACAAGAATTTGCCTACAAAGTATTTGTGTAGTCTGAAAGTCTTCCTTGCTCGTGTATCGTAATAAATAATTTAAAGTGGAATAGTTTCTTTTAATGCCCTAAATATTTTCAGATTTATTATTCCTGCTTACTCCTGCTGTCTTGTATAAGGTTGCTAAAAGCTACAACTCTGGAATCTCTCATTAGTAATAATTACCATAACAGAGATTAATCCATCTTTTACATTTTGTAACATCTCACTACTATTTCAAACATAATTTTAAGAAAGCTTTTAAATACTTACTCATTTTAAGTATTTCTATAAAAAGTAATAAGCATGCTCAAAAAATACAGGATGTGAACAGGCAACCTGAAACATAATGGTGCTCTGACAGAGACCAGTAATAATTGCAATAATGCAATGTTTACTTATTTAAGAAAATCGGATGTGAGGAAAGGAGGAAAGTAGACTATGTCCAGAGCAGAGAAGGAAACATACCTATACAATTTCTGTCTCTAGATATATTTCAACACACAGGTTTATAGAACTGAATTATGCTCATGAGAAAGAAGTTTCTTTCAACAAAAACAATTTTTTTAAAAATGTAAAAAACTGCATTATCTGCCCCCCCGCTTGCTTTTTTTTTTACATTACTTAACATTCAATGCAATATATACAGTCTGAAAACACTAGGTATGCCAAAGCTGTTGAGTAAAAAGTTACTTCTGAGACCAGGTGCAAATGTTTCTTAGCAGCAGAAAATGGTATGATAAAGCATCAAGATTTCTGATGATGACAACTTCCCTGTATGTTTCTTTCCTAGAAATAGGTTTGGAGGTGACATAAGGTCTTGGTTCTCTGCTCTAATATCCCACTGCCCTCTACTACAGCGTTTACTGCCACATGCAAGGACACAATACACTTTTATTTTATATCTACATAAGATGCTAAACAGCTAACATGGAAAGTATTGTTCCGCTTGGGAGTTAACACCCCCTTTGAAAAACAAGGGCACACCTCAGTATCGCAGAAAAGTCTCCTCTCAATTAAAACACCATTTTCACCCTTGAAAATACACTGACGTACATATTATGCTCCTCAATTTCATAAAAACTCAGCAATTTTGACAGTCTCAAACACTCAAAAATCTACTGTATCACAAATCAATCATTCTGTAGGAATACACAACTCAATTACATAGATGTATTCTGTTACCTTATTTGACCATTTGTAGGCTTGAAGAAGTTGGCTGTAAAGAGGTGTTTTGTCCTGCACAGGATCTAGGCTCAACAGTCCACTATTGTGCAGGGGGTGGTTCTCAGATGGTTTACCAACTAGGTTGCTCAGACGCTCCAGTTCACTGAAAGAAAACAAAATGGCATTTTTTTTTAAAGTCAGATGGGCAGATACAGATATCAGAGATGTACAATCCTCCTGCAGGGACAGCAATCATGCATGAACTCTATTTTAATATCTAAGTGAGTTTTAAATACCTCCCCAAATCAATAAAAAACATAATCACTCTCATTACCCAAACAATTTAAAGTGGTCTGTTAGTCATTAAGCTCAGTGCTTCTTAAAAGAGAAAGTACAAGTCAAGAGTCTTTGTAAGACAACCTGGAAAGAGTCAAACTATTGCAGGTCCTGTTCACAAGCACTTCCAGAACCCAGGGCATCTTCTGAGCAATGCATACCCTCAGAAACTACAATATTCTGACTTTAGCGTTGCCTGCAATACTAGAAGTATTTTTTTTACCATCAAGCAGGCAGATGCCTCATCATTTCATTAAAGAACTAGAAGTTAACATTGTCCTCATATAAATATACAGAAAAACTGGCATTAGACCTAAGCCTGGAGATGGTCCTGCAAATTTTGTGATTACTCTAAGCAAGTATACGCATTCCAAGTTCTCAGGGCAAGGAAGCATCTTCTGATTACCACGAGCAATTTGTAGACATGCATAAAATACTCAACTAAAGCACAATAAGCACCATTTTTCCACTAAAAAAATCTCACTGTGAAATGATGTATTATTGCTTCATATCTCATTTGTCAAACACTACATTTAATAATAACAAAAGTAAAGCAATTTTTAAAACTTGCATTAATCAACTGCAGAAGAAAGACTGGCTACGTTGCACAGATATAAAATGCGGTTTTTCAAGTGACATGACTAATCAGGTGCCTTTCCTTTTGACTTCTGAATGTTACATCCTACTCTGAACTTGAGAACTTCCACTACATTAAAAGCAGGATTCAGGCCCTTCAAAGGGTGACTTCTGAAAATCTCTGTAAAGAAAAATTCCAAATATCTCAATTTGCATTTAATGAAGGTTATGAAAATAAACACCAACTATCAGGGAACTGACAATTAAAGAGACTTCCACACTTTACTGCCACAAAAATCTCCTTTATTAGTCATCATTTCTTCAAGCTTACATGGCCTGCATTCTTTCTAAGCCTCTGGTGCTGTGAACACTCATGAATGTGCTTAATATTTCTTGATGAAAGAATACAATAAAATAATTGTGAATAGCTATAATAACTAAGGATTTGTTGAACAGGGACCCCAGTCAATACTTTCATGACGTGAGCCAAAGTCCACTGATAACATTAACTTCAATACACCTTGGTGCATTCCTTTGCTACTTGAAATCTGTGCTTCCCAAACAAGTAACAGAATATGTAACAGATGCTATATAAATTACAATATTTTAGGGCAGTTACGTTTCAAAAAAGACAAATTAAATATACTCCGAAATATTTTTAAAAGTTATCTTGCAAGAAATCAGGAAAGAAATGGTCACCAAAGCACTGATAAGCATATCCACTAATGCTGTGGAAGAGACAGTGAAAAAAGGAACTGATGAAGTCTGATCATGAAGCTACTCTTCAGGTATGGTAGTAAGGATGGGGAATGACTGCAAGGAGTCGCACAAGAACTTCACAGCACTAAAACACTGGATGATACACTGCAAAGTAGAAAAGTGTAAAATACTACACATGAGACAAGATAGGTCAGAGCCAATTGCTATCTATTATTGTTTAGGAACAAGATTTCGGGGTTATACCAGATAATTCTTTAGAAAGCTACCAAGCAAGACAAGAAGGATAACCAAAGGAACTGCACAGCTTCCATGTAGGGAACCATGAAGCCACCTCAACTTGAAAACTATAAAAACCAAAGGGATACAACAGAAGTCTATAAAGCTGTGTACAACTTCATTCATAAGAATGATTATCTACCATCTTTCCCAACAGAAGGGAGGAAGTAGGTAATAAGTTATATTACCACGATCAGAACTAAAAATGAGCAAGGCCTATTAGCCAGCAAGAAACAAATTCTTGTACACAAGACCCTGAACACTAAACCTCTGGAGGCCTGAAAATGTGCTGGAAAAGGGTGGTTACGTGCTTGCCCTGCCCTTGGACACCTCCTTGGACAGTGCTGATGGCTCCCAGGAGGATAGAACTGAACCACACAGTCCTCTGGCAGGATCCACAGGGACCATCAGCCTCAACAGTTTGTCTCTATTTACATGAAACACACCTGCTGGTACTAAACAGCTCTACTTAAGTGTACTAAATTCCCAGCCTTACAAGTTTTAGTAATAAAATGGCCATTCATGAACCACTTGGATGTTACTCAATAGTCAGAGCCTATAAAGTGTTTATTTTTTTTTTTAACAAAAAACTCCAGAAAACAAAGAAAGATCTCCCTGCAACCAAAAGCATTCACCTTGCCAATGCAATCCCACCAACAGCTCCTTTTTAAAAACAAAACAAGAACAAAAACCAGGTAACTATTATAAGCAGCATTCATCCCTTTGGAGACTCTGGAATGAAACACCACGAAGGGGTCACATGCACGAGGCTGGAAGGAATAAAACGGAACGTCTTCGCATGGATTTGCCTCAAACTTTCCCCGGGAGTGGAAACGGCACCGCCGGGCGCCTCCAAGGGGGACAGGCCCTGGGGGCGGCGGGCCCCCCCCCCCGGGACTCCTCTCCCTCCCGCGCCACCACCGCAGGGCCAAGGCCGGGGCCGGGGGCCCGGCTGCACCCCGACGCGGGCGGGAAGCCCCCTCAGGGCCGGCTGCTCACCCCAGGTCGCGGCTGACGGAGTGCAGGCTCTCCTGAAAGGCGGCCACGAAGCCCTTCTCACGACCCTCCAGGGTCTCCTTGTTCCGCATCCCATCCTTCAGGCAGTCGAAGACCCGCGTCACGCTGGAGCGCAGCGCCTGGATGGCGGCGATGGCCTGCGAGAAGGCCTCCAGGTTCACCCCGGGGCTCAGCACCCCCTCCGCCATCTTGGCCGGCCGGGCCCGGCCTCTCCCCGCGGGCCGTGAGGAGCGCGGCGAGGCCGCGGCGGCCCCGGGGCACGCTGGGAAATGTAGTCCGGGCTCTGAGGGGGGGCGGGGGCGAGCAGCGGGGCTGGGCGGGAAGCGGCGCTTCCCTCAGGCGGGTCCCTCGCAACGGGTCACTTTTAAGCCTTTTATCCTCTTTTTCTAACCTCGGGGATTTCTTCGGCAAAGGCGGGGCTGCCCCACGCGCCCTGTGACTGGAGCGGCTGAGGAGATGTCTGCCCGGCCCCGGGGCCCCGGGGCAAAAGGAATGAGCACTGGCGTGCGTGTATCTCTCCTACCTCAGAAACGTATTTTTTCCAGTCAAATGTCCTCTTTTCTTTTGTTTTCCTGTGCTGTGCATCATTCTCTGCTCGCAATATAGGGTATATTCCCTCATCGGGATGTTCTGTGGAGCTGTAGGGTGTTTCCGAGGCATAGAGCCAGAAATAAAACCGTTTAAAATAGGAAGGAAGGGCCCCCGTCCTGCTGCAACAACTGCTTGGCTTTAAGCAAGTGAGAATACTTCTATAAGCCTTATGCTCGCGGACAGACTGAAGATTTGAAGGTTGGGCCCCTGTGTTCATGTCTCAGTCGTGATTACTGCTGAAATCAACAGGACAGGCACCAGGCCTTCATTATCGAATGTTTGCAAAGCACTGCGAGGTTCAAGAGTGCTAACATAGCACTAAGTAGTACTGGTTCGATTTTGTAAGAGCTGCTCATGTTTCTGATGCCACTGCCAGCTTTTTTCACCCCTTGAGTGCAGCTAAAATAAAAAGAGCTAAAACAAACGAACCGCTGTGCAGGCCAATAGTTGCTCCACACAGAGTAAATCGCAGCACAGGGCTAGGTTTTTTGTTTTCTCAACTTCTAAATTAAATAACCACCTCTTTCATAAAGGTATTAATTAAATTCATGAAGCACAATCCACACAGATCTTTTAGTCAGAGGCGGGGTTTTTTTAGATGTAAAATGGAAATGAATATGACAAGGAACAGCAGATGTGTCAGTGGCCAAGTGAAGCGAGGCTTTGCCCTCTACTCAGTGACACTTTTCTGTCTATCATGCGATGGATTCTGAAAATGGCATCCAATCAATTAACTGTTCTCAGACAACATGCGAGGTATTGATAGTGAAACCCTATTACTTAGCATGAAGAATGAGAAAATGAAAAGGCTGCGGTTCTACTTCTCTTGAGCTTAGTAATGCTGTTGCATCTGAGCACAGAAGTAAAGCAAACCTGGAAGCACTATAGTCTGAAGCAATGTAGTTCAGCCTACATAAACAGTGAAATATGTAGTGGTGTACTTCAAAGATTCAGCAATGGACTGAGCACACCTAGTAAGGCAAATATGAAGAAGATGATAGGAATAGATCTTTATGTAAAAAAGCACTGAATCAAAGACTAGCAGCCAGAGGCAGAAAGGACAGGACTATCTCAGCCAGACTGGCAACTGAAACTGTTTCTGGATCTATAATATTAGTTATGTTAGACATAAAATACCTCTCTTTGGACTACTATAGATTGGTCAAGAAGGTACTGTGTTATTATAAGAGAATATAGGCTGAAAGATCATTCCTGCATGGCATTATTCTGTTTTCCTCTCACTGCAAAGTTCAGACTCTGGGTGCACATTGCACATGTCTGTAACCTATTTTATACGTTATCCCTTGGAAATGGATGATTCTTTTCCATTTCTTCCCCTCTGATATAAGATTTATTATTTTTAAACATATATTTTCAGCTGTCAATATTGCATTTATTTTAACTATCTCCAAGATCCCCATCATTGTGGTGCCCAAGTGCAAGGATGTCTGATTTTACATCCTAACTGGAACAGTAAAAGGGCTTGGCAGTTGTTTTACTATTTTTAAACTGTAATGACAAAACAGTGGCCTGAAAACAAACCCATATATGTATAAGGAACCATTTGGAACTTGCCCCTAAAGAACAAAGAGCACAGCATAGCTTCAGCTTAGAAACTCAAAGGAGGGCATTCACATTTTTTGTTCCAGGGATCTGCTTTTTCTTGCATAAATGAGGAGCCAAGCTCTCCTGAGCAGACAACCGGCAATTCAGAGCACTGAGAACTCCATTGGCTCCATGGGGAGTTAAGGCAGACCCTGCTTCAACACCTAAAGATAATGGCTAAAGAAGAGAGCAGGAGTTCCTGTTCCCCTTATTACTCCTCCTCCTGTTTTGCCACATCTAGAAGGAAAAGACTGCATAATTTGGTGTGCTCATTTGTAGGGCTCTGCCTTGCTTAAGTTGCTCACTGCTTTCTTTTAAGCAATATTCCCTAAGTGGCAGCTTGCCCAAACCAAGGCAGTATGCTAATTTCATCTTCATTATAGGTATATTGTAAGTGGGCATTACAGATATAAAATAGGTGAAACCAGGATATCTCCAAGGTACTGATAAAAATCTTTTTGCCTTAAAATCACTAGTAAAACATAAAAGCAAGAATCCAGCTGATGTTCAAAACATCCAAAAATCTTACTATCTGACAGCTGTTGAGTGGGCTCCTGCAAAATTATTTGGGTGGCCCAATATAGACACATATCCACATCTGAGCAAGCATCAGAACTGACATCTTTTATCCTCTCCGCCAGAAGTTCAATGATCTAGTGATCTCTCTCCAAAAAAAAGATCACATTTAAAGCATATGGGTTATATCCACATTGCACAATGCAGTGTCATGTAGAGAGATGCAAACAGCAACCGCAGTCCTGGAAGCAGCCTGCTCTGTTAGTTCAGCATTCTGACCAGACTAATAAACCCTGCCTCTCAGCATTGCTAATTAGCTCTGGCAGACCACTGTGCTAACACAGTGATACTACAGCTAGCCCAGTTATCTCCACACACTGCTGCACTATGCCATGTAGATAGACTAAGAGATGGAATAGAGAAGACTGCAGTGAACTGCCAGTTTTGGATCTGTTCTGTGGCTAAAGAGAGAATTTCATTTTGGGTACTGTCAGTCTCATAACGTACATAAGCTCTGAACTCACTTGGAGAGAAAGGGGGAAAAAAAGTAACAATCCAACCTGGCATCACATGCCGCTTGACAAGAGCAGTACAGTTCTCTTCCAAAGCAGAAGCTTGACTAGGGAGCTTGTAATTAAGATGAACCTTTCACAGCAAAGTATGTTATGGCAATATTACTCAAATTGCAGCTACTAAGAACCAAGTGGGCTGTAATTAATCAGCAACATCAAAGAAAAGGGATGATTTCAGAATCCTTGCAGAGGTACTGTAAACAATTTGTTAGGGAAGAAAGTGCCCAATTAGAAATGCATTCTCATTGAAGAGAAATTAATTTTGTTGTCAGGAGAGACAACTGGTGACTATTGGGTTTCATACCAAGTGCAGATAGTCTCTCATGAAGTGTCTGGACAGGACTCAACATTTGTAATAACTGCCATCATAAGAAACGATCTTTATCTTCCTCTGAGATAGATAAATGCTGATATTTATTCTGTGGCAAGCTGGACTGGTATTCATCACTGGGGCCTCTTCATTTCTTCATACTTCATCGCTACATTCTTGACAGCACTTCAGATAGATATAATAAACTGATTTTTTTTTTTTTTTGGTTCAAATAATTGTGACGCTCAGTAGCACAACTGGTAAGATATTGTTGCTATTTTTACATTCCTATTAATTTCTTTCAGGTTTTCAGTCTTCAGTTAGCCACAGAGTTTACTACACAATGCATTATTGAAACAGAAGAGAAGCTGGGGGGGGTTATCGACTCATGTTTGAGGCTTCTGCCAAGAGAAAGGAATGCATCCTGCCTCCTTTTCAACAAGGTTGGAATGGCAAGACATTTTCAGATGTGGGGGAGCCTTGATCTTCAGTGCTATTTCTTTCCTATTGTTCCCTGAATCAGAATCTCCCACTATATCCAACAATAGTGAGCAAAAATCTTATCTGAACACTCCTGCCAGAAGAAACAGTGAAATAATGAACTGAGCTGACAATGATGTACTTATCATCAGATTTCCTGTGGGATGAATAGAGTTAGCTTAGTATTGTTTCAGACTCTCAGGCAACCAGGTTCACATTTGAAAGGATCTTCCCCCACATCATGGTTGTGCAGAAAACAGACCTGGAGGCCTCCCGGTCCCCTTAGGGGGTCACTGTAACTGTAGGAACTACAATTTTTGGGTGGCTATTCAGTTCCTTATCCAGAGTGTTTTGTTTCAGTTTATGCTGATAAAGTGTCCACATCACATACAGAAAATCCAGCACGTAACAGATTTGTCTGCAGAACCACTAAGAACTGGATGGATTATGACTCTCTGATTCCCTCTTGTCTGATGAAACTGGCACCCTTGATATCAGTTTTAAGATAATTCAAAGAGATCGGCTGCTATGCTGTGCTGCTTCTGGAGTTTCGGTCCCTGGGGATGTCAACTTAACACCTTATCCCAGCACTGAATTTACATGAGAAGTGTAAAGCAAAATACAAAAAGTAAACCATACTGAGCAAAACTCATGGTGTTATTTTATGCATGCGGAATTCTGTCCCAAAATATGTCAAATTTTACTTGCAAAAATAAAAGGCTGCTGTTTTATTCTGTATGTGTGCAATCTGCAGAGAAGTATACTCAGCCACTTCTTTTCTTTAAACATTCAGTGATCAAGTGTGGAATCTGATGTAAAACCGAATGGGAAGAAAGTATCATTATTTAAAGGCTACATAACTGCTTAAAATTAGAGCTGTGAAGGCATCAAAAAATACCAGAAATCACAGATGGTTTGCAGATAAATTCACATTGCATTTAGTCCACTCAACATCTAAAAAAAACCTATGCTTTTGCCTTGCTTTTCAGTCTATCTGTTGATGCCTGCTCAAAACATACTTTCTTTAAATTGGGCTTTGAGTCGTGTTCTGTTGCCCTATACATTCAGATCCTAGTCACTTTGAAAAATCCGCACAAATACATTTATGTTTAAATGATGTAGTTAAAATTTAATATATTTTGCACATTTTCAAAATGACAACTATCCTGAGCAGGTTAAATAAGACATTAGCAGGGATGAAATAGTAGCAAGAACAGACAAGTAGTTCTGCAATATGCAAGTGGCTGAGACAGAATGACCCAGTTGCTTCTTCTTGACTATTGATGATTCTGCAGTATTAGAGTGAGTTAAACTCATTGTTTTCCCTATCCGAAGACTGCAGGATCAGGCTTTTACATAATTCTGGGATATTTGTGTATTCTGTAATTTAACTCGTTAAAGCCTATTTGCCTTTTTTAACGCCTGGGCTGTATTTTCAAATGTTCTGTCTTGTCCTCTGGGTTTTCTCTCTGACACTGGTTTGCTCTGGGGAAAATTCCACTTCCATTAGCATGAAAGACCAGGATTTGGCACAATCATTCCAGCCTCACTGCCTAGCAGCAGTCAGCAGAATTTGTTGAATATATAATGCTTGAATTTTACTCCTTACCAGTTTCTTGCAGAGGTAGGATTTTGCAGCAGGCAAGGGGAAGCTTGAAACATGATGGTTATTCAATACATGGTTGAGCACATCCACTAGCTATTGCTCTTCATTGAACAGGCGCATGAAAGTTTTAGATGGCAGTGTATCCACTGTTATGACAGTAAATATGATAGAGTTCATGGTACGATATATGGTATTTCTTCTTGCCAGGAGCAAACCCTAACCTGCAGCTTGGAAAAGCAGAGATTGCTTTTCCCCAGGCTCTTTAAAAAAACCTGACACAGTAACAATCACTAAGACAAGTTCAAAGAGTTCTGAAGTTCCTGATTAGTAAATATTATTTGAGAAAAGTATAATCTCAGGACAATAAGGCCTGACATGAACCAGATTCAGGCGTGATTTTGGCAATCTTCAGCTCTATTCCTTCTAAACAGGAATGCAGCATGCCAAGCAACCATCCTGCCTAACTCCTGAGCTTAGCTTTCCCCATTCCACCAGCCACTTGCCAAGAGTCATTTGCTCCAGTACTTCTTACAAAAGCCAAACTACTTCTCATAACTCTCCATCCTAATTAAGCTACTTGCTGGCTTTTATAATCACCTCTCCATAAACCAATCAATCTCAGCAGGATTTTTAACAGATGAAACTGGGCTGATCGCCCCTTAAAGCACCAGCCACCCTGAAACAACAAGGTCTTATTATTTACTTTCTAGCTTTTCTTGCATGCTTTCTTTCATTTCTTTTCCAGCTGTAAAAGAGAGACGCCAACAACAAAAACAAATATAGTCAAGTATGCTTAAGGCTGAATGAGGGCATGGAAACCTGCAGTTTTCCAGACAAGTCAAGTAGTTCTAGCAACTGCATAGATCAGTATTTTCTTTCAAGCTGTTTCACGATCAGTATTGTTCATCAATCCATTAAGAAGGACAGACAACCATGCTTTTTAACAGAAATCCAGACAAAACAGGCAGAATAAATCAAAGTTCCGGGATATTCAGAACTTCAACATTTCAGAAATTCAGTACTTCATCTTGACCTTTATTCAAGCAAGCATCTGAACCAAACTTGGAGTACATACAAAGGGACTTTTAAATCGATAAGCCTTTCTACAGCTCTGCTGCCTGCTTCAAGACCCTATTTCTGGAATCTGTAGGGCAGCTAAACCAAACTCAGTTCACAGAGTCTGCAACCAAAAGAGCATTGCCTCTGGAGTGGGCTCCGTGTGGAAGGCACACATCCAAAAATTGCGCAGAGCATCCTAGAGTCACTGCAGCACTCCACATGTTAGCAGGACACAGCTGACATTGCTCAAATTGCCACCAGACTGGATTTACCCTGAAGCTTCTACTCCCACAGACATTGCTATGGAAAATGTCCTGCGTGAGGAAAAAAAAAAGTTAATCAGTTTGATGTTGTCAAAGGCATTCTAGTGTGTTTCTTGCTGTCTCATAATATGGGATAAAAGGGACATCAATACTTGGAGATAGTGGAGGCACCATATGATGTGGAAATAAATTGGCTTCAAATAAAAGACTACCTTCCTTTTGTTAGAACAGAAACACGAACATATGCACACACAGTGGGGCTGCACTGCTACCAGCATCCCCAGCAAATATCTGCCCCTTTTGGGTGTTGCTGCACCAAGACTAGCAGACCCAAAAGCAAAATGAAGGAGCATGCATTGTAGGTGCTGGCCTGCTGCCACACTGGCATGCCAGCTAACAGCGTCCATGGGATAGGGAGGAACCAGACCCATGTATGGCATGGTCAACAGATACAGAACAGATTGGATTTTTTTCCAAAGGCTATTATCTGAAAAAGACTTTGCTTTATACTTGGGCCAATATGGTAAACTGCGTCCAGTTAGCTCAGGGAAAGGTCGGAGATATTTTAAAGTAAAGAAAGGCCATCGCTGGCAGCTGTATCCAATTCAGAGAGATATATTATCCCCAAAGGAACATGAGAAAAAAATCCTTAGTTATTTTATTTCTGCATATTCCACTTACTGTTACCCTGGTGTATTCATGATATGGAATTGAGCTATGTTTTCAAGAAGAATCCAGCCAGTCTTTCCTAAAATGAGACAGAGATTGTTTAAACAGACAATCACTTCCTGGAATTTGCAGGTCTAATTCCATACTTCAGTATTTAAGGTCTCCAAAAAAAGTGTCATCCATCTTCCCTCTTAAAAAAAAGAAAGAAAGAAAGAAAAAAAGAAAGAAAGAAAGAAAGAAAGATTTTCCTTCTATCTAGAGATTATTTAGTGCTCTGTTATTGACACTGTTTCTATTGAAAGATTTAAAGATAAAAATGCAGTGTATTCAAGTAGCGATCATTTTTCATCGTCACTAAGTGACAGTACAGCCTGTAGTCAATTGCAGCAGATTTATCTTTTCTGCTATTGATTGTGTGTGGGACTAAGCTGTTTGCAGGTACCTGGCTGTATCTCTTCTGAACTGCAGCAAGAAATGCAAAAAGAGTGGACAAGAGTGGTGCCAAGCAATCTTGTTTTCATTCTAAAGCTGTTTAATTATTTCCCTATAAGTGGTGAGATAAGCTGCTAGAAGATAATTTGTTTATGGACACAAGGCATTTCCTGCCGGACAAAAGGAACAGCATACAAACATCATTTCCCTGTGTAGCTCAGTCTACAAGGTGTCACAGAGAACTGGATTTAAGACACTAGACACAAATGAAAACTTCAGGTATCGGAGGGACCAATGTTTTGTGAAAAGTAGGGGCTGCCAGTCAGGTCCCTAAAGCAAAGCTCCCGTGACCTCCTGTGGTGAAGATGCTCTCTTGTACTCTCGTGAGGATTCCCATCACATTATGGAAAAATTCCTTCTGCTTTTTGAAGCCCACTGAGAATAGAAAGTATTATCCTGAGGGTTTGGAGCACTCCAGCCTCCAAAGCTCCATGAACAATTTTTATACTTAAGACACAGGGATTAATTCTGGTCACCTTCTGAGTTTATAGTGAAGCTGAAGGGAAAAAAAAAAAAAACAAACCCCAAAACATTTAGATGCAAGGTAGAACTTGCTTATTCTCAAACAGTACAATATTGGATCCCAGACTCTTGTCTCAAACACATGTACTATTTTAAACAGAGCCAGACTTCTATATATGCTCTTCTTCACTTAAGCCAAATACATCGTTAAGTGCTGATACAGAGGCTGTGAATTTGATGGCTGAATAATGCTTGCGGGAATCCTTAAGAGACCAAGAAAGCTTTCTCTAGAAGCTGTCATGCACCTCCCTGATGGATCACAGCTCACAAACCATAAATGCACTTAGTGTGGGGAGCAGTCAGGACCAGATCTTCAGCTTCCCACAGCAGTTGCTCTGTTATGGAGCTAAAAGGTGCATTTGTGCTTGTTTCTCTTACCAGGTACTAGCTGAAATGTGACCCAGACATCTTTAAAGTTTCTATGTATCAGATGTAAGTTTTAAATATAAGCTGGAAAAGAGGCATACAAAGAACTTCAATGAATGAACAGACCATGGAGCCTCAGTGCTATTCACAGCTTTCTCATCCAAGTGATGCCATTTATGCACAGTCCCCACTGTGACTTTGGGTCACTCCCATTTTGGATATTGCCCATATGGATTAGAAAAGGGAAAGGCAAGCGCTGGCCATTGCCTGGACAAGGAGACCTATTCTATTCCTTGTGCCCCCTGCTTTTTCCTTCCAATCCTGCTAGGGAGTCCCAGCAGATTAATTCATCCAACAGCAAAAAGCCCCAAACATGGTAACTGCAGGAACTACCTTGAGATGAAAATCACATGCTTTATTCTAGAGGCAGTGACTTAACCAAAACCAAGCAAGCTATACAAATAAAACACATATATACAGGCTCACCCCAAGTATGAAGTTTATAATGTTCTAGCCCTTCTCTCCTTCCTTGTTAGTCATGTGCTTCTGAGGTTCATTTTCTAATCACTTCCACGAAAGACATTCTTCTTCTACAGAGACTTAATCTTTTTACGCTCCTCTGCAGCTAGCTCTGACTCCCTTGTCATTTCCTGATCAAAACCCTTTTGATTAATCATCTCTTAACAGGTTTATCAATCTGTTCTGAAGCCCGTACACAGGAACATACATGTTCAGCAGATATTTCCTCTGTAACTTTCTCTGCTACACTATTTTGGAGAACTGTTCCAAACTGTGCCAGCTAACTCTTGCTATTTGCAGACATGGGAGATGGGATTTTAAAGCATGAGGATTTGCCAAGGTAGCTATATGAGTATACTAGCAAAAGGATATCTCTCCTACTGTATAGCTCATTCCTATTCTTCAAATAAACTGTACTAGTAGAAGGACTTCCACCGCCTCAGCAGAAGGTTTTTGTTGATAGGAAATTAGCTTCACCTCTTGCATTGCAAACCAATATAGCAATGATAACGCAGCTTTTGACTAGGACGAGTTGTTTTCTCCTCAGTATTCACAGCTGCCAAAAAAGGAATATGATCACTGTCTTAAAGAATAAAAAGTAGCTTAATTTTGTCCCCCAGAATAACCTGCACTTTAGATCCATTCTGAATTCTTTTTCTTGCAAGGCTTTCCTGCACAGATAACAACGTTAAACAAATTAGCAAATTACTCTCTCTGCAAGAGCCAGGTCATATTTCACCATTAGAGAAGGAGTCTGATTTTTGCTTGAGTGAAAATAAATCCACAATAACAGCATTTGCTATCATTCATGTCTCAACATTCCCCCTCAAAATAGTTTCATTTTTTTATATTTAATGCTTCAGCTTTACATCTTAAAATAATGTCAATAATTACAAATCTCACTGTTTTATTTTAGGCACTGTTCTCCCAGAGTGACAGAAGCACACAGATTGAAAATGTTGCTGAAAAGATTGCTGGAAGATACAAAAAACACATCTAAGCTTTGCCTAAGTGGCAAAAAGGAAAGAGATGCTCTTTGGACACAGTAGCAAGGAAATAAAAGTTTCTAGTGTTTGTCATTTGCTTAAAGCCCAAACAGGATTCTGTGACAGTAAACCAAAGCACTGCAGTATTGTGAGTTCATGGTGTAATATTTTGGCCCTTGTGGGATGTTATACTGCAAAATTGAAATGAAGGATCATACGCTGAAGTCTGCAATCTGGTGCCCCTCTCTGGCTGTTATACCTGATTCTAGACAGAAGAAACCCAATAAAGCATATTGATCAATCTCTGTCTGATGTGTCAGTTAAAAAATAGCCCTTCATATGTAAACAAAAAACTACGCAGACCAAAAAAAAATCTTCAAAACCTTCCTATTCTTCAAGTTATTAAAGCTCTTTCTGTTGCTACACAATGAGAATATTTTTATAAGTTTTATGAGCTCTATCACTGACCTATTCATTTTCTAATGCCTGAAAAATTACAGATCTTCCCTTGCCCATTGAATAAAAAAGCAAAGCCCTTTACAAGTCTATTAGGAAAACAATATTTACAACAAAGCACCAAGGAAAATACTCCCATTAAATTTTACAGCAATTTCCTTGGAAGAGTCCTTTCCACTGAGAACAGCTGGACTTAATTGCAAATGAGCTGACTGAAGGAAGTACATCTGATTGCAGATGTAATAAAATTCATGCTTGACACCTTAATTTTTTTTAATATATATTGGCGACCATCAAATCACTGCATTTGCTGGTTTGCAGGCTAAAGCTATCAAAGTTCTGGCAGCAGAATAGACAGGGAACGGAAAAGCTTGTGGAGTCCTTCAAAGCTTGGTGCTTAAGACACAGCTTTTTAATGCTATTGATTCCTAACAATCGATATTTTTTTCAATAAGAAAGTCTCATATTACCCCTTTTCCCAACCACCCTTCACAATGAACTTAGTTAGGATGAAAAAGCACTTAATGGCTTTCTTTTGAGGTCTTTTTTTTCATGTTCATTGCAGTCTCTTCTTCCTTACAAAGTTCACTGATACTACGTGGTTGTGGAGTGGTTGGCCAGATTTTCTCCAGTGTAACAACCTGCCATCAGGTTATAATTTGACCCCGAAAAGCTAATTTCTTTGAAATTAATGAAATTGCAATCACATCAACCTATTGCCTTTAAGGTTATTTGCTTAGAATCTACCACAAGAAGCAAAGACTTGTGCTTCTTCCTCGTGCCTGTTGCATTTCTGTGGATAACTTAGCTATCAATGAGCTTCATGAACAAGATTTTAAAGTACCTTTTTACCATTAAATTTGAATGAAAGCAGTCATTTCTGTTGGGAGTCTTATACGATGACTTTTTGAAAAGTAGGGCTGGTCATCTCCTGTTGGCAAATGCAGTCCTTTTGCATCATGAAAATATGAAACTTTCCTTAGAGAGAGAACAGGGGGAGTGAGAACTGTGATTGCTGCCACCCGAGATTGCCTAAGAAATGAGCTTCATTGCTGACTAATTGCAGGCAAATTACTTCTGCTGGAAAGTATATTGAGTGAACAGTAGCAACAGTGTTTGCCTGTAGAGCAGTAATTTTAACAAAGATGGAGTCAACACTAAATGCTGCCTGAATCCTCCTGCAGCAGAAGTATGTGATCCCCTTTCCTCGTCAGTCTGTGATATGGGAGAGTGGGATTGTCATCCCATTCTCAATGTTACTCCATTTTCTGCTGAAGAAAACATTGGGATGCTCTTCCGATTCTCTCCTGTCTCCTAACCTAACAGGATTATTCCTGGACAGAAACACACATTTCTGTGAAAGGAAAATAGTTCTCTTTCATCAATGTGTTGTGAGCTGAAACTAATGACCAGGGCTCATTACAAACGGAGGCTGCTTTACCTTTCTTTTTTTTTTTTTGCAGAGTAACACTGTGTGTGGCATCCCAACACTTTAAAAATAACCTGCTGCTCCAGTGGTACCTAGCATGATGCTAATAAGAGCTTCATATAAGGGATGTTGCAGAATCTATAACAAGCTTCATTTTTTTTAAAGGAATAGCATTCGCTGCTTGCTTCTGTAAGTGGCTGTTTAACTAGGCCTACCAAACATTGCAGATATACACACAAATGCATTTTAATCAACCACAAAAGCATTGTGTAGCATAAGTAGTTATGCAGCTATGCCCAGAAGAGCACAGGTAAATAGGCTAGTAAATATTTGATAAACTATTGTTGCATGGGATAGTAAACATAAATATTTAGTATAATACTTATTTACATTTATATCCTATGTTTAGAATAATATTATGTCTAAAGGCAAGTATACATTCAAATGTTTGGTCTAGTAATGCTACTTATAGACATGTGCTTAGGTAAGATATTTAATACAGTGTCATGATGCAGGTGAGAAAATGAAAGGATTAGTTTATAAGTTATATACACAGACACACAACTATATCCATGTTCGGTTTTCTTTGTAGAGTAATTGCACTATGAGAAACAAATGCAATATAAATATCAGAATCTCTTTGCAGGGTGGTATACGTTGGGCTTTTAACATATGACTTGTCAGTTGGTAGGGAATGACCTTGGGGGGTTGCATTACAAAATGCTGGACTGGCATGAGGGCAGATTTTCAACAAACACAGTATGAAGTGCAAATATCACTCCCCCAAGGCGTAGCCCCAAGCACAGACAGATTTCATGCCTGTCTTACAGAGTAAAATGGAGGTTTTGGTGATTCTTTAGAGAAATGCAGGATGCAATCACTACAAAGATAAAAATTCTTTACCAAAAGCCCTGGGAATGCACTAGCTCCCTAGCAGGGCTGCGACTCATCCTCTGTAAGGCTGTCTTTTGCCTCCATCCTGAAATAGAGGTGGCGTACAGTTTGACACATTAATATTTATTACAGCTTGCAGTGCGGCAATAGTCCTATATCAGAGCTGACTCTATTATAGAAAAGACCTGCATTATAGCAAGAGGTGGCCCTTTACAGGGATTTGTTTTTTTCTGCCTGATAACACATTTTGGGCTACAGAGTCTCTATATACATTGAAAGTTCCTTTTATAGCTACATTGCATTTATGATGACAGACAGCCTTTATCTCCAGTTGAGGGCCTTTTCAAAGAGTTTGTTGAGTTCTGACTTTTTTTTTAATGAATTAAATGAGATTTCTTGCAAAATATGTATCTGTATGTGTATGTGCAGGCTTGGGTTCTGTTTAATGCCATTTATTTTGGACCCCTGACCAAAGCTGCAATGCCAGCTTGACCAGAATACTTTGTGCCAAAGTAGAGAAGTCATCTCTGGAGAACCAATAAAGCAGTAAAAAGCATTTAATCTCTAATTCATGGGCTTACATATGGCCCATGTTACTCAGGACTGTTTAGACAACTGCTCCACGATGACCTCAGTGAGATGTGGCATGGTGGTGGTTCTGCTCTTGTGGGATACTACTTGTCTGTTGTACAAACAACATTGTCACTGCTAATATCTCTGCCAGAAAGACCTATGTGCAGTGTTGGGTTTTGTTGCCTTTTTTTCTTAGCGTGCACTGTCTTTTTAGAGATATGCCTGCTGAATATTAACCACCCTAATGATCCCAGCGCAGCTCCGTAGCACTGCTGCTTCCTTTAGTCCTAGCTGGAGTGATTTTCTGCCTTTGTAGCAGTTTCAGTAGAGGGGCCAAGGACTGGCAGAAGTACAGAAGTTGAGTAACCTTCCTCTTCTTCGCAGGCAGCTCACAGCCAGGCACCAGTGCTGACGCACAGGGTGGGAAGCTTTGGTTGCCATTTTACCTTATTGATACTAATTCTGTAGTGCCTGTGCCTTTAGACCTGGGCTCTGCTCTGCCGTGCACCGCACAAACACAGGGCAAAGAAACGCTCGGTCCTCTCAGAGCTTCTCTCTGAGAGTAAAGGCTTTGCTTACACGATCTCCTCTGGATGCGGTTGGGCTGGCTGACGCGGTGGCTGTGTTTGGATGCCCATCCTTGCAGGAGGACACTGCTCTCCCTTCTGCCCACCAGCTTGCCTGGACTGCAAGGGGTGAGGGAAGGATGCTCTGGCTCACAGGGCCAGCATTTGTCTGGCAGGGCTGGGCTGAGAGGCAGAGGTGGGGGATTACCTCCAGCTGGAGTACGAGAGAGGGAGTGCAATACACGGCAGAGAGGGTACAAGGCACGGTGGGCAGGAGCAGGATAGAAAATGAGCAAGTAGGAGGGATTTGAAGGAGCATGAGGTGGTTTCTCAAACACTCATGGAAGAATTCCCCCATGGGGATGTACTGGGAAGTCAGAGAAAGGGTGCAAAGAAAGGTAAGAAAACACTTCTACCAGAAGCTGCTGTAAAAGCACGGGAAGACAAGGCCTGTGTCAGTCATGGCCAAGAGAAAGGATATTGGTGTTACCAACACACAGGAATACAAACCACAAGATTAAGTCTAGGCCTGAATTTTGTCTATGTGGATGGATATCAGAGGCTGCATTTAGAGACGCTACACAATCTGAACTGGAGGTGAGGACAGGGTGGGAGATGCAGGATGGATGGGGCACTGTGGCGGGCTTGAGTGAAGGATTGACATGACTCTGATGAAGGAAAGTCTAGAGTATTTGTGTTTTGGGAACACCAGATGAACTTTCAGTGACATGAAAGGGAACTCCTGTACCAAAGAGCCTAATCTAGAGCAAGAAGGGGCTAGGAAAGTTGTCAAAGAATTTTGGAAGCCAAAACAAAAAAATATAGTCAAAATAACAGAAGACCATTTGAAATGTCTTTTCCATGACTGGGAGATACTGAATCCATAACTGTCCTTGTGGAGATGAGCAATGAGAAGGAACCACTTTAGTCTGCCAGTTTCCTGGGTGAATTAGTTATTGCTAGGTAGGGAATGAAACCACAATACCTTCTGTCTTGACAAGTGAGCAGATCTGGGAACAGAAGAGGAAGGTTGCGCACAGATGCATTGACACAGGGTCTGTAATCCTGCTGCTCAGATCCTAACTGCACCTGGAAGAGTTAAGGAAAAGGAGAGGCAGGAGGAACTAACCAAATTGATGTCTCCCATGTGTTGTTGGCATTTTACCCCTTCAAGCACTGCTGTTCCTTCCACCTCACCCAGCTGCAGGCAGGACATGTTGTACCATCCTCAGGGAACTAACCCACCCGAGCCCCTCCTAAAAAAGGGTCTCCTCTCTCCCTGACTTGCCCCCCAGCCTACCCCCAGGTACACTTCATTTTTCATTGACTGACTGGTAAGATTGTGCCTGACTTCATTGAGAGGCTTTTAAAATCTTAGTCTTTGCTATTAGTATTGATTAGCTTTGTCCTCTTAATGGGCTATTTTTTTTTTCTCCTGGCTTGTTGCATCATCAGGTTATATATTATTCTTCAGGGTTCTTTATATGGATTCATAAATGTGAATACAGTTGGGGACCAGCTCTGAGAAGAGATGCTAATCTTCTGAACAAACCCCCCAAGCCATCTTTCAGTGTTTAGGAGACCAGTCACAATGAGAAAAAGGACAAACAATCTGGTCATTGCATTTTTCTCAGAGTTGGGGGGAAGGAAAAGTAAAAGAGAAAGAGGAAAGAGGGAGAGCAAGTTGCTTTTCCACAGGGCCACTATGAGTATTTAGTAACTTAGTGAGCTAATGCACCAACTTTATCCCTGCAGCCCTGGGCTCTCAGCTTAAAAATACAAAAGTAGTAATTAATAGTTTACACTTATGTAGCATTTTTGCAGATTAACCTCTCCACCAAAAGATCGCCTAAATCTAAATGCAGCCATTTCTGGAGTGGAAAATAGTGGGAGTTTAATAATGCACAGCAACACCATGCAAGAACTCGAATCAGGAATATTATACAGAAATAAAAATGCAGGGGCAAGGTTCATAGTGAGAGAACTCACTTACTCTGGCTAGAATTGCTTCACGAAGTCCGGCTAATAACCTGCCTTACAAAGTTGTTGCTGAATTGTTAAAATATTACAAGTAGGTATTACAAGTACACTTCAATTCCATATCTCATCTTATAGCTAGCATCTCCCAGAGCCTGGTGCCTCCAATCTAATACCACTGCATTAATCCAATATTGATTCTAAGGAAACAGAGCTTCTGAGCCACCCAGACAACGTTTTGCAGCACAGAAGGTTTCCATTGAGATCTGTCCTCAAGCCACTGACCCAGCAGTCCTGTTAGTTTGTGAGAGCAGCAAATATCAGATTGCAAGGTGATGCAGGTGCAGCCCATTGATTTCACGGTCTCATCCTCATCCTCTGGGAATCCACCCATTGCACAATTTACCTTGGATGTCAGAGAAGTACTGCAGGCAAGAGAACTGCCTCAGAAACAGATGATAGTTTTCCTCTTGCTAGAAAATGTTATTTGCCATTTCTACTCCTCATTTGAAGTCCCCAGTCAGTTGGTTGCCATGGGATGGGGATCAGGTGTCACTTTTAACCGTCTTCCTTGGGCGCTTGTGCCTGGGGTTTGACATTCGGTTGCCTCATTCGCATCAGCTCACCGATACCCCCTGCGGAGTTTGTCCACCAGTGCCCATTACTGTAGGCTATGAGCCCTCCGGCAGCACACGCCTGGGTCCTTCTACTGCAGGGAAGATGCCCTGTGACATCTGGATCTGCAGAGGTTGCTCAAGTACCGTGAGTTCAGCTCACAAAGGAGGCAGAAGATACCATGGAGGGGGAGTTCACGCGTTAGCTGAGCCCAGGTATGCCTTGGTTGGACTCGGCTTCCCTCAAAATTCTCTCTTGAGGGTTGAGCTCTAATCAAATTAATTTGTCTGTTGGCCAGTGAGGAATAACAGTAAATCTGAAGTCCTGAAGGCTTATGGAAATTTGCCCACATGAAGCATATAATTTTTAAATATAAAGGAGAAAATGGATTTGCAAAGGAAGTTTCTCAGCTGGCAAAACAAGCTGTAACAGAGAGCACAGCAAAAGGGAGAAAATAGTCTAGAGAATACTGCAACACAGCTTGAACACAAGGGTTTTGTCTGAGAAAAGCAGTTTCTTGTGATTTTACTGGAAAGGCATTTTACTCTGAAAACGAAATCTAGACAGGATGTTACTGATGGTCTACATCTTATTTTCAATAAATGATGAACCTTCATGTCCCATGAAATATGAAAGTAGAAAGCTGCATTCTATTATATTCAGCAAAGGTTTTTTTTTTTCCCCCTTTTGTTTAAATATATTCATTATCAAAGGTATAGTGCCCTTGAGAAGCTGAGGCAGTTGCTTGTATTGCTGTGCAAGGAATTTAAGATACTTACTAAAGTTTTTACGAACAATGATGCAGAGATGTGTACCGTGTCTTTCAAGACCCCCAATCCATCTATTCAGAGCTGACACTTAAGCTGTAAAGAGACATCCTTGTCAAACTACTTACATATTGCATATACAATGAGATAGCTCTTCATTTCTAGCACACTAGTTGCAGGAGTTAAAATTTAAAGCAGAAGGGCTCTAGACCTCTTATTTCAGGCTCTTGCGGTTCCACGTGCGGAAAACACATTGGCAATAATTAAAGTTCGGCATTTACATTGAATGCATAGTACATGAGAGGGCATGAAAATATTTTGATGAAAAAGAACTGGCTAGATACAATAAGGTTTCCATCCTGTGTTTCAGAAATTGTTAGCGTGCTACAGGTTGGGGCCGGGGGGCGGGGGGGGGGTGTACGACAACGATACTTGATTGGGATGCAGGTTATCCCCATACATCTTTTTTTCTTTGTCATGCTGTTCAGCAATGACACTAAGGAAAATGAATACATTTGTATGTACCATACAGACCTACAATACAAAAGAGAGAAAACTATCTCAAATAGCTGATTTCTGAAAGTCAATAGGAATAATAAGATTCAGTTCAGCCCTTAGATACATACCAATGGTTTCATCTTAACAATTCCTCTTTACCTTTTACACCTCCTACTTTTAGTATTATTTTATTTTACTAACAGTTTTCCTAACTTCTCCCTGTCCTTTAGACACACTGATTACTATTCCATATAATATTTCCATTTTCAATACGTGTGATACCCTCACACATGGTTTATAAGCAGGAAGAATTACTCATCTTCTCAAAAAATAAACAGTTACTATTAACCAGATTTTGGTGTCTGCTGTGCAGTCAAGAAAGGGTGGCTCAGGTGTCTTCAGTAGCTTATAAGCCAGAAACTGAAGTAACTGCAAGTCGATGCCTAAGTTGACAGGAAGCTTTCTCCTATGAGTATGTATTTCAAAGGGAAGTGCAGATGCCAGTCGTGCTGGGTACTAGAAGAGCTCCATTTTTATGCCAGTTTTTGTCCATGACAATCTCATCAACAGCCATATAAAACGATGTGAAAAATCTGAAAATGGATGCTAACAATTCATTTTCTAAATTTGCTTAGTTAATGTAACTTAACAATTTCCACGTACCAACAGCTTGATTGCATCTGCTAGAGTTCACTAGTTATGTAGTTCTCCCCATAAGAAAAATCTCTGGGCATCATCTGAACCAACTCATTCACTGCCACAAACTGGCAAGCTTTCTTAGAATAACAACGATACAGGCAGCTTTTTTACAAACCAGTATAAGTCCAACTCCCGTGAAAAGGGTTTTCTGGGGAAGAACTCCCGGGTACAGCACAGCTCTGTTTTGGAGGCAAGCAGGAGTTTAAGACTTCCTTCTGCCTCCACGACTCCATGGGAACGGTGCCTTTCCCACAGCGCCGTTCAGAGCAGCAATAACACTGCACAACATCGGCTCAGTCTTACACAGGCAGCCTCCAAAGGCTACTTCAGCAGCTGGAAAGCTTTAGAGGTGCTTTATAAAAATGCCCACTCTTACAGCAGGTGCCACGTCCTATTCCACCAAGGAATTTTCCTGCATCTGCTCCAGGGAGAAATCCATGCAAGGCTGAAGGTCACAGCTCTGAGAAGTCCTTGCGTTAAGTGACCTCAGCTGGCTAGGATGTGGTCCCCGGTAATGTCTAATGGGTTTCATATGACTCAGGTTTTTCTCCTTTGTCCTTCCCTCTCCTTCACCAGCGTGCATTTTGCTAGTTAGTGGTTATGCAGCAACAGCTGCAAAGTACCATTTGAAGGCAAAGTATTATTATCACTTTGCCAAATTGCCACAAACTATTGACCATCATTCTTCCGAGCAGCCTGGTCACTGCAACCCTCTAAGCAGAGCATGCATTTTTATCTTCCCGTGCATTTTTGTCCTAAAACAGTGGTGCATAAGGATAAAAGTCAGGAACCTTGCCTGCCTGCCAGCAGAGCAGGCAGTGCTCTGAGCGCAGCCCCAGCCAGCCCAGGCTCCTGCTCTCACGCTGCAAAAGCACTGAAGGAAAAAATTGCTGGAGTGAGCAATGCTTCTGCGATGTGGCAGTTCAGTAGGTGGCACATGAAAGCTAATGCTCCACTGCGATACTAGAGGGCACTGTAAACCTGGCAGTTTTGGCTTCCGAGTGGGACGAAGTAAAAATTGAAGTGTTTGCTATTTGCGGTCATTAAAGCTCTCTTGGTACTTAGTGCAAAATTAGTGCTAACCCCTGGGTCTTGAGCAAATTAATTTGTGGAATTACATTCTGCTGTCGTAGATCCCCCCCTTACACTTACAGTACAGGATCCTTATTCATTGCCAGGCCCTGAGCTACTGTATCCTGCTGCCGGAGGGGATGAGCTGTCAGTATAAGGCTTGGAAGAAAGCGGAGCAAGAAGCATTATGAGAACTCGGGAACTTTTTTTAAAGCTATCACTTAACAGTAATGTGTTCATTAATTGGCAGCCTGACCGCTGCCTGACTTCGTTTGAAAAACCTGATGGTTTCCTTTTATTGTGGTAGCGCAAGGTTTCATCCTGTGTCTTTTGTATATACCAACATCAGTTTTTCCTGTGTGCTTGCTTGAGGTTACACACCTATCAGAGAGTAGCAGAATTCCTGCACTGTGATAGAACAAAGTTGTTTTTAAAAGAGTCTTTTAAAACATATTTAAAAATAGGAATATGCTATTCTAAATTAAACACTCCAATCAATGTGATCGATAGATTAATAGCTTTCGGTATCTGTCTCCTCATATATTCCTCATACACCCATCACTGTAATTTATAATTCAGTATTCAACTTAAATTAGTAAGATTTAAACTGAAACAACAACAGACTGACAAGTAAACAAGACTTCCCAATTTAAATGTAAAATGTTTACCCAATATGCAGAATCAAGCTCTCCGCTCTCACAATATCACCGCCATGCAAAATACGCATAGAACCACAGGGAATAAGAGGAAAAGGGATCTTGAAAGGTCACCTAGCCCATCTCCTTCCCCGAGGGTAGGATCAACCCTGCCTAAATAGGTCTTGACAGGAGTTTCTCTAACCTGTTCATCCCTGGAGGTTTTTAAGGAGATTCCACAAGCTCACCAGACAGTCTATTCTGGGTGTCAGCTATTCTTATAGATGGAACGTTTTCCCCAAAGTCTAGCCCAAATTGCATTTGCTGCAGCCTAATCCCACTACTTCTGCTGTCCTACCCTGGTGGATGTGGGCAGCATTTAGTACTTTTGTAGCATCTTTTACATTTTGGGAGATTATTACTGTATTTTCATCAGCCTGAAGTAATCGATGACAGTTCTTTCCTTCTTGATAGGTTTGTTTTCTAGAACTCAGACCATTCTTTTCATTTTCCATATTTTTCTGGAAGTCTGATGACCAAAACTGCTCCTCCCCAACACTCGGTACAGATGGGAGCAGTGTACCATACTGTACCGCAGTGCCAGCTTGGCTTCTCCCACACCAGGGTACCACAGCTGGCTCAGAGTTAATTTCTTGCCCACAATATTATCCCTTGTCCTCAGAAATGCTGCCTACACAGCCATTTCCTGACACACATTTCAATAGTTCTTATACATTCTGCTTTGCTCTTGCCCTTTTCGAACATCAATCTATTCTTTCCAGACTGTTTCTTCAGTTTGTTAAGATTTTTGAATCTTTCTCCTGTTCTCTGAGAGCACTTGCAGCCCCTCTCAGCTTGGTATTGTCAGCAGATGCAATAAGTCTACTCCATATTCCATTACCCAAGTCACTAATGAAAATATTGAGTAATACCAGACCCTGCACAGATCCCTGCAGCGCCGTACTCAAGCCATCCTTCCACTTCGACAATAAACAGCCGATAGCTTTTCAGTATGCTTTCCCAGCTGGTTTGATATCTTACAGCATTTCTCCTCGACCATACTCCCCCACCTTGCTCCTGGGAACGCCATATGAAACAGTTTCAAAAGCCTTACTGCACTCAAGATGTATCACATCTCCAGCTTCTCCCCTCTCCGAGACCAGCAGAAAAATTAGATTGGTTTGACATGATTTATTCTTGACAAAGCCACGGCTTGTGGGACTACTGTATACCTTATGCCAATGCCACGCCTTGCCTTTGGATCTAGCGAGCAAAATTCTGTCCCCGTTGAAGTAAGGAACAAAACTCCCAGCATCCAAGAAGGACTTTACCGTGTCCAGATTCCACCCAGCAGGCAGAAGCAGTGGAAACACCATTGCATTAGTTCTCATGTGCATAAGGAGGAGTTTATTTCCACTGAGCTGCAGATGCAAAACTTAGTACAGGGATATCATACACGGGTTTGAGCTTCGTACACCCCGAGTACCGTCAGGTTGTGTGCACACAGGCCCCTGCCTCCCTGAAACTACATTATCTGGTGCTACATCATTTCATTAGTACCCTTGGTGCAATAGGTCAGATTCAATATAGGTGGAAGCAGGTATAATTTACACGCTGAAGGGAGCTGGAAGAAGGTGTAAATTACTCAAGCACAGACTACCTAAGATTCACTTAAAATTCACTCTGAATTTGGCACCAGATATACAGGAGATATTCAAGTTTTCCTTTTCGAGATCTTGTGTATTTAAAACCTGCTGTGTTTAATTTTTGCAGTCACAACAATGCTCATTCATAAATATTTCCTAATGTTTGATCCTATGAGTATGGGCAATGCAGTGTTTGATTAATGGACTAGAACAATGGGATCAAATATATTTGGGGCTCCAGAATACCACTTTGTAATGCCTAATATATGACAAGATATTACAGATAGGCTTGTCTTCTGACTAGATGTGGTTGCACTTGAATTCTGAGAACTCAGATACAGATCTTGGATAAGATCTGAATTTCAAGTGAGTCCTAATTACACAGCACACTGGACCAAACCTCGAGGTCTGCACATTTCCAGTGTTGGATTCTTCACAGCTCAGATGCAAATGCTGTTTCTTAGCCCTGTCTCTCAGGAATTCATAACATATTCATCAACTTGTAGTACCTAAGAGCCCTGTCTGACTGTATTTGGAAGACCTTAATTTGACTCCAGTAGGAGTTTAACAATATTAATAACTAATATTAAACTGGATTCCTAACGGGAATGCTAGGACAATACCCTCTGATCACGGCATTAATCTGGTGCAATTGTGTTTATATCAGCCTTGTTCATCCCATGTGTGCTTAGTGCCATCTTGGCATGAATATGAAATATGCAAATCTGGGGGATACATGTTAATAGTGGGTCCATCTGCTAGGATCTTTTATTAAAGAGAAGTGTGAATGCAGTTGCCATGCAATACACTCTTACACACAAAGACCATGAGTTACGAAAACAAGAGAAAACATCTCATGCTTTTGCCTTATTGGTATTTCACATTCATCGTTTCTGCAGCCGATTTTCATTTTAGTTTAGAAATTTTCACAAAAACGAAATTTGACTGAAAAAGCTCAACAGTTAGCAATGACTGTGCGTGTACACGCACGCACATCTCTTCCTCTCTAGTGACAGACAGGATATTACTTTTCCACTGCATATGAAATTAATACCAGAAGCACAAGGAAAAGCATGTAAATTCCAACCCTTAAAGCCTGATCTGGATCTCACTTCTACTGCTTTAGACAGCTATAACCTGGAGGAAAACTATCTGCTCAAGTTAAAAAGACAATAATCCAGAGCTGCTGAATGGAGAGTCAAGCCCAAACTTCAGCTCAGCCTTGAATATGGAGTCATAGCCCAGTGCCTCCATAGGATACAGATGAACTGCTGCGTGCTGCTATTTCACTTTTTCTGTAATAAATAACTCGTTCAACTCCATCCAAAAGGACAAGCTCCTATGGCTCATTGTTCTTGTGAATCGCTGTGTCCTTAGCTTGTCTCTCCTGTGGATGTGTGCCGATCCATGCTAATAGTTTGGGGGGAGTATGCCGTAATTTATTTAACAGTTGGCAGGTCAAACCTCCATGCCCTAGATATGCAAGTGCTGATTCGGATGCGGAGTGGAGAAGGTGTCCTGATGACATAAAGTCAAAGTATCCATCCTGATGAGCGTTCTTAATCCAGGAACTGCCTTTTGTCCACCAGTCTGCAGGTATGGAGAGCTTTTGTCACCGTAGTTAGTTCTGAGTCTCACACTCATCCCAGAAGGCTGGATTGAGCAATTGCTCCTTTATTCAAGGGCACTGAGATCTGAAGTACACAGAGGGCCCATATTCTCCTCCTTGTTTCACAGATATTTGAGTAGGCAGGAGAGTAAGCAAGAAGAGAGGTTTTTTCCATATCTTCAATATGCAAATAGATTAGTGAGCTCAGCTCTCTATTCATTGCTTCCAACATACATGACACAGATGATGCTGTTCCCATTGTCAGGCTAAAACCGGGGGCTTGATGACAAGAAATTCACTGAGTTTCCATCTGCATAAAGCTGAGATGATGGCTGGGTAGGGAAAGTCACTGCACCGGAATATGTCAGCTCCAGTGTCTAGATCCACAATTTATTAGCTGTGTTTGGGATCTGAAAAAGCCAGTTAGACTCCCAGTTATTCCTGCACGATCAGCTCTTAGTGCTGCTTGGTGTGGCCTCATTTGTATCTACCCAGGGACTGCCACCTTTCTCCCTAGTATAGACACAGCTACTGTAGTCTGGGCTACAGCCAGGGAAACTACTGAAGTGAGTATTCAACCAGTACATGACTCAAGGAAAAGTTACGTGTTGAGATTGATTATATATGTATTTATTAAGTTCCAGTGATGCAAATAGCGTATTAGCATAACTGGGTCAATTATTTGGCAATCGGCACGTGTGTGCTTGGGAGGGAAGCATGTGCATGTGTCTGCTGGTTTTGTGCTGCTGAACACATCACTTGCTTGGAAGTGAATAAACGTGTTTATCCCAGTGCTGAAGAAAGAGAGAAAAAAGAACAAGTCAACCTTCCACAGCTAGCTGATTATGCATTTTCCACATCAAATTGTCAGCATTTATTCAATTACTTCACTCATTACAAGTGTGTTCTTCAACCACTAACCTAAAAACCCTCCCTGCTGCTGTCAGCTCCATTAGAAGTGACACGTTCCTTCCTCAGGTTAAAAAGCGTTTGTGGAAGGCGTCTCCTCCCAGCTGCCGGAGAAAACACAGCCCCGCGCTGGGAAAGGAGCTCCTCTCCCCATCGCCGCCCACCCCGAGCGAGGCCGGGGGGCAACGCTGGGGCTTCCCGTGGGAACCCATCCATGGGTTGAGGTGAGCCCTCCGTGGGGTGGGCAGGAGTTGTTTTTGAAGCACAGCCACGCTCCCAAGCAGGGATTAGAGGAATTCGCAAGGCTCCGTCAAGGATACGGAGGAGATCCCCAGAGCCAAAACTGTACACTCTCAAACACTTCCATTTTAACAGTAAGTTAAAAGGAAAGTTCCCCTTCTGAGGGGTTGTTAATTATAGATCCCTCCTTTAAACGCTCCTCCTGTTTTTATCCATACTTACTCCCCCACAGCTAGTAAAGATAAGGAAAGCTCTACCTTCCCCAAAATCAAATAAATCTTAAATGCTTCCTGAGCTGATTCACTTGGCTAAGCTCTGATTTGATATATGAAACAAAAGACAAGGCAAAAGACAAGGCAACAGAAAGCAACATATTTTCCCTGTGCCAAGGTGAAGTACTTCCCATCACCCAGCCCATCTCTGCTGGGGTTAACGCGCATCAATAATATTTAAATGATCAAAGTTTTTCAGCAGAGGCAGTGATGGGTTTTTTTCTGACTTGTCATGCTTGTTTTCCTTAAAGAGGCACTGACCTGCCGTAGTTAAGGCTTGCAGTTTGGCACACAGGAGCATTTTGAGAAGCGTCATCTTCCTAACAGAACAGCAGCCTCATGTTTCCCTGCACAACAACCTTTCTTAGCCTAAAATGCTTTGCATCCCATTTCCTTGATCTGGCTAAGTGCTTGCATGCTGAAAATCCCACCCTCCCTCCAGCTGTCCTTCTGGCAGGAAAGAGACAGCATCTTCTCTCTAGAGAGTACAGTCACTGCTCCTTTGGTTATCTAATCAGGGAGGGCAAAATTCACCGAGGGCCCCGTAAAACCCTCTGAGCTGCAGAAAATGCATCCGAGGTCTTGTGCGGGAGGCAGGGAGGCAGGGAGCCGGGGGAAGCCTCCCCTCCCAGAGCAGATGCTCTCTGCCATCTCCCCAGTAGCTTTCCTTTCACAAAGGAGAAAAATATAGAGTACTCCAGGGACTGAAGCATTCGGCTCTTTCCTCTCCTGCTCCCTGGGGTATGTGTGTGCCTAAGAGCAGGGGACCAGTAGTGCCCGCTAGTCGGGCCCCGAGGCTAGAGCAACGGAGGGCAAGAAAATAAATATCCCCCACCCACCCTCCTGGACTGCGTGTACCAAAGCTGTCTGTTGCTCAGTTTCTCAGGCTTTGTGTGGGTTTTCCAGCATTTCTCCTATCTACAAAATATTATGTCTCTCTTCCTTTTAAAACTCAGTGATTTTGTCTTTGCACCAAGCACGAGGACCTGGGAAGCACAAACCTTCCCATTCTGATCAAGCTGGAAGCTTTCTTCACGTCTAGCTTGCTAAGAACAAAAGGACAGTACAAGGCTGGTCAGATGAGACAAATCCCCCCCCCCCCTCCCCGATAAGCTCAAGGTTCAAGGAGCCTTCCCCTCCATCATCCCTAAAACAAAAGCACCTTTAGTAATTTCCTCCCCTTTTCTCTGCAAACTTCTCCCCGGAGGTCCCGGCGCGCTGGAGGAAGCCCCCGCTGGAACAAGGGGTCGAGCTGAGCTGTGCTTGTCAAATATTACCCGAGACCCTCCCTTGCAAAGGGGTCTCTCTCCTGCTTCCGCACTCGGAGCACAATTACGAGCCTTGTGTTTCCACCTAATAAAATGCTTACTCACTTGCAGTAGGCACTTTGACATCCTTGGCCGCACATTGCTAGATAAGGACTATAAAAAGAATGTATTGCTATTATAGGTGATACAGCAATATGTATCCTCAAATGAAAGATCCTTTATAAGCCTGGTTATTATTCTGGCAGTAATCTTGGATGTCTCTCCATGGACTCAACTCAGCTCAAGTGTTAGCAAGCGCATCGCCACCTCGGACGGGGACTGCGAGGTGTCACGTTTACCTTCTGTTGTTTCAGTATATCCTCTATCATCCCAAGTCGGGAAAACACTTCCCTCTTCTCCCGCGCATGTCAAAATCACCATTTGCCATTTAGATTTAGGAAGCCAAATATAGCCGTAGTATAAACAGGTGCGAGCCTGCATATGTCAATAGAATTACACCTGCTTATAATGGGTTTACATTTGGCCCTTGAGCCCCAAGGATCCCTTTGGGAGCAGAGGCTGTATTAAATATTAAGGGCCTTATTCTCCACCCCTGCCTACGCCGTAGTAATTAAATCTCAGTGCAGACCCATCGATTTTCAACCCCGCTCTCCTTGCGTGAGAAGGTAGCGCTCGGCGCGAGGGAGGGGGCAGAGCCGTCCCCTCAAGGAAAAACACGTCCATTTTGCTCCTCGCAGAAATTTCACCCAGAAGGAAACGATACCCGGCATTAAACATTTGCAAAATGTGCTTGGGTAAAAGAATGCAAATGGTCTAAAATTAAATATTCGCTGCAACTCTTCCCCATTCCTTCCTGCCTGTGACAGCAGCACTGCCGGCTGCTTTGCAGTCGCTTCCTTTGGGCTCCCGTGTCTACGAGTGCCACAGACCATCTCTCTCCTTCCCAGCACCAGGACCCTCAGAGCCAGACCTGTGTGTTTACCCCAGGAGCGGGAGCAGCGCGATCTCCCATCTTCCGAACCTGTTCCTGGATCTCCGGAATCGCTGCGTAACCTTGGAAAAGCCACACAGCTGCTGCCAGCCTCTCCGGGGTATTACACTGATTAGTTAATTCTGGTGATTTGCCTGGAGCTAGCGCCTTTTACCTGTGTCTACACTAGTAGTATTGCCAGCTTCTGATCTTTTGAGCTTGCAGGGCTGAGAAAAACGACTTTGGTTTTTTTTTAAATGCCATGTAGTTTAGAAGTGTGACGACTCATACTGTGCTGTTATTCTTTCCAATTGAAACCTAATGATGCGTGCATATCACTTAACTCTGATGTCAATAATCAGCACACGGCTCGGTCTTTGCCGTGGCTATTAGAGGGAATGAAAATGAAATACCAACTCCTTTTTATCCTGTTACTGTAGCATAATAACTAATAAAGAAGTAATAAGTGAGATGTGGGGAATTTCCAGGGGAGTCATTACTACAGAGAAGACCTAAAGGAACAAAGTGAAATCCAGGAATATTAGCCAGCCCTGAATTCTCAGCCAGGGCTTCTCACTTAAGTAATACTGGCTGCCCTAAAATAAGTGTTTACAGAAAAAATTACCATCTGGAAAGTATCAGTCTGTGCCCTGACCAAAGGAGTGGGGACCGAGCCAGAGTCAAAGATAGTCTTGCAGGTAAAGACCACCCCGTGCATCAGCATAGCATTTAGGCTAGGCCACAGTCAAGATACACGCTGGCATTTCATAAATCTCACTTACGCTCCAGTATACGGGAAACATTTCCCAGAAGACCTCTAAATCACCTTCGCCCGGTCACAGGATGGATCGTGCATTTTCCAGGGACTCTTAGATGGGAGAAGCCACACAGAGACCTCAGAGCAATGGGCCAGAGGAAATCATATAACAAAATACTAAGTCGATGAGATTGCAAACCACATGCAAGTTGGACAATGCACTTTCTGGTTTCAAAATTATTGAATTCTTGGTTAGGAAGGAACAGTCAGTTTTTGGTGGTCGTGTGCACAGGGGGCAGTGGGGACTCTGGTTTTCCTCCCCGCAAATGGACTGTCATTTATCCACGTGCATGTCAAAAAACCTGTCGCTGCTTAGGAACGATCCTGTCTCCAGCATCTGCCTGGTGCAGAGAAAACTTGGACCTTTACCTGCCACAGTTTTATCAGCCCTGTCCACGGCTGGAGCCTCCTCTGCCCCTCAGCACGAACGTGGAAGAGTTGACCTAAGCAACACCTATAGCTTCTGCATCCCTGGCCTGGAAGGTGTTATCACACCTTACAGCCCTGCATGTTAATCCCCTGCCTTACCAAAGAAAAACTTGGTTTGGTTAAATCCCATAGCACATCCCCACCATTATCAAAGCATTTCCCAGCCATCTGATTCCCCCATCTCCGAGTTCCTGCTTTGTTTATCCTATTAATTCCAACCACCCCCTCTTCCCCCACAACACACTCACGCAGCCTCATTTACAGCATCTTTGCCAGCAGAAGCCTCCCCAAAATATTCAGGGCACACCACCGAGAACTTACCCGTGTGGGGAAACCCTCGTGACTAGAGCTTTTTTTTTTTTTTTTTTCCTTAAGCAAGCATGATCTCATGATTTTTTTATTATTTTTTTATAAGCTCTTAAAGAAAAAAAAAAAAAAAAAAAAAAAAAAACCCCACACCAAGGAGTGGCACTCCTGGCCTGCCGTTATCTAACCGGAGCCGGCGGGCTCTGCCCGGCAGCCGGGACGGTGAGGATGCTGCAACCGCCGGGGCTGAAGGCTCCCCGCTCGTAGCCTCCTCTTCCTCGGGTGGTTTTCCTCCCTCCTTCCCTTCCTCCTCCCTCCCTTCCTCCCCCCCTCCCGGCCGGCATTTCCTCCCTGCACCTTTAAGAAGCACATTGCTCGCCGGTGGGATGGTGTGTGCTAAAGCTGCACAGAGGAAGTTACGCAGCCGGGATCAGGCACGGAGATAAAAGCTCCGATTGTGATTGAAAGTGAGAGCAAAAGGGATTTCAGCCTCGGCATTAACTTACGAGGGGAGCCGGGGATTGCACAAAGCTTCCCCGGCCATCTGCGCTTTGGGGGCCGGCGGCGCAGAGGTTGCCTGCCGGGCTGGGGGTGTTTGGGGAGGGAGGGGGGGGGGGGGTATTTGGGGGGGTGGTGGTGGTGGGGGGGGTTCCCCCCAACCCCGAAGTTCACTGCTCTACCGGGAGCCCCGCACCGCAGAGCTCCCTCCCGGTAAGGACCTGCAGCGCCGAGCACCGACCAGCGGGGGGGGGGGGGGGGGAATTTGGGGGGGGGGGGGGGGGGTGCCGGCAGCTGCCTTCTACCCCCATCTCCCAAATACCAGCGTCTTCCCTCCGTACCTCCGAAGTTGCTCCGAGGTTCCCCCGGGGTGTCCCGATGTCTGGGTGTCCGTCCGTGTCCCCCCGTCCCCCCCCCGGGAGCAGCACCGGCTCCCCCCAACGGGATGGATTTGATTTTTTTCCTTTTCGGAGTTTGCAGATGAGGGCTGGGAAGGCAGGGATGCTCACCGCCCGGGCACGGCTCTCCTGCCGCTTTCCCTACTTTTAACAGAGCCCTTGCAGTCTCTAAAAGTCCTTTAATGTAAAAGAAAAAGGGTGCGGGGGGGGGGGGGGGGGGAAGCGGCATCGGTTTGCCTGGAAGCGCAAATGCCTGAGGGAGAGCGGATGGATGTAAGTGAGATTTCCAGTTTTTTTGTGTTGGGAGCCCGCTGCTCCTTTGAGCTTTGCAACGTTCTCCGGAGGGTGCAGCCTCCTGGCACAGCGCAGGCAGAGCGGCTGGCTCCGAACTTTGCTTTTAAGGTTGGAGGGGAAAGGATGGTCAGCTTGGAAAAGAAGAGGGAAAAAACTCACGCTTGATCAGTGGAGGGGTGCCAGAGCGGTTGGGGTTTATTTTGAAGGCAACGCTTCTGAAAGAAAATTGAAAACTCCTTCAGTGAGTTTACTTTTTGCTCTTAATTGCAGAGCAGCTCAGTTGTTGCTCAGCGTTGTCCCTTTATTTCAATAGGGTGTTAATCCAATAATAATAATAAAAAAAAAGGAACCAGCTAAGTCAAGATACAATCTAATTCTGTGTTTTTAATACTCTGGCTATCAGTCCCCAGTGATTGCTGAGTACTCTTCAAAGAACACAAAGAGCATTGATTCTATTTGTTCCCATGAACTGCAGTTTCTTAATAACATCAGGTGAAGATTTATTTTCCAAGAATCAAAGCAAATCAAGCAGGGCAAAACCTTTAATTCCGAGAGTCTCTCTCTCCCCGTTTGCGGTATGCTGGCTTATTTCAGAGCAACACTGTGCAACTATTTCTGCAAAGGGACTGTACCGGCTAAGTGTTGCACCGCCGACTTCGCAGGGAACCCGCACGCCTGGCTGATTGACTGGCAGTAAATACGTTTTCCAGCAAATTTTTATTTCCCTGGGAATCTATGACATTTAGCCAGCATAACAAGACACTAATAGATATTATAGATCCTTTCTTCCTGGGTTTTTCCCCGACAGCCATTCAAGTGCAAAATACAATTGTTAAGGCTATGAAAATAGATCCATAAACTTAACAGCACTGGAGTCCTCATTAAAACTACCCTGCTTGTTTTCTCCACAATACCGGAGTCTCACGCTCTCCGCTTGTTATTAGGCACTTGGCCGTGACCAGTTTGATGTAATAATTAGGAACTGACTTGTTATAACTGAAAAGACAGCTCTGATGTCAGCGGGACTTACAAACACTGTGTCACACCGGTTTATTATTTTTACTACATTTACTCATAATGTAAAAATAGCAGCCAGCCTATTCTTTCTTTGGGAGTTTATTCAGGTCCAACGCAGCTATAATAGGCTGTTCTTTGAGAGCTGGCGATGAAGCATGAGAGAGAGCTTCTCTTTTCTGGACTCATTCATCTCAATCAGCAATCCTTCAACCAAAAAGGGGGGAAAGGGAGATGGTAGCACAGCGATGTGAAGCCCCTGAACGTGGATCGATGCCTCTGTTAATCTGGAGTTTCTGAGCTTTAGTAACTGAGCATTATGTGAAAGCAAACACTAAACATGCTGTTGAAGGAGACATCCCTAAATTGTGGAAGAAAAGTTGGGGACTCAAATAGAAAGGGAATTATCCAGAGCTAAAATTCTGTTCTGGATACGTGCCTCCCACCTTCTCATGAGATCTCTCTCTTGGATCTAATGCTGAGAGGGGGTTTGACTTTTTTTTTTTTTTTCTTTCAGTTCTTGGTCATTTTGTTTTGTAATTACTTAAGATTTTTATAGCTCTACTGGAAAGACAACAAAATTGCAGAAATGTTGCTCTAACCCAAAATGAATACTGGGAAGGTCATTGCTCTTTGTGTTACGTGAACCTTAAATGTTATTAGGACTTTAAATTGGTTTTTATTAAATGTTATTGTTCAGATAAATCATATGTGGGGATGCTGGACAATGTATCTGTCTCTCCAGCTGTCTTATTTATTTGCTTATCTTTTTAAGACTATCAATTTGTCTGTCTGTTCCTGCTCTGTGTCTGCATATTCTGTCTTCTAATGACCTATAGCTCCTTCTTGATATTATTTGAAGACCCATTAGAGCTCTTGCTGTCCAGCTGCTGTTACAAACCAGATACCTCAAATGGGGCAGCGCTCCTTCCCATCTCCCAAACAGCAGAAAAGCCATAAGCATCTTACTATGGATTTCCTTTTATTAAAGTTGTCTATCTCCCTTTTACAAAAACCTGCCTTGTGGCTTGGGAAGGCCAGCTGAGGGCTGTGTCTCCTGGGGGACCCCTGTTCTTACAAGTCTTGTTACTCCAACTGCCCCCCCCCCCCCCAACTTGCTCCCAGCTAATTTGTCTTTCAATTTGTTGCAGGTGCAGCCTGCTAATGAACTCTCCCTTTGCCCTGACCATGAAAGAGAGAGGAGACCTCACGTAGCAGCATGGCTTGCAGCTGAAGGCTTTGGGAACTTGATGCTCAGTTGCCAAAAGGCAGAGTCAGACAGAAATCCTCACCACCACTGCAAGAAGCAGAGGGAGAAGCAGCAAGACCAGCGCTGCTCCTGTCAACCCACTGACCACCCAGCGTCCTGCTGGGACCACTGCGGATCTTGCCACCCACCGTGTTTATGTTGACGCAACCACCCTTTGGGAGAAAGGAATTTTAGCTCCAAAGAGTCCCTCTTGTCAGCGTTGTACTGATGACCAGATGCTACATTTATTTTATGTATTAATGTTCAAAGGCCCCAATAATTATTTAAGGCAGACCACAGTTTAAGGCACTTTCCACGGCGACGCATTTGCGGCAGACAAGAAGGTTGAGGAAAACCTGATCCAGCACCATCTCACGGCCTCTCCAATTTGCTCCTATCAAATTTCATCAGCGACTCAGAACTTGATCTTTCTATTGATTGACTGGAGTCACCTCTAGATATTTTCATGCTGATTTGGAAGCCCTTTCATACAACAAAAGGGGGGAAAAATGAGGTTAAGGAAGATTTTTGACCACTGATCAGCAACGCCGGCCAAAACTTTCCCAATCGAGTGATTTGCAAAGTTGGCTTCTGTGCCGAGAGAAACTTTCCACATCCAAATACAGCGTGCAGAGTGGGATCATTCCTCTGATTGTCTGGATCTCCTTCGACTGGATCATTTTTAGATGAGGAGTTTCCATGCTGATCCTGAGAGCAACCCCTAGCCCAGTAGCTGCCTTCCTCGGGACTCTCGGCACTGCCCTCGCCCAGGGATCCCGCACTTGGCCGCAGCTGCCATGCTCTACCTGGTTGCTCTCCTCTTGCACTGTCTCCCCTTGGCCATGGGACAGTATGACATTTGCAAGTCCTGGGTGACCACGGACGATGGCCCGTCATGGGAGTTTTATGCTTGTCAACCCAAGGCCATGCGGATGAAGGATTATGTGACGGTACGGGTGGATCCAGCAGGAATCACTTGTGGGGACCCGCCGGAGAGGTTCTGCACCCATGTAAGTGTTTCCCTCCTTATTTGACGTGTTATAACAGACTCTGCTTGCAGGTGACCAGAGGCAGTGTCCTGCCGAGATGCCGTTATAAGGATATTTCGGTTCAGGGTAGCAACAGTTGCTGCTGCCTTGAGCTCTCGGTCTCCTGGTCTGCAAAATGGGGAGAAGGTGTCCTGCCCATCCCGGTGCTGCGCTGACGGGAGGTCGGCCCTAGAGCAGGGATGGTGCCAGCACGCTAAGGGGAGCGCTGAGAAAGTCCCGGTCTGGGGTGGTAAGGTCTGGGTTTTGGAAAAGCTCTGCCCCAGCGAGCACGCACCCTGAGCTGCTCTGAGCAGGTCCCTCTGCTTGCTAAAAAGCGCGTGGGCCGTGTTCACCAGTCCCATCCCAAAAGACTGCGCCGGCACCAGGGTTTTCTCAGAGGTGGGTACATCGTCTCAGCGTGAGTAAGAGCGAGGGGCAGGGCGGTGGAGGCCAGCGTGGCCCCCCGCGCACTGGCAGCTCGGGCAGGTGGTCTGACAGCCACAAATTTCACTGAAGTCCCTGAAAATGGGGTTCTCCCTATCTTCTAGCCTCCACACGAAAAGGCTCTGTGGACAGACACTTGCCCTTGTAGTCAAAATCTTTAACTTATTTTCTCTTAAATATTAATCATTGCATTTCATTCCGTGCACCACAAAGCTCAGCAGGAACATTTGATTTATAATTCACAAGGCTTTACATTGTTAAAAAGAGTTCAGGGGTCAAAGCAAAGAGCAAAACAGTATGGCTGCAATGTCCCCTCCCAAATGTCCTCCAGGAGTGGTCCACGCACACATTTATGGCACAGGGACCAAGCCAGCCCACGCTCGCAGGGTTTCCACTGGGGTGAACACTGGACAAGGAGTGTCTTCTAAAAAAAGTGTGTTATTCTTCTATTGCCTATGAGAAGGGGAGTTCTCCCTCTAAATTGGTGGAGTCCCATTTTCTATTGCCAGCATTATCTAGGCTTGTATACCCCATGCCTCAGTTTGCCACCCAGAAAAGCACAAATGCCTAGAAAATACCCTGGGCCCAACCAACTCAGGGCATGTCTTGAAAATCCAAGAGAAAAACGCTGCAATGATGCCAAGGGATGCCAAACATTTATGACCATCAGAACACGCTGCCAGTAGTTACCCAGTTCCCTCCAGCCTAAGGGGTCTCATCAGTACCAGGGAAGACATTTTCACTAATTCCAGATAAGTAGCAGCTTTTCCTTTTAAAAGATCATTTGAAAAGAAAGATTAAGTCAAAGGTTGCAAATAAAAGTTACCTATTGATAGGTCAGTCTGTATTTCCATTTATCTGCCTGGCTGCAGAAGGATTAAAAGGTGAACACCAGATTGCTTTCGGCTACATTCACTGCAGCTATTTGCAAACCCTTTCTGGCTAAGGATGCTCCAGACTTCAGCTCCTCTGACCTCCAAGGAAGCAAAAGACACAAACTGCAATCAGCTCTCTACATCTCCTGATTCAGTCAATACTGAGCTAAAATCTTTCTATTCTGGGCAGCAGCAGTATTTCCTCGTAGCGTACGCCTGCCATGTGCTGTAACACTTGCAAACACCGTGTACAGCCGTGAATGGGAGTTACACAAATGCAAAACATGGATTTGCCTTCCTGTCCCTGCCTCACCCCGGGGTACGTGCCTGGCCCAGCTCTCATCTCCTGAAACAGAAACCAGCACTCACGGCAACGTCCCCGAGCAATTCCCTGATGAAGAATCAAGCTAAGAACAGGAGTAATATATTGCAAGTTATTTTTTAGGGTTTGGGGATAGGTTTATGAAATGCCGCTGTATTCATGGCCCTTTCTCCCGCATCTTAACACCAGCGCTGTCCTCTCCAGAGGATTAGAGAGTTTTAAAAATGAAGCAGATGAAGAGCAGCCCTGCTGAGGTGAGCGAGGAGCCCACCCAGCACTTAGTGCACAGAGTAGGAGATGGCTGCAGGAGAGCTCCAGGCTCCAGTCCAGCCTAAGGACTTGAGCGGCGTGCGCCGGGAGGCCATCAAGGTAAATTTTCACGGCCTCTGTCACAGAGAATGACACGTGGCCCTTTACCGCTGAGCATCCCCTTATGGTCGGTAGAAAGTGGAATCAGCAAGAAATGGCCTTTCCATTGCCGGTCCTGGGTGGTGACTTGACACCTATTGACATGCAGAGAGAGGCGAGCGGAGCCCGCAGAGGATGCGAGCGGAGTTTTGCTACCCCTGCGCAAAGGAAGCGCTGGACAAAAATCAATGTCGCTGCCCGCCGATCGTTACAACCTCCGAGCCCCGGCCCTTGCTGCGAGAGGGAAGGGTTAGTGGCTCGCACGAACCCTGTGCAGCTCCTTGCCTGCCAACCTGCTCGGATGCCTTTTGGTGTCCTGTTATCCTTTCTCTTCAGGTTTTAATTATTTTTATGTAACAGGTGGGTTCTCGTAGGAGCCTGGCTTTCCAGCAGAGAAGTTCTTACAGTGCCTATATTGCTTTCTTAGGTGTCTTTCAAAACAGCAGGGTACTGTCCGTGCAGTTAAACTAAAGTTACTCAGAATTAAGCACAGCCCGGCAGGACGCCTGCACCGCGCAGACGACTGAAATCAAAATTAAAGACACACAAACATCCCTCCACGCTTAAGGCAGCCAGACAAGAGGGAGCCGGAGGATGTCCCCGTGCGGGGCATCGCTGCGGGCAGGCAGAGGAGGAGAGTCCTGGTGAAAGTCGGGACCCTGTGAGACAGCGAGTGTTCCCTATGGGGCTGTACCGGTACCGGGGTGGCATTGCACAGCCCGCGGGATCGCACGCTACGGTTGTCACAACTTCGAGCAGCGCTCGCAGAGAGTTCTGCAAAAGGAGGCGTCTGGGGGATTGCAGGAATTATTTGGACGACTGTCTTTTCTGTTTTACAGCAATTCTAGTCACATCTGGCTGCTCCCTTCTGGTTGGGAAGCGTTTTGCTGCTTATTACAGTTGGGGGTTTTGCTTTTTCCACAGTTTCTGAACCTTCTCCTATTCATGTCAATGCCTTCCTGGCAGGGTCACCTGAAAAATGAATTGTACTTTCCCTTCTGGCAGGGCAGGGGGAGTGGTGGGGGCAGAAAGACAGATGGATAAGTAAATAAAAGCCTGAATGAATCTAAAGGCGTGACTGAAGACTAATAGGGAACAGATCTTTTAACCAAGGATGTCGCGGGAAGGGTGAGACTTCAAAGATCACATCCAGGGCATGGCACGGAGCAGCTAAATGCAGATTTCAAACGAGTGGGGTTTGCAGGACAGGCACGACTGGGGAACGGCAAAGCTGCACGGGCTGCGTGGGGCAGAGGGGTGACGCAGCATTACTTCGCCATCCCACCCTCCCGGGGAGGAGGAGGAGGATGGCACAGCTGGCAGGGTGCTCCCAGGTATTGAGATATTCTGAGATGCTGAAGCACTTCTTTGATACCGAGCAGGGACCTCTGAGAATTTCACTTTCAAGCGTCGGCGTTTTGCACACAGGATAAAATTATGCAGGTTTTGCGGTGGGCAATTTTACACACAGGGCGGGCGGCAGGGAGCAAGCAAACACCAAAGCCCCTGCTCCAAATCGGTTTGCAGCTCCAGGGGTTTCCAAATCATTCTAGCAAAAGCAAGGAGAGGTGTCCGTAGGAGACTGCCTGCGAGCCAACAGCCATCACAGAATGGCTTGCTGCTCCTTGACACCCCGGTGAGAGCTCCCCGTACCCGGCCAGTGGCACAGGGAGCCCTTTTTCCCCCCACCAAGAGGTGTCGAGACAGTATTTCTTGTTCAGACAACGCTCTTTGATGCAGGGCCGAGCTCTTAGCCCATGTTGATGGGTCAGGGGTATTTTTATTTGGCGTCAGCATTGTTTCATCAGCTAAAAGAGCTTGTTGATTTTGGCATGGGTACATGAAAGGAAAAGGCTTTATTTATTCATTACACATTCAGCCAAATTTGATGTTTAGTTTAATTCTTAGCTAAACTTTTCTGAATGACATGTGGTTATAAGGCTTGTACTAAAGAATTATTTCTCTTATTAGACTGGATGCTAAAATTGGAAAAAGCAGACAAACTTCTGGGCACAGAAACCCTTTTCCCTACATTCTTAGCCCATCTCACATACAGCTCTACCCAACCATACCTTCATACCCCTGTTTACATGCAAGCAAAGGATTGTGGGTTTGGGGACGATTAAAACCAAAGGAAAAGTTTTTACAGTAAGAAGGAAAATAGAGTTACTTCAGAAATGCTCTCCCAAAAGCATTTTTAATGATGCAGCATGATCTGGTGGTTTAAGGATGGATTCATCCCTTCTGGTACCCCGAACAGAGACAAAACCCCCAGCCCTTCCCCGGCCCACGGGAGGTGCCGGCGCTGCCCCTGCGCCGTGTTTCGGGTAGGAGAATCGGAGGGCAGAGCACGAGGGGTCCTCAGCCCTGCGACCGCCCCAGGGTTCAAGGGCAGCTTTTGGGCTGAGCGGAGCCTGTATACAAGTCAAATGGAAAATCCTTTCCAAGAAAAGTGGATGTTCTCCCTCCTCCTCGAATAAATCAGCACTACCTGCTGTTGGTTGCAAACCCATCCTTGGCCTTAGCAGAGGGGTGGGAGTCAGAGCCCCCCTTTGCCCTTCCTTACAGGACCTATATGGCACTGGGGACAATTCCTTTGCCAAAATTCAGCAGCACAAATGATCTACTCTCTGCTGTCAGATTGCCCATGACATCTCAGTCAGGGATGTGTGGATGGAAAGCCACGTCTTTCTTTTCACATCTGTAAAGTGCTAACAGCCCCTGTTCCCCCTTGAACCCTCCAGTACATTAACACCTGGAACATAGTCCCCTTTCCTTTGCGGAGAGCCTGGAAAAGGCAACTGCTGCCATTTCCATCCCGATGAAAGTTTCCCTAATCCACCTCTTGCGCCCGTCGCAGCGTTGCTTTCAAGCGTGGGAGAACGGGCTGGGGCCTTTTGGTTTTGTTCCCACCCTTAATCACTTCTCAGCATCAGGGTTGCTGCAGAGAACGCTATTTGAAGTCAAGATCAGCGGCTCCTTGCCCTTGGGGCCAGACCCTTGGATTGCATGTTATTAGCTGCTCAGCAAATTACACACTACTCTCCTGCCACAGAGGCTACTCTGGAGTGTGGCAGGATCTCGGTGTTACAAAAGCAGAGGCTTTACAGAAAATGAAAGAATACAATTCAGCTTTAAATTAGCGAGTGCTGAGCAAACGGGATTTCCCCTCACAGTCCGTAGCAATTTCCTTAAATGCCCAGTTTGGGATTCATCTTCTTGTAAAGTGGGATGCTGCTCCCCTAACAAGGATCATTTCCACTTGCTGATGGAAAGGACACAGTGATAAAAATCAAGCTGTCAAGTAGATTTAATTGGTACAGTGAGCAAAAAGTTTACCCCCGCTTGAATGAGATTGGGAAAAATAAACTGCTTTTAAGAAAAGCTTTGCTCTTCAAAGGGAACAGCATCCAGATGGGAAAAGCTGGAAAGAACTGACTCTGAAGACTTGCCGGGGAGCATGGCCAGACCCGGGAAAGCAGCTCTTACAGCAGCTCTTACATTCACTCATACACCAGCTCCACGTATGAGTTTTCCACAAGCAACTTTTGAAGCTGAAGGGATTCAAGGAAGTCCTTCCCTTTTTTTTTTTTTTAAAATCCATATTGTATTCTATAGCAGATATGATCTCCCATTAAACCTTAAAAGGAATTCTTCCTACAGACAACATGGCCCAAGTGGGAAGGAGCACTCTTCTACCACACTCTGGCTTCCCTAAGTGAAAGTCCAGTTTTGACCTTAGTTGAGCCCAATTACAGTTTCAGACCCCAAACAACCTTTTTACTGTCAGGATTTTGAGGCACGGGGCTTAGGCTGACCCAGCCCCACACCCCTGCCTTTTGTCCCACACGAGTGACAGCCACGTCCCCGCTGTTCCCCCCCCGGCAGCACTACAAGCTGCGGAGCTGCAGTTGGTTGGACCAGTTCACTGATCCGTCTGAAAATCACCTCTGCAAAACGACCCAAACCGCTTCGCTTTCCGCTGCCGCAGCAGCTGCGGGGCTGAGCGCTTGGCTGCAGCGCTGCATGCAGCAACAGCTGCGTCGTCTGCAGCAGCGACAGGCAGCAAACTGCAGAAGTGGGGTTGCAAAATCACATACGGCACTGGACGGGCACCTCTCCCCCCACGGTTACGTGCTGGGGCAGCGCAACGATGAGCAAGCAGTCCTGATGTCCTCAACGGGGACCATCCAAGCTCTGCACCTGGTTCACGCTATGGTTTTGGAGAAACCAAAGTGGAAACGTGCCCAAGCAGCACCAAAACTCCTGCCCACGGCACAAGCGGCTCAGCAGGATACAGAGCTTACAGCGATGCAGGGATGGCCGGGGGGTCCTGAGGTTAATGAATTCCTCCTCTGACCTAGATGGTGAGCTCCATCAAGCGTGAGCAACAGCAGCTCGGCAATGCTTGGCTAGCAGAGCCCGAATTTCTGACTTGCTGGAGTTATTACGCACGTGGGCTGTTGCTGACCTGCTTAGTGGGAGTTCTCCTCTGAGATGGTGCGAGCACCACTGCTGCTTCTGCCACCCTCTTGAAGATGTCCATCTCCCCGGGCACCCAGCCCACAGTGCCGAATATGTCCCGGGCGTTACTGAGGCAGTTCAACACAGTACGCACGTTCCTGTGCTGGAAAACACCAAAGGGGTTTTTTCCTCCATGCACCGCATAGCACTGCGACCGTCCAGGAGATGTCTTTGGGGAGAAGCTGATGCCTGCAAAGCCCTGGCTAAGACCCACTGGCAAACAGCAGTTTGGACTTCCAGCCTTCGCCCCAGGCAGACGTGCCATCCCCCGCAGCCTCAGACGCGTCCCATGAGGTTCCCACAAGTCCCCCCGTCTTTCAGGCAGGGTCACCGGGACCCACAGAAGGTGCATGTTGCAGCGTTGACCCCCACTTGCCCTGCTCCACTGCCCCAGCCTGCACTTGCTCCAGCGTTTGGCACCGATGCCTCTGCACATCTGCTCTGAGCTACGAGCAGGCAGGCTTAGGGAAACCTGTGGCTTTTGGCTCTGTGGGGCTTTCTCCATTTATCAGCTGTCCCCGAGCAGGCTCCAGTCTTAAGAGGGAACCGGGCAGGGCTGCTCGTCCAGGAGATCTGTGGGTGCAGGCACGCAGCGATGCAGAGCCACCAGGTCAGGTCTCATCCCAGCCGGCTCCCACCTCTCCCAGTTGCTCACATCTGTGCAGAAGCCACTAACGCAGCAGCATCCCCTCCCCGGAGCAACTCCACGCGCGGCGCTGCAACTCCAGCCTCATCCACCTCCGACGAGTCGCACGGGAAGGCGAGCACCAGCGAGCGATTAGAGCGGTGCAGTGATGGGTGCTGGAGCGGGCAGCAGGGTAGCACATCCACGAGCAGTGCCGGGCCGCTCCAGCACCCACGTGCCCGTAGCTCAGGACCAGCACCCATTTTGCTGCGCCCTCCAGCGTGGGCAATGGGTCTCTGGTCCCCCGGCGCTGAGCGCCGCGTGGATGCTACCGCTGCCGTGTCCCAGTCCTGCCCTCGGCACCTCCACATCCCTCTTGGGGAGAATATCCCAAAGGGAGAACTAGCACAAACTCAACTGGTTTTTACTCCCAGCCAAAGGGTTTGCAAGGCCCCATCCCCTGGCCGAATTGGCTGCTTCAAGCTCCACGGTGCTGCCATTAGGGGGGTTTTGGGGAGCCCTCTAAAAGGAGAGGATCGCAGTCCTGCCCTCGGGGACAGCCAGGGCACGTTTCGGGCTGACCACAGCACGGTCCCGGCCACCAACAGGCACCTGCTGAATTGTTCCCCTAAAATAGAGCATAAAGCAGGCAAATACTTTGCATGCAGCAGCAAAACCAGACTGCGTGATGCAGCAGACACAGGAGCCCTGATCGGAAGGCAGGGGTGGGTGCGGGGGTATCCACCACCCAACCATGCTCTCCCCACAGAGGCTTTGGGGAAGATCTGCACCTCCAGTTGAGGACCACAGCAGAGCCTCCGCTCCTTCCCCTTTCCCACCCCCAGCCTCCGCGTCCTGCCCTCCCCCATTCAAACTATCAGGGCCTCTCTTACAGAATAAAATATTAATAGCAGAGTAGCAAGCCTCTCTGCAAAGGCTGCATGTATTGAGCTTACAAGGCGCACAAGCTTTTAGAGAGCAGGACACTTTTCCTACTTCCTAAGCATTTTCTTAGTCCTGAATCAATAATGGATTCGGAGCCCAGCACGCAGGTCGCTGCTGTTGTGCTCCTGCTGGTAGGGGCTGCGTGAGGCTGCGGACACAGACACATCTCTGTAGCAAGAAGCAAGGGCTTAATAATCTGGCAGAGGAGGGATGGGGCAGGATCCAAGCAGCTTAATTTGTAGAGAAGCTTCAGGGAAGTGCCCTGGGAAGAGCAAAGCTTGCAACTCTTGGGTACAGAAAGTCCAGGTTTGGAGACGAGCTAAAAAACAGTCAATGGGATTAAATGCCCGCGTCTTTGAACGCATGCCCACGGTTGCTGGCTGAGGGGTGTCTGGTTCATCAGCTTCTGATCTCGGCTGTAGGTAACCCCGTAATCCACAAACGTACAAAAGAAGCGGTTGCAGGGGTGCAGCCCCGGCGGGGAGGTGGGTGCAGAGGTGAGCCCAGGACGCCAGGAGGGATGGGGTTAGAGCAGCTCACCGGGGGATTAGCAGTTCACAAAGAAAGAGCTGCTCAAAAATTATTCCATGGGAGGCCGGGCTGCGGGCGATGCGTGTGTGTGCCCAGCACAGACAAGATTATCTGCTTAGGAGTGGAATTTTCCGGGCGGTGTTAACCCCTGCGTTGCCCACAGATGGGCTGCACACACGTCTTTTGGGACAAGGTGCCGGGCAGCAGATGCCGAGCTGCTGCCCGGCCGTCCCAGGGCTTTGGAAATGGAAGTGCTGCCCCAAGGTCACCCTGCAAACGGCACGCTCGGGGCCCTTCTTGGAGAGGTCACCTGTTGATTTCAGTCTGGATGTTAAAATTCATTGTGTCACCAGATTTTTCTGACCGTTTCTGGCTTAGCCAGAGTGGGCGTGAAGGGATTTGCGTCTGTGCACGAGCAGTGCCGGCTGCGTTGCGAGGGTGGACAGGTAATTTGGGTCAGTCCTTGTGTGTGACGGGCAGTATCTCCCTCCAGATCTTCCCTTTGCAGAGAGGATGCTGGATCATCTACAGTGCAAAGAGCAGTTCAGACCCTTTTCATGGAGGTTCTAAGCAGACCGTGGGGAGAGTTTCAGAGACAGCGTGGGGTGAGAGCGGAGATTTCCTTGACCCTCATGGTTTGCTTTGACCGTCACATCAAGACTGGGTGAAGGACCCACTCCTTTGCCCAGCTGCAGGTGCCTGGGGGAGCTCGATCTTCAGAAAGGTGGAGCCCCCAACACTCCCAGTGAAGCCCAGACCTGCTCCTGAAATCCCTCCCTGCCTCAGTTTCCCCACCTGGAGAAAGGACATTGCACTGCCACCGCATGACCCTGTTCGGCAGCGATGCTTCCCCATAGCTGGTGGAGAGAAGGGCACAATGCTGAGCTAGGATGAAATACGAACGAGATGCTTCTGGAATTCAGAAGCAGGCTGGAGGGGGAAGGGGAAGAGCAGCCGTGAGTAGGGGTTGAATCTCTTCTCCGGCGGAGAGACGGGCCCAAGGGAGCCCGAGAGCCTTGAACAAGCGGCACGCCGTTCGGTGAATGAGTATCTGCTTCAGGCCAAAGGGAAGAGGCAAAAAGCAAAGCAAAATGTCTCGCTGAGCGCGTCCCGGCGTGGGCTCACTAAGAGCCGTGCCGCGATGCCGGCGGTGCCGGTTTCTGCTGACTCACACTCTCCCGAATCCCGCACGCAGGCAAAGCGTGTCCTACCGCCCGTGCCGAGGGGTGACCTTGCTCTCGGACAACCTCCGATCCGGGAGGAAGGGGAAGGAAGCAGAGGAGCAATCAATCCCCCAAACCACGGCCCGGGGGGAGACGGAAAGAGTGACATTTGGCTGAGCCAGAATTAGCAGCAGATCTGTGGAGGGACCCCATTTCCACCCTATTAATAATTCATTCCAGCTCTGCCTTTACCTGCTCATAAACAGCAAACAGCTTGTTAGCGAGGATGGTTTTCTCTCCCTTTGCTGTCTCTGCCCTAATAAAAGCCCCTTGCAGATGGCTGGGGGGAGGGAGGAGGCGAGAGAAGGGCACACAAGCGAGCGAACCACCCCACCAGCCCACCCTGAGCTTCCCATCCCATCCCATTCCCGCAAGGCTCTTTGCGCCGGAGCCCGCTGCCTCCCACCCGGAGCTGCCCTTCCCCTGCAGAGGTGAAGCTGTGAAATAACCCCCTCACCGAACCACGGATGCCTTGCCAGAACCTGCCTACGCACACAGGCCCTTTAAAAACATCTCTTTGGAGGGTTACCATGAAGAAAGAGGAGAGCGATGCCTGCGGGGTGTGCGGACGAGGGGTTTGCTGGAGCATTCCAGAGCACCCGAGTGGTTCTCAGGAAGCAGCCGCACAGGCAACCCTTGGGAAAACTATCTTCTACCATATGAGACAGCTTCTGGATTATCTAAAAATATATAGAGCTTGACCAAAGTGGTATTTTTAAAAAAAATAGAATAAAACAGAGCATCTTGAAGAAAGCTATTAAGATTTCATTTCAAAAAGGCACATTTTGCACTCAGAGCACCCCCAGCGTCTCCACAGCCCGATGCTGCAGCGCTTGGTCCCATCCAGGACCCTTCCCTGCATGCCAGCAGGCATCCCAAAACGGCGCAGGCAAAGCTGTTCCCGAGACATTTGCCGGGTTCGAGTAACAGCCATGCTGCAGGGAAAGCCCGCTTGGGCACCCGGGGCCGGGGTAATTAGTGCAAGAGGAGCGGACCCCGGCCAGGCAGCTCCGCATGGCCTCCCCATGGCTCCCAGTATCCCCCCATATCCCCTGGAGCATCGAGCGAGGAGGGCACCGACCCTCTCCCGGGCTCGCGGGGAAGGGCCAGTGCGGGCTGTTTGGCTCAAGAGGGGCCTCGTATTTCTCCTCAATTATCTCCGTGCTCCCAGCCGTCTCTGCCGGTGAGTTATGCCACTTGCCAGCTGTTGGAAATAATCGTTGTAAATTAATTACGGTTGTTTCACCCCTCTGATCCCTCCCAGCCCATGAATAGAGTGAAAATTAATTGTCAGAGAATATTTCCAGTTCTCTGGGAGTCCCATCCTGGCCACTGGCAGGTTACGGTTTATGCCCTGAAGCATGAGATTTAATTACCCACAAATGTTATTTTTGATCATAAAATCACCTTGTCTTTTCATAAATCCAGATAGAGCAGTTGAACTCTCAGGTCAGAAGCAGCAAGAGTGAAAATACACCGTAATGACGTTAGGACGAGCCTGCATTTTCTCCTGGGTAAAAGCAATTCTGTTTGGGAAAGAGCATCGCATCCTGGAGCAGTTATTGGAAGAAAAACCAAGGAAGTTTCCCGAAACGCACATTGCTCGGTGTGGCCCTTGTCAAAAATTTGTATTGCAGAAAATAGATTTAACTCGGTATCAGTAGGGAGGATAAAGGCGGTTGTCACCAGGGCTGGGTTGGGGATGGCATCTTCCCCACTCAGCGGGTTATTTCCCGGTGCTGAATCATGGTGCTGGCAGGCACCAGAGTGAACCCACAGCTCGGCCGGGATGGGGACAGGGACTGAGATCCCTGCAAAGCCCAGGCAGAGCCAGGGAAGCCGGAGCAGGGGATGGAGACGAAGCAAAGCCCCATGGCTCAGTCCTGGTGTGAATCGGGGGAAGTTGGCTGAGCGTAAAGAAGCAGGAAAGCAAATGCGCCGAGATGATCGTTTCAGCTTTATCCTTCAGCCTACTGAGCGAACGGATCCAACTTGGTGCTGGACAGGGAAAGGGAGGGGGAGAAAATAAAACTTAGGGGGGAATGTGTTCCAGAACACCTGCAGGAGAGGCAGGGATGGAGCAGGCTGGTCCCCGGTCCCCTCTGTGGGTTGGGGACCCCCGTCTCCCACGGCCATCAGTCCTCCCCGTGACGGACAGGTTGTTCAGAGAAGGGGAGGCTGCAGGACACCCGCGGTGGCACCGGTCCACGGCAGGAACGTTAGCGGGGCGGGAGGGATCAGGTGCACGCGAGGATTTTGCCAATGCGGTTGTTTTGCAGGATCTGGAGGGAATTTGATACCAACTTAAGGACTTTGTTGCTGTGCAAGGCAGCACGGGGACTTTGCGAACCTCGTCAGCTAACCTTTCAGTGGAAAATCAAAGGCAGGGTCGTAGGTGCCCCGCGAGAAGCAGAAGGGTTTTGGGATGCACCCAAGAGCTCCTTAAGCATCGTGGCTGGACAGGGTGGGTGCCAAGGAGGGAATTGTCCCCTCTTGGGTGGAGGTGGAGGTTCAGACCAAGGTTTCCTTGGCCACAAGCACTCCCGAGGAGGAGGGAGGGAGGTTTCTGTGCTGTCGCCTGCCCCACTGAAATCGCTGCAGCAATCGCCCAACTCGCAGGCCAGCAAAACGCTGCGTCCGCACAGGGATGTTTTTCCCCTGAATTACTTGTGCCGCTCAGCAAAACGGGATGAAAACCTACAGAGAAGAGGGGCAGCACCATGCGAACCCTCCTTCACCTACAGCCCCTCCACCTCCCGCAGCGGTGGCGGTGCTGGCTCCTGCTGACAGCCCTACCAGGGCCAGGAGGGACAGCTTTCGGCGGCCACCAGACCTTCTGCTGTCTGCTCGAGGAGCCCGGTCACAAAGCAGATCTCTCATTTCTGAGTCTGCAGGAAGCTCCTTCTCGTGTCGAGGGAGCCAGACCCAGCTCTTCAGGCTCTTTAGGCTATGGAGGGGGTGATAAAAGAGTCCCCAGTCCCAACCATCATCAGCGCTTGCAGGAAAGCCTGGAAACACCCAAGGCCTCAGAGCTCTGTGGTTGGGTTTGAGAGCCAGTTCTTGGCGAAAAAACACACTACAGAGGAAACGACCCAAGAAAAACCCACACAACAGCATAGATCTTTGTGCCAAAGAAATGCATTTAACTTTTTTCCCCCCTTTGATAAAAATCTTCCTATAAAAAGCCAAAGATTCCGCGCCCCCCAAAAAAAAAATACAAAGTTTGGATTTCTGAAACTAGTCCAAGTTGATGAGACCTTGTCATTACTCTTACTAGGAGACTGACTGTAATTAAAAAGAAGTTGGTCCCAAGGTGACCTAAGTTTTAGCGGAGGCGTTGGCTTAACACAATTCCATCAAGCAGAAGAGATCCCTGAAAGCAAAGCAACTCCAGGGGGGTTCCCTGGGCCAATACACCATTAAACAAATCACACTGGGTTATGAGAGCACAAACTTTCACATCATCTACTTATTTATCCTTGCTCAAATCTTGGGGTTTCTTTTCCCTTTAGTAGTAGTAGTATTATTATCTTTATTATTTTTCTTCATTGTGCAGCTAGTGGTTGCAATTGCTTTCCAGCTTCCCTTTGGCAAGGAGATCTCCTAAAAGCTGCAGTTTTATTTCTGTGCAGCTTTCACCATTCACAACAGATGTCTAGTTTGTTTAAAATATTCAACAGCTTAATGATTAATCAAGTAATTTCACCTACAAAAATATATAATTTTATGCTATGAGGCTTAAAAATGGCATTATCTGCCAGGAAAAAAAAGCAAAACAACTTTGTGCGCTCATTAAGAGCCCTAGAAACCAGCTGGGCTTTGTAAAACCAGGGCCTTTTATTGCGGCTGTTTTCCCCCATTCCCTCCCTCCCCAGCAAGGTGGGGAGCAGCTTTGCTGCTGCAGCATCCTGGATTCCTGTCATCATGCCTTGTCAGACCAATATCTTGTTTCTTAAGAAATCCTCCTCAAGGAGCAAGTCCCCGCTGTCACCTTCAGAAAGTCACTTTTGCAGCACTTCTGCCCAGCACCGACCCCAGGCACTGAGGGGAGGCAAAACCCAAGGGCTGGGTCTGCAGTCACTGGGACTGGGACGCATTTCCAGCTCAAGAAGTGAGCCAGTGTGAACCTCATAGGGTTCAACAAGGCCAAGTACAAGGTCCTGCACCTGGGTCGGGACAACCCCCAGTATCAATACGGGCTGGGGGACGAAGGGATTGAGAGCAGCCCTGAGGAGAAAGACATGGGGGTACTGGTGGATGAAAAACTGGACATGAGCCGGCAACGTGCGCTCACAGCCCGCAGAGCCAACCGTATCCTGGGCTGCATCCAAAGCAGCGTGGCCAGCAGGTCGAGGGAGGGGATTCTGCCCCTCTACCCCACTCTGCCGAGACCCCACCTGCAGTACTGCGTCCAGATCTGGGGCCTCCAACAGAAGAAGGACATGGACCTGTCGGAGCAGGTCCAGAGGAGGGCCGCGAAGATGGTCAGAGGGGTGGAACACCTCTCCTGTGACAACAGGCTGAGAGAGTTGGGGTTGTTCAGCCTGGAGAAGAGAAGGCTCCAGGGAGACCTTGTTGCAGCCTTTGAATACTTAAAGGGGGCTTATAAGAAAGATGGGAACAGACTTTTTAGCAGGGCCTGTTGCAATGGGACAAGGGGTAATGGTTTCAAACTAAAGCAGAGTAGATTTAGACTAGGTATAAGGAAGAAATTCTTTACAATGAGGGATGGTGAAACACTGGCACGGGTTGCCCAGAGAGATGATAGATGCCCCATCCCTGGAGACATTCAAGTTCAGGCTGGATGGGGCTCTGAGCAACCTGATCTAGTTGAAGATGTCCCTGCTCATTGCAGGGGGTTGGACTAGGTGAACTTTAAAGGTCCCTTCCAACCCAAACCATTCTATGATTTGCCCCATAGAGGCACAATCTTGCTGTGATGCCATTTGTTAGGACAACTTGTCCTCAACAAGGCTCTTGCAATTTGCCCCCAGGGATTTGCCCCTGTGGGCTGAGCTGGGGCTAAGCTAGGTTGCGGTGCTCTTTGGTGCCCCCTCAAGAAATGAGCAACCCGAAGAGCATGCTGGAAAGCTGGAAACCTGCAACATCTAGTTGCCGTGAGGATGCTCACGACTGATTTAATAGCGTGAGACTCAAAGTGAACTGGTTTATTTTAAGCTCGCTGAGACCAAGTTTGCCTGGCTAATGCATTCTGACTTTTAGATTGAAGACGTAAATATCTTGAGACTTTGGACAGATTCTTTGGAGGACACACGGCTTGGAAGAGGAAACCAGATTCAAAAATAATACCTGGAATTGTTTCAACAGTGCTATAACTGATCTTACCAGGACCAACGGAGCAGCCAAAGTATGGCCATCTGTTTCCGCTCCCCCCTGCCCTCCCAGCTGACTTCAAACCATCCCGCCAGCAGAAAACGCATTGAGCATCCCGCGGAGGAAGGACAATTCAATAAACCTAAAACCAAAAAGGAACACTTCATTTTATGAGAGGAAGCCGTAGTAACGTGACTCACTCAGTGGCTTTTGAGGCTCTCCCCCACCTTTCAGCACTGTCACTTAGAGGTTATTTTTGCGTTTGCCCTGTTACAACCACGCAGCTCTTGAGCCGTGTGCCGTTCCAGAGCATCAGGGTGGTTAAAGATATCTTTGGGCTTGCTGCCTGCTGAGCTGAGCGTGTTTACAGGTTGGGAAGTACAGGAGCCATCAGGGAACATGAACCTCCATTCCCTGATCTCTGGGACAAGCATATGGGAGACAGGCAGAGTTTTGGCTCTTCTCCCTGCTCTTGACCCGCCAGGTCCCCTGCCAGCGACATGCCTGGCCAGCCCTGTCCCTCCAGACGGGACACTGGGAGGGGGATTACGCTTGTCAGACTCAGTTGCTTCCCTCACTGCTGTGGGAAACCTGTCCCACCTCCCACCCTGGCCACCCTTTACTGGTCTGGGTAATGTTTTCTTACTGTGGTTTGGCCACAGAGTCCTTCCCTTGTGTAATCTGGCCACTGCTTAAGAAAGCCTCCAAAGAAAGCCTTGATAGGAGCATCACCCATAACCCTGAAGGTGAAGCTGGCCACTGCGGCCACACCGGGGACAGCTCAAGCAGGAGATACTCAGTGGAGATTCATCTTACACAAGCTCGACGGCTTTGGCAGCCCCGATGGCTGCCGCACACGAGAAAAGGAAGCCACACGGCAAGAGCACTCTTGCCAGGACGGCACCGCACGCGCACGCTCCTGCTCGGAGCTGGTCTGAGCAGCGAGGCGGGTTTATCGAGGAGGTTTGTGCTGCCGCCTCGAGCCAGTTCCCCACCTGAGCCCACCGAGACGCTGCACTGCTGCACCCTCCTTCAGACAAGAGGTGGAAAGGGACCTCTGGGATGGTCTTTTCAGGATCGTCCTGTTAAGCCATCTGTATGACCACACTGGCAGTAGGACCATACTGCAACACAATATGTTGCTTCAGCACAGGAAACATACTCAGAGCCCTCAGCGCTTCAGCTGATGGGGATTTTTCTTCCTTTTCCATCAGCCACCGCTGTAAAGCTGCATTAAGAGGCAGCTACATCCCCCAGCAGGAAGCTGTGTCTCATTAGCAGAGGTAAACAATTCCTCTGAACGTGACGAGTCAGGAGAGCATATTAAATATGTCAATATCTTAGGTTTTTTTAATCCCTACTCCGAAACAGCATGTCACAGCAGGAGAGGACCCCCCCAGCACGGCTCAGAGCCCCACCACACCCCAGCTGGCATCCCCCTTTGCTCAGGGCATCTCCCCCTCTTTGGGAGAGGAATGGGGAGCACCTGGGCAGGTGCGCTCACTCCCCGAGCAAGCCTGAGCGCTCCACTGATTTCCCTTGCCCAGCCGGCACAGCTGCAAACAAGTAAAAAATAATAAAAACTATTCAGCTATTTGCTTTTAAAACATTAACCAAAGCACCCATTTAGTAGCCTCCCTGCTCCAGGGATGGGCACCACACCGGAGCTCAGCAACTCCGGCTGGAGCCCTTCCTCCCAGCACGCACGGAGAGGGCAAAAGCCACACGTCGCTCAAGTTAAGGCTGGAACAGGAGGAGCAAATCCCAGCACGGCACTCGTGGCTTTACCGTCGGGCAGGTGCATGTCTGAGAGCAAGACAATGTTGAAAACAGTATGAGTTTTGCCCTGTTACATGAATTGGCTTCTGCTGCTTTCCCTGGCAGCCTTGTGCACACACACACACACCACCACATGCTTTATTTACAGGAGTCCCCTTTTCTCCCCAAGGCTGCCGCTGCATCCCCTGCAAAGGAGCCTGGTGCTCATGTACAGATCAGCCGCTCGCTGTTTTGTTTTATCCCCGCTGCTGGCGGAGCAGCCTTCTGCCTTATTTACAGCGTGCTACTCACACGCTGCTCAGAAGGCAGAATTATTTATGTCCTTCTGAGCTTTTCTAGGCTCCTCAGTGCTGCGGCCTCCACTCGTGCAAACAGTTGCTTGCATTCAGTGCGTGTCTCCGAGCTGCGAGGAGGCACCAAAGGCCCATTTTACAGACATGGAGTGGGGAAGCTCTCAGTAGCTCCCAAGACTTTTGGTTGCCCAGCTGGAGGTGGCAAAGCCCAGATTTTCCAAAGCACCTCGTGTTACACAGCAGTTTCCATGTTCAAACCGCAGCCCCACTTTGCACCCTAGAGCACCCACTCGTACAAGCCAGATCCCTTCCTCTGCTTTGCCCGGGCTATACACGGGGCACCCTAAAAGCAGGTCACAAGCACTTAGATGCCAATAGTTTCCCAGGTCAAAGCAAGCCCATGGTGCAGGATCAGTCCCCAGTGCCACAGACACAGGAGCACGCTTCCCCACGCTTGCAGCGGGGCTCTCCCAGCCCTGGGATGCAACCAGCCTGAGCAGACCCCAGCCTTGCACCTCGTTTGTTTGAGCCCCAGGTACCAGCACCAGCTCCCTGCGAGCCGGGGACCAGCAGCATCCTGCACCCCGGCACAGCCCCGGTGCTGCAGGAGGTCCCCAGGGCCGGGCAGGAGCACGCTGCTCCCTGCACGCAGCATCTTCCCACGGGCTCCCAACCACGCACAAAACATTCACAAACCAAACCGCAAAACCCGGCTCGGTCTTACCTTGCAAGTCCGCCGTGCTCGGGAGGACCAGACCTCACACCCCAGCAGGGTCCTCACCTCCAGCCATCAGCTCTGAGCAGATCCAGCTGCTTTATCACCTCCTCCTCTGCCAGGTGGCTCTGCCTCCCTTGACGAGGGTCCCACCGCAGCTGAGCCCACTGTTGTACCAATCCCTCTCCCTCCCCGATTCTCTGGGTTTTTGAGTCCGAGAGGGAAGTAAAGCGACAGCAAAGAAAGAGATGCTTCATTTGCAAAAAAGATTTGCGGTGTGTTGCAGTGTTTTTGCAGATGGTACCTGCTATAACACAGCCCCACGTCATCTCCAAGGCAGGTCTGACCCACACGCTCCCGGAGGCAGACGCTGCAGGGCAAGAGAGACCCCAGCTTGTAATGAGGGGCTTTCACACATGCATGCTTGAGCAATAAACGCATTGGCACGGCTAACCCTGGTCCCCCCCTCCAAAACTTCAACGTTTGGTGTGTGACCTTGACGATGCCCTTAGCGCAGTTCAGCACTCGTGGATGTGTGCCTATGTCCCTGCAAAGCATGCAAGCTTGGCCGTGCATTGTCACTTGTGGGCAAAATGGGATGGCTGGACCTTTTCTTCCATTGCCCAGACCTGCAGGCAACGAGTGACGTAGCAGCAGACATTGTCACCTGGATGGGATGAGCCACCCTCTCCACCGTGGTCCCTGTGGGCAGGTGAGGACCATTGCACCTCCTGCCTGCAAGGGGGAAGGCAGCGCTGGTTGGGAAGTACCTGTCCCCGCAGGCAGCCGGGCTGTCAGGCCCAGCTACCCGACTCAGTTTCTGCAAAGACAGATGTTGACTGATGTTCCCTTCTACTTGCCATGGGCTAAGGGCGCTTGGACAAGCAGCAAGTGGCTGGGGATGGAGTTTAGGCTGTGGGAGTCCCGGGTCCCTTCTGGGTGCTGTCGGGTGGGCACGGAGCCGCCTGCCCTGTTCCCTTCCCGATCCCTTGTCAGCTCAGCCTCTGGTTAGTTCGGGAAGGTTGAACTGAGGAGCGACCAGCAATCGTCATCACATCAGGTTGAGCGGGTGCATCCCGAGCATACCCGCTCTGCATGGCCCCGAGGCCAGGATGCTGTCCCGGGGACAGCAGAGACACCGGGAGCGCAAATCTCTGCTCTCTCTGCTACTGCCCAGTCCTGTCCCAGCTCGGAGCTGGGGAAACTGGGTTTCACTCCTCTAGCCGTGCTCAGAGGTGCTTGGGGGACGGTGTGTCCCCAGCCCGTTCGGCATCAGGAGCCATGAGAGGCATGGATGCGCTTTGGGATTTTAGCCATTCAGTTCTTGCAAGGGAGCAGGGGTGAACGCAGCTTTCCATAGGCTTGTAACTCAGCCAACCTTAAGTGAAGTTTCTCAGAGACCGTCTCAGGGAAAGCGCTTTCTATGACAATTGCCCCCGTGCCAAATTGAAAGGCCCTTTCCCAAAGGGCCTTTCAAAGGAAACAGCTCAGCCGTTCTTATAGCAAAGGCAAAGCCACATCTTTCTGTCTTAAATTCATGCTCAGAAACAGCGTCATCCAGAGCCAGACCCCCGGCATACTCCAGTTCAGCCCAGCAGTTAACATTTGACACAAGCAGCTAAAACCAGGGCCCGGTAACGGTGCAAGCTCGGCAGTGTGCCCGCGATGCCGACGCGATGCCCAGGCATTGCCTTCTTCTCTCGTGACCGTTGTTGTTGTTCCAGGAGAACCCGTACCTGTGCAGCGACGAGTGCGATGCCTCCAACCCGGACCTGGCCCACCCGCCGAAACTCATGTTCGACAGCGAGGACGAAGGGCTGGCCACGTACTGGCAGAGCGTGACGTGGCGCCGGTACCCGGAGCCGCTGCTGGCCAACATCACGCTGTCCTGGAACAAGAGCATCGAGCTGACAGATGACATCGTGATAACCTTCGAGTACGGCCGACCCACCATCATGATGCTGGAGAAGTCGCTGGACAACGGGAGGACTTGGCACCCGTACCAATATTACGCAGATGACTGCATGGAGGCCTTCAGCATGCCAGCACGGAGGGTCCGGGACCTCTCCACCACCAGTGCCAACAGGGTCCTCTGCACAGAGGAGTATTCCCGCTGGGCGGGCTCCAAAAAAGAGAAGACCGTCCGGTTCGAGGTGAGGGACCGCTTTGCCATCTTTGCTGGCCCTGACCTCAAGAACATGGACAACTTGTACACCCGGCTGGAGAGCGCCAAAGGGCTCAAGGACTTCTTTACCGTGACCGACCTGCGGATGAGACTGCTGAGACCGGCCCTGGGGGGCACCTACGTGCAGAGGGAGAACTTGTACAAGTACTTCTATGCCGTCTCCAACATTGAAGTCACCGGCAGGTAACGGCTGCTGTATTTCTTTGGGCATCTCTTCTCGGAGGGATGAGAAGAGGGTTACTGCTAGAAAACTAAGCCATCAGCGTTTCTGTCGACCGATAAGATTATCAGTGTTTTTCCCTTTCTCCCCAGGTAGGGCAGCATCGGTAATAAAACAGATGTGTCCTTGCAGGGAACGGCTGGGGCACCTCCAAGGCTGTGTCTGAGAGAAGGGCTGTGTCCTCCCGGAGCTGGCACGGGGGGGAACTGGGACACGGCTTGGATGGACAGTCGGGGCCTGAGTTCCCTCTCAGATACCCTGTCCCCAGCTGTGCAAACACGGCCAGCCTCTGCCCAAAAATCTCAGGGGCAATGCTAGTGGGTCTGCGGGGTGGGGGTGAGGAATGAAGCTCACCCCACTAAACTCTGGCTTACCACCAGTACAAGCAGGATGGGTCATCCCAAGTCAGTCCTGCACCCCTGGAGCAGTCCCGGCTCCAGCGGACAAAGTTTGGGGTGAGGGTATATTCCCCTGACAGATCTGGGGCAGGTGAAGGCAGGAAGGGGTTTGTTTCTCCTGGGTTTTGTTTTTCGTTTCTTTGTACGATGCCATATGTTACGTTATGACATCAACCGAAAAAGCAAAGTAAGGTGGAAAAATGCCGAGATGGCTAATTTCCCATCCAGCTCGTGGATTCAGCTTGTGCGAGACTTACAGGCGAGAGGGGAAAAATCTCCCCATCACCCACCCCGTGCTAACAAGAATCACCACAGCGACAGAGGAGCCGTTTGTACCGGTTCCAAACTCTTTGCCTCTGAGACTTGCAAGCAAAAATGTTTTGCAGGTGCCACCGATGCTGGGTTTGAACGGGCTCCAAGGGGAAGGAAGCTGCAGCGAGGGATGGGAGAGCCCTTTCCTCCCGCGGGGGCAGGCAGGAGGCAGCAGTGATGGCAGCAGCAGGCGGAGGGGCTGGGTCTCTCACGGCACGGTCGCCTGTCTGGGACGAGCAGCTGTGGCTTTTGGCAGGGCCGGCAGCGTGTCGGTGTGCCCGCCGTCAGGATTGCTCGGGGAGAAGCCCTGGGGAGCTCAGGCACGCGGGCAGAGGTGCGGGAGAGAACCTCCGCACGCGTCTGCGAGCGCCCAGGCTTCGGTGCGATGTGCTTCTGTATAAATATGTGCAGAGAGATATTTTACACCTGCCCACAAGAAGTATTGCCAGGTGTAGTAAATATCCACGGTCCTCGAACAGCTCAGGATGGGGCAAAATACCAAAGGAAAGAGGGTGGAAGGGAGGGAAAACAGGCAAAGACGAGAGAGAAGGCCAGCGCGTTGCCTTCCCCTCCACCCCGAGCGCAGCCAGTCCTGCCCCCTGCTCCGTCTGCCGTGACCCTGCTCCTCCCGGGCGGCAAAGCTTCCCGCAGGGATGCTTGATGTTACTGACAACAGCAGCAAAGCCACGGGGATCAATTCCCAGCCAAAGCCCACGCTGACCAGGGTGGCTGGCCGGAATGGATGGAGCTGGTGTATCAATTTATGTGGGCTGGTTAGACTCTGTAACAGGGATGCAGAGTTTTCAGCTCAGAAAGTGGTAAATTAGGATTAAATGTTTGATTTCAATGCTTGCGCAATGACCTTTGGCTTCCAAGCATGGAGATAACTCTGCAGATATCCAAGGACTTGTTACTTGCACCTACAGCAGCTTCGGGATACTTGATGCTTTAAGATAACATGTTAAAATACTCTTGGTGTCCCATGAACACCTTCCTCCTCAGAGCCCTTTACCTTTCTGCCTGCCTTAGGCAGGATATATTGCTTCAGTACTTTTGACTTCAGGCTATGCTGGTGGGATTCTCCACAAACCAGCACCTTGCTGGCTGTGAGCTGCCTTCGTCCCCCCACCCCTATTCCCCCACCAGATTTTGAACTCACTCGCCAAATTTAATAGTAGCAGAGAGTGTTTCAAGAGATAAAATCTCTACAAACTTTGTGAAAAGAGGCAACTAGGGCAGGGGAGGAAGACCGTGTTGAGAGGGGGGGGCACAACCTCTATGAGACATCCGAGATTCCACACCCGCCTGCACCCTGAGGACAGCGCTGGAGAGGGACGGTTGGGCTGCGAACGCCCAGTGGAAGCTGCAATGCTGGTGGTTTTTTTTGGTTTTTTTTGTCTGAGGCCAGAATGAGATGGGTTGGGGTTTGTTGGCTAATTCCTTGGTGGCCTCCCCCTCAGAGCTGGTGCGCTGCCCACGGCTGCTGCAGAGCAGCGGGCTCCTGCTCGCCTCCGCTTCCCTCTTGGCTTTGCTCACCGCGAGCTGCCTGACAGTGACTCTTCCCATGCAGCAGGGCCTCTGGGAGGAGAGGGCTTTTCCTTGGCTGGGGACAAAGAAAACTCTGAAATCTGCTTTTTCTGGCCCAAACTCCCAAGTCCTGAGCTACAGCAAGACCCAGCTTTGCACTGCTCCGGCTCTCCCGCCTTGCTGGGCCGGTCCCAGGAGAGGGGACACTCATCCCGGATGGGGAAAAAGTCGATGCCTGTCCTGCGCTGACTCTTCCAGCTCTGATGGGCATAGGGCAGGGAAGGATGACCGGCTGAGGAGCTGTGGATAAGTGGTGTATCAGGTGGAGAAGCTTCATGTGAATTAACTCTGCTCCTGTGATTATTCCGGTCCCAGCAAGCAGGTTTTTTTGCTGGAAAGCAATCTAATTCCAGCTGTAAGCAAAGCCAGTTACAGTGCAGGGACTAAAACCAAATTAAATCTTGTGTATGGCTCAACAAGGGGTGGGTTATTGAGAGGAAGAGAGGAGAAATCGATGTGAGCCTGACAGGAGTGCTGCGCGGGGAAGGGGGGAGGCAGGGCCGGCAGGGCTGGGGATGGACGCACACTGCCTTTTCCAGGACGTGGGAACGACCATGTTCGAGGAACAGGAGGAAAGTGCCTAGATAAAATGGAGTTGTTGTTAGGGATCCACTGCAGGGGTCGTGGAAACAAGAGGGAAGATGATTATGAAGAAATGAGGGCTCAAAGGCAAAAAGCAGCCAGAAAAATTCCATCTGGAGGGCAGAGGTGTGAGCATCCCCCAGGAGGTTGGAGGAGCGGTGCTCAGCTGTGGTGTGTGGCATTGGAGGAGCAGTGCGTGCCATCAGAGCGCGTGGCATCGTCACCTGTGCCCCTGTACGGCACCAGGATTTTGGCAGGCAGCTGGCAGCGCCCGCAGGGCGATGAGACACATGGCAGCACGTTTCCAGTTGATGTTCACGATCAAGGGAAAAGCAAAACGCTTTGCCCTCAGAGCAGACCACGAGCCTGGGTGGTTTCTCATGCCACAGCCTTAGCTGGTGGGTTCAGAGAGGTTTCTCTGATCCCCTCGGTCTATGGGCTCCTGGGCCCCCATCTTTCACCCCTCTGCTTCCCACCAAGGAAGACCCCTCACCGCGATCTCCCAGAGCTTTTGGGAAAAGCAGAAAGAGACAGAGCAAAGGACGTGGGGAGAAGGGGAAGGGGTTTGCTGCCTTCTCTCCTCCTGCAGACCAGATGGACCAGGGCGGTTCAAGAGTTTGCCAGGATCTCCAGAGGGTCTGGTGAATCCTGAGGGTCACTGCACCCTTCCTGGCTGTTGGTGCCATGGGCTGATGCTTCAGGGCCTCCTCTTCCCGCTCCGTCTGCATCTCCTCCTCCCGCAGCCTCAGCCAGGTCCATTTCTCTGTTCATGGCTGACAGTTTATTTTTACTCTCTTTCTTCTTGGTATCTTTTTCTTTTCTTTTTTTTTTTTTTCTTCTTCCATCCTGTCCCCATTGATCTGCAGAGTAACTGGAGATGCAGAGTCAAGACAGGAATAGACGCGAGCAAGCCCTTGGCCTGTGTGCTTGTGTGTGTGCCAGGCAGGGTGGGGAAGGGAAGCGGAAAGACTTTTCCCCACAGATCTCTTTTCACTGCTTAGTTTTCTCCTCGGTGCAGCAATGAGCCTGGTCATCTTCTCAGGAATGGGTGAATGAGCTTTCCCTGGCTGCCAGGACTGACGGCCGGTGTGATGAAAGCCGCCGGTTCTCTTTCCATTACTCGCCGTGTCTCTTTGGAGTAATTTTTTTCCCCTTCATAACGTCAGTCACCGCAGTGCTCAGCAGGGCACGCTCCATCACGGAGACATTAATAAGCCATAATTGAAGTTAATGTGCCATGGCCAGGACATGTGGATCCAGTTAGGAGAAATCAGATTGAGCAGAAGTGAATCAATTCTAGGCTGATTATTAAGATTTCTCTCCTTCGTGCTCCCCTGCCCCTCTGCATGCTCTGTCTGTCTGTCTGTCTGTCCATCCTGCCCATGGTGAGCAGTCCCCGGAGGAAGGCAGGAGGAGGGAGCGTTACTCATCACCGAGCAGTTCCATGTAACAGTGCCTCATCTCAGGCTTGGCTCAGGCCAAAGAGGCACCAAGAAGAAGATGAGGTTTCCAGTTTTGTAACAGCATTTCCCTCTCTCTCTTCACCAATTGCTTTTCTGAGGCTTTCTTTGGCTTCTCTTTTGCTTACACAAAAGAATTGAAGGGAAAGGCCCTCTGTGCTCCCTTGCTTTGATCCCTTCCTTCCCCTTGTGCGGTTCTCGGTGCCGTACGCAGATGCTCTCCGGAAGGCTTTGCTCTCCACGTGCCTTGGAGCAGTGAGTTTGTGCTAGCAGAGCAGAACGAATTTGCCCAGATCGTTATCCTGGTGCCAACAGCCAGGTTCAGGCACTCCAGACCTGGAGGATCAAGGCCATTCCCCAAAGCACTTCCTCCAATAAATCAAGCTGGTTAATTGGCAGTGAATTTTTCCGCATTCTTGGTGAGTCTTGAGATGCGGTGATGCTCGATGCTCCAGCTGTAGAGGTTTGCGATCCTGACTTCTCTGACAAAGCTGTGTCTAGAAGGGAGGAAAGAAGAATTTTTGGTCCGTGGAGCCTCTTGTTGAGGGTTTTAGATTTTGTGTAACAACCGGTGCCCCCGTTGAGCGCCTTTCCCTGAGGAGCAGGATGGGACCTGCCAGCTGCATCACCGCTGCTTTGCAGACGGGGGACAGGCAGGGACCTGGGGTAAATGATCTGTGAGAGCATGGGCTTCCCCAGCCAAGCTTGCCCAGCCCCGGTGCCAGAGCATCACCCCCAAAATAGCCATGGGCTCACCCAAACATCCCCCAAGAACTAGCCCAATGCCCCTGCAGCCCATGGCCAGCCTCCGCCTGCGCTCAGCAGCTTTGGGAAGACCACGAAAACCAGGGCAAGCACCGCCTGCGCCTGTCTCCGCTCCTTCCCCCGCAGCTCCTGGCAGCCAGACTTCGGGTCCCAGGAGGTAACAGCATCCTCGTGTCAAGGACGGCCAAGTCTGCGCCAACGGTGCGCCGCATTCCTCGGCCCGTCCTCGCCTCCGTGCTGGGCAGCCCCCGAGAGCTGGATGGCTGAATTTCCCTGGCATTCCTCCAGGCTGGAATTAGCTTGAGTTCAAGCAAAATCTTGCTCTTGGTCATATAGTTAAATTAAGTTAATGTGCAGCAACTGTTTGCTTGACTTTCCTTGAGTCTCTTAAAGGGTTTTACTCCCACTGCAGCAAGATGGAGGGGAAACTTGCTGAGCGGGAGGGAGGGAGTTAGCAAGAAACCTGGAGAGCTCCTCCTTCCCCCAGACACTCGTGACACTTTGTCAATAGCCGGAGACAGATGCCCAAGGTCCTATTACCTGCTCCTGGCTTTGGTTTGTGAAGGTTTTTATTTCCCCTCCGATTTTGTTGCCGAGTTGCGTCCGGCCCTGAGCAGATAATAGAATTTCATCGATAGACTGAGAAGGTGATGTATGTTAAAGCACTTAATATAAAGAGACTTCTACGGGAGACCAAATTCAATTTGGCCAATGAACTCAATTGCAGGCATTATTGCATTCCAGGAGAAAGACCAAGAGCATTTATACACATTACTCTGCAAATATTTATGTTCACGTATCTGTGTGATGTCCTCTTCACCCTTCCTCCCTTCTGTTGCCCGACCCCCTAATGGGGAGGTTTGGTTTCGTGTTTGCTTTTTAAGACAGCTTTGAATGTAAATAATGTTCCACCAGTCAGCAGGATCTTGACAGCTGGTGAGTGTCAACTTATTTAAAATAAATAGCCTCTCGAATGGGAACAGCCAGCTAGCGTGCTCTCCACTTTGGCATCTTTTAAATTGTCTCCTCTTTGTAACCCAAACCTCAAATCATTTCGAAGGGCAGCGAGGAGGGTTCCTCCCCGCCGGGAGGACTCATCCGTCCCTACCACACAACCAAAAGTGAAAACCCGCAAGGAAAAAAAAATACTCACAACATGTCCCTCTGACCTAACCCAGGGGTTTTTTTCAGTTTTTTGGCTCTGCAGAAAGCAGTGAAATCCAGAAGCCTCTCCCCCTGGTTCGAGCGGAAAGAAACAACACGTTAAAATGGCTTTTCCTCCCCCGTCAGCCCCTGGACCGCAGGCTCAGTTACGCTCCTAGCACTGCTCCGGGGATGAATGAGCTGCAGTCACCTTCTGCAGCCCTTTTCAGCCCTGCTCCGGTCACTGGCAATAGCAAACCTCTGCCAGAGTGATCTCCCAGCAAGGCAAATCCTAATACAACTGCTCTCTACAAAGGGACGGTGCTTCTTCTGTGGCCCAGCCATTAGAAGCTATTTTTACCTGCTTCTGCATGCACAGATGGGCCAGAAAGAATCCAAGCTCAGCACCCGTTATGCTTTGCCCGAAAGATTTGCTCCCTGCTTTTGCTGAGCTGCCAAAACAGTTGCAAAGGAGCAGGTAAAAAGTGGGTAAGTCATGGCCAGGCAGCTGCCGGAGCGTGCTGCGAGCAACGGCTGGGGATGACAATAGAGAGATGGAGAAGAGTTATTCATGTTTCCCCGAGAGCCGAGATCAGTTGAAACATCATTTTCCTCAGGGACGGAGAGGAAAGAGCTCCCTTCAAACACATCGTCCCATGAGACTCATTAAAGCCTCATCAATTACAGTGAGAGCAAACAATTCAGGGGAAAGCTATCATAAGCCTTCCTTTGGATGGCAGTCATTAGCAGCTCTCCGCTGCGCGCCGCCTCTCCCCAACGCCAGCTCGGGTGAGTGGAAAGGGAGCAGGGGAGGGTACCACTGCCAAGCCGACGGTGAGGGAAAGCAGGAGCCAGCGGGAGGGGAGGAGGTCTCCCCCGCATCCCTGGGGCCACGCGGCCGTGCTGTAGCATCCTCGTGGCGAGCACGGGGTGGAGATGAGAGCACAGGCTGGACTGGAAGGAGACTTGGAAGGGAGGTGGTGGGCCACCGTAGCGGACTTTTGGTGCCCCATGTCCTCGCCCAGGCTTTTTTTAAGGAGCTCGGGGCAAGGCAGGATTGGGCCATGGTGGGAGCTGGGCGAGAGGTGCACGGGGATGGAGCAGCTCTCTCGGTCTCCACCCAGCAAGGGGTTCCTCGAGCCCTACCCAGCACAGCAGCGGGGTCATGGCATCAGGCCTGAGTGGGGGGTGCCAGCACCCCACGGCTGGCTGAGCCCCGTGGAGCGGGAGGAAGAGATGCTCCTTGCCTTTCTCTGCCTTACTTCCCTGCTCTGCAAGCCAGGTTACGGACAGAAAAGAGGTTGTAAAACACATAAGAATTCTTGGAAGGAAAGCAAAGGGCTGGGGTGACTTTTTAAAATTATTTCAGAAGTCGTTCGTAATGAAAGCTCAGGGACAGGGGCTGCTTTCCCACTCCCAGCATGGCTCTGCAGGTTTGCGGCACTCACCTCTGCCTTCACCCCCTTCCTAAGCCTGTGCACGGGCATCTCCTTCCCTCGCACGCGGGTTTGGCACCGGCCGCCTCTCCAACCGCTCGCTGCTGTGACCTCCAGGATGCTGACTTGGAGAAATGCAGGGGTGGCAAACTGTTCTTTATGGCTGAAAAAAAAAAAAAAGAAGAAGAAAAAGAAAAAAAAGGACACTTTCCTGTAAACTTTCCTTGGCGCTCCAAGCTCCGTGATGTTCCCTGGTGGAGGCATTGGCAGCATCAGACCACACTGCAGCACTCTGAGGGAAGGCAGCAGCTGAACGACCCGCACTAAAATAAATTCATAAATACCCCGTCCACGCAAACGGTAACGTCTTGGGCCACACGTTGCCCCAGCCACTTTTGCCGGGAACGGTGTGAGCCAATTTCTGTTTAATGCAAAATGCAGTTGTGTGCACCTACAAACAGCCCGGCGCAGGACTTGGGTGTCCCCGGGCCATGGAGGGTGCCTATGGGTGCTGTAGCTCTTGCTGGGTTGTGCACTGGGGCTGCTCTCCTCCAGGCTGTGCCCCACCACGGCTGCGTCCTACGTGGGCTCTGAACGCTCACCGAGAAACGGCACTGTCGCCGCCAGCCTTGACCCATGAGCTCGAGAGGAGAAACCCCTCCAGCTCTTCAGATCTCCTCCGGAGCCAAAGAGACCATATTGCAACCGGCGCTTTGCTGGAGCGGCCCCGGGACTGGAGCGGGGCCATCGCCGCCTTCTGCAGGACACAGCGCAGGTGTCCGCCCCGCTGCTGCTATTTAAGCCTCATTGCTAAGTAGATCCTAACCTTTCCCTTCATCCTCTCTTTCCTGCGGTGGCTGGCCGCCCGAGGAAGACGAGCAGAGGCAAGCAGGACTAGCAGCTCCCACCCAGGGGACTGGGCTAATGTCATTTACTCCAGTCTCCACCAGCTGGATCTTGGCTGGGGAAAGACGTCGTGCGCAGACCGTCGGCGAGCGCGCGTCCTTGGGCTGCAGGCCCAGAGAAGGAGGCAGAGAAGCCTGAAGAAGGGGTTAAAGCCGAGCCGCTGAGCCCGAGCAGCAGCGAGGCCCGGATGCAGAAACCTTTGCACAAAATGGGGTTGGCAGTCGGGGCCGGCTGAAGGCGCTCGGCTGTTCACTATTAAATAATGCAGCCTGATTGATTGGGCTGAAAAGTGCTGTGTTGCGGGGTCAGCTCGCTGGGGTTATAGTTCTCTGCTTAGATTGATGATCCTCAAAGGTCGAATTCAGAAAGCAATTCCCCGGTAAAATTGATCCTTTCCATAACAAAACTTTTGCACAGTGGTGAAGGGCAGAGCAGCGAGAAATCTAAGTGACCCGGGCGCAGGCAGGCAGGGTGACCAGCTGCCTCTGCTTTCTCTTTAATTTTCCTTGTTTACACCGATTAGGAAGTGAGGGTCTTCTCTGGGAAGAGCAGTGCCCCATCACCCTTACGTGCAGTGGCTGGGGGATGTCCACGAGCACCCATCCTGCCAGGGGAGCGCGGGTGCTTTTGCAGGGACAGGAGGCAGCTGGGGGCCGTCCCGGGAGCTGGTGCTCAGCTCCCAGCCCTCCTCAGCAGCAAGCGAGCGGCGTGTACATACGAGCAGGCACGTCTGACTGCCTCCTGCACGCATCCGTGCCTCCCTTTCCCGGTAGCGAGACGGCTGGCTCCCGCTGCTTGGTGGAGGTTTTGTAGCTGGAGCCAAATAAATGGCAAGCGGGTTTTACCCCCCTGCATGGCAGCAGCCCGGAGCTGGCAGAAGCACCCTGAAATGGCTTCTTGGTCCTCGGTGGGGGATGCCAGGAGCGAGGATGTGCTGCGGGTGGAGGGGGGGGGGTGATGGAGGCTGCCCCAGGCCACCGCGGGGGACCGGGTGGTGGTCACCCCGGGGCTGACGTCCCCACTGCGAGACTGGCAGGGTCAAGGACAGGAGCCAAGCGCTACGCTCCACGTCATCCCAGACTTCAGAGAAAACAAGGGGGATGCCAGGCCCTGCCTTCCTTGTACCCCCTCCCCTGGGGCTCTTAACCCCCCCAGCTCAGCTGGATTTTAAGGCTGTGCCCTGGAGCTGGCTCCCATCCCCTTGCTCCCACCAGAGGTAGGAGGGAGGAGAGCTGCAGCTCCAGAAGCTGTTGCTCTGATTCAGGCTGGGCTCAGAGCGGCAGCGGTGAGGCTTTGACCTGCTTTAACCCGCTATCTCGCCTGCTTTGCTCCCGTCTGCTCATTTTGAAGCGAGAGAAGGAGGCCGTGCCGGGTGAACGCTGAATAATTCAGAGTCAGGCTCCGCAGCACCCCGGGGCTGGGCATCGCCTCTGCCAAAGGGCTGGGACGGCTCAGCCAAAATCCTTCCTCACCAGAGGCAGAGGGGACACGGAGCAGCTGAAATACAGCATCCCTCGTGTGTAGGTACCGGCCAAAGCCGCTTCCTTCCCCCGGGCGCTCGGATTCACGGCTTGCTCCCAGAGCACCGATGCTCAGAGGCTGTTAGTGCTTTCAGCCGTGACGCGGCATCTCCAGCTCTCGCTAGCACACAGATTCAAGTGGAGCATGCTGAGTGCGTCTGCCTCTGCTCCATGGACCACATTTTCTTCTTTCCTCCCTTTTAGATACTGCAATACTCCCTCCCCTGCTTGGTCAGAGACAGGGCAGGGTTGTAAGATGGGGAAAGAGACTGTTCATCCAGCTTACGCTTAGCCTCTGAGCGGTGTTTGCTAGAATTAAGGACAGGGAGGGGAGGGGGAGGAAAAAAAAAAAAAATCATACATGAGGTCAGCTTATCCAGGCACGCATGAGGAGGAGCACAGCGAAGGCGGCCTCAGCGGGTCAGGCAGGCAGCTGGGGAACATATTTGGGAGCTCCAAGGGAAAAGCACCAGGAGCTGGCAGCCATGTGCGGCACCAGCAGCTGGGAAGGATCCGGCTCACGGCTCCCAGCCTAATCCAGGTTGTTTATCCCAGTGCAGACAGAGCACAAGAAGCAGCAGGCCGTGTTTCCTCTATCGTCTCTGCAAGCGGTTCGTTTTCCTCAGCTCTGCATTTCTTGTGCAATTAGCCCTGTAAAATGAAGCGCTGCCCCGTCAGGCTTCTCTACCCCGTTCACATAAGGCACAGCATTACTGTTTTCTAATGGTTCTGCTTCTGAGAGTGTAAATTATTGCACAAAGCGGTGAAAAGGCTGTGCTAGGGATCCACTGACTGGAATGAAATGAGAGGTTTTGGTCCCCAAAGTCTCTGTCTGATGGCCTGAGCTCAGGCCCGGGAGTCACCAGAGCCACGTGTGAGTTATGGGCTCAGCCTCTGTGCTCTGCACAAGTCACCTCCGGAGTCTGAGCAACAGGAATTATTGTGCACAGAGATAATTATTCCCTGCATACTGCACTACAGCTCATTAAAAGTTTGTTAATGTTTGCAAATTGCTGAATAGTGTTTTTCGTTGTTGCCTTCTCTGATGAGGCGGGGACTAAAAGGCGGATTCTGATGGTGACTTGTTCTCTGTGTTATTTTGGTCACAGCAAGCCGGGGCTGCGCTGCGCGTGGGGAAAAGGGTTTGTGTTGTGCAGCTTCACACCACGGGAGAAAACGCTCTTGACTTTAGCATGCTGCACAGGGGTCAAGGGGCCAAGTCCCACCAGTGTTAGTTATGCTTCTCCATCTAAAGCTTGAGACTGTCCTCTCTGCCTCCAAGTAAATGCCTACCTCTGAGCTAATCGCTCAGGTTTCTGAAAAAAATGTGTGTGACTCCTTACTGGAGTCTCAGCTGGAGATGTTGACTTACCATTAAATGGTCTGTGCTACCACAGTCAGATGGTGGGAGTGAAGCATCTCTCATTTTGGAATAGGGACTGCAGATCCACCTTGGGCGAGAAAGTGGACAGCGTAACCCCAGCACCAGATACCCAGGGCAAACAGCTGAGTTCAGTGAAAAAGTCCTGCAGAAGGAACAGAAAAGGGGTAACCAGCCCAGCTTCACCGCTACATTTTCACGCACACAGACGGCACTACGCCAGGGGCACGGAGGAGTAGCAGTAATACCTGACGGCTCTTCTCCGGTCTTCCTCTTCCAGGTGTAAATGCAACCTCCACGCTAACCTGTGCACCTTCAAAGAGGGCAGCCTTCAGTGCGAGTGCGAGCACAACACCACGGGGCAGGACTGCGGCAAGTGCAAGAAGAACTTTCGCTCCAGGTCTTGGCGAGCAGGATCCTACCTGCCTCTCCCCAACGGGTCCCCCAATGCATGTAAGTAACCCGCAGCGAGCCAGCCCTGGCCGTGCTCCCACCTTGGGCTGCACAACGCCCACAGATGGGAGCGGATTCTCATCTTGTCCTTCTCCGTCTCAAATCAGTGCAGGATGCTCAGCTTTCGAAAGGGAAGCGGGTATTTACCCGTGTCTTGGTACACAGAGAAATGAGAACAGATCTGGGTGGATGCAGAGGTGATTTGTTGGCTACTGGTAGATGAGTGATGAGTCCAAATGATGGTCAAGAATAGGAAGGATGACCTTGGGCCAAGATATAAGTCCGTGGCTTTGTGGCAATGCAAATTACTATCCTTTGAAGATGAAATTATTTAGCCACAGTAGAGCACTGGCTTTCAAGTAGTCCATGGGCTCAGCACTGGCCCTGCTCAGCTGCAGGAGCGCAGGTTGCTTTCTGGATTGCTTTCTGGATCCCGTTCTGTGTATGTCAGCATTTCAGGCAGGCGCCGTGAGCTGCGGTCCCTCTGCGCAGCTCCAGTCTCGTCCAATTGCCTGCTGGAGCGAGGCACTGACAGAAGCAAAGGTGTGCAGAGGAGATGAAGTATGCATACCCACCATCGTTCGGGCAGGGGAATTGGGGCAGGAAACATCACAGATGGGCCAGTTTCTCTTAGGTTTCTGTCCAGTCCACATTAGCAGACTTGTTTAAATGTCATGGAGCCACAGTAGCCACTCCAGCCTTTCAAGCAGCAGCTTTGAGCATTACCAAAGAGAATCTTTTCCTTCCCTCCCCCCAAATTTTTTGAAAGATTTATGTGTTTTAAGATGATCAAAGCTGAAATTCAGGCTCCGAAGGCCGTGACGGGAATGTTTTGTGTGTGCCAGGGCTGGTAGACGAGCAGGTTCTTTGAAAGGGAACGAGCTTGTCAGCTCCCACCAAGCGGCTGCATTGCTTCAAAGGAGCCTGGGAGAGTTTCTGGTGTTGACAGGCACAGACATGCTGTTCTCTCTCTTTCCCTCCCCTCCGTTCCTTGTGTCTCTTCCTATTTCTCTTTCTCCTCTGCCCTTTCTTCTCCCATTCATCTCTCTTTCCATCTGTCACTCAGTCTTCTTCCTCCCTCCGACCCCGACTTTCTCTCTGTTGCTTCCTCCTTCCCCCATCGACATCCTCTTCCTCTGCAACAGAGGCAGTTCTCTGAAGTCCTCTCCTCTTGGTAGGACGGCTTTGCATGTTCACGCAAAGCTGAGACTTTCCATGGCTCATCCGCTTGGTACAGTAGAGAGGAGCATGGCCACTAGTCTCCTGGGTGCTAAAAGCCAGAAGCTGGTCCTCGGATGGCCTTCGAGTGGCAGGTTTGAAGCCGGTGGCTTTGCAGCGTCCTGTTGAGCGAGTGCTGCAGCGGGAAGGGTGTTCAACCCTTCTCGGGCACGGAGAACTGCCCTAGGTCCAACAAGCTGGTTCAGACCGTACAGTTTGTACTTAGCAGAGCGAACCTCAGCAGATGTGCTTGTCCTTTGCTGGGCTTTAATGGTAGGTCAGGGAAACGGTTAAGAGAAATACCCATCAGCAAGGACCAAGCTGGTTTTTCTTTCCCAGGTGAAAAGCTGGAGATGCCACGACCCCAGACAGCACTGTCTGGTTGTCCCTGTGGTTTGAGTAAAGCAGTTTTTAAGATGTTGCAGCAAACTGATACACCTATGAGCAAGACCCCGGCTAATTAATTGCTATTCGATCCCATGTCATGTATCTGTTTGATCTTCTGCTGGTATCAGAGCCGATGGCGTCCTGCTTCCAGTGACCAGGCTTCTTCTTGTTTTTTCCAGGTGCAGCTGCAGGCTCAGCCTTTGGCAGTAAGTAAAAACATAAATGAAATGCTGGCATTTAACACCTCAGTGCATGGTCCTTGTGTATGTCACTAGGAAAAAAAAATATGGTTATTTTCTGTCCATTATCATTTTCCAGGCAATAAGTCTTCCCTAATTGTGCCTCATTTTCTGTCCTGTCAAAGAGTCTTATATTTTCTTCCTTTGACTTCAGTAGCCTCATTTTGCCTCTTCCTCTGGCATGGTTTCCCCCCCGTGAGGTTCGTTAGTATGGCAGCCGGAAAGGAAATAAAAAAAGACTATTCAAAACCACCAGTGCTCGCTGTGAACCTCCCCCCCCCCCCCCAGTATTGCAGACTTCTGCTCTGAGAAGGAGCTGGGTTTGAATTATTTGGCATAGCATCCAATCTGGGTCACCTTGGGCTATTGATGAAAAAACATGTAGAGAGTGTGTGTACATCTGTATGTACATGTGTATGTATATAAACATGTGTCTATGAAGTATCGGCAGCAAAGACGGTAGAGCTCAGCTGGGATTTCTATTGAAAGACTGATGGTATGATAGGACTCCTCATTTAACAAACCTGGAGGTAGTTTGATATCAAAGAGCCTTGAGTTTTGGGTAAGCAGAAGCCTGGGTTTGAATTTTATGGCTCAGAATTACCCTCCAGAAGAAACAAATCAGAGAGGTGAATGAATAATGAATTCTTTGGTTTGCAGGCAAGTGGAAAGAATTGGAGGAGAAATAGTTTCAGAGAAATGCAAATGCAATTAAGAAAAATGCACCTAATTGAAAAGTGGAGGATGGTTTTTCTGGGTAAATGAACCATATTTAGATTTCAAGCAGTTAAGTTTAAATGGTTAAAAATTTCAAATAAAAATTAAAAGTCTCCCTTAAGTAATTTAGGATTTAAAAAAATTAAATGCTTTAACAGTCTAAAATATTCTTTGCTTTTCTGGTCAAAACCATTTTGATAACTCTTTTTTTCCCCCTTAACAGAGCTTGGCATCCTCAGTGCTACCTTTGTTTCACTGGAAAATGTTTTCCATCAAAATTTTCTGCTAGGGAGAAGCTGGGGGGATGCTGGGAGCGATATGCAGGAGGTGGACAGGAGGGATTTGTGTCCAAGGCCAGTTAAGGGGAGATTATTTAGCCTGCATAGGAGACTAGAAGTGACCTAAATTAAGTATTTAAACTAGCTCAGGGCTATTATGAAATTAAGCATGATAATCTGCATGAAGCAGTGGGACAAACAAGGACAGGAGGGCAGCAGGTGGAAGTTAAGCAGGAATTTGTGTTCCGAGTGTTATTTTAGTTCGGGCTGTTGTGACAAGCGCGGCGGGGTGGGCACCGCACCCGGGATCGCTCCTGCGCAGCTCTGCGGGGGCTTGCTGACGTTAAGCCATCAATTAATTTGCCCTGCTGGACGAAGGGTGCCGGTGGAAATTAATACATGCCAATGGTAGAGGTTGGTTTTGATGGTGCCAGGTAGTTTGCCGCCTGTGGGGTGGCAAAAGGGACTGATGCTGTTTATGGAGCCGGGGTAGGCAGGGCTCTGCCAGCTGGCAAGTAGATGCCAGGCAGTGGAAGCCCACCTCCCATCAGGGTGGGCTGGGGGCTCCTCCGCACCTCCCGCCCGCTCTTCACCCCATCTCTGCCCAGGTGGGCTTTCATTTCCCCTTTTCGGCTTAATTGGCAATTAGTTTATGATAGAGCCGTAAGTATTTAAGCCAATATCTGCACCAACAGAGTAAGCTGATACAGCCACAGCCTCCGGCCCCTGCACGCACACACGCGCTCCCTGCATCCAGCGTCATCAGGCTGCCATCAGCTTAATCCTCTCGGTGCCCCAGTTGTAACCGCGCTGAGAAATCGGTCACCAGTTCAGCCCCGGCAGCGGCAGCCTCACGGACGTACAGGCTGGCAAGGAAACCCTCTGTTCCCCCCTCCCCAGTAAGTGCCTCCCACCTCTTCTCTTTGCTTGCTAGCATATGAGCGACCGCAGCGGGTTACCACCGCCAAAACCACCACCGCAAAAACGACCACCACAACAACGCCCACCGCCACCACCACCACCTCAACCACCACCACCACCACCATAGCCGCCACCACCACCACCACCACCACCACCACCACCACCCCCCTACCTGCCACCACGACCCAGCCAGGTGGGTGCCATGGTCCCTGCCTCGCTCAGAGGGCCAGGACTCTGCCGCTGGGCTCCTCTTTTCGGCTGCTTCCCATCCCGGCTCCTCCAGTAGTGGTGGGGAACGCATGGGGCTGCCATGTTGGTGGCCCTGGTTATCTGCTCTGTAGGATGACAAAGGGACATGGATAAAAATCACCCTGACCCGGTTCACATCCCCCAGCCTCTGGGCGGTCCTGGTTTGCTGTTCTCTCAATTCAGCCCAAGGGCACTTTGACATGCGTAACACGGGCTAGGACCAAGCGTTATGGTCCCTGTAAGCAGGGAGCCAGGCACAACAGGTCCACCTCAAAGCCACGAGACAACCATGCCATGGGTTGACATCCCCTCTCACCGGCTGATCTCACTCTGCTGTCACTCTGTTATGATCAGAGCAGCAAGAAGTGAAGCCAGGACTGTATGCGGGGGAAACAATGTTTTTCCCTTTTTTCTCTCAATTTTTTTTTTTTTTTTAAAAGAAGAGGTTTTCAAAATCCATCCCTCCTAGAGCCACTTGGCAACATTGTCCTGCACAGGGCTGGCAGGGCTGCAAGAGATGCTCTCTTACAGCTCCATCACAAGGCAGGGCAGGAAAGCAATGAAAGCTTTACTGCCCCACCATAAAATTAAACCACGTACCCAGTCTTGACTCGCTGGAAGAAGGGAATTGTACCCCGTCCTGCTCTATCCCCGACCTCCACATGCGATACCAGAGCAGGCAGGAGAGTTGCCCTGGCTGTCCATGCAGGGTGCTGATCCTAGAGCGTGATAGGAAAGGCTGGGTGCTTCTCTGCCCCACCAGCCGCTCGCTCGGACGGGGAACCGTCCCCGTGGAGGGCTGCTGCCTTGGCACGCGAGCGGCCACCTCCTGCCACTCGCCAGCAGACTCGGAACGGCCCGCAGGCTTTGCTAAGTCGTGCCAGGGATGGGCTGTCGGGTCAAAGGAGAAGCTGGCTCTGTTCTTGCTGGCTTTTCCGATCCTGCATCGAGTCCCTGTGGCCAGACTCAAGGATGTATTGCAGGCTGGCTGCATCTTCAAGGGTAGTTTTCCTAGGGCAGAGCCGCACTCTAACACTGCCCAGGTGGCCGCCGTAGAAGCGGTGAGGGAGTGTGCAGGGCTGGAGCTCACACACGTGCCAGAAACACCCTTTCCTAATTTCTAAAATCACCCCGTGGAGGAAAACTTTTGTCCTTTTTCCTGGGGGTTCCTCCTTCCCTCCTACCATGAACAAGGAGACAGCGTTTTCACTATTCTGTTGGAAATGAGCAGATAAAACTTAACAGCAGGACTTTTTTTTTTAAGCTTCTCATGGGGGAATTAGACACGCATTCCTCCCCTTGCAATGCTTTCTGGGCCTGATATTTCCCAGGAGGACGTTTTACACCCACAGTATGTTAGTAACAGTCTGTCTGGGGGAGCTGCCAGAAGCCAGTCAAAGGGATGAGGAAACTTGATTGCATGTTTATGCAAATATAGATATATTCATGGAAGTACCTTGCTTGAGTAGTTAATCGGGAAGCCGAGGGTTTAGCTCCAACTTCCATGGAGTTGGAGTGACCCTGGGCAAAAAAGTACAAGCCTCTTGTATGTTAAGAAGTGCTCCTCACCCAGGTCCGTGTTGTACACGTGCAGAAGGACGTTCATCCACCACCCCTGCCCAGAGCTCACACCATCACCATGGTCCCAGCAGCGACAGGGGATCACGTCTACATCTGCACCACGCTCTTGGGGTCATTCGATTTTTATCCATGCTCACCCATAGCAACGTTTTAGGTCTATTTTTTTGCAAGTGCTGTGTACGTGTAGGTGGTGTGGTTAGTGTCTAGCTTGTGTGTGATTTGCAGTGCTCTGCCTCGCTTGTGTTGTACAGCAGGGGCAGGCAGGACGGCATCTCTCCGGGGTTGGGGCGGTGGGGGGGTGGTCTCTCCTGCCAAACTGCTCTGAAGGACCTGGGAGATGTCACGCACCTCAGGGTTTATTCCTTCTCCAAACCAAAACTAATGGCAAGGGACAAAAAAAATAAATAAATTGCAGTCCAGCCACCACATCTCTGTGGCCTCAGCTCAGAGCTCATCACCTGCATGCAGACCCCCATCCATGTTTCTGCCCACCCCAGAATGGTGTGCCTGGGGTTGGAGACAGTCCCCGGAGGGGCTCTTCCAAATAAGAAGGGACCTGCTCTCTTACCTGGGCAGCATGCTGTGTTTGATACCAAAGGTCCATTGGGTGCCTTTGACCAGCAATAGGGAATCAAGGCACAGCCTAATTTTGATCTGCTTTTGACCAGAGACATTCCCCCCACTCCAGTCCTGCAAAATGTAAAGTACTTCTTTAAATACCGTGACATCCCCAAGGGGCTGTGAATCTAACTTACCTGGGCCTCAAGGGAAACTCCTTGTTAAAGAGATGACCCTTCGAGCTCCTGGTAAGATGCCCATTTGCAGGAGACGCAATAACCCCAAGCTGGGTCAGAGTCCCAAAGCGAGATACTCTGTGGTTACCTCCCTTCTGAATTTTAGAAGCATTCAATAAATCCCTCGTTGCTTTAAAGCCAGCTCAGACAGACAGACATTTAAAAAAAAAAAGTCCTGTAAGAGCCCTGCCCCATCCCTGTGCTCTTTCACCCTCTAATTTACACACTGTCTTCTGCCCTCTGAATTTCTGCTTCCCACCATAAGCAAGCATCATCAGACCAGCCTCTGAGTTCACTGCCTCTGTGCCTGTGAGAGAAACGCAGAAAGAAACAGGTATTTAAAGCCAAACCGATATGTTTTTCCCTTCTCCTTCATGCCTCCGCACACTAGTGGGTAGCAGCAAGGCAGAAAGCAACGTAGCACGTAGGCTAGAGGAATAGATTAGATTTGGGTTGTCTCTGGGTTACATGGATCTGCTAGACATCTGCTTCCTTTGGCTGCTTGTGGTGTTTTCCATGGTCAAGGTGGAGCTGTGGTCATGTTCGCAGGACGCTTTTGTGCCCGGTCGCCTGTCGTGCGGTGAGAGGGGGGAGAAGAATGAGTTTATGGGCATAGTCTGTGGTCTGAAGGCAGTCAAGGCTGCCAAAATGGGTAGAATGGAGGGAAATCACAGAGTTACCCTAAGGAGGATGAATTAAGTGCTATTCTCATTTGCCTTCTGCAGTTCTGTTATTTCAAAACCTTCCTTGAAGCCTGTCAAATTCTTCCTTGCCATTTGTTACATTTTTCCCACGATCAAAATAAGCAAAAAAAGCTTTTTTTTTTTTTTTTTTTCTTCTGCTTCCATTTTTCCCCCTCTGGTTTGTAGCAGTTTCAGCAGTGCCAGGTCACCTCTGGGAGAAACAAAACCAGCCTGCACCCTGCTTGATGGTTAAGAGCTCCAACAGAAAGAGAGCACGAAAAGCCTGGCTTTGTGTAGGTCCTGCAGAAAGGGAGCCTGTGTTTATGTTTTGAAAAGGACTATTTCAGGGTCCTTCCCCACTACTCCAGCACCACTTGCCCCAATGGTTTTTGCTATGAAGCATGACTTCTTGGTTCAATTTATTCTACTTCCCCAGAAATCCACCAAGACCAGCAATTTTCATCAGGGCTGATACAAGCCCCTGAGATAAGAGCTGCCCAGTGTTTCCCATTTGTATGAACTGGGTCTGGGGGTGAAACATGTCTCTCCCCCTCCTGAAATGTAAAACTGTCCATTAATGTCCCAGAGCTACAAGGGAAACGTTCTCAGGATAATGAGCATTAATAATTTTCCTGACTCTGTAAATGCGATTGAGTGGAGGTGTATGTGAATGACTAAAACGCAAAATGCCTCCAGGGCTTTTTTTTATTGTGACTCTAATTAAACCCTTGCCAATTTGCACGCTGCTTTTTTCATATTCTCTTTAACACCATATTAATATCAATTGGTTTCCACTTTCCGGCTGAAAAGGACAATGTCTATCACCTTCTCTTAGAGCTTGTCATTAAAAAAAAAAAATCTTTTTTTTTTTTTTTCTTTTTTATTCTGCATTGTTTATCATCCCCTTGATGAGGCTGGGAAATCACATCTCTCTCCTACTCGGGTTTGTCCTTTGAAACTTGGCAAGGATCAAGAGATTTTTTTTTTCCTCCTCCTCCTTATGTTACCCAACTGGAGCTTGAAATTAATAATATAGCTTTTAAAATTTTATTCTTTGGTTTGTTTTCTAGCAAACCTGAAGATTGTTACCAATATTGAGGAGATGGGGAGGGGTATGGAGTCAGTGCGGGTGAGGGTTTGGAGGGAAATCAAACAAGTGATCTATAAATTTCTTGCTAGTTTAATTTCTCTGCAGTGGCTTGCAAATTCTTTAATTGGTATTTCTGAGGGATGAGCAGAGCCTGAAGGAGGACCTAGAAGTTTGGTTTAGAAACCAGGACTTCGTGCCTCCATCCTGAGACACCCGTGCTAATTCTCAGTTCCATTATTTCCAAGCAGGGAGGGGTGCAGATCCGTCACCGAGGTCCTTATGCAAACACACGAGCAAAACACCATGCGTGCAGCTGGGCTGAGAACGGGCAGCTCAGCACACCGCTGCCACCCCTCCCTTTGCACTGCAAAGGCTGCCCAGCCCCTCCAGCGCCCGAGGACGCACCAGCTGCCCAACGCCAGCACCGGCGCTTGCATCGAGCGGGCGTGAAAACCCGCGCAGCGCAGGGTTGGGTCCGTTTTGTCCTCCAAAGCTCTTGGCCCTCCATCAGAGCGCTGCAGAACTCCTTGCTGGTTGCCAGCTCCCCCCCCACCAGCACACCCAGTAACACAGTTTTCCCTTTTGATCGCCGCAAGACTACACCGGTTTGTCGGCGGCTGCCCCGCTGCAAGTGGGCTCTCCCCTGGCCAAGGCTGGCCCAGGAGCAGAAGGTAGGAGACGCGCGGCTGAGCTGGGTCCTGCCAGCGAGGACCAGCTCCCGAAGCTCAGCGAACGCTTTAGTTTCTAGTTCTGCATCTCCATTTTCCATGCATCTCTCTCCTCCTCCCGCCTGGGAAAAAGCTCAGGGTTTGTCTGTGCCCTGCACGCAGCTGGGAATCTGGTGAGGCTGGATTGAGCCTCGGGGTTTAGTCATATACATGAAAGATGAGGATGGTAAGTGGTAGAAGAGATTGTTCACAGATTGCTGCTGGGGTGAACAGAGAGGATCATGGAAATCCTGTCATCTCCCGAGACCGGAGTCTGTTTGTAGAGCAGAATAACTTTGTAAATAGATAGGCTTGTGTCGTTTGTAGCATAGATGCCTTCTTGCATATTTCCTTGCTTCAGGTCTCCTGCTTGACTGCCTAGGGTGAGCTGCTCCTGGTGGGAACCTTGGGAGGCTTCACACTGGCTGCTGAGGCTGAAGTTTCTCCTCCTTGGGGTTGCCACCAGCACGCACGCTTCGGCAGTTGCCCATCAGTGCTTAAGTCCAGTTTCCCAGCTGAGATGCCTGTAGCTCGCTCCAGCCGTAGACAATAGCATCCCTTCCAGTGCAGAACGTAACGACTGCTGAAGCTGGCCCCAGGACACAACCCAGTGTTTGGAAATATTTAACTGGGGGACAGAAAGTGCTGGAATTGAGCCTTTCTGGAATTGTGCTCTTGGGCCTGACTCTGGCCTCACAGAGAGGCAGAATTGTGTTCAACACAGTAACAAGAGATAGGCCTACACCGTGGGCGTCAATGCCAGGTGATGCCGACACTCTGTGCCGAACAAGGTGGGCTTCTGAGTCTTGAGAATAGTCTGCAGATTCAGCTTCTCTCCATGCTTGGGCAATATAATGACCACATGCCAACGCTCGCCCATCCAGCAGCTCCCACACCCTCCCCTTAGGAGTATTTTTTTCTGTCTCTCTTCACTTTTAAAGACTCTAATTTCTAGGAGACTTTGTCTCTCATTCCTGGTTCAACATATCCTCAACCAGATACGGCTCCACCACCCCACCCTAGATACCTGCCTAGAGCTTCCAGTGTCCCTTTGCCACCTTTTTAAGGAAAAAGGAGGGGGATCTGTATTAAATCTGATGTTCTCTCTAACCGATGCCACTGTAAGCTGTTCAGCGCCCACCAAACACAGCAGCACTTGGACCCAAGGCGAAGCCACCAGACCCTCCTGAGAACATTCGAGGTAAGGCCATGCCTGTCCCCAAGGATGGGGCAGGACAGGTTTCTCCCCCAGTGCCCGTAGACCAGGACAACCTACCTGTCCTCGGCATGACCCACCATCAGTTCTGCTTCACTCAGCCCCATGGAGAGCTTTTTGGAGACACGTTTGGGGCTGGGATGGCTGCAGGGGAACCCCTGGGCCCCAGGAGAGCCCATGGGCACCTCAGCTGCTTTAGGAAGGGGTTTCTTGCCACAGGGCAACATTAATTGGTCAAGATTAATTGGGCTGATCAGCTGTGCTGGGCCAACAGGGCCAAGCCTCGTTAGCAGATCACCCTGCTCCCAACACCCCTTGGAGCCTCCTCACATCCACGGCCCCCTCCTCATGAGGGATAGGCACAACCGTTGGGGCTTCTACGCAGGGATATGGCCCCCAGGGCCACCTGCAGCACCCAGTGCAGAGATGCGGGGCTCTGGAGCACCCTGGGGACCACTGAGCTGCTCTGGGCTGCCCCGCTTCCTTCGTGGCGGGGACAACAGAGCCCAGTCCCCCCAGAGTGTGCCAGGCTGCTGCTGAGCACCCATGAGGAGAGGCCACCCCGTTCCCTGCTCAGCCATCATGCCAGGAGATGGAAGAGGCCGTGGTGGCAGAACACGGCTCGGGCACCATGGTGGCCTGTCACGGCCGTGGAGGCTGGAGATGCCGTGTTGGCGGAGGAGGGTCTGGACACCGTGCCAGCCCGCCATGGGACCAGGGGAACCCATGGAGACCTGAGGAGACCCCAACACCACGGCGGACTCACAGATGGTGTCAGAGGCAGGAGCGGGTCCGCTCTGACCATGGCTGAGCCCTGGGGGTGGAGAGCACGGCCACCCCCTGCCACGGCTGTCACTGCGGGGATGTGACCAACACCAGTGGATGTAGCCAGCAATGCCCGCCCAGCACCTCCCTCAGCACCACAGCGCTGTGCAAGGGCTGGCATGCCACAAACACCGGTGGGACCCGTTCCTAAACACCCTGTAGGATCTCGGCGCCGCTCAACCTTGCCCCTTACCAAAGCACAAAGCCCCTCAAGCACCAAACGCCATCATCTTGATTTGGAAGTGACAGCCTTTACCCGCAGTGCCCCAGTCGTTCTGTGTGGGACGGCGGTCTGGCTGACAGCACAGCCCTGGGGAAGCACTGTCCCGGCCGGGACAGCCCCTTACCCTGAGGAATTACCCCAGCCCAACTGTGCTGGGCTGGCCCTGGAAGCCCTCTCCCCACCACAGCCCTCAGATATGTTTTATCATCTTGCATAGCGGCTCCGAAGAGCAAAGCAGGGCGCACAGCACACTCTGCAGGCAAGAGGCACGGGAAGAAGCCAGGTATGTGCTGGCGGGGGGACGAGCCAGGCTGGAGCAGCACATGCTCTGCTGGACCCCATAGCAAGCCCTGCTAGATACCACCTCCATAGTGTTTGTCCTCCTAGCTGTCCTCCTAGTAGCTTTTTGGGTGCCAGTTGGCGTGACCTCCATCAAACTGAGGCCATGGCCAGTAGATTATTTTTTATTTTAAGCCGTTTAGACTTGTAGAGCCTTATCCCGAATAACCCAATTTGTGCCACCGAATGTGCGTAACGGGGAGATGTGCGAGTAGCTCCTCTGCCTCGGCCCCCAGCTCTGTGCATTGCAATAGCGCGGTGCATTGAGTTTTTCATGTATCAAAATTTGAGGAGGGGAGAAGAGGAGAAATTTAGCAGCTACCAGCTGTCTGGTGCAGAAATAGATGCGGGCACTGCCAGAGCAGTGTTCTTGGCTCGGCTCGGCATTGTTCTCGTAGCAGAGCTGCTCGCGGCAGGGTAGGACGCGGAGCGGTGCTAAGCGGCAAGAAAAAGCATGTCTCTGATTTTTCTTAAGCATCCTCAAAGAGCTCAAAACTCATCCGGCTCAAACCAGACTCTGGCCCAGTGGCTCCTATTGAAACATATAAAGGTAAGAGGAGGGAGCATGCTGCTCCAGGGCTCCTAGTCTTTGCCCAGGTGATATGGTCCAGCAGCCTCCAACATGGAGAAGATGGGGAGGGTTTGCCTATCCGAGTTGTGGTTAGGAGGGTTTGCCTATCCAAGTCGTGGTTAGCTGTGTGTAGGAGTGCATCCCAAGGGTAAAACAATGCTTGGGAATTGCAGTAGCTAGAAGTATTTGAGCTGAAATTCTTTGGGTCTTCGTCAAACAGGCAGAAGTTGTTTCACAGACGGTCAAGATTACAATGGACTCTCAGCTCCTCCTCAGGCAGCTGTGAACCACGGGGAAACCTCTGCCCAGCTCCATCTTCCCTGGTCATCATTTCATTGAGACAAGTCTCCTCCTCCAGTCACATGTGCATGCCAACCCACACCCTTCCCTCCCATCCCTCCGCCATCCTTGAATGTTTCATGCTAGAGCTTGGAACAAAACCGCAGCTCCAAGCCTCTCTTCTCTCCGAAGGCTGGGAAAGCTCAGACCTGGCTGACGCTGTTTCTGCTCACATTATCTGCTGCCTGTGCTGGCTGGGACACCTCCTGACCAGGACAGCCGGGCCACAAAGCAACTAGGGTACCTCCTCTCACCCTGCATTATACTTTTAAACTTCCAGAAAGATCCAGCATCCTGAATCTAACATTGCAAGGCAGTCACCATCCCGTCGTGGTAATAAAAAGCAAACACAAGAAAGCAAGTAATCAAATTCCTCTGGCCACAAATTAAACCTAGCTGGTTGTTTTCTAACACGTGCCCACAGCTGAGAGAGGTCAGCCCTGGGGACAGGAGCAGTGCTCGGCCAAGCGGTGGTGGCATCTCCCACCCCAGCAGCAGCCTCTGCCGGCATCCCAGTGCTGTGCCAGGCAGCCCTGGTTCAAACCATCACACGCTTGTCCACCATCTTTTGAAAGACCCCACGCAAGCCACGCTTCCTTGCATAGACTCATTTTAAGCATTTAACCCGAGAGTCACCATACTTCACAACCAGCATTGATTTAGGAGGTACAACAGCAAGGGGCACGCTGAGAAGGGACACAAAGAGGAAAAAGCCAGAGGCAGCGAGGTTTTAGCTGGACGTGCAGCAGCTTCAGCTCCACTTCAGCCTTGTCCAGGGCTTTCCCATCGCTGGAGGCAGCAAGCGCTGGGCCAGCGCCCTCCTTGCCACAGCGAGGCAGAGCGCAGCCTTCATCAGAGCCTTTGCTGGGGCTCTGCGCCCCAGCACAGCTCAGCCCTCGCAGGTCCTGCAGCCCCCCCGGAGCCAAACCCAGGCACCAAGCTGGGCTCTGCTCATTAACAAGGCAGCTCTTTAATTAACACCTGACTCCTCTCCACTGCCTGCTCCCATAATTATGAGTTTCCTTAAAGAGATCGTGTCCTGGGACAGCTGGGGACCGGCTCCTGCCTGTCTTTGCCCCAGGGGGGCAGAGCCCCCTGACCCCCCTCTGCTCTCTGAGCAATGGCTTCCAACCCGATCCCCCCACGGCAGCGAGGACCGGCCGCCGCCGTGCGCACTCATCCTGCCCAGCCCTGCGTCAGCAGCGGCCGTTGCGTTTCACTGGAGCGGGAGCCTCCTCCAAAGCCTCGTGGCTCCTCGCTTTTGCCCAACACGAGGGTGGATGCTCCCGGCCCAGCTCCTCAGCTCTCTCTTCCTCTCCGCAGACTGCGAGTGCTACGGCCACTCCAACCGCTGCAGCTACATCGACTTCCTAAACGTCGTGACCTGCGTGAGCTGCAAGCACAACACGAGGGGCCAGCACTGCCAGCACTGCCGCCTGGGCTTCTACCGCAACAGCTCGGCGGAGCTGGATGACGAGAATGTATGCATAGGTGAGCGCTCCGATGGCCTTGGGCAGCGGCGCCGGGACGCGGGACGGCTCGCGCGGGACCTCGCTCTATGGGGTGGGCTTCAGTTCAGCCCCGCTCTGGAGGGTGGTGTGTCCACCTGCGTGCTCCCCGAGGACAGCAGCCGTTACGGTCTCTGCAGCCTGCCAAGGCATCTCTTCCCTGAAAACAAAACCCAAATAATATCTTTCCAACCTGATTCAGATGCTTTGCTTTACCAGGAGGTGCTCAGCTCCAAAGAGGGGGGAATTTTTGCACCCACGGCTCTTTGTACTGTTGGGGCCTCTCATGCAACCGTGCCCTCCCAGCCCCTCGGTCTCTAAGGTCCCTCCCGTAGCATATAGCCAGGCTTTTCCAAAGTCCCCAACACCTCCCTGGAGGCATTAGCGGGCACAAAGCCCCCAGGCAGGACAGGCACTAACAGCCCTGTCTTTGGCCAGAATGTAACTGCAACCAGATCGGCTCCATGCACGACCGCTGCAACGAGACCGGCTACTGTGAATGCAAAGAGGGAGCCACGGGGCCCAAGTGCGACGACTGCTTGCCCAACTACTACTGGAGACAGGGCTGCTTCCGTAAGTACCTGAGCCAGGGTGACAGAGGGAGGCGTGAGGTGGGTCCAAACAAGAGGGGGATCTTCAGCACTGCTTGCTCGGGTGCCCCGTGACGCTCAGGGTGCAGGGGGAGCAGACTCCAGCCATTCCTCCCGAATCCAGAACGACTTGATAGCTTTGCCCCTGGAGTCCGCAGCCCCCACTATGTTCGTCTGGCCTTGGGACTGCTCTAGGACTACGAGGGCTGGAGAATTTGACCCCGAGGAGCTAGAGAAGAAAGCCAAAAGCTTCTCGCTTCTGCTGCAGTCAAGGGGTTTGACATACCCCAGATTAACACCCACGTCCTTCCTCCCTTCCCGCCTCGTAGCCAACGTCTGCGACGACGAGCTCCTGCTCTGCCAGAACGGCGGCACCTGCTACCAGAACCAGCGCTGCGTCTGCCCCGTGGGCTTCAAGGGGGTCCTGTGCCAGCAATCCAGGTGCGAAGCCGACAAAAAGGACTGCGACGGTGCCGCCAGCGTGCACGGCAGCCTCGGCACCGTCCTCCTCGGGGCGCTTGCCCTCCAGCTGCGCGGCTGGGTGGACCTCTGAAGCCGCAGAGGAGGGAGCCCAGCCCAGGCGCGTCACCCGAGGGACCCGGGGAGACTAAGGTAACGGGTGGCTCTCCCCACCGTCTCCTCCGCCTTCCTTCACGCTAGGACTTGCACAACGTCTTTCGGTCCACTTTCCAAGCAGAGAGGTATGCAGAAAATCAGGGGCTGACTCCCGGCCACGAATCCATCCCGGCGGCAGCCGGGGTGGCCGCAGCGCAGAGCCGGGCGCCGAGCAGCGGCGCGGGGACTGCACCAGCCTGTGCCGGGGCCGTGGTCCCGCAGCCCAGCGGGGACACGGGGCCCGTCCTTCCCTCCACGCAGCGACTCTCCTTCCCTGCTCCGCACAGGGCAACCTGGGGCCGGGGCCACCGGGGCCCTGGTGAAACAGTGCCGCGATCCAAGGGAGATTTTTTTTATTATTACTTTATTTACTTTGGTATAGGCTGGGGTGTTCTTTTTATTTTTCCTCTTCTTAGTGTCCTGTTTCGAAAGAGACTGTCATGACAACTCCAGAGCCCCATAACACAACAGGCAGGGGAAGGGGAGGGAGGGAAGGGGGGACTCTGGTCCATCCTTGCTGCATAGTCCCACGTCCCACCATCGGCCTGGCCTGGCCACGCACATACTGTTGCCTACAACTCTAGTTGCTGCATTGATTTTGTATTTTCATTGCTGGGTTTTGTTTTCTTGCACTTACGGAGAATGCAAGGGCCATCAGGCATATGGTATGTGAGGAGTGCAGTGTCTTATCCACACATGTCCGTATAGTGTACGGTTCGAATACTTTTTTTGGTAGAGACTTATTTTTGTTTGGATTAAATGTTATCAAAGAACCACAACTTAAAGGGACATTTTGCCATGAGCATTTGATTCTGGTGTATCCTCCTCCAGTAAAGCAACTATTAATGGCTGCTTGATCACCACGTTTTCCTTTTTGTGTGCACAGTTAATTACAGGTAAAGACTTATTTTTTTGATTCATAATGTCCTCTTGTGTTTTCTGAGTCACTACCAAGCTGCACCACATGGTGAGGGAGAGGGGTGGGAAAGAGAGGTTGCCTCATCGCTGAGAGCTGTTAATTATTTCTCCTAATTACTCTGCTGAATCTAGGTTAGACTACTAACTGTAGACAATGAACAAAGCCTGAGTGATATATTAAGCTCTGGTCTCGTGTGAAAAGGCCATTTCCAAATGAGCCTGCGGCAGCAGAAGGCTGGGTAGTCCAAGGATGCTGCCCCAGGGGGACCTCAGCTGTCCAGTCCCATTGCAGCCCCCCCCCCCCCCCCCCCCGCCCCGAGCTGGTGCCATGATGCACCTTTGCAGAAAAAAGCTGTTTATTTTGAGTATTTTTCAGCAGCCACAGCCTGGAACTTCAGTACAGAGCTCATAGGGACTAGATCAACTCATTTAAGGCTCATAAGCATGCCCCTATCTGAGGAAGCGTTTGCAGTCAAGCACACAAACGAAGGCAGGCAAAACCAGACACAAGAGAATGACAGGAATGTCATGAACACAAGAGCTTTAATTTCGTCGTGTCCAAAGATTTACCAAGCCAGGAGCTGATCGAGTGGAGGAGTAGAAGACGGGAGACACCCCCCACCTCCAGCTCGTTCAGTTCTGGGCTAGTTTTCTGGAGAAGGTGAGCAGCCCTTGGTCACCATCCCAGCTCTACACAGCTCCCTGAGCCAGCCCAGGAACCCCAACACAATCCAGGCTTGAGCCTCCACTGGCATTTCCAGGTCTGGTGTCCTTGCCAGAGTTCTATTCTACCCCAAGAGCTTCTCTACCAACATCTGTTCTGTTTCAGCACTGCACCTCCATGGTCCCGTCCCTACAGCCCATCCTGCTCAGGGGGGCCTCTGCTGAGAGCAGCCCACATTTCAAAAGTGCAAGAGCCTGTGTCCTCCAGCCTAACATTGCAGATACTGCGTACGCAGCCAGTGCCCCCGAAATGCAGCCACCCCCACGGAGAGGGGGACAGCGAGCTTGTACCTTGAAAAAGGAGAAAAAAACAGCAGCGAAGGTGCAGGATGGATATTGTCGCTTCAAAGAGCAACACAAATCTGGTGCACATTTTGAGCAGCATTTAACATCACAGGGGCAGGTCATAGGGCTTAGTTAATCCACCATAAAATAAGTGAGGGTTAAACTCACCCTGCTGAGATTTGATCTTTGAGGGAGTGGGCTGGCACAAGCATTGCCTCCCTTTCTTTAATGCAGCCAGTTGCTGTCTGTTGGTATTGACACTCGCTCTTTCTTTGTACTTTCCGACTGCAACAGATTTAAAATCCTCATACGTTACTGTTCATATAAGTAATAGCATAGAAAAGACTGTAACAAGATCAAGATCTCTAATGGCACTTCTGGAAGGTGAAGCAACATTCTCCTTTCCCCGCGCTAGTGTTTTTCTCTGGAATATTAGATTAAGCAACAGAAAATTTACTACTTCATAAAGCCGTATCCCAGGCAAACTCTGCACCCAGCAGATTCCCTGTAAACACACACTGCTATTGCGATGCAAGCAGGAACGTGCCAAGCAGCAGCACCGAATTCCCATAGAAAATAATCTCAGAAGAGCACAACAAACTCAGAACAGCCCAGGAATGAAGAGTGCTGAAGGTGGTAGACCATTGCACTAGACCTTTTTAGATTTGGGGGATTTTCTCTTGGTTGATTGGGGTTGGTTGGTTGGATTTAGGGTTTTGTTTGTCTAAGCTAAAACATCACTGGCTTCCTAACTCAGCTCCAGAGATGGTACCACCGCCCTGTGAACCCAGAATACCAGTAATGTTCAGTCCTGGACCTTCTTTAACCAAAGCCCAATGAATAGTTCTGTAACTTCAACCAGAAGTGGAAAATTGTGGTGCCAACCCTCCTGCAGCTATGCCAAAGGACACCTGAAAAACGCTGGGGAACAAAACACAAGCCCTCCACGCTACATAGACCATTCTTAGGCTCTTCCTAGTTGTACAGAAGCAAAGCCCTCTGTGAAATAGTAACTGCAAAGGCAAAACATGACATCCTTCATCTCGCAGAAGAAATCAAACGGCCTTTAGGCTGTGAGCAAGAGCAGAGCCAAAAAAAGGGAGTTGCAGACTTCCCTCCTGTGGCTCTGCCTGCAGACAGGGCGGTACGGCTCATCTTCAGGCTCAGACACAAAGCTAGCCCTGCGTGTTGGAGATCAGGATGGCATTTTACCTGTCCAACGGTGCTGGAGAACCTGCAATCACATAACACAAACCACTGCAAGACAGACAAAAAACCTCTCACACAAAACTTAAACTTGGTATTTAAGAAAATAATTTAAAACTTCTGAAAGATTTGGCACTGAAGATCCATTAACTGCAGACATGTCTGTTAGCACATAGGTTTCTACACAAAGAGAATAGAGCATTATTGAAATAATACAGAGAGAAACCATCACAGCAAGTACCCGCAGATCCAAAAGTTCATCTTCTTTAAAATAGAAATATTTGTACATCGGCTAATGCTTCCAAACGGGAGAATTTGTCCAATGAGCTCGATGCTTTACTTGTGGAAAGGTTAACCAAAAGGTACTTCTCTTTCCGAGAAAAGCCACTTGCGCTCTTTCAAGAGGTTTTCATGGGTATCCTGTCACCGGCATTTGATTCATTTGAAAAAGTTTTTAAATTACACTTCTGTCTGCAAAAAAGTGACCTCTTCAAACAGTACAAGTAGAACTTTTGATTTTTCTTATTTACCTCAAATTCTACTCTGATTTTAACCATTTAGAGTACTGACAAATCTAAATAACCAAAAGCCCCAAAGCAACAAAAATCTGCCTAAGCTGGCAGACCACTGCAGCCAGGCTGAGTCCACAGCCCCAGCTGCAGAGGAGTCAACAGCAGTCTGGCTTTATACATATTTGCTCACTTGCCAGATAAAATGTTAAGCCTGCAGTCCCTGGGAGCTGGAGACAGAGGGGGGGGGAGGGAATTCTGTTGGCACTTACCAGGTATGTTATTTGTTTTTTTAAAGATGAGGAAGCAGACATCTCATCTACAAGAGTGATTTGTAAGGAGCCTTACGGAGGCTGGAGTAGTGAAAGAACCAACACTTCAGTGGTAATAAAAATAACAGTCTCACCAACCAATTCTGTTCTGTAACTGGCTTTCATGAAAAGTCCCAAATGTAAATGAAACAAAGTATAAAGGAGGAGCTGAGCATTCTGGCTCAGAAATAAGAGCAGAGCTGGGTTTTGAAGAGCTTTGTATCACCATCTTCTCAGCCCTTCCAGCAGGGAGTTGGAGAGTTTGACCACCATCACACAGAAACTGGCTAAAAATCGCACACTGATTTGAGATGCGGAGAAGAGCTTCAGAGCATCCTAAAGGCTCCTTTGTCATTTTGATTCTCTAGGTGTCATAAGAAGTTTCACTGCAGGATGAAACGTGTAAGGAAAGCCTAAAACCACCCATTTTTACCACGGAACTACCTTCTCTTCTGGCCAGCAACAACACTGGGCTCGAAAAGCTCCATCCTGACCCCGCTCTGTGCTATTTCAGCAATTGAAATAAAGAGAGGGGAAACTGATGGGATTTCGTTGTAGCAAAGGGAGTTCTTGCTTGATGCAACAGTGAAATCAGTGACAAAATTGGACAGCCACACCAGTGTAGGCTGTCAGGCTATAAAACAAGGTTTTCTACGTTTTCACAATACCAAATGTAATGTGCACTCAAAGCACCTTCATTTTCATTTCTATCACTATTTGCCTGGGAGTTGGTGGCAAATTAGTTGAGGCCTTAGCAGACAGGTACATATGGCTAGAAGGTCTCATGTGTCAGCGATACTCGATGTATAAGGCTGCTTCACTTACATTTATTTGCAGTAAAGAATAAGGCATTAGGCTCCTTTCCAAACATCTTAAAAAGACAAGAAAGGAAACCTTATATATGACTTGGGAATTGACCTGTTGTGGCAAGAGACTGTATTATATCATTAACATTATAAATTCCATTTACAATACAGCAGTCATTTCATCCATCATTTATTCATGCAGACTAGAGAGAACGTCTTGCATTTTTAGGACCGTGGTTCTGCTTATCCTTGGTATTGCTACAGTCACTGGTTAGCTACTCCAGTCTCTCCCTTCTACGCGCAAAAGTAAACCCCAGCATCTCACCACACTTCAGTAACTGCAAAAAAAAAAAAAAAAAGTGTCAACTCTGAAATTACTGGGGTTCCATGTTATTTTTCAGATGTCACCTGGGACTGGGAATGTTGTTTACCCTCAATCAGTACGTTTGGTCACTACAAGTTCTTTCTTGCTCTGGAAGTACGCGCTGCTCAGTGCTCCCCTAGCATCAGTATAGCAGGCGTGGGGGCTACTTCCATTTTATGGACTTGCCAGTCTGCACACCTTGCACCGCTCAGTCTCCCAGCTCCCGTGCCTCCACCCATTAGACCCAGTTGCCAATTAGTTATGGCACTCAGCTTATCTAGGACACAGTTCCGTAAAAACTCATTGCCCCACCTGTACTACCACCTCTCCAAGTGTGAATATAAACAAGGGACTGGGAAGAGAGGCTGATGTTTTCATTACATACCCCCAGCAGCATGGCACAGCATTCCTCAGGCCCATCCACTACCACCACCACGCCAAGGAGCAGACGCCCTCCCTGCTACGCTTCCCAGAGTGGGTTAACGCTCCTGCAAACGGCTGGTTTTTCTCTAGCACGGCCGCAGACATCCATAGGTACAACTGATAAAGTCACCATAAGTAAGCCAGCACTCCATAGCATAGCGCACGTACAATGAAACATAGGCAAGAAAAAAGTATTAGACAAGCACTTGTTTGGGTATCACCATTATACATATGGCTCTGGTTTGTTCACGCATCACCATCATTTGGAGTAATTACATGGAAAACAATTACAGTAAACCTTAAAGGAAAAAGGGATAACGAGAATTATACCCCACCTTCACTGGAAAGCCTATTTTGTGTACAAACAGTTAAAAAAAAACCCAAACTTTGAACAAAACATAGTCCAACACTTACAAGAGACTTTCCCTTCTTACTGATATCAAAGACTAATAGTACCACAAAGGGAACAGGTTTTGCACCAAGAATTAAGCTGTCAAGCTTGGAAGAATCATGGAAGCCTCTGCATAAAATCCTGAATACTGCTTCTTCTGAAGTTTTTTGGCACAAACTCCAATTAAACTGTTTTATGTTAAGTTGTGTTGGATATGTTCTTTACTGGTTTTTCCGACTTTAACACTCAGCAGAAAGGAACAATCGCTGAACAACCTCCTCCAACTGTCACTGGTTCTGAGATGGCATTAAATGAATAAAGCAAGTTTACACTTGGCTTACCAACACTGACTGTCCACCACTACTCAGTACTTTATAACACACAATGGAAACAGCAGAAAAGTTACCAAAGTTGTACCCTGTTTGTTCCCCAATGTAGATTTTATTTGAATCGGTGAGAAGTGTGCTTTGGCTTGGAGTTTGCTTGGTTTTCTACGTTACGGGTATAAAAGAGAAGGGAAAAAAGTTAATTAAAACTACAAACATACTCTGAGTGATATGTGAAGAGGGAAAAGTGTTCTAAGTGCAACAACCCAAACACTTTTTTTTATTAAAGAATATACCACTAATGATACAGACTGATACAGCAGCAATAAGCTACCACTGAAAGACTGACAACTTCAGTCAGATACATCTAGTATTAAATAAGCAAAAAAGTCTGAGCCACTGACCACGCCTCAAAGATGATTTATGGAAAAATGTAGGCATTAGACAGTACATGACCTATGTGGTGTGTACAAAATACAACAAAAATGAAATGTTAAAACAAAATTCCTCCAGCATGGGGTAAGTATAGCTCTTGGAAGAACACGTTCTGAAATGCAGATTAAGGAGAAAGAAAACTAGAAGAAAAGTTTCAGAGAAATATTCTTTTGACAAAATTTTATTTAATGGCCAGAAAAGCATTTCTTCATTCACACTGTTCCCAGCTTCACTTTATTTACATAAAGTCAGTCCAAATGGCTTCCACAGCTATAGGATCCTACAGCTGTTTGCAGAATAGCAGCCTTTTTAATGTGCTAAGTAGAAACAGCAGGCAGGTCAGCACACCCCTGCCAAGAAGAGTCAAGAGGTTTGAAAGATGACAGTATTTTTAAATATTCCTATTAATATAAAGGGAGATAACACATAGGGCATGGATTCCGTGATGTGGGAGTGACCGAAATGTCCAATTTGTGACAGTCAGATTCATTCAAGCAGCCTTCCTTCTTCTCACACAAGGTACACAACATCAAGGAAGAGTCACGGCCATTTTAGGAAAGCATATACCACTGACAAGAGGTGGTCAGGGTTCACTGAAGCAATTAAGATTGCAACATAACAAATAACTAAAGCTAAACAACACACATATGCCGATTTCACTTCACAGGCATCTCAAAGATTCTTCCCATTATCTTAAAATGCTCTGTACTACGCAGCACAATGAGCTGGACAGTCACAGACAGCAACTAAAAGCCTCCCAACACACCTACAATGCAGCTGTTACCAGTAAAACACATTTGTTCTGGGCTTGGATGCATTAAGGATGCTAAGTTTTACTGACAATTACAGTTTGAACCACTACCTGCTGTTTTGTACTGTAAGGCACTGAACTGGATCTCACATACCTCTTTGGCAGTGGGTTAAAAGGACAAAGCTGACACTAATCATTGCAATGAATGTGTTGGGACAGAAAACATAACTAATGATTATGGCTAAATTCTGGCCAGAGAAGTCTGTCAGCTCATTTGCTTAGGGAAAGCCACTGCCCTTACATTGGTTAGGCATAAGTTAGTTAGCGAGGGACAGCAGGATACTGCCTGCTTCATAGCAGGCTGTATTTTAACACAGATGCACGGAGATAGCAACCTGGCCCACTCACAATGCACACAACTTGTGTAACGTAGCAAGGTGCTGCATCCTCAGGCAGAAGCATGCTAGACTATCTCCATGCAAAACTCTGTGCACATGAAATGTTGCTCTTCACCTCAAGACAGACGTGTACTCCAGAAAAAGTGATACTTCACAGGGACCCAAAGGCATTCTTAGTAGAAATAATTCCACTTTTATTGTGAAATGTTATGATGAGAGGAAGGTGTTCTTAAAAGTAGTTCAATTTTTCCCCCCACCCCATTTTATTGGTTATATATTCTTCATCAACACAGTGGAAAGAATCCAGTAATAACACCTAGAATGAACTGCTTGCCCTTTTTATCTCTATACACCTCCAAAAGCTCTATACAAAAACTCAAGTGTCATTACCCATATGCATTAACTAGGTCTTTGACTAAGATTCCACAGTGCTGCTGTTGATTATTCGTCACATTGACTCACTGGGAGTAAAACAGACCTCGTAGGCTTTAATCTGCAGCTTGCGTTGCCACTGCAACAAGAAAAGGATTCCAACTGATGAAGTAGCAGCAAGAGCAAAACTCAAGGCACATTTGTATAAACGAAAGCTCTTCTGTTCCTATAAAAACAGGCAATAAAATATACAAAATAAGTAGAATTCTCTCCATTCAACCAATGTACATCTGCCTTCAGTCCTTCCTGAAGCACTAGTGGAGCATGAGGAAGAATCACTGCTACCACATTTTCAACATTCACTCTTTGCTATCAAATAAATTAGACTTACTAGTGTAAAGGGAAAAAGAAGTCTGGCTGTTCTCGGGGTTTGGGGTTTTTTGTTTGTTGTTTAGGGGTTTTTTTGCTTTGCTGTGGTTCTTCGTAAAAAAATTACATCACTAAGAAATTAGCATTTGCACAAGGAAACAAGAAGCTGTATATTTGCCAAATTAAATCTTAAAATAATTTTGTATACTGTACAAATATACATTGTTAAACATTTACAAACTTAACTTCCTAGATGACAAAATTCCCTGCTCTTCCAAGCAATGCAGCTACCCAGCTTTTCTTTTCAAAAGCTCAAAGCTATCAACTGTCAGGTATAAAGTCCCCTGCACAATTAGGGACAGGATGAGAAAAAGATGGATCTACTGATAGTAGTGGCATCAATACAAGGGAGTTCCAGGTGTATTAAATAATTTAAAACACAGTCCTTGCTAGACAGAAATCTGGGAATAGATTTTCAGTAATGAGCCAATACTAAAGTCAGTGAGAGGTCTTTCTTCGCTTGGCACTGTTTGATTCTGTGTTCTCTGGTGATTCCTCTGATGTTCTCCTCGTTAAAACTTGATAGTCTTTGTTCCACTTACTGCTATTATTTTGACCTCCTTCACCGTGGGCTTTTGAACTGCTTTTCGATACAGGAGCTCTCCGGTCACCCTCGTGCCGAGCTGCGTAAGGCGACGTGGAAGGCATGTCACATTGCCCCATCGTTTGCTGGGGCTTCTTAGGAGTTTCTGTTCTGGAAATCTGACCCCTGGCAGCTGAGGACACATCGAGGCCTTGCTGTGACGTTGATCCTGGATTGCTCTGGGCTGACCGACTGCTGTCTTTTGAGGCCTGCTCCTTCCCTTTTGTTTCAGTTCTACTCGCCATACTTGCCAGCCTTGGGTCCCGTGGTTTCTCTTGATCAGCAGGAAGCGCGGCAGCCTCCACTGGTGCGGAGGCACTGCCCCTCCTGGAGTCTGCAGCCTGAGCCCTCTGTGGCTGCTGGGGCCCTCTGCTTCCTTGGGGCACCGCATGGCCAGCACCAGCAGCGAGTTCCCGTGAGCTGTGGGCCTCCCTTGGATTTGCAAGCTCACCCCTCTTGCTACTGGAAGGACAAGTCTGCAACAGAGGAGATTTCTTTGTCCCTGCTTTGGTTGAGGGCTGTACTGTTGCCTTGAGCTTCAAAATCTTAACAGCATCTTTTCTGTAGCTTTCTTCTGATGTCTTGATAATGGCACCTCTTTTCTGAGCATCCTGAATCAACTCATGCCAGTCTTTATTTTCCTTTAAAAAAAAAAAAAAAAGATACCCCCCCAAAAAAGAAAACAGTTATCAGAAAGAAATCAACACAAATGGACAGAGGTGTCAGAGGATGCACAACCCTTTAATCAAGGTACCTGACACAACTGTCATGGAAACCACTGTTATGTTCCTTCTGGAATGGAAGAATCTTATGTTTCACTTGCAAAACAGCAATAGGCACTCTGGCTGCTGTAACACAGGGAAGGTACTTTCAACCATCAGTGAGCTACTAATTAAAATGACAATTTCTATATTTATGAAGGCCAGAAGAGTTCTCTCATACAGAGTGTGAAACAGGAACATGGCTTTAATGCCCTCTAGTGGTGTAGCTAACACCCCCCACCCTTGGAAAAAGAATAAAAATCAAATAGTGTAAGACATTAACCCTATTCAAGAGCACTCCCTACACATTCAGTGGGCCTTTATAGTCCCCCAATTATGTAGATCTGTTTCAGGAAAACTTGTTTCAAAGAGTACAAGCAAAGAGTATCCTCAGAAACCATATGACTACACAAAGTAGCGTCAAAACCAATAACCTGAAGATCAGGCAAATGTTTTAGGGTGGTTTGGTTTTTTAAAATAATTTTCCTTGCTCACGTATCCAGTGACAACTGCAATAGCTGGAAGAACAGTAAGGATCAAGCAGGAAAGTAGCCCTGCCATTATCCTATCTTTACCAGTAGAGAGAAGATTTTTTACAACCCCCCACCCTTGAATTGTAAAGGACAGTGTTACAATTTAGTTACTGAACACATGGTGAGAGTAATTTCTAACTTTCTTTCTTGGAAGCAAGAAAAACAGTTTTGGGGGATTTTTTTAAAGCTTTTCTGACAGTTACAGCCAAAGCTTTCAAAGAGAACCCTTCAGAAGCCTGGGCTGTACTAATTTAACAATACACTAGAAAAGGGGCCCCTTTCATAGACCGGAGCAGTCTGAGGATGGTTTTCACTTTCCCAACCCTGACTTGACCTAAAAGGGTGGGTCACAGCAGATCATTTGATTAACGCTGTACCTACCTTGAGCGTTTCCAGTCTTCCAAGGATAAAGAGGCTGAATCTGGCTCGGGTAATTGTAACGTTCAGACGCTGAAGACTCGCCAGAAACCTAGGTGACAAGACAAAACTAAGCTCCTAAACTACTTCTTCCAGGAGGTTTAAGTGTTATGAGAAAAAGAGGTAATATTCAATTTCAGTGAAATGAAGATAACAGAAGCAGTTACAAAGGCGGCAGCAGTTCATGACACATTCCCAGATTCCACTGCAGCAGCCCTGCCTTATGTGAAGGGCTCTGCAATTGTTTTCTTTCTTTCACCACTCTGATTCCTTGCAGGGAATTCCAGTTCTTTCCAGCTCTTGCTGTTAATGTTTCCTTTCTTAGAGCAAATCCCCTCTTAATGCCAACCCCTGCTTCCGTAAGTGTTCCTCAAAGTACAGAAGACATCAACCTCACTTCACCTATCAAGACCTTAAGCTTCTTTTTGACTTGAACTGAAATAGATTAATAATATTTGGCATGATTAATGGGAAAATTTTCTACTGAAATACTGAACACTGGACATGAATATTTTATTTTAAAGGTGACCTGCACTGGAAGCACATGAAGGAAGACTTTTGCTTTGTCATGCTTCAAGAGTGAAAAGTATATTCCTGCAGAATAAAGTCTGTTTTTGTGGGATCACAAACCAAGGTACTGAAACCTAAACAAACAAATGCTTAGTGTATCCTTAAAGGTTGATTTCTGTTAGGGCTTATTTACCAAAACTCCAAAAAAGGTTTGTGAAACTTATCAACTACTTCTTCTCTAATGAAAAAGCTCCCAAAATGCACAGCTTACTCTATCCTAACGAAATTTGCAATACAAAGTCAAGTCCTTGTACAACTTAGTTTGAGCAGGTCCAATATCAGTGCTTGATACTGTGGTCGTGGCACTGAGACCTGCTCTTCAGCAAATTCACAACCCCCACAGTAAAGACTGCAAAAGCCCCAGAGCCACCCCAGAAAATTTGGGCGGTGCAGGAAAAGAGAGGCAGGAAGCAGACCAGGGGAGTGGATCCAGCAGCACAGATATTATAGTTCCCTAGGTCTTGGGGGGCAGGGGTGGAACAGGGGAAAGGATCTGGAAAGACTACTAAATATTCCTAACAGCTTTTAAAACTGAAAGACGACAATATTATTTTCTCAGGAAAGGGGAAAAAAAAAATCCATTGTCATTTCTTGGAGCTTTCTCCTCCCTTTGCAAGTTACTTTCAGAGTAAATTTAATGCTGGACTAGCAACCTTGGAGACCAAAATACTTTCCTCTACTACAAGATCATAGGTAAGGGTGATGCAAACTTTCCCATCACACCTTGCCAATGACACCTGACCCTGAAACTGAGGTGTCCAAGACATCAGTATGTACAGCTTCTAAGGCACTGCACTGCCAAAGCTTTAGTAGATAAACCTCCAGCACAGTAAGATGGAAAATTTTCTTCCAAAAGAACAGATAGAGGTTAAGTCCCGTGTCAGCCAAAAGAACTGGCAGGTTCTAGCTGCTTTCAGTTTCCAAACTCAATCAACCAGATTAAGAAGTCTCCAAAAAGCATCATTGTTGTTTACTATAGGACTTGGATTCTTTCTCTTCCCAAAGTACCATGGATCAGCACAATTAAAAGCCCTTTATCTAGCAATTAGAAAATTAGTATCAGAGAAACATAAGTAGCTTAGTGAAATCTGGTGTGCAGAAACAAAGATTTTTGTTTGTTTATGCAAACAGACTTCCCATAGTTTACCTTAAAATGAAATATAATAAGGCATACCATTTTTTAAACTAACATGATCCCTAAGTTACAGAAACAAATCAACAAATGCTGTAGTGGGTAAACAGCACACCCCGTATCTAGTTTCTTCTGTTTCACACAGGAAAAACCCATACAAAATTATCAAATCTGCAATCTTGAATCAAGACTTCCTACAAATCTCCTAACTCGAGACAAGCACATTCATCTACAAATCAAAGATCCAGCTCACCAGCATCACATTCACAGCAACATATGTAACTATTTAATAATACTTTTGCAGACTGAATGCTGTATTAATAGGATAGCGACAGTCACAGAAAATGGATTTCATTTGAAGAGAGCAGCATTCAGAAAGTCACAACATATATCAAAAGCTACAAGACAAGTAACTGCTGCAGTACTAATGCAAAGAGCCAAGTTCCCAAGACCAATCCTGCCAAACCGAAACAGTGACAGGCTAAGGCAGCCGTGCAAATTCATCAGCATGCAACAGAGAACACAATACTTAGTTCCACATCCCTTTTGTTCAGAGGTCTCAAACCAGTAACATTAATTCATGCATTAAGATACCTTTTAATTTGCTGGCTGTAGTGACCTGTTCTCTAAGCAAGTCTAAACAAGTTTAAGAACCTCTGCGATTCCTAAACTTTCTTACCAGTCATATTAAAAATCTAACGACTGTATCTAAAGTGTCATTGGAAATGGGACTTGCAAATCACTGAAGAGAAACATACCCAATTGACCCTTTAGTGCTGTTTGCCCGGACGCATGTCACTATGATGCAGTCTTTCTCTCGTCCCTGGAATGCATCCACTGTGTCCACTTCTCCTGGGCTGTTGAAGAAAGAATTAGCAAGCCATTAAATTACGTTAGTTGAATTTTTAAGCAACACACTGATGCAAATAGCCTAAACACTATCCTTAATGATCATCTGTCAAAACAACCCAGGGTAAATTTCTGCTTCAGCGTATGAACCTAAAGCTAAATTTACTTTTCTGGGGCCAGCATCATTACTGAAAAGCTGTTCAGGTCCATGCAGCTTAGAATTTTAGGTTTTCTTTTAAACCAGCTTTATTCAGAACAGCAATATAATCAAAGCACCTATACAAGTAATAACTAAGAAATGGTACAAAGAGGCCATGCCTGTTTTAAGCAGAAGGCTTGCATGTCCCCTTTAAAGGCATGGCTAAGTACAGATTTTAGTAGCACAGAAAAAAGTTTGAGTTTTTGCCATTGTTTTAAGAGGATAAACAAAGGACTACCATGCAAGAGCCAAGTCCCATTTGAAAACTCATGGTTTCTTCACCTGTTATTCCTAAACACTCTGTCCAGTTGTTCTTGAATTTTCTTTTTCTGTGCGCTGTAAGGGGTAATTATTCCAATGCGACGAAGACCCAGATCCTTCCTTTTTTCTTTAATTGTTCTAATTAATTCCACCACCAGCTTCACTTCCTGAGGATTACTAAAAGAGCTGAACAAGACAGAATGGAAACAATATGGAAATATGTTTGACAGCTCTTTCACATTCAATGCTTCGGCCCAATTTGTAGAGGATTGCAAGTCAAAGTCCTGTCTTGAACTTTTGCAGCCCCCTTCACATAAAGGCTCAAATAACCTTGCAAGCAGGCCCTGACGAGGGGCTGACAACAATGAGAAGAGTTAGCAGTGAAAGGCTGCACTTCACATTCCCTTAGAACTACAGAGCTTTGCTTTCCTTACAGAATAGGCAAAGGTGAGGACTGAGCCTGCCACCTTCTGGCGTTACCTCAGCATGCAGCTGTAAAAGCAAAGTCACTGATAAAAATCAGGAGTTCGGAAACCATTACTAGAGGTAGCAGGATTGTAGGCATTCACTGGCATCTAATAGACACTCAAACCAGGACTAAAACCAGTTTCAGATTAAAAAAAAAAAAAAAAAAAAACCACACCAAAAGCATTTAACAACTGCTTTTTTGTAAAATTAAATCAAGTTGAAATTGCAGTTCTGGCTACTTAATGCATGTTGGGAACAATAGAGCAGAGAAGACAACTCTTCTACAGGTAATTAATTCTCAGCAAATCTAAAATTTGGCTGAGCAGAATACAGGACTTACTCATTCTCTCGCTCCTCACGACCATCTCTTACATCAAAAATAAGGTAGGGCTGGAATGGCCACTCTGAAGAACATCTGTTCTCTTCTGTTGCTCTGTAAGTAACATTTTTATCACTAGGTAACTATACAGCAATTCTAAGAATTGATACTTCATTTGTTATCAAATACAAGCAACTTTCAGCTTTTTTTCCAGCATCCTTAATTCTCACTGCTACCTGCATATACTGAGGCCTCAAAATGAACTCTAAGCAGTAACTATGCTCAATTTTAAGTGATTTAGTTAACTTACTGTCATGGTTTAAGCCCAGCTGGCAACTAAGCACCACACAGCTACTTGCTCACGCTTCCCCCCACCCCAGTGAGATGGGGAAGAGAATCAGAAGAAAAAGTAAAACTTCGTGGGTTGAGATAAGGACAGTTTAATAGGACAACACAAGGAAAGAAGAAACAATACTACTAATGAAAGTATATATAAGGCAAGTGATCCACAAAGCAATTGCTCACCACCTGGAACCTGATGCTCAGTCCCTTCCCAAGCCACAACCCCTCCTTGCCCCAGCCAGCTCCTCCAGTTACATACTCAGCATGACATCATATAGTATCAAATATCCCCTTGGCTAGTTTGGGTCAGCTGTCCTGGCTGTGCCCCCTCCCAGCTTCTTGTGAAAATTAACTCTATCCCAGCCAAACCCAGGACATCATCCACCCCCTATTCTATACCATCTATGCCATGCCCAGATCCTAGACTTTCCAATCATCTACCACCACTTTTCCTGTCTTTGAGATACCCCCACACACACAGAGATATCATTCCCTTCGTCTATGGGCCATCCCTCTAACGTGTCCGTCGAGTTCATTTAATCTACGACTTTGGGGCTCCATCTGTCATAACGCTCTTTTCAGGGCAGGAGAGATGGTGCGTGGTGTTGGATTATTGCATGCTGCATCCGGAACTTGCAGCTGGTCTATTTGGCACGGCCCATGCCCACGATCTGTGGGTTGAAGATGTCAATGTTGAAGTTGCTGGGCACCAGTGCTGAAGCCAGTCCACTTTCCATCACCACTGCACTTTGCTCAGTTTCATCAAAATCCATCCTTCAGTGATTTGGGTGATTCTTACTGTAATACCATGGATATGGCACATTACAACTGTAGTAGTGATGACATACGACAACAGGGTTATTTAGCAATTAACATCATAGAATTTAATTCACTGGCTATTCTCACCTAAAATCAAATCCCCTTGAGGTACATATTGAACTTCCCCATCCTTCCACATCACCCACAAAGTACGCCCAGGTCCTTGAGCAAAAGCAATCTTGCAGATGGGTTTGCCTTTGCCTGAGGCAGGACTAACCCAGACTGTCTTCCCTAACATATTCTTCATGTGCACCATGGAGACTTTATCCCCTTCTACAGTACATGGAAGTTTTGATTGGGCAGGGCCAGCTCAATTGGTAGATCCTCTAGTGTTAACTAACCAGGTGGCTTTTGCCAAATGTGTATCTCGATGTTTGAAGGTCCCACCCCCCATTGTTCTCAGTGTAGTTTTTAGCAGTCCATTGTATTGTTCGATTTTCCGGGAAGGTGATGCACGATAGAGGATGCGATATACCCACTCAGTGCCATGCTCTTTGGCCCAGGTGTCTATGAGGTTGTTTTGGAACTGAGTCCCGCTGTCTGACTCAATTCTTTCTGTGGTGCCATGTCTCCGTAAGACTTGTTTTTCAAGGCCCAGGATAGCGTTCTGGGCGGTGGCATGAGGCACAGGATATGCTTCCAGCCAGCCAGTCGTTGCTTCCACCATTGTAAGCACAAGGTGTTTGCCTTGGCAAGTTTGTGGGAGCATGATATAATCAATCTGCCAGGCCTCCCCATATTTCTATTTCAACCATTGCTGTCCATACCACAGGGGCTTTAACTGCTTGGCTTGCTCAGTTGCCCCATGTTTCACATTTGTGGAAAACCTGTGCAATAGTATCCATGGTCAAGTCCACCCCTCGATCGCGAGCCCATCTATATGTTGCATCTCCTCCCTGATGGCCTGAGGTGTCATGGGCCCACTGAGCTACAAATAATTCACCCCTATGTTGCCAGTCCAGATCCACCTGAGCCACCTCAATCTTAGCAGCCTGATCCACCTGCTGGTTGTTTTGATGTTCTTCAATGGCCTAACTCTTAGGTACATGGGCATCTACGTGACATACTTTTACAAACAGCTTCTCTGGCTGGGCAGCAGTACCTTGCCACAATAAAGCAGCTCAGATGGGTTTGCCTCTGTGCTGCCAGTTGCTCTGCTTCCATTGCTGCAACCACCCCCACGGGGCATTTGCCACCATCCATGAGTCAGTATAGAGATAGAACACTGGCCATTTTTCTTGATCAGCAATGTCTAAATCCAGCTGGATAGCTTTCACCTCTGCAAACTGGCTCGATTCACCTTCTCCTTCAGCAGTTTCTGCGACTTGTCATATAGGACTCCATACAGCAGCCTTCCAGTTCTGATGCTTTCCCACAATGCGACAGGACCCATCCCAGAACAGGGCACGCTTCTCTTTTTCTGGCAGTTTATTATACAGTGGGGCCTCTTCAGCATGTGTCACCTCCTCCTCTGGCGATATTCCAAAATCTTTGCCTTCTGGCCAGTCCACGATCACTTCCAAAATTCCTGGGCGACTGGGATTTTGTATTCGAGCCCATTGTGTGATCAGTGCGACCCACTTACACCATGTGGCATCAGTTGCACGACATGTAGAGGAGACCCTCCCTTTGAACATCCAGCCCAGCACCGGCAGTCGGGGTGCCAGGAGGAGCTGTGCTTCAGTATCAACCACTTCTGAGGCAACTCAAACTCTCCTTCATATGCTGCCAGTGTCTCTTTTTCAGTTGGAGTATAATGGGCCTTGGATCCTCTGTATCACCAACTCCAAAACCCCAAGGGTCGGCCTTGGGTCTCCCCGTGTGCCTTCTGCCAGAGACTCCAGGTGGGGCAATTCTCCCTGGCTGCAGTGTAGAGCACATTTTTATCATTTTGTCCTGCCTGGACTGGCCCAAAGGCTACTGCATGAACAATCTCCCGTTTAATTTGTTTAAAGGCTTATCGTTGTTCAGGGCCCCATTTGAAGTTGTTTTTCTTCCAGGTCACTTGATAGAGAGGGCTTACAATCAGACTGTAATTTGGAATATGCATTCTCCAAAAACCCACAACACCTAAGAAAGCTTGTGTTTCCTTTTTGCTAGTCATCAGAGACATAGCTGCTATTTTGTTGATCGCATCCATTGGGCTCTGACAACACCCATCTTGCCATTTTATTCCTAAAAACTGGATCTCCTGTGCAGGTCCCTTGACCTTACTTCTTTTTACTGCAAAACCAGCCTTCAGAAAGATTTGAACTATTTTCTCCCTTTCTCAAAAACTTCTTCTGCTGTGTCGCCCCATACAGTGATGTCAGTGCACTGCAGGTGTTCCAGAGCTTCACCCTGTTCCAGTGCAGTCTTGATCAGTCCATGGCAAATGGTAGGGCTGCATTTCCACCCCTGGGGCTGTCAATTCCAGGGGTACTGGACACCCCTCCAAGTGAAAGCAAACTGTGGCCAGCAGTCTGCTGCCAAAGGGATTGAGAAAAACACATTAGCGATATCAGTTGTGGTGTACCACTTGGCTGCCTTTGACTCCAGTTTGTATTGAAGTTCTAGCTTATCCAGCACGGCAGCACTCAGTGGTGGCATGACTTCATTCAGGCCACAATAGTCTACTGTTAGTCTCCATTCTCCACTAGATTTTCACACTGGCCATATGGGACTATTAAAGGGTAAGCAAGTCTTGCTGATCACCCCTTGGCTCTCCAGTTGACGAATCAGCTTATGGATGGGAATCAGAGTCTTGATTGGTACAATTACCAATAAATTCCAAGAGCGGGCGCCCAAGGTATGGGAATGACAGCAAAGCCGCATAGAAATACCAGCTTAACCTCATGACTAGTGATGTAATCATAAGTCAACATTACGCAGTACAGCAAAATGATAGTCCTGATCCCTCTCCCACGGGTGATAAACATCACCACAGGGAATACATAGCCCGTATAAGAATTTACGTAACACCACCACATGAAAAAATAAACCAACATTGTGACCAACGACTATTTACCTAATATAAGAAATGCATATAACAAATCTGTTTTAACATGCTCTGGTCAGATCTGTCACTACCTCAACCCTTCGTGCCCCATGTTGGGTGCCAAAAACAACTGTCATGGTTTAAGCCCAGCTGGCAACTAAGCACCATGCAGCTGCTCGCTCACTCCCTGCCCTGCCCCGGCAGGATGGGAAGGAGAATCAGAAGAAAAAGGTAAAACTTCATGTGTTGAGATAAGGACAGTTTAATAGGACAACACAAAGAAAGAAGAAACAATAATAACAATAATACTAATAAAAGAATATGTAAAACGAGTGATGCACAATGCAATTGCTCACCAGCCAGAACCTGATGCTCAGCCACTTCCCAAGCCGCAACCCCTCCTCCCCCCAGCCAGCTCCCCCAGTTATATACTGAACATGACATCATATGGTATCGAACATCCACTTGGCTAGTTTGGGTCAGCTGTCCCAGCTGTGCCCCCTCCCAGCTTCTTGTAAAAATTACCCCAGCCAAACCCAAGACACTTACATATCACAACCAGCACTAACAAGAGACAGAATGGAAGTTTTCTCCCATTAAGCATCTTACCCCCTCCCCTCCCTGCTCCCATCCTCAATAATTTTTATACTCAAAAGAATATCCTGACATGAAAAGGTTTCTTTGAAATTTCTCCTTTCTGAGCAGGAGGTCAGAGAGCTACTCACTTGTCAGTCTTTAGAGTCCTGCCATAAACGTAATTGGATGGGAAGAGGCAGATGTCAGGGTGCATCCTGTACTGCACAGTCAGCTGCACAACTGGCAGGCTTCGTAAAACATTCTTCCGCACTTGCTCCTCCAGGTGTCTGTGCAGACGTGCCATCAAGGACTGATCGTAGCCATATTCCTGAGCTTTCTGCCAGTGGGAAAACATGAGATTGACTTCTGGGGAATTGGGTCCCAAATCACCGACAGGAATTTGCTTTTTGGACTTAAAACTACTTGGTGTTTTCTTCTAAACTTCTAAATCACTGACAAAATGACAACTACTTGCACTTCAATTTTCTATTTGTGTTAGTCTTATTATTTCAGTAAAGATCACCTACATGTATCTGAATTTTTGTCAGTGTACTCTTTAGCAAGACAACTTTCCACAACATAGTAAAATTTTAAAAACATCAACAGTAATGAAAAGCAAGATCTTCCAGGTGGGATCTCGTTAAACAAGCACACAGCCTCCAGGTAATTTACCCTTCTAGAGAAGCCAGTCTGTTTTGACTCCTTTCTTTGAGATATTTAAAACAGTCCTCCTTACTGTTGGATACAAGAAAGTGCTCCTATATGTTCATCCTTAGAACACGTCTGTAGGGTGAAGAAGTCCCCATACAAACAGGTAGTCTTCATCTTCCATTCCTTAAGGAACATGACACTGACTGAAACTCACATAATGAAGTAACAGAGCCTGCCACAAGACAACATCTAACAAACCAAGCGCGGAGCTGCACTGAAGTTTGTATTGCCATAGTTATTCTTAATGGTGCATGAAATCAGTTCCAAGCTACACCAAGAAAGTCTACAGAGGTTGCACTCACACATCTGTGTTAGCTTTATGCACACATATGAAGGCAGTATTGATACAGTCTCCACATAACAGACCCCAAATTTGCAGGGCAAAAGTCATTATCTGAAAAACACCCTGATCTGACATTGAAGTGTCTTTTTTTTCCTTTTATATATTTCCTATAAATACTGTTCTGATACTATATCCACTATATAGCATGAAAAAAAATACAGTTGGAACACTTACTACTGATTTTACAGTAGGAGGGAGCTGTCTGGGATCTCCAACAAGGACAAGTTTATTACAGCGGTGGATCAGTGGAATCAGTGTTTCAACCTCACAGGACTGCCCTGCCTTTTGTATATGCAAACAGGACAAAAAAATGGAAGTTGTAAGCAAAGGAGTGGAGGGAAGTATGTTAAATTTCCTGTAACAGAGACAGAATAACTCAAATGCTTTTTAAGTCTTCTAAAAAAAAAAAAAAAAAAAAAATTTAAAACAAGAGAGAAAAAGAAGGATTTTTCCCTAATAAAAAACTCCAAACGGATTTTTCTTTTATTATTAAATATGCAGAGCTCTCCAAACAGACACAAATATAACCCAACCATCTGGAAATCTCTACAGCAAGAACCACACTTTAGCCATGATTTTTAAGTAAAAGCTGTCTGCCATTAAAGCACCAAACAAGTCAGAAAAAGCAGCAATGAAAAGTTATTTTTTCTTCTCATGGCTCTACATAGCAGGACAGGCTGGTTACCAGTTAAAAGGTGGGGAGGGGGCACTCAACCCACAATATATTACACGAGCAGCCAAAAAAATCACAAGTAGCCTAAGCAGAGAAAAAGGCACACCTCAGAAGTGGAACATGCTGTAGTTCTAAATTGCTTTACTGACCTCATCCACAATGACACAGCTGAAAGGATCAAGGCCTTGCCGCAAAAAAGCAGATTCCAGCAGACTTCCTCCGCTTGTGCTCAGCGTGCAGCAGATGATGTCGGACTCCAAGATGATATCTGCCTGTACTTTCTGCGAGTGCCTCCGAACCTTCAAGTACAACAGCACACCATGTCTCCTCTTCTCTTTTAGCTTTCTTGAACCACCTTAGAGCAATTTCTAACTGCCTGGACAATTCTAACTGCCAAACAGATCATGCATAATGCATCACCCCAATGAAACTATCTCCATTATTACAAATAAAAGTCACAAGTTGACTTAACTGAAGTGTTACTTTAAATTACAGATCAATGCCATTGAGATGGCAAACTGGAAAGAAGTATTCCATTATCTCTACAGCTATGCAATCTAGACACACTGTGACCAAAGTTTAGTTTGCCATCACATTTGTAACTCCAAGCCTCCATGACCATTAAGGGTTAGCAAATATTCATTAAAGACGAACCTTCATTCATCTCACGGTTGGTGCTACTCAGCCTTAATTACTGGTTTTGCTATCAGTGCCTATTTCCACTTTCAGATCTATCCATCTCCACGCACAAAAAAATTCTTCCAGCTGTTGCTTTACTTAGAAACATTTAAAAGTACCTAAATTCCCGTAGGACTCTAAAGGGCATGAAAGTGGTGATGAAGATACATCCTAGAACATGGGGACAAGCCCATTTCTATTACCTTCTTTGCCAAATATGCCACATCTCATTTAAAATTCACCCTTAACTCTAAGAGTGAATACTTCCACCCATTGGGGTTTTTTTTTTGGTTGTTGGGGGGTTTTTTTGTTGGTTGTTTTTTTTTTTCCCCAATATGCAGCCAGAGTACACCTGGATTTCACACCAGGCTGTCCACAATTTACTCGGCTTATAAACTTTATCTACTTACCTTCTACTTTAGAAATATTCCCAGCCACACCAAAACCAAAGCTCCACCACAATTAAAGGACACCAAGTATATAAATACATTAGCTGAGGTTTATTAAAGAGCTGCCTTTAAGATAAATTCCTACCTCCTTTAGTTGAGAAGCAAGCTGTTGTCTCTCCTTTGAAAGTCTGCCAATTTCATCATCTAACATTTGACTCTAGATAGGGTGGAAAAAAATAAAGAGAAACCACATATCAGGAATAATTAACACCACACATTTCCCATATACCTTTTTTTCTCCCATACCCTAATTCATTTCCTAAACATTTAGATTTGTTCAGACTGTCTTTTAATATAAAATGTGTCTGAAGAAGCTCATCAGTTTCTTCGAAAGTCATCACCATATTTAGACTTTGCAACACACAGTACTACATCTTCCATTTCTGTGCAACTGGGAAAACTGTTTACCATCAGAAAGCTGTAATTTGAGCACAAATGCCAAATTTTTAGACAAAAAAATGGAAAACTTCCAAGTGCAACACATATCCCAAAATCTCAGATCACAAGGTATCTTACTATTTCCAGTTAAACAAAAACAGAGCTTTGAAGTATACAAATCTTAATGATTTAATTTGATTATAAATATGGTTACACTAAAAACTAACTGGTGACAGAACCAAATGAAGAGTACTGAACACTAGAGCAAGAAGTGGCATGATCAACCAGTTGAAAATACCAGTATAAATAAACAAAAAAATTCCTGATGTAAAGTTCTTCATTCCCTTTCACAGTGCTAACCAACGTTTCCATTCGTTGAAGGAGGTGGTGAAGAGACAGTTACTGCTCAGAGATAGAATCATAGAATCATTTAGGTTGGAAAAGACCTTTAAGATCATCGAGTCCAACCATCAACCATGCCCACTAAACCATGTCTTGAAGTGCCCTGTCTACACATTTTTTGAATACCTCCAGGGATGGTGACACCACCACTTCCCTGGGCAGCCTGTTCCAATGCCTGACAACCCTTTCAGTAAAGAAGTTTTTCCTAATATCCAGTCTAAACCTCCCCTGGTGCAACTTGAGGCCACTTCCTCTTGTCCTATCACCAGTTACTTGACAGAAGAGACCAGTACCCACTTCACTACAACCTCCTTTCAGGTAGTTGTAGAGAGCGATAAGGTCTCCCCTCAGCCTCCTTTTCTCCAGACTAAACAACCCCAGTTCCCTCAGCAGCTCCTCCTAAGACTTGTGCTCCAGGCCCTTCACCAGCTTGGTTGCCCTTCTCTGGACACACTCCAGCACCTTGATGTCTTTCCTGTAGTGAGGGTCCCAAAACTGAACACAGTACTCAAGGTGCGGCCTTACCAATGCCAAATACAGGGGGACAATCACTTCCCTGCTCCTGCTGGCCACACTATTTCTAATATAGGCCAGGAATAGAGATGACATTAAAAGGTAGAATTCTTTACTCTTTGGATTCAGTTATGAACACAAAAAAGACAAATAGAATTAAAAATACTATTATCTTACCACCTCCCTCTTCTCACATCTGTACATGGCACGCTGACGAGACAGCATGTCCAGCTTTTGATCCAGAGCTGTTTTTTTCTTTTGAATATCCTGGTCACAGTCAGCTGGCTTTCGTTCTACAATAAAACAAAGGAAAATGTACAGGAGGAATAGAAAAACGATGTTACAATAACACTTGCTCTCAGTCATGTGTCTTAAGTTATTAAGAACAACTGGACAAACACATTTTTTGTTGCATTTTCCCTTTTTCTACTGAGGTCTTATCTTTTAAGACAAAGATAATGAGACTTGGTTCCAACTGTAGCTCTCAAATGCTGCACAGCCACATTGCTGGCTTTAACATGCATTTATTATAATTTCTTCAAAAAAAACCCCAACAAACAAGAAGTCATCTTGCTTATTTCTTTGCTTTTGCTTAGATTTTAGGCCATATGTAAGCTGACACTTTCCCATTAAGAGTGAGAAAAACAATGCTTTATGAAGCACTGTTGCAGAAAAACCTTTTACCAGATCTTCCTTCTTAAAGGACACATAGTCCCAAGTGTAAAACATCATCAAGCTCTTAAAGACTGAAGAAAAGTCTGATTTGCATGTTACTTACTCATTCTATGTTCAACTTGCTTATCCAGGCTAAATCCCCGGACTTCACTGTTGATTGCTTTTTCAGCACCAAGTCGCACTAATTTGATATCACCACAGTTTCCTGTTTACAAAATCAGAGTCAAAATATTTTTACATTGCTCCAATCATCTCTGCACTTTGGTACGAGAGAAAGAAAAAATTTAAACACCATGGATATCTGCTTTTCAGGGGTTTGCAACAATTTACTTGTACTTATCCAACAAAAAAATTCAGTAATTCCAAACTCTAAAAAAAAAAAAAAAAAAAAAAGATGTTGCCTGTGTTTTAGTAGCGGCTAACAGTTAAGAACATTATTTTGAATTAACAGAACCACCCCTTATTCTCAGGCTTCTTTATCTAAAACTTACAGAATTCCTAAGTTAGAAAATTACTGAGTACCATCAGTAATGCAGTTGGCAAGTCAATACCAAATTGACATTTGGTTACAATGTGGATTCCCCGCCCCCCCCCAGACTAGATGTTTTGTTCAGAATTCATCTACTTTGTATTAGTCACAAACTAGGAGGAGAAAAAAAAAGTGAGAGGCTCTGACAAGACAAAATTTTCATGAGTCTGTTTAGCATGATCAGCAAAGTCCAATTTCATTCAAAATCAAGGTAATAGTCTTGTGTTCAAATCTTTACGTACTTATAAGCTGGTGAACTGAAACTAACACTATGAGGGAAGGGCCAATGTCTCTATAAAGACAAAAGTGCAATTTATTTAAAGAAAAAAACCCATAATACACCTTTTAGAAAAGCACATTAAAATTAACAACAGTATGAGGATGTACCAGTCATGTTCTGCAAGAGAAAAAAGCTGCTTAGAGTAGCATATAAGTATTATATGTGATCAACTGTTCCAGTTTCTCCTTCAGGTTTTGTCTATTTAACATATAAACAGAATTTTAAAATAAACCATACCCAAAGGCTCCTGTCTGTTCTGGCATTTTTCCTTAAATGCAATGATGATCTTTTTCATGAGTTCATCAACAGCAGCATTTGATGGTGCACAAACTAGAAAACGGTTTGGCTTGATCTTGGAATTTGTTTTTTGAGTTGTCTTCTCCTTCCTAATGTTCTGTAGATTAATTAACAATAAATCAAAACAGGCTCTTTAGATTGTTTTCATTTGCGATTTAAAAGCCAGGCTGTACACTCATCTTAATCCACATGCAGAGTATGGGGACTATTGCACTTGAATATCTCTTAAGGTATGTCTTACATTGAGTAACAAGTCAAATGTATTAATACTATTTGCATAAGTTCCCTTCAACAATGATGTACTTGATGAATCTACCGGATGCTAATATGAAAATCATTAAATGGGACAGGCCAAATAACATTCTTTAATACATCAAAATATTAAGATTTTTTTATGTAACATGTGTTTATACTACAGATTGTGCATGTTTTGTTGATTTTACTTTTTAAGTTCTGTAACATCAGTGTTTTCCCAGATGCCCAAAAGGTATTATTTCCACCTTTACACCCTATGCACTACAAATTTAAGTCAGCTTAATGAATTACACCCCCAGTAATTACCAATACTATACTTCCATTTAGTTTAAGCTATCATTGACTTCCATTGGGAAACCAAGCACCAAGCACATGGCAATCACATCACATTCACTTACTTCTCTCAAAACACGAGACAGAAGTCCAACAATAGTTTTTGATTTCCCTGTTCCAGGTGGACCATGGATGAGGCAGATCTTGGGAAGCCCTGGATGCTGCTTTACCATGGCATAAGCTGTCTCAATGGCTCTCTTTTGATCTTCATTGTATTCGTTCATATCTGATGCCTGAAGGAACAGGCAGGGGAAAAAAAATAATGAATTACTTAATGTTGATCAAACCTTCCATGTTCATTTTATGTATTTTCAGAATGTCCGTTCCCCACCCCACCCCCAGCTACAACTCAAAAACTTGAAGGGCATGGAAGCTTTGGATTCTAGGTTTGCTCTAGAGGCACACCCAATCCTGACTCAAAAGCTGTAACAAAGGTTTCATTTACTCTACTTTATTTTGCATTACCTTTCCCATACTATGCCATATTTCCTGAACAGACACCTCTCCAGTAAGGAAAAAAAACTGAAAGCTGCTTAAACTGCACTACTAGTACCTATGTCAACACAGCAGAAACACCTGAGCAAACTCAGACTCCTCTCCATCCACCCAATCAACCAACTCTGAAAAGCACAGTGCCTCAATGCCTTTGAAAACTTGCCTATTTGCACTTAGTCATCTCAAAAAAACAGCATGCAAAACCAGTTTTGCAAAACTCATGAGATCCAAATGCCCACTTTGTCATCCCTAACTATCATTTCTAGCTGCAGAACTTACAGCACTTTCTGAAGCTATGGGCAAATCTCTGGGACAGAAGTCATCATAACTTGGATTTATGATGGGTTTAGCCAGGGGACTCCTGCTCAATAGTAGTAGGCCCTTGAATGTTCGGTCTGTGGTCACCAGGGATCCAACCACCACACACTTCACTTGCTTATTTATGAAGAATGACAAATTTCCTCGAGTTTTCACAGAAAGATGACAGACAGTATGCTGCTCCTTTTGTCCTGGGGCAGGGGGGAGGAAAAAAACCCCCACAAGTTGTTAATTCAAAGAATATCCAAATTATTAACTTAAAGATATTCAAACAGGTCACTCAAAGAATTCACCAGAACCAGGTGCTGCCTTCTATTAGGGAGCCAACAACCAATTCTTGCAAAAAACCCAAACACCACCCCCACCCCCAAAAAACCAAACCCAAACAAACCCCAATGCTCTGTAAAACAATTCAGATCACTGTTGTAATCAGGCAGCATTAATCCTGATACTTGGTAATCCTGGTAATTCACAACTTCAGTTCCAGAAGATAGTGAAAATTCTAGTCAGTGAGACCACTGAAGTTCATGGCACCTCCTATCTCACAGCAACACACTCCTAAAGATGTATACAGAGTACTTATTCATCATCAGTGTCTGTTCTTACAAAAAGCATTAACATCTGTATTGAAGGAAGTCCCTAGAAAAATGCACGGAAAGCAGGTCTGCAGCTTCAATTCCTGGCTTTTTATGAAGGTTCTAGCACGGAATAGACATGCTACAGTGGAAAAACAATCCCATTTCCTCTGGGGTAAGTGAAGTGGTGTATTACAATTATCAACAGCCAGCTATGAAAAAGCATTTTATGGTACCAAGAAGAATCCCACTTTTCTTTCAACCCCATTTACTTACTAGTTAAACAGCCAGATGCACGAGAAAATCGTGTCACAAGACCAACGTGATTCACTATATGGTTCTCCATCTCACTTTCTTCCCTAAAGGTGTCTTTTTTCTTTTGGACCACCAAAAAGATTAAGTCATCCTCCTTTGGATGAAGCTGCCTTGCCAAATCACCTTCTTGAAAATGAGCTACTCAAAACACATTTTAAAATTAGAACATTAAAAGGAAAATGGTTACAATTACTTTCTGACTATAGAAGTACTACCATTAACATATTGCATATACTTCAATAATACCCATCTGTTAACTTTTAAAGCTATTAAAAGCTATAGCAAAAGCCTATGAAGAGTTTTAACTTCATCCTGCATTCTTAAGCCTGAACATAGCACTGTATAAAAATAGAGCAAGTCAAGGACTATTTTATTTACCAAAAGAAGCTGAAACAAAATTCCAAATGAGATGGAAAGTATTCCAACAGCACTCAAATAACTTTTTGTACTGAACACTTAAGGCACAAATTCCCTGCAAAATACATACTTCTGTTAGATGCATTCTGTAAAATAGCAAATTCCAAGATCTTTTCTGCATTTAAAGCAAATTAAAAAAAAATTCAACCTCTAAGTGCTAACTCATTATAAGGCAGTTGTTGTGGTGTAACCCCAGCCAGCAACTAAGCACCACGCAGCCACTCGCTCACTTCCCCCCTAGACAGTGGGAAGGGGAAGAGAATCAGGAAAAAAAAAAGTAAAACTCGTGGGTTGAGATAGACAGTTTAATAGGACAGTAAGGAGAAAATAATAATGGCAATAATAATAATAATAATAATAAAAGAATTGGAATATACAAAGCAAGTGATGCACAATGCAACTGTTCACCACTTGCTGACCGATGCCCAGTTAGTTCCTGAGCAGCGATCTGCTCCCCCCGGCCAATTCCTCCCAGTTTATATACTGGGCATGACATCACATGGTATGAAATATCCCTTTGGCCAGTTTGGGCCAGCTGTCCTGACTGTGTCCCCTCCCAACTTCTTGTGCCCCTCCAGCCTTCTTGCTGGCTGGGCATGAGAAGCTGAAAAATCCTTGATTTAGTCTAAACCCTACTTAGCAACAACTGAAAACATCAGTGTGTTATCAACATTCTTCTCATACTAAATCCAAGACATAACACTATACCAGCTACTAGAAAGAAAATTAACTCTATCCCAGCCGAAACCAGGACAGCAGTCTACTTGAAAATTAGAAGAGCGTTTTATTTAAAAAAAAAAAACCAAACAAAAAAACCAAACAACTCTTACCTGTAAAATCTGCTGTATTCAAGTCAGCACAGAAGTTCTGTAAGTAGAAGTAGTAACTCTTCTCTCTCACTCTCTGGTTTTCTATCCACTCTTGTGCCAGCTACATGTTGGAAAGTAAAAGCTAAATAAAAATACTTTGAAGGGTTTAGCGTATCAGAAGAATAGCTTATCATGAATCAAAGGGCAAACATGCTACGCAGAAATAAAAGAAAGCTAGCAGACTGTCAAGTACAAGACATCGAAGAGCCTTACCCATTTCTTTTTTTAACATACACATTACATATAAACACACAGGCCAAACGAAACCACTTCCTCCCCACCCACACCCCATTTAATGTACTTTCTTACAAAGCTCTTCAAAACAAATGTGGGTTCCCCCAATTGCATTTTCACCTTAAAATACCAGTATTATCCTGGTATTGATTTCATTTTCTACCTTATTTCTATGAGAGAAGTGATGCAATGACTGAACTTGAAAGCATACAGACTTTAACTGAAGAACACTGCGTTTTCTCACTATTAAACTATTAAAGGTAAACTGTTTGGAAAAAACACTTCTCAGATTAACCTACCATCTCACATAAGTTCTCAATATAAATCAAAACATTATGTTCTTATCCTCTTTTTACAGACACTGTCATTGAAAGACCTCAGTTTCTTAAAGATTTCTGTTCTAAGCTTTATATGCTATAAAAAGGAACCACCTCCTTTCTTCCTCCTTTTGCAGGCTACTGTGGATGTGCACCCAGAAAAAAAAAATAGCTTCACTAAGGTGAATAATACTGACAGTCCCCAATCTTAAACATAACTGTCTAGATTATTTCCCCCAAATCATTCCTCCATTCACATCTGTATCTGAATATTTCCCGAAGGTAAACAGAGAACATAAACCAGTTTTTAATCTCTTGGCAAAGTTAACTAGGGTTTATGAAAACAAACCAAGAGGCAGATAGCTACTTACTGTTTCAAAGGCATTTAGCATCATCAAGGGGAAAAATGTATTAAAATAGTCATTGTATCCCTGAAATTGGACAGGAACAGAGCCTGCTACAGACTGCAGGAGATCACTTGGAGGTTTGAACTGGCTGGAGTTTGCAAACATTTCGTAAGTCCACTGTAGGACTTCATTAACAAAAATCCTATGATCACGCTGCTGAGCGCCAAGAAAGGAAGAATAATATGCTTCTCGGGCAGGCCTTCTGGGAATATTTGAAGCGTTGTCATTCTGTCTATTTTGTGACTGGAGAACATTATTAGAAACACGGGGTTGAGGTACATTACTGAAACTGGGAGGTTTGCGTGTTTGATTTCCTATTGGTATAGCCTTTGCATTTGGTGGCCTGACCACCGGTTTCGCTGTATTCACTTTGCTTTTTGAAGCTGGCGGTAGCTTTTTAACATCTTCTAGATCCTTGCTGAAGGCTGCATTCCGTGAAGAACTTGCTGAGCTGAAAGTTTTGGTAGTGGAAGGCTTTCTTGTTTTAGAAGGTGGCAGGAGAGAAGGTTTAGCAAACAAGTGATCTGCTTCTGAGCTGGTGGCTGAATGCTTACTACAGTACTCTCCTGGTTTTTCCACTTTTTCCATACACTCTTTGTATTTACATTTCACAACAGTCGAGGATTCATTCTCCTGAAGGTTTTCAGCAGTATCCATTTCCTCTGTTTTTTCACTGTCTCTAGCAGTATCTTGAACACTTTCCTCCTCAGAACATAATTCCATATCCACAGGATCTAACTGAGTTAAAAATAAACCATCATCATCTTCGCCATTTTCATTTCGTTTACACCCATTTTCTCTTGAAGTTGTCTTCTCACACTCAGGCTGGACAATACAACCTTTTCCTGAAGGTTCATCTTTATCATCTCCAACAAGCGCAGCGGAAGAGAGACTTGAATCCATAGGTATGGGAGGAACCATCATACTGTTATCCTCTGATTTTCTGTTTGAGTCTGAAGAACCAGGCGTTTTAGAGACACAGGTGGCCTCCTCCACAGAGAGGCTTTCAAATTTTATCTCACTAGGAGAGGGACAAAGAGTCTCCTCCCTTTTTTTCTCTCTTTGGTTTTCAACCAGTCTTTCAACAGATGCCATTTCAAAACTTTTAGGCTTTTGTTTCATAGATCTTGCATCCACTTTGCTAACTTTTTTGTTTCTACTCTCAGAACTTCCTGCAGGATTCTTCACTCTGACACTTTTTTGGGGCCTTGTCTGCCTAAAAAACTGAAGGTCTTGGCAGGCTAGCAATTTTTTATTATGTTTTACAGACAAACTCTGAGGAGCAATTAGTTTAATCTTCTGTTTCTGTACAACTCCAACTCTCCCTGCAGCTTTACCATGGCTGCGCAATTGAGTTATGCTCTCTAAAGAGCGCTGGGATAATTCAAACGCTTTACGGGGTGCCTTCTTCAGACCAAGTTTTTCTACAGTTGATGCTGGTGCAGGACACTGCCGAACTTTCCTTGGAGGAACCACAGCAGGCATTGACCTGCCAGGTTGAGAATTTTTTGATGTACTTTGAAGTAGTTTTTTATTTTGTGCTGTTTTAAGAACAGGAGGTTTTTTAGGACTTCTTTGAATAGTTCTTGCTACCTTAGATTTTGCTACGTTCTTCCGTGGGCTCGCGCTATTTTTCTTAAGGGCCAACTTTGAAGCTAATGAGATGTTAGATGTAGATGGTCTGGGTTCAGTCAATTTTGAGTCCAGGGTGAAGTGTTTAGCAACAGCACCTTTGTCCGCAAAATTCTCCAGTTGATCTTTTGCATCTCCCTTACTAACAGATTCTTGCAATGTTGAATTAGTTACTTCTTTTGTATTATCAGCTTCTTTCTCATGAGAAATATTTTCTACCTGTTTTTCTATCAAGTTTGCTTCTTCTTCCATGGCATCATCGCTTACATAATCCAGATCGTAACCCCATTCATTTGTGTGATCGTTCAGTAAGCCATCTGAATTACTACTATCAACTGATGCTGAAACATGATCTTGTTTATACTCTTGAGTTGCTTCCGTACTATATGCTTGAGTATCTCGCCAAACCGAAAAGACATCAAAATCTGTTTCAAATTCAAAGTACTGAGACTCACAGTCTTCCAGTGACAAGTGACAGCTTGGAGTCTTTGATTCTGTTTTGCTATCACTATCAGAAATGCAGCTGGAAGTTGAAGGCTGCTTTTCAGGACACACGTTTTCATTCGGTTTTTTTGTTTCCTCCTTGTCAGCCACACCTTTTTCTTCATCAGAAGAGTCTGAAATTATAATGACTTGATTGTCAAGGCAATCTGCATCACAGGGAGACTTGGTACTTTGGCCTTCATTGGAAGATCTTACAGCACCTTTCACTTTCCTTTTAATATCACATACATTATGATGTACTGAGCTTCCTTGGCCTGAATCAAAGGGAAAATTGACACTTTTGGCATACGCAGCTAAAGATAATTTACCGAGTTCTCTATCAACCTGGGAGTCTGTTAAAGTATTATCTTCAGAAACCATCTTTGCAAAATCCTCCTCTTTCTTCCCCATTGAATTGTTTTCTCTCTTGAAATACTCTGAAAATTCAAATAACCTGTCACTTGATTCACACTTCACTGACAGTGGCCTGATCTGAGAAGCAGGGTTGGATATATCCCTCTTGTTTTCAGAGCTAGATGGAACACGACCATTTGCTGAAGCTTTATCCGTACAAAATGTCTTTGAAATTTGACCCTTAGAGTCATATTTAACTAAGTTATTTAAATGAGGCTGTTCCCGGTCTGAAGTTTGCATGTCAGTGTCTTTCTTGAACAGAGATTTCAACAATGAACCTGATTTTTCTTCAGTGGATGCTTTTTTCAGCAAGGTGTCTCTAATCCCTGAAAGCAAAATACTGTCATCTTCGTTTTCCTGCATACCAGGTTCATTTTTTGAGGAGCTGGAGCAATCTAGTGGTGTTTCTTTTGATACCTGCTTAGTTGGAACCAGTCTGGATTGAAAAGCACTGTTGACACTTTTCTCCTGTGTACTTTCACAACTCCTTGAAGATGGAGTACCAACAGAGATTTCATTTTCACGCACAGCATTCACTCCCCAATGTTTATGACAATCTTGGCTTGTACACAGATAGCCAGTGCAAAACTTAGGTCGCTCTACCTCTGCTTTCGAAGCACTTGCTGCTAAACTGCAGTTTTTCAAGTCACGTGTCTTCACTAGCTGTGATACTTTTGAGGGCCATTCAGTTTTCTGTACCATGTTTTTCAAATTCATGAGTCTATGCACATCTACTTTAAACTTTGAAGAGGAACTGGGAGACATACTGCTTTCCTTTACATCTGAGCTGTAAACATGTTCTGGAGAACCAATACAAGTTTGAGCAGCCAGATGCATTAGTGTTCCCGGTCCTGCTTCACATTTGTTTTCCAACTCTCCGCCTCTTCTGAAATCTGAATACTGGGCATCTGGATTAAAGCACTGATTATCTGTATCACATTTCCCTGCCACAAGATCATTGTTCCTATTTCCCTGAACTTTCCCAGATACTTTTGCTGCCAAAGGGTTCTGTGGGCAAACATATTCCTGAGTTGTCAAGTCATTAAGTTCCTTTTTAATATTCACCAAGAGGCCTTCTGTGGATGTCCAAGTTCTTGAACTTTTAGATGCATCTCTACATTCCTCTTCCCAGGCACTCTTTCTTCTAGGGAGAAGGTTCTCTTGACAATCTTCACCTCCACCTTCCTTCAATACGACAGCAAATGGTGAACAAAGGTCATCTTCGCCATGTGCACTCTTCTCTTGCTTTATAGAAATGGCAGGCAAAGTTGTGGAGTTTGCATTTTTTCCTACAGGCGCAGAGGTATGCAATGCTCTGTCCTTTATACTTCTTATAACTTGCTTTAAACACATTTGTAATTCCTGGGTTTCCTGGATGTTCAGCTGCCAACCTAAAGATAGATTTCCTCGCAGAAGAAGATTGAGTTTGTCTAGGTATTGCTTGCAAAGAGCATGCTGCCCAATTTGATAGCCTTCTCTAAGAAGGCTGCGTATCAACTGCACACAGGCGTGCTGCACAGAGTTAGAAGCTTGTAAAGATACTGCTGATGAACCTCTCACATAGTGTCCAGATGCTTTTTCAGTGCACCGTGTAAATGCTATAGCTGGAAGCTTAGCACATCTCACCACTGCTTCCACCCATTCTTGGGAGCTAATCCACAGCAAATGCAGGCACTTTTTATTTCTGTGTAGTTCAATAATCGACACCAAGATCAGGAGAAAAAATTCAGAGATTTTGTCACACTGCTGGATTCTTTCATTGAGAATATGTTTGATTTCCGAGCAGAGGTAGTGAATGACTTCTACTATATATGCTACACCCAAGTCCTTGAGATCCATAAGCGACTGAACAAAAGGGATGAACCACAGAAACGTGCTGTCATGGACACGCATATCTCTGCCAATATCAGACTGAAGCACATTAGCCAGTGTTTGCATATCTTCATACATATTGGGGCAGTAGTCTGGACAAATGGCAGTCTTCCATCCAGTATCCTGAAAATAAATTCACCACACCATCCTCATTACTCACATCTGCACAGTTTAATCTGCCAGGTTTTTTTTCTAGCCATAAAGGTTACTTTCTTTCAAATATATGTTCATTAAATGGTAACATCTCTTATATCCTAACGTAAGTCAAAATCTAAACTGCAAGAAACTGCAAAAAATAAAGATCAAACTAACACACATATAAGGAACTCATTTCCTAACATGTAACCTATGAAATAAGTGTAAAGTAGTATTTCCTTTAAAAATCATTGTGAAACCCTCCAAAGATGATATTAAGCTGACACAATTTAACCTCAGATAATCAAATATACATTTAAAGCCTTTAAAAGACATTTCATAAATTCAATGGACCAACATCAAGAGAAGAACACATTCACAAATGTTTACTCTGCTTTATAACAAGAAAAAAATAGTGCCATTTTGGAGCACAGTCTAACATTTAAAAGTATATCAAAGCATACCTCATTACTCCATACTCGATATATTGGTTTAGAATACTGAGAAACAAAAAGTAAAATACAAGAACATAATTGGCAACTTTTTTAAAGAAAACTTAATTTAGAGTCTTCATTGAGGTACCAATGTTTGTTTCAATATTGATATGAATTCTTGGGCTTTAATACCATCTCTGCCTAATTCACAAACACATTCTTCTTTCCTCTTACAACCTGAAAGCACCAGCTAAACAAGAAGTAACCAGACTGCCTGCTATTTAAGGCACACAATAGTGACATACATTATTTAATATTTTTTCTTTACATTACTAGTAGAAACATAGTATCTTCCCCTCTGTATCTTATATATGGTTTAAAATGACAGTGTCATTCAGTCATCAGAATTCAAAGAACAGGGAAATAATTTTTTTTTTTAATACCTTTTGAGGCTTTTCTGTGTTATAATTATACACAATCTGACTGCAAGTAACCATGTCATCATTGTAGTCTGACTCCGGTTCAGATTTTGTCCTAAAAAGAAATACAAATCATTATAGACTCCACACAACTAACTTAAACTGTAAGAAAGCCAGCTGGTCAAGACACAGATCTCACTTTTCAGATGCTGACCATGTGACTATTAGAACTTGTCAGTGATAAAACATACCTATGAAAAGATAGCATATTTACAATTGTAGAGCTTGTTCTATCCTGCTTATAAGAGGTAGGGGAAGCGACTGCCTCAGGAAAAAGAGCTTTCTGCTAAGCCATGGATTTGACTACCTAGAACAAACACCCAGAAGAATTCCATTTTCTTTGAGTTTTCTATGCATAAATGCAGTTCAATCATGGCTACGTGCTCATAAACTTCGTATGCAACTATTTGAACACAACACTCAAAGAGCTTGTTTAATCGAAGAAAATCTCCTTTAATACGCCTTCCTCAGCTATCTATAACATTCCATATATACGTATCTGTAGCTATCTATAACTTTATAGACTATGCATGTATAAAAATACTGAACATTTAAGACATTGCCACTCAATGTTGATTCAAAATATATCACAGGAAAACAGTAGACAACTGGTATGGTTATCCAGGTACTATTTTCCACCAACTTTTTCAAATTATGCACAATTTCAGTTTTCCAAAACAGGATGTGTCCCTGAAGTCTTGGGACCTGGATTCTTATAAAAATCCTCAAAAGGGACAGCATGCCAAAAGATGGAGTTTAAGTGTACGTAACAAAATTCTGTTCCCATAGAAACTATTTCTAGACTTCCTAGCAGTGTACTAACAAACCACTTCTGCACTGAATAAATACTTTACCTAATTAACTTTCTGTTCAATATTGCCAATGTTGTCACTCAGAAGCGATTCAAAAAATCCATTTTATCTTACGATGTAACTATATGAAGAGAAAACCTTTCAAAAGAGTATCTGATGCCTGCTATGTGTTCTAAAGCATTTCCTTTCAGCAGTTCACTATGTTATCCAAGCTATTAAAGGACAGTTGCACGATTCTCACATACAGCACCATTAAGTAAATCTAATCCTGAGAAACATTTAAGACTTAACACAAGCTGAAAGTAAACTCAAATCAGTTGTCATCTGGAACTACAATAAAATCTAGAACTATGTCATCCACTGACAATTCGGGAATTCCCATAATTTTACCAAGAGTCTCAGACATGGCACTCTTCATTAAACTTAAGTGCAAGTTGGTTATAGCACTAAATAAGCACTAAACAGCAGCCTTCCTGATTCAGGAAAAAAATCCTGAAAAGCGTAACAGACTTCATGATACTCAAAAAGAAGCGAGCATGTGTTTTTTGGAAGAACCTCACAATTTTAGGGGACCTCCTTCATCTTTTCATTGCTTGAAGTTGGCACCATCTGATTTTTTTCCTTGCCGTCTCCCCCCCCAACACAAGTTAAGGCAGCACTGACAAGAAAACCAAGACCAAGCTACCACGCTACCTGGTATTAAAATCATAAAACTGTTCTAGTCTCTTAATAAAACTGACCTCTTAAAGCTACTGCGTATATTTTTTATTTCATTGTTGTAGCTCACACTGTTGATAATGGTTTGAAAGGCTTGGACAGGATCAATAAGCTGACCCCATACTTTAGATCCGAGCTGATCCAAAATAACCATGAAACAATGCAGCGCTGGCCAGAAGGGGTCAGTAGAATCATCTGAAACATAACAGTAATATTGGGGAGAGTTGAAATGCAAGAGTCCTGTACATTCTTAGACTAAGCTGAAGTTGAAAGTAGTTGGTTTTCATCGATTTTTCTTAAACACTGATATAAAGATACGTATTCTAGTAAGTTGCAACTATACTTTTTAACCTAGAAAAAGAAAAAGGATTAAAATAAGGCAAGCTCACTTATCTGTACAGACACTGCACCCTATGCAGTCTTAAATCAACAGGAACCTGGATAACTATTACTAATATTCCCCAACTCTATGAAACTGGTTCTTCCACACTGATATTTGCAGATATGTTCTAAGAAGTGGGTACAACTTACATGGCTATTACAATTTGTACTTCAAATTTAAGCTAGAAGCAGTTGGTTTTCCTTCAAGTGTATTCTTCCTTCTTCATGTAAGATAATACCATATCCTCAATAAACATACTGAGCTTATAAAGATCTAGTCATTTAAGAGGCAGCCCTGGTCTTGAGTTCATGTGCCATTCCCGGGCTATGCCATGGCACGTGGCTTCCAAGAATGGCGCAAGGGCTACTGGTCTAAACTCTAACGTCTAAATTTCCAGCTGCAAAAGGGGTTCCCTTAAACAGATGGACAGAAGAGTCACGTTTTAAGCAAGTTGCGGCAATTCAGAAGGTGTTTATTTTAGGACTCAGAATTCAAACTTCATGCCACAGTGAAATGCACATTCCCATACACTACCTGTACATTAAAGGAAAACGACATGGTAGAAACTATAGATTTGTCCTCTCAAAACCTCTAAGCCAGCCTTACGCAAAGCACTGCCATCCCTTCTCCACTTAAGAGTTTGTTTGAATGTCATTTTTCAGTAATTGTCAGTATTGCCCAAATATTGTGCAGTATTGGCCAACTTCCAGAAGAGAAATAAGCCTCAGTTAAAAATCACCTCAGCATTACACTACTAAGAATTTACTCAATTAAACAAGGAAGTTTGATAAAGATGAAAAATAGGCTATGAACTATCTTAATCTCAGTATCAAAATTAGCTACCAGCTGTTTCTTTCTCCATGGTGTGAAGTATAGACTGCATGAAATCATTTTGTTTGTCTGGGCCCAGTAACAAGGAGTCCATAGCTTGTTCTTCCAACACTGTTAGCAGCATACAAATCCCTACAAGAAAAAAAAAAGCAACCCATCCATATATTTGCAAAAATTTGTTCTGATTTTCACGAAATCAAGGATCATTTTCCAAGTGTCATTACCCGTGTAACACTTGACCAAAGAGATGAGCAGCAACATGAAACTAGTTAAACACTACCTCACTACTGCAGTTGGGCAACATTCAATTCTCCCATCTGACAGCCCCAAAATAAACAGCAACTATGAAATAGTAGAGCTCTGCATTGAAAGAAGCGCTTACAAGATGAGAGAGACTACACATACAAATTCATTTCTGATCATACTCACCTAGCCAATAGTTCTTGTAGTTGGCAGTATCATATAAATGAGATGGCAGAAGGATGAGTTTACCCTTTTCAATCATTGAAAAGCTGTAAATATCTGGACTCTCAAAAAGACCCAACTCAATAACTTTGAACAAGCAAGTCAGCACTTCCTGTAAGTCATAGTAATCATCCCTGTCAACCTTCCCTAAATTCCTTGCTGTTAGGATAGCCCATCGACGAATCTAAGGATTGAAACAGAAAAGTTTTATATTAATAAAAAGAACAAATAAAATCACAGTGCTGTAAGATTAGGAACCATTGCTACTACAAATAGGACAAAAGTACATTTTTACTAAAGTAAGGTCTCATAATTGGAAGTAAGAGTTAATCTTTTTCCAAAATAACCTTAGAAACAGGCTTACTATACCCACGAGAAGATGTTGGTAACAAAGAAGTTAAAATTCAGGGTAATATATAGAAATAGAACTCCTTGGGATTCAGGTGACAAGGGATAGCATTTGGTTTTGTACTTGCTTTATATTGTTTAAACGTTACTGACCAACATTTTCTAATTAGGTAACTGTGTACTATAACAACAGATGTTAAGCTGTGCTGTCAGCACAGGACACTTGTCATTTCTTGCCTTGGTAGAATCATTCTCTGACCTACTGAGAAAACTTCAGAGTTTGAGCAAGTGTAAAGTACAATACTATTAAATCTTTTACTGTTTCTTAGGACAGCTTGAAATTTTGTACTCTGTGTTGGTTTAAGCCAGCCTGTCTTGTAAACAGTAGAGCCACAACCTGCCCACCGGCCACAGCAAATGTAACCTAACTCTCCAAAGCTGCATCAAATGAGGTGGGAAACGATGTTATGAACTCACACTCTCCTGATATAAACAAACAGCCCACCTGAGTTACAATTCAATACTCCTTTGAGACTCACACATCCAAATTCAATTTACAGATAAACACACCACACAGGGACTTTTCTAAGATCATGCAAAGAAATCACTCAAACTCCCTTCAGTATTAAGATGGTGCATGAAACTAGGATTCACTGTTCCAACAGGCCCTCCCAATTGTAGCAGGGTGTATGTTCCCAAGTTCTCTGTATTATCACTATTTTTCAGTACTCTTCCCTATTACTGATACAGTTTCACTTCTGATGTGTATGTATAGTTTGAGGGAACAGCCTTCTTACTGGATAATACACATCACCTTCAAAACAATGTAGAAAAGTAAGCACTCAGACACATCTGTACTGCTTTGAGAACCTCAGGTCTTTTTTGTAATCTCTCAACTAATTTTAACCAGCAAAAAAATAGAAGTGTTGGTAACAACCACAGCTGCAAAGCCTCTCAACCCTTTCAACCTAGACACTTCCAGTATTCCAAAATTTCTCCTTTTGTTACTTTAAGAGATTGGATTCAAAGAGAGAGCAGACTCTCCTATTGTTAAAGAATTTTCAGTCATGGGTTTCTCTAGGTTTGCTTTATTAACAACTCAGAGTTGGGCCACCACCGCAGTGAATGGTGAAGGATAACTCAAAAACGCCTTCTATATATACGATTTTACATAACTTTATGCAATTGATGTTTTGTCAAAATAAGTTCTTGGTGTTTTTCCACAAACTCTCAGTTCTCTCTTCTCCAGTGGTTTAAAAAGTCTAATACGTTTTCCTGTCTCAACTGATTCTTATTGTCTCATCTTGGTTCTTCTGCAGTTAGCAGTCACAGGTAGAAGGTCTCCGGTCACCACAGTCACTTATCTTCTTACACATCAAAGATCACCTTTGAATTTCTGAGAATCACTCAGACTGTTCTATTAATTCATACTTAGCCTATATCTAGTCTAAAATAGCTAACCTTTCTGAAATTGCTTACTCTAAAGTTAATCACTTACTCTTATCTATTCTTATGTCTTAGGTCTAAGATGTATGATCCTTTTTCTGTTGATTCAGCTTGACTGGGTTTTAAGCCAGCCATGGTGAGGGCTATACAAGGGACAAAAAAGCAGCTTATGCATATTGTTCTATAAGCACCTGCATTCTATTAATCACATCTAAAACAATCTCTAATCATTAGTTATATGTCTGACATGAATAGTCATAGAAACAACGACGCTTAAGGCCTAGTTCCCTTTACACCTATGTACACTAGCATGAGTGATACTAAGATCAGTTGACACTTCTAAATATCATAAAGAATGGAGCTCTCCTGTTTACACTTTCAAATGAGCTTTTGATCTCTGACTGTTCAATATTAAAATACCCTATATGGATTCAGACACAGGCCAAAAAAAAAACCAAACAACTGCAGAGTTTTGAGTTGTCCCACCAGAGAATACACAAATCCATTAAAACACAATACTCCCTCCTTGTAATGACAAAATTCAGTGACAATTAAAGGGCATTTCAGAGGAATTACACTGCTGAGCATCTCTTCTTACAAGCAACTACACTATTGTCACTTTTTCAGTTTTTAAGGTTCTGAATATTACTAAAATGTGAAAGCTTCTAGGGATGGCAAACAAACAGGGAAGGAGAAGGGGATTAATATGCTAAAATACAAACCCTGGACCACTTGAGAAAAATTCCATTTGGGAGTAAATTTACAGTTTGAACATCTGTAAAGTTCGCTGACTAAATGTAAACAGTAAAGTGATTCTAGAAGTTATTGCAAAAGAGTCATCTCCTTTCCTTCAGCAAAAGTAACTATATTCCTACTGAAATCTCATTTATGTATATACCATTAAAGAAAAATATAGAAAATCAAAACACTTAAAATTCTGAATACTACTATTTTCATATTCTTGTCATTAAAAATAAGAATCTGTTCTGATGTTCCTTAAAACTAAGTTTTAGTGGAACAGGAAAAGTAACTTACCACTTCATTCGGGTGTACCAAAAAGAGATAAATTCCTGGATATTTCTCAAAGACCTGAAAGGAGCTGTGACCTTGTTCCATTCTACAGAGCACTTCTACACACAGCTCACCTAAAAGGACAAACACAGTTATAGTAAGGAGTAATTTATATGCTCACGAAACAAAAAAACACTATTTAGTGTCAAAATAAATATAAAATACATATTCACACACACTCTGATACTTCAGTTTAACTACTATTTGTTATTTTCACCTCCTTCAGCAGAAACAGTACCATGTCCTTCCAACTGTATACAATAAGATACATACTGACTTTCTCATGCAGCAGCAGGTATGGATATTTCAGTATTTCTAGAAGGGGCACTCGCAGGTTATTCTCAAAATCTGGGCCCACATAACCAGACAGCTGTGTATCTCCATTCTCATCCACTATAAACAACTCATCATCTTCTCCAGCTTCTTCCCTCATGGATTTCTTGATGTGGGCAACAAGACGGGAGGTTTCCAACTCCCACAAGACCTATTCAGTGGGGGGAAAAAACAACTAATCAAAGTGCATTTGTGAAGAAAGCAATTAAGAACATTTATTATCACATGCAGAAACCTTGACTAGACTTTCAAAACTTACAATTTCATTTTGAAAAGTTTCTTTTCAAGCATGGTGTGAAACAATAAAGTTTTGACATGGAATTCAGATTGTGCAAATCACAACACTCTCACTTCAGAGTTACGATTATAAAGTAATTTTTAAAAGAGCAGTATTGAAACCAGAAGCATTTTTGTAATTCTGTTAAGTACTCATAAACCGTTTCAATAATTATTTCAGGCCATAGGTTAGTCACAAAACTTTGTTCCACTGGCCAATACAAAGAAGTGGATGATACAGAAAACCATCACGTTCAGGAAGAAGATGGGAAAAGCAATTTTAAAATCTTGCCTTCTCACATATTTTGCAATGTATTAGTGGAAGGGAGTGAATGTAAACAATGCAAACAGACTGACTGACTTGCTGAATACTTGAAGGGGATTCAGCTCACTTAACATTACTCATCTAAAGTAACTGCTCCAAACCTCAATTAGAAACCAAAATTATTTCCTACAGTTAACAGACACAGAAAGGAACTTTCAGCAGTCCAGTCACCCCACTTATTTTCAATCTATACTCAGATGGGATTGCCCTGCAGAAAAATCGAGCTGACTAATTTAAATAGCAACCTTTTAGACATGTGTATTATGATCAATTAGCTACAAATACTCATTTTACGTACATGTACACATAAGGGAAAATAAGCTTTCCAAATACAAAATTGGATACTAATGAGGGAGAATTATAAAAGGCTTATAATAAAATAGTTTTTAAACTTTTTTGATTGCTTTTAATCGCACAATCTCACAGGTCTGCAAGATCAGATCTCTGAAATTCAAGCATAGTAGAAAACTACAAATGAGAAATGAAAGCAAACAAAAAGAGGAACAAACGCAAAGTTGAACAGAAGCCAAGGCAGAAAATACATTAAAGAAACACAGTTGTTTGTTTGGCAGGTGTTCTTTTTTTCAGACACCAAACCATCTCAGCATGAATAAAGTTCAAGCTATAATGTCTAGTCAGCAACTTCCCACTACTGTTTTAGTTCTCACTAATTTTAATATATGCAAAACAAGAGAGTCTTGTAGTTCTACAATAAGCTCTTTGCAACTCAATATAAAAAAAGCAAACAGTTAAAAAGCAACATACCCTATTCCCAAAAACCAATAAAACAGAACCCCTGCACAAACCGCCCCCCCTACACTGAGACTGGACCACAAAAGCCTCTTCTGAAGTTTTCCTTCAGTTCTGAATCCACCTGCTCAGTAACGGGCAGGAGCCAAATCTCTTAATTACCTCATGCAACCTTGGCAATTTTTCCCTTGCTTTGTGGTATTCAACCACACACTCCAGGCAGTAACAGAGATCATCATTGGATCCTTCAAGATCTTCCGGGGACAACCGTTTAGAAGCATAGCTCTTCAGAAACTCAGTGGTGTCAGAACCACTAGGTGTACACCATCGACATGTGCTCATTCTTTGGATGGAAAGAAGGAGGAATTAACAGAAGTCCAAAGACTGGAAGTGGCAAAATATTTCCTTTCAGCCACAACAGTACCTAATTTTCAAGTGTGATGAGTTTCAGGATTTATGTAACTCATTAGCAGCGTACATGCATATGTTCTTGGATGTTCTTACATCATATAGGTGCATGCAATTAAACAAAGAAATACAGATTAAAGCATTAAATGAACATTACAGAAAAATGCCTGCTGAATGGCAAACATTAAAAGTAAAGCACCAAAAAGACATTTCAAATTACATCATTTGCAAACTACAAAACAACATGTGAGAATTCACTTTACATACAAAAAACCCCCCCTCATCCACACTTAACACACACTTTCCAGAGCTATAATGCTTAAGTTCATTATACTGTTTTACTGGTATCTGTGGAATCTAGGTCTAAGGAGTACAAAATTTAATTAGCTTTTTTCTTAATCTCCTACTAAAATTTATAGGGCAACAAATCCCTGTTGTCAAAAGCAAAGGATACTTACACAGAACTTTCCTGCCTTCCTTATTATTATACTTTGAAAGCATCATAAAATTCTCACCACAGATTGTTTTCTCTAAAAACAAAAGTTCTTCACTAAGCAACAATACAATCATCTCAGATCCTCCTAGTCGGAAAAACTCAACAGAACACTAGAAAAGCATGAAGACTTGAACTAACTATATAAGAGGAAAACCAGTAATTGCTTCTGTTATTTAGCATAACAAGAAATACAAAAGAGAAATCTAGATAAAGCAAAACCATACACTTCTCATACATACATACTAGGAAAAAAACAGTTGTGATATGTACCTTTGGAAAAGGAAGCTATTTGCTGTGCAGGTGTGCCAGGTCACATGGTGGGAAAGAGAACAGCGCTGCCCTGCGGCAAGGGAAGGGGGCTGACACCTTCAGCCATACATGCCCTCGAGCATAGCGCAGCAAAAGCAGTATCTTCAGTTAATCCAGCCCCTGGTAACCAAGCCTTGATGGTATTTCAAAGATCTAGAGCAAAACAGTAATACCACAAATCGGTTCAATTCACACGTTATAGACTAAGAATTACTTTGGCGTTTAGATTAACATACTTTCCGTTAAACGCACATTTACTGACGTGATAACTATGATTTGCAACTGAATCCCTTCTGTGATTCAAAGGCGGGCAACAGAGTTATCTACGGCCCGTTCTTCCCACAAAAGCTGTAAAAATTTATCTCCGCGCATTAAACAAGGAAATTGTTGAAACAAACCTAGGCGGATACATAAACCTCAGCTGCGGACAGAACACTTTACCTGCAACGCTCGGCTATCGATAGACTTTAACGGCTGCCCACTGATGAGTATCGACACCTGCTCACAGAAACGCCGAAGCCGAGAGAGAGGGCGAAGGCCGCGTCTCTTTCTCGGTCTCAGCCGCCCCCAGCTCCTCGCCCCGGACACACCCGGGCACTTCCCAGCAGCTTCCCCGCGAGAGCCCCGGGCTCACCCGGCACGGCTGCTCGAAACGCCGCCTTCCCAGCAGCCCTGCCCCGTTCCCAGCACCCAGGGAGGTCGCCCGGGGCGGGGAAGGCGCCGTTCCCTTCCCGGCAAGCCAGGGCCGGCCCAGAGGGGCAGCGCCTCCCCTGAGGCAGCGTGAGGGAGCGGGACCGAGACAAAGGAGAAACCCCAGAGGTAAGCCGGCCTTCTCCGCGGTAGGCGGCAGGAAGCACCGGCGCGGTCACGGGAGTCGAGTCGAGTCGAGGCCCGGCCCGGCCCTCACCTCACGCCGCTGCCGCCACGGGCCTCCCGTCCCGGCGACGCCGCCGGCCCACCCTCAGGCCGCGGCGTCGCCCCCTCCTCCCCGCTTCCGGCCCACCGGCGGAAGCGGGCTCCAAGCCTTCTCCCTGCGGGCGGGGCCGCCCTCCTCGTGCGGCCTAAGCCCCGCCCCTTTGGGGAGGGGCCGTGCCTTAAAGGGGCAGCGACGAGGGGAGAGGAGGGGGCGAGAGCGACGGGGAAACTGAGGCACGCGGGGGGGGGGGGGGGGAGCTGCGCAGTAGCATAAACGTAAACGGTGTCAGAGCCCCAAGGAGCATAGCTAAGGGCGCTGCCTCAAGGATAGAATTACCTAAGTACTAAAATAATAAAATCCCACCCCAAACCCACGATCAACCCAAGCGCAGGGAGTTCCCCAGCAGTCTGAAGCGAGAAGCTTCCTCACAGCCTCCGATGCAGCGGGAACCTCTCCCACGTACAGCCCAGCAGCCCTCCCACGCCTCTTCGCCCACGCCCCGAAACAGGCGGGAGAAGGTTTTGTCACTGCTCAGGCCCGGGCCCTGCACGTCACCCTCAGAGATGGAAGCTGCTTCCACTTCGCTCGAGGCTTGCGTCCCTGCCTCATCATCTACCGACCCTCCTGGTCACAGGGACGACGCCGTCCCCCAGCCTGGGGGGGCTCTGAGGAATCAAAACACAGATTATTTGCCTTTCTTCAACTCCTTGTTGTAGACTTTACGGGAGGCGGGGGGGTGTGAAAAAGGCAAGTCCCTGTTTGATCTTCTGCTGCTGCCACCGTAACACTCCTCAACTTTGAAGTGCTTCTCTGCTGCAAACACAACTCTTGTAACCCAGCTGTCTCCGTCTTTGATAATGCCACACAGCCGAGAATTTTTTTCTTTAACACCATTCGGGCCATTAACGCGCCAGGAAAATGCTTGAAGCGACATATCTGCTTGAATCACCGAAGTTTTTAGGGGACTCGCAGTGCTTTTTAGACTTGAAGGATCTGTCATGCTCTTATTTATAATGCAGCCTGATACACAAAGCTTTGTCAATGTTATTTCCCTCATCATTCTGTGGAGACTGGGTTTTTTTAAACCTCCACACAGAGTTTGCTCTGTTTTCAGTAATATTCAAATACCCACATGAAACAACTGACTTGCCCGCCTGCGCTCCCACGCGCCTTTATAAGATGACGGCAAAGGTAAAAGCTGCTTTCTTATGCCCTCCTAAGTGCCATTATTCAGCAAATGGGAAAAGATTGGGTACTCCTCCTCCAAACAATTATTTGCCCACGTGCAGATTACAAACACCACATCACCCAACAAGATGGGGGTAGGGAGCTGTTTCCTCACCCCCTTCCCAGGGCTGGGGGGAGGAGGGACACAGCCTCTCCCTTTTTCCCTGCGCGGCAGAGGTCAGGTCTGTGTTTTTGCCAAAGCAGCTAGTGTAGTGTTGGCTCCGAGTTCCTGCCCTGGCTTACTCATGTTACTTTGCAGAGAAACTGCTTTTAACAAGTATCAGCGAGAGTCTTCCTTGAGAAGTTTCCGTGACAGATACCCTTGACGCCTTACTTCGGTTCGGGCTGACTGAGGAGCAACAGGGCTCACTCATGCCCTGCGGTGAACCTGCAAGGTGGAGAGATCCTGGCTCACGTACAAGGAAGTGAAGGTGCCTCTGAAAAGTATTTCAAAAGGCAGTTTGGAAGCCCAAAAATGCAAGATAACTGAAGTACAGAACAAGATACCAGGGCTAAAATGAAGACATCTATCTTGTCTATACTATTGACTAGCAGCCAGCTACTTCGCTCTGTAAATATTACCATCGGGATGGGCCCAATGTGAGCTCTCCCTGAACTGCAGCTGGACTGCACGCCAGGGGACTCTCCCCTTGAGCAGGGATGCTTCTCATGGTTTCAGATTCCTTACCCGAGACTAAGAGATCCTTTCTTGCCCAAGGCGGAGAGAGCCCTTATGACAAATCCTCAGTAAATGACTGATAGCATGCTGAATTAATACTAATGAAACATTACTAATCCATGTAGCTACTCAATATTTATTATTATAAACTTTGTACAGATAATTCCATTGCACATAAACTACTGTCCAAGTCTGAGACTAAAATTGGACCTAGCTGCACCTAGGCTCCATCTGGAGTTTAGAAAGGAAGGGGTTCCACTCTGAACCTTGTGACTCAACAGGAGAGTCTTCCTTACCCTTTGCATCTCCAGTCTCTCTGTGAATCATCCTAACTCAATTCTAACTCAATTTTCCTTTGTGTGTTTCTTCCATGCACTAATTAATGAGGTGAACCTTGCCATCAAACTTACTGAACCTCGGTAAACCACTGTTAAACTTTGTTAAATTCCATCGAACTTATTGAACTCTGTCAAATTATTATTTTACCTCAATAAAACATATTGCTGCTTCTGTATTTTGAGTGAGGTGTGTTCCACTCATCCATGAGTTTCCCTTTAAAGCAAAGGATAAAATAAATCTCTTTATGGAGGTAGTTTATCTCTGAGATACCTACTCTATAAACTCTACAGAAATGCAATCATTTGTGCTCTAGCCTACAGAAAATTCAGAGGATCTCCATCTTCCAGGAAAAAAAAAAAAAAACCAAACTTGAAAAACACAAACCACTTAGATTCAAAAGTTCAAGTTCTTCAGCTTTTAACCTTCAAACCTGTAAGGCAACAGAAGCAGGTCAAAGACCTAAGTGCAAGGGAGCTGGTACTCATTTCCTTCCCCCTACCTGATTTCATCTCTTGGCTGGAAAACTTACCCTTATAGCGGTGGCTGATCTCATACAGTGTCCTGCCTGTCTCACAAAAATTACTTTTTTTTTTTTTTTTCTATCTTCAGAGAGACTAGAGCCAGACACAGTTAAATATGGCAAGTTATCATTTAACATCCTTTGCTATAAGTCACAGTCCAGAAGAACCTCCAATAAAGCCTTTATTTCAAGCCATTGAAAGTTCTGCATTTTCAATGACAATTATTAAAGAAGGGAATTCTCACTTATCAAAACGACCATCAAAAAGTAGCATGTCAGAGACCAAGCCTTCTTGCATTACTTTCTAATACAGCATATAGGAAATATAAACAAGCCATACAAATACTTTACACACAAAGATGGTTTTGTTTTTTTTTTTTACATTCACTCGGTCAATTTACAAATAATCACTCCAGGCAGATAGTTAAAAATATCATACAAAGACATGAGTACAACCTCTGTCTTATCCCTCAATTTTCTTATTAAAACATAGACAGTCTCCTTGGCACAATAAAAAAAAAATATATATATATGTATGTATATATATACACTGTATTTTGTCTCTGTATTCCAAATATTAACAAAAACATTTTAAATGCCTTGTTCTGGTTAGCATGAAATGACATTACAGTTTATGAATAGTAATGGACAAAAATCCCTTTTCTCTACAAGTGCTGATAAAAGTATATGTCAAAAATAAAAATCTGTTGCTTTTAAGAACAAGAAAGAAAAAAAGCTGTGCTGTTTCCATCAACCCAGATGTCTTCAGATTTGTCTATTACAGAGATTTAAAAGCAAATTGAAAGCCTTTACCCAATTCTATTATTTTTTTTAATGATTTAAAATTCATTAAAGTTCTGAAAACCAAGTTCATGCACAACGGGTAAACAGCAGCTTTCAACTCCACAGAAAACAAAGCAGTGGAAAAAATACTATTTTTAAGACATTCAGAAAGCAACTTGAATGCTTAAATGAAGACTGCTAAAACCAGAGCTAAACTAAGGTAATAAAAGGTGGCCCAAAAACCTGTATTTACCTCAGTCTTCAACATGAAACAAGAAAATAAGACATGCATGTCTACTTTTTCCATTATTAGATAGCCTGTGTACCTGCAGTTGTTGATCTGTGCCCGCTTTCAGCCAGATCCATTTTGCAATTAAATATGCAGACCAGGAATTGGTTTTAGGGCAGTCAATTAATCACTCTGTTCACTGGAGTCAAAAATGTCACTGAGTCGGAAAGCCTTCTTCTGTTGCCTGGCTGCTGAATTGTCAGAACTAAGGTGTTTCCCCTTCTTTTTTTTCAACTGTTGTTCAAGTTCTGGAAGTTTCTTTTCAAAAAGATAATCAACAATTTCTTTGGGGGAAAAAAAAAAAAAAAGAGAAAAAAAGTAGTCTTAATTGGATCTGTAGGGGAACTGGATGCCTAGGGCAAACGGGATCTCACTGACAGAAATTATTTTGTCGGTGTTAAACGCAAAATATCTCACTATTCTGTAATAATCACAATGGATCCAAAGTAGATCAGACATACATACACGCAAAGATACATTAAGCACAGTCATAAAACTTTTAAAGCCAAGGTATTACAAAGAAGAGGTTCATAAGCACTGCATGAAGATGACATTGAAAGTAAACTGTTATTGAAAAAACAAGCATTTAGCAAAGTAAGTATAAAGTCTGAAATTTTAGCCAATTTACTTAGGAGAAAGCTAACTAAGAAAGAATTGAACTAGAATACATATCCTCTTAGATTCAAGCAAAAACCTTAAGGAGTATATACAAACAGCCAGGATACTGACCAGAAAAAGTCTTTTTTTGCCAAGAAGGGACACAGGAGACTTTTAGCTTATAAAATTTTGCTTGAACATAGGCTCTAGGGACATCTCTGGAAAGAGAAGAGTTCAAAGAATTAGTGGTGCAAGGAACTACTACAAAGTTTAGCTGTTACCGAGTTATCCATTCATGAGAGTGATGCCAGTCAAACAATATCTTAGCTTTAGGTAGAAAGGCTGGATTTCAAATCCTAATTAAAACAGTTTTTCAAGACAGTAATTCCCCTTGAAGGTAAGAACCTAAACCATGCCATCATACATATGTATTGTATGTTTAGTGAAAAGAAATAGTAAATGAAACTGAAAGTATGTGGGAAAAGGAAAAAAAAGCATTGTGGAGAAACAACAGCATTCCCAATATTGGTAATTTCATATTCAACACTTACTTTGTTTGGAAGACGACTATATCGTATTACATATTCCTATAATTATCCTTTTCTTATGTGTTGATTAACACCCGGAAAAGTCTTTTATCAAAGAGTTTAGCACAGACTGTGTAACACAGTTCTAGTACACAGAATGTGCTAGGAATACAATGAGAGTTGCCTGAAGCGGTTAAGAGTAAGTTTCAGCGCTTATAGGCATGGTTTATTGCTCAGTACTATGCAAGTATATACAACTGTACGTTACCAAACAAAATTACATTTTCTATAGTTGCAGAGGTCTAAGAACTTTAACTCCTTTGTGGAATTTTTAAGACCATCTGTCTAAACTATCCTTTGTATCCACAAAAAGAGGAAAAAAAGGTTTACCCAATAGTATTACTGAGTTCTTCCCAGTTTACTTCATTAGCATCCTCCACTTTCATTTCATACAACCTGTGAATATAATACAGAAGCAGTTTGTAGGCAGAATTCAAGAAATAATTCAATAATACTCACAGCTTCCCCAGGCACAAGTCACAGGACATTTAGTCCAAAGAAAAGAGTGGTTGCGAAACCTGTATGAAACTGAAGGCATGCCATTCCCACCGTGGAAGCTTTTATAAACACAACTCAGAACAGTAAGAGATACAAAAACATTCCACTACCTCTGAACTATACCTTTTAATAAGATTGATCTTGGCCTCTAATCTTTTGGTCCCCCTATATAACTGCTGCCCTTCAGTCATCTTCTTTGTTAAAATTGTAGTCCTTTGAAAACAAACAAAAAAAGGTTTCTATCATTTCAAGAAATTCCAAGGATCGAAAGGAAGTGTCTTCAAGATGCTACTGCTGCCACAGAGAAGCAGAAATCAGGCTTCACTATCACAGCAAGAAGAAAACTTAAAACTTACCACAGCTAGCAGAGTTATTTATTTGTCTCAGACACATTTGCAATGCCTCTTTTGTAGTCTACAACCTGTTTATTACCTATCTTAGCAAACAATCATCATGGTACAACCAGTTTTGCAGAATAGAGTTAAATACTCCCCAAAACACATTTTATTATCTCAATTTAGTATAAAACCTACCATTTCTGTTTACATTGTCTCCAATATCGTGTTCCCACTTTAGCTTCAATCTCAGTCCATGGTAATCTCTGGTACAGTTTCTCACGGTCAATTGAGAGATCTCTATTTGACTTTTCCGATGAGGAAAGCGAATTTGCATCTTCCATTTCCATTCTTTTCCTAATCACCTCCTCCACCGCATGCATTAACTTCTGGGTCTCTTCCTTTGACCAAGGACCATAATTAATAGCTAAAATTGAAAAATAATGTTAAGGCATAATTTATCATAAATCATTAGCAAAAAAAAGGCAAAAGAGCAAATGCTTCACTTTGCATTATTCTTATTTACCAGACCAGCTTCTTAACAGACTTCCTAGAACTCTTTTGCATACCACATTTGAGAGAGGAGTTCAGCCTCATCACTAAAGAAGAGCACTGATCCCTAGCTTCTATCTTTTAAAACCTGGTTGCCAAATTCCTCCTGCCCTCCCCCTGAAAGCATCTATTTAGATGTCAGTTCCATTTAATAAAGAGTTGTATTTGTTCCACTTCTTTTTCCTTTTCTGAGAGAGACTGTTCTTATCCCTTCCATATGAAAATGCAACCAGTGGTCTGGAAAAAAGAACCACCACCACAAATTAATTAAGAAAAAAAAAAATCTGCTCTAGGGATTTTTCCCTAAAGGTTAGGGCACATACAACATACAGTTAAAATAATTTCTCAAATTGCAATACACAGAATGCATTGTTTTTCTTAAAATTACATACCCGACTTGATTTCAGAGTATTTCATAGCAACTGAGAGGTTAGAACGGGACATCATCTCGGAAATCTTCTTCCAATCATTGCCATGCATAGCATGATACTTCTTTAATTTTTCTTTTTCTTCCTTAGTATACCTGGTTGAGGAAATGGGCACAGCTTAGCTGTAAATTCAAACCATTCCAATATCTTAGAAGAGCTGTAATCTCTACAGGCGTTTCAATGTTACTCATCACTACCATTTCGAGTCACACTTTAGAACAGAGGAATTGATAAGGACTAGTCAGAAAAATGAACTGTCAATTAAGTCACAGTAACTGGCACAAATGGGAGAGATGATCTTTATTTATATACATTTTTAATGCACAAATAAACATCAGAGACTGATATTAGCATTCAGAAACTCTTTCAAAGTACTTGCTTACCTTCCTTTATAATTATTTGGGTCAAACATCTTCCTTGCTCGATAATATATCAGCCTCCAGGGTCGTGGTATGCCCTCAGCTAGAAGGCAAATGATTCATTTTTAAGAAACATTTCTCACATTGGTGAGGCCACTTTTCAAAAAAAAGCCAAAACAAAACCAAAACCCAACAACATACATGTTTCATGACCGTGCTGTCAACGACAGATTCCCTCCATTCAAGAGAATGTACTCTACAACACTTCAGTAACTGCACAGGAAATAGTCTGAACGGAATCTCCCAAGGAGTTTCAAAGATGTAATTGTTGTGACCGTGGTAAGATTGTGAATGCTGACGGCTGGTAAATAATTGTGTACATGCCTGCATACATGTGGGTGAATATCAAAAAATTGATATTTTTTTATATTGCTCTCAAGCACAAACCTGCTACTCACTAGCTACAAACTGTATGGACTGGCTGTACATTTGATCCAGATGTAATTAGAATTTAACTAACATACTGAACACTCGCATTAATAGAGAGACATGAAACAGCCACCAGTCAGGAGGCTGATGAGATATTGTGCTTCTGCATATAGACTATTTTGACTAGGAAAAGCAGGGACTGGGGGCATCCAGCAAAACCAAAGTGAAGGTCTTGGCTGAAGCCAAGATCCACAGAGACCAATACCTGGGAACACATAACAGTCTTGGTCAGCAATGCCCAGGAGAGGTGACTGCAAGCAACTCGCATAACCCTGACATGACTTTCTGCCCAATTTTCCCAGACCAGGAGCAATCTCCCAGATTGGAAGGGAAGTCAACATCAGGCAAATGTGACGATGCAGGGGGGAATGATTGTGTGTGTGAAATAATCAAGGAGGAACAAATCTGTAGTCTCATTGATCCTTAAATAAATGCTAGTATCTAAATCCATTACAGGTTGTCATTTACTCCCGTCTTGCCTATGCCGATGATACAGAACAAACACAGAACAGAAAGCCACTGAGAAAGTGCGCTGAGTAGATTTATCAGAGATGTCATAAAATGAGCATGTTTGCCACGTGAAGCATAAATGTTTTCTAGCCAAGAAAAGCCCAACAGAATGAGTAAAGAGGAAGAGAAGAGATGATCCTCCTGCAAACAGAATCTTAGCAATAAGAACTTTGTTTTCTTCAAGTCTTGGAAAACTAGCTACTTTGGCTAATGACATAATTTCTTTCAGTTTCTGCCATTGCTCACTCAGTCCTGAACCTGCCACCTATATATGTGCTCTAAGAACAGTTGACAATTTCAGACAGGACTTAATCACACCTCTCATTAATAAGTCACTATGCTTAATTATATAGCCTAGCAAATAATGCACTTTAAGCCATAAAGCCCAAATGCAAGTCTGAAAGTCTGTAAGTGCTGCTGGTCATGATGATATTTTAATCTCTAAACTCTTCACACCCAAGAAAAGATAGGAAGAATGGTATACCGTACAGATTATCAACTACATAATCTCAGCAGCACATTCCTTTTTTGGCAAATTTAGCAACATTAGTGCTTTTCAATTAAAAAATTATTTTAGAAAATACATCGTGTTATGACCAGGTTGTGGCATGTAACGTTCAGCTATTTGAGAAGGAACTTAAATACTTACAAAGTTTTTCACAAAAAAGATGTTCTGCTTTTAGGCGACTGATAGTTTCTTTATCTTCCGGATACCTTGAGGTAAACAGGAGTTTTTCAGCACTGTCTATTCCAGTAATTGATAAGAACTCTTCAACATTTTTCCGGATTTGATTATTTTCCTTCTGGGAAAATCTGCCAAACTTGACAGCAATACCTAAAATATACAGAAAGTTTTATTTAAGGCGGGGCGGGGGGGAGGGAGGGGAAGCAAACCTCAAGTACCATCTCTTGTACATTACATTTCAGGTTTTACCAAACATACAACAAAAGATCAACAAATTCAAAAGGTGAAAAAAGGAAACTGAAAGAGACAAAACAAGAGTTTGGAGCTGGTAATTTACGCATACACTTTGGACTGTAATTTGACAATGAGGAAGTAGATGCTACAAAGCAGAGAAATAGAAAATATGTCTATCGGAATGAAGTGAACCAGACTCTATAGATGTGACATAAATTATATAAAAAGTATTTTCCCTCTGCCAAAACATTAGCACAGCTGCACAGTCCTTCCTCACTGCAACAATATTTTGGATAGATCACCTTGTTTTTTAAACGCTTTAAACCTCACTAGGTCTCTTCCAGCCATCTTCCTGATTGAACTGTCAGATATATTCCTCACATGAGGAATAAACTCTTCCAATTCTTGTTTTGCAGTATCCAAATCCACAGCTGAACAGAAGGTAAAGTCCAGGCACTCTTCATCATCCAGACTAAGCTCATCAGAGGCTGCCATTTCAGTAAAGGAATTATTCTGGTCCTTCTTTCTATTTGGTGCCGAGGGTTCTGGTGTCCTGATATTTTTAAAAAAACACAAAAAACCATAAAATACACCACTCAAACTCCAAAACAGAGATTGTTAGAATCTCTACCATTAAAAGAATGAACACGTTCATTAATTAAAGCACAAGAACAATACTTCACACACCCACCCCCTTGTATTTCCAACCTTTTAACATAGACATAATTTATTATCGAATTTCTGTACTTAGAATATTCAAAGAGCTTACTGAAGTTTTGAAAATCCACACCTTTCGCACAAAACTCTCACACATGGACATACAGAAGAAATAGTGTCTCTTGCTACCACTGGCAACACAGAACTTTTCCATCTGTCTCTTGCTAGCGCTCTTACTGTGGGTTCTAGACATGTAAAAGCACCAAGAGCTACTTACATGAGCATTTGTTTGTACAGAATATTAAATTCTTTAGTTGACCTTACTAGTAGCTTGGTAAAAATGCATATTCACCATAAATACCTAATTTAACAAATTAAATCCCTTTCTTCCCCCCCCCCTTTTTTTTTTACTAAATGTGAATTGCTTGCACATAAATTATTTCTATACAGTTTTTAAATAGGAGAAAATGTTCTACATTGAAGGCAATAGTAGTATATTCTCACAAATTTTCATTCTATTTTCACAAGGTAACTAAGCTCTTAAAGTAGGTCTCTATAACATCTCAACATACTGTAAAGGTTTCTGAAGTTGTTTTTAAAAATACACACAAAACAGACTGAAGAAAAATCTGGGACCCAAATAACGTGATAGAAACATATTTGGGGGTTGGGCGGAAGAGGAAAAAAAATAAACAAAAGCACAAACAAAACCTAAACTTACATTACATCAGATTCTGATGAGCTTTCTTCCCTGACAAAAGCGCTGCTTTTTTTCACCTTTCTAGCATGCACTGGAGTTTTTTGAGGAGATCGATCAGCTGCTTTAGTCAGCTTAGAAAAATTAGCAGGTACAGGCATAGAATCTTCACTCATGGCAGGAGAAGCATCACAGTCACCATCTTCATGCCATTGCTGGGGCATTGCCACACCACCCTCTTCTGTAGGTAAAGGCAACACTGTGTCTTCCCGTTGCCTCTTCTGCTCTGGTGATGACAACAGTGACTGGTCAACGGTTACATCTGTGTCTTCTTGCATATCTTGGGTACTACTGCCTCTTTTCTTCTTCTTCTTCTTCTTTTTTGGTTCTTGATGGTCATTGTTATCATGTGTTTCTGAGGCAGGCAGGTCACATACCTCATCCCCTTCAGGCAACTTTTGTTTTCTTTTCTTCTTAACAGCTTGCTTCAAATAAACATAATCAGCATACATCTCCTCACAACTATCAGTGCTATGCTGATTTACTGTGACACAAGTTACATCACTTTGCTCATCTGTACTATCATTATACTTCCGCTTCTTTTTTTTCTTTTTCTTTTGTGAAGCATCCACTCCAGTTTCATTACTAATTTCATGTTCCAGTCCTACACAAGAATTATCTAACAAAGACTGTTGCTGCTCCCCCTTGTTTTTCGGTTTTTTCTTCTTTTTACAGCCTTCACCACTCTGTGCTGCTTGGTCTTCAAACAGCAGTGGAGAAGCACGGCTAAGCTCTGCATTTTCTGTACTCTCTCCTTCACCATTTTCATGTTTCTTATTGTATTCTTCATCGTTTCTCTTCTTCTTCTTCTTCTTCTTCTTCTTCTTGAGAAAATCCTGGACTTGAAAATCATCTGCCCTTGCTTCTTCTGTCATATTTTTTCTTATCTTAAATAAAAGATATGAGTTTTACTCAAGTGCTATAATTTAGGTACCATTACACACAGTTACACAGGAGAAAAAAAAAAAAATCAACCCCAAACATTAAAATACTATGGAACTACTCAATATTACCTTAGAAACATACACTTACTTTTCAATCCAGCTAATTTTGCAAAGTGACTACAAAAAAGCGACACCTTCTTCATCAAACAGATGTGCATCACAGCTGTATTCAACCTTAAAATTTCCTTCCTATAAAAACAAAGATACCCTTTAATAACTATTAGCTTTAAGTTGACTTTGCATAACTAAGCAATGACAGTAAGCAACAACAGACTGCTATATTCAACTCTGCTTTCAGCACTGAAACAGCAACAAGCTAAAAGTAATAAAGAAATATTAAACTAATCAGCACTAAAATCAAGTTTTCTAGTTAGAGGCTTCTGGCTGGCGTTGCTCATGTTCAAACAGGCCTAAACTTAGCCAGGACCTGCCAGCACCAGCCGACTCTGTAACCTGAACAAGTCTACTCCTGAAAACTACGGATTTACACAGAGCAGGCAGGAAGTATTTTTTAACACATCTTCTACGGCCAGCACATAAAAAACACATACAAACCAACATTCTGCCATCTCTGAGACACGAGACCTTAAATTTCACACCCCCCAACAGAGTTTCCAGCGCTGGCCGGTACCAGACATCACCTCCTCACCGCAGCTGCCCTGAAACCCCTGCGGGCAGACCCCAAACCACGCACCGCCGCGCACCTCGCCCCACCGCCCTGCCTAGAAAGCTAGGCCGCGGGCCGCAAGCCGAGGCCGCGGAACACGGCCCCGCGGCACCCTCTGCGCGGAGCCACGTCCCACCCACCGTGACCCTCCGCCTCCCTCCGGGACTACCAAGAGAGGCACCCAAAGCAACCCCAGGCCTCTCGGTGGCACCGGGGTGGGCCGTAGGCGGGGCAAACCTCAGGGCCCCCTTGACGCTCTCCCCCACCGGCCTCTCCCCCTCCCCGGCCTAGCAGAAGCTCGTCCCGCCGCCCCCACGGGGAACAACCCTCCCGCCCGCCGAGCCCACCGACCCGCCGCCACACGCGCTCCCCCACCGTCCGCGCGCAACACCGCTCCCCACAGCACCCTGCTACCGGACTCTCCGTTCCTCCCCCCCCCCCCCCCACCCAGCGGAAGCGGCCCCAGCCGGACCCAACAAACCAACGGACCGACGGCGTGGGGCGGCGGTTGCTAGGAGACGGGGCGCCGCCACCCTCCTTCCCCACGCTCACGGGTGGGAGCTTGCAGCTCCGCGGCCAAATCCTCCCGACCCCGGCGGCGGGGCTGTCGGCCTCAACCCCGGCTCTCCCCCCGCCGTCCCCAACCTCGGCGCGGTGCTGCCCCGGTGGTGAAATGGCGGGCGGTGGAACGGCGGCCCCGCGGCGGCCGCTGACCCTGCCTGAGGTGGAGCCGGGCAGCGAGAACGAGCGGCTGGGGGTGGCCCGGGACAGCATGCTGCGCAACCCGCTCATCCTCAAGGTGAGCCCCGGGGGCCACCCGGTCCCTTCCCTCCGTCCCCGCTCCTTACCCGGGCACGGCCACCCCCCCACCCCATCCTAGCGCCGGTAGCGGCGAACAGGACCCCCGGGGGGGGGGGCAGGCGGTCACAGCCCCCGCAAGCAGCTCCAGACCCCCGCGGGCACACAGCGGAAAAGTTTCCCGTTAAAGCACTTGGAGGGTGACAATGGTTGAAAACAGGGGGGTTTTTACCCCAATAATTTATATGACGAGGAAGGAAAAAATGTGTTTTCTCACTGCTCCTTCGTGATCTATCACCGTTGAACAGCCGGTAGCCCCGGGATGGTGACGGGCAGCAGCGTGGGATGGGTTTTCCCTCCGAGGACGCGGTGTCAGGGGACAGGGACCGAGATGTCAGCGGGGCTGCTCTCTGCCACCCCCCCCCCCCTCAGCGGGGGGGTCCGGGGACGACCCACAAACTCTAACTGCCTAAATTAGGGTTTGTAGACAGGCTGTGGCTGTTACCATCACTCCACAAACTCCTGACACTTCTCATTTTACCCATTCCGCTTGTATCCCTGCCTTATGGATAGGCCGAGCTCCGGGCGAGCCTTAGAAAGCTTCAAGCATCTCACTTCGGCTGCCTCCTCCTAATCAACACCCACAGAAAGTCACGCTTTAAACCCCCCCACCGCCTTCCCTGGAGTCTTGTCGTGTGTGTGTGTCCCCCCCCAGCAGCAGCTGAAGTACAGCTCTCGTCCCCTGGATGGCACTCGCAGAATAGCTTCGTGCCCTAACAAGCACTTTCCGATCCCAGTACCAGGCAGGGACACGCCGCCCACCCGGTACCGACCCCCCCCCCCCCCCCCCCCCCCCCACCTCCCCAGTGCTCGGGGGCCGAGATCGTTGCTCTGAAGGTGCAGAGGGAGAGAGAAGGCTGCTGCAGCCCCCGCCAGCCCCCCACCCGCAGCGGACACCGAGAGGTTTGACCAGTTGCACTTTTCCTCTTCTCCTGGTGAGGGCAGCCAGTTCTGCTCAAAAGTGGTGGGTTTCCCACAGCAGACAGCGGGGACGTTTAAACCGCGGCGGTTCCGCCGGTGCTGCGGTGGGTAAGCTCTTCTATTCCCTTGGTAATCGTACCCCGGCAGTGGCAGGCTCGGAAGTCGGCCGTAAAATTTTGGAATATCACAGAAAATTTGAGTCTTGCAACATTGAACCTCTTTCTTCCCCTATCCCCCCCACCCCCGAAACTCTAAAAATCAATTTGGAAATTATACTAGGAAGGCAAAGAAAGAAAAAAAAAGTAGTTTTTGTGTCATAACTCAAAAGCAGCTTCACTTTTTCAAATCCAAAACTTCTATTTTCTTTCTTTTCTCTGGATCCCGTAAGTTTGAGAGGAAGTGGCGGTATCTTTGCTTAGAAGTGGCATCGGGGTGAAGATTTCCTCACCCAGCTGCACCCCAGAAAGGGCTGGACAGACACAGGCAGGGCAAACCTCCTCGGGATGGAGGCAGCTGCACTGCTGGGAGGGAGAGAAGGCAGCCCTGCATCTTCCTCATCCCTCCAAAACTTTCTGCCTTTCTTAGAAAAGTGTGCTAGTAAGTATATTTTTAGGTGATGCATGAAGATGAACCAGAAGAATATGTAATTATATGACATTTAAGGCATGCTAGGGCATAATTGTAGGGATTGGGTTGATACTACTTATTTTCATGATGCCTTTACATTCCTTACATTGAAATAGGTATAAACCACCAGTCAGCGCTGTAAATCCCAGGTCTATGAATATAACACTGGGGTAATCCTATGAAGGGCAGCTCCTCTCCTGTAGTGTGTATGTTGCAGGTAGATTATATGCGGTCATTAAGATTATGTTGATTTATGTGGGAGTTTTGCCTGTCTGGACGGGAGCATTCGGCTGAGCGCTGTCTGTCCCTAGAGCTCAGTTGATGTCTTCTCCCCTTGGGTCCAGCAGTTTGCTCAGCCCCAGCTTTAGGGCTGGAGTTTTTTCTCAGCATAACTGTTGTAGAGCATCCTGGCAGTGGGAATTCCGAGCAGTTGTAAATCATGGGGAGTTTTAATAAGACCCAATCTGGGTTTCTGCTGTCTGGCCAGGTGAAACTAGAATTTGAGCAAGTTTTGAGAAAAAGTAGTGTTAAATTTTAGCATTCTGACAACTTCCATTCTCTGAGGGCTCCTTGCAGGAGGGTATCCTTCACTGTAAGCCAGCCAGTAGGGATGTAAAGAGATCTGCATCCACCTGCTGCAATCCTTTAGCATGAAGTAACTGGGCTATTAACAGGGATACTTTTACTCTTGTAACAATCGGTAATTTCACCTCATGGTAAGTCATGTTTTAAAGTTTGTGCAGCAAATTACTGACCCACTGCCCACTGCCTGCCCACACTGCATCATGCCCCACTGAATGCTGAATTTTCCAGAGTGTCCTCCGCTGCCAGGAGGTGATGGTGACGGGATGGCAGTTTACTGGATAAGCGCTGGCACTCAGCCAGTCCCGCTTGCTGGTGCACGCACCAGTAGTGGCATACTCACCGCGTCAGCCCTCTGCCGTGTCTCCTCTTCATGCTTCCAACTGCAGTCTGGGATCTCTTCCCCCCACTTCCCGGGAGAGCCCTGGGGATCAGGCGTTTTGGAGAGAGCTGCCCAAGGGGATGGCCAGCAGGTCCCAACCCTCATGCTCTGCAGTGTCACTTGAAAACCAAGGACACAAAGATGGTTTAGAAGAAAGGGACAAAAGGTTTTGAGACAACTGCTGCTTGGACAAGTTCTTCTGGCAGCTGTGGGAGGGCACTGAGGAATGCACGGCTCCGGCAGCTGTCATTAAGGTTCATGAGACAGCAAATACACAAGAACCTGAGGCCCAGCAGTGATGGATGGGACACTTAGTCCCTGCTCTTCCTCCAACTAGCCCTCGGTCCCCAAAACCCTAGTGCAAGTGTGACAGACCTCCTACACTTTGCAGCAGCTAACAACAGGATCCCCTACTTTCTCTCCCAGTTCTCTCATATCTTCTAAATGAGGCACCGCATATCCAAACGGAGACCACTGCACAGCCAACTGCCTGCATTTCTGGCTGACCCTCCCGCCTCAACTCTGCCCAGCCCCATACCCCCACCAGGATGTGTCTACACATGCTGGCTATCACAGATTAAAACAATCATCTTTTCACATAAAGATTTCTAGGGATGAATGCTCTATTTTTTCTCTGGTAGAATGTATTATGTGTTTTAATTAATCAAGGAATTAATTTACTTTATCAATATATATTTGCTTGCAGCATAAAACTGAGGCAAGTATTTCATCTACTGATGCCAGTAAAAATCTGAGCAAAGCATTTTTGGTTTGTTTGTTTTTTACCAGTAAAAGCCTTAGCCAAGCACTTTTTTCAGTACAAACTTAACTGAAAACTACTGTGTTACAAAAATAAGCCAGCTCTGGGCAGGAAACAAGACTTCTTCACGTTTAACCCTCAGCATGCCTGACATGCACTCCAGAAAAAGCAGCCCACACCAGTTTGGTTACATTTACATTAACATCTTTTAGATAATATGCCATAATTAAGTTCAACATATCGCTGCCAAAGTCATTGTGTCACCAGCCTGGAGTTGGCCATATCCCTGGTGTGTGAAGGTAAATGGGAAGTCCCAGCTGCCAGACCCACGTGCCAAAGCATCCTCTTACTTGTTCAAGTGCGGCCAGGGGACACGCAGAAAGCAGGGAACTGCTCTCCATGAAACGCCTTCAGAGCTGAAAGGCATCCAACTCACCCTCAGAGCCCCAACCGCGGCTCTCAACATTAAAAAGTTGTTTCAAAACTGGCAGTTCAGAGGACAAGGAGGATGGTGACAGTGCTTTGCTGGCAGGAAAAGGCTGGTGCCAGGTCTCAATCCCAGTCATCCAGGCTGCAGGAGAACCAGATTTAACAAACAGAAGTTTTCAGCACTGCTGGAATGCACAATATTTGTTTTAAAAGCTTATTATTTACATGACAACTGATGCCAGGCTTTTTTTATTGGTCTGAATGCCAGGCTGTTTGGGGTTCATCTTCCCAAGCTTTTCTCTCCAGCCTTGAAGGCTGGAATTTTTTCTTTTTTCCAAATAAGATCAAACAAAATCTACAGGACTCAGGCAATAAAATTCCAGCAGCTACAGTCTCCAGAAGAATATATGATCAAAAAACTCACAAAAGCCACAGAAATCGGCACACTGATAGCCTTGGTTTTGGCAATCCCAGCAGAGGAAGGATTAGCTAGTCCAGGGAGGCTGAACTGCCTTTTTTAGTGGAGGAAGGGGACACACAGGAGCCTGCTCCATGCCCACGGAGAGCAGCTCAGTGTGGGTGACAGCAGGGCACCAGCCAGGTGGCCGTGGGACTCCACTGACTATGCGGGTGCCAAGTAAAGGCAGAAATCACTCGTCATGTTTTTCTTTTTCTTTCATGCCTATTGAACCTTATCATGAAGTATTTCTGAGCTGTCTGACTTGTCACAGAGCAAGGCACTGCTCAGAGTTGTTGCAAATTCATTTTGGTTTCTGGAACGATCCATAGGAAGGACAGTTAAGAAAAGCAAATAGGGGCATTTTATAAAACTAAAATTGTGTCACATCGTGGAGAAAAAAAAAAAAGCTCTAATTATGCAAGAGACAAACACGGACAAATGGATGGTGTGAAAAAGAATATTACAACTTTGAGTTGTAAAGTGCATGCATCATGAACATCTCTTGCAACAGCAATTACTGAAAGGGCAGGTTTTCCATCACTCTGGAGTCGAAGCTTTTATTAATAGACCTGCATTGTGGCTGTAACAGGGCTTTTACATCTGAATGTTGTGCTCAATCTTTGAGCCTTTAACCCTCACCTTCCTTTTTTTTTTTTTTTTTTTTTAAAAAAAAAAACCTTCTCTCCAAATCCACTCATCTTTTTAGCTCTCCTGACACCGGTATAGTGAGGAGCCAAGGTGATCCTGGAACGATGCTCCCATCTCTCCAAGCCCTTTCTCAGGGCAGAGCCAGGAGGCACCACTCACCTTCGTAATCGTCATCCACCTTTGTGCAAGGACTGCTAACCTGCACAGGAAGGGAAGGTGATAAAATAAAGGCTCCTTAAAAACATACCCGTCGCTGGATGCTCAGGGAGCGGCTGTACAAGCCATCAGAAACCATGCAGGTGTAGTGTCTGCGTGACGGCTGGGACTGACAGAGATCAAAATCATTCCATCTCTACAGAGCACGGGTCCCAGTGGTCTCCATCATCTCTGCAGCGTACCTCTGCTCTCCTCAAGTGATCTGGGGGTGCAGCCGAGATCTCACAGCTGCTTCCATGTTCACCAAGAGCCCCAGGTGTGGCAAACTCTACTGACGACATCACAGCCCTGCCAGGCAGCTTCCAGAGCATTTGGATAACTTCCCTCAGGTGTTAGCTTTGTTAATTTAAATAACTCTCTTCCCTCTCAGCTGTTTGGAATCAATGCATCTATTGACAACTTGGTAGGAGACCAGATTTTAGTTTGTCTGTCTCAGGTGGATAACCCCTGTAACACAGAGCAGAGTAGCCACAAGTACTGTGAGCGGTATTTAGAATCAGGTCGTCTTTTATTTGGTGTTAATTATACTATTTACCTCAAATCACTACATGTGCTGAGCATCCTGCCTTCTGTGCTTGCTGCCTGGGGACGCTGAGGATTAATTAGTGTTTATGCAGCATTTTGTGTGCTTATTACTATTATTATAACATCACTACTACTATTATACTATTTTTGCAATCTAAGGCTAGTGTTGTGCTTTTAAAAATGTATTCAGAAATGTCTACACAGTACAGCTCAATAATTCATTAGAGAAATAAACTAATGAAGGGCTGGTTAGTCAAATAATCATTAGGTTTGGTTCTGAGCTTTGTCTCTCCAATACTCCAACTTCTAAGGGTTTTCTTCTCAGCATGAACTCATTTAAAATTTTAAATGAATTATTTGGTACACTAAAAATTAAACTCCTTATGAGCTTTAGTGCCCTCCCATATTTTGCACAGACACCACTGAAATAAATAAGGCATTACCAAGAGGCAAGTAAACATTCTGCATGAATAAAAGTAGTGGGGTTTTCTCCTGGTTATTTGAAGACAGGACTTAGGCTACAAACTGCCAGCTGTGTTTCAGCGGGCAGAGGGACGGCACCAGCAGCACCGGGCATTCATAGCTGCTCACCCCCAAGATCGGCAGGCAGTATGTAAAAGCAAGCAAAAGGGCATTTTGATCCTTTATGTGAACAAAACAATGCAAATTGGTGAGACTAATAAGCCCAGAAACATTACAAGGTGAATGCCTTTTATGTTCATGAAAATCTTCTATGTTTATTTGTCTAATACAATGGAAATAAAGCTTCAAAGGCCCTTTGATTTAAAAGTGCATTATTGAAGTCAGCCAGCACAATAATAACCATTAGACCGAATCGTTGCATTATGACCCTAATAGCAGCATTGTCATAGCAGATAACATCGGTACAGCCTCTTGCCTGAGTTGTTGGTGATGTAAAAGCAGAAATTAAGCCAAAAGATGAGAGAATGGAGGCAGAATAGGAAAAAAAATAAAATGAAATAAGGTCACAAACGGGTCCACGCACTCACAGTGCATCCAGAGCTGCAGCAGGCTATGAATTTTTATGATGAACCTAAAACTCGGGCTTTATTGTCTGAAAGATTTAAGAAACTTTGGGGGAGAGCCAATACCAGTTTATGGCATTGGCCCCAAACCACGTTAAGCCAAGAGATGGTTTTCAGACTAGTTCAAATCGAAGGCACCATGCAGAAAGTCAGGCATATTCCAAGTCCCGATAACGAGCCCTTACCCGCAAACCCTTCTCCAGAGACACTGAACCCAGCAGGCTGAGAGCAGCACCAGAGACCCAGCTAAAACTTGTAAGAGCACAGGAACATCCCTGCCGTATTTCCCCTCTGTCCTCAGTTTCCCACTCCACCAACAATAAATATCCCTCCTTCTCTGGAAGAGGCACAAGAAAATCTACTGAGGAGAGAGGAAAAGCTGGCAGAGGCTCAGTAAGGACTGTCCTGGATAGGAGGGCATTGGGCAGGCAACCGGTGGACAGCTGCCCAAAGAAAAGGCAAAAAGCTCTTCATTTTTAAACCTTTGCCACAATCGTTTCCCCTCTTTTTGAGTGCTGCCTAGCAGAATATAGAGCAAACGAAGCATGTTCACGGCAATCACAGGGACCAACGTTTTCAGTTCCGCATTTTTGCAAGTTTTTAGCCACACTTTCCCCAAGGGCAGATTGCTTTCCATGCAAATTCTTAGAGATGCTCTTATGTTTAATTATTGAATTTGAGAAGCCTTTGTCATCTTGCAGGGATTGTTTTGTTCTTGCTTGGCTGCTCACGTTGTACAGATTAGACAGAACCCGCATTTCTGAGGATATTTTCTTTTTTAACCATTTGTACATTATAAAATAAATTACACTGACTTTTCTACTTACATTTATTTGAAGTAGCATAGATAAATGAAAGCAGGACCCTATTACTAGATTTCCAACAACAGCCTTTAAAAAACCTTCAATATCAGGGGAAATATCTCTAGTTTGATTTTTTTAAGCAAGCCAACGTGAGTTTTGTGTCTAAAAATCTTACAAGTGAAATCTGATTAAAAATAATAGTGTAATTCCCAGGCTGGGGAGGAGGGGGAAAGTCAGAAAAGCAAACACAGCGAACCTTGCATTGCTTAGTGAAGAGCAAACTAGCTTGAAAAATAAAGATGGTTTTAATCTTGAGCTTCGGGCTGCTCGCCCAGGTAGAAGAGCCCCTTTGTTTGCAGCATGCTTTTCAACTTCCCAACGTCCCTTTACATTTGCTCTCTCCATCACCCTCCTGCTCGCTGCCCGGCCCCTTCTGTGATTCCCAGGAGATACCAATCAGCTGGTCAGGAGGCGACTGTAACTACACTAATTACCATGTATTACGGTGTGTTAAAGCGCTAATACACGCCGAAACGCAAGTTTCTCCGCACCGGCTGCATCCATCGCGGCGCTCTGCCCCTCTCCTCCCTCTCCGCGGTGCCACGGCGAGGGGCTGCCGTGCTACCTCTGCCGCCATAATCAGGGAGCTAAAATTGTTATCAGATTAGCCCCAGCAATGAAAAGCACAGTCCCAGATCACACTCACAGTTAGTTAGCATTTAGATAGGCTGGGACGGGGGTCTGTACAATAGGCATCAAAGCTGAACTCTTGGTGCAGCGAGAGGGATTAATTTCTTTAACCAACATGCCTGATCTGGCCTATCTCATTACCCTGCCTTGTCAGTGTCGATGTTAGATTTGATTGAAGATTATACCATTTAGGCCTTTCCCCTGTTTTCCACAGAAATCAGGCCTATTGAATTGCACATTCTTCCATGGGCCCCTGTCAATACTCAGTGGCCTGAGCCTCTAATTCTGCTTCATTTAAACTTCATCAACTTTTCCAATCAAGTGGAAGGATCTGAAATAGGCTCCGTAAGCAGAAAGGCCCTTTTTCCTTTTGTCAGATAATTTATTCTGTTTTCTCTTTCTCTCCCCCTTGCTTCCCCACCTCTTTCTCTTTTTCTTCTTTTCGCTCCCTTTCCCTGATGCTGAAAATGAGATTACAGTATTTAAATGACTATGATAATCAATCGGGGGACCTTGAGCCGAGATTGAGGTTAATTTTTCTTAGCAGAACAAAGAAGCGTGATGCCATTGGGGATTTGAAGGTGCAATCTGTGTTTCATGCTTGTATTCCTCCCCCCCAACCCAAAACTGCAGTTTTAGGAGTCTTTTCTTGTTACTAACTAGGCAGTTGTTGTGATTTTTAAGAGGCAACCCCTAGGAGAGAAGAAATGTAATTTTGGGCTGATAAATAGCTAACAGCCTTCTATCAACAATTTTAATAGGAAAAAAAAATTCACTTACATGGTATGACTGCAGATCTAATGAAAGTGCTATCATTACCTTATTTATTTTTAAATATACTCAGAATAATTTTCAGCAGTGCTATGAGTAGTCCTTCCAGCCTGCACAGCAGAGTTGTGAACTTTTAACTGAATACCCCTTTCATCCAGCCACTCTTTCTACTTAGCAGCTTTCTGGATTGCCTGGAAAAAGTCGAGACTTTTGTCATGATTTTGCTAATCAGAAATGGAATCGCTTATGTTTGTCTTAAAACCTGCATTGAAAAGGCTTGTTAAGTCTTTAGATGATGTATTTTTTGTTGTAACACGCTAGCATTCGCTCACCTGGATCTTTCCCCTACCTTTCTCAGGAAGAGAGAGAGAAAAATATGCATTTCTTTGCTTCCATCCTAGCTGTCTTGTCAGTGCTGTTTTACATGCTGCCACCCAATGTTATCTTTTATTTGTGTCAGGAGAGAGGATTTGACAAGTTCAGTATACAATGTTCATTTGGCAAGGCAAATTTTTCATACCAATTTTGAGTAGAAAATGAAACCATCTTTCAACACAACGAGCAACATCATTTTTGGACAGACTTATTATGAGAAGAAGAATTGCAAAACTTTATTTCCCTGCACGATCCAAAAAAACCCTGGAAATGAGACATTTAAACAAAACAATAAATACATGTATGAATGTTTGAGGCCATCAGTTTGTTTTGGAAATAAAAAATAACCACCAGCTGCTGTCAGGTAGCTGTGGCCTCCTTTTTGTTAATCAGATGCTGCTGAAATTGGTTGCATCATAATGTAGCTTTGTTTCAAATCTTTTAAGCTGTCAGAAGATTGGGAAAGGCAGACCAACTTCAGAAGTTTGTCAGCGTTCGCCAAGCAAAACAGTCATTAGTCAACAGCATGTAGGCTGAGATTTGCAAAGATGTCCAGGGCCTGAGCGAGGGAGGGATGGGGGCATGTCAAAGAGCTCTGGGTGCTTTGTCTCCCTCCAGAATCCCAAGTGTAACTTCTGGCGGTACTAAATACTCTGAACAATCCAATTAATGGAAAAAATTTTGTTATAAATTCTGCCATCCCACGTGTGTCACGATTTACATGGGTACTGCAGGTTCCTTGGGGATCAGACTTTTGTTTTTGATAGCCCCCCACCTCAACGGGCTTCTGGTCTACGACAAGGACTTGCTGGTGCAACCGCATAGTGAGGACCGAGGGCAATTAAATAAATATTTTCTAAGGAAGACCATGCATTGAAAAAAGGCTGTCAAACATTCACTGAGTGACAAGTTCATTTTAGCACCCAGGACCCCTGCAAGGTTGGGAGGTGCAGCCTGAGAGCCACGTCCTCCACGTTCTGCAGGTCCACAGGAAACCTCAGGCTGTGGTGGGAATTGGGATACTCTTTGATGCTCCAGCTACAACCCTCTGTGAATTTTACCCCCAACAAAAGAAGCATCAGTCCCAAGATGCCTGTTCAGCCCCACAGACTTGGAAGAAACTGTGCATGTCTCAGACAGTGGTTTGCTCTAACACTCTTCTCTCTTTAAGCAAATGTTGACTCACCATGGGGAAATTAAAACTCCATTAGACATTGCCACATTGTAGAGCAGACCCCATTACAGCGGTCGAGTTGCAATTAATTGGTTTCCTCAGATATTACTTAATTCTGGGAAGGCACAGATAGATGGGAAGGACAAGGCTGATCTAAACAATAATTTCCTAAAATAACATAATCTAAATAAACTAATGAAGTGATTACATAGTTATTAATCTAAATATAAAGAAGAGTCAAAATAAAATATTGGGTATATAACAATTTAGAAAAAAACAGTAGAGTTAATACCATTCTGGTTAGACTCGTCATGAGGCAATCAGCATTTGTGCTTAGGGATAGATGCTGGTTTAGCAGATAAATTGTATTTCATGCAAAAACCTGCCATTTGAAAATGTCCCATCTTTTGCTTTTGTTTGGTCTGTTGTTCATGCTACTGAACTTTCCAACACATAGGTGGAAGGGTCCACCGTCTCCGTGGCACTGCAGGCTTGGGGGTTGTTCTTTAACTAAGGTTCATTGTGGATTAAGAAATGTAGAGCAAAATAACCATAAAAAAAGAGACTCCCTTGTGTGCAAATGGAATAATTAGTAATTTGAAAATATTCTGGCCTAGGGAGGGCCCTCCACAGGCAGTCCCTCTGCTGAGAGGCAGCAGGGAGCTGGATGCTTGGGACGCCTGCTGCATCCGTGCCTTGGGTGCCGTGGGGCTCCCAAGAGCCGTGCCGCGTCCCCCCAGCCTGCTGCCAGTGCAGGGAGCAGATCCAGCCACCTCCCATGTAGCTCTTCTGTGCACAGCTCTTCTGTGCAAAGCTCATTCGCTTGCATTATCAGGGTGAGAAAGTATTTGGCTGCGGGAGAATAAATAACTAGGCCTTATAAGTCATTAAAAATGTATTACAAGAAAAATACAGTGCAGCTATAAATAGAAAACAAAGCAACTCCTATACAAACTTTTACAATGACTGTTACTCAGACTATTCGTCACTGTCTGTTTTTAAGTGAGTTTAGCATCCATGATCTCTGGAGACTGATATCCCTTGAAGGTGCAGTTCTGCTCAGGCTCTAGCAGTGCGCTGGCCTCTGTAAGCCGCCCCCAGTTTTGATGAGGAGCATTTAGTGACAGTAGCTCAGGTCTGTGATCTGCTCAGTCTGAGCAGAGATGAGCTGAGATGGGGACAGAAGGGCTGGTCAGTCCCAAACTGGAACTTAGGTGTTTTTCCCTCTCCCCTCCCCACCTTTTTTTAAGTGGAAATATTTTACTTATTTCTAATTCACTTAAATTTGCAACAGTCTGACATGCAGCAGTTACTTCCATAAAAGATATCACCTCTCCCTGCAAACCTCCACACATAGAGATATTGACTTAATATGAAATGAACTCTGTGTAGCAATACATTAATCATTCAGTAATACATCATTACTGTCTTCCTTTTTGTTATTACTTAAACAGTAGTTCATGTAGGTAAAGTCAAATGTATCTAGTAATTTTTAAACCTTTCTTGAGAAATATGCACATTTTTTTAAGAAGCCGATATCATCTCCACATTCTGCTTAGTACTCCAACTGAAGTCAGGGCAAGCTTGCTTTCAGGGGGAGCTGAACTGCACTTTGTGTTTTCAGACTTCAATGTTAAGAGTTTTTGTCCTCTGGTCTGATTTTCTTTTTGTCAAGTCAAGCAATAAAGTGGAAGAATTAGGTGGCTAATATACCTTAATGCAACATGGCACCCAGCAGCAAAGAAGATATCTCAAACTTTCAGCTAACTTCAGCTGTGTGATGTTATAACTTTGAAAAATCAAATCCTGACTGTGATCCCAACATGAAAACTCCACAGTAGAGTACTCGCAGTGCTTAAACTCCAGCGTGTAGCAGATAGGTTGCTCCAAGGGAAAGACTGGGTTGCCTTGGCTGGACAGTGATGAACAATTAGAGATAGCAGCACCCAGGTGTACTGAAGAGTCCATAGTTACATATTCAGGTCAGGGAAAGCAGGCCACAGATCTAAATGGTGAATCCTAATAGTCTGAGTTGTGGTTTCTCAGTACGGAGAACATTTTGCGCAGCTTACATCTTAAGAAATGTGATGTTTTCATCGCTATTCTGCTGGACACAAAAGAGGGAGCTGCTGCAGTATGGTCCAGAACAAAAATGTTCTGTTTGTTTGCAAGACTACAAAATAGCCAGGGGCTGGAAAGCAATATTCAGATCTTTCCAAGTATTGGGGTATTTAGGATCTGGGGTCATGCTGTCCTGTTTGTTTCCATTAATGTGTCTCTGACTCAGGACCCTGCAAGAGAATGAGAGATCTTGGTTTGCATCTAATTGGGGGTTATTAACGCATTGTATGGGTGTGAGGGAGAGCAAATTTGCTCTTCTGCACCGACATGCACTCTGGACTGCACTCCCAGGTATGAAAACTGCTGGCTGGAAACACTGGCTGAACAGACCCACTGGGCTCATTTCTGCAAAAATGTGAAATTCAGTGCTTTGTTTTCATTCTAAACTCACAAGAACCTCTTTCTAAAATGCTCCACCAGCCTCCCACAGTTGGAGTCTCATTGCTCACCTCCCTCCTGCAAGGCTGTTAGCGTGCAGCAGTCCCTTTAATTTGGAAATTTAACAAGTAATTCTAAATTGGGACATTGGAAAACCTGTGATCCTATCTACCATGTCTATCCTATCAGATGTGGTTCTGTGCTTTCACTGCCTTGAAAACAAAGGGGAAGAAAGTTGAACACATGGTATCCTCAACTAGAAAAGGCTTTGCTGTAAGAGGATATTGAGTTGTTTTATAAAGCCCAATATTACGCTTGAATTATGCCTGAATAAGGAGAAAGGACATTGTTAAAGAGCCCTAAACATTGACCATAGTGGATCTTCTTTCTTCCAAACCCTTCAGTGGTGTTGTTTTTGGCTGTTAATGATTTGGTATTGTATTTATAAGCCGGCAGGGTAATCCAGAGAGCAGCAGGAGGGGCAGTTGCCTTAAATAAAGCTTTACAATGCTGCTAATTAAAATGATCCTTCCTCTCCCTGTGATGACTAATGAGACAGAAAGAAGAACCAGGGAGGGTTAATGAAAATGTTGCCATGAGATTCCCTATTTTTAATTGGTCTTTTTAATGTTTTAATCTTCTTTATGGTGTGGGGGTGGAGATGGAGAAATTTTCTTTCAGCCTTTCTTGTACCATGCCCAATAGGTTGTAATGCATGGCATTTGAAACGTGCACTTCTAGCTATATATTAAGAGTCTGTAACCGAAAGTCTGAGATGGAATGTAGCCTTGAGATAGAAGCAGCAATTCTGGATTTAACTGAGAACAGAAACAAGAAATGTGAAACCTGTTTTTAAGCTCAAGCTTCCAAAACTCCAAGGGAGCATTCGTACCCCGAGGACTGAGGCTAAGATCTATTGTGAAGGATTGGCACTGATGTTCAATAGTATTTAGAGCTTTAGGTCATGATGCTCTGTTAAATGCAATATTTATCCCATGAGCATGTCACAGTTCACCTCAGATGTCAAGAATTCAATTAATATTCTATTTAATAGAACACACCATGACCTAACCTTTTAATACTCTTAGTGCGTCTGAGCCCTCCTTATTAGTGTCACTCTCTAACTTTCCTTCTCAGCTGATGCATCTAACAACAACTGGGATGGGGAAATTGGGAGCAAGGAAAAAGGGGAAGAGATTTAAATTACTTTTGGACCTCACTGTGAGGATTCAGCAGCTTTATCCCTTGTAAAACCCGGTTCGCAGGGGGTTAGCACACCCCGCTTTTACCATTTTTATGGGGTTGACATCTTGCAAGTTTCAACTTCCTACTGATTCAAAACCACAAAAGGCACCGCCAAATTTTTCATGGTTTGAGCCAGTCCAGTTTTTCATTTAAACAGCATTGCCCCTGCCTCACACTGCGTTACCAAACTTAAGATCAGGGGAAACCATTCATGTGAGTAACACCTGCAGGATTAAATCTTTGGCTTAAAATTTCATCTGTGTACTGTGACGGTGGGTTATAAATACTCAGAGATTTTGAAATCAGCACTGCAGAAACTTCCCTGCATTGCACCTGAAAATTGTTTCTGAAAGCGAGATTCCTTGAATGCATCATAATTTTTCAGATCAGACTAGAAAATTACAGGACTCCTTCTGGCCTTAAGTCTATGAGAAAACAGGGCTGCCTTCTTTCCCTGCCACTAGCAGCAGTGCCACGGCAGTCCAACTCCAGCGGTTTGTTGCTGAAATCAGAGGTGCAGAACCAGGTTTTGCCATCCTTGTGTCACCTCTAGTGGGCTACTAGGAGAAAGCCATAAAAAACACAGTAAATTGTGCATTTCAGGTCATATGAAGTAGAAGACAGGCTTAGTCATCGAATGGTTTTTATATCTAGCTTTTTTAAAGAAGAGAATTAATTTTAAAACCTCCTAATCAGGATCTGTTTCAGCCCAATACCTTTTCTGTGCAAGACCTCCATAACGCATTAGAAATGGAAAGAGACTGAAAGCGAGTAAGTGTTTTAAATTATTCTGTATCATGTAGCCTTTACATTTTGAGAAGTACTAAATAGCAAAGGTGCTTTTTTAAGGCAGCATTTCCCTGACTTCAGCCAGGCGGGTAGCATGGGGTTAGCACAGTGGAGAACACCTGCGTGCAGCTGGGAGGGGGCCACACTATTACCACACCTGTGATTTCAGTAAGATTTGTTGGGAAGATCAACCAATAAATACAGAGTCTGTCCCGCAGCTCCTTAGAGTGGGAGGAAGAACAGACATTGTGCCAGATATTCTCATGCAACTATATTCATTATTTATGCAGAAGAAGAGATATTTCAGGAAAACAGAGCTGAACCATGAGTGACAAGGTATCTTTCTGGAGCGTAGGGTGCAGGAAAATTGCACTGAGGTTGACAGCTTTTTAATGTAGAGTCTCTATTTCACTGAATTACTGCATGTTGGCATTTCGAAAGTACAAGATGACCTATTTATTAGCTGTGAATCAAACAGAAATTACATGCTAGAAAATAAAAAAGTTGTATGTTTCTTCCAGCTGGTAAGATGCTTATCCTACAGAAATAATATATACATAAAAGAAAACCTGCAAACAAAGGATCATCAATCACAAGGCACTAAATTTAATGTTGTAGGACCTATATTCATCTTGTGATATTGCAATCATATGTGCTTGTTCCCTTACATGTGATGTAATATTAAATGTATGTGTGTCATAATACTTTAAAATTTCACTATCCTTGCTCTGCTTAGGCTCCTATCATCCTCTTCCCTTTTGAAGAGAAAATACTGGCTTGGAAACTCAGCTTCAACAGTAACATGTATACTACAGCAACACAAAATGGCTCACTGAGATCAAGCTTTCCATATTCCTAGCTGACCTCTTCAGGCGTATGCCCTCTCCATGTACAGACTGGGGTCAAAGATGTCCCTGATTTGGGGATGCCAGGCTGTCTAGTCCTGCCTCTCAGTACACACAGCACTTCTTTTAGCTCTCAAAAATCCTAGCCAAGCTTGAACAAGAGCTGCCCAACATCACCTGTAGTGCAGCAAGTTAGGAAGTGAGAATATAACTCTGTGACCAGCAGCAACAGACTATTTTATACAATATGAAGTATCCATCTTGCTATGCCACTGTTCTTCCAAATCCAGTCGTCTTGGAAAACACAGCCACAGTCCATTTATGTAGAGGGGTTCCTACAACATGTGGAAAAGGCAGGTGAACATCACTCATCCAAAGTCTCTCAATCACATGGAATGCTTCTATCGTCCATCTAATCAATGCAAAACCCCCTGGAAATACTACTGTTCTTATTTTTCATTTGATATTGATGCTGTATTTCATTATTTCATTAGAGATGGCATCATCCCATGGCTTTCAGGCAATCCTGGTAGGTCAGCAATAGCTAGTGAATCTCAGAGCCTTGGTTCTGCAGCAGTCTTTCATGGTCCACCATTAGAAAGGCAGCTGTTGCTCAGAGAAAAGCACGCTGTTTACTGCTGCTTTAAAAAGGTAACAGAGGCACAGCCAGCCCTGGGGCTTCTCTATGATGTTGTAAAATAGTAGGGATTTACCCACAGCTTCTGATACAGGGAAACCACAGGTTTCTTTTATGAAAAAGCTGAATATCAATATGCAGTAGAAGCTAAGCACTGCATATTAGGCACATGTCTGAGCCTGGAAGGAGGTGTCCTCTCCTGGCTCCTCTTTGCCTTCCTGCTTGTAAACAAGCAGTGCCAGAACCTCAGGAGGAAGGTAACCAGCTACCAAACTAAATACTAGAAACTGCCAGGCCATGCAGACAGAGCATTTCCCTGGGGAAAGGCAAAAGCGGGAGGAAAAGCTGCCAAAAGAGCCCGAGTAGTAGCCCTGCACTTTGCCAGAGAAGCAAATGCCACATCTGCAGGAAATACCGTTACAAAGCACAGCTTGTCATTTGGAGAGTGGAAATTCAGCTTTCCCTGGGAACTTTAATATTTAGGATCTGAACAAAGGCCCAGAAAGAAACAGCTAAAATTGTTGGATTTGGCAACTGACATTCAAATGAAGGTGGAACAAGTTCCTGCCTTCTCTTCCCTCATGTTCTTACATAAACAATTTGAGAGAGAAGTTGCAGGAGCAAGTGTCCAAGCCCAAACCTGGAGCAATGTTAAATATAGCTTTATGAATGTATTTCATAAACCTTTTAGCTCAGAAAGTAAATAGTTTTATGTACTTTCCATTTTTCACTCCAAGTACCACAACCATCAATATGAAAAGTAATCCCCCCACAAAAAAAGGCCAATGTGTGGAATATGAAAGGGTGCGAAGAATCATTCAAGAGATCCATAGACACACACACAGCTGCGAAAGTATGCAAGAGTGTAGAAGTAATAATCTGATGTACAGATTGATGCAGGCCGCCAGCAGCCTGTAAATACAAAAATCTGCAGTATCACAGCGAGTAGGTGGCCTCATTTCCTTCCTTCGTCGATCCCTCCTGCTCCCCCACCCTCTGTAGCAAGAGCACAAAGTCTCAGTGTCTTACTGCGTGGCCTGGATGTTGTTTTCCTGATCAGAGCAGCAGGCTTTGTAGGGAAGATGAAATGATTGCTGACTCTTTTCTTCTCATTAAGTTTGTTTACATTGTAGGCCATGGAGGTTTCACTGGCTTTGTGTCTCATGTACTCTGCTTTGAGAATCCCCAGCATTCATAAAAGTGAAGCCAGCTAAACCTGCACAACTCCTACATTACTTAGACAAGTCCAGTATGAACTTTTATCACATATGCATCAGTTTTCTTTTTTTAAAAAATAAAACGGAAACCCACAAATTGGCTGTGTAGAAAGAAGATTGCTGCTAGGTTTATCTTTAGACCGGGCAGTTATTGTACCCAACCCCCTTCTGGACCAGCAGCCTCCAGAATCAGGGCTCCATTAAACCCCAGTAACTATGGCCAAGAGCACCAAACTCATCCTGGCTTTGCAATAACCTAACGTGCATTTGACCCATGTCCTGAAGAGGGCAATGAGCAATAACGTCCCAATACAATTATCATTTCTGCTAATCCATCCAGGTGGCAGGGAAGGGGAGGACAGCATTAAAAACTGCTGGTCCAGCTGACTATCCCAGAAGGAAATGAAGAGAAGGAAAAATATTACAAAATTCCTGTTGACTTATCTGAAACCCATTAGCAGAGGCATGTGGTAAACTTTATATAACTGCACCTTTGGCTCTGCCACTTTGCCCTTATGGGACTGCAAAGCAATGTCTTTCACCAACTTTAAATTCAGATCAGCTTTGCAATTAATTGGCACCACTTGGATGTATATGGATACATATATTCTATCAATATAATTTTCAGACTTATCAGTATAGCGTCTACTTCCTCACCATAGCTGGATAAAGCGTATTTTTAAATACATGCTGATCCAAGTACATTTGCAATAGAAGCAGGGCAGTTATTTCAGTGCTGCACGTTCATTCCAAGTTAACACATAGGATCTTTGGGGAAAAAAAAAAATCTATACATTAGAAATATTTAATTGACCACTTGATATTATTCCAATCCCTCTGTGTTGAATCCTGAATGGTAAAACTTAACACGACTCTTTTTTGCTTGAATTATCCTCCTGCTCTTGCATATATACAAGCTACGTGCTGTAATGCAAGACTCATACATTTGTCTTAGTAATTTATCTCATTTCCTTTGGAATGGTGTCCCTCAGTGGCTCAGAGAAAGTGGAGCGGTTGTTTTAATAGATTTGAGTTTTATCTGCCTCTCTATTTGCAGCAGGGCATAATAATAATAAATTATGATACTAATAAGTAGGTTGTGCAGAATGGACTACAGTGGTACCACTTCCCTCCCCCTCCAAAAAAGTAATTTATGGGTACATTCTTGTGACTTTAGGGGTGTAATAAATTATCAGGGTTCGTTTTTCCATCCAATTTGAGGCAGTGCAGCTGTGTTTTGCAAGCAATAAACTCTCTCGTTGTATTTCTTAGCTAAGCACTGAAAAACACAGTGTGATTTTTTTTTCCCTCCCTTCCCAATTATTGTTGCAACGCCTGGTAGCTTCTCTGTAGTTAAGGGTTTGCCAGTGCTTCTATTATAAACCTCAATTTTCAGGGGCCTATAACTTTGCTCTTTTAAATCATAGAGGGCTAGAACTTGGTGTACATCTCTGTCAATCTATATGCTTTTTTAACTGAGAAAAAAACCAAATTTTTTAAGGAGTCCAGAACTCCCAAATTAGAGCTGTGTGTGGAAGTCAGAGACATATGGACGCAAGTAGGTGGTAATGCTTGGACACCTCTTCACTCCTGAAAAGCCTATGAGTGCCTCTTATTTTGGACACATCTTGGGGCAGTATTTGGACCTTAATTATATTTTTGACACGGTGGACAGGAAAGGTAGCACCGTGTGCCACTTTGCTGCTGGAGGTTTGGGGATCAAGTACGAGTCAGCCATTTGCAGAAGCTCCCTCCTTAAAGGTGATGCCCTGCCCTTGAGTGCTGGCCCAGTGGTTCAGCATGCTGAAAATACAGAAAGTGTAAAGGAAACTGTGACAGTTCACCCTTCCCAAGCACCAGCTTGCAGTCTTAGCCAACCGTATCGACCAAAATACTGTCACAGGGTCTCTGAATTCAAGGAGAGGTTAAGAGTCTTTGTGGACCTGCTTCCCATTCCCGATACCTGCCCTCTTTGCATTCAGCCTGACACGAGCAAGGGTCAAAGAAGGAAGGAAGAAAATGAGAAGATACACCACCACCACTAGAACTGCACGATCTCTCTACAGCAACCTTGGAGACCAGGGGCTGGGAAGTACAGTACATGTTCAGCTCTGCCAGGAAATGGTGCATTCCTTCCCCTCTGTAAAATCTTACTGAATGGGGAAAAAAACCCACCTGATTTTCTAAATAGCGCTTTGTACAGGTACAATTACATCCTGCTTGTATTGCACAGGCACTGCTCTGCAATAGGGCATCAAATACCTTCTAGCACAAGGGAGTAAACCAAGAGTGGTGTAAAAATGACTCTGGGTTTCCTGGGTGCTCTTAGGGGGAGCATCGCGGCAGGGAAGGAGCAGCTCGCAGCCCCTTTGTGCAGGCTGCTATTCCAGCTGCTCTCATATCAGGCCGTACAGCACTGCCAGACTAATGCTTCTGCTAAAGCAGCCTTCTACGTGATCAGCAATTAAGCTGTGAAGTCAGCCCCTTAATATTATGTTAACATAGTTCAGTATATTAAATGTAAAACAAGTCATAATTTTTAAAGGTACCTCGGCTTACTGAGTTTAAATGAAGGCAGCAGTAGGACTATCACAGCCATATGCAAATCACCTGCATTTTAAAGCTAACAATAGATTTTGCTTTATTGTTTTGGCATTTAACGAGTGGGAAAATAATAAATTAAGCCACATGGGGAATCCCTGGTGCTTTTACAAACTGAAGCAGTGCCCATTTGGAGAGAGAACATTCCCCATTTTTCTCCCTAGCTGCATTTCTCTTAACCCACCACCTTATTAAAGCTTATAGGGCAAAATTCTCCTCTCATATTCCTCTGGCAGCTCTTAGTCCACATTCAGCTCTCCCTACCTTCCTAGCTGTCTTTCATCCTGCAAGCTCTCTCTGCAGACAGGGAACAGAAGAAGAGTAAAGACTGGCTGGGCCATAGGGAGTTGGAAGAAAGATGTTGTCATAGTTTTAGGAGGGTTACAATAGCTATTAGAGCACGGACAGCTTTTTCTGCCTGTTGTAATAGGGGATGCAGTCAGCAGCTACCAGCGCAAGGTCTATGGAAGAGGCAGCTGCGTTAGGCTCTGGTCAGCAGTAAGCAGGATCCATGCAGTGAAAATAACAGGGCCCCTGCAACTGCCTGTTGTGCCACCATGCCAGGTACCAGCTACGACACCAGCACCAGACTCATGGCTCAGTGGAGCAGTGTTTGCTTGGGGCTGCATAGCCAAAAGAAGGAAGGGGATGAACGTCTTGGCAAGATGACCTCTCTGGTTGGAAGTGTTTTTGAATAGGTTGTTAGACTGTATCACACAGTGCACGAGCAAAAAAAGAGTGGTATTTTCATTTTAACTCACTCAGCTCTTACTGATCAAAGCCCTGAGCCAAAAGTCAGGCTCAGCTATGAAGATCATAGAATCATAGAATATCTTGAGGTAGAAGAGACCCATAAGGATTATAAGGATCTTGGTCATCTCAGACAGAGTCGGCAGGTGTTGATCTTGCAAATGGCCATATTTAGCTGTCTTATTGGTAGTCATGAAATGTAGCTGAAAGCAGTTCACATCATGAATGTTTGCTCCTGAATACCATCCTAGATGTGTCTTCTCCAGGCCATGTTTTCAGAAGTTACCAAAAGGAAAATACACTGCTTCACAGCCCATCCTGCTCCTTTATGTGAACAAGCACAGATGTTCCTTATGCAGAGTGGGCACACAAGTACGTTCAACATGTGCTTGCTTCCTGTGTTATCTGCGAGAAGTTTCAATTATACATCTCCATGAACACATCCCTGCACCTGCGTTCCCCAGGAACACTTTTACCAACACCAAAGGATGCAACAGAAATCAGGAACCTAGGTAAACCAGCCAGCCTAAAGTTAACACGACACTGCAGCGTTAACTGGCAACAGAAAATTGCCAGGGAGAGCGAAAATTTAAACAAGACAAACAACAGGAATGTAGAGAAAATACTTTGAATGGAAACCTGCAAACCTCAGACAACCCTAGGAACATGCCTAGGGATAATTCATCAGCTTCCATCTCATGGCTCTGTACAATCTCTTAGAAAAACCCCTGCAGTCTTGCCACACACATCTGTTTTCCATCAAATCTGCTGTTTGTCCTATTCGATGCATTTCATCTGTTGTGTGTAACGTTTGCACTTACATACACACTACATGGGGAAATTGTAGATAGAAGGTTTGTGCAGCCCTCTGAATATATGAAGTGCTGCACAAGGATTATGGTTATTTTCGTAATAATTCTCCACCACTGCCTATGTTTGAAGTCAGGGATGTCTGGTGGCTGAACCAGACAAGCAGAACACACACAAAAGCCCAATTAGCTTCTTAGCGCCAAAGCTCTTACAAACACTAATGCATTAATCATTGTAAAACTAAGAGATGAGCGTTGGTCGGTACTCCTGGCTCGGTTCAGTCAGTATGTAACTTGGCTGATGCTGAGAATTACATGACGAATCTTGTCCATTCATCCCCACTGTGCAGAGGAGGAAACAGAAACAAAGGCAGAGCACCTCACTGGCCACCCTGATTTCAGCCCACGACGTCCCTTTGTAAAACCTGACCAAGTCTCAGCTCAGGAACAAGCACATCCTAGGCTCAGGTCCAGCTGAGCATCAATCCTCCATGTGATGCTTTCTGTTACCCTGTTAGAAAATCTAGATGCTGCTTAAAACATGGAAAGCCTAAAAATGACATGAGAATAGACAGGGAAGGGCTAAACAGCAAAATAAGTGTTTGGTTGTGTAAGAGCTGCACAAACACACAAAAGCAAGCTGGCTCTAGGAAGAGCTTTTCAGATTACTTGAACGTCTCTTAAAAAAATGGATTAAAATACAGATTTCCCCTATTATTTTTCAATAATAGAAGTGCAGCACAGAACAACTCACTAGTGCCACAAACTACTTTTTCATTTCTGTTTTTGTTTCATGCTTCAATATCTTCTTCCAGCTGCTCATGTCTCCTTTTCCTTCTCCTCACTTTGATCTATTAGTTTTCCCCAGAAATGGGGTTTATAAATCATTGTAATGCAGCCCTGGGAAAGACGGTGCTTAGTGCAGGGAGAAATACATTGCAGCTAACAGCCACGGCAGGGAGGAAAACTCTCACCTCGTAGTGGGGCTTTGGCGACAGGTTACTGATGGCGCTGGGTTATTTTATGTCTGCATTCGTGCCATCAGGGGCAAGGCCGCAGGGAGCGCTGCCTGTACCCCCTTTGCAATATTTCAAGCTTCCTTCTGCAGGCAAAAACAAACTGCTCGGGGGCTCGCAAGGGAAAGGGGGGAGGAAAAATTGCTAGAAGAAGGGGAAGGGAGGCAGGACAGGTGGGGATGGATCACTTAGTTCCTGCTTTTGCACGATGGCATCTTTTTAAAAAGAGACATTTGTCTCTAATGCACCCTGAAAAGATGCAAATTTCATGCAAGTCCCATCTATTGGCAGCAGCGGCAGGATCCAGCTCGCCCATGAACATTTCCACCCCTTTGTGCCAAAGCTTTTGTGTTCCCATTTTGCACTTGGGAAACTTTGTTGCTGGCGGCCTGTGGTCAAGGCTGACCCCAGCGTTGCTGCACGTTGAAGCCGGGGTGTACCGCAGGAGGAGCCCCCTCCAGCGCTGCCGCAGTTTGACCCCCGTAAGAGCAGATGCAGACACACCTGCTTATGGTGTTCAAAAATCTCTTTGTATTTGAAACCTAAGGATTGGGCTTCTTTTTCTAGTCAGGCTTTTGAAAGTTGGCCACAGCTATTAAAAAAATAATCTAAAATATGAAGCTGGGAGCATTGCAAGGCTGACCACCAGGCCACCAAGCAATCTCAAAACAGCCTTTCCATGTCAACTTGGTGGAAGGGCTGCTGCAGTGTTTGTGGCACGACACTGTGGCCAGCCTGGGGTGAAGGTCTGAGCGTGTCCCCCCCAGTAAGGGTAGGTCCCCCAAGTCCCCTCCCAGGAACAGGGGTTAGTCCTAAATGCAGAAAACCCAACATCATCATAGGGCCAGAGAGACAAACCTCTGTCAGCAGTGGTTTACGTATTTCTCTTCTGCCCCAGACTACATAGGGGAACCTATTGCCAGCCCTATTTAATTAGGGAGGAAATCTTCATAACCTCTTAAGAGCAACACATTCACACACAAACTACAGGCTCTTTGAAGCACTTGCTGTGTTTTTAGGATCACCAGCTCCTAATAAGACCACCCCAGGCAGACACACCATCCTTTAGTTTCGAAAGCACACAAAAGAGACACCATGCTGGAATCTTACCTCTATCTTTAACAAAGCATTACCCCCTCCTCACCCTCTTCCCCATAATTGCCTTGTTATTGTCATTGGTGCCATTGTTCATTGGCTCGGCCGTAGAGAGGCCCGAGGGAGCAGTTCTGCCTTAGCTAAACCAATATCTCCTGCAATAACCCCCTGCAGTTTCCCCTTTGCTATCCCATGTTGAATAAATCCTCCATCTCTGTTTGCTGAATGATCATAAAGATATGATTGAAGTTTCAGATTTATGGTTTCTTTCGAATCGAGAAGCAACTCCAATAACGCCGGAGCCTGTTTGCTGACTGCTTTTGACAGGATATATGTAAAGGGAGATTTGTAAGAGCAGAAACAGGAATGCAAAGATTAACGTGAGGTATTTTCTAGACAAGCAGTGCACACATATGCAGTCATGTGTACGGGCTGAATTCACACACACACTTGCAGAGCATCCTCCGTGCAAGGGCCTCACTGCGGTCGGTTCCCAAGCACCCTGCAAGGCAGGGTGTATGCACAATATTTTACTCCAACAGCAAATCTGTCTCAAGTAACCACACAAGGGACCCACAAGAATTGGTTGCCTCGTAAAGGAGGATCCTAACTAAAGATCTCACACAACTGTACTGAAAACTACTCTAAAGTGGTTGCTGAAGGCTGGGAGAGGGCTGTATATTGAGGTGGTCCTTACTGTCAGCTTCACTCTCCATATCCCATGAGTTCCCTCTGAACTGTGTTAATGCAATCCTCTGGGTACCCGAGATGCTCTTTGGGGAGCGCAGAGAAACCCTCTTGCTCCTACAGAACATCCCAGCCGTTTCCTCTGATCGAAGCACCAACATCCAAAAAGGCAACCAAAGGGGTGTTATGCTTACAGGCAAAGGCAGCTGCCTCCTGAGGACACCCACTCACCTTCCCTGTTGAGGCAACAGCCTCCAAGAGCAAACCCAGGGAACCTGGTGCATGATTGGGAACTTCAAGCTGGGGATGGTTATCACCTTCCCCAGTGCTGTTGTCTTGGCCTGGGTGTCAAAACCCTCCTTTCCTCATCAGCCCGTCCCAGCAGCATTCAGTGAGTCATCTCTGTCATACAGCTGTATCCTGGGAATTGCACATTGAGGGGTACATTGCTATTCAGATTCAGGTCAATATTAGTCTTTATGAATAAAGCACCACAAAGCTGCAGCGAAATCAAAGTTTGTGACTTTGGTGCCAAAATCTGAACAGAGCATCTGAAATGCATCCCTTCCAGCCCTGTGGCTGCAGCACATTTGCTTTTCCCTAATTCACAGCCATTTATGCTCATTCTCTTTTCAACAAAAAACTATAAAACTCTTACAGCATGATGCAGTCCTAAATTAAATGCACTTTAACATCCCTATGTAACAAGGGAGTCTTTGCTCTTTTAAATTAATGCGTGTAGCTGAGAAGGGGACCTTTCCTGGAAAATTTATTCCACTTTATTTGGAGACAGAAAACCCCACCTCATTCCACCTTCTCTGAGAGCAAAGATTATTTTGTGTGTTATAATGAGGAATTTGTAATAACGAGAGCATTGTGTGTTAGACTAACTATGAAGCGAACAACAGAAAAGAAGACTTCTGTGAACAGCAGTGTTTGTGTGATGTATGGTAATATTTTTCCTCAGTGCATTACAAAAGAAAAAAGCAAGATAAAAATATCTTCCATTTTCTCCCTAATTTGTAGTTTTCTGGTGTTAGCAAGGCTTATAAGACACATGCTCCCAATTAGCTGCTCCTCTTAATTTAAATGCTTCATAAATTATCTCCTGCGCTTGTGGATTATCACTTCATAATGCGAGTTAGCATTTAAATAAATAGCTGCGATGTAGGAAATTAGAGAGGTTTACAGTCTGAGGCAGCAGCATAATGAAGGAAAATACCACAGCAGCTGAACAGGGTTTGGGAGAGATGTGATGAGACAGAGATTTTTTTCCCTTTACCTTTTAGCAACCAAATTTGGACTGCAGCAGGGAAAATATGGGTCAGAACTCCAGCAGAGCAGGAGCCTTTTGTAATGGCTGAGCACGAAGGGAACATAGAGAATTCTTAAGCGCGTAAAACATCTGATTTAGCAAATATGATGCAATTATGAAGTGACTTTTTTGAGCCAACTCTTGGTTGCCTCACAAGGTAGCCCCTTTGAAAGCAATCGGGCTACTCGTGTACGTCACCTGAGCAATATCTGACCCGTTATGTTCTACCCTTTCAAAAAAATATAGGACTGGAGAGAAAAACAATAGAACAAAGCAGAGCTGAAATCGTATCGAGAAAATTTGGTGTGGAAAGCAATGAGGGAGTCAGATGTAGGATTATGGGGAATTTTAGAATTATATATATCTTTCAAAGGTAATGAGCATTAGTTTGTAAGCCAGATAACTTTTGCTGTGTTTTTAGTACCATGAATAAGATCAACTCATAGGCAACGATAGTTTTTGACCATTGGCAGCAACTTCCCAGTGCTATTTCAGCCCAGTTTCACAATTATTGTCATAAATGTAGAAAATTAGGAAGGCAGGGCAGGGCTTGACAACTCCTTGGGGGACTAAGGCCCTCTCCAGTGCTTGCTAGTCTTGCCTTTGGTGTCACTGCTTCTTTTTCTGCCACAGGAGAAAACTCTGGGCAAGATCCTGCCAGCAGTCAATCACACTTGACTGCCACTGACTGCTTCGGGAGCTGAAGACACAGAGACACTAGTGGGCTCAGGACTCTTTGGTGTTTGTCTTGCAGAGAGCCCAAGGTTGAGCACTGCAGCTCTTGGGGAAGTTCAGCTATTACAGTTCCCTGCTTGCTCACACGCAGAAGTCCCAACGTGTCAAAATCATGGATATTTTTTCAAAAAGCACATAAAAATCATAGAAGCCTTGACAGCCTTGACCAAAGTCCAGCCTTAGGCAGAAGTAAAGTTATTAGTTGCCTTATTTCCCAGAGAAAGTCTGACACATTAGGATTTCACAGTAAGTGGCTGTAAGTGTAATGGGCAGGGTGTGATTTTGCTCACTAGGTTTTCCAGTCAAATTTCAGCATGTTGAATACATTTTGCTGTAGGACAGAGCAAATGATTCGGGCAGATTCTTGCATTAGCACAAGACCCTCTGTGCTTAATGGGAGTTCTGTCTAACTGACAGCACAATTTGGGTCTTCACTGTATTTAATATACTTCAAGAGCTGGGGTCAAATTGTCTCATCATTTACATCCATACAACCCTGCTAATCCCAGGAGAACTGCAGAGTGGAAGCTCAGGACAACCTGTAACTGACTCAACGTTCTCTCTGCTTAGCACCTTCCAGTTAATTTTTCTAGCAATGTGCCCCAAAAAGGTTCTTGGTTACAATCCCAGTTCTTCCCAAGTCAAAAGGACTGAACGTGGGCAACTGGACCGAAATCTGTTGGAAGGAGATTTCTGCCTGGACCCCTCAGGATGCACTGGTGGAGTCTGTAGCCGTTGCTTGCATAAGGTGCAGTTCACCCTGCAGAGAGTTCAAGTCAGCACAGCAGGAACCCTGTTTCATCCTATAATTTTCTATTCCAACACATAGTGTTTACAAAGTGAAAAAGCACTCATCCCACTCCAACCAACATCTGAAAGGTTATAGGAGCTCTTCATCCCTCAAAGTTCCCAGGCAGTAAAAGGGAGGCTCTGTGGGCCAAGCTGTACCCATGCTCACAGCTCTGCAATGACTCCGTCCTCTGTGGCATGTTTGCATCCCTATTACCATCACTTTGTGTTCTGCCCCGAGCAACAAATGGCCACAAGTGCTACTGCCTTCTTCTGTGCTTAGAGCCTGATGAGCCTCTATTTTGCTGGAGTATGAGGACACAGAAACCAACTCTTCTGTCCCAGCTGCAAGGGCTCTTCAGGTCTAAGAAAAACCTGGTAGATGTGTTGGGTGCTGAAGGCAGGAGAAAGGACTGGAAACCCTGGGACTAGATTCCTTCAGGGAGATGGTACCACTTTTTACAGAATCACCTTTTCTTCTAAAAGGGCATTTTAAATAATAAAATAGGAAGCTGCCACATATATCTTTCCAACTGATCTACTAATCATATTTCTTCAAATTTTATATCCCTGACCCTTGTAAAGGGATTGCAAGGAAGGCGTTTTTTAAGCTGCATTTTAATAAGTCAATATGAAAGCTCAAAATTATTTAAAGCTTCTTAAATAGGATTATATTTGATTTCTTGTGGGAATAGTGGGGGATAGTCTAGTAAAGACGTTCTGTCCTGCTGAGGTTTTATTACATTAAAGAAACAGCATCCTTTTTTAACAGCAAAAACTTTATCTATTCTCTAATGAAAATGGAGATTATTCTGTGCATGAGGTGACTGAAGGTGGTAAGTTCCTGCATCTCTGATCAGAGATTAGAGTTTCTCTTGAGTGAAAGCTGAGAGATTCCTGAACCAGAGGTTTGCCCGAATTTAACAAGTTGTCTGTTAGTCTGAAATATTTGAATATTTTGTTCTAGGAGGTACCACAAGTGTATTGACTTCAGGCAAATTCTGCTGTGAAATGACAGGTGGCTCTCAAGGCAGCCAGTATCTCATTTGCAGCCAGGGATTGAATTTGGCCCTAAGAATCAGAGGTCTGTGCCCCTGGGGAATTATTTTGCTATACAGGGAATGTGGCCATATTCAGCCTGCTCAGAAAGGCCCACAGCTGAATTCTCACTTGCATTCAACTCCTTTAATGTCATTGCGGCTTATATGGATGCTACACTGGCACCATTTGGCCTAATATGTTCTACAGCACCCAAAGAAATTCAGGAGGAGGAAATTAAAACTACCTGTATGGAGTTGAAGGAGCCAGCAGCAAGTTACACGGTGTAAACAGCAGCTTCACTAAATTGAGTTGTGCTGGACATAATCTGGGACAACATCTGGCCTTGAGAACATAAGGGGATTTTTCTTGAAGTAGCAGATGGGGAGGTTTATAGAACAGATATTACTAAGGATGAAACACAGAGAAAAGGTCATAACTGCCGGAAGGGGAGGGAAACTTTTTTTTTTTTAAAAAAAGATTGTCCCATCTCTTCAACATTTAGAGAATGTTCTCTCTCATCTTCAAATAACCCACATCCTGCTCTCAGCTAAAACTCAGTGCTCCCACTGAAGCCAACAGACACTGAGCAAAAGCATTGCCTGGCAGAATTTTGACTTCAGGGTTTGCAACACAGCGGGGATCCCCAAGACTGTAGTTCTCTGGGAAATGACAACCCTGCTACACCCTTTCCAGCTATTCTCTGGAGGCCCCACATCTCTCTGGGGAGTCAAATGCAAAAATAATAAAACAGCTTTTTTTTGCCAAGGTGCTACGCACTATTCTGCCCACATTCTCCCCAAAGCTCCCAGAGCTGCTGCCACATCGAAGATAGAATTATTCCACTGATTTTCCCACCCTGATCTTTACATACATACCTCATTTTTCCCCTCCTGTTGCCTATAGGGAGAGCAAAGACTCAGAGATGTCTCTCCATTCAGCTGCTCCAGGGCCACTCCATGCTGTACCAAACCTCTCTGCCATCATCCATCCCTACATGTCCTCAAACCTCTCCCGGGCTCATTCCGCCTCTTAGAGGCAAATGGTGGTTGTAGCTCAAGAAAGATCAGGTACAGGTAAGACCTCAGTCTAGCAGTAGCTGTAAACTGCTCCCATCTTCACTAAGCCCAAATAACCCATCCTTCCTGCCAGCGGCTTTGTCTTATGACTACAGACCACGCTGCTTCTTCAGGGCTTGCAAGCAAGCGGAGGCTGATGTGAACTTCACAAGCTGTGACACCGACTACAGAAACACATATGCTTCTTTGACCTTCAATGCTGGCACGAAACCTTACACAGACACAAATTTATCTTAAAGTCAGGACCAAATTTAATAGAGCAGGAGAAGACAGTTTTCAATATTTCCATCTCAATTATACTCAAACACCTCAGTGAGTCTCAGCCTTTGGGGCTGTACTTGGGCTGCCTGCTCCCAGCGTTGAGACTGTTGGCAGAATCAGCAGAAATAGCACAAGTGGGCAAGGCGTTGGTGATTTATCAATGCTGAAGTAATTCACACTGACACAGAGGCGCCGAGGAGGAGCTCAGGGTCCAGCACGTGCCCCCAAAGACCCGAGAATTATATGGTGTCACACACCGACAGCGGCAGACTTGGGATCTGATTCCCTAGCAAAAAGCATCCTTTTTTTTTTTCCAAAACCATTTTCAAACAGCAGAAAGAAGCAGCCCTGTTACAGAGAAAGGCAATTTTAACAGTTGTGATACCCTACTGCTAAAATTGTCCCTCTAACAGCATGTTATCTTCTAACTCAATAAAGAGCGAATAATATTCAGAGTCCCAGAATTTTGGGGGAAAGAGGATTTTTTTCAACAGAAAACTAGAAGGTGAATACACCTATGAAGACAAATGAAAGTATTGTGCACGCAAATACTTTCATATATGTCTGGCCCTTTAAAACCAAAATGATAGAGTTCATTTGCATTTAGATCTCTTTGGCTCCCTCTTTTCATCTAAAGACAAATCCTCACAAAGGCTGCTTAATTAGACCAAATTAGATTTCCACCTAGTGGCTTGTCATTCATTAGAAAACGCTGTTCTTTTTTTCTGTTTTGGTAATTATAGGCTGGTCTCGCAGTGTTCACTTCAGGCTCAAAGTATGACTTGCATTCATGATTTTGTGCAGATGAGAGGAAAATTATTCAGTTGCATCAAGTCTGCCCATTTTACAAGTTGGATAAAGATCATCACTGGAGTCTTTTATGTAATGGGCTATACTCTTTCTTAAGTCTTTAATGATTAATTGTAATAGCGTATCTCATGGCAATTTTCAAGACTAAAAGCTAAGTACAAACAGTTCGCACGCAAAGCTACTGTACCAGATAGCGGGTGTCTTGCCTTAGATGTGGGTTTCTGTGTCGGGGACCCGCGTGTGTGGCCCTCAGTTGTTGGCGTTACAGCCGCGCTGTGAGCAGAGAAGATGGGAAGGGGCACGCCGGTGTCTGGGGTTGGGTAGGTAGAACCCTGGGCTGGAAGTGCTCTCTGCCTTCTCTAACTGCTCTACCTAACCCAGTGAGCGGGATGCCTGTGTCCCATCCATCCTCGCAGTCCTCTGCTGCCAGTGTAATGCAAAACGTAGCTTCTAGAGGGGAAAATCTTTCAAGTTTAGACCTGACAATCAAACGTTTGTACCTAATAAGGCTACAGCTCCCAGTGCAGGTCAGTCAGGAGCAGAGGTTAGTGCAGACTGCATGTGTAGACATACTCTGGGTTAGCAGTGTCTCTACCCTATCTGGAGTATTTGTAATGAAAGGAGTTAAACTCACAGTAAGATCCTCAAGCTTTATTGTTCCTGACTCTGAGGGCAGCAGTTTGGCCAACCATCACCCTTTTCTCTGGAAGACTCTCACACCACTGTGGGACACTATAATAATTTTGTCTCCCACTCTGAACACAGTAGAGTACTGGGAATAGTCCACTTCTCTCCCCAATCCAAACTCCATTCCCTTTGCTATCCTGTATGGGCACACTGATTCCCTGCCTCGGTTTCCCCAGTATTACAGCAGGATTAATGCTCAGTGGCATGTTTTGAAGCTTAATAAAACAGGGACAGATTTCGTGGTCCTTCATCAAGCAAAACTTCGACTTTGACCTTTAATGTTTATGAAAAGCTTCGAAGATAACTGCCAACTTATTATTAATAATCTTCTTGGGAGTGGAAGTTACAAGCAGTTAGCGGCAGGCAGCCCAGCAGCCACCAGCCCCTGCTAGGATTTCTTCTGCACTAACAAATCCAGATTTTCAGGTGTGTTTTTATAACAACATTCTTTTTTTCCCAACCATTTTTTGTCAGAGAGGGAAAGTAAGTTTTTCCCTCCACCTTTAAAGAAAAACCTCATCAAATTTGCCTTTCTCAAAACACTGAACATTCCCTTTCTCATCTACCTAAACCTGATGTTGAGTTACTGTCCCCCAGGGGCTTTCAGTAGCTCAGTTCTGATGTATCCCTGCACTTTGTAGCTCACTGCCTTCTTAGAGTGTAATCAAACATCAAGCTAAGTAGCAAATAAATCTCCCGATCTCATAAGCTGCACAGCAAGATCATGTAAATGCAAATGAAGGGCTTGATTTCAAGCTGTCGCGGGGGGAAGGAAGGAAAAATGCTGGGCCTTGTCACCGCAATCACTTCACTCTGCAAGTGCAGTAAATCTGCAATAATAATAGTAATGGCAGCGTGACGGGAGGCTTTACTGTACAAGGGGGTGTAATGAAAAGGGGAACAGAAGGTAGGGAAGGAAGCAGGGCCTGGCAGGCTGAAAATGCACCGGCGCAGGGTTTGCAGGCGTCCGCAGGGCAGAGCCGTCGAGGAGGGGACAGGGGAGCCCCGGCTGAGTCAAAGCAGAGAAGATTCATGGATTTGCCCAGCGTATCCTCCCAGTGAAGGGCTGCCTCAGATGCAGGGATTAAAAACCCATGCCTCCATCTCTCGCTGTACCTCTCTGCACAGACACGTCTCCTACCCCTCTCACAGTCTCAGTCATCTTTAGAAAATTGATGCAATGTGTGTCAATGGGCCATAAATACCAGGGGATGAAACACAAATAAGTCTTGCAACAAACCCTGGAATCCTTAAAGGTTTTGTATTTCCTTACACCTTTGCAACGTGCCCACCTCTTACAAACAGACCCATTTCCGAGCCTTCCTCTTTCACAGCAAAAATCTTCCAACCCCATTAGACACTCAAATACAAATCCAGGCCTCAAACCTGGGGCTGCACAAATCAAAAACTACCTAGCAAAGGCCAGGGAGCTCGATACACTCAACACCACTCACTCTTCAGCTGAACAGGGTATCCCCACTAATCAAACACCCCCACCGCTGCACTGCAGCCAGTCTGAGCATGGCACCCTCCAAACCCATTTCAGACACACCAGGTTCAACCATGAAAATTATCGTGTCCAAGGGGAAAGGGTGCATTAGCTGAGTCCTTAAAGACAGTTTGAGAGCGCAAACAAAGCCTCAGCACACATCTCTTACAGCCCTGGGAGGTGGTGATGATCTCTGCAGGATGCTCTGGGAATGCTTCAGGAAAAAGTCTAGAGCTGTCTTTTCCGAAAGGGCTGGATAAACAGTATTTAAGATGCTGGATTTTCCTCACTGAGGTCGTAAAGGGAGAAAACTTGCAGAAGGTACCCAGAGAAAATTAGGACCGCCTGGGATGCAGAGAGAGACGGTTTTAATTAGAGCCAAGAGGTGGGAAATAAGGCAGAGAAATGACATCTTAATGAGGTTTAATGAAGTTGTCTGCTGATGGGCACAGCTGTCAGACAGATCTGTATTCCAGCCAAGCAGCTTTGTGACAGGCTAAACCTGAACACAGAAAACGGTGCTGGAGCTGGGGAAGAAAACAGTGGGCTTCTGCATCAACTTTGGCTCACTCTCCCCACCGCTTTACGACACAGCACATCTACAGTGCCCCAGGACAAACAACTGAAACCAGCCCATGAGGTTGCAACAGCGTTTTTCTAATTTACGAATGAGAAAGGCTGTAATCTTGGATTACACTGAGCAAGATTCATTCCTGCTACCTCCTTCCCCTTCTTTGCTTTTGTGGGTAAAAGATGTTGGCAGGCAACCAGAGTCCTCCGAGTCCATTGATTTTCTTCAGGCACAGGTTCTCTCCATGTTCAACATATTGGACCAGACTTTTTTTTTTTTTAAATTAATTATCCAGCACCTTCAGTTTTATTTATTCAGTGCAAAGTGACTGTAAAGTGCCACCTGATCGTAAAAGGAAACAGTGTGCACTCATTTTGCAATGGAGTAAACACCCAACTGTGTTAACTTCAGGTGCTCTACAAAAGAGAATCTTTAAATCCTGTAATTTCTTCCATTCTACAGGGTTCTGCATTCAAAGGTTTGGAAACAGCTTTGCCACAGGTTACAAACCTCTCTTCTTTCCTGCAGTTTCTCAGCAATTTTCTCCCATCTGCCACACCTTCGCTGTCATAGCAGATTTCTGACCTCACTTAGCTGATCCGGTATCAGAACATAATCCCTGGAAAAAGCCTTTTCTCATGCATCTGAGGAACGTTACACCATTTCCCTTGTATATCAGTGACAACTAATCTAAAAATAGCTAGCGTACAAATGCCTCTAAATACAGGAGAAATAGATCAGCAATGAAAGCTACTTTATCATCCCTGGCACCGGTTTATACGCTTTGCCTGAGCTCCCTAACTCACACACAGCATGCACATATGGTTTAGCACTGCCGTGTGATATTTCAGTTGCGGTAGCACTAAAAGCCCACTCACTCCCATCGTGCTCGGTGCTGGACACGTCTGCAAGGGACAGTCCCTTCCTCTGCTAGAAGTTCACAGGAGGCAGCCGGGAGAATGCAGCCATGTTATGCACAGGTTGTATCAGGTAGCTGTGTCGATTGCTTTCAAAAAGGTCTGTTTGCAACAAAGGATCTGTAGCTTTGCACAGGGCAAGGAGCCTGATGGGGTTTTCGAGCCTATCAAAGGATCTTAGCAAGTCTAGAAAATTCATTTTCTGGTGAACTTGTGCTCCTGAGAGTCGTGGGAATACCACACCTGCTTTATAGCATCACAAGTGCATGGATTTAAGGGGACCAAGATGAAGTACCTCCCTCCCAGACCTGAGAAGCAAGACCGTGGATTTACCTGAAAACATCACTGTACGGGCTTGCAGGACCAATGATCCCAATGATCACAAACTGGCAAACCTGACAGCCAGTTTGTCAGGATCTGCAAAGGAGCAGACCTGTTGTCACAACACAGACAAGTCACTCAAGCCAGCAGGCACGATCTCACCCCTGGACATGCTGGTGAGGAGCCCTGTGCCACAGCCACTGTGTGCTTTTAAGTTTTTGTGTAGCTGCAGTATAGAGACGGGAGCTGAGAAACTCCAAACTGAATGCACAAAAAAATGGCTCCAGGCAAAAAGGTTTGAGCAATTATGAGCAAATTCTAGAGGCTTAAACACAGAGCCCTCTGGAAAAGTGCCTGTTTTGGACAGGGGTTATTAACCCTTGCTCTCCAGGCAAAACTGGCTCAGCGAGAGTTTTGCCTGAGCTGAGGGTGATGCAGAACAGCTGAAGCTGTTCAGCAGCATCAGGCACACTTGGTGAGTACCCTTTAACAGCACATTGCAAAGGGGCCACCAGGCTGCCAGCATACAGGAGACCCATGGCTGTTCCAAGGCCCTGGCCAGGGTTTGCACAGTGCTGGCTGGGAGTAGAATGTAAATTTGGGTTTGGTTGATGTTCCTATACAAGTAGCTCCGGTAAGCTGTATCCCTTATCAACCGCTGTACAGCCTCAACCTGCCATAGTGGCAAGTTGGAGGTAGTTCATTTTCAGTCTTATTCTTTTCACTCGGTCCCTGCAAAAAGGGCTGCATTCAATTCAGCCTCTCCTGATCCAGAGAGTGTTCACTCTGGAGTGTAATAACAGTCATCTCAATGCTAATGTTCAATGATTCACCTGTAAAGAAGCACTAGAGTAGGGTTTCAGCACTTTCATTCTGCCAACACCTACAACCCCCCAGCTCCTCCAACACCCTTCCCATGCAAAATAACCTGTCCCAAAGCACCCAAACCATGCCTCAGGGCTCCAGGGGACTTGTTGCCTGACCCTGCTCCAGCTTCCCCTAGCAGGAAGGCACAGACCCAGGCTGCCAGGCTCTCACCCCTTCCCTCCTCCGCCGCCTCCCTTTCAAGCAGCAATAAGGTTTCAAGACACACACATCCTGCAGTGACTTCACCATGGAGATGGGAGGGTAGAGACAAAGGGGTGAGGGGAGGTCAGTTAATCCTACAGACACCACCAGGCTGGGACACACATGGACTGGGGAAGGGTTCATTTTAAAACTAAACAGAAATGAGGTTATTGAGCTCAAGTTCTCTTCTTTTCTGTGCTATAAACCCCAGGCTCTGCTCTCCTTTCTTCATTCCCCTTATCCTCCCCCTGCAACATGCCTTGCGTCTTGATTATTCCCAGGCAGGAACGGCAATGTGATTGTGCTCGGAGAAGTTTACACCGGTTTTCTAGGAGGAGGCACAGCTTGGAAATGAAATAACTCAAAGGAAAGTTAAGACTAGCTGCAGTCTCCCCAGCAGACACCACAGCTGGGCATCCTAGTCAAAGGAGAAACTAACCAAACAAGGAGACTTCAAGTCCATATATATTGAGTCAGAATCCCTATTTCCAGCAAGGCTAGGTCACTTTATAACTCAGGTAAAAATGTGTGAAGTTCAGCATCCCTTAGGCTTCAGCTCTGGTGAAGACTCATGGCTGTGAGTTCTTTTGCCCTGTCACTCTCACTTGTGCCCAGACAGTGGGATTCAAACCCATGCCAAGTGGAGCCAGAGCTACTCCTGGTACTTGTGGCCACATTCTGTTACAAATTTTTATTTTCAGGGGTTTTAGCTTATCAGGAAAGGTTTTTATGCTTCTGTTTTAACTTCATTCTTCTGCAGGCAGAACTGGGGAAGCCCCAGAGAAACTGCTACACCCTGCCAGGTTTTGATTTTTCATATGGGCTGTACGTGCACAGGACAGATGGAGGAGTCCCTGAAGGTATGACAACGCCACTAAAATATAGACCTGCAAGGAAGTCCTAATGCTAATAGGCACTCTCCTCTCCTTCCCTGTGCTATTCAATACTTCTCGTCAAGCTGGAGGTAAAGAAATCCCAACATTCACCCGTTTTCATTAACATCACCCAAATTGCTTGGTGACTAGTAAAGTTTCTCTATCACATTGGAAACTTTTACAGGATCACACAGAGCCCAAGTGGAGAGTGGTATGGCACTTGCAAAGGGTGATACACATGGCCACTTTCATAACTTTGTTAGAGCTCCTACTTTGTGCTCTCAGGGACAATTCCCCTGTGAAATCAGACTTTCTGAGCAAGCCAAGATGGAGGGTGAGAAGACACGCGATTCAGATGGGAGATGTCCCCATAGGAAATGCAGTGGGATAGGATATGAAGTTCACTCCACAGTGAAGCCATGGCAAAGTGCATGCAAGCCACACAAGGCCCTTGTGCGTGGTGCACAAATATCAGCCTGCCTTCCCAAATAGGAGTTACCCGAGATGCCTGATCTTTTTCTCTTTGCCTGATCTTTTTCTCTTTGACTCTCATGTTTCTTTCCATCTCCAGCAATAGGCCACTGGAACACAGTAAAGCCCAGAACTGCTTCAGTTCAGAAGATGCCCCGAGACTTCATCACCATGAACCGTGGTGCTCTGAAGGCCGGTTATACCACAGCCCATGAATTTAATTTGTACTACAAGGCCAAGGACATTCGGTGCAAAGATGATGAATATAGTCGCTTCAAGACATGTCCTCCTAAAGTACCTGCAGACTTGACTTACGGCATCACAGCACGGTAAGGGGGAAGGCTTGGGGCCCTTCTCAGAATGAGATTATCCCTTCCTACCCTCACGTCTACATCTCCCCCACGCCTCAGCTAGCACAGTCCCCAAAACATCATCTGTGTGTCAGATAATAATCAGCTACCTAAATCTAATCTACATGCCACAACACATCCCCATTTCACCTGTGGCACCAAGGGCTTGGAACCTCTTAAAAATATGTTCAATGCCAATCCTTTAACTTAAAGGAACATGAAGAGTTGTAAGCCAGAATAATGGCTGAAAAATCAGAGCAACAGCATTTCTACCTGTTTCCACTGGCTGAAATACTCGGTGCAGTTAAGGATCTGTTCAAGTTCTTTATCCCACTTGTTAGTTCATTGCCCTGCATTGGGCAGAAACGGGTAGTACAGCAGGATGGAGGCAAAGCAGCTTTTCACTGCTCTCTTCTCCTTTCTTGGGCTTCGTCCCAAGGGCTGGAGGGGAGCTGGTCCCTGCTGCTCCCCCAGCAACCCCTTTAGAAGGGCAGAAGCCTACCCATTCATCCCTTGCAATGCAGCAGGATGCTTAAGTCTTCACACCGAGTTAGGTCTTTTGCATCGCAGTGTCTTCCAAAAGATTTTTACAAAGCATCCAGCATACGCGAGTCCTGCCTGAGGTTCAAAGAGGTACCACATTTAGAAGTAACCCATTTAACATCCCCCTCATGTACCAGCTCCTAACTGCCTGCTGTGCTGCTTTCTGATGGGGAATTGTGCAACAGGGAGTCTGCAGGGGAGAACATCAGCACCTTAGACTGAATTCTAGGTCCTTCCACTGCCTGTCCTCCACAGGAGCATGAGTGAGGCTGAAGAGCACAGCGGTCTGGAAGAACCAGTGTAAGTCCAGCACAAACAAGTGCTCAAAGCCTCTGAAAGAGGATCCAAAGCAGCCCTGCTGCTGCTGGAGCACGGAGGGTTTTCTTGCTCTGTGCAGGTCTGGACCAGACATTAGGTTTCATTTTAAGAGCTGGATAATAATCACTACCAGAAAAATAACAGCTACAAATTCTAGAGAAAAGACATGATGAACGGCACCGTGTATTTTACATGATAGTAAATGGGCTTTGCATATGCAAATTGAATGGATTTTAAAATGGTATTTAATGACAATTTTCGTAGCAGACATTAACATTAATTGCATCAAAATGAAAATGTAGCATTAGCTTGCTGTTAGCTGCAAATGCCCCAGCTATAAAGCTTTATCTTTATCAGTATCAGCCCTCACCAATGTGACAGGACTGCTCTGCAAATTGCAGGCAAAAGGGCTTTTATGTTGCAAAAGTATCCCCCAATGTAGACCAAAATCAACATCAATTTTGCTTTATTTCTTCATAAACGGAGGTTAAATGGCTGCCTGTAAGAAGTCTAGGCACGTTTCAAAAGTTTTAAGGAAAATCTGCAGACCCCACAACAGCAGAAGTAGTGGGAAAGGGCTTTTAATTTAAAGTTATTATTGTACAACTTGCCTGCTCCTTAATAGCTACCTTTTATGCAGACTGATTGTATTTATCCCTTTACTTTAAAAGCACGTTATAGACAAAATCAAATTACTGGGATTACCAAGGAGTTGTTACAGCCATTTCAGTAAAAGTGGGAATTTAACACACTTTTCCATGACTGGCAAGTTAAAGATACCAGCCTCGGTGAGCGCTTGCCAGCCCAAGCCTGCCCCTGGTCACAGCTGACCAGGTTCAGCAAGACCTGCCCTGTTAAAAATTACTTAGTTGTCAATGGATTTAAGTTGCTTCTGCTTTTGGACTCTAAGCCCCGTACGACTGCGTTCTTAGTGCTGCTACTTGGGAAGGCACTCACAACTAAGATACATGCTTGTCTGGGGACAGAAGAAAAGAACAATGGCATACGGTCTTTTTCCATGACTCCAAGCGCTTGCTTGCCTTTAGAAATGTCCACTTTGATAAACACCTCAGGTGCAGTGAAGTTTTTCACCAAGAACAGAGCCTGCATGTCATTCCCTAGCCCACAGACAGTACAGCTGAGAAGGCCAGAGAGCAAAGATGCCTTCCCATCACACTGGAATTGGCTGCAGCCACCTTGCCTGATGACGGTGATGCTCTGGGACAACCTCCAGAACGCCAATGCAAACCTACCCAGTCTGCACCCACAGCCCTGTTGCAGCTCTTCTGCACAGCTGGAATTGCAGCTAGCGCCAGCATGCAGCCTCAGGGCTGGGCTGCCTCCCTGGGAACAGCAGCACAGGGGGTTATAAGGCCCAAACAACTCAGCAGTTGTCACAGGAACATGTTTGTCGTCTTGCAACTGTCAGTGGGTAATGTGCAGGGGGCTTCTCAAGCCCTGGCAACATATCTCCAGCCCCTTCTCAGGCCCTGGGCTGCGCTGCTAAAGGCTTCTGTCTCCTAAAGACACCAAGGTCAGGAGTTCTCCCCAGGCTCACAAGTACGAGCTCTCCTGGATCATCCCAAATAGAAATGAACACAAATGCTGTGGTTGCTATTAGTGCCTTATTAATCATGCCCTGGCCCTGCTGGTCCCTCTAGCATGGCAGATCACTTACGCCTCTGCTTTCCGCTCATGGTGGACGTGTGCTGCATGGAGCATTTCACAAGGCAGTGTCAGACGCTGGACTGAGCTTTCTGAAGCTTTGAGGCCCCTTTCCTTTCCTGGGATATTTACCTTCAAAGGTCACCTATACCCCTCTATTAATTCCCCATGGGCATCTTCCAGTGGGGAGAAGCAGCTCTGCTTTTTTGCTGATTCCCCCCCGTTCTCTCCCTCCCTTTTCCCAGAGAAATGTTTGCTACGAATCATGTGGCCAGCTTTGTTGTGAGAGTCATAAAAAGGACATTTTTCATCTCTCCTTTTTCCTGCTCTCGCTCCCTTCTCTCCCTCAGTATCAGACAGAGATTTATTCCTTCCCTGATGCCTGTGGCATTCGGAGCTGGGAGGGGTCAGGGGAGGCACTGATGGGACGATAATAGATAATACAGTGGTTCCCCAGGGTCTTGTCCAGCTCCGTAGCCGATCCATCAGCAGGCAGCACTCGTGCCAAGGTCAGCGGTAACGAGGATGTGGTAGGGTCCCAGACTCCCCCATGGGGCATCCTCCAGTCAGGCTCCCCCAATTCATGCTCCGGCTTCTGATCTCTAGAAGAGCTGCCTTGTGCGAGCCACAATTTGCAAGAGAGCATGTGTCCGCTGAGCGCAGGTACTGGGGTAACAACCATGTTACCGTGCATGCAAGCTCAGCTTCACCTGTCCCAGCCCTCATCCCCACCACAAACAGGTCTACAGGTTTTCTTTCAAGGAAAATGCCCATCATTGGCAATACCTCTCCTCCAGAAGCTAACACCATCCCCCATCCATGGGCTTTGTGCATGACACATTACATAGCTGTAAGATGTGCGTGGATTAGGGTTGCTGTCCTCCTGGATCCAAGTCCTTTCATTTAAAATAACCCCACAACACAGTGCTACTAGCAGGTGTATTCAACCCCCATACTCTTTGTGTAATGACCTTGTTTTACAAGAGGGAGGATGCAGGGCACTGAGTGGGAGGTGTTTTGATGGTACTGGAGATCTAAAGAAACCGGGGTTCTGCAAAGACCTCCAGGATCTTCGCTGGTGTCAATACAGCTTGTTATTCACGGTGCATTTGGAAGCCCCAGTAGAGGTCTAGACCCACGTTTATCCTCCTAACCACCTTTTCTGATTGAAGTTCACAGTGCACTGAAATTAGCAGACATTAAATGGTCATTTTTGGAACTAGAAGCACGCACAAAGATATGGATGCTGTCTACAGCTATATTTTAGATTATATTGATTTGCACAAGGTCACACAAGGAGTTTGAAGCCAAAACACACCAGCACACAGTTGGTACTCCAAGCACAAGTTTTCTCCCCAGGAGCTAGCAGTGCAGAGTGCATCCTCAGCATGAACACACTGTCCAGCATTTCCAGGGCCGCTTTTAGAGAAAAGCTTTCATTTGCCTCTTAGTAGTGCAAGTTTCCTAATTCTGCATACTATGTCCCAGAACATATTCCTGGACACAAGGACTGCACAGACGTGCCATTCTTTGCCATGCTACACCTGTACCTCCTTCAAACCCTGCATGGCCATAACCCTGCCTCCGACATGCTGCCATCCGCTTGGCAGTTGGCCTGTAGGTTGGGCTGACCTTGGGTGTGCTGGCAGGATTTCCCTGGCACTCTGTCATCCCCATGTCTCCTGCCGGGTCCCCCCCTACCGTTTGCCTTCGCTTCAACCGTCCCTTTCCTGAATTTTACATCCCATTTTCCTTCTAACTTCATCTCCTCCTACCATTCCACCTCCCATTCTCTAAAACTGGTCTTAATCCTTTGGCAGCAGCTTTCATCGTGTTCCTGCAGCAAACTCACCTCTCTAAAGCATTTGGTCACTGCAATCTCTCTTCTTCATATTGTTACAACTGGCCAAGGGCATCAGCTATCCAGTACCTCGTCTTTCTTTGTATCATTTGCAATTGTCCTAACACTGTTGACAATTGTCTCACTGGCTTTTAGCAGCTCAGCTGTTACCTTGGCTATCACTGCAGCTTCCTGGCTTAATCAACTGCTCTGTCCTTATCTTTCGCCTTCCCCAAGAAGGAAGGCTTCAGTGCTCGTGCTTCTGCTTTGCAGGTAGCCTTTCCACCCAAAGTATCCATGATATTTTCACACAGCCAGAACAAAGTTTAGAAAGCTGCCCAAAAGGTGCTCAGATATTTCCAGCATCTCTTTGGCACACAAAGTGCACTTCATTTCTGAGACACTTAAGGAACATTTCACGTCATTCATATGTGGCCCTGGGGAAAAAAAAAAAAAAAAAAAAAGCTAGTCTAGCTATAGACCAGCTGCAAAGATATGTCAAAGAAACAATACAGAAGAGCAGAGGGTGTTCCTGGAAAGAATTCACCAGGAAAAGCTAGACTGGCAAGAAAGACGAATATTACAGCAAGCCCACATCCGATTCACGATTACTGGAAGCCAGACAAATAGAGAGTGTAAAGCCACAAGAGTCCAAAAGATTGGGGCAAACAAAAGTTTTAGAAAAAAAATATCCAAGCACTGACAAAACAAATTGTAAAAATGTAACATAGTGACTGGAATCACTGTCAGGCTGAAGGCACCAGAAAAATGCAACCAAGTTAAAAAGTATAGGACTCCCATCAATTCAGATAATTGCATATCCTATCCGGTTCCACAGTGAAAGGCACTTTGTGTCTCTGCCACCATTCTCACATTGCCAAGATAAGAATTTCTATTTCTATTTCAAGGATAATTTTCTTCTACTGGAGGCGTTCCAGGCTGGGTATATGCTCGCATCGCTGTGTGTATGTTAGTTATCGCAGAGCTCCCAGCTGCATCTGCCTGGATCATGCTGCCTTGCGCCTGGGTGGCTGCAGCATCTGGTTGGGCAGAAAGACCTGTTACCCCCCTTCAGAAAAAAAAATCCTGAGTGCACCGTGAAGATACTGGTTCTCCTTCAGTGTAGTCATTTACTGCAGTTGTAACGGTTTCTGACTACTTCAGACTCCCAGCTTAAGAGAAAACAAACAGCAAAGTCATGGTTTGGCATAAGGTTCAGGTCCTGCACATCAGCCACAGAGCTGGGAAAAAAAAAGATCTAAAGAACAGAGATTTACAGCCCTTATTACCAATTGCATTACACTGAAGAGGAAAGTAATTTACTCTCTCACACAGATTGGCTGTTGTCCATGGGTTTATCTCCATTGATTACCACTGGCTGAAAAAATTCTTCCAAAACTTTTACCATCTGAAACTACTACTTGCCACAAGTGGCCTTTTTCCCTTGCAAACTTCTGCTTTTGCAGTCTGTGCAATGAAAACCTGGGTCAGGGGGAAATAACCACAGAATCCTTTTTGTGAAAGCAAAGCTTTTCAGCCCTCATTGACATATTTTCCTTTGAAACGAAGTAATGTTCCCACCCAGCCAGAGAGATTCAAGCATGGGATGGAGGTCAAGGGGAAGACCTTGCTCTTTGATTTGTTTTGCTCAGCGTTGTGGGGTTTTTTTCTTGTTTTTTTATTCATCGAGATGTTTTGCATTTGTTGATGACTGCAGACTGAGCGCTGTTCACTCTCAGCCATGGATTGAGACCTCCAGGCAGAATAGCTCTGTCCCATAATCACATTCCAGCTGAGTTTCTCAGAGGGTAACAGCAAATTTCCAGTCAGTAGACAAATGTGTTGAAGACAAATCTAAATAATCTTCAATTAAGTTAGCCAAAGGGTATCTCCAACCCAAAAAATCAATGCTAATGCACAAATTTCAGCTTGTGAACCCAGTTATTTAATGGGTAAGAGCTGGCTTGGTAACTTCACTGCAAGACACGTGTTTCCATGTGTGCGTTTAGGACTGTTACAAGTATACGCCTCACTCTTGGCCTGGGAGGGAATAGTAAAGCAAATTGGTGCTCTTGTAACCATGTGTACTCCTAAGTACAGCTATGAGCATCTGATAAATCTTTTAAAGTGCATGTTTACAATGGATTTTATTCTTTTTACTGTTCTATACATACGAGCCCTCTGAGCAAAATAACAGATCCTCTGACACTTAGAAGAAGCCACTACCTCATTGGCTGCCCACAGTGAAATAATTTATATTGTTATTTCCTCATCCAAATTACAAGGATTGTAAAGAAGCTTCAGCAATTCAGAGTAATCAGTGCCTTGACGGCACAGATCCTGCAGCTGCCGCGTGGGTGGAAGACCCACTATTTCAACTGAGACTTTTGCCAGCCCAAAGACTGCAAAAAAAAATTGGTCCCTGAGTGTTTTCTACCAATTTTTCTCTTGTTATTTTCTTCAGTGGTTAATGGAAAGTGAGGACAAGTGGAGATCATTTAAAAATGATCTTTCAGGCCTCTCCATGGGTTTATTGCCAGGACCTATTTAGAGGACCATAAAGCTGTAAGGGGCCTATAACTTTACCGTATAGTTCACAAGCTGCTTAGGAAAATGAAGAGCCTTTACATACACACCCTGCTTGTTTTGCCATCTCTCCCTCTCCTAACAAACACACCCACACGCGTGTGTGCAGGGACTGCGGGAGCCGCTAATTGAATTCACTCTTGTGAAAGCGTTAACAAATTGTAAGTGACCTTTTAAACAAATTTCAAAGTCAAGAATTCACCACTAACTGCACATCCCTCTTCTGCCATTCACTGTTATGCAAAACCCACAAACAATTAAAAGAAATAACGAAGAGCCCAGCGGCCCTCTTTCCTAATTAGCTGCAGGAGGCAATGCTTGGGAGTGTGGCTAAGTGCTTCAATTACCTCGGCCCTCCTCGCTGCCCTTGTTAGAAGAGACAGGTCCACCAGCCAAAGGGGAACAATTAAGGCAAGGCAGAGCCAGGCAGTTTGCAGGGGGATGCCGGGGCTGTGCCGGCTCTCGCACAAGGGCCAGAGCTGTAATCATACCCCAGATTCCTGCTGGGCTACACAGAGACAAATTAATGGTAGATAGATTGCTAGCTCCAGCCCATCAGTAACGAGGGAGGAAGGGAGACAATATAGCAGTACAAGGGAACTGTAATCAGAGTTTTCCTGTGCTATCAGCCCCCTTTCAGGGCAGAGGGACCTGAGCATTAATGCCTTACTGCTGCCTGCATTGGCAGTACCCCAAGGCCCCGAGCAGAATCACAGACCCCAGCTTGCGCTTTATTTGCTGAAGATAATCTGCGCTAGCTGCGCTGAGGAGCCCCGTGCTCCAGAGATGCTAGAGACCAAACTGGTTCCCAATAAGGAATCAACCTGAGCTGGTGGGAGCTGGTTTGGCTGACCCAGCCACGAGCCAGGGGAAGATCTCTATATGGACACTACTACCACCGGACAAATCCTTCCCATCATGAAGTGCATGAGAAAGGAATACAAAAGTGGTACACCCTGCAGCTGTCTCCCCTGTGGACTGAAGACCCCAAAGAGATCCTGGCTGTGCAGCTAAAGCACATCACCCTAGATGAAAGGACACCAGCAAGGACTAAAGCCCTCTGAAACCTCATTAACCTTTCAAGAAAGGGTTAAAATGTCAGGATAGGCAGTGGTGTTGCAACACAGTTTTGACATCACAACTGTAAAAAAAAAAAAAAGTCAATTATATGATTTATCTGTTGCATGAGCACCCATGCAGGGCCAGATCCTGCTGCCACTAAGCTGCCATTGAAATTAGAGCAGTGTTTTCGGCGCAGCCCAAACAGCTGCGCGGCCACCAGGGAGTCGATGCCTGTGCAAGTGTCCTCTGCTCCCTCGCTCCACTCCCTGCCGGATCCCATCCTGACCAGCAGTGGGAAGAGTGCTGCAGGAGCCGTCTGCACTCTCTGGAGAGCTACCCGGAAAATCCAAGGGCTGAGGTTTGCGGTAAAATATTTACAAGCCCCTGTGCTTTTGAATTATACAGGAAAGAGGCAATCACAAGTCAAGTTTTTACCCTTTTACAGCACAACTTAGCAATCAAACTGATTGCACCTTTTAAGCTAGTATGAACCCCCTTCCTGAGCAAAGTCCTTTGTATCCACTTTTGCCAAGTACCTTTTTTTCAGTTGATATATAAACCTTTGAAAAACAAGTTTGAGGGGAGACTGACAACCTTGAAACCTCAAGAGCAGCATGGCATTGATGGGTGCCGCTCCCTGAGCCGAGTATTATAGATAGATTTTAATTTCATTTTAACAAAATAGCTGTCTCCAGTGGAAGAAGCATCAAGAGCTAAATGAGGACCCGTCTTGAGCTGAATCACGTTGAACAGACCTCGGCACTGTCATTGATTTTCTGGGAAGAAAAAAAGTGCCTCTGGCTACTAAACCAAATTAGTAGTCACTGATGACCAATTATTTTGCCCCACTGTGAACGGAGAGGCGTACTAAAATTCCAGTTTGTCAGACCCAAGGCTCCCTTCTCAAACACCTTTCAACAAGCGTGTACCAAAAGTCCCTCAGATGGTTCTGACGCCTTCCTGTTTTCGGCAACTTCTCCTCCAAAGTTTTAATGAGCTGCTGCTCTGAGGATGGCCTGCCAGAAAGGGAACCCTTCCCAGCTCGGTGGAGCACTATTTGGCATGGCACAAATCACAGCTGTCAGAATTTATACACACATACACAAAAAAGTGTCAGCCTAATGTTTGCAAATTATAATTACCATTTCTCTTGCATGTCCCTGGTGCCTTCATTTTAGATAAATCCCAGCTCTGAGGTATCAGCTGCAAAGCACCGGAGGCTCATATCGAATAGAATAGATTTAACTAGTTTGTAGCTCATTTAAGGCCTACACTGTTTTATTTTAATATTGTTAATACTTTATTATACTTTTTAACATTGTTTTCACAGTAAAATAGCCTATTAGGAGGCTGCAGCTTCTTTTCCAGGAGATTTCTGGCAGACTAGCATACCACATTGTATAACCGAGTTAGAAGGCGCTTGTCATTTCAGTTGAAAATAGGTCTGTACCCTGACTCTTGAAAGTAAATTAGAGACAGAGTCTATTAAAGAGACAGGAATTGTTTCAGGGATAATAGTTTTGAAAATGTGCACAGATAAATTTTAAAATATTTAGGAAATGTCAACATTAGAAGTGGCTCCAACTATTTGACTATAAAAGGAAGCAGCTGATTATTTTTTTCCACAATTATAAATAATTTGTTACATCCTATCAGAACTTCTTTCCTTTTCCTTTCTGTGGCAGGGTGCTTGTGCCAAAACAAGGAGATCTGAGTTACTCAGAACGAGGTGGATTTTAATCTGCAATAAGCGTTTTCAGCGGATGCTTCCCCCACTCTCCCCACAGCATCTGCAGATGATAACAGCAAAGTCCTCCCAGTTCAGAGGAGTAACATCTGGGCAGGGTGACAAAAGGAAACAGAACACACAAGCCGTTCATTCCTGTCCTTAAGTAACACCAAGGTGAGAGGACTTTTCCCAAAGGTCAGCTGCAAATGAGAAATACTGTCACGCTGCCAAGCAGCACCAATATTGGGGCCAAAATTCCCTGTCCACTCCAATGAGATCAGTGTTTGACCTACAAAGAAAAAGCTGCCTCGCCGAAATTTCTCCGGTAACCTTAGTCAAAGCAGCATGTTACCTGATACCCCCTGCTTTTCCCACTTTCTCAGTATTTCTTTCAAAGGAGGCAGGAAAACCAGACGAAGCCTCACGTCCTACAGCCCCACCAGACCTTACATGTATAACTAAGCACATGAGTCATTCCCACCGATTTCAAAGAGGCAGTTCATGCGTGTATCATTCCAGGCATGATTCTATACTTTGCTGGATCAGGACTTAAATGCGATTAATCACACGGCAGGGAAGGATCTCTGAAGAGCATCAACCCAAATGTGTCCTTTCAAGCATTTACTTACAAGCCAGCTGTGGACTAATCAGTCACCAACTGGCTGGTCCACTGGAGATGGTAAAAGTCACCTCCACAGAGATGTGAAAACACATTCAACTACCACAGAAAAATCAATAATCAAACACTACAGACAAAGGCTCAAGGTTTTCTTGCATCCCTCCTGCTATTCCTGCACACCAGGAAAGCTCCAGCCTTGGAGAGCAAAGGGACAGGCCAAGGAAACAAGCCCACGTGCAAGGCTCACCATGTGCTTGTGCCAGAAATACCAAAATTTACACCACGCAATGAGACTGGAGACCCACTCAGACAATAAGACACTTGGCCACAGGTTTGCCACATCTTTTATCCTTTGTAAATATTTTGCCCAGCTCTGATCAGTATGAAATGGCAAACTGGAAGGGAAGGAGGGGAGAGAAGGGGGGACAACAAAGGGTAAACGTTGGTGTCACCTTTAGCACTGGGTGTCTCCGGATAACGGTCTGGAGCAGCACAGCTGATTGGTAAGCAAAGCCTTGAAAAGCCCTGCAGCATGTGATCTATGAAACAGAAGGTCTGCAGAAGGATGTCTCCTCTGATATGAATGCCCCCTTGGGATGTATATTGCTGGATTGCACATCTAGTATCATTAGAAAACACGGCCATAGATTAGGCTGTTTTGAAGCATGTGGCGTGCAATAATTAAGTAATAAAAGTCACCACAGGGGTGAAGGAACAAGAAACAGAAGAGTTACTATTTGCATACACACTGCCGGCGCTCTCCGTGATCATCAAAGATTCTCCAGACTGCTAGAAGCTGGCTGCTACCGATTTTGGACCCACTCCTGCCAAAAGCCATGATTTACCAGCTAGCTCTGTGGCACACGGGCGCTCTCTGCAGAAAATGACCTTCTGGTGGTCCAGTGACTGACCTTCAGCAGTTAGCCCAAGTCCCCAGTGTCTCGCAGTTGGTCCGGACGGGCAGGGAAAGCACTGCCTTTCTGTTATGGGAGCTCCAGCTGAAGGCACTGTGGGCTACAGGTGGGAGCAGAGCTGGAAGTGATGGCTCCACAGTCATTGGTTGCAGCTAAGATGGGAAAAGTCCCTCCCCAGCAAGGTGTGCAAGGACAAGGACCAATAAAACTTCAGATCAAGGTCCTCCATCACCTTCAAGTGTTTGCTTCTGGGGGGAAAAGAACAGCAGCAGGACCACAGCAATAAGTGATATGCTGTCCTCAAGGCAAGAACCCTGCTGCTGCCACTGCCAGTTCTGCCTCCCATGGTGGCTGATGAAGTTAAAGTATCCACACTTGCAAGGAGCAAGATCAACAATTTCAGGCTGCAGCTCTGCCACAAGTTGGTCAGGTTAATGCCAGCTCAGAGCAGCTGAACAGGACACTGGCCAACAAGCAACTGCCTTTTTTTTTTTTTTTTTTACTATTTTTCTAGAACCATGGTCATCTGCAGCTCCTCTCTGCTGCTGTCTCCTCCTGGCCAGGATGCTCCCTGGTACCCTGTTTCAAGGGGCAAATACATCTGGTCTGTACAGCTGAGGCACTAGACCAGGGCTCAGCATTTCAGCTCCCCTTTCTGCTGCAGACACCTGACCATCTGCATTGAGTCCACTTTTATCCCTATTCAGATTGCTTAGGGCAGCACTTATTCCTTTCACCCAACCCATCATTGCATCTGTTTGCGGCTTTTTGGTATACCGCAGTAGTGCTATTTTAATAGCAAAAGCAGTGTTATTTTAGCAAAACACACTTTGCACCCAGTGGTTCTTCCCAGGCAGCTGCCATGGCTGTGTCAGTCTGGAGGGGACCCAGCCAGAGCTGCTCCTCTGAGCTCCAGGGTGGCAATGCAAAAGCCCAGCTCTCTGCTTCTGGACATTGCCCCATTCAGTGCTTCCATTATTCACCATTGGATACCAGTTGGGAAATGCTCTCCTGGAGCCATAGCAAGGCCCAAGGTTGAGCCACAGTCTTTGGTGCTCTGTGGTCCTTCCAGCACACCTGGGCTTGAACAGAGGTAGTGATACGGCCCTTATAAAAAAAGGTTGCGCAAAGATGGAACTTGCGCCCATGCTGGGGAACGCCCTAGCGCAGTCCTGCTGCAGGTTATCACAAGTGTGTGCAGGCTGTGGGGTATTAACTGCAAACGAATGTGGGTTGGAGTCTTTCTTGAAAAGAGAAAGCCTTTCCCAGTGTGAGGGTTTATTCATGTTCTCACTAGTCACACTTTCCAGGAGCAGAGGTGTGAATCAGCATGGGGAAGTAAAGAGAGGTATTAACCCTGGAAATTATGCTGTTGTCTTTTCAATGTTTTCCAGGCCTTGCACTCCCCTTTTTGACCTCCTCCAACACAAATATAAGGAGCTGTGGATGGAGCAGCAAAGAGCCCTGACAGCAGCCCAGCGAGTGGAGAAGAAAAAGGTGATAATACTCCAGCAGCGCTTTCCCTTGCTGTGCACAGCACTGCTACCAGGCATAACCCCCCACTGTCCTACCCCATGATGAATGGACTCCTCCCAGCCATGGGGAGGGCTCTCAGCTGGGAAAACATCCTCCCTGACTACTAGAAGGCTGGTGAAGCCTAACAAAGATGAGTTGCTTCCCAGCCAAGATGGGCCTGGCTTCAGCCAGAATATGTCCTGTGGGGCAATGCTGTAACAAAGAATTAAGTTTCAAAATATCTTTGGTATTTATGTCATCCTCATGCCGGGAGCCCTGCAGACTGTCCTTTGGACAGCATCAGCTCTGCTCAGGTTACCTGTGACAGCGGGCAAAACAATGGAACGGCCAACAAATGTTCAAAGGACCAGCACCAGCCCTGAGCCTGGCATTGTGTTGTTGTTGCCAGCACCCACAGCAGTTGTTAGAGTGCAACGCTGTGCTGTTAAACACACCAATATTGTAATAACATTTAAAAGCAGCCAATGACTGTTTTATTAGTTAATGGCTCAAAGAAGAGTCGAGCTAATATGGTAATGACCAATTTCAATGGGCTTACTGCCATCACAAACTATGCTTTATAGTTGAAGTGCAAGAATACAGTGTTCTTAATTAGCAGCTACTTTCTGAATACACAAGCCTAGGATGTTGGCAAGTGCATCCCTACCTTATCTATTAATGACTGATGTTTTTAATCACTAAGTTCCCTTCATCAAGTTCCCAAAGCCTGCAGCCACCAATGACCGAGTTAAGCAACACAAACCTACATCCTAGACCACAGAGCAGACAGATTCCCCAGGGTTTCACACAGCGGCCAAAACATTCACCAGGTACCTGCACTGGCTTGTGCTGGGACTGCCAAGCACTGCAAGCTGCAATTAATCAGGAGAGCAACACGCACACCGGACAGCCAGGAAACCCCACCATGGTAGGGGTGGTGGAAGTGACTTTCCCAGCTAGTGATGAGCAATTGCTCTAGCTCAGAGCACAGGGCTTTCTGCAGGCAGTGGTCATCTCACTGGGATGCTGTATAAAGGAGACACTCAGAGCTGGCAGCTGCTCAAGTTTTTCTCATCACTATGTTTTAGATACCAGTATTAGCTGCATGAACATGAAAAACTACCCAGATCAGGCTTTTGTGATCATCAGTCCAAAGTGACTTTTAGTCTTGTTCATCCCAGTGTCATTACGTTGCATGACACCAGCTGGATGTATATAGCTGTGCAGCCGTTTCAGCCCACTCTTGTTTACCTTTGGTTACAGAGAGACAAAGTGCGCGAAACTCGCACCACATTGCTGCGAAAACACCCACTACCTGCAAAGGAAGAGTCCTTCTGGCACCTGCCCCACTTGGAGACGGTATGGAGCACTTGCTTGAACTCAGGGACACCTTCTAACCTTGCTCACATGCCCTGGTAACACCCTTAGCACACAACGAAGGTAGACACAAGGCTCTTACCTCAGAGCTCCCCAAGACCCAGACCCTAAAATGGTCCTGCACTGAGTGTGTTCAAACATCAGCCCCTTTTGGACTTCAGGGTGGGATATTTTTTGCAGCCATAAGCCCGGGAAGAGACACAGCAGTTGCCCAGATAAGGGCCTAATGACTTATTTTCTAACTTGTGTGCGCTTTCATGAGCTTCATGAGATGACAAGCATCTTTTTATATCTCCCTGTTAGTACTGGGGTGGCCTTTGCTCTCTGCTGGTTTTCCTGCAACTGCCCTACACAAGCAGGACAATCAGACCTGCATTTTGGTACCCTGCCATTTAATCGGCTCTCACCATAATTAATTCAAACCACACCAGATGTTTCAAGAAGCATTTTCACCCTAAGAATTAGAGCTTTCTAGAAAGCCTGCACTCTTGACACCTCTCTAAACTTCCTGATTGACAATATTCACCCTGAGACTGAGCAAAGGGTCTAGCCGGGTTACAGATGTGCGTGACACTTCCTTTAATTGATCCAAATAAGAGCCAAGGTGAAGATTTCTTGTTCTAGCTATGGAATCTAAACATCTCCCTGAATCCATCTGCACATCCTACTGTGCTCTGGGGTACTTGTTTGAATTCCGTTAGCTTTGTTTGTGGTGTAAATTACAGGGAAACTTCAAGTGAAGAGCTAGGGGGCATTTTAGGAAGGAAGGGAAAAGAGCTGGGCAAGCAGAATGGAAAGGAGACACCAGAAAGTCTGAAAGCACTGAAACCCTGCAGGGAGTTTATATGGCCAAAATCATATCTGGCATTGATAGATACCACTGCAAAGAGCCTCTCAGCCCTCCGCCCCAACCCTTGTTCTGATGGGGTTATTTTTTTTGCCATGCTGTTGATTTTTAACTGCAGTTTAAACCTATGAAGAAGCCTTGTGACTTCCTGAAGCTAATTTACTTGTACAAGTTGGAGAGTTTCGACCAAGAAACGTGTTTTGCACCACCTTGATGTATTCCTCTTACGTCCTGTCTAAGACTGTCCGATTAGCATATGTCAGTAATCATTTATCCCCGCTGCCTGTCAGCACAGAGCTGCTGCTGCGGCTAGTGTCAGGGAAAGAACATGACCGATCGCTGTTAAACAGATTGTGTAAGTCACACGAGATGCTGGGGCAAGCCTCCTCTTTAGAGCTCCTCTCACCCCAGACCTTTCCATCACTATTCATTTTTCAGCCTGTGTTTTAGTTCATGCTTTCCCTTTTGTTTCATCCATGACTGTGGTTGGGTTCCTCCCCTAGCCACAGCTCTCAAACCTCTGAGTCTTTTCTTCTTCTCTCTGCCTTTCTCCTTCCTCTCCTCTTCCCTTCCTTCTCAGGAGCAGCATCCAGGGGAGGAGGGACAGCTCATTTTGCACAGCCTCTGCAGATTATCTGTACTCCTCCTTTCTCATTACATTAACCTGGAAGGTTTGCCTTTCCCCAGCTGCAGATCATGAACAGCCCATGTTAGAACTTGGATCAGGAAATTCATTGCTCAGTTGAGTTTCAGTGCGTGGCTTCCTCCATGGAAAAATAAGTTCTCTTGAACATCCATAAACACCCCGTGAAAAGCAGCAACAACCCAGAGAAAGCTGATGGTTCCCAAAGACCCTTGGTAGCCTCCAAACTGTGCTTTAACTATCTCTGTAAAGTTGGGTTCTACATAGGTGATGGTGGAATGGTCTTGAAAGACCAACTGGCCTAACACTTCAGCCAAACCCAGGGACAACCAGGACTCACCCTATCAATCCCTCCTTTACAAGGGTGACAACAGAGAGCAGTGCTCCAAAGAGGTGAGGGAGCTTGTTCTTGTGGTGTTTCTGTCCTCCTGAAACCTTTCTCAGGCTCATCCATGGCGGTAGATAACTACTTTATGGCTTCTTTAAGACTCAGTAGCCTGAGGAGGCCAGCTATTGGCACTGACCACTGTAGGCAGTTTACCAAAACACTGTCTTTAATCCATATAACGCTCCCATCCTACTGCACAAAAGCAGTATGAAAAGCAGGCACAAAAATATCACTTTACAGAAAACTTGTTAGCAGACTCCCATCTGCATATTATTTCCTACCAGCCTTCAGTGACATTGTTCTGCTCTGGCCATTACAGAGGATGCTCGTGACCTGGGAACAATTTCAAACTCTGGGCAAGAACATTCAGAGACTCTGTTGCCCTGACCACAGCCCCACTTTGGACTATTTTTCCATGTGACGTGAGGCTGCTGCGATGTGCAGGGGTGTGACATGTCCTCAAGTCACTCATCCTTCTTGTCACTCAGTCACCCCCTGTCATCTGCCATGATGCCTTTCAGTCTGGCCTGCTCTGGGGGGGGAGCAATGCAGAGCACCCAGCTACCGAGACGGTTGTAAATCAAAGCAGGGGGCAGCAGGAAGATGACATTTTGTTCCTTTAGACCCATAAAAATCAACAAGGAGGATTTTTCTATTCCCATCCTGACCCCTTACAGAGAACTGCAGGAACTGAGCACGGATGTAACTACTGGCCCTTAAACTGGACTTTCCATTCAGTCCCTGCAAGACTATCTCCTGGCACCACGCTAGAGCTTGCAGAGGAAGTGGAAGAGAAGAAAACAAAGGAGCTTTGCCCTCCCCACTAATTGCTTCTGCTTGCTCCCTGCATTGCCAGGGCTGCATGACATTACATAGTCATTCAGTCAGTAAAGTGTAGACAAATTGACTATATTTTCATTTGGATTTAGGTTTCAGCCCCACTGCTTTAGAATAATGGCCCACGCTATTAAGCTAACTGGGTGATTTACAGGCTCTCCCATACCGGGTGATCGCTCCTGCTCTGCGTCTCGCTCTGGAGGACCGACCTGGCGTGTGGTCTCCTGGGCCCTCCAGCTCGCTAAGACAAACAGGTCACAGGGAGCCAGTCATGTCCTGATGGGCAGTTCATTAAGGGAAGTTGCTGAATTGTAGGGTTTTCGTTTGTTTTGTGTTGTTTTGTTTTTTTACAAAACCAAACAGAAGTTAACTCCTTACTCACCTCAGCAAGATGCTTCTACTGCCCTCCTCTTCCTCAGTCACGCCCCAAGGCAAATGGCCTCTGCCTTGCTCTGCTTGCAGTGACATGATTCCTGGGCTCAGGTTTTGCCAACACAGCTGGGACTGTGCACCAAGACTTCATTTATTTGTAGATGTGGGACTACATTCCCTGAGGTCTGTACCTCGAGCACCCAGCATGGACATAAATAAATATTCCTGTCCCCCATGTTCATGGGATGCATCCTGTCCCTGTGGCACTCATCACTAGCATCATGCTGGCCCAGGCAGAATAGCATCCCTGGTGTCAACCAAACTCTGGAAAGGATGTTGCTGGCACAACACAGCATCCCCACAGCCTTGCCTGGGCCAGCCCAGGGTGAGGCTCCAGCTACCTCCATTTGAATATTTGACAGTCACAATCCAAACCAGTAAGTCAACGCCGGCTACTGCGCAATAGATTTCCAGGGTTCTGTCAAGTCAATCCAGAAGGATTCGGGTGGCGACACCTCACGCAGCAGTGATGTAGGACAGAATTCACCGATGTGTCAAAATAGCTCCATGCACCACGTGTCACTGACACACACCAGGGTTTTTCCTTTGCTCATTAGAGAATTCCAGCTTGCACAGACATTCAAGGTGGCTTTCCAGGGAGAATAGTCTTGTTTACTTGACCAAACAGGGGGAGGATAGAAAATGCAGCAACTTTGGACAACACTTTTGTCAACACGCGCTGCCTTCCTGAGCAGATGAAACGAGCTACGCTCGATGCGCGATATGAATAAGCGATAAGCAATTGACGAGCAAGTGTTCGGGTACCTTGGCAAAAGACTTAATTTGCAACCTGGCACAAAATCAAAGGCTCTGTCAACGGCTGAGCGGCTCTCCCGCGTATGCCTTGCGTTACCTGGGAAAGCTCTGTCAGGTAAATTTCCACTGAAAGTAATTAGAGGAATCCCCACTGTATAAACTTTGCAGCAAAATTCTGGGCTCCAGAATTTGATTCTCACCAGGGATCCGATATCTGCTCACAGCCTGATCCTTCATCAGAATTAACAGTTGAGGTTTAACACATACACACAAAAATGTTCCACATTTTTTTTTAATGCCTTACCTCTATTTTTGTCTAAAGAGCTGAACTGACAAGCACAGCTCATGTAATCTTGCAACTGTTGTCTTGTCAGAAAAGCCATAGACTCTGCTTAAATAACCTAGGCTTGATACGCAAAGCACACAGTGGGCTGGCTTTCCAGATACGGCATTTATCCTCCCAGGTTTGAGGGCAGCAAAACTTCATGGAGTTGGAGTGTTATAAAACTTGTCTCCTGGGGCTTAAATAGGTCTTAAAGACTAGAGCAATGAGTTCAAGAGCTTTCTGTTGCCATGGTACCAGATCAAACCTCCCTTCAGCTGGGATTTGGGCTGACCAAAAAAAAAAAAAAAAATCAGCATCACCCAATGGCTGTTCAGTGGCCCAAGTGACATGAATTGGTGGGTCCCAGCCCCGCAGTGACAATCCAAAGCAGCACCGCTGGCCTTCAGTGATGACTTGCCTACAACAGGCACAATGCAAAAAGAAAATACAACACCCTGCAGGGTTCCAAATGGGCAGCAGAGACCCAGCTACCCTGAGCATGATCCCTGCACCTCTCCACTGGGACCACAGCAGAGATGCCACCTCCCACACCGCAGCCATTCTGTGACTAAATGCAGCCTCCGGGCGCCAGTCACCATCACCACATATTCTTGCAGATTCTGCAGGTTTTCTTGTTTTGCCTAGTAGCTGAAGCTTCCAGCAATGCAATTGCTCAAATCACAGCAAAGCATTTCCATGGTCCAGCCTTTCCCAGTATCCCTCTGCATGTGCCCTGGACACTCAACCTCTCCATCCTTAGCTCTTCCTCGTGTCTCCCTCAGAGACATGGTAACCCATCATTCCTCCACTATTTTCATTGCTCTCCAACATCTCCTGATTAACACAAGAGAACACCACCGCTCCCTGCGCACCCGTACAGCCTGCACCATCTCCAGAGCAGGTTCCACCTCGATCCAAGCCCTGGTGTCCAAAGGCAGCACAAGCAACTGCTGGCAACCAATGCCCATTGCTGGTATGGAGATATTCACCCGTGAAGGAAGAGACTTGGGGTGCTTGCAGCCTCACAGTTTGCTGTAGAGTAAACCCCTACAATCTGTGTTGGGTTACAGGTGAGCACCTACCATTGCTTTCAGTGCTACCTACTGTTTCGTACACAAATCCACAGAAGTGCTTTTTAAATGGACTTGGGGTTTCATTCATGGACCTATTCTGCCTTCTGCAGAGATGCTATTTACCAACAGACAACTTAGTTTGAAGTAAAACTCTTGCCTGGCATGAAAAGGGTCAGGATTCAAATCTCAGAAACACGAGGTCGGCAAGAAAGCTGCCAGCTCTGGTCTGACCCCGCTTCACCTGCCAAGGGAAGCACATGCTAGGTTACAGCTCCAGCGGTTAATTCTCCTTTACTCACAATATTGCCCTGACCAAGTGACCAGTGAACTCCAGCGAACATCTGTGGCCCTTATTTTCAGGAAGCAAATAAAAAAATCCCAAATCTCCATGGGGCATTAAATACAGCAGCCAAAAATTGCTGAGCACTTTTTGAAGCCTTTCTGGGTTTGAGGCGAATAAGGTTCATTTAGCCCAGACTCCCTTGTCGTGCATTTCCCCATTTTCTTAGAATTAGAAAGGTGGGGGCAGAAAAATCAACCCCATTCATTAAACCAGTTAAGCGCACTACTGCCAGGAAAAGCCACAGTATTTGTAACCCTAATAATCCAACACACACCTCCAAGCACAGCTCATCTTGGACGGAATAACGTCTGTTTTAAAAGTACCTGCCTCTCTCTAACTTGTCATGGCATTTGTTGACAACCCTATTGAAAGCCGCTCTCAATGCAGCTGTGAAGGATCTTTCAGCACCTCTTTCTCTTTCCTAGACAGTTTTTGAAAGGGAGGGGAGAAAAAAAAAAAAGCCATCAATACAGGGGGAAAAAGGCATCAGCAGCCAACATCAGCTGATGAAGCGCCTCACCTGGGCCCCCAGCACACCGCCTCCAATTAAATCAAAATGGTTTGTTTTTAATGGTCTTTTACACTGACAAGTGGGCTATCATTCCAGGCCTAGAGAGCTGTCAGGGAGCCGAGGCAAATCCTCCGTTGATAATGCCCAATGCTTCCAATTAGGAGCCGAGGCCGCTCCTGGCGCACTAACGATTCCCCAGCCTCCCCCAAGGCCCCTTCGGCGCTGGCTGTTTCGTCTTCCCTCTTCCTCCGCCGCAAATTACTGACACAAAACGGAGGCGCCCCGGTGCCTCCTCACCACGCCGGGCCCCGGCCCTGTTGGATTTAATGAGGTGATGGAAGTTTTTGCGGCTCTTTCGCTAAATTCTTTTCTTGTTTGACAGCTGCTTGAGTGTTGACCTTATAAAAGATTTAGTGTTTCTCATTATTTTCTGTCAAGCTTTACAAGTGATAGCTTCACGGAAATCATTTGCATCTCGATGTGCGCGCGCGCGCGGTTTTTGTCTGTACAGGGATGCTCGGCGCGGCGTGCGTCAGTGTGTACACCCTACCTCTCTCCGTATTGTGTATTTTATTCCCTCCTCCCTCCCTGAAAAAACCTACAAACATGGCACTGTTGTTTTGGGGGGAAAAAAAAAAAAACAGGAGAGGACTTAAAAGGTCCAGGATTTGTTAGACTTCTGTAAATGAGGGAGGTTTTGAAAAAGGAGTAGAGATTGGTTTCCTATAAAGAGAGCTCAAGAAAGTGTTTTGTCACCCACTAAAAGGATTTGATCAAACGGATGATGGAAAAACTCGGCTGAGTCTAGGGCCAGCTTTGTTGTTAAAAGTGGAAAATCATACAAGGCTGGGAAGCTGCCTTTGAGCAGGAGGGCAGAGCCAGGCAGGTGCTGGGAGAGGAACAGGTACAGCCGCATCTCCCTGCGGCCGAGTGTGGATCCTTCCAGGGCAGGAGGAGAGCCTGGTGCTGCTTGTTACCTACTTCAGCCCTTTTCATGAGTTTTTTTTTCTCAACTTCTCCTACAAATCATCACAAACCATTTAATCCAGCTATAACAATTAAAACTTTCCCCCAGAAGCTGAGCTTACTGACCACCCAAGGGTGCTCACAGTGCCCAGCAGCTACGGCACACACACCCCAGCACCTACCTCAACGTCGACAAGCCCAACACCAACAGCACCCACAAAGCCCTGGTCGGTCACTGGGGTATATGGTCTGCTGCTGTCAGGGGAGCTCTGCCTTCCCCATACCAGCTTCACCTTTCTGCATCTCACATGCAATTTATTAGTCCTCCATTAACATACCTGTTTCTGCTTGCAACGTCCATGTGGTTGTACTAATGCTTGACAAGCGATCATTTACAGTTCTCCAATTTAAAACATTATCATAACTGAGAACCCAAATGAAAATAACTCCCAAATACATATTTAAGTTTTAGGAGTGATAAGGTTTTTTTATTACCCCTCAAATTCTTTGAAGCAAGCACTGGCATTACAACATCCCAGCTGCAAGTGTCCTGCAGGTTTTAATTTGTCAATAAGAAATGCAATGAATAACAGCAAAACATTCCTTCTAATCAGCAGCTAAAAACCATTGCAGCTGCATCATCCTGCAAGGAAAAACCACCAAGCTTGAGCCTACAAACTATATTCCCATCCTGCTACAGCCAAAGCTCCAAATCCATGATTCAGACAAAATCCTGGCATAACAGCCCATAACCACATCAGAGTAATGGTCAAGATCATCAGCTGTCTCTAGAGGAAGTACCTTTGGGTTCATCATTTAAAATATGAATTAGAAAAATCAGAGATGAGGATTCATCACTGGCATTGACTTCTCAACACCAGTCTCTGTCATAAGACCTTTGACCCAAGGACACCTTTATCTTGATTCTGATTACTGGCCCTTGTTATGAGAGGGTTTCTCAGTTTTTAAAATAGCACTTGTCCCCTGTCCTACACCTGGTGCTTCCCACTTACTCACGCTGAGGGCAGAAGCTGGCATCCCTCAACTTTGTCAAGGCTCTGCTAATTTTAATTACTGCCAGTTGTGGCTCAGTGTGATATTTCTCACCTGGGAGCTTTGTACCAAGACTGGAGAGAATAAACTGCTTTTTCCTCCCCTGCGGCTTTAACCCAATCCCCGGCAGAAATTTTCCTCTGCCCATTTCCCAGTGCTGGTGGGCAGGGAGCACGATGGGGAAGGCAGACGCACATTCAAGAGAAGCAGCTCAGCTGTCCTTACCTGCAGGCACTGGATTTTTCCAACAATCCCAGCTCTGAGGGAAAAACTCCCACATCTTTAACGGGAGGCTGGAGTTGGGCCAGCTGGGGATTGTACCTGCCAGCTCCCAGGGGCTACCCACCTACTGTAGCAGCTCTTGGTTTTGCCTCCCCAACCTTTCTCTCCCAGAGAGGGGTTACGTCACCACTGCTACTTGTGAGAAAGCAAAAACATCCAGAAACAACTGTCTGAAGTTAGGCACTCAAATGCATATTTAAGTACCTGAACGCCTTCCTCTGGTGAGGGGGAATAGCTAAATACGCTTTGTTTGTCTTGATTAATGAGATCACTAGCAAGCTTTTCAGGGCAAAGACTGCTGTGTATTTTTACATATGCAAAACCTGACATCCAGCCAGCCTGAGCAGGGTGGGGGAAGCGGGAGGCAGCTCCGCACACCCACACAAGGCAGATGTATGGCACAAGGAATTGTGTCGGGGCAGGTAAAACCCGTGGCCCACCCCCACGGTAAACCCACTCCTTACATGAAGACACACATCTCAGTAACTCTGCGTCTACTGTACAGGTTTGCTGCATGCAGCTGTGTGTAAACCCGACTGCTCACCCCAAAGGGCCCTGGCACTTTCTCCCCCTTTGTTTATTTGTCAGGGGCATCTGTTCACCCCCTCCCCACCTCGAAGGTGATTCCTGGGGAGACACTGCTTGTGTGTTTGTTGGGCTGGTCATGCAAGAATCCCTGGCCTCAAAAGGGGCTTCCCTGGAAGCTCTGAGCCCATCCTGGCCCCCTCAGTGAAGCACACAAGTCCTGTGTTGTAGGAGAGGAGTCAAATTTATTTCAGGGTCCACCCTAAGGCATGCCAGCATTTGAAAATATCAGACAACCAACACACTGTAGTAAGACTACAGGATCTTGTTACTAAAGCAGAATAAGAATTTCCTGAAGTCAATCAGAAAACTAGTCCTCATTTTAAACAGGTTAAGTGTTTAACTTCAGCTGGAGCAATGTCTCCCAAACAGTCAAAAACCGCTGCGCTAATCTGCAGTCTCTTCCCTGTTTGTGCTACAACCTATTTTCTTTGGCTGGCTGCTCGCTGTAACCAATCATTTATCTGCTCCTTTCGTTATAGGTTGGGCCTCATCTCAGTACTTTTCCAGACCGTGACGCTCGTAAAAAGGCGTTCAGTGCCTCCCATTGAGAAGTGCCTGTGAGACGTGGTCCCCTTCCCCAGAACATCCACGCAGCGAGGACCACAGCACTGCTGGGCACCACAGCCCCTAGACCCTGCGATAGCCATAGGCAATAGGCTTTCTCTCTGGTTTTAAGAAGTTATGCTAATGCAGATATAGCCAAATAAATCATAAATAAGAGAGGAATTATTCTGTCTCAGCCTGTTCATTGCTTTGTGTCAGATGCACAACACCTTACTCAGCCCGATGACCACGATTCTCATTGTGCTCAAGGTAACACTCACACCAGGAACAGAGCAGTGTTTGCACCAGTACAGCCCCAGAGGGAAAGCAGAACAGTCTTCTTCACTGTCTGTTGTGAACAAATACATTAAATGCAACCATATCCCAGGTGATATTAAGTCTATAATATCTCATAATCATCATCAGTCCTTCCCATTTCTTTGCCAAATAAGCTTCCCATCACTGCCTGATTCAGCAAAGCCCTTGTCTATGTGAAGGCACACAAACACCTGCTTTAAGCATGCTGCCAAATTGAGGTCTCACCACAGAGCGATGCCTTCACTTGAAGATGGCTCCAGCCAGTTCCACACTTACCCTCGAATAGCTGCTGGTGCCTCGTGTCCCGCAGGGCTGAGCCTCCCCAAGCAGCTGCTGAACAAACTCAAACTCCACCAACACCAACTCAACATCACAGCACCCAAACCCCAGCTTGGTCACCAACAGGTGACAGCAGAGGCTCAGACAGGTACCAACACATATAAAATCCATCTCATCCCAACAGGGTGTTTCACCTTAAGAAAATATCACTTGGTAACAACTGTGAGTACTTTAACTGTGCATCTCCAAGATTGCTAGAGGAATAATTAATTACTCCTACGTAGTCTGCTCATCATATCTACCATTATAGCTCAGATTGTACCAGATAATATTTAAGTCCAATGTTAGCTTTCAGTTTTCATATTCATCATCCTGGTGGCACTCAGCGACCTCAGGTGTGTTCACCCCAGGATGGCCTGGACACCCCAGGGCCATGCTCTGAGAGGTGACATCTGCTGTCCTGGGCAGCCCCAGCTTCATCCCCAGCTCAGGAAGGGGCCAGTAACAAGCACTGCAGAGGGGGTGGATGTGCCCAACACGACTTTGCCCCACACATCTCAGCACGGGGGCTAGCTCAGCGCTCCTACATAGACCCACCAGCAGCCAAGGGACACAAAGAAGCCATGCAGAGCCCAGGGCTCATCCCCCACCAGATTTCTAGCCAAACCTGCTGCATCGGCACCCACCTTTAAAGCCAAACCTCGAAGAGTCCTTCGTAACGTTAAACTGCATTGCTCAAGACACAAGAACAAAGTAAACTGCAGGGGCAGATTTTTCTTACCCCTCCCAGGACAAGGAAGGCTCCATCCACACCAGCTGCTCCAGCATTTCCCACATCCCCTCTTTAGGGGCAGGTTGTGTCTCAACCTGCCCTTTATGTAAGGAAGCAGCTGTAGCAAACTCCACCCTGTCCAGACCTGAGCCGAGGGAGGAAAGAAATTGCCTGCTCCACACCGGGGAAACCCTGGTTTGCGGTTCCCTCTTTTTAGTACAGGCCTCTAAATAAAACCCATATAAAATAACTGGGAGGATAACAGTAAGTTTTGCCGTGCTGGCAGGGGTGGATTATAACCGGAGACCTTTCCCACCTCCCCAGGGAGGGAGGAAACCAGGCCTTAAATGACTTGTCTTGCTAAAAATGACACTGTTTACGTGTGTGAGAAACCCAGGCACGAGGTTTGCCCTGCTGCCTGGCAGGAGCCACGTCCAGCTCTTGGTCCAGCCACAGCATCTGTGTCCGCCTGCAGCAACTGCTCAGGTCCTTGGGGCATGCAGAGGGAAGGAAGCATCTCCAGCGAGTCCTGCCTCGCTGGAAAAGGGCTGGCAAACAAGTGCGGTGTGAACCAAGCCCACGCAGACCTGCTGATTCGGGACAGGTCCAAGAACCCAGCAAAGAGACCAGAAACCCAAAAATAAGAGCCAAATCAAACGAAGCACGTTCAGAAGGAGACATGGCTCGGTGGGTCTTGTAGCCGACAGTCCTGCCCTACTGTGCCCCGAAATCCCGCGCAGGCTCGTGTCCCAAATGACCTGAGTCTTACAGCTCGGCCGGGAGCAGGGGGCACCCGCTCCCCGCTCCATCAGCACCCACCTGCACCCCATGCGGGGCAAGCCCACCCTGCCTGGCCCACCCGACGTGCCACCTCGGACTCGTCCCCGCCGCAGACCCCGTTCCCCACCACCCCCAGCCCGTGGCCAAGCTCACTGGGGGACACAACCAAGCCGCAAGCCGGGCGTCCGTGTGTCCTGTCTGTGTCCCCCCCCCCGGTCCCGCACCTCCCCTGCCCCGGCGGAGCCCGGTGCCGGGGTCCCGACCCCCCGCGCAGCCCCGGCCACCCTCCGGCGCTGGACGCTCCTTGTCCTGCAGTGACACCCACTGGTAAAGGGGATTTTAACGCTGCTGCAGGTTCCCCAGCGCCGGGCCCTGCTCCTCCCCGGCACTGCGACCCTCCGGCTGACTGTGCCCCCGCTTAATTCTGCCGTTTTCCCACCACCACCCCCTCCCCGAGCCACCCTGCCCTTCTCTTTCTCGGGAAGATCCCTTCGTTTCGTTACCGGAGCATCCCACCGAAGCCTGTCGCTGCTGATCATCCTTCTCTGCGCCTGCCTGGGCACGGCCTTTCCGAGCACCCAGCTTGGGTTCAGGGAAAAATGCAGTATTTCTCCGGGGATTTTCCTCCCTAAACCAGAGCCTTTCAGGATACTGGTCTCTGCACCACCAGCAGATATTTCTAGACTAACTCTTGCTACAGTCATGGCCACAGCTCAGCAGCCTGTTGCCCTTCAACCCCCGGCCCAGCTGTGGAGGTGTCCCCCAGCCCCGTCAGGGCTCTCCCCACACCCCAAACCTCTGGGGAACGTCTGGGCTCAGCCCTGTCCCATGGCCCCAGGGCCAAACCCGCACCAGCAACTGGTGCCAGGAGAGCCTGACCCTGCCTGTCGGCAGCAGCCGGTGAAGTGGGATGCACAGCAGCTCCCAAAGCTGTTGGGGTCCTACAGCCAGCCCTGGGGTGTGACTGGGGCTTGTGAGGAGGTGACTGGAAATGCAGCTGGCATCAGGGATCTCCTCTTGTCTGGTGCATGCCTGTGTATCTGTGAAGAGGAACAGCCTAGAAAATGGGATTTAAGGGCAGACACACACAGGGAAGGCAGTGTATGTTGCTTGGTGGGCTGTACACAGGATTTCCTACCTGTGCTGGGAGCCACAGACAAATCATTTGGACCCCACTTGTCCAGTGTCTGGTGATGTAAGGGGGATACCACATATGGGCAGAATGGGGCACCTTTCTGCCTTGGGGAGTCTAGTTCTGGAACAATTTAATAATGATAATATTAATAATTCATATTAACTAATGTCAGCCACATTGACATTAGAACAGGAGTCGCAAGTGCATCTGTAGCTGCTGGGAGCTCCAAGGATGGCCTAGGAGTGACAGTCTCTGTCCCCATGGCCTTGGCTGGGGATGGCACAATGCAGTGCCTGCTCAGGGATGCGGATCAGACCCCACACACATAGCCCCCCCCCCAAAATCTTGCACAGCATCAGAGAGTGGGTCTGATCTGGAAACTTCCTTGCGGTTGTTTGAAGGCAGATGCTTTATTCAAGAGAAGGAAACACAGCAGCAGACCCACCAGCCCAAACCTGTCCCTGCATGGCTGATCCAAATCCCAATTCCAAACCCACTCCCAGCCCTGCTCCCTCTTCTGGTCCCAAACACAACCTCAGTACTGGTCCTGATCCCAGGGCCAATTTCCATCCCAAATGGGGTCTAATGGTTGGATAGGGAGGCTGCCAGAGCCCAGGAGCCAACACAGTCACACCGCAAAGAGGTAGGAAACCCCATCAGGGTCTCTGCCCCATTTCTCACTGGGACCAGTTCCTGCACATCTGTTGCTCTGGTCCAGCCCCAAGCGACGCTTGGCCCAGCCCCACCTGGGGAGGCTGATGCTGCAAAACCGACCTCTGGCAGACCAGGACCCTTCAGCGTGGCCCCCCCAGTCCCTAGCACTGGGGCAGCACCTCTGTGCTGGGAGGGAGACAAGGCAGAGCAGCAGCAGGGAACCCGCACCCAGGGTCGGGCAGGACATGCAGCCCCCAGCGCTGGGCGTGTTCCCCCTCCCCAGGGTGGGGGCAGGCTGGGACCGGGGTTGATGCTGATTTTGTCCCTGAGTTTATCCTCCTATAAGGCTCTTTTGTTCCGCTGCCCCGATCCCAGCCGGCCCCGAGCCTGCAGGGCCGAGGGCAGGAGGTGCTGGGGGCCCTGCCTGCGCCGCTGCCCGACAGCTGGCAGCCGGGCTTCCCGGGGACGGGGGGGGGGGATTCTCCCCTCCTATGATCGCCTCCAAGCTGCCGGCCAAGGGCGGCTTTGGAAGAGGGACAAGATGCAGCTGCCTGGCCGGGAAGGTGGGGAAGAGAGGAAATCGAGTATTTGAGAAATAACCAACGACATCGCCTTAAAGTGGCGCAGCTTCACGCACCCGGGGGTGGACATTTTCCTCATCTCCTCAGCGAAGGGTCTACCCCCCCAGGAAAAGCCCCTAAATAAACCCTCGAGGAGGCAGGAGCCAGTCTGACCGGGAGGAAGGTGGGAGCCCTGCGTGAGTCGGTCCCTCTCGAGCCTGGGAGAGCAACAGCAGCAAAACGCCCCCTCCGACGGGGCGGGAGGGAGGAAACTTGGTGTCTCCGGGAAAAACGGGCAGGGCGGGCAGCCCGGGCTGGGACCATCGGGCTTTTATTTAAAAAGGAATTGACGGCAGGAAAAATTCACCCTGAGCGCGGTCCCTTCCCAGTTGCACCAGTAGATACCGCCGCTGGGCGCTGGGAGAGCGGGAAGAGCAGCCCCGGCTCCGCCGCGCCGGGTGGGAGGCGATGCCCGGTGGCCCCGGGTCTGCTTGTGCTAAAGGACCTCTCTGCTCGTTCACAACCGATTTCGAGGGGATTCAACGAAATTCCCAGCTCCGAGGCTCACCTGGGGCTCAGAGCAGCCGCCTCTGCGCTGGGGCTTTGGGGAAGGTTTTGGTGCTTTTCTTTTCCTTTTTCTCTCTCTTTTTTTTTTTTTTTTTTTTTTTAATTTTAACGCCCAGCAAAACTTTCCCTGCTTGGGAGGGACCGGCAGATCGGCTAATTGCGGGGGGAGGCGAGCAGAAAGCAGCAAGCCCTCGACATTCCCCCCCACCCCCCCTTCCCGCGGCTAATCACCCCATTACGAGCCCCATCAGCAGGATAATGACAGCAAAAGAGGGCGGAAACCGCCCGGAAAGCGCGGGGATCCGGGCGGCAATTAATTCCCGTTAATCAAGCTGCAAGGTGTCGCCGCCGGGGAGTGACATCCCCCAAAACGCCTCGCGGCCAATGGGCGCGTTCACACACGCGGGGGGGGGGGGGGGGGGGGGGAGTGTGCTGGGGTCCCCGAACCGGAGTGGCACAAGTTTCTTTTTTCTCCCCATTTTCCCCCTCTTTCTCCCCCCCCCCAGTACTCCCCCCCCCGCGGAGGGCGCGGCGCTCCCGCCGCTGTCCGAGGTGCTGAAGGAGCCGCCGGCTCCGGAGTGACTCCGGCTCCCCGGGGCGCTGTCCGAGGTGCTGAAGACGCGCCTCGGCTCCGGAGTGACTCCGGTTCTTTCCCCCCGGCGCTGTCCGAGGTGCTGGCGGGGAAGGGGGGGGGGGGGGGGGGGCGCCGCGGCGGCCCGACGGCTGGCCACCCCCTCCGCCCTCCCCTCGCCCTTCCCCATTGATTTCTGGATCATTAAGTGGTTAAGGCGCTGCGAAGCCTTCACTATCGATCGCTGCCTCCCCACCTCCGGCTGGGAGCCCCCCGGGCTGCCCCCCAACCGCGGCTCTGGGCAAGGGTGGGGTGGCCGGGTAAGGGGTCGGGACCCCGGGTGAGGTTGGGGTCCGTCCCCCCCCCCACCCCCACCTCCACCTCCTTGGCGGCCAAAGTTTGACTCTGCCTCCCTCTCCCCCCCTCTTCTGTCTGTCTGTCTGTGAGTGCAGCTGGGCGCGATGCTGAAGACGGAGCAGCCCTGGATCTAACGCACGGCGCCTCGGAGAGCCTTGCAGCAATTGTTGCCCGGATCCCAGGCTGAACTTTGCTCTTTTTTTTTTTTTTTCTTTTTACCTGTTTTTTTTCCTTTTTTTTTTTTTCTTTTGCCTTTTTTTTTTTTTTTTCCCCCTCCTGTTATTGTTAATTATCATTATCAAACCGCTTCCGCCGCGCCCTCCCCGCCAATGCCCGTGTGAGCGCCGGCACATCGCGGGGGCCATGGAGGGCTCCACCGGGTTTGGGATCGACTCCATCCTCTCCCACCGAGCCGGCAGTCCGGCCGTACCCAAGGGGGATCCGCTGGTGGGCGACGGCCGGTCCCCGCTGGAGCTGAGCCCCCGCTCGGAGGGCAGCAGCGGGTGCCCCTCGCCCCGCTCACCGGGCCGCGAGTGCCTGGAGGCGGCGGTGCCGCGGCCGGGCCTGGATGCGCATCTCCAGCCGGGGCAGGTTTCGGCTCCCTCCCAGTCCCGGACCGTCACCTCCTCCTTCCTCATCAGAGACATCCTGGCCGACTGCAAGCCCCTGGCCGCCTGCGCTCCTTACTCCAGCACCAATGGACCTCACGGCGGGCAGGAGCCGGCGGGCAGGATCCCCACCAAGCCCGGCGAGGACTTTAGGGAGAAAATGGAAAAAAACACCAGCAGCTCCTCCTCGGACTCGGAGTACAAAGGTAAGAGCAGCTCACCCCGTTGGGCTTTGCACGGCGGCCTGGACCCAAAGCCTTCGGCGGCCCCGAAGCCTCCCGGTGCACCGGGAGCTGGTTGCGGAGCCGGCTCCGGCGCACCTCGGTGATGGAGTGTGTGTGTGGGGGGGGTGTCACGGCACCGGTCGCCCCAAAATGACGGCGGGGTCGGCACCAACTTGGGAAAACTTGGGGGTTCGGGGCTCGGTGGAGCTCGGCCCCCTGGAAGGGGTTGGGGCGATCGATGCTTCGCCAAACGCGCCCGGGGGATGCGCCAGGCTGTTTTCCGCGGGGAAGATCCGGCTGTTTCGTTCCTACCGGCGAGGTAACGGGGAGAGGAGAACCGGGGGCGGATTTCTGCCTGGGAGAAAAAAAAAAAAAAAAAAAAAAAAAAAAAAGAAAAAAAACCCCACAAACAAACAAAAAAGAAAACAATAATAAAATAATCACGGATTTTGCCGAGTATTTCCCCTGCTCCGGTAAGAAACGAACAAGAAAGTCGGCGGGGTTAGAGTCGATTTGTATTCTTTCTATTATTATTTTGGAAATGGTTTAAAAACGAGCACGACGGACGGGGAGCCCGGGGCCGGATCCTCGGTGCCGGCGGGGAGCGGGGCTGGATGCGGCGGCTGCTCGCCCCGGGCCGGGGGCTTCGGCCTCCCGGGCCCCTCGCAGCCCCTTCCTGGCCTCCCCCTGTGGCAGCCGGGGCGGGGGAGGCACGCGAACAGCACAGGGAGGGGGGGGTCTTGGGGTCGGTCCTCGCCCCCCCCCCCGGGAGCAGTTTATCCCGGGTGCTTTCTCCCATCCCGCCCCCATCAGCCCTGGAAAAACTTTCACTCGGGAAAATTGTTTGCCGGGTGTTTGCGAGGGGAAGGCGAGGGTACGGGGCGGGGGGGGAGAAAGGGGAGGTGATGGCTCCTGATGGGCCCGCTGGATTTGGGGGGGGGGGGGGGGCTGGCAGGAAAAGGAGGGGGACAGGCCGAACCCCGTCCCGGCTGCAAATTCACCCTCGGTCCGCCCGGAGCCGCCGCGCTCAAATCCGGTTTATGGAGGAAAAAATATTTACCCAAACCTCCAAACGAGGCGGGAGCCCCCGGGCTTGAGGGGGCGAAGGGGGGGTATTTTTGCTCTGAACGAAGGACGAAGCCCCGGGTCGGTCCCGGGGCTGGAAGTGACTGGAAGGGACCGGGACATCGGCCCCGCTGTTTTACAGGGCCGGGATCGAAAACAGGCAGGATTCCCACCTTGGCGTTTTGTTTTCGACTCCTACATCCCCCCCCGCCCCCAGCCCCGTCCCGAATTCCTTCAGCTTTTCTCCCCTTCCCCCAAATCGCCGAGACGCGAAAGAAGGGAGGGAGGAGGAGAAGAAAAGCGGGTTCTCTGCATCCCCCTAAGCCAGCCGGGGGGGGCGGTTATTTTTCGGGGGGGGGGGCGTTACCCCAGCCACGCTCGGCTCCTCGCCTGCCCCTGCGACGGGGCAGCCACAGCCACGGTAAAAACAGCACTTAAATGGGGGGAGGAAATAGCCCTTAAATGGGGGAAACACCGCTTAAATGGGGGAAAAACACAGCTTAAACTGGGAAAAAAACACAGCTTAAATCGGGGGAAAAACACCAGTTAAATTGGGGGAAAAAAGCCACAGCTTAAATCGGGGGGAAACCACCGCTTAAATGGGGGAAAAACACAGCTTAAATGGGGAGGAAAACACCGCTTAATTGAGAGTAAAAACACCGCTTCAATGGGGTAGCGGGTGAAAGTCTCCGCTCCTAACTCGATCCTTTTTTTGCTGCTTTGGAAATAGCCTTTCTTGGGGCAAAACGCCCCTGATTTACCCCGCAAAGGGGCTGCGGAGCCGGGGCCTAACCCGCAGCTGCGGCGGCAGGCTTTGGCCCATGCCAAAATGCCGAAAAACCCGTAATTCTTTTTTTTTTTTTTCTTTTTTTTCTTAAGCTAGGAATAGCCGGGGGAGAGAGCCGGAGCCGGCCTGGGAAGCCGCCGCCGCCAACGAGCGCAGCCCTTTGGCGAGCAGGAACTTTTTAGGAGCCGGGAATCCTTTTTTAGGAGCCGGGGGGGCTGGGGGGGGGGGGGATTTGCCTTCCCCGGGGTGTGGGAGGCCGGAGCCGGCTTTCCTCCGCAGAAAAAAAAAAAAAAAAAAAAAAAAAACCAAACAAAAAAAACCCAACCAAACCCCCCACAAACTTTCGGGCCTTTCCCGGGAGGGAGCGGGGCCGGGACCCCCCCCCCCCCCCCCTGCCGGCCCTGCCCGGTCCGGATCCGGCCCCTTCCCGGGTGGTGCGGGGGCTGCCGCTTTCCCCGGGAGCCGGAGCCGGGTCTCCGTGATTTAAGGCTCGTCCCCGGCTCGGGCTCTGCCTGCTCGGCCAGAGCCGGGATTTCTGGTTGAAGGGTTTCGCTCCCCGGTGGCTCAATTAACCGGATTATTGTCTTCCTACAGAGAGAAATCAGCTCGCGTTCGGCTACAGCCCTGTCCCTGCTAACCCCCGCCACCAGCAAATTTAACATAAACCCCCGTAAAAAAAAAAACCAAACGCCGCCAATTTGTATAAACTGAGCCTTTTTGCCACATAATCTCCTCCAGGAGCGTGGGGAAGGCGAGCACAAACAGGGATTTTTTTTTTTTTCCCCCCACTTTTTTTTTTTTTTTCTGCTCGGAAATTTTCCCGTCACCTACTAATGTTTCGCGGCGCAAATTCCCGCGTCGCTCCGCCGGTGCGTATGTACCGACCGGGCTAAGGAACCGCCGCCAGCCCGTCTCATTCGGTATTTTTTAAGATAAATAACAGCACGGGCACGGGCTGGCGGAGTCCCTTTCCCAGTATTTCGTTGTGCGCCCTGGAGAAGGGAGGTTTGTTCCGTGCCCCAGCAGCATCCCCGGGAGGACGGAGGTTTCTCCGCGGAGGGGGAGAAGCAGCATCACCCCGGCGACTTTCTGCTCCAAAAAATGTGGGCTGACAATTTTCATTTGGGGGTGGTTTTTGGTTTGAGTTTCAAAAACAAAAGAAAAAAAAAGAGAGAGAGAAAAAGGAAAGAAAAAAATATATCCAAGCATCGAGAAAGGTGTTGGGTTGGGGAGAAATAAACCCAGAGCAGGGTCCTGCCCCGTGAGAAATGAGGGGTGAGGGAGATGCCGGGGGTAGGGGGGGTCTGGGCAGGAACGCGGCGGGGCCGGGGCGTCCCCGCAGCACTGCCCGGCGCTCCAGCCCCGCTCCCAGGCCCTACGGACGGGGAAAGGCCGGGCTCGGCTCGGGGACCCCATGAATCCCCCGTGGGCAGCCGGGGTTAAAATTTCGGGGGTTGCAAAGCAAATGCACCCTGAGCCCGGCTTGGTACCTGAGCCCGGCTTATGGCTGCAATGGGTTACCCCCCCCCCCCCCCCGCCGTCACTTTTGAGGGTATTTCCCTTCCCTTCCTGCCCTGACCTGGCCTTTCTTCCTCCCTCCCGGCCCAGTGAAAGAAGAAGGGGACCGAGAGATCTCCAGCTCCCGGGACAGCCCCCCGGTACGGCTGAAAAAGCCGCGCAAAGCCCGCACCGCCTTCACCGACCATCAGCTGGCCCAGCTGGAGCGCAGCTTCGAGAGGCAAAAATACCTGAGCGTGCAGGACAGGATGGAGCTGGCCGCTTCCCTCAACCTCACCGACACGCAGGTGAAAACGTGGTACCAGAACAGAAGGTAAAAAATGCACCGTTCCCTCCTGCCCACAGCACCGGGGTCCCATCCTGCTCCTCTCCCCGGCCCCGCAACCCCAAACCGGGCAGGGCTTTTGCTCCCCACAACCACCCCGTCCCTCCTGGCATCGGGAGAGGTGCGGTACCCCCCCCACCCTGGGTGGGCCTTTCACCCCAGAGTAAGGGGGAGAAAAGTGATGCCGAGGCAGGGCGGGTTTGGGGCGGGGGGTGCGATCCGTTCCCCCAGCCCCGGCAAGGCGGGGAGGCAGGACCGGGCTTCCAGCTAAATACAACAGCATAACACATCGGCCCATTAATAATAGATACCAATTACTGCTTTGGGCATCAATAATTAACACCCCTTACAGTAATTACACAATTATTATTATGATGAATAATTTACTGGTGGAAATAGGTTTAGCGCTTCAGCGACAAATCTGTAAAAGGGCTGAAGACGTGTGATGGCTTCAGTGGATTTATCCGGACATCCCCGTCGGCGCTTCCCCAGCCCCGACCATTGCCACCGCCTCGAAACGAGGGACCCCCGGCTGCAGCCCCCACCCCGTCCCCTCGCCCACCCCAAGTTTTAACCCTCCCTCCCCCTCATTTCCAGCCCCGCTTCGCCATCTGCAAACATCCGCGATTTATCAACACGTCGGGGGGGCTGGGGGAGTTTAGGGGTGGCGGGGGCTGTGCGCTCACACCCCCCCCCCCCAAATTCCCTCCCGCAAGGACACGCCGGAGCCGAGCCGGCCCCCCCAGCCCCTTCCCCAGCCGCCCTCCCCGGCCCGCTGGCGGCCCCGACGTGGGCGAGATCCCGGGGCCGGGGCTTCTCCATAAGATCCAGCACACACACATATATATGCACACATACCTATACCTATATGTACGTAGATATGCATAGATATCAAAATATACATATATACATATACCCCCCCGATATATATATACGCCGCAAACGAATGCCCCGGGACGCTGCCCCACGCGTGTCCCCCCGTGGGACTCCCGCAGCCGCCCGGCCCGGGGAGGGGGTCCCGGGGGTCCCGGGGGTCCCGGAGCCCCCGGAGGCGGAGCGGGGCCGCCGCGGCCTCGGGCCGGAGCATCGCGGCGGCGGCAGCAGCAGCATCCCTGCTCGGCGGCAGGGCGGTCGGATAAAGGATCCCCCGTGTCACGCAGGAGATGTCACACGCAGTTCGCAGTCTGGAATTTAGACTCCAGGAAGGGACTGAAATGGTGGTCGCGATTTATGTCGCGGGGATTTATAACCCGCCAACGGATTCCAACCGGGCTGTGGCTCCGGTACCTCCGGGGATGTTCCGTGGGCGCTCACGCCGGGCTGCCGCGGCGGGGACACCGGGGAGATAAGCCCCCCCCTCGCCCCGTTAATGGGGGCACGGGACTGGTCCCCCCCATCCCATCCCATCCCATCCCATCCCATCCCATCCCAGCCGTACGGGGGACACTGGCCCCGGGAGCCAGCGGCGCGGAGAAGGGATGCGCAAGGAGAGGAGAGCGCGGGGAAGGGGGATGTGCAAGGGAAGGAAAAGCCCGGGGAATGGGAGTGTGCAAAGGGTAAAAAGAGCCCGGGAGCGGCTTTCGGAGCATCCCTCCCTCCCTGACGCCCCCCCCCTCTCTCGACTTGTTCCCCCCCCCCCAGGACCAAGTGGAAAAGGCAGACGGCGGTGGGCCTGGAGCTGCTGGCCGAGGCTGGCAACTACTCAGCCCTCCAGAGGATGTTCCCCTCGCCCTACTTCTACCCGCAGAGTTTGGTTTCCAACCTGGACCCCAGCGCCGCTCTCTACCTGTACCGCGGACCCAGCGCTCCCCCCCCCCGCCCTCCAAAGACCCTTGGTGCCCCGCATCCTCATCCACGGACTGCAGGGCGGCAGCGAGCCCCCCCCCGCCCCTGCCTCCGCTCCCCGGTGTCCTGCCCCGGGCTGCGCAGCCCCGGTGAACCCCGACCGTCCGGGCACCCACCGGGCCGGGGGGGGGGGGGGGGGGGGGGCGTTGGAGGGGACCATCCCACCTCTGGGGCCACGAGCAAGCAAGACTCCCGCTCATCCCCAAATATATATATATATATATATAAATGAGACCTCCCCCCCCCTCCTTTTTTTTAAAATATATATAAAGAATGCAAGAAGCAAGGGCAGGTTTGGCAGAACGGGGAGCCGGCAGAGCTGCCCCCCACCCCCGCGGGGCACTCGCCGCCTTACTCCCTTGTGCCCCCCCCCCCCGGCCTGGGACGGCACCGGGAGTACGAGCAGGGCTTGGCTGCTCCGGGGGGGGGGATTTGCCTCTCCGCCCCCTCCCCAGGAACTGCCGGGGGGGGGCCGAGCCACCCCTGCAACGGACGGCTCCGGGGAGCCCCCTCCCCGGCTTCCCGACCCCGGGCCACCGGTCCCGCAGCCGGGAAGGGCCGGGGGAGGGTTGGGGGGGGGGGGGGGTCCGGGCCGCCGGTCCCCGCCCGCCGCAGCGAGACTTTGGGACGTCCGTAGCTAAAAAAAAAAAAAAAAAAAAAAAGAAAAAAAAGAAAAAAAGCAAAAAAGAAAAAAAGAAGCGGCGAAATGTAAATACGGTGCGCAAAATGTATATGAATTATTTATTTGTGAACCCTGAGGGCGTATTTGTGTAAGTGATTCTTGTCAGTCTGTATCCCGGGGCCGGCCCGGCCGGGGCGGGGGGTGCGGGGGGGGGTTCGGGACGCCGCGGCCGCTCCCGCTCCCCCCCCCCCCCCCCTTTTTTAAATGTGGAAATAAAACTTCTTTACAAACAAACGGGTCTCGCCTCCGCCGGCCCTTTTTTCCCCTCCTGCTTGTTTGCTCTGGCGGATCAGCCGCCGCCGAGGGAAAGGGAAAAGCAAAGAGGACTTTTCCCACCCCCCCATCGCAGGGACCCCCCCGGGGGGGGCTCCCCCCCCCCCCGGGGCTCGGCCCCAGTGCCGGCATGCGGGGCTGGGGGCTGCGGGGAGAGGAAAGGGGATGGGGGGGACACACACACGGGAGACGGGACGGGGATGCGGTGATAGCCGCTGCGCTGGTGAATTATTAACGCTAATCTTAAGTGTATAATTGCCTAAGTGCTTTAAATGACCGCTTTGGAAAATGGATTGTTTCCACCCTTTAAAAAGTGTCGCTCATCTGGCCGAGGCCAGCGAGCCCGGCAGCTGGTCCCCGGGACAGCCGGGCAGCGGCTCGCCGGCTCGGGGAGCCGACAGATGGGCTGCGGGCTCAGCCCGCCCGGTCCTCCGCTGCTCCCCCCGGTCCTCCCTCCGCTCCCCCCCCCCCCGGTTCTCCCTCCGCTTCCCACCCCCGGTCCTCCCTCCGCAGCCGGCGGGCCCGGCTGTCTGCCGAGCCGCTTCCCCCCCCCCCGCCCAACCCGGTACCCACCGGTCAACCCCGACCCTACAGCATCATTCCCCCCCCCCCCCGTCCTCCGCCGCTCCCCCCCCCGGGGCTGGGTCCCGGGAGCTCTGGCCCGGCACCCCCGAGCCCCGCGGGGAGGGTTATTGTCGGCTCGGCCAAATGCACAGCCACGCCTGGAGGGGAGAACCCCCCCTCTACCCGCCCCCCCCCGGCCTTTGTGGAGCAGGCTCTGTTCCTTTGCATGTGAATGGGGGAGTTTGGTAAATCCCCGGGCCTCGGCTGGGGCGAGGAGGAGGAGGAGGAGGAGGAGGAGGAAGGGGAGGGGGGGGTCGCTCCCAGCTCGGGGTTAATGAAGTGGGAAAGGAGTCTTTCAGAGAGGCCGGCAAACAACCCCCCTCCCCGCGCAACAACCCCCCGTCCCAAATCCTACATGGATTGACTTAAACCCGGGGGATAAGTGCTTTAAATTAATCTCATTGAATAAGAATGAGGCCAAACAAAACTCTTTAAAATCATATTAAAAATCTATCAAAGGACAACTTGCAGTGGGTGTGCTTTTCATTTTGTGAGTGCAAAGGCAAGGAGCACACAGCAACCTTCCTCCCATTTACACAGCAGGAATGTGAATCAAAGACATTCTCTAATATTTAATTGTCCTTGTAGCCGTAGCAGATTCCTCCTCTTACATTAATGAAGTACAAGCCTTCGTTACACGTTTCTAATTGCAATATTTAAATTTGCCATTTCACATCTGGAAGAAGCTGGGAACTCCCCTGTAACAGCGGGTCTGAGCCAGCGTCCTAACAGAGTGACAGGGTCCGGTTTGTGTTACAAGGATGGTAGGAAAGAGCGCGGCAGGGTCCCGAGGAAACCTCCGCTCCGGGAAGGGGGAATGGCCGTACCAGGTCCGGCTGGGAAGGAAAGAGAGCAGAGGGGAAGCGAGAGCTGGAGCCACCTCCTCCGGGGAGATCTCGTAGCAGAGTCAAGCAAGGCAAGCTTCAAAATAAATCAGTTTAGGGAAGACACCACACGCTGTAGGCTCTTGTCAGAGAGCACCGCGCTTGCCACGTGAACAGCGTCTTGTGCGGGAGGATCTCAGCGGCCTCAAAAGCTGCTGAAGGACCAGCCTCACCTCCAGCTTGTGTGCAGGGAACGAGAGGGGACCCAGCTGTCCAACAGCAGAACCCACCAGCACTGCTCCTGCACCTACAGCAGCACCTGAAACCACTCATTTCTAGAGGCCGGTGCCGGGCAGGGGTGATCCTGGCAAGGCCTCAGGGGTGGGACAGGCTGTGCTGGGTTGAAATGAGATGCTGCAGTAAAAATGGCAGTTGAGAAGAAGCACCAGTCCCATTAAGGAAACCTTTGGAGCATTGCACTGATTCTGCTCCACTGATTTCTCCCGGGGTACAGAGACTCCAACAGACAGGCTGCTGGTGGTTGGTTTTTGTCAGCTCCAGGCTCTGGATCCAAGACACAGACCAGTTAGTGCGGTGGGTTTGCCAGGACCAAACACAATCCTGGCTCTCAAGCCCCTTCTGGGCTTTTACCCAGCTTGAGGGCCACCTTCCTCCCCTCCCGACATAGCTTTAACCAGGACCACCACCCTGGGAACAAAGAATGAAAGCTGCTCCGCTGAACAAGCCAACACACACAAATCCAACTAAATCAGCAGAATTGTTTCTAGCCGAGATATTTTATGGTTTCATCTGGATACCAAACAAAATTACGCCAGAATGGAAAGCCCAGAACAATTGGTGCTTGTCCTGCCTTCTCCCCAGGCTTATGGAGAAAATAAGTTGTTGTAAACAGGGAACTTCTGTTCCTTTCTATCCTGCTTAGTTATGGGTGCTTCTCAGTGGTGGGGTACCAGTGCTAAGGCGTCTTGTGTTGGACCTAGATGCTGAAAGCAGGCGTTCAACAGTGACCCTTGTCCCAAGGTGACCTCCTTGCTTTTTCCTATCCCAAAGCCTGGAAGTGTAAACCAAAGATGTTCTAGCTGCAGAGGAGAGGAGAATGTGGGCTCCTATTACTGGCAAAGGACACGGAGCCAGAACAGAGCTGAGAAAAGGTGCAAGAGCATCTTCTGGGAGGGGCAGGACTCTACCCACGAGAGCAGGGAGCAGGGCAGCATCAAGAAAGGCAAACCCAAATGGAGTCCATGTCTGACTCGCAGGCAGCTTTATAGAAAAGCTCCATAGTGCCATTATTTCCAGACCAAACGCAGAAACTTCAAGCTGCAGCGCAGCAAGGCCCCTACCATTCGCCACAGTTCACACAAGAAAGCAAACCTGACCAAAGCCAACACCGGTGCAGTCAAACGAAGCTGCGGTTTTGCCAAACGCTGCCAAGAGCCGATCTCCCCACCCTTACGAGCTGCGTCGGCAGCTCCCACCCACCCAAGACCCCTGCAACACACACCACGTACCTCAGAGCAAGAGGGGACAAATTCAGGAGCGGTTCAGGGCGACATCCTCCTGCTCCATGCCAGGGCTGTGCCAAGGGAACCCACCGTGACCCCCAGCAGCTCCTCCAGCATTCGGGTGCTCAGAGGACCTGGGAGCCCCTGCACCCACAACACCCTGCTCCTGCACCACACCCTGCCCTGCCTTGACGAAGAGGTGCTTCGAGTTGGGTACAAATTAACTCCACGCCTACCAGGTTCTTCCCAAATTGAGTGATGCATGAGGATAAAGCCAGCTCAGAGCTGATCTAGAGCTGCTGAAGTGTAAATAAGGGCAGAATTTGGTTTCTGCTGACCCCGCTACTATTCAAACACATTTTGCACATCAGCCTTCAAGTTTATTAAGAGGAAACTTGGCTTAGCTTCAGGTGTGTGTGCCTTTAACACTTTCTTGTTTAACAACCTCCTCCTCTTCCTTTCCCTACTCACGCAAGTAATCCAGCACTACCTGCTAAAAGATGGTGAAGCTGAAAGAAAAAAGGCATTCTATTTTGTTTTAAAATCACGTTATTTATCATAACCATTTGTAACACTACACACCCAGTTAATACAGACGGCAATGAGATTTCCTGACGTCTCTCACCGACGTGCTGTTGGCCTTTTTTCCTATTATGAATTTGCCAACAGTCCCTATTAACTCATACGTGACAGTCAGCCAGGAGAAGGTCATATTATTTTCCCCTCATGCACAAGATCAGTTCTTCCCAAATTTACACTCTCTGCATCACTCTCTGAGTCATTTTCATCCTCAGGGGTTTCTTTTCCGTTTAAGTTGACGTTTGCCTTAAACCTGATTGCTCTTCCAAACAGTACTCATAGCAAAATCAGGTGGGCTTTGTTGTTATTTTATCTTAATCTAATAAATACTAGTAGCTTCATTCTCTTTGCAAAAACATCGTTAATTCTATACTGGAGCCTTTTAAATATCTTTCTGAAGTTTCAAAAAGGTATTGCAGTAAAATCAGCGTGTTTGGTAATCGCCTAGAAGGAAAAAAAACCCGTTGGTTCTCAAAAGTTACATTTCACTTCAGAAATTAAATACTTTTGGGCTGATTGCTTCCCTCCTACAGTCAGTCCTTAGTATGACTCACTATAGCCCAAAGTAGGTGCCCTCAATTCTGTATTCACAAAGTAGGTATCATTTTCTTTTGGTTATACTCCTTTTTCAGTATTTTTTCGCTTCCAGCACCTGAAATTGCTACTGGATTTGAGCACTTTCTGGTCCTGTGTTAAACATGCCTGGCTTGGGTCACAGGTGGGCTGCTCTTCCTCATCTCTTTCCTCAAGGAAGACACATGCAGGCAGCAGAAAGTTGTGTTTTGGCAGGGTTTTGCACTGTTTTCAAAAGTATACTGCTTGGCGCTTGTGTTATAGGAGGTGCTGGAAGAAGCACAGTGAGGAAGACAGGGAGAGGGAGGTGGGTGCTCACCTGTAGGTCCTGGGGGAGTTTCTAAGTCTCCTGCAGGCCTTGGGGAGCACCCGCTCTCCCCCCCGCAGCCCCCCCGCCTCACCAACTCAAAGGGGAGTTTTGTCACGGACTTCACTTGAGCTCGGGTTCCATTTCACGTGCTGGGCAATGGTGAACAAGTGCCCACCTTGGCATATTTGGGGCCATACTGTAACCCTTTTCTCAGTAGTCCCCATTCTCTGATGATAAGCAAGAACAAGAAAAAAAGCAAATGGGAAAAGCAAGAAGTGAAATGCATTAGCTTGGGACGTACTCAAAATAGGCCTAGCCAAAGCAGAGAACCCCGAAAGCCAGGGTTACTACTGGCAAGTGTTAGCAAGAGCCTGCAAAGGCTTTAATGTTCAGAGAGGCGAGACATTTCATACATACTCTGCGTTATATAATTAGGTATGACAACACGCTGCAGGCAAAGAGAAGTTTGGAGACTGCTGGATTCCACGCTGGCTCCCTCCCACAGTGACAACGTTTATTCCCAAACTCAGGAGTTTTGACATGAAGTTTTGTGCCCATGAGCTCTGCCCCAAAGGGACCACATGTCATTACACTGAAAAGCTCTCCACAATCCTGCCACTTGCACTGAAATTGGGGAGATTCCTTCCAGGTGGCACTACCTGACTAACGATCAGTGTCCAGAGACAGACCTTGCCCCAGTGCACAAAGGACAGGAGAGAAGGTGGCAGCAACGTGGCTACGTTACCTGAGACAGGAGCAGAAGTGTCCCCCTGTATAATGACAGGGGAAAGGGCAGCCTCCCCTGTCCTCTTAAACATCCTCCTGGAATACCTCCTCTGCCACCACTGTTTATCTCGTTAAAAATAAGCATGCAAACAGATTGTGGAGTGTTGCCACAGGTCTTTTAAACAGGGAAGCAGCTCCTGTCTGAGTACACTTGTCTCACTTTCATGTTATATAGACATCACAGTTCTCTGAAAACCATATTTAACCTTTTTATTTTTCTTGCAAAAACCACCTTAGAAACGCGGTGCATCTTCAGGAAGCCACATTTAATTGCAGCCGTGCAACAGGACACGCCTGGATTCGATTCCATTTGGACCTATGGAATGAAGGGGAGGAGGCCAAGATCCCCAAGATCCCTCCCATATTTGCCTGATAAATTGAAACACTCCTCAGTTGATTTGGCAGGTCACCCTGACCCCCAGCTGAGGCACTCAAGCAGGTTTTACAGCCAATGACTGGAAGGTCCCGGCTTATGTCGGAATCTGCTGGTTGCCAGGTTTTCTCTGTTTTCTCTTCTTCTTGACCTTGGATACACCAGTGTCCATCCCACTGGAATATTCAGATCGCAAGATCTCAGCAAGGCGATGTTTGCCGTGGGTCTTCTTGAGAAGGTCAGACCTGGGCAGAGGGAAGAAAAGAGGAATTAGATTTCCTTCTCTCTGAAATGCTGCTAGGTGGGTTACTTACTTTACAGCCGTGGAAAGTGACATTTGCGCATTAGCAGAAGAACAGCTTCCTTTTCTTGAAGCTTGATTTGAAATTCTGTCTCATGCAAAATTAGATATTGTTGTGACAGGTTTTCACAAAGGTGGCAAAATATCATGCCGTTTTTAAAAGCAAGCCTTTGTTCTGTACAAATGCTCTTGCAGGGGTGGCGGGGAGAAGGAGGGAAGGTTGTGCGCTGAAGGCTGATGAATTAGGTGACACAGCAGTTTGAAAATTATAATAATAATAAAAAAACCCTAACAGCCTTAAGACATTGAACAATGGAAACATTTTATAAACAGAGCTTAAATCCAAAGCTTGGAAACACAAAAAACCCAAACAAACAAGAAAAAAAAAAAAAAAAAAATAGTCAGGAGCCTAAACCCAACAGACTCTTTTCTTGCAGTGTCCTGCAGAATCACATGCACCTTACAGCCTCCCTCTCCAGAGACCGGCTTTTGCAAAGGTAGCTGCATTCTGCCCAGCCACTAAACTCCAACATGGATCTCCCTGTAGCCCTGAACTGCCAGCTATAAATATAAAAACCCACTCAGCATTTTTCCACCACAAGTTCTGCCACTGTCCTGCTCTATAACCTTGGGCAAATCTCATCCTCATTGCTGCTATCACCCACGCTTATTTCAACTGCAATCTCTTTGGTGCAAGACCCATCATTCCCTGCCATGTTCCCTTGGTCCTGGGCACAATGGGGTATACACAGCTATTGGTGCCTGCACATCCCACTCTCCTCTTTAGAGTAAGGACCAGTAACAGATCTCAAAAATTTCCAGAGAAGTGGACAGAAATCTGTCCCTCTAAATACAAGGGAACTGAACAGAAGCTCCGCATCCATGCCAGTGTGCGTTTATGACAACACATGGACCTCAGCAGTCCTAAAGGTTGACGCCTTATAGCACTGCCTCTCACAGTTCCTTCAGGTGTCCAGAACCTTGTTGGGGAATCACAGGAGAAGGAAGCATTTTTGGCTGCAGCAACAGATCAATCCACTCATCAGGCCAAACACACAAAGGCGGCAAGGGAAGCACTCTTGGCTCTCTGGTGTATTTGCTTGCCCCCTTTTCTACAGCTCGTTTTCCACCCCTGTGTAGGTTTCATGGCTGGAGTGGGTTTGGAAGGATGTATCAGAATGATAAGAAGGATGGTGTGATGACTGCCACTGAAAGATGGTTTTTCCTAGAAGAGAAAGCCTGGAATACATAGGCGAGAAGACTCTGCTACCTTCAGTGTAGTCTCCATTCTCACAGTAATGAAACATTCAAGCTCTGCGTTGGCAGAAGGGCTAGAGACTGGACATACTGGAGAAATAAGATGCACAGCCACCGCCCGGTTTGAACCCACAGAAACCAAGGCAAAAAGACAGAATCAACTTGAAAGCGACCATACAGCTAATGAAGCAAAGGTGCTGTTGGTAAAGCCATACCTGCGGTACCTTCACAGCAGAGGTGCCTTGTCAAACTGCCTTCCCGAATGCATGAGCCACAGCAGCACAGAGGGATGCTTGTGGGTGCACACACAGCACCAGGCCAAGGTGTGCCCTTAACCAGCCCAGCTCTGCTGCAAAAACTTTGTAGTGCAGCTGCATCCTCTGCTCAGCCCCCTCCATCACTTGATAAAGTTTCTATTTGACACTTTCACTGTGTCTCCAAGCATTTACTACAGTAATTCGAGGGTTACCAAGCAACAGATCAGTTTACTTAACAACAGGGAACTATCTGCTGCAAAAGGACAAGTAATCTACCAGTAGCTGCCGGGCTGAGTTTCAGCTCAGCAGGGAGGTTGTCCAACACTTTATTATCAATCAGGTGAAATCATTGCCCAATTAGTAAATCAATACCCCCTGCTGTGGTGATCAGCTGTACACAGAAAAGCAAGGATGCAGGGAAAAGGGAGGTTTCTCCCTCTAACCAGGGCCACAAAAATCAATGGAGCTGTGCTGTGGAACCTGTGCTGATCACTGAGAGAAGAAAAGCAGCTGTCAAGGCCCTGTTTAACCACGAGATGGAAGAGCCACAGGCAACAGCAACAGTCTGCAGTGACAGCACACCAGGGAAAGTGCACCAGGTCAGGATCCCTGGCCAGATTCTGATTCCTGTTGTAAACCTGTAAATTGCCCTCTCTGCTCAACTGGTGAAAGTCTCTGGGGCTCTACCAGAGCAGTCAAGGTAACATCGGTGAGGAAAGGCGCCCTGTGGTTATGAGACAAAGCCCAGGAGAACAGAGCGAGACCTTGATACCCTCCGAGCATCCTTGGTCAAAGTGTTTAATCTCTTTGGCCTTCATGTCCATTCTCTCACCTCACAACCCAGGAGGACTGCATCTTCCCTGTTGCCAAAGGCTGGTGTGATGTTAATTTAAGAGAGCTGTGTGGTGGTACTGGATACTGCAGCAAAAAGCTTCACAGAAAGGCTGTAAATGTAAGGTGTATTTGCAACATAGACAGAACCCATGTTCCCATCACTGGATAAACACATGGATTGTCAGCATCTCTTTCTGTGATCTCATGTCTAGATATCACGCTATATTGAGCCCTAATGAGAACACATCATGTTGATAATGGGCACAGAAATCCCCAGCCCTTTAAATCCCTCTCTCCAAACACAACAGTCAGTCTTTAGGTGGGGAACTACAAAACAGCACAGCTAAGGGGAACTTGCAGGGGAAAAAAGATTCACTAATGACTGACCCATCCCAACGTGCTACGGTTCCAAGGTTTCAGCAGGGCTTAAAGGAGAAAGGAATGTTCAAATGGATGAGAAAATAGCCACTTTTACTGGCTGGGGGAAAATGAGACAGGAATAGAGAAGTCATAACTCAGAAAATGAAACAGCCCCAACACACGAGTTAGGAAGAACTTGTCCCTGAAGACAAGCTATTTGACTTCTTGGTGTTACTGTCCAGCACACTGGGTGTTGAGTGCTGTGACATATTGGATGCCAGGCAGAAGCACCACTGGACTACTACTCTTTTACGCTAGACATAGGGTATCAGGACTCGCATAAAAGACAGATGGGAATTGGTAAGTAGTCAGAAGAGCCAGCAGAGATGAGTTAGCATCACCTTCTAACTTCAGCTGGGGAACACATCATCCCTTCATTTGTAAGGCTTAACCCTAGACCCAACCACTGCTTTGGGCTTTATGTTCCAGGTATAGGGCAAAAACCATATCACCCCAAGATCTATCTAATCACCTCATTATCAAAGGGAGAGAAAGGTGCTTTGCACAGTGAGGAAGAGAAGGCAGAGCACCTAGTAATTGCTTGGCGTGGTCTGAGAAAGCTCCCCTCCTCCTTATGGAGACAGAGGAAGGAATAAAAGACCCAGGTTTACAGCTGCCTGTGCACACCTGTAATTAAGTTGCAACCTCACAAAAGCTGGTACCAAGAGCCTCAGCAGAGAGACAGTAAGGAAACAGAGGAACTGTCCCCAGCTGACTTTGTTATATCCTCTGGCCAGGAAAGACCAGGCCAGAAACAAACTTTTAAAGACAAAAAAAGCCATCCTCTTCCAGAAAACCAGAATGATTTTATTCACTCTTTAAACATGAGAAACTTGTGAATCTTGCTAAATACATCACTGAATGATGAAGAGGCAGAAGAGGAAGAAACAAGAAAGAAAAAGTGTCCAGTGAAGGAAAGAAAATAAAATCCTTCTTTCCTCTGCTTCAGTTTCCTTTTGCCTCCATCTGCAGAGCCACTCCCAGCATGCTGCTCCCCTTCCCCATCCCACTCAGGAGCTGCAGTGGTCCGCAGGGGTGCTGGTGCTGCCCAACCCTCCACCTCAAAGGAAATCTGAATGATTTGGACCAGTCTGCTCTTCTGACCCCTTGACTCTCAACCCTTTGCTTCACTCAAGAGTATCAGAAAAGATTCAAGGCAAATCTTTTTTCACATCATGAAAAAAAACCCAAAACCCAAACAAGTGAATGCAGCATAGTTGACTAGCCTGAAATCCTCCCTGTTGTTTCCAGAGGATCTGCCACACGATACTAACTCACCACAGAAGTCCCACCTAGCTTGCATGCAACACACCTTCAACACAGTTTGCTACTTCCACACAGCTTGGGCCATTGATGGCTTTGCAAATGCTGAAGACACCATCTGCTGAATTCCACAATCACTAGCAACAAGATGGTAGAATAACAGAGACTATACTATGGCAAAAAAAAAAACCCAAGACAAGTATACTGAACTAAGCTTTGAGGATGTTCAACATAGCTGAGATACTGTGGACAGCTCCAAGGCACAAACAGAAGCGGAAGAAAAGCATACACAAACTGTTCTGTTTCTATATAACATCCCATTCATCTCCCAAGCATTACTGGTAAGATCATAAGAATGATCAAGTTTCACCAGCTGATTTAATCAGATTGAATTTGTTACTATATGCAAACCATGATCCTGGTTGTGGAGACTCTCAAACATTCAGGTGTGAAAGGACCAAGTGACAACTGTAAGAAAAGGAGTGAGTATCCGATACCATTTTTCATTTTCATTTCAAAATTCTAATAAGTATATTTCATTGACACATCTGCTTCATTAGAGAACTGAATCCCAAGCTGATCTCCAAGACAAAAACTCCTATGTGCCAGAGCAGTGGTACATATACATGCACGGTTTCTTGGATATTATTTGATGGCCCAGAAGATGCCTCTGCTAGTCTTTTTACCTAAATGGTGAGTGAGCTTGTTCTTAGGGATGCCTCCTTCAACTTGGTTGGCACTGCTGTCTGTTCCTTTGTCTTGAGCTGTGTGAAATGCTGGTGCAATGCAGTGCAGCAAGTGTAGTGACCTTTAACCAACTCGCAGCATCTGCAGCAACCAAAGGCTCCCAAATTGCTCCAGCTGAGGAAGAAGGAGTATAAAGTTCTGACGCACAGTCCCAGGACTCATGGTGTGTCTTTGGAGGAGACAGGAGTAGGCTGTTTCATTTATCAGAAAACATTTCAACATGGATCGCACTATCAATCTGCCTGACAGCACCTCCAACAGCTCTTTGAAATTGTGCCAGCAACAGAGCTGGGTTACCTCTGGGCCAAGGCTGCTGCAACACCTGCTTTTTCTACTTACAGTGTTGGATGAACCATCTGCAGCCAGCGCAACCCTGTTTGGGTTTGGTTTTCTGTTGTTGTTTTTTGTGGACTGGGGGCAAGAAATTCATCAGCAATCCTACACTGCTCTCGACAATTCAACAGATGGCCTAGGTACTCTGTTATCAGCTGATGTGAATGCAAGCTGGAGAAGATCAAGGAAAATTATTACCCAGTCAGACTGAGCACCAAGCTCTGTTCCAGAACAGTCAGAGCAGAGCAGTCTTCATGCTGAGACATGCCAAACAGCAAAGCCCACCTTACCATACTGAAGTCAACTGTATTTCATCTACACAGAAAGAGACAAAACGCCCCAGTTTCACTTTCGCTACCATCCCTTGGTCTTCACCCTATGGAGAAAGGATGAAAGCACCACTGGGATGCTGGGAACTTCCCAGGATTCTTGCTTCTGTCAGGCTCTTTCCCAGCCTGAAGGGCAGAATATATTTCAATTAGAGCTGATAATTTTTTGGTGTGTACCGAACATTACAGAGGTTTTCCAGCTCCACATGCAAGCCCTATTAGCTCGCTCAAAGACGGAGAAAAGGCTCTGTGCTGCGCCCGTGGTGGAATACGACAGTAATAAAGGGCATTGCTGCATGCAGATAACAATCAGATGGATTTTACAATTATAAAACTTTAATTTCATAACAGGACTTTTTTATAACATTACGATATGGGAAGCAGGACTCATCTATGTCCCTGAACTGCCTTAATGAAGAGTGATGGTGATGTTTGCTTTCACAGCAGCCATGTCTCTTACTCTAATTTTTGGGTCTGTTTGCACTCCAGCCCACGAATACACGCTCTTACCTGAGCTCCAGTCTGGCTTTCTAGAGCAGACTGCCCAAACCAAGTGAAATTCCCGGTGGGCAGAATTCCAAACTTGCATTTTGACTAATTAAGTGATATTAGGAAAGCTCTAAATGGCATGCAAAAACTGGCAGGCAAACTGCTTCTAATGATTAGAAAATTGCTGTGCAGGGAGACCCAGCTGCAGCCTTGATTTGCAAGCCCTGTCAATAGACGCATTAGTCTTTCCAAAATTGTCAATGCCAAGACATTCAGAAGTGGAATCAAGGATACGAGGCAGGAGAGAAGGTGAAAGGCTACTAGTTTTCACCCAAAGGAGACTGTTGCCCTAGCCATACAAACCAGGACACACAGGGTTGCAAGGTAGATTGCCCACCAGGAGTCTAATTCTATCTGACCACTAAATGCTGAAGAATGAATTAGCACAATAATTTTGCAGCCAAAACCTTAAGGGCATCATGATATCCATATTCAGAGCAATGGCAGTGTAATAATGATGTAAATCAATCCCCTCAAACAGAAGCACCCTGGACACCTATTCTTGATCCCATTTTAGTTAAGGGTTGGACTTAAACTCTGAAGCATGAGCGGATTTTCACCTCGATTTTTATACTCACATTTTGCACATGCTGTAGCAACCATGAATGTATGTGATACTCATATGTAAATTCAATCTCTCTGAGCGTTTCTGGCATCAGAGACATCCTGTAGCAATGAGTTCCACAGAATCCATCGAACGTAAAGATTTACCTCTTTCTTTTTAATGGCTTGAATTCACAAACAAGGCAAATTAAGTTGCAACTCCTCATTGCAGTGAAACCCTTTGGGGACATACACAAGTCTTCCAGAGTTCAAAAGGAGAAAACACACCATCAGCCACCACAGAATCCCAGAACCAACCCCCCCCCATCCAAAATGCAAAAGACTGAGTAGCACAGGGATGCTTGGTGGAATGGCAATAGGTCTTTAGCATCTGCATTGTGAAAGAGTCAAAAGACATGTCTATCTGGCATGTCAGCTACTTCCTGTGCATGCTGCTTCTCTGCAGTGAACGAAAGACAGTTAATCCCTCAATGGAAGCGGGATCAGCTTCCTTGCATCTACCCTTCAGTAAAAGCATGAGCCCAGACACTTACTAAGCTGGTGTACTGTAACTTAATATACAGTATCCGGTTCATGTGCTCATCTCTTACTTAAATACAGCATTTCAACTTTAAAAAAAAAAACAACAAAAAACCACAAACCCCAAAAAAACCAAAACCCACAAGCAATTATTTTTCCATCTTCGAATCAGGTTTTGCAAGGACCACTACAGCTAAGGGGACAGTTGGTTTGCACAAAGAGGTTTAAAAAAATACATGAAAGTTTTACATGTGCATTCAAGAGAAGGCTGCTTCCACATTTCAGCACTGAACTATCACACACCTGGCTGCTCTGTCCTCCTGTCTCACCTTCCCCAAGCAGGCTCTCTAAGGAGGCGCTAAGCACAAAAGGAGACTTAAAAAGAAATGAAAAGTTTTCTTTGTCCTCTTAAGGAAACATTTAATGATTGCCGTTACCCCACTTTCAACCTGGAGTGCCTGTTCTTTATTCTCTGGGCAGGTGCTGAGAGATGAGGCTTTAGTGAGCAGACTGATTAAAAACAAGTATCGGATGTTTGGAGACAATGTGTAATACGACAACCAACACTCATGGCATCACGTGAGAAATATAATTAAAAAGATTGCTCTGTGACTATGCTGTTATAATTTCAAGCCTTACATTTTACAATTAAAAACCATTTGTCTTCTAAATGGCAGGGTAAATTCTGCTTTCTGCTTTGTCAGTGTGAAATCAAAAGCAATTCTCTGTAAGTTAACAGCACTACCTTGAATTTATACTAGTGGAGACTGAATTTGAATCTATATTCACTTTGTCTAAACTATCCTATAAATACTAATATATCTTCTCTCTCTGGTTTTGTTTTTTTTTTTTTTTAGCACACACAGAGAAAGTTGATTAGAAACAAGTTTCACAGGCAAGAACAATTGTTGCACGTCACAACTTTGGCTATTTCTGCAGGGTCTTAACTTTCCAGATGCTCCTGGATTTGAAATCTGGAGCTTGAGCCGTGACAAACCTGTGCAAAGTCTGCCCACTTTCCTTGAGCTGCAATTATATGATCCACGCGCAAAGGAGCTTTCAAATCACTCTCAGACCATTTGTTCTAACACCTCCACATCCCCCAACCCCACGTGTCCTGTGCATAAACTACCTACTGTATCTTGAGCTTGTCTGTACTATAATAGGATGAAGACTTGGGGAGGAGGAACGCTGTCTAAGAGAGGTTCGTAACAAGGGAAAAAGTAGCTCTAACAGAGTAGCAACATCATAGGAACAGAGAGAGGCATTGTTGCAGGCCAAGTAATCCTATGACACGCTACTGTCAGTCATAGCTTGACACCCTGCTGGGCCAGCAAGACATCAAAGCCCACCCCATACCATCTTACATGCTCTTTATTGGCTAATCAGGCTATTCTTCCTGAAATAAAGCTCCGTTAAATCCCCTGCTCACAGGGGCATTCCCATCCTGTTGCCCATCTGCTGGTGAGGGTCAGCTGAAGCAGGAGGCAGATCAGTGGCCTGTCCCTGGTGGCTTCTCAAAGCAGGACAATGCGGTCTCCAACTTTTTATTTTAAAATCCCTTCCCCTTGCATTTTTTTTTTCCCCAAGATATGTACATGTGCAGGAGATGTCACCAGCCCAGGAACAATTATGGGGATTAGTGCTTTAATTGCATGGCTAACGTTTGCTAATGGAGTTTACAGCAACAACTACGCGGAAAGAGTCACAACTGATACTGATAAAATAAAAAAGATTTTCCTCCTTTGGACTATTGCAGTGATTTTACTGGCAAGCCAGAGGTTCGTATCCTGCCGTTGTGCTAGGGAAGACAGCGAGCCCTTAACGTTGTAAACTCAAAAGGGAGGATTATTTATCCTGTGGAACCAACTCAAAGCAGCTAGGATCAGACATACTGAGCACCTTCAGCTCCATTTCAAGCAGAAAAGATGATTCAGGGCTCTGCTCCTCCAGAAGCATCAGGGAGCATCAAATTCCTTACACAGGAAAGGAGTACCCAGGAACAGTCCTGTCCACACAGCAGAGCAGGCAAGCAGAGGCACAAGTCTGTAGAATGATAATTTCTACCAACAGATCTGCCTTTTGATTTGGGCTTGTACTTCTGTAACTACAGTCGATCGTATAATTAATAAATAAAAAAATACACTGCAGTCCTCCCCTTTCCTTCAGGTACTAAGCTAATGTCTTCTTAGGGAGAATAAGTAGTCCAAGCTGCAGCTGACCATTCTGAGAGGACGGACACAATTTGTCCCATGGTAAATCTGACGGCCAGAAAACTACTGGTGGAACTGCAGGAGAAAGCCTACAAAAGACTGCCTGTCTAGTGTAGACAAGGTGACAAAAAAGGCCAGAGGAGGCCACAGAAGGCCTTTAAAGACAGTAAGACACATACTTTGCTCCTGATACAGTATTATTTGTCAAGGCCAGGAAGGAAGAGACTATCTTATGAGATAAATCAACACTCATACAGCCTTGCTCATAATGCGCAAGACAGTCAACTTCAAATTTGAGAAGTGAAAAATATTAATTTCTCTGCTATTTCCTTGATGCTTTTATCGTCCCATGCCCTACGCTAACAGCAAGTACTTATGAGCACAGCTGTACCTGTGAGAGCATTTCCCTAGACAGGGATGAGGACAAAGAGTTGCTACTGCAGTTGCTCCTGAGCCAGGGATCATAGCTCTCTGTAGGACCATGCGACTGGGAGTGGGGATGTGAATGGAAAAAATCTGGCAGCTTCTACTATGGAGGTGCTTGGCCATGACAACAGGACTGCTAGTGGAGCTCTAGCAACCAAGACCTGCACAAAAATGAGAACTACTCCAATATATGGGAAGTCTCATGCTTTGCCCTGGAACACTGCCTGTACCTTTCCTCATCCTTCAAGGTAGGTCTTAAGTGAAGTATAAATAAATAAAAGTCAGACTGTTTCTGCTCATAAGACTCATAGAAAATGGTGTTTTTCAAGTGGTCTGAAAATGGAAAAACTGCAGGAAAACCCAGGCTGGTCTCTATAGGTGCATCTCCACACTTAGCAGCTTCCTTCAAGAAAAAGCATCTTTATCAGAAGTCAAACTACAAAGCGAGCTGCTTGGTTTTGTTTTGTTTGTTGTTTTTTTGGTTTTTTTTTTAAACTGAATTCCCACTCAAATGGTTCAAGCAAGTTGGTTTAATAAATGTAATTTTTAGGCCCTCTAAAGCCATTAGAAAAAGGGGAATGAAACAACAGCTCAGAGAGCAATGCAACCTAAGCCAATGGCATGATTTAGCCTCTCGGGACCAATCATCTGTGACCTGCCCATGGCAGGGAGGTTGGACTAGATGATCTTTGAAGGCCCCTTCCAACCGAAACCATTCTATGATTCTATGATTCCTGGAGCAAGCACAACAACCTTGAGGAGCAAAGCACACCATAGCTTGTCATGTGGTGTTCCTTGGCTCAGGAGCATCAAGTTGGCCTACCTTTTTAGTCTTGGTTTGGTTTTCTTCTTTGAGCCTGCAGCTGGAAGAGCAGTCAGGTTCTGGGGGGCATCTCTCAGACCAAAGCTCTTGGCCACATGACCCAGGTGGAGAGATTTGATGTGGAAGATGTGCTTGAGGTTCCTGGGATAGGTGGTATAGGCACAAAGGAAAGACTGCATTGCTGAGGGGGGGAAAAAAAAAAAAAAAAAAAAAGTAAATTCTGTTTACTACTGCATTTTTTTATATATATATACTTAAAGATTCAGCTGTTCCAGCTGAAAGGACATTGGTCTTGTCCTTTGGGACACCTTCTGGTCAGCAGCTGGTAGAGAAGGTTGGCATGTTAAAAATCTGTGAAGGTTGTATAGTACAAGTACAATCCCAAAAGGAGAAGGTAGGTGGTGGAGAAGCTTTAGGAACTGAAACAAAGCTACATTAAGTTGCATTAGGTTTGCCTCTTGCAAGGATGCCCTTTCTACCAGAAAGGGTGATGTTTGTAGCACATCTCACAAGAAGAGTCATTGACATCAAATGGTAGCAGATAAGGGGAGAGAGGGAACAGAGATACAGGGATGAACAGAGGGAAAGAGAAGCATGGAGATGGCATAGGAAGACTCCTCCGGTATTACAGTCCCAGTAGTCCATGCATTTTTCACCAGTTACTAGCTAGTCCCTTATAAATATCTGAGAGCCAGATGGATTTCCTGACTCATCATCACGCTGAGAACAGAGCTCACCTTCTCAAAAGGGAAAAATAATAGAATTGTGTGCAAATTTCCCTTCACATCCTTATATTCCTGTAATGCCCTTCCCTCAGGGCTCATTGCTCTAAAGACGATCATCCACTAATATGAACACTACCACTGCTCTTCCATGTACCTGTAACATTAACTACACCCAGGTTGTCCTCTCTGCTATGGGGAATACAGGGACTTTTAGAAAGAAAACTCTACAGCTCAGAAAATGCCTCCCTTCAATCCCCTGCTGCTCCTCTGCTTGCTAAACCTCCTGTGTCCCCCCAGCTCTCACTCCAACAACCACCTACATCTTTCCCTCCCTCTCAACCCCTGACAGCAGCAAGCTCTAAACTCTAACCTCTCCTGCCCTTGCCTGTTGAGCCACTGGACCAGCAAGTTTGCCCACAGCTTATGTCTAATCTCTTGGCAGCAGCCAGAGATTGGAGTTTATGAACAGTAATAAAAATGTCATTTTAGCAGATCAGCTCCTGGAAGGACCCAGGGAATCCATCAAAGCTCTGTTTACTGAGTAAAGCGAACTCCTTTTCCCAATCGATGAGAAGAAAAGATTGAGTTTTTTGCACCTTCTTCCCAATTTCACAACGCTACTCTTTTAGAGGCATCTGAGCATCAAGAGACCTGTGTTTTCCCCAAAAGATAATGCTAAATTCCAAATACCGCATCTGGGTGTCTCATTTGAAGGCCATCCTTCTGAGGGCTTACAAACCATCTCAAATACTCTCAAAAACCCTATTCTGCTGCTTTTTTTCATAAAGTTATTGGTCAAATTCACCTGCTATGAGAAGGTGTAATTCTTCAAAGGGAAGAATATGAACTTGCTCCCGCTCCAAATTTGGTCCTGTTGGAGCCAATATAGCTGTCTTTCTCGCAGCATTTGAAACGGTTGATACTAAAGATCCTGTTATTATGAAGGTTGAGCTCACCTCCCACAGTTCTCCAGATAGGAGAGGCTGCTGGTACTAACTCCCCAGATCAGAGTTAGAGAATCAAAGTGTCAAAGACACCCCTCTTCCCAAAGTCCTGACAGACAACTGTCAGATTCAGTCCCAAGCTGAGCATGCAAAACCAGGGAGAGCTGCAAGACACTAACCCAAAGCTGAACTAACAGCCCTGCCGTACCAGCAGGTCGAAACCACAGCTCATGCAACTGTCTTACCTCTCAGGAGCTCAGAGCTGCTAACGTTCATTACAGCACCCATGAGATTTAAATGAAGACCTTTGTGAGTGTGATTCTTTTTTAAATCTTTACTATCAGGTCTTTAAACCTCTCAGTGTTGCCAGAGTCATGTTTTCCAGATTTTATGTGCAATTACAGTGGCCAGATATTAAAAGCTTTTTTTTTTTTTTTAAAGTTGAATTTTTTTTATAATTTTGTGATCAAAGAGAGCGAGCTTTATGAAAACAACTAAAAAAGACTGGTAACAGTGCTGGTCAGGCCATAATTCACATAAAGGGTACCTCATCTTAACACCACAGAAGCAAACTGCCTGAGCTGTTACAGTTTTTGCAAGACCAACAAGAGTCTAAGGCAACGTATACTGGCCTGGGATGGGATTCAGACTTGCACTCATGTAAGAGAGTGGATTTAGATTGGTCCTTTGCACCTGTGCATCCCCACTTTTCTATAGGAAATGCTAGTGTGGAAAGTCAAAGGAAAAAAAAGAGCGCTACATATGATGGAGATTAGGTAAGTTGGTTTGTGCGGTTTGGTTTTGTTTTTTTTTTTAAACAGGGGACAAGAGGGTAATGAGATATGAAAGTGAGACAGGTGACATAACCTGTTCACCATGCTCTCAGCTGGCAGCCAGTTCCCAGTGCTGGCCCCAGAGCACAGCCTCAGCTGCATGGCTGGATAAACCGGTGGAGGCATTTTGCCAACGTACAGAGCATGTGGGAACAGGAAGGAAGAATGCACCAAAACTGCCATCATTCAAGCATTGTGCCACAGCAGTGGGCTCCTGTAACTCTGCTGACCCTCTCGACACACGAGTGCTGAGGACAGAAAGAATGAGGCAAAATGCTCAACTATTGGCTATAAAATGGGGAGACACAGGAGAAAAGCAGGGTTTGCTTCCTTACCCTTTCTGTAACCCCAGTGGCATGAAGGATCAGAGTCTCCTGAGCTCCATCTGTCCCCACAGCTCCAAAACAGAGTACTTATCACCATGCAACCCTTCAGATGAGAGTCCTCCATTTCCCAAAAGGGGCTCCACATTTCATGAGATTCATCCTTCAGGTAGCCGGGCCCAGCCATACCCCTCCTCCCACCCATCTCACTGCTGATCAGTCAATCAAGTTTGAAGGGCAGCACCTTCACTGAACCATTTGATTTGAGTTTGGAAAACACGGGACCGAGAGGCAGAAGGGGTGGGCAGGGAGCCACTCGCCTTTTGAAAGCAGGCTGCAGTGAAAACACTGCTTATTAACATTGACTAGGTCAGAAAATGGGGAAAAAGAGAAAAAGAGAGAGAAACAAATGCATCTCTGGCACAGTTTCCAATTGATTGTCTGCCATGAAAGCAAAAGCCAGCTGCCATGTTAATTATTCATGATGCCTGGCGCAGAGGGGAGGAAGAAGGGGCTTATGGAAGCCACTCAGCAGTGGAAAATTTGCATATGTAGATAGCAGAGTAGGAAAAAGAGGTGGAGTGTTCCTGTACAAGATAAATGGGATGCACAACATTTCAGCATTTCCTGATATATTTTCTGTACTTCTTGTCTGTGGCTAAAAGTTATTAGTGCTGAGGTCAGCAACAAGTGTGCGTGGGGTGGGACGGGTTAGGGTATGTGTGCGCACACAGTGACACATGCTGTATAGAGAGAATTTCTAAGTGTGGCTGGAGCCATTCAGTTATTCTCCCTGTCACAGTCATTTCAGGTTAGAAGTTCACATGGGGTATAAGGAATTCCAGGGGAGCTACAAGAAGCTAATTCATGCAGAATCAAGGATTTGTTGATATTAGTTACATGCTTTGAGATTGTGGACTTAAAAGTGCAGCTATAAAAGTAATTACATCAGTCAAGTAGCACAACACACCTGGAAATGGGTGCAAGCAAGGCACTTGTATAGCAAGCTTCTAACACTTTCGCTGTAGGAGAAAGGTATTTTGAAACCCCGAGAAAAAAAAAAAAATCAGCACTGCAACTGTCGGGAAGGTGGTGAGAATCAGTACAGTGACGTGCAGTGGCAGGGGGTAGAGCAGAGTGAAACAGCAGGATTTCAAATACCTCACCCATCAATATGGCCATGCATCATTAAAAGCATGTAGAATAATGTTGGATAAGCAGGTTATTATAGTAGGAGCTCTAGTTGTTCTATGTCATCACCTAACAAGTTCGTACAACATTCAGAAAAGAACAGCACCTTTGACCTCTTGAACAATCACTTCTCATGATTCCAAACAGTTTCAATGCTGAACTTAACTTCTATCTTGAGAACAGCCTTCCCTTATCCAGTTTCTGTGATGACACTATACAGCTCAAAGGCCAATTTCCCTATTTGGTTTTGGACCCCTTAGAATGTGACTTATGTAAGTTTAGCACATATGGTACACTTATATATACCTGCTGTATGCATGTGCATACAACAGTAAACAGAAATGATGTAGACCATTAAAATTCATCTAATCAGGATCCCTTCATCCAAACCTAACTGGAAACGCTGCAGAACTGAAATCAACAGGAATTCCACGCAAGCTTAGACAGCAGGATTTGACTCAGATCAAAGTGACAAATGAAGTGAAAAAGAAAACAATCAGGAAGGGAGACATGTGGGAAGAGGAGACTCAAAAAAAGGGGAAAGGCTCTAGTCCTATATATTGTGAACAAGAGTGGTTTAGTCTCTTGCATTTTGTGGACTTGTCTCAATATTTAATAACCAAATTCCAAGTAATTGTCAAGGACCTTTGGGGCCTGACTTCCCACATTCCCTTTACAACAGCTATTCAGTTTCCAGGTGCACCCAGATCAGCCTTACTGGGCAACAGAACAGTACGTAGAAGAGGGGTGCACCTACATTACACCACCTTTTTGGCTCCTTTCAGGAGACTGCTTAGTGTTTCTTTTCCTACCACATCCCTGGCAAGTTTTTAATCTTTTCCCCAAATCTACCTTCCTCTGGATTTTCCAAACTGAGAAGCAGAAGAAGAGTTTCTTGTACTGCTCAGTGACAAATGCAGTGCATTCTGCTTGGCAAAAATGGGAGATCAAATCCCAGATTTGCACCTCACTACTATTATTGTTAAATCCACCCCAGTTTTTCCTCTTCCTGCTTTTTTGAGTAGTTGCCCTCTCTTTCATTTTTCTCCCATCCCACACAACAACCTCCAGACTAAGATCCTTGCCTGTTAAGAGTTGCTCCCAAGGCATCCTGTCTTACAGGCTTCAAATTCATCCCTGGTGTAAACTGAAAGCATCTAATGGGTACTGCACCAGGACGTGGTTAAGCAGGTCACCCACGACCTTCCTGGCATAAGACGCGTAATCTATTCGCTCATGCGATTGGGTCAGAGCCCTTGGATGTGAATCCTATCGAAAGCCAAGATTAAACCTCATTTGCACGTAATATGGGAATGCAAGAAATTAACATTTAATATCATCACAAAGCCTTCTGGGCCCATCTCAACCCCCTACAGAGCCCAACGGCCCCAAAATGTTTCTTCCAGGCCTTTTCCCTGAAGCTCTCCCCCAGAAGAAAACCTTGGCAGCTTATATGAACCCTTCTGGAATAAACTGAAAAGAAATGCACTGACCTTTCTTTGCCCACCGGACAGTCCCCTCGCTGGAGTGAACGTAATTTTCAAATTTTGTCTGCAAGACTGTGGCCCGCTCCCGGACTTCCTGAGGGTCCGTGCCACAGGATTTCTATAAGGGCGGTGGGAGGATTAGAGGAAAGAGAGAATTTGAGTCAGGAATAATGAAGCAGTTTACAATAGATTTAATAACAGTAAAATCACACAGTAACCACCCAGGGGCCAACAAAGGTAATCCTCTCAATATTACTAGAGAAAAAAAATATAGATAAAGATGTTAAAGTCAAAGCAGCAAGTGAGCGCTGTGTGGTGAGGAGAGCAAATCAGTTTTAATTCTGTGTTTTCTAACATCTATCACATATCTTTTCCCTCGCCTTTTTTTTTTTCTTTTCTTTCCCTCCTCTCCTGGCGCCCCCGATTCAACAGGCCAGATACCACTGCTTGTCTCCATTGGAGTTATTTGGAATAACTCCCCCCAGACTCTGTGCTAACAGTTTTAGACTGGTGTTGCAAGTTCCCCTGTACAGTTCCCCAAAACACCTGGCCTGTTCTTGGCAGTCATGGGGCAGGAGATCTACATTCACCCCCAAGCTCCAGAGAACGGACCAAATTCAGTACCTGTGAACAAAGCCAACTAAATGAACTTCTCACTATTGATGCCTACATGAAGTTTTCTCACTGTCAGCAAGTTATACTTAACTGGAACTGCCATCACATGGTTCCTCTAGAATAAGACAAGTCCCTTGCACCAAAGGCATGACAGAAGAAACTTCCTCAGACCAAAAGGGCAATTTTGCATGTGCTCAAGCCTTCCCAGAATCAGACTGTAGGATGCAGTTCAGGAAATGGAAAACAAACATTCCTGGGAGCAAGCTGTTACTGGGAGGAGAAGAGAGGCTGTCTCTCTTTCTAAAGTAACCCAGGCAGGGAAAGGAAATGCGGACAAGAAAACAAGAGAATTTTTGATGGGAAGTTGACAGCAAAGTGCAAAGCCAAGCATCCATGGATGTGAACCTCTCCCAAGAAGGGACTACAGTTCTCAAAAGCTACTCAGACAGGAACCAGCATCCAAGTCCAAGTGCCAGATCCAAGGCAGTAACTTGATACTGGTCAAGCCCCTCATCTGACCAGGGCTGACTGAAAACAAACATCCAGCTCCCACGATTCTGTACTAGGCCTGTGCCAAGGCAACAATCCTGTTGTTCCTCCCCGGTAGATTTGCATGCTAATGCAATCCCTCCCTCGCAGCTGCGAGCACCACCTCTGCACTGCTGCCAGTCCAGGGGAACCATACCACACTGACACTGCGAACCTCAGTGATCATGGAAGGCAGGCAATGCTGCTGGCACCCTACACAAAATGTTTTGCTGACCCAGATCTGCCACTCTATAACCTAACAGCAAATCTGCCCAGAGACAGACCTCGGATGTAGTCTGAATTCCCTGCACAGTGCCCTCTTTTGAACTCAGGATCCCACAGCTTCCAGCCACTGGGTTATTCTTCAACAAAGCAAACACACACGGGGACCAGAGCTCCTGCTCACTCACTACCTGGACTAACTGTCCATCTGCATTTCCAAAGGCAACAGTGGGTATTTTACAGCTACATGAAGAGTCTCCCAGATTTCTGGTCTCTGCTGTCTGCCTCCCAATCCACTCAAGAAAGACTCAAAACATAGCTCGTTTCACCGACGCCTTTTAGTTTGACTTAGCGTGTGCCTATTAATCAGTTGAGACAGTCTGCAGTCGAGGGGCCTCTGTAAAGGTTTAATAAACTACAAGTGGTGCTGCCTCCCCAAAGTGGACACTCATTGCTGTGACTAACAAGTTTCCATTGACGTGAAACATAAAACTTTCTTGCCCCGCCTGCTCCTCCTAGCCCCCATCACTTTTCTTTTGTTAAGCCTCCTGGCAGCACAAAGTGTCACCTTCCCAGCGTTTTTTAATATGAATGTGAAATTAGTGAGGCTTGCCCTTTCCCCTGGCGGACAGAATCCTCTGTTATTAAAAAGTAAAGCACTTTAATAATGAAAACTTTTTCTCTTTTTCCTGTGTTTTAACTGTTTAAAATTAATGAGAAGGGCATAACGGTTGTCAAAGCGATATTGAAAGCCGGGTAGCCAGGACCGAATAAGCACGAAAATCCCTCCAGAGTGTTAAATAAACAGTGCTTCAGCCCCCTCTGAATCCCTCTGTTGGTTATTGTATACATTCTGTAACAGCACTCAGAATAGATCTGAGCACCGGGGAGGCAGAAAGGTTTCAGAATTCCAATAAAGGCCTCAAATTAAAGACAGCCTGGTGCGAATTCCAGGAGAAAATTAAAGAGACCTCAAGCTTAAGTGACAGGTGACTTGCTTCTGTGTCACAACTGTCAGGGGATTTAGTGATAATATGGCAATATATTACAAAGGACTTTTCTTATTCCCCCCTTTAGGTTTCAAAATGAGGCATCTCTTCTTCCTGGTGCTGGGGGGGGGGGGGGGGAAGGGAAGAGAAAAAAAATGAGGGATAAAAAACCTAGGTGCATAATTTCCAAAGTGTGAGGTCAGTCCAAGAGAAATAAATGTAAAAAAGCAAATGGCAGGAAACATAATGTACTCTGAAAACAGCTTCTCCCCTCCTCCCATCTCCACCTTGTCTTTTATCCCCTTCAGCCCCTTGAGACAGATCTCATTTTAAAATTGCCCCCTAATGGGCATGAAAAAAAAATCTGTGTTTGATTCCTGCCTTCCAGGGAGGTTAATCTAAAAAAAAAAAAAAAAAATATATATATATATACACACACACACACAATAATAATAAAAAAGTAAATCTAAATTTAAAACTGACTCAGAGCCAAACTGTGAAAATAGAATGTGCACACTATGTGAGTGTCTGGACAGATCAAATAAAATAGTGCTACTGGAAGTGCACTGGAAGCCATCCTGTATGCTTTACTCACACAAGCAAGCTTTAATCCTGCTCGTATCCCGGTTCGGGTGAACAGGACAATTAATTTGAGACCTTACACATTCTTCCAAGACCCAAAAGATGAAAGCCTACCCCAGAGGTTTGCTTGATCTACTCTCCATCTAGATGAATTTGTTACATCTGTTAAGAAGCATTATTACCCTTATGGAGAATAGTGGGATAGGAGAACTTTTTCTACCTTGTGTTTGCTTAAAGCCTATTCTTGCAGATCGCTAACAACTAGCATAATGACTGTGATCAATAACAATATCTATAAGCTAAAAGAAGAAATGGGCCTGGATGCAATGTTATTTAACTGGTTCGAGACATCAGGGTACTCCCACAAACAACAACTACACCAGGAAAAGACATACTTATTTCTTTCAGAAGAAGGAAACTTACGATTATAAAGACTGCAGCTTTTAGGTTTGAGAGGTTGGGAATAAGTACTGAAAGCTTCTGATTTCATTAAGAGAATATGTTAATGGGAGAAGGAATTGAAACACCATAAAACTAGACAGAGGTAGAAAAGTTCTTTCCTAAAACAGTAAAAAAAAAAAAAAAAAAAAAAAGGGGTCGGGGGAAAAAAGCGCCAAAAAGCCAGGCTGTAACATCTCCTGCTTCCATTAGACTTCAAAACAAAATGAAGGATTTTGTTTTAATAACAACTTTTTACTAACCTCCACACACCTCCTCTAGAACTCACCAAGTCCCCCTGCCCCCCTCCATAAAAGTTGAAAGACCAAATTTATTCTCTTTGTAGGCAGGTGAACATTCACACACCCAGACATAGCCACATATATATTTTATATACCTAAATATAAAATATACATTTTACAGGCACTTCAGCTTGCTCCCTGGCTGCACACAGAAGCCCAAAAAATACATGTTCCAACGTGGTACTTATAATGGACTTCAGTTGAGGCAATGAGAACCGAAGAGCATTATAATGAGGTTCCTGTGTGCACGACCAATAATATATACATGACTCAATGCATGAAGAGCTGATGAGCAAAGCTAACACTCTCCAATGGCAACATCACAAATGGATCAGGTTCAGCTCCTCCTAACAAGACCTCAATCACTCTCTGTCCTATACAATGTCCCATTGCATTCCCAGCTTATTGTACTGTCTTTATGGCAAACTTACAGAATTTAAGAGAGATTAACCCTCCTGATAACTTGGAAACATGCCCCTGCAGCTTCTGAGAAAGCAATGCAGACCACTTACAGAGCCTCTGATGGCAATAAAATACAAAGCTAACAAACAGAATGAATCCTTGACTGCATTTAATATATTTTTCAAGTAATTCCTGAAGAAGTCTATTTGATATTGACAGAACTACGGTAATTTTCATCCCCATTAAATGATACAGATTTTTTTTTTTTCCATAAAGAGAAACTCTATTTCTCAGTCCCAATCCTTTCAGTTTCTGAGTCACACAAAAATAGGTTATTCTGTATTTATAAGTTCCTGCAGCAGATTCAGACCATCCTACAGCCAGAGTGGATATATCTCAGCTCCAGTGAAGTCAACAGCAAAATCCCATTCACTTTGATGGCTGAGGGAAGAGAGGAATTCAATCCCACCTTTGACTGCAAGCGAAAGGAACCAGCTCCTTCTGTACATGTACTCGTGTATACCACCTGGCATGGCAGGGCAAGCCCAGGCAGCACTGCTGAGCAAAAACCAGAGTAATAGCTACTTTCAAATATGGTTTGGTTTTATATGTTGTTTGAAGGAAAGGGAGAAAGACAAAAGAAGAGTATTTAGAATAATCTGTGCTTAGATGTGTAGAGTATTTTACAGTTTGAAAGCATGGTAGAAATACCAATTTGATCAGTCCTGGTAGCAAACAGACTTGTTAGCTTTTTATTGCTGTTCCAAAGGCAAGGATACAAAGACACTGAGATGTTTAGGTTAGAATTTTCCAAATGGATCAACGATTTTTGAACCTATGCAAGTACTGGGCTCTGACATTTAACAACATTCAGCAGGCATTTTCTCCTGCCACTTTTCAAAAGCCAAATGATAATTTCCTAGAAAGAACACGTTCTCTTTTTTTCCCCACTTTCCATGAAATAACATTTGTTCTCAAGCCCAGAACAGGTAATATTCTGTCTCATGTCAGCAACAAATCTGAAGTGCAATTTCTGCATAAATGTAATTGTTGAAAAACTCTCCAAAGGAACACAAAGTTACCTGCCTATAAGCACATTCAGGAAAAAAGGAAAATATTTATACACAGAAAAACTATTTAAAATAATTTCTGCATTAATAAAGTACAACTAAACTTTTACATATTTGTTGAATGAATTAAGAGGTCATATCCTAGCCATGTTACAGACATTTAAAATATAGGCATTACAGGCTGATTTCAGTGAAAAACTGCAGTAGTGGGAAAGAGCTTTAAATAGAGCTGTATCTCAGATGAGCCACAGATCTGGCTTTCTGCAAAATATAGGGCATGTAGGAAAACTGAACATCTTTCAAAAGCATGTTTACCAAGAACACCACAGTTCATAACAGTCATCTGCAGGAAACAAGAAGGCTCATACATGGTATAACAGAAAGAACGAGCAGGCAAAACAGCAACAAGAGAAAAAAAGAGCATGCTGCATCATGCTTGACACATTCTTGACTTCCATTCAAAATGAGGGTTCTTGGAGGATTTAATTTGCCAGAACGCAGAAATGCCTGAGATATCAATTGCAAATGACTGAATTCTGTGAATTAGCAACTTGAAGGCAGACCCAAAGCCTGCCGAAGTCAATGAAAAGACGCCCGCCAACCCAGTGAGCTTTGTTTTAGGCTCCAAGTAAATACAGATAATAAAAAACCCCTATGTAACACATCACCAAATTTCCTTATTTCTTCAGAGAAGTTTTGTGTCATTTGTGATCTCCAACAGTATTTTAGTGCAGAAAAGCCAAGAAAAACAGAAGCATTGCGGGGGGAAAAAAACCCAAAGCTTTTGCAGCCAGAAACCTTCACTGTCTGTTACAAAAATATTTGCTGTAGAGTTAGAAGCAACTGCTTTTTGGGGACAACAGTTTAAAGATTGGACAATTGTGATATAAGGCAGTTCTATAATTATTTGCACTTCTGGATGTCATGGATATACCAACCCTTGTATTGTAAAGATAGAAGCTAAGGGAGGAATGCTTGTGATGTTTAACCGGTAAATGAAAATTGGAGCAATTCCAAATCAGCAGAATAACTCACCTTTCTTCCTGGTCTGTGCAACCTGAAGCGATCATCTTTCATCAGGCTGGATAATACCTTCTCCATCTTTATCTCTGAAATGCTGAAGCAACAAAGACAAAAAGTTACCATTTCTCCTACTTTTCAAGTATAGCACGTAACAAGCCACAGGCTGATAACGGATAGCAAAAAGATTGAGATTTACATGTTCAACTTAAGAATGTATCCCTGAAATACATGAGGTCTTACCCCAGACACTCACTTAGCCACCCTAAAAGTGTAACTACTGTAAAATCTCAACCCCAGCTAGACTGGTGCTTTCACTGGAACAGACACAATTTTACCCATACTCTTGTGCTGTTACAAGTCACCAACACACACTCCAATTCTAACAGAGCATCAAAATAACTGAAAGTCTCCTTGGTTCTCAACCAGAGTAACTGATTAAAGAAAAAATTTAGGCCTTTAATTATATTTCTGTTGTTTTCGTATTTTTCTTTCCTTGCATTGACTGAGAAGCACCAAGACAATTGGGAACCATTTGGTTACATTTTCCACTAGAAGAAACTCAAAACAGAGCTGAAGCAGCTCCTAACATTAATACTTCTTTAGATTTGCTTTATAACTATAAACAGTAAGATCTGTAACCTCCACTTTGAACCCAGAGGGTGTCAAACATTTTATTGTACATTAGACACCATGGGCAGGGAGCAGAAGGTGCCTGCATTCAGTTGCTTGTGCAAGTGTGAGAAAGAGACTAAGACATACACATACAGGCTGGAAAGATGTGCTCCACTTACTTTGCTACTTCTCCTACATCTTGTCTCCCCCAATTTACCTTCCAGATTCTCTGGAATCAGAGACATTGCTCAACCCTCATTCAAAGGAACAACTGCTTTGATGTTTACACACATTTGCTTCCACCCATGTTAGCAACCATGCTCCCAAAACTAAAGAGCTAAAACTAAAGCTGTGTAAAGACACAGCTCCTTCCTCTCATAGTGGCTCCAGCTCAGAGGGTAACAACAGGATCCCAAGGAACTTCTCCTATCAAGCCAACTCTCCCACAGCTTCCCTCCCTCTGGTCACATCATCGCTCTTTCCCACAAGATCTTACACCATTCCAACTTCTTGCTACATAGCTTGGGTCAAAGCTCAGAGTCACACTTCCTGACGGACACACTCACCCTCCAATTCATTTATAGCTTCAAAAGCCACCTCTGACACCAAACACACGGTTTGATTTCCTTCCCCATTCTGAGAACTCACCTTCCCTCTCATTTGAAGTGTAAAGCCAAACCTGACCCATTAGGGACCCCATAGCATTTTTTTTAAATACAGGAGGCTCAGTCAGCTGTCCTAGCCAGGTTTCACACTGGGCATTTATTTTCATTCTGTCGACTCACATTCCTCCTGTATATTCAACCAGATGATTTATTCACCAGTCCTTCTTGCAAGACACTGCTGGGTACTGTTACGGCCCAGATACTGGAAGTGCTTATAAACCTGCTTCATTTTAAAGTGACTGGTCCTACTTAGAGATGCATTTACAGGAGACCAGAAATTCTTTGTCCTCTTTAACACTGTCTTGTGGGGCACACGCACACCAGGTGACAATACAGGAACAGCTGTGAAGCTCCAGGCCATTAATATTACAGCTGCATCCAAACTGGGTCCCACTTCCAAGGGAATTACTCAGATGATAAAAGCTGAAGTTTGTGGGCCCAAATTTTCAGCAACAGGCAAAGGTCATCTCTAGGAAAGAGATTCTTCTCCTTTTTATACCAGAATAAATACCATAAATACTGCATGGAAGCCAAGGAGTTCATTTGGGGTTACATCAGTCTAAGGAAGAGAGAAATCTTGGGGGTCCAACAGTTCTCAGACTCCTGAATCTCAGATGGTCAGAAAAATGTATGCGGTTTCTGAAAGGAAGCATTGCTGATATTCTTCAATTTGTAAAGTACAGAAAGAAATTACAACAACAAGGATATCCTCTTTCTTTTCACTCAAAGATCTTTAAACACCTGGCTAGGAGGAAGGGACGAATCTTTGCCACACTGTAACAGGATACTGTGATCCTTGCCTGTTCCCCAGTCCTTCCCAGTTAAAGCAACAAATACCTTTACTTTTGCAATCTGTCTTTTCAGCCTCAGCCAGCTCACTACCACAACATAAGGAAAGGAAAGGAAAAGAGATGGACCAGAGAAATAGCCATCCAGCCTGGAAGGTACAGGCCAGTGTGGCCATAAGATATCCTATATGGGAGACAAGCCCCATTGCTGTGCAGCTGGGACTCACGATGTAGCAGATTCCTCCACAGAGGATGCAGAGAAAGGCGGGGGAGTGATGGGGGAGAAAGGGAAATGGAGCATAAAAAAAAAAAACCTGAGGGTTTCTCTGTTTGGTTTTGAAAAGTATAATAGTAAATTAAAACATAAATGGCAACCACTTAAGCAAAGAGAAAAGTATACCTCCCCATCCCCCCAAAGGTTGCTTTGACACCACTATGAATGAAAACGTCAAACCTTTGACATTGATTTGTCTGAGATGTCACCCCCTCTCCGATCCTCCTCTTGCCTGGCGTGCTGCCAGCTCGCAGCCTAACAGATATGTGAACTTGGTTCACAGCGGGGAGCATCATGTGAGGGGAGCTGGGGAGGGGGGCAAGCACAACCGTACAGAAAGGAAAGAAATGACTCGTGCCTTCACGGTGATGCGTTTTCCTTTATAAATTAGTTAGGCTGCCGTTAGGAGATAAAGAAATTATCTGATAGCTGTCGAGGCAGGCGCTGCTAGATTGCAGTTGAAGGAACTAAGAGAGACATAAGGGGGGGGGGGGGGGGGGAAGGTGAACCTCACTGACTTTCTTCTGCCTCTTGCCTCCTCCCTTTGAAGGAAAATCTGCTAGTTACGCTTAGAGCCAAGACAGAACATTTTGGAGTCTAACCTTTAAGACAAAAAAAAAACGAAAAAAGAAAAAAAGAAATGTACAGAAAACATGAGTGTGCATGTGCATGCACATATGCATTTACAGTTAGGTAAAGGAACCACAACTTCAAGCCACACAAAGACCAAAAAGAAAGTTGCAGAGAGACATGCAGCTTTCTTGAGCCCCAATGGGAATTACTGATCTCAGCAGAGCCAAAGTGAGATCGTTTTGGCAAAGGCTAACACTGCTTTTCCACAGTGGAAGCCAAGGAGAGGCTTCAGGTACCAGTGAAAATTAATTGCGAGCGATTTCCAATTTCAAAGGCAGTCATCCCTAATTCCGAAGTGGATTTTCATCCAGGAACAAAGCCACGTCTGCTCTCATTACTTCCGACTCTCAACATTTCTGGACTTACTCCCATGCATGCTGGGGTGGGTGGAGGGGCTTAAGAAAAAACTCTGGGTCAGATCCTCATCTACTGTAAATCAGCATGGCACTGCTCATTTACACCAGCTGAAGGCTGCAGGGACCCATCTCATGCTTTGTCTTCTTAGAAATACATATTTTATGAAGTATTTACATTTCAATAAACCCAGCGGGAATTTCATTTAAAAAAGAAAAAACAAATTAAAAAAAATTCACAACACACACTCTTTCTCAACAAAAACCAAGAGATTTAAAAATTAAGCAAAGAATAAAAAAATGCAAACTCCGGTAACTTGCGCAGTCCAAGTCAAAAGCTACAAAGACTTGGGGTAAAGAAACAAAAATTATCAGTGCTTAAGAGGATCGGTGACAGTCCAACACATGCTGTCTTTCGCCCTTGCACTGAATTAAATTGTCAGGATTATCACCATAATGCTCTGTTTATGAAGGGTAACGGCAATTTGTGCTGATGGCACTTGCTGCCTTTAGCTTCAAGCTGCCTTCCTGCATCTTCTCTGTAATTCATCAGCTCTCTTTTCTATCCCGTTGCCCCTTCTCACACCATGCGCTACTATGTAGGAAAAGCGGAGGACACATGACTGCAAACAGGCCAAATCACCCACCCATGCCAATTAGACACTCATTTTCTTCCATATGAAGACGGGGGTCAAGGAAGGCAAATTACACTCCTTTTTTGGCAAGTCCCTTATCTGCAGGGCAGCACGTTTTATGAAGAACATAAAACAAACAAACAAGAAAAGACAATCCCCAGAGTTGTTTGGCTCTACTGATTTGAGAAGTGAAGAAAAAAAAAAAAATTATTCACATAAACCTCCCTCTGCTCGTTCAGCACAGTCTTCTACAGATTCCTGAAGAACACAGCTAGCTCAACAACAGGTCTCCTTAGCAGATATAATTACCAGTGTGAGTGACACTGCTCCTTAAACTTGTTAAAAAACAACAAAATCGGATAAAAGCATTAACATTTAAAATAAAAAAGGAGGGAAATTTCCCTCTCCTTCTCCAACACTTCCAAAATATTAGAAAAATAGAACTTTCCACTTGGAGTTAAAAATTCACAATTATGTGGGATTTCACCTTTAAATGTCAGTGCTGTTTGTTACATGAAAAAAACTCCTGTCAGCTTAGCCCTCCATGTCTTGCTGGTGTCTGCTTAATAGATAGTTACCTGGGATGATGGATGGCTCTTTGTTAGACCACTAAATGGCTCACAGCCTAGAATAAGCCTGTATTTACTGCCAACATTTGTTTGTTTCAAGGATGCAAAACCAAATTCGACTCCAAGCAGCTCCACCCGACATAAACACAAGAAATAAAAGAGAACTAATTTGTGCATGAGTTTACAGGGCTCCATCAACACTAGTACAACACTAAAGGGACTCTACTCGGCTGATGTTCTGAAATGCCGAGAGACAGAAGTGCAGGGAGCAAGGGGAGTCACATATATCCAGCTGACTGTTGAGGAGCCTTGAGACCCAATAGCACTCCTGACTAGCAACGCTGAGCACTGAGTTGTGGTTTTTCTTCACAAAAGGACCATTGCGCAAGCAGAGCTGGACTAAAATCTCATCATGTGTCAGCCATCAGGTAGCCAACTGCACATTGGGCTCGTCCTTACCCAGCCTGGCTTGCTCTCACTGTCTACTCCCAAGTCTGAGCTGGAGCCGGCATAAGAGAAGCTCTCTCAGCTAGCCTGGAAGCACACCCCACTTTTGGTCAGCACAGTCCACCCTCCTTATTGCCTTCCAGGACCATACTGGGCACTCACCACTTGCAAAAGCCTCTACTATTCCCGTCACAAGCCACTTACACAACACATCTTGGCGAATTACTTGCCAGATATGACCCACAGCTCCCTAGCTATTTCTCAGCCGGATCTCTCCTGAAGAGAAAGCACAATCTCTGACAATATGGTGCTATGCAGGCAGATGGCCAGTTAGCATTTGACAGGCTCATTTGACTTGTGATCTCCACATAGCCACGTTTTGAACCCAGGGCTAGAGAGAACAACAGAGTGCAAAGGATCTCCGACTATCGTCTCCTCTCTGCCCCTCACCACACACACTCACTCACGCACAATCTGTCAAGCTGATGATTTTCACACACTTTCCTTTTCTCCTTTTGCTAGTCTGGGGCTGGTCCTGGATCACAAGAATTAATAAATTCTTATTAAAACCTGCACGAGACACAGTCCCGCTGAAAGTGCCATGGAAGGTTAATTAGCAAGGATGAGCTGAAACTTTTGTTCGTGTTTCTGACTCACTTAATCTTGTGAGAAGCCAGCAAGCTGACATATTCTGCCTCCGAAGGCGCCAGGACAAGCAGGCTGTTCCCGTGACAGCCAATGCGAGCCGTCCTCCCGATCCGGTGGATGTATTCCGCAGGTGAAGCCGGAGCGTTATACTTCAAAAAGGGAACATGAGAAGGGAAAGGAGGAATTAACAGAACACAGCATGTTAATTATAAACGAGACACTCAGCCCGCTCATCTGAAACAAAAGGGATCTTAGCAAAACCCACATGCTGTACCTCCCTCGGAATTGGCCTGTTTATAAAGAGCCCATCGGGCTCATCCCTGTAACCATCACTCAGCCACCTCAGCCACAGCAGTTTTTTGACATGTGAATGTGACACATTGGCCAACTTTCAGATAATAGGACAGTTTCCCCATCTCAGTGTCTCTCTTTGCCTTTTACGTTTTATTTCTATACAGGCACGTCAGGAACCTGTTTGCTTCCCTTAAAATAAAAAACAAAACAAAAAAAGACCCATAAACCCCAGCCCCTAGGACTGCCCATCCAGAACAGGAAGCTGCCTGCTCTGCATTTGGGAGAAAAGCCATAAAATAAAAGACGACAGATTCAAATTCAGAGTTGGGCTAAATTGCTTTGTTTTGATTAAAGCAAATCATAGCTGGTTACTGGATAGAAGAAATCTAAGAGAGACGAGGGAGTAAGTGCTTTCAGCAGTATATGATACAGGTAGCGATTACCTGCCCGTGTACAACTATCAGGCACTACGAAAATGTTGCTTAAAGCCCCCCCAAATATAGCGGTGCCTCTCATTTACTTCACTGGAAATCAAAACTGCCCTGCCATTTGCAAGATCTGATAAAGGGTGACATATTTCCCTCCCTTTAACCTCCCCCTATTCTCCCCCCCCCCCCCCCTTCTTTCCTGGAAAAATGAACATGCACAGAGATACTGCTCAGAAATGAGCCCTCAGCAGTTTAACTGGAAAAAACCCAACAACCAAAGCCCACTCTAGTGTTTATACCTGTGCCCTCTGGCAAAGTTTCTACTGGCTAGAGGTGTGAGTAAGATGCTGTGAGCAATCTAATTGCTCCCTGCAGGTCCTTGCTCTTGGACACAGCTCTCAGGACAGCTGAGATTTCGCCTTCTGGACACACAGAAGTCTCCCAGGGCTTTAGGTAATTTGCACTGCGTTCTAACACTGGCAACTATATCTTTGGTTAAATTATATTAATATACAGACCTGGGAATTAAAGACTTCACTTCCCCAGCCTTCTCCGACTAGCTAGCTGCTACAAAATCTTTCTTTTTTAAAACCACAAAATTAAAATCAAATTTGTTACCTGAAGGGATGAGGTAGAAATGAAAAAGCTTTGTTGAGGCTCTGTGCCCTGTTCTTTTCACCCAGGTGTCACTTGATACATGAGAATCTCTGTATCACTTTTTCCTCAATTCAACTAACCTTTTTTTAATTATAAATCTTTTATAAAAATGAAATCTGCTTCATGCTCTCAGCTTCCTCTTTGAAATGACAGGCTGCTATTTTTAAGGTTCAATCCATCTCCCTTAGTTTCTATTTTTTTTTTTAAAAACACAATATTTCTGTCAACAGCAATGCAGCAGTGTTGGGGGTTTTTTGGGTGGTTTGGTTTTTTTTGTTGGTTTTTTTTTTTTCCCCAGGAAAATCTGAACTATGCAGTTCTACTGAAAGCTGAATGCTTACCGCTACCCAGCCCCAGCCCCAAACCAGCAAAGCCTCACTTGAAACATTCAGGTCATTGCACAGGCACTATGGGGCTACTCAATGTTTAACATTAGGATCCCACTTAAACTCCTCATGGAACTGCCTCCCCAGCAAGCTCAGAAAAATAGAAACACAGAACTGCAAGAGAGATGGCCAGTACTTCACAAGAGTTGGCTTCCTTTGCGGGGAAATGGAGGGTGCTTCCTCCCAGCCAGTGGAATATTATTACACAGCTGGTTAACACTGGAGTTATTGAAGAGGAAAACAGACTACGGTAGCAATGCTGTATCCTAGCAAAACCTTGAGTCCCAGTCCTGCAGTGAGAAACATGTGGGTCTCCCACACCTGTAGGCATCAGCACAAAGACCAGCAAACTGCAGAGGAAGGGTCTGGACTGGAAAGGGTTTTCATCTGAGCAAGACTGCACTTCATACATACATACATACACACACAGCAAACCTACCTGTACGATCCATGTAACTTGAGGCAGGTCTAGTCCACGTGCTGCAACATCCTTTAAAATTAATACGGAAGTTACTTTAGTAAAAATGCTTTGAAGATATCAGCAAAGTAAGAACTCTTCTGGGATGGCAATCATGCCAGGAAAAAAATTGGCTATGCAAGTAGGAATTTTATGTGCCTAGTTTTGGGAGAGATGGACTGGAGGTCGGAAATAACATTGAGAGTTTAAAAAGCAAGGAATATTTTTAACAGAATAATACAATAAAAACCCATCCACTACTATGGCCCAAAGCCTGGAGGATATAAAAACACCTATTTCAAAAGAGTGGTGTTGAATTACAGCAGTCTGCTACAGTCCTTTTACATTATATCTGAGAGAATCAACTGTCTTAATGGTAGTGATACCTTTGGTTCTTCAGTTTGTTTCACTGATGAAAATGCGCGTAGGCACCTACTTCCCCAACAGTGAGAGAGGCAGAATTAAATCTCTGGAAGGCAACACTATTTCTGAGCACACCTTTCTCCACAGCAAGCCTAAGAACTAAAACCAGGCTGCTTATGATGAAAAGGAAAATGGCCATAAAGCAAATGGTCAAGGATCCTAGGCCTTGAGTGGAATGTCCAAAGATGCACTGATCTCCACCTACAAATAATTAGTTCTTTCCTAGGTGATGGTCTGAAGTTGAGGAGCAGATGACTTGCAGGTCACCTGGCCCTACGATAAAAGGCCAACAAACAATTTAGCAGAATCTGCAGGAAGCTGGAGTACAGCTCGAGGAGAGGGGACTTCAGCTACCCCTTAAGATTTTCACCAGTCTGGTTTTGATTTGGAGAAACAAAACTCAGCCCCGAAGAAAAGAGTCTGAAGCTGCTCTCAGGAGTGTTATTTGATGTGCCAGCTGGTGAGAAAACCCATCAACTTGGAGAAGGACTTGAATGAGACCCTTTAGTTATCCATAGCCAGGATAGCTCAAAAAACATACCCTTTCAAAGAGAAAAGAGAGTTTAAATACTGTTCAAAACAAAGAGAGAGTGCAAATACTTTTCAATCTCCCTTCTTGATTTTCTGTTCATTAGTAATGTCCTCACATACTCCTTGGATTTTACATTCACCACGCGCAATAGCAGAGCAGGTGTGCAGATTTAACTCTGTTAGGAAATGTTTTGGAACACATGTATCTTTTAGCTAGTTGCAAAATAGAATATATTAAGAACGTAAGCAGGAGCTTAATGTACTAAAAATGTGTCAGCCACCCACTGAAGTGTTTTCATGCAACTCCCACACACGTTAAAAGACTAGGAAGCTGATGTTTTGGCAGCAAAGGCCTTCCCATAAGCACTAGCCAGGTTGCTTTGTGGCTCCAACTGCAGTAAAAGAGGAGACACTTTCCACAGCGCCCACTCTGAAATAATACACACTTTCGCTCCAACACACTCATTAAGAAACGACTTGTTCCCAGAGTCAGAATGAACAGATGTACAAAAAGCCATTTAAAGGAGGTTGGAGAAAATAAATCAAGAGAAGTCAGGGAACACATACAGCAGTTACCAGGATAACAAGATTATAACCTCTACAGCATGATCAGACAGGAGTGCTGACATCTGATTCCTATCTGGCTGGCTCTTATATACTTCCACACTGACGAGTCTTTGGTCTTTTCCTATACTGCGCTCTAGACCCAGTAGTCTAGGAAAGGCTGTGTTTGATGACAGGGCTGTGACCTCGGGACAGGGTCAGTTTACCGAAAATAAACAGATAGCCAAGCTGTCCCTGTGGTCAGGAGCAGGCACCTCCAACATGGGGAGGAGAAGTAGATGGCAGGAGCAGAAGCCATCCCTCTTGTCCACCAGGATTCTTTCACTCCTCTTCTAAGGTACCTTCTCTCAACACCTCTAGCTGGGAAACTACTGCTGCAGACAGTATTGTTCTCATGTGCATTTGCCAAAGCAAGCAGGAAAGTTGAAAAGGTTAACCGAAAGCCTAATAAATAGCCAGGGACAACATTTTAGGAGGAGGCTCTCTCCCATCATCAGCCTTGTATTCACTATTGCTTTCACAATGCCACCAACTCCACTCAGCTGTTACTGACACATATCAGCAGCTATTCTCCCGGGGTTTAACTTGGCTTTCTTTCAGAAGTGTCTTGGGAGTTACTGGTAATTGGAGTGTTTTGCAAACTCTCAAAGATTCCTCAGTATCAGTCCACCTGCGTCTCCTGTAGCTCCTTTTCCTCAAAGACCCCAGTAGACAGCAGCAAGGTAGAATTAGGATAAAAAGTTTGAGTTGATTTGCTTTCCTCTGCTGGCAGAGCCCATAAGCTTCCTGCTTCTCGGATCTTTAGAAAAAACACTTGTGGGTCAACTTACCAGGATAGAGAATACAGCTCAAGCAACAATTATCCAGTTTTACTAGCACTACATTATTCCACACACAGAAGCACTAACCTGCTGCCAGTGCTCTTTCAAGAAGCCCAATAGATTTCCAATGTACTACTCTCCCTTCTTTTCCACTGCCCCAGACAGCATTCCCCTTTCCACACATGACCTCACACCACCATTCCTTAATAACAGGGAAATCAAGAATATGACACCTCAGCAGGTCACCGCTGATTCCTTTCAATGGGCAATGGAAGGGAGAAGTTAAGTGATCATCTCACAGGAGCAAGAAGAAATAATCTACACCAGGGCAATTTTAAAGAAAACCCAGATGCCAAGCAAACATGATAAAAACACAATAATCTGAAACCTTAACCATGTTCCTGCCCTGATCCCAACTGCAAGCCACAGAATGACATGGCATCAAGGTACAATCCACCTGAGGACCCCCAGAAATGCTGAAATTTCTGCTTCTAACAATTCGCATTACCAGCCTGTGCTCGTGGTGGTGGGGTACGCAGGGGTGGTTGCAAGGAACGGAGGGCAAAATGGCCCCACTGAAAGTGAGGCATATCACTGCAGAAGATCGGAACCAACACAGCCACAAAAGTTTTGCAAGGGCCTTGGTTTGCTCAGTCCCTCTCACACAATCTAATTAGGGCAAAGGAAATTGCTAAAGTTGCTTTTGAAAGACACTCAATGGTGAGGTCTTGAAGGCCCTGAGCTTGACAATTGGCTGCCTACATGAGGCCTAGAAGTACAGATGGAAGGCAGCTTGCTCAGGTGCCAGGCTGTCAGTTGGATTAAAATGACTCATTTATTTACCAAAGAACCTCACAAAGTGCTTTAGCTAACAGGCAGAGAGGGCCTAACGGCTCTCCAAGCTGGGGAAGAAGCTCTCGCGCCTTCCCGGCCTGCCAAAAGTCATTACTGCCGAGTGTGGAAAGCCATCAGCAGGGTAGAGACCCCCGTCGGCAGGGTGACAGATTGGGCTGCGTAATCAGAGGAGGAAGGAGAGAGCACAGAAGCTGTCAGAGGCGAAAGCTCTTGGCTGGGGCCGCCAGAAAACTGGCAAGATGAGTTAGCGTGACTGAGTAAACAGCAAACAATCTCCAAATGATCTTTCCTCTCTCCCTGGAAGAGATGAACTTGTTTAAAAGGCACATCCCAAAGGAAGCCGCAAAGAACTTCAGTGAAGGAGAGAGAAATAAATCTGGATGAGACCCTCTGAGATACACGGCCCTTCTTTATTTTCTTGTCTGCCAGCTTATATTGTCTGGCAAAAATATTTTACGGAATATATTAATATACATATGACATAGAGCAAATTAATAAAAGGAACAGCAGGTCCCATTGCTTACTAGAGCGGAAAGATGGGTGGAGAACATGGCATAAGGGACAAGGGAAGGACGGGAACATTACTTGTGTTGCTCTTTTGTGAGCCAGGTTTCAAAATTTTGTGGGCACAAAATGTGATTTCGCAGTGAAAAGAACAGAACCATCTTTCTGCAAAACATTTTTGCTAATACGAAGAAGAGTGTCGAAAAAGCAATGCCCTCAGAGACAGGAGGTGGTCACAGTGCCTGGCTGCCCTTTGGACATCTGCGTTGGGGAGGCACCTGTAATGTGGGACTAGTGCAAAGTGTATCTCTATATTAAGGTGTCCATATGGTCCCCATTACTGTGGTAACAGGCCACCTCCTGGTTTCAATGCATTTGTCCTCCCAACATCTCTGTAAGATAGAACAGTGCTACTATCCCCATTTTACAGATGGGGAGCTGAAGCACAGGGAGATTTTGGACTCAGACACACAACTTACTGTGCTTAACGTGCTAACCATGTGCCAGCTGAGCCATAGTAACTGTAACTGTCAGGATTTGCATCCCTGCCTTGCAGTAAATGCAAAGTAGCTTAGATTGAAACGAACAAGGGTTACAGTAAATGCATTACCTTACACTACCCTCTTCATGGCAATCTAGATTAATTCACATTACTTCCCATTTATGACAGGTCAAGAGCAAACACACAACTATCGCTGCTCAGCTGACATGTGGTTACTTGCCTTGTCATCACAATTCCGCATCCACTTGTATGGAGTCTGTGGCATGGCAGAAAATTAAACTACATCTCCAGTGTCTCAAGAGGGTGATCCCATCCACTGGGATTTCTTTATCCAACTTCTTCTTCTTCCTACCTTGTCAATAGCTGTACGTTTCCTGGCAGATTTTTCCTGCCACAGGCTGCATCTCCCCTTCGAACAGTCTCACCCAGGAACTGATATCCCAGTGACTGCAATGATTCTGTTTTCTCTTTGACTAAAATTGAGCATTCACTGTCTTTCCAAACTCATTAAACTGAAATTTCAGTAACAAGACATGTCCCTGAAATTTCTTAGTTATAGACAGCATTTGCATGAAGGGTAACAAAGTTTAGCTATTTATTATTTAGAATTTACCAAATACTTTTTATCTTCAAAACACTTAACCTACAGCACTGAATGATTTAAGGTTTGCTATCCTCCTCAGCTGAGACACTGAAGTATTACCTCCATATATAGGGAAACCAAGTTATAGTTACACTTATGCATTGCAAAGATGCATTTTGACCTTGATCAAACCATTGAAAGGTTGTACACACAAGCAGGACCAAGACTAGCATGTGACAAGTACAATTTTACAGGTGATGCAATATATAATTTGGCAACCCTAAATCAAACACTCCTATAAATATGGCAGTCCTAGTTTGAACTGCAGGCATGAAAATAAGATAAACTTCAGCCCCCACTCTCTGAAAAAAATTGCAATTAGTTTCCTTTAAGAATAACGTGCTGCAAGAACAGGAGTCATTTCAGAGCTGGAGAGGGTTTCTCAGCTCTAATTACTCCCGATCGCTGTAATTTACAAGTTTGCAGTGGGTAGAAATCGCCAAGATTCACACATTTTCAGATCAACAGCTGCCACTATTAGAGAGCAAATCGTGCAGCCTTCTGCACCACTGCAGCAGGCTAGCTGTGGCACCGACAGGTCAGAAACGAGAAGCGGAAGGTGCCACCACAACACAAGGGTGCCAGCAAACTTCAGTAGAGGACAAGAATTTCTCCCTCAGCACCCTTGAAGGAAGCTTGAAGGGCAAAGCATGGAGAGCAGCAGAGCATGTGCATTTCTAATGACACCATTCTCTGGTTGGGCTTCCCTTCCATCCCTGCAGGTTTTTGTTTTTAACCTTGGGGTAGTCATTAAGATAGGAAATATCACATTACATCCAATTTACCTGGCAGTTATGGGGCATACTACAAATCAGGATTGCGTTCTACTGACTGCATGTAGAGGGCAAGGCTCCAGCTTCAAATGAACAGATTTTTCCAGACATAAGACCACGCAAAATACTTAGAGGCCTCTTGTATAAGACATGCTTTTTCTGTATATGGTACCTTGCAGCAAAAGAACATATAACAGTTTGCAAAGAGGGTACCAGTCCTTATTTAATATGTAGATGCAGAAAAAGGAGACGACTTTCCTCAAGGTCAGGCAGCGAGCTGGAATTAGAGCTCAGTGCCAAATCCTCTGTTCTAGCATTAGGTATCAGACAGGCCCATTAGCGTGGAGCTGCAAAGGGACTCTAAGTTACTTACAGTGCAAAGCAACATGCCGGTCTTGGATTTTAGGAACTCCTGGAAGACCTCTGTTCTTTCCTAGAGGATTGAAACAGAAAAATTAAAAGAGTGCTTATGCACGTTACAATCAAACATAAAGCAAATCAGCTAACGGAACAATTTAACAACTATGCCTCATTCACTATATCATGTACAGCTTCAAAAGCAAAAGAATTGAGTTCACGAGTTCCAGCCAGACACTTCCTGCAAATGGAAAAAAATCTATGGCTTACAGGTGTGGTCCCAGGTAGGAAGGCACGGAGTCTGGGGCAAGCCTGAATGCATTTGGTCAAATCAAAGCAGCCAACACCTCCACGGTTTGCACAGAAATATGGCCTGTATATATCAAAAAACAGTAACTGTTTTACATGGAGAGGGGATCCACAAAAGATTCAGCAGCAGCAACAGAAGCACTGGCATACTTTATGGGCAACCCAGGCTTTTGTGAATGCAAGAAAAAGCTGGGCATCTTAACTGCTGTCTGTCCAGTCGCACGATGAGCAGGATAAGCCGATTTTGTTGACACAGCGATATAGTCACAAGAGATCAGCCTCATTGTGCCCAATGGGGCATGCAGACAGTCACTGGACTGACTGTGTAATTATTAAGTATCAGGGATGCTCAGCTGCACAGTTGCTCATGTGAACTGTTGTGGGGTAACTCTTCAAAGTAACAGGGCAACAGAGATGAGACCTTGGCCAGAAACCCCTGCCCAAGGGCGCAAGGAGGCCGGACTCCTGGGCCCTGCAGGCAGCTGCCACAGAGCTCCCAGGGCACCCTCCCATGGCCTTCCCACAAGAAAAGCCCTCGTATTGGTGAGGGCCACCAACGGGACTACAGACACTGGGATGGAGGTCGTTCCTTCCCATGAGTGTCAGAGGCAGGTGCTCCCCAGCCTTGTCCTCATCACTGGTCTGCACCAGCAGGATTCCTGCAGCCCCCACTTTTAACAGGAGCTCAGGCTCCCGGGCAGGGCTGTCCACAGCCCCCAGATCCCAAATTACCCCACCAGCAGTTTTTGAGCCATTGAACCCCAGAATTGCAGGAACCTGCCAGTACGACTCCTCCCTTACCTTCAAAAGCCTCCTGCTTTGTCAGTCCCAAAACCTTCCTAAGCACACTCCAGTTAGTTTAACTAACTACTCCGGGGTGTGATTTTTTTCTTGATAAAAGCAACAGAAACTGATTCTCCAGCCCACATTACTTCACAATATTTGCTATCACACAAGACAATCTCTGAGCACTAGTAACCAAAGGCCTCAGCAGCATTTGGTCTCTGCTTGCCAGTACCACCTATCCACCTACATTCCCCCTCCTTAGCTGTGGGAAACAACCACACACCCACGCTCCCTTGTTCTGATTCCATTTACTCTTCTCCTTTTCAGAGCTCAGGCTCTCTCTGGCCTGAGAAACACCATACCTGCTTCCTTCCTGTCCCTTTTGCTTCCTCCTTCCAAAATATCCTTGTTTCCATGTTTCAAGCCTTCCTCCTCAGAGTTCTAGCTAGGAGTTAAGTGAATGTCCTGTTATGTTGACGATATAGAAGAAACCTTACATACTTGACTCCCAGCTAGAGGTACTGTTCTGGGCAAGAAGGGAAACTTGGGCCTTGCCGACACACTGAACCCTCTGCTGACAAAAATTAAAGAAGAGAGCACGCTGTATCTTGTTGACAATGACAGCAGCCGTGCTCAGCAGTACCATATGGGATCCACAATTTAGCTCCATTAATGCTCTTAATTTGAAGACATCAAGCACTAATTACACACTGGGTACTAAAAAGGCAAAACCCTTCCCCTGGTGCCAGCTACTTAGTGGTGTTCTGTTGGCTTAACAGCTGGTCAGGGTAGAGTTGGGCCAGACCAGGCCTGCTCACTCGCTCAGGCAGGCAGGTTGAAGAAAGGCCAGACTGCAGGGACAGCAAAGCACATGTTTCTGGTCTCCACAGGATGGGAATGAGTGAGAAAAACAATGGCTCTTCACCTCTTGCTTCATCAGAAGAGCTCTATTCATTTACCATCTCTGCTGTGCAGCTCAGAGTAGAGCGGTAACCCTCTCCATCACAGACCAAGGGCAGGATCAGGGGCTGAAATTTCAAGGGAGGTCCCTCAGCTATTGAGAGAAATGCTGCAGTGACAGTTCATTTGACACTCTTCTCCTGGCCTCTCAGCCCTGTGTAGCAAGCTCCAATCTCATCACCCAGGCCTATCCAGCTAACACCTACACCTATTTTGGGGTAATCACCATTACATTGCTATTATTCCATCCCACGGAAAAGAGCAGTCTGTCAAGACATGGTTCTTCAAAACCAAAGCCAAATTGCTCCATCCTTATCTAATGGGGGCAACTTACTGGGTAGTAATGTTTTGGGGCTTGGATGAGGTTTTCCTTTGGCATTAAAAGCCTGTCTTGACCGCTTGAGAGAGAACCATGGATACATAAATGGTTTAAGTGCACCCACTGGGAATACAGAAAGGCTGTCTCAGCCTGCTGAAATAACACCTCTTGCCTCTTCAGCTGTGTTTTTCAGATATAGCTACCAAGGTACTTTCCAGAAGTGGGACAACATTCTTATTCTCATTAGCAGATGGAAGAGTGAGGCCCCTAGAGGTGAAATGACTCTCTGTCCTCTCTTCTGCCCTCCTCCCCAAAATAACCACATAATAAATCATAGGGAGTAAGGAATAAAACTGTGTATCCTGACATTTTAAGAATGCTTACTTCCTGTTCCATGTTGCCATGCAGTCGTAGAAACTGTAAGTCCACAGAGGAGACAGATGAATGTTCAGGTTGTTCCGATTCTAGCCCTCCTGAAAGGACATTTAGAAGGAGCTCATAGTGGAATTCCACTTGTTCACAGCTGGAGAAAAAGATGATCATCTTGTGGTGTTTTTCAAACTGCAAGAAAAACAAGAAAATCGCACATGATCATTTCCACAGACCTCTCCCAATTCCCTGATCATTATAAGATCTATGTGGCTTCCACATCCGGAGATACGATTATCCGGGAAAGGATTATGGAGTTTGACACCAAATGCTGAGACCACAAAAGAAGTATGAGTGCTGGCTGCACAGGTATCTCAATGCCAGCATGAGAGATGCAATAGCACCTCAGCTCTCTTGTGGCTCCCTGTACACTAGATGCACTTCAAAGCCCTAGATCTAAGCCACACTATCCTTGATAGAGTAACAGATAAAGGAGTTGGAAACGGCAAGGGGCTACTTAATAATATAAATGCAAACTGAATCTCACCTTGCATTTCTCAAGGATAAAAGCTGCTAACGTGACAAGCCTCAGTTTGCTGGGGACCATCATGACATACTGCTTGAGCTTCTCTGGAACAGCAAAGTTTTCCTGGTCCATGTGGTCTGATGAACTATGGGCTTGTCTACCCATTTGTGATGCTGGTTTGAGTGCCTTCTGGATTTCATCTGCTATGGAAATGCTGATGGGATCATTCAAACTGATATCGGCCAGTCGCGTTACTCCTAAATCACAGAAAATGAAAAATACATGCAGTCCAGTCTGGGGTGCTGCTGGGGGGCCCAATGATACAGTCGCATAAAAAACGAGCTAACGCAATTGCAATAAAAAGCAATGAAGGGCAAGGAACTAATGAGCCATGCCTCAGACACTGACAGAACACAAGCACAAACTTCAGACTTTTCAGGGCTTAGCCAGGCTTAGTTGCTGTGGGCTCCACTAAAAGCATCACAAGACACTACTTCAGCCAACTGTGCTATTTTACGTTACATAAACGTCTTGACCAGATAGACAGCATTTGGCAGTCCTGTTTTTTAAGTGTGTGTGTGGAAAAAAACCCAGCAGATCTTCACTCTATCAAGAGTGCAGGAGTCATGAGACCTGGCTCAATTCTTGCCTCAGCAACTGACTTCTTGTACAATACTGAGCAAATCACACAACAGCTGTCCTGTCCTGTCATGAGCTTTTTGCCTTAATGCTGTATTTGTAAAGGAAACAAACAAACCAGTGCTTCCCAGGTTCACAGTGACTTTGCTCTGGAATTTGAGACATGTATGTAAGCACCATGTAAGTATATACACTGACAGAAATTCCAGTAATGAAGGACAAGTATCATAAGCCCAAAGAAATCAATAGGCATTATTCCACTTCTGCAAAGGGCTTCAGACTGGGCTGTAACATAATCAGACTCAACCCATTATTTTGCAGTTGCCTGTGCGTTATTCAGCTAAAAGAGACACCACCTGTCTATAACCTACCTTCTGTGAGGGTGGCTGAGAGCAGGACATTCTGACGCGTCTCTCTCTCAGCGTTTAAAGCATTGAGTATCACAGCTACATCCTTCTCAAAGCCCAGGTCCAGGATCCTACAAAAACAGCAGAGGTGATGAAAGATGCTGTAGGAAGGAATGAGGAGAAAGTCTTAATGCTATATGAGCCAATTAGGAATAGAGGAAGTGCTAAAGCTGATCAGATCTTTGGCCCATCTAGCTTCATGTTCCATCTTCAACTTTTGCCAGGGTCAGACATGTCAGAAGACACTGACAGAATTTCTGCAATGAATAATTGTACAATAATATGTCCAAAGGGGACACTTCTGCCTAATCCCAGATATCTGGTGCTTGGCTGAGGCCACTGAGCATGAATGGTTTAAGATCGCGTGCACGCTCTCTCTCTTATTTTTTAAAGTTATTTAGTGAATTATGATGCAGAGGGTATCATAATTATTTTCCATATTGTCCTGGTTTCGGCTGGGATAGAGTTAATTTTCTTTCTAGTAGCTGGTATAGTGCTATGTTTTGGATTCAGTATGAGAAGAATGTTGATAACACACTGATGTTTTCAGTTGTTGCTAAGTAATGTTTATACTAAGTCAAGGATCTTTCAGCTTCTCATGCCCAGCCAGCAAGAAAGCTGGGAGGGGACACAGCCAGGACAGCTGACCCAAACTGGCCAAAGGAGTATTCTGTACCATGTGATGTCATGCCCAGTATATAAACTGGGAGGATTTGGCATGGGGCATCACTGCTCAGGAACTAACTGGGCATCAGTTGGCGAGTGGTGAGCAATTGCATTGTGCATCACTTGTTTTGTATATTCCAATCCTTTTATTCTTACTGTCATTTTATTATTGTTATTATTACCATTATTAGTTTCTTCCTTTCTGTTTTATTAAACTGTTCTTATCTCAACCCACGAGTTTTACCTTTTTTTTTTTTTCCCCCGATTCTCTCCCCCATCCCACTGGGTGTGGGGGGAAGCGCGTGAGTGGCTGTGTGGTGCCTAGTTGCTGGCTGGGGTTAAACCACAACACATATCTAAACACTTGAAAGTTTACCTGTCTGCTTCATCAATAATCAGCCACTGAGTGCGACGGAAATGAATACATTCTGTGGACTTGATGTGATCAACCAGGCGACCAGGAGTTGAAATGAGGATATTTATCCCTTTACGTAATCTGTTTAGATTAAAACACAAAAAAAGAAACAAGAAAAAAGAAAGAGAAAAAAAAAGAAAATAAAACATACAGGTTAGCAGTAACTCTGGAATAGGAACCCAGAGTGAGGAACTGGAACCTACAGAAGAAAAAATCATGGCCATAGTAAAATCAGCAGGGACAGTGATTAAAACTGAAATTTCTCGCACAGCTAAATTTTATCCTTGATCATCATTGATACTCAGAGGCATACTCGGTGATAAGGACCGGGTGGAAAGAAATATTAATAATATTTAAAAAAAATAAAAATCTAAAACACCCAAGCTAGGTTTTCTTTTCTAATTGAGTACTTTCTTTACTGTCAAGAGTAAACTTCTTTTTGTGTATACTTATACAGAGAGAAATGAAAATTCCATTTTGGATTACCAGCTTACAATTCAATTCTTGAAAAGGGAAAAGAAAGAGATTTTTAACACCAGGAAATCTCTTCTCCAGAAAGCAATTTCCCCCATAACAAACACTGTAGACAGCACTTGGTGGTAAGCAAATACAGGTGTTTGTCAGAAGAGAAAAAAAAATACTGACACAAGAGATCATCTTCTCAGAAGGCTCATCAACATTTTAGAAATAGATCCAACTGGGGGAAGTGAATACTTCCTGCTGACCCAGTCACTGTATCTGTGTAAGATCCAGGGGGATCACAGCTTGATCCAAACTCACAATCCTCTCTCACAGTAAGAAAAGCACTCTAAAGAAGAGTAACAGATAAAAATGCTGTAGAGCAGAAGAACCCAAAATACAACTTAAGAAGTTGGCTTCCTACCTGGCTTTTTCCGATTTTCTCTTTTCTCCCCCCATTAGCACTCCAGGCACAATCCAGGCAAATGGCTACAGAAAGGAAAACCAAGACCAATATAGATTCTTCTTAACAAAGAGACAGAGCCTAATCCAAAAATTATATTTCTGGGCAAAAAGAGAAAGGACTGGGGCTGACAGCACTGTGCATCTGTTTTGATCTAACAGATACAGTCTACATGCACTCTGTCACCCACAGCTACGTATCAATGGCACCTTTAGTTCTAGCCATGTAACTTGCTTCCCACATCATCTAGGAAGATAGAAATGCAATCATTTTTGCACCACTTCCAATCACATAATAATATTTCTTTTCCTTCTCACCATGTAGCCTATATGTTCAAAGACAAGCTACAATGCTATTTCTTCATCTTGCCTTTAAGCAGTATCTTCCTGTGGCCAAGGAAAATTTAAGAAAAAACACAGGACCTGTAAAGTTTATAAATACATACACAGACCTACATGCACACAGTGACCATGTCTGTGAACATTAAATGTCAGTCTCATTGATATTGGCAGGAGTTTTTGCCACTTACTTTAATGAGGTCCAATCCTTCATTGAATCCAATACTGTCCAATATTTACAGGGGAGATAATCAAAGCATAGTACTGCCATTGCCTCACTCAAGAGGAAATGCAGGACAGAAGCAGAGCACAGCTTGTAAGGACTGCACAAACGTGTGACTGGTAAATAGGCTTAAGTTTGCACGGGTCACTGCTTGCCAGAAATGCTTCAACAAAATAGTTTCCACAAAAAGAGTTTCTTTTTAAGGTTTAAAATAAGGAAGATGTCTAAGCAAGATCCAGGCAATATAACCTTAGCAGTTGGCATTAGAGTAATTGTGTCAGAACAGCTCAATCAGCCTTTTTCTCTCTCAGTAATTACATAACCATATTATACCTTCCAGTCATCCAGTCCTTCCAAGGTCCAGTCAGACCACGATCTAAATCTTCTGCTTTGGGTCACTATGACAGTTTACACTGGACTTGATGGTTACTACACATTATATGTAACAAAATTGAAGGGGGTCAGTGTAGACTTCATCCTTTGAAGGACATCAAAAGTCCACTCATAGTAATTTCTCATTACTATGGAAGAAGACTGAAGTACTTTAAACCTCAGCATGACACAACAAAATCTGACTTGGTAATTCCAGCACTAAAAAAGACTTGGAAAGTGCCTTATTATTTCAAGGAAAAAAACAGAAGAGGGAGTGGGAATATGGATCAGATGAACGATTTAGATACCTTCTAGCCCCATGGTAAGATACTCCGCCTCAATTAAAAGGAAAGCACTATCATTTGATGATTTTAAAAGCCTTCTAATTTCTCCAGACATTCAATTGGCAAAGCAGTTCACCAAGTTCTACTCCCCATCTGTCTAGTATGAGTTTCACTAAAACGGTACTTGTCGTTGTGAGAGTTTCCATTCATAACTCAGACAGAAACAATGGCAGGTACTTCTAAAAACAAAACGTTGTGAAAATCAGCTACACTTGTTTATGAAAACATGTGCAACTAAGGTGCCATAATTAATCACTTAATTGTTCATGTAATAGTTTAAAACATGCCACAGGGAAATCAGGCACTTAAGTCTTAAACAGATTTATCTTTAAGTACCATATATCTTGCCAGATGCTGGATCTCCTTAAGCATCCAGCTGAATTCACCGGAACTGAAATTGCTTAGCATCTTACAGCAAGAAGCTCAAGGAATAACAGAGAACATCGAATTCTTACCTTAAGTAGTTTCTGCATTGTATCAAAACTTTGGAGTGCAAGCTATGGAAATCAACAAAAGAAAGTGAGCTCTGAAAAAGTCCCTGGACTACAAAGAGGGACAACAAGCCCCTTTGACTCAAAAATCTGTAAGCTAGTCTAGTTATGTATATCATCAGAATTCTAAATACATCCTTAATTTTTCTTTTAGAAGCTGCTTATTATTTTATTCTCTTGCATAATCCTTCTTTTATTGTATTTGGACCTGTTCAAAAACCTCTGTATTGGTTCAGCTCCACAAGCCAGCTCTCAGGACAATAGAGACTTCTGCCGGCTTCTGTGAATGCCCAGGGAGAAAACAAGCTGAAGCCACAGAAGATTTTGCTCCACTGGAAGAGTAAAAAGGAAAATGGCACAATTTCTGGAAGAAAACCACTATGAAAAGGAAATGCAGCCCAGAGGTTAGTTATCCTCTGGCAGTCAGGGCAGCCCACATTATTCCCTCACCTGACCCATGGAGTGATCATACCACTGAATCTTTGTACCTCTCCATTTCCCAGTCAGTAGAAGGGAGAAGGTATGCACAAAGCTTGCAAACCTAAATGTCTGGTCAGTAAGAAGCATATAGCTGTTGGGTTTCATGTACCATCTGACAGCCACTTCTGCTGTGGCAATGAAGACGACCAAGAAAGGCAATGGTGCCACCCTGACTCATTCATGGAAGGAGTATGTGAGCAGGGCTTAGTTATGGGAGTAGAACTGTTTTAAATGCTCTGACTATCATACTACATACTATCATTTGCCAGGCTCTCAAGAAGGCCACTGCTTTCAATACAAAGTAAAATACCAACTGTAATTACAAATTATCTTCATAAGTACTCTCAACAGCAGACCTTTAAACAAGCTTACACGCAGTTTCCTACATGCTTAGTATTCATACAGCATCCTAGAGAGGCAGTAAGTTTGCTGCTGTAAAAATTTAAATAGCTTCAGAGCTTTCTCCTTTCATAGAACCGAGCTGAGATATTGCACTGCAGGTTGCATAAAATATTGTGCCCCAAACTAGATACCTGCAATCAATTCTCCACATGGAAGTTATTATCATTTGACATACAAAAAAAAAAAAAAGGTTGATACCCTCCTCTGAAATTGCCTTTGCAATTGCAAATAATATAAATCAAATAGAAGAGAGTTCAGTGGAGAAACCAACTCTTGGAAGCCTCATCTTCAGCATTCACTTACGGATTTAAAAAAAGGGCTTTAAAAATGAAACGTTTGTATAAACCTACATATTTGCAAAGCTGATTTCATTGGTTTTACTTACTTCCCCTGTGTGAGCTAGGCAAGCTTCTCCCTCCCATTTCTCCCTCCCATGCACTGAGCTACAGAGTTTCTCCAGCCTTCACAATTATTTCCAACTGCACGAGGAAAAGTTAGAGATTCCTTCTTCCTTACTTCAGTATGGCGCTGAACAAAAATGACAACACGCATCTAGAGAGCAAACACTCTTTCTGTGAGGGCAAGATTTCAGCAAAAGGACAGACAATGTTTCCTAAGACAGTCCCTGGTGGACCCGCGTCTACATACTAAAAACCAGCGTTCAAACACTCAGATTCAGACAGAATCAGAAAGAAAAAAGGCCACCTACCTCTCTTGTTGGGACTAGTATGAGCGCATAAGGCCCATCACTGCGCTGCAAACAGAGAAGACAAGAGGTCCACTAAGAAGAATGTAGCACTGATAAACAGAGCACTTCCATGTCTAACGGCTATTAGCCAACAAAGTGAATTCTGAAGGGTTTTAGTACAAGTTTGTACACAACAGCCTGGGGTATTGCCCCCCTCCCAGCTTTTAAAAAAACCAACAATCTTTCAAATATCAATACTGCATTGCCTTCTCTTTCCTGCTTGGAAACCCTGCTCACAGTCATACCCAACACTTTATTCCATACGCATATTGTTTCACTCTTGTATTTCTGAGTTGCAGAAACACTCTCATGTTTGATGTACAGCAACAATCTGTAGGTAGCAGCTGCAGATGGGCTGGAAACAACCCAGCAATCCAGGATGGTTGGAAACAGTTCAACCCATAAGGAAAGTCAGGATGATCTCTTCCCATAAAAGGCACAAGAGATGGCAGATCTGCAGCAGCATTTTCTGGTCAACCAGATGATCCAAATTGGGAGCAATTATCAAGTCTCACTCTATGTCAAAGATTAGAAACTTATTACTCCTAAAGACATGACAGTAACCTTTGTTTTCAGTTCTTCCAGCTTCGAGATCATCGCCTCTTCTGTACTCTACCTTCTCCAAACTTGACAATTTAGCTTATTTACAATTTAGCGTACTGCATGAACTAATAGGGAATGTGTAACATAGTTCTTGCATCCTCTGTATCTCACCAGTACAGGAGGATCACATAAGCCACATGCACAAATAAAGGGGAAGAGAGACTGCTTGACCTTTCTGTCAAGAAGAGACTGTGATGACTGCAAAATAAGAGCTGGATTTTATGTTTATTAATCTTAATACCAAAAGCAAATATATTTAATTCTGTTGCACCTACCTGTATTTTGGATTCCATTCCTTGCAAAGACTGTACAAGTGGAATTCCATAGGCAAGAGTTTTACCTTTTTAAAAGGGAGAAAATTGGAAGACCTTCCATCAAAAAAAAAAAAAAAAAAGTGGCAATTACAGCAAATTAAAGTACCATTCATCCTACCATTCTTAAACTGAGGTCAGAGTCTGGAAAAGTTTTAATTCAGTAGAAAGTTTCCAAAACAAAAGATTGACAAGCAATTCACCAAAGGGTTAAATTAAAAAAAAGAGAGGTGGTGGTATCCCACTAAGATCTATCTAAATAAATATTCCCACTCGCCCAAGAAAATGAGATATCCAGACCTAGTTTGCTGTAGAGCAAGCACATAAGTTTGTAACGTAAGAGCGTGTGCTGCTCAGCTCTGCTGGCCTCCTGGATCTGCATCCCCAGCATAAGCCTTGGAATAGGCCCATGTGCAATGGCTGGCAGCTGCACATCAACATTCAGTCCCACCACTGCGCTGTTACAGAAGTTTGCACGGCATCTGTCTGTGTCACAGCAGTCCCACGCCAGGCTTCCCAGCCTGTCACTTTTATGAGCTGTACTGGGAACGTGGGGTTTTGGTTCTGTTGTTGGGATCCAGTTTAATATGCCCCAGGGAAGGAGACTGACAATTAAATACTGACCTGAACCAGTCTGAGATCTCACTAGAGCATCTTTGCCTTGCAGGAGCACAGGAATTGTTTGCTTCTGAACACTGCGTAACAAACAAAACAGATTAGGAAATACGAATGCAACACAGGATAGAATCCTAAGGTTTTAACATACAGTGACTGTTTCAAAACTCTTTACCCCAAATTCCATGCATTCATCTCTGTGGTGTAGCTACATCAGTAGAGGTGATTTCTAAGGAAAGCCACTGGATAGGCATCAGATGTGATAAATTGAAAAATGATGGTCTTATGATTCAAGTACCAAATTAGAAGGCAGGACTCCAAGGTTCCATCTTCAGCTGTGACAACTGACTTACTGTGTAACTTACAAGTTATTTCTCATCCCAGATTTTTAAAGCAACAAACCATATGGCAAATGGGACAGCTTAACAGGTACTGTGGTCTTCACAAACCAATAACATATAATGAAACAATCACAGATGATTGGCTTTAAGGGGTAGCAAAGCGCAAAATTTCTATATAAATTTGCCTACCTGGTCATGCTACTTATCTGTAGGACGGTGTTTATTGTGGAGATCTAGAGAGATAATAAAGAGCAGTAAACAGGTTTCATTGTCAAACTGTTCCTTTTGTTACTTTTTGTAGTACAAGACAGAGCGAAAAACAGAAGGCTGATGCTTATTCTCTCCATTACTGGTCCAGGGCAACTGGTTGCAAGAGTTCCCATGTCCTCAAAATACTTCTTAGCTAATCAGAATTACACCACTGCTGGTACATCGTGAAATAGCAGACTTGTTAAAATACTGCGCTCCCAAATAGTTTTCTGTGCTTTTTTGGTATTACAACTGCAACCAGTGAAGGGTGCTGGGACAGTGCATTTGGGGACAGATCAGGCCGCTGGCCAGCACGCTGAGCTAAAAGACTGCAACAAAATCAGGCAAAGTACTGGCAAGCCTGTCCAAGTCACCATGAATAAAGGTGCATCTCAGCTCTCTAACCTGCTCCCCACCCAAAAAAAGCATGTTTCAAGGCACACAGCCTTCCTGCCACTCACCAGATGTGGATGGAGGTCCAACTGGCTAAAAGAATCTGTAGTGAATACATTCTCTTGCACCTGCTGCACTGCTTTTCTGAGTTAGGGGAAACAAACCAAACCAAAAAAAAGCACATGGTGTGGTTAAAAATTATACAGTAGTATTCTATGTAAACAGCAATGAAACGACATGTACTGAGCAACTGCTTTGCCCAAGCAAGGGCAAAAATTTAGGACACTGAATTTCAAGGCATTGAAAAGGGTTTTTTTTCCTCCCATTTGTCTAAAATACCTGTGAATTTCTGGGATATCAGGGTTGTTTTTAAACAGGCTGGACGTCTTAATGAAAGGTTTGCTTTTCTGGCTTTCATTTTGGTTGTCAGTCAACTGCTTCTTAGGAAGAGATTTTTGTGATGAACTTCCCTTCTCCCTGATGTCAGCTTCTGTAGCACATTTCTTGAAGGTGTTTATTGATGGCTTACGTTTACGTTTCAAAGGTGGGTTTCCATGTGGAGACTGGAGCTTTCTTTTCACAGCACTAGACTGCTTTAATGTTAACAAACAAAACAGATAGCAAGAATTCATTAATAACTGAGAATTAGCAACATGATATTATGTCGAACACAAACATCAGCCTGCAGATAGATCCTTATTTTTGGAATCCCCTACTCAGTGACTAAAGAAACTAAGTTTGATTTTTGCAGCTAGACAGTTCCTACTCTAACAGATTCACCACCATGCCTGAGACTTCTGAACACTACTGAAATGCAAAGAGAAATCTAAAATCATATATAGTCCTCATCTCTAAAGGATTTCATCTAGCTTCTACAGTAACTGAGCAGAACACGCTTTAAAAATCTCTCAAAAGCTCTGCAAATCTCCCAATTACATTAAAGCCATCCCTGTAGGCTTCCTTCTTTCTGTGGGCAGGAAGGATGGCCTGTACTTCACTCCAACTTACGCTTCTGCCAACTTTTAGCATTTCTGAGCTCTCTATTTCTTGTTCTGTAGCAATCAGTTTATTTTACTGATCTTCCAATCATCTTAAGCAAAACTTTTGCTCTCCCCAGATCCCTCCAGGAATAGTGAAGAAGAAAATTAAATTTAACTTCCTTTGGTCCCCAAAGCTCTTCAGTGTCGCCCAGCCCTTTTTCAATGAACTTATTTTTCCCGACACGATTGCAGAACTGAAACGTGTGAAATGCCAGCACAGTCTTGCTCCACTTTTCTTCTCTCCCCCGCTGTTAGTTGCACACTCTGATTTTCTTTGTCCTCCTATGAACCACATTGTTTTCAAGTTCCATTACTTTTTTCACCTCTTTTCTTCGCATCTTTGGCAATGAACCAAAAACCAACCTCCTTCCACCAACATTCACTACCAGAAAGATGATGGTGGTGGTGCCATACCTCAAAGTACCTAATATAGTCGGGATAAATCCTAGCAAACACTTAACGCTCACATACTTTTGCACAACATTCTAAGAACGATTTAAAAATTAGGACTAATAATTGAAACAACCCAGAATCACTGTAACAATAACTGCAAAATGGAAAACGTCTGCTTAACCCATTCTTGTTCTCCTCTCCTCAAACTCATGAGAGTAAAGCACCTATTCCTGCAGCTCAGAGCATTCCCACAATTAGAAATTTGCTCTCAAATCTAAAAAGACTTCCCCTCCCTAGCAGCAATGCAGAGCATCTCTAAGCGAGGCAGAGGCCTGTAAGAGCATTACTCGCACCTTCAGCCCCCAGCGAGTCAAAAGCCGCCGACACCGCCAGGAAAGCGCAGAGCAGTCCCACAGCAGCCCACTTAAAGGGATCAGAGAAGCTCGTACCTGCCGCTTCCCACCCCCGCTCCCCGCCGAGTCTTCCCCCTCCACAACCACCACCCAAGGGGGCCGGGCCCGTCTCCCCGCCGAGCCACCGCGTCCCTCTGCAGGTATCAACCCCCAGCCAAAGGTTCGATTTAAGAACTTTTCGGACGCTGACTCCCCCCTCCCTCGCCGACCACGGTTCCCGCGGGCCAGACCCCAGCCGCTGCCTCCCCCCCCCCCCCCCCTCCAGCTCCAGTCAGGGCGAGAGCCGCGGCCTCCGGCCCGCAGCAGCACCCCGGGTCCCGGCAGAGCGACGGCCCCGAGGACCGGCTCGGGCCGGGCCCCCAGCCTCCCCCCCCCGGCCGCACCTACCCGGCTGGAGCCCCGCGGCGCCGAGCTGAGGTTGAGGAGCAGCGTCCCGCCCGCCGCCATGGCCCGCTCGCCTCCCGCAGGGCCCCGGGGCCGCCCCTCGGGCCGGGCCCAGCCCGCGAGGGCGGAGGCGGACGCGGGTTCGGGGTGGTGGTGTGTGGGGGGGGAAGCCCTCACGGGAACGGGGCCGCTCGCCCGGGGCCCCCGGCCGCAGACCGCCCCGCTGCAGGGGCTCGGCGGGACGGGCCGCGGCCCGGTCCGTCTCTCTCTCTCTCCCGCCCGCGGGGCGGCTCAGGCGGCGGCGGGGCAGCCCCAGCCGGGGGCGGCCGGGGGCTTCGGCGGCGGCGGCGGCGCATGCGCGTCTGCGGCCCGAGCGGCCCCCCGTGAGGCGGCGGCGGCGGTAAGATGGCGGCGGCGGCGGCGCGCGGGGGCAGCCCCTCGCTGTCGGCGGGGGAGGAGGAGCCGCCGCTGGGGCTCGACTCGCTCGTCGAGGAGGCGGCGGCGGCGGCGCCGAGCGCCGGGTTCCGGCTGACGGCGGTGCGGCGAGAACCGGCGGTCCGGTTGCAGCACGGCGTCAGCGGGCTGGAGCCGCTGGCCTGGTCGGAGGACCACCGGGTGTCGGTGAGCACGGCCCGCAGCATCGCCGTCCTGGAGCAGCTCAGCGACGTCCACAGCGGCGGGCAGGAGATGGTCATCCACCGCACGGCCGTGCCCGCGCCCTCCGCCGCCTGTCTCCTCAAGGTGAGCCGGCCGCGGCGGCGGGCACCGGCCGCCTCCGCCGGGCCCGGGGCTGCCACGCTGCGTGTCCCTGTTGTCCCCCCCCCCAACCCCCGGGCGGCGGCGGGGGAGCCCCCCGGGGTCTCCTTCCCGCTCCCCGCCGCCCCGGGCTGGTCCTGCCCCCGCGGGCGGCTCGCTGCAGCGCACGCGGTATTATTTCCTGCGTTGGTGGATTTTAAAAGCTTTTGGGGAGAAAAAAAAAAAAAAAAAAAAGAGACGTAGGCCGGTAGTGTCCGGGTGGAACACGATCCAGCGCCAAGTGGGTTTCAGGGATTCCTAAGTTCAGCGGTTTTTCCAAGAAGCACTTGAGCTCCACTACTTTGATGACAATTGTGTCAGCGAGATTTTAAGTAGAACTTTTCCTTGGTTTGCTACCTAAGCTGAAAGATTTCTGCAGCAGGGACTGTTTTGGGCTTCAGAGGCGCACCTGACTTCTTACACTCCTTAGCCATGGGGGTGGCAAGTCTGGGTGAATATCCTACTAAGTAATAATTCTGTTGCTGTGGATCTGAATTTTTTTTCCAAAACGATGCTGAGAATACGGAATAGCTTGAATTGAAATATTGAGTGCTTCACAATTTGAATGTTACGCCAAATGCCTTTAAGCACACACTTGAGAACAGAAGTATGAAAACAGGCTCTTTGATTCAGCAGACAAAGATTCAATAGCTGAGTCAAAACTATACAAATTCAGGCCAACAACGAAGCTTAAGTCTTTAAGAGTGACGTTAATGAACCATTGGTACAGTGTAGTATGGGTTGCGATAGGGGATGCTCTATTTCAAGTGGGAATTAATTCCAGGAAAGTCTTCCTGAAAAAAAGTTCTACAACTGTTTTAAAAGTTCTTTTTGTTGTCTTTTAGGTTGGTCCAAAAAAGGAGGTAGCAGAGTGTAAGGAAAAGTTCGCAAGTTCAGTGGATCCAACCGTTAGTCAAACTTTTATGCTAGACCGAGTGTTCAATCCCGAGGGGAAGTCATTGCCGCCTATGCGAGGATTCAAGTATTCCAGCTGGTCACCGCTGGGCTGCGACGCGAATGGAAGGTGCCTGCTTGCAGCTTTAACCATGGACAATCGATTGACCATCCACACAAACCTCAACAGACTGCAGTGGGTGCAGCTGGTGGACCTGACAGAAATCTATGGGGAGCGTTTGTATGAAGCCAGTTACAAACTTTCTAAGGCTGACACTCCCAGGGGAGACCTAGGAGACTTCTCTGAATTTCAGCGACGGCACAGCATGCAGACTCCAGTGCGGATGGAGTGGTCGGGCATCTGCACCACTCAGCAGGTTAAACACAACAACGAATGCCGGGATGTCGGTAGCGTGCTCTTAGCAGTACTCTTTGAAAACGGTAACATTGCAGTTTGGCAATTTCAGCTTCCATTTCTGGGTAAGGAATCCATTACTTCTTGCAATACCATAGAGTCCGGAATAAATTCCCCAAGTGTGCTATCTTGGTGGGAATATGAACATAACAACCGAAAGATGAGCGGGCTTATTGTAGGGAGTGCTTTTGGACCAGTTAAGATCCTTCCTGTCAATCTGAAAGCAGTCAAAGGCTACTTTACGCTCAGACAACCCGTAGTCTTATGGCAAGAAATGGACCAGTTACCAGTGCATAGTATCAAATGTATTCCTCTTTACCACCCCTACCAGAAATGTAGTTGTAGCTTAGTGGTGGCTGCAAGAGGAGCTTATGTGTTTTGGTGTCTCCTCTTGATATCAAAAGCAGGTCTGAATGTCCATAATTCCCACGTGACGGGGCTTCATTCTTTGCCAATCGTATCTATGACTGCAGACAAACAGAACGGCACGGTGTATACGTGCTCCAGTGACGGAAAGGTAAGGCAGCTGATTCCTATATTCACAGATGTTGCTTTAAAGTTTGAGCACCAGCTGATTAAGCTCTCAGAAGTGTTTGGCTCTGTCAGGACTCATGGAATAGCTGTTAGCCCATGCGGTGCATACTTAGCAGTTATTACGACAGAGGGCATGACGAACGGTCTGCACCCAGTCAACAAAAACTACCAAGTTCAGTTTGTAACCCTTAAGACTTTTGAGGAGGCAGCTGCGCAGCTCTTGGAATCTTCTGTTCAGAACCTTTTCCGGCAAGTGGACTTGACGGATCTTGTACGCTGGAAAATTTTGAAGGATAAGCATATTCCTCAGTTCTTACAGGAAGCACTGGATAAAAAGATTGAGAGTTGTGGTTCTACTTACTTCTGGCGGTTTAAGCTATTTCTCCTGAGGATTTTGTACCAGTCAATGCAGAAAGCTCCCTCGGAGGTCATGTGGAGACCTTCACATGAGGATGCAAAAATTTTGATATCAGATTCCCCTGGGATGGGCAGCACTGAAGATGATCAAGAGGAAGGGACTTCTAAACAAGCCAGCAAGCAGAGCCTATGCGACACAGGCAAAGGTATGGACATAGATGACGCTGCAGATGATTCTCTTCCTCAGTCAAGTGACATAGGAGGCCGCGAGCCAATGGAAGAAAAGCTTCTTGAAATACAGGCACAAATTGAGGCAGTAGAAATGCACTTGACACGAGAACACATGAAACGGGTGTTGGGAGAAGTTTATCTACACACATGGATTACAGAAAACACCAGTATACCCACCAGAGGAGTCTGTGACTTCTTAATGTCCGATGATGGCTATGATGACAGAACAGCACGAGTAAGTGCACCTCTATGCTCTGGGGATTCGGTGTTACAAGTTACTTCTTTCTCCCCCCTCCAGATCCTTAAATGAAAATACAACTTTGGGGTGGGAAAGAGAACTCCAATCATGTCATCCTTGCCAGTCAGCTTCTATAGAGCATACAGCTTAAGTTGTCCTTCCTTGAAATTATGGAGTAGGGGAGAATGTAAATACAGATGTTGAAGTTTGGATCAGGTACAATAAAGAATAAGCGTGCCTGAGTCTTTGCAGAACAAGGGAGAGGACCATGGTTATTCTGCTGCTGTTGGTGGGTTTAAAACAGCTACTGATTGAGGGGGATGTTTTATTTTCATGGCTAAACTTATTTAATCTATCATCTCTACAAAACTAAACTTAGGAGGTATTTGCTCTAGTCAGTTACATCTGCAGTTGTAATTTTAAGGGTTGCAGTATCACTTCTTAAGGTATGATTGGAAGTACTGTGACTGTTCAGGTGGTACGTCAGGTCTTGTCATTGCTCCATGAACCTTCAGTGGAAAGATCAATTGCAGAGGTTCAGAAAGTGATTGTGTTTTACGAGTTAAATCCAGTGATTCAGAACTTTATGCAGGACTTTCAGTTAACCAAGCTGACTGAATGTCTTTATTATAACATACATGGCCTGAATCTTCAGGCACGCTTGCATGTATTGAACTACAATAAATAAGCATAACAACTGAATGCTTGGCCATGGTAGGAACTCTTCCAAAACTTGCAATACTCCCTACCAAAATAAAAGTATAACTGCAAGGACAGTATCCTGGCTATTGCAATGTGTAGAGTAAGCATTTGTGGCAGGAAATAAGTGATCAGTGAACCTTGCACTGGGCAATGAAGTTTTCTGACTATAGACATCAGACAAAGGAAGCTTCAGTGGGAACACTCTGCCATCAGCCTCCTGGCTCTTAAGACTTGACGACAAGAATCTCTCAGATGTCTCTGTACCTCTTTGTATGAGCAGAGAACAGTTCTTTTCGGTACCAAAGTCCTTAAATCACTTGAACTCTAAAAAACAACCTTTACATTGCATCCAGAAAGACAGAGGAAGGAAGCACATTTCCATTACTGATGTAGTGTGGTGTTCTCCCTGCTGGACTTAGAATCAAGGAGGCCACACAGTGTGGCCATCAGTAATTCACTAGGAAAGTATTTGGGCAGGACTGCTGTTTTTCTAGCATTCAATTACTATGAATTAGAGGTTTGAGAGGTTGCTTTTCTCATCTTGTAAACAAGATTCTTCTTTTTATAGTGATTAATAGCTGACTTCCAAATTCTATTTTATCTATTCAGTTTGCTTTCACATTTTAAAGGTCCTTGGGATGTGGTTTATATCTATTGAAATGTCAAAGACAAATCTGATCACATAAATGTTGTACTATAAACATTATGTGTACTCTAAGATGACTGCTGAAGGCCTGCATCCAGGTAATTTCTGAACAGGACTTTTTTTTTTTTTTTTAGTACATCCATTGTGATAGGCATGAGAATGTGAAAGCACTTCTATAATGCTCAGTGGCATCCCCTGAAGTGGTATGATAGCAATTTCTTCAGTACTTCTAAAATTTGCAAGTAGCTCAACATAACACTATTGCTCTTAAGTTCTGTATCCCTTTACAGAAATCTTTAGGAGGTGACAATAAAATGAGAATAGATTAATACTTATCAATGTATTATATTGCTTATGCTTTTATTTTTTTTTAATTCAGTGAAGAGCACAGATCTTTGCATCCTGTATCATATTCTGAAATCACAATATCCTGAGAGACATTTCCACCTTTCAGTAGGCAGCTGTCTTGCTGTAAACAATGCTGACTGCTGTGTATTCCCAGGTGCTGATTGGGCATATCTTAAAGAAAATGAACAAACAGACTTTTCCAGAGCACTGCAGCTTGTGTAAAGAGATCCTGCCATTCACTGATCGCAAACAGGCAGTCTGCTCCAATGGACATATTTGGCTCAGGTAATTGGTTCTTAAAGAGTTTTTGCCCTCTTCTGGATAATTTAAACATACTTAAATAGCTAACCTAAAACACTTCATAGTGTTGGAGTAAAAAGTCATGAAGCATGTTATCCATGCTGCAGTTAATTGCAATTTTTGCTGGCTGTCATCTGTCCTCTTCCATGAGAGAGAGAGAGAGAGGGCATTGTAGATTGGATTTCCTTCTCTTGTCAGTACACTGTTTTTAAAATAAAATGCTTTTGATCGTCTTAACTTTTTTCTTCAAGCAGGGGCAGGATGGGGGCAGGGAGAAAGTAGGCAAGGGAAAATCAAGCACAAGTCATCCTTTGGAACAGCACATGAAGGAGGGTTTGTTCTAGCTACTTCAGCATTTGAAAACAAAGTAATTTAACAAAAAATGATGGGAAACAGCTACACTGAGAAGTCAGACAAGTTCTGGAACATGTAGGAAGGGAAATCTTCCAGCATCGATGTATGGGGTACGTGGAGATTGCCCCTGGAGACTTGGCAAGTCAGTAGTCTGTCGCAAAGAAAAACCTTTGCCTAAAGGATATTGTGTATGTGCTAGTTTGGCTAAATAGTCATTGCCTTACAGACACTGTGGTTCTTCCCCTGTGCAGTAACCCTCAAGCTTTTCACCTCTTCTACTGTATACTAAAATTTTTTGGCCAATGATGAAATTTTTCTCAATGGTATATTGATTTTTGGCCTTTTTAATTTTTGTGATCATATGTAATTGGGTACACTTGTGAAGTTTCATTTACCTGGATTAATCAATTATTAATTTTTGTGTTTCATGTGGCTCATTACTGCCCTTACTCTCAGAAAGCAAGGTCTATTGGGAACAGAACTCAGCTTCCAGTCAGGGCATAGGAACAGGTCACAAAACAAAACAATAAAACCCCAAGCCTCTTGATAAAATTACTTGTCCTTTCACAGGTGCTTTCTAACCTACCAATCCTGTCAGAGTTTGGTATACAGGAGGTGTTTGCTTCACGACAGCATTGCACGGCATCCAACCCCAGAAGGTAAACTGTTCCTGTAGCCTAAAGGGGCAGGATTATGTATTCTTAAGTTTTATCTGCAAAATGATTTGAATTAGTTTCACTGACTTCTCTTTTAGGCAGTTACCATGTGAAGTACTAGTACTCTGCATTTCACAGTGTGCTGCTTTTCATGCATTAGTGGCATACGTTAATTACAAAATAGTGACTGCAGAAATTAATTTATAAATACTACATTTTAATGAGCTGGGTAGACACGTAATCTGTGCTGGAGTGGTACAACAGTTACTTTATATTCAAGTGGAATATATTAGCATCCAGTTCAGCAAGAGCTGAGGGTCTTTGAAAGTCCGTTTCAGTGGAAGCTGTATTGATCCAACACAGGTTAAGAAGTAGTTGGCACCTTGCTGGCTTAGGTCCCAAACCTACCATAAGTACATCATTCAGAGACAGTAATGGCAGGCTGTGGGGGCAAGGCAACCTTTTGCCTTTGTTGTTTTCAGAGTTTGAGGAAGGACAACCTGTGTGAGAAAATTGTTTTCTTCCCAACTGGTACACTTAAAAAAAATCATGGAGTACTCAAACACTTTGTCTCAAAGTGTAGGTGATACTTTTCCTCTCTCCGTAATATATGGGTATTTCAGACAGCACTAAGGATCAACTACAGAATTTAAACCTCTGTAGAGAGAGGCTGTAAACTTAATTTCCTTATATTGGAGAGGGACAAAGAAACAGGAACCAAGGACTGCATTATGTAAAGGATCTAATTTCAGTTCAGAAAATAAGAGCACTACATTTTTGGCATGGTGATCCTTTAAATTTTTTTCCTATATAGCTATTTAGATGAGTATGTAATGATGTAGTGTGGACTGTTTCACCTTAATTTTGTCCCCTACTGAAGTGGGATTTAAACTGGCGTTACTTGAAATTTCAAGACAGAAGTAGAGTTGGATTCCTCTGAACTTTTCAGTTAATCCTGCATGGTGAATATATACAAACTGTTTCGGGATTACCATTTAGTTTGTCCCTCTCAAGTGTCATTCCTGTGTTGATCTCTACCTCCAGCTTTAAAGATCTTGTTTTCTTATTTGCAGATCCTGAATGGATCAAGAGGTTATTGCAAGGACCTTGCACATTCTGTGATTCTCCTGTGTTCTAGAGAAAAGCTATGTAAAGATTGAAAGTATTTTCTCTGCTGCATAAGCTCCCTTCAGTCTCGAAGGATATAGAACATAGGAATACAGACTTTACTAGAGGGGGAAGATGTTGTCCACAGCCCTGTAAATAGAACATCGGAGGTTCTAGAAACCCCTTAAATCCAGAGCCTGTTCCATGCTCCAGAAACAGGAGTACATCTGGAAGAATGAGTTTATAAGGCGGTTTGGAAATGCACCCCATTGAAGCATCAGCAGCTGGACATGCTTCCTTTTACTGGAAAGGAACTGAAGTCTTAAGCACGCAGTGTGAACTGTCCTTCATGCCCGACAAGTGTGTGATTTCCCCAAAGCTGGGACGGGAACAATGGAGCTGCCTCTTGAATGGTCTTGGTGGGTAGAGAAGGCTTCAGCCTGTAGTGCTCGCGTTTGCTTTTTAACAAGCACTGGCACTTGCTGCAGAATATTAAACTATCAAAATAATTTGTGGTTCTAATTTCTCGCAGAGTGAAGCATGTGCCAGTTACAGCCATATGAAAGAAATTGGCCATTATATTAGTTTCACTTGAAGTCTAGAAGAATAACTCCCTCTTAACTGTTGTAACAATATTGCAGTCAGAAGGGTAATATTGGCTGCCTGGGTCAAATAACAGATCAGTAAGAATAACTTTTAAATGTAATAATTATTAAACTAATAGCAATTAGATTAAACACTAACATAATTTCCAGTGCTTTTAAGTCTCTTGCCCCACTCTCTTTTTCTGACCTAAGTTCTAACTACTTCCTAGCTTTTGCCAATGTATATCCCTTTTGTTTCACTTAACCCTCTACCACCAGGAATCATCTTCTCCAGTGTAACTCAGTTAACAAAAACATTACCGATTTACCTTATTTTCAGTTGAATTGAGAGTCTCCCTCATACAGTAACTGAGTTTTACAGAAGTTTGACACACAAGTAATCACTCCCAGCTGACAGTTTCTCTTTTCATAATAATGCAGTAAAGAAAAAAAAAAACCCAAACCAAAACTCACCATGGCCAATATGTTATAGGTAGAGTTTCCACCAGTGGTCATGGAGTCTGGTGAAGCTATTCATGTATAACCTTGACATTCTCATCAAGAGATTCATAAATACGCCAATGATGTAGCATGGCTGAGCCCAGAAATTTATTCTGCCTTCTAACTGTCCTATCATAATAAAACCATCTTTCTCTCTTTGGCATCTAGTTCCTATGGGGAGCAGGAGAATCCTTTTGAACTTCCTATGCAGTGTTAGAGGAATAATACCTCCAAAATGTGTGTGGTTATCTGGTACAGTTTGTCTTGTTAACTTAAATCCATGTTGTCAAATAATCCAAAGTTTATGTATTTACATTCTTCAGAGTACCAATCTGGACACTCGGATAAGTTGCCCTGTTTGTGATTCATGACACTTCTAATTGTGTGTGAAGTGCTCTACAGCTGTTTGAGAAATCAAGGAATCATCCTGGCAGTATCAGTCTCCAACAATGCATGTGTGGATTGGTGCTTAAGTTTCCTTGATTCAATGACTATGCATATTTTCTTAATGTTCCTTCACCTTTAGTAGGAGCAAATTTTTTTCAGCTAACATTACAACAAGTCAGCTGTCCTTACTATTCAGTGTTTTCATGCATTAAGCGTGATAGTGCTTCGATTGAGAATAATATTAATATAGTAGCCTAGAACAGCAGAAGCACATTCATCTGTAAAATAATTAGCCTTGTTTGTAAATATCCTTGGAAGTGATACCATAATTGTATTAAAGAAATGTTTAGTTTTTTATTGCTGTGCATTGAAAATTGAAATTACTTCAGTGTGTCTGCAAAGAAAGAAAATGTAGATTGTGTTAGCACCTAGTAAAACAAAGAGTAACCTTGATACCCAGCGTGTGTGTAGTTTGGGGCCAGGTACTGTACCTGGGGCAGCATTTATCTTCTTCCCAGTGCTGATGGGGTTTGCGAGGAACAGAACATCAATTTCCAATATGAGCTGAACAGGTTTGTTCATGGGGGTAGGGAAAACATTTTAAGTGGAAGCTGCAAGTCCTTGTCCAGGCAGTCCTGACCAGTTCATCAGCGAGGAAGTGTTCGATTCAGAAGTTCATCTGACTATGGAAAAAGGTGAGAGCTCTCCAGAACCATGTGTAAATGCTTTAAAAAAAAGTCAGCATTTCTTTGATATTGGCTTAGAAACCATAATAATATTCTGATCTGCTGAAATGTTTAAGTCTGGCTGACCAAAAGGTTCAGCTTGGTATCATTAGATTAATTCCTGGTGATTATTTCTAGCAGTTATCTTGAATTTCCCTGGATTGAGTTTTAATGCTTTAGATTTAGACATGTAGAAGCTCTAGTACACCTAGCATTAATGTTGCAGCATTAATGTTTATTTTCCTTGTCTTTCAAGGCAGTAGACACTCAGTATACCATTGCCAGTTTATTTAACCTGATTTATGACTGCTGGGAGAATGGAATTTTAAAGCCAATGATGTCAGCTTTGTCTGCATGCCAGTGGAGATCCTTTAGCACAAAGCTTTCACTTCTCACCCTGACCCATTCACAACAGGTAAAGAGGTATTGTAAATTTTTTTTTTTTTTTTTTAAACCATCACTGGTCCATAAAGTGTATTTTTAACTAGTGTAGGCTTGAATAGTATAGCACGCGTCAGACCAGTAACATTTAACCTCTGATGCTGATCTTACTGGATTTTTTTGCCCAGCTAGCAGCGGAGACTTCCTTCAGGAAACCTTTTATCTGTCTTGGACTCATGACTTGCAGTTCTGGGAATGTGGAGGTTAGTCCCGTTCCTGTTGGAGTACTCTAACAACCTGCAGGGCTGCAGCAGCACCTTGATGCATTATCCTTTACCTTGTCCTAATGAAAACCCTTGCTTCCATCCCACACGGGGAAGGTGAGTAGGTGAGGAAGGTATGAGCACCTGCTGCCAGATCCTTGTGCTATTTTGCCATTAACAAGAGCTGCCTTCTCAAACTAATACATAGTGGAGCTATCCAGTATTAAGGGCCAGTCTGTTTTGAGACACCAAGTGAAGTATTCAAAGAATAAGTCCCACAAAATCAGACAGATTATCTCACTAAGTTTTTGTTTGGGATATCTTGCAAACCTTAGAGCAAGTGAATAGTTGAAAGCTCTCTCAACTGCTTCACCATTTAGTAGTAAACACTGTGGCTGCTCATGGTGCTTCATCTCCAGAAGAATAACGCTCCAGCAGAGAGACTAAGTGGTTCTTGATGCACTGCTGCTTTTTTTTTTTTTTTTTTTTTTTTTTAAAAAGGATTGTGGTACTTGCTCTTGCATCTGAGAATTAATAGCCAGAGAATTAATAGCTTCTGTGTCTGAAGCTAAGGCATCGTTGTCCTTGATAAGTAGCTTCTGATAGCATTTAAGATTTGCTACTCATGCTGATAACAACAGTTAATCCCTCCTCCACTGGGATGAAGAAATCCAGGCTAATCCAGGTTTGATGGATAAGCAGAACAGCTCTGGCCTGTACAGCTTCTTGGTGCCTTGGTGCTAGATGCCATTGTCTGAACTAAGGTGAAAGTTTCGGCTCATGAGGACTCTGTTTGGGCCTCCAAACTGCACCTCCTGCTCTGGAATTGGTGACAGTGGAACTCATTGCTGCCTTTTAGCTTAATTCAGCTATGGGTTGGGGACTTAATCAATCGATCATCCTTTCCTTTTTTATGATCCCCCATCCTATTAATCCTATTGTATATTTCTAGAGAGGAAATATTATGGTTGCTAATGCATACATACAGGCAATAAATATTTCCCTGATTTTCTTATACTTACCAGGTTTTCCACTAGCTAATGTATCATCAGTGATTACGCACAGCATAACACTATTTATTCTATCCTTATTAAGGGTTTCTTGACATAAAAGAACTGAACGCAAACATTTATAGTCCTAGTTAAAGGCTAACAAATCACACTTGTGCTGTTATGCCCTAAACTAACATTTACAGGAGACTTGTTTGTACAAGTTTAATTTCTCAAATACAGAGCCCGCCCTTTATGACCCAGGCAGTTTGTGAAGCAGTGGGCAGCCTTGCAGGCACAGCTGCTGGACTCTCAGTTGCCACTTACAGGTACGGCCTCAGAGAGAGAATGAGGAAGAGAGCCTAACCCCGCTCCTCAGAGCCCTCACCGCGGAGCAGGTTGGGGTTAATCACTGAAGCCGTTGCTCTTTTGCCAACATCTAAACTTTGTGCGTGAGACAGATGTGCAAGGCCAGTTAGATGTGCCTACCAGTAGATTATCTTCAGGACAGTGGCTGCGGGAAGAGGAAGGTACCTCTTCATTCTCTCTTGTCTGCCTTTCTGCTGAGTGGAGCTGTAGGTATGTCAGTGAGAGGCCACCAGGTGCCTGCTTCCTACTGTCAGTCATGGTAAAGTGCTTGCTGGCTTTTTACAATCTAATTCATGCTGGTTTTTCAATTCTTTCTGGCAGTCACCTTGTAAGTGTGTAGTTAGTAGCAGTCCAATACTTAACAATATAATAAACTTCAAAATTTGTTACCGCAGAGCACTAGTTCATATTTTTGCAGCTGGAAGTAAGGGTAACAGCAGTCTTAGCCTCAAAGTGTTGGTAGTCATGGCAAAAGTCAGATTTATAGTAAGCATCTAAATTATCTGGAAGAAGGTGTTTATGAGTTCTCAGTGAATAAAGGTGAAATGCTCTGAGTAGTTACCAATCCTATGTCTGTCCTCATCCTCCTTTTGTATTCCCTTTTGAAGCTTTCTGTATCATCAGGCCTGTAAACGCACAAATTATGCTGGTTATACTCCAGACTTGCATCGAAGTGTGTAGGGTTTATTCTTTAACCAGAACCGGTACAAATGTCTGCGTGGAGATGCCTGCCAGTTTACAGCTCCACTGGTGAATACCAGGTTGAAAGCTGCTTTTTCCTCCTCCATGTGGGTAAACAAGGACAACTTGAGCTCGGCTCTATTCATCTGCAGTCCTGTCCTAGCTGTCGAAGGTGCAGGAATCTTAACAAGACAGAGTCGAGCCTTCTCTTGGAAGTCTCAATCCAGGAGTTTTTCACAACTTTTAGAGGTTAGTATGTGTGTACAGCAATGCCCACAGAGCTTTAGTTTTCACCTCTTAACAGAGGAGGGCCGTGTATACATACTCAGATTTCTGTCTGTGCTAATCTTTGGCTGTACTCATTTCTAACTCTGGAGATGTTCCCAGACCCTCAGTGTCAGTTGAAATATTCTTATTCTGTCACTATTTTTTCATGCTAACTCAGTTTTAGCACTCTTCACTTGAAAGACCTGGAACTTCTGCTGCTCTGTCATGATCTGGGTAGCGACCTCAGGAGTGTCACAGCTGCCTGTGGATGGTTGTTTTCATTGTTGCAACGCAGCTGTCGCATGAGGCACTTGCTAGCATTAACTACACTACAGTTTGGGGCAGAAAGCAGAGTAATTCCCTGTACTGTCCTAGGCTGCAGCTGAATCAAGCCAAAATGTGAATGTTTGGAGCACCTTCATCACAGGAGGACTCGCGCACTGCTGAGAGCCTACAGCAGGAGTTACAGGGCTGTGCCAGCCCTGCAGCATTCTTTAACACGAAACTGGGAGGCCAGCCCTGGAAAGGGAAAACGCAAGAGCCATCCAAATGGAACTGTTCAGAGGAGAGTTTAATTTAATTGCTCCGCTAATCTAGTTGATATCTTCATGCTACTTTAATTCTGTTCTGGGGTGCGAGTGTTGTAGCTGGCTGACCACGCGGTCATCAGGCTGAACGAAAAGCAAAGTTTAGTTTTAATCTTTAGTTTCCGGATTTTTCCTTTGAGACTTCGTTCATGGGAGGGTCTGACAAAGTTGCTGTGAATATTGATGCTGTGTATATGGCACATTTTGTAAACGTGAAGCAAACCTGGATGAATGTTTTGTATACCACGACAGTAGCATTGTAATCCTGCTCCTTTTTTATTCTAAATAAATAAATAAAGTACTTGTTTGTAATGTCTGTATTTTGAGGGACTGAATTCCTGGGAGGGACATGGGGTGCCAAGAGCCGGGACTGGCAAGAAACAGCAGCATAGTTAAGCACTCAGTCCTTCAGCATGAGACTTCACACTTAAAAAAAAAAAAAAAAAAAAGCTTAATAATAAAAATCTCACTGTGGCCACTGTCACAGGACACCGGTGGTAAAGCCTGAGAGAGGACCTGGGGTCCGATACTGCCCTTCAGCCCCACAACCATTCCCTTCTCCTCGCCAGCATAGGTTCAATCCCTCTTTTCCCTGGCCTCCCAAACCGCTGCATGGCAGCACTCCAGCTCCAGAAAACAATTCTGCTAAAGAACCAACTTTCTTTGATGAAAGTGGCCTGATATCACCTTTTCTTTTCTTCCGTAGAATCAAACAGTTCTTGTTGCAGAAAGAGGAGAGTAACCCAGGAGAGCCTGCTTGTAGAAGGGAATAGACAATTTTCTGTACGAATTACGTATGACAAGGCAAGAGTTACCTTTCAGGTTCAGTTTTGGCAACCGTGACACAGACGGGCAGTTACAGTTCACCACAGTTAGAACCACAGTTCACTCCTACTTAAGATCAACTCGGCTCCAGCTGCCCCTCTGGGAAGCAGAACTGAGGCACAGGAACCTGCCCAGCCTGTCTCTGCTCTAAACCAAACCTTAAGGACCTGTACGAACGCCTTCCTGGCCCTGCCTTCATTAGAGTCCCGCAGCTTCTACAGCACCTTGTGAACAGACAGTGGCAAAACCAGCAACATTTAAGGTTTTTGTGCTGGCAGCAGCACCCAAGCCTTATGGGGAAAGGTGAGAAACCAAAGGAGGCGGCAGGGGAAATCTTTCAAGAGCTACAGGGGTCTGGGCGGAGACGGTGCTGGAGGATTGGGTCTCCTGCCTGGGGGTGTTCAAGCATCCTTCCACCACAGTGCACTGAAGGATCTATTGTTTGGAGCAGGTGGACACAAAAGTTTGTGGAACACTTGGACATAGCCATCTTGTTGCTGAACTACGTAATTAACAGCGTAATATATAGGGTATAGCACAACCTCCAAGCAGCCCGCTCTGCAAAGCGTCTTTGGAAAGTGGACTGATAAAAGATGTCCATTTCAGAACTGGGCAAGCTGTACAATAAGTAACGTCTGGTCCCTGCTGCGTTCTTACCACCTCCTCTTTACCTTGTTTTTCTCACTGCTCAACATTTGTTTTGCCAGAATAAGATGCTAATAAAATCAAGCGTAGTTACCAAATTGGTTTTCAAGTGTTGCATTCCAATTATAAAAGCCTAATTCCTCCTTCCACCCACTGAACCTTTTTGGTATTAACAGGCTTTACTATGCAAAGTGATGCAGGGGCTGTTTCGTTTACAGTAATTAAATGAATGTCAATTGTTTTAGTTGTTTCTGAGGGAGAGTTCTACATGAGTATTAGCATGTTCTGCTAACCCTTACGTTCTGCACTTCAGGCCTGCTGCAAACCCTTGGGGGTTGACCATTGACCTGAGACTCCGTACCCAGACATGCCAAACGCATCTCAATGAGACGAGCTCTTTTTCTCAGTTTCTATGGAACCAGCAGAGCGGAACTAATATAGCGTCCGCATATAGATGAAAGAATGAAGAGGAAAAAGGGCTTTACAGCTAAATTAATTAAGCAGATGTACCTGTCTAATTAAAGATGCACTGTCCCTTTTGTACCCTAGCTGCAGTACAAACAGTATTTAAACACACTCTCTATCCATTTCATCTATCAAAATATTTAGTAGGAACTCTCAGATGAAGGTGATATTAGCAAGATGAGCTTCCCATGTATTATTAATAGAAGGGCTCCCAATTATGCATGAATACTACAGCATATCTTTATAGCAATAGCATAAAAACCAGCTGCCCAAGTAGGTTACCAAACAACACATTTGTAACAGGTAGGACTGTTACACGAGGGTTTGTGGTTGGGCCCTGTGCCGTGGGAGCGGCCTCTGCCTCAGCCTGGCACTACAAGCCAGAATTTCTCAGTGCAAGAGGTGCAGAGGACTCGGCTTGTGTTGCTGGTGCCAGAGGATTTGGCTTTCTTGGATTTCAAAGATATTTATTCTATTTTTTAAAGCTGCCCTCAAGGCTGGAAAGTCCAATTCCCATTCACCAAACCCTCCAAAGGTATTGAAAATTCCAACCTTAAGCTCTCCCAAAATAATACAACATCCCCCTAGCTATCTGGATAACCAGGGTCTTCCCACCTGAATTTACTCTACAGGTGTGAGGAGGAAACTTGGCACATATGTCTCTACAGCACTCCAGATAGACCTAGACAACAATCAAGGACAGCAACAAAGACCCAAACTTATTTACAATAATAGGATCAGAGAAGTCATCTAAAACCAAAAGGCTCTTGGAGGCCTGTACTCTCTGGAAGGAGAGGGCACCTGCCTCCTGCATCTTCCCAGGCACAAAGGGTTCCAGGAGAAAGTTGTATCTCCTCCCCATCCCCTGGTCAAGGGGAATTCACGCTCACGCACAAGGGAGAAATAGAGGGTGATGTAATAGAGGCATCAAACTCAGTGCTTCTCTGAATCACAACAACAAATCACACCCTTTCTTAGAAGCATTAAGGGTGTGCATTTCCATAGCCAGAGATTTTCCAGTTAAGAAAGACTTTCCCGAGCATTTACTGCAGCCAGATCCAGCCAGAGAAAAAAAACCCACAAAACTGGACACCTACCTGCCCAGCCACAGCTCAGTCAGGGCAGCCCTAAGCTGGGAGGCTCACTCTCTCAGGAAATCAGAATTTAGTAACCTATCTGCTCCTGCAGCTCGTTATGTCCTTAATTGGGTTCTGAAAGTGATGAACCTGCAACCAGTTTTCTATGGCTCTCGATATTTTTTCCAGTTCTTCTGAGTCTTTCTGCCCAACTGCAGAGTTGGACTGCAGAATAGGGTGATGGGGACGGCTGGTGCATCTGCAGTGTTTTGTCAGAACTTTTTAAGCAATCTGAGTTAACAAGGGAGTAGAAACATCTGCACCCTGGCCTCAAAACACTGCAGTTGTCTTTGGGGAAAGTGCACTGCAAAGCTGCAAGCTTCATTTTTCTATTTGCTTTTGTATTTGCTTGCAGCAGAGTGGGACAGTGAGGTAGACAGGTAGTGCCTGTGTAGTTTTGGTGGGGAGCACTGGGTGAATTAAGACACAAAACACATCTAATAGCTTTAATACTCATAATTGGCTTCATGGGTATTACATAGCTAAGACAAAACTACTATTCACTGAATCACAGAATCAGAAAAAGATATTTGAATTAAACACAGGAACTTCCCTAGCCACAGTGTTTCATACGTTGAATCACAAAACAAAAGCCAAAAAAATTTCCCGTAAAGCATAATTTGTTACTCTTTGTACTTCACTCAGCCTTGGTGAGCTTCAATTTAACACAGCTGGCTGACTTCCTCTTCACTTGTGATAACCTGCCACTTCAGTGACCGGACTGCAAACATTACAGGGAAAAGTTTAAAATCAACTGTTCCAGAAATCATCCTTATTAATTATAAGCTTTTTAATTTTTTGCATGGAAGGGGCTTGATGATACAGCTTTCTATAAACTCAAAGACAACATGAGGGTCTTGGTCAGCATTGACATAAATGGCATCTTCATAAAAATCCTCCAGTTCCTTGACATTCCTGTAATAGGTTTCCACACGCTTCTCAATATTTTCTTCCTTGTCTCTGGGGTTCTGCCTGAGACGGACTTGGATCTCTGGTGTCGGTGCTGGTCTGAATGTCATGTGGTATCTGGAGATGAGATACAAATGCCACTGCTTCAGCTCAAGTTGAGGACACAGCGGCCATTTTCTAAGATATTCCATGTTTTTGCCTATCACAGTTCCTTGGAAGTGCCTCTTTCTGCTCTAGGTTAGGGTTTTAAAACAATGATTGGAAATTTCACGGCAAGTAATCTGTCATTCCGGCTCTCAAGAATCCTGGATACTCAAAAGCCAAGAGTTTCTCTTGAGGTGATGCAGACAGTGCTGCTACTGTTTATATACGTGACACGACGTGTGGAGAAATCCCTATTACATGTCCAATGCTCCAGGTTCAGAAGCATTTCAAGACCTATTCCAGATCCAATCCCAAGGTAGCATGTTTTACTTGTAATTTTTATTTCTATTTTTAAAAAAGCATCTAAAAAAGCCTAACCTTAAACCTTAGCATCTGTTAAAATTCTTTGCTGTGGTTTACTGTTATGCTGATTCTGGACATTAGTCAGGAAAAAACTGTGAAACTTTTGAGTGCTTTCTCTGCATTGAATCGGTGAGCCCAAACATAGCCCTGTGTCCAGGCATTGCTGAAGGAACTGTAACTTAAAATGTGTTTATGGCTCTCAGACACTGGGGACTTTCCTGCCAAGATTCAAAAGTGCAGCAACAGGGCTGGGATCACCAATATTAAATTTTGAAAGTATTTCCTATTAGCAGGCATGTGGCTGAGCGCTTCCAGCAAATGGCAGAAGGGTAGCAGAAGCACAACCCTTGCTCAACACAGTCTCTAAATCACCATAAGCTGAGCTTGAAAGGTAGGTATCCTTCCTCTTGATAAGCCACTACAAGTAGGGTTAATACTGTTATTGCTCAAGAACACTGGAAAAAGTTAAGAAGACACAAATACTCTACCTCGGTCTCTATTTCTGGGCAGATACCAGGTAGAATATAATTGCTAACATCTTTTTATAGTAGCTGAAGATAAAAAGAGGTTAATTCACTCTGAGGTAGGCTTTGGTTATTTCTAGCTTCCAAAATGCCAGAATTTGGCTTCCCTGAATTCACAGCTCAAGGTTCACTCAACTAGTCAGCAGGCTTCAGCAAGACAGAGGATTTTTATCACCAGAGTCCTGTAGCAGTGCTGCAGTCCAGCTCAGCCTGCCCAGACAGCTGACACCAAAAAGAATTCTGACAATGTTTCTGCTTTGCCAAAGGCTCCCAACAATCGCTAAAAGCTCTTTTGCAAACATGTATTTAAATTTCCTGCCACGGTAATTCTAATTCTGAGTAAATGTCTCCTGTGCCCCAACACAAAACCAGTTTATCCCTCTTCCTGCACAGCCAAATTTTCTGAAACTGTTAGGATAAATGCAAAACAGAGGAGAGAAGCAGAGTCTCTGTGTCTCTGCACAGAACTGCACTACAGCTCCAGCTGGTACAATGATGTGGACACAGAGTTCATTCCACAAGAGCACAGCTGAAGGCCACCCTCCTCACTGCTCTGTAGCCAGCAGTGCAGGTTTAACATAATGCCAAGGATTAGATACATCATCTAAAACAATTCAATTCACAATGAATTTGGAAGGAATAAAACCCAGAGTTTGGAAGAAGGAAGCGTGTTAACTGGAGCAGATACTGAACAAGCTAATCCTAATGATAAGAAACGCAAAGATGTGTGAATTATTTGCTTCATACTGTTAATTTCTTCTGAACAACTGCATCAATTATTACTAAAACAAAGAGAACAGTTACAGCAAATCACTGTTGCTGTCACAAGTTAATGTTGCACCTCGAGTAAGACATTTGAATAATCATGTACAACTTTGGGACAAACCCAGTTTTTATGGCCTTAATCTTTGAGGGTTCAGTATTTGCCTTTGATTCAATAGGATGCATTTAACCATTAGAAAAGTAAAATAGTGGTTTAAAATTTAAGTGTGAGGAATCGTAAAAACAGAGCACAAGTGAAGTTGCAAATCCACACCAATTCCAGCAGGTATTTAGTAAGATATTTCATTGTTACTTTTTCCCTGAAAAACAAGGCTGGATAAGACAGTAAACCTGAAGGTCACTGCTGAAACAAGGTGATGTGACTGCCAGTGAGATGAACTGCCACATTTGAGAACCCAATCTTACAGTGACTCCGTGACTCATAAATGAGTTTGCTCTACTGAGCAGGAAATATATTAACATCTCACAGCAGACAGAACCATCACAGGAGCTGGGGGAAGTAAAACGCAGCAAGTTTTCCATTTTCCCCGGCTGGGAAGCCTTCAAAATTCCCATGGGAATGTCTGAAAACCATCTGCATTTAGGCTAGGTTTCAGACATCTTCCCTCAGCGTTCTTTTACCAACCAATTTAGTGACCATTAAAATGTTAGACCTGAGCTACTTGCTGCTGTAGATTTCAGGCTCCAAGATTTTCAAATGCCCTATTCTGAGAACAGGAGCTTGCTGCAGCAGGTAGGTAAGTTGGTACTTGAGTAGCTATGAAAGTTTTAACTTTTCTTTTAAGGAGTCCCTAAGCAAGAGTACAATATTCCTGAGTTTCCTTAGATTTCTATGAAGTCTACCTGGCGCTTTCATCTCACTGGCAGTCTTGAAAAATGTTAAACATCAGACATGAGTGCTAACCTTTCCCCAGTGACGGGATCAATCCTCCGTTGAGACAGTCGTTCCATGATGGATTCATAGGGGAGATTAAAGAAAAATACCCTATGGAGAACATAACAATTAAGTGCATTAACATCCTGAGAACATCACTTGTGACCTTCAGAGTATGAGTTAATCCTTACCCAAACGAACGGCACACACAGAGGTGGAAGTGACAGTACCACTCAAAACTGCAACATCAGAAAACGTTAGCATACGCACAGGACCTCTCTTCTCTGGTTCTTCTCCTCACATCTTGTTTAGTCTCCAACCTCATCAAGGCAGAAGCTCTTTGACACACGGTATGTGTGGTGCTGTGTGCACGGACAGGGCTTAACGGAAAATACAGTGTGGACACCAGTGACTGAATTGCAGCTGGAGCCTGCCTCAGAGTCTGTCATAGCTTGCTCGCAATCCAGCAGTTACCTCTGAACTTCCTCTGGACCCAGCTTCTCAACCCAACTAGCAAATACAATCACAATGACACTTTGCAAAAGGTAAATAAAAAATTGCTACCGTTCCTGTCAAGGACCAAAAAAGAGCTCGTCTGCCTGTATTATGCATTCTTCCCTAACAACAGTACTGCACAACTTGGTGCCCATGAAAGGCATTTTCCTCTTGCTGTTTCAGTCCACTTCCACTTGTTTTGCCCTTGCCTCCCCACACAGCCCCACAGTGTGAGTCCTCCTGTCTCCCACTCCTGTCCTGCATCCTTAAAAGCAGAATGAGTACTAAGACTTAATACGTGCTGCATTGTGATTCTGACAATCCCCTGTCCCTGCCGTTAGCGTTGACCTGCAGAGAACAGCACCAGGGCACAGAAGGCAGCTCAGTACAGCATAACCCACTCGACAATCAGCCTTGCTGTTGAGACTGCTAAAGAGGAAATATTAATGCTTGATTTTAAGATGAAAATCTGCAATTCCCATTGAGTCTGAACAAGACGTAGTTGCTCAGCATCTTAAAAAGTCAGACCCTCAGTGCCAGTGGTGTGGGTTCCATGCTATGAAGAGCTTTTCACCAGAGGATGGAGTGGCACTTGCCAACTCGCTTCATACAGGTTACACAAAAGCCCTGATTTGAATCAAGGATGCAGAACCAGAAAACAATATACACCACTATTGACCCCAGTCACATTACACTGTTGCATATAAACTGTTGTACCCATCTCCCATTGACTCCTCCTTGGCATTTTGGTTCCTTATAATGGTCCTGTTAATTTTATATTCTAGTTCAAAAGCTCTTCAACAGAAAATTCTCGATGAACTGCTGAGAATGAGTGAGTCCCCTGTCCCCCAGCTATTGGAGACCAAAGCAGATCTGGACAAAGATCACATTCAATGATTAATTCAGAACAAAACAAAAAATAAGGCTTCCTTTGAAAACTTATGAAAATAAACTTTTACCAAGCACAGCCTGAAGGCTGTAAATACATCTTTCTTTATAATACACCTTCTCCTGCTGCTGCCTTCAAGGCCAGGCTTCCTATTTTCGTTTTTGTCTGCCTCTCACAATAGATACTGTATGCTTTAGACATTCACCAAAGGAACATTTTACACTGACTGGGTGGGATCAGACCAGATGAAAGGCTGAGCTTTACCTTGGCATGCACATAGCAGATTACTAGAATCCTTTGTAGGATTTAAAGTTATGAAAATCATCTCTCTTTTCAAATGTTTACAGATAATGACTTCTATTCACACTGTGGTAACAAAATAACAGCCAGGAATAAAACATTCAAGATCTCGGAGATTCCAAAGACAGGAAAAGAACAACAGTTTCAACACTCTTTTATCCCTTACACTCTTAACATTTTGTTTTTCTTTGTTTCTGTTGCCCAACAATGGCACAAAACCGTGATTGTCAGAACAGGTAACATCTGATGATATGTCTCAAGATGAATATTCTAGTAGAGAGGAACAACATTTATACAGTCATGATAATTGATACAGCTTCCTATTATATTCTGAAATAAACAAAACCACTAAAGGATTATAACCTGGCATATCAAGAAAGCTTGTCGTAATTCATAGTTACTAACTCAAAAAGTATTATGGTATTTGAAACAGAAGAGCCTAAAAAACTCCACTTAAAAAGCTGCCAACAAAATGAACTCTGAAAGCCTTGTCTGAGATTCCCTTCTTTTTTATACAAGATGCTTCTTATTATCCAGTCTGGTGTCACCATTAAAGAAGAGTGTAGGGGGAAGATGTGGGAGATTATAGACATGCCTGCTACTAGTATAGATTCTTTTTCCCCACTTGCATTGTATAACGGCACACACAGAATATACTATACAACAGCACAGACTCCTAATCCAACAGTCCTTCCCGTGGAAGGTGGGATGCCTTACCCTGCCATACCGTACATCTCCTTTAGATAAGAGAAAACAACACTCCCCAGGGCTGTCAGTTTAAAATCGTTCAGAAGCAGGAAAAAAAGATGAAGGGGAAAACTACTGACAGAACTACTGTCTAGACTTAAAATACTTCCAATTAGAAAGCTTTATTATCATTTTGAAGGAGACACATACCACACACAGTCTATTATGCAGCCCCAGGAGGCTTACTCACATGAGTAAAGCCTATTTACATGTATGCACTCTCTGTGAAGGGCTAGCCTTGGGTATATGATACATCTCCTTCAGCCCCTCAAGGTATTTCTGAGCAACATTTTGCCCGTGTCCCTCTCTCAGCTGCTATGACTCTGATCACATAACTTGACCCTCCAACCATCCAGGTAACATGTTTGTTGGATTTCTCTTGGAAATCCTCATAAGATAGAGGGCTGCATCCACAACCTTGATCCAGCATTGAGAGCAGTAACTGGAACAACTCCTTACAATTACTGGATTCATCTTCAAGCACAGCTTGGCCCCTTTCACATATTAAGTGTAATTTTTTTCGCATAAATGCATCCTTTGTAAAGCTCACTTTAGGAATCAGCCAGGCTTTGTATGTTGTAATGTTTCACAACTTCTATCAAGGGGAAATATGAAACAGATGTCATCAGAATTGGTAGACAGGGAGGCGAGGAAACACAGCCTCATATCAAAGTATACTACATTATACTGCTAGATTAGCATCTAGCGCAGCTTCTCTTTCAGAGTTGGCAAGCTGTTAGTTCAGCTCTGCAACAGGTGAATAACGTTAATCAGCAGCAACACGAGGTGTGCACTGGGGAGGGCTGGGCAGAGATGCACCAAGAATCCTCACTCCTGCATCACAGCCTCAGCATCTACCTAGTGGCAACCAAAAATCATTGGCATCCAGGTACAAATTGGTGCTCTGTGGGGTATAACTCGGTAGAGCCTCTCAGCCCAGGTCTCTGAGGACAAATGTCCCCCTAACTACCACTGAGTGGCAACATTGCTGCTAGATGCAGGACTGAAGCCAAGTGATTCGTAAGCAAAGCTCTGTCCTCTCTCCTTTGTTCTCTCTCCCAGGAGAGGGATGTGAGAGAAGGTCCAGTCCTGTCAGCTAGCTTTCACAGATAATAAAACCGTGAACACAAATGTTAAAAGGAAAAAAAACCCCTTGTGTCAGAATCCTGCCTCTTCCTCACTGTACTTGACATCACTTATCTAATCTATTACAGCTTTCAGATACATTAGAGAGATTAAATTCCAACAAATTAATAATGTTGATGACACCTTCACTGTGTACCTAGTCAAATGAGAACTAGTTGCCTTTGGATGATGATGAAATATAAAAGGCCTCTAACAGCTGGAATATAACATTGTTTTCCTACCAGCCATCTGGCATTCCAAAAGGGTATTCCAATCGCTTCTGGCTTCTGACTATTCAGAAAGCATCATCTAAGATCCTAGAGGTCACCAGGGCATCCTGATGGCTTCCCTTTGCAAACGGAGAGAGGAGAATGTAAAAGTATGGGTGGCAGAAGTTTTGTTTCGCATCTGATCGTGAGACAGCATTTTGGGGAAAATATGTCACAACTATACAATAGGTGAAGAAAGGTTTTTTGACCTACAGAACAGCATTCATCTAATCCTGAACTGCATTTGTTCCAGATGGCAACCAACCTAGTTAATCCAAGTTATTAACAATTGACGGTGCTCAGTTGTCCTCAGGAGAATTTTTTTGGTGATGGTTTTCCTGTTTTGTGGATATAATGTCACCGACTTAAAGCACCTATAATGGAAAAATTACGAGTGTTGCCCTAAGACAAGCAAGTGCTGTGTGCCTGAATTCTGGTATCACTGAGCTATGGATTAAGGCACACTCCTCCTCTGTACTGACAGTCACTCTTCCAGGATGGCTCCACTGCCTTGCCAGCTGCCTTCACATCTCAAGAAAACTAAAGCTCTGCCTGTAAGCCACGGCCTTCCACCAGTTTTGGTCCTGTAATTTAAACATAGCTGTTTTATGAGGCTGACCTAGACGGATCCAGATGTTGACTGTTCTAGACCTGAGCTATTTACTTATGTCAGATTCTCATCCTTGGCATTTCCCATTACCTGGAGTTGCTCTGGATTGACATTGGTGGAGGGGAGCCCAAAGCCAAGCCCTTCTTGTAAAATTACTGTCTGTGAAACTTGACCTATACCATTAAATCTAATTGAATACATACCTTGTTTTCATTTAAGGGTGAAAAGACAATGCAACATGATATCTGAGACAGAATCCTGACTCCCTAGCTGGCTTCTAAAAACAGACACTACTGACTTGCTTGTGGCTATACCAGGGCCAGATCAAGCCTTGCAATAAAGTTAGGATGCTTGAATTAAAAAGAAGATACAACACCAGACAACACTGGGCCACTTTTAATGTAGCATTTAAACTTTTGAGTTGAAACTGCAACTTTAAAAATAGTAAGCTATTAATCTTTCCCTTATTTTCTTGACTCCTATATATCTTCTCCCTCGTAGGCAGGTACCAGCTGCCATATTCCCATTCTTCACGCTCTGCACTCTGCAAAAAAAAGAGGCCCCTGCTGGCCAATTCTTGTTTAAAATTGTGCATAATTGATAGTGGCAAATCTACCCCAGCTGTGTCTAAAACCTCTCCAGGGGCAAGAAAAACACTCTTTGTGACTGTCATTAACTACTAAATTAGCAAGTGCTCCTGGCAGTTTACAACGTACCACATCAGTCTGCTTTAAAAAAAAAAGAACGTGAAGATCAGATGCCTGTGTGATCTCAAAGTTACAGCAAACTTTGCTGGCAGAACTTTGATGGAATCCCAGCTAAATCAGCAAAAGAGAATGGGAAAGAGAGAGCAAGAGTGAGAGAGCGGAAGAAAGAGAGAGGAAGGAGAGGAAAGAGAGAAAGGGACACAAAGTTACCCTCTTTTCCAGGCAGACAAATAGAAAATGTCAAATTCAAGGTTAGAAAATTGAGCCTTTCATAAGGCACAGTACATCTTACTCAATATAGCGATATCAATACAGTGTTATCTGATGCTATGGCACAATTCCCCATGGAAAATAACTCTCCTGGAGGACTTAGTTCTGGCAATGCAATGGCTACAATTTTTGTAATTGAGTTATAAAGCTGAAAAAGAGATGAGGCTGTTGAAGTGTATGGATGCAGTAGCTCTCTAAAAGGCTACCCCAGGTAAAATCCTTATGTGATCACTGGCACAAATGCAAGCTCCTCCCTTTGGTTCATAAAACAGCCAAAGCAGGCGGAGAAGGAAATAACACAGTTCTCGCAAAAGGATGGAAAAGCCCTGGGGGGCATTATGGAGTGACTGAACTGGCAGAGAAACAAGTACCATCTCTAGCAACTATCCTGAATTTGCCTAAACTGTAAGACCCGTTGTTAAAATTGACCACTTTTTTTGTTTTAAAAGTTTCCAAAAATGCATAAAACTGTACAAACTTCTGGATCGCACAGGGACCACAAGCCAGACAGGAGTGAGATGGCAGGCTTGGCCAACATACAAGAAAAATCTGCATTGAAAAAGGTCTTTTTCTTAGGTAGCACCATTGAATTATCACAATAATACGGCAAATCAAGTTAGTGGTTCAAGCTGACATGTACATGGAAGTTCAGATTTGAATCCAAGTGACTAATGCCAGCTAAAGCCAAGTCATCTTGTCTTTATTGACTTTCTAGCTAGAGATACCTGACTTGGATCAATCAGTTCCCCTAAAGAATGCTCCCTTTCCTGTAGTATAAGGATACCTTGAACCTGAAACATTGGCTAAGCCTGTTCTCAAGAACTAGAGGCCCAGCCACAGGATCCCGAGCACATTATATTTCCATAATTCCACTCTGCATGCCCAAATCCCCTCTTAAAAATTAAACCGGTTACATATATCCCTTCTACCTTTTCCCCAGTCTTGTTCAGGTTTCTCTCAATGCAGCTATAAACCAGGTATTTTGCCCGCAGGTAACCAGACTACAGAGGATCTTCTGAAGCTGCACTACTGACTGGACATGGATCTTAGTTTACTATCTACCCTAAATACTGCTTCTGTGTGTCTCTGCAATGGATGAAATGATCTTTATCTCTTATTTATGGAAGGAGCTGTTGGGAGGTTTTATTCACTGATGTCTTTCAAATTCTGTGATATCTTCCGATGAAAGATGCTCGATTCTATTTTGGGAAGTAATTTCACCCTCTAGGTTTTGACCATAAGGGAAAATTCATTGCATTAACACTAAAACACAGGTTAATTGGCACCAGTGTTTTGCTCATCGAGCTCCTATAATGATTCATATGATGACAAGCTATTTCCAGACACTGGATCTTTCTTTTCAAATGGATGCATTTCTGTCGAATAACTACAAAAGGCAGCTAAGTGGGCCACTATTCCCAGGACATGGCTTCTGGCCAGGGGAGCGAGATGAACAACATCCTTCGTAGCTGCAGATGTTCCTTCCCTTCACCAGCAGTGCAGAGTAATGACTCTTGTTAGATGTTTTCCACCCACCAGTTAGATGCGCTCAGCCTCCAACAGCCGAGACAGTCGAGGTGGCAGGGTCCCTCCCGCATCCCACCCCACCAGCCTGGTATCTCAGCAGCATCTCAGCGGGTGCCACACCAGCTTACGCAGGGGGAACAGGCGCAGCCCTGCCAGGTAGCACTGTCTGTCTGTTTTACAGAACAATGGGCTGGATCTTGAGCTGGGATAAAGCAAAGTAGCTCCACTGGCATCACGCAGATTTACACCAGCAAAGAACCCCAGGCCTTTTGGCAGCGAGAGCCATTCCACGCGACAGTGGTCTGAAGAGCTACCGGCTGTGTAAACGTTACATAAGCACAGCGAAAGGCACACATATACAGAGCAAATGTTTTCATACTAGGGGCTTCAATGCATTTTTAAAGCTTCTTTTGAAAAGGCAATATTAACTCTTCCCATATGTAATAAGTGGCTTGGATGCATTAGTACCTCCATTCAAAACTACTTTACATTTCTCCCCTCATTTTTATTCTTTGCCTCCTTCTTACTCTCAGCTGTTATTCTAGCATCTTTGCATTCCCCCTGGAGTTCATTCCAGCGGTGCTTTATGAATCACAGAATAAGATGGCAGCCAGCACTGCTTTAGAGTAATGTGGCTGGCATGATTTCCACTATCCTCAAGGTTAATCAAACTCAGTCTCAGATAATCGAAAGCCTCGGCGGCCCCAGAGGCCCGAGGTCAGGAACCTAAACCCGCTTCCCCAAATGCAGTCATGTTTCCTTAGATGCTTGCAACCTTCCCCTGCAATAATTAGATTCTGGAAATCAAATCTTGAGTGGAGCAAGAACTCCAGGGTTAAGCACTAGCAAACTCATATCAGAATTGATGCCTTTGCTACCTGTCTGCAGCTTTTCTCTAGCACCTCCAGCTCCTAACAAGAAAACCCATAGTCTTCTTCCTTATTAAATAAATGGAATCAAATTCATAGTAAATGATGTTTAATCTTAAGTGTTCCTATAAAATGCTACATTAAACTCCCCCCACCCCCATCATTTAAACACTAACTTTTGTTGTTGGTAGGATATTTGGTATGTAAAATAAAGTAAATAAAAGAACTGACACCAAAAAAGTGTATGATTTGGGGGCAAGGGGAGGGAATAAAAGAATGGATTATAATGTGTCATTTTATATATGTGTCAAAGGAAACCAATTTCATAATAGGGAATAAAAATTCCCTGTTTAAATACTGTCAAATAAATCCTCAAATGTAATAGGGTTCACTTCTGGGGAAAAGAAAACTAAATCTGATTAAATATTAATGTGGCGTAGTATTAATTAAGAGAGAAAAAAGTCCATCAAGAGAACCCCAATATGTTTACTGTGTCCCCAGGAAGCTGGAAAATTTCACAATCAAGTGTGTAAATGTTCTAAAAAAGGGTCCTGAATATTTTATGAATATTTGTCATAAAACAGAAATAATAACCACTGTGCAGAGCTATTAGAATTAATATTTATGCTGCCCGCCATGAAATATTCATGGGGACAGAGAAAGGGGGGCCCGTAAGACAAGAATTAATTTACATTGGGCTTGGTTTACCCGCTGGCTTGATGTTTAAAGACGGGTTGACAAGCCTCCATATGAATCCGTCAGTCACTTGCAGCAGTAGGTGGGGTGAAGGCAGGGGGAGGCGGGGGGAAACGGGTCCAAGCTGCTGACAGCTCACAGATTGAGTTTCTGACAGCCCTTAAAAAACCTAAACGGCCCCCCACCTTTTTTTCCTTCTTCCATTGCCCAAGGCGCTCTGTACTGCCACCATTCATCCGATCTCCCCTTCCATCTGCTGAAATTAAGGAATTAATGAGCGCTATACACTTTACAGCGGGCCCCAGGAATGTTTACTGGTGATTAAATTATAATGCAGCCAAGCTGTATAATTCATGAACCAATTAAAGGAAGTGTTAGTTGATTTGATGGGATGAGGACGTACAAAAAGCATTTAACTAATAGGGAACCGTGGGCTGCCGGTCGCTTTGGCTTTCTCGGATTACGCGGCTAATTGCTCTGCTTTATAGGGCTGTCACAGATAGCCATACATATTTCATTGTTCTCAAATACTTCAATTGTTTGCTTTCGTGTTGCTGCTGTAATATGTAGAAGCTCAGCCAAACTTCAGTGTAGTTAAAGCACTACTCTGCAAAAGCAGGTTGCTTTGGGAGGAGGGAGGAATGAGCAGGGCAGAAGGAGAAGGCTGGCTGACAAAGGAGTAACTTAAAGCCTCAGAGTTAAATGTCACTCAGCAATTACATGATTAAAAGGTGCAACATATGATAGTCTTTTGTTTTACAACTTTTTGGACACTAATATTCTATGCTGACTTCACTGCAGAGAAAATATTGGTACACTAAACTGCATTTTTTTTTTTAATACTGAGGAGCAAAAGAAGAAGGGGGAGAGGGAAGTATATTTTAAAAAATCCAGCAGGGAGGAGCCAGATCGCTGCGGTTATCAAGAACAATACATCGTATTTTAACTTACATGGTTCGATATTTGAAAATACATGAGAGATGAAGGAGGTTGATTTCCCATCTGGGAGAATGCTCAGTGTCTAATCCAGAGAGCTGCTGAGTCGTGCTAGCTAGTCAGACCAACAACTTCAGTTTATTACACAAGGAATGGGGGAATTTACCATTTCTGCTGTTTTACAAAGCACTTCCCCCCAGCTGACAGGCCACAGGATTTGATGAAACGGATTCTCTTGATTTGAAGAGGCCTATCAGTCAAGTTACTCCTGTCCTCAGTCAAAAACAGGCACATTCTTCAGCAATGAAATCCCCAACCCATATACAGAAGTACATGTGTTGCTGAAGAAATTAGGTACTATCGGATAAATATCACAAACATGTGCACTAACTTGTGGTTAGACCCTGAAATCTATTGAATAAAGAAGAACCTGGGTAAATATGCTATTTCTGTAGCTCAGTGATGAAGACTGCAAACCTCTATGCATCCTCAATCAGGTATATTGTCACCCACCTGAGGAACACCGTGGTAAATCTCGACCACCTGTTTAATTTAGAGCTTTACATTTCCAAGTGTTGTACAAACACCAACTAAATTACTTTCAAGATATCCTATTATGTAAAGCTTATAATCTGGTCCATGCCTTTCCTCGCACCCATTCCCTCCAGGATTGGGCTTTGGAAAGCAGTCTCTGCAGAGTGCCCTCACTGATGCCCTGGTACGTGCCTCTCCTCCTCATGTGCTCCACCCTACAGCGCAGAGCATGAAATCCCTCTCCAAATCTGCCCACTCCAGAGAGACAAGAGGGTGTCCTTGTCTGTCAGAAGCAAAACTCTGTGCAAAACCACACCAGTTTTAAGAAAGGTTTTGTTAGATAGGGGCAGCCAACAGCTGGTGCTCAGGATAACTCTTCAAAACATGCCAGCTTCACTTTGACATTCCAGTTATGAACCATCTCCCAGGCAAGCGCCACAACATTAAACTAAGAAAATCCATCTCTGCTCTCCTGTTGGAATTGTTCTGTTTTGTATAAAGAGTTACATCAAACCAGAAAAGCAGAATATCTTTGCAGTCCAATGCAGATATTCACTGGGGCAGCAAGACACTTATATTCAGTGAATATTTACTTTTTTCTAAAGCGCAGAGCAAACCTAAGAAGCCCCAGAAAGAAGGAGCTGAACGTCCCATTCCCATGACAGTTCTCAGAGTAGCAGGCTAGGGGTTGTCCAGGTAGAGGAACAGGTGGGAAAAAAAATCTTGCGATACTAAAGAAAAAAGATTTCTCATATAGCTTGACCCTGATGTTAAAAAGGTAGTATGCCAAAAAAAGAATTATTTTAAATAATTTCCTTTATTCAGAACTACTATATATTGTTAGTTTGTCCCTAGCCAACCTTGGGTTAAGTAATGCAAAACTTTGGCTTAAGACATTAGTTTAATAGGTAGTCTCCGAAATAAGGGATAATGACACCAGTTACACAGCAGGAAAACTTGCCATTAACCCACTGTGTGGTTGAGTAAAATGGGAATTGGATTGCCTGTTCTAGAAAATAGAAAGGTTAAATTGACTGGGAGATAAAGTTGATCCTAAACTCACCTAAGTGGGCAGTGCCTAGGATCTGAAATCTGACTAGCCAGATAATCATCTGGACAGTTATACGCACAGTTGAAAGCCAACATGCGATCTTGGTAGGCTTTCAATTATACCACTTCTGGATTAAACACATCTGCGATTTGGTAAAATCCATTAAATACATTTATGACACAAAGCACCCGGGATAACAACAAACTGTGTGTGTGTGTGTCCCCATGTAGGCTAACTAAATGACTTCATGCGCTGGTCCCTGAAACAGTGAGCTGCATCAATGTGGGCCTTATATGGGGAAAAAGCAGAGGTGAGACACAGGCCCAGGAAGCACTTTCTGCCAACGACTGCTAACAGGAAACATCAGAACTTGGCAATGCAAAGAAATCAGAGGCACTGCAGCAAATATTTTCTTTGTTGCTTTTGAAGTGCCCTGGATACAATCAATCATACCAAAAAAACCTCCTGTATTTTGGTTCAGTGTGGAAAGGGCTATTTGCATTTCAATATGTTCAACTTATCCTGCCAATAAAAACATGGAATCATGAAGAAGAGATCAGGCCACTGGAGTGAAAAACAAGAGATGACATCCTGCAGACCTTTCAGATAAAACAGCTCCTTGCTTGTAACATTTCTGTTGACGTCCCAATATTTCTGAATGATTGGGTTTTCAAATGAGATCAGTCAGCATGCAAATGAGGAAACAGGATCAAGACATCTCCCATATCTGATTGGATAGAGAAATTATCAAAAGACCCTTTTTTCATATCAAATTTCCATCACAAAAGGTCAAACTTTCAACTTCCATTACTTTTGCTAACTGCATTTCACTGTGCCTGCCAGCTCATTGCTACTGCTGTTTTCAGAGGAACAGAGAAGTAACAAATGATTACATCTTCTCCCACATCTGTCATACAGGATGGACAAACATTTTCTAATCTTATTCTATTTTTCTCTACAGCCCGCAAAATCCTTGCAGCCAAAACATCACTTCTAACCTGATTAGCTATTCCTAGGTTGTTTTTATTTTTCTTACAGGTTCTCTTCGTATTTTCTAGCCTACAGACTGACAAGAGCACCAGCTGTGTTGCCAGAATGTCTTGTTCTACAATTTGGCCATTTAAAATACTTTTTGATGTCTGCTTTTCTAAAATATATTTCCTTGTGCTGTCTGGCTGGACTGACGCCTAAATACTCAAGTAATGGATGTTCCAGAAAAACAAAAGACAAAGAAAAAGCATCATTTCCCCTGAAATCCTCACATAGTTACATTTTCCTTTGCAGTTCATCCCTGACAACAAATGCTGCCTGGCCTTCTGTAAATTTTGATCCACTCCTCTAGCGAACATCTGATCACGGCCTGAAACCCCAAGGCTTTGCCCTGCCTGCTCAAAACACTCAGCTCATGCAAATTCAGAGGACTTGCACCCTTGTGTCCAAACAGAGGAGTAGCTCAGCACCCTGAGGTCTCATCCGCTGCTTTTCTAGGTTTAAAGCTGAATTTTGGAGCAGCAGAGATAGCAAGTGGGGCAAGCACAAGAAGATGAAGACATTAGTAAAAAGTGCAGGACTCAATGTATTTGTTGCTACTGGTCCCATAAAAATTTTCGCTCAACATTATTATCATTGCAGCGTATATAACCCATCAGATTAGTACCTAGAGATTTCTACTCTTCTGATTTCTCTGTTCTTCTTATTACTCAACAACTAAATGTTTCACAAAGCCATTTCCTACAGAAATATTTATGTTCCCAAATGTTTATTGGCCCCTCTATCATGATCAAGCTTTTATGAGCACTCTATACAGAACTCTGAATTAAATACATAATTCCTGATCTATCAGATCTTGGCTCGATGCTGTGTTTGTCTATTTTATACAGCAAGGCACTGTAGTGAACTACAGAACACCTTACAGAAAAACTAATTTATACAGTAAAGATATTTCTATCCAACACTGACTGTGTGGGTTAGTGATTACAGAAAGCTAATGAGGACCAGGAAGATGTCGGGTTTAAATTCCAGCAAAGGCACTTATTCATTGCGTTAGGTTTCCTGAACAACCTTTTTAGGTAATTTCTATACAACTACGGCCATTAGGCTCTGCACCATCGTGTCCTGGAAGGAGACGGAAGATGCTCCTTGTAAATGTTACACAAATGCTTCTCCCTCACTTGCTCCACGTCACACAGGTGTCCACAGCTACCCAGAGTAATTTGCCCTCAATTCGGTGGTAACTGATTGGACTCTCTATTCTTGCTGGCAGCTGCGAGTCATAACCAGTGAACAGAGCAGACTGTTAGCCAGCTCCAGGAGGTATTCTCCCAGATTACTTCCTTCATCTTTGATTTTTCATTTTTCTTCTCTTGTCCTTTTGACCAAAAGTGCCTGTGGTGATTTGTGAATGTCTGTACGTATCTAGTAAACTAAAATTTTGGCCTCTTTACCACATGACATCAAGGCAATGTTCTTGGCTCCTTTGTACCCAACAAATGCCAGTCACAGAATGCAGAGACTTTGTGCATCTAAGTTCTCCAACAGCAAAATAATGGTGATTGTATTTTATCTATAGGTCTCTACTCTTCACATTATTACTATTGAAACACCAATCATCAGGCCACCTAAATGGATAAAAAGTCATTCTCTGAAAGGTTAAAACTTGTAGTGTTCTCTTTTTTCCTGGGACAAGTCTGGTCAAAGGTTGTTCCACAATGAACTGGGTAGCTTAGTCACTGGGTAAGGTCTGGAGCACATGATTTAATAATGGGCTCTTCAATGTAGCTGAAAAAATCTAAAAAGATCTGCTGACTGGAAGCTGTATTTGACATTCAGATACATTCAGAATCTGAGGTGTGGGTTTCTAACGACAAGTAACTGCGTAGCAAGTTACTCAGCCTTGGATTGATTGCACAGGCAGCTTTTAAACAGAGTGATTTTTTTCATCTAAAAGATACTATAGTTCAAACAAGACTCCGTCTTTACGATGTGTTTGGAATTAACCAGACAGAACCTGACATCTAATCAAAAAGAAAAAGATGGATTTTTATTCTTAGAACTGTTTTAAAGAAAAAAGATTCCTGTTCTTTAAAAGGCCCAACAACTTTGCATAACTGTTTGTACCTAGAAATAAATTGAAGGTAAGGGCACTCACCTTCACTCACAGTTTGTACATACCGGAAAAATGTGAAAAGCTGAATGTTTATAGTTATTTTCTCACTAATACAACATAGAATCCTGTCTAACACCATAATGAAAAAAAACCCTTTCACAAAATCAAATCCTCCATTTCTTCCAAGGGCAAAACTCCCAGATTATGTAACAATTAAGGATTTTTCAAAATATACTGTTCATACAATCACACAAACTCACCGGCACAGCCCTACTTCATGCACTATGTAAGAATTAGGCATATTTAGAAATATCAGACCTTTGCAGCACATTTTTGCAAGGGCAAGGAGGAACCCAGAACAGGTTTTTGTGTAGGCTTCCAGTAAAAAGCTTACACTGCCATTACCATAAATCACCCCAGAATATCAGCAGTGACATAACATCTTTCATTAAAAAAATACTGCAGCTTCTTTCAGAAGGACTGCCACTTGCCATTTCTTTTAGGTAATCAGATAGCCGTTAATTAATAAACCTGTCAGGTGAATCGTCCTGCTCCGGTCATCATTATCCATTCGGTAACAGAATCCTGCTATCATCACTGCTATCCACCCCATAGCTTCCAGCTCAATTAACTTAATGCTATGCAAATGAGAGGCTCTCCTCATCATTAGCTTATAGCCCACAAATGTTAATAACATAATTGGGCCTTCAACAGGGTAATTAGACACGATTTCTTCCATTAGTCTTACAAGGCTAATTATTGTTGATAGGAGAGAGGGGATGAGTCCCAGTGCTGCATGCAAAGAGGGGCATCTGGTTAAAGCAAATATAGACAAAACATCAACAAGGTAAAACAACAGTTGAGATCTATAGCAGGGTCAGGTAGGGGTGGGGGGAAGGAAGCATGATGAGAAACTTAGGAACCACTGGAGAAATTTGCTACAAGGTAGGAACTAAACCCAAATATTCAGCCTGAATATGGAGCTCTCCTACACTTAGCAGTAAAACAACATGATGCTTAATAAATCAGAGAAAGCTACTCCCAAGATTTTGCAGACAGCGCAATTTGGAAGCTGTACCGATTGAACTTCCTATGTTTGCAATGCAAATACACAGCCAAAGAAGGACACAGAAGAGACATTAAGAAATTAATCTGTTCCTAGTTCTCCCGTGTCATTATGTCCAAGCTTCTCTCCTGCCATCATTGGTTTTGCTGTGTTTTATGGGATGATTTTTCTGTGTAACAGCTACTTACTGTAAGAATTACAGAATTGGAATACAAGGAATTCTTTAATAAACACTGAACAAAATGCATTTCAGCTATTTATTAACAGAAAGTTAATAAAAACCTGGATTCGGTATAATGGACTGGCAGCAACATTTTTAACAGAAAAATGGCAGCAAGTTTTCAAGTTGAGATTATATTTTGAATGGTGGAATGGAAGCTAAGGACTTGCTCCTATGCCAGTTAATTTTATGCAGTCTCATCCATGGAGGTTAGAAATGTACAATGGAGTCAGAATTCTGTAAGGAAACCGTACTTTTAAAAGGAAAAAGTAAACTTTACAAAAATATGGCAAGTTCACCATACCCACCACTTAGCTTTGACAGTTCAGTGTTTTACTGCAAACACTGCTAAGAAAAATATATGTCAATCTGAAGGGCCCACAGGACTCAAGGGGCTGAGAAACCATGTGATTTCTTTGTTTCTGTTTTCTTTAACTTTGGAGCACATTCACGGCCAATACAAATCCTCTGACTGCACTGCAAGTATGAGAGGAGGAACTCTTCCTATATACTTGGCCTGAAAATCAGCTTAAATTATGTTCACGAGAGTAGCAGCATGTACTAGAAGGTTAAATGAAACAATTATTTTTTAACCTGCTCTACCTTGATCTTTGGTCAGTCATATCAAAAGAACAGACTGTCCTCTGGATCATTCACTCAGTGCTTATCAGTGGGATATCAATCAGCATTCATATCAGAACAATATTAGACTACAATTTTTTAAAAAGTAATTTTTATCATCTGAAAAGCATGATAGTGGTCTTACGGAGCTCAGAAATACAGCACATGTTAGAAAAGGATAACATTTAGAAGCCTCTGCGGGACGGATAAAAGCCTTACTCAAAATGTATTTCAAGCCTTACAAAGGACAGGGTTCTGTAATACTGAATTTTGTAAACATAATGTATTTAGGGACAGAAAATATGATCCTTACGCAGCACAAAAACACTGGGTGACCAGTTACACCTGAGCCAAAGGAAGTCAATTTAAGTGATGGTGATTAATACATTTATGTGACTGCAGGTGATCCAGGCCAATAGAATTAGATCCAGTGCATCTGTCAGACATAAGGGATCATTCCTACATCTTTCCTGCAGAATAAGCTATGACAGCATTCAGCTTCGCTCTCTTAAATTGCCCTGCACTTGCTAAATTTACTTACTAGAAAATTCTGAGCAAATATCTTGTTCCAAGGCAAACAGCAGTAAATCCACTGATGTTTTAATGAAGATTACACTTTCTAATCCTCATGGCAATGACAAACTAGTCTCCATTCAATATGCAATATTACTTGACAGTTTTAATCACCCAAGCCGTATTATATTTGCTACAGACTGATGCACTTGTCTTCCCAGATCTTCAGCTTGCAGAATCTAAGTAAAAGAAGCGTAATGCCTATTCTGCCTGTGGTTTTCAGTATGGGCCAATTTTGCCAACCATACTAGCTCTGAGTAATGGCTTACTCTGGGATTAGTCTCAGATCCAAAGAGACTACTAAATCAGAGCACAGCTGGCACAATCTTGTGCGAAGTTTTTACTCCAGAATTCCTGAATTCTAGTAATCATGGAGTTCAAAGGTAATGTACATTTGTAATGTAGTTCCTCCAAAACTACTGCCCCTGTGCTCTCAATATCAGACAGCAAATGCAGTAACAGCCTTTCATAAACTCAGTTTTATCCTGTACAGATGTAAGGGTGACCTTTCTACATTTACTCAGAATAATATTCAGCCAACTTTTGCTACCACACTGCTGAAGTAAATGGTAAGAGATCAACACAATGTGAGATGCCTGACAACACTGGATAGCCCTCCTTTTCCTATCGTGCTTTCTCAGACACAAAGTGTCTTCATCCACAGTTCTCACACATGCAAAACTCTAATCAGTTTTATCTATATGTGTTCTCTTATCCAACACAAATTAAAATGCTGCCACACCATTATATTTAAAGTTTTCCCTCCCTCAGTTATTTTTCTAAAGTTTTTCTGGTTCCAGTTAGATCCTGAAACCAGTATCTTCCTTATAAAAAGCTCCTAAATCCTGCAAAATCAGACTTGCATGTACATGGTTCTTATTTGTGTGTGAACTACTGAGGAAATTAAGGTAAAATTTTGAAAATGACTGCTTTAGCCCATGAAGAAATATTCAGAATTGACAAAGCACAGGGTAATATATACCCTTCTGAGATCACTGTTATGTTCCACAAAATGCACTGATGGTGCATGATTGTGTGCAGTTACATCTTTTCCTACATAACCATCTTGGCAAAATTGTTAGTTAAAAGTGACTCTACACCAAACAGCCTCAGAGAAGAGCTGCAGGATGGCCCCTCAGGTTCAATGCTACAGCACTCAAAACAGCACCTTGAATACTGCTGGATCCCAACCCAGAACATCAGTCACAGAGAGCAAGATGAACGGAGAGCAAACTGGGAGACCTGAGGGAATCCAGGTCTGTGAGTTCAGTGAGCTCTCAGGGATGCCCTTTGGTGACCGAAATGTGTGAATAAAAATGTAAGCAGAGAGAGTGCAGAGGGGAAAAACACAGGTTAGATGACTTGACTACTATTTAAATGGCAACACATGGAAACACCATACCTGTTTCATTTCATTCCTTAAGCAAAAGTTGTGTCTTAGGTGAATGCCCTGAACAACCTTTGTTGATTTGCAGAGATTAGTACCATGAAGTTGTCATTGTGAATAAGGATTTTAAAAGCCTGGTTCTTCTTTCAGGCAGTTCTCAGATCTCCTCTCAGAACAACGTATTTTCCCCTGACAAGACAGAAATGTGCAAGTTCCCAGTGCTGACCACAGGACAACCCTCATCTCAGCTTCCTGAGTAATATTGGAAAGCTTTAAACGCAAACATGTGAGAACTTGGCTACTAGGTTCAGTAAAAATCTTCAGTTTCTTCTAGGAACTAGAGACAATCTCAAATACTAATACCCCATAGTAAACAGTTTTTGTTTGTAGGGACGCAAGCCAGTCCTTTGCTCTCAAGTGACTGAGAGCATGTAAGGGCACAGGACTCTTGTGTAGCCGACCAAATCAGGCCTTCTTGGATCTTGATTCTTTCTGAAACGTTGCCTGATTTAGCTAGCTCCTTCCAAACTGCAGAGGCAAGTATTCAAACAGAAAGCTACCTGTAATGTTGAATTTGACATCATTCAAAGTTCTTTGATTCTTTAAGATTCAAATACAACCCCATGTCACCTACTCAAAGTCACCTTGTTCAAATTGCTGCTGCTACACAGGCATCTAATTTTGGCAGCCAAAGGAGGAGCTAGGAGCTCTGCCTCGAAAGCATGGATACTTCATGGCACTTTGTGAAGAAGCACTGAAAGCATTAACATTAAGCCCAGTGGTCTCACACTTTGACTGTATCTGTTCCCATGTGGAGAAAGCAGAGATGTTGCTGGTTTGGTTTACCCTGTTTAAAACGTGCTACCATTGCCAAAGACATGAAAAGTAGCCCAGACTCTGCTGCTTTTACAGAGTTTTCTCTCTCCCTTTCCACTTAGGTATTGAGTCCAGAAAGGCAATACTTGATACTGGTGGCATCTTCTGAGAAAAATGGTTTCAACATAAGGGCAATCAGGATAGAAGGTCTTCAGGTTTCCTAATGTCTCCTCATTTGTGAGAGATAGCTACTGCAGAAAGATATCCCTCCTTTCAGCAGCAAAAAGAATGAAAGGATTGTGCATGCGGTTTTGGGTCCTTAAAAAATAAAAATAAAAATACTGACTTAGAAGTAGAAGCTTTTCTTCTTTCTCTGCCTGGAGACTTAGGAAGCTTGCTGAGATCAGAGATCTCCTTAATTGCTGTATCCAGGATTTCACCAAACAAACTCCAGCCATCAAAAGGAGCTTGTATGAGGTAACTTCTAAAAATAATACCTGCCTCCCACAACTGAAGCCAAATATACCTCCTATTCTTGTTGGAGCAGAATAAGCTTGTGACAGCAAATGCAGCATCCCACAGAAAGCCCATAGAAGGATTTTAAAACTGCATTTGATGTTTTGCTGTTGTTGGCTCAAGATGCATATTAACTAATGCCTTTCCCCAGGATAGAAAGGCTCTTACGGTACCAATATAAGTCAGGCAGAATGTACAGCAGAAGTGACAATCTTTTTATTGTCTCATGCAATTTTCTATCTATTGTATTACTTAATAGCAATAGCTTCTATTCAGACTAGTGTTATAAGGGAAGAGAGAGCACAACCTACTAAGGAAGAGAGGGAGAATGGAGAATAAGGATTCCCCACCAATGGTCAAACCTCAGAAAAATGTTAGGAGCTGCTTCCATCAGTTTTGGGTAGGGCAAAAGACTCTGTGTGTGCAGCTTTTGCACTACATGTGGAGAATTAGTTGTCACTATTAAGTAGCCCATGGACATGACTGCTTAACAGAGCCTTCACGCCAGAGCAATGTACACCTTTTTATGCACAGCTGTTACATATAAGGTAATGGGAGCTTCACTGATATATCTTGCCCATTATGGAGTGCTCAGCAATGCCTCTTGCAATAGAGGAAACAAAGGTAAATGACTTAATTAAAATCTTGTCAATGAACAGGCTAAGTCTCAAAACACTTGCATCAGGAGATAACACAATGACTGAATTATTGCAGCTTGGAAAAAGCTACAGGGGTAGCAACTGTGGATTAAACTGATCCCACTCACTCAGTGAAGTAGGTGAGAGGAAGATTTGTTGATTTTGCCCAGTAAGCACAATCTATAATGGATTTTGGCTGGGAAAAAAACTTGTAATTTTTATCATTTGGCCAGGGTGTTCTGCTCCCTCGGAGCATGGCTATGCATGTACTTGATGTATAGTCAGCATAGCTAAGAGGGTGAGTACTTCCACTGGAGTGGGGAAGAAAAATAAGAACTCGTCACCTAAAACACACTTTCCAAAATATGTTTCTACTTCATAAGCATACCATTGACCTCAAGAAGATCCTGCCCCTTTAGCTCCCACTGTCTTGCCCCTTAGTTTTTACTGAACCAGTCAGTCTGTTTGACTCTGAACATGTGAAGGAGGAGGAAGAGACTAGCTGAGATGGGAGCACTCGTACGTAAAGTGATAATAAAGAGGAAACCAATTAGCATTAGTGAAGACAACAGTCAGTAAACCAGCAACCATATAATGGCTCTGGTAAGAGCGAGCTGCTTTCTAATCAGAAGAGACAAAAAATGAGAATGATTGAAACAGAGAATTGGTCTGTCTATTATTTTTACTACTTGCTTTATAAATTAAGCCAAATCCTGCACAGGTCACTTGGACTTTTCCTACTGTTTGTCTCCCTGGTGCAGGCAAATTTTATTGTACTGATTTAGTACCTTGATAACCACATCATTTTTCTGGTTTTTTTTTTTCCCTTGAAAATGAGAAAATAAGAAGATATAATTATAATATTTCTTCTTTGTTACTCATCAGATTTTTTTACACCGTCAATTAAAACCACATCTATTATAAATACACAATATCCATCATTTAAATTAGGCCAAAGTTTTAAAAATGCCCTGTAAGATTTTTCTATGTTTGAATAATTCAATCACTATTATGTTTCCTTGATGCAACTATTTTGGGACTTAGCTTGTTCCTTGATAGGATTTTAATTAAGTCATTTACATTTAATTTCCAAATATGTAGCTGTTACAGAAGGCAGCAAGGAAATGAAAAGACAAAAAGAAACCTGAAGACAGCCAATCTTTAACAAAAATATCTCTGATATAGAAATGAATCTGAGGACTACATATTCAATGATAAGTATTCCAGTCCATGTCTGGTAAACTCTCAGATAATGGCAGCATGGTAGGGTCACTGGGGTTCTATTAGCTCAATTAATGAGGAGTAAGATAAGGCTAACACCTAGCTCTTCAAACGGCTAAAAAATAGAGCTGATAGTAATGGAGTTATTAACCTTTGCCAGCCATTGAATTTTGCTGCTGATTCAAACTCCATTTCCTAGTTCAGGCCTCCATTAATAGGCTGTTTATTATCCCTAATCCACATTGGGATCAGCTGCAGAAATATGAAAGCCCCATGTAAAGACCAAATAGTTTAAAAAAAAAAAAAAATCATCTTTTTTTCCATTCTGATTTTTCCCTTTTCAACATATTCACAGATTCTACCCTAGAAATTAGGAAATTCATTATCCTAAACTGTTTGAATACAGGTTCTTAGTAGTGTGATGAAAAAGAAGCTTTAAATATATTACTTAAAAAGATGACTTAATCGGGGATACAGCCACATCATTTTGAAGACCAAATAAAACACTGCTGGAAAACTTGCACTGGAGGAGCTAGTGCTGTTTATTTTCTCTACTGGGAAAGAAAAAACTTTAATATTGGAAAAATGGGTATTTGAAATGTATTATATATGTATTGTTAGGTCAGTCCTCAAGTTCATCCCTCCCCTGCCCAGCTTTGTCTGCCTACTTGTATTGTTTGTACATACTACTGTAATATAATTAATCAATACTGAAATGTAAAATAATTGACCATGGATTCAGATCAGATGGAAAAAAAACCAAAGGAAATGATGGAACAAAGGAACTGGGAATCCCAGGACGCACTTAGTAGCAGAGCGCATTGGCACAGATGGAAGGGCTTGCTTTATGGCTTGAGGAGAACTCTCAATGCAAACCTGGCTACAATTTTAAGTACAGAGATCTTGAGTTAAAGGGTCTTTAGGCTCCTTGCTGAGTTTGTACATACTCAGTTGAGATTTGTGACAGTTGGTGATTTTTCAGGATATTTTCAATGAAAGAGACACTGTATAGTTACCATAGTCTACACACATAAGACATTCTTCCAAAATCTATCACAATAACATCAAACAGAATACCAGCAATTATGAGTAATGGAGTTAAGATCAAAATAAAAAATGTTTATGCTAATATATATACATCTAGTACACAGTGCTACCCTCAAAACTGAATGCAGTTCTGGTTGTCCCATCTCAGCAAAGAAACAGCTAGAATGACTAGAGAAGGTAGAGAACAGGGAGAGACAGGATGATCAGAAGAGTGAAATGACTTCTAGTAAAGGAAAGGATAAACAGACCATGGTTCTTTGACTGGGAAAGAGATGACTGAACAGGCATACACAAGAGGCTTATAAAATCAGGAGTGTTAGGGGACATGAACAGGGAATGCTTATAACTGTTTCTCAATAGAAGAAAGGAACCTGGAAAAAAATTGTGAAGTATTTTCATATGACACCCAGTGAAAAAGTGAAACTCCTTTCCACATGATTTGGTGGAGGCCAAAAGTACAGTGTTGAAAAAGAGAGTATAAAGTCAAGGAAAATGGGCTATTAGACAGTTGTCCAGATGACCCCTGGCTCAGGTAATCCTTAAACTGCTGATTGCCTTAAACTGGCCTAGAACCAGCAGACAGCTGGTCATGAACCAGCTGAAGCTAATGACAAGAGATATATAACAGATGACACTGTTGCTGCTGAATCTTATTTTAACTGTAAGTTTGGGAGAGAGCAGAAAGGGATAAGAAATAGTTTGGTAGGTATTAAATAGAGGTTTCAGTATATTAGAACTATCCATGGCTATACTATATATTTCTTATTGTTGCTCAAGCATTAACAATAAAAAAAGCTAAAATACCTATCTACATTCATTTGGATGAAGAACTGAATTCAGTCCTTTGCGTTAGCAGTTCTGAGCTTCAGATGCTACCCTGTAATTGTATTTGGATTCCCACTTACCGTAGGCACTAAGTGGTTAATGGTGTTCTTTTACTAGATAGCTGAGAGACCACTAATAGATTCAGCTTCTTATTTGCCCTAAAGGCTGCCACAGTTCAATACGATTAGGATCCTGTCCACTTAAGCAGTAACTGCTTCATAGGGAGGAACATAGAAAGCAATACATGTCTTCTCTGAGTACAGGAAGAGCAGTTCTTTGGTAGACAGGTTTTGTCTGATACGGGCAGGTTTTCCTGTACCAGTCTGTAAGCAAGGCTTTGCTCTACTGCAAATTCTAATTTAAAGAAAACCCTGTACCTTACTTTTTCAGTGGAAAATGAATTATTTTCCTTTTTGTTCCTGGGCAGTTCTTCGGCTGCAGTGGCTGATGCTGTATGAGTTTTTTTATTATTACATTTTAACAAACTTTATAGCCCATTTTGTTTGTTTTCAAATAACTTTATTTTCCTTCTTTTCTACCATCAATTACTAGGTTTGTTTTTCTTTCCATAAGATGGAGGAGTCAGGAGACTGATCCTGCTCAATGCTGTATAATTTAGTATTATGTGTACTAGCTTTATGAGGTGGGAGTCAGATAAAACATAGTATTTGAACACTAACCATTTATTAGCTCTAAGGAATAGATTTGTGACTTGACAAGCAGACAATAACTCTGTGTTCTGATCAGCCAAAGAGGTCTACTTTGAGTTCAAAACACAGAGTAACATACTCTTTCACAAATAATTTTGTTTACTGATGTGACTAGATTTTAATAATAAACTTGATATATATGTAAATTTATTTTAATCTAATTTCATCAACAGAGCCCTCCTAAAAATGAGACTTTGTAGATTGTTCTGTGTCTGATTTATAGATTTCTGCATCCTATTCCCAGATTGATTTCAAGGCTATAATTCTATCAGGTTTTTCTCCTGATGTCAGAAACACCACCTCTGCAGATAGTGTTTTATAACTAGCATCACAACTGAAACTGAATTACTGCCCTGCTATCCTATGCTGCAATATGTCCTTTTGTTTATAATCACCCTTTCTCCCTTATATACCTACTACTTCAGTTTCATGGAAAATATCAGCTCCAAAATCAATCAGGTAGCATGATGTCTATTTTTGTCCCTTACTTCAACCCCTGTATAAAAAAGTAGGGGCCAAATTCTTAACTCAGATATGAATGTGCAGAGCTCTTAAAAGAAAATGGAAGCTAAGCAAATGGATCAGTGCCAAATTTCCACACATACAATTTTATAATGAGTTGTTCTTCCTCACTTGATGAGGTCTCGATACTGTAAAGGAGCACATGGCACCCACTTGAGTATTCGCACTGATGTCAGGTACTCAGATACATGTTTAGGGACTCAGGACCTACATTCTAAATGTACATGAAGAATAATCCACGGGAAATGTTATTTAACTGAATCTAGCATAAGTTTCAAGATTCTTTCTCCCTTTTTTCATGGATTCCTGTTTAAGATGTATTTTGTCTTAGCTTTAATAAATGAAGCTACTGCTGTTTTCATATACTTTCATTTTTAAACCTTGATAGCATGACTGCTAGCTCCCTCCGTTTTCACTCTCCTTTTTTCTCTCTCCAACTCAGTCTTACCCTTTTAGATCTTTCCACTACACCCTGGATAGGGAGTCGGGATGAGATTGAGGGCAGCCACACAGAAGACATACGAAGAGTAACTTTGCCAACTTAAACACTTATGTGGGTAATACACCTTTTCCACAACTAGTTTTTAGATAAGAATAAGCTTCCTGGAAGCATAAAGAATACACATTTCCAATGTATGCCTTTGGAATGGCCACTGTGTCAGCCAGTGGTATCGACTGAACCAGGAACTCCTGGAGGGGAATGGAGAAGCCTCTCAGCTTTGATGAGTACACCAGCATTTCAAACCTTCACCACCCTTGGACCAGCTGTAAAGAATAACTCCATTTTATTTGCTTGGCAGTCATAACAGTTCTCTTTTGATGCTCATTTCTCTTATATTACATTTCTGAACACTTCATTATAGCTCAAATAAAATATAATTCTCATGTTGTTTTTAATTATTTCACAAAACCCAAAAGTCTCATAACGAGCTCCTCGCAATACTAATATATTTCCATAATATTATGCCAATGCTAAAGAAAGAAGATGTAGATCCCCGCTCCTGCTGCAAATAAAATACACCTTCTGATATAATCCAAACTTTAATCCATTTCTTATGGTTTCCCTTTAGAGGCAACTCAAACAAATAACCAGAAGAACAAACCTCTTCTCACTCCCACAGTTTGGCCATCTGGAGGATTTGTAAGGCCAATGCACTATTTCCTACTCTCCATGAGCAAGACCCTTTTTCTAGCTAAGGAAGGAATAAATAAATAAGATGCAATAGCCTATACAATGTCAATAAAGACCTGTATCTTTCCATAAACAGATTTTTCATCTATGTAATGTCGTGATTGCTAAATTTATATCTTACCTGTTTGGAATAATATGTGATTTCTGCAGCTGTTCTCCCTGCTCTATGTCTCTTGGGAAGCCATAAAGCACCCAACCATTGGTCATGCAGTCTAGTGTGTTTAGGCGTTCTGCCAGGATCTTCATAACAAGGTTGTCTGGGACTGCAAAGGATTAAAAAGATGACATTTATTTTGTATGCTGAGTCTGCAATTAAGGAGGATACACACTACTTTTTCTGGTTAGACTGCTACAGGAGCTAAAACACAAAGAGTTATTCCTGTTTATGATTGATAGATTTTGGAGAGAGGAGTTACTGTTGACTTTTGCATATTTACTGTGCTGTTATGGAACCCCCAAACTCACAAGGAACTGTAGGACTAAAGCAAAGTATTTGGTAAAAACTGATGCCTACATAATGTTGCAGTGTACTTTTTCTCTCAGCCATACTGGGCTGATGTCACAATGAAGTGTGTGACACAATCTTATCAAAATGCAAAAATAATGACCTGAGTTGTGTAAAAGAAATCCTAAAACAGGAAAGAAATTTCTGTGGCATTCTGTATTTAGCTTAGCAGATGATAATGGTTCAGCCACAGCAGGCTAGATGCGATATTTCTCCAATTTGCCCAAAGGCTTGAAGCTTTTATAACTGGAAATAAATTTCCAAAATGTATTTCAACTACTGTAATTACTGCATTGATGACTCCCTAATTTTAGAGATAAAAATTCTCTTTGCTCTATTATTATTTTTCTTTAGGGCAAGAGAGAACATCAGCAAGATGCTGACTGGGATTACAATTACTATGCAGCTTTAAAAATGCTATTAATGGGACACAGTGGTAAGGAGGTATCCTGCATATTTTCACTATAGCCTTCATGAAGTATTTCAATCAAGATACTTAAAGTTATGTATCATGTAAATTTTTTTTTTTAACAGAAGAATTAAATGATTAGATTCAACAAGAGTGACTATAAATTTTCCAAGCACTCTTGCAATGTGTTGGGCTTAGTGTCAAATAACCCCAAAGAAAGGCCAGCAAAATCACCTCAAGCTACTTCCCAAAGAAGCAGCCAAAACAATTTTCAAGAAGCAATGAGAGTCCCTTCTCTTTATTTGTACAGTATGTCTAATACACTGTTGCCTCTACTGGAAACAAGCGATAAAAAATGCTACATAAATCCACATCATGGAACGTTGATGTTTTGATACTCACCCTGCCATCGCATCTGCATACAAAAATACAACAACAAGTGCTTGTAGGAGAGCATATGCGTCAGATTTCTAACAATGCAATTCGCTTTAGGACTAGCTGACAGGAATGCGCCTGTATTTTAGTAGAGTGTATTATTATCAGTGCACATTTATACGCTGGGTACAAGCAGGTTTTAAACCGCAATAATAGAACCCATTTGCTTCCTGAAATTTAACATTTCCTAAAGACTTACACCTCTGTCATGAAATTCATTACTTCTCCTTTAAATAATCAAATTACTGAGTTTACAGAACTGCACTCAGGATTCAGTGTACCAGCAAAAAGGGAGGAAAACCACAGGGAATTAATTAGAAAACAGATTAGTGTATTAATTGAGGATACCCACTTCACATTATAAAAAAACAAGTTAAGGAGAGCAATATTCTCCATCTGCTAAAAGAAAAAAGGAATGGAATAAAACCAGACACTTGACAGAGAACAAAACGACAATGCAAAACTAGGCATTCCGTTAAAAGTGGGATTCATCAAATTAACTATACAATAGTGCAGCAGCAGGCAGAAATGTTATTAGACAGATAACACTTATCTATCTAAGACCTGAGCTGCGTGCAGGCATAGAGAGGATAACAGAGGAGTTTCAGGGCTCTTTGTAGGGCAGTTCTCCCTACTCTCCAGGTTACAAGAACTAATACAAAACCAAGACATCCTGGTAGGAAGAAAGGAAAAAACCATCCCACCTTCTCTTTCCCCAAAACATATTCCATACAAAGACCAGTGGAATTTTCCTGGTAGTCTTGAATTTCTGGTTGCAGCACTAAACTTTCTGTCTTGATGCATGTTATTTTATCATAATTCCTACTGGAATCATTAACACGGATTTACAAAGGTGCCAAATTACATGGGTTTTTTGAAACAGTTTCAGTATGCTTAAAGAGAGTTTTGCAAAGGATTTGAATGAAACCTACAAACCCAAGAGTAAAACTGCACTAAGGTAGGATTCTGCTGGAGCTGACATCCCTGAGATGAACAGGGAGTCAGGGCAGAGGCTGAAAGCCCCAGGAATGGCACAGAGAACTAAGTGGGTATACTGTGCCGTTGAGCTTCCAGCAGATCATAAGAGATTCTCCAGTTCCAGGGGCCAAATTGCTTCCACCCTGCATATGGGAAAGAGAAACACTACAGCCCACAAGAAAAATAAAAAGCAATTGTGATGGGAACCAGACAGCATCTGCTCAAACTGATCTCTTCCCATAGGCCTTCTGTGAATCCTGATGATTGAAATCCTCTACTTTGAACAAATCTGAAGCAATCACAAGAGAAAAAAAAATCTAACAAGATGCAGTGACAATTAATTAACAATTTATCTAATGGCATGCCAGGTTTGGGGTTTTTTGAGTAATGCTGTGGATATGTAGTAACCCTGACATCTTGCTAATTTCAGCGATGACTGACTAGAAGATATCAGCAATACACTTTAGATTGTTTGTACACTCATGTACATATATGCATCACTGAATAATATAGATGCTTACATATTTTCTGTGCCTCCCTCTAAAGCTTGATGGTGAGAAATAAAACATAAACAAGTCAGACAGCAAGCTCTGCTCTCCTCTTGATTAGCAAACATACCTATCACTTCAACACAATAGGGGAACATAGCTTGTTGGCTGTTCAATGGCATTACAAAGTACATCAGCTGCCCTTGAACAGGAACAGTCACACTTAAAACAGCTGCATTAAAACTGTAAAACATCTTCCACAGACCAGGGGGAAAAAAAAAAAAAGGAGAAAAAAGGAAGAAAGAAATCAGTATTATTCTTATTTGCTGTGGTACAGACAGAGTAGGTAATGAAGAACTCTGCAGTATGGTATTCCTTTTCACTCATGTGGAACTGTCTCTTGAATGTAAGGCAAATTAATAACCCGTAATTGGAGGGGCACACAGTCTGTAAGTAACTAGCCAGGGGTCTCCTGGCCTTAAGCACATGACCCAACGGGCTATATAGCAAAGTAAAATTGAGAGCTTTTCTGATGAGACAGTCAATCTACATGCTTTAAGTAGATTATGAAGCACAAGAGCTTTGAATAATCAATTCCTTTTCAACATAAGCTTGTGTGAGTTTCCAACTCTGAAAGTTGGGGGAATGAGACTCTAGAGAGATTTTACTTTATCATTAGAGAAGTCCAAAGATAAGTTTCTTGTAAAAATTACAGTGTGCTACAGAGAGATATCGAGATTAGGTAATGTGGAAGCACATCTCTATTAAGGCGAAAAATCAAGGTACAGGAGCAAAATTCACCCCTCAGAAGTAATGCTGCAGAGCTGCTGAGCTACAGTGATACCCTGTGCTGAGAGCACTGTACATAGCTGTGGACCAAGGTCACGGTGAACCTCAGAAATTGCATCCATGGCAGAATGAGGCCACAACCAGCTCCATATAGAAATGTAATTCATTCATGCATACATTCTTGCCTAACATCAATACCACACACCATACCTCCTTTATCTCCCAGCCTGTCTCGACCATGTTAATGGTCTAGACTACGCAGCTGAATTAGCAGCTGTGGACCTAAGAAGTGATCTAATCAATTCAAGAGTATGATCAGGCAGGGTACAGGGAACAGAGGCTTAAAGTGCTGCTGTTCATGCTGGAACGGCTGCATGGACACCCAGAGATTTTCTATCTCCAGGGCTGTCAATCAGCACCTTCCAGCAGACCATTTAAAAAATAAATTTACTTCCCAGAGCTTCAAAGGTTTTCACAAGTATAAGGTATTTCTCATGAAAAGTACTTCCTCATGAAACTCATAGGAGTGTGGCCTATTAGCTCTTAGATCTGCAGGACTAATAGAAAACCGTATCAGGCAATCAGTTGACAAAATCATACCATCTGCTCAAGACAAAAGTAACAGAACATTAAAGGCACAGTCTGAAATGCAAAAACACTACTTGAGAGATTACAGGGCACTATTCTCCAATAGCTTCAATGCTGTCAGTGCTCCAAGCTATACAATTATCATATTTAAATTGATTCCTCCTCCATATATTTCTTTTTAACACAGACTTTTGAAGGGTATTGACTCACTTCTCCAAACCTATAAAAACCTCGATTCTAAGTACAGCATAAATGTATTTGCGCATATAAATTCTGTCAGTTTTGTGCTGTAAAAAGTTTAAGGTCCTTTTGACATTATTGTCCATTTACCCTTTATCCTTCTCTTGGAGATTTTTTTTTTTTTTTTTTTTTAGCTGGGTCTGAAGACTTTCACAGTTAATTCAGATGCCTGAGGCTTGATCCCAGTGCTTGACAGTTAACATCTTGCCCAGCGTATAAGCTACTGCCAAAGGCTACTTTCCTGGATTGTCCTGTCAATCCCAAATTTAGCAAAGCATGAGATTTGCTTATCTTATTGCTCTATAAACTCTGGATTATTCACAATGGATCATTTTATTTGGGTCTTTCAGAGAAGTATTCTATTTTCTTGCCCACATTAAGGTCCTCAGAGATTTTATCAATTTGTCTTTAATGTGTTTGAGAATGATTTAATAGCGATTTGCCATCACGTAGGTTGATCGATATTTTAATTTAACCCTGCCAACACACCAGATTCGTGAAAACGGGCTGTTTTTCCATTTCATAGCATACAGCCCATTTTGCTTACTGCAACTAAGAAAAAATAATCCAAGTGTGTCTTCAATGCAAACGGGGGCGGCGGCGGCGGGAGGAAAACTCCCGGTTTTGCTCCGATGCAGCAAAGCGAAGGGGACCTCGCCACGGGCTCGGGTGGAGGCCGGCCCCGCTCGGCCCCGCTCGGCCCCGCCCGGCCCCGCTCGGCCCCGCTGCGGTTGGTTGTTCTCTACCGCCACCTGCCGGGCGCGGCGGGCAGCGCGGGGCGGCGGCGGCAGCCGGTACCCGCCCGGCGGGCAGCAGCCGCCGCTGCGGCAGGGTCTTGTAATCGCCGAAATCTCGGTAATTCACGGAAACGGAGATCGCTCCGGAGCCTGCTTAGTCCTCCTTAATTAGGGACACCGCCGGGCTGTCACGGAAAAGCTGAAAGCAGTTCTGATTTTTTGAAGCTCATGTGAAGCCGGCAACTAAAGAGGCAACAACGCAAATAATATTGACATGGCATTTGCAAAGGACCGTAACACTTAGTTAGTAATTTCATCAAATGGAAAATTTACACAGAAAGACAGTCTCCGCTCGCTCATTTTACATATACAGCACTGCTGAGAATGGCTTCCTGTAAGAATTGGAATAATTATTTCAATACAGTAAAATAAATAATATGATAAAATATTTCATTTCCACGTTTTAAATATTTTTCCCTCTTGGAATATAATAGAACCTCTTTTTTTTTGAGGTTTTTAGTAATGTAAAGTAGGAATTAGCTGCATTAAAGAGGAAGTGATGACATTTTTAAAGCAGGTATGATCCCAAATTGTCTATCAAATGACACATGATAAATTAAGACCTTCAGAAATGCATGTTAAAGGAGTGCATGATTCTCTCTCACAGTTATCAAGCCAGAGATTCCAGAATCTACATCTGATCACATTTAGTGACTAGCTAAGATTCCAGACCCTTACACTGCTTTACCTGTTAGTGGCATCTTCAGATTGAGCAATGGAAATTCAATCCAAATCCAGTATCCAGCATACAAACACAAAAAGCTTTTTTTTCCTTAAAAATAGCCTCTGCAATGTTGTCAGTGTCTGTGTGTATTTGCCTAATGGCACAGGCTATCAGTGAGTCACAGGATGATCTAGTGGGCTGACACTGAGGTCAAGATCCACACACCTGGGTTCCCAACCACGCTTGCTCACTGACTGCGGCGTGGCTCGAGTTGAATTAGGTTTTCTGCCTCAGTTTACCCACCTGCAAGACAAAAGCTACTCTGAATTACCGCACAGGGATGTCTCTAACCCGAAAGATTCTAAAACTAGTAACAAAATGTATACTTGCACTACTTCTTTTTACTCCCTCAGCTTCTGCAGAGAGAATACAGCTAGACACAAGACAGCAACCGCAGTTCTAACCCATCTAAGGTATCATTTCCATTATCAACCAAGTTCCCTATTTCCCCCTTATTTCTAAACTAGTTCAGCTCTACTGAAGAACACAGGACTTGTCAGAGGGCAGAATTCGGCTTACAAACCCCTTTTTGACAGTGATACTATTAAAAAAATAATAAATTTTGTCTGACAAACATGGTGAAAAACATCTTGGCTTTCTATACCAAATACTGCTTCACCATGTGATGTGAAGAGAGGACGTTAAGGGATTTGTTGTCCCTTACCACCGACGCCTGGTGCCAGCACGCACTCTACATCCCCAACAGTGGGATCAGCCGCCCAGTCCTGTGCCCCCCCTTGCCGCTCCTCCTGACACCTACCGGCCACATTAAAGGGACACATAAAAATGTAAAGCAATACACAAGAGCTATTAAATGTTTTGCTTGTCATTAAAAAAGACTGTTTCATACAGGAGCCTGATTCTGTATGAATGAAACCCAGTGAAATAGAGCCAAAGCCAGAATTTGATGTTGAACTCTGAAGACTGTAAAAGGGGACGCTGCCAGTATGCAACGTGCTTTTCCTTTCAGTTTGCTTATAAAACCTCATGTGATTTCCCCATCCCAAACTCCAGACAGAAAATTGAAGAGAATTCAAGCCAGCAGCCCTTTGCTGAGGAGCTAGTGCTGCAAGAACAGTAGCAGGAAAAGAAACGCCACTTTTCTAAGTTTTTAAGAATGACTGTCAGCAATAAAGATCAAAATAAATATAAAAGATTAATACTTAGCATTTATATTGTGCTTTGCTCCTTAAAAGCCCCTGACAACCATGAGGCCCCGTACAGCCAAGGGCCACAACTTCACTCAAACCCCTGAGGGTCTGTGGCACTTTGGTGGTGCACAATGATGCTCACTGACCAAAAATGGGAACTGTGGGCACCTGATACGTTTTAACTCCCTCGTGCAAACCCACAGACTCCAGCAGCACTATCCCTGTGAGCTATGACACTAATATTGGACTATTGATACTCCAGGAACAATAATAATGGTGAATACTGCTGCAAAACCAGGAGACTGGCAAAATTTATACGGGCGGGACCATATCCACTAACTGACTGATTATCACAATTGCTCCAGAAAACAACTGCGCTAGATTCTTAAATAAAATCACGTTTATGTTGCCTGATCTGGCTTCCAGGGTTGGCTTTTTGGGGTGGTTTGTTTTGTTTTGTTTTTACTCTTAAGTGGGGTGGCCTTTAAAAATATCTTTGTAGACTGAGTCTCGCAAGTGTTACTTCAGCCCTAAATATCAGCTAGCCAGATATGCCAATTTTGTTTATTGCATGTTGTGTAGAATAAAGAAAAATATATTCTAGATTTTCAAATAAAGGAAAAGGGGACTCTTAATTTATCATATTGTAGTGATTCAACACATAAAAAAAGTAAAATTCAGGAAAGAAGATGACAACTTACTGCCTATATGCCTTCATGTAAAACTTTCTATTCTACAACCTTGTATCTTTTATTAAAATATGGACACCTAAAATGGAATAAAAAAATTTTAAATTTTATTTTGTTCTCTTGACCACCAATTTTCTCCTAGTAGGAAAAAAGACTGCTACCTATTTTCCATAAAAAAACCTTTGTAGCAGTCCCAGAGGAAAAGTCAAAAGTTTGACTTGAAAAACGGAGCTACTTCAAAAGCATTGTCAAACAGAGGTGAAGGTTTCTTAAAAATGCATAAATTAAAGTATGGTGTATTCATAAATATCTCTGTAACTTTACACAGTATATTTGTGATTGAGGTGCACATATAGGTGAACATATAGCATCGTTTTAAAACTAACTTAAAGTAGAAAATCATTTTGTTTATTAGATACTGTTTGGGCTCTGTGTGTGTGTGTGTATGCGTGCATGTGTGTGCATGTGTGTGAAAAATGAAAGAAAAATGGAGAGTTTTTTCAATAATAAAAAGGGAGTTGCACTGCAGGGCCCCTAAAGCTTGTGAAAAATTAAACTCGACGGATTCAAACTGTCCTATTTCCACTTCAAAAGAGAAGAGGCACTGAGCTCTTCCCAACTTATCTTCAAACGCCCAGCACCCTAGAAAGTTTCTTTAAAAAAAATAAAGTCTCTAGTTCCCCCAAGCACTGTACCCGTTACTGTAGCTGCTGTCTCTCCCTCTTCTAATTATACCCATGTGAGTCTATTAATCAACTTGTAAATTATTTAGAGAGCCATGCGCTGTCTTCAGCTAGTACAAACACACTGCATGCAAAGACTTGCTGAAAACCAATGGAGCTCCCAAAGGGTCTCTCTCCAATGTTCAGACAGCTTGCAGCTCGCCAGTACAGCGCTGTTAAAAACAAGAAATAACACTAAGCTTACCTCCTCAGATATAAAGATTTACTCAGCCTTTCAACTCTGAAACTCTTTGCAAGTTTTTAACAAAGAGGAAGCTGCTCTATTGTCAAATCTGTACTTCACACTTAGTGATGAGAATATTAATTCGATGTCAAAAAAAAAACCCCAAGTGCTTTCAGTAAGACTGTGATCACAATCACCAGGGGACCCCAACTTTCAGAGGCTATACCAAAAGCACCCCTTTAAAACCATTCCAATTTAAAATAAGGGGGGAAAAAATCTACATTTGTACAGTAATAGTTTTTATTAGAAAATAGGAGAAATTAGGGAATTCCAGATTTTACCCCCCACATGCAGACTGCCTTTGGGGACAGCTTCAGATATTACTACTTAAAAAATAGAAAAAGGAAGGGGAAAAAACAACACAGATTGTGTGTGTTCAACTCTAACAGGCTGCAAACAGTGCAATGTTGTCTGTCTTCCAGGAATCAGCTCTCTTTACCACCTGAATCTTCATTTTGGTGGAAAATACAATTACTCAAACTAATAGCAGTTCTCCCAACTGACAAGCAGAATCTTACTGGTTTGGGATGGTTTCCCCCCCCCGCCCTGCTCTTCTTGCTGTTTTCCTGTCATCTCACTTCTCATGGCTCCATTTATTGCAGCCTTGCAAACACATATATTAATTAGCAGTGATCACTCCACACTATTTCACCATGAGAACATGGAAAACTGAACACACTGAAATTTCTTTTCAACTGACTGATGACCTTTCCTATTTTTGTGATGCCCCCAATGCCAAAATGCTTCTGCCTCTATTTTCATTAATAAAATGCAAACATCTCAAGGGGCAAACACCAGGGACATTTGAGGGGGGGAAGCAGATATGCTTTCTGCATTTTTTTTTTTTCTCCCAGGGTACCAAATTCTGACAGACACCTTTAAAATTGTGAACATAGATCCTGCAGATGGAACTTTGAATTAATGTGTGCCCATGTTTTCAATGAGACAGGTCCAGAAGGCAGTCTAGCCCTCCTCAGAATTACAGCAACCTGGGGACACAAATTCTGCATAAAGGTCTTCATCAAGCCTGTGGGGTCTACGAATGGGCTATCTACATATGCATCATTTGTCCATAGCCTGAATTACTAGAAGGGGAGGACCACTCTCTTCACAACATTTCAGAAGGAATCAAACATAATGAATTTATGTGAGTTGTCCTGCTGCCTACAGAAGGGTTCTGGCCATTATGCTCACCTCTTACTCCAAGTGCAAGTCTTCCTAGGCTGCCCAAGCAAACTGTGTATGCTAAATTTAGCATCATTGACCAGGATTTAAACTAACTGGAGTTAGTGAACAGAAGACTGGTCTCAGACTCCCATGCTGCTAATTTTCTGCCCAGAGTATAGTTAGCAATAATTGCCCAACATTCAGTGGAAACCACAATATCCTAAAGGAAAAGTCTGTGCATTTCAGACTGGTTGTCCAAAGAACAACTATATGTTTATGACAGACAGAAAGCAGTCACGTTGCTGAACTTTTCACTGGAAATGCATTTTTCAATATCTAGTGTGCACCAACTGTAGACTAGAATGTCCTGGGAATTAAAAAATTAATGGGCTCAAAAATATCTATGCTACCTTCATTAAGCAAAATAAATCACCATATACAAAACTGAGAAGTTTGATAAAGCAGGAGACAAGGTCTTTACAAGACAGCAAACACTGGAAAATACAGAAAATGGGAATGCACTGAGTTGTCTTCTGGGGTGAATAATAGAATTGTCTGGGCTGTTCTTGAAATACATGTTGTATACATGAAGCAGCGGTACAGGAAAAAACAATACAGAGAATGTTTGTGAATCCTAAAACCAAGAAGAGATCCGAGTTAGTCAACCAGAACTAGAACAGAATAGACAGTGAACAGCCTCAATAACTCAATAACGAGTTAGCTTTGAATAAGCTGGGTTTTGAGCTTTTTTATGACACCACAACATACCCTGTTGGCATGTCTTAAATGACTAATTGTACACCATCAGTTGTGTCCACAAGAATGGAAACGACACTGAGATCAGTCCCAAGGGTGAGCATTTTAAGAATGAGGCATGCTCTCAAGATTTTATGGCACTAGTTTCATTTTGACTAGTAATGATTTGCGTGCAATGTTTCTCATGGTTTGTCTTTGGTTCCAGGGTATTCTGTGATAATATCACTTGCATGATTCCTGGCCCAAAGGAACAACTAAGTTTACTCAGTACAGAACTAGAAATGCAAGGAAAATTTTGAAGTTCTAATTGCTTTTCCAGTTATAACAGTCTGCTATTGACTAAACTAACTCTTTTCAAATGTGATTTTCTTGAAACTTAATGTAGTCAGTAATAGCATGAGAATCTTTCCTCTGTATTAACCTGTTAGTAAATCTGTAGCAAGAGAGCAAGGATTCTTTGCCCATCTTTCCTCTTCAGTACCCTATGTTATTTCATTTTCTCCAAGGCTCTTGTGAGGGCAGTAATGAATTCTTGTTAGTGTTTACTAATGTAAATTCATTCTTTGTTATCACTGGGAGAGGAGGATTAGCAAAATGACAGAACTTATTATTTCTGGTATTGCTATATAATATTTATTTTTATTCAGCCCTTAATTTTGTAGTATGTCCTACCAAATAAAATATATGTGCATACAAGCAAAAACTAAGGGAGAATTTTTTAGCACAATGCACAGAAATATAGTTATGATTCCCATTAACATTCAGAAGCGTTGCACAGCTTTATCCTTGCATGCTATATTAAAAAAAATTAATCTAAACCTGAAATAATTTCTAATTTGGAGGAAGAAAGGAATTACAACTTCAATTTCATTTTGTTGAAATGAAAGCAGCTCCCTTGGACGAAGGATGTGCATATTTTTAGGACTGGCTAAGAATTACAATCTGTGCAATTATTTTACTCTACTGGGAATGCTTTTGGTATCTCCTTTAAGGAACTTTAATGGTTAAGATGAAGTTTATAAAATACACAAAGAGCGTTTTAGTAAACAAAGCTTTTAAAGGACCTATCTTTGAATAAACAGATCATCCAAACTCCCATCTCAGCCATAACTGAAATTTAGAGAGCGAGGTATTTACAGTGGCTGTTCTCTACTTCAGAGATGAGAAGAAAGTGAAATAACAGCATACACATAAGTTTCTGAATTTAATGGATACCACTAAAAAGACATGGGCCCAGAGCTTAAAATGGTCTCCACATGTGAGTTAGACTGTATACACAAGTAGCCACATTCAGGTCAATCAGACTATACCCACAAAAAAGTTATTTCCATACATGAAGATCTAGGATACATTGCAATTAAGATATGCTAAGATCTCTTGCCTTTGAGTTAAATGGCCATTCTGATTAGCAGTATCACTAAATCAGAAAATCCTCTCCTAGATCTCTGTGTCTATGTTACAGAGGACCCAGCTTCTCTCTTTCAGGCTGTAGAGATTCATGCTTTCCATTCCCATGGTTCCCACATAAGCTCCTAGTCCCAGCAAAATGGTAGCTGCCACAGAAAATTAATGCATTGAACTAGCAGAGTTAGTGTATTATGAATAAATGCAATCCATTCACTAGAGATGAAGTTTAGAGTTAAAATGTATTGCCTTGTGGCTTGATAAAGTGACTGACAGAGGGATAGAATACCCAAACCTGCAGGCTGCCAAAGGTCTTTTTGAAATGCTTAGAAAAGTACTGAATCTCTTGGTATGGTATCAAGGGAACCTCAGTTAATTTTATAGGCTCATGTTTCAGATCTGTGTAATTCAGTCTCAGAGTTAAGCTATTGTGCAAAAAAGGGGACTTTCAAGCTTTCCACCTCACCAAATGACTTTCCTTGCCAAAAATAAAAGACAATGAAGATTTCTCTTCGCTCAGGGCCGGTTTGCTCAAAATTCCATTAATACTGAAGCTTAACTGAGATTTCTCAATCTTCAGCAAGATTGTCTCCTTATATTTGTATCGTTGGTAACCATTTGGCCTGTTGCCAGAAACAGGACTGAAAGTTCCTCTTCCAGGCCACTGTAATTTGGCAATATAAACATTCTTCCACCCTACTGAAATACAACTTATCCTTTAGAACTACAGATCTTTTCTGATTTTTAATACCCACCACATACAGAGAGCTATCCTTGTGCAAGACAACTAACAAACATGTAGGTTTAAGCTGCTGCCCTAAGGAGCTTACAGTATTTATGATTTATCTGAAATCACTGCAGAGCCTTCCAAAAGCGAAGTATGCTTAGATATTCTTTGTGGTAGTCCCCTCCTACCACCAAAAATGCTAATAGAAATGAAGTGCAAAGAAACTTTATGTTTAAGTTTAAAATATTTGCATGAAAGTAGAGGAATCTACAGTAGCATTCAAAATCCACGTATGAAAACAGAGAAAATGAAACACAATACTTTAAATAACAGTTTAAACATTTTACAATTATACATCTATATCAGAATTCTGATTTTGATTTAGAGATGAAAACATGGAATTCAAATTTTGGAATGTGTACAAGAAACCTGAATTTCACTGGAAGAGTGAACTAACGATTTGCTTTCAAGATATTGAAGATCTTAGAAATCTAGCCTCTGTTACACAGTGCTACAAATCACATGTAATGAATGGAATTAATAAAATTCCAGATTACTCTGATGTAACTCAGATTAGAAGCTGACCAAGAAAAATTCATTCACCATTTATTTTTTGCCACAAATTTGTAACTACAGTGTAATGAGAAAACAACGTGCCCTACCTGGGTATCCATTGTCAATATAAGGCTTAATGAGTTCTCCAAGTTTTGTCTTGTCTGCAACAGCTTCCTTTAGCAGTTGCCCGCAGCAAACTAACAGGAAGGAAGAACAAAAAAGACACAAGGTTAAATTTTAAAAAGGAAGCAACAAAGAAAAGGAAAAAAAACCCAGAAGCTGCATACTGGAATAAGGTCACTGAATAAAATAAAAGTTATAGGTTTTGGGGGTTTGTTGTTAGGATATTTATTTTTTTTGGCCAAGCTGAGCAAAAAGCAAAGAGACCGAGCAGGGGAGAATACTGAATAAAAAAGAATACATTTGGCAAAGAACATATTAAAAACAGAGATAGAGAGAAAGATATTAATCAAATATGTTTCTGAAATAATAACTCAAGGGACTGCTAGCAGTTTGCACTTTTTATAAACTTGTAATTACTGAATAAAGTTAGACCTGCTGAACAGCATCTGAACTGCACTGCTGGAGGTGTGGGATAATACGCAGTTCAAGGAAGTGACTCCCTGGATCATTTAATGATCATGTAAGAATTGTATTTAAAAAACTGTGCTGATGCAATGTTATCATTGACTTCAAATAGACAGAACACCAGGAGATGCAGATTTAAAGTTTTAGTCAGGACAGTTGTACATGAAACACTGCTACTTCGGGCTTGGACAGCACTTTCTGACCAAAGTTACTGAGTCTTACTGCCCCACGTGAGTTAAATACAACTGTCCTGACCCTTATTTTACACAGAGGGAACTAAGCCATGGAGAGGTTACACAACATCACAAGTCCTAGTTCCAACTCAGTTTTGGTTAATATTAGGTAACAGTCACTGTACATTATTGCATGACCTTTCAATTAATAATCAAGCTGATTCCACCTCTTCTGAAATCAATAGCACCAACATCTACAGCTGCACTGACTTTAGTGGAAAAAGAAGCAAGCTCTTTCATCCACTTTATCGCTGTTAATCACACTGTTTGGCAAACAAGAGTAAGAACGGGAACATTTCTTGGACAAAGTTGATGAAGTTTAAGTGACAAGGGATAAACACAAATTTTAACAGTCTCTAGTTGTCCTGGAGAAGCAAATTGATATTCAAAATAAATGGTGTAAAAGCGTAATAGAAACTCAGTGCATAGATCCCAACTTAAGACAACTAATATGTATACACCTAAATTCAATCCAATTCATGACACTATTTAAACATAGGATTAAATTTTTAAGCCTGTGCTTCAATCCCAATGGCCTAATTGGAAATTACGTATACACTGAATACTATTCTGAAAAATGATGGTGTTCTGACTCTGTTTTAAATACTTAATTCTTCTAATATTTGGTTTACAGTATACTTAAAATAAAATCCAACATATGGGTAAAGCAGTGGTAATGGTATATGGTAAAAAGAGCTGCAACTCTCTCATATAGTAGTTACTTTAAAAGAAAAAAAAAGCAAATTTTGACCTAGATGAGAACACTATCAAACTTGCAGTTTTAGAAATAAAGTTTAAAAAAAATAATTCAGGAAACAAAAGAACAAGTTAATTTTCGTCAACACATTCAAACATGTTTTATTTTTCATTAAGCCAATTATACAGTTATTAAAAATACAGCTTTGAATAAATCTACACATATTTATTTTTAATATGAAATTATAAAACACAACAATATTAAAAACTGATAGCATAAACATTCTATCAATTTTATTTGTACTTATCAGTATTGTAATATAGATTTTTAAACAATTTAATTTTACATTTTTCAAGTTTACTGGATATCATTTTAGTCATATTCATGTTTCCTTTTTTAAAGACTAAAATAATAATAAAGATTTAAAATACAAAAATACTAAACCTAAACCCCTAAACTGAGAGGTAGATAGTTCCATAGCTGTTTCTGTGCCTTTAATGGAACTGCATAAAATCTGCAATCTAGCCATTAGTTGGAACGATTATATGGAAAGTATACGGCTATTTCTGAAGGTTCAAGTTTGAACTTGAAAAAATTTATTTCTTTTCTGAGCAGATCTACTAAACCTGTAACTGAAAACAATACCACTCAGATCTTGATGTTGTTATTCACATGTAAAGCCAAATCCATGTTCAATGGAATCTTCTGACTTCACCAGGAGTTCGGGGAAGACACTAGCAAACTATAGACAACTGAGTGAGTTCCACTAATTAAAGAATCTCCCAAAGATAAAAAAATCACTACCTCCTTAATTCTGATTTTTTCATTTGGTATACATTGAAAGAATACTAATGAAACAAACTTGCATTTTAATTAACAAAGAGGATATGACTAATCAGCAAATTTTAGAGATATCAGACATTTGTTTAAAATAATTTATGGCTACTTCACTATTAGAAGACATTATAGAACATGGACATATATTGCATTGATCCTATCACCAAGCTGTGTACTCATATTATAGGACTTTTTAACATTAGCATGCTAACCATGAACAACCCTCACATAGAATTTTCTGGGCCTCCTTTACAAAAGAAAGAGAATGCACTTTTAAATAATTGCTTCCTTTTCCAATACATTACTTCAGATGCACAGAACCTGAGTCCTCATTAAAGTTCAGAGTAAATGCTATGTTAAAAGTGCCCCAATTTTGGTCAGACAGCTGAAACTGCGAAGACATTACTCATGATCCATGGATCCACAGAAGAATTCAGAGCACTACAGGAATCTAACACACGGAAAAATACTGATGCAAAGGCTATAAAAAATGATGACTAAAGAAATATTAGAGCTGGTTTGTCACAGAATATATGCTCTATTGGTTTATATTTCTTCATCGAAATACTTTTCACTTCCCTCAAAAATTTGACACCCATAGCAATGGACAAACAGAGAAATTTTATGAGCAAGTAAGACAGCAGAAGATAAATGATCAAAAAGAGAGAAAAGGGGTATTGAGCAAAGTGCATATTTACTGAGAACTTACTGTTGACAACACTGTATTTCTGAGCTATTAGTGCTGCCTGCAGGCTCTTCCCACTGCCTGGGGGTCCACAAAAGAGAATCCGTGGTGTAAAGGGGGCAGCGGATCGGTGCCGTGTTTGGACATAGGTAAGAACTAGAACATGAGAGAAAAGCAAGAAATACAGTTTATATCCTATTTAAAAAAAAAAACAACCAAACCACACTGATTAACTTCTCTGTTTCTTTAAAAAAGGTTGTCATGTTGATCATCATTTATTTTATCACTGAAACATCTAGATACTCCAACCAAAATCAGGACTCTGATAAAACTGTCATGTCAGCAACTTACACTGAGGAGCGCTTTAGAAATCATTACTATACATTTACTATCATTACACTCCTATACTTTCTTTCATCAGTAGATGTCAAACCATTTTAAAGAGCAGATTCAATTAATAATTGCTCTTCTACCATGTTGTTTTCAGCTGTCCTGGTTTCAGCTGGGATAGAGTTAATTTTCTTTCTAGTAGCTGGTATAGTGCTATGTTTTGGATTCAGTATGAGAAGAAGGTTGATAACACACTGATGTTTTCAGTTGTTGCTAAGTAGCGTTTATACTAGAGTCAAGGATTTTTCAGCTTCTCACGTCCAGCCAGCAAGAAGACTAGAGGGGCACAAGAAGTTGGGAGGGGACACAGCCAGGACAGCTGACCCAAACTGGCCAACGGGATATTCCAGACCATAGGACGTCATGTCCAGTATATAAACTGGGGGCAATTGGCTGGGCCAGGGGTGGATCGCTGCTCGGGAACTAACTGGGAATCGGTCGGCAAATGGTGAGCAATTGCATTGTGTATCACTTGCTTTGTATATTCCAATCCTTTTATTCTTATTGTCATTATTGTTATTATTATCATTATTAGTTTCTTCCTTTCTGTCCTGTCAACCTGTTCTTATCTCAACCCATGAGTTTTACTTCCCCCCCTCCACTCCCCAGCTCTCTCCCCCATCCCACTGGGTGGGGGGCAAGTGAACAAGTGGCTGCGTGGTGCTTAGTTGCTGGCTGGGGTTAAACCACATTAGCAGAAGTAATTTTTGCTTCATAGGTACAATTTTACCATGCAAATTATAGAGGGATATAATTACATTTAATACCTTCTGCAGTTTCTGAACAAATATTTAAGTGTAAAAACTCAGGATGTTAAATTAATATGACATTTATCCAGCTATGTGTGTGTGATTAACAGGCTCCTAATTACAATATTATAGACTTGTAGCATAGGATGTCACGACACAATGCAGCACTGACAACACATAACCAAGTATAATTTTATTCTTTTGTCCATCATTTTCGCATAACATGTGAAGGAAATTTGAGCTTCTCTGTCCGACTTCACTCTTCTACATTTTGTATCGCGTAGGAAATACTACATTCAGGTCAATCTACAGATTCTAAGAGCTTTGGAAAGACCACAGGACATGAGATCATCAACATTGCTGTATTATAGAGATCTGAACTTTGTTACAATCTCAAAAGAGAACCTGATAGATCACCAAGAAGCTAAAAGAAGACATGGCTTGGCAATGAGGACAAATTAGGATTGTATTTGGACATAGCCAAACACTCCTACTCCCCATGCCCCTTTTATGGCTCACAATACTAGTGAAGAGAGCAGCTCAAGCTTCAGCACAAGTTATGCAAGCTTTCCAGGAATCACAGATTCAAATGCCAAGGCTAAAGTTCATGCCACCGTCTCCTGACTGCCATGGTTACCCATGACTAAAGCAGCATGGGCACACCTACATAGGCTCCGATTTCCTCTGTAATTCCAATGGATAAAATTAAGTGTTAGCCCAGACATCTTCAGTTCAAATAAAAGGCTCTCTAGACTAAAGAGTCCTTGTAATAAAATGGTATTTTAGTCTAACAAATAGGACAGGCTTATACATTAATGTTTGTATGAATCATAAGTCCATATTAAAAAAAAAAACACAAAAGGATTGAGGGAGAACATCATAAGGGTGAGTATTTTAACTACCATTGTTAACACATTGCTGTATACTAACTAACATTTTTACTGAGGATGCTCTGCTAGACACTTCTGTAACATTACAAAATCCTTTTGTAATAAAGAAGCATCTCCAGCAAACTCCAGCCCTGCTATTTCTAGATAGCAGACCTGAAGTATTGAGAAACTAACTCAAACTGCAACCACATGGGATTGTAAACATCTGTTTTTCCAGTGCCACAAGCTGTACTGGGATACTACACTGTACAACTGAATTTGATGTCACATATCCTAGTATATGTTAGCAGTAATCGCAGTAAGGTTTAAGAGTTTAGAAAATTTTATAATTGTATGAAACAATCCATAATAATACTAATATTGATAAGAGGTCTTCTCTTTCTTTTTTACCTCTACCTGCAGCAATAAAAACACTTAACAAAAAAACTGGAAAATTGTAACAGAAAATGGTGTATTTGCTGCATAACTTCCTAAAACCCAAATATCAGCTACCCAAGGAGTGCTCTAGTTATCCTGAACATTTTCCATAACGCAGTGTATTGAAAAGCACAAACATTACAGGCAAAGCACCCTGCTTACAAATGATGCTTAATTTGCAGTAAATAACCAAGTTAATTAGGAGTAATGATCCCCTAGACAGTCTCCACATCTAATTATTCTTTAAAAAAAAAATCTGGCTGCTTGATGCACTGCAGAAAAAAAGATCTAGAGAGGATTTTTTCATTCCAGTTTTCAATTTATCTCACTACATTATTAATTAATAATAATTAATATTCAGGCACTCACATTTTTATTTACAATTCAAGGCATGAATTCTTTATGAATGATGATATGAACTTTTAAATTTAATTAAGTAATTTAGAGGTAATTAATGTGTAAATTCAGAATATAAACTTCCTACTTGTTTATCTTAAAAGTGCAGCACTTATTAAAAAAAGACCTTTTTGAGATGCAAAATTACTGGGATATAACAGATCATCGACAGACTGACAGCTACAAAGTACATTATCAGTTGGTCTTTCTGGCAGTTTCCTTATTCTCTTCTTGAAGAATTAACATTAAAAGTCAGATTGCATTACAGTCAAGCAAAGGCAAACAAGAATTGTTGAACAGAAAAGCTACCAGCACAAGCAACTTTTAAAAAATGAAACGTTACCAGCTTTGAACTACTCCTGCTTCTTGTTATCAGACTTGTGGAAGGTACTAGCCCTTTGGGAGATTAACAACTGAGCCACAATGCAGCCTTTTAGAAGAGATTCTTGCAGAAATAACCATGACATTTGCTCTGCCGAGTCAGGTGTTCCTTGGCAGGACTGTGGAACTAAGACTTTCCAGTTACCTGCACTTATTCTAGTCTTGTAAAATAATTACCAGGAACAGCCGTAACACTGTACTAGAGAGAACGCAACTCAGCTGGGAGCTATCTGTGTTAACTAACCCTAATCCTACAAACTGTCTCTAACAGCTAGGAACTACCTTTCAAATAAGAGTTTATCAACTATCAGATGTGCCATAAAGGTACATATTTACCCTGTGAGAGGACATCCATGGAAGGCTGGTCTGCATTGATCGATTTCAAAACTTTTTGGTAGATCTGGAAAACCCCAGGGAAGTTTCTGTGATATTCCAGCAGTTTCTTTGACATCTCCTGTTCAGATAGATCTTCTGGTTTCACCAAACGCTGCTGTATCAGCGGATCACTTGGCCAGTCAAATGTTGTATGGTACACCTCTGGAAGTTAGACACTGATTAGGAACTAAGAGGATGATTTAATAGGTCTTGCTCAGCTCCAAACGGTTTCCTAAACAAAATCAAGGTCTTTTTTTAAGCTTTATATTGTGGCACAAGCAATAACCTGTGCACTTCCCTCGTTACTTATACTGACACCTTACTCTGCAGATGCACAGATAGGAAGTGGCCAAGGTAACTGCCCGCCCATGTAGCCAAGACAGCATGATGAGTAAGAACAAGGAACTGGGGATAGCTCTCCAAATTCTCAGGCTGAACCTTAAGCAAGTCCTTTGATAAGCAAATCTCCTTTATAGCAAATAAAAGTCATTTCTTTAGTTAAGAACATCCCTCCTAATTCCACTCCTAAAACATCCAATGTGATTTTTTTATTGAGCAATGTCAGGATTTTATTTTGTGATGAATGATTGATAATGATACTCAACAGACAATACAGAGCTAAGTTTACTTAGTCATTTAATGGAAGATACCTAAAAGCATACCTGCACCTCAGAATTAAAACAGGACCTGGCAAAGATGCATGCAAAATGTCATATGGACAGATCTAAGCTTCAAGTATTCTGTACTGCCGTGGTCTATGGTTTGCAGGCTCAATACTGAGCTTTATATTTTCCCATATTTTATGGCACAAAAAAATAATGCAATGTCAACAAACACTTTTTCCAAACAGTTTAAATTTGTAATTATAAATCCCTACCCGTTCTTAAAGGGATACCATTTAAATTTTAATCCCACTGGTATTAACAATGTTTCTGAGACCAAGCAACACTCCAGTTTCTAGTGGAGATCAGGAACAAACACATACTGCACCTTCTGTGAAGGGATCAAGCCTTTTCCCACTGTTCCTCTCAATCAGCACAGTGTCTGGAGCATAAAGCACAACTAGGCACAAAAAAAAAAAAAAAAAAAAAAAAAAAGTAAAAAGTGTAGCTCTTGTTACTTAAGTGTTTTATTTCCTGTAACTGTTTAGATGTATCCTAGTATTAAAGATGGATGAACATATTTCAAGCACGTTTGCCTTGTTCTCTTTTCCCAGTATTCTACCTGCAAAACTTTATTTCACTTTTAATCAGAATTTTGCTCCACCTCCTAAGCACTATAGTGGGATGAAATATACATTAATCCAGTCCAGTATCCATGAGTACTAGCTGTCCCTGTCATTCACACCAATTAACAGGGTTGTCCCTCACTTACATTGTATCTGGAGCTTAGGACAGAAGTACCCCCAGATCACTCGAGACTGATTCTCTTCTATACCACAAACAATTACTTTTCACCCTGAAAATAGTGATAGTGAGACCAGTGAAACTTAATTTTTGATAACCTCACAGAAGAGTATTCAAACTTGATTAGAAAGCATCAAAAGATGAAGAATCTGTCAGTTCCCTAGGTTGCTTTTGGCTAATCATCCTCACAGTTAAACACTGTAATTTAATTACTATTTTCAGTGCATTTGATTACAGGTTTCAAACAAGTTCTTTGTATGACTTCCTTCTCTGTATCAAATAGCTCTTTCAGATGCTTTTCTCCCTATTAAGGTACTCATACACTGTAAATCTCATCTCCTCTCAACCTTCTTTTTGATTAACTAGACAGACTGAGCTTTAAGATTCTCATTCAGGTCTCGGTTGCATAGATATAATTGTGAGCAAAACTCAACTTCAGATGTTATTAGCTGTATTAAAAATACATGCAAGTACTAGGCATTAAACATTTTTGCCTAACTCTATTGCAGTGATTCAGAATTCTTCATTAACAGTCAAATCTCATCGAAATCAAATCCAAAGCGACAATTCATCAAGTTTGCTAACATTCTGTTCACTATCCACTGGCAAGCTCTACATTCATCATTTTACACTGCACGCCACACAATCGTAATAATTTCTTACATTCTAAGTGGGTCCTCTAACTATATTAATTTGGGACAACTGGCTTCTAGATGGCAAGGGCAGCTGTCAAGGTCTTGCCTACCAGCACTTTGCCAGTAAACAAATGTTCCTCTCAAATCAAATCAGAATTCACCCATACTCTGAAAGGTCAAGCTTAAAATCCTTTGTCCACTTCACTTGGTGGAATAAAGTTTGCTAAGCTTGCATTCTCTAATTCAAAAGAAAGATGAATTTGTATTTAGTACATGGGGAATTGTTTTGGTCTGATGATAAAGGCTGATTTCTAGAGATGGAAGTCAGAGAAAACTTACACCCACTCCTAGAACAGAAGCAAAGCTACATATAGCTGCTCAGAGACACTTGCTGGAGTGGTCTTGAATTTACAGAACTCTAACGTGTAAGAAGAAAAGGGTTCATGAAGACAGGGTTTAAAGTCTCACAGGTTACCTCAAGTTTTTGAGCAAATCTGAACTGTACTGAAATATTCTGCTGTCTGGTGACTCCAGTGTCTTCAGTATTGGTATTGAATTTCTTGAGGATTTGGGGGGAGAAACAGTTCTAGTCTTTCCTACTGGGTGCAATCACACATAAACCTTGTACTGCTTACCAACATGCCTAGGAATGATGCCAGATGATTGCAGCATCCATGCCTGTTCCTGATTTTCAGGGAAGCCTTCCAAAATCCACCCCTATTGAACAAAAACATGAAACAATTATTGATCCTGGAAGAGAAAAAACCAAAAATTAGCACTAAATATCAGTGCTATTTGCACAAAAATTACCTCATTCTCGTCCCACAACAGCACAGTATTTGTTAAGGATGCTTGTGAGAGAAGAAAGCAAACATGGAGCACTGATATTTTTGTGAAATGGCATGCACTAATACCACTGCCACAGAGCAATGGGAACTTATGTACTGTAGCAACGAATTTTTTTTTCATGTTTCAATCTTAAAAAAAAAAAGGAAACTTCTATCTTGAATAAAAACAACCCAAAACAGTTTCTACAGTTTTGAAATATTCAAAAGGATACCAGCCCACACTGTGTATAAAAAAGAGGCTAAACAAATCTAAAGACAGATTTAATGCCACAAACACTGAGGAAAATATGCACGCTTTCATTATTTTCTTAAATTATACAGGAAAACTCACAGTAATGGAACCAGCATTCCCAAAGCTAATGAAGCAACAGAGCAAAAGAAAGAAAAAAGAAAAAAGAGCCTTTTGCTCCCTTAAGTCCTTGTTATAGCCAGCTAAGTGTTGGATTGAGCATCTTTAAAAAAACATTTACAGATCTGTGAAATACCGTAGGAGAGCTGCAGCCTCACTCAGTTTCTGCGTGATGCAGTATTTGAAATCTAATCCACTTCCCAGTCTCAAGTCTGAATGTCCTGAACTTTCTCTAATTTATCTGTTAGTTGGTTAACCACACATTTCCTTGTCACTATATCCTATACCTTAAAATAACTTTGTGATATTACAATAAATCTGGAAACCATCTTTGTACTGAAATAAAGAAGATATTTTAATATTGCATTAGCTAGCAATCATTATCATCTCCCACATAAATTTGAAGCTCTGTCAGTATGAGGTCCAAAGGTTTTAGAAGTATTTCAGGGAAACATATCTCCATGACTTCTGTAGGAGAAAATTGGGACATTCCAATTATACAAGAAAATAGAGTAGACTATTTAAAATTCCTTAATTAGCCTGCTTTCAGGAACATGTAATCCTGCTGATATCTGTAGAAAATAAGAGACTCAAGTTACTGCCAGCCATTTTTGCCACTCCTAGTGTTTGCTCTATCGAATTAGAATGAACTGCTGTCTAAGGTCACACAGGTGCTGAGAAATCAATTTATCCCTTGGGACTTGCAGGAGGCAAGGCTGCACAATATTTTTAGCAGTATGCTAGGAACTTCAGCACTAGTTATGAATATATTGTGCCTGTACAACATATATATAGGCCCAGATCCTCTTCTAGGGAGAAATGGCATCAGTGGTCTGAAGCCAACAAATCTATGCCAATTTACAGACTACAAATCTGGCTCATTTTCTCCACCCCCAAGTGCAACACCTTTGGAAACTAAACCAAAACAAACAAAAAAACCCCACCCCACAAAACCATTGCTTCTGATGAGCTTATTGCTCAAAATCACGTACTGAGCAACAGGCAGTAAACACAATATTGTATTTTAACAATGTAGAGCAAACTTCATGAGGTTTATATACAAATTTTTAAGGTCCTTAAAACAGGCAATAAGCAATTTTATAGCTAAAAGTTTTTGCAATGTAAGAAAACACAGCTCAATAAGTAGATTCCTGCAACAAATACGTTTTAAGGCATTAAACAAATGCAAAATAAAAACACACTACAAAAATAGTTAGCATTTTGGATCTTATTTCCAAAGGTCTCTGAGTTCCAGGGTATCAGTCAGTCCCTAATTAGAATACATTATCCATCTACTTGACACTTCAGTGAAATGTCTATTCCACCACAGAGCTGCAGCTTTGTTCAGAACAGGTTTATTGATATTCTGCTGCATTCCCTCTCCATACCCCCAGTGGCTTGGTTCTGTTTTATCACACATCAAAAAGGCCGTATGCTCAGGGCACCCCATGCACAGCTCAGAGCTGGAGGTCTGAACAGCTGCAAGTAGTATGGTATCACAGGAGGGACAAGCTCCAAGCAGATGTCACAGATAAAAAAAAAAAAAAAAGAAAAAAAAAAGAGTAAAAAGGGAGTGTGGCTTGGGAACGAAGCAAGAGGAAAGCAAGACACAGCAGAGCAAGACCTGACTTAAAATATGCCTATCATGCTTTATGCAAACACTGGTCTTCTTTGCCCTCCTGACTATCATTAAAGTGTAATTAGTAACTTCACATGGTAAATTTGTTTCTTTAAGAAGCCATCTATTTTTTGTTCTTGATAGCAGTAACCTTACATCCATGCATGGATTGCACCTTATCACATCAAGGGTGGAACAAAGGCTAAAAGTGAGTAATTCCATGGTGCCTTTACTCTGTGGTCACTGTTCCCTCTCCTTCAGCTGGAAACCTCAATCCTTTCCCACATGAAGACTGCTGTAAATACAGCATTCTGCTGTTGCCTTAATGCCAGGTGAAGCGCTCCTTGGAGACCCATGCCATGCTGAAAATCAGCAACAAGGAAGTACTTTTCAAAGCCATCACTTTCCTCTCCGGATTTAAGGAATCTGGGGAAATGGAAATGTTCAGGGTCATTCCCAAATGTAAATCTCATTCCTTTGCTGGCACTACTCTCAGCTATAATACCAAGCCTACATACTTTCACACTTTCCACCCTAATAATAATGACTTGAGTATTAAAGTTCTCTCCTGTTCTTTGACCTGTACATCCTCAATTTTTTTTTTAATTACAAAATCCAAAATTGACACTGCCTTAGAATAATGAAAAGGGATAGCACGAAGAAATAATGCTGAATTATGTGACATATCCAAAAGAAATCTCAGCCACAAGCATAAAGATCAAAGGTCATGAATACTGCTGCCTTTAGGAAAACAAGTCATCAGTTTTTCCACATCATCAGTACTTTTCAAAAAGTAATACATGCCTTTCGCTCCCATCTGAAGAAAGGGGACAGACAATAATGCAAAAAAATAATATCAGTAATAGCTTTGCCAGTATGGATCTAAAATTTCTAAGATTTTCAGAAAACAGCAGACTGAGTGCAGTAGAAAATATTGTCAAGCCAACTCCTGCAGTCCTTCAACATTAGCAGTATGGATGATGGAAGAAGCTCAAACTTTACCAAATTTCGCATCAGAAAGAAACCTTTTATTCCCCACATTATTTTTGTAGGTTGAGTAAGCTGCAAAGCTATTTAAAAAAAAAAAAAAAGCCACATTCTTCTTGGAAAACAAAAAAGATGGTGAATAGGCAGATTCTCTCCCCAGAGAAATCTATGTAACATCACTATCCTTGCATGGAGTTTCACAGAGACAACATGATACTCTTTATCTGCCAAGGTAAAACCAAAAAGAACCAATAGCCATTGCTCTCTTTGCCTTTCCTTTCAAGGACAGCCACTACCCTTCTGAACTGTTTAATACCAATCAAAAGTAATTCTGCCACTTCTTGTGTAAATCACTGGCCTAAGCTTAGTTTCTCAATGGTCCTAAGACATCAGTAAGGTTGCTCAGCTCGCTCTCTCACAAATTCATCATGTAGCAATCTCTTCACCAGCCTTTTCCAGTTCTATAAATTCCCTCCACAACACCAGCAGTCAGAGGTGCCGTAGCCAACATGTACTAACTCTGTAAGATGAAAAGTCTTCATATCGGCTTCACAAGTCCCAGGTTCTAACATAATGCTTGCAATAAGTTTTCTGCGTATGCTGGAAGACCTACCTGTCTGATCCCTCGCAGTCCTAACTACATTTGTATTAGAAGAACACATAACACAGAGTCTCAGCAGAGCTGTTGATCAATAAAAATGTTCTCCTTGGAGAATGCCTGTGACATCTATAAACCTGTGACTGTCAAAACAATGGCACAAAAATTTCTGTATTCCTACTGTCAGTGGGATGAAAGCTGTACAATTAATGCCAAGCCAATGACACCACAAGGAGAAATAAAACAAACAGCTGGTGGTACTATGGTCCAACATACTGCTCCTAATCTATTAACATTTTCAGTAGAAAAATGCTGAGTCATGTTTTGAAAGAAATGGCATAAATCTGTTCAATGATGTAAAAAATCCACAGTATTAATTCTTTTTCCAATCACACAAAGAAAATATTGCAAATAAAATGCATAGATCCCCTTTCAAATGGAAGACATATACAATGTGAGGAAGTTTTAGTGACCATGAATTACTATCTATTAATTAAAAGATTTTTAATAACCATCACAACTTTGAAAAGTCAATTTTGTGTTTTTCCTAAAAATAGCTGAAACCTTAATGAGACCAATAACATCCACTCCATTCTTGCCGAATGTCAGGGAAGCTTTATAAAGGGTTTTTTTTCCTCCTAGTTCTGTAAGACATCCAGCACCGATTCAGTGTTGCTGGTGATAACAACAGGAACATAAAATGTAGGCAAGACACTATGCAGCTGTTGGCATTTTAACCATCTTGTCACCTTACTCAAAGTTTACATGACCTAATACTTAAAATAACAGTCACTGAGAGATCCTTCCCTCTCTATTAAAAGGAGAACAGGAACCATGCCAACAATTAGAGCAAAAAAAGCATGGGGTGGATGAAGCCTTTGGAGAGCAATGGATTTTGCTTATACGCTGATGGTTAGTAAAACTCACTTTAACAGTATCACAACAAACACTGGAAAAATTAATCAAAGAGACTTATGTGAAAAAATAAGCACACTGAAGAGGTTTTAGACCTAGTGTTATAAAAGCCCTAAAGTAAAGAATTATTCACGTACTTGCTAGCTTACAGCAACTACTGCCATCCAACAGCTCTCCTCCAAATAGCATTACAGGACAGATTGCCCCTGCAGCTATCACCTTTGAGAGATCATGTGAGAAAATATTTAACCAAAACTACTGAAAATACCAGGGGTATCCTGGCATCTTCCCTATCCTACCTGCTAACTACTAGTAGCACAACCAGAGAAGCTGTTAGTGTCAAGCTCAGGGGGCCTGTGTTTGGGGTCTGAAACCAGCCTAAAGCCTAGTGGTTAGCAGTCAGAAGAGCAGTTTCTCTTTTGGGTTTATCATCTTTCTAACTTACTTTCATTTCTACAGGTTTAAAGATATTTTAAACATACTCACTAGAGGAGAAGTTTCACTTGAGATAGATGTTCCACATCTTGCCACAAGGTCAAGGTAGTAAATCATACAATCACCTGACTTGCTGTACGTCCATGATATCTCATTGCACAGCTTACATAAAAAATGTTGACATTCATAGCCTTTTTTTGCTGCTCATTTGCTAGTATATCCAGACCTGACAATACTGGTTTCTCAAGTGTTCCTCAGCTACAGTCTTTAATTCAAAATGCCACAAAAATGAATGAGATGGTACACCACATGTGTGTTTTTAAACAAGTTCTCCTGCCAATTGAAAGGCCTAAGTCCTGTGTGAATTTAGTACAGATAAACAAATACCTTAAATACTGCCAGATATTTGATCTGGAGTGCTCAATAACTATTATGGGATAAAATAAAATAAAATAAAATAAAATAAAATAAACTCAGCTAAAAAGACCTTCAAGAGAAACCAGACACATCCATGTAATTCAAGCACAGTGACTAGCAATGCAATAGTTTAATTCTACTTTGCAAATTCAAAATTAATAGATCAATTATTGATCTATTGAGTAAGGTATACAGTATTTTGTAGAGAAAAATTTATAACCCTTAGGTTTTCTGCGAATCTCTTTACTCCTTTCTTTCTAAGGATTCAAAAATCATTGTTTCAATATCCCAGATGATGAAGCATGGAGCAAGAAACACAGGATCCTAAAACACACAAAAAATGGTCCATTTGGAAAAAAAGGGGAGGAGGTCATGTCCTTATACATCACAAACTAGAAAATTCTTTGAAAGTCTTCCCAGGCCTCGATCATACCAGTGTAGGAAGGGAACTCAAAGAGAAACAACAGCCTAAAACCTGTGTCTCATCTGTATGGCGAAGCAGATTTTATTAGTTCACATTAAGTGGAAAGAAGGCAGGAGGCGGCATCAGAAAAATCCACACTTTGCAATTTAGAGTTGCCAGTACATTTTAAAATCCTAATATCTTGGCAATTCCCCATGTAAGCAAATACTGGTGTAGTTTAAAAGCTCAGGGTTCAACTCATCATTATGTTACTCCAAAGTTGCAGTAATTCAACCCCATAATGTCAATGGGATTTATATCTGGTATAAATTTAGAATACTTTAGTGATGAGCTAGGTTTCTGTTTCACGAATTTCCCTTCACAAGAACAACAGCTCACATCTCTTTGAAGGAAGAGAAGTCCCATACCATCATTTGTAAATATGTATCGGAGCCAATAATGCATCCCAAAGTTTTGTTACAGTAAGTCTTTTGTTAAACCTGGATTTAGCTAAAAATGCAAAGAAATGTTAAAAAATCACGCACATAAGCTTATTTTTACTCCTTCAGAGCTTTCTCTACTGATGGAAAAGGAAGGACTTTTATAGCAAGATACTTCCCAATGCAGATAAGGGCACTGTCATGCACTCCTCTATGACCTGGCAAAAAAAGAACAAGATTAGCTGGGCAAGGAAAGGTTTGTTTTAGCTTAATGACTTTTCTCAGTAACATTAAACACCAGCAGGTAGTATTCTAAATTAAATTCTCATGCAACCAGTGGATTAGATAATGGGATAGGTTGAAGTTTAGCTATTGCTAGTTCTAAGCTACTGCTTAAACAGAGCAGCATACTACCTATTTTGCTGCAGCTATATGCTCGCAACAGAAATATGACACAGACAGATGTCCTCTAGCAAACCTCTCAGGCAGGAACAATTTAAGAGATTACATCTCCAGCTATTCATTACCATCCTGATCAAGTTATCCTTTCCACAGTTCATACACTGTAATTGACCATCTGCTCTAGCTTACACAAGGCAGGTCCATTGAAAGCCACTTCCATCAGTGGCTTAAGCTAAGATAGATAGTTGACTTTGCACTGAAGCACATGAAGACTTCTTTGGCAATCATTCAGTTTATCTGAGTTGTAAAAGCCGAAACCTTCAATCACGGGCAGAAAATTTTTTCAGTTCTTGCTAGTTTTGTTGATGTTTCTCTGCACCTATAGACATCTCTGTGCTACAGAATTACCATGATAAAACTACAATGCAATGGCCCAGCCCCCCAGAAGATTTTGTTTTACATGGATGGAAGGATCCAGCCTGCAGATCACTGCAGACCAAAAATCACAGAGACAGAAGTACAAGACATAAGGTTTTCAGCATTTCCAGTTTCTTTCAGTACCTAATGCTAAGAAGCTTTAGGAAGCAGTTTTCACACTTCAATGAGAAGTTAATTACCAGCCCTGCTTTATTCAACCAACAAGGTAGATGATGATGATGATGTTGAGAAGCAACAGATTTTAATAAAACTATGAGCCTTGCAATATCTCTGTGAGGTCAGGAAGTACTAGTTACCCCCTGACCCAAAGGTGTGGGTGTGACAGAGTTACTGTTCTGAAAACACAAACTATTTCTCTGAAAAAAGGTGTTTAGTCCTTCATGAATGTAACACCTACTTTGCACTGGACTTCTTCCTCTCAAGAAGTGCATCAAATAATGTACAGTCTGTATTTTGGCACTGTTTAGAAACAGGGTTTTATCCATTAGATTAGCATGTCCCTTACAAATAATCCCTTATAATGGGCTGATTATGGACTCAATAAACCATAACAACATCTGAGATTTTAAAGGAAACACATAAAAGAGATTTTGCTTTCCTTGAGTAAGGTTCTATGTTAAAAGTCTCTACTTACATTCAGGCTAAGCACACAGGGGAAAAAAAAAAAGCCACACATTTTTGAATACAGCTAAACCTATTCAGTTGCCTATTTGTGTAAAATAACAGTGAACATATTAATTATTACCTAGAAGAGAATATATTCAAATGCAGTTTTTTCTAACACAGGAAGAAAAAAGACACAATGAGAAACAAAGAAAATTGAAATGAGTAATGTTAGACTTCTTTTCCCCCTTTCCTCAATAAGAGTTAAAATCTTAACTCAACATATTGATCTTTATATATTTTTTGTTTATCTGTTTTGTCCACTATATCTCTGCCAGTTGCCCCAGGCAATCAACAAAGCTATGCTTGTTCAGCCTTTGATCATCTCTGTGCTAGAAGATTAGCATATGCATACTCTCATCCTCCCCTTTATCCTGTTAATAAAGCTCCAAACTCCCTCTGCTGATGTTCAAGAAAGCAATCCGCTCCAGAGCCCCCAATGATTTGCCCCCATTCCCTCCTCTGCTCAGGACTCAGAATGCTAACTACTATGCACGAGTTGTGTAAGTGCTTATCCACCAGCCCTCTGAGGAGCAATTCTTACTTGTTTGATGCAGTCCACATTTGACAGACGCTCCTGGATCAGATTGGCCCAAAGCGCGTTGGGAATTTTCTAAAGAAAGAACAAAAAAAGGCTGAATATTCACAATTGAGTTCAAAAGGAATTTTACCATGCAGGCATATTCCGGTTAAAGGTGAAGTGAGATGTCTTCTTAACAATAAATAAATAAATAAACCTGCGCAAGTCCCAAGTCATTAACATAATATATCAGAGAGTTAATAAGGGCACAAAAATCAGTGTTAAAGGTAAGCTGAACACAAAGCCTACATCCATGCTTTTTGCACACTAACATGGAAGCAGTGCCAAGTTTTGCACACTAACACACACATTGGACATCAAACCTGCAAAGGAATCCATAAGAACATCACATCCACAAGTAGTCCTTTTTACCACAAATATCTGACCCACTACTTCTTCCATAGGTCAGTGGACTCGGCATTAGTGATCTTAACAGCTGTCACGTGACACAAGCAGAATCTCAAACACAGAGCAAATAACAGAAAGGGTCTGATTTTCAGGAATTTTGTTTCATAGGTTCAAGTAACTCTCACTCTTTCATAATCCAGCAAGTTTATTTAAAATACATTTTATAGTTAAAGTTAATTTTAATGTTAAAGTTAGTTTTTTAAACTCAGGACTGTGAAACGGGATTGAAACTGCATGTGCCAATATTGTCAGAAGTGCTATTTCTTTATGTGACTATTACTTTGCCCAGATCTAGAGATGTTTTGTAAGACAGTATTTGCTATCTGACAGAACAACATTCCTTTACAGATTTAGCATTCCCCTCCCCTAATATTTCTTCCGTTATTATGCTAGATTTCCTGACAAGAAATTAACAATACCCTTCTGTCCTGGTTTCAGCTGAGATATAGAGTTAATTGTCTTCCTAGTGGCTGGTACAGTGCTATGCTTTGAGTTCACTATGAGAAGAATGTTGATAACACACTGATGTTTTCAGTTGTTGCTAAGTAATGTTTAGTCTAAAGTCAAGGATTTTTCAGCTTCTCATGCCCAGCCAGTGAGAAAGCTGGAGGGACACAAGAAGTTGGGATGGGACATAGCCAGGGCAGCTGACCCTAAGTGGCCAACGGAGTATTCCATACCATGTGGTGTCACATCTAGTATAGAAACTGGAGGGAGTGGGTGCAGGGGGATCGCCGCTCGGGGACTAACTGGATGTTGATCAGCAGGTGGTGAGCAATTGCACTGTGCATCATTTGTACATTCCAATCCTTTTATTATTACTGCTGTCGTTTTATTAGTGTTATCATTATTAGTTTCTTCTTTTCTGTTCTATTAAACTGTTCTTATCTCAACCCACGAGTTTTACTTCTTTTCCCGATTTTCTCCCCCATCCCACTGGGTGGGGGGGGAGTGAGTGGCTGCGTGGTGCTTGATTGCTGGCTGGGGTTAAACCACAACACCTTCTTTCCTTCTTGTAAGAATTTTCTTCACTGTCTTGTTAGTTTAGGCCTTCATTCTATGCTGAACTTGGTTAAACAAACTCTATGTTAGCCAGTTTAAGTTGATAAAGTCTAAACCTTTGGCCATGCCAGTCAGAACAGCTGTTAATCATTTGACTAAATGCCTTGTCTCAGTCTCATTCACTTTGTCATTATTGGTAAAATGAATACTCAGAAAAAATTCTGCAGTCAGATTCTCTACCTCCCAAGTCAAAAAATTATCTTTCACTTAACAATGTGAGCTTGATTCTTTGTTCCATGCAGTTGCACATATTGTGGATTCCCATCTCTTTTTTCTAACCAAACAGTCTGAAGGGCATAACCCTAAAAAAGAGTATTTCTGTAGGCTTTTGTTGTACTAAAGGATTTGGATAGATATAATGAAAACATGGCTGACTCTGTGGAAAGATTTCATAACAATCTTCTTCATTAGATCATGAAACAATTTCACCAGGAGTGGTGGAAATGCTACCATACAAGTCACTTTAAAGTAGAGTGGAGAAAGCACTCCAGAATACACAAAAGAGACCAGCCCTCGTCTGCCTGTGGAACGGACAAGGTGGCCCAGTCAGGCAGTGGGTTTTCTTGGTTTTTATCTCTATTGTCCCCAGTTCTCAGTGCCTTTCCTAATATCAGCCATTCATAAGCCAACATTCAAGCAGGTAAAAGAGAAAAAGGGAAAGAAATTGCTGTGTTTCTTGAAAGTCAGCAGGTCCCACAGGGTGGTGCGTCAAAGCCTCCTGCAGCCTCTCGCTGCTGGAGCCTGGGTCTGTGGCTTTGAGTCTGTCACCTTCCAAAGGTGCATCACGCTGCTATCAGAAACAGCTAGTGTCTTGCTTACTTCTTTGATGTGTCATGTCAAGACAGGCTAGTGACTGCCGGGGGTCCACTCTGCTAAGCCTTGCCAAACCAATTTAAACCAAAATTTCACTAACTTCTTTCAGTGCAGTGGTATTCTTAGCCCTCTCTTTTGAGCAGGGTTTATTGCACAAACACAATCAAGGACACACATGCGGGTATTTCAGTGTTTTAGTTCCTTCTGCTCTCTGTGGCTCAATTCCAGTCTCATTTCCTGGTCAGTTTTCCTCCCACTGAGCAGTGGCCTACAAAATCATTTTCAATAGGCTGCTTGCAGAATGCCTAATTATTCAACTAGAAATCATTAAATCTGATACATATCAGAGAGCACATTTACAATTTCTCTCTCATAAACACTCACATAAATATATCATGAGCCTGGTAGATGGGACTGCACCGCCCAGAAATCTGCAATAATGGACAATGACACATATACATTTGATAACTGCAGAACTGTATCTTATCTAAGGCACTCTCAGCCTGTCCCAACATTCAGTTTAGTTAATGGAAAGACCTACTGCTATGATATTTTGTGTATGTTCAGACCACTTTTCTATACACACTGGTTTAATCACTATTTCCATACTGCTGAAAAACTGTACTCATTAATGATTACTTTTAAATATTCCATGTTATTTCAGGGACATCATACTTCAACTTACATGCCCAACCTAGTCAGAGTTATATTTCAATGATCTTTTCATAAAACTGCTAGACTTTTTTTTGGGAGGAGCACTTTCTCTAGACATTTTTATTGGAATTTTTGGATATATTTGTTCTGAAAACGGCTACAGTGAAAAAATTCTGACTTTTCCAAGTTTGCACCTTGGACAGAAAAGCAGTCATGTTTGAAGAAATTGGGTTTAGTATTCTGAGAATCATTCATGTTTAGATTTCGCTTGTTCAGATAAATACACATGAAAGGCTGGTCTTTTTTATGTATACACAAGACTGGAACAGTTCCTATTTGTTCCTGCATAGTGGCTTGTCCTGGAATAGATTAGAATGCTGAATATACATAGATAAGGATGCCTTGGGTTTTCCTCTCTTCTATTATATTTCTTCTTAAAAAGCACAGGGATACGATGCAACTCTAGAGTAGTTTTAAGTCATTAACTAGTATGCAAACACCTTAACTGCAATTTAGTATAGCATTAAGAGCACACCCATCCCACAAGCCCACAATTACCACAGTTGTTTCAACTTCTTATTTTATCCAGTTAAAAGGAAACGTGAAACATGCAATAGCTCATCATTAGACTTCACTATAGGAAAAACCTGAAGGTGCTTCCTATTAACATTATAATAACTAGAGATGAGGGAATAATTTGCAATGATTTATCCAAAAATGTAGCCTCTTTTTCTGTTCATGGAATATTTATTGATAGCTCATGGTTCTTCAAATTTATTGAATATTCAAAAATACTTGACTTCTTTTTGGAATATTTTTACATGCAGAATGATCACATTTTGCTTTGAACAGTCAATATTTAAAATTCACTACCTGAGCTGTGCTCATTAGTAAGTGGCCAGGTATGTGTTAGTGAATGATTGCATGTCCAACTTTAAAAATTGAGCTTCAGAGAATAATCACGTATTTTAAATACACCTTCCATGAATTCTTGTGCCAGGAAAACTCAAATGCTTTAATGTTCACTGGGAGCGAACACAAAAGAGATGAAAGCTTGGCTAAAGATAAGTAAGTAAAATACGTGAACAAATATTTGCGGACCTTTTTGCAGCATTTGCCCAGATCTAGTAACATTGGTCTACTGACCTGAAAATGAATGACCTTTGGCACTGGGGTTAATTTAGCCACAGTAACCTTATATGCATCAAACCTTCCTCTAACAACATTAAATTGTGTTACATGATCTTCACACCAGACTTTCAAAAACAGTCTTCATTCCTGCTTTTCCTCTTTCCATTTATTAAATTGCTTTGGCCAGGACTACAACTTTTTAATGCCCTGGTTGTATCAAAGATAGTATAAACAGCTATTGTTCTGTTCCTGAATAGACATTCAAACCCTCTTAGTGCTAATGGATGTTATGTATGCTAGAGGAGTCAAGTTTACCGCTTGCTTCAGCAGAACCAGGGGTCAGTTACGGCAACAGTAGATTTAGCCAGCAGACATGAATCAGTAAGGGAAAATACAGCTCGAAATGACAATTTGGCTACATTTTAAGTCATTGTAAAGCTTGCATTGACTTAAAGGAAGCAAGGAGCTCCCTCCTAGTTTTAAGGAGTTACATTTGAAGAATCAAACTCATATAAAGGAACAAGAAATGATTTAGTGAAAATGTTCTTCTAGGATCTAACACCTCAAAAACAAAGGCAAACTGCACTGTACTAAACCACCACCAGATTCTGCTCTTTGAGTACTCCTTACTACCTGATTAGCCTTGACATTTTTGACTTTCATCTTCCACACCATCCATCTTTTTAACTCAAATAAGCCCAAAAGGACACCCTTGAAAGTGTATCTGTATAGTCTGAAATATGTTAATAATTACAGTAATTAAACCAAAGGGAATTTTTGTTTTAAAATTCTCCCCCTCCAAGTTGAAATTTATGAACCTAGCAAAACAATCTTTAATAATTAGAATGATAATTTCAAAGTACATATTCTCAATAAGAATTATTTTATATCATTCCAGCCAAAAGCAAACCTTTTTGCCAATAAGTTCAGTGAGTTCAATGAACTCTTTCCTCTCAGATTTTTTCAGTATATTACTCAAGGCATCTCCAAACCTCATTCACTAATTCAGTGCAATAATCACCACCCTATTTTCAGCCTAATTTTCTAAGGAAAAAAATTCATCTATGTATCACACCATGTACCATCTCAGCAAATTATGACTCTGTTGGCCAATTCAAATCAAATATAGCAGGGGTGTAGAATTCTCACAGATCTGAAATTACTTCAATTTTTACGAAAATAGGTGACGAGGGAGAAAATATGAACTCATGATCTTGCTAGAGTCACAGAAAACCAGACTTCTTCCATTCTATTACTCATGGAACCCCTTGACATCTGGAGAAAGGAATCAGCTAAAAGGGCAGGAATCAGAAGCAGAGATCCTTCTGTGTATTCAGGATATTCTTTCAACATATTTTTCCAATCTACTTGTCACTAGCCTTTAATAACAGGACAATTACATTGCTGATAAACTAATCCTGCGAGTCATGACATCTGGAAAAATTGTTCTTCAGACCAACTTCTTTGAATATTAGTTAGGAGGCCCACAATAAAGCATGAAGGGATTTAAAAACCTGTCTGGAGCAAAGCAGGTACTCGGAGTTAGGTAGAGTGCATCAACCCAAGAACTGAATGATCTCCTGAGTTGGCTGCTATTGCCACAGCTTGAGAGCTTCTAGAGTTTTCAGTAACTGAATGGATTGTCATACTGCTTTTGAGTTAATGCACCTAGTTATTTGTGTCATGCTACAGAGAAATCAAGCATGCACAACTAAGTAGCACTGTCAGATCAAAAAAAGTTCTTTGTGTACATCCTTTCCAGAGCATTTTGTACCAAAGGAGACCTCAGACATTAATGCTTATTTTACTGAGATTATCAAACATGCTGAAATAGAAGACACTTTGTCTAATGATATAATGAACCATTCTTTAGGTATGGTGCATACCTGGACTTCTATCAATTCTGTTGCTCATGTCTAAGGTTAATGTTTTCAAGACCTCCGTTACTTTACATTGTCTTCCTCTCCCGCTCCTAGTCTATGCTCTGACACATTTTTATCTTTGTTCTTATCTTCTTATCTAGCAGAGGTTACCCTGAAAGACCCTGTACCTACATATACACAAACCACTGCACAAACCACCATAGATACAAGAATATTTACTCTGATCTGCTCAACTCATAGCACTGGAAATCATGGGAATGCCATATAATTCCTCTTCTGTGACATAAGAACTACTATTATTATATCCTCTTACACACCTGTTTTCTTTCTTTATACATCTTTGCTTCCCTTGTCAGTGCTAATATTTCCTTGAATAACAAAGTCTCCTGAGAGATACGTATGGCATCCAAATGTTTACAAAGCCACATTGCCTGAGGGAAGAAGAAAAAAAATACAGGTTGAAATATTTGGAAGGAAAATGAAGCATTTTTTCAGAAGGCTGCAGAAAGACAGAGCATTTTCCTAGCCTTCCATTTAAGTTTACAGACTATATGTGTAACTTTAAGCAGTTTCTTATAAGGATGTTGAAGAGTCTACAGCTTTGAGTAAGGTCTTTTTCATCTACTGTACTATAACACAGACTTTAAAGAAAAAAGCATTTTTCCTAGAATGCACACACCACCATCATCTGCAGTTTCTGTGGTCAGCTTTCTCTGTGGTTCAAATACAACTTTGACATTTTCAATCAAGCAGTATCAGTGGACATGACAGACAACTGGCCATGCAAATGAAGAAATCCACAATATGGGAATATCACAAACGTGTAACTATGGTACTTCTCCCAGGTTAATTAGTCCTGCTAAAAAGCTCAGAAAACAAGGCAGGCAGAATTCTGTTGCATTACAGCAGTATCACTACCACTACCTATGCAAGTTCCTGTAGAGCTTACTTGAACATTTCCATTCAATTTATAGCGTAATGTACAGGCATAGCCCTTAGGAATGCCACCCTTCAATTTGTCTTGTGCTCTCCTATCACTTAGATAATTCTGAAAATTATTTTCACAGAATAAAATTTTCACAAGTGCTGAGCTCAGTAGAAAGTAAAAAGGTAAGTGGACAGCATTATAACATTGAAGATAGTATACTTACAACTGTAGTTTTCCCAGAAGCAGGTGGACCAAGTACACAAATTCTTGGAGCTATGAAACAAGAATATGTGAATGCCAAGATGCAGAACAGCAAAAATACCAACCAGTTTCTCACTATTGCATTGCATAATATAAATGTAATCACAATGAAACAATTATTTCAGTTGGAAATCTGCCTGAATAGAGACCTCAGGATTGGGCTGCACTGGGGAAAAAAGGGGGGAACACTAAGTCAATGCCATCTGGGTCTTCCTTTAATCTCCATGGTCAATGAGATTATTAATCTGACTAAACATGCCACTTAAAGAGACACATAAGATCTCTCTCTCTCTCTCAATCAATTTAAACACATGGATAGCTTAGTGGGTGAACCAGAGTGTAAGATATGAACATTTCCTTATCTGAGTTTGACTTTTATTCCCAAAACATTTAGACCTAACACATTTTGTGATGAAAAAATATTTTAGCTTGTACACACAGGACAGGACTATTTAAAAGTGACTATTATCATAACCATAGAATGGTTGAGAGTGGACGGGACTTCTTGAGATTGTCTCTTCTCTCATTTCCCTTACACAGTATGGTAGTAAAAATATGTTTTACTTCGGCAAAGCTTTTGGCTCTCATCACAAAAAATGCAATTTCACTTTTTAGTTTCATCTAAATAGGTTGTGTCAGGGTTCAGTGATGATTTAGATATTGCAAAATTAAGCACTCTCTCTACTCTTTTTGACAGCTACTTTCAATTTTTCTAGTCATCATTAAAAGTAATTTTCTTTGTATCTTGTGTTACTATACTGCACGTCCCTGTCCTTTCCTTGAGGGGGCAAGGTAGGAAAAATGCATCCCAGTTCTGAGGAATTTTTAATCTAATGCATATAGACAACACAATAGGCATTACCGTTGTAAGCTTCATTGGGAATGAATTAGAGGCAAGACAAAAAAGGGGAAATGGAGTAACTCTTAGAAAAGTATTTGGGACTTTTTCCATGAACACACCTTAGGCTGCAATCCCTTGAGCTGTCATTTTAGATTAACATCTTTGAGGTTTTTCCCCTATACCTTGGGGGAAAAAACCCAAACCAAAACACACTATATACAGAAGGGACTGATGAGTATTTACCGGGAGCAACATGGCTCAAAACAGAGGAGGGATCTACTCACCCAAAAACCTCTTCAGCTCTTGATAACCAAGGGAGATACAGTGTCTGATGGCAGCAGACAGGGAAGTATGTGAAATGTATTTTTATGAGGCCTTCCATGCACTTAACAGTTATTGGGCAGGTGCAATTTTTAAACATACATGAAACCCAAATTACAGATTCATCTTTACAAAGTTATCTGACTTGGAAGGTTTAAGAAAAACTCCCCCCTTATTGGTTCTTGCAAGTGCAACAGAACTAGTACACAATGTAGAAAAATACTTTAAAAGGATACATCAGCTGTTTTTATCACCTAATTTCTTTCAAATGTAATGTGATTAAATCCTACCTTTTTTTTTTTTTTTAATCTAACACCTTGAAACTCCAGCCCGGTACTTAGGAATTATTTATAAACAGCGTCATAAAAGAGTGCTCGGGTGCCAACACTAATCAACTTCTTCAAACCACTTCAAAGAAAATCAAAAAACCTTTCCATCCACAGATCCTTTTGAGGTTTAACTAGGAGCATGATTTAAAATTCACAAGAAAACCCTTAGGTATTGAAGCTTTAATACACAGCTTTCTTGGACAAACGTTTGATAAAAAACGAAACATACCATTATATACACCATATCATGCTTTAATATTGCCCAGGGCTACTGTAAATGCTCACTTTGTACTAAATCTGGTTTTCTCTCTGCTTAGTGGCTGGCAGCAGATGGGGCAGTGTAATTCACTGATTTACTCATTTGCACACTTGTAAGACTCCTCTAAAGCATTCTCCCTAAACATATGACACAAGGGCACAACCAGGACACCACTGTATGTAATGTTTAACCCCCTCCAATCAGCAAATAGTCAGTATTTAATACTGGAGGTCTGAACCAGCAGGTAAATGAAGTCAGGAAAATCTAGAAAATGCCTTTTTCTTCAGTAACAAATCATATTTCATTCCATGTTTAGTCTTGACAAGATGTTACAGGATTTACTCTTCCAAGTAAAGTAAGTTTTAACATTCAACAATGATTTTAGCAGTAACAAAATTAATCCTGGAATAACGCGAAAGAACAGCTGGACTCACTGAGTTCCATTTAACTCCAAAAGATTCTATGATTAGTATTAATGCAACAAAATTTATTTAACTTGTAAGAGAAATCCTTTGTCAAACAGGAAAAGCACATAATACATGACGAACATTCTTGCAGAACTTTTTTATGTTTCTTCAGAGGTTTGACTGTAAAGGAAGAACTCACAGAAATGCCGCTTGGATCCTGAAAGCTTTTTTTTGTTAGCACAAACCAAGATACAATGTAGAAAACTAGCATCTTTGTGTATGAAAGAATTAGCAGTCTTCATATGGTTCTTTAAGGTTTTGAAAAGGAACACATGAAAAAACAATAGTACAGAGCCTTAAGCACAAAAGCTTAACCACACCTTTGACCTACAAGATTTTCAAGACAGTTGTAAGCTATAATCATCATTAGACTTGTTTATATTTTTAAGAGTACTTTAGATCCTATTATTAATTAAAAAGGTTTTCTAACTTCACACCTGGGATAGATGCAATGCTTCTTTTCCACGCATCTCTGTTTGAAATTTTCTCTAGGGCTAAAACTGTCTAGCAAGGCAAGATCATGAAAATTCATCACTTTACTGATGGCTCTAATAAGGTTTTTTTTTCTTCTAAATAGTCAGCACCTTCCGCCATGATCAAAAAGTAAAATCAACTCTGCCACAGATTTCTGTTACATTATTTTCCTATAATTTATTCTTAAAACAACATTTAGGCTTTAATTTTAATTGGAGTTCCTTTCCTTTCTTAATAGGTTTTTCCAGACTAAAAGCAGACAGCATTTTTCCTTTGACAAATGACTGCTGTAGTTCTATCTTTAGCCTCTAAGTACTGAAGTCATGAAATGGAAACCTGCCTAATTCTGTTCAAATAATACTGTGGGGCTTAAGGACAAATGTTAGCTCAATGTGAAGAAATTTTATCAGCATTCTATCAAACCTCATGAAATTCTTCCACATTTTTTCCATGGGTCTATAAAACAGATTGATTACTCATGCTGCCTGCATCAGAAAAGGCTGGACACAATTTGCAGGATTTGATTTTTTTTTTTTCCTGGTATTTAGCAGCATTTCAATCAACATCCATCTGATCACCGCCACTAAGAGCTCACAGCATCTCTAGTGATAACGATTTCATTGATGCTGCAGCAGAACTTTCATAATGGTTTACTATGGTTTTAAAGAAACATCAAAGCAACATGACACCAGCTACCCCTGACAGCTCATGCAGAACAAAAATTATAGTTCAGTTGTGCATATCCAAATATAATCTGCCTAAGGGTGAACAGTTTGTAAATCAAATAATTTGATTGAGTGTACATGCTTTTATTGTGCAGAATACAGACTTCCTATTCAATTTACCAGGTTTTGTTATACATACAAGTAGGCATGCTCACTGTTCCTTCATCTGAGATGCCACTGAGCAGTGGAACTCATTAACAGCAGCTAGTAACTAACTAATCAAAAACCAGAGAATCTGCCAGCCCAGGTAGAATAGGAAACCAAATTTACACCTGACAAAAGGAGTAATTAGCAAGCGTAAAGACAACAGGAAATATCAGATGGGGCACAGAACACATTAATAATTGATACACTAGAACTCTTTGTTATTCCCTTAGAGGGTTTCATTGTTATAACTGTTAAAGTGCATTTTTTATTAGATTACCCACTAAAAAAAGAAATTAAAAGCATCTTACCTATAACTATTCCAAAACGCTCACCTTTTTCTCCTCCCCTGCCTCAAGACACAGTCTGAAAAGTTTTATCCATCATCTGCCAACTGAGGCGCATCTTTCAAACAGCTGTTTACAAACAAGGAATTGAACTAATAAGGTGTCTCGATTTTCACTTACCATCATCGTTGTTCTGCTTTAAATGGTTTATCATATACTGAATGGGATCATCTGGCTTATGAATTAATAGTTCTTCAAGCATATTCTGAAAATAAATAGGACAAAGTCAGAGGAAAATTTAACATAGCTATGCAGTCATGATATATTGCATTTCTACAGCAATGTTACAATGAGGATCTTAAGAAAATAAATAAGCATTTAGAAACTCTTTAAGGCCCCTTTCACTAACAAAATTGAGATTATGAAACCTATTTTAGATGGTGAAAAACTGAAGTAAAGCATGATTAGAAAATTGCCACTAAAAACAACAACCTATTTGCTTTGGCTTATTTATGATACATACGGACACCAGAAAGGTTTGGCTTGAGCAGTCTGGTGTCAATAATGGTTGAGTCAGCATTGATGTAAAAACCATACAAGGAGTTTCAAAACCAGAGTCAACTTAAACTAGTATCTCTGCAGGGCAAGCTAAACCTCTTAAGCACATTCCCACAAGTTTCTGACTAGCCTGACCAGACAAGACCTGCAGAAAACACAAAACCAACAACCAACCAAAGCCACAAAAGCAGCACATCTCATTTTTGTAACTGTACTAGTCTTCTTCCTACATGAAAAGTAAGGGGGGGGGGGGAGGAGAAAAAAAAAAAAAGGCTTAAAGCATTTCCTTGAATGTCTATTTTGGAGCCCATTTTCATATTAAATGTTTGATGTTATACATGGCCTTGCTTCAGCTCCCACCGATAGCAGTGGGGATCTTCCGCTGATTTCAGTGAGGATTGTAGCTTCACAGGCAGAGAGAGGAATAACACCAAGAAACACTAACTCCATAGATTTTCTTACAAGACATTTCAGCACAGCCAAGAATTCTGTAATTAAAACTAAACATCAAACAGCAGGTAATGTTCTGACTTAGATTATCTACTGAAATGCTCACACTGGAATAGGACATCTTCTTCTAAAAATCAGTCATAACACTTTAATATTTGCAAGTAAATTCCATAAAGTCTATACATTCCATGGAATTTTATATTCTAACCAACTGATTGTCTTTTATCAGAGTGGCCTATTTTCCTTTTCTTCTTCATCCACTTCATTAGAATAATTAAAACATTCAATTCTGTTTATAAACTGTTCCACATGCAAGTTCTGATGCTTCAAGGTCTGGGTGGTACATAGCATAAAGTACAAAATTTGTATTTTTATAGGAAGTTTGTTAAAAATTACTTCCCAGCAACATTTATTTAAACTAAAAAAATCTGAATTTGGCACAACAATTATCAGCAGCTTTAAAAATAAGAAACCTAAGAAAATCTGGTCTTACTATGATTCAGAATTGCTCAGGCTAACAGCGATTGATACTTTCACTATTTCTTGCCCTAGTCCTACCAGTACTTACATGCATGCTTCATTTTATTCAGTTCTGCTAAGCTCAGTTTAATTTTACACAAATAGTTCTGTCAATCTCTGGGGGAGGTTCACGTTTTTGGATGTCAGGTTTTAGGTTTCACATTTTGGGGTTTGTAAATGTTTAAGTTTAGGAGAATGATTTCAAGCTGTGTTTGTTTGTACCGCTGCTACAACAATTATGCTGCTACAACACAATTGAAGGATGAAAAGAAAACAAGATTCTGAGTAAATCCCACTAGTGTTTTATGTAATATGAGGTCCTGCAGCTGGATTCAATGCCTCATGGCATCCAAAGCACAGTATTTCCATAAAACCCCCACAAATATTATGCCACAGCAGTCATACTAAATGGCCTCGAGTTACATGAAAAAAAGAAAAGAGGGGGAAAAAAAGAATAGGAAAGAAAAATAAGCCTTTGTGTGTCTTCTAGTGAGATTTGAAAAAGTAAAAAGGCCTTATAACATAGACAGGGTTACGAGCTCGCAGCTGTGCAGAGAGGGAGTCCCTCTGACAAGTTCTCGTATCAGAACAGCACCAGAATATTTAGGCTCTCGTGCAAGCCTCCCCGTGCTCGACCAAAGGGCTTCTTCCAAACTTATGGAACAAAACATACCTTTCTCTAAGGCAGGGAAACCAATCTTGCTATTTACTGAAATCACAACGATGTTAGAAGTGTACTTCTTTATTTTTGACACACAGCTCCACAGAAAAGCCACAACAGCAGTAGGCAGGCAGGGAGAAACAGTTTTAAACGGACAACGCTGATAAGCAGGCTGCCACGCCTCACCTCAGCAGCCCCTCTCTCAGGAAGGGCAAACCCTTCATCTCGGGTTTTCCCGCGCTCGATTTCTTACTGCCTCCTCCTCCTCCTCCCTGTCCTGCCAAGCCTGCATTGCTTTCACGCACTCAACACTTTTCTTCCACAGGCTGCCGCTTTTTTCCGCAAAAAAATGACACGCGCGAACCCTAGCAACCGCCAGGCTATTCTTAAAATAAGTTAATAAATAAGACAGCCCTCAGCCGGTGCACCTTCCCTCACACGGGGACACCCGCCCGCGCCTTTCCACAGGAGCCGGCTGCCGGCCGCTGGGGGAAATGGCCGCGGCGCTGCGCCGCCGCCGACCCTCCCCGGGGCCGCCCCAGGCCGGGCTCGGCCCTCCCCCGCGGCCGGCACCGCGGGACCCCCGGCCGCCGGCGGAGGCCGTGAGGAAACCGGGGGGCCCCCCGCCTCACGCCGCCCCGGGGCCGGGCCAGGCCGGCGCTCGCCGGGTGCCCTTCACCGCCCCCCCCCCCCCCGCCCCGGGTTCGCCAGGCCGCGCTCCGGAGGAGACGGCGGGGAGTCCCCGCGGTGCCCCCCGGGGGGGGGCGGGCGCGGCCCGTTCACCTGCAGGAGCCGGAAGAGCTCCCGCTCCTCCGCGTAAGCGCCCACCGGCGGCGGCCACGGCCGGGCGGGGGCGGCCATGGCGGCCCCTAGCAACCAGCCCCGCCGCGGCGCCGCGTTGCTAAGGAGCGCGTCATCACCCCGCGACGCCAGAAGGCGCCCCGCTCAGCGCGGCAGTGTGGGGGGGGGGGGGGTGTAGGGGTTGACGTCATCGAACGGCGACGCGGCCCACCCCCGGTTGCCAGGGAGACGTCGGGAGATGCCGGAGCGCCCGGCGGAGGCCGGTCAGCCCCTGCCCGTACCGGCCCCTCTCGGCGGGGCTGCCGCGCCGCCCCTGCCCGTCCGCCGGGCTGAACCGGCCGGTAGGGAGCCGCAGGGCTCGCTGAGCTGCCGGGGGCGGGCGGGAGGTTGGGGGGGGGGGGGGGCTACAGGGCAAGGTTTCCCTCAGAGCGCAAGGTCACCAGTGGGAAAACTCAGGCCCCCCGCCGGGGGCGGGCGGGGATGGGGGGTCAAGCAGGGCCCCGGGTCTCCCCAGGTCTGCCAGGATATACTGCCTGCCGAGCTGGCTTCGTGTCGTGTTCGAGGTTTTAAGCCACTTGGGCAATGGTTTTACACCGGGTAAGAGAAGGCATCTCTCCCTTCGGCCCTTTCACAGCGGTGTGTTTGATGCATTGCCACATTATGTTTACAACAGACCCACTAGGGTTTATGGCATCTGATTGTCAGTGGTCCCCTCTGGGTTCTCTACCTCTTTTTGCAGCATCATTACTACCTCATTGACTTACTGTTTGGGGCTCTGGGACTGCAGAGCTTTGACACAATATATCTTCTCTTTTCCTCCTTTTTTTTTTTTTTTTTTTTAAAGTTTTCCACTAACCTACACAAATCCAACTCAGGTAGAAGACAGAGTTACATATGTAGAATTGCATCATTTCTAAAAAGTAGCTTCCTTTCTCTCCTTCTCTCCCAAAATCCAGGAGGGGGAAAACATGAATGAGGTAAAGGAGGCTCTAAGAAACATAGAGCAGAACTACAAGCTTTTCCTGCAGCAGCAGTTTACGTTTATCGGAGCACTGCAACACACCCGAGAGAATGCACATGACATGATCAGACCTGTGGCAAGCATCAGCCAGGTACAAGTATTCAGCACAAAGTTCTCTGCCGATGAGAACAGGGACCAACGCAGTGCTGTCACGCACTTGGGTCTAGTTCTGGAATGAATAAATGTTTTTACTAAGGGAAGATGCACAAAAACTCTCTAGTAACATTTGTGTATAACTCTGCAAACCAGTGGCAAAAGATTAAGTAGGGGAGAGAAATACCTATGTTAGGTCTTCCCATTTACAGAGAAGGAATTTTATTGCTGAGCATCACTTTATGATTTAGTTTAAGGCCGTCATTTCACTGCTGAGGCATAGCTAGAAATACAGGGTACAAGAAAACAATCAAACCAACCCTCCTTCCCCAGCCACACATGGAATCTGTAATCCTTAACTTGTAGTAACCAGCATGCTTGCCTCTTCCCCCTGGTATTGGTGCTGCTGTATCTTTCTATAGTGCTTATTAAAAATAATGGCAGTGTTACAGAGGTAGGATGATGGATTGAGGGCTGAAAGTCCCAAGTGGGCTACGGGTTTTCTGGGCTGGTAAGTGAATTGTCTTGGAATTTTTATAACATGGGATGTTTTAAGTAGTGCAAAGAACTTAGACCACCTGCAGACAGAGGGGGAAGAAAAACCTAAATAAAATTAGAATTGTGGATTTGAGACAGCAGAACTCAGGCACAAAACCCAGATGGATGCCAAAGCCAGAGTGAAAGCCAAGCTCTTATTAGGATTAGGACACAGAAGTGAGCTGGTTGTCTTTTCTAGGCACTGACTCTCTATAATATAAGGGCTTTGCTTGTAACATTGAAGAGGATCACAACAGACATTATGCTAAACCATTTTTTCCAAAAATAGGCATTGAGATTTTGTATAACATTATGCTGCTTTTCAAAGTGCCAATATTTCAGTGGTACTGAGCAAGCTTGGACACAGCTTCTTGGCAGAGGTAGAAGGCGTGCTTGTTGTGGGGGTGAAACCTTGTAGGTAACGACTTCAGCAATTATATTGATCCATGGCATCATTTGTGATACAGTAACATAGAATCATAGAATCATTTAGGTTGGAAAAGACCTTTAAGATCATCGAGTCCAACACCGCCATGCCACTAAACCACATCCTGAAGTGCCTTGTCTACGTTTTTTTAACACCTCCAGGGATGGTGACACCACCACTTCCCTGGGAAGCCTGTTCCAATGCCTGACAACCCTTTCAGTAAAGAAATTTTTTCTAATATCCAATCTAAACCTCTCCTGAATGCGAACTTAGAGGCAGCAAACTGCACTGCAGATAGCACTGAGGGTATAACCATGTTACCCCACGGGGAGGGACAGGAAAGGGAAAAGAGTTAGTTACTGGGGAGAACAGGGAGCAATTGGTGCAGTACGTAGTGGTGATGGTTTGTGCAGGAACTGAACCACTACACCAAAGAAAGTTCACTGGGGACAAAACCAGACATCCATTTTGTTTCACTGCCATTCTCCTGATTCAGCCCAACCCTATTTTTAATTTTGCATGGGAGGGCACAAGAATAAAAGCAACAAATGCAGAAATATGCATGGTCTTAGTCTACAGCTGACTTGACTGCCAGCTTTCTTTGCATGTAAACACAGACACCACAGAAAAAAATGATACTGCACTTGAACGTGGCTGCATTTCTAACCCCTAAAAGCTGTACATGGTAGCATTTTTAGTGTTGAGTGATGACATTTCTCAGAGAAAAGAGGAGATCACAGTAAGGTGGAAAGGTGGAAGACCGCACCACAGTCAGGCAATGGTAACAGCTCCTTAAAGACTTCTACATGGAGTAGAGTATAAAGTCAAATCCCAAGTGGTTTTGTGAGACAAGCTCCTCAGTCATTGCTTCAGCCAGAGATTCAAATCACCCAGTGAGTCCTGGCACTGCAGAGCCTGGCTGTGGTCACGACATCGGCCCAGCGTAGGGGCTGTCCATGTGAACTCCCCTGGCTGCAGCTCAACTGCTCATCAGCAGTTGGCTAACGCAGAGCTGGGCAGCCCTTGCAAGCCATCATTCTGTAGTCCTGGTCCCCATCCTGGTTACGCAGGTGCGTTAACTCTCTGTTGTTGATGTGGACAAAAAAAAGTCCTGTTAGCCCATTGGTGAACATCCAGGCTAAAACGCTATTCTCTTTAGGACTATTTCTGCTCCCAGCAGCAATGAAAACTCCTGCCATTCACAAGGACACAACGCTCAGCAAACAGTGTGGAAGGAGGAAGCTGTAGTGGAAATGGACCCTTAGGGGCCATTTTTTATTTTTCTTACAAACCTGCTGAGAATTTGCCCAAGCACATAGCATGGCTTTTCTGTATGCAGAAACTGTACCAATGTTGGAACAGCTACTTCATTCTTGTCTTGAAATCTTAGAGAAAGCACTGAAGGTGTTAGAGTCCAGCTTAGACTGCCAACCAGCTGCTCAGTATTTTATATTCTGACCAGTCATGTCTGAAGTGCCTGGAATTTCTTTGGAGAAGATACTTAATCTCTTGGCATAATGCTTCCTCATGCAATGCCATTCACTCTGAGTAACAAAAATGCTCAAGGCAAGTAGGGAATATCATTGCTGTAACAGGTTAGTAAGGACAATTTAGGTTAAATGGATTTAGTTTGCAGTCACATCTAGTGGTGCCAAATAAAGAACTATGAAGAATGTATGTACGTGCAAACACATCCACACTGTCACTCCAAACCAGGCCCACTTTGGTCACTGCCCTCACCTCCCACCCCACTCTGCCAAAGTGGCCGTGGCAGTGGCAGAGGGTGCCCTGCTCAGAGCAGACAGAAAACTCCACTCACGCTCAACCCGTTTCTGCAGTGCTTGCAGCAGAGCTGTGGTTTTGGCTGCAGTACTCCTACACTTTCTTCAAAGAGGGAGGAATGCTCACTGGTGTGCTGACAACTGGATCCATCACCCCAGCCTTCTTCAGTCATGATGAATGACAAGCAAAGATCTCAGGCATGCACTAGAAATCTTACTACCTGCCGCTGTATTGCCGTTTCCATAGTGGCTCATGCCTGCAGAGTCACAAGAGAAAGCAGCTTCTCATCACTTATTTATGCTGCAAAGTTGCTTAAGTTAAATGTAATTTAACATGCATGACTGTCTTTCCCCATGTTGCACTCTACAGGTACAGTCCTACATGGACCATCACTGTAACAATTCCACCGACAGGCGTATCCTCAACATGTTCCTAAACATCTGCAATGATCTAAGCAAGCTCTGCCACAAGCTGGAAACCGTGCATTCTGGTAACAACATAACCAATAGCATTTTGGAGAGATGCAAGCTGCTCCTTAGCCACAGCAATGATCTGAGCACCATCCGAGCTAAGTAAGTCCATCAGCTTAGTTTCTTTGAGGCAACTGTCAATGCCGGAGGACTGTCACAAGAATGCATATTCCCACTTGACTTCTCCATCAATTCCGTTACAACATCTTTGTGGCTTTAGTGAGGGTACAAGGTGCTACCCAGTTTACTGTTCCAGTTGTTGGGAAAACACTGCCAGCCTCAATTCACAAAAAGGGGTTTTGTTCATTTATTCATTCTTTTTACTAGTGCATGGAAGGGCATATACAGGCAGGTTAGTACGCTGAAGTCCCATGCAATGCCCAGGCAGCTTACCTCCTCCTTCCTCCTATTCCTGCCCTGCATGTAGCTGATTTCTGTGGGGCAAGTGCCTGTACATGCTCTTGAACTCCTCCAGATCTAGCCCAACAGCCAGGATAGTGTGTTTGGCAGGACTCGCTTCTCAAGATCCAATTCTATCTGTGCTTTTCTGTTTTGGGGAAATGGCTGTCTGTGCATTTCTGCTCTTCCCAGGGGATCTCAGGGTGGCACTGTGGGCTCACCAGGGCTGCATGTCTGGGACTACTCTGCCCATTGTTTTCTTCTGTCCCACAGATACCCCCACGATGTTGTGAATCACCTGAGCTGTGATGAAGCAAAGAATCACTATGGAGGTGTGGTGAGCCTCATCCCCATCGTTCTAGACTGCATGAAGGAGTGGGTAGCCCACATCGAGAAGCTGCCACAGCCCATGCTGTATGATGTGAGTGGTGGAAGTGCTATCTCTCAGAAGAGGGCACCCCAGGATGCACCAGCTAGGGCAGCCATTTCCCAAACACCACCTTCTGTGCGCCTTGAAGCTCAGACCTCAACTAGTAACAAAGATAATGTACAAGTGCAAGGGAGTAAGCATATCCAGAAGAAAAACCTAAATGACACAGAAAATCACAGTGGGAAACTTAAAGGTCCCTGGAAACCACCAGGTAGACACGCCTTTTAAAGGATCAAAGTTCATGCATCTTCTGCTTACCGCCTTTAATCAGGTGGCTGATTAAAGATAGTGAAATGAATACTAGAGATCCTTCCTATCAGAGTCCACTTTCTGAAGAGTTAGCCCTGTAAGCCAGCCTTGGACAGGTACATACTCTCTCCCTTGCTGACCTTTTCACTCTCCTCCTTAAAGTTGTTTCCCAACAGAAGTACCTGTAGCACTGGCGCTGGTCCCTTTGACCAGCACTGTGGTGAGAGCAGGGAACAGTCAGGAATAATCAGGTTTTAATTGCTCAGATACGAATCTTGGGCAAGCTACTTGAAATGGGATTTTACACTTTCTCAGACTTCTGAGGAACACCCACTCACTCACCAAAGCCAGAGGTGTAAAGAACCTGCGTGTCTGCAGGACATGATGCAGAGCAGCAAAGGTCTCTCGTTATGGATTCAGACTTGTCCCTAAGGTTCCCTCACCCCCACTGAAATTGCCTGGTTATTTGGACCAAAGAATCAAAGTTGACAGGACACTAATGTCTCCCTTACAGGCCACTGGCTACAGAAAAGGTCAGAGTGCTTTAGCTGCACCGACTGTGCTCTCCTGCATCCTTCTTACAGGTTCTCACACCATTGCCAGTATACCGTACTCAGAACATCTTCCCTTACACCTGTTTCACTCCTTTGCTGTCAGAGCTAGAGATGAAGTTTGTTCTCCTTTACCTTTTGCACTTAGTTTGGTGTGCTGACAATACCCAAACTTGAATAAACCACCCCTGTCCTCCCCAGAGCTCTTTGTTAGCAAAACTAACGAAGTCATTTCCAGTCGACATGATTCATGGGAATCTGGTGAGAGCAAAGAGGCTGAGAAAACTGTGGCCATTTTCAGATCATTCCTTTTCAAACTGCAAGTTAAAATGTCTGTGCTTTCCCTTTTTCGCGATGAGAATTCAGCTTGCCTAGCTTTCAAGGATGTTATGAGTTCATTAAAACTGCAAGGCATTTGAGACAGTCTCATGCTGCTTTTATACCAGCACTTCGCAATTCCAGCACAGTGACTTTATACCAGTGCTGAAAACAGCTTTCTTTCCAGCCTGCTTAGGGAGGGTCAGCAGAGCCACGGGCTCTCCCCATTCTCTGGAGCTGATATGCATTTTTGGTGGTGCTTTTATTCAAGCACTGTTAACTGTGTACTTAAGATCTCAATAACACTGTCTTCCCCGTATCTGACTGCTTTTTTCCCCTCCCACAGGCAAATTAGCTCCTGTTCTTTGCTTCCTGCTGGAAGACACTCCTGAATAAACAATTTCCCCTTGCATACCTGGCTCGGTTTGCTAAAATTGTGAGAAAGCTTTTGCCTTAAGATGACCAAATTTTGGCAACAAGCAGCCGAAAAAGGAGAATTAATACAGAGAAGAGAGCGTAGGAAGGAATGATAGCTCAGATGAAATGGAAAGTTTTTTCAGGAGCGTTTGTATTCCTCACATAACCCCACCTTCTTTTGCGCTTTTTCCCCTTCCGCTCTCCACTTGCACTGCAATGCAATACATGTATCCACTCTGGAGTAGAAGCCTATTTTTAGGAGATGTAATGATCCAACTGAATTGAACCTTGGTGAACTCAAAATGGTAGCGAAGCTTGCCAGGGTCACCCAGAGACTCCTAGGCACTACTGGGGCCACAGCCAGCAGAACGTGACCGTTACCCTCTCAGGCTTTACTCGAGAGCCCTGTTGCAGAGGCAGCTTCAGGCAGAAAAATCAAAGTTGCTCACAGCTGCCCTATGGTGTTTCATGCTGCAAAGACAAGTGCCCGATGACAGTTGCTGTCTCGAAAGTTTTTCAGAACAAGTACACGCTATGTGGACTAAAAGATGACAAGTGTTGGGGACACAAGGGATGCTATTCCCAGATGTTGTTTCCAACCTTCCTCACCCTGTCATATAGTTTTAAATTTGAACATGCAGGCTCTGATAAGACCAAAATTATCCTCCAGTTTGTACTTCAGTTTCAGCTTTCACAGTACAGCACAGCACAAACTGCTTGTCAGAACAGTCCCATCAAACCCCGTCTACCATCTCCCCAACCCTGCTGTTCAAAATGCCAATGCAGTTGTCCATTCATACATGACAAAGGTTATGATACATGCAAGAAACAGTTCCCAAACCTTAATAATAATGTCTAGCCTAACCCTATCCTTTCAATCAGTCTTATTAAAACACAAGCAGAAAAAATGAGTGCATAAAACTTGCAGTTTGAGGTTTGGTAATGACATGACCAGAATCTGTTGGAAGACTGCAAAGTTAAGTCTCACAAAAACATCTAGACAAATTACTTAATTTCCATACAAGTTCTCCTCTTCCAGAGTGGATGGACACTTCAAAAGACAAAAAGATACAGCAAGAATTATTTTTCTCCACTACAAATCAAGCTGTTTGAAGAATTTACATAAACAGGATGTAAATGCCAAACACAGAAGTGCAATAAAGTTTTACTTTAGCCTCTGTGAGCATAAAATTGCAAGATTCACACTGAGAAACCAGGCAGGCCACCAAACTGACTTACCTAGAGATCTGTCAGTTAGTCCAGGAAATAAATGCTGCTTTTTTTGTTCAAAAACTGAACTAGAGATACGGGCTGGTACTAGATGATCTCAACAGAATCCTGGCATCTCTGGGCTATTAATTACCTTTGTGCTCCCCTCGATTAAGGGTCAAACCAGGCTTTTGTCAACCTGCAATAGGGTCAAAACCTTCTGTACCTTAAACATCTGGTTCCAGCGTCTCACACACCGAAAGGGTGGGGTATAGCTCAGACCTCAGGAAGTTAACATCAAGTGTCAGGGCTGGTGGTGGTGGGGGTCTTAAGGGAGGGAAAGGGGGGCGGTTCGAGGGAGAGCATCAACTCAGCATCCCCAAAATGTCATCCAAGCCGATGCGGAGCGAAGTGGCAGGCTTCGCGGGGCCTCTAGTGGCCGCGACTGGGAAGCGCGGCGGGACGGGGAGGGGAGCGGGGCCCCGGCGAGACCCCCACCGCCTGGGCTCTGCCCCGGCCCGGGCAGGCTCACGTCGGCGTCCGGCGGGCGAAGGCCCTGAAAAGCAGTTTTTAAAAAGTTTCCGACAATCCTGCTGTGTCTCTCCCTCCTCCCCAGCCCCCGCCCCCATCCCAAAACTAAAGGGGCTTCTGAACGCTTGTCACAGGTAAGCAAACCCAGGGGCTACAGCCCCGCGCTCCCCCCAGTTGTTGTGCCAAGACACGAAGGGCAGCTGCGGGGCCATCCCCTCAGAAGCAGCTGCCATTTCAGAAGCGTGATCGGCGGTTCCCCCCCCCGCCCCGTTTATAAACGCACCGTAGCCAGGAGGATAGCTCTGTTTTCCTAAGAGCTCCGAATTCACTTGGTGGGGGTGTAGCACCAGTTTAAACCGAGCTTGTAGTCAGCTGAAAACCGAGCACTGCAGCGCTGAGACAGAGAGCAGAGACCGCTTCGAAGAAACCATAAATAGCGTTTGGCAGACGTTAAAGATCACCAAGGGAGTCCAAAACTAGAGGGTGCGCTTGGAGAGGACTTCAAGAAAAAAGGTTTAGCCAAGTAAAGCCCACAGACACTGAGATCACGAAGACCATCAGCCAAAATTATTTGGAACAAATTTTTGTCTGAAAAGTAAAGCCTATGTGAACGCTAACTAAGCTTTATTTGCAAAGCTCCTGCATGTATGAATGTATGAAGAAAGTAACTCAGCTCCTGCTGATTTTCTAAACTGTTTCATAACCACTTACTTTTAAAATCCACCATTTGCACCAGCAGCTAAGTGATCCTAATAAATCAAGATCAATCAGCAAAGATACTTTCAATTCAAGAAATGAAATTACTTCCTTCCCTAATGTGTACTGCATGTTTATTAGCTGGGTTATAAACTACCAAACATACTACTTAGCATTAGTGAGTAAGGAACATACTTTATTTTTCTCTTTTTGTACCCTAGTGGATGTACTTCTGTGGGTAATATATATCTAATTTTTTTTTTTTTTTTAACACTATCAAGTGCAGCTTTTCCATGCTAAGCTTGTTAAGGGATATGCAAAATGGATTTAAAATAAGAGCAAGTCAAATTCACTTTCTGCTTTGTTTTCATTTCACTTACACCATGCTGCAGAACTCGCCCCAGTGCAGAAGGCCCAAAACAACTTTCTCTATCACCTAACCCCAAGATAATATTTATGTTAACTTTTATATGAAATTCTCCATAACCACTGTTACTCAGCCAAAGCATGTTCACAAACAGACTGTATGTCACTAGCACCATCCCCTTGCAGGTGTTGTTCAAATTTAAGAATTATACTTAGTCCTTACCTGGAATGCCAAGGTTCATGTATGAATTTCTAAATTGCTTTGAGCAACCTTTCAAATATTCATTTATTTCAGGGGAAAAAAAAAAAAAAAACCCAAAAGCAAAACAGTAAGAAAGTGCCAGTCTGGAAAAAAAGACAAAACGAGAACAACCTTAACCTACTAGGTTAAGCTTACAGTAAAATGGCCCCAAAGTTCCCATTGGTTTGAGAAACGGTCCTCCTGCGTGCACAGTGACTCTTGAGCAGGGTACAGAAGAGAAAAGAATGTCAACAGGGACAGAGCAAGCCGGCCAGCTTCTGACAGCGTCCCCAGCTTTACAAACAAAAGTCTTTTGACATTTTCAGCTATTAATTTGTCTAATCACTGTGTAGTCTCTAGACTACATGAACAATGTTACATAGAAAGCCAATACGCAGATTTGCAGTACTGAATTGTTTGCAGTTAATTTATGGATTATACTGGCATGTCACTGAGTCTGTTTTTCACAGAAGAAAAAAGGCTTTGGCTCCATGCAGAAAAATGAGCTTCTAATGACAAACCCCATGCAAAAAGGGGCAGTACCACTTACCTGCTCTGTACTATGCAGATCTTGGAAGATGTTTCAACACTGAACTTGTTTCTGCACGTTTCGTCTCAGCACAGCTCAGTCCCAAAGAGGTCAGCTGGCAGGGAATTTAACACAGAGTAGTGCAAAACAATACATTTTATTTGTTCACAGTTAAACACAAGCAACTGCCTTGACATTTTAGAACATTCTAATAAGGACAGCAAAACCTCCTTTTGGTTTAAGTTCTCTTTAGCTTACGATTGTACCATTTCCTCGTATTTCATATTTATGGCATTTAATGTGGATTGTTTAACATGCTTACAAAGAGCGAGGCAGGGAACAGATTAACTTGACAAAGACAGCAATTTTAGATTTAACTAAAAGCAGTCAATTAAAAAAATCTGTTTCCACTTCACTGATGGGACCCCTTCAAATGAACTGCAAGTTAACTACATACAGCAGATCCATGATTTTTAGACTTACAAAGAAAATTGCTAAATTTGTTCCTCCATAATCTTTGTGGTCCATAAACAAACCTAAAGTGGTTTCCATTACTATCCCAGTGTTAAAAACCTTTTTAAAAGAAGAAAAAAGCCACCTTATCAATGAGCTTGCATTACCGCCAGGGCATTTTTGTAACCGACAACAAAAACCGCCTCTCAGAACAAGTGAAATCATCATATAAGCAAGATACTCTTCCGGGCTCGGCAAAGCAGAAGGATGGGCGAATGAACTCCTCCAACACAACGGCATCCAACGGCTGAGCCAGCCCTTCAAGGGCAATGTGCAAACCGTTCACTCCTGGGGCTGGGACCCAGTGGGGCAAGGGGCAGGAAACCTCCAAATCTTACCGAAACATACGCTACCACGTTTGCTACCGCTAAGTCTTAGAAAGCCTATAGACATGTCGACAAAACCAGTCTGTCACTTACAACCAACTCTCTATTTTCTATTCCATGCAGATTCAAGCTTTGACAAAACCACTGAAGTTCACCTTTACTTTCAGAGTTAGGACTGACCAACCAAAAGGACACTGAGAATAATTTAGACAGGCAGAAATGTATTTAGACCCTAGGTGTTATAGAAGAAGCGGAAGTGGGAGGAAAAGTACTGTCAGGCGCAACTTAGCATATTGCCAGCCACTTTGACAGAGACCTGTTCCTATTCAGGTTAAGAAGGGATTTGAACTACAAGTGCAAGTGTACTTGGACTTGGATTTATATGTGAGACGATTCTTAAACAGCAGCTGCCACCCACAGAATGTTTAAGAAAAGAGGCCACGTGTGATGCAGGGTAACTGTGAAGCCTGATATGTCTAAGTATGCCTGGACCCAGACATATCTAATGTTTAAAACAAGCACACTGCCTTCCTAACAGCGGGCTCTGTTCTGTCACGAAGGAGATTGAGTCTGACCACTGACAAGCCCTGATCCCACAATCCTCCTTCACAGAAGGCTCATCATTGACTTAAAACATGATTAACACAGAAAGGCTTCAAGACAGAATTCTGATTCTCAGTTTGAGCAGACTTCCTCCCCAGCCTTATCTTCTAAGGAAACGGGATGAGGGCAAAGGGGAGATACCTAGAGCCAAATTGACATTGCTGAGCTGAAAAATGTGCTGCGGTCTGAGCAGAACAGCACTCAAAGGAAACCATATTCTGTAAGTCAAGGCTGAAAACATATTCCCAGGGAAGAATGAAGCCAATTTCTTGGACTCAAAACACAGTGGTCTTGCTCAGACAAGGAACAAAGACCAGAACTATGAAGGAAGGTCAGGCAGCACAAGTATCTCCCTGATTAGAGAAACAAATGCTCTTCTGCAAATCTTCATAAGCTTGCGATTCTACATACATGTTCTGCATGCTCTCCCTACTTGAGTAAAGCTTCCTCTTCCCTCTTCTCCCACCGCAATTGCCTTCCCATATGAACCAGTCTGAGGTCAGTAAGAGCCTGTCAGGCAAACACTTAAAATACCAAAAAGATCAGAAGCTAGTGTTTTAACAAGTCTTCAGCATATACGGTCTCTTCGGCATTACAAGCTCCAGTTCCTTATTGTCTGTTCAAATGTAACTTTCCAGGAAATGTTAAGGACAATATAAACAATGATCATGAATCAGGGTGAATGAATTGTTTTGCAGAGGTACACTGTTCTTTAAACATTTAGGTATTCAATCAGAGTCCAACTTAATGAAGACTGGGCTCTGAGGGATGTGGGACAGTGGACAGGCAAAATAGAGACCTTTAGATGAACGGACTAGAAATTCTAGTGCTGATTCTTTCCGGGATGAAAGCAACTGAAGTCATCCGGACAGGCAGCACAATTAACTGCTCTAAATTGGAAGCTTGCAAGGAAATACAAAGCATTCATAATAGACTCACAAATGTTAATTTGGCCTCATATTGCACTCAAGTTCATAAACGCAGCCACTCAACTGGGGACAGGGAGAAAGGGAAAAAAAATACTTGCAAATGCTAACAGTTGTCCCTTCAAATTAGTACACGCTGCTAAGGACTGAATTTGAGAAAGAAGCAAGAGTTAGGCTGGGCGTTTCAATTCCAGACCCAAAAATCCACTTTGCATTTGTTCAGCAGCCTTCTTCCATTTCTGGACATCAATCCTATTCCGCTGCATGAGCTAGCTGCTCAGACCAAAGAAACATAAAAGCTTTTAGTTAAACTTGCATTCACGCCTCCTGTTCTATGCCAAGAATATGAAAATAACACTGATTGACTATCTTCCTTTTTAACTGTGGTCATGATGAGTTTCATTGTAGTCCATGATATGAAGCTGTCCAACACTGCTTTCCTGGATCTTAGGCGAGACGCTAAGGTTATCGGGGCTTGGAGGGGCCTTTGTCTCCATGGTTGGATCTTTACATAGTTCAGTCTTTACAGCATCGGAAAGCCTGTTGATGGTTACACCCTCCTCATCACACTGGCTCTCACTCTTGTTGCGAAATAATTCTCGTGCCTTCATTCCAAGGAAGCTCTTGGAGCTGGGAAGTGAACCTACAGTCAGTGGGACAGTAGTCGAGGGCTCCAGCAACACGGATGTCTCCCAGCGACTGCTGAATCTCTGGTTCTGGGGTTTTTCAGGGGTGGAGAGCTCACTGCTGCTGCCACCCTTACTGCTACTACTACCTCGAGTGCTGGGAGGTTTGGTCTCTCCATTTCTACCAATGGTTTCTTCACTGTATCCCACCACAGTATCTTCATTACCACAATCCAGCCTGTTTTGGAAAGGGAGAGGATATAGTGTGAAGGAAATGGTAGCAACTGTTTACAATGGAAGGGGAAATGCTGGGGAAGGCAGGTTACTTTGAGTACTTTGCACTTCTGCTATGGCAGAAGTACTTCAACAGTTTTCCTTTCACAGTTTTGTAGCAAAACAGAAGTGACAAAGGGTAACCAGAAAAGCATCACACACTAAGCTTTGCAACATCCAGTGTTTTAAGTCCAAAGCTGACAATAATCCCAAAGCAGAATGGAACTAGATCCTGATCTGTTAAGGTAAAGGAAGAGATCTGTACATCTTCCTTGGATAGTAGACCTTTCTTTCACCTAACCCAAGCACAGGTGATCGCCACAAATCTGCTGGCAGTGCAAGAAATTATCCTGATGCTGTAGCAGAATCTGGTGTAGAAAAAAAAAAGGTATGATCTGAAGTAAAGTCCAGCACTACCTAGACAGTTTAGGTAGACATATGTAAAACAACTATGTAAGAACAGTGTAGCAATTTGTAAAGAGACTGGTTTATGAGACAAACCAGAGGTTTATCTCAAACTTTGAGTAACAGTTCAGCTATCTGAAAAGTACTTCATGAGCACTTCCAGTTTTGTCAGCAACTCTCAGTAACCTGGGCAGAGTCCTGAACCAGATTCAGTCTATAAAAGAGGGAGTAACAGAAATATTTTGAGATGATGCATCCAAGTGCTAGGAATTCCACAAGGATATCAACTTCCAAGGAGCTGGCCATGAGTCCAGCATATTTTACATCATCACTCTTACCTTTCTTCTGCTGCTTCAGCTGCTTCTGTTTTATCATCTTCAAGTTTTTTCAGTAGGCTGCTCTTCTCCAGCCGGCCAAACAGATCCAAAATCTCCAGCTCAAATGCCTGTGTGATTCTCTTCTGGGCCTTGTACCTACTTTCTACTGCTTGCAGCTGACCTCTGAACAGAAAAAGAAACCAAAATCCATCAGGTCCAGTGTCTCCAGATTCTGCCTCAACTATGATAGTGCACCTGTCAATGCATAGCTAAAATTTTACATAGGAAACCCCTACCTTGCTTGGATTTTTACATCTTCCAGGTATTTTTTTTGCTCCAGGAAGAGGTGGTCCTTTTTTGCAAGCTGAGATTCCAGTTCAGCTATCCGTTTCTGGGAAGCATCAAGCCTTTGGCTTTGCTGCTGAACACACAATTTTGCTTTCTCCAGTTCTTTCCGAAAAGCAGCGTGCAACATTTCAACCTCCTCGAAGGAGAGAACACAATGTTAAAGTATAATTTGTGTGTTATTTCTATTAATATTTAGACATGTTTCTGATGCTATAAATAGTCACATTTTTAAGCAAGATGGAATAAAAGAAACATTTCTAAAAACAGATATAGAAAACTGGATACTCTGAGGATGAACACTATTAAGTTACTGTGAAAATAACTACACATCACTGGAATTTATTAGCACATTAATGTTCCTTACAAAAAGCCCTTTTCAGCAAACTTGCCAGTTCTGCACCAGATTAGGATAGACAAAGTCAATTTTAAAACTGTTTTTGCAACATGACCTTCATTAAATACCAGTAAGAGGCTTTTTTTTTTTTTTGGCTTATTATCCACTTTCTTTAATTACTTGCTCTCACGCAGAAACAGTTATATTGTTGTGTAATTTACTTGCTTCTAATTAAAAAAAGGTTTCTTTGAAGTCAGGAAGTAAAACCATATGAACCACAGAAGTTTTAGTAAAGTTAATACTAACTCTTAATACGAAAATGACTGAGTAAGATGAGTAAGACTGCTTGTTTTAAAACAGCACATCACAAAACCCAGTAAAACCCTGGTTAAGATCTTTCTACAAATTCTAGCAAATACTACCCTACGTTATACACACTCACAAATATAAGAGCCCAATGTTACTTTACCAGCAATAGTCTGCTGCCAATTACATTAAAAGCACAGTAAAGTCTTGGCCTTTGGCAAGAAAAAATTGGTAAGATTTTACATCATGTGACTAAAACTGACTTCAGGTGTACCCTAATGTCCCCTTCTTGGCTTTCAAGCACAGGGCACTGAATAGACTCTGTAACAACACGGTGCAGACTCTGTAACAACACGGTGCACAAAAATATCTGAACAGAAGATTAAATATGAAATCCAATCCCTGAAAATCAATTTCAAAACTTCATTCTGAACACAAGGCTGAGAACAGCTTGATGATGACCCTCAAGTGATCTCTTCCCAAAAGGCCTCCTCTGCAACTATGCAATCATACCTTTGTAGTGTCTGTGTGCTTGTGCTGCAGCTGCTCCAGGTACAACTCATTGACCTCTCCAAGAACCAGAAGTTGCCTGTTCAAGAACTCCATCTGCTGTTGCACTGATTCACTGTTGGAAAGCTTTAAAGAGATATTGAACAGAATCAAACACTGGAATGAACAGTTCAGCAGGAGAGTCATAGTTGACATGCACTGTGTTCACAGGGTATTTTTATAGAGGGAGACAAAGACAAGAATCCAATGCATCATAGGTAATAAGTGTTAAATAAATTAGCTTTCATAAAGCTGGTGACAGTCCATACAGAACTTCACCATATAGGCATTGCTTCCCTTAACATAACCATGTCTCCACTTACGCAAGAAGTCCATTCAATTTCTGATATAAGCAAGATCTCTAAGATGCCAAAATTTAGCAAAGCTTTAATACAAGTTCATATTGCTCAATCTGCAAATTCCTAGTGTGGAAAAAGCAGCCAAAATGAGAAGTCTCAGAAGCCTTTGAACTGAGTTTAAGGTTTCTTCACCAAAATACATTTCTCTGTGTTGTTTTTGTGCAATTAATATCAGATTCTATGGAACAAAGCACAGGCTTCTTTCAACAAGAAAGAAAGCACCTGATAAAGATTACCAGAAATAAACAGAAAGACACAAAGGGACCCTAGGAACAGTGACTTTTCTTACCTTTTGAGAAACTTGGCTAAGAAGCAATTCAGTGTGACACACCTTGTTGTTAGCCTTCTTTAATTCTAACCTCAGATCTGCAATCATATTCCGGCAGTCCTCCAGCTTTGTCTGTTCAAATGGAAAAAAAAAACCCAAACAAACCTTACTCAGGGTTCTGAAACTTAAATAAGGACTAGCAATGGCATATGGCTGGAGGGCTGTAACCCCCAGCACTGTAAATCAAGTTATACTGAGCACATGTGAAAGCCCCAAAACCAGCTAAGAAACTGCATTTTCTTATTTCCAAACTGAAGACAGGACAAAACAGAACCATAAAAGGATGATGACTAAGTTAGGCATTTCCAATTATGCACTATCTTACTCTGAATTAGGACAGTATCTCTAATAGAGGTATGTAACTTACTTTCAGATATTTCATGCCATGTTATTAGGAAGGTTATTTTTAAAACTAGTAAGTAGATAACAATTTTGCTCAGTGTCATGCTTCATACCTGCAATTCCTGGCTCTGATTGTAGAATTCCTCTCGGTCATGTTGCAGCTGTCTGATCTGGCTGTGAAGCTGAGCCACTATATTTTCATGTTCCTCCTGAAACTGATGGTATCTTGCCTGTTCTTTCTGCAGACTCAGTTTCAAGGCCTGGATTTCTTTTTCCTGTAGCTTCAGTTGATCTTTCTGTTAAGAACGCCATAGAAAGCATCAGACAAGACATCTGCTTTATCAGTTAGAACATCTGTCTTAAGTCACTAGTTAAGTAAAGCTATCAAATTAATAGCATGCAGGCATAACAATTTTCCATAGATAGAACATTATATATCAAGCATGTTCTTAAGGCTTCTGGGGCTTGGTTTGCTTTTTGGCCAAAAAAGAGATTAAATGGTGATAGAGTGGACAGGCGGAAAACTCAGTCACATCCAAAGACACAATGAGCAATAGCAGATTCTTCTACTGCACCTCATGCTTTCGACAGGGACTTGGGCTTCACAGCTGAAGCAACAGTTCCTCTTCCAAAAGCTATCTGGAAGTCTATTTTTGGCTCTTCTACTGAATTATCAAAAGGTGAAACTGTTGATGGAATTAGCTATAATATGGTGATACAGAATTAAACATGCCTAAATCTGTAATGAGACATCCTTCAATGCACTTACAACTTCAAATTTTACCCTAGTAAATACCTCTGGAAAAGAAAATTGGAGTTTTCAAAGTTTTTGCTATTACTCCTCAATTGAGCAGTGAAAGGACAGTACTTCTTCAAGTAATGCAATAAGCTGTCTAGCTAGGCATTAGGTAATCACTGCACTAACTGTGAAGCCTTTAACATTATCCAAAGGTAAGTGCTGGCAGGGGTCAAGCATGCCAGCATCCACTGATTCAGTTGCCTACAGACAAATATAAACTACTGGTTTAAATAATCACAGCGCATGTAACTCGTCCACAAGTCATTCCACAAACACTGACTTTAATAAGGTGAGAAATGAGGCTTCTATTTTAATTGAGTGGTACTGAAAGATACTGGCCAAACCAATTAATGCTTGTTCTAGCACCAGTGCATTTAAATCACTGCTAGAGTTGTATCCCTGCTCACCATGGCAGCATTATGTTCCTCCAGAGCTGTTGCTTTAATCACTTTTCGCAAGAGTCGACGGTTCCGAAGGGCATGTTGCTGTCTTTTGAAGCGTTCATACAATAACTGGTTGTGCAGCAAAAGCAATTGGTTACGCAGGGTGTGAATCTCATCAGAAGGGGGAGAACCTGGATTGGAGTTAAAAGACAGAAGAGGTTACTGAACGGTACTGCCCCTGTTCCACATATGGGAAATATTTTCTAAAATAAGCAAATTAGATTTCTTTTAAATTACAACTTAAAAACCTGTCTGCTCCATTTGATCTCCAACACAAACTTAAAATTTTAAACATTTTTCCCAGAGCAACATGTATATGCTTCAAATGGATTGCTCCTTCTATTAAGAAGAAAAAAGCCAAGCTCACCATCACCACAGAAGCCTAGGAGCACAAAGCTATGACACACATGTGAAGCAGCAAGAAAAACAATCACCAGTTTTAGATTCAAATAGTATTGAAAAGGTGGAAGGATCTGTTAGATGATCAGCATCACTCTGAAGGCTAGCAGATCTTAAATGGTCAAAAGCAGAAACATCTAGAACTGTGGGGAAGGCAGTTTTCACTTTTCAAAGATGAAAAACAGCAGCTCATCTCACTGGAACACAGATATCTATCTGCTAAGCAGATAAACCATGACTTAATGGAGGGCACCATCTTTCTGCAGCATTAGTTAAAAAAAAAAAGTATGCAGGTCATTGTTTAAGCATGTCTAATAATAGAGGAACAGATTGCCAAAACACATGAGAAACTTCCTCACCTCCAAAGTGAGTCCAGTCAGCAGATTTGCTTGGCAGAGACAATCTGAAAAAACAAAATACAGCATTAACCAGTAAGTTTAAATATAAAAACGCTCTGCAAGTCACTTTAAAATGGAATGCCCACCTCAAAAGAGCTTACAGCCTAATAAAAGAACAATTATGGTCAGCCAGTATGAAAGTAATAAGGAGGAATCGTGCAAGCAGCAGGTTGCAAGGGCAGAGGATGGAGGGCATAATTTCTTAGAAGTTGGAGAAAAACTCTCTCAGACATAGAAAAGGACGAAGTGGAATACAGGGTAATAAGATAAAAAGAAGGAATACAACAGATACACCTAAACCTTAAATCTGGTTCTCCAGTTCTTCGCTTCCTGTATATTAGAAAGAAGAAAGTGTCAACCTCTCTTTGGCCTCTACATTTGCTTTTGAGTATCTAGCATGGGACTTAAACCTGATAAAGTAAACAAATCTCACTAACAGTGGTACCAAAACCACACCTGCAGCAGAGCCAATAGCCCTGCTTCTTCATCGGAAGTTGTCAGTGAAGGCAGTAAGAGTACAATGGTCACAGTCCCTTTTTTTTATATCAAACATATTACCATTGCAAATATAAAAATCCTCCAGCCAGAACACCTAGCTCAGTTAACAGTAATATTTCACAGAACATGGTTTCGTTGTAGATTTCCAGACACGGCTGCTTTTCAGGCACATCTATTAAATCAAAGCCAGCACAAAAGGAATAACAAGAAAGCTTGCAAAGTAAGATTTTCAGTCACCTACTTGTTCAGCTCCTTAGTGTGTGCATCTGCTCCTTGCTGTATCAGTCTGTCCAGTACTTCCACGGGAGAAGTAGAGGACATGCAGTCATCATCCTGGGTTCCCTTGGCTTTCTTTAGCAGCTCCTCAGTCTTCTTGCCAACAAAGAGGTAGGCAGTCTTTGGTAATGCAACCTCAAAAAGGTGCTCATATAGGGGAGGCTGCCCACTCCCAAACACCACTCTTCTTTGTGCTGGTACTTTGCAAGGGCTGGGAGTGAGAATACTTGTCTCCCCAGAGGTTCCTTCCCTGTTACCAGCAGGGCTTTCACCAGAGCCTCCACAGGGCTTGTCTATGGGAGTAAATGTTTGTTTGGGTGTTTCCCGCGCACTCTCAGGCCCAGACTTGTCCAGAGAAGATGTTAAAGGCTCAGAGGTCTGACTGTGTCCCTGAACACTAGAGACTACTGAATGGGTCTTCTTTTGAGAGCCTGACAGACTTTCATTTGTGCGGTAAAATGGAGAGTCAAATCCTCCTCTAGGCACCATGTGTTCAGCATCAGTTGTGATCTCGGAGATCTCTTTAGATATTGCATCTGAGAAGGATGGGAGGGGGGAGCATAATTATGTATCTTGTATTTTGACATTACAAACATTTCCTTAGCTAAGATGTACATAAGGATGACAGAAATTACCTTCCTCTCTGTCCTTTTCAGCACTATCTTCAAAAGACAAACGACCTAAAAACTCTGGAAGATCACTTAAGGTTACCGAACTTTTACTACCAGGTGTGTCTGAAGAAAAAAAAAAGAAAAGAAAAGAAAAAAGAAAAGTTAGTTGTACAGATGCTGTTTTCTTCAGCCTTATCACAGCACAAAACAGAAGTGTTTTACTGCTGTAAGGTCCTTAGAATAAGCTTGCCCCTCCTTCAGATACTTCCTCAAAGGACGAAGCTATCTGACTCCTGTTCCATTCCATGTGGAAACCAGTTCAGAGATCAGTCACTGGTTAGTCCTGATCCCAAAATGTAATTTTGTGAACTTCACATTTGCTATTGCACAACAAGTGTAGGCAACCGCCTCTATGAATAAGGATGTGCTGTTTGAAATTTAACCTATTAAATAAAGTGGCTTAAGTATAGTATGACTACTATACTTCCACATTAGCATTAAACTCCCCCTAGCTTCTAATCTGGCTACACAAGGACACAGTACTTACCTGAAAAAAGGAAGTTTAGCAAGCTGATGTAATACAAACTTGACAATGTGTGGCTACTGATAAAAAACTCTTTGAGACGGCTGCCAGGGAGATATACACTAAAGCATGCAGGATAGAAACCTCATGCTCGCAGCTCAGTCACAGATTAGGAACCCAGTGAAAAACCTAGCCTGTTCTCAACTTGTAATTCAGAAAGTTCAGATTCCAGTGTTGCTATAAAACTTCACCAAGGAAAACCAGCTTTAAATTTCACTATCATCTCCACTTCGAGGATGGTAAAGAATCACACTACAGAAGTCTCAAATACAGTGCCAAAAGCCCTTTCTACAGCTGTCACAGATGTAGATGACAGAATGGAAAATGGAATCTAGATTTACCTATTAGAAGCTGAGTTCCTCAACCATCCACTGTTGATTTCAATATTCCACAGGACTTTAAAAAAAAGGTTCAAATACAGCAATATAATTGTAGATAGAAAACAAAGTTTTTCCAAGAGCCTTTAGAGGGGAGCATCATATCTATCCTTATGTGCAGCCTTACAGTTTGATCCAGACATGTGACATAAAACTTGTTCAAGTAAGACTTCATATACAACTTGCTGCTTCTAATAAAAAAAATCACCCTCAAAGAATCAGCTTTAAAAAAAAAAAAAAATTCCTTTTTCAGCCTCCAGTGTAGAACTGTGCATTTAAACATGCATAAGAATGCATGAGTGCCAGTTAAAAAAAAAAAATCTGCAAGCTATTTCTGAAGATGAATAGTTAAAATGAAATCAAAAGCATCACAAGAAGGTTTTAAGTTGAATCACAGGTTAAGGCAGGATCCTGGAACTACAAAGAACTCAGGGGGTGGGAGGGGGAAAGAAAGAGAAAAACCTGTGGAAAAGTGTTTGGCAATTGGAACACGTGTCAATAAAAACAGGATTTGTTTACAATAGGTTATTGTAATGGGGAGAGGAAAACGGAGTTTACCCAATGATTTATCGCTGTTTATGACATTTTGCTGTCGGTACAGTAAAGGCCTCCCAGGATCTGGTTTGTCCTCCTGAAAAAAAAAAAAACCAAAAAAAACCCAAAATAGATTCTCTGCATCAGACATTTGTTGGAAACAAACCTCTTGGGCGGTTTCATAGAAAGGAAATTCCTGCAAATAGATGGCTTAAATAGCAAACCAATATAAGTCTTAAAACTGTGCAACTGAAGTGGCAATAGTTGTCTAAACTTAGAAGAAAATTAGTTTTTGCAATGAAATGCAACATTTTTTGTATATCAGTTACTCTGATTTTTTTTTTTTTTTCCTCCATTATGGTCACTACATATATGGCAAGTCAATGAAAAAAAAAAAATCAGATTTGTTTGGCAGAATTTTGTTATACCTTTTTAGGAGGTGTGGCAGCAGCTGAAGGGAGTGAAACATGCACAAAGTCATCTGAAGTGCAGGGTGGAGGAGGAGATGTGGCTGGCGTTCCCAAAGGTGTTCCTTTCCCCCCTGCTGAAAAGGAGCAAAGTTTTCTCAGCAGGCTCCCACTTCCTCCTTTCAGCTGAGTATTGTATGTGAAAAATTGTTTAAAATATTATCTCAACCGTTTACTTCTTAAATCTCTTTCAGCTATTTAACAAGATAAAAGTGCACAGTTTCCAAAAGGCCTGCTTCAGACTTCAGCACTGAATTCCCTGTAACTTATTTCCTACCTGGGTGTTTACATTAGCACTGGTCTAGATGACCAGGTACTCAGTTCACAGAAGTAATGACTTAAGCCTATCAAATGGTATGGTGTGGCATTCCCATTTAAGAAGCTGACAGCAAAATTTACAGCCAGAATTTCTATTATAGTAAACCTTGAAGGCCTAATTCCAAAATTCAGTACATACCAGATGTGCCAGCTTTGCTGTAAGGTTGTGATGCAGATTGGGATGACTCTGATGGGACAATTCCAGGGGAGGTTGGTGGAGTGGTCATACCACAAACTGCAGAAGGACTCCAGATGGTAACCTGTGTAAAAGCAATACACAATAAACACTAATCAGTGGAGCTCAGAAAAGGAACACGTGAAGTACCTGTATCCAGGTTCTGACACAGGAAATCAGATGGGGATTGAATCTGAAATGTACACTAAGTTCTGAAGAATTCACAGTACTTCTCAGGAACACAAATTTTTAAGACCATCACGAGAAAACAGGAACAAAGTGCAAAGCATTAAAAGCATGCTGTGCTTTATCTTCTGCTTTACCTGCTGTGGCTCAGTTGACAGCCGTACTGACTGGGGGCTCAGAATCTGAGGTAGCTGCCCTGGCATTTGTGATAGTGTTAGCCGAGGAGTGGAGTATGGGGTAGAAGTCCCTGAAAGTTTTTAAGAAAATAAAAATAATTAAAAGTATCCAACACATCAAAATCAAATCAATGATTCTTCTGGTTAGTATTTAAAGGCTTTTAACCAAAACATTTCAAATCCATTCAACATACACATTCGCAGCTAGCAAACAAGAGACTTTTCTTCCAGCCCAAGAAAATATCTATTGAATATATTACATACTACAGATTTTTTTTTGGTTGGTTCATTGTTTAGGGGGAAGGGGAACAGGGGAGGAAGAGGCAGTGGAAAGGCAACTTTGCAAACATGCTCTATGTCTGCATAACCAGAGCATGTATCTATGCTTTTTTTTTTTTTTTAAAAGACAGTTTATTTTCTGGTGCCTAAGAATCAGACTTGAAGTGGGATAAATTAGTAAGAAGTCTTTTTGCTATAGGGCCATTTTTTCCCCAGGAATTGGGTATTCATTAACCATCAGGCAGGTCTTACCATAGCTGCTCTGTGTGTCAATGTAATAGCTGGCACTGGGGTCAGTTTGATGATGTTTTAAGCTTGTGCAGAGTTTCCGAGACACAGAGTAATAGCCATCTTCATACGAGGCTTCTGCAGGGTCCAGGGAGATTTTGGCACATTCTATCACAACATCATGAGTTTCTAGTCTTTTCCACCTGCAGACAGTTTTTGGATCCAAAAGAGTAAGTTAGTCAATTATTGTTACAAACAAGGGTTCCTGGAGATATGAGGAATTGGCTTGTAGGATGGCTCATTTGTTCCAGACAGCTTTGCATGCTCCCAGCCAAAACTGGAACAAGGCACCATACAGAAATTGCAACCAGATGACTTGTAAGAGGGGGTCTCAAAGAGGAGACAAACAGCTTTGACACAGAGATCCATAAAGGTCTGCCATGGAGCACTCTGGAAAGGAGGAACAGCATACGAAGACTTGGTTGATCCTGAGCTTCAGCAGCTGTAGAAATCAGCTCAACTAGACTCAGATGTTGGTAGTCAAAATTTAGACATGCCAGCAGTGAGGGAATCTTATATTATTTAAGCAAGCACCATCTGCAATGCCAGTTTCAGGTCTGTGTTTTTCCTCCCAAGTTTTGGGAATATTTTATTATTACTACCTCCTTGATTCTGAAAACTTTTTCTCACTAAATTAAGCAGCCAGATTAGATCTGCCCAGTATTTCAGGGGATGGAAGTTCACTGTAAAGAAAAGAAAGCACAGAAGGCTATCTATTAGAGGCTGAGTTGCTTTTGAATGTAAGATATTACGTGCAAGATACCAAATCAGAAGGCTTCAACTAGTAGTTTTGTGCCAATTGTACTCCTTAGTGGTGCCACCCTCCCCCCTGTCTGGGAGAAGCCTGCAAAATTGAGCATTGTGATATTCAATAGGTTCCCATTTAGTAGTGTTTTCCTAGTGGCTCTGAAAAGCAGGGCAAGAGCACTACTGTGCAGCAACAAGAGTCAATTTCTCCTCTTCAGTGGCTGGGCCTGTGGAGACAAGAGAAAAGCAGCAAGTGGTGCTGCTGCAGGCAAATGAGCCTATTTCTAAAGAAAACTAATACAGCTGATAATGTTAAGACATACCTGTTAAAAGAATTGATCTGTTAACTGAACCAATATCTAGGTACCAAAACAAGACACACTGAAGCCATTTTAAACACTTAAATCCCACCAAGTACTTCAACAAACCAAAACAATATGACCCAAACCTTAAGCCAATGAAGCAGGTCAGTGGTAGTTTCTCTTTATTCATTATAAGCAAATTCTTTTAGAACTTTGAGGATTTTTGATTGTTAAATCATAAAATTAAGACAAAGTCATGTTAACTAGAAGACAGATTCTATCCCAGACACAAAATTAATTTAGAACCCCAACATTGTTGTTAATGGCCTTTCACAACAGTTTTTGCTTATTCATCCAGCTGTAAGCTTGGATGAAGAAAGTCTACATGTTTACCTGGTGTACCTATGAATATGGGTGGCAAAACACCACTGGCACACACTGCCGCTGACAGAAAAGGTTTTGCTGTAAGCCTTCTGAAATAACTCAGCTAAAAGCTGCTCATTTATAGCCTTTCCTAATAGCAGAGTGAACATATATTTATACCTTCGTGGGTCCAGTTCATGGTCCTTAGATCCAGTCACTAATTCTGGATGAATTCGCACATGTTCCATCATTGGCTGGATGAGCAAGAGCAAGAAGAAGTACGTATTATCAGTACAGCATCTTTTGCTTGCACTAAACTACACAAAGCTGATGAGCAACATACTGATCCCAATAGTTCAGAATGTTACATTTAACAGATAAAGCTAACATACATCACAGCTTCAAGAGATGATCTTGCTCCCAACTGAGATTTCAGTCCTCCAACAGCCAGTTTTTATTGTTTTGTTGAGCAGCCCTCAGTTAAATCAATGTAGTGTATTAAATTGGCAAATACCTGCCTTTATACAGCTATGAATTCCTTGTCTCAGATAATATAGAGATGAGCAGCATTTTACCTTGACCACCTCTTCAAAGGTCTCCAAGTTTTCCTTCATACTGTAGTGAGAACGCAGAAAGGAGACAAAATTGCAAGGATACATTCCATAAAGACGATGAAAGAGAGCATAAACGCTGGCATGAAGATGGACAAGATAAATTTCTGCCACATGACCTGGAAAAAGTATTTAGAATCTTTTTCATTACATTGAAGAAAAGAACTTCTAAGCATGCAAGCAAAGTACTTTTAAATTTGAAAGGTTAACTGGAACAAGTCTTCTGAGATACGAATAGTCCCTAGCAAAACCGTGAAGTCTTCTGAGAGAATAGGCAACACTTACTCATCAGCTCACAGCAAAACAAAAAATTAAGATATGGACCATTAATTCCAACCAGTATCCTGTCATTCTCAAAGCACAGCATTTTCTTTATTCAAGTTAAAACCCGAAACCCCTCTAGATAGCGAGCCAGAGTTTGCAAGACTGTCTGAATGATTAAAAAAGAAAACTAAGGTTTGCTTCACTTCAAAGGTAAAAACTAAAAGCTTGTATCCACAAAAAGCAATCACAAGACTTGGATCTTACTAGCCATCTTAAAAGTTCCAATCCTACTTGCAATGGAAAATGGCCCTGTAAATAGCATCTCTATGTGCTTAACACAGCATTTGTTCATCCAACCATGAGACACATACGTAGATAACACTAGTGTTAGATATCAAGACACCTTACAACAAATTCAGCAAAACCAATTAATCAGAACCAATGCTATAACTGAGAAAACTAGTTTTACCAACACTTTCATGACTATTGACAGTTGCACATTAAAAAAAAACTCTTACATGTTGCTTCTTGCTCCTCCCCATCCATACCTGGAAATCTCAAATTCCCAAATATCTGCCTCAAATGTTAGCATTTTCCCTTCTCTATCCATTAAGATCAGTCTGTGCTTCTCACTGTCATCAGGGTAGCATTTCGGTCCAGTGAAAAACTTCATGTAGTAGCAGCACCACATGGAAGAATCTAAGAGACTTCTAAATTTTGAGCAAAGAAGCACTCCCCGATGCTAACTATCAAAGAGCAGAACAGCTTGTGGGCTTAGTACATCATTTTTCTGCATTTAAATAATCTCAGGCCATTAAGAGTCTCACAAAAGAATGTGCTCACCAACTGCGTAAGAGTCACAAGGATACTACTAAACCATAACTGCATGCAACAAAGTTGAAATCTCACCTGGATTCTGCAAGCACCAGGCTGAGAGACGCCCAAAGATACCAAAGAAATCATGAAGGTACTGTTTGCCAGACTGAGGAATCATTGGCAACATGGTTATTAGCACTAGGACACCTGTGGTGAGTACTACTACATCTGTGTCAGTCTGCAAGAAGGGAAAAAACCTGCATTAGTCAGTTAAAAGTGTTGAACTTAATTTTTTCCAAGGATGAAGTGAACACTGAATCATCATCATGGAAAAAGTTCTCTACTTTGAAACAGTCCCTCTGAAACCTACTGTAACTTAATGAACCAAGATTATTGTCTCTTTCATCCAGAACAACTCTAAGAAAAAAGATTTCTGATTCTTGCTCCTATTCTGCTGCTGCTTTTCTCTATAAGGACTTGACTTAGTTAAAAAGGAAACATCACCACAGTTCCACAATTGAGTAGAAAGAAAAATTACTAGTATGTGAAGCATCTTATGTACCACCTTCCTTCTTTCCCAGAGCTAAAAACCACAGCATTCAGAGCCTAAGAAACTGCAAATCTGATCAGGGTATTCAAGGATGTTGGCCAATTACCAATACATGGGTCAAAAGCTCTTCTGTCAAACCTGGCTGATGACTCCGGCTGCTAAATATTTCATAAAGCAGCAATTCAAACAATAACTAGAACTCCATGGCTTACGCCAAGAGAAAGGGATGTGCCAGTAAAAATCTTTAGCTAGATGAAACAGTAACAGAGAATCAGATTTTAGGACAGGATACAGAAAAGGTTCAAACTCTTTCCCAGTGAGTCCCTACTTGCTTCCCCAGCTTAATGCACATTTTCCTTGGTAGTAGCTCTGCTTTGTCAGGATAGGGGTGTAAACAGCACAGGTAAGCCTGTGGCCGGATGCCGCTGAGGTGGTCTTGGTATCTCCCAAAAGCCACTCGGGCTGATCGGACATATTCAGTGTTACAGATTTTTCTTCCTCTGTGTAATCTACGGCCTCTACTCTCCCTCAGTCAGACATAACCTTTCACAGTCCATCCCTATCCCTCTGTACACATCCCTAGCACTTCCACATCTCTGTTCTACTCCCACCAGCTTTGACACACTTCACTCCTCTCACAATCAGGTAAGACTCGCATTGAAAAGGATAACAGAACTCATCAGGCACATCAGGAGTTCCAGTAACAGCACTTGTAGCTTCTTCTTTGGCAGTTACAAATTCATTGTGTTTTTGTTTTGAAGAGCACTGGCACTTGACTACATCATGCATTTTAATGTGACTTAAATGACTAATACAAATTCTTCACTATCATATTAAATGGTATTACTGACAACGCATTCTAGGTCTCAAAACACTTTCCATTCTTTGTTCATTGTTACAATACTGTACAGTATTATAACTGATAAATTTGCAGATGGGAAAAAAAAAAACAAAGCATGGGGAAACAGCTACCTTCTTGTAACCCAGCACGTCTGTAGCTGAGAAGGGAAAGTCTGCTAATTGCAAGGTAATTTCACCACAGAATAGTCTATTGCATGGCCCATCTACACTGCAAGGAGAGTATATTACCTTATGTGCACAAATTTCAGAATGCACTAATGGCAAGTTATCGACTTCTCATTAAGTTCACATCCAAGATATCCATCAACTTCACCGATGGCCCTCTGTCTTTAACTTACTTTTAGAAAAGTTTTAGTAAACTTTCCTAACTCAAAGTTATATAGCGGCAGTGGCTTTTAGAAACAAGATTGTCAGTAATAACAGGATCAGCACAGAGTATTTAGTTGATATAATTCCACTGTGGCTCAGCATTTTAACCAACATTTTATCTCTTCTCACAGCTTAACTAAATGACATCAGAACAGTAGACAAATGCCGTGCATTACAAGTATGTATGTTTACATCAGGTGTAGACGTGTTTTATGGACAACACTGACAGTTCTTACCTTGAGACATTTAAGTAATGAAAGCAGGAGAGGTGCTTGAGAAAGTTTATGTTTCCAAGATGGTTGTCGTCTTATCACATGTCCCAGCAGAGAGAGAGTGGGTAAACGAGTAGCAGCTTTGCCCATATATTCATTAATTTTGTCCAGTAGATGCTGACAGAGGATTTTACAGAGTAGTAGAAAAAGGAAAGGTATTTATATTTAATTGGTATATATTCTTTTTCACCAATCTCTATTCAGCAGTTTGCCATTGCCAACTATGGAAACTAAGGGCATTTTACAAATATACAGGATCCAAGAGCAAATAAAACCCAGCAATAAATTTAAGTCTGCTGGTAGCAAAATGCAAACTATTCAGTCCAGAAGCAGTCACTGCACTTCAAAACATTTATCATAAATAATAAAAAAATTCTGGTCAGCAGAAGTAAAACAATTTGTAGTGCCATTCTCTCAATCTATTTAAAAATCCTTACTTGCTCTCAAAATACCCAATGTGTTTTAGTTTAACACATCCAGCATTGAACAAGCAGCAGTAGCATTGCAGAGAGACAACATAGTCCTCAGAAGACTTTCATTTATAGAAGTTCTTTGCTTAATTGGGTCAGTTTAAGCAACCCAAGAAACAGAGACCTTTGAAGTTTTATTTTAAAACTTAACTACTCTTACTACAGAGATACTACATCTCTACAACAAGGTAATTCTATACCAGAATGGAAAATAGAGTCCTAACAGATGCTATTTAAAGGCTGCTTCAATATCTGGCTAAAATCTGCTGTACTTAATAACAGGATTTTTCTACCTTGTCATGAGGCTCTTGCAGTGTGGACAGTATATGCAGTGCCTGCTGAGAATTGGTTTCCAAGTAATAGTCCACCAGGTTGTTCACAAGCATAGGTCCACGGTCTATCGGTTTGTTTATGGCAAGAGAAAAAACATACATTCTCAATACACAGAAAATGAAGCATTTGTTACAGGGACATTGCACAACTTTTTAACACTTATTACACCATTTATAACATCAACCAGTACTTAGGGTTTGCCAGACCTTTAGCAAAAAGAGACCTCTCAACTACATTTTCTAGTTCCTGAGCATTTAAGCAATTGCATTCGGCTCAGGGAAAGTAACTAGTTTTTTTAATAACTTACAATTACTGTCTAACCTTAAAAACCTAGAGGCAGCTGAACTGCGAGAGTATTTTACCCAGTACAGGTAAAGAGTTCAGGAGTAACTTTACATTCTCCGCCTTCAGCAGATAAAGGAGAGTAAGTTCAGGGACAAGGACACTGACAGTGCTCTCATGCTCTGAAAGGGGTCTATCAACAAAACGGATGCCTTAATAGCAGCAATATTTTTTTCAAGAAAGTCTGGGTCTGTTGTTTTGTTTGGGGTTGGGTTTTTTGTTGTTTATTGTTCAAATTAACAAAATCCCACTGGCTCCCCATAATGTGGATGACACCTAATTCTTTCTAGATACACTTGACAAAGAAAGTTTCATCAGCTCACAACTTGAGGTTATGCCCCAAGAAAAGCTAGTAGTTTTATAATAGCATTTTAACAATTATATAACAGACCTTCCAAGAGGCATGCCATTAAGCAAAATGGACTGAAGAGAAGCCTCAATCCTTAAAGCAATTTCAAACCCAAGTATCAAGAGTTTCTTTCAAGTTGCATTTTCAAAGACTGTGTTTGATAAAAAAGAACCCCATTATTCTACCTTTATTGGTATAAAAGCAAAACTGTTCCTCAAATTACATAAAAGGATACATACCACAAATGAGATTATCTTTGAATGCAGCTGTTATATCTTCCAGGACACCCAGAACTGGAGAATCCAGCATTGAGAGGAGCTCACCAACATTTCCTTGCTGTGCCATGATGCACGTACTGACGTGAATGTGGAGGTTAAAACTTCAGGAAGTTCCTCATTGGTGCCTCTCTACCAGACTAGGAGAGAAGAGAGAGCAGATGAATGAACTGTCCTTTTTCCCCTTTCCATCTTAAATCTCTCATCACTTCCCTATTTCTTTTCTGCAGTATTGCCCATTTAACACTAAAAGGACTCCTAGAGTTTACACACCTGCAATAAAAGCTGTGAGAGAAAAGTTTCCAAAGAAGCCAATGAGTCACAAGGAGGGTTTTCTTCATCTTTTTTAAAAAGACATTAATCTGTTTTGCGGAAGACCTCAGCTAGCATATATAGACTGTCAGAGCATTCTATTACCATATTTTTTTAATTTGCTCTCCAGGTCAGTCAGCTAAGACTAAAGTTTCGAATATAATGCAAATAGCTCCCTGAAATCACTCCATTCTTGCTTTCTTACAGCAACTCCTCCTCAACCAACCTTTCAAGTCCTCTGCATAGTGGTCTACAGACTGGAGAAAATATGCATTGCAAGATGCTTCTCCACTCCCGTGGCTAGATTAGAAATTCACTGCCCTTGGCTTCACATTATTGCATACTAATAGATTTGTGCTTTAATACTTGCAATGTGGCCAAGCTGCAGCTGTTAGGAAACTCAGTTATGGTTACTACAGCTGCTGTTCCTCGGCCACCCTGTGCATACCAAATCACAATCTTAGCAGCACAACACACCTTCTTTTCACGTGTATAATTTGTGAATAATATATTAAAAACCCTGCAGTGCAAAAACTGTATAGATTATTAAATGCAACAGTGTGCAGATAACATGACTGGTCAGCTTCACAGTACTAAGCAGGAGTAAACCTAAGCCATTTCAGGCTTTTAAGATGGCTTCTTCCCATGTACCAGCAATGGAGGGATTCAGGTATCACATCTATCCATCTGTCACAAAATGAATCAAGTTTTTCTTCATCCATAAGAATCCTATGCTGAATCTTTCCCAGTGGCAGAAAGAATCTGGCTTTACATCACATCTAATTTTATTAGCAAGGGCTTCTTCTTTCCTCCTACTTCCAGCTAGCATACATTTTTCACTTCCTCCATGGAAGACAAGACTGACACATACCAAGTTTACACACAAGACTTTTTTTTTTTTTACTGCAACTGTGTATACAGCACCTGTTCTGTGGACGAGCTGAGCTTCTGTCTGCAATGCTGTCAGCCACACACCTTTCATGATCACTAATAAAGAAAAAGCATAAAGAGATTAACAAAAAGCACAATTTAATTCTTCCTTATCAAACCTTTTATATTCAGAACAGCATTAAGTTTTTTATTAAGAATAGCAGAGCTATGTACCTCCTGCGTGAAGAAAGTCAGCCCTTAGTCTGAAAAACACCAAAAGGTGTTGCATAGTTGCCCTTTCCAGAATTGTCCAAGGGTTAAGCTGTGCAATTGCCTCAAACTAGAGGGCTTTCACATGACTGTAGTTTTGTACTGTGAACCTTCAAAAAGCTGCTGAAGAGTTTTATTTATGATGGGTTAAGTCTTACACACAAAGAAGTCTTCTCTCATCCTACTAAATTTTGAACCTAGAATAATTACCGTAACTGTTTAAGTCTTTAGATTCTAGTCAAAACGTTGTTAGACATTAGCCAAGAAACATATATCAGTGCTCTATTTTAAATGATAATGCTGTAATTACTTATATACATATTACTTTCTTGAAAACTTATGTTTAACAATGTTACTGGACAGCAGGTGTTAACCTGTCTACCAGTAAACTTTGTCATTTGCAACATATCACTCTGTAGTTGCAGAACTGCCCAAGGTCACTTTTATTAGGGCCACAAGACATCAGCTTACTTCATCTGGCACTGATTGCAAATTCAAAGGTGATAATATGGCACCACACTCACAACAGGCATTTCATTAGGAACAAACTTTAAGTGTTCCACTAATCACCGTTCCAGAACACACAAAAAAACCCCACCCTCAGTTTTCAATGATCATAGCTGCATAGCTGAACAGTCCAAATAAAATTTCAGTTCATCTACAAGCAGCTAGCAGAGTCTGCTCACTGAAGTGTTTCAGATTTAAACATTATTTCTTTTCAAGTCCCATGCTGGCAAGACCTTAAAAACTGCAGACTTAAAACTGGCTGGTAGTGTAAGCAAGACTTTCAACTAAAGATAATAAAATAGAAACTTGGGGTAGGAAAGAAGAGTCACTTTTTACTCAAAAACAGAATGGATCGCTGTTTTCCAAAAAGATTAGAGGTGGGATTTGTTGTGGTTTGGGGTTCTGGTTTTGTCTACATTGTGCAGACTTCCAAGCTTCAACTTCTTCCTCAAAGAGCTTGCTGTTTAGAAGGCAAGCAATGTTCAAAGAGTGACACCATCCTTTCAAAAAGTTTAAAGCCATTCATCCATGCAACCTAAGGAGTCAACCTTCCACTTTGTTACTCATTTTCAGGAGTCAACTGCTTTTTTTAGTTTCTCATAACCACTGTGATATTTAATTTACTAAATTACAGTTATACTGAGATATCCAGAATGCATGCAGAACTATATATGGTGAAATAGTTTACTACAAGTAATCTATTCCTTTATTTCTGAGAACACTGTCTTTGAGACCATAAAGGGCTTGCTAACATAGGTGCCTCAATTTCTATCAGGATACAGTCTCAGCTATGGTTAAGCAATATATATTCACCAGCTTCCTAAGCAACAAGAATTAGTTGTTTAAAGTCTTGTTAACAAAAGAGATGCATAACCACACCCCCAAACCAGCTGCAAGCAAAACCTGTTTGGAGAATTAAAGCAGCATAAACGCTAGTCTCTGCTTTTTTACCCCATAAAGACCTTGTCAACTCTCTTTGATTCCCACCCCCCCACCAGAGTGAAAAGAATGCTTTTATTTCTTATTTTCCTCTAGTATTACTATTATACTTGGACCAGATCTTCATCACACCAGTGAAAACCTCAACAGCAGTTTCAATAATTCTGCTATTGCCAAAAGAAAAACTATAGCATGGTGAAATCAAGAAACATGCCTTTGCAGACACTCTAGATGGGTTCTGGAAGTCAGGTTCACCAATACACTTGCAGACAGATGGGAAAAACACCAGTTTCAATGTTCAAGAGGTAAGAGGATTTCAAACTTTATGCTATTGGCCTGATGGCATGCACAAACACTACAATCAGATAAAAGCAAGGTTGATAATGCAAGCTTAGTTGCTGATAACTATACACATAGGTAACTAATAATTTCCCAAGCTCCCTAAACTAAAACAGATGGCTCAAGTGACCTTGTGCCAATAAATCCAGCGTAGTTTAAATAAACTTGTCAGTCAGTCGATTGTGCACTGAAGTATTTTACGTGAAGTGGAGCAATCTCCACTCCAAAAGCCCGTATTCAAAATATTAATAAAAGTATTTCAAACCACATCTAAAAATGGGACAATGTTACACATAGGTACTTCACTAGGTGGAAAGTTCATCTACTGAAGATATATAAACACCAGTATAATATTGTCACCCTGCTATACACAAACAGCCACATTTTAAAAAAAGCATATGACAGCTTTCTCAATGCAGGATCTCTTGTGAAGTCATTTGTGAGGAACAGATTTGAAATCCTAAGTAAGACTGAGATCCTCTAATCATATTGGGTCCATGATGCCCAACACAAATAACAAACCAGGAAATTCCAGCAATAGTCTTAAATCGCGTCACACTTTAAGCAAACACAGCTGAATAACTAGTTTACAGGCAACGGGCTCTTAGCTTCAATCAGAAAACACTGCATTCTGGTAGATGGAGTACAGTTCCCAGGGCCCATGGTGTCAGCGTGATTTATTACCAGTCGCACCAGTAATTTGTGATGCGATTTTCAAATCTTGCAGATAAGGAACTCGGGACAGGCCAGGTCAAGGCACTTCCATTACCTTGCAAAACAGCAAGATCATCCACTGAAGGCCACAGCATTTTGTACCTGGGATTAATACATCATCTGTGGCGAACAAGATTTCCCTTAAACCTTTACAGTATCACATCATGACCACGTCTTTCTTCTCAAATACACAGTATAGAAGATGAGACTCTTAAATGCTTCCATTCCTAGCTACTGCAATCATTCCCCTATTAGAAGAACTTCCACATCCCTGCAGCCATACTTGGAACTGACAGGATTAAAATAAAGTCAGTAACTTTTCCATATGGTTTGAGCCACTGATTCTTCACTAACTTTTAAAATCAGTTTTATATAAAAGATCCAAGGCACTAGATAGTAAAGAGTAAAAAAATCTGTTTAAATACCTTTTAAAATGCAACATTTTAATTTCACTGGAAGATATAACACCAATAGCAAACTTCTTATATTCAAGAGCTTTCATAAAGACAAATTTTAGTAAAAAGTATTCATTTTAAGTACCAATACAACTTTGGAGCCAGCTTACAGGAGAAAAAGGAGAAGCCAACAAGCCAAGAACCAGTTTGTTTTAAAAATTTTTTTCAGTAGCTAATTTAACCACAACACAATACAGTTAAGCTACAAACTCAGGACAAAGGAAAAGACTGTAAAAATATTCATTGGAAAAGGCTAAATAAAAAAAAGATATAGCAGAGTATTTCAAAAGATTATGACTTCTGTAAGTATTTCTGTCAAGAGAAGATGTTCTTCTGTTCAGTGTATTTTTATCTCAAGCCAAATGAAAAAGCAGCTGGTAGTGCCAGTTATGCTTCTCTGAGGGGTGGGGAGAAGGGGGACACACTCAACATAAATGCACACTCCTCCCAGAATGTCCTTAGCATTTGCTGTAACAACGCAGAAATTCAGACACCAGAAGCACTTATTCGGGGGGGGGGGAGGGGGGTCAACATCAGCACTTCATCCCTCTCCATTAATCATAAGTTAAATTTGGGGCATGCCAGTAAATAGTTATTCCCTGGCCACCCCCCTCTCAAGAGAAAAGGGGGATTTCAACATCATAGGACCACTGCTGACAGCAATGAAGTGAAGCAAGACCTCAATACTTACACTTCTCCATCTGATTTCTACTGCAGATAAAGTAAGGTCCTCAGGTACCGCTTTGGCAGAGGCCATGAATGAGGACAGAAGTATTTTACAGCAATCATTGTTTTCAAAGAAAAATTCAGGCTGGCAACAAAGCAGCTCGTCTCACTCAAATCTTTGAAGTGTTTGCCATGAAAGAATAAGCCTCACTCACTCCTATCCAATATACAAAAATCCAAGCCTGTTTTATGTTTCCTAACAATTCTCAATTTTGTATTTTCTTCACAGGTAAACTAAACACTGTCATTATACAAGTGACATAAGCAATGAATGAAAAGTGACAGTAGGGAGAAAAACCACTAGTGGCAATAGGAGAGTAAGCAGCTGATCATTCATTCCCTTTTTCACCACCCAGAAATAATAACTCTAAACACTTTAAACCTCAGTTCAAACTGAATTGGCAGTACAATTAATTTATTTATTCATTTTTAAAGCATGAAGGTGTCTGGCTTCTTCTAGTAGTCCATATTTTTCTGGTTATTTTAAGATCTGATACAAGACCCCATTCCTAAACTCAATAATTATTTATAGTTATAACTCGGTATTATATACATTCTCCTATACTTTGTTACAGGTGCTTAACTGATGCAGGAACAGGAAGATCACAAAACCCCAAGAACCCCAAACAAAGAGATAGAATAATATTCAGCAATTTTTAAGATTCTTTTGAAACTATGCTGTGCTAATACACTGTGCTAATTGCTATGCATCAAATTTGTCAGAGGGAAAATTGTTTAAGAGCAATAGATGTCGAAAAAAAAGCCCAAACATGGTAGAGCTGACACTTAACCCCTTGGCAGAAGCCATGCTAACAAGCCAGTTACTATCCTGAAAGGGAATAATTTCAATTCCTTATACACAACTGCATATATTAATAGAAAATAAATAAGACCAAGCACTGTTTTTCTATGTCAATTCAATTAACAGTACACAAGGAAAATAAGTTCAACTAAGGAACCTTTTTAGAACCATGAACACGTAAACAGAGAGCTCTAGACTTTGCAGTATCACAAGGAGCAAAACTCCTAAATCTCTGCAGCAGGTTTTTTTTGCCACCAAGAGAAACCTTTAAGCATATTCAAAGAGTTAGGCTGCAATTCAGTAAATCTTGAAACCACTGCAAACTACCTAGAGTACTCAGCTGAGGCATTTTAACTACTCCAAGAATTAACGTAGGCATTACACAGAACAATACCAAATGATGTGTAACTTTTTAATTAAAACCAAAAAATAATAATACCCAGGAAAGTGATAGCAGTTCACCACTGCAAGAAGTTTGCTCTGTATCTTAACGTGCTACCCAAAGAAATGCTTACGCTAAAAAGGAAGTATTATTACTTGTCCTCATTATGTTTATTAAACTACATGAAAATATAGCAGCTACATAGCAGACCAAGATCCTAAGCTATAATATTCTTTCAAAAAATATTCACCAGTCTGCAACATGCCAGAAAATCTAGTACCCTTCCTCTGCCTCCACCATTAAAAAGTGCTCTGATTATTTGATTTCCTTATTACAGAAGGTATCTTTTCCAAAGATATATATATATGTATGTTTGTGCATGCACGTGCACAGGCGTGTATGTTATAAGCTATTCCGTTCTTAGAGACTGACTTTGGTAACGACATCACCAGCTCATATAAGGTGTTTGGCAGCTTCAAGAATTTCAGGGATCGGTACAAGTCAACATCCCAGCAGTCTAAATAGGGCCAGCATTCATTTTAAGCTACAAATACTTACTAAAGTCAAATGTTTGTTTAAACACCAAAACATCTGCAGTTAGACTGCATTTCTCACTCGTGAACCCTTGATAATGCTACTTTTTATTAGTCACCATAAAAGTAAATTCTCAAGTAACAAAGAGTTAAGGAGCCAGGATTAAACACAGCCAAAGATAAAATCATTTTAATTAAAGCTTATCTCATGACACATTAGATAGTCTGACTATATTTTCACCTGAGTAAGTCTGTGCAACTCCCCATAAAGACAATTTAGTCTTGGGTTGACTAGGCTGTTAAAAAACTAAAAAACTCAAAACGAACTAACAAAAACAAACCAAAAGAGGGTTTTGCTGAATAAAAGATTTTAAGCTCATGACTTTAAGCTTAAACGTGGCATAGCCGTTTCTGATAAGCAGTGTACCTGATTGCTGCTTAGCAAAGTCAAGTCAACTGCAGACAGAAGTATGTATTCCCAATGCTTGCACCAATTATTAAAACTTCCTGAATTTTCAAAGATTCAGTTTCTAGTTGTTCATACATGTAAACTGAAGAGCAATTTTTCCACCTAATGGCATCACTTCAGTAGCGCGTCGATTATGACGGATTTCTAACAACTTGCCACCGAAGTTAATGTCGGGAAACTTCAGGATCAGACCAAAGAATGAAAACCTTCTGTATTAGCATCCACTGGAAGGTTCTCTGGAAACAGCAGTTCCGGAAACAGTTCTGCACACAAAACCTGATCCCGGTTTCTGTGTCATTCCTACGGGTTTTGAATCATATACTCCTTTAAGGCATATTCTTTCTTTCACTCATTGCCTTGTAAAAGACTCATTACAAAAAACAACACAACAAACAATAAGAAGAGAAGCACTGACTAAACTGATAAAACAATGATAGACGCTGCATTCATAGCAAACAAAGGGTGAAAACTTCAGAACTGCAGCCTTCCAAGTTCTTTGTGATAACAGGAAGCAAAATGTTTTCTTGTAGAAGTAAACAACATCCTGACTCCACTTACCTACCCACGAGCAAGGAAATAAGAAAAGCCTTCCTCACCAAGGGGACAGACTTTTAACAACTGCTTTAACGCCTCAACCCGGACGAGGGAACCTCCTCAGCAAGTAACTGAGGCAGGACAAGTCTGGAAATCGCTACTCAGCGTTTGAAACGGAGGTGCTAAACCTTTTTCGATAAACCGCGCAAAATTCAAGGGGCGCGCTGGCTGGTTGGGGGGGAGGCTTGGGGGAGTAGGGGGGACATCGCCCCCCAGTCCACCCCCCTCCCCCCCGGGCAGCCCCTCCACCGCAGGGGTGGGGAGCGACCAAGAGCAAGTTGGGGGGGGAAGGAAGGGAAGGGGACGGAGGGGGGAACACCGCCCCCCGCCAGGCTTTACCCTCGCCTTCCCCATCCCCCCGGCCCCTTCTCTTTCTCCCGCTGCCTCCTCCCCGAGCCTTTTCTCCCTGCCTCCCCCCTCGTCTCTTTTCTCTGCCTCCTTCTCTCCGTCTCCCCCGTCTGCCTCCGCTCTCGCCCCGCTGGGGGAGGAAGGAGGAGGCCCAGCGCACTCACCTCTCCTTCTCCTCCCCTCAGCTGTTTACCACTCAGGGCTCCTCTAACCCACAGGGCGCCGCCATCTTGGCCCTGCCTCCCCCTCCCCCTCCCATTCACAGGCCCCTTCTCCCCTCGAATCCCTCCGCCGCACAAAACTAGTCCCACCTCCCCTCCTCACTTCCCCCCCTCGCCCGACGCCGCGCCGGTCCCTCACCGCCCCGCTCCTCTCTTCCCCCTCAAGGGCCTTTCTGCCCTTGGGAGGCGAAGTCGGGGTAGGGTGACGGCCGTCGCGCCCACCCGTTCTCCCGCGGCGGAGGTATCTTCGGCGCGGGAGCGATGCGGCCCTGAGGAGGTCGCGTGATTCTGGGGGCGGTGCCGCGAGGAGCCCCGGGCGGCGGGTACGTCACGCGGGGCGGGGCGGGAGCGGGCGGCGGCCGGTAAACAAGGCCCGGCCTGAGGGGACGGTGGCGGCCAGCCCGGGGGACAGCGGCCCGGCTTTCGGGCTTGGCCTGCCCAGCGGCAAGGGCCCTCCGTGTTCCCTGTTTGCCCTCCGCCCGCGGCGCCCCGGGGGTGTGGGTCGGGACCCCGGGTGCCCGCGGGCCTCGGCTGGGCTCGGGACAGGCCGGTTGAGGGTGCCGTGCGGCGGCAGCCGTGAACCTGGTGCCAGATTCCGGCCTGAAAAGGTTTTTTAAGTGCCCGAATGTGCCGAAAGGGAATAAAAAGGTCTCAAAAGTGCTTCTCGTGTGTGTGGAGTGACGTTAACGGGACAGTGGTGTGGTCCCTACCGCAGAAGTCCTGGAAGGAAACTCCAGGGCAGGCACCCAAAACTGGATTGCTTTCTGCTTGATGAATATGCAAAGGTCATTTTTTTCTTCCCATTTTGGACCCCGTAACACTTCATGCAAACCGTGGACAAGGATTATTTTCTTTTTTTGCTGAAATGCAGCAACTATACGACATAAAACATTCATCCTTCCTTCTAGATAAGGTTTATTTTTCCTTGTGGAGACTCTAGAGTTCAGGAAAGAAGAATGGAAATTACCTCAGGACAGGTTCTCCAGCCTTCAGTTTTGTATGCCACACCAACAGGTTTTCAACTCTTTCAATCCCCAGACCGGCGGGGTCTCATTCTCTAAGAAGGGGCAGTTCAGTGGGGATGCACCGAGGGTGCTTGGCAAGCTGCTGATCTAACTTCAATCAATGTGAATTGTCCTCAGATGCTAGTAGGAATCGCAGACGCTAAGTTTGCAAGGTAGAAACTAGGTGTAAGAAAATAAAAACAGATTAGAACCCGATCTGAGAAGTATCGGTTGATTTTTAACTTCTGAGGCATTAGTTGTGTTTGACAGCTCTCATCCCTGCAGGGCTGTGATAGTTACTTCATGCTGCACCTGCAATAGGTCATCCTGCTTCTGGAAGAGATAGAGTTGCTTGGAGCCAGCATGTTTTTAATCTAGTCCTGCCTTGTGCCTGGCAATTAATATTTATTACAGTCTGGACTGAGTGATGGTATTTTTTCCTGCTGTGCAGAAGACATGTTTATTTAATCTGCCACAGAAAAGAGTGGAAATTAGGATGAGCTTCAGAAAAGAGCTGGAAGCAATTAGTCGTGTTATTTTACTGTGTAATTGCCGTAACATTCAAGCTGGCAAAGAAAACATGGATGCTACAGGAGGGGTTTGCTGCTAGATTTGAAAGGGAAGACAACTGCATTAGAATGGACATGATGTGCTATAATTAACCTGTTTATTATTACTGAGTTATACATTTAATTATTTACTTAGGATGCACTGGAGCATACGCTGTAGTAAGAACTCATGGCAATGCACAAAACAAAACTGTCCTCGGGTGCAAGCAGAATTCGCTGTACATCCACCATAGCCCGTGTGGGTCAGGGCCAGCAAAAGCCTATGTGAGCCCAGATAAGCCCTTTGCAGCTCTCTGTTCTCTGCTGGCCCTGAAACAAGAAGAGAGAACAGGGAAAATTATATCAACAGGAAGAACATAAAATAAGAATGACCACACGGGGTCAGCTCAAAGGTCCTTCTAGCCCCAAATGCATCTCCGGCACTCTGTTTTTTTAATTCAGCTTCTATAAATCACCTTTTGATGGCGATTTCAATGGAAAGGAGAGGTCACAAGTTTAACAGGAGCCATAAACAGAAATCCAGGGAAGAGTAAGAACACAAGCCAAGGTGATAGCTGACTGCGCTCCCATCCTGCAACTATTTGCTCCACAGGAACTCTTGAAGTAAAATCAAGGGTGAAGGGGCAGGCAAGAACTGAACCAGACACAGCAGTGTCCCCATCTCTCTTCAGGCATTCTAGTGTAGCGATAATAGTCATAAAAGAGAGTATCTGTGCCCATTATCTCAGGGATCGGTTTGTATGCACTTATATCTGGGCTTTGTGAGATGATGGCTACTTGGAGAAGCAGAACAGCTGATACAGATGTTTTATTTGCAGCTGCTTTACGCATAGGTTACTGACACTGGGAGATGTAGTCATCCTCCTTCTCCAAAGAACTGTGCCCAGTACTCTTTGGAGCACCTCTGAAATCAGCTAGCCGTTGAGGTTTTACTGAAGATGCTATTAGATTTTTTTGCACAACTAGTTTTCTGTAGGTTTTTTTTGTGTGGCTGACTTGCTTTTACTGTCTCTAGTTTAAGAGCCACATTCTGCAGCCATTTGCACTTTATGTCAACGGGAAGTCTGTGCTCAGGGGTGCTGGCAGAAGCCAGCTCCAATATTTCATAAAATAACATCTCAGTCCTTTCAGCAGCTTGTCATTTTCCTGTTTTGTTTAATTCCTGTAACTGTCTTCATATGAAACCCTGAAGCTGCAATGTACATTTTGGTTTTCTGTTACAATGCTTGTTTTTGTAGTGGGAAATGTAATCCTTCAAATGCCTGTGTTTAAGAGGATGCAAATCAGCTTGCTAGCACAATGCCTTGGGAACGTTTCTTTCATGCAAAACCCAGCTAGATAAATAAGGAGGGGAGGAGGGAGAGGGAAAAGGGATTGTTTGCTTCTATAAACAACAAGAATTAATTCTGTTCAGTAAATGACAGATGGGTTAAGATGAAAATCTGAATCTTTCTCAATGTGGGTGAAACCTACACTCCTATCTCCGAGTTGCATCAAAACCCATTGCACAGCCTGTCCGGTGCTATGGGGCAATGACAGCGTGCGATGACAAGAGCTGTGACTTGTGGCTGTCCCGGCAGAGAGCGCTAAGGCCAGCACGCCTGTCACCACCGCCTGCCACGGTGGGATGCAAAATACCTCCGCTATGAATCTGAAGTGTCTCTGGACCACATCTGCTCCATCAAGGAAACACCAGCCTACCGCTGATCCTGTTGGAGGGCAGAAAAAAGGTTATTGCTTCCCGGTGCTTTCACTACCCTGAGCTGCAGTAGGAAAAGGGACCCAACTGAGTCCTGGTTTAATGCAACTGACTGTAGAAAACAGTGAAATGCGTTTGAAAGCTCACGGGGAGCAGAAAAACTCCATGCTATAAAGGCATTTCTCTGATGGCAATGTCTTAGTACTCGGCACTCAATAGCTGCACGTATGCTTATATATGTCTTAAATTATAAACTTTTTGGAAAGTATCTTTGCTGTCCCAGTTCCAGCCATGCGTGGAGCGTGCTGTAAGTGCAGGAGGGGATAACCGAGGACACATACAGCTCATGCCACTATGCACTTGCACAGTCAGGAAGATTGTGATAATCAGAGAATAGATGAAATCAAGGAATTACTTCCCGCCCCGCCCCAAGCATTTGGGGACATCAGTTCTCCTTGTTTGTCCCCATATAAGAGTCGTGCCCAAGGATTCTGAAAAGAAAATCACTGCTCTCCAGCTCCTGTTCCCACCTCTGCTAGAGAACAACAAGGTGATCTGAGAAAAGTCACTTGGCCTCTTTCTCCCTCCTTCCACCCTGCCATTACAGGGGGGTTTAGCAGTCAATTATTTCACATTTGCAAATGCGTTTTCAAACCTTTTTTGAAAGCAAGTGATGGAAGTGCAAATTCTTATTATTGCTTTTCAAGAGCTTTTTGCAAAGATGCTTGTTAATGAGCTTGCTTAATGAGCTTTCTTAAATCTATATTTATATCCTATATACAGCTGTATATAGATAGAGCAATGCCTAAAATATGTATGGATTGCACACACATATGCCTAGGAAAATGAAGGCTGATTAACACACATCTTTTTCAGTTATTACTGTGCAAGTATTTATTCCTTTTTCCTTGGAAATTGGAGAGATAAAAGATCCATTCTGGAATAAAATAATTTTGTGCATATGTGCTAGATGGTTTTGTTTATGAGACTGAAGTATGTGAGTGTGTGTATGTGAGACAGATGGTGTGTCTGTTTGTGAAAGATATGATGCATGGATGAATGTGTGTAAAAATACAGGTTTCTTAAGAGCTTTTTTTTTTTTTTTTTTAAAGAAAAGACAAAATAACAAATGTCTGTTGGGTACCTGACTTCACTGTGTCATGCTCTTTGTCAACATGACAGAGGAGTATTCCTGCAGAAGGCAAAGCTGCCCCAGAAAGTGAAGGGTGCTGCCCCTAGGGTTTCGAGCTGGGCATCACGAATTCTCTTCAAGTTTTCAAAGAAGTCCTGGAAAGTTTTGATAAGCAAATACTTTCTGGGCTCTGCTTCTCTATTGGCTGTTTCTTCACCGCCAGATTTTGACACAAATAATCTGATTGAAAAATCAGGGAGGGAACAGGGGCAAAAAAAAAACAGAAAGAGAGAAAAGGAGAAGTATCTATTTCAGCAGACTGCGACTAAGTGAAAAAGTGGAAGAGGAGTCCAGAGAGAAGACGACGTCTTGCTTGTCTGGGGAGATTTCAAGGCGAAGCCAGTAAAGCAAAGTCCCCCAAACAGGTGATTGATTTATTCTTTTAAACACTTTTAATTTCATTGTTTTTCTCATTTCTCTGATATGTTTTTCTAAGCTTTTTCTTCTTCTTTGCTTGTGTTTGCAAATATGTAACATATTCCACTGCGTAAGTCAGTTGTCCTGAGGATTCCTTTATGATAATGGTTCACTTAATTCAAATGAGTCAAACCTTTTAAAATTATATACCATATACTTACTTCACTCTCACATGTGAAAATGGTAATAGTAGAACAAAATATAAAAGATGTGACAATGGTCTCAGATACCTGTGTCCCAGCAAGCTCCATGCAGAAGGAGTAGTTTCTAGACGTAGACTTTTGTACTTAAGCATTGAGGAGAGGGCATGCTATATTTTTCCTTCTAATTGCTCTTTTACAAGGCCAGACCTTTAAATTCAAACAGCAGCACACCTCTGCTGACATCAATTAATCTGTGCCAGTTATGCTAGATGAGAATTCAGTCTCTCCTGTTTAGGATTTTTGCTTCAAATCTATCTTATATTTTATTATTTTTCCATCCTTTCTAAGTATAAGCTGATTAGTGTAACGATTTTTAGCATATGGAATTAGCTATTTATAGACGCTCCTCATATACCAGCAGATTGATTCAATACATTAAGCAGGAAAGCAAATGATTTGCAAGTTCGCACAGTAAGTGCATCTATACATTAAGGGCATATAGAATTTGTTAGATTGCACTATATAAGTCTATTTATCCATGGAAGCCTAAGGTAAAGTTTGCTAAAGCCAGTGGCATTCCCAACATCACTAGGAGCTAAAAGAGGTTTCTAAAGAAGAAATGCTGCAATTGTATTCTAAACATTTTTTCTAGATACTACAGATGTACAAGCATTTCTGTTCCACTTCTTGGACAAAATTTCCACCACAATTTGCTGCCCCTGCCATAATGTCCGTTTGCCCAGTCTAACCACAGGAATTAAAAATGTTCTGCTCATTTTTCCACTAAAAAAAGCCACATTCAAATTACTTGCCCCAAGTACCTTCATTTTTGCAAGGGTGGACTAGTGAAGACATGATTAATTTTGTTATAAAGAAGTGAAATTCTTTTTTAATATGACTTTATATTTAAAGAGTCAGGAGTCCATAAAACCTCTTATTTTATTTGAGCTCTTAAAAATTCCAGACACAGGTCGTGGCCAGTTTTGTGCTTTTTTCCTCAAAATGTAGCCTTCTGAAAGACAAACTATTCTTTATTTTTGGAAGCTTCACCTTTGCCAGAAAGAACAGAAAAAAGCAATATTAAGATTTAAATATAAATTAAGCAATGGGAAGGAAATAAGCCTCTTTTAGCCTAAAACTTTGTACACTCATCAACTTATATGAAGACATATATCAATTGCAAGTTAAAATTAAGTATTTCTGCTGAGTGTAATGGGAAAAAGGGTTTCATCTCTACAATTATCCTTGTAAATTCAGAAACAGGATTACTTGAATTTAGAGAAAAATGAAAGCTGTAGAATGGAACTTACGCTGCAAATTGGGCTCCTGATTCAGCGTGGCACAATCTTGCAAACACCTGGTCCCAAATACGGTGTTTCATGTTATGAATCATTTCACTGAAGGAACCAGAGAGGACAGGTCCGTAATCTAATTCAGTGAGAATATGAATTTCTTCTAAATTATATCGAAGGGCCCAATCCTGTATTTTTGGGTACTGTGAGCTGCCATGCAGTGAAGTGGGAGTTAGGGCTTCACAAGGAACATAGGATCAAGTGAAATTAGGATCCTGAAGTCAGAAACCACCCCCTAAAAAAACCCAACCCTTTTAATTTGGTTCTTGCACAATCTCCAGTGTTCCAATATTACTTTACAGTTTTACATATGATACTCTGCAAAGTCACTAGAGAGCGTCACTGAGGATAAAGGAACTTTGAATTGGAACATAGGAGGGGAACATGCAAATGCTGGGTCCACTTTCAGATCTGACTGGGGAATTTATAACTGGTAAAAGAAGCCCTTCTAAGGTGCTTCCAGTTAGGTACCCAAAAATAGTGAAGCAGGTTTTTTTCCCTTGGGTCTGTTTGGCTGTCTTTTCCTCAGGGCAAATTACTACAACATTATTGTACAGCTACTTGAATGGCAAACAAATAAGAATGTCAATTCTAGCCGGCTACTGATTTTATATCCTGTATTGAATCCAAAAAATGCCACAACACTTCCATTTTGGGTAGGGACTCCTGCCCAAGCAATGAACTCCCTTGTGCACTTGCCAGTTAAGGTAGAAACTGGTGCCACTGGGGCTGGCAAGAACAGACTCCATAAAAATAAAGTTTAATTTTTAGCAAAAGGTTGAAGCTAAATTCTGTCAGAAGCTTCAAGGACTTTAAGATGTAGCGGGGTCTGTTGTCCATAGCACTACTTTCCCTGTGAAATATAGTTAGCCATTAGTAGCAGCTGATCACTTGCTACTGATAATCTTGAGTTTCAAGGAGAGATAGTATTTTTTCTCTCACAATCTGTGCTTCTAGCTTTCCTCTAACCCGGTTGTGTGCATCACAAAGACGGTCCAATGCAGTTGTTAATTAACTATGCTTTGGGCTCCCAGTTCCTGTTTTCTCTGTAAAATGGGGTGGGGGAAGGTAACTTCCTTTTGTAACGTTCAGTAGTACATTAAAGATTGTTGTGCTCAGTAGAGGCCCTTATCAGCAGTCAAGATACTAGACCAAATTTGACTTTTACATATGCTGGGGCAAACACATCCAGAAAAATCCTCTCGATTCACATGCACCTACTTTTGACCACCCTCGGAAAAGAGGGGCTGTACTTAGTGCCTTTGTGTACTTAGTGTATGAGTACTACCATAAAACACTGCAAGCTTGCTTATGCCACCCATCTCCAACCTCTAATTTACCTGGCTAAGCTGTCCAGCTAATGCCATGGAGTCCTCAAGCCAGTGGGCAGGGAGGGTGACCCTTCCAGCTGGCACTGCTGGGTGCAGGCTCTCACCCTACATTCAGAGTTACCCACTGCCGGAGCCTCTTCCTCCACTGTGTAGGAAGCCCAGGGAAATTAACTGGTTAATTCAGGCAGAGAAATCGGTGTCTAAAGCTTGCTGGTATGAATACGCTCCGTTGTGGACACAGTCCTGCCCCACCACATGGGAAAATCCCCTTGACATGAGTTGAAATTCCATGTATCAAGGGTTTGTGGCAGGACTTTTAACTTGGGGCACGTCTATATTGCAGAGTGCAGCTCCGTGCACAGACACCCCATCTGGGACTGACCAAGAGCAGTGAGACCCTCTGAGCTAAGCACTTCTGCTAGGATGCAAGGTGCACAGGCTAAGCAGAGCACACTACTAAAAGGGTTATAACCACTGCAGAACACTCCCGTGTTTGTACCAAGCTGGAGGTATTGCTGTGCCCGCAGCCTTTCGCCAGGCAGAGATACACTTTACTATACTTAGAAGGAACCTCATTAAAGAGTTACAGGACAGCAAATACAGCAACGTACTTCAGTGCCCCTTCCCTCAAGTGCATACTTACGGTTCATTCTCAGTGCTGTTTTGTCCTCTTTCTAAAATTAAATTAACAAATCTAGTCTTGGCCTCTGTTTTCTCTTATTCATCTCGTTATATGCAAATTTCCTGGAAACAGGCAAAGAAAAACAGGTGAGTCATTTCAGAAGAAAAAATGGCTAGAGACACCAAGAGTTATCCCTGAAGTCATAGAAGAAATAGTGGGAATCCTGGACCAGATTTAAATAGACAGCTACAACTGCATTTCCAAAGGCAGCTGGGCTGGTGAGCACCTGACTCTCACCGACAACAGTGGGCTTGGCAATCCACCTGTCCACAGCAGACCTCGCTGTGTGAATTCCACCGTACACATACCTGCAGCCGTAGGCACCACTGTAAATGTGGCCCTCGGACCTTTAAACAAAACACCACCGGGCTATGTAATTATATTTAGCATGTAGGGATAGCACGGGCACTTCTGCACCCTAGGGAGCAGACCTTTTCCATCCCTGGCTGTTTGGGATTCCAGGAGCCCACACTGCTCTGTCCTGACTTACACAGATGGTTCAGGTCATTCCTACTTAACAGGAGCAAACTTTGGTTTGGTTGGGGTTTTTTTAGTAAATAAGTAGGCTACACTTCAACTGCTCTCAGGAAAAAACAAAACTTAATACTGCACTTTCCCATCAACAGAAAGCCAGGACTTACTGCTGACTTTACATATGAAATATAGCAAGATTTGCTTTTACTGCTACTATCCTGAACAATTCCAAGGGAAAATGCAAATATGTATGCAAATAAGGCACCAGCTGATATTGCCATACAGAGCATTGAGCCCGTTGTCATACTGCCTACATGAGAACAGTTAGTAGCCATGGGGAGAGGGCACAGGGCGGGCTGGGTTCTGGGTAGTAAAGATAACAGATGCATTGCAAGAGAATTTTGTATGATTAAATTTCAGCATTTTATGTTTGTTCCTAACCCGTCATTTCAACGGTCTATGGTATTTGAGTCAGATCCAAAAGGTAACCTCTCTCACCCAGCACTTCTGCTCTGCCTCTGCTTGACTGTTGTTTGTCAGCCAGAACACAAAATACTCAAGCTACAGCCAACAAGAAGGAAACCCACCACACAACATGGCTGTGGGGATTTTCTGCTGTGTCTCTCCTATTGATGTTGTTTCTATAATTATTATTTGTATAGCAATTTCACAGAGGAGCCCATATCATGGCTTGGGACTGCGCTCTTCTAGGTGTGATACAAACACTAAGACCCTTTCTCAAAGGGGTGATCTCCAACCCGCGGTCCGCACTGTGTCCTCTCAGGGAGATTAAGGTCAGAGATGCACTGTGTCCTGTAGCCAGGGCAGAGAGCTACAAGAGAGAGCTCCTGGCTGCTAATGTACCTTTGCCACAGGCCCAGTTTTGGTCTGTAACACAGCACCCAATTTAAGCGTGCCTCTGTTTTTCCACCTACAACATAAAGATAGCAGTAGTTCTTTGCCTCAACCTAGGAGTAGGTTGTGAAGTGTAATTTTTACGGAGTATACTGTAGTCTGCAATCCCATCTTCAATCTGCCGTCCCATCTCTACATTCAGTGGCAGAGACTATCTCGCAGTAAGTTTTTCTGCTTGGCTCCCTCCACAGCTCTGTGTTTTCCCCAGAGTTGAGATCCATCAGGCGCCTAAACCCACACAACCACTCCCTGCTCTTCAGTTGGGTGGAGGGACCTTTGAGATGAACTCTCTGTCTCCCTAGTAGAAGAGTTTTAATTCTCATCACTGCTGCATACAGGGCTGATGTGCTGGGGAAACAAATGAGAAATTACCCCCCAAACCACAGAGATTTACCTGCTGTTTTTCTGTGTTTCTGCCCAGGCAGTGAATGAAAAATGCCACGTTCTTTTTTGGTGAAGAGCAAAAAGGCTCATACCTATCATCAGCACCGCTTTGTGGAAGATGACCTGCCTATACTCATGTGGGATCCAATCACCTCTCCCTTCACTGGTGAGTTAATCCATCCACTGGGCTTCTAAGAATACACTAAGGCAAATTAATAATTGAGTGGGCAAGCTAAGGGAGTAGGATGAGTGAGCTAAAGAGCAACTAAGGGCTTCCACACAGGGATGTCAATCTAAGAACAAGCTGATCCCCTACAGTGTGCCCTCTTTCTCTAGGCCAAATCCACACTGTCCCACTGAAATCAAATTTAGATCCTCCCTTTGTTTCCTGCTGGGTTGCTGGGGTTGTTTGAGATATAAGATTGCTGTGTGGAGTTGGTCACGTTTGGGAAAGATGGCTAACTTCAGGCAACTAACAGTTGGGAAAAGAGCTTGCACTTGGTTGTCAGTCTTCTACAAACTCACAACTCTGCCACCTCGATCTCCAGCTTGCTATGTTCACTGCCCACATTCTCTCTGGACCTACATCTTCTCTACCTCAGTGTGTTACCACCTCCTCCCGAAAATTTGCAAGGAAAGTTACAGCTAGAGTGAGAAAATACTAGTGATACCCTGACAGTGACTGTGAAAGGAGTCCTACACACTTACAGGTGAAGGGCCAGCTGCTATATACTATATTAACACCAACCAACACTGCTTCTGCCTCCGCCTGCTGTCCTCCCTCTGCTCCTGTTCATGCTCTCCCACAGCCATCCATGCAGTGGCAGGGCCAGGTCAATTATCTTCTTTCAGGCATCATTCAAATTTTCTTTATTCAAATCTAGGATCAACTTATCCTTTGTTCTAGCCCTGGCTATCAAATTAGAGTCCAGCCCTATGATAAGTTTGATAAAAAGGAAAGGAGGTGACATTTTAATTTCAATTCCTGCCATCATCCTTTGGCCATTTGTTGTGTTTCTCTGGCATGGAAGAGGGTTTGGACGACAGGTGAATATTGTCCTTCAGCAGCCCAGTCCCATCTCCAGCAGAAAGGAGGCACATGTATTGGACCTCTGTCCATTTTAGATTCTTACTATAAAGTCCACTTCTAACAAGTGCTGGTTGGTCTCTTTAAGGGCTGGGACAAGCATGGAGAAACGGGAGTGTGGGCAGGAGGAGACAAGGCTCTGTGGTCACCTTTGCAACTGCGTGAGCAGTTACCTCCCCTCTCTGCTTCCCTACGTGGCTATCCATAAATTCAGGTTAACAATACTGAACTCTCTTAGGAGAGGGGTGGGGAGGTTAATAAGTTAGTGATTGTTAGTTATTCACACAAACGAAAATTATTTTAAATGGGGAAATGATTCTTACAGACATGTGGCTTCTAGGGTTAATTTTCTCTAACTATATAGGGTATCAAGTGTCCTATCATTTCTTCCCACCCCCCCTTTACCTTGCCTACCTCATCCTGCTTGGAATTTCCCTTTGTCAGCAATGGGCAGACCTTGATTGCCGTGCTGATTGCACCACTCTGCACTTATTCAGGGAATTGAGCATGGGCTCATGTAGCCAAGCACGAGTTCATACATAAGTACAAAACTCACCTTAATAGACTCTTAACAGCTAGAATAAACTAACTGTGACACTACTGTGTGATTACAGCCATAGGAGACAAGACACTGGAGGATAGCAAGAAACAGGACCTAGAATGCGTGGTTCCAAAACAAGAAAAGGACCCATCTGAACTGAAGGAAGAAAGTGTCCCTGTCCAGTACCTGAGCAGGATGCTGCCAGGCCCTTCAGCTCAAGGTCTGCTACCCAAGACTACAATTGCAAAAGAGGTCAGGGCTGGGCTGGCTTATGGACAGTTGCAAAAGAGGTTGGGGCTGGGCTGGCTTATGGACAAGCGTGTCCAGTTTTTCAGTAAACGGCAACTCTTATTTTGACATCAACAGTCAAACTTGTCCCAGGTAGAGCTCATCAAGAGCATTCTGTATTTCCCTTTATGATTCTGGTCTAGATCAGCATGTCTCTGAAGGATGATGCTATGATTCCCAAAGAGTGAGCCTCCAAATTTCAAGGACTAATGGAGCTCTGTGCTATATGGGTCAAGGCAGGTGTCCACATGATACTTGTTCAAACACCACACAAAGCAGGGCTAGTAGGGGGGTTAATATTCCCTTAGCATCCCCTCTCCCATAAAATTTCCTCAGATTGAAATCAAAGTCGTAATAGGAACTTTGTATAGGGATCAGGATTTGAATCAAAGAAGGAGGAGTTACCAACTGCAACTCCCAAGGTCAGGCAAGACATTAAATGGGGGAGTGGTACCTGGGGAACTTTTTTACTGGTGCCCAGCTGCAGGCAATGGCATGACACTCACTTCTCCCTCTCCTTTGCAAACTCAGAGATGGCCATCCCAGGTCTGCAGATCAAAGACTGCAGTAACACGACAAGCACCCCTACCTTCTACAAAACCGGCTTTTCTTGGGATGCTTTCCATTTGCCATACAGCTACCGACAGATGTCTTCCACCATACAGTCAGCCCTCTTAGAGCACCCAGTTAGCCTGTACGGAAGCCACCTCCTGCCAAGCACCGAGCCCCCTCTGGATTACAGCATGCATTACTCCTCGGACATGGAGACCTACCACTGTGTGAAGTGCAACAAGGTGTGCCACAGAGGAGAGCCTCAGGGATGGGGAGGGGCTGGAGTGATTTTCATTGCATACATCAGCATTTCACTGGGTTACACCAAAGTGCAATGCATGTGGCTCAAAATGGGTACTTACTTCTTCTCCTGACTAGGGGACAAGGGCGCTAGGAGCGATGCAGTTCACATGGCCCATGAGAGGGAAGAATCAAAGAAAGAGAAGGAATTGAAAACAGAGATGGAGACACAGCTGCCTCATGCCAAAAAAATCACTGGCATTTTGTTTTGCAGGTATTCTCTACTCCCCATGGACTGGAGGTCCATGTCCGAAGGTCTCACAGTGGGACCCGACCTTTTGCTTGTGAAGTATGCGGCAAAACCTTTGGACACGCTGTAAGCCTGGAGCAGCACACCAATATTCACTCCCAGGTGGGTAGCATGTTTCCAGAGAACCAGCTCTCCAGAGCTTATGAGTGTTGGACCTTAGCTGTTGCTTACTCTGTTATAAAGGAAGCGACATTTCCTAGGTTACAAATGTGATGGCTTTCCTGTAGCACCCAATGACAATGATAGGAGCTCCGAAGACCATAGATCTTGGTCTCACAAATCTCAGACTGCCCTTGAGAATTCCTTGGATGGGAGGGGAGGATCGTTGCTACTGGTTCTTCTGTGCCTCGCCTCCTCCTAAAGGGTGCAGGAGTTTGGATCACAAGATGTAATCCATTTCCATAAGCAACCCTCCCCACATTCTCTTTGTGCTGCACCTAGCATGTCAGTCCACGAGCTGAGATTTGCTTATCAAATCTACTATTCTTAACAGTCTTAGCACTCTTCAAGCTCTGTCACATGTCTTGCAGCCACATACATCCCATGATTTTCTTTCCGTAACAGGAAAGAAGTTTTGAGTGCAAGATGTGTGGGAAGACATTCAAACGTTCCTCCACCCTCTCCACTCATCTGCTGATCCATTCAGACACACGGCCCTATCCCTGCCAATACTGTGGCAAGCGCTTCCACCAGAAGTCGGATATGAAGAAACACACTTACATCCACACCGGTGAGAAACAAAATATTCCCAATAAGAAAATGCAAATTAGAGTCCATCATGTTAACACACATATATAGTCCCCAGACACAGAGATACTGGACCAGGGATAAGTGTCCAGAGGCACTGGAAAGTCATTCTTCTCTGTGCAGTAAGAGAGCAGAAGGTCTAAGCATCACTGAGATGCATGTCCTCAGTGTGACCAGGAGGTAGTTATTGACCAGCCTTCAGTGTATGTCATGGTTGTACCCAGCCCTGGATGCAGACAGGGCATGGGTCACACAGCTGGACAGGACTGCCTCTAGTTCTTTTCAGCCTCTGGTGCCGAACCAGAGTGCAGACACATTAGGACAGCTGGGCTGGCAGCACCCTGATGCCTAAGCATAGCCAGTGAGGTCTGAGTCTACTAAAGGGCATTTCTACCTCCCTTCTCTCATCTGTTAAAGTGTTTCTTACCATTTTCTCTGCCCTGCAGGGGAGAAGCCCCACAAATGCCAGGTATGTGGCAAAGCCTTCAGCCAGAGCTCCAACCTCATCACTCACAGCCGCAAGCACACAGGCTTCAAGCCCTTCAGCTGTGAGCTCTGTGCCAAGGGCTTCCAGCGCAAAGTGGATCTACGGAGGCACCGAGAGACCCAACACAGTCTCAAGTGATGGATGGCTCCAGGTCTTTTCTGGAGCTCCCACTGCCAGTGCATGCTCCAGGGAAGAAGACTGTCCACAGCATCTCCATCCAGCGTGTGGCTGCCCACCTCATAAAGCTCATATAGCATCCTATGTTCCCCTGGGGACTGGCAAAGTCATGTTACTGGCTTTGGTGTTCCGGCACTCCAAAGCCTTGCACATCCCAGTAGGTGACAAAGAAATCTGTGGGAGCTCTCACTTTTCAATTACAGCAGGTACCAGCCCAGATCTGACGTCACCTGCTCAAGTGCAAATCCAGAGAAATTCCTCCAAGATCACCATTACTCTGGATTTACACCGTGTGCAGAATCCAGTTCATCATACTGACCAGCAGCGAGGTGGGAACTCCTGGGCTAACGGCAGCAACAATCTGTGCCAAGCTAGTGCCGTAACCATGTTCTGCTTTGATGGTTAGGAAGATAAGGCTAGGGCATGCAAATAGATTGCATTCGGTGAGCTGTGTTCAACCTGGACAGGGCTTCTGCAGAGACTTGCCCAGGTTATAAATTCTGGCAACAGACACCTAAAGTCATTTTCTTTCAGCGGAGCATTTACTGTGATCAAATGACAAGTTAACTGTGTTGTATTTTTAGCTTGGAGTGGGAGGAAAATACTGAAAAAACAGCTCCTATCCCTAGCTGATAGCAGGGGTCTCTAAATGCATTCCTCATACGCACCATGCTGCAGAGATCCCTGGGTTAGTGGCAACCAAGCAAGCTCCAGGAAGAGCCAAGTCACAGCGCTAGGCATAAGCTAACAAGCCCCATGTCTCAGTACCATGCGAGAGAGACTGGCTGCTCTTGGAATCCAGGCTGGTATGTCCCACAATAGTTCACTGCATGCTGGACATACCAACTTAGAGCTGTCCTGGGCAATCCTGTGTCACTGTATGGTCAGGAATGGCCCTTGGATATCAATGTCAAGGGCCAGAGTTCTGCTTTCCAGCCACTCTTAAAGGAGGAAATGACCTAGCCTGTACACATTGGCACAGTACGCAAGTGCCTTACAAATATTATACAGAGAAGTGGTATTTCCTCCTTCTTCCAGGTCTAGGGCTTGAAGCAAAGCACTGGAACAAGTAAAGAGCCAGTTTCCCTCCAAGCTCTAAGTTCTCACTGTATAACCTTTGGGAAGTCACTGCACTGGGCTTTTTTCTCCACCCCTCCTGGTGATGTGGAGTCATTCACTCAGGTTTGTAGAGTCCCTTGAGTTCTTAACAGGAAGGACAAAGTATTATTATAACATTAAAAAGACAAGCGCTTTCAGTTAAGCAGGGCATTGTAGCAGCACACAGCCCCCTCTGTAACTACATCCCTGAACACATGGCCTTGGACAACGACACTGGTGGGAAGTAGCCTGGAGAACAGGCTGTGGCACTAGCCATTTCACTCCAAATGCTTATGAAGGAAGGCTGCCATCACGGGCAAAGAAGAAACGGTCCAAGTGGAGAATTCATTTACTGCCAGGAGAGAAGAGGTCTGTCCTACCCTCAGTTATACTGCTGTAAATCCAAAGCCATTTTTCTAAGACCTAAAATGTACTTGCCCCTGTTTTATGCTGTGCCTAAGCTGTTAGTTATTAATATGCATTCTGGAAGCTCAAAACAGAGTCTGTATTCCTGGCTTTACTTGTACACTGTAAATATGTATTTATACTTATTCTAATGTATATTTTTATTGCACTATACCAGACAGTGACAACATGTACAGGCCTGCTGGGATTTATCTGATAAATCTGTTCCCTCTTGGTAACTGGGCTAACACAGTGTATTTCATGTTAAAAACATCCATTTCAAGAAATGAAATATATATATATACACCTTGCTCTGGAGATTCAGCCAGTGGGGATGGAGGGGCAAAGGAGAAGGGAAAGAGTACAACATTGCCCATACAGTTCAAGTGGAACTAAAGATGGAAATTCACATGCAGAACAGGGCTCCCATCAGGAACAAAGCTCCCAAACTTAGACATGAAAGAAGTCAGATCCAGGGAGCAGGGGCCTGTTGGCTACACAACAGCCACGAACAACGCTCAAAGCCTGGGATCAGGGGACATTGATCTTCAGAGACAGATTCGTGCAGAGCCCCAGACAGGCAGCAAGTCAGCTCTCCAGAGGAAGAGGGCTGTGCCGCCGCAACCACATCAGATGACACGGGATTGTGTACCCAGCAGATGGTGTTATCGAAGCCCCCATTAAAACTCTGTTGGCCTTTCCTGGGTCATGCCAGAACCTGGTCAGGACAGGGACTCCCAGGGAAGGTGTATAACCTGCGATGGAACTGGGCTTAGGGAACCGGTCCCCAGCTCCTGACCATGACACCAGGCATGCAGGCACACACATGTGAACACTCTCACACATGTACACATGCACAAGCCTTACTCAAGGTAAAGTAATTTCAGCTTATTAAAACCGCTGCCAAAACTGTGTTGTTATTCCCCTTGTACTCCACAAATCTGCAAACAGAAATATTTAAAGAGCATGTCAGCGTCTGAACTGCTCGGGAGTGAATACCCTCCAGCCCCAAAACACACAGGCACACCAGTACAGACTTCCCTGTCTGTGTCCTGGGGACAGCAGGTGTGTCTGACTCATCTGAACCTCCCCAATTTTGGCCATTCTGGGGGGGGGGGAAGTGCTGGCACACGCTGATCAGCACTGTGGCAAGACTGCTTGTAAAACCGCTCATAAAAACAAATCAGACAGCTGGTTCTTCTGAGCCTGCTGAACAAGGGCTACTGTATCCATTAGATTTCCATTCCTATCTTTGATTTCCTCGGTACAGAGGAGGTATAACCTTCAACGGGCAGCTGGGGTCTCCTGTCCTGAGGCTGTGCTTCTCCAGCCTGCTTCTCCCTCCTAACAAAGCACAGATCACCCCAGTCCTGTCTTTTATTTCCCCAGGACTCTAGGGCAGGCAGCTGCTTTCACCATTTTTGCGATTTCTGAGCCCAGAGATTACCGAAGAGCAGTTACACTGGAGAAGACAGCGTCAGCCTTACACTTATATTTGTGAGGAGCCTGGAGAGCACATCCCCAGGAGACGCAAGGACTGCTTTAGATGGATGGGCAGCAAGTAGAGAAACCCTCTGGGACGGCCTTAGGCAGCGTGCTGCTACAGAGCCGTGCTCAGGAAAACACGTCTGTGGCCAAAGCAGCCTGGGGGGGGCCAGGCTGACCCACTCCCACAGGCGCTGGGAGCGTATCTCCAGAAACACAGGCTGTGGAGGGAGGCCAGCTGGCAAAGGCACCTGTGAGACGGTACAGCCAGAGTCAGGAGGTGACCTGAGACGGGAGGAAGAGCAGAGGGAATTAGCTTACAGAGTTCGCCACTAAGGCACTACAGTTTCTTCCCCCAGAGTAACAAGGTGCCACTTTCAGACCCCTGGGTAACACTGCCTGAGCCCCATCCTTCCTTTAGGACTATGGATGTCAGCAACCCAAAAGAAAAACTAGGCAGAGCCCCACAGCCCCTTGTTCACTGCAATCCCTGATCAGGGAGAGCCGTTTCCCGAGGAAGAGGATGGAAGGACCCAGCTTGGCTCTGCTCCGGAGCAAACAGCAGCACCCTGCATGGTTCCCCGGGCTTTCATCTGCACCCCCTGAAGCTCTGGAAATGCAGGTGAAGGAGCGAGGAAGGAAGCAGATCTGGCATTACCCAAACCTCGCCACGCCAGGCTGGGGGAGAGCCTTCCACTCCCAACACGGCACCCGCCACGGGCAGGCCTGCTGCATGGAGCAGGCAAAAGGCTTCCCTGATCCTTGCAGCTACTGAATCCACACAAGGGTTACCCAAGGATGCTCAGCACCTGTCAGGATCAGGCCATGGCCGTCACCAACTCCAAACACACCTGGCCTCGCTCTCCAGCCATGCAAATCTTCCCCAGTTCTGACCACTCTGGAAACAACCCCTTTCCCACCATCTCCCATTGCATCAAAAAAATATTCTCGTCGGTCAATCAAGGAAACAGATAACAAAAAGCAAAATCTCAACTAATCTTTGTGGCTGAAGAAAGAGCTGATTGTTTTTGCCTCTCTCTGAGCCCGCCCTGTATCCTGCACTTCCCCAGTCCTCTTCACACCTTCTTCCCTTTATTGCCAGGGAAAGAAAATCCTGGTCTTTGGGCTGTTTTGTTTAGCAAATGAGGGACATGCAAAGCAATAACCCTGGGCATCTGTCAGAAGGAGAGAGGTGCCTCTGTGTCTTCCAGACAGCCTTCAGGCGCTGAAAGCAGCAGCCCAGAAATACTATGATCAAGGGTGGATTTAAGTTTGGACACAGGATGCATCTTTCTCTTCCTAATGAAGACAGAGGCACAGAACACCTGCAGGAAGCAGAGGTGTGTTCCCAGCTAGCACGGCATTATGCTGGAGCTTATCTTCAGGTTGTATTAACCTCCATGGAGTGGAATCATAAAGAAGGCAAAACCCTGAAGTTTTCACGTGGTGTTGGCAATGGTTAGGGAAGGCCTAAAAGGCACTGAGAGGAAGGACAGGGAAGAATTAGGCTCCAATTGGGTACATGTTGTATTGGAAAAAAAATTACTTGCTGAGTCCAGTTGCTTCCTGCCCTAGACTTCATGAGAAAGCATTTTCAGTGAAAAAAGATAAGAGCAGAGTCCCTTGTCCTCGCAGCAGGTCGTTCCCCCAGGGCCACACAGCCATAGGTGATGGGGACACACCAGCAGGTTAGTTCTAACCCATCAGCACAGCACACAAGGGGAAACCTGAAGGCTTTAGACAATCTCCCAGAAATAGCTGCATACATACGTTTCCTTGCGAACATTTCTGCCTGCCGTTAAGGGCCTAACTTGGGAACAGATAGGGAGCTTGACCTGCAAGGCTGCTACAGAATAAAAAAAGTACGCCCCACACAATTTTTTATCACTTATTCTGCTCACAAAGCAGAGATGTTTTTCCACTTTTGCCCTGGAATAGCACATGCACACAGAGAAGACAACCCAGAACAGCCACACCAAAATTATTCAATGACAGTTAAATCAGTCAGTTGCCTCTGTGCTGGATGAGACCTAAGAAAATGCAGATCCCTGCAGAGTTCCTGACCCACCATCTTTCAACTAACAGTCACCATGGACACACTGATCTTAAGGCTGCAACCCTGAACTGAGACTTGAGATCTGTCACACGTTTCCTGCATGACCTTGGGCAAGCCATGAGCGCTGGATTTCTGAAGTTGTTCAACACACTGTGAAGCTCACAAAAAGCTTCACCCCATCTGTGAGAGGAGGATAATTCCCCCTCTCCTCTTCATTTCACTTGTTTATTTCAACGGTAAGATAGTCAGGAACGGGACTGCCCCTCCTTATCTTCTACATACAGCACCTTGCACAATGGAGCCTTGATCTCGGCTGGAACGCCCAAGTGCTACTGCGATACTAATAACGAGCGATAGAAACTTAATTCGGCAAAGCAACCTAATTCTGTAACTGGCTTAGAAAGAAATCCTCTAAGCGTGCACAGCGAGACCCCTACATTAAAACCACTAAACTGCCAGATGAGCGGAGAAACAGGGCAAGCAGAAACACCGAGAGGATAAACCAGCCATGTGCAGCATTTCCACCGGTGAATAATATTCCGGGGAGAGAGACAGAGCTGGGTATGGATGCTACGAACATCCCACTTGACACCCTCATTTTAAAGGTGTTGCTTCAATACAAGCATTTTTCAATCTGGTCCTTGGGCTGATTTTGACCTGTTGGCCCAAGGGTGATCTGTGTTCACTGTACCAGACGGCAAGGCAGGCAGAGAGCAAAGAGTCCCCAGGAATGGGGAAATCTGAGGCTGGGGAGGAGCTGAGCATGCACTGGGCTTAGCTTTGGTCTGATAAGTTTATCAAGCACTGCCGGCTGCTAACTGTCAGCCGGCAAAGCGGGCCTGTTAGGGAGGAGGAACAGCTCCCAGGGCAAGATAGGACAGCCCATGCCTTATCGGAGTGCCTGAACCAAAGAGAGAACTGGAGAGTGAGCACTTTCCAACCACTTCATCCGAACAACAGACAGATTGGCAGGAAAGGCCTGTCAGCCCTTCGCTTCTGCCACCCAGGCATCAACAGGGAGCCCCCATCCATGCAAATAACCCTGGTAAGTACAGCATGAGAGTTGCAAATGTGAACATAGGGGCCTGAGGGAATGCACGGGGTAGGTTTTCTTAGGAAAATTGCCCAGGGGGGAGAGTCAGATTTACAGCAAACAATTCAGATGCTTACTGAGCAAGCTGCTCCTGTTCAGTGCCCAGAGCAGCAGCTCTTCCCCACACTGCCTTCCCTAGGTTTGGGAAGGGAATCTAGCACTTCAGAATAACACTAGTCACTAAGTTCTGGTGTACAGATAATTGCTTTGTTTTCCTTTACTGCTTCTGAAAAATAGTAAAAAAAACCCCAGCTGAACAGAAGAGGAAAAACCTGACCATTCCCATCTGATCTGCAAGAGTATGGGCCAGCAAATGCCCCTTCACACCTCTCCTAGGGCAGCAATAACTAAATCAATACCAATACACCTGCAGCAGAGAGACTCTGCTATATTTGGAGGAGCTCCCTTAGACCTGTGCAAGCTACCTGTCCGTATACCTCAGCCATGACAGGGAAGGTGATAAGAGATTCCCACATGCCACATTCTCTGCTTGGTTTCCCTGCTGAGGATGGGCTGTGCAGGATAGAACCGGCATCAGATCAGCAGCTTCAACACACTGCGTTCCTTCAGTCTTTCAGATCACACTGTTATCAGGCCACTGCTCATTTAGACCATACGGACAGCTGTCATCCTGCATCCCACCCACCTTTGGGTCTTTGGCTGGGTCCAAGCTGGTGACTTGGGTCCTGCCTGTATCAGGGGATTTGACAGAAAGCTGGCCCCAGTGCAAGCCCTGACCCTGTGCTGGGAGGAGGCGTTCATACTTTGCTGCCTGGGTGCAAGTACTGTCTCAAGCCTTCCATGGGGTACGAGGCAGGAAACCTTCTGCAGCAGAGATGTGGGCCAGGATATCTCCAATGTGAGCTAGTCACTCAAAGGTTCCCTTTCTGGTAAGTAACATATCTAGGAAGCAATTTAGCTCCTCCTAAAGCACATACCTAAAATAGGACAGAAGTCATGTCTTCAACGCACCTACTTCGCTCTCCTTGAAGAGAAAAGGAGCCTAGTATCTGTAGACATCTAAAGTTACATGAGATGAGTCACACCCCTGTGGTTTCTGCAACACTCTGGAGCCAAATTTCTCACAGCTGTTTCTGATCCAACCCATAATCTACTGTTCTCCAGGCCACGCAGCCTCTGCTTAGAGCAGCCTCTAAGCCGTTTAATTCCTCTGTGCATCAAGGGCTCCTAAGCAAGTTCTAAGTATGACAGCCACATTCAGCGCTGGCCAACAAAACTCTGAGGTTCAAGGCTTCCTCATGAAGAATGAGGAGTTAAAAAACCCCATCCCATTGATTCTGCTTTCCTCTTGAAGAATTATAAAGCAATGGAACTTTATCTTACATCCCAGGCCCTTCTATATTAGGAGCTTTGGTGGGATTTTTGGCAGTGGTCAAGTCCGCTGGTTTCTTCTCTTTATAAAATAGAAATTATCTCTTGCCTCAGTTGGGGAAGGGGAAGTCAGAGATGATGGAGTATTCCTGTTCTTGAAAGGGCCCCATCCTGAGAGTGTGGACATGGTGAACCAGTGTGTCAGTCAGACATCCCTGCCCCAGCTCCTTATTTAGATCTAGCCTGTAGTAGCTTGACTGTAAATCAGTCAGGCTCAGTGGACACCCAGGTGTGATAGCACCTGGAAAAGAGAGGCCAGAAACTGCAGCTGCATTTTCTGGTATTATAGCATCACAGAGAATGCTAAATATGAGGCTCAAAACTCAAAGAAGGATTATTCCTGGCTTTGACATTGCCAGCTGATCGGAGCCAGTCACTGTCCCTCCCTGTGTCTCAGGTTTCCCCATTTGCAAAGTGAGGATAACAACATGGACATGCTCTGAGATCTACAGATAAAAGCAAGGTAGAATTGCTGCACATGCACAGTAATCTTACACTGGAGTGGCATTGTGAAAAATCCCACAGAAAACACATAAAGCATCAAAGCAAGGTCTCTGCATTGTAATCTGCCAACCTGCATTTTTCACTTTAAAATATTTGCCCAAATTTGAGTAGGACAACTAGAAATGGAACTCAGGTCACCTGGACTTCCAGTCTTGTTTGTTAACCAACTTTCTATCTTACCTCCTTGAAATATAACTAAGTAGAACATCCCAAATCAAAACTCTGTTCTTAGGAAAAAGTATCATGTACTATTGGTAAGATTTTATTTCTGAGTTCTGGAAGATACTTATAAAAATATCCACAAAACTAATTTTCTAGTGCCTTACATTAAAGGCAGAGCTGACAGAGCAGAAGGCCTTTGGTTTCAGAGTGAATACGCAAGGGACAGCTCAAGTTTCCCATCTTAACTGGAACTTAAGGAAATAATAAGCTAGAAAGTCAGAGAGCCATGTCTGCGTGCCTGCTGCATAGCGCCACAACAGTGGTGTTGGAGGACTCACAAATACTAATGATACTTTGCATTTGGATAGCACATACTACCTAAAGATTTCAAAATGCTCCACAAAGATGGAAACGCCTTATCCCTGTTTTACTGCAAGGAAACCAAGAGCCAGGGAGAAAGTAACTCAAGGTCATACAGAGAGCGAGTGAAAGACCTAAGAAATGAAGTAAGGCACTTTAGCTCCCAGCTTTTATTTCAATCATTAGGCAGTGGGCAAAATTCATATAAAGAGCTGCATAAGTTGTACCAGCGGAATTCTGTGCATGTTCTCCAAATAAACAGGCTCTTGACTGTCTCGGAGTCCTGGCACATCTTTGCTCACACTACACCTTGCTACTGCAAGCCTGGAAGCAGCCACTACATCCCATGACCTATTTCAGGCCAAATCCCTATTTTCTTAACTATGTGTTCCCGCTGAAGTGGGCACAATATACAACAGTCGGCAGGATTTAGCCCCTAGCCTGCAAGTTTTCTCACAGCATCATTATAAATTTTGCGGGAGATGATACAACACAAACCTTGTGGTTGTCAGGATCAATAATTTATATTTTTGGGGTACCACTTCCTTGGCCTGACTTCCTCAATCCCAAAGTCCCCAGCAATCTTAGCTCGGAAGGGAATGTGACTCAGGCCTTCAACTGAAGGGCTGTCATCTGCAAACCCTGAAGACTGGATGTGGCCGTGGTTTTATCACTGGCCACCAGCTGCCTCTAGAGCTCTTGCCTCCTCCCCAATGATTCAGCAAATCTTCTTGGAGGAGAAAAACAAGCACACAAGTGAACAAATCACAATGTCAGATTACAAAGATGAGCAGGGAAAAACTGCGGCTCAAAGGAGGGAGATAAAAGCTGGTGAAGTCTCACGATCCAAGGACTGAAAGGCCTGGCAAAGACTTGTATTTTTGGAGGAGGGTGATAATAATGTGAAAGATAGGGTTGTAGTTTGGATTCTTTACACTGTGAAACATTGCTAACTATAAAAGAGAACACTGTGGAAGGAAATTAAGCATATTCTGCCCTCTGCTATCCGGGCATTGCACAGGGCTGATATGGATTTTTACTGGTATAGCTGAAACGTGAACAGTCCATTCTGGTTTGCACTGGAACAAAGTTCCATTAAGGAAACTATTTTCAGAAAGAGTTTCTGCTCTCTATAACCAAGACTTTCAATAGTTTGGAAGCCTATTATCAGGCACTTTGAACATCACTGTTCCTGAAAAAAAGTTCTGTAAGTCATTTGGTATCTAAGGCATGGCAGAGGGCAATTAGAAATAACGTTTTGACTTCTGACAGTTTGGCCACTGTATCATATTTATATACTATAGCCCTTTTCCATAAACATTTTGTTTCCTGCTGTAACTGCTTCTGAGGTGAAACACCATATCAGCTTAACAGCTTATGGTACACAGTCTATAGAATAGAAAGTAAAGAAGAAACTTCAGCCAAACCTTAGGTGAGAGATGTAGTATTTCCCCCCATGGCATTCAGCCCTGACACTCCAGGCAGACCCCAGACTTCCAAGAACGCCATGAAACCTTAATGGAAATAAAACTGTTTGCAATTTATGGAGAGTTCATGTCGTGTTTGTGGAATCTCTCAGCCCAGTGGGTCCTCTGATATCTGTGAGACAAAGATGCAGCCTTCCACTAGATTAAACGCAACACAAAAAATAAGCACAAAAGGAAGAGGAGATTGGGAACTGTGTGTACACATATTGTGGATGGATAAACTGAAGCTGACTTTGGTCTCATATTGCTTTTACACTCTTGCTGATTTATCTTACTAACCAGCGCAGAGATCAATGTTTTGACACTAAAGTACAACTAAGCAGGACCGACTTACCTTGCTATGGGTTTGTGTATTCTCTGAGTATGTATTCACCTCACCAACAACTTTCAGCTCACAAAACCTCCTTGACCCCTCTCCAAGGGCTCCCAGAGGGAACAGGGTTTTGGGGTACATACTTACAGTCCCTGCTGCTCTTCCCTAGGAAACATGAAGGAAGCAACCACAGCACAAGCCAAAGAACCTCCTCTGAAGCTCACCCAGGAGGTTAATACTATGTAAGCCATGTGTAAATAATGCCAGGGCTGTCTCCTTTTAAAGCGTTTCCCTGTGCAGCGCTGCCACCTGCTTTCACAGGTTTGGGGGTTTCATCTCAAGTCTAACAATAATGAGGTGTGTTCTTAGAGCTCCAGAGTCAGAGCCAAGGGAATTACAGTTTTTAAGCTGAAGGGGAGACCTTATCACCATGTTCCACTATTTAAAGGGTGGCTACAAAGAAGATGAAGATTCCCTTTTTACAAGGAGTCACATGGAAAAGGCGAGGGGTAATGGGTATAGGTTACTCCTGGGGAGATTCCGATGGGACACAAGAGGAAAATTTTTCACAATGAGAACAATCAGCCATTGGAATAATCTCCCCAGGGAAGTGGTGGATTCCCCAACATTGGGTACTTTAAGATTCAGCTGGATGGGGTACTGGGCCATCTTGTCTAGACCATGCTTTTGCCAAGAAAGGTTGGAGCAGATGATCTTTGAGGTCCCTTCCAACCTGGTATTCTATGGTTCTAGGATTCTATGAAAATGTGGTACTACTGCACCCTACAGGGTGAAAACAGCGAATATATAATTCTTTTTTTTTTAAATCACAATTTCTAAGCCAGGCTCATTGCTTTGGGGAGGGAGGCTGGCTCACGGCTCCTGGGTATTTGCAGCTGGCGGTTTTGCTTCTGCCCCATCCCGGAGCTCTCACAGAACAAACACACCCATTGCCCACCCTGCTGGGACAAGCAGGAGGAACAGCAGAGGCTGTAACACTAACGCACAAACACACACACACAGAGAAATGCCACCAACCCTGACTCAGGGACTCCGTGGTGGTGGGGAAGCAGGGCTCAGCTGTGCTGGAGCTGTCCCGAATGTCCCGGCTGCTGCACGCAGGATATCCACGGGAAAGGGGGAGCTCAGGGATGGGGAGGAGGTTGGTTGCATGGTGTGGAGGTGGGATGGAGACCTTCACCTGTTTAAACTGCTGCCTTGTTGTGTTTCATCCCTCTTGATTTGGTACAACAGAGGCAGGCAAGCTTGAGAAACTGCCTGGCAGCAGAAACCTCAGCAAAAGTCTGCTTGAGGGTTTGATAGCTGAGGGGATCTGGTGAAGATGACTGCCTCCCCCAGCACGCTACACGCAGCGTGGGATGCAGTGAGCCCGGCTTTCTGCCCACTTCCAGTGGGCTGGAGCCAAGGGGAGTGTGCAGGAATCGATGCCATATGTTCTTGTGACCGCACTCACCGGACCTGTTCCCTCCTGGCACCCAGTTAGTTTTGCCAGAAGAACAATCTGTGAGATCTCCCACAAGAAACATCTTTCGTTTTCTCACCGTAGTCCTTCATCGGCACTTCTTTTAAAAAAAAAATTATCTGAACTGCATTTCCATCTTGCTTTGTCCCTGTACCCTACTGAGCTGCTGTAACTACAGTAGAGCAAATGCAGAGGGTGAAGCCTTTTGTGCTGCCAATGCATTTCATACAGATTAGTAGCCAACTGCCTCAGGGTTTTCTGTCAGATAGTGCAGGGGACCTCTGTCATCAGGCAGCTGTATGTAGCTTTACAGGGGTTTTTAATTTAAATTTTCTTCCCTCAGTGGTGTCACAAGAGTCTGTTATGGTACCAGTATATGATTCCAAAATCCACATGGAAGTGGGACCAAAGGTAAAGCAACCCATTGCTCACCCAGCTGAGTCCCTTCTCTTCCAAAATCTGGAGCACAAACTTCCATTTTTGCATGTTCCCATGAAGGCCTAAGTCCGTGTGTGCCACAGGCAGAAAGCAAACCCGATGCTTTCCCTTTTTCTTAGGGAGGGATACAACAATCCCCAGGTGTCTGGTGAGAACCTGATTGGCCTCAGCAGGGCCCGTCGCCCACACAATGCCATCTTTGTGAACTTTGATGATGAAGAAATCCCAACTAAACCCCTGGTTGCTGCTGTACAGACCTGGAAGAAAGTGTGCACCAATCCTGTGGATAAAAAGGTGGAGGAAGAGCTGAGAAAGGTACGTGCCTTATTGCTGAGCTGGGCTGAGTACTATACTGTGGCATGCAGACCTCATAAAAAATTGTTGTCATTGTAACTACTGCTGGCTTCTCTGAAGGTTTTGTGATTGTGTTTCCTGTTTAACCTTGTTAATGGGTGAGATATGGGCCTGTGTAATTAAGCCAGGAACCCAAATCCAGGCTTTTGGGTTCCACTCCAGTTTGATATCAGCTGTCCTTTGTGCCCTTAGCAAAACACACATTTGTTTTTTCTGTTCTCTAATCTATCAAATGAGAAGGGCTGTACTGGCATATTCTGCCGGGGATACAGGAATATTTGGTGTCCTGAACAGCTGCAGCTCCCCTTGAAATGATGGATGGGGTAAAAATTTGTCAAGGCACGACAATGTCACGTCAGGAAAGTGAGTGAGCGGCACAGATCTGAAATGCCAGCCAGGGCTCTGGAATTGTGTTCCTTAGAGTTGCCCGTGTTCTGAAAATAAATTTTGCAGTTTGCCTTCTGCAGAGCTCTCCAGGCCTTTTGGAGAGTAGACAGGCTGCTGAACAGACATTGTTTTTCTCTGGGTAATGATGGGCAAATCCAAAGTCTGACTGATATAACAAGTCTCAGTAGACACCACTGAGACCACTGTGTTCATTTCCATGGTTGTTTCTGTATTATTTTAGCTCTTTGAAGTCCGTCCTGTCTGGTCTCGGAATGCAGTAAAAGCCAATATCAGTGTCCACCCAGACAAGCTGAAACTTCTGTTGCCGTATTTGGCCTATTACATGGTGAGTCTGTTATATCTGCCCTGGTGCCTGTCTGAGGCTGCTAGGAGGCAGAGCAAGGGAGCATCAGCCGGGTGTTCCAGGTTCTCTGCATCTTGTGCAGGACGCTAGGTCTCAGACCTTGGGACACAGGGTTCCCCTGCTCCAATTTTACAGAGAACAAGTTGAGGGAAAGGACTTTCTGAGGTCACCTAAGAAGTCCATGACAGAGCTGGCATCCGGTCATTACCATCAGATCACATCTCCCTTTTTCTGCGTTAAAGGGTTTTGTTGATCAGATACCTCTCCTCTCCCCACCTTGCTGAAGTCAGCATATCCCAAAGACCAGACTGCCTTTCGCACACCAGTCCAGCACTTCTGTTACTGAGCTAGGGTTATTCTGCAGGGTGCTTGCCCTCAGTTCATTATTGGTTTTCTTTTTTCAACTCTAGCCCCTAATGATATGCCCGTGAAAGCAAAACAGAGTCTGCCCATCACTGTCAAGAAGCAGGGCATGCTGTGCCAGCAGAAGGGCTTTCTTTGGTTAAACAAGTGGTAAAGATGGCAAAGAGCAGCTGGCATATGAGTCTGGAGAGGATGAGGATGATGAAGAGGAGGAGGAAGAGGACTTCAAGCCTTCTGATGGGAGTGAAAATGAAATGGAGACAGAAATTCTGGACTATGTGTGAACTCAGTGACCAGTCTGACTGCTGTTGGACAGAATCTTCTCTGCTCTTGTTCCTTGAGAGCTGAGGGTTCAGCCACCATGCCCAGGATGTGGGAAAGCAGAACTTGTGCTAAGATGACAATAATCTCTGCACCGACTGCGGTGCCTGCTGATGGCTGTCATTCTGGATGTTTGGGAGCCACTGCCTACATTTTCATAATTTCTGGCTAATAAGCCCTCAAGCAAGCTCAACAAACTCCCAAGAGCGAGCCCAGAATCCAAGCCATACACCAGAGAAGAGGAGAAGTTGCATTCCCAAATCTCTCCATGTGTGGGAAGTGCATTTTGGCCGGGTTGGTGGCCATGTGGACAATAGAAAAGGTGCCCGAGGAGGTGCTGGGGGAAGCACGCCGGTGCTACTGGAGTCCCTAAGGCAGGTGCTGCCCTTCTGCTTGTCTAAGGGCAATGAAAATACTGTGCCATGACTTCAGGATTGAGCCCCACTGGTGATCTTGGAAATAAAGCCTGCAGGAAAACACACTTTCTGGCAGTGAATAATTCCCTTCTGTGGGAGGTAGCGTACGTTGTCCTCACTAGCTGATGCACTTCTCAATTCTGTCTTGACTTCCCCAGTAGTTAGCAAGGACTGAAGGAAGCAGGCAGTGGGGCAAAGCTTCAGGTCCACAGAGGTTGGCCGCTCTGGCCATTAGTCTGCCATTGCTGGCTGGATTGCTACCACCCTGTCACAGAAATGAAGGCTCTGCTGGCATTTTCTGAGCCTTGTGCATTCCCCAGTGTGTTACGAGTGCAAGGTTTCTCATTTGTGGCCGATAATATGCTCTAATGCCTGGTTTAATATGATTTCAGCCTCCTGGACTTGTGTGAGGCTTCTCAAGGCTTCAGCATTTTCTTATGTTCTCTGGAGTTTTGTTAGACTGAGATATTTCCTTAGGTTTGGCCTCCAGCCCACAAAAGAAGCATCTGCAGGGCTCTCACACAGTGACGCCAGTCTGCCTCCGTCATGGTTTGGCCTCAGCCTACTGAAGGACAAGTGTGTAGAGGCTCCCCTAGTTTACCTTAGAGCCAAAACCGGGTCATGGCATTGACACACAGCTGCACTCCTAGATATATATATGTAAGCCTCCATGTGGGAATTGGCTCCTCAGGTGTGCACTCACCATGGCTCGCTGGGAGATCCTGTGCTTTGCCTTGTGCTCCTACCTCGGGGTAGCGTGGGCTGCAACTGTAAGTACAAAAACACCTCTTATGGCTTTGCAAGACATTTTGCCTGTTCCTGCCTGAATAAGCAAACTCCTGCTATGTCTGGTCTGGTGCCCATGAAAGAGGGCCTGTTGACCATGACAGCCAAGGCAGGGTGTTTTTAGGTGCTCTAAACATGGCCAAGACTCTCATCAACATTCTTCCAAAAGTTCCTGCACAGTTCTGTGTCAGGTCTGGCCTGGTTTACATCTAAAGGCTGTAGGTCCTCACCTTCTGCTGTTGTCTTTGGGAGTGCAGGGGAATTGCCGCTGCCCATCTGCTCCAAAAGACAGCCTGCAGGACATCTGCACGGGCACATCTCCAGTGGCAACTACCTGTGGGCTTTCCACAAGGGTCCAAAGGGATGGCTGGGGAAGGCGGGCTGTGAGTGGGTCCATCTGGGGGACCGAGCAGGGCAAGGTGTGGGTGCTGGCAACATGGGAAGCCAGAGGCATGAAGGACTGTGCAATGGATTTTCTCTTCTCGATGGTGCCACATGTAGCTGGGTGTGGTGTACACCGAGGGCGGTTTTGTGGAAGGCGAGAGTAAAAAACTGGGACTCTTTGGGGACTACGTCGACATCTTCAGAGGGATCCCCTTTGCTGCCCCTCCAAAGACTCTGGAAGACCCACAACCTCATCCTGGCTGGGATGGTAAGATCCAGCTTTTGAATGCCTTTGGTTTGGGGTTTTGTTTTCACTTCTCTCTCTGTAGTCCATTATTGACAAGCCAAAGATGTTTTTGCCTGCTTTCATCTACTAAGAAGAGCCAAGAAAAAGCTCTTTGTCTCATGGTGGGTATGAGAATCTGTGTCTAAGTGTGCCCAAGCAGCTCAAGTAACCACATGAAATAACAAATCCGAAGCATGGCACCTGCATCTCCCCTACCCATGCCTCGGCTATCCAGAACTAGTTCACATGGGAAAAGGTCCCACTTTGTCACTCCCTCAGGCTGGTCACAGTGGCTGGGGACGCTTTGCTGCCTCTGTATTGGACTCACAGAGGAGAGGATGGATAGACAGACAGTTTGCAACCAAAGGATGGAGTTGATGCCTCTAACTAGGACCTGCTGTCTTCCCTCTCTCCTCTCAGGAACACTGCAGGCAAAAGAATTCAAAAAACGCTGCATTCAGATGACACTTACACAAACTGATGTCCGTGGAAGCGAGGACTGTCTCTATCTGAACATCTGGATCCCTCAACAGAGGAAACATAGTATGTGCTTGGCAGAGACCTGGGGACGAGATTCTCAGTTGCCTTTTGTGGACAAATTGCTCTGGAGCATCTCTCAGCAGCTATGTTTCCCATAGTGGGCAACTGCAGGAGCACTGATTTTCAGAGGGAAGGGTGGGAGCCATGTCAACCAATGTCCCTCAGCTGCAGCCTGTTGGGAGTTTCAGCTTCTTCTACAGAGCACAGACTTTCTTGGCCATAGGCTATTGCACAGCATCATGTCTGTTCCTGCCCAGGTGGAGCGACGCTCAGCGAGGGGGTATGGGCGTGGATGGGCAGCACCTTCTAGCTATGTTGTGGCTCACACTGCTTTTCTTCCTCATCTCCCAGTCTCTACCAACTTGCCAGTGATGGTCTGGATCTACGGCGGCGCCTTCCTTGTAGGAGGGAGCCAGGGAGCCAACTTCCTCAATAACTACCTCTATGATGGCGAGGAGATTGCTGTGCGGGGCAACGTGATCGTGGTGACCATCAACTATCGCCTGGGGCCCCTAGGCTTCCTGAGCACCGGAGATGCAAGCTTGCCAGGTACCATAGCTGCTCCCTCTTCAGGGGACCCTGTCACGGGTCCCCAACTTACTGGCTTTGCTGTGCCCTTGCTCAATGGTGGGTGCTCTCTGTTGCTCAGGGAACTACGGGCTGAAGGACCAGCACATGGCTATTGCCTGGGTGAAGAGGAATATCAAGGTCTTTGGGGGTGACCCAGAAAACATCACCATCTTTGGGGAATCAGCTGGTGCCGTCAGTGTCTCCCTGCAGGTGTGTTGTACTTGTTAGACCCCACCAGAGCCACTTCTCTTCTCTGTAAATGGGAGAGATGGTCCCCTTGGCACTCCACTGCTTCCCTCCACACACACTGCCTGTTTAACATCTTCTCCTGCCCGGGAACAGCAATGCTCAGCCTCTTCACCTTGTAGCCGCTCCTCCTTCTTCAGCTTAATCAGCTCCACCACTGCAGGCACGTGTCCTTGCTTTGGGGACCTCTGGTGAAATAGCGTTTACTTGCCATGTCCCCCTGCTCTGCTCGTCTTCTCACCATATCACCTTTTAACTTTAACTGCTGAGGCTGTCAAATAGCACGAGAGCTGGCAGCTTCCCCGGGTCTGGTGCACAAGCTGTGAGACGATCGGACAGGTCTGGCAGGCGATGGGCTTTTCAGGAGTTTGTACCTGAAACCCTCTTGTCTCTATTTTGCACCACAGATGTTGTCCCCAAAGAACAAGGGCCTGTTCAAGAGAGCCATCAGCCAGAGTGGTGTCGGTCTCTGCAGCTGGGCCATCCAGAATGACCCGCTCTCCTGGGCTAAAAAGGTAACATGCAAGCCTTGCTTCAGGGAATGGAAAACAAAAAAAGGGATTCTCTAGAGAAGAGCATAACTAGCAAGGTATTCAGCAGGAGCCATGCTGCCAAACACAGAGCTTTGGAAACATGCTGCTTTGAGATTAAAACCAACCTCTGCCCTGTGAAGGTGGTAATGAAGCCTGGCTTCAGAGGGTAGTGCTGGGAGGTTTCTCTCTCTCCTCCTGCAGATTGGACAGCATGTGGGCTGCCCCACAGACAACACCACTGCCTTGGCCAACTGCCTGCGCGTCTCCGACCCCAAAGCTGTGACGCTAGCCTACCACCTGCAGCTGACCAACCTGCCCTGTAAGTCCCCCGATCCACGCTGTGGTCCGCCACGCATGCTGGGCTCACCATGCCTTTGATGAGACGCTGGGGTGATTGCCAGGAGTGTTGAAGCAGTGCTTGTGTCCTTCAGAAAGGGGACAATAATGACAGATCTCACAGTTGCCCTTCTGCAGGCAGGTGCACGTTGCGCTGAATGAACGCCATTCATCGTGCAATGGCAGCGGTGGCAGAGGAATCACCCAAGGGCCATGCCTTGGCTCCAAAACAGCTGTTTGGGCTTTCTGTTCTGTGAAAGCAGCAAGAGCATTCCAGAACACAGCTTACAAACAAAAAAATAATTGACCACAACCCTGCTATTTTCATTTGAGTCGCTGGGTGGAGTGTAGGACTCTCATAGCAGGTAGGGAACGCTTCTGCTCTTACTGCCTGTGAGAATTTCTTTCCCAAGAAGACTCTCCTCCGCTTGCTCTCCTCATGCTCCTAGTAAATAGCCCCAGTATTTAGCCTTGCTCAGGACAGACAGTGGCCAAGCCACCGCTGTGCAGCTGCACTGGCCTGAGCCAGCTGTCCTGGCAGTGAGTGAATGCAGCCAGATGGGGTGGGGAGAAGTTCTGCTCTTCCATAACTTGGACTGGGCTTTTTGGGAAGGGGCTGGGGGAAGGAGAGTAATTGTTGATGACGCCTGCCGATACTTGGTTGGCAGATGTCTTGTTCATCCCCCGCAGCTACGGGCATGAGGTTTACTGAACGTGATTCTGTGGTCACGCTGAAGTCACCACCCAAGCTCTCATTCACCTCAGCCTATTCCTTTGACAGTTCCTTGAGCCATGGGATATGCTGGGCCACACATGTCTTTTCTCAGCTGCTAACAGACTCCGGTTTTGTCTCCTGCTGCAGCTCCCCTGGTTCACACACTCGCCCTCACTCCTGTCATCGATGGAGACTTCCTCCCAGACATGCCAGAGAACCTCTTTGCCAACACTGCTGACATTGACTACATTGCTGGGATCAATAACATGGATGGACACATCTTCGCTGGCATTGATTTACCTGCTATCAATCGCCCATTGGTGAAAATCACTGCGTAAGTGAAGGATGCTCTTAAAACCCTTAACAGGAGGAACCCGATCTTTAACGTAGCCCCCAAACTCCAAGGCCTTAGACCTGAGTGGACAGGGCACTACCTTCAAAACAGGATGTCACTCCAAGCCAGGATGCCTAGGGCATATGCTGCCAAGTCCAGAGCCTTCAAGAGAAAGGGGAAGCCTCCCCATGTACCTTTAAGGTGCTCCTGAACTCAGCACCAGTGACAGGCTTGGCAGCCCTGATGCTCTCTGTCCAGAGAAGGTACATGCCAGACATGCTGGGCGCCCACCCCTTAAGACTCCTCTTTGCGGACAAAAGGAGCTTGCGGCCAATTTGGCCCCAAGCTGTTCTGCTGAGAAAGCTGGGAAGCACATGCCCACCATCTAAGACCTGGAATGAAATCACTGGCTTTTACTCCACCAAACCATTGCTAACCACAGGGTTGGATGTGAACATCAATGGGAGCTGGGATCCATTTCCATGATCCCTGCCCCACTTGAAGATGCCGGTCTGTAATTAGTTGATACTACTTGTCTTTTCAGGCAAGAGGTCTATCATTTGGTCAAAGGACTTACTGTGGACAGGGGCGAGCGTGGAGCCAATGCCACATACAACCTCTACACGCAAGTGTGGGGTGACAACCCGGACCAGGAGGTCATGAAGAGGACAGTGGTGGACCTGGTTACTGACTACATCTTCCTGGTTCCCACACAGTGGGCACTGTATCTGCACCTGCAGAATGCCCGGTGAGCAGCTCAGCCCTGGCAGGAGCACAAAGCCCGCCAGGGGCTGAAACGCTGTGTTCCCGGCACAAGGGGATGAGGAGCAGGTTAAGAGGGCTGAACTTAAAGGAGGCACGCATTTTGGTACTGAGTACATGCTTACACGTAGCTTGTACAAACACTACTTCTCTAACGCTGCGAGGGAGTCATGCTAGGAATTCGTTTTAAATTCCCATTAAAACAAGTTTTTGCTTCCTAAAAACTTCAGACTTCATCCTAGCAATATGTGATGCCACGAGACATGGCAGTTGGATGATGTGAAGTTTAGGGTGAGAATCAGAAATGGAAGTTAAAAATTACCAGATAGAAGGATGTTTTCTCCTGAGACCACCTCTTAGATGCATGTGAGCATCTTCCAAGGCTGAATCTCTGGCTCTGCTGGTATTTGGAGGGTGGTTATGAATCTGCACCCCTTCCTCTGCTTTCCACTCACATCCACTTAGCATGTCTATTTTATTTCTCCAGGAGTGCCAAGACATACAGCTACTTGTTCTCCCAGCCATCCCGAATGCCCGTCTACCCAAGCTGGGTAGGCGCAGACCATGCTGATGACCTGCAGTATGTGTTTGGGAAACCCTTTGCCACCCCTCTGGGCTACCTGCCCAAGCACAGGACTGTCTCAAGTGCCATGATTGCTTACTGGACCAACTTTGCCAGGACAGGGTGAGTGATTCCAGTTCCACATTTGGGGCTTGCTGCAGCACTTCAGCCTGCTGCTCTTGCCTATTAACTTCTCAGGAGCCATTCCCAAAAGCGGGGTGCCCTCTCTCTGTACTTCTGTTGTGAGCCTGGCTCTATGTCTCCTGGTGGTGGAGTTTCCTCTGGGTCATCCAGAGAACACCTGGGGAGAGCAAAAGCATTTTCAGAACTTGTGAACTCTGCTTAGACTTAATGATGAGGCTTGTTTCTGAATCCTGGCATTCAGACAGGAGTTAAGCCCCTGCATGCAGCCAGGGACGATGCTAGTGGGGACCAAGGGAAGAGAATGCAGGTCAGCAAGTCGCTCCAAGCAGGCAGAATTGCTATTGCTTGTCCCAATGTCAAACTCTCTCTTTGCACTCACTTGAAGCCTCACTTGAGCAGACAGGGTGCCTGCCAAACACCACAAACCTTGCTGCATCCACAAGCTGCCCTGATAAAACTGAACTTCTCTGTCTCCTTTTTCCCCAGTGATCCCAACAAAGGGAATTCAAAGGTGCCCATTGCCTGGCTGCCCTACAGCAATGAGGGCAGTTACTACCTGGAAATCAACAACAAGATAAACCAGGACTCTGTGAAGCAGAATCTGAGATCCCGGTACGTGAACTTCTGGAACACAATCTATCAGAGCTTGCCGCAGGTTGCCAACATCTCCCTGACCGAGGAACTGCTGTGAAGCTAAGAAAAAAACACCTTTTGGAAATAGGCCAAATTCATTAAAGGCTTGCTTGTAACTGAGCGATTATGGCTTCTCTTTGTCTTTGCCGTGACAGGATTTTCTCCCTAACGTTAAAGTCAGGCAGTGAGCAACATCCAGTCTGCGGGCAAAGCGTGTTCCCCTGGCCCGTAACACAGCGATGTCGCGGTGAAGCCGCTGACACCGGCAGCCGCGGCTCGGCCTGCTCTGCCAGCCGTTGGGCTCAGGGTTTGTTTTTCCTCGTCGCAGGACAGGCCCTGTCCTCTGGATATCCCCGCGTTAACATCAACACCCACGCTAATAACAAACAGCCCTTAGATAATTACAGTTGTAACCTACGAAGGCAAACCGGCGGGTGAACCGTTGCCCTACGTGCACGGAAATCGGCTCCGAAACTCAAAGAGGGCGAAATAAACCCAATGGCGGGAGGTTATTTATGGGCACGAGTCCCGCCCCCCCCCGCCCGCCTTGGCAGAGGCCAGGCTGAGCTGAGGAGTTCCAGCTCCGAGCCCGGGCGAGAAGAGGAGCACGGGTGCTCGCCCACCTCCACCTTCACCCCCACCCGCACCCGCACCCCCCCACCCCGGGCCCGGCCAGGCCCCGCACCGCCGCGGTAGGAACCGATCTTCGGCGGAACCTTTGTGCCGCGGCCCGCGGGGCGAGGCGCTGCGGGGGGAGGGGGGGGGAGGCTGGCGGGAGGGACCGGGGTGGGGAAGCGATGGCGGCGGGGCGGCAGTGGCGGGAGCGGGGTTCGGCCGTGTTGGAGCTGCCCCGCACGCCGCGGTTGGTGTGTGTGGAGTACCCGGGGCTGGTGCGGGACGTCGGGGCCATGCTGCGGACGCTGGGAGGAGAGCAGGGGGTGTCGCGGGTGAGGGGGGGGGGGGTCCGGGGGGGTGGAGGTTATCCGGGCTGAGGGGTTGCCGGGCGAGGAGCCCAGCCCCGGCCCTGGGGAGGGGGCTGGAGGCGCGGGGGGGGGGGCCGGGGAGCTCACCCGCTGTGGGACCCCTTTGTGCGGGCTGTTCGGGCCCAGCACGTCCCCACGCAGGCTCCACGCGTGGTTTCGGGGTATAGGCCGCTCGCCTGGGCCGCTGCTGTCCACGAGCGAGGAGACAGGAGGTGTCGGGCAGGGTGGGAGCGGCTGCGCGTCCCCCTGACCCGGTGTCGGTGGAGCGGGGGGGTTCACATCCCTGAGGCAGTGTGAGGGGAAACGGCTGGCGAGGGTGTGAGGCCGGGGCCTGGTGCCAAAGAGAGTCCAGGGGAGACGGGCTGCGCGGGTGCAGTGCTAACGGAGACCGTGCTTGCCCTCGCTGACAGATTTATGCGGACCCTGCCAAAAGGCTGGAGCTGTATTTTCGCCCCAAGGACCCTTACTGCCATCCCGTATGTGCCAATCGCTTCCCCACCTCCACCATGCTGCTCAAGGTGAAAAGGAGGACCAAGAAGAAAAAGCAGTTGGACACCGAAGAACAAATCCAGCCAGAAGTCCAGTTTGAAATGGAAATTCTTGGGACTGTCACCACCGTTTACAAATTTCAAGGTAATACTGGGGTTTGTGTCCACGTGGCTTAAAGACGAGTATGTCTGATGGGAAGGGGAAGTGTTTGCCTTTAAACAACTCAGGACCGGAAGGAAAATCAAGTGTCCTGTTGTTACAGCCGCCTTGCTGTATAAACATTTGCATAAACTTATCAGACTCCTGCTCCTGAGAGTTGAGTGTTGTGAGAAATATTGTTATATTCACAATGAACTTCACAATGTTTTAACTTTTGTTTCTCACAGGAATGTCTGATTTCCAGTACCTGGCAATGCACTCTGGTCCTGATGGCAAACAAACCTCCATGTATGACAAGGTTCTAATGCTCAAACCAGAGAAGGAAGAATTTTTCAATAGAGAATTACCTCTCTACATCCCACCACCGATTTTCTCACGTCTGGACACTCCCGTTGACTATTTTTATCGGCCAGATATACAACACCGGTTAGTGCCTTTTCTCGTAACGTAGTAAATAGCTGTGTTGGTTCTGGAATGGACAGGTAGTGAAACGTTTTGCTGGTTTGATACATACTTCTAACAGACAAGCTCTCAAGTTAAGATTTCCTTTTTGATCACTTGAAGATGCCTCCAATCTATTCTGACTTCAGTGTTATAATACGATCTCTGCTCTTGAAGCATCAGAGCAGGACTAAATACATCGTTCATGTATTTCACCTGTTTAAGCTGCTGCCTTGTTCTGTTTTATCCCTCTTGATTTGGTACAACAGAGGCAGGCAAGCTTGAGAAACTGCCTGGCAGCAGCAACCTCAGCAAAAGTCTGCTTGAGGGTTTGATAGCTGAGGGGACCTGGTGATCTGGTAAAGACGACTGCCTCCCCCAGCACGCTACACGCAGCGTGGGATGCAGTGAGCCCGGCTTTCTGCTCGCTTCCAGTGGGCTGGAGCCGAGGGGAGAGTGCAGGAATCAATGCCATATGTTCCTGTGACCGCACTCACCGGACCTGTTCCCTCCTGGCACCCAGTTAGTTTTGCCAGAAGAACAATCTGTGAGATCTCCCACAAGAAACATCTTTCATTTTCTCACCGTAGTCCTTCATCGGCACTTCTTTTAAAAAAAAAATTATCTGAACTGCATTTCCATCTTGCTTTGTCCCTGTACCCTACTGAGCTGCTGTAACTACAGTAGAGCAAATGCAGAGGGTGAAGCCTTTTGTGCTGCCAATGCATTTCATACAGATTAGTAGCCAACTGCCTCAGGGTTTTCTGTCAGATAGTGCAGGGGTCCTCTGTCATCAGGCAGCTGTATGTAGCTTTACAGGGGTTTTTAATTTAAATTTTCTTCCCTCAGTGGTGTCACAAGAGTCTGTTATGGTACCAGTATATGATTCCAAAATCCACATGGAAGTGGGACCAAAGGTAAAGCAACCCATTGCTCACCCAGCTGAGTCCCTTCTCTTCCAAAATCTGGAGCACAAACTTCCATTTTTGCATGTTCCCATGAAGGCCCAAGTCCGTGTGTGCCACAGGCAGAAAGCAAACCCGATGCTTTCCCTTTTTCTTAGGGAGGGATACAACAATCCCCAGGTGTCTGGTGAGAACCTGATTGGCCTCAGCAGGGCCCGTCGCCCACACAATGCCATCTTTGTGAACTTTGATGATGAAGAAATCCCAACTAAACCCCTGGATGCTGCTGTACAGACCTGGAAGAAAGTGTGCACCAATCCTGTGGATAAAAAGGTGGAGGAAGAGCTGAGAAAGGTACGTGCCTTATTGCTGAGCTGAGCACTATACTGCAGCATGCTGTGTAGGAAAAAACTGCATGCAGCCATTTTCTCTGACTTCCCCAAAAATTCATGGTGATTGTAATTGACTGATACAGCAAATGACAGTAGGCGCCACTGACACTGCTGTGTTCAGTTCAATTACGCATGTCAAGATTTGAATCTGTCTTTGCAGCCAACTCACATTAAGTTCCTTTTTGTGTCACTAGTGCTTAGTTTACTGTTCTGATAGCTCACAATAAGGGCCAAAGGCCCCAATACAGAAGACAGTCCACTTGGAAAGCTGAACTGCCACTGGTAACCTACCTCCCGCTATTTCATGGTTGTTTCTGTATTATTTTAGCTCTTTGAAGTCCGTCCTGTCTGGTCTCGGAATGCAGTAAAAGCCAATATCAGTGTCCACCCAGACAAGCTGAAACTTCTGTTGCCGTATTTGGCCTATTACATGGTGAGTCTGTTATATCTGCCCTTGTGCCTGTCTGAGGCTGCTAGGAGGCAGAGCAAGGGAGCATCAGCCGGGTGTTCCAGGTTCTTGACTGTTTCTGAGGTCCTACCACTAAGTACCCGAGCTTAATGTTATGTAAAGAGGAAGAGGGAAGGAAAGCCTTGCTTTTGAACAGAAGTTAAAGCCATGGAGGATTCAGTTACTGTTCACTCCATTGGTTCTAATTGGCTTTGCTGTTCAGACACTCAAATTGACTGTCCATCTGGCAATGGTAGTAGAATTTGTCCAAACAAACACTTTATTGTGACTTTGCAAGTTAGTCTGTAAAAGCACGCAAGTATTTGTACTTCAATGCATTGATTGCCCAAGTTTCAGTATAAAAATACTGGCGTGGCAAGTGAGGAAAGAGCTGGTTAAAGAAATAATCTTTGGGCAATGATGGGAAGTATTAGAATTTTCTAAGAACCTCTGCAACACTGTACTATTTTTTTGTAACCATCTTCCCCCATGTGTGTTTATGCAGTTAACAGGTCCTTGGAGAAGCTTATGGGTTAGGTTTGGGTATGACCCCAGAAAACACCCTGAAGCAAAGATTTATCAAGTACTGGACTTCCGAATTCGCTGTGGAATGAAATATGGTAAAAGGGCCCAACCCACAGAGACGTTCTCTCTGCTTTCTGGTTAATCCTGGTAGTACTTTTCTTTTTACTTGTTTTTCAAACTCTTTTGCCATATTTCTGCTCTGATGAAGATGACCCTTTTGAGCTCATTGCTTACCATAGTTCTTCTGTAAACTCCTTTATTTCATAGTATGCGATATGTCTTTCCTCATTTGGCACATTCCAAACTCAATGGGCAGCTGGCTGACTTTGCTCCTTCATGTGTTCAAAGCCCAAATGGATGTAGCAGACCATCTTCCCTCTCGCTCAGGAGAGGCACTGAGCAGTAGATGCTGTTGTTTACATAGTAGCTTTTCCTCAAAGACCTCAACATCTTGTGCAGGACGCTAGGTCTCAGACCATAGGACACAGGGTTCCCCTGCTCTGATTTTGCAGAGGGCAGGTTGAGGGAAAGGACTTTCTGAGGTCACCTAAGAAGTCCATGACAGAGCTGGCATCCAGTCATTACCATCAGATCACATCTCCCTTTTTCTGGGTTAAAGGGTTTTGTTGATCAGATACCTCTCCTCTCCCCACCTTGCTGAAGTCAGCATATCCCAAAGACCACACTGCCTTTCGCACACCAGTCCAGCACTTCTGTTACTGAGCTAGGGTTATTCTGCAGGGTGCTTGCCCTCAGTTCATTATTGGGTTTCTTTTTTCACCTCTAGGTTATGCCCCTAATGATATGCCTGTGAAAGCAAAACGCAGCACGTATAACTACAGCCTGCCCATCACTGTCAAGAAGCAAGGTATGCTGTGCCAGCAGAAGGGCTGTCTGGCTCTTCTGTTTCTTTGTTTACCCCATCCTAGTCACAGGTGGTGAAGGGTCTTCCTGTGTTCTAGCTGAGCCAAAATTGGAGCTTTATTTCTGGTTATGATATGGTGCTGCTGTTAAGCCAGTAGAAGAGTCTCCTGCTGGGAAGTGTTGTGAGAGTCTTGGATGCATGTCCGGCTGAGCTACAGTATCTGTTAGCAGACAGAAGGGTGTTCTGCAAGCAACACTGTGGGAATTCAGCATTTGCTTCCATTCAGTGATGGTGCAGAGTAAGGGGAGAGTTGTTCTCTTTCCTTTGTCAAGGGAGGGTAGAAAAGGTTAAAATTATGAACAAATGCACTGCAGAAAAAGCTGCCAAACTCGCCACCTTTCCAATGACTGTCCAGTAATGTCTCTGAAGAATAAGCAACACATGCTCAGTTGCTGGGTTGGTCTGGTTTTTGCTCACCAGCAAAGTTGAATCAACATAGAGAAGTGACAGTACAATGCCACAGAGTGAAAGATGTCCCTAATTAGGACTCTTTTTTTTTTTGTCTTTCAGTAAGTCATACAGTCAGTGTACATGATCTGAAACAGGGGCTTGGTACGTCCGGTGCATCTGGTGCAAAAAAGCCTGCTTCCAGCCGGTATAAACTGAAGGTAAGCATTACTTCTACAAGAATCTTGAAACAGCTTAGTGAAAAAATTTTGTCAGTCATTAAGGGGACATTTTTGAGTGAGTTGATATCCTTAGGTTTACCTGGGAAGCTGCTAGTTGTACATGCTACTACAGAACTTCACCTGCTGTGCACTGAATGTGTTTCTTACATGCTGCAAGAGGGCATTGGTACTCTCAGCCCTAGCCTTAGATGTGATGAGCATTTTGTTTCAACTGATAAAATTGGAACTTTATGGACAGCGAAGTGCAAAAACTCACCATGTGTTTATCAGGTCGTCCTGCAAAATCCAGCAGGGCAAAATAAATATTTAAACAGGAGTCTTTTATTCTTCCGTTTTTGCTAGAATGAAACCTATGATCCACTGTTACGCAGTAACAGGCTGCAGACAGAGCTGCAGTTTGAAGAGATGAAGTGTGTTCTCTGCACAACTGTGCTGTTGTGACTATGGCTGCAGTAAAATTTTGCTGCATTCCTCATTCAGCTTTATCTTTTGCCATATGCAGACCTGTGCCTTGGATTTGTGTTGGAAGTGCCTTGTTCTTGAATCAGCCCATCAGAAGTACTTTTCAGTTATGCCAGAATTGTCCTGTTACACCATAAAATGCACATTCATCCTTTCCTTCTTTCCTCCTAGGAATCCATCTACATTTTCCGAGAAGGAGCCTTACCCCCTTATCGGCAGATGTTCTACCAGCTTTGTGACTTGAATGTGGAAAGGTATTGCACGCTGGCAGCTGAGTCTTCTGTTAGAGCTAGATTTCAAAGCCTATTGTTTATATTCAGTCCATTCCCCTCTCTCTCATCTTGACCAGAAACTTAAGAGGTGTTTAGCTTCTGAATAAAAATAGAACAGACTTTTCACACATGAACTTCCTTTCCCATACGACAATTACCTGAATAACCAAATACGCTATTCTAACTCAATGAAGTAAAATGGAAGTAAGCCATAGTCTGTCTCAATTGAAACCTACATCTGCATGTAGAGGTCTAACGTTTCCTTCCCTTTTGCTGCTTTTTAGCCTACAGAAAATCATCCGTCGGAATGATGGCACAGAGTCAGAATGCACAGAGCGGGATGGGTGGTGCCTTCCAAAGACTAGTGATGAGCTGCGAGATACCATGTCTCTGATGATAAAGCAGATAATCAGATCCACAAGACCTGGTAAGGATGATTCTGAACATCAAAGTGTATTACCACCTTCCTGATGGTGTTGAGATGTGAGCTGAATGAGGATGTTGCAGTCAGCACTGGGGCAGCAGCGTTCCTGTATTTGCCTCCTCCTTTGTGCTACATCTGGTGCTCTTTGTGTTCTAGCTCTTTACAGTGTGTGAGCTGAGGGTGGTGTTCTGCAGCTTGAACGTGGGTTGGGATTAGGAATGGCTGGGAGTAAAGGTTTTCTGTTTCATCTTCCCAGTGTCACAGCCTTCAGATTTTAAATGTCTTTGCATAGTCATAATCAAGACCTTATCCTTACTGATGTGTCTGTTGGTGGCATTTTACTTTTTATTGATGTTACTAATTGAACAAGAAGTGAGGAAATTATTTTTGCACAATGCTGGGCCAAAGCAGTATCCCAGTGAATTAGGTCAGAATCAGCTAGGAGAGGAGGCACACCACTGCAGATCTGCTGCTGTTCTGCTAGCGTTCCTGGAGCATGAAAACAGACTGCTTTGGGCTTGATCAGATTCTACTAAGATGTGCAACTTTAGCTGTGCCCCTCCGGCTTCTGCCTTCCTCTCGCTTGTTTTATGAACTCTATTGCAAATGCCCCTAGGCTTCACTAAGAGGTATCACAGTGTTTTTCTTTCTTTCTTCCCAATTAAGCTCTTTTCTCAAATACAACAAGCAGTGCAGATGGCAAAGAGCAGCTGGCATATGAGTCTGGAGAGGATGAGGATGATGAAGAGGAGGAGGAAGAGGACTTCAAGCCTTCTGATGGGAGTGAAAATGAAATGGAGACAGAAATTCTGGACTATGTGTGAACTCAGTGACCAGTCTGACTGCTGTTGGACAGAATCTTCTCTGCTCTTGTTCCTTGAGAGCTGAGGGTTCAGCCACCATGCCCAGGATGTGGGAAAGCAGAACTTGTGCTAAGATGACAATAATCTCTGCACCGACTGCGGTGCCTGCTGATGGCTGTCATTCTGGATGTTTGGGAGCCACTGCCTACATTTTCATAATTTCTGGCTAATAAGCCCTCAAGCAAGCTCAACAAACTCCCAAGAGCGAGCCCAGAATCCAAGCCATACACCAGAGAAGAGGAGAAGTTGCATTCCCAAATCTCTCCATATGTGGGAAGTGCACTTTGGCTGGGTTGGTGGCCACGTGGACAATAGAAAAGGTGCCCGAGGAGGTGCTGGGGGAAGCACGCCGGTGCTACTGGAGTCCCTAAGGCAGGTGCTGCCCTTCTGCTTGTCTAAGGGCAATGAAAATACTGTGCCATGACTTCAGGATTGAGCCCCACTGGTGATCTTGGAAATAAAGCCTGCAGGAAAACACACTTTCTGGCAGTGAATGATTCCCTTCTGTGGGAGGTAGCGTACGTTGTCCTCACTAGCTGATGCACTTCTCAATTCTGTCTTGACTTCCCCAGTAGTTAGCAAGGACTGAAGGAAGCAGGCAGTGGGGCAAAGCTTCAGGTCCACAGAGATTGGCCGCTCTGGCCATTAGTCTGCCATTGCTGGCTGGATTGCTACCACCCTGTCACAGAAATGAAGGCTCTGCTGGCATTTTCTGAGCCTTGTGCATTCCCCAGTGTGTTACGAGTGCAAGGTTTCTCATTTGTGGCCGATAATATGCTCTAATGCCTGGTTTAATATGATTTCAGCCTCCTGGACTTGTGTGAGGCTTCTCAAGGCTTCAGCATTTTCTTATGTTCTCTGGAGTTTTGTTAGACTGAGATATTTCCTTAGGTTTGGCCTCCAGCCCACAAAAGAAGCATCTGCAGGGCTCTCACACAGTGACACATAGCTGTGCTCCCGAATACATGCATATGTATGTAAGTGTATATATACACAGAAGCTGCATCTGCGACTGGCTCCTCAGGTGTGCGCTCACCATGGCTCGCTGGGAGATCCTGTGCTTTGCCTTGTGCTCCTACCTCAGGGTAGCATGGGTTGCAACGGTAAGTACAAAGGCATTTTTTACAGCTTTGAGACTTTATAAGGGGAGCTGTGCATCAATCGGTCTGTCTGGGGGCACCGCCAGCCAGGGTAAGGTGTAGGTCCTGGCAAGGTGGGAATCCAGAGGCACGAGGGGCTGTGCAACAGCCTTACCCTTCTCAAGGCAACAGGGCACTAAAAAAAGGAGAGATGCAGTAGGCATACCACTGCCAGGTAAGAATATGTGCTCAGGTATTCGCAGGCACCAAGAATAAATACTCTTAGAAATGCTAGGAAAAACACCCGAACCCAAGCTTTCCATCATAGGAGGCCCAAGGCCAAAGCAGCCAGAAATCACTTGGGCCCGAATTAATTTATTTCCCAGCCATTTTCAAAATTCCTCTATCTGGGAAGACTGCAGTGATGTGGATGTTTAATTCTGCCTGAGTAGGTAACAGCATTACGAGCCCTGTCTGCACAATCTGATCCTTTCATTTCCAAAAGCTCAGACTTTAAACTCTTCTACAGAGCCAAAGGCACAGAAAAATTCTGGACAGTGCACCTACATCTGTTAAGACCCATGCTCAGAATTGCCACACCATCCAAGTAATCTCCACTGCTGTCTGTGCAATTATAAAATAGAAAATAAACATGCTGGGCATGCTAGGAAATGAGTCCTTTAGCGCCAAAGGAAAGATGCCTCAAACCAAGGCAGACCACTGTCTCCACACCACAAGGAACAACCATTGCATTTGCTCTTACAGCCATTGCTTATATCAAAAGGCGTAAAACCAGTAAATTGGACATCACATTTATGCAACTGAAAAATGCGGCAGTCCCAACAACTCGCACGAAAATTGGGCACTGGTCCCTCAAACAAGCCTGTATCTTAGTTCAAACACGAAACAAAGCTCAACTCGGCAGAGTTAACGTAAGGTACGAAGGACAGGCACAAGTGCCGCCTCCTCCACAGTCAGGTCCACTCCTCTTTCTCTAGTAACATGCCAGCATTTTGGGGAAGGAGGACAGGACAACCCCTGCCTTGGGGCAGAGACATTTGAGCATCAGTATTTTATTGCAAAGACTAATTACATTGCTGTGTACAAGTCACACCAGGCGGTGTGCTCCTTCATTGAAGTGGTACAAAATACATATGGTACAGCCAGTCCCTCCCAGTGATGCTGGGCTGCTGGGGGACACCGGTGGGAGGGGAGGGGGACAGTGGGGGCCAGCATGGCCCCAGGGCAGGCAGGAGCTGGCAGGCACAGAGGAGAGGGAAGACCCCGGGGTGCTGGTGCCCAAGGGCAGGGGCTGGGCTTCGGGCAGGGCGGGAGGCAGAAGGCTGCCCCTGCGTCAGGGAGCCCAGGGCTCCCATCATGTGCAGCGACGGGCGATGCCACCCGAGGGGACGCGGGGCTGGGAGAGCTCGGTGCCGGCCACGCTCGCGCCCAAGCAGCCTCTTCCCCACCTGGTGCCAGGGGCCCGCAGCCCAGCTCCTGCCACCAGCTCCGGCCCCCCGAGCGTGGGCTGTGCAGCGTTGCTGCTGCCCCGGCCCCTCTCCTGGAGCTGGGGAAGGCGCTGCACCCACCCAGCAGCATGGACAGACGGGAAACAGGAAAGATGTGCTGGAAGGAAGCGCTTAAAAAAAAAAAGAGATGGAGCCAGGAGCAAAAAAAGGTCCCCCTTTGGTTAGTGTTTCTTACAATGATTAAAACAAGCATCTCTGCCTCTGCTTGAGCGACTAGCGGTAGGGGAAACGAGGGGGTGGCCGGCAGGGTCTGCGCCCCACGAGCACGGCAGAGCGACGCTGCTGCTGCCAATGTCCCTCCCAGCAGCCTTAAATACTAGAGTAGGGAGAGGAGAGGGACTGGGCCGCAGGGCAGGGGGAGGCTGGATTAGTAAAATGTACAAGTTCGTCTCTTCTATTTACAACCAATAAATATTGAAGAAAAAAAAAAAAATCAGTAAACTTTTTTGTTTTATACAAAAGAAGTCTCATTGCTGCTTCTCCCATGGTCAGTGTTTGAAAAAGTCCGGTTAAAGCCCAAGGTGAGTGGCACTTTCTGTGGGTCAGGCGGTGGCAGCCGGGGCACCCAGAGCATCCTGAGCTCTCCGGCTCCTCACCCACCTGCGCAGACCCAAGGTCTCTATTTACACAAATTGGGACAGAAATTTGCTCTACTCCTCCTCGTTAGGCTGGCAGCGCTGGGGGCACGGCCCAAAGCTTCCCCCGACGGTAGAAGAGACACTGGCGTTTGATCTTTGGTGCAAGTTTGAACACGGGCCGTCAAAAGTCCAGCTGGAGGACGAGCTGGATCAGGGAGAGGAGCGAGACCACGCAGGCTTCCAGTTGTCGAGAGCGCGAGGCACCTGCTCATCACGGCATGGACACAGCCCTCCTCCTCCTCCTCCTCCTCCTCCTCCTCCAACCGGTGCGGGGCTGCATCCTTTCCAGCTTGCCTCCCAGCCTGGGGCATCCGCATCTTCTCCCGGGGGAAGGACAGGCAGAGATGCGCAGCGGTGGCGATGCCAGTTATCCCGGGGAGGAAGGACGTGGAGGTAAAAACAACGCCAGGAAAGCCGGGAAGGAGGGCACCCCACCACGTGGGAGGCTTTGCAGCCCCGGGGTGATGGCTCGTGCTCTGCTCCTTGCAAACGGCACCTCTGCGAGTCACCACTCCCCGGCTTGCGCGGACACAAGGCACCTACGGCAGAGGCGAGCTCCAGCTCTGGGCTGGCCGGCGGCTGGACTAGTGTCGCACCGTGGAAGGTTTAAAAAAAAAAAAAAAAAAAAAACCAAAAAAACCCCATATATTCCCCCCGCCCCGCTGCCTTCCTGTGTAGAAAAAAAGACCTGATTGAAACGGGGGCTTGTGCAGAGAGAGACGGAGGCTGACGAAGCACCCCAGCTCTCGGTGCGGGAGGGAGATGCACGGCCGTCCCCCGCGGGCGAGGGTCGCTCCTCTCGCCGTGCCGGGCGGCACAAGGACCGACCGCAGCCAAGCCCGGAGCAGCCTGCCCCCAAGGCCCCGTCGGTGATGGGTGGCAGTGGGGCTGAGGCTAGAAGATGCCTTTGGCAATCTTCAGGCCTTTCTGCTTCATCCTGGGCAGGGTGGAGCTGGAGCCATGCTTGATCTTCACCCCCTTGGAGAAGCCTCGCTTCTTGAGCACAAAGTCATAGTTGGCGGCGGAGTTCATGGCGTAGAAGACATTGGCGTTGTCGGGGATCTTCAGCTCTGGAAGTGACCAAGGATGGGGGTCAGTCGGGCACCCTTTCCCTGAAAGGGGCCCAGAGTGGGGCTAAGAGTTGTCCCCGAGTGCTGGGACCCCTCTTGCTGTCGCCTCCAAGCCCAGCTCCGACCTGGTGCTGCCCAAGCTGCAGGGCTGCATGGCCGGCAGGGACGCAGCCCCCAGGAAAGCCCCCCGCACCCCAGCACACACCTCTCTCCTCCGAGATGATCTGAACGAGCTCATAGTCTTCAGGCCGGTCCCCATCCAAGTTGTGTTTGGCCATGGCTTTGCGAATAACGACTGGGGTCTTATCCTGGCTCGTCACCTGTGAGAGCAGAGCGTTATTATTAACCCAGGGGCTGCCAAACGCCGCAAAGCCTCCCACCACCACCTCCTCCCAAAATGGGCCGTGCCCGCATCCGAGCGGGGCGCGTCACCGCGGGTGCCCCGTACTAACCAGGATGCTCTTGTACATGTTGCCGTTGTCCACAGCCAGGCTGACGCGGATGATGCAGCAGTCGTCGACCTGCTGGTTGTAGAGGGGCAACGAGAGGGAAGAGTAGCTGGAGATGCCGGAGACCGAGCGCTTGTGGGTGCGGGAGGCCGTCACCGGCGTGGAGGAGACGGAAGAGGACGAGGCACTGCTGGAGCCTGAGCCGATGCCCGATGTGTCCAGGGAGGAGAGGGAGGTGGATTCCCAGAACTGGAGGGCAGGGAGGAGAGGGGATGCGGAGGACACAGTGGGTTTAGCTTCTCCATCGGCCACAGACGGGGTGTACCAGCGCTGGGGGAGGGAGGCCAGAGGGATCTCACTGACCTGTGACAATGGGGGACCGACACGACTACAGCCGCCGGAGGCGCGAGAGCCCTGCCACGCTGCCGGAGCAGCAAAGGGCAGGGGTCTCCCTAGCCCCGGCGGGTCACCAACAGCCCCCGGGACCCCCACCCGCTTCCCCCAGCCCCGGCGCCGAGGCAGAGGCGAGGCAGTCCCCGCGCGACGGCCGCACCTGCGTCCGGAGGCCCGGACCCCGCGAGCTGCCCCGTACCTTCTTCTCCTGGCAGTCGGGGGACTCGGGGATGAAGCTGATGTTAATCTCCTCCACGTCGGAGCTGCTGGAGCCGGCGGAGGTGACGCTCACCGAGTCGGTGGCGTCCCCGCTGCACAGGTACTGCCCGCACTTGAGCTGGTCGAAGGATTTCGAGTGGGAGCTGCCGCTGGCGCAGGGCTCGGTGCTCGGTGGCTGCCGGCTGCCAGGAGAGACACGGGGCAGGTGAGAAGGGAGCAGAGCGAGGGTGCGTTTGGCTGGCCAGGACGGCGGCCACCCCAGCCCGATCCCCAGCGATGCTCAGCCGGAGCTGCCCTGCGCTGGTCCCCGCCTCCACCCCGCATCCCACCGGGGATCAGCAGACTCACTCGCTCCATCGCTTGATGATGCCCGTGTTTTTCTTCGCCTTCAACGTGTTGCTGGCCGACTCCGACAGCGGCTCGATCTCGCACGACAGCCCGTAGCTGGGAGGGGAGAGATGAAGGTTTGAGCTCTCAGTGCTGCCACGGCTGCGGCGAGCACCGTGCCGGCATGGCGAGGGAGGGGAGCACGGGGCAGCTGCTGCTCAGGAGCTGGAGGAGACGAGCGGTGGCACCTCTTGATGCGCCGGCAGCAGCACGGACCTGGACCCCGCTCACGCTCACCTCTCGGCCTCGCTGAGCCGCTCCAGGCTGTGGAACCAGTCCACGAACTGGTCCTCCTGCGTGAAGCTGTAGTTGTTGCAGGCCGACTGAAGCAGCTTGATCTGGGCGATGACTTCAAACTCCTGCAGCAAATGGAGGCCGTGAGACCAGACCTGTTTGCCAGCCCCAGCCTCCTCCACGAGGAGGAGCCGCATGCACGGAGGCAGATATGAAGGACCAGAATCCCCTTCCCCCAAAACAAAGAACGTGACAGCAGAAAAGGAGAGGGATCAACCCCAAAGTGACTGGCACAGCCTGGGCTTGCACCAAGTCAGCCTCCTTCCACCCTGCTGTGCTGCTGCCAAGGCAAAGCTCTCACCTTCCTTCTCTTCTCAAAGTTGATCAGCCCGCCCTGGAAAAGAAGGAGCCGAATGTCAGCATGGAGCAGGCAGAAAAAAATTATTCCCATCCCTCCCTGTCCCAGGCTCACTGCCACTGCCTTGTGGGCATCCCTGCCAAGGGGCAGCGTGAGAGCGGCCCATTTCCATGGGCTGACAGAGGTGGATGCGCGGGGTGCAGTGTCCGATATAGGATGCAGAAGGTGCAGTGTCAGATATAGGATGCGTGGGGTGCAGTGTCAGATATAGGATGCGCAGGGTGCAGTGTCCAATATAGGACGCATGGGGGACCCGCCCTCCATTTATCAGCCCAGGCTCTGGGGTGGTTGTGCTGAGGAAGGAGAAGCAGCAGAGGATGGAGATGGAGGTACATACGTCCAGGAAATCCTTCATGGCGGTGTCGAGCATCACCAGGTCCGTGAGGAAGGTGCCAAGGTAGGGAATGGTGCCCTGCATCACACCCTGTGCGGACAGCGAGGGACAACCAGGGTCAGCAGAGAACGGGGACCAACCCGGGCAGCCGCCAGGGAGGGGGCACGGGGGTGGCCGTGCCAGACTCACCATCTCTCGCTGCTGCTGCTGCCGCTTCTGAGCCCTCTTTGGGTTGATCTCCAAGGTGGCAAATTTGGACGTGCCCTCCTGGATGGGGGGAGAGGTGAGGATCAGCCTGGGTGGGAAAGTGCACTAATAGACGAGCTAAAATTCAGCCCTGCTTTTATTGGTACAACTTTCCTTGTAGAGGGAAAGAGGGATGAGGGGAAGAGGAGGAAATCAAAGCTGAGCTTTTTTGTGGCTCACAGGGAGGAGAGGCTTAGTGAATAGGAACTGCTGCTCCCATTTCCAGCTCTGTATAAATAGCTCCTCAATGGGATGTTTTGTTCCCTTTTGCATTTTGTGTCCTCTCAGCCCCCAAACTGGAAGAGCTAGGCTGGGAAGCTGCAGAGAGGCTCCACAGGGAAGAAGGACATTTTTGCTGCAGCCTTTCACAAACCCTACAACCACCTGAAATCAAGAGCACTTTGCACCAGGCTGCTAAAATGCAGCTCCCTCTGGGGAGAAGCCGTCACCTGGTGCACTGGATCCTATCCCACTGCTTATCTCTGCTTGCTGAATTGCTTTGCAAGCTTCAGGCAATGACGACTTCTGGGTGGAGAAGCAGAAAGCCCAGCCTGGTCCAAAACCCCTGCCCGCTCCCCAGACTCAGCACACCCTGCCTGCACCCACGCCTGCAACTCCGGCAGCACTGCCAGGGCTTTAGCCTGGTGGCTGGAACACTGTGGAAACTTCTGCCAGCATCAGCCTGAGCTCCCTGCCAGAAACAGGGTGCCACTTCCCCATACCTTAATGAGAAGCTCCCGGCTCAGCGAGTGGTTGTTCTCATCGGAGAAGATCTCTGAGAGCTCGTGGAAAGTGCGGAAGCTCTCCCTGTTCGGGGAGAAACACGGGGGGAAGTCAGCAATGGTGCCGCCCTGGGGTCTCCTCCTCGGGTTCTTTTCTGCTGACCCAAATGACCCCCGCCGTGCTCACAGCTCTAGCAGGGCCTTGCTGTTTGGGGGCTATTCCAGGGTGTTTTGCATGGAAAGGAGGAGGAGGTGATGGTGCTTTTATGTCCTCGCCCTCCTTAGGTCCCTGATACCTTATGCTGGTCCCTGGGCTTTGGGCGCACTCCAAGAGGCAATGCTGGAGCTGAGAAAATCCCACCTACACGTTCAAGGGCCAAAGCCACAGCACAACCTTCCCCCTGAAACCTCCCTGCAGCTGCAGAAGCCCAGAAGACACTGCTTACCGTAGAACCTCGTCCCAGGTCTTCTTCAGCCGGTGAACAGCATTGCACTGCAGAGCCGAGAGGATGGCTCGGAGGGAGGAGAAGTTCTTCAGGATGCGGCACTCCTGGGGGCAGACAAGGAGATGACAAGGGGATTCAGCGTTAAAGAAAGCCCAGGAATCTGCTGCGATTCACCCACCGCAGAACCTCAGCCCCGGGCCGAGGCAGGAGGTGAGCAGGATGGCAGGCTGTCCTACCCGAGCCACTTCGATCCACCGCTCCACCACTTTAGCCCTCTGCTGCGGCTTCAGGGACCGGTCTCCGAGACACGTGGCGATGACACAGTTGGCCACGCTATTGAACTGCAAGACCGTGGCGCGGATGGTGGGCGCCAGGTGCTCTTTGCCCTTCTTGTCTCGCTGGGACCAGATGCAGCCCAGGCAGTGGTAAGGCACCACTTTCTTAAAGAGCTCCTGGAAGATAAAAGGGATGGACACGGGTCTCTTTGGGGTCCCTGGGAAGGGAACAGGCCAGGAGGAAAAAGATGGATGGGAAGAGACAGGCCTGTGCCCAGAGCAGCAGGTAGCAGGCAGGCAAAGCACCATCGACCTGGCTGTTGAATGAACACTCACAGCATCCATCAGCGTGAACTGTTCTGCCACCATCTCGGGGGAGAAGGAGAGGAAATCTGGCTTCCCGTCCCCGACCCCGTTCTCCTCCACCAGCTGGAAGGTGCAGCCGCCATGGTCCACAGCTGTAAGAGACAGCATGAAGCTGAGCACCGCTGTGAGCCAGGGCCCACGGCGACCCACGCCAGCCCTCTGTAGGCACCCGCATCCCACCTCCCGGGCTCTTAAGTCCCATCTGGCTTCACACCTCGAGAAACGAGGCTCAGATAAAAGGACAGTCATTTTAAACCTGGACACAAGTGTCTGCAGAGGATTAAAGGCAGATTAGCTGCCCACTTAGAAATCCCACTTCTGGTTCAGTTGGATTAGCTTCCCGGTGTACCTCCATGTAAATGCAAGCAGGGCTTATGGGGGTTCAGCCACGTGGCAAGACCCGAGGTTTTGGTGACCCTCAATGCCAACCAGTAGCACGCTCTCCAGCTGAAGCCCCAAAAGACCCCCTGCCAGCGGGGAAAGGACCCCACCTTCCGCTTTGGACTCGCTCTGCTCTTGCTGCTGGAACTGGGCCAGCAGGATGCGGGCTCGGCGCTCCAGGTCTGAGCCGGGGATGTTGTGGTGCACGTAAGAGATGAGCTGCTTGAGGCAGGTGAAGTCTGGGGGCTTGCGGAAATCCTCTGAGTACTGGTCCAGCCAGGCGCCCAGGATGGAGGAGATGGTGCTGCAGGGAGAGGAGGAACACAGGCAAGCCTGTGTGAGAATCGGGTGCCATGAGAAACCCGTGTGCACCCCAACACACCCCGGGTACCAGGAACAGCGTGGGATGAGAACTGAAAAATCTATCAACCAGAGACACCCTTCTCTTGTTCACCCACAGCGCGGTCAGACTTACTTCTTCAGCTCCAGCCTCTCGTCCACAGCGTGCCTGGCGTGGTCCCCATTCGCCTGCACGTGGAGTTTGCCGTACCTGGTGGGGCACAGCAAGGAGGCAGTGAGCATCCTGGACTCAGCTGCCTCTCGGTGCTGCCTCTTGTCCCTCCACATCACCCCCAGCTCTGCCAGGAGGTCGGGATGAACCTCCCGCACACTGTCCTGCTCCCCCGACTCTGCCACAGCCCCCGCGTTACGGGAAGAGGGAAGCAGCCAGCGCTGGCCGCCTCGCAGCAGGGTACCAGCTGGAAGGGCTCCAGCTCTCCGGGAAGTTGCGTCCTCCCCGCCCTGCCCCAAAACCTTCCTGCTGATGGATCTGGAAGAAGCCCATCAGCCCTCCAAGGCATGGCAGCAGAAGATGCTGGGGCTCTCCCGGCCGAGTGGGCTCAGACACCGGCCACCCCCAGCTGAAATTCGGGGCTCAGGGCTGCCTCACCTGTTAAGCAGCAGGTCCAGCACTTGCTTGGTGGTGGCGAAGGCCCGGTAAGTGCACAGGAAGATGGTGACGTAGGTGGAGTCATTGCCCTTGAAGGCTGAGACCAGGTATTCCACCAGCTTCTCCAAGGTCCCAGCTTTTATCGTCCGCACCTTACACGTCTCGTAGAGGTTTAAGGCCGACTCATTCTCAAACTGCCAGGACAGGAGGAAAAGTCAGCGGGTCGGGTGAAGACAGAGATGTTCAAGTGCAACGTGGTCCCACCAGCTTCACGAGCCACCGTTCGGGTCTAGGCTGGGACTATGGACCCCCTGCAGTGCCTGGGGCTCTCGTGACAGGCCTGGGGAAAGGGAAGCCGGGTCTCCTCAGACACCAAATACCAGCAACCCAGCTGAGGAGACTTGAGCATTTGGGAAATCCCAGGAAAGGCCTCAAGGTTGGCAAAATCTAGATGCAAATCAGAGTTGCCCTATTTTGCAAAACGGGGCTTCAGATTGTTTTCCCCCTTCCCACGGGGCAGCAGCCAGCAGGTTCTCCCATGCCCCAGCTTCCCAGTAAATACATGATTCCCAGATAAGGCTTGGGAGGACCCCCCGGGACAGGAGTGTATGGGGGAGCAAGAAGAGGGCAAGACATGGGCTGGTATCGACCCAGCCAAGCCCTGACATCGGGTCACCGTGTCTCTGGCAAGGGAAACATCTGAAAATACGCCGTGGTGGGAAGCTGGCGGAGCCCCCAGCTTACCCCCAGCCATCGCTGCCCTTTGTTGGCCGTGTGATGGAGCTGCACTTTCCGGAGCGATATGCTGTAGATCACACCATCCTCCAGCTCTTCTCCGATCTCCTGTGTGGAGCTCTGCACGGGAAGACAAGATACACCGTGAGATAAGGAGAGTAAAGCGTGGCAGAGATGCTCTTGTGGGCTTGTACGAGGCATCCCGGCAAGCCAAAGGCAACAGCCGGCAGGCAGCGAGAGCCTCCCTTGCCTGCTCAGAAATGCAAACCAGGCGACACCAGTCTTTCTGGCCAGCTTAACCCTGGGCCCACCTGAGCCTGCACACAGGCAGAGCCAGGACTTTGGGAAGCTGCTCTCGATCTGCTCCGTGTCCTCAGGCTCTGCCTGTCAGCCCTTCCGCACGCCCAGGCTGTGCCAGCGCCAGGTGCCGGGCAGAGCGGGGGACGGATGGCAGCACACCCCTGTACCCAACCCCGGCTGCTTCCCCCTCCCCAAGCCTTTGCCTTTGCCGTAAATTGACATTGCCGCCTGGTCTGACTGTAATCTCGGTAATCTGCCCCTGCGGGAACTGAGCACCTTGGCGTACCTTTGGTATTAAATAATAACTGTGAAACCAAGCCGCCCGCAAGCTTCAGCAGCACTGACCACGCACACAAGGCAGAAATCCAAGGGGGGAGCTCAAGGCTGGGGGGGAACCCCAGGGAGCAGCGCTGGGGTGGGCTCGGGCATAGCTGGGAGAGGTCCCTGCACCCCTGGGCCACAGCCCGACCCAGCTACAAGGCTCACATTTCTGTTCTGGGGGGATGGAGAACACCTAAAATTTGGTGAGGAAAGAGGGGATGCTTCTTGGGGCAGGTCTCCAGGTACATGCCTCCCCTGGCCCCACGTGCCAGCGTGGGACGCGGTGGAAGCTCCAGCCCCACAAGGACAATTTGGCTCCCTTCTCCTCCTCCTCCTCCTCCTCCTCTCACCACGCTCTGCTGAGTCAGTGCCTCCCCTAAGAGGATTTATCCAGATCCTTTTAAACACCGCAGGGATCTCCCCCTCCCTCCGTCCCCCACGCCAAATGGCGGGACATGGTGTTACATGCGGCAAAACCCACTGCTCAGCAGATGGGGAAAATGCCCAGAAGCAATAAGCTGGTTAGCAGGGGGAGGTGACCTCGTGCTGGGGCGCAGGGGCTCGGGGACAAGTCCCCCCCTGAATATCACACTGCCCAGCCAGGGGCCAGAGCCAGCCCGTGGCTTTCCCTGCAATCTGCCTCTCAGGAGCGCAAAAAACCCCGAGCGACGGCAACAACGCAGGGCTCACCGCGGAAGAAGCTGCTGTGGGGCAACCCAGGATGGGGCCCCAGGACGGAGCCCCAGGAGCGACACTGCTCCCTGCGAAAAAATCCTCTTCCCAAACGCCTCCTCGTGAATGTGGGAACAGCCATACCCCAGGGCCCCGGCTTCAGACGACGCTGCACATCTCAAGAGACACTGAGCAGAAAGTGCCAAGCATGACTGTGAGCTATCAAATGTGCACCTAACGTGCTCTTTAACCACCATCCTTTATCATCACCATCACAGCAGTGGTCACCGCGCTGTTATCACACCCGGCTCAAGTCAAGTGCTTGTTATTAGCAAGGAATCGAGGCAGGGAACCACAGCGAGCTCAAAGAGTAAGGGGAAAGCTTTAAAAAGCCTCTTGTTCATGGCTGTAATGAATGAGGACAGCGAATCCCCCTGGGCAGGGTTACTCGACTTCTTCCTCACTTTCTGCTGAACCTGCTCTTCTCACTTCATGCCAGAGTATGCAGAGGTTTGGTTTGCTGAAGCTCGAGGGGTTGTGAGGCTCCTAACTTTGGCTGTGCTGTGAACATCAGAAGTCTTTCCGGGGATTCACTGGCTTCCAGACCAACCCTGACAGCACTCGCACAAGGCAGCGGACAGACAGACGTCCTTCTGGACACCCGCGTCAGTCCCCCTCTTGTTCTATGCTCTGGGATAAATTATGGCATAAATTTATGTTCAAGTATAAACAGGTCTGAATTTCAAGAATGGAAAAGGCACCCACCAGCACAGCGTGCCCTGCACCTTCCTAGACAGTGTGACATGAAAATACATCTCCCTCCTGCCTCGGTAAACCTCCTGGGCTGACGATGTTGGCTGCTGGGGGTAGTGCAGATCCGAGCCCAGCTTCCCCCCAGCTTAGCTGGCCCAGGCACAGGCGGGCTGGCAGCCCTGAGCCCCGACGGTTGGCACCAAACAGCCCGAACACCGACAGGGGCACGAACAAGCCCCCGAGCCCACCCTGACTCCCCGCTCCTCTGCAGCCCCACGTCACGTCCGCGCTGGGAGCCCCAGCAGCCACCCGTGACATTGGCCCCGGTTTGGGGAAGACGAAACCGTTTAAACACGTCAGTGAGGGGAAGCTGAGCTGGTACGTAGCTAAAGGCACTGGCAGCCAAGAGAGCTGGGCTTCTCCCCCCCTCACCTCTCCCTCTATCCACCAAAAGCTCACAGGAATGATGTGCTCCTACACCAGGTGAGCCACCCCTGACCCCACAAGCGGAGATGCCTTAGGTGGGAGTCGGGGGGACCGGCACGACCTCAGGAGAGAGCTGCCGGCACTGCTGAAGCCTTGCATCCGCTCTAGATCAGCCACCTACAGTGATGGTACCTAACTTGAGCCCAGGTCAGCCAAGTTGTTTTTCTTCCTCCTATAGATGCTGTTTCCAACAAAAAGAAAGAAATCTGTGGGAACTCTTCCCAGTTTGTCCACACAGACCATCAGACCCTGGTGCCCACAGCTATGTGCCATCCTCCAGAAGCGACAGCAGTGGATGCCTCTTGAGCGCGCAAGCCCGCTGCCCAAGGGGCAGTGATAGAGAAGGGGGATCACCTCCAACAGTGCTTCACATCAGCTCTCCCAGGCTCTCTCCCAGCCTTTATCACCCCTTTATCGCCCTTCTGCACCCCACCCTGCAGATCAGCCCTACCCTGAGTATCTTCCAGTTATGCTGACTTTGGGCTGGAGGAAAGCTCTGGGTCCAGCAGGACCAGACCCCTGTACAGTCTAACTCAGAAAACAGATTTGGCTGGGCAATTGTAAACCCCAGACACAAATACCAAGAAAAATCAGATGCTTGTTGAGATGCTTGTTGAGATGCAATTAAATTAATAAAGAAGTCAAATCATATGGGAGGACAAAATGTCCCAGGATCAATCCATGAATCATTAGCAGCTGCTGTGCAACTACAGTGGAAAGTATTGCCGTAACCGTGCAGGGGTTTTCACTACGTATTTCGTGTCATGTGCAGAGGATACACCCAATTTTGATGTGTGTAGAAGCAAATTTCATTTCCTTCCCATATCCAAGACTGTCAGATTCATTCAGTTTTTGTCTTGCTGACTTATGTGATATCCCCCAAAGTTCCCCCTTTGCAAACCACACACGAAGTACACAGCTTCCCAACGGTCCTCAGCCAGGCTCATGCCAAGAGCTGCTACACTGGTACATTTTAAAATTTGGCTATTTATATTCTGCGTGAGCTTCCTCTTTCCTACCGCTGCTTCTCCAAGATGCTGATTGTGCATTCTGCACATGTTGGTTAAAAACCAACGAAGCAAAAAGCAGCAGCAGGATGGAGCCAGTGAAGTCCCACTCCAACTCCTGCACCAAATGCACGTTTCTCCCTTTGCAGATGAGGAGATGCGGGGTGGGAGCAGGGCTGGGAGAGACACGAAACCTTGACCTGTGGCTTATGTACGTGCCGGCCCTCAAGAATGCTGCTATCTTAAGTCTGGCACTCACACCAGGATTTCCATCAAGTCAACCAAAGATGAATGTCTTCAAAATGGTTCCTAAAGAGCTCTGACAGACAAGTGCTGGTAAATATTACTGCAACAGCTATTGCTCCCCATTGCCTGCCCTACAAATCTGCTGGAGTTTTCTGCCCCTCATAGCAGAAGGGAATGTGAGTCAGGCCTCAGCCAGCACAACCGCAGCCCAGCACCCATGTGCAAACCCTCTTTCATCGGTGCTTCAACCCGAATAACTGAGCACCACACCATGGCAGAGATGCAGGTTAACAGTCCCTTCCGCTTACTGCATCGCGTTGGTAGAAGAGATGCATCCAACTGGCCCAGACATCACTTTAAATGGCTGCAACAAGATTAAGCAAAGCTTTCTGTAAAAGCACTAACTCTGAGCACATTGATGGTTATGGCATTTACACTTTCCACAAAACTCATACAGAAGGGACTCAGCACTCCAGAAAGTGAGATCCAACGCATTTCAAGATGGGCATCAAAAAAAAAAAGAAGACATAGAAAATGAACATTTGACCACGATTTCTCCAGCTCAGTGTGCAATCCTGCTCCTCTCCATACAGCAGGAAAAAGGCCTCTTGATGGAGGGGCACAAGGGAAAACCACATGTTTAACTTAGGGGTATCAGACGCCCAATTCTGCAGAGTTGGAGGCTTTTGCAAAAGCAGCCGTAAGTGAACTCTGCAGGAGTTCATTCCCTGAAATATGAAACTGGAGGTCTGCACCAGATGGCTTGCCTGGTTTTAGAGACTGCCGCTTCCAACTGCAGATAGCCCCGGGCTGCGTGAGCAACAAGCTCCCCACCGATAGTTCAAAGCATTGGTGACTACACCGGGGAGGAATTCCTGCTCCGTGCAATAAACTCTTCTGCTCTCTGGTGAATGTTCTAGTACACGGCGTGGTGTCGAACCCCACGTCTTCACATGGAGGTTTAATAACGAGCTCTAAGACACAGCCAAGGTTCACGAGCCTGGAGGAAGGGCTGTGGTGTGAGGGACCCTCACGGGAGCCAGGCAGAGAGCAGCAGGGAATCTGTCTTCATCTCTTCTCGCCAGCTCAAGGGAGGGGAAAATGCAAAAGCCAAACAGCAAAGCAAAATATTGGCTAGGGATCTGCATTTTGGAAAGTGTTTGAGATCAGTCACAAAGGTGGTTTTAGTAAGACAGGAGCAAAGTACAGGATTAAGTGTGAGCATGACAGCATCCCTGCACGTTACACACAGACAATTAGCCAACAATTACCAGGTCTTAAGAGCTCTGGTCCCACGTGTCCTGGGTTAGCGCGTTGGCCTCCAAAGACACAAAATAATGAACTGTTATTGGAAAAAGGTATTAATTTCAGCACACGTGGAAGAGGCAAAACTGCTTAAAGTGCTTTTACTGATGCTCTGTGGACAACAGCTGGTTTAAAGATCAAGACGTTTGTATTACTCTGTTCCCTTTCAGCTGGGCTACACAAAATGCCTGTCTGTTATACAGACAGGTATAACACAGCACCGACAGTATCTTTGCACCGTGATTTCAAAGGGCCCCTGTTACCAGCCACAAGGGAGAAGCAGACACTAACCCTGCCCATGGGAAGCCGGGAACCTGCGCCTGTTGGGAATTAACAGTCTTACTGGCTAATGAGACAAGAAAAGGCAGACCTGAGCCTCAGAGACATCACCAGGAGTTTCTCTTTGAAACTCCGTGTTTGCACAAGTTCGAAAGGACTTGTTGAAAGACGGTAAAGCCAGAAACAGAAAGTGGGGGTTTGTCTTTACAATCCCCAGTCCCTTCTCAGAATAATCTCTTCCCACCAGCAACGGGAAATGGGCCTTTCCAGAAACGAAAGAAACTGGCTCCACCAAGGACCGCGTCCTCCACGGTTGACACAAGCCACGAGTTAATTTTCGTTTCACTCTCGGGAGCAAATCCCGAACTCATGCAATGAACAGCAGCAACTCTGGGGCCTCTGATGTAAACCGAAGCATATGACATAAGGTAAAAGGAAATAGGAAAAAAGCCACCCCCATCTAGTGAAAGGAAAACAACTGCAGTTCCGTGAACCAAAGAAAAAGACCGCAAAAGCAGAAGTACCCGCTGTCCTACACATCCAAAATAAGCCCACACAGCACAACACCCTTCCTCATGGGGACTTCCAGGCAAAAAGCCCTGCAGTGGATGTTCCCCCACGGCTCCGCCGGTCAGGATTGTCCCGTCCGCTCCTCACACTCATCGGCAGTTTCCTTCCCCTGGCCGCACTCAGGAAGGCTACAGAGACTACCCAAAGCTGGCGAGGAAGCTGCCGAATATCCCCTGTGTTCGGGGAAACGAAAGGTGCCCCGTGCTGGTGCCTACCCCGGTGACCCGCGGCACGTGCTTTGGATTAGCAGCCCCATCGAGGGCCGGAGCACTCTTGCTCCCAAACGCAATCCCAGCGATGACCGTGGTTGGCACTGGGGTACAATGGTTCTCTCCGGCCAATGCCAGCCTCGGGCAAGTTGATCTCCCGGTATCTCCTTTCTCCCCGAGCCGTGTTCCCGTTGCCACCGATGGAGCTCGAGTCCCCTGCCGCAGCTCGGCTGCACCCAGCCCCTGCCCTGGGCACTGCTCCCCGCACAGAGATGTTAGGCAGATGGACACGATTCCTTTGGGTTTTCAACACTCTCTGCCTTCCTTCCTGCCTGCTCAGAGCTGCCTCAAACCAGGACCGGTTCCAACAGCCCATTAAAACATAACGACAAAGGGGGAAACAGGAAAAGAACAGAAAAAGGGCCAGAAGCTAAACTTAAACCCACTATGAAAAGGGGGTGTTTTTGCCAGGACACCAAGACAGCAGCGACAGCTGAGAGCCTGTTCTCGCCCCATCAGCTGCCGGGCTCTGCAGCCGGGCTTTCCTGACACTCTTAGCTCTGTTTTCGCTCTGCTTCAGGTGTTTCAGCATGGAAAGCTGCACCCAGTGCCCACAGGGAACAGCCCCGGGGCCGTGCATCACCCAGCTCCATGCACTCCCAGAGAGCAGGACAGGGCAGAGGGAGGGGACACATCACGCCATATCTGCCTCTTGGGGGGATTTCAGACCTCCTCCCTTGGGGTCTGGGGCTGCCCGAGACCAACAGCAGGTCTGATCCTGTGTCCGTAACCCAGAGGGGTGAGAAACAATATTCAAAGGCAGCCTTCTCCACCCTCACGGCTTAGGAAGATGAGAAAGCAGCGGCTGGTGGATCTGTTACAAAGGCATCTTGTGACTCGCATGCAGTGAGTCAGTGGCTGGAGTGAGGATTAGGAGCTCAGCGCTTGGGTCCAGGAACGAGACAGAGCAGATACACAAGATTCCTCCCCCATTTGCTTTTGTTTTGCTTTTAAAGAAAAGTAAGAGCCTTCCTACACATAGAGACTTTTTCACTCTTTTTATGGTCTGGAAATCAAGAGTCAAAGATCTGCAAAGACGCTCCGTGTCCACTCCATGCCTCCCAGGTCTCCAAGGGGCAGGATCAGGCCCCCTGATGCAGGTGCTGGGGGATCAGCCTTGCTAGGAGGACTTCCCAGGGAAAAGCAAACTCCATCTGCAACTGGCAGTGCCAGAGATGCCAGAGATGACTGCTTAACTCCAAACCCTGGGTTTCTTACGCCCGGGAGTATAGAAGACCACCAGCACCTCTACCTAGACATTTGCACCCTATGTGAAAACCCTACCAAAGCAGGACTTCCCTCCCGTTTCCTACCAGCGGACGTGCTGGGATGGGCTCCCTTCGCAGGCTGCTGAAGGTTAGAAGAAAACTGAGTGCAGCAGGTTTTGCTTCCTCTCTAAGTTGATGGAAAAAAGATCCCGCCGACACAGCAGTTCTAGCTCTTGCTCCACAGTCCTTAGCTTTGTGTTCGTGATCACTTCGGCGTGTGTTTCGGCAGCATCCAGGCTCAGCACCAACGCCTACACAGACTCAGGCTTGCATACAAGGGACGCAGCTGGCCTTCGCTTACAGAGCAATTGCTCTGCTACAAACTTGCCAGAGCCCGGAAGGCAATTACTGGAAGCGAAACCAGAACGACATGACTGGTGAAAACTGGTGTATAAAAAATTAATACAGATTGCTCTGTAAGGGTAAATAAAGATTGAGTGTCTCATACTAAGTCATTTCAGCTCAGAACAAAAGTCTGTATTTCACCAAGATGGAACAGAGAAATCTGCAAAAAACATAACAGTTCAAAAATTGATTACGTTTTGTGTGTTTACAGTAGCACCTGTAAGTCACATGCAACATGACAGCTCTATAGTGCCTTGTTCAAATGCGAAGAAAAATGGGTGTCTGTCCCAAAGAGGTTACAGTTCAAGGCTGCCTGAGCTAATGTTACTCTGTTAATTCCACGGCTGAAACAGGGCCCTTCTGCACCAAGTGTGTTACTTCTGTGGCAGCAAGAACTGCCATATGCATTTGGAAAGGGATGGTGATTAGGTTGGCATTCGGAGCTGATATACCTTGAAACCGATTGGAATGGTCCCTCCTGAAATGTCACTTATGCCTTAACACATGTTAACCAGAACACACAGACTTGTTCGTTGTTGCAACTCCAGGGCAATGCTTGTCCCTTGCGTGTATCAGCATCTGCAAGCTAGTGAGTTCATTTATCCCAAAAGTCAAGTCTTTATATTCTCAGAGACACAATGCCTTGAATAAATATTCTCCTGCTCTCAGCTCGTAGGCCACGTGCCAGTCCGGACAGCCAAAAAATTAACATTAAGGAAACATCAGTGGCTCTAAAACCAGCTGCTTTTGTCAAACCTCCCCCTCGCCCCCAGCATGTACCTGACCCGCGGGAATGAAGCTCACACCTGGGCACACACCTGCGGCACGAGCAAGGCATGTGGGAGACGCAGAAAGGGCAACGCAATGATGACGGCTCCAGCAACTGCCAGGTGTAAAACATCAGCCCAGACCCAGGAGGCGGCTTTCAGCCGCTCGTGCCACGCTGAACCATCCCCATGCCAATATTCCCAGGGAGTTTCGCCACACGCCATTCCCGAGCAGCCTGGATAAGCTGTAAATGGCTGCCTATGCAGCAACGCACCTGCTGCAACTTGCAAAGGGGGAAAAAGAAAGCAGAGAATCCCACCTTTCAGTAATTTTGAAGGTGCATAGATTGGGGTGGACAAATTGGAGGCTGTCCAAAAGCCACGGCCCTGTCTGGCTGCAGTCTGGCTTACAGTAACTGTGCCGTCACCCTTTGTTTCAATTTGAACAAGGTTAATTTCAATTTAGCTCAGACACATCCTTAACTTAGATAAGCTGAACCAAAATAAACCCTCGTGAAATAAATGCGTCCACCCATGTGTTTACACTGCCTTACGTCAACCTACCTTCCCTCCCTGAAAGCTGGTGCGATTGAAGCACGGGCAAAGCCAACAAGCCCAGACCTCTCGGGCCCCCCTCCCCAAAATCCCATCACCCCAGCCTGTGCGGAGGAGGATGCCTGGGGGGCTCCGGATGCCCCCGGCCCACCCTGACCCCGGAGCAGGGCAGGCTCAGGCGCTCTCCCAGCCCGGTTCAATGCCACCACTGTGCTCCCCGGGGCCGGAGAGGGGCTCGCGGTGCCGGTGGCACAGGAACGGCCTCGCCGGATGGCTCGCTCTTTGTGTGCGTGTCTGCATCAGGGTGACCCAGTAAACAGCTGAAGCAGAGAAAATGCAGGAACAATCCAGTGCGGGGAGGCAGCGAGGGGCTGCCCGTGAAAGGATGGGAGGAATAAATACGAGCCTTTGTTCTCCGGCCGTGCCCCTCGCGCCCGACTCCCACCCGGCCGGGATGACGTAGGATGCCTCCGTTTGCTGCCGGCGTGCCTCCCGGGCCGCCCTGCACAAAGGTCCGGGCTGAGTCCCTCTCGTTCCAGCCTCCTCCTGACACCCGCAGCCCCAGCGTGTCCCACTGCATCCCAGCTGCAGGTCTCAGGCCATCCCCTTCGCTCCGGGAAAGGGCTGGGAGAGATCCTCCTCTTGGATAGTCTCCCCTCTACTTGTTCCCCTCCCTGGGGCGCTTGTGGGAAGCTGGAAGGGAGGAGAGCAAGCACTTTTGTTTTGTAATCAAGAAAATCTCACCTTCGGAGCATTACTTAAATAGGTGTCAACGAGGCAGTAGGTGCTATATAAGCAGGTACAGGGGCAGGAGTCAACAAGCCGACACCTGGGATGGCCTGCAATCAGGATGCTCAGTCAACTGAGTCTGATTTCCATAGCTGAAGCAACTGAGCGCTTAAGTTTAATTGGCACCTTTGGGGAGAAAACAACTGAAAAACAAAAATATTAAAAAAATCCAGCTGTCTTCAAGTGCCTGAACATGCACACCAGGAGCCCAAGCAGTGAGGTTTGGACCCGGGCCCTGCCCCGAGAGCTGGGTGTGCCGGATCCTGCGCATCCAGAGGGTGGAGAGCGGCTGCGGTGCGAGGAACGCGGGTGTCCAGGCAGGGCATGGGCAGCCGGGGTGGCGGGATGAATTCCCTCCCCGCACCCTCAGCCCTGCGCTTCTAGGTGCGGGTCCTGCCGTGGACCATGTCCGAGCATCAGCCAGAGCGGGACCTGCAGGCAACCGACCCTTCACCGGGTGTTAGCCAAACCCCGGGGGGGTGGCAGGGAGTGAGCAGGCAGCTTCACGCTGCGTTGCTCCACTTTCCCACCTACCCTGATTCAGCACAGACTTTTGGGACTATGTAGACACAGCCCTTTTCCAGCGATGGCTGATGACGAAGGCGTACCAGCATCTGCAGGAGCACACCTGCGTCTGCTCGGGGACACCGGGCATCGGGATTTCAACCTGGTGCTGGGTCACCACAGGCATTTGCAGGCAAGCGTTCCCTCACGTTCCGTCTGCTCTTTCATGGCAGGTAAAACACCGCACAAGTAAGCCTGTTCCTCCTGGCCACAGCGCTTTGGCGAGCCAGTACAGGCACGCTCCCACCCCGACTCGTCTGTTCCTGCCACCCTGCCCTGTTCATTCCCTGGGATTACCAGCTGCAGGTGAGCATCCCTGCAGCTCGCCCTCCCATTTAAAATGATTCTGAGGGAACAAACCCTGGGATACCCAAAAAGCTGATGTGCACAACAACCACGGGGCAGCATCAGTGCGAACAGGGCAGAGGTGCCCACCTTCCTTCCCCGGCTCCTTTCCTTTGATGTTGCCTGGACTAAGACAGGTCAAGGCTCAAACAGCCCCATCCTCCCAGAGATGAGTTTTGCTAAGGAAAACGCTGAAATCCATAGGAATGAGGACTGGGATAGATGGAGTTTGTGGTATACCCCCCCAACACCCGCCAGAAGCACCTCGGGGAATAAGTGTTTGTTATGACACTGGCGTAAGCCATAGCTACGCTCTGAGTCACCCCCAGCACGCTGCGAGGGAGGGACCAGCCGGGCCTGTCTTAATGCCAGTTCTCACTGTCGCAACCGGGACTGAATCTAGTAAACCACGTTGTCTAGAAACCCAGTAATCACAGTGCTGGTCACCAGCAATAGGCACCGCCGCCGTATTGCTCAGCACGGGGATCCGGCCAAGGGGTCCTGACCAGCAGAACTGCAGCTGGGACCAAATATCCATTAAAAAAAATAATCAAAGGAAACAAATAGCAACATTTGGAGAAAAGCTGGGCTGCTTTAAGTTGATAAACCAAACCAAGCATTAGCCTTGCTCTGAAAAGTCTGCAGGGATCGTTGGGGTCGCCGCATGGGAGGAATGGGGGTGACACCACCAGCCCCAGTTCACACCCCCCCGCCACGTCCTCCAGCTCACTGGCTCTGCTGCTGCTCCAATGCACGGAGCCAGACCTCACCCGCAGCAGGCCACCGGCTGAGACTTTTAGGCAAGTGTCTTTGAACTAAATCCCTGGGGTTTTGGCCTAAACTGGAAGGTGAGGTCCCGAAAGTCCCCACCACATGAAGGTGGGCGCTTCAGCATCCTTGTTCGCTTCCCACAGCTGAGTTTTCACCCTGCCAGTCTTGGGCAACACGCTTCACTTTGCCCAGCTTGGCTAAACAATGGTTTCCTGAAGTTAGTTCCAACTCTTAAGAGGCAAACCCAAACCAAACACATCATTTCAGAAATGAAAACGCCGCCTGAGCGCGGAGCCGAGGGCAGGCTCTCAGCTTGCGAGTCTCCATGGCGACCCGACCACTGCAAAGAGCAGGGAAAGGTTGCGTGGTTTTGCTCCATCACATGAAAAGAAGTTCTGGTAAGATGGGTAGCGAGCCCTTTGAAAAGCAGGTTTCCACACAGGCCCTCAGCTCAGCTGCTGTTTGTTAAAGTGTGGTTAGCAGAAAGAAAAGCCGCTCTAAAAATAATGCCTCAGCATTCCAGATGAAGTTGCCTCCGATGAGTTTCCTCCTCAATCTGCTCTGTTTGCAAGTTAAAACAACTTTTTTTCCTCCCCTGTCAGCTCCGAGGACTCGGCTGGTGCCTGGCAGCTGGAGCCATCTCCATCCTGCCTCCGCCGACGCCGGGGCTCGCCAGGCGGCTGTGCCCACCGGCCCCACTGCGCGGGCACCCAGCACCCCACGTGCGGAGCAGGAAGATGCCCTTTCCCGTCCCAGCGTGTTTCTGACAGCAGGGCTCATCGAAATACCAACTGTGTGATGAAAACAAACTCGCTGCTGTCAAGCTATGCAAGTGAAACGGGCTACGCATGTGCCTCTGCGTGTGCTTAATCTCCACTGACATTTCGCTGTCACGTAACTACTGACCCTCAGGTATGTTAAAGAGAAACTCTCGGCAGTCATCTAATGTAAAAGCGCTGCCCTATAAGAACCTGTACCAACGCAGCCCCAGGAATGCAACCAAAAACTTTAGAGATTATTTGCATAACATCATAAAAACAAACCAAACAAAATCAGGCAGAGAGGGACAGAGGTTTTAGGTGCTGCAGAGTTGCCACTTCACTGCACCGAAGGAGACCAGTGTTTGCTCACTGCAGCCCACACAGAGATTTAGGAAAGGACTTTCCTGTCGCCTCTGGGAGAACTGCTCCCAGGTGTTAAGAGAACAAAAGGCCCATCCACAAAATCCCTTCTGCAAACACCAGATTACATGTGAGCAAAGCTACTCCTGCGCTAGCCCGCGGCACACGCTCAGAGCAGACTTGCCGTGCAGCACCCTCGCACCTCTGTCCCTGCTCCCATCCCCTCCCCGGGTCTCCATACAGATGGCCAACCTGCGAGGCAGAGCCAGGAGGGCTGGGGGCTGCTGTGATGTATGGGTGAGTCCCCACTCGGGGACAGGAATGAGACAAACCGACAACTGAAGTAGCCGAAAGAGCTCAATTCTTCCCCTGCTGCCAGTTTTCCCAGGCAGGCACACTCCAGCCAGAGTTTCAGTGCGATGCCTAACATCCCTCCTCGTAAGAGCCCTCACGCCAGCCTCACCTTTCAACCTACAGATGCTTCTCGCTGCAGAATGAAGGTCCCACAGACCCCCACAGCGAACATCACACGTTCTGGACAGGTCTAACCCAGCACCAGGCAGGGGATAAACTATTTAATCTATGAGCCCTACAACTCAACTCCTTCTCCCCAAGGCCCAAGTGATGCTTTGAATCCTGACCCCCCCTCATCCAGACCCCACAGGTACCATCTCACCAAAGCAACGCACAAACTCTGACCCACCACGAGCTGCACTGGAGCCCCCCGGGCCCCCCGCCAGCAGCTCGGCCAGCTTTGTATCCAAATCCCGCTCCTTAGCAACGACATTTTTTCCCCCTCTTGCCGAGTCCGTGGGAGATGAAGAAATATTTGAGAACTGAAACAGCCCTGCTGCAAGTATATGTTTAAATAAAAGGAACACGTCCGCTTGAAAGCCAGTCACTAGGCAGCTCTGGAGATAATGGTGTTAGAGAAAGTACAAGCAGGGGATGCCCAGCCTTTAAATGTGGTCTAGAGTGACCTAAATAATCTCTCTGCTCCTTCAATTACACATCCCTCGGGGGACAGAGCGGCTGGCAATTAGAGAGCTGGGAAGGGTGATGGCGAGTCAGTAGTGGTGAAGCCCTTCCTATGGCCGGACCAACTCAGGTGGCCCTAAAACCAGGCCGTGCTCTGGTCCTAATTGTGGGGTGCTCACAGCCAACCCCCCAGCTCTGGAACAGCGGTGCTGGCTGAGCGAGACCCATCCCTGCAGGCACAGCCGGCCCGATGCTCTTTTTGCTTATCGCACCCCAAACCCAGGCACAGGGAAGCGTGGAAATCCTCCGAGACTGCATTTAGTTGCCCCTGCCTGGTAATCCTACCCTGACAGCTAGAAAATAGATGGCCATAGCGGAGCAACAGTGTGATCTGGGGGGGCCCTGAAGCACCCGGAGCTGCAGCATGGGACCTCCTGCCTCTCCCATTGCAGGGAGCCCCGGGAGCCAAGTCGAAGCATGGCGTGGCCTCGGGGCGAGGGGTTGCCCATGCAGCCTGTGGATAAACAAAGATTTCAGTTTCCAGGGCTGCCAGTCTGGTATTAAATCCACTAAAACCTCAGCAAGATCCCAGTACTGGAGGGTTTCCCCACCCCTATGGAAACATGGCACAGCAGCCTCAAAGTAACATGATACTTAAACACATTTAGAAACCTCTCTCCAACTTCTCTTTAACCATATCAAATAATAATAAAAAGATCCTTCCCACCTCTGTTATTCCCACCCTGCAGCAGCCACCAACAATCAGCATCTCAGTCTGCTCCCAGCCCCACCGCTGGCTCCAGACCTTTCTGGAAGGGAGCCAGAAGGTACGTCCCCATCCAAGAAATACCAACAGATGATGTTCATCTGGCAAATTGCAAGGGACGTATCAGGTTGTGCCTGGGGGAGGAGAACAGGCTGGGAGAAAAGGATCTTCTTCCAAAGGCACCATAGGAAGCTAGAAGAAAATGGCTTTTAAGAGCTATCTTTGCCCCTCCCTCGCCTCCTTCCCAGCTGTAAAGAACAAGCACTGACCTCCAAGGCATCTGGGCTGAGCAATTCAAGTTTTCGAGGATGGTTTAGCAACTAAAAATCTCCTAATTGTTCAGAAAACAAAAAGAGCCAGAATAGCAAGGACACAAGCTTTTTTGCTACGTGTCAGCCCAGCCACTTGTCTAGAGGTTCAGCAATGTCAGCTTCATGAAAGTTTCAGTCTGTGTCATCTGCAGGGGTGTTTACAGCACGCTTGTCCAGCAAGGACAAGAAGGAGGGCCACCAAATTCACTTTGCGGCTGCCACTGGACAGGAAAGATTGACACTCGCTGCTGATTTGGGACCGATTGGAACGGGAAAAGTCAAAGCAAAAGGTCTGCAAAGCTGCTCTGTCGATCCCTCACTTGAGACAGTTTAATTTTTCCATTCCCTGTGGTTAAAATCATGGCGAGAACACTTGGCAACACGTGGCCATGAGACCTCGAGTAGGGCCTCAAAGCGATGCCTCGGTGATCGATACCGTTGCTGTGGGATACAGGCAAAGGTCTGCCCTGCTGACATTCGTGGGGGCTCGGCCGAGGAGCGGAACGCAAGATCTGCCTTCCCTGCAACCTGCCCAGCAGCTTTCCAGGGATCCTCTATTCCCCGTGGGACCGGACTATCCACCCCACAAGCTGGCACAGCTCCGCCAAAACCAGCTCTGTCCCAGCGCAGGGGACACGCTGAGCCCGGGAAGCACAGCTCCCTTTGGCAGAGGCAGCAGCCCCAGGCTCCCACCGCGGACCTGGGGACCGGCGGCAGCGCTGCGAGGGTATCAACGGGGCTTAGCAAAACACTGACGGTCTCCAGGGGTTTTCTTATTCAAATAATCTGCCTTCTCCTCCTAGCGTGCATCTTGCAGAGATACTCTACCTGAGGATCATAACCACACCAGGCTGCTGCCGGGGCAGTTGGCGCAACACCGATGCTTATTTTTTTTCCTTTTCCCAGTCGTGCACCGCAACGCCGGCAAGTGCAACCCATCTGGCAGGGCTTAGCGAGCAACGTGGAGACCCTCACATGGGAATACACTAGATGTTTGCGGCTCTCTGAGCATCTCAAAGCTGGTCGGGAGGCAGCGGGTCACCATACACCGCTCTGGGTGGGATGCACCTTTTCTTGCCATCGCTTGCCAATGGATGGTACAGAGAAAGGAGACATTTATCTGCAAGTTGTTTAGAGCTGGGAAGAAAGCCCAAGCAACCAGATACCGGGGACTGCGCTCTGACCATTACGCAGCACGGACCCACGTACAGCCCAGAGCAGAAATCTGGACAAAGACGATTTCGGAGGAGGTCTGGCAGGCAGTCGTCTCTCTCCGCTGTGCTCAGGTGAGCGGGGACCATGCAAAGCCACCCTCAGCCCCAGTGACTTATGCCTTTGCAGCCTCCATCACCCAAGATGCTGCCAAACCCTCTCCTAAGCTCCGGAGCCTCCTCCGGCCGGGGTGCAGGGAGGCTCGTACGTGCCAGGCAGCCTCTCCCCTGGGGTAAGAGCAGCACGCTGCATCACCCCCTCTTTTCCTCCCCACTCCTCTTGGTCTCCCTGCCAAAAGCGTGGCCCCTCGGCCTCCCGGAGCGCGGCGGGCCGGAGAGGCTGGACTTCCTGCCAGGCATAACACGAACCAGATGATGTACTCCAAACAATGTCAGTACGCCCACCCCCAGGAGAGAGAAGCAGGGAGGGGAAAGGGGGGAAAATAAGCTGGATGGAGCTTTCATGAACTCTCGGCAGAGCTGATGAGCCCCTGCCACCAGGCCAGAGGTGAAACGATACAGCCGGAGCTTGAGATAATCCCTTCCCGTCCGTAGCTGACCAAGACTTTCCATCGCAGGTTATGGGGTAGATCATTTAGTGCTGGGAGAAGCAGCCATCACTCCCTGAAACTCTGGCTGCCCTCCCCGGATATCTGCACAGTAACTCAAAAGGTTTTAGTGGTGATTCCCCTGCTCCGCAGCCTCCCTCCAGCGGGAAGCATCCAGAGCCAGAGCAGAGAAGCACATCTGCAGCTGGCTCTAAATCTCAGCAAAGCCAGACTTGCAGACCCTTGCTGATATTAACCCCTGCACCACCAGTCCGCAGGGCTCGGGCCCTGCCGTGAGAGGACCCCCTCTGAACGCCAAAACCTTCCTCCAACTGAGCTTCTCTTAACACACCGTTTGCTCACAATCAATGACATTCCTGGCACGCCGAAGATGATCATCCATTACTAAGAAAAAAGGCAAAGCTCTGACTCAGATTATTTTGGGTGCCTCCTCATACCACTGCCATCAACAAACCACTCAGGCTGAGACTTCCAGGGGACCAGTCTGACTCTGAACCGCCCGAGGTCGAACCCAAAGAAGCACAAATATTTTGCATCCTCCAGCAAAGTCCTCCCAATGCCCGTAACCTTCCCAGAGGACGCTTTTGTGGTTTGGACAAGCCTAAAGCCTTTACAAGCAGCTTAGATCTGAGCAGACTCCTGCCTCCAACAGCCAGAGTCTCAAATAAAAGATTAAAAGCCCCGGGTTTTAGAAACGTGCCCCCTTCCCCGGTTGTCTTGAGGGAGGGCGTCTCTTTGGTTTCTCCCAGTAGAGAAGCTGGCCTGCCAGTCAATGCCACGGGGACACACGGCAAAAAAACCACCGAGCAGGGGCACCTATTTATTAAATAAAATGAAACAGCACTATGTCTAGCAGACTGCCCACAGCCATCCCCTTCCCGAACGCCGGGCTGGCTTTCGCCAGCCTGCCAGCGAGCGCGGAGAACCCCAAACTAGAGAGGTGCTGACACCCCCCCCCCCCCCCCCCCCAAAACTCATGGCAGCAGTGGCACCCCCAACCACCCCCCCCATCCCCGCACTCACCTCCAGCGGCGGCAGGTCGGGGTCGAGCTGGGTGAAGCTGTGCAGCACCACGGGGCTGTTCTCCCCGGCCACCTCCAGCCTCACCCCCCCCCCAAAGGCTCCGCGCCCGCCGGCAGCCCTCGAACATCCTCTCGGAGGAGGAGGAGGAGGAGGAGGAGGAAGGGGGAGCCGCGGCGGCATGGTGCGGCGGGACTCGCCGGCGGCTCACCATGGGCACGGCCGCCGCATCCCCGGCCCCGCGCTCCGCCGCCGGCCCCGCCAGCGCCCCCGGGGTGCCCGGGGAGACGCAGCGGGGAGGCTGGGGGGGGACGACGACGGGATGCCCGGGCGGGGAGATGGATGCCTAGGGTGCGTGGGTGGGTGGGTGGGTGGGGGGCCGGAGCCGCGGTGGTGCAGGGAGAGCAAGGAACGGGCAAGGTTCGGCGGGGTCGGGCAGGCGGCGGAGCGGCCCCGGAGGAGCGGCGGGAGCTCCCGCAGCGGCGGGGTAGGCGCCGGCAACCCGCAACCGCCCCCCCCCCCGTCCCCCGAGGAGCCTGATGTCACCGCGGGGCCGGGACGGAGCCGGCGAGGCTGCAAAACCAGGCACTGGATTTGCTCTCGCTGCCTCCGCCCGCCCGGGGGCCGGCTCGGCTCGGCTCGGCACGGCACGGCCCCCGCAGGAGGGAGGCGGGCGGTTACGGAACCGTGGGAGGCGGCCGAGCTGTGAAAAAGCCCCGAAGGTCCCAAAAAGGCGAGGCGGGAGGTGCGGGTGGTGGGGACCCGCAGCTGCCCGGAGGCATGGAGGTTGGGGAAGGGGGAACCGGTTGGAGGGGTTTTAAGGAGAGAGGGGGGGGAGCAAAGCTGTGCAGGCGACAGCGGCTCTGGAGGAGCATCCCTGTATCACCAGGTGTTCCTACAGCACCTAGGTCTGGGGTTCACCCGCCACCACCCAAAGAAAAAGTATTAAATTCAAGTGCATGAATATTGACAGCATGTGTTTTCATCCAAACAAACAAGTTTTATCTCATCACATGAGCTCAGCCACCCCCCTCCCCACCGCCAACACTGCTGTGTGTGTTCAGAGCATTGCCCAGCCCTTCACTCTCCACAGCTGGACTTTATGGGGTGACACGGTCACCGTGGGGATGGCAGGCAGCATCCCTGGGGAGATGAAGGGATGTGACTGAGGCCCCGCTGCGAGTCAGTAGCAGGAGCAAGGTCTGACCCCTTCCCCACGCCAGGACCCCGATGCGCACGCAAAAGCGGGGGAACCAGGGACCAGGGCACCTGCGCTCGGCCCAGCAAGGACTCAGGGAAACAGAAATGGGCCCGGGGGACAGCGGGGCTAGAGATCCTGCTTTAAAGAGGCCCTGAGCCTCCAACACGATGCTGAAACCCCGCAACGTAATTTTGTTTTCCAAAGCAAAGAGAAACGGGCAAAACTCTTTGTCATTCATCATCCCCCTGCGCCGAGCACAGCGTGCTCTCACCCTCCCCTGGCTCTTCCCCTTCCCTCCTCACATGCTGCCGATAAACTGTATCACAGGGTCCGGGCAGTTGCTGCTGACAACACCAAAACCCAGACTTTTACGCCTGGGCTCCCTGCGCAGCTGAAATAACATCGGCCTCCCAGAGCCTTCCAGCCCTGCGGCTTTATTTCCAGTGAGAACATGGAGCCGAGGCTCACACGTCCAGCTCTGCCACGGGCACCAGTAGCTCCTGCCCGGGCAGGAAGGGATTAACGAAGCTGCCAGGGATGCCATACACTCCAAACTTGAAAGTTCACCAGGCAGGAGGATGAGCGAGGACAATGTGGGCTATTGTCCTGCTTATCTACAGCCGCAGAGGGTCAAGGGGACTTCCCAGGACACCCTGAGAAAAGGGACCCAGCCCTGCGCCAGGGCCTTGCACTGCCCAAGGCAGCCCCGCACCTTTGGGATGCTGTCTTGGGGGCGATGCGGATTTTAATCCTGCCCGGGCACATTGATGCTGGCCCAGGTCACCCCACGGTGCTGGTCAGGTCACCAGAGCTTTCTCTGCTGCAGAAAGGATGTGACGATGCTCGGCACAGAGGTGTCCTTAGACCCACTGGCACATCATGCGGAAACCGCGTGATACTGCAAGATGTGCTATGAAATGAGATCGGTGGTGTGCATCGTTTCACTCGGTATGTACAGAAATCAGAGGCAGAGCCCGGTTCTCTAGCAGAAAGCAGTGTTGCCTCTCTGGGCTGCAGGGTGTTTGGGAGGGAGACTGTGCTTTTCTTCAGTGTTTATCTCTTAGGGCAGCGTAATCATGGCCCACCACTGGAATTGCTTGGTACTGCTTGATGTGCAGGTAATAAATAACAGCACTACCCATTTTCAGTTGGCAAAACCCTTCAAAACCCTCCAGCTTCGTCTGACCTCTACGGAAAGATGCAGCTCTGTTTGATGGGCAATTTTCATCGGTCCCTTGGTTGACCACTAAAGATGGTTTCAGGGGAGAAACACTTCTGATAATGGATAATAAATAATATAAGGCAGGAAGGCAACTGCGAGGGTTTAAAAATAGCCAGCCAGTTTCCTCTCTCCTCTCCTGGGAACTTTCTGGGTCTGAAAAGCAAAACACTCAAAGCAGGGTCAGGAGCCCAAGTTCAGGATGTTTGCTCAGCGTAGCTAACCCCAAACACTCAGCCGTCAGGGGCCAGGCTCTTGAAAATCATGAGATTCAAAACAAATAACTTTTCAGAGCTTCTTATTTGCCTCTAAGCATAGAGCCGAACAGAACACGCAGGATCACATCCTCAGGTTTCTCACCTACACCCTTGGAGGTCTAGCAATTGTTGAAAAATGCAATTAATTTATATACACGTGACCCCAGGAGCAGGGAATTTAAGAAAACGTGACTCGTTAAAAAAAAAAAAAAAAAAAAATATCATTTTACACTTGGCAAACTCAGCAAAAGCTTTTCACAACACACTAAGCATTCTGCATTGACGTCAGCTGTATATGTCCCATCGACTTCAGCAGGCACAGGAGCAAAGACGGGCGCAGGAACCGTGCGCTGTGGGAAATCCCTTACTTTGTTTCTTTCCACCATTCTGCAATCAGCACTCGGCTGAATAAATGCAAACCAATACAGCCAACACCAGAGCATCTACAGATCACAAATCTACGCTCCTCTCCCGCAGTCTCCAGCCTGCAGGCTTCCCTGCCCAGTAAATATCGTGGAATGGGTAACACAGAGGGGCTTCTGCAAAGTCTAAGCCAGTTTCCTGGTTCAGATCAATCCATTTGGGTCAGGACCTGCAGATTCAGACCTCAGTTTGTTGCGTAATAACCAGGCTCAGCACGGACCCCGAGCCATCTCTCCCCGGCACGTACAAGCTCGTACACACAGCCTTCGAGCATCCCCCTCAGCTCCATCCTCCAGCCCTCCCAGCAACTGCCCTCCTTCGCTTTCATCTCACTGCTCCACTTCCAAGAAGGGCTTTCCAGTGTATTTCCTACAGGACAAAACTCGTGGTGACCCAGTTCCCGTGCTCGATATTGCTGGTTTGTTTTTTTTTTTTTTCCATCAGGCCACGGGCTGAGTGAGTGAGGCTGCCCACCCCAAAGCATCGCTCAGAAATGCTTTGACAGGGGTTGCTGCCTCCTGCATGGCATTGAGCTGCCTGCAAACACCCCCAATGCTCCTGCCACCGCCCCGAGGGCACACACCAGTACCGCCTTGCAAAACCCATATTTTCTTTGAGCCTCAGTGAACCTACAGCAGGACAGATGCCAGAGCAGAGAACTGAAAAAAGCTGATCTCAGCCCTGACCACAGAAGCAAGAATCAGCCCCAGCCACCTCTCGAGCATTGCACACCACCAGCTTTCGCTGTTCCGACAAGCGAGTGAACTGGGACCCAAATCAGCAGCCTCCGATGGGAACTGGGCTGTTTTATGTGGGAGTTGCAACATTATCCGGCCTCTGTCCCAAGCTCTGGCACCAACTCACAAGGCGCGTCGAGTAAATCCCTGCAGCGCTCTGTGTCAGGCCGCTTGCTATAAAATGGAGACGATAACACTTCCTTCTATTGTAGGGGCTGGGGAAGCCCTTTTCATTGCTGTTTGTAAGGCACTTTGGAGGAAAAGCGCTACCTATAGAAAAGAATTATGAACTAAAAGTCAAGCTGTTCGTTACACTTGCACTGAGTCCTAAATCAAAACTTTTGGGACATGCAGATTTTAATTTGAAACACTTTCCTTTCCACTGCCCAGGCTCAGCTGGAAGATTGGTTTATAAGAAATAATAATAATAAACTAGTACTATCTCTTCTACTTCAGGATGAGGGAAAAAAGCCTCCAAGCTTGTGCAAGAAGGGAAAACTATGTCCCTGCTCCGTTCAGTAGTGTCTGTATACAGATGTTAATTAGAGCAGTTGCTCCCAAAATTTGGGGACCAACAGATCACAGCCAGCCCTCAGTCCCTCGCAGACCCAATTCTCACTTGCAAACACAATCAATGCCTCTATTTAACTAGATTTTAGGGGTGAGCCACACATTGCCATGGCTTACAGCAAGCGTGGATTTTAGGAAATTCTCCACTGAGTATTTTGGATGCAGGGCAGTTGGATCACTCGCTTTGCCTCCAGGTTTTGGGCGTTTCTCGGGGCTGTTTCTCTGGCCGATCAGGCACTATGAACTCTTCGTGCTGGCAGGGAGGAAGGCTGATTCAGGCTCTCCTGCACTTTGTGGCCCTTCTGCCAGTGGCACCTGTTCTCCAGCTGCAACACCCTCTCCTCCCCATGGCCCCCCATGGGCAGCTATTAAGCGCAGGGTTCATTCAGGAACGCAGCTCTCCTCCAGCCTCTCTGAAGCACGCCAAACCTCTAAACACAGCAAGGCGAGCTCCTCATTATTGTCAGTTCCTAGCAGAGGAAGCACACCAAATCCCCAGGCAATTAGGATCTAAAACTCTCCATCCAGCTATTCTGTGTTTCATTTCCTGCAGCCCCTGCGCACAGCTGGGCTACAGCATCTCCTGTGGAGACTGCAGACTCCTGAAGCTCGGCAATGTCGACGCAATTATGCCACAGGCCTTGGAGACTCAAGAGCTTGCAGGAATATTTCTCCTCGATCCTACTTCTTATGCCATCCACTTGGCCGTAGTATTTGAGCATCTTCCATTAGGGCAGCAAGTGACAACACAGACCTCTGTTTTTCAAGCTTACTGACCTCTAAAAACTCAGCAGAACAAGGCCAACACGGGGGTGGAGAGGAATCAAGCCACTTTCTAAGAAACAACTGACCACAGCACGCTTTGTGCGAGCATCTCTGGAGAGAGGTGCCTTGACTCCTTCGCAGCAAAGTGCTGCACAGCCATTTACAGTGAAAAGAAAATACTCAGAAAAATAAGAGGCGAAACATAACTACTAACATTAAAACATGCCCAGAAAGCCAAAGACAACAGGGTCCGTCTTGTGAAAAGCCCCAAGAGACCTTACAGCATTTTGCAGGGCACTGGCAGCAGGGGGATGCAAGAAAACTAGCACGAAAGCTCGCCCAGAGCTCGCTGTTTCGAGAGAATCACAAAATACCCAGTGAGTTTTGTTACGGGCCATCCCCACACCGAAAGGGAGCTGCAGCTGCAGCTCTGGGTCACAGCGTTTTCCTTTTCCACGTGCTTCTCTGCTGCCGAGCGTGGTGCTCCCCTGAGTGCAGAGTTCAGCAGGCATTAAGCTGCTGAAGCCTGACATGCTGCAGACACGCCAGAGCTCCTCTGGTAAAGACTATTATTTCTTGAGCTGTTTGTCTTTAAAGGCAGCTTTTATCTCCCTATCACCTTTCTGCCAGAATGTTTCAGTCAGCTCTTTTAACAAATACCACCTAAGGTGCCTGTAACCAAAAGAAAAACAGGAAAAACATTTTTCTGTGTTGCTTAGCGATCAGCGTACAAGTTCAAGCTTCCCAGGTGCTCAGAGTTATTCTAATTTCCACCTTTGCTTGCATGGGTCCTCTACGTAACAGTCAGGAAAAGAAATATCACGGGTAGAAAAGAGGAGAAAGGTTATGAAGCCACAAAAATTGGCAGGGAAAGATGGGAATGGGTGTAGCCCCTGAAGATAGGGGAAACTCCTTTCTGAAATCAAACCAGCCCTTCTCATCTACCAGAAAAATAAAATGACATAGTGAGATTTCATTATATATTGGAAACACGTATCTGATCGCTGATGTTGGGCAAGGTCCAGCGGCAGCAGTTTCATTGGCAAAGCACCCCGAGCCTTGCAGGGTCCCCCAACAAGTCCTCCAACAGCGGGAGTCACCTTCCCACAGCCCGCGCAGCACCCCAAGCCCCTCGCTACCCGGAGGGCACCCCGAGTGCTGCCGGCCCCTGCCCTGCCACGCTCAGACACGGAGTGACCAGGGGCTACGCAGATGCACGAAGCAAAGCTAATCTGCCTCCCAGCTGCATTGCTTCCCAAAAGAAACTCAACCTATCAAGGAATTTACTGGCCATAACTTATTCCCCTCGCTACAACCTTTGGCGAGGGAGGTTACGTGCTGGATTTTCTGCACACGCGGCTGTTCCTCCCTCCAGCACCTTTGTACCGTGCTACTGGGGCCAGACTGGGAGCAATAGTTCAGTTCAAAAGACTGCTCTGTTGAATATGCAAAATATGTAATGCAACAACCGGCTGGTGATTGCCTATGAAACAGAGAGCAGCATCACCCGCTGTTGGGGCTTTGGCACGCTTGTGTCTCTGCTCGTGTAGGGCTGAGCAGCCCCATTCCTCCCCGAACCCCCTTCCAGCCTAGTGCAGCCCCTTCTAAATCACCCAAACTGCAGCAAGTTCTCTCCATGGCCAGGCTCGTGAGCCCAGGTGGAAAAGAAACTGAACGAAGCTCTGGCTCTGCTCACCTTTCAAAAATACATTCAAGGGCAGGCAGTACATTTTTCCACCGACGACAACCAGCCAAAATGACACGTTCAGCTGAATCGTGTAAAAGGAGACTCTCAGAAACAAGAGACTCTGGCAACCGATCAATAGAGAAATCCCAGCGGATAACAAAGAAACTTTGCAGAGTGCCTGTCCTCATCATCAGCTCCTCTCCTGGCACGTTCTCTAGCCCTGCTCTCACTGTGCCAGGCGGACAGACAGACGGGGAACTCAGACCGGTCTTTGGGTCCCACTCTCCATCCAGGGGAGCGGGAGGGCAGCTTTATTCTGGCTGTCATCCCGCTGGCTCTCCTCCTGGGCTAGAGAAGGGGGAGAGAGGCTCAGCCCCTTGCCCTCTGCCTGGGTGATAGCTCCTACCAGCACGTACGGGGCATCGCTGAGCGCCTGCACTTGTGTTGTATCTGGGGACGTGCTCTGACCCCACACTGCTTGTTCTCCCTGGGCACAGGGATGCAGGTCTGCATCTGCGCGACTACCTCGACTGATGGAAACGCCGCCCCAGCACGCTCAGACTCAGCTCCCCGAACCTGATCAGCACCATACGTTCCCCTGTCGCTGGAACGACGTGTCTGAACACGTGTAGGGGAGGGAACGGGGCCACGAAGCTGCTAAGAAGTCCAAGAGAAAAGTGATGCCATAGCACAAGCACAGGGAAGCAGCGCACAGAGTTGGTATGTTGCACAAGATTAAATTATACCCAAAGCTCAGTTTAAACGTGTGACCCAAACAGGCTGCAAGATGCTGGGCTGCAGTACCAAGCTGATCTGAAGAGCTACAGGTAGCAAAATAAAACAGATTTACATGTAGTCTAGGTTTAGTACAGAGTTAGCCCAGTAAAGGAATAAGGTGGAACAGATTTAAACGTCAGATCCTGGAAATAAGTGAAGCAACAGTAAGGCATACCACACGCATAATGTTAATGCCACAAGTAACTGAGGTTACTTAAAATAAGAAGTCCAGTTAAACAGGAACAAAGCCCTTTAACGGGGGATATGGAAAAGGATGTTCCAACAATGGTCCCGCACCTCCTTCGGCTGCACAAACATCAGGGAAAGCATACATCAAAACCCGGACACATCGGAAAGCTGCCGTGAAAGCCGCAGGAAAGCTGACTTGATTTGAAGTGAGGAGCGAAACCTTGGAGCCAGGCTCCGGCAGAGCGAAGAGCTGATGCGATTGAAAGTGAGCAGCCAAGAGAGGAGCCAGAGGGCCCGGAGCAGCCGCAGGGACGAGGGAGAGGAGCTGCAGGAGGAGCGTGGTGGGAGAGACATCCAGCAGCTGGACCAGCGAGCCCGGGTGCTTGCTGACACCGTGCAGCCCCTGCCAAGTCATTTGGGCTAAATTCACCCCAGTCGGGGCTGGGATGCAATGAGCGGACACAAAAATACTCTGCTTTAACAGCCTGAGTACACACTTACTGGTGTCGGCCACGTGAGAGTCCGGAAAAGAGGCTGGCAAGAGCTGGAAAGGGAAAGTTTCATTGCCCAGCCCTGAGCCGGGTATTGCAGAGATGAAACAAACAGTCACATGGCTGAAAAGTCAATTAAGAATTGTAAAAAGTCTTTTAGTATTCCCAGGTATTGTTAGACCCTCAGACAAAGGATGTTTAAAAAAAAATTATTTTCCCTTCGGTAATTACCACTTTAAAAGGTTTCCGCTCCGCATTGTTTTAGTGGGGGAAGTTATTCCAGCGCCTCTCTCAATGGCCAGCAAAACTCTTTTTGTTGTGGGTTTTTGGCACGGAGGAGCAATGTTCTTGCAAACAATACTGTACGCCGGTGGCCAAGGGCCAGATTTATCTCTCGGTTACAGTGGCACAAATATCAACAAACTCGGCAAGCACCGCTGAGTCACACCGCGGTGCTGAGTCTGGCTGCGGCGCTGCTGACCCTCCCGACTTTTTACCTTCGGGTCCATGACTTATGCTGTTTCTCCTTTCAAGTCTTGGCTCCAGGAATCACGTTGAGTGCCGAAGAATTTCAGTTTTCATTAAAATAAAAAGGTCATCCCATGAGCACTAAAACTACTTGTGTTGTTTCCTATGGTTTTGTGTCTCCAGACGGTCTTTGGTGCCTAAAAATGTGTGAATTGAGAATGAAAATGTTTTTGTGGTTAAAGTGTTTGTAAGAAGCATCTCCCACGTGGATTTTCTGGTGTCTAATAATACAAGAACTCATGCTACAGATGTTTGGGGGCACTTACAAGATTCTTTTTCTCCTCTCAAGCATCCTGTTTCATCATATCTACACAGACTTAATTATCCATGTGCCCTCAGACAAATTTGTGTGAAGCAGGCCAGCAGGTTCAGAATTTATTTGGGGAAAGGACACAGGCAGACAGATACCATGACAGCATTAGCCTTATTTTGGTAAGAAATCAGATTTTAAGAATCTTCTGCCCCCCTAATTGCAGGGAAAACAGCTAGAAAACATGACCTGAGCTTTTGCAGGAGGGTCAGGGACCAGACAGCGAGTGAAACAAGCTGCTCCCTAAGGGTCTCATCCAGCTTCAGCGAGACTTTCTGCAGCAGTGAGGCAGCATCCTGCCCCCGACGAGCTTCTCGAGCTCACCTGTGCTTCGATGAACACGGAAAGCATCGGCTGATTAATCCATTCCTGAGCAGCCAGCATTATTACAGGTCAATTTTCTTTAATCTCAGCCGTGAACATTATATACGTATCAACGGTGAATTACCCATTGCTATTTGTGCCACGCCGGTAAGGAGCAGTGTCAGTGTTTCCATTACACGTGGGCGCGTAACCCAGCAGCACGCAGGTGCAATGCCAGCCGGGGCACGCACCGAGTCAACTTTTTGTGAAAGCCAAATCCCTGGAGAGCTTCCCTTTCCCCCCTTTCTCGCCCCAGGCCCCGGCAGAGGTTCACCACCTTTTGCAAAGCTCTTTTCCAGAGCAGGCTCGCAGCAAGGGAGCTGGGGCAGTGGGTCCGTTCAGCAATCGAGGGCCCCTGGAAATCGAGGTTTGTTGTAGGTCTCGGATGGAATCTGGTGCCATGCTGCGACTGGCTGGACTGTCAGCAGCAGACAGGTCTCCGACACTCAGAGACAGGGCCCTGCCTTGTGCTGACCCCAAAATAACTGGGGATGGATGGGCAGGGCCAGATCCCCGCAGGGGCAAGGGCTGTGGGTGCAGAGGCACGGAGCCCTGCGCAGTGGGAAAAGGTGGAGCTGCACCCCTGTAGCTTGTCCGCCTCTTCCCCTGCGTTTCCCCCGTCCCTCCGCCAAACAGAAAGGGAAATCCGGGATTTTCAGCTGCTTTTGGTTCCCTCTTGCTCCACGCACAGCAGGGCGGGAAGGGATTAGTCTCCATTTCCTGGCTCCAGCCAGCTCCAGGGCTGTCCAGGCGGGACCCCCCCGGTCAGGGGCTCCCCGACCCACGACCGCGACGCTGCCGGACCCTGCATCGCTGCAACAGCTGTCTCCATCCCGCCTCCCCCAGTCCTCGGCACATCTCCCCAGAGCCCCCAGAAGTGCCTCCCAGCTGCTCTGGTCGGTCAGCCCGGGGTCTGGCCCTACAGACCACATTTCCCCTCCTTCCTCACTTGGTTGCAGTTTCTAACTTGTACGTAAGTTTCCAGCATGGGAAGTAGAAGTGCTGCGGAGGGCACTATGATGAAAGAAAAACCCCAGGCTCTTAGAGCAATGCACATAGGAGCCTAAAGGGAGAAGAAAAGGATGAGCAGAAAGGGGTTATTTTTAACGGGGGCGGTTTGGGTGCTATTTCCTGGCAGGCAGGCAAGCAAGCCCCCTCATTTCGGGCCACCAGCATTACCGGGGGTAGTGTTGCTCTGCATTTGTTTCCCTGTTGCCAACATCACAGCCAGACACTACCAAGATTGTCACACAGCTCATCCCAAACATCTCCTCAGTATCTCCAAGTCAAGGGCCCGATCCTGCCAGCTCTCCTCTGGAGCTCACAGCACCCAGCCCCAAACTAAATAGGCAGATGGCAGCCATCAGCGGGACGGAATCGGGGATTCCCCACTCCCGGGCTGCAAGAGGGAGCAAAGACCCGAGGTGTCCAGCTGCCGAGTGCTGCAGCAGCCCCAGCACACCCGGGAAAAACCTCAGCACAAGCCCAGAGAAGCCGGGAGAGGAGCGAGGACAGAGGAGATGCCTGCATGAGTCTGCACATAGATGACAAGAAAATCAACAAATCAGCCTTTGGATGTAAACAGCCCTTAGGGTTAATAAAGTCAAGACTTCACTTTAAGACAGAGGAAATTTCTTACCATAGAGGCACAGAGGAAGACGAGCACCTGAGATGCTGCTCACGGCCAGCATTTGCATGGAGGTAATGCCCGAAAGCCTCAGCTGCGGACCACAATACCAGGGTGCACACTGCCGGGCCAGCAACATACTCCTCTCTCCAGACACCGTACGTGATGCCACACACATGACGCCAGGAGTTAAAAATACCAAATATCACAAGTTCTGCCCAAACCGAACCACCAGCCTGCCTGGCCTGTACATTACGGCATTGTCATATGACAGCAAACGGCTCCTCCACCAGGCAGGAGGATCTGGTGAGAGCCATCTCCTCAGGGCAAGATGGAGCCAATCCTTTCAGCAATGTTAATACTAAAACAACGCAGTTAAAGCACTCCAGGTTCACAACAGACAGAGCCGAGACTGAGCTGCATCTGGCTGTCCTCCGTTACTTGGGCTGTAACGTTTTACCACCTCACAAGCACGTCGCACTGAAACCAAAAGATTCTATTTGCATCAAAATGGCACTCCATAGCCAGCACAGCGGCCAAATCAAGCTGTTTCAGGACAGGGCTCCTGGCAGGGTAGTTCCTTAGCATTATTTGAAGCTCACGTGGCTAAATTCAGCCCTCTCTGAACACAGCAGCAGTGCCTATCTGCGCTTAGCAATGCTTAAACAAAAGAAAATTACTGTCTAATGCATAGGGACACTAGTGTACAGCGAGGGTCAGGGGATCCACCAAAGCCATGTGTTGGCTTTGGAGAGGTGCTGAGAGCCCGAGGCACGTCGGTGCTTGTCGAGGAGGAGCCATACAGTGACTGTGTGCCGACGCGAGGACGTTTCAGCAACGCCACGGACCACAAAAGCGGAGCTTATGTCAACAAGAAGCGGTGCCACCCGCGTCTGTGGTGGCAGCCACATCTGAAGGCAAGGTCCAGCTCAAGGCATTTAATGGCGCGTCAAGCACACACAGGGCACACCTCTGCTTCAGTATTGCCACTGTCGGCTGTCTCAGCTGCTGCACGGCCCCAGGGCTCGCTGTTTGCTGCCAAAACATGGGGTAAATAAATAGGGCCAGCTCTGATGGAGTCCCTGGATGGGAGATGCGCAGGGCTACACCCATGCTCTGCTGTCACATTTGTGGCTGTGAATGGGGTGAAACCTCCGTTTCCCCCGTGTTTGCAGCTGGCATACTCCAAATCAAGTGGCTGTATTGATGACAGCCTCGTCCCTGGGCCAGCCTCATCGCAGGACGCAGCATGGGAAGCCATGCAGAGGAGGGATGGGGCTGCAGCGGCAGGCAGGACACCCCCACACCTACTGACTCATGATCTCTGCTTAGGGAGGGCAGGATAGCCAGGGCCGAAGTGCCCCTGTGCTCTTGCAAAGACCCCAAGCAGGCACTGAGCAACCCGCCTTTGATTGCCCGTAATGTGCCAAACCAGTCAGTAAACTGGATTTGCCGTATTTGAGGACGCGTGGGCACCTAGCAGCACTGGCAGCCCTCACGGCACGCTCCTGCAACAGCTGCTTCTGCAGGCGCTGCTCCGAGCCCCGACGCAAAGTGACAGATGACAGCAAATTGTATTGACGGGCCCTTATTGAATCAAACCGTCAGGAGGCAGCTGCTCTGCGGCCCGCTGCCGATCTGCCGTCCATTGGGGTGCCCAGCCCCGGGGTGCAGGGATGGAGCCAACTACCGCCAGCAGCATGTGGGCACCAGGACCCGACTGTGCATCTGCCTCGGCAGTGCCCGGAGCCACGAAAAATGCTCTGCCAAGTTTGAGGGTCCCCACAGTATCATCAGGATGAAACATGAGAGCAGAGAGTGAGAAAGCTGAAAGCACAGAGAAGAGATCCCATTTCACTTGAGAAAGGCACAGTGCAAGAGGCAGAGCCTGTACCTCTCGGAGATACAGGTCTACAGAGTAAAAGCTGCAAGAGGAGCAAGCTCTCCCATTGCCCTCAGATTTCAGACAGAGTAGCTGGTGCTAAAGCATGGTAAGGAAGAGCAAAGCAACAGAGAAACGCTCTAGATGTCACCTTGAACATCAGTTCACATCCTTAGCTAGAGACAGGTTGCAATGCCACCAAAATCAGTGGCTTTGCCTTGATTTACACCAGTAGAAGATGTGGCACACAGCATTTTACCTAATTTTCTTCGCAGTTTCTGCTCCACAGCTAGCTCTAGCAAGCACAGATCCAGCCAGGCCACTTATAAAAATATATTTAAGCAGATCGATTGAACAGTTACTAGAAACATCAGCTCCTTCTGCACTTGCAATACATGGAGAATTAGCATTGTTTTAATTGCACCAGCAACGCCATTGGGGCAGCAGTGAGAGTTGGTCGGGTGATTACTGTCTCTACAGCAGGGGAGCACCAGAGAGCACCCAGCACCCAGGCACATGTAAGGCAGCTGCCCAGAGATGCCACTGGTGTGACCCAGCTTAACGTGCCAGCTACGCATGGGTCAAGCACGGATGCTTTGCAAGTACCACCCATCTCAAAAATCTGCAAATAGGACGTCCCAAAAGCGATCACGTTTGGGCTGCAATGACAAACCCTCGGGCAGGATGAGCCCCCGAGGCAGGCTGTACCCCAGGGAGCTGCATCAGACACTGGTCAAGGCTCCAGAGGTCTGCGTTTTCATTTCATTTTGGCAAGCCTTGTCTGCCTGGCTGCATCAACACAGTCCTGCTAACTGCTTATTTAAAGTGTAACCCTGATATTACTGGCCCAGCACTCTCATGGCTGTATTCCACTTGTTTATTCAGTCGATGAACACAGGCGCATGGGGAGGTGAAGACTCTGCACGCTTTAGTACCAGTGAACCAAATGTAGCAGCAAGCGGTGACCCTTTTCCCCATTCCTTTAAGCCAGTGTAAACGCTCAGCTATCACACCAACCATTCCCCCTCTGAAGACTCACCAAGGGCTGGAAACAGGGACTGCCGCCACCCCAAAAACTCCTGGGACAGCCACTCGCAAAGACATTGCCTCTGCCATCAGCCAGCCCAAGGCGTATACAAGAGCGGTCACTGCCTCGCACATTCACATTCGCAGCTCAGGGGGGTTTTGCTGGCTCACAGGGCAGTGGTTAGATACCCTCCCCCAGGACTGATAAAACCAGTAGAGGTACAGATGCGGCAGAGGGGTTACACACGCTGCCGCGGGCAGCTGCGGCAGCACCCCATAGCACTACTGCAAGAGCCACGGACAGGCTTGAAGCTGCCCCGTACACGCGCACAAGGCATTGGATGGGCTCAGCCCTCAGCCTTGCTGGGGCAATTCCCAGAAACCCCAAGACTTTACACCATCCTTCTGAATTTCTGCCTTTACAGATGAGAATTCAGCCTGGGAGACTTTTTCCATAGTTTCTAGTTTTCTCCAAAGAAACCGAGTGACCATTTACCCAAGGGAAAAAGGAGAGTTTGGCCAAGAGCGGGGATGGAGGGATTTGTTGTTTTTAACTGTAATTGTGGTCAGGAAACAGTCCTAGTGCTCACTTTCAGCTCCTCCCTCTTGATAACATCTACCATACACAGGCAGTGGAAAAGAAAAAGCCTTTGATATAAACATGACAGAGTTTGATTCATTGCGGGGCTCTTTGCAGCTATCGCTTCACCCCAACGCTTGGCACATGGCTTCAACCTGTGATCGAGGCAAGCACCAACTCCCGGGCCCCGTTGGGCTCTCGGTTAAAGCCTTTCCACCTCGGATGGGCGCAGGCTGGCAGAGCCGCACTGAGGGAGCGGAGGGATGCTGCTGGGGCTGCAGATGTCAAGTGTCTCAGCCCCAGCAGGGCTCAGTTGCCAGCAAGCGTTCACCAGCAGGACAAAGAGGATTTCACGCCATGCAACCCACCCTGCTCAACAACTCACCCCATGGCCCAAAGACGCCCGCTGCGTCTCTGCCGCATGTGCAGCCCCCGGGGAGGGAGCTGAGCCCCACCGACCCAGCACAGGGAAAGCATCTACCTCCCAGCCTTGGGGATTCAGCCTCCCAAGCTTGGTGAGGAAGGTGCATTTCCAGCCCCTTTACAGTGCTATGAACAGGATGGCCGTCATCCCTGCTGTGGGACACAACCCTCGAGTGCCAGACTGAATCCTGAGGCTGGCTCTGGTGCCTGTTGACTAAGCAGATCCTTTCACCCCTTGGTGCATAGGAAGCAACACCATTCTCACCCACTCCTGCAAAGATTAATTAGTTGCCATTTACACAGCACTCCAAGGTGATACCGGTGCTGCAGACAGGTACAATGAAGCTGGAAATTAGTAGCTCGTTACTGCTGATCTGAAAGTTTTTCTTCTACGTGCCAGAGGACATTTCACCCAAGGTACCTGGGTTGCGGTCAGCTAAAACACTTAAAGCTCAACTGAACGAGCTCTCAAATGCAGCAGGGAATAAGCCTGTGCTACAGCAAACCTGGGAACTAATCCTTTGTTCCCATCTCCAGCTCCTCTGAGCCTGGCTTTAAGGTCAAGCCAAGCTTTTATCTTCTCCTGTATTCCAGTATGCTGGGAAAAAAATAATATTAGAGGAATAAATTAGCATGTGAAATGTAATTTAACTAATTAGCCCACTGGAGTGGAAAATATTTGCTAACCACTTTGAAGTCAAACCTACTGCACTTATTAGGACGTCACAGAGGAGAAAGGAAGGAGGCAAAGACAGGGAGACCACGAGGACAGGCTCCGGAGGACGCAAGTGCCTAAGCAGGACACTGAGAATTTCACCCGATCATTTCTCTTTTCTTATTACTCTGCAGAACTGCATTAAGTGTCCAACTCAGACACAGCCGTGCTGGAAGAGACCAAAGGCGGTGCTGCACTCCCCTCTGACTTGTCATTTACTGGACATTGCAACAAGGGGGTATTTCCCAGGGATTTTCACCGTCACACAGGGCTGGGTCAGCTGCATGGTATTAGCCTGGGATGCCCTGGTATGCACAACCATGAGCGGATCAACTCACCAGACAGGAGGGATGCACTGGGACTGTGCAAGATGGGCCTGGGCAGCAGGACCCCACCACCGTGGGATATCGGCTCACTGGTCCCCCAAAGCCTTGCAGCTCCCACTTGCAGGGAGCGGATATTGCCAATTAAGCTGACAAAACAGTGTGCCATAAAGCTCCATCATATTAGGGAACTGCCCGAGATGCCACAAAAAGCCGTTATATCACTTGCAACAGTTTGTTCATTGATTTCCCCATTTCCCAGATATAGAAACTGTTGCTCTTTTATTAGCAAAGCTTTGGAAATCCCTACCCATAATAGCAAGAGAGGCACCCTGGGAAATTTTGCAACTGCTGTGGCTGAATTATGAAAGGGAGGGATTGACAGCCCCATCGAAAGCTAGCAAGGGAGACAGAAACGAGAGTGTCCTCTGCCCGACACGTACCACCATGTTGGGGGTAGCCTGGGGGGAGATGAGGATGTTCCCCTTCCAGCTGACCACCCACTGAACATGGGCACGAGCAGCTCACGTCTCTCCATCACCTCCAACGGTGTACTGCCTGCTGGTGAAACACTCCCCAAAGGAGCTCCGCTCCGTGCTGGGGCAGAGCAGTTTTCCTGGAAAACCGGAGTATGAGATGTTGACTCAGAGTTGTTGTCCTGGGAGAACAGGCATGAGCCAGGGACTCATGTCTTTGTGGGGTGTCCTGATCTGGGCTTTGCCTAGCTCTCTTGCTCCTTTTTGAGGCCAAAGCCCTGCTCCCCTGGGAACCCAGCCTGGAAGGAGTCAGTTGTGTGTTCAGTGAATGGATTTGCAGCACAAGGGAAGCCCACTTTCCAAGCCAGGCCTTCCCACAGCTATGGTCCAACTGGCGATGGAGACAGACGGACAGGATCCTGCAGGAGAGCTCCGCTGAGGTTATTTCCACACCATGCCTTGCATGTGTGGGAGGTCCAGGCCAGCAGGATTTGTCCTCCGGGGAGGGTAGAGACCCGACAACAACCTGGGCATGCCAGGTCTCAGCAGGAGCACACACAATGGTGACCAGATGCTCTCGTGGCTACATCAAAGCAGGTGCCAATGGGATTCGGGGGCACAGCAGAGCACAGCTCTGCTCCCACGGCTTTCAGCTTTGCCTCGCGCCTCCTGCCCAGGTCTCTGGTGCCGCTGTGCCCTCCTCCTCCCCCCGCAACACCCCCATTCCTCACGGTCACATCCCAGCTCCTCTGCCTCTTCCTCTGCCACTCCGTCCCTTTGCTGCCACAGAAGCCTGCATAGCAACTGCCACTCAGGGAGATGGAAAATACTCGTCCGACTCCCCACCCACAAAACCAAACAGGGTCCTGATTAGAGGAAGGTTTCTGAGCGCTCTGGGAGCACGGCTGGCTCCAACGTGGAGCACGGCACACAAGCGCAAGGCAGCACATGGCACTGCTCCTCTGGCAGTGGTACCAGCCATGGGGAGGGGAGGGGAGGGCAGGGAGGGCTCCCCGCAGGGGCTGCAGGGTGTTTCGGGAAGGTGGGAGCTCGCTGATGGGGCACGATGCTCCTTTTGCAAAGGGCAGGGAGAGTTGCAAAGTGCCAACTCAACTGCAGAGGAACACCCGGCACCCCAGAGCACCTTTGCAAAGGGCAGCAGGGCTCAGGGCAGGTGGGTGATGCAGCCAAGACCCACGGTGCTGGGAAAACCTCTGACTCCCTTCCCATGAAGTTGATTTGTTTTACCCTCTCCCAACCCTGCCTCCAGCAGACCTGCTTGAACGCTCCCACACTTGCAACGGGTCAGGAAGGCAGCGCTGGGCCAGGGCCAGCCCACTGCGGCGCAGGCAGGGTTTGACCGCTTGTTAGCACGTTCCCTGGCTGAATCAATTTCTGGACCCTCATCTCTTAGTAGAGCTTCCTTTGGGTGCGAGCATCCAAAGGTCCCAATGTAACACAGCTCCTAAACTTTTCCCAACCTGCTTGTGCCAACTCCAAGAAGAAAGGCAATTCATGAGCCTGAAAGTCCTGAAATAGAAGGGGAAATGCCAACACGGCTCCCTCCACCATGCCCACGCAGACTGGCAGAAGCCACCACAGCGAAATGAGCATGTACCCGCACACGGGTGGGTGTGAGACACCAAACCCTGCCTGGCTGGAGATAATCTTTCAGCTGTGAAAGAGGAGTTTCCCCATTGCTCCACAGACAGAAATGCCGCTCGGGACTTCCCCGCTGGCATTTCCCCACCGGTCCGTGCTTTGCAGCAAAGGGAGGTACCAGCTCCGTGGGGGCACGGGAGCCGCTACGCCCCCGCTTTCCAGGAATGGAAAACGGAGCGAGCATCCTCAGTCTCGAAGCAGTGGTACGTGAGCACAGAGAGGCAGAGTGGTCCCTAATCTGCCTCCTGCTCACAGGCGCTGCCAGCCAATGCTCGCTCCTGGGGGTCTCATCCTGCTCTGCCCAATGCAGGAGAGGGCAGGGGATGGAAGCACCAGCAGAGCCCTGAGCTGGGATAGGTGATCACAGTGATGAAACGCACAAGGTGCACATGCAGAGCCTCAATTTAAGTGGAAATGGGGATGCTGGAGACCAAGCTCCCAGCCTGACCTCGTGGCAGTTTGAGTTTCCACAGGAAAGCGCTAACCCTTTCTGTACTGCACAACGGAGCTAACGCCCCAGTGATGACCCGAGGGCTGGCGATGCCCCGATGTGCCAGATTACTGACCAGTACCTCACCGTGACACAACTCCCAGGACTGGCTGTGACCCAGCAGCTGCCAAAGGGTTAGCAGGAATTGTTAAAGACCCAACCAACCAAAAAAAAAAACTAAACACCAAACCTCTAACACAGTACACAACCCCCTTAAAAATTATTTTTCTTTTCTGCAATAAAACCAGGAATAAGATTAGCAAGCAGAGGTCATTTCCAAGTAACCCAGGCCAGGACATCCCCCGTGCCTGGTGCCAGCCACTGCCCAGATGAGCACAGGTCTCCAGTTCAGGCTTCCCCCTCTGCAGGGAAGGAAGCCTCCACCTGTGTCGGGCAAACCCTGAGGATCCCCTGCGCTGCAGCACGGGGCCGCAGGGAAATCCAGCACCAGATTGCACTACTGAGTAGGAATGGATATCACGTAATGTAAGCCTTGAGAAATCTGCTGCTTAAAAAGAAAAAAAAAAAAAAAAAAAAAAGAATTCAAGCTAAATGAGAATAAAGCATCCAGCCGCTGGTTCACCGGCTATCATCCCATGCTCCAGCCACCTCCCAAAGCCCGGCCGCCCTCCCTCCTTCCCACGCATGCTGCAGGAGGCACCTGCGCTTTCGGGGCACGGTTCCCACCCCCGGCACACCCCACCAGCTCTGCAGTGGCCATCACAGGTATCCTCATTAGTGCAGCACCACAGCAGATCCTGGCAAAGCCCTGGGGAGTTTCTAAATATAGGATGCTCCCCTGCAAGTCCCCTGTCCCTGCAGAGGCACTTGCAGGCTGCTGAGCTGGGGCTTCCCACCCCTGCCGAGATCCAACACACCACCCTGCAGGAAAGTCCTCCCTTCTTCCAGGGAAGCGAGCTCGTTTCTGTACTGTCATTTCACCTCTTTAAACACCCAGATAACGTAGAAGAGAAGGTAACATTAACCGTGACATATCAATTGTTTGCCATCAAGAAAATCCAGATTTAAGGCTCCTGCAGTGATAGTACAAACACTGAACACACACAGCAAGAACATGGGCTTTCTCTGCTCCAAAATCAAAGGAAGTTTTGCCTCAAATCTTAACAGCACCTGGATCACACCCAAAACCCCTAACACATGCAGGACACCAACCGCTCACCACCCACCAGCTCTGGAAAGCATTGCCCCTATTTCGGGTTCTTCAGTAGCTTTATCACAGGGTCCCTTCTTGCACAGTCAGATTTGTGGTGTATTTCTGTGAGGGGCAGAGTTAAGGTGACAAGAGGAGCCCTCACCAGGAATCCCCTAACCCGAGCCCATCAGGAAACCTCCGCCTCCGTGCTGCAACCAATGCAAATTTTTGCATCATGGAGCAAACCCTGCACTTGGTTGCAGCTGCAGCACAGCAGCAGAGCGAGAGGGCAGGATCGATGCCCACACAGATGGCAAGACCAGGCGGGGCAGCCACCAAGGTGTGTGGAGGCAGAGTCAAGCTCTGCAGCCGATTGCTGCCTCCCAGGTTTTCACACCCGTCAGCCACCCCAGGGCAGCAGAGTCAGGACACACACAGCAAACACTCCCTTTTGCATTGAGCTACAACACAATTCCTTTTCCATATAGGAAGGCTTCCCCTCCCTCCCAAACTACTCCTTTCATTTTGGTGCCCCGGATTTGGCAAGTGCAAGACATGGTCTGCCTCAAAATACACCACTTCAGAGAGGAAACAGTCACATCTGGAGGCGGTGCCAGCTCTTGGCATCTTTAACTTCGCCAGAAGTTCACCACCCCCGGATAGCACCGGGGTGGGGTCACAGCACCTCTCTGCCCCTTGCACACCCACCCCATCCCTGGAGCCGAAAACGGGCTGGTGGCTCACTTGCCTTCTACTTACATCATCATCCTGCACGCTCAGGGGGATATCCAACATGCACATCTGCACAGGCTGCACCAGAGCCTTCTGCACGTTGAACAAAGGTTTTGCCTCCATCTTCCCAGGGATGGAGGGGCTGCTCATTCTTCTCTCTCTCCTCCGCCGCTCCTCTTGCAGGAGCAGGTCCAGCCCAGGCAGCAAACCAAACTGGAGATCTCTCCCTGCTCAATTTTGTCAGCGCATCTTGCCAACAGCTGCTGCTTCTGCTGCTCTAAGAGGTCTTATTTCCTTCCTTGCAAATCAAAGGGCTGCGAGGAGCTGCACCAAGAGGCTGTGTGTGCGCGTGTGTGAGCAAGTGCGCCTGTGTGCATGCATGTGTGTAGCCAGCGATGTTCCTGAGGTCGGTGAAACAGTCCTTTGCAAGCATGCCACGGCACGCTGCCTTCCCCCAGCCTCTCCTTTCTTTCAGGGCGATCTCGGTGCTGGCTCAGGCTGCTGCTTTGCACTGGCGTGAGGTTTTCAGCCTCATCTACATGCGTGGCACTCACAAACCCCGTGCATTGTCTCAGAGACACAACAGGTCCTGCCTGCTGTTGATTTCTGATTATGATCAAACTGTGTCTGCAGCAGCTACAGCATTTCCCTCTGGCTGTTGTGGCAAGCAAACAAGCAGAGCTGGAAGGATGAGAGGGTGTGAGAGACAGAGCATGAACGATCGGAGCTGGAGCCTCCCCTTTTCTTTCCTTCTCTTCTTCCATCCCTGCTTTCCATTGTCAGAGGCAGTTTCAGCTCAATGCCTCCCTGTACTCCAAGGACCACAGTGAGGCTTAAATAATTCACATCCAGAGAGTGCTTGGGAACCTTATGGCACTGAAAATGCAGCGTGGCACTAAAAGACAGTGAATATCAGTGATCGTTTTGTTTGCAGGTCAATTCTACATGGAAAGTTTTGCCCAGGTGAGCATGGCACCTGCTACCTTTTCCACCAGAGAGAGCCTGCGACTTCAAAACGGAGTTTTGCCAAAGTGAGCACGGCACAAAATGGGATGGTTTTGCTACAAAGAGCATCTTCCTGCAGAATTCGCACCAACAGTAGCAGAAGGATGAGAGAGTCGACATGGAGCAACATGTATATCACCTGCATACATGTACAACACAGATGTTACTGCTCTCACAAACAAGAATAAACCTGGGGCCAAGCCCATGAGCCATTTTCTCACCCTTATCAGCTACAGAGACCAGGCTTAATAACCAGGGGAAACACCCAGGGTGTCTCTCTCCAGGGAGGGCAGCAGTAGAGAAGCAGTTTGGTGGGTTCATCAAGCCGCACCCAGCAAGGGGAGTCACTGGGGCCAGCTAAATACCCAACAGAGGGGCCATGCAAAATGTCAGGGCCAAGTCAATAAAAAGTCCTCATTGCCTTCAAACAGGAGTTTATGTCCTTACGGCTGCCCTTCTTGCTGGGCCCAGTGGGGATGACTTAAATAGTGTGAACAGACCCTACTCCAGGTAGGCATTTTTGGGTGGTTTCCCATGACTGCAGGCAGCAGGGGTTCCCACTTTGGGGCTGCCCCTTGCCACATGCAGGGCAAAGGTCTGGGACGGTGCAGCCCTGTCCCAGCTTTCCCAAACCCAGCCGCTGCCTGAGGCCACAAGCCCGGCTCCCAGCACTCCTGGGTTTCAGGGCAGCACCAAGGAGCCCTGCTGAGCCCGGCATTCCTGCAGCGTTAGGTAAGCTGGGCTTGGTGAGTCCTGCTCATCGCCCAGCCAGCGCTGGCCCCGCTCCCTCCTGGCCTCCTCAGCTGGGCTGAGTCATTCGCACAGGAGCCAGAGCCAGCCGAGACACTGGGGTTAGACGGGTCTCACACACACACGGACCCTTCGTGCTGCTCGCAGTCAGAGCTGGGCACCTTCCCAAAATGCTGGGGCAGAGCGTGGGACTGCAGCGGGGTCCAGCCCTTCGTTCCCCGGAGAAATGCAAGGGTGAGAAAACCAGTGTTTACATGCTGCGGGAATGGGAGCTAATGGACAAGCCTGGAACAAGACCAGATAGGAACGAACCCACCATAAAATAAGTTTTTACTGGAAATTAGACAGATTTTTCGAGCACCATATGGCTGAGATGAGCAGCAGCAAGGACACAGAGGGCAGCACTGCAGCAGCCCCAGGAACGGCTTCAGAGGGGAGGAGATACAGCTAAAGCACATGGACAAAGAAGTATTTCCAGGGTCATCTCCTAGCTTCTGGCTGACAGCATATTGGCAACTGTCTGGCTCTCTTCATGGCAGAAAGGTAGTGCCACAGCCCAGGAAACACCCTGGCATGGCCAGTCACTGCCCCTCTACATACATGATGTCTTGGTGACTCAATAAAATGTGCGCTCCCATGGAGGGCAGTCCCACATTTCACGCTGTCATCACCAGCAGCAAAATTTGCCCCTAGCATGGGCAGCACCCACAGCTCTGGTTCCAGGAAAGGTGATTCAAATCCATGCTTCAGCCCCAGCTCAGGTTACTCACCTCCCCACAACAGGTCGGCAGAGCACAGCTTTCCAATAACAACTTTCCAGTAACGAGCTGGGCTTGGCCAGCTGGGATTGCACTATCCAGTAGGCCTAAGGGACTGTCCTGAAAAGGACACAGATTTCACACTCAAGTGCCAGAGTCTCCAAGGGCTACCATCCCCAGGAACCTACTTATCATCCTGTTCAGCAGCTAATCTTTCCCATGGGAACAGGAGTTACTGCAAAGGTGGTGTGGAGGTCTAGGAGTCGCATCATCTGCTGGTGCCTGGGTCTGCAGGGCTCCGCCGGACCTCACGGCAACAGCAAGGGATAGATGGCACAGGTTGCTACCCCAGAGCACACATTTCTGGCAGGGCCTCAGTCCGTTCTGCCGGTCTCCAGAGCCCAGCGACCTCCCACCAGGCAGCCATAAAGATGCCAAAGGGATAGCCCTTCTGGAAAAGTCACAAACCACACAGGCAGACAGCAAAGGAAAGCAAAACTACAAGTGCAGGGTCCCAGGAGAGGTGCCAGGCAGAGCAGCAGCAGCAGAGGTTGGACAAAAGAACACCCGTTCTGGAGAATGGTCTCAGACAAACAGCAATGGGACACAGTGGATGGGGTCTGATGGGACATGAAAGCTGCTGTATGTGGAAGGCTTTGGCCAACGGTAACCAGCCAGATGTTGTGGGCATTCACACAGTCCCAGAGACAGCGTGAAACCTTCCCCTCCTCACCAGGGGCCAGCTCATGCATGCCCACCCACCAGTCTCCCCAGACACCTGCATAAGTCACTGGGGAATGCAACGGTCCTTCAACAGAAACCAGCAAAGTGGTTTTGAACAATTTTCCATTGGGACGTTTTCAGCAGAAGTGCAAGGCAAAGATTCCTCCGTCATCAAACCAGCCCAGACAGGACGATCCTACGCGGATTTTTGAACGACAGCCTCATCCTACTCCTCCTCCAGTCTGGCTGGCATGAGTGGAAACCGTGCTACGATCCCAGATCCTCCAGTAACAGCAGCCGATCACCTTGAACATACTGCTGCATCGGTAACAGAAAAGCCATCCCCACAAGCACAGGACTAACTGCTGGAGCCCAACAGCAGCACATGCCAGCCCAAGGAGCAGAAAAGCCCTGCAAGGGGTGGAGGAGAAATCTCCCCCTGGTATCACCCTTACCCCAGCGGCCACTTCTCGCAGACAGGGAAGCCCCAGCACAATCACTGATGCTTCCCCATTTCATTTTGCACTGGAGCTTTATTGTTTCTTGCACATCCAGCTGAGCAGATAAAGCCCATCATGAGACCTCACTGCTTAGCAACCATTACTGGAAAAACACTGTTTTCCAGTAACAATCTGGGCAGAACAGAGCAACTGCAGCACAAATAAATTGTGATCCCTATGCCAGATGCATCCTGCTCCCAACTGCTCTACTGCTGCCTCAGGGAGAGGCGGACTGCTGCACTGGGAAGTGCATCCATTCCTTAAAGTCTGAACAGCCTCTGCTACCCTGCAAGCACATTGTTTTGGGCATGCCATGATGGACCACAACTGAATCTCTGCATAGGTGGATGCAGGTTTCAGTGACAAACTCATGCACAGGAGGCTCTTAGTACCCAGCATAGCTGCAATGGCATAAACATTCAGAATGCTCCAAGAACCAGCGACCAACCTCTCCACCACATTGGTCATTTCTTACACCAAGTGACTCACAAGGACAAAGGCGCACATAAGGAAGGCTGACTCCAATGCTTGATGCAGTCAAGCATCAAAGGCTTCCACAAAATGAAAGAAATTCCACAGAAATAACAATGGCTAGTTTGTTTTTCAAAGGAAATTGCAACTCCATGTATTGTCCACAAGCCCAAACATCACGGCATCCTGCACATGCACGAGAATGGTGTACTTGAGAGAAATGACACAAAACTGACTAGTTTATTTTTACTGTGCGAGGCTGATAGAAAGGCAAAGAGGAAACAAAGCAGCATGACAAGTGAAAGGCAAATGGAAAATCCCAACAGCTCTTCCCCTTTGATACTTATCAGTAATAGAAAGAGGAAATCTACTTTCAAAAACAGAAATCCCAACCTGATAGCATCCCTCTGAAGAAATCTGGCATTTACAAAAAGCCTACGGGTGGATTTAGAGAGGCAGAGAGAGGCACAGACATGAAGGTGGATGCCTAGTGGGACTTCCAGGAGACCATGAGCAGGTAGGATACCCATTTCTCAGTGAAAAATCAAAGGCACCTTGGTATCTAAGCTCATGGGTGCTTCTGTATATCCCAATTGAAATCCATCCGTCTTGTCCCAAATGAGTTATGAGAACAAATCCCATTGATTTGTATCTGCACCCTTGGTTTTCGGCATTTATTTGAAGAAGCTGCCCTTGTTCCCTCAAAGTTACTCCTGATAGTGGCCACAGCCTGCGCCGCACTTCGTGCCTCTGGAAAGCCCGTCTGGCATTCAGCATCCTGAGCCGAATAAAATTCCCATGCTCCTCTGAATAGATACATATGCAAAATTAATTTGCAATCAAGCTCGCGCGAAGCATAAGACGGCCTTTTAATAGGTGCAGAACAGCAATTACCAATGCAAAGTGAAAGCCAACAAGCATTAAACAGGGGTGGGAGAAAACCAATTAGTTTTCTTGGGATTCCTCCACACATTTGCCACTTGAAGGATTTCAATTTTCACGCTCCCCTGGGGGCTGAGAGAGCACCCTGGGAGCCATCCTGTCCCTGTGGGGAGGGGATGGGGATGCTTCCCCACGGCCTCCCCCTCCGTGGTCCCCATGATGCGGCTGTGCTGGACCGGTCTCCATGGAGACGGTCACTGCAGCAACGGAGACCAGAGGTGCAGCTCATGGGGTTGCAAGAGGATGCAAATGAGACCGAGGACTTCTCCCCCATAGGAATCGGACTGTCAGGCACCCACACACCTCCTTTCTGCTTCCGAGACCTTCCCTGCATCAGCAGGATAAAAGGGCTCTGCTGCTTGAAATCCAGCTGCCTCGTCCCGTGCTGAAAGCGCTTTATCCTGTTGAAATCAGTCCCATGGGAGCTAGTAATATTGAGCTGTCACAGTGGGTATGGCATCGGGAGGGAGCCGAGCTCGAGGCTGTCATGGCAACAGTTTATTGAGTTTCCATAATCGCCCTCCCCCTGGAGATGGGGACAGAGCCCAGGCCAGGGGCACTAATGCAGCAGCCCCCAGGTGCACACAGCTGAGGAGCCCAGGGTGGGCAGAGCTGCTCAAGGAGGGGTACCCGCCACTCCGGCCACGATGCCACCAGCCATTGCACAACTGCCCGTGCACCAGGCGGAGGAAGGACCCCATTCCTGGGCAGACATCATGGAGCAGCTTCCCAGTCCCTCCTGCCCCAAGTGGCACCAGCACCCCGTACCACCACGCTGCTGGAGGGCAAGGAGGACAGTCACCATGTAACTCCCTGCAGTTCATAGCTGCCCCCCCCATCCCTTCCTCATTCATGCCAAAACTAATCTCAGTTTCCCCACTAGACTGAGCCCATTTAGCAACATCCCCCCAGTCTCCCCAACCCATGTGCGGCCACTCTGTGCTGCCAGAGCAACCTGGGCACAGCTCTCAGGCAGGGAAATCCCTGGCACAAGGCTTGCACGTGTTTTGGGCATATGTTGCTGGGATGACTGTATTCATGCACGGGTGCCCAACTTCCCAGGCTGGGCATATACGGCAGGCTTAGGAGCTGGGGGCTGCAGAGGTACTAGTGCGGGAGGATGCCACAAACTGCCACGTGCCCATCATGGCTGTTCCCTGCCAACTCCGAATGCAAGGAAAAGCCCCATCATCTCTCAAAACATCTTCCTATCAAGGGGACCAACAGCACTCCAGCACAGAGAGATTTAAGAAAGACCAGGGCCAAGAATAAGCTCCCAAACGTCAGCACACCCTGGCTCCTCTAGGGCCAGCTCCGGACCATGCCCTGGCAGCGCAGCCAGCCATCTCGCTGGGACTCAGGTGGGCACAGCGCAGGGCACAACAGAGCTCAGCTGTCCCCACGCCAGCTCAGCAGCACAACTAGGCGCTTCCTACTGCAAACTAAATCTTTGCCAGAGAAGAGAAAGGTGTTGGGGGAAACAGAGAGCTTAAGTACCTGCAAGCCATGACAATCCCCGCTGTTACCAATTGTAATTTCTCCACAGGGGTTTATTCCACCTGCCAACCAGGCCAGAGCAGCAGCCATCTGCGATGAGAGACCAGGCTGGCAGCAAGGCCAGGGCACCTCTCCGGGCATATGTCTGCATGCATCCAGGCCTGCATGCAAACAGGGGGCACACGGATGTGATGTACAGCACAACATACTACCTGGAGCATTTGCCAGAGACAGAGCATCCACTAATTCACCCACTTGGCTGAGCCTACAGCACTGGGCAGGGTTGTTTCCTTCGGCATATTTTCCAGGGCTTAGCTGAAGCTTAAACAAACCCGAAGGAACCCGAGGTTCCTGTCCCCCCACCCCTGGAGCCTGCTCTCGTCTGCAGGACACCGTGCTGCGGAGTCTAAAACTGTCTCAGCTCCTCATGCATACTTTAGCCTACATAACACATGGCCAAGAGGTTATCTGCAGATCCACATCACTGCTCCGTGTCACTTGGCAGGCAATGCAGCTTGGAGGTTTCCAGCCCCACACACTAAGCCAAAGGCTCTCCTGATCCTCCCTCTTTGTGCTTGCTTTGCAGGCTAGGGGGTTTAAAGAAGTTTCCACCATGTGCAGTCCCCCCCTGCCAGCTTGTGCTAGCCATGGGGATGGGAAACGCTTGTTGCACGGCCAGATTCCTGAAGCAGGTTGACTTTCCTGGAAGTTTCCTTCAGGGCTCCCGTTCAGCTGCTCCCCACTCTCCCGATACAACAGTGAAGGGTTTGACATCGCTTCCTCGGCTGCGAGGGGAGCTGATGCCTTTTGCAGACCTCTCCCAAGAGGCATGGCCCTGGATCAGAGAGGGAGAGGCAATTCAGTCTGGACCACCCTCTTAGGAGGGTGAGGAGGGCAAGGACATGGCAGGGTGGGACTGACCAAACCCCAAGGCTGTCAGCTTCGGTGGACACAGTCCAGAGAGCGCAGAGCCCCTTCCCTGACCTCCCCGAGATTTGCTGCTGGACCTCAGCTTTCCCAGGCCTGGCCCCCACGCAGCACAGACGTGCAGCCTACCACGGAGGGGGCTGCACCCCCCCGGCCCCATCCCCTGCCAGCTCTGCAGCCCCTTGGGGGCTGGGAGCCCGCTGCATTTTGGGGATGGCGAGTTGTGAGCTCACTTTACATTGCACAGATTAACGAGCCCTCCCACTAACCTGTTGTCTCCAGATGCTTTCTTACAGCAGGGAGGCGGGCGAAGTCCCCTCAGGCATTGCAGAGCAGCGCCTACTCTCAGCTTTTAGGCCAAGCCACCATTTTTGGCTGGAGAAAGGGAAAATGCCTGGGTTTCCCGCACCAGCCCAGCAGTAGACATGGGAGCTGGGGAACACCATCCAGCGTTTTGGGACACACAGCTGGCACCACAGGGCTGCATCGGCATCCTGACTGCCCATGTGGTCCCAGGCACCGCACCGACCAGGACCCCTGCAGCCGGAGAAACATGTGGCCAGCACTGGCGGACCAAAAGCATCCTCTGCGTTTGCAGGAGACCCCACCAGAGTGGCACCCAGCACGGGAGGTAGTACGTCCTCCCTCCAGCACCGTACCAGTCTCTCACCACACACCCAGCACAGCCATCTAGTGACTGTGCTGTAAATCGGATGAAACTCAGCCCTGGAGGCCCACCATTGATTTCCGTTGCCTAACGACAGGAAAGCTTTATAATCCTATTAACTAAACACCCTTTCAGGCAGCACTGGGAACAGCGCAAAGGGGAGTTGTATAAGCAGTTAGAGCCACCCAGTGCAGTGGCTGGCTCCGATAGGTGCTGGGTGAATTCCCCAAAAGCAGGGCTTCAACACCCGCAGCGGCAGGTGCAGTGTCGGTGGTGGCCCCCCCAAAGACATGCTGGATCCTACCAAGAAACACACGCTTCGGCTGCAGGTCGCTGGCCAGAGAGCAAAGGAGCTAGGAGGCCTTGCACAGGAAAATGGTGCCCGCACATGCAAACTTGCAGGACTTGGCCCCTGAAATATTGATGAATATCATCGCATTTCAATCTCTTCCTAATTACCACCACCCTGGTCATACATATGGATGTTTCCCAGCAAAGATACACTGCTTTGGCCAAAATATATAAACATTTCATGGAAGAATGTGAATTTCATTGCAACTTCCTAAGGAGAAGGGATACATTTCAGAATACTTCTATTTGCAAAACGTTTCAAGATTGCATCCCTCCCCCCTAGTTTGCAATGACAGCCAGTGTGGAAAAAAAAAATAAAAATCAAGCTTGCAGAGGATTTAAAAATCCCAATTTCTCACCCAGCCCCAAGTACCCCAGAGCCATGCTGCATTTCTGTACAAGGATGAGAAACCTCCACACTCCGGAGAGCTCCGAGAAAACGCTGCTGAGCCACACGCAGGGACAGAGACCAGAGCAGCCGTGGGTACTGTGGCCAGACCTCCCACCAAGTGCCACAGGAGGGGCTTGTGCCACCGTGCAAAATACAAATGCCTGACTGATGCCTCATTCAACTAAAACCCCTTTGGGTCCAGATCCCCTCTAAATGGCATGGTCAGGATAGCTGCAGCGGTTAGCCTGAAGAGGAGGGTCTGTGCTGTGACAGGAGGGAGATAAATGCCTTTCCACCAGCGGAAATGCACCTTCCCCAGACTGTGGAAGCATTTATCAGTCATCTCCCCTTCCCTTCCCTTTAATTAGTAATTCACACAGCATTGCAAATTGCTAGGCCTAATATTTTCCACAACGGGTTATGAATGCAGAGGCACAGGACGAACTCTTTGTCAGGGGACACGATCCTGCAGGCATCCCCGTCAGTGCCACGCGCAGTGACGGAGCAGGAGACTGGTCACAGTTCTCCTGAACAAAACCCTTCCCCCTTTTAGTGCTTATCCCACTGGGGGCAAAATAAACTGCCCTCCATGAGCACTGGGGAAGGAGCGTGTCCGATTGCCCTGTACTGGGACAAGGCTGTGGGGCCACGGGCTCTGGCTTGCAAACCCACCACACCAAGGCACAGCACTTGCACCAGCCTCCTTATTTTGGTGCCACGAGGACAGCACAGCTACCAGAAGCGCCTGCCTGTCACCATGGAAATGCTGAACAGGAGGGTTTGAAGCCTGCTGGGACTTTCAACCTCTGCCAAGCAAAACAGGGCCCTTAAACAACCACAAGCCCTGCATGTTTGTATGAGGAAAAGACTCGTGCTCTCCTTAGCCTGCTGGGCATAAGGCAGCTAATGTGGGACTTCTCCCAGGGAAACAGCCACTTGAAGGAAGGACATCCTCCCTGCTCCTCCAGCCTCCGCACAGGCAGAGCTCGGACCCATCCCTCAGCTGTTCCTGCCCTGCACCAGCTGCCCCCTCCCGACGTGCACCCACCAGATCTGCTCCGCAGACAGCCCACAGCTCAGGCAACAGTGGTTGTCTGGTTCTGCACAGCCAATGCTTTTGCACGCCTCAACCACCACTGCCGTGGGAAGAATCCTCCATCCCCTCCCAGCAGACCTGACCACTGGCCCTCCCCCTGGGGCTCCCCAACCTCCTTGGAGAGGGGCTAGAAAGCAGCCAAGGGCTGGCCATATTCCTGTTCCCCACAATTCAGAGCAGAGCACGCAGCAGCAGCCACCCTGACCAGAGCGCTCCCGCCTGCTCTGGACCTTGCTGCACCATCCCGGCCACCCATCAACCGTTTTTCACGCCGGGGGCATCTCCTCCCTAGGGAAGCAAACAGCCATGACCGCATGGGACACAGCACTGAGCAGGATGGGCAGGAAACACACGGTGGGAAATCCGCTGTGAGAGGGAGGCAGTGGGGCCAAAAAAGCAGGGCAGGGTGGCTGCCAGAGATTTCAAAGGGGCCTGCGGGCTGCCCTGTGAAATGACCCTGACCTCCCCATCCCGTGCCGACAGCCCGCATGGAGCCAGGCAGGCTCCTTCGGCGCTGAACATGGCCTTTGCAGTGTTTGCTTCCTGCCTTCAGGCCAGGCAGGGCGTTTATAGCAAGGGAGTGGGAAACAGATTGGGACCGCATGGAAGAGGAAAGATAAAAAAGAACAGCGGATGTCCTGAGAAACCCACGAGGGTCCAAGTCAGACAGAGCTTTCAGGGTAGTATCAGCCAGCACGTGCCTTCGGGAAGGCTGCGAGCAGGTTCACATGGGCACATATAGTGAATCCTGGGCAGAGGGAGAGCATCACACCTAGGCTGCGCCAGCAACCTGTGCCCTAGCTGCCCATCCACTCCTCTGATAATGCCAGGAGTGCTTCTTCAGTCACACAGGTGATCCCTCCTAACAGCGCTGGTCAGCCTACAGCAGTCAATATCTGCACCACACCTCACATATTTTCTCTCCTCCCTCCTCCCTTTCTTTTCTAGGCCCTAAAGGGAAGCGTGGAGCCTTATCTGGGATGCTTTGACATCCCAGAGCTCTGGCACCACATCTAAAGCCTCTCTGATTTTCTCCAGATCCTACACAGAAGCAGGACAGACCAAAGGAGGGCTTCTCCACCCTCTCCAAGCTGCAGCAGGCAAGCAACCCATCGGGGCACCGCTGCACCCCTTCCTTCCCCCCCCCCCCCTCACCCTGCCTCTTTCCTTCCTTCCCCCCAGCTTTGAAATCTCCAGACAGGGTGGTGAAGGACATTGTATTGCAGCTACAGCTACTCCAGGGAGCACGCAACATTCACCAGCCCCAAGCGCAGGAGGGCAGGAGCCTGCGGGGCTGTGCCGGAGCACAGCTTAGCGAGCCCAGGAGCACGGGGCAGCTGTAAATCTTTGCAGTGGATGAACTCCTGCTGCACTCCCAGGCCTCGAGGGAGCGGGAACTCTGTCCTGGAAGCCTGTGATCCCCCGGCACGCCACCACCGAGCAGACTTTGACGTCAGCTCATGTCTACAAATATTGTCTTTGACCCAAGGCCAAAACTTGCAATGCAGGGGAAAATCAGTGGAGAAAACAAATATCCGCAGAGATAGCCCGCAGAGAGCCCGCTCCAAGAGTGCTGGGTGGCAAGGGGCAGAGGACTGAGGGCGAATGCACAGGCACACCCAGGGTGACTTGGGAGCCAAAAGGTCCCCAAGAAATCAAGTTATTTAAAATGCAAATCCCCAGGGAAAACAGATGGGTGAACCCTCACTACAGGTCACGCAGGCTGGACTCGGGCAGTCCCAGCAGGAAAACCTTCTAACATCTGGAGGCTCCGCCGCTGCCAGCAGATCCTGCAGCAGGCAGGGGCTGGACCCAGACAGAGCAAACTGGATATTTGGGAGACAGCTCAGCACCCAAACAGCTGGCTGCCACGGCCACTCCTGAATGCCCGGTGCTGCTCCAGCCACTGGGGCAGCAACACAGCGTGTTCAACCACACTGCCCCATGCACGTATTTAAATACTACTACACCAACACTAACAGCACAGATGTGGCAGCCTGGAAAGCAGCAAAGGCACCTCTCCCAGCCACTGCTGATGGAAAGGTCACGCGTTTGCCTGTTGTTTACTGAGTGCTAGGGAAAGCTGGGGGATGGGTTGACTGTTGACAGTGGGAACAAGCACAAAAGGGAGCTGTGGATCAGGGCTTTCTTTTTATAGGAGGGACCAGCGATTGACATGGCCTTGCTAAGGACTCATAGCAGGCCCACGGTGGCTTTGGGATTGTACCTCAGGTCTCCAAGGATGAGGCTGGCTCATATTACTCATCACCAAGAAGCCAAACACAGCTCCTCCTTGGTGAGCGAGACGCAAGCACCAAGCTCCACTGAGCAGATCCGCTCCCCGCAGCGGAGCCCAGCCTGTCATTCGTGCCCCTTTCCAAGAGAGCCAGGCGCCTGCCATGCCCCGGCTCCCATCACCACCGACCCTTCTCAGCACTGATGAAGGCAAAACCCAAGGCAATAACTCATAGGGAAACCAACAGTGCCATCTGCTGCTCAGCCCCGCTCGGCCCCAAGCAGCCGGACAGCCTGCAGCCTGCCCACACAAGGCATTCGCACAGGCTTACGCAGCTCGCACCAGTCACAACAGCACGCAAAATGCATCCCCAACCAGCACCAAGCCAGGCACGGAGGCAGCAGCAAGCATCGCTGCAGTGGGAAGGCAACCCTGCAGCAGTGCTGATGGCCACCCGCAGCTGAATGACTGGCGACAGCCTCTGGTTTGCACAGAAGAGCGAAGGACAGCAGGACGGGGAGGTGGAGCGGAACAGGAGAGTGTCCCAGAGCCCATTTAGTGACTGCAGCGTGTGAAGGAGATGGAGGAATAAACAAGCTTACTTGGGAAAAGCAGGCAAACAACCCCTCTCCTCCATCAGCACCCTGCAGGTGAAGCACATCTTCCAGCCTCTACAGGCAAGGTGAAGGGGGAAGAGGCAAACAGCCCCTAACACTCACCAAGCCTTGGCAACCTAGCTGACGCCATCCTGAACATCTCCTTTGGAGAGAAATCCCAGATTCTGGCACTAGATACCATGCACTCCCACATGTACTTTGTCACCCTGATATCCCAGGGAAACTCCAGGTAGTGGAACACCTGGGAGAGCAGGGTCAGCCTGAGGGAGCTAAGAGCAGTTTCTCTGCACCTCCAGCCCCAGCAGCTGTGTGTAGTTGCCAATTAGCCAGCCCCGCTCCACAAGTGATTGCAGTTTGGTGGCAGGTGAAGCAGCTCCTCTGCATGTACCGCCTGGAAAGCATGCTGGCATCCTCCATGAGACATGTGTTGCTATAGCAATGGGAAAGGTATCAGAAGCAAAACCGGCATTGATGGATAGTGCAGACTGCTTTTAAGGTTACCACACAAGATCAGGACCCCTGCTTTTCCAGGTCCAGTAGCCAGGCACCGTACAGGGAATGGCAGAGCGAGAACACTGTGAGGAACTGAAAAACACAACCCCAAAGATGCCCAGAATAAACACAGTTCTGAAAAGCCCCTCCTTTCTTCATATAAAGGGTCATCTCAAAGCAAACTGACCCCAAAGATAATAAACTACAATGAACTACAGGATGTCAAATCAATCATTACAATATCCCAGAGATTTATTCTGGAGCCTGCAGCAGTCGCTGCATCCTCTGTTCACGTCTGATCAGCCCTATCTGCAGGCACATACACACATGCATGAGTGGGAGCTCCAGATGGAGCAGCTGAAGCATGCTGAGGAGGGACTCTGCATCTCTCCACCCGCTTCCTCCCAGACCCTGCTGCCAGCTGGACTCTCGCTTGCTGTCACTTGTTGCCAACTCGCCCTCCTACCCGTGGCAGAGCACCACCAAGAGTTAACTCCCAGCCATTGGAGACACTTCAGACACAGCTCCCTTCTCTGCCTCAGAGCAGATGACAGACACAAAAACAAATTCAGCTCCAGCCTTGCCTGCCTGCACTCAGGCACTCTGCGTCCTGCTCTCAGCCAGCCCCAAGACTGCTTGTCCGCCATCTGCTCCCTTCTCCAGCCCAAACAGCCAGTAAGGGAGAGAGGGGACGAGTCTGCAGCTCTGGGAGCTTGGTTCAGGATGGAAGCCACCTTCTGAACTAGCTCACATGCAGCTTTCGGTTTTAAAGGCTGAAATTCACCCTTGCACATGAACCTTTGTTTTCACATGTCATGACACCCTGAACAACACACCTGCAGCAATTAAATCAGAGATTTAAAAAAAATCTTGTTTGCTCAGCTTATTTACTTTGCAGCACTCAGTTTTCCCAGTTGTTTGTGTGGGTCTTTCCCTTAGCAACCAGGGAGAGAAACATTTATGAGGCATGAAAAATGTAGCTGTACAGCCATAAGAACTGGCAGGGTGCGGCTGTGGGTGCAGCTGGAAATTCCTCTTAACTGGTAGTCACAAATGACGGGACTTCAATGAATTGCACCCCTTAAATAGCAAAGTGGTTCATCCTCTTCAAGCAGGACATGTAGGCGGAATCAGGACTTCTAACCTGTGCTCTCCATGATAACATCCACCATGCAGGATCCTAAGGCTTGTAACAAATACCTCTACATGCCTCAGTTTACCCATATATAAAATGGGGGCAACTATAAAAAGTGATGGGAAGGCTAAAGTTGAGACCTTAGTACAAAGCACTCCATAGGAATGCAACATGGAAGGGAGACTGAGCTCTGGACACCTTTTTCTAGACAGCTTTACACCTAATAATTTTCTGGATCTCCCAGCAAGATTATTCTCCCCAGTCCACAGCCATGGTGGCAGAGTACTCTTATTCTTGACCCTTGGCAGGGTCAGGATCCAAACCCTGGTATTTTGGTTGCCAATCCCCTTTTCCAAAGGGACACACCACATCCAGCATGCATGCATACTGGCACTAGCTCCTGCCTCACACACTTACCCCCAACAGACCTAATTTAGCTCTTGTTTATAGGGCTGGATCAAGCCAAATGAGGCCCAGACCAAATGGACCCACTGGGTGCAGGAGGCGGCTCTGGTATGCACATTTTCCAGTCCAAAAATGGATCCCAGCCCACTTTTCCACCACAGCATCAGCCCTTCCCTTTATTCATTCTTGGGCTCCCAGAAGCCATCACTGCCCACTTACCTTCCCACCACCACCACCACCAGGGCAGCAGCACAGACCCCCCTTCCCTTCCCAGGGTTGGGGTCGGGAGGGGAACATGGGAAGGGGAATAGAAAGTATCAAGTCAGGGGAGCATCAGGACCAGAGAGCCACATTCTGATGAGACCCCCAAATTTCATGCGTTTGCTTCATCCTCCCCTGCCCCAAAAGCACTTGTGGGTTTCTGAGTGTAGAGCTTTTGTCCACCTCAGCTCCATTTAGCTTCATTTAGCCTCATAAACACACCAGGCAGAGATAAGGGACGTCCTGGTGCCCCTTGGCCTAAGCGCTGCCTGGAGAGCTGCAGCCCTGGCTTGCTGGCACAGCATGCAGCAGCTTTGCAGCCTGCCAGCAGCCACACAGCTCCGTAACGGCTGCAGCGTCGCACCGGCAGCTAGACCCTGTCCCAAACTGTCTTCCTTTCGTTCCCAATCCTTCATCCCCACTTCTACTAGCCGCACTTATCCATTACACAAAAAAAAACAAACAAAAAAAGAGATTCCCCCCCCTGCAAAGGCTGCTGCTTCTCCTCTGCCAAAGCTCACGCAGCAGACCAGAGGTCTGGACTGCTAGCACGTAGTGTCCCCCTAGACCAGCAGGCAGCAGGGGACAGGCACTTGCAGGTACAGACCCCAAGGAAATCACCGACAGAGCCCACCCGCTCCCTGGCACCGCACATGCATTAGTCACCCGTCGCGGACACGCGTGGGCCGCCGTCAACCCCCTCTAGCCGGGGTGCCGAAGGGGACCGAGCCCGGCCGCCCCCGCAGCAGCGCACCGGAGCTCGGGGGTACCGCGAAAGTGCTCCGGAGAGACAAAGCCGATGGGTGAAAAGCACAACTCACCTGAGTGTCGATCATCATCGTGCCCCGCGCATAGCCTCCGCCGGCCGCCCAGGGACAGCCGCTGACCCCCGCACCGGGGTTCCGCGGGGCCGGGCTCACCGCCCCTCCGCGCTGCCCGGCGGCCGGGGCCGGACCGCGCCGGCCATGGGGCCCCGGGGAGCGGGAGCCGGAGCCGGAGCCGCCGCCGCCAGCGCGGAGCGCGGCCGGGAGAGCCGAGCGCGGGGCGGCACCGAGCGGGGCGGGGGCGGGCGCGCCGCTACCGGGAGGGCGGGGGCCGCGCCCGGCCTCTCCCGGCCTGGCCCCCCGCATCCCCGGGCGAGAGCCTGCAGGTGGGTGCACGTCTGCAGCGGGAGACCCAGGGGCAGCCGCACCGCTGGGTACACGCGTGTCCCCGTGGCACCCTCTGCGTGGGCACCTCTTCTTGGGTGCCCCCCCCCCGCCGCCCGCAGGAGGTGGGTGCTGTGGGTGCTGTGGGTGCAGGACCCGTGGGAAAGCACCTTGCAGGCCTCGCCAGGGAGCGAGCGGCGGTTCGGAGGGGTTTGGCACGGCGCCGCTGTGCAGGCTATAAATAGGAGACGAGCCTCGGGGCAGAGGAAGGGTCCTTTGCTGGGCGAGATCCCCCCCCCCCCCAGTGCGCGCTCGGCTGCCGAGTTCTCCCCAGTAAGACACCTCTAAGGAGGCGAGCCCGGCAGCCTGCCGCACCGGGACTGTGCACAAACATCCCCCCCCGGCTGCCTCATCTCTGCTCAACCCAATCAGCCGAAACGGGGCAGGGGGCGGGGGGCACGGAGGGACCCCGGGAAAAAGCTGCTGGAGATTTTGGGTGCGCGGTCGGTGTGCTGGAGCGTGAGCTGGTGAGACAGCGGGGGCTGAGTGAGCGGGGTTGCCCTGGAAACAGGCTGCGTGTGAACGGCTCCAGTACCCATAGTTTATGAGGCCGATGACATGTGCCATTGCAGAGTGATGTCAGGAGAAGCAGGAGCTGAGAGGAGGCTGCGTCACTCTGCATGGCCCAGTGCACCCGGCCGGTGCAATGCTCCTGGTTTGGGGCTGCAAAGTCGGCCACCGCGCTCCTGGGGACCAACACGCACACCCGGCACCCACACGAGTGCCACCGCGTCCAACAGCCTCCCTGCCCCAGGAGACACCGAGCGGGAAGGACCAACTTTACCACGGTCGCAGTGGGAATTGGTGACAAGGCACAGCCCATCTCCAGTGGGAATTGGTGACAAGGCACAGCCCATCTCATCAGACCGTCCCGCTCCTCCGACGCTGCAGGCCGGCAGAACCAGCAGCTCTGGGTGGGGAGCGGCGCCAGGAAAGGAAAAGGTGCGGCGAGGCCAATCGCTCTGGCACTAGATGCTGCTACAGAGCAACATCATTCTAATTATAGTAACGGTGTCAGTGCTGAACAGTGAGAAAAATACATACTTCAAAAGGTCTATAACTGTAATTGGATGCTGGCAAAACTCACTACAAAAAAAACCCAGAATGAAGCACTTTTAAAAAGTAATTTGTACTCATCTGACTTGCTTTAAATTAGCTAAAGGTTCAGCAGGGGGGGGCAGGGGGGATGAGGTGGGCATACAAGCGGCAGAGATTTCTGGTTAAAACAGCCTTTCTATTCATATGGCTTTATACTAGTTTTACATAAAACAACGACATTTGGTGGATCTATGTTTCATCTAAATATAGCCCAAGAAAAGTCAAGTCAGTACAGCACTATTACACTTCAATAAAGGAGGGAGTTGGGTGGGTAGGCAGACATTTAAAAGTCACTCCGATGCATTTTGCTAGCAATGCTTTCCTAAATTATTTGGTTGTGTGGACCTATGTGTGGATCAGAACTGCAGGATTGGGGATTTAGCGTGAGTAAAGTGCAACCCACTCCTGTAAATTCCTTCTCCAGTTCCTGCTGTCCCTGCAAGGGCCCATCACTGTCATTGTCGCTCCACCTGGAGAGCAGCTGTTGCCCTCTGTGTGTTTCACCCCTGGGGATCCCACGGAGACTTGCTGGGGCAGTGAGGTGAAGCAGAGCAGGGGGGATTCAAGTGAGAAAATAGTAACCCTGCTGCTTAGTGCTGCCCTTTCAGATTAGAGCAAATCCCCCCTGAGAAAGAAACTCATTCTGTGTATCTCACATTCACTAGTGAGCAACCAAGACTAGGCCCCATGCGGACACAGAACAAGAGACAGTCTCTTCCTTGTAAAGCCCCAGGCAAAACAGGTAAGACAGAGGGTAGGGGAGTAAAACCAGCCGTTCTGGCAGGGAGCTTGCAGGCTTCCAGCTCCTTTCCACCACCGTGCTGCTTTAGCTGCATTAAGCCAGCCCAATGCACATGGGTATTCCCCAAGCTGGTTTTGTGCAGGGAATGTATAACTGATGTTTTTATCCTTCCTCATTCATGTCTGCTCAAAGACCATCTCATTTCCATGCCCCCCAGCCACAGATCTCACACAGAGGTTTGACTAGGCCAGTCCTTTTGTAACTATTGCTGCGTATCAAAGTGATTCAAAATGACATTTCTGGTCAATAATGTCAGGCAACACCACCTGTGGGAGGGTTCAGGGAAATCTGAATAGGAGTGAAAAAGGGTGCTAGTCTGGCTTAGTGGAAATGATTCTTGTCCTATCAGTGGGGAGAACGAGAAGATCACAGTCTGGCCCCACCCAGGATCATATTCAGTGCTGGAAGTTTCTGTTTCTTGCTCCCCAGAGAAATTTTCCCTTTGGGGATGAATGCACCATGCAAGTCACCAGGCGGAACAAGGAAAGAAAAAGCCTGTCAGATGGATTCTTAAATTAGATGGACAATGAATGATGAGTCTGTTCCAGCTGAGCAGAAAGGGATGGATGGAACAAGGGGCCCTTGGGAAGGCAATAAGCTACTGATCTGAGGCTTGGTTAAGGACAAGCAGGGCTTGAGTCAGAAATACCTTGAAAGCATCATCAGATTCTCAGGCAGTGTAAATTGGCTGATGATTTATTTACATGCAGTGATTCACTTTTCATGTAGTACTGCATGCATGTTTCCAAGTCCAAATTCCCTTGGCACATGGACATGTGAGACTGCATTGTCTCCTGTGGCGAGCGGAGCAAGACCTCACATACAAGAGTGCCACTCTGCTGCCTTGCTACCGTGTGCCTCAGTTTCCCCACTGAGCAATGGAAGTTGGTGGGGAATTCTCATCAGAAAGTAGGTCCTTGTGAAACTCCCACGCTGCCCACAAGCCTCAGGCTGCACAATCTAAATGAGAGAAGGAAAGCTTGCTGCTGGTGTTGGGGGACGGGGATTAATCAGCAGGAGATGACAACTGAAGTCCAGGCTTTCATTAATTAGAGGAGGGCATGAGCTGATTCAGGGACCATCTCCCACACTGCACTGGGGAGCGTGTTTCTGCAGTCACATTCTTCTGCTCACTGGAGACATAGGGAGTTTCTAGGTACTGCTTCAAATCACAGCCCTGTCGAGCAGAACTGTGTCACGTAACATGTGACACAAGACATTCACCTGGGGAGAAGCTGCAGGCCTGCCAGGAAGATAAACATGTTTGGCACTGCACAAATCAGGCCATTACCACGTCAATCACAGGGTCCTGGATTTGGCCAAAAGGTGGCTAGGAAGCGGAGCCGGAGACCAAGCCTTTCACAAAAGTTTTTCAGAACAGGTACCCCAGAAACATAGGCCACCCTCTATCACGCCTCATTTGTGCTGGAGAACTTCCTCTCGTGGTGGATTTAGTATAGGCTATGAATATCTGCACAGGAATTCAAGTAATTTAGTATGGCAGAATGAAGCCCAATGGCTGCAAATACAGGCCGCAAACACAGACCAATTTAGAGCAGAATTAAGGCATAAGGGGAATTAGCCATTGGCACAGCTGATCTATAGATTTGTGGCTACTCTATTACTTCATGTTTTTATTGGATCTGAATGCTTTTCTGAGAGATCTAGCACAGACCAGCTATGTATCGTGAGCTTGATACTGACATTGGGAGATAAAATTACCTGGCTTGTCCTGTGCAGATCAGACTAGACAGTTCCTTTTGGCTCATAAAAAAATCCATATGCATATATATAGCAACTGGCATAATGAGACCTTAGTTCCAGTCATGGCCTTTGGACACAACTGTTTTACAAATAAAAAATATACAGTATTAATCCTGGAATCCTGGTGGGAATATATCTTTTTGGAAATACTTGGATAAGGATCTTTCTTCACCCTTTTGGCTTAGATGAGGTGCGTGGTTACCAAACATAGACATCTTCACAGGAGATTCAGTTTTGTGTTAATTATGTAGAGGGGTGTCTTCCTCCAGCACCACAGCACTAAGAACAGTCTGGAGAAAATACAATAGGGTAAACCCTTTGCTGGATAAAGCATGAATCAACAGACCCAGCTGCCACTAAAGGGTTTTGGGCTGGAGGTATTTTGTGTACCTTATCTATATTATGGGTACCATGAAAGATTTTCTAATTAGTCTTCTGGAAGATGAAATGCCTACAATGACACTGGCAAGTGCCATTTTCAGCCGGCTCACACAGGACTGAAAGGGCTTGTTAAGTCATTTGCAATCAGTGGTGGGGCCCTAAAGCTTCAAATACTTGATACACTGCCATACAGCAATTTTTCATGTGAAGAGAAGCAAGAACAGTCAGGCACCTCTTCCCCATTTTCTCTCTCTCTGCTAAATGAGCCTTTTTTCTTTTCTTTTTTTTTTTTTTTTTAAACTGTTCCCTTAGAAACAGTCAGCTTAGGCCTTTCACCCCTGCTTCTCCTCTCCATGCTGTACAGCACTGCCATTCTCTGCTGCTCCCTGTGGTCCCTCTCCCTGCTCACATTAAATGAGCATGGCACGGATTTGCACAGCCCTTTGGTAGCATGCCTTGGGAGGTAACAGAGAAGATGTTTATGGCAGATGTGCTGCGGCAAGGGATGTGGCTGACGAACTTCCATGCTTTGACCTCAGTTGACAATTATGCTGTCATCGTTGGCAAGCTGTGGCTGTTCCCCTGTGTTTGGACCCCCCCACACCTCTTCACCCGAGCGAGCTGTCAGGCTTTAAAGTCTGCAAAAGGCCTGGTTCAGCTTCTCATCACATTCGTGCAAAGAAAATGTTAACCCCAGCCTACTTCCAGCTCTAGACTGAACTCGCAGTTTCACTAGAGCATTTCATTATAAAATGAAATCACCCTGTTTGCTGGAAATACATCAGCTCTTACTGCCAGTTCCAGCAGCTTCTAGCCAATTTATTTCACAGAGCTTAGAAAAGTTGGAAAGGACTGAAGCAATGGATAGGAACATGAACCTCTCAATACCAGATTTGCTGTGTTGGAAAAGATTACATGATCTACAGAGACATGGGAACCAGGGAAAAGGTTCAGAGCACATCTGTGATTGAAATAAACCCAAACAAGTTCAGTCTGGGTCTGAGCTGTGCCAGTTCTGTCTAAACTTGGGTCTCCAAAACACAGATTGGAACGTGGAAGATAACTGCTGTATGAATTCACACTATTTGTCCTGTCAGACCAGGGTTCTTACTGGCAATGGCTGGCACCAGCTCTCTGCTGAGAAGGTCCAAGAAATCCTGTTGCACACTAATCAGGGATAACTTGCTCTGAGCGCAAGTTTCCTCCTGATCCTGAAAAAGGGTGTGAGTTTAAATCACAATGCATGAAAATTAATTGCCCTGCAAAGCTGGATTTTTAAGTGAAAAGGTCTTTACTAAAACTCTAGGTCTTCTCCTTCTCCACAGGAATGTCAAATACCATTTTGATCTTGCTGAGTTTCTGCTGGGCCTCAGGAAAACACTCAGGTAAAGGCATCTGTAGCCTTGCTATAAGGACAGCCTTGCATTTGGTAACTGGCCTTTTGGATGCCATTTTGTGTGCTGCAGCCTCAACCAGGATGCTTGTATTTACAAAGATTAGGAACCTAGAAACCTTTTCATTCTCACCTCCACTTTGGCTGCTGCTTCTGAAATGCATTAAGACTCCTGTTCTCCAGAGAAATTATCCACATGTTCCTTTCTCAGTTTGATCACACTGGGAACAAAAATTCACGATGGGGCATGTTCTGTGGGAGCTAATATTCAGTGGGTTTGATTGCGTGGAGGACACCTCTGCGGGGATCAGATGGTCAACCTCTTATCTCATTGTAGTTCTTATCCACTGTGGAAAAACGTATGAGGTGAATTTCAGGGGGCTTTGGCTTCCTGTCATCCCATAAATACTCTGGAGAAAGCACTTTGGAGGGTTTGTGGGAGAGGAAGTGCCTGTTGAGATGACTTTCTTCCTGCCAGGCTGCCATGATTCCATTGGCTTTGTCCGTCAGGATGGTCATGTGGCAAGTCTTGGTGAACTCATAGACTTTCTTGACCAGCCCTCCAAACACGGCTCCTCCGTAGTAGAAGTCCCCTTCTCCATCAGGGATGTAGGCTGCTGAAGAGCTCCTCCTCTCATAAGGGAACTGGCTTCGAGGGACATTGAAATAGCCAGGGTGTATGGCTGCTACTGTATCACCCAGGGTCTCGGGCCCCCAGGCATTGTAGAACACCATGTCAATGTCCAGGCAGAAGAGGTAGTCCACCTCCTGATGACTTGTCTCTGCTATGTGCTTGTTTATAGCCTCCATCCTGCGCATGGAGATCTCTTGCCAGCTGGAGTATTTCTTGATAGGGACAATGACAAACCTTCGTCCAGGTTGCAGCTGGACATCAGGAATTGTCTCAGGGTTGTCCGTGAAGATATAATAGTTCACCCGATAGCCTTTCATGAAATGTTTCTCTGCCGACTCCAAGAAGCCGCCCACAAACCTTGTGTATCTGTGCAGACACAACACGTGAATAGCACAGCAGAGACAAGGGGGATGCATGGTGGATTATGAAGGGTACTTTAATGAATGGAAGAAGACAAGGGATGAAGAGCGTTGACTAGCTATTGCTGCAAGGATCCATACGCTATACATGCAATAGGTAAAGTACAGTGGAGGACAAGGAACAAGTGGATTATCCCTACTTTGACCAACCAACCACCTATCTACAGCTGTAATACCCAAGGCACATGCTAGTTCTTCAAAAATACTGACCAGGCTTCCAGGTACCTTGGGTGCTGAGTCCGTTATCTTGTAGGCTTTTATGATTATAGACACAATACCTGGGCATGAAAGTTTACTACAGACTGGGACAGATTTCAGCTCTGCTGAGGACAAGAAAAGCCAAAATGATCTTTTGACAGAGGAAGTACATCAACCCAAGAACTGTGCCCACTGAGTGGTTCACTTACTTTCCAATGGCAAAGGCTGTCACCCCTATGGTGAGGTTCAGTGGCCTGTAGGCACTGTCCAGGATCTCAGAATTGAAGGTTCCTTCCCAGATGATGGGGGCCAGCCATGGTGTGACTGTCAGCACATCCTGACGCCTGAAGGAAAGGAAAGGGAATGTTAATGAAATGTAACTGTTCCTTTGGTTTAAAGGCCAGTAAATGGGAAAGAAACATTCAAAAGACAGTTAGAGGAAGAGTGTGTGTATCAGCATTAACTCATTATGGATATTATTATCTTCAGATTTTTCTCCCTGCTCTCTTATTTAAGATTACTGAGCATGGACATTTCAGTTCCTGGGATGAAATTAAGCACTATCTAACAAACTGGCAAAAACCCCAGCATCTACTAAAATCTCATTTAAGCTCATAGGACTTTTCTGCTAAGGAGAGTTTAATGACCACTGAACTCACAGAATAAGAAGCTACGCATATTTGCTATCAGTCTGATGCAGATTGCTACATACAAACTAAAACACAAGTAATAATATGAAAATTACTATAAAAATATACCCCATTGCTGTGTTATTAAAACACAGCTTGCGGCATGACAGTTTATTTTTCCAGTATTTATATATAGCTTTAACACATTCAGATATAATTTAAAATTCTGTATGTGAGCCAACATTCAAACGTGTAACAAAGTTATAGAAAATCCTTAATCTCCTGTGTGGGTAGTGGAAATGTTGAATATATATGCAGCAGAGTCTGATTATGCCCTATTACAGCTACACAATGCTATTTCAACTTTCTTTGTTTTCAGGGTTTCATTCTTACCTTTTTGATTTTAAAACAAGATGTCATTTATAATGTGTAATTTACCCTAGCCCACTCACATTCGCCCCAGCCCATGATCTGTAGCACACTGCTAATGAAATTTGTCATGCACAGCCCAGGGCCACACTTGGAGGCTGAAGCAGTCTCCCATCTGACACGCTCCCAAGGCAATAGTAGCACAAGAACCAAACCAAGGGATCTGTGGGGAGCAGTTTGATGGCTGAGGCAGCAGTACACTTTCAACCCAGATCTAATATTTTCAGTCTGAGTGGATAAGAGAATAACAATTTCACTCCCTCCTATAGTAATGTGTATGATTAAAAGATGAAATTATACAGGAAGAAGAATTTGGTTTGTAGAAAATGTACTAACTGAGCTGTTCTCCTCCTGGGTTAATTATCCTTTTTTAGACGAGGAGAGAGAGGGAGAGAAGGAAATCTGCAAGTTTGCTTCTTTAAGAAGGGCTTTTTTTCATTTCATTCTAAAGGTCTGCACTGGGTTTCCCCATGACTCATTTCCATGGTATGCATCCCCTTAGTGTGTGCTAGTGAACTCCCTTCAGAAGACATAGAGCACTAAAAGCTACAAGATTCTCTCCTCATTTAGTCCAGTACATACTAGCTGATTTTGCACATTAATTTATTCAAATATGGAAGGGAGAAATATTCAGGCCTAGCACGGCCTGTTGAAATAGCGGGGGGGGGGGGGGGGGAGGAATATATGTATGTACCAACGGGGTGTGTATATTAACGTGCAAAAGAATGGTGGCTGTTGAAGGTGAACTGCTAGAGATAAGAGTCAGGTCATTGGAGCTGGACCAAAGGAGACTGCTAACAAACACGAGCTGACAAGGAGCATTTGCCTAAGTCACTTCTTAGTTGCTGCTGCCTGAAACCTTCCACGTCTGTTTAAACTCACTAGTTCGACGGCTTCTCATAGAGACTTGTCTGTGTGAGTGACTGCAATCTGTTCCAGTGTAAGATCCAGCAGGTTAGCTGAAACCATTGCTGAAGGTCATACAAGGCACCTGCTTGATTTTGCCCTGAAGTGGATTTAAAGCTCTCCCACAGCTGGTTACAGCTACAACACAGTTTCAGAAAGTACTTCGCACTGTCTTCCAGCTATTACGTATCTCCCACCTCAAAAAGAGCTCCTGGCAGCAACCATGTAGACGGACTGTCTGTGTGTGTGCTAATGTATTAATTGGGAATTTACAGTAGGTATGTTAACAAGAATACAGTGGCTAAGCTCAATCTTATAGCAGCATAGACAGCTCTAGACATACTCGTATGGTTAGCTTTCTCATGGAACAAGGTACTGTTCAGTGTGTACCAGGACTCTGAGACTGTGAGGACCACAGAGCACCCAAACCAAAGTCAGCAGAAACAAACGACAAAGTTCAAAGAAAGAAACTTACTTTGGAGCCAGCACTCTTGGCTGCTGATAAAATAATCTGTAAAAAAAGGAAGAAATATCCACTGAATAATACATGAATATGCCCGGAAGAGAGGAACAGCAGTTTAAAGGTCAGGAAATAAAAAGCCAGTACTTACTGGGGGAAAAGCTGGATTGGCTTCTCTTCTGTATATTGGAGTTTCACGGAGCTGCATGATGGGGAGAGAATAGAAAGGGATTGTAATGCTTTTCTTAAAATATGAACCAGGTTCAGCTTCAGGACCTGCTGCTGTACTGACAGCCGTCCCAGTCCTCACTCCAGTTGCTGTGCACGCTGCTCTGCCTGGTACAGAGAGTTAGACGTTGCCTGTACACACATTCAGGGGCTGTCAGACAAGTAACAGTTTTGAAACAGAGCGCACAAAAGAACAAGGACAGAGAGATGCTGGCAGTTCTCCGAGTCTGTGGGTTAATCAGAGTTTAGGGGTCAAAAATCCAGGGAAGCATATGCTTGTTGGGGACTGCCAGTACTGGTCATGTATGTGCTCCATTCCCTGCATAACTGTTTCTGTTCACCTGGAGGGCTGAGCTACCTGAAATATATCACACTTTAAATAGCACAGAGAAATAAGCATCTTGCTAGACACGATGGTTTTTAAAGGCTTGAAGTTATCAGAAATGCCTCTATAAGAGATCATCTTTTCTATTTGCATTGTTTTGTTTTGGTTTGTTTTTACAAGATTAGTAGGTCTCAACAAAACATTGGAAAAGCCGTGGCTTGTCTTGTTACAGCTATGGTCCAATATGGCAGTGAATTCACTTAGGCCATGTACCCTGCTCCTCCACAGTGTAAATTCTCTTTTATGCAGCTTTGAGACAGCTTTTGGGACCCATGCTAAGTTAGTTAACTGTACATTAGTTTGCATCACACAATGAAGCTGACGCCTTAAACTGTAAGGCTTCTGGAGAAGCAGCTACCCTTTCATTTGCTCAGAGCAGGCTTCTGGTCCACAACTCAAGTGCTGCCATAACACAAATACATTCATAAAGTGAGTGGAAAGCACAGATCATAGAGTGAAGAAGAGGAACACAATTAGGAGACTGGGGGGTTATTCCTAACTCTGCCAGAACTCCTTATGTGATTGTTCATTTCACTTCTCTGACTTACATTTCTCCATGTAGTGAGCTGGGATACTTAATCAACAACTCAAAGCACAGTGAGATCCTGCGTGTACATGCGCATGTGTGTGATTACACCCTGATAATAAAGCCAATGTTAACCTGTTAGTCATGGTCTCTCTGTGACCCACAGCAAACAAGGCCTCACTCATGCTGTACAAATACAGAGCTGTCCTGAAGGGCAAGCAGACTAAAGCAGAAAAGGTTGCCTTATTACCATTTTGTTTCAAGAGAGTGACTAATTATAGATTCATAAAATAAAGAACAAGTGACTACTTGTTAGTAACTACTTATACTGTCAGTGAAGTACAGCTCCTGTAACAATCATCTGTGTTATTCATTACATACAAAAAGGGATACTTACAAGATTTTGGGGCAAGGAAGGTAATATGGGAGGTAGTGCACTTTTCTATTTCCAACTGTAATCCTGTGATAGCAAAGAAACCTTTTAAGACAGGTAATGTTAAAAGATACCTTCCTAGGATTTTCCAAGATCTTCTGAGAATCTGGCACAGATTTTGAGAAGTAACTCTAGCTAACTGCATGTCTACTTTACTAATTAGTGTACGATCCAGGGTATTCATTTTTCAACGTAGTATACTGCTGATAAGGTATAAATGGGAATCTCAGAACAAAATGAGTCCAGAAGCATCCAGCTTGTAACATCAGTTCTAAGTATTATTATTTACACCAAGTGGTGTGCAAAATATAGGCCTACGCATTTTTGAAAAGCATACACAAATGGAGACACATAAGGCAATGCCCAAAATGGATAAATATGTAATATACACTGATGTGTTATACTGACACTTCCTGGGACTTTAAATGCTGTGTGTGAGTCCTTTAATTATTTTTTTTCCCTTCAGTTTTGATCACAATCTATATACATTTTTATATACAGCACTTAATTACTGGTGAAATGCAGCTACCCACAATGTGAAATAAGAGCAAATGGCAACATCAGAAGTACAGTATAATTAATAATAATTTAATAATTAATAATCAAATAGTTAATAGAAATACCTGATCTCAGATTCCTTTCAGACAATGTTTGAGTTTGCTCAAGAGAATCTGTAAGGCATACTCAGTAGTCAGTATACTCAAAGCTACAAACATTCTCAATGTTTGAAAGCTACAATGTTTGATAGCTACAAAGCTATTCCTAGTTATATTGGAGTGAGTTTGGACTGTTTGAAGAGACAGATAATCATTTCTTTGAAGGCCTGAACTGAAATGTAACTGGAATATTCTGTACTTGAACTTTTTTTTGTGAGTCAGATACGGTGTTAGCAGCCTAATTTAGACACAGTTGGTCTTTTTTTCTCTCTCCCTTCAGAGGCTTCTCCCTCTACTAGTGCTACTTTATCTGTTATACCAATTACTGTTCTTTCTTAAAGCTCTAACAGGGACTTTCCATAAAATGCACCACCTATATTTTTCTGCTAATATGCTTTTTACCACAGTATAGATATAGACAGGACCTTTTAAATATGACCAAGCTTGCCAGCAAATGCTTACCAGATAAATGCAGTAACAACAAACAGACAGACAAGCGATCCCACCACTTTCCTGGAAATCATGCCTTCTAGAGTAGAGGAAGGAAGGGCAACTTCTTACTCTGGACAGCTTTCAAATTGCAAAGAACAAAAAAGCAAGGGAAATTGGCTATAAATATCTCATTATGAGAGAAATGGATTATTTAATCATAAAAGCATGAGGCTCTCGAAACACTTTCATTTTAATTCAGTCTTTCTGAAATCAGGAACACGGAAGGAACCAGACTGTAAGAGCCAGGCCACTTAGTCACTGAGGCAGTTCCTGTAAACCATTTGAGAAATCTCTCCATTTCAGTGAGATCTAATCACAGTTATAAGTGTGCAAGGAACCTTTCTGATTTGATTCTAGTTTCTGTAGATTCCATTTATTCATCTAAAGCCCACACCCTTTGCAATTTAGTAAACTTATCAAAATCAATCATATCAGGTGATATGTAGAGCTAATACAGTTATCACTTCAGCTGATAAAACTCCATCTTTCACAGAAGAGTAACTGCCAGAGACAGGTCCCTCCAAAGATGCATGTAGGAAAAAGGTAAAACTGAAGTCCAATACAAGCAAAGAAACATTAGACAACAATAATTCATACTGGGTAACAATATTTCTCTGCAAGTCAAAGAAACTACTCCCTTTCCAACAGCCACAGAAATCAACTTCCCCTAGGTCAGCTGTCTTACCTTAAAAGCTCAGATTAATCCCTTTTCTGTTCACAGGGAAGTAAAGGTTCCCACAGTGTGAACCATGGGACCTGTGACAAACACACACAGCCTTTGCATGTGGCCTCCAAAGGGGCTTGTTACAAGCACATTAATTATTATAGGCTACATTCATTATTACCTTTAGTGAATACAGAACTACGGTACTGCAGATAAGTCTCTTGTGTGTGCAAGCTCACTTCCGCCTCCTCGGCATCTTCTGTGTCCACATAAAGTGCTCTCCTGCAAAGCAAGCTTTCCAGGCTGCTGCTGTAGGGACTGTAATGCAGTCTCGAGTTAGAGGAAAGCGCGTTCTAACATGTGACTTGAGCCTGGGGAAAAAAAAAAAAAAAAAAAAAAAAAAAAAGAGGCTGTTTGTCAAACTCCTATTTATAGACAGTCAGTAGCATTGATGTTAGTGGGAGGAACCAGTACTGGGCAATTCCTTTTGGGAAGGCTGAAGTAAGCATCACAGAAATCTTTTCTGTCCTGGCCCTTGGTAAGGCATACAACAGTGCCAATGGATCTGAAAAGACAGTGGCAATTTTCCCACTTTAATTTCTTTGGTTATAAAAAGACAGGTAGCAAAAAGTTCTTTAATTTGCTTTATTATGACTCACAGAAATCCTCTCTGGTGCTTCTTCCTCACTCTCCTGTCAACCAATCTAATCAGCTTTCACCAAGAAGCATCACAAAATCCCACTTTAAAAAAAAACAACCTAAAAATATATGTATCTCTCAAGACCTTCCAACATTTAAAGCCTTCATGGATTTGTGCTGAGCAGTTCTGGATTCTTGCCTAAAAATGCTGCAGATCCACAAATGTAGTAGGATTTGCAACCAGCCTTTCCCCTCTGGCAGTTGCTCTATGCTTTGACTAGTTTTATCTAATTCCTGTGCTAATTCTGTAATGAGAGCTGCTAGACTGATGCCAGGATTTTTCAGTGCCACGTATCTGAGCTTGTGCTTGATGCCTCCAGCATATGCACAATGGACAAGTGTGTAAAGGGGAGTTCAAACAGTTGCTTTTCAATCATTCTTTGAGAGCTGGCTAGACATAGGGTGGGTAGGCAACCTATGCCAGTGCTTTACTGCCCTTCTCAACAGAAGGCTTCCTAATTTCCAACCGGGATTTTGCTTGCTGCTGTTTAGGTCTGTGCCTTTTTATGGCAGTGACTATGCACCTGGAGACTCCCTTTACATACCTGAAGGCTGTGACGTTTCCTTCCCTCTTCTATTCTGTGACCTCAACCGCCACAACTCCTTCAATCTTTCTTTGTAGACTGTTAACTTCAAGACCCATGGTTATTTCTGTCAATTCTGTTTGAATTCTCTCTAATCAGTCTATTCTCATGCAATCTGGTGCCAAAACCCAACTACTTCTGCTGAGCCCTCACCAGTATTGAGTGAAGCAGGATTACCCCACAAAACTGAAATGATGTGACAGTTCATACATTCCAATATGACACTTGCCTACTTTGCAAGAACACAGCACTGATGATGACATTCAGCCTGTGGCCAAATGTAATCGATACGTTTTCTACGGAACCTCTCCTAGCCAGGTCTATGACACATAAAGCCTTGCACTTGACTATATGGAATTATACTCCATTTTCAGGCTCTTTGTTTTTCTAAAACATCAAGCCTTCATTGAATTCTTTTTCCCGTGGTGCTTGCAGCCCCACCCAGCTTGATACCACTTTCCAATTTCATAAACATCCTCTCAAAATTTTCCCCCAAAGCATAAATGAAAACATATGACAGTACCACTTTGCAGATAGTCTCCTGGGGATTCTTCTGCACCTGACCATCCTCATGCACTTATAGCCCTGGCATACAGAGACCGACAGCATAGAAATTGGGTGATGGGGAAGGACAGAGGATAATAAAAGGATAGAAGAAAGGAGAATAAAAGTTATCCTCAATTTGAATAGTGAAATTAACACAGAATAAAAAAATGACATTGGCCTTCTGGTTATTTTAGTGCAGTTTCAGCTATTGTAATAGGCAGAGTGTACTTCCATGTGTCTTTACAGAGTAAACATCTAATCCCTCAGGAAAAGTAATACACATATTTTGAAATATTGCATCATTAGGAGCACAGCTGATGCATTCTCCCTTTGCTTCAGTTTCTGTGTTACAAATCTGCAAGAACACTGGAGCCAGATGAGTTCGGAACATCTCCTTGCATCTAAAACCATCTCATTGACATTTATGATATTTGTCCTCATCTGATTTACAACTGTAAGGTTCACAATGAATGCAAACAAAAATGAAATAGATGTGGTTGCAGTTAATGACAGCATCTCCTAACAAACACAAAAAACAGCTAAAGCATTTTTAATAGTTACTCCTCAAATTAGTTCAGAGAGTTTTTTAAAAGCGATATGGTTGAAAGTAGCTATATTACTCCTAAATGAACTTGCTTGACCTCCCAGAACAAAGCAGTACATTATTTTCCAGCCCTGCCTTGGAAAGCATTCTGGATTGCAGATAAATACCTCACTTGTAGACCATTCCGTGGAAAATATTCTTTCCAGACCAACTATTTCAGATTTCTAAACCTGTATTTCAGATTTCTAAACCTGAAGTCACGAGCTGTGAGTACAGTGTTGTTCAGAATGTGAAGAAAGAGAGGATATCCATGGGAAGGGCTTCGTCTGTGCCAAAGAAAAAGTTTCCTTGCTGGACTCCATTATTAAACCAGGCTGCCTTTGAGTATTATAAACTCAGACTGTGCCATGACACAGACATATTCAATCATGCCTTAGTCTTGAACATGAACTTCAGTACAAATCCACTGCTTGGGCTTCTAGCTTTTCAGATTCTCATATTACAGCTAGCACCACAACAAGTTAACTTTACTCTGGCTGAGATCCGACTAGGAAGCACTGCACAGAGTCTACATTTCATTTATAGCACATTCGTCAGATTTTTTATTTCAAGAGGCAAAAAATAGCTCCTTTCACCATTGCACTTGCTCAGTGCAACATAAATAAAATTTTAAAAAAAAGAAAATTCTGTTGGACTAAATGTGTAACATCACTGATATTAGTACAAACTTGTCAGTTTTGCACCAACAATGATCAGAAGGACATCAGCAAGTTTTGACTGATCTCATGTATAGAGTTGCTTAATCTTCTGGATGGATCGTTTCCACCAATCTTCCCAACGCTGAATTGTCAGCAGCTGAGCTGTACTTTCTTCCTTGATCTGGGCAAACTGCTGCTCAAGTCTACACTTGTATTTCTGTATGAACAACAACAACAATAAAGGACAAAATTGGTAGTGATGAAATATAATTTTACACTGCCTAAATCCAGGTCCTGATCCACTGTGTCAGAAGACTGCATACAGGCCACTTATTTTCTGCCTTTGACAACAGAATTATATGAACAATGAATTATTCACGTCTTCCTTCTGTGTTCCTTTTAAAGACTTCTGAAACTAAATTATTAGCAATATTTAAATTTTGCTAAAAATGCAATATCTTCATCTCACTTCCATTAGCTCCTGAGATTAAAGAGCTGCCTTTTCTAGAGAACAGAGAGGAAAGCATGCATCTCAAACACAGAATGCACTCTGGCTCTTGCCAGAACTTCCTAAGTCATGAGTATGAACTGAACTATTACAAAGCTGCTAAAAAGGTATTTCACCTAAACAGAAGCTTGTAGACTATCACGAAAACCTCAAGGCACCTTTATTAAAGAGTCCTTGCTCCAAAACATAAAATACTGTCTTTTTAATGCAACATACATTCAGGAAAATATTTCTGTGGCATGCATTTACTGTATCACACCCTGCTGACAACTTATGTTCATTTCAAAACTGTACTGTAACCAGGTGCGTAGGTACGTGACTAGATACATAAAACACTCATGCAAATTTAGAGTTTTGACGGCATTTGCCATTGTTGACAGTGTATTTTACATTTCCCTATTAAAAATATACATTTTTAAAAAATTAATTCAGTTCACTGGGAGTACGATTACTTCCACAACAGATGCATAAACACGGACCATTTACTTCCAAATGATTTAACGTAAGAATATTCTCCTAATTACTGAACACTACTGTTTCACAAACTATCATCAGTGCAAGTCAGAGTCTCAGAGTTGTCTGGAAAGTGTCCATTCTTCTAGCAGACTTAGTGAAGAAAGAGTCATCATTTTTATGGTGGAAACAATGATCTGTGACAGTTCAGGATGTAAGATATGTATGAAATATCTTACAGCCCTTCAACTTTTATGGAATAATCAGCATTCGTGATCTAAGCCTAGAGCTGTAGGCTTTAGAAAGAAAGGTGAGTGGAAAGCAAGCTGTATTGAAATGGCACTGTGGCAGCAGCTACTTTTCAAATTGTGATGCTGCTGAAAAGCGTGAAATGTCCTGTTTCTGACACCATCCGTGCTTCTCTACTGAAACAATTCCCTCTTGTATCTGAATGAGAGGGCTCCCTGAGAAACCAACTCTGTCTGCTTTTGACAACATCACAAAGAAACTGACACGAGAGGGGATTTCTACACACAGTTAATATGGCTTTAAGATCTGAAAACACTGTGTATATTAAAAACTTATAAATAGCTATAACTTTCTTCTTAAAACACCAAACCCACAACAGTAGCAGCCCCACTCACAGTTCTCTCCACAGACCAACCTTATACACAGCATCTCTTTCTTCTACTGCTGCTACGTGGCCCAGTGTAGTCTTAGCTGTTGTAACTGATGCAGTTTCTCTGCAAAGAATACAGTCTGAATTGTCTGTAAGAGTAGTCATGGGTATTCCTGGCCAAGTCCTTTAAAAAACCAAACCAACCAAGCAAACAAACAAAAAACACATGAGAGAGGAATTTAAAAAAGAGAGCAGATCATACTAATTCATGTTACTTGTACTTAAAGTGCAAAAGATTAATTATTTTTTTTAAATCTCCACAAAAGGTTTACCCTAAAAACTACCTGATTTAGTATAACCACCTTTTCTTTTAAAACTTCAGGATCTCTGCACAGTAGATAGAATTCATATCTTCTGAGTGAAAATACACAGTATATTCATAGATCTGAAAGTGTTGAATTGATAAATAGTGGCTAGCAAAGTGGCATAGCAATAATATTGAAATTTTATTGCTTTACAATAAAATACGTAAGTGACTTTTTATTTGGATCCATTGCTATTCTTTCTTTAAAATCATTACCCACCCAAACTGCCCCACAACTAGTTAAATGACATGAGTTAACGATGAGCATAGTATTCAGCAGTTTCAACAAGTGCGGCAAAAAAAATCTATGAGGACAGTGCCCGATACCAGTTTAGAGAAATTACATAGAACAGTGTTCAGTGTCTTCAAATATTACCTGCTCCCACGTTCAATTAACTGTTTAACTTCAGAGATTTCTAGAGGAAGTCCAGCTTGTTTACGACGGATTAAAGTGGATGTCTTCTGTCTTGGTATTTCAATTTCTGGGAGATAATAGAAGATATACTCAGCAGCTACAAAACAATGGCAGCAACACCATTGTTTTGAAGTAACTATAAGCAGCTAGGTGCTCTTCACTTTCAAGAAATATCTTTGCAGGCTTGATCATACAAATCTTTCCATTTAAAGTACTATAGCATATAAGTCTCCTCTTCCTAGGGAAAGTCTGCTGCAATCTTTGAGAGGGAAGCAGGAGGCCTGAACAAGCAATCTGTTCTTTACTTACTTGCTAGTTGTACATCATCAATAGTGATACTTTCATCTAATTCGAGAAGCAGCTTTTCAGTCAAGGCAGCTAGTGCAGCAAAAAAGTTCTGAGCACACTCCACAGCACAGTCCTGTTGGGACATTGGAGACAAGTGAGAGGAATTCCTTTGATAATTTGATCTCCTCTCCTTTTAGTTTAGCTCCAAAGGAACTACACAAGTATCCAACCTTGACATTTTGCAGCAGCTGCAGATAACAGACATAAGGCTTTAAGTTGCACATAAAAGGGTCTAGAAGTGCCTCTCTGCAGTATTCTTAACACTACCTGATTACCTAAAGTAAAGTACAAAAAACTAGAGAGTTCTGTGTATAGGTGCCCAGTAGTTGTATTATTTGGGTTAAGTACCTAAACCTGATAAAACCAGCTACCTGTAAATGCATCCTTCTCCTGAAAGGAAAGGCCATTTTGGAATTTGGGTACTTTGTGTGGAAGTGCTTTGGCCAGGTATTATTCTAAAACAGGGTGTGTGTGTTTGTGTGTGTGCAGAGCTAAGAGGAGAAGGAGATATTACTTTGGAACTAAAAATATATATACTCTGCAGACAGTGTAGAATTTTGAGTAAGTAAGTAGCCTGAGAGAAGTAAACAAGGAGTTTTAATGCTGAGGAACTGACCTTCAATAACCCTAGAGGATGGAGTGGGAAAAGTGTTTTGATTCCTGAACCTCTCCTGTAAAATTCTGCTTATTCCCATTCTTAATCTTGTGTAGAAAAATGTCAATTATCTGCACTAATGAAATGCACACAGAAGAAACCCTTCCAGGCATCTGTTGGCTGCAAGTAATATAACTAACCAGAGGATGTCCCTGTTGCTCCCAATTTAGACTTACATCCAATAATTCTACCATTAAGATCTAAGTCATCTCTTCCTCATTACGTTCTATGAGTGATAGAAAACATCAGCTAGTCCCACAATAAATTTATGCATGTGTACATGTGCATATGCATTTATGTATATCTTGATCTAATGCTGATAATAAATAACTTAAATTTTAAAAGATATATGAACAGGATTGCCTAAAACTGAAAACATTTTCCAGTTTACTTTTGATGGGGAGGAAAAATGTATCCAAGAGGTACTCTCCTTTCCAAATGCAACATCTAAGTTCATATTAAGCAATGGCTTTACAATTACCTGCAGCATCTGTGTATTGAGATGAATACCATCAGCTTGGTCTTTTTGCCTTTTTATTTCCTCTTGGCACAAAGTGTCCAGCTGAAGTAAGTTGTCTGGGTGTCCCAGGGAGGGATGTAATTGATTCTTGTGCACAGTCTTTAAGTAAATACATAAGAAAGAAACATCTTCAGTAAAGTATGTGCAATTGAGTTATAATAAGGAAGAATTAAAACCCACACATTTTATATAAAAGTATTCAGAAAGACAAAGAAAATTTAGTCTATTCCTTGGCTGTCTAGAGATAAACCTTGTAGTGCAGCGTATACCAAATTGCCTATCTGCTGGAGAACAGGGCCTCTGATCTCATCTTGGTCTTTGTTTTCAACAAATAATAATCTCTCCTACCAAGTGGTAAACAAGATATTTTTTGTATCTTTGTATTTGTATTTTTTCCTGAATTTAACATAACACTCAAAGGGACAAAATCTCAAGATACTACTCTATAACATTTTCTGCATGATCTCCATTATGATTCTGTTATCAGTTCTGGTATTACTGGACAAAATATACCTCTTTTTTGAAAGATAGTGTATAATGATATTTCATTATCTGTATGTCATAGCACCTACAAATGAGTGCACCCATACAGTATGAGCTGTATAGCCGTACCACAATGTCACAGCCCTTAAAGAGCTTACAATCTAAGTGTAAGATGACAGGCAGAGCCATATAAGATTATAAAGAGGCAGCCCAGTGCTGGAAGCAGTGAGAGAAGGGACTGAGTTACTAGAAATACAAAGCTTCCAGTAGAACTACACAGACTAACTGCAACCACAGAAACTAAATCTGTGGCTAGCTCAACAGTAAGTGATAAGCAAACAGTGAGATTAATAAAAAGGAAATTTTATAATTCAATGCATTTAGCATTGCTTACACTGGAAGCATTCCAACACATCCATGATACATACCTTCTCATTCTCCCAGTCTTCCAGCTGTTTATTGAAGAGGTGCCGAATCTGACCAGTGGAATAGCTGAGCTTCTGCTCATGTTCTTTTAAAAGACCATCAACTGCCAACTGGGAGACATAAAGGAGCTCCTTCTCAAACAACTTCAACTGATCCTGAAATTCTTTTTGGAAAAGACAGTGTGTATATGTGACACAGAATTACTCATTGCAAGGAAAAAAAAACCCCAAACTACTCAGCTGGGTTGAATGACACTGCAAGGGTCAAACAACCTGGAATTTTGACTCACAAAGATTCTGTCCCTGCCATTCCTTTTTCTAGGTTCAATGCTTTGAAAAACAAACACTTGCTAAAAGATAGGACCTTGTACAGGTCTTTCAACTTAGTCAAATTCTTCTGCCATGCTTTTTATAGCTGATAATATATAAAAGAGAATATTGGCCCAATTTCCAGTAAAATCAACTGGACTTTTTCCACTGAGTGTGATGGATTAAGAAAGCTACATAATTCTCCATCACTGCAATTTTCAGTTCACATAACTGAAAAATTACATACACAAGAAATTGAAAGTCTTAACTGAATGAATTTACCTGTAAGACAGGAATTGTAGTAATCATCTGTCTGCCTTTGGTATGACAATAGATTTTGTCTGAGCACTTCTGCACAATGTTCAAATGTCTCTGGCAGATCTTCAAGCATTGTGATTTGAGGGTTCTCTTTTTGGTAGAACTCCTTCAGGAGGTAAAGATAAAACAGAAAAGTTGTTGATAACACATTCAAACAAGTCACATCTAGGCATATAACATTAGCAGGGATACATAAGGCTACTAACCACCCTCTTATTTGAGACCAGTTTTCTTCCTCTGATTCTGAAATGCTTAGTTAATATTTATAAAGAAACTTGTGATTAAAAATACACTCTGCCAAATACTATTTAAAAATTAGATGCACTGGTGAAGAAAGGAAAATTTTTGGATGTCCATCCAAACATTGTAAAGAACCAATTTATTTAGCTGACACAAGAGTAGACATATGAAAGCAAAAGTGGCTGAAGAACACTGGGTTTTCTTACCTCAGCAAGGCAGAGCAAGCTGTTATTACCTGTCCAGAGAATATTCATAATAATCCCTTTAAAAGTACTGAAAGCAAACAAAATAAATAAAACTTTAAAAACCAGACAATCATGCTGTAAAATGATCACACTGGCAATATTTATGGTTTTTCAAATATTTTGTTCAAGTTTAATACATTTTTCAGAGCATACATAAACAAATATTCAGAAAGCCTAAGAACCTTCACCCCATTAGTACAGATTCTCTTCAGAAGAAGCAAGGACTCTGAGCTATTGTAAATACTTACTGGAGAACACCTCCATGTCACTGTAACAAAAAAACAATCTTAGCCAACTTCCTATGCTGAAAACCTACCTTACGAGCTTACCATGCATTTTAGATAAACCAAAAACATTTGAAGGTGGGTCTAGCTGTTTCCTGGAAGTATTTTGAAACACAATGTGGAACAAAATTCCCAAGCACTTAAACATCTTAGGCATTAATTTTAATAGTTTTGCATGGCACATATGAAATAGCTCCATTCTATATAGTACAATTATCAAGAAAAAATATGATCATTTTCTTAGAGAAGGAGAATGGAACCATCTAAAAATCACCTCCGAAACAGTTTGTTCCTTGTTTATTTATATAAATGTAATATTGAGCACAAGAATGTAGTGTATAAAATTTATGGATTTTCTTAGACGTGAAAATAACTGAAAGACAGGGTATTTTACATTTTCCAGCCCATTTTTTGTAAATGTACAAAAGGGACTCCAATGAGGCCACCCATTTCAGACATTAAACAGAACAAAATGCACGACTTTTATATTCACTATTATTATGCTGCAAAAAGGAACTGTTCTGTGAACACTTTAATCCATAAATATCAAGGTTAAATACCTCAAAATTCAATGGTGAACTCTGTAGTTCATGATTATAAATAAATAGATAGATAAATAGATAGGTAGGGCTTTTTGCAGATTAACTTCTATTTCCACAAATATACATTACTTACTCAGATTCTGGAGGTTTCTCTCCAAATATCTGGAATCTCTTGTCACTGAGGACTGGTCTGGTGTATTTCTGTTTCCTAGGGAGGCAAAACATTAATTTGAAACTATCCACAAGTATTTTCCTTCTCTGGCTGATTATTTGAGCTAGTCAGTCATATGATGCATATGAAACTGAAGAAAAATTTAGAAAAATGTAACTGTAACACTAGTATTATATGAAAATAATTTTTTGATGGAAAAAAATTCTCAGGATTCTCTCCTCAACAGCTCTTCAAAACTTTTCTGTTGTTTTCACTGTTACAGTAGCTCATTTCATCTATGTATGGACTAAACAGAAGACATACTATGTAGACACCAGACCTGAAAATTAAGCCATATTGATTTGAATGGGGTTAGTCTATATTTCAACAACTTCAAAATACAAAACAACAGCAGATGAAAGAGAAAACGAAGAATGTTTTTGCAGCCAAAATCTGAAAAAAAAAATGCAGAGCTGATCATGATGACATAAACAGGGAAGACATCCCAAATGATAAGCATAGTTGGAAAGAAGGCTAATACAAATAAGTGTTAAGAATTTTTGAAAGAACAGGCAGTGGACAAAGGTTAGGTAAATTTCTGCATAGGAATATTATAAGTGGAATTCCTCCTTTCAAGCATCTTACCTTCCTTTTGGCAACTTTTTGTTAAAAGTTGACTTCTTGGTGGTCCGACCTGCATGGCTGTAAGTAGCAGAGATCTGAGGACCTTCATCAGATACATTTAAGTGAGCATTCTTCTTTGATATGGAAAGAATTGCTTTATATTTAACAAGGAAAGATAAAGAACATTGTATAAATGCCAACTGAAGTCTTTTTTATATGGTTATATGCTTTATGTTCTCATTTCTATAATGTTTCCTTACAACATTAAGGGGACAACTACAGGAACAATAATTTCAGACAGACAGAACTGAACTAACCGAGCAGTGGCAACAGCAATAAAGGTTGTGCATTGGCACATGAGTGATGGGAATGTCATAGAAAATACATGGTAGATGGGAAGAGATTTAAAACAACATTAAGGCAGGGAATAAGAAGGAGAATGAATGGGCTACATTCGTAGTCTTGGCTGTGATGGGGACTTAGGAATGTGGAAGAGAGAGATGATACCTTTGGAAGTGGCTGGAGGAGTCAAGCTCTGGAGAAGAGAGATGAGGAAATGGGAACGCTAGGTAGGGAGCTGTTGGGATTACCCCTCCACTCACCTTTGAGTGAATGACAATACACTGTGAGAAGGATCCTTGATTCCCTACATATTTTCACGACTTCTCTTCTAATTCTTTTCTCCACCCCTTTTCCCTTTTGCTATCACAAATACGGGTACTCTTCATAAAATTATTATCTCATTCTGCAGCTTTCATTGGTTAAGAGCCAAAAATCATCTTCTTATTGCAAAGTAAAGTTATCCAAGAAAAAAGTTGGGATGTACAACTCTATTAGAGCTAGCATGTAAGCCACTGGCCTGGAACATGCTAGACCTGCTCAGTGATATGCTAGGAACTACAATTTAGATGAATGTAATATATTAAAAGAAATGCTGGCATACCTGGTCCTGATGAATGTGAGTGATCATTTCTCTCCTGATTTAGGCCTGAAGATTTTCTGGACGACTGAATTCTGAAACAAAAAAAGAGCTAAGCGGCTATTGAATACCCTGCTATTTTATATTATATACTATATTATATAGAGAACTATGTAAGTTCTCTATCCCTACCATGTGCTAAGTGCAGTTAAATTTCTGAGATAATATTTAACAGATAGGATTACTTTCACAACTGACAGTGTAAATGTAAGTACTTCCATGGGACCAACTAATTGTTTAACTGGAATTTTGGAATTTCTACAAGCAAAACTGCATTAAAATATTTATTTGCAAATCACACACTTGCCACACTGTTCATTTCACACTTTGTATGTTCCTTCAACTATGTAGCATCTAATCACCTTTTAAGTAAAATAAGGCTCTAGAAGACAAAAAATTAATACCTAAAATTTATCATAGTGCTATAAACTAGATGTCACTTATTACTCACAATGGGGTAACTTGGCTATTAGAAATCTTGCTCGTAAAAAGAAAGGAGTCTCAGCTAGACTGATTTTTAAAGCTAGACTGATCAAAAAGTATGTAGTAGTATTACCTACAAACAACAAATTCAATACTTCTGTATATAGAAAGGTAAACTACAAAATAGAAATTCAGGAAAACCTTTATATGCTTCTGGAATATAAATTTTAAAAATACTGTAGTGAAGCCCCTTGTAGTGTTATCATGAGCCTCATGAAGAGAAGAGGGATATATAGCAAGGAAAACATAAATAAAGACAATGACAGAAAAATACCTTTAGGCAAACAAGTACTTACTCAAGTAAATTTTTGATAACACTTATTGATAAATCATCAACTGCAGACTTTCCCATTCTGCTTGGATTTAACAAAGGAAATTTGACAGGATCCAGCCCCATCACCATCACTTTATTCTCATCTCTGAGACACTCTGTTCGAATGGCAACAGCAATTGGACCTTGGAACGTAACATCTGTTGCAAGAGGGGTAAAGTCCTCCTGAAACTGGAAGAAAAATGAAACCCTGTTGACTGTAGCAGGCAATTAGTGAAACCATTACATGTAGGTACTGATTACTAAAGCAGATCTTCCAAATATGCACTATTTTCCTTCACAGGCTGAAAGAAAGTTTTTTATAATTCTAGTAGTAATGTTGTTACAGCTATACAACTCTGAGACACTTAAAAATAGTTAAGAGTAGATTCTCATAACTATCATAAGCAGAATTTAAGTATATACCCTTAAAACAATGATCCACTGTAGATTACAACATGAAGACAGACTTTCCAGACAAGGAAGGGGGAAAAAAAAAATACCACTTGATAAAAAAAAATCTCTTCAGGTACACTTGATGTTTTTTTTTAATTATTGAAAGAAACCCCTGAAATACGTACCTATGAATAGTGCTACACCTTGAAAATAAACTTTTGCGAAGAACTGAGCAACTTATTGTGATGCTGTGCATCTTTAACATTTAGTAAACTCAGTGGTGACTGATTTACTCAGCCTATTGAAAAAGCTGACCTAATGTTACAATGTCTTGGACAGCTTGGCATAATACAGCATCCTTCTTCATTTGAAAAGTCAAAGCACAGATTCTGAAAAACCTTTAAAACATATACACATAAAAATTCACTCAATATTAAATAAAATATAGAGAACTTAAATGCGATCTTACATTATCATGCACGCTTTTACTAGCTTTTACTAGCAAGCAGTCGAGATACCGGCTCCTCTTTTTCAGTTCTTTCAACACTACTATGGCAAAATCATACAACTCTTCAGAAGTCAAAGCCTGAAAGATACGATAATACAGATGGTATTTACCAAACTAGCTATTTCAGACTTTTCAAATATGCTGACTGTTGCATACAACATCATTTGACTCTGTTCTATCACCATTTTATTTACACATTGTCCTGGTTTCAGCTGGGATAGAGTTAATTGTCTTCCTAGTAGCTGGTACAGTGCTATGGTTTGAGTTCAGTATGAGAAGAATGTTGATAACACTGATGTTTTCAGTTGTTGCTCAGTAGGGTTTAGTCTAAAGTCAAGGATTTTTCAGCTTCTCAAGCCCAGCCAGCGAGAAAGCTGGAGGGGCACAAGAAGTTGCCACAGGACACAGCCAGAGCTGCTGACCCAAACTGGCCAACGGGGTATTCCATACCATGTGACGTCATATCTAGTATAGGAACTGAGAGAGTAGGAGGGGCAGGGGGAATCACTGCTCGGGGACTAACTGGGTGTCAATTGGTGGGTGGTGAGCAATTGCACTGCGCATCATTTGTACATTCCAATCCTTTTATCATTACTGTTGTCATTTTATTAGTGTTATTATCATTATTAGTTTCTTCTTTTCTGTTCTATTAAACCGTTCTTATCTCAACCCACGAGTTTTACTTCTCTTCCCAATTTTCTCCCCCATCCCACTGGGTGGGGGCGGAGTGGGTGAGCGGCTGCGTGGTGCTTAGTTGCTGGCTGGGGTTAAAGCACGACACACATACATGGAAGTAATGAGATTGTATAGAGGCTGAGGCTTTTGTTTGGCAAACAGGAAAACAGGTACAGGACCTTCCCGAGCAAAAATTCTGTGGTAAAGTACTCTTTCCACCCACCTCCCAAATGTGTATAAACATGTCTACCTCAAAAATGTTAGTTTATACATTATACAAACATGCACAGTGAGTCAAACTAATACCAAGTCAAATTAAATACCATTTCGTGCTGATTAGAACTTACTTCTTTTTCTGCAGTAGGATGAGCACAAGCATCTATCTTCTGATGGAGCTTCTCTAGATAAGAGTTTAATGTCACTGCCTGCAAATTGGAACTTGCTACCTAAAGCAGAAGCAAACACTGGTGAAGTGAAATCCCATTCAAGGGATTTTCAGAGGCTCCACTTTGAAGCCACTAGACTCACTGGTAAAAACAAATCACTAGTACTCAGAGGAGAAGCTGAAAACAATAATTCACAAAAGCAACACTTCATGTTCTCCTTTACTGTACCACACAAAAATCTGGTCTATTCAGATGAACATACTCAACGTGCTGCAAGACCGTAGTGTTCCAGCATAGCTGCAGCAGTAGTAAAAACATAGTTTTAAGCTGATAATGACAGAAAACAGGTTTTGAATGAATATAAAAAGTCAGTGAACGTTTGTCAACTCTGAATTCAGCCAAAAATCTCTTCAATGGTGTAAAAGGTAAAATATTATAATTCATTTAAACGAAGTTCTGATGTTTCTGTTTGTACCTCTGATTTGATTTGCACTTGTAGATTTGTCAAAAATCGTTGGATCTTCTCCACAAAGACTCGATTCATAAAGAGATAACGAAACTTTGTTTCAGACTGGTTGATAAGTTCAGTAGCCTTTAAGAATGCCAGAAACAAGAGACAGAATTAATTAATTTTCACTTTTTAAAACTTAAATCGTGGAACTCACCATTTCTACTTATTTTTCCATCATGTAATTGCCACACAGAACAGTTTTACAGTCCTAATCTGGGAGCAGGCTGATTATAAAAATCACATCAAATATGAAAAAATGAAACTCTGCACACCTGCTCCAAGTAGCTTGATTCCATTTTCTGCATATCTGTCTTGATTAAACTTTCAAAAGAGTCAATACGCTTACTTTCTTCCTGAAGACGCTTGCTGAAATACTTTACCTCCTCAGGAGAAAAGTTACCTCCCTCCAAAAATAATCTGAAAGCAACCAGCAGAGTAAAAGCAGTTGGCTATGAGTCTTCCTTTTCTCAAAGACTATTTTAGCTAAGCAGCCCTAAAACATAGATATCAACACAAATGTGATGAAAACAGTGTAATAATTGTGGCTTAACAAAATAAATTTGTTTTTTAAATAACAAACTAGATGAATAACAAAATAAACTTTCATTTTACTGTTCTGCCAGTGCAACAGATGCTGATGCCCAGAAATAGGTAACTATTCATAAACAACGCTCCAATGAAATCTCTATACCTGCAAGCTTTGAGAAAATCCACATTTGAATCCCTTAATTTTCCTAAAGCTTCCTCCAAATAGTTCCGGTAACTCCTCAGGGAAACCTGGATCACTTCCAGATGATTATGTAGCTCTGAGTGCAGACTGTTGCTGAAAGAAACTAACCTAACAGCAAATAATAAAAGACAGGGAAAACATACAGAAAGAGGAGCACACATTATGATTCAGACACTGCTGGCCGTAAAGACATGAACAAAATCTGAGAACTGGAGAGTGTTTTACTATTCTGAAAGCAACTCACTGAACTGTGATTGTTCTGATGAACACTTGGAAGATATCAGCAAGCAGTTGATGCTATTGAAGAGTATCCTTCAAAACCAATTAGTCAATTGCTATTACTGTGCAGGTTCAGTAAACTGGATTAAATCTAAACAGATGAAACATCTTTTCTACTTTAAGACTGCCAGCACTTTGAAAATATATGAAAATTGTCATCCATTCAATACTGACTTTAATTTCTTCAGGGAGAGAGAAAGGAAACAAAAATTCTTCACATTTTTTTAAAGTTTCATGAAGCAGTCTTCATTGAAGAGTAATGACATATAAAATAGATTCAGAATGCAAACTGGGAACATCTCAGACAGCAATCAGGAGTATTTAACTATGGAAGTTTGCAGCCAGCAACACCTGTGGCACACTTACTTCTCAGTCATAGGAGCACTGAGGAAGACAGACTCTATGTCACGGATTCGTGAATGTAAGTTTTTGCTGATGTTATTTTGCTGATCACAAAATTTGAGAAATTCAGCTCTCTCCTTTTTCAGAGCTTCCACCACCCCAGCACAGTGGCACTCTAGACGCTCTTTGTGAAGTAACAGTTCCACTGACAAGAAAAGAAGTTTTACAACATGGTCATGACTCCCTCTTTACTGTGGACTATACACAACCACCAGCCAACCTATTATCAGAAGCAGTGGTAAAATAAATCGAGCCAGATCTCAGAGTGGCTAAAACATAAAAATAAAATACATCCAATTCTGTTTCTTTGACTTTTCTCCTGTGTTTGACATATATCCCTGGCAGTTCCTAACCCATTCAAATCACAAATGCCTTTTGTTTGCACTAAGCCCTCTTTTTCCTTTATTTTTGGTCACTGCTGACATCTCTATTTTCTCTCTGTTCTCAGTCTTGTAACAAAAGTAAAGGTAAAGGGTTGTTTGTTTTGTTTTTTTTTTAATGGAAAATACACTTCTCCCTATGTTGGGGGGGGGGGATAATTTTTGGTCTCCCTTCTGGAATGACAGTTGGATGAATCAAGAGCCAGCTGATGAACCTCAAGAAAACTGCCAGAAAAGGCACCTGTCCTCTTTGCAGGAAAAAGTGGAATTGAAAAATTATTTTCCTGTTCTCCCAAAAGAGAATTTTTAGTTTATATGTTAAAGACCAACAAACCTGTCTTAAATGATTTTTTTCCAGCAGAAAAACCTGACATTTCTCGTACAAAAAAAGAATTCTGATTAGTGCCCAATCTGTAGCTCAGTGATATTTCATATAGCTAAATCCTTCCTCTCATGTATTCAGAAGCCAAGCCCTGGCATTAATCTCTCCCAACACTTGCCAACTCTTTTTCTGCAACACTTTAAAAATTATTTTTTGTACATTGCAAACTCTTGTTAAATAATTCCAAGGAGAATGAGGATTCACAAATATTGACAATAGAAACTGAATGTTCTACATCTTTCACAATCAAGTCATTGATCAAGGCACTGTTGGTTATTTTCCAAACATGACATAGCACAAACCAGTATGAGCTATAGAAAAAAACCATCTTTTTTAAAAATATATGAGTAACATATTATACTAGGAGTTAGTAGACACTCAACTGCTTCCTATTGTCCTCCACTACTGAGTCCACTGACACTGAAACACATTTTGGTCCACTTATGATCATCTCTAAATGAAGATGTAATGCTCAGAGTAAAAAAAAGTTGGTACCAGCTCTAACATTGTAGATATGTGTCGCTATATTCTCCTGCCTTTGCTGATGCAAGTGAAGACGCAGCTGAAGTTCTGAATTCAGCTTCTCTTTCTTGGCAGCTACAAAGGCACAGGAGTTGGGCAAGGACTCTGCAAACCATTTCTCCAAGTGTTCAAAAAAGCAGAGGCGAATCCTATGATTGAAAAAGAAATATTACAGTGAGGAACAGTAAGTAATAAATAAGAATTTATTAAATGTATTAATTCTAAAAATTTAACTTCTGACCATAGGAAGATATGGTTTCATTACCATTTGCACAATACTGGTAGAGTTTTTGAGCTGGCTGCATACTAATGAGTACCAGGCATTTTACCTTCATGGCTCTGCAGGGAATTTGGGCAAATTACTTGCCTTTCTGTAATATGTTTTCTCAATAAATAACTTTCTGTAAGATATGAATGTTCTGTAAGAGGTAAATGCTTGTGTGGTACTTTGAGAGCTATGGATGGAAAGCAATACAAAAATTTTCTCTTATTTTTATCAACTTAAAAAGAGGAATAACATCAAAATAATTGATAAGTTTTGCATCTTTAGTCTAATGTTTCTTCCAAACAGCTGAAATTTGTCTATTACCTAAAGGGAAAGAAAGAACATAAACTGTTTTCTACTAACCGTTTCTTCAGCTCTACAAACATGGTTTCTTTGATAAGTACATATTTCAGGTACATAGGAAGTGGTTCTTTTTTTTCATATTTTGTAAAATAAGTCTCTGGGATGTCAGTCTTTCCTGCCTCTTCAACTGCAAGAACTGTGTAAGAGTTTTCACTAGAAGTGGAAAAGGTCTCCACGGCAATTTCAGAGCTTTCTGCCTTGCTGCTGTTGAACATAGCCTAGGAAACAACTGGAAATCATCATCTGTTACCTTTAAAGGTAGAAGCATAGAATTAACAGTGCACAAGCTAATGTGAGTGTCCTAAGGATATTAAGAATTATGCTCTTGTTCTCAATTTGGACAACATTCATACAGGGAATATGCTTGCAAGTCTCAATATCAATGAGTCATCAATGTTTTAAAAGGTTTTTGTTATGGTAATAAATTCACGTGACTAAAGACCTGAAAAAATAATACTTAGATACAAATACAGCTCATTCACTGTGGGTTAAGAATACTATGACGAAAGACAGAAAGAGATTTAAATAAAAATTCTCTGCAAAAGGCTTTTACAAGGGTAAGAGCAGTACAAAAGGAATGGTTGTAAACTGTTTTATACACTCCATTTGCCCATAAAAAGGCTCTAAAGTCCTAATAGTCCAGAAATAAATCAAAACAATAAAGACTCCTGCATGCTTTGTGCACAAACTAAATCTAATCTACTTTAAGGAATTTAGACTTACCTCAGCAAAAAGATTTCCTATTATTCATTATTTTGTGCAAGACTACCTTCACCTTCAAATTTATTTTCTTGTTCACTTACCTGTGTAAAGCTTACCCTCTGTTCTGCATGCTCAGTTTCTTCACTTTCATGAGGAGTACTCTTCCCATCTTCTTTTTCCTCTGTTTCTTCAGTTTCCTGTGCAAAGGTCTTCTCATTCTCAGCTGTGTTTGTTTCTTCATTTTCTTGTTGACAACAGTCCGTCTCTTCCTCTCCTTCATTTTCTTGCACAATGCTCTCAGCTTGCTGCTCCACCAGATGTTCAACTTCTGAAGCCTTCACTAGTTCTTTCCAGTTAAAGCAGAGTTTTACTGATCACAATCCAAAGAAATACAGATTGAAAAACAAGCAAGCAAAAATACCTGTTTGTACCATTGAGGTATTACCTCGATCTTGAAATGTGGAGTCTGTCTTTCCTTGCAAGTTCTAAAAGCAAAACAACAACAACAAAAAACCCCACACAATTTAAAAATAAGGATTTGCTTGCTTATAAGAAATCTGTATTCCTTCTCAAAATATATCTATTTCAATAAGATATGATAGTCTTGAATGGATCACTTATCTTCTAAAGAAGCTATAACACTCAAATTGATTAATGTAATTTTGCTACCTTGCAGTTTTCTGTTTAAAAGGCAAGTGAATTTGCTAAAATGCAGTTTGTAACAAGGACAGAGTTAAAAGTGTGGGACAGAGAAAGCTTTTGTGTTTCCCCCCTCTATTTCTACCAAAAGCACTTCAGTCCTATGGCCAAAACAATGCTTTAGTTTATATGATCTAAATTTTAAAGCTAATGTAAATTTTCCCAAAAGTGAAAAATTAATACACCAGTAAGATTTTAAACCAGAAGAAGTTTGTTTTCTTTATACCTGTTTGAAGATTTCCTTTACATTAAAATATTGGCTGATGGATATACTATAAGAAAGCAATTCCCACAAAATAGCTTCTGGGTAAGCCATTACTTTATCCATTAGAACTTGGTTGAATGTCTCATACCTGTCAAATTTAAGATCACTGTTTAAGAGACTCAAGTATGTATAGAAATACACTGGAATATGACTACAATGTCTTTAAATCCAAATCTAACTTTTTGACCAATTTCATAAAACCTTTAGGCTAAACATTGTACTATATCTGGTTAGCCTGAACACAATCACTACAATGGCTTGTTAGTAGAGATTAGTTCATTACAAATATATAAATGCACAAAGTGAAGAAATATTCACAATAAAGTATTTAAGATCTTTCATTTTGGATGGAAACCATTCAAGACCTGTGCTTACAGAAGGAATATTAGAAGTAAGAGGTCAAAATACTGCCTTTCATGTTATTTCTGTACCATGCTCAGCTGTGACTGAAGCTTTTCTGGTTTATTTTCATTTTACTTGGAAATGAAAACTAATGGTTCAAGCTAAGTCTTGATTCAAGGAAAATCAATGTTCACACCTGTTTTCATTTACATATACATTTGCTTTGCCTGCTATATGAAGAAAATTATGGGGAATCTGTGTACGTGTTCAAATGTTCAGATAGATTACATTCCACCTCTGCAACCTCTCACTGTATTTTCACTCACCTAAAAAGACACATTACCTTTGGAGTTTTTTTTAAATTGTCCTAATGAACATAAAGAGTACTGAACCAACAGCTCTAAGCAGAATTACAGTGTGAGGTATGTGCGTGTATGTATTTGCCTCGCAGGTCCACATCACTCTTCTAATATGCCTCCAATCTAACAGACAGAAAAGACCTTCTGGGTGTGAAAATATAACTGCTTCCTCTCTGGCTATTTAATCCTCAAACCTTCTGCTAAGATCTTCAGCAAGGAGAGTGGTATGTGCCAATTTTGATGCGATTTTTAAAGATGCAAATGCCTGATCATGAGAAATGTAACAGAAAGATTACCAACATATATACTTTGGCTATCTGAAAGTTATTAGTAACTTCTAGTCATTGTGACTTTGAAAGATATCAAATCTGTTGAGCACAGGCGATGGCACAGACCTACTTTCTGATCCCTGCGATTCAAGAATCTGAACTACTACTTTTACCTTCTGAATAAATAATTATACCATTGGCATGGGTGACATGGTGTAGTACACAATAATACTAATTTGGTATATTTTTTAAATTATACCAGTCTGTCTTAGTCCTACTTCTAAAATGTGAGTATTATTTGCCTTAACCTTGTTCAATATGGAAATTATTTTATTTTACATTCTTACATAAAGTAGCAAGCAGTGTTTTTCCACACCTTCACACTACAGCACTAAACAAGACCTACAACCAACGTTCAAATATGCTTTACTTTTTAAGTTTGCACTACAAAATTCATACCTAGCTCTAAAGTCATCTAAAGAAGAAAGCGTGTTCTCCAAATATTCCTTCAGCTTTTCTTCAGAGCTTGCTGTTCTCATTTTATCCAAAATTATATCCAGATTAGCTTCCATCACCTAAGGCCACATAAAAAGAACCCAGTAAAAATTATTTAGTCATTACTAAAATGCTTCATAATTATTTAGGATTCAAATAATTTAATTATGTACATATATTCTACACCAAGAAGGGAGGCTACCTCACCAAAACTCTTCTACTATGAAGTTCTTTCATAGATAATGAACATCTCCGACATTGCCACCCCAAGTTGCATGTTATACCCATAATATGCAAACTTGACATACAAACAAGACTCTATACCTGCACAAGATCTTATGAGTAATAGAAACTTGCAGCCACTTAATACATAAAATATAATCTTTATCACAATTGCCATATCAAGAATAAGATATGACTATACATTAAGTGTGAATCAAGCAGTTAGCAAACAATGTACCTGATAGAATGAAACTACCCTGTAGAAATTCCAGTATAAATGTCAAAGATTACATTTTAAATTTTATACCAGCTATTTTGAATTCCAGAGGGTTCTCTACATCAAGAAGTCCTTTCTTCACCTCTTACTACATCCTTGTTTTTATGTTTATACCTGTATTGAGTTATCCTGTTTCCATCTGCATTCATCTAATTTCTTCTGAAGTTCACCTTCCTGCTGGGACAGTTTGAGTTGATGGACATCCCAGAGACCCATTGCCTCCTTAAAATAGCTGTACAAGTTTCTACAATTCTGCTCATTCTGTTTAGCCAGCTCCTCGAAGTCTCTCTAAAGAAATACATTTAAGTAAACTGGTTATTATTAAACTGTTTGCTGGAAGGTGAAATAAATGAGTAAGGGGGCATATGACATGATGAAAGGCTGTCTGTAAGTACACTATCAGAATTCAACATGGTCTCTTCTACTCGGAGAGGAAAAAATAGTCCAAGTAAACTGGATAAGAATGTATATTTTTGTTCTAGAAGGTTAGATATCAAAACTTTCATTTATTCTTCTGGTACTGCAAAGCACAGAATTACTATGTTCTACATATGCCCTGAAGTCTGTCTGTCATTTTAGGAACAACTGCCCATGCATTTTCATGTACAGAAACACAAAAGATAGGATTAAAAGAAATTTGGGAGATCACTGAAATCTATCTCTCTGCGTCCAGGCAGGATGAGCTATACCTAATTCATCCCTGATAACCTATTATAAATATAAACCAAATAATTATGAACTGTACTCCTTGAATCACACCAAACGTTTTTTATTTGTGGGGCAGGTCTTCAGTCACACTATGGACCTCTTTCTAACATGATATCAATAGCCTAAGATGCATATGGCATTTCAGGCAGTAGCGCAGGAAGAACAGACTACTCCCAGAGTAATAAAAATAGATGTAATAAACGTACATCCATATGCCTCAGTTCTTCTTCAAACTGACTTTGTAGTTTCTCAGTCAACGGAATTAACTCAGAATTCACAAGTTCTTCAGCCTCTTTTTTTGTGCAAACATTCAGATTCAACAGGTTATTCTAAATGAAAAGAATGCTAAATTATTGACATGAATGTAATAGAACATAAAATACTGTGTGGCTTTTAGAGAGTATACCTAAGCTTAGTGTTTCTTCTTTTCTTGTGAATGGATAGAGAATGATTCAACCTCCAAGATCTCACATTCTGGTAGTAAGCAGTACAATTCCATTTGGACACAAAGTGAGAAACTGAGGCAGAGAGGTGGAATTTCTTTCCCAAAATAAGACAGATTCAGCACAAAGGCTGAGGGTTCTGACCCTGAGTCCTCTACCTAAGCGTGAGACAGTACTCCTTTCATTACTGGCATTTGTTACTGCTTTCACACATTTGATGTACAAATACCACATGCTACTGTGAAACAAAATGGACAGTAAGTTTTCTAACAGAATAAGACAGAAGTTAAAAAGTAATTTCACTTGTTATCTCAATGTCTGGTGGATCCTCAAACCTTTATTACTGTAACAACACATTGTGTACTGTTACCAACAATCCTTCCAAGAATTCGCAAAGCTATGATACTAACCTTGCATAACTGCACTTCTGCCAAACATTTTTGCTGGACCATCTCATACTGGATGCGTATTTTCATCATACACTGCACATTGTGGGTATCTGAAAGACATGGAAGAACAGACCATGGTAAAGATTTCTGTATTTCACAGTGCACTGTGAAATGGAAAAATGACAGAGGACCTGTGCTGAGTCTCAGCACAGATAATATATCCCAGTGGTGTCTTCACACTTGTACGACACTACCAACCAATAAAATAAGATGTTTTAGTACAAATCTTTTTATCGTTATGCTTAAAAGTAGTGGGTTGTTTACAATTGCTAGCAACTTCTTTGCTACTATACAGGCTACCAACATTAAGACAGGATGTGCTCTGGAGAAAGAGAAGGTAGACACGCAGAGGGAAGGCACCCTACAGGACTCAGAGAAAGGAAGCATCTCAAATACTTCCCCTCTCATTCTCCAAGAGGTAATGAGTATTTTTGTATGATTGAGAACTGATCTGCATTAAAATTAACCTTCTATTTTCCCCAGATTAATTCTAACCAAGTCAGTTCCTGCTAGATCTCACCATGCAAAAATGCTTGTGCTGGCAAAAGGGAGGTGATGCAATAGACAGCTTATTTTGGTTGTTTTGCTAGCTCAAAGCAGCTTAGAAGATACATGGAAACACATGGAAAAAAGAATATAGCAAACATATACTTTCAAAGCACCCGTCTGACTCATTACTGCCTGGAAAAAAGAAAGAAAGAATTTCTTGAATTCCAGACTGTTTTAATGATTTCCCAACCTACCTATACTTTTGTTTAAATTCACCAAAGATCTGTACCATTCATTTACCTCAGCGTTCGTGTGTGTTGGAGGCAACAAATCACTGTTGAAATAGGAAACAGGAATCAGATACCTTAAAATATAATCCAGTCAGTTCTTAAAGGATAAAATTATGAATCGGAGTAACCATACTACTGTGCTTTATTTTATTTACAGCCATATTAGCAATGAAAATAAAACAAGATGACTGCTGTTTTTCAAGGCCACTGTTCACTGACAAGGAACTAACTGTAATCTATCTTGTTGCTACATACATTGTAAAAGAAAAGCTGTAAATATTATAATGCATCGCACCCAAACCATCTTCTTGTTGTCAGGATGGATGTTCAAACTTAGCTGTGTTAGATTTCTATCAAGACTCCTTTCATAATTTATTACACAAATTAAACTCCCACACAGAAATAATGCCTTGACAAGATCACCAATTTTTACTTATCTACACATCCTTGTCTGCCCCTTTCTACTATGTTTCAAATGTTAGTAAGATGTACTTTTGTGTTCCTGCATTTCTAGCCCTCGATCACCCCCTGTTTAGTGTAACTGGTGCATTGAAAACCAACAATGCATTTTTTCCATTAAAAAGAGCTTTATAAAAGATGTTTAGGCCCTGCCTTACTGCTGCATTGTACCATTGCACACTGAAAGGGAGCAAAGTGCATTTTGTAGTCAAGTCCCTCATTAACTCGAGAAAGAATTCTATTTTCCTTTGTTCCTGTTCTCTGTCATACCCAAGGTGCTGCAAAAACTCCAGTCTTCTTTCACTAAGTAAAATCTGATCCGTTATCATATTTTCCATTTCTGTTTTCACAGTTGGGGGATTCTGTATTTCTTCATTTGCCATAAATTCTCTGTAGGATGGAAGAATACATTGAAGTAAGTATCTGTTTGGGAAAATTTCATGTTTGAAATACAAATACAAAATATGTTTTATACATCCCAGGTAAAAAAAGAATGCAAACTTCTTTTAGCTTTTCAGTTTTATAATGGAAAAATGATAAAGTACTACTGTTTATAGAAAACACAAGTGAACACTAGTCACTTTGTGCTACTCATACTCCAAAATATAATTGTAAAATTTCTGACCTGAAACTGTGAACTACATAGTTCTTTTGGATGAACTTCCAGTCCCTGACTCTATCTTGCCATTTCAAACGATGTGATAATTCCGTCTTCAACTCTGATTTCATTAGATTAAAGAACAGCTTGGCAATTGCCCTCTGATTAGCCAACAGTGCTCTGTTAATCATCTGTGTATTAAAAAATAAAAACAGGAATAAAAGCAGCATATAACATGAAAAAAAAACTATTGCCTGTTCTATGTAAAATGAAGGAAAAAGAATACGAATGACAAAGAATATCCTGCAAAATAGTAAACTCTCCTATACTGCAGTAATTGATAGGTAGAAATTCATTAATTTCAGTTGGAAAAAAAGACATTCTGGGAATATTCAGATTGCTATCTTCTCACAGGTAAAAGACTCTGAGTATGAAAGGTTTACCATGGCCTCATCATTCATGAACCTGTAAACATCAGCTGACAAGAAGAAGGAAATTTCCTCCAGTATTGCTGTATACTTCCTCAGTACCTCTGTTATCTGTGCAATAAAAGAATAAAGAACAAAAAAAAAAAAAAAAAGAAAAATCTGTATAACTCAAATGACAGTTTCCCAAGTTAAGCAATGATATGAACAAGGCAATTTTTTTCCATTAAAATAAAGTGGCTGATAGATGGATTGAGAAGTGAATCTCAAAATACCCATCTTAAATACTGACTTTTTTAAACATTCATAAAAATAGTAACTAAAACATTCTATTTCATTACTGCTCAACTGATTTCTCTTTAATATCTGTGATAACTGAGTGGTCTGCAGACAGGCTGCAATCTGAATTTAGAAATCTAACCAACTTCCCTTCAAATATCTATAGTGAATCTACCAGTGGTTGTTTTAAGTGGACACGAAATTTAAGCAAACGTGGTCACCTCTGGAATTTTTCATAACTAATCAAACAGAAAAGTTACTGGTGATACTGTTGGACCTATTCATCATGTCTACATTACAAAGAGAGGACAGACTGAGACAGGTACAACAGATAGCTTTTGTTTGCCTACCAGGACAAAGCAGCAAGGACTTCCTTATGGACTATCCATTTACTTATCCAAACATTTACTGTGATGTCCAATGACTTACAGGTCAGGCTGAAGCCTACGTAACTGTAGCATGTGTGCCTACCCAAACTAAAATTAGCTAGGGCACATCTGTGCACATTCTCAGCTGCAGAATCGGTATGTCCCAACAAAATAGCATTAGACCTGATGACAGTTTGACCTAAATAACCCTGCAGAAAAATTAAAGCAGCTCCCATATTCCCTGCATCCCTACTACAGATAGCTGTGAAAGAAACAAACACCTTGTAACTGGAAAAGAAGTATCTTCTCATGATTATGTGGGTATAAAATGAGAGACTGATCTATCAGTGAAAAGACAGTAATCACCTACACAGCAGCACCCCTGGCAGACCTCTGACTCCTGTGGAGGCAAGCCACTCTTTGCTCTGCATCCAGCATTATGAGCAAATAGTAATCTTATGCTTAATTAACAGCTATTAAGACTACAGCTCACTTTATCAGCTCGACTCCTTTCAACCTTTTTTAGGGATTCATCCATTTCCCTAATCCACTTCCTTCTGGTCAAGGATTCCTGCTGGACGATATTCCACAGTTCTTCCAAACCCTGCAAGAAGGATTTACTCTTAATCTCACTGAAAAGTAAATGTCAAAAAAAAAAAAAAAAAAAAAGGACACCCACCCCCCACCCCCACCCATTTATATCTTAAAACTAAAGCAAGACATAAGAAGCTATGTTAAGCAGACCAGGTACAAATAACTGAAGACGAGTCAATGGCATGAGCTGCCTTACTTCAATCGAGAAACCTTCCAGAGTAGAGTCAAACTCAATCTTTTTAAACAGAAGTTCAATTTTTCTATCAGATTCCATCAGTTTTGCCAGAAGGAATTTTCCAGGCTCCAAAACAAACGGTTCCATCTCCTAAAAAGGTAAGGAAGTCAGTCTGATATTTTGAATATTAGGCCCTGACCTTAGCATAGTACTCTAGACTATCTGGATTACAAAATCCAGTCTTACCCTGGCAATGCAGGCAAGCTCATGATACATGGAGGTTAGCGCTTCATCGTGACGGCCTCGTCGGTGTTCTGACAGGCATTCCAAGATATTACTCCTCGTTTCCTCAGGAACTGCCAAGAAAGAAATGAGGATGACATAGCTTGGAACTGTTGCTGCAGAATATATAATGCACACACAATGAATCACTAAATCCACACTCTGACCTCTGTAGTTTGTGCAGCTATTACAGTGTGTGACAGCTTTCAACGGGAAAGGAAATCTATGCAAATGTAGGTTAAAAATAGTAAAGCATATTTTAAAATTTCCTTTGGTTTTATTTATTTGTGATTTTCAGGATAAAAGCACGGAAGCCATGAACTAAGTTCAGGTATGGTGCAAAAAATTGCAGCTTCCAAGAATGAGATCTGCTTACATCATAACTGGAATTTACCATCTGAACACAAACTGTGATTGATTGACAATTTTACAACCATTTTTTCTGTGAGTAGACTCTTCATCTTCAAAATTACCTACAAATCATCAAAAATGTGTCAGGTCGTTTCTGAGCTTGATTTTTGTATTGGGTCTGGCTGAGATGGAGTTAATTCTCCCCATAGCAGTCCTCGTAGTGCTGTGCTCCGCATTGGTAGCTAGAAAGGTGTTGATAACACACCAGTGTTTTCGCTACTGCTGAGCAGTGCTGGCACAGCATCAAGGCTGTCTCTCCAACATTTTTGCCCCCCTCAACAGCAGGCTGGGGCTGGGCAAGATCTTGGGAGGGGACATAAGCAGGACAGCTGACCTAAACTAACCAAACAGATATTCCATACCATATGACGTCAGCTCAGATATAAAAGCTAAGTGAAGGGAGACAGAAGGGGGGCATTTTTGTGTTCCGGAGCAACCACTATGCGTACTGAAGCCCTGCTTCCCAGGAAGTGGCTAGACATCGCCTGCTGATGGGAAGTAGAGAATAACATCATTTGTTTTTCTTTGCTTTCACTTTATTAAACTGTCTTTATCTTGGCCCACGAGCCTTTTGTTATATTTTCTCCCCCCTGTCCAGCTGAGGAGGGGGAATGATAGAGAGGTTTTGGTGGGCACCTGGCACCCAGCCAGGGTCAACCCACCACAATTTTATACCTTGTTCAGCTAAAACCATTATACTTATGGCGGCTCCTAAGAACGCAAATTAAAATATCTGACATTAAGGGAAATAACTTTTACCAACAATATCAGGTAGGGCTCTGACTTCCTCTGCTGCAGTTACATCTATACTTTTCCAAGACTTTTGAAATGTTGTAGATTCTCTGAAAGAGAATAAAGCTTTCATTTGTATTAAATACGAAAGAGGAGGGACTTGCAACAGGTATAACATTAAATTTAATTGGCAAAATGTAACATTTAAGTGAACATAAGCATCATTCTGACTCCAAAGAATATGATTCAAAGAATCAATGTTGCTTCTTCTGAGATGAAGTGAGCAATTATCTAGCCTGTGTTGATCACAGGCTCAAATCTGCTATGATGGCATAAAAGCAATAAATGCTAGATTTAATATGTGTAAACTACAAAGACATACATACTTTCTCTAAAAGGTATAAAAATCTATGAACCGTTAAGTAAGAACTAGCAAGAAATGTAGAAATAGCCTTTATCTGCCCACTGCTCTTCCCATCAGCTGGGGCACTGTGTTTCTCCTTGGGGGAGAATAAGGGTGTCATTATTCAGCAGAATGGTTAGAGTGAAAAGGATGGATGCACTAATTTCTTTTCTTGCTCATTACATAATCATTACTGCATCATCATGTAAACCATTAACATAGTTTAAAATATAGTTCAAAAATATGTATCAGACTGGCTTATAACTAGACTGCCTTGAACAAAAAAGACATATAATTTCTTTTTAAAAGAAAAGCCATAAAATATGCATGCCATTACAAATATTAGCCTGTTAATCTGCACTTTAACAGGCAGCAGCTCATCATACTCAATTTACATCTGGCAAGGAGACAGTCTATTACAAGTCGTTAGTGCTGTGACCAAGAACTCAGGAGCGTCTAGCTCCCAGTGCAAATCTTACAACTTCATACCTATAGTCATGAACATATAATTGGTTTTTATGCTTCTGTTCTCTACCTGTACAATGGTGGCTTTTCTGTGGAGTCATTGTAGGGCGTTCTTTCAACACGCTGCTGCTGGTAACACGGTAGTAGGCTGGCATCAGTAGAAATTTCTGAATCCCTAACACAAGTGAGCGTTTCACTCTTTAGAGAAAACCTAGTCTTGTTCCTTACTTCATCCAAAGAGCGTACTAACTGAGCCTTCAAAGAACCATAATCAAAATGGTTAGAATTCTTTCCAACCTACTGAACAGAGAATAACAACAAAATAATAGATAAAAATAGTGGGGGAAAGGGGCCAGAAAAGGAAGGTAAAATAATGAACACTACTTGGTATATGCATAACAATTTTCATCCAAGGCTGTTTTCAAAATGAGAAAAAAAAGATATCCATTTCCACAGAGAGGAAACTGAAGGAAACTGGATGGTGTGCCTTGCTTATTGTTACAAGGGAAGTCAACAGCAGAGTGAGAAATGCCCGAATCTGGCTTACTATGCCTCTTAATTTATCTTTTTCTGCTGTGTCATAACAATTCTGCCTTCAGTTAACATACCCTGATACATGATGAAAACACAGGAACACTCATAGACGCATTAGAAAGCATATGCTGAAGATAATGCAATTATTTTCTACTTAAACAAACAAAAACCAGAAAGGTTGAAACTGACCTGTGGTTTGAGGTCACCACTTTAACAGCCAGCAAACAAATGACCAACATAATTAGCTCATTTGGCTTTTACCCGACCTTTTTTTTTACCTCAGCCTCAAAGATCTGTTTGCAGACTTCCCCGCTGGGGACGAGGCGCACAGCTCCCACCGGCTGCATGCGGCCCACCACAGCCGACTTCCAGGCCTGTTTCCAGAAGAATTGCGATTTACAAACTAAAGGGCCGAGGGCGGATCAAACATTTCGGTTTGAAAAGGCCTTCCTAAGGCTGAAACGACATGCCTGCCGCACGGTTTCCGCTGCCTACTAACAGTGCTGCAGGCAAAACATTCGGAGGATTTAAAAATATCTACGTGACGATTCACCAGCTTTTGAGGGCACGGGACTGAAGGGGGAAGAGCCGTCCCGCCGCGGGCCCAGCGGCTCGCCCTGTCCCCTCAGGGGAGCCGGGACCGGCCCGAACGCCGCCGCCCGCTCCCCTCAGCCGCCCGCCCAAATGGCCGCGTCGCGCGCCGCCATAGCAACGCAATGGGGGGGGGGGGGGGGCGGGCACCTCTCCCCGTCGCCACGGCAGCGAGGGGGAGGCAGTGCCTAGGCCCGCCCCGCCCCCTCGGGGCTCCGCCCCCCCGGGACCCCGCCCCCCGCCGGCGGGAGGCTGATCCCGGGGGTCCCTCGATGGCAGGAGGACTTCGAGAGGCACGTCCAGAGCATCGGAGGAGATTAAGAGCAACCGCCATCCTCCCCTGAGGAAAATAACTATTATAATCAACCAATCGGAAGGTGTTTCTTTTAATTTAATTAACAAACATACGACAGGCTTTTTTTTATTACTCAGTTGGGAAGTCGTGGCAGCGACCGTCCCACCGGCTGGTTTCCTCGGGCGCTGCGCAGCGGCAGCACAGCCGGGTCAGGCAGATGGAGGGTCCGCTCTGTGACAGCTCACCACTGATCCCCGCAAGCAGAACTTCCCTTCCCCACCTCGCTCTCACTTTAAACCAGCTTTTTTCAAGTCCTCTGGCAGAACGCGGCCTTTCTTCCGGGCCCTGGCTTTCTTCTTCTCTATCCTATCCTTCTTCTTCTTCTGAATGTTCTTGCGACGCTTTTCCTGCCGCTGTTGCATCTTTTCCACCACTTTTTCTGTCCGCTTCTCCCACTGCCTTTGGCGTTGCGCTTTACGCTTCTCCTTACGCTTCAGAGCTTCTTTCAGACGTTCCTCATTGTCACGAATCTTTACGCCTTCCGCCTTATAGAGAACATTTGTCCATTTCATCTTGTTCTCTAGCTCCTGAGCTTTCTTCTGGTCCTTATCCTTGAGTTCCTCCAGCTTATTCTTCCTGGTCTCCAGCCTGCTCAGCAGCTGCTTGTAGTTTTTGCCCGTCAGAGGAGTGATCTTGCCTTTCACTGCTTTCCTCTTCTCTTTCTTCTTCTGGATCTTGCTCAACTCATTCTCTTCATGGACTTCGACCCTGTTAAAGACAATCTCAGCTGTGCTCTCCTCCTTTTTGCTCTCTGGCTCTACTGGTACCTCCTCCGTTTCTTTCTTCTCAATTTTTGCCTTCATCTTCAACTCCTTTCTTCGGCGCTTCTTCCTCTCTCTCTCATACTTCCTTCGCTGCCTCTTCTCCAGGACTGCAGGAGGCAATTCTTTGGCATCGTCCTAAGAAGAAGGATGGACACGAATCAGGAACCCTAAAGGGATTGTCCTGGTTTCGGCTGGGATAGAGTTAATTTTCTTTCTAGTAGCTGATATAGTGCTAGGTTTTGGATTCAGTATGAGAAGAATGTTGATAACACACTGATGTTTTCAGTTGTTGCTAAGTAATGTTTATACTAAGTCAAGGATCTTTCAGCTTCTCATGCCCAGCCAGCAAGAAAGCTGGGAGGGGACACAGCCAGGACAGCTGACCCAAACTGGCCAAAGGGGTATTCCGTACCATGTGATGTCATGCCCGGTATATAAACTGGGGGGAGTTGGATCGCTGCTCAGGAACTAACTGGGCATCGGTAAGTGGTGAGCAATTGCATTGTGCATCACTTGTTTTGTATATTCCAATTCTTTCATTATTATTATTGTAATTTTATTATTATTATTATCATTATTAGTTTATTCCTTTCTGTTCTATTAAACTGTTCTTATCTCACCCCACGAGTTTTACTTTTTTTTCCCAATACTCTCCCCCATCCCACTGGGTGGGGGGGAATGAACGAGCAGCTGCGTGGTGCTTAGCTGCTGGCTGGGGTTAAACCATGACAGGGACAAAGCAGAATTAAAAGTGGGATGTCCTCAAATTCCTGATTTCAAACTTCTCCTAAAAATGCACTACTTGTGACAAGAAGCCGTGGGCTCAGCTTTTACAGATACTAAACACAGTAAAGGCATTTCAAACCCTTTACTCTCTTTCAACATCCCGTAGCTAAGTTCCCTTTCAGCCTCTTAGTGCTTTTCTTTTTCCTCAAAATTACCAGAGGCATGCTCTCCTCCAAGCCAGGCTCTACCTTTTCTCACGTTTTTCCAGACCACAGCATGCACACAAGTCTCCCAGCAATACCCACAGACACTTCCTTAGGAGATGGAATTAGCTCAAACCCTGAGCCTTGTAAGATTGTAGTCTTGTCCCCACATCCCCTGGGAGGCTAGGGAGAATTTATATTGCATCAGCACACACATGGATACATATTAAGAGTTCTCATACTTGTCCAGAAGCTTTTTTAATCTTCTCATGTAGTCTCTGACGCAAGAGATTCATTGCAAAAAAAGAAGGGGAACCCAGTTCACTTTTGATCCCTGAGAACAAGAGGAAGAAAATAAAAATACTTAAAAGACAGCACTAGCTAAACAGGAGAACTTTCTATGGCTATGGGAAAAGCTCCAAGAACTCTTTAGATGCTGTGAATAGAACGGAAAACCTAAAGAAACCAAGAGTTTCTATTTCATTGGTTTCTTTAGAATTGCCCTTTTCCTATCCATATTATCATTCAGCCCTGCCAGCCAGAGTGGCCTGGCATGCCCTGTGGCTGCCTAACAAGCCAGAAAACAAGTAGCAAGCCAGTGGAAACAAAGATGCCAAGGACATCTTTTCTTTGTGATCAGGCTTTTCAGATTCATAATGGAAAGCCAGCCTGGCACGACAGAGATTGCATCCATGCAGTAATTCCCAGAAGTTACCCAAATACATCAAAAATCTGCAATTCAGTTTAAACGCTATTTCCAGAGAGCCACCCAGCGGTGACGTTACAAATTTATGTACATACACAAAAGCTTTTAGGGCACATGGAATAAGCAAAGATGTTTTCAATTCAGCTGAACTTCTTAAAGGCTTTCCAATCTAGACATGTGTGAAGCAACTGAAAAGCAGCCACCTCAGCTTAGGTAACTTTAACCAGACCTCGTGGTATTCTTACCTGTAACCGAACTCTCATTTCCGCTCTGTGTAACACCCTGTGGAGATGATTTGCTGGCTTCAGGGGCTGCTTTCTGTCCCAGAGTAGGTTTACTGGTGTTAGAGACCACCTGTCTGACTGAAGGAGCATTTGTCTTCTCAGCTTGCTTCCTGGGTTTCTTTCTCTTCTTTTTCTTGAGCTGTCTGCCAGCATCCTCAGGCTGGCCTGGCTTAGACACTAGAAGGCAAAAACAAGTTACACAAAACAGGACAACACTACATGCCCACTTCGTACCATTCAGTTATTACCGAAGACTCGAGTTCCAGCATTACAATGGCATATCTCAATCTTCAAAAATTACATGTTTTAGGATTTATTTAAATAGACCAAGTGCTTGCACACTTCAGTAAAATCCCAGTCCTCCCACATCCGATCACCACGTGTATAAAAGCCGGCGGAGACCACCGATTCCCGGGGCTAACAGTGCAATGCGCATAACGTGATCGGGGGCCCTGCGTTTCAACAGAGATTGTTTTTTTTTTTTTTTTTTTTTTTCCCTTAAAAACCGGCACACCACCACTCCCCCGGGCCAAGCACCCCGCGGAGGCAAGCCTGTCACAAGCCCGGACTCCCACGAAGGGGCCGGGAGCGACAGTAGCCGAAGCGTGACAGCTCCGTTACCAAATTTTCTCTTCCGCGACTCCGGGGCGCGCTGCAGGCAGACCTTCCTCGCCAAACCCTGCAGGTAGGAGTCCTGGGCGGCCAGGTTGGCCATTACCGCCCCGGGGTGACCCGTCCCTCGGCGGGAGCTGCCCTGCCCGGCCCAGGCCCGGCTCCCTCAGCGCGGTCAGGCCGCGGAGCCCCGGCCGGGCCCGAGACGCCCCGTCCTCTCCTCAGGACACCGGGAGGACGGCAGCATCCTCCTCGTGCCGCTCCGCGCCGGTAGGAAGTGACCTCAGCGCGCCGGGCGGGAAGTGACGGCAGCGCGACGGCTGCGAGGCGGGAAGGGAAGCGGGAAGGGAGCCGGTCCCGAGAGCCGCCTCGCCGTCCTTCCCCCCTGCGGGACTCTGCCGCCGGGCCTCGGGGCGTCCCAGACAGACGGCGGGGTGTGGGGGGTGTCCTCGGGCCGCCTCTGCAGCGGCCGCGGGTCGCCCCGCCGCCCCCGTTTCCGCTGGCCGCCAGCAGCGTCCCCCGAGCGCAGCCGCGGGTAGCCCCTCCGCCCCGGTTCGGCTCCCGTCTGCAGGCCCCGGACCCTTACTTGGCGGTGACTGGGTCGGAGGAGACGGGGCTGTACCGGTTCGGGGGGGTGCGGGTGCCCCGTACAGCGGCAGGACTGCAGCCCCCACGCAGCGACAGCGGCGAGGAGGGGAGGGTGGTCTCCAAAACCCAGGGCGGGGGACACACACGACACAGACGCGTCCCAGCGCTTGGGCACAGTCAGCATTGTCCTGTTTCCACAAAGCCCCGTGGCTGAAAACACACGCCTTAAAAATTATACAAAAGAGTTAGTTTTATTAAACCACCTAATTACAAAAATAAATGGAATGGAAGAAAACGAAGTCAAAACACTGACCAAAATTCACATCCTAAGAAGTGAGACGCTGCAGCAGAATGCCAGGGAAGCTCAGCTCAGCTGCTGGCACGCAGCCGCAGCTCCACAGTGCCCACCACACTGAGCTGTCACGACCCTATTCCAGTTCAACTACACCCCGCACCCAGTCAACGCAGAACGACCACAACAGGGAAGGGCCGAAGAAGTGCCACGCTGCTGCACAGCTGCAGGCAAAGCACCAACCGCGTCTCGAAGGAAACTGCGAGAGTAACAGAGAATCCCTCACAGCTCCATATGCCCCAGTCATCTCCAGACTTTTTTATTAGACAAAACTATTAGACAACGCAAACACTGGCTTCATTTTAGCTCAGGCTATGTTAATAGAAAGCTTCTGTGTAAACGCTGAGAACAGAATCAGACTAAAGCATGTCATGGCTTCTCTCTGGGGCCTCGAGCAAATGCCATCATCAATACCTCAGTCTGATTCCTCAGTGTGCCCTTTCCTCTTTGAAAGGGAGAATACTGCTCTTTGATAAGGGTCTCCCGAGAGCCTCCTCCCAAACGGCTGCTAGCAAGAAGTTCAAGTTTGTGAAGCACTCTGACAGTGAAGACTGCTGACTAAAAAAAATATGACAAGATTCTTACCCTAATTAAGTAGAACGGAGGTTGTCAGAGGCCATCCTGAGAGAGCTTTAAAGCAGCCAGAATGTCAGTAACTTTGGGAAGCAGGGTAAAAACCCCAAAACACTCGCTGCCCCCACATTTGGCTCAAGTTTATCCCAAACAAATTCAACTCCCCACACTCCAGCATGTACTTACTGAGATTCACATGGAAACAAACTGGATTTCTAATGAACTCTACACGTAACTATCATGTAAAAGCAAACCTAACTCTAACTTGTCAGAGCAATCAACTTTGTATTTACTTATCGCGGTCTCTTAAGGGAGACGAACACTCATAGCAACGTCCCAGGGGCAGAGAAAGCACTGTGGCTATCCAGTGAGCAGAAACCTACAAACACAGCTCCAGTGCCTTCTCCTGACAGCAGGAGACGCTTGCTCAGTACAGCAGGTGGAAGACTTGCAGCAGCGCAGTGCCGCCGGGAGGAACATGTTCAGCAGCAGAGGATCCTCTTCAGGAGTGCTCCGGGGGGCCTGCCCCGTGCCCGTTCACGTGAGGGTGCGATGGGGTTGAGCTCTGGGAGGTAGCAACGCTCTGCTCTGCTGTGGCAGCTGTCAGAGGCATGGAGAGGCTTTCGGGGGACAGCGTGGCAAAGTCTTGTCTCCAGTAGGCTTCGCACAGTGGAAGATCATTGCTGTCACACAGACTGTAGCTTTCCAGAACAACCCCAGTAAGGAGAGACAGCGGGTGCAGTAAGAGAGGAGGGGAGGGAGGGAAAGGGTGGGGGAAGCAAGACAGAAGCAAAGCATTAAGAAAATGGCAAAAAACCCCACTCATGGGTGTAAGGTCTGTGATCACAAATTCATCACAAGTCTTGTGACACTGGCCTTCCCTAAGATACCCTTAAGAGCTGGTCTTGAACCTTGCGGGCCTGGTGAGGGTCAGGGGAATTTCAGAGACAAAACTGTTGCTAAAAACTGAAACAGAGGCTCAATTCTAATCCAGATGCTCTAAGTCCCTGGAAAGATCTCGGCTGAGGTCCTGGCACCGCAAAGATGGGAGTTCTGCTACTGATTTGAGTGAGGTGAGGACCCCATTCATAATTATTTTACTTGGAATTAGATCATGACCTATGTGAGATAAAAAATAGAAATCCTGCTCTAAATTTAAGTTCAGCAGAAGAGCTGGCACAATTGTTTCAGGGCCTGCCCCTGTCATGATAAAGAAGAAACCTATTTGCACCCTTGCCCTTTCAATAAAGTGCTCCACAGAAGGTCTGGGTCTTCTGTGGAAGCTCCGCAGCCTGATTATAAAGTTCTGATGGCTCCTATCATTTTCAGCAGAACCTGAGCTGTTCTCCTAAAAGCAGCTTGCTGTATTTGACTGCTGTAGACTACAGAGCTGGATGAACCAGCAGTGTGGGAAAGTAAAGTTTTTAAACAACTGGCTAATTCTTGCCTGTGCTCTGAGGAAAACTAAAACTAAAAAACTAAAAAGAAAAGTGATGGAAGAAACTGGAACAAAACCAAAACAAATTCCAAAGAGAGGAAGGAGCTGTACACACACAAGACATCCAAGACAAAGTGAGTGCTGGAGCAGAAAGCAGCTTGCGTTCACAGTAAAACAAACCCAGTGGGTCAAGTAATTTTGTTGTTGCAGCTTTATTTACATTTTTAATGTACGGACTTGAATAGATGCTTAGGGAAATATTTAGGTGTAGAAATATGAGACACTTCAAATTGCACAAACATGAAACATGTTGAGATTTAACCCCACACTCAAGACAGCTCCTGTGATCTCAGAGGAGGGAGCAATGGAACATAAATGCAAGTTTGGGGTTTAGGATGAGAAAAGGCAAGCTGGACTTGGAGTTACCGCTTTGGGGAGTAAGCACACAAAGCACTAGTTGCAAGCATCTACTTCTGAGCTCTTTTCTGGCAGCATCACCCAGCTGGTTTTGCAGTAGAAATGACAAGGCAGTGAACACAGGCTTTATATCTGGGGCCTTCGTAAAATGCCGTGGAAGACCACCCTTCCCTACTGTCCTCCACACACAGCAAAGCTGGGTTCAATTAGCAAAGACCTTCAGGACTGAACCAGAACTACGAGTCCTTTTCTGTCAGTCTTAGACCTCAGGCCATGGTTTCAAAGGAAAATCTGGCCACAGCATCCACTGCATCTTGGCAGGGGAGTTACAAAGAAAAGTTCAGCTGCGTCAGAAGCACAACTGCTTCTCCTGCTGCTCCCGTTAGAACAGTTCCAAAAGTCTAAGCTTCGCCTCTCACGTAACACTCCTCAAAAGTCAGGGTGAATAAGCAGCTACTGCACAGCCCACAACAGCACTGCCCAACCTGCTACTCTGTCCTTTGAGGGTTTCTCAGTGCAAGGGACTTCACTACTCCCCTTTGGGGCATGCAGCCAGGTCTGTGTGCAGAGGAACAGCTCTAGGAAACTACTTGAAGACAGGGTCTGAAAGCAAAGATTCCTTCAGAACAATCTACTTGGCTTTAGTTTCAAGGACCTGCTTTCAGGTCGCCTCATTAAAACCCCCACGTACACAAGAAAACCCTAGCAATGAAACCTGACCCTACACCTGAGGTGCATCCTATTAGTTACTCGCTGTGGGCAAGGGGCTCCCTCCTAAGTCCCCTTAGCACAATGGCAGTGACAAATGCTGGGTAGGAGACACTCCTTTCCATAGGTTTTTTTCACAGCCATCAGGAGCACTGCACAGGTACCAAACAAGCTACACAGCACAGGGCAGGCAGCTCTCAGCTCTGCAGCAGCTGGAGGTGTGCTGCTGCAGGGAGCTCTTTTCTACAGCCTTCCCTGGAGGGAAGACCTAAAATAAACTAACCAGTGACCTTCAGGGAAACTGGAGCACGGGAGAGCAGTTTGGCAGCATGGCTGTATGGAACCCATGTCCTGGCCTCACGGGACTGCATGCCTCTTTATAAATCCTGTGGGATCAAGCCCCATGAGAAAGTAACAGATGGTACAGAGGGGCAACCCCAGCTGGGCTCCCAGGACAGCACAGAATGCCCGTTTGTGGGCAAACCAGCTATTGCATTTACAGCCATTTAAACATGATTATCACTCTACGACTATGTGACATAACAGAACCCCTTCTTCCCCACATTAGACAATAAGGTTTCATTAAAAATATCTTAGTACTCTAGTTATAAAAGGACTTTGAATAAATCACCATTTCTATATTTACACACACACAATTTCTTTGGTGCAGAAAAAGACAAGAAAAAGCACAGGAAAGGAGTAAGTGCTAAAAGCAAACGACTAAGTGCTACATGATAACAGGTTTCAGTGGAGGGATCATAGCTCTGTAGAGTTGCAAAGTTTCCTCACCTCGTGACCACTCTTCTAAGAAAGAGCATGAAGGCAAATCCATTTGGTATATGCCAACGTTTGTGCTTAGATGTTAGTTCTGTTACAAAGGGTTGCTCTATATGGCATCTGGTGCCAGGCAGGTGAACAGACCATGCCAGCACGGTCAGAACCCCTTAGCCCAGAAGTTAAAGCTACCGACACACAGTGGTGGCAGTCTGGTGACAGTGTGAGGGAAGCATGTCTGGTACACGTGAGGCACTATCATCCCACACTGCATCGCTTTGGATACAGCTCGCTGCTGTGCTGTATGCAGCCTATGTAGTGGATACACCCCTGACCTATCAGGGCCTGGACTGGTGCTTGGGTTTGCGACCATCACTCTTCATTTCTGAGATATTTCTAGGATCCCTTGCCACCGCCCCAAAAAAATAAGTCAAGTTTGAAAAACAACTCTGAACTTTTACCTCAAGTTTTCTTCTGATGTCATAGCCATTCCTAAGCTGTGCCATATCAGTATCTTTTTAGTCTTAAAATACATATATTAACCCATAAATAATGGCCTAACTTCCAAAGATATTGAGTAATTAGGGTTTTAGTTGACTTAGCTGGGGTTATAGGCATTCAGCATTTTTAGAAAGGAGGGAAAAGCAAAAATAGAAAACCTGGTCATTAAAATTCTAAATAAGGTTTTCAAAAGTTAAGTTTTTGTTTATAAGTCATAGCATTATTGCACTGACTTCACTTAGCTTGTACAGTGCAGCCAAAATAATCAGGTTCTCATTTGTTTTCTCCTGCTTTCGTTTACTGCATCATCAACTAGAAGTGCTGGAGTGCATGACAGAAAATAAAAAAATAAAGTGTCTGAATTCTCTAAAGCCTGTTTTCTAAGAGTCTTTTAAAAACATTAAAAATCCCACAAACAGATCAGTAATAAGTCTTCCATAGAAAAATCCTATCACAATACTTCATAATTCAATGAAACTGAGCAAGTCTTTTTTGCTCATTTCAAATGCTCACCCCAACAGGACTCCAGGCAGCTGGGGGCAGTGGACTACAAGGGAAAAGGCACACTGTGTAACCAGGTCACTTGTGAAAGAACTCACCAGGAAGACGAAGACGTGGTTATCTCATCTAACATGAGGACCCAGCTCAGCAAGCTAGTCTCTCCAAGGAGAGAGACAGAGGCTCCTCCAGAAGGATACTCAGACAGAAGCCTATACCCCAAGGAAATTCATCTCCTTTTACAAGGATTACAAAAGAAGCCTAAGCAAATTATCTGTCAAATCTAGCCAACTAAAGCAGGCACCTAGAGTGGGACGCTGTGAATACGTCCTTCACCATGACACTTATACCCTGTAGGATATCTACAAGGAAAAGGCAGTTACTTTAGTTGCAGAAAAAGAGTTTAACCTAATTAAAAACAGGAGTGAAATGCTGTTGGGAACATTCTCAAGACCTGTACTCTAAGGACTACTTGTTTGTCTGGACTAACTACCCCAAAAGGGCTGGGATCATAAGGCAGAAGTCCACTGCCCTATTTGTACCTGGAAGAGTAATATTCTTCTTCTAGCTCGTACAGGTCAATGGAGATCTCATCTCGTAGTGCAATCAACTTCTTGTCGCATTCCTCCTGCAAGCTTCTCAGCTGCTGGTTGCGCTGGTTGATAGCTTCATTCACAGAGGGGAAATCATTGAGGATCAAGAACTGCTTCAGGTCAGACACAAGTTTCATCAGGGACTCACCAGCTCGGACCTTGTAGCAGGGAGGAGAAAAAAAAAAAAAAAAAAAAAATCACATAGCACACAGTATATCAAAACAGTGCTTTACTCCAATTCTAAAGCAAGATCTCCCAAGCTGCTCCTTCAGCCTAAGCCTTGAATAAAGTAGAAACTCTCACATTACTTGAGGATTCTGACAGAAGCCTGTAGCTGACAAGCCAGGCTACCCCAGCTTTCCCCCTAGAGAAGGGATTCACCTGACAGCCACCTCAAATATCAGGTTACTCTCCTAGCAGCAGACCTTGTAAGAGTTATAAAAGCTACCCAAGATGCAACAATGAAACTAACAGTACCTGCAGGACATGCTACCCACCGATTTGAACAGCAGATACTACTCACAATGTTTGCAGCTCTGACATGCATCTCATAGTTATCTTGTTCACCCTGGGTTGCTCGAGAGACTTGAGTTTCATCCTCAATCTAAAGAAAAACGTGTACATAGCCACCTTTACATACTAAAATCCTGATACACAATTACTACATTATAAGTAAACTCATTTCACTTCAATCCACACAAGGAATCCTTGGGGTGGCCTCTGGACTCTACAGCACCCGCGAATCATCTTTGCTACCCTCCCCGCCGTTCTCCCCCGTTCAGCAACACCAGGGCAGAGGCAGGGAGGCCAGCAGCAGCCGGGGAGAACCGCCCGCCGCCCGCCCTCGGGAAAGAACCCTCTTCCCTCGGGGCAACCGGGAGACAGGTCCCGCCGCTGCCCGCCGCCCTCCCCTCAGGGGCTCGCTCTCTCCTCACGGCCGCCCCCGGTTGCAGGGCCGCGGCCGCTCTCCCCTCAGGGGCCCCGCTCTCCCCTCAGGGGCGCCGCCGGGGAAAACCCGCCCCTCTCCCCTCAGGAGCCCAGCTGCTCCCCCGGCCGCCTCGGGGCTCGGCCACGGCCCCTGCCCACCTTAGCCGTCTTGATGATTTCGGTGAAGTTATCCATGATAGACTTGACATCGTCCTTGAGGCGCTTGTTGTAGGACTGCAGCAGGGTCTCCTTGCTTTGCGGCAGCACCCGCTGCTGCGCCATGGCGGCCCGCGACCCCGCTCCGCCCCTCTTGAACCTCCCCGGCCCCGCCCCGCCGCGCGCGACGCCGCCGTCCTCTCGCGAGACGTCGCGCCCCATAGATACTTCCCAGCATGCAGCGCTTCCCCTTTCTCTTCCTCAGTCCAAGATGGTGAGTGGCGGCGGGAGCGGGGCGTGGGCTGGGGGTTCATCCGCCGCCATCCGCCTCCATCGCTGGGCCGCGGCCCGGCGGGGAGAGCCGTGCGGGTGCTCGGTACCCGGGAGGGGTGTTTCGTGCCCGGTTTGCGGTGACCGGGGTCGGTCCCGGGGGAGGCCGGGTCGGGGCCTACCTGCCCGCAGCGGGGCGGCCGCGCAGCGCGGGCCGCTGGGAGCGGGGCAGCCCGGCCAGGGCGCAGCGTTTTTCCCGGTGTAGGGTGGATCCCGGGCCGGGCTCGGTGGCCGGTAACGCGTGGTGGGGGTGTCTCGGTTGCTGGCGGTGTCCAGGAGCGCTGGGCTGGGCCATTGCTGCCCGGCCGAGGAGATCAACAGGCGGTTTTAAACGGGAGGTTCATAAACCTTTTAAAGCCAAAGCGAAGAATTTTATCTCTGCAAAAGCAAGACTAGGCTGGGAGACTGCCAGGCTGGTGAAATGCCTGGGAAAATGCATTTCTAAGGTGGACTGAAAGCTCTTTCAAGTACATCAGTATTGGAGGCAAAAGAAGGAAGAGCATATTCCTTTCTTTCTTGCAGCCGAAAGGAAAGAAGGCCAAGGGCAAGAAGGTGGCACCGGCCCCTGCTGTAGTCAAGAAGCAGGAGGCCAAGAAGGTTGTCAATCCCCTCTTTGAGAAGAGGCCCAAGAACTTTGGCATTGGTGAGTAAGTGAATATTTGGGCTACTTGCTCAAGGATTTTTTTGTTTTATGGGCAGATGCCTAAATTGTAAACAGAAGCATATTGTAATAAAGCTGTAGAGTGGAGACAGTGATGGAGGCAGTTGCCTTGCTGCCTGGAGTTAAGATCTGTCCTTCATTAGGTACATGACGGTGGCTATGGACAATTTGCTGAATTTTCTGTATCACAAAGATTCATTATTTGATTCTATTGCGATGAATCTTGCCCTTTTGCACATGTTGCAGTGAATCAATTCAGACTCCTGTAGTGCCATTTTTGTACGGTGTGCAGATGATGTGAAAGAATATTTGCTATCTGAGTGATTGTGCTGACATATCACCACCAAGATCACTGATGCACTCATGCCTGTTCCATGCTGTTGCTCTGTGGGTTTGGAACAGCTGTGAGTTAAACTTTTTATTTTTAGGACAGGATATCCAGCCGAAGCGTGATCTCACACGTTTTGTGAAATGGCCGCGCTACATCAGACTGCAGCGCCAGAGGTCCATTCTTTACAAACGCTTGAAGGTGCCTCCTGCCATTAACCAGTTCACTCAGGCTTTGGACCGCCAGACAGGTAAGGATGTGCCTCACAAAGTTCTCTTAACTTGGGTCGTTGATGGGATATGCCTCAGAGAAGAGGAAAGAAACCAAAATAAGACTTAACAAAGGTAAGCTGGAGAGTATCTTTGGAAGCATTTTAGGGCAGCTTTAATAGTGACTGGGGTGATGTCAGCAGCAAGCTGCTGTCTGAATTTGCTGGCTTAAGTCTTGATAGCTGCTGTGTATTTTGAAAAGGGAATGGAAAATACCAAAGCTCCTACTTAACAACCCAAACCCAGGGTTATCTTAACTGCCTGTTTCCATCGTAATCCATTTTTCCAGCTTGATGTAGAACCACATAGGGTTGTGTAAACAGATAGTTTAAGAAATCTGTATGACTGTAGGCATTGGGGGGAAAGCCAGCATCCTGCAGGCTGACATTGATACAGGGGAAGAAGGGACTTCAGGGTCTTCTGTGAAATGAGTAAATAGTCTTTTCCAGGTGACAGTGTCTATGCAAGAAACTTTCAGCCCATGTAGAGTAACTCCTTCGTAGATGTTGCTTGCTTTAAAGGAGAAAGTGCACCACCTTTAACCATAATTGCTGTGGGGGTCCACAGGCATTTCCTCATCCAAACAGTGAAGGAGCTCTCACTGCCAACAGAGGTGCATGTAGAGGTAAATACGGGCTCTAGAGGCACTCTAGCTCTGCTCTTGCAGTGTGCAAATGATGCTAACTTTTTGCTGTCTAAATACACTTGATGACAACCACCAAGATCGCTGATGCACTTCAGTGTTTTAAAAAGTAATGCTTAGATTTTTAGGTCATGCAACTAACTAACTAGTAGATGTTCTCTTCCAGCTACACAGCTGCTGAAGCTGGCGCACAAATATAGGCCAGAAAATAAGCAAGAGAAGAAGCAGAGGCTACTGGCTCGTGCTGAGCAGAAAGCTGCAGGAAAGGGAGATGCGCCGACTAAGCGGCCACCGGTCCTCCGAGCAGGTAACTTTGTACGTGGACTTGGCTGCTTGCACATACGGGAGTGTAGTACTTGGTTAGAGCTCTGCTCCAACCAAACAGGATTGGACAAGCTATTGCAATGATGTATGAATTTCTTCACCTGAGCTCAAAGTGAAGAGCAAAATAGACGAGCTTTTTAACCCTGAGCTTTAGCAAATTGTCCGTGCAGTATCCTCTCTGTGCTACTGAATGGATGTGAGAAGTTTTCAGAACTTGGAAGCTGCGCTATGGAATCTGAGCTGGTTGTATGAGACTTATATGAAAGCTCTGAAAATAGACTGAGCGGAATCAAAGCTTACCTATAACTTGTTTTTCAGGTATTAACAGTGTCACGACTCTGGTAGAGAACAAGAAAGCTCAGCTTGTAGTTATTGCCCACGATGTAGACCCCATTGAGGTAAGCATACTCGCTGGTAGATGTTATGTGCTACCTGTGTAACTTAAGCTGAGATCAGAACTACGCTTGGGGTGAAAATGCATTTTAGGACAAATCTATTGCACGAAAAGAGAATGCATAAATTACCAGAACTGGAATACTTGTGCATGTTCCTAGTTGTCCTGGTATTACAATGAGGCTTGGCCCTTGCAATGATGTATGAATTTCTTCACCTGACTCAACAATGAAGAGCAAAACGAGCTTTTTAACACTGAGCAATTGCCACAGCCCAGGCTGATTCAAAGAATAAAAAGATGTTCTCCCTCAGTTACACAGCACGCTCCCTTTCTTTTCAGCTGGTGGTCTTCTTGCCTGCTCTGTGCCGCAAGATGGGAGTGCCATACTGCATCATCAAGGGCAAAGCCAGACTGGGGCGACTGGTCCACAGGAAAACCTGTACCTCTGTTGCTTTCACACAAGTTAACCCGTAAGTATTCTGTGTGCTGGCTTGATTCTCTGTAGTGGAGAAAGCAAGCTGCCCATAAACACAGACTGTAGGGCAGATGGATAGCAAACTTGGGTCTGTGTAGTTTAAAGTAGTAAGAATAAATAAAATACTGCCTCTATAATGTATAATATAGATGTCCTTTTGTATTAAGAGCTCTATTGGATCCTGAAGATAGAGATTACTTTGGCTTACCAAAATGGGTGTTTACTCTAAAATACATAGATGGAACTATTAACCTTAATCTGAGCAGTGCAGGTTCCTAAAGCATTGATGTTTGGAGTGATTACCCCTTGACAAATGATGCTTACGCTTAACCTGAAAAACCACGTTGCCACTACGAGCTCTTAAATCCTGAGGCATAAGAGTTACGGAAAATGTTAAATTGAGGCTCTAAAGGAACTAAAACTATCACCAACAGGGAGGATAAGGGAGCCCTTGCAAAGCTGGTGGAGGCTGTTAAGACCAACTACAATGACAGATATGACGAGGTAAGATTCTCTGTGCTGCTAGCCTTGTCTTTCAGTTTGTACTGTTAACATCCCCAAAAGCTTCCCAGTGAAATGCAGATTATTTCAGACATAGTGACAACAGTTTAAAGTCTGTTGGGTGTAGTGTACTTAGATTTGCTTATGATGTATCCAGATTCTTTACCTGAGGGTGGGGTAAGTTCTCTGTGCTGCCCTGAAATGTTAGTTCACTGCTTGAAATGTGTAGGACTTCCTAGTTGAGGAAGCTCTTCCCCTTGTACACAAAAGAGTGGGATTGAGCTAGTTGGTTGAATGTAGTAAGAGTCTGTACGAAGCGTCTGACCTGTTCTCACTTCTTTGCAGATCCGTCGTCACTGGGGTGGTAACGTCTTGGGTCCAAAATCAGTGGCTCGTATTGCTAAGCTTGAAAAAGCAAAGGCTAAAGAACTGGCTACTAAGCTGGGCTAACGATGTACTGGATTGCTTCCGTGTTTTCTGTACATAAAAAGAATAAACCCCCAGATGAAGTTTCAGTGGTCTCTGTTAATCGGAGTGTTCCAGGCAGCGGGTAGCACATTAGCATTGCCTTTCATCAAATGATTGAGTAGTGCCGCACAGAAATAGTTGCATAGAGCAGGTGATGACTTGGAACAACTGCCCTTAATTATTAGTCCTATGTCGTGATTCCTCTCTGAACACATAGCCCATCAACAGTGGCTCAGCTGTGCATACTTTGTGATCATAAAGTTGCATGGGCTAGGCTAGTTCTGGCTTTAAGCCTAGCTTGCTTATGCAAATACCTCTCAGTTGGGAATGGCTCTAGATAATCTCCCTCAGTACTTGGACTTAGTTATGGTATGGGTTGTATAGGGTGTTAGAACACTTCACCGGGCTAACCAGCTGGGGACCTCCCATGAGGAGGTCTGTAACACCTCCTCCAAGGCAAGAATGGTCAGGCTGAAGTGGGGAAGGAATCTAGACCTTTTTGTCCTTCTGTTCTTTCCTGACTGCTGACTTCGTCTTGTGGTGTTGTCAGAGGCTACCAAGCTTGATAAGGCTCCAGGTGTGGTGGCCGCTGCTTGTTTTTGCTGGCCCTCATCATGGTCTTGCAAGCCACAGGCTGCCCTACCCAGCTAGACTCTAGTATCCACAGTAACCTTTAATTCAGGTCTGTCCCTGTTAAGATGCAAGACGCACAATGTGAGTCACACAGCCCTTTATTTATTCCGATGCAACTGCTGTGAACTGCTCCTGACTTCAGGAATGACTGTTCCGTACAAAGAAACTGTGATTCACAAAATCCCTTGCCATCTTTTGGAAAATACAGCAGTGGAGAAGTTAAAAACTTGGAATCGACCACACTAGAAAAGTGTATCCTTGAGATTTCTAGTTGAAGCTGATTTACATGCAATAGTCTCAACAGCCACTTAAGAATTTTGAAGTTCAGTGCTTCCAAGCTGCAGCCAGAATCACACTGCTAGGAGCTCAGAGTCTGCATCAGTTGCTTGAAGTCCATTTGCAGCTTCATAGCTGCATATATTTACTGAACATGTTGCCGTGAAACTCTGGGTGCTTCAGTTATTCAGGACTGATCAGTCAAGAGCAGACTTCTATAAAAAAGACAGCAGTCTGTAGTACAGAAGAGAAGAAACTAGCCCTTCCTTTCACAGAGGTATCTTTTGTATAAATTTTCTGTACCACAAGAATGAAGTTGCAGCGCATAAGCCATACCTATGAAAGAAAACAAAACCACATTTACACCTTCTTTTCAAGATGGATGGGACCTCCCTAAGTCAGCTGCAGTGCAGTAAGACACAAAACCTGTCAAATACTGTGCAAATGTTACTTAGGTTAAAGCTTTAGGCTTTTGCAGCTTAAGGGCTCATCCAGTCTCACTGGTGCAGAAGCAAGAATGCCAGGCAAAGCCTTACATTCAAAAGAAACGCGTGGAAAGTCAAACGTGGGCTGGGTAACTCACCAGGTGATGATGTACTGCATGTGCTCGTTTCTGAGGCTCACTCTTGTCTGGCCTCCGATGGGCCCCCCTGGGACTGTGCTTCCTGTAGGTACAACAGAGTGCACGAGTTAAATCTCTAGTCTGCACCATGTAGAGCTGCCCTTGCTGTGAGAAACGGGATGAAGGTGGTCAGTCACATGGATACCCTGCTCCTCTTCCTCGGCCATAGTGTTCCCAAGTTCCCAGCAAAGCCAGAGCTGTGGGGCAGGCGGCCCTACAGCAAGTGGCTGGTTGTGCTCTAGGCATCGAACACTACCTGCACCACTCCAAGCGTGCTACCGTTCCCAGTGCTGGCTGCCTATCACCTTCAAAATAGCAGACCTAGCAGAGCACACAAAGAGAAGAGAAAGATGCAATACCTTGTTGGACTTGATCTTGAAGGTCTTTTCTAACCTAAATGATTCTATGATTCTACCTTTCCAAGTGCCATGGGGAAATAACTAACTGAAAGTAAGGGGAGGGAGACCGATGTAAATTGGACATGGGGTTGGGTTCCTCTGTGACTTACTGAAATCTGCATCGATAAAGATGGGCTCAGCGCCGGTCACCTTTGCCATAGCCTCCAGGTCACGGTAATGCCAGCGGTTTTTCTCAATGTTATTTTCAGGCACAAAAGGTTTCCGGGTTTCTGATAACCTCACCACCCCAGTGAGATCAATTTCACCTTCAATCTGAAGAGAAGTGCAGAGGAGAAAAAAGGAATCTTTCAAGGTTCATTTCATATTCTGGCATACCAGGTCCTGGTAGAAAAATAGGGCTCTTGCGGGGTCTGATTATAAATCAAGTGGTTGTGCCCTGCAGTGGGGTAGTGCTGTAACACAGCAGGGAAAAAAGCAGATCAGGAACAGCTCCCTGTTTGTAAAAAGCATTATTTACTTAACAATAAGGTGGGAAGAAAAGGTTTGCTGCCTTTGAAAAGCACAATGACTTTCAAATAACCTCCCGTGATGCGGAACATGGCTGCTGCCTTTCTGGGTTTGTCAGCAGTGCCTCTGGGTTATCAAAGGGCAAAAGTAACACACGACATTCCCTGTATCCCCCTTACCTGTCCCTTCAGCCTGGTCTCCGGTTTCATTTTCTTTTTGGGCACAAATCCTCGGTTGACTAAAATTGTGACCCTAGAGTTGCATAAAGAAGTATGGCTCATGAGTGAAAGGAAATTTATTCCTCCTGCTGCCTAGAACTAAGTACCAAAGGAAGAAGCAACCCGTACGTTTGGTACCACTTTTTTTTGTCATCTCAGAGCACATTATAGGGGAATTTAAACACAATTTCAAATCGAGCCTCAGTGACCTAACAGACTGTGAGAGATTCCTTTTAAGGTAGAGGGACTGATTTATATAAACTCAACCACCGTGATTCAGCTTTTCAAAAGAGAAGTAAGTTTCTCACAAGAACCATGAGTTTCATTAACTTACCCTAGTTCTGTGCAGTAGAAAGGAGTAATGACGTTTGCTCCATTTTCCGGGTGGGATGTCAGTCGCCCGGCTTCTCTGGCTTCTCGCTCAGGGTCCACAAGTGACCGTGGCAAAATATAGAGCTCCTTGGAGTGATCAAAATGCCCTCGGACCTTTACAGGTCTGTACTCCAATTCCTTCAATTCCATGGGGCTGCATGGAACAGGATGAAAACAAAATCATGGCTGCAACAGGCAAATCAAATTAGGGGATTTTATTGTGAGATTCTCCTTTTCCGTAATGGTTCACTCTACAGCCAGTTGCCAGACAGAAACAGAAGACAAACACCCCGTGGAATAAGCAGCTGGCTTAATATTTTATTACTATCACAGTGAATCAAATCGAGATGATTGTGAGTATCCAGAGAGCAGTTCTTTGCCATGATACCTGTAACCCAGGGCCACTTCAATGCCACACACCACTGATCAGCAGGTGGATAGGCTGCATGTGCATCCAGCCAACAGGGAGCATTTCTTTCCCATCCCAGACCATGAAATCGAACAACTGTACTGTTTTGACAGTTGTGCCATATGGCCAAGTGACCTTAAAAATCTGTCTCATATCTAACACAACTGCTCCACACCTGGGGCAGGGCCTGCTATTGATCCAAGACTCCCTGTTGCAGGAATAATCCCTGTGGGACATCACAGACACCAGCTACCAAGTCCTCCTTCTCCAGGAGGATTACGTATGGTATGAACTACATACCACATTCTCCTGAACAGAGATTAATCCTTTTTACATGCATTTACAGTATCCCATAGGGAAGCGTTCACTTATTCTTTTACTAAAAATAAGACAATTTAACAGGATGTCTATCACTCTAATTTGCTTGCATGTCCTGATTCCCATTGCATTCCTTCATTTTCATGCAGTTTCGTTTAGCATAAGCTCATTAGTGCAGGGACCATATCTAATATCCCCAGCACACTGTCAGTGCTCTGTAGACAATAAACTATCTCAGGTTCCGTACTCTAATGTCAGAGGGATGGGCTCTGATGTAATTCTTGATGCCAGTTGTGCAATCAAATCTAATTTCCACTTTCGTCGCTGGACCTGAAAGTACACAAACACAAAAGTAATTCCTTGTGGTAGAACAGAGCAATGTAATAACCCCAGCAAGCCTTAAAATCTTTCTCATAAGTTTCTCCTCTGACCCTAAAGCAGGGTAATTGGAGATATGGAAATGGAGGCTACTGACTTTAATTTGAGGAAATATTTATACTGAAATGCAGCTGTAAAAAATAAGAATCTTTCCTTTAAAGACTTGCAAATGGACACTTGGCAAACAGAAAGGTAGGTAAAATAACATCAAATCTTTACCCTGTATGTGATTTGAATTAGATTAAACAGCCAGAGATGGCAAAACCTGGCAGACCTCAAATACTCATCTCTTGAAAAAATGAAGTATTTATTTGTACCTGCCATGTGCCGAGACAGAATGTGGTCAGAGGGACCAGAAAAAGGCCCCATTTGAGTACAATGTCCTCTCCAGATGTGTCAGCAGCTGTTGTAGAACTTCGTGGTCTGCAGAACCTCAAACAAACATCTAGAGAAAAACAGAATGAGGAATAGGATTTGTACAGGAGAGGAGATGCCAAATTCCTGCAGGAAATGTCACCTCTTGGTATAAGTTGGAAACAGGGCAGAAACCCAAACAAATCTATTCTTACCTTTAGTCTGCTGGATCAGACCAGAACCTGCTTTAGTTAGGGGATACCCAAAAAACGTTCTTCTGATCAAGCAATGTGACACCTACATGAAATAAGAAAGATCCTTTGTAGTGTCTCTGCTTTGTAAAATTTGTAGCTAGATGATACCAGTTGCCTCAACGATTGCATGAAATTTTGTTTACGCGTTAAGTCTCACCTGAGTAACCACCTGTGAAACACTACGGGTTAGCTTATAATTTAAAAAGAATAAAATAAAATTGCAGTTACAGAGCTGACTATAGCACAGGAAATGATCTTCCCCTTTCCATCCATGCTATCAGCAAGCATACACACCATCTTAATTCGTTCTTGAAATAAATGCCAGCCGAGCACTTGCCCTTCCCGCCATGCTGGAGCAGCACAAGGACAGATTTACAGCCTTTTTGACACCGATTCTGCTCACTTTTAGCGCAGTGAAACCGGTCCCCACGCCGCGACGGAGGAGGGGGGCACCAACCCACCGCGGCCAACGGCCTGGCCCCGGCAGCCGAAGGGCGGCGGATGGGGCAGTCCGGCCGGGCGCACGGACAGCGCCGAGCACCGCTGGGGGACGGGCCCTGGACAGGATCGCGGCCTTACCCGGCCCGGCGCCGCTCCCCTCAGCCCGGGCCCGTTCCCCCCGGCCCGGGCCCTGCCCCGTTCCCCTCAGCCCGGGCCCGCTTCCCTCAGCCCGGGCCCGGCCCCGCTCCCCTCAGCCCGGGCCTGTTCCCCTCAGCCCGTTCTCGCTCCCCTCAGCCCGGTCCCGGTCCCGTTCCCGCTCCCCTCATCCCGGGCCTGTTCCCCTCGGCCCGTTCTCGCTCCCCTCAGCCCGGTCCCGGTCCCGTTCCCGCTCCCCTCAGCCCGGGCCTGTTCCCCTCGGCCCGTTCTCGCTCCCCTCAGCCCGGTCCCGGTCCCGTTCCCGCTCCCCTCAGCCCGGGCCTGTTCCCCTCGGCCCGTTCTCGCTCCCCTCAGCCCGGTCCCGGTCCCGTTCCCGCTCCCCTCAGCCCGGGCCTGTTCCCCTCAGCCCGTTCTCGCTCCCCTCAGCCCGGTCCCGGTCCCGTTCCCGCTCCCCTCAGCCCTCACCCGGCCCCGGCGCTCCCGCAGCAGCCGCGGCCCCGCGCGCAGCAGCAGCAGCAGCAGCCTCCCCGTCGCCATGGCAACGCCGCCCCCGTCTCCCGCGCCGCCACCCGCCTCCGGCCCAGACCGCCCCGGTGCGGGCAGGCCCCTCTCTAGCCGCCTCTCTCTATGGTGCCGGCTGCACCCCGGCGTGGCCGGCACCGGAAGTTGAGGCGCTCTCCTGGCTGACGGCGCCTCTCTATGGCCGGGCCCGGGCCCGCCGGCGGCGCGGCCATGGCTGAGGTGCCCGAGGAGGAGCGGCTCTTCCTGCGGCAGCACCCGCTCCTCAGCCTCGCGGAACCGGGCAAGGTGGGGATGGAGCCGGGCCGTGCGGGGCTGAGGGGCGCCTTGAGGGCCGGGGCCGTCCCCGGAGGCGGCCCTGGGAGGGGCTGGGGCCGCCTCCCTGAGGGGTTCGTGAGGGAGGGCCGGGGCCGCGTTCCCTGAGGGGGCCGTGAGGGGGGACGAGGCCAGTTGGTAGCAGGCCGGGGAGGGTGCCCCGGCCCCAGTGAGCTCCCTGGCCCGGAGGCTTTTCTCCCGCTGTGGAAGTCGGAGGAGGGCCGGAGAGGAGGATGCTGGTGGGAGCTGGAGGCCTCTCTTGCCCTCCCCAGCTCTGGGGCAATCCCCTGGGCTTCCCTGACCAGACATCGTTTTTCTTCAGGTGAGATGCAGGCTGACAGGCCACGAGATGCCATGTCGGCTGTCGGAGCTGCAGGCTTATACTAATGGCAAGAAGTATCAGCGGCTGATAAAGACAGCCAGAGAGTTTGACTATGGCAAGTTTGAGCCCCATATAGTGCCCAGCACAAAGAATCTGTACGTATTCTTCCTCCTGTGTGTTGTGCTTTACACTTTGTTCTATCTCAGGCATAAAGTGGTCGAGCTTTACACAGTTCTTGAGTCTTTATGGACAGGGAAAGTATTTATAAAGTATTTATCAGCTTTGAGCACAGTGCTTGTAAGTGAAAAGTTATTAAGTAATAGCATACTTAAACTCTGTTGCTGGCTCTTTCTTTCTTTCTGTGTCTTGTCAGACACCAGCTGTTTTGCAAGCTCACTCTCAGACACATCAACAAGTTTCCAGAGCACGTGCTGCGTCATGTCCAAGGGAAGCGCTATCAGAAGGCCCTAAAAACATGTAAGTAGCTTTTCTGAAGATAAAACCAGACAACTTTTTTCCCTGACCTGTTGAGATTCCAGTAGGTCTACATGAAGGGAGGGGGTCAGTTTTCTTTAGATTGACAGTAATGTACTGCTGTTGCTGTGTGTGCCTCTCAGCTAGGAAGGAAGATCCCAGATGTAGGGAGCAATCAGCCACTAGCAAATACCTTGGAACATCCTTACTTGAGAGGAGCGGCTCTAAAACTTCCCCAGAGAGGGTGGTTCACACGTCCAGCACAGTCTCTGTGTTAATGTCTTTCCTGCCTTTCATGGTCCATACTATCACTGTAGATTACATGAATGTATATTAGAGTTGGAGCTTGACATACTTTTGAGTTGCATTTAATATAAGCTAGAGCTGGAAATGGAAAGGGCTCAGGTGACTGGGTGGCCTTGCTAAGTGCTGCCCAACCCCTCGTGCTATTAGATGAGGAGTGCCAGAAGGAAGGAGTGGAGTACGTCCCTGCCTGCTTGCGACAGAAGAAGCAGAGGACGCACCACCCTGATGAGCAAATGAACGGGAGCAGACAGCCTTACAGAAAAGAGGAATTCTGGGAGCCAAAGTCCAGCGATGAGGATGGAGAGGAGACGGACGACAGCATGAGTGACCTGTACCCACGTAAGAACGTTGGTATCATCTATGTACTGAAGGGAGCTTGTTGGCTAATTTTGTCCAGGCTTCTTTATGCTGCTCCCTGCTACTCACGTGACTCCCATCCAGTTGGGCGTTCTTGGGTTTTGGAAAAACTTACCACTGCAAAATCAGTAATAGCAGTTATCACTAAGTAGTAACCAGAGCTGGATCACATAGGGTGTAAGGGGAGGGATACAAGATCCATGGGGATTTGCTGCTTTGGGTATCTCTACTTTCCTCATTTCTCAGCAAGTCCTCAGTTCTGACAGAAGTTGTTCAGGTGTTCTGCTTGCTAACATCTGGAGGCACTGCCTTGCTGTAGGAGGGCAGAGGTGTAACACCACAGAACTGCCTGTGCTGGATGGTTCCCAGAATGAGGCTAGCGAGAGCACCAGGCGCGTTTCTAATAAAACACCAGTGTGTTTATTTCCCAGGTATTTGAGTAGTGACAAGTATATGCTCAGAGACTGGAAGCAGCTTGGCGAATCACCCTTAAGATGCCCTCAAAGTGAAGTTAGGAGGAGGCAGAGCCTGTATGCACAGAGAACTGATCCTGAGCTAAATCTTTCTTTTAGCTGCACTCTTCCCAGAAAAAAGCCCAGCAGCTCCACAAACCACAAAGGGCAGTGATGACTTTGCAACAGACAGCGAGGATGACGGGGCCAAGCAGAATGGTGATGTGAATGGAGAGGACGGTGGAAGAATGGATGTCAGCAGAGCAGCTGGCAACAAAAGGGTAAAGGTGAGAGTCACACTGCTGCGTGCAGCAGGAGGGGAGCGTGGAGCTGGGATTCCATCCTGTAGGTGTTTGTCTGATCTGTTCCTGTCTGAGAACCAGCAGAAGGTGCAAAGCTGTTCGGAATAGACTTTCCCCATGTGCTAGCCGCTAACTCCCACCCTGAGGTGCGAATTACTACCAGTAAATGTTTATCCTGCCTGCAGTAACTAGGGGTGTTCCTGCCTGTATAAATAGCTCAGCTTTGGTGGGATTCTGCCGCACGCTGCCTTCGCAGGGAGACTGAAGTGTGTCTTGTGGGTTCTGTAATCTTCCTCCTCATTCACAGATAAACACAAGTTAAACCCTTTTTAAGTCACAGGGTCCTTCTAGACCCCTTTTTCTGCCTCTTTTGAGGAGCTGGCAAGGTCCTGCCTTAGAGGACATACCCTGATAATTCTTAGTTTGGGAAGCAGGCAGGTGTTACATATGTAAAGATGGATAAACCTTTAAGGCAGCCTGAGGAAGGGGCTGGATCCTTTATGACTATCAAACTGGAAAGTGAAGGCTGGATGGAGTTTAGGTTAGTTTCTGTGGGGAGACTGTCACTGTATCTAATGAAACCATAAGCCTGTCAGAGAAAGGGATGCTAACTGGCAGGGTAGGGCAAGGAGACATCCTGGCTGGCTCTGCGACCAGGAGACCACGCTCAATTTCTCTTCTTTAAGCTGGCTTGGGAAGGGCTGGATTTGGGTTTTGGAAATAAGCTGATTAACTTTTTTTTTTTTCTACAGAAACAGTCAGGGCCTTTAAAGAAGAAATTCAAGAGTCATCATCAAAAACCCAAGAACTTCAAGAAAGCAACGAATGGCAAATAAATTTTATGATAAATATGTGGCCTGAAGCCTGTTGTGTAACAATTCCATAGGGTGCACAAGGCTGGCTGAAGTGTTTGCTCCTTCCAGTTAACCATTACAGCTCGGGAGGGGAATAGCAGGGTGGAATGAAGTTGTATTCTAATAGCCATGAGCCACCCTCCACCACCAAGGGAAGGATGACTGCTGTGGTCAAGCACAGGCTCCCCAGTGCTCGGACCTCCTTATGGAAAGATGGTTGTCAGGAGGTGGGAGAGAAAGCACACAAGACCACTAACCAGCATTTCCAGGTAGCCTGTCTGTGGAGTGTCACCAGTCACACACGCCAAGTGGATACAAAGATGCCATTGTTTTATTTTGATTGTTTCCAAAAATCAAAACATTTTCAAACACAACTAAGGTACAAAATACAGCATAAAATGAGAATTTATACTTATTTCTTTTTCCACATAGAAAGCAAAAATATATTCAGAATGAATTCCAGAACACTTTGCAGAGCCAATTGATAGCTGACATCCTGCTTGTGAGAGCTTCTCAGCCATGGGAAGAGGTCACTGTATTTTTGGGAGATGCATGAATACAGCAGTGCATGTAGGAAACCAGAATCTTCTGCATCAGGACTCACAGTTAGCATGTCTGCATATTGCGCTGCCTAGAAATATCTTATAATGCCTTCCACTTAACTGTGCCCCTTTAGTACCGAAATATTTCTGCTGCAAGGGACAGTGTCGGTTCCTTTTCTGGGGCCTTTTGTTGGAGAGGGGACTTGATTTTCAGAGGAAACTGGTCAATATTTCAGACTAGTCCATCATCCAGCTCCTTAGTTTGACAGGACACAAGCTGAAAAAGCCAACTTAAGGGCTACTTACAGGAGTCATTTCTATCATTCCATTTATAAATACTACAAACATCAACAGCAGTTAAGATATCTGAGAATGACTGCCTCGATGTATTCTAAAACCATTCTAGGACCTGCAGTGAAATTGAGCAAAAGCATCCTGTGTTGTGTATGCACAACCTAAAGGCCCAGTTTGTTTTGCTATGAAGACAGGCACAGTGAACACTGGAGGTGAAAACTTCTCCTGCAAAACTGATTTAAAAGAAAGCCTTCTATGTGACCTGAACTTAAATGCTGTCTCCCCCTCCCATCTACCCCCCACACACCAATCTGGTTCCTTCAGCAGCAGCATATCTTGCTATTACATAGCCTATTTTCCCCTTAAGATGATGAAATCACTGGTTTAACATTCAACAGTGCTCTTCTATTTGTCATCAGTTCTTTCAGCCTGTTTTTTTTCCTCCTAAAAAGCAACCGTTAAGCTGAACTGTCCAGGTTAGTGTCCTTACCAGGAGACCCTGGTAAATAGCTCCGGCTGGCAGTGTTCAGCTGAATTACTCATTGAACAAACAGTTGAGCAGCTTTCTCAAGGGAGACAACAGTGCAAGGATCAATGTAATGTTAGCAAGTTGGTAGGGCTCACGCTTTCTAGAATTCTTTCATAATCTAGTGAAACAGGTTCACCTAGTTGACTAGCAGAGGACAAAATGCCTCCTCTGAGCAGCACTAAGCATGTTCATGGCACAGAGGTCATGGCACCAAGAGGTGAAAACAGGGCCTTCCTCTCTCCTCAGCATTATGCTGAGGAGTTCCTCCCTCTGAACATGCAAGTTACATCCCTGGCTGTTTATTCACTGCACAGGCTTTGCACTTGCATTCTTCAGCTATAACCATTTGCATACAGAGTTGAGAACTGGGGCTACAGCAGCACACAGCTGACTTCCATGTTTCCTCCCTACAACATCTCAGGTGTGGTGCAAGATGGCAGAGAGAAGGGGCTGTACTCCAGGGTTCAGCACCCCAGCTCTTCAGCTGTTCAGTCAACAGCTGAGAGACTGACAGAAGTGAATCTAAAGCAAAGACTACAGATTAGAAGATTGACTGCTCTCATCTTGCATGTACTGAGTGCAGGGAAAAATGTTTTGTTTTTTTTTTTTGTAATTCTGAAGACACTTTCACCAATAACCTGCAATTCAGATATGAATTTGGGGCATATATGGATGGAAGCTGGTTAATAGCAGAAAGGAGCTCTTATTATGGAACCTGCAGCACAACTTAGCTCCCTTCTTGGGAATTCAGGAGGGGCAACTTTGGGGAAAGAATGCTGAATAAAGAGTTCTTTTGGCACAGAATTTTCACAGAATTTAACATTGTGTCTCTTCAGGAGTATCTGCCCCCCTTCCTTCTTGAAATCTGATTAGCCATACAGGCTTCCTGATTAGTAATACAGGATTCTCCCTTGTTACGCTCAAGAATGGAACTGGGACACATTAGAAAACCCTCTCCATTTTCTTACCTAGAGGGGGCTACAACTACTTTCAGGGTTTTCTTTTTGCCTTCTATTTGGGGGCAGGAAAGACCTTGCCTCTTGTTAAACAAAATGGAATTAAAGGGCTCTGAGCAGCAAAACAACAGTGATTTTTTTAATGCTGCTTTCCACCTTGATAAGCAATGCTATAACCAGCAATGGAACTCCTTATGCACAAGACAGTTTTGAAGAGGGTGAGAAAGGGGATTCACTTTTTTAGTTATAGCTAGAACCCAACAGCACACTGAATGATACAGCTGTATCTGCTCACAGTACTTCAAATTTTAAAATGTTGCTGACATTAAAGACAGCAACTGTTCTACTGCAACTCACTGAAGCATCAGCAAAATGCAGGTTCCTTGGGTTAGTTCCAAATCTAGGAAGTTAGAATAAGCCTAGGCAACATTCCTTGAAGAAACAGGATTTCATCTATTATATTACTGGTGCCACTGTAAATCAAATTCAAAACATCTGTGCCTTTAATAGGAAGGGGGCATGTACGTGTAAAATGCTGGCAGTTTTTGTTGAATCCATAGAGAATCAGTTCTGGACTTAATATGTTATGTCCCAAGAAGTGTTGCTATTCCTGTTACCACTCTTTTTTCTTCTCATCCATGGAGACTCCGCCAGGACCCAGTGCAACCACGAGGAGGAGCCCTCCAATTACAGACATGGTCTGGAAGAAATCGTATTTGAGGAAGTCGTGCATGGGCTTGTAGGCTGGGACGGTCCAGAAGGCATTGAAGTAGATGTTGATGCCAAACAGCCAGATGACTAGAGTCAAGGCAGCCAGCTTTGTCTTGAAGCCAATTGCCACGAGGATAATCAGGGCCGTGCCCACAATGTTCTGCAGAATCTGCAAGGAAAAAAAAAAAAGGCCAACACGAGCTTACATGTGGTTCTTAAACAGATACACAAGCATCAGAACAGAGCATGGATACATTCAGCAGAACAGGTTGTCATGGCATAGATGATCCAATAACTTTTTCTAAATATTAATTCTACTAAAAAATAGACTTGAATGATAAGCATTGAGCAGGTCCTGCAGCCAATCTGGGAGTTGGTACTGTATTCTAGTTCCTTAACTCATACTTTTATACTGAGATACTTACAGAAAAGAAGTTCATATCAAAATGTAGCAGTGTCATGAACATGAGGACCAGCAGCACACGGCCCCCCAGCTGCATGTACTGCTTAGGAGAGCTTTCCCGCATAGTAGGGACACCAGCAAACATGCTCTTCCCCTCTGAGCGCGACTCAGCCAAAAGCAGCAGCAAGCCTCCCCCAAGGGCAAGGTTCCTACAGAAAGATAGAAATGGGTAAAAAAAAAAAAAAAAAAGCAGTTTACTACAGTTTGCAGTGATCTATACATTTAAAGTCTTATCTGACAATTTCAACTCAATAAGAATCTGCATGCTAGTGAGGAGTGACCTACTCTGCACCTTGTGATGCATGTCTGCATTAAACTTCACAGCTGAAACAGCAGCACTGTACACAACGATTTACACTAGCCTGTGCAGACACATAGAGCCTGCCAGGGAAGTCCAGCACCTGCAGCTCAGGCACAGCTGCTTAGCATCTGTTACAGCACAAATTTAGTTGAGTTGAAGTTATTCTGTACCTCAGGTTTAGCCATTTATGCCAAAGTAGTTCAGAGGTTGCTTTGAGAAAACAGAACAGCAGTGCTGCTAAAAAGTTACACATTTACAGGGTTGTAGTAAGCCTGGAGTATAGTTCTTGTGCTGCCCCCTGCCCTCCTCTCAGAGGGGAGAGGTGAAAAGGTAACAGCCAACCATCACTCAGGATTTGACAAGAAAGCTCATGTTTAATAACCTTGTCTTCTACTTAAGAGAAGTTATCAGAGATTTAAAATCCCAGAAACCACTCTAGTATCCACATGCTTTAGTTTTCTTGGAAAATGGCTTCAGTCACACATAAGCACAGTTGCTATTTTAGCCATTTAGGAAATAATAGCAGCTCACCTATCCAGTCTAGACAGTTTTTTGTAAACTCTTAGCAAGGAGGTTAGTAGCAGAAGCATTTAGATCATAGTGGGTTAGGACTAGTCTTTCCCTTCTACAGTACTGAGACTGCTGTCTATGGTTTAACACAGACTCTACTGACTTTAAGTGCTGTCATTTCTTGTTTAATGTAAATGTGTAATTTGTGAAATCTTTCTAGTAAATACTATGTACAAAGATAATTTCTTCTGTCAGCTAGTGGCAGTAACAGACAACAGTCTTCATTCTGTTTTGATAAAAACTTTAAGAACTAGGCATACCTCATCAAGAACTTCAGGTCCCATAGAATGCTGTATGCAATAGTCTAGGCAAAAAATAAAACAGGTTAAAACACCAAATAAGTTACACTGAAGTTCTGAATTTATGTTATAATCTCAAGCCCGTACTATCCATAGGAGAAGTCAGTTACAAGTATATTATACAGAAGGAAACAAGGCAGGTTACATCAATGTGGTCCAGTGAGTCAGTATAAAACAGGGAATAGAAGCCAAAATTTGACTTGTGCTTTAGCTCCCACAAAAATTATCGGTTTTGAACACAACGGATGCTACTAGCCAGGACCCTTTGTGATGGGGACAGTCCTTTATAAAAGCTGTGTGCTGAAGGCCAAAGGAACTACAAGTTCCACATTTGGCACATTACTGACATACAGGTAAACTGCAAATTAGTTCTGCTAAATTGGTCAAGTGTTGAATCAATGTCTCCAGCTGACTAATTGCAATTACAGCCAAGGATCTATTGGGCACATCAGAAGAACAGAAGCAGCAAAACATTTCAATGCCAGTGAGGCCTGCCACTAGGCCATGGTGAAGAAAAATTCCAGGGTTATGAACGAGTTGTATTTAAATACATGCTGGTAGTACTGGGGCTAAGAGAGAAGATTTGAAAGATATGGTTTAGAAGGGCTGAAGACTTAAGCCTCCTACCTGTAATGCTATAATTCCAAACAGTCCAAAGCAGGCATATTGCACAAAGTTCCTACTCAGCACCAGGATACAGCCGCCTGAGTTGGGGAAATTGAACACAGTTACACTTCTGGCTTAACAGGAAGAGATGCTGCAGGAATGCTAACTTGTTTTGAACTGAGCAGACTCCAACTTCTTTCAGCTGTGCATCAGTTGAAACATCAGGCAGGAAATTTTAATGGCACATTGGCACAAATCAGTTTGAGAACCAAGAAGTTTTAATGCATTTTAAAATATAATTCCAGAAGTATCTTTCATTTTACAAAGGGTAAGCACATGCTGAATGCAGTCCCCAACACACAGCACTGTACAGCAGCTATCAGTGTTAAAGCATTAAAAGAAGTTGAAAAGAAACTCAACTCATCATGGATCATCTTTTTTTTGTTTTAAATGAGATAACTGTTAGGGCAAACGTGCTGCGCTCCTTTTCCTTGAAAGCTTTTGTTTTATATCCTTCCTCAAGTCTTCTGTCACAAAGCACTGACAGCCTTTGCCACTTTGACATGAGGACTGGTAACTACACTAAATTATGCTGACTCTCTACACAAAAATATGAGGATAAAAAAACCCCAGACACAAGACAAGAAATTGGCACACTAATCAAGAACAGTACATCAGGGACATAATATAAACGTAAAAGAATTTTACTTCTCCATTTCTGATACCCTAAGCCCACCTAGCACACATATAGAAGCTCTGCTTCTGGGCTTATTTTGATTCCTGGGCTTTGAAAATCTCCAGCACAAGCACCTAAGGCTTAAGTGTACCAACTGCAGGATAAGACTTTGCCATTGAGACTAATACCCATAAAAACAGGAGGCTGAGAAAGTCTTAACACTGTCCTTTTTAAGAAAAAGAGTATTTCATTTACAGAATTCGGGGGGTGTGGTATGTGTTTATAGATGCGCGTACAGAATTGAAAACAGATTGTCCTAATGGACTCTTGGCATCTCTGACTCAGAGGTAGTACGTCACAAAAAATTCTCTAAGACTGCTTCCAGGAAAGGCCGAAGCAGGTCATTTAAGAGTTCTTTTCATTCAGCCCATGTAGTACTATCAGTTCTAAGCTGTCAATGGCTATTAAGAAATCAGTGAAGCATCCCATGCTTACATGATTCACAGTGCTTACATGAGCCAGGGTGGCAGACACACTGGAGTACTCTGGCATCCACCTTAACAGCCTTAGAGCCACTTACTCAGCTGTCCGAAGAGATTTATGAACACAAAGATGGAGGCCAGGAAATAGCCACAGTTCCACGTGCCATCAATGTAATCCCTCTGTTCACTCCACTGGAACCACATGCGGATGCCATCCTCCAGGAAGGTGCTGATCAGGCACAGGCGGGCTACGTGGGGAAGGTACTGCTTCGTCACCCTCAGGAACTGCATGGGCAGACAGCATCATTAGCAGGGAAGGAAGGCAAGGCGATACTCGAGGCATAACAGATCCATGCACTCTGCAGACTCTGAGGTCAGCAGTTCTCATGCACACAGGGTCATCAACATCTAGAGAGAAACACATACTTGGGACTTGGGTTTAATGAAATTTTTCTCCACTCCAGTTTGAGAACACTTAGGAGCAGTGGGAGAAACCTGTTATGCTCCACCCAAAAAGCATTTTGGACAGGGACTTGGGAGAAAAGCAGAATCCAGCAGCACCTTTCCATGTAAGAACTGTGTTTTGATGGAGCTCTTACTAGATGAAGGCTGACCTTGGTTTTAGTTTGTCTATCTCAGGGTTTCATGTTACAGCTCAACTATCAGATAGCCAGGAGCTGAAAGGGCAATCTTACTCCCACCCACATGCTCAGGCACTCAACAGCCTCTACCAAACTGATTCAGGGAGTCAGGCTGACAGAAGACTAATTCTGTACAAATTAAAAAACATTAATAAGCTTTTTCCAAGCTAGTTCCCTCTAACAGCTCAGAAAAGCAACAGTGCAAAGCATGTGCACTTGTGTAGCAAAAGCAGCTATTAGACCAGCGTAGCCGTTGCATGAAATTGCACCCCCTATCCAAGTATACACAGTTTCTACTTCCATTAAAAATAGCACCCTCTGCAGAAAGAAAATAGACATTTATATATACAGTTCAGTGTAGTAGTTAAAAGGAAATGATATCATCATGCAACAGATGCTGAGCCTTAGTTCTTGGGAATGCAAGATGTATCTGGTCCCACATACCTCTTCATCCTGTAAGGTCACTGGTTAGTTTGCTCTACAGTTACAGTAAGCATAAAGGAACAAATACAGAATTGCCAAACAGGGTCTAGACTAGCATGGTCTATAGGACTGTGAGGTGCACAGGAAACCTTACTGCCTCTGGATCATGACAAGCATTTAACTGTCACCCCATTTCCTAAACAGCACTGGTTACTACTTAATGGGGACTTTCACTAGGATTTGCATTGTCACTCTGAATGCAAGCTAGCACCTGGCTGGCCCATTTCATGTGCAGGTTCGGCTTAGCCAGATCACTAGAAGGACACATTTGGAGTCAGTGTATGCTGCTGTTTGAGTAAGTGCAATCTAGTAAGAAACAAACATAAATTTAATCTAAAACTAACTTTACAAGATTATCCAGCAGGTTTCTACCTTCAGGTGACAGGAACAGTTTGGGCAGGTTGACACTTGTGAAGGTAAATGCCCATGCCACAAGCCTTCATGCAGAACTGCCAGACTCCACAGAGATCCCTGTGTTAGAACTCCTAGGAGAAGGAGCCATTTAACAAAACCCAATTATCCCACACAAAGTTCAATGTGTTGTAAGGCACACTGATTCATACAGTTTATGCAATATTAGAATACGTCAAGCATGAAAAGGGGTGGGAACCCCCACATGTGTATAGGGAATCCACATGTGTATAGGTGTCTTCCAGACAGCATTGAACTATATTATAAAAAATGGACAGAAAAGGCACACAAACCTTTTCTTTCATCATTCAGCATTTACATTGACTTCAGGTTAGACAATACAGCTGACTGGTTTCTTTCTGGCCAGAACACCTTTTTTTTTTTTTTTTTTTTTAAAGTTCTGGCAGCATTGCATGCTTTCAACATATATGGGAATATGGAGAAAGGAGACTAAAGCCATTCCTGAAAGTTTATTCTTGCCACAGTAATTAGCAAATACTAAAGGCTGTTCCAAATCCTATGCAAATGACAAGGCTTGCTTACTGCATAACTGAAGATTATCACAAGAAAAAAATCCAGCAAACATGCTTAATAGTTAATATTGGAGCAAACTACACTAATTGTACTGCAGGCATCCCGAGTCTAAGGGTCAAGATTCAAGTTAATCAAGTGCATTTTAAGTGCAGCTGTACTCTGACTCAGGGCTGCCACTTCAGGCTTTTTTAAGCCATGTCAACAGTTAGATGAATGAGTCAGAAGAAAATTTGTGATCTTTGTCACTGAATGAGACCCACATCTTGGTTTACAGCTTTCTTCTCTCCCGGATTTCACTGTGCATTGGGGCAAACTTGCTGAGAAATACTAAGGATAAAGTTGTTTTGGAAATAGTACAAAACCAAAAGCTGTTTGTAAAATAAGTCTGCCTTGTCAAGACGCAGAACAGGCAACTTCGGTCTAGAAGGAAATGAAAGAGGACAAGTGCGGGCATCTGTAGGAAAAGGAAAAAAACACTGCTGTGGAAAGGCTGAAAAAAGAAGCAAACATTAGAGAGGGTATCTGCCTCCAAGCCTCATCTTTGTTGCTTCTTAAGTGGGTCATGTGAGCTGATCTCATCTTCCCTTTCCCTGAAGTCAAACAACTGCCAACAGTCCAGGTGAAAGAGCCAAGAAGGCATTTAACATTTACCTGTTCTCATTGTATATAGAGGGAATTTAATGCTGTCTATTAAACACGAGTGTGCACATCCAATCAGCTTAAGACAAGTCAGAAAGACTGAAGCCCAAGGCAGCTGCAGTGCTAAGCAACCTTATCATGACACACATCTTTGGACATCCATAACTCATGTAGCTGCATTTACTGAGCTACACACAAGTTGAAACCCCTGTATGCAGCAAGCTTAAAGTGAATAAGCTTCAGAAACAGACTGTATGAACAAAATTCCAAGCCAAAAGAACAACTAGCCATGGAGAGCCAGAGAGAAAGGAAGAGAACAATTACCAGATAACAACAAGAGAGCATCATAGACATCAAGTGATTTTACAATTAGAGGATTCATGTATAAATCACCTAAGTAATTTAGGTAAGGACAGAGTAACTTATAAGAAACAGATCTCTAGAAGTGGGACTGAACTAACAGTACCAGACACCCTGGTTTTGTCCCTATACATCACCAGCAACGTGTGGCTCAAACACTGCACCCTGAAACCACTTCCTATTTCCTTTATGATTCACACAGATAAAAGCAGCACATACGGGAAACTTGGTAGCTGCAGTTAATAAACATATCCAACTAAGACATGGGACTCAAAACATGCACTACACTGAGCACAATACATGCAAGTCAAAACAAAACTGTTGAGATTGATGGAGGTGGCAGTGTTGAACTTACAACATCAAGTCTTTGGATGGCTTATTCTGCTATAGGCTTTGCATCAACTGTTCTTGGCCCATACTGCCTCCTTGCAAGAGGCAAAACATCTTGAGAAAAGACAACAAAATGCTAAAGTAAAACTATTTTAAAGAAGAACAGCTGGTTCTGTGTTGGCAGCCAAGTCACTAACATACACCAGAGAGGCTTTGTGTTGCCACTTCCCCCTCTAACAGGATTAGAAAGGCAAAGATAGATTTAAATGCTCCTTGCAGTTTAACAAGCAAAGATGCACAAGAGGATCCAGGGATCCCTAAATCAAATCTCTGCTCAAAACCCATTCTTTTAAAAGGAGCGTTGAAATAGTCAAATCCATAAAAAGGCCTCCCCAAAGAGATGTAATATCATCCTTTCTAAATTACATCCCACCTCCAACTGTTTCAAATTTATTAAAAATCCAGTCCATTTTGTTGAAAGTGTACATACTGTAGCATAATTACAGGTATTTTAAGACCATTACACAGCCAGGAGTTGGGAATTTTTGCTGTCACCTAGGTATGTTCTGTCCAAACAGAGAAGCCTTTTCTGTGTGTGTACACGTGTGTGTTCTTGGATCAGGGAAGTTATGATCATGGTGATGAACAGCAGTCTGCAAATCTGCATAGAAAGCCCTCTTGTGGGCTGCACAGCATTATTAGTCTAGAGCTTTTGATAAAGGCATATTCCAAATATCTACCTCGTAGTCATTTAAGGGATTGCTTTGTTCTGGGAGGACAGAGACCTCTAACAGCCTCAGGCACCAGTGATCTTTTCTGGAATACAATGCTCAACCCTCTGGCAGGGAGAAAAATCACTTCCTTTCACCAACCTGTATATATCCACTGAAGGAGATCCCACCTAATAATCACAGGGACAGTAACACCCATCACATTGGGCTAATCAATGCCTACAAGTTATTTGTGAAAACTGGGAACAGAGGCTTTCCCACTTATTTCAAACAGCAAGACAACAGCTCTCACCACTAGAACACTGCCAGCGGTCTTAATCAGGTTTTCAATCGCAGGAAAATGCCTCATGACAATGCTTTTCACTTCTAAAGCATGCTTTATACCAATTCCTTTTTCCAAAGGGCTGTTTATTAATCAAATCTTTAAAATGGGATTTATTAGTCATGTTTTGCATTTTGCTATCTCTCTTCATGGGAAGATTCTTTCCCAGCCTAACCAGAACAGGCTATTTGACTTATAATGATAAAGGATCAGTGCACTGATCCTTAACTGACTATGTTATCGAGAGTTTCCAAATTCAGATTTTTTTAATATAAACCACAAAAAAGTTCAGACTAACAATGAAATGTTTTCTTTTCCCTTCTGTTTTCTGCAAAATAGGATACAGAGATGTTACAATTAGCTGAACAACATGCATCAGCATTTATGCTGGAAAATTAAATAAAACCCCCAGAGTCTGGTTCTCCCTTAGAGTCCTTTCACTGCAGTACAATGACTCAATAGTCTCCTTGCATTTTTGTCCATCATTTTTTTCAGAACAGCAGAAATACCAGGCACCCACATTCCTAAAGATTATTACAGACACCAGAAAAGTTGCTTGAGATCTGCTCCCTCTTATGGGATTACAGAAGAGAAGCAACCAGTTCTATAACCCTAAACAATCTGTACAGACCCCAGATACAGCTATTTCCCGTACAATACTGTCAGCAGTACATGGTGACTGCAATGAAGGGCTTAGTATGCAATATTTTAACAAGAATCACTAAAAAGGGGCTTAACTTCTCAGTATGTAAATTATTTAATTAATAACATCAGGCTGCTGTTATGGGGCTTAAAAACAAATCAATCCATAAAGCCTGTAGCTGGGCATCATTCTGAACCAAGATCCCGATTTCCTTGCACTTAGATTTTAAGAACCCTTAATAGCTTTTCCTGCCCTCCCTGATATCTAATAAGTTGCATTCTCTGAAATCAACAGGACCACCCCCAACACCCACCAAGTAGCTGTCTCCTCCGCTGCAGTCCCTGGAAACTGCCAACAGTGCAGAGCGGAACAGCTCGCCAGCCATACTGTGCACCTGCAGGCTACAAACTCGTGCTACAGCCAAGCTAAACCAATGGTTAGTTCTCATCACAAGTGATCCCACCACCAGCATTGGTGCTCATTTGACCCAAACAATTTGATACTTGGAACTAACAGGAAAAAAAATCAACTCAATTTTTTTTTTTTTTCCCTGACAGTTGAACATTCTCTAGTCCAGTGACAGAAAGTGCTAGTGAGAGAGAGAAAAGGGGAACATCACCTTGGGAAAAGTAGGACAACCCCTTTCACTGATAGCTAGCTGCCAGGCAAGCTTAGCCACCTTGTAAGACCATGCCTTCAGTGCACTAGTTCACCTCTGGATTAAGAGCTACTCGTTACTACTTCAGGGGAGACTTCCAACAGTATCTTGGCATCCAAGGCATAATTTGCCATTTCAAATGGCATTTATAGTATTTGGGAAAAATTGAGCTTTAGTGTTTAAATTTAAGGAACAGATTATTCTTGCTTTTGTAAGAGACATTCAGGACTTACTGATAAGCCATGGAAGTAGCTGTAACATTCTACCCACAGGGCTTTTAGGCTACAGAAATTAAGACTCATTAGGTCTTGAACATTAGTACAGGGAGTGGAGAAAGCAAGGATATCTTTAAGAATGCATTCAGCTCCCAGAACAGCCATTGTCCAGCTTCACTACCTCTGCCTCCATCAAAGGGAGTTTCAACATACTTTCAGTCCAAATGTTCCAAGTATTTTTTTTAATCCAAGATGAAGTAACAGTTTCCATAATGCCAACTGTTAACTTCTCAATATATACCAAAGGTTATTGTTTAGTAAATCTCTGCATTCCTACACTGGCATCATACTGAGTTTTCACAGCACACACAGTACTGGAAGTATCTGATTGAGCTACGAGGCAGCTATTTGGAAGCACAATTATCAAAGGAGTTAGGTAATTTTAAAGCCATAAAAATTGTTTTGCAATCTGATGGGTAAGTATATGCAAATACTCCAAATTCTGTACTACAGGACTCATCTTTAAATAGAATGTGGCCAAGCACAAATAAAGTTGTGCCATTTAAAACTCATTTCAGGAGGAAGCAAACTGCATTTTTAGCTGGACAAAAGAGCTTTCAGTAGTATGAAAAAGGGGTGTTAAAGACATCTAGAAATAGTCACACAGGAATAAATAGAGAGGTGTTATAAAAAGGCCAGGACAAGTGTTGTAAGTTTTGGCAAATGATTTGAACACTACAGTGATAATTTATTTTCTCCTCTAAAAAGAAGTGTGAAGAAAAGGTAAACAGAGGACGACGAAGATGATCCAGACACCCCTCAAACTGAATACTCTACACACCATGAGAAGCTCTGTCTCTAAAACGAGTCTTTCACCTGGGGGTGGGGTGGAAGTGCAGAACAGGTTTTCCCAGTGAAACTCAGTTAAAGACACAGAGGCAGCACAGCCCCCTCAGAGCTGTGACGTGTTATCGTGCACCACACAAATCACACTGCTTCAGTCAGACTTGTAGAACCAGGCAGAATCAGATTTTCCAGAGAACTTCCTAAATGTGATTAGATAGTGCCTCTTACTTTCAATTAGATGAATCACCATGACAGTGAAGATCTTTCTAACACCATCACCAGCAGATCAGCTACTTACACTCAAAATATTCCTGCTCTCACATATAATAAGAAATCACAAACTTCTATTTAAACAGAGAAAACTGTAAGGGCCTCCACTGAAATAAATGTAAAAAGGATTACAAGACAACATCAGCTCGTTTTCCTCTCCTTTTGCCCCAATGCTAAGCACAGTACTATGGTGCTGGCAAGCCTCTTCCAGCTTAGGTCTCCGGATATCAGTCAGGGTTTAGACTTTTTGCTTTCCTGTCACCACCACCTCACCCCGATTTCCCACACCCCTTTATACCCTATTTACCAGCCTAGACGGCTTACAAGAAGACGCGAGCAGCTCGGCCTCTTCCTCTCCTTCCACCCATTCACTCCCCGGGAGAAGCCCAGTTCCCAAGGAAAACCGGTTCGCTTCGCTGTACCAGCGGCTCAAGAGCACCCGCAGAACTCGCATGAGGGCAGGGGGCAGCCGCTCCCGCAGGGACCCGGCCGCTGGGCCTGCGCCGGCCGCCCCCACTCGGGCGGGGAGCCGGGCCCCCAGCCCCCCCCCCCCCCCCAACCCCACCTCCCGGAGACGACGCGGCCGAGGAAACCCACAGCCCCACAGGAGGAACGGCCCCCACCCCCGGCAGCGACCCCGCGCCCGGCCGCCGCCCTGAGGGGCCCAGCCTGGCCGCGTTAGGGCGGGCTGGGATGGCGGCGGCCTAACCACCCCCCCCCCCCTCCCCTCAGCGCAGAGCCCGCTGAGGCGCCCCCTCACAGCCGGCCCCAGCGCCCGAGGAAGCGGCCCGACGCACAAAGGCCGCCCGACCGGAGAAGGGAAAGGCGGGCGGGGACACCCACCTGGTCCGCGAAGTCCTCAGCGGTGCTCATGATATCGTTCTGGCCCATGGCGGCAGGGGAAGAAGAGGGGAAAGGGGAGGGGGGGGGTGTTACCGGCTGCTGCGCGCCTGGGGCCCGGCCTCACTCTCAGAGACGGCCGCGGGGGAGAGGGAGAGGGCGGGCGGGAAGGAAGGAAGAAGCGCCGGGCCCGGCCGCGCCGCCGCTCGGCCGCTGCTGCTGCCACGTAGGCCAGCCCTTAAAGGCGCCGCGCGGGCGGCAGCTGAGGCGCACACGCTGGGCGGGGCCGCCCCGCCCCTCCCGGGGTCATTGGCCCGCCCACCTCCGCGCCGAGTTCTTAAAGGAGCCGCGCCGCCCGAGGAGGAGATACTTCGGAGGGGTTGGGCGGCGGCAGTTTTTTTTTTTTCCACGGTTTTATTGCGGCCCCGGGGGGCTATAATGGTGCTTTTTTTGGGCTGAAAGTGTAGGCTGAGGGAAAGAGGAAGTGTTCCTGTCTCTCCCTGCCCCTCTGGGCATCTCTTACTAGTGGCTGAGGGGCCGTTCCCGCCCTGGGCCTGGGGGTTCCTCCCCACCCGTCCTGCCTCACAGGGAGGCCGGGCCCTGTCCCGCCATGGAGAAATATGAGGTGCTGCCCGAAGGGTCGGGCCCTGTCCGGTGGGAAGGGGGTGGCTCCAGCCTTGTGGGTGGTGTCGGTGGCCCTGGGGGGGTACACGGCCGTGGGGAGGGCTTTGTGGCCTGTGTAGGTACCCGTGGGGGTAGTACATGGCCATGGGGAGAGAGCGTAAGTGGCCCTGGGGGGTGCGTGGCCTTGGAGAGGGTGTAAATGGCCCTGAGGAAGGGACCTGCGTGGTCCCAGGGAGGGAAGCGCTGGGGTGTGGACGGCCCTGAGGAGATGGGGGTGTTGTGCTTAGCAGGGGGGAAATGAGGGGGAAAGTTCTGGAAGGGAGGGGAAGGCCAAGGCCTGTGTGCCTCTCGAGAGTTGGGGTGCGGGTGGGGGTGCCTGTGGTCCTGCCGCAGGGAACTGGAGGTGTGTGCTGTGTGGAGGGTGTCTGTGGGAAGGTGGTTTGGAGGGGCTTTCTGTCTTGGTGGTTTTACCGCTTGCAGTTGAGCAAGTGCGTTAGTGCCTCTCCTCTGCTCTGCAGGTGCTGGAGCAGCTCCAGCCTGGGGCGCTGGGCACTATGCTCGTAGTTGAATTGAAAACCGAAAAGGGTGCGGAGAAGAAATGTATAATAAAGCAGGTGAGAAAGTGGTTGCTAGGAAAACAAGAGTCCATTGGCATGTTTGTCATCTCCATGGACCCTTCTGATAGCAACAGAGACAAATGCGTTGGGCAGCTTGGCCTGGGTAAGAGTAGCTTTACATCTTACTGTGCTGCTATTTTGGAAATTGGAAAATTCAGATCAGTTTACAAGAATATTGAGGTTAAAAATGGGAAAAGGGGAGCAGCCTATTTAGGTCCATCCAGTGTGTTTTCACCTTAGCTTACTGCTACTTTGACAATGCAGGAGAAGGACTGGCTAGCTGTCGCACTCACTTAAAGCTCTGGCCATCTCCCAACAAGAAGACCGCTCCAAACATTAGCGATTGGAGTTATCATTGAAAATTTATGCCAATTCATACACAATTTGCAGTTCCAGTCACCTTGGCAAGATTGGTCTGGCTTAAAGTTCGCCTGTCTCTATATTACAATCTCATCCTTGTCTTTTGTTTGGTGCAGGTTGAATGCATTGAGGAAAAGCAAGCAAATGAGGCCTTGAAGGAGGTATCAGTGCAGTTCTTCTTTACTACTTCACTTACAAAGACCAAAGTCTTAACAGAGCAAAGTCTTTTATCTTCAAGGATTAACTAAGTAAATAGTCAAGATGTAAATCAGGTCGGACTATCTGAGGGCTGTTCTCCCTGCCCTCTGCTTGTGCTCAGGCTAGGATTTTGTATTAATTGTTCCTACATTTGAATATGTAAATTCAAATGGATAGCTGTTCTCAGAGGATAGTCCCTTTTCAGGGTTCGTATTTGTTTTGTGCTGAAGACAAAGAGCAAAGCTCATCCTTTTGGCCTTTAAGCTGAAGGAGAACTTTGGTATGTTTATAGTTTATTATTAAGAACTCAATTTGTAGTTAACATATTTCATTATATGTTAATTTCTCAGAGTTGGACATTTTTTGATGTGAATGGTTTGATTGGTTTTCTTCCTTTGTTGTACTTTTTTTGTGCAAACTTGTTTCAATGCCTCGAGTAAGAAGCAACATCAGAAATAGTATTAAAATTCCAAAATTTGTTTCAACAAAATATGTGAAGTAGCACATAATGGATTAGTCTCACAGTGTCCAGTATGCATGACATGTGTAGTTGAAAATGATGAGACTACGTGCCAGTACAGATGCTTCATCCTACTCAAGGGAGATGACCTCTTTATGTACCGAGGCTGGCTTTACTGATAAAGTTTGATCCAATTTTTCTGCTGAGGTACGTGTCTATTGAAATAAATGCAGTAGTCCCAGCTGGGAGTGTGGCTCTTGGTTCTTCTGTTGTGTCTGCACAACCACAAACACAACTATAGGAGAATAAGTTGAATTCTTTTTACCTTTCACATCATCAGTAAATTTGTTGCAGTAATTGTTAGAGCCTTACATGGAAACCAGCTTCAAGGAGATAAGCATCTCATTAGTGTCGTTGTATTTTCTGTGGTTCAAGCTTGCACAAGGGTTACTGGAAATAATGGCTATGTGGGAAAAATCATCTTGACTTTCATATTCTAAGATGTGTTTTCAGGTTTGGATATTAGGAACTGATGAAGGGGGTTGTTTACATATCATCTCCCTAAGGATCAGTTTATATCCTTGAATCTCACAAGGCTGTTAGAGCATTATATTGAGTAGAGTCTTACTGAAATATTTTCCTTAACTTGGCATTTGTACATACAAATATACAATAGAGCTTGCACATTGAAAGGATTTGATCAGACATGTAACATGAGTGAGTCAGGAACTGGCTTAGGATATTATTTAAGGTCATGTTCAGTGGGAAGGACTGTGTAGCCACAGAAAGTGCTCCCTGTATTTTTAAATTATTTATTATTATTATATATTATTATCAATTTATCATTATTTTATTTATTTTATTTTTATAATTATATTTATTATTTTTTAATTTTTATTTTATATTTATTTTTATATATGCAGGCAAGGGATTTGCTTAAACTTCATCATTCAAACATCTGTGCTTACAAGGAATTGTTTGTGACTTGGGATAATGAGGTGAGAATGAAATAGGATTGGCTAAACTGGAACACATGGTTAATGTTGTAGGCATGTAAGCATTTTTGCAGGTTTAAATTTGGGGTTATTGATGTGAGATGCTAAAAAAGGTTATTTGATTTGAAACAAGCCTGCTTTCTTAACTCCTGAATAAACATGCTGAAAAGCTGTGAAGATATCTAGAGTCCATGGCAGTATTGCACACTGACTCACAGATTCTGATGTGAATCAGTGTGCAATTCTGATTTTCATGCCTGCATGAAAACGCTTTTATAAGAAACTATAGGAAACTGAAGGCCCTGACTTATTTATTTGCAGATTTTATTCAGTGCTCAGGCAAAATCTGTGCTGATTTTGTGGATGTATATTTGACTTGAATTGTCCCATATGGCTTCAGATAAGATGCTTGATAGTGTTTTGTTTTAAGAAAAAACAAACCAAACATGCTGTATTTTTAATAAAATAAGAGTCTCCTCTGTGAGAGATTAATCATCTTAGAACACCTTGGTATTGGCGAACATCACACCCACCAGTTTGGCCAAGTGCTCGGTTTTATCTTTTTCCTGAATATGTTATTACCTGTGAACAATTAGACAATTTTGGTGTAATGTTTTCTTACAGATATCATCTCTGTTCCTTTGTCTGGTAATGCGGCACTTAGGCCAAGGAGATCTTTCATCTGTAATCAAGGAAAAAAGGCAGAAGTCAGAAAAAATAGCGGACATGGTAAAAAGTACAGAAGAGGCATCTGGTTAAACTGACAGAGTCTCACTTATTTTTATATCTCCTTCTGTATTCCCTCTTTCTCAAAGTCCTCCCCAAAATCTTCAAAGCACAGTGTTTTGCTGAAGGGTGTTTTTGGAAGCTATCTTCCAAAGGATATTTGGAAGTTACTCTGTTATACTTTCATGTATATTCCCTTCAACAGGTGATTGTGAAGTTCCTGGGGCAGATGGTGGATGCTTTGTTTTATATACACAAACAAAGTATTTTCCACAGGTGAGTAGAAATCTTGTACTCTTTGTCTGATAGGTCACTGTTCTTTGCAGTGACTGTTGGTTCAGCACGGCTGTTCAGAGGTAGTGAATTTTACTGTTCCAAAAGGGAAAGAAGGAGGTAGAAATTCCGGACTTAATATGTAGATTAGTTTTCTGTGACTTCTGAAGTTGTCTGTTTCTTGAGTTTTGTCTAATATCATCCATTTGAGCCAGGTGTTCCCTCTGTTTTGTTTTTTTTTTTTAATGTGCTAAAATTCTAATATTAATTTTAACGTTAGAATATTGACCATTTCTTTTAATGCTTACACTTTGGTGGCTGTGATGGACAGGGTATACTTTGTGTATCTAAAGTAAGAGACAGTCGTTGCATTCCTTGTTCAGATAAATTTGTGTCACAAATTTTAAAGCATTTCACAATAAAAGAGGAAAATAATTGTATTTCAGTTGATTATCATTTGTATATTTAAAAAACCAAACACACAAAACGCCAACACCCCCCCCCCCCCGCCAAACCACACACTACCAACAACCTCCTGCACCCCCCCAAAAGCCCCAAACCTTCTGATGTGCAAAGATGCTGGGAACCTGTCGTTATATATCATTAGACTCTAATTTTACAGGCTGACAGAAAATATTTGTGTTGCAGAAATCTCAAGCCATCAAACATACTTGTGACTGGTGAAGCATCCTTCATGCTTAGCGACTTCAGTACAGAAACACTTATGACAGATGAGATGAAATGGAAAATAAGAGTGGAAGAAAGTAGATACTCGTTTCACTTTTTTTTTCTACTTTATTTTTAAAAGATTCGGTTATGGTGGATATTTTTAGTCCTCAGAGGAAAATCAGCGAAAGAGGAAAAAAATACCTTCCCTCCCCTTTCTCTGCATTATACTATTTGTCTTCTAACATATGAATAGGATATTCATAGGCAGTTGCCTGCAGCATTAATTCTGTTCACAACTGAAAACTATAGATATGTCTGTGAGTCTCAGAACCCTACAACAGATACAGTTGGAATCCTTTTTAGCTTGATACATATACAGTAACATCTTAGAAAATTGTTCATTAGTTATAGTGTGTTTTTTTGTGGCATATCACCAGTAAAAAATGTCTAATCTCTGCAGAATATCTCTAAATTATTTTTAGATATAAAACAATTGCTTGCAGTTCACGCATGTGCAAGTAAAAACTGCGTATAATACGATGTCAGCAACATTACTGTATGATTCTTATTTCAACAGATAGCAAGTCTTGGATGGCTCCAGAAACATTTGTTTTTTCTTTTACTGAGAAATCTGACATCTGGTCTCTAGGTTGTATTCTACTTGACATGACGACCTGCTTTGTTCTGAATGTATGTAATAATGTTTCATTATAGATTTAAAATGTCATGGGCCCACCGGGATATCTGTAAACAAGGATGTGAAAGCTCTTCTGATACTATACCCTTTACAGGCAGAAGAGATAACTTCATTACTGCAGGATATTAGACAGGATACCAGCCGTCTTGAGGGAGTTCTGACATTAATGCAAAACGAAGATAACAGCTCTTTGCCTTTATTTTCAATTTTATTTATGATGCTACAGATTGAGCCCAGCATGAGACCCACAGCAAAGTGAGTTCTGGGTGCTTTCCCTTTATTTTTTGTCCTAAACCCCACCTACCTTCACAAAGATGGGAATGTTAGCTACTGTTTGAAAGAAATTGAGTCAAAGTTGCTGATCTTACTGCCTTGACAAATTGAGTTATTAAAAAAGTCAAAGACTTGGTGTTCATTCAAAAGTGAGCATTCTGATATGCATAGGTGTCCTTTTTTGAGGCATTGCACTATAAAATCATGTTACACGCAATTTTACTTGAAGCCTAAGCATGGCTTGCTCAGTGTAAGCTCTTTCATTAGCCGTTTTGAAGTAAATTGTTTTAAGTTCTGTCAAATAATCCAGTCTTCAAAGAAGTAGTATTAACTTTTTATATCAAAATGAAACAAAGACTGTAGAAATTTTTTTGTAACTTACCAGTTCTAACTTACTGGTACTGCTTTTGTGTCTCAATTCTAGGGATCTGACTGATGTTCCATTTATTAGGGAATGCCTGACTGTTGCTGGTGCCTCTTCAGTAAAACTGAAAAAGTCTTTGCCTCCCAAAATAATAGATGTGCTTCTTGAGGGAGGAATCGAAAGTGTTCTAGGTAATAAGGAAAATAAGATTAATGTAATGGTGATTTTTGTAGGAAATAAATCCATGTGTTCTCCAGTCAGCATGCATTCTACTTGAAAATGAATTATTGGACATTCATTTTACTTGAAATAAAATGGGATGCTATTTGGAGGAGGGATCACTGTACAGCCTTTTCTATAACCTCATAAGATTATCAGCCATGCCTACTGCACAAGTTAAATGGGATCAAGATCATTCCTCAGAAAACTGGGGAGCCCCACTTTTTTGTCTGCATTCTTACATGTTTGCCAATTTATGCCAACAAAGGATCTGCTCCATTATTTTCCTTTTAAGTAAGGAAGATATTATCTTAATCTGGAAAGGCTATTGGAATAATGCGTTTAAAGCCCCTATCCCCGCTCTGATTTAATATTCCAACAAGTCCCCAAAATATATAATGCCAAATACACAGATTATACAGGTGAATCATAACACTTTGTAATATTTAAATGTTTGATGTGTTGGGGAAAAGTTGTTCTCTCTTCAACAATCACAAACTACATGTGAATTCATATAAATGAAAATAATCTTGCACAAAATAGAGAAAACCTGAGTCCTTTTTATAAGTGTTTGTATGAAATGGTTAGAAGAATTTTCTTGGTTTACGTAGATTTCATGCAGGCTTTCTGGGATATAGAAGAAGTACAGGCTAAAGCCATTCAGCACCTTGCCAGCTTTATAAGAGATAAAAGTGGTAAGGCACTATTTTATTAATTTATTTATTCTGCTCTTTCCTTACATTTTGAGATAATAGGAAAAGGAAAAAATTTCTCATGACAATAAATGAGAATGAAATTGCTCTCTTCCTATTTCTCATTTTTTTGGAATGTACTGGAATAGGCCACTAGTTGATGTGATTGTGTTGGTACTTGTTTTGTAAACGCTTTTGTTGAACAGCAGAGGTGTTTTACTGGATAAGAAAAACGGACACTGGAAAAAAACCTTAGTGATATTTTAATTGGCAACTAAGGTGAATTAGCAAACTGACATTTGAGGAAGGTAATTCATAACAGCGTTGGGGCAACTTGGGGGTAATGCCTAGGGCTGTAAGACTGATAGAGCAAAAGGAAGCTACATGTGTGTAGTAAAGCTGTGTGAGTGAAGACTGTATATTTTCTCCCAGCAGCTGCACATTTTTCAGATTAATGTCAGATCAAGATTAATATTTTCAAAGCACCATGTTATCTCAGTTATAAAATGCACTGTTATTTGATAGTGATAGCATTTTAATGCTGGCATTGGCTTATGATGTTAAAACACAGGGGTGTTCATATCTGTAATTGATAAGGAAAAAGAATAATACATTTTTTTTCCTTAGAGTTACCTGTACCTTCAACTCTGTTACTGAAGAAATTTTTACTCAGTAATACAGCAGGCTTTGGTTATAAATAACAGAATGAAGGGATCTTCATGATTCTCATTCAATCCTATTGACAGCAATACAAGGCTGTGCCACATCTGACTGACTTGTTTGGCACTTCTGCACCATGGCTTGCCATGACTGATGCTCACATCTTTGAAGGTGCTCAAAATGGATCGCAGTTTTTTGCCAACATTTTATCATGTATTTGTGGATACACTGAATAGCTGTATTAGCTATTCCAAAAGCTCAAAGTCTTCCTAGAATTAGGAAACCTGATGAAATACTTTCCTCCACAGGTTCTGAAAAGCATGGTTTTGGGCTCATGCACAATGTTCTACCCCACAACTTGCTGCATGACTGGTGAACAATGCCAGTGTGACTTAATGAGGAACGTGCTGGCTACATTTAGCTTGCGTAGCCTTGCAGCTGTCTTTAATAAGAGTCATATCCCACAGAGACTACAAAATTCACTCTGTATTGTTCCATCTGTAGTTGCACTTTCTTCTCTTTGATTTAAGAATGTTGTTCTGCTGTATCACATCGTCCATAGGGACTTAAATTTATTTGAAACTGGAACTTTTGTGTTTTGGAGTATAGATACCCACTGAGCATTCTAAACTGTGTAACTGAATGTTGTCTCAAACAATTTCTTTACCCCACAGCCTTGCCCTATCTGCGAACGTTCACGGAATTGATCACTTTTGCCATGAAGACTCATGTAGATTCTCTCAAGTTACAAGTAGATGGTTGCAGTTTATTGCTTGAAATTCTTAGTCAAGGTACAGTTACAAGACTTCCAGCTTATTCTGGTTAATACAGCCTATCTCTTGTAAAGTTAGATGTAGCAGATAAGGTTTAAAATGGATTCAGTAATGATTTTAGGGGATGAATTTAAAGTAATAGAGGAATTTAACCAGCCTTAATAAGAGTCTGGATTCTCATGGACTTTCTTCAGGCCTGGCATACATGAATTCTGTGTTAGTGTTAATTTTAATACAGGCTACTGACATTAGGCTACTAAGTTTGTTTTCATGTTATTTATATACTAGAGTGCATAAATAAGAGACTCTCAGTGTTCTGGTATTGGAATTTCAAACCATAAAAGTGTTTTTTGGTCTCTTGTGTGGTCCCTGCTGTCACTTTCTTGGCAATTGACCCCAATAACACCTGATAATGATACAAGCTTGAAAATAGTAAGAATTGTGTTTCAGAAAAAGAAAATTTAAAGTAACTTCTGGATATGTTATGTGAAAAAAATGCTGTTAATTTAATGTTTTACTGATGCTGACAGCAGGGGTTCAGACTTCATTCAAAGCCACTGAAATCTTTGTTCTGTTCAAATGTTTACTTTTGACAACTCTAGAACAGGATGTGGTGATGGCCCTGGATGAGAATGTGACCAGCTCTCTGTTAGACACAGTGAGAAAATACTCTGAAAATGAAGAGTTACTTTCATTGGTCTGCACATTGTTGATGATGATTTCAGCCAGTGGTGGGTCACCTAGTTAATTTTTGGTGAATATTCTTATGTTTCAACTTTTATAATCTAATCCAAGATATAATGCAGAACCTATGATTTCACCGAGAGATGTAGGTATTTGTTTAATAGTAGTACTATTGGTAAGATTGACTAGATATTGGTAAAATAACACTCCTGAAAGTGTAAGATACACTGCTGAGGCTTCAGGTACTTAGAGAATTGTATCTATTAGAGTGGTCCTGTATTTCATCTTGGTTTGGAAACAAGTACAAACTATGCAAATAGTAGTGCTTGGGAAAATTGGGGCATAGAACCTGGATTCTATTTTTGGCTGTGCCATGGTGAACTGAACCCATTCTACCTAATTTCTCTACTTTGGTTTTTCTCCTGAGGTTGTAATTGCTAAATATTTATAGTATTTTTTACTTGTTTTCAGTGTCAGTTAAACAGTCTTCAGAACACTGTTTTTTATAAATGGTTACAGAGGATTTAGCGGCAAGGTGATAATTAAAAAAAAAAAAAAAATTACGTACAAAGTGTCCTGTACAAATAAACTTACCATCTAAGACCAAACTATTTTTATACAGTGTTTCCTAATTCTGAAGCTGAGGTAGCTTGAATTGCTACATTGCAAACACTTGAAAAATAGTGATTTATACCCTCTCGGTTCCTTTTCTGCTCTGTAAATTTCAGATCTGTATGGAAAAGGGATGGCCAAACATCCATTTGAAAGGGTCCCTTGTGTTAAACACTATGCTTAAGCGCATCTTGTTAAAGAATTCGGTCTGTTCTCTTGCTTTCTTTTGTTCAGCTGATGATATCATGTTACTGGTTTGTTATCACTGTTTAAATATGGTTAGTAGTGCGCTCTGTTGTGAGGACGGTGAGTGGGACAAAAATACCAGATTCTATAGAATTTTTTTTCTGTGTTTTTCAGAAGTTGCTGCAGAGAATCTAAGGAAAGTTGGAGTAATTCCAGACCTTCTGTCAATTTTAAGAAATTTTCTTCATAATGAAAAGATCTGCCTCTCTTGCTGTGGAGTTCTCTGGAGCTTGGCTGTGAGTGGTAAGCAGAACACAGCAAGTATTGTGCCTAGACTCATGTGATGTGACTGAAAGGCAACAGGTATTGTGCCTAATTGAGTTCAGACATTCCTGTTACTGGGACTGGATTTTTCTTCTTTCTCCCATTCTGGAGAGATGTCTCCACAGCACTACTAGAATAACTTTAAGTGATCCAGAGTTAAATGGGAGAAAACTAAAAACTAATGCAGACTTTTTAGCAACCCTTTTTGTGATAAGGTGTCAAAGTCAAATTTTTACTGTTTGGGCCAAGATATGGCTTGTGAACAGACTGTCAGAAATGAAAGGGTACACACAGTTTCTGGTTTGTCAGTTGTGGTTTTGCTCTGCTCTTAGCAGAGGGAGTGCAGTGCAAACAGCATATTAGATTAGTTATCAGAATAGCATTTGGAATTAATAGCATCTTATTTCTTTGCATTGCACTTCTCTTGGCAGCACTGGGCTGAATCTTGAGTTGGACATCTAGAGACTTGCTTTTCTGAAAGAAATATGATTGGCAAGGTGGCAAGCGTACTCTTACCATTGCCTTAGAACTAAACCAGCATCATCCCACAGTGTTGGAGAGCCATGGGTGATTGCTTGAGCTGACCCCTTCTTAGGAGACCGCACTGGGAGTTTTTTAGGAGATTTGTTTCTGTGATATGTTCTTGTATAGGTCTGTGGTGTTCTAATCATCAAGGAATGCTGAAAGCACAGAATGTTCACAATTGCACTTGGTGTGTTTTATTCCCTCTGTGCAACAAACCACCCATTTATGTGACCAGCAAAATATCCATCCTGCAGACCGTATTCTGTCAAAAAGGTGGTTATTTTTGGAGGTCTCTTGCTGTGATCCCCATGTATAATTTAAATGGCAAAGAAAACTAGTTCGTGGAGAAGTTTCTGCAATAAACATTACTGTTTATTAGTCCTGTAAAATTTGATTTGTTTTTGTACATTTTGGGTTCCTTCCCTCTGCTGTTGTCCATGCTAAAATAATGTTGCATTACTCCAATGCCATCACCCTTGAAGGTTTTACTGATATAATTTGACATACAATGTGCTTATGATATTATTACTTGATTAAATAACTGCTTGATGCATTTGCTTTTTGTTATGGTAATTCAGAGAATAATGTAGATCAAGCGTTGCTGAAAAGTGCTGTGCCTGTTACCTCTGCGGTCCTTCAAGAGCACCTCCAGAACGGAAGAGTTACGGAGTCTGCTTGCTCGGCTCTATGGGCATTGTCACTCCAAGGTGTGTTTTCCCAGCCTTCTTGTCCCTTGTGCGTGGAAAAGGCTGGCATGCAGAACGCTGTCAGTGGTGATCCCTGAAATACAGGCTGCTTGGCCTTAGCAGGCTCTGCAGATGGCAGCAGAGTTAGGAATTTGCATCGTCTCTTAACCAGTCTTCCCTGCACTTGCTCTCTAACACTCCCTAATGAAGCTATTTTTGATGAGCTGTAGCAATTACATAACTAGATACTGCTAATGGTTACTGTAATGATGGGCAGCTACAGCAACCCATGTTGTGCAGAGCGTTCTCTCTGGCTTATTTCTTGAGACCAAGAATCCCATTTGTGTTGCTCCTTTGAACGCAGTGTTAGTGTAGTGCAGCATGGGCTGGGAGGTTTGTTTTTATGCCATTTGCATTGTAGATTGGGAACAGTATTTCAGATTAAAAAATAAAATGCATATCTCTCACTATTGTGTGCACTAAGAAACGCATCCTTGCAGTACTACTCTGTCTTATTTCTTTCTCATGCAAGAATACTGCCATATGTTTACCTACCGCCTGGTGCTTATGCCATCGTTCCACTAGGAAGAGCTGAGTAAAACACCCTAAGCAATCTTTTTTTCTAGTACCCACCAGCAGAATAGGCTGAGTATTCAGGACTCTATTCCTTTTGGCTTGGAGAATGAAAGGGCATCTTGACATGGAGGATGTATTAGAAAATTCTCCTAGACCCCTGGATCAACTCATGATAAGACTTTATTAGGCCTTTTTTACTGCAATACAGGTTTTCACGTGCTTTCTTTGTAACTTATTGCATGATTAAGAAGTCATTTCAGAAACAGGAGGCAGAAGTTGGAATGATGATGAGTCTTGTTTTAAAGGCTTTTGAGTGTATTGAAGTTTAGGGGGTTTGTTTGTGGGTTTTTTGTTTGTTGTTTTGATTGTTTGTTTGTTTTAAAGGTTGCTTAACTGAAAATGAGTATGAGCCCACAACAGCGCTTCTGCTGGATGTGCTCAGGATGAACCCAGAAAGACCAGTGCTGGTGAAGAATGCCTGCCTGGCATTAGCAAGCCTGCTAAGGCTATCTGGTAACATTCAGCAATGATTTTTTTTTTTTATTAATTGCAGATCAGCTCAGAAGTGGATGTTTCTGTATAGTTCAAAGTGGGATTGGGATTGACATCTGCTCTCCTGAGTTAATCTTTTCTTGCAGGACTGGAAGAGCAAATAGTGAAACTGGAGGTGTCAATTTTTTTCTTCCCATGGACCCAGCATGCATGTATGAGAAGTATTAGATCAGCACAATCATCTGATCTATTAGTAACTTGAGAGTGTTTTGTTATTTATTTTATGATGAAGTTGTTTGAGCTCTACCCTTTTACACAGTTAACTCAAAGTGAAAACAATAAACATTAAAATAGCTTCTGCCATGTGTGACAGTGTCAGCTGCATATATGGTTTTCTACTTGTTGCCCAAATATTCTTCAGAATAGCTTTTAGGAAGACTGAAAATAATGGGCACGACTTCCTGGAAAAATATTACACGTGTGCTAGCTGCAGCAGGGGATTGGAAAGCAGATAATGCAGTCTGCAGCTACCGATTAGCCCAGCAGTGTTTGTCTCCCTTTCAGAAATATCAGCTTTGAGATTCATAACAGATTCAAAAGGCAGTGGAATAAACGTGATCAAAGATGCCTATCACCTTCACTTTGATGATCTGGAAGTGGTGGAAAGTATCTGTATGCTGACTAACGAGATGGTTCAGTACGGTGAGATGGTGGTGTTACTTGTAGAGTCTCTTTCTCTCCCCCACTCCCAAAAGGTAGCAAAGAATACCGTAACAGTAGCTGCTCAGGGACGTGTTAGTTGCTCTCAGCGAGGACTATGTGTCCAAGAGAGGATAAATTGGAACTGAGAGTTCATCCCACTTGTTCTTGAATAAATGCCACTCTGATGTTATAATGTTGTAACTTCATCTTATCCTGCCTTCTCTTTGTGTAGATCTGTTGCTCTCTGCTCTCCTTTAGCTCCTGGTGAAACTATTGGCAGCTGTAACTGTAAATTACCCTGTTCACTTACAGATGAAGTTGTGCTAGATCTACTGTCCCAGAAAATGGAAGAACTGCTGTCTGAAATAAAAATCCGTTTTCCATCTCGCCTGGTATGTAGAAGTCACTGTGATAATAAAGGGTGTATGCTTAGTATATTACTTCTGGTTATGGATTTTATCATTCTCAAATAGCTGGAATTACATAGTGCAGCAAATTCACAGAATTATGTATATATGGGTTGAAGAGTAAGTTTGTAAGAATACTTCTAACTACTGGAAACAAGTAGTTGGAAGGTTTTTTCTTTATGCTTTATGCTGTAATTTTTTAAAACTGTTCTGGTCTCTTGCAACATTGCATTGCATTAATTTACTACATTCTTCACAACAAAACAGGCTAAAGTTTACAGGAATAAAGCATAAGTATATTACATCCAATTATTTTTGCTTTATAAGTGACATCCTTAAAAAAACCAACCCCTAAACAACAAAACAAACCCTTGTGACAGTTTGCCTGAAGATTTAACTTACATTAAATTCCAAGTAGTCATACTGAAAAAATATAACTTGAAACACCAGCAACAGCAGTTATCCAAGCTATTTAATGTGTTACAGTAGTATTTCCTTTGCAATGGCTTGCTGTCAAGAAACCAGTAATTACAAGTTTTTTCATTAAGCCAATAAAACTGCTTAGTCTTATAACTTTGCTCTTTTTAGTTATGCATTTAGCCTACTTACGTAATTTGTCTCAAAGATAGTTACACACAAACTTGTTCTCCAGTGTCTCCTGCAGGCATTGCCTGTACCAATTTAATGGATGCTGCAGTTACAAGGTAGTGCACAAAAAGAATCACAAAAGAGAAGAAAGCTCCCTCTTCTGTTGTAAACGTAATTTGTTCCCTGTGTCCCCTGTTGACAGACAAGACCAGAACACTCTCATTCTGGCAATACAGTGTGCGACATGCAACTGCTCAATCTCTGAAACCCATTCCTTGTCACCTTCCAGTATCCATGTAGATTATTTAAATCACAGCATTAGTATTCAGTCTGGCAATTACAGTTGCTTTGGATTTTGTAGAATCAGACCCCGCACATGTTTAAAACACCACTCACTTTAAAGACCTATGTTAGACACAGTGTTTTTATTAATAAAGGAATATAAAAATAAGTGAAACAACAAGGTAATCTTGTTTTGACAATTCTTACATTTCTCTCCAGGAGATAATGACCCTTGTGGATGCAACGCTTTTGAAACTGCAGAAGTGAAAGAAAACTTTTTTGTATAAGAACAAGACTTGTACACTTCTGGCTCAAATATAAAAGCTTGGATCCTCCAGAAATATTTTAAAAGATTTTTCTCACCAGAAAGATTAATATTGGGCCATTAATAATATATAAACAGTTATATATTCTGTTGATTTAGGTACCACAACTGAGAGACTAACAGCAATAATTAAGAATTCACCTTACTTTGTAGACTTTAAAATACTTGAAATAAAGACTTTAGTCTTGGGAGTTTCAGCAAAGCAATGACAGTTTCTTCCTTCATCTATCGTAATTTAAAAACACTTTTTTTAACTTATTCAGTGTGTATTTCCTTTGCAGAAATTGAACTGATGAAGTACTTCACAAATGCAGGCATTTGTTACAAGTATTGTTTAAACACAGTAGTAGACATTAGGCATAAGTACCACCCAGAAAGGAGATACTAGCGGTATTTTGGTATGGCAGCATTCATGTACCAGGTTAGGAAGTATTGTCTTTTGATTGATTTTATGAAGTAGCTGCTGTCAGTTCTGAGTTATCTCTGAATTTGCCCTGGAATGTGACATGAAACCAGCAAATGCTGCAGATAAACACCATTCAAGTTTTACAATTTTTGTTGTTAGATTTGTTCTTAACAGCAGCTTCCCATTTCTTTTTCTCCAAGGTGTAGAGTCTCATAGCTGCTTGTGCATCCTGAATCTAAAACAGAACAGAACAAACAGGAGGCTTAATGAAACATAGTTGATGTGGTTTAAGAACGTTATTATTAATAAGCAGCTAAATCTTCCATCATTTTAATACATCCTTTCAAGTAACGTTTCATAATTTCTTTCAAGATTTAGGTTCTGTGACTAGTGGAAGGGATGAATATGTATTCAGAATGCATGGCCCACCACAAGGCTATGCGCTTGCTCTTTCTCATCGTGACTTGGAAAGCCATAATGAAAAAATACTCTTGATACAGTATCTTGGAGATACCCTCACAATTTGCCCTGCTTTTTCAGTCCATTCCTCTATTGTATCCTCCTGTCCACTGAAAGAAAGGAACTAACTGCTGACATTCAGTAGTAGGCGCTCACGCTATTTTATCCAACCTGCCATAGTACAACAGTGCAGAATGCTGCTCTGAAGGTAAGCAGTCGATACCCGAGAATTACTTTTTTCCTCAGGGATCTTAAAATAACAAGAATTAATATTTAAACAAAATACAGTTGACTTGTACAAAAGAAGTTAAGGAAATAATCCAAGTGGTAGGAGACATGTAACAGTAAGTAAGCAAGCTTAGATGGTAATCTTACTGCATGCTGGTGTCCAAGCAGAGCTTGCTAACTTTCATTGCAAGGCTAAAATGAAGCCCCAGCATTCTGGAATGAACTTAGATCCTAGAGCTAATGTGTAGTAACTTGTTGATCTACCCAAAAATGTATGTTCTGATGAGATACATACCGAGCAGTGCTCCGATGTCTGCACTTGAACATTTAGCAGTCTCTCACAGAGCAGTTTCAATGATGGCCGTGCATTCTAGAAATAGAAAAGATAGACTCATGCTGTCTCACACTACTTGAAATATATATCTATGTGTATACATATAAAAATACTAGTTTAAGTGTATTCCTCAGTAAAGTATAGCACATCTCAGCTTCTACTGGTGAACTGGCAAGAAGAATTCATGAATTATGAGATTTTTGGATGCACTGCTGAAAGGATTTTATGTGTATTAAGATAACCCTAAGATTTACCTTTGGGGTGCTTTTTTGTGAAAAAGAAAACCTGAGTATAGAGTTACAAAACTTAAAATACCTCCCTATAATCTGAACCTTTACTCCTGCAGTCTAAGCAGAAACTTGAAGCCATCTATTTTTTTTACATCCCCATGGAAACAATACCATTGAGGAGACAAGCCTTACTGCAAGTAGAACTGTAGCGTCTTATTTAGCTATCCAGAAGAGCATTATGAAGACCATGCAACTGCTAAAGAAGGGGAAAGCCAATGAATTTTGTGCACAGGTGTTACTGGCAATGTTTGTACTGAACTAAGTAACTTATTGATATATTTCAAACACTAAGTAAGCATTTAACTAAACTAGCATTTTCAAGCAACAAAAAGCAGGCATCCCTGTTTCAGGAAAGGAGGAACAGGGTCAGGTGGGGACAAGTGTATGAGTGAGCTACTAGCTGGGAGTCAGCAGCTCAAGAGTCAGTTTCTTACCTTGACTCTCTGTCTGAAAGGCTTGTATCTCTGTGTGTCACGTATCTTCTTCTGAGGATGATCAAGAAATAGGACCTAAAAGAAATTACATTTCCAGTCCAAAGCGTGCTGTTGCATGAAACTTTGTACAGCTGCATGTACAGCTTCTGCTGTTTCCCTCCATCCATTACAAGAGATAGTTCAAAACCATGAATGGACAAGACCACAATCATCCAGACACTGGCTGGATTCAAGAACCACAGTTCTACTTAGCATGGGAAACAGAACTGAATCTGGAGTCACCACCTGTGCAGACTACCTGCAGTGCTGGTACAGCAGGACATAAGATACCTGTCTCTGGTAATGATGACCAGACTGCTGAGCTTTGGGTACTAAGGAAAGCATGCAAACAGTTTTTTCATCATAATATTTCTTTCCTGGCTCTTCAGTAAGCAGATCAGTGCTATTAGCCACAGAGTTTGGAAGCTGGAGAACTTTAGTGGGCAAGTGACTAGAGCTATAATTGGTGCAGCATGACATGACAAGAAACTGAGATAACAGTGATAAAGCTGTAGTTCTAGGAGTTTAGGTATGTGCATCTGATCCATAAAGATGTATTAGAAATGTAATAGATCTTAAATTTTTGGAGCCTTGTCTTCAAAATAACAAATCTGCAGCCATGTACCTTTAGATCATTGCGTAAAGCATGTCCAACTAAAATCCTTCCATTCAAGATGTCGGCGACCTCCTTCTGAACTGTTTTAAAATCTTCACCTAAAAATACCACATAATGAAAGGCTTTCCATTAGATGCATAAGACAACTAAGCAAGCTACAGTTAAAACATTGCATCTTTTTTGTGAAGGCAATTGTATCTTTGGGACCGTAGTTACACAAATTTGTACAGTACACTAAATCCTCTGCTTGTTAGAAGAGCATAGAGAATTCCAGAAAGAGTGTAGCACTAAAAGGAAATAAACTTCCTATTATTGCCATACCATAATCCACAAGTTAAATTCTTCTAGGGCATTAGTGACCATTCTGTAAAAAGTACTTCTTCCCACAATTTTTCTTAGCATTCAGACTACATTTTGTTTTCCATTTCCCAAAATAGGTCTAAAACTTTTCCAAGCTCAGCCAACGAGGCTTCTGTGATAGCCTGTTAAATTTCCCCTCCTTAAAGAACATTTTTGGGGAAAAAAATCTCCTACCTGTATTTATATTCTCAGGGCGTATGCCACTAACAGCTGTTCTGTAATCAGTCACCTCTTCTGTAGGCTTGACATACTTGTCATAAACGCACTTTCCAAATTGGTTGACGATGGACACACGAGCCACAATACTGTCTTCACCCTTGGGTCCCACTCCCACCATCTCACAGTCCATGGCTACTGCTCGTGTCAGCCTAAACAACAAAAGGACAGCTTGGTGACACCTCTGTTACAGGGACCACATAGTGGAGTTTACAAGGTTCACACGTTGATACAAATGGGGAAAACTCAACGGTTTGTCTGTCAGCAGACTCGGGAAGATGTCAGCTTACGCTGTGCACCTGCAAATCAGTTATTAGAAGATAATCTTGATGCCTCTGCTGCCATCCTTCCCGCTAGAATGCCACTCACCCTTCAGAAGCCTTTTCTTTAACCAGCACCTGCTCCACAGACTGTTTGGATTGGCCCGTTTCGAGTCCCAGATTTCTTCTAGCAATTTTTGCTGCTTCAGGTCCTATTGCGGCTTCGATATCCTTTGGGTCAACATCATCAAACCAGATTTCAGCCCTGGTAAGTACAGATTTAATTACATTTAATGGTCTTAAAGCAGTCTTGCATTTCTATAGTGTAGAAGAAGCATATTTATTTTTTAAATCAAGAAATTAGCTCTGTGAAAATCAGTCTAGTACTGTCGCCGATGCAGGTTTGTTGCTATATCTGAGGAGAAGGGACAGCATGCATCTTATTTCTCCCAAAACTTAGTCTGGAAGAGTGCAGCTATTTTGAATGTACTGCTCCGTGCTCCTTATGTACGCCTCCCAAAATAGATATTCACATACTTGTATGATGTCTGAAGTACTCACTCTTTGGGTTGCTGCTCCACATGTTCTTGAGCTTTCCTCCTCTTATGTTTTATATCATCTTTCTCCTTTAAAATATTGCCGTTTTTCTTTTTTTCTTTGCAGCCTTTTCCGTCGCTTTTGGTGCCATTTAAATTCGTATCCACTGCAACCCTCTTGGATTTTGGCTTAGCCAAAGGAGGATTGTCTTTAGCAGAACCACTGTCCATTTTATTTGTGGATTTGGCCTTTACCACATTCCCGTTCCCATTGATGGCCAGAACTTCTTGGCTATTTCCTGCTTTGAGTGGATGCTTCTTTTTAGTGTATGTTTGACACGTAGAGATGGACTCGTTGGAGTTCTTGGCCTTTTGTTTCAGTACCTCAAACAACAAAAGAAAAAGAGGAAAAAAGGATTGATTCTGTCCCTCTGTTTCTGACCCTGCCATCATTCCGAGGGCTCCAGGCATTCTGCCTCAGTGCCAGCTGAGGCCCTGCACCCTCTAAATGGCTCTAGGGGCATTACCTCCAACCGGACACCCCCACGTCCCCGCCCGCAGCACTTTAGTTAGTGACAAAAAGATGATTTTGTTTGTTTAATTCCTACATACAAAGTGCAACTGCAGTCACAGAATGACGGCATGGCCCCGGCCCGCCCCGGGCGGCTTCCCCGTCCCAGACCCCCGGGGGACGGCGAATCCCCCCCCGGTCCCCCTCACCTCCTGCAGCGCCTTCCAGTTGGAGGAGAACTCCCGGGGGCTGCGGGGGGGAGCTGCCCCCGCCGCCATGTCGGGCCCTTTCGGCCCGGCCCCCGTCGCCGTTTCCCCGCCGCCTCGCCAGACCTTCTTCCTCCTCCTCCTCCTGCCCTTCCCGCGGGCCGCGGCGCTCGGCCCCGGCGCCTCGGGCTCCGCGGGGCTCTGCTTCGCCATGCCGCCCGACCCCTTCGCCGGGGCGGGGGAAACCAGTCCCGAGCGGGCCGGGGCTACCGCTTCACCGCCACGCCGGGAGCGGGACCGCGCAGCGCCGCACCGGCCCGGCGGGGAACGTCGACCCGTTCTTCGGTTCCGGGCTGCGGGGCCCGCCGGGCGTGCGAGGCCGCGGCCTAGCCCCGGCGAGGGCCCGGCAGCCGGTGTGGGGTTAGGCCGGTGTCGCGGCGGAGGCGTGGGGCCTGTCAGGGCGGAGGTTGAACGGCACGGAGCCCCTGTCCCCCCCCCCCCGCCCAATCGCCCCGTGTGTGTTTGGCTGCTAAGACTGGCTCCGAGCTCGTTATTGCCGCGCTCTTTGGCTGCGGTAAAGTTGCAAACATTGCGCAAAAACCGCTCTCCCTCCAGCTGTTCCTGTAAAGCCTCGAGCTGCAGGCCGTTCCCCCCTCCCGGCTGCCCCTCTCTGCAGAGGATCAGCTCCCCTGTTTGTTTAAACCCTGCACTCTTCCCTTCCGCTCCACGTGATGCCTTGGGCCAAACGTCGTATTAATCACCCCTGGGCCGGAGCTGACTCCGCAGCGCTGGTTGCAACTCCTCCAGCATGATCGTCAGCTTGACCATCCGGGCGCTCGTGATGCTCCCCTTGGGGTTCTGCTGGCCGTCGGCTTTCCAAGAGGTGAGTTTGACCTCCAGAAAATGCGGTTTCCAGGAAGACTTTTTTATTTCTAGGAAAAAAAAGGAAGAGACAACACAACGTGTTCTAAGCCAAAATCCATCAAACCTCACTAATCGAGAAGATAAAGCTGTTTCCTCTGGGTGGCTGTTGTGCAGCCCATGCTTAGTGCAAAATAAAGCCATGAGAACTTGGCATCGGTACTTGTTGTTTGCTGGCGTTCCCTCCAGGTTAGTTCAGTTAAGCGATAGTCTTGCATCCATTTGTTTTTCTTAAAAAAATGTAAAGCTATTCTTCTTCTTGCAGAAATTTCTCGGCGCTTTGGATGCGGAAGATGTTTTCTCTTATTTTGGAACCAGCTCAGTGTCTGATGGTATGCAGGGCTCCTTCCTTCTTGATTTTGGAACACGTCTGTCAGTTTATTTCTAATGCTGCGTGTTCGATAACGCTAAGAACACTTATTAACGAACCCTGATCTGACAAGCATTTAGCATTTCCGAGTCACATTACTCAGTGAGGCGACCTATGTTTCACTGTGAAAGCTGTCGAAGAACTGGGTCAGTATTTAAAATCTGCTGAAGGAGATATGATAAATCTTTTTGCACATTTCTCCTGCGGTCCTCATTCTCTGTATTGGTATTTTTCTATGAGATTAACAGATCCAGGTCTTCCGAGCGGGAAGCTTTAGGCTAAGAATAGCTTTAAATGCACTTGATAATTTTTTTGAAATAAACATGGAGAGACTAGTATTCTGGGTCTGGATTGATGGTAGTTCAGAATAAAGATACGTTTTTAAATTCTCAAATACTTAAAGCACGGATGTTGTCTACTTGTGAGTTCACCTAGTGCTCATCCCAGTGTCTCTGTCTGGATTATGATAATTCTCACTCAGTAATACTTAACATCGGAGGAAGTAAGACTGTCTCAGCCTTTGTTAAATGAACTGTTCTCCTTATTGAGAGAGCAAAAGCGCCGATAAATCAGGAGCTGGTTTCAGAGCTGTTGTCTGTTCCTAATCAGATTATCCTCACTTTGGAATACATGAAAGCATAGAAATTCTTTCACTGTTGACACGATGACCCCGAAAGGCCACAGTTGTCATTCGGAGACTATTTTTTCCTAGGGAGATAGATCATTACATTTGTTTTCTGTGTATCGTCATTTCTCATAACTGTTGCCCTTGTTCTGGTCTTGTTTCATTTCTTTCAGTACCTGAGTTTGTTGTTGCTGAGCCAACTTGCCCTTGTAAAGAACAGACTGGGCTGATGTCCTGTCGTATTCAATATTGCTCCATTGAGGCCTGGGGAGAACTCTATGCCTTTGAATTTCTAGAGGACCATGCCCTCCTTTCATCTTCCTTTGTGAGCAATCAAGTGGTGAACTCTTCCTTTAGCTTACTGAAGCGATTCTCGGGCAACTGCTTTGCAGGTGGAAATCCACTGCAGCCTCCCGGGGCTAAGTGTAGAGTCACTTACTGTGAAGGGCAGCTGGTGAGTATGCACTGAACTTATTCTTACAAGCTTTTACAGCCTTTGTAGGTTTGCAGCTTGATGCGCCAAACATGTGTGAACCATCCATTTAATAAATCCGAGCATTACAAAGGAGAAGTGGGAAGGATATGAGACACAGTTCTCCACTGATAGCAAATGTCTTTGGAATAACTCAGAGGTGGAATTTCATCTCCTTTAGCAAGGAGTCGTCATTGCGGATGAGGAAAAGATTCATATCAGGCCTGTCAGAATCAAAGATGTGGCCCTGCTGAAGGACCTTGGCTTCTCCAGACCCCACATTCTTTTCAGAAGTGCCGCAAGAGAGGCAAATACAGCAAGAGGTAATGTGCATGGAGAGGAGGCCCTGCTTGTTCTGCTTGGAAAAGCTGTCTTCTGATAGTGGGGTTGCTTGCATGAGCTCAGAGGAAAAATTTGTATCTACAAATATATGAGTATATTTGAATATGTTTCTCATCTCATTGAGGTGTAACTAGTGTGTTTTCATTTAGGTATTTGTTATTTTGATAGCATATGTGTGTTATTAAGGATGCTGGCAGGTGAAAGAAACCAACAGAAATGGGAAACCTGAGCAAGCAACTGGAGGAGTGGTCTTCCAGCTGGATTGTTCTAGTCTTTCAGGAAAAGCGAGTGGATATGTAGGACCTTTTATGTTGTCTTGCATTTTAAACTCCCTGTGTCCCTTTGTGCTGTTCAGCAGGGCGGTTTCTTTCTCGCCTGCAGAAGAGGGCTGAGGGAGCTGTCAAACATCTGGAGCTGATGGTCGTAGCAGGTCCAGATGTTTACTTGTACCACAAAGAGGACACAGAGCGATATATTCTCACCAACCTGAACATTGTGAGTAGCTTTCTGTTTGGATTGCTGTCCCAGTGTGAGAGCTCACAGTGTCACAGACTATGTCACAGGCAGATGGACCTCTGTGAGTGCACTTTGAGAGGTGTTCGTGGTTACTAGCTTCTGGTGCAAAGCACTGCTTATGTGCAGGGTGTTTCTCTCTGCTTCCCTCGGCACTGCATGGCAAGCTTTCCCTTGTACAAGGAGCTGCACGAGTAAAAGCGGATGTTAGAGGCTTTGGGGTTGTCGCCTTAAAACCCATGTAGAAAATGTAGCTCTTTGTTTCATTACAAATATTGTTGTAAGTCAGATACAGTAGCAAGAGTTGTATCACCAGAGCCTTGATCCAGTCCCTGTTGCTTTCAGTGAGATTGAACCAGATCTACTGAATTAATCTTACATTTTACATTTGAACATTTTATTTCCATTACAGAATTTCCCTAAATGTCTCTGTTTGCTATTATTAAGATTTTTTAATGCATTTTCTGTGTCTGTGTATTGCAAAAAAAGTCTTTAGCATTCACTTTCCTACCCTATGAAACTGGTTTCCATGCCGATTCTTCTGTCTGCTTCAGAGTATCTGACAAGTCTAACAACAGTTCTCATCTGTTGACAGATTTATTTACATTTGTAGTGCATACTTTAATGTTGTACTTCCCAGTGATTTTATAGTTGCCCCTTATGGTTACCAGGTGTGTTACGTTTGTAGTGAATGCAGCGCTGTTACTGGGAACAGGTAGTGGGAGTCACCGAGGTACCTCCTTTGTTGAATCCTTTCTGTCTTTTAACAGGGGGCAGAGCTGTTGAGAGATGCCTCACTGGGTGCTCATTTCAGGGTTCATCTTATGCGAATGCTTGTTTTGACAGAACCAGAGGTAAGCAGGGAGGACTATGTGCAAGTGTTGTCCCAGGGGCTGCTAAAAGCCGTGTGAAACATGCAAACATGTGCCTTCACTCTAGGCAGAGGTAAACATCACCACAAATATCACCTCCTCACTGATCAGCGTTTGTGAGTGGAGCAAGAAGGTCAACCCCCACAATGACTCTGACCCCCAGCATGCTGACATTGTCCTCTACGTCACCAGGTACTGAAGCTCCCCTGCCCTGGGAGGGGACTGGAAACAGGGCTGATGGTGTCTAGCTGTTAGTGCAGTGACAGTGATTTGCACTAGGTCTTCCAGCAGTTGGGCATCACAGAATCTTTGGAAATGGGTTTATTCTCCTGTTTGGGGTTGATTCTCCTGCCCTTAGTGTAATGCAGTTAGTGAGAGGTGCTGTTTCTTCACTTTCTGGAGGAACTGGAATATTCCCCAAGCACTGACTAGCCGGACTTGAGCAGACATTTTATGCTTCCAGAGCAGCACAGCCAAACCCACTGCAGCTTTTTGTGGGCAGAAAAGTCGAACAGTAACTGGAAGTGAAAACCCACTGGTGTTTTCTGTGGAAGATTTCTAGTGCTACTCTGACTCAGATGTTTTTTGTCTGACTTTCAGGCTCCTTGCTCTAAATTGTCTTGGCTAAGTTTGTCGAAGCCAAACTTTTCTTGAGTGTAATGGCTTTGTTTTGGTCCTCTTTCTTCAAAGAGGTGATGATACTGCTCTGTCTTTTGCAAATAGGATTAGGTCATTTTATTCTGTTCTGCTTGTCTGGTGTCATGGGGATTTTTTAGTGTAGAATCACCACAAATCTTGAACAGTGGGACCCTACTGCTACCATCTTACCCCAGGGAGCTCCACGTGTCAAAAAAAAATGTTAGGTAGCTGGCAAAGTTAGATCAGGAAGGTGCCAATAAATTCAGCTGAATGTCTAGACCTGACATTATTAGCTGCAGTGGTTCTTTGCTCTTTCCTCTGTATCTGTCTCCCTTACTTTAGGTTTGACCTGGAGTTACCTGATGGGAACAAGGAGCTACGTGGAGTGACTCAGTTAGGTGGAGTCTGCTCCTCCTTCTGGAGCTGTGTTATTACCCAGGACACCGGCTTTGACCTGGGAGTCACCATAGCCCATGAGATTGGGCACAGGTCAGTAGGAAAGCCCCAGAGCAGCCCAGTATGGTTTATTCAGGTAAAAGCATAGCCCAGTTTCAAGGATTCAGAAGAAGGAAAAGGATCTCTTGGCATAACAGGGGGTTTCCTATAGATTATTCAAAACTTTTGGAAAGAGTTCCTTGCATTTCTTGTATTCCTGCATGCTCTGTGACAATTAGAAGCTGCAAAGAGGAGAGAAAACCTTTGTGACAACAGTAGAAGGAAAGGCTGCAGAGGGAGCTCAGCCCTTGCTTAGAGAAGAGAGGCTCTGAGGGAACCCAGCCGCTGGGTTTCTTCCCCTCAGGGCACTGTGCTGCTTCTGTTACAGTCTTGGAATCCCCCATGATGGTGAGGGGAATCAGTGCAGCAGCAGCGGTTACATCATGGGTTCAGCAGGAAACCACAACAGCATCGACCTCACCTGGTCACTGTGCAGCCGAGAAGAGTTCCTGGCCTTTGTCAGGTAAGGGAATGGTCGAGTTCTGTGTGCCCATGTGGGAGTGTTTCCCTGTGCTGGGAGCTTAGGAAAGGGCAGGGAAAGAGAAGGAATAAAATAGGACATGCCTGGAAAATGAGGAACTGTAAAACGCTCGGGGTTTGTTTATTTCTTACCACTTGTGTCTGTTGCTGAAGTTAAACCCCAGTTTTTGCTTCAAGTAGCTGGAAATTACTTTGGTTAGTGACTAACATGCCTGGAGTGCGTTGGACTTCTCAGACACTAGCTCAGCCTGGAAATTTTATTTAAAATGTCAGAGCATCTAGGTTTAAACAAGCATTGCGGGCTGTGAGCTGGCTGGGTGAGAAACAGGCGTGAGTTTCTGTTATAACTTCAGCAGCAGGGAACTGTGAGCATCTCCAGGCAGCTGCTACAGCTAAATCCATCACAGCCCACAGTAAGCATGTGTTGTCTGGGAAAGCAGCAGCCAACTCCCAGAATGAAACTCAGCAGAAGTTTGCAAACATGTCATTGTCCTTACTGCCCACAGCTGGGAAAGTGATATTTCTTATGTCTCTATCAGCACAGGCCAAACAAACTGCTTAAATGACCTGCCGGACATGGACAGCAGCATCCCTGGATGGAAGCCTGGCTTGTACTATGGAGCAGATGAGCAATGTAAAATAGCCTTTGGGAGTGTTGCCACAGCATGCACCTTTGCTGACAGCAATGTTGTAGGTAGAAAGTTTGTCTCCTTTGCTAGGGGCAGCAGGGAAATGTTCTGGAGCCAAGATTCAGCAAAAGGGAGCTGGGGACATTTTTATTATAAAGGGATGGAAGGTGCTTTCCTGCCACAGATTTCTTGGCAAAGAACAAACCTTCAAAGGCTTTTAAAATGCTTTCCTTCTCTCCATCACCTCCGTCATCCACATAAGTCTCCTTTAAGGTTTGCACAGTATGCACAGCCAAACGGGCCTGGCGGTGCTAGTGCTGGGTACACCTACTCAGGGTCCTGTCTTAGGGAGCTCTTGTTCATTGGATTCCTTCAGCTTCCCCACCATTGCTCAAGTCCCTGTGTCTGAGAAATGCAGCCTAGCTAATAGCTGCCATCTGGACATGTTTTGTTAATGAGGAAGCCCTAAGGTGGGTGGAACTTTAATTGCTTCAGTTGACCATCTTCTAGCATTACAGCTGGCAGTGATGGTCTTTTGACATGCCCACACTTTTGCCCAGGAGCAGGAGAAATGAAGGGACTTGCCTGCATTGTTGGGTAGCTGTGGGAAAACCAAACACCTGGGACATGGACCATTTAAACGAAGCAGCTTTTGGGGCTGCTGTGTTGATGAGCCTAAGTGACTCCCCGAACTCCCTGATTTTCTTGTCACACCAGGACATATGTGAAGTTCTGTCATGCCATGTACAACCAGGAGACAAATCCAGCTGTACTCGGCTTCTTGTTCCCCTCTTGGATGGTACTGAGTGTGGAATCAATAAGGTAAGGAGGCTGCTGATCTGATGATCAGGAGTGGGTGTGGGTGCTACGGAGTTCATTAGACAGCAAGACACTGTTGGTGGCTGGAGGGTACATGGCACTCACTGCCCCTTGGCCAGGGAGCCAAGGCCAGACACTCCAGTCACAAACTGGTACCAGCTGATCTTGGTGTTTCCACCTTGTCTGTATTTTCTGGGGTTGCTTTGCAGTTCTGTAGCCTGACCTCTTCTCCAAGGCTTTGCCTTCTACTTGAAATGATCTATCAGCTCTTTGTTTTAACCCCAACCTCATGTTAGACCATAATTACAAATAGGACTATTCTAGCCTCTTGTGAGAAGGTGCCTCATTCATCTTGGGATTCCCTGTTACAGTCTGGCCTGCCAAAAGGTGGGGACTTGTGCCACCCTTGTAGATCCCAGCTCTGATGGGTTCACTGTGGTGCTGCTGCCAATTTTGTGTATTCTTGGTCTTAGTGGTGCTCCAAGGGACAGTGCAGCTCTCTGGAAGAACTGAACCCCATGGCTGTAGTCCATGGGCAGTGGTCCGGCTGGAGCCCTTTCTCCTCCTGCTCCCGCAGCTGTGGAGGTGGAGTTGTGATAAGGCAGCGGTTCTGTAACAACCCCCGGTAAGAGGTGGGGAGCTGGGAAGTTTGCAGTGCCTCTTGTCTGACTCCGAGCTGTGGGGTCTGAGTCTTGCACTTTGCTTGGGACAAACCTGCCTCTGTTGAGGAGTTCTTCTCCTGTTATTTCCAGGCCTGCTTTTGGGGGGCAGGAATGCCGTGGTGCCAGCGTCCAAGTGGAGATGTGCAATACTCAGGTAGTGGAGCTCATCACATCTTCTGAGCTTTTTCTTAATGCCGCTTAACTCTTTGAGAGCTGGTTTGGGACTGTACTTCTCACAGCTGATTGATCTGAGAAGGAGGACTAAAGATCAGGCATACAGCCTCCATCTGTCTGACAACAGGAGAGCTATTTGTTCCACTGTGTCTGAAGACAGCAGTATTATTTGATAGAATTGTTCACATGTAATGAAGCATTTTCTCTATGCCTTCATAGCAGGACAGATGCTGAGAAAATAGTGACTCACTTAATGATAGTTTTCTTCAGAGGGACATTCTTATATTGTTCCTATTTTCCTTATCCATTTATTTTGTTGAAGTAACAAAGATATCAGCTTCCAAACACAATTCTCTGCATATCCCGCAGCGTCCCTTTAAAGTGGTTTTTTTCATGTGCAGTTGTTATGGTGTTTTACTTACCAGCCACTGCTTTCTGCCTTTAGCTAGTGGGTAAAATGCTGCTTGGGATTCTGTGCTCAGTAACTCCCTTTCATTACCCATACAATTCTCTCTGGGATGTAGGCCTGTTTGATGACCCAGCAGGACTTTATGACTGAACAATGTGCAGCAACAAATTTAAAGCCACTGTATCTCACTGTAGAAGTGCCATCCTTTTATACCTGGACTTCTGCTGTTGGCTTTGCCAAAGGTAAGGAGAGACTGAGAAACCGTGGTTTCTTTGTGAAGGGGAACGCTCATGGACCTGTCTGTACTTTGAAGTCAAAAGGCTGTTTCACTGATTGTTTTAGTTTTCACATGAAACCTGGATACTCTTTCTGTCAGATCCTTTTGACTTCTTCCCATTGCTTGATGGTCAGCCACGTGCCTTTCTGAAAGAGTAACTCCTTTCTTCTTCTGTCTGCCTCCTCCAGGGGACATGCTATGCAAGCACATGTGCAGGGCTGTTGAAAACAAATTCATGGTAAGCCGCGAAGACAGTTTCATAGATGGAACCAGATGTGAGCAGGATGACTCTGAGCGCCGTGGGGCTTTCAGTCTGTGTGTAATGGGAAGCTGCAGAGTAAGTGACTGGGGAATCCAGGTGAACCTCTGACACGTAATCTGCTCCAAACGAGTCAGTTTACTAGGAGTGGGAGAAGAAAACACAGTGACCCAAACAACAGAGAGAGCTCTTCTCAAAAGAAGAGAGTTTTGTTCTTAGCTTATTGGATGGAGTCCAGCAAATCTACTATTCTGTCTGTGTATCCAATGCCAATGCCCTCTAGATAAGACATTCTGCTAATTTTGCAGTAAGTACATAAGGCTATTCATCCCTAATCCAAGAAGCAATTGGTTTATGCGTTCGTTGAGGAGACATCATTAGCTGTTCAGTTTGCATGGTATAAATAGCCCTATAAAACGCTGACTCTGTCGGAGAAAAGTTTACATGATTTGAACATACCAAGTCAGTGGCAAAACAAGGAGTAAAACCTGGGAATCGTAACTTGACAAATTGATTGTTGCAGTATCGCTAATCAAAACTGAAGTATGGTTTTTTTTTTTCTGGAATGCCTTGAGAAAGGCATTCTTTCATGATGAACTTGAATATAACTCCCCCGCACTGTCTGCATTTTAGTAACTTCTCAATGCTGACCCGATTGTATGTTTTCTGTTGTTTCTTTACATTCCCAGAATACACTTTTAAAATTTTATGTTTTTCTCATTATCCTCGTATTCACAATGTTTTGTAATGCATTTCCACCTAATGAACAGCAGAGGGTGTAGGCTTAAGCTAGTCTGATAGCGGCTGTTCTGTTGGCGACAGTGATAAGTATGGATGTTATGGCAGCATCCAAAACCTGGGATCAGTGCCTCTAGCATAAATTCAGCAGTTGCACATGTTTTGCTGCTAAGCCTGCTGAGATCCTCCTGTAGCTTTGTGTAAATTAGTCTTGTTCGTGGGAATAAGGATAGAATCTCTTTTCTGAGCTCTGTGGGATTGAAGGCCAGGCTGAAGGATGTGAGCTAGGTTTGGGTCTGGGGAGCTAAAGATTCCTTTAGAACCTGCCATTCATGTTTACTGTTCTCCTGGGCTTTTTTTTTTTTTTCCCCTTCCCCCCTCCAGAAAGAGTTCATAGAAGAGAAGGAGTGCAGAGCCTTTGTTTTAGGTCACAGGAGAAATCTTTCTGGGCTGCTTCTTATGGGAAAGAAAATGTCACACAATTAATGAAACTTGTGCTCTTAGCTAAGGCTTTCCAATCCGTGGCTTTGCATAGTGCCGTACAGTGGTAGATCTAGGTACAAATGGATCTTTGTCTACCTTGTCATCTTAAATTCAAATTACAAATGAAAAAGGCAGTTTCAGGAATTTAGGCAATGTTGCTTTCATTCACTTGTTTTCTTCTCAGAATAGGCAAGTCTTGACAGACTCTCCCCTTTGCTCAGGCATTCGGGTGTGATGGCCAGATGGACTCCAAGAAGATAATGGACTCTTGCAAGGTCTGTGGGGGTGATAATACCACTTGCACCGAAGTGAGTGGATCTTATACAGAAGGAAAAGCTAAAGGTGTGTAGTCCTCATGCACAGACTCAACATTATGGTACTGTTTGTATGCTGTTGTGTAGGCAGAGTGACTTTTTTGGTCATAGTTCTTCTCTGGACGTGGATCAGAAATGTAGCCATTTGGGAAGTCCAGCAAATTACTGGGAGCTGGCGGCTGTGTTAGATGCTTCCTGAGATGTTAAACATCCATTTAGGAACTGCTCTGGCTCTTGCAGTATCACATGTAGATATTAGTAGAGAAGATAAAAAGAACAAAAGAGAGGTGAGAGCAGGACACAGAATTCATTTCTGCTTTGTTTGCTGTATTCACCATCACTATGTTCAAGCCAAGCTGATAGAGCTAAGGTTAGTGTGAATTTAGCCTGCTGGCCGTCACTGTTGTATCTTTTTTTTTTTTTTTATATTAACTATATAACCCCTGTCTGCAGTTAAGCTTTGTTGCTGCCTGTAAGGCTTGTCCTCCAATGGGTAGTGTGCTAGTAAGATGAAGAGGGGTTGATCTGTAATCCCCAGCTTTTTCAACAGAGGTACAGCAATGGAAGGTGACCGTGTCTTCTTTCTTTCCATCCTTCCAGAATACGTTACATTTCTGTCCCTGCCTTATAACAGCACCTTGGTCCATGTTACCAATCAGAGACCACTCTTCACACATTTGGGTGAGTTGAATGAAAGGGAGAGGAGGGACTACAGGCAGGGCTAAAACAAGCTTGTAAAAACAAGAAAACGGAATCTGGGAGGAAAGTTCTTGATGATGCAATTTGTTTGTGGGATGTTGTCCAGTGGGAAGTGGTAGAAGCCATGTTCTTTGGGATGCCAGATTTAGATTAAACTGGTTTCTAGCAAGCGGGCAGTCTGTAGCTGCCAGCACCAGCGGACCACATCACATCTCTTAACCTCACTGCTACTTTTGCCTCTCTAGCTGTGAAGGTTAAAGGAGAGTATGTGGTTGCTGGAAAAGGAAAAATCTCACTGAATGTCACCTATCCGTCAGTTCTGGAGGACAGCCAAATCAAATACAAAGTGTTTCTCACCAAGGACAACCTGCCAAGCCTGGAGGAAGTCCGTGTGGATGGGCCAACACAAGAAGAAATTGAAATACAGGTAAATTAAAATAGCAGAGTTGGAAAGGGGCCAGTCAGAACTGGCCAGGCTGAGTTTGTGTAGCTCTGCTGCCGTGCAGAATCCAGGTGTAGTAGGCTTCGTGTCCAAGACCCGTGGAGATGGTGTTCACTAAGAGTGATGGTGTTGCTCTTCTTGGGAAAGGTTGAGGGTTGGCTGCCTGCAGGCTTTCTGCAGGTCTGGGGGATAGTTGTGTGGGGAAAAGCATACTGAGTTAAACCTTTTCCTTGGCTTAATCTTTTTTCAGTGCCCTGTGCACAGAATTCACAGGGTGAGTACTCTGACTGCATCTGGCAAGAATTGAGAGTCATAGCGTTGAGGCTCAGGACTGGATGGAAGAAAGGGGGACTAGCTTCTCTTATCTCCATCCTAAGAAATGAGTCTGAGTTGATCTCTGCATTGACCACAACTTTTTCCTTCATCAGGTCTATCGAAGGTATGCAGAAGAATACGGCAATGCCAGCAACCCAGACATCACCTTCAGCTACTTTGTCCCCAAAGAGAATCTGACGTATATGTGGATTCCTCAGCAGGGGCCATGTTCAGTGACCTGTGGGGAAGGTGAGGCAGCAGTACTCAATCTTTGTGGAGATCTGGGCAGAATTCTAGTTTGGTTGGCTGGTAGTCACCCAGATCTTTACTCCATGGGCTCTCCTGGGCTGACTGAAAGACATGTGACATCAGCGACAGATACTTGTTTAGAACTTACTAAACAACTGAACTGAATTTAAAAGCAAATTGCTGAAAGTGAGCTGCAGTTGCCAGTGTTAAACTGGACAAAAGAAAAGAGTGGTACAGCTTTTGAATTAAATTAGCAAATCAGCAAATGAGCTGAATCATAAAATGATAGTGAAAACGTTTGATCGTGAAGAGGATTTTTAAATAGGTTTTAACCGAACTTTTGGTTTTAAGACTAAATAATTTTCTCAGATTTTTCAAAGTTATTGAAGACTGTAATTTGAAGTTGGCTAAACATCAAAAGTCTGAGACCAAAGTGGTATCTAGTGTCTAACTAAAGCCTCAGAGCTAATTATGAAACTTCCTTCTTAGAATTCTATTCCTGTGCCATGGCTAATCCTTTCTGTCTCCCTGAAGAAATCATAATGCAGATTGTAACAGATCACTCTGGTAGACGGTCTGACATCTTGTTTACCAGATAATACAGATAACACTGGCAAGCCTCTCAAGACTTTTATGACAAGGATTTAGCAAATGCATTAATGAACACTTGTGAAAGTCACTCTATAGGACTAGTTATGTCTGGAGAGGTTTTCTCCAGCAGATTCCCCAGGTGAACTGATTGCTGAAACTCTGAAGTAAAGAACTCAAAATGCTCTGGGGCTCCCAGCTAATGCAGTCACAAACAAAAAACATGACAAAGCTGGGACTTAAAATAACAGAAAGCTGAAATTGCATCTTGAGAGCTGAAAGTGATGCTCAGGCTCTCCTTACCAATAGACATTATTTGAAAACAAGGAAAGTAGTAAAAAGATAACATTGCTGATTGATTCTTGACATTTACTTCTCAGGGTCATGCTCTTTAAGATTCAGGAATGCCTGTCTCTGTGCGTAGCTCATTCACTGCAAAGGAGACTCTTTACAGCTTTGCCTGTAACTTTTTTGAGTTTGGATTTTCACCCGCTTTACCTGTTAGGTTCAGTATTGTTAAAAATCTTGTTTATGGCTGTAGTTTATCAGTATTTTATCTCTTGCATGCCACAGGCACTGCAAGTCTGCAGTTTCTCTCCCAGTACCTCAAGTCGAGTTTTGGATATTGATGATCACTTTGAGTACACTGGCACAGTGCTGTCTGGGTACAAAGGCAGCGTGATGATATTACATGATTAGTTCTACAGAATGTCATTTAAAAATGGCTGATTGCTAAAGCTTATTTTCAGCAACCTGTCCCTCATCAGTCAGACATCAAGATCATTAAAAGTAATTTGGACCAAATTATGATTGATATCCTTGTTCTTGCAAACGACCAGTTTAGAGCAATCTTTCCGTTTTGGCAGTGGATTATCCATCAAACTTCTCATCTTCTGGGGTGTTCATCTTGGAAAGTCACTTTAAAACTCTTGAGGAAAAATTTATATCAGAAAGAAGGGGTTTGTGTGTTTATAGAAAGTCTGTATTCCCAAATATGCCACTTTCCTACACAGATGATTTGAGTAAAGTGGAATTACTGCATCTTCCTAGCACAATAGAGGTGAACTGTTCACTTTGTTTGTAACTTCCTTTCCTTTTCTTTTTTGTATCCCAGGGTTGCGACCAGTGCATCATGTGTGCTTTGACCAAACAAAGAATGAAATAACAGAGGATCAATGGTGTCTGGAGCTCCCGCAGCCCCTTTCAGAGCACAAGCCCTGTGCCATGGAGCCATGCCTGTACAGGTTGGTGTTCCTGGAAGCTCAGCTGAATTCTTGCTTCACTTGTCCTTTCTCTGCCAGCTAACCCAGTCTCTGAAGTCTCATTTGCATTGTGCAAGGTGAAAAAAAAGGAGAGGTATGAGGTAGTTTCTTCCTAATTATAGTGGCGTAGTGGATCCCAAACCATGTTGTCTTTCCTGGTCCTATAAGGTAAATGAGATGTCAAATGAATGAATGGGAGATAGTTCTTCCAATATTTTACAGTAGTCTACTAAATGAAAATACTTTGAGGGCATGGCCAGAAGATGTCTGCTCACATCCTTTCCAAGATTGTGCCAACAAAGATTTGGTCTTACTCTGGAGGAGACATTTGCGTTAATTAGACTGGAAAGAGGACCAAGAGCCAAGCCTGCCCAGACGTTGATCTCATAGACATTTTAGTGTTTAATAAAAAGTGATTACGCTGTGAACTATAGCTCTTTAGCTTAGGTGCTTTTAGTCCTAGAGAGCTGTCAGTGCAAGACTTAATTTCCAGCAGTTGTTCTCTCAATCACATCCAGACAAGGCTCTTGAAATAGAGAAGCTGAATACTCTGTAGGACCCATTTCGGTAATCAGTGGTGTGAGAAATAAACCTCCATGATCCAGATGAGAAATAGGGTGATACAATTACTTCCCATTTAGGTGGAAGATGTCTCAGAGAGATGAATGCTCTGCTGTCTGTGGAACTGGAGTTGCCCAGCAGAATCTGACCTGTGTTCAGTTTCGTGATGGATTGGAGATTGTTGTGGATGACAGCTTGTGCCCAGCAGAAGAAAAACCCCTCTCCATTGTGCCGTGTGTGGTTAATGTCTGCCCATTAGGCTGGGACAAAGTGAGTTTACTGGCTTGGCTTTTTCAGGAGTCTCACTGGGAGCTTTGCACTTGTGATCCACAGGAGGCTACCAGTTAAGAGCCGCCACCTTACTACTGGAGTCTGGGTGGGCGGTTTGCACCAAGGATGTCTGCTCAGTTAAAGGTTCATCCTGTCACTTCAGACAGCTGTGTCCCTCTTAATTTATGCTGCTGGATTCATCAATTCATAGTGGTGGTTTGTTTAGGGCAGCTGTTGACTATGTTTTTTCTTCATTTCTCCTCGCAGAGTCCAACAAAACCAGAAACAGAAATAACCCCTGGTCCACTAGGAAATACCTCACTGGCAAACAGAGAGGTTCTGACATGGTAGGGAGGATTGCTAGCAGGGAAGAGGGCTTCTCAGCACAGGATCCACTGGTCCAAATCCGTACTGGGGAGCCACTGCCAGGTTTACATTTACAGATGGGGAAGATACTTCTTTAGGCATCTCCAGTCTCAGGTATCTCTCTTCAGGTAGTGTGAATTAGGAGGGATTGGCTGTTGGATGTCCTTAGCTATTCCTGATACTTATATGTTCTGCAAAAATGGAGAAGGTGCTTAAATGTGCCTCTTTCTTCAGGGACAGCAAATATGTTGTAGGCTCGATCTGGAGGTATCCCCCAGCTTCATTAGATCGGGACCAGTGTGGAAAACAGGTGCCAATGTCAGTCTGGGTCTTTTTGCTCTGTTCTGAGGAGGAAGATTCACGCTTACTTCAGACTTTGGAGTCACTTGGGCCTATCCAGCTGGAAAATCGGACCGTGTATGTCTGGAGCCCTCTAGCTGGAGAGTGTTCTGTCTCCTGTGGTAGAGGTGAGATCTTTCAGTGCTGCAGGGAAATGTTACTTGGCTGTAGGTGTGAGCTTAGTGCCTAGGAACCTCAGGGACCTGGTGTTTTCCCCTCTACAGTTCTAAGTGCATGTGTAGCTGTGGTCACAATTTTTTTAAGCCTGGAAGAGGCAAGGCGGCCTGGCTCAGGGAATAGTTTAGAGGCCTGGCTGGCTGCTGCTGTGCTTCAGCGTTGGCGGGGATGAGTGCAGTAAGAGTGCCTGGGGTTTGGGCAGAGTTTGCTTCTTTTGTACACACAGATGCGACTGACGCTGCTTGGCTTATTTTCAACCGTTGTATGCATGCCATGCAGTAAGATCACTTCCCTTTCTAGGTGAGACTCAGCTACAGTATGTATGTGTGGCTTTTGACACCAAAGAAGAAACCCAAGAAGAAAACTGTCATCCAGTGCCAAAGCCAGAGAGCAGGATGGAAGTCTGCGATCTCGGTCCCTGCCCACCAAGGTAAAGCAGCTACCAGGAGACAACGAGCCAGTGAGAGGTCTTTCCTTCCTCTCTCTATCTCCAGGGACATGGTAAAGTAAGGGTCAAGCTACTCTGAGGATGTTATCTTCCTCTGCCCTGGTTTGAAAGCACAGCCAGCTGCAAAAACAGTAGCACTGATCCATACTCAGCAAACTAACCGAGAGTCTTTCCTGGGCTGGTATATTCTCAGGCAGAACTAAGTGAAGTCTGTGGAGTTTGAGTCCAGGGAAAAACTGAAAACCTCTCGATCCCTTATTACCCTGGGGAAGTAGGAACAAATCCGTAACTGCAAAAGGTGGTGACATATTTGCCAGCTGTACGGTTTCCACATAGCATCAAGGAAAGTAACTAGAATTAAATGCTCTAAGTATCTGGAATAGCTGCTCTGAGAACTGAAGGAAATAGATTGCACTTGCCTTAGGATTTATGGTATTGCAGAGCGCACTCAATGGCGTGACTGCTGATCTCTCAAACATGAGCCAGTGTGTATGAGCGCATTAACAGAATTCCAGTTGTACTTCCATGGACTGGTTGGATTTAAAATCCAGTGAAGACAGGTGACAGCTGGAGGTTCTCACTGATGGCTGCATTATTCCCAGGTGGCATTACAAAATGGGCTCATGCAGTGTAAGCTGTGGAGGAGGTGTGATGCACAAGGTCCTCTCCTGCGCAAGGGAGGCCAGGGAGAAGGCAGAAGAGATTGTGGCAGGTGTCCAGTGTGATGGTTTGCCTCGCCGAGAGGAGCAGGAGCTGTGTAGTTTGGAGCTGTGCCCTCCAAGATCAAAATGGCCGCATGGGTCACAAGAGCATGCACTGGGGAAGAGCAGTTGTTTGTGAACATGTATGGTGTGATCTAGGATATGGCTCAGGGTTGATAAATGGGGCAGAGCTTGCCCTACCCTATTTGCTGTGGGACTGGAAAGCCACTGGCATCTGAACTTTTTTTTAAGTACTACAGGATGCCGCTCCCAGGATGAAATACCCTGGGTCAGTTTCTGATCTGACTGTTCAGAGTGGTGTGCGTTTCGGAAGGAGATAAGATTGTTTTTGCAGTTAAGCCTGTGTATGTCACCCTGGGGAAGACTGTAATGGACGCAGAGTAAGATTCAATGTATATTTCGAGTGTGTGGGCTTCTTACAAAATGTGAATGCCCTCTGTTTGGGTCCAATTCCAAACCTGCTCCAGACTGCCTAGCCTTGTTTCAAAGGCTGCCTTCTAAGTACCATAGGCAGCAAAGTGTGTGAGGCGAAGGGGTGAAGAAAGTTGCTGAGGAGCAGAAGGGGGAAGGATGAGGGAGTTGCAGTGCATTTTCTACAGTGAGAGATAGTACAGGGTGGGGATTCATCACTAACTGAATTTTTCTTCTCCATGTCCTCTGTCAGGTGGAAGGTAACTCCAGCTGGTCCCTGTTCCTCCAGTTGTGGGCTCGGCTTAGCTGTTCAGCTGGTCACCTGTGTGCAGATTCACCAAGGCGAGGAGATTTTGCTGGAGGAGCGTTTGTGTCCTGTGGCAGAGAAGCCCCTTACCAGTGTCCCCTGTGTCATCCGAATGTGCTCTTATGAATGGAGCTTCAGTGAGTGGACAGAGGTATTTGCTCCGGTTCAGATGCAGCACTTGGTGTCTATTGCAGCGGTTTTATAGCCATTCACTTCCCTAAAGCATACAGGGGAGAAATACCACTTCTGCCTTGTATATTTACTTCCCACAGAAATGCTAAAGTGTTTCTAGGGATGTTTTCCATCCTTTCCACTGCCCTGTGTTTAGCAGCCATAGGTCTGCTTCCCACCTTTCTCAGCTGAGGTTTTGGCTGCAGTTTAAAAATGGTCCTTCGCATGTTTTCTTCTGGAATGCAGATCTTTTCAGATTTTTTAGGAAGTTGTTCTGCAATTGAAAGATATAGTTTGGAAGATCCCCTGCGAGGTCAGCCATCTTGTAGCTGATGAAACTAGAGCACTGAAAGGCCAAGTGACAGAACAGCATCAGTGAACAAAAGATCAGCCTTCCAGATCATGCCTGAGCCAATAAATGTGTTTATTTCTAAATACCAACTGAAACACGTGCATAAAGGCCTGTGGGTTTCTTCCTCTGCAGTGTTCAACTTCGTGTGGGAATGGCATTCAGACACGGCAGGATTTCTGTCTCAACCCGCTAACCCGTAAGCACGTGAACCCCATCTTCTGCAGGCACTTCCCCAAGGCCATTGTGGTACGTGGCTGCTCCGCAGGGCCCTGTCCTGAGCAGGCGGTGGGGACCAGGTCCCACGGAGCAGGACTGCAGACAGTGACACCAGCCGTGCTGACGACAGCCGCAACTGCCAAAGAGGGGAGATACAAGGACCTGGATCTTCCTCCTTCTGCTGTGCCAGCTGTGCCTTGGGAACAGACAAAGACCAGTGGAGGTGAGGAGGACACTACCAAAAGGTAGAGATAGGTGCTTACTGTGTGCAGCTGGCTTGCGTTGACCCTACTGCCATACAGGGACAGGAGCATGGGAAGGGAATACTCCTGGTTAGGAGGGACAACATGCTGTTCCTGCCATGAGCTGTCCGTGTTATCTGACCTAGGAACAATGACTCCCTTCCCTGGGCTTCCCAAAGCTCTTCTGACTTGGGACTCCTTGGGGCAGCAGCTGACTTCCTGTGCTCCACCCAGAAGGTGGGCACACTGTTGGCACTTGTCTGTTCATAGTGCCACGAAGGGAATGGGGGATGTTTTTCAGCAGCTGTAGTTCCTTCTGGATGTGTTTCTTGTCTGTCTCTGCTGTACAGGTGTCTGTGGAAAGCTCTTTCTTAATGCCACCGGGGTCATCAACATGATGGGTGTAGAGAGCAGTGACTGCACTGTGGCCATCGGACGTCCTCTTGGGGAGGAGATAATAGTCAGCGTCCTGGAGAGCTCCCTCAACTGCAGTGCAGGTACTGCCCAGGGTGTGCTGGGGACTAGCCTGGCCCTTTGGGAAATCTGCACCTCATTTGCCTACGTGCTTTTGGTGCCCTGAATGGTTCTTGCTACCTTGGAGGCTGTGTAATCTCTGAAACCATTTTACCATTTTTTCTGTCCCACCAAGTCTTTGCCAGATGGGACTAAATGAAGTTGATGCCTTTCCTCCCACTACATAATGGTTTCTTACCTGTTTTGTTGATAGATATGAGACGAAAGGAGTTTATGGGGTTAAAGAAGCTGCTTGCTTTGGCCTGTTAAAAACTCTCTCTGTAATATACCCTGTTGTTGGAATCAGTACAGTTAGATTAGTTAACTGGACTGTTTTCATAACAGATTTTGATAAGATAGGAACAAGATGCAGAAATTACTTGATTCCAGACCTGTATAAGATAGATTGCGGCCTTTTACTTAAAGTAAAAGTGTTTCTAGTCCCTGTTGCTCATCCATTCCAGGTGAGGTAATGCTGTTTTCTGGGCGAATGATGTGGCGGACAGGCTGCAGGAAGCTCCCTTTGTCACTGATAAATTCCAGAACGAATACACTGATTGTGAAACAGCGTGTTTTGCTGCCAGGAAATGGGGTCATTCTTCAGTACAACAGCAGAACTGCAACTAAAAAATATTACCAAGGTACCTTACTGAAAGCTTTGCTATTGCTTTAGATTGAGGCACCCATGACAAGGCCCACAGAGTTCTACAGATCATGGTTGCCTATGGAAATCTATGGAAACCTTGCTTCATTATTAGCAGCTAATAAGCCCCTTCTTGGGGAGTGTTGGAATTAATACTATTTGTGGACTACCCCTCTGTTTTAAAGGCAAGCCCCCTGCAGGTGTTTGCTGATGCTTGGAGGTTTCCAGATGAAAATCCTTAGAGAAACTTTTCTGCCTGTATTTAATTTAAATGATTTCTTTCTTGGAGGTGCTGGATACTTCTCTAAATCATTTTCTTTTCTGCTCCCTTTCCCTCTCTCAGACTGTGACAAGCAGCTGTTTGGTCCCCAAGGTGAAATAGTGAATCCTGTGCAATTGGTTGATCAAAGGCAAGAAGTAGTGTGTCGGACCTTCATCAATGTGGCTCCTCGGCATCGCATAGCTATCCGTGCCCTATATATTGACCTGGGCAATGAGAGCAACCAAACGCATTTTAATTACATCCTGGTGAGTCAGGAGCCTGGAGGGGATGATTTGGATGGGAATGGACTCATCTCATTAGACATTTCCATCCAGATGCAAAGTTCAATCACAAATTCTAGAGGGTTAGACTCTGATCTCTTATGTAAACAGATGTGAATGAGCACTACTGATGTCTACTGTATTTCTTCTAACCTTTGTGTAGGGCAGCTTTTCCCCCTGAGTGACCAATTCGCAAGTCCCCAGTATTTTGTGGGTACTTCACTTGTAGGCTGCTATGATATAATGGTTTGGTCTTTCTTTACGCAGGTCCGTGATGTAAGCACCATGAAGACGATGGTGTTCCATGGGAAACAACAATTCTTCTGGCAATCAACAGGAAGCCAAGCTGAAATTGAATTTCATGAAAATGTTAAGGATCACCGAGCCAGTTTCTGGGCTGAATATCGTGCTGTTGGGCCCAAATAAAAGGGACGAGGGCCACTGCACTGAGAAGGGCTGTGGTCCAGTTAGTCACTGCTGCCTGTTCACTGCTCGAGGTCACACGAGTCATTTAATCTTTTTGCCACTGCTTTTCCCCATCTATTGAGTAAGAACAATAATATCTACTGACTCCTTTGGGTTCTCAGTTAATAGTTATAAAGGTTATGCAAAAGGCATATAACTACCAAATATTTAGAAATAGTCCTCATGCAGATTTTCTGTCTGTGTTGATTGGTATTAATGCAGTTTACATGTCTGCAGTTAGTGACTTGGACACTTGAAGGCTCAGGGTCCTGCTTCTGTAGTACACTGTGACCTTTTAGGATAGTCATTTAATTTCTCAGTGGCTCAGTGTCCCATTATAAACCTCTGTATACCACAAGTAGCTATGATTATGGTTTAGCCATTAAGTTCACTCTCCTGCAGTGTAAATGCCCCTTAAAACTGAGGCCCATTGAAATTCTGGAATGTTATAAAAAAGGTAAAGATGTGCATGAGGACGAACTGTTAGCCCAAGAAGACTGGAGACATGTGAGGGCAAGACAGTTTCTTTGCCCAGGAGGGTAGTGCAACACTAGAACAGGTCACTCAGAAAGCTTGAATGTTTTCAGGAGTTGGCTATACCAAGGCACTGCTGACCTGGTCAAGCCCTGGTGACAGTTGGCTTTGTATGGGAGGACTAAATGACATCCAGAGGTCCCCCCCCAGCCACCCTTTCTGTGGTTCTACTATTATATATCTGACAGTGATACCAGTTCTTTTCTATGGGAAAATAAAAGAATTCTGTCTCTTAATGACGGGTTTGTTGCTGAGACATACGTAGTCAGTTAAGAATAGTAGCTGTGCTACTAATCTGCTTGTATCTTCTTCTCACAGGAACTGTGCAATGAGAGATTGTTGAGACTGCACGATACAAGTTGTAGCAGGAAGAGGTATTTTAGAGCAGTGACAAATATTCACTCAAGTTTGATTTAAATACATATTTAGGTTGTTTTTATTTAATATCTTGAACATTTAATACCTTGAACATTGGACCATGCTTTAGTCCAAATCTGTCATCCTCCTCAAAATCACAATATATTGCTTAAGGGGTCTTTTCTGCACCTGGAGCCTGGCTGGACACATCTGCCCTTGCTCTTCACGCTGGATGCAATAAATGGTTCTGCCTGGGCAGTTTTAACCATGCTTCTGCTTTCTTTCGGTTGAATTCTCTGACATCTTTTTACAACCGCAAAATCTTATTTTCTTCTGTCTTCTTATTAGTTGTTTTTTGCTGGTTAAGCCTGAAGTTTTTTGCTTGCCAGTCTCCAGATTTACGTTCCATTCCTGGAAGAGGTAGAAAGTAGATTCTTGAAGCGAGATCCTTGAGGAGCTGGATATATCAGCTATCCCACTGCAGTGCGTGGGTGATGCAGGCACTGGGCCTTCATTTCCTGTCTAACAGGAGATGTTAATGAAAAGACATCCTTTTCTTAATCCTTTTTTGTAACCATTTAGCAGATGGGATCTATCTTCCCACTGTGCTCTGGATCCCAAGTCTCACTGCTATTTATTGTTCCAGATCAACAATGCAGAGTCCCTGGTCTGCGGAGATGGGCTCTGGTTACGGACTGTATGCTCCATGTTAATTTGCAAAAAATGCAGCTGTCTCTATAATTTAAGAGAATTAAGGCTGTTTCCCTGTACCATTTGGTTGGATACCAACAGGTTGCCAACTGGGACATCTCTGACGTGCAAAGTTCTACTTCTGCTCCCATTTTCTAGGGAGACAACCTGATTCCATTCAGATTAAGGGAAGTGTTTCCCTCTTATATTGAGGGCAGAATTTTGTAACACTCTTAAATTCACGTTATGCAAAAAATTCGTGTTTCCCTTTCTTCCGAGCACGCACTGGCTGCCTGGATAACGGCATCTAGTTGTCAGCCAGGGGAAGCGGGACCCCGAGCTCCTGCGCACCCCAGACCCTGGCGTGGATGGAGTGCATGCCTGCGCGGCTGCTTATGAATATGTACACGACGGGCTCTGCCCACCAGCCTTTTAATGAGAGTGACATCAAAGCCCTGCCTGCTGGAGGAGGGGACCCACAATGCAATACGCAGGCAGACGTGGAGGCAGCTCCCACGGCCGCTGGCATCGCTGCTGCAGGCAGAGACCCTCCATTGTCAGCCCTGGGGGGGGGCTGCCGGGGGCCAGGCCCTGCATGGGGGTGCGGGGAGAGGTCCAGCAGCGGCAGGGCTGGGTTTAGGGGCTGTGTCCTGGGCTGGCTGGAGGGGGGCACGGGGGGAGCGTCACTTGGGGGGGTGTGTTTGTGGGGGGGGTGCGTGTGTGCATCCTGCGCTGCTGGGGCTCAGGCGGGGAGCGGGGTGCTGCCCCCTGACCCCCCGGGAGCAGGGGTGCGATGAGCTCTCAGGATGAGCAGTTCCAAGCAGCAGCCCCTGACCCAGCGGCTTCCTCCACCGATGATGGCATGACCTGGTGGTACAGGTGGCTCTGCAGGATTGCCGGGGTCATCGGGGGCATGTGTAAGTATCCCCTTCCCTTGCAGCCAAAGGTTTCCCCCTCGGCGCCGCTCGTGCATGCGAAAGCGCGCGTCGGGGGTCCCGCCTGCCTCTTGTTAGGGTCACCTTTGTGTTAGGGGGGCCGCCCCACGAAACAATCATTTGGGGTTATGGGTTTTGTGTCTGCTCTAGACATTAGTTTGCTGCGTTTCGGGCAGAAGGGAAGAGTCGTGGACGTGTCGAAGTGGGGCGGTTTTAGCCGGCACACGAGGGATGTGCTTCGCGCTCACCGAACCTGCTGAACTTCGGCACCTGGGAGAAGGGACGTCACGGGGGGATCTGCAAATCCTCGAGTTTCTTCTTGGATACAGCACTCACTGGAAGTGACGGGAGCAGCAGCCGAGCCCCTGGTCCTGCGGGAGGGCTGTGGGCAGATAAACTAGATGACGATTTTACTGCGAGGACCGGGCTCAGGGTGCTCAGCGGGGACAGGTTCAGGGCTTGAAGAGGGGCCACGGGGTTTGGTTCATCCTATTTGTCTGTTCGGGTGTTTGTATGTTCCTGCAACTTATTTTCTTTCCCCATCCTGAATGTCGGAGTGTGTTTCCCGTTACTCCTGTTGTGGATTGCAGAGGGCCTGCCTGTGTTTTTTTTTTGAAGGTGAATAACGGACTTGGTTTGTGTTGTGTGTTTTTAAGGGGTTTAGTCTTGGACACAGAGAAGAAGGGAGCCGGTGTACAGCAAAGTGAGTTGGCTGCGCTCTGAATTACCTGCTGCTGAAAAAAATTTTCCCAGGGAAAGAGTCTTTGCAACTTTGCCAGAAATCAGCCTGTCCTGTAGTGCTGTTTTGCTACATTCTGCGGGGAGATTAATAGCTCTTAAAAGCAGGAGGGACTGTTATGACCCCTCAGTCTGATCTCCTGCAGAGCACAGGATGGAGAATTTCTTCTGCTTCAGGTTCACAACTTCTAGTAAAACAAGAGTGTTTCTCAGCCAGTGCAGTCAGCCCTGATTTATTCCCTCGGCTGTGGCGTTTCGTCTGATCCCCCTCTCTCCCTGCCCCCTTCCCGTGCCTGCCTCTTGCCTCGGGACTTGACTGCACAAGCCCACCGCATTTTTGCAGCCGACCTTGTAGACCATGGTATCGCTGGGCAGGCTCGTTACAGCCCTTTTTGGCTAGGCTGGTAAAACATACGCTGCTCTCACTGTTTTATGTCTCAGGTGCTGAAATTCCGGAGGTGTGAAAAGATTTGGTAGGACTGCTCTTACGGGGCAAAACGTACTGGCCTCGCCGTGCTCTGCCTGGGGCCCCCGTGCTTCTGGTCCCGGCAGACGGCCAAGAGACCAGCTGGGACGTGTCTTCAGCGCAGGTCCCAGGTGGGGGTTTAGTGTAGCGGCGTCTTTCCCACGGACTGGAGCTGTAGCGGGAGCCTCGGCGCTTTTTGCGTGGCTTTGGCCCGTGCAGAGCTCAGGGGGACACGGATGGAGGGTGAAGAGCTGGAGAGGACGGCTGTTGGGTCGCATTGGTGGCATTGCCCACCTCGGGCTAGAGCAGCTCACGAGTGGTTTGAAAGCGCGAGTCTTTGAAGACATGTTTTTTCTCCATCTTCACGTTTCAAAGCAGCTGAATTATACTTGGATTATTTTCCCAACCTTTTGTTCACAGCTCTGAGAGCTCATGACTTGTTTTTAAAGGAAGCTAAGAGTTTTACATATTTGCGTGAGTCTGTGAGAAGAAGCTTTTGGAAGAAGTGTCAGGCTCTTGACAGGATTGCTGATGATTTGGGGAGTCAGTCAGCTTGCTCTGTAGCCCTGACAGTCTCCCTTCATGAAGTTAGTTCATCAGGCAGAGAATGAGGCAGTGTGAGACACAGACTCCTCTTACGAGCAGGGAAATGGGGGATTGTGGAAAGAGACAATCCTCCAATGTCCCGTGCTAGTAATGGCCCTCTGCAAAATGCTCCTTGTTCAGCATCACCTTGTTGAAGGTGGACAGTTTGGAAAAGGGGTGACTAATAACACGGCAAGGCTGGAGTTTGCTGCTATTTTCAGAGCTTGCTATGAAAGAGCAGAAATAATTTATATGGATTTTGAGCAACTGGATTTATGGTCCTGCTACAGGGCTGGATTATTTCTTACAGAAGGAAAAACTCTCTGTAGAAAGGATGAGAAACTTTGTTAGTGGAGGTGAGACTGGCGGACAACATCTACCCCAGGCAAACACCTGCAGCCTACAACTTGCTTAAGCCAGAAGGGTCCAGGGGCCGGAGCAGGAGCAGGAACAGCAAGGTTCGGGATCTGTTTCTGGCTCTTGCCCAGGCTGGCTTGGCGACCTTGGCCAAGTCCCTTCTCTCCCTTGTGTTCCTGTTTGTAAAAGGATGAGGAGAGTCTGTGGCTTTTGTAAAATGCTCTAGGAGCAAAAATAGGCTTGTGTTGAGGACAGTGACCAGCTGCTTGAAATGAATAGAGCCTTTGTAGGGGGTGGTGTTCTCCCCCCCCCCCCCCCCCCCCATTTTAGCTCCCAGTTATTTGTGCTTCCTCAGGGATTCGAGATGGGACAGCAGTTAAACAAATGGCAGAACTGTCTGTCTTCCATAGCTTACGTGCCATTGAGCATTATCTGCATTTTAAACCTATTGCGAGGCCTCTGTTCTGCAAAAAGAAGTCTCTGGCTTGGCAGCTCCATCCCCTTTTGGCTACAGAGGCAGGAGCCGATCCCGTCCCAGTGGGACAAGGATGTACCGGGCTGCTGTGGGATGCGCTGCTCAGCAAAGGAGATCGAAGGTCACTGAATCGTTATCTCTGTGGCTGTTGGCAGCCGCCAGCGAGTGCAGTGTTCCTGCGGTTATAAACCTTTGACTCCTTTCCCACTGGCTGGTGCTCGTGCTGACGTAGGGGCTTGCTCAGCTCAGGCTTGCTGGGTCATTAGTCCATTGGCAAGCGGGGTGGTTGCTTAGCTGAGACTCCTACAGGGACACTTAGTGCTCAAGGGTTGTTTTGGGGTGTTTGAGGACAAAACCAAACCAGAACCCTGACAAAACAACCCCTGCTTGGCTAGATTAAAACAAGAGTAAGGCCAAAAACCTGCTTGAAAAAGTAACATTCTGCCTCCCCGGGTTTGTTCTGTGGATGAGATCAGTTTTGTAGCTCTGTGCTCTGCCGTGCTGTTAAACAAGGCAAGTTCTGCCCCAGCCTCGGCTGCATTTTGGGAATAGTTGAGATGCAGCTGATTTTTGCTGTTCTGCTAATTATAAAGTGCCTGAAAGTCACTTAACATTATTTTCAGAGGTGTGCTTTCCTGGGAGAGAGCAAGTGTCACAAGCCTGTGGTGCTTCCCCATAGCTCCTCTCCAGTCAGCGTCCAAGGGTCTGTTAGTCACAGAGAAGAATTAGAAACGTCCACGTCATGCCCTGCTCTCTGTGCTGCCCGCTGCTCCCACCAATCCTGCTTGCCATTGCTTTTCCAGCGCTCCAGCTGTTTGCATGCGTGACTATGAGCAGATGATCCCACCCCAGTGCCTCAGTTTCCCCTGCAGTGTGGGGACACTGACACTGGTCCCTCTGTGATGGGAGGATGAGAAGTGCCCTTGGAGCATGGCTGGTAACATGTCCTCTGGCATTTCTCCTCTGCTGGCTCATCTTGTTTGTGCAGGATTCTCTGAAAGATTTTGGGTCCTGTGGAATAGTCCCAGGAAGCCTTTAAAAATAACCTTGTCTGGTTGTTTCCTAAAACCAGGAGGTCACTTGCTCCTGAGCTGACCTTAGATCGGTCCTGTCATAGGCCTGTAGTTTTGTTTTCCAGTCCGGTAAATAAGGATAACTATTTTTAAGGGAACTTTGAGGATTCAGCAGTGTGGCTGCTTAAAAGAAACCTTGCAAACACATGCCAGGCTTTTGAAGGTCAGCATTGCTCACAGCAGCTCTGCTCAGGGATCCCCTTAGCAAAACACGAGCAGACATCCGAAATACCCAAACCCAGGCTGGTCTTATTCTCAGAGATGGACTCTGCTGCTCTTCATTGTGCTGCTAATCACCCCCAAGACAGCCTTTAAGGGCTGTATAGTTTTAGCTGGAGTTTTGCAGGATTGGTGGTGTTCACTGTGGACTCAGTCCGTGTCTCGCTGCCCTCCCTGCCCAGGCTCGGGTTCCCAGGTAAGCAGCAGCAGCCTGTTGGCATGGCCGGAGGAAAAGGGCCGTATCAAGTGCCGGGAACGCTCTGCAAGTTTAATGAGGCAGGAAGGAGGTGCATGCAGCCTCAGCTTGGACGCTGCTGCCTCGTTCCTCTCCTTGCATTACAGAATCAGGAGTGCTGGGGCTATTTTGGGCTCTGCTTTATCTGGCATCCGCTTCCATTTGTATTAGCGGAGACCCAAAATTGGCTCTTTTCTGCCTGTCTCTAGTGCAGTTGCACAGAACCAGCAGCGTGTGGCTGAGACCGGGTTTACCTCTGCTTTATTTAATGTGTGCCCATGTGCCTCGGTGCTGCAAGTCATGTTTTTGCTGAACTTTCCGCATGCTGCTCTTTGTTCATCCCAGGACAACGCAGTAATTCCAAAGAAAAACTAGAGTGCCACATACGTGACTCCACGTAAAGGCAAATGCTCTGTTGTTCTACGCAAGTGAAACAGTTGTGCAAGTGTCACGCTGAAAAACCAGCCGTTGAGATCAAAAGGATACCCGGCAGGAGGAGCTGGGAACAAACCCTCTCCCCTGCATCCCGGGGTCCTGTTCGGACCATCAGACCTTTCCACCCACCCTCCTGTGCTGGTGCAGGCTGCTCTGCCGTGCCTAGAGGTGCTGGCTAAGGCAAGGGGTCTTCTGGGCAGCCCCTGCTCTGCAAAACAGCCCAAAATACGGGAGACCCAAATCGTGCTGGTGTGGCTGCAAGGTCCTGTTGCAGGGCAGAGCTGGGAGGAGAAGCCAGCCCTGCTTGCTGGGCTCTGGCCCCGTGGGCGCACTGGGTTGGTCTTCATGGTCACCAAAATCCTCTTTGCTTTCCAGCCTGTGCCTTCGCTGGTCTCTGGAACTGTGTCACCATCAACCCCCTGAACATCGCGGCCGGCGTGTGGATGATGTGAGCAGAGTTTCTTTTCTTTTTTCTGCCGGGAGGAAGGCTTGGTTAATTAGACACCACCGAGCAAGGGGCAGAGCTGCCCCCCTTGGGCAGTGGACGTGAGGGAAATGTCCATCGGGTACTGCAGGCTCTGTGAATTCCCAGATCTTGCTCCACCGGGCAGGCTGAGATGCTGGATTTATTCTATTTACATTCATTCTTTACCCCTTTTTAGGTAAATACTGAGATTCCCTTATCCAAAATAAGTCTGGGGCACCGGGGTTTGGGAATGATCCAGAAGCGGGGAGGGAGTGCGGTGGGGTCCAGCCCTACCATTCCCTTCTACCTGCGTTTGGCCATGGGAGCGGCTGGTCTCCGGCGGACTGGGGGGCATTGCCAACCCTTGCTCTGGGCCACGTGGGCAGAATTAACTTTGGTTTGCTCTATCTGGAGGCTCAACGCCTTTGTCCTGTTCCTGTGCGAAGCCCCCTTCTGCTGCCAGTTTATCGAGTTTGCGAATGCCGTCTCTGCGAGGGCGGACAAGCTGCGGCCCTGGCAGAAAGCCGCTTTCTACTGCGGGTGAGGATGCTCCTGGGGTGTGTTGTGGTGGTGAAGCCATCCCGGGAACTGCGTTGGGATGCACGTGGGCACGCCGCAATGGACGAGCATCCCTGCATCCCGTGGGGAGCGGAGCCCGGCTTTGAGGGCTGCCTCTGTCTTCCAGGATGGCTGTGTTCCCGGTCATGCTCAGCCTGACGTTGACCACGCTCTTTGGAAATGCCATTGCCTTTGCCACCGGGGTGCTTTACGGCCTGTCGGCACTCGGCAAAAAGTAAGAGAAATCTGTCTGCTTGTGGAGGGGAGGGAAGGGGAAGGTGGACCTCCAGCCCTCACCCCCATCTGCCTCCCTAAGGCTATGCTTTCCTCTTGTACTAACCATGCTTTCAGGTGTAAATGCTGCCAGAGAAGATCTCCTTGCCATCGTCTCAAAGCCCCGGGAGGGAAGGTCCTAGGGTTTGCTGAGGCTCTGAGCTTTTCCTTGGGAGTTCAATCTAGGTTGCCGTGTGGGTCCCAGCCCTCTTTCTGCAGCTGTTGGATGGATGGATGAGCCCAGCTCTGGGGGAAGTGAGCAGCTTTGGTGGGGTTGGAGAGGACCAGCAAGTCCCATTTCACTCCTGGCATCCCTCGGCACGGAGGGGCCCCGGACCCGGTTGGGAGACCTCTGTGCCAGGCGCCGTGCCCACCGCGGCGGGCACCCGGAGCTCGCATCCCCACACCGTCCCTTCTCTCTGCAGGGGAGATGCCATTTCCTATGCCCGTATCCACCAGCAGCAGAAGCAAATGGATGAAGAGAAGCTCACGGGGGCCCTAGAGGGACAGGCTCTCTGAAGCACGTGAGCTCGGGGTAACCTCTCCTGGACACTGAGATGTTGGTGAAGATACAGAAATCCACTCTGCCCTTCCCTCTGCCCGCTCCCCTCCCTGTTACGCCATGATTTCCCTGGACACTGCAGCAACTGGAAATCTCAGGGGCTGGGGCGGGCTGTGCCCTCTTCTCACACCAGCAACACTCAGCGCGTTGGCCCCTCTCTCCTCCTCAACCCTCAACCAAATATCTCACAGTCCCCCTATTTTTTAATTTTTTTCTTTTTTGCTGCAGAGGTGCTGGCTCTTTGAGTGCTGCTTTACAAGCCTGAATAGGTAGCCTTTCTTTGGAGTGATGCCTGATAACGAGCTGAGGATGCAGTGCTCATTTGGGAACTGCTTTCGGGATGGGGTGAGGAAGGACAGAGCTGACGTGCCAGCTCCTCGCCTGCACTGGTCTCATGGGAGCCAGGGAGCTGCTGGCCTCATGCCTGGGGGTAACCTGCCATTGCACGTTACATGTTTTTAGTAACGCTCTCTGGTGTGGCCCTTCCCGGGGGTAATATACACTAATCCAGGGTTTAGCAATACATGGTGATGCTTAAGCTTGGTCTTCTTCCACTGAGTCTTTTTAATATGGGTCCAGTTAGGCCAGGCACTGAAGGCATCGCTGCATGGGAAAGGACTTCCAGCAAAAAACCCACATAAAGACAACAACCGTCTCTGCAGAGGAGCTGCCAGAGGTGCTGGGGCAGATCCTGGCACCTACAAAGCACAGTCCCTGCTTCCTCTGGACACAGCTGCAGGCAGTTACTGCAATTTACTTGAATTATAAGAACTAATTACTTTGTCTTAATAAGGGTACTTTTCTTAAGCTTCACTCTTTTACTGGGGAAGAAGGGAAGTGAGGTTTTCTTTACCTCAGCTGAAAAAGGGTACGATTGCTTGAGCCAAGTGGGGTTTTTTTGCTGGTGTAAGGGTTATTGATGTGCAACAGCATCCTTCTGTCATGAGCCTGGGACTCTGTTATCTCTCACTCCCTGCATCTGCTCCTGCTCCCATGACCCATCCCTCTACGCAAGGGACCCACTCTCTGCTTCTGTCTGGTACAGCCTTTCTCTTTGGGCTTGTGTTCTTTTTGCATCAGTCCTGGGCTGATTTTGTATGGGAAGGTGGCATATCCTTCCTTTGCAAACATAGAGAAGTCTGCACCATTTCAGTGTGGATAGCTGGGATGTCTTGCTTCTTTATTCCAGGCTCCATCAGTGGTTTTTGCATTATGTTTTCTGTTTGCTTTGTATCAAGCAGAACAAAACTGCTTGCTAAGTTCAGGTCCCCCTCTTCTCATTATGGTTTCTTCTGGGGGGGTTAATTTATTTGAATTTACATGATTGCTTTTTACTTTGATTAGGAAAAAGGGGAATAATTTATTTTTAGTTATTTAAGTATTTTGATGGGACTCATTTTCTCTGGACATAGGAAACAGAGCACTTGTTTCTCCTGTCCTTCAAAGGACCGCCTCATTTCATCAGGGGGGCCTCTCTGAACCCAGGGAGAGCCCTGGCTGCTGTAACTGGGATACCGTAAAATCCTATTGCGCCCTTCAGAGTGTTTCTCATACTTTTGGAAAGTGTATTGTCCCTTGACCCCTTTGTTGTCTTCTGGGCCACTAGCTTGACAAAGTTGGTTTTCCCCCTTTTCTGGGAGAGAGAAGGGAGGAAAACTGGGCTGTAGCTGCTGGACTGGAGGTTTGTGCTCACTCAGCAGCCAGGGCAGGTAGCGGCTCCGTTCTTACTCTCCTGCCCTGGGAGCTGACCTCCCGCTGCCACCAACACTTTGTGGTCCCATTTGAATCACTGGGATACCCGAGGGGTCGCACGGCGGTCTGAGAAACGCTGCTGGAGGCTGGGTGCTGCCTGTCAGAAGGGTCTGTCCGCCAGCAGCTCTGTGGCTTTTGAGCAGTGTCGTGTTGGAAACTATCTATGTAACACGTCCTTCCTCTAGGTACGGTGTGTATTCACGTTAGTTGAATGACACCGGAGCATCCCTGGCAGAGCCTGGGACGGAGCCGCTGCTGGAGGGGATGGCTGGGTACGGATGTAGTGTTTGCATTGCAGCGGGAGCAGAGCGGTCCCTGGAGATCGGGGGCCTAAGCTGCCAGCTAATATTAGCTGTTGTTTCTTCGGTGGAGTTCAGGGAGGTGTGAGGATTTGCACCGGTCAGGAACACGGCTTGGGTTTATTTACACGCGCGGGCCCTTGCAGCTGGATGCTGGGTAGCCGCTTTGTGCTAAGCCCCTTTCCCCCAGGCCTCCGAACAGTGATTGCTCTGACACCTGCTCGTCTGGGATGCAGAACGGGCACCGCCAGCCCGGACGCAGCTTGTTTCAATAAAGGCTGTGCCATTTCGCAGCCCCCAGCGCTGGGCTGATCCCTGTTGCTGCATGCAATACGTGGGCCATTGGCCTTTCTCGTGTGTGTGTGTGTGTGCGTGCAGGGACCCCAGCCTCCTGCGTGGGTCCCGCTGCCTGCAGTAATGGGGTGCTGCAGGAGGAATACGCTGCAGCCTGTGGGGTACTTCGGTGGTAATTGCCTCTCTGCTTTTCGAGCCAGCGGTGTCCCTGCGCAGTCCCTTTACTGGGTGGTTCAAGTGCGGAGTCCTGCCCAGCAAACAGGACATCTGCTTTGATTTCAGGGGGGTTTGGGGAGTTAAGTAGTGTTTAGTAGAGGAATGTTGCAGACTGGTGCACGTAGCTACGAGCATGTCTTTGGTAGTGACTGCTTTGCTCTGTGAGTAGTTCCACAGTAGCTTTAGTGACAGGAGGCGAAAGGCAAAGCAGAGGTGATAGAATAACGCTTGCAGGCTGATCTACGCCCACGGTGATGAACCACGGAACTGGCAGGACCCTCGCTGGCTTCATCTGGTTGTCCTGATGCCATAGCACAGCAGCAGTCCCTGGGGCTGTTGCAGGCGGGTGCTGCTCCAGGTCACCTTGGCAGCAAGGACAGAAGTCCCTTGGACACCAGCAGTGCTGTCATGCTGTGTTTTGCGGCAGTTGGGTCTGACACTGGGGCCAAGTCAGCGAACAATCTGAGCTTCACGCTTTTGTTGAAAATGGGCCTCAGGGACTCTTCTGTAAGAGCTGAGCTGGAGCCTTTGGCCCCAACGCTTAAAGACACCGGGTCTGTTCAGTGTCTGTGCCTGCTGCAACAGGAGGTATCTCAGATCCGTGCTCCGAGAGTGCTGACTCCTGCAGATGCGTGTCCGGAGTGGGAGCTCTTAGGAATTTCGTCTGTCTGTGATGCAGCTGAAACCAAGCCCGATGCTACCATCATTGCAGATGTGGCTTGGTGACAGCACCCATGGCTTTTAAGAGTTGTAGTGACAGTTAGTAGATGGTCTCACCTCCGTGTGGGCAAGAGACTCTTTTTGTGGAGATAGAAAGGACCTTTAGAGTAGTAGCGTCACGGTAGTCAATATGCCCATTCACAGTGCATGGTGGTTATTAATTGTGTTTAGAGGCGCCATCAGGGTGCTTGGAGCTGTGTAAGGATAAATGAAGTTAAAAGCCCTGCTCTAGAGATTTTACAGGCTCAACCCAATCCCTGCTGATGGCATCCAGGCTGGATGGCTAATCCACGGGGTTTCCATGGAGGAGGTTCTGCTTGCCAGGTCTTGGAAAAGGCTCTTGGGAGACGATGGGACAGAAGTTTTGTTAAGTGAGAACTCAAGAGTGGGTGATGCATTGACTATAGTGAATTGTTGACACCAAGTGTGGAAAGACACCTGGGTACTGGCAGCACAGGTGCACTTAGCAATGGACTGTTACACCATTCACCATGTGAGCTGTGCACTTCTTACCCACGTGCATTTATACAGCGTGCAACTTTTCCATGTCCCATTCAGTCATGAAGTTGGCAGCACTTGTGCATATTAGCTCCGCTCTCCCCTGGGGCTGTCCATTGGGTGTGAAGAGAAGAGCAGAAGCTCACTTTCTGCTGCGTACCCAGACCTCGCTGCTCTGGGCAGGAGCTGATTTTGTAATACTAATTGATTCTCTGTGTGTGCAGTGAATAAAAAGACCATTCTACCTCTGGAAAGAGCCACTGTGATTTCTCAGACTCTAAATGTTGTAGCAAAAACCCTCAGACTTTCTATATTGAAGGAGGTCACTCAGAAAATACTTCTCCAGTGAGGTGGACCTGAAGAGTCCAACCTCATTTCATATTCGGGCATTTCCTCCTGAGACTGAGCCCTGGGAAGTTCAATTCATCTTTGTCATTTTTTCCTTAGGAAAAAAAATCCACTGTCTTCAGGGAAGAGGTTCACTGAAGTGAAGATATCAAAACCTGGTCCATAGCCATGTGAGAAGGAGAACGCTCTAGCACAGGGCTGCCAGAGATCCTGATCTTCAGAAGGTCAGTGGAAACCAGAGGCTCTTGAGACCTCTCGTAATCAGGCCATGCTTAGAAACAGTCCTATTCCAGCCAGGGCTGAACATCTTTCTGGAAATGGGTCTCAGCTGCAAAGGTTAGGTCTAATACTGAATTTTCTCTGTGGTTTTGATTTTGGCCCATCTCTCTTTCTCTGTCCCAGGCTGCTTTAAATTAATCCTCTGATAAAGCACATCTTCTCTTAGGTGATTTCTCTCATCTCCTGCTACAGGGGATCTAAATAGTAGCTAGCATATCTTGAGATCTGGGTCAAATATGCTATGTTATGCCATGCTTCCTTGTCCATAGCAGGCTGAACGTTCCAGGAATAGGAGGACACAAGCATCTCCACCAGACCTCGGGGTGCCAAGTGCATTTCAGGGGGTTAGACAAATACTTGGGCAAATCATCTCCCAGCTCAGCCTTTGTTGTTCTGCCCTTTTGGGAGGAGTTAGGTTGGATGGGATACTCAGCAAGGCCATTCTTTCCTCGCAGCCATAAACACACCCTGCAGCTGTGTTCAACCTAGGGTTAGGCTCTAAAATAATAAAAAACCAAGTCCTTAATCTTGCAGGACACACAGGAAAGGGGTAAGAGCAATTTGCTACTAACTATGCAGTTGAAATCTCAAAGTGATGGAGGTGGAGGCTCCACACAAAACTGTGATGGAGGTGCATCCACCTTCCTCTTTGTGGATGAGTAAAACCCTGTGGTGGGAAAGACCCACCCCAGTACAAAGTATTGGCAGTACCCGCTGTGTCTTTCCTACAGTGAATCACTTGCACTACAGCTGAATGTTTGTCTGTTCCCGTTCTTTGTTTTGTCCTGGATTTTCTTTGTGAACTGTATTTGGTCTTGTTCATTAGGCTTCTAGTGTAATGTGTGTTTTTAGAGCAATAAAACATGGCAGCTTTTTATACAAAATACCTGGCTCTGCCTCTTTCACAGTCTCTAAGTACATGAGACTCATCTGGGATGCTGCAGGCTGCTGTGGTCCCCTTGTCACAGTCCTGGTCTGCCTCTCCCATCCCACCTGCCTGCAGCTCCCTTCTCTGCAAATCAAGGCAACATCTTGAAGTTGGAGGCAAAACTGTTTTATTCTTGCAACTACATGATGAACTTTTGCCAAAGTGGCTACAGCTGTTATCTCTGTTCCAGCCAAACCCTCGGGCTCTCAGGCTGCTTTGGTGGCTGCTGAGCGAAGGACGTGCATGGTCTCTTGTCCACAGCCACACCTTTTATTTTCCAGGCCAACTTTACCTCCAGCTTGGTGCTGGTTACCTGGTCCCATACCTTGGGTTGACATGTTGCCCAGAGAGCAACAGATAGTGTTGAATGACGGGAAGAGAAGGTAAAGTTCCAGGTGGCAACTTCTACATCCAAAGCGAGACGATCATGGCCACCCTTTCCTCTCCCGTTGCCTTCGCAGAGAGCTCCAGCCTCCACCTCCAGCAGCACAACCATTTTCTTCGTTGCCCTCGAGCATCTGGACTGGTGGCCCGGTACGGCTGGCAGATGGCAGCTCCTACCTCATGAACGACCTCCGGCCAGTCCTGAAGAATGCCTCGATCTGCTCCAGGGACCTGCCTTTGGTTTCTGGAACACAGCAGCCTGTGAATAAGACGTTTCCAGCACAGATGACAGCGAAGAATAGGAAGGGCACCTCGAGGCCGAAGGCTTCCTGGAAAGTGGGACAGAAAGCAGATGTGAGCTGGTGCAGAGAGGGTCTGAGGAGGGGCTGCCGGACACCCTCCCGGGGCAGTACCCACCACGACCCGGAGGAAGAACTGGGTGAGGGTGAAGGCTGTCAGCCAGCTCACGACGACGCAGAGGCCCGAGGCCACCCCACGGGCTTTCAGAGGGAGGATCTCCGACATCAGCAGCCAGGTGATGGGCCCCCAGCCCATGGCATAACCTGCAGGGGAGAAGGGGTAGGGTGAGGCTGCTGAGGCTCTGCAGCCAGCTGAGGAGTGCAGAAGAGCCCTGTGCCATCCTGCCCTGCTCCCCCATCAATCATTATCCCCCCCCATTCATGCTCTGTCAGTCCTCAAAGTGACTTCAGATGCCACCTTTCTTGGTCTTCCAGGGACATCTGCCTGCCTTCCAACTCCAAGCCCAATCTCCTTGCTCCGTATCACCCTGCCTCGGGTAAGAAACGTCCCCCCAGGCTGGTACCCAGCCCTGTGCTGTGGGTCCTGGGCGCTGTCTCGCTCTCTGCACCTACCCATTATGAAGAACATGGTTGCCAGGAGGGGGATGAGGGTGATGTAGTTTGATGGCTCAGCAGGAAGGTTGGCAGAGCTCACCAGGGTCTTGTTAGCAATGGTGCTGTTCTGAGAAGCTGGCACGAAGTGGATATAGAGCCCCATGGTCAGGTTGGAGACCAACATGACACCAGCTGCGGAGAGATGCGACGTCACAGTGGGACCGATGGGTGAGTGACCCCCTCCGTGCCAAGGACTGAGCGCCCGGGAACGCCTCTGCTCAGGAGCTGAGCTGCCACCGAAGGAAAGAGACCTCCCCCCTCCCTGCCCGAGTCCCGTGTGGCTGAAGTTTCCACTCCTCCACATTTGCAGAGCTCCTGGAAACCCTTAAGTAAGAGCTTCCCTTGAACAACAGTGGGAGAGAGACATACCTGATACGAAAAGAAGAATCTTCCTCCCAGCTTTATCCATTGACACGGCAGCGATCGCCACAGAGAACAGACGTACCAAGCCAACAAGAGCTGCATCGTACTCTGGTTTCTGCAAAAGCAAAAGCAGTGGGGAAGCTGAGATGGGAGAGCCAGGGAAAGGGCAGGTTCCTACATGTGTTGCCTTGAGTCTTGCTCATGACTTTGTCAAAGCTATCCTCCTATAGTAAGACACCAGAAAAGAGCCTGAAGCTCAGAGGAGAAGAGCGGGGAGACAGTGGGGCCAGTCCTGCTCCCCATCCTCATGCAGCCTTTTGCAGGGCAGGTGCTTGGCAATTGCTGCCAACCAGGTGCTTTAAAAAAAAAGGCTTCAAAGTTGGGGTTCTTAGAGCTGCAGGGGACTTGGAGCACTGGACAGCCATCACCGAAGACAAGGCAGTCCGAGCACAGGCCGAACCCCGGGGCTCACCAGGATGACGGATGTTTTCTTGAATATCGACTGCAGGTACACGAGGACGCAGGTGACGCCTGAGAGCTGCTGCAGGAACCTCATCCCCACCGCGATCAGGATGGGCTTGTAAATGAAGGGGTCCTTGATCTCAGCACAGGAAACCCGCCGGCTCTGGAGGGGACAAAGCCACAACGCCGAGGTGTTACCACCTCTGGGCACCACCGCGGCACCCAGAAGATGGCTCAGGAATTGCCCAAAGGAGCCTGGATTTTGCAGTTTTCACACTGCATCTCTCCCGTGCTGGAGGTGAGCCTCCTCACCTGCTTCCTCACGCTGTCCTTGATCTGCTCGTATTCCCGGGCATAGTCCGTGTCCCTGCCCCGCAGCCAGCGCAGCGACCCCAGGGCCTCGTCGTCCTTCCCCTGGGAGAGCAGGAACCGGGGCGAGTTGGGCATGAAGCAGAGCAGGACTATCATCACGAGCACGGGCACCTCCCCTGCGACGGCCAGCCAGCGCCAGTCCAGGACCAGCCCTGCCGAAGCAGCATAGTTAGGAGCGGAAAGCGTGCAGGGAAGGGTGTCCTGGCCTTGCCTCCATGTGGGCACCCCAATAATTTAATAAATCCAGCCGGGAAAAAAAAAAAAAAATTAAAAAAGAAATAAATAGAGATTTTGCATATGTTTTTCTCCTAGCAAAGAAACATTTTAAGCTGTACGATATGGGGAAATTCCAGCAAGCTCCCCCAAATCTTAGAGTATTCAGCAAGATCCTGCAGCAACCAGGGTACACGCTGGCAGGAGATGCACACACAGTTCATCGCGTGCTGCCCTTCAGCCCTGACGAAACCTCGGCAGGACCCGGGTCTGCAGGCACGGTGATGAGTCTGCGTGGGTTATGGATTCACCCCTCTGAGCACACAGACACAAGTGTGGGTTATGCACGGGTGATCCTGTCCAGACCCGCTTTGTACACCCGTGGTGGTGGTTGTGAGCTGGCTGTGAGGGGAAGGAATCCATCAACTCGCTGAGAAAGTTGTTTAAAATAAACTCCCCTCCCCTAAGGTCTCGCCGAGGGTTTCCTGCCCTCCAAACACCGAGATACTTGCCCAGCGCGTACAGGATGAGGGAGCCCAGCACTGCCATGATCTGAGGACAAGCGCCCAGCATGCCTCTGACCCCGGGGTGGGAGATCTCCGAGATGTAGACCTGGAGCGGGACAACGCACGCTTAACGGAGCTGCGATATACGGCTGTCGCCACCAAAACCTGTCCTCTGTCACCTCACAGTCATCCACTGCAGCCAAGGGAAACCCAAACTGCTGGGAAACCGCCCTCTCGGGGTGGAAACCCGACCGGTCCAGCGGCACGAGCTGGTCCTGGCAGGCGGAGCGGACGGCCTCGCAGGCACGGCCACTTCCCTCCCGTCACCCCGGCATGGGAGAAGTGCCCCGGCACTATGCTCACACTTCCATTACTGGAAAGACGTCCCCCAGGGTTACTCAATTCTTGCCTTCCCCTCTGCATGCAACACGAGGTTGGCAATTCTTAAACACGGGAGGACATAACTGCTGGGAGGAGCAGGGCAGGGACCGAGGACCTGCCTTCCCTTTTCTGTGGGCAAGAAAATCCAGCACCGTGGGGACAGCCGTGCCAGGAGCGCTGACCCAATGCATCCTCCCCATCCCCAATTGCCCAGCCGCAGCCCTGGAGTTCTGCCGATGCCTCCAAAAAGCAGCAGGATGCCCCAGGCTCAGCTACTGCCCCGTCTCCCTCCGTGCAAATCCCCGGCAAACTCCCTCCCACGGGCACGTTACCGGGATGGAAGCGGACGTCACGCCGCCAGCGTAACCCGTCAGCACGCGGCCCAGCAGCAGCATCCCGATCCCCTGGGCGCCGGCCATCAGCGCGTATCCCGCGGCGGAGGGCAGCGCCGAGAACATGATGCTCAGTTTGCGGCCCAGGCGGTCATTGAGGAGCATGGCGCTGACCCCCCCCGCCGCCGCTCCCAGCGTGAACACCGACTGCGGGGAGACACGGAGAGGGGCCTCGGTGGGTCCGAGCTCCCTCCCCGCACACCCACGGGCTCTGTCCCCCCAACCCCGGCAGGGACAACCCCGTCTCTTACCCCGAACCAGGATGCCGTGTGCTGGTCCAGCCTCAGCGCAGGGCTGGGGTGAGCCTCCAGGGCAGGGATGACGGGCGAGGGGTAAACCAGGGCGAAGCCGAAACTGAAGTTCCCCAGGACAGCGGCAAACACAGCCAGGTACAGCCGCTTGTTGCGGAGGCTCCTGAGGGAAGGACAGAGCGAGAAGGATGTGGTGGGTGCCCTTATCGCGCCCAGCAGAAACTTTAAATCTGTCTTGCAGCTTCCCCCAGCCTTTGCCGAGGATCTCGTGATGCCCACGGAAGGATTTTTCTGGGGAATGGCCCTGCACAGCCCCAGGCTGGTGGGGTTTTTCCGAGTGGAGCAGCAGCCACTCCTGCCGTGTGGTGGCAGGGGGAGAGCCCGTCCCCCCCAGGCACCGCCAATGCTTTCTTCTGCGCCGGGTGGTTTTCAGCATGTTCAGTAAACTGAGAAAAGCAGAAGCTGGAGCTGGGTGGCACCATGGACCCATCCGGCAGCCGGCTTGTCCCAGCAGAGCAGGGAGGGGGTTCATTTCAAGGGCCCCATGCCCCCCAGCAGGATCTTACACCCCCATGGGAGCTGGATGCCCAAAAGCACGCAAACTTGCGGTTCTCCCAAGCGGGCTCATCCAGCACCGCACACCCTGGGCGGGACGAGACCCCATCTCAAGGCAACTCGGGAACGACAGCAACACGAAGCAGCTTTTCCACCAGCTCCCCCCAGCCCAGTGCTCTGGGGAGAGGGGACAGAGCCCACCCCACAGCCAGCCCCACGGACCCGGTCCGGCTCTTACCGCAGGTACTCCTTGTCGAGCCTCTTGCCAGCGCTCTCGGGGAAGGTCCGATACGAGGAGCTCTTCTTCCTCACGAGGGGCTCCCGTGCGCTCGGCTCCATGGCAGTGCCGCGGCCGGTACCCGCTGCAACGTGGGTGCTGCCGGGCTCGGGGCTGCCGCGGGGACAGGGAGGAAGAGGCAGCTGAAAGCGAAAGGGGAGAGGCTGCACGCCGTTGCCTAATCAGAGAAATCTGTGCCTCGTGGGTTTGTGCCTGGCCAGCCTATGGGGAGGAAACTTGGGGGGGGGGGGGGGGCCCCCCGGAAAACCAGCAGGCAAAGAGCCATGGGGAAACGACGGTGCCCTACAGCCTTCGTCCTGTGCCCGCCCAGCCCCTGTCCCTCCCAGACCCCATCGACACCAAAACCCATCGCTGCAGCGGCACTTACAGGGACGATCCTTGCAGAACCGTTTCCACCAGCAGAAACGTCCCTTTGCTAAGGCCACGTCTCTCCCCTTGAGGAACCGTTACCAGTTAGACTGGCCAAACGCTGCTTCTTTTTTACAAGGGTAAATTGCATCTGTGCGAGCCTCCACAGCTACCCTGGGGAAGGCATTTCAACATAGACCAGAGCTCAGGAAGAGGAAGAAGAGGAAAGGAGCGAGGGGTGAACTCAGAGGGGGCACAAGGAGCAGGTGAGGGGGATGAAGAGTGCTGATGAGGATGGAAAAGGGGAGGGTGGCATCTCTGCTGCATTGGGTGCAGCTGCCAGCGGCCCTGGGCTGCCCATGGGTGCCTTTGCCCCCTCGTCCTGATCCCCCCGACCCCGCAGGGCTCAGCAGGCAGCGTTGTACTGGGGCATCTGCACGTCCTGGGGGGCTGCAAGATCCAAACTCACTTTGTACAAAAGGAGGGGATACACCTACTGGCTTTGCACTTGGATTTAATTAGCAAAAAATGTTTTTCCCTAAACTACTGTAGTGCTCCTCTTGTTTCCATCATTCACCTTAGTTCCTGGTGCTTTTGGGACCACCTGGATGGTTTCTGCAACCCCCCTGCCTGCGTGGGAGCCCCAGTGATGCTTTGGTGTCAGCCGGGACCTGCTGCGCTCTTTCCTTCGTGCAATCTGCTTCCCCTTCTGCAACCACCAAGTGCTGCATTTAGTGTCTGATCGATGCTGGGGATTTACAGCTGACTCAGGCACTCGGGGCTGTGATTTCTCTGCAGGAAGAAAGGTCATGGAGCAAGGGGATGTTGGGGCAGCAGGCCAGCTCATCCAAAAACTTTCCAGTGCCTTGTTGGTCCAAGCAGGAATGTCACAACAACCTCCAGCTGACCTGGAGCTCCCCCTCCATCAGCAAATGCCATCGGTCACCTCCCTTGCATGCATTTTGCTCCGTGCATCTGGGCTACCAGTGCCCGTTCGCTCCCACGGTGGCAATGCTCTGTGCAAGGTCATGGCCCTACGTGGGGCCACAGGGGCTGGGACTCATTGCTGCTGGTTGCATCTTGCGGACCAAGGAAAATCTGCAAATGAGTGGCCTTAGGGAATTTGCAGCATCCTTCCTCTTCAAATTCCCTAAGGCCGCTCACTGAGAAAGCTATTCTTTATCTCCTCTGCCCCTCCTAGGCCTCAGCTTTTTCCCAAAGCTAGGTGTGCTGAGTCTCTGCAATGCCATATTTGCCATGTTACATCCCAAAGCAGCTGCCTTTCAGCCCTACAGATTAAAAAGAGGCCCCCAGGTCCAGGTGAAAAGGGGCTGCAGGTGCTGAGCATGATGGTGCTTACTGGGGAATGTGGCTGCACAATCTCTGGGGGTTGAGGCTGCTGCAAGGTAAGGGCTTTTCTCTTTTTCTTCCCTGATCCTTCTTTTTGCTATAAATATCTCTAGTGCAGAGGAAGTTATGGGCTTGCTGGTTAGTTATTTCTGGCTCTTTCCATCGTGGAGCTGTTTGGCTGCTGCTTTTTGGGACGGTGGTGGGGCTGAGCATGCTGCCCTATGCAGGGTCACGCCAGCTCTGTGCTTGTGCTTCTTGGAAAGGTTTGTGTGCTGGGTTGCGCGTCCCTGCCAGGAGTGATATTGCTTAGAGCAAAGGTGTGAAACCTGCATTGCTGGTCTGTGGTGTGCTTGGGAGCGAGTACAAGAAAGGCTTCCGTGCATGTTGATGGGTCTGTTGTCTGTGCATCCCTTGGATGTTCATGTCTCTCAAAGATGAGGGCTGGGAGCTTCCCGTTTGCAGAGGCAAACACTGAAGCAGGGAGAGATGATGTGTCCTGAGGGGGTGTGAGGAATCGGTGGCAGTACTGGGTGCTGACCTGGTTGTGCAGTCTGGTGGCTTGGACAGGGAGAAGGCGACTTGGAGCAGACTACCACGAAATGGCCGTCTGCATGCCGCAACGTCCCTTGCTAATTCATCTCCCTCCCTTCATTTGCTTTTGGAGATCGATGTGGCCTCTAGTGAGGGACTTCAGAAAGCAGGATCTGCATCTCCCCTCTTGTCCAGAGCTTTGTGCTCTCCCAGGAGCAGGGGTGCTGAGCCCCAGTCTCTGGCAGCTCCTTGGGGCTGCGTTGTGCTTGGGTGCACAGGCTGGGTGCTGGGTGCAGCCTGCTGCAGCCCTGGGACCCACCAAAACAAGCCTGGGACTCAGGACCTGCTCTGTTGCCACAGTGGGGTGAGCCCACCCATGCTGGTGTGACCCCAGCATGTGCATGCACAGGGCTGGAGCCCCGAGTGCCACCTCCTGCCCCAAAGGAGCTATTGCCTATATCTGATTTAATTCTCACGCTTCTGGCTACAAAGCAACTATCAACTGAAGATGCGTCAAGCCCGTAAACGTGCATTAGCTGGTTTTGCTGTATTTATGTGATAATTTAATTACCAGGGGGTTTGCCTAAATAGCCCTGTATGTGGGAGGTTTTTGGGAGGGAGTAGGGCGATGCAGCGAAGGCTGGCAGCGGCTGCTGCATTTTCTGGGCTGGGAGCGGTGTTAGGATGGGGCTGGGGACAGGGCTGGGACCCCGCTCCGGGCTGGGGCACCTCTTTGGCACGTGGCCGCTGCACGCACTTGTCACAGACCTCGTGGAAGGACATGGTATCTGTCCTAAACCTGAAGCCACTTGGACATGGGACAGAAGAGGATTGCTCAACCCAACTTCCCCCCCTTATATCTGGGGAGGGAAAAAGCATATTGGAGAGAAGCCCTGAGCCGGAGCAGTCGGATCTCCCTGAAATGGGAAGGGTTATCCAGTTTCGGTGCAGATCCGTCAACTCCTTCAAACAGGAAATTACTTTGTGTCTTGAAAAACCTCCAAGCACCTGTAACGCCGGGGAGCACGGGGAGCTGGAGCCCATGCTGGTCTCAGTTTGGGGAGCCGGGGCTGAGCCCCTGGGCAGGTTTGTCCCTTGGTGTGCAGGGGGACGGTGTCCTCTGGAGGGAAGGGGGGTCCCTCACGCATGGTGTAACAGGTCCCCGCGCTTGCTTTCGGTGAGCACCGCATCCTTGCTCTGCCCTCCGTGGTTTCTTTCTAAAAGTGCAGTCTTGGTAAGGAATAAAGCACCCACCACCCCGTCCCCGCTCCATATCTCCCTGGCGATTCTCCTGACTTGCTGTAGGTCCTACCAAAACACACAAGGGGTGGGTAAGGTGAAAGAAGACTCTGCATCGGCAGCGTCTCCGGTGGGCTGTACTTGGCCATCGGCATGGGGAAGGGGGTCCTGCCCCGCTCCCCACCTGCGTGGTAAGTAACAGGGCTCCAGGCCCTCGAGGGTGAACTGGGGAGGAACGAGGCGCCTGCTTCGGGAAAGCAGCAAACCGACCCGTGGCCGATTAAAGGACAATCTGGTTTTGCTGAGAGCTGTTGGCTGCCTCAGCCGGAGTGATGCATTGCTCCGGCTCAATTGGACCTTCCTCCCCCTCTGACAGCTGTGCAATAGATCATGAACATATGCAAAAAAATAAACTGCATCAAAGCCACTTGGCAACTTAACTAACCCAATTCATAAATTAATTTCTATTCCTCTTGTAAGGGAGAAATCAGTCACTCCTCAAGGCTATTCGTCTCTATCGCTCATCTGGCCACATCCTTTCATAAATCTTCCCTGTAAGTCTGAACTGGTGATTGCTGGGTCAAGATGCAATAATGCTCGGTGCCTGTGCTGGGCTTAGGGGCAGCCCCGGGGCTGGTTTGTGCTGGACTGGGGCAGGATTGCTTCTCTCTGCATTGCCCCCATCCCTTAAGGCTGTAGCAGAGCTGGTGTTTTGCAGCATGGTGCTGCATGTGGGTGATTTTGGGGAGCGCGTGGTCTCTGCTGGGGAGCCATCGGGGCAGTGCAGAGGTACGACGGTGAGTCTCCTCGCAAAACGCGGGCGAGCAGCACGTGCCGGGTTTCCAGAGCCGCGCAGGGGATGGCCAGTGACTGCAGGGGGCTGGGGGCATGTGGAGGGAGGGTGCGTGGGTGCTTGGTGGGGGCCGGCACTGGGCTGGGTGCACCCCTACGGAGCTTTGCAAGACCCCACGGCTTTGCAAAAAGGTGCCTGGAGCCCCTCCGGCTCCAGATGGGCATCAGTGCTTGGAGCCCAGGTTAGCTTTTCCAACCAGGCAGACAGAAGTTAGCTCTTCCTTTCTGTATCCATCGCCCTGCTCCCCCCTCACAAAAAAAAAAAATCACCACCTTTTCAGGCTGCCATCTGTTTATTTTGTTGGACTCGGAACTTGCTGAAATGTCTTTCGATGGATGAAGGAACGCAGAGTAGAAGAACAGAGCCTGGCAGGCTGCATGGTGAGTGGAAAATAGTTTTTTGGGACTTTCTGGAGTTTGAAGGCCTGATGATGGATGTGCATGCGAAGGATGGTAATGGCTTTGTAAGTATCAAAACACAGAGCAAAAGAATAACTCTGCCTAATAGACTGAGAAATGTACGTCGGACAGGATCCGCTCTGCTCTGACATGGGCGAGAGCGGCAGCGCTGAATGATGAAGTGCTGCGGGGCTTGGGAGCAGAGGCTCGTATTGGTTTAATGTATTGGAAAAAATGGTACAACTAGTTTTGAAAAAAATATTAGGTACTCGCTATGAATGCGTTGGAAAAGGCTGCATCTTGCCTTCAAAATGAGTCTCAAGGAGACCCATCGTGTTTGCAGTGATCCATTTGAGGGGCTCGCAGCCGCTTGTGGCTCTGACCCGCTGGGCAGGGCTGCCTGTCCCTGTGCCGCCTGGCTCCCCTCTTGCTGCCTTCCCCATCTGCTTCTGGTGTCCAGACCTACTGACAAAAGTGATGGGTTTATGTGGAAATTTTGTGGGGATAAATATTTGCCTGTCAGCAATGCTAGGTCAGAGCATGATTTCTCATGTGCCGTTTGGAAATGACATTTCCAAACAAAATTTCCCATTGAGGGATTTTTTTGTTGTTTTTAAATTGGACAAGGGTTGAATTTGGGGGGTTTCCTGGTTGCCACGCAAATGGAAGACTTGTTCATCCCCCCCATGCTTAGAGCGAGGGCTTTTGGTGTCCCGTTTCCAACCTGGCTAACCCAGAAGCCAGGATGAGCTGGAAGACGTGTGTGTGAGCTTCAGCTGGGCGTTGGATTTACCAAAAGCAGGATGTTTTTTCTTGCTTGGAGGGCTTGCTTTTCAGGTCACTTGAAATCTTGCAACCCCCAACTTCCAGTCCCCCCAGGTACAAATGAAACTGAGATGGTGGATAAAAAGGGGATGTGGAGGCAGACTGCAGGTTTCCAGCCCTTCCAGTGCGATGCGGCGGCTTCGTCACTGGCTGCATCTTCTGCTGCAGTTTTTGGGTGGCTGCTGGCCCGGGCCAGCGTGCACGAGTAGTGTCAAGGCAGCGCAGGACCGTGCTCTTCTGGAGCCTGAACTTCCCCAGGGCGGTCGTGGCTCCCGAGAGAGGGAGGGATGCAGCCAGCAGTGCTGGGAGCTGGTCCCCTGCGGTCCTTGCGCCCCATAGATCTCTGCCTTGCCTCGCTCGGATGATGCTGTTGATCTTCGCGCAGGGACATCTGTGCAGCGATACTGCATGATAGCAGGGGCTGAGCGTCCCCAGGGATGGGGACCAAAAGCGGCACTTTTTGCCGGTGGGGACGGGTGAAAACTTGGTAAGCACGGGGCTGCACCGCAGCGGCTGCGGCAGCGTGCGTGGAAATACAGCCGAGCCCTGCTAGGCTGCGGGGATGTCTCCAGGGAAGGCTTTAGGGGCTGGAGCTTATCCCTCCCAAGACCCGATGGCTTAGGTGACCTGCAGCCTTGGGAGGACGGTTCTGCCGTCACCTGGCTCAGCTCACATCCAGGATGTAGCCACAGGAGCTAAAAATAGAATTTAAGGAACAAGCACAAGAAAGTTTCCTTTCTGAAATATCCTGTATATCCAGAGCCACGTTAAGGCACCAACAAGGTTTTTGACACCCTGCATTGGTTGAGAGGTGGCGAGATAAATAAAACAACTTTCAAGAAGAATTTTTTTAAAAAACATTTTTTTTTAGCGTGTCTAGTTCAACTCCACGAGCTGCTGGGACAGGCTTTGAAGCGGTGCCTGCTGCGGTGCCACAACCTGGGTTTTTTTGGATCCCCCTTCCCTTGCCCAGGGGCATTTCTGCTGGGTATTTTGAAGTGAAGCTGCTTTTTCTTTGATGGCAAAGACTGGATTTCTTTATGCTTCGGACACAAATCTCCCCCCACATTCCTGAGAGCTGCTGCCTGCTCCTTCCTTGGCTCTGTGTGTATTTTTCCTGTTTAATATGATTATTTTTTTTTTTTTTAAAAAGGGCAAAACAAAACATATCATTTCCTTGATTTAATGTGAGCCAATTATGGCTCACAGGCTGTTAACTTCATCACCGCTTCTTCCAAGAAAGACCTTGGTAAAATAAACCACCACGCCGGCGGAGCAGAGCTGGCAGCCGTGCCGATGCACCCGGGACCTGCCGTCGGGCTCCGCGTGCGACCGGCAAAGCCTCAGCGAGCCACGGCATTTTATCCGCTCCCCCCGCAAAGCTGGAAAAAAACCTAACGGCTCTGTCACACACATGCCCGCTAAAATATCCAACCACTTGTTGTACATCTGCTGACGGATACCAACTGGAAAGGAGATTAGGGCTCAGACTCCCGCGCTGGGCTGTCTGCCCCTCCTAATGAAGAACAGATTGGAGCCCTCGCCGGTGCTCGAGCGCGGCACGCTGCCTCCAGCACCCGGCAAATGGCAAAATCAGGAGGGCTGGGGCGGCCGGCGGATACCAGGGCGCAGGCCAGCGTTATTAAACTGCGCCGGCAGCCAGGCATAGCTTGGGCTGGGGCTTGGGTGGATGCTGGGTGGGATGCTGGGGGGTCTGCGGTGGGATGCTGGGTTCTGCAATGAGCCGGTGGGACCCCGGGTGTTTCGGGGCACCTGACTTGCTGCATGTTTGCAGTAAGGGCTGGCACGGGGTGCTGGGGATGCTCTGGGGGATGCTGTGCTCCCCCCAAGGGGGCACTTGCCCCTGCACTGTCCTGCCCGTCGCCTCCAAATCACAGTGGCTCACACATCTGGAGGCAGGACCTGACCCCTCCAACCTGGGCACCGCTGGCCTGGGGGCCTGGAGCCAGATGGTGTCCAGCTACAGTGAAATCCCACATAGTGTGGGTCGCTTTTTGCGTGGTGTTTCCCAGCCGCTTTGCCTTGGGAAGAAAAACGCTTGTGGCATTTAAAAGCTCCTCGGGTCCGTCCCCGGGAGCAGGGTGTGGGGCCCGTGCTCTTCCTCGCGCTCGGCCACAGCCGTTTCCCCGGGGTTTTGCATGCTGCCTGCGGCACCCGGACCTGCAGACCGTGTGCGTGTTTGCCAGTGACTGCATCGCCGTCTCCTGAATTGCTCCGTTCCCTGGCCGGGGTCCAGCACAGGAATGTTAACGTTTTTCTGCAGCTAATTCAGGGCCATGGGCAGACCCGATGCTGCCTTCTCCCTCCCTCCTCACCGCTGGCGCTTGTTTTATTTTATGTTTCTTTTCAGTGGAGGTTGAATTGAAAATTAAGATGTGCTGGGACCTAACTCCAAATAAAAATGCCAGCATGTTCCCTGCAGGACCTTTGGTTTAACCTCCGAGGCGGGCAGTGCCATGCCGGTCATGCAGCCCTGCATGCAGTTTGGCCATGGAGACACATCCCCGTCCCCATCCCCATCCCCATCCCGGGGCTGGGAGCGAGGGCAGAGGGAAACCCATCTTCTTCCCAACCCATCTCCTTCCCTTTGGCAAAGCATTTTCCACCGGTGGTGGGGTGGGGATTGCTCATAAATGATTTGCCTTGCTGGGATTTTGGGGATTACAGCCTGTGGGGTGCCTTCGCCGAGGAAACGATGCTTTCTCTGGTCCCGTGGGACTTTCATGCTGTGCAGCGTGGGCCGAGAGCCTGCATTGCGCCTGCGGGATAAGGGATGGGGACAAGGCTATGTCCCAGCTGGGGCTGTGACACTGCGGTGGGCAGGCTGGTGGCCGGCTGCCGTCGATCCCTGGCCGCTGGCAGAGGAGAGTGGGAGAGGAGCAGGATTGCTGCCGTGGCCTATAAAAAGGCAAAGATGAGCTGGGATTCCCATACAAGGGGGAACGGGAGGCAGCTGCGTCCTCGAAGCAGGAGAATAAGGAGCTTTTTATAAACCCGTTTTTGCAGGCACCTTTTAACACGTTTATCCTGCCGACAGAAAATCTCGTGGATGAAATTTGGAGTGAAAGCAGAGACCTGAAAACACATTTCTGCTCCACTGGTGATCTGTTAACGGGATAATCTTGTTACAGCCACCTGTTAGTCCTGGAGTGAATCTTGAGTATTCCTGGGCAGACATTAATTTATTTTATTGGCATAACAGCACTCTGCCCCGTGACCCTGGGGTGTCTCCCAACACCCCAGCCCTTGGTTGCTTTCCCATTCAAGGTCATTGGAAGTGGCACTAAATACTTTCAATTGCTCTTAAGCGAAAGGAGCTTTGAGGTTTTTGAAGATCAAGATGCACCAGATGGACCAGGTTTTTATTCAGGGGCCTTTGGGCCAAGCCCTACATGCATTAAAAAAAAATCTTTACGCATCTCCACGGCCCTGACTTTCTCTAAGTTTTGTGAAATTCGGTGGCTGGATAGAGGAGAAAAAACCCAAATCTTTTTCCATGCCATGGAGGGAGACTGTTATAGCCAGCCTGTGCCCACGCTGGGAACCGTCCGGCCGCTGCCTCAGCTTCTTTCCTTTCCCACCAGCTTTGCTGCCGCTCCTCTGGTGTTTTTTTTTTCATTGCACTTTTAAACCCCACGTGCCGTGTGTCCCCCCCAGCCCCTGAACTCTCCCTCACCCGCCTGCAGCCGCCGCGGCAGGTAGGGGCGGCCCCGACCCCTCGCTCCCAAAATTCATTTCCCCTGGGAAAGCCTCCTAAGCTGGTTATACATCCCGCTGCCCCCCGGGTACCTAATGGGTGAGGCAGACCTTGCAGGAGGATGAGACGGGAAAATTTGGGAGCGAGAAGGAGCAGGGTTTATACGGGAGAGCGATGGGAGGTGCCACCCTTGCTCGGTCCCTATCTCTTCCCGGCCGTTCCCGGGCTTTTGGGGAGCACTTGCCTGGGTGTCCTGAGCCCCTGGGGCTCTGCCCGTGTCTGGAGGAGCTCATGTGAAACCCATTAAAAGCATAAGGAAAGGGAGCACGACGGTTGGGAATCATTTTGTTTGGGTTTCTAAAACGTGCGCATGAAAACACTGTGTGGTTTTCTGACAAATTTGAAACAGCGCTGCTCAATTCGCTCCAGCGCTGCTACTGTTGATCTAGCAGACTGTAAAGCATTTATTGGAGTTGCTTGAGGCGAACTTAAGCATCTGTGGAATAACAAGTCCAGGAAGTAATTGCATCCACAAGGAAAATATTTTTATGTATAATTCAGTGACCCATTTTATAAACATTGCGGTTCCACCTTGGACTCTTTTTTTTTTCCTTTTTTTTCCTTTTTTTTTTTTTTTTCATCCGCAGCCTTCCCTATCCAAGCGTCTGAGGTTAGCGAAATATGCAGGGTTGTGTTTGGTGGCTCCGTGTTTGGTAAGGCATGGCGCTGGGCGGGAGGTGGGGAGGAAAGCCCCGGTGCTGCGGGGGGGGCCGGGGGTCCGGCTCCGGAGGTGGCATCGCGGTGGGGGGACGCCGACGCTGGGCGCTCCGGAGAAGCAGAGAGACAGCGTGGATTGCTCCCGCCGAGCTTGGCAAGCGTAGAGGAATTGTTTCGGGGCAAGGGCTTTTCTTTCTTCCTTAGCAAACCAGCTTTATGAGAAGATGAGTCATTTACAGCCTGGGTGGCATCGTGCTCGGTGCAGGGCTGTGGAGCCCGGGGGGCTCTGTGTCCAGTTTTGGGGGGTTTCGTTTCCATGCGGTATAGATGCACACCCCCCTGCCCTTTCTTGACCCAGGAGCTCCGTTTGCTCTCATGGCACAGCGCAGGTGGGAGCTGGAAGGAGCTGTCACACAAAGACTTTTTGGAGGGGACTGACCCATCCCAAGCGCGGCAGCCTGGGCATGGCTGGTTTGGGGACCGACGTTAGATACAGGCATTTAAATGGGTGATAACTTAAAAAACGTAGATATGCTCTAACAGAACAAAATTATGAAAAGATAAAGCTGCAAACACCGTATTAAAATTGCACTTAATTTTTGTGGGTTAAATATTGTGGGAGTTTTATAGGTGCGCTGGCACCTTGGCCGGGGTAGAGCTGCCCCTCCTGGGACACAGGGTGGGATTGATGGCACGGGAGCTCACTCCCCCTTCTCCTGCTTTGCCCGCCGCAGATTTGTTGGCATCTTTATCCCTTGGGTAGAATAAAACTCTGACCCAACCTGAACGGCAAAAGGCACGTGGGTGCTGTGCCATGAGACCAGCGGGCATCTCGTGTGTCCCCATCCTCTCTGCGGCACCGCGGGGAAGCGACGGACCCCCCCCCAGTGCCTCTGCTGCTGGGATGGACCCATCGCCTCCCACCAGGCAGCGAACCCCCGGCTCCTGCCCCGCTGTCTCTCCCTGTGCACAAGGCATGGCTCAAAAGCCAGGCAGTGCTGAAAATTGGAGGGCAAACCTCAAGTCGGAGGTGCCAGGCGGAGCCTCCTCTGCTTTTCCCATTGCTTCCATCACCCCCCCAAAGTGTCATGCCCTGCCTGCAGCCGCCCCCCTGCCCGCAGAACTGGCCGATGCCAAGGGCAGCCACAGCCCCGGGGCCGGGCCCCCCTCCAGGAGGGAGAAGAAAACAAAACAAAACAGGCCTGGGAGTAAATATTATCTGAATATAAAGGAACGCGATGTTTCTTCATATGGGTCTAGAATTTCTGCCTTTTAACAGCTAACCTTGACTCAGCCAATATCCACAACATGCAGCCCTGGCCAAAATATGCTGGGCCTTAAAGTACCACAACAGCTGTTTTTCTTGCTAAAATATGACATTAAATTTTTTGGACGGCTTGATGCTTCCTTGATGAAAGTGGAATAAGGGGCTATTTTTCCTCTCTCTCTCCCCCCTCCTCCCGTCTTTCCTCCTCCTTCTGTGCAAGGCGATAAAGCCCGAGCCTTTGCAGACATCCCATGCAGGCAGCCGGCCGATGCGCCCGCGGGGCTGGAGCCCCGGCTGCAACCCGAGAGAGGGGGCTGCTGCTCGCTGAACCCCCCCTTGTTATTCCTGGATCCCTCCCACGCCCCGGCAGAATCGACGCCAGCAGCAGTTACAGCCCTGACATCTTGTTTTGCCGATGGTTTGTAGTATGTTAAAAATGTTCCGCCCTTAAAATGAGGGCACCGATGGGGGTGGGGGGGGGTTGGGGGTGGTGGGGCTGGTGTGTCCCCTGGTGGGTTTTGCATTTTGGACCCCCCCGACCTCACAAGAGAGGCAGTTTGGGGCTTTTCAAGAGCTCCAGCTGCAGCCAGTGGTGCGGGGCAGGAGCCCGGCAACCACATCTGGCCCCATGAGCTGGTGCTGGTCCCTGTCCCCGAACCGACCTGTATTTGGAGAAATTGCCGGTGGCGTGAGCCGGTGCTGGCCAGGATTCACCCCTTTTCGCCCCACAACGGCAGTGAGGTCTTGCGCAGGGTTTGCAGCCAGCCGTGCACCAGGGTGGTGCGAACAACGCCGCGGTGGCTTTTGCTTTGGTGATGCCAGCTGGGTGTCACCTGGCATGACGAGCGCCTTTCTGGCCAGCGAGTTTGTCCACGGGTGCTTTTGCGGGACGAGCTGCGTTTCTCAGGCTGCGGTGGGCACTGGGATGGGGATTTGCATCGGGGTCACTGCCCTGGGTCTTAAAACACAGGAATGGCAATGGTGGGAGCAGGGATGTGCGGTGGGATGCGCCCTGGCCGGTGCCGGCGAGGTGGCTCTGCTCATCGGCACTGCGGCCACCCGCGAGCAGCATCGCCCAGTGGCACCCGGGTGCGGGTCCGGGGCAGCTCTGGGCATGTTTGTGCACGATGGGTGATGTGGGCAGCATCGGGATGGGGTGTCCGCTCCCCTCGTCCCCATCCCGTTCCCACCTCTGGAAGCACCGCGGTTCCTTGCCTGGCTCCCCGTGCGCTGTCGAGGACAAAGTCCCTGCCCTCCACGCCTCATTCTCCCCTTCTTTTTCCTTTTTTTAAAAGATCAGCTTGATTTTTAATGGGAGACAGAAGAATTTTTAAAAGGGGGGAGGTGGGAACCAAACCAGGATGAAGGTTTCATTGCCCAGAGCCTCCAGGGCTCATTGATTTTGATGGGGTCCTGACATCTCACGGGCTGATAACCCAGCGAGGTATGGTGTGGGCAGCGGTGGCATCGCCACCCTGGGGCCGGGCTCGGGGGCTCCAACCCTGACTCGAGGTTACCTATCACTCCTCTTATTTCCTTAATGACTTCACTGCAGTACCTTATTTATACCTAACACTGTATCTGCCAAGCCGTTGCGCTCGCTGTGCACGTATTTATTTATGGAGACCCGCGAGTACCCGTGGTGATGGGGATGCAGCCGAAGGGTGCGTGGGGTGCCAGGCTGGGTCCCCGGCGGTACCCGTGTGTGTGTGTATAAGGTACGTGTTCCCCTTTCCCCGGCCGGCGAGCATGTGGTTGGAATTAGCGGCGCGGCTGCAGGGGGAGCGGGCAGCTGGGTTTCTCCGGAGCGTTTCAGTGCTTAATCTCTGAAGAATGCAGAATGTCTGTCTGGACGCCCCGGCCAAGATCAACTCTGCGGCACGGGGAGGCCAATATAAACGTTCATGTTTTGTGTCACCGAGATTTCATTAGATGTTTTTTATGTAATTGCATAAGTCGAACTACCGTGATGAAAATGCCACAGCGAACAAATGAGATGAATTGTGAAACCTCTCCTTCGAGGAGACGCTGGCCTCCTCTGGACCGTGGGGATCCAGCTCCAGCCTCTTCCAAGGCGCTTGTGACCTTTTTGGATAAATAAGAGGCTGTTTGCCCATCATCCCCCCCTCCTCCATCCCTCACCCTGACGTCAGGGCGAGCTCAGGCCTCGGCCGGGCAGCAGGTCTCCCCGTGGCCGGCGCTGGGATGCAGAAAGACTGGCAGCCCCGTGCTCCGACGGGCTCCCATCCCTCCTCCGAAACCCTGGGGGAGGTGGTGGGGCAGGGGGAGAGGAAGAAAAATCTCTCCTGTTTCTTGGCCGCCCGATGTCCAAGTGCTTTGCGACATCTGAACGATATCACCACCCTCTCGGTTTCTCACTTTAAACTCCTGGTAGAGGTGGGGAGGGCGACCTGCAGGGCTCGGCTAGCATTTGCAGCGATGCTGCGCCCCATGCCTATCCTCTGACCCTCTCCGCTAATGACAACAACTTTGTTAACCTGTCCCTTAAAGGCCTGGCGTGTTTTCCTGATGATACAGATTAATGCCAATTTAATTAGGCCTTAATCAGTGCCTGCTCGGTTCAAACACAGACACGCTCGCCGATGCCGGGCAGCTCCGTGGGCTGGGGAGCGCCAGGGCAGGATGGTGCCGCTCCTCCCTCGGATGCGAGGGCTCAGCGGGGCGGCATCCCGGCACCCACCGCCTTCCTCGGCTTCACGCCCATCCCGGTTCTCCTCGGTGACTCGGCAGCACGGACACCTACGCGGGACGAGAGGCCGGACCCACCGGGACGGCACCCCGGCAGAAAGCCCCTGGGTTTTGCTCCCAAGGAAGGTTTTCCCGCTGATGCACGGGGATGGGGAAGGCTGCCGGCGGTGCGGGAGCCCCGGGTGCTGCATCCCTGCAGCGGCTTCTGCGAGACGGGCTGGAACGGTCGCCCTCACCGCAGACACATCTGCTGGGCGGGAGGGCCTGGAATTTGGGATATTGTTTTTCTGGCGGGGAGCGGTGGGTGCCAAAAGCCTGATAAATTAATCACCTCTGACATGGGTCAGTCCAGCTTCTGGCGTGCGCAGGCTGGGCCCCCCGAGCCGCTGAGCGGAGACGGTGCTGCTGCAACGCAAAAGTTCATTATACAGCGAGGCTGCCCATGAGAGGAGCGGGTTTTGGCCGGGCTGGGAAGGGGCAGCCGCTGCCGGCGGGGGGCTCGACCACCGTGCCGCCCCGGGACGGCCGGCTGCAGGAGATGCGGTGGCACGACTCCTGCCGGCTGCCCGTGCCTGGCGATGCCGGGACCCGACAGTGCTCATCGCCTGTTTTGGAGCGGGGCCTGGCTGGGCTGCTGCACGCCGCTGGCCCTTGGGAAACGGGAATGTATTTAGGATTTGTGCGGCTCCTGGCACAGCAAGGTCCTTGGTCAGGGACTGCTGCAGTCCTAGTGCTTAGCGGGCATGCAGAGCCGCCTGGGATGGGGATGTGCAGTGTGCAGGAGACATGCAGCGTACAGTAGATGTGCAGGACATAGCGGGGGTGCAGATGCTGGAGGTCATGGGCAGCTTATTGTAGTTGCTCGCTCCAGTCCCTGTAGGGAGGTGTTTGCTACTGGGGGCTCGGGGCTGGATGTCCCACCCTCTGCATGCTGGCTGGGCTGCTGGGGTGATGCTGGTGCAGCCCAGTGCGTGGTCCAAGGTGGGAACCGCGCTTCCCCCCCTCCCACGATAAGCGGCATCGTGGACCTGCCGCAGTGGGTCTTTGCTTTTTGGAGATCAAATCGATCCGGTCTCTGCTTGCTGCTCAAGGCCAAGGCAAGGCAGGCTGAGCTTGCACCTTGCTAGGCTCCTTTTGCTCTTGGGGAGGGGATGGGGCACCCATGGGTCTGTGCCGGGTGGCAGTCCCTGACCCTGGAAGAGTCCCCGCTGCTCACAGCACTCTCTGGAGAGGAGACGGTGAAGGGCTTCCCTCACCCGCTCCTGGGGTTTCTGCACTGCTGGGAAACCAAGGGGATTTTTCTGTTTTTAATGATTCCATTTACCATCTGCCTCCTCCCCATTTTATTTACTCTCCTCTCTCGTTTGCTGCTTCCCTTCCCAGTAACCACCAGCATCTCTCCGTCTGCCAGCAGCAGCATTTGCTTTACCTTCCCCAGTCTTTCTTGGGACCATTTCTGCTCAGGAAAGGAGAAAGAGGGAAGTGGAGTGGGGAGCAAAGCTGGGAGGAAAGGGTCCCACTGGGGTCTTTGAGAGCGTTACAGCCTGCATTTGTCCTTCTCATTCACCAAGGCGTTTACAGGCACTGCACAGGGCAGGAACATGCTGCTCTGGGTGGCAGAAGCCATTCAGGGCCGGAGGTGTTAAGACACACGGCATGAGCTGCAATCTACATTTGGGATCTGAGCAGATCTCATCAGGATGATGCAGAAGCCTCCCTCCATCCTCCTGCCTTCTCAGCTTGCTTGCTCGCCTTCTCTCTTCCCCCCCCCCCCCTTTTTTTTTTTTATCCAGACATAATTAATGTAAACCAAATGCTTTGTGCACAGCTGCTGGCATCCTGAAACCGTTTTGTGTGTGGTCTTTCCTTTAGCCCGGACAGAGATGGAGCAAAACTCTGAGCATTATCCCAGACCTGCTTGGGTAGAGAGCAGCATCTATTGCACAAGAGGCACCTTGAGTTTCTGCGTTCCCCTCGTGAGATGAGGTTATGCGATGGCCGGTTGAACTGGTTTAAATAAAACCATGGAGCTGCCCAAAAACTTCATCTCCCAAATCCAGCCAAACCCAAGCTCAACTTTTCTTGCTGATTGGAGGAAATTTGCTTAACTGAAACCCCAAATGTCTGTCTCATTTTCATGGCTGCCTCTGTGTGTCTTGGTTCCCCCGGGGCTGGATGCTAACGTACCAAAGCTGCTGCGGGAAGGATGTCCTCATGCTGCGTCTGGCACCTTTGGACCTGGGGAGCAGTGAGATCTAGTGATTTCTTTCTTTCCAGCCAAAAGGCTAATTATGATCACTGCTATCACTCAGTATTGCCACTGGATCTTTAGGGCATGAGGTGTGAGGGAAAGAAAGTATCTGGCCCTACCTGTTACGCTCCCAAAAGCCCAAGCAGCAACGGAGCTTCTTGCATCCCAAGCAGCTCCCGACTGCCCGCAACCCCTGGACTCCCTGGGCTGAGGGGCTCTACACCTTCTGCAGCCCCACGCTTCGCTACCAGCGCTGCCCCTGCGGCCACCAGTCCCTCTCAGATGGTGCTTTTCTCCATTGCTCTGATCGCTCCCTTAAAACCCCAGCGTGGCATCTGGGATCATCAGCAAAAAATAGCAACTTCCATGTCCCTTGTCCTTCTCGCTTGCCGGTAGCACTCCGGGTGTGCTGGGAGAGGTGCAAAGTAGCAAGGGATGCTCGACTTTGAAAAAATCCTTTTTTTTTGCCAAACACCCCGATGGGGCTGCGGACACGATCGTGCCGCGGTGCGGCGAGGGCAGCTGAGCACCGCCGGTGTGCCGGCTCGTCCCGGGCCCTGCGGTGAGTCAGTGGCTGAGCATTTTGCAAAAGTTTAAGCTAAATGGGAAGCATCTGACTGCCCTGCTGTGGATGTGCTTTGGATTCCAGGGCAATTAGGATGCTGCAGATGCCTGGGCGAGAAGGTGGGCTGGGTGGTGTTTCTGGGAGTGACCGCTCTCGTATTTCTGCTCAAAAACTCTCCCCCTGTTGTGGCTGGGAGCTGGGGGTGATGCCTCTTGAATGCATCCTCCCCATGGAGGCTGAGCAACTGGGGCACATCTTGACGTGGCTCCTTCTGGGGCGGCTCTAAGCAAAGAGCTGAGCAGAAAACCCATGTGCAATGGAACAGTCAGAGCTTGGGGGCAATATTTGCAATTTACTTTTCCCTTCCTCGAACAAAGGCACTAGTCTGGAGAGCACACGCATGCATCCACACAATATTTTAGTTTAAAAAAAAAAATGTATATAATCTGACTATCTGTGGAAGACTAGTTTCTGTAGAAGACTTTCAACCAGCCCATGGTGGGGTGGCTGGAGAGGCTGAGATATTCAGGAGGGGTGATTTCTTCTCTCAGTGCTTGGTTGAGCGATGCTCACAGGAGAGGGGAAGGGTCCTGACTTGCAGAGAAATGCCCCCCCTGACCCCCCCCATCCTCTCACCCAGCCCCACACCAGGATGCTCCGGGGCTGTGGGACTAGTGAGCGCCAGAAAATGAATTGTCTGCACCGAGTGCCCCGCAGCTCCCGGGCGATGACAATTTTAAATGAGTGAGAGGTTGAAAAATAGTGAGTGAGATTTTTTAAAAGGTCACCTTGGCCAAGGAGGCAAAAATTCTTCCTTGCGCGAATGAGATGCTTTAGGAACTGCCTTAAAATTAATCCAAAACATGAGCCCAGCTCCAAATGAGTGGGACTTGGCAAGACGGCTGACCACATTATCTTTAAATATAGGCAGGCATCCTGGAGGGTTTCTGGTGGTTTTCCTGGTCACTTCTTATTCCTCTGTCTCCCCGTCCGCTCCCCACTCCTTGCATAATTCTCTCTATTTTAATGCCTCTTTCCACATTTTGGGTAGTCATTTGTTTATTGGTATGAAGTCTCCCCAAACCAGGCAGCATTGCAACACTGCAAGAGCTTTTGTGTTGGGATGTTTTGCTGGCAGCGGCACTTTTCCTCGGGAGGGCATTGCCCGGGCAGCCGGTGGCCTCTGCCCCGAGGAGGCTGCGGCTCTCAAGGGATGGCAAAGGGTTTTCAAAGGTGCAAACGCCTCTGCCTTGTGGGTTGGGGCTCTGATGGACCCCAATCTGTGCAAAATTGGGGTGAGACCTTGTGTGCTTCTGACACACTGTGCAGTGACCCGAGCGGGTCCTCACCGGCCAGTGCATCCCCCAAAATTCCTGTGCTGGGGCAGCGGTGCCCGGTGTGCTGGCAGGCTTGCGGGGACGGGCTCTGTGGTGCTTCCCTGAGCTCTTCAGCTCTCTTTATCCTCTTCCCACCTTAAACAAGAGGCTGGGGGCATACAGAAAATGAAAGGGACTCGGTTTAGGCTGGGAAGGAGAAGCAAGCCCCTTACCACCAAAGCAGGGAGGCTCAGGACCTTCTCAGGCTTTGAAGCGGGCTGTTGGACATGTCTGGACATACAAAGACACATCTGTCTTTAATCCTTCCCTCTGTAACTGAGACCAGGACCAGGCAGAGCCATGGCAAACCCTCGCCGTGTGCTGCAGGTATGTGTGCGTATGGGTTTGAAGGGCCTTGGCAATGCGGCGGTGCTAGACCAGTTAGAGCCACATGTTCTTGCGAATGCAGCTTCCTATTGACTTGTTAAACATTTGCTATTTATCAGATTTTGCTTTTAAACTGTCTGTAACAGTCTGGGAGAACTTGTGTCAAAATCCCTTCCAGATGTGAAGGTGCTACCCGATACTTTGGTTATAACCTGGACCCTCGCTCCTGCTCCATTCAGATTAGCTCAACTACTGTGAAAATGAAAATGCATATAAAGACATAGAAAGAGAGGAGAGACACATGTAAAACTTCCCCCAAACCTTCCCTTTTACAGGCAGAACAGATCCTGCCTTTATAAGGAGATTGTGAGTTTTATCAGTGAACATTTGCTTTGCTGGAAAACCATAGGTAAGCAGGGGAGAGCAGCCACTGTCCCTGTCAGTCCACGCAGGTGTTTTTTAAAGCATTATTGACTTTTTTTCCCCATTGAAATAATGTTTCTTTGGGTCTGGGGCTTCCCAGACACATCAGCTCATTTTATGAGCATCAGATGATGTGTGCAGTTGGAAACCCGAGCGGTTCCCTTGCATTTGGAGCACATGGATCAGATAACGACGGTTCATTAAATGCTCATTGAAAGGCTGTTGCGAAGTTGGGAACTTTTCTTAGCAGCACCCGCTCTGTAGACATGCTGCCCTGTCCGTCTCCAGAAGAAGCTTTGGGGCCACAAGGTATTCCCAGATTAAAACAACCTCTCTTGCTCCATGGTATCTGTCAGATCGTATACGGCCCGAGCCAGCTCCCATCGTAGCGAGGGAGGGTTTTTCCACTGACTTTAAGAGGCGCTGGACCGGGGCCATCCTCTGTGTAATGCGGATCCGGGAGTGTGCGTGATGCACTGCATGATGACAGAATTTCTGGGAGATTGGCCTAAACCAAAAACCTTGGACCGCTGCTCCCTGGGACCGCTCCACCGGAGGAGCGGGGAGGCTGGAGACACCGAACCTGGACCCGGAGCGGGTTTTTGCAGCTGCGAAAGCAACCCTGCAAGAGCCGAGCGAGCCCGGCTGCTTTGCGTCTGCCCTTCCCCGGGTCAGGGACTCGGCGCTGGGGTTTGGTCGCTTGGGTCGAGTCCACCATCCGCGTCCATCTCCGGTGCTGCCGGGGGGGAGCGGACACCTGCGAGTGTGCGAGGGGCTCCCTGCCCGACCCCTCTGGGAGGCGAGCGGCTCAGCCTGTCTGCAACACCGCAGCCGAGCTCCTCCGTGCCCTGAAAATACCCCGTCGCTGCCGAGCGGTGCCGGGACGGGGCTGCCTTGCCCACGTCAACTGGGGTGGAAAGTTTGGTTGGAAATCTTGCTGAGAGGAAAGAGGAGGAGAAGAGAAACCTGCTGGGACATTGCATGGCATCGTTTTAAGCAAAACCCCGAAGCGTCAATGTTTTTTTCTCTTGGTGCTGGGTTAGGCTGCTTTGCACCCACGCAGCAGGTACCACTTTACTGACCCCCACGGCTGCATCTGCTCTAACTCCATCCTGCGCTGCTGCAGAAAGGTGGTGTTTCTGCAGAGCAGCACCAGCCATGGCAAATCCCACCCTGGTCTTCCTGGGTGCCCCCCGACTCCTCTGAAGCGTAGGAGACCTTTGTGCACCAGGAAAAGATATGCATCGGGGCTGGGATAGCTGAAGTGAAGCTGAGAGATACCAAGTGGTCCTAGACAGGTGCTTCGGTTGCTTCATCTCCCCTTTTTTCCAGGCTGACGGATGGGGCTGGTTTCTCATAGTGCTTCTGTGCCATGTCCCAGGGCCATGGAGCCCTGGGTGTGTGTAGGACATTGGTGGTGACTCCCCTTTGCCCCTGCAGACCTGGTTTATCCCTGTTACAGGGCACAGACATCTCCTGCACATCAGAACCAGAGGGCGATGGAGGAGCCCCGGGCAAGCCCTCTCCCTGGGGCTCCCCACAGAGCTCCTGCCCCTACTTCCACAAGAAATCACCACTCTTGAATTTCCAGGGGAATCGGGTTTCTTTGGCCCTCCCAGGGAGGAGGCAGGACTTCTCCAGTAGTCCTGGTGGATGCATCTCCTTGGGTTGTCCATCACCGCTCCCAATGAGCTGTATGCGCCTCGGGATGGAGCAACACCACTTTTTGAAGTGGTGTAGCATCACCGTGGCCTAAAGGGCATAAAAATGGTTAGAAGGAAAACCTTGGCCCCAAGGTCTGTGAGTTAACCTGGCAGGGATGGCCGGGCTGGCTCACAACTTGAACGTGCACGGAGGAACGGCGGTGCGAGGGTGAGGAGGGAAGAGCAGCATGTGGAAAAAAACCTGAAGCGGTCTTTCAAAATCACATGGTGATAAGGTGTTTTCTGGAGTGCCCCATACAGCTGGCAGCAGAACCAGGCTTTTATGTTTTGGTCTGGCTAGTTTTTCACTTTCTGCAGCCAAAGGGATCTGGATAAAGTTTGCCTGGAAGATTAGCTGGCACCGAGCCCGACTAGACATCTCTGGAAGCCTCCCCTTGAGCAGGAGTAGGTCCTAATTCCCCTCTCATCCCAGCCCTGCCGTAGGCGAGCGCGGGGGAACGTGCGTCTCCTGGAAAGGATGGTTCGACCATGCCACCCTGAAGCTCCCTCGCTGCCCAATAGCCCCTGCGCCTATTGCAAGATCCTCTGCTGCGGGGCCGGGTCCCCGCTCCTCCCGTGCTGGGGATGCTGGGGAGCGTGCAGAAGTGAGCGAGATCCCGGGGGATCCCTGCCGCCGTGGTCCCTACATGCGGTGGAGACGATGCCCCGCAGCCCAAAGAGTGGGATAGGAGCACGAAGCATCGGCACCGGCGCCCGACCGTTGTGGCTTTGCATCAGCCCTCGCCTGGGGACGCGCGTCCTTCGTGTGGTCTGTCCCGACGCTGAAACCGAGCAGGGAAATGGGGTGTGCGGGAACCCACCGATCAGGGCTGGCCTCTACCAGCGCCAGCTCTGGGGCAGATCTGCTCCAGCCGCTGCACGCCGGATTCGGCACCGGCTGTGGTGTCCGGCCGCGTCTGAGCTGCCGGCTCTGGGGCAGAGAGGGCAGGGGATGGAGGTGCGGGAAGAGACGCCGTGGGATGCTGTCCCCGCGGGGTCGGCGGGCACCCCGCACTGGCCCAGACACAAAGCGAATGGGATTTTGTGCCTGGGGAGGTATTGCGGAGCAGGAGGGAGGCTGGCAGGCTCCTGTTCGCCCTTGTCGCTGCTCTCTGCCGCTGCGCTGGTAGCAGATGCCGATGCCTCCGGAGTGGAAAGCCCGGTCCCTCCCCCCTCATTCCTTTTTTCTTTCTTTTTTTCTTCCCCCCCCTCAGCTGATCTTAAAAAAAACCAGGCAGTTTGGGCTTCATGAAACCCAAATGCCTTTTGCAGCATCAAGCCCGGATCCCATAAGTAATATCCCAGCGTTCAAGAATAAGACAGTATATGAAGTAGACGGGGAGCTATAAAGACGCTTTAAAAGGGGCAATAAAAGTTTTGGGTTTCATATCGTCTTACCAAAGAAGAGAATAACAGAGAAGCAGGAAATTTCAGTAGCAGACATGACAAAGGTCACAGCACTCAGACTGCACCTTAGACGAAAACACCTACTCTTATGAAAACAGCAAGAATTTTTGGCAGGGGCTCAAGAGCTCTTACAGGCAAAGCTCTCGGCAGCGCTAAAAGGTTACAAGAGACTGTTTTGTCTACGTTGCTGTAAATGTTTATAATATTTCCCTGCATTTGTATTGCAGGGGATATCCTGCCTGGGTGATAGTGAATTCAGCCCGGGCACCTTCCTCCCGGGTGTCAGGGTGCCCGGTGCTGCCGCAGCGGGTGCTGCCGCCGGCGCGGGGCTGATGCCGCGGCAGGGACCCTGCAGACGCGTCCGGCTGCGTTTCGGTCCCAAGGGTGGGTGCTGGTCCTGCATGGGGGTGCAAAGGGTGGGCCAGTTTGCGCAGTCGGAGCAGCGCCCTGGGGCATCAGCAGGGAGAGGGGAAAAAGGAAACCTTGCCTGGGATTTTATTGTGTGCAATATACTACTTGGGTTTTTTGGTGTAACACCTGAATACATGGCAGGTGGGAGCTGGAGCTTTCATTTACTCAGCTGGGCCTTAGCTAACGTGCCCTCCTTGTTCGCATGGGGTTTGCCAACCTTTTTTCCCTCCTGCTCAGCCACGGTAAGGCATTGCAGTTATCCAGTGCTTCTCCTCCCAGCGCTTTACCCACACGAGGCTCTCCCCATGCCCACGCTGCCCACGAACCGCCGGGGCTTGCTGTAGGGCTATGAATGTCACCGCAGTCCAGGAGGGGCTGAACACCCACAAAATGAGCACTTGGGACTGTTTTTTGGGGATACCCTGAGGAGTACTTGAGTGGCAAAGTACTCCAGTAGCGTGCAAGCAATGGGGAAAGTGTCGCACGCAAACCCTTAAGAGCATCTTGCAGAACATCCCGGGGGCTGGATGCTCAGAAAGATCTGGTGTGCTGTGTTGGTTTAGGTGCTGGTGAACCCCTTAGAAGCTCTTTGCTAGCGCTGCCTCTGCGTGCAGCTGCATCAGCTGTGCCACCGCTTGCCAGTGACTCTTGGATGCTTGGGGGTTCATAATTCATTTATATTTTTGTTGGAAGCTCATTCAGTTTTGGTTGTTGCCCCGTCGCAGGAAGTTGCTCTGATGAATGACCGGGGTGGATTTCTCTTCCAGAGGAACCCAGGCTTAATGTGGGCTTTCTGTGGACATCACTGTATATCAATACTGCTCTAATTGTCCATGACATATAGTCTTGGCGTTTTTCCCAGACAGTCTAAATAAATCATACACTTCTGCTATAGTAAATAGTCTGTTAGAGGAGATGTTATAGGTTTACAGTCCTCCCCCTCCCTCCAGGAGCTTCTTTTCTCTGCCTCTTAATTTTCCATGTACTTTCCATACTAATGAGGCTCGCCGCAAGCGCACCTGCTGCCTGCAGCGCCCGGGGCAGGTCTGCAAGGACAAAGTGCCCAATGTTGCAGCTCCCTCCAGGCCCTGGGGGGCTGTGGGCAGGGGAGGGGGTGGCCGTGCCCAGAGCTCTGCTTTGGGGCTGGCATCTGCCCTCAACTGAGCGGAGCTGAGCTGGAAAGTTTCCTGCACCGCTTAAGAAATGCTGGCGTCGCACGCTTGCAAAGTCTTTGTTAGTGTGTATTATTTACATCAAGAGAATGCATAAATAAAATAGTAAATATCTCACAAAAATACAGGTTCTGTTAATTGGGCGTTGCAAACGAAGCCCCGTGTGCTCAGGCTGGGGAAACCTGCACGGAGGGGACACCTCGGGTCCTCCAGGGCCAGTGCAGGGGACAGCCCAGGCGGTGACATGGCCTGAGAGTGCGAGGCTCTCCCGAGGGTTGCAGCCCGGACAAGTGCTTCTCCGGGGAGAAGTAGGAGTACGTAGCAAACTGGAAGCGCAACCTCTGCTGGGGCTGATGGTGGAAAGGTGAAGACTTTCCAGGGAAGAAAATCCCCGGGGCGTGCACAGGGCTGGTGGGAGAAGATGCCGACGTCCCACAGGAAAATGCAGCAGGAGGGCATTTTGCTTTTGGTTGCATTGCCCCAGGAGCAGAAAAGCAAGTGCCCCGCTCGCCCGGGCGGCTCAGACGCAGCAGCAGAGCGTGGAGCAGTCGAGCCTGGCGGGGGTCCCGGCGCTCCCGGCCTTCTTGTTCTCCTTGGGCAGCAGCAGCACAAAGGCCATGGCCAAGGCGCAGTGATAGAAGCTGTGCACGTAGGTGTAATCCCACTCCTGCAAGCGGGAAGAGCGTTAGCAAGACCTGCCGGGGCCGCGGGAGCAGCGGTGCCGGGGGGCTCTGCGTTAGGTGCAGAACATTAGGTTTCTGCAAGTAGCCAAAAGGAAAGGAATAAAAAAAAAAATTCCTGAGCCTTCTGCCTCTTTTTGCTGTCAAAGAAGAAAGGATTTCCAGCTTTAAAAAAAAAAAGGCAAAGTGGATTTAACACATTCCAATTTGCACATTTCCCAATTCTTGAATGAAGTGTTTCATTACCCCGCAAAGGACGCGGCGGCGAGGCCGGGGCGCGGGGGGAGGCGGTTTCTGCTAAGTGACATTTTTATGTTCTGCTAGAATTTGCAATTACTAAATGCTTTGAAAAATAATCCTTGGGGATGACTGTGAGGTTGTATCTAGCAGCTCCCAATGCACAGAGCAGCCGTAACGGCGGGGCTGAGCACAGGCGTGACCGGCAGCTGTGTCGGGGGGGTTATCGCCTTCCCCGCGTGGGACAGACGGACCCTTTTGTGCAGGACGGGCAAACTGGCCAGCGGCGAGAGCAAAAGGTTATAAACATGGGATCGAGTGCCCCTGGGAGTCAACTGAGAGCCTTTTCTTTGGCGTGAGCCAGCTTTGGATCTGGCCATGCCTGGGTCGTATCCAGTCCCTGCCGTGGCTCTGCGAGGTGTCCTTAAGTCACCCGTGCCCAGTTTCCAAAAAACCTCGCTCGCATTTGACAAAGCCATTTTGAGGATCACGTACGGCTGAAGAAAGCATGGCCCGTGACCTTGCGACTCACTTAACAGGGGAAAAAGAGAGCGAGCATCACCCTGCGCATCACTTACTGTCACACCTCTCCCTGCCCACTCCGCAGTTAACGGGCCAGGGGCTGGGATGGGGACAAGTAGGAAGGGACCCTCGTCCCTGCACGCCAACCCCAGAGACCCACACCTGAGCTGGGTTTTGTCCAAGGCTGGATGCAGCCCAGCGGTGCGAAGGGGGAGGTCTCCTATCTTGGTAATGTCCTTTACGCCTTGTAAAGTCAGGGTGATTGACTCTGCAAACAGGTACCTCGAAGAAGAACCGCAGCATCAGTGCTAACGCCCCGAAACAGAAGCCAGGACCGATCTGTTGGGTGTAGACGCTCTTGTCTGGATAGAGCCCTTTCTTCTCTTTCATCTTTTGTAGCTGGAAGGAAAGAGAGAACACACCAAACAATTTCACCTGGATTTAGCTGCCTGTTCCACATCCGAAAGATCCTATGAATGCTGAAATAAAACCACCCAAAGCCCACGGCTCCCCTGGGCTGCAGGGTCTGCCTGCACATGGGAAGCACCTGTGCCTCATGCTGCAACAGGTCCTCCTGCTTCATCCCTGATCATAACGCTGTTTTCTTAATATTCAGCCCCAAACCCAGCTCAGGAAGCGTGTGCCCTCACAAACCCAGTCTCTGGGAGAGCGGATCCCAGCACAGCCTTTGCAGGCTGGGGGACACAGGGTGGTCTCGTACCTCGGTCCCCTCCTTGCTCATCCCCTCCCCGCCGTGGCCGCTTGCTTTTAGCTGCCGGCCGGGCAGTAGACGGGGCTTAGTGACAGTATGTAGCTGGCACTTGCATGACTGTATTTCCATGATGCTCAGCAGTGCCTTCCTGCAATTTTTACCCCATCACTGATTTCTTCGCCTTTCCCTTTCATGGCCGTGCCGGCTCCTGCCAATGGCTCTGCCACCGGGCTCCCAGCCGGGTCGACAGCATCCGCTGTGTGCGGGGCACAGGCTGCAGCGTGGTGCCCGACTGTCCCAGCCAGATTCAGGCAGACTACAGGCAGATTCCTTCCCACTTTATCACCGCATTTTATGCACATCTTCCACCGGCTCCGGGGCAGTTTACCAGACCCCTCTGCCTCTGAGTAGCTGTAAAAACTCCATCAATGCGTTCTTCCTGATTAGAAACGCAGGGATAGGAGATGTGGTAGATTGCTCAGACCGATCGAATCTGGCGTTTATCACAAAGGCTGTCTGCCTGCTTTCTGCTCGGGTTGAAGAAGTGCTGTTTAATCACCGTGATGGCCTGTGCTGCGAGAGCTGGACCTTGAGGAGGAAACCGCTGGCACAGGTCGGACCCCTCCGCGCAGGGCTCAGCCCCTTCCCCGCCGTCAATGTCCTGCAAAGTGCCGGCGCGGTGCCCTTCCCTACGTACCCATTTCACGGTTATCACCAGGACGGCCGTCCCGATGGGTCCCGAGTAGACACCGTAGCCCCAGCGGTCGTGGTAGATCCTCACGGCGATGGTGAGGACGCCGAACATGACGAAGGTCGATCTCTTCGGCTCGTCAAACTCTGCCAGGGCTGCGCGGCACCGAGCACAGGGAGCGTCAGCTCGCCCACCCCCTTCCTCGGCTGCTCCCCTAAAGCCTTACTGGGGTCTGTCCCACCTGCCCTGGGGACCCTCAGCATCGCATCCACTTCTGGTTTGCCCTTATGGCTCACAGCTGGGGAAACTGAGGCACACGGGGGCAAAGCGAACCATCCTGAGGCATCCGAGTGGTGGGTCTAGGAGCTGATTTTAGGGGTCTTATGTTCAGTGTTGTGTGTGGAAGCTAAAGGCGATTTCCCACCCGTATTTTCCTTTACTGCCTCAACCCAGAAGTCGGAGGCGATTGCAAAGACACTTGCACCCGGTGAGCCCGCCATTGGCTCTTGAGTTCATCCTACATTTCCAACCTTCCCAAACTTGCCAGCTCACCCCGCTCCAGTAGGACCGCACTTGCAATGCGATGGGGACTGGGCTGCCTGGCCGTGCCAGCACCTGCCTGAGGTTTGCAAGCTGGAAGTCGCCAGTGCGAGTAAATTATTAGAGGCTTTTGTTTAGCACAGAATGGGGTAATAACTGATAAAAGTTATGGATCCCAGTGGGCTCCATGCTTTTCCAGCTCGCACAGCTGTGTTATGGCTGTCCTGGATTTGCATTCCGGGAAGCGTGCCCGAGGGTCTGCGTCCGCACATGTGCGCTCGGGCTTTACAAGCCACAGCGAGAGGCTTCCCTGGGCTTCAGTCACCACACCTTCCATGTCCTTGGATCGTGGTTTTATAGGGAGTTTGGCTAAGGGATAATGTCCGCATTTTAATCTCTGTTGTTTCCCTGCGGGTCAATATTTTAAACATCGTAGTCCGGGATTTGTATTTTTTTTGCAAGGTTTTTGAATGCAGTAATGAAGCAATCAAGTTGAATTTTGCTGCAAGGAGCCAAAGTGTCTGGATCGGCTCTGACCTACCCTGACACTGCTGTTACCTACTGAAAGTGCCCTTTGGAGATGATTTGCCTTATTGCCTTTCTAGCCAAGCAGAGAGAGAGCTGAAGTGCCATGGACAGTGTGGGAGCCCACCTCGGGACTCGCACCTGGGGGGAACAGAGCCATTTCTAAGGTTAATATCTTCCCCACTCCTTTTTCCCTGCACAGAAGATTTATCCTGTCGCATGCCCTGGAAGGGGGATGCTGCTGTCTGCGCTGCTCGGCGGTGAAGGGCGGAGGGATGGATTTGTGCCCGGCGGAGGGGATGCTGCCCCACGGCTCGTGCTGGGCTCAGGGGCTGCAGGAGCTTCTCCCAACCCGGCCGGAGGTCCTGCACCAACCCTGGAACCCCGAGGGGCAGAGGAGAAAGTCCTGTGGGTGTTTTGGAGCTGTACATCAGCGTGGTGACCCCAGCTGAGCGCTGGGAGGGCTGGGGACCCTGCCTGGCTAGAGTGGGGACTGGGTGTGCGGCTGCTGGAGATGGTCCGAATCTGTTGAGCGAAGCCTTTGCTGTTGGAAAGTGACTGTCCCTTCATCTCTCCCCCCTTACCCTACTCTATTCTCCTGTCAGAAATACTTGTGTCCTTCCAAAAAGCGTGTTGACAAAATGGGAAAATAATAGGTTTGAAGTTTTCATCCTTCTTTAGTTCTGTCATATTTTTTTTTCATTTCTATTATACCTTGTTTCAGTGGCAAATGAGGAACAAAAAGAGAAAAAAAGAGAGTGAAGGGAATGTGGGAAAAGGAAAATTGAGTAATAGAGCAAGGGTCAGGATTTTTAGTAAAAAGGAAGTGAAATATATTTCTGCTTTTTCTAAGCAGATATAATATTTCCCATCAGCCCAAACTGGCTTTTGATAAACTAGGAAGATATATTTGTTTCGTCTAAACCACTTTGATTTGCATGCTACCAAGGGAAGTGGCAGATTCTGCATTTCTTAATGCCCCCAAGTCAGGACAGGACATGCTGATGGGGCTCCGTATGGGGAAAATGAGGAGAAATGGGGGATTCCCTGACATGGGAGGTTTCAAACTAAGTCATCACATAGTACTGTCCTGCCTTGAACTAAAGCACAAGGCTGCATGTGTTACTTGCCAATTTGAAATAAATAATTCTGCTGTTGTAGGGACATGCATAAGAGCTGGTGAAGGTAGAGGAACACCCAACTAACACAAACACCCGGCACCAGACCTCTGTTTATCTCCAAGAGCAAAACTTCCCCAGCAACCACTCAGCACAGTTTTCATGTGTGTCTGGACCCCACCGAGTGCAATGGCTTTCCAAGGCATTAATGATATAAAAATTGATTAAACCATAGCGCGGGCTGACTTCCATAAAAGACAGTCTCACAGCTAAGTCTTGCAGACGGGGGCTCAAGGGCAACAGCATTTCTGGGGACTGTACCCACTAACCATCCCACCAGCGACGCCGACAGAGCCTGCCCGACCTGCAAACGCTGGTGCTCCGTAGGAGCCATGAAAGACCAGTGCTTACCCATCAGGGACACCCAGATGGACAGAGCTGTTCCATAGATGCTGAAGTACTCCAGGATATCATAGCGCATGAAGCACAGCACTGATAAGCCGGGGCCATCACATGCGTGGTAAATCTATTAAAAAAAAAAAAGAAAAAACCATTAGAAAACTAGTTCCTTACCCACAGACCAGTAAGGTAAAGGCTCTTATCAACTGGTTTAAAACAGCCTTTGCGTGGCTGTTGAGAGGACGGCCAGCTAGAACAGAACGGTCTGAAATACACCAGGGTCACTGATAAGCAGTAATGAATATATTTGAGAGATCATGTCACCATTCCCAATTGCAAATTGCCCGAGAATCAACATTCTTTTCTCTTAGTACAAATTATTTGTGGATGAGCTTTAGTCTGCCTCTTGGTCTGTGCCAGCATTTGCAATCTGATTACCAAGCTGCTTTGAGCCGAGCTGCAGGCAGTGCAGGGACGTCCTCTCCAGCAGAAGGAGGACTCTGGGGTTATGGTTCTAATTGTGAAAGATTCTCGTAAAACAATTCAAAATGAGTGTCCTGATGAAATGTGTATAGATGCCAGGTCACTGTCCAGGCTAAATAGGGTTTATATGGCCAGAGTCTGAATACTGGGGAATTCACTCATTAGTGCATTCCCTTAAAAACCGCTGGTTCCTGCCCATTAGCTCATTGATTAGGTTATTTGCAAAAAAACCCATTGTCATGCAACATAAATGCGAACCGAGCCAAGAGAAATTTTCCAGTGCAATCAGAGGAATGCTCCCAGTGTTTGCCTGGCGCTCGCCTTTTCCTCCGAGCACTCAGCCCTGCAAGTTTTCTAGTGGTAGCACCAGCGTGCTTCACTGTTTCTGAAGAAGTCCCTTCACTGCTTGGCAGGACGCCCTTGGAACAATCCTCGCTGTCATGGCCCAGCGGGAATGCTGATATTATTTATAATGGGAATTGCTGCAAGTCCTTTGGCTTGCTGCAGTTTCTAGAAAAGATTGCACCACGGCTGTAATTCTTTTCTCTGTTTGAGATTGGGTTCAGGGAGTCTGGAGACAGGGGGAAGAGAGGGTGGAAGACAAAGAGCGTGTTTCTGGCCGGCGTCGCAGCACTTGTCTGCGATGGACATATGCTTTCACTGCTCTGATGAGGTCTCCTGGGGGAGGAGGAATGGGACGCTACAAGAAAGGCAACAGCAGCAGCTGCTGCCCTTCCTACCCCCCCGACCATGCTGGCAGCTGCCTTCCCTTCCTTCCCTTCCCCACGCACAGATATTTTGCCTCTTCAATCTCTTCGGCGAGGACCTGTTCCACCTCCCGTCGAAACACATGCCAATTTTCCTATTGACTTCTCGGGGAGGTGGAGCAGACACAAAACCGGTGCAAAATGAAATCGTAGATGTCTGGCTTCCCTGGGGAGCGGGGGGGGGGCTCGGTTGGGATGTTTTTGTTAACTAGTGCCGTAGTTTTTATGGAACTGGCAGAATTTCTCCCCCTGCATTGTGCTTTAAATTGGAGGCTTAAATGGTGGATCCTTAGGAATAAGAGACTAGCCTGGTTCAGAGCTCTGCTGCTGTGGAAGAGCTTTTCACACCTTTATCTACTCCCTGCCTCAGTTTCTCTGTCCCTGTGCAAGGGATGAGACAACCCTCATGAGATGCCTTTAGATGGGTGGGGAGAAACGGTAAATGCAATATTGGTTGGGTTGCTGGGCTATTTCCTTCATATCCTTTAGCATTGCTATGGGGTTAAGTAGGAGATTTCTTCCAGTGGGAGCACTGCTTTAGGTGCTCAACCCATGTGTGTACAGAGGCACTTAGCAGCAATGCAAAGCACAGGGCAGCTTACTGTCAGGAGCGGGAATATGAATTATTTTGTATATGTACAGACAACTGACTCTCCTCCCGTTATTCCCATGCAAGGGAAGGCAGCGCAATTCTGAGTCTGGTGAAACACACGTTTTCAAACCACTCTGCCAGGGTGCAGGGTTAATATTTATTTTTCTTGATAGCTCAGCAGCATGTTTTAGTCTTTCTTTTCCCAGTGCAGAAACTCCCCCGACTCGAGCATTGCTCCCATCACCACTTAGCAATTGCAAAATCAATAATTCGACTACGTGCTTTTGGCTAAAATGACAGGAGCATAGCGAGAGACTCTGGATACAATTTAAACCCCAAATTCAGCATGGCCACTTACCAGCTGTAAAACAAAGAGAAAAAACAGCTCCAAAACATTGCAAATGAATCAAGTTGCTTTGTACCCAGACCCTCTCCTTAACCTCACAAACAGAAAACACCATTAAATCTATGTAAGGCCACCCCTTAGGACCACCTAAACTGAAGAATCAGCCACTCAGCGCCGCACACGGTGGGAAATAACTGAAAATGGATATTCTGGGGGTCGCACTCACTGCTCTTGGGTGAGATCCAGCTACCCTTCCCGGCGGAGTCCCGGTGCAGGGGGATGAAGGACCCGGGGGAGGTACAGGGACATCTTACCGCCACGAAGAACATGGTGAAGAAGTAAACCATGGCTTCCATGTGGAAGCGCCGCTTGGCCGCGATGCTGATGGTGGGGAGGAAGACCAAGGTGCTGATGGTGGGCAGAAGGAGCTTGGCCACCAGTGAACCCATGGGTGTCTCACAGGCCGGCGGCTCCCGGGGACAGGGTCTCTGCGAGCTGGACGGAGACGACGGAGAAAACAGCCGTGGCGAGCGTGCTTTAAAATTTAAATGCCCTGCGTGGCCGGGAGGGCTGCGGGCAGGGAACAGCTGCTGCCGCCGCAGCCGCCCCCTTTGCTCCTGTCTCTCCCCAAGAGCAAAATTCTTGATGCAGCCGGCGGCTGCTGGTGGCAAATGCTCTGTGCCCCTGATATCGCCCTGGGTGTTTCTAAAGGAGCGAAGGGGAACGTTGTCCTTGCACGCCTTGTGCTGGGTGTTGGATCTGGGTGCAATGTGGGTGAGGGCTACAGGTTTGCTTGCTCCCCATGGGGACACCCCACCTCTGCATCCCACCCCTGCACCGAGCCTGGGTCAGTGCTGCTGGAACAGCCTGGCAGGGAAAAACTATCTGCTGCTCCGCACTGGCACCAAGTAGGGAAGAGCTGGTGTGTGGCAGGTACCGGGGGATTTTAAAACAGCGGGATGTATCCCGCTACCTTTGCTGTACCTGAGAAATACAAACCAAGCTCCAAATCTGCCTTTTATTTCCCTGCGAGGGCAGACCTGGAGCGGGTGGCCCTGCTCTAGCAGAGCACGGGCATCGGGGAGCTCGCGTGATGCAGCATCTAAAGCCTGCTGCGCGTGCCTGTGTGTCCTCCTATGCACTCGGGTGGAGTTAAGTGCAGTTAAGTTTCTCGGCCATGCCCTCAGGCTTTGCAGCGTAGACACCTCCAGGAGATCTGTCTGAAATTCAGGAGCTGAGCGTCTCTGGGGGAGAGGAATTTGAGCAGATGACCATGCGGCACAGAAAAGCTGGAAGAAAGGAGACCAAAAGCCAAGCAGTGTTTGGGCTGCTAATCCACTCAGTGGCTTCTCTTTTATTATGACTTTTTATTATATCACTGCTGCTCCCCTCCTGGGTTAATATCTTTTCCTTGGAGCCTCGCAGGGATTCTCGGCATCTTTTCGGTACAGCTGTTCCCGGGACACAGGGAGCAGGAATGCTACGCTTGAGCAACCGCCTTTGTGGCTGTGGGTTTGGGGAGGAGGCTGCGAGCTGCGATATGAGCCACCGTCTATTTCTGAGGCTGACAGGACAGGCTCGCCTGTCCCCCGGGAGGGGGTCCGGTGGAAAGGCAGGCATGCACGGAGAAAAAAAACGCTCTTTAAACCACTCCAGCCAAGTTGGAAAGGGCTCTGGGAGGGGGAGCGCAGGGGTGTTGCGTGTGCGGTGAGAATGGCACAACAGCATTAAAGCACTGACCCGAGAGGGCTGTGCTGAGACCCTTCCTCGGGCACGGCTCAGATAAGCTGCGTAGGGCTCCTGATTTCAGCTGATATTGCAGGAACCATCCACGTTCCCTGGCTAGCTGCAGGCAGCATCCCTCCGCAGAGCGCGGGGGCTCCACGCTGCCCACACCGCGTCTCCAGCCGCCCTCCTGCCTGGACAAGCCATAAACTTACCACAAACCCCTGCAAAATTGAATCTCTACCAATAAATAGTGAAAAACTCTGGTGTCCCTATTTACCATGAAAATTAATCCCTCCAAGCCAGCACGTAAATACTCTGTGCTTTCTCCCCAGGCGTCCAGCCCTGAGTGGGAAGCGGAGCCGAGCGCCAGCACGCCCTGAAGTACCCTGTTCCTTTTCTGTGCCATATCCTCAGGCGTATCCGTTATTCCATGTTATTCTTGCATGAGCTGCTTGGACCGAAGAAGGTGCTCAGGGCCGCTGCGTGCTGCACGGCAGGGCTTGTCTCTGGGAGGATTCTGAGTGGGGTCGGGGTTAGCTGGTTGCATAAACCGCTCTGGATTCCTGGGTAAGAAAACCTGCACCCTGCTTTTGTGGCCATGAGATTGGTATCAGAGAGGTGAAAACACAGCTCAAAACCTGTTGGTGAGGTCAAACTTCCACGTCTGGGTGCAAAGCAGCCCTCCTTGCCCTCGTGGGACCATTTGCAAGGGTATGGCAGTTGTGCAACAAGCCACCATTTGCAAGGACGTGCAAGGGTGGTGGTTGTGCAACAAGCCAAATGGCATCAGTTGAAAAAGATGATCAAGCAGTTGTTAAATGCATCCCCCTCGCCCCCATCCTTTGCCCAAAATCTAGCTGGAGTCCACTGAAAAGGAAACCCCGTTGGCTGCTGGATGCAGCAAGTGCCAGCCATGGCAAGCGCTCCCCCAAGCAGGGAAGTGTTGGAGCTCTCAGGAGCAAGAAAACATTCCACAGGTTGTTGGTTTTTTTTGGGGTTTTTTTTTTTTTTTCTCTCCCAGCTGCACACCCTGGGCTGGCGTTTGGTTTGTAGCCAGCGCTGTAGGCATAGAGGAAAAAAACCCCACACCGGTTTGCACACGTGTTCCAGCTATTATTGAAAAAGAGACCCCAAAGTAAACTGCAAGGCAAGGGGCAGGCAGGTGGCGAGCTCCTGTCGGGAGCTGCTGCTTAAAAGGTCTTTGTTCAGGCTGCAAACAAACGGCAGCGCTAGACGTGGGCTTTGCAAACCTTCCCGGGAAGGGACCCAAATAACAAAGGGCCAGGACTTTGTTCCTTCTCTTCTGAACAGGTAGGAAATGTCAAAAGAGCGAATTTTAGCTCCTGCATTTAAGTACTTCTGGAAAGCAAATTTTAAATCTGCATTCCACAGGGCTAATTTTGTGTGCAACAGAGTGCACGCAGGAACGGTGATATATATGGCTGAAAACTGGTTCCCAGATGCCAAAACCAGGTTCTGGTATGCCGTCCTAGATCCTTCCAGGGTAACATTAACCATGACTTTCAGTAAGCACTTCTACCCTTTCAACTCAGACATCGCAGTGAAGGAGAGAGACATAGATAGTTTTATTTTTAGTATGAGAGTGATAGTTTAAAAGTAGTATATATTAGAATAGAGGATGAGGGATCTGGGCCAGTTGAGAGTATTGAGAGTATATTCTCCTTGGGATAAATATAGGATGGTCTTTCATCTGTATGTGGTGTAGACTGTATCAGAATTGAAATGTGCTCAGGGACCCCAGTTACTGCCAGGTTTGAAATAATGGTGATAACGACACTAAAATGGAGAGTCAAGGTTGCAGCTTCTTTATGGGCTTGCGGTTTGCAGTGCTGCAATACGACCATCAGTGTGGGCAGGTAGGCGTGGATGCCTACGCCAATTTAGTGCTTACTGCAAGGTGTTATTTACCATTTCCATTACTTCAGTCTAATCTTTCATCTCCACAACACTTTGACTCATGCGCTCTGGACTTAGGGATGAAGGTGAAAAGCTGGATGTTGCCCGGTTTCAGCAAGATAATGTGCAAGAGCCGTGGCTCTGGAGCAGTGCTGTCAGCCCCAAGGAGCCCTGAGCAATTTGACGAGCACGGCACCATCCAGCTTGCAAAGATTTCTTGTCTTTTTGCTACTCTGCCTTGGGAATTTGATCAAGAAACCTCCTGGCGTGAAAGGTGCAAGCGTGGAGCAGCCCATGGGCACAAGCCCTTCCCTGCCCAGCTGGAGAAGGGACGGCTGTAGCATCTGGTTAAAATACCTCTCATTACCTACCGCAGCCTGTGATCAGAGCTCTTGCAGGAGATGCTGGTGTGGGTAGTGCTTTCTGGATAGCTGAAATCCATACGTGGGCCCTGGCACCAGGGAAAAGGAGCCCAATAAAGGCAGAGCCACCAGCTGTGCCTGAGCCCCTCGCACGGCCGGCGCTGCAGACCCGGCTCTGATCAACCGCAGCGCTCGCCCGCTCCCGTCCACAGCCCTGCCAAAGCACCTGCATCCTTCTTTTTTTATTAGTGGAATAAATTGCCACTTAAAATATCCATTCTCTGTAAGGCCTGGCCCCATTTTAGGCAGCTTTAGCTGAATACTTGCCCTTAAAAAATTTCCCCTTCCCGACTCCCTGTTGAATAAACCTATTACGCTTATTCCTTGCAGGTATCCCTGCTTCTTTTTTCCTTAGATTTTTTTTCACTCTTCCCTTCTCCTCTACCCTGTCATGGCCCATTACAAACATGTCACCGTTAACAGTAAGGATATCTCTTTTCTTGTCACCAGGTTTCCATCGCTCGTACCCTTCTGGGTGTCCCAGCTGCTTGGGGCGGCTGTCCTGCTGCCAAATTCAGGGGGGCAGTGCAGGGGTTTATTGCTCATTTCATGGTGTTTAATGTTTTTTTTTACAGTCACGACTCCTGCAGCCCAGTGATGATGTGAGGGTCTCAGCTCTCGCCCCGTTGGTCAAAAATGTCATTTTCGGAAGAGAAAAGCTTGAATTTGTGGTGCTTCAAGGCTCAAAATCCAGAAGGGAATGAAACTAGTCTTAGGGTTTTGGGGAGACTGACTCACAAGTTTTGAATGCCTGTGGTTGGCAATGCTGCATAGCTGATGTCCCTCAGCACAATACTGCACAACTTCCATGCGAGACTCATTCCATTAAAAGAAAAGGCTTTGTACTTTTTTTTTTTTAAATCTTTGCATAGCTAAAATTTTGAACCAAGCATGACTTGTCTGGAAGCTCCTCCAGGTTCTTGCAGGGATGCATACTCTTTGGGGACAGGTAAAATTAGTTAAAGAAATCTGCAGAGAAAAAAGGCTTTTAAAGCTGTTGAAACTGTATGGCCATGACCGTACCTGGGGTCACTGTGGTCGCTTGTGGCTTTCAAGCTGCCCAGAGGTATTTTTTAATAGGAATCTGATGGTGAGAGCAGCTTGGTGGCTTTGGCTTGTTCAGTTTGACTCAACATTTTGCAAACCTCCATGGATGAAACCCTCACGCTAACATGATATAAATCATTGCTATCCACACTGCATGGAGGCACGCAGAGATGAAGTGCCTTGCTCAACACTCTGCCGTAGGTCACTCTGCAAGGGACCGGGACTGTCTCTAAAGAACACTTTTTTTCGTCTCCTCTTGCTTGTTTTAGTTACCCAGTGGTAGGCCATAGCCACAGCTCTTGAGAAGAAGGTAGGGCTGGCTGCCAGGGCCTTTTTTTGGGGCTTTGCCACATTTTGGTCCCCCTGGCAATGTCCCAGCCATGCAGGGACCTCACCCACTCTGTGGATGGCTTAGATCTGCCCACACCGCTCCAGGCTCGCCTGGAAATAACGTTTGTAGCTGTGCAGAAGTGTTGAACAAACAGGTCAGTTCTGTAGGCAGTCTTAAAAAAGAAGAAAATCAGTTAGTCGCCTCGCCCCCAGGCAAAGATGAAGCTGCTGGGGGGTCCTGGACCAACAGGCTCCAGACCACGCTCCTGCTCTTCCTCCAGCCTGGCTCTCCTGGACCTGAGCAGGCATTTCGGTGGGACTGGCTATGACAGAGCCATTCTGTCTGCTGTGCCAGCACAAAGGCTGGACCAGAAAAGAGCTAATTTTGCTGGGAAAGCAGTGCTGGAATGCCGCAGCCCATGGCAGGGCCATGGCTCTGGTTCACCAAGGGCAGGTCCTGTGGTACATCGTCCGTGGAGGACCTGCTCCAGGGAAGTGCGCGGGGCTCGGTGGTGCTGAGCATCAGCTCCGGCACTGCTGCTTGGGTCAGGATGGGAAGGTGTCCAGTGATGGGGAGCACAGCAAGACGGTCAATGTCTTGTGCCTAGACTGGAGCTTACCATCGCTCTCTGCTCCAGGTCAAGGATGGAGGTCCTTCTACTGCAGCAAAGGCTGCCCCGGCAAAGGGATCCCCCCACCCCTCCTTGGGTGAGAGAGGGCCTGATCCTGCAAAACGCAGTGCCTCTGCTCAGCTGAGCAGCCCCAGCTCCCGCTGAGCAGTGACAGTGCCCAGCCCAGCACTTTGTTGAACTCATTTCAGCCAAGGAAACTCCTTTCCTCTGCAGGCACTTCTCTAGCCAAACCAGCAGCCAGTCGCCGGCGACTCTCCCCCGGCTGGAGGAGGTTATTTTGGAGTGTCTGTCGTTCCTTTTATTTGCACTCTGAATTATGCACGGCACCGGTTTGGGATGGAAAGCCTGGCAGCTGCCTGCCGGATGGCTGCCGCGATTCCCTTGGGGTGGCCGTTGGGGTAAGAGGCCACCTTGTGCGGTGCTGGAAGGTGAATGCGCAGCACCGGGACCGCCGGGCCGCCTTGCCCAAATGTGGGATGCAGCGAGCAGGGCTGGTTCAGGGACCCTCGCCCAAATCCTAAATTTCCCTGGGAAAGTTCAACACGAGCCCTCAGCGACCGTCCCTGGGTGGGAAAGCCTCTCACTGTCCATGCAGGTGCATCTTGTCTCAATTTACTCCAAGCCCAAAAGCAGTAAATAACATCTGCAAATCATTTCTAACGCTTATGCCAAAAACTGGGAGATAAAAACCGCTGTCGTCTGAGCCCAGCCGTCGGTGATTAATGCTGTACCTGCCGGCAGCCTCGGGAGCAGCACCCGCGGCCCCAGGATTTTGGGGGCAGCACTGGCCCCGGGGGGTTTTGGGGTGCTGGGAGCAGGGGTCGGTCCAGCCCCGCGTTGGAGCCGTGGGGTTTGGCCAATGTGAAGCTGGACGGAGGCTCGTGTTTTGGATCTGCTCTCCAGTGCGTTTTGGTTTTGGGGCTGTTTTTGCTCCCACCGAGGCAATGGCATCGCTCCTGCTGATTTCACGAGGACGGGCCGGGGCTGCGTAAGCTGTGCTGCTGCAGCCAGGGATAACACTGCGTGATTTATGGGAGCAATCAGTTGCCACTAGGAGCTGGTTAGGAATTTTCCGATGAAATGGGGATTGCGTCAGAAACCGCTGAGTCATCTCAACTGTTTCATTAAAAAAAAAAAAAAGAAAAAAAAAATCCTTTGGCTTTGATGAACTTCTGGTGAAGCACAGAGACCGAATGCGTCTCGCCTGCTGCCGGTTCCCCCAGCACTTGCCTCGGCGACAGCCTTCCCCCACCCTCTCGCTTTCCTCCCCCCGGTGCTCCGCAGCCCCGGGGCATCCCTGCTGCAGGACAGGGTGTGGGGTCACCCGGGGATGGGGTCTCCGGGGGTGCAACCTGCCAAACCCCAGGGCTGGCGGGAGCTCTGGGGGGACGCTGGGGCTCACACGGACCCAGGCTGCTCTGGCATTTTCAATGTGAAATATTTTGATGCTTTTAAAACCTCTCGTGTTCAGACTTTTCCCTCCCGGTTGTTCCAAAACGGAAAGGGTTTTCTCCTGCATGTCTCGGGCTGGGATATTTTGAAATGCAGAAGTTGGGTGAACTCAAGTGCTAAATTTTCCCAGTGTCCTGGTCACAGCCAACCGATGGAAAATTGAAAGTTGCAAATCAACCTAGCTGGGTAAATTAAAACAGGCTGGCAGACATTTAGCCAAACAGAAAAGGAGACTTCATTTCCCATGTAAATTTTTTGGGATGGATTCTCTGCTCAGCTTCACACAGCCATCCCTGGGAGGACTGGGTCTAAATTAACACCACCACGGACCCGCGGCGATTCCCGCGGGGTGCTGGGAGCTGTGCGGAGATCCGTGCCCGCGGCGGGGTGGGAGCACGCTCCGAGGGCCTGCAGATGGGAGCTCCCGGCCCACGGCAAATGGCGACAGGGCTCAGCGTTGCCACCGAGGGCCAGGAGCCGCCGGTGGCGACAGCCACGATAAACTGCAGTGATCGCCTGGGGTGCAGAGCCAGTGCCGGGGTGCGGTGTCCCACTGGGAGCACTGGTTTTGCCCTGCGCGGGGCAGGTCTAGAGGGGAAGGAGAGAAGGCTTGAGCTGAAGCATCTCCGGTGCGACGAAGGAAATTGTTCAGGTGGGCTGCTCAAAGCCGCTGGGATGTGACCGGCGCGTGTGCAGGGGGTGTGTGCTAGGGAATGCATAGGAACGTGTGTCACCACGTAGGTGAGGCGTCTCATCGACCACGTTACACGTAAAGACGGCAGAGAACAGACCACATATGTCGTTTACAGGTTACAGACGCTGTATAACTGTGTCCTTCTTTACACCATAGGCTTTTCTCTCTGACACACACACACGCAGAGATCAGATACAATACGTGCGCGGCTGTCACTGAGCCAAGGGGACCGTTCTCATCCAAAATGGCTCTTCTCGTGCACCAAGCCCGTTTCTGACCACCGCCACCCTCCTGCGTGGCAGAAAACTTGTTTCGAGCAGCACGACTGACGCCGAACCTTAGCAAATGACACCAAAAGCCCGGGATCGCGGGGAGCTGGGTTCTTTTTCAGCAGAAAGCGCAATGAAAACCCCCGCAGACCGCAGCCAACCAGCCCTCCCTGCACTTCCACGGGCAGGATACGGCCGCGCGGTGCCTGCGGACAGACCGGGAGTATTTTGGCCACCTCGCTCCGTTGCTGGCGATGCTGGGGGGGGTGGGGGGGGGTGGGGGGGGGGCAGCAGGTACCGTGTTTACCCCCCCCCCCCCCCCAGTCCGGGGAGAGCAGCATCTCCCCGAGGAGGAAAAGGGGGTGCCTGGGGGGAGGTGGGGGGGCCCGGCGCTGCGCTTGCCGGGCGGGCGGGCAGCGGGGACGCATGCGTACGGCCTCCCCCCGTCCCCCCCCCCACCTCCGTCTGTGTCCCGTCCCCCCCCCCCCCCCCGGCCTCGCCGCAGGAAACCGGCTGGCGGCCGCGGGCCGGCGCCGGGGGAGGCGAGGGGTTAACCGGGGTGGGGGCATCCCGGGCCGAGAGGTGTGAATTCCGCCCCCCCCCCCCTTTCCTTCTTCCTTCCCCCCCCCCCCCCCCTCCTTCTTCTCCGCCGCTATAAGAGCGGCCGGCGCGGGCTGGGGGGAGCCACTGCGGCGGCTCCTCCTCGCTGGAAGCCCCGGCGCTTTTGGCTGCCCTTTGAAGTCGGAGAGAGGGAGAAGGAGGGAGGGAGCGTCTGGGGCCGCTGCTCCTGCTCCTGCTCCTGGCTCCCCGCTACCGCCCGGCCCCGGAGCATCGTCCCACCCGGCCCCGCCGCCTCCCAGGTACGGCCCGGCCCGGCCCCGCGGGGGGCTGGGGGGGGGGGGGTCCGCGCCCCGCCGGCCCCGTTCCCCGCTCGGTCGGGGGCCGAGCTCCGGCAGCGCTGCCCGGTGCGGTTCTCCCTCCCTCCCTCCCTCCCGAGCTCCGGTATCGCCCTCCCGGCGGGGCTCCCTCCGGTACCGGCTTCGCGATGCTTGTGGGCGACATCCCTCCTCCCCCCCCCCCCCCCTTCTTTAATTTTTCTTCTATTTAAACATGCAGCTCTGATCGACTCTAGGATAAACTCTGAGCGAGCTCTGTTATTGGCTTTGAGTCAGAAGTGTCTGGAAGCCTTAATGAAAACCAAGTGTAAGGCAAGTCTCAGCCACCTGTCCCCGGGATCCCCAGCCAAGCGCTCTGGGCTTCCATTAATCAATGGATCTGCCTCTTGGAAAGTGTCTTTTGCATGCTGGACCTCTACCCTGGGGCGATCGCAAAGCGGAGTTGGGGACCTGGAAGCCCTCTGGTAATTTCTCTAAGCCAGATACCAAAGCCGTGCTGGCATTGCCGGCAATTCTGCGTTTCCAAAACTGCTGCGAAAAGCCCTTGCAAGAAGAAAAAGGGGTAGGAGAGAAGGTCTTTACGTTGCAGGTCTGCAGTCCTGCCCCCTCTCCCCAGGAGCAGCACCTCTCCCACCTCCCTACTTCCCAAAGATACTCTCTAGTTACTTTTCAAGGGAAATTAGCTTAGGGGAGAATATTTTTTTTTTTTCTTTTTCTTACAGACTTGAGCTGCTTTGATTGCCTGGAAGCATGATTTCCTGAAACCTGCTCCTTTCTGGCTCTTGCAGTGAGGTTCACAATAAAACGTATTGTGGTTTTGAGCTGGGTTTTACTTAAGAAAATGCCATTCTGGGTTACTCCCTTTCATGAGGCAGATGGAGAAGAGATGAAAGGCTGACACTTGGGATACTTCATTTCTGCTCTTTAATTGTGGGTGGTTTCTTTTCTATAACAGGCTTCTTCCCTGGGAATCAGTGGGAATTAGAGTGGAACAAATGAAAAAAGGAAAAATAACAGCTGTTAATTGCATTTTTTTGTTTACGAAGCCTTTCATCTTATTCTTCTAGGAGCAGTTCTGTAAATGGGGATATTTGAATGCACTGCTTTTGTAGATCCAGGGACACTTCTACTCGCTGCCTCTTGTGCAACGCTTGCTTCAGTGTAAGCCATGCTCTCTTCCAAGGCAGGCTCGGAGCCTCGGCTCTCACTGGTGGTATCAGGTGCAGCCACTGGGAACCAGTGCAAACTTGTGGTTTGGAAGATAGCAACCGAGATGGGATGTGAACCTGTACCGTGTTAATGATTCCACTAATTAAATGTAACTTCAGAATCAAGCCCTTGCAGTCACTGGTGGTTGGTGTCACTTAGCTGACCGGGAATGCTGAAGAAGACATGTGCTGTGTAACCCAGGCTGCAAAGCAGCCCCTGCTCTCAAAGGGCAGCGCGGCTAAGTTTGGCTTAGCACGGTGTTTGGTTGCTTTCTAGGATGAAGGTACCTAAGTGGAGGTGGAGCAGCATCTCCATCAGTGCGCGTTCCCAGCTGAAAGGCACCCTGGCCCTTCTCCTCGTGGGCAACGTTGTCTTTGTGATAGCTCAGGTAAGCGTGTTGCCTTGCTGGGGGGTCTCTGGGCTTTAAAATGGTGCCGTGTCTGGGTTGGGTAACCCCTGGGACTTGCAGGACTGGTCTGTGCATGCATCAGGTCCGCAGCAAGCGTGAGGATGTATGACTTGGCTTAGCTCTTTAGTCTCGGCTTAACCTAAGTTGTACCTTCTGTGGCTAAGAGCGTGCACAGATCATTTCCAGGGCTCTGAAAGGCCATACCCTGCTCTTGGGGGAGCACCACTTCCTCGGTCCCTGCGGTGGTTGGAGCTTTCATTTACTTTGCATGGAGTATTATCCCTTTCCCAGTAAACACAGAATTAATAGAACTCACCTAACCAGCAGGTGATTCTGGATGGAAAAATACATCTCTGCCCCTGCAATGAGCAATAGCTGGGACCCCCGCAGGAGGTTCTGTGTCCCTTGTGAAGGGATGCGAACGCCTTACCGAGCGCAGGCATGCGGTGGTGACGCTGCCGGTGGAGCAGCTACTTTGCCCTCTGATGGATGGTCACATTGCTGCCTGCAGTGGCTGAGGGGTGGGGGTGTCAGAAGTGACAAACCTGTACTCGCAAAGAGAACGCACGGGCTCTTCCAGCCTGCTAGCATCCACTGGCGTGCTCTCCCCCTGCGGAGTGGTTTTGCAAGGGTTTGCTTATGCTTTCAGTGAAGTTTTTGGCTGCAAATGGCTCTTCAGCTCCCGGAGCTCACTGTGGAGCAAGAGTCGGAGAGCACCAAAAGACTTGGAGGGTTTAGGGTTGTTTGGGAGCTCGGTTTTGCCAACTGAGCGAAACAATGAACGCTTCCTTTCCTGAGGAATCCCAAATATTGCCATTTCATTCCAATATGTAATGAAAACACAATTGGAAAAACGCAGGGTTTCTTGCAAGATGGAAATCTCAGACTTGACCTCAGATGGAGAAGGAAATGCCCTGTGCGCTCAGGGCAGGCCGGGCGGGGGGGATGCCCTCGATCCACCCGCGCAGGCTGTGCGGTGTGGATGCTGACTGCCGCTTCTCTCCCCGACCCGCCTGATGCTTCAAGCAGGACCTGACGCAGACCTCCAACAGCCTGGAGGAAGGGGCAGACGTCACCGCGTACTGGTGGGGAGAGTGGACCAAGTGGACGGCGTGCACCAGGACCTGCGGGGGAGGCGTCAAGTCCCAGGAGAGGCACTGCCTGCGGCAGAGGTACGGCACCCGCCTGCCGAGGGTAGACTTGAGGTAGACTTGATCTAGAAGGTCATCGCTCAGTAGATAAGCAGTGGTGAAAAGGTGTTGTCTGGCAAACCCTGCTTGTCCAGAAGGTAAGTATGACCCTGAGCATGCTGCCAGGAGGATGCTGTGCCCTGGGCATCCCTGTCCGGAGGACCAGCCAAGCTATTCCTGTGCTGGTCCTGAGGTTTCTCCTGCGGGGATTAGCGCAGATGGGCAGCAGACATAGCGCAAGCCCCTTCTCAAGGCTTCTGGGCACAGCAGCGAGGACACCGTGGTGCAGGGTTGGTTGGGAACGCGCTGATGCCGGCTGCTCCGTGCATGGCTCTGCCCTCTCTGGGCTGCGTGGTTGCCAGAAGGCACCTTGCAAACCTTGTCCCCAGGCCCTCGTCCCCATGATACCTCCTAGGATGCCGTAATAAGAATAGTTGATGCTGCAGGTAACAAAGCAGGAGAGACCTTTGCTGTCGACTCCAGTGAGACCGTGATAGATCTCCGTGTGGCTCTGCGACATGGAGACCAATTGTACAGAAGCAGGGGACAAATATATTTTAAAAAAGGGAAAAGAAGGGTTTCTGACCCCTGTCTAACCATCATTTCTTTATTCAGAAGAAAGTCAGTGAGTGGGCTGGCTAATAAAACTTGCACTGGAACATCCAAAAGATACCAGCTCTGCAAAGTACAAGTAAGGATATCCTTTTTCTCATTGGGAACACTTGATAGAAAATGTGGAAGCATGCTTGCTTCGTGCGATGGCACTTCTGGGCCCCTCGGAGAGGCGACACCGTTTGTCCTGTAGCTGTCACCCCGTTGCCCCTCCAAGCAACTGGAGTTCCCGTCTTTGGTGCCCATCACCATCGTGTTGGGGCTTTGGGCCTTTTGCCTGCCCTGGGGGCCATAAAACCCAGCGAGCGGTTCTTGCACCATCTCCCGGGGGGCTTCCCCTGGCTGTCCCTGCAGTGGGAGGAGGAGGATATGGCTCTGGATGGGGCAGGCAATGGAAATGCTCCTTGCAGCTGGTCGAGATGTGCCAGAAACCTTTCCCGCATTTTGTTTTCATCAGGATATTAATGTATCCCATTCTAGGAGTGTCCTGCGAACGGAAGGAGCTTTCGAGAGGAGCAGTGTTCATCATTTAACTCCCATGTGTATAACGGCAGAACGTATCAATGGAAACCTTTATATCCTGGTAACAAGACATTCTTTGTGTGTTTCATAATGCTTAGCCAAAATATTTTGATAGTTATGATGCTATAGCCTGCAGGAAGGCTCCTCCTCTGCTGTTTTAAAGTGATTTTTCAGAGACACAATCAGCTGTCTCCCAAATTCAAAGGCATGTTTTGCAGCTGCAGGGTAGCTTAAAAATAAAACAACAACATGAATTTATGGCCGTAGCCTGTGTTGGTCATGGCTCCCAAGGACCAGAGAGCTGAAAGGCTAGAGGAGGATGCGAGAGCACGGGGTGATGGACTGTGCTGCAGGGAGAGCCCGGCTCACTCAAATAAGTGTCCTTTGAGCTGTGGCCATTACTGGCCGTGTTGCGTTTCGGTGACATTTGCTCACTCCCACACCCTTTATGTGCTCTGTCAGATGTCACCGAGATGCAGTCAGTCGGTTTGGTCATCCAGGATGAGTGACGCAGAACTGCCGAAATAACTTAGGAGTCAGAGACTGAGATTTTATTTAATTTTTAGGCACCTAACTCCCATCAAAATTAAGCCTTAAACAAAAATTGTGGCCAACTTTTAGAGCTACTGGGAACCCGGGACCCTTCTCCTGAGGAGAAGGCGGCTCCTGCGCACTGGTTCTTCACATTCACCGTGCTATTTGGGTCTCTAAAAATAGAGATGGGAGCTAATGCAACTTTCTTATTTTAGGGGTCTCTGTACATGCCTAAGAACAATTGTTCTTCATGAAATTACTTGTTGCCTCCTTTTATGTGAAACAAGCCCCTGTCTCGCCAGCCGCCTTGGCAGGGTCAACCTGGTAGAGCTTGGCCCGTGGCAGGCTGGTTAGCTGTAGCTACTTGGCTGCTTTTGTCCCTTTCCTGTGGCAAGGTGACAATTTCTTTAAACCTATTTGCTCTTCAGGATGATTCACCAGAATAGTTACAGTGAATTGTTTTGTTTTTTAGCAGGCGTTCACGTGGCTCCTGGGGGATTTGCAGAGTAATGTTTTGACATTGATGCTGTCTTGCTTGGGCACGCGGGCCAGTGGGTATATGACCACTCACTAGTTGGCAGAATTCAACACTTAGCATTGGGTTTCTGATGCAAATGTGAATTTGTCATTTGTTTCCTGTGGATATTATAAAATGTGGGACTACTGTGCCAGTGGCTGCAGCCAGCCAGTTGCCTGCAGAAAGCAAAGGGCGAATTGAGTCCAACTTGGGTGAATGTTTATGGAAAAGTTCTTATGTTTCAAGCTGCTATGGTTTTGAATATAGTCTTAACTTGTATATGTATTTATAACAATATATCTATGTTAATTAAACTCATGTATTAAATGTTGGTATGTGAACATGCATATGTTTTTGTGTAATGTGTACACATATCACTACTGCAAGTCCTTGCACAGAATAGTGGCCGTTACTGCTTCGGTGCATCCCCTGGGCGGATGGCAGCGATACCACTAGGTGCATCTATTCCTGGCAGCAGAGAGGACTGCCTGGCTGTGCAAAGGTTTGCAGCAGTGGGCTGTCACGCTGTCAGAAGTACGATCTCCTGTCTAGCCTGAAGCACAAGAGATGGTAGCTTCTGAACTGCTGGCTGCTGTGCAATTGTGCTGTTGCTGCTGTTGTTTAGCTTGGCAGAGATTCATTGACATTGGTAGGATGAAAGTTATTGTGTTTCTGCTGTTTTGAATATATCTTTATATCCTTTCCCCTTAGATGACTATGTTCACATTTCTAGCAAGCCCTGTGACCTCCATTGCACCACTGTGGATGGTCAGAGACAGTTAATGGTTCAGGCTCGGGATGGAACATCCTGCAAATACACTGATTTCCGAGGGGTTTGCGTGTCTGGAAAATGTGAGGTTGTTAAACATTATAGCAAAAATATTGTTAGTAGCATTCAGAAAATTACAATGGGTGCGACATTTGCCTGACCCTCAATACTCTATTTGTGCATTTTTTTAGCCAATTGGATGCGATGGCATTCTCTTTTCCACCCACACCTTGGATAAATGTGGAGTTTGCCAAGGAGATGGGAGCAGCTGCACTCACGTGACCGGCAGTTACCGGAAAGGAAATTCTCATCTTGGTAAGGCTTTTGGGGACATTTTGCTTTATTTGTATCAGAGGGCTATTTTTTAAAAGTACTTTTTTTTTTTTTTTTTTTTTTTTTGGTAAATTGCTTTCAGGTCTTACCAACTGCCCTGCTTCAGTTTTTCCAACGTGTTCTGTGTGTTAATGCCACTTGTAAATTTGGGCAGGGAATCCCTTCTTTAAAGAAAACCAGTAACTTTGCATGGTGCTTGTCAGAAGCCTGAGGTCTCTGCTGAATGGTGCAAAAGGGTTATGCAAGAGACTGGCATCTATTTTAGTCTTCCTTCTCATGACCCAGTAAGACTAGAAATAAATGATTTGTAATAACAGGAAGCGAGGATATTTTGAAAGACCAGGATTTCCAAAATTAGTGATGTAAAGCAACAGAACCTACTTGTCCTAAATATAGCAGTCTAACTCAGGAATAATGATTAATGCTCTCCGAGGATCAGTTTAAGATGGAACAAGCTGCAGGAACTTCCGTGGCTTTAGGAGGACTTGTCCCATCACTTAACTAGTGTGAAGCGAAGGGGAGTCGGAGAAACAAGTTGTAATCTCTTGCTGGCGTTTTGGGAAGACTGGCTAGCACAGGGTTCAATACTGACCCACAGCACAGCTTCTCTAGCTAACAAAGCAGTCTTCAGATATCTTTTCTTACACCAGTTTAGATAAACATGATATTTGTGCATGTAAGGATTGCATCCTCTTCCCCCTGTGGCTGTGTTTTTCCACCATAAACCAGGATGCACAGTTCACACGTTTTTCTTTTCTATTATCTGTAAGTCCTGTTCGAAGCCTAAGAGTTACCAACATTAGTGTGTTTTTCTTTAATCCATAACTCCTTAAAAATAATTTTGGATCAAGGCCAGTTTGCTTGATATGTTGCAGTATTGATTACAGAGTGTTTCATTCAGATTATTTGTTACAAAGTTCCTTTCATTAATCTGTAGTTTCCCATAGGCTATTCTCTGGTAACGCACATTCCTGCTGGAGCAAGGGATATCCAGATAGTAGAACGGAAAAAATCTGCAGATGTTCTGGGTGTGTATAACCTCTCGGTACTTCCCTAGAATGCGTGCCTGTACTAGCTAGTGCTTTTTCCAATGCAAAGCTGAATGTAGTTTTGCTGCAGACATGAGCTAAATCCATAGTCGGTGTAAGTCACGACCGCGTTGTCTAAGCCAGTGCATTGCTCCTCTCTGCAGTCTGAGCGCCTGGGCTGTATAGATCAACACTTCGATTGCTTTAATGCAGAAATCGTTGGTCAATGTTATTGCTACTTCAGTGTGCCATGACAAACGCCCTGGTGCCAGATCACAGATAGCCAAGTGCCTTCACCTCTCTTGCGATCCTCTTGATCTTCTCCCGCTTGGGGAATGTGCAATGGCCACATGACAACAGCACCAAGGAGATGTGACCGACGCGTTGCCTCGCTGAAGCGTTGGTGGCCACATCATCCATCTCATGGTGGAGATGCCAGAGCTGCTCAGGAAGAGTGTGGAAAAATCTGGACTTGCCCAAGAGAAGCACATTTGATACCATCGTGCTCTGCTGCCTCAGAGGCTCGTGGCCATGTGTAGGAAGGGCTTGAATGAAAAAGGCTTGATTTACAGTTCCTGGGCTAGCTCTGGATGACCTGTCTTGGGCCACTGCTGGGTCAGGTGGCATCAGCGCAGTGCTCCCAAGGAGGCAACTCCTGCTCTTGGCCATCTGACAGTCTGCTTATTGTCTGCAGAGCTGTGATTATTAAATGTTCGTGCCGTGCTAGTGCCAGAAGGGTGAGAGGAGCCATGGACTAGCGTAAGCCGCATACCCGGGAGCTTGCAATGTAGAGGGACACGTGGCCCAGAACTCGGGGCACATGCTCGCATGCTATGTGTTGGAAATAAGTGACAAATGCATTGTAATGTAGGAGAAATACTTGTTCTATTACTGTGACACTCTCATAATTTTATCTCCTGAATGAACAAGTGGCAATATTGCATACCTCTGCTCTCACATGTGATGGCACTGATTTTTTCCTCTCTCGTTTGAAGCTGTGGCTGATGAAGCCGGGTACTATTTCTTCAATGGGAACTACAAAGTTGACAGTCCAAAGAACTTCAACATTGCAGGCACGGTGTTCAAGTACCGCAGGCCCATGGATGTTTATGAGACTGGCATAGAGTATATTGTTGCACAAGGACCAACAAATCAAGGGTTGAATATAATGGTGAGCTTTGACTCTTCAAGTTTGCAAGGCTGGGTGTGATGGGGAAGGGAAGAATCTATGTTGGATCGAAGAAGGGGTAGGCATGGGAGCAGAGTCCTGCCATGGTTTCACAGCTTTCTTGGGCAGCTTGAGGAGGGGAGTGGGAGCAGTTACTGTGCCCAGTTCTTTGCACGAACCTATTTCATTTGCGTCAGCGTGCTCGGATGCAGGCAGGGCTGTGAATAATGAACGTGGGCTTGGTAACCCCTCTCTCTGCAGGGAGAAGATGCCTCAGGCACTGCGGGGGGGATTTCTTTTCTACTCCTTGGCATTTTTATCTGAGTTACCTGGCAGGAAAAGTAAAAATAAGAAATTGAGCCAGATAGCTTAGACAAGTGCACAAAACTTAAACCCCAACTCTTTCTTGAAAGCAAACAATCTGAAACCGGGCATATGAAGAAAAGTAATTTAATTTTCTTCTGGGCAGCCAGCCAGAGCTTAACTTCTGCCATCTTCCATGTAGCCCCAGGCTCCTCTGGAAGGGGAAGGGATGGTTGCTTGGGTGCTTATAAAGCATTAGACCAGTAAGAGGTTGTTGTGCATCAGCTGTGAGTCCCCATCCTCAGTGGGGATGTAGTAGCTGAAGGGGTATGTGCATGCTCCTTGCAAACCCATTTTTTGTGGCTTTAAGTGATGGTCAGAAACTTCTGAAGTGGCTCTCCCAAGTCTGTGGTTGCTCAGCAGCAGAGGAAGAAGCATGACCTGCGATTCCCAGTCCCTGAGCTGGGGCTGATCCCCAGGGCGGTGCTGCCAAATAACCCTTGGAATATTGTGCTGGGCTCCAGTTGTAAGAAATTGGCAATGTGATGGAAAGCAGATTGGAAATAGCAAAGTAGATGCTCACCAACTGTCAAGTGCAAGATGAATCACAAGCTTTGCGTGCCATATATTCACTGCATCCGCTAATAATTTAATTTGTTTGCTAGGTCTGGAATCAAAATGGCAAGAATCCATCCATCACGTTTGAATACACCCTCCTGAGGAAGCCACACTCAAAAAATCTGCAGCCCATCTACTACACCTTCTCTGAGTCAGATAGTGAAGAAAGCAGAGAGTTCGATGGAGACGTGCCATTGGGTTTTATCCAGCACAATGCAACCTATTTTGGGAAAATCTCCAGGGAAAGGATAGACTTGGAGAACCAGGTGTTTGGAAGGCAGGACACGGAGGAAGATTTAAACTTGAGCAAAGGTCAGGAAACCAATGAGGTCTATGAAAGAGCAGAAACAATTGACTGTGAGCCAAAACTGAAGGGCAAACAACCCCAAGGTAAGGAGGAGACTTGGGCCTCACCGTTCTGCTTCTCAGAGCTCTTGTTGAGAAACGCTCTGTTTCTACCTCTGGTGATTCTGCTGGTTTGTTTTTTGGAAACCTTGGAAAGTTCTTTAAAACATCTCTGCTCATAAATCCTCTTTGCCCTTCAGGTTCTGGTTTCCGGTGGGTGGGGGGTGGCCATGGGTAAGGTCTCACCGCTGGTGCCCTGCCATGCTTTGCCTCATGCCAAGGACAGGAGGGAGCCCTGGGTGCACAAAGCTCCCCGTCACAACATCTTCCGTCACCTCCCGCCTCTCCACAGCCCCCAGCAACCTCCTTCCCACTCCAGTCCCTTGGGCATCCCACCACCAAACTGCCTTGAGCGCTTTCCCAGCATGGCTGCATGGGCTCTGGGGCCAGGAGGGCATCTTCCTTTCTGACCTCTGCTATTGCTTGGGGCAGTGCTGGCAGGTGCTGAGCTCTCCTCTGGCCACGCGACAGCAGGATGAGACCCACAGAGCTGTACACCCTTCCCAAAGGGATACAACCCCATGAGATTCCCCTTCCCCAAGACCCCAACTCCTGCCTCTTGCCTCGCCGGTGGCTGCTCAGGCTCCGGCGTGCCCCTGCTGCTCCGGGCTGCTTTCGCCTCCCAGCCTGAATGCATTTTGTGGTTGTCACTGTTGTTTCCCCCTGTTGGCTCCAATCTAGATTCAAACGTAACCAGGTCTACTTACCAGACAGACCATGACGACAGAGACTTCGACCCCAGGTTCACCTCCAGGGAATTCCTTTTGGAGAATGCCATCACGGACAAGCTGCTGGACAAGACCTCGGACTCCAAGGAGCTGGTTCTCAACATGACCATGAACAGCATCTTTGCCCAGGCAGACCCAATCAACTCTGTGGGGTCACACATTGACAGCCTCTATGTTGACTATGAGGACACTGATGGCGTTGTGACCTACACCATTAATAGCACTTACATGGAGCTGAGCAAAGCCATCAACACATCTGCAGAGACGCCGTTTTCAAATGCCACTATCACCATGACCAGCCCTCAAGGGAACAGAACCCACAAAGCAAGGTAGGAGACATGTCTTTAATTATAGTAAATCCTATTTATTGCTATTCGTGACTCATAATAGCCCTGTACTTAATTCAGACCCCATTGCATGGCTTCTGTCTGCTTTGGAAGCCAGAAGGTAAGTGGGGGTAGGATGATTTACATGAAAGCTTTCTGTTGGGGGTTAATTTGGAAGGAAGGGCCAGAGGTTTGGGAGCAGAAAGTCAAGAGAGCATTTAAGCAAGAGGAAAACTCACTGCCCTCCTTAGTGGGGATGTTGGCAAGTCTATGCTGATGGCTGTCAGCTTGTGCATTGCTCTGCCTGTCATAGCTTGTCATCAGAGCCATGGCCATAAAGAAGCCTCTTCCTTTTGCCTTCTCTTGACATTCTGCTCTAATTCCCCAGGCCCCTTCCTCCAAGTTTTGATGCAGCAGAAGTTGGTCCTGGCCCCTTTTTACCCACCCTGTTGACTGCCACCGATGATGCTCCTCACTTGTGTTGGCAGGAACACGCTTCCAGCAGCTCCCAGGCATGGCCCAGTCTGCTTAACCCACTGCTGGAGAGGCAGAGCAGGACAACAGGAGCTCCTCTGTAGGGTTTGCAGAAATAGCCTGGGTTTGCTGCCTTGAGAGATGTGGAAGGAATGCAATTAGTCACTGCTTTGACAAGAATATCAAAAGCTTTCCAGTGGCAGCTCATTGATTGATATTAGGACCATCACTTCAAGATTCCTTTTAACGGCTGGTTTGGAGTGGTAGTGTTATAAAATGCAGTGGGAAGGTAAAAAAAGGAAAAAAGGCTTAATCTATCTTTAGCAGCAGAGTTTGTCTGGGCAAGGATGGGCTGGGTGAAAGGGAGTCTCATGTCAGTGCTTGTCCACAAGTCCGTATCTAGGGCTTTTCGAGGTGCCCCAGGGCTGTTTGGGGAGCAGCCTTTACTCCTAGCCCATGGGGGCTCATTCCTAGTGTGGGCACACGGGGACTGGGATGGGACCATCGCTGCAGAGCAGCAATTAGCCCTCCTTCGTGTGTAGCCACACATTAGAGCACTCCCCAGAGAGCTTGAGCTGAAATCAAGGCCTTGGGAGTCATCCAGGTGCCAGACCCACAGCTGGGGATTTGGGTCCCGCTGTGCACCCCCATGGGTTGTTGGGGACCCATGGTACCCAAAGTTCCTCTGTGCATCTCCTCCTGGCTCTGCTGCTTTGACTCTTCTGTCTCCTAGTCTTCACCACCAGTAAAACACGGGTTATGATGCTGAGCTTCAGAAGATGTAAAGCACTGAGCAGATGCTCTCTGGTTAGTTAGCTGTATTTACCCAGAACTTATACTAGCTTATGCTAAAGAAACTTATGCTAAAGAAAATGTCCGTGCAGCCAAACGTATCAACAAACTTCTTCATGATAAGAACATTAAAACGTTGCCAAGGGCTTGAGTCTATCATCTCTTCTCGTGGCTTGGCTTGGAAACTTTGCCTTCGGCTGCCAAAGCAAGCATTTCATTAGCAGTCTGACAGGCGAGGGCAGTGCCGTCAGCTCCCCTGCCTTACCGTGCCCCGGGGCGAGGAAGGGGGCTGCCCTACCCCTTGGGGCTCCCTGGGTGGCCTCGGCTGGCACCCTGTACCCCACACCAATCTCCTGGTAGCTGTTAAATGGGGCTAGTCCTTTCCTACCTCCTGGGAATAGAGGGACCTTTACATCCTTTACGCTTCAGAGCAGCTTGGCTGTTACAGGACCATCACAAAAGACTGTCGGTGGCTCCAGTGCAGATTTTTGTGGTGCTAAAAAGCTCCTTGCACTATCCCTGGCTGCCCATCTATTGAAGACACAGGGCAGGGATTTAAAGCCCTTCAGGAAGGACACCCAGCATTGCCTTTTTCTTTTTCCCCTCATTCTTCCCTTGGTTTTGTTCTACAGTGTTCCTCCTTCTCCCCCCCCACTCTCTAGAATAAACCATGAACTTTTCAGATCTAAACGTTAATGTCCCAAGAAAGGGACATTTTGCACTAGCAAAAAGGCTGTACCAGGCCCAGCTGGAGCTATAGCTTGGGCTGAGAGATGCTCAGCTCCTCGCTGGCTCCATCCCTTGCTGTAGGGCCATGGTGGGGACACATGTGGGGCAGCTGGGGTGCAGGAAACATGCTGTGTGGAGGCATGTCATATTATAAAAAAATAGAGGGGGAAGAAAAAGAAGGCAACAAAACCACTTGCAACTCATTTCAAGAGGCATTGCTCTCCTCCCCAGCAGTTCAGAAAGTCCCATAATGTCATCGACAATTAGAGCATCTGCATGTGTGGGCACTTGTGGAGGAGGGAGAGATGGGCATGTTTGCAGGCTCAGGGACCGGCTGTTCTGCTACCACTGCAGAGATGGGTCGATCCTCGCTCCTGGGGGATGGGAGAGAAGGGACTGTGTCGGGACAGCCTGCCTTTATCGCTTCCCCCAACTTTTTATTTGTTACTTCAAGCCCAGTTGCAATCGTAATGCTAATCACTGTATCTGTATCCCCTGGATGGGAATGATGGATGAGGAGCCCCAGCTCAGCTCCCTGAGGCCACGGTTAAAGCTCCTGCTGGCACCTAACACGGCAGGATAAAGCCCATGCTGACAGCAGGACATGGTTTTGGGTTTGGTGTGTCACGGGCAGGGTGCTGGAGCACGAGGCATGTGGAGAGCATTGGGCATTGGACTTGTTTCTCCAGGAGGAGGGGAGGTGGAGGCGACAGCCAGAAGCTGCATTGAAGGAAATGGCGATGGGGCACAAGGGAAAACTTTTTGCCTTGGGCGTGGGGGATCTCCATCCTTGGAGATGGGCAAAACTGGACTGTGCGAGGCCCTGTGGGACCCAGTCTCTCATCGGGGCCAGCTTAGTTCTGGGCAGGAGACCTCCCAAACCCTTCCCAGGCTCAGTTTGGGATGGACAGTGGCTTTTTGCTCATTTTCATTCCCTGTCAATGAACAAGCAAGGGAAGATCATCTCTTTGCAGGCTGTAACCAGCCAGTCTGTACATGTGGGACAGCGTTGGTTAGAGGTGGGGCATTTATTTCGTTCTAAACTGTTGTAGTTCTTAGTGTGGATGGAGTTACCCAGTTATAGGAGCACCTTGTACCAGTGTGGTGTGTTACATTTCCTCTCTGGGAACAAGCCCTGCTGGGATGGGGATGGGTGGGTGGCTCTTGTACCATGGTAGGGATGCAGTGCTGCTTTTTTTTTCTCCTGGAGCAGTTAAAACCTTTCCATGGCATGCCAGGGCAGATCCAGGCACGCTTCGTCCTTCATCCCGTGCCCACGCTGCGGTATGTGGCCAGGGCTGATCCTGCAACAGGAGGCATGGGTTTCTCCCCTTTGCTTAAAAATAAATGCTGAAATAAAACACAGAAATGTGAGCCCAGGGACTCTGGATGTTGATCTGTGATGTTTGTGTGCACTTGTTAGGATTATTCTTCTGCTATGGGGACTGTTTCGGGAAGATGGGCAGCCCAGACCTCAGCTATGGGTGAGGGGCTGGTGCTAATTCTTGGTGCTGTTTCTTGCTTGAAAAGCAGAAGCAAAGTGCAGGCAGGGAAGAAAATACTTGACTTTATTATAAAGCTCATAATAAAGAGAAAAAATAAAACAAAAGAGAAAAGCCCACCAGCTTTGTGGGACAATGGGCTGCTGTTTGCGTTTAGAGGAGAACAAAATGACAGTTTTTTCTTTGCTTGAAATGGTAAGAGAGCTAAACACTGCCCTATGACCAAATGTCTGATTTATCTGGAAAGAACTTGTCCCTCCGACCTTGTTAAGCATAGAAGAAGCTCTTTATTTAGGATCACATACATTAAAGGGACACTGTTGAAAGATTTTTCTGACCTCAGATGTGGTATAAAGCTTATTTTGAAGATTATTTTCTCCTTTCAAGGGAGAGGGAGTCCCGGTCACAGGGTAACTTGGTGTTTACTTTGGTGCCTCGGAGAGCGGGGTATAGCCTCGAGGATGTAGGTAATACCCTGTTTTCCAGGCAAGTTAAAGTACAAAAAGCAGATGTCGACTATGTTTTAATGGCTCTTACTGAAAACTGTCATCTTGTGAGCCCTCTCCTGGCTGGGTGGCAGCAGGCAGCACACCGATGGCAGCCGGGGCTCAGCCGGGTTCGGAGGCCGACGTGGGTCCCCAGGCAGAGCTGTTTTGGCAAGATAAAGCACTATTTATAGTGAGCCGAGGTTGTTATTTTTCCGCAAAAAATAGTCACATTCATTTCAGTTCCATTTCAAGTGCAGGAAGCGACCGTTTGCCAAACTGACAGAGGCAAAATCAACAGGGAAAATGAGATTGTTGTTTTTAATCCTTCTGGAGGCTCAGTGCTGGCGGTGGAAGGAGGGTGGGTCCGAAAGGAAATGGCTGGATTCTCAACAGTGTCCTTTTAAAGGTTGATTTGATAGACTGAACCTGAACTTTTTCTTACGAACAACTAAATAAGGCAATTTCAGAGCTTCTGCTGCCTAGAAATCATACGAGCTGCATATCTCGCCAGGCCAGAGACAACTGGATGTCAGGATACAACCTTGTACACTATTTCAGTGTAGCTCTTTCAAGGGTTTGAACAAAGGTATGAGAACAGAATTGAAGCCTTTTGTTGTAAAGGTGCAGTATCCCTGATGTGTTATAACCTCACAGCACGTAGGATGCACTGAACTGGGAGAAGCTGTTATTCTTGGTTTGACAAATGCTTTTTCGTACACCAGGCTGACTCCGTTACTCCTCTCCCGATGGCATTACGTGTTTGAGCGCAGCGGGGATATGAGAGATGCAAATTACCTACCTAAAATAAAACAAAATAAACCAAACCAAAACAAGAGTGGCAAAAGCAGCGGGTAGGCAAGTGGCATGCCTTGGTGTTTAAGAGCAAAGTGTGCTTTGAGAAGCAAGCTTATAAACTCCTGTGCCACGTGTTGGCTTTCAGAAGGAGTGAGCTGCTGAGATTTGAGCAGCCGAAAGCTCTGCTGCGTTGAGCAGCACGAGTCGGCGTGCCCGGCCCTGGAGACGCAGGGGAGGAGATACTGCACCTTTAGTCACTGTATGCCGAGGGCCAGGTGTATTTGAGCAGAAAATGCAAACTTTGTTAAATTCTGAACTGTTTCTACTTGTGGGTATTTTTATCCCATTCTCTCTATTTCTAGACAGTGGAAGCTCTGCCTCTAACCGGGCTGGGGATTCTACTTGGGGCTCAGGACAGGTATGTTGTGAAACAAAACAAACCAATTAAAACAAACAAACAAACCCCAAAAAATCAGAAAAACCAAACCCAACCGCCAAACAAAGCAAATCCCCTCCCAAACCCGAACCCAACCGAACTGCAGCCTGCTGGCAGATGTGTGTGTCTGACATGGCCTATCACCGCTCGCCTTGTAAATGCCTTTTTTTGTTTTGTTTTTTTTGTTTGTTTTTTTTTTTTTTTTTCTGTTTGCTTATTGCTAGAAACAGATTGAAGTTGTTAAGAAAGGGCCAAGGTGTGAGTGCTGCTGACATGTACAGGTGGAAGCTTTCCTCCCATGAACCCTGCAGCTCTACATGTACCACAGGTAGTTATAAGAAGCAGCCAAATTCTGCACAACCGCTGAAATCACCTGGTGTGTGAGTCACTTTTATGTCTGTTAGGGATGGGAAGGACCTGGTGATGTGTAGGGGATCTTGCAATCTCTGGAGCTGGTTTAGCACGACCCCAAATCTGTTCCACCCGGGTGCAAAGGCGGGGAGAGGAGCCAGGGACCGAGAGCGTGCAAAGCCCACTGGTGTCAGGGGCCGGGCATTGGTGCCTGGCATGTCCATCATCCTGCAAAACACACTCCCTTCAGGGAGCTCTGAACATCACCTTTGCTTCCCAGCCCAGTGAGGACGTGCTGGGGCTCAGTGGAATCCCCAAACCTGTGCTGAGTCTCAGCAAATTGCCTCCTTTTTTTTTTTCCTTTTTTTTTTTTCTCCTTCCTCCCATTTTTGACCGTTCAGAGGGCTTTGAAAAGCTCAGCTGCTTCCCCACAGAGTGAAATTTTGAAGACTGTTCAGCTCTGGCAGGAAACAAAATAGCACTTGGCTTTTTGATTTTGTTTTGTTTCTCCCACTCCTTCTACCCTGGAGCCTGATCTCGGCTGCGAGGGTGTAAATCTGGAACAGCGACATAGATGCCAGGGATATCAAAACTGAGCCTGTATTCTTTTTTGCATAAATTCCCCCTTTTTGCCCCCCGAAAAGCTTCAAGCCACCTGATGTCCTCCTCCTTTACTCCTTGGTTAGGGAGTCCTGGCCTCTGGGAGCCCATCACTTGTGATGAAGCACGCGTGTGGGTCGTGCAGTCGCCCGCACCGCTCCCCGACAGCACCGTCCCTGAAATAAACCAGATCCTGCGGTGCTTCTGGAATTAGAAAGAAGGAAAAAAGGGGGAGAGAGGAGATTGCAGTCTAAGGGACATCTCTTAAAAGAGCAAATGCAAGGATTTTATTTTTTAAGCATTTGTTCTTGTCCAGCAGACACATGCCCGCAGCGTGCCGGCAGCAGGAGCTTTGCAAGCTGTCCCTTTCCCCAGGATCTCGTCAGCCATGTGTTCTGGGACATTTTTGACATCTTTGATCCCCTCTGAACAAATTTCCCCCTTGACCGGGCCAGGCTGATCTACCCCAGTTTGCAGCTAGCAGAGAGAGGTTTTACTTAAATTTCTCCTTTCTCCTTGCCTTTTGTTAATGACATATCACAGAGAAGCAATACCATGTCAAGAGCTGTAGATCTTTTTTTAGTTTCATGTAAACCATATGTTCCCGAGAGCTGCAATTCTTGTTACCTGTAGCCAGAGCAGCCTCCTGGTCCCCAGCCAGGTCCCAGAATGGACTTCACAACATTTACTCTGGCACGGCAGGCTGCGGGGGAAAAGGTCTCGGTCTGCCGACACTGGCTGCCTGTGCTTTCGGCAGGGGAGCAGGAGGGGCAGGTGCCTCCTTGAAAAACCCCTGGGAGCCCTTCCTTGGCCCGGAATTCTGGGTGCTCCCGGAGGGCACCCGGGCACAAACAGGGTGTAATGCGTATAGAGAGAGTGGGTGGATGGAGCGGGTTGGGGACCATTTTCTGTCGCTTCCACCCACGAGCCCAGCAGGGCGGGAGCCGATGGCTGCGAGGCGGAGGGAGCTGCCGAGCAGACTCATTGCCCTGAGCGTTTCCTATAAAAATGTGTTAGTCATATATTGATCTTGGTGGCGAGCCCTGGCAGGGGTGGCCATGCCCGCCTTCGGAGCTGGCTCAACTCAACCGTGCTGCCCATGTTGGCTGGGTGGCCACCGCGGTCCTCCCCTCCTGGCAGCATCCATCCCGTGGGCCAGAAAGTCCAGCTTGCTGCTTTCCATGGGGAGGAAGTTTTGGAAAATGCAGCTAAAAAAAAAAAAAAAGAAAAAAAAAAAAGAAAAAAAAGAGTTTGGATGTCAAAGTCACCAAGCGTCCTCTGTTGTGTGTATGTATTCTCTTTGAAACTAGGAGTGATGTCCACATATGCTATGTGTGTTCGCTATGATGGGATCGAAGTGGATGATACGTACTGTGATGCCATGACCCGTCCTGAGCCCATCCATGAGTTCTGTGCTGGGAGAGAGTGCCAGCCAAGGTACCACCTCGACAGGGCGCTCCTGGGGGGCTTCACGCTTTCTCTGCTGTGGATGGATTTGGGGGAGGGGGTTGGCATGGATTTGGTGGGGGGGGTTGCAGGGATGGCCCACAGCACCCCCGTCCCACCTCCCCTAGTTGCATCTGCCTGGGCTGCAGCAAGACTTTCCTCCCGAGTGCTTTAGCTCAAGCTGCCGGGTTAAAACTTCCGTAAATCCTGGCAGAGTTTGCACCCGGGGCTCCCATCAAGTCCGGCTTCTAACACCACAGGCAGTGCCCTGTCCTGTCTGGCACGGGGAAGAACGTGTGTGAATTGGGTGGAGGGGCCGGGCTTGCAAACTGTGCCATGGATCCAGCCCTCTGGTCCCTTCAGCATCCCAAACATCACTGAGGTTTGCTTGTATTGGGGCAAGAGCTTGGTGCGGAGGGGAACCTGTGCTGGAAGTCCTTCAGAAGGTTTTTCCTTCTGATGCGGCTCTTTATCTGAACAGCGTGACTGCGGTCCAGAGCCAGGCTGTGCGGCTCGGGGCACCCTCGCTGCTGGTTTGTAACACGGGGCGCGCTTGTTGGAAGGTTTGCAAGTAACAGCAGTTACGGGCAGGACAGACCGGTGTCTGTCAAAGAGAAGGACGACTGTGACGGTGTCAGACTAGGGACAGGGCAAAGGGAGAAGTAAAACTGGTTGGTGCACGCCCTGGATTGGTGTCACTTGTGAACAGTGCAAAGCAAGACTAGAGTGATGCCAGGGACCAGGTATGGTACCTGGTCTCTGGAGGTGCTTGCTTTTGCCTCGGGTAATTGTGAAGGAGGACGGGGGAGGAAAGGACGTGCCCTTTGCAGTATAAGATCTCGTTGAACCTTGTATGTTAAGGCTGAAAGCCAGGGCAGGCTGCAACTGAGGCAAGAAAAGTGTGGGGAGGTGGATGGTGCTACTGCTGGAAACGTACCTGCCCTGTAGACACCGTGGGGACTTTAATCTCTATTTGCATTAACTTTGTAATTTTTTAGCACAAGCATTAGGGCTCTTTTCATGCTTAGATATCCCCCTGGTCTTTTATAAAGCCGCCCCTCCTTATAGTTGTGCTGTTCCAGCTCCAGGGGCTTGCACTGTAAGAGAGAGGAGCTGCTCTATGATTTACCAGTGATTGCAGCTCAGCGGTGGGTAAACCAAGGAGCTGCCGGGAACTCAAACGGGGCAGCCGAGCACATTCACTAGCACTTAGGCAGATGGGATGCTGCTTGGGCTGGCAACACTTTTCCAACAGAAAGTGCTAAGAGAACATTGTCTGATCTGGATGGGAAAGACCTTGGTTTCATCTCCCTTCTGAATTTAGGTGGCACCTCTAAATGTGTGACATTTCCCTACGGCTGCTTGTTGTGCCTGGAGCCCCATGTGGGGTGCGAGGCCGGCGTGCAGCCGGGGGACGTGGCTCTCCTGCTCAGAGAACGGCAGCTGCGGGGTGGCTGTGAATTCTGATCCATTTAGACTTTTACATTTTTAGCTTATTCTTTAGTTCAGGAGTGCTATAATGTTAACGTACTGTAAAAATCTGGACTTTTAATGTCTTTTCCCTTGGTTTACAAGCTGCTCCCCTCTTGTAACGTCAGGACAGTAGTGGTGGGGCACAGTAAGGGGCAGGCAATGTCTCGGAGCAGATCCCAGCTCTCCCAGCCCATCGCGTGACGTTAGCAGAGTTAGACTGATGGTGGTACACGAATGTCCTGCCAGGGCTCAGACAGCTTTGTGCGACATTATTGCTGGGATTTGCAGGGTGATGCATGGTTGCGTCCTCTCCGTACTTTAGCTGATCAGGCAAAAAGGAGAGGTCAAACATAGGCGAAAAGCACGGCAGAGAAAAGTGCTGGCACACGCGGGGTCTCAGCTGGGGAGCGTGCAGCCTGCGGGCAACAGACGCTGGGCAGCGAGGGCACCGGTCCGTGCCTCACCATCCCAGTGCCTCCTTCCTCTCGGCAATCTGGTTTTAGCATCCGCCGCTGCGGGCGTGAGCTCTGGTCTGCTGGGTGAAACCACCGTACGTTAATACATCCCATCCCACGGGAAAACTTCTCGCACGCTGGCAGCCTGACTACAGCTCATTCCTATCGCAGCCATCTCCATCCAGCCGAGAGCAGGCAGGGTTTTCCCGTGGGATGCTCCGGCCCCAGTCCAGCCGTGCCTGGCACGATGGCCTCTTTTTTTGCCTCCACAGGTGGGAGACGAGCAGCTGGAGCGAGTGCTCCCGCACCTGCGGGGAGGGCTACCAGTTCCGCATCGTCCGCTGCTGGAAGATGATCTCTCCGGGATTCGACAGCTCCGTCTACAGCGACCTCTGCGAGTCCGCGGACATCACCCGGCCGGATGAGCGCAAGGTCTGCAAGAACCCAGCCTGCGGGCCCCAGTGGGAGATGTCGGAGTGGTCCGAGGTAAGTCCCCGGGGACTGCCGTCCTGAGGGCAGGACATGCCTGCACTTCCCCATTCCTTTTCCGATTGAAGGGCATCCGTGGCCATCAGAGACTCTGCGTTTTAGGACACTGGCTGCAGTTGTTGCATTTGGACCAACATGTACCAGTAATTTTTTTTTTTTTTTTTCCCCTAAAATGAAGCCCTGGGTCACCTCCAGGATGGCGAGGCCACCGCCATTAGTCACTCACAGAGTCTTTGACTGCACATAAGGTGCTGGCATTGCCCGCTGAGATAGGGCAGGAGCCTGCAGCTGAGATCTTCCCACCATTACTTGCTTGGCAGCATCTCCAAACCACAAGGTGCCAGGGAGGAGATCCCACCTCACACATGAATTACGTTCCCATAAACTTCCCTTCCTTACCTCCAATTTCACTGCACCACCTGGAGAATTAAACCTTTTCCTAGCTGTGCCTTAAGCAGATCCCTAAAGCAGTTGGAAGATGGCTTGGGGTGATGCAGTGCTGCGCTTGGCTTTAGCTCGTTGGTTTGCTTGGGAAAACATGTGAAAACGTTTGTGCCCTTGAATTCATTTCCAGGCACGGCCAGGGCTCCAGCATGTCGCTTGCAGACATAAACCCATGGAAGTGACCAAACCAGTGCCGCTTCCCCGGGGATGGTCTCTGAGCTTGGGTGGTTTGGGAGCCAGTCCCCTGTGCTGGATTGACGGTCATGGTGTGGGGGGGGTGACCCAGCACGGCTCGCAGCGGATGTGTAAAATGCACGGAGGGAATAACCACGTCCCCCTGCATTGCTAGGAAACAGCCCTGCCTCTTCAGTGTCCTCTGGAAGTGGGCGCGCGTGAGGAGAGTGGGATTTCGGGTCTGTGCCTGTCTCCGAGCTCGCCCGGCGTGCCACCACCAGCCCCCGTGATGGTGACGGCCGCGCGCGGAGCGTGGCACTTGCGCCCTGGAGCCCGCACGCTCGTTGACTCTCTGCAAAGGAGCAAATGTCGTTCCTGTTCCCAAATCGAGCCCAGACCCTTTGTAAGCAAGAGCAGACCGAGCTCTGAGCCAAGCCGTCCACGGGTGCGAACCTGCCCCATGGTTTACACCATGAGGAATTGGACTCTTCCTCCTGGGAGGCTCCCAAAACAGTTTTTGGTCATAATTTAAATGTCTCCTTTCCTCTGCAAGCTGGGGTGCGTCATTTCCCTCGAGGGGCTGGTGCGTTCCCTGGTATTGCAGGATGTTTTCAGTTTCCCAGCTGGGTAGAGAGGCGCTCCCTGCGCACGTGCTGGCGCGTTATTTTGACCGGCGTAGCAAACCAGAGTGGCTTATTTTACAGAAATCCGTATTCTCCTCCAGCATGTGTCAGGGACAGATTGCTTGAGACAGTCCTGGAGTAGTTCGTTCTTAGCCAGCAGCAAAGCTAATCTCATTTGGATCCCATCTGAAGTAGGGTGCCAAGTTGGCTGGGGAAATAGGCATTAAAGAAAAAGCACATTTCTGGGATCTGAGGATTAACATATCAGCGTGGTGTGTCTGAGTGCTGTGCTGTTGACACTTTTCCCTGCTTTACGTTATGCATGGAGCAAATGTGTGTATGTGAGACTGTAGTAACTCAAATCCAGTTCTAAATAATGTCACTGGGCTGCACGGTGCCAAATTTATCCTCAGCATAAAAATCTCAGTTTTGTGGTTTGGGAAAAACATTCTCCAAAGAGGTGGAAAGGAGCTGGCTGTTCCTGGGAAGGAGGCGAGGGAGATCTCACCCTGTCTCTAGGTGACAGCTAAAACTTTTCAGCTCTGATCAGGCATTTTTGGTGCCTTGGGTTTTCACCCTCTGGCATCGCCCGGTGGACAGCTTGCACAGCACCCAGGCAGGATACAGCCCTCCTGCACCTGAACCTGACTGCTGAAGCTGTTAAGCGGTTTTGGGGAAGAGGGGCGACTTTGCTGCGGATTGTTGTACAGACAGTCGCCTATGCATTGTCAGCGCGTGTCTTTAGCGTTTCATGTTAAAAATGTAAAAAAACCCCAACAACCCCCCCCCCCCCAGAAAGCAGTTCTTATCGTAGCGGGAGCCCCTGGTGACACCGTGCCCCCCATGCCCTCCCGGCAGTGCTCAGCCCGGTGCGGAGAGCGGAGCGTGGTGACACGGGACATCCGCTGCTCGGAGGACGAGAAGCTTTGCGATGCCAGCGCCCGGCCCCTGGCCGAGAAGAACTGCACAGGGCCGCCCTGCGACCGGCAGTGGACCGTCTCCGACTGGGGACCGGTGAGTTCTGATCGGGGTGGCCGGCCGAGTGGCCATCACGGCCCGCTGCAGCTGGCCCTGCTTGCAGGCGTGCTTGCGAGTGCTGTGCTGGGAGTTTTGGGGTTGGATTAATCCTCCTTGGCAGCTCCCAGCTCCGACAGGCCCGCAGGCGGCTCCTTTTCCCTTCCCCCCCTCCTTTTCCCTTCTCCCCCCTTCCCTTCCCTCCCTCCTTTTCCCTTCCCTCCCTCCTTTTCCCTTCCCTCCCTCCTTTTCCCTTCCCTCCCTCCTTTTCCCTTCTCCCCCCTTCCCTTCCCCCCCTCCTTTTCCCTCCCCCCCTTCACTTTCCCCCTCCCCTTTTTTCCCCCTCTTTCCCCCCTCCCCTTTTTTCCCCCTCTTTTCCCCCCTCCCCTTTTTTCCCCTCTTTTCCCCCCCCCCCTTTTTTCCCCCTCTTTTCCCCCTCCCCCTTTTTTCCCCCTCTTTCCCCCTCCCCTTTTTCCCTCTTGTCCCCACTCCCCCTTTTTCTCGTTTCTCCTTTTTTCCGCTTCCCCCCTCCCCTTTATTTCTCCTTTTCCCCCCTCCTCTTTCCCCCCCTCTCTTCCCTCTCCCCTTTTCCCCTTCTTTTCTCCCCTCCCTCCTTTTTTCCCCTTCTTTTCTCCCCTCCCTTTTTTCCCCTTCTTTTCTCCCCTCCCTTTTTTCTCCCTCTTTTATACCTACAATTTTTCGCCATAGGGTTCTCCCCTCCCTTTTCCCTCCCCCTCTTTTCCCCCCCCTTTTTTCCCTTCCCCTATTCCCCCTTTTCCCCTATTTCCCCCCCCCCCTTTTCCTTCCTGCACAGCTCTGCTACAGACACCCCTTCCCTCCCAAGCTATTTTTACCCAGGTTTTGATACATTAGCATCAGCTAAAAATAAGTAGTTTCCATGGCAGCAGCGGCGCTGAAACATCGTGTGTCTCTGCAAGAGCGGCCGCAAAAGAGCCGGGGAGCGCTGGTTGCCTCCACCGGTGCTCGGGGCAGTGCCCGCCTGGCCCTTTGCAGTGGGGGGGGGGAAATATTTGCAGCCACTTGCTTGATCTCCTTTGCCTTGACCTCTTTGAGAGCCACCCCGGGGTTCCCTGCTCGTGGTGTTTCCCCTCCCGCCCGGCCCGAGAGATGCTGAGTTTTGCTCAGCGCCAACGTGATGGGGCCATGGGATATGTTGGCTGTGGTGGAGCTGCCTGGGGAAGGATGCGCTGAGCTTCCCCGCAGCTATTTTAAACTGAGACCCAATAATCCCTCCATGATTTGGGGGAAGGTGGGATTGGGGAGGTGGCTGAGCCCCCCCACGGAGGCATCTCTGTCCCCGTTGCGGGGACGGGAGCTGTGCCGCCTTGCCCGCCGCTGACCGCCCGCCGTGCCCGCTGCGGTTTCAGTGCAGCGGCGGCTGCGGGCAGGGCAGGATGATCCGGCACGTGTACTGCAAAACCAGCGACGGGCGGGTGGTGCCGGAGTCGCAGTGCAACCTGGAGACGAAGCCGCTGGCCATCCATCCCTGCGGGGACAAGAACTGCCCCTCGCACTGGTTGGCACAGGACTGGGAACGGGTAAGTGAACCCCCGCCCCCGTCCCTGGGCTTGGGGGGGTGCTTGGAGCGGGGGCTTGGTTTTGGGGGGTGATGGAGGAGGGATGACCTGCGGTGGGGTCGGACCGGGGTCCGTGGGGCTCAGCCAGCCCCGCTCGTGCCCCCGCAGTGCAACACCACGTGCGGCCGGGGCGTGAAGAAGAGGATCGTGCTCTGCCTGGAGATCGTCAACGGCAAGATCAAGACCCGCAACCCCGCTGATTGCGACGTCGCCAAGAAGCCCGTGGAGGAGACGACGTGCTTTGAGCGGCCGTGCTTCAAGTGGTACACGACCCCCTGGTCGGAGGTGAGCGGGGCGGGAGGCGAGGGCAGCTCGGGGGAGCTGTGGGAGGGAGATAGGGGGGAAAATGTCTTTTCTTCAAGATGCGCTTGCCCTGAGCGTGTGGTGTCCCATCGCCTCGTACCAAGGATCACGCTGGCTGTGAAATACCCCAAGGAGATGGGCGAAGCTCTGCAAAACACAGCCCCCGAGGGAGCACCCGCGGGGGACCTTTTGCTGCACCGGCAGCTTGGGGCAGAGAGCCTGCTCTGCCACGGTGCGGTTGGGACTGGCTGTGCTCAGGGAGAGCAGGAATGAGAGGAGAGATGTTTGGGGTGGGCTTTGGCTTTTTTCTTTGTTTTTTTCTTTCCTTCTTTCTGCCTTTTCCCCTCTTTTTCCCTCCAACCACTGATGGGAATGTGGCTGGAGGTGTGCATGGAGCCCACGGGATGGCTGTCCTGGGGATGCAGAGTTGGGAGCACAGTTTGCCCCAGCACCCTGCATGGTCTGCAAAGGCAGCCGGGGTTCAGGCTGAGCCCAGCGAGGGTGGGCGAGGAGCTGTGAATGGCTGCGGCCGGCTCCCTGCAAGCCTTCCTCGTCCATGCTCCAGGCGCCTCGTTTTGTTTAGTCTTGCAAACCGTCATTGCAGCCTATAATTAGCCAAAGCAGCCCTGCTGTAATCCCAGCCTGACGAGGCATCCAAAGGGCAGCAGGCACCGAGCACCGGGCCCAGGAGCGGCTCCGCAAATCCGTGGCACGACGCGCAGAGACGCTGACACCGCAGCCCCACGCCTGGGGTGCTGTCGGGGGGGGTCCCACGGCCTCGGGGTGGCTGCAGCCACCCTGGTGCCACGGAGCAGCGTACGGACCGGGCCAGCTCGTTCGTGGCCCTTCGCAAAGGGCAGAGGGAGGAGGGAGGATCGCAGCGGCAGGGAATGGGAGCGCATCCACGTATCCCCGGGCGGAGGCTGCTGCAGGCGGCTGATGGTGCTGGCAGCAAAGACGGAGCAAGAGGCCAGCGGTGCGGGGCTGAGACGTGACATTCAGCCAGGGGAAAGAGCTCACCTCCCTTCCCTGACATCTCCAGCGAGCACAGCTTTTTTGAGCAGATCCTGGCTCAGCACAGACCCCCGCGACGGCAGGGTCTTGCCTCACCTCCCCCTCTCTCTTCCCCAGTGCACGAAAACCTGTGGCATCGGCGTGAGGATGCGGGATGTGAAGTGCTACCAAGGGAAGGACATCGTCCGGGGCTGCGACCCGCTGGTGAAGCCGGTGGGCAAACAGACCTGCGACCTGCAGCCCTGCCCCACGGAGCCCCCAGGTGAGCCCCGCCGCCGACAGCACCTCCGGCATTGGTTTTTCCACCGATCCCCCCAGCATCTTAGCTTCCACCGACCCCCAGTTTGATAGTCATCCCAGGGAGGACATAAAGGGGACGACTCTCCTTCTGCGCCCAAGTAATGGGGCACCGTGCACTGGCTATTTCTGGAGGTAACCCCGTTAAATTAAGGGGAGAGTTTAAAAGAAGCATGGTCTGACCTTAAGATAAAAGGAAGCTTTGGAGAGCTGACTCGGGTGCTGCTTCTGTGTGATTCCAGCTAATGTCTAGGAAGTTTTGTCTGTGCCATTATTTTAATGATTTTTGGTCTCCAAACGTCCTGCGGGATTTGTAACTATCTCGTTATCTGACTCGTCTGCTGGCTCAAAGCCCCTGTGATCTTTAGTGAACACGCGGTTCTAATTCTTTAATAGGATTTGGGAATAAGGACGGTGGGGGAGAAAAGCATGAAAATGGGAGCAGATTTGGGGCTGGCTCCTGGCTCGGCTCCGGACCCGCTGGCTGCCCTCAGCTGACCTCTCCTGCAGGGTCCGGGATGCGGCACGGTGCTTGCGAGGTGCCTCGTGGTCCCCTCATAGCAAGGTGCCTGCCCTAGGAGCAGCCTGGTTTCATGCATCCTATGGATTTTAAGCAAAATATCTCTATATAACTGTAAATCCTGTGGGTTTGAAGCAAAATACTGCTCTGAAGGAAGTTGGGAGAACGTCATAGCAGTTTCTGCTCTCCTCCTTCTCTCTCTCCAGCAGCTCTCTTGCACCAAACTCCTGCTGTAACACTGCTGGATTCCTGTTCTCTTTCTCACATAGCCTTTTTGGGGCAGAAATTGAGTGTGTTGGGGTCACGCTGTGCCCTACCATGGGAGGCCCTTGGCTTGGGGGTGGCTCGGTGCCAGGCTCCCGTGGTGGCTCCAGCAAACCCTGGGCAGCTCTGTTTCGCAGGGAAGAGCTTGGGTTTTGGGGCTGGGACCAAATAAGGCTCGCCAGGCCAGGCCAGGTGTGATGAAACGGGTCAAACTTCTCATGCCTTTGCTTAGGTTGACAATGATATTTATGGAGAAGCTCCATGGCGTTTTCCAGGGGATGCTCTGCCAGATATCAGGGAGGTGGCAGTTGCAGCTGGGGTGATTTGTTGCACAGCCTGTGGTGTTTAGGGCAGGCTGTGTATGGGGGAAAAAAACAAGTTCATGAGCTTGATTGGTTTCTTTTCTTTTTCTTTTCCATATCGGTACCTTTTGCCTTCTCTCCCCCAGACGACAGCTGCCAGGACCAGGCAGGAACCAACTGTGCTTTGGCCATCAAAGTCAACCTGTGCAGCCACTGGTACTACAGCAAAGCCTGCTGCCGCTCCTGCCGCGCACCCCACTCCTAGTGCCCGGCAGCACCCAGCACCCACGGCACACACCGGGCCGGCACCCCTCCCTTAGCAAGGGCTCCGGGTACCATTTAGTAAGCGCTACACATCCCACAGACTGGTGTTAAGGTTTGGGTTTTTTTTTTTTTCTTTTCACCCCACCGATGCAGAACTACTATCCTTGTCCCTCTCCCAGGTAGAGGAACAGTGCCGGCACGGCTCGGTTGCAAAGCCCTTACCACTGTACATTGGTAGCCCCCGTTATCAGAGCTGTACATAAAGTCGTGTATATTTGATTCCCCCGAACTGCAGACACATGCACGTGTTTCACAAGATCTTGTCCTTTTGGTTTCTTTCCTCGATGCAAGTTTGGGGTTGACGAGGGGAAGGCGTGAACCCCGTAAAGTGCAAGTTTCCCTTTGCAAAGGGGGTTAGTGCCTCTCTCCTAATTTATCCCCGAGACCTGCGCGCTCTCGTTAGCCGCATTTAATGTGGTGGGAAGCTGATTTTCGTTTGCTAAATGAACTCAAGCCCAAGCCCTTTTTTTGTAATATGTAGGTGTATACTTTTTCAGAGAATTTTATCTTATAATCAAATGTTAGTTCCGTAGTCCTTACACCTCCCCCCCGTAATGCTGACATATTGTATATAATATGGAAACATAACTGCACTTTATATCACAAAAAAGACGTGCTCTTTTTTAATATATTTGTTTACAGACAGTGAACTTTATCCATATAATCATTAATTTGTACTCATATGTATATTTTAATAAAGTTGTCATATTTATGGTGGTATCTTGTTTTATTCTCCAGTTTGTAGTGGGTGTTCGTGCCGTGTGCTGGGAACACTGGAGTCAGGGCTATGAACTTGTTGGTGCCTGGGGAGAGCAGAGCAGAGTCGGGGGAATCGCAGCTGCTCGGACAGTGATGCGAGGAGAAGTCCTGGCAGCAGGGGAACTGGGATTTTGGGACCATTGCTCTGGGTTAGGGGCCTTTTAGGGTTACGTTTGTGGCTTAAAGAACTGCAACCCTGAAGCTTCTCAGGAGCTTGCAAGCAAAGAGGCTTGATACGGCATCAGCAAGAAAAGGGCCTTTCCATGCTCCCAGGGTGGGGGTGAGGTTATTGCCCCGTGTTTCTGCAGGCATAACTCATCGAGGCTGGGCCAAAGGCTTTTTAGCATCCCCCGTACTAGTGTCTGTACCCCAATTACTACTGCATTGCTCCCCTCAGCAGCAGGGAATCTCCTGTGCCTACGTGAAAGCTTTGCAAACACCACCCCATGTTTGAAGATGCAGGGACAAAAAGGTCAGCCACAAAACCCATGTCAAAGTAGTTTATTTTTATTCTTTTTTGCTTTTTTTTGAGTTTTTTTTCCCCCCCTCTGTGATTCCCAAAGTCCTGTACAACAGATCACCAGGTGAAGGTTAGTGAAAGCCAACCGTTTGCTTAGTTTCCAAGCTACACGGGAAGGAAAAAAAAGAAAAAGAGGAAGAAAGGAAGGCTGGCAAGAGAAGTACGGTCACAAGAAATGCAAAGAGGAGGGCTCAACGCGTGGAAACAAACCCTGGTGAGAACTGTACACAGGAGCATGGCCCAAGCGGCTGCCATCCCCCCAGAGCACAGGCATCGTGCTCCCGGGACGCGGCACCCCAGGGACCAAGCCCAGAATATTAAACATGTACGAAACCAAACCCACCCACCCCCCCCGCCCCAAACAGAACCCCCCGAGAAAGTCAAAGATAACTCCATTGCAAAGACTGACTTGTACTTCAAAAGATTTCCTGTGGAATTAAAAGCCCTCGTGGTTAAAAGTAAAATAGCCAGCTGGGCTGCATACAGTGTCTGTGAGCCGATGGGGCTGGAGCCATAGCTTTTTCTTCCCATCGCATCTTTAAAAAGAAAAACTGACCCAGAGCACAGCGCTGAGGCCATTAGAGTCTCTTTGCAGCCAGTCCATCCTCCGCCAGCCATCCCCAAGTCCAGCGCGATGCTTTTAACCTGAATAATGCACAATCCAGGAGAAAGAGGGTGTTTTGTCAGACAAAAACTGTGAGTATTGCAAGGGTGGGGGGGAGGAATCGAGACAGCCAGGAGAAACCAGAGCACAAGAGTCCCCACATAGGCACCCCTGCACCGTGCAATTTCTCCTCCCAAAGCACTGAATTAACCAAACGGCTCTTTTGCAGCACATTTAGTGCAGAGGGACATGCTCGGTGGCCATCTCCCTGCCTCCAGCTCTGTCAGCACAGCCCTGGCTGGATCCAGCTTGGCCGGCGGAGCTGGGGCAGAGCTGGTGCCGCTGCCCGGCTGTGGGAAACAGCTCGGTGAAAAATGCAAAAGAGGTGGCTTTGCCTAAATCTAAAGTGTTTTGACACATTCCTGGATGGGGAGAATGTGTCATGGCTTTTTTTTTAAAAAAAAAAAACAACAAACACAACCCAATGCATGTAAAAATGTGCATGCAGGAGGGTGGGCACATAGACAGTCACACTCTTGCTCGCCCAGCCCTCAATCAGAAGTCGCATATGGCGTTATTTGAAGAGAGGATGCTGATTATTCGGATGGGATGGCTACGGGTATGCTCCTCCATCTGAAATTGTGCTGTGTGCTATTTCCACAGGCAGGTAATGCAATGGGTTTGCAAACCCTCCCAGCCTGGCTCCATCGGGGGGGGGATGGGGCAGCTCCAGGGGTTCCAGGGGCAGGGACAGGCTGCGCACCCACCGGCCATCCTGACCCTGAGGGAATCGTGCCTGTCACCCAGGAATAAACGACCAAGTTGAGGAGTGAGATGGCCTGGGAATAGGGCAGGGCCGTACGCACACATACACACACGTACGGCTGCAGTACGGAGGGGTGGCACAAGGGTGGGCAATAGCAGCCCTGCTTTGCTATATATGTGAGTGTATGTGTGCGCACTAGGGCCAGGAGCAGTCAGCTGCAGCGTGCCCCCACGACACGGCAGCAGATGCCTGCTGACTTGCAGCACGAGCCATTTTGCAGCCGACTGTGCGCCCCGTTACTTGCTCGTCATCAGCCGAATGTCGAGGAGGGGCTTTTACTCTGTATAAAAGGATGCGCAATATCAAAATCCTCTCTATAAAAGAAAAAAAAAAAATGCAATGCAGCGCTAGAAAACCTCACGTCCCAGCTGCAACTGTCCTCCCCCGTGCTCCCCTTTTGGGTTTGTTTTCTTTGCTACCCCTTTATATTGCCATTTAGCACGTCTCTACCTACAGAACGTAGAAATACATTCATTTTTTTCTTCTTCTTCTTCTTTTTCAAAACTCTTCCGTGAATTTCAAAAAGTTCTCCCTGCTGTTAAAAGCCCCGGCGGCAGCGGCGAGGTGTGATGTGATGCTCCGGGCTGGGCGGGCAGCCAGCACCTCACACATCGGTGCTTATGCTGCGGCTACGGGAGAAGGCTTCCCGCATGGCCGAGAGCCGGTTGGGGTTGAGCGCCTGCAAGTTGGCCACGCTCACCGGCAGATCCAGATCTTCCTGGCTCACCGTCTTGTAGCTCACCCGGTCGCCCCCGTTGTGCAGCTCCTCGGGGGGCTCCTGCAAGAAGAAGGTGGGGGGCTCGTACGGCGCGCAGCCCGGGCAGCTGGGCCGGCTCGATGCCGGCTTTTTGCCGAAGGGGGACGAGGCGTAGAGGGACGGGCCGTTGGTCAGCACTACGTTGCGGTTGCAGTGGAGCGGCGGGATGTGGGAGTGCACGGCGAAGTCGGGCTCCTCCTCGTCCTCCTCGGACTCATCCTTCTTGCAGCAGTAGTACTGAAAAGGGATGGCCCCGTGGGGCCGGGGCTCAGTCGGCATCCCAAACCGCCCACCTTGCCACCGAGGGGCTGCTCCGTGCGTGCCAGCCCTGGGGACCGGCAGGCAGGGGACAACGGGCTGCCCGCGGGCTTCCCTTCCCATCGCAGCATCCTTTGGGGCCGCGTCCCCCCCCAGCCTTACCTGGAGCCTACAGTAGCAGAGGACGGCGATGATACAAAGCAAAATGACAGTCGCTAATATTCCACCTGTGATGACCACGGTCCCGGCTGTCATCCGCCCTCTTCTCCATTAACAGCCTGCAAAAGTGAGCGCACGGGGTGATGGGGTGAGGCTGGCACTGGGCTGCAGATCCCCAAACGCTCAGCTCACCCCCTGTTCGCAGGGGACTAGAAACCAGGAGGATTCTGTGGGAGGTGATGGGCAGGATCAGGCCAGATCCTGGCACTGGGTGCCTGTTAAAGCCATCAGGGCATCCCCATCTGCCCTAAATGCCACCCTGGAGGTGCAGGGGGATAAAACAAGTTTTATGCAGTGGGTGAGAGCTTTAGTGAGCAGCAGCTCTGGGGTCACATCAGGCTCTTCTGCATCCAGGAGGAGGGAACCCAAGGGAAATAGAAAACCTTCTGCCCAGTGCCCGTGGCACCCAGGGCACCCTCCTGGCTCCTGCCTGGTGGCAGACAGCTTCAGTGATGGGAGAAGGAGCTTTGCAGTGAGGATTTCTGAGCTGTACACATTTTTCTCTGAGCCTATAATCCATTTTCCCCACGAAAACAATGTGGTATTTTAATTTGGCATAAAACTGGAGCTGCTAAGTGAGCCTTTAATGACTGCAGGGACAGGCGCTCTCCCCTCCCTGAGCAGCGAGCTGAGGTACGGGATGTGTCCGGCTGCTGCAGGAGGCACCAAGTTCCTCACCTTCGCCATGGCCAAGCCACAGTGTTGGGGGGGCTGTGGGGGCACCCCAGGATGATGCTTCTGACAGCCTCGGCCAAGCTGTTCATTCCCACCACAGCAAATGCTGCGGCTGGGACACAGTGTGCTGGACATCACAGGGATGTTGGGGCTCAGCTTGGCCCCACGCTTGCGTTTTGGGGTACCACCAGTACCCTTCTCTCCCTGGAGTGCCCCTTAGAGGAATCTGGGTGCTGAGACAGAATTGGTAGCGGTGGAAGGTCCCTGCTTCTGGCACTGCTGGGCTCACCCACAAGGCAGATGCTGTGCATAATGCGCAGTACATGAGCCCCACAACACCAGCACGGGTCTTCCTCTGAGCATCCCTGCCCCGGGAGCTAGCGGGAGGGCTTGAATTTCCTTCCATCCCATGCAGAATAAGACCAAGCTCTTCTTTGCCACAGGAAGGATGCTGGGGAGACGCGTACCTGCCTGCACACACCTGCTAGCGGCTATGGAGACAGCGGCACTAACACCAGCATCACTCTGCAGCTAAAGCTCCAGCAGCCCTTCAGTGCCGCAAGCGTCAGGCTGGGAACAGGAGAAGCGACATAAATTAAGAGAGAAATCGTACCCTGACCACCTACTCTACAAGCGCTTTAACAAAGCTGGCTTCCAGCTCACGCTATCAGGTTAAAACAAAAAACCAGCCACCCCAGCCCCAAATTACTTCAGCACCCGAGGAAAAGCAACCGTATCTGTCAGGGATTTAACCCGCTTCCAAAGAAAATAAATCTGTGGCATATTTTCAGGCGCTTAATGTCCTGCTAAAGTTGGGTAAGTGCTGAATGGATAAAGCAGTATCACATTTTATGTTGCTGCTGAGCAGCGCTGTAGGAGGGAAGGTAATTTATAACGACGTCTGAATGCCTTCTAGCACCATGTGGCCATGGGGCAAGCGCCGGGCCAAATCCTGCCCTCATTCCTCGGGCAAAATACCCTGAGGAGGCTCGGGGAGGAGGAACACAGTCAGGAGAAGGGTTTGCAAAAAAAATGCTTCAGTGATTTAGAAACTTTGATTCTTGTTTAAAGAAAGAGGGATGGAGGCACTGGGCTGCAGACCTCGAGCTGCACTGGGTGCTGTGGGCACATGCACCAGCTCAGCAGAGCCGGCTGGAAATGCCCGTCCGCGGGTCCTTTGCTGCTCCCATTTGCAATCCCCATGCTGCCAGGTGCTGAGCAGGCGTAGGACCCGGCTCTGGGGTGGCCGGACTCAGCCCCGCAGACTCTCGGGGCCGGGTGCTGCACCCATCAGAGAGGATTGGCATCTTAGCAAGCTCCTTGCCAGCCCAAGATGAAAGGTGGCAGGCAGGGCTCCGGCAGGGAGGGCTCCCCAGCTTCCCTGACATTTAATTAAATGGCTGCCTATGCCCAGAGCACTAGCGAGGGTCGCACAGAGCTGGTTTTCATAGTTTCTGTCCAGATGCGGTCAGCCAGACGTGGTATCGCAGCCACCGCTCCATCCAGAGCAAGACCATTTGCATTTCGCTCTTTTTTCCTCCCATAACATACTTGTCTGATTAAAGCTGCGTACCTGGAAGCATTAAACTCTCCAGCGTGCAAAGGGGGAGGAAAGCAGAGCATGTGGAGGCCCATAAGCAGAACAATTCCTGTCTAGACCTCCTTTTTACATTTGTTCCTAATTTCACGCTCCACAGGCTCCCAGATTCATATATTTAGTAATAAATATCCTGGTAAAAGGAAGTGCTTTGCAGCTCCGCTGTGGTCTTGGAGAAAGTATGCAGGAGCCCTGGTATTAGGAACGCAGGCACCGAGAGATGCGGTCCCAGCAGACGGTCGCTTGGCTCCTTCCTCGCCCGTTGGTAATGTTAGGAGCCCTCCAGCTACCGAGGATGCCTGAACCCCCCCCAGCCCCTCTGCCCCATCCAAATCCAGCCCCCAGCACGTCCTCCATCACTGCCAGACAGCAGAGAAGGGGCTGTGGGGGATGTTAATTCTGCACGGGCTGTTTGCCCCTGGCCCAGGAGCTCTTTGCTGTAGGAAAGCAGTCCCCAGCGCCGTGGGGTGACAGGGGATGGTGCCTCTCAGGGTTACCGGGAGCTTCCACGCTGGCGTGGGCCCGCGGGAGCTTGGGTGCAATGCTTCCCCCTTCCCTGGGCACCCTGCTTTACTTTCCCAGCGTGCAAAGGACAGGTCATGCCGCAACAAACCAGACGCTTCACTGCTATATTACTACAGGCTGCTCCCAGATGAGCTATTTGGTCTTAAGACACAATCCTGTGCCACTTGCCTGCTTTTGCCAGGACATCTACTGCTGCAGCTATAACAGCAGCAGCCCTGCAGTGGCTAGGAAGTCTCAGGGTGCGAAAAAAATGGCCTTTTCTATTCCTTGCAGCCTGGAGAAGACACAAGCAGAGCTCCCATCGGCTCTGGTCCCAGACTGGCAACTCCTTACCATGCCGACACTCCCTGCGTGTCCCTGCCACGGCTGAGGACACGGGTTTTGAGGTCGTGCTGTTCACTAGGAGCCGGGTCTGCATCAGCCTCTGCCCCCCCCGCTTCGCTTGGACACTGCTACGAGGGACTGACGGACCTTCCCGATGTGCTGCAGCCCGACCCAGCGGGCTGGAGGCAACTTCTCAGGAGCAACAGAGAATGGGACAGCACAGAATTGCACTTGATAATGCAGAGAGCAGAAAGGGGGGGGATGAGAAATCATCCCAAGTCACCCCCCCCCCAGCATCTTGAACATGGCCCCTGGACCGCCGAGAGTGCCCGGTGTGGGGAGAGGCTGCTCACAGCTGCGCCTCGCTCCTGGGCTGGAGACCGGCTGTGCGGCCAGTGCCTCTCGGGATGCCTGCGTGGGAGGAAGGCTTCGGAGCAGCTGGGGAGGGGGGCTGAGTTCAGCCCATCCGAAGGCTCCAGCTAATACCCGGCTAAGCGTGGCTCCGAAACGCTGAGCTCCAGGTCCAGGTGCTGGAGTACTCCAGCCACGGCCGGCTCATGTGGACTGGTCTGACCCTGCCTGCCAAGGCTGTGGGAGAAGGAGAGCTGGGGACTGTGAAGGAGACCACTCCAAGGCTTTTTTAAGAGACCCTCAAGTGTCCGATTAAGCCAGCTTCTAGGATGCGCAGGTGTTAAGAACAATCTTCAGGTCAGACCTTTAAATTAATGGAGCTTCCGTCCATCCCATCCCATCCCAACTCCCATCCCCAGGGCAAGACAGTCACCCCAAAGCCTTCTGCACTAGCTGAAAGTGCTGTCGTGGCAAGCACCAAAAAAAAAGGGAGTGCTGCTCCCACTGAAACTGTGCCTGCACAAGGAGACTGTGTCTTAACCTGCAAAGAGCTGGAGCCCATGGCTTCTCCTACTGTAGTGCTACCTGCATCCTCCAGCAGCCCTGGGACCTGCTTCTTCTGCAGCCAGAAGCAGCACAGCCCTCTATTTAGCAAGGAAGTTGGGAGTTGCCCTTATTCACCTGATTCCAGAAGCTGGAGATTTAAACAAAGTAGACAAACGAGGTAGGAAACAACAGCTGGCAGCACAGACATAAGTGCTGGCAGGATTGCTCACGTCTGGTACCCAGCACTGGAGCAGGCAGGAGCTTAGACCCCACCATAATAACCACACAGCCAGAAACACCCCACGCTCGAGGGACACTCGGCTCAAACCTTCTGCATGAGACCTCTGGCTCTCGTCCTAGCCATTCTGCTGATCACAATGGTGGTCTCATTTGCAGCGGGGAGCGGGGACCAGCTCCACTCTGCACTTCCAAGTGGCCAAGATGGAAAAAGGAGAGAAAGAAGGAAAAAAAACCCCACCCCACCCTTCCCAGGGAGCGGAGGAGGCCAGCACCGTGTCCTGAAGTAACACCATCCTGCCTTGTCTTGGCTCTGCTCTGCACTAACACATCCCTGGCCGTGCTGTGTGCTTGGCCAAGCTGTTTTTCTGCGCTGAGTCCTGCTGCCGTGCGTGGGTGTCCTCCGGCACCCGGGAAGGGGCTCCGAGGGGGGAGCGACCCTGCACGCCAGCATGGCCCCCCCGGGCCGACCCTCTTCCAAGCATCATGACGATGGCTGCTGGTGGGTCAGCTTCTTGGGTCACTCTGGGGAAAAGACCCAAGGGAGAGACCTCAATGTGGGGGGACGTTCAGGTTGGGAAGATTAAGTCCTACGTGGAAACTGGGAGTTGAGCAGCTGTATACGGGGGGAGCAGGAGTCTGACCCTCCGTGGTGGAGGGTCATGAGCTCCACAGGTCTTGTCCTGGGTGGGCAATGCGGCCATTTCCCAGCTTGTCCGTGCACAACAAACCCTGCTGCCGATGCTTCTGAGCAAGCCCTGCTTCAGAAGAAAGGAAAAGAGCTCAGCAAGAGGCCAGGAAAACGGGAGAGCATGCAAGTGACGCTGGCTGCCCGAGATGCCGTTTCCTTGAGCTGCTGGGTCTTGCTGCTGCTGCTGCTTTCTGCCCCGGAGCTGGGTGCAGGCAGCATTTGTCACCCAGGACCTTAGCCCAGGGTAACAAGAAATCACACTATAATAAACTGGCCAGGGCAGAGGAGGCTGGATCTGAACCCTTGATGCTGCAAAGTTTTGGGGTGAGCCTGGCTTACACTCCCCTGTTGCCCCGCCGGTGCCATGTACGTGCCACGGCTCTGCCCAAGGGTAAACCCCGGAGAGCATCGGTGTGAAGGAAAGCCACTGCCCAGACAGAAGACACCAGCCTGGGAGGTGGGAAAGCAGCAAATAAGTTAGAAGCCAAAAACAGTTTGGTGGCAAATACAGCCTTATTTCTGCATTTCCCCCAGTTCCTGTAATCCTACCCAGTCAATGAATAAGAGCCGGGCTGCTAGGAACAGCCGGGCAGTGTGCCAGCAGAAGACTTTGCATTTACGGAGCCAGCGGACAGGGCAGCTGCCAGAAACACAGGCGGAGAACGTGGCTTTCCATATGAAAAACACTTTAAGCAGAAGGCCTGCATCACTTTTGTTTGCTTTCTCTCTCTTCCTCCTGACGGCAGCACTCCTGGCCTGGGGGCTGATGCTCTGCGTAAACAGCAGGGATTTAAACAGCCAGGCTTGACGGCGGGTGGGCTGGGGAAAGGGCACGTGGGGGCTCGGTGCCTGCGGACCCAGTGCTTCGACAAGACCACCTGAGTGCTCCTCAACACAAGGACAAGACGAGACATGTCTCAGCAGTTAATGCTTCCCCATCTCAGCACAAGTGCTTCCCATGTGGTACCCCACCGTATCTCCAGGCACTCCATCCTCCAAGTTTCTTTTGAACACTTCGTGAGCAGGGGGCACTTAACTGTTTGGATAACGCTACTCACAATTTCCCAGGCTCATCCATAGCAGATGGGTCCTCCTGGGTGCTGGAGACAGCTCGGAGATCCCAGCAGCCCTGTCCTCCCATCTGTACCCGCTGGGACTGCACTTGCCCCAGTCTCTGCTCGGACACAGGCCCTTTGCAGAGTGCCTCCTGCACTTGGGAGGTGCTTTCCCTACCCTGAAAATGGGGATTTGCACCACTATTGATAGTCCCTGGAATAAGAAGGATTTTTGGAAGTAAGTCTATGGCACATCAGAGGGGGCTCCACCGCCTGGGAGATGCAGCCGGGTCTGGGTGGGCACTCGCAGGCTGTAACGCTGCTGTGGGCTTTTAAACGACAAATCAGAACGGTGAGCAGAACGCTTCACACCCACCTGAAACTGCATGGCCCTTTCTGGTGGCCTTCGAGCCCTTACCTGCTTTGAAGCCAATTACAGAGACCACCTATACTCTTAGAGGTAACTCACAGCTAAGTCTGCAGTGACCCCTGCGGCTTCCCCCCCTCCACTAACACACCCCCAGCCCTCCCACCCGCAGAGACAGACCCAGATACTTCATCTCCCACTGATGTCCAGACCAGAAACAACACTTTTCAAAGGCAATCTATACACAGTGCCTGATAAATTATTCAGCAGATAGCACATTGCTGGAATAGTGCTGAGCTCTGCAGAACAGGATCCCGGCCACCTCCGGGCTCCTGCGCTGCACGGACGGGCTTGGGCAGGGCTGGGACGGCAGCTCGGGGCAGGCTGTGCTGGGGACCAGGGCTCACGGGGCGCTTGGGAACGGCCAAGGGCAGGAGAACAACACCATGGCCATGGAAAGGTGACGAGAGCTGGGACGCGAGAGAGCCCTGACCACCCGCAGGCATCGGCTCGGTGCTCTCTCGTGCTGGTTTTAGCATCCTGGCAGGGAGAGTTAAGCCTGGAGGTACGTCAGGCTAATGCACGATGAGCATCAGGCTGATACGGGGATGTATCCCCCATATTTGTATCAATCATAACCCACGATAAACTCCTCCAGGGGACTGGAGAGGCTGGGGACTGTTCCTTTCCTTTCTGCCCATTCTCAGCTCAGCCCTTTACAGCCTGAAATGCTCCCCCAGTGCTCCCAGTGCAGTGCTGATGGTCGGGCTGGCAAGGGGAATGGGGATGGTCAAATGTCAGAGTGACCTGCTCCTTCTGTCTGCTCTTATTATCGTCTGATATAGTGATATATAACAACGATATTACATATCATTAAGAAACAGAATGTTGTAATCCAAAGTTTTGTTAAATATTGCATGACAGCCCAAAAACTCCTAGAAAAGCCCCTGGTTTTCCAATAAGTTGTATATAATTTTTCCCAAATGCTGAGGACACGCTGTATACATATCCCTGCCGGCATCCCTGCTAGTGGTGGCAGAGCAGCCAGGTTGTACTCCCGTGCGAGAGCAGTTCGTTGGCAATGAAACCCAGCAAAGGAGGCCCAGGCTATTTGGGTGATACATCAAACAGCAACAGCCACTCTGAATTTTGGGTTTTCCTGAAGCTTAAAAAAAGCAGAAGTTCATGGGACAATCAGGGATCCTCTCCCACCAATTACCATTATTAGTTTTTAAAACAGAGATTAGCTCTTAGTGAGCCATCTGAATTTTCAGCACACTTAAGCAGGCTGCCTTCAAAGTGCATCGATCTAGGGGATGCCTGCCCCAGCAGCATGGGAGAGGGAATATGTGCTCTGTAATAATGAGGCAATAATGTCATTTAGCACAACCAAATCACGCCTAATGAAAAATAATATTTGCACAGCTCATCAAAGCAGCATTGAGGCTTACTAAGCACAACTCCAGGCATGAATTTAAATGACTGCAGATGCTAACCGGAGTGCAGTGGTGCCGCTGGGGAGGGATGGGGGAAAACACTGAATCACCTGGATGGTGCATGTGCTGCCCTCGGGAATGTCCGGGGACATTCCAAAGGTGCTGCTTTCTCCATCCCAAAGGGACTAGGGAAGGTGTCTGCAGACACTTCAGCATCTCCTGGAATAAAGCAGGGTATGTTCACCCTGCTCTGCCCTTCTGACTCTCTGTAAAACTGTACAGCCACATCCTAAAAAGCATCAATAGGGATGCTATCAGTATGGACAGGGATGCTAGTGACTCAGTGCTGCCCAGCAGTGCATCCCTGCACACCAGCCCTGTGCTGGCATCAGTCCGGGAGAGGTAAACCCAAAAAAACAGGCCCGAGGGAGGAACTGGTACAGACATGATGGACTCACCTCTGGGTCCGACCCTGCGCATGGTGAGCTGCCACAGCAGGGGCTCACGGCCAGCTGGTCTCTGTCAGGATTTGAGAGCTGCTGTCAAACCACACCAGAGGGTTTTACCCTCCCCAATCCCACCTTTCACTGCCCAAACAATCACACTCTGCTTAAGTACCAGGAATTATTTCCATACATCTGCTGGAAAGCAGGCCATAATCCCAAACACACATAAGCAGCCTAAACTCCTTCCAAACAAAAAAAGAAAAAAGAAAGAAAGACAGGCTGTCTTTCCACCCTGCATCATTTAATCGCCTCCTGAATTATGGTTTAGTCAGTCTGAGATATTAGCATCAGAGAGCGCAGGTTTTGGTATTAGCAGCTTGAGATAAGCTACCGCGATCACTGCTGAGTGGGAAATAAGTCAGAGGGTGGGGAGCACCCACCTGCCCACCCTGGGGACTTCTCTTAGCAGGGCAGTTTTGCAGGCTGGAAGTGTTCCCTGGCCAACCTTTTCAAGCTTGGGTTAGCTTACTAAGAACTAACAATAAATTTTACTCCTGATTAGTACTGTTTCCTGCCCAATTCACTGAGCAGGCATTGCTCCCTCTCCATCACCGTCCCGCAGGAGAGCTCACTGCAGCCCCCCATCAAGGCACAGTCTGCTGGAGTGCCGGCGGAAAGATCAAAAAGCCTTAATTTTCAGAAAACACTGCTGAAATGATGCACCAAAGGTGGAAAAAAAAGGAATTTGTCCTTCTGAAAGAGCAACTCTTTCCAGAATTGCTCACTTCACCTGGACTTTGAAAGCTCTTCAGGCTGAAAACTAGCCGCTGCTTCCCCAAGAGCCCAACACAGCCAGGGGAGCCCCGCGGGACCCCGTGCCTTACACCAACAGCTCACATCAGCTTTCCCGCTGTCACATCTCCCAGCAAACGCCTCGAGAGGAGGTTTTCACGGCTCAGACAGGACTGCTGGGGCATGCGGATGGGAAGAGACTCACACAGAGTCTCTGGCGGAGCTCTCGGCTGATTACAAGCTTGGCTGGGAGCCGGAGCTGCCTCTTGGCCCCAGGGGTGCTGACACCGCAGCTGGGATGGTCTGGCATTCCCATCCATGACGGTCCTGGGGATAAAGACTCTTACGGGCCAGGGACAGCACGCAGAGGGATAGCAAGGTCTTGGTACCCTCTGATGACCGCCTTAAAACCATGCAAAGCAATAGGGGCAGCAGCTCTCATGGTGGCCCTCCCAGCAGTGGCTGCTTTAGCTCCGGGGATTTGTTGGCTCTGGCCATGCAGTGGTATCTGCATGGAGCCTCATTCTTATGGGAAGACATTGCAGCAACTGGCCTGGGGGAGACGGACTGAGTCAGCCCTGCTGGGATTCAGCCCTGTGCTATTAGAAACACTACATGCTTCAAAGCTTGTCTTTGCACTTTTTAGCTTTTGCCTCAGGCAGCCGCAAAGCCATGCAGACCCCTGCGTGGCACCGAGAAGAGCAGGAGCCGACGCAGCCAGCCCCAGCTGCGCGTTCAGCCTTTGTGCAACTTCTGAGCTAAAGCCCTGGTTCAGCCCAGGGCCTCTGGCCCCGGCTCCTCTCTGGCTCTGGCAAATGAAGCAGCACTGTGCCCGAGAGGGAAAACATTGCTATGCTAATACCCGTTTTACAGACAGGGAAACTGAGCCCTCGGCCGGTTAAGGCTCTGCTTTTGAAGCTAGGTTGCTTGAAGTCTGTCAAATATCAGCCCATTTCCAGACTAAGCTGGCTTCTCCCAGGCCAGGCACTGGGTAAGCAGCGAGCCGGGATCAGCTCCACTCTCCTTCCACCCCCTGTGCCGGTGGTTGGGAAGGATGAATCCCCACACATGACCTGGTGGCCCCTGCAGATGTCCTGAGACACAGACGAGCCATCGATCCTGAGATGCAGATGAGCCGTTGATCAGGGGCTGGGGAAGGAAGGACACGTACAGCGTACGTTTCCAGTAAGCAGTAAATCCAACAGCTTTGCACTTCCAAGAGGTATGAACGCAGCTCCGCGGGACGGGAAGATCCTCGGCAGATCAAAGTCTTTGTGAGCTGCACAACTCGCTCTCATTTGCTCAGGATTCACGGACCCAAACAGGCTGGGGTGGAGGCAGCAGGGAGCACCGTTTCCTTGGTGCTCGTTAAATGCGGTGACCTGAGAGCTCCAGGGACCACCATCCATCCAGCTGCAGTAACGGGCAGGAGGGGGACCAGCACCCCTCTGTCCTTGCTCCCCCCTCGGCTGTGGGTGGGTGGCTGATGGCCAGTGACACCTCCAGCAGCCCCACATTGTCCCCCCAGCACCCCGCTGTCACTTGCCGTTTCCTGAGCTGCCCGGGGCAACCCGCTTATTCCTCATCAGTCCCTGTCCCTCTGCCCTTGTGACACAGACTGCCTGCAGCGTGACCTGGGTCCGTGCTTCCAGCTCCTGCTGTCGCATGACGCCGGGTGACTCCTCGGGTGCTGGCTGCCACCACCCAGCATCTCCCGGAGACAAGCCCTTGGGGCTGCCTGAACAACCGCCCAGGCACCAGCAGCCCCAGCTGGGATCTCCAAAGAGATATACGGTCTTGCCTTAAAAAAAAAAAAAAAAAATCATAAAAAAGGGTAGGGAGTTTCCATAGCTACAGCTTTACATTGCTCTGGCAAAGGCTCAGGTTCAGCCTGTGTAACGAGAAGCAAGCAGAGTGTTTTTCCCACTCCAGCCCAGCAAGGTAGCATGATGCATGAATAAAAGAGTGAAGAGGAGAGAGAGAGCTCAGTGATTTTTGGAAATAAAACATAAATGTTAAGGAGCGGCATGTAAGGCTGCTGCTAGCACTGCGTTCCCTGCCCTGCCTGACCCACCGCTTGTATGGGGCATGAGTTGCATTTGCAGGTGGGGAGGGAAGGAGCCCTCACAGCCCCCCCGCTCGACAGCACGGCGAGCGAGACATGCACTTTCATGCCGCTTGACGTGGTCAGAGACCAAGAACTGCTTCATTTAAATTACTGTCTGGGTGGTGCTCCCAGGGCTGGACTTCCAGAGAGACGGGGAGCCGGCGCAAGCAGTGATTCTGCAGAGATTTAGTGCTGCTGCCAATGCAGAGTCACTGTCCACAGGACCTGGGGACGTGGGGCTTGCCTTGCTTCGTATCCGTGCCTTGTACAACGTCACGTTATGCACTTTGGGCTGGTGTCAGCACCGCGGTTCATGGGAAAGCACACATGCGGTTGCAAACCACTCTGATCATGAACAAGAGGGCGATGGGCTTCCTCATTGCTTGTGATCAGGAGTTTTCCTACAGGCAGTAAAATCGCCTTATGTTATCCTTTTTAATAAGGATTTATCATTGCTGCATCAGGGGAATTAATACAGACCGTCTGAGAGGGTAATTTTCAGATTCTTGGCAACTTACACTGAACTGGTTCCAGTAAATTTTTCCTTTTTTCCTCACCTTAATTCTGTTACAGCTTTTCCTGGGAGATGAGAGAGGGAAAGATTTAATTCAGAGGGAAAAAAACCCCCAAAACAACAAAATCATAAGCAAAAAAGCGGAAAAGATAAAGTAATTCATACAGCTCAGCTGAAAACTGTCATTAGGCGAATAAAGAAACAGAGAAAAACCTTCACACAAATTGCTTTGCTCAAAACCATGTGGGCTTAACAGAGCTGCTGGGATCAAATGTTTGAAATATCGACTGTTCCCAGGGACAGCATCTTTCAGAAATCAAAACACATGTGATGGATCTTTTTCCCTAGCGTCAGCATTAGGACGACGCAACCCCTGTCTTTGAAATGACTCCTTGATGCTCGAGAGGCCCTTGAGAGCCATGCGGTGGTTCGTGCTCCCGCACACTCGCTCTGCCATCTTCTCGCCGTCCCCAGGAGCCAAAGCAATGCTACCGCCGGCACCGAACGGCACGGGAAACTGAGGCAGGCGAGGCTGGTGGGGCAGGGTGCTCCCACCGCTTCTGCTGGCGTTTGATGCCCGCACGCGTCGGGCTCTGCGCTCCCCAGCTCCTCGCGTTCGCAGCAGATCAGTGCCGGCACCTTCCCGAGCAGGCTGCACTTTCTGCCTTCCTTGCTTAAATGATGATGCCTGGCTTGCAGCACCTCAAAGGGCTAGAAAATGCCAAGTAGCTTCTCTTTGAAAGCCAAGCCTTAGACTAGCGCTCGGAATCACCTCCGAGCGTTTGAGCCCTTCTTTGGCCTTGCTGAAGGGCGGACAGGCCAGGGTACCACCAGCAGCTGTACTTGCTGTGGGATGGGCTGTGCTTCCCGCAGCCCTGGGGGGCGTCAGATCCCGTAACCCCCTAGGGACACCCATGCAGAAACGCTTCCATCCATCCTGGAAAGCAGGAGGAGACTCACAGGCCAGCGCTGCCCCACTCCACCCTCTGAATCCCAGCAGAATTTCACCGTTCCTCACTTGCACAGCGAGCTCAGGTCGCTTGAACATGTTTGCTGGAACTCATTGGGAAGTAGGTACGTTACGCTGTTAAATAACACTTTCTGCCCCAGAGCTAACCTTGCAGTCGTGATGAACTGGGAACCCATAACCAAAGTAGCAAAACCTTTCACTGAACCTAGGCTGATTTTCTGAGCTCTCTATCACCCTCGCCACGCTGATGCTGTAGTACCACAACGAGCGCTTCGTTAACAGCCCACCTCAATGGTAAACCATACAGAAACCTGCTGAACAGATAAGTTTAAGTCTTACAAACCCCAGGCCTGCAAACGCGAGCATCTTCACTGCCCTGTGCCCGGTTAGCAGACCACAGCCCATCGAAACGCAGGTGCGCGACTCGCAGGAGATGCCCCTCGCAAGGTTAAACAGACCACGGGTATCCTCTGGGAATTGGGATTACATTCACCACTGTCTCAAACCACGGGCCTTTTTAATAAAACACCCTGCAACCTGGCTGCCACTGCTCCTGGGCTTGACAGCGGAGAGACCAGGTAGCACGTGGGAGCCCAGGAATTTCTGCTGTGATCACAGGATGCTTCAGTTCTGCTTCTGGTTGGTTTAATTAGGATATCATGACATTGCACAAGATTCAGGTTACACGGCAACGTTAGCATTTGTATCAAACAAAGCACTTGTTCTTTTCAGGTTCCTGCAAATGTTCTCATCTGTAGTCATTTTTGGAAATCTTCTTTTTTTGGGCAAAACCCAAGCACTGGCTACAGCAACAGCGTGCCAGTGTTAGCATTTCTGGGGCTGGGCAACTCTAATCCTCTGCAGTCAACGGTACTGCTGTAGCCCAGCAATATTCATGCTTTATATTTACTAGCAATCAAGTCAGACAGTATTTTAAAGACCAACCCTTTGTCTGCCAATCCCAACATTCAACAGTATAACATAATATTTACAAAGGTAGCCAGAAAGCAAATAAGATCAGTGCTTGGTTTCTCAGAAACCGGTATCACAGTCTTGTGTTTTCTATAACCTATGTTGTTTTATTTAAAAATACAACAAAAACAAAGATGCGATGCCAGAAACACAAGGGAAAATATGTGCAACCAAGAAAACCCCACTTTCTGTGGGCTGAATCTGCTCCCACGAGCTACTGTGAGAATCGGGAATAACTCTTCAGAAGACAGTAATGCTAAACTGTTGCAAATCAGAAAAAGCAAGCTGGAACTGTCTAATATTAATTGCATACATATTATGCTTGCCTTTTTATCTCAGGGGGGCTATGCCTGCCCACGGGATGTCACATCCACCAGGCCTCCACCGCAAAGAGCAGCCAGGATCATCCCGGTCACAAACCCAGACTGAAGCAGCCGTGAAGGTGCGACAGCCCCGGGAGCAAAATCCCGGGAGCGGGCACCTCCGGCACTCCTTACAGCCCAGGATTAGACACGGGGGTTTTATGTCTCCGAGGTGCCAAACGCCCTGGGAGCTTCTGCCCGAGCCGGAGCGAGCTCAGGGATGCCAGCACCCGACGCTGCACACCAGAGGTGCCCTGCTCTGGGTACAGCTTTGGCTCCGGCGCAGTCAGTAAGAAAATGGCTTTGGTGACAGCTGGATCCGAGAGGTCACCTGGAGGGGTTTGAGAAACATCTTTCGAGAGCTTTTATGCAGTTGGGTGGGGAAGAGGGGGGCTGGCCTCGGGAGAGCTGCGGCCACGGGCAGCAGCCGAACCACACAGCTTTTTGTCTGTCCCTGCTTGCACAAGGAAAGGAGGCGCAAAGGAAACCCACGGGACAGACGTTAAGTTTGAATTATTCCCCCAGTGCCTCCTTTGTGTAATATAACAATAAACCCACAAAATTTGCCTAACAGCAAACCCAAATCGACACTTATTATCCTTCCCCTCCCAACTCCACTCCCACTCTCGCAGCACGGCTATATTTCCCCAGATCCCACCACTAATCTTTCCAGGGCTTAGCTACCCAGCAGGAGACACCAATCAAACCAAGACCCCTCTTTTTCCTTCCACATGAGAGCCTTATAAATTACATCCCTGTAAATCTCTGCTTACGCTGGCTTGCAGAGGAGGCAGGGAGAGATCCCCAAGACCGAGGCCGTGCATTTCCCAGGCCACCCTCCCGCAGCCGGGACACCGCAGCACTTGCTCAAAACTGAGCCTCTGGCAGCCTCCATACTATATTTTCCTCCCCAGGCAGGAGTTTAGCTTGGATTGTCACAAAAGGCATCATGTCTTGCTATGTAACTCACGTATATTGTGTTAACTAAAGAGTGACAACGTGCACGCTATTGTTCTGCGGATGCAAGGGTGGGAAACCAGGAGGAAGAAGCATCGCTGCCTGCAGGGGCAATGCAGGCAGACACCGGTTAGGAAGAGCCTCCCTGCACTGCACAAGCTGTAATCTAGCTCTGAAGGCAGGCAACAGATAAAGGAGAGAGTTAATGGTTTGCTAAAGCTCAGGCAGGAGGATCCACGACAGGTCTTAAAACAAATCTACACTGAGAGCAAAGGGAATCCAGATGTAAACGGCATGGCAAAGCCAAAGCAACACCCTCCGCTTAAATGGGGAAGTAAATGCGGGCTTCAGGAGAGGAGCTCTGTACTGGGATTGCACTGTCCCTGCCGGTCACCTCAGAAAATACTGTATTATTTCCTAGGGAAAAAAACCCAAACAGCCCAGAGGAGTGAAGGTGGAATATTGGGAATAAAAATGAGCAAAGCTATTTGTAGGTAAGTTATTTTTCTCACAGGAAATGGTGCCTGTAAGTGGATGCTTTAGCAGAGCTGTGATTTGCACGCTGTAACGCAGCCGCTTTGGGAACTCATCTGGCAATTGCCTGTGAACTCCCTCTGTCTTCTGGCACACTCCCGCAACATCACAGCAAATACCTGCTTCGATGGAGCCCATGTATCATCTTTTACAACAAAGTCCAAGACATCTCTCTGTTGTGATAGGTGCCAGTTTACAAGTCTTTGAATCTCAAGACATTTTGATCCACTTCAGTTGAAGTGACCCGAGCTGGGAAGAGGCGGGGGGAGACAACGACTTCTGAATCCATCACAAGGCTACGGTGGTCCCCAGAGGGTTTCAAAGCAGCCACATCACCCAGCAGTCTGGGTATTTATCATCCCCCAGGCAGGCACTTCCCTTTCATTAATGCTGATGTGTTTTCCCCTTTAACCTCAAACAGTCCGAAACTCTCAGTGAGTAAAGAGACAGCCTGGCTTTGACTGATGACAGCTCTGCAGGTACGAGTGGAACAGACCGTGCTACAAGAGGCCACTTTTGTCCATTATGGTCCAGCCTAGATTTTCAGGCAGCCGAGGTACTAGGGACTGCTCCACACAGGAAAAAATGAAACCCCAAAGGACTTCTCCTCCCAGGTTGCTAAGAGTCCCCTCCAGCAGAAAGGAAGGAAATCCCAGCTGTGTGGCGCGCCCACCGCTTGCAATTCTCCCAATATAATGAGCTTATGAGCTTCTGAGGCTCAGAACCTGTGATGAACTTGTACCTAGAGAAAAGCCATAGCGTGGCCTCAAAGCCATACGTACCTAAAGCTGGCAGTGCTTCGTCCCCTGCCTGGCGAGAACATCATCTCCTTTATCCCCTGCCCAAGAGAGGCCAACCAGTGCAGCCTTGGAGGAGCCTAAACTGGAGTTTAGTAGCAATTCACAGCAAAAAACCTACAAGCTTTTTCACCAAAGCCTATTTTTCAGGCTGGCAGCTTCTGACGGTTATCTCACCACCTAAGTTTTCTGTAATTGGTATCTCGGAAAGGAAGGAAGAAGAGGACAGGGCCGCGGAGCAGGAGCAGCGACTGACCCGCGGGAGGGCAGGGCTGGAGCACCAGCGGATGAACAGAAGGGAGAAGGCAGACAGGGAGCAGCAGGCTGGGGTGTGTGGGCTCTGAGCAGCTCTGAGCAGCTCCAAGCAGCTCTCCTCCGGCACCCACTGCCAGGGCTCCTCTGCAGCGCTGACACAGCCACCAGATGAGGCAGAGGAGGGCTGGAGCCATCACCTGGGACGGGATGGTCCCGCTGCGGTCAGGGTGCCCTGGTCAGCTCCAGCACTGCACGGGCACCCCCCGATCTCGCTCCCCTCCCACCTCCCCCTCAGAGAAAATCAGTGGCAAAACAGAAAGAAAGATGTGGGAGACCACGACGTGATTTCCTGCCCATGACGGTTCTCTGATGGGCATGAAATTAATGGTGAGAATTAATTCTGTTTGCCCTGGGGCCAAGGTAAGAAGCCAGGAGTGATTTCTGCCAGGAGCATGTGCAGGTGTAAGGCTGGCGTGAGTGGCAGCAAAGCCACATCTCTTCCCTTCTGCCCCATGCGAGCGGCATCCTTGTCACCTGGGCGAGGGACGGGGATGACGGCTGGCACTTTGCTCCTGCCAAAAATTCACTCGCCCTTCTTTTTCTTTTTATTATAAGGAGGCTATTAACTGAACGGGGACATGATGAATAAAGATGTGGGCTGCAGAGCGTCTCTTACAGCGGCCTCGCTGAGCCCTCCGAGTGCTGGCAGACCTCGCCAGCCCCCCCTCTCCCTGCAGAGCCTCCCACCCTCATCTCAGGTGCTCAGAGGCGGTTGCTTTATCCATGGCTAATGACATTTATTTTCTTTTCAGAGCCTCGGGGAGGACTCTTTCTCTCGCCCTCCCTGCTGATGTGAATCCTGCTGCCCTATTATGCTGAGCTGAGGCTTTTTTTTACTGTTGAACTGCTGGTGGTCTCCCCTACATTCCCCATCTGTGCCCCCCAGCCTGCTCTTCCCACAGCCAGATGCACATTTCCTGGGCTTGATCCAACCAGCATTGAAGTAAAGAGAAAAACTCCTCACGTTTTCAGGTTGGATCAAGTCCCTGGCCTGGCCGGGACAGGCTGAGACTTGCTTTTGGGTTTCTGGTAACTTGCCTCTAAAAATGTCCTTCAGAAAAAGGCAATTATCACAGTGCCATTAAGGTTTTCCCCACTGCACGGCCAGATAACTCGCTAGGAGTCTTTTGAAATAACCTTTAAACAATAGATCCTTGTCTTGTTTACTGAATGTTTCTGAACTCAACAGTAATGCATCCAGATGTCACCCGTGTCTACTGTAGGCCTAACTATTTCTGGAAACACACCGAGGGCAAATTGCTTGGATAATGTCAGATATTGTTGCAGAGAGAATGTGACAAGTTTCCATCTCTTTGATAAAAGCTGTGGAGCAGAGAGATGTTTCCCAGGGCAGCAGAGCTGCCTGCACCTTCAGCTCAGCCCCGCGCCGGACCCGCATCCCTGCCTGTAGCTCACGGGCAGGTACAAGGGGCAGGCGCTTTCCAGCTGGGGAGAAAATTAGCGTTGTTGTCAAGCAAAGCTTGGCAAGCTCACAAACTGCCATGCTGGGTGGTGTGTCACTGCGGGTGGCTTTTGTCCTGGAGGTAAGAGGTGGGGAAAGAAGCGTTGGAGACAGCGAGGAGGGGCTGAGCTCCGTCATGGCCAGGCAAACTTGGGGAAGACATCTTGGCCCGTCTTGTGCCATTATCCTGAATGAAGCTGAACACCAGCTCTGACCCATCACAGGAGTTTGTTTCAACGAGCAAGATAAAACTCTGTCTGAAGTGAGAGGGTAAACAGAACTCCCCCAGCCCCTTGACTCATCTCTTCTCTCCACTCCATGGCCTGCCAAGAGGAGCACCAGCGCACGCCAAGGTTGATGCCAACACCCAGCACTGTCCCAGGCTGCACCTTACACTGCTGCCCCCCTGACTCCAATGAGAAATCTGTTCTCTTGGCCACGTAGAATGGGGCAAAATCATCCACGTTGTGATTTTGGCCTAAATCAGCTCGGTTCCTGTGCCCTCTGACACAGGCACCTTGAGAACCACACAGTCCACGGGATCCAGGTCCTCCCTCTGGTGCCCTGAACTGCTATTAATGGGTCATGGCTGTTATTAAGCTTTCCTGCGAAAAATGGGCCCAAGGATGTTTCAAAATGTTATTATTATGACTTCTAATTTTGTTCCCCAACCTTTCCAGCTGACCTCTGCCCAGGGCTGTTCTCACGGTGATTGCAGGGCTCACAGGCTCCTGAGGTCCCAGCCTTGTCCGGCTGGCCTCAGCTGTGATCTGAATATGGCTGGAAGGTCTGAAGAGGATCAGAGTCCATCATCCAACATATTTGTCAACCCTCTGCCAATCTGCCGGGATATATGCTTTTTTCTCAGACAAAGGGTGAACCAATCCTGCCTACTGCAATAAATTAAATCATGAGGAGAGAAGGAGATAACGGGCAACGACACGGGAAGAAGTGTAAATTGGAATGGGAACGAGTTGCAAGTTCAAGCCCAACACCTGCCACATCTCCTCCATCCCTTCCCTGCTCTTCTTCAATGTTCTAAGTGGCATCACAAGCCGTGGCTGCGAGACCCCTGCCAGCAGCAAGTACCTCTTCACTGGCCACGTCCTTATCCATATCCATGACAACACGACAGCCAGGTACCAGAACACAACGAGTGAGAAGGTACCGAGTTATCCCCATCTCTTACACCAGCACGAATACAGCTAGGCACTGCGCAGCCAAATGAAAAGCTGTATAAATACCTTACAGCTTGGGCAGCTGCAAAACCCCTCCCTGACCCACGTGCTGGGCACCGAGGACATATCCTGATGAGCCCAAAAGTTAGTGCCACAGACCGCTTCAGCCTGCGAGGATGCAGCTGAGCTCTCTGGGCTGCACATAAATGCCTGAGGGAGTTAAGCACCTTTATCTCTTTGAATCAGGGGGCCCAGCAAAACTTTTAAAGGGTCCTAAGGGGGTTGCTCAGGTACGGCTGTAGGGTCAGCAGGTGTCTTCAGCTTTACACATGGGAATACCTTTAGAAAGACTTGGGGCAATACGCTACTGACAGCGAGCGGGTCCTCTGTCAGCCACTTCTGAACATGTTCTCCTTAGATCACAAAGCCTGTGAGACCAGCCTTAAGGCTTGGCTCTCGTGTCATCTACACAAGGGTTTGGGGACTGCTGCGGTTGCAATGGAAAAGGATCAGGAGGAGATGTGACAGCTAGACCGATCTACCAGGCTTTGCTGGAAAAAACAAAGAGAAGCACGGTGCAGATACAGCCAGTAACCACAGCGCTGGTAACGTTCTGCAACTCTTTTGTGCTCAGGTAGGCACAGGTATTTAAGAACTGCCTGTGTTTGTAATCTGTGTTCACTGATGAGAAAACAGAAAGGAACAAATGCTGTTTCCTTCCTTTCCCCTCACATCCCCACATCCTTCATAAGTGAGAACCAATGTACTGAGGGGTGATAAATCAACATCAGTCGCTTTGCGGGGGATTTTGTTTAAGTTCTTTATATCTACTGAGCACCAGCACTGTTCCTTAAGAGGTCCTGTCATCATCCTGCACAGAAATCCTGACGCGCAGAGGAAGGAGGTTACACTTCTAATTACAGCTGCCTGGTCTTTAAGGTGTTTGAAACCTCTTTTCACCACCTGACAGCCGTAATGCATCTTTCTGCTCATTTCAGACTCGATGAAAACCAACCATAAAAGGCTGCAAACAACGTTCTGTTATTCACATGCCATCGCAGTGGGGCAAGGAGCTAAATACAGGTGCACGGATAGTTCAGGCACTTAGTTCATGCACAATTTACATAAACTGTTTTCCCTTAACAGCATTATAATTTAGATGCTTACTCAGTGAAGACAAGATACAATGACTAAAAAACCCCATCATACTGGATACTTTTGCTCAAATGAGGTCACCCAGGAGCACTGTCTGCACTCTAAACATTGGGATATCCTCCAGGTTTTCTAAAATGACAGGCATCCATCATGAAAGACTGAAGCGCATGATTTTACCATCGAGGTTTTTATGCTGATTTCACTGCTCGTTTTAGGCTAGAAGACAATCTGTTGAACCTCAAAGTGCAGTCTTCTCTTACCTTTAATTTATTCTGTCAGAAAACTGTCTACCTTAATGAGTATGAGCACACCCCCACTACCTTCCAAGTTTGGTGATCTGTTATGTCAAATATAAATAATCCTGTCTGAAACCAGTCGATACGGGGAAATGAAAAGCCATCTTCCCTTGGGGGATTTCTCTCTCCCTCCCACAGCCCCCCCCCCCCGCCCCGAGCCTGCAGACTACCTTTAACGTACTGAACAACGTCCACGTACTTCTGACAGCGCAGACCTAGACGGCTGCTGTATTAATCAAATAGTGAAAAAAACAACCCACAGATAACTGTGCTATCACCTTCCTTCCATTCAACTCTAGATTCCTCTCCATCACCATTGCTCCGTTGCGTGTGAGCTAGCGGGCTGGTTTGCTGCCTAACCTGGGGCCGGAGTGGTGTCTACAAAGTCATCGGGATGGAGTGGGGGGGTTCTTACATCCTTTGGGGCCAGGACACGAGATAGATAGGAACAAACCTTTGTCCTAGGCGCATGGCTCCAGGTGAGATGCCCAGTCGGGTGACCGAGAGAGGCCCGTTCCAGCCCCACGCTGAGTGTGCAAAGAAGGACAAGCTCTCCCCAGGGCAGAGAAGGACACGACCCACACACCCAGGCAAGGCACGGGATGGGGGCAGTTTCCCCACCCCATCCCTGAGAGGTGCTTTCATGACCTCCTTCACAGGCATGGCTTTGAAACTAAAGATGCTGTAGGACCTGGGAAAACCAAGCCTGGAGCACCCTGGAATTTTTCATCCTGGTCTAAGGTGGTGGAACTTGACCAGTCCCCCTGAGGCAGGCTATAGGGGTGCGGATGCTGGGCAATTCTCCACGTCCCTATTCGCTCTGCCTCCCCCCTCCAAATCCTTTCCCAACCCCAACTCTCGCAGCCGGGGCTATCCTCTGCTTGTTTTCCTCCTTGCAGGCATTCCCCCGGGACGCGGGGGTTAGCTGCCGGTTCCCCCGGAGCAGCAATCCCACCGGTACTGAAAGGCAGTTTAGGATGCACCGGGAGGAAAGCGGGGGGGGGGGGGGGAGAAGTGAACGGGGGAAAAGCACGGCAAAAGACCCCACCGTTGCGAAGGACGGGGAGAAGGAGCCCAGGCAAAGCCGGGGGAGGTCCGTCTGCGAGCGGCCGAGCCTCGCCCCGCTCCGCCGCCCTGCCCTCCCCGCTTACCTTCAAACGGGGGAATTGTGCTGGATCTCTCAGGTGAGGACCGCGTCTCCCGAAGTCTCCAGCTCGGAGAGCATCAATGCAAATAACAACAAAAAAAAAAATTTAAAAAAAAAAAAAATTAGAATTAAAAAAAAAAAAAAGGTTAAAAAGACGGACGCCAGCTCACGGTGCGGAGCAAGCGAGCCGGCAGCAGACACCCTCCTCTCGGCACATGGCCGGGCCCGGCAGCAGCAGCGGCTCTGCGGGGGAGCGCTCCCTCCCCGCCCCGCGCCCCAGCGCCGCCGGTGCCGCCAATGACGGCGGAGCGGAGCGGAGCGGAGCGGAGCAGAGCGGCGCCCCCCCGAGCCCCGCACCGGGGCCGCACGGGCAGCGGAGCGTGCTGCCGGCACCGCCACCCCCCCGCCCGCCCCCGACCACCCCGGGGGGCGACCGGCGGGCGTGCTGTTCGTCCCCCGGCCCGGGATGCCGGCCTGTGTTGGTGATCCGGGCCGGGCCTCGGTGGGGGGAGCAGAGCGGGGGCGGACCCACGGAGCCGGGTCACCACCCCCACGGAGCCGGGTCACCCCCTCACAGAGCCGGGTGACCCCCCCACAGAGCCAGGGACACCCCCCCAGAGCCGGGTGACCCCCTCACAGAGCCGAGTCACCCCCCCACAGAGCAAGGGACACCCCCCCAGAGCCGGGTGACCCCCCCCCACAGAGCCAGGTGACCCCCCCACAGAGCCAGGGACACCCCCCCAGAGCTGGGTGACCCCCTCACAGAGCCATATCACCCCCCCACAGAGCTGGGTCACCCCCCCACAGAGCCAGGGACACCCCCACAGAGCCAGGTGACCCCCCCCCCCCCCCAGAGCCGGGTCACCCCCCCCAGAGCCGGGTGACCACCTCACAGAGCCGAGTCACCCCCCCCCAGAGCAAGGGACCCCCCCCCCAGAGCCAGGTGACCCCCCCACAGAGCTGGGTGACCCCCTCACAGAGCCAGGGACACCCCCCCAGAGCTGGGTGACCCCCTCACAGAGCCAGATCACCCCCCCACAGAGCCGGGTGACCCCCCCACAGAGCCAGGTCACCCCCCCACAGAGCCAGGGGACACCATTTGGCCGAGGGAACCTTCATCCCCAGTGCTGGCGCAGGGAAAGCATCCCACTCCCCCCCCCCCACCTGCAGGGGTTGCAAGGAGGCATGGGGAAAAAACCAAGGCAAACCCCGCAACATCCCCTGTTCAGCCCCGCAAGGGTCCCGGGGCATTTTACACCTGAGGTGACTTTGTCCCGTGCACCATTTAATCAGGAGCTGCACTGAGGTTTTTGCTGTCTGGTTTCGGTGGCAGCCACCCCTGAGGAGGGGAGCCACTCTCCTCTTCCCAAATCCGTGCCTGTTTCAGCACAGCCTCAGCTAATTGAGAAATCCTCGTCCACAGCTTTCTCCAAAGACATCGACGCTGTACAGGGCACGTTGGGCACTAGCAGTGGTGATTCACAAGACTTCCTTAGTGTCAGGGTGTTACCGTGTCCCAGAGCTAGAACGAGCAGCGTTTGGTAATAGCAGAACTTTGGACAAAACCTGGCGATTCAAGCTGCCGCTACCCCTCTAGCAGAGGCACTGGCACGGAAAGAACCGTCACGGCCACGCATGGAGGTTGTCCCCCATCCCCAAACCGGTGTGACAGGGAAGCAAAAACTGCCCCAGCTCTCCCAGTGCATCCCCTGGGCTCGGTGGCTGCTCGTCCCTGGGATGTCTGCAGAGCAGCACGGAGCGTTCGCTCCCCCCCGGGCACGGAGGATGCTCGGCACGTCTCGGTTGGCCCTGCCAGCCCTGCCTAATTGCACACCCTGCCATCAGCCTCGGCTTGTCTGCAAGCTGTCAAACTCCTCGGGTAGCAGGGACCCTTCTGCAGGCCACTGCCTCTTCCAGCCTCCCGGCGATGACGCTGGGAAGACGAGCGCGTTCAGCCTGGAGTGCCTCCGTCCGTCGGGACGCGTGACTTTTGTCCCGCAGCGTTCATTTCCCTGGCCTGACTTGCGTCTGCAGTCCCAAAGTTATTCCTAAGGGCTAACTTAATTTTTCTCTTTGGCAGTTTTAGCCCATCGATACTTGTTCTGTCCTTGTTGACTGATGAGAATAATTAGTCTCTGGTCCTTTTATAGCACATCTGCTCTTTTTAAGATGGTATCGCTTATAGCACTCTTTTAATCTATAGAGAAGGAAACAGTTGCATTTAATTAATTGCTCTCTATATAAACTAATTACTGCCAGTTATTTCAGCACACTTTGCACGCAGTTCAAACGCCTGTGCAGAGATCTGAAAGGCAAGCCACCCAGTCTAATGACAAGAAATGAAAGCAAGGGGCAAAATACAGTTTATCTTTAGAGAGCCTACTTAAGCATATTATTGTTTAATTATTATAGACCGTATCAGTTAGTACTAAACTGTCTATGTCATGGTTCCTGTCAGTTTTGCTTCAAGGTTGCTTGGACTATGTGCAAAAGATATTGAAATGCTCTGCCAGGAAAAAAAACAATTTTAGCTTTTTATTACTTTTATGGGTCAAATGTCATTGTCTAGCAATTTATCATTGTATCTTTGTTCAGAAATATGAGCAATGGAGGTTCTTTGCTTGAGCCAATCATTTCAGTTTCTATGCCTGGACTCCTGTATTGCAATAAACAGCCTCCTTGCTCCACAGTGAATATGTCAAAGCAATTCTGCACTGATCTGAGCCCAGGATAGAAGCAAGGAAAAACAATGTTCTAACAAGGACTTACCAAACACTTGAGCTGCCTGGAGTAAGTCTAGAGGTTGTTTTCTGGACTAACACAAGGTCTACTTACTTTAAGAGCAATTCTGTGAAGATCAGTTACCTATGAAGGAGACAAAGGTTTTTATAATATAATTCTATATTGCAATGGTGTGCAAGACCTCTGTTGTGAGCATGGTCTCGTCGTGCTAGGAGCTGTACAAACACACAGCGCAAAGAGCCTGATCCTCTAGACTTTGCAACATAAATTTTTACAGAAGGAAAGTGCTAATTAGTATCTGCGGTTCGGGAGCCAGTCGGTAGGCTGGAGAGCTGGCAGCTGGCCAGCCACAACTTTTATCAACCCCTCTTGCCATTTGGGAAGTATCCTGTGCCTGCCAAGTCTGTGGGATAAACAGACCGGCAGCAGCCAGGAGCCAAATCATTTGTAGGTTTTAAGAAGTACGGTGTTCAGGTTATAATCACCTGCTTTCCTCCACCACCGCCAATGGGTTAGGCTCAGCGTAAATCCTTCGGCGAGTTCACATATTCACACTCCTGCACCCCAAAATTCTTGGTTTCCTCTCACTTAATTCAGGACTTGGGATCAAACTGCCCAGGAATATCGTATGATCTTCCCATCTCTCAGCATCCAAGGCCACTCTCTAGGCTTTTTTCCCCCACCTCCAGCTTGCTCCATCCCCGGGGAGCAACTCGTAATGTACTGGCCACTAAGCCCCACACAGCCGCTTGCTCACTCCCCCCCCCCCAGGGTGGGATGGGGGAGAGAATCGGAAGAGTGAAAGTGAGAAAACTCGTGGGTTGAGATAAAGACAGATTAATAGGTAAAGCAAAAGCTGTGCACACAAGCAAAGCAAAACAAGGAATCCGTTCACCACTTCCCATCGGCAGGCAGGTGTTCAGCCATCCCCAGGAAAGCAGGGCTGCATCACGTGTAACGGTGACTTGGGAAGACAAACACCATCACTCAGAATGTCGCCCCTTCCTCCTTCTTCCCCCAGCTTTATATGCTGAGCATGATGTCATATGGTGTGGAATATCCCTTGGGTCAGTTGGGCTCGGCTGTCCCAGCTGTGTCCCCTCCCAACTTCTTGTGCCCCCCCCCAGCCTGCTCGCTGGTGGGGTGGGGTGAGAAGCAGAAAAGGCCTTGACTCTGTGTGAGCACTGCTCAGCGATAACGAAAACATCCCTGTATTACCAACACCGTTTTCAGCACAAATCCAAAACATAGCCCATACTAGCTACTATGAAGAAAATTAACTCTACCCCAGCCAAAACCAGCACAAGGGCCTATGTGACCACAAACCACAACCGAACGTGGGTATTGCTGGGAGGAATGGGCTGCTGAAACACTGCCCAGCTTTCTGTTCGTCATCCCTGTGCTCCGCCAGCCTGGGGGATAGTGGTGCCGTTTCTAGATTCAAGCCTCTTTCAGCAACCGCAGTTTGGTGGACACGACACAAATCAAGTGCGTGGCCTCTCAGAGATGCAAAAAAACCCCAAACACCTGAAACAGGGTAGCAGAGGGCACAATATCGGTAAAGGATCACACTGCTTCAGCCAGTGCTTTGCTCCAACGCAGCGTTAGGGCTCCAATAAACCAGCCCCACACGTTTTGCAGGCACATACCATGCGCCTTCTGCCTATCGCAGACCCTGGGAGTGGGTTTAGATGCAGCGGCCAGGTACAGTGACAACACGACCGTGTCATCACCTGCCAAATACTGTCTTTTTCTATTCCTAAGGGCAGGGTCTTTTCCTGTGCTGCTCTCTGGCATTTGTTTTTGCTTTAAGCTCCCCAGCAGTAAATAGGACCCCGTGTGTGCAGCTTTGCAGGAGGAAGCTTACCTTCTCGTAGTAACAGCTACTCTCTGGTCCTCATGGACATGCCAGGCACTTCGTTCTGCCTCTTCCCAACAATTATGGAGGTGCCTTCTCTCAGACAGTCTCGAAGTTGATCCCAAATATTCACGATGGCAGCCTGAAAGGTCTCCACTGCATCATCCTCCTCTCACTGGGACACGAGTACATCCTCACAGCACCTCGGTCACCTTGGCTGGATTTAAATGCAAACCTTGTGTTTAGGTGAAAACAGCAGCCTGATCCCCAGGTTTGTCCTCTTCCATAGCAGCCCTTCTCCTCCCTGCTTTGATCACCCTTGATGTAGGAACCACCTGGCTTATAAACACAGCCCTAACAACTGCCCATAACGGGGACCTTGCTTGGTGTCCCTCTTGCACCCACTGCTCCCTCCGCAGCTTACGGCACTGATTCAGGCAGATACGGAGCTGAAGATGCCCTGGGACCTGGCCTGCCACATGTTGCTCTAGGACGTTTCTGTCCTTGAAGGTGACAACCTCAGAATGCCAAGGGATGCATCTGCTTAAAAGAGTTAACAAAGCAACAACAGAGAAAAACTGCTTCTTAAATAAGTATTTTTAACCTGAACAGATTAATTACCCGGTGCCACAAGCCAGCGTGCTCCACACTCGCTGTGTTAAGCATCCCCAGCCCGTGACCGACACCGTACGACAAGGCTCGCGGCAAGGTTACATCAACCTCAGCCAGAGCAACGTGGGTCAGAGGTGCTCTGAGAGAACGTGCGCTTGAAAGCTGTTCCGTGGTAGGGCTTGCCTGGCACATCGTGTCGCATCGCACCCGTCAGCTCGTGCCTCTGCACCCGGCGTGACGTGCCAGGCTTGCTGGAATGTGATCCTGTGCAGCCGCAAAAGTGCCGACAAAAGAAAGGGCTTAGAGAGGCGGGGGGTGGGAGTTTAAGGATGCTCACCATGGATTTCCTCATGCCCCTTTACACAGGGCAGTCCTCACCCCAGAGGCATGAATACCAGGGTGCTGCTGGTCTGAAGGGGCACGGAAGGAGCTGGGGGAATAATCCTTCCATGGGCACCTGGGCCATGGTGGGAATAGTGCAGAGCCTTCTGTCGCAGCCTTGGAAAGCCAAAGACGCCCTATCTCCTGGAAACACCTTCCCCTTCAAGCTTATTGACCCCTTTAATGTTGTCAAGAGGTTTGTAGGACAAGTACTCCCTGTACAGAAGCCATGTTGAGTTTTCTGAAGGCAAACATAATTATCCACTATTTCTACCCTTTATTAGACCTTCTGCTAACTTGTCTGTAACAAGTATGCAGGGCCTCCAGCCTTCGTCATTCAATGCAGCAACACTTTTGCTAAGTTGATGTCCTGGTTTCGGCTGGGATAGAGTTAGTTTTCCTTCTAGTAGCTGGTATAGTGCTATGTTTTGGATTTAGTATGAGAATAATGTTGATAACACACTGATGTTTTCAGTTATTGCTAAGTAGTGTTTAGACTAAATCAAGGATTTTTCAGCTTCTCATGCCCAGCCAGCAAGAAGGCTGGAGGGGCACAAGAAGCTGGGAGGGGACACAGCCAGGACAGCTGACCCAAACTGGCCAAAGGGGTATTCCATACCGTGTGACGTCATGCCCAGTATATAAACGGGGGGGAGTTGGCTGGGGCGGGCAGATTGCTGCTCGGGAACTAATCGGGCATCAGTTGGTGAGTGGCGAGCAATTGCATTGTGCATCACTTGTTTTGTATATTCCAATTATTTTGTTATTATTATTGTAATACTATTATTGTATTATTATTATCATCATCATCATCATCATCATTATCATCATTATCATTATTCTCTTCCTTTTTGTCCTGTTAAACTGTCTTTATCTCAACCCACAAGTTTTACTTTTTTCCCAATTCTCTCCCCCATCCCACTGGGTGCGGGGGGAGCGAGCGAGCAGCTTAGTTGCTGGCTGGGGTTAAACCACAACAGCTGATAAAGCTGCATCTTCAAACTCCTCAGGCTCTTTTGGCCCCATGTCCTCTCCTGGATTGGCTCCTTTTGATGCTGATCCTCACTTGCTGTGTAATCTTCAGGAAGCGGCTTAGTGCCAGAAAGCAATGGCTAGAGGAAAAGCAACAAGAAAGGCTGGCATCAAAGAGCAGAGCCCCACGCAGAAGGGCTCAGCACCAACCCACCACCCTGAAAACTCACACGGCAGACAGCCCTTCCCCTGGATCACATATCCACAGCAGATTCCAGCTCCTTTTGCTGTTTTTCCTACCAAATTGAAGAAGAAATCTTCCTCACCACTCTAGAGATGTGAGAGGTCACTTCATGAAAATTAAGATGGGTCCTGCAAAATCAGGGATAGCGGGTAATGCGGGAGGGCAATGCAGGGTGCCCTACATCTGAAGAGCAACAACTGGATTTGGTGTGTTTTTAAATGATAAAGCAGATCTTTCCTTACTGAGTTTGGTATTCTCCACCACATGTCAGATGATGGAGCACGGAAAGATGTCTGCTTGGACTCACAGGGGAGTGATGGGAGAGAAAACAAGTGGACGGATGGTCGTCCCATGGTGAAGGGCATCTGGAAGGCCAGGAGAGAGCTGAAACAGCCGTGGGCTGGGAACATCACCTGCAGGTGAGCATGGAAGATGGGAAGAGAAAGCCACTGATGGAGACTGGGAGCTCGGGGGGTAGCACCTGCTGGGAAGAGAAGAGCCATCGCCATGATAGGACTGGAGCAAGCTTGTCATGCCTCTCTTGCAGAACGAGGCTAGAGCAGAGTTTATCCTGCTTGGAGCATCTTTTGCAGGGACACATGAATCTGTGTTACAATGCGTGGAGATGGTTATTGCAAAGCCACTTTATTTATGGTGTTTTTATTGGCAGGGGAGTGGGAGTGCAATACAATTTTAGCCACTCTGATGTCTCCATCTCCCTTACATCCCACCTCCATTTCTAGAGCAGTTTTTTTCTTTAAATTACATGATTCCTCAAACTGTACAAGGGACTTTCTGTACCTGAGATGGTACAGGATTAGCTCGATGGTCTTGCTGAGCAGGGGCAGGTGTGGGCAGTTCTGGGAGAGTTGATGACTATACGTCTCCACCACCACCAGCAGTCCTGGTCCCCACCAGCTGCAGGCAGCAGGATCTCTTTGCATATGGCAGAAATAGGGTAGGGCCAAGATCTGCGTGAAGCTCAGCTAAGATGAACTTGAGCATGAAAAATGATGCACTTCACACATGATCTGCAGGGAGCCCAGCTCTCGGGCACGAGCAGGGTCAGTAAGCAGCCTAGCCAGCAGCACTTTTTTGATCATTTTAGAAAGATCCTGTTGAAGACCGGAGGGAGTCTCCAGAGCTACCGAGTCCGAGACCACTGCTCAGTTATGCTCCACTTCTCAAAGCTAACACAAATTTCTCCCACCTCCCACTGGCACTATCCACTGGATCACGCAACCCATTATAAACAAACCCAAAGAACACTTTTGTCTCTTCCTGTCCTTTTCAGATATTTTGGGTATTTGTAGCAATCTCTCCTGTTTATATAACAAAGCCACAGCCCAGTGTTTGTGGCACCATATCCATGGTAACCCTAATATAGCATGCACAGGCGACTAGATTTCATTAGGTGGCTCAGCTGCGGCAGCACCAGGGAGGGAATTTCTCCGGGCTGCTAAGCTGCGCAAGCAGCCTGGTGGGAAGGGGTCCGGCTGCCCACCCGACCTCAAGCGCCTGGCAAGGCAGCACCTCCCAAAGAGCAAATGATACTCTCCTTTCGCTAACTTTAGCCTTTCTCCTGCTCTCCCATCACCAGCTCACCAGGGTACAGTGCTAGGCACAGCCCATCCACCTGCCTTTAACTCTGCAGAAGAGCCGTGGGTGCATGGCTGGACCAGGAGGAGAGGCAGAAGAGACGGGAGCTGCTCAGCCTCCTCCATGCATGGCAGTTCTCGCCTCCGCTGCTGGAGCAGGAGCAGCAGGACCGAGCCGTAAAGAGCAGCTGAGGTCCAATTCTGTCTCCGATTCGGGGAGACTCCTCCGGTGGCGGTGGGGACATCTCACTGCACAGTTGGGGCTGCGTCCCCTTCAGATGCAGTCCTCGGCGGGGATGAGGCAGGGGGCATTACTTGGTGTAAGAGAGAGAAAATTTGTCCCTGAGGAAGGCAAAAAAGAGAAATAGGTTAGGAGAAAGCAAGAAGTTGGAACGAGCAGAGGCTTAGCAAGGGGGACGTTACCGTATTTGTTGCTCTCGTGCTGGAAGGCACAAACTCACGTGCAAGGGGGAGGGAATGGCTTTTCCCACCCACTGCTGCTGGGTCATGGTCTCCTAGAAGTGTTCCGTCTCGGCTGGCACCCAGCACGTTTGCAGGTTAAATAGCAACTGCTGCAGTCACATGTGGAGATTCCCATGCAGTCCCATGCAAAACAAAGCAGCTCAGAGATAACCACCCTGAATCGTTCGCACCATGGCCCTGCAAGGCCCAGATGACATAGAGACATTAAATACTCACCTGTGCTTCCGTCAGGCAATGCAAACTCAGATTTGCAGCCCCAGCACCCTCTCGGTGCATGACGAAGCCAACGAGCAGCCTACAGATCCCTTCTGGTTTGTTATGGGAACAGGACTGAGCAAAGTGATCCTTTTAAAAGGATAAACAATTCTCCCAACCCCGGGATGTATATCAAATAGTTCCTGTGAGCCACAGGGCTGGTCCAGACTCTGTAGCTCTGGCATGAAGGGTGAGGGGTGGATCTGGCCAGAGAAACCGCACACAGCGTCAATCAAGACGTGGGTCCCTGGCACCCTGCACGATTGCCCGTCCATGTGAGCATCTCCCCTACGTGCCAGCCCTCTCTTCCTCCTCCTCATACCACGTCGGGTCCAGCCTGAGTCAGACACTGCCTAACCTCATCAGCACCAAGGCAAATTCGATCCTGGCGCTGGCTGGCCACTGACAGGGGCTGTGAACGGCAGAGCCCCCGGGGCACGGAGAGCTGCACCGGCCATACGGGAGCAAACAGCCAGCTTCCCTTCCCTCCCTGCCCTTGCCCAAATTGAATTTCCATTTATGTTAGCGAGGCAATGGATTATAGCTCGGAGGGGTGCTGCCTGCTTCAATCCCTAATTTGGTGCATCAATTGTGTTTAAACCTACTTACCTGTAAGTCAGTCTCTGTTCCAGGCAGGCAGCCCTCGCCTCCTGCCGATGGAGGCAGCTGCTTCCCCGAGCTCCCCGCCACAAGTGTCGGGCACTGCTGCTTTCAGAGTTCTGGAAACCACAGCTTATCTCCCTTTAGGGCTGGCTTTGCATCCGGGGTCATTAGTGGCAATGAAAGGCTTTAGCACATCGCCAGGAGGGTTTCGACATGGGGCTTTGCAGAAGATGGGGCCAGTAACACCCGGTGGAGGATTAATGCTGCTGCCTGGGTTCGTACAGCATCCAGCACAGCTGAGCTGGGGCCCGGGGGACACATCTGAGCACTGTCCATTAACAGTAGCCCTTCTCTGGGGCTCACAGCATGCCCCAGGTATTCCCTGTGCATTACTGCACCCTTAGCTCTTTTCTGCCGGGGGGGTTGGCAGGGTCTGCCCGGCGAGGGGCAGGGGGATGTGCAGGGACGCCCGAGTCTCATCTCCAGCACAGGATGCTCCCATGCTAGCACCAGCGCAATCGTGCCGGCATTAGCTCCGGCAAGAGCTCGCAGGTGGGCAGAAAGCCACTGCCACTGCTCTGCCTTTGAGGAAAGGGGCTGAACCCACGGCTCCCATCCCGCAGCCCTCCCGGTATTCCTCCCGGCAGCCGGCCCGCGGGAAGCCACTCTGCGTCAGCCCTCAGCGGTCAGAGTTTCGGAGTCAGGAAACTGGCATTTCTACATCTGATTGAAGTCTTAAAATAAACACCCAGAGCAATGAGTGGAAAGCTGGATCCTCGCTCCTCTCCTGGATTTATGAGCAACGAGTGGGGAGAAACTGAAGCAGGGAGAGAGAGAGATATACATAATTTTTTTTCTCTTTAAATAAATTCTCACTGCTTATCTGCAAAGTTCAGCTGTTTTCAAGCTGACCTGCCCATGTTATGCTGCTCCACTGCAAATTCCTTCTGTAGAGGAAAGCTCAGGAGCTCCACTTGCACATGCCAGCAACCTGGGGGTTTCATCTCTGATAGACAGAGGCAGAACTCGTTAGCTAAGGACCCCCTCCCACCCCCGGGTGAGGATCATTTGCCTTCCTGGCATGCTGGCAGCTCAGCTTCTTTCCCTTTACAATGAGGAAACAAAGCCAAGAGAAGTGGGTGAATCTGTGCTTGGAGGAGGTCAGAAATGGGGCAAGGCAAAAAAAAAAATCTGTTCTCAGGGGTTTTTGTAACGCAGCCAGGGCTGGAGGACGAGGGACATCCATCTGATGCTTTCAGACAAGGATCTCAGAGCACAGTGCATCCAGGAATGAGCCCAGGAGCCTCAGGCAAAGCAGCGGGGATGCTGCCTCCTCCTTCAGGAAGATGAGCGGAGTCCCGGATCGGTTGAGGTGCAGACCCAGCTCCTCGGGCAGGCAGCCCAGGGCACCGCGGGGGTTCGGTTCACACCTCCAGCAAGTATGGCCCCAAGAGCTGTCACGGTGGAAGCCTTCCCAGGCGGCTCTAATGGCCTCCTCCTGCATGTTACGCTAGCTGGACGTGCGCTTTTAAAGCTGACACCAGCAGCAGCGGGAGGGCTGGTGTGGGGCCGGGCTGTGCGCTGGAGTCACTGTACCCGTGGGGTGTGGGATGGGGCTGAGGGGTGCGCTCGCCTGGGAGAGCTCAGCTTTCTGGCTTTCTTTCTGCTTTGGCCTTTTGCCTGATAAAGCTGAATGAGAGACCAAAACCTCTAACCAGCAGGTCACCCGACAAGGAGAGACTCTCCGGATCAGTCGACACATTCCTGAGTAACGGTTGTGTCTTAGGACAGTAAAACCTCATTGAATTTAACATAGAGATGCACACATTGATGATTCATTAAAACACCCGGGCAAGCTGAATCTATTTCCTCTCATTACACAGGGCTGGGAAACATGGATCTGCCCCCGTGACATTGCTGCAAGGACCACGAGTGAAACCCAAGATCCAAAGGGGACCGGAGGGGACTCCACACTGAAGGCATCTGAGAGCATCGCTTGTCACGTGAGCCGGCATTAATAAAACAAGACCACAAACTCCGAGACTAAAGCAAGGCAGTGTGTGTGTATCAAAGAGCTTGAGGCGGTTCATTATAATTCCAATTAACGTAGAAAAGTTAATAACCAAAAGAGAATACATCAGACTTTAAACAAATGAGAAGGGGGAGGGGACGAGACAAAAGGTATCTTTATACTGGAGCCCAAATCCCAGCTGCTACAAAAGCAAAGAAATAACAAATATTTAACATCTCTAAAAGTCCAGGCAGGTAGAACCTTCAACGGGAGCCAAGCCAGGGTGGGAAAGGAGCTGGGCTTTGCATGGGGATCCTTATTTTTGCTTAAATGGTGTGCTGGGTTTGGAAGGGCCAGAAATCATTCACACAAAGGCAAAAAGTGAAGCGAAGCGAAGAGAGAGGGGTTTAATTTCTGGCCGTTTGGGTGAAATTAGTGTTTTCTCTGGCATTTAGCTTTGCAGGGAAAATATTTCAAACACTGTCAATATTACTTAATGCCTGGGAGCTCAGACGAGGCCCTGCTTGTGGTCAGGGCTCCTTTGTGCTAACTGCATCGTTAGAAAGCAGAAGAGCAAATCTCAAAGCCTGCAGCATCTCCCATTTGCCTTCCTGTTCCTGAGATACTCCACATCATGGGATAATTATCTAAATAATCAGTGCGGGGTGGATATTCTCTCCTTGTCCCATCCCAGAGTGATCCCATCCGAAAGAAGCAGCACATCCCAGGTGCTGGCTGCCCGGTGCTAAACTCTGTACTGCACTGATGAAAAACTCCCAGGAGGAAAACACAGACAGCGACACTGACCCACACTTGGTCACCACGTCCTCAGCAGCCGCAGGACCGGAGAGCCAGGGCAGCACTGCTGGACTCTTGTTTCTCCCGGGTGCTCTCAGGGGTGAAATCCGGGCAATGCCAGCGCTGCAAAGCCCCCCGGGGCTGCCGGGGTGAGGGTCCCATTCCCTGGCACCGCTGGCTGGGGAAGAGCAGCCCGGAGCTGCCGGGGCAGGAGCCTGAGAAGGGCTGAGTTCTTTTCCCAGGACAGTTATTAACCAAAAATGTAATTTTCCACCTGGAAAAGTAAATTGAGTCCCTGAGGTGCCCTTCACAGGCGATATATCCCTGTGGGGTATTTTGGAGGAGGATAGGAGAAGGGATTCATAATCCCCAGCAGTCAGTACACTTCCTCACTGCAGTCCCCATCGGCTGCCTGCTCCAGCCATCGTGACTGAGTCTGTTCCTGTTCCCCGCATCCTCTGAGGCACTCGGATGAACAGTACGGCACGCTGCTAATAACGTGCCGTTCATTCTAATTTTCTTCCCTGATTTCTTTGAGCATTAACAAGCTGGGGTGACTCTGCTCTGGTTTGTACCCTTTCTGTCCCCAGCTGCTGGGAGCCTGCGGGGCTGTCTCCAATGCTGGGGTGTGCAGGAAAGACCCTGTGAGATGCCAGGACCCCAGCTCAGCACTGCCAGGCTGGTTCTACCCTGGTAAAATAAACTCTTGCAAAATTTTCTTGGAGATGTGATCACAATTACATGTAAAACTATTATTAACAGGTTAAAAAATGGATGGAGACTGAGATGCGAAGAGAACGGCCATCTCCTACAGCGTCTCTGGCTGAGCTATCGGGCTGGCTTGCTGGAGCAGAAGGCACCATTGCCACCACCCAAAAAGGACATGTCCTCTCCTGGGACCCTCCCTCTGGACCTGCTCTGACACCTCCAAGATCTCCAGCAAACGACACCGCAGTTGGCTCAGAGAGGTTCATTTTAAACCCCGCAGCGACTAAAGGACCGCGGGGCTCTCGGTCGCTTGACTCGGCTCAGCTTTCGGCAGCATCTCATGCAAACGCGTCCCCGGGGAGGCCAAAAATAAATAAACACAGAAATGGCTTCCCGGACTTCGTGCCATTGGCGGGGCCTCGGGGGGGGGGGAACGTGCAGCCGGACGGGTCCCCGTGGTGCAGCCCAGACCTCGGCACAGCCTGAGCAGCACGCCGCAACAGGGTTTGGGGGGAGCCGAGCGGTCCCCAGGGTGTGTTTGGGCCAGCCGACCTCCAAGCCATGAACCTGTGTGGTTACTCAGAAGAGCAAAAAGAAAACAGGGATGCACACAGTGATACCCTGACCTGCATCCAGCAGAGCGTGGGCAGGGAGCGGGACCGGGACTGTGTCTGGCAGCTGACCCTGGGCTTTGATCCCCCCAGTCTGGCCACTTTTTGGGTGGTAAGTGGTCCCAGGCTGGGGGACATGGGGATCTGTGGCTGGGGTTGCTCGTGGGGCTATCCCGGAGCTTTTGCCCCACAGAGGGCAGGCAGGGCTGGCTGCAGAGCTGGGCGAGAGGCACCGCAAGCAGGGCAGAGCATGTCCGCACAGGGCTCTGCAAGAGCAGCTTGCAAGTAAACAGCCCTTTCCAGCCACTAAGGAAGATTTAAGAGCGAATAACATCAGCCCAGTCGAATTCAATTGCTATTGATAATGTCCATGTGCAATTAGAGCCAATTAAGGGGAGGCAGGGAATGACAAGTGTTTGGCCAGGAGGTGGGGGGGGGTCAATACAACAAACCAATTTCCCAACAACCAAATGCAATTAAAGAGTATCACTTACCCGGCTTGCCCAGGAGGGCCAGCGCATAAATGGGCAAAGCCAGGCGCACGGGTGCTGTCCTGCCCGGCATGCAGACTTCCAGGAGCAAGCCCTGCTCCTGCCCCAGCTTCAAGCTGCGGGAAGTGGCATCCATGTATTTCACCATGATCGCGGTGTTCCTGGTCATCTTGGTGGTGGCCCTGCAGGGCTCAGTGCCCCGCGGGAGTGATTTTCCCTACAAGGTACCCCTCGATCCCCAGGGGCTGCTCGAGCTCTCCTGGAATGTCAGCTATCCCGAGCAAGCCGTGCATTTCCAGCTCCTTGTCCGGGACCTGCAGTTCGGGCTCCTCTTTGGGATGTCGGACAGGGGCGAGTTTGAGAACGCGGACCTCGCCGTGCTCTGGAGCGACGGGCACAATTCCTATTTTGGGGTGAGTCGCTTGTGTGTTTGCATGGCTGCTTTTGGGGTTGCATTCCCGTGGGTGAATCTGGCTCGTGGTTTGAAAGAGTGGGGATGGTCCAAGGCACGGTGCACGCTGGACCGCTCCCGCTGCTCAGGTGGAAGGGGTCCAAAAGGGCTTGGAGGCTTCTATCCCAGAGGGACCCACAGATCAGGTCTATGCTATGGGTTTGGCATTGAATCTTAAACCCAAAGAGAAAAGAATAAATAAGTACAGCAGCACATCGGCAAGGCTGAGTGGAACCAGAACCTGGATGTCTCTGCTGTGCTTAGCTGCAAAGAGCTCCAACAGGTGGTTGTACAGACCAGCTCACACTCACACACGTGCACACACACACGCAGGATGCGTCAACACCTTGGTTCACTTGTGTGCTGCTGTCAGTCACATTAAAAATTAACCGCAGCTCCCGTTAATGACTTTGAGACAGCGCAAAAGTTATCAGCCAGAAAAGCTGCTCCTGCCAGCACCAATAACCCAGCTGCGAGTCGCGTTCGACGCTATCGCAGAGATCAACAGGACAGAGGAAAACACAACCTGACGGCTGCCTGCCAGCGGCGCGGTGTTATCAGAAATTAAACATGCAAATGTATTTGGGCGGTATGTAAACAGCTGGTGGTAGCAGATGGGGGGGAACTCATTTCTAATTTTGCGGTTTGATATTGCTACTGCAAATCGCTGTCCTTTCTGACACAGTCCGTTTGTCCAGGTTCTTGTTCGGTTTGTCTTTCCACCGGGGCTGCAGTTACAGTAACTACCCCTGTGCTCTCCAGCAGCAACCTATCCCCAGCCCACCACGTTAGGCTTATTGCAATTGCGCTTGGCTGCAGAAAGCAATTCACATTTTTCCCCGTGCGAGGCTTTCCAGTAAGTTAAATCTTACCTCTCTGCTTACTTCAAATTAACCATAAAATACATTCTTTCACAATCAGCCGCAATGTGATCTGCAGGGTGCAGAAGGATGAAAAGGATGAAAAGAAGAGCTTATTATCTGTACTGTTTTCCTGCTAATTACCAGCCATTCAGGATGTGTGGTGGCCCAAATGCTACAGTATTTCACAGTATCATGTTAAAAAAACATAAAGGATCATTTCTAATCTGCCTTCATGCGCTCACCGTAAGACAAACAGCACGGAATTAAACACCGGGCAGCATTTGGGCTTTCTCTTTCAGTTGGTGCTGAACAGCATCTTGCAAGGAGATTTCTATAAATCTCTCCAGTCCTGGTTTTCTCTCTCCCAGCAGCCTTTCTTCTGGATAAGTATGTCAGCTGTTAAAAAGATCCAAATTTGCTTAACCCCCCATGTACTATGAGATTAATTTGCACACCATATTCCTATGAAAACAAATGTCATGCTAGCTTCATGTGGCTGATTCTACTCTCCCGCTCTAAGGACAATATGTTCTCGAAATATCACTCCATACTTCTGGCTGAAATGATGCCAAGATGCTTTATTCTTTTTCTTCTGCTTTTTTCCCCCAAGATAAGAGAACTCATGCCACTTGTAGTGTGTACAGCAAGGTACTTCTTAGGTGCCTTTTCTCAGTAAATAAAAGATATCAACGGGAGATGCAAAAGATCAAGACAACAACACTGTTCAGGTCCAAATTATTGCAGGATTTTATACTCCAAACCTTCAAATCCCTAAGCACAGGAGTAACCTACTGCTTTGCTTCTCGGAGTGTCGTTGTCACCATTGTCAACAATGAGCAGATTTTGGGAGGCTTTGCTGGGCTGCTGAAACAATCTGGCCACAACAAATTAAGGATTTTGAAGAGGGGTACTGATTTCTAGGGCTGACACTACAGCTCAGCAAGGGGCTGATCTTAAATTGAGAGCAGCTGGTTTGTGGCAAGGGGCTTGGAGAGCACATCACCCCACCCCCCCCCCACCCCGAGAAGGTGCCCCCAGCCAAATACACCCAAAACACAGCACAGACCGACGCAACACCTTCATGCATCCCCGCAGGCTTTCCTCTCCCTGCGTCCTTTCCCCCAGTCGCATCTCAACTTGTAAAGGTCTTTCTGCAGCCTATTAATTCTGGATCACGTATTTCACAGGTCTGCCTGTGCCGAGCACCAAAGGTCTCATGGCAGGGGCCGTGCCGGCACGGCTCTGCCCGTGGGCTGCTGGAGGGGGGCACGGGGCAACCAAAACACGGGATCCCTCCACCTTTGGGATGCCGAGGGTGAACGAACCGGAGGGTGAACAGAAGGATCTCACGACCCGTGGTACCGCTGGAGGTCACCGCCATGGGCTCCTCGGGCTGAGCGGGGCCAGTGGAACCTCCCAGTTTAGCTGGGTGCTCTTCCTCCCGCAGGATGCCTGGAGCGATGCCAAGGGGCAGCTCCACATGGACTCGCAGCAGGACTACCAGCTCCTCGGGGCTCGGAGGGCTCCTGAGGGTCTCTACCTCCTCTTCAGAAGAGCCTTCAGCACCTGTGACCCCAAGGACTACCTTATAGAGGTACGGCATCGCCCTTGCCCTGCTATAGCACCAGCAAGCCCCGGCTCAGCCCTGGGGCAGAGCTCCAAACCCCAACCTGCATGGTTATATCCGACCAGTGTTTTGTTTCGGGGACAGCATCAGGCGTTTGTGCTGTCTAAGGCAGAAAGGAAGTGTGCTACAGATGTCAGTCCTGGGACATGAGTAATGTTTGGCACGATCTATTTACAACCCCTTATAAACCTCTATAAAGTGTAGATTTTAGCTCGTTTGCATCATCCACTCCTGTTAAGCATGTGTTAGGTCTATATAAATACCCTCCTGCATCACTCCGGTTTGCAGTCTGGAGCCAACTGTTTGGAGTGTTACAAAGAGGTGTTGGTTTTGTTCAACAGGAGGCAAAGAGGAGGGTTGCGGCAGGAGCCAGAGCAAAGGGACGGCAAATAGAGCCGCTGCGGCGTGCTTGTGTGTGGTTCGGTGAAGTCTCTCTGGGTCTGCGTTCACCGCTCCCCCGTGAGATGGGATTTGAGGGAAACCTTCCCAGTGGGGATGTCGAAGAGTTTCAGGGCATCAGCTATGGACGCTGGGTGCGGGCAGGAATTGGTGCAAGGCTCATTTCAGATAAAAGCCTTTGGTGGGCAGGATATTTTAAAGCCAACGTGGGCATCGAGCATCCTTGAGTTTTTGTTGCTGGTTTTCAAAAGCCTGTCTTGTGGTGAGAAACGTCTACTGTCTGCCAAAACACAGAGAGCCCTGGAGGAAAAAATTCTATGTGTGAACTGGGAAAAGACTTGCAGGTCTTTATTCTCTGATCCTTTAAGAAAAAAATATTCTCTTTTTCCTTTCTTCCTTATCTCCTGTCCAGAGCTCACTGGGTTCAGCAGCAACTTCCCTGCTTGCAGGAGACTTTCAGCAGAGCTTCTTGTGGTACCCCCCCACCAACAGAAGCTGGGATAAAGGGAGGATTTCAGGGAGAAGTTTTGTTTCTGGTGTTCCACCCCAGGCTGCTGCCTGTGGCCATTGCTGGGGCCAGGCTGCAGGGTGGGATGAGCCCTGAACTGATGTGGTTGTCTCAGCCTGGAGCTCAGAAGGGTTGAGGGACTCTGAAAGAGCACAGAGGAGATGCTCCCCTTAAGGAACTGATGCCATCTAGGGAAAACTTTTCAGACTCTCCCAACTGGTAGGGAACTCTCTGTGATCACGTCAGCCAAAGAAATGCCCTGAAATCTACAGTCTTCCTGGGCCAGCACAGCAAAGTCAGCTACTGGTGAAGTCAGGGTGGCTTCCCATCTGGGCATGGGTCAAAAGGCCCATTCCTGGATTCATGCCACCAATACTGGTGCGAATAGTCCATGCAGTTCACGTTCCTGCATGAAAAAACTACCTGATACACTTTGCTCTTGCTTCAGGATGGCACTGTGCACCTTATCTACGGGATCCTGGAGAAACCAGTCCATTCCCTCCAAGCCATCAACATCTCTGCCATCCACAGGGGACTGCAGAGGGTGCAGCTGCTAAAGCCCAACATCACCATCCCTGAACTGCCCAGCGACATGAAGACCATGGAGATAACGGCCCCTGATGTTGTCATTCCCAGCCAGGAGACAACCTACTGGTGTTACATGGCAGAGCTTGCAGAAGACTTCCCCAAACATCACATTATCATGGTAAGAGGCAGGAGAAGAGGGTTGCTTTCCCTGGTAGAGAGCAGCAATCGTGTTCCCATTTAGCCATTCTGGAAAGTCCACCTCTTCCCTGCCCTTTCACAGGGAGGCTTTCAGACCCATACGTCTTTCCCAACATGGTACCAAAACATCTCCCAGAGCCATCCCACCAGCCAGTAGCATCCTCCTGCCTCCCAGAGAGCCCAAAATCAGAAGTTTCTCAGCAGAAGGCGGCAGGTTGGCGACTTTCCACCCAGCACATCGAACAGGTACCAGGGCAGGCTCAGAGCAGCCCCCTTGCAGAGCTGATCCCCTGCAGAAGGCAGAGCTGTAGCCATCAAGGACAGATCCGTGGCAGGATTATGGCACACGGTGAGCCATGAGGAATATATAAACATGGGAAAAAAAGGAACAGGGCTGGTGAGAGCAGGGCAGAGCGAGCCAGGATATGAACTGGCTTCTAAAAGATTAGGCGTACTCCAAAAAAAAAAAAAAAAAAAAAAGGGTTACAGACAAAAATCTAACTTGTGTGCATTGCCCAGACATGTTGCATATGCTTGGGTCACCTCCCTCAAAGGAGAGGCTGAAACCTGCAGACAGCCCAGTGCCAGGGAAAGGCAGGCGTAACGCCAGTCTGACCGCCCATCAGGAGCTGCTGGGAGAGCATCGCCCCGGCAGGCGCGGAGGTGGCTCGGCAGATGACCTGGCACACCCCGAGTCAAAACCACACAACGGGGAGAGGGAAAACCTGACACGCGAGCCGAAGCTAGTGCTTAGTGATTTATAGGGGAGAGACGACATTGCAAAGGAAAACTCAGAAGGAGGATTTTCTCTCCAACAGATGGTGTGAAATGAATCATCTGTGTGTAAGTAAAAAGTGCGTAACTCCTGATACCTTCCCGCTGCTGCAGATCATTTCTACAGCTGGCGCTTTTAGCCAGAGCTGTTCCTCAGGCTTGTTTGAAGTCACTCTTTCTATCCCAAATCCCCCTCCCCGTGCCCTGAGCAGCTGTTGGCTAGAAATGAAACCCAATAGCTGCAGGCAGAGCTACTGCAACATGGCCAGGACCCCCTTTAGGAAAAAGCAATGCCCCCAGGGTCACCTCAGCCCTGCAAAACTGGGAAAGGACTCAGTCATCACAAAGCAGACCAAGATCTTCTGCTGATCAGGCACATCTGTCGCTGGAGAAGGGATGAGATGTTTCTCTGTGGGTTCTCGTGGACTCTGGGTTGGTCCCAAAACCAACCAAGAGCTCTTGGCCCTTGGTGTTTCATGCCCAAAGCAACCTTCTCTCCCCATCACATGGCAGAAACTGTCTCCCATTCAGTAACAGGTAGCAGACATACCTGCCTTGGGTTTCTTGTGGAGCCTGCACAGACAGCAGCCCCCAGGGATGGGCTCTCAGCACGGTCTTAATGTGTCCTCCTTCTTGGATGCTGCTTTGCAGTATGAGCCAGTGATCACAGCAGGCAACGAGGCCCTGGTCCACCACATGGAAGTCTTCCAGTGCGCTGCCGAGTTCGACAGCTTCCCCCATTACAATGGGCCCTGCGACTCCAAGATGAAGCCAGACCGGCTCAACTACTGCAGGCACGTGCTTGCAGCATGGGCCATGGGAGCACAGGTGGGTGCGAGATGGGACCCACCGTCCTGGGTGAAAACTTTGCTCCTGGGTGCTTTCCTGCTGCCTCCCAACCCTTCCCAATCCCATCTTGGGATCACCCCATGCGGGCTGCCCCAACCCCGTTCTCTGCTGGGATTTGGGTTCAGCCCTGTCTGACCTCCCCATCCAGCCCCTGGATGTGTCTGAGTTTCCACCTCACCCCAGCCCACCTCCTCGGTGCCATAAATCGGTGCGATGCTCCTACTCAGTGATTATGCCATTGCATGTGCATGCTGGCATGTGAGAAGCCTTTGGAAGCAAGACCAGCTCACCAAGCACAACCAAGAGCACAAGTCACGTCCCTCAGCCCATGGCGAGGGTCAGGATTATGCCCAGACATTTCAGCCTTGTCCCCAGGAAAGCCACCCTACCGCTCCCCTAACACCCTCCCTCTGCTTCCAGGCTTTCTACTACCCCAAAGAAGCAGGTCTTGCCTTTGGTGGCCCGCGATCCTCCAGATATTTGCGCCTCGAGATTCATTACCACAATCCCCTGGTGTTCAAAGGTGAGTGGGCGCACGGTGATGCCCAGTGCCTCCCCAGTGAGGCAGTGGCAGGAGAGCTGAGTAAATGCCAGGGACTGCCACCCTGCTGGGGAGGGCTCCACGTTTCATACAGAAGAAGTCTTGGCCAAAATCATAGCCCTGTTTGCAACTTTCTGGAGACCTGATGGTCCAGATCTGTCCTAGCGGGAGGAATACATTAAATCCCCACCATGCTGCCGCCTTGCTGGTCTCAGCAAAGTCATCCTCACCACAGGCATGCCCAGCAGCGGGGAGGGATGCTCGGGGAAGGAAGCCTGGCTGAACCTGCAGCCCTGCAGGCAGAAAACTGCACCAACACATCGTTCCTGCAGGGCCACGATCCAAGGCAACATGGGTATTTAGCTGGGCTGTCACAGGGTGTCCCTCCAATTTCTGTGCAAAGTGGTGGTGGTGGGTCTGAGCTCAGAGCTCAGAGCAACAGCGGTGCCAAAGTCACCAGAGACACAGCACCAGCCTGGCTGGGGATGGGGGGAATTTAGATGTTGTTTTATTGGTACTCCTGCTTCGATAACATTGTCAGGAGACACATTTAAAAAAAAGGATTCCAAACAACCCGGTTTCTTCATTAACATAAAAACAAGTAGCGTCTTGACTAACCAAGTATATTTTTAGAAGACCAGAGCATATGTACTGTAGATCAATCATAGCACATTCGGCAACTCGAGAAGAAACACGTCTATAAATATGGAGCTCATGTCTTTCATAATTTATCTGGTTTTGCGTGTTAACCAATAGTGTCTCCCCCGTTCTTCTCATCCCTGGGTGGGCTCCAGCCCAGAGACAGGCAGTTCAAAGCCAGCCTGAACCCCTCCTGACCTACTGAACCTGCCCTTTCCTTCTGCTCGCAAAGCTGGGTGGCAAACGGGAGCCAGAGCTCGGCTTTGCATCTCAGCAGAGCTGGCTGCTGCCTCTGCCTGCCCCATGGTCAGCATCTGCCAGGGCACATCATAGGCACAGGGTCTTCTCCAGCTCCTGAGGGGAGGTTAAATGGAGCAATCATCTCAAATGCAAGAGAGACCAGAAACCTTCCAAATGCAAGGAGTACTTGCTCCATAGGCATGTCTCCTCCTGCCAGGCCCCCAATAACAGCATAGCCTTAGCTTTTTGGATGTATCAGTTAAAGAATATGCAATGAGCCATATTTCTGAGAGAGTTCTCCAAAGCACCCCATGATCTGTCCTTCTGCTTTGGGCTCTCCAAAGACACTCCTTACTACGCTCTCTTGGGAGAAATTCAACCTCAGGTCAGTGACCTCTCTAGGAGACCAGGCACATATCTGGGGCCACTCCATAAAGCCTTGCATGAAAATATCTAGGATTTAAAACCAATAAGAACCACACACATGAAGAAGGCTGCAAGCGAGAGGCTGACGCATCTCTCCCCACTGCAGCACAGCATCATTTTTCACGCCTGACCTTGTCCCGGCAGCCGTCACTTCTCCCACGGTGACTTGCAGCCTTGTCCTCTCACCTGCCAGGTCGCCGCGACTCCTCGGGGATCCGTCTCTACTACACGGCCACCCTGCGACGCTACGATGCCGGCATCATGGAGTTGGGCTTGGTCTACACGCCGGTGATGGCCATTCCCCCTGGAGAGGATGCCTTCCTCCTCACGGGCTATTGCACCGACAAATGTACCCAGCTGGTGAGTGCCTGTCCTCTCCACCTGGCTTCACCTTGGAGAAGAGAGGTTGCAAATGGCTTTTCCCAGGTCCCAGCCAGCAGTGATATGGCACCGAGCTCCGGGCTCCCAATTCCCAGTTTTAAACTCCCCGAGCCCCTTACCATGAGGTTGCGCTGGAAAGAAAAATCTGCCGTGTACAACAAACAGCAAGCAGCTGGTTGGGATGTGCTGAATCCCCCTCAAAGCAGCTCTCCTGGGGAGCCATCTGCTCCGGCTCCCCAGGATACCATTCCCATAAAACTTACTGCCGAGCTGGCCGTGCCCCGGCGGTGCTTTCCCTCACGGAGATGGGAAGATTGGCCTCTGCTGCCAAGGAGCTCGCCAAGAACTCTCTCAAAGATAGTTTCAAAATGCCCACCTTGCCCTCAGGGAAGTTTTAGTGGATGTTTTTGTAGGGCCTACCCAAAAGGAATCATTTGTGCCACCACTAACGAACATAGGGAAGCAAGCAGCGTCAGGCTCAGCTGCTCCTGCTGACTTAGGGCACAGCGGCGCGTACAATGGATTTGGCAGCGGATCGAGCATCTGTCCCTCTGCAGGGAGCTCGCTTCTACGCTGCTCCAGGGGTACAGCAATCCCCTAAACGGGGAACCAGCACAGGGACGGCCGGTCTCAAGCACACAGCAAAGGGATGCACGGGAGGGGAGAGGGATGGGGTCAGGCACGGGGGCTTGAGCCGTCCTTCTCCCAGGCTTTGCCCGCTGCCGGCATCCGCATCTTCGCCTCCCAGCTCCACACTCACCTGGCAGGAAGAAAAGTGGTGACGGTGCTGTCCCGGGATGGGAGAGAGCGGCAGGTCGTGAACGCCGACGGTCACTACAGCCCTCATTTTCAGGTAGAGGGGTCTGCAGGGGCAGCGGGGGGGTCCTGGCTGGATGTCACCCATGGGGCTGCCCTGGGCACAGAGCCACCGCGTTGCTCTGATGCGTCCCTTTTCCTTCCCTCCCAGGAGATCCGCATGCTGAAGGAGGTGGTTGCAGTTTTTCCAGTGAGTGGCTCCAAAACCCGTGGTGGCTTCCAAACAGCACGAGACCTTCCCCTCACCCCACTGCCCTGAGACCCCCTGCCTCCTCTACATCACCTCATGCCCTCCACCGCTGGCAGCCCCTGCCCATGCACGGACACCCGCAGCCATCTGGGACCCCCTGGGGGGGCTGTGGGAGGACCCCCAGGTCATATCTGCCACTCCGGTGCGGATGCCTTGGGGACACCGGGGCCCATCTCATACGGTACCAAACCGGTGTGTGGGCAACCGAACCGTGCCGGCAGCTTAATTAAGCACCTAATTTAGCTGGGCTTCCTCTAGCAGAGGGGGGCTCCTCGGGGGGTGAGGGTGAACCATGCACGCACTGACGGTCCCCCCTCCCTCCTTGCTTGGTAGAAGGAGAGGAAGAGATTCGGCAGCGAATGTTGGGGGAGCAGGTGGTAAAACAGAGGCTGAGCGTGCCCCGGGGCTGTACGGGTGAGGAAGGACCCGGCTGCAAAGTGGAGGGCACCTACGGGAGCTGTCGTGCCCCAAGATGCTGCTCAAAAGACTCAGCACCCATTGAAACCGTACCCAGGTCTGTGCTCCGGGGTGTCCCCATGGGCCCCAGCACCGACCGTGGCAGGGAGGCAGTCGTGTCATCAAGTTGGGTAGAGGTTTGGCAATTCAAAATGTTGCCTAAGTGCATTTTTTTTAGGTGCTTCAGCCCTGCAGAAATTCTTAGAAAGTGAGGAAAGCAAGAAACACCATCCCTGGGATATGGCCCTAGGGAATCTTCCCCAGGGGATGCAAGTTTAGCAAGCGCTCCTGCAGCACCGCGGCCGGTGCTGGCGGGGAAACAGGCTGCCCACAGGCTGGCACTGCTACAGAGAGCAGAGATCTGCTATATTACAAACTCCCCGATCCCCAAATGTGCTGATCGGAGAGGGGAAAGCTCCGCACTCTCACACCTCCACGTGTCTGTGTTCGACCCCCCCCCCCACCAGGGTGACGAACTCATCACGACCTGCACGTACAACACGGAGGACCGGAGCCGAGCCACGGTGGTGAGCGCGGGGGCGAGTTCACCTGCATGCGTGGGGCTGGCGTGTGTTTGCACCCCAGGGTTGGGGGGCACCCGCAAAGCGAGCACCTGCATGAACCCGGGCTGAATCACAGCCAGAAACCGGAGGGAGGGTGGTAGAGAAGCGAGCCCGCAAGGCTCTGCTGCCTGCAGCGGGGATGTTAAGGTGCTAATTGAGAAGTAGCATGTGTCACTCTAATTCCCATCACAAACTGTTCCACCGGGGATTAATTGTAATTAAAGAGAAGTGGCGTTTTTTGACAGTGCATGTTATTTTCTTACATAGGCAGCAAAAAAAGAGCCTGTCAGAGGTACCATCAACAGGGACAAAGCTAAATATAGCAGAGGGATTATAGGAAATCTGCATTTTAATGTAAACCACACAATCTAGCCTGAAAGTCAGTCTTTGCATAAAGGGTGGATGGGCAGATGAGCAGAGTGCTGCCCATCCCATGCACCTGAAGGGGTGCATATATATATATATATATGTGTGTGTGTGTGTGTGTATGCACATGTGCACCTGTGCACGTACAGGTGTGAGCTTTGTGCCTTTGCAGCCCCTCTGCCCTCCCCGCTGCCCGTGCAAGCCCCGGCAGGGCAGAGCTGGACCCAGGTGCCAGCACTTTTGTGTCTGTGCCGCAGGGCGGGTTTGGCATCCTGGAGGAGATGTGCGTGAACTACGTGCACTACTACCCCCAGACGCAGCTGGAGCTGTGCAAAAGCGCTGTGGATCCAGGCTACCTGCATCGATACTTCAACCTCGTGAACAGGTACAGAGCCCCTGCATGGTGGTGCTAAGGGGAGAGGGACCATCGCAGAGCCCTTTGCCAGTAACATTGGGAAAAAAGTTTAAAAAGTGGGGTTTGAGGAGCTGGCTGTGCAGTAGGTGTGCGGGGGCACTCAGGCAGTGCAGGTTTTGGGAGCCGTGGCTGCGTGCTGGAGCTCAGTCCTGCCCTCCCCTGCCCCCAGAGCTGGCAGCCAAACCCAGGGCTTTAAGGATGGCTGTATAGCGAGAACCACCGGGAAGGGAGAGCATTCCCGAAGACGGACTTCCCGGCAAGAATCAGTGCATGGCCAAGTGCTTATGTGCAAAATACTTCTTATAACCCAAGGCAGACGCCAAGCATCCCTGCCAGAGAAGCAGGCTGCAGCTCATTCACCCATGATGAGAGGGGCGAGATGCTGACCTTGCACGGGCGTCCTATTCACGGGCAGTCCGGCTGGGCCCAAATCTTCCCTCGCAGGTACCGGCTGTGCTAGGCTCTCCCTGCTCCCAGCGCCGACTTCAGAGCCATTCCAGGCCGAGCTTTAGGCAGGGAGGAATTAGACACATCCAGCGCTGAAAGGGGACAGCACTGCTGCGTTTCAGTCTAGCATTTCTCCTGCCCCAGGTTTAACGACGAGGAGGTCTGCACGTGCCCGCAGGTCTCCGTCCCACAGCAGTTTTTCTCCGTCCCCTGGAACACATTCAACAGAGATGTGCTAAAATCCCTCTACGGCTTTGCTCCGATCTCGATGCACTGCAACAAATCCTCAGCCGTCCGGTTCCCGGTACGTATAGCTTCACAACCAAAGCTTCAAAGCAAAACTCCCAGCCGTGGGTAAAAAGCAGCTGGGCAGAGCTGTGCCACAGGGCGATCCCAATGAGACGGGTCAGGTCTCTGGTGCTCAGGACGCGGCTGTACCCGGCGGGCTCGGAGCTGCCCGGGGAACCCCGGCGTCAGCGGGACACTGAGCCCAGCCCGGACCTGGTGTTTAAGACAATATGGCACGAGCCCACCCTGGATGTGCTCGGCCAGATTCAATTAGGAGATGCATTTGCATAAAATGATTTTGAGGCTGCTTTCACTGAGTGTTAAAGCAGGGCTAGCTCCAGAACTGAGGAGAAATGTGAGGTGGTTTTTAGGATTTTGGCAAATTACATCAGGTCCCAGCAGAGCGAGCTCATTACGCACAGCATCTGTGCGGTCTCCAAAAGCAACGATCCAGCAAAATGTGAAGGATAAAGGGCCACGAAATCTTTAAAGAAAAACCAGGCCCAGCCATGACGGTCATGATGATGGTGATGAAGATTTAAAACCACTGATGGTCCCTATCACCATCAGTTCCCGACACCATTTATCAGTGTAATAAACTTACACAATACGTTACCCACTGCAGCACTGGAGAATGCCGAGCTGATTGCAGCGAAGACCATCAGCTTTCTCTCCTGGTAAATCCCCTTTAGCAAAGTCTGCTCTGGAGGCAAAAACCTTTCCAGTTCTCTGGGACTGGAGACCCAGCACCTCTCGGCCATGCAGAGCCCCACTGCAGGGACAGAAGTGGCGCAGAAGTTTTGTGCAGCAGCAGAATTGTAAATTAAGCCTCTTAATTACGGCCCAGGCAACTCTTGGTTTCAGAGAGGTCTGAGGAGCAGCCGAAGAAGAGACTTGAGTGGAGCAGATCTGATGCTGGCACAAAGTGGGTCACAAGCATCGCAGCAAGGGCGAAGGAGCTTTTCAGAGCGAGCCCGATTTTAAGACATCTCATTTATTCCACACCGTTTCTGCCAAGAGAAAAGCACCAGCTTCTAATTAAGCTCGTGTATTTGCAGTTCAGCGATCCCAAAGCTGACGAGATTTCTGGAAGGACTCAGTGCTGTTAATTATTGAGCAAAATCTCAAGGTACCGCCTGAGAGCGGCTGCGGAGACATCGCTGTCCCCGAGTCCCCAGCACCTGCAGGGACTTGCAGTAAACTCTCTATAATCTCTACATTCAGATTTCCACTCAAAAGCACTGAAAACAACTATCGAGACACTCCAGATACCTTTGATCTATCCCAAGAGCAGGGTGCTGGCGAGGTGCTAGCACAGGTTTTGGGACGTGTTGGCAGGGCAGAACGCCACAGCAGATGGGCTCATGGCTGGGGCTGAGCCCTGGAGCAGGCGCAGCCCAAACACGTTAACTGCTCTCTTAAGCCATAAGGTTCCAGGAAAATAGTCGTTTCTCCAGTTGGTACTTCCCTGTGATGCCGTCCCCTCTCCCATTGCTCCCCGTGTGCTTTTGGAGGGTCTCTCCATCCCCCTCCACCTTTCCCAAGGGGTTTTCCTGGTGCCGGTGCAGGCTCTGGCCCGTTTCGCGTGACATACTACAAGGAATTTCATCTGAAAACAGAAATTCAACTTTCATCTTCTTGCTGATGACTCACGGCTCTACCGCTCCTCTCCAGACCTCCCTCCTCCTGCTCACGCTGCGGCTCAGCCTCTCGCCGACATTTCCGCATGAGCGCGCGGCCGGCAGCCAAACCGTAGCATCACCGAACCAGAGCTCAGCCCAGTCTGAGCCCCCCTTCACCCTCGCAGCCCCTGCCTGCGTCTCAACCGGCCACTAATCCAGACTAACACTTCACATTTGAGCTAGATCCTGCCCGGCGGGCTCAGCCCTCGGCACTGTCTGAACCTGGCAGGTTGCTCCTTGCAGGGAGCATCCCCAAGACAAGGTGCCCCCATGCACGCACGGAGCTGGGGGTTTTATCCTGGCCGTGGTCACCTTGAGCCCTGATGGCTGTGACAGCCTTTCCCCGTGGCACCTCACCCAGGCTGCTGCATCCCTCCTGTTTTCACAGCAGCTGCACGTGAACATCCATGCTGGCACACTGCAAATGTCGCCTCCAACCAACCTTTCTGCCAATACCTGGTAGAGAGCATTTTTTCAGGGCTGGGCTGAGAGCACAGTGGGTTGGTGGGGCTCCCTGGTTTGAGTTGTCTCCATCTGATTTGGTGGGTAACACTTTTTGGGGTGGAAACTCCCTAACCGTGGTGGGTTTGTGCAACGTGGTGCACCGCAGACATCTGCGCCGCTAAAGGGATGCGTAGGTGCTTCTGCAATACAAATAATTAGTAACGTCTCATAAGAAAACAACCTGGTTTAGGCTAAAAACACTTCAAATATTAAAGATCATTCCATTTTTACAAAGAGGGAGAAACACAGAGTCTCCAAGTACCCGAAACCCTGACTTGATCTCACGGTGCCGATCTCTCTTGCAGGGCGAGTGGGAGAAGCAGCCGCTTCCCACCATCACCGAGAGGCTGCGGGAGCCCGTCCCTCGCTGCCCACCCGCCCCGGGGCCTCGGCCTGCAGCCCCCGTCCCCCTCAACCTGGGTGAGCTCAGGAGGGACTGACCCGATGCTCGCTCCCTCCACCATGATGGGAAGCACCTCCAGGCAGGAGCATCCACAGGGAACGTCGTCCCGTCGCTCTCCCGGCATCCCTACCCGCACAGCGATGCCAGCCGGTGCCCTGGCCCCAGCCTCCGGAGGGGGTTAGGGCTTACGAACTAGAGTTCAGAAAGTACTCTGGAGATGGAAAGCGCTATATTTAGTGTGTTATTAGCAATCCTGGCTCTGAGTAATACTGCTTTCCGCCCCCAGAATAATAATGTGAAGGTTTGCTATTGTGCCGAACCCAGCGAAGCCCCGGGGAGTGGGGGGAGAAGCGTGTTTTCCCACAGGGAAACTGAGGCACGAAGCAAAGACCTGTGTGGGAGCAGCATACAAGCCTTCCCAGCGCCCCACGGTTCCGTCTAGCTCGGGGCAGCTCCGCGGGTGCTCTCCCATGCCGGCACCCCCAGCAGGGACAGAGGGAGGGAGGGAGAGATGCCGCGATGCCCACCCAGCACTCGTGTCCCCGCTGCAGGGACTGCGGCTCCCCACCGCTCTCCTCCTCCCACTCCCCCGTGCTGGGGATTATTCGCCTTGACGCTACCAGATGCCAATGGCCAGGAATAAATGATACCTCTGTGATGGGGTTTAGAAAGGGGGAGGGACGCAGGGGAAAAGACAAACCTTTTGGCAGGAAAAATGACTCCATTAAATACCTAAATGTGAAAAAAAAATTTTTTTTTTAAAAATTGCTTTTTGCTGTTGAGCTCCAAAGGGAAAACACTTGGGAGGAGTGGAGGAAAGGCCGGTGGTGCTGCAGGAGAGCCTGTCCATCCCAGCCGGGCGCCTGATCCTGCTGCCCTGGGGGGGGTGGGATCCAGGGCAGGGTGGCAGCCGAAACCTGCCCTCCCGGCCACCTTGGGTTTAAGGAAAAACCTCAAGTCAGAGCACCGTGGATCAGAAAGGCCTTTTTGAAGCAAAAAATATCTTTGCAGGCATGCAATGGATCCCTGGCTCGGTGGGGAGGCAGCATGCTCGGTCCCTCGTTTATCCCCAGGAGAAACGGACAGGACTGCGGCCACCCCCTCCCTCTGCCTGGGCAGAATCAGGGAGTGCAATCACCTCCTATTCAGAGAAAAAAAAAATCATCCTAATCTTGTTTTTTAATGTTTCCAGTAAAACCAAAGCATTTGAGAGTTCAAACTCTTGCCCGTGGTGCTTTTTGCACGAGGCTAAGGAATTGAAATTGGCTCTGAAGAGGGTATAAACCAAGCAAACCTAGTCAAGGGAAATAAAGTGAAAAGCTTGCAGCGTGATTATTTCTTCAGGCGGGTGAAAACTTCAGCAGAGATCAGGCCCTTGCTGCGCCACTGAAGATGGAGCCCAGCAAGGGGACCAGAGCAAGGGACGATTTCGGGGACAGGCTGGGGGCAGCTGCCCCTTCCCTTCAGCAGCGGGGGGATCGCGGGCTGCATGCGTGCGATGAAAAACCTTCCCTGACACCTCCGAGACCGGCTCTGCGCTGCTGGAGGCATCCATCGGGATGCTAAAAAGAGCCACCTCCAAGGTGACCTTTGGGAAGATGCCAGCAGAGCAGATGGGACCGTGGAGCCGCCAGCGGCCGGGGGCCAAGGGCAGCCCTGGTGTCGGTGCCCCGGCTGGCGAGCTTACACCACAGAGCTGAGCTGGTCCCGCCTGTACAGGGAGCAGCCCAGAGGACACACAAACCCAAACAGTACTGGCAAAGCAGCTGCGGGCCAAAACACATTCCTGAAACTCTTCCTTCTATAAATTCAGAGGCTACATGCAGCAAGGACCCAGATTCCAATGGCACTTGCCTTTGGGAGTTTCTTTTATTCTCTGGGGCACGACACAAGAACGTCTCTCCAATTAGCATCAAGGGGCTGCACGGCACCACCATGTTTTTCTCATTTCAAACCCAGGGACTGGTGCAGGCGGGCAGCACTCCCTGGGCACCAACACGCTCCCATTGCCACGGCCAAAAACTGGGATTTGTCTTTACTCTCACCCTCCCACAAATGGACAAGGCCATCGTTCAGGTCTGGGGAAGATCGACCCTCCCTGCCTTCCGCACAGCCATCACACGCTGAGGCAGCGCTTGAGCACCACGAACAAAATTGGAGCAGGTATTGAATTCTTTGCGCCCCAGGGTTGATTTTTTTAAAGGGCCTCAGGTGCCAGTTACCACTGAAGGCAACAGAAGTTGGTGCTTAAAATCCCTCTGAACTTTGGAGCCACAGGGAAACATTTTGCCCAAGTGGGACCCGAAGCTCCGGCTGTGACTGGGGCAAGACGGGATGGAGGGATTAACCTGTGCTTGCAGAGATGGGAAGAACATGCCTGGGAACCCCCTGGGTAAAGCCAACGACTTCACAGTGCAGAAGAACCTTGCAGTTAGCAGAGCATCCACGGTGTCAGGCCAGGCAATGGCCCTGGACCCCCTGCCCCTTCCCTCCATGGCCCCCCCGAGTGCTCCCACCCCAGCACCGGGTCCCCAGGGCACAGTCAGGGCAAGGTGACACCATCGGAACGGGGACAGATGCAGCAAGGGACCGGAGAGACGGCAGGTTTGGAGGCTACAGCTGTATTAACAGCAGAGTTAGTTAAAAAAATTCATTTCCAGGCAGCGTGAAACTACATTTTGGGGGAAAGAGTTTCCAGCAAAGTCAAAAATTGAAACCTCTTCATTTGCAGTCGAGCAAAACACTGTTTTCAGGCCAATTAACTCATGGAAAAGAATTATTGCTGTAGTGGTATTGCTTCATTTAGAAAACAGAGCAACAAAATCTTTGGACTTTTTGGAATCTCTTCCTCCTCTTCCCCTCTAATTTGACCTAAATTTGTTTGACGAGTTCGCTGCAGACATTTGCCCGGCTCTCCCAGCAGACCCTGGAGCCAGCTAGGGCAGCCGGGGGCCAGGAATTCAGCCAGCAGCTCCTAATGACATCTTCCCTCTCCTCATCCCGGCGTCCACAGCACCCGCTCGCTGGCCCCGCGCCGCCGCACTCTCAGTAAAAGCCTTTCACTCGCTTGTTGTCCGGGTCGAACGGGGACTTGGTGTGTGCTTGGGCAGGGTAGGTCACTCCCATCCGCTCCAGCTGGTAGCTGCCGCTCTTCACGAAATCCAGCGAGACCTGCAAGGCAGAGCCATGGTGAAACCCCTGTTAGGTGCTGCGATGCACCAGTTCCCTGCCAGCATCCCAGCTCCATCACTGGGCAAGCTCCCACACCACCCCGCAGATCTGCTTTCCGCAGAAAACCCGGCTTTGCCATCCCAGAAGGATGCACAGAGAGGAGGAAACCAGATTTTTAAAAGTGCTCAGCTAAAAGAAAATAGAAAAGAATGCAGTATTTATTTATTTGGGAGTTTTTGTTTTTTTCTGTGGATTTTTTCAGTGGCACCCAGTGCAAGGTGCGCTTACTGCTAGGCTGTTGGGAGCTCATTGCCAGAACAACCAGGCTGGATGGCACACCCCAACGGGGTCAGCCCTGGCTGCAGGAGGGGACCACGGTGGCAGCCAGGACGTCACCGCTTGGCATGACGAACGTGAGCTGTCCCCTCTGCCCGCAGGGCTCACCCAGAGCCAGGCAGTGCTGGCAGCTGAGACACCCCGGCACAGCGAAGGGCTGTGGGAAGTTGTCAGCGACTCAGCAACAAACAGAATTTTTGTTTCTCTGCTCTCCATCTCACCCCCTGTACCTCTTCTGCTCCTCTGACTCCCTAGCCCTGATGCTGCGGAGACATCCCCATCCTGGACCCCCCTTCCCAGCGCGGGGAGCATCACACCCGGTCACCGAAGGGCCGTATCCGTGGGATGGAAACTAAAGGGCCACATGCAACACGGCAAGGCTCTGAGCAGCCGTGCTGGGCACCCCACTGCCAGGGAACTGCAAAGTGGGGGGCTCTGCGTGCCCTCCTCCAAGGTCTCGGGGTTGGTGTGGGGTCTGGGTCCAGCATCAAAGCCCTGATGGGGATGGTACGGGGCAGGATCCCAGTGCAGGTCCCCCGAGCGACCTCCCCTCCCTGCACAGCAAAGCTCCCGCCTCCTTCCGCAATTACTGCCCAAACCAAGTGGGAATTATCCCAGAGAGTGGTGAGATGAGGGCTGCACATTAACATCTGCCTAACAAGCGCCTCTTCCTGGCTGCAGCCAGCCGGAGCGGCCACGCAAAGGAGCTGGCAGAGCTGGGGACCCCACGGCGCGACCACCCGTACGCGATGCCTTTCTCCACCGTTGCCATTTCGGCCCCCGCAAAGCCCAGCAGGCAGCTGCCTGCTGCCAGCCCTGCTGCACGCTGCGGTGGCAGAGCTTTCCCTGCAGCGGGTGTGCGAGCGGGGAAGAGCGGCACGACGGATGCACCCGGCGGGGATGCGCTCAGTGCCGCTTTGCCGCATCGGTGCCTCGCTGGAGGCAGGAGGGGACTGTCGTGTGTGTGTGTCCCCCACCGCCATCTCCATCCTGCTGCCTCCATCACGCTGCCTGGGGCAGGCGGGGGCGGCCGGGAGAGCGAGATGTAACAGGGAGGAGAGAGGGAGAATGGGAAAGGGGGAAAGGAAAGGAAGGTCTAGGGGGGAACATTCACCGTGGGGAGAAAAGCTGGTCCGCGGGGGCTGAGGGGACAACTGGAACACAAAGCCACCTGACTTGGGAGTCTTGCACTGATGCGGGATTAAAAGCCAAGGCAAGCAAGAGAATGAAAGCACAAGCATATGTACTGCTCCTGGTTTGCAACAGGGAAGGTCCCGGGGGATGTCATCCACAGCCCTCTGTCCCCACCTGGGGTCCCTGGCATCTGCCTACAGCACGCTGCTTAATGAGGGCATCTGATTTACTATCCAGGAGTCTCCCAGGGTTAATTAAGAGCCTGCTGCGCTCCTATTGGCCATTGCTCCCTATAACATACGTTATTTCACTGCTGCAATTAAATACTCAGTTGCAATTAACATCAGAGGCAGTGCTTAAGCCGGAGAACATCGCAGAGCAACAGCCGGTGAGACTGGCCTTGCTGCCAAGCCGCGGCATCCCTCACCCTCCAGCCTCCACCACGGGGGGGCTGCCCCATCGTGCTCCCCAGACAACAGCGGGTTTGCAACGAGCTTGTGCATACGGCTTCAAAACCAAACAAGCACTACGCTCCCCCCCGCAAGCAAGCCCCCGCTGCGGGGAAGAAGGTGCAGCCGTCCCCGGGGGCTGGCGGTGGCAGGGGGTCTGTACTCACCGGGCCCCCCGCGGGATCACGGATGTAGCCGTAGGCGATGGTTTTGTCGATGGCAAATCCAAAGTCTGCCCGACGGATGTGGCCGACCACCTTGCCGTCCCGCCAGACCGCCTCCAGGCCGAACATCGGCACCTTCCTGCAAGGCAAAGGCAGAGCTGCCATCAGCAAAGCCCCGCGTCAGGACCCCACGGGGCAGAGGGGTTTGGGGGGACCGGACCCCCGCTCTGCCCCGGAGCAGCCCACGTGCCGGGGCTCCCGTTGCCTACAGGTTCATTAAGCTCCCTGCGCTGATCCCAGGTGCTGGCAAAGCCCCTCCGGCCCGACTTGCAAAACCTCCCGCTGTTCCGGGTGAAACAAGATAAACCCACTCCCTGTCACAGCATTTGCAGCTCCCATTAAACATCCAGCTGGGAATTTACGGTGGGATTTAAATTAGAGACGGAATTAGAGCATGGAAAACAGCTGAACCGGCTTGCAACTGAGCTCCGTGTGCATTCCCCAGGATGGGGATGGCTGAAGGTGCTCGTCCCGGGGCAGCCGCCGGCGTTGGGTGCTGCGCGGCGCTGAGCGGAGCCCGGCAGTGGTACTCACTCCTCGGTGGTGAAGCAGACGAGGCGGCGGAAGATGCCCTTGGCTTTCTGAGCCTCCACAGCCTCCCGGCCCAAGAAGGGGATGCCAGACTTGAGCTTGCAGGTGAAGGCCAAGCCTGCTTCTAGTGGAGTATCGTCGGGGCGCAGGTCTGCGTGCCAGTGCCTGTACCCTGCAGAGAGCAAACACGGGTTATCCAGCCTCTCCCTGCCACGCCAGCAAGCCCAGGGTGAGCAGCATCAGGAGACCAAGACGTCACCCCTCCGTTTCGGACACCGCTGTTGCCCTCGATTCACTTGGCCCTGGACAAAGCACCCCCGAGAGAAGCCCGTATTGGGGAAATCTCAGCAAGGAGCACTGGGGCTGGTGGCATCTCTGCCAGTAGCTGCCACACCTCCAGTCACACTAACCCACCCTTGAAGCTGGGAAAAACTTATTTGCCCTGCTCCCCTGGCCGGAGGCAAAGCAATGAGCGCTGCCGTAAGGAAAGCAAGAAACCTTTCTCGATGCTGAGGCTGTCGATGGCTCTGTAGCCAGCATTGGTAATGCCGTGCCGGGCACCCGCCTGCATCACCGCCTGGTAAACCTTCACGCAGTCCGCCTTGGGCACGTGCAGCTCCCAGCCCATCTCGCCGACGAACGACAATCTCATGGCACGGACCTGTGAAATTTAAGAAGCCAAACACCCCTGCAGACGGAGCCGGGCTATGCAGCACGAGAGAAGCCACAGAGCTGCCCATCGCCACGGCGGGAGGAAAGCCGGCTCACCCGGGAACCTTGTGCGAACGCCCTGCTTTGGTGGAAGGCATTTCTTTGCTCTCCCTAGTGCACGAAGCCAGGGTCAGACTGAATTTCTTGTTTCTGGACAGCCTAAGCTCGGCACCACAAACCCACAGCCCCTCCATCCCCGGTTACCGGCAGCGCCCAGGAGGGATGGCCAGTGAGCCGAGGGGGCTGTGGCCACCATCCTCCGGCCACCGATCCCGTGGCTGTCCCACCAGCTGGGCTGGGGTTAGTCATGATGCTCCGGCTCCAGCCGGGCTTTTGTCTCCCTCTGCTGATCCCTCGATGCCAGAAGAAAGCCTGTGGGCACCCTCAGCCCCTCATCTCCCCAGATCAGCCCGTCTGATGGGGAAGCTGGTCCCCAGCAGGACTGTCCTGCTTCGGGGTACTTTGTGGCTGCTGTCCCCCGGGGATGTCCCCCACTCGGGATGGTGCTGCCATGGCAGAGGCACCCAAAGGCCCTACGCTCCCGGGCAGGGGCTGAGCCCGGTATCCCAACCCGCACCCTGCTCCCCCCGAGGGGATGCTCAGGTTTCCCCCCAGCAGAGATTGTGCCCCAAAGAGTTACTCTCTGCTGCCAAATTAGCTCCACGCCGAACGCATGAAGCTCCAAAGAGGAACGAGCAGATCTGCACAGAGGACTCGGTGCTTCTCGGGGGGGAAGCCTCATCCTCAGAGATATGCCTGCCTGCACTCCCGGGGGCACAGACCCCCCAGCCGTGCTGGGACTGCCCTGCCCGTGTCCCCCCTGCTTCTTGCCCAGGCAGGCTTGCCTGCATCCTCCTCTTGTCCCTACCGAAACAGTCTGTATCCCCAAAGCTCTCCAGGCCGGTTGGGACCACCCCAGCTCAGGCACCTTCCCTGGAGATGCAGCTCAGACTCAAGGGGTATTTCCCTCTGCTTCATCCCTTTGGATTTCTCTGCTTCCTCCCCCACAAAACCCCCTCCAGTTCATCCCTTCGGATGCACATCAACTGCAAATGCATACCTCGCTTTGGGAGAGAGATTAACTCAAGAGTTTCATGCGAGATCGTGATCTGCAGTCTTAATAAAGCAGTTTTCAGCTAGGAAGAGACTTCCAGGCTGGTTCTGCTGGCCAGGCACGCTCCGCGGCTTTGAGGCTGGCTTGCCCATGCTGGTTCTGGAGGTCGTTGGGGCAGAAGCTGCATCTTGCCATTTGCTAAGCTCTTACTACAACCGGGAGCTGGTCCCAGCTGTGCTCTCTAATCCCAGGTATAAACAACAACAGACAACATCAGCCGCTGCCCAAAACAGGCAGCAACAGGCAGGAGAAGTACCAAAGGGGTGCCCGGGCTCTTGTCTGTGAGGACGGCCAGTGGGTGATGGCTGAGAACCCAAATTCATCCTTGCTTCCCCCAGCACCCTCCTGCTCTACAGAAACTGCAAAAATAATGTCCTCAAGCAGAGTTTAAGGCAGCTTTTAAGATGCCTTAACCTTTACAACAGAAGTGGAGAGGAGGAAGGAACGCCATAGGTATTGGTAATTTATTTTGAGCCTCCTCAAAAGAAGCTGTGCCGGGGAGCCATCCTTCCTTCGGTCCCTGCCACAGCCCCGCAGCGAAGCACAAAGGCTTTTCAAGGTGCACAGACACAAGGGGTGCAGAGAAGCTTTTCGCTCCACACAAAGGTGTCGTCTAATTAGGGAACAGCCAGAGATCAAGCTGCTGCAGCCAGTACCATCTTCATCACGGCAGGAGATGCTCTGGGGATTGACAGGCAACTTCCCGGCTCATTAACCCTGCCTGCGACTCAGTAGTCAGCGCTGCAGCTAAAGTGCACTTTACTTTCAGGAGCAAGTTACTCCTGGGAGAAACTTCCCCTCAAACCACCCCTGCTCCAGGGGAACGAGCATCCCGGCAAGAGCGGTGAGGCAGAGCAGTGCACCATAGAAAACAGGTATCCTGGAGAAAATTGGGGTGCCGGTCATTAGCTTTGCACAGGCAGGGGTTGAGGTTGCACCCATGCATGCGTACCCCAGGCAGGGGTGCACATCCCGCCACGGAGGCCAAGGGGGACGTCAAGGAGTGGGCTCAGCTGCTCCTGCCGGATTTCTGCTGAATTCCCCCAGGAACAGGTTTTCCTATTAGATTTCAACTGGAGCTATGAAATAACATCAATTCCTGGGTCTTTGAGCAGCAATTCAAAAGCATTTTAAGTATTCTAGAAAATGAAAACCTGAACTTCACCCTGTATCCAGCAGTGAAATTCAAAGGGGGACCTTTCTCTGCTGTTCAATACAATGAGAGACGCTATATATAAACTCACAAACCAATCAGTAATTTCCAGAGTCATTAACTCTGCTGGAACTCTCCTTTCACTCTAGCTGATTTTGTTCAACTACTGAGTTAATGCATGAAAATCTCAGCAATAACTTTTTAAAGATGTTGGGTTCAGTTTAATCCCCCTGGAAGGTGATAGTATCAGCAAAGGCTTCAGCCCGCTGTCCTGAGAAACCCTCCTACTCTAATTTCAGCGTGGGATGGAGTCCTCCGTGCTCATCGTGCAGTGGGAGCCTGAAGGAGACATCCCAAAGGATGGTGCTCCCCCCAGCCCAGAGCCCTCGCACACCCCTCAGGCAGGAAAGCTTTCTTCTGACAGTCAGGGCATTTACACCCAAAAGAAGCCACAAAATTTCTGCCAGCTATTTCTTCCACACAGGACCCAATTATTTTTTATAAACTTGAAGTGAAATGCAAATAAACTAATCACGCTTTTCAAGACGGGAACATTTATACACCTTTCCTAGGGGATGAGTAGATTTTACAAGATATTATCACCTTGCCACAGGCGTGACAGGGGAAGACTGGGGAGGGTTTAACTCACCGGTGGGGACTAAAATGCGACGTATTGGACAACCTGCAACAATGGATTGGCTTTTGGGTCCCTCATGCTGCTGTTTCCCCCCCAGGGGACACTGGACACACTGGGTTTTTGGCACCTGGAGCACAGGGCACACTGATACTGATGGTTTGGAGGATTAATCCGAGTTGGGCAAAATCTGTGACTGAGTTAAACCACCCTAAACCCTGGCTAGGCTCTTGCTCACAAATCAAGAAGCCTTAATTTGATTTAGCAGCAATCCCTTCAGCAGCCAGCTGCATTCGAATTAAAGCCACTTTAATTCTGAATGAAAAGTGGCTGCGCACGGCTTAACCCAATTTCACTAATATCCAGCCTGCCTCCAGCTCCCTGTTTTCCTGCTGCCTTTTACAAGATTTACTGCTGCACCTTCAGTCCCTTCGTCTCCCATCAGACACTGGCCTGAGAACCAGAGCGAACGGTCGGCACGGTCCCTCCTGCCAGCCGGCTCCTCCGGAGGGGAGAGATGCCCTGGGTCCACTGCCTGCCCAGATTCCCATGGGAAGGATGGGGTACAAACTCGATCTTCTCTTCCAAAGGGGTGTTTTTGCAACAGAAGGAATATTTCACATGGGGCAAACATCAATAAGAAACCAAGGCAGAGCTTCTCGGGCAAACCTTGCAAAAGCTATTCCCCGACACCAAAACTTGCCAGTAGCAGGTTTTCCCAGAATGTTTCTCTTTTGACAAAACGACACTTCATTGTCACCAACTCTTCTATTTAGGATGTTTCAAGCAGGCTAAATCAGCAGCTTCACACATGACAAAACTCCCCAAAGAACTGCCATCACCCCCTTCCCCCAGGGATAACTTCATACCATCTCCGCTGGGCGAGGTGGGGGAAAGATTTAAGGTTCTTTTCTCGCCGCCCTGCACCAGGTGAGACGGAGGAGTCCAACTAAGCAGACAGCACTGCGAAACCTCACAGCAAACCCCAGGGACTGATCCACTTCTTTGCAACACAGCCAATGACACCAAACCGCTTTAGGCTGAGCCCTCCTCCCTCGACGCCTCCGAGCGATGCCACGCAAGGTGTTAAAGCCATCCCTGCGGGTCCCGGCAGAGGTGCCAGGCTGCCAACCTGGGCAAGGTGCATCTCCCGCGGCTCGCTGAGGACCGTCGCGCTCAGGACGGCAGGCACGTGCCTGCCCCGTGCTCTGCGGGCAGGCAGCGCAGGGAAAGCGAGCTCACCTCTGCCTGCAAAACACCCCACCGGCACTGCCTCCCCAGGCCATGCATCGTGGGGGCAGGAGCCGGCCAGCACCCCCCACCCGTGACTCCCCACCAGGCACCCAAGCCGGGCAGCAGTGCTGCTTACCACCGGCACCCCAAAATGCTTCTCATCCCCTCGCTCCAACGGCCGAGGGGCTTAGCCCGAGGCGTTAGCACGGAGCATTACCATTTCTGTGCTTTTCTTGCATAACCGCTGACGCGAGCCCTGAAGTCTGGGCAAATGCAGGATTATCTGCGCTAGTACAGACAGCTTAAGGTTGTCAAACTTCTCCTGTGATCAAATATACTGGCTCCGCAGGCTGCCCAGCCCTTACCGCCAGTACTTGACACGCTTTACATTAAGTTGTCCCTATGAGTAGGGCAAAAAGGAGGTGATCTAGAGTGTCAGAGAAATCTCTTTATCACCAGCGCTCACCCCTAATCTGTGGGAGGTGTTTCTTGCTCCTCCAACAGCGCTGCAAAGCCATAAATCACCATGTCCCTTCCCCAAGCTCAGACCGGGCTACGACACTGCCAGGCGGGCTGGGAGAGCAGGTTGGCACTTGGCAAGCAAACAGGGAGGAAAACACCCCAGGTTTTGGCCTTTTCCAACATAAAAAAGCCTCCCAGCTGCCCATTGCAGCAATGTGGAGGCAGGCGGAGGATGCTCAGCATCCCAGCAGAGGATGCTCAGCATCCCAGCAGAGGATGCTCGGCTGTGCAGGCTGGCGGGTGGTCGCCCCAGTGAACAGACCTCCCTGGGAAACTGGAGGGCTGGCCCCGTCCTACCGTGCATCCTGCGGCCGTGACGAGTTTGTGGGTGGAGAAGGGGAAAGCTTCGTTGCTGAGGTCAGTGTCGAGCACTTCTTGGAGGACGACGCGGCTGTGGGGAAACAGCAAAGCAGCCGCGGTGAAAGGGAGGTAGCTCGCCAGCCTGCTCTGAGGGTTATCACTAAAACTTGCTTTCTCGTCTCGTTGGCGAGAAAGACTTGTCCCTCCAAAGGGGAGCTGACGTGGGTGATATGCCACGCTGTGAGAGCCTCAAAAGAAATTCCAATTCCCCAGCAAAGGGCATATTGCTCCAGCCAGACCATCGCCTGGTGCCGTGGGGCTCACACCTACCCCTGCCCGACACAGGGACCTGGCTCGCGTCTGAGGCATCCCTCCACAGTCAGGGTGCAAGGAGGGGACCGCGATGCTCTCCCCACACTCACCTCAGGGGGCCCTGAATGCTCATCATGCCCAGCTCCTCCGAGCAGTCAAGGAGTTTACACTGGAGCTTCATGTCCTGCAGCACAGCGGTGATGTGCGACCAGTTGTGCTGAGCCACGGCCCCGCCGATAGCCAGGTAGTAGCCATCCCCTGGAAGACACCCCCCCGGCAGCCTTTCAGGTTCGAGAGCGTTGGGCTGGGGGTGATGCCCAGCTCAGGTCGGGGCTGGTTTTGCTCTCCAGAGGCTGAGCTGCAGCCCTGAGCCTCTCCAGCTTGCATAGCCCAGAGGGACTGCCAAGAAAGTGGGGGGTTAAATAGTATTGGGGCAAGGGAGGGCTTTGGGGCTCTGCTAACATCCATACTGCCTTTTGTGGGGCTCAGCACAGTGAAAACCAAATGACCATTAAAACCTGAAACAAGAAAAGGTAAAAAAAGCTGTTCGAGCCCTAGAGGTGCCTGTAAGCATCACAGGAAGAGAAAAAACTCTTTATCCCTTGAGACCAACAGCAAAAGCATCTGCTTTTTTGTCCCAGTACAGAGCAGACGCCAAAGTGCCGAGGGAGCCGGGAACTACAGGTGGGAGCAGGGAAGGCTGCAGCGACGGGGCCATAACCAGTGCAGGGACCGCACTGTATACGAGGAGGAATTTCATCCTGTCAGTAATCCTGGGTGGAAAAATCCCCAGGGATGGGGTTTGAGAGCTGATTAATATGTAATCAGTCTTTCCTCTGTCTTTTCTGCCGCTACAAAATTGCTCTCTGATAATCTGTCATAACGATAATAAGTGCAGCCACCTACTGTAATTGGAAAAATAGACTTTGCTGCGATTAAACTCCTCCATCGCCTGACAAACCCTGCAGCTCCGCCATCCGCTTCCTCTCACCCTTCTGCCCCCCACGAACGCCCCAGACGAGAGGGATGCAAGATTCTCCCATGGCAAAGGAAAAGCTCGCTGGCACCCGATCACGCCGGGGCAAAGGTGGTGAGATCACCCCCCCCAGCGCCCACCACCTTGGGCTGGTGCTGGGGGCTGCACCGCTGCAGGATTGGTCCCTTCCCAGCAGTGACTCTGAGGGTGACACTGAGTGGGGACAAGGCTCCGTGGGCACTGGCCACCCCAGTGCAAACCTCCCTTCTGGTGCCAGCTCCGGTGCTACCGGGCACGGCGTTTGGCAGTGCTGCTGGAGACCAGCTCAGTGTCCTCCTCCTCCTCCTCCTCCTCCTCCTCCTCCGCTGCCTAATGCCATTTCTGCCCTCTGGGCTGACTGCTCTGCTGCTTTTCAATTCCTTTTTATTGCAGCTGATAAGGACTTGGGGAGAGGTCAGAGCCGCCAGCCGGGGCTGGACAAACCCAATAATGCGGATGAGCAGTGCAGGCCCCCGGGGACAAGGGGGATAATTGGGTTACAGGGACCGAGGGGCGGAGGTGGAAAAAGCCAGGTGGCTGCCATTAGGTAAATGCAATCACCCCCGCGCCTGCGGCACCCTGAGTGTGGCGGGGATGGAGGAGATGCTGGCGGGTCTCGGACCTAACCTGCTTCCACGGCTTCCCGGGATTGGGAAAGGTCTTTGCGTGCATTGTCACAGCTGAAAAAGGCAGCGGGAGAGACTGGGAGCTGAACTGCGGGAGGGTAAACCCACCCAGTGATCTCCCCCAGCCCCACGGCGGCTGCAGAAACGTGCCTGACTCCAGCATCCCCATGCTCAGGGCTTTTACCTTCGAAGGTGGGGGCCAGGGGGGAGGCTGGGTCCCCAGGACTGATCCGGCTGACGGTCAGGTCACTCTCCACGCCGCCCCGCTTATTCAGCATGCAGGTGTACACGGTCGAGCCTGGGGGAAGGAGATGGGCACTGCTGCCCGTCAGCCAGCCCTGGCACAGAGCCCCGGCCCTGGCAGAGGGAGGTGGGTAGCAGGAAAATTTGTCCTTATCGTTACATCAGCTGTCACTGCCTGGGTATGCCCTGACGGACCCTGGATGTCCCAGCACCAGAAGGGGGAGAGGAGCAATGCTTTTTCCCCTCCAGTTCTGCATGAGGAGCTGAAGCTGCATCCTTGGAAAAGCCATAAGCTGCCTCCCAGCCCCAGAGGAGGTGCCAGCTTCTCCCCGTGCAAACCGCGGCTGGTGAGGGTCGTGCTTGATTTACTCCAGTACCCATCACGTCTCCAGCTGTGAGCCACAGCTGGAGCCAGAGGGCCAGACCCCCCCCTTCCTCACCCCCCAGCTCAGAGCACATTTGCCCCTGCGTAAATGAGAGCAGAAGCCAGCCTCCGGTGAGGACAGGAAAGCAGTTGCTCTCCCACACTTCCCATACCCTCTGCAAAAGCAGCATTTAAAAGAAAAGCCAGTTTGGGTCCCCCCCCCGGTTTGTTTTGGTGTAAGATGTGATTTCCCAGGGCAGTGCTCAGCAGAGGCAGCGTGCAGCCGAAGCCAAGGGGACTGAGCCGGTACCTGGTGCTTTGCTCACATCGGCAGTAAACAGCCAGTTCGCCGCTTTTGTTGCTTCAGGTCCAACCAGGTAGAATTTCCCAAAATAAGACATGTCGAAGAGAGCCAGGGCATTTCTGCACATTAAGCATTCATTCTTGATCTACAATTAAAGCAAACACACCGCTGAAGGTGAGCCAGCCATAATCTCACTCCACAAAGGAAGACACACATTAAAGCCATTTATGTAATGGGAAACACTATCAAGATGCTCGCCTGGTGACTTTAAAGCCTGCAAGGCTTCAAACACTCCTGAAAAATCAGGTATTAAATGAAGCAAGTCTGACAGGCCTTTCTGTGTGCTCAATCCCATTCTTAATGTCACTAACACAGTGATAATTATCAATAATAATAGTTAAATTTTATGGAATTGGCTACTTCCCCCAAGCTGGTCTCAACTCTTTCATTTGGGAAAGCAGCAGTAAAATCCCTGTCACCTCTCCACTGAGGTTTCCGAGCATGGGCCACACATTTCTCTTAATCTTTTTGGAACATTTTCCCCAGTTTTGGGCAAAGCTCGCTGCTTCCCCTCCCTCTGAGCCTCACCAACTCCACCCAAAGCGGCAGCATGGCACGGGCTCTGCTGCTTCTAACCCCTCCCCGGCTCCAGATGTGCCCAGCGGTTTTGGCCCAAGGGAGGGCTGCACCCCTGCACTCACGATGTCATGGTGGGGGGGGAAGTCGAAGGTGTACTCGTCCCCCAGCAGCTGGTTGTAGGTGTAGTCCCTGTGGCGCTCCTGGCCGTACGCACCGTAGTAATCGTAATCCAGGACCTGGAGGGGGGAAGCGGGAGGATGGGGGCAGTGAGGAAGATGATGTGAGGCTGAAGCCAAGGGGCTGCTCTTCACCCCGTGCCAGGAGAGGAGTGGGTCCGTGAAGGACCTGGCTGTGGTGATGGGTCTCCATCCCAGCATCCCTGCCTGTGGTGATGGGTCCCCATCCCAGCATCCCTATCCATGGTGATGGGTCCCCATCCCAGCATCCCTGCTGGAGTGATGGGTCCCCATCCCAGCATCCCTGCCTGCGGTGATGGGTCCCCATCCCGGCATCCCTGCCTGCGGTGATGGGTCCCCATCCCGGCATCCCTACCCATGGTGATGGGTCCCCACCCCAGCATCCCTACCCATGGTGATGGGTCCCCACCCCAGCATCCCTACCCATGGTGATGGGTCCCCTCCCTGGCATCCCTGCCCGCGGTTATGGGTCCCCTTCCCAGCATCCCTACCCATGGTGATGGGTCCCCACCCTGGCATCCCTGCCCGCTGCATATAGAATTAAGATCGGTGCCTGTCGTTTTGGGGCATTGGAGGCAGACGCTGCCTGTTGCAGAGGGACGAGCGGACAGACACACACAACAGCACACACAGATCTCCCTCTTACCGCTGTTACAGGCAATTAAAGCCCAACAGCTTTTATGGACCCGTTTTGGGGACATGCAACTTCTTGCAGCATATCAGACATCCTGCACACGCAGGATGCTTCCTAGATGTGCTGGACACGGCCGGCACCCTCCGGGCTGAATGTCCCCCAAAACGCGTGCCGTGCTTACCGGGGCTGCTCCCCTGGGGCTGAACCAGCCGGGCCTTTCCCAGCCATGCCGCTCCTGGAAAACGCAGCCCTGTCGCAGCAGCTCCTGTGCAAGCGAAGCCGGAGAAATGGGGACAAACAGTTAAAAAAAAGCCTTTTCAGTGCTTTTGGAGCGGCATCCAGGCTGCCCTCCTCGAGTGCATGCTCAAGACCCGACTTGTGACCCCTTGGCTTTGGCTATCAGTAGCCAAAATCAGCTCTGCAGTTTGTCTTTTAAAACAGTGGCAAACCCCAGCTGCCTGCAAATTGCCCGATATTTTTGTCCCCCCAAGGAAGGTATTTGCCTCAAAGGCAGCTGACAGGCAGGAGTCCGGCAGCCCAGCTGTGCACCCTACCAAAGCTTGTGCGAGGGTGCACGAATTACTGACTGAGAGATGCTAGACCCAGAGCGCAACACTCCCCCCGATGTTTACAAGATTAATTATATAATGATGTTTAAGATTTATATAGCAAGCTTCTCATTCCTCCTCTGTGCTCTCAGGAAAATCTCTCTGCACACAATTAATTAGGGATCCATTAAGATATTTTTGTTTGGTGCCTTTGTTCAGAAAAGAATAGATTTTGTTGAACATTTCAGAAATGATTCAGTGCCTATTTATAAAACACAGCAAATGTTCTGGAGCTGCATGTATAAATACCAGGCTGTCAGTCAAATGGGCATCGCTTATTAGACATGCTATTAAAAAATAAATTGCATCCTCGGTGACAGAAAACAACTAAGCTGTCAACCAAACACCGGGGGACGGCAGGGAGGGATGTCTGTTTTACTGCTTAAGCCTCCGCTCTCCATCGGAAGAGGAATAGTGTGATATGAATTAGCGATGAGCAGAAACGGGCTCGAGAAATGTGGCTGCTCCTTGCTGGGGCTGGGACTGGCAGCGATGGGGTGGGACGAGGCACCAGCCCCGGGTCACCCTGAGCATCTTGGGAGCGGTGGGTGATTTTGGGGGGCTCTGAGCTGCAGTTGCTGCAATGCTGCTGATGCAGCAAACCACTGGAAACTGTTTTTTTTTTTTTTTTTTTTCTGAAGTGCTGCATCTTGAAAGTGTTCACCTACAGAGATTTGTGCAAGGAAGCAGCTGGCAAAGGTGGGAGCAGGGAAGGAGCCCTGGCTGGCGGCTCCAGGGAGCAAAACCAGCAGGGACTGAGTGGGTGCCAGCAAAACCGCCTCCGCGGAGGCACAGCTGCTCCCCACTCTTCCCACATCCCTCCTCGTGCCCCGGTCTCGCTCTGCATCGCGAGACGCCGTTTTGGGGAGGAGAAGCTGCTGCTGAGCTGCGAGCGAGACGCGGCGAGATCCCTGCGAGCATCCGGCATCCCACAGCCCTTGCGACTGCCCCTGAGCCTGACTGGCAGTGAATGAAATAAGCCTCTGAGCCCTTCTTTCCACTTTTCCCTTGCCTAGCGACCATCACCGGGCTCTTAAGCCATATCCGCTAAGTTAAATATTAGAGGAATGCTTGGCACCTCTACCATTAAACCGTCCACGGCCCCAGCACCCTCGCAGCGTGCACCCGGCGAGCACCGCACTGTTTTGGGGAGCGATGCAGCTGCGGCCACTCCTTGCCACCTCTTTTTTGCTGCAAGGATACTGCGGGGGGTCTTCCCATCGCTCCTCCTCGCACGGCAGCCCGGGTCAGGGTGCGCATCCTCACCTCGTGCAGGGGGTCCTTCCTCACGTTGCGCCCCGCCAGCGGCTCGTCGTGGGGGAAGACGACGGAGTAGTTCTTGGCGTAGGACTCGTGGCTCCGCTCCCGGATCCAGCGGTTGTTGTCTGTGAGGGATTGGTGAAACCTCCTGGAAGGCAGGGAGAGGGCAGCGTCCAGATAAGCCCACCAGCTCACCGGGTGCCTCCCGCTCCCGGGCTTGGCCCTCTCGGCCAGACCCAGATGTGGATGCAGCTGCTGTGGTGTAAAATTGCTATTCCTGCACCAGTTTCACGGGTAGGAGAGCAGAGGAACCAAGCAGGGCTTGGTGCTGGCCATGCCGCGGCAGCCCCCACCGAGCTCCCCAGCCCTCCTCCAGGCACATGTACCCCAGAGCAACTGGGAGCAGGATACAGCCCTGCTGGGGCGGGTGGGAAATAGAAAAAGAGGAGAATTGAGGTTAATTTTGCTTCGCTTCAGCGTGGGGCCGGCTTCAGAACATGTCTCGTGGACTGCCTGGGTTTAAATGCAGCCCTGACGAAGGAAAGAGCCCTGGACATTCCTTACATTTTTCATCCAATTCTCCCTAGCCTGAAAGACAAATAAAACCTGAAGCATTTTAAATTTCTTTGACATATTTTCATCTTTCAAACCGAAAAGCTCCTTGAAGGAAAGTGCCAGCTCAGCACATGCTCAGGTTATTATTAGCAGAGACCGATAACTCACGGAGAGCAGCCCCGGGTGCCGGTGGCACCTTTCCCGTCCTCCGGCTTCGGCAGGCAGGGGAGCACGGCTCTCCGAATTACCACCGGCTCCTCTCCAGCCCAAAGCCCCCAGGTCTGGAGAAAGGGAGGCAGGCAGCAGGTGAAAGGCAAGACAAAATGTCATCCATAGGGCCTTTTAAAACAATACTTTTAAGTTTCTCTCCCGCTGCTTGGGTGCAGAGGAGAGGCAGGGCACCGGGGCTGAGCCCTGCAGCAGCGCAAGCAATGCAAGCGATGCTCCCCAAAAGCAGCCGTGGGCTCGCTGTGAGGGCAGCTGCCTCTTCTGCTGGCACGGGACAGGCAGCGGGTGACACACGGCATGTCGCTGGCACCCCTCTCTGCCCCGTCAGCCCCAGCCCCTTCACCGACGCGCTGAATTTTTGACAGCGGCAAGAGGAGCAACAGCTGCCAGATGAAATATTTACAAGCGAGTGTTTTGAGAGGATAAATATTTAAATGTGTGGAAAAGGGAGTTATTTAAAGAGGAGCTTAGTAATCGTCACCAAAAGGAAAAAAACGTGACTGACGCCAGCTTGACGACGGGGCAGACGGGATACGGGGGATGCTCGGGTAATCCAGATGCGAGGGCTGGAAAGCCCCCGGCCACTGTCTGAGCGGGGCTGGGGTCCCGCGGCACAGGTCAGCTCCACAACGGCTGCGGTTGTGCCAACCCGCCTGTCTGACGGTGCAGCGGAGCCTGTCCAGCCCGGGGATGTCTCCTTCCCCGGCTTGGCCCGTCGCTGCCCCGGCTGCAGGGCTGGTGGAGGAAGGCTGCTGGAGGCATCTCCTGCTGACCTCTGCAGGCACCAGCACCGACTCCCCTCTCCTCCCAGCCCGAGTCAACGGGGTTCTTACCAGCTTTGCCACTAAAGCAACGTGATCTTAAAAGCTTTGTCCCTGACAAGGTGGTTGCTGTCGCTAGCAGCCCTATAAGAAAGCCCAAACCCAACCAAATATAATCAAGCAAGTCAAAAGCAATTACAGAGCCAACATCTGCACAGTCAAAACTCCCGGCCCACGTTGTGCGGCAGAGGAGGGGGAAAGCTAATCTTTCTCCTGTTGAAATCATCACCCCCGATTATTAACTTAGAGGATTAGGCACGGCACTAATTGAACAACAACAAAACCCAAACGTAATTACCCTGTCCTTTCCCATCGCTGCAATCTCCTCGTGTCTGATGGAAGCTGTTTGCGTAGAAGTGGGACGAGGCAAATGAGATAAACCCCACGTGTAAATTCATTAAAGCCATCGAGCATAATTGATTTCAGCTCCTCGGAGGGACACAGGCTGTGGCACAGACGCTGCCCAGACACCCACTCCCAACGCCAGCATCCATCCCTGCCTCGGAACCCGTCCCCAGGGAGCACCCAAGGACGAGGGGTATCAGCGAAGGAGCCCCCAGCCCGCGGGGACCTGGGGCAGCCGGGGTGACTTGCCTGATGTCGTAGCCGTACATGTCCTTCTCCGGCCGCCCGTGGATGATCCAGTGAGCCAGCTCCCTCCCGCAGCCACCTCCCAGCATCATCCCTGCGGGAAGAGGCGAGGACCCAGATGAGGGCAGGAGGCCAAGCGCGGCTGTGGGTGCCGGGCTCTGCCCGGGATACGATGCCCGCATTGGGATGCCCGCACTGGGATGCCCGAGGGGTGATCCCTTCAGGTCTCTCTTACCAGCGCTGTTGAAGCCACAGCCGAGGAAGAAGCCTCGGACCTCTGGGGCTTCCCCCATGAGCGGCTTGTGGTCGGCTGTGAACGACTCTGCAAGACAGAGAGAGGGATGTGCCAGCGAGGCCAGGATGGGCGTTTTGGGGACACACCACACACTTTAAGAGCAGGGTTCCTACAGCTTCCCGTGCTGGCCTTGGCCTGCTCCTGCTCCCAGAGAGGTCGATGGGGCCAGAATTGGACCAACACCGAGTACATCCCAGCATCTCAGCTCGGGCATCCCCCACCTGTGCCTCTCCAACAGCGCCCAGGCAGCAGAGGCCAAAGGGACGGCTGCCCTGGTACTGGGATGCCCAGCATCACACAGGTGCCTTGTGCAGGCTCCCGAAGCAAATATACATACATATATATACATATATTGGCTTCAGAAGCTTGCATGAGCATACACGTATGCAGACGCACACATACATATGCACATCGCGCTGCCGGTGGCAGAGGCAGCTCCTTTGCAGATCTGCACGGTCTGTCCCTGCACCATCGAGACCCCGGGCTCGGGGTAACTGTGCCCTCCGGGCAGCTCAGCAGCGCTTGCTGCACACCCGTACTGCGTGGGGAGGACCTCAGTGTTGGGGTTTAGACTGAAAATTTGTGAAGCAGAATGAATCCCCAACCAGAAGGTGCACGAGGCGCTGCGGTGGCTGAAGCAGCCTCTTGCTTTCTCCCAATCCCCCAGCCAAGGGGGCTGCACCGACCTGTTTGTTGCCTCTTCAACACCTGGGCCGTATTTCATTATGATGACTATATTTCACCTTCATCGATTTCTGCTGGGGATTTTCATGAATTTCAGCTACTTTATTCCACTGAGGGATTGCTGCTGATGTTGCCCAAGGCTCCTGTGCTAACGCTGTCTCATGCTGCCAGCTCCTGCTCCCCACGGGGCTATCAACCACAGCCCCTGTGCAAATCCCTGCTAGGGAGGACAGAGCAAAACAACCCTGACAGAGGTGTGCAGTTCTCCTCCCTGTTTTATGGTGGTTCATCCATCCGTGTGAAAGCAGAGAGGGAAGACAGAGTTCGATCTGGTCCTTCCCCCACCCAACAATGCCCAGCTTGTTTCCCAAGAGCAGAGCCAGAAGAATATTTCCACTTTTCACCAAAGCAGCTTCTCACATGCCAAGATCCCCATACTGATACGCCAGGCTACAAATTCACTGAATGAATGGAGCAGCACCCAAATTACCTGCCCTTCACCAGCGGTGCACGCCAGCCCCGCTGACTTTGCACTGGGACGGATGCTGAGCGCTCCAAAGGGAGCTTGGTCCTCTCGGCTGCAGGGTTGGATTAGCAGCTGGAGGAGAAACAGCTTAAACCACCCCGATTTGGTCTGCTTTCATCCCCTGCGCCTGAAGCACAGCGCGGTAACTGTTCTGGTGGTGAAATATTTACCGCGCAGCAGAAAGGACAAGTGTTTGCTATTTGCTTCGGCCCAGCGTGACTCAGCTGTCGCAGGCAAACCAGCTGCTGGTTTAAATCAAAAAGTAGAAAAGAAGGAGCGCTGACCCTTTGGAAATCACATTACTGTACTACAAATACTAGACATTTATCTATAAGAAGTCAGCTCCCCACCAGAGGCCACCAGCTCTGCTTACACCACAGTTTAATTAAACCCGCCGTACCCAGGACCAAGGCCTCCACCTTGTACATGTCATGTTTTATCTGCTGCGGGGCAGGAGACGTGCCCTACTTTCCCCTTGTACAGCAGCACCGCTCCCTCCCCAAGAGGGTTTCCCTTTAAGTGCTACAGCAAAAAGGGATTTTTTAAAAATTTTTTTTTAGCATGCGGTGGATTTCAAGGCCAAACCAAGCATGCAGGGTTCAGGTTCGATGGCAAGCATCACTTCCATCTGCTGCTGCAGCAATGCTATGGCCTTTAACTCCACACCAGACAGCCTGGGATGTAAATCTGGGTAAATCTAATGTCATCGGCCCAGAAGCAAGTAGTAAAAATAATAACATAAGATAACACTTGGTAAAACAATGGCCATTGCCTGGAAGAAATCTGCCCCTTAATTCCCCAGTCCGGTGGCCACAACATCGGCTGTAAATCTGCACTAGCCATCCCCAGTTTGGACCAAGACAATAAGCTCCCCAGCTATTTCTCCACCTAGGCTAAGCCTGGGATGCCACCCCTTGGAAGATGACACCATTGCAACCAGACCACAGCCACTTTCTCTGCATTCAGAGAGGTTTTTCTTCTCCCCGGGACATGAAGTTTCCTCTTGCCTCCAGCAAGATCCTTGGAGGAACACAGCCGTCACAGTACCACTGCAGCCACGTTACCTGGCCCACAGACGGTGGATTTAATGCCCGTTTTCTCCAGCACCGGTACTCTGTTGATGGCACCTTCAATGTGTTGCATGAAAACATCCCAGTCCAGATCAAAGAGGCCAAAAGCAAATTTTTCAGATACCTAAAGGTGGGAAATGGGAATCAGGACACAAAATAGAGTACAGCTGATGGCATAAGAACTTCTCAGTTCTAGCAGCCTTGGAGACTATAGAAAACAGATGCTGCTTTGCAGACTCTGGTTTCTTTGTGTTTTCATGAACAGCCCAGCCAAGCCAAAGGTCTGGGACAGAGCCCGAATTAAGACACCTGCGCCTGGATAACGGGATGATGCAGCAGGGCAGGGACCGCACGGTGACCTCTAAATCCCCGCAGCCCAGCCTTTTCATCTCATTGCTGTTGCCTCTGCATCTTCTATCTATGCCACAGACAGACCCAAAGGGAAGATACTGTCCTGTGCTTTCCCCACCAGCCGTGTGGAGGTTGGTACCCGCAGGAGCCGGGGGCTGAGGCACTCACGCCTGCACCCACCCCTCCGAGGTGGGTTCCCTGGAAACCTGCCTCGTTCCCCCCGGAAAACCTCCCGGCACCGCTCACCTCCTCCCAGAAGATGGGGTTTGACTCATATCCACCCACGGAAAGGGCATCGCCTTGGAGACGGAGATATACCGAGGCATCGTGATCGCGAACGTTCGGCATGTTCTGCAAAATGGGGAGGGGGAGCGGAGGGGTGAGAGAGGGATGAGAGCTGCGGGGAGACCCCCACGCTGCCCTGGCGAGGCTGAGCGGGATGAGCTGAGGGTCTGGGGCACAGGGTCGGCACCTGCAGCCACGACCCGCCGAGGACGGGAGCAGCGGTGGCTCCGTGGATGTTCCCTCAGCCCTGAAATTTGGGTGCCCGCGTGCCCAGGCACCCAAGCTGGAAGGCAAGCCTTGCACAAATCCTGCCTAACTAGCAGCTGGCGAACTCCAGCGCTGCGGGCAGGAGCCGTAGCTGTGGGTGCATTTGCAGAGGCGCGAGGGCAGCAGCACCTCGGCTCTCCGGCTGTTCCTCCGCGGCACCGGCAGCACCCAGGATGCTCGGGGGGGAGCGGGAGCAGCCGCTGCGGTTGATCCCAGCTTGGAAAGCATCGTTCCTCCGCCACCCGCCTCCGCAGGAGGATGCAGCAGCACAACGCGCGGGCAGCAGCACGCCAAGAATGAGGGATTTGTTCTTGTGAATAATGGGTAGAGAAACATTTAGATAGCGCGGAAGTATTGGTGTAGGGCCTACCGCATTTCACGTTGATGGATGGAATTAAGTGGACTGAATGGGAGGCACAGGGGTCTGCAAGCTGCAGACTGTTCTCTGAAAAGTCTCTTTCTCACCGTGTTTGAACGCCACAGCAGAATTACTGGGATATAAGTGTAATCATTGACACCAGCACTTTCTAAAATGAGGCACCTCAGACTGAAAAATCAGACACAGACTGTGTCAGCAGGATGGAAACTAAATAATGTGTCACCCTCAAAGCCCTGGCGCCTGAGTGAATGCAGTCTCCCTCGACTCCTAAACAACTCTCTGTAGCCGGACGGCAGAAACAGATTTCTTGGGAGAGTTTAGAAATGCTTGGAGAGCTACACCTCTGCCTGCCGGGGATTGGGGCTTGTTCAGAAAGTGTTTGGCATCTTTATTGACGCTGCAATCAGACACCAAACACATCAGAGACCCTATAATAATTCTACCAAGACCAAAAAAAAGAAAAAAAAATTATCCTGCTAGTCATAACATTGTTAAATATTAAATATGACTCTGTTAAAGGTAGTCTGATAGTCCTGCTAGGAAGAGAAGCTGCTGGATGTGCACTTCCCCGGGTGCAGAGCCTGACCTGGCAGCACAGGCTTGCACTGAAGGCAGGAATGTGGGGGGGGGGGTCCTGCACTCCGGGGGTCCCGGGGGGTCTTTCCCATCCCACCCTGCTGCGTTCAGGGGGGCAGGAGGCAGCGCTGTCCTCCAGAGCAGAGGAACCGATCCGCAGCCGCGCGGGACCGACCTGAATGCCCTCGATGCGCTCCGTCACCACGTAGGCGTGATGCATCCCCACCAGCGGCACGTGCACGCCGGCCAGCCGGCCCAGGGCTCGCGCCCACACGCCTGCGGAGAGAGCGGCCCCGCGCTGAGCACCAATCCGTCCTCCAGAGACCTGCGGTGGTCTGGGGGTGACAGCCAGACGGAGGGGAACGAGGACTGATGCAGACCCTCCGGTTCACGGGATGCAAAGCCACCCCCTGCCCTGCACCCACAGCCCCGGATCCCCCCACCTTCCCCGCCGTGCTTTGCGCCCCGTACCTGCGCAGTTCACCACGCAGGGAGTCTGGATGGTCCCGTGGGCGGTCTCGACCGCGTACACCCTCTTCACCCCAAAATCATCAGCTCTGACCTGGATGCCGGTGACCGGGCAGTTCTCGATGATCTGGCGACAGAGGAAGGGCAGCAGAGTCACGCAGGGTCGCACGGGCGGTGGGACGACCCGGCTCGCCTGACATCTACCCTCCAAATCTGGGAAAGGTGAATCTAAGCAGCGGTCTGGCACTGGCCATGTCCCTTTCCCAACAGCTATTGCTGTTACTGCTGATAACAACATACCCCCCCGCAGCTGCAGACTTAACCCGCTGCTCTGTGCACCCACAGCTGCAGAGGGTGTTTATTATTTACACGCATGTGAGCTAAGCAGCGCACCAAGGACGGGCTGGTAGTCCCTGCCTTGAGGAGTGGATTGTGTTACTTGACCCCAAAAACCTCTGCTCTCCCAAGGAACCTGCCTTGGGCGCTGCTTCGTCTTGCTCCTAAAGGTCTTTTTTTCATCCTGTATATTCCCTGGATCTCATGGTTTCTGCCAGCTTTGCTGCTGTGACCCAAGCAGCTATCAAAGCTGAAGAGGACAACACCCTTCTTGGGCAAAGACCTGATGCAGCAGGACCAGCTCTGCTCCGGTGGGAAAGAAGGAGCTGGGGAAGGCAGAGGATGAAATCTTCTCCCAGGGTCAACAGGCCTTAATTAGTAATTACTAATTAGGAACTACCGTAGCGCCTCTGGCAGTCGCTGCTCTGGCAAGGGTTGAGCAGGTACCAGCTGGATCCATGGTGCCATCCTTGGGGACGTACAGCGTGCCGTACAGGTCATCGATGTTCATCAGCGGGTACAGGTCCTTGGTCTGCGACGGGGTCAGGACGTAGGACTCCACGCCGTACACCTTCCCCAGCTGCCAACCGGACAAGAAAACCGGGAGCTCAAGCAGGTAACAAAAGCTTTGCTCATCACTTGCTGCTGGAGGAGGAGGAGACCCCCAGGACGCATTTATCTCCCAGATGAGGCAACTGCTGCCCCAAGGCAAGCCCTAAATCCAGCGTGGGGTGGCACGGTCTGCACAGATTTCAGGGAATATGGTCCTGTATTTGCAAGCAAGCTGCCTGTGCAGCTGGGAAAAGGATGCTACCGCTATCTGAAAGGGCAAAAATCCATGGCTGGATTTAACCTTGCCTACTTTGCCAGCCTTTTGCCCGATTTCAGCAGCCTTACAGAAGCCAGAAGGCTGCCCTGGAAGCCCACCCCAGGCCACTCGCAGCTCTCCGGGTGGGAAGGCAAGGCCATTCGGAGACCCGGGGTCTCCGCAACCCTGGGACCCCCATCCCCGCTCCCGTGGGCAGGAGATAAACCCCACCTCCTACAGCCCACCCGGCCAGGGGGGACGCCGAGGGGCTTCACCCTACCGACATGAGCCTCTTGTACTCATCGAGACGCTGCTTGTTGGAAGCGATGAAGAGCCCTCCGTTCTCCACCCAGCCCGTGTGCAGCCCCGTCTCCGCCGGCAGCTCCCGGCTGACCACGTCCCGCGTGTGCGCCAGCAGTTCCACTTCCACGTCGCTGGGACGAAGCTGCCACAGCAGACCTGGGGTGGAGGACACGCACGCAACACAGAGCCCACGGGTGGGACAGGCGATTCCGCTCCCGCCGCCCACCATCGCGGGATGCAGAGAGGGCCCCCGCCATCCCACTCGTGGCCTGGGTCACCCTGCCAGGGTTCTTGCTCCATCTCGTGGAGATGTGGGAGCCCTACAAATCATCGATTTCTGTTTTCCTTGGGCATTAAATGAATGGGGAAAAAAGAGTTTCTGGAGCAGACTACCCCAAAAGAGACAAAACCCCCAAAAAGCTTATTGAATTAACATCTTCTAGCTCCTCCCTCCCTGTCAAAGAAAACTGGCTTGAAGAAGGATAAAAAGGTGTGGAAAGAAAGCGTTTAGTTTTCCCATGATCATATAAAACTTAAAAAAAAAAAAAAAAAAGAAAATCTGGGGGACGTTTTCCAAACAAAAAGCTACGCCAAAAGGGAAAACAGAACCCCTGAAATTCTCCACATTTAAAGCCCAAACTCTCCGACCCATCCGGACCCAGCCCGCGCAACGGATCCCCTCCACGGACAACGGCACGTCTCAAACCGTGGGCATCCCCGTGCCCGCCACCCCCGCCCCAGGGACCACCCGCGCTGCGCCCACCGCCTCACCGGCCGTGTGCCAGGTGGTCCCCGAGGTCAAGCGGTCCCTCTCCAGCAGCACCACGCTGGTGACACCCTGCTTGGCCAGGTGGTAGGTGGTCTGGCACCCCAGGCTACCCCCTCCGACCACCACCACCTCGGCCGAGGGTGGTGGGGGCCGGCTGGGCTCCCCGCTCCCGGAGCCTTCCTCCTTCAGCGTCTTCTGGTACGGGACGCTCTTCTTCGTCGTGGGACCCGTCGCGCTGCTGAAGGGCCGGGGGCTTCTCCAAGGGGGTGGCAGGCGGCGGGGGGCGGCCGCCCGCAAGGCGTAGCTCACGTAGGACATCTCTACCTGCAAATCCCAAAACCGCTTCGCTGGCACGGGTAGGGGACCCCCGGCCAGCCCGGCTGCTCCCCACCTTTTCGGTCTCACCACGTCTCAGGGTGCTGCGCGAGGGGCTGAGCAGCTTGTGGGTGGCTGGAGTGAGACCCGGGGCACGTCCCCGAGTGGGGTGCTGGGACCCCCTTCCAGCAGGGAAACGGGATCGCCGTTGCATGCGTGTGTACTCCTAAACACCCTTCAGAGGGGCCCCACTTCAAAAAGGGGCTTGGAAATGCACGGGGCAACGCCTGTGCTCGCTCACGCCTGCAGAAACCACTTTTTTTTTTTTTTTTTTTTTTTTTTTTCCCCCTTGTATTCAAGAACTGTTTGGCCACAATGAAGGCACAAGGTTTTTTCCCTATCAAAAGAGGGCAGTGCAATGGCTGCGGGTGCGGGACGGGGACAGATCCTGCCTGCAGACACCCCAGCCCCTGCACCCTGGGTTCCCGGCCAGGGACACGGCTCGGGGTTTGCTCCGGACGCATGTTTTTGGGTGCACAAGCAGGGGTGCAGCAGGGTCTCTGGGGCAAGCAACACCCCTTCCCACACAAGCCACGGGCCGTGGCGGGGGACAGCCCCGGAGCTCACCCCACCGAAACCCCCCGCTCACTTCTACGCGGCCTTCAAACCCCCCGCTGTCCCCCCGGCAGCCCAGCAAAGCTGCAAACTCCCACTCGGGAAATCCCGCGACACCCGCAAGAGTTTCTCGGACAGCCCACGGCAGGTTCCCACCGCCCGCGGACGAGACTCCACTCACCGGCGAGGCTCGCTCCGGGCTGCCTTATCCCAGCCGTGACAGCCGTGGGGCCCCTGCCTTCCTCCGATGCTCTCCTCCTCCTCCTCCTCTTCCGTGCACCGCCGTCCCTTCGGCCCCTGCTGCAAAAAAACATTAACCAGTGCCGGAGGCGAGCCGAGCCAGCCCAGGCGGCCGGGAAATAGGGGCTTACCTCCCTCTTACCCCTTCTTGTGGCTCTGCTGCTCCCCAACGAAGACGAAAAGTCAAGCAGAGCGGAGAAATTCAAAACAGGGAGGAAAACGCCGCTTTTCTCCCCAGCTCGGTGCCCAGCAGAGAACAAACAGCCCAGCTGGGGCCAGCGGGGACTCGCAGCCTCTCGGGCTCGCTCGGCGGCTGGCTGGAGCCGTCAGCTGGATGCCAGAAAGCAAACACGGCGAGGAAAGGCACCATCTGACCCTCCTGCCGGAGTTCCCAGCAGTTAGATTTTAAGAGCAGAATTAAAATAAATTTACGCATTTCCCGAGAGCTCAAAGCGAAGGTGGGAACACCAAAAAATTTAATTTAGAGGGGGTAGGAAAAGAAACTGATTTAGATCTCCCACCTCGAAGGTTTATTGTTCCTCCTGCCCAGGACTCACCCCTGAAATTAGGGCCTGTTTGGGCAGGATACGCAGGTGGTGCAAGTTTTTTAAAGGTGGCTCTGAAGGGCCTGATTGAGATATCGCAGAGAAGCTGGGCTTTGGCCGGCGGCTGGCGTGGTCAGGGTCTGCGCAGCATCGTGGTCCCTGCAGCGTCCCCTGAGCAGCATCGCCCACCCATGGCCCCACGGAGCCCCGAGCAGCCCAGGGATGGGGTTTTGGGGGGCTTTTAAGCATTCAGTGGCAGCATCACCCTGGGAAGTGCCCCCCGCTGCTCCCCACCGCCCCGTGCCTCTGTTCTTGCATGTTGAACACACCGTGGTACCCAGCCTGCATCCAAATTCCCCCAGTTTGGGAAGGGTTTGGATAGAAGTGGAGGGGGTCGCTTGTTCCAGCATTAGCCCCTGTGTCAGGCAGCATTTCTCCCAAAGATAAAATCAGTTTCTAAGTTTTCAAGAGAAAGCCCCAATTCCTCCAGACTTCTCCATGGACTAATTGCTCAAAATAACCACAGAGATGCAAACAAGTCTAAACTCCTGTTTGCAGTGGGCTGTTTCTGTTTGACAGGCCAGAACCATTTCATCAGCGTGTGCTAATTATAAATACGACCTTTGGGTTAGACCGGACCTAAAACAATACAAACCCAAGCAGGCATTCAGCAGCCCGAGCAGTTCACCAAGCTCAGGAGGGACAGCAGAGAAAGCAGCAGCGACTTCAGTCCCTCCAAGCCCCAGGACCCTGATGCAGCTCCAGAGCAAGAATGAGGGTGGTTATTTTTTTTGATGGTCAGTCCAATGCAGAGGGAGCCTAAGCCAGTTCAGTCTTTTCCCTATAATTCTTAGATTAATTATAAAATAAAGGAGCATAGCGGTTTGTGTGCGCCAGCTGGAGTTTTCTAGGTCACAGAAAACATGATGGCTAATGCAGGAATGAACTAGCCAGGCGTGCTGCAGACCCGCGGCTCATCATCGCGTGCATCAGGCTGCAGGCGTGTGCCGTCACCATCCCCATCGCCACCGGAGCCCTCCCATCGCTCTCCCCCGCACCGCAGTCTGAATTCGGTCTTCGGAAAGCACTACTGGCGCATGACCCCAAACCAAAAGCAAGCTCCATCCCGCACGGTCCTGCCAGGCAGAACTTTTATGAGTTCCGCTCTTGGCGATCCCCTGCCTCAGTTTCCCCATCTTGATGGCACAGCGGTTTGGACCCTTGTTTTGGGGTTCACCGAGCTGGGTGGCACCGGAGCTTGCGCCCAGCTGACGCGCCTGCTCGCAGCATGGACCGGCTGAGGTGGCAGAGGGAGGTGGCCACGTGCTGGCCGGCCACAGGCCACCGGGGCCACGGGGCGTGCTCAAGGCCCAGCCCCAGGGACATCGCAGGGCGGCTGTCACACTCCGTGGCAGGGATCAGGACCTGCTGTTCGCAGAGGGCAGCCAGCAAATGCAACCACCCCCAGCACCGTGTTTGCTCAGAGCAGAGGGAGTGCCCTGGCGAGCCCAGCTAATGTGGGAGATTATGTCAGCAGCTGCTATTGCTGGGGAAAAAAAATAGTAATAAATAAAAAAGAAAACCTGTGTCTGGTGCATCGCCCCTCCTGGGGCAGGCTGGGGTCCGTGCAGGGCTGGAGCCAGCTGTGCTGGCCGTGGCTGAAGATTTATTCTCCTGTTAATGCCCCTGGGAAGGCTGCTCCTGGTCTGGTTACGATGCCTGGCTGTGGCTGGGCACGGCCAATAAAAGCCCCATTTATCCCCGAGGCGTCAGACCTCGCATCGGTGCAAACCTCAGGAGGAGGTTTGGACGTGGAGCTGAGCAAAGCTGGCTGTCGAGGCACCCGCCTGGCCGAGACTGCAGTGCTGCCGGCCCCAACCACCCCCCGAGGGTTAAATGTCACCAGCTGCCACCGAGGAGCCAGCCCCCGGGGTGGCAGGGATGTCCCCAGAGGCAGGACCATGCACGGAAGCAGATTTTTGCATTTACCTGCTCTTGCAGCCATCAGTCGGTTCCAGGCTCTAGCGCTGCATTTTTGCAGCCCAGTCTCGCCACGGGCATCTGACGGCGATGCCCGACCCACTCAGGGCTGGGCCGATGCTCATCGCCCGCAGGAGAGCACCCAGGTACCAAAACCTGGTATTTCATACACGGTGCATGTTGGAGAGCTTCCCTGAGACTGAACAGCAACAACAGGGAAAGGGTTTACCCCAGGCAGGGGTCATCACCTCGGCCAAGGCTAAATACCTGGCTGAGCAGCATCTTTCCAAATCAGCATCCAAAAGTTAGTGCCCAGCTCATGTCCCGCTTCTCCGAGTAAAACGCCTCTGCTCATTGCTACAGCCCATTTCAGCTGACACTGTGAAAGTTGAAGCGAGAAGGAAAAAGCACTGGGGACTCCAAGAGCAGAAAAATATTAATATTATTAATTAAATGACATGGCAGCTCACAGTGGCATCTTGTGTCGCTGCTCTGGGGTGAAACCTCCAGCAACGCCTCAGGTATTTTATAAGCAACTGTGCAATTTCTTTTATTGCTCCGGAAAACGCTGCTGCCTGCAGGGCCGAGTGGGATTCTGGAATATGATACTTGGGAGTGACTAAAAGCCGTGGAAAATCATGCTCCTTCTCTCACCCTGCAGCGGTTCAGCTCGGGCAGGGAGAGAAGCCCCAGGAAAGCCGCCCGGCAGGAGCGCGGGACAACTGCTCGAGAAGCAGCTGCTCCAGAAACAAGGAGAAGGAACTCGGCAGGCGAGCGGTTCGCTTCAGCAGTGCTTCACTGCAAAGAGCCCTGGCTGGCACTGCAGGAAGGATTTACTTATTTACTCTGAGTTTTGGAAGGGGTACAAACACTTACGGTTCATGGCAGGAATCGGAAAGGATCCGTCCCCACGAGCACGCGTCTCCCCTGGACTGACCAAGTCACCTCTCCGGCCCCAGCGCGGCCGAGGAGGCTTTAGTGACAAGAAGCCCGACACAAGCCTGAGCCGCAGTAAAAACCATGGCTGGAAAAAAACCTATCAGCAAAATTACACTTTATTTTTTTTGTTGTGGAATTTACTTTGATGTATTGTAACTTAAAAGGGTCTGGAAAAACCACATGCAAAAGGGTTTCTAAGTAGCAGCTAAAGTTTCTATTCCAGCATTACAAGCTATTCCAAATGATTTCCAAATTCCCAGCTATAAACTATTCCATAAACAGTTTTATCTTTAAACCCCCTCCACCCTACCCCAGTTAGTGCAGTGCAAAGGAAAAACCCAAGGAATTTACATATTATTTTCCAACGTATCCCATTGCAATTTTGAATGATCTGCGATGAACTAAAATATATATACAATTTTCTCACCATCATAAAAAAACTTTTCCCTTTCTTATTCACAGATATATATTGTGGCAAATGGCTGAATAATTACTTACAAACAAAACAATATTTTTAACAAGTTTCTTACAACAGTAAACACGAGAGGGAGAGCTCTCTGGAGGGAAGGGGGATTTGGCAGGGCCGGGAGGGGAGCGCAGGCAGCGGCGGAGGTCGGGGATCCCTTTGGGGCGTAAGGGAGAGACGGTGCCGTGGTCCCCGTGACAAGAGTACGTGCTCTTCCAGAGGGATGCCCTCGCCGCCTTACAAAATTGGCCACGTTAAACAGGAGGGTCGCGTAAGGCTTTAGGATCTGAGGCATAACACGAGCCGTCGTCAGTTCGTCTCGGGTGCGTGTGTGCGTGCATCTCATCCACCCTAAATACGCCCACAGCTCCAGGAAACGGAGCGAAGCCCTTTGCTTTGCCCGGGAGGAGCAGGGCATTGCCAGCTCCCTGCTGGCTGCTCCCCCTCGAGCGTACCCCGACACCGAGGGGCTGGCCGGGAGAGGTTAGCACCAAACAGTACCTTGGGAAAGCCCCGAGCCCCCTCCGTGTCCCCGTCACCTCGCAGAGCGAGACCCCCCCGTGTGCATCTGCCCCGGCCAGACCCCGGCTGCACCCACCCCACTCCCCCCGTGGCACCGAGAGCAGGGGCACTCGCGAGGCTCCGGGAGGAACGGGCAGCAAAGCAGGGCGGCTCTGCGCTTGTCACCGAGCGACGACATTTAATTTTCAAGTTAACATCTTCCCCTTTTCCTTAAGAGCCCCAAACTCTTCCATTTATTATCCCAAGCAGGGCACTGCTGCTCCGTTTGCAGCAAGGCTTCGGATGCAGCCGTGGTACCTCCGTGCCAGGGACCGAGAGCATCGGCACCGCTCACCCACCCAGCGCCGGCGTCTCCCAGACCCGCGCCAGCGCCGTGCCAAGAGCCCGCACCGGGAACACAGTGTCCCACGGCAGGACCACCGCAAGTCCCAGGGGAACAACGTCAGGGCACGGAAGCACCAGCTCAAAATGCCACTTTATCCAGAGAACCTGGAGGGCATCTCCTCCAGCTCAGATATTGGATAGAGGAAAGTTGTTCCCTGTCACACACCCACATGCGTGTTTGTACATATTTGCACTTTGGAAGGAAAATTCTGGAGCTGGAGAGCAAAGCCGGTGCCCAGCAGAAGACGATGGCTGGGATTTCCACCTGGCACCTCTGCCTACCGACCACGAGGGCTGCACTTTGGAAAGAACAGACTCGGACGGACGGTGCTCAGGACACACCGGCAATGCCAAGACAGACGGACCTTTACTTGACAGCAGCAGCAGTAACAGCCTGTGGGAGGAAGAGGGGGCAACGCTCACGGTCCCCAAAAGTGCACACAGCTGGGGAAGAAGAGATGCTTTCACAACTTAGCGAGAGAAATCAGGAGTTGATACAGTAGCCCTTACTCAGGTGGGTTTGCCCCCCTGAACTCAGCGAGGTGGGATGTGTCATGGCTGCAAGAAAAATCAGCCTGGCTCGGAGAGGGAGGGGGTCCTGCCCGCAGCAGGACCAAGCTGGGAGCAAGGGCAGGACAGACCCACGGACGCACGCTCCTGTCCGCTCCTCTGCACGTACCCGGTGCCTTGGTGGCCTCCAAAACCCTTGTGTGGCAAAGTGCATCTCCAGTCCTGCAACGCGCCGAGACCTCCTGCTCACCAGCGGGACCAGCCTGCACCCTGGGCTGCCCCCTCCGCCCGCAGCAAGGCTGGTGGGACCGAAGGCGGTTGTAAAGCAAACGGGCTTGGGGTGCCAAAGCGGCTCTTTCCCCTCCTGTCTGACCTGGAGGTCCACTTCCAGCCTACGTCTGATGGTCGAAACGCGCTCCTGGTTTCGCAGCTGGCATCCTTCAGAGACGAGCAACGGCCCTTTCCTCCTCCCGGGTCGGGTATCCCCACTCTGCCCCCTCGTCCCAGCCGCAGCACGGTGCTGCCAGGCGCTGCCGCGTGGCTACCAGGGAGACTGCCAAAATCCTGACCCGGGGAGCCCACCCGAGCAGCGTGGCAGGGGGACCGCATCACCTCCTTGGGGCTGAGTCGCTCCCTCCCCTTAGAAACCCCCTAAATTCCCCGGGCACCCACCCGGGCACAAACCTTCAGCCTCACCCTCCCACCACCATCACCACAGTGGCTTTTAAAAGACCTTTAGTAAAAGAGGTTTGGAGGACCCCATCCTCTGGTGGGCACCGCACAGAGTCTCTCAAGCTCTGTCCATGCAGGGAAGCGCAGCTTTCCCGGGACTCTTCAGCTGCTACACGAACATTATCCGACAGACCATCAATCTTCTATACACGTAACAGGAGCGAGGCCGGCGGCGGCCCCGACGCGCGCGCACACACACACTGTACAGAGGAACGGATCGCTAAAGAGTCTGCGAGAGCAGTCCTGGGAGGTGTCCGGCCACGTCTCACGGGGAGCTGCGGGCGTCGGGACAAGTGTGCACGGTCTGCAGCGGCTCGCTCTGGGCGCTCGATGACTTTCCATCAGACATCCCCGCAGTCATTGCACCCCCTCTTCTTCCACGTACGTCGAGGGAAACCAGCCAACCTGTCGGGGAAGCGGAGAGGTGAGCTGGAGACTGGGGAGCTCAAGGGACCTCCCGTCCCGTCACCGGGACTATTCCCCCTCCGCCACACGCCGTTCCCGGTGAGCCATTTGTACGGTGCTGGGTGCGCCCACATCCCGATGCACGGTGTTGACGGCAGTGCAGCCGTTACCCTAATTTGGGACGGAGCTAGCAACTATACATTGCCTCGGACACACAGGTCGTCCGCAACATATAAGGGATCAGGACATGACAATCTGTGCCCAGTGCTACAAACTCCGCGGGACACCAGGTCAAACCATCAGCCTGCTGCTTTTCCCCAGGTTGCTGAGCCTTTCACCTGCAGAGCCGCTCCTGCAGAAATCCCCCCCCCCGTGCGGGTTTAAGGAGGAGCAGACTCGGACATCGCCCAAGCTGGCGTGCCCGCCTCCCCGCACCGGGCATCCGTGTCACTGTCACGCAGCACCGACTGGCGACGCTGCGGTGGCTCTCGTGAGAAGAACGCCCACCCACAAGCCAGAAAAGAGCAAGAGGGAGTGGGACGTGTCCCCCTGCCCGTTGCTGTCCTGACAGCAGGTTCTGCTCCGGCTGGGCACGTTGAGAGCGGGGAGCACCGTGTGCCGCAGAAACGGGATGGGACATTATCCGGCTGCACTCACTCTTCCGTTGGTTTCCCCCTTCCACCATCCCTGGTCCCCGCCAATCCTGCTGTAGATCTTCACCACGTCACCCTCTCGCAGCGAAAGCTCCCGCATGTCCCGCGCCGCAAAGTTGTATCGTGCCACCGCCGTCCCTATGACCCGTGGGGTGAACACTGCGAGGGGACAAAGCAGAAGGAGTCGGGAGCCGTCCCATCGTGCGGGACCGGCCGAAGCCTGGGGAAAGCTTGGTGAGGTTCAACCTGGGTTTTCCACGACGGCGCTGGCTCCCATTGCAACGCCATGAGCCGGAGCAGCTCGGATGGCAGGGCTGGCCTCATCCGAACCGCTCAGCCCGCCACGGACTGGGGCGGTTGGGGTTAAACTGGATTCCTGCTGGGCTTTAAACAGCTCTGAGGGCTTGGGAAGCCCCTCTCTGCTGACCAGGAGAGTCCAGGAGGGGCTGTGACCCCGTTGGTGGGGATTGCTGGGGTGAGGGGCACTTTTGTGAGAAGGGAAGGAGGTGGTGAAAGAAAAGATTTCATAGGAATACACGATCATTAACAACGAAATAATGGAAAAATCCTGTTCCACCATTAATGTCAGGTCTGGCTGCCACACAGCTCCCAGCACCTGATGGGACCACCTTGTGAAAAGGAGATTTGGCCAACAGCTTGTATTTAAACTACTTCAAAAAACTGAGTTACTGGGATTGGATTCTCCTGGAGATGCTGAGCAAAACCCTCATGTTTTGACATGGGAGGAACAAGCTGCAAACCCACTATCCCCCCTGCTCCTGTCCCTGCCAGGGAGCAGCCAGGGCCCTTGGAAACTTGGTTCCATAACAGACTAAAAAGTGCAAAAACACCCTGCAAACCCTAACGCTGACCAACAGCTTGTCGTAAGAAGTATAGCCCTGTGAGCTGTCCCGGGACCCGACCTCCACCAGCACGGCCCCAGCACCACGGATCTCCATCGCTTCAGGCAGGGGATGCTCGGGGGAGGTAAAAGGAGGAGCAGCAGTGCGGGGGGTAAGGCAGGGGCAATGCTCAGCTTCCCTGCCCCATAGTTTGGGCAGGGAGAAGGAGGGCTGGAGAGCAAAGGTGGGAGAGATGGGATGGGCAGAGGAGGAGAGGAATGCACGTCCTCTGAAGTTTGCAAAAAAAAAAACCCACCCTGGAGGGACGTCGTGTTTCGGTGAAGCTACCCTTTTTTGTCCCAGGACTTTCAAGGATTAATTTCAATTCTAAAAGTTTGCAAACCGAGGTTGAACTAAGTTTGAGGAAAAGCTTTGCCCAGGTTTTCAGCTCTCAGGATGGAAGGAGATGAGGATGGCGATGGAGACGGTCCAGACACACAACGTGCAATTACTGGAAGGCTCGTCCGTCCTTGCCACGCAGCCAGGCTGGAGAACGGAGCGAGAATCACGGCAGCTTTGAACTCTTTCATCAGGAGCTTGCTCAGAGCCCATTGCTGCACAAATTACTTTCTTCAATACTTTCTATGCCGTTAAAGGATCCCAAATCCCCAGAATTATGTTCTAATACCTTGAAAAGTTAAGTGTTTTTCCCAAACACAGCACCAAGGAAAGCACGTGTGGCTTTGCCCGTGATTTTCCCTGTCCAGCCTAAAGAAAATACTGAAAGGGAAAAGCTTAAACAGGAAGAAACGAACTGGCACGATTTTGCTCTGATCCCTGCCAAACAGGGAGGAAGACACGGGTCTGTAACACATTTAATCAATGGGGTTCAAAGGCCGGAGCAGCAGTGCACTCTCTGCAGGGAGTCTGAGCCCCAAACTACATTTGACAGCCCAGGTCCCCCCCGACCTTCTCAGCAAGGGGCTCCGGAGCAGCCTCAGATACCAGAGCTCAAAAACTGCCGGACAGTGAGATGTTCTCCTTGTACAGCAAGAAGAAACGGTCTGGAAGATGGTGTGATGCCAATGCTCGTTTGGTGAAACACATAGGATAAACAGGTCAAGCTTGAAGTACATCATGAGATCCCAATGCGCTAGATTCACTTTTTCATTAATTTTAGCCCCCTTTCTCAAATAGTGACACCTCCATCTTCTCCCTGACTTAATTTTGGGGAGACGGGGGAGTGCGTTTTGCTTCCAGCCAAGCCTTGGTTAATTAACTTATTTCCAGGCTGTGCCCCAGGGCAGCACTGGGGACCCCCTGAACTGCCTGCGAGTGATGGAGGGACAGCGGGGACCCCGCAGGTCTCGCTGGTGATGGCTTTCAAGCTGGGGATGCTGCAGCCTGGGAAAGGCGGCAGGTCTCTCCGGTGGGGAGAGGCACTGGTACCTGACCAGAAGGGACTGGAGGAGCTCTGAGAAGAAAAGTTGAGGCCCTGAGGACTGAGAAAAGAAAAGTTGTAGGAAGCGCAGGAGGCTGCAAAGAGGTTAGAGAGAAACAGAAAGAGGCAGAACACGCATTAAAAAGGAAATTAAAAAAAAAAATTATAATGCACAACACTTTAAAAGCCAACGGAGAAATAAAGGGCAAAGCATGAGGATGGTCTTGCGCAGGGGCTCGGAGCTGGGACAGCCGGCAGCAGGTCAGGCCGCAGCCCCACAGCCAGCGTGGGGGCTCAAAAGTCATCCTAGGGTTGTATTTCATGTAAAACGATATTTAATCAACTTTTAAAAACTATCTTCCTTCAGTATTCTTTTTAAAATATACCATGGAAAAAGTTTTCAAAAATGCATTTTTCCCCACAAAGCAGTTATTTCTGTACTCAGGCTTTTAGACAAAATGGAACATTTTGCACTAATGCACATTTTGCTTTCCATTTGTTTTCATTTTTTTCTTTTTCTTAGTTTAGGCACAGACTTACCATTTCTCCCATCACCTCCATTAAAGGAGTCCCACTGGGATTCAAACCATCACAAGTCACACTGGAACCGGATCCATTAAAACACACGCACAACAACTCACGTGGGCAGGTAAGACACGATATATCCCGCTAACAGAGCATCACGTCTCTGCTCACAACCCGCAGGTGGCTGGGCTGCCCTTGCAGCCGCAGCTCCTCTCTCAGCAGGACCAGGGGGTGGCAAACCACCCCCGAGCACAGGGTGCAAAACCACAGGAGGGAAACCAGTCTCCCCCAGCAAAAGCTCTCCCGGGGAGGCTGCACCCGCTCCGCAGAGCCGCACGAGCTCGGAGGAGCAGTGCCAGGCAGCCCCAGCTCGGCTGGACCCCCCCCGACCCCACCACCTCCTCTGAGACCCGTCCTCAAAATGCCACCAGCCAAGCAGGACACTCATTTACAAACTGGGGGGCTCAAGCCCTATAGCAAAGTTATAAATCCCTTCGTCCAGACGATGCTCCTACACCTTACTGAAAGGGTGAGATTTCCCATCACAAGTTTAACTCGCGCGGCTGAGCTGGTTTTTACCTGGAGAGCGGGTGAATGTCCTGGAGGTAGAGCGCTCCCGAGATTTATAGGGGTATTTCAGCGTTGTGTCCAGCTGCTTGAAGCTCTCTTTCAGCGAGTGGCTCTGGTAGTACTCGACCAGCTCCTGGGAAGGATGGAGAGGCACCCAGGTGTCTCCACCGTCCTCTGCGTGACTTGCAGGGACGGCGCACACGCTCAAAAGGGGCTACAAAAACCTACCAGCAAGCTTTCAAACTTCTTGGCTTCCGTGATGTGAATCCAGTTGTCCTTCTCCACCACCTTGATGTGCTTCACCTCCTCGTTGAACCTGCGAAGGGTAGCAAAGGCACTCAAGAAAACGTAGCCGCGTGCTCCAGCCCTGTCTCGCCCTCCGCGAGCGAGCAATACTAAATTACTAAATTAAGTGTTACTCACTTAATACTGATGGCAAAGCGCTCGGCCTCGGCCGGCCGCTCCCGGATCAGGTAGGTGCCGCTGACGTGAGACTTGAGCAGGTTGTCTGTCTGCTGCCGCTCCATGTTCCCTGCGAACCTGAAGCCCAGAGGTTAATTAATTAATTTAATTAACTGAGAATGAATGCATATCTTTAAAATAGGCATGTTTTAGACAAAAAGATACATCTTTTTTTAAAGGCGTGAAGTTTGAGAAGGCAAGTAGTGAAACAGGTCTCATCCAAAACTTCATGAGCAGAAAGGAAAGTGCCCCGAGATATACAAGAAGCTGCTCAGCCAGTGAACAGAGAGGGTGAGCGACGCAGCGTGCAACCTCTTCCCTTTGACGTACCTTACGCCTAGAAAATCCCACTAATTGGGAATTGGTCCCCAGGTAAAAAAAGCTGTAGCGAGAGCTAGGGAGGGGGGATAATTTAGACTCATGAATTTGCAAACCTGGCTGGAGCTGAAGGGAAGGAGCAGGAGGCAAGCCAAGCGCAGCCCCTCCCACCAAGGCAGGAATTGCTTCCTTCCTCCCAAAACGGTTTTCCGGGCACAGAAAATGGAAAGAGAAACCAGCGTCTCTCCTTTTGCCTCTGACGCTCTCCATCAGTGAAGAAATCCCTACCGATGCTGCAAGGGCTGCACCAGGTTTCAACACCCAAATGCCACTGCAGCGGCTGCCGTGTGGCCATAGGGGAGGCGAGATGCAAAGCATTGCGAGCCTGCATTCATAATTCATTATTAGGGTGGATTCCTGACAAAGTAACAATTAAAAGGCAAGGTCGATATAACTTTATGGCCAGAGGAAGGGACTCACCACGGGTACGCTGTGTAGTCTATCTCCCGCGAGGGCGGCCGACTGTTGGGAGGCTGCAAAGAGAGCATTGCTTATTACTGATGAGCCAGCGTCTCATCGGGCTATAGATTGCATGCGAGACGCTCCTCTTCACGGGAGGGTTTTTCATCTGCCAAGCCATTTCTGAATTATTGGCTTCGGCAGCGGAGGGCAGTGTTGCAGCTGAGCACTTCTCTCTCAGCCTCCCAGCTGTGATGAGCATGCAGCGTTTTTTCATTTACCTGAGTGTTTTTTAATTGGGAAGCAGCTGACAGCATTACAAAACACAGTAAAAAAAACCCCAAAACCAAAGAAATAAAATGCAGTTTTCCTGTACTGTGACTGATCTTGAGTACTCTGCTCCCAAGTCAGCTCTGCAGAGGAGGAATGGAGCCTGGACCTGGTCACACCAACCCCAACCTTGGGAAAAGGGCTGAGACCAACTTGGCCAGACATTTGCAACCATGGGATGACGGATCCACTTCCCCGCTAATTCAGCCACAGTAAAAGGCCACATTCAAGGTCCAGGGGCTTACTGGAAGGACCAAGGGTCTCAAGCAGAAGGCTGAGAAGAGCGACAGGCACCACCGGAGCAGCACCTCCTGTGACAGCCCCCAGCACCCACCCCGGCACTCCCGGCTCCGTCTCCTCTTCGGCACTTACCCTCGCATCAACGGGGCAGGGTTTTACTGACGAGCTGGGAAAATAACCCGACTTCTTCGTCTGCAGCAGCCGGCCCTGCAAAGCCAAGCCGGGTATCAGATTGGGACGTGCATGGGGTAGCAGTGTTTTTGTCGTGCAGGGATGGGGACAGGCTCCAAACTGCCTCACAGCCCCCCTGGCCCCGGCTTCGAACCCCCAGCACATCCCTGCGCTCCGGGAAAGCCCGCAAATAAAAGGGACAATGCGGAAGTCACTGGTTTAAAACTTCCCGGGAATTTCCGGAGGGGAATCGTTCTCACCTCCCACCATGGCGAGTCGGGGTCCCCCCTCAGCAGCTCAACCACGTCCCCAATTTGAAATGTCAGCACTGGCTTCCCGGGGGGGGCTGGGTTTCCATGGTAATTCTGAACCACCACCATTTTAGGACCTGGGAGAGAAGCAAAACAGTTTCGTCACCTAGTCCCTGTTAGAAAAAACATAACAAAAATACCCCTCCTGAAGCCTGTTGTTCCTTATCCTGTGAACCACAAATCTAGCGGCACCAGCAGGCAGGATTTTGGGGCAGAAAGCATGAAAGCAGAAAGGAACAGTGCCCACAGCGAACTGTCTTGGCTCCCGCAGTTACATGGATGATTGAGTTCCCTGAGCAAAAATAAACCCAAAAAGGACCGAGCCAAGCCAAAGCTCTGACTTCCAGCCCTGCACCTGGACTTGAACCTCGCCGTGGCAGACCAGCTCTCGTTAGGTGATGCCCAGCCGGCACCAAACCCCACCGGATTCAGCGGTGACACCCGTGATTGCAAAAGGGACCAGCAAACACGCGGCTTCCACTGAACTTCAGCCAGACCCGGGACCCAAACGCCCCTGAAGCTCGCAGTCAAAGTCCAGTTGTCTTGCCAGCAACTGCACATTAAATAAGCTTCCCCAACTGCAGTAAAACCACAGTGTTTATCTTCAGAATGCTTCCCCACCTCTGCCTCTCCCCGCCCAGCGAGAGCACTCTGTACTTGCTTTTTTTTTTTAACCACCAATTTGGTTCAGGTTTCTTTTTGCCAGGCTTGGCTTTCCTTTCATCAGAAAAAGCACAAAAACAAATTGTTCCTTCTCCTTCGAGCCAGAGCACGGGCAGGGCAGACCCACCACTCCGTCTAGGCTAGTTTTAAGCAAAGGAAAATAAAAAAAAATTGCAGCGACCATCACGACTCACAGCCCCATCAGAGGGCAGCGCCTGGAGCCGCGCATCCCTGCCGCACACCGCACACACGCCGGCAGGACGATGCTCCCCATCGGCAACAAGCCTCCCTGCCAGAACGCGTTTGGTCTGCTTTGAAGGACGACCTGGCAGAAGGAAATTCGGCAGGCTCTGCTCGATGACGGGTGTGGGGTGCAGAAGCTTTACTCGCACGGCAGAGCAGGCCAGGGGCACGAATGCACCCGAAGGAACGACGCGGTGCTGGTGGCTGCAGCGGGCGAGGGCTGAGCCCAGGGAGACGCCGGGTCTTCCCGCAGGAGACCCGACCTGCTGCTTTGGGGAGCAGGGACAGGAGAGACCTCGGCACCCCATCGCTTGCCGTGAGGGTGGCACAGGACCCTTCTGCAGCTGCTAATGCTCCTTTCTGGTTTTGGAAGGAGCTTCCCCCTCCCACATGCTCAGTGTTAGGGACACCTGCAGCCACAATCAAGACACTGTCTCTGCTTGCCCTCCTGCAATACGCTAATGCCCTTACCAGGTCCAGCACTCAGTGAATCCTGCAAAGAGAAAGGAAAAAAGTCTCCGTGAGGACTCGGTGGTCTCAGCTGTCTCCATGAGCACCCGCCCGAAGCCACCGGGATGAGAAACCCTGTCCCGAAACCTCCCTGGTACCTCCCAGCCCGTGGTGCCCACCCTTGCTGGGTGCTGGTACCCCCCGAGGGCTGTGGTGCTGCACAAACCGGGCCAGTTTTAGGCTGGAGAAGAGGCCATGGGTCTCCAGTCCTGCCCCCCAGGTTGCTGGGACCCCCCTGAGGCTGGTGCTGGCTCTTCCCATGAGCTGCCCGGACCCGGACTGGGCAAGGATACAGGCTCTGCCCAAGGCACAGGGGGATGTGGGAAAAGGGCCATCAAACAACGTACCTGGTCTGCTGAAGAACCTGCAAGAGAAATGATGAAATAAGTGGTTAATTTAACAGGTAACCCCCATTTTCTGTTTCTCTTGATGCTGTGAGTATCAATAAACAGGCATCAGTGCTTGAACTTGATGGAGGAAGCACAAAGCAGAGGCTGGGGTCACTCGAGTCATCACTTTGCACCGGGTAGGCAAGACCCGGGGAGGGACTGGAGCCGGACAACAACATTTCCTCACTTGTGCAAAGTTCTGCAGTTTTGTTTCTTCCTCCGTCCATTCTTCACCCAAAACCTCCCTGAAGCCACCCCGTGACAGTCCCTGGCACTGAGCAGTGCCAGGGCTCTGACCCGGGCGAGCAGAGGCGAGTCACAGGTTTGCCTGATTTAGACCAAGGATTCAAATTTTTGCCATATTATGGGGCTTCTGGGATCCAGACATGAGGTCTCTCCTCACTGGAAAGGTGATCCCTGGCACAGACCCTCTCGCTTTCACTAACCGATGTCTTCTGATGAAGAACTCATCATCTCTCTTAAATGCCCTCCCAGGACGAGGGCTGGGTGCATCCCACCTAGTACAGAGACCTGCAGCGGTCCTCTGACATACGTGGGATTCATCTTGCTGTTTTTGAGGCTTTTGGTTGGCTTGTTTGTTTTTCAAACCACCAGCCAATGCGAATTACAGCTCTGGGAGGTGGGTGGCAGGGTACTTAGATTTTGTTACGCGTTAACAAACATTAGTGCTTTATTGAGCAAATCTTTCAGATCATTTACATGCACCTCCTTGGCACAAGCTGCTAATGATGTGAAATAACTCACCGATCTTGCAGGGAGGAATGATCTCCAAGCACTCCTTATGAGCACCCGCTCCACATTTGGGGCAAAGATAGCCCTGGTAGAAGGTTCCTCTGCGCAAAAAAAGAAGTCAGAAAGTCCTAATTCAGCCTCAGCTTTGAGATTTTCTTTCTATGTTTTAATGCAGATGCAGAAAAGCTGGAAGGATGTTGCTCACCTTAGGAACATCCTGCAGGCTTTGCAGTTGGTAGTCTTTTCAAATGTGTACATCTGAAAGTTATGGTGATTTGCATTGGCTTTCTCTGGCTTTATGTTGGACCTAAGGAAAAGGACCAGGGCATTATCAACCTGTCCCTATGAGTCACACTGCACTTGCAGCCTGTCACAGCAGCTCCTGTTTGCACTTCAGTCAAAGTTTGGAAACCGTAAGGACAGATAGGAAATCAAGTGTGAAAGCAGACTCAGGGCTTGACTGTGCAGAGAGAGGATTTTGCCCTTCAACCTTCCCGTGGGACAACATTCACGGATTTCACCCTTGCCCGAGTCAATCAACAGCCCAGACCCCCCAGCGCGGGGCCAACCCCTGCTCTGCTCAGGACCGGTCCCCGCAGCAGCAGCCCTCCTCCTGCAACGCCTTCCTCCAGCCCCAGGTCAGCGCTTCACGCGTGGCCTGACACCATGGCGAGGTGTCATTTCAGACATGCATCACCCATGCTTTGGTGCAGACGCTCAGGGTAGATGATTTCACGCGGGACCCCAACTCCCTTTGCACAGGGACCCATCCAGCAAGCCCACGCGAACTTCCCCATCACAGGCTTTGCTATCGGAGCTGGTCTCCAGTGACCTGCTGGTCCAAGACACAGTTTCCCCGTGCTTGGCAACTGCGCGCCGGGGCCACAGCAACCACTCATGCTCACATTGCCATTTCAAACTGCTCCATCCACTTCCTCTTCATTTCCTCCGTCTTGCAGAAGAACTGGAAGCCCTGCTTCCCCTGAAGGTGAATTAGGTAGAAGCCGTATGACCACTGCAAGAGAAACCGAGAGAGCTGATCAGACCGCTACGCTCCCAACAACTGAGCAGCAAAATTCACTGCGCTTTTATTCAGGCATCTTAATAACTGCTCTCAGTGCCTGCCCCTGTCCCTTCTTCTGAAGGACTGCTGAACCTTTGCAAAGGTAACAGCAGGGAAGGAGGAAGAAGAGCTCTGTGTTTCTCTAACACATCACAACTAATGATGCCTGAATCAGCTTGGCACTGTGCACTAGGGCCAAATAGGATTTTATGGTGGCAGATGAGAGAACCCAGATTTTTCTGCTCCGGTGGATCCTCCCCAGCCATTATATCTCTCCCTGACAGCAACTGACAGCCCAGGAGGAACATCTGACCTGCCCACTGCACATATGCTCTACCTGTCTCATTACAACACTGCACAGAAAAACACGAGAGAAAATTGTGTGCTTTGCTTACCATTTTTCCATGAGACTAGGAAAGCATAGGAGAGCAAAGTGGAAATATATTTCATTAAAACATAAGGCTAGCAGCATTTCTTCAACATCCAAGTGGCAAAATTGGCTATTCTTACCCAAATATCACTTATCCCATCTGTACAATACCTCTTCCCATTGCATGTAAGGGGATTAAGCTAATGGGTCTCTGCTAAACCCATAGCTGGGAGGTTTTCCTTCTTGGCTGCCGACTAAGCCTCAAACCACCTGCAAAACGATGTTCGTTCAGTAGCAACCATGCTCCGAGTGCCGATTTTGGCAGGCTGGACGGCAACGCTCACGCTGCCTTTCCAGGCTCCTCCACCCCGTGACTCCTGGGAGCGAGAGCATCCGGATGGACCTTCCCTGCGGCTCTCCTCTCCGCCCCGTCTGACGTTTGCTCCCTGCCAGTCCCTCGCTGCCGGCGGGCCAGAAAGCAGGGAGCAGCTTCCTCTCTCCTAACTCCAATTATCCCAGCCTCTTCAGGGCTGTTTTGCAAGGATGGAGGTCAAGGATCAAGCCCAGCCCCACATCAATAAACATTTCTCAACGCTCTGTAAGGCTGCCCTGAAAGCTGAGCCTTTATTTTCCAGCTTTTTTGCAAGCTCTGTTTATATTTTAAAAGGCTAATGGGAACGTACTACCCAAGGACTGGCCAAAACAGCTCCAAAATGCTCTCCAGCAGAGCTAATCCCTGGTCCACCTACCTTCTTAATGTCCTTGTTATTCATAGGATCATCAGTCATCTTGTGGAAGAGCAGCTCAATAATTTCTTTCAGCTCATAATTGTATCCTTTCCTTTTGCAGACGATCACCACTTTATCAAATAAAAATAAATACCTGCCCAAAGCAAGCAAATAAACAAGCAACCCAGTCAAACATCTCATTAAAGCCCCCATTCAAGGGGAACTATTTGGAAAGTTTCTGCAGCGCTTCCCAGCTAGCACAGCTCGATGCTCTAACCGTGCTGTAATTTCACATCGATGGTGGTTTCTGACAGTGCTACTCTAGGCAATAACTGAATAAATGAGCACAAAGCGAATCGCCAAATGAAGGCGCATTTAGTTTGGGAAAACTTCTGAGCGCTGTTGCTCACTCACCTGTCCTGCTTGGTGTGGTTGACTATGGAGCGGACCTTCAGCTCGCCATCGATCTTCGGCCTCCCGAACTCCTCCAGCTTCACTTGCTGCAGAAAACAAAGCAGGGCTGAGATCCGCAGCCAGGGCTGGGACGATGCTTTGGAGAGGTGGAAACCCAAAACCTGCCCGGATCGCACGGCGTGCTGGGAGAATCCCCACCAGCCCTGCCTCGAGCTGCCGAAGCTCCCGGGAACAGCATCGCCCTCGCCAAGGGGAGCCTGTGCACGAGCACGGCCCTGGCAGCGGGAATGGGACGACGGGAGATCCCTGGAGCTCCAGCACCAGCATCCCAGGGCAGCGCTCAGCAGTCAAAGCACTTTTGCAACGTTTGGGATCCAGAAAGCAAAACCCTCAGAAAACAAGCTATTTTCCAGGGGTTTCTACAAAACCAGAACCAGGGCTCTTGTAGTTTTGATTCCCATCCTGAACCAAGACCGGAGGTTTTGGGGAGGCTGGAACCCAACCCAAGGGTTTGGTCAGTTTGTCTTTCAGCTCAAAAGCCCTTGCAAACGTTGCTCGGTACAGCACAGCCGCCGAGCCATGGAAATCAGTCCCCTTGCACAGCTCTTACAGGAAAAAAAAGTATTGTGAAGCATCACCACTGGTCAGGAAAATAAATATTTCACACAGCTGTGTGTATAGTCCATAATTATATCATGTGGGCTCTGTATACATAACACCAATCGCTCCCAAACATCCCCCCCGGTACAATAAAAGGAAACCCCAAGCAGAACGTGCGTGGGATTGATCTGCAGACAGGAGTGACTGCTTTGCTAACATCTAATCTCCCGCATGTCAAACCTGCTCTCTGGCTGCTGCAAGCAAGAGAAGTGGCTGTTTCATGACCCCATTTACATTCCCATTTTTACAGAGCATGATGTCTGATTATTCGCACCCATCAGGATTATCATGACTGCTTCAATCAAAACCTGTGAGCCCCAACAGCCCATATCCCACTGGAGAATTTTTTGTAGATTTCACTGGAAAATGAAGGATTTTTTCTCTGTCTGTTAAATAATCATCCATTAAAAGTTCATTGTTTTCAAATGAAGCCAAGGCTTAAAGTCCCCCAAACCCAGGACCCCTCCGGGAAGCCCCTGGGGTGGGCAGCCCCCGGCATCTCCCTCCATCAGCCCTTTTGAAGCGTCTCAGGTGTCAGCCCCCAAATTGCATTACCTCGGTGTAAAGCATGACGGTGGAGCAGCTGCACCCGCAGCTGAACAGCCCTCTCCTCCCACCCCCCCCCACGAATTGGGGGAAAAAGCTCGTTAGCTTGAAGCTCTGCCACTGAATATCAAATTAATGGGCTTGTTCGGGGCTAAAGTAAGTAATGGGTTGCACAGGGTGGGCTGATGCACAGTAATGGGACTAACTGATACCTCTGGAGTTTGGAGGATGAGATTCTCCTTAAAATATCTGGTTGAGATTTTGGGGATTAGCTGCGTTTTTACACGTGCCCTTCTCCTCCAAATGGGCCTTGGTACACTTTCGGTTAATCTCTGTCCTCTTAACAGCAAAAGAAAACCTATTTTAATAACAGACAGATAGCTTATTTGGGGAATTCTTGGGTCCTCCCTACTCTAATAAGATGAGAAAAATTTGGAGAAATGTTTTCAGTGTAACACCACCAAAAGAAGTCACCCTCCATCACAGCCAAATCAGTTTTGTAATATAGCAACCACTTCTGGACCGTCAGCAAAAACAGTCAATGATGAGGGAGTGTCTGAACACACGGGGGTCTTTCTTGGGTAGCACATCAGATTCAGCAGTAGTTGCTCAGAAAAAGCAAATCAAATTAAAGCTGGGAGCAAGAGGATTTTCCAACTTACCAGATTTTCTATAGAGCTCTGAAATTCACTTATTTTCTTTAAAGTCTCTTTGTCCCTCTTTACTTCATTTATGTACATGGCCAAGTCCTTAAAAGAAAAGCGAATATTGATATTTATTTTCCAGATGAAACTAGTACCTTACCAAAGCAGAAAGCACACGACCCCGGCTCTCTGAAGCTGCACTCCCCTCCACTCTCAGGAGTCAGACCAGGATTCAAGCAGCAGCCCGGGACACCGTGAGCACAGGTTTTTTGTGCTTGCGCTGCTGAGCCAGACAAGTGCTGCAATTTTTATCATTTCCCAGAAGAGGGCAATGCATGAATCCAGTGCAGCACAGCAAACCCGAGCCATGGCTTTACCTGGCGAGAGCCCGGGCGAGCAGCCAGCATCCCCTGCCTTTGCACCTCCGCCCGGCAGCATCCTTCCCTCCCAGCTTTCATCACCGTAATTCCCTTCGTCCCCCCGGATACAAAAGCTGCGAGCCAGTCTCTGCTGTCAAAACATCCACGTCTGTAAAATAACTGCTTTGGACACCTGGCTGCACGTTAGCTGTGAACAGCGTTTGACCTGGCTCTGCCTCAGTTGCTTCCAGCTGAGCTCCCTCGGTTGCTCCGGATTGCACCTGAACTGGCGAGAGCACTGGGATGCTCACGCTCCGTCCTTCCCGGGGACACCCCGCAAGAGCATCCCCATCTCCAACACCTCTGGGCCTCCAGCATCTCCCACCACACAAAGGCTATGTTGTAAAATAAGGAGACACTCGATGGAGCTTGTTCCGCCCTGAAAAATTCCTTGCTTACCCAAATTTTGACCCATCAAAGAGAAAGAACCCTATCCCTTCCATTCAAACAACTTCTTACACCCTTCGGAGCGTATTTTCTGTGTCTGCTTGCTTCTTGTCTGCTCCCTGCCTCCTTGTCCTCAACAATAGCTCTTGTCAACTTGGATTAAATCTGAACACGGGATTTTTGAAGACATCCTCTCCGGGTCAGACCTTCCTCAGCTTCCCAACATAAGAAGGGTTAATCACAGATGATAATCACAAATCTACGTGACAATACTTATAACATCACAAAATACCCCACCGGGCCGGTGGCAGGGATGGTTATGAACAATGACAAAACCAAAAGCCTTATGAAGCAGCATCCTCCATCATGCTTGAGCTTTTGCTCCCTCCTGTACTGGCCGTCTCCTACGCAAACTGGAAACACAATCCCAGGGTTGACCGCGACTTGAAACAGGGACAGCAACGCGCAAACTGGGGCTGAGGGATTTAACTGGGAACTTGCTTCGCCCCCACCATCACCCGGGGGCTCAGTTCTGTGCACTCAGGTGGGGGGTTAGTACCTGCACCAAATACCCCCATGTGCAATTTTTTGGAGCAAATCCTGCCCCTGCTTTGTGCAAACAACTACCTATGCAAAATAAAAGGGAGGTGAATCCCTTTGGGAAATGTAGGTCTATTCACCCCCCTGCACGGCTCTCGCCCCAGACAGCAGCAACGTCTGCCGCCTACCACCACCGCAGACAGAAAGGCTGGATTTGTGATGAAGAACATTACTTGTAAGTTAAGCCTTGGTTTACAGATCAATTAAAACCAAGCTGCACAGCTTCCTATGCCCCTGCGGAGCCCGGTGCGGTCTGAATTGCACCTGCGCATTCCTGGCGATGGGGCGACGAAACAGAGAAACCTCACTGATGGCTATGGGCAGCTTCCTGCAAAAAATGCTGAGATTGCAGTGCAGCCGGAGCGTATATACACTTATTTATTAGCAGTGGTATCGGTGGGTGCCATATTATGAGGCATAAGCAGAGTTTAACAACTGTCACCAGGTTTAGTGTTCATTGGAGGCCACGGCCATGTGTTGTGCAGCAGCGGGCTGCGAATGCAACGTCCTTCAAACAACCTTAACTTTAAAGCGACCTATATATTGGCTCTGGATCCCCGGGCTTGCAGGGAGAACGGATGAAAAGGTCACCCAACTTATGTAAGTGCTGGGAAATGCAGTGTTGTTACAAAAGCTGCAGCTCAGAGGGAGAAAACAAAGCGACCTGAGAACACAGGAGCAAGCCCAGGGATGAATCCTGCAGTGCTCTCCAGAGACAAAACCTGGATTTAATGATCATCCTCAAGTCAGATTCTGCTGACGATGATCCCACAGTGTGAGTGTGCGGGGGTAGATGTATCCAAGTCAGAAAACATTTGGATGATTTTATTTTTTGCTGCTGATGGTTTTCCTAAGATCTTGGGGGTTTCAGCTGAAAGCTCAAAAAAAACTTTAAACAAAGCAAAATTTTGACACCAGAAGTCTTCATTTGTGGAAAGAGAATTTTCCCCTTAACAACAAAAAATACTTGGATAAAAGGATTCCCAACCAGCGCCTGGATAACAGTGTGCAGGCAATGCTCCGCACAGACGCGGGCACGGGCTCCCATTTCTGCAATATTCCCCAACTTGCTGATACGGCTGGAGCTCCTCCAGATCCCTCCCAGCAAAAACAAGAGCCGAATCTGGCACGGCCTCTATACACACAATAGTAATTAGTGAAAAGTAGTAGTTTGTCAACAAATACCCGCTTCCTCAGCTGCTTAAAGAGGAAGATAACAGCGATGACTACCGATCTGCTGCAAAGCAATCGCATCAACTGGCAATCAATATACACACGCATGTCCAAAAGGAGGAGACGCTGCCTTCCCTCGGGCTGTTGGATGTTTTTTTCATCCAAGTTTTTGTTTTACAGAAGCAGAGGGTCTTGCGCTGTGATGCATCCCAAGCCCATGCAGCCCCGCTGCCGCTCTCATCCTCCCGTACCTGCATCGCCTCCAAAGCCTCCTTCAGCTGTTGCTTCTCTGGTCGGTCTGATGAATGGCTGAGCAGCTCCTGGAAAAATAATTAAAAAAAGAGCGTGGGTGTGCTCGGAAAGCTGCCCACAGCCTGCCTGCACCGGGCAGGCTGTGACCCACGGGCAACGGCTGCCTGCTGCCAGGCTGGTGGCAGGGATGCCAGGGCAGGCGGCTGCGGCTGCAGCCATAGGACGGGGAACACGCCAAGCGGCTGGTGCTCGGGAGATCTGTTACACGGAGTTGACAGGAGGAATTTCACACATAATCAGATTATATGCAAGCTTATTTTATATTCATTAACTGCCTCTCGTGGCTAACAAGTGCAGAATTACCCTAGGTCACCGTACTTTAAGAGACAGCACAAATATTATGTCGTGTTAAGTAGCTCTAGTAATTATTTCATTTGAAGAGGAGAAAAAAAAAAAAAAAAAAACCCTCTGCATTTGGCAATGATTCACTCTCCACTGTAAAAGCCAAAAGGTGCTACAGCGAGGATGGCAGCTGGAGAGAAGTGCCAATGCTGAAACACTTACTTTTAAAAGGAGATGGTATTTCAAAACTCTTTGCATTGGAACCACCAGCAGATCTTGCAATTTAAATTTCCCATCCTGAACCTTTAGTGTGCATTCCTGTTAAAGAAATCAATGAATCAGCAGTGAAGCAGCTGGGGGAAAACAATGGCTCCCCCACAGAAAAAGCCTCCAGTGTCCCACGGCTGTTACGTTTTCCTTCCGTAAACTCAGTTCTGATGACAAATGGCTCGTGGTCCCTGCACGCACCCGGCCGGTGCCAGGGCTCCCACCGCGGAGGTTCTCGAGGAATAAAACACAGGGGCTGGACCCAAAAATACAGACATTCTCATGCAACTGAGCTACTCCAGCTTAATGAGATACTGCTCATTAGGGGAGCACACAAATGCTCTCAGACCTCGGGAAATGTCAAATGAAACGCATTAGCTTAACTCACCTCCTCGATGGTTTGAACTAATGCATTTTTATTTGTGAGGGGCTGGGAGCAGGCACGCAGACAGTTGCTGTGGCTTTGCTGATAAGCATTAAGTCATTAAGATGAGCTAATGTGATCGCAGGAAGTTTTGTGACTGTTTCCTTCGCCCAGACCCATTTAGATAGGGGACTCTGCTGCGCTGGCTGAGACCCCCTGCGTGCCCCCCCAGGAAGATGAGGGGAGCTGCCACGAGGGAGGGAGAGAAAGGAAAAGCATGGGAGCAACTGGATGCTACAGCCACGGATCCAGAGAACACGTTTTAAAAAATTATGAAATGCAGTTTTATCCCTGAATTGGGTTGCTACTTTTGCATGGAAAATCAAAGAGCGTTTGCAGAAAATGAGGTAACGTGTACAGACAGCCCAGCAAATTCAGATTAGCATCAAGACCAAAGCAGGAATTAAAGCTGGGTAAAAACAGCAGCTCAAACAATGCATCCCTTCTGGGGCTCCTTTGATTTACTTAATATCTGGATCAGCCCCTATTTACACTAAGCCTTTACGCTGGGGAGGGAGGACAGGGGAGTAATCTGGGCATTCACCTGGGGACTCGGGTTTGCCTCTGACTGTCCCTGATGCCGCGTGTGACCTTGGAAAGCCACGCGGCTCCCGGCTCGGGGATGCTCAGTGCCTTTGGGTCTCCCTGCATGACTCAGAGAGGAATTTGTCCACAGCCAATCCCACTCTAATAAAGTCTCCTGGCTTGTTTTAACTTGGATAAACTCGGGGGAGGAAGGACAGAGAGCATGTCTCAGGGGGAGATGAAGGGGAAAGCGGGGGATCAGGACAAGACAACAGCCAGCTTTGCTCCCTCTCTGGGCAGCACAGACTCACCCCCACATCCCTCCCCTCTCTTGCTAAACCAAACGTGCCCAGCACACCATTCTCAGCTCCAGCAAGTCCTTCCAAAACCTGCGACGAGGGGGGTGCTCAGAACTCGGCCCCGATGTCCCCTGCCCGCTCACCTCCACCTTCTGCCTGACGTCCTCCCTGTTGGCGAGGAGGTGGTTGAGCGTGTTTTGGGCGTACTCCATGTGGCTGCAGTACTTGCCGTAAATCAGCAGCCTGTAGAGGGGGAAATCACAAATTTAATCGGAAACACTTGCTGGCAGTTATAACCTGTTATAAAAGATATATATACTTATATACAGTGAAAGGACAAGGCAAACAGCTATTCCCCCATATAACTGCTTAGCAAAGTATTAACACTCTTTTACTGCACGGCTTTTTAACATTTAAATCTTTTGAAGTTTCCAGAGCTGGAGCCCGTGGGGGTGATTCAGCTCATGATGAGCAGAAGGGGCCGAGAGGCCGGAGGAGCCCGTTTTTGGAAATACGATGGCTCATCCCTCCACTCCCGAGTGGGATATATTTAACCACTGTTTCCCAAGAGCTGTGCTTTCGGAGCACCACGATAATAAAGGGAAACCCAGCTCCACGCTGAAAGACCTTTCCTAGACCAGGTTACAAAGTGGCTCTGCAAGAGGTACCCACATCCCAGGTATAACAGCCCAAATATGAAAAAAAAACAGCAAAGACCTGGGGCCCCATCCCTGCCCAAGCCGCCGGTCACCGCTGGTGCTCGCCTTTCCCGGGGAGCAGCTCCGACCCCCGCGAGGGTCTGCGGATTAACAAAAACATGAGGAGGGGGTCTGCGCTGAACCCCTGGCAATCCAACCCCGCGGCTCCTCGGCTGCGAGTCGGCTTTTTCTCATGACTACATCATTGCCATAATCCCCTTGATGTCTCGATAGGCGCCGTGCCGCCCCGATGGCCACGTGCCAGTTTTCCAGCTGTGCCAGATTAGCACCAGGGCTTGTGAAGGCAGGGCAGGGATGCGCTTCGAGACTAAAGGACAACAAAAATCCATTTCCTTAGAGCGTTTCTGAATGCAGCTCACTCAAGCCCAGGTATTCATCTCCCCAAAAGCCTTCATTTCCCGAGTCACAGATGCTCACAGCTCAAAGAATGTTTGCCACCACCGTGGCTGATGTGTGCCCCTCTCTCTGGGGGTTTCTGGGTATTTCACCAAGTAAGGAAGAAGGCAAGAAACTCTTGATTCTTGAGACATGCCCAGAATGGATGTGGGTGTTGATAACTTGCACCTGAGAATGAGAGGCTTCAAATCCCCTTAAAACCCAAGGACACATTTTAGAAAGCTCGTTGCTCCTTGCAGGATGGGCCACAGGGACCTAGAGATCAAGAGAGTGGGTAATTTGGGATAAGAAGTTTGTCAGAGCCTTTGAAAACACAGTGAAGCTCTGTATGGACACACCGGGCTATAAATTTAAACACCTGACACAAACAGAGCAGTTTGCTGTGGATTCCCCCTTTTTCCTCCAGTTCAGTCATTAATCCTGCACGACAGGTTTGGGTTTTCCCCCCCTTCCTTCCCATTAACTCTATTGCTGCTGATAAGACACATTTTCCATCACACGCTGCAACTCATCCATTATTTTGGGGCCTCGTCTCTCGACGGAGATGATCTGGGAGCACCTGACCCAGTGTCGCTCCGTAAACGCGGGACTCTCAGACCCCGGCAGGGAACTGAATAGGGAGATTTATGGGAGCCGCAGTCCCGGGCGAAGCAGCAGCCAATACAGATTATTCTTCTGCCTTTTCCCCTTGACAACTTCTGAACATGCACAATAATATCTACCTTGCCAGCACTTGGAGAGTTTCAAAGAGGCTTCAGGAGCATAAATTCAAACCTCCGGCTTTCAGAAAAAGGGATTTACAAAATATTTCCTTCCAAAAAAAAAAAAAAAAAAACCCAAACCTGCAAAGCGGAGGAGCAATACATCATTTGGCTGGGATGTCTCTGAGGATGCGTAGGGAAGCAAGAGCTATTTGTCACGAATACATTTGATGGAGGAAAGTCTTATATACAGGGACCAAGTGGGGACTCTGGAGGTCCATGTTCCCTTCTTGGTAGGACAAGACCGTCTCCCCAGCTGAGCTCACCTTCTCCTCCCGCACCCCCATTTCCTTGCTGTAAAATGTGGTATCATCGTCTTTCCTAATGTGGGACAGGACCCTGCCTATTTAGACCAGGTTGCTCCAAACTCTTTATCCCCGAGAGCCTGGTTTTGGGGTCTTCTCCAAGCCAAAACTCCCCAAAACTGCCAGTTTCCCACAGCACTGAGGTCCCCGAGACCCCCACAGGCTGAACGCAGCTTCGGAGCCACTATCGCCACCTCGCCAGCCATCGGTCTGGCTCCTTCTTTCACCTCTCGGGAAGGCTTTTAGGGACCCTAAAAAGCTGCTTGCAAACTCCATTAGGAACTGGGTCGGTTTGTTCACCCACCTGCATGAAACCCATCAGCTACAAGGGCTCTGCTGAGCTCCCACCAGCAAATTAACGGAAGCAAACACTTATTTAAAGGCTGTCAGCCCAAAAATAAGCCTCATGCTCCCACGCAGCCATACGGATCTCCCTGGGGAGTAATGCCACCTCCACAACTCCTGCCTACGTCCCATCCCTGCTCCCTGTCTGCACAGCTCTGTCCCGAGCAGTCAGCAGCATGCACGGAGCCGAGCCAGGAATTAGGAGATCAAAATCACCTGAGTTTTATGAGTATTTTTAAAGTATTTGCATTCTTCTTTGAAAACTTTTTTTTATATAATCCAGAAGACATTCCCTTTCTAAAAAGAGGCGCTGTGAATGATGAATATGTGACCTTACGGTGTATTATTAATGCAGATGGTATTTCTGGAGTTATTGACTTCTGAATGGCATTTCTGTGTCTAGACACTGGTTTAATCACAGTGAAATAACACCCTGGCATGATTCCACAATGAATCAGGCCTTTGATTAGTATTAAGGATATTAAAGGCTTTTATTAACCTTATCTTTGTGTTCTGGTGTACTCCTGCTTGCAGCTGCCAAAACACAGAATCTATTATGTTTGCGAAAGCAACTTTTACATTTATTCATCATGCAATAGGTGCGGGACAAGAGCAGTGCCACATATGCGATTTTTTTAGAGTGAGCAATCACTTTGATCTAACCAGAGCAAAGTCTTCCCTGCAAAGGAGTCATCCTACCACATCACAGGCCCTCAAAGCCCCGCTGCTGCTTGCAGGAGAAGACTACACCAAACCCTTGAAGGCGAGTGAGGTTTTACTCCATCCCGACTCACCATAATCGTAGCATTCCTCTCTTTAGCCCCTCTGATACGTCCCTGTAAACGCATTGTATGTTCAGCCTGCAAAACAGCCCGTCTCGTATGGGATGCTGTGAGCCCAGCAAAATTCAGCTTCAGACAGGGGCTTGCATGAAAAAGCATCCACGGGAGCCACACCGATTTAGCCAGGTCGATCAGAGAGGAGATGTCCCAGCCCCTGCCCCTGGGTGACCAGACACGGTTGTGGCTGGATTTGGTTGCTTAAGTGTCGGCACCAAGTGATGTTTCGGCTGCCTGAGAGCATCTAGCTGCAGAGGATGCAAAACTGGTCTGCTGTGACAGGCATTTCTGTTCCAAACTCTGAAATGGACCCTGCAAGTATTAACCCATGTCTATTAAAACTGGAGCTGCCTAAAGACTGGGTTTCCTTTACCTCTCTTTGAATTCCAGAAACACTTTTGCCAGGCTGCTTCCTCCAGACATCATAGAGACGTCGATGGCTCTCAGGAAACTGAAGTGCACTTTAATTAGGTCCTAAAACGAAGAAACAATCAATACTTTAAACAGATCCGAAGTGAGTGGGCAAACAGAGCCTAAAGAAATGCACATTCACTACTTAATCAGGCAGTCATTTTCTCTTCTTTTTTTTCCTTTTTAGCTGTTTTTAAAATAAGTCATTCTGGTGAGATGCAGCTCTAAAGGGCCAGTAGAGCAAGGGTGTAATTCCGCCAGGAGGTTATACAGTGATAAATGCCCCAGGATTCCACGTGTATTAAAGTCCCTTTTGCAGGTCTGGAGGGAGCGGACGAGATGGGCAGGCTCCGACCCAGACCTCGTGCAAGCCAGCGTAGAAATAAATCCCTTCATCACAGTGTGCCCAAACCATCTCTAAGTACAGCTAAAATACACAGCCCCAGCCCTGGAACATCCTCCGTATAAAATTGTTTTCTTACCTAGAGTTCATATAATCCACAACTCTAAAATTGAGTGTTAAAAAATATCTCCTAAACCTGTTCAAGCTCCACAGCACATGAAGGACTGAACCTCTGTACAGCTGAATGCACAAATCTAACGTGAAATCTGAAAGCCTTCTCTTAAGCAGGAAGAGGGCTGAGCTGCTGTGAAAAGAACAAAGATTTAAGCCACAATGTCTATGCCATTACCTCCAAATTGATAAAAATAGCTTCCATGTCTTGGGGAGTCAGTACCAGCCTCAGTGGGTTCATATAGTTCTGCAAGAGGTAAATGGAAAAGAAATTGAAATACTGGAGAGGAGTGAACAAGTTTCCTTCTGCGCAAGTGAGAGATTTTTCCCCGCTTCACGTGAATTTAAGCACTTGCAAAGGCAGATGAACAACGCGTTTGGCAAGACGGGGCTGTGCCAGGGACCCAAGCAGGAGCCAGGAACCCCCGTGGGCGCATCCTCCCCCCGAGCTCCCCTTGGCCCCTGCGGCAATTCCAGGCGCGGGAAGGTGCAAGACCCCCACCCGTGGGTGGGCGCAGCCCCCTCGCCCGCTAACTCTACAGGGAGAGGAATTTAAATGCACACAGTTTCTTCACCTCGCTGCAGTTCTTGGCTGCAGTTGGGAAGCGCTCGGAAACATCTTTTCAGCACTTTGATTATCTCACTAGAATTTTGCCCTTGAAAAAGCGCCGGTGATGTGATTACATTGGAAATGCCTTTCTGAACAAATACATATTAATAGAAACGTCTACATGACTTGTAACTACAAAAAAGCCCCGATGCAATGCACCAAAGACAGGACCCTCTACCCATAACATGCTGTCAGAACCTACTAAGCCTTCACAAGCTTTTTTAATGGATGTCAAAGCGATAATTTAACTCTTCCTTTACACTGAACCAGAAGGGCTGTGGCTGTTTCCAAGGAACAAGGGTTATTTACATAAATGACATGTACGTTGGGACATTTTCATGGAAAACGGGAAATGTCGTTTCATCGCGCCGGTTTTGCTCACAGCTTCTTTGTGGGAACTTTCAGCCAACAGAGGCAAATAATTGCAAAAGGGGAGGAAACAAAAGCGTTAGGGTGATTAGAAATGGCAGCTTGATTTTCACTATTGTTCTTCATTCCTGCTGCTTTCATTGGAGAAGAAACCACCTCCAGGCTCCAGCCATATCCACGACTCTGCTGTTTTGCTGAGGTGTTCATTTTTATTTAAAAGAAAGGCAGAACAATAATTTATCAAAACTAATTAAAACCCATGAATTTAAGCAGCAAAACATTACTTTTAAACCAATTAGTTTCAATGACAAGTCAGCACAGCTTCAGTACTTTTGAAAAACACCCAGAATAAAGAAATTATTCTGTAGCAATCAAAGCGATAAGATATCTGCAAACACGGTTCTTATCTGTGAGACCGGCCTGGCTGAGCGAGGAGCGGGAGTCTCTTACGCTGGGGTAGGAGGGACACAGCAGGATGGTTTTCAGCCTATTTCCAGTATGCAGCAATCAGAAAAAATATGCTGTTTGGCTTCTACAGTTACAGGCTGCACATTTGTGCTTGTCAGTATGGGTTTTCTGGATCCCCCTTCTCTCTAATTTTACATGTGAATGCATCAATCCTGTCTCATCACATCTGCCAGCCCTCGCAGCGCGAACTAATACAGCGAGATTAATGCAAGATCAAGTGATGATGTGGAAGGGGATGGTATAGAAAAGATGGCTCAGTTCTTACCTTTTCTATATCTTCAAGTGTTTTGTAGTATTTAGCCTCAGTTTCTTGGATTTCTAGCAAACAGCAATTTCTTTTGTCATCTTCTGTCATTCCCATTTTCTAGAAAAAGGAAAAATAACACATGGTCAGATACTCTTAAGAGTGGTCCAGCAACCTGCTCATGTGGAGCAGGGCTCCAGTTCACCCTTTGGTGACAGCAAACAAGCACAAGTTTGGAAAGTCAGGGAAGTACTGTTACTGGTTTATGTTAAAAGAAACTATTTTTATCCAAAAAAATTAGGAAGGAACCCTGGCTGTACTATTCAATATGTTTCAACATGGCAAGCATTACATTTTTTGCATTTATTATAGCCACATCACCAAAGACTATCAGCTAAAGAATAAATAAGAGATAAATGCTCATTTTCCCCATTTTTTTTTTGCTAAAGATGAAACTCACAACAGAGCCTAAATGGGTCATAAATAATACGTTAGACTTATACAAATCCCCTGCCATGGTTGCCAATTCTCACGATTTTAGGTCAAATCTGATAATACATGTTTTTCTTAAAGTCCCAACTCCTGGAGTCACTTCTCTTGCTTTTACACCTGTAAAGCGGAGCTGAAAATACGTGTTGGGAGGTGCTGCACTTGTCCATGCAGTCTCTGAACTTGGGAGGTGATTCAGTGAGCGGGTTTTAATGATCATGCACAGGAACGGACACCCTCTGTACACCCCCTTATAACTCACAGCTCATCCCTATCAGCTGGATGGAAAACAATATTTTAATCAATGTGTCTTACCTGCATGTATCTAATCTGAAGCATGCAGAAATATAAGAAACCAATTAGCATTACACACTTGCTATTGCAACAAATCTTAAAAAAAAAAAATCCAATATTTAGACAGATATGTGGGTGCTTGTATTAAAAATAGACTCTTTTGCTCAAGGAAGGGGAGGAAATGGAGTCAGAGCCACCGACTCCATCACTGCCCAGCGATGTCCAGGAAAACATAAAACATTGTGGAGGGAACAGTGAAAAATTGCCAATTGCACCGACCCTAATGCTGCACTACCTGGCTGCTGGACACCTACATGGTGGGAGCCTTCCCCTGTTTTTCCCATTTATGCAAGAAATTCCTACCAAAACCTTCCCCAGGGGCAGTTCTTGGGCCAAACGGCTTCTGCAGCTGATGGCAACATGGTAAAAATACCGGTGGCCAAAGAGCTGTGCTGACTCCGGCATTGCCACCAGTGTCCGTGAAGAGCTCCAAGTGCTTTGGCAGGATCAGTGGGAATATTTTGTGCCCGACTCCTTGATCCAGACAGGTTTTCGGTGCGCAGGGAGCTCCTCAGGCTGCAGACAAGGCGCGAAGGGATGAAATGCCTCAACCACCATCGTCATGGTCTTCGTACCACTTGCAGCCAAGCCCGGGAGAGGTGAGAAATCAGAGCGCGGGCATCGCTGCCGCGCAGCTCGGCTCATTTGCCGGGTCCGTGGGGTGAAGCCCTGCCTTCCCAGCCTCCCAGCACCTCCTCTGGCACAGCCACACACCCCGCTCCGGGGATTTAATTGATTAGTGAACCTGTCCATTGATCCTGCTTCGTTACGGGGAGGTACGTACTGTTTGCAGCTAGGAGACAGTAATTAGAGTCTGAAGAAAGCCTGGGGGTGGCAAATATCAGAGGGTGGGAGAAAATTTGGAAGGTCACGCTCGGGTGGGAAAGTCCCTTCCAGCTCTGCATCAGCAGAAGCCAGGGCAGCCCATCTCCTCGGCGCTGGGGACACGGGTAGCAAAGGTGGCTGTGAGCATCTCTGGGGAGATGTGAGGGCCATCAGCACCTTCCTGGCTCATCCACGGAGCACGATATTTGCACCAGAGCTCTTGGAGTTAATCCAAGTCCCTCCGTGAGGCTGTGCATGCTGCACACCCAGGTTTCCCCATCATCAAAAGGCTTTTAGAGACGATGAATGGGGTCAGCTGCTTGTCCCTAAAGCCACACAGGTCCCTGCTGCCCCAGAAAGCTCCGCTGTAAATGTCTACCTGCTCCGAGACACCCAGGCAGGAGCGGCAGCAGGCACAAATGCCGGATCCTCCACACACAGATATGTCAGCGCTTGCCCCGATCTAAAAATACCCGTGGCAGACACGGCACATCTGGCTGATGGAGCAGGCAGAGCCGCCGCGCTCCCCTCTCCCCAGAAAGGGCTGAAGTGACACACGCTGCCTTGGCTCAGCAGCAAATTGCTATTTTTAGCTTATCTTATTAGCTCTCCCTTTCCCTTCCTCCTCCCCAAACTCTTTCAGACAACATGATGGGCTGGGAAACTCCTCGGAAAAACCCCTCCGGGCCAGCGCCATCCCAGCTTGGCTTATTTTTACCTCTCACGAGGCAGCTCGGTTTCAAGGAGCGATGCAAAGCAATTCGCTTCCCTGCAGCGTAACCTGTCATTGGCGGATAATTATTTATTTAATTGAATCCTCTCCCTTCCCCTCCCATCAGGTGTGGCTTTAAAAATGCATATAAATTGTTACCATGGGCTGCTGAACTTCCACTCTGATGATATCTTCATAGATATCATCGCCTTCATCTTCACAGGGGACGCAGTCATAAATATCCTCCCCCAGATCATGTTCGCTGGAATGAGAAGGAGAGCGATTTAGCGATAATAAAGAGGGTACATTCACTGTCACTTGATCAGGCAAACCAATAACTGCTCTCACACCAAGGAGGGAGAATAATAAGAAATAATAAGAAAATCCTCCTGGCCCACAGCACTGGCATGTTTAGTCCATGTTCTCTGCTTGCATTAGGTGTCTCCGTTTTTCCCGGATTGGTACCTGCTGCACATCGCTTTCTGTTTGCTGGAGGCTAGAAAAGGTGAAACGCTGCTCGAAGCAAGTGGGGACTGCAGCCAAGAAGCCGCTCCGAGCCCCGTGCCAGGCGCGCCTGCGATGCCCAGTCCACCATGGTCTGCCAGCTCTGCCCCTGCCGAATTTTTGCTCGGCACTAAGCGGCTGGGTCGAGACGGACCCACCAGCCAAGCATCTCAGCGGGACCATCTGAGCCACCACAGGCAACCAGGTCCAGCTCCACCTGCCTCTGAAGATGCCCACAGCCTCCTGTTCATCTCCTCCCTCTCCTCTTCAGGGCAAGGAACAGCTCTCGTGTCAGTGACTTTTAACTATATCGTACTTAAAAAGGCTTCCTTTGTGCCAAAGAAACCATCTCCCTTCCCCCCATTAGGGCTGCAAACTGCCGTAGGAGCCCATATCCATTCAAAGCAGTGAGCAAATACTAAATAATCACCCAACAGCTCCATGCAGTAGGTAGAAGCATCCCAGCCCTGCCTCGCTGAGAGGGGAAGCGTGACGGGGCTGAGCCGACCCCCCCGGGCTGTGGAGGGACCCGCAGCAACGCCCGGACCAGCCACGGGCACCACATCCAGGTTTAAAAGCTCTGGATCCAGTTTCTTTGGGTGATGCGCCGACTCCCACAAAGCACAATCCCTGCCCTGATGGGCAACTGGGTGATTTTTCATCTAGGAGAGGAGGGGGAGACTCCCCTGATCACCATACGGCATTCTCACCAGACGCTCAGCTCCGTGACACTAAGCCCCAATGCTGAGCAGAGCCCAATAATAATATTTACATCTGAGATAAATTAAGCAGCAAAAAAGTCATGTTTTCAGAACTGGCCATATCACTTAGGAGACGCCCCTGCAAGCACAGGCTTTAAAGGCATCACTGAGACATAGTGCCCAACTTGTATTTAAAGGTGATGGCGTTAGGTACTTAATTGTCAACTGAGCCTTTACAAATGCCCCCAGGGGCTGCTAAGTCTTAGAACACTTTTGAAAATTCAACCCATAATAAATACCAATTAACAATAATAATTTTAGCGCTTAGATGTACAGGTGCTGATTGCTAATGGCTCCCACTGAAGTCAACCCCACGGGATCAGGACAGTGTGAAACGCTGGAATATCAAACAGTGTTCACATATTTTACGAGCTCTCTTTCAACGTGGGTATTAATTAAACACCAATATATTCAGGTGTAAAACTCTGCTCAAACTGTAACACTCGACATCTCTATATTATACAGCATGGAACAGCAGAGCACATCTGTTTGCAAAACTGGGCTTTATTTCTTTTCTAAATACAGTTCTTTCTATTTTTAAAAACAGATTTATTTAATAAAAGTTTGGGGGTTTTAAATAAATACACTAGCATGATGTATCCTTCCCATTCTTCCAGAGTGATGCATTGCAGCTGCTGTAATAATGCCCACTAATAGCTGGTGATCCATCTTCCCCTTCCCAAGCGTTGCCGTCACCGTTATTATCTGTACCAATATTTATATTCTCAGCTCTGCTCCTTATCCAGAGCAAGTAAGTCCCGGTTCCTGATTAATCTTCCCTTCCCGCCCGCACCTCTCGGATTGCTGGCTGTCTCTCCATATATCATTACCCTGGCTCGAGGGTCGTTAGGAAACGTATGGTCGGGTTAATGTCGCGAACACGAGCCCGGCTGGGTATGATATGACCATGAGGAGTGCCGCGGTGATGCTGCTGCCAGAGCAGAACCGGCTTTGTGTGACGGCTGCACGCCATCAGCCGCGAGAGTGCTCAGCAATTCTTTTAGGCTACGTGCAGAAGGAGAAGACAGCATCTTGAGGTGTCCCCGGGAAGCCCTGCATCCTGAGCATCACCCGGACCCGCTCTCCTGCACGCAAGCACAACCGGGCGCCACGTCCAAGCCTCAGACCCCAGCACTGCCCACCCCCAGCCCAGACAAACCCTCCTTTTCTCCCCCACCAAGGAGCCACAAACTCTGGACCGCGGCCGGGCACGCACCAGGATACCACTGTGAGAAAGCCAGGCAGCAGCGCGGGATGCTGAAGGAGTTTTGCTAAATCATGGGCTGCCTGGACCAAGCCTGGAGAAGGAGGGGTGCCCCAAGGACCTGGCCCTACTCGGAGCTCCTCTGGGCCACCAGGAAAGGGGCAGAAACACCTACCGAGGGACAACACAGCAAATTTGCCCACACAACTGCCAAGAGCCACCTGACACGACCACTGCACCCGTCACGGGGGGCCACATCCTGACAGCACCTTGAGGCTCTCATTGCTCTAACTACGGGGCCAAGCCCCTGCTGCTCCACTTGTTCTTGCTCATCAACACCCGTACGAGCCCTTCTCATCTCCAGTTTCTGGCCTGAGGCAAAAAACAGGGACAACTGCTTTGCCCTGGGACCGTCTAGAAAGACACCTCCATTGCAGAGCGTAGGGGAGAGGCACTAGAGATGCTCAAACCTGACAGCCATAGTGGTATTAAAACCACAATACTTTTGCCCAACGGACCCTTATTTATTAAAACACATTCCTAGTACATCTCTGAGAAACACCAGAGGTTGCCAATTTTATGGAGAGCAGTAAAACATGCAGATTAGCCTCGCCCGGAGCAGCCGGCGAGCAGCCGAGCTTTGCCGGTGCACACGTGGCTGTTGCCGCCACTGCTTTGCACGTGTTGATTTTCATCGGACTCCACATTTTGTCTGTCAGAATTGAAAATATGCACACACCCCCCATCATACAAAAAGGGAACAGGTATCAGGATGATTTTAGCCAGTGGCAACCTAAGAACACACTAAATTCTAAATGCCATAAGGGGAGGGAAAGCAGGGTGGGTGTTTTCCGTGTTTAGCACAGTCCCCTGCTGTGGGAGGCAATAAATCCAGCATCCCAAGCATGTCACGCATAGACTGAACAATTTGAGCAAGGAAGGCCAGATCCTCACCTTGTTCTTCACAAAGAAAAGCAATTTACTCCTTCAATAAAAGCAGCAGAGTCTGCAGGTTACCAGTGGGTATCAGAGCCTACAATCTACTGCCTGGATTAGGAGATTCATTGACAGCTCTGGGTTTAGGAAAGGGATTTTATCCGCCCTTCAGAGTTAACGCCAGCATTTGCAATTGCTGTTATTAGGATGGATGTAACCAGCTTTGGGCTGGCAGCATCTTGCCTAGCCAGGAAAGCTCATTCAAAGCAAAAAGAATAAAAGAAATCTAAGGCAATTTCAGGCAGAAACAGTGCTTTTGGCTAAGCTCTTCCTCCCTGGCAATGCCCGCTCTGTGCGAATGCCCTCCCAAGCAGGCAGCGGCCACACCAAGGAGCAGCTCCCGTAACAGAGGGACCGATGCCAGGCTGCTGCCGTGGAGTAAGGGACAGACAGGGACAGGGAAGGAGCGAGCTGGGGAAGGGCAGGATCCCTCCGTGACCCCCGGCACCTCCAGGTGCCATCTCCCCAAAGAGGATGCCAAAGTTGAGTTAGTTTGAGGAAGAACCTCATTGCCCTGGGTGAAGGCACCGGTCCCACTGGTCCCACCACTGGGAACCAGCCCTCCAGAGAGCAGCACTGGGCCAAAACAGAGGGCACAGGCTGCATTTGGGCTCTGAGAGAAGATGAGCTCCGGACTGGGCTGCCCACACCAGGGGATGGGTGCAGGGGGCCCACAATGTCCCAATAAATAGTCCGCAGCAGGTCCACTATGCTACAGGAATGCTGCGCACCATGTTTGCAACGACACCGTGGATGAGGAGGTAAGTGGGGAAGCTTTGAGGGTTTCGAGGGCCACTGAAGGACCTCTTCATCCATAAAAGCTGCTCTGGGAAGTTGATGAGTTTGTACCAGCCTCAAGAATTCAAGGATGAGCCTCAGGGCAAACCCACCATGCCAAAACCCTGTCCAAACCACAGCGCTGCTTTCGCTCCGCTGATGAAAGAGCCAGAACCACCGGGAAGAGGAAAAGAGAAAGGAGGAGGGAGAAGGAGCTAAAATAAGACAACCAAAAGACGAACCCAAATTTCCAGCCCTGTGGCTGAGGTTAAGAGCCAGAAGACCTCAGACCCACCGCCAGGTCCAGGCTGGAAGTGCATTTGCAGGGTCCCCGAGACAGCTGCCCAGCAGCTGCGAGGCTCCATTTCGCCCCAGTAATCCTCCACTTTCTCATTCTTACTCTGCACTTACAGCTATAAATAGACAGTTCATCCGACCAACCCCTTCATTCACGGTCTCCGTCAGACGAGGACAAGCAGAGTCCTATATTTGCAGCACATCTGGCAGGCTTAGGTTTCAGAGTGAAGGAGTGCAAGATGTGCAGTCGTCGGACTGGAGATCTTGCGGGGTTTTAATTAGCCACATTGCACTTGGATGGAGACACGTGTCTGCAAACAGCAAAAGAAGCCTTTTGCCATCTATTTTACTCAGGTCTTATGTTCCCCATTCAAAGCGGAATGTTAAAACCCCAGGAATGAGCCTCACACAGTTAGAGCAACTAACATGATCCTAGAAACGGCACAAGCAGGACATATAAAAATCTTTACTGGTGACAAAGAAGAAAAGACACGTTTACCAGCGCTATGGCTCGAGTGCCTTGTACCACGAAGCCATTTATTTAACTGGCTGGCGTGTGTGGTTTTTCCAACACAGCAAAAATAATGAGAAAAGTGGCAGCTAACTTATCATCTCACCTTGGCTTCTCTATTCATTACTTTTTCTAATGCACTTGAGAAATTCTGCTGATCACATCACTATTTTGGAAGATACGAGGAGGCAACACTGGTGACAGCAGTGAAAGAAGCAGGAGAAACTTCAGCAAGAAGCTCTTGGCAGGAGCCAGGTTGTTGGCAGAGTCTGGGCCCAAACAAGTTGCATCGCTTGAGAAATTGAGGCCAGGCAGATCTTCTGCAACTCCCCTTCTCTACGATGAAAGGTTTGGAAATACACGACTACCGCCAATACTCTCGTTGGGGATAAATGCCCAGCGAGCTGCGGCTCGAAACAAGACCGGGGGACACCGACCTGCGGGACGAAGCGCCTTCGGGTGCACACACCGGCTCCAGCGCAGGGTTTGGCAGGGAGCTGCTTTGCTTAAAACACTTTCTTTGTCCTTTTTGCAACACTACAACTTCTCCCCTCAAAGCAATTCACTTTTAAAGGAAAAAAAGGAGGTAAAAGTTATGCAAATTGAAGGTTTCATGTCAAATCATTCATAGCACTTCTGCCTGACTCTGAATTCTTCAAATAGCTACCAAACGACCCAAACCCCACCCGACATGTAATCCACCGAGCCTGCCGGGCTTCGTGCCAGCGCCGAGGGACAGCGCCGTGAAGTGCAGAAGGTTCATGATAAAGAAGGTTCTGGTGCTGTACGGAGGACCAGGCTTAATTGCTCTCATAAATTTAATGAGACCAAATAACTGGAGAGCGCTTAAGTGGCAGCAGAGAAAATTTAGGTTAAATGTCAAGTATAACTTCAGAAATACCAGAATGGTTTGGGGCAGCTGAAACAGCCATCAAGAGAGATGGAAAAGCAGTCGGTGGGGAAGATGTAAGGTGGATAACTGCCTAGTGCCGTCAGTGGCCAGCAGCCGTAGCCATGCGGAAGGCGGCAGCTCACACCCCTGCAGACCCGCGGGAGCTTCATCAGGACAAGGGTCACTTTGATTTTTGGGGGCAGGCTCCAGCAAACGTGCCCGCGTGTTGCCGTTGCAAAGCCCTGCTCGTTTCCTGGGCAAACTCCCCCAAAACCGGCTGCTGCTCTAGTGTCTGGCATTAGGGCACGCTGAAATAAATCAGGCAGCAGAGGACAAACGTCCCTTTACTGCTCCTCCCAGTATCGATCAGGCACCACTTGCAAACTGGCCAGCCCTTGCCATCTGCCCGGGCTCTCTGCAGGCTGCCATCTGGCCAATGGCAAAGCAAACCGAGGGGCCGGCGGGCTGAAGACAGGGAATTTGAGAACTTTCTAGCTCCCCTGATACCCTTTTAGTTTCCCCTGCCCTTTCCATCACCAATTGTTCTTTTGTTTTGGGGGGTTTGCCTTTTTTTTTTTTTTTTTTTTTTTTTTTTAAATAAATAGCTGTTTCCAGGCAATTATCTGCCTTGATCTGCTGGCTGGCTGACCCAGCGCTGGGGAGCTGCATGCAGCCCGGCATTATCTCTGCAATACCCCAAAGGTGAAAACACAATGGGTTCATCAAGGCATGAACATCCTTTATACGCACCAGCACCCTGCGGCCACCCCGTGCTTGCACGCAGACAGCTTGTTTCTGCAGCGCATGTAAACGGCCCTCGTGGCACTGTTATTGATCCGCTCCAAGCCCCGGTGATGGCTTTTGTCCCCGGCTGCCGTGGCTGCTCCGCACCGGGAGGGACCTCGCTGCCCGCCGGGATGAAGGTCTTCGCTCTTTAGAGCATCGTGGGGACAACGGGGACAAAGCCCGTTTTCTTCTACTTCCCAAATCTGCACCTCCGTCACAAATAGGTTTATATTTTGAATGCTTTGCAGAACAGGAATTCAGCCAAAATCTCAAATGGGGGACACCAAACCACTCTGCTTAAGTACTTAAGGTCGAAATGAAGCATTTTGACAATTCTCCAAACCCCCACTCGTACCAGCCCCCAAAACATCTTGCTTGAACCAGTTCAATATTTATCCTGAACTTTTTATTCCAGCAGCACAACGCCCAGAGAGAACTCCCTTTGGGAGACTCCTCTCTCCCGGGAGGTGACGTGGGGGTGCCGAGCCCACCGGGATTGTCCCTCCTCACCTGCACCCCGGCCCTTTGAGGCCAGCGGGGACGGCAGGCTGGCCCCTTGCAGCAGCATGTTTCATACTGGTTTTACAGACTGAACTGTGCATCCCTCCAAATTGATCCAAAGGGCAAAAAGAATCACTCAGCTGCACAGATGCAGCGAATTAACGTGGGAAAAACACCCAGAGATGGACGGGTCTCTCCTGCGAAAGGAGGATTGCCACGCCTGGCTGTGCTCTTTGGTAGTGGCTCCTTCCACACGTTGGGTCACTTCACCGCTTGCTGCAAAAATCATTTCCTCGCCTCCAGTAAAGCATTTCGGATGCCCTCAGATCTTCCCAAGGCTGCCGGATCATCAGCAATATTAAATGCAAAGATGTTGGATGGACTGAATCATTCCCAGCTTGTGAATGACGCCCTTGTTCAGCTCTTTGAAGATCGGCAGCAGCTAAGAAAGAGCTTTCTCATGCGGTCCCGTGGTTTGTCAGCGCCCAGCATTGGTGCCCAGTATGCACCATTGTGACCGGCAAATTTCCAGTGAAAGTTTCCTTGTCAAGCACGGAGAGACGCTCCTTGTCCAAGGGAGAAAAGGGGACTATTGCTGATGTGTCACCAGGCAGCGGGAGCGGCAACACTCATGCTAAGGGGCTCTCCGGGGCATTTCTGGGGTTTTTACAGTTACGGGTGAATTACATCTCCATTTCTTAGGTTGTGTTTCCGTGCACAACCTGGCTGCACTGGGAGCACAGGTCTGGATGAAGGAATTAGTGCAATATCCCCATGCTGATTTACACCCGCCTTTCCCCAGTGGTCCTAACTAAAGAGGTAAAGAAGAGGATTTTGCAAAGAATGGGGAAAAAAGAAGTTAAAAGCTGGAGACAATCTGGGACAGAACAGGGCTATCAATAAGAAATAAACCTCTAAGTCACCTGAGCACAGGACTTGGGTATCTAAACCCCTCTCACAGCCACGAGCAAAGGTCCGAAGAACAGTTTGGGAAGCTTCCACCCTGTGGGAGCTGCACCTCTGGCAGCAGAGCAATTAAAGCTGGGAACCCATCTTCAACACCGAATAACCTGCTCCGAGCTCTGAGCGCACCGCGCCAAAACCCCAGGTTCGAGGAGAGGGCTGCCATCCTCCCCAACGCTTGTGTGCGAGTTCACACACAAACCTTTCTCCAATTAAAAGCACGCCTATGTGTGAGAATCAGGAATTTTAAAACCCAATATTAAAGGGATTTTGAGAGCTTTGGGGAGGGAGGGGAAATGTTATTCTTGAAAGGATCCCTTTATAAGTTAAAATTTTATTAAACTGTAGCTGCTGGGAGCAAACCGCGAGCGGGGGATTCCACGGTACTCCATTCCCTCGACTAGTAATTTATGATTTACTTTTGTAATAACTGAAGCCATAAGGAACTCATTGGATTAAGAAGCCTTATTATTTATGTTGTGGAACAATAATATTTAACTGTATAAAGCCACATATCCACCCATACAGACTTTCCCTCCATATGAAACAGACTGCACTTCATAAGTAAAACCCTGGCTGACGGGAACGCTGCCATCGAATTCCGATAGCGCCCACGTTTCACCATATATGTTGTAGTTCAAGGTTGCTTTTAAAAGCCCGTTATATCATCACCGTGGGCAGCAAAACACAGACACCAGAGACCCAGACAAATATAGACACAGAAAGCCCAGCAGCATCACCCCACATCCCACCGTGCCACCAGCGACAGGCAGGCTGGGTCCCCTGCCAAGGACTGCCCTGGGGTCGGCTAGCGTGGTCCAAAAATCACTCCCGGGGGATGCAGACCCGTGTGCCAGCACCCACGCAGCCCCAAAACCACCACGGGGCAGGGGTGCAGTGCTGAGTTAGCAATGAGTACCCCAGTCCTAGCCAGTGGCTCGGCTTCGGTTGGCTCAGAGGATGAATTACGTCCCGGGGTCTTGCAGCTAACGATGGGATTTAGCGTGCGGAGGGGCTCCCCGTGGGTTTGGCCCCGCTCGCCCCCCACTGAGCCACTCGTAAACTCAGCCCGATTAAAAGCGATGTTTCCTAGGGCTCTACGTGGGAAAAGATGGACTATTGTAAGAGCACAAAAATCTCCTGGCAAGACGATCAAAGCAGCCGCCCGGCTCTCCGAGCCCTGCTGTCAATTTTTATCTGTCTTTGCTGGAACTACATTGCAACTTTTCCCTTTTCGTGTCCCCTCCCCATGAGAAGGTGAGGCCACTTACTCCGCCAGCTCCTCCAAGCTCCGATACACATCGTCATCATTTTCCGTGGTCTCCTCCGACGGGAAGGGCCTGGGGAAGGAGAGGAATGACAGCGTTATTGGTGTCTCACCCCTCACAGCAGATCCCCTGCAGCCCCAGTTGAACTCAGCCCAGCCCCGAGCATCCAGTTGAGCAGAGGGTGTTTCAGAACAAAACATTCATTGCAAATACATTTTTTTCCTATTGAGACGTTAGGTCCCAGGAAGACATCATCTCCGCTGCTTCCCGCGGGCAGCGCTGGCACGGCAGGACCAGAAACCAGGTGGTGAGGCTGGTTCACCGCTGGGCACCATCTGAGGACCGAAGTGAGGAGCTGCATCGTCTAACAGCATCTCTGAGACCCCGTGTCTGAGCCGCCGCTCCCCGGTGTGCTGGTGCTGCACAAACGACTCAGTAGAAATCTAATTCAAGTCCGGTGTTGGACTCATTAAGACAAACACCCCCTTCTCCACCTGTGATGGAGCCTTTCTACCTGCGAGCTCCTGCCCCGCTCGGCCGGGGCACACCGAGCCACATCCCATCGGCATCTCCCACCGCTGCAAGCAGCCGATCCCACCAGAATGAGCGAGTCGTTACAAAACTTGGGCTTCCTCATCTTAACAACTTTGTGATAGCTGAAAAAAGTGAAAACCCTGGGGATGAGGGAAAGGACACCAAAAGGGCAAAAGGAAGGGGGGAAAAAGCAGATTAAAAGAGAAAGAGAGAGAGTGGGGGGAAAGCAAGAATTCCTTGGCTCATTCTGAAGTAATAACCAAATAATGTATGAAGGAGATGAAAAATACTGCTTTAATTAAACGCAATGTATTATCGCTGGCACGGGGCCACGGTGGGCTACGGCTCTGCTGGGGCTGGATGCACCTTGCGACTACGGCTGCGTCGGGCTGGTCTCAGCAAGCCTTGCTCCAGCCGGAGCGCGGGGCACGGGGGCTGCAGCAGGGCAGCTCCGTCCATCCCCCGTGGGCATCACGGCAAGGGCAGCCGGGGGTCCCCAGGGTAAGAGCTACACGGGATGGGATGCTGATGCTGTGAGGGAGAACTTTTAACTGCCCCCAAGAGCAATTTCTTCCTCTTCCCTCCCACCCTCCCGCTTTCACGACAGATTGCCTCTCCTGAATGATTTAATACATGGCCTGGCTAGCCCCCGAATTTGCTATATTTGGATCCTGTCTCTAGCATTAATTTGCCTTCCCTCCTCTGCTATACTTCACTCTTCCTTTGGTGAGCAGCTTCAGACCAAGTGTTTTGAAATAGTGCTCAAACCTGCAGCGAGTTCAATTAAAACCACGGCCAGGTGGTGAGCCCAGGAGGGAAAAGAGCCACGGTGACCCCAGCCACAGAGCGGGACAATTTCACGCTCCACCGGCTATCAGGGCTGCCGTGCCTCTGCAGGAGATGCAAACCCACGGGAACCAAGGAGCACCCAAGGTTGGCACGTCTAACCATGCCCACGTGTAAAGCTGCAACACGGGAGGGACGAGAGCGATGGGTGGGAAGAGCAGATGGGGCTGTGCTTGCTCTCATAGTCTCATTGCAAAGCGGTTGCCACTGGGCGATCATCCCAACGCCCCAACATCTGGCACAAACAGCTGCCCACATGTTTGCGAGATGTCAGGTAGAAGCCCGTTTTGGAGAGAAACTTCAAAGCATAAAGGTGCAGTGAGAGACCAGGAGGCGCCCAGGATCTTTACAAAACGTGCGTGTCTGCGTGCATTTCCTCTCCCCTGCTGTCGCCTAGGGATTAGTGACAAACACAAAAGCCACGTGAAGCGCAGACAAAAAAGCCACCGGCTCCTCCTGCGCATGGCTGAGCTGATCACGGGAACCGGTCTCAGGCTTCAGCCCCGACGGGCGAGGGGGTACGGCAGCCGCTGCTGCAGGGCTACACCATCCTGCATAGCTTCAGCAAGAAAGGAGAAATCAGAGGTGACCTCTGTTTAAACATCGCTTGTTAAAAATAATAACAAAAAAAGAAAAAAAATACACCACGAGACATGACCTCCTTTCTTTTACATGCATCTTCTGCTCTTAATCTCTGACTATTTCCTTCTCCACTGCTCACCATGCCAGAAAGAAAGAAGTAAAAGAGCCATAAAGAATATTAAAATCACAAGCACACATTTCCAACCGTAAATCTGGGCTTGAGGTGTAATCAGTTCCTGTGACAAACCCCCCCATGTAAGACAAGGAGACAGCAAAGAGAAAAATATTTTCTAATGAGAGTTTCATGGAGACGGCAGCTCCGTCAGCCCTCCCAGCTTCACCTTGACCGTTGGTAAAGCACCGGAGTGAAAGTCAGGGCAGGGGAGGAATTAATAACCTGTATCTCCGCAAGAGCAGCTAATGGCTAAATAAGGATGCACAGAATGCAATTAGAAGGAAAGTCACACCGAGGAGAGGATTACTAAATGGACCATCGAAAATCTGGAGCTGAAGGACGGCTTTTTGGAGAAAGCCTTGGGTTTGCCCTTTGTTCGTGCCTCCCTCCCCAGCTGCCCATGCCACAAGCGGCTCCAGAGAGGCTCCCCGTGTCCCCAGGTCACTGCTGCGGGAGCGGAGCTCCCATCTCCCCACAGCTCCTCTCCCCTTCTCCAAAACAGGGTGCCAGACTGCAGGACAAGTCACCCGGGGTTGGGACCGTGCCATGGGCTTTGGGCAGCTCTTGCCCAAACGGTCCTTGCTCTTCCCCAAAAGCCCTGTGTGCAACAACATCATTTAATTTAGCCTCTCTAATTATGGCTGTTATTTAAACTATATCCCTACTTTTGGCTTAAGTTCCCTTATATATCCATTTACATTATTTTTCTCCGCTGAACACAGGAAAAATTAATCCTCCAGCAATGAGCCGATGAGGATGCACCTCCAGCAGCCAGCTATAGAAAAACATATTAAACACTTTTCTACCTAGACTCGCACTGGCACCAGGGGTGGTCAGGGCAGTGCTGGCAGGAGGCCCACCCCAGCCCTGTCCCATCAATTATTCCCTGTGTTACTGGTTTTGCCGCTTCCCATCATATCACCTTCATGGCTCCCCACCGCGGGCCAGGCTCGTCTCAGGGTGACATTTTCCACTTGAGCTGGCTGCAGAAACAGATTTGATGTGGTGGGGAGAGGCCGGGGGGAAAAGAGCCCTGCTCTCACTCCTGCCCCACTAGATCCACATCAAGGCAACTCTAAGAAAAATCAACTGGGTGAACTTATAACCCACTGTTTCTCACTGGGGTTCCCCTTGTACACATCCAGGTCCAGCACAGCACTTGCATTTAGGCACCTTCATGCAGATTATCAACTTGGCCCCAACCATGCAGGGAGAAGCATCTCCATCTGGCTGGCTGATGGTGCTGCACATTCTCCAGCCATGAGCTCCCCAAGAGCAACCGCATTGTTTGGGACCAGTGTGTATGTCATTATTTTTTTTAAAAAAGAGGAGAAACATTGGAAGTCAGGGGGTCTAAAAGCTCCTGGTTCCCTGGGAAATTGTTACAGATCTCCAGGTGCATTGCAACTCCATACACAGTATTAAACGCTATAGCTGGGAATGCCCAACAGTAATGAGTAAAGTATTTTGAGTTCACTGAAACCCAACAGGTTTGCAGAAATCCCAGTTCATTTAAATTCATTTGAAAATGGCTCTTATTCAGTATCATTAGTTAAGCACTAGACTTTGGTTTTCACTCCACCATCATGAAAAACCACCTGCTGAGCCATTTATCCTCCCAGCCCGCGCCTGGGCTGCAGCAAGCCTGATCCCACTCAGATGAAGAGCAAAAGCCCCAGCAACATCAAACACCGCTGGAACAGGCTCTTAGAGATAATAAACCTCCCAGAGTAGACTTCTTCACAGACAAACCCCACAGCATTCAGCAGCATCGCTTCCAGAGATCAAAGAAGAGAACGAAAGTAGGATCAATCTGATGTGTTTGTTTTAGAGCCTAAAAGAGAAGGAAAGACCAAGTAATTTGTTACGGAGTTTAGAGTGAGCTTCTCCTCTTGAGGACAAGACTTAGAGCAGATGATCGTTCTCGACACGCGATGCAAAGCACCCCCTTGATCTTACAAAACATTTAGGCTACTTTCTGGGCCAGAGAGCTCGCGCATGCACAGCACAGCACCCTGCAAACGCAACGAGCTCTCGCAAGGCAAGGCAGGAGCAGCCCGCAGCCAGAGTACATCACACAGGGGGATAATCAATTAATATTTCAGGAGGCATCTAATGCAAAACCCCTCCCTTGCTCTCAGCAGTCACTCGGGTTACCCCATGATCCATCCCACGCCGTATCCTCATCAGCCACCCCCGCGCGCTCCCCTGCAGTAATCCTCTCTGCGGGGAGAAGGCGCAGCTCGATGCACTGCCTGGCTGCTCTCTCCTCTGAATTATTTAATGGGAAGAGCCAGGTAGGCTGCAATTCTAACAGCAATAAGCAGAAAGATTTATTTATTTATGAACATATTTCAGCATCTGGGTGCCTTGTCCCAGCAAATGAAGCCAGCTGTTAACCTCCGTGATACCGTCACTGAGAATACAGAGGGTCAGGGATGGGTCAGCTTTAGTCTGGTAATTTTGTACAGTAGCATCTTAGCCTCAAATCCACGTGTGACAGAGCAGGGAGGATCCGGCATGACTTATTTTCTATTTTCCCGGTCTCCATTCTGATTTCTTGGGGTCAAACACCAGCTGTGAGAACAGAAAGCCTGGTTAGAAGTGGGCAGGGTGCAATTGTCCCACTCGCTGCCCACCGTCCCACGGAGGTGTTCCCATCCAAGGCTGCTCTCGGTGGATATCATCTGTCAGGCAGATCTGCAAGGAGGTTTTCATGGCTTGTGCAAACACCCACAGGAGACTAAAGGAGGTGGCTTGTCCCTTACTGGGAGCAGGATTCCAGCCTCCCAACACCAGCACGATAATCCCCCCCTATTTTCCTAAGTCCAGCGATCACACTTCAGTGTTTTAAAAAGCAGGTGGAGTATGTGACACCCGTGAAACCTGAGCTGCTCCCATCTGCTGCCCCTTCTGCGAGGGATTTCTTCATAAATGGAAGGACCAGAGCCTCAAGCTGGCACAAAAGAGCTTCTACAGCTCTGCTGGGATGGATGGGGCTGTGCTGAGTCTTCCTGGCTCAGGATCTGGCAGAAAAACATTTCCATAGCGTGGTATCTACAGACCATAATTACACCTTGCTGTAGCTCACAAAACCCATGGCTGGGTGTAGAGACCCTCCGACAACCCCGCTTTGAAGAAAGTATCGTGGCAATACAAAGAAAACCCACGGGACTCTGTGATTTCACCGAGGTTTTGGGCTTCAGGCTGTGCTTTCCGTGTGAGTTTGGGTGGGGGGTTCGCAGCTGGCTTCAGCTCCCGTGCTTCCAGATGGGTCCATCTGTCCCACTGCTGAGGTTTAATGCTGCTTCAATCCCAAAATACATTTCTCCAGGGGAAGCGCTCAGACGTTGGCTGTTCGTAGCACGTCATTTTCGATAGCTCCAACCTTTCCCCTTTTTTTGAACTCCTCTTTTTCTTCAGGATGGCAAGCCACTCCCTGAGCACGGGATCACCCCGTCCCCATGGGTCCCCCATCAGTTCTGGCACCCCGGAGCTGTAGCGGGTCCCCTGGGCACGCCATCATGCCTTCGTGAGCACAGCACTCCCGAAGGCGTCCAAAGAAAACCATGTGGGTTTGCAAGATGTTTACATACAACTGAAAATGCATTCATCATCGGCTTTGGTGGGATTAGGCAGATTAAAGCAGCATTTAATTTACTGACGTACCAAGAGGTGGCTGTGAGCTGACCAGGGACGAGCAAAGAGGTGACTTGGAGCTGCTTCTCCAGCCCCGCTCTCGACCCAGGCAGCACCTCTGAGTTTTGGTTCCCATCTGTGAAATGGGAACAGTGTCAGGGAATGATTTTGGTAAAGTGCTGTGAGATGGATGAAAACCACGCTATTAATGCTTAAGAGCCATTTTTATAAAGCAGAATGGAATCAATTCTCTCCCTGCAGAACAAGACACATCGGAGCATACCAAAAGCTGCTGAATTTAATTAAAATCATACTATTGTGTTACATTACTCATCTCTGGAAAGAAGCACCTCATGCTGTGCCAAAGTTTAGACATGTCCTCTGAAAAATTATTATTTGCTTTTATTTGTGGTCTGGAACTTGCAAAAATTCTCACAAGATTAATTCTGATAGAAATTCAGTGGGGAAACAGCAAGCTACATCATCAGATAACACAAAGATGATGATTTTGCAGGAGAGTACTTACAGCATTTAGCACAGTGCACTGCACAGTGCCCAAGGGTTAGCTGCATGCCCTGCTTTATCTTTAGCTCAAATCTGAACCGAGTATTTCTGGAGACTATGAGACAAGAAAATAACAGCTCATATAATTTTATGTTTCAACACATTATCGCATTTTTAAAAAATTCTCATGTACCAATGCTTCGCTCAAGAAAGCGGTATGATTTTCTCCTCACTTCAGCTCCACGTTGACGATAACAGATGGATAAAATCAAAAGGGGAATCCAGAAACATCTTTCTCAAAAAGAAAGGGGAAAAAAACCCAAACCCTCTGGAGCAACAGCACAACCGATCACTAAAAAATGATTTGGCCCAGGCCTCTGACTCAGAAGAAAACTAGATTTGAAAACGCCGTGGCTGAAAATCAATCTCTGGGCAGGGACGTGGGCAGCCCTCCCTCCCGGAGGGATGTCCCCATGGCCCTGCTTCCACCAGGAACGCGTGAGCAACGGGCCGGGAAGGAGGAAGGATGCTCTTACAGCTCATCTGCTGGCTCAAAACCGCAGCAGTGCCCTGCCGAGCCCAGCCCCGGGGCAGAGGGTTTTTGCACCCACCGTGGGGGGAGACGGTCAGAGCCCTCACCCCGGCGAGCCAGCGAACTAAGCCAAGCTCCCTCCGGGCACGTTCACTCTGGGCAGATGGCACCGCTCACCTGGGGAGCATAAGGATAAATCACAGCCAGGACGTAAAGACCTGGGACGCATCCCACGGTATTTAACAACATCCCCACAAGGCTCTGCAATTGCCTAACTTTGGAAAACTTTTGTTAAAACAAAACCCTTAAACCCCCCATTTTTAACTTGTAGCAAAGCAGCACAAGGAAATCTTTTAGCAGTCCGAGCAGCAGTTTCTCTGCTGTACCTGAGCAGCTGCAATCCTATGTAACGCATGCCAATAAAAACAAATAACTACCTAAATATATATTTCTGCCTGCTTCCAGACCAGCGCCAGCACCGCTGACTGTTTGCACGAAAGCACCACCAGCACATCCCAGCCAAGCAGGGTCCTACTGTGCAACGCAAACCAGACCTAAACAGACCACCTGGGCTGAGCAGCGCTTTCTGTGGTCCACAAGGAACAAAAAGACGTACGCTTCCCCCTCTCCGGTGGGGTGCAAAGAGACACGGTTTGTCCCAGAGCACTTGAGTACACCTCTCTCCAGGCACAGCCCACGGTTGTGCCTCCAGCCCCGAGCCCTCCTGTCCCCCAGTGCCAGGAGCCCCCCCAACCTCCGAGTCCCCCCTTTTGGACCAGCCGAGCCTGAAGCCCTTCTCCATCGGGGCAAGGACTCCATCTCCTTTCTCTCTTGGGGCAAGGACTGCATTTCAGGGAGACCTTTCCAGCACCTTTGATTGTCAACCTATGCACCGACCCTGCACAGGAGAGCGAGCTGTTTATGCCTTGCTGGTGCACCCAAAGGTGAGATGGTGCGAGGGTGGCCAGTGACACAGGAGGGACCCCGAGGGAAGCACTACACGGGCAAAGTCGATGAGTGATAACAAGGCAGGTGCACCCCAAAAACCAGCAAGCCCCACATGTGGCTATTAAGCAGAGCTGCGCACGTCGGAATTGTATCTTCATCATGCAAAGCTGCTGGTGGGGAGGGGGCGAGAGAAACTGCTTTTGCTTTTACTAGCAGATGCTTACGGGGTGACCTCAGCATCTCCCAAGCCTACAAAGCAGCCGCACAGAAAAACATGTCAATGATATTTTTCAGACTCTCTTAGGAGCAAGTCTGTGAGGATACATACTTGCCAAAATAAATGCGTTAAAAACATTTTTAGCCGGAAAGGAACTGCTTTTAGCCAAAGATCCTGCTTATTGACAAAGGAAGAAGCTTTACGGTACCTCCTAAAGAAGGTCTGTCCATGTCACAGGAGGCCATCTCCACTCGACCCCGGGCTTGCGAGGTCTGCGGCGGAACCTCCGCGGATTTGTGCTGGTCAGGACTAGTGGTCAGTCCCAGGACTGGTCCCAGTCCCTGACGCCCTGGAGCACAGGAGAGCGCTGCACAGCACCCATACGTATTTCCAGCCACGGATTCCTTCCACAGCCTTCTATATCCATTTTATAGCAACGCTTACAGCACGTACAATGGATACACAACGGCAGTAAAAAAACTAATGGGCAAAGTGCAATTACAGAGTGCACGCTGGCAATGAATAAAACAGCCCTTGTAAAACCAACCTTACAGGAGAAGAGGTCCCGTAACTACCTCCTCACCAGAAGACACTCTGGGACTTAATTGCTAGCAACTTTAATTGCTTGCCATTTTCACACATGGAAGGATCCGCCTCCTGAGTTGAGCTACCATCCCCAGGGGCAGGGGGACCAGAGACCAATTATGATCAGCATGAAGCCTCCACCGTGCTGGAGAATCTTTGCAAATCCCATAAAAGATTTCCCCTTATCTCCCTTCTCTTCTCTAGGACAGCAAGGGGAATGTCTCCTTGATCAGCTACGCTAGGGCTTGTGCCATCCCATCTTTTGCAAGAAGTAGGTTTAGCTGGCAGGATCGCAGTCTCCTCCACAAGGAGACCACCACTGGAAACGTAAGGGTACCCCCACAACGTAGCGGGGCTCAGTCAGACGGGGAAATGGACTAAAGTCATGAAACCTGGACAAAACTCTAGGTTTAATTCTGAACTGGTGGATGAAGGGCGGGGGAATTTCCAGATCAAACACAGCTGACCGGCAAATGACACACACCGGGAGCAGAGAAACATGCACATTGTGCAGGGCAGGGGCTCGAGGGCTGCCCACGCAGGTCCAGCTCCATTTGCCCCCCTCTGCCCCTCTCCTGCAGGCTGGCAGGGCACCACCACACCGAGGAACGCCGCCCGCCCAGCACGGTAATATTACCACCCCGTGAATGGCGCAGGCGGGACGCTTGTGACTCTCCCTTCCCATCCTTCCTCCCTTTCACCCCTACACACATCCTGATATTATTGGCAAGCCGTTAAGTACAGAAACTCCAGGGCTGATAATGCTGCAAACCTCATTTTGAGCCCGTCAGTCTGTTTTAATAGTTTACCTGGGCAAAGCTGAGCAATACTGAACCTCATTAGCAAGGCATGGGGTTTGCAGGCAAAGCAGGGTGGTAGGAAAGTCTCCTCTGGGTTAAATCCCCACTGATGGGAAGATGCTGGTACAGCTCATTTACCTGCCTTGAACTTGACCAGAGGCAGCTCCGACCTGGAGCTTCTCTCCTCCCAACTCACCAGCTGCGTTGTAGAGATGGGCAAAATGGAGACACGATGGCCTGGACGGCGGTCTGCACTCAACAGGGTGCCTGTGGGCACCCCAGCTCTGACACCCGCTCGGCACTGGATCTGCTGGGATGGAGGGCACCCAGGGGCTCGGGCAAGCATCAGGACCGATGCCAGCCCCTACTCTGGAAAGCCAGGAGGGTCTCTCTCCTCCACTGACGTGTCCAGCCTCCTGTAAGCAAAACAGCAAATCCCAGCTCCTAACGTACAGGACTTTGAGGGGATTCGCAGGCATCCAAAGAGCCATCACCATCACCGCTCCCCCAGACCAAACCAGCCCTGCAGCCACAGGCAGGCAACAGGCAGCTCCCAGCCAAGGGCTTGCCCTCGACTGCCAGCAAATCTGCTCTGTCACCTCAGGGCATGTGACGTGCAGAGGTTAATTGCCAAGAAAATCAGCATTTTGGCTTGTATTTATTTATTTGTTTACATGCAAGGTAAACCTCTGCCTAGGGCGATGGGCTGGCCTCGTTGTGTTTGCCTGGAGGTAAACCTAATGTCACTTATTCTTCCCACCAGCTGTCACCAGGTAGCTGTGCCGTGCCACCGACCGGAGGGGGTCCTGCCTTGGCCCCCAGGATGGGGAAAACACAACCATCCCCTTCTCCTTCCCTCTGCCACCCGGCCAGAGCACCACCGCTGCTCCCGGAGGAGAAAACCTCCTCTTGACAAATAGGAATCACCCCTCCTCCCCATTTGCAAATGTTTTGAAATCTATTTTATTAACTGCAGTGCCTTCTGAAGAAAGTCACTGAGAGGTTCAGTTCATATATAAAGGATTTACTTAGATTAAGGGCCTCAGTAAAAGGCCTTTGAACATGCTAACTCCTTCCCGTTTTCAGATGGTTTCACTGTGCACACATTAAAAATGCATGCAGGCAGCATGAGCCAATATTCCTTAACCTCCTGCTTTGCTTGCAAAACTCTGCTTCCAGGAAAAACATATATCTCAGGGAGATGAAAAAACACATGCCCCCTCCGCTCACAGCTCACATTCAAGTCAGTGGAGCTCGTCACATCTGGACGACGGCCGGACCCCAGAGGACGCTGGGATGTACCATGGGCAACGGAGAACAGCCAGGGCTGCAGCAGCAAAGTCTTAAGGGAAAAAAAACTTTAAGAAAAAAAAAATCCTGGTTTATTGGGACCTGCAACAAAAGTCCGGTTGTCCTCCAGAGAGCTGAGTTTGCTCGAGAAAACTTGGAATGAAAACTCGTCCTCCAGAGCACAGGAGAACCTTTGCACAGTACCTCTGTTCGAACACGCTGCTTCTGTCTGCTGCAAGATCCTCTCACCTAACTTGGAAGAATTTAGTGCCAACCACCGTGAGAAATGGGGTAATGGACTTAACGGGCCGTGAGTCGGGTCTGTAGTGGAAACTCCTGGTGAGACCTGGCTGTAAAATGAAGGTTCCTTGTTCAGAGACAGCCACGGATGAGCAAGGAGCACGGTGGTAACTTCTCACTGCGACTGCTGACAGTCCTCTAGACAGATGGAGGAAAGGATGAGAAACAGTAACAATTAAAAAAAATCCCCTCTCCTTAGCTGATGGGCAATGCTACACCATGAGGATCTTTTCTTTGTCTCCACATACAGCTCTGTAAAACGACACATGGATGAAAACCCCAGGAAAAGGGTATTATCACATTACTGCAGAACCTGTGCTCCCAAACAAGATCATGTGGCAGCGCTGCCGAAGGCTGCCTGCGCCCACCGAGCAGGCAGGTCTTGTCTCCAACAAGCCAGGTGAACAAAGGCATTTCTCATCTCCCCATTTCTGAGAGCGGAAAATCACACATACAAAGCTAAGGGATTTGCCCAGGGCCATGTACAGCACCTGGGGCAGAGCCAAGATCGGAAAGTAGTTTCGTGCATCTGCTTTCCCTTCAGCAGGTATCTTTATCCTATCCACAAAACCATCTTTCTTCTGAATGCCTTAAATTTAAGAGAGAAAATGTGCCTTTTTCTAGGAGGCACCAATAAGCCTCTTATCATCAAGGGGCTTGTTATGCACGGCGCACTACCCAAAAAATAACCCAGTGTGGTGGTGGTGGTGGTCCTTGCAACTACACGCTTCTTTAATCATCTGTGCTGTTTGCACAGCCTCGTGCAAGACAGAAATCTATTTTTGCAATCATTAGAGACCATCACCTGCTAGGAGGCAAGTCAGCGATGTACCATGCTGGAGGGTGACACTGTTTTCTGCAGGACTTCCAAAACCTGCAACTGGGACTAGAACAGAGCAGGAGGAGGTGAGACACAGCACGGGCTGTAGCTACAGCTGCAATAGATTAAGCCCAGCCTAGTGTGCTGCAAACAAAACATTGCATTTAAGATCATTTTTTGCCATGTTTTGCTGCTTGTAGCTTGTTTCTTGGAAGAAACACTCTGTCATCTCAACATAGCTATCCTGATAGCTATCTGATTTACTCTGTGAAACAAGGTTTCTCTGGCAAGGTTCATGTGTCTAGAAATTATTATACAGAAAGACTATTTTTTTTTCACTGAATAGCATACAAGATTGATTTTTATTTTTCTACCCTACATGCCATGAAACTTATTTAAGGACAAGTAATAGGCTTAATCTGCATGATCCTGAAGTTTTAGACCCAAAATAGGGTTTGGAGCAGAGCCACATTCATGATACGGGGCTGAAGACCACACAATCCATATGCCATCCTATATTGCACTGTATTTACCGTGTTTTTGAGCACCGGGCCTAAACCAACAAGACTTTTCCCATTTATTTCAATGGCAGCATCTTCACTGGGGGAGGGAAGCGTAGGGAGCCCAATCATCAGTGGGGATCCCAGTGAGCTGAGGGGCAGCAGTGGCCGACGTGAGCAGTCCCTTCGGGGAGCCAGAGCTGCTGCTGGTTCCCACAGATTAAATTAATTCATCTGAGATTAGTTTCTGTCATTGAGGCTTTTGTGATGGTATAGCAAGAAATGATCTAATTAAAAGGAAAAAACGCATGGCAATGGACAAAGGGAGGGCTCTCTGACTGCAGGGGACAGCAGTGATGGGAAAGGACACCCCCGGGGGGGTATTTTCCAGCTAACAGAGCGACAACATTTTCTGTTCTTGCAGAGCTGGCAATGGGGAGGAGAAGCAGGGTTAATACGCAGGAAAACAGAATTAGAAGCAAAGACCCACTAAGCCCTGTGCTATTCTTGCGTAATTATGGTGCCAAAGGCTTCCAAGATAAGGGATTTTAGTGGGAACCGTAAATGCTGGTTGTACAACGAATGAGGAAAAGCCACCTATCCACAAGAACAGCAAAGCCTCCCTGCCCCTGGCTCCCAGCTACCGCCCAACCCGCCCATCCCTGGCAGCGGGAGACCTCAACACAAACACCAGTGATTCAGCCAAAGCCTTCCCAGAGGACGACCGGCTCATTCATCCTCTGAACTGACACCAGGATCTCCCTGCCAAGGGAAGGGCTTTGCCAGGGGTGACACATCGCAACCTCTCCCAGCGATGCCCCGACACTTAAATCCAGCCCTTGCAAAGGCACTTGCAGCTTGTGCACGGGGGTTCCCCCATTACTCCCTGCCTCCAAATGCCTCGGATGTTCTTTTCCCTTAAAATAATAATCATTGCAGGCTTCTCCAGGACTCAGGGCTAGCCTTAACATTAAATAGTCCCTAACTTACAGTACGTCTTTATTCCTCAGTGTGCTTTATAAACCTTTGCCCCCTGAATCTCCCCCCAGTCCTGGTGGGATCTGTCAGATTCCTGTTTAACAGATGGGAAAGCTCCCAGTTTGTTTTACACATAAAAAGCTGTTCCCCTCCAGCAATATCAGTGCAGTTAAGGCAGCGAAAATAAGTTCAAACAGTGGAAATCGTGGGGTGGGGTGGTGGGCATGGGCAGCAGGGCTAGAAGTAAAGCAGGGACCCCATCCAGCCTGCACCCCCACACCCTGGCTGTGGCTGGCCCTGGGATGCAGCCGCAGACCAATGCCATGCTACACCCTGACCAGAATAGCAGCAAGACACATTCCGCGGAGAAAAGCGAATGTGTTCTATTGCTGGGGGAAAAACACAACGCAAAAAATCCCTCAAAAATGGAGGAAAGGTACTTTAGGCTGAGAACTCCTCCCAGTTCTATCTGTGGTCCTAATGAGATGCTGCTGGCAGATTAATAATAAAAATGCACACTAACAAGAAAACCAATTGCGAACCAATTTTGCAGGGAACTGAACAAAGACCAGGATAACAGCTCTGCTTCAGAGGGTTCTCTTGCTGTTTTTAATTCCTTCTCCACTGCTCCTTCAATTAGCAGAGGAGGAGGAGCCCCGGCAGCAGGGCAGCCCACCCTGGGCGCCAGGGCCAGGTTACTTATTAACCCCCATTACCCATTCAGCACTAATGTGCCTTTGTGGGAGCCAGGAGGTAATTCCCCAGCTGTTAGTGACTGAAAGGCCACCTGGACACTTCCGCACAGACCAGGGTGACAAGTGGGGACAGTTGGGTGACACCACAGCTCTATGGGCAGAGCAAAAGGGACGGGCATCGCTGGCTTTCCTGGCATCCCCGTCCTCAGCTGCACAGCCCCTGCAGAGGGGACCTGAGCAAAACCTCCAGCAAGAGACACTAAAACCCACTCTGCTACCCTCCCCAGCAGGCATACGGCACGCAACTCATTACATTCTCACTTATTTTATTTGTAAACTATTCCTGAGCAGCTGGTAAGGTTCTTTTACAAGTACCCTGCCTACATCCCAAAGGCACCGTTAATGTCTGTTTAACCCTAATATATCCCAACCATATTAATGCTTCTAGGGAGTCTGATGTGATTAAATACAAGGAATACGGATAGGGAGAGAGAGAGAAACATTATTTAAAGCATCACATTGAAAGGATCTTACCTAATTCCTTTGGTTTGAGCAATACTGTGGAAGGAGAGTCTGGATACTGCAGAGATCACCTGGAAATGAGAGAAAAAAAATGCTGGTGTGCTTACTGAAGACAGAGGAAGGTTTGGTGGGAACCCGAGGACCCACAGCCTGGTATTTGGACCTGAACACCCACTGAAATGGATGTGCTCCAGTCCCCCCCATCCGTGTCACAGCACATCACCATCAGGGCTTGGAGGACACCATCAGTGCAAACACTGCTTTTGGTTTTATCACTGTGCATCAAAGACATTTAACCCTCAGCTATAAAGATACCCATTCAACGGCATCATCTGAGGAAACTCCATCCTGCCACTCATATATCCAGACCTGCTCCAATAGGTTTTATGCAACACTGAGAACCATCGAAAAAACCCTCTTACTTTGTATTTTATTACAAAAGGTTTGTCATTCCTTTCATCTCTCCCCCCACAAAATGATCTTATTGAGGCAAACTTGCCAAGATTGAATGGTCTTGACTTCCTGCATTTCAATAAAGATGCATCATCAGTTTGTCAGAGGTGAGTGCAGACCATCGCCCTTTTCTGGGGGAGAACAGCCAGAAGTGATTCAACAACAAAATATTTTCATCAGCATCACAATCAGGAACAGTAAAGCCACCAGCTTTTTCTGAAAACTCCCATTTTTAATGGAAGTTTTAATTGCTATGCAGAATTTTCAATGAAGACAAACAGAGAATGGTTGTAGTCCCTTATAGATATAAAACATGTTTTACTCTTGCTCATATTCATCATTTCAAAGCTAGATTGAAAAAACAAACCTATTATTTTTGGACTGGTTTCCCATCCACTGGAATGAATACAGATGCCTGCATCCAGGACACAGATAAAGGACTTTTTGAGCAGTGCCTGCTGTCCAGGGCCCCCAGCTCTCCTCTAGGCATACAAACCCGAACACCACGAGGGCTGTGACTGCCTGGAGCCGCCCTGCACCCAACCCAGCCGTGGGGCACCCATTAGCGTTGCTTTCTTTAGGGAACACGTGCCCCCCTGCTGAAAGATGCCACCCTGGCTTGCTAAGCCACCTTCGGATCAGTCACCCAGCGGAGCACGTGCTCTAAGTGCGTGCCTGACTTCTCTCCTGGGATTGCTGTTGGTACTTAAAGCCTCTCTCCCTCCCACGTTATTATCCCAGAACATCAATCAGAATTGCATTGCGGATCCTCATGCAAATTCTTGCGGCTGCAAGAGGCATGCAAGCACCGGGCTTGTTTTGGGGGGATGCACGCATGCGGCTTCTCAGACTGCCCTGAAGCCTGAGCTCCTCCTGCTGTGGCAGATCCTGCTCCAAACCCTGTCTTCTCCTCCACACTTTTGCAACCTTCATCCTTCTAATTTTTCTTTTCTTTTACCGTTGCCATGAATTCCAGCCCAGCTGTTGGCTGCCGGTGCCCCACGCGTGGACCCGAAGCTGAGGCAGCAACAAAGGAGCTGCCACAGTTTGGCATTTAGCAGTTGACTTTTCACATGGAGAACAGAGATGCTGAATTATTCCACAAGGCCATCGAGACTCTGTGAACCTCAAAACTTGGCCAAGTTTCTCCCTGGTATAAAATGTCACTAACAGGAGTTCAACGCAGAAAGGAGCTCCAGAGCAAGAAGGAATCTTCCTCGCAGCTCGGACGCTTTATTGCCCCTGCATAACTCTTCTAGCAAAAGAATGCTTTACCAAAGCATCCTTCCATGTCTGTTTTTTTAAGATGTTGCCCCTGACATTTCCTTCTAAGCAGAGGACATGCATAAAGGATTTTTTTTAATTAGACAAAGCATTACTTTTGCTACTGCTGTCATGAGCGTATTTTGGCCTATTTCTCACTCTCGAGAGCCCATCTGGATAGCTACCAGACCACCACCCCTGGCACGCCTGGTTTTACAGGGCTGCCCTGGAGCCACTGATTACAGACCATAATTACTGTGCAACTAGAAGACAAACCGTAAACTTTCTCAAGCAGAAATTTAGTGCTTGAGAGTTAGTGAACGTCAATGCAGTAAAGTTCCTCATTTTACTGTAATTAACAAAAAAGCAGCACGGAGAAAGCTTCTGGAAAAGGTGCTTCAGCCACGTGCTCTCCTGCCAGCGAGCTGCAAGCTCCCAGTGCGAGCCGGTGACATTCCCACCTCCATTTCGGGGAGGTGTTAAGCAAGCCTGGCTCTCCGAGTCCCTCTCACACCCCCACCTCTGGCCGGTCTCTCGTTTGCTCTGGCTTTGAGGACTGTCAAGCAAAGACGTGGCTTCTGGTAATGTCACGTTTCGAGGAACAAATCTGCGCCGGAGAAAGGGAAAGGGGCTGAACCCCCTTGGAAGGAGAAGGCAGCCCTGACTGTGAGCTCCACGCGAACCATGTCCCTCCCAGCGCTCTAAAGCGCACACTGTCATTTCAATCTGCATTTTTAAATAAGGTTGGCTTTGCCTTTGGAAATGACATGAACAGCAACAGGAGAAAGCAGGTTAAAGCATAACCAGGAGCCAAAGCGATCAAGTCTTACTCCCCAAATTGTCAGCAACTTAAAACGCCACTCCAGGCACGTTACTAAATCTCTCTGTGCCGCAGTCTCCCACCTCTAGAATTCTCCCCAGTTTGGGAGAGGAGGTGGGACTGAGTTCATTAGAGTCCGTGAAAGGTTCCAGGGCTCGTCCAGGCAGAGCCGCGGTGCAGAGCATCACTGCCGGCGAGCGGTACCTGCAAACGCCGAGCCCAAACGGGGCGCAGAGGCTGGAGAGGCAGCCGGCAGCCCCCGGCCCCACTCCACGGGGCTTAAAGTAGTCCAAGGGAAGTCCTAGACTGATTAAATAAATCTCTTCTGTGGTCTATTATTAGACTTCTAAAGTACAAAAATCAGTTTATGAATCAGACGGTTATACCGCAGGGTTTGACTTCCAGGGAAATTTAAGAGAAAAGTGCACTGTTCTCTACGCCAACAATTTTTGCTTTGTTCTTTTATGAAAAGCCCCAAGCGCCGAACATCCTGGCACATCAAAGCCCGGGACCTGGTTCCAGCGACGAGCCAGCATGCACAGACACGCTTGCCGACGCTCAGGCTCCCAAATCGATGCTCAGGTACGTAAGCAAAGCGACCCACTTTGAGGGATCAGGTACAAAGAGCCTCCATGAAGCTTGGCATCTCTGAAAACGAGACTGAACAGTAACTGTCCCAATATCAGGGAGTATTTTTCCAACAACAACTCCTGCTAAGGCAGCAGCCAAGAGCAAAAAAAGCCGAGCGCAACCCCAGCTCCTCTTACAGCTCCTGTGCTCCAGCCTGCCAGCCCCCAGCCAGGGAAGTGCTTAAGCGTGCATTTAAGGATAAGTAATCCTCTCAATTTCAACAGGATTAAACAACATTCTTAAAAGTAAGTCAATCCTTAAGTGTTTGCTAAACGGTGTCTCATTTTCCCTCTAAAGCAGCTTCTTATTTGCAGAGAAACCCAGTAATATTTCCTGCCACTCCCGGCTATCATTTTCTATTAGGCCAGGCAGGATCTGCCTTGTTACGCACCCACGCAGCAGTTGGCACAAGGGGTCCCTGACCTCATCTGAGGCTTTTCGTTGCTTCTGCAATACAAGGACATATTAATATAACTAATACAGATATGACACTAAGTGGAATTGTAGTTCACTGGTTATTTATACCTCCCTTTTATGGCAGCCTGGAAATGCAGACGCTTTGTTTTGCAAGGCAGATGGTATAACCAAAAAACATTTCTTGCCATGGGGTATCAGTTCCCTTCAGATTTATGCTGATTATTTCATAAGATCAGGTTTTGGGTTTCCCCTCTTAAAACTAACCCGCTACTTAAAACTGGGAATCCAGTAGGACCGAGGCTGCTGCACCCTGGAAGTGCTGCTGGAGCACACCGGGACCAACAGCTTCCAAACCTGCTGGTCCCTTGAACCACACTCGAAAAGGCTACGATGACCCAAACCGCATCACGCCCGAGTGCCGTGCCCCCGCACCAGCTGGGGTAGCGCTGGGGGCTCTCCCGGCCCCATCCCGGGGCAGAAACATCTTTGGGGAAAGCACCCTGCTCAGCACGGGCAGACGAGAGGGTTAGCAAAGTCATTTGAACATGCTGCTTGGGAAAACTATACTGTTATCTGTGTGTTTGTCTTCCGGGAGGAGGAGGACTGTGGGCTTATGCAACAGGGGCTTATGCAGATTATTATTACTTCTTCACCCATTTCTCAGTGCAATTTCCTCCAAGAAAACTGCATTCAGCGTGCAAATATTACCATAAAAGCTATATATAACATCCTGCTGACAGCAAGATGCCAGAAATGGAGCTATACAGGTATGCAGTGCAGGTGATGTACCGATAGACTTTCTCTACAGTCGACCTGCAAAGGGTTAGTGGGAAATTTCTGGTGGTTTCACCGTTAAAGGTGAGGGATGCCCTTCACATTCCTGACGTTCCAGTTTGCCTTGTATTTTTAGACGTGAGTTAAAACCAGCCACCCAGCTGATCATTTACCGACCAGCACGCCGCACGAGATGAGATCACTGCCGTGAATCAACAGAACCAGAAACGGAGCACGAGGGCCGTGCACGTGATTTCAGAGGCTGAGCGTCACAGGCCTCGTGGAGACCCTGATTTAAAAAGGCACTGAGTTCTGCACTTCATGGGAAAAAGAAAGAAAAGAAAAAAAAAAAAAAAATCAAGTCTCAAACTGGGTTCTTCACATTCACTGGTCACTTTGCAAGACACCTGGCTGAGTAAGGATATGGGATTTTTGAAAAGAAAAAAAAAAAAAGCCCAAACCCCCACACCACCACAAGAAATCCCCCACTTTTCTTCTTCCGTACTACCAACACTTTCTTTTAGGAATTACGGATTTAAAAATAAAGCAAAACAACAACAACAAAATATTATGCTTACTGCTCTTCTATTTCCTCCAGCACTGTTTATTGCTGATGGTATCTCTGTGCATCTAGAAAACTCTCAAATAAACTCTCTCCTTATTTGAAAAAACAAACTGACCCAGCTGGGCTGGAGAACACTTTGCACACGAGGAACTCCCCAGCTTTCTGTGCTCCATGAGCGTGCCTCCAGAGCCTGAGTGAGCTGCAGGGGTTACAGCCAGGCTCATAGCCCATACCGAGCCCCAGCAAGGTCATGCATTCCCAGAACAAATGAATATTTGCTTCTAAGCAAATCAGGAGCTCTGCACAGCAGTGGTAAGTCTGGGCAGAGACCTTGATGTTGCCACCTCTGCGCATACCCTTCTGGGTATTTCAGAGTCTGAAAGTACCCGGAGTAATTTTCTGGTTTGCCCCTAAACTCATGAAGGGCAAAAGAAATCCTGAGGCCAAACATCGCCAGCCTCTGTGTGGGTAGAAACCTGACCCCAAATTCAGAGACAAGCTAGTTAAATTATTTCTGAGTTGGATAATGACATCCAATAGTAAAAACATGAAGAGACCCAGGGACAAGGCTGCTAAAATAAGAGCAGCCATGACAGCAAGTAGAGTTTGACCCAGTTGCCTCTGGTTTGTGGTGCTGGAGTACCCTGTATTTTCTCCTTTCGCTGCGCCGGTGCAGGTAGCCGTGGCCAGTCAGCTCGTGTTTGCTCTTCTCCACCGGCTGAGGAGCATCCCTGCTCACCTGGGGCATTTCCCAGCACTTTCCACCCAGCTGCACACACATACACACACACCGGGCTGTGCACAACCAGGATCTGGTATTTGCAAACCAAAGTGTCACCAGCAGTTTCCAGCCTCCCATCTCCTCCGTTCGCACATGCCTCTCACATGAGTCCCACCTTGGCTAGACCAGCCCTGGAAAGTCAGCATAGCCAAGCCCCAAGTGTGAGAGCCAATACAAAACACAACCTGCTCGCTCTGGATCAGTTATTTGTGCTCCGTGTGTGTTATTGCCTAGCGCGTAAGCCTGCAAGATCTTATAGCATGTGTGCAGCGAACACAGCAAACGTTAAACCTACAGCTGCCTTCCAGCCCTCTCCCCGGACACCGTACAGCCGGGGCTGCTGCCACTTGAGCATCCCGCAGATGTTGCTGGGAATTCCTTAAATCAACATCTCCCGATACAACCCGGTGCCCAAGAAGAGCATCGCTGTACATGGCTACGGTGCATTTCTTCCTTAGGATGCCAAGGGTGGGCAGAGCCCCATTAAGGGATCAAATCAGTTTGATTTTCCTACACCCAGGACTCTCTCCTCTCAGCTGGACCTCATCCACCCACCTGGCTGCTGAGGACGAGGGCTACTAAATAATAATCCGTTTGGACAACTGGCTTGAGGCTTTCCAGTGCCTGCCTGAACGGTTTCCCCCACGGCTCTTCTCCACCTGCCTGGGAACGCCACGGCTTCACCTCCCATTCCCGCTCGTGCCAGGTGGAAAGGCAATGCGCCGGGGAAGCGTGGTGTTTGCTGGCATGCAGCGTTTGGAGAGGCACCAGCTGAGCGGATTTTGGCTGATACATATTTGACAAGGATTTTAAATCAAAGCTAGGGAAGTTCTTCCGTGACAGTGTGTCCAGGCTTCTCTCCTCGTATTCCACTACAAGGACAACGCAACAGATAGGGAATTCAGTGATGGAGGTATGGTAAAGCCTCTTCCCTCCTCCAACAAATACCCATTCCAGGGATCCTTGACTGCCACTCCCTTTTGATTTATTGAAATATCAGCAACTTGTGACATTGCTATGGAGCTGCAGATGAGCTTCAGAGCACCTGTCAAATCACAGGAGATGGAAGAACCAGAAACGTAAAACAAAACCCATTTGCCAGAGCAGGTAGGGAACAACAGAATTGCTCTGCTTCCAGCACCCCTCTGGGTTCGCTGCTCCCTTGGCCTCAAAGATGTGTGTGCAGCATTAAGTGCTGTTCTCAGGGAAGTAGTAAATAACATCCCAAAGCCCAAACAGTGGTTTGGTGGAGAACTGGCCAGGGATGCTAGGACCGCGTGCCTCACCGGGGCTGGACTGCTGGGCTGGACTTCCAATCTGCAAACTGGACACAGGAAAACCGGGTACAAGCTGGATTTTGCTTCTGAAATTCAGCAAGGAAGGCTGGATGTACACGCTCCTTCCTTTTCTAAAGGGATCCTTGGTCATGGAAGTAGCAAAGGGTTAAAATAGTCTCAAGTGAACATCTGACAGGTTGTCCCCGAGCTACTATGAAGAAAATTAACTCTATCCCAGCCAAAACCAGCACAACCTCTTAGCCACAGTTCAGAGCGCCCATGTCAGGCTGCGTTACAGTTACTGCCGCATTACAGGGACGAGCGATTACACCTCTCAAGATAATGAGGTTAAGCCCTCTAACGAGAGCCCATCATCAGAGATACACTTTACAGGTGAAAACACCTTTACCAAAACCAAAAACTCCCCTGAGACAGCTGAACGAACACGCACCAAATTTTTGTGTTATTTCCCTATAAGGCAGCTGGGGAGGGAGTGACTCCCAAGCAAGCCTGCCTTCACAGGAGCATCTACAAAAGCAAAGCTGGAGTACACATAGCATTTTTTACAGACCTGACTAAAAAGGTCTAAAATACATTCCCAGCCAGCCCAGCGGTCCAGACAGCGTTTGAGCACCAGAAGCCTTTCCCATCCCCACGGGTCTTCTCCCCAGGGAGGGGTGAGCCTCGCCACGCTGGGGACACAGCAAGGAGGCAGCCTGGAGCATCCGTGTCCCAACCCAGAAATCCTTTGCAGTTGCAGTCTGTGGCTGCCGTGTCCTCAGGGAACCCTCACAAATCCATATTTGATAAGCATTGGATTACACTTCTGTATAATGAGGGTGTAAGTGAGCTCGATGCCTTTAAGCCCCTCACCATCCCTAAGGCTTCAAGAGGGGGAAAGGGGCATCACAGTTGGGGGAGCACCCGAACCACCAGCAAGTGCCACCCCGCTAGCACTGGGAAGCATCACCTCCCATAATTGCAAGTGCAATGAAAGCCCAAAGCTCCCCGGGGAGGAGGAGGAGCTGGGCAAAAATTGGTCTGATGCTGAATGGTCATCCCCAAACAGGAGGGAGAAAATGCCCAAGGGAGCAGAGAGGGAACAACGGGGAGAAGCAGATTGTTCTCCTGGTTCCTGTGCTCCCCGTGACGCCGCTGGCACTGCTAGCAGCTCTCCAGGGAGCAAGCTCCATCTACAGATCGATCCTGGATGATAAATTCTATTAGAAAAGAGGAGAGGAACAGGACCCGGGGAAAAGAAAGGAAAGGGAGTTTCTGGACCTGATCCTCAGCCGCTGTAAAATCACCCCCCCACTCCTGTCAGCTGCTCTGATTTGCAGCCTGGACTCTGTCTGTATCAGACTCTGATAACTCGGGCTGGTCCCAGGGCTCTGGCCAGCTCCTCCGCTTCCAGAGCACCACTGCGTCGTGAAGCCCATTAGCTGTAATGTGCTGCTCTAAGCACCGCTGCCATTACACTGTATGTGTTTGGCTGGTCTTTTTAAAACAAGGTTATTAAACCCAGTGTTATTTTGCATTAAACCCATTATTTGGCCACATTATGTGTTGCGGATGCAAATATTAAGCCATCGGCAAAGTCTCTGCTGATTTCCAGTGGGAACAAGACTTGTATCATTTTAACACATTTATTTTGAGCTATTTGGGGCCGGCATAATGTCTGCTATCATGTAGTCTTACAACAGTGGGCAGTCATTGCAAAACCAGCAACATTGCCTGACAAGGAGGCAAAAAGAGTAACTCGAGTGGATTTATAGCTACTGGTAGAAAAGCTCTGCACCGTATCACACCATCAGAAGCTTCCCAGATGCACACACCCCCTCTCCCATATTTAAGACATCGATTTGTCTTTTCCTATTACAGAGCAGCTGAGTATCGGAGGGATCATTGTCACACGTCTCTTAGGGGACTCTAAGCCCCAATGTCTGCGCCTAAGGAAGTATCTGTGCTCCTCCGTCCCCTTTGTGATACAGATGTCCCCGTCCCATAGCAAATACGCCGAGCCAGGACCAAGGCAGACCAGTGTCCCTCGCCTTCCCGGGACACGGAGACGATGCAAAGGCAAGAGAGGGTAGAAGCAAAGCAACCCACCACACAGAAGCACCGAGAGCTGCAAACAAGCCCAACCACGGTCTCGCTGTGCTGCTCCCTATGCCACCCACAACTCCCAAGCCCAGAAATTAATGCCCTGAAACTATAGTGCTTTCTTTATGCTGCCGAGTTCCTTTAATACAACAGCAATAAATACTTACTCTGCTACTTAATGGCCTCTCTCCTCCGACACGGATGCTGAGCTGCTGTCTCATTCGGTTACTTTTACTATCACTATCTGATAGCCTGGCAACGACTAGAGCGAGGAGCTGGCTTTGATGGGACTTTAAAAGCCTGGCGGGGGGGAACCCAAGCAGTTTCTCAAGTGAGCTAACACCAAAGCCAACAGACACGAACCGAGAAAGCGCCTGCGGCTGCGCCTCCAGCTGAACATGGGAACAGAGATTTCCTTTGATGGCCCTGAAACACTCGAAGCAGCAAGCTCAGCCCTTAAGGAGAGCTCAGCAGCACCCATGGGTGCTGGTAAGAGTTCAGGGCACAGGGTGAGAGGACGGCGAGGGCTACGCTCAGCAAAGCCACTAGTTTGGGGCAAACTCAAGAGCAGGGTAGGTGCCACCACACCGCATGACACAGACACCCTGGGCTCGGAGGCAGCTCAGACACGAAGCCAAGACGAGGGCACGGCCCGGAGGAAGCTCTGGGTGAAACAAAACGACTGGTTTCCCGTAAACGGCAGGGATTCGTGGGGCAGGGATGAGCCATGCCTGCTGCAAGCACACCCAGCTGCCTGCGAGCTGCTGCGCGCTTCCCTCCTGCGTGGGGACAGCCGTCCCCTGCTCCCCGCTCCAGGGCGAGGGCGAGCCTACCCCATAGAAGGGCTCGGAGAGACGTTGCCTCTACAAGCATCCTTCTCAGACAGGAGAATAAAACAGAAGAGACAGTGAAATTGCATCTTTATGCATCCAGCACTGGGACTGAGCAAGAGAGGCGCGGTGCTATTGCAAACGTCCTGGCTAAGGACGGGTCAAATGATGAGCCTGCCCATGGCAACACACTACGAGAGGGTCCTCAGGACCTCGGGGAACTGCCGTGCACCTCTAGTCCTCCAACATGCAGCCCTGCTACTAAACAGAAAAAAATCAAGTGCTCCGTGGGAGGTGCAGGGGTGAGGGGCCACACAATTGCACATCCTCCTCCCGCAAAATGCCCCCCTGCATCTCCACTGCTTTCCCTGGCTCAGCTTGGCCCCATCAATTTGCACAAAACTTGCCAATAACGAGAAATAAGACAACTGTTAAACACTAGCATAAGAAAGGAAGGAAAATGAAAAGCCTTGATATCCCAAAACTATTTATGGGAAAAGCTTGTTAGCACCTCTGAACGCTGATTTGAAAATGACTCATTAGCCTGTGCCACAACTGTGGGGTTTAAGGTAACACCAGCCAATCTCACATTTCTGCATGATATGGAACAGCATTAATTAAACATTAAGCTAAACTATTTTAGCACCGGTGTGCAGCAGCGCGTGAAACTGAAACCAAGGATCAGAGGGACGTGTGATTAAACACCAAGCTGGCTGGATGTTCCGTCTCTCCGTGGCACTCCACGTACGAAAGGCAGAAAGCACATTCTTTGGTTGTCAAAGGTGGCAATCTAAGACCCCTATGGGACAGACCACAGGAGATTCAGCCTGGACTGATTTTAACAGAGGAATTGTCCTGTCTTAGGCTTCAGAAGGTGGAGGAGAAGGATGCAATATTTTGCACATGTCGATCTTGAGATTTTAATTTTATTCCCATACTTGCACAACTCTGTGACTCACAGGGCCTTCTGGAGAGCTGCCCTTCACTTTCTCTCCCTCTGGAATTATCTCCCCACGTCCTCCTGCGGCTCCAAGGTGCCACCACCGCCCGGGGGTGCTGTATCACCTCCCCAGCTTTGCCCAGCATCATGACCCCTCGTTTCTCATGCAATCCCAGTGCGTCCCAGCATACACTGGCTTCGCTGACCTGCAAAGCACAAGTCAGTCAAATTGTGCCTTTGCTTAGAGCAATAATGGAATGTATTTGGAGAAAGGAAGCCAGTGGGGAGGAGAAACCAAGAGCTTCATTTTTACTGCAGCTGGGATTTCAGCATCCTCCTGACGGATGCCCAGAGACAAGGAGGATTCCCAGAAACGCCTGAGCACAGGGACTCCAAGCTGAGGGCTGGCTGCTTTCCTCCAGACCAAGGATATTACAAAATTGTCTTCTTTAGAGAAAACGCAGCGTGTAACTGGAGAGGGTTCATTTGCATAGCTTTGTAATAGTTACAAAAGCTGATGAAGCCAGGGAACTGTGCTTTCCTGGGAATTAGAGGGCGGCGGGGGGAACACAAACGAACTGGCTAAAGCAGGAGTTCAGTTCAGGTCCCTGAAGCAGACACTCAGCCAAGTGCTCAGCCACCAAGTGAACCTCCCCGGCCGGCTGCGATGGCTCCATCGGCACCAGAACGCGCCGGAGCTCCTCGCCTCCGTGCCCCAGCGCAGCTCTCCGCTCCGTCCGGCCAAGCCGGTTCCTTCCCTCTGCCCCCAATTAACATCGCAGCGGATCCCTAACGACCCTGCAGAGATGCCGAGAGGTGAAGAGCGGACCACAGAGCCGAGAGCGGTGTGGCGGGGAGGCAGGGTGCTGGGCACGGCTGTACCTCTCCTCTTCCCCAGCCGGGCACGACAGCGAAGACACATCGACTGGGTTGCTCTGCCATTAGCTTACCCCAAAATCACATTAAGAGAGATCAATCCGCCTTTAAAGAAGAAAGGAAAAATGAGTTGCTGGCCAGGTGTACAGGGTGTACACAAGGCCAGGACATCCCTCTTCTCCCTAAACCGAAACCAGCATCCCAAATGGCAGAGAGCCGCTCTGTCCCCGATGTGTCTCCTTCCTTGCACAGCCCTCCCCGGGTCGGCACCAGCCGCACGCATCTGCGCTGCAGGGGTTGTTCTCACACAGAGAAACATCTGCCCTTTGATTTTTGTAAGCAAGTACACATGTAACATGACTGATATTCCCAACACACACAACTTCCCGCTGATGCATTTTAGACTCTAGGACAGCTCTGTGGCTATTAGCGGTGTGGGCTGACCTTGGGACACCAGATTATGCTCCTGTAGCATTCCTGTAACGTTACGGTCACGCTGTTATCACTGAGCAATAACAAGGTGTCCAAACAAAACGCAGCAGCTCTGCCCAGTTTTGGTACGCAGAAAGTGACAGTCAGAAAGCACGGCCGTACCGACCTGTATCGTATCTGAAGCCCCTGCAAAGCAGTGGGGAGAAATGCAATTACAATTCTAAAAAAAATTGTGCCTAAAAGCAAGACCAGGGAACTCGACCAAGTCCCAAGTCAGGCCTCAAGTGCCAGTTCAAGCAGTCACTGTTTTGAAAGTAGTTTCCCACAGTTTACTCACTCCTCCCTTCTAAAATCTTCCTGCTTTTTCCAGAAAAAGGATCCTTGCATAAGCCTAGCGGCTCAGAGGCCACAAAACGCCCTTCTGCTCTGCAAAGCAGGCAGCCACCGTCCAGCTTGTACTGCAGGTTTACAGCACTTTGCAAGGCATCTGCTGCCAAACGGATGCCTTTCTTCCCTGCTGCCCTGCCACCTTCTTTGGGGAGAAGTGACAATCAGGTAGGAAAATTTTGAAGGAATTAGCTCAAGCGTAGGAAGACGTGAAACACGTAGGAGGACGTGGGTGCTAACGGCTCCGACCTCAGCTTGTGCAAACTGGTAAGAGTCTCTGCTGAAAGCCACCAAGCTGTGCTGACTTACACCTGCTGGGCACTTGGCCCTTCATGCTTAAAGAGGAGCAGGAACAGAGGAGGAAGGCAAAAAAAAAAAACAAAACAAAACACCCTTAAACACTAATTAGCTTAAAATGCTGGGTAAATAGATTTACACAGGCGGTCTGCAAAGCCCTGACCACAGCGGCTAATTGGGGCACGCAGCGTTGCCGGCAGAGTTCAGCTCGCATCGCCTCGCGCCGTCACGTGGGACCGAGCTGCCACAAAGACACATTGTGCCAAGGTATTTGAGCACGGGGAAAAAAACACCAGCAGAATCACTTCCATGCAAGGGAAGAAGAAATGTCACCAGCTGATAGCAGCATTCATCATGCCTTTGTGTTTCCAGGAGGTCCAAACCCTGACCCTGCTGCTCTGGATCTCTACAGGCTTTGGAGATCCTAGAAAAGCATCTCTGTCTTGCCCCCAGGGCTCGGAGCCTACCTTGTGCTAAGCAGGCTGGTTATAATTATCACATGTGCTATGCATGGATATAATTATCAGGAAAATTCAGGGGAAAGGGTCCCGCAGCTGACTCCGGACTCCAGAGCACTGATGCAAGTATCAGAAACGATAGGATGGCCAAGCCATCACACTACAAAAATCAGCTCCAGGCAGCGAGGTGTTTGTCTTACACAATGAGGAACACCAGGACAGGCTGAACTTTGGCCAGAAACTAGCTCTTCCTGCTTAACATCTGAATTCAGGCAGTTTTAGTTAAGTTTCCTCCCCAACTTGCAGGGCACCTACTCCACAACCTCATCCCCTCCTTGTGCTTAAGGGCTCTGGAACCCTCTCTGACCCCAGTCCATAACTCGTGATGCCCAAAGTCATGCACCTAAGCAAAATCCCTCATCTTGTGACTCAAAAAGAGCCACCCAAGCCTTCCCAGAGGGTAACACTCCCATCGGAGGTGGCAGTTCCTATAGGGACTATTTGTACCCTGACTGCAAGCATCGCTCAGCACAGGCAGAACATGGAAAACGAGCAGCACACCTTACTTCACGGTGGTGGAAGATGAGACAGGCACGTGGCTCTGCCAACAGCGTGCCAACTGGGCTGTCTTCATGAGGTGTCCCCGGACCTGAAGTTTTGCTTTGGACTGGACTCCAAATTAAAAAGCTGCAAGCTAGGCGAACGTGCAGACGCGCGGTAGCACAGTGATGTTGTTTCAGCCCTTTAATCAGCTCTGCCTTGAGGTACCCAAGGGGATTGCAAAGGGCTCCTGCAGTCTTGGGGAGGGACGGCGGCTCTGTGCAGCACGCTGCAAGGAGAGGTTCTCCTGCGAAAGCATCCCCCCTCCCCCAGTATTGATTGGATTTGTCGAAACAGATGGAAAAAACAGCTAGTCAGATGCAAAACACGGATAGCCAAACCTGCTTCTGAGAAACTGGCTTAAGTCTGTATTATGTTTAATCCCTTTTGATCAAGGCCTTGGATGTAAGCAGAAAATATTACAGATTTTCACATACCTTCAAGTCCCCATTTCTGTTCTGCTCTGAAATGGAGTTGGGTGGTCAGAGAAAAACATATGGAGCACAAAAAGAGAGGTTTAGGAACGTTTTGCATGTGCAGGAGAAATTGGAAGCATCCATATGAAACCAATCCACTTGCACAATGGTAATTTACCTACTGAAGAGAGAGGGCTTGAAATTCTCCTTGGCTTATTTCCTCCATCTTTATTCCAGCTGCTAAAGAAAAAAAATGCAGCAGTATAAAAAAAAACACTACAGAAAGTGTTAAGAAGTCAGTTCTTTGCATTTTGCAGAGTTGCCTGACTTCTGGCGTGGCCACGGCATCCGGACATGTGTTTCTCCCATCCCTTCCAGCCCCAGAGCAGCAGCACAGACAGGAGATGCCCCACACCAGGAGCTGGGTAGGTGGGAGCAGTTACAAAGTCCATCGGCAGACCACGGCCAGGTTTGTCCCTCCCTGCCCCATCGAGGGTTTTTGGCTCGGAGGGTCAGACTGCAGCCTTGCTGTCCCACTGAATAAAAATACAGGATCTTGCTTCAAGCTCGAGGCACCTGCAGGTTAACACTTCAGAGACTGCCGTGGGCCAAGCCCCTGAAGGCAGCGGAAGCTTTTCCAATGATTTCTCAGGCTTTGAGCAGTCTCTGCCCCGGGGAGCTTCATGGAAGCAAAGCCCCTCATAAAGCCCTTCTGCACCAGCATCAGCTTAACCATCACAAGCTGTTTGAGACTAGCTGTGTTTTACAAATTGGTAGAAAACTCGTTTAAGCTCAAAGAAATTCCTGTAATACTAAAGTACACAGAAGAGGTAGGAAGCAATCGGGAGTTTTTCAAGCATACCATAAAAGGCATCTTTTTGAATTTGGCTGGGAATTGCTGCTTTAATTTGTTCAAAGCTGGAACTGTATGTCTGCAGGGATGCAGGACCTTTCCCACCGAAGCTGCTTTCCCTGCAGCTACACAGAGTCAGGGCTCGTAGCAAGAATCCCATTCGGGTCGACAGATCTGCAGGTTGCTCCAAGCTTTCCATGCAGACACACATCCACCTGGATGAAACATTTTCACTTTCACAGCTTTAAGTTTTAAAAAAAGGGGAAAAAAAAGCCCGGAAGATAAGGAAGCTGCAGAAGAACTTGATGTGCTGGAATAAAAACAGCCAACGACCTCCCGAGCCACGTGCTCCAGAACACACAACCTGCCGGGTGCAGCCCCGGGTGCTGATGCGGGAGAGGACTGGGGTGCTCCGCTGCCTGGACCCTCACCTGAGCACCTCAAAACACAACCTAACATCCAACAGAAACACTCAGGAGAAAGGGAGAACGGTAGGAAGCCAAGCATAGGAAAGCAAGCATAAACTTTATTTCATTAGCCCCAGTCTTCTCCTGGACTCCAGAGAGGAGGCGACCACCTCGCGAACTTTGGGGCTTTATTATTATTACAAGCTGGCTTGCTAAGCAAAATTCCCCAGAGCCACCCAGGTCTCAGCCACCTCCTCGCCTGGGATCGGCACTAACGCGCCTGTTAAACATCTCCAATTCTCCAGCCGCTGGCGACACTTGGACTCGCAACCAAAGCCCATCACATTACCAGGGGCTGCTCCGTGACCCTGAAAACTGCTCTTCAAGCTGAGATCTCTCTCAGTGCTGTTGAGCTCCTGGCTTCATATCTTGGATCACGTGTAAATACAAGGCCCTGGTTTCATTCGTAACTAATAACCTTTGAAAAGATCACCTCGAGCATGCTGCAACAGTTCAAGTGAGGGACACAAAGATGCAAACTTCTCCCTTTCTAGGCTCATGAAACATTAATTCAGGTTATGACTTGCTTTAAAACAAAAGCACCCACCCCCTCCTCCTGAAAGCGTTGCCTTCACGGAGCTTGAAGAGGCTTACAAATCTCACAAATCCAGGTTTAGGCACATAAGCAAACAGTGAATTGTTTACCCAGCACCTACACTGCTCTGTGAATCTCTGCAAGCATCCAGCAAATCTGGAAAATAAGACACATGAACTTCAGCCCTCCAGTATTGCAAATTTGGCCATTATCTCCCCTTTCCAAAGTTTCTCTAAGGAAAGGAAGGAGAGATGCAGGATGCTGCTCACAGAGGCAGGCGGGAGAACATGCCCATCGCTCCTTCCTCCCATCCAGAGTGCACAGAAAATTTCACATCAGAAACAAATGCCTTATTTTTCCAGGCTATTGAGAATCAATTAAAGGCACCAGGAGCACAGGTGTTTCCAACACAGAGCTGTCCGGTTCCACGCTAAACCCGTCACAAGGAATTTACTGCTCTTGAAACAGAAAAAAAAATCCAAAGCTGCAGGATGCTCTGCTCTGGTTGAACATTTAGATGCTCCACACCTGGTGATAAGGAGAAATCCCTTGCACACGTGTGCCTGCCTGTTTCTATTCACTGATTTCCCCCATCTTGTACACCTAAACTGGAGAGATGTGCTGCTGGCCTGATCCTTCAGTCAGCATTAGCCGGTCGGACATCTCAGTCGCTTCTTATATGTCTCAAAAGCGTCACCTCTGGGTTTCCCTGCAGACATGGAAAACAACTGTGTTAAATTCCCAATTCCTAGAAGAACAGGCGGCCACCGGTAACTAAACCGAGTTATTCAGAAGAGCAAAGACGGGGAGGATGCGAGGCGGCTGCTCTGCGCACCACGTCCCTGCTGCCCTGCAACGTGGGGCGAGAGCAGAAGTCTCACCGAGAAAAGCTACTTGGCTGACGTTTCTAGGCAAGGCAAGCAGAAATGCACCATTCTTTTCTACTTTCTCAACATAAACCATGATTTTTTTTCCAAAATAATTTTGCATTTGTGGCGCCGAAACCAAACCAGGATGACTCCAAGCAGTTCAGAGCAGCAAGGAGAAATTCCCAGCTCCTGATGCAAGGTCAGTGATGATACCTTTTTCTATGGGTTTGCATCATTTGGGGGGAAAAATTACAAATGTTTAAATTCTTATTCTGTAAGCCTGAGAGCTACAAGCAGGGGACAGTGTTGAGTACCAGAGCAAGGGATGTGCTCCTGTTTTCAGTGGTTTTCTCTTCCTCATTGCACAATTCCTGCCCAACTTCCAGGAACTGGAACTGCAAGAACCATTTCAAAAGAAAGAGGCTAACCTGGGAAAGGATGGCTCTACCAGGCTTACAAATACTACCAGGAGCTTCTTTCTTTGCAATTATTAGATGGTTTGCACAAATGAAGACTCTTAAGATTGTGCAATGCAGTAGGAGAGCCAAGACGGTCGTGAGCAGTAAGGATGCTACTCCTCCTCCTCCCTGCCCTCCCCAGAATGAGATAAAAGGATTCTTTTTATTTTTGTATATATTCTGCTTTGCTCCCGAAAAGTTGCTGGTGAAACACCTTCCAGAAATAAATGTTGTTTTAGAAATAAAAAAGAGTTTTCCATCAATAATATTCTGCAGAAATAGCCCTTGGTTCCCCTCTGATTTGTTACTCAAAGGATGGTTCTCAAAATAGCAAACACCGACTTCCCCAAAACCATGATTAACTAGAAGCATCAGCAGAGGTTTTCAAACACGACTTACTATTCGGAGCACCCTCCCACCCCCTGGGCAGACCAGTTCCCATACTGGGCTCTCCAGAAGAGCCCAGTGCAGCCCCAGAGAGGACGGCACCGCACACGCTGGCCATGCCATCGGATAAAGACCTCAGACGCTTACAGCCACATTTTTTCCATGGCTTAATTCCATTATGTCAATTAATCTATTTGCACCTGCAGAAAGGCAGGAGCCTGGGGCTGATGGAGAAGCAATCCACAACGTAGCTTTCCAGGGACTCTCATAGTCAGAAACTACCTCCCTTCCTCACATACTGTAACGGTGGATAAATATACCCATAAAGTGCTTTGATTTGACTAAGTGTGTTAAATTTAGTCTTTGCTCTGCCTCTGCAGACAGCACATTTACTGCTATGTGGGTGACTGAAACATGCATCACTCACAGCATACTGCAAACTGGCGTATAAAAGAATTGCAGTAAAAGATATCCAAAATATTGGCTCCCTTAGCAGGGTATGCACAGTCACAGCTCACAAATTACAGGGCGGAAGGGAAGCTGGATGGATTTCCACGGTCACTACTGTACAGAGGGCGAGACAAGATGATCTAAGGGTCCCTTCAGACCTAACAAATCCATACAGCTGTAAAAAAAAAATAAAAAATAAAAAAAAAAATATCATAGATTAGATCTTGGCTGCTGCCAAGAAAAAAAAGGAAAGAAAGAGTCAGGCATGATGTTTTCAGTCAATGATTTAAGGAATGTAAATAGCTTCGTCAAAGATGCTCAGGCAGATTCCCCAGCTGGATCCTCCACCATGAGCTCAGCTTCGCTCTTAGGACCTGCAGCATATCAGGACAGTTTAAAACAGCAGGAAAAGCAAACTGGTGGCTGGTGAGCCCCAGCTCAACCAGAGGTGGGTGGGAAGCATCACGGAAAGAGTATCTGCACCCCAAGGGAACAAGATCCCGATGGCCCCGGCTCTGCCCGGCTCGGCGTGCGGTGCTGGGGAGTTACATCAGCTCCTCAGACGATAAAGTGTGACTCCGAAAGTGTCACCAGCTGTTTATCTACTGCTAAAATGTGAGTGTTTAAAAATTAATAGGAACAGATTGAGCAAGCGTGGAACACACAGAAACCAGAAGCTTCGAGGAATTTCAACGTGCAGCGTTAAAATCGCATGGGCGGTAAAGAGCGAGCTCCAGCTCCCGTATAGGAAAGAAATGCTAAAAATACACACACATAATCACACATTCATCCAGAGAAAGGGAAACGTAGCTCTAACCCCCACATGCTCTTTCTTCCAGCCCTTTAATCAGACATCAGAAACAAAGAGCAGCCGGACGGCACTGCGGTCAGCCTTGGGTTGCAGGGGGAAGCAAAAAAAATTGCTCTTTCTCTGTGTTAATACAGGTTCACTTCAACACAGACCACAGGCGGTATTAAGGACTCAGGTTTTGAATGCACGTGGTTGACAAAGGTCATCCATTCTGCAGCGAGATGGATGCGTGCCCTTGATGACGCCCTGCGCAAGAGGGACCGGAGGGTCCCCACCAGCCACGCTGTGCATTTGCTAACGGGCTAAGGTGGGGGAAAAAACAGCAAAAAAGGAACAGGAATTACTGGTCCCAGAAGGGCAGGTCTGCAGAGCTCTGGACAGTGTTATAAATAAAAGCCAACACCTAAAACTGCATCCCAAAGGCCACTCATGCAAATCTGAAGATGAGATCAGAGCAACCATTAGAGAAATAACTGCTGTCACGTTAGGTACGAGCAGGCTGGTAACGGAGGTTCACAGAAAACTTCTCCCTGGAGCTCCTGTCCAGAATAGAGATATTTTGCAATGAAACAGGTGAAGCTGGTTTCTGTCCAGTGAAGCTCCTGGAAATGTCTGACAAGTATTTACTCATAGCAAGAGAAGGAACAGGAAACTAGTATTTGTTCTTAGCTGGCTCTCTTGACATTTTCTTACTGGCAGCGAGACCGGCAAGAGCACATTTAACTTGGAGGTTGAAGTCTTACTGATCTCCCTGCAGGTAACAAGCAAAGCGACCGAAGTTACCATTGCACACGGCATTTCACGTAGCACGAAACCCAAAAAAGCCCAGGTCAGGGTGAGACCCTGCTCAGGTGCCTCATCACGCACGGCTGAGGCAGGGGCCAGAAGCCATGCACTATGAAAATCCGTGCTGCAAACAACCCTACGTGCTTAATGGCAGCGACCACTGAAATTCTCCGAGGAATAGCTCAGCCTGGCATTGTTCTTAAAATTCAGGAACTGGACAGCAAAAAGAAGAAATCGTTTTCTGCTGTGATAGACAACTGATAAGCATTTCGGTTTTGTCGAATTAAAAAAAAAAAAAAAAAAAGAAAAAAGGCAACATTTCCTTTGAATCCACAAACTTTCAAACAAAGTATTTTCCATTTTTGGACAAAAAGGCCCAAAAATGTCCCTGAAAATTGAGTTTTAATGACTTTACCCCCATCTGCTATAAAGGATGTTTTTTGTTCAAAACATCTTTTTTTCCGTGACATATTTTGGCCAGATGTAGATGATGTGCCTGGACTGCAGAAAAGAGCATTTGATAGCACTACCAAAAGATAACCAGCTCAGACTAACCCTCGCAAAAGAAAACCTTTCATTTAACGTCAGGTCCTCTGCACTGAGCTGCACCGGTATCATTTCATCAGCCTGCGGAGCAAACCGGTCCACAGGGATGGATCTGAAAGGTTTGAATAATTCCACATCAAAATGAACTGTACTTGGATGAGACTTCCACCAAAGCATCAAGACAGTACAAGACAGGCTGTGAGAGGAAAGAAGGAAAATATATTCTTGTCAAAATGACATTCCCCTTAGGAGTACAATCTCCACAAAAGCGTTTACCCGCGCGCATTGTGTTGGATTTCAGATTCTGCACTTCTGAAACACATTATGCTGGGTACTTGAATAATTATGTTTGACTTATTTAACAATTTAACATTCGCATGCTTGGCTTTACAGCTGGAGGAATAGAATCACATGTTTCAGTGACTAAAAGGAATAAAGATGGTTAGACAATATACGTATATTTATGCAAGCGTTCCCTGCTTTGAAATTACATTCTCAAAGAAAACATTAAACCGAGCAAACTCTCTCCCTCACTGGCTGTAAACGAGATTTTAAGTGGTACAACTGGTCAGCAAACAGCCGCAATCCTGGACGTGGAAAAGCGAGGGCAGCAGCCGGACGCAGGCAGGACCATGGCAGGACCACGGTGCACCCACTCATCCAACCCCACCTCCAGACACACCTCGAAGGAAAAACCACCCCACGGGGTGATGTGTGTCGACCTACAAACCGAACTGGACTCTCCTCGGGGCATTCACGGGCACCGTGAAGGTCAAAAAAGAGCCGAGTTTCTTCTCCCATCAGCAGGGTCCAGACTCGGTGGTGCCTCTCGAACGCCGTGGAGGGACCTCATGCGCGGCAGCTTGTGGCCATCGGTCAACAAGACTTCTTTTCCAGCTGGTGCGTGCAATGAAACACAGCTCTTCCGAGCAAGAAAGGCGTGCCAGGAATGCAGGAGCTACAAACAGGGCTCTCCATCATCTAGCTGACACAGGATTGGGGCTTTCTTCTCTACGTCGGACCTCAAGAGGAGCAATGGGTTTAATACTTACCCTGAGGATGCTCTTGGCAATAGCCTAGGCTGTTCCTCTCTGCCTACCAAGAAACCCACACCGACACAGACCCATGCCAGCTCCTCTGCAATATTTATCACGGGATCTTCGTTACTTCACCTGGCACCTGACACCAAGCCAACAACAAGTAAGTATGTCCATGGAGAAGAGGGCAGAGAAAAGGGAACAAATTGGCTCAAATGGAAAAAAAGGCCATCCAAAATGTCAAATCAGCACACCACCAGTAAATTTGCCACCTGAGTCACGCACCCCATAACTTGCTAGGATCTCCCATGAGTGTTTTCCTCCTTGCCCACTGCATGCCCAGAAACTAGAGCCCCTCCTTGGCCAATATTGTCCAGTCCCGTCCACCTGCCTGGCTACAAGCCCGACTGCAACGGCAGCCCTGCCCGGGAAACACGAGCTACGAGAGGAGGGAGCTGCCAGGTTGACGGGTTAAGAGAGGGAGAGAAATACAGAATTGTGATCACCACACCACCAAGGGAAAACCCAGTGAAATGCGCCCACTGGTTATCACAGCAGGGAATACTGAGGCAACGCTCTGCTAACAAAGGCCCCACTAATGCATTTTTCATAAAGTGCTTTATTCCGCTACAGGCTGGAGCACTATCAGTAATAAATGTTCACAAGCACGATAGTAGGTGGTGGCACTGATATCTGTAAAGCCATGGACAAAAGCTGACAGGCCATATACCAAAACAATTCAGCATTTATTAAGACTTCTATTAATCGTCTATCCAAGCTATTTATATTGGAACCCCTCCATTAAAAAGCGTGATCCCAGCTTGCTGCATCTCGCCCTCTTTCTTCACATCTACATACACACTGGGAGTGGGTTTGAGCCAGGGTTATCCCAGTTTACTCCCAGTGAAGCGCCAGCATGGGCAGCATGTCATCTTGCCCTGGCACCCTCATGTGCTACACATCGCACAGCTCCTGCCCGTATAAAACACACGATGTCTTCATCCCAGCCCTGGAAAGGGGTCACAGCACACCAGCCCCAACCACAAAATGCTTCCACGGTGCATGAGCAAAGGATGGGACACATCTAAAGCAATTAGACCCACAGACCTGGAGATGTTTCAGTGACTCTGCTGAGCGCAGTCATTGATGTCTTCACTCCCTTATGGCCCTGCAGCTGCGTTCTCGCAGATCCCTGGGGATATCCTGATGGGAATTTCCCACGGGGACCACGTACCCCCCAGCGCAGGTGACGGCTTTAGGACCGCCGGGCTGGAACACTGCCAGCCTCCCCCCCGGTGACTCCGGCAAAGCTACAGGGCCCAACCTCCCCACCCCTATGCCGAGCCGATAACTTCAGGATAAAAACAATCTAAATTAATTAAACATCCATCTGGCAGAGGGAATATCCCCTCCTCCTCCCATTTCCTTACCTACTCCTGGAGGGGGGTGTTGGGAGCAATGCTGGCGGAGGAGACAGCCGCAGCTATTGGGTACAGCCGGGATTTCCAGGAAAAGTCTGGAAAGCCACCTTGGGGGTGAGGAAGAATGGACATCTAGCAGCCATGGGTGCCCACAGCCGCCAGACACTCTCGGTGTGCTGCAGCAGTCGCTTGATGCAACATGAGAAGAGAGCCAGAGGAAAGGGGAATATAGAGGGGAAATGGGGCACAGATAAATAAACCAACTCAGTTACACGTGCCGAGCCAGCTCCAGCTTAACCAGTGAAGTTGCACTGGTTTCCAGCAGTGCGACCCAGCCGGTGTCAGGGGAAGCAGCAAATCCAGCATCATCTCCATGCACGGCTGCATGGCTGCATCCATCTGCATCGGCACTGGTGGCTGTGGAGATGACGGTGCTCGGATCGATCCCTCTCTTGCTTCTGAGAGCCTTCCCAGCAGATTTTGGACAACCGCTGCCAAACGCTCCCAGACAGGCTCCAGGGGACAGGCAGGTCCCAGCTCTCCTCCAGACCCTCTTTGGACCACCCTTGTGAGAAGAGATGTCGAGTGCCCTTGGCCACTTCCCTGCCTGGACCTGCTCGCAGGACCACCAGCGGTACCCCGGTTTGCTCCAGCCCACACGAGGACCCTTCCCCTGCCCTTCCTAAGAAACCACAGCACCGTTTTTGTATGAGAAATGAAGCTGCCAAAACACGAACGCACCGGCTCTCGCACCACCCCATAGCAAGGGGTCTTGGCTGGTGTCACCTGGAACAACACGGACTCTGCTGGGTTTCATCCCCAACGCAAATGCACATCCCAGAGCTTGTAAGAGAATTTAATATGAAATATTAGAAGAGGAAGCTCGGCCAGACGCGTCCGTGAATCTCGCAAAGCAAGCAGACATCCTATCTCATCTTTCCAAGACCCCATCTCCCAAACAATCCTGGAAAGCCCAGTGCTGCTCATCAGCCACCTCCACCTCGAGCGCCAGCTCTCGGCCGGGATCCAGGACACCCGTGTAAATACACATCTCTCCCTATCTCCTCCTCTGGCTGCTGTCTCTACCAGTACATCTGTGTTTCTGCCTTTGTTTGCGCTGCCGAGTGCCTGGGGACACATCCGTCCGAGAGCAGCATGGGAGCTTCTCCTCATGGTGCGGTGCAGTTAGGCTGTAACTGGTACCTCACTCCAGGACAAAGTTAAAATAAATAAAATTACAAATAAATAAATAAGGAATTGCAACCTGTTAAGCAAGCAGCTGTGGCGTTACAAGCCTGTTCGTCACCAGAATTTTAACTTCAGAGCATTTCGCCACCCGGACAGAGTTGAGTCACTTGTGAATTTGCATTTGGGATATAAATACTGAACTCTCTGCTGCTCCATGTGCCATTCCCCTTCCCCTCCCCAAGCCCAAAGTAAAGCTGTGTGATGGTAAGACAACAGAGTGGCAATGATAAGCTTTGATGGGGAAAAACTATGCAGAAAAAGGACCAGAACTATATTAAACTATATTAAAAAGCTGGCACGGAAACAAGTTCAAACAGCTCCCTGTAAAGCAGCTCAGCTCTCTGGGGCTCCATTTAACAGACATCCTTTTATTAGAAAGTCACTGAAGATGACTGTTTAGCAGTTCCAATAAAGAATAGGTGGATGGGGAGGAAGGATTTTTTTCCCATTAAGATTACAGAAGGGCCTGAGGCAGAAAGAAAGGCAAACCTCCAGATCCAGGATTTGGTTTCTGCCCCGTTCATTATCCCACCCAGTGAGCACCAAGATCTGAACTGGTCACAGGCTGGGGGTCTCTTTCACTTGGAGGGTCGCTGGAGTCCAGGATGGGTACACCAATCATCCAGGTGGTTTTAGCTGAGATGAGGAATGGGCACACGGATGATGCAAATGATAAAGCCAAATGCCAAAAAAAAAAGGGGGGACGAAAAGTGAGACTCCACAGCCAGCATGGCAACTTCTCTGCTCCGCGTGCACCTCTAACAGAGCTGGCACATTGGATGAAGGGCATGCCGCCTTTTATAGCAGAAACCCCCAAACAGGAACGCAAGAGCCTGGAAGAAGTCTCCAGCTACCTCATTTTGCAGAAAAACCTTTCGTGTCTTTTTATGGCCCCCTGTCCCAGCTGAGGGCAGGAATTGTCCCTGTCCCACCGAGCAGCAGGGAAGCGGCGTCTTCCCTGCGAGAGTCGGATGCAGGGCAGGACTGGGGTTCCCATGCTCGCAGCAAGCGGTGGCTGATGCTCTTCATCACCAAAGAGCTGCCGGGAATGATTCTTCCCTGGGCCATAGTCCTTCCCGCTAAACCTTGGGTCTGCTCCAAATTTATCATTGTGGCTTATTATTAATCCTCATTATCATCAAGATCTTGGTGTGCAAGCACAGATCAAGGGGCTGTAAGTTGATATGTTGCTTATTTACCCACCAAGCTTGCTCTGTGTTGCCACAGCCCCTTGCCACAGCCGATAACTCTGATTTCTCAAACGTGGCGCAGGCAGCAGAGGAGCTGGCTTAAGTCTGCTCCAACCATCACGAAAACCCCAGCACAGCAGAGAGAGGACAAATGCCTGGAAAGCAGCAAAAATAATAATTTAAAGGATACAGAAATAATCTAATGGGCTTTGAAAGACCATAACCATCACCAGCACCATGGGATGTCCAGCCACCGAGTAAGCTATCATCAACTTCCACTCCAGTTTTTCATTAAAATGTTAAATGCCGATGCGACATGGTCTTTGATATCAGAGAAAGGTGACCAGAGAGACCATCTGGTTTTAACCACCTGATGGTTTCTACCCACACTCCAGGGCAGACCCTTAGACACGTTGCATTATCTAACCCCAACATGGCAAAAATAGGCTGGAGATTCTAATAACGATGATCGTATTGCTCGGCTTTTTCCACTTTGAATACGAAGAGAACAGGAGCTGTGACAGGTAAAAAATTGCACTGTTAAAAATAACATTAAAAATACATCTATTTTGGCCCTAAGACCCACAGAGAAAGACGTTTCATTATTCAAGTCTAAGAACATAATTATGCTTTAATAATTTTTTCAATACAAAAGGGAAATCTTTTTGGCTTGCTTTACTGTTCCAAAGCTGCTCTTGAACGGGAACCCCGAGACGAGCACCACTCGAGCCTGTTCATCTCCTCCAAGATCCAACCCAGGGCTCGTTACAGCATCACGGATGATCCCTCGGCGCAGCCTCCCCCAGCTCTCCTCCCCTCCGCATCCCACGCACATTTATAAACGGAGCCTCAGGATTCCCTGCATGCGGGTAACAGCCCAAAGCATCTCCTCTTCCCCTCCGGGCAGAGGCAAGATCCTCGTTTCAGCGAAAAAAATAACCTGATTATCAGCCTTTAGGAGATCCGACAAGTTCAGCATCACACCAACAAGTTCCACATCACCCCGGCAAGCCGTACCCCCCCTTAATTTGGCTTCTCCAGGCATCGGGGCGAGCCTGTCGTGTGCCCCCCCGACCTCGGGGTGGGTTATTGCCGCTCTCGCTCAGGCCGGTGTGCAGCCGGAGCCGAGCGGTGCCGAATCCAAGCAGCTCGCTTGGCACTAAAATCTGGTTTCCATAGAAACAGGTAGATAGCGCACAGGAGCTAAATCTTATTTACTCAGTTAAAGAAAAGGGCCTTCCAAGCTATAATTTAGACCTAGGGGTAAGTGCAACGTTACTGGGAATACAAAGATTTCACGATGGCAAAGAACGTGTCTTTCAAATAAACAATTCCCGCTTTTTTCTTTAATATCAATTATTTTAATAAGAGTAACATAAATTGGCACACGCCCCCTTTAAAAAGTCCCACAGTCCATTGCTTTCCTAACAGATACTTTACTTTAATTTTTTTATTAAATGCTAGTGGGTTTTGGAAGATTAATTTCTTTCCTCTTACTCTGCTCCCCCACTCAGAAATAATCCCACTAACAAATGAGGAAATCTGCAGCTTTAGTAACCGGTTAGTTATTCATTGTAACTTGGGCATAACCCTAATTTAATCTTGACCTCAAGTCCAATGAAATACCCTCAAACTGTAAGCTCTCACTTTTTTTCAGCAGATATATTTAGACCAGACCAGAATTGGTGTAACATGCCCAAATCACTTGTTTCTCCTGTTAAAAGTAGAGAGAGATACTGAACACCTGAGCAGCTTCGCTGCAGCGAAATGCTGCATTGCTTCTTTGCAAAACATTTAATTTTGGGTGCATCCCTTGCTCTCTGCTAAGAGGAACAGTTACTTGTGTAACACATACGCAACACATACGCACACAAAATCTGTTAATGCTTTGAACGTTAAGATTTATAGGTTGGAGATATCCTTAAAATTACTCTGCCTTGCCCTGCACAATTGCAGAGTTAGAATATGTATTATTTCGGATGAATAATACATGATGGTACTGTAAATCTAGTCCCAGCTGAGAACGTGCTCTCCAGCAAGGAGCCAGGAAGGTTTCTGGGACTGCACTGTGCTGTCTGGAGGTAGCGTTTATCTCTTTGCTAATGAAGGGAGCTGCTGCTCCAGGATGGAAAAGGGGCTGCAAAACTCTAATTAATTAATGGTATTCAAAACCCATGCACATCACTCTCCATGACAGCCCAAATCTCTTCCCACCAGAGACCCTGGGGCTAACTCCAGCCCTTGCTACTGGGAACTGGGGTCAATTTTAAATAAATGAAGCACTTGCAAACATTTCCTTACTGGGGGGGAACAGGGGACGAAGTGCATTGCTTAAGAAAAGGTCACTGAATAAAGACGACCTGCAAAACTTGGGGAAGGATTATGTTTAATCCCGTGTAACGGGGCTCAGCCATCCTCCTGCAAAAGGCACAGATTTTGTCGAGTCCAGACAACCCTGCCATGCTCCCAGTCCAGCCCTGTCCCCAAGCCGACAGGGACCGTCCCTGGGATGTGCCACCCCGGGCAGCCACATTTCCCGTGCCACATCAGCCATCGCGCTCGCACAACCAAGCCCTGAAACCAGGCCGGCGTTTTTCAAATAGTTATTTTTAAAATGACCGGTGGAAGTGAATTTTCAAGCCAGACTGACAGCATCTGATGTTTGCTCATTAGCTGAGCCTGGGATGACATTGCTTATGGCTCTGCCAGGGTAATAAAGGAACCAGCTAGCAAACAAAGCAAAAATCAATATGGATGAGTGTAATATTTTTCATAATGTCTTTATTGTGTACGGCCTTCCTCACACAACTATTATTAGACACACTTTCTCTTCCTTTCACCGGGAATGAAAAAATGGGAAACGTTCTTATTCACAACTGCCACACCAGAAAATCCTACACTGATTTCACCATCCCTGAAGAGGTTATAAATTAAACCCAAATAAGAGACTAAACCAAATATCCACCCTAACTGGTGGAGCCGGTTTCCCAGACACATCCTGAAGCCCCAGGTCCCCCCACTGATGCTGGCAGGGGCCGGGCAGCCGGGGACGTCCGCGTGGTACCCAGTCCCCCTGAGCTGCGGGGCAGGAAACGGGCTGAGCCCATGGATGCTCGTGGCACGAGAAAAGGAAGAAAAAGTACACTCGACAGGAAACTTTGCTAGCAAACGCAGCAGAATCACATCCTTTCCGAAGGTATCCTCTTCGGGGAAGCAGTGACCCCAAACGACCGGTGCTGAAGGGAGGTGGGGGTTTGCTAAGTGTTGGATGCGAAGGCTCGAGGCCAGAAGCAAAAGCGTGCTGTGCGATGGGGAACTGTGCTACAAACTGGGCAAACGGAGAGGACTGATGACTTGCAATAAGGATCATCCTGCCCCAAAAGAGCTGACACGCAGGGAGGAGCAGGACTGGCTTGGGGAAACACTTCCAGGCTTCCACCACCACCAACCTCAACCAGGGACTGATGCATCAGCCACCACCTCCCTGCAGCCTGGCTTCCCCCATCAAGGAGCGCAGCATGGGGAGCTGGAGCCCTGGTTTTGGGGGGCCTGTGCACCAACCTTCTCTGCAGATTTATATTTATTTAAGTGCAGAGGTCTGTTCTGCCCTGGCTGGTCCCGGTCTGGCGTTATCAGTGGGGTCACTCCAGTTTGCATGCATTTATTGCAAAGCGAGTGCTGCAGGATAAGCTTGGAAATTCACGATTCCCACGCAGGAGCACTGGACAGTGGTGCTGCCGCAGCAGCCGATATCTCCCCATCCCTGCTGGGGACTCCCACCATGCTGAGCAGAATCAATGTCTCCCGATATCGATTAGGTACAGTGAAAATTACCTTAATTACCCACGCTGAGCCAATGCCCCGCCAAGGTTAGTCAGCCGTGCTTTCTGGCTTGGTGCATAGAAAAGCTTTTGGACATGAAGGTGAAACTGCTGACAGCAATAGCTTTGATGCAAAGCAACAGTAGTTACCTGCCAGGCCCGAAAAGTCACTGCCACCCTCTTCTGTCCCCTGCGTCACCTCCCATCAACCCCACTCCAATCGCTTTGACCATTTTCTGGCACGTTGCATTAAATAAGAGCAATGCTTTCACAAGGTCCTTCAATCTATGAGACTAACCACACCATCAAAAGAAATCTGGACACTTAATGCACCTGGCTGGATGCAGAAAGGGCTCTTATATTTTAAGATAACCTTGCCTTTTCGCTTCCAGGACAGTGTTGGGCTGAGCTCACCTGCAAAGCAAAACAGAGGCGAAAGGTGCGGCCGCAAAGTCCCAGCCCCCCTCGCAGCCGGGTGTCAGCCAGCACCAGAAACCTCACCAGAAACCAGCAACACACCTTGCTGCTGCTGTTTGATTTTACTTTGTCCCAGTAACGGTGCAGCTGATCACCTCCAAAGGCAGCCGTGCAGGGAAATCGTCGCTTTTTTCCGTGCAACCGGTTGGTTTTTGGTACCTGCACCAAGGCTGTTGAATTTAATAAGGGACAAAAGGAAAAGAAACGATTCCTCTGTGAATTCGCTCTTGGTGAGTAAGCAGAAACCATTGATTAAAAATGAGAAATGGGAAGAGGAAGTGCCTCTCTGCTTCATAAACAGCTTGGGACACAATGGTTTATACTGTACATAAATTCAAACAGAGGAATAAATAGCCTTTTCTTGGATACTGGCCTAAGCAAAATGATGGCAGGATGCAAGCAGCACTGCAGGAACGGACCGTCTGCACTAAACACGGACGATAAGATCTAAATGAGAAGGACAGATGAGAAGATTTTACCTGTCTTAGAATTATTCAGGCTCAGCTCGAGGTTCCCAGCCAGGCTACTGGAGCAGCTGCCTTTGCCGAGCCCTCTGCTCGGGCTTCAGCCGTGGCAGCCGCAGCCAGCCAGCCTGGCACCTGTAAGACATTGGCAGCCTGCAAGATAAGGCACAAAAAGCAAACGGCACACACTGCCCAGAGTGTTGCAATGGGAAATCTGTAAAAAAAACATCACTCAGGGCTGCTATGCCAGCAGTCTGGGGTCTTCCAGCCCTGCTTTCAGACGCCTGTGGCACACACTGATGGGCTTTTACCTGCAGAAAAGCCCCAGCAAAGAAGTTAGGGGCAACGCGTGTGTTCCTCCATAAGAGCAAACCTGCTTTTGGAAAGATCCCTCAAAGTTGGTGCACAGAAGTAAAAGGCAACCTGCTTCCAGCCCGGACAGCAGCGACCTGCTCTGCTTTCGTTATAGAAAGAAATCAAAATGCTTTGGGAGCATTCTACACAGCAGAAGGTCCTACACGAACCCTGCTCAGTCCTGCGCACCATTAGCACGGTCGTTCCTAGCAATTCTCAGCACCAAACATTTTACAGCCGTTAATTAATCCCTGCAAACCATCAATGCCATTTCTCAAATGGAAAACCTGAGGTCCAAAGATGCTTGAGCGATTTGGCCAAGAGAAAAACAGGAGGATCGCGCTTGGGCTGCCTTTCGCACGTGCCATGCTGGAAGCCCCGAGGCAGGGAGGAAGCCAAGCCATTCCTGGAGCGGCCAAGAAAAACCGAGCTGTATTTATATGCACGAGCATTGAACAGCAGGTATAAAAGCATAAAGCTACGATCCAGCTCTGTACAAAAGGGAAATGGGGCTATATATAGCTGTATTTTGAAGTAATATTTGTTATATTCAGCGCTCGCAGGACGGTGTGAAGCACCATGGGCTTTGCAGCAAGCAGTCCCACGGCCGTGCTAAATTGGAGCGGCCAGCTCTGCGCACCCTTGCCAGGCAAAGGGGAAATAAAAGCTCAAGGACGAGACACAGCCTGTTAAAGATATTTTCTTCTGCACCCTCATCCAGATTCCCACTGGGAAAACACGAGGGCGTTAATTCATTGAACCATCAGGTCCGTGGGGGAAGCAAGTCGCAGAGGTTGAAGAGCACTTGCTTTTGGCAATTCAAGCTTTGCCGTCGTGCCAACCACTTGAGCCTCGCACCACGGCCGTGATCCCGGCCGTATTATTGTTGGAGAAGGCAGAATAAAACTCCAAGGGCATCGCTGGAGAATAAAAACAGTTTTAACTCTTTAGGGGGGGAAAAAAAAAAAAGTATTGAAAATAAACTTGAGGATCCAGAGCGTTACTTGGCTCCCTCCCTCCTCCGTGCCTGCCCCTCCCCTCGCTTTCCCCAGCAAAATGTGCACAAACACATCCTGTGGCCAGGGCTTTTCATCTGCTGCCAGGGAGATAAAGCAAATTCCTGCTGGCTCGGGGATGGGAGCAGCGCCCGGTGCGAGGCAGCACCAGCCCCGGCCAGGACCAAGGCGGGTTGGAAAACACCGGCGGCTGCACACCCCGCTCTGTGCTGCGAGGGGACGAGGGGTCCTGCCACTGTCCCCCAGCAGCACCGCGCTGCAAGGGAGGGCAGTCGCTGGCCCGGAGATTTGGATGCAACTCAAACCATCGTGCCTTTAGATGGGCCGTGGGGAAAAAGCCATGCACCCCTGAACCCTGCCTGGCACGCTTGTGTGAGCGATAGGAGGAAAATATAGTGGCGTGTCAGGGCTAAAGGCAGAGGACTCAGCCAAGGGACAAAGCAGGGACAGGCAAGGACAGCACATCATGCTGAGACCGAGCTGGAGGCGCAGGCTCTTTGGCGTAGATGCTCCAATTTTTGGCACAGATCCACAAACAAGTCCCCATACAAGAGCCGCCCAGGGATGCTGGGGGAGAGGAGAGGTAGGAGCAGCGTGGGGACAGAAGAGCCTAGGCAAAGTGTCCTGCAGGGTCTGGTAGGCACGGGGAGAGCAGCAGCTATCAGAAGGTACCAACAGAAAATAAAAAACTCAATGTGGATTGAAGGTATGGGGTCAGGTTTGGGGAAGGGTCCAGCAGCGCTCCGCTTCGGAGCTGCGGGCTCCGGTCCTGCACCAGCACCAACCCCTGAAGGCTCTTCCCGAGGGACCACCACCCCACACACCGCCCTGCAAGCCCGGGACACTCTGGCTGCTCATCTCCAGCACGAGAAACAGCTGTAAGTTTTATGGGATTTTGTCTGGAAGCAGCATGTGATGGAGATTGAAGGAGGTGTAATGAGAGGACAAAGCAGACGGACAAAAGGACAGAAGGGAAGGGAAAAGGCTGGAGACTGGGGTGTTTAAGCCTAAAAGGTCCTCTTCAGGATTTACCCCAAAGTAGCTAATCTGCACTAACAGGAGTAAAACAAAGGGTGATGTCACCAACTCCATCTGCTTCAAATTTGCTCTAAGCTTACATCTCCCTAATTAAAAAAAGAAAAAAAATCACCAACATTTGCTAAACGAACCCAAAACAAACACCCCCACGCATACGCAAAATGCCTTTCTTCCTAACCAGCTAAAAATAGTGGCACCAATAACCTCCCAGGCTTCCTGGCTGGTTATAAATACTGGCGGAGCGGGAGATGCGGCAGGACGGCAGAGGTAGGGACACCGGTGGCAACCTGCTGTCGTCGGAGATAACCGTCCGTCCCCCCCGGGATGCCGCACCAGTGATCACCGTACAGGAAAGAAAATAGGCTCCATTCATGGTTGGGGCTGATGCTCTCCACTGCTGTTGGCCTTTTAATGACTGTGCAAATGGAAAAACCAATGAAGTTGAAATCACTTTGTCACCTTCTATGAGGTATTGTCTTGAGTTAAAAATATTTTTTCCAGTGAACTCTGAGAGCAGAAATGAGACTGGCTCGCATTAAGGTCATTAGCTATGGCAGCACTGCAGCCCATAGCCATTAGCCCATCCAGTCTGAGCTTTTGGGAGCCATAGGGTCCCCCAGGAACACCGATGGAAGGAGAATCACCCCAGCAGCGCCCAGCAGAGGGGCGGATTTGCTGAGGTTTTGCTGTATGACGATCCCAGCCTTCACCAGCCATGCTCAAGCCTGGCTTTGCTGGCCTGCGGGGAGGAACAAAACTAACATGGTAAGAGCAATAAGATCCAGCTCCAGCCATCGAGAAGGTGGAGAAGGCAGCAAGGATGGGCCAGGCAGCACTAACGAGCCCGTAACGGGCAGAAAACCCCGGTTCTCATGAGCCCTAACCCACGGCAGCTCCACATGCCAAGCTGCCCACGATGCAGCCGACGTGCCCGCAGCATCCAGCAGCGGCACCCGTGCTTTACTGGGGGAGCGCTCGCTCTTCACCACATCTAAAAGGTTTCCTACAGGCTCCCCACAACACTGTGGAAACTTTAATGAAGGCCCAAATGACCAACTTCAAAGCCCAGGGAAGAATACGAGCACCAGGTTACGTACGCTTGGGCTGCCAGACTCGCCAGCGATCTGGCTCAAGGGTACAATTTCTAGCCCATTTCAAGTAAAGCTGAAAAATTTCCCAAGCACAGGGAGCACTGCTTCAAGTTAACAACCAGCTCAAACCCAATGAACTAAACTGAAAGTTCAACATAAATAGCAGAAGTGTTGAAAAAGCCCAACGGGCTGCGCTGGGTCCCTCCTGCAGTGTGGGGGTATTCGGTAAGGCAGGAGCAGGTTCCCCGGGGGGGTCCGGGTTTGTCCCCTGCCCCAAGCACGGACGCTGCTGCTCCGTAAGGAGATGGGAATTGGGGCTGAGCGCTCCCTCTACCACTGCCCCTGCAGAACTCATTTGGCTTTTTATATAAATGAGATTTGATCTCCCTTCTCTGTGCCAGGGCCCTGCAGGTCAGTAAGGAGCAAACACGGAGCCACCGCCGAACACCCCGGCAGCGGGTGCCAGGTTCAGCAGGGATCATCCTCAGCAAAGCCTGGGAGGTATCGGCAGCCTTGCACGCTCCCAGAGCAATGCCGGAGCTCAGGCAGCCAAACAGGCCGGGTCTTGCAAACGAATATTCAACACCAGTCTGACTACAGCGAAAAAAGTACTTATTTCTGCCTCGGTCTGAGGATTTCTATCGTGTGGCAGTTCCTGAGAGCTCCTTTCCTGAGCGTTTCTTACTTTAAACCCAAGAACTTGCCTCCAAACTTGCCTGGGCGGGCAGACAGACATCCATATGTGTCCATGCCGTGAAAGGTAGCAGGTATGAAGGGGAAGCCGGAGCAGCTGGAAACCTCGAAATCATGGGAGACGCACAGCCCCAGGGAGGATGCTGCACTGGCAGCCCAGCACCTGGATCCTTCCCCAAACTATCGCCCCGGCTCCCCAAGAAAACCTGAGCTCTGTATTGCATCCCTGCTCTGCATCGCAGTTTCTGCTTATTAAAGAGAAAGGAAAATTGTTTTTTCCCCTCTTTGCAAGGTGTTCTGGCATGTACAGATTCATTACAGCAAACCAGCACAGCGTGAATGCCAGGGATTTCCACAGTAACTCCATAAACAGAGCGCTAATGTGTCTCGTCTTGAATGAGGTTTTCTCAGCCAAGCAGAAGGTAATACTTAATCTAGAAGATGAAGGAGACTGAGGACATTGGAGGTTTCTAGGAAAGGATTCTGGGGTCCACAGAAAGCTCAGGGGCGATGCAGCAGTTCCTTTGTATGCCTCTATATTAGCTCCTTTAACGTTTCAATTAAGGCACACAAGTGTGCGACAAATCACTGGTGTGTGCCAGGGAAGCTGTCAAGGCACCTCAGCTGGGGGAGACAGACAGCGGAGCAGCAAAAGTTAAAGACAGGAATGGCAATTCAAAACGACGAGATGTAAAAACGATATTGCAGTCGACGGAGCTTGAACTAAGTTTATCCCAGTAGCAATCTGGCACAGCGTGCAAGACAGGCAGCCTGGCAGGTAAGGGCTCCTATGTGTCCACAGAAAATGCATCCGTTTGTCTACATTTCCTTAAGCTGAAACCCAACATCTGGGCAGTCGCTGCTCCTGGGATCGCTCCTGCTTCTTCCCCCAGCCCCGCTCGCAGCCGCGGCACGGCCAACCTTCTGCTCAACAGCTAAGGGGTCACCAAAATTGTATAACATGGCTGTCTAGCACAGCAGAGGGAAAGTTCTTCTTATACTTTCCAGTGTTTCTGCACACACTGTTACCCACTTCTCCATTTACGATCGATAGCACCCAGCAAGCCCATGGTGAGGAGCTACCACTGTGTTTGCCCACAGAGGTTTCTGCATCCGACTCCGCAGCGTGTCACATCAAACCATGTGAAGCACCAGCTGAAAGGTGGATTTCCTCACTTCCAATCCTCCCCCCAGCACTTCTGCACATCAGCCGTCCCAGAGTGTGCCCCGGGAACGCTCGCATGGATTAGCTGCTCACACAGCGCAAACTCTCCCGATGCTGAGATTGCAAGTCCAAACAACCCAAAATTTCCAAAACCATCAGTGGTTTCACAGCCTGAGGCAAGTCCTCGTAGAGGTCTGCTAGCTCGGAAGTGCTGAGGCTTCAATATTCTCCAAAAAACTCAATGTGGGGCTTGTTTCCTTAAATCACAAGCCATTTCAGACCCTTATCTTCCTAAAAGCTTAGACCTCTTTAATTTTTTAATTGATGTAGTAAGGATACAACTGTATTTTAGCAGCTGGTTCTTCTCCCCAGCTGAAAGCCCCTTCCCCAAGTGCATCCCATGCAAACAACCCAGCATCAGCATTTGCCCAGCCCTGCATCCGCACATGGGAGAGCAGCACCATGATAAAGCTGCATCATGGCATGGCTGATACAGGGCTGCTGCTTGACTACTTTAATTTCCCGCACTCGCACAGCTCCTTGGGAACTGATTTATAAGTATAGTATAAAACCTCACTGGAATCAAAACTAATTTATAGACTCCAGGAAAAAAAATTGACATTTTCTAGATCACACACCATCGCCGTAAATCAATTTCCATTTTGCACCCCTGGTGCAAGCTGCTTCCAGCCTTTGTAAATAAATGCCAAGGGTAATGAGTTTTGAAACAACCAGCCTGAAAGTAACAAAGAAAATGACAGTCCCTGAAAAATCCTTATACTGCCAGGAAACCCCAACTGCAGATTAAAATGATTACCAAAACCCAAGTGACGAGGCAGAGGAGACCAAGAATTTGAGCAAGGAGCTCTCTCTTCCGTTTATTTTATCTTCCTCCTCCAAACAAAGTCATGGAAGATGCGAGGTCCTTTCCTCGTTAGCAGCTGCTCCACGGGAGGTAATCACTTGTTGGAGGAGGATGAGCTGGGCAGACTGTACAATGATTTCTAACGTGGGTAATGAACATCCAAGTGATTTCAAGCAGCCACACGAACACATCACGCACCGTCACTCACAAGCACATCATGGGGTCAATTATCAAATGGCAAACTGTAATTTCCTGGAGGATAACTATTTCCTCCCGTTTTCTTTCTGCCCTGAAAGGCCTGTATTATCACAGTTGTGCGAGTCTGAGTTTGAAGATCCCCTTCATCGAGGATGCGATACGCTACCTTGAGATTTGGGATTTGCGGGTGGCAAATGCCATTTTGCAACCGAATTGTACCTACCCACCCGGCTGGAGAAAAACCAAACTTGGTGGCACCACAGTGGGACTTTAAATGCTCAACACTAACCTCCTTACCCACAAGCAGCACTGGAAATGTTGCGAAGGATATCGTTTTTCAATACATTAACCCCCCAAAAGGGCTGGATAAAGTGCAGCGGAATGGATGGACCACCGACAAGTCGTTTCGTCTTGCTGCATCCTCCGTATCAACAGCAGCACAACCATCCGAGAAATATAATTTGCAAACCTCCCTTCCCTGGGAGCCCTGGCTCGCTGGGCAGTAACAACACAAGCATGAAGCCGCCTTTCCACGGGGTCCCTGCCTGCCGGTTGACTTCAGGAGCCCTTTCCACCTAAGCGGGAAGGTGAGAAGCTGTTGGCAGGAGATGCGTGGGAGAAACAGCGACATTTCAATAAACACTTGAGCAACAGCTCAAACCAGAGCTGATACCCTCCGCCAGCTTGCGTTAAACAAGAAGGAAGGGTGAGAAATGCTTTCACAGGAAACAAAAACCTCCAAGAGATGCCATGCGAAGCCTGCAGCACCCTGGCTGGCATCGCCCCACGCAAACATTAGCACCGCATCGCCTTCGGCATAGGACAAGGCAGGAGATGGGTGCGACCGAGGTCCCGGTTTTTGTACCGAGAAAGAGAGGAGGTCTTTGAAAAACCTGAAAAATCATCCAGGACGACCGCGCACCCATCAAGCGTGACCTCCTGTGTTTTATCAGCTCTGCAGCAAACCTGGCTGTCAAAAAGGGAGATGCTTTAAATGCCATCTGCTCCTCTTATTTTGAAGGCTCAACTCCATGGGGAGAGACAAGACTCTTTGTTCATCAAACATGAGGGAGTGCACGTTTTTCTTAAAGCATCTCCTGGTGCGCGGGAGCATCAATTGCACGGAGCAGGAGCAGCCCCTGCCTCTCGGGTCACGGGGCGGCGTGCTTCCATCGTGGAGATCAACTGCTCATACGAAGTTTTAGGATGCTCAAGGATGAAAGGCGAGGGACATAAAGTCATTAATTTTTGTTATTACAAGAGAGTAAAAGCCAACAGTAAAGGCTTGTGCTGACAGCAATCAATTGCTCAGTAACCGCCAGACATTATTACGCTCAAAGAAAACAGTGAAATGGTATTTTAATAAACTAACAAGAAGGCACAATTACCGATGAAAGCAGCGCCCAGGTGAGACTTCACACACACATTCTCTCAACCCGCAGCTTCAGAGGCACATGGCATGGGGATCAAACACCTCCCGCCGCAGACGAGGTGTCTCTGGTGGCTGAGGATACAGCACCTTCCAGAGGCACACAACACACTCGGAATTTGGGGGGTTTCCCTTCTGTTTGCAAAGGAGCTGGCAGCTGCAGCTCGGTCGGGGTCAGCAGCCAGCGCATCTCCCCAGGCCCTGCTGCCAAGCGTCCAAACATCTCCTGATACAAAGTGATCCTCTGACCGGCGAAATCACTTGATGTATGAAAGTAATTTGAATTTATGTAGCAGAAATGCAAATTCAGCCCTGAGGCCATTCTCCTGTATATGGCCCAGGAGCCGCCCGGCACACACATGCTTCAGAGGTGAGTTACTTGGAAAATAAGAGCGAAGCTAATTACCACTCCCAGTGCACTAAAGCTTTTGTTACGGTTCAGAAGGAAAAGAAACAAAAAAGGCTGATAGAGAAAAAAACCCAGAGAGAGTCATATTTGTCTTCTATTAAGAAAAGCCTGAATAAGACAGATCTTCTGCATTCAGAGAGACGAAAGGGAACGCCAGGTCCCATCTGTCCTTGTCTGGCAGCAGACACGCCGTGTGCTGGGCGGTGGGGAGGATGCCGGCCGGGGTGAGGTGGGTGCCAGGGCAGGATCCCGAGGGACTCCCCAAACCGCACCACAGCTCTCCCAGTCCCAACTCACCTGCCTGGGGCTAAGGATCGGTGCCCTGGGTTTTACAAAATACTGACGTGTAAAGAATTAGGAGAATTTCTAGGAACGAGCCAGGCTTCTTAAAACAGAGATGCGCAGCAAAGGTGGTGGGTTATCGCAAGCGCTGGTCCCTGCTCTCTGCTCCAGAGACATTGCACATCCAGGAGCCAGCCCAGATCACTCCATGCTCTGAAAATAACTTTTTTTTAGCAACACAAGACGGGTAGAACACACAGAGCTGATGTAAAACCCTGGAGAGCCAAGACTCCCAGCAGAGCGGCCATTGGGCAGAGAAAGCAAACGGACCAGAGAGCGAGCATCATCTCAGCATGCAGAGCAACATCGGCATGCTGCGTTTTCCCGGAGGACAAATCGTCGTGCGACCCACGAGCTCCATCATCTCCTACCGCAGGCGACGGAGCACCCTGTGCTCACCCTCCCCTCTGTGCCGTTCCTGGAAACGCACCGCCACCGACAGCGGCTGCAGCATCCGAGGTCGGAGCAGCGGAAACGAAGTTGGGCTGCAGAAAAAGAAAAAAGTTTGCAACCAAAAGCTTAACAGGGATGATTCACGCCTCCCTGCTACAAAGAGATGTCTCTATTTGCCAAGTATTTCACCTTGGCTTGGCAAAGGACCATCAGCCAAAGGCACCTAAGTCACGTAACCTCACCATAAAAGCCCTGGCACAGAGTAAGAGCAATATTTGGGTGTTCTGCTCAAAAAGGAGCCGAGAGAGAAATGGAAACTCCATATGGCTGCTTTATATATCTAGCAGCTTTATATATTTAGCTGGTTGCAAAGGGAAATGTGCGGCTATTGAGAACAATGATACCGGTTCCTGACACCGTGCCGTGCCCCAGGAGAGAGCTGTTTACAGGAAAAAGCCTTTGCCCAGCAAGCCCGGCCAGCCTGCGAGGAAGCGAGCAGATGGCTGACAGCCCACGGCGGGCACCGGCACGCACCCCGGCCACATGGCAGCTGCAAAACAACATCCCCAGCCTCGGCGAGGCTGTCGGAGCACGGCCCGATTCCGCAAAGGCTTTAAAGCGGCGAGCCCCGACGACTTTGCAGGGCTGCTCTTGGCAGGAGCGGAGAGATCCTTCGCCGCGGCCCCGGGGCCAGGCAGGGTGGGGAATCGGGGACCCTGCATCGCTCTGGAGCTGCCGGAGCAGCACCCAGGGGTTGGTGGCTCCAGCGGTGCTGCTGACGTGAGATGACCCAAACTATCGGAGCTTAACTGGGCCTCCAGCTCGAGCAGGCGAACAAGTTCCCCTGGCAGAAGAAAAAGGCAGCGGCGTGCCAGAATTTCTACAAAGTCCAAACGCATGCACGAGAGGTGTTTGGTGCCCGGCTTCCATCGCCCGGGCTGTGCACGCAGCCACGCACTGATGGACAGACAGACAGACAGACTCCTGGACTTTCTAGCAGTAGGTTTGCTCATGCAGGGACCCATCCAAAGCCCATCTGCGGAGCGGCACGGGGAGAAAAACCGCCGTGCGAAAGGGAAAGGAAGCGGAAAGGGAAGGGAAAACGTCTTTCACTCTTGTGGACAAAACAAAAGCCACAAATGATTCGAAACGCGCCACAACGTCCTACAAACAGGGTTACGGCAAATCTCGCTCAAGAGCCTGCTGCGAAGCGACAAAAGCCGCTTCATCCGGGCGCTGCAAACGCCCCGGCGCGCACAGCGTTATCGTAGTTTCCTCCTGGGATAAAACCGCCGCCTCTTCCCTCCTTCCCGAGCCCACCGCGGGCTCCCGGAGCACCGGCCCCGAGGTCTGCCCGAGCCAGCGCTGCCGGCGACGAGCCTTGCAGCACCCTCGCATCGCCAGCGCTGGAGGAGCAGTGAATGCTCCCGTCGGGCGCATCGTCCGCACGCTGCGGAAACAGAGCCGTGGCCGGGACCTGCAAGGAATTCATTAACGGAGAGCTCGTGTTTTGGGAAACGGGCTTTATGCCGCGCTTCAGTTCCAGGCTCTGAAAGCATCCAAGAAGCACGGAGCAACCTGCAAGCGGTGAGACTCGAGGCTCGCTGCTCTCGCCACCTCCACGCCCGGGCTTTCAATATTTGGCAAAGAGATCAATACACACAGCCCCTGCACCCCAGCCTCACCCAGGTTTTATGGGTGCAGGGCTCTGTTGGGGACCCACCGGTGTGGGCAGGAGCTCAGAAATTGCAAAGCGCTGGAGACTTTGCATCTCCTCCCTCTGCAGCCGCTGCTAACGAAGCCGGGTCACTTAACATGCACGAACCTTATCGCGCCTAATCTAGCGGAGGACAATATACCTAAACGCACGGTGACTTTTTATAGTATGCACATAACGTGGTAGCACAAGCATGAGAAATTTGATATAACACACCCACGTGTGTACAGAGGGGAGGGGAAAGCGAGGACACTTCTCCCTGTGGCACCATTTGATAGTCTGATATATCACCTAGGTTCAGCTATGGAACAGGAGGACACATACTAACTCACGTTACTACTTTCTCTCAAGTCTAAATACTGTTAAAATATTAAAGTTTATTTTTTATAGGGTTTTTTATTAAAAAGCTACTGCCCCCAACACTTGCTTGTTTGAATGAAGGAGAAACCAGGTCTATGCAAAGTCTGGCAGAAGTAAAAAGGAGATATTTTCCTTGTGATTGACAAGATAAAGCCTCCAAATGATTGACAGGACAAAAGACTTTTGTTTTCAGTTGATAGGCAATGCAGTAATTTTCTTTAAATGGCATCTTTTCTCCCCAAGTCTTTCTGGAAAAAGCACAAACCACAAGACGAACCCCCATATTGAGCTGTATCGATCCCCTGCCCGGGCAAGGTGGCTGAAAGCCAATTACCACCGTGTTTTCTATGGTCCAGAGCCTGAAGAACCGAAGTAAATCAAATACGTCTTTGAGAGCCAACCCTGCCCCCGTAACAGACACAATCACTGTGCAAACGAGTGGCAGCAGCGTTGCACAGCTCCAGGGAACGTCGTACATCATTACATTCTGGGTAAGGAGTGCCTTTCCTGAAAGCAAATCCTATCGCATCCTTGCCTGTTTTCCTCTTTTCCCAAGCTCCTACCGCCACTAGCTTCCTTTCCCCAGCAAAAATAAAATCAATGCACGTGACACGTACTATGGTGACAAATTTATGTTAGATGTGCTATACTGATAGGCGTCTTGCAGGGAATCGGGTTTAGCCCTTCAAGAGGAGCCGGGATGCTCCACGAGACAGGCAGATCAGCTCAGTGAATCCCCACAGACATGACAGCACAATTCCACCCAGTCGCCTCTGCCACCAGCATCGCTCCTTTAGTGGTGACCAAGCCACGGGCTTGCGTTCAGCCCCCAGAAACACCCGCCCGACTAGCACGGGTTAATTCCAGCACCAAGGGTTGTTATATCCAGTGAATTCCCAACATGCATCCAAAACACCACAAGACCTAATCCTGCACACACTTGCACAGAGATGACCATATGGAGCAAGAAATTCATCCCCCGTAGCGTAACTCTGCCCTCCATGAGTAATCTTTGCTTGCACAGGGCGATGGCACGCTGTGAAATCAAAGGGCTGTTAAAAAGCGGGTGTCACCCCGTCTACGTGACCTTCCCGGCAGATATCCGAGCGGTACGTGCTGGCTGCAAGGGGCATCCTCGCTGTGCTGTGAGCACCGCCTGAATAATTCATTTTTAGGGGGATGCGATAGCTGCACAGCGGGAGGGAAGGAGAGGGTGACCCGAGAGAGGTTTGCTCTTGCTGTTCCTCTCTGTACAGTTCCCAGTGCTGGGTGGATCAGCTCTCAGAAAAAAAACAAACCATGGATTAAGTATAATTTTGTTTTTAAATGAAGAAAAAGCACACTGTATGAAAATAATGAAATAAATCTTCCCCAAAATTCACTTTTCGGACAAAACGATTAGCTGCATTTCAGCCAAAATTCAGAGTGTTTCCAGTTAACAGTTTGTTCGGGGAAAATAAATAAATAAATAAGTAAATGAGTACAATGAGAAACCCAAGCTGCCAGCACCATTTTGCCCTGCTGTAACCCGCTGGCTGCCAGCACTGTTACGACAGCGAGAAAGATGCTTTGCTCTGTTGTAAGTGCATGAGGTGATCCATGCAGGGGACGGATCCTGGCACAGCTAATCATCACATCCACTGTTTATGCCAGTATTTGGGAAAAACACAAAGTCATTTACCAGCGAAGCGAAGCGCAAATGGAAGCAACTCGGAGCATCTGCCCTGCGTCTTGGCAAAAGCCCCACCGCCTTCAGCTGGAGGGACAAAGATGACGGAGGAGATGGGACAGACCCGTTTGACTCTCAGAAGCCAAACCTGACTATCACAACAAATATATATGTGCAGAAAATATATATGTGCAGGTCTGTCACAAAAAATCACTGTATCCCACAGACCCCATTTTACTGAGTCACCATCCAGACTGACACCGACAAGAGGCAGAAACATCTTTGTTTGCCGGCAGCAAAAACCCAGCAAGCCAGAGGTAGGAACTGCACGATCAGCTTTCTGTGATATCATCACAGCTGCGTCCCAGATACAGTCTTCTTTTTAAAAATAATAATAATCTCTACATGAAAAGAACAGAAACATTATGCTTTGCCTATGAATAATGACTTAGGACACCAGGAAAAAAAAAAAAAAACAAAAAAAAACGTGCATGTCAAATGACATGGTTGTGAGACCATCTCGCATCTGTTATCTGTCTTCGTCGCTCCTCATTTCTCTGGCTTTCCCGAGAAGTTCATACATATTTAAAAAGGCCAATAGCTCCATTACTCCTCACTTCTTATAATATCAGAAGATTAGAGTCCATAAGGGAGAGAAAAGAAAAGAAAGCATCATGGGGAAAAATGTCACCGTAGTACTACAACGCTATTTACCCCTAATCTTCTGTTTAAAGTAGTTTTTATTCGGAGGAGGGCTGCCAGGGCAGGAGGCACAGCTCTGGGTGTATAAACGAAGGTGACTCGGAGCAGGCATGAGGCTCAGACTTTCTCAGCAGCTGCCGTGCAGCGCGGCCAGCACGGACTCGCACTCAATGTCCTCCTTGTTCTCCCAGCAGAATCAGGCTGGAAAACTATTAATTATGAACCAGAGCTGGCACGCTCCCTTCACAGCAACGGCGATGGAGGAGACGATCCCAGCCCGCTCCGCTGGTTTGGGTTTGCTCTGGCAGTAGAGATGCAATCAGAGCGGTGGGCGGCACCGGTGACTTTAGTTTTTTTGGAGTGGTTTTTCCTTTTTTCGTTCTTGCTTTTGCTGACAACCAATTTCTTTGAGCAGTTTTGCTTTTTTTTTTTTTTTTAAAAGAGCAAAGGAAAAAAAAAAAAAGAATATTTAGCTTGTTTGTGACTCAGAAAAAAGAGCAGGCACTGAGGTTCGGTAACTTCCCCCGTGACGTCAGAGCTGTAACGGCTTCGTGCTCGTACTTACCCTGCGGGAGGGCTTGACTTCACTCTCTAATCCTGAGCCAAGTGCAAAGAAACCCAGGGCCAGCAGAAATCTCATGCTCAGACTTTGATCCGACCGTAAGCATTTTATCACCGTTTCAAAGACCGCTAAGGTGTCCAAAGCCAGCTCCCGGGGGAGACGAAGCAGCCTGGGCATCGCTTTGCATGTTAGCCAGCGTTCCTGCCTGGCAGCCGGAGATCAGGATGATTCTCAAGGTATCCTCTGTAACTGAGTCAAGGCAATGGCACTCCTCGGAAAAAGGGACAGCGGAGGCAGCCGGCCGGGGCTGCGGGGCTGGAGGGACCCTCCGGGCACTGGGAGGACGAGCGCATCCTTGCCGAAACATCATCCCGAGCAGCCCGGCAGCAGCACCACAGACACCTTGCCTGCAGCAGCCCATCACTCCTGACAACTATTTTTATATCTAGTTCGTTATATTATTTTCTTCCTGCCCACATTGTCATGATCCCATTCTGTGAAAACTTTATGTTTGTGTATGTTTTTGCCATTAAAAATAGCGGGGATGAAATGAAATTACCAAAATGCCTCGCGAGTTACCATTCAACATAAAATACCCAGCAATGACTCCAGCCAAGGTGAGCATCGCTTTTGTGGTGTGCGAAAGCCCAAAGCCTGCCCGATGACCTGCATCTAAGGAAAGTTTGTAAGGGAAAAGCGAGCAGACTGTCGCAGCCAGCCCCCGACCTGCAAGGGCAGCCAGCACAGCCCCAGCGCTTCCCTGGGTCCAACCTCCTCGCTACAAACCACCCGGCTCTTTGCCGAGCTTTCAGCCCTTCATCCTTCCCCAGCCATCAGCCCAGAAGTCCATATCCTTGATTACAAACTCTTCTGCCTCATATTTCTACGCAGGAACCACAAAACTTCACAGCACAGCAACTAAAATATTAAAGCAATAAATATTTGTATATTTATATAAATCTTCACATAAATATTTTGGTCACAACCTGCATTGATTTCCTCCCCCCTCCTTCTTGCTTCACTTAAACAATATTGATGTGGTGCATTACAGGAACATTTTTTCCTTTCGGAAGGAAATGGATGAAGAAAGTCAGCCCCAGCCGTGAGCGTGCCGACAGACACAAGTACAGACTTCTTCCAAAGGCTGAAGAAGGACAATTTCATGTGACCTCATCGTAATTTTAATCTTATTTCCTTGATTTTTGGGACAGATTCAGAGCAGCCAGTGAAGCTCGCTGGAAGGTAAAGATGCTCTCTGTGAGGTTACTCGTGGGTATGTGCGTGTGCAGCAGTGTCTGATCAGGATTTATCTGAACATTTCTACAAGGCCATACTAAAAAGCTCTATTCTTCACCCTGACTGGGGCCGATGACTACATTAAACCACAGCTCCTCTCCCAGCCCCTCGAAGCACGCTTGCCAGCACCCAGGCGCTGCAAAGGAGGACTTGCAGATGACAAGTACCCAAGTCATTAACCCCGGTTTGCACTGGAAATCTTGCGTATAAACCTTGCTTTTGGGGCTCCTGCAAGACGGGTGCGTGTTGTACAACAGGACAAGGCTTGAGGACACCCACAAGGCCTGCAATGCTGAAAATCACAAAAATAAATGGCACTACTCGCTCGCCCATGACCGCCGTCCTGCGGGACAGAGGGAGCTCCTCCGCGGAGCTTCGTCCTTACACGCAGACGCAAGATGACAAAGGCGTACATTGTCGTGGCAAAGGCAGCACTGCAAAGGAGCTCTCATCAGATCCATCTTCAGACCGAAAAGTAGGAACGAAAGCAAAGCATGACCACTGCTACAGTGGGGCAAGCCCAGCTGCAGCATTTCTAGCACGTAGGGAGGCACACAAATTTAATTTACCGGGGTCAACTCTTTTTTGACCAGGGAATAGCTGGCTGGAGCAGGAGGGAACAAACCCACTGATTTTGCCTTAATTTTAAAGCTATTCAAAAAGTTAGTGCTCCATACTCTGCAGCATTCATACACGGCATGTGCAGCTCTTTGCTCGCTGCTACGCTTCAGCTGCTCTTCTGTCTTTAGCGGCTGGGGTCCTAACACTGCTAACCAGGATTTAATTTGCTCTTGCTAATATTTTATCCGTGGTATTAGGTCATGTTTCCCTTTCCACTTGAAAGGCATCTTCAGCTTACTGGCAGCAGTGAAATTAATAGAGAAATCATTAGAAAGCATAAGGCTAGGGCCGTGCAAATCACACACCACAGAAGATTACTTCCAAACAATAAAATTAATTGGTGTCATCAGCCACTAGCAGAAACACAGAGAGAGTTCGCATTAAAAAACATAGAGGATTATTGACAGCCCGTGCCTCCTCATACATAAAACATTTGATGGCATAGTTTTATTTTATTATTTTCTATGCATGAAGGCTTTCCCTGCATGGAGCTGCGGAGGATAGTTGAACCAGACAGCAAGACGCATCTGGGACAGTGATACCACAGCAATACCCCAGCTCCCGCCTGCACAAGGTAGCTAGAAATCATCTGAAGACCTGGTGGATTTGGGGGCATGGCTTGAGGCAGTATTAACCACACTGATTTTCAGAGGACAAGCACTCAACGCCTTTTGCAAGTCAAGCCCTACCAAGATGGGTTGTCTGGACCCAAATTTACTGGTTTCTTTTGGACACCTGGGCCACAAGGATTTGCCTCTTGCAGGCGCTTCCAGGGAGTAAATCCCACAGCAAACAACTCGGTCCTGGCACAAGCCATGTTCAGCTCCCGGACCCTGAAGCAAACACCCTCCTGCTCCTCCATGGCTCAGGTTTGGGTTCATGGCATCTTCCCGGGCTCTCCCATCACACCGGGGGGTCTGGCCCCTTGGTGACCCACGGAAGCCACCCAAGGAAGAGCAGAGGATTTTGGCCCTGGCTACAGCATTTCCCCCCCAATATTCAAAAATGGCTGCAAAACAGTAAACCCCATACACTTGAGAGAGGCGGACAAGGTCATCATCTGAGCAAAGCAGAATAAATACTATAGTGCTGCCATCGCCACAGTGGTAAAAAAAAAAAAAAGACAACAATTAATTCCAAGTCTTGAGAAGGCTTGTATGAATTTGTTTTGTTTCGGAAGAAAAAGAGTAAGTAGTAGCCTCAAGTCAGGATAATATTTATTCACATGCTTCACTTTGAAGTTCAGCCCCTGTCGACTTCACGTGGTGTGTGCACACGCTAAATCTCCTCGAGAAGAGAGCTTTATGAAACCACAGCCCTGAGCAAGGAAAAGAAGAAAGAAAACTGTTCAAACCCAGGTATTAACGAAACAAAACAAACCTTGGCACCAGGGGAATTATCACTGTCCCTCCAAAATACAAAGGAGAATTTAAATGGTTTTATTATTGCACCTTCCCCAGATGGTGCAGACCTGTAGAGCAACCTCTTAGGTTCAGGGAACTGAATTCCATGGCAGGAAAAGCAAAACAAGAAGAAGAAGAGCCCAGTTAATCTCCAGGATAAATCCCCAATCACTTGGTTCCTGCCATAAAGGGATTTCTCTACACTGCCATTTCTTCCTGACATCATTTGGATGCATTTCCACGCTTGCATGAATACCTGGAGAGCTTTAGGCTGGGAAATGGGCAGGAGCAGAGACACATCAACAGGCAGAAACATGCTGGGACTGGTGGCAACACATCCGCAGGCACAGCGAAGCCTTGAAAAGCACCATTACATCCAACACCCCTGCGGCAAACTCCTTCTCAGCCTCACGTAGTAGGCGCTGCCTTACTGAGACACGAGCTTGTCTCCAAGACACTTCTGTTTTCTTAAGTAACTCTGGATATTTTCCTTCTTCACGCATGTGCCTCGAGCAGAAACCACCAGCCCTGGGCTGGGTGATGGGGCAGCAGCTTACTGCACCCACTCTCAGCACCCAAACTCCAAATTTCAGGGCAGGCTCCAAACTGCACGGGGTGAAAAACCTTTATGCACTTTGCAAACATTTCAGTGCGGGTTTGCTCAGCGCATGCCAAGGAGCAGAAAAGCAAACAGCCCTGCCTTCTCCAAACAGAAGCACCACGAGGATCATGTTGCAAAGAGCCGTTGTTCAGCTCCTTCCTTTCCCCCCAAAAGCAGGCAATGTATTTTTTTCCAAAATTCCAAGTGCACCATGGATAATCATCGATATCAAAAATCCCTCTTCCACTTCACCTGCTGTATTGCCCAGAATGCAAAGACACAGGAAAGGAAAGTTTCCCTCTACATATCTTGCATTTCTTATCTCTCTGCATGGGTCCTCTGACTTTACTAAACATGCAGGTAAACCAGGATGCTAAATTACAGCCTGGTACCCCTTAATGAACACTACTGGGTAATGTTTCTTATCTGACCTTTCTTTCAGTTGGGTCACTCATATTTATAGTCACGCTTCATTTTTCCTTAAGTGTGCCCTTGTTACAGGATTTACCCGTTTATGTTTCAGAAGAGACTAGGGTAAAAATTGATTTAATGGAGCTAGAAATAGAATGGAGCAAAACCACAAAAATCTAAAGATCTGCTTGTCCTTCAGACAGCTTACATGAACAGGTACTTGCTGCTACTAATTTTAATCGATTGCTACTTCTTTACAAGCCTTTCTGTGGCAAGACAGAGCTGGAGAAGCATCTGGGAAGCGCAAAGTGCATGAAGTTAAATGGTTTTTGGCTGTTTTACACTCCTGTAACACAGGGTGCAAACAAAAGTGCCTGTTGTAGCTCGTGGTGCAACTTCACAGAACCCAACAGCTCCCGGGACCGGCACAGCAAACACTGCTTTCAGAAAGCTTTCTCCAGCAACACCACTTGCCAGCCCAAGTGGCTGCATCTCTTTTTCTCTGCCTCCAGGGCTGTGGGCACTGCCCTTCCCCTGCATTTTGAAGCTCCCTGCCACTGTAAAAACAAGAAGCCCAAAACTGAGCATCCCTGGCTACAGACCATCCATCCCTGGTGTGTGCCTTAGCCTAGTCCAGGACAGGTTTTCTTAACCTTCCCTTGCTTTTCAAATTCTCCCCCTATCAAGGTTAAAATTGATTAGCTGCCAAAACAGTGGGATAACGTGGTGAAGGTTCAGGCTCTGTTGCCCCTCTGAAGGATAACTGCTCTTCTGTGAGCCATTGACCAAGAAGAGGCACATTAGAAGAAGCCACAGGGTATGCCGAGCGCTCCTGCAAGGGGCAATTAAACTCTTTTATGTGCCAGAAAATGGCTGCGGAGGTGGGAGAGGCTGCCCACAGCCCTGGTGAGCCCCAAACGCATCTGCAGAGGGGAGCTGAGCGGCGCAGAGCGCTGGGCTGTCATCGCACCACGACTGTCCTGGCCACCGGTCCCCGTCCCAGGCAGGGGCTGCCAGCCACGCTGCCGGCAGCGCAGAGCCTCTGGGATGAATTTTGGTTCCCCGCTGGTTCAGTTCTTTTGACAAAGTCAACTGGGATCCAGCCAAATACCTCTACAGCCTTTCCTGCAGGGAGGATTCCTGGGAGGTTTTATGATCAAGGAGGAGACTTCATGGTAGCCAAAACCACCAACTGCTTCAGGCCAGTCCCCAGGTCCTTTGCTGCAGGGAGCACAACCCAGCCACAGCCCCGAGGAAAACCACCTCTCCAACCCATCCCTGCTCCCTTCTCCAGGACCTGCTGGTCCAGCTCCCAGGCTGCAAATGGAGGGGCGAGGGAAACCCAGACAGAAGCAACCTGTAATTTCACAGCACGAGCCTGCTGCGTGGACCTACTGCAAGCGCTCTGGAATCAGGAGATGGTCCAAAGCTGCCCGGTCTCTAATGTTACAAAGAAAAACTCCTCTCTGGCATTTTTCTTAAAGCCTCAGTCCCAGGAACCTTGCAATTACTTGCTAACTGAGCTTTCGGGTTTATTTTTTTTTTTTAGCCTCTTGCAACTGCAGAAAAAGCCCAAAGCATTACTCAAGTGCTCCCTAATCACTTAAAAAAAAGGCCTCTAGAAACAACCCTATAGTGGTGTTGTTTTTAAAAGAAATAACCCACTTTCAGAGCATGTAAGCCATACACCCTGAATTCTCTGCAACATCCACAGACGCCTGCACAGGCACGAGAGTCTGCTGCAAGCCCATGCACCCAGCCAGGGAGCAGAAGATCCAGGCAGAACCAGCACGCCCCTTCCTCAAGGGACAGCCATCGTGAGAACGCAAAGGACAAGACCACATGCAGAGGCAAAGAAGTACCAAAAACATCCCCGTTCCAAGCAGGGTTTGGAGCTCGACTTCCCTGAAATCCTCGGCCCCACAACCCTCCTGCAGGTTTTTCCCTGAGCTACCAGCTGAGCTCCTGCTCTCAGAGCCTTGCACCCGCAGCCAGCCCTGGCTGTCCCAGTTTACCCTCAAAAAATTACATCTGGCAGCTCCTCAGGAGAAACAGCACTGTGAAAACACACACCAGCGGGACCCGGGCAGATGAGTGTTAACCCTTCATCCTCCCGCAAATCCCTCATTTTCTTCCCGTTTTCATCTCCCGTTGGCACTTATGGTCTCCAACCAACGCGATACCTAGCGTGTCCCAGTTTGCCCGGGAAGGGTGGAGGAGAAGTTTTGATCGAAGGACGGGCTGAACGCAGCCAGCACTAATGGTGAGACTACAGCGAGGGGAAATTTCATCAATGCACAAATGGAATTTGCCAAGAGGCATTTTAAGAGTCAATTCTTCACACTCCAGTAATTAGAACAATATTATGAAAAAAGGCGAGAGGGAGGGTGGGAGGCAGCGCACACACTGGGACTTGGCTGACGGAGGAAAGGGGCTGAGCAAACAAACAGAGTCAAGTGAGGCCTCAAGGCAAGAGTCCTTCACATGGTTCCCTGCAGGTTGGATTTAAACCAAAAAGTTTATCCACTTCCCAACTGTAGATTTTTCTATGCATGCATGTTTTCAAATAAAATTTCATATTTACATCAAATATGGGCTAATGATCCTGACCTAACTTCCTTCTTTACCTCAAAAATACCATCAAGGTCAATGGCATTTTTTTTCCCCTTCCAGGCCAACACATTAAATTCAAGGTCCTGCTACAGACTCTCCTAGTGACTAATAAATCTCTGTGCAGGATCTAAGACATCATAAAAGTCTAATCCCATTGAGCACTCGGTCCCAAAAATCAGATTCCTGCAGAGGACCTGTCACCCAGGACTACAAAAATCAGAACACCCCAAATTGTCGCATTAGCTGAAAAGGCTTAAAATCAGCTTCCCATCCAGCATCTACTATAATGGGATGAAACAGCCCAGCTGAAAAACAAAACAAAACCAAACAAACCTACATGCTGGTGGATCCATCTCTAACACCTCCCTGGCCGCCGGAGCAGCCTCTCCGGGGAACTGGTGGACAATATTTGCTGCTGCTCTCCAGCGTCCCACATCGGCGTGCCCATACTGCAGAGCCCTCGCAGCCAGCTTCGCCGTGTTATTTCCAGGAGCCAGAAAATTCATTTTTAAAGAAAAATTAATTTGCTGTGCAAATCTAGCTTCTGCAAAGACAGCCTGTGAGGAGAACTGATGTGTGGGGTTCGAGATAGACTGACACTGTACAATGGTTATTCATATCTGCTGAAAGTGGGACTCAGCCAGTTCAATTCACATCTGCAATGAACTGTGATCTCAGCTCTGCTTCTGGAGCACAGAGGTCCTTTTGATAAATCTCTGTGTACAGGGACTAAAGCACTATTTCCGCATGAAAGAAATATATTCAATTTTTTTCAATAATCTTTACAGTCCACTGGCTTGGAAGACCGAGTTTCTCTTTCCCATCAGAGAGCTGTTGCACCCCATCAGGCTCAGGTACGTCGCTGGGACAGCACAGAGCAATGCTCCGGAGCCCTCTGTCTCGCACCCCAGCTCTCCAAGCACTTCTTTTAAATTAGTTCTCCAGCAAAATCTCCAGTTGTTTTGTCTTTTGCATGTGCCCAGAGGAGACCAAGGTGCCACGGGAACACCCCTGATATCACACCCAGCGCTTGCACCTAAAATCCTCCCAGGATGCCCAGCTCTGATCTAATTCTCAGTGCACATGTGTATCACCAACACCAAAAGGTCTGTGTATGGGGAAGAATTTTTACCTCATTTTTTTCCTTGAGAAAACTCTGCAAAGCTTTTCTTTGTCAAAACTCCACTTTTGTACCAGTTCTCTGCAGATACATGTATGTTTTAAGTTAGATGCAGAAAACCGAGAGAGACAGAAGAGTACGCCTGTATGAGAGCCATTGCTCTGCGTATAAGTGACATCCACTGCATCTTCAAGGACCACACAATGCAAATATCTGTGCAACTGCCTCCCTACTCACATGAGTAATTCGACTGTCTTCAACGAAATGACTCTTAAAGGATGTGAGATAGCAGCACAGGACTGCTGGGTCTGTCACTGCTCCACTGCCACCGTTCTGCAGGACCTGGACAAACTGCTGCTTCTTGGGCCACATCTACACCAGCTCTTCAGACAACACAAAATCCACATATTGTATATAAGTTGTCCTCACTGCTCCGTCACATTCAGGCTTCAGCCTGTGGCAGAGCAACTGGGCATCATGCTAGAGCTTTGAGACCCTTCGTGGGCTTCAAGTCAGAGAGATGCTCCAGAGCTGCCTGAAGTCAGGGTGACCTTGGAGGTGGCAAATGGAAGAGGTGGAGAGCTGGAAATAAGCTCTTGCATGTGGCAGGAGTCGCAGAGAAGGTGCTTTTCATCAGTAGCTGGCATCAACATTAAGGCAAAAAGATGAAGCCTTGCCCTAGGATTAGGATGGGAAACACCACCATCTCAGGCCCCAGAAGAACATGCAAACTGCTGGCTCCGATTTATGTGTTACTTCCAACCCATTTGCACATAGCTCCTTCCCCTGAAGTATTAACCACCTTTTTCAAAACCTAAGTAACAGGCTGTGAAATCCCCACCATCTGTTAGCCAGGGAGAAATCTCCACCACAGCTAAATCAGTCTCTCCCACACAAGCCTTACTCATTAGTAGGAATGACTGCAAACATTTACCAAGTCCACACTGGCTCAAAAATTCCTAAAATTACTCACAACAGGCCTGGAATAGGAAACCTTGACAAATGCAGCTAAGTGCAATGTGTCCACATCATTAGCTTTACCCAGGGTGCATTAAGGCTGCTTTCTTGCTACCGTGATTATGCTTTAATACGCAATTAGTGGGAAGAGAACAATGTCGAAGAGGAGAACATCTCACTTACATGCACACCATTAAGACTGAGAGCGTAAATGAACTCGCGGCGGCATCACCATCTGAGGCTCGTTAGCCGGAGCAGCAAAGCACCGAGGGCGAGCGAGCGTTGCTGTCCCACCGCAGGTACGGCCAAGGGCTGCGCAGCCACGCTTGCCACAGTCGCCCCATCTCCCCTCCTCTGCCAGGTTTGGAGCTGGGCTAGGAAAAGGTCTGCAAGAGCTGGAAAATACAAAGGTATCTTTCCCCAAGAGAAACGCTCACATTTTTCCAAAGGGAAATTGATACTTAAGATAATTACAGATGGTAACCCTAACAGATGGTTTTCAGATGTCTTGGGTCATCCTGGCCTCACCTGTGGTGTTCAGAGAGAAGCTTTATAAAACCTATTCAAAGCAAATTGCTCCCTACCAGCACCGCAGACGCAGTCCAGCCCCCGATCCCGTGTTACCGCCTGGCTCCGTCCGCTGCGCCCAGCACAGCCCCTGCACACAGACCGACCGACCCAATGCCCTGCACCTCCGGGATATTTCTCACCAAATTTTCCAGCCCTCTATCCCTCGCATGCATGCATGCCAACGCTGCACCCAGCCTGCAGCAGACAGGTGGGAGGAATCCTGAATGTACAGGGAGTTTTTGAAGGAATATTTCATTTCTTAAGGAAAAGGGGGAAAAAAAAAAAAAGATACCCCTATCTGGAAGCTCTCCAAGAACAAACAAGCAGCCCATTCTGACAGCCAGTGGAACAAAATAGACTGAGATGGTTGGTTTTGGGGTTGGTTTTTTTTTTTTTTCCCCCTTTAACTTCCCCCCCCCATGAAGAAGTGTGGGAGGGAGAAGAGAAGCCTCCCTATCATGCCTGGACAAAGGTAGCCCTGGTTTCTAAAGCTGTCCCTGCAGGTGGAGGACCCGTCAGCAACCTGAAATCTCTCAAAAACAGGAGACTCAGAAGAGACCAAGACTGGGCGAAAGATGGAAGCGTGAACAGCAAACCTCACCAAAAGCATGCTCTGCTGAGACGCGGAGGTTTCAACGCATTTTTTTTGTGCGCTGGTTATTTGCTGTGAAACATTAACATTTCTCTTGCAATAAGCGACTGTCCAAATGCAAAGTACCGATCTAGCAGGAGCACGGCGGAGCCCCAGGCTCGCCGCGAAAGCCCATCTCCCTCCGAGCATCCCGGTCCTGTCCCCTCTCCTGGGACAGGCTGGGGAAGGGGCACAGGACACCCGGGCTCCTCTTGGCATCAGGACATTTGTGTTCAGCTGTGATATTTCAGTGTGCTAACTTGTACCAACCCTCCTCTGCCCCAAGAGGAATCACAATTTCCTACAGAAGCTTCCCACCCCCACTCCAGTTTTCTTGACTGTTTCATGGAGAAGATGCTGTGCAGAATTACCCCAAGTACTGGAGTTTGTGGAGTTTGGCTGTGCCAATATTTTCAGGCTGATAGTTTCACTTTTTGCGTGCTCTGCTACAGCACGGTTACACCCACAAGTTAATCTGTTTGAAGAAATGTTAATTATTATTGTAACCAAAGCGTTTGGCCTTGGGACAGTCTCCTCATCAGACGCTACTGTTCCAAGAGGCTGAGAAATCTGCAGAAGGTTTTAATGAAGAAATAGAAGAGCTCATTAGAAAATATAAAATTCCTTTTATTCCAAGACTCCCTTAAGTGATATTACCTGTGTTGTATTTCCTTCCTTTCCCAAAGCACACGCACACTGAACAGTTAAGCTCAAGTGATGGCAGCTGCACTAATTGAACAGCACAACATACAAAGACTGACTTTGCCTGTTGACATCTTTCAGTCACGATGATGCTCACTGTATCATCAAGTCTCAAACGCCTGATGATATAATAAAGGAAAAACATCTCAAGGGGTTCAAATGAAACCAGGCATTTTTCAAACAATAGCCAAGAACTGTTGGGTCACCCAAAAGAGCCTGCCTTCTTCCCCCTCCCCTTTCTGGAGACACAGACTGGAAGATGTTTTACGACTCACAGGTTTTTCAAGGAAAAAAAATAAAAATTCTTTTTTCCCCAATCTTGTCTAAAATTACTGCAAGGAGAGCTCAGACAAATCAAGAAGGTAAAGGAAAATCAATTTCGTACACATTAAGGATATGCATTTATCCACGTCCTGATCAATACCTCGGATTCCTTGCACGTTAAAGCACTTCCATCACCGTTTAAGGCCCAACAGCAGAATTCTCCCATCCAGACTCTGGGAGTTACGAAAGATCCTGCCCATGCTTGTTTGATCTGAAACATAATACCCCTTAACGTGACCCCTTGGAAAAATACTGGGGAAAGCAGCCAAGAAGGGGAGAAAAAAAAAAAAAGAAAAAAAGAAAAAAAAAAAAGCAAAGCTTCCCAGAATGAACATTTCTGGCTCTTTCAGTTCCACTGAGATGCTGCACCATCTATAAACAGTCCAGATTTGTAAGTAGGAGAGAGAGGAAGGGCAAAAAGCAGGGAGAATTTGCTACAGCACAGCTAAAAGCTTCTGCAGCAGTGAATACCAAAGGGCCACCGCCGCTGGTGCCCAGATCCTGCTCTTGCTCCAGCCCCGGAGCCAGTTGCTGGGACATTTTCATCTGCTCTGTGCGGACGCTGGGCTCCCGAGCCACGCCAAAGACCTTACAGCACCTCTCGTCCCTGCTCCCCAAAATCAGAGCAGCTTTGCAAACGGTGGTAACTCCCACGGCGGTGTTTACTCGTGCTGGTCTCTCGCTTGCTCAGCGATGCACAAAGTCCTCGGCAAGGAGCTGAGCTTCTCCCCGGGAAAGGCTCCCTGCTACGGCAGCTTGGCAAAAGCCCCCAGGGGTGCCCAGCCGACAAAAAGCTGATATTTTTGTCGCTCCGGGCTGCGGAACCTGACGCCACAAAGCATTTCTTGGCAAAGAACCCAGCCCCGATAACCGGAGACCTTGGGCGAATGTGGGTGTCTGCTTTTGGCCACGCAACGTCTCACCAGCCCTAATCCCGAGCAGAAAAAAAGCCGGCTGTAAGCAGAGACTGGTCCTCCCGCAGCGCCGGTGGGAGCCCAGCGTGCCCCTTTCTCCTTTCGGCCGGTGGGACACGAGGTGACACCAGGGCCACGGCTTGGTGGTTCAGCTGCCAGCTCCCCTGCCTGGGCTGGTAAAGCCCAGGTGTTTCACAGAGGGGCTTTAGGGTGCAGTGAAAGACTAACCGCATTTTATCAGCGATTTGTTGCCTGTGCGCAATTTAAGGCTGTGGTGCCGTTACTGGCCCCCTGAAGACCACAAAACACACCAGCGCGGCCCTTTTGACATTAACTGCGACGCGCAGCTAGGAAGATTCACAGGCCACCAGATATTTCAGGGCAATATTCATAGGGAGGATTTCCAGGATTTGGAGACTAAAAATGTACATTACTAGAGGTGCGGCAGCACCTACCGCATCTCTCATGGCAAACACCGCCCGGGGAAGGATCCTGCGCACGGCACAGCACTGCGCAGCAGAAAGCACTGTCTGGTACACGCTTGACTAGCCGCAGAAATCTGTAATTCATTTACCCTGTATTTTAGGGAAGTTCAGCGTCAGGGTTTCCTGTACATACTTTTAGCGTTCCGGCTGAAAACATCTGCTGGACACACTGCACCTGCTAACGCAGCCCCGCCATGAACCGCAGCACATGTCTTCACGGTGCCCGGGAACGGGAGGATGGGAGGGGGGTCCCTGCATCACCCCACGTCCGACAGCATCACCCGAGACTAACCTGCACCACGGGGGGGTCACGGGCAACACAGAGCTCGGTACATATGGAGCGTGAGACAAGCAGCCCCCAAGTCCAAATGAACCCTCAAGCTGGCAAAAGGCTGGGTGGGGGGGAAATAAACCCAACCCGTGCTGTTCCAGTCTGCTTTTGCCATTTGTAGCACTCATCCCAATACCCAAAACCTCCAGTACAATTCCAGCAAGGCCGTTTAAAACACAGGTGGCCAAACCCCAGCTGACTTAACGCCAGCTGAGCAACGCGCCACCAAGCACAGAAGGGACCAAACATCACCCGCGGCTCCTGCAAGCAACGAGGGAGTTAATAATTAACGGGCAGGTGGTGACATCCCTGCACAGGCATGCCACGAGCTGCCACGGCAGGGCTGCCTTCCCCACGCTCTCACGGCTTCTCCCTCGGGCAAGCACTGCAGCACCCAAGGGCCCTCGGCAAAACCCCGTGGGCAGCGCCGAAGCCGCACGTGAATTTTCAGCTTGTTGGCAAAACGCTTCAGTCGCTTCTGAAAAGCGCAGCGGTGGTCCGTAAAGCACAATATTGCCCTGCAGGAGCTGTGCTGCTCTGCACAGGGACAGTGCGGGCTCAGGGTGCACCCGTGGCTCCTTCTTCGGTGGGGCCAATGTCACGGCAAGCACCGGGCAGGCAAGGGGTTAAGTGGGTTCCTGGTTTCTTGCATGCAATCACTCACACAATTCTCTTTGCAGGCCAGTTACTCCACTGTTCTCTTGGGAATTAATAAAAAAATAAAAATAAAAAAATACACACGGCCTTCTTTTGGAGCATTCTTCTCACTTCCCACCCCACCCACCGCACACGCACTGTGCGAGTTATCCAGCAATTAGAAACGTTTTCATCGGCGATAGGATCCCTTTCTTGACACGCATCCAACCACCACGTAGCAGCCATCTGAGTAACTGGCACGGAGGAACACAACATGGGAAAGTCTGTCCGGCTGCCCGGTTCTCTGGGGGATTTGTAAATAAGCAGGAGGGGAGGCACAGCCGCCGGCCCCGGCACTGCAGAGCCGTGGATGGGATGCCATGCTCGGTTGCCTGTAGCACTGTCAAACGCTCCTCTCCACTCCCGGCCGCTATCGCTTCATGCGCTCAGCAGTGCATACAGAAAAACGTACCGCTTTTCATTTGTTCTTGGCTACAAGAGGTCAGAAAAAAACCCAAAAGTCAAGAATGGGAGAAGGAGAGCTGCTCCCACCGCCAGCAGGTCAGCTGCGGGAGGGCAGGTGTCGGACTTGCTTCGTTACAGCACCAAAATGCAGCCATTTATCCAAAAGCCTGGCAATTTTCAACTACCTATATTATTTCATATATATCTCTCCCCTTTTCTCCCCCTTATATGCCCAAACTATGTTACAAAGGCACCCTTTAAAATACTGCTGCAGGGATATTGACTTGTACGTGAAGTCAGAGATGATGGAGGGAGGGGAATTCTCAGCAGAGAAACAGAGAAAAACACAAACCACTGACTCTCAGTTATTAATCCCTTAAATAATTCTGACAACGCTCCCCACCCTCCTATCTGAAACCAAGCAGAAAACTCAGTTTTCTGACTCTCTGCAAGAGGGTGACGTGTGTGCGTGTCAGAGAGGGACGGGGGGACGATGGCAGTGGAGCCCCTTCGCGGCTCTCCCAGCACCCCAGCCCGATGGCCGGCGAGGTGGGACCTCTCGTTTTGCAGATTCTCCAACCGCAGGGAGCTGGCGATGAAGCCGGGGACAAATCTGCAACAGCATCCAGCAAGGACAATCTGGATCCCCCCCCCAGGGATTTCCAAGAGCTCTCCACGCTGGCTCATCGGCAGGAGGAAGGGGATGCCTTTACACCAAAAATTATTCCGAAGACACAAAAGCTTTATAGAGGGCACCCATCACTTTTAACCGTGAAAGTACCGGCACATCCCCTCTTTGGCAGCTCCCACCACCCAGGCAGCTCTTGCTGCAGCCGCCGGAGCGTGCCGCGCTCAGGGCCGCCCTCCCCGTCACGCACATCTCCTCCCCAGACGTGCAAGACAAGCCATGTACGAGTTCTCCGTCAGCCACCCACGGGTCACACGGGCCAGCGAACCTTGGGGGATTCAATTAATTGAGAGGGAGGATTGATCCAGACCCCCCTCCTCTGAGCCCTGCTCGAGCTGCGAGGTTGGTGCAGCTCTCACCAACCTCTGGACCAGAACCAACGGAGTGAAAAACACTACTTTAATCTCAGTATCAATATCTCCTCATTTTTCAGCTGACCTGTGACTCGCTTCCCTTTTTCATTTTTAGAAGAGCATCATTTTGTATCCGTGGGTCAGGGTAGGAAAGACCCTATCTCGCAAAAAAGCTTTTTTCAAAGAGTACAGGAACTTCAAAAGAAAGTCAGGACAATTAAATACACGTCAGGAGAGCTGAGAGGAGTGGGAGGCTAACAAATGGCACGCTCCACAGGTTTATGAATATTTGAACTATATTTCTAAAAAAAAAAAAAAAAAAGTACATTACTGCAAGTTATTGAAAATGAGTAACTCCCTTTAATGAACCTTGCAACCATCATGCTGACTAATAGAGTGATAAAGAGTTTAATCCATATTTATGTACATTTTATCTCATTATAGTTGGTGCTAATAAATTAGCAAGTCCAATAAGAGTTACATTTTATACCGTCACTGCTATTAAATGCGCATGAAGTAGTGTGCAACAGCACACCGTACATGAGCACTAGCTTTTAATTTTATTTCTTTTTTAGGAGCCAGGCTGTACTAGCAAAGACTGGGCACAGCACCCCGGCAGAGAACCCCAGTGCTCATTCTTGCAAGATCAGACCCTAATTCAGGATGAGGCAATATTAACAGGGGTTTTCTTCCTTGGAGCACTGCCCGCTGCGCTCCTTCTGCATCCTGCAGTGGAGACGCAGCCACGGAGAAACACTTCTGCAGATGTCACTAGTGATTACGGATAGCTTCAAGCTTTAAAAGAGTAAGATTTAAAAAAAAAAAAAAAAATTAAGAGCCAACTTGTAGAAAACAATATAATAATATATTCTTTTAAGGTGTCTTAAAGAGACACAGCTAGAAATACAGGCGGTCAGCATCTCAGGTCACTTTTGGAAACCTCTGTCATGAAAGACAGCATGTCCTTGTCACAGCGGGATTGCTTAACAACTGGACATTGGGAAAAAAAACTGGCTGTGAGCAATTTAAACTGGCCTTTCGACTCCCTTGGGTAACTGGGAAACACTGCAACCGAGTTTACAAGAAACATGACGCATCTATTTGGCAAAAGCCGGCACTTGCCAATTACCCGACATCCCACGAAGGCAGAGATGGAGCTTTTCAGCTCCACAGGAATTTTGGCCGGAGAAGCCCATGTGGTTCACCATCCCATTTCACCAGCTGTTATCCTGGTGACAGTAGGGAAGAAGTAACTTCCCAAGCTTAAAACTCAAGCAAGTAGCCAAACCAGGGATAAAAACTCAGGTTCCTGGACTCGAGCAGCCCCCAACCACACTTGGTCCTTTGGAGGAAACTCCATCAATCCTACGGCAGCTCCTCCTGGCTGAAGCCCTGGCTCAGAACCCTAAGGGAGCTATGGAAACCTCTCTCAGAAAAACAGCTGGTCAAGGCAAAACTGAGGGATCTGATTTTTCTTCCTCTTCTAAAGCACTAGTGTTTTTCTCGCACTAAGAAACCCCGAAGGACCCTGCAGATTCCAAAGGACAAGCCCTTTACGTATAGGTTGGCACCACATAAATGCAAGCCCCTGCCTTTCTACTCGGTAATTACACTGCAGCAAACCCAAATGTTACTAGTAATCGCTGTCTCGCTGGCCTTCTGGTTTGGAGGAGAGAAATAACTACTTAAGTGGCATCCAGAAAGGAAACACCCAACACTACTCCACCAAGGTTCCTACGTAATTAAATGGTTGACTGTTACTGTGCTCCGTTCAGAAAATTCTCCTACACGGCATAAGTGTCTCGTAACCAAAAAATGCTATTGATCTAAGGAATTAATAGCTCCAGGAAGAATTTTTTTTGTGTGTGAAGTTTGTGTTTGGCCAGTGGGAACGTGGATTAGAGGCTCCTTTTGCTCTCCCTGTGACTCAAAACGGAAAGGCGCTTTGGTCAACAGCAGATTTTTCCCTGTTTATTTGCTTTGCCACTGTTGAACACAGATCTGAGGATAATGTGGGAATGAAAGGTGGCAAAGACAATGGGGATGTTTTGACAGGCTTCCAGAGGGATTTAGGGTGGTGCAGACTTGAACAGCTGATACCTCCACCAAACTGATTAAAAACTGCACTGGGAAAAGATCAGCGAGGTTTTTGTACATAGAATCTGTGCCTCCCACATCTCAGAAGGTTGTTTAAGGATGACGATGCACATGAAAATAAGCAAGATCCAGGCAATGAAGTACATTTAGATTTCTTGGAAGTTTATGACAAGTTTCCTTCCAAAGTCTCCTAAAAAACTAAATTCTCATGAGGTAAGAGGGAATGGCAAATCATCTCCCCTTCCCAAGTCACAAACCTGAACGTCCCCCACAAAAAGTGAACAGGAGAAGGAGGGAATAGCTGTTCCCTAACCAGACCAGAAAGGAAACCAAGCTGTGTTCAGCTGACGTGTTCCAGCAGTGTTTAACGCCAGGCTCTATTAACAGGCATCTTAGGCAATTTGAAACAGCACAAAGCAAGAGACAATGTGACGATAAAGCAGCATTTTAATTAGCAGCGGTTCTTTCCCCAGCCCAAAAGGTTCCTTCTGTGCATTCATATTCCCAGAGCAACAAAAGCCTTCTTGTATTTCATAAATCAAAAAATTCATAAAACAAGCCCCTGCAATTGCACATTCCAGATAATGGTCCAGAAATAAATTAGGCAATAAATATCAAATAATATATCCCCATCAGCAGTGAAAATCTACTCTTTGGATAATCAGAAGAGAAGATGCCTTCTAGCAGCTTATGCCTGGTAGCTCAAAATAGGTAAAATAGAGAGCTTTAATAAATCTTTTACCACCTTTTCCACTGAAGAATATAGCAATTGTCCTGTGTAATAGTTTCCCTGAGCCCAGTATCCATCAGAGTAACAGCCGAGCCCTGACACTGTTCACGTCAAAAGTCAGGGTATCAGAACAACAGCCACTTGTCAAAATCCCCCAGAATTTTCCTCCCTCGTAGCTGGGTCTCATTCAGCATTTGGTGCCACCCATCAGTTACACCAAAAAACACAAAAACACACTCTCTCCTCTCCCATCTAGGTGACACACGGTGCAAACAACAGCCAGCACCTAAGAACGGCTGGGAGGAAAAAAAACCTCCAAACGCATTTGTGAGAAACTCAGTGGACTCATTTCACCCTGGCATGAAAATTCCTGACCCCCACAGAGAGTCACTGGCCATGTTACCAAACTGATGGCCATTTCAGTAAAGCTTTTTTTTTTTTTTTTTTTTTTTTTGCTTGCAGCCATGCAAAGGAGGCTGGGGAAGGACCGTGCAAGGTCTGCACCCACATTGGGGCAAAACCAGAAGCGCTTGGGGACGAAGGGTCCTTGCCACGTGGTTGGTACAAAGCTGGGTCCGGGCTTGTAATGATTTGTAACACTGCTATAGGGAAATGTGCTGCTGGGGCTGCAGAGTTCAATCCCAGGCTGGTTTGAGCAGGGATGATGTTTAACGCTGGTTTGAATGCACTGTCCCTACGGGGAGCTCAGGGACAAGGAGATGGCTTTGGTGGCTTTGCCCCAGTCACCCAGCGAGGCAGCACCCAGTCCCCAGAGTTACACCTTCCAACAGGTCTTACGAACACATAGATACAAAGGTGTTTTGATTCCCCCCAAAAAAGACATTTTTTATGGGCTTTAGAGACTGATCCCAGAGGGTTTGTAATGTAAAGCAGAAAGCTTGAAGTCGTGATCTCCCTTCACTAAGGACACAGCAGAATCAACCCCTAGATGTGCAGGCTACCATGAGCACAGGGGAACAGGTGCCCAGCGCGTGGGTTAAGGGTGCAGAAGCTGCTCAGAAAACCACAAAACCTTCACATTTTCCATCCAAAACCTGCAGCACAAGTCTGGAGAACCGCCCCGGTGCCAGCTCCATCACTTCCCAGGAGCTCAGGAGTAACTCTTACCTTTCCAAAGTCCCGTACATCGAAGAGGTCAAAGGGATCAAACAGATCGCTGTTTCTTAACCCAAATTTGTCGTGACACACTTTTAGGAAGGTTCGGATGTTCTTCAAACAGAGAAACTGGGGGAAACAAAAAAGAAAGGGAGGGAAAAAGTGAGCAAGACAGGCACAAATTTTAACTGAGATCTACTGAGTTAAATTCACATGCGAGACAAGTTAACAGACTTAGAAACTTGCACTGAAAAGCCAGGCATTAGTTTATTTGTTGTTACTGAAGATGTCAGAATCCTGGTGCCCCGTGAGGACTCCTGTGTTCTCAGCTGCGCACCAGAAACAAATGCCCTTTTGAAAAACAAGTTTCACATAAGGTAACATTGCAGAAGGGTTGGAAAACTCAAGCCAGGACGTTTCCCTTTCAAGGTCGAAGCCAAATATAAATTACAGCTGATGTTCTACAGAAGCCCAGTGTTGAACTTTTAACCATTTCCAGCATGATCCCATTTGGTTCCCTACAGAAGGGACACATGTTACAGCGCTTACTGTACATATTGCTGTACATCTGTACGCACGCATGCATACACACGTCCCAAACAAAAGATTGGGACAGTGAAAATTAGGTTATTTTGCTTTGGGGTCCGAAACAATGGACAACTTATTCAAGTCACATTTGCTCCCTTAGCCTCGCACCCCCCAGATGCTGCAGGCACCACGAACGCTAACAGACCCATGAAACATCAGCCAGCCACGGGAGCTGCTCCTGACCCAGCTCAGATTCCCCTTCCCAAGACGAGGGCAATCCCCGAAACTGTTTCCACCAAGCTTTGCTCATCTTTAATCTTAGCCCATTTGAAGAGGCAGAAATCTCACCCCTCTAGGGACCACCCTCAGTTCTTCAGATAGCTCAACTAGCAGAGCGACATTATGTTTCTCTTTCAAGAAAATCCCGTCACTGACTACAGCAGTAATTGGTCATTTGTTTGCGAGCGTTGGGGATTTTGAAGTCTGGGGACTCCAGACGGTCTCGCTCCAACAGTGATGCCTGGCAGCACAGGGGCTAAGATGAGAAGAATAAAAATCTGCTTCATTTTTGCGGCTGCATCAGCTATGTCCTTCATCAGGATGGACTGACTCTGCAGAGCAAGCCAATTAATTTCACTTCTTTCTGCATCCTCATGCTACTCCACAAAATACCTTCAATTTATTGCTGTAGTTTTAAACAACTCTTCTTTTTTTTTCCAGCAAATTCCTCACAAATACGTAACAAATGCTTTAGAATTATAAGTAAATCAACCCATTAAAAGGGTGAATCACCCCCACGTGATAAATAGGCGCAAGATACAAGCTGCCTTTGGGTGGGTTTGGTCAGCGCGGTTTTGTCACATGGCACTACCTCTGCTCCCCGAGTTGTCATCAAACCAACAGCATGCAAAAACACTGCTTGCAAACTTCACCGCGAGTTCAAAGTAAAATAAAACAGCTTAATTTTCTTTTAATTAAAAGAATCAAAGCAGAATCTTTGGGGCCATCATATCTCCATAGGCATGACTGCGACGCAGCTTGTCGTTATCATTGCGTTTGGGATTATACGTGAGATTTGTGGCGATGGATTAGCAAGCCCACCTCATTAACAACAGGCTGATTCACCTACACAGAGAAATAAATAACCTTTTACCCTTCTCCCCCACTCTAACCCCCTCTATATGGAGCTACTGAGCGACAGCAGCGCTCCCCCAGCACAGGACATTCCCATCGCATCAGAGACTTCTCATTAGACAAGCAAGTGCCAGAGGCAGAAATTGAAAACAATTCTATTTTTCTAGGGCATTCCTCTATCTCACATAAACACTGCAGTAAATATAATCTGTCTAGACTGAGAGGTTTTTTTGGAATTGCTTTACAGCCTCTCTCACTGATACGGGTTATTTCATAACTTTATCTTCTGGGTCTCTGCAAGAATTTACACCCTGGGCAAACCGGCTGCTTGCAGCAGGAGTGTATTTTCTGTTGTACTGCAGTCTAATTGATTTCAAATTTCTAGCACGTGTTTATTTTAAATCCTTTTAAGCCTCCAGTTTTGAAAGTTAATGACAGAGCTTATAGCCATAATTATACACAGCAAGAGGCAAGCTTCATCCGCAGAACCGCCCTGCCTTTCTGCGGCATTCGCTCCCCACCTCCCGCTCGCCCCAAAGCTGGGGCAGCCAAAGGCTGAAGTGCTCGGGAAAGATGGACTTTCACAGCACCGATATTCAGCCAAGCGAAAAACACCCAACGGGTAGGAAAACCCGGACCCTCTGCAAGATGCCTTTGTGGTTCAAATTCCTGAAAAGCTCAAAGTTCACACTACCTCGTTTCTGAAGGATCGCAAAGAGATCACACATCCAAACAAATGAACACCTCGTCCTGACGGTGTTTCTAACAGGGACTGAGCCTCAGCTCCATCGCGAGTTTAGATCAGGCTGAGCTACCCCCATCTCAGCTTTGCCCCGCTGACAAGGACAGGACCAACCACGCTGTTCCAACATCCGCTGCATCCAACTGGCTTTGCTCATCCAATTCAAACCTGGAAGCCATCTCGCCACCAGCTGCTAAACGAGCTCAAGGCAAAATACCTTCTCGTGCTTTTGCTCACAGGCGTTTCGAGGTTGGTTTGCTGTTGATGGAAGACCATGAATTCCTGGCTTAATAGTGTTACTCAATGGCCACATGTTAAAATTAGCTACAATTGAATATGAGCTGTGCCGAGGCCATTTTATTTACCAGTCAATCACACCTTTGGACAAGTAAACACTCCGCAGGAGAAAGAGAGAGATAAATCAATGTTCTCCGTGGGGCTCATTCACCACCTGCCAGGCCCAAAATCAATGGTGTCATTTATATGCTTCGAGCGAGAGACCAGAGCTGAAGCAGGGTCCTGCGATCTCCTTTGGTGCGAGCGCCGGTGGGAGCCCAAAGCACCGCACATCCCGCGTCCTGCCATCGCCCTGCTCCGCACCCAAAGCGACCTCGGTACCCACCAGCCGTCGCTTCTGGGGATAGACACCATCACCAACCAGGATGCTCAGTTCTGGAAACAGACCCCAGAAACCACGGCATCTTCCACGGATACCGGCATCTCCCACTGTACCACCAGCCGGGCTCCGAAAGCGGTTGCAGCACACGTCCCCGGCGTGGGGAGAGCTCCCCAGCCACTGCAAAATGCATCCAAAGGGTTTTGGAGAGGGAAATTACTAAAGCCAGAGCGAAGAGGCAATGGGGGCAGGGATGGGACCGTACACAGGGAGCAAGAAACTCATCCGGTAAAACAAAATACCTTGAAGCCTGCCAATAGATGAGAAAAGTCTGTGGTCAGTTCTGACCCGATCCTTTGAGGGTTGCAAGGAGCCAGCACTACAGAGAGGCAGCGGCGACAGCCCAGCTCCTGCTGTTGGCACAGCACGAGGGCCCTGCCACCTGCACTCGCTGAGTTTCAGAACAGCTTTGCTTATTTTTAAACACTCTGCAACACCGTAAGGTGAATAAACTGCTCTCGGCTACCGCCCGTCCTGCCCCAGCCCTGCAAAAACCTGCTTTGCAAAGCAGGGCGGCTGCAATTTCGGCAGCTCCGCCTGGGCCCTGGCCAAGGCAAGGCAGGACCCCAGCCCCCTCCGTGAAGGCATGGCAGTGAGCAGCCCCCAGCACCTGGGACACGCTGGAAACTCCTCAGTAGCTTCTGGGATGTTCTTTTTTTAAAGAGGGTTTTCACGGCGTTATTTGGTTTATTGAATTCAGTAAGTTTAGAGACTCCTTAGATGATCACTGCACATAGAAAGGGTATTGCTGCCAAGTTTTCAATGCAGCTCAGAAACTTGTCCTCCAAACTCATGAATACATTGGAGAAGCCTTCCGTGGAGATCGAGAAAGGGACAATTTGGTACTTGGGATAACCCCAGATACTTGGGCACTTGGGATAACTCCACTTTGCACAGGGAGCTTAGAGGGGACATGCCGAGCCACCCCGAACCCCGGGCTGGACGGGCAGGTCGGATGTTTCTGAAGTTGGAAACTACAGCTCCGGGGGTGGGAGGGCAGCTCACGGGAGGGTGCACGGTGGCTCAGCACCTCGCTCCTCCTCACGGCCCCGTTTTAGTTACCACCACCCCTCCCTGCGGTCCCCATATGACTGGGCGCCCGCAGCACCTGCGCTGACTAGACAGCGGCCATTTCCGATGCAAATTCATCAGAAAAGATCCAACTACTGGAGCACGGTGGGGTTAGGTTGGAAACCGTCCCCCAGCCTCGGCAGAGATGACGGCAGGCTGGAAAGCTGCGTGCGTTCCCGCCTCCCATCAGAGCCGCTTTGCTAAAGGGAGATGGCAAAGAGGCAGACAAAAAGCTGATGAACGCAGCAGCGTTTGCTCAACAACCAAACTGCCCGAGGTGGGATCTGGAGGACGTTCACGTGAGCATCGGAGCAGTCCCCGGTCCTTGCATTTGGGATGGCACAAGGGAGGGAGGCGCGAGGCTTGGGAGTCTCCGAGAGACATTTAACAACGTGACAAAATGTAGGAAAAGGAAAGAAATGGGCTAGACGATTTTGTCTGGCAGGGCAGGATCATGCAATAGCTCACAGCTTTTTGGAAAGGGCCTTTCGGAGAGGCAGCGACTGCCGGCGGCTGGGGTTAGTGCTCCGGGGAGGAGTGGGGCCGCACACAATAGCACTGGGCGGCTGGGCACGCAGCCACGAGCTGAACCGCGGCCAAAGCCGTGGGCTTGAAATGGGTCCTGCAGCATGCAAGGAATGCTGCAGCTTTGCCGTTTGAGATAACCCACTGACGAATGACGAAAGTAACTTTCTGTAGCGCTTCCTGACCGTGATGTCAGATTTCCTCTTATCTCGCTGCCGGCACGGCTCGAAACCACCAGGCGAAAAGTAAGTCCCTGACAGGGAGCTGTGAGCATCTGCTTATCACAGCCTTTGCAAACGGGGAAGGGAGGGTCTCTCATTGAGAAAACACATCATTTGCAACAATCAATGGGAAAATGAGTATCCTGTGGCACAAACCTCTCAAGAAAGCCGAAGGATGCATCTCCCGAGTCATGTCGAGTTCCCCTGCGCTACTCTGACATTGCAAAGGGGCATCGGAACTCCCTTTACTTGTTCCAAAGTCAAGAGCGGAGAGAAAGTCCAAGAGCGTCCAAGTACCCAGCAGGAACTGCAGGGCTGCAGGCAACATAACTCCACGTTTAAAACTGCACAAATCACGACCTTTATCTAATCTCTCCAAATGGCTCTGCCTGACCTAGCTCCTTCCACATCAAGGTGTTACCGGGAGAGTTTTGGGAGCAGTAATAAGAGTCAAAAGCACAAGTGGAGCTTGTATCACCCTCCACTAGCAGCACCAAATTTTTCACGGCTTTGTTCCTTCTCGTGCTTCACCCCATTGTCTCTGGTGGAAAGGAGCAGCCACAGAAACAATACAAAACATCTCTGCAGGAAATTTCCTTTCCCATTCACATTTGGATTCAAGTCGCAGCTCATCAATTACTTTAGATGGACAGATTAAATTCCGGGTTGTTGGACAGCAGATTTATCTATTGAGAAGTAGAGAATGAAATTATTTCTCAAATAATTTAGTGCTATTATTTCCCCCCATTTCAAAGACATTCCTATCGCAGAGCGCTCATGGGCTGGGCAAATTCCACTTAGCGAGACTGATTAATGAGCCCGAAACGCTGATGAGCGCTGACCTCCCCACAGCTTCTCCTTCTCCTTACATCCACCCACAAGCAAGGATTAACCCTAGGAGAGCACCTGAGGGAGAGCAACCATTTATTTTGGCAAACACCCCACATGTCATCACCGGGAGGACCGGGAGAAAGCAAACCTGCAGCAAGCAAAGGTCCTTCCCGGCAAGGAGCATCAGCCAGAGCTCTGAGGGGCTACAAACCTCCTGCACAAGCTCGCCAGGAGCTTCTAGCTTGCCCAACAGAAGCACAACACTGGGAGGCTGCCCAGCAGCAAGCCCAGCACCGCAGCACGCCGGGACAGGCTGCCGAGCCCCGCTTTGGTACCTGCTCGTCTCGCACCTTTGCTCATCATCGTTCTGAAATGGGTCAAGCAGATAAAGAGCTCCCAGTTACCTTACAGGAACCTCCCATCGCCACGTACGGGCTCTCAATGGGACGAGGTGTCTCGGATAACAATATTAAGCTCATGGACTGGAAACCGGAATATACATAAAATTGTAAAAAACAATTAAAAAAAAAAAAAACAAGGGGAGCTTCTGGAGTGACTGATTGAATACACTGAAGTCACAAGCCTCAGCCCCAGAGGGAGAGGAATGGCTTTTAGCAGCGCTCGAGTCAGAGTGGGCACAAACATTAACCAGAGCTCCTGGATTTCATACAAGACATGAACTACTGAAACAAGGCGAGGACCGGAGGCAAACACCTCCGAGGTGGCAGATGTTAAGAGGACGTGGGAGGAGCGAGAGACAGAGCACAGGGTCAAATGATTAAATCCAATTAGTCAGAGATACGGAAGAAATGTTCGATGATATACTGAAGCATATACTGAAGATGTATCGGATAAAACCGCATCTGGTGCTTTCTCTGCTTGCAGGAGGAGTCCGTGCGAGGGCAGCAGCATCGTGTGTGTGTCCCCCCGGGGCTGCTGTCACCCCACCAAGCAGCACGGCACAGGCCAAGCCCAGCGCTGCGGGAGCTCGTCCTATTTTATCCTAGGAAAGTTTTGCTGACCCCAAACTCCCCCTGAGGACCACCAGGCTCATTTCCTCCATTACACATGCTCCTTCAGAGAAAAATGGAAAAGAAAAAAAAAAAAAAAACAACAAAAGTCCAGAAGCGTGGATAAAACCCCCATCAGGCAGCCGATGAGTCCAAGACGATAACGCAGGGCTGCAGGAGTGGACAAGGATTAAGTAACACCCCCCAGTTTGGAGGAGGGAAAAGAAATCGCAGGAATGCCCAGATGCTCGCGTCCTCCGAGGCAAACTCCCGACAGCAGCGACGACCCGAGCCCTCCCCGGCGGCGCGGCAGGAGAGGTTCGTTAAAGCCCACGCAACGAGCCAGCAAGACCCCACATCGCGTGGCCGGCGGCCCCGCCGGGAGCGCTTGGCTCAGCCGAGGGCGGCCGCTCGGCGTCCGTCCGTCCGTCCATCCGTCTGTCCCGCCATCGGAGGGTCACCCAGCGGCACGCAGGGGCTTTAAATGAGCGGAAGGAAGCTGCAACTTCCCAAAGAAAACGGCAGAGCCGCCGCCGATGACAGTACTTCCCTGCTTTGTGGAGCCCTCCGAGGGCTGCAAACGTAGGGCTCTGCTGAGAAAGCGGGAAAGGGCTTTAATTGCAATGCCTGGGAGTGCTTTATCAGAGATGCTTACAGGGTCTGAAATTCTCTGCTCGCACACACCTAAGGCCTGGACAGCCCAGAGCTTTTGCCCAACCACCCAAAATCCAGTGGGTCCAACAGGTTCAGCTCCGGTCCGAACCCCAACCACAGGTTCGAGGTTGTGTACCCAAAAACCTTGCCGCTGAGGTTTTAGAAAACCCTAATCAAACTCCCTGCATCACATCAGGCAGCTGATTGTACTTCAGAGATTTATGTTTTAGATGTCTAAGCGATCTGCAGAGCTGTTCCCAGGAATAACAAGAGCTTCTTGCAAAATCAGGCGGGCGCAATCCTCTCTGAAGGCCCTGGTCTTCACCAACTCCTCCTCTAAGAGAGGGAATTTCAGGTTTCCCTCTGTGAAGGACAACACTGCTTTGAGCCATGTTACAAAATGAATGTATGAGAAGCAACACCCTTTTCTCCTTTGCTACCCCCTCCAACGGCGATGCATTTTGGGAGCTGAATGGAGAATACTGACTTCCCGACTACATGAAGGAAGGGCAAGTGGGTAGTGGGACACTACCACATCCCTAACGACCTTGGACAACCCTGATGCCCTTGTGTTACCCCAAATCAGCATCTGCTGATGTGAAAATCCCTCCTGGGATGCTCTCCTGCTCCAATGATCTGCCCAGGCAGTAGCGATGAGCCACATCCTTCGCAGCGCTGGGGCGATGCCTGGGAGAGACCCATGTTACATCCCCACGTCCCTTGGACGAGACCGAAGCGTAACAGCCCGGCAGACGGAGTGCAGATCACATGCCTGCTCTTCCAGACACCCTCTCCGTAACCATATCCATCAAGATTTTAAAAAAAAAAAAAAAAAAAAAAAAAAAAAAAAAAACCACCAAGCGCAGAGCAGCAGTTTTCTTTGCAGGTCCTAGCCTGCCCCAGAGCTGCGTGGGGCTGGCTGCCGGGATGGGGGACGATGGGGCAGGGAGCAGGGGCTGTTTGCAGCCTGAGCTATGGCTAAGGGTGGGAAGACCACCAGGTATCACTGCCATGCTTTAGAGGAGAAACCCAGCTGGATCTTTTGAGGCTTATCGGTATCACAGGCAAATCCAACAAAGGGGTTTCTTTTCGACTTTCCCACACAATCCAGGGTTAGAGCCTCCGACTCCTGCATCCCAGATCTGGGCTGTCTCTGCGGTATATTTACCAGCAGGCTGCCAAATCCACGCTTGGCTTTAGCGAGCAACACGATCTGAGACTCCACAGAGTTTGGGAGCTGGAGAGCTTGGAAGGATTGCTCAATCTGCCCACGTTTGGCACCTTTAACGGAGAGTCCCCTTCCACGCTCATTAAATTCAGCGTTTTTCTCCTCTCGCTGGAAAACATGCAGCTGTGTCAGGGGAATTCAGTTAAGAAAGAGGCAGGGGGGGAGGTGTCTTGGCTTTTACTATTGATGTGAAGTCCTAAACTCATGTTTGCCTCACTGGGGCTCACACTTCATCACTCATAAAACATGACCATAGATAAAAGATGGGATATGCAAAAAAGGAATTGTGATTATAGCTGATCAAGAAATGAGATACCTTCCCACGCACTGAGTTTTCAGCAAAAGAAGACTCAAAACATTTTGGCCAACCCAAAGCTTTAAGACAGAACTATGACCTGAACCATGACAATCAAATTATAACACAGAATTCAGCTGCTGTTAAAGAAAATGAGTAATTGCGTAACCGTATATAGTGTTACACTGTAATGATACGCTTACAGAGAACTTTCCAAGCAGTCATTGTTCTCCTGCTCTTCAGGCTGGTGCAGGGAATCAGACCATGATGAACTTTTGACAGGACAGCGATGAGAACAGCTACGGTATGTCTCCAAAATGAGTAAATAGCAGCCAAGTCAGGAAATCAAGCCTTGTCATGTCAAATATTTGGGCCAGACCCGAGAGAAGCAGCTCCAGGAGGTAGCCTGCAAGCCTGGGCCAGTTCAAGAAATTCACAGAACTTATTTTTGTCTCTTTAAAACCAAGCTGCCCTATATAAATGCTGAAGAGACAGGCTCTGAGAGTTTGGAGGCAGAAGTGAACCATGAGGTGGGATCTGAGGTAGGTGCCTGCAATAGCTGACTCCAATATCATTTACGCAAAACTATCGAAACAGTCTATTATTAAATAATAACCAAACTTGTATGTTGAATTCAAGACCTTTATATCAGTTTTACAGGAGTCCCATGTGAGCCCAGATTTAAATACCCATTGGTATCTCCAGACCACCCCTGAGCTGATCGGGCCACCGGCTGTCACCATTAGAGAGGCACATCCTCATGTCAGGGCGCAGAGCAGTCTCACTGCAGACACCGTCTGCTTTTCTTTTTTAAAACATCCCAAGAAATCTTATTTCAAAAGTTCTGCCATCAGATCAACGGCATGCAATCTCCCAACATCCAAAAGACTTTTCTGGCAAGAGCTTATACGGATGCCGTTGCGTTATTCATCCATCACGGGTATATGCAATTTTTCTACACACAATCATGGTTTTGGGTGACCTGCTTCCAATTAGAGTCACTTCACTTTCAGAAAGCCTCAGAAATCACAACTAAATGTGTTATTTTCCTCACTGCAAGAAGTGCCAGGTTACCTGCCAGGAAGCAGAAGTGCTGAACAAACGAACCCCCGATACATTCATCCCACCGAGCTGAAGCAGCGCAGCACACAGAGGGAAAGCACCACTGAAAAGCAAAAACTCAGCCATGAAAAATATTTGTAATGCCGCATTTGTTGCAGCTTTCACCTTTTAAATTGGCAATGGAAGAAATAACGGCCTAGAACAATTGCAAACTTCTGTCGTTTTGAAATTTGCGGAGTCTTGTGCTCCAGACAAAATCTGGAGATGATAGTTCAGCTTCCAGATCAGGCCTGAAGGACCCAAACCTGTAGCTGGCGCTGGCAGAAGAGTTATGCATCCCAGAAGATGGAGACAGCCTGCTCACGGTGACGGCTGCTGACACGCACCCTGACACCGTTATACCTGGGCTGCCTTACATCTTCCTGCGCTGTTGCCCAAGTTGCTATCTATTCCCAAAGCCTTGCTAAAAATCAGGCTGGTGGCTGACGAGGGGTTCAGTGAAAAATGGTTCCTAAATGTCACACCGGGGACAGGGATGGCATTATTAGAAGCAGACAACACACACTCAGAAAACTCTGCTTAATGGCACCAGGTAATGATGCTGAAAGATATCCCCCAGCTTCTTCCTAAAGAAGTAATTAAAACCAGAACACTACTTTTCACATTACGGATAACTGATGCAGACCTGCATATGAAATCAAGCCGCATTTTGCAATATTGAGCTCACAATGAGCTTTTAATAGGTCTCTCGATGCTCCTCTGCCTCGTGACAGCACGCTGGGGCTCTGCACCGATGTCAGCTCCTCGCTGCAGAGATGGGGCAGTCTCAGAGCAGCCGAGTGCCTTCTTCACCCCCAAAAGCAACAGAAACGGGGTGCTGGGGGTCGCTCCTGGGCCGGCCATCCCGTGCATCGCTCCTCCACGCACGAGCTCCCAACGCGGGTTTGGTGGGAAGAGCAGGCAGTGGGAAAGAGGTAGGAAAACCAGACCTGCACCCCAAACCCTCTTACACAAGAGGGATTTCAAAGGAAAACTCACACATATGACAGGACCTACAAGCCAGACCGTGCCTGCAAGCCAGAGGGAGCAACCCACTGCAGACCAGCGCTTTCCTGGGTAATCGGGAAGAGACAAGCATCGCATCTACCGTTACGGGCAGCAGCAGGAGCTGAACCAGATGCTGCGAGAGTCGAGAGAAGGGACCTGGGGTGCCTCTGCCAGCCAGCGTATGGAGGCTCCTTGTCCTTGGGGACGGAGAACGGACAGGCAGCCCTGCGGCCCCGGGAGTCGCCTGGGGCTTCTTCCTCTCCTCGGTATTAAATAATAAATGTTTTGTTGCATTTCAGTGTTGGGAAGAACCAAGGATGTGAACAGACAGCGTGAGCTGGAGAACAGGAAGGGCTTTTGTTTTTACCCATGGTTTAATTGAGGCTCATCAAGTTTTCTAGCTCCAGATTTCTTCTGCAGAAAATGAAGCTGAAACAGAGTGGCAAAAGCAGGAGTAGGGAGTACCACTGTCTGCAAGGTGACAGCCTGCCAAGAATGATTCTAACACGTGTGCAACGCACAGAAAATTGCTCTGGGTAAACAGGTTATTAAAAAAAAAAAATCTTAATGGAAGGAAAAATAAAAGGTTTTATAGCTTAACTGCTTTAGCGCTTGTGTTTCGGATCCAGGGACCAAGGCTAGACAGACACACGTGCAGACACACACCAGCCCCTGGAGCTCTCCGCTGAGCATCTGTGCCTGCAGGACGGCCAAACCAGACCCAGGGCTCTGTGCACACATTCCCTGTAAAGATTAATTTCCATAACGCCTGCGAGACGAGAGGCAGGACATCCCCGACAAGGAGCAGGAACTTTGGTAGCATTGGCACACATCAGACTGATCCCAGCCCGAGTGGCTTGGGTTATACAAAGACCTCTGTCATCGCCAAAATGAGACGAGGTCAAAAAAAAAGACACCTCCAGCTTCATGCACGCTGCAACTGCCTGCATGCTTTTGATTAAGATATTCATTAACAGTAGAGCCCACCACATATTCAGCCCATCTTTAAGAAAAAGAAGGGAGACCCAGGGAACTACAGGCTGAAGAGCCTCACCTCCGTTCTGGAGCGTGCGCCTTTTGGGATCCCTTTCCCAAGGACAAGATGGTAAATCGGGAACAGTCAACGTGGATTTAGCAACAGCAAGCCTCGCTTGCCCAACCCGATTGCCTTCTATAGAGAAACAAGGAGGCAGGCAGATGAGGCTGGAGCCGTGGATGTGACACACAACCTCCCTTCCCCACCGAGGGACCACGCAGGCTGGCAGAGCCTCTGCTATCCCCTATGGCCTGTCTATCAGCCATGCCCAGGAGAAAAATAGCTAACAAATCACCTATTTTAAAACGTAAAGGGGAAGTGGGGGTGGAAAGAGACGAGCCGGGATGAAACACCCTGAATGATAACTTTTTCCCCCCCCTCAGTAACAGAAAATGTCAAATAAAGTTTCAAATTATAAAAACCACAACTGGGTACTCAGAACTTCCCAGGCATCAGCAGAAGCCCCGCCATGAGTCTTCAACAGACTTCAGTAGGCTTCAGAGTAGGCCCCAAAATCCTACTTGGCATTCTCATAATGGCTCTGAATCCAGTTCTGTGTATCAGGAAAGGAAAACCCGTCCACAACCACAGACATTAACACACATTTTTCTCACTACCTAAAGCGCTCGTACTGCCTTTTGTGATTTGCATTCAGGGTATCGGTTCCTCTCCTTTTCAACATTGCAAGGAAATTAATTAACTGAATAGTAACTGTAAGTATCACAAAGCTTGGGAGGCTGAGACAGGAAATCTGAAGGTTAACCATCATATTTAATGTATGCATGAGATAAAAATCAGAACGAACTTAGATCAGGGGAAGGATGGGGAGGCCATTGGCATTACTGTGATGTTGGTTGTTTTGGTTTTTTAAGATTAAAGCCTACACTTTATCTTTGTGATTTTAATTAAGCATTTTTCTCCTTTCTGGAGAGAAGAGAGGGGTGTAATTCCTTACTATAGACTATCAAGCATCATTCCAAATCACTCTAGCATTGTAATGAAAGCCGGGTGAAAAGCAGAAGAAAAGCCATCACTCCTCAGTCCTGGCATTTTAGTTAAAATAAACCCTCATTCTGGAAAGGATGCTCTGCTCTGAGCCACAGCAGATGCAGACCTGTCCTAACCAGCTCCACGTGTAGCTCCTCCGCACATTGTGCCTCGCCGTGCGGTACGCAGGCACAATGCAGCAACTATCCTCTAACAGCAATACGGGAGCACGGTATCGCTGGGAAACAGTACGTGGCAGCTATTCTATCCACCCGGCTTCAACCCTGCCTGGCAGATACTTGAATATTTCATGAATCACTGTCCCAACAGTCTTGGACACTCAACGATGTCTATGTTATTTTCCCCTTTTCCCTGAAAGAGTGGAAGGTTTGAAACCAAACTGCTCTGATCTACCTTAAAGTGAGGTAAGATTCCAGTCAATGGATAAAACAGATTTTTGCCTTTTTTGGAAAAAACCCAACCCCAAACAAACAAACAAAACCCCTCAACACATTCAGTGGACACAGCACCGAAGGACAAGCTGCAAAGTATCTATGCACTCAATTTAAACTCCCTGCAGCAGGAGCCAGGTCCCTGAAATGCATTAGAACACGTGGAACCCACAGCCCTTCTAATCCATATTTTGACCCATGCAACGAGCAGGGCTTATCAGTTCCGAGATCCTGGATATGTGGATAAAAATCAGCACGAGAGGTGCCAGCCGCTGTCCCGCTCCCCGGCTGGGGACACCCCAGGACATGTCCCCACTCGGCGTCGTACAGAAGCCGCACGAGGCTGATGCTCCGGCCCTGCCAGCATCCCCGCACACGGCGAGGCGATGCCAAGTGGTCCTGGGGCTTCCCGAGCGATCCACCCGCGGAGCTCAGGGAGAGCCTCTCCTCCGGCAGGTGAGGAGTTATTAAAAGCAGACCCACAGCCTCCCTCCCGAACGGGTGATTTCCTCGAGAATCAAGCTGGTGCCGGGGATATTGGCTCTTCCTTAACCAGATTCAGGTTAAGAACAAAATAAGAAAATCCCCTTGCCTACAGTCCAGAGCTGCCGTTCTTCTGTGGTTGTCCCCCTCTCCTGCAACACATTACACAGAGCAGATATTTTTCCTAATTTCAGTGTCTATCTGAGCAGCAGGGCAGGGTCAGTTTGGGACTTCCAGGTGGAGACCCAGAAAAACAAATGACAATGCACGCACACTTCAGGAAAGCGGAATTTGGACTTTTTCCTGGGAGAAAGAAAGGAGGGAGAAGGCAAGTGCCATGAAAGCCATCTTTTATTTTGTTTTAGTTTTACAGCTTGTCAATTATCCCAATTCACACCACAGGAAGAAAACATGCTACAAAAAAAAAAAAAAAAAAAATCACTTTCCATTTCAAGCTATTTTTGCAAAGTAGAATTTAATGAGAGACTCCAGCCAAAATTAACGCTGTGCTGTAAAACTTCCCAACGTGCAAAAAGATTTGTTGCCACCATGAATTAAAGACATCTTTCTGCAGCGAGTAGTGCCTAACGTTTCAAGCATCAAACTTTGGCAGTCACGGCACAGGCTCCAAACCTTTCTGGATTTGGGTGCATCGCCATCCGTGACCTTCACTTCAGGGAGAGGCTTAAGCTGAATTAAACGAAGGGGAGCTTCATTTCTGACCCAGTTTATTTTAAATCTCTCCCTGAGGAAGTGACTATTTTACTTTATCTGGAACATTTGTCCCTCCTTCCCAAGCTCAAGAGGCAAAATTTACTGCTACAGCAATTCAGTACAGTCCCTCTTCTGCATGATGAAAACTGGCTACGGAAAATTAATCTACTGGCTACTTAATTTGTAAAGCTGCTTAAAAAGGTCAGCTCCCCAGCTCGTAAGAACCACCACCGAGAACAGATCCCAGAGATTACGGGAAATAAGGCTCTGGATATTTATATAAATTAATACTTGGGAGTATAACAAGATCAGTAGGACCCTCTAATCTAATACCTACATCACGCTCTTCGCAGCTCATAACGCTTGCTTATCTATTACAGTAACATACCAGGGGTGCACTCAAAGCTGGCACCTGAGGCTAGAGAGGGTTTTAGAAATCCTCCCAAAATCTCATGTATGTTTTGACTAAATAGTTTCCAGCTTTGGCTTAGTATTTTTTAAGGCAAGTCCTCATTCCTGAGCCAGACTAACAGGGGCTAAACATGCACTAGCAGGGATATATTTTAGCCTACCAAAAATACGGAAGAACACTATTTTGTTGTTGTCTTGTGTTTTTTTGATTTTTTTTTTTAATGATGCTCTGTTAAATTATTTAATAGACAGTTTAGTGTGTATATGCAATCACAAACACCAACACTCCTGTGATTCTGCAGTTGTCCCCAATTTAAACTCGCTTAAGCAAGAAAACCAAACTGGAATTTCTCACCGTGAGACAACGAGAAAAGCCAGTTATTTCTGGGAGCTGACTTTTCCTCCCTCCATCCCCGCATTGACTTGGGTCTAGTCAAACGCAGGTATTTTCCTAGGACAAGCATTTCCCCTGGAAACAGAACTTAACGATGTATTTACCAGCCAGACATGAACAGTTACACCAGACAGCGTATATGAGCAAAGCTTACTCTCTTAATTGGAAAATCTAAAATAAACTCCGTATAACAGCGTAATTGCATTTGCAGAGCAGGGAGTGTTAGGGAAGGCTGCATTGCTTTTGCTGTGCTGGTCTAATTAATTTGGTACAACTTGAGCATGGAGATAAGGCCCCAGGGACGTGTTGGGCTGGACCATTAATGCTGTATTTCAGCAGAAGGGGTTAGGAGGGGAACTGGAAGCAACATCCGATCCCTTCCTCGGCTCAGCTGTTCAACTCCATCTCCTTCCAAAGCCACCCATTCCGCTTTAGCGGGTTGAAAATTATCTGGACATGAAAGGACAATACCCAGGGCTTCTAATGGGAGACGATCAATACATTGAAATAGGCAGTGGCCCTAAAAAAAGCTCTCTGACCCGTAAATTAAAGTTACTTTATTGACATGGTTAAGACAGTGTCAACATGCAGTTAAACACAGACTCTACATTTCCCCTTTTTTTGGCAACAACCCTGTCCTATTTTCCTAAGCACCACCCAATTTAAGTTAATTTTTACTACTTCAGCTGCACATATAACTGAAGAAAAGCGATCTTTCTTCTGCTTTAAATTAATCCTTCTCTTAGCAACTGCCTCCAACAACACATACACAGTGTAAAACATATGGAGAATTTTTAAGCACAGAATTAAGGTGCAAGAACAAGCACACAGATTTTTGTCAGACTAACGTATACTCAGTTCTGTGCAGCCCAAAGTAGAAATTATTAAAAACATTTGTTTAGAAGCCAGCACGATACTTTTAAAAAGTCATACAGCAAACATTAAGACAGGTCTGGCTCCTGTGAAAATGGCTATGGCACATATTAGGCTGAGCTGTTAGGAATAAATTGCTCCTCTGCATAACGCAATCGAGACTATACAAAGAAAAAAAATGAAGGCTATGTAGTCTTTTACAGGGCCATAAACACCAAGGGAAATAAAACATCTTTCTCTAAGGTGTAGCTTCCAATGCAAAAAGCTCTTATTCAAAACAGTGCTTCCTCAAGCTCCACAGAGGAAAGGCTTTCCAGCTGCTGAGTGCCTCTTTGGGAGGGGAGCATAAATAACATTTCATGTAAAGTCATCATGACCCATCACTTCTGGTTGCGTTCAAGAAGCAGACCAAGACTTTTTCTGGACCACGCTCCACCACAAACAGCGTTCCCTCGCCAGGACTTGAGGAGTGACCAACATCTGTCTGACGGACATCTGGCAAGGGGCTCACATCCCAGAGAGGATACGAAAGCCAAGGCACTGCACAGCCTCCCTTGCTGCTGGATGAGTAACACAGTCTTCCAGGGAACAAAGCCTTTCCACCTTCGGTTTTGTAACGTGACTCAAATGCACAGGTAGACCACCCCAAGTCAACCCTTGGTCACTCTCCCCAGATATTCACACGCCCGGACCCCGAATCGCTATGTCAAACAATTTGTGTGCTGCCAGCTAAGGAGCACAGACCGAGATCCTACCTACAGCTGACCCCCTTTGCGTGCCTGGCCTTGCGCACCCAAGGACGTACGCACACTTCTGATGCATTATTCCCCAGCTAGGCAGAGGGGATCAAAGAGATTTAATTGAGGTTTTAGTCCTCCTCCACTCCCAAATACAAACCTCTTCAATCCTAAGAAACTTTCTTCACTTGCCTTGAATAAACTAAGGAACATCAAATAAAAGTGATGCAAATCCACCCACAATCTGAAAAGAAATCACAGCTCCAGTTTTTGGTTTCCAGCCATCTCAACTCCTCCTTGGTATCGAGCTTCTGGTCTAACTCAGACGCTCAACTTTTGAACTTTTGTCTCTCCTCCTCACCACAAAGAATGAGCTCTCAGCTGCCTCATACCCAGCCACAGAGTCTGGTCAACCACACATCCGTATCCGTAGAAAAGGACTTCATGGTTACACAACCGCCGGGATCGCATCCTCCTTCCCCATCGCCCACAGCCCACGTGATGCAGATACGGTGATGTGAGAGCTGAGAACAGTGCCGCTCGTGTTTAGCCGTGGACAACGCAAGCTCCCAGGAAAACAGCAGTGCTTTCTTTGGTTAACATCCCCAAAAACGGAGCAGGACGGACAGTCACACAGCAGCTGTAAATTTCTGGTTTTACCTCACACCGCTTCATTCTTTAAGGAGACTATTTCCTCCATGAGAAGCTCTAAGGTCCCACTCCAGGTCAGCATGCCCCATGGGCCAAACCAGCCCCAAATCTGCCCATAAACCCTTTGGAGGGCTGAGGAAACCAGCTCAGCTCCCTTCTAGCAGCCAGAACCTCCTCTTTAGCTGCCGCCTCCGTTAGGCCGTGAGGTTTGGGAGCGACCACGCAACCAGCTCAGCTGGCAAGCCTGAAGAAGGGGCAGCATCCAGCCAAGGGACGCTGCGGAGCAGACGCGGCAGTGGGGACGCCGCACAGCTCTGCCAGGCTTTCTGTAGCTGGAAAAGGATGCATGTCCTAAGCTTGGGGTTTTTGCTCACGTAAAAGTGTCACAACCTCCCCCCAGTCAACTTTCCACCACCAGCGAGAGTTCCTAGGGCAGACCAGATGCAAGTCAGACATATGTCCTGCCTTGTCCTTGTGTAACGCTCTATGGCAGAGGGAAGCAAAGCATCGCACCACGCTGGAGTGCGGAGGGACCCAGCACCGCCCAAGCCCATCAGCCCCCGGAGCTCAGCAGAGCCAGGAGGAGGAGGAAGAGGAGGAGGAGAAGGAGCACACGCCACACACACACGGCTTTGGCTGGAGGGGTAACTATAAACCAAGCAATATGGTCCTTTTGGAAGAAAACAAATACTTGATTACAAAAATCACAGCCCAGCTGCCTCCCCCTCAACACGAGAAAGGCAGAGGGGCAGCGACCCACTCTGCCCCGTGGCTCTTTCAGTTATGAGATTTCAGTGCTCTGTACTCCCAAATTACCTGGATAACCCGTTGCCCAGGATTAGGGCCTCTGTTTGCCAAGGACCCGGTACCAAGTGGAGCTTGGACTTGGGCTTCCATGAGTTAATAAAAGGACTGTGAATAGTAACATCTAACTGGGTTTGGGATTTTTTTGAGCACTCATATCCACTGCTAAAGGATACTGCTACAGAACCAGGGTCCGGGAGCAGCCCACAGCACACACAGTCCTGCAGCAGTAACCGACTGATGTCTCTTTTTTTAATGGTTGCCTTAAACCCACAGAATTGCATTAGCAACACCTCATTTTTGCATGTTAGGTTTTGGGGGTTTTTTTGTAGCCACCCACAGAAAAGTTCTGCAAAAGTTTTTCCCAAAGAACAGCAGGAATAATGATGCCAAAACGCCCAGGGAGACCTCGGAGCCGCAGCAATGACACAAACCCCGGGCTGCCCATCGGCTCCAGCTCCGTCAGTCCTCATTACCCTGCGATCTCCCAGAGCGCGGCTGCGAGGATGTCTGAGAGCCAAGGAGAACAGGGTGGGAAGTTGAGAAACTGAAACATATCTCCCGTCTAAGGGACACTGAAAATGTTAAACCCCAAAGAACGAAATGAGCCAGAAAGTGTTTCACCACTCTCACCCTTGCGTGATACGGGGCTGCGGGGCGGGATGGCCGACCATCGCCAAAAGGCATTTTTTCCAATTTTTCAGTAAAACACTAAGTGGGTGGAGGGAGGAGAAGTTCTACGTTTATTCTTCAGTGCTCAAATACATGACAAAGCCTGGCTGCTAACGTGACAAAGACAAAACCAAGCAGTTATTAAGTTACCTTGAGCACAGAGACAAGTTAAATACCCCTTTTTGTCTCCGGTTTCCTCCTGTGCTCTGTCAGAGGGAGCTCCTCCTGTTCCTGCTGCTGCGCTACCAGAATCAGACTAATAACAGCCCTGCTCGGGTGAATAACAGGTTTCTATGGAGCAATAACACTACCTGATGCCTCGTCTTTATTATACAGGATCTTCACACCATGACACTGTTATTAAGAAAGCTGTCTCAAAAAAATTCCAAATCATAGAAAAAAAAAAAAAAAAAAAACAACCCACTCAGAAAGGGGATTTGAGCAGTTCCTCCTTCCACGTCTGCACGAGAGCAGTGCTCAGTGAAACACGGGCTTTTCTTCTTGTCCCCAGGACAAGAACATGCAGGTTTTGGTGGCTACGGGGGCAAAGTCCTTCCCTCTGCTCTGGCTCAGAAGGTTTAACACCCATGCAAATACACAGCCTCGTCTTTGGCAAGTTCCTCTCTGCCCCCATGGAATTATGAGGCTGCTTTACACCTCTTGAAGTTTTACTCTCGCTCCTTTTATTTACACCCAGTTAAACCAGACGTTTAACTCTGCTTAAGATGACTTTTCTCCACGCATATAAAAGACAATACTATTCACTTAGTCAGCTTTCGTTGGTGGAGCCGAAAGCTGAACATGGGTTGGTTTTCGTTTTTTTTTTTTTTGTATTATATTACAAGGAGGGGAATTCAGAATATCACCTACTCATTCATCAGTAATCATTCTGCTTTATAAATTTTAAAACTTGGGTACTTTAAATTTGCTTTCAAGTCTATGAGGCTTCAGAGAGCACTTGAATCGTGTTTTTATGCATTTCCCCAAAGTAATAAAAGCAACAGCTTCCACGCCTGTTTGTCTGTCTTCCCTTAAGGAAGAACTAAATTCTCTCGTCACAGGACCCCAGGAGCTGGGTCTTCCAGAAAAACACTAGGGAAGAAAAGTCCTAGTAATACTTAACAACACTGCCGATACTCGCTGGTAACTCAAAGCTGCAGGTCAGACACCTGCCCGGGAGAGACAGCGGCTGGGCAGGATCCTGATCCCCGGGACTGATGAGGGATGGAGAGGAACCGCCAGAGGCGAATGCACACGGGCAGTGCTGATGCAGACCTGTATCTCCTGGTGACCCCAGCGAGAGCCAAGTTGCAACAAAAAAAAAAAACTTTATTAACAACCCCCTGATGCTCGGCAGGATGGGCTGAGGCGTCACAGCCAGTTTGGGTACCACGTACCCGCTGGTCTCGCCAGGGACCCCCGCCCCGCTTCACCCTGAGCATCCGCTGCCACTTCTCTCGGTCTCTGCATCTGCTCCGGCCGCGACGGAGCTGCTGTTTCACAAAATACCCCCCTGCATTTCAAGCAGCTCCGAGCAGCGCAGAGGCAGGGAGAGAAGAGCAGGGGTAATGCGCATCTGCTCGGTCTCCAGCCAGGTGAGCTCCTCTCCGGCTTTGTAGGTCCACCCAGGCTCGCATCCATCCTCTCCCTGATTTAATGCTGTGCGCTGAGCTGGTCCTCGCCAACAAGCTCAGCAAGGCAGAGAGGTGCGAGCCAAACCACAGCCCTGCACAGAGGTAACAGCTTAAAACACCAGGGCCAAGCCACCCGACACCACGAGAGCCCACTGTGAGTGAGATGCTTTGGCTCTGGATCCTGCGCACAGAACATCCCCCATCCGGGAAAGCAGAGCTATTTCCAAGAGATATTAAATATTCACCCACACACAGCGAGCCCAGCTCCACCCAGGCAATAGGACTCAGCTGGCAGATATAAGCATGCCAGAGAAATGTTCAAAAAGAACCCAAAGCAGGCAGAAATACTCTTGGCTTTGGGTAAGGGCTGAAATGATAAAACAAAGGACACTTGAGTCTTAAATGTACATCAGAGTCCCATATCACAGCACCATGCTTTCCCATTGCAAAGGAACAGATTTTGCCCACACTGCCAAAATCACCAGGAACTATGAAAATGCAATGAGGCTTCATCTTCCATCAATAAATTCGTTTTTTTTTCTATAGAGACTTTCACCCACCCTGGCAGCTGTATGCTAATTCCCCCTCAGCACTGCTTTATTATCACTTGGAACAGATGTTACAGCCGCTCCAAAATCTGGAGGTTACAAAAACTATTAACCTCATCTGGGCGCCAGGCTGCGGGTTTGTTGCGGGGTGTTTAGCACCGAGGGGAAGGGCTCAGCCCCATCCTTCTGCCGCAGCGGCCGGTGGTCCCCGGCAGCAGCACGGTCAGCAAGACGGACCAGGCTTTGCTCTCACTGCAGCAGGAGACGGTCGCTTCTCCCCTGCAGCACCCCAAATGATCAATAAGAAGGAGGGGAGCGAAAACTAATTGATAAAAATACCCCCAAATGTTGTAGAAACAAAGATGGAGAGATCAAGGGAGAAGATGTGATTTACAGGCTTGTTCCAAAAATTCAGGGAAATTAACTACAAGGTCCCCATGGGTTTTAAAACCTTGGGCACAAATGTGGATACAATAAGCTTTTTTTTTTTTATTGAGGGGGTGTCTGTCTTTGTTGGGGGGTGTGTGCAAACAGAGTCATTTCAACCACAGATAAATCCAACTGCGAAAGGTTTAGCATTCCCCATGGAGTTGATTTTTCCAGTGCAGCCCAGTGTGGCTCCTGGAGTAATTAATGCCAGAATCTATTTATGACCTTTGAATAAATTGTTCTTTTCTGAAGAGAAAGCTGTTAAACACGTTAGCAAATATAATTAAGAGGGAAGGGGGGGAGGGGATGACAAAAATCTGGAATTAAATCTCTCTCTAATTAGAAATGCTTCTTGCAACAACCTGGCTACAAAACCCCACTCTCAAGCAGATACTGTAGTTTCATTAAAGCTTCCTCATTATCCTTCCTGAGATAACTGAGCTGTCAATACAAGGAAAATTTACTTCTAACCTTCGTCACCCCCTAAGAAAAAAAACGTTTAAGTGTTCCTCCATGTGGGTAAAGCTTGGCGACGTGCACCTGAACACGCCGAGGCTGTAGAGCCTTCCAGCAAAGGATAAGCAAAACTTCTGTACGGCCCCGCTCGCCTTTCCCAGCCAGGGCTGCTTTATCACGGCTGCATCGCTCCTCCTTCACCAGCCTCCCAGCCACAGCCGCTGCCCGTGTTGCAAGGAACAGGTTTTGCTGCCGATAGCTCAGGACATTTGACCAAGTTTGCTGTATCTCAGGCTAAGTTCTCATCAGGGAGACCTGATTGCATCATGCAGAAAGACGCCAGGCAAAGCAGGTGGGAAGCGGCAGAGATTAAAGCTGGGAAGCCCCTTGAAAATGTCCTCATTCCATCAGCATGAACATCCCTACTCCTGGCCACGGGAGAAGCCAAAACTCAACTGATGTACAAGAAAGGGTCAAAGTTAGATAACAGATCTGCAATGCTATCCAGCACCCAGCCCTCATCACTGTTAACGTGAAAACGCAGAGGGCAGGATGACCCACATTTGGCAAGATCCTAGATTTTTTTATTATTATTATTATTATTTTGGAAGGCCCATCAAAAATTTCAGTTTTATGTAAAAAATATTTGCACTGAAGTAATACATTCTCCTGCATCTTCGGTTGGTTTCACAAACAAAAGATGACCTACGCAGCGAGATACTCAGTGAATCATCACGGTCACGGGGAGAAATGAGCAGGGGCAGGCGGTGCAGGGGTACCTCCCTGGGAATATCAGCTCCCAGCACAGACCAGTCCCGAGCGGACAGGGCAAGTCGGCAAACCTCAGCACAACACTCACATTTCACGTCCTGCAACTTCATGCCAAAAAAATGCAGCCTTTTGGAGGGAGCCCGGAGCTGGGCAAGCAGAACGCACGCCCAGCCTTCCTCCTGGGCTGCTCGCTGCCATCCTGGCCAGCTCCACGCTCCCAGTCCCGTGGCGATATGAAGTTCTTAAGTCTGTTTTGTTGCTTGAAAACTGACACAGTCTTGCTAAAACACACGTGTCTGCCTGTGAGATTGCACGTCTCCGCAGGAGCGGACACCCCAGCTGGTCCTGCAAGCATCACCCGAGAGCTGGAAGCCACAGGCACTGTAATAACGCTTAGTCCCCCAAAAACCAGAGCTCTGCAATCTCCGTGGCCATCCTGCTCGGGACCTTGTGGGCTCTGCCCAACACCGCTTAGTTTGGTTCCAGATCACCAGTTACAAAGCCACGTTTCACTGTGCAGAGCAAGCAGCCACTTACAGAAGAGGCATTGAAGGGAAGCCCTGTGTCCAGCTCGCCCTCCCCAAGGGCAGCGGGCTGAGCCCGGAGCCACGCTGTGCTGAGCAGCTGCTGCTCCAGCAGCAATTCCCAGAAAACAGCCCCAAACCCTGTAGCAGCATTAGGAAAAAAAAAAAAAAAAAAAAAAAAAAAAAAGATGTAGAAGTTGATCTATAAAGGGGGACAAAAAAGCACAAAACTCTTCAAAGTAACATATGGGGTTTACTAGAAAAGTTTTTGGTTTAGTTCTGTTTAAAGTCACAATTCTCCCACTAACTAACATGAGACCTGTCTTTTTTTTTTTTTTGTCTCCTCCCCTCTCTGAGGCTTACCAGCGACTTTCTTGGCAGATCACTTACACGAGAAAGTGCTTCCCATAAACGCAAAGGGTCTCGATATGCACACAAGTCTGCCCCGATGCTGGACACATTTCCTGTCCTGGGGACATGCCACTCAGCCTGGGATTCCCAGTGTTTAACACACTCTAGCTCTTTAAAAAAAATATATAGTTTTATATAAATATATATATATATATATACACACACCATTTTTCATATCTATCTATCTCGTATTCTTGTTGATTTTGCTGCAAATATGAACCCAACCTCTCGGAAACAGGGCTCTGCTTTAGGGAAAACCTGTATCCTTGCATGAACTCGGATGCTCCCACCCCAGCTGTGAACACCCCAAATACCTGATAAACCCAAAGGAGCCAAACAAGCCTGTCCTAGAAAGCAAAACCAGTTTATACAGCACGTCTCCCTTCAGAGCAGTCTGGGGGAACGCGTGCTCAGCAAGGACACGCCGAAAGTCCTGCAGAAGGCACTGCCATGGGGCTTTCCCGCAGGGACAGTGGAGTTGTCCCATCCGCAGGTCTCGTGCTGCACCAGCTTCGTCGCAGAGCGCGGGTGACACCGAGCTCCCGGCTGCTCCCGGCTTGGGCATACTTTTTTTTTCCACGCGGCTGAATACTTTCGTCATGCACATGAGTTCAGCGGATTTCACAGATAATTCTGTGTTTGCAGCAGTAAACACAAATCACTTCTCCTGCTCCTCCCCTTCTTGATCTACAAGCCTCCTCTGTTCCCTCCTCAGCCCCTTTCAAATACCAGATGTTCCATTTAGCTGTAAACCACTATAAAACACAACAAAAGATATGAATGCTATAAAAGGGCCAATTTACTCCCCCTTCCATCAGTATTAAAGCGTATGCTTGAAGAGAAAGAGCGAATTTCCTCTATGGGAACCTTTTAACCTTCCCCCTCTCCCCGTTTATCAAACCCCGCTCGTTCGCAGGCAGAGCTAAGGGCCCTGATGCAGGCAAGCGCAGGAGCTGCCCCACGCCGCGGTCCCCAACGGAGCCGCGACACGGCACGAAGCTCGCTGCCAAACGGAGGACCGCACGCCCCAGCGAGGCGCGAATCCCTCCCGACCTCGCCACCGCCATTCTTATCGCATCCAAAGGCGGCCGTCAGCATCTCCCTTTGCCGAACCAGGTTCACCACCCGGTCAGCTGTCAGCACGGACCCGGAGAGAGCAAAGAGCCGATGCAGCTCCCGACAAGGGTGTGCAGGGTGCTGTGCAAGATGGGAGATGCTCCCCAGCTTCAACAAGCCTGGCAAATTCAATCCCGAGAAGTCAAGCGGCATCACAGCAAATAAAAGCCGATTTACAACTGGGTCTCTACCACGGGCAATGCTACAGAGTCTACCGACGGGGGAGTTCGCTAGATCACACCATCGAGGAGCCGAACGAGCAGAGCGAGTCAGGATATGACTCAGGCTGGTGGCTTTCCAAGGAGGCGAAGGAGGACCTTCCAGCTGAATCCTTGCTGTCCAGACGGGGCAGGCCCACGGGTTACAAAACAAGAAGAACAGATTTCACACTACCTCTTGCTACTCAAGCAACGGCGCGTTGGGCAGAAGAGAGACAATGGGCAGGCGGCATCCTTTGTCCTTTGGTCTGTGACGGGAAGGGCTTGCGGCCCTCACATCTAGGTTGAAACAACTGTTTCGGGGGCTTCAGAAGAAAAGGGCTCTTAAAACTAGAAAACTTCCAAAACTTGTTCTGCAGGACTTGTTAGACAGGCTGGGAAATTCGATAGCCAAAAAACTACTACTCTTCAGTGACTTCTCCAGAGGATAACTGATTTTTTTTCAGAGCAACAGGGCTTTGAACCCACATGTGGACCTGACCCATCTGCACCCGTATTTTTTCCAATTCTTTCTATGGTAGAGGCCTTCTGGCTTTTGCTAGAGCAAGAACACCCTCTGACCCAAGAGGAGAGGACTCGGATGGTCCAATTACCTGTTATAGACGTAGCCCTGTAAAAACCTTTCAGGTTAGGGCATCTTAGCTAAACCTTACCATTAACACGGACTGGACTCAACAGGGCTGAACTAGTCCAGACGCAGAAGCAGCACAAACCACCCATGTACTGAGAAGGAGCAGATCACAATCACAGGGCTCAGCAGTTGCAAGGTCACTGATAAACCCAAGGTATAAAAGACCGGGACAGTAGGTGCTCAAGCAGCCCAGTGTTGTTTTACACGAAGCTAGATACTTTGCTTGCTGGTTTGGCCAACCTCCACCTGCCCTGAACTGCAGCCAGGCAGGAAAGCCCCAGCCCTGCCTGCCCCTCCGCTGCAAACACGGCAGGATCCGAGCCATCACGGAGGGTGGAGGGCAAGGAGTGGTTGAATCCGAGTTGTATCATCAGATGAAGCACAGCCCTGAGCTGCAACCAAAGAAAACATAAGGGGCGGGGGGGGGGGAAGTCAATTTTATTAGAAACAGACCTTTTTCCAGGCTGCTTCTTGAAGGGGAGATACGACACTGGGAAAAGTAATTTCGTTAACGCCGAGTTGGAAGTTGTGAAATGCAGAATGTAATTAAGAGTTGCCCTGAAAAAGAAGGTCCTTCACCCTCCTTATAAAAGGAGCATCGGAGGGCACACAGCTTCGAAGAAGCACGACACATCGCGGGGGTGGCAGGTGAACCCGGGAGGCTGCTGTATGGTAACACACGAGTCACCCTGAGGACGTGCCCAAATTAGAGCCCTCGGGCTAATACCGACAGGAGAGCTGGGGGAGACTCCCTGCAGGCTGGCAGCAGGGACAAGACCAGGCTTTGCCCGGGGCCAGCGCTCTCCGAAGCGGCACCGGTGAGCCCCACGGGTCCTGGGATGCTGCACGGACAGCTGGGCAGACAGATGGACTCGGCATTAACACGGGAGCGGGTCACCCTGATGGGGCACCGAGTAAGTCTTTGGGTGGGATCAAAGATCTGGGAAGCTGCGCTGACTGCTGGGAGAGCAGCTACAGGGACCATTTAAGATCACTGAGAGTCCAAGGGATCCAGCTGATGTCAAGGGTAGCGTGAGGAGGGGGAGGAAATTGGAAAAAAAAAAAAAAAAAAAAAAAAAGCTGCTGTGCAGCTCAAAGAAGGTGCATCCATGCTTTTAAAAATCAAAGCGGAGACAGTCTTCACTTCCCAAAGGTGTTGCCAAGCTCACTGTACTTACTCACCTCCACCATCCCCCCACGTTAATCCTCTCCATCCCAACAGGCACACCTTGGACGTGCAGTGAGCCCTCCACCCCCTCATTTACACTGCGCCCAAAGTCAAGGGGATCCTGGTGCTCCCACCCCAGCTCTGCCCAGAGCACCCTGGCAGCCCCAGTCCAGGCTGCTGGGACATGTGGGATGAGCATATTTGAGAGACTACTAAACACAGGCTTAGGGAGGAGTCAAATGGAGAAGGGAAAAAGCTCAAACACTGGGAAAAAAGGTTTGTCTCTTTAAGAGGGGACAAAGCAGCGGATCAAAAATTTGCCCTCGGGTCAGTCTGAAGCAACATTTCTGTCAGTGCCAAAACCCAGGTCCCTTCTGGCTCCAGATGAGCTGAAAAAAGCAAAAGGTCCGCAGCACCGGCCAGGGGCTCCCACCCCCACGAGCCACGACACAGGGTGATGGATCAGCACCATCTCACTGGGCACCAGTGAGACGCTGACACTCAACCCTTCCATATAACCACATCCTCAGCACACATCTTGCTTGAGCTAGCCTAAATTTCTGCAGCCCTAATTCCTCACCCGACTGCCTCACACAAACACAGCCACAGGAGTTAAGCATCCCAAGGGCCATTGCCAAAACATTGCCTGTTTCTCCCTGGAGGGACCCAGCAACAAGGTACCCCATTTTCTTGGTGGTATACCCAGCATGAAGGATCGCCACCAAGAAGGATGGACAAGCCAAGCATTTTTTTTACAGCTCATCAACATGCTGTTGAGATAGAAGGCAGCTTCCAAGACTGGTCCCAACTTGAAAAGCGACCAAATTGACTGCTTTTTTGGCTTTGTGTTTTTAAAGGCATCTATTCATTCAAGAGTCCGTTCCTGCTAGGTATTTAATGCAGGTATTTAACTCTCATCAATCATTCAAGGGCAGGAAAAAAAAAAGTTTTCACTGCTTTTCATGCTTCTTGGCACAGCCAGCAGGATCTATCTAACACTTTCCGCCTTCTTCTGCCCCAACAGAATACATATGAGCCTTCAGCTGCAGGTTCAGTTGTATCTTGCAACCTCGCCAAACAGCTAAAAGGAGGGTACTACCTCTAGCTAACACAAGGTTTTAGGGTGCTATTTGACATGCAGGAGGCATGAAGGGGAGCTGGGAAGAAAGACTGCGATCGGTTCCTATTTGCAAGGAGCTCACGAGTCCGGCCGTACAAGACAGAGCACCTTTTTTCCCTTTGTAAAGCTCAGCACATCTGAACGGGAAGTCACTGAGACACAGTAAACAGTGATATGTAATGAGGCCATTTTTTATAGCCTTTTTTGGAACAGAACTCAATTTCAAGAAGCAGAGAGTAAATAAAAAGCCAGAGGACCTGAGCAGGGTAAATCGGCGAGTAGCTATACAGACCTTGCTCAAAGAACGCACCTACCCAGTCAGCTCTGATAATACTGAATTATATTTAACTACTATCATGACATATGGAAGTAATTACAAGCATTGTAGCTATAAAGCCTTCAAGTGGCACGTTAAAAATCCCAAAGCCTTGTGAATAATTACAGGTACCAAATACGCCAACGTGCCTTCATCTCCCATGTACCTGGGGGAAGCAGTCGCTACAAACCACCTGCTCCCAGTTGTCATGGCAAATGAGTGCCTCCATCATCAATAAACAGGACTTTGATACCAAATTATTGCCATCCTGCAGAAAAAAACAACAGCCGTGAAGCCATCTGACAGTTCAGTCAGGTGTAGGGCGTTACACCCATCAATCGTGGGAAGTCAGTTGTCTGCGTGGTTCCTTAATAAGAGCAAAACAGAGCGGTGGGCAGCCAAGTCATCACGCCAATTATGTTTGCTGTGTCTCATCAGTCTCAAGAGCCCTAATAAAACCTCCAGGCACTGCAGACCGAGATGGATTATCTCTAGAGAGATGTCAATACGTTTCAAAATAAGAATCCTTAATGAGCTGACCATTACTGCTAACTTAAGAGCCTGTGCACACACAAATACACGTATTAAATACACGGCTGCTTCATTTCAAGTATCCAGGAGATTTTGAAGCAGGAAAATAAAAAAAAAAAAAAAAAAAAAAAAAAAGATATTTAGCAGTGTCCAGGCCAACCTTAAAGGAAGGGTGAATGCAACACGATATCAATGGGAGTCTTCACATTAAAACAAATCACACGATCAAGCTCTAGAAGTACACAACTGCTTTGGTGTAGGTACCAATTTACATCTGCCTTAACATATGGAAGAACATCAACGTTGCAGCACATAACACTGCAACAGCATGCTCAGACAGCCAGGACAGGGGCAATGGGAAGGTGGGGCAGGAGTTCGGGGCTTATTGCTTTTTTCTTAGTTGTTCTCCCTTGAAGGAGCCCACATTTCCTTCAGCTGCAGAGATTTAGGAGCAGAAGCGCTCCTGGAACGGGGCTGGAGGGCAGAGCGTGGGCTGAGACCCCTCGGACACACTGGGCGATGGTGTCAGCCCCCGTGGCACCTTGCTTACTCGCTTTCCCTCGCTGTTTCTCAGGCACCTGCGATACAAACACTTTGCCGAGAGGCGTCCGTGTCCATGTAGCCCTCCACGGCATCACCACAAGTGCCAAGAGGTTGAACCAGGTCTGCTAGACACCAGGGGAATTAACCTGGGGTGCTGGCAAGCCACCAGAGAAAGGACAGTGACCTGGCACACTGTGAGCAGCTCCCAGCTCTTCCAGTCTTCCATCTTCAAGGATAATTCCTGATCAATCCCTCGCCTGCAAAGGTGTCCGGCACAGCTGATCCAGCCCCCACGAGGTCTCTGCCCAGAGACCTGCCTGCCCAAAGCACACTGCCCGAGCGGGGAGCAGCCGGCAGCACAGCTCACCCGGGCTTCCCTACCAACATCGGTACACATCCAAGTCCCTGTCAGGAAGTGTTAATTTTATCTAAGGCAAATGCAAAAAAAATTTAAAAAAAAAATAATTAAAAAACCCCAAACCAAAACCCACACTGCCAAACATCACACTCACCCAAATGTGCAATTTTTTTATTGCACATATTTTTTATGCTTCACCATGCTGAAACACAAGTGAAGAGTCATTTAATTTGTATTTGACCGCAGACTTAACAAAATTACGAATCAAACCTAATTATCGATGAAAATCCAAAGCTCAGAGATCTCCATCTTACTCACAAAAGGAGCTTCGGATGCAAGAGCAGCTGTATCACACAGTGCCAGAGGACTGGAAACTAGTGCCAGCTACAGGGGAACAGGGAGAGAAGCGGGGTTCTGGAGATGGCTCCGCGCAGGGATGGGGGAGAAACGCTGCACTGAGAGTTGTGCACAAGGGACAGGGATTGCAAGCCTGAGAGGTGCTACCTCTGCTCCCCTTTGCAAATAAAGATGTCCTTTACATCACACTTCCACAGCTGGCTGGCAAACCAGCTTGAATTACACCCCCCAAAATCCAATCACGGTAATAGACATAATGATCAATAAGTACTGAGGGCAAGTACACTCATCCCACTTCCCACCTCTCCAGAAACAGCCTCTACAGCAAAAGCAATTAGCAGAAATGAAGTTTTACTCCAGGCTCATCAAAACTGGCCTCGCATCCACTGACTCTCAGAAGAGAACTGGGCTTTAAGACTTTTTTTTCCTGTTTATTTTGTTAGTCTCTGTGGAGGTTCAGTAGCTTTGGGTCATCCCATCCTGCCAGGCACCACCAAGCACTAGGTCTCTGGAATTGAGCATGAAAATAAAGCAAACTTGAGATCGCAACCGAATGAGGTGATTTTATTCATTTATTTATTTAAACGTCAAGTAGTAAACTACTGCTGTGTGGCCAGCCTGGCCATTTCACCAGCCTGGTTTCCCTGCTGAACAAGCACGGGAAGGTTTTAGAAGGACGGGGACACCAGCTCATCTCTCCACAGTAAGGGAGCAGAAGTCCCTGCAGCCTCACCCACGGCTGGCCTCGCTGTGCTGCGAACAGGACCCGACGTTCTAACCTCCCCACACAGCACACCTTCAACGGCTGCAAGGAAAAACAAATCAGGATGGAAGGGGATAAAAAAAAACCACGAACAAACACACAACAGTGTCTGGATCTTAAAGCATTTCTTTGCAAAGAGATGTGATTTCACCTCTGGCCTTCAAAACGATGCTCACCTTGGGCAAAAATCTGTTTCTCATTACACACCTTCACAACCCTATTTAATTCACTGGGAAAGGTGGATGACAGAATACTACTGGGTGTTTCAAGTCTAGCACAAGTATCTTGTCCCCTGGCATTTTGACTGATTAATAATAATAAAAAAAATAATCTCTGTAGTAAGGCAGACAGCTGGTTAGCCAGCCCAGCCAGTCAGGCAAAATGCGCATTTATCATCCAAAAGAACCTCTGAAGTTTCCAGGCACACTCTGTCTCGCACATCCCTACGCCCGTGTCTGAACGCATCCCAGCTGTGTGACAAAGATGGGTTCCTACGCTCTTCTTCTGAAATTTGGCCCAGAGACACTAAACTGCTCACGGATAGCTGCAGCGAGGCTGAGGCACTGCAGGGACGTTTGTCCCCATCCTGGCTGGGCTCAGACCCCTTCCTCTCTCCCTCCTGGGTTGCCAGTGCTGCGGATACACGGACGGTAAAGAGCAGCCAGATGCCTCTTGTCTTTAGCTACCCTAAATTCAGAGACTCCCCAATTCAGGAATTGCCAGAGAAACACCAAATACCTAAGAGCAAGTATAAAGACTCAAATCTAGATGGATTTGGGTCTCATCCTGACCGAGGACAAGCATCAGCTGAGCCTCGTCAGGCGACGGCTCTGCACGTCCCCGTGGGCTCAGCTTCGGCCAGGCTGTGCCGGTCGGCTCCGACAACCAGGTCCTGGCAGAGGGGACCACTAAAGCCATCCCATTCAGCCAGTTCCCTTCCCACTCCTCCTGCAGCCAGGAAAGCAGCCAGGTGGGGTAAGCAGAAAGCAATTTAATTACGGACAGCTGGGCTGTAAACTCTCACCTCCAACAAGCAACACCTGCCTCAGCAAGGGTAGCAAGAGCCTCCTTTCCAAACGACCACTGGATCTTCCCTACACCACAGCTACTATTCTTAATTCCTCACAGGGCAAATATTGAATGGAAATTAGGTTTGTAGGGCTATAATATTTCCTTAAAAGAAAAAAAACCCAAAAGCATAGTATGCCATTCTCAGCATGTTCTAAGAAAGCACTAGTCCCCGCACATTTACAGCTCCAGCGCGACAGTTTATATTTGGAAACGTCAGTTTGTACGGAAGACAGTTTGTATCAGTTTATAGCTTGGAAAGCTAAGAGGAAATCTCACAGCATTGTTCCACCCTGGGAAGAGGCATCAGGACGCGTTGTTATTTACTCTGCGCCAGCAGGTCTCTCGCGCCGATGCGAGAGCTGACACCGGCTGGTGTTCACCGTACGGTCGGGGCTTCCCACCCCGGTGCTTCGCAGGATCAAGGTCTCCGACTCTGGAAGCGAGCAGCGACATCCTCACCTTCACATGCAGGCAGCAAAATGCATTTTGCTCCCCGAAGCGTGGCTCCAAGTTTCGGGCCTGAACGGCTCGCAGGGGAGCTCAACCACAGCAGCCCCCCCCAGCACGCAGGGTTACGTCTCGCTGGGTGAGGAGGCCGAACGGACAAAACCCACCATCGCCCTGGAACAAAACTCTGGTGGAAGAAGGGAAAGGCACTTGCCGGACAAGCGGCGTGCTTGCACAGCACATAGCCAGAACTCACGTTAACGTTATACATTATTTATCTTTGAATGCTTCAGTAAAGTTAAACAGAGTCTCACATGCCCTTGCTACCAGGAAATTTCCTTTCCCTTTCACCAATAAAACCTGTTGTTGCTCAAAAATAAGAGCGAGCAGTTTACTGTCCACTTGTCAACACAGGGGCTGCCGGGTAGGGAGGACAAAGCACCCCCTTTCATTTGTTTCTAATTGATTTCACTTCCCAATTCCCATGCAAATACCACGCGGCACGGCTTGCAAAAACATAAGCAGAGCATTTAAACCCCAAAACAACCAGAGCCGAATTATTTTTTCTTTTTCGGTTGTTTAACCCTCTTTCCAGCAAAACAACCAAAAACCGCAAACACTTCCAAGGAGGGGAAACCCTAAAGCTTTAAAGTTCCCAGACCCGAAAGCCAGGATAAGAACAGTGCAGGAGGAGGGAGCCGGAGCACAGCCGGGCTCTCTGAACCGAAACCCGAACGACCCACCGGCCCGGGGCAGCTGCGGCTCAGCCGGGGCTGCGGCACCGGGAGCCCCGGGGCGGGCGGGGGGGAGACGGACAGACGGACGGACAGACAGACGGGAACCGCATGGCCGCGCTCCCTGCCCGGCCGGGCTTGGGAGAGGCTTGCAGAGCACCAGGCTGGGTTTTTTTGGGGTGGTTGGGTTTTTTTTTGTTTCTTTTTTTTTTTTTTTTGCTTATTTTGCTTTTCATCTTCCCGGCCAAAGTTTTGTCCTCAAGGCCAGTGCCCCCCGCCCGCTCCCCCAGCACATCAAAGCCGAACAACCGCCTCGTTAAAACCCCCGAAGTAATCCATCCCACCTCCTGCTCTTCGCCGTATTATTTGCTTTTGTTTCGCGATGACTGTAAACAGAAAGCGGGGGGGATATTTCCCCTCTTTCCCGGGCTGTTTGTTCTCCAGCCCGGAGCCCTTTCCCCCGCGGCCACCGTTCCCACCGGGGCACAAACCCGGGAACTAAAGCCCGGGGTGGCGGGGGGGGGGTAAGCAGACAGTCTCCCACGCCCCCCCCTCCCATCCACACATCCCACCAAGTTTCCCCAAGAGCAACACCCGCATGCAGGGAAGGGCGTGCTTGTGGGGGTCCCTCGCTTGTGGGGGTCCCTCACGCCCCCCCCCCCCATTCCCTCCCTCCCTACCTGGGACATCTGAGGCCTGAAGTTGATGTCCTTGAGGTCGATGGAGCCGGGGGAGAGGTTGTGGAGCAGCTGGCAGAGCAGCACCCCGTCCCGTAACGCCTGCGCCAGGTCGAAGACCACCGCCGAGGGCCAGACCACCCGGTGGTTGGGGGGCAAAACTTTACAGTCGATGAGCCAGCGGCCGCACTGCCGCCACTCCTCCATGGCCGCGGGCCGACGGGGCCGCCGCCCCGCTCGCACACCCGCCCTTCTTCTTCTTCTTCTTCTTCTTCTTCTTCTTCTTCTTCCTCCTCCTCCTCCTCCTCCTCGCCGCCGCTCAGGGGCAGCGGGCGGCTGCCCGAGGGGCTGCTTCGCTCCGCGGCACCGGGCTACCGCCCCGCTCCATCGCCGCCCGCCGCCCGGGGAAGCATCGCTCCGCGCCGGGGCTTCTGCGGAGGAGGAGGAGGAGGAGGAGGAGGAGGAGGAAGAAGGAGGAGGAGGAAGGGGGGCGGTGCGGAGTTTTCCGGCGGAGGGCTGCCCCTGCCCCCGCTGCGGCCCCACCGCCTCGGCCGGGGTTAGGCGCGCCGCATCCTCCCGGGAACAAAGCGGGGATGGCGGGGCAAGGGGGGGGGGGGGGAACGAAGGAACGACCAAACGACCGAGGGGGCACGGCAGGGCTCAGCCCCCCCAACTTCGTCCCCCTGCCCCGAGGAAACTTGCTGCCGAGGGGCCCCCACCTGCGCTGCTGGGGATGCTGCTGCTGCTGCGGGTGTGAGTTGGTGTGTGTGTCCCCCCCCTCCACCGCCCCGGGCAGGCGGGAGGAGCTCCCGGTCCGCTCCCGGTCCGCCCCCGCCGCCCCTTTGTCTGCGGGAGCCCGGGCTCCGCGGCTGGGAGCAGGGGGAGCTCCACGCCGCCTTGGCTCTTTTCCCAATTTTTTTTTTTTTTTCCCCTCACCCCCCTCCAATCCTTTTTTTGTATCCTCTCCCTCCCGCTGCTGCTGCTACTTCGCTCCCTGTTCCGGGGAAAACCGCACCGAGCCCCGGTGCTGCTTCCCTCTCCCTCGGGGAGGCTGAGCTGCCATCCCCGCTTTGCAGCCGCGGGGGGGGGACCGTGTCCCGTTCTTCCCGGCCCCTACACAGGCACGGTCCCAGCTCGCCCCCGGAGCGGGGGAGGACCCGACCCTCCGGGTGCCCTCACCCACAAGAGCATGCTTTGTCTGGCCGTGCGCTCCCACTCTTCTTCTCGTGTTTGGGTTGCAAATACTGCAGGGGAGCTGTTTAACCCAAACAAGCTATCGTATTCCTTGACTTTCAAACATGAAGACAACTCCTATAATTAATTACCAGGGTATTTATTAAAAACCTCAACTCTCAGCCATTAACTCCTTGGCAGCAAACTCTTGAAAAATCTCTAATTTTCACTGGTGGCTTCCATCCAAATCAGCGCAGTTTAGAACAGCCTCTTTTCAAATCTGTTCTGAGTTTTCTTCCGAGAGCGTCTCCCCAGAGTTTGTCCATTAATTTCCAGCCTGGCCTTCCAGATAGCCAAAACCGGAAGCCGAGACTGGGACGAAGGGAAGCTATTAACCTGGATGTCAAACAAATGCAACGCTAATCTCTTCCAAATGTAGCCAAGTGGAGATAAAGAAGAAAGAGCGACTCTACTGGCATGATCCTTCATTTTCAGTGTAGGAAGGAGGATCCCTCCAAAGAGTGAAAAACAATTGTTTAATATTCCAAGGAAAGTTTGGTAGGCTGTTTGTTTGTTGTTTTTTTTCAAGAAGGCACTTCTTTTAGCCTGATGTGCTGGCACTTAATCTGCCTTGGGTCCGGCTCTGTGCAACGCCCGCTGCCCCTCTGGCAGGGCAGGTAAGTGCAGTATAATCCGAGAGGGAGCAGCATCCCTATGCCCCAGTCTCACCGTCAGAGCTACACCCTGCCCTGGGTGTCTTCAGGAGCATGCTGATTTCAGTCCAAAGCTCCCCATACCCTGCGGAGGTGATTTCTCTGAATAACTTTCTCATTCTTTTAGTTCTTCCTGAGGCTTTCCTTTCTGGTCTCCCACTAGGTCTCCAGCAGCACCCACTGGGCAGGAATCACAAGGCTACTGAAAGGAGTGGAGTCCTGCCAGGGATAATTTTGGTTGACTGTGTACTACTCTGCCTTGTGAGGTCAGGTCTGTAGGCAGAGGACAACAGAGGAGTTTATTATATGTGTATAATTAAAGCTGCTAGCTACAGCCTGGCTTTTTTACGGCATAATAAAAAGCGTACTTGCCCCTGGACACTCAGGAACAATCGCTGCATCTGCAAAGCCAGCCTCTGTGTGGGAGGTGTTGAAGCAAGTACGCTTCTCGCCTACCTCTGCAACAATCACATCGGCTGATGGCAGAGGTATTTTTGATAGCAGAAAAAAAGAAAAAAAACAACCTGTAAGTAAAGGCTCAGTGAAGAGCATGTATCCAGCACACGCGCTAGCGAGCTGTGAGTTGCAGATTATACAAATGTCCTGGAAACAGGAGAGGCTACATGGAGAGGACCTAGACGCTGCTTTCAGGATGTACCTAAAGCTAAAAGGGAGCTTGCATAAATTAAAGAGGTTGACTGTTGTGCTAGAGCTGGTGATCCCCTCTCGTGCCCCTTGGCACTGCTGGGAAGGACAGCCAGGGAAGGACAGCCAGCCCTGGAAGGACAGCCAGCCAGGGAAGGACAGACAGACAGACAGGGCTGAGGCTGCTGACCCACACGCAGAGGCTGACACTACCCTCTGCTGGGGACCGAGCATGGAGCTTCTCCTCTCCGCTGACGGGCTTCGCTGTATGTGCTTTTATTACTTTCTTGCATGAGAGAAGCCTGAGAGGTGACTGAATGCACTAGAAAGGTAATAACAGAAGGAACGTCATGCTTTTTCAGCCCAAAACGTCTCAGTAACTAGATAAAAGGAGACTGGCAGGCAGCTATTGCCGGAGGGCAGCAGGCAGCCACCGCAGCCCGGGTCCCGTTGCAGAGGGGGTGTGAGGGGGGACATGGCTGGTGAAGCAGCAGCTGTTTGGGAACGTAACAGGGCTGCTTGGGAACATCACAGTCTAGCATGGAATAGGCAAAACTAGTCATGGAAGGAAGGAAAGAAGGAAACTTAAATGCACAAACATGTGCAAGGAGATCGTACCTTACAAATCGATCAAAACATACCTGGGAAATGACCACATTACACAGTAAAGTGTATTTTCTGTAATGTTTGGTATTGCTCCTGGAAGACGAGCTGACTCCCTGGTCAGCAGGTGCAGAGAATCAGCCGCCACGCTACCTCTTTGGAGCAGCCATCTGAAAATATCCCTATAAATACAAGGGCCATAGCACCAAGAAATCCCCATTTCCAAGCCAGCCAGTGTCTATGGATTGCCATTGCCACCTTCTGGATTAGACCAAGCGTGCACCAGCCTGTCCCAAACCCGCTGCTGGCTTCCAGCAGCCCAGTGGACATCTGTCTCCAGCTGGAGCCAGCGTCCCCAGAGCAGGAGCCGTCACGGCTGCTGTCACAGCAGAACTCGGGCACCACCGGCAGCTGTCAGCAGTTACCCGGGCAGCCTACGTGCCATTTACATCACGCCCTTAGATTTTGTGATCTCCTTTCACCAACTATTTTAGGAAACCTGTGCAAGTCACAACTCAGCAAACACACTGCTCAGCAGCAGCTCTCACTCGATCATCAGGGAGGGACAGATCGCACAGCTATTGAAGTGCTGCTGCATTAAACTACTAACGTTCACTAGGTACAGACAATAATTCTCTGTCTGGCTCATCTACTGCTGTAAACACCTGATCTACCTGCCCAGACAACTTGTACCCTGGAACAGTCATTGCAATTATCCTCCTGCTAACGGCCCTGCACTCCTGCCAGGAGAGCTCACGTCTTCTCCCGTGCCGCCGCCTGCCAGAGCAGGCAATGTAGGTTACTGCCTGCCGCCGGGTAAAGGGAGAGCAGGAGAATTAACCCGGAGTAACTCGATGCTGGCAGGAGGGATGAACTGGATTCTCTTCTTGTACTGGTGCAACGGGGGCAGTCAGCCACAGATACTCTTTGTTTAGCCTGGAAAAAGGTAGCGCCTGATAGTGTAGCTCCACTGGAAAAGGTCTCTCAACCCAGGTACCAAGCAGGTGGAGCTGGCACATTCCTGGGCATTTCTCTGTGGAAGAGTCTCATTTATGGGGCCCGTGATGCCCCAGCTGTGCTGAATACAACACCCTCTTCCCCACACCATCATCACAGCCTCACTAACCAGCCTTCCTCCACCAGAGTCCATCCCCAACAGCTTTCCCATCAAAATCAAATAGACCCCAAAGCGTATCACAGTCCTAAGGAGCTGAGTAAGGGGAAAATCGCCCAGGCCGGCTCTGTATTTAAGCCGTGTCCTACAGCAGAGGTAAGGCCTGAGGCAGCTCGCAGGGAAAGCAAAGCAGACACCGAGATTTCCTTGGAGGAAGGAGGAGAAGAACTAACCATTGGCTGGGCAGCACTGGGGGTTCACTTCATCCGTTCCACTGCTGCTGCTTCCAAGGTTTATTTGGGAAGGGTCCTGGTGGCAGATGTCTCGGGGAGTCACAACGAAGGGTCAAGTGGACGGTCAGAAACAGTCGTTGGCTTTCAGAGGTCTGCAGTTTCCAATCTTTCTTCTCACCTTATCTTGGCAATGTAACCACTCCACTTACCGGTTTCTTCTCTTATGCTCCGAGTTTGACGATAAGAGAACCAGTAATTTTTCAGAGAAGACGAAGACACCTCACCCGTGCCAAAACCCTAAATCTGGTTCCACTAAACGATTTTGCATTTTGTTCTGCAGCTCCCACAAGGTGGGGCCTGGGCTGGCTCCTCCATGCTAGCAGGAGGCGGATTAAGCAGCAAAGTCAGGACACTTCTGATTGTAAACATTTTAATAGTGTATTCATTCTTCTTTTTTTCCTTTCTTCCCTCTTTGTGTTTGGTCTAAATCTTCTGGGAACTGGGAATTGCAGCGTGCCTTCTGTCTTATGGAAGTAAACCGCTGGGTGTTGTGTCTATGAAGGCCAAGCGGAACAGCAGCAGCGCCTGGAGTAGCTCTGCGCCAGATAAGTGTACCGGGTCCTTAACAGGAGATTAGATGGCGCTGCATTCACAGGAGATAAGAAGATTGAGAGCTTAAATTTAGCATCATCAGAAAAAGAATAAGCCCCACAGCTCTCTTCAAAACGTATTTCTTGCTGTGCTTGCCAGGGGACAGTCGGGCTAAGGAAATGCGCTGGAGCGGACAGCGATGAGGAGCGGAGGCAGAGGAGATGCTGCTCAGTCACGCTCCTTTTCCACGCCGTGCACCCTATAGATGTACCCGTGCGGCTGGCACAGCCACGGTCGCATGAGGCTCAGCACCCGTAAGGGTGTCCCCTACCTGCCTTCAGCCCACGGACGGGCAGTTACTGGGGAGCCTGAGAAAACTGAAGGGGTATAAAGGGTACCAGGTACCCTCCCAGCACAAATGGCTGCCACACCAGTCACCCACCAGAAAGGAGACTGGGCAGCAACACGCTCTGGCCTGGCTGTAAATCCCAGGGCTGGGACGCACCCCGGCTCCTTCAGCAGCAAGGAGAGCCACTCTCCCGAGGGCAGTGCCGGACGGGGTGGGCAACAGCAGGCCCCCCCAGTTCAGCCCCCGTGCTCCCGTGTACAGTGCCAGGGGCTCAGCGCACCCCGGGCTGGGTGTCCCTTTAAAACGCTCCATGCACCCAGCGCTGGCTGACACCCGTGGGACACATGTACCCAGCACGAGGAGCCCCACTGCCGTGTCCCGGACCCATGCACCTCGCCTGGGGACCCCCATTGCCATGTCCTGGACCCACGCACCCCACTCGGGGTGCTCCACTGCCGTACCCCAGACCCACACACCCCACTCGGGGTGCTCCATCACTGTGCCCCAGACCCACACACCCCACTTGGGGTGCTCCACTGACATGCCCCAGACCCATGAAACCCCTTGGGGTGCTCCATTGCCATGCTCCAGACCCACACACCCCACTCGGGGTGCTCCATTGCTGTGACCCAGACCCATGCAACCCCTTGGGGTGCTCCACTGCCGTGCCCCGGACCCACGCACCCCACTCAGGGTGCTCCACTGCCGTGCCCTGGACCCACGCACCCCACTCGGGGTGCTCCACTGCTGTGCCCCAGACCCATGCAACCCCTCGGGGTGCTCCACTGCCGTGCCCTGGACCCACGCACCCCACTCAGGGTGCTCCACTGCCGTGCCCTGGACCCATGCAATCCCTTGGGGTGCTCCACTGCCGTGCCCCGGACCCACGCACCCCACTCAGGGTGCTCCACTGCCGTGCCCCGGACCCACGCACCCCACTCAGGGTGCTCCACTGCCGTGCCCCGGACCCACACTCCCCACTCGGGGTGCTCCATTGCTGTGACCCAGACCCATGCAACCCCTTGGGGTGCTCCACTGCCGTGCCCCGGACCCACACTCCCCAGTCGGGGTGCTCCACGGCCGTGCCCCGGCCCCACGCACCCCACTCGAGGACCCCCACTGCCGTGCCCCGGCCCCACGCACCCCGCCCGGAGAGCCCCACGGCCGTGCCCCCGCCGGAGCCCGCCCCGGCCCGCGGCCCCCCCGGCGGCGGCTCTGGCTCCTCCCGCCGTGATGCGCTCGGGAGGCGGCTCCGCGGCTGCTCGGCCGAGCGGCGCCGGGGCCGGGCCGGGCCGGGCCGGGCAGCGCAGGCACGGTGGGGCCGGGGGGGGGGGGGGTCGGGGGTTGTAGGGCCCCCTCGGGGGCCCGTAGGGGTGGGGGGGTGCCCCACGGGGTGCGCTGCAGGGGCAGGAGGGGGCGGGAAAGCCCCGGGAGGCCGTGGGTTGGTGCGCGGTGCCGGTGGAAGGGGTTGGGGGGGTCTGGGGAGGAGGGTGGGAGGTGGGGGGGGGGGGGCACGGTGGTGCCGGGAAAGGGGCCCTCGCGGGGCAGGGACCCCCTTTACCAGGCCTTGGGGTGACTCTCGCCGTGCTTCCCCCCCCCCCCCCAGGTTGAAGCCCCGAAGCGGTGCCGTCAGGAGGCGACGGGCATCCCAGCTCGGGTACCGTAACCGGGGCCGGAGGCGGCATCTTCTCCTGCATCCCTGAGTACGTGACCTGCTAAGCGCCCATCCATCAGCCTGGCGTCAGCGTGGAGCACGGGTGGAGAGTTCACGCGTGGGCCTGAGCGTTGGTGACCTCTTAGGTCTGCCCTACGGCTTCGGGATCTGTTCTTCAGGGAAGCAAAGCTCAGCCAGAGCCGCTCAGCCCGTCCTGCCCGGCTGCAGAGCAAGCCCAGCGCCGTGGAGCCACCGCTCGCACCTATTGAGATACTTCATGGACTCTCCAACGACAAGCAGCTCGTGTGCCTGTGGTCTCTTCGCAAGATGAAACACATAGCGGCGTCACCACTGGATAAGCTTTCCGAAGTCCTGGCTTGCTATTTAAGCAAGGCCAGGCTGCCCGTTGTGATTTTGGGGCACGCGTATCCCCGCTCCCTCTCCTGAGTGGTGCTTACACCGACCAACGGCTGGTGGGTCCCAAGAGCCGTGCCCCTGGGGATGTTCTCCCTTGAGCTCAAAGCAGCAGCAGTCAACCTGGACCGACCCAGCGGGGTCTATTTCGGAGCTGCCGGGAAGGAGCTCTCGTCTTCGGAGCTATCCTTGAGCGGATGACTGACAAAGTAATGAACGGGAGGGTGCCCCTGCCCGAAAAAGCCTTGTCTGAGGGCTACGCCCGGCTGCGGTACAGGGACACCTCTCTGCTCATCTGGCAGCAGCAGCAGCAGAAACTGGAGTCGGCCCCCCCCCAACACCTACCTGAGCCGGAGTCGGAGTATGTGGTACTCGCAGTACGGCAATGAAGCCATCCTGGTGCGGGACAAAAACAAGCTGGATGTCCCCAGGGACACGGGGCAATCTAAGTTTTGTGCTATTATGTAATTTCGGTGGCTTTGCATCAGAAATCCACACGTGGAGACAAACCAGACTTGTATCAAGCTGGGGGAGATGGGTTTGCACCATCCTCACAACAGACCTGCGGCTAAAGCAGTGTGTACGGGATAGGCCAGAACGGCTGTCTGAAGTTTACGTTTGTTTTTACTGTTGGTAGCATCAGATTTTGCATGTCCTTGAGTGTGTATAACAAAAACAGTCTCACTCGGGAACTCACGAGCCCGTGTTTGCTGCCTAGCATCTTGGCAGGGTCCGTGCTGGACCATGTGTTGCTTCTAAGTGGCTCGTGTACCGTGAGAAACACCCGCTGTCATTTAGGAACCATCCCCAGCAGGCACTTTTACTTGCTAGTCCTTAACCATTGCCAAAGCTCTGCGAATGCTGGTGGGAGAGAGGCAAGCACAGATCCATTTCTGTCGAGGCTAAGATTTTCAGGAAGGTGATCTGCAAAACTACCCAGCCATTACTTGTTCTGCTTGCCCTGTCTCCCTTTAATTACTGCCCTGGAAGCGGTCTCTTACAACCAGGCAATGAAGTGATCTATTGTGGGGGGGAAAGAGGGAAAGAATGTATGGAGAATTTCATCTGAGCCTTCAAAACACCTGGCAGGAAAGGTGCGCTGCAGTTTCATCCTGTGCAAAGCAAAGGGTCCTCTCTGATGCCACAGTTTGGTATTATGGAAATAACAGACAGGACTTCTGGAGTCGGTGGAGCTGACCCCCTTCACGCAGGTAGATTCCCAGCCCACGCTTCAGGGACGGATCACCAAGTGAACCACCTGAAGGGGAGGGACAGGCCCAGGAAAGCAACAGGAGGAAAGCTCCTGTAAATACACACATCTCCTGCTAAGGGACATAGGGAAACTCCTACACAGTACATATCTGCCCCCAGAGTTCGGTTACAGAAGAAAACAGTCTACTGAAGTTTGCTTTGCGTTTAAGTTTTAATGCATGCAGTAGCTTCAAAGGGTTTATCTTCTAATTTGGGTTGGATAGTAGAGTTGGTGCATGTGTTTTAAAAGTTGCATCTGGGAGGATTTGTTTCAACTAACTGAAGGATTTTAGGAGGGGAAAATACACAGTTGCACTTCTTGGAACAGAGACTGCTTTCAGGTTGTTTCCGTTAGAGCTGAATCCCTAACTTGCTCAAGGCGAGATCAAGCTGAGAAACTCCACCTGGCAAGCACCTAAATATTTATTAAAAACAAAGCAGTACCACTTCTAGGGGTGCTAATTATGTGCCCAGGGTTCAGCATTGAAGTATAACATTGGGCTTAAATAACAGACTCCCTTTATGTCCTGCCTCGGATGTCCTCCTGCAGCCCTGTGTGCCTAATCCAGCAGCACTTAGGTATAGGCTTAACTTCAAGTAAATCAGTATTTGATGTTGACTTCAGTGTGGATTATTTACCTGCCTAAAATTAGGCACAGTTATTACTTATATTTATCTAAAACCTCTTGTTCATTTATCAAGCACTTTATTTATTTTTTTAATACAGTGAAGAACAATCTTCTCCACCTCTCCCATGTGGGTTAAATGCTACAACACACACACTTGACTTTGCTTAACTCCATGTGCTGAGCAGAACATACCTGTTTTAACGTGAGGTCATAGAGGTTTGATGTACTCAGCCCTGATCCATAGCACGTGTACACACTGCAAACCATAGGCAGCTCATTTTTTTTAAAGTACTATTTATGCATGTGTTGATGTTTGGTACCTTACGTGTGTGCTCATAAAACTAAACCTGCTGATGGACCTCAGTGCTTTGCAGACCTGTGCATTGCTCTGCATGCTCACATAGTCCTCTTGATCTTACCAGGACTAGCTCTGGCTGAGAAATATTTTGGTGAATAAATGTTTTTCAACTGGGGAAAAAGCATTCAACGAGATTCACGGAACTAGTGAGACTCAGAAAGCTGCCGGCAGCGCTGGCGGTGCTCCCATACTGAGCGTGCTGTTTAAGGTAGAGCATTGCCTGGGATGCGTGACCCACCTAGGGCTCCGGTTCTTGGCTGAGTGAACCGGTGATTAATTTTACAAATGGGCAGGAAGCTGGTCTGAGAGCTCCCCTGGAAACTGCAGGTGGAAGCGACCTGGAGAGGCAGGAGACGTGGGTTCAGGGCCTTTCCAGCAGCCCAGGGGAGCATGCGAACTCTGGGAGGTTAAGGAACAGCACATCCCCAAAACCAGCTGTTCATTTTCTTTACTTTTCTTATAGAAAAAAAACCCCACTTGTTTTTTTTTTTTATTTCAGTAAGAAATTTGATTATTTTGGGTATAATCAGTCTCTTTTTGTTTATGTGGCTGGTAAACCAAAATTCAGTTATTTGAAGAGTGTTAATTGGACTACAGAAGAATAAAAACGTGCATAAATTCTTCCAGGATTGAGGCTGGGCATGACAGTACAGGAAGAGTGCGACTCGTTCTTCCATCTCTCTGTGAATGTGACTGTATTATTTTCCATATCTGTGTGTCCTTATTAGTCACAGCAGGTTTGTGGAGTGGCTGCTATGAGCGAGCATTTCTGTAAGCCAGTTGTGTAGTGTTGATGCACTTATTTAAAATGCTGTTGTAGCCTCTTTGATAAAGTGCATTAAAATGATTTGAATGCATCATCGCGAGCAGCTGTTTTTCTTCTGCATGTTAATCACTTTGGCACATGTGAGGATTACAGCTATTATCACTCCCAATCCCCACCCAGGCAGAAGAGGGAAAGCTCAGCAGACAGGCAGTTCCTCCCAGTTGGGAATTACCTTAGTTACTGGTGGGGCTGGGGATAACCTCCCTCCCCAAAGTCACACCGCTTTACCTGTGAAGACTGGCCGTGTGCGGAGGAGGCTCCTCCAGGTTTCCAAGCCCAGCAGCCCTTGTCAAGTCTTAGTGGTGCATTTGGGGATGAGGACAGCCTCTGGATGTCACACATGCAACCACCACTATCGATACAGGTATCGGTGTGAGCTGAACCTCAACTGTGTTCTGCCTGTCCTTAACCTCCTCCAAGCCTGTAGGAAGCCGCACTCCTTGATGCACCTAGAAATAACTCACTAGTAAATGCTAAAGAAAACATCCTCCTGTGGGGCAACTGCCTCACAGGAGACTTTGAGAGGATAGGTTGAACAAACGTTTCCTTTGGGGGTATCATTGATACAACACACAGCTACACGGATACAACAGCTAAGCAAAACAGGTTTGCTGAAACCTTAGAGAGAGCATGGCTTTTAAACCCAGCGAGCAGGAACAGGGTTAGAGAAAGATTAACCCTGGGGAAACCTGGCTGTTGTAACCCTTACCTTATAAATAAACCATCAGGCATGCATCTGAGAAACGTAACAGCAAAACCAACCTGAATACTCTCCAGTGACCAAAATAGATTTTGGCCACCATACAGTAATGTCAAGACTCCGCTGTGAATGTGACCAGCTACTCTGGGCCTCCCCACTTTCCCAGCTGTGTCTTCCGTGTCCCGGTCACCCTGGGCTCGGTGACCTCCAGGGCCAGCACCGGCTGGTGGAGCAGGTATTGCTGCCAGTGCTGGTGAGAACGTCCCTCTGGTTTCTTCAGGTCCTGGTGGCTTGAAAGTAGTCAGCATTAAACCTGGGTGAAATTTCTATCTCCTCTTTTTCAGCTGAACTTACCTCACTCAGATGCAGTTCTCAGGTAATCTAAGACCCCTTCAGATTGTAGGCTTCTAGCAGAGTAACAGTCCTTCCTTGGCTGCCCTGGTACATTAAAGCAGCCTGAGCGTTTCCCTCACCAACAGAAAGGTGTATTTCGAGCATGTCTACGCCAGGCACTGACCCATGATTCGGAGACCCCAGGCCAAGCTGGCAGTGCCCCAGACTTGCCCCCTGCTATGAAAGCAGTTTGCCCCATCAGTGTGGCACTCCATCAGAGCTAACAACTGGACTTGCAAAATGACTTCCAAATTATTTCCATACTTGTGGCATTAGGAGTCTTAGTATATTTATGTTTGCCTATCAGCACTGCTGCTATTCAACTGACTGCTCGATCAAAGCCCTACCAGTTTTCAACTGCAGCAAGAGCAACACCTGAAAAAGGAAATGAGAAAAGGGAAGGGAGAGGAGAGGGGAAAGTATGGGATCAAACTGCACACACAAAACAATTTTTCTTTTTATTATGAAAACAAAACGAATGCCCCAGGACCAGGGTCCATGATTACCAGTAACATCAAAGATTACTTTCTAACTCTTTTTTTTAATTCTGTTGTGTTTGAGGCCAGCAATTTGCAATAAACAAGCTAAACTACTTACATTGACTCATTTCTTTTCAGTAACTGACATTTACAGGAATATACTAGAAATGGCACTAAAAAGTTTTAAGAAAAAGAGTTACGGTAAATTTGCATGCACATCATACAGAAAAGTAACAATTTTTTAAATATTAAAAAACCCAAAAACCAAAACAAAAATACAACAACAAATCTTTCTGGATTGGTTATGCCAGTATCAGGGGTAAGTTCTAAGTGGCCTGTGTCAAATCCTAGCTGGTGGTTTATTTGTTTTTAAAAATGACATTTAAAAAGATATGCAAATACCATTTCTTTAAAAAAATGCATCTCATTGTTTTACAAGCAAGATAATGCTGCTAGTGTAATGAATCCTTACCCTAAATTTATCTTCAACAATGCAGAGCCTGCCCACAGTTAGCCCTAGTGGTAACTGCTCATGCTTGAGAATATATCTTTTTAAAATCCAGTACTAAAAAGGTTGTGGTTTTTGTCATGCCCCAATCCCTTCCCCCTAGCTCCAACCCCAACTTTAAAAAACATCATTCCTTTCAAAACAAGGAAAAAATTAAAAACTGGTCTAAGAGTCCCCAAAACAGAGAAAGAACTAGATTAGGTAACTGCAGTCTGCTTCTACCACATAGAGAACATGGAAAGAGACCTCACTGGGTAACTAATTTGTATATATACACACACACGTGCTTCTGTGTGTGTGTGGGTGGGCGTGTGCATCTATTATACACACACTCACAAACAAGTTACATAGTCCTGAAACATCAGTTCTACAGTTACAAACCCTGTCGGTAGGAAAGTTTAAAATCACATCAATACAAAACTGAAATGGTTTTGTATAGACAACATTTGGTTAGCGGAAAGCTGTTGTACCCAACAGATTCCTTTAGTAGATGGATCAGGGCCTGAGCCCATGGGATGCGGATCTCCCTCTGGTCCCACTGAGCCTACAGCTGATGGTATGCCAAGAAACAGGCTGACCTTACAATCAGATAAAGTTTAAAAAAGTTTTTAAAGGTGCAGTAATGCTGGTTGATTGATAAAAGGTCTGGTCAGATATTGTTTTGTCAAAACAGGAATTCGTCAGAAAAAACAGTTTCAATAAAACTATTTGTGTGTATGCATACATATGAAATCAAACTGATTTCAGTGAAGTTTCCCCTGGAAAACAAAGTTAAACTTTGTTTGTTCAAGAAAAATTCTACCATAAAAATTTCATTTTTTTTATTCTTAAGTTTAAAAATGTTATTTCAAATGTTTTATGTTTGATCATTTTAAAGTTATTTCATGACATTGGTACTGACATGTCATGCAATACAAACTCAGTTAAATAAATGCTCTATCATTTCAGTTTCCAACTCATTAAGGGCTGCTGCTACTTACTATGGACTGAAAACATCTCTTCTTTCCTGGAGACACTCTGATCTGGAGATACAAGAGGCACCACTACTGACATGTCGGGAGATAATGAGCACTACAAACAATACGAAAATGAAAAGATGTAAGAACAACATTTTGAAATGAAGAGTCACCAATTTCTTTCCTGAAATGAAGGTCATGCCAAAATGGATTTCTCCTGTGAACTGCCATTTCATAGGGAACACCTTACTTTCCATGAAAACAAGCAAAAATTTCCCACTAAATGGTAGCCCAAGTTGCAGCTGGGTACATCAAAGATACGCAGGTGGTTCTTCATCTTCCTTGGTGGTTTTGGTTGCTTGTTCTCCTTGCAAATCCCCAAGTTAGGACAGGCTTGCCAACTAAAATAGGGATCCTCCTCCAGTGCTGCAGACAGTCCCAGGCCAGGCCCCTTTCCATCACTTCACGCTTGGTCCCCAACCCTTTGGCTCTAACCTTTCCACTGATTTTGGTGGGACAGACCTATGCGTCCTAGAGGAATGTCTGTACCCTGGCTGTGGTCAGCGGGGTTGTCCCCGACGTCGGAGGATGGTGGCATGCTGCAGAGCCAGGTCCCCAGGCTTTGTGTGGCGGTGATGCTGGCGACAGCGGCTGCCGGGCGGGCTGCTATTGCCTGCTGTTTGTTCTCCACACGGGAGCGACCACCATGGTACATCAATGACATAGCTCAGGTTAATGCACACGGGAAGAGGTTTCAAGCAGGGAAAACTGGGAGCTTGTTTATCCCAGTTGTCATGGTATTGAATCGGTTGCAGTTATTTTAATTAAAATACTAGCTGGTTTTGATAATGCAAGTCTCAGACAATAGGAGAAACACAGATGAAACCCAACCCCATTAAAAAAACCTAAGCTCTTAATTAGGTCTATATTACATCTTCTCACAGTAAATTCTGAAAATATATTACTAAGGATCTGTCTAGGGGAAGATTTTTTTTAAGGGCAGAATTTAAAAAAAAAAAAAAAAAAGGGAACTAAAAATAACTCCATTGTTAATGGAAAAGAAAAATCATTAATTTCAGTAAGAACTGGAATACCCTAGTTCATCCACTTTAAAATACTATGGGAAACTACCTGCAAAGACTTGAGAGCCTCCTGCCAACAGCCCAAGCACCCTGGGGATTGCAAAATGAGCCAAAGAAGCCCAGCAACTTATAGGAGGAACTCAGTGCCTCACAGCAACACAGCATTGTGCTCTCAGCCCTTAGCAAAAAAAATGCAAATTCTTTTCTACAGCAAACTGTGGAGAGTATGTTACTGCCACTACACAGATAAGCCATGGACAGAGGCATGTCGGCTGTACGAGATGCACATCAGAACACTCTGAAATGCTGATCTTTGAAAGACAGATTTTTAAAGACAGATGCGTAAGTGTCTAGCAGTCGATGGGCAGTAAGAGACTGGCAGCTGAGTGTGGATGCAGTTGGAAGTGCAAACCATGGAGTGCTAATAACAGGCTGGCCCTGCGCTTCCCCAGCTTTCCCGCAAAGGGACATCCCCCAGACACCACACATCTCAGCACGCGATCTCCTGTCCCAGCTCTTGGAGGCTGAGCGTGCAATGAAAATCATGTGCTGGGGCTGAGGAGTCCTCCGGGGCCGCTCACCTATGTGAAAAATAAAAGTTAGTGCAATCTGCACCACGGGGCCTCTGGCAAACCACTAACAGAGATTGCAGCAGGCTGAATTTTAGGGCTACCCCACAGTAGTGAGGCAGCCTTAGGGGCTGGTGCTGGGAGAGGGAAAGGCATAACTTTCTGTTAAACTCTGTATATTTTTTCTTTACAATAAAAAGTTAAGAATTTACAATAAATTTCTGCCCCTCAGATTACAAATTTTATATAATTATAGAACTGGTGTTTTCTTAAAATTGGTTTATAAAAGAAAAAAAACCCCACTGTTCTACAAAAGAGAGGGGGAGAAAGACCTCTGGAAATACTACTGAGAAAATAGTAACATGCTGCATCAAGAAATTGTATCTACCTGTATGTCTCCAAAATCTGTACAAAACAGGAAAAAAGGGGGCTGGGGTGAAAAGAGAAAGAAGAGGAAACAAATTACAAAAATGAACACACCTAACATGACAGAGCACCAGACACACGATAGACTGGACTGTAGCACCTGTAGGTATAAAGTCCAATGTATTTAAATAAAACCTCAGATTTTTATTTGCTTTGTTGTTTGTGTTTTTTTTTAATCTGTTTCAAACCACATTAAAATTCTGCATTTCTGCTAGTCTGCATAATGCAGCTTTGCTTTTGTTATTTTTTTATTAAGTTTTAAATGACCAATGGTGTTTAATAAATAAAGTACTTGTATATACATGAAATTAGGGACAGTGAAAACAGAGTGTATTGCAGCAGTGCAGGTCAAAACATTAGGCTGGACTCAAAAAATTGCAAGCCTTAAAAATTGTCTCTTTTCTTTTTTTCTCCCTCCCCTCTTTTTTTCTTTTTATTGAGGTAAGCATTTCAGTGTCTGGAAACCTGCACCCTGCATGACACAGAAGTAGCATTCCCTTTCTAGAAGCTCACTACTGAAACGATAAGGAGAGGGGGGGGAAAAAAAACCCAAACAAAAAAACCCAAACCCCAAACACACGCAACATCCCTCTCCAATTCCCCTGCCAGCTCAGCCTCAGCTGGAGCTCAAGTGCTCCTTTATTTTAAGCCCAGACTGAGGTGCTTGTCATGGAGAAAATACTTAAGCACGTGTCTAATAACGAGCACATGACTTGCCTTGGTCACTCTGCAGGGATCACTCTGAGGTCCAGCTGAGAACTTTCAGCCAAAAACTGTTTTCAATTAAATGAAAACTTTCATAGAGAGTGTCCATTTCCTGGAAATTATCTATTTGATGTTAAAAATAACATTCCCAAGAAACTTGAGTGTCCCTTGCTCCCTTCTTCCCAACATACCCCCAAGAAAAATGAAAATTTTGAGTGGAAAACCAAGAAATGCAACCACTTATATTGCTCATGTGCTTAAAGTTAAATTCATGCTTAAATACCTTCCTGAACAGGTGCCTATGCCTCTACCAAGATTAGAAAAAAAAAAGCATGTTAGCAATCCACAGTACATGAGAATTTTTTTGTGTTTTTGTTTTTATGTAAAAAGATGATAGCATCTGACATTTTCATCACACTGTAGACTTCGAGATTAAGAATACTAGTGCTAATAACAAATACACCAACTAGTTCAAAAGCTAACATCTTTCAGATACAGTACCATTTTACAGCGATTTCTTTAAAAAAAGATTTTTTTTTTGTTTTACCTTGTGTGAGCCAGGCAGGCTTATTAAAAGAGAACATTCTGGGGAGAGGGAAGGGGCAGGAGGGAAGTGTACTACAAACCTTGCAGAACTTGCTATTTATCTCCTGCTAAGAGTTCAAAGTTCTTCCATTTTCAACCAATCTTATTCAGTTAAAATGTATTTTAGAGACTTTATGCAAAGGGAACTATTTGTCATAAAGTCTAGTCACACACACACGCACACGCAAAGATCTTTGACCTATTAAAAGAGTGCCCCCCCCCAAAAATGGAAGAAACCTTTTATAACACTGAATTAAAAAATAAAATAAAAAACTCAGAGAAACGGAGAGGAAAAAAAACCTGACCACCGTGGAACAAGAGTAGTATATTAAGGAGAGAAAGGAACACTGCAGAGCATCAGTGAGGGTGATGTCCATTTTGTGTTTTGTGTGTAAGTGTCTGTAACTCATTCCGAATCGCTGCTGTCCGAGCTGGAGCCGCTGGAGCTGCTGCTCCCGGACTCGGAGGAGCTGCTGCTGCTGAGCCGGGAAGGGCCTCCGGAGGGAGCCGAGCCGGATTTCTCTGCGGGGAAGAAGGCAGCGATGGGATTACTTGCAAGGAACTGAAATAGAAAAGGTTTGCCCACAGCCTTCATCCTCCACGGCTTCCTTCACAACTTCGTTTTGCCAGGGCAGCTTATTTACCCGCAGCCTTTGCTTGCTGCAACAAGGCCTGTCCTGCCAATGGATGGCAAGGTTTCTCAGGCTGCAGGTGACCATGAAAGTCTGAGATCCGCACAGGAGCCCTAAGGGAGGGCAAAGTCCTCCACAGCCCTACAGTGCTCATGGTGAGATGGCGCAGAGCACTTGGGGAGCTGTGTCCACAGCCTCGCGTGCTTCAGTGCAACCTCTGATCACAAGAAACCCTGCCTGGCTCGTGCGAAGCTGGAAGAAGCTTAGTTTGCACTGGAAGAACCTTTTGTACCATCTTTCACGCTATTGCACTACATGGAGGCTTGGGCTTTTTTTAATCCCACAATAGAGAAAAATCATCTGTTAGATGCTCTGTGGTACTGGTCTGTACGCAGAGTCCTGCACAGGCTAACACAGAGGCGAAGATCCTCCTCCCTCTGAAGGATGAATTGCCTCCAAGACACCTCACATTTACCACCCAGGAGAGCTTCTACCTGGACAGCAGCCCCCACACAGTAGCTCAGTGCCCAGCAGTAACTCACTGTACCCTGACACTACTGACCAACGGGGGCAACTGTCACAGAGATAACCCAAGGCTACAAGGCGGCAGCAGTTTTCCCTCAGTAAGGAAGTCTACCTACATACACAACTTTTCAGGCATTGTTAGCACAGTAAAACCAAAGCCATTACCTTTCTTTGCAGGTTTCTTGTTGTTGTTTAGCTGCCCACTGACGTCCTGTAACCGTTTCTCTAGTTCTTTCTTCTTTTCCTGAGCTAACTCTTCTTTTGACTTTGCTGCTTGCTTTTTTCCACTTGCAGCTGTGGAGGAGGAACGCACAATTTCTGAAACTGCATGGTTGCAGGTGAAAAAGAGTGGACATCGCTATTTTACAGGGCATGTAAATCTGTGCAACCACTCTGCAGTGACACTGCTAAGATCAAGTGATCACACAGCAACTACACATCCCAGATAGAGGACAACAAATGACGTTGTCTAGATCATCCAATCGCCATCATCCTGTAACATGCACTTTTTCAAGAGAGACCTTCTGGAAAGTATTTTAGAAGATAGAAATAGCCATGTAATAACCTTGTAGTTACAGGTTACTTACCAGCCAGTTATATGGTCAATAGTTACACATTTGTAATTACAGAATTGTTACATGGGTTTTCTGCCCTGTAAAATAAAGTGTCCCATTAAAGGTTGTCAGAAGTAAGCATCTGCCATTAAAACTTAAGATACCTCATGCAAGAATTTACTGTGTTTTATGTTGCTTTAAATATAAAACAAAACAAAAAGGACTAATTAAAAACCGAGGCAAAGGCTGGCAGACAACAGGAATGTAGCTGCATCAGTTAGGATGGAAATGGTGAGAAGTACCAGCAATACTCATACTTATGAAATAAAGTAAGAAATAACCCTCCAAAGAAGGAGTAATTGAACACAGGTGTTGGCCAGCATCAGAAGCACAAGACAGGGGCCAGATATTTTGCCTGATCCAGCAAGGAAATACCTACATTTCTCTGTGCTGTTTTAAAGCAATGACTTAAAAAAGAGAAATCTGGAAAGCACAGTCCTAAGAGGGTGCGCCCCTGGACGCTAAGCATTGCAACAGACAGCAGACAGCACAAGAGTCCGGCTGGGGTCAGGCACACCAGCCTGCCAGCCCAGGGTGTACCAGTCTCAGAGGAGAGGACATCTGAGGTTAACTGCGTTACTCTACACTTTGGTCCCAAAACAAAAGGATGCTTCTTGTTCCTAACCACTCTGGAAAATCTCTTCCTGAGCTATTCCAACAGTGAAGGATTCGGGGGGGGGGGGGGGGGGGGGGGGGGGATCAAAGCAGCGTATTAAAAAGCAAAAAGGGTCAAAGTCTGAGCTTTGCTTAGGCCTATCTGAAAATCCTATGGTGAAGAAACAGAAGTGCTCTGCAAGAGTTAAGAGTATAACACAGTAGCTACTCACAACAGGACAACTCCCTCTTAACCAACAAGCAGATGGACAGAGCCAGGACCACTTCAGGTAAGTGATCCTATTGCTGTTCAGCTGGTGCTAAGCTCTCAAGGGGCCACAACAATTCACCCTCTGTAGATGAGGCACAGAGAAAAGTCTGTCCCATACTAAATGGTACACTTGGCAGTGCATTAACATTAACCCTCTGATCTGATAGAGACTGAGGGCAATATGGTGATCAGGCCATCTAGGAAGAGCAGTTTTGGGATGAATATACAACTCAAGTCACTTACACCCAGAACCCACAGGTTGCCCAGGTAACTTTGTGCAAGTTATTTATTCCCTTGGTGTTTTGGATCCCAACCATGCTTTTTGTTTCCTTCCTAATTAGATGCTAAACTATTCAGGATAAGAAACTGATCCTTCAAGATGTGCACATAACACCTAACACAATGAGACTGAAGCCTTTATAGCGCCTTCTAGATTCTAGATGATAAATAAAGGTATCACACAGGTCTTGTAGAGGAACACAATAGTCCTCCAGGTCTCCACAGCATGACATCATGGGAACAAAGAACAGAAAAACCAGAAAGTTTCTGTACATTTTCATGGAAGAAAAGAATCTCTAAAGAGCTGGATAAGAGAATCCTGACACACATGCCCTGACTCCAAAGCTGAGCCCAAGAGCTGGTGAGGGAACACGTGCCCCAGGAGGTAACTTACAAAATGGTTTCCTTTGTTTTTTCTGTAAACAAGATTTCACATATCTCTCCAGTTCTCGTAAAGTTGTGGGCTTCAACGTTTCAAAATCTATTTCTATCTCGTCAGGATTGGAGTCTCTGAGGGAAGGTTCCCGTGACTGGATGATGTGCACCACCCTGCCCAGCTTCTCCCCAGGCAGACGGTTGATGTCCAAGCTGAGCTGTCGTTTCTCATCATAGGTCATGGGCAGACCTTCCTCCTCCTCATCTGAATCGTAGGTTGCAGATGCCTGTTTGCCTCCTTTCTTGGGCTGCCTGGGGGGGGTTGGCAAGCATGGAAACATTAATGGGTATATAGAAGCAATGAACTCTTTTTTCTACCCCCCTTGTAACAAACATCCCAATGCTTTTGGCTTTGAACCTCTAGCCAGATGGCTTAAACAGCACCACAACTTCTGAAAAAGTTCAGAAATCTGAGATCAGCTGTTCTACTCCTATTATATTTTAGCCCTGTGAGGCATGACAACAAGCCCATGTAGCAGCAGGGGGGCAGCAATGAAATGGCACGTTCTTGCTGGCTGCGCAAAAGGCAGAAAGCAAAGCCTTATCTGAGAGTGATCAGGCAGGAATTCTAAGAGAGTTGGACAGTGGAAATGTGATGGTTCCACTGCCAGCTCTAACTTAAAGACTCCCTGGAGTTGTCTGGGAATGGGGACACTATTCAACAGGAAGTTAATACTGCTCTGACAACTGAGCTTCACCAGGAATTCATCAGGGACAGGAGAACTGGGCTGGAAGCTCTTGGCATTTCCCTTAAGGCAACTTGCAGAAGGCAGGCTCTCACCTGTTAGCTGTGGTTGTGCTGTTTGCTTTCTTAGCTGGGGCTTTCTTCTGTTGGGTTTGTTTTGGTGGTTGAGCCACCTTGGGTTTCTTCTCCTCCTCAGCTTTTACTTTGTGCTTTTCTTTTTCCTTCTCTTTATCTTTCTTCTTCTTCTCTTTTTCTTTCTTCTCTTTTTTTTTCTTTGGTTTGTTCACTGGTGCTTGTGACAATGCAGCTAGCTGCTCATGGACAGCCTTTAGCTGAGGGAGAAGAGTGAAAAAATTAATCAGACTTCAAGGCAAGATAACTGATGCCTCCACATACCCTTCCTCTACATCCCAAGGTGTAAGCATATCCCAAAGTCAAGGATCAAGCAGTCTAGTGATTGAACTCGGGAGACTTTGCTTGATTCAAAATTCTTTTAAAAACGCAGTGCAAGTACGCAGAAGCTGACTCAAATGAAAACGTCATTCTTGTTTTATAGAGGCAAATAAAAATTAAGCTTAATAGCTCCGTCTACAGTGCTGACAACTTGGCGTCTGGAATCCTGGGTTCACTTCTTGGCTCTCCTACTAGCTTGCTTTGAGACAACGGATAAGCTATTTTATTAATGCTTTGTTGTATTACAGTAGCACATGTAAGCACTATAGCATCTGGCATTGTATTATCTGCATAATACGAAAGGCCATGGCTTAAGCATTTGCAACCACAACAGTAAAAACAGCTCACTTCTACAGACAGGGTACAGGGGACAATATCCCACAAGAAGCCTGTGACAGATTTCGTTATGCCTGAGCTCTCATACAGAATGGGTCTCTCTGTTCTTCTCAGATCCCTAGTATTGTGTGCACCTTCATTCATACCCTGGGATCCCAGAAGGAAGCACAGAGTATCAGCACTGAGAATGGCTATCTTGAAGAAAATTAACATTACATCAAACGTGTACTTATTTCACAGCTGGCAGAAGGGGAGATTGCTCTGCTGCATCCCAACCTCAATGGGATTTTTTAAGAACAAATTAACCCCTTCCTCCTGCTAGGCTCTTTCTACTGCACAGACACAGACACCTAGCTTGGCTGTTGCCATACCTGCTCCTGCAGCTCCGCCAGCCGAGTCGCTCGCTCTTCTTCCGAGTCTGAGCTATCCGAGTCGGAAGAGCTCTCCTCACTGCTGTGACTGCTCTCTGTGCTTTTGCTCACCACTGGTGCTGTTGGTGGAGGCAGAGGTGGGGCCTCTGCAGGCTCATCAGGCATCTTTGCGAACCTCATCTCAAAGACATCCTACAAAAAAGGGGGCAAAAACTGGTGACAAAAGGAGCCTCAGCCACAAAGACCTCACTCTGGCCTTTTTAAACATACCAGACACCCCACTATGGGTCCGGGTCTTACTGCACTACACAAGGTGCTGTACAAGTAAATAATAACATACAGATGGGCATACATATTCTGTAAGCCCAAGAAAATTCTCCCATTACTTTATACAGCAATGATTATAACATTTTAGGAGTGGAATGTGGTGCTGGGCCATGCCATGTGAAGAGCACAACAGTTCTGCAGCAGAGAACATGGCTCTTTCCAAGGGCTGGAAGAATCACCAACTCTCCTTTGTTGGTGCCAAGAGCAGATCCACCCTTGGATCTCTCAATCGACACCTTGTAGCTGAACTAACCATACTCTGGAAGACGCATTTGCCAACACCTTTACCTGTAGCTTCCTGGCCATCGCTACCACTTCATGGTCTGGAGGATTGTACTTGTAACAATTAGAGAACATTAACCGAATATCTGCTGCAAAACCTTGTGCATCCTGGTATTCCCGACTGTCCATTTTTTTCTGCAAACAAACAAGCCAAAGGGAAAGGGAAGAAAAAGCCATAAGCAGAAGGCATTTGTAGGAACTGCATGGAGGACACGTGCATCTTGGAGACAGCTCAGCACAGCCTCAAAAGTCATATCTGTCTAGAAGAACAGTACTTTGATCTGGCTTATTGGTTCTTCAATAACATTAAGAGTTTCTGCTTTTTAAAACAAGCAAGCAAACAAACAGTGGACAACCAAAGTTGTTGATATTGCTCCATAACAGTTTAGACACTTTAAGATTCTAAATTTGGGTTGTTTTCTTTTTCTAAGTAGTACTATATAAATTTGTCAGGGTCCACATTCTATTAGAAAATAGAGTCATTTAGAAAAAGGGTTTGCTAGATCAGAAACTAACGTAAACAAGGATCATGGACGGGAAGGGCAGGAGTCGACAAACAACAAATCTACAATTACAGGCGTACCTTAAGCATGTATTTCTACATGCTGCTTGAGTATTTTTGCCCTGTAAATCTGAAAGGGCAGAAAAGATTATGACCATCCAACTCTGACTTCCTGCTAATAATACAGGGCATGAAATTTGCTTGGCAATTCCTACAGCAAGATAGGCATTTACAGTTAAACTACAACACTACTCTTGATTTAAAGTCCAAGTGATAAAGAATGGATACAGAACTCGCCCTTTATGAACCTATTCCTAATATTATTTCCTAGTGCAGTGAAGGTAAGTATCAGGAGCTAAATATTTGCACCTTGCTCCTTTCTCTTACTTTTCAGCTCTCACTTTTGTCCATTTCTCTTGCTGTTTGGGACTGAATGACTTGGGTTTAGAGAACAGTTCATAGCATTCCTAGAACTTAATTGATTTTTTGCATATATTACTACTATGTATAAAACCTTAGCTCCAATTACTCCTACCAAAAGGAAAAAGAAGCTAACACTAGATTTCATTTGCATTTAAAAGACCTGGGTTTAAAGAAATTCTCTATTTGCCAAGTGCTTGCAGGCCTCCCTTTTGTATATCTTGTGCACCTGTATCCCCCAGTGAAGGGAAGGGGCTGACTGGCAGACAGGCTGCAAACGCGGTCGGGGAAGACACATCCCCCATCTGAGCAGAAAGCAGGGCTGCTTGGGGTCTGTAACCCACGCTGGAAGCCTTATCGTAAGCAAAATTCCCATTTGCTCCATGGAAGCTACAGATACTTCACAGCTACACAGTAGACCTTCTAACTATCTTGAAACACTGCAATGATTCCTAAAACTGTTTTTGTTCTGAATAGGGCACAATTTCACCTCCAGGGATGCAGCTTTGGAGGGACCTGCACGCAGGGTGGTGACATTCCTGCAGCCTTACTCCCTGCTGTGCTGCAGCCAGACATCTGTCAAACTTTTGTCAGGAGACCTCATTCTCTTGATGAATAAACTAGGAGACAGCCTCTGAGCCACAGCACAAAGACGGAAAGGGAAATAGGTTTGTGCTTCTCCTGTCTGAAGGAGAGCTGGCCTTGTTTGAAAAGCATCTCAGGCCAATTCCAAAGCAAAACATATGTGCAAACGAAAGGGCCCATTTATTTTAAAATACGTCTTACTGCATGAAAGGCCTTTTTGATGCGCTTATATTTGTTTGGCACACTCAGTGGCTGATTACTGCCTATGAAATACATTCCAGCGTCTGAGGCTTCGCTTTCATCCAAACCCAACAGTTTTCTAGCCCAACAGTTTTAATCTATAGATTTTTGCTTTGTTTTCTTGTAAAGAATAACTAACTTAACAAAAGAAAAAAAAATAAAAGGACTTTAAATTGGTGGGCTGGAATATCTTTGGTTACAAATTCACTTTGAGATATCCAGCTGCTTAAAAAAAGTTATTACATTTACAATTGCAAATCAGGAGTCATAGACAAGCAGGACTGGCAGAGGTGCTGGGAGGCCAGCTACTCCCTTCTCTGCCCCATGCAATATCTACCACAGCAATCTCATTTTTCCCTCAGCAATCAATTAAATTGTTTAATATTCTTTAATGTTCAGAAATTTGTTTCCTCGTGTCTAACAGGTCTCTTGCTCTAAGGTAAGCCTTGCCCTGCCCACAGAGGATGCAGAGAAAACTTTGTTCCCTCCCTTCTTGCAGCAATCTTTCACATGTTTGAAGATCTAAAATGTCCCCTTTCCCGTTGTCTCTTCTCTAAGACTAAGCTGGACATCAATCTGTCCTCAAAGCACATGCCTTGGGTATGGCATCAGGGCAGATGTTAACGAGGTACAGGGCCACACAGGTCCAGTGACTTTAGCACAGAAAATGCCACCCATATCAGATAATGAGGTCTCAGCCTGATTTCTGGGGGCCTAATTGCACCTTACAGAAACTGCCTCAACAAGAGCAGCTGCTTTGTGAAGCTGCGTTTGTACTCTAAAATAGGTGCAACTAAAGAAATCTTTGAAAATTCTCCCAAAGAATGTCTCCTCACTTTGAAGACCCTGAACTCAGCTGCTCCGAAGCCACACCAATTCACTGCAAGAAAATTAACCAGTAAGCATAGTTAGACCCCTGGAGGTAGTGCTTTATTGCAAAAGTAAACACCTTGTATAAATCCACTTGCATAGCAAGGACTGTTGCTTGTTCACCACTGAGTAAACCAAAGGCAGACATCCACATTGCTGCTGCTGTGACTTGGCAGTCAGAGGATGGAGCGAGAGAAGAAGTGCTCCAGGTTCCCCTCAGCTCCATCGCAGGCACAGCACCCTGCCTCCCCATGCCAAAGCTCCCCAGCATCAGAGAGGGGGACATGAATGTACTGCAAGTGGGCCCTGTTTGTCTGTGGGCACAGCAGCAGAAGCACAGTGCTGCTACAGCTTCATAGCAAGCATTTCACCCACTACAGGGAATTAGGGCTGCTGCCTCTTAAAGTGTAACCCGTGCCTCTGCCTCCGTCTCTCCTCATGCTTTCATCCTTTCCTCTCCTTACTCCAAGCAGTTCTGCTCTTTCCCCCTCTGTGATGACTATCAAAGAACTGAGGTGGAGATGAGCTCACTGATCCTGTCCCTTCAGCTCTTCCCACTCTCAGTCCTAGCTCCAGCATGGCACTCCAGCACAACCCTCTGCTCCTGGCTGCAAGAAGCTCAGCTACAGCCCCCTCCACCTCTCACCTGCCACTGGCACAGTCGCAACAGCCAACCTGCCTCCTCCACCACGCACACAGAGCAAACTATCTCCGAATCCTTCTGAAGCACACCTCTGCTGGGTGCACAGCCTGAAAAAAAATGCTCCTGGACGTGAAGGATATTCTCTGAAGAAAATCAAACCTCATATAACCAGAGAACCAAAGTGACAAGCAACCAGGTATTGGGGAATCCATTATAGCTGCAGCAATGGTTATGTTTTACTTTCTCACATAATTCCTTCAAGATTAGTTTGAAGGCCATTAGTTGCGCTGCTTTACCACAGCCATTGTCACTTGTGCAGAATTAAATCTAAAACCTTTCAGAGCCACAGAGAAAGCCCCTGACACTGGAGAATTACACTGCTTGCAAATGGCAGGTTTCTGTTCCACGCAGTTAAGGTATTATAGACTGCATCTCAGAGAAGTCACACTATGATCTACAGACCAAGAGCAATGATAATAAAACACTCCATAAAAAAACAATACCAGACAGCACTTCAAACAAGTTTATTAAGAAAAATACTACTACGTGGAAAGACAAATCCAGAGTCTTTACATACAAAAGACTCCACTGGGTCTGCCATTAACTTATCTCCAGTTTTCTGCCCTAACACTAGTAAGGTACAGAGGGAGAGTATCACCTGCACTTGTAGAAAAAGAACAGAGGTGTACACTTTTTAAAAGAATGAAGTTAGGGCTATAAAGAGATTTAAGCATGAAGAAGTCACCAACGCAAGATATCACAGCTTTGCACCTAGATGTTGCAGAATACAGCACAGAATCTCTTGCACTAAGAAGCCACCTAACCACACATGGAAATACCAGCTTTGGGAGAGTCATGATTTCACTCTCTCCCATCTCTAATCTTACTGCATTCACCCAGGTCTTGATCTACCAGGCTGCAGGTATCTCTGGAGACCCACAGCATCCCTAGGAAGTCAAGGGAATGTGAATGAGCTGAGAATAGGTCTGAAAGGACTAGATTTACCAGCAGTCCCACTACAGTCAGTACACTAACTGAATGAGTTCATCTAGGACGTGATCATCTAATGACTTGTGTTCACAAGACTAGTAGAGAAAAGGCTATCAATAGCACTTCATCACTCTAGTGTGGTAACAAAAAGAACAGTTGCACTGAGCAAGAGATGCTTCTTCCCATCTCAGTCACTTCTGTGAACCAGACATATTCTGAAATTCCTTTAAAGCTACTGGCCAGTTTATAAACTCTTAGAACAGATTTTGATGAGTAGCCTACAACAAGCATGGTCAAATTAACTGTATGCACAGTAAACAGAACATCATATACGAAGGTTCCTGTTGTCACCTAAGTCCTGCACCTCTGACCCGACTTACAGAACACCACCGAAAACCCCATTTGCAAACTGTTCTTGCTCCCAGGCCACTCACTGGCATCAGAGGAGCAAGGTCAGACCCACTCAGCTGAGAAGGTGGTGACCCGTGGAAGGGAGCAGATCAGAGTGCATTAAGTGACCCTGCTTTGAGCAGGAGGCAGGCCTCCTGACCAACCTAAATCATCCATTAGCCTGTGATCCAAGCCATGTGGGTGGACCTCCAAGCTGGCAGAGAAGAGCAACTCCAATGCAAAGTGAAGTGAGCAGACCTTGTCAGCAAGTCATATAATTAAAACAATGTACAAGAATTAAGTAGGCCTTCAGTACCGGGCATCCAAAATCAGCAGGACAGTGAATGCACTGCAGTACCAAAACTGAGAGGAGCTGCTTCTTTCCTCATCCACACTCAAGAGCAAAAGAAAACGGAAACTTACCCAATAAAACACTGGGACCTTCCTCTATCAGCAGAACATTAGAGCCAGGCACCAGTGCTCCAGCTTCACAGACTACCATGTTCAACCCAGCCCTTTCTACTGCTTCTACCACTGTGTTTCAGGCTCCCTCTTCTTGCCTGCAGCTAAACTCATCCTTTGTCTTGCCCTCTTCTCCTGCCAGGAAATTGCTGCAGGCCTTTAACACAGCTCAGCTTAATTGCAAGTCAAAAATACCGCATGTTGCACTGGCTTTTGTAAGCAAAGCAAGGGCACTGCAAGCTCAGGAGAAGAGAATGGTCTCCAAGCCTAGCTCCACTGGAGCCTGCTTACAATGCTTTTGCCAGCTCAGAGATGGTCTTTTCTGTACAAACGAATCAATAATAATAATTAGTACTTAGATAGTGCCTTCCAGATATCTGTCCTCACAACAGCCCTGTGAGGTAGGTTAAGTATTATTATCTCCATTTTATGACTGGGAAAACTACGGCACAGAGCTGTGGGGAAACTTGCCCAAGACCATAGCATTAGAACAGCAATTAAAACTCAAGACACTGGTAACTCCTGGTCTAATCCTCAATGCACAGACCATGACAACTATTCTCTCACCTCTAAATAATGCAACTAAAATACTCGTAAAAATATTGCAGCTGTAGTAAGAACTCCTGCAGTATCATGGCTGAATGGCATGGCACATCAGAGCATGACACACTGCTTCCAGGTACTATGTAGGATTTGCCAAGGAATATGAAAGGGATCACAAATGCAGCTGCCCTTTTGTCACCTGGGCATTTAGACAATCCCAGACATTGGCTCAGCTGGCAGCAAAACACTTCTGGCATGCTAGCAAAAGCCAGCAGAAGTACCTTAACTTCCTGCACATGGAAGAAAGTCTCACCAACACCAGTTCCAATGGCCGGCTCACACACAGAAGATAGGAACCAGAAAAAACATGGCTTTGCTCCATGGATATTTAGGAGGGATTCAGAAAACCTCCCAGCCTACTGGGAAAACCACCTTGAATACTGGACCATACTAAGCTAAGCTCTTGAAAAGCCAACCATGAACCACACAAGCATCACGTTATATCCTCCCCTCCCCAAGTACCAGGCGATCATCACGTTCCGGGTGGAATTGCTCAGCGTAAGCCTATCTGGACCACACATCATGCCAACAAGTAGGCAGGCAGCAGTTTCTGGAAATGGGATACTATCAATTGAATCCTATGAAATACAGCACCTCTTCTTCTCAGAGTGCAACACAATCCCAAGGACACAAGTTTAAATAGCTGGACTATCCACAAAGAGGAGAGGATGCCATCGTACAGTCTGCTTTGCAGGGCAGAAAAAAAAGATGTCCCAGATTATGGGAAAAAAGACGAGAGGGGAAGCAAACAAAATATAAAAATATCCAGATGATATCCAAACAGGTTCAGTTTTCCACCCTACCCCCTCCCCCAGAAGGAGCCAGTCCTCTGCAACCAGAGGGCTGCGACACCCTGCAAAAGAGGTGGTAAATGTGGACATACTTTAACAGTACTGAGATCCATGGGGTGTTTGATAATATCATGATAGTCATGTAATTCCAAGGCCTCTGCATCAACAGGCTTGTAAAAGGGCCATGCATAGGCTGCATGCTTCTTCGAGAGCATCTCCTTGAGAATGCTGTCACAGTACTTGAGGTGCTCAGAGAGTTTGCCCTTCTTCCCTGCATGTTGGGGGACCTCTCCATCTTCAAGGTCTTTCTTTGGTGGTTTGATGGGCCGGCCACCGCTCTCCCGTCGAGCGATGATTTTGGCCTGCTTCGGGTCCGAGAGGGGCGTGGGCGACTCGCTTCGGCTGGCAGTGATCGCAGAGGTCGTAGGGGTTGTCGTGTCTGCTTTCCGCTTCACTCCCTTTTTCTGAAACAGCAGATGGACAGACTTCATAAGTACATGCCCAGCTCCCATGCTACACTAGCAGAAACCTAGCACAGTTCATCCTTATTTTTGAGATCTGCCTGTCCTCTGACAGAAAATACAATTATTTCACTGGGATAAATGGGACTTGTGACTGACTAGAAGCTTCAACACACAATTCAGTGACTACAACACGATGTATTACTACATGTCATCTGAGCCACAGTAACCAGCCATTTGCACGAGTCCAACCCAACCCCAAACATGATGCAAAATGTGTTAGCTCTATGTATTTCACTGAGATTTAAACTAAGGACTCTTACCTCATGTTTGCCAAGGGAAAGGAGTGCGCCCAGTCGATTACTGCAGCTCAGCTGATGCATCGTGACTTAGTAAGTGTCAGTAACTTAACCACATGTCTGAGTCCCCAGTGGCAGGATCAGGCTATAAGTTCTGAACCAAAGCATATTAATCACCAAAGACCCATGAGCCCTCACTCCCTTGTATTTAGTGGGTGTGCTAAGGTAGATTGCTTATTATGGACAAAAGCAAGAATTTAATGATTTTGCCTTAAGCAAGTAAAACCTCTCTCACATAAATTCAAGCTGCGACTATCCAGTCAGCTCTCTCTTCTGCTCCTATGAAGGATTTATTTCTCTGGAGAGAGAGAGAGGGGGAAAAAAAGATCCTTAGGGAAATCTAAGGGAAATGTTAAGTAAATCCCAAGCAGAATTAATTTTGCAGCATGTATTTGGCAAACTCACTTCTGGGTTCACCCTTGAGTTTGAAAATTACACTGGTTCTCAGAAGCAACTTATTTGGACAGAAACTGAAGTACGAGATAGGCTTCTGAGGAGGACAGCTTATCTGCGAGAAGATCTGACTTAAAATTTCTCCAGTAATTCCCAAACTATAGGGTTAAATAAGCAAAACAATTCTGTGGCTCTGCTGGTCCATGCAACCTCACATTAGAGAACACCAATACTGTTGCAGTTAATTCCCCAGTTTAGAAAAAAACCCAGCTTTCTCTGAGCAATGCTTTCATCATTTTTAAAGCAACACAGAGCTTGCTAGGAAAATTCCAATTATTTAGAGCAACGTTTTCATTCACCCATACATTAACATAGTAAATAGCAAAACACCAATTACAACTCCCAGAAGATTACTCAGTAAGGAAGACAGAACTAATGCACCCAAAACCTGCAGGCAACATCAGTCTCCTCCAACTGGAGTGACAGGCTTGTCTTGAACTGGTTTATGGCAGAGAGGGACATTCCTAGTGCTAGAGTCTGCAAACCTTAAAGGAACAGTCCCAGCAAAATCAGGGGCTCAGTTACAGAAAGAAGAGATGCTTTGGGCTATATGGTGCAAAATGGGGGAAACCTCCAACAGCCTTCTGGTTCATGGAGCATCAGCACTGGCTAAGACTATGGTCAGATGAGAGCTTGTAACTGAGTTGGACAATTACAGTTGACATCACCTCAGCTGGGATGTGGCAAAACTGGCAGAACTTTTCTCAACCCTCTCAAACTTGACAGCAAGCACTTGTCTGAGCACAACCCAAAGGGACAACAATGGTCAGAGAGGCAAGGAGTCAAATGTGAAGGAAGGAATGCATGTAACCAGCAGTGAGGGGATGAAAATAAAGCACTGCTTAGCAATATTGCCTTCTGAAGAGGAAGGGGTTGAGTTCTCCATTTACCTTGACTACTGGTGGCGTAGGAGGCACCACGGGCATTATCGGAGCAGCAGGCGGAGGGGGAGCAGCGGCGGGAGGGGCAGTGACAGGCGGGACATTAGCAGTGATGGTTGGCACAGGGGTGGCAGCAATGACGGGCGTCTGAGACACGGCTGGAGGGACGTTCTGGAACGGGGCCGGCGGGGAGACGGAAGACACGGCCACTGCTTGCTGCGCTCCTTTCAAACGACAAAGTGAAAACACACTGCAATGTACTGATGGTTACAAGAGCTGACAAGACATCAGGAACAAAGTGACAGTGGTGCTGCTGGACTGTGCGAACATGGGCTCAGCAAAAGGCTTCCCAGTCCAGGGCCACAGGAAGAGCACAAAGGACACAGTGTGATTTGCTTAGTGCTGTTACCCAGCGGTCAACAAAAAATGAGAAATCGCTGACCTAAGTCCTTGTACCATGAGCTTTAGGCCAGCCACATGCAAGCAAACTCCTTCAAGCTTGGCATGTGGGGTGTGTGTTGCTCTGGGACAGTCTTCACCCCTCTTGTGCTCTCATAGCTACCCCGCACTCAGCAAAAGAGCAGGAGCTCAAGGAGAGGGAATGGAGGGAGATGGCTCTTTTGGACAGCTGCTGTCCTGCACAGACCTCAATCTGGAGAGTGTTTTTACTATGCATGACAAATGGTAACAACCACTCCCCTATTGCCAGCTTCACACCCAAGACTCCAAAGCACTTCAGGTTTGCCACAAGGTATACAACGAAACAGCTGGGAGTAGAGCCTAAGTCTCCTGATAACCAGGCAAATGTCTCATGCTAGACCTGCACTGTTAAAGAACTGCCTACTAGCGTAAAGGGGGACAAATCTAGTAACTAATGACCGCAGTAGCAATACTCCTCTATGTTTTTACAGCAGCTTTGATCAAAGGATGCTGAAAAGACACATCATCACAAATTTCTCTGAGCTTGAAGGGAGTTGTAGCTCCACCTGGCACCTGAGATGTGGGAAAACCAAGAGGAACAGTTGACTTTCCCAGAGCAACAATTAGAACTTGTTTACAGAAAAAAAAATTTGCAACAGTTTAATTCAGCCCACACAAGCTCCTTTTTGAACTGTTTTACCATGCTTACAGACATTTTAGTCCTAAATTCACTTAAAATCAACTCTAGGTAAGCTGAACTAAACTTAGTTTCTACTGATATGCAATGGTCTACACAGCCTTTTGCAATGGCTTAACAAATCCTTTCTGTTGATCAAACTTTATTCTATGATGTTGCAACCATGTGTGCGAAAGAAAAACATTACACGGGGTTTAGGGGATAGGCAAGATTTGAGTCCAAGTCTCTACTGTGTCAGACTTCTGCCAGAAGCTTGGGTGAGCTGTATAAACCCAGGTCTGTAAAGGCATTCTATGCCATGGTCTGTCACTTGCAGGAGACTGGCATGTCTGACTACCTTGCCTCTTCTTGCCTTAGTTTCTTCTTTGCATACAGGAAGCAACAGCATTGCCCTCCCTCGCTGAAGCACTGCGTGGATGGGTAAGTCACAGATGGTAAGATGTTTGTATGACAAATGCAGAGTGGCCTTAAGACAGACAAGCCCTGAAACAACTGGGTGAACATATCTAGACATCTCACACTCTCCTCTCCACTGCTTTAACTGTTAGACTACGTGCTGCCTTCCTAGCCTCTTCACCATTTGCAAAGCCAGGCAGCTTGGAAGGTGGGTCAGGCTTTGGCAACAGGCTCGTAACGTTTAATGTCACTGGATCAGGTTAATACCTGCACTCTGCGTGCCCACTGATGGCTTGCGACCTTTGCCTTTAGGAACTGGGGGTAATAATTCGACTTCCTCCTGAGGCATCTGGGCAACCTTCTGCAGAAATATCTTCTCCAGGGCTTGGGCCATGAGGACGATGTCGTCTGTGGGCTGCAGAAATAAGAATACAAGCCCATGCTGTATCATCCACATATTAGAAGCAGAGAGGTTCAAGATCAGGCTTTGAAATCCCCAATGACACTGCACTTCAAATAAATGATGGTATCCAAGCTACGACAATAAACAGACTAGCTCTTTTCCCTCCTTCCATGCTACCCTCCTGCTCTTCTATTATAGTCTAGCATGCAATAATTACAGCCTCTAAGTACACTGCATCCAGAGAGTTATCAGGACTTCCAGTAGGAGCCTGATAACTAGCATCCCGTGCAACAGTGTGGAAGCAGCAAAGTGGAACAGATGAGCTGTCCTCCCCTGCTTGCCAGCAGGTCCCAGAGAAGAGTGTAAACACATACTCTGTGGCTCAAACTAATTAATTTGTTTATTTCAGCTTCTTCACCAGTATGGGTCAATGATGACAAACCACTATAGAAAACATAATACAAAGAATAGAGGCTTTTAACAACCTAACAAAACAGCAAACAAGCCAAACCCAAAATAATAAGCAATCTAAAGGTGTGCAAGTATGGACGAGACATAGGCAAAGAACAGAGCTATACTTCCTGAACTGCTCTCTGCTGCTAAGAGATACTATTTACTTCTAGACAGCCAGTGTAACACATAGCACTAATACCCCACAGAACACCTGCAAAGTACTGCATAAACCATAGCTCATCTGAAAGAATTCCTAACTGAAAATAAAAGGAGTAAAAACTTGCTACTTAACCCCAGAACAGAAATCTACCTATAATTAAAAGGCACATTTGCCATTTTAACTAGTCCAGGGGAAGAAAGACACAGCACAAAGACAGCTTTGTGCATTTCAAGTAATGTGGTTGCAATTAGCGGCATTTCAAATCCTCACAAGGAGGGCCCTGAGCACAGCAGAGCTGGCCCTGTTCAAAACCTGCACTGTAACAGTTGCAGGTGGGTCTTTCCTAGGCAGTGCTGCAGCTAAATGCTTGTCTGGGCTCTTTACCTTGTTATAAATGTAACAATTTGTAAACATGGTGTTGAAATCCTGCATACATTCACTGGCACTCCAGTAATAGTTATGTTCCAGGCGCTTCTTGATCGTCCCCATGTCCATGGGGTTTTTTATTATTTTGTGATAATCCTGTTGAAGAAACAGGAAAGACATTACACCTCTTGATGTGCAGAGTGTTGTTCACATCTCCCTCTAGTCCCAGCTTTCTCCTCATTCCCCCTCCCAAAAAACACATCCCCAGATTTTTGTGGAAATTTTAAGTATCGCCTTTGCTTTCATTTATTTTCTAATTTGTAGCGTTTTAGTCTATGGTTATTATGAATTTGACTACAAAGCACAAGAACTCCTTCCACAACCACCAGTCTTCCCCAGCTCCCCCCAATACGTGCTCAAACACACACACACAAATGGCTACTTGGACATTATCTGCTTTTTATAAGGACAGCTGGACTGGGAAGGCACTAAGAGTAACATGTGGAGGAAAACGTGCTTTCTGAGCAGCTCTCCCTGGAAGCTGTTTGCAGCCTTGATAACCCTTACAAGGCTGTAGCTGCCATTTTGGATTGTGCCACAGAGTGGAAGGGTGCCAAATTTGGCAGCTAGATTAACACTGCAGCGATGTGCTTCATGTTCACGTGGGACCAGAAGTCAGGGCAGCAGGGTCAGCAATAGCTTTGGCAGGGTGTTCAGTTTAATGGTGGACTGGCTGCAATTTGGGAAACAGCATTTCTGCCTCCCTTTTTAAAAGGCTGCCTCTGGCACTTACAGAAGTTTATCAGTGCTAGCACTGGCTAAGACTGTGCTAAAAGTTTCATCCCTTACAAGGCTTTCACATGTTAACCCAGTTTCCCTCTGGGCTGGTCTCAAGCATCTATAGAGGCTGTGATTAGCCTGGAGATGCTCTAGGCATGCACGGTTATACACCACAATTTTCTCATTCTGGAGAAGAGCAGCAAGCCCTCTCACTGCACGTGCACACAAGGCCACGTACAGCCACTGGCCACTCTCTGAACCCAACCCTCAAGCGCGATCTGAGGCACCACTATTTCCAGGCAAGGCATGCTAGGGCAGAAAAGACAATCCTGCTGGCTACTGGGCTTGTGCAGACTTAGGCCACGCTTGAAAAACAACTATTCTTCCAACTGACGACTCCTCTAAATTTTCTGGTAACCTGCCCTAAAACCACCTCAAAATGCCTCACTGAGAAACTAAATCCACAAAAAGAAGGCACAAAGGAGCACAGACCTAGAGAAATATTATACAGGTGTTAAGTGTTTTACTCTTTTGGCTAGCACTTTAAATAGTACCCATCAACAACATTACAGAGTTCAAAAGACTCCTGATCCAGTCCACAAAATTGGGTTATAACCTGTGGTAACTGGAGCTCTCCTAACCTTAGATCCCAGAACCATGCTCTCTCAAATCCTACGTGCAACGCTCTTGCTCAAAGCAGCCAGAGTTAATTTGCAATGGGCCACATGGCTGAGCAGACAGCAGGGTGGACAGGGGGGTGGTGGTGTCTGTATTTAAGTGAAGCAGGTGGGTAGGGGTATGCCTCCACTGCTGAGGTTTTACACTTACAGGACCCCTTTGAAGAGGTGAGGAGTGTGTTGCTCTATGCCCTGGAAGAAAGCAGCTTAGTAAACTTTGGTCATTTTTTAATAACTGGGCTATATCTTGTACTATCTGGTCTGACAGAGACAGGGTATGTATCATCAGGCACAGGAGGCAGATGGGTAAATGCAACTGTTCTGTTCCTTCTGTTTCCAGGACAGCATTTGAAAATATCTAGCTCCAAAGTATCCTTGGTAATGAGCTTCTCCTGTCTTCCTCAACACAGAAGTCAGCAGCAAATCCAGGAAAGCCTATCAAAAACACAAGTTACATTGAGCCCAATGCCAAATGCTCGGAAGAGTGTGGGCTTCAAGATTCGCTCAAATTGGACAGAGGTGGGACAAGGAGTGAGGACACATAAAAGTAAACAGAGGTAAGCTACAAACAAAACACTACGCTTCAGTTGCTCTAAGACAGCTTGCCTGTGTGCTCTCCTCTTCCTTCACTAAGTGAGAACCAGTTTTCTCCTTCAGAGACCTGTACCTCTCCAGCTCTGCAAGACATCATCTTCTAACTCAGTGAGTCTAACAGCATTCAAGGAAATCCCCAAAAGCAACCTCACCATTCTGGTCCAGTGATCAGAAAACTGATCTCACCAACACAAAGCATTCTAAGAACAGAATACTGAGCAGAAGATGATAGATACATACCGGCAAATTCAATTTAATTGCATCAACAGGTTGGTAGAAAGGCCAAGCAAACTGGTGCTTCCACAAGGTCTTTACCACAACATTTTGCATATATTGCAATTGGTTGGTCTTCCGGCCAGGCTTATTAGGATTAGTGACCTCCGGAGGCGGTGGATTCACAGGGCCCTGAGGAGCCTGGATCGCTGATGTGACTGTCGACATTTTCCTGCTCTTGCTCTCACTCGCTGTCACAGCAGCAGCAACTCGGAGATTTTCTTTCTTCCTTTATGCTCCCTGAACGGGACTGACATCCCATTTCCAGGGTCCAATCATACAACCTAGATCAAATGAGAGGAAGAGGACAACGTGTAAATACAGATACTTGAAGTAGGCATGTTAAGACACTTCTGCTGTTGATAGTGTTTGAACTCGGGCTCTTCACCCCATCTGCTTTGTTCCCTTTAACATACCTTGTCTTGATGATGGGCACAGTTCAAGACCCAAGAGACAGTGGAACAGCAATTCCCAAATTCAAAGCCTGCAGAGAGCCAGTAAGCTTTACAGGACTAGTTCTTGCTTTATCTGGCTCAGTGAGCATCTTCGTGCAAAGAAAACACATGGGGTAGCATAAGAATACGGTTAGGATGTAATGCAGAGACTCCCATGAATGCACTGATCCATAGCTTGCAGCTCCGTTTAAACTTAACTGCATTGTCTCTAGACCCATGTTGGCTGGCACTGAGTCAGCTTACAATTCTCTACAGTGGTGCAATGGTTAGTCTAAAATCCCATAATCAAGAGCGGATGACAGCTGTCAGAGGACCTTGACCCAGAGAAATGAAAGAAGGGGCACAGGGAGGTGCGGTGAACAGTTGTGAAAGAAAGGTATCACCAGAAACATCCTAACTTGAAGTGACCTGCACTTTGAATCTCACAAATGTCTTACTACTGACGTACCTGACTAGGCCCTCAGTTTCATGCAGAAGTCTCAAGATACAGGCTCAATATAAATATTAATTAGTATTATACTCATATCCCACGACCTGGCTAAGAGAACACTGTCATGCTCTCTCTTAAAGGCACATATGAAATACAGAAGAATACACAAATTGCATTATTGTATTCTGTTTTTTCCCCAGCAAACTGCAGGGAAAAAAATGGTCTAGTATCACTGTGTTTTGTATACCATATGGTAAACAGCTTTGCTATGTCATCTTCCATAAACATTTGATATTTCAATTCACATCAGGACTGCAGCTACTCTTCTCATGGCAAGCAGACCACAATCACTTTCTAAAGGCAAATTATTTCAAGTATGTTCAGAAAGCCACACAAATACTCTGACATATGCTTCTTGGCTGTACAGAGAAACATGAGCAGAGGCAGAAGCTGCAGTAATACAGGAAGAAGGAAAGAGGAGTAAGATATCCTAGGAAAAAAATAAAAACCTCTTCTTTGATACATCCCTAATCATCTCTACTGAATATCTGGACTAAATATAGAACACCAACTTACCCTTTGAGTTGCTGATTAGATGATGGCAAAAAGTAAACACATACCTAATTTAGGGGAATTTTACAAAAATAGATGTGTACAAACATAAACATCCCTGCAGCAGAGAGGGATGTTTAAATATTGGTCTTCTCAGGCTTGCCCAGGTAGCGGAGGCATGCGCATTCTGGAGGCCAGCTGCTGCCCCAGCAGCTCTGTACTAGAATGCTCCAGCACCCCGTGACGTTGTGGCACAGGGAACCACACCATAAAGCAGCCGGTGCTCCGGGTGCCACAGACATCAGGGACACCTGAGTGCTCCGGGTGCCACAGCTGCTGGGTGCACCTTGCCATGGACCAGTTTGGCTTGGCTTACAGGTGTTCCTGGCTCCAGAAACCAGATCTGGTTTATTTTTTTAGAGTTAATTGTATAGTTAATTTTTTATAGTGCTTCTACAGAAAATGAAATTGTTAAAAAACGAAAACAAATCTGTGTGTGAGTACACGTGCTTATCTGTGCAGGGAACGGCTAAGACCAGTTATGACTTTGCCACCATCCATTCACGAGACCCATTACATTCCAAGGATGTACCAAAAAATAGAGATAACAGTAGGACATTCTTGTGCCATGTATATGGCACAAGTATAGATCCAGAATCAGGCCTCTGGTCCCTATTCTTTGATAATCCAAGAGCCCAGCTTAGTAGTTCAAAAAGGACCGTCTCTGTTCTCCAGCCCTCTCATCTGATCGTGCTGCTGTTGGCACGCAGGGTGATCACCAAGCAGCCAAGAGGGATGCTGGCACCCTCTAGGCAAGGAATTTCAAAACTAGGATGTTACTTGGGATTTCAGATTTGGAAGAAACCGGGGAAGCATTTTCTCCTGATGTTCCATCAACTCAAAGCAGCAGCAGCAATATTGCAACATGCAGTCTTCAGATCAAGGAGGGGGGAAGAGACAAAGAATTAAAAAGGAGAAAAAAAAGATAATTAGGAATTTTCACTCAGTCTCCTCCTGGGCAGCCCTCTGCATGGATTTTGGACCCCAAGGCCTCTGAGCAACATCCATCACCCGAGTGTATGCAACACTGACTGCAGGTCCCTGGTGACCACCATTAAAGCATTTTGTTTGCTGTCTTCTTGATTAACAAACTGAATGCAATACAAGGATTGACGGGAAATAAAATGCCCACGGAGAGCAATTCCTACTGCTATAGAGCATTTCAGTCACAAGTTTGAAACTATGCGGTGCAACTTAAGTCCTCCCTTTAAATAACCTAAGGTTAAATACAACTATTCTCTTTTGATTTTAATTTCTTGATGTTCTCCTACCTCTCAAACTCCGTTTGATAAGGATTTTTTTAAATTAATTATTAAATCCCAGAACTCTAATTCAAAAAACACACATCTAGCTCCTGCCTCTCCCAAACTCCGTCTCTGACCTTAGCCAAGGTGTTCAATATCTTCATGCCACAGCTCCTCATCTGTGCCATGGAGATAGCGATAGTCCTTTCTGTCTTCATCAGCTCCACCCAGCCAGCCTGCAAACTCTCTGGGACGTGCACTGTCTCTTCACATGCACATTTTGATCATCAAGCTTAAACAAGGTTTGTACAGTCCACATAAGAGAAACATGTAACAGTCATCAGTGACAGAACTCAGAAAGGATTTTAATTAAGAACATTACCGAAAGTAGGAGAGGCAGAATCACGACAGCCAACTCGGCTACTCCTCCGACAGCTGATCCTCTTTAACTTGCATGCTCCAACTCATTGGTTATTACAACCAAAAGTGGCTACAAACCCCAAACCTCTTAGCAGCACTGTCATTTAAATGCTGGATCCTGCAGCTGAAAGTCAGGAATAGCTACCTGGGCTATCATAGGAGCACTGGAAGTATCTGTTCCTGGCATAAATACAGCTTTAATGTGCATGTGCCTCACTGCACCCTTTTAACCCTTGGTCCATCAGCTTCCTCATCATTTGCTGGGGAAGCTGCTTTGATATCAGATTATTCCTTAATTTTTAAAACTAAAAATTTGTTTCTACATCCATTCCTTTACTTATAAAGTTTCAAAATAATATTCTTTTTAAGAATGTAAAAAACAGGATTCTGAGGAATCTGGAAGCTGAGGGTGCAAATGCTTTGGAAATGTCCAGAAGTGTATGACGTTGAATTCAGAGAGGCCATGGCCCTGCCTAAGAAATCTACTAGTTGTCAGACCTCATTTATCAAATGAGGAAAGTGAGAGGCATGACCATCTGACATCCCGACTTACCATACAAGTCATCCAACATGATACTTAAGCAGACTCACACACAAAAACCAAGCAAGCTTACACAAATTGTCCCATAACTACAAGCGGAATCAAAATACGCAGCTCTAGTCTAAGCACTTCAGCATCTACTGAAATTGTATTAGTATCGATAATTATTTAAACTATTAGGGAGCCCAGTTGTGAACCAGGACATCACTGTACAAGGTACCACACAAGTCTGCAACGAAGAATGCCAAAACCAGCCTTGGCAGAGACATCATGTGCATCTTCTAGTGAAGGCCTAAGGCTGGACTTCCTTCAGCCTTGGAGTACTAACTTCTTAAATTTAAATTTTTAAATTACTATTTATCCTGTTCCTCGGACCTGTAATGTTCAAGTAACAGAAGTTGTTCTTGATTTTTCTGGCTGCAAGTGTACAGTTTTGATATTACAAATTTAAATTATACCCTTTTGCTATCATACATGAAGAGTGTACACTGCCTCCCACTTTCTGCATTTCTCCTCCTTCTTACTCATCCCAGTCTGAGGTGATAACTAAAAGCAAAACCCAAACCCTCAAATATATCTTGCTTCTCTGGAGTTTAAGTCTGTCCTTTTGTGCTAAGTTGCAACCACAGTGTGGCATCCAGCAAAGCTATGGGGTTTGGCACATCCCTCAGCCAAACCAGTCATCAAAAAAACTCAGCTAGGTTGGAAGGATTTATTTTTTTTAACTTTTCTTTCATTGAGTTGCTTGCATGGGTCAGTTAGTGGAGAGACAGTTGGCATGGAGAAAACATGTTAATAATTCCCTGTACTAGTAGGATAACATTTTATTCGGCTGATGCAGCCCACAGACTGTCTGCAGCGGTGGAGACTATTTTAAAAGAAGCTATAAAGCCCCATGAAATATGCACTGTGCCAGTAAGCCTGCTGCTTCAGCTAACGGTTCTGCCACTTCCTTTGGCAGTGCCGAACATTTAACGGATGGCTCGCTCCCTTGCTGCTGTTCGTGCAGTACAGGATGGTATTTGTTTTGATTGCAAAATTAGAAGGTAGCAAGCTTTATGTTAGCATGTGAGCCCAACAACTCTTTTTTTTCTCTTGGTATAGTATTTCTGCATGGTTACTTGGACACTGATCAAAAACTGGCGCAATTCCAGCCCAGCCAGAAACAGCAACATAAATCTTCCCATCAGGGAAAATTATGAAGTTTAAGAGATGTTCCTTAACCTCATCTTTATCTCCACATTATTATTTACATTACAGTAGCACATGGAGGCTGTGCAGAGACCAAGGTCCCTCAGTACTTAGCACTCTGCAGACACAGAGTAAGACCCTGTTCCTAACTCGAGGAGCTGGCGCTCACAATTCACGCTTCACACTGTGGTGAAGTGACCTGCCCGGGGCCACCCAGCGAGCCTACAGCAGAGCCGAGAGCAGACACCTGAACCCCGGCCAGTGCCTGGCCCCAGTTTTGTTAGCCAGCCCATCAGAGAAAGAGCACCTCTGAAGCAGTGCTGCTCACACAGGCGTGAAAGGCAGCGACTGAGCCTTTTTGAAGGTAGGATGGAGCCAGCAGCCAGAACCACACTGAGACAGCAGGGCAGCTGGAGCAGGCGTCCTCATGCTGCTGCTCCAAGCGTTAGTCCCCCGCATAGGCTCCTTGCAGCCACCAAAGCAGATGCTCAGTCCCTTTTTCCCCGACAGCAGCAATAGCTGGAAGCTTGGTCAGATTTGCCACCATATGCTACTCCCCACCTCAGAGAAGCAGCAGGCCCATGATCACCTTGCCCAGACTGTCTTACAACTGCAGGAGAGGTTTAGTGCACTACTACTACACGTCAACACAACCTTAAAGTCAGGTAAGATTATTAACTGAGGGTTGTACCCATTTCATTCTATCGCTGTAGAAAGTAAGGGCTACACGACCACTCCTCCAGGTTCCTCAGAAGAAAACAAAGCTGGTGAATACCCTCCTTTTCCTCCTACGCTGCCTTCCTTTCCCTTCACAGCCCCATATCGGAATTGAACTTCAGGCAGCTTTCACTACCTACTAACTCCATGTCAGCAGGGATGTTCTCTTCAAACTCAAGGGATCTGCGATTTGAGACAAAGACTTGAGGACAGATGAGTTGCTCTATCAGCCAATGCTGCCTTGGCAGACACACGCACGCTATACACAATATGCCACCCCCTCAAGACTTGGGGATGAAGCAGTTGCACTTGGCTTCACTGCAGGAAATGGGAACTTGGCTTGTGAGTGCCCCTATGGCACACTGCAGCTTTGCACTCTGAAAGTCCATTCAGCTGTCCTTGTCTCCCAAATCTTTAATTCCACATAGCAGAGATTTGCTTTTCATGCATATTATTTTGAGCACAGCCCCAATAACATCCTGAGACTGGAAGATGCAACTGTGTCCTTAACTTACCTCTGCATGAGGGAGGGAAAAAGATCACAGAAGATTAAGTCAGTTCCTTGACTTTTGACTTGTTTAATTTAATGCCCATCAGATTATGCAGATGGATTTCCCACCCTTGGTCTCTCCTTGGCTATAAGAGCAGGTGTTTCCTCAGTAAGGTGCCTGTGGGCTCCCAACCAGTAGATAAGAATCAGCCAGAACTAACTGGTAATTTCAAGGGCCTTCAGTTCTGATACATACTCAGTGCTCCTTGCAAATCATGCTGCTTTAAGATGTCTCACATCATGCCTTCAAACTCAGGGGTACCCAAAAGTCACTTTATCTTGGCTATAAAAGCACTGGGGACTTTTATAAGCACTATTCTAGGCATCTCAAATAAAATAATGGTCTTTCTGATAATCACAGGCCAGAGTATTTCTCTCCACCAAGTTGCTAACACCACAGGAAGCACCTTCTGATCAAGTCTGAGGAAGAATTTAGATGCATGTCACATACCTCCTGCAACACACAAATCATATGGGGCTCAACTGCTAAAAGCTGTAGTTTCAAGTGCAAGGAGTGATGTTTCACACTATAACAAGTTCATTCTCATAGCTTTGAACTTCCTTTTGAGAACAGTTTAAGTAACCAGCCTCAGTAATGGATTAGGTATGGCTGATCTTGTTTTGGATTGTGGAGGACAGAATGACCTCTGGACATTTCTTCCAGCCCTACTTTTTATCGTGCTCTGAAAACAAGGAGGCAAATTTTAACTCGAACATATGTTGGTTTTGTGCAAGCTCTTGAGTTACACACAGTTTTGTTAACAAAGTTTGCTGGTTTTGGCTGGGGTAGAGTTAATTTTCTTCATAGTAGCTAGTATGGGCTATGTTTTGGATTTGTGCTGAAAACGGTGTTGGTAATACAGGGATGTTTTCGTTATCGCTGAGCAGTGCTCACACAGAGTCAAGGCCTTTTCTGCTTCTCACCCCACCCCACCAGCGAGCAGGCTGGGGGGGGCACAAGAAGTTGAGAGGGGACACAGCTGGGACAGCCGAGCCCAACTGACCCAAGGGATATTCCACACCATATGACATCATGCTCAGCATATAAAGCTGGGGGAAGAAGGAGGAAGGGGCGACATTCTGAGTGATGGTGTTTGTCTTCCCAAGTCACCGTTACACGTGATGCAGCCCTGCTTTCCTGGGGATGGCTGAACACCTGCCTGCCGATGGGAAGTGGTGAACGGATTCCTTGTTTTGCTTTGCTTGTGTGCACAGCTTTTGCTTTACCTATTAATCTGTCTTTATCTCAACCCACGAGTTTTCTCACTTTCACTCTTCTGATTCTCTCCCCCATCCCACCAGGGGGGACTGTGGCTGTGTGGGGCTTAGTGGCCAGCTGGGGTTAAACTATGACACAAGGCTACAGGAGGAAGGAAAAGTGTGAGTGGTTAAAGAGCTTACTCTCTGTTGGATTCCTGACTGGAGGAGTTCAGTCAGCTTTCAGACCTGACTCTCCAGTAAGAATTGGACTGAGATTTCAGAAATAAATTGAACTGCACTTGCAAAAAATCTTCCAGGAAGTACTTCAGCAAATTAACTGTGTGACCTATAATGAAAATGTTAACAAACACTTAGTTGTAGTAGTGGAAATAAGCATCTACAAACAGGTTTCAGAGTACGGAAAGCAGCTGGTGGCTTGCACATCAACACTGGGAAGGCAGAGCCAAATCAACAGGATGGGAATGGGTAGGTGCTTCACAGGAAAATGCTAGCGGTTGTGCCTCTCACAAAGAGACACACCAATTACATCTTTATGGCAATGGAAAAAAAAAAAGTGTTGGGCTGTTTCAGCCTTCATTTTCATAACAGAGATTTGGCACAGAAAGTAAAGCATTTGGGATAATCACATGCCTGGGCAGAGTCTGCTCGTGCCATTTCTTCCTAGAGCGGAAAGGTGGAGATGCAATGAAATTACCTTGCATGACCCACAGGATTGAACCCACACCACCTCATAATCAGAGGAAGAGCCAGACAGCAGGCAGTCAAGGTTTACAGAGGAAGAAGAGAAGGTGAATCTGCTTCAGAGCATATGCTCTCTCTTATCTAGTGCACTGCAACACATTGAATGCTTATTTGGCAATTTCTAGCACTTGCAGGGCTTACTGCAGTCCCCCAAAAGCCCATGTGCAGCAGAAGCCCTGCAGCCTTGGACATTAGGCAAAAAGGAAGCGCTGGGAAGGTGCTGGCACATGGCCACATACCATACAAGCTCCCAACATGTCAGGAGCAGGATGGGGGGGCAGGGGACCTAGGGGAGGCAGGAACGTGGCTGAAGGCGCATTGGAAGTATGGTATAAACCACAACACAGACAGCAACTCAGTCCTCCTCTGTGATTCAGTAACCACTTCAAGCCCCATCCTGCAAAGTGCTAAGCAACCTTCCCCTCTCGGTAAGTTGCACAGTTTCTGTGGCTCAGTGCCTCTCCACAGAGGGTTTTGCAGACTTATCACCTACAAGATACAACTAATTGGTCAATCAAGATAAACCTCTTTCTAAGGAAGGTTTAGGCAAAGACAGAAACAAACTCAAGCTCTCTGCACTTTTTGGCCCCTCTACCTGGGTCAAACCCTCCTCTAGCTGTCTATTAGGGAGAGATAAAATGACAAGGGAGGTTAAGTGCTAGGTATCTGGGGCTGGAGAGTCTATTCAGACTTATCAAACTTGTGGGTACTCCCATTGTTGCAGTTACAATAGCTATGATAGCTGATCTAGTCAATGCTAGCCAGCCCTGAAGATACATCCTCTCACTGCAGTATTGCTGCAGAATGTGATCCCAGCTAAAGAATTCCCATTGTACAAGCATAAGGTGTGCAAGAGCATGGAGATCTTGTTCTCTTTCATCACGTTTCCTAAACCACCACAAAAATAAATTGCAGGCTAGTCAAGAAAAGGAATCTCCATGTTTACAAGAAAGTTGGGCAAGGGGGAAAAGGTCTGATGATCCTAAATTCAAACCTTGCTGATGGGCATAGCAAAAGACTCTACAGACTTGGGTACAACTTCTTCAGACTGGCCAATTCCACAAATTCGGAACTGGCACAATTGCTGTCTGCTGGATGCCTTCTTTGTTATTCCACCTCTCAATGTTTCTGGTATCATTATCACTTGAACTTCACAGATGGACAGAATCTACTGTTCCACCTCAACTCACCCTTGCTTGTGCATTCAAATCCATACTTCAAGACCAATCAGAGCTACAAATCCATTTGCTCACTTGGGTTTGAACTGCTGTCACCCTTTATTAGCATCCTTCATGTCAGTATCCCAACTGCTCTGTATGTGGGAGACTGAAACTTTGTGACAGCCTGATGTTGTAACAGGCTCAGTGGCAGGCGACCTTTGGATTTCTGCTTGCCCAGCCATCAGGCAATGCTGCCACAGCACACAAGGAGCAAAGGAGGAAAATGTCACTTTCTGAGAGCTGCTAAGAAGAAACCATGCATCTAAAAGTCCAGGAGCAACAGGTCCACCCCAGACACACCACTAAAGTGACAAGCAAGCAGGCTGAAGCTGTTGATCATTTTAGTACTGGATGATGATGATGAACAGTCTTAACCCAATACTCATTGGCTTCAGCAGAAGTCAGCCTAGGGTTCCTTTTGCTTACTTTCCTTCAGGAAGCAAAATTAGTGGAAAAAAACAGATACAAATACTACTGAGCAGATAAACTGGAAGAGGAAACAGGCAGCTAACCTACACCCTCTGGGAGAAAGCAAAACATAGAGAAAGTCAGGAAAAGAAAGGAAGACTGAATAGAGTGAGGAGATAGAAGTTAAAGTTTCCCATTTCATGCAGTTTGAAAATGTGATTGACTTCAGGCTGCTGTTAAATGCTGGATCATACAGATCCACTCTACTTTTCAGAACTACAGACTAGAGCAGGGGGAGAGAAGCCCTTGTGTGGTTCATCCAGGCTTGGTCACCATTATTGTTGCCATGCAGCAACACACAGAAAGGACCACCACACACCAGACACTGCATGAAGACAGTACACATTGCAGGAGACTCCAGCCTCTGCTCGTGACCAGACATTGCAAGTGGGATGGGGAGATGGAATAGAAGCTGGAGACTGACTGACTGCTAGGGCAATGAATTGACAGGTTAAACACCTCAACTTAACCATGTTTCATCAGGATGTGCCTAGACACCAACTGCACTACGACCAAGAGGCTCCACTGCCCTGACCAAGCACAATGCAGTGTGCACAGAGCCTCTGCCCTAAGAGTGAGCAGCCTAGACAGGCCAGGGAAGAGGCACAAATTGGCTAGATATAATGGTCTTAAAAAGGAAAACTAAAAATAAACAAATCACAGTGCAGGTCAGTACCACAACCAACCTCCTTCAAGGCTCTGTCTCCTAATTCCCCTCTGTTCATCTATTACACTACAGCCTACCTTCTCCAAAGCATGACTTATCCAACACATGATACTACTCTGATTCATCCTGTGACTCCAGAAATCAGTTTTGCCAATTTCAGGTCAGCAAACCATATTTCAGTTAAATTATTTTAAAAAACCAACCAAACAAAACCAACCAAACAAAAAAACAACCAAAAAAAGCCATATTCTGGCACTGAGCCGAGTTTCAGATGATACGTGCATAACAGAAGCATTTAGGTACACCCATTAAAGCATAACGTGGCAACACCCGCACAGGCTTCAGAACTCCTAATGGGATTATTGTACATCTACACCCTCGCAGCATTCTCTTTTTCTGCTTTTTAAAGGATATGATCTGCAAAGTTAAACATTTCTGTTCTGAAAAAGAGTCTGCCCTTCCCCTTTTTAATCAGCATATGGTGCTCTGTTGTATATTTACAGTGTAAGAAAAAAACCTCAAACTTACTCAGTTTGATTCAGCATATAGTGAATAAATTACACAGTCTTTCCACAACAGGTTTTGTCACGATTGTTTCTTTTTCTGCAGTTTGATTTCCAAAAAGAGAGATTATTGGCCACAAAGCATTTTGAAGAAAAGGCAAAAAACAAAAACAAAAAACCAAGAGCTCGAATACTTCCCTGCTGGGCAGAGCATCTCCAAGCTTCTGCTATACCTGCAAAGAATTACAAAAAACCAGCTACAAAACAGGATGCTGACGCTTCAGCTCAGTTCTTGACACCCCATGCTGTAGGCTTCTCAGTTTCCCACTTGTAAAATGGGGATATATTTCCACTACCATATAGAATTAAAGCCATTAGTCTTTTCCCATGCATATATACATTAATTCCTTCTCACTGTTATGGTTATACTAAATTCTAAGGAAAAAAAGCAAACACACAGAGGAACCTATATTTACAAGGTGTTCAAATACCATAACTTAGGTTTCTGGAAACACTTAACCGTTCTTTACTAAGTACAATGCTAATTGTCATTTGAAGAAGGTGCAAAGCTAAAACTGCCATCTGCTTTATCCCCTTCCCCATATTGCAGAGCTCTCTAAACACGTTTCTAAAAGACAAACCACAACACCCAAGAGGTCCTTCATGACACCTGTTAGGGAGGGGGTTTAGATACAGCCAAATTCCAATTCCAACTGAATCTAAGAGGCTACATGTAACAGGAAGATTACCTCCTCTTAATGAAACTAAGTACAAAAAGTATTCTGAGCAAAGTATAAAATACAGAGCCCTTGCAAACAGCATTCAATTCCTATGTATTACCTATTTAAAGGATTGTTTTCTGCTCTGTGTACCTAATAACCTATGCTGCAATTCTCCCTTACATCACCAGTACTGCATGGCCATATATCAGCATTATTAATATAAGTTACAAGTGCTACAGATGTTATCCTTACCAGAAGCTCCATGCAAACATCAACGGAGAAGACAGACTTCTAATAAACACACACAGATCTGTACGTTAGTTAGAAGCATTTCACAGTAAGTAGCAGAACCATCAAAGTGATTCATTAGAGAAAATACCTTCCTTCATCAACAGACCTCTCCCTTGCGCACTTGTGCTCCAACACTTTCTCCTACTCAATTTTTAAATTTATTTTTATACATTAAAATGATTAAAGTTACTATTTTGAAAAAGAACAGATTTGTTTTAGGGCAAAATGCATTACAAGTGTAGTAAGAACGAATGTGCTGCTACTAGTTTAAATCATACTCTGAGTTTACAGCTACAGCACTGCAACTTTCCCATGCAAAGTCTACCTAAATCAATATATGACAATCAAGTCAGTTTAAGGGGATGAACAATGAAATGAAAGTGATTGAATTACCATGACATAAATATACTACTTGTTAGCTGAGCCACAGTAACGTTATACTTGGTAATGGGGCAGAGTAAGTACACCCACCCACCAAGTCAATTATTGCAGCTTAGCTGACAGATAAGCAGTAAGTTACGCTGTGGTAGCCCTCCCATTTATGACCACCACTCATCCCCTATGCATGTTCCCCTAAAGAGGGTGCACTGACTTAAATTTGTTTGGGAACAGATGAAGTTAAGTGCCTTGTCTTTGAACAAGCATGTTGTCCCAGAATAACTCAATGTGTTAACTTAAAGCAAACATAACCAAACAAGTGCAAAAGTCTGTATGAGGTCTACTATTTGAGATGAAAAGTGCCTTGCTGATTTTGCTAAGGTTGGGTAGATCCATAAATTTGCTCAGCTATGCAAGGAAGTTGCAGGTCAGCTAAGGTGTGAATAAACTGTGATAGCTAAGCTGCTGTCACTCCCTGAGAGAGCATCAGCACAGTTTCCACTGCCTGAGTTTATGCATCTGATTTGAACGCCCAAACAGTCTGTGAGAAAGGGAAAAATTTGGATCTTTGAGTCTATTACCCCTCCCTACACAGGGAACAGAGGCTGCTAATTTGGGGGAAGAGGGGAAGGTGCTCCCTACTGCCTAACACACCCAAGGGAGGAAGGTGGTCTGCCTCTGCATACCCAGAGGAACACTGCTCTGTCCACGGACTGCTCGGGACAGACAGACAGACAGACAGGCTCCTAACAGGAGGAGCTAAGCTTCCCCACGCACAGCTCCTGCTATGAGCACCCACGGCTTAGCTTCCTGCACAGTGAGAACAGACAAGCCCTCAACCTCTCTTAAAGCTCCTGCATATGGATGAAGTTCAAGTCAAAGGAAGTACGACCGCAACAGCGTGGACACAAGTATCCCAATTTATTCCCATGTGGCTTATTCCTGTCCAGGAAAGAAACACACTTTCAGCACACCGGCCGATGCATAGTACACACACTCAAGACAAGTGTTTACTCCGGCAAAAACTTGGGGAAGCATACCCTCTTTCATGTGGCACCTTGAAGAGCTGCACTTTAACGCTATTTCACAGATCCTAAACAGAACTGTAGCACCAACACAAAAGTTGCAAAATGGCAATGCTTTACATTAAGGAACTGCATTCTCCATTATACCCACACACAATTCTTGCACATACAGTACAGAACACACATGTGCTCAGCGTATCAGTTTCACTACAGCCCACAGTACAGACAGCTCCTAAACCAGCCTTGGTAAGCAAAAAGGCTGCTATGTCCTACATCCGCTCCCAGAAAAATAACACAGTACTGCAAACTCCGCACTTGCTTATAGCCAAACCTATTGACCAGTGCAGGTTTAGGAAACAGATTTCTCTCAGCATGGCCATATTGGTGGGTTGCAAGAAAGTGAGATCCCCAACCAGGCTCCCTCCGTAATGTTACACAAGTTGAGCAGTTGAAAAGACAGAGTTACACAAGGAGAAACGTGCCTTTCCTTCAATACAGGTTGGGTTTGGTTACGACAGGCAAGTCAGTCACACGAAGCGCATCTCTGCTGGTATATCTATGTCAGTGCATGAAGTCCTCTGCAAGGATATCAGCACGGCTGTATCAGTAAAGTGCTCCAGGTGTAAACTTCAAGAGTGCAACAGCTCTCAAGGCCAGGAAGGAAAATTGAAATCCTTTCCTGTCTACCTCTCTCTTTTTAAAGGAGAGAGAGGATCAAACAGGATCATTCCCAAAGCAGACCGATGTCAATCAGAACTGAGTCTGAATCTCAAAGTTTGAAGCTAAATGGAATCAGTTTGGCCAGGGCATTTTGTTCCAGATTGGTCCCCCATGCACAGAAATTTCAGCTCAGATTGTCCTTGCCACACCTGTTGCGTTGCTGGTGGAGAGGAGAACGTTGAGCCCTGGTCCCAGCAACAGAGTGAGACAAATCTTCTCCTCTGTCCAGGTTATCCATATTGCTGAAATACTTCCAGGCATGATGGTGTCTTCTTATCAGACTCAAGCTGGAAAGAGACTGAGGCCTGGAAAGATGCTAAAGGAATCCAAAATAGAGGCGAGTGTTTCTTCAGCTGGTATCTTAACAGGAAGACTGGGAGAAGGAATAAGGACTAGTAGAAAAAGCAGCACATTATGATGAATTTCCACAGTGCTCTCCAGAAGAATTTAAATCCTTCCAATTGTGGCTTTAGCAACAAGTGGGTTAAAGAGTTACTGTGCCCCAAAGAAAGTTGTTCACCTCCAACAAGCACTAATGATTGACAAAAACACACTAATGTCACAGTAAAATACTGTGGAATGAAAAGCTCGAGATGCACACATCCTTCCAAAATGTCCTGACAGCTCACTGAGCAGCATAGCAAACAATGGCTCCCTCCTAATTCCCAGAACTCTATTGCTTACAACGGTGTTCTAGGCTATTACTGGAGAATAATGTGGCAATTTAAAAAGAAAAAAAAAAACCAACAAAACAAAAACAACACACACAACAAAACAAAACATACGGTTCATGGTAATGATTGGGAAACCCACTGCGGATTAATGAATTTTGCAAATTAGCAAAGCAGGAGCAACCAGGATTAAAGAGAAACAATCAACAACACTGAGATGCAAAACACTCTTTGTTCATTTATTTAGCAAAGTGTCGTTCTGTGTGCGCTGAAAGCACCTGATAGCTTACCAAAGTAGACAGAGAGTAATATATTTTGTAAAAGTAATTAAGCCTTTGAAACATGAGACCTCACTACATCACTCAGCTGCTGCTGAGGAGAGGGATTTGACTCCCGAGTTGTTTGTGCTGTCAACGAGAGCGATCAGGCTCCCAGATTACGCCAGGGAGAAGGAGCGAGATTCTAGGAGTGCAGCAAGGCTTGGCTGTAAACCCACAACCCACTGCACAAGTGCTCTCCCTCCCCCCAAAAGTTAAGAGGTAAATATTAAACAGCATCTTTCAGAACTTGTACCAATTAAAAGTTGTGTCTGTAAAAACTATGGAAAGTCCCAGCCTTCACCAAGGCAAACTGCTTTATCTGTGTGCACTGCCTTCAGCTCACTGAGGCTCATGGGGGAAGAGACTCTCAGGTCAGGCAGGCTGGATCCCCGGCCTGCAGACATGGTTTGTGGATACCAAGAACCTCCATTAGACTCCCCACCATCTTAGGAGATGACTGAAGGATAAAGTTTTAAACACACAGTTCTTAACTCAGGAAAGAAGCATTTTTCAATACTATTAAGAACTGTGATTTAAGTCATTGTACACAGTGCAGTTACAACAGTGCAAAGAAACAACCAGCTACGAAGGCTACTGAAATACTTCCATTTGCAGACACTGACTAACAAAAACAGCCACCTTTACAGACTGATAGTGAAAGAACACGGCTGCCTAGCATGCTTACTGAGATGGAACATCAGCCTTCTTCAATACGCTTTTCTTCCAAATATTTTTTAAATTACAAGGACTAAAGTTTCTGAAAGCACCTCAGTGCTTAAATGACAGTTTTATTTCCACAAGCAGCAGAGCCTAGTTTTTATTTGAAGATAACGGAACTAACACTCCAAAGTCAGTTTTGAGAACAAACCTCAGACACTTTACATTGCACATGCATTCTTTCTTAATTTAAACTCTGCATGCATAGGTCACTAAAACTAAAAAGCCTTTCATTGGAATAGCTACTGTCTCAGCTCTGAGCACTATACAGGCAGTGAGTATAGAAGACAATATTGCAATCAAGCTTATGCTGAACATTGAATAAGACTGTTACCCTCTGCCCAACCCTTTTATTAAGCATTGTCTCAAAGCACTAAATACATGCATGAGTGAATATTTTTAACCAGTGTGGACTAAAGAGAAAGAAATAAACAATCTTAGCATTTATTCTTTCCGAAAAGGAAGGCTTTGAGGTCAGGAGTTACTCTGTTGCAGCAGGAGCCTCCCAGCATATTATTAAAAACTCCCCAAACTTCGGTGCTAACAAAACAAGACACGCTCTGCTAGTGCTGTGATCTGCAGTTTAGGAGGCAGGACTTCGCATTTACAGTACACTCAAGCGGTTGGGTAGTTGTAAGCAATACAGATCGGGTTTTTTCGCTTGTAAAGCAACCAGACTGCTTTGGGGATTTCTTGGTTTATTGATGCATATTTATTCTGCACTTCTCACCCATATACTGCAGCACATATGGTAGTCACCAAGTCCCCTCTAATACCTTATCACTGTGTGAATTAAAGACAAGAGTTTCAGCTTTAAACCTAAATTTCCAGTTTAATTTAGAGACACCCCCTCACCACACTCACATATACTGAACACGTTAAAAATACTAACAAGCATATTAAAAAAAAAGCTTCTCTATTCCCAGCAAGGAACAGCAGGTGTGCTTTGCTAATTGTGTTACCCCCAACCTACTATTTACTAGTGTCAGGGAACTTAAGATGTAAAAAATAAATAAATAAAAGCGTAACTGTTTGAAGTATTAGTGAAGCCATCATATTTGCTTATCCAAAAAAGTTTATTTTAGTAACTTTTGATTCCTGAAGACATCAACAGAAAGGTATATCCACACCACGGAATTGTCACAGAACATTCAGCGCGAACCTTACAGAATGCACGCTCCACGTTGTCAATAGTCATTTCTGTAGGAAACACATTCCCTATTAACACCCTGCAAGACTGAACCACGTAGCTTAAAGACGTGCACAGATCTGCGACCTGAACACTACAGCTTTGTTTGAAAGTGAAACCAAGCAGGCTACAAATAATGCTCTATCCCCAGGGAGGTGCAAAAACCAAACAAGTAGTATAAACGGAGGAAAAGTACGGCTGGGTTTTGAAGTTCTACATTTTATTATCGGTAGCATTATTTATAGCGTAACACTTCTATATATAAATCTGTGAGCTGCGTTTCTTTTTACACCTATAAATCATATCAAGTTTAGGCAACGAACCCTCGGTTTCCGTTTATTTACAAAAGTTCGGTAAACACCAGTTATTTACACGAGCAAAGAAGCCGTATATATACACATATACACAAACGGACGCATGCGGACACGGACAACACACGAAACGCGCACTTTTCAGCGCATCATATGCAGCCTGCTCAGACCTTTTTCCAGCTCACAAGCCAGCGACCCGGGCGGCGGCGGGGGCAGAGGGAAATGGCCGGGAAGAGCCCGGCGCTCGCTCAGGGCGAGGGGCCACCGCCGAGCCCCGCTCCGCGCCCCGAGCCCCGCTCCGCGCCCCGAGCGCGGCCGCTCGCCGCCGGAGCCGGGGAGCCGCGCATCGCCGGGAGCGGGGGCTTGCTGCTGCCTAGCACACACCCCCCCCCCCCCCTCTTTTTTTTTTTTTTTTTTGCGCTCCCCCCCCCCCCCCTTTTTCTTTCTTTTTTTAATTTTTAAGGGCGCCTGCAGCCCTCCTTTTCCTCGCCCCTAATTTTCCCCTTCAAAAGATGGCGGGCAGAGAGAGCGAGCGAGGGAAAGCTAGCGAGAGAGGGGAAAGAAGAAGAAAAACAAAACCAAAAAAAAAAAAAAAAAGGAAAGAAAGAAAACCCCTCCTGCGTGGGGGAGCGGGGCTCGGCGGGGCCGGGGCTGCGCCCGTCCGGGGCGTCTTCGGGCGCTCGGCGAGAAGGGGAGGGGGGAGCAGAAGATGGAGAAGAAGCGGCAGAAGAAGAAGAAGAAGAAAAGGGTGGGCAGGAGCGGCGGGGCCGGGAGGAAATCAATGGCCAGGCTGCAGCCAGCCCCGCCGCGCTTTGTTGCATTGTCGCGGCGCACAAAGGCTGCGGGGCCGCGGGGAGCGACGCGGGGCTCTCGCAAGAAGAAGGAGCAGAAGAAGAGAGGAGGGGAAAAAAAAAAAAAAAAAAAAAAGAAAAAAATCAGCATTGGCCTTTCCCAAGTGGGTTTTGCTTTCCTCCCCCTTCTTCCCCGGCCCCCCCCCTCCCTCCAGAATCCATGGCCCAGTGCTAGCAACGCACACCCAAGCATCTAACAAATAAAGGGAAAGATTAAATAGATTACTTTGCCCCGGCAGCTCCAGCAACGTTTGCCTTATAGTCCCTCCAGTTGCTCTTCTTTTTATCCTCGGCAAGGCAGTATAATAGATGCGCTACAACGCCCAAGAGCTCATGCGCCGGGGCGCAAGGCCATGTGGGGACGGTAGTCCCGGGCCGGGCCGGGGGAGAGGCGGCCGCTGGCCCCCGGACTACAAGTCCCAGAAGCCGGCAGGCTCCCCCCCCCCCCCGGCTCCCCGCTCCCTCCCCGGACCGGCGGGCAGGGGAGAGAAACGGCAGGGGTGATGCCCCGGTCAGCGGGCGGCGGGGGCGGGTAAAGACGCTCCCCCCGGTGGGGAAAAAGCCTCGCTTGGTTTCGGGGGAGGGACAGCGATAGAAACCCGCCGGGAGGTGGTGGCTGGCGGGTCCCCCCCGGGCAGATATTGCCGGGGAAGATCCCGGCTTCCCCCCTCCGCCCGCCGTCGCGCCTCTCGGGCTCTAGAGGTACAACAAGAGCCCTTAAAAGTGCAACTGGCGAGGTGCGGGTCCCCCTCAGCTCCGCGGCTGAAACCCACGCAGGGTCACGCGTGCTGCGGGAGACCGAGTTTTAAATCACAACTGCGGGAGCTGGCTTGCTCTTCCCCCCCCCCCCCCTTTTTCTAAATCGCGGTTTGCATTGGGTAATGCGCTCTCACATTTATTACGCAACAACTAATACGAGCTGCAATAAAAATAGAACGCCGCCAATGCAAGCTGTAGTAGTAAGTGGCAAAAAAAAAAATCCATCAAGAAAACCCACAACCTAATGTAGTTTGCACTGGTTAGTGCATTTCATAATATCGTCAACTGCCGAAAACAACAAAAATTAATCTATAGAATATGAATTTTACAAACACACCCACCATAAGAGCATCAACAAACATGAGCACTGTCACAAACACTTCCAAATGCCTATACCCTGAAGCAAATGTACAAATGCAAACAGAAGTTAACAAAAAAAGATTGTTACAACTCCAAATATGATTCAATTGCTGCAGCACAAAAAGAAAAAAAAAATTAGAACTGTTGGAAAATAAACGAGTCCAGAGGAAACATTTGAGCACCAACATAAAATGAGAAGTAGTTACAGAATTTCTCTGTGGCCACATATGCCAGCAGAGGCTGCCACCCTGGCTGTTACAGACAGCCATGCGGTGATGCCAATTAGTAAGTCAGTTTATTGTAACCATAAGGTGAAGGCAGTTTTACTGGAAGACCTTATTTCCAGAAGATTAGCTTTTGAAAAACATGACCAATGGGACCAAAATTTCTCAGAAGGTACAATATAATCAGAAAGAGTGGGTTTTGTACAGGCAAGAGGACAGATTCTTGGGAAAATTCCACCTAGCCAGGCTTGCGGCTGCCTCAGGATGAAACCAAAGTTGTGCATATGCCCTAGTCAAACCCAAGATAAAGTGCTTCTTTGCACTCAACTTCAAGGCTTGTGCGAATTCAGGAACAAAAAACTCACTCACAGCCGTACTGCTCTTGGACGTACTTACTTTGTAAGGCAGCATTTGAAGTTGCATCTGCATCTACAGCCAAAACCCACACTTAGTCAGTGTGTGACTTGGGCTTCCTTCCTGCAACTCGACCTTTTTGACTTGACCATCAGGTACCCGAAAGCCACTCTCCACACCCAGAGCACATGGTCTCTGCAGGAACACGGAGCATGCAAGCAGTAAGAAAAAGGTACATTCTGGGTATTCTTAAGGGGAAGAGCCACACTTCGCAAGCTGGTGTTCACTAAACCTGCCCCACGTCTGGTCGTCATATGTTCCACATTGCCGGACTGTGCGAGGAAATCGCTTTGAAACACCACCTGAGCTCTGCCCTGCCTACAAGTGTCCTGGATACCAGATATCAGGGGTGTAGAGGGTTGGATTTTGAGCACTGGGCACTTTTTACCATAATTCTGCTGTATTCCCATTTTCAAGACAATTCTAAAAGAGTACACATGTGTCAAAGCATTTGACAGCTGAAGAGTACCAGGTCAGTTCTTTTGAACGCACTGTCCAGCTCCAGTACATGCCAGATCCACATGGATAAGCAGGGTATAAATTTATGAATGCTGTAACATACACAGATACCAAATCATGAGCATGACCAAAGAGCCCCTAAATGAAAACTGCTGCTGCTCTAGGCATGGGGGCTGGGAAAAGTTGGCAGGCCGAAGCTTTCCAAGGGAGGCGGCAGGGAGTAATCAGCTGAGTATTCATTATGAACACTTGGGAAAATGTATGCCTTTGACTCTAAAGACTCATTTTCAGCCGAACCATAATCTGAAAGTTTGATTTTTAAATGTATTTATATTTTAGTTTGAGACAAACTCCTGCGACAAAAAAGCGTGTTGGCTGAAATGTAAGACTTGGCAGAGCTCTAAGCAACTGAACAGGGGGGTCTCATAATGCAAAGTGTCCAGCAACCTCAGCAACATGCAGGGAGCGCAAGAGGAGGGCTGAGCAAAATGGGGGAGTGCAGGCAAAAAGGCAGAGACAAGAGAAGCGAGGAGGGTCCCTGCGAGAGCATAAAGCCCTTCAAGGTGGCAGGGCAGAGTCACCTCACAGTGAATATGCACAAGTTAAAAATTGGAGTTTGATCCTCACTGCAAATCCACTTTCAAGAGCAGCTTGGCGATGGAGGGTGCAACAAAACTGCAACCCAAAAGCAGCCTCCAACTACACCTTTACTTCCTTATCTCACCCAGGGTGGGTGTAAGACAGTTTCATCCCAAATTGTTACATTCATTATGCATCAGGCTGAGCAGGCAAAACAATTCACGTGGGAAACTGTCCCCAGAGATTTCACCACTATCAGCTTTCAACCTGGAACATACCAGTCACTCACACACCTACCTGTAGGTCTGCAAACTTGCACTCAAAGAATCCAGCTGCAACCTCCAAGGGATTAGGAAAGCAAACATATTCTAGGGATCCTTAAAGCTGCCTTTATGCAAAGCAGTGAGTTTAGATAATGGTTTAGCCAAAGAGGCGCAGGCTGACTCAGTTTGAATAAGCCCCATAGGAGGTACAGTAAAATCAAATCAGAATGATTCAAGCACAAGTTACATAGCCCAAAGTAAAAGCACTTAGACTGAGGAAAAGATAGTTGTAATCTTTAAATTAATTTCTGAACTGATTTTGTCATATTAGTTTCACACACAAGATGTAGCAGTCGCCTGTTCTGGGATACCTTAATGCCAGCTTGTCCATAAAACGCGAGACTACAGCAGTAGCTTTTTCCTTCCTCATTCCCAAGCTCAGAGGAGCATCCTAGATTCACCCAAAGCCTTCTGATTAGTCTCTGTGGTCTCTTACCTTGCACCTCCAGTTACCCAATTAGTACCTTGTTAACTAACACCTGCAGTGTATTTATTCCTTGCCATTGCACTACTTTTAACCCTTAATGCACAGTGGTACATACATCCTTCTAGGAAGCTTTGTGCATAGGCTTTGACAAGAAAAAACTTATTTATGCAAAACCAGAGCAGTTTTCAGGGCTGTTAAACACTGATACTTTTTGCTTCTATGCTCTTGGTGTCCAGGGTAGGACTTGAGTCTTTTGAAAACAAGGGTGGATGGAAGCAGAAAAAGGAGATACTCGTCTCTGTGGGACTGATGAGTTTTGTGAGAACTGGCCACTCTCAGTGCCTTGCATGACTGCACCCAACAGTATTTAATAGTAATCGGGGACTGCTGGGAACACTAACCCGGAGCACCAATTTTTCTGACCTTTGCTATAGGTACTAACTGTAAGCTTCTGATTCTTTACCTCACCATTCAGTGCCTGTTTCACCATCAAAACCATAGTTCCCCGTTGCAAGGGAGCTCTTTGTTAGTATTTGTACTTGGGAATTACCAAGGGATTACAAGTCGAGAAGGTTACTGAAGGGTTATGAATAGTGCACCGCCAGTGCATTCTGACCTCCATCTCTGGGCACATCTGTAGGCATGCTGGACATTTACATGCACATGACAGCTGATGCAAGCTCCAAACGCCTCAAGGCAGGCAAATTTGGCCATTCTGACCATTTTGTCAGCCATCAGCCACCATGGGCTCCAAGAAACTTCATGTATCAGCAGACTCACAGCAGAGCCTATTACCAGTAGCTGCTATCTCTACAGTGGATGTCGTTATACATTACAAAAAGAGAATTTATTCAGTAACAGTCATGTTTGGGATAAAGAAATAATAGTGCCCAAATAGAAGATTGCTTAAGAGCGTGTAGTAAATGTCTGGGATTATATGACTCCGATCATCCCAGTGGCAGAGAGAAGGGTGTTGAACACAAGGGGATAAATGCTGTTATTGCAACACAGAGTCATCTTTACCAATGATTTTCTTCAATGGAGTGGCAGGAATTCCTCAGTTGAGTAAGTGTTACTCAGTAAGTTAGGGATGACAGGACCAGGGCAGAGGTTTGAAACAATAATTGCAGTTTGTTCTTCTGTAGTACCTTTCATCTGCGGAAGTCACAACAATGCAATAATCCTCCTAACAGCTTTTGTAGGTAAGGAAATATTATGAGCCCTGTTTTTCAGCTGAGGAAGCTGAGAGGGAATATGATGATACAGAGAATCATGGGCAGAGCCAGAACTGGGACTCAGCTCTTCTGACTCATACTTTGTAGTTCTGAGAGCCCGGACACACCAGTTGGTGAGGCTACCCTGGCTACTCAGTGCCTGTAGGACCTTTGTCTCTTCAGTGTTCACTCTTCATCTGGAAAAGGGTAAGCAGAGCCCCCAAACAGGGAACCCAGAAGCCAGGATGTCTACAAGCCCCAAAAGGCACAGCATTATGGTAATTGATGGGAAGGCAGGAAAGAATTGAGCTATCCAAGACCCAAAGGATCTTGTAAGTGTTCATCTGCAAATATAAGTGTTGATTACGATCTAAATCCTGGTCTGGATACATCCAATATCCAATGGAGGGTCCAGAGTGGATTTAAATAATGTCCTTTCAGACTGGCAGTTCTCAAACCAGAGAAACAGAGATGACTGGCTTCCCCTGCAATGGAGAGGAAGGGAATGAAGAGCCCCCAAAATGTTCTGTCTGACCTTGGTGTCTTTTATCAGGATGTAGCAAGAAGCATTACTTGGATAAGCTGGAGGCTGGGATACAGTGGACTAAGTTTTATATGTATGGAAAGAAGAAGAGCAAAGGCCTAAACCATTGTGGGAGAGAAGAAAGGGACAAGACCATGGAATTTGAGAAGTTAAGAGAAACTGCCCAGCCAATAAGGCTACATATCTTTGGCCACAGTAAATATGTTTCTTTGGAAATTAGCTGCATCTAAATGGTTTTTTTACACATTCAGTTTGATGTAGAGACCTAGCACCTGCTGTTAACACAGTGGTTTGCACAGGTAAGCAAGCTTGTGAATAGTGTGTGCTACTGAGTTGGCAGTTTAAACTAACAGATCCTAGAACATGCTAGATTTCAGCTGTCTAAAGCCCTAATGGATTCCTGTGTGTTTTCTTAATTTTCCTCCTGCCCTCTTACAAAGACTGGAGAGAATAGTAAAGAGATGCTCTAACCAAATAGTAACACTTTCAAGCATCTTGATTTCTAAATTACAATGACTAATAAATGTATTCAGATTTCACTATCTCAGGGGTGAGTTAATTGTATTGAACAGTCCCTTCATTGGAGTTGCAACCATTTGCACCAGCCAAGAATGAAGCTCCTGATTCACAGAAGTGCTGAGAACCTGCTGCTCCAGTTGAAGTGGCTGGGAGAGGCAGGCTGTCATCACGTCTGGCAGTCAGACCGTCTGTGATTCAGTCTGGGGCTCTCAAATCAGCAGCCTTTATGCATTAACTTGGCTGTGACTTGCACTGGGGGGGAATCTGCTTTGAATGATACACTATAGCACATTGCTGGACTCCAATCCTGTGTGAAGTCCTACCTTCTCTTCAAAAACATGGACTGTTTCTTAACAGGTCTCTACTAACATGGAGCTCTATACATGCAGTGTTCAATGATCTTATTTTGAAAGAAGTTCTTCAACTTCCACAGGCCCCTTGTGCCCTGGCTAAGTGTTTGTACACATCCCTGCCAGGGCAGAATGAATCAAATCCTACCTGTTCTCCACTGGGGTAAGATTTCCTAGTTTTAAATGAAGAAATGTTGGCAGTGATGCAATCAAGGTTCATACTGTAATGGGGGAGGTAGAAATACCAGCCTGGAAAAGGTTCAGTGTTTGTTTTTAAATCCCAGAAGAAACATATGAATGCCCTGTATCTGGGATTTAGAAAAAAACAGAGCAGCATATTAGCAACCACACAGAAACAGCTATATGTCAGAGATCAGCTATGCTTTAAAAGCCGAAAAGATGCAGCAGGTCTCTCATAAGTTCTTCCTCCCTCTGTTTCTTGAGCAGTGCATAACACACAGTAAGTCTGTTCTGCGCTTCCTCTGTCTGCTGAGAGGCCCAAGCAAATAAAAGTCCTAACTGAGATGGCTAATTGTGCCAAAATATAAACATGGGCTTACACAGCTTGTAAGCTTAGTGCCTTATTACTCACCATTACAAACGTAAGCACGAGCTTGTTTGCAGCAGTCAGGTCTAAAGAGCAGATCCAGCATGTACTGAAGTTAGTTGGAGCTTTTCCACAAACGTTAACGTCCTTTGGATCAAATCTGCAGGACTGGATTAGTTCTGGTCTCGGTGGAACCTGTAACAAAATTGTATACGTTAGTCATAGCAGGACCCATGGCCTCAGTTCTGTTCCTGACACCCTTAAAGCCATCCAAAGGGATCCCAAGAGCACTGAAAGCAGTCAATTCCATAAAATCTCAGCCACTCATGGACTTTTTTTCCCCCTTCATCATTATGGGAAGCTGCTTTCCCCCCAAAAAACCTCAGACAGGTGTCTTTTCCAGTGTACTTGGCAGGTCACCAAGTTCAGGCTATTCTGAACCAAATGGAATGAAAGATTTTGTGAGGGAGAAGCCTGCCAAGCCCCACTCTTTTCCAGAAAGGGAATTTGGACAGATACCACATCCTGCTGATCCCAGCTGTGGCAGCATGGCCGGGGAAGCAAGAAAGACCCTCACAGATGATTCATAACCAACAACTTAAATTTCATCCAAAGACAACGGTCTGTCCATGCAAACCCCCAGGTACTCACATTATGCAGTCCCCCCAAAATGCCCTTCCTTGCGGAGCTGCCTTTTTCTGCAACCGCCATGCTGTCAAAAACCCAATCTAGCATGTGACCGAGTACTTTGCCAAATGGAGTTTATCATACTTTAAACTTGTTTAAAAAAATATCCCAGACACTTAAAGGCTAAGGGGTTGTTTAGGATTATGATTAATTTCTAGTGGAGGCTACAGTTTTCATGTTCTGGAGAGGTATTATTCAGTATGGATAAGGATTTTTATACATACATATATATGTATTTTATACATATATATAAAAATATCAGGCAAAAACTTCCAAAGCAGACACTGGGAAGAGAGGCAATATACAAACTTTTATCTCCAACATGAAAGAAACAAAAAGACCCTATCCCTGCCATGGGAAAGTTATATAAATACATAGCATTATACTGCTGATTTGATTTGTGTTCTCTCATTTTACTTCATATTTATTTTTTAAAAGAGTGAAAACTTCTAGACAAAACCATCTGGAAGAATCTGCAACAGGAACTTTACTGGATTTGTTTCCTAATACTGTTCTGGGGACTGTGCAGCTCTTCTGTCTGTGTTTTACTTCCCTGAGTTTAGGCGGCAGAGTTAATTCTCCAGACTTCTGCTGCGGGTTTCCAGGCTGGAGGAAAAGGGCCTTGGCTTCACCGTACCACGGATTTTTTCAGGTTTTTTTTTCCTTTCTCAACTGCCACTAGAATTTTTGGACCCCAGAGATCTTCCTGTGTTAAAGGGCCAGTAAATGACACGTGTCTCCTTTTCTTCCCTCCTAACTGAAAGCAGACTGTAATGTGTTCTGTGCAGTGTTGGGTTGTGGTTCAGAAAAAAACACTGCTCCCCAGAAAAGTGTTTAAACACATGCTTAACTTTAAGTTGGCTGTTTGGCCTTAATGAATGAAAGTTAAATGCTTTTCTGAGTCAGGGCCCTTGTACGCCGGTACATCGAGAACCGCCACAGATATATGCTCACCCAGGCAAATATTATGGTGTTAAATGTCTCGCACATCAGCCTCATACATTATATACGTTACTGCCTTGTGAATTAGCTTGTTCTTCTCGTAACGGTTTTTTATCTGTGGTACTGGTGTATGCTTCCAACGGGGCTGGCCTGCGCATTACGACCCGACGACATCTTAACCCCGCTGCAGCCAGGTTCAACGGTTTTTGAACAGCCGCAACACGCCGGAGCAGAGCTATCCCCGTGGGTTAAGTGGCCGTGTACCTGACCGCCAGCGCCCAGGGTGATCTGTGCTCCACGGGCACGTCACGCAGGGCTGGACGGGGCCCTGACGAGACCCGCCGCACGTCACACGCCAGGCAGGGCACTTGGCTGCTGCCGCCCTGGATGCTCGCTCCCCGCAGAGCCACCCAGAGCAAGGGCATCAGCTCAGGGGCCGTACCCCGTGGCGGAGGGAGAGCACGACAGGGAGCTCAGAGCCTCTTCCCCGCCGACCGCCGCCACTCAGCCCGGGAAAGTGAAGGAGGGGAGAGCGGGAGAAAGGCCGAAGCGAAGGCGGCGCCTGGCCCTTTAAGGCGCGCGAGCGCTGCTTTTTGGCTCTCGGGCCTTGCCGTAGCGCTCCCGAGAGAGAGCGGCATTGTGCAGCCTTTGGCCCGGACCGCGCATGCGCCGTCCCACATTCCCCCCCCCCCCCCCCCCGCGCCTGGCGGCCCCGGAGCTGCCGCCGCTGCCGCGTCCCCCCTCCCTCCCCTCCCGCGGCCGCGCTCCTCCTCACCGCGGAGGAGGCGGCGGCGTTGCCGCCGCCGCCGCCGGTTCCCCCCCCCCCCCTCTTTTCCCCCTTCCCCCGGTAAGTCACCGAGAGGCGCGGGGGCGGGCCGGCTCCTTTCCCGTCTCCTCACCGCCGGGCTCCCGCACCGCCGTTTCCCCCCGCGCGGCGCCGCCGCCTTCCCTCAGGCAGCGCGCGGAGCTTCCCCCCCCCCCCCCCCCCTCCCCTCCCCGCCCGCCCTCGCGGCGGGGCGCGCGCCGAGCCCGACCCTACCTCGCGCCGCCACCCTCCCGCCTTTCCTCCGCTCCCCCCCCCCCCCCCCCCCCCATCCGCGCGAGGACCCCCGGGCCGGCGCGCGGCTCTGCAACCCCGCGGGGCTGCGCTCGTCCGGTCCCCCCGAAAGTTTGGGGTCCCCTGCAGGGAACTTGCCTCTCCCCCCCCCCCCCCTTTCCCCAAGCGTGGCGAGGGCGGGCGGGGAAGGGGCGTTTGTAGCCGGTGGGTGTGTCGGTACGGTATGCCCGGCGGCGGGGGTTGTGCCGGTGCTGGGGGTTTGCGGGGAACGCGTGTCTCTTCCCCCCCCCCCCCCCCCACGCCAGCGCTGCTGCGAGCCCCTCGGGCGTGGGAGCCGGGTGACGGCGAGGTGCTGGCGCCGGGGTTTGTGCGGGAGGATGCTGCGGAGCTGAGCGCTGGCAGCGGGCTGCGTGCTCGCCGAAGTTCCCAGATTAGTTCCAGATGAAAAGGATCTGATCTGCATTAGAAAACTTTAATTCCTTATTGTTGCGACCAGTGATTTATCCACGCTGTGGAGAGGGCTTATTAAAGCAGAGGGGCAACTGGTAGCGCTTTGCTCTGCGCCCTCCCTTCCCCTCCCGAGAAGGAGATGCTTAAAATGCCAGTAGTCGCTGGAAGAGCAAACACTATTGCTCCCAAATCTGCTGCCGCCCGCAAAAAGAATGGTAGCGGTGGTGGGATATTGCGAGTGTACTTTGAAGGCAAACCCTTACAGTGTGAGCTGGAGGTTATTCTGTTACTAAGCTGAAATGTGGCTGAGCTGCAATGGAGATTTGTTCCTTCTGCAGCATCAGCCCTGATTACCGAATACTGGCACAGCTCTTTATCAGGTTTTGTTACAGAAAGCAAGTCTGGTGAGACTAATACAAGGCTGGCTTTCAGTCAGGTGAAAGTCTCAGGTGGAGAAGGGCATGATTTGATGCTCAAACCATTTAGGAGGGAAATATGAGACTGAAATACTTGCATTCTGAGATGAAAGGAATCAAGTAGCGTCCTAAGCTTTGGAAATGCCTCTATTTTTTGTGTTCGTTATGATCTTGTATTCTGTACCTTAATAAATCTGAAAAAAAAGGCCTTGGACTCTTCCTTCCATCTTTTGTACAAACCATTGTATTTACTGTGTACTAAATACTTGTTAGAAGTATTTTGGGGAATATGATATGAAAACCCTGCCACGCCTAAAAACTATTCTGCTTTATTTCTATTTGGAATGGAGCAGAGTGGAAAAAAGCTTTCCAAGAAGTGATAAAAGGCCGTGGCTTGGGTTCTTGGTCTTGCACATTAGTAGGTCTGAAGGCCTAAAAGACTGCTGTGTTGCTAAACAGATAGAGAATATAGGTTTTCTTGCTGTTTTCTGGTGACCTGCAGTTAGGCTAATCTCATTATTCTAGCCGCTGAGAATCTTTTTGACAGCTAACGAGAATATTTTGTTTTTCTTCCAGGTTTTCATTTCAGTGCGGTTCTCCTCTCTGTGGCAAGGGCTGCCTTTTGAAGCAGCACATTCATTCTCCCCTTCAAGCACCATAAGTCTCATTTGCCAGCTTCAGAACCATGGCAACAGAAGAAAAGAAGCCAGATGCAGAATCCACCAAAACACAATCTACTCCTTCCTCCTCAACCAATCAGAGCAAGGTGTGTGTGGGGCTCCGAACAATATCCGTGTAAATACACATGGCAACTACCTGCATATTCAACAGGCAAACCAGAATTAGAGAACTGAATTCTCATGTAGATTAAGATCTTCTCCAGATCTTGCTTCTGCTGTTGTCTTGAGCTGAAAACGTGCTGAGGATTTTATGGGGAAAGCGGATGGAGCACAGCCTCTTCTGTAGTGCTAGGGGTTTTTTTTTTGTCTTGTGGAAGTTCTTTCTAACGAAATGCTTCTTGTCAGTTTGAGCACTAAAAGGCAGGTTAGTTGTATCCTTGGAATGCTTAGAGGTGGCTGGAGAATTGGTGAATCTGTGATCGTAGTTGCAAAGTGGGGAAGCAGTCATTATTCAGATTCTTTGAAGCCTTCAGATGCTCAAAGGAGATGTTATTGACTAACCATGAAGCCTTTGGAAAGCGTAAAAAGGGGAAAGGAAAAAAAAAAAGGGATTTTAGGGGTATGGAGGAATTGGCCTGTGATTTAATTCATGATAAAGATGAAAACTGCAAACGCTTAAAAGCACTACACAGATCAATACCAGGAGTATTATTTTGATCTACCAAGCACTTTATGGTTGGACTGTTGAATTACTCTCACCTGTTTGTTATTGGCTTGGATGAAATCCATGTCACGGATTGGTGTTGTGCATGCAACAGTAAGGCACTGCTGGCCTCAGACAGCAAGGGTGTGTCTTTTGTTTTGTTGTTTTTTGAATTTGGAGAGGGGGGGGAAAATGTAAACGTTGGACTCTGTTATGGTGAACATCCATGCTGTCCATTACTGTGTGCTGACCCAGTCTGATACAGAGCTTGTCACTGAGATACTAAATTTGGAATTTATTCAACTCATTCATACATATTTTTTTTACAGCCTGCGCCAGTAAAACCGAACTATGCTCTAAAGTTCACGTTAGCGGGACATACAAAGGCAGTCTCATCAGTAAAGTTTAGTCCTAATGGAGAATGGCTAGCCAGCTCCTGTAAGTATTGCTTTCTTTTTATCTCATCTAAAACATGCAATTGTGGGCCTTGGAGTACTGCCTGTCTTTAGTGTTACCTCCATCAGATGGAGGAGGGATGTAGTGTCATGGTTTTTCTTAAAAGGAGCAATACCAAAGCTGTCAGTCTTTGAGATAATCTGCTTTAAGCTTTTTAAGTTCTGTTACTTTGAACACTGGATCTTCTGTGCGTTGCCAAGTTGGAGAGTCCTCACCTGTTCAGCTTCCTTTATTGAGCAAATGGGCAAAAGCAAACACAGGATTCTTTTCCTGTGCAAAGGAAACCCTTGTGCTGTTCTGTATTGCTAAAGACATAGCTTAAGCTTTTAAAATAAACTTTGTGTAGAGTATCTGCAGGCAAAAGCTTAGCTCTGGGAAATAAGGAAGGTAGCTTTGTGCTACTAGACTGGACTGTGGAGTGTGGTATGGAGGACTGGCCACGTGCTTCTGTCCTGTGTGCCTGTGGTGTTTTGAGTCAGAGCCTTTGATTACCCCAGTGAAATGTGCAGAAGGTTATTATAAATAGTGTTTCACTACTTGCTGTCTTAAGTGGTAGATCAAGTCCTCTTCCTGTCAGCTTTGGTATTTCCTGAAATTTTTTTGGTAGTCAACATTGCTTGACAGCTTTCCTTTGAAAATGTGTTTATATGACCCTCAGCGATCCAGAAAGGATCCATGTATAACGGAAGGGCAATAGGAAAGAAGGACATTGTTGAATATGATGGTGAGGGCCACTCGAACGGCTTCTGGACATGGGAATGACTTAGGTCTTTGGCTTAACTGCACATAGCCTTAAGACCAGTGCAGTGTACCATATATAAATAATTTTTATGTTCCAAGTGTCCTCGTGAAAGTCCCCCCCTTTCCCCGCCCAGGTTTTCCACCCTGTACCTCTGGCAAATATCAGCCTTTTTCTCTGGTGTGTTTTGCAAGTTAACACGGATAATATGTTTGGGTTTTTGCAGGCATTAATTCAGTCCAGCTTGTGGTGTAATTTTTGTTCTTTTTGGGGAAAAGCGTTGCAGCATTTCTATGGAACGGTACTACTTTTACCACTGGCAATCTAAAACAAAAGTAGAAACCCAAGTTGTCATCAGAGCAACTAAAGCGGCTGGAGACTCTGTGCATTCCAGGCAGTTTAGGTAATCTCAGCTGCTGCAGTCTGGCCTGTACGAAACTGTTCTTTACCAATTACATATTACCTTATACACTTAGGTCTGCCTGGGGAGGGAGAACTACACAGTGTTTGCAGAGATGTAGTTAGCATGTTTCTTTCCACCTGGAAGGGACTGCTCTATCTGTTAGTGCTGTTAATCTCTTAACTGGCACGTTCTTTTCCAGCTGCTGACAAACTCATTAAAATTTGGGGAGCATATGATGGCAAGTTTGAAAAAACAATATCTGGTCATAAACTGGTAAGTATGAGGAGATTACTGTGCACTTGAATATGTATTTATTCGTAAAGAATTTTGCTTTCTTTTCCTCATCCAGAAATTTCCATTCTTGGTTAGTTTGACTTGTGTAGAAGGTTTGTTCTTCAGTCTCCTTTTGTACTTCTTTGTTTATACAGTCCTGTGCAACAGCCTGGGACTGGAATTGCTGAAGTAATACCAGGTCAGGCTGGAAATATGGGTGAAGTGCAGGCTGATAATGAAGTACCTGCATGCACACTGCCTAGCCATTTTCTTGAGTCCCTCCATTTCAGGAACACTAACCTCAGACATGGGGCAGTGCCTTCTTGGGTGAAAATCCCTGTAAACTCTGACACTGTGTCCTGTTCCATCTTTCCTTCGTATATGGAGCAGAATGGCTTGCCTTTTAAGGAGATTGAATTTTTCTTGTGGGTTTGCCTACATAAACACAACACTTACTCATTCTGCAAAGTTCTAGAGAAAACACAAATTCCCAAACCCTTTGGTTTTGTTTTCTAAAGTTTCTTACGTGCTGAAGTTTCCTAAGCAAAAATGAAGATTCACCAAAAGAAAAAACAGTAGAATCTTGTTCTTCTCCGGCCCTTAGGGACTCAAACCATAAAGACCAAGCCATTTGTCATGAAGAGAAGCCACTGATTCAGATTAGTTTATATAGCATACTGTTTATGAATTCCATGAAAGGGTGTTGGTGGCCACAGTAAGAGCTATGTGAACAAGCCATTGATGTTTTTGGAGTATATGGCTCAGCTTAAAATGAACAAGTATCAAAGGAGCTCTTAACCCAGTCAAATCAATGAATTTTCAACTCAGTGCTGAATTTTCTTCCAGGCTTCAGCTGTGAATATAATATGCAGTCTGTGTTTTCCATTTTCCTGTGTCAGTGAACAAACAGAGCTGAGAAGAGAATTGTTTTCCTTTGTTTTAGGGTATCTCTGATGTTGCTTGGTCATCAGATTCCAACCTTCTTGTCTCTGCCTCCGATGATAAAACTCTCAAAATATGGGATGTAAGCTCGGTAAGAGCAGAAACTATTATTTACCTTCCTTCTCCCCAGCATTGGCATCTTAACTCATGTTCTTCTGAGAGACAGCCTTGATGTGCTATGATGAGAGAAAAGGTAGAATTTTAAGCACTGGCTCCTCTTTGGGTAATACTCACTCCTTCCTGCTTATAACGAGCTGCTAGTTGAATGGACTGTGAGGATGAGTGAGTTATGCCGTTTGCATTCAGAAAGAAGAGGATGCTTATGGGTGCCATGACGAGTCTGGCTATCTTTTGAGAGCATTTAAGCCTTACAGTGGCAATGCAACCACATGCTTCGTTTCTGAAAGCAGCCTCTCAGACAAAACCTTTTTGTAACTCCTTATCATAGCTTCACTTGGTTTTGCTTCTCTCCCCCTTCCTTTTCTGCAATTACAATGAGCACTGGATAATTTGGTTGAATTTTGATTAAGTATGTTAAACTGCTTGGTTCTCCTGAGTTGCCCAAATGGTTTGCAAGTTGGCTGCAGTCATTAAAAATGTGGGTTTTTTTTCTTTCCTGTTGTTTTGTTGTAGCTGGTCCTCTGCCCATATAAATCTGGGGTTAGAGATGGTTTCTTTGTGTGCTACACAGTGATTAACCTTAATGCAGCTTATCTGAATGCATTTATCACACTGAAGGATGCTGTATATTTAACTGTGCTAAATCTTATTTCAGGGTAAGTGCTTAAAGACATTGAAAGGGCACAGTAACTACGTTTTCTGCTGCAACTTCAACCCTCAGTCAAACCTCATCGTTTCTGGATCAGTAAGTGATCTTTTTTTTTTTTTTTTTTTCTTCGTGCAAAGCAAGTACTGCACACCCCTGTCACCCGACACTAAGGGGACAGACAGGTTCTTTTAGGGATCCTTGGCAGAATGATGACGGCACTATAATGTAGTTACAATTAAAGCTTTATTTTCTTAACAGGATATTATGATTAGTGTAGCACAGAATTTATGATTAGAATGGCACAGGATTTCTACAAGCAGAATCAATGTAGTACAATTTATAGGCAGCGTAATACAGGATTTATAATACAATTTAACTTATAATTTGTAATCGCCTAGATTCTAACTTAACTCAAAGTATGACTTCTAGTCACCTGGACCCTCTGCAGATTGGGTCAGATCTTAATATATGGCTTGCTGTATCAATATAACAATCACAATCCAGACTTGAAAATCATATAAAATAAAAGAATATGAGTCACTCAGTCCTCGGAGGAAGCAGATGATGGTGGGGGTGTCCCTGGCTACCAGAGCGGTCATAGTCTCACTATCCAGCAGCAGTTCTGGTCCAGGTTCCCTGCTTAGGACTTGTAACTGCTTGATTTTTTTAGACCGTGCTCTGTGTGCTTTTATGCTTCCGCATTCTGGGACGGGGTGATCACTGCCACCAGGTTGGCCGGCTGCCTGGGACCTTCAAGGCCGGCGAGGAAGGTGGTAATTGGCCTGGCACCCAGCAATCTTGAGGCTGGCAGGGAGGGGAAGAAGAAATCTGTTTGATTTGTCTGCTTGGTTCATAGGACCTTCAGGGCCTGATGAGGAGGGAAAGGGAACAAATACCTGACCTGCTCAGTCACAGAGAATGGCTGCTTGCCTTATAAAATGGCGTTAGTTATGCTAGCCACGTTACCAAGCGTTGGGAGCAGTGGGTACCGGACGCAACCCCTTACCGTTTCAATTCTCTGTCTTCCTCCACAAACACAGCTTGTAGTAAGGTGAACTGCACTGTGCCACTGCTGTCTTTGCTTGGGGACACAGTCAAGCCCTTAACCCATCTTCAACATGCAGATTTCCTGCACGGAGAGGAAGAGTTTAGGGAGCTATGTTCCCAGTCTGTTATTTTTGCCCTGAGTGGTGCTTGTGTCCTAGGCTTTCTGATGCAGCTGCAGTGCAGCTGGAGGAAGGCACGTCTGTCTAGTCAAGCTATAACACCTTGCATGCCTCAAATAGGTGCATCATTAAACCACCTTGTGCATTTCTTCAATCTTCAGTTTGACGAAAGCGTGAGGATATGGGATGTGAAAACAGGGAAGTGCCTCAAGACGTTGCCTGCTCATTCTGACCCAGTTTCAGCTGTAAGTCCCTTCTGATAAATGAGCACACTAACATGCTTATTTTGTTTAGCAGAGCTCCTTTTCTATCTCTGTTTGTAGAGAAGTGGGTTTGTGCTCTAACTCTTACTATCAAGTCCTTACGCAGTGTAAGGGATGGCCTGTGGTGGATTTGCCAGTGGTCATTGCTCAAACAGAATGAAATGAACAGTGTTTTCTGTAAGATCGATACGGATTGTGGTCTTGGGTGTTAATGTGGGGAGCAGTGAATAGTAGTGTGCCGGTCATGCCTGAGTCTAGCACTCTGATGCTGGGGCACGGATTTGTGGTCACTTGAGGCTCGGAGAACAACCTGTATGTCTGTTGCTTTCGTGTTGTTCCAAGCCATTACTAAAGTCCAGAGCAGGGTAGTTCCATAGTACGCTCTGTTTCAAATCTCATTCATTTAATAGGTGAAAGGAGCTTGGAATACAGCAATATCCATTCCAATAAAGGAAAAACAGAAAGTGTTCAACTCTTAATGTTTTTGAAGTGAAGGAAACTGAAAAAAATTTGAGCCTCAGATGTGCCAAACCATGGCTGTTGTTACATGTTTGTTCTCCCTTGTGTAGAAGATATTTCACACTTACAAATGTACATTAGCAGTAATTATTCTTTAAAATAGCAGTATTTTGAGGTGTAGTTCAAGGCAATAAATTGACCTTAAAACATATACATGGCTATGTATGAGGTTAAATTCCATGCCCTTAAAATTATAAGGTACTATCCCCAGGCTCGGTACTACTATTATTCGAGCAACTAATGCTGTCTGAACAGAGTATCTGTGTGTTCATGTGTTCGTAGCTTCTGAAGAAACATGTATTCCAGTTCCTGATGCTTGAATGAACAGCTGTAGTTAACATCCAACCATCTTTATAATTATGCCAGGCAAACTGGGCGGGGGGGGAAGAATCTTGGTTTTAATCATGTTACCCATCTGAACGCGTGCCTATTGTTTGTATGTTGTGTTGACTTTCTGCTTCTATCTACATGAATTGCAGTGTCAGTAATGGAAGATAAGTACTTTCAGTGGAGCTTAAAAATCTGATCTATATGAACATCAGTAAAGTTATTTTTCCCCTTCTGTAATATTACAGGTGCATTTTAATCGTGATGGATCCCTGATAGTGTCAAGTAGCTATGATGGACTCTGGTAAGTGGTTATTTCTTGTCTGTGGCACTGTTCAGACCTCTTGCATTTAAAAAAAAGGACTTTTTAAAAAAGGCTTGTATTTGTAATGTTAAAATCGGAACAAAGACTTCAAAACCAATAGTAATGATTCTCATATGTTTTTCATAGTCGAATCTGGGATACAGCATCAGGCCAGTGCTTGAAAACACTGATTGGTGAGTAGGAATATTTCTTGTTTGTGCTCTATTTTTCACTGTTAAGTTGTGACATAGATATTCTGCATCATTGCTGTGAACAGTGGCTTCCTTAAGCTCTATTTTACTGTCTTCCTGCCATTCTGTTAGTACGCTGTTGTCCTCTTACCTATTGCAGTAAGAGGAATTATCCTTTCACATGAATGGAAACTTGCTTAAGCTTTGAGTGTTGTTTAGTCTAGATGGACAAATGAGAGTTTTTCCAAGTTTTCTACCATTCAGCTGTGTAGTGCTTGTTGTGCAGCAGTTCAAAACTGCAACAAAGTTGTTTGTGCTGTTGGATGTGATGGAAGCAGGTAGTCTGTGACTACACAAGCTGTCTTTTTATTGCAAGATGCATGAAGGCATCTTGTGAACATAGGTAATAAAAGGAAACCACCTGTTGGGCATATGTTCCCTAGTCCTTCATATTCTTATAAAACATTATATAGGCAAGTTATATAGCACTGCAAATCAGTGGCATGTATTTTAATATAATGATTTTTTTAAAAGGTAGAGATACGGTCTTGCTCTAAGTGTTGATGCATGGAAGGAAAGTTCAGTTACAAAGGATTATTTAAAATGTTTGTGAGCAGAATGCTCAATATCCTTTTCTTAAATTAATGAAAACAAGCACCTTTTCTACACCTCTCTTTTTCTTGAAGTACCAAGGGACAAGAAAACTGAAAGCTTGTTTCAGTGAAAAGATGAACAACAAATTATTGTCAAAAGAAATTCTCTGTCAATGAGACAATACAACCATGCACTGTTTACTATTGCTTTTATTTTCACTGTAGATGATGATAACCCTCCTGTGTCTTTTGTGAAATTCTCACCAAATGGCAAATACATACTAGCTGCAACTTTGGACAAGTAAGTATTTAAAAAAAAAAAAGAAAAAGAAAAACCCACAGGCTTTGAAGTGTTTAAGTATCAGATAAAACTTTATTTTGCTGCTCTTTAGCTATCTTAGTAATGATACTACACAAGTTCATATATACTATCTCACTTGAAAAGCCTGCAAGGTGTTGTGCTTCGCTAATGGCACAGGCAGGACTTGAGTCTTCTTAAAGTCTTAGCACTGCTTAGTGACTGCAACACCCATTCATTCCTTCTTGTACCTTTCAAAACCTCAGCATTTCCTTGCATTAATTGTATGAGTCTTTTGTAACATCGAGAGACAGAAAACCTAGCCTATAAAAGGCTGCAATATACAAATAACTTTGTGTGTAAGGTGTAAAAGCAGGGCAGGTGGGCTGATTGTACTGTGAATGATTCACCTGGGGAATTTCCATGGAGCTACTAAGAAGGGATTAGCTGGTCTATCATCTCCATTCAGAGACGGTAATGATGCTGTTGTTTTCGTGAGACCTTCCTTTCCTAGGTTGTGAGGTTGATGCCCTCCTTCTCTGAGCGTCTTTGTACAAAAGATGCCACAGACTGTTGCCTGCTTTTTTCAACTAGTCAATGAAAAGCAGAGAAAACCCAGGTTAGGCTCCCTGCGGAAGAGAAAGGGGACTATCTTGCAAGCTCTGACAGTAGCCTGGGTATCAGTACAGCTGGTCTGTATCTGGACATGCATGGGGCTTGCTTAGTCTGTGGAAGAGCCTAGTGCTTGCCTGAAACAAGTGACTTGCTTTATGTCCAAATTGTATTCAGTAGCATTATTCACTTGGTCTGCACTGGCTTAGGCTTGAATGGGTTGAGGATGCCTCAGTCTAGTGTTTACTCCCCTGAAACACCCTGGTGCAGGACTGCAAGTTGAGAAATTAGGGCAGTGTGTGTGTATTTTGGTCTGTATCTACTTTCAGCAGTGTTTGATTTTAAAACAGGTGGGGGAAGGGGGATAGTTTGTAGGGCCATCCCTGATTCTAGTGGGTTTCTCACCCTGAGAAGGATGATGTCTAATGAAACCTGTATGAATCTTTTGGATGCATTGGGAATTGGGGGATGTCTGCCAAAGCATCTTATCCTTTCTTGGTGTCATTTGTCTGTTACCCTGCCCATCGTTTCGTTTCACTAATTGTCTGGTCATTATTTATAGAGCAGTAAAATTGATACTTTGAGGTTAACTAATGCTGCATTCCAAAGCCAGGCTAAAGTGATCCATGTAGACTTTAAGAACTCGTATGGAGAAACTTTTTCTGCTGCTAGGAAATTGTCAGATGGAAAAACGTCAAGAACTAAAATCTTTGTTTTTCTGTTTTCTAGCACTCTTAAACTTTGGGACTACAGTAAAGGAAAGGTAAAACCAATCCTGTCTCACTATGTAGACTTAACTAAGCTTATAGGAAAATCTGGATTTCATACCTGCTTTTTAAACTTACTTAACATTTTATGAATACTATAGAGAAAAGTGTTAGTAGCCCTTTATTGGAGAGGACAAACTTTTAGTAGGGCCTGTTGTGATAGGACAAGGGGTAATGGTTTTAAACTAAAAGGAGGTAGATTTAGACTAGATATAAGGAAGAAATTTTTTACAGTGTGGGTGGTGAAACACTGCAACAGGTTGCCCAGAGAGGTTCTAACATTGGAAACATTCAAGGTCAGGTTGGAGGGGGCTCTGAGCAACCTGATCTAGTTGAAGATGTCCCTGCTTACTGCAGGAGGGTTGGACTAGATGACCTTTAAAGGTCCCTTCCAACCCAAACCATTCTCTGATTTGATATGATTCTATGACTAAAGATGCATTTGGGGAAAAAAAAAAAAAAGTGATTGGGATCCTGCATAGCCCTGAGATATTAAGTAAAGCCATAGTTCTGCATTTTTCTTTTTACGAACAATAAATTGCTGTTGCTCTCTTTCTCTGTGGTAAAGTGACAAATGTAGGGCTTTCCCTGCCCTCCCCTCACCCCCCCCCCCCCTTCAAAATTGTTTAGTGTTCTAGGGCAGAGATGCCCTCTGCATCCTCTTAGATAAGTTGGCAGGGTGGGAAACACAGGCAGACATATTTAGTCTTTTCTGCCAAGGGAGTTTGTTCTTAACTGAGAAAACTACCTCCCAGCTGTATTAATATCTTATGGCTCTTCCCTTTCAGTGCCTGAAGACATACACAGGACACAAAAATGAGAAGTACTGCATATTTGCAAATTTCTCCGTTACTGGTGGAAAGGTTAGTATTTATTTGACATACTTTATACCATTGTGCAGTTTTTACTGCTTTTCTCTGTAGAAGAAACAATAGTTTGGGGATGGAAACCTCCTTTGGTGGGTCCTGGTTCACAGGTGCCATGGTGCAGTTGGAGAAGGGGGGTGTCCTAGGAAAGTCCCTCTGAGCACCTCTGGTGTCTGTGTCTTGAGGTGGGCCTGCTGTCCCACTGCAGGCTCCTGCCAGGGCAGCAGCAGAAAGGGACTTTCCTGCAGCAGGAGAGCGGCTGCTGGTGTATCCATTTGCCATAGCCACGCAGCAATTGGCCATCAGGTGGTAGGTTGGTGTGTTCTGGTTGAGAAGACGCAACAAATCAGCAGAGATTAAGTCCTAACACAGAACCACCGTAGCACTTTTTGCTCCTTTAGTTTTTGTCCTCCAGCATATGCTGGGTGGAGCAAAGCTTTCTGCTGCCTGTATGCACTGAATAGAGGCTGAGAGCGAATGAACTACATCAAGCAGTCATATAACGTTGGAAGTTCCCTTTCATATGATGACAATGAAGTGTTTACTGAATAATAGCAGGTAGATATAGATGAGGAGAAAGGTTAAAATAACTGTGTTTTTTCTCTGCCCTTCCAGTGGATTGTGTCCGGTTCAGAAGACAACCTGGTTTATATTTGGAACCTTCAGACAAAAGAGATTGTACAGAAATTACAAGGACACACAGGTGTGGAAGAGGATTTTGTTTTTATTGATGGAATATCCCTCATGTCAGCTTGTAATGAGGGCTTAGCTTGAACATTTTCTCTCTGATGTTTAGTTTTGACTGTCAGACCCATAAATTCTTGACTGGCTGAAGCTCAATTGAACCGTAGGAGTTTTGCTCGTTTTTATGAAGGGGTTTTTTTATGGGCATTGCAAGTGTTTATTCTTTCACTGTGAGAACTTGGACATCAGCTTATAAAAGAGATTTCCTTGAGTTCAGAACTGGTCAAGATATTTAAGTGACTCATAATATTAGTGACTTTGAATTGCCTGTTAACGCCTTCTAAAGCTGCAGCTCTTGAAAGGATAAGGACTGGTGTGGTCCTGCTGTTTGTAAATGTCTGTATGTATGCATGCCTGTTTTTGAAGGCAGAGTTGAGCATGTATTGAGATGTCACCTGATGGGTACTTCAGTCTGAATCCCATAAGAAAGCAACACTTTCACTGTACTGGCTAGAAGGAACTGTGCTGTGAAATCTAAGCATGTTTATTTTGCAAGACCATTGATTTGGACTGTTAAGTGGGGGCAGTGGCAGCAGGTTTTCATTTTCAGGCTAGGGCAAGACTCTGAAGATGAAGTGCTATCTAAGCATTGAATAGGATGCTGGAAATGCCTTACATGGAAAGAAAAAACCGAGCTGGGTTTTTATTAGCTGTGTCTGACATAATATGCCAAGAGTTTTGCCTGTGAAGTAAGCAAGAACTAGAATCTAGAGCGTTCTCACATTTTGAAACCTGTCAAACACTTTCCAACTACTACTCGCAATTCTTTTTTGCTAGTGTTTCCTCTCACAGAGAAGCAATAGTTGGAAAATATTTATGAATAATGTGTTTGTAATTCTGCTACAAGGAAATAGTAACTTGGCTATGCTGTTTTAAAATGCAGTAGCAATACACATTCATTTTCAGAAATGCCTTCTATGAACCAGATTTCATTGCTGTAAATAATGATATTTGTATATCTTTTCTTTTTGCTTAGATGTTGTAATCTCAACAGCTTGTCACCCAACAGAAAACATCATTGCATCAGCGGCACTAGAAAACGACAAAACAATTAAACTGTGGAAGAGTGACTGTTAAACGTTCCAGTATCACTTTAGAGACTGTCAGGAAAAAAAGTTTTTAAAAAAAATAATAAAAAACCACATGAGAATAATAAATCCAGTTTGGCAGGAAACCTGAAGAATATTTGATAAAGTGGTTTCTGTTAGTCTTGGCCCAAAGAAAACGTCTTAGCTCTTTGCTAGAACCGGGCAACGTGGTGAAAAAAAAAAAAAAGATGCAGTGTCTCCTTTCCTTGCCTAATCTTTTGGCAGACAAATGGATCATTCTGACATCGCGTTAGAAGTGTCAGCCTTGTATTGGACACCCCAAAGATACTGTACTTTATGGTGGCATTACTTCTGGGCACAGTTGCTGCTTAAGGAAGAGCTGCCAGTCTACTTTGTAACAGTAAGTTAAGTCACGAGCCTAGAGATGTGTGGAATTTTTTTAAATGTCTAATTTTTTATTTTTTATTTCCAGAATGTAGGTTCTAGTCTCTTGGGAAGTTTCTGTATTGTTTTAAATAGGAGTACTGCATCTTTAAGGGTGCTTCATTTTAAACACTCAGCTCAAACTTCGTGACCAAATAAAACCGTGCAGTTCCAGATTTCCCTCTTCCTGCCCCAACTTGACTCCTGTGGTGAAATCTCCTCTTACCTTCTGTATAGTTGCTTACCTCTTGTTACGTGTGTTTAATAGATGCTGTTCTAGAGCAAAGTTACAGTTCTTCTGTTAACCATTAAAATGAATCCTGCTTGTAGTTGTTCTCAGCATATTTTAATTTTTTTCTCTTCTGGTTATAAAGCAAGCTCACAGAACACTGTAAAGTTATTTCAATGTAAAAAGGAAAACCCCAGACTTTTGTATCTTGAAAATCCATTGTATGAAACTGTATTGATAATGGCATGACTCTGTATCTATTTCAGCATTGGTATTTCTTTCCCTTTTTGTCATACCCATGTGGTATTTACACATCCAAAAAGATACCATATGCCATAATAAAATAAAAAGGTGGGATTTTATGTCTATGCTTGTGGTAAGAGTGTACTAATGTGAAGTGTCTGTGTCCAAAGAAGCCTCCCTTAAAAACACCTTTGGAAGGAAGTATTTCTGTAGCTGCTTCATTGAGTGAGGAGGGGAGGAGGAGGAGCGGCGTGGTACTTTACATCTGTTGTGGAGAGAGAAAAGAGGAGCATAAGTCAAAATTTGTTTAAAGAAACTCAGAGGACTGAACTGAAGGTGTCCTCAGCAGAGGTAACATTAGTACAAACCCTCACAGAGACCTTTAGCTAAGGGGAAAGGAATCCCGCTGCCCTCTCCTTGCAGAATGGGCAGGGCAGGCTGAGTGATGATCCAGGAGTTAGCTTGTGCTGGTTAAGAATTGCGTTGAAGCACAAGTTTTATTGCACCCAAAGGGTTCTGCTGTAAGGGGATGTTTTGTTCCCGGTGAAGCAAAAATCCATTTTTTTGGTATCAACCTCATGTGCTTGATAATAACTGAAAATCAATTCCAGTACAAACCTCTTCTCTAGTGGCTGCTCAGAGGCTGCCTTGCTTTACCCTTAGCGAAGAAGACAGCTGCAAGACATGAGGTATAGCTTTTCTTTTTAAAATATAAAAATAGATTTCATGTTAAGCTTGTGCTAAAATGGCTATTAATAATATCACTGTCTTTTGATTTTTTTCATTACGCCCAGGAAAGGACACTCTGTCTCTAGACTTAGTGAGTGTTACTGCTGAAATAATCAATTTCTTCATGAGGTTTTTTTTCAGTGTTTTTCTCACAGGCCGATGAAACTTTTCAAGTGCAAGATGTGGCTGTGCTGCTTTACCAGTGTGGAGAAGCTGCTATATTACTCCAGCAAAGCGTTTTTACATAGATTCAAAAATGTTTTGTAGCATAGAACTTCCTGGTAACTGTGTGAGTGGCTTTGCTTGCCCAGCTGTGCTGTGGCTTTCCCTGCCCTCTGAGCCAGAGAGCTATGGAGAAGGGAGATGGTTTTCCTGCTATCAGGAGGAAATCTCTTGATCAGGGATATTCTTTTCCCCCAGACTGAAGAGCCCTGGTGTAAAGGATCTACTAGAAAGCTGTCCTTTGTAAAGGTTGTGTTTAAGTCCCTAGTATCCCACCTGGGAATAATGCTGGGGCCTATCTCCATGAGCTCTACTTAGCTATAATTATATACAGCCTGGCCTGTCAGTGGTGGTTTGACGGCCGGGATTAGCTAATCTTGTAAAGCGCAGTACTGAAAACAAGGTTTGTGCGATGGTTGGGCTGGCTCGCCCTTCTGTAGTAGGAGAGACAAGCTTTGCTTGTGTTAGGTGCAGGCTTATAGTGGCTGGAGCACGTTTGCAACCTGCTGAGGGGAAGTGAGCTATCACCCTGGGGCTCTGCTCTGCTGGGTGCTTTTAGGGTGAGGGAAAAGGAGAATCTGGGAGAAGAAAGAAACCAGAGGGAGATGGTGTTTTTAGGGATCCGCCCTAAGAAAGAAAACCCGAAAAAAACATGGTTAGATGCCACGAAGTAGGTGGCAGTGCCTTAACCGTATGCGTGTTGTATAGGCCACTGGGGCCTCTTCCATCCTTATCAAGGGGAGTGCTAACCTTCTCTCCTTTCATACAACACAGAACATAATCTGCCCCCTCCGCTATTTAAACCTCCATCAATCTCGTTCTATTACAGATCGAGTGAGAGAATTTCGCGTTTCATTCCTTCTCAGTTTGACATCGCCTTCTGATTCACCCAGGAGATTTTTACTCCAATTCCCGTATGATTACAAAAACCCTGAAAACCCCATGAAAATAGCACTGACGTGCGTTTTTTTTGCCGCCGTCTTAATGTATTCATCACTCTCAGCCAGTCAGAGCGCAGCAGCCGGATTCTCTTGGACTGCCCCCTGCCGTTGTCGCCGAGCCCCCGCCCTGACGAACGGGCTCGCTCCCAATCAGCGGGCGCGTTTACCGGGGAGAGGGCGCTTCTCCTTCCGCCTCGCTAATGGCGGCAGGAGGGCCCGAGTACCCGGGTTCGAGTCCCGCCTCGGGCTGGGGCGCGGAGCGGAGCCCGGGGCTGCGGACGGCGCCGCTGCCGGTGGGTGGTGGGGCGGGGGCGGGTGCCGCCCGCTGAGCTCTGCCTCTCGTAGGGATGAGCTCTAAAGCAGGATTTGCAGGCGAACCCGTCTAATCTGCGCAGGGTTTAGCCGTCTTTCTTGGTATCCCGAAGGTTTAAGTGGGAACACGAGTGTATCGCGGGATTTGCTAATCAAATTTTTCTCAGTCAGGGGAGGAAGGCCTTTTCCTAACGTGTTCCCGGTGCCCCTGAGCTGATAAATCTCTCAGAATTGCATCAGAGCTAATGACAAGTTAAAAAAAACGTATACTGGTTCCAGATGTGGAAGCAGTCAAAGAGGTTGGGTTTGTTGTTTTTTTTTTTTTTTTCTCCTTTTCTAAAGGTCTTTTTGCCTTCTGCATCCCAAGGGAATAAAACCAAAACAAATATCTAGCTAAATCAGCACCAGCAGCACCTCAAACCGGCCGGGGGAACTGGTTCGGGGCTGGGGTGATGTTCCCACTGGGGTTACCCACCCCAGCATCTGGTCCCACCGACGCCGGGTTTAGTGCACCGTGCTGTCCCTCGGCCCCACCGGCTCTCCTGGGGCTTCCCGCTCGGTTCCCTGCGGAAAGGGCCAGCCGGTGCCACGTGCCGCTCGCGTTGGAGCTGGATGAGGCCGCGGAGCCAGGTGCTGCGCCCAGAGGTGTGCATGGCCCCGGACCCGCCAGCTGTGCAGAGCTGCTGCATCGCTGCAGCAGAGCCCAGGCTGCTCCTGGCTGCCCCTTCCAGATACCGATGAGTTTATTAAGGGATTAAAAGTTAGTTTCCCCTCCTTATTGAATGCTCTGATTTATGCATGCGTTTAAATCAATCCCATTTCCTGCGTTTTATCCCTTCTCCCCAAGGCTTTCAGGCTTTGCCGTGTTAGACATTTGTTATAATCACATTGTTTTGAGGCAAGCGAGGCACCGTGGGTGGTTTAAGTGATTTGAATAAATGAGCTGCATTACTTAGGCACTTCTCCCAGGTGCTAATTGCCCCTCCTGAGCTGTAGATGCCCGTACTTGGACAAGTTTGTGCTGCCTCCCAGTGAAATATTAATGGGCATACTTGCTAATTGAGATGCTCTGCGGAGATGAGGTCCAAGCCCCTGTCTGGCAGAGCAGGTGCCCGCGGTCTGCCCGGTGGGCTGGGGTGCCCAGGGTGGGGGATTTCAGGTGCTGCTAGCAGGCCGTTGCTGGATGGGCTACATAAGCAGATTATTTTGTCATTTTAATTTTTTAATCCCATGCATTCAGTCGTGTTCTCTTATTAGTAAGCATTAGCTCTCTAAGTCCCATTAGCTCCACTGAGACCTGGGGCTTTGCTTGTGGGGACAGCGACAGAGGAGCCAACAAAGGTCTGGGGGCCTGATCCTGCAGCCAGTGATGTCCGTGATGCCCCATGTGGCTGTGGGTCTGATCCTGGCCCCGCAGGATCGGAGCCATCACAGCTCAGTGCTTTCCACCGCTGCACTCCCAGCCCCCTTCCCAAGCCCCGAGCAGCTCCGAGTGGGCTCCCTCCAGAGCCGATGCAAACTTGGGGCTGGCCCCGTTTGGCCTCTTGCTGCTTTATTAAGGCAACTGTTTTCTTGTGCACAAATGCATATGTTACATTCAAACCCACCTCTCCCTCCACCAGGTTTTGCCTGTAACGCCGTGGCCATGTACTTTGCTAGAGCATCTCAAGCCTTGGATTTACAATTAATTGACTGCTTCTCTTTAATAAAATTATTCCTGCCCTCTTTAAATAGCACAATATGTCACAGAAAGCCGGTGGGTCCATTCGTGAAGATGAGGCAGCTCAGAGAGGAAAAAGAGGAGGAAAAAAAAAAAAAAAAAAAAAAGTAAAACCACACATCTCCCCAAACCCCTTCTGCGTAATCCAACTGAATTAGAGGATTTCGAAGTGGATTTAAAACTAAATCTTGATTAGGGAGAATTTCTCTCCAAGAGCTGCTGCACGGTAGTATTAATGGGAAGTGATCGTGGACAGAGGAAATAGGACAGAAATAACCGAGGGTAGCACATACGCACTCACGTCTGTGCATGAACTGAAAGAATCAGAGAATTTCTCAAGAGGCAAAGGGAGAAATTAAGCATCGACATAACAAGACTGGGCTCCACGGGGCTGCCCGGAGGAAGTGGGGAGCGGCCAGATCCCTGCTGCGCCCTTTATTCTGGTGGAGGGTTTTGCAGGTGAAACGCAAGAGGTGTGCACGACCGGGGAAAGAGCCGGCAGGAGAGACGGCCTCTGCCCGCTCCCCCAGACACCGGTGTTCGTCCTCCGAGCCCCGGGTGGGCAGTGGGAGCTGACCCCCATGCTCTCAGGACACATGCCTGGAGGTGCCCATGGGATCCTCTCTCTGATAACCGTGGTGTTCGTCCTCCCAGAGGGTAAGTGCCGCTGTCCTCGGGCTGCGGAGGGTGCCCGTGCTTTGGAGTTACGGTCGTTCGCATCTTCCCCAAACCCTGCTTGTTAAGGTGTGATTTAGTGTCGGGATGAATCTGGGGGCATTTCTGCCCCAAGCGATGTAGCTGCGTGTTGCCGTGTGTCGGTGGATTTTGGAAGGAGCTAATGTCATCGCATTTTGTGCAAAACAAGGGCATGTGGGCCAGGAGCCGCGATCCCCTGGGCTCCCCTTCCCTGGTGCCGCTGGGGCAGGGACTCCCCTTGCCATGCGGGGCTACGCAAGGGTGGTCACCCACCTCCCCAAAACCCCATGGGAGCAGACAAGGCCAGGCTTGGGAAGGGCTCCGGGTTGGCATTCAGAGGCAGGGAAAGGTGACGGCAACAGTAAGTGCAACCTGATTTTTGTTGTTGTGATTAATCAACGCAGAGATTGTGTTTACCTTAAACTCTGTGGATGATGCAAATGAATATTCTTTGAAGGCTTTTTTTTTTTTTTTTAAAGAAACCTGAGAAATGGCTTAATTCCCATTCTGGTTGAGGGCAAGCAATTCTCAGGCACAGTTGCTGACCCTGCAGGGAAGGACTGAGCTGCCGCCAGTATAAGCATGCAAAGCTCTGGCCTCACACACCAATGCCACTGTCCCGGGGTCACGGGCATGTTGGCTTGCAGTTGTTCTGAATGAGGATTTCTCTTGTTTCTGAGTTGTTTTGCCTCCCTGACAGACCCTGCGATAAAAGCAGGACCGCGTTCAGGGAGAAAACCAAATCATGCCAATGAAACCATCTCTCTGGTGTGAATGCCTCCAACACAGGCACCGCTGAAACTGGAGGAATTTGGTGAAACAGGCAAAGCTGTTTGCGAGAGCAGCTGAGCTCTGGCTCGGTGATGTCTGTGGTTGGGAGGTTTCACCTAGTCTTTACAAGCCCTGTTTCAAAGCTCCCTTGTTCCCACTATTTGATCCCAGTGCAAATCTCCGGCTAATCTCTGATTTCGCACTGACCTCTAGCGGGAGATGCTTTTATATTTTTTGGGCCCACTGGGTAAACAAGTGGCAGACAGCTTCGGGCTCTGACTCAGTGCTTAATGCGACTTGGCAAGGCAGAGAGCGCTGCAAAGCCGTCGTTAGAGAGCAGCTAGGAAGGAGTTGAAGTATTTTCCCCCTGGAAAAATCCAATTTTGTTTCATATGGTTCTTGTTTAGTGTCCGGACTCCAGTGTTATGGCTGCAACATCATCGTTGGCACCAAAAACGTGGACATGGGGTGCTCTAACCCAGAAGTGATCACCTGCTCCCACTCCCACCAGGGCTTCAAACACCGGTTCTGCATTAAGACAGAGAGCGGTGAGTCTGCCCGGGGGGGCCGGGGTCGCAGTGGGTGCCTGATCGAGCCAGCGATGCTCGCACCCCCAAAGCAAACCTTGCAGCCTTCAAAGGGGACTTGGCCCCGGTGTAAGGCTGGCAGAACATCACCCTCCGCCCCGGCTGTCACCCCTGACGTCCCGCGCTGTGCTTGCTTTGCAGTGGTCCTGGGCATCCTGCTGACCAGCGGCTGTGCCACCTCCCGTCACTGCCAGCAGCAGGAGCTGCCGGGGGTCCGCATCCACTGCTGCGACACAGACCTCTGCAACGGTTCCCCCAGAGCCCCCCGGCCGCCCCTCGGCCTCGCTGGCGGCTGCATCCTCCTGCCCTCCCTCCTTGCCGCCCTGCTCCTCTCCTGAGCCCCCCGGGGCTGGGGGGGGGGAGGCGCGGGACCCTCGGGGAGGGGAGGGCTGGAAGCGGGGATACCCCTATACCTGCTCTTCCAAGTGGAGCAGGACACCCTTCTCTCCCCTCTCCTCAATAAAAGGTGCCGAATGCTTTGCCCTGGAAAACTTTCCGCGATTCCCCTGCATCCCGGGGAAGGATGGGGGGACATTTCTCCAGACTCGGGGGTGGGGGGGGATGCTGGGGATACCCGCACCAACCCGGAGCAAGGGGAGCGCAGGGCCAGGGGTACCCACGGCCTGCCGGGGGTGGAGTGGGGGGGCTCAACCCACGCACCCCCCCCATCCCACCCGGGGGACCGGGAGGGCGGCCGAGCCCGGCTCTTCCCACGAGAGGGCATCGTCGGCCCTCGCTCCGCCAGCCGGGAACCCCGGCCAGCCCGGGTGGGCTTCGGGGTGCAGGGGTAGGAGCGCCCCACGCAGGGCAGAACCTCCAGCGGGGGTACCGTGGGATGGGTGGGAGATGGGGTGGGGAACAGGGTACCCGCGTGAAATGAAGGGGTTTTGGGGTTTGGGTTTGGTTTTTTTTTTTTTTTTCTCAAACGTTATTCCCAACCCAAGAGGCCAAACGGGAGCTTGAACGGAAAAATTTCATCCCATACGGATCGGAGCCGAAGTGGCTTGTTCAAGGTCATCGCGAGGGTGTGTGGTGGAGCTGGGAATTAAATGCATATGTCTCAAGAGCCAGCCTTGTGCTTTTATCACCGGGGAAACAGCATAAACCTCACTGGTGAGAAATGAATGAAATATTTTTATTCTATTTTTTTTCTTTAGATAAAAAAATATAACGCAAAAGACCTTTTCCATGCAAAACATCAGCTTTTGATGACATTTATCAGATGTGTGTCAGGAAACAAGTCAAAACTCTACTAAAAATATTATCTGAGGCACCTTCCCAGCAGAAGCACTTAGGGACTGACACAAAACATGTTCAGATTCCGAAGATTCAGAATAAAAGGAAATCAGAAAACAAATCCTGTAAAAATGACAAGAACAGCAACACTAACCAATTCCCCCTCTTTCCCCTTAAAATGTTCTTTACAATTTTCAGGGGAGCGAGAAACATTTCCTTGGCAGCTGGGGTTTTTTCCTGCTACCGGGTATTTATCTGCCTGCATGAGTGTTGCGCTGAGTTCTTGCAACAAAACCTTCACGGCATCAGCCTGCTCCGATATAAATTCCCATTTATCGGCCGAGGCTGGGGATGGGCTCCCAGCGGAGGGGACAGAGCCGGTGGCCGGGCGTCCCGGTGTGGCATAGGCCACCTTGCGATGCAGCAGCATCTTGGGGAGAAGCGAGGGTTGAGGAGCTGCCGTGGTCCCCTCCATCCCGGTCCCCTCCATCCCGGTCCCCTCCATCCCGGTCCCCCAGCCGCCTGCGTGCCTCCAGCTGGTGATGCTGCTGGCCCCGCTCTGCCCCCCTTGCCCGGCTTGAGCCATCCATCTTGTGCTGTGTAAGAGGCCTGTTGCAATTAAGTAGGCTGAAGTGCTCCTGAACTCTTTAACCTTTGCCCTGGGATTGCTCCTTTTGCCCCGGGGCTGTGGATCAGCTCCATTGCACTCTCCAAACAGCGCCTGCTACTTAGCTGACATTTCTTTCTCCTGCTGGATCCTATTAGCACCCTGAGGTTGAAAATGCTACTTTGGAGTGTTGTAAGGAATGTGATTTATACTGGAAAGTAGCGGCAATCTATCTTTCCCTATACACACACTACACGTGAGGCTGGAGAGCTAAATCCACATCGCCTGAACAAACAGCAACTGGGATAATTGTTGAGGAGGCTTCAGGCACCGAGCAGGGAGAGAGGACTCGGTGGGACGGCACAAGCGGGGCAGGCTCTGGCGCCAGGGGATGCCGGGCTCGGGGCAGGCAGCCGACAGCGGGGCTGAGCGGGAAACCTGCTCCCCACTGGGATCCCATCCCCACACCAGTGCAAACTGGTGTTGGACGCTGCTGGACATTTCCAGGCAATGCCGAAGACCTGGTTGGGAGATGCCTGGGCTGTTTGCAAGGGTCCTGGTCACGGGGTCCATCGTGTGCTGCTTCGCACCTTTCATTGCCTGTTGGTCTTGTGTCAAGGGAAGACCAGAGCTGAGCAGAATTTGCGCTGGTTTGCCTGCATGTGAGTACATATCATAGATACCGCAATATGCATGGGAGGCAGATGAAAATAAGAATTGAATGGTGCCTGAAGGAGGGCTGATTAGCCTTTATCGGATATGACACACTAACCACCGAGGCTCCTTGCTGGAATACCGGGTTAAAATCTCCGCAGTGTCAAATTTCATCCTCCTAAGCAAAGAGACACTTTCCATAGTGTTTGTGTGAATCTTCTGGATAAGCCCTGGAGACTGAAACCATCTCAGCTTCATGTGGGCATTAAAAGTCCCACCCACATGTTTAAAAAAAGCCCCAAACCCAGCAACGCAAAAGCTGACATTTACTCTAAAATGTCTTCTTCCTGCATTGCTGCATGGCATCCCGTGTGAGCGGCGCTGCCTCCCTCCTTGCCAGAGCTGGCTGCATTTTAGCAGGGCTGCGGGCATCCTCGTGGGCATTCACACAAATGGCCCAGCTGAAAGCCAAGAGGATATTTTGCACACGCGAAAGTGTGCGCACAAACATATGCATGGACACTAGCACAGTGTTTTCTGGAGAAAAAACAGCTACAGAAAAAAACCCCAACCCTAAGCAGCCTCTGTGTCAAAAGCCCTTTTATAAAAGCCTCAGTAGCTGAAGAATTGCCATTGTTTCAGTCTCCAGTGAGTGCTAGTCTTAAAATATTTCCAGCTCAGAGCAGGCTTTGACATTCTGCCCAGACCCAGGAGAGGGAACAAACATGAGTTCAGAAGTGTTTCTACAAGGCACAGATCCTTCTTCTTTTTGGAGAGCCATGTTCAGCATCTTGCGTCCTATGCCTAACGTCCCCCCCCCAAAGTGGAGGAAACACCCCAAAGCACCCCGAAAAGCAGGGAAGTGGGGACTTCTCACGGGCTCCTGGTAATGCAGGGAGAGCTGGCCCGGCTTTCGTGCTGAGGTGCCAGGGTTTACTTTTCATGCTTTTACTCAGCCTTTCCCTTGCGAGCAGCAAAACCATTTTTTCCCCCAGAAATACAGCACTCCAGGCTGCTCTTCTTGCTTGAATGCCGACGGCTGTGCAGACCTAACTCCCCACCCCGCTGGATGCCAGCAGATGGTCCAAAAGTGCAGGCTGTTCAGACCCTGGAAATCAAAGAAAACAGAAAGTATGCAGTGGTATTAACCCCCCTTTTAGCCTTTTTTGTGCATTCACCAGTGATCCTGGGTGCGACAGAACGCAAATTCGGGAGGAGGAAGCTCTCAGTGCTTCACTCTCCATCGCTGCCTGCAGGAAGGGCATGCGAGGCATGGACCGTGGCACATGCACCCGCAGCAGCACTTGCTCCATGTGGTGGTGGGAGCTGGGGTAGGAGGACCTTGGGACAAGGCTGTCCCTGGGACTTGACTCGCTGGGAAGTTGCAGCAACAGCTCTTTGGCCAGCCTGCATGTTTTCTCACGCTTTCCCTTTCCATAATGTAAAATAAGGAGGACAGGAGCTGAGACATATGTTACTGGCTCAGCTACACTTCTGCAGGCCAAGGTCATCCCCACCTTCTCACAAACAACTTTTTGGCAGAAAGGTGCAGAAAACTGTCCGAGGTCTGCAGGCAATCGGGAACTATCTGGCTGCCCTGGGGTCTGCAGGGTCTGGGTGCCGTGCTGGTGCCCAGGGCTGCCTCGGGAGCACTGCTGAGAAGCTGCCTGCTCCGGAGAGCACGAGCTAACGTGAGCTTATCTCGTCTGCGAGCACTCATCACGTTGGATAAAGGGCAGTGTTTACCCAAGAACAATGTGGGGTTAAAATTTAGTAAGTCCTTGTGCAACTCTTTATAGAGAGGCAGTGAGGACAAATAAACATCTCTTAAAATACAGTCAGTACTCAGGCTCGCTGTTTAATTCATTCTCCGGAAATGCATGTTGTTTATAGCCATTCATTGCAGGAGCTCAGAACAGCAGGGGTTTGATCCACTCCAAATTTCAGGCAAAATAATATGATCCTCGTTCTTCGCTTGTTTGTTCTTAGGAGAGAACACAAGGTCAAATCTTCATCTAGTGCAAAGTTTTCTCTAAACTACTGAATTTTTTATTTGAGAAAGTTTCTTCTGTGCTTGCTCTCTCTCTCTTTTACCATGCTTTCCCCTCCCTCCTGCTGGCGAGCCCAGGAGGAGCCCAAGTTCCCAGAGGATTTGCGTTTCCTCCTGGAGCGATAAAGGCTTCTGGGGGGAATCAAAGCTGGGTGGCCAAAACCAGAGGCTCCCAAGGTTGAAGGTTAGGATGTCTCTCATCTGCTCCCCTCCCATGGAGAGACAAGCAGGGAAGCCACTACGCGTGGAACATCCAGGTCTCTCCTCCCTGGGGCTGCCCAGCCTGCAGTGGGCCCCGGCAGAGAAATCCCCTTTCTCTGGGAGCTGGTTCAGCCCCATCCATTTCACAAAGCTGAGAGGGAGCAGTGCCAGCTTTATTGACAGAAAACCATGAATTGGGTCACGTTGCCCATTCCCCTCCCAGCGCAGAGCTCTCCTTACGCACAGACAAACAGGGAGCTCATTGCTCAGGGGGATGTACAGGGCACAGCGTCTGTACTGGTCCAGGAGCTGCACACATGCTGGCTTTGCTCAAATGAGCCCAAAGCCTCAAAGAAATGCTCTTTTTCTCTAGGACGAGAGCCAAGGCTGCCCTCTGCCAAGGGCTGGGCATCGGGCGAGTTGAATGGAGGGAGAAGGGGGGATCCTTGTTCATTTTAATAACCTCACGGCAGTGCCGGAGCCAGCGATGTGCCTGACCTACATACAGCCCAGAGCTCTCTGAACACAATTGATCCATTGGCAAGAGAGCAAACGCAGCGCGAGGGGGGAGCACCTGCCTCGCTGTACCCAAACCGGCATTGCTCCCTGGTCAGCCGGGAGCCGGCGGCACCGTGGCCGTTTCGCGGTGTCTAACCGCCGGGATGAAGCCACATGGCAGCAGCTTGTCCTTCATCCCGGGCACCACGTGCATCCCGCAGCTCCAGCATCCCTGCCCCGTACCCTCCACGCTTGACAGCCCCAGCACAGAGCGACCTAGACCCGTGGACTTGTATTTTGAGATGTTCTCCTGCGGCGGACTTTCCTTTTGCGTAATTGGCTTCTGGTAGGGAAAGGTGTTGGCTTGTGTGTGCCCCTGGGCCACCTCTAAGTAATGCACGCAAGGTTTTGGCTGCTATTAAGTCAAAAGGTGTGCTCTTTGGCTCAGAAGCTAGATTCGCATCTCCTTACGGAGCCTGCTAATGGATCATCAGTGGATTCAAGTGTCCTTCCTTCCCAGTTGTCTGGTTTATCCAGCCTGGCAACACACCCTTAAGCCTTTTCCTTTGACTCTGTTGTTTTAGCATCTTACACCCTCGGGCCACTCTTGCTGACCTCACAGGTTCTGCTGTGAAGGATGGATGGCTATTTCTGTCACAGTTTGCTCTTTTCTGTCCTTCAGCAGAGGTGGTTGGTAGGGTGGCAGGAATATAAAGGCAAACAAGGGAAGGAAAGGGAAGACACTATGGCACCAGGTAATTTTTTTTTTTTTTTCCCCAAGTCCCCAAATTCTCACTAGTTAAGAGCTAAGGGGAATAAAAATACCGTCTGGTGACACAGTGGGCCTAATCCTGTAGTCTGCCACTCCCCACGCATGTGGACCCAAATTCACTTGCCTGACTGCTAGTGGCATTAGCCCGTGAGTGTTGGTCCAGGGGAGGATGGATGAACACCCAGAGCGAGAGCCCGCGGCGTGGGCAGCAGCGGGGAGGAGGATGGAGAGAGGTGGGTGACGGACAAGAGGATGTGTCCTTGCAGCAGGTAACTCTTCTGGGACAAAAGCCAGGTCTTCTGGGTGTCGGTGTCATGTCCTTTCCCTTGGGTTATATCTTCTCTATTAGAGCTACCTACATGGAGCAGCAGACTTTATCTCTGACAGTAATTACAGAGCTCGTTCAGCACAGAAAACCAAACCCTGGTGCAGAATAAGGAAAAATAAGGCAAGTTAAAAGGTGGGCAGAGTCTGGCATTGCCTCTTCCCGGCGGCGTCGCTTTGCTCCCGGGAAAGCGCCGTGCCAAGTTTCAGTTTTACACGGCAGAAATGAATCACAGCAAATTGCTGACAGAGCCTCTGCCGCCGTCAAACACCAACTGCTTGGGTATAAAGGGAAAGCGCTGCTGGCCCCTGCTCCTGCCGTCTGAGCACAAGGCTGCTAATTAGTAAATAAGGGATAATCCGATCAATTAAATGCTCAGCCTGGAGGCTGGAGAGGAGGGCACACCTCTGCCGACCGGGCGGCCGGGAAGGGATGGCTGTGCGGGGTTGGCGCGGGGCTCAGGGCAGATCTGGGTGTGTGGGGGGCTGGCGGGGGTCTCTGCCACAGGATCCTCCTCGAAACGCAAGCACGCGATGCCTCTCTCACTGAACAGTTCTCCCTCTCCGGTGAATGTGTGGTTAATCGGGATGCAGTGAATTTGGCCGGTGGGATGGATGCTCAGTGTGTTCTCTGTCCCCCGAGGTGTGCTGGGCTCTCCTCCGGTGGGCAGGCGTGATGCTGGGGGTGGTTATCGCAAGGCAGAGAGGGTTTTATGCCCTGAGAGCGTGGGCAGGTTCCATCCCTCCTCAGGCCATCCCTCCAGGGATGGAGGGGCTGGAACCCGTCCAGACCGTGCCCTGTCCTCACCCCAGGCCACCCGCCAAGTCATCCCAGTGTCACCACAGTGGGTAAATAGCGGCCACCCACACCCGTGGGGTCTGGCACCTCGTTGGCGGCGAGCGAGGCAAAGGCAAGCTGCAGGAATCGTTATTTCCAGACTTGCAAATTCAACCTCAGGAGAGCAGCAAAAGGAAATTAAATGCTCACTCGATGATGGCAAGTAGGGCTCTCCTGGGGCTTTGCAGCAGCCGGGGCGGCTCACCTGCGAGCCCAGACCAGGGGTACCTGGCCGTGGGTCCCGATCCTGCTGCCGTCCCCATGCCAGCCCGCCCGGCAGCCCCGTGCCCCCACGGCTCAGCCTTGTCCTGGCAGATCCCTCGTACAAGGGTTTTTCTGAGCATCCCTTGCCGCTCCCCCTCAGCCGGCTTCAGCACTATTACAGTATCTTCCACCAGCACTGATTTCAATTACATGTTTTTAAAAAGTCATTAAAGAGAATTCCCCATGAAATTATTTTTATTTCCCGCCTCTCCTCCCTGCCTTCCCACCCATCCGTCTACTTCCAAACTAATGAGATTAATTGAAAACTACAAACATCTTCCAAAGGCCCAAGGCAAACGCAATGTCAAACAAACGTAACTCTTTCCAAGCTGCACAGGATCACATCGACCCTCCCTCCTGCTCGCCTGCTCAGAGCATCCCTCCCGACAAGGGGCTGCATTTTTGCAGTCTCAGAAGGTGCTCAGGGTTTGAAACCTTTGATTTTTTTTCCCCTCCTTTGAGGAAGGAAAAAGAAAGTGCCTGGGGAATGAGACCTGTCAGACGCAATAATGTGAAATCTTACTTTTGGCTGGCAGACGGAGGGGGGGCTCTCTGGCGTGTGGTGTTAACTGGGGAAGTTGAAACAGGGAAGTGGGGAGGAATATTAGAAAAGTTATTCTGCTTTCTCTCAGCCCTGCAGGTAGGAAAAGAAAAATAAAATCCCCCAAACCCAATAACCTGCAAACCAAACCCAACAATAGCCCTATTCACCTCCCAGGCTTTCATTCACTCCCAGTGTTTGATTCCTCCCATCCCGGCGCTGGGTTAATCAATAGAACAAATCTCCGGCGTCGCACCTCTCCCGGCCCCCACGGGCTCCTCCAGGATTGATTAAAGCAAACAGCCATTTGCAGGGCTGCACGCCTCGGAACACAGCACACTTTTTCAGGCTGCCTTGCTGCTGCCCGCTCAGGATAAATTAAGGAGAGGGAACAATATAGGAGATTTGTTACTTGGTGGAGCAACCGCTCAGCGTCACCTTCCCTCCGGTGCTGCTGTAAGCAGGGTGAAGGAAAACCTCAAATAAAGCCCCAAACCCTGCTGAATTACGTGGGATCATACATTTATACATATATATACACACAAGAGCAGTGACGAAGGTGGCGACAACAGTTTTGCAATTGGAGAAAACAAATTTATTTGCACGGAACACACCCCCCCAAAGCCCAGTTTGTGCAAACACACAGGCACTGATGACGGCAGAGATAATTAAAGCTGCAGAATGGCCTCGCTCCTTTGCCATGATTTAGCCTCACTTACAGCCCGTATGTGCCACCAGCCCCTCTCCTCGCAGGCGCGTGGGTGGATTTCGGGGGGACCGCAGGGAAGATGCGGTGAGATGCCCATGGAGGGTCTGGCGAGTCAGCCCCTCGTAAGAGCGCGGGGTGCCTGGGACCAGAGGGTGCACGGAGAGCATCGAGCATCTCACCGGCCCGGCGCCGGCACGGGCAGGGGACCAGGGCAGCCGTGGGATGACCTGCCCTGCTGCTGATGCAACAGCCAGGCCAAAAAAAGACCGTGGTAGATCCAGTCCCTGGCACCCTCTGACAAGTTAAAAATCTCCAGTTTATTAAAGATACATTCCTACGCTAATAAAAGATGCGTTGTCTGGTGGCGGAGAGGCTGCAGGATGTTATGGTTGGAATGTTCCTCGGCCCTTGTGTAATTAAAAGCCCCACCAGCTGTGGATCTGCGAGAAGCTATTTTTTCCCCCCCAGACAGACAGACTTGATGTTTTCTGTGATCTCCATGATGTCATCAGCTCCCCTTTGATGTGTGCAACCAAGGAACCGCCGAGGCTCACGACTCCAGGGGGATATTCGTCTGAGTATTGCTCATTAGATGACCCAGTAGGATGGAGGCAAGATTAATTGCAGAAGGGAAGAGACCGATCCCTGCATCCATATTCATTAGCGCATTAGGGCTTGGTGGCCACTGTGATGAGCCAAATGCAAAAATAATAATAGGACAAAGTTACTTCCCTGAAGATTTCAATAATGGGACAAAAGGATGGATTGTTTTCCCCATTTCATGTGGGGAGGATGGAGACGCAGAGCAATTAAAGACTTGCCTTAACATAATAAAGCAGACTTTCCCACAAGGGGTGTGCAGTGGAGCCAGACCCAGAGCAGATCCCTCCTGGTTCCCCCTCCGTGCTTTCACATTTGTGTAACACGACCAAACCACAAATTTGCAGTGGTTTCCTTATGCAAGTCCTCCTCTTGGACCGGCCGGTGGCAAGTAATGTTGCAGGGGTGGCCAGGGGTACTTAGAGCAGCAATGCTGAACGCGGCCGCGGCCGGCGATGACGGAGCAGCCGTTGGGGTTTGTGGGGTGTGAACGAACTGGGGTCTCAGCAAATGGCCTCAGAAACTCAGTCCTCCCTGTGCTGAGTCAGAAGGCTCCACACTATACAAACCAACCTCCTAAAATCGCTGGAAAACACTTTGTTCCTATTCTCTTTCCGACACCCTCGCTCCCATCGCCATGTTACGTGCTGGAGACAAAAGGCTCTCCCATGGCACAGCTCAGATGCTCCTCGGGGACTCCCGGCCCCTCTCTAGTGACCAGGATTTTCCAGGGACAGAAAAAGCTGGAGGCAAAATCCTGCTGCCCGTTATAATAACATAAAGGAACATATTTTATGCAAGCCCTCAGATGTGTCGTCTTTGGGCTCTGGGGGTCCGTGGAGGACAGCTGGAGCCCATCCTTCTGCCCAGGCTTGGTAGACCATTATGCTGGTGGCTTCTGAGTTGTTATTCTGGGTCAGACGAAAAACAGCCGCATGACAGCAGAGAGGGCACGGCACAGGTTGTAGGAACAGCATGTCCCCTCTGCGCACACCCTGGCCGCTTGCTGGGGCAAATACCGGTCCCAAGCCTCTGAGTGAACATTTCTGCAGGTATTTACCCTGCAAGCAGCCCAGAACTGGATTAAGATAAGGTGAGCGCTGGGACGATGTGGAAATGCCTGTCAGGCCTACAAACCTGCAGGGCAAATTAAGCAATCATGTTCCCAGGACATACATAAAAATAAGTAAAAAACACTATTAATCCATAGCAACAAAAAGAGATAGCATGGCAACAGCAGCAACTGCTGCAAAACAAAACAGTAACAAGAAGAGGGGAGGAGAGAGAGAAAATAAAGCCTTGCTCTGTCCTTCAGGGGTTTGTAAGGTAAAGTGGGCTCTTGCATCCCAGGTCGGCGGGAGTTAGTACATGGGCTGGGTGCTGATGCGAGGGGCTGGCCGCGTGGTCCTGCGGCGACCTGTGCGCAGCTCTGCTCGGCTGCTGGGGTCCTGGAGGATCCTGGGGTGCCTGGTTTGGCCTCCGGAGCCAGCAAGGGGCTGCGGCAAGGCGGTGGCCGTGGCTCGGGACGGCGGTGATGGCATTTCCCAGGCTTATCCTTAGGACAGGTCTGGCTGCGGTGGTTCTCTGGGGGTACCTGTGCCTGTGCTCGGGCTGAGAAAGGTCCCAGCTCCTGATGATCGCCAGCAGAGCAGGGCTGGGAGCTGAGGATACCAAACCCGTTGTGTTTTTGTTTTTTTTTTTTTCCTCATTGCTGTTGAGAAAATTAAAACAAAAAATGGCCAGCATGGGAGGAACAGTCCTCAACAGCAGCTCACAATCACTTCATAAGATGAGCTTCTCATGGCTGTTGGCACTGCAGAGGAAAAAGAGCTTTTTATTCCTTAGGACTGATGTGCCGTGGACTTGCTGGATTAAATAACTGAGCCCAGGAGCGGAGCTGCTCCTCAGAGGCAGCCCTGCTGTGCTCCCACCCTCCAGAATGACGCTTTTGCCTCCAATGAGGGCAACCCCCCCCAAGAAACAAAAAAGGGATAAACTCAGCATCAAAACAAGGCTTAAACCCTGTTTTGAACCCAGGTAATGCTCTGCTGCGGGCGCGTAGGAAGAGCACGATGGAAATAAGCCCTAATGGGTGTTAATTTGAAGTGGCAAGTTTGTGAGTCAGGCGGTGGGGTGCGGGGGGAGGAGTGGGCAGGCGGCAAGATGCAGGGATGAGAAGTGTTGCTGCTTCTGCTGTGTGCTGAGAGGGGTTACGTACGCTTCTGGCACGGCGAGCCAGGCCCAGAGCACCGCAGCGATGTTAGGTGGGCTTGGGATTTGGAAGGAGAAAGGGAGCGGCACGGAGAGCGGAGAAGGGATTGCATAAAGCTGAGTTACAGGCAATTTGGCTTTATCGGAACCCACGTTCAATGAATCGTTGTTTAAAGGAGGAGATTTTCCATGCTGTGAGAGCCAAAGCAAATACAGTAAAACTTAATTAAATGCTTGCCTGCTAAAATAATAATTTTCTTACCAATTGAGGAAGGTAAAGTACAATGAGAGATGGACCTGATAAAGGAACAATGATTCTCCAGTGTGCCTGGCAGGAGTGCAGAGGTAAAGAACACAATAAAGCAGTTTTTTTGGTGGGAAGGTTCTCCACTTTTTCTCTCATAGTGTGTAGGATGCCCTCCATGGCTGTGCTGGCTGCCGAAGCCCTCGTGTACTGCCTGTCTCCATCACAAAACATGAACATACAATCCCGTGCTGCTTTACACAGTCAGCTCAAGGAATGGTGCTGTCTGAATTACTGGCAGCGAGTGGAAATACTAATGCTTGTCTAGAGGAAAGAGAAGGAAGGGGGGGAAAAAATATCTGTGAATAACTGCAATTTTAATTCTGCTCTTGCCTGCCGGTGAGGGGAGACGGGAAGCACCTCATCTGGTGGGCCTGGGGCCACTTCTGCACTCCGAGAACTTGTTCAGTGGGGCTCTGGAGAGAAAAAAATGTCAGCTGGAAGAAAGCCCTTCCAAATAAGAAGTGAATGGTAATATCATCATCATACAAAGAACCCGGGAGAATCGTTTCAAGAGGCAAAGCTGGAAAAAAAAAAAGGAAAAAAGAGGTCTTGAACCGTGCACCTGCAGGACCGGCTGCCCGTGAGCGTGCAGAGCATGCCTTGCACGCGCGTGTGCACTCCGGCGGCAGAGCCAGAGCGCTCGCTTCCAGGTCTGCAAAAACTGCAGACTTAGAGGCCAGGCAGAGATTTCTTTTGCAAGCTTCTCTCTTAATGTTATTTCCATTTAGAAAGAAAAAAATTAGGATGGATAGATGGCTTTCACCTTTAAAGGGCTCCTCCCCGGCTCACCCTGCTCTTCCTCTGCTCCTCTGAGATCTGCGGCTTCAGCATCTTTTAGCACCCCAAAAAGAGATGCTTTCTCGCTCTCCCTGGGCTGCAATAGGTGTCAGGGCACCAATGTAACCTAGCAAAATGGGGAGAATAAGAAGCAATTTGGAGTTTTTCTCTTTCTTCAGTGGTTGGCTTCATCTCAGCACCACCGGGTCCAGCCAGTGGATTTGACTTCTTGGGTTTGACTCGGGGTTCGTGGGGTCAATACTTTTATATTGAGGTCTCAAATCATAGGGGAAGGGTTAGGCCAAAACCCTGTTTTTCCATTATTTTAATAAATGTGATGATTTTTAAAAAGTTTAGTTTTCCAGCCTCCTCTTTCTCTCTCTCATCACCACCCCCGCCAGAAACCAAAAGACTGAATTTGGACCCTATGTTATTTGGCATTGGCTCTTTTAGATATGTTGAACATTACTTCATGGCTGAAATTACAGAAATAAACCTGCTAATAAAATACAAACTAATAACTTTTACCCTCTTTGTCTTTCTATGGGAGTCAGGAACGGCTTAGTCTGTACAATAATTATACTGTATGCATGGCAAAAAAAGTTCTTGACTCCTGCCATTCCCAGCCCTTCCCCACCAAAGGAAAAAAAAAAAAAGTTGGCAATAAATTTAAAACAGTTTTATTTACCTTGAACTACTCAGCCAAGAATGCACATTATTTAGGGACTGGAATAAAAAGCCATTCACTCTAGTTCAATTGGCCATTTAGTTCAATTTGTGTGTGTTACTGCAGGTAATTACTATGGTAATAATGTACTGTAATCTGCGCTGATTTGGAACTTGTCCTGTTTCTGTATTAATAATAAGTGCCGTATATGTACTAATTACCAGTTTGTTACCATGGTTATTTGCGTAGATGCCATGTTAATGATACCCTGGAAACATAAAGCAATCACATTTTTGAATTAAATCTTTGTGGTCTCTTTAGTGCTAAAAGCCCAATTCACATAAAATAATGATGAAGAAAATGAGATCATCGTCGCTGACTTGCCAGCAAGCTGATTAGCTGCACTGCATAAATATACGATTTTACCATACTGAAAAATTAGAGCCTCCAAAACATTTTCCATGGTTGCTAAGTAACTTCTCAAAGATTACATCACTTACAGGAATACGCAGTGCCAAATCTGTCATGCACACGTATTTATAGAGCACACAGTGCAGGGAATATATGCTCGGCAGAGAGGGCTCCGATGCTGCCATAGGTGTAAGCCGCTGGCTCCCTGCCAGAGGAGAGGGGTACATCAACAGGCACCCTTCCCTTTTCCCGACAAACTCGCACACGCACCCCTCATTCCTTGGAAGGAGCCAGGAGGCAATCCAGAGACATCTATTTTTTAGGATTATTTAAAGCCAGAAGGGACCTCTGCTATCCCTCCTCTACAATAATTTCACGCTGCAAGTCCTGCGCTGGCTTGTATCTCTTCTCCCCTTTAAAGTGAGCCGGGATTTGTTGGAAACATGTACTGGAAGGGACAGGGCTGGCTACCGCTGCCTCCCGGTCCGAGCGAGCGCTGCTGTGTATCACCGCGCGCTGGGTACACGCTTGCCCAGGGCAGGCGTCTCGAGGTTTTGCTGTGGGACGATGAACAGCGTTTGTCCCTGCAAAGCTTCTCCCTGCAGTTTGCCATCCAACTTGTTCTTGCAAACAACCTGCTATTCCCACGCAGCAGCTACCTTGCCGGCCATGCTGGATCTACATTACAATTAAAAATAGTTTATTGGCAACAAAAACATTCCCTTTTCCCTGATCGCGCGGTAAACAATGGGTCCTTCCTACCCTAAAATTAATGGCAATTCCTTAACCAGATGACACTGGTGCAGGGGCTGGGGAAAGCTGGACCAGTGAAGCTGTGTGTCCCTGCAGACAGCAAGGAATAAGGCAGAGAAGCCTATAGGTCCCAACCCTATAGTAAAGTCTGATCCCTACTGCTGTGGGTGAAGCCACATGGATCTGGAGCCCTTGCAGGTCCTTTGGGAGCAGCAAAACCCAGAGGCTGCAGGAGGCAGCGGGGTTTGGGCAGCCCGGCTCAGCCCGAGGATGGAGCTGGGGGTCTCCTCTCTCGCTGGCAGGGTTTCTCCAGGAGGTGAACAAGGAGGTGGGAAAGAGCATCCTGGTGAGTCTGCTCGAGAGAAACCACTGTCCTGGACCACGTGTACCTGGGAGGACCAAGAGCCACTGCAATACCGGCCAAAAGCCCCGAGAAAATCAATCACAACATCAATTTGCTAAGTGAAATTGCCTGGCCCTCGGCATGTCATGGGGGGGCTGGCTGAGGCACCCGCTGGAAGGTGCCCCTGGCTTTCACCCGACGCAGAACTGCTGGACCACGGCCACGGTGGGAGAGGAGTTTCTCTCCGTTATCCTCCCTCCGCTTCGGCCCAAGGCCATCGCAGCATTTCCCTCCCCGCTCCTGCAAAACCTGTGCAGTGGATGCCATGTCACTTGAAAAGCTACTTAGTGCTCTTTATTATCTGGTCATTATTTTTCCACTGAAGCCTGAGATAAGCAAAGCATAAATCAAACCAGAACAGGAGCCGCTTGGAGCAGGTAAAGGATGGAAAAGATTTTAATCAGTGAATCTGGGCAAGAAAAGCTAAAAGAGGGAGAGGGAGGGAGGAAAGGAGGGTGAGACACAAAGAAAGGGAGAGAAACACCACTTGTTGTTTGTGGGATGAAGACAAATGTTTCCAAAGCCACATTTTCCACATGACTCCCAGTAAAAGCTCTCGGTTTGATTATTAATCACAGGGCAGCCTCCATCCATCACTCCATCCCTCCGTGCCTCCTAAGCTGTTTGATGTGCTACTCTCTGCTCTCCCATCCCGCATCCCCCGCATCGGGCGGCTCTGACAGGGGAAAGCCCAGGAAGTTATTCCAATAAAGAAAATGCAATCAAATAAATGGAGGAGGAAATAAATAAGACTATCAGGAAAGCTTCTGCTGTGCTGCTTGGATCCCTGCCTCTCGGGGCTTCTGGAGAGCTGCTGACACTGGGAGCATCTTCTGAAATGGATGGACTTTGCCTCTTGCCTCATACATCTGTTTAATGACCTCTCCTTGCAGGCACTTGACATGTGATTTATGGGATATAAATTTTACCTCTTTGCTTCGGTGTTGCAATCACTATGTTCTGCAAGGTGAGAGCACCTCACCCCGCCAGGATGCCGTGCTGGCTCCCTCGCCCTCCTGCTCGCCGAACTTTCTTCCTCTGGCCCTTCCTTTAAAAAAACAAAAAAACCCCCAACAACAAAAAAAACAACAGACCTTTAAAAATGTGTTTTTTCCTCTTTAAAAGAAAACTGCTGCTGACACAGCCTTCGCAGCGTTCAAGGCTGATGGTGCTTTTCAGAAAAAGAAAACAGCAGCATCCCAGCTGACTTCCTGCAAATAATAAAAAAAACCCCCCAACATATATATATATAAATAAATAAGTCCTTAATTCTTTTACTGGCATCTGTAGCCTCTAATTCATAAATTCATCAGGACTTTCCCAGGATGTCAGTTTTGGCAAATGAGCCCTGAGTTGCTTCATGCTAATGGAGCGGTGGGCTGCCTGACCTCAGGAAATAGAGAGGCCAAACATGAAAAAACAGAGCCGGGTTCAAGGCTGGGGCTGTGAACCCCAGATTTGAGGGTGAGGTCGGGAAAGGGTCAGGGAAGCATTGTGTGCGCGCGAGGGAGAAACGCTGGTTTCTATTTAAAACCTTTCATGCCGCTGCCAGAGACCTCTCGCCATTGTGTGCGGGAGCAGCCCGGCTATTGAGAAATGCGCCTTGAAGATCCTGACTGCAGGAATGGGAAAAGATTGGAAACAGTCACACTTACGTGTTACAAGCCAAACCCTCCCCTACCTTGGGAAGAAAGGGAGGGCGAGATCTGCCTGGCTCTTTTCAGTGGCTAACGCAGATGGATTTGCTTTGGCATTTAAGGGTGATGGATGTGCCAGGTGCTATTCATTAGAAATGATTTGTTGGGGCCAGCGTAGCTCGCCTGCCCATTAGGACGCATTTACTTCGCAGGTTAGTAATGATGGGTGCGCTTAATAGTTTCTAAGTATCAGAGGGCATTAAAAAGCCCTGGAAGAGAAGGCTATCAATATTTACAGCTTCAATTTGTTGGGGGAGGAAACCAGTGCGTGTGCCTGGAAGGGGTGTCCGCCCCGAGTCCCCGCTCGCCGGGGGAGGCTGGAGCGGAGCGAGGGGGAACGCCTGGGAATCCGGTTGTGTTTTGTCCTTAACGCGTCCAAGTGATGTGGCAGCAGCGGCTTGTTCGGCTCCGGCGGGGTGGGAAACCGAGGCCCGTCACCAAATTCGGGCGCACGTCGAAGGCAGAGCCAGCGGCAGAGCCCAACAGCCCCGGGTCCAGCCCGGCGGGGTGGTGGTCCTGTTGGGGTTGCCTCTCCGTGAGCATCATGCACCATGATCAGAGGAGGCGGAAGGTCATTCAGTGAGGGATGATTATGGCTATTACATCCCAATTCCCTTCCCCTGCCCTACCCCCGGCCCGGGCTTCGCTCGGAGCGAGATCCCGTTAACAGCCCTCTGCCGATGGGCGGCCATTTACTTAAGTCCCAATTTTTCATTAAAATAGCACATATGGCTATCAAGCATCGCAAGGTCACAGGGCTGCATTGTCTCAGCTTAATATGATGCTATTAAGGCTGGACTATAATGTCCCAGATACAGCAAGTTCAGCAGCATAAGATCAAGCATTGGGCAAGACTGCAATTTCCTCCTGTCCTCCTGCTATGATCTTATCAAAGCCTGACTGATCTCTATATACGAAATCGCACCGGAGAACATTAAATATCGTGAAAGGCTCCGCTTCCACCAGCCCACGGGGAGGCTGGGTTCACAGCCTGTGTCCCTTTGTGTCGCTGCATCCCCTCTCCCGCAGGGACCGAGGCAGCATCCGCTGGGGTGGCTCGAGCATCCAGGTTGAGAAATGGGTGTGGGTTCACATTTTATCTTTCCCATTGGTTTTTTGTTTGGTTTTTTTTTGAAGACTGACCTCCGTTCAAGCCCACGTGGTTTTGAGTCTAATTTTTTGCACAGCTCGGCATCGTGCTGCCGGCTCTCGGCTGCCCTTGTGGCCACTGCGCTGGCCTGGGACCCTCAGAGTGGTGGCCATCACTGCTCTCTGCATCCCTCAGCAACCCTTTTACTCCTCCCTCAACTAAATTAGACAAGAATAATTCTTTTCTTCCAGCCTTTATCTTCCTATCTGAGCTACAAGTGCCTGCATGCAGTCCTTTTATCTTACCACGTACTTGTACAGTTCCTCGCACAGCAGGGCCCTGCTCTCGGTACTTGATGAAGTGCAGGAAGGCTAGCTAACAATTATGGAACAGAGGCAGAGGTTGGAAAAGGTAGACTGGAAACTGTCTGGTGGCTTTATTAAGTCATGCAAAGATATGGCACTTATTGACTCACTGGCACCGATATAACATGATGTACGTGTGCCCAGATGGGAGGTTTTCATAGTAAGAAGAAAGCACGTAAATAAAGGCAAGATTGTGTGCACACCAGCCCTGCTGAAGAGGAAACACGTCTCGCAATATCTCCATGAGAAGGGTTTGCAGAGCAAACAAACCTGTTATTTTGTCTCGGTAGCGTGGAGGCATGCCAAGCACCCCACGGAGGTGTGCGGCGAGCCTCTGCGGAGGGAGCGGGGAGGACCGGGATGGAAGGAACACGGTGGCTGCTCCCAGCAGATGTGCGGGGAGACGCCGCGCACGCGCGGCCGTGCCACCGTGCCGCCGTGCCGGGTCGGTGCCGGGGGATGAGAGGGCGGCAGCGGGAAGGGGCTTGCTCGCAAAACAGACCGACCGACTCGCCAAAAAGGAAAACAGATGGAAAAGCCAAGCTCCTCTGCCATTATTTCCCATTTGAGTCAGAATAGCTTAAAAGATAATTAGTTAATTGAGCAATGGAAGCCATCTCCCTATAGCTATGTGTCAGCTCCTATTAGCTGCTCTGTAACGTTAACTGAGAATACACAGATACTCTCTGGAGGTATCGATCATTTATTTACCAGGCCCTGTGCTTCCCCTTCCCCTTTGGTGGGCAGGGATCGCTGCGGTGGGCAGCCGCTCCATCACGCCACGCCGGGCTCCGCAGACAGCCGTCAGCTGCGATTGTTTTCTAGTGAAAATAGATGTTCGGTATTGATCTCTTTCCTCCAGTGGAGTCCGGGGGCCTTCTCCTTAGTTACTCTAATAAAACACAACTAATTAAATTTGTGCCTTGCTTTTTCAATATTGCATTATCCTAATTACTAATTAAGGGGACCACATGTAAGGGATAGGCATTATTCCCTGCAAAAGATCCCCTAATGGCCTAAATGGCATCTCATGGAAGAAGGAAATCTTTCAGCAAAGGCCAAGACTGAAGCTTGGGAAGGGATCCCTGGGGGCAACTTAACAAGAGGCTCTTTAACTCTTCACCCGCTGCCCCGGTATTTGCTGAATCATGGACTCTCCGGGAAAGCGCCCGTGCAAAGCTGCCCTGCGCACAGCCAGCAGCTGACAGGCAGGGAAGCTGCGCGCTTCTGCGCGAGGAGAAACTGGGGAGGAATTAAAAGGAATGGGGACATCTGTGCATGCCACCATCTGCCTGGGAAAGCACGTCAGGGGAAAGTGGAGGAACCGACTCTTCAAGACGAGTGGCTCGCCCACTCGTGTCCTCCCACGCCGAGCCCAGCCATGCAGCCCGACGTGGACATACCGTCCAGCCCGTACGGGGACATACCAGAGCTGCGGCTTGTCAGGGAGGAACGAGCCCTTTCAAGCCTGTACACAATGTCCTGCTCTTGTCAGGTCTGTGCCAAAACAGTTTCCTTATGTTCCAAGTGGCAATTAAATACACAAAATTATAGAGAAGCCTCTCTGGGGGACCGCTGGCAACAGGGGGAAAGCTTGCCACTCTGCGCTCCAGGAGCACCCAGTCATTACCAGGGAGTGCAGGTGATGAAGCACTGAGCAGTGTGCTGGGCAAGGGACACCAAATAAGAAAACCAAACAGACCTCCAGGCTCTCAGCAGCCCTGCTCTGGTACTCGGACCGAGTTAAGCTGGCTGCTACACAAGGACCTTTGAATAAATCCCAAACTTCCTTTAATATGCCCCAGGGAGCAAAGATGGGCTGTGCAGGAGCCTGTGCTGGGCTGCGCTGGCCCTCTCCCCGCTGGAGCACCCTTCGCTGGAGTTCACTAACATTTTCATTTCATTTTCCGTGTGAATCGCTGCTCACGCTCTGGCTGTTCTGGCTTCATAAGTCACCGGTTCATTTCTCATATGGCTCTTTTAGAAACATATTTTTCCCCTTAAATATGTGGCCTGAAAGTGTGAACTGAGATTTATGCTGAAAAGAATTGGGAACGAATAGCAAATAGGTACTTGTTGGAGGAAAAAAAAAATACTTTGGGCATTACAAAGAATCCTCCAATGCTGGGACTTATGAAGAGCACGTTCTGCCAAAGATGTAGGCATTTACCAGGGCCAGCTTTACCGCCCAGTGCAGCAATGATACTTAACCTTTGGGACGAGCCTTTTGGCTGTAGGTGTCTACTCGGGAGGAGTCACCAGCATTTGACATCTGGGGAAACTGAGGCACTGCCGCACCTTGTACTAAGACGGGGACTGTTAGAGGTCAAACGCCTCCCAGAGCCTTCCCATTTCCCTTTTCATGACGATTTGCATGTTGCTTTATATCGCACTGTTACAGACAAAATTTGGCCAAGGAACCATATAATTAATTGAAATTTAAAAAGACTCCAGACAATATTGATGTCTACGATTTAGCATCCTCTTGGTTTCTATTCTGCTCACAGGTTAAATTGATCATGGGTCCATTTTGGCTTATTTTATCTCTCCCTTCCTTGAAGTGATTGAAATCTTAATAAACAAGGATAATATCGTCGCCCAAGTTTTAAGCAATAAACATATAAACAGAATGAAGAGAAGCAGAATGCTCACGTCTCTCAACAGTGAAAATTGTTCCGTTTTATTTTGCTGTAGCAGATGTTAAGTTTCCAATAATAAAATAAAATAAAAAATCTAAGGGAGACATTTAGCAAAGTATAGCTTTGCACTCCAGAGTTATCACTCCAATTTCAACTGGGACCATAAAGTTTTATGAGCTATTAAATTGTCCTAAACCTCCTTTAACACACTAGCTCTAATGTTGGAGATTAACCATTTAGAAAAAGGAGGTTACCTTAGCAGAGATCGGGCCATTTTCCTGCACTCTTATGCAGTCAATAACACTTTTCTATGGTAGAGCCATTTGCGGGAGTCTGTGGCTGGTAATTAGCCTGCATGCCCTGCAGGTAATGTAGCTGCAGTAGATGCAATCCCTCCCACAGAGCGAGGAGCATCAGCAGCACCAGGACGGATGCTCAGGAGAGCAGAGCTCTGGGCTGGGACTCTGGAGAGTAGAGGTAAAATCTCAGCTCCTTGTCTGGCTGCAGTTTTGGTTCCCCCATCTCCTCTCTCATTCAATAGGGTTTCTCACGAATTCTTCTTTCCCCATTTCCTTTTCTTTGGGTGACAAATCCATCTGAACATGGCCTTAGACCATGTTTTGTTACCTTGCAGAAGAGACCCTTGATCTTAGCTTGAATCCCCTGGATGCTAGAGTGAAACTGGTCTGTGCACAACCCAGGAAAAGGTTAACAGCAATTTCAATTTGCACTTGCAGAGCTCTTTCCAGAGGAGAAACTTAAAAACGCTCCAGCCACATCCACAGAGTATCACAACACCCTCCAGAAGCCCAGTATTATTTTATTGATTTTTAAACAGGCGCAAACCCAGGAGCAGAGATGGCCTGGATCCACAAAACAATCTTCAGCCTGTTAAAGGGGACTTGTGGGACTTTGCCACTTGTAATCTGCCAAATGGCCACCCTTCACCTCCCTGCTGAACTGGTACGTAACCCTCTGGGCACCAAACTTCTGAATGTGTCATCGTTTTGCCCGTGAGGTAGCCCAGCTGCCTGATGGTCTGGGCTGGCCACACCTGGAAACATCTGTCTTGAGAGAACTGAGCAGCATGGGGTTGTCTCACGCTGACGACTTGCAGGGATCTGGTGTTCCTCCTAAAATTTCTGCTATAGCTCCTCTTCTACCATAAGCTGTGGACGGTCTTGTGCCTTAGAGCCCTGCTAAGGGCTGGAGTGCAGGGGAGCACCCCCTTATTAAGATAGATGGTCGAATCCCCACTTTTCCCCGGTGTTACCTTGAACTTTTTGGGACCATGTGGGAAGCCACCATCAGGAGAAGTGGGACCTGCTCCCCCAGGAGCGCCTCGTGAACACAGCCCCGATGCACAGGGAAGAGCCAGGCTGGACCCTCTGGCGGTGCTGAGCCTGGGGTTAACGTGCACAGAGCAACTGGATGATGAGGCGCTGGGGAGAGGGTGGCTCCTTCCTGGGAGGAGTTTTGAAAGAAAGGGTAACCCCTGCTCTATTTTTGAAAGAAATGTCACAGAAGCCTTCTCCTGCATCCTGCACACTGCCGCTGTCGGGGCTCTGCTGCAGCACAGGGTGGCTTGGCAGCCCTCCGGGGTGGGAAATGTCTCCTCCCAAAAGTCCGATTCCCGTTTCCCCTCTGATAAGATCAGCAAAGTTTTCCCCCTAAATTTTTTTTAAGGCATTTCCTATTTTGAGTCTTTATTGACGGTTTCCCCTAGCCGAGGGCTTAGAGCAGACACCTCCCAAAGCCAGGGCAGGATGTCTTCCCCATGGTCACAGTCTCATAAAGATGCATTAGGAGATGCTTCAAAGCCTCCGGTACCTGTGAGAGGAGCAAGCCAGACCCCACCATCAGTCTCATCTATTATAGCACAGCCCATGTTCCAGGTTTGCCTGATCTGGAGGGTCTTTCCTTTCTTCTCAACCATCCACTGTGGTTAAAATCCTAACTGGGACTTCAAACTCACATACAGTCGGTGCAACAAGCCAGCGTGCTAGCCTGTTCTGGTGAGCAAGGAGGAGGGTTATCTGATTTTGATTCTTCATCAGACTTTGAGGACATGGCTCACCGGGTTTGTGTACACCGCAGCCTTTTTCTTTTTGATTAAAAAGATGCGTTCTGCTGTCCAAGATGCCTCAGACATCAGCAGAAACTGCATTAAGAACAGTCATTTAGTACAGCAAGCCCCAGGCTTCAAAAATGCTCTGACTAAGCCTGTCTTCACTGGTAGAGGTGTCTCCTATGTTCTGTACCACAGAGAAACAAGGTTTAACTGATGCAAGCTTGGAGACTAATAGGACAGTCCATCTACAATTAGCTGGAGATTTAAACTTTTGGAGCCATATCTTCTTCTGCAGCTGGGGTAGGGCTCAGAGGAAGAAAACCCTCAGATGTAGCACACTACATTGCAGTGGACGTTTTGATTGAGCAAGTTTTAAGACTGAGTCAGAGAGATTTCCTAACACCTCTTCCCTCCCCGCACTCCCCAGATAACAAACATCAGCTCTGAAAGACAGAAAAGCTCTGTTTCTCGCTCATCCCAACTGGAGACAGCCGGCCTGGCGTCAGATGCGGATCCAGTGGTCCCCTGCCCGGAGGCTGTGAGTTTCCCTCTGCAATCTTCAATTGCCCTCAACTATTACTGAGATGAGGGGCACCCTAAAAATGCTACATGCCCTAATAGAGCTTGAGTTCACAGTTTTCTTCTTCCAAACCCCCCTTTCTTGAGTTAAAGTAGCCCCAAGAGAGAAGTCCCATTCTCTACTGGTCCCTAGAAGACTTTCCAGCATCTTCCCAGAAACCAAGCCCCAGCTGGAGCAGGGCATGGTCTTATATAGCAGCCTCAATGTCCCAGCTTGCTCTCCTGGGGCTCCTGGACCCACACAAGTGTGTTTTCCTCACCCTAAGGGGTTCTTGGTCAGAGGGAGTAAAAGACCCAAGACCCCAGGAGGTGCTTTGTTGCTCAGCTTTAATAGTTAAAGGGATGACAATAAATGCAAGGCCCTATTCAAACCAGAGACCTGTCAGCATTTCCAGGCCATTCATGTGCCTCTTTCAGTTCCTTTGCTTTCCTTCTAATGTATGTAGATGGAGAATGCAAATACCATCGTGAGAAAACTGACCTTTTGGATGAATGTCACCAAGTTCTGCAGCAGTGGGAGTGTTTGCATTCAGTCGTTAGCTTTAGCCTGTACAATTATTTATATATATCCCTGTAAGACTCGATGAGATGACTCAAAAATGGTTTTGACCTTGCTTGTTCTGGTGGTCTGATGGGCTGCAGTCCTTAAATGTTGTGTTGCTAACATCAATGCTAGCCTTTCAAATTAGCAACCCCTAACAGGTACCCGGGTCTACCACTGCCCTAGAAATGCCATCGTTCTATAGCTGGGAAAACCAGCCAGCAGTCTGAGATTACACCTCCAGGAATGGAGTCGTCTAAACTCCATTACTAACATGATGTTTAATGTTGGAAACCTAAAATATAAGGTATTGAGCTTGAAATTCCCGAGGGACCTTGTTTCCAGGGCTTTTAATTGATGAAGTCAGCTTCAAAGGCACCCCAAAGCATCCCTCTTTGGCCATGATGAGCTGAGTATGACCACACAGCATGCCGCTGGTGCTGCTCTGGAGTGACAAACAGTTCTTCATAGAAATTAAGCCCCAAATGCAGCTTTGGTAGCACTTCAGAAAACCTTGGCCACACCGGCCATGCCTGCAGGAATCTCACAGTGCTTCCTCAGCCCTCGCTTCCCTAGGAGGGGGTTCGAAGGCTGAGTTGGCATGATCTCAAACTTTTCTCCTGTACGGATTTCACACTGTTTGAAGAAAAAATGTTCCCTGCGCCGCATTACAGGCAAGCAGCCTGCCTGGCTGCTGGGGTCCCTCGCTCTGAATCCTAACTCTTTGCTTTTGTGCTTGCTCGCCTCTCATTGAAGCTCTGTTGAATTTCATTCCAGCAGACAGTCTTACATCGCATGCTTCCTTTATATGATGTTATAATCCGCCTCTGTCATTCTCGAGGTGGTCGGCTGAGCGCGCTAGGCTGAGCCTCATGCATGGAGAGTGGCTTACGGCACGAAAACCTGGGAGGGGATTTGGGGTGAGCTGTGGAGGATCAGAGACAGAGCCGGGAGTCATCCGAGTGGGGCTCCAGAGGCTTGGCCGCCCTGGGTCTCTCTCTCCATCCTGCCAGACTCCAGCCTGTCACTGTCATTTTGACATCCAGCACCTCCAAACCCTTTCCTCTTCCTTTTCAGCCCTTATTTTACATGCCACAGCCATCCTGTCGCCTGCATCTCAGTGATGTAGCTCGGAGAAATTAGGGCAACTGCTGTACAGGGTTTTTATTAGTATTGCCAAACTCTTTCAGCATTTTTAGAAAGGGCTTGAAAAGAGGCCAAGTCATTTCTCCTTCTTCTGTTTCTTTTCCTCCACCTCCTCCCTCACCACCCCCCCCCCTCCTTTGCTGTCTGCGGATGCTTTGGGATGAATTAATTTAGACGTGTGGTTTTGAATGTTTTTGGCTCCTGGTTATCGAGCCATTCAGCAGTTCTGGGAGCCTCCCCCATCGGCTGTTATTGAACCAGACAGAGAGGGGCGGAGGAGATGGCAGCGGCCTGATTTGTTGGCTTGTTAGTTCTGCTCCTGCAAACCGTCCATCGTCTCATGTTTCTGCAGGCTGACAGGGAGAGACGGCAGCCAAAATGCTCCTCGCGGGCTAGCCGCGGAGCGATGCCACTACATGGGATCATCGCTGGCATCTTGGTGGCAGTGAAAATGGGTGGTTTCCCTGTTTTGCCTTTGCCTCCCCCAGCCCTCCATCCCTGGGTCAGGCTGTCACCCCAGCTCTGCTCCGGGATCCCCGTCAGTGTCTCGGCGAGGTATTTTTAGCCCCAAGTGGAGGCAGAGCCGACTGAGCGACAGCGATATGCATGTGGAGAAGACCTTCTCTCCGGTCCTTGCTTGAATCCTGGTCTGGCTTTGATTTCTCCTCCTTGGGGAGGCTCAGGCTCCGCTCCAAAGCCCTGCGGCTCCGGCAAACTGCAGGAGCCCTGGTCCAAGGGCAGCCCTGCCGGCTCCCCCAGCCCCACGGTGACCTCCGTGCCGGGGCAGGGCTCGGTGGGCACCGGTGCCATTGGCAGAGCTGGGCTCACCGCTGCTAAAGGACCAGCGAGCTCCGGGCTTTCCTGGAGCCTCCCGTAATGTAAGCAGAAGCAGAGATAACCACTAAATCCTTCTGAAAAGCACTTCCTACCGGTGCCGCACCAGGGGGTAGTGCTGAGACCCTTTAATCATAGGGAGGATTGTTAGAATTCATTATTTTCTCAGCTTTCTAGTTAAATTTTAAAAGCCCACCTGAAACTCTCATTATTCCCTGTCAAGACTTTCTTTGAGTATACTTCTGCTCTGATTTCATACTAGGCTAATATCTAAGAAAAATATTATCTCTCTGCTTGGCTTACTGCCATGCTGGCCATGTTAGTATTTCAGTGGTGGATGAAGCCACTCCGGTTTATTTATGTAGCTGGTAAAGCCGCCCCTCCAGACGGGGGACGCGGCAGGACTCCCCTTGCTCTGAACTTGGGGCTCAGGTACAGTAGGGCCCGGTGGAAATCCCATATGGCTTTAAACCATCACCACGTGCATGCCGTGGCTCCGCACCAGGCGCAGCTCTCTTCCTGGAGCTCTACTTAGACATCTGTGCTTTAAACAGCAAAGAAAAAGTGCAGAGCTCTAATTCATGCCATTCACAGGGTAGTATCAGGAACTGGTAGAAAGTCTTTGGGTGCAGGAGTTCCTGTTTTTCATCTCTTTCATCTGTCTTCCTCGTTAGGTACCAGATTAAAATGTCAGAGGTGCAAACAGACAATTTGAGGGGCTGCGGTGGGCTTTGGAGCTTTTGTTTTGGTAATTTAGGCTCAGATCCAGAGAGGTTTTGGAGATGTAACTCCCATTGGTATCATTAAAATCCTCCTGAGATTTACCACCAGAGCCCTGATGGGAAGAGGGCTGGTGCTGGGGCTGGACTGGGAGCTCGCCACACCAACAGCCCCTGGAAGGGGTTTTTTCAATTGATCTCTTTGGGAGAGGGTTAACACACCCCCAGAAAGGGATTTTTGGCCCCAACCTGTACCAAAGCATGAACTGTATGGGTGTGAGCACACTTCTCTCCATCATCGAACCCCGATGCACTCGGGGAGTGTGCACCACCTTTCCTGCAAGCTCAAGTCACTCCAGGCCGTGGTGAAGAGAACAGCATTACTCTGGTTTGGGCTTTTTTTTGCCAGCGTTACTGCCAGGGCTGTCTGCTACCCGAGCTGAGTCAGGCAGGCACTGCCATGGCTATTTCTCACAGAGCTCTGGCTGCCATCCCAGGAGCAGGTACGGCCACATGAGAAAGTTAACACGAGGTAACCTACGGTGTGAATTTATGGCACAGCAGCTGCTCCCTGGCCGTGGCCGAAGTGCACGTTTACCCCATGGCGAATGCAAAGAGCTCCGTGATCTGCTGCCCTGTGGGGATGGGGATGAGCTGCCCGCGGGGAAGGAGCAGGGACACAGACACCGCTGAGCAAACCTTACAAACCTACACCACAGGGGGGGCTTGTGCAGGGAATTATCCCGAAATATTTGCAGCAGGAAAACACTGCGCAAAGAGCTCTGCTGGTAAATTCCTTCTGCTCACAAGGCCACAGGAGCTGGCTCTGGAGGATGCTTTAATGCACTCATCTCGCACAGACCATTTGATGCATCTCCTCCGTGCGAGAGGGGGAAGAATAGAGAAGAATGTGTGAGGGCAGAGGAGAGCGGTGCCAGCGCTATTGAGTGTCTGAGGTGGATGGCGGCAAGGCACTCTGTGAGCAGCCTTTCTCCAGCTGGGTTCTTCTTTTGCAATTCCAGCGTCTTGTTTGTCTGTAATTTATATTGACAGAGTCTTTCAAAACACTTTAGGGTTGTTTACAACATTGAGCAAGAACATTTTGTCTCATGTCCTCTTCATTCTTAAAGACGATCCTGTTCTTCGTCCATCCCCCTGCTCCCCTCCTCTGGCTCACAGCAGAAGCTGCCCATTGCTCTCTGCAAACCCAATGGGCTAGAAAAGAACCTGCAAATCTACTTGATGTGATGCTCCTTCCTCTCTAATTACTAATTAGCTTTTCCAATCAGGGAAAAAGCACAATTTCAATGGCAGAAACCTCCCTGCGCCAGAAGCTCTTGCTCACGTGTGCGTGTCGTTGCACATGGAGCGTGGTTGTGAATTGCTGGGAGCCAACGTGACACAAATGCTGCAATGAGAAAAGGGCATATTTGGGTTCTGCTCCAGCATCCCCACATCATCATCTGAGCCGGTGGCCCAGGCCACCCTCTTCCAGCTCTGATGTTTTCTTTTCAAGCACTGAGTGCAAGAAGCAAGCGTGTTGCTGGAGCCCAGCGAGAGCTCGGCCTGTAGCAAGCCCTCTCCTCTCCATCCCTCCTGATTTCTGCAGCCTTTTGCACTGGTCTGACCCATCTGGATATTGTGGTTGTCCCTTGTTCCCTGGCACATTGTCCTAAGGGCACTGGGAAGACGATTCTCTTATGAAGCCTATGTCCAGTCCTGTCCCCATCCCACCAGCAATGACCACTTTAAAACCTTTTAAAAGTCTTCTTCAGCCTTGCAGGCAGAGGCCTTTTGAAAACCCTTAACATAGGGAAATGAAGTAAAGGACTTGGACTTTCCAGCAAGTCTTGTATGGTCTGTGCTCCAGTCTGCATTGCCGTGCTCTCACTGCCTGTGTCCTCTTCCAGTTACATTAAAGCTTATACACATTTGACTACCCGTGCCACAGTAATCCTCCCATTTGCAATTACCTAAGAAGGCTGGAGTGCCCAATTGTTTTAGAGTCTGCTGTTTTACATGCCTGTGGCTTTGATTAAGACTTTTCATCTTTCAGGCAGACTTCAAAGTGAAACCTTGAGTTTTCCACTGCTTCATCGTGGGCTTGGGGTGTTCTTGCTGCTGCCTTGTGATTAGCAGATGAGCTGCCTGGATAGCAAAGCAGCGGGGAGGGAGTGCTGTGCCCCAGCAGGCAGAGGAGCAGGAATGAGGACATTTCACCAAAATCTTCCTCCTCCTGCCCTGCTCTTTTCTATCCTTCCTTCTGACCCTGCTCTGAGAGGTTGCCCAGATGGCCAAGCACATCCACTAAACCTGTTATCATTGAGCACCGTTTCCAGGAGGGCACAAATATAGTAAACTCAGGAAAAAAGCACCAAACAGTGCTTTGGCTTCTAATCCTGGCCTTTGGCATGGCTTTCAGCCACTTGGTGCAATCAGTAGCCTCGTACCAAAATCGGTAAAACAGAGGTTTTGGCAAGGTGCAGGTCTGTCCTGATGATTTTCCCCATCCATAAACACATGCTCCAGCACTCCTCCTTCCTCTCCCTGTTCATTAGGACAACAGTCACAACAGCATTCACCCAAATTAATCCCCGTCCTACCTCCATACCTATTCCCTTGCAGAGAGGTACTCATCTGGAGGACAGGTAAGAAGGGTTTCCAGGCCTATTTGTTGCTGTGTCCCCTCATAAATTGCTCTGCAGGCCTAATCAGCCGTGACACTGCTGGGAAACTCATTTAAATACATTAAGAGGGAAAATGGGGGCATGCGTCTCAAGGAGGCTTCCCTACACATGGCATCTGGCTGATGAGAGAGTCTGTCAGGAGCAGCCTGTGTGGTGGATGCTCCCCGCGATGATAACTGTTCAAAGTGGATGAGCTTTCTGTCAACAACTTAATAATCTGCGTCTGCCACAATCCCGTGTCAGCCAACACTCCTGTAACGGATGGCGGATAAGGAGGAGGTTAGACTGGGGAAAATGGGCTGTTTTGTCAGCACAACGTTCTTGTCAACAAAAAAGACTCTGGAAAAGCTCGCTGGCTCCTTTGGAGCTCGCCTGGCATGATTCACCAGCTTGGTTAGTCCCAAAGCCTTTCTCCAACAGCGACTGCAGCTGAAGAAGCGGCAAAAACCCCTGCAGTAAGCAGATGTGGTTGAGCCTCCTCCTAACCCAAGCAATTAGCCTGGTTTTCATCCTGAAGCTTTTCTATCTCTTCCCCACATCTTTATTTTTTTAACTATTGCTCTTGTGTGTGTACAGTTTCTTATTATCCTTTGTGAATTCAGTCCACACTGAAACTCTGCTGCAGCTTTGCCCTGCGGCGAGGAGACCCACAGCGGAGCTGCCCTCCGTGCGGAGAAACCTTCCTTTTTGTCCTCAAAATCAGTGGGAATAATAGGAGCGAGGACCCGAGATGTGGCACATCTGCCCCAGACCAGGTCCCAATTCTGCCTCTGGCTGAGCTGATGCAAACCTGGGCACCCATGGGGTGGAGGAGGCTGCTGCCCTCCAGCAGCACCAAGTCCTGTAGCCCTTCTTCACCCTGGGCTTGTCCCAGTCCCACCACGGCTGAAGCATGGTGGTCCCATCACCCAGCTCATGCTGTGGAGCTGGAGGCACTGGGGGGACCAAGCCCAGAGCTTGGATCTGGGGACTGGCAGGAGACCAGTGCATCCTCGTTGCACAACAGGAGCCATCCCGTGGGCTTCTTCTGGGGAAAAGGAAGGAATTAGTGCTTGGGGAGCATATTCCTCTGGCTGCTTGAGGCCAGGGCTCAGCACTCTGGAATGCCAGAGCGATAACACGGCACGAGAGCGGACGTTTAAAGGGGCTGTGGAGGCAAACAGCAACCCCGCGACCTGTCCAGGCTGCAGCCCAAAATTTGCAGCTTTAAGCTGCTGTTGCAACCGAGGGAAGTTGATTGGAAGGACTGACACCCAAGGCTCAGTTCCTCGGCTGGTTTCTGACAGAGTTTCTTCACATTTAACGGTGCTTCCTCTGCTTTGTATGAGCAGAGGACCTGGCCCACTGTGTGCAAAATCAGCCACTCGTTAACATTGCCTGCAATCCCTCAGTGCAGGGGTGAGATGAAAGCAGATGCCAAATTGCCACCCGAAGCAAATTTTTTACAATTGAATTACAATTGGCTGGAGACAGTGGGAGTTTTTCGTTCATATTAACTGTGTAACAAAGCACTTGGAGGCTGCTGCTGCACTGGGTTTCAGACTCAGGTCCAGCACCGCTCCCCGCACGCAGCAGCATCTTCGGAGCGTCTTCCTCGGCCATTGGCACCGTGAGCCTTCAGCTGCAGCTTGCAGTGCCACAGGACCCCGTCTGCAGGTTCTTGTCTTGCCGTTAACCTACGCTTTGCAAGGAAGCTGGGGTAGAAGGCTTCAGCCAGTGCCAGGCAGCAGTGCTGTGAGTATTAAACTTCCACCTGTTCCACCACAGACTGACATGCCACGTTATGTTACGACATGTTCGTTAGCAACGGTGCTTCTATTACGCACTAAAATTTCTTTCATGTCATCAAATTATGTAAAAAAATATTAAATCAAGACATCCCCTGAAGTAAAATAAAATTTAAAGCTCTTATTTTTTATTTAGGAAGGCATTCGAGATTTCATTTTTTAATTTTTGTTTTCAGTTTTGAAAGTAAATTTGGAATATTTTCCCAAATGATATTTTAATGTTTGGAGAACTGGAAGAATTTTCCCTGAAGTACAGGGAAATGTTCAAGGTGGCATCAGCATGGCCTCCCAGGGAACTCCAGCCTCTGTGGCATGGACCTCCCCATCATGAAACTACCCGGATACGTGCCCTGGGTCTCTTACAGCTTTGTTCAAGCAATGCTGCTATGGAGATTGGAGCTAATTAGCTTAAGGCTAGCCTGGATATGTCTACATATGATGCAATCACATTTCTGACTGCAGCGAGATACACTCTGTCACTTTTTGCTGGGAAGTTTTTGATGTGTTTAAGACAGAAAACATTTGTGGGCAGATTTTGAAATGTAGGCAACGTACGCCCACGAAACCCAACCTCTATGAAACTTTCTCTTTGTAGGAAACATACTGATGTTAACAATTTTTCATGTATAAATTCTTGTTTTTATGAAGAACAGTCATGGGATATTTGCTTGAATCAGACATTTGATATCCATATATATGTATGGCTCTATAGCTCCCAACTCATTTGGTAAATTCACCATTAGCCATATCCACTTATGCATTCAGTCTGAAAAGTCTGCTAGAACAGCATGGAAAATCGAAGTCACTTTTGCCTGGCTCAGAAAGAAAAGTCTTGCAAGCGGCCAACATCTGCTTTCACCTTGTTGCTTCTGGAAGCGCCAAGGGGAGTGGGGAAAAGGCAGAGAGAGGACGAGCGTGTGATGTGGGAGCAATCACGCTGATGGACCCCATGAAAAAAACCAATCATCTTTCAAAGTAATTCAACCCGAGTTCATCCTCAGTACCTAGGTGAGATTGAGTCAATGTGCCAGTGCAATGTCCAGATACCCAGAGCAGAGCGTGGGACGTACAGTCACACCATGGGTCAGTCTGCTCCAGGCTGTCAGACTAGGAGCAGGGTCAGGCAATCACAAGCAATAACATTAGCACGTTCTGCCCCCTTTCCTAGGACAAGTAATGGGTGAAGGACGGCAGTAATATGAAGCGAACAGTCCCAATGGCTTGATATCATCTGGCTTCACCCCCGGGCATGTTCTAGCTCGGTGCCACAGCTGGGTTTCTCGGCGTGGTGGTTTCTGTACCGAGTCCATGTCCTCCTTTCTCCCCTTCTGTCTCCCCGTCACAATGCCTTGCCTGGCTGATTTTGTGCTCAGAAGTAACATTGCTGGTTTAAATGCTGGCAGCTGGCAACATTTTCCCTTGGAGTCGAATAGCAAAATGTCTGGTCTCCCAAGCCAGCCTGGGAAGGTTGGCTTTGCTGGTCCAAGCACAAATATTTCTGGCAAGGCATGCTCGCTGCAAGAGTTTGCAGTTGATCTCACTCATTTCCTCAGTGCTAAGGAAATGCAAAGGGATTTTCAGTGGATTCTCCATAACCTCATTTTCAAGATGAGGATTGCTTGAGCAGAATAAAGCTCAAGTTCTCAAATGCTCTGCAAAATCACGAGGCACTCCCGGTGTCACCGTGGGATCAGGAGCCACTCTACCGTTGTCAGGGATGAGCCACTAACACAAAACTACTGGCACTGTCGGGCACCCGTCCTTATTTACATGGCTTCAACATTTGTGAAGGCTCAGAGTTATTCATTTCCTGAATGGCTCCCTTTAATGGAAAACATGACGTTTTGGGAAAGACGGGCCAAGCTGGGCATAAAACTCTTCAAGTCATTTATCCAGGTAAAGCAATGTTACCTTCACATCCTGTTTTCAGAAAAGGTTTAGGGATTCGGGCAGGTGCCCACATCCTGTTTCATCAGGAGTTGAATGTTTAACTCAATCAGACTCCTTTGGAAAGCCTGGTTTAACCCCACACTTCACTTCAGATGTGTCCTTTGGTCTCATGGAAGCCAACAGGATTTCTGTACATTGCTTAAAGTTTAACTGATGGTTGCATGAGTGGCTGAATCAAAATCCAAACATTCAGCTGCAGTTCTTGGGCCAGAAGTAACCCTGCTTTTAATAGTATCTGCTTTGCACTGGCACTTGTGAATTTGTAGAACTCAAAGCACTTTGCAAAGACCTAAGCATCGATGCTGACTTCTAGTAAGTGGGAAAAATGAGTTGCAAAAGGTCACCTGGAATGGTCCAGCGAGGTGGTGGGCAAGGCCACCCCCATGTCCTAGCCCAGGGCTCTGCCTCCTGAGGGTACTTCACCTCGCTTCTGGAGGGGTTGGGGTATACGTGGTGGGACTGGCAGCAGACTGGCACTGTCTAAGTAGATTTCGGATCCAGGCGACGTCAGTATAATGGCAGTTTCCATGCAGGCAGCCTTGGAGCTGTGGAAGGAAGGACCAGCAAAAGGAGGTCTCTGAAACGAATGTGTTTGCATGTCAGGGTAATTCTCCCTCTGTACTGAGTACCAAAATGGAAGCCCTTCTGCTGGTTCTGGGGGAGGGAGGAGGACTGAGCCTGAAATATGTTTTTAACCTGATCTCAGCAGAGCTCTTGCCTTTCAGACTGTTTTAAAAATAATATTTTTTTTATTTTTTATCCTTTTCCTTCCATGGGGAAAGCTGCCAGAGGAGGACTGAGCAGTTTCTGTGTGCATGGATCCAGCTCATTTCCAGGCAGGAGCCAGGCAGGGAGCAGGGAATAAGCCCCATGTACAAGTCATGCATATATTTCACAACCAAATCCCAGACCCACTTCCCAGCCCTAGCTCCATGTTTGGACTTTGCCTTTGGAAAGAGAGGGCTTTGTCCCTGCCAGAGGACCCAATCCACCTGGGTATCTGGAAAAGCTTCTCCAGATCCACTTCCAAGAGCAAGGCTCCCTCGGAAATGGTGTAAATCAGGAGCGTGACTCTATTGAACGAGGAGCAGAAGAGCCAGGAGGTAAGGTTTAAAATAAACCCCTAATTTGCTGCATCTTTTCTTTCTGCTGAGAATGGAAGCAGCACGCACAGAAGCCTGGGTTGCTTTTACCGAGGATCACCTACATTTCCTCAGTTTCTAAAGAAGTAACCTTAAATCTTTCCTCTTTTTGGCACCTTTCCCCTTTTGGGCAGCCACGTGGGGCAAATTTCACCTGCCCTGAGCAGTGGGTTCCCACGATGGCGTATTCTTTCTTCTAAACATATTCATTTTGAAATCTGCTTCTTTCATGCAAAACCTTCTTGCTGCTCTGAAATGAAAAAGGGCCGTAGCTTCCCTGGCTTGGGCTGGCTTGGCCCCGGCTTTACAGATGGGATTATTGGTCTCTTGGCAGGAGTCACGCAGAAGTAGCTTTTGCACATTTCAGAGTGAAGCTAGTTCTTGGCATTGCCGGAGTGTTGCTTGTGTCCAAATATCTCTAAGCCCTTCAAGACCATTTAGGTCAACCATTGCACATTGGGTTGTAGATCTGAACATGGGATTGAAGAGACCACAAAACCTCTTGGGACGCAGTGGTGGATCTGATGCCACGAGCAAAGTTCAGTTACATTTCTGGGCTGTGAGTGCGTTACAAACAGCAAACAGATGTCCCAATTCACCAGTTTATACCTGAGGTCATCCCAGTACCAGATACATTACAGGCGGGTGGGAAGAGGGCTAAGGATCTTGTTTCACAGGTATTGATGTGGGAGGTTGAATGATCCAAATTTGGGGACTGATGCTGAAACAGGTAGGCGTGTTCTGGAAATAGTCTGCTTTGGATATCCATCAAGAGATGCCACGCTTTGGAGCCTGTTCTTACAGCCTGGCACCAACCTAAGCGAGCCTTGGACATGGCTGTGCACGTTCTCCTGCTTCATCACTCATGCACGCAGGTGGACATAGAAACCTCCTGCACAGCAGGAGATGTAGGCGGCACGGCCGTGAAGTGCCTCAACACAGACATCTGTTAAAGAGTGTGCGTGACAAAATCTTGTACCAATACAAACTGGCCTGCAAGGAAATAGAAAATGGAAATAGAAAATAGAAATAGAAAGCCATCCTGTGACTCAAGATGTGTCTGTTAGCTAAAGCTGCCGAGCTGCAGTGATTGGACTCAGTCTCTGAGTCCGTATTGCTGCACTTACAGGAGAAAAGGCCTTTGACAGCAGCAGGTGGGAGATGTTTCTCCATTCACCACCATTTGTTTTGATGCTCCTATACGGCCTCCCTGTGGGAGCTCTGGTTTGGTATTACGGTCATAAGCATGATGCAGAATAGAACTAAGGAGGGCTTTTATGGCTTATCCATGGGTCTCCAAATTCGTGTGCTAGATCTCCTCATTTCCTCAAGGGTCCTGAGGCATTTGGGGCTCCTCTTCAGTCTCTACTCTCTCTGGAGTCCTGATTCTACAGACATTTCAATTATAATTACGATACTAGTAAAAAGGCCTTCTGGCATCCCTGGTTATGAATAAACCTGACCCCTCTGGGAAGACTAAATCCAGAATATCAGAAGTAAGGTCTTGAGGACAAGGGCTTGGAAAAGAGAAGAAAACATCCCTGTCCCATGGGAAAGGGAGGCAGGGCAGTCTCCTTCGCTCCCAAGCCAGGATGAAAATCACAGTCCTGGGAATTCTTTTCCTGAAGGGAAAATTCAACATATCCTTTGCTTCAGTTTTATCAGAACATCTTGCTTTGACACAGCACGACAGCCTAGGACCATGACAGTCAAATCAATATGCTTCCAAGACATCTAAAGGAGTGTGATCTTTTCCAGCTCCAAATTAAGCAGAAGTTAGTCCTTCCCTGCAACATATTTTTGTGTTGCCATAGGAAGATGAATGGCCATGCTGGCAGGACTTTCAATCAACACATCTGCCACCAGCAGCGTCCCCAGGAGCACTCACTGAACGGTTCTCGCTCTTTTACCTGTGTCCTCGCAGGTGAGCCTGTCCTCACATGCAAATTGAGGGGGTCAGGGGGAGCTGGGGATTTTCTTACACTCAGATCCCCTGATAATTGCTCCTGGGAGGATTTTGGTCTCTGCTCAGCCTGTAAGCCAAACCTGTTCTGTTTTCCTGGGCTTGCAGCTTCCTCAAAACCCCTTACAAAGAGCCATTGTAGGTCCTGCCCGTGACATGCCTTGCGCTCCCGGCTCTCTGCAGCGAGCACAGTCATCGTCTGAAGAGGCACCTCTTGCCCACTTAGCCGGGAGATAAAGGCTGATTTGTCTTGAGTGGGAGGAAAGCATCGGCTGTGCTGCTGCCAGGTTTCGTGGTACGTGGTCGCCTGCTTTCGCTGCTGCTGCTGGGCTGGGCAGGCAAGTTTGCAGAGCTCCCCGGGATGGTGGGGGCTGCAGAATGGGGACCCCCCGCTCCCTCCTCCCCACCTCCCCGCTGCTCTCCCTCCAAAGCTGCTGCGTTTCGAGCTGCCTGCTGAGCAGGGATCGATGCGATGTGCCACGGCCGCTGAGCCGGCCGGGACGCTGTAAGCCTGTGCTCTCAGGGGCGAAGGCAGCCCCCCCGGGGGCTCAGGCTGTGGGTGCATTCGTGGCTCGAGGCCCAGTGGATTCCGAGGAAAGCATTCCTCCTCCCTGCCTTGCCTCACCTGGGGATGAAAACCCCCCTCCCTCCCTTCGAGCTTTGTTTCTGTTTTGGTTTTCTTGCCTCCCCCAGCCCTCTCCATCCCAGCCCTCCTCGGCTGTTTTTCCCGCAGCGCGATGCTGTGAGTGGGTTCAGAAACACCCCCTCCAGCTGGGCAAGCCCCAGCGGCTTCAAACTCCCTGGGTTTGTCTGTGGGCTTCGGCTGTGGGATGGGCATGGGCATCACAGAGCCAAAAAATGCGGTGGGGGTTGCTCTGGGTGGGTCCTTTTCTATCAGTCCTGGGTTCGACAGGGAGAAAAACCTCTGTCTGAATCTAGCAGGGAAAAGCAAGCCAGCATATGGCTGCAAACAGCCTTTTTGCATCCTCTCTAGGGTGGCTTTTGCTATCTGTACTTGTCCAGTGTGAGCCTCCTAGCACCCATCACCTGTTAAGCTGGCCAGTTAGCCCAGTCCCTCTGCCCCTCTGGGACTGGGGAGAATTGGCTGCTGGATCCAGGTCCATTTTCTGTCTTTATGCCCTTCTCCTTCTGCCGGAGGAGGATGCTTGTGTGCAGCTGGGTACCAAATCTTGCCGGGCAGTCCAGCAGCCTGGCAGCCGGCAGTGTCACAGGGCTGCCCTGGGGCAGAGGTGGGTCAGGGTGAATCAGTCACTGGGGACACAGGACTCGCGTGCCAGGAGACAGCAGGTTTCATCCCCAGCATCTCAGCCACCTCCTTCATCCCTGCCATCAGCTTGGCTAGGCTGGGGGCACTGGAAAGGAAGGAAAACTAAGAAAGCTTTAGCATAGGTGCTTAAGCATCACTGTACAAATCACATCTGGCTGATGGCTCTCTGAGTGGGCACAGCAACATGGCCCAACCTCTCCTGGGTGACACAAGGCCACTTCAATGCAGAGCTGGCCCAATCCTCACTCTGCTCTGGTCATAGAGTAGATGCTAGTCAAAAATATATGCTTTCAGGGTGGTACGGCAGATGTTGCGCTTATGACAGATTATTGCATGCCTCAAGTGCTGCTGTAATGCTGGAGGTTTGGAGGCTAAGTGACTATAACCAGCTGAGCAGACTAATAACCCTGCAGAAACGCACTGCCTGCAGTGCTGTTTTCCTGCTTTACCAACGCAAAACTCAGAGTAAAGATGCAAGGCAGAATGGCAGGGAGGACCTTCCCCAGGACCCCAAATCCCACTTACAGATTGCTGTCGCCCGTGCCTTGGTCCCTGCCAGAGAGCCTGCCCTGGCGCTGGGCTGGGTGCTGAACAGAGGGGCGAATTTCAGCAAAAGCTAAATTGCAATCGAGCAAGAAAGGACCCAGGGAGACATGGAGGATGAGAGTAAGAGCCGTGTGGTGGGTGAGGTGCCTTGCAAGTCACACTCAGCTGCTGGGGGCTGTGTGGGGGCAGATGGTCAGCAGGCTGCGTTTGTTAGTGGTGGCTCAACCCTGCGTTGACCACAGCCACAGGTCCCGGCACGAAGCCAAGGCTGGCTTAAGCCAGTAAAGAGTATCTGCTTTGCAAAATACCCAGAGGAGACACCTAAGAAGGAAGCTAGACCGACCTTGCACCCAGCCCTGTGCACCGTGGAGCTTTCCAGGGAGCTGCCCATGTCCAGTGCATGAAAGCCCTTTCACCACCCTGGCCATGTATGTCTGTCCTCCCTGGACTTCTGTTCTCCTTTGATCCTCTGGCTGCTAAAAGTGCTCCACAGTGCCCGTGCCCTTTGCCCGCTGACAGCGTAGCACCGGACTTCACCCCGAGGACACTGCTGCCAGCGAGACGATGCAAACTTGGGCTTGTGCAAACAGCTGGAGGCACGGACCTCGGCACGTGCCCCTTCATGCGCTGCCCACTAACCCTGCTGTCCCCAGGGCAGGGGAACGGCTGGTCACCTCCAACCCGCCCAGTGCCACAGACGGCATCGTCACGGTCCGGGAAGGGACGCGGGAAGACCTCATCAGGCTGCGGCTAATAATTGGATTGTGGCTAATGTGGAACAGTCCCTCGAATAGTTTCCTGATGTTGAGTTGCTCCTGGCAGGGTTCAGAGGGAGAGAAAGCTCCGGGGCTGGTGGGGGATCTGGAGCTCATTTCAAAAGGGCACTGCCGAGTCCTTTTTGGTCAAAAAATTGAAGGTAGCTTTCATGCCGTCAGTCCTTGGGGGAGAGAGACCCCATGGTATAGTGCAACATAGAGCTGGAGCAAACTCTTTTCAGTCCTGGTGGGTTGAAATAGAAAAAAGAAGACAACGTGGGTCCTCCAAATACACAGTGCACATGTGCTGCCATAGCAGAGGGAGCATGTGTCTCTGATTTACATGCAGTCTGGGAAGTGCCACATCCGCCTTATGTTTGGAATATTTCAGCTCTCCAAGGCCTGAATTTAACCCCTGCCCTCTCCTCCCTCCTGCATCTTCCAGCAGAGCCTGCAGCATCACTGCTCTTGCTCTCAGCGTATGTTCCCGAGAAGAGCTCCATGCCGGAGGAAGCACAAGGAGGCTGATGGAGCGGAGGGCCTCCCAGTTTGTGCAGGTGTGTGTCACCTCGTCCAGGCATGTCACGACAAAGACCCCAGAGCAAGGAAACCGCAGCAGCCAGGCAAGACTTGCGAACCGTCGCTGCTCTGCTCTGAGCTACCCGGGTTGGCCGACTTCTTAAGGAGTGCGCCCACACACTGGGAGACATTGCTGTTTGTTGAATAAACCCAGAGAGCGGCGATGTGTAGACATGATTTAAGAGCCATTTCTTCTTCTTTCAGCATGGAATCCAGCAAGTATAACCCCTGGGCGGTGGGACATTGAAGGATATGGCACAGGAGGGGGAAGTAAAGGCAGATATTTCTAGTGATTGTTCTGTGCTTTTCCTCTGTGCGCTTCCAGAAAGGGCTTCAACATGAAAAAGGATGTCAAGACAGGAAGGATATTGAGTTGGCTTCGGCTCTGTCATACAAATAGCTTAAGTGACCTTTCTCTAGCAAAACACCAACTATCGTAGTATGGATTTGTTCTAAAGGGTTGTCAGCTCTGGAAGAGTGCAGCTATTTCACAAGCAGGACATCCATAGATAGATAGATAGACAGAGAAATAGACAGATAGTGTGGGGTAGAGACAGAAATAGAGACAGACAAATGCAGCCTTCACAAAACCTTATTTTAACTGCCCTCATTTATAACATAGGTTTTGTTGGTTTTGATGCCTTTGGAAGGGGACTTCATGTATCTTCACACCGTTCCTGAGTGTGGCAGTATTTGCACAGTGTTAATGTCTCAGGCCTGATCCTGTACTCCTTCCCTTCATGCATAGCTCCCACACGGATGGGGAAACTGAGGCATGTAGCAGCAAAGTAACTTCTAGAGGTCCCATGACGTGGAAGGAAAGCCAGGCATGGCATCCTCCATCCTCTCTTCTAACCGTTGCCCCTCGCTGTGTTGCCCGTTACGATCCCTGTCACACCTTTAAGAAGATGTCACCTCCTTTAAAGGATGGTGAACACCCACCTTTGGGAGTCTGTGTGCATGCCTGAGTCATGCAGATAGAGCCAAGAGTCGCGAGGTGGGAGCTGGGCACTTTCCCAGAAAAGCTGGGCTGAAACCACAGAAGCCATTTCCTTGCAGACTCGAGCCATTATCCCCCCCCCCCCCCCCCCCCCCCCCAAAACGACTGCTTTGCACATGCTGAGCCCTCCTGAGGTTGAGATTTGCTCCCACATGTCCTCACCGCAGAGCTGCCGCTTGTCCATCCTCTGGGCTGCTCCCAGAAGGGTGTCCTGGCATGAGGACAGCCATGGGGCCATCGCTGCCTCATTGCTCGTCCCACTCCTTCTGCAGCTTCCTTGGATTAACGACCCCTCTCTGCATTGCTGCCCTAAGCTTCCTGGTCAGTTTTAAAGCAAACCAGACACCAGCCACTAAGAAAAATCACTATGCCGCTTTTGGAGAGGTGTAGACTTTTCCTGTGGGCTGCAACCCCTCTGGCTTCGAGGCAAAAAATCCATGGCTCCAGGCTCTTCCCACCGAAGAACAGGCACCCTTGGCTCCAAGTGCAAATTTTAGGATGTTATGCTCTCTTCTGGACTGCATTAGTCCCCAGAACATTGCAAGATGAGTAGAAAAATGGTCTTGGGAGAAGATGGCTTGAGGTTGCGATTGAGGGAGGTTGTATTTCCTTGTAGCTGAGGCTGCAGAGGTGCAAATTTTAACTTAGGCAATTAATTCACCCATTCCTTATGTCCAGGAGAGGTGAACCAAAGGGAAAAAACCCCACTCTAACTCTTGGGACACCATTACATTGCATTACTTTTCCTAGGTGGGACTTTATCTACAGGCTCAACCAGACAGCAGGAAAAATCAACCCAAGAAATAGTTACATTACTCTGAGCTTGGCTACTGATAGGTAGCAAAGATTGTCAGAAACATTCTGAAAATGCCAAAATTTAGGGAATATTTCCCAGCTGCATCTCCCTAGCCCAGCCCTGCTCTCAATGAGGGATCCTCTTTGTTCACAGGCCGACTGACAGCAGTTGTGTGCGCTCTATAAACGTCGAATGGAAGAGATACTTTTAATGTAATTATAATTTAAGCATAAAATATGTCACTTCTGTAGGATTTTGTTGTCTGGTGCGTAATTACTTTATGGCACTATAAAAATATATTACATTATGATGCCTTGCTATGCTTTGCTCAAATAATTTATAACACGGTAATAGTGTGGAACAATATTCAAGACCATTGTATCCAATCTAGCATATAAATAAAAATTGTGGAAAATAATGATCTTGGTTAAATGCTCATTTAATTATTTTGCAGTCTTGGCTAAGGTTTTTTATCCCAGTTTCATTCCCCCATCCTCAACAGATTATATTCAAAATATCTAGAGGGAGACTTTTTAAGGCTCAGAGAAAATAGAGCTATATATGTGTGGTTTTTTTTTTTATATGCTGCCATTTCCAAACAACTGGAAAGAAGAAGCATTTGCTGCAGGTTGACTGGAATTGAAAAAATTTTCAAAATTTCTTCCCAAGCAATATGTCGGAAACCTTTTCATTTCAAGCCCACTGAAACATTTTGCTGGCTTAAAAAACCAACACCCTTCCTTCTGCTTTTGAGGTTCTTAACATTTATGCCCTTGAAACAAAACCTTAGAGACTTTTGAAGCAAGATGTCGATTCAAAAAACCCAACCCCCTTTTTGCCTTAAAAACAGGCAAGTGAAACCTTTCTTTTCCTCTCAGCATCCCTCCCCTGGGTGTCTGCTTTGACCACAAGCGGCAAAATGTTTCCCACCTGCCCTTAGCATCCTTCCTCCGAGCCCCCGCTCCCAGAGCAGCCCCCCGGGGCCACGCTGCCCCGCGGTACCCCACCACCTCCCCTCCCACACCGGGAGGCTCGTTTGGGGCATTCGCACGGATTTGCTCGGTGGAGGGATGATCCTCAGAGGGATGAGCCTCCCCGAGATGAGCACGTCACCTGCGCTAAGACCATTTTCTTTGTATTTTAGTGTTGTATTTAGCAAGTAAACTATGGGCGGAGTGGGGAGGAGATGTCAGGCAGGAAAACTCCAGGCAAAGCAAGCCTCGTTAGCAGAGGCTAAAGCTGAATTTACAGCTCACGAAGGATTGGGAAGACTCACTGATATCATAGGGACTCACTGGCAGAAAGCAATAATACTTTTCCTTTTAATCTCCGTGTTTTCCTCCGCATGCGCATGTGCATGCATGCAGGATGCTGTTGTGGCTTCAGGGAGAAGGGTAACTTGTGCAGGAAGGTCACTCCCACTTAGCAGTCGCTTTGCCCGGTGCAGAGTTAGGACGGGCTCAACCAAAGTGCCGAGACACCGCCGTGCCTGCGAAGGAGCAACGGGGTTTGAAGACAAGGATGGAGGTGTGCGGACCTGTGAGGTGCTTTGTCCTTGCTCCCCGGACCGGCACGCAACCCTGCTTGGTGCCAGACAGCGATGGTGTGCGTGCAAACGGTGGTCACCAAGACGCCAGGACCAGCCATTGCCCTGGACGTCCCAGGGGCAAAGAGGTCGGGCAGGTTGGGGCTGAAACCCCAGCGCTGCTCTGAGATGAAGGCAGCCGAAGCAGGCAGGGTTGCAGGCAGCTGCCCAAAGCTGCTCCAGCGGGTGACCAGCTGGAGCTAAGCCAGCGTCCTGGGAAGGCCAGCGTCCCTGGCGAGGGAGCGGGGCGAAGCCACGTGGAAGTGTCCTCCCTCACCCAGCAGGATCTTCCCCACCAGGTCCCTCCTCTGCCTCCCCCATCCTCTTCCTCCCGGGTCTGCAGCAGGAGCTGGGACAAGGATCTAAAAATAGTGGTGGGCCCTGTATATGCATCTTCAGCAAAGAGACTCATAAATGCAGCCAGGACTGAAAATCAATTCTTTAAAGCTGAAATCAATAACAATAACTAATATTAATAGTGATTATCCTTTCTTTATTGCACTTTGCAGTTGGAAATGAATTGTTTTTAAGGATTAGCGGCAGCTGAACTCTGTAATGCAATGTAAGACTGAAGATTTACTATGAAAACACAGCTTATGAGGAAAGGCCCATTACCGCTGATGGAATACGCTTTCAAAATAGCCCCAGCGACGGCCGCTGCTGCTGCTGAGTACACGGAGCCTCAGAACCTGAAGTCGGCAGTGAGTTTAGATTTCTGGCAGGAGACAGGGATTTTTGGTCTCTAACCCTGTCTGGTTTTCTTGCAGTCTGACTTTTTAGTTCCCAGACATCCCAAATGCATTTTCATTTTTGGTATCTTTTATCTGAAACAGCTTCAGACATGCAAAACTTGGGGGGGGGGGGGGGGAAGGAAAAAAGGGAAGTATGCTAAGCCAGTCATATATATATCTGAGTCAGCCATACATATATGAGACAGCAGTGTCTAGAGCTCTCTGCTGTGTGTGTCAGAGTTTCCAAAAAGCAGAGCATATTAGGTGTGCGCCGAGCACTTTAGGAAAGTCTGGTCTCAAGCATCCCCATGGGAGTCCCCCAGCACTGGAGCACTTCTGCAAACTACCTGCTCTGACAATCCGGTTTCAGGTCTGTGTGAAGCTCCTCTCTTAGGGGAGAGGCAGCACACCTGGAGGCATGGGGCTCGATTCTCACGTCTCTGCTCCTCTGCTCGTGGGCCAGCCCTAACCCTGCTTCTCGCTTCTGTCTCCCGTCTCCAGAAAGTGACAGAAACTTCATATGTTGAGAAGAGATTCTGATTTCTTAGAATTTCTGTACCTGATGGCCAGGAGCCCTTTTCAGATGTAAAGACCAGCAGAACAGCCATCTGGTAGGCATGGAGCTGGTCATGGCATTCGGACTGTGCTTGACCTCAGTTTTTTCTAGAAGGTGATGTCTGCTGCGAGGGTGTGATGCCAAAGGCACAGTGGCCGTGGCACAACCGGAGCTGGGGGGGGGAGATGGGGCTTTAGCATGGTTCATTGAGCACCGGGGATGAAGTACAGCACCCTGCGTGTATGGGATTTCCTGGCAAGGTAACCCATCAACAGCATACCCATCATCTCAGCTTGCAGAAGGTCTTGAAGGTGGAGGACTCCAGCTGCCCCGTTGCCACGTGGCTGTATTTTCCCAAAGAGATATTTGTGCTTATTAAATGTGGGCCCTAAAAGGTTCCTAGAACTACCTTGCTCCACGCATGGCATTTTCTCAACCACAAAATTCAGTAGGACAGAGTTGAGGCTGACATGGAAATTCAGAAAAATACAGCAGGTAAAATCCTGCCTCTGTTGGAGTTGATGGCAAATCTCCCGCTGAGCTCAGGTGAGATGGGATTTTATCACTCGGGTTGGCATCTCTTCCCCCAGCATGCAGGATCCTGAGGCCGTTCCAGTGCAGAGCTCCTGGACCTTTGATTCTGGGTTGCTTGCTCAGTTTTCTTTTTAACGCTATCAAGTTTTTTTACTATTAGCTAAATTGTAAAGACAGGCAGAATGAAAGCCTTTTGCAAACAGCAATAGATCAGCGGCAGCTGGCATGAGCAGACTGATTGTATCGCATTATTGATCTCTGTTAAAGGGGATTGACATTTTTCACCTGGGAAGGTTCTTTTACTTTTATTGAAAAAATGGCCTTTTCTCCAGAAATAAAATTGGACTTGCACCTCCATTTTTCTCTGCCATTTTAATTCATTGTTGCCTTCCAATTTTATAAAGGTTTTCATCATATTTGTCCTAACAATTTTGAAAATCTGGGTTTCAATCAGAAAATACACTTTTCGATGGATACCACATTCTGGTAACCAGAGCAATAACCACGTCCAAAATGAAGATAACTTGCATGGCTCAGCATTTTCCCCAAAGTTGTTTTTCTTCCCTCACTTGTGCCTTAAGTTTCTCTCCTTTCCACCGAGTCCCCTCAGCCACCTCAGAAACAGAAGCACTGGGATCTTTCCCAGTTGGGTTGAGCAGTGCTTGAGCTTCCTTACATTGATGCCAGCCTGGAAAGATTTATTAGTGTTTCACTGAGCCTGGCATGTGGTGTGCAGATGTCTCCAGACTGGCTCAGCTTTGAACTTGCTCAAACAATTCAATTTTTTCAGTTGTGCATCATTGCTAATTTCCTCCGACTCATCTTCTGAGGGCAGGGGTCTGGAAAGCAGCTTCTTTTTCCCAGCTCAGAGAAAACAACCCTCTCTGGACTTGGGGAAAGGAAGATGGTGTCTGTATATATTGACCACCTTGAAAAAGACCTAAAAAGACCGTGGCCTGCACCTTGAGATGGCGGCCAGCAGCAGCCAGGCTGGAGATGCATAGTTCTTGAGGAACTGAGAATCCAGCTGGGGGGGAAGACTTACTGCCACTTGGGAAAGGTGCAGAGGCCGGGAGGATGCACTGAGAAGTGCAGATTCACAGCACCGTCCCCTTCCAGCACGGCATCTGCTGGGTAGCAACTTGCTAAGATGCTCCTGGCCACATCATACTTTCCTGATGAGTATGTTTCATAGCAGCAAATGAGTCATGGTGAGGGGCAGGAAGACACGATGAACTCCCTTCTAGCACACACACGACCCGGCACCTTACAGATCTCAACTCCCAGCCGCCTGGGCTATTTCACTCCCAGCTGGCAGAGGGGGAAATACAGGCAGAGACAGGCAGGATCCACGGCCAGGGCTTTTTAACCCGGGACTTTTAAACACATGCACCCTGGGGGTTGTCTACCCTCCCAAAGGGACAGGACCTTGTGAGAATTGGGATGCACAGCAGGCAACGAAACCTGTCGCTACACATGCACACACAAACTCAGGTTTTAGAAAGGAAGTGGTTAGTGATTTTTTTTTTTTACCGATCTGCGTCTTCCGCCTGTGTTTCCAGCTACCTGCTTCATATTGCTGTATTTGCACTGCTGTCAGTCTGCCCGGCGCTAACAAACAGCGCAGGAGGGAGAAGAAGGGAACAAGGCATAGGGAATGGAGAGAGGCAAGGGAGGAATGAGATAACATGGGGATTGATCTGTCCAAAGGTTAAGAAGCTGAACTTATTTAACTCCTGTTAGTTTATTTATTGTCCCCAAGTTATATTTGTGAGTGCGTCTGAGCAGATTAGAGCAGGATTGCTGGGTAGATTTAGAAAGCTTCAGTGTTTTTCTAGCTCAATATGCATGGGTGCATGTGTCCGTGTGCGTGCGCATGTGTGCCTTATTCTCACTTTTCACCAAGCGGTCCCTTTCCCGCTCCCGTTATGGATGAATGTAACCACTCATCTGTACAATTAGAGACAGAGAAGGGGAAAAATTTCCTTGCTCATCAGATCAGAAGCTCAATTTATGCAGGGTACAACACATGCTCTTTATTATACCATGAAAGCAGTGGGTAATAATTCCTCTGTCCCCAGAAACAGAGACACTCACTGCAGTAAAAAATACATATATATAAAAAAAACCCTCCCACTGGTGGTAAACATATGCGTCATGCAAGATTGATAGACGCTGGAGCTGGTAAGTACTGGATGTGGATGAGTAATGTTTGTTATGGCCTTGCTGGCTACCGGGCACTCCCGTAGCAGAAGCTGTGGAGAGAAAGAGCAGCCCAGTGGGAAGGACCGTCTGGTGGGCAAAGGGCCCAGGAGAGACCCAAGGACCCTTCCAAGCCCGCCTGCAGGCTGGTGGGGCTCCCCGTCTTTCCTCGGAGCCCCAGTTCCCCTGGGGAAAGCCGGGGTGGGTTCAGAGGCTGGTGCGGAGGCTGATCTCGGCATGTTTCTTGCAGACCTGGGTCAGGCAGCCAGAGCAGAGCCCAGGCTGGGGCTGGCTGGAGAAATGGGAGAGAGCGGGCTGGATGTCACAGATCAGGAGTGAGGTGCATTAGTCAGATGGCTTGGCTAATATCTCCTATTACATCAGTTTCTTTTCTTTCTCTGTCTCTGTAAAAGAGCCACAAAAAACAATGAGTAATTTCTCTGCGGAATATTCATCTTTAAAAAGCCAGGCCCAGTGCTTCAGTGCTTCCAGCACATTATTTTTCTCCCCTTGACTTTGAGAGTATGTCTGGCCTGTAAACCCAACTGAGAAAAGCTCAGAGGGAAGAGCGCAGGAGAGGGTGTCCCAGGCTGGGATGAGCGGGATAATGCACGGTGGGCAGCGGGGCACCAAGACAGGCGCTGCCAGCAGTGCTGCTCTTTGCTATGGATACAAACCCTTTCATACTGAATGGGCAACTGCAGTTTTCTAGTTACCTCCTTTGTCGCCTTATAAAGGGGCATCCCTTAAGCATCCCTTCTGCCCCGTGCTCGACCCTCCCCTCTCCCCATCCTCATCACCCTGCACTGGTGATTTATCCCCTCGTTGGAGGTAGGGGTTATTTTCCACTGCAAACGTGCACCGTTTCCAATGGAGAAAACACAGGCAGCAAAGGGAGAACCACAGGTCCACCGGTCACATCCTGGGTGGTGGATGGCGTCTTTTTTTAATCCTAAACTCACTTTTCCAGGTATCTATTTAAGCCACTCGGGGAAATCAGGTGGCACTTGTCTCTGTTTTGGGACGTGCCAGAATCTAGGAGGTCATCCCTCGTGGCTCCCACCAGCTGCGGTCCATGTACGAGCGGTGCTCGTGGCCAGCAGTGTTTGGGAGGGGACGGCGATGCTGCCCGCGGGTGCGAGTGCCCACCGGAGCCAGGTCCCACGCTTGTCTGTGCCTGGCACCGCCGTATGGAGAGAGGAGTGGGTCTGGTTTTGGGGGTCCTCGTGGGAGCTTGGAGGTGTTGGGTCCAGGGTTTGGGGCCAAGCTGTGCTGGGATTAAGGAGAAGAGCCGGTGTCCAGAACACGCTGATGCCAGCATTTAAAAAATGCCACGCTGGGGACAGCACGCCCATCGGAGGGGACGACTCGTCCCCTTCATCTGACAACGCTGACCGGTTTTCACCATTGTACAGGGGAGCAGAAGCTGGTCCAGCAACAGCCCCAAAAATGTGAGTGTTTACAGCAAGAATGGAAATATGCCTCATAGCAGCTCCAGCCAGCATAAAGGCAGCAGTGTGAAGGGACACTGAGCAGTTGAATTTCAACTTGAAAGAAAGTCCAAACCACAGTGTTGGAGCCAGGTACAAAGCTCCCTGGAAAAATCTCTTTGCCTTCTCCTAGCATGGTGCCACCAGCTTTACTGCAAACACAGAGGGAGAGCTACTTTTTATAGATATAAAAAAAGTCACCAGCCGTTTACTTTATTTATGGAGGAGACAGATAATTGACAGGTGGCTGTCTAAAAGAGATGAAGCCCTCCAGCTAAACACTGCAGCTCCAGCAAGGGTACGAACGACAGAGAAATGGCTCCAGAGGTGATAGACTTGTTACTTTTAACACTGCGAGATATATAAGAGAACAGGGTTGAATCGCAGTTCAGAACAATCATACCTAACCACTGAACTAAATAAAACTGATGATTTCATACCGGTGTCTACAGCAGCCTTCGACTGAGCTTGAATTAATGAGCGTGTTGTTGCCTCCCAAAGGGTCTTGCAAGCCTGAGGACTTTCAGGTCCCTTTTTTAGGGCTTGAAGGCACCCTAGCCTGGGACCAGGAGCAGGGTGGAGGGTCAGCATTGTGCTGTCCGGTGATGTTAAGCAGCGATGACGTTTGCCCTTCAGCAAAGCATACTTTGCTGCTTGCTGGGGAGGCAAGCAGAGAGCAGGACAGCTTTACTGGGACCGGTGCGCTGGGCTGGCCGGCTCTCTCGTGTTCCACAAGTTGCAAATGTCAATTTTTGCTTGTTTGTCTGGTTGGGTTTTTTTTTTTTTTCTTGTTTTTTTTCTCTTTTTGAACCAGCCTGCCTGGGACTTTGAAGCTGACAAATCTCTTCCAGGCCTGGACCTCGTGCCCCTGGATGGATCTATGCCTATTTCTAAGATATTCAGTATTATCTGCTCCTGACTATTATAAACAAAACCAGAAGCTTAAATATTAACCCCTGTGAATCACACCACCACATTTTGCTACTCGAGAACTGCCTTCTCATACGAGAGATCTCCTTGCATTTCTTAATCAACCTCAAACTTTTTTTTTTAAAATGTTTACTCGAGTTTTCCCCCCTGCAGGGCAGAGTAACATTTACGATGTAAAATTACAGAGGCTATTACTCCGCAGTGCCGCACACCGCAGTGATTCAGTGTCAGGCTGGGATCGAGGGAACTAGAGCCTGTTAGCCGGATCCCTCCGCTTTCCCACCTCCACATGGCTTTGCAGCAAATCAAAGTGCAACAAATGGCTTTGCATCATTTCTTCGAGGAGTCCTGGGCCTTGTACGTTATCTCGAGGGCAGGGTATATGCTACAGTAAAAGACGGCTTTATTGCCAGCTGCAACAAAGCCAAGGATTCAGACACGTATCACCTTGTGGGTTCATTGTAAACTCCCTTTTATGGCCCTTCCAGTTTATTGCTAATAGAGATTTACAGTGGGAAGAAGGGGCCATGTGCTGTAATTAATACTGTTATTAGTCTGGGTGGGTTTGATGCAACGAGCGGCGCGGTGGCACTGCCGCCAACCTTGGTACTTGTCCTTCGTTACCCAGCCCTGGAAATGAGAAGGGGACGGGCCGTCTTCAGCGTGGCAGGGCTGCCGTTACCGGTGCCTTGCTGGGAGGTGGCTGGACCAAAGTCCTTCCCCATTCAGAGGGACCCACCGTGCGTTCGGCCACCTCGGGCGGGACATCACGAGACACCACGTCAGCTTTCCTTGCGAAGCTGAGGAAGATCATTTCTGTTCCAGCTGGTTTCCTCCCCAAAAGCAAATGATATTTTCTTCAGGTGGGAGGGAAGGGGAAGGAGATGGATTGTTTTCAACGGTTTCAGGTATTCCTGGACACAGGAATAATTTAAAAGCTGGACACACAGAAGTCACCAACCTTCCCCGTGGTGCCCTTTTGATGGAGCCTGTCTTGGTGCACTCAGCCTACGGCGACAGGGGCCAAACATGACAGATACAGGCAGAGCACTAGATACAGCAGCGGGGACTGTGCCAAAAATATCCCATCCTGCCTGCTCGGATGTTTTCTGCTGAACTGAGGTCATTCATTAAAAGCAATTGTTGTTCCTTGTCCATCTCCGGACTCTGGAATACTTCTGAACCAAACTCCAGCCCTGTCACCACTGGAGACACTGGAAATGGCTCTGTTAATATCAACCTGGTTTCCATCACCCGCTGCTCTGCTGGAACGAAACCTCCAATGAGGCACATTTCATATGGTTGCAGCTTTTAGCTATGAATGTTTCATGCCGCTCTGCTTGGCAATTAAAAAGCAAAGAATCAGGGTGAGAACAGTCCTGCTAATGATTTGCAGTCAGCTCCTTAGAGCCAAGTTGTCTTTGCAAAGCCAAAATTATATCATATCAGTCTCCAGAAGCTACCACAGAAGTTAAACATTAAGCGGTTGAAGTTGCTGGAAACTTCCGTGGTTTCTGACTGATCACAGGTCAAGGATAAAGTCATTGAGAGCGTCCTTCATCTCAAGCAACCGCCATGAAAATGGCCAAGCCCAGAGAGTGACTAGCAACAAACCGGCACCATAAACCTGACCACATGTGACTGCTTCTCTGGGCCGGCCCCCTCCCGACTTCACAGAAACAGGGAAAATGTTGCTACTGATGCTTATAAATACAGGAGGGATTTGGGGGATTGACTGTCAGGTCAGGTGGAAGGGAACATCCAACTCATGATGCTGAAGAGCCACCCATTAGTTTTAAAAATCTCATCCAGCCATCTCGGCAGTGCCAGCTATTTAAGTCCCAAGCGCAAGTATAATATTTTGTGATTATCTGCCCAGATTTCACTCCAGGGATTTCCTGCAAAAGGAAGAAAGACAAAGGTTGGGAGCTGCAAAGGTTTTGGGGGAAGTCACCGGGAACTGGGTACTGACCCGCCTTTGAGGATTTGAGCAAGGGCAGGGAGCTGCTGGCAGTTCATCGGTCACGGCGAGGTTTAGGATGGAGAGTGGGGTTAGCTGTGCTTTTAGAGAAGGAGCTAAAAGATACCAGGCTCCTTCTCACCATTTTTATTAATATTCAAGCTAATTAACTTCACTGAGGGCTGGAGGAAATTGAATCTCAAGAAGAACCTAAGCTCTGCTTTAGACTTTAAGCCATTTGGAGCTTTTGATTCGAAGCTTGTGCTTTTATTATTATTATTTTTAAATCTCCCTTTTTATTTTTTTCCCCTGCAAACACCTGGCCCACTTTAGAGGCGATATAACAGTAATAAATGATTCTTATTAATTGGCTGTCAGCTGACAGGGAGCAGCAGGCTCCAGCTGAACAGAGCATGTTTATGCGGGAATGGGAGTCAGGTTTGGAGGTGCCAGGAGGGTGATCCCAGCCGGCACCCCTGCGTGGGGGCTCCCGGCTAGGCACTGAGAACAGGGTCAGCCCAAAGTGGCTGAGGTAGTGGAGATTTTGTGAGGTTAAATAAAAAATAGCTAAAAAAAAGGAAGCTTTTACAAGCCAGAGCTTAAAGATGTGCCCTCCCTTTTTGCCCGTTTATTAAGTAATAATGAAACACTTTTGTCAAAGCTTAGGCACCAAATTTCTGACACCAGATGAGCACTAAAGCTAATCAGGGGATGGAAAAATGGGAATATAATTAAGGCTGCTGACAGCCCTGTGTCATTAACCTCACAGCTCTCAGGTGCCACACTGAACCACAGCTGCAAAAGATACTGTATTACGGGTAGTTGGTTTCAGCCGTGGAAATGAATTTGGCTTTTAATGGCTCTGTAATGTCTCTGGAGCTGCTTCATCTGGAGCTGAGGTGATGGCAGAGAGGAAGAGACTGATGGTCTGTGCTGGGACCAGCTTGTCCCTATCCCTTGCTCTTCAATAGTAAACAACTGAGGCTCTTCTCACCCAGAGAAAATGAGGTTTTTCTGGGTAAGGGTTCAGGCTGGGGCAGTTCTGCTCTGTCTCTTCCTCCCTTGTAATTAATTATTATCATTATTAGGAGTGTGGGTGTCTGCTTTGCCCTAGCACCTGGGATTCCTGTCTGCACCCCACTGTGTGCTGTGGATCTAATCCACTGATGTAACCCTGTAAGCTGTAGGGCTGATATCCAAACCACCTACCTGCTCTGTGACTCAGTTTCCCATCATTCAGAGGAGGTGATAATATTGGGGCATCTGGGAGGATGTTCGGAGGTTTGCCAATGGGTCTGTGTCCATTCCTCTTAGGATTATGTTACCAAAGGAGGCTGCGATGGGCTCTGCTGGAAACCCCCTCTCGAATCCCATGCCAGCTGGAGCACAGCTATGCAAAAGGCAGTGCTGGTGGTGGAGGAAGGCTTTTCTTAATTTTTTTTTTTAATGATTATCTAAGTTTTCTTTTTTTTCAGGATTTTACTGCTCAGAAGGTGAGAAAATGGGAAGTGGCTGTTCCCACACTTTACCAGCACAAGCACCTCCACCTTCTCAAAAATGCTCATAAGAAGAACTGGTGGGAGAGCCACATCGCATATTGCAGTTAGGGAGCACCTGGGCTGCTGCCAAAATTATGACAGCAGTAACCCTCGAATGGAGCCTCTTATCTGGGGAATCTCAGAGCATGTTTCAACCGTTTCGCAAGGCGTGTTTCATAGACAGGTACCCTGGGACATGGAAAGGGTAAAAGCATTTGCCTGGGAAGGAAGGCGGCCGTGTCACTGCCAGGAATAGCACACGGCGTCCCGTGACCCAGGCTCTCCTGCAAAAAAATGAGATAACGTTTCCAGTCACAGGCGCTGAGCAGCCTTGGGAAAGCACCACGAAGACCCCTGCGAGTGCTGCCTCTTAGGATGATCAACGTGCTCCAGTCGTCGCTCGCAAGCACGCGGCACTGTTGTCTGAGCAAAGTCTCTCAGATCTCCCTTGATGTGAAAAATACCTATTAAGAGCTAATGAGCAGAATAACACTGAACCTGATTGAGCTGGGATGTTATTTGTCATTCATCCTCTGCTATCACCGTGGTGGCATCTGTTGCCCTAGACTTTCTAAGCGTGTCTCACACTTTCTCTGCAGTGTTCCCGGTTTCTCAGGTGCAAGACTCGAGCCTTGGACAACAGCAAACCCAGTCAATTATGTTTTCACCCTGTCTGCTTTGAAAGCCCCGGAGTGTGCCTGGTGCGACCACAGCCATAGGAACACAGGAGTTCATGATAAATTAAAAACAAAAGCACCATTATCCATATGGGACCTCGTGAGTGGCTCACATACTCGAGCAATTCCAAGCACTCCGTGTATGGTTCTTACTTGGTTTTAACTCAATTTCTTTGAGATGCAAATCAGAGGGATTATATTCAGAGGCTGCATCAGAAAGTCTTTAATCCAAATGGGCTATAAGATTTATTTAGAAGAGCCAAATGTCTTGTCTGGGACAGAAGCAACTGAGCTGAACTGAAACAGATGGACATAAAGGAAATTAAGCAACTCTAATGGTCTTATCCAGAGTTTCAAAGTATTTGGTCTTCTGAAAGCTCTAGCTCCTGGAAGCACGTGATGAGACGGGGAGCTCAGGTTTCACTTAAAAACAGGCTTTGCAGATCACTGAGAAAAACAATAATAATGTTTTTATTCCTCCTGTGTACAGAGGGAGGGCTGCTTTCCAAATTCTGACTCCTTAGCTAGGCTCACATCGTCAGATGAAAATATATTGCACAGGGGTTTTGGATTCCTCATTTTTATGACAGTGTCATTATTTCAGCAGCCTGGATTCAGGATTGTGGGAAACCTGATATTAGCAATAGGGATCACAGATAGCTTGTTTACTAATACAGGAGAAAGTGTCCCTCGAGCCTGTTGAGGTTTTGTTCCCTGTTTCTGACGAAGACTTACCTTAGGTCTCTTCTAAGTCTGGGGTTTAACGAGGACGTCAGCAGTGCAGGGCCAAGGTCACCTCTAGCTGTGCTGGATGCAGCAAACCCAGAGCGCCCGTCTTGGATGCTGATAAACCACTGGGCTGGAAACCTCGATAGATCAGGCAGTCCCCCGGGATCCCGCGCGTCTCCGCTTCTTCCGAGGTCAGAAGATTTGCAGCTGGCAGAAGAGCCTTCCCTGGGATATTTGGACGTGTTTGGCCCCAGTTAGACTGCACAGACAGCAAAACAAGCATGAGGACAAAATCCCTACCATCTTACCGGAGCATTTCTGAATCGTAAAGATGGGCATATCTTGGGGAGAAAAGTTTAGGTTTGAGCTGGTTCTACGGTCTTCAGCTTTTAGGCTCTAAATAATGACAAGGTGTGTTTATCACGAGTAAAAACTGACTGCACTTCTTAATGCCTTCTGAGGCTCTCAAAGCGCTGCCCGGTGGTCAAGGAGACCCCAGAGACAGATGATGGATGGATTCTCAGGGCTTCAGGGGCAGGCAGAGGCTGAGCGGGGAGGAGAGCCCTGCGTGCGCGGCTCCGGGCTGCTGCCTTCCCCCTGCGGCCAAATGGGGCTCGGGGTGCCCGGAGTCAGCGGGTGCTTGCCATCATCTCTGCAAGCTGGGAAATACTTCTGCAGCTGAAGCTCCTGACAATAGCTGGGAGAAGTCTTTCTACTCGCACCTAAACACAGCCCTCCTGAAGCCATCCCCTGCTTGGCTCACCGACTTAAGTATCCAGAGCAGAGAAACCTCACGTGTTTGTGCATTTGCCATCCTTCACCCCAGTGCATTTGAAAGTGGATTAAATAAAAGGTGAGAGAAGTGGGGAGAAGGGGAGGGAGAGCGAGGGAGTGAGTGTGAGAAGGAGCTCATCCATTACTATGCTGTGCACAAGGCAGGAGGTCTTGGCCTTCTGGTTTGAGTGCTTATTCCCCATAAAATACATCTGAGAGAAATCAATACAAGAAGCATGCAAGAACTTAAATCAAAGCACAAGGAAGCGGCACTTGGCGAATGGAGCGACCTTGCAGAGAGCTGTCAAAACCAGGGGCCCAGCCCTGCAAATGCAAAACCTGCCAGAAAAAAAAAAACCCTGCAAGGCTGGCGTGCCGACTTCAGGCTGGTGTGCGCTTCCTTGGCACGGGGTTTGCACTGGGAAATGCTCCGATCTCCGCAGCGGAAAGTATGTGGACAGGGTAGGCTGGTCAGGGGCTGGGTAAACGGCACAAGGGCAAGCTGCCAGGTTGCTCCTGGGACAGCAAGGAGAGCTGATGTACTCTGTGTTGCCTATTTAGACTCCTCGAGTACGTCGGAGATAACGAGGCAAGGGTGGCACCCAGCTTTGAGATACAGGACATGGTCCCTCCAGCCTTGGCCGTGCAGGACCTTGGCGCCTGGGAACATGTACACAGATGCAGAGCAGAGGTCCACCTCCGCCAGGTCCGTGTCCTGCCAAGCCTCCCCGTTTGCCCACCGCAGCAGCAGAGGACGGAGAGCTGTCTCCAGCAGCCGGGTCCCCTCCTGCTTCCCATCGGGAAGGGTCACCTTCGCACGCAGGTGCCGGCCGCCTGACCTTGGCGGCGGGTCGCAGCGCCGTGCCGCAGACATCATAAATCTGCAAAGGTTTTCTCCAGTCGAGCTCCACCTCTGCAGACCGCGGGGCACATGTTCCCATGCTGGGAAATCTGACCCCTCGGTAGCCTGAGAGACAGGAGAAGCCTGGGTTTGGTGTTTTGAATAAGTGGCTTTTTATCTGAAATCCCTTTGGGAGCATGAGCTCAGTAACCAATGAAATTATATCTGTTGTTTCAAGCAGTGAAGAAAACTTGGCCTGATGTTTATTGAGATTTATGGCTTCCCTTGAGCTTAATTGTCTTTGGGAGCCCTGGATCTTTTTAACAGTTCAGCTAAGTGGTACTAAGAAGGATGGTAATGGTTTGAGCAGTCTGCCCCCTTAGCATATCTCTTTCTCTCGCACAATTTGCTGATATTTGGGAAATATAGCTGATACACTCCCCTCCTGAGGTCACAGTTATTCACTGGTGTGAAACTTCAAGAGACAAAACCAGGTGTGAAAAGCTCCCAGCCAGTGTTTCCTTGGCGGGGTGCTGACTTCTGTCCATCAGGGCTGCGCTTCGAAGAAAAGGGGAGGAGGACGGGGGACATGTCCCTGCTCCCGCTGGGGAGGGTCACCCGGTCCCCTGCACTGGCACTGCGGTCCCCCTGCTTCGTGACCCCCTCCTGGGTGCCGTGCTTTGTCTTCCTTGGTCTTCCCGGTCGGCATCAGCCCGGTGGCCTCGTGTAGACTCCTCTCTCGTCCTCAGCTGTGGTGGTTTTTCCACTCCCTCTGCCGTGGGCTCTTGGTCGCATGCAGCTTCAGCTGCTCACACCTGAGCACAGCCCAGCATCGCTTCCCGAGAGCGCTGGAGCGCAGCCGGGGGTGACCGGTGGCGTAGGCATTGGGATCAACCTACGGAGATGCAATGGGGTGCTCTGGGAGGAGTACACCGTTCCTCCGCTCCTCGCGCTGGTCTGAACTGGGGAGGGACTGTCTGGGCTGCAGGGAAGAAGCCTCTCGCCCAGCGCTCACCCTGTAGAGATGCAGTTCGGCGTCGCTCGGCCGCGGCTGGTCCCTCAGCGGAGCATCCTCAGCGCTGGAGGGCTCTGACGAAGAGCTTGTCATTGGGAGGAAAAGATCGCCCTTCACACGTAATTATTCCTCGCCTCTGGAGCCTTTTCATCTCTTATCGGTGGTGACCCCTGTTGGTTTGTTATCTCTCCCCAGCCACCCAATGGAGCCGTAGACCTGTCATCGTGGGGAATGACCTTAACCTATTTACTCACCTCCACAAGATGCCGTGTCCGCTCGGGCGGGCGCTCGCAGCGGGGCTGCGGCAGCAGCACCCGGCTGCCCTCCGCCAGGAGCAGGGGATGCTGCGGCGGAGGTAATTACAACAGCCCGTTATGGTTCAGCGGGCACCTTCATTAATAAACCTCAGGTTTCAGAGGTGCCTAACTCGGCCATTCGAAACCACATCTGGCTGTAACTCTGCAGCTTGTCTAAGCTTTCAGCTCATCTCCGACTGTCTAAGCGGTTTACAGGACAAGCAGTAAACAAAGTCTGTTTTGTTGGGCTTTTGCGTGCTTTAAGGCAAAGAAAGCAAACACACGCTCACTGGGCTAATCTCCTCAGTGCAGAGCTGGAGGCTGACAGCTCCTTCCTAGGTCATGCCAATGGGATTTTTATCTCTGAGACGGCTCAAACAATGAGCACGGAGATGTTCTCCTGTGCACGCACAGTCCTGGCTCGTGGCACTTGCCAGGGTGTTGTTACTCTTCTGTGGCACCTCCACATTAAACAAAGTTTAGATGATCACTCTGGGCGTGTGGATGTCTTGGACTGTGTTCTCCCTGCTAATAACTTTTGGAGCCATGGGCCAGTTCCAGCCTCGTTAGGATAAAGCCCCTAAAGAAGTTATATTCTGACATTTTCCATGGCTGTAGGCAGCCAGGAGAAGGAGAGTTATGGTGAGTGCCTCACCGGGGCGGCAGTGGCAGCGTGGCCCTTGCAGAGATGCAGGATTTGGGCAGGAGATGCACAAGGAGCACTCCTGCCTCTGCTGCCCACGTACTGGTCTGCCTATATATCTTTAAAACTTGACTCAGCAGTGGGATCCATATTGGGATTGGCTCGTGAGGGTTGGTGCTGGGTTGTTGCAGCTGGGTGAATAAATTAACCTACAGCCCACATCACCTCTAAGCGTGTAAACATTTTCCCTAGCACAAGCCTGGTGTACAGGAGGATGAAATGCCGTGTTGGAGGGAAGAATGGAGTTAAATTCCGTGGGGGTGTAAGGAGAGGAGATGGGGTAAGGAGGCGAGTCGGGCGATCAAAGGGAGTGAGCAGATGAACCTCCAACTATAACCAGCCCCACCCGTCAATAAAACATCCCCTCTAATAACCCGCATCCCACCAGAGCCGAAAGGCGAGTGAACGCAAGCCCGGGGCTCCTTTGTGGGGGAGCTCTGGGGAGGACAGCCCGAAGGGAGGGTCAGGCTGCCTGGCTGCACACAGATTTGGGGGGCCCTGAGCTGCTGGTGTGTGATGCCTGGCCGGCCCCCGGGTGAGCCGGACTCTGCTCAGCAGCCTCGGACCACGCAGAGCCCTCCCGTAGCTCCGAAGTGCAGGAGCTTGCGGTGGTGTGGGGAGCCCGGCCAGCCCCAGCCCTGCCCAGGGAGATGCCAGCAGCGGGGTCTGAAGCCGGGTCCTTGTGCTGGGGGCTTCCAGGTCCAGCTGAGGGGAGAAGATGCCCAGCCCTTGGCACTGCAGAGCAGCCACCCCTTCTCCCGCAGCCATCTCGGCTTCCCAGTAAACCGCCGGGAAGGCAATGGGCTCGGCGTGGAGCTGCTACCCGGCCACCCAAGGGGACGGCTTTGTGCTCAGCCAACCTGCTGAGAGTGAGCCGAGTGCTGCGGGTGGGCGAGAAACCCCTCCTCGGCATCCCCGACCGCTGCATCTCCAGCACGGAGTGAGCGGAGACCATCTATGCGTCTCCCAGGTGCTGAGGGTGCTTTCCCACCCTGGGGAACTGAAGAGGAGGTGGCAGCTTTGGCTGTGGGTTGCTGCCGAACTCGCTGGTGGATTGCTAATGATGTTTGTGAAAACCCTGAACTAAGACCACACGCAGGAGGCTCAGGTGAGCGATGTATCTTAGACCTTGAGGGTACGAGGCAAAAATGCTTTTGCGCCTGACTCACCCGCTCTGTGCTAACACTGACTCATAATTACTGATTTCAATTCAGACAGAAGATTTATCTGCATTCAAACATATGGAAAATGCTACTGTAACCTGGTAGCAAAAAAAGGAGGCAGTGCTGCTAAGCTGTCATGGCCCTGTGTAAGTCTTGGGGAGCGCGTGATGGTCTGGAACCAGCTTCTTCATCTCAACTTGCACGTTGCATGTGTGGCTGGGATGAGCCCCAAGGCCAGGGAGGGTCTGGTCACCCTCATCCCCATGCAGAATTGGCCACGCTGGAGGGAAATTTGCTTGCAAAAGGTGACTTCTGCAACAATAGCCATTTTTCCGCAGGGCTGGGTGCCAGCTCTTTCTCTTTCCTTCAGCTCTGGGGACACCCCGCTGTCCCCAGGGGTGCGTCTGGCCCCTTCTCCTGCAGTCTCCATGCAGGAAAGGCAGCTCTGGGGATGAAGATGTCTTGTGAGCAGCACATTGGACCTGAAAGCATGTTTGCACGGTTCCTCTGCTCCAGCACAATAGGTGCTGCACAGCGGGCCGGTCACGCAGAGCAAACAAGAAAAGCTTGCCGAAGAAAGGCACAGTGACTACAATCCCCATTAGTGGGGTAGATTAAACCCAGAGCAGCGCCTGGGCTTTGTACCAGGGGCAGCCCTGGGCTGTAAGCTCCCAGTATGATGGCAGAAGCTACAAAAGCCTCGGCTCCTGCAAGATGCCGTTCCCAGCGGTGTTAACCGAGGCTGTGCAAGGCTGAATCCCCCGCCGTCCCCGGGACCGTGCTGCCTCTTTTGCCCTGCCTGCGCCCTCTCCGAATGCCCTGCCTGTGCCACCTTTCTCCCCTGCTGCTCAGCCCTGCTGGATGCTAAGTGGAAATTTCCCCCTGTGCCAAGTGTTAAATACTTACCAAGCTAATACAGCGTCTTCGCGGAGGTGCGTACATGAGACAACATGTTACCGTAATTAACAAGCAGCTGGAGTTGGCACCAGTCTCTGCTGCAGCTGCTCCCGGCAGCTTCCAGCGCCTTTCCCAGGGCTGTGGCTCTGCCTCCTCCACGCGATAGCGGGGGGAGAAGCTGGAGTGGGGGGGTTGATGCCTTGCAGGGTCCTTTCTCACTTCAGAGGGGATGGTTGTGGTTGCCAGCCCGTGGTCTGCAGACCCCTGGAAGTCTGGGGGCTATTTCTGATCTGTATTAGATGACTTGGATGAGTGGGTCTGTTCTCAGCAGGCAAATGCTTATACAGGGGGATGAGGAGCCGCTCTGAGAAGTTTTGGGGTGCACCGGTTTGGAGAGGTTTAGGGAAACCCACTCCTGGAGGAAAATGAGTCATCAGGACTCAGTGGTTTGTCCCTCCCTGGAGATGCAGCTGCAGCAGCTCCCTTGGTTGGCTTTGCTGTGGAAATTGCACTTGTGCAGGGTCCCTTCCTTGGGCAGAAGTGGCCAAGTGCCACTGGGGTGCGCGTGGCAGCCCCCAGGGACCGAGACACTTCTGGTGGTATCAATGCTGGAAAGAGATTGGGAGAGAGAAAGAGAGAGGGGCTGGGATGGGTTTGCAAATCCAGCCTTCGGGAGGAAGGCTGCAGAGCAGGCTTTGGGGTGGGAACTATTTGTAGAGTTTATCATCTGGTTGACTGTATCTTCACAGCACCCAAACCCTTTTATCTGGACCGGTATGGATTAGTTCACTCATCTGTCTACCTGCTTAGCCCTAAGTAGAGCTGCTGCACAAAACCTCCCCATCCTTTTAAATTGCCTTGAGCTCCCTAACTTTCCAACCCCAGAGAAGTCATCTCAGCAGTAGATGTTTGTATCATGACCTCCATTCCTATTGGGTCTTAAATATATTTTTTTTACTGTGCTATATACTAGCTTCCCACATGCAAATTGCTCTGAGTGAACCATTTATCTGGAAAATAAAGGTTATGTTCTCAAAAGGCATTTAGTTCCCTTTCTGAATGATTGAGTGAGTTTTCCGCTGAGAAAACAAAGGTCTTTAACACAGTCCAAGCCAATGACAGGGAAAAAGGTTCAGGTAAACCCCCTTCATTTATTTAACAGCTCCCCCTTCCTCATTCATATTTACAAGATAAAAGGGGCTCTATCAACCCATTAAAGCTGAAATACGTGTCCTGTCTTCAAGGGAAGCAAATCCCATCTGGCATCCCTGGAGGAATATAACCTTAACTTCAGCTTAATGCCACATTAGGGTATCTTACAGATTCTGCCTGAGATTTACCTGCCTTAAAGGGAGATTTATTTTGGAAGTAAACAGGCTCACGTGACAAATCTCCTTCCATGAGCAACTTTGTCGAGGAGGTGCAGAGTGTTTGCGACTCGCTGGTTCCTCGGTCTGTGCCTGGCCGCCGCGGGGCAGGCAGAGGGGACCGTCACACCGGGGGACCGCTGGTCCCTGCCAGGGGCTGCGATGCGGGGCTCCATCGTGTGTCTTGGGAGCTGTGGGACAGACCCAGCCCGGGTAGGCTTGGGTCCCACCTGCAAACCCAGCTCCATGACACCCCAGCCATGGATCCAAGTAGCTGCAGGCTGGGGTGGGAAGATCAGAGCCCGATTCGGGCTCGCTTTCCCTACCTTGCAGCCCATCCCGGGGGACCCAGTGCAGCTCCCAGAGTGAAGGCGTCCCCGTCCGCCCCCGTGGCCACAGGCCACCCGCCTGGGCTCCAGACCTGCAGGGCATCACATCAAGGGAGATGTTTTTAAGGAAAGGCAGGTCCAGTGTCTTGCCGACATCACTGAGGTGCTTGCACTTGCCTGGGGAATCCGGGAGTTTTCCACAGCTAAGATTAGTGCTGCCGCCGTCTTCCAGCAGCCCCATCTCGATGCTGCCCGGTTCCCTCATCCTCCTCCCCTGCCTTAATGCCAACAACTACGAGCATCTCTCTCACATGTAACGTAGCCTTGGGGAAATCGGTGTTGTGGCAAAGATTGTTCTAAAAATACCGCCAGCAGCTGGGGACGGGGCTCTGTGCAGTGGCAGATGGGGTTGCCCATCCAGCAGTACCTGGTGAGATCCTGCCTGGTGGTCCAGCCCCTGCTCGGCCGGCGGTGGGGCGAGCAGCCAGCTCGGGTGTTTCACCCATGGCTCCAGGAATGCGTGGATTGAACTACCGTCCCGTCTGTACCTCACGTTGGATGTACCCAGGTGACTCCCTCCCATATAATACCCTGCACATGTGTTTCTCCGGGGCAGCAAAAAGAAAGATGCTTCGGGGTAGAAATCACAGCCTCCCCTGGTCTATTAAAAGGCTTTCGAGGCTGTGGGGCCATGGGGACCGGAGTGTCGTACTGCTCGTCTGGATGGAAAGCGTGTTTACGTACAGAGCTATCTGGAGGTACTCTTTGGTAGCCATCAGTTTATTGTTATTGCCAGTTTTACTGATATTCATAAAAATGATGAAGGTTTTCTAATTACCGAATGGATCCCAAATCCTTTTAAATGTACAAGATTATTTTTAAAAGCCATGGGGCTAAAATATGAGAAGTCTGTGGGGTTTCCCCCTTGCCTGTGCCTTTGGTCGTAGCTGTAGCCCTTCCTTCAGCCCTTGCTTCTACAACAAACGTAAACCTGCGAGGGGGACCCCAATAAAAACCCACTGGTAGATTTTGGATCGATGCTGCTCACACGCAGGGGCTTTGGGGCCAGGGAAGGGCACGGCCAGCCCGCTGTCCTCTGTTACCAACCCGCAGATCATCGGGCTGTTGATGTACACACTGTTCAGCCTGAGAATGAGAGGGCAAGTCAGCTGCAGGTGGGTGAAACCTATCTCCTCTCTACTTAACTGGCCTGCCTGACTGGTTTTTTTATGATTATTTTTTATTCTGTCTCCAGTTAGGCAATACACTTGCCTGTTAGAAATATTGCCCTGGGCTGCCAGCTCAGCGAAGGAGAAAAGCGGGTGTGTGTTACCGAGGGAGGATGGGGCATCACCTCCCTCCCGGGGGTGGGCATCTCTCCCCTTCCCCTCCCCGGGCTGCGTCTGCCGACCCGACCCTCGCCCTGGTGAATCTCTGCCATTCGAGATGAGCATCCTTATGGGGGGATTTACTTAAGGATCCCTCCTCACCCCCCCCCGGCAGCGCTCTCACACCCTGAGGATCACTGGAGCGGGTTGCTGGACCGGAGTGGGTGAATTTAAGCCCAGCCGGTAGTTTAGGATCATTAACCATCAAGGTGCCTCTGGGAAGAAGCAAAAGGTATTTGGGAAAATTTGCTAACAGACTCTAATGACTTAATAATCCCTGCCGGAGAGAGCGCGGCAGGTTATGTGAATGTCAAGTTTGTTTGCTTTGCCGAAAGCTGGCTGCTGGTTATGTAACCGGAGGGTGTGACCTCCTTTGCGGGGGAAAAAAAGGGAAGAAAAAGGAAAGCACGCGCCCGCTTCCACACTGGGATGCGAGTAAGCGGGAGCACAGGGGTAGGTGTTAGCCGGGAGCCCCGGCAGCCCTGGCACCATCGGCCGGGCACAGCCCTTCTCGACCGCCCACCCCGCTGAACTGGGGGAGTCCGGAGCCGCTCTCCCTGCTCAGTCCTCAGCCAGGGATGGATCAGGGTCTACCCAGAGCAGCGGGTACCGGGGCAGCGTCACTGGAAATGCCGCTGCCACCAAAAGCAACCGAGACCCCAAGCAGCACGAGGGACTGATGTTAGCGTGTGCCTGCCGTGCTAGTGCGTGCTGCAGAAGAAGGGGGGACACAGAGCGGACGCATGTCCCTGAGCGAGCTGCGACACAGCACCAGCCCTTATCCCTCTACCCGACGAGGTGTCTTGCTGTTGCTCCGGCTCGCCACATCATCATTCCTGATGTAATTCCTGATTTGGGAAGGCAGGACTGATTGCTGGTCAGGGGTCTGTTTGGTGGTCCTTCGAAGTGATGTCTGAGGTAGCTCCGAGCTCCCGGTCTGATGAGAGGGAGCATCAGCCTCAGCTCGCAGCAAGACCTGGGAGGGGGACGGCTGTCCTAAAAGCTTTGGCCCCTCTAGGCCAAGGCTGCCCAGAGGGGGAAAGCTGTCCTGTTTTGGGGAGGCTGTCGGGAATGCCTCTACTTTGCCTGGCTAAGAGCGTTCAGCTCTGAGCGAGGTTCATGGTTTGCTGAATACTGGGGGCTTTCCTTGAAGACGAAGGAAAGTCAGGGCTGTTAAGCTGTGGCATGGTTTTAAACATGCTTTGCATTAGCTGGCGTGACCCACGGCACCGGTATAGCCCGACCCACTCCCCGTTGGGGTCTGACATCTTGCTTGGAAGCCGAAACAAGGCAGGCGGGTGCTGGACCCCGCTCCCCGCGGCTGAGCTGGAGAGTACGGGGAACGCCGACTCTTTCCCCATGAAAGCAAACGGCGGGGCTCCCGCAGCCCCAGCGCGGCTCCTCAAGCTCCGACTTGCCCGCCATCAATACTGTTTAAACAAGCACATTCGCAGACGTAGCTCTAGGCCAAGTCGTGGGGCAGCCGGGAAGGAGCAGCCGCAGCCTGGCTCCAGACCCTCCTGCGGGAGGTCTGGGTGGCGGGCGCGTGGGTGCCAACGGCATCGCGTGCCAGCCGCGGCTCTGCCCGAGGGCTTTCCTCCGCACCTGTGGCCACTTTGAACCCGAGCCACGGCCAAAAGATGCCAGCGGTGCGGGCAGAAAACGTGGGAGAGCTGGGGCTCGGCGGGCGTGTGCCTTTTTGTACGACCGCTCCTCGGTCCTTGCTTTTGGGGCAGGTTGCCCATCCCAGCAGAGATGCACGTCCTTGCAATAGGGGCATCCTGCGGTCCTCCAAGTGAAACACAGCCGGGCCGGCTCTTCTAGCATCTTCCTCCCTCCTGCTTTCTGTCTGGTTTCCCAGGCTGACGACCTGCAAGAAATTTGGGGAGGATGCAACGGGGCGCAGGGTGCTCCCTGGGGAGCGTCCCCTTCAGAGGCACCCATGCACAGCACCCAGCTTTGCTGCTGGGAAGCCACTGCGACTGCGAGGGAGAGTGCAGACTGCTCTGGAAGAGCGTGAAACATGCTCCTCCGAAAAAGAAAGTCAGGCAGAAAAAAAGAAAAAAGGAAAAGGCTTCTGAAGCTTAGAGCTGGATATTTATACACTTGACATAAAGGATATTTCTGCATTGAAGTAATAAGCGTGACTCAGTAAACCAATGGGGAAAGGGTGTTCCCTTTGCAGCAAAACCTCAAAAGATCAAAGAACTTCTTGAGCGGTTTAACATTTCGAATGTTAAATGAATCGGGTTCCCCTCCCTCTCCCCTTCACCCTTGCCTTCAAGTTTTGAAAAATAAATGGTTTGATTTTAGCTCAGAAGGGAGCGTTTTGGCAGCTCCGGGGAAGCGTGGTGCTGGCTGGTCTGGAGCACGAAGGTCATGGACACGTGTGCGCCCGAGTGGGCAGGACCCGGCTGCCGGCTCGGTGGACATCAGCCCTGCTCAGGACGGGGACATCCCACAGCCTCGGGGCTTCCCATTCTCCAGCCGAGCTCCTGCTGGTTTATGGAAACTGGTTTTTCTCTCGCTGTCACCTTCCAGACCTGCTCCTGCTCCAGCTTCTGTCCTACCTGTCTGGGTTGGGGACCTTCCTGAGCATCTGCCAGGTTAACACTAACAGGGGGACGATCGCTTTTTGGAACTGCAGCTTGCAGATACCATGGTCCTGCAAATGATAACCCGGCGTGCTCTGGCAGACCCTGCAGCTGTGCATGGCTGCAGGACGGGTCCGGGCAGCTCTGGCTGCAGAGTGAGGCCACCGTGTACCGGGATGGGTGTCCCAGCCTGCCGAACCTCTGCGCTCTGCCCACCGCCGCAGACCGGGACGGGCTGGCTCCGGGCTTTAGGCAGAGCCGAGCATCACCAGATTTCAGCGAGTTCTTCCCTTAGGAAAAGCAAATCCCAATATTTTTATGGATCTACCCAGCAGTGGGGAGATATTAGGGGCTGGTCCCTGTCCCCAGCCTGCAGGCACTTGGGGCTGGCGTGCCAGTGGGAATGCGGCGGCAGTTATTTGCCAAGGAGGGATCGAGCCTTGTCGGTGGCTCTCGGACACGTGCATTTCTGGGATCGATAGGCTGGAGTAATATATTGCACCAAGATAACAAATCACTTAGCTTATTGGGTCTTAATTAAGCCTCTTTTATCTCCATGACAGCCACACACCTGGGCTATCGCCCAGGCAAACCATAGCCATGGCCGAGCCGTGGGGACGCCGCGCCGGAGCCGGGGGATTGATGAGCCTCTGCTGGGTGGAATTACCTCATTGTGTTTGCTGCGCTTGGGGCCATCGATCTCCCGGCTCCTCTGTCCCTCCGTCCCGGCACCCAGAGCACCGGCCGCTGCCCTCTTCTCCCAGCGCCTTGCGGGCAGGGGCAGGAGATGGGGCAGGGACCCCCCCGGTTGGGTTAGCCTGGGCACAGGTAGACGAGCTGGGGGAAAGCTGCCCCGTTTGGCCTCCTGGGTAATAGATACAGTTGTTATAGTCCCTGACAGCGCGAAATGAAGACCTACATCACCATAATGTATTGTCAGCCTGCAAGCACACTGCGGCCCCCGAGATGAATGAATGCAATATCTCTGCGTACGAGGGGGAAGGAAGGGAAGGGGGTTTTGCCGCTGCCACCGGCCTCTAGGCTAGAAGACAGAGCTGCCGCTTTGTGCGGCTGGAGAAGAAAAAGCATTTTTTGTTTGTGATGCGGAGGTTGAGGGTGTCCGATCCCCGCGGAGCCTGTGACAGATACACTCCATGAACGGGAGCGCTTAAGGAACGGCTGAAATGCTCCTGTGATGAGTTCATTCAGCGATGAAGTAATCTTGCCCCTGCGTTACTGCCAGCTGAGGCAGCAGGGCAATTTACTGCTCTGGGGCTAGGCAGATCAACACTGATTTCAGCTCATGTAACCCAAGAACGGAGGGGAACCATCCAAGCCAGGGAGGCCTGTTCAACTGAAAACGTGCGTACACGACAATAGGAATCTAAAGCACGTATTGCATTTAGTTATTGGCAAGTAGGACAGTTTTTACTCTGAAGTATGACACTAGTGTACTGACTTGGAGTGAAATAATGAGAGCTGGGAGTTGCAAGCAACTTACAGCTGAGCAGCCAGGTCCTGCAGGACCCCTCTGTTTCTGTAGCAGTCACCCTTCTTTAGGTTGATGCTTAAATCCTTTTCCATCTCGATCTGCTGCTAGGACTCGTCCTGCCTGGCAGGCACAGCGCAGCAAGAGGCAGCCCTTCATCTCTGCTTCACAGCCCGGCACCTGGGGCAGGCTGGCAGCGGTGCTTCCGACACCAAAAATGGTTGGAAACCAAATAGATATTCCCGAGTTCAGGTCCCAGCGTGGCCATAGGCTTATTTTGTGACCATGGGCAAAAATTGCTTATGATTTCTCCCTTTGCCAGCATATGAAATGGCAATGGCCGCATCCAACCTCTCTTAATGATTTTCGATTCTTGCAAGAGCAGTTGCGAGGTGCTGAATGGGGAGTACGCTGCAGCATGGCAGATATTGCATGTTTGCAAATAGTCATTTAAAACAAGAAAATAAGGTTCTGTGCTGGAAGACAAGAAGCCCATAATTCATCTTAGTGTTAAACAAAGTCCAAAGTACTCAGATTACACAAAATCCAACCGAAGGGCAACACCCTTCTACTGTTCCTGAGTTTTCATGACTATTTACAGGTTTTTGGATAAACATGAGAAAGTTGATATAGGAACGGCCAAATCCCATAAGCTGTTGGTAAAACCTTCCTCTGCAGACTAGTTCAGCTGGGGCACATGCTGTTATTAAAGCCATTCACAGCGGGGCTTCTGCAGGATGGACCCCTTCTCGGTTACCTGTGATCTTTCGCTCCTCCGCGCTGTGGCGGTTTGGTTTTTGGGTTGTGTTCGGCCTTTGGTTTCTCCTTCCTTAAACCTTCAGCCAGAGCCCTGGGCTCTGGGGGTTGCTATGGGGGGCGGTGGGGTGGCAGCGTGTGATGGGCAGGGGCTGAGGAGGGGCAAAGACGAGCCCCATCAGCTCAAACAGCAGGATGAGCCATTGATGCCCAAAGCGATGCCGTTTCGACCGGGAGGTGCAAACCCAAACAGCCTTCGTGTCATGGCACAGGTGTCTGCTAGGTCTTCACGTAAATAGTTTCTAGCCTTGTATCTTTGATAGCCAGTGAGCAACACCTTTTGTTATTGCATTAGGCACCAGGCACATGGCCACCGCGTGATTTTTGGCATCTCCCTCTTTGCTACCACGCTCCCCGGCTCTCCCCAAGCACGGGCGGCTGCCAGAGGGACATAGATCTGCTTTTTTTCCTGGCCGTTATTGTTGCTCTGAGATTTTTCTCTGAAAGGTTAGGCCAGCCCTTGCGCTAGTGTTCAGAGCCCGTCTCCATCGCTGATATATGATGCCCTTGTAATCTCCAGTGACATAAATTTTGCTCCTGTTTGTCTCCCCGTGTCATATCCTTCTTGTGCCGTGGCTGTTATTGTGTCTAGCGTTGCGGTTGTGTTTCAGCATTTTCCGTTGTTTGTCTTCTTCACCTGAGGATGTCCATTATGGGATGTAACAACTTTAATAGCTTATAAATGGGAGACTGGAGTTTTTATGCTTTGGGGAGTACCGCTCACTGCAGCCACCATTCAAGAGTGGCATTTGCCAGTACTTAGTACCTAAACTTGTGTCTTCTATCCCAACTTTCTTTTAAGCCCAGGGACAAATAGCTTGTATAAAGCTGTTGGCCCTTACTGGAGGTCGGGTTTGTACCTGCTGGGATTTGGAGCTGGTGTGAGTGAGCTGGTAGCTGGGACAGACCCTGACGTGGCCGGGACCAAATGGTGGCTCCTCTCTGCTCCCAGTGCCCGTGTTGGGTTTGTCCCCGTCCCCCTCGCTGATCAGCAGCCTTGAACCAGAGCTCGAGATGTCCAACTTCACCAGTATCCTCCCAAAATACTGCCCTGTGCGCTGGAGTGCCCGGAGGCAGCTAGAGCCAAGGCTTGGCCTCTGGAAGCAATTGTTCGCCTTTCCCTCATCAGCACCTCTTCCAGAGCAGAGCTCTCTGCAACCAGGATCTAATTAAGCGGGCTAATCTGAAGGACGTACTACATCTCCATGGAAAACTGCTTCAGTTTGGCTTCTCTGAATAATAAACAAAGCACTTGGGCAGATGATAGGGCATTTAAGTGTTTACTCTTCAGAGCATTAAGTGCTAAATTTGTTTTTAGCTCCCTTATGAAAAGCCCTTGCAAAATAAAAGCACACAAGGGTCTCAGTCATCCCTTGCAGCTTTCCTCCAAGCCTGCTGTGTCCAGCGGAGAGCCTGGCTGTGCAGCTGCCCCAGGGGGACAGCCAGAAGCACCGATCATTAGTATCACAAGGAACCACTGAGGTTTAATCTGCTGGCAAGGAGCAGGCGATAAACCAGAGCCAAGCCCCAGATCCACCCATGGGGATGCTGTGCATGGAGCCAGCCTGGGCAGGGGGCTGTCTTCAGTTAGTCCAAACCAAGATGGGCATCCACTTCTTTTTTTTAATCCATTCCATCAATCACTTAGTGTAATAAACTCCCTAAATGGAAAAGATAGAGACAAAAACCTCCAAGCGAGCCAGAGCACAGAGCTCATTTCTCCTGCTTCCTCCTCCTTAGTGTGCCACGGCTGTTTCGGTGGCTGGCGCTCAGGCTTGGGATGCAGGACCTGAGCAGGATTTGGCTGGGGGAATGTGGAAAGGGAGAAAAAAAAGGATGCCAGGATGGCTGCTTTGCAATCACAGGCATGTAGAGATTGTCCCACCCCACGTGAGGCTGCAATGGGGTGTTCTGCTCACATCTGGCCACTGCTGCCTGCTCGGCCCAAAGACCACAGTAGGGAGGGCTTCGGGGCTGAACTCGCTGCTGGAGCTATAGAAATGGAGCACAAACCAACAAAACAACTTTCCATTTCTAAAGCTTGAAGGAGTTTGCACCCCACCATGCCAGGACAAAGGGAGAATTAGCAGCCAGCAAAGAGAAAAACAACACAAAGCCACATCACAGTGTCAAGAAGCCAAAAAGCCTTTTTCGTTCTTAATGCACGGGTATAGCTTAAACGACTCTTGTTCTCGATGCGGAGCCCAATGCGGTTCAGCTCTGCAGCACTTTGCATTCATCTGTGTGTGCCTGAGCTGAGCTCTCCTTACTGCTGCTTCAGCTGTGATTTTTTAAACCAATTTTGACACATCAAAACCGATGCAGAATGACTCAGAAGTTTTCAGACAGAGCTTTCTCCTTGCAGAAGGGGAAGGAGGGGGCGCACACATATTTAGCAGCAGCAGCCTCCTTTAAATCGACCTTTTTTCAAGAAGAATACTATTGTTTAGGCAAATTTGGGATGTGTCTGAACATGCTTCCCGTCCACATCATGGATTCAATTACCACACAACACTTTGCAGATTTCTGTTAAATTTTAACTCGTTTCACATGGGTTGCGTGAACTTTGCCTGACATTTGGAAGCAGGCAACTTGTGTCATCAGGTTACACTCACACTTATCTCTGCAAACATATCCTTGTACCCAGACCAGCACCAGCACAGCCGCCTCTGCCGTGGATGGCATTAATTGAACCTGAAATGTGCTTTCCTCCGGCGTTACGCTCCTGCCTGCTCACGGAGAGATGTGCGTGACCCTGTCCCCAGCCTGGCAAGCTCAGCAGCAGCAAACGCGGTGGCCGTGTGCGTGGGCATGTGTGTGGGGTGGCCGGCATCTGAGCGTGGAGGAGATGGGGACAGGGGCAGCGGATGGATGAGGGACAGCGGGCAACGGGCGTGTGGTCTCGCTGTGAGTTTTTGGTGAAGGGCGATGCTGGTGCCACGAGAAGGGAAAGAATTTGAGATGACCTTATTCCCCCCCCAAGCCTCTAAATTGCAGGGATGCGTCTGCAGCAGAGAAAAGCGGGTGCTGCTGGTGGCCCCAAACCACATCTCCTGGGGAATCCCGCAGGTCCATGGCATCAGGGCTGGAGCAGGGCCCCTCTCCTGTCCCCAAAGCCTGGCAGGGACAGCGTGGTTCTGGTGACTCTTGCAAGACCGGCCAGCCGTGCTGGCCGTGCACTGCTCTCCTCCGTCACATCGAGCCATGGAAACTCAGTGCTGAACATCTCCTTTAAGCAGCAGGTCCTTGAAATGGCTAAAAAATCAGGTCTGATCAAAGCCCAGCTTCTTTCCTCGTGCCAGGGGTCAGCAGGGGGAAGGGGGAAATATTAAAATCTCAAGATCAGTCAGTTGCTGGTTCTTACTTCAGCTACAAGAAGTGACCGGCTCTGTTGATCAAAGGCCTTGCCACTGTTGTTTTAAAGGTGACATTAACATTTAAGGAGCTTTTGAAAGCCCTGGCTTGCAATAAAAAGCCAGACACCCCATCACAGAGCAACTCAAACGCAAGTTTAATGATAATGAAACAGCCTTTTGTTCTTAAACTCAAAGAAGAACCACAAACCTATTTATAGTGTTTATAATAAAGACTGTGAAGCCTTTTACACGTAATCTAGCAAACCGATACCTGCAAGCCACAGTGTTATCCAGTGATACCCAGAGTGTGCAGAGCCGGCTTTTGTGCATGCTCCTCTCCTCGGCTTGCAGGCACAACCGCCACGTTTCCTTCTGATGATGCCAGGCTTCGACCAGCACCATGAGCACCTCACGGATGCCTCCGCCTGGCTGTGAGCCTGTGCCGAGCCGTGCCGCTGGCCCGGGACTCATGAGCGTGTCCCCAACCGGGGTGGGACGGCACGGCACGGCTTGGCAAGGCATGGCATGGCATGACTCAACATGGCACGTTTTGGCACAGCATGGCACAGCCCTGCCACTCATCCCATTCAGGACATGCACCAGCTTGGAGCCTCCTGCACCAGGACAGCCATATTTTAGTGCCCGGCTCACGTACACCATTAGCACTGCAGGCACCAAACCTCTGTTTTACGGCAGCTGAAATCACCGCTTTTCCTCCTTCCTCTCGCTGCAGCCCGGTGTCACCCCGTGCACCCACCGAAACTCACTTTGGACTTATCCCTCCTGCAGATGCGGACCTGGATGGTCAGGGCTGCCGCTCCCCTCTGCTCTCGGAGCCGAATCTCCGGAGAACTGGGTGCATTTTAGCAGTGTGGTGTGGGAAGACAGGCACACAGTGCTGGGGGGGCTCGGTGCACACAACAACCAGCCTTCACCCAGCACTTCACTTATAAATAGCCTGGAAACAAGAGCCGGGTAGATAGGAGCCACGGCCGGGTAAGAAAATCCTCCTCTCCATGCACTGGTTCTGGCTGTATTTACTCTCACTGTAAAGCTCTTTGCTTTATGGCTCCCAGCCCTGCGCCGTCTGCTGTATTTTACCTTGCAGGTCCGATAAGGGTAATTGCATGCATGTTCCTTATCACATGCAATTGGAAATATCAAGCAAATTCCCTCATTCTGCAAAGTCCTGGAGAGCCTCTGCTCTACTGTACATAGAGTGTGTTACAACAAAGATCTTTTTTTACGCCTCCCCACCCTCCTGGATGTGGTAAATAGCACTGGGTCCGTATCACATGCATTCCCTGAGCATGGAAAGAGCCAGGGAGCTGAGCAGGAACAGAAAAGGGAGGTTTGTTCATTTGGTTTCTTAAGGGCTTGAGCCTGGCAGGTCAGAGGTCCCGGCAGAAGAAGGCATGGAAGATCAATAACCTGCGATGTTGCTCCAAACCTCTCCTGCCCACGGTGTTGTCCAAGTGGGAATTCCCTCTCCTGCCTCTTGCAGCGGTGACCCAGGAATATTATTTCTGTTTTCCAGAGGGATGCGCAGGCGTCCCTCTCCCAGAACCTGCTCCAGCCGCTGCCCTCTGCCTCCCGCACCCAGCCGAGAGCCGGGATGCTCTCTGAGCCGGGATGCTCTCAGCATGGTAGTCATTGTCTTGGAGCCCGAGGGGGGAAAGCGGATCTCCCCTTTGATTTCTGAGAGCATGGATATCCAAATAAATTAGCAATGGGAATGTGCGGGGGTGGGGGAGGCAGGCAACGGAGAGCTGGCGGGCTGGAAGTGTCCCAGACCTAGGGAACAGATGCAACTCATAACGTTAATGAGGGTGGTTTTTTTTTTTTTCCCCCTCCCCAAAGGCACTGCACTCTTGAGAACGGGGGGCTTTCTATCCCATGGCAACACCAAGCAGGGAAAAAATGGGCCTGGCTTTTATTTCATTTTTTTGTCCTTTACAGGAATCACAGGCAAACAAAAGCCCTGAACAGATTTATCATTTTTCTTTCTCCCCCACCCCCTCCTTTTCTTTCCTTTTATATTTTTTTAAAATAGGGTTAGAGCAAGATGGATGGTTCCCCAGGCCCAGGGAATGAGCAGATCGAGGCAACCCTGTCGTCTCTGGCATCCCATTAAGCCAAGCTCTGGGAGGAGGCCGCCGTAAGACTTATTAAATTTGCCCCAGCCCAGACCCCAAATGCCGGCCCCGGCAGAGGACTGCCCCGGCTCGGCCACCTGAGTCCCACCTCGCCGTTGTCCCCCAATGCCACCGCCGGCACCTCTCCCGAGCCCCCCCCCCGGGGTCCCAATCCGGTCTCGCTCTTGCCCCCCGTATCAGCCTGGGAAGCACCTCCATCCGTTCTTGTCAGCCGAGGCCGATTCGTCACCGGCGGGGTGACAAGCGGTTGTATGGCTCTGTCAGCCCATCGCTGGCGCGGGCTGGGCCCCCCGTGGCAAAGCCAAGGGTCCCCCCCAGGGAAGGGGGGGGGGGGGCACAACCAGCCCCCGACCTACCCCTGACCCGGGGGCTCCTGTGGCTGGAGAAACGGCAGCAAAGGAGGGGGAACACAAAGGGAAAAAGGGAGAAAAAAGGAAAAAAAAGAGGATAAAAAAATAATATGAGCCCTATTGGATCCGCTGCTGGGGGGCACGGGGGCAGGCTCAGCCGGCGGGTGGGCAGGGAGGATGCTGCCCCATCCCCGCCGCCCGCCAGCACTGTGTTAGCACGGTTATTTCCACCGTAATACTTAACAAGGATTTAAAACCCTTCTGTAGTCAGAGTTTGTTCTCAGCGATAAATTTTGAATAGCTTATAAATTATGGACACAACGCGGTGTCTCTGTCTGGGAGGAAGGGCCGGACCCGGCTTGCTGATATGGTGGTGTAAAGCTGGTGCGGCATCGCTGGCAGCGAGTCTGGCAGGTCGGTGTTCCCGGGAGCCGGATCCGGCCCGCCGTGCCGGGATATAACATTACTGTGCCGATAGTATCATATCGCATAGCAAAGCACAGTCACGTCTGCTTCACACCTCCCGATAATAATCACCCAGGATGCAAAAATCACAGGACAGAGTTACAGATGAACAGAGAAATGCACATCATCTCCCTCTCCACATATGTATGTATGTGTATATATAGATATAGATACATAGATATATATAGCCACAAGCACATGCACTTGTATGCGGGGAGAATATGCTCACGCTCGGGACGAGAGGGGTCAGATTGCCTATCTCCCGTTGACAGTCATCCCCCCATGCCCCGGCTCCCGACCAAACATGTCCCTGCCGTCACACCCAGGCATCGCGCAGGGCACTGCAAACTCCGGCTAAAATCCCTGCGAACGAGGAGCTCCGGCTCCCGCAGAAACACCTTGCAGCCGCCTGCTCCGCTCTTGGCTCTGGGGCTGGGAGGGGATCCGTGCCGAGAAAAAGCCTGGCTGGAAGAGATGATTTCATCTGCCCGGTGAGAGAAATAGCGAGCGTTTCTGAAAGCCACAGGGGTGTATGCAATGGGCCTTCCCTACTTGTTCCCTGGCACACCGTAGCAAGTCGGTAATTAGGTTACAGCATCGCTCCAGCTTTATTTCAGTGCACCGATGTCCAATAAATGTGTATGAAGTTTGTATGTGTGCCTGTAGTATATAAAGGCTGTAGGAAAATGGCCAGTTTTCACTACATTAATTCATAAAGCAGGCCATGCTGGTCTGGCCCTTTACCTCACTTGTTATTTCTATTTATTAGTAATATTGATGTTTCAACCAGGGATCAGGACCCTATCGAGCCAGCTTTAATATCAGGAAAGATTTAGCAGGAGAGAGCTCTTTAATGAAGCAACAATCTCAACGCCGATCTCTTACGCAGTGCAGCTCACAAACACTATTATTATTTGTAATAATATTTTATTTTGCATTTCGCTTCCGCAGCAAACCCAGCATCTCCGATTACCCTGGCTTGGCCACGTAAAACGCGCGGCCGCACGCTCATTGGCAGGTTATTAAAAAGCCTCATCAGGCCTGAAAACTAAACAGGGTTAAACGAACAGACGTTCACTTTGTGACCGCGGCGTTAACGGGCCAGGTACCCAGCTGGTGTAATTAGGTGCTACTGAGCTCTGCCAATTACCCCCGGTGGGAGGTCTGGCAGGGCTGCCTGCACGGGCAGCCGAGCGGGCAGCGGGGCAGGGGCAGGGGCCAGGACAGCCCGTGGTCCACGTGGGGCTTGTTCTGCACGCGGGTGAGTTTTCCCACCTTTCTCCCCTTTTTTCTTCCCAGGCTTTGATGGTTTCTGCCATCTCCCTGCTGAAGTTGCGGCACTTGATGGAGAAACTTGGAATACCACCAAAATGCCGGATAAAACTGAGCAGTAGCTGCAGACCCAGGTATTATTCGAGAGGGCAATGTGGCCAGCAGCCTGGTGCAGCAGGACCGCGCTTGCCTCCGGTCGAAGGAGGATGGATCCCTGCCTGGAGCGGGGCACGCACGGCAGCCGGGGGCTGGCACCCTTGGGACTGGCACCCCGTTGAGTCTCGCTTTCTGGGCAGCGAAGGTATTTAGGCTGCATTGGGGAATGATCACGTACTGTCAATGCCAAAACTAAGTTTTTAAATCAAAACCACTTGGGAGCTGTACAAAGCCTAGAACCGCATCTAAACCAGCTTCAAATTCATTGCCTGCTGAGACGCTGAGCACGAGCCAGTCCTCAACCTTGAGCGATCCATTTAAAGCCAAGATATACTTGACCAGGGTTCGTCTGGCAAAAACCCCTGGAACTATTGATCCTTGAGAAAAAGCGGTCAAGGGAAATAAAACTACCCTGGTCATTGCCTTACCATTTTCTCTGTCACAACTGCAAAACTTCAGCAGCAGAAGCAAGGACAGGCCAGTTGCTCCTGCCTTGAGCAGATCTCCCTCGGTGGTTGCTGATTTGGGTCCTCTACGTAGCGGACTCCTGTTTCGCCAGGCAGGCAGGACCCTCTACTCGTGGCGTTACCTCTGGGTTTTTTTTTTTTTGTTAATTTCTTTAGGATGATAATATTTCCTAAAGCACGGTGAACCAGAAACTGCATTTCTGTGGTGCGCACAACAGCGGGATCGAAAACTGCTTCGAGCAGCATCAAAACCAGATGTTCCCAAGGAACCAAGGGAAGATGTTACCTGCCTCGCTCGTCGGCCCGTGGCTGTGACATTTCAGTGCCAAATGCTCTGAGACTGAGACTGAGCTTGAATCTATAGTGTTTGCGGAGCAGAGCTGTGCCGGGGGGGGGTACGAGCCCCTGCGGGTCCCCTGGGACCTGGGGTCAGCACAGGGGGCTGGGGGAGGAAACCAAGAGATTTCAAGACATTTCAGGAAAAGGCTTTCTGGAAATTCCAACCTTGCTCGCTAAGCAAAACCTCAGGGGTCGGATCCTGCTCTCGGTGACGCTGCTGCGAAAGCCAAATAAATCTGGAGGAATCAGCCAAGGTCACTTCAGGCTGGGAAGTGACGTCCGATTTCCCATCGTGTAAATGGCAGCAGGATCTGCTCCCCCCCGCCCCCCCCCCCCAAATGCTTCTCTTCATCCCCCTTCTGCCATCTCTTTCGAAATGTTTATGTTGGATTGTCTCATGATTTACACTGGAAATCCGTGCAATGTGTTTCTCTTGTTGAAACGTGCAGTGTCAGCAGCTGGTGATCCGAAACCCGGGCCGCATCCTGGAAACCCCGGTGCTGAGAGAGGGAGGCACGAGTGCTGCGAAGGGGCCGGGCATCGCTTTTCCAAGGCAAAATGCAGCACCTTCAGGGAGCGTTACAGGACCGGGGCTGTGCAGGCAGGATGAGAGCGAGTTGTGGTAGCCGGGGCTCGTGCTGCTGGACCTGCTCACAGCATTCCCGGCCATCTCACGGGCTGTGCAACCGCAACCTCCTGTGTCTGCACCTTTTCCGTGTGCAACGGAGCCAAGTGGGAATTTTCTAGTGGAGTTTCTTTTCTGCAGGGAAATTCCAGTCAGCTGAAATCGAAGCTTTAGCAGAGAAACCTTCCTGGGCTCCGGAGGAGGAGGAGAAGGGGAATTGCCCACCGCAGTGGTCAGGGCAGCGGGAGAGAGCCAAGTTCAATCCCTTGTGCTGAGCCAGGCAGGACAGGACCTCCTGCCTCAGAGACTATTCCAGACTCTGGGGTTTCCCACCTTTTCATGACAAATTCTGTTTTTTCACCAACACAGAAGAGGAAAAACATCAGCAGTGCCTTCAGCCTCTCCCTTCGTCTGATGTGAAGTGCAGCTGGTGCTGCAGTGCTGTCCCCAAGCTGAGACGAGCAGGGCTCATTGCCATCATCAAGGGGTGAATTACTTATGCCTTGTGGCAGTGACGGTGATTTTCCTGGGATAATGCAGGGAAGATTTTCAAAGGCAGCTCCCTTGCTTGCTCGTGGGAATACGTGAGTGTACTTTGACAGACTCAGTGGGAACGGAAGCAGGGATGGACCAGAGCGGCCCCCAAAATGTCCCTCACTGGGATGAGGAGTCCATCAGTATCTGGGACACCACGGGAAGGAGCCCTGGGGCATCTCTGCACCGTCTCTGCAGCCATTTCCACGTCAGGTCCCCTCCGCTGAGCCTGGCAGGGGGATGGAGCCTTTGTCCCCCGGCCGTGTGCTATTTACTGCTTGCTCTGCATCCTCACCGCAGGGCACAGAGACTGCAAGGCCATATGAGACCGTGGCGATGAGCATCTAGCCTGACCTACTTACAGCTCGGGCCCTGGGACTTTCTGGAATTCATCCTCTTGGAAACACAACGTATAATTTTAGGGCAGTAGAAATCTGCACTGGATGGGGATGTTGTCCCAGCCTCCGCCGGGTCCATGACGCCAGAATTGCTTTGACTGCCTCTGAGCGTGCTTGCCACCGCATATCAATGCACAGGCTCCATTAACAACTCAAATTGCCACTGATATGCTTCTCATTATATTTCAGGCCTTATGCATCATTATTTCATTTGCAAGACAGTATTTGTTTTCCCTTCCCTTAATTCACGTCCCAAAAAAATCTCATTAAAACGTTGTCGCTCATTGCAATTGGGAGCAAATCGTGGCTTAATCCAACCTGCCAGGGAAGCCAATTGCCCCGTAAAAATCTCCTTGAAGTCTCCATGCAGGGGCAGGCAGAGGGGGGAGAATAATAAAAAGACATCAAATTAGGAGGTGCCGAGGCTCGTTTAAGAGGAGAGGAAGGGACTGTGCATGCTGACAGGATAGTAATGCAAATCCCCTTTGGAGCACCCAAAGAATCAACCTAAATGGATTAATGTGAGGACAGAGAAGAAATGACTTCAGTTGTTTCCCTAATTCAATTCAATTTATTTTTATACGGCATCTTCATACAGAGCATCTCACAGCTGCTTCAGCCAGAAGAGAAATAATACAGAAAGGCCATTCTGGCAGAAGTGCTCACCAGTACAGGCATCTCAGCGGGAGGAAGGAATATGAGTGCTGGCCTTGAGGATTTGATTTTTCAAATCATCAGGAAATCACATGCCTTTTTTTTTTTTACTTTTTTCCAATTTCAATATTACTAATTTCCCTAGGCTTTCCTCAAACCATCTCCGTAATATACTGAGGCTGATTCTAATCTCACACTGCTTTTATAGCACTGTAACTCTGATCTCACACTGGTTTTACACTGGTGCAGTTCCACTTATTTCAACTGAGTAAATTCCTGATTTATGTTCCCGTAAACGACAGCAGAAATAGGCCCATGGTTTTCCCTGGAGCAATGCCTGGCTCAGGCTGGGGTGAGGAAGAGGAAGATCAGGTCCCTTGCAATGCAAATGATGTAGAAAACTGTCATTAAATTACACCCAGACTTTCAAATACACTTTTGCTTTCTTTTAAAAAATGTGCTGCACTGTCAGAGTTACAAATGCACGGGAGATCAGCCAGGAGAGGAGGCCAGGACATGTGGCTTTGGTGTTGGCAGAGAGGCCAGGCTGCAGCCCCTGTTCCCCTCTACTTTCTGGGGCAAAATCAGTCTGCACCCCCTCCTTGCTCCGGTTTCTTTTGCCCATTTGTGCACAAACTGCTTCTCTCTTCCTCAGGCCCAGATCTGTCCACCGAGAGCCTGGTGCTTTGGATTAAATTGAAATGTGTGTGTCCTGTTTGCTTTAAAATATTAAAATGTAATCCTGGGGAATGAAATCCCTTAAGACAGCGGTGTGACAGGGCAGCCTGCAGCACGGCCTTTCCCCCTCGTTAGCACACAGAGCAAGGAGGGCCCTTATCAGAGCCAGAGATGAGAGCACAAGTGGGCTCCTCTGCAAAGACCCACTAACGTAACTCTAATTAATTTATTTTTTAAGGCTACACACGAGGGAGCTGATCAATGCTTTGCCCTGCGGTCTCGTTTGTTTGGAGCATATATCATTTCCTTGATTTATTCTCTGTGATGTGAAAGGATGTAACTAGCATCTTGATACCCACCTCTGAGGCTGCTCCCTTCCCCTTGACACAAGCAGGCACAGCATCAGGAGTTAACTCCTGAGCTCTTTATGCAACACCTGATCCCTGTTAGCGGGCTGCCGTTAAAAGCAGCTCCCCTGCCTGCAGGGCAGTGATGCTGGATTGACACCAGGTATGGGTGCGATGTGCGCTCCTGAATCGCCCTGCAGACCCTGCTGAGGGAGACCGGGACTGCCGTGTCCGAGGGATCCTGCTGAGCTGGGCACTCCACCAAGGCAAGTCTCATCCTCGCTCGGTTCTACTAATGGAGGAAAAATGGGCTGTTGTAATTAACGACTGTGGGAGCCACTGATTTATCATGGATTGGAGCGGTTTTCCCCTCTCATTTGCTCTTGGAAGAAGTTGGGACAGAGATAGGAGGAGGTGAAGGCAGGCAGCCAGGAGGGAAAGGGACCTTTGCTTCTTTGGTAGAGATGAAAGGATGTTGTCTTTGCTCAGATGCGGGTCTGGTTTTGTAGATGAGGGTCCCTCAGCTCCAAACAGCCTCTGTGCTGTGCCCTGAGGAGCCTTTTGCTGCAGTGCAAAGCCACCAGCCTTTTGTGGGGGCGTGTGATGGCCAAATAGCAAATAACTTGGGCGTCAGTGGTATCACTCACAGCTCTCCCAGCTTTTCCGTGCTCTAGCCCAGGTAGGCCCTTGCTGGTGCACATGGAAGGTCGAAGATGTATTTCTTTCCAGCCGTCTTCCCCCTGATGTGAAGTGGCACAGGGAAGCGAGTGATGCCGCAGTCCTTCAGCAGACCCCTGGCTGGGGCAGGCTTTGGGCACAGAAGGCCAGTGGATGGAAGAGGATCTAGGTGCCCCAATTCCCGCTTCTGGGTGCCAGAGCCCCACTTGGGAAGCCTAGCGAGTATAAATCAGCGTAGCTGTATTGTTTTTATAGGGCTGTGCTGATTTATGCCTGCTGAGGACCCTTTGCCATTGCAGAGGAGGGACCAATCTTGCCCAGTCTGCTGGATAAACATCTCTCCGTCATACCCAGCATGGCACCAGCTTCTCCTCTGAGCCCTTTTCCTGCTGTTCCTTGCCCTCCTGCTCTGTACAGTGGGAGAAAACACCGACAGCACGACCCTCCGAGCACATACAACCTCCGTGCAGCCTCGCCGACAGCCCCTGGGCTCTGCAGGGACCCCTCGCCCTCCCCAGCCTCCCAGACAGACCCGGGAGGATGAGATGCCACAACCTGACATCAGCAGAGTAAAATATGGCTCTGGCAGTAATCCGATAGAACTTGATGGTAATTTGGGGTGGGGGGAGGAGAGGAGGAGGCATTGAAAAAAGGAGGCATTGAAAGTACACTTCCTTTCAGTGCATTGCTGGGAAGACCATTAGGAAAACCACTAGATTATTTTTCACATTCTTCAGTGCAAAACTACTGCATTTTATGACCACTATCAATAACAGCTATCATATTACTAATGCTACAGTTGCCACATATATAATATTTAAATCACATTTGCGGCTGACAGAGACCTATGGATATTCTCGATCCCAACAGGCTATTACAGTTCATATCATGTCTGTCATATAAATATTATGAATCATTTCCCACTATCTTTATGGGGGCTACATTGACATCGTCAAAAAGGCTCTGGGTACTGCTGGATACTGCATATTTATATACACCTTATGTATATGTATGTGAATGGAGGGAGATTTATACAACAATCATCAGTAATAAATGCCTATGATAAAGCATATTATCTTCACACTTCATTTGCAAAGTGTTTTGTATGCAGGGACTAGGAGAAGGCTAGCAGCAAAGGCTCTGTTAAGTGACTGGGTCACATCCTCAAGCCCTGGTGTAAATCAGGTGGCTTCTCTGCCAGGAGGCTGATCAGCAGCAGCTGAGGCACAGCCCCCTTACAGCAGTGTAGGATGAGCTTCAGCTGGTGCCCGGGCACTGACTTGGTCAGTGTGCTGCTGGTTCACCCCAGGTGAGGATTTGGCTCATGTCCCGCTTGTTGGATGGGTGATGCTCCATGTGCTTTCCCCAAAGAGCTGTAAATCTCGTAGTTCGTGCCCTGCATTTCATCTTCCATCCGTTCATGCTTTCTTTGCTGGCTTCCTTGGAAGTCAAGCCCTGGTCTGGGTGATGAGATCAAAAAAAGAGATCTCCAGATGTTAAAAAAGGAAGAACTAGACTTTCCATTTACAGAGTCTTTTTGCAAAGCAGTTAATTAAACCACTGTCCCTGCAAACCAGGTGAGACATGCTAAACCCAATCCACCAGCAAAGCACAAGAGAGGAAGAAACCTCCCCTAGGATTATTCAAGATAGATCCAGACAAGAACTCAGGTGCCCTGAGACCTCTTCCCCAAACCTGTTTTAACTGCTTGAACACTTATATTAAGACTTGCTCCATATGCGGAGACAGACAAGAACAAATGCAACTTTATGGCTTGGAAGTTAGGAGGTCTCTAATAAGCATTTAATGTCCAGTTCTGAAGCAGCTGAAAGTGCAGCACAGTACTTCTGAGTGTGCAATACATTATTTTATCTGAGCAGTCACCAAAAGAGGGGAGAATGCAGTGTCTCTGCCTGTTCTTGGCGTGGGAATGTGGCTCTCCAGCTCCAGCAGATCAAATAAATCATGTGCATTTCACTTCATAAACAAACCTCATCAGCCTGTTAAATGCTGCTGGGGAAAAAACAAAGCAGCTTGAATCTCCAGCACTTAGAGAAATGTCTTGTCCTTTAGAGTTTTTGCTGGTTTGTGTGTGTAGTGCCACCCTGAGGAGCGGGGACCCACCCCCTGCAGCTTTTTGGGTTTGCAAGGATGGTTCTGAAGTGTCTGACGGATGCTGAGAGGTCCTGGCAAGAGTCTGCCAACTGGGCACGTGCTTGGGGACTACCTCTGCTTTCAGACTCCAGGGTCCCTGTGTGATGCCGTGGCCTCTGACCTGTCCCCCCAAAAACCTGGCCGTGTCTCTGTTAGCTGCAAGGGAGCCTGGCTGAAGCCGGGAAGAAAAGCAACATGTGAGCTCCTCTTGCCCCTGAGGATAAGAGGTAGGTCCTGCCCCAAAGACCTACAGTCCAGATGTCCATGCGCTGTAGAACTTTCTGCCTGGGGTGTTTCAGCAGCCTGTAAGTCTCCTGGGGGAGACAGATAATACAGACCCTGGTCCTATGGCATGCCAAAGGGTTCAAGGTCTCGGAACCTGCGGTGACTTTGGGTGGAGCAGGCTGCTGGAGTTGAGGACAAGCCTGGGAAAGTCCCACAAAGCGTGCGCGAGTGGAAGGTGTCTTTCCTTGGCTGCGTTTGGTTTTCAGCTCATATACGCAACCAGATTGCTGGAATGGCGCATTACCTTCTCAGGGAGGGACTTCTGTGGCCATGAGCCCCAGGCCAGTGGCTGCAACCACCCTTGCCCCCACATCAGGGTAGCCCTGGCCACCCATCGCAGCCTTGCCCCTCGCTGTGCTGCGGGAGACAGGGCCCGGACATGGCCCGTGAGCTTCTCCTCTTCTTTCTCACTCAGACTTTGTATTTATTCTTTCTTTAATCTGTAATAAAATGCAGCCAGGGAGGGAAATAGATGTGTTTTTCTAACTGTGCAGGAGGGCATGAAACAGTAGGGGAAGCACAGCAGGTTTTGGTTTTGTCCCATCAGATAATTCTGGGTTATGGACAAGATAAGCTGGAATCACTTAGAAAAAATAATAAAAGCTGTGGTTTCCAAATCCCCTTACTGGGCCCAAGTGCCCAGTTCTGAATGCAGTCTCAGGTCTCAGCTCCCCGAAGCAACTCAGTGCCTACCTCCTGCCGATGCCCACACGCACCTAGATCCCTTCGCCCCAAATGTCTTGAGCACGCGTGGCGGCAGCAAAGTGGGAGCGTGGGGATGGAGGGAGAAGGCTTTGCCTAATTGACTCTTACATGTGAATGAACATAGTATCTGCCTCTGTCGAATTCAGCTGGAATTGAGTGATGGGACTGAAAGCTGTTTGGATGAGGACAGGCGGACCCCAAATTATCCTGTCGCATAAGCCTGCCTGCCTTAGGATCCCAGGCTAAAGGGTATTTGCATTACCCAAGGGTAGGGAGAGCAAGAGCCGCTCAGAGTTTCACAAGAGAGCTCTCCCAGACAGTGTAGGACCTTCAAGCGTCCCTGCGTCAAGCAGATGTACAAGCCAATGACCTGCAAAAATTATCTTAACATCCTCCCATCACCCCCCATGATAATTTAAGTCCTTAGCTAGGAAGTGCAAAGCTGAAGTTGAGCACAGCATTAAGCAGCCTGGTAGAGCTTATTAAATTAATAGTGCATTAAAGAATTGGGGGGAGGTGGGGGCGGGGGGAGAAGGGAAAGAGAAGGTTTGTAACATCACAGAAATATCCTTGCTACCTTCTGGCATCTTCAAGAGACTGGAAATGTGGGACTGCATCCAGCTGTCTTCTCTGGGGCAAAATTCCTTTGGCTTCTGTGGGAGGTTTTACCCAAATAAGGACTGCAGGATCAGACCTGTTATTGTCACTGCAATTAACATTTAGATCCACATCTAACACGAACTGTTACAGGCTGGTTAGGGAGAAATTTAATTTGCTCTAAACAGCTTGATGGGAGAGGAGCGTGAAATGTCCTAGTTATGGTAATTTCATGTGTTAGAGTCTACAAAGGTGGATTTTCAGCCATGGGTCTAATAACCCTGCTATCTGCTGCAGCCATCGAGCTAAGCGTGCTTTGGGATCCTGAGGTTTGGGGCCAGATTCCCACCTGTGCTCAGTGGCGGGGTAAGCCATTTACACCGGCTGGCAGGCTCTCCGATCACCGGGGACATGCTCAAAGCCATAAAGGCCCACGCTCATCTTAGGCTGTTACGGCACCGATGACTCAAATGGCATTTGTGTGGCACAGGCAGGCGAGAGCCTGGATCTGCCCCGGCGAGGCACAGAGGAGCATTGCCCCCAGATGTGTTTTCCCTTATCAGACACGACGATGAGCTTTAGTTTGTGCGTCAGGAAACCGATTTCTACCTTTTTGCTGTCGAGGTTTGTACGCAGGTATCCATGAGATCTGTGATTTTTTTTTTTTGCCCCGCCAACCCGCTCTTTGGACCTGCTTTTTCTAACAATGCCCAACTTTCTTTTATATCCTTATGTATTTCCTTTTTTCCCTTTTCTCCCAGGAGTTAATGTAACTCAGCCATAAAAACTGACTTGGAGATGAAACTTGGCATTTAAGGTCCCAGCCCGGGAGCAAATGAAGTTACCAGTTATAAACACACACCAAAATCTGTTTGGACATGCTGAAATTACAGGAGCAGAGGATAAAAAGGTTCCAAGATGTTTTATTTTGTTTTAACTTCTGCGGCTCTGTGCGAGTGTCAGTTTGCAGCCGCTTGCCTGACGCAAGATGGGTCCTCTTGGTGTTTTTCTTCTTGTTGTTGTAATTAAAGCTGATAAATGGCAACGCATCTCTCGTCGTGCCGGGGAGGAGGCAGGGGTCCTGAGCTGGTCCGCGTCACGATCCCGTGGGGTTGCCAGCCGCGTACCCCTCATCTAACCGCTCGCGTGTGGGTCTGCCCAGAAGGAAAGGCAGGGTCTCTGCCCTGGCAGAGACGCACAGAAGAGCAGGCAAGAGTTGTAGGAGAAATCAGGTATCAGGGCCTTTCCAGGGCCTCTCCTGCGTGGCTGCAGACACTACGGTGACAGGTACGAGATAGACCGATAAGTGCGCGCAGGTGATAGGGATATGGCAATGAAAGATAAGAGGCTTCATTTTTATAGGAGGAGGTGCTAGATTGCTAATATTTATGACATGAGACGCTTTGCCAATTAAAGAATAAATCATGGCAGATAAGAGCCTCGGAAGCGCTTCACGGCCGGATCTGCCACACAGCAAGAGGATGGTTGGCGGCGGCAGTGCGCCCGTGTGTGCGTGGTGTAAAGCAGTTCGGTGATGGGTGCCCTGGCTCTCCCGGCTGCCCCCCGATTTCCCCCAACCCCACTTGCTGCAGGAGAGCTGGGCTCTGCGTTGGGAGTTACCTGTGCCAGCGGAAAGCCCCAGCGGTCGTCCCCGGTGTCATTTCGGGCTTCCTGCGCGACCGCGTTGCTCCCCACCGCGCGTAAGCAGCTGCGGCCGCGGACCGAGCCTGTTTGTTATGCGTGTTATGGCCCTCGAGAGTGAGGGTCGATATGATGTTTAATATGCTTCATGCATAGCGGAGTCGCTTTGGTCCATCAAGTCGCTAATACGCATTCTTACAGGGCTGAGTATCGTTTATTAAACCTGGAGGCATGCCGGGGAGGGTGGGGGCCGGGGCCCCGGCTGCTCTGGGAAGCAGCCAGCGATGCCGGCGGGGTGGTACCCGCAGTGCCGAGGAGGTGAGAGTTTGCAGACGAACCGCACACGCACAGAGAGTTATTTGTTGTGCCTCATTTATGGGAAATGAAATAAATCGCGCTTTGAAGGCGGGCCGCCGCGTGACACACCCCGGGGACAGGGAACGGGGCTGAGGGTCTCGCTGGCTGCCCGAAGCCTGGGGACAGCTGAGATTGCTCAGCATCACTCGAAGAGCCACCCCCCTTCCCGAGGCTCCCACTGGAGCACTCTGCACCCCATTTTTAAAATTTTTTTTAATTTTTCTTTTAAAATTTTTTAAATTTTCTCTTTTTCAATTTTCTTTTTTTAATTTTCTCTTTTTTCAATTTTTTTCATTTTTCTTTTTTCAATTTTTTTCAATTTTCAATGTTTTAAAATTTTCTTTTTTTAATTTTCTTTTTTTAATTTTCTTTTTTTAATTTTCTTTTTTTAATTTTCTTTTTAATTTTCTTTTTTTCAATTTTCTTTTTTTCAATTTTCTTTTTTTTTAATTTTCTTTTTTTTTCAATTTTCTTTTTTTTTCAATTTTCTTTTTTTTTCAATTTTCTTTTTTTTTCAATTTTCTTTTTTTTTCAATTTTCTTTTTTTTTTTTTTCAATTTTCTTTTTTTTTTTTTCAATTTTCTTTTTTCAATTTTCTTTTTTTTCTCCTTTTCCCCTTTCCCCATCACTTTAAAAAAAAAAAAAAAAAGGCAATTATTGTTATTATTTCCCCCGACCCCGGCGGGGCCGGGCGCGGGGCGGCGCTGCGCGGCGGGGCGGGCGGGCGGTCGGTCGCTGCGGGGCGGTCGCGGCTCTCGCTCCCCCCTGCGCGGGGCCCCGGCGCGGAGCTCGATCGCGCCCAGCGGAGCCGAGCGGCGGAGTTACATTGTTGGGAGTTTGCAACAACTCCGCGGCCTCGTCTGCGCGCCCGGCGCTGCGCGGGGCCGCCGGTGCGGGGCTGCAGCCTTCCCCGCCTCCTCCTCCTCCTCCGCCCCTTGGGCTTTTTTTTTTTTTCCCTTTTTTTTTTTTTTTTCCTCCCTTCCCCCCCCCCTCCTCCCTCTTCCCCCCCTCCTCCCTCTCCCCCCTTTCGCTTTGATTTCGCTCTCCTCCCCTCTGCGCGCCCTGTGTCTGTGTGTGTGTTTTTCGCCGCCGATCTTCACCAAGCCCCTTGGCATGAGTTAAGCACCAGCTATGGACACCAAACACTTCCTGCCACTGGGTGAGTTTTGTTCCGAAAAAGATTCTCCATTCCTACGGCGGGGCGGGGGGGGGGTTGGCTAAATAAAATAAAATAAGCTCCTAACCTGCCCCCCTCGTCCGCTTCCCCTTCCAGCCGCCCGCACCGGGGAGGCAGCGGGCGGGGGATGCGCTGCGCCCCTTCCCCGGGGAGGGCAGGCAGCCCCGCGGGGAGACTCGGTGTCAGCTCCGGGGCAGCGCCGGGGAAAGTGCCGGGACGGCCTGCCCCGTGGCCCCCCGCTCCGGCCGCCTTGGTTTAGTTATTATTTTTTGTTTGGGTCTTTTTTTTTTTTTTTTCTTTTTTTTTCCTTTGAGGCGCAGCCGGTGGGGGGGGCGGCGGGCCCCGGGCGGGGAGCTGAGCTGAGCCCAGCCGAGCCGAACCGAACCGGGCCGGGCAAGCGGTATTTTCAAACGGGGCAGCGGGTACCCGGGCTCGGCCGGGAGAGCCCCCTCCCCACCCGGGGCTAGTTCTGCAGGAGGGTTTGGCAGCTCGCAGCCTCAGCTTCCCCCTCTTGCTTTCCTCTCTCCGTTTCTTTTTTTAAAATTTTTTTTTTTTTTTTTTTAATTTATTTCTTTCCTCCCTTTTCTCCCTCCCCAGCCGGGCAGGGGGAGGCGGAGCACCCGCGGGGACCCCCGTGCTGCGCCCGCACTGGCCCCTCCGCTCGCATGGCTGGCGGCTCCCAGAAGCTTGGGACCCTCTTTTTCTTTTTTTTTTTTTTTTTTTTCTTTTTTTTTCCTCCCCCCTCTTCTTTTTAGTTACATTTTAAAACCTATTCCCGGCTGGAGTTTGCCATCCTTTCGGTGACTGAGTCAAGTCCTAGCTTGTAAGGGCGAATGCCTCCTCGCGTCTCGGTTTCAGGAGAAGTGATATTGCAGAGCTCAGTGTTCAGGGTGGGGGGAAGAAAAGTTTTGGCGAAGTAACCCGGCGCCAAGTCCAGGCGAGGGGAAGAAGGACAAATCCTGCCATCTCTGTCACTGCTCAGCGTGGTGGCGCGTGGGCTACCAGCCTCTGGCCGAGCAAGCCTGTGGCCAGTGAGAACATCTACTCTGGCTTCCCTGGGCTTTAAATCTGTGCTCAACCTCTGCTAGCCCGTGGTAGTTGTGTTTTGTTTCTTTCTTTATTTTTTAATGTTTTTTTGTTTGTTTGTTTGTGTGTTTAAGAATTGCAATTTTAGTTGTTCCTTTCTAAGAGCGGTATAAATATAAACACCATCACAAGGTCCACAGCTAGCCCAGCCCCCCGGGAAGGTTTCCAGGACTGCTGTGGGCTGGGGGCTTTGGCAGGGAGAGCCTGGCCCCGCTGGCTGGCAGATCCTCAGCTGGCATCTACTTTCCTCCCCCCCCCCCCCCCCCCCCCCCCCCCCCCCCCCCAAATCATGGTTTTACAGTGCCCCTCGTTGATTCGGCTGTGAGGTGGGAAATGCTGCTGGGTTGGCTTACCCAGAGCTGCTGCTGCTCGGGCTAAAAGCATCTCACCTGCAGTGTCCCCCCAGGAGCGGGTCCTGCTTCCGAAGCCAAACCGATTCCTTTGGGTCCATCGCGTGCAGGTGTCGGGGATCCTCGCAAACACACCCATCGAAGCGGAAGGCGCCTATCTCTTGCCACGCAAAAGGGGTTTAATCTTCGGGGTGGCTGTTGCGAGATCTACATTTCCTTCGATGCTCTTGTGGAAGACGGTCCAAACCTCTCTCGATACGGGCAGGATCAGGCCCCTATGTTTATGCTTGCATTTTCTTTCAGACCAGAGCTCTGCTGTTACGCTGTAGATGCTAAATAATACGTTGTGTTATTAGTCATGTTGACTTTGACGGGGGAGGAGAGGGGGAGCGTGTGTCACCTTGCTGCTGGCTCGGGTAAGGATTTTCACACTGGTGCAAATGAAAAACAACTGATTTATCTGCTCATTTATAAATGTGTGCGTGTGTATGGTGGGGAGAGGGTGGGTCTTTGCAACACGCTGTGCAGCACACGGGGAACATCCAGAGGAAAACCAAGGCAGCCACCCCAGGACAGCGGTGCTGGGTGGGGGTTATAACTTCGCATCGCTGGCTTAGGAGAAAATTCAGCTGCCTGCGGGAGCTGTTTAGGGTGCGTGGGTCTGGGTTTGTGTCTGCTGCGTGTTGTGCTGCTGCAGAAGCGACTCCTAAACTTTAACCACTGGCCTTGCGTCACCGATTGCTGGAAAAATCAGTTTTGGTTGTAAGGTCAGGGGGTTCTGCAGGTTTCGGAGGGGGAGATCTCGGTCCTGCTCTGAGGATGGGAGGGCAGGTAGAGCCTGAAAGCGTGTGAGCAGTTTGTAAGAGCGAGGGGAGCCTCGAGGAGTGCCAGCAGAGACCTTCCCAGTGAAACCAGAGCGGAGCTGGTGGGGCCACGGGGCCTTGGCGCTTTTTAGAGGTGGCCTGGTCCAAAACCCGCCAGGTCCCGACTTTGCGGAGTGCCAGGGTGTTTCGCCAACCCCGTCCCATGTCGTGGTTGGGAGCTGGCATTTGCAAGCCGAGGGGAAAAAAAAAATAGCCAAGCTTGTGGAGTTTGTTTCCCTGCACACCAGTACAGGCCTGAGCTGGAGAACAGGAGCAGCTGGGGACCAAAAGCAGGCTCTGTTGCCGTGTGGCCCCATCAAAATCTCAACTCAGTTTGGCCTAAAAAGGATAACCTGGAGGAGGTTCCTGGCCGAGTCCTGCCTGTGGTTAGACTCGGATAACCCCGCTGATGTCATGGGTGGAAGCGTGGCCAGCGCTGGGCACTTTTAATAGTAGTATCTCATTTTCCTGCTCGTCTGCTGGCAGATGCCAGGCAGAGGCTCCCCGCAAGGACGGCACGTCCCTGGGCATCTCCCAGGCTGGATGCTGTGGCCCTGCAGCTCCATCTGCTATCCCGCTCCCAGGACAACCTGCAGCCTGATGGCAGGGTCCGTGGGCAGCGGGGCTGCCTGCGCCTGCCCCGCGTCTGCCTGCCTGCAGCTTTCCTGCGCGGCGCAGGTACCGCCGCAGCCCGGGGTGAGGTTCATAAACGCCACGGGCTCCGGCAGATGCTGCCTTAGAAGCCGTCTGGGGCTACAGATCTCCCTTTACCGGGTTTTGAACGATCAGGGGTGTCTTGCTTTTGCTCCTCCGCGGGGGTGGTGCTTTGCCATCTCCAGGAGGAGGAAAATCAAGAAAAAAGCCGTCGTGCAAGTGCTCGCGAAACTGGGGGGATGCCCGTCTCCTGGTGGGGTGCACGTACCGAGGTCGGGCTTTGCACGGGGGCCAGGTTGGGGACTGATGTGCAAACCAAGGAACTCGGTGCTTTGGGTAGCTGCTTGTTCCCGAGGCTCTGGCCGCTGCGATCCTTTTATTGCTTCGTTTTCTTCTTTGCCCATTCCCCTAAGAAGGCGTCGACTCCTTGGGGAGCCAAAGGGGGATGGTGAGCTGGGGGAGCCCTCCCTCGAGGCTCAGCCTCATGGAGGGAAGAAACAGTTAACGGGTGTCCGAGGATGGTGCTTCCCTCCCGGAGGTCAGTTCACCGGGTTGCAACCTCTCCGAGTCCGTCTTCCCACCCGGCCGCAGCTGCTCAGGATGGGGGGTGAGAAGTGGCCGTGCACGGCCCTGCCGAGGCCGGAGCGGGAACGCCTCCGAGGAAAACAGCAAAACAACCCCCCCCGTGTTCGGTTAGGGGGGAGCAACCTGGAAGGTGGGGGCTGCTTCGGGTGGAAGAGAGCGTGGGAGCGTGAGCATCCATGAGGCATCTTCATCCCGCGTCCCCTGGCCTTGCCGTCGGGCACGTGGCCGGGATGAGCCCGGGTGCTGCGCGAAACCCGAAGGAGATTAGTGGGAGCCCGTGTCTGGATTGAAACCTCAGCGCGGTCCTCGATTCTGCTTCTTTCAGCCTCAAAAATTTACAGCCGTTAGGAAAATCCATAGGGAGGAAAAATTCTGAAAGATGCAGGGAGCGTCACAGCTTGTCTGAGCATCCCTGCGAGGAAGGACGACTCCTCTGCCCCACATCTGGAAGATGCTGGCCGGCTCCGTGGGGCCGCCGGTGCCGTACCAGAGCGGGGCCTCGTAGGAGCGAGAGATAAAGTATAGTCACGTCCTGGTCTCTCTTGCTGAAGCATAGCGTAGGGCTCGACCTCTCCCAATTGACATATGCAAAACAAGCTGGGAAGGAATTTTTGCCTTTTTCAGAATCTGGGCTGTGACAGTTAAATAAATCCTCTGAGGGTCCCTGAGTTTACTCCACATCGTCCTGCTGTGTTGGAGAGAGCGTTTGTGTTTCTCGTATTTAGGGCATTTTATTTATTTAAAAGAGAGTGGGGGAGAAAGCCGCAGAATTTTAGTTATTCATTGCAAATATTATTATTGGCGTTCTGCTCCTGTTGAAAAAAAAAAAATCAAGGGGGGAATCAAAACATTTCACTGGAAAATACACCCTGGCTTCGTCCCACCCACATCTTGAAGGCAAAAATAAATATTTATTAAGAAATGGGTTAAAAACCTTTTTGTTGGAGTATTGTTTTCTGGGAGCAGGGGTGGATTCCCATATGCCAGAGCCCTGCCACCCGGCTGAATTTTTTATTTTTGTATTTTTTTTGCAGGAAGGTTAAGAAAACAAACAAACAGCGGAGCTGTGGGTGCCGTGGGGCAGGGGCTTGGGCTTTAGGATGTTCTTTGGTCCTGCCTCTAGCACAGGGTGCTCATTCCTACGAGCATCCCGGCTCTTTTCGGGGGGGGACCGTGTGCGAGCAGGGTATTCCCCCGAGGCTTTTGGCTGCCTGAAGTCACCGAATCATTCTTGCTATAAATATCCCGCAACCCCGCTGAGGGAAGCGGTGAGACAGCACGAGGCGGTGGCCCTTGGCAAGGGGCTTAACCGAGGGTGGTGGTGATGGAGTGGGGATGCCAAGGGGGTCCCTGGCCCCCCCCCCAGCCGGGCTCTTCTCTGCCAGGCCGGGCTGTCGGTGGTCACCAAAGCCGGGCACCCCTCAAATCACTGCTGGCGAAGTGCTGGGTATTGCAGGGACCTTCCCCGGGAGCTCGGTAACCTAATTGGGCTCTAATTAATCGCGTTCTCTGGCTCCGATCCCCAGCGCGTCTCCCCATCGTCACCTCCGTTCGCAGGTGGAGGAGCTGGGTCTCTCCTCCCTCGGGCCGGCGGTGCGGAGGGATGCTCGGCAGAGCGAGCGCGCTGCCGGTGCGGGATCCGACCTGGCAGTTCCATAATTGCTTCCTAAAAGGCCCAGGTGGGCTCTCGAAAGTCAGTATAGCTACAAAGCAATAGGGGAGGCAGCCTGGGTGGTTTTATTTTAATTGATTTTGTCAGGAGTTGCTGTATTTTATTACATTTAAAGACTAGACTCTGGAATAACTTTGAACGTTTGACACGCACGCAAAAAGCAGCTTTCTGACATTTTCCTCTTTGCTTGTCTTTTATTTTATTTCTCCCCTCTCCTCCTCCTCAAAGGAAAGCGTGTGCCTGGAGGGAGGACAGAGGAGGAGGGAGGAGTGGTTGTGTCTCTCCAAAGGCTGCTCGAACATCAAGGCAGCGCAAAGCAGACGAAATAATATTGCAAATAAGGATTTAAAAAACCCTACAGAAGGATCCCCACACATGCCAGCCAGCTCAAACTGCTAGAAGATTTTCAGACAGAAGCAATTTAGCCTGGGAAAATGCTGTATTGTTGAGATGGAAAGTGGCTGTGAGAACTTGCCTTTTCTGACAACGTTTTGCTTAGCAAAAGCAAAGCAAAGTCAGGGAAACAACCTGAGTTTTTATTTAGAGAAGACAGAGCATTTCAAAATGGAGAGTGTTTTCTGAGATAAACAGGGAACAATTCCCTTGCAAGAAAGGGAAGAAAGGGTTCAAATTAAGCCCAAATGCAGCTCCTCTCCTTTGAAATTTTGTTTAACATAGAGTTAAAAAATAATCCTGTTCAAACAGACCACTCGTAAGCATAAAATGGTTGGTGTTTTTTTTTCCCCCCTCCTTTTCTTTTATTGTGATCTACAAAAAAAGTTTCAAGGTTGCACCTTGGGGCTGTAATTCTGATCGCAGCCCTGTTTGTGCCAGCTCCTGCCTCTCCACATCAGGAGGGGATGGATCTTGCCTTGAAACTCAATAGTCTGCCCAGATGAGACAGATACAGGGTGGGAAACTGAGGCACACGGGTGCGTCTGAGCGCCGGGAAAGCTGGGAACGGGGCCCGGAGCGAGGGCGTGGGGCGGTTGTGAAACCTCGGCTGGGACGGCGGCTTCCAGCCCCGCAGAGCAGATCCGTCTGGGAGCTGAGCTCCGTAGGGCTCCCGTGGGCTTTTGAGGGTCCCAGCTCTTGGTAGCTAAAAAAAACCCCAGCTGCTTTTTGGCCTGGGAGCAAAAAAAAGCTCGCAGATGGGAGATTTGTGTGTAAGCCAGGTGCTTCCAAACCAGAGGGCAAGGGAGAAACACCCTGAATATTTGTTTTATTAAGTATCAGGAGCAGGGCTCGCATCTAGTGAAGATGGTTCCTCTCGCCGTGGGCATTGCTCCTTCTTTCGGATCCCAGGGGATTGGGGTTTTCTTTGTGGGTAGGGGCTAATCTCTTGGTTTTGGTGGGCCCTGAGTGGATGGTTGATGGTTTATTTGGGTTTGGGTCTTGTCTGAGCCGTAACCCTTTCCCTGGATTGCATCGGCTGTGAGATCACTGCGGAGCAAAGAGATAAAAGGTGCAATACTGGTATTTGTGACCAATAAAATGGTAATGGGATTCCCGTCTGGTTGTTAACTTTTCATGGTCTCCTTTTTTGTGAAGTTTTGCCTTTCTTCAGCTTTTACAGACTTTAAAAAAAATCCAAGAAACAACCAAACCAAAACGGGAGGGGAAGCTGAGAGCAGCCCTGGAACCCCCCAAGGTTTACAGCCCCCTCAGCTCATGGAGCAAATCCTTTGTGCTGGGGCTGCCAGGAGCGGATTAGGGAGGGATGCCCCGTCTAGTTTCAGCTGGCTGTGTGGCGCTGGGCGCGAAGGCAGAAACATTTGATTATTGTTTTTCCATTTTTGGCCGACAAGTAAGTGCTGGAAAGTTGGTGGGGTGGGTTTTTTTTTTTGGTGGTTTTGTTGGTTTTTTTTTTTTTTTTTTTTCTGTGAACTCTGTGGGCTGCTGCGAGACAATTTTGTTGTGGGCAGCGCGTCTCCTACGTGCCCATTACGGAGGCGAAATGAGGCAACGGCAGGGGTGAAGCAAGAACGGAAGGAGAAGCGCGGGAGAGGGGGTGCGCTTCCAACCGAGATCCGCCCGGAGATGTGGAGGTGACGAAGCGGGGAGACGGGGTTGGCATGGGATGCGATGGAGGAGGCTCGTTCCGAGCGGGTGAGATGGTGAGCGACGGCAGAGGCACGAAGGGGTGTAGAGAGGAGCGGGGTCAGAGGTGCAGGAGCAGCATCGCGCCAAGCTGGGGAGGCAGTTTTTGCCCCTCGGGGGGGGGGCGAGGGATGGGTGAGAGTGGCTTGCCAGCGCTGTGGCTTCCCTGCCCTGCTCCCTGGGGAGCAGCAGCCTCTCCCCGAGGACCCGCGCGCGGGCGGGGGCTCTTGCAAAAAGGGGAAAAAAGAGAGAGACACCCCCTTTCCCAACCAGCCACCCTTGCCAGACCACGCTGTTCTCCCCTTCTGCCCCCACCTCCTCTTTTTGCTGCCCCGTTTTTGTAAGACGAGCGACTTTATCAGGCCTGGGAAGCTGTGGGCTCTAACGCCAGCGAGCGGGACCCGGCCGGGGCAGATAACGGCGTATCGGCGGCAGGTCGTGCCGGAGGTGCTCGCTCGTGCCGCGGTGGGGAGATGCGCGGCCCCGTGTTGCTTTGCGTCGGTGTTGGGGCTGCTTCTGGAGACCCCCGTGCACCCTACGGGTGCCCTGACCCACACCCGTGGGGCTGCTGCAGCCTGGGGGGAGGTTTAGCGGGGGGCCGGGGCTGTGGGGTAAAAAGCAAGGGTCCCTGCAAGGGAGCAGGCAACTTCAGCAAGTTGAAAACCGCTGTCTCAGAGCTCTGCACCTGCATGGCCAGCCCTCCCTTCTGACCTGCACTTGTTCAAGTGTGACTTTCAATTGATCATAAAAATCCAGCATGATTCACAGCGCTTCTGCCCTCCAGCCTGCCGGGCTCCGTCTCTCCGCATTCACTTAGCGTGAGAGAGCAAATTGCCCTCCAGTTCATCCTCCTCATTCTTAATGGGGAGCCGTTGCTTTCTGGGTCTGCTCCCCCCATGCACTCCTTGAATTATAATACATTAGCGATGGTGGCTTAGAATTTTAATTTCATTTTCTCTCTCTTTTTTTTTTAATTTATTAAGAAAACCCATTTCAATGCAAGCTCCCAAACGTTGGGGTGGGGAGGGAGGGAGGTGCAGCTCCCTGCTCCATCCCAGCGAAGACCCTGTGTGCGTGCGTGTGCGTGTGGCTCACAGACAGTGAAATTGCACCCTAGAGTTATAAAGCAATTGTCTAGCTCAGCAGCAGAATGAGCATGAAATGGTGCAGAAAGCAACTAAATAAAATTGGGTAAGGCAGATGCATGAAAATAATGACATCTCTATACCGTAGTCAGGCGCGCTTGCTCTTTCTCGCACACGCAGATAAACTTTTATAACAGACTTTGCATTTATTTTCCCAGGAAACTCTTCTGAAATGGAGATGTGTGTTAGTGCGGTGTGAGCCCGTGCACCCCCTCTCCCGTGTTTCGGGGGCCGTCGTGCCGTGCATCGCCGCCCCTCTCCTCCCCTGCTGCTCTCCCAGTCCCCCTTTTCCCTTTTTTTGTTTTCAGAGCAGGATTTTTATGCTCAGTCAAACACCAAAACGATAACCTTTGCGACTTCATTTCCCTTTGGCTGCGGCGGCCGTGCGGGGCTGGGGGAATGCTGCGAGCGGGTGGCTCTCGGGGGTGACCTGCCACGTCCCGTGCAAATTGGATGAAGGGATGCTTTCCTGGCTTGCTCTCACTTCTCTTTTTTTCCTCCCCGAATGGTGGCAGCTGTAAGGATGGGACCGTGCGGGCTGTTGCGTGGAGCTTTAGGACACGAGAGCGGGCATGGAAAACACGGGTCGGTACATTGGCTGTGTCCCCGCATCCCTCCTCCCTGGTGATGGCTGGTGGCACCAGGGCCACCCGCTCCCACCCTCCGTATTTATTTGGCTGCGTAGCTTAAAAATGCCCCAAATTGGGGGCCTGAAGAATTGACCTTAGCTGTGATTTCTCCCCAAACACCCGTCCCAGTGCTTCCCCTGGGCTGTGTGCTGCTGTCCCTGCTCCAACGCTGCCCTGGAGCCTTTGGCCTCAGCAGAGGCACGTTCCCCCCCATCCGCTCCTGGGAAGCCGATACGTCCCCCGACACGGTCTGACTTTTCGCTCCTCTTGCGCCTCGCGAGGCTGGGAACAAACTGTTAATCTTCCCACCCAAGAGGCCCTTTAGGTGACATTAAGGCTGCGTCCCCGCCGTCCTCGTGCCCTCCTGCCTCCGAAGGCATCGCCGGGCACTGCTCCATGTGCTCGTGGTGCTGGGGATGCCCTTCCTTGATGGGATGCTGCCTGCTGCATCCCGCCCGGCTGGCTTGTCCCAGGGATGGGGAGTGGGTGGCAGCAGTCGGGGTCCCCCAGCCTCCCCAGTCCGCTGCTCCCCTGTTCGGAGGGCTCGGGGCTGAGCTGGTCGTGGATCCTTTCTCTCTGTGCAAGGAAAATTGAGTCCATCCTTTGTGCTGCTGGGCTTGCTGTGCCGGAGCCTGGGGCTCAGCGCCTTTGCAGCAAAACCTCCATCTCTGATTTTTCTTTGCTGGGATGTGTCCCTGGGGTCCCGGATTAGCTGCTCCAGTGCTTTTCCCGCTGCCTCCCCGTCACACGCAGACCGACGCGGATCCCACGGGTGGCTGGGAGCTGCGTGTTGGCCGCACAGCCCCGAAGCGCAGCACGGCACCGAGCCCAGCGGCGCGGGACACGTGCGTGTTCCCCTCCTCGCTGCCTGCAAAAACCTGGCTCCTCTGGAGAGAGGCAGAGCAGGAGGCTTCCCTGCAGAGATTGCTCCGGCTCTGGGCAGACGGATGCCGAGACCCTGCCAGCGTTTTTTGCTGGTGTGGAGCCACAGCCCTGGAGCGGAGAGCCGGGAAATGCACGCATGCAAAAATCAGTGTGAAGGCATAAATCAGGCCGAGAGTGAAAGGTTAAAGAAATCCAGAGGAAGTGGAGTGATGTGCGTGATAGAAAGGGGTTTCCTGTACCTACACGGGCCACCCAGGCTCCTTTCCTGTCAGGGTAAACCTGCTAAAGCCGAAACTTTCTGCACCCCTAAGCAAATTGTGGTCTGCTGGACGGGCACGTCGCGAGCAAGCTGTGCCAGCCGCGGTGTTAATACTTTCTGCTTTACAGCGTGCTCTCCCCGAGCCTCTGCGGTGGTATTTATAGGATGCCCAGGCAGCTCTGGGGGAGCACCGCAGCCGTTCGACCCCGTGGTGGGGAGCAGGAGCGGAGCTCGGGGAGGGCAGATGCGATGACCCGTGCTGGAAGCTGTGCTGCTACGGTGCAGCCCTAAATCCTCATCCTCTCCGCTGCCTTCCTCCCTGGGCTGGTTTTCTACAGGTGAGCCGTGCTGGCCAGCTGCCCTGGTGCTCCTCATCAGGGACCGGACATCAGAGGTGGCTCCTGGAAGAGTTAAGACTCCTGGGACAATTACCTGCAGGCCCCCATTTAAACACTTAGGAAGGCTTAGCTGTGATCCCTGCTGGAGATAAGCCTGGCCCTAGGCCAGCTGATACCTATTGTTTGCAAATGTCGGGAGACTTTATCTGAACTGTGGGTTCAGAGCCAGAGCTTGCTGGGAGCAGGAATCCCAGATGTGCTGGGAGGGAGGGGGGGTGCTGATGCTGTGCAGGGGCTTGCTCCTGAGATATGTAGCAAGGCAGCACCCTGAATTACACCCTGCCAGCAGGTTTTTCTGCTGCTTATAGGGCTGGAAGATACAGTTTTAGTTTGTTAGGGTTTTTGCCCGTGTTTCAGGTTGTATTTTGGTAGCGGTGCTGCTGTGCCCTGCAGATCTAGGGCTTTGCCTTGGAGCTCCGGTACAGCTCTGCCTCGGGCTTCCACCCTCCTCTCGGAAGGAAAAGCCAGCAGTTCCCTTATGGCAAGTCGCTCCCTCTGCACGCCTCACCTGTGGGGCAGGTTTAGGCTGTGGGAATCAAGAGGCCATCGGTCACCGCGGGCTTTGTTTAGCTTGGGCGCTCAGTTTTCTCATCTTTGTTGTTTTTCCGCCTGCGCTGCTATCGCCGAGGGGTGTTCGGTGCCGCTTCCCGCAGGCGCCCAGGCGCTCTGGTCGGCCGGGTGTTATGCCATGGGAGCCGAGGCTGGGCGGGCACGGAAAACCACGTCTGGGTTCCCCAGCAAGGTTTCACGGCCTCTAGGTGTGTGCATGAAATGTTGCAGGGCAGGGATTTCTTGCAGCAAGCCCTGGGTGGCAGATAACAGCACAGTGCCCATCTAAAAACCCCCACCTACGCAAACGGGGAGGCTCCACCTCTCCCTGCGCCTTCCCAAAACCCTGCAGGGGATGCAGGACTGATCTGGGCATCCTCCCAGGTCTCTTTCTTGGAACAGCGGCATTTGCCCCCGGACACTGCCCTGGCTGCAGTAAGGTGCAGCCCACCCTGGGGCCACAGCCTGGTGTAGCTCAGCAGCACCCCGGGAGCAGTAGCCGGCATCAGGGGAGCCCAAAAACTCGTTTCAGGGATGCACGAGCAGGCGAGCCCCAGGATACAGCCTGGGCAGCAGTGGCGTGGAGGGCGAAGCTCATCCTGCCTCATCCCCAAGAGCAGAGGGATGCTCCCGGTCCTCCCTGAAACGTGGGGACCCCAAACCGGCCCTTTGGAGGGAGAAGAGCGCGCTTCAGGGCAGAAGAGTACCTGCGCTGGGTCGGGGTGTGGGTTGGGGTCCTCGCCGCCCGCGCCGGGTGGGAAGGGGCGAGCGTGGGGCCGGCCGTGCGCGCCGGGGCGCGGGGAGGTGCCCGTGGGGCAGGAGCAGCCGGTCCTGCCGGTTCTGCCCCGTGCAGTGCCGGGTGCTGGGAAGTCCCCCGAGCTGCGGTCGAGGCCGGGGTAAGGGCTGATCCCGGGTCCCGCTCTGCCGCCGGTTCCCCGGGCTCTTCTTCGGCTGGTCCTGATGGCTCAGTCGTAAGTCTTTGGGAGCACAGGCTCTGGGAAAGCACCCAGGGAGCTTGGCCTTGGCTGAGAGTAAAAGCTTGCTTTGCATGGGAAGGGAAGGCAAAGCCAGCGTGCTCCCTAATTGAATGCGCCTTTACAAATTAATAAGGTAGAAGTGACTCTACCAAAAAAACCCCCAAACCCAATGCATTGGCCTGCCCCTGTAATTGTCAGCGTGGAAATCATGGGCACATGAGGACTTGCAAGCGAATAATTAAATCCGCAGCCTTATTTCAAAAGCGGAGGCAATGAGCCTCCCAATGGTGCCCGGCCCCGCGCCGGGGCTGGGGGTCGCGGGTGACCCTCCGGCAGAGGAGCCTTTGCCAGCGCGGTTCGGCTGGCACAGACCCCACAAGCGCCGGCGGGATCAGCAGCTCGGCATTGATTTCATCGAACGGGTTCAAGATCGCGTCAGCTTAACTAAGGGCTGAGATTGACCCGCGGTGATTTGCTGACTTTATTATTAAGATGATGATGTGGCTGGGCTGGGGGAGACGGAGCTTGTCGTTCCTGTCTCCGCGTGGTGGGATGGCTTGGTACAGGACCGACACCTTTTCCAAATTTTTGCTGTATCTTTTGCTGTGAAGAGGTAAAATCCTGAATGTACCTTGAAGGAGTGTTTAGAAGGTCTTTCCAACCCAGCTCTCGGCCCTGTCAGTAGCTGCAGAAGAAGAATGTTATAAGGAGCTATTCATCATTGCAATTATTTTATTAAGAGTACACAGTGTGCTTGGGAGCTGGAAGAGATGGACCTTTGGGATGTTTTCAGCATTATAAATACTGGTTGGTTACATCACCCGGCTTTTAAAAAATGGTATGTGTAGTCCTGATGAAAGAGGATTTGCAGACAACCTTGGAGAGGAGAGCCGCGTGTCTGTTCCCAGCGGGGAGAGCAGCGCGGCTTCTGCCCTTGAATCTCCCTCGGGACCAACGGGGAGAGAAAGCTCTGGGCTCTGCCCCTTGCGCAAAACCCCCGGGGGAAATTCGTGCATGGGTGCCCGTTACGGGCTGGAGGTGGGTGAAACGGGCTCCTCGAGGGCAGCCAAATTATTATCACAGGAGGTGGGTTAGCTCCTCTGGCCGAAGGAGCCCTGTAGCCCACCGCTGCTCCCTCTTCTGCAAGCGCTCCGTATAACATCATGCTACCAAACCCCAAAACGCTGCTCTGAAGCCTGTCCTATGGTTTTCTGTCCTGCGTGGGGCCCTGCGTGTTTTGCAAGGCTTGCCCACCTCGGTGGCACCCCGTCCTGCTGCGGCAGCGGTGGCGAAGCCGGCGGCGGGTCCGGTGGGAAGCCGGCACCTCCGCCTGCGTTATCGCAGCCGCGCTCCGGGGCTAAAGTCCACGATGGGGAAAATGCCCGGTGGACTTTTAACTGGAGTCCTCAGGAGAGCCCAGCTTAGAAACCTTTTAACTGTTTCGTGGTGATCTCGCCTGGAAAACAAAGAGAGAATTGGGAAGAGGGTGGGCTTTCTGCCCCGGGGGTCAGGTCCCAGCGGTGGGGGCTCGCTTGTGGCCGTGCCGGGGGGGGGGGCGATGGGGACCGCGGCGGCTGGTGCTGGGGTCGTCGCTGCACGTGTCCGCCCGTCCACTGGCTTTGCTGCTGTACCCTCGGCTCTCCGCCCAGCTGTGCCGTGTAGTATGGACCCCCCAAAATCCAGCTCTGGGCATGTAGAGGCTGCAGCCCGGGTCACCGGACTGTCCTCCTTAGGACACATCTCGGCGTGCGTCCCTGCCCTCCTCCCTTTGCTCTCCCTCCCGCCGCGTGGCCTGAAAAGATGAACCCTGTGCCGTGGGGAGGGGGTGGGCATTGCTCTACAGCATCCATATCAATGGGAAGCGGCATCTGAAGGTTGAAAAGAGACTTGGCTGCTGCTTTTTCTTTTGCTGTCCCGTATGCTGGTTTTGCCTCCTGCTTCAGGCACCTGGGTGCCTGGGGGGCTTTATTTCGGCATCTTCATCCTTAGTCCTCTTGCCCTTTCCCTTGCTTTTGTTGTACATATTTTTTTTCTTTTTTTTTTTTTTTTTTTTTTCCTGCAAGTTGTGAGTCTTGTTTGCTCTGGGTGGGTCTGCGGGCCCTGAGCGGGTCCCCGCTGCCGGCCCAGGGCTCGAGCGGTGCCTGTGCGGGGGAAGAGCGGGGTTTTCCCATGACTCCAGCAAAACCAAACAGCCACCCGCTTTGCGTCACAGGGTGATCGATCCGTCTGTGACGGGGACGAGGCGTGCTCCTCCAAAGGGCCGGGGCTTTGCAGGAGGGAAATTCCTGCAAGCAGGGGCAATGCAGGATTTGTGCCCGTCGAGACCAGCTCGGCGTGGGACGGCATCGCTGGCAGTCCCTGGAGGCACACAGCTTTGCAGGGGAGCGGGAAAGCTCCCTGCGTGCCACGAGCTGTGCCCTCGGTGGAAGTGATTCCCGGGTGAGAAATTCCCACTGTGGAAGCCTTTATTACCGGGCAGAGCTAGGTTTGTTTTGTTTATCATCCATTTACTTGGCTTTGGAGGCATGCCCAGATTTCTCCAATTTTGTGTGTGTGGATGTGTGATTTATTAGGATTCAGGGTTTTTTTTCTGGTTTAATTTCACTTCCTCAAACTGACAGGCCGTTTGAACAAACTTCTTTTGGATGATTTCCTCTATAGTTTTAAAGGGACGCCTAAAAATAAAGAGAAAATGTTGCAGCATGGTTGACAATTAAAAAAACACCCAGTCTGCCACTGTGACAAACCTCAGCCCTGATTTTGGTAATGGAGAGAGCTCAGAGGGTGAAAAAACAACATGATTTCACTTTTGGGTACTTAGAGCTTTTGACAGCACTTTAGGGATCACTGGCTTTACTTGTTTCGCTGTAGAGCTGATCGTGCCGTGATCCTGCACACACTTAGGCATGTTCTTAGCTTTCTGCATGCGAGTGGTCCATTAAAATAGCTGTGCGTGTCTAAAGCTTTGCCAGCTCCAAGCTTTGGTTTCCTCTCTTTGGCTTGATCTGTTCCACAGCAGTCAGGAAGAAGGGGGGGAGAAAAAAAAAAAAAAACATTTAAGAAACACTGGAAAATGCAATTGCAACCTCCAGAGAATGGGGAGCAGGTAGGCAAGGGCAGAGCACCTGTAGCTGCCTTGAGCTGGGTTTGCTGCTTTTGTTCCGTCGGGTTTTTTACAAGCTGGGATTTCGCAAGGGCGACGTGGCTTTCGAAATAACTAAGACAGGGTTTTGCCTGGGCGTTCTCCGGGGCTCGGCGCCGGGCGCGTTGCTGGCGATGCAGCCCATGGCGCCGGGAGCTGGTGGGGAGCCCCGGCGTCGCCGGGACGATGCTCGGGTGCTGCCTGGGTGCCGGCAGGGACCTGGGGGGCTGCTCTGTCCGTCACGCTGGCGGTGCCCGTCAGTGGAGAGATTGAGATGAAGGAAAACTTCCTTTCCCCCGTCCAAGCTATAAAAGCATGAGAGAGAGAGAGAAAAAGATTTCCCCCAGGGATCAGCAGTGATAAAAAGCCTCTCTTTTGAAAAGCAATGACGGAAAAGAAGTGTGTCTAATCCTCCCGGAGAAGAAAGGGAGAACATCCCTTTGCCGCAAGCTGTGCGGGGGCCGGAGGGACCTCGGCGTGGACGCAGCGACCCGATGCTCCTGCCCGGCCGGATCCTGCCTGGTGCTGGCTGATGCAGAGGAACAGCTAGATCCTCTGTGCGGGAGCAGAGATGGGGTTTTTTTATTGCATGGGATCCAGGCGAGCGGGCTTGGAAGAGCTCGTGGGAGCCAGGCCTGCAGGGCTGGGGGGGCTGGCTGTGCTGCCATGCAGGGTGCAGGCAGCGGTGTGGGGCGCGTGGCGGGTGGGGAGATGCTGCTGGCTCTGTTGCCATCCCCACATTGCTCAATCTTTGCAGAAGAGCCCGGCGGGGGAGAGGCATGCACAGATTTTTTTTTTTTTTTTTCCCTCCCCTTTTACCCTTGGCCCCGGGGCTGGGGAAGGCTGGAAAGGGGAGATGCAGCCCCAAGCGAGGAGGGATGCTTGTCCCCAGGGTGGGTATCCGAGGGACTACCGCAACCCTTGATCGCTTTTTCCCGGTGGTACAGGGGTGTGCAGCTGGCCTGGCTGGCTGCATCCGCAACTGTTTTTCCTTTCCTGGTACAACCATGTCACTGTTTCTTGGGTGACAACCTGCAGCGTCCAGGCTTGGCACAGGAGCTGCTCCGTCACCCTGTCGGCGATGGGGGGGTGGTGGCTTGGCCGCTGGTCCCGTGCTCACAAAGTCCGAGCTGAGGCCGCCCAGTTGTCTTTATTGCTGTTGCGGTTGGTGATTTATTTCGAGCAACATCTGCCCTGTCTCGTGACTTGATTAAAAAAATAAAGCAGAGGGGCGCAGCGTGGCTGCTGTGAGCTGGGGGGTCCCTTCCCCGAGCCCCCATGGGGTTCCCAGCCTGTGCCCGAGCTGTACGGACCAGGGACAGGCTGCTCCACGGGGATTTAGCAGGAAAACATGCTGGGGATGGTAGGGTAAAAAGCAAATGGCAGTGTCGCAGTGGAAGGACCTGTCTGGCCGGGAAAGCGGCTCTCCTGGGGATGGAGAGGTGGGCGTTGGGGTGGGAGCCCTTCCTCCGCATGCCGGGTCGCAAACACCCAAGCGAGGCGAGGGGTGACTGCCCCACTCCTGGGGACCCACTGCCTCTCCCATCAGTGGGGCTGAGGATCCTTTCATAGACTGTAGAGCTCGTGAACAATGATTTGTGTCTCCTTGAACTCAGTAGTGGTAATCCACAGCTAGTAAAGTCCTCATTGGGCTGAAATTAATGAGTTTGTGTTTAAACAACAACAACAAAACCCAAACCACGACCCTGTGAAGGAAAGCCCTTCGGGAAGAAATGGGTTGATGGGGCAGCAGCGCGATGGAGCCCTTGCCACAGCCCTGCTGCTGCTTCGGTGGCTGGGGAGGAAAACAAAGGTGACATCAGGGTGTACCTGCTAGCTGCACAGCATGGTAGGCAGCGGCACGATCTGCATCCCGGGGATGCGTGCCGGGCTTCCCCAGCAGCCTCGCCTCGGGATGCGCTCGCTGTGCTTCTGGGTAAGGATTTTGGAGTGACTGTCAGCGTTTTGCTGTTGGAGAAGCATGCCGCGCTGGCCGGCGGGCGAGCACGGAGCATCCCCGTGCGCGGGGAGCCTTTGAGGCACTGGGCATTAGACAGTGCGTATCGTGTCTCAGTGTCACCTACTGCCTGTCTGCTTTTGGTAAGAGCAGGAGAATGGGGCTGAAATTTTGAAGATCACCCTGGGATGTCACAGGCGACAACTTTGGTGCCGGGAGTTTATGCCCTGGCCCTTGGGAAGGGCTTTGGCAGAGCCCACTGCCCTCCGCTTGCATACAGAGGGAGCGAGTGACTCATGAACCCCTCGCGGAGAAAGAGGAGCAGGAAATTAGCTCACGGCTCTTGTGAAAGAGAGAAGCCAACTTGATACCTATAATTAAAGCGGGTGTCAAGGCATGAAGTGCAAATTCCTCAGTGGGCATCTCACCGGGAGGGAAAGCAGCGCTTGCCGGCTGACCCGAAAGTGGCAGCTCCTCCCCGGAGAGGATCTGCGGAGGGGTCGGCGCCGAGTCCGCGAGGGCCAGGCGTGAGCCCCCGGCTCCCGTCCCTCCCCACGGTAACGAGCTGATGTGGATGGCAAGGCCACGCGTGTCCTGTCCCCGTCCTGTCCCCATCCTGCTGCTCCAGCCAGCACGAAGGAACCGGCCGCGGGGACGTGCTCGGTGCCCACTGGGGACGGTGGATCTGCCGTGGGCAAAAAAGCTCCCGGGATGCACGTGGGGCTTGTTTGGGAGTCGAGGGGTCCCTGGGCGCAGAGCAGGGGAGAGGCGGTGGTAGAGAGCGAGGCGAGGGGGGATTTTGGGGTGCTTGCTTTGGGAATTCCCGGTGAGCGAGGGCAGGAGCAGGACGTGGAGGCAGCGTCCGTGATGGTGCGGTGGGGTGGGATGGCCTCGGGGAGAGACCCGGGTCCTCGCTGGGCTTGGAGGAGGCGCTTGGGGACCCATCCTGCTGGGGTGCCTGCAGCACCGTCTCTGTGTCACCTCGACGGCCTCGTTCCCCTAAAGTGCTTGTGTTGCACCCCAGCACGCCTCTGAGCGGAAGGGAAACTGAGGCACGGGGATAACGTTGTGTATGTGTTTTGCGTGAGCGCTGAGCACGGTGGCTCCAGGCTCTTGCACCGGTTCCTTCTTTTCCAGCCGCTCCTACCTGCGATCCCTGGGGCTGGTGCCAGGAGCGTGCAGCGAGCGGTGGGGGTCCCTCCATCCGTCCCCCAGCGCAGCACCCCGGCTCGGTCCCCGCGTCTGCGAGCGCCTTCCCAGCAAATGTCAGATCTGCTGAGCAGATGGAAAAAAAGAAAGAAAAAAAAAAAAAACCAACCCAATAATATGAGGAAGAAATGCTGGTGTGTCCTGGGTGGATTAGTCGAGACTCCTCGCCGGATTCCTCCGAAGGGAGGTGCTCGCGCTGGAAGCTGGCCACCAGCCGGGCCTGCCGCATTTTTCCGGGATTCTCTTACCATTTGGGGACTGAACTTTTGTCTGAAAAATATGTATTTTTAACTTGGTTGTGTCTGAAGCTTGTCCTGGCTTCAGGCTGCTTGGCTTTCTCCTGGTCCAGCATGCGCCGAGGTGCAGGCGCGGGGAGGCGAGGGGCAGATCCTCCGTCCTGGACCGGACCAGGAGGAGGAAGTGAGAGCAGGAAAGGTTTGATCTGACGCAAAAAAAATAATTTCAGAAGGTGCCTCCTGCTTGGCCCCATTGCCCGACGTCCACAGTAGGAGCATGGAGCAATGGCAGCGGTACGTCAGGGCAAAAGTATCAGTGATGGAGACATCGGCGAGAAAATCTGGTGTTAAGATAGTTAGGGGAAAAAAAGGAAAGGGGATAGGAAAGGGGATAAATATCTCGGAAAGGCTTGCAGCCCCCGACACGCAGGACTGACGGACCCAGATACACGATTGCCTTGGAAACAGCCACTGAAGTGTGCGATATTTCTGTCTCCGGGTGCTTTTTTCCCCTCCCAGCTGTGGAGCCGGCGCAGGACACCGGCACCGCCGGCCTCTGCGTGCCGGCTACCCGGCCACCGGCACGGTGCTGGGCTCTCGCCGCAGCCCGAGCTGCTCCTGCCCTTAAGCCCGGCTCAGCCCGCTAGAGCGATAATGTGGCCGCTGAGGATTGCGCTGAGCTTCCAGCTCCGCAGGGCAGGGATGAGGCCGGCGAGGTGCAGCGGGTCCTTTGTTTATTGTAGGGTTGCCGGACGCAGCGTGGCTCTGCGGGACTGCTAGCTCGCTTCCCCTGCTCGGGGACGGAGCTCGCCCAAGCCAGCAGGACAATCCGGGCTGTGTTTTCATAATTAAAACAAATAAAACAAAACCCGTGCGGGGCGTTATTTACAATATGCGCTGGGGAAAAGTTGAGCTGAATATCGTTTCCTCGCGGAGTTTTTCCCTTTGTCGCTCGCACATGAGTTTGTTGTTGTTGGCCGCTCCCGAGGCCGCGGTCTCGCGTGCCGGGCTGCTGCCGGCCAGCGGCGGGCTGCCTGGGGAGCCGGCGTGGGGTGGCCGGAGCTGGGCTCTGCCCGCCGCGCTAGCGTGGGTTTTGCTCCCGTGGCACGTGTGGATTTGTTCCTGGAAAGCCGGTTGAGAAGGGCGGCTGTGCGGGACGGTGACTGGGAAGTCACCTTTTGCGAAGTGAAGAGATGCTGCCGCTCGTAGGACGTGCCGCTGGATCTGCGTGGGGTGAAATAAAATGCCGGGGTTTCCTGCAGAGGGCTGGCAGGTGATTTTTCCAGTAGAGACCGGTATCACTTACTTGCTGGTTTTTGCCTGCAGCATCCGTCCCTGAGGGGCCGCACCGTGGTCCAGCAGCATCGCTCCTGCACGGGGCTTGAGACCTGGAAGCGCTGCAGTGTCTGGCAGGATGGGCAGAGGTTGTGGTTTTGGGGTGGGGAAGCAGCTCTGGCTCCTGGCTCCCACCCAGTGCTTTGAGCAAACACTGCCCTGAGGATGGAGAGGGGAGACCCAGCCCCACGCCGCAGCGCTGGCTGCAGGGATGCAGCTGCAGCAGTCGGGTGCTGCATCCACCGGGCAGAATTAGTGCGGTCTCAGGTGATGCTGGATGCTCCCCCAGGGAGAGGCATCGCTTACTGGGGAGGGGGAGATGGCCACGGGTGTATTCACGCAGGGAGAGGGCATGGGTGTCCGTGCTTACTCTGTTGGCAGGTTTTCTCCCTGCTGCTTTCTTGCAGGCACCAGCCGCGGGGAGGGATGCGTGCTGGGTGCGGGACGTCACGGGGCGCAGGGGGAAGGTGCGCTCCTCCCCTCGCGCCGAGCTGCAGGCAGACACGTTCGTATGGGAAGCATATGGCAGGTAATCCAGTGCCAGATGGGTATTTGCTTCCATTTCCCCAGCCCCCAGCGGGCCCACGCAGCTCTCGCGCACGCAGCCGGGCAGCGCTCAGCGGTGTGGCCGGACGCCCACGGGGGACAGCCCCAAAATCTCCCCCCGGGAGCCCAGGGCAGGGTGCCGGTGGCACGGCTCGCCAGCCGTGCAGAAACGCCCCGCGGAGCACGGGCAGCGCCGCTCGGGCACCCGTGCGACGAGCTGCGCGAGGGCTCTGTGCGCATGGAGCCGGCTGAGGACGCCGGCCCCTGCCTAGCGGGGCACGGCTTAAAGCTGGGCTTAGGTAGGAGGTCAAAATCTAGCTAATGAGTTAGTGGCGATTAATTAACTTCAGGGCACTTAACAAATATTAACTAATTGTTTTGCTGCGAGCAAGGTCCGTACGATTGCCCCACCTTATAGACTGAGGCACTGAGGTGTGGAGCCGTGCATCCGCAGTCGAGGTGCGTTAGCATCAGGGCTGTGACTAAAGCCGGGGGCTAATTCTGCTCCTGTTGACGCGGTGAACAGTCACCTGGGGTTTCAGGCAGGGCAGGGTCAGATCCCACCGTAGGCTCCGATCTGCTTTTCTGGGAAAGCAAACTGCACTCCGTGGACTTTGGAGTCTGAGCATCTCTCCGCCTGCTCCATCCCCGCGTGCGTTTTAGGGGGAGGCAGCCGTAGCCGTGATGCTCTCGGTAACCGCTGCCCACGCAGGCGATCTTGCGTCTGTTGGCTTTTTACTGTGGTCCCCAGAAGCAGCAGCAGCAGCACCTGAGCAGCGTCTGCGGTACCCGCAGCGCGGTGGATGTTTTGCAGAGGGAGAGGAGCCCTCAGGGGCGCTCGGGCTGGGCCAGCTCCTCGCTGGGTGCGAGTAGGTGGGCGGCAGGGTTGGTGCAGGTATAGCTGGTTTTTAAATCCCTCTGGACAAAACAGTTTGGCCCTCACGTGCTTACTGTTTGTTTGTTTCTCTTATTTTCATGGTCTGGGAAGTTTGTAGAAATGCTGCAAACGGCAACTTATTTTGTCAGCTTTTGGGGGAGGGAAAGGAATTAAATCTCAGAGGCCCATTGTGCGAGCAGAGCTAATTTTAGGCCTCGGATCTTAAAATAGAAGAAAGAAAAAAAATAATAATTAGGTGTTTTCCCCTGGGCCAAGGGAAAACAGGCTGCCGGCGTCGGCTGACCACCTGCGAGGTGGCCCCAAGGAAGAGACGCGGCTGCCGCCGGCCAAAGTCAATACGGGAGGTGGCCAGGGCTGCTCCCGGCCGGGAAAGGGCACAGCGGCGTGGGGACGAGGCGAGGATTAACCACCCGGTCTAATGGCACCCGGCAGCGCTGTGGGGACGGGGGGAGACATTGCCGCGCTTGGGCGGGCTGGATGCGTGCTGGGGACCCACGGCTGTGCTGAGCAAGCGGCCGGTTGCAGCTGGATGCAGGGCATCCTTCCCTCTCGACGTTAAAAAGGCGGCGGAGAAGCGTCCCCGCGATGGGCTGGATCCCATTTCGCGGTGGGGCTAGTCATCCTGCGAGCAAGTATTCTGGCTATATTAAAATGCTTGGGATTTTCTAGTGAATTGAAGCTCTCCGAGCAGTGCCAAGAACAATTCAGCAGCCTCCAAAAACAGCTTTCCCTGAGGATTATTTGTTCCTCTTGCCAGAAGGATTGATGAGAACTGGTAGATTCAGGTGACTCAGCCCAGCGTGACCTGCCGGTCTCATCCCGGGCGGGCTGGCCGCTCGCTCCCGCTGCCGAGCAGGGACCGTGCCGCGGCTTGGCGTGGGGTCCCCGCTCTGCTGCACCCCCGGGAAGAAGCTCAGCGGAGGCTGACAGCTTGCAGGGCATCTCGAAAACATCCCGTGAGCTTGTCAGCACTTTGTAATCTCCTTTCTCCCTTCTCCCCAGGAAACCTCTTGCAAAGGTGTTGACAAACTCGGAGGGTGCTGCGGCCGAGCCGATGAGCCGTGGTGCGGGAGCAGCCAGCGGTCGGCTCGGACCCGCCCCGAGCACCCACCAAACCCTCCTCACCTGCGGGAGCCTGGCTGGCTCAGAGGGGCTGGAAAGCTGCTCCTAATGACAGAGCGGGAATAATTCTGGCTGTTACCTTAATAACAAAACCGGTGAACGCTACGAGCTGCCTTTTAAACCGCCAGAAGTAGCAAAAATGCAAGGCATGTGTTTAGGCAGAGCTTCAGTCTCTGGGTGTTTTTGGAGGAAAAAAAAAAATATACACAAGGCTGTTTTCTTTTGGTTAAAACCTCTTTTGTGATCCCCCTCTTTTGGATAGCTCTCTAACTTTCAACAGCTCACGCAGTAGGTGGATGTTTGTGCTTGGAGATGTTTTTCCATATGCTTCCCATAGCTCCGCTCGCAGGTTTTGCACATGGGATGGAAGAGAGAGGTAGGCAGCTTTAATATCATATGATAATATGAAATTAACTCCAACTTACATAAATTGAGACACCCAAGCGGTTTTTGGCCTGGGTAGGGCATGCTGGGGGTTCTTCTCCTCCTTCTCCTCTGCCCAGGGTGGGAGGCAGAGACCCCGGGGCCGGGTGGGAGCCGGAGCCCGCGTCTCTCCGTGCATGCACGGCTATTTTCTCCTGTAATCCTTCTCCTGCAGAGGCTGAATTCCAGCCCGGGTGGGAATTTAGGTCAAAGGTGATTTTAGTTCAGAGGAATACGATCAAATTAGGGCTTTTTGTGTTTGCTTGTGTTTTGATTTTTTTTTTTTTTTAAAGGGACTTGCATAGGCAGGGCTGCAAGCAGAGCTTGGCAGATAGATGGTCAGATCCTGACCATCCTTAGATCAGGACAGTGCTGCCTTTGCCCGTGGCAGGGCTGGGATTTCAGCTGGAAAGGTCAGAATTGGTCCAGAGTTGGTCTTCAGCCAGGGATGTGTTTCTGGCCCTGTGTTTCTGGAAGGGAGAGGTGTGGGCGCAGCCGGCAGAGCCCCCGAGCCCGCAGCATCCCCTGCGAGTCCACCCCGGTGGGGGGGGGTTGGCTCAGAGGCTTCCCTGGCTTGGGGGTTGGAGGGATTAAAATCTTATCCCTTGGGAAAAGAGACGGCATTCTGCTGGTTGTGAGCTGGGAGGTTTCCACTGACGTCCCTGCGGTTCTGGGGAAGGGAGGAGTTTGTTCCTGCTCCTCCATTGCCCCAGCTCCACTGGGAAGAGCTGGCCGGGTGCTCCCCCACCCAGCGTCACCCACGCTCCGGGTAGGATCCCATGGGAGCTTCCCCTGGTCCTGCTGGTGCCGTGGCTGCCCTTTGGGTTGGAGTGGGCTTGGTGAGGCGCTGCGGAGGGTGCTGAGCCCTTTGCGGGATGGATGTGCCAGCCCAAAGGCGCCTATTCCCGGTGCAGGAGGTGATGGCTGGGAGGATGGGAGGGGAGAGATGGATGTCTGATTTGAAAATGAGCCGCCGCGTTCTCCTCTGCGCCTCTCCCGGCAGGGCCTGTTTCGTGACACCCCCTTGCTTTTACGCCGATCCACTGAACCAGCCATTAACGTAATTTCCAGCCAGCGTGGGCTTCTGGTCCCCTCTGCAGCTGCTCCATCGCCGCGCTTGAGGCAGCACCGCGCTGGCAGAAACAGCCGCGAGCGGAGAGGAGGCACCGGGAAATCCGGCCTTCCGCTAGTGGCAGGCTTGAGGAGCGGGGAGGAGGACAGTAATTAGGTTTGTGGTTAAGCGCCTCATCCGTTGGGACCTCTTCGCCGACAGGAGATGGCTGTACTTGTGCCAAAAATCAGCTGTCACCGTGCCGGGGCGTTAAATCTGCTCCGGTCCGTCTCTGCAGGATGGGAGCATCCCTGCAGCCGTGGTCCTCCCTGCAGCCCGGGAGGGATGCTCGGGATGTGCCAGGGTTGCACGGACTCCTCTAGGTCGCTGCTAACCCTTTGAAAGCATCGGGGCTGAGCCGACAGAGCGGAGAGGAAAAAGTCTCTCTGCTGCTCAGACCTCCCGGCCGGCTAATAATAACCTTCCTCCGGGCTGCCGGGAGCGTTCATTCATGAATGTTTGCAAAGCGCCTTCGCGTCGCGGAGACGGGCACCGCGCGCGTGGGCTTGCACCCCGGGAACCCAGCCGTCACCCGCTCGGGGAGCGTGACCCGTGGGGACGGCACCCACCGAATCGTGGGGGGCTGAGCCCCGTGGGGCTGAGCCTGTCCGCTGCGGGCAGCTCTGCCCGGGGTCGTGCTGGATCCCATCGCCATCCTGCCCGAACCACGCGCAGAGCTCGCTTGTGGGCGAGAGCGGGGGAAGAAGGGGCAGGTGCGTGGCAGGTTTTCGCTGTAAATAGCCTAAAAAAAGAAGCTTTTATGAAGAAATACATTAGCTGTCATCTGCTGTCTTAGCCAAGCTACTGCAGCCTCTTAAAAACTGTTTGTTTTCATCCCTGACATTAATGCAAGGTCTAAAATAAGAGCTGCAATTTCCAGACACTTTTGCTATTAGTGATAGGCAGGAGTTAACCATTCAAGCTTAAATTAATTGTGCTGTGGTGTGTTGGTTTTTTTTTTTTTTTTTTATTGATGCATAATGTATGATGAGAAAAAGTGAAAAAATAATTAAAGTCTGAAGAGCGCTGCATGGATTCATTCATTATGAAATCTGGGTCAGCAGCCGGAGAAGGAAAACAAGGAGGGGGGGCTGCTGGAGTGGAAAAACAGGACTTCAGAAGCGCTGCAGGCATTGGAGGAATTCGAGAAAGGCCCTTTTCAGGCAGCCTGGGAAATCCAAAGTTGCATTGCGGCTGCCCCCCGAGGAGGAGCGTGCCTCGTGGGGACGTAGCGGGGCTCCGCACCTCGCTTGCGAGGGGATTCCCTCTCCCATCTCCGCTCGTGGCTTCTCTTCCAGACGTAGGGGTGGGGGCAGGCGCTGCCATGCTGAGCCAGCAGATCTGCGCAGAGGTGACCGAGGGGAGAGCCCGGAGAAGCGGAAAGGGCTGTGCTGGGTGTTTGCAAAGCTGGGGCTCAACAGCAGCGTGTTTCCAAAAGGCTCCGCTTGCCACGAGCATCCTCGTGCCACGAGCATCCTCATGCCACAAGCATCCCTGTGCCACGAGCATCCCTGTGCCACGAGCATCCCTGTGCCACGAGCATCCCCATGCCATGAGCATCCCTGTGCCGTGAGCATCCTCCTGCCACGAGCATCCTCATGCCATGAGCATCCCTGTGCCGTGAGCATCCTCGTGCCACGAGCATCCCCATGCCATGAGCATCCCTGTGCCGTGAGCTGGTGCGCCTGGGAGGTTTCTGCTCCTGGTGTGTTGAGCGCCTGGCAAGGCTCACGGGCAGGCAGCCGGGTTTTGTGGACAGGCAGAAATGAGACCGTGGCCGTGCCCGGCTCGGTGCCCGCTTTGCTCCCTGGACCATGCCAAGGGGCAGGCAGCTTGCAGGCACCCAGAAACCCCCATTTTTATGCAGCAGCATGCACGTCTCCAAGCAGAAGAGTTTGGAGAGTTGCAGCGACGGGTTTGCAAACAGCAGTGGGGATCAGAGCTCGGACAAGGTGCGTGGAGGTGGTGGGGAGGCGTGGGCTCTGCTCGCCCTCCTGCGCAGCCACGGGCAAGTTGCTCGGTTTTCGGTCCTTGTCTGTGACACAGCTAATTGAATTGCGAAGAGTGTGGTTGAAACTTGGAGTCTTCCCCGTTGGCAGGAAGTGCAGAGGTTTCAAACCGTGCTTTTGTCCCTATTTAGGAGAAAAATACAGTACTTTTGGAATTTAACCGCAAAATGGAAATTCCCCTCCTTCCTCTTGCTCTGTCCACAGGAAATAAGGTCCAAATTGATCGGACTTTGCAAACAATCAGCGTTCATCCTTGGGAAATACTTCCATCATAGAAGCATTCATCCTTGAGAAATAATTTTCTGACCCAGTCAGATTAAGTGCTCTTCGGAGCAAGGACTCTCCATTCCAGTCCCCAGCAGAACGGAGATGTGGTCCCACTGGGAGCTTTTGGGCTTTCCCTTCAAGTAAATATTAATTCTAGCAGTGATAGGAGAACCTTCCTCTTGTTTTACCCCACTAAATAGCCACATAAGCGTAGAGGCGTGCACCACAAACCCGGATTCACGCGCACACGCAGCTGCTCCTGGGGAAGCCCGCTGGTCTCGCTCATGCACGCGCACGTTTTTATCTTTCTCCAAAGATACATTTCCTGCTCTTTCGCAGATCTACTTGTATCATGTGGAGACCATAAATAAATTGATGTCGAATTTAGATGCTTGTGTTGTAGCGGCGAGGATGATATAATCTTGCGCGCAGCAGACATGGCAGAATGGGATGGGTTTAAGGATGGATATAAATGTGTATTGATCGCCCGGCTGCTGCGCTGCATACGGATCTGCCTTTCCCTCCCAATGAACTTCCCGGGGCAGATCCAGCTTTGTCCAAGGGCTGCGACGGTTGCACGAGTGGGAGGATCTGTCCCTGCGGAGAAAAGCAGCAGGTTGGAGCTGGGGGGGTCCCTCCAGGGTCCGGATCAGTGGGGCTGCCCGCGGCACGCGTTGGCGTGTCCAGGGATGCACCGTGCTGGGGGCTGCCGCCGTTTGCTTTTGCGGTCCTCCTTCCCTGGGTAGCGGCATCGCCGGCTGTTGCGCTTTCTCTTGAGGTATCTGGTTTCTCTCCTGCTCCCCTCCTGCAAAGGCCGGCCTGATTTATTTCCAGGCTACGCAAAAAGGATGCTTTGGGGTGGGGAGTGCTGGGAAGAAACGGTTAAACCGGAGATGCCGGGATGTTTTCCCACACGGTGAATGGTGGGGGAACACAGAACACGTATTGAATTGGAGGGAAGTAATAACGCTTCTAATTTTCCTGTGTGATTTAATAAAAATGTAAATTGACTTCGGGTGGATGACTCACTATGGAGGGTGGTGTCGATCAAGATTAATTGGTGGCTGTGCGAAACCAGTTGGGCTTTGTTTCTTCCCCTCAAAGGCAACTGGAATGGCTCTGAGGTGATGGCAAGGCGGTGGCCCAGCCCCGGGGCTGCCAGATACCCCTGCCAGATATACCCCTGCCAGATACCCCTGCCAGATACACCCCTGCCAGATACCCCTGCCAGATACCCCTGCCAGATACCCCTGCCAGATACCCCTGCCAGATATACCCCTGCCAGATACCCCTGCCAGATATACCCCTGCCAGATACACCCCTGCCAGATACCCCTGCCAGATACCCCTGCCAGATATACCCCTGCCAGATATACCCCTGCCAGATATACCCCTGCCAGATACCCGCTGAGCCCCTTAGCCCATTTGGCCCCAGCATTTTGGGGCAGGGCATGGGGGAGTGTTGGGTGGGCAAAGCCTTGTGGCTTTACCCAGTGTCGGTGGACGTGTCCCACCGGGGACCCCAAGCCCTGGCAGTGGGGTCCCAGCGGGGAGGCAGGTCTCTGCGCAGGACTTGCTGCCGCAGGAGCTTGGGGCAGGATTTGGCCCCGTAGCAGGAGGGGCTTCCATCTGCCCGCTCCTGCCGGGGCGAGCGAAAGCCTGCCAGGACGCTGCACTCTGACCCAGGTTCAGCTCTGGACACTAATGGATTACAAATAACAATAATAAATTACAGGAGATGGGATAATCTACCTACTGTAATGTTGTATTACCATGACTGTTAGTTATATATTAATGTATAATTGTATTACATTAGCTACATATGCATAAACCTCATGCTTCAGGGCCGCAGCCAGCCTTTAACTCTCTGTGGTTCGCGAAGAAACTTCAACCGGGGCTGGTTATCCCACGCACCACCACCGGCATCAGCGGCACCCTCTGCCAAGGCATCTCCCACGTTTTTGCAGCCCAGTGCTGCCGACGAAACCATCGCTGCTGCCTCGCGCCGTGCTGCCCAGCCCTCATGGGGGTACCTATATCCCCATCTCCCCAAAACATGGATGGAGAGATGCGGTCCTGAGAGCAGGACCAGGAATGCAAAGGGTGCTGAGCGTGAGGGATCTGTACATTTCGCAACGGCAGGTCAGGGAGAAGGGGAAAATAAAGTCCCCGGCAGCCCCCTTTCATCCCTGGCCCCGTTTAGCTTCGGCTTCACACCTGAGTGGCGTGAGGGAGGTCTGTGGCGTGCGGTGCCATGATTGCTCCCCAGCAGATACTTGGCGTGACCAAGACCCAGTTCTGTCGAAAGTAATGAAGTGCGAGCCCTTCCCTTCAGTTATTTTTAATGCGCTGAACCCTGCGACGGTTCTGCTCAGGCTCTGGTAAATCTGAGCGAGCTGCCTTTTGTTTGCAGAGCCTCCCCCCGCACTGACGGATTGCTCGTCTCGGGGTAAATTACTCGTTGGGTTGTGTGGCTGGATGGACTCTGCTGAGTTTGGTTTTGGGCTCTCTTCGGTCTGATTAGCATGGGTGCAGATGCTTTCCCCGATGCTGTGATTGGGATCGAGGGTTTGGTGCTTGTGCTGGGGCTGAAGGACGGGGCAGCCGGGGATGAGGGGCTTCATCCCGCCGGGATGGGTTTCCAGCTGAGGAGGATGGTCCGGGGGCTCTGTCCCTGCCCTGCCCAGGGACAGCCTGGCTTTTAACAGCTCCAGCCCCACTTGCTCTGCTTTTCCTGGGGACGCTGACATGCTCTTCGCCGGTCCCATCCTCTGCCGAGCGGTGCCTGTGGGCTGCCAGCCTGCGGGATGGGCAGTGTGGCATCGGGAGGGATGGGAGACGGGAATATCTGCCCTGTTCCCCTTCCCGTCCCGGCACGGCCCTCCCTGTCATCCTGCCTTTAATTTTTGATCCCTCTCTCCGCTCTTCTTCCGAGAGCGCGAGAAGCAGAGGCAGGAAACGCAGCCTGCTGCCAGATGGCTAGAAATGTAGCATCTGTAATACTTTATCAGAAGAAATTACAGCCGAATCGCTCTCCCTGATTAAACAGCCTGTCCAGATCCTCTGCGAGCCAGCTGGACAGTCTCACCCTCTCACGACAGGAGGGGAAGCGATGGGAGCTGGGGACATGGGGCGGAGGGTGGCAGAGGGATGCTTGGATGGCGAAGGGCTTGGACCGAACCCTCCTGCAGCGGGGTGTGCATCCCTTGGGCATGCTGTCACCTCCCTGGGCACGTCCTCTGTGGTGCCAGCTCCTGCCCTTCGCTTTCCCGTGGGGATCCATGGGGTATGGAGGTAAGCATCCCTCCCTTGGAGAGTGAGGGAGAAGGAGGAGCGGAGGAGTTGCCGTTGCCCCTCTCTTGGTGGTTTTCCAAATCTTTTCGCCTTTAAAAAACTAACGCAGCGATGCCAGGCCACCCTGCGGGCTTGTGACATTGGTTTTTTGGAAGTTGTTGTGCAAATGCAGAGTGTGAGGGGCACCCACGGCCGGGTGTAGCATCAGCCCCTGCCTCCCAGCTCACCTGGCCCCGGCTCCCCTGCAGCTGGGGATGCCGTAAAAGCGCCTGCAAAAAGGAGATGGGCAGCGGTGTTTGGCAAGAAGGGAAACTGAGGCAGGGTGGTGGGCTGTCTCTAAGATCTGGAAGGTCATCTGAAAAGCTAGTGAGAGGCAGATCCCAGAGTTGAAGCCTCTGAGCAACCTGTCCTCTGGCTCACCCTGCCCTCGCGCTTGTACTGAGCACAGTGGCCAAAGCACGGTGCTACCGGTTTCAATGGACTTGGCGTACGGACGACTTTTCTATGAGTTCACTCTGTCTGGCTGGTGAAATGCAGGCGTGGACTAATGCCACTAATTTCCACTAATGCTGGTGGAAAATCTTGCTGGCATGAGCGGGGACTGGTTTCCCAGGCTGCTGCGTGCAGGGGGCGAGCGGCCGTGCGGGGTGGGGGAGAGGGGGACACGCTGCCTTGCAGAGGAATTTGCATCCAGGCATATAAAGCTGTTTTCTTCCCTCATTTGCTGCCCCAGTACTTGAAGTGGTGACCAGATTTTTTCCTAAATGGAAAACAGGAGGAATCTGTGCTCTTAAATGCGTGGAATTAGCTGTAGGCTGTAGGAGGTTTGTGTATGAAACACCTTAAATAGCAGGAGGGAGGTGTTGGGCATCTGCGTGTGAGAGGGGGAGATCTGGCATCTGAACACGGCCTGACGCGGGATGCTTTTGGCCGGTGCCTGAAGCCGTGCTGCATCCCCGTGCCCCATCCCTATGTGTCCCCATCAAGCCTATAGGGACCCAGGCAGCCGGCACTGGCACCCACCGCAGGCACGGACGTGCTCAGCCCCGGTCATCCCTCTGCCCTTGGTGGAGAAGAAATGCTTGGCCCAAGAAAGGCACCAAAAAAGCACATTTTCCACTCAAATCCAGTGGGGTTTAGGCGAAAGGATGCAGATGTAGCAGGGACTTGAGTGGGGCTTGGGATCTCCCAGTCTCCCGGGGCTCGGTGCAGCTCCCGGGTCTTGGGAAGGGTTGGAGCCGTGGGGTCCTGCGTGGAGGAGGATGGAGAAGCAGCTTCCCTGGGTGGTGAAGCCCTCCTCCCGCAGCAACCTCGTGGGGGACTGGGCTGGAGGAGGGGAACCGTACACCTGGAGAAACATTATCCCTTTCCTTGCCCGTAAATATTTCACGAGCAGATTAAAAATTTAAGCCAAAATGAGCCCTGCCATCAGAAGAAACCGGCTTGGTTTCAAGTTCTGTTTAAGTATTTTTCTTTATAATGTAGCTGTGTCATTTAGAAAATGACATTGCTATTTAAAATGCTGTTCCGTAGCCCTCTTTAATTAAGGCAGCGATATAATACCAATCTGCTCTCATTAATGAATTTTTAACAATCAAAATGAGAGCTGAATGACGCACAGTTGGATTTTCAGCGCGGGTGTTTTCTCCCAGAGCCTCCGACAGCGGAGTTAAAGGAGCAGCGGCTGGTGCGGGAGGAAGGCTGCTCTTCCTCGGGCGGCCTCGGCGCCGGGCTGAGCGGCCGGAGAAGCATCTCGGATGCTGCGTGGTGGGTTATTGAAGGGCTTCAGCCCTCCGCTGGCGTCTGAGAGCCATCCTAGAGGGAGAAGGTCCTTCTAAGGCTGATGGGTGGCTTTATGTGACCTGCGTGGGAGCGCCGTGAAAAAACAAAGACACGCGCCAAAGTCTTGCAGAAGCCTGAGCTTGATCAGCGTTCACTCCTCGTCCCTCGCCGCTGGGCAGTCCCGAGCAGAAACGCAGCCGAAACGAGGGATGCGAACGCGGTCGTGAGCCCAGAGGCCGCCTTGCATCCTGCCTGGTGCGGCGTGTCCTTGCTGCTCGGACTCGCCTGGCATCCCTGGAGCATCCCCGGCCCGGTTTCCCCCGGAGATCCTGCAATGCCGCCGTTTTGCTGCGGCAGCAAAGCTTGTGATGAAGTGTGGCTTTCCGACCCCAAATAAATACCTAATTGCTGCCTTCTTTCCCGCGAAGTGTTTCTTTTTTTTGTTTTGACAAGGCAGGGCAGATTAAAAGATGCTCCCGCACCAGGGCGCGTGCTAATTGTCTCCCATTGTTTGAGCAGGAAGCCTTTTTTCCGCGGTGGTTATTATCTGTGATTGCTGGAGGAGCTCTCTCCCCTCTGGTTCTTCCTTCGAGGAGGCAAAACAAAAACAGGAATTTCTTTGAATAATAAAAAAATTAGCCAGGCATGAAAAGCTTAAGTGCAATCATTTCCGTGGCCTGTTTTGATTTGAATTGATATGATTTGTTTGCTCTCTTACCCTTCCTCACCCTTTCCTCTTTGACACCCACTCTTTGCCCTGTCCTTTCCGTGACGAACAAATTCGGTAGTTTAGGAGAAGCGAGTGCATCGTGCAGCATCCCTGGTGTACCTGCTGTTGGAGCGGGGTGGCTGCAGCATCTGTCCCACGCTCCAGCCCAGCAGCCGAGCGGATTCACCCCTGGCTGGGCTGGGGTGCTGGTGCAATGGGGATTTCTGCAAGTCCCTTCCTTCTCCCGGTGTCCCCCTTCTCGCTGAGGGTCCGGTGATGCTCCCGGGGACTGCCCAGCCTTGGACCCAGAGGAGCCGCACATATGGCAAAGTTTGCTTTATGATAGCGTCGAAAGTTTTGCTTTAAAATAGTTTTGTGGCCAGCTGAAGTGACCAGCCCGGAGGGGCTGGGGCTCCCCCCATCTCCCTTGCCCGTGAGCGAGTCGGGCGAGTGGGTTGAGGTTTCCTGGCTGGGTTTTTGTTGCCATAGGGAAGAGAACTGAAGCCTGGAAACCATCTTGTGGGTGAAGGGAGGAAGTGTAAATGTCTAGGAAAACAGAGAGAAAATAGCAGCGGCAGCAGCACGCCGTGGTCCAAGCCCCGGCGTGAGTCGGTGCAAATCCTCCCAGCAGATGGGAAAGGCTGTCGGGGTCGTGTTTGCCCTTCCCGGCATACGTGTGCCCCGGCACCGCTGGCACGCCGGGCTGCCGGCCAGCACGGGCACCGGCCACAGCCCTGGGGAGCGGGGCAGCTGTCCTGAGAGCTCCTGCTCTGTTCCCTTCTTGCAGGGCTGGGAGGGACAAGAATGTATTCATAGCAAAAAAAAAGGAAAAAAAAAAAAAAAAAGGGAATGTATTCTCTGATGATTTCAAGAAGAGGAGAGAGAAGCAAAGGCGGCTTTGAGCTTTTGCCCAGGAATAGCCAGAGATCTGCTTGGAGCCTTACATCCCACTGTCGATAATTTTGGAGCTGAATCATCTGCATTTTTGCTGCTCCTGAGAGAGCGTCAGGAATAAGCATCCCCAGAGTGTCAGAGGCACATTTTTGAGTGTTGACAATGGACCTGATTAAGAAAAACATCCCAAATGACATCTAATGTCAACATCCTTGAAGTCTGGACTCTTGTTGCTCATTTCCAGTTCAGACACCTCTTAGGGGTGCGCGTGGCCGTGGCTGGTTTTGCAGAGATGAGTTAGATGAGCGTGTTCCTCCTTGCTCACCTGCGTTCAAACGCGCTGTGATCTCCATGCTCAGCCGGAGCGGGCAGCGGCACAGACGGACTCCGGTGCGGGGACGTGTCTGTGAGCCGTGCAGGGCTGCGGGTTGGGGTCCCCCCTTTTGCGGGGTCCCCCTGGCAGGCACAGCCGAGCACCATGGGGGGGAACCGGCTTCTCCTCGGTCCTTGTGTGCCTCGAGCCCAGGGGTTGACTTGGCATCACCCTAAATGCCAGGACGTTTGGTTTCCACACTGCACCTTGCACGTCCCGTGGGATGCAGCAGCGGTGATGGGGGGGACGCGCATCTGATTAAAGCCCATGTGCAAATTGCTGAGGGAGAGGAGGTCGGAGCAGTGGGATGGTGCCGTCCGGGGAGGGGGTCTCTGCTTTAGCCTGTGAGTGGGGTTGGCCCCGATGATGCCCCGGGACTGCGCTGGGGGGCCGGGGGGGGGCTCGGGTGGGTGCTGACCCGGGTTCAGCACAGCTCGGGGAGCAGGTGGAGCGTGTGGCCGGCTGCATCGCCAGCCCCTCTGGCCACCATCAGCCCCGCTCAGGCGTTCGGTCAGTTTGACCCCGAGCCGGCGCAGCGGGGGGGGGGGGGGGGTCAGGCGGCGGTCGCCCCAACCGTGGCCTCGCAGGACCGGTACCCCCACGGCCCCCCCTGCTGCCACCGCCGCGGCGAGGGGCAGGTGTACCCAGCTGGGGCTTTCCCCGCGGCGGCCGTTTCGAAGAAGCCATCAGAGCCGGTTAATGTAAGCTTGTGCACGAGCCAGCCCGGTTCTCGGGGTGCCGGGGTCCCACCTGCCCGGCGGCACCCATCGCTGCCCGGCTGAGCACCCTGCCTGGGGATGGGGCAACGCGGGGCCGGCTTAACCCGTCCTTCGCCGGGGCGGTGATAACCGGGCACCGGGGCTGCTGCGTGCGTGCTTTGGGGATGGCGCAGCCCTGCGAGCGCTTCGTGAGTCATCGCTTGTAGAAAAGACGAAGCAGGAGGAGAGGCGGGGGGGATAGCCGTGCCGCTCCTCGGGGAGCTGAGCTGATGCAAGGCTGGCCGGCGCTGCAAAAAGCAGAGCCCTGGCTGCTCCCCAACAGGCGTGGGGGAACAGATTTCTCCGAGAGAGAGAAATGCCTTTTGTCACCCAGCCTGGTATCAGGCATTCGCTGTAGGGCCTCCTCTGTCGCGTCGGGGACTTCCAAAGCGGCTTCGCAGTCTGTTATCGCTCCTGACCTGCAGCGAGGGGCTGCGTGCGGCTCTGGGGCCGGGAGCTGCTGAGCGTTCTGCTCCTGGATGTGGGGAAGGGAGTGAAAATTAAAGCAGGGGGATCTGTGAGAGCGCAAGTTGCTTCTTCAGGGGACCCTGGAGGAAAGCTCCCGGGGCTCTCCTGCATCGCTGGGGCTCTGCGGCACACAGCCCGTTGGCCGGGGAGCAGGACTGGTGTCCCCGAGGTGCCACCACCAGCCCTCCTGGGTAGACACAAAACTCGGTGCTTTGTCGCCTGTTTGTAAGCCAGGCTGCCTGGTCATTTCCCACGTCGCGGGACACACCAGCTCGTCGCTGAGATCGTCACTGGGTTTGCACCGGGGCGTGGGAACTTCCTCGTGCCAGGGATTTGGGGGGGCTACGGCATTGCTGTAGGGACCGGGGCAGCGCTCCCCGACTGAGCCGGCACACCGCCTGCCCCATTTGTGTGCCCCACACCAATCTGTTTTGTCCTTCTCTCCCCTGTGACGTGAAGACAACTCTCCTATCTGGAAAGTCCCTTTCTTCCCTCTCATGCTTGTTTACTGTCCCTGCAGCTCTCGCCGTGCAAGCGGCAGCAGCACTTGGGGATCTTGGAAGGACCTTGCTCGGCCAGAGGAGCAAGAAGGAGCCGTGCCCCGCTGCAGCCGGGCTCTCCTGCTGCTCTCCATCCTCCTACCCTGCCTCTGAGCCCGCTGGTCAGTCTGTCCCTTGGTGCAGCCACCCTGCTGCTCGGGCTGCCGTTGTCCGGCACCGACACGCCAGCTCCCCCTCCATCCTCTCACACCTGCTCTCTCCCAGCCAACGAGTTTCATTAACGTACTAATTAGGGTGTCTGCGCCAGGTCCTTGGGAAGGCGGCTTGGCTTCTCGGTGCTAATGGAGCCGCTGTCACAACAAAACGCCGCGCCACGCGTACTGCCCGTGTACAGAGCCTGGCCGGCCACTGCAGGGCTTCAGCCGGGCAGGACCAGTATCCCCAGCACTCTCCTGCCAGCCCCATGGTACGGGAGCTGCTCCCGGCAGCATCCTCTGTCCCCGTCCCCCGTGTCCCCAGGGGAATGGAGCAGGGCCAGCGCTGCCTCGCTGCGTGGTCCCGACTGCAGCCCACCCAGCAGGACGGACACCGCGCTCCTGCCTTCACTCCTCGTCCGTGGGTAGAGCTAAGGGGTGGATTTTAATATATTTTATGTTATTTAATATATTTTATATTATTTAATATATTTTAGTAGTAAATCTGCTGGTAAGTGGTGCTTTGGAAGGTCAGACACGGTTTGTGAAGGCTGGCTGGATTCAGTGAATAGTTTGATCTCCCAAAAGAGGACTGCAGTATTTTTAATACTTCTTCCTTTTCTGATCGACCTTCCCCTTCAAAATACCATTTTCCTTGTAAAAATAGACCCGCGCTGGCCAAACAACCCCCAGATGAGACACAGCGCTTGCTTTGAGCTCGGAAGAAGCATTGCAGCTGGACAACAAAAACATTTTTCCTGCTTCTTTGGACAATTGAAAAACCTGGAGGTTTGGGGCTTTGCTTTAACTCCGTCGTTTCCATATGCTTGCCTTTCCCAGCCCTTTTTTCCCGCTGGCGGAAAGCCAGGAAGCAAGGACCCAGCTCCGGGAAGCGCCAGGCAGGATTGCCGTTTGCCTGCATGGTGCTTTCTGTGTCTGAGCAGCATGTTCCCGTGTTGTCACGAAACAGAAGACAGGATAATTAAATTGCCCTTTTCCCAGCAAAATGTTACCGTCTCCGCGCCGCGGTGGGCCTGGCTGTGGCCCGTTGCCAGTCGCACATGCCTCGCTGCTGATGGAAGGTGTGAAAAGCGCTGGGGAGGAGACCGGGGTGGTGATTAGGAGGGTTTAGATGGATATTCGTCGTCCCTCGGAAGGAGAGGCACAGCCGGCGGCGGGAGCCGGAGGCGGGGGATGCCGCGGAGGGGTCTGGGGTGCCCCCGCCGGTAATTCCCATCCTTTAAGCTGCCTGAGAGCAGCAGGGGCTGCTCAAGGGCTCCGGGTGCGGATAATCGAGATATTCTTGTCGTTAAGCTTCTCAAGTGTTGCAGGTCTTAAAAAGGGCTCCGGCTGTCGAGTCCATCCACCGCCGGGTTGGAGGGGGCTAGGGCTGTCGGGGCATTCATTATCGGGGCTGTCGTGATATTATCGGGGCTGGGGGCAGTGGGGCTGGCCGAGCTGCGGCTTCCCCCTGGCAGCCAGAAGAGGCTCAGGAGAAGATGCCCGTGGGTGTGTGGGATGGATGGGTGCAGCTTTGGCGGCTGCCGGCAGCGGAGCGGCTGGCAGGGAAACGCTCCCAGCGCTGGGGATCCAGCCCAGCACGGCGGCCGCGCGGCCCCTCGGGAGCAGCGGGACCCGTCGCCTTGTCCCGTGGCTGCCTGGCTCTCCTGCCAGCCCCGGTCCCCTTCTGGGATGGCGCGATGCTCCCTGCCTGGTGCAGGATAGGGCTAATTAATGAAACGGCTGTGACAAGCTGGTGGCGACCTCATGTAAAGACAGGATGTATTTATGCTGTTTGTCACCCTTCCTTGTCTGCTTTCTTCTCTCCTTTCCTCCTCCTCCAGCCACCGCCACCCCAGGTCCTCAGATCCATCAGTGTTATTGCTTTGCCTTCAGCTATAACCCTGCTAGTTGACTTCCAAGAGCTGGCTCTCCCCGGCCGTTGTCACCCCTTCCCTCCCCTCCCCTGAAATATTAACACCACAAATCACAAGCGACAGCCGCTCGGCTGGAGCCCCCGTCGCTCACGCGCCGGCCGGGAGGAGGTGTCGGAGGAGGGATGGGACACGCGGTGGGTTTGTGCTTCTCCTCAGGGGCTGTGTTCTGCTCCCAGCTCAGAGGGGAGAGGGTGAACCCCCCCTTTTACAGATGGGGAAGTGGAAGGGCAGAACATCAAAGGCTGGAGCTTACGGTGCCCAGCTCGCCCGGGATGCGGGCTCCTTTCCCGTCCCTCCTTGTGTCCCACTCCCGTGTCCCTGGACGTGTGGTTTTCCTCTCCCTCGTCCAGCCAGGTCCTGCTTGGATCACAGCCTCTCCTTCTCTGCAAACGCCGCGGCTGCCGTGCAAACCTTGAGTTGCGGAGCGGGGCTGGGAAGGAGTCGTGCTCCCCTGGGAACGTGCGTGCACCCCAACCTTCGCCGTGCGGGGACGGCGGTGAGGAACCGAGGCAGTGAGTTTGCATCGCTCCTCTTGTCTTTGGGAGACGGCGACGTCACTCACGTGAGGACAAGCTAGGAACAGCAGATGCAAAGGAGATTACGGGCGGCTTTTTTGCACGCGTGTGTGCACGCACGCAGCCAGGCGGCAGGGTTGCGGACCGCAAGGCACGCGTGAGCATTGCACCCTCTCGGTACAGACTGCAGGCAGAAACAAGTGGCAAAGCAGAGGAGAGACGCGGGCACGGCGCTGGCCTGTCCGCAGCTGGTCAGGGAGCAGCACCGAGGGGCACGGCTCTTCTCCTCGCCGGGCTCTGCAGTGCCGGCTCATGCTGCTAAGGGGGGTGGCTGCAGCCGCCCAGGCGTGGGTTTTGCAGTGGGGAGGAAAGGGCAGTGCTGTAGCATGGGTTGGCCTTTGGCAATTGTTCGGCCCTGGTAGGGTCCCTCCGTGCCTCAGTTTCCCCCAGCAGTGAAGCAGGAATGGGATGGGAGGACTGGCTGGAAGGGTCACTGCCCGTGCGCTTGGCGCATCTCCATGCGCTGAACCATCCCGAATCGCAGCCCGCTGTAGCAAAAAGCATCCCTGTTCCTCCCGTTGCACCGGGAGCTTGCCAGAGCCCCACACTTTCCCTGGAGAGAGGTGGGAGAGGAGGAGATGACCAACCTCTTTGGCTTTCACGGTGGAAACGCCAGCAGGGAAGGGGAGCGTTGGGACCCGGAGGTACCGGCAGCGCTGCTCAGGGTAAACACAGCCGTGGGTTTGCTTTTCTCTCGTGTTCCCCCAACGACGCATTTACAAGGTTTATCTGAGCTCTGCTCAAACAAACCCCCAGGACAGACTTTGGGAAGGGATGCCCTGGCGCAGGCAGGGCCGGCGGAGCGGGCACACGGCGGTCGCTGCTGCCCGCGGGGCGGCCGGCTCCGCTGCCGGAGACGACCTTCCCTCTCCGCTGACCTTCATGCCCATCAGCATCAGCTTTGCTGCCTTTCGACGTCTCGGGATGCCGGCGGTGGCAGCGGCTGGGGCGCGAGGCTGGGCTGCCGTTCCCGCGGGAGGCTGCCGGGGCGCGGGGGGCTCGGCCGGCGTGAGGGGTCTTGTGGGCAGAGCTGGAGGGAGGGGGGGGGGGTGCACTCGGCTGTATAATTCAAGGACTTCGGCTCGCTAACAGAGGTTAAAAGGGGAGCGGTGTGATCTGTTGGGAAAATCATTAATGGTAACCTCTGCCGGTGGCACCGCTCGTTAGCCTCCCCCTCGCCCCACCGCCCTCGCCCACCCACCCGCTGCCCCAAGCGGAGGGAGAACATCGCCGGGGCAGCCGTTCCCGGTGGCCTGTCCCTTAAGGAAATAAAGATGTGACTGTTGTGGAAAATACGTCCGGGTTGGGCATCCCCGGAGCAGCTGGGGAGGTCTCGGAGGTGGGTGCTGCTCGCCCTGGGGGAGGCTGCCGCTGCGCCTCGCAGCGATGGGGAGCAGGGCGCTGGATCCGTGCGCGGGGCAGGTCGTAGGTGCCAATGTGAAGATCCCTGGATGCACGGGGTGGGAAGGGCAGGAGCGGCCGGCAGGAGCCGGTCCCTGTTCCCGAGCTGCTTCCCAGGGTCTCCCTGCCGGCTTGGCTCCAGCTCTCCAAAGGGCTCCTGGGAGATGTTTTGGTGTTACCGACTGCGGTGAAAGCTGCAGCCCCGGCATGGTCACCAAGGGGCCGTTTTGGGAGACAACGGGGGGATTTGCCTTCTTTAGCTTATTCCATCTTGACTTTCTGCCACGGCGGGGGACAGGCTGGGCATCGCCTGGAGGGGGGAGCGCCGCAAAAATGCCCGTCCTCTCAGAGCATGCAGGAGACCCCTCAGCCATCACCCGGGCATCACCAGAGGGCTTTTGGACTGGAGAACCACCAGCTGCTCGTCTGGAAGGACCCCAAAGCATCCCTTCAGCTGAAGTGTGCCCCAGCCTCTTCATGGTCCCTTGAGCCATCCCATTCCTGCAGATGCCTGGGGAATATTAGCAATGCCGTAAGGAAACGGGTGGCAAAACAGCAACGCCGAGGTCTCCCCAGTGCTGCACCCAAGGTGTGTGGCGTGTTCGTGCCTTTCCGCGCACTGCCTGAAGCGACACTGCCTTTTTTTGGAAATACTTAATATACCAAGCTGCTGGACTGATGGATGCCTGAATTCCCCATCGGCTGGATTACAAACGGGAATAGCTGTCAGCCCATTTGGGATACCCCAGTTTCCATGGGCTGCCAACATGGAGGCATTTGCAGGGCTCCCGGTTGAACTCGTTGGTGCTTTGTCACTGCGGTCTCTGCCCCGTGTCACCCGTGCCTGCGCCAGCCCCGTTTATGCCCCGTGTGCCAGCTGAGCCGAACCCTTGAGTGATGCTCCAAGAAACCCTCCCGATTCCTTGTGGTTGTTCTTCTCTTGGGTCTGCTCCAAAGCCCGTCAACAGCCCTGGAAGCCATTCTCAGATGGCTCCGTCTGAGAAAAGAAAGTGTTGAAATACCACAGGAAATGCTGTTTTTCCAAGATATGTGCCTTAACCAGAAATGGGACCCCCCCCCGCCCTGATTTTGGATGAAAGGCCAGTTTTCTCATCCTGGGCTTCAGCTCTCTGGAGTTCCTTTCACCCAGGAGCCAGCCAGAGTTTGGGCACTAAGTGGGTGCAAGTGGCCCCGAGGGAGCAGCTCGGCGCGGCCGTGGGTGCCACCGTGCCTGCGCCCCGGCACCGGCACCCTCCTGGGGCACAGGAGGAAAAAATGGGGTGAAATTCTGCCAGCTGAAACCTTGGCTTGGGCACCTGTGCGCCGGCTGCAGCAACCTCGTCGGGTCCCCGGGAGGCACAGAGAGGCAGATTTTGGCTATTGGGGACCAGTTACACCCTGGTGTGCCGGGGGGAATGTGCGCGGTGGCTGTCCTGGTGAACGTGGCAGCCAGCTCGGGGTACACCGGGGACCCCCACACTTGTTCGCTGCAGCCAGGCCAGGGCTTCGTTTTGCAAAACCGACTGTGATTCTTGGGGTTTTTTTGCACATGAGTGCTGATATTGTGAGCCATGGCTGACTTGGAGGCAAATTTCCTGACTTTGGCCTCGTCTCTGGCTTTGGGTCCCTTTTTTCGCTCACAGCAAACATCCGTTTTATCCCGCTGCAAGTCCATTATCGCCAGCTTAACTGGACTCCCGTCAGGACCGGCTGTGCAAATACATCGGCGGCGGGGGAAGCGGCTCTGTGCTGCAGATCCCTGCTGGGAGCAGCGGCGATGCGGATGCTCCGTGCTCCTGCCCAGCGGCTTCCCAGGCTCGCTGCGGCTGGGGCAGCTCGGCGTGCTGGGGAGCGTTACCCCCCTTGCACAAGGCACCCCAAATAGCTCCGCATTTTATTCTAGCGAAGACGAACGTATGTCATGTTATGCAATGTGCGTGCAGAGGTATAATATAGATATTTATATCCATTGCATAATAGATGCTCAGTGATAGACTTTATGGTGCCAGGGGAGTCATTGGGTGGTCTGCACCCCGGCTCGCTGGATGACAGGGTGGTGGAGGACCATAAAGCCACTTGCTGGCGTGGCTCGGTGGGCTGCTGCCGGTGAGCTGCCCGGTGCTGTGACCCGGCGAGGTTTGGGATGGCCGCTGCACCGCTGGTGGGAATGGGGCAGCCGGAGCGCTGGGATGGGGTGGGCTCGCTGGAGGGGCTGGGTACGTTGTCCCAGGTTGCCCAGCAGTTACGGGATGTCTTTCTGGAAGTTGGGGGTTTGCTGAAGCTGTGTACCCCGTTGTCCTCTGCTCTTCACCCACCCTCTCTGGGTTCCCCCCCTTGGAGTGATGGTGCATGGGGATTTCTGCAGCGACCCCCTCATTGCTCCCTCCCTCCCTTGTTGAAGCAGCACCCTTTCCAAAACCTGTCTTACGGTAGTACCTGCAGCTCCTCGCTGAGCAGCCCGGGAGCTGAGAGATGGGCATGCAAGTGGGTGCCTCCCATATCACCTTGCTCAGGGTGAGTCCTATATCACCCTGCATGGCATGAGTCCTATATCACCCCGCATGGGGTGAGTCCTATATCATCACCCCGCACGGGGTGAGTCCTATATCATCACCCTGCACGAGGTGCCTCCTCTATAGCACTTAGAGAGGGAGCTGCAGCGGGACGGGATGAGATGGGTGCCTGTCTATGCCCGGTGTGGAGCAGGGACTGCTCCCTGCTGCTTTTGGCCCCAGCTCCTCTGTTAGCCGCCGGCAGCGGGGTTTGCAAACGGGACTACGTCAGCTTCAGCGCCGCTCGGGGTGGAAGAGGTGTCAAGGCGAGTCAGGCAGCGCAGGCAGGGACCGGCGGCAGTGACCGCCCTGCCCACCGCCCCGCTCGCCTGCCGGGTGCTGTGCAGAATACCTGGCGAGGGGACCGAGGCCTCCCCCTTCGAGAAGGAGGAAAAAATAATAATCTCAAAGCCAAGAAACTCGGAGCTGCTGGGAGCGTATTTATCACGGTGAAGAAAAAGGCTCTGTTCCCTGCCTCTCCGCAGCGGCTGTTTATCACACACACAAGGGTATGGAGAAAATGTTCCATTTGTTGGGTACAGCCGTCAACCCACACAGCGTATAAATTAAGGGCTTTTACATGCAGAGTTCCCGAAATAAAACACACACACACACACAAAAGAGAGAGGAGTTTTGTATCAGCCCCGGCGCGCTGCCTCTCCCTGGCCGTCCCTGTGCCCCGGCCCCGGCCGGCCCTGGCTCCCGTTCAGGAATTCCACATTATCTCCGACCGTTTCCAGCTTCCTCAGCAGGGAACAGCTCTGCTTCTGTCTTCCTGCAGCCACATCTGGAAAGTGTTACGCCAGGGTGTCAGCCGTCAGAGCCGGGCGGCTGGCATGTGCTTCCCCCCCCCCAGCGTGCTCGCTCCCGCCGCCCTGCCTGCCGCTGCCTTCGAGCTTTGAGCTGCCTTCCCCGGAGGGCTGCGGGGCTGAGTTTTATCTGCCTCGCCTTTTCGGGGAGTTTTGAGGGAGCTTTTGTAGCTGCGGTGAGGATGGCGGGGAGAGATGGTTCCAGGGACCCCCAAAGGTTGATCTCTGCAGGCAGGAGCTGCTGCGGGCAGGGATGCTCTGCTGTGGTCCTCGGCTCTGCTGCCTGCTGGGAGGCAGCGGGGAGAGGTGCGATGTAAATCCTCCTCTTCGCACGCTTTGTGGGGACTCCCTGTCGGCTCAGGGGAGTTTTTGGCTCCTGGCCCTCGTTTCTGGGCTGGGAAAACCTGCATCCCTGGGCTTGCAACGCGGCGGGATGCGGTGCTGCGTCTGCTAAATGCTGGGGATTAAAGAAGGGAGCTCGGGGCGGTGAAACCTGCGTGATTCCTCCAGTGCTGCTGGAAGGTGTCTGGGGAGGTGCTCCCTGCGCGGAGAGCTGTGGCTGTGCTTGCTCATAATGACTGTGCATTTATCTCCCTGGGATTTCTTCATACGCAAGGGGGTACCCGGGATGTAAAGGCATTTGGCTGTCAGCATCTCAGTCCCCCAGGGGAAGTCCCCGCTGCGTGTGGGGGGCACGTGGAGATGCTCAGCCGGATGATTGCAGCAGGGGAGATGAAAAGGCAAGGGCACCCTGCAGCATCCCGGTATTTTTGGGTTCCCTTCTTGGTGCAGCGTGTTCCTTGTGGCACCCTGGTCCCTCGCTGCAGGTGTGATGGGTGACACTGCGCAGAGGGAGGGAGCTTTGCAGAAAGCAGGTGGTTTGGGGACTGATGTGCCCTTCAGAGCAAAGGACACGGAGAAAGCTGGCGTCTTGTTTTTAAAACGGGGCTAATGACAGTGACCTGGAAGCAGGCTTGCATGCCTTAATGATCAGCGTGTGCAATACACACGAGGGTCTTTGGCAGGGAGGGATGGTGGAAGTGGTTAAATGTGCCCTAACTTACCATCAACGGGAATCAGAGAGGGCTCCCTGCGGTTGACTTTTGGCTTTTTTTCTTTTTTTTTTGCTCTTGCTTTTAAACTGGCAGTCCTACCATTATGGGATTTTAAAATAAAAGAAAAAAAAAAAAGAAAAAGAAAACAGGCCTTGGTTTTATAGACCCTACAGATGCATCCGGCACCAAACTGATCCCAGATGCAGCTCCACTGTCAATAGTGTTACACGAGGGATCAATCCCCTTCATTGTTTTATGTGGCCTCTACAGCATCATCAGCTAATTAAAGCTAATGGGTCCCAGAGCAGCACTGACAGCATCTGATCCTATCAGCCCATGCAGCCGTTTTAGCTTGACGGGCCACTCTGGAGCCGGATCCTGCACTCCAGACCCTGGCGAAAGCCTGTATTGACTTGGGGGATCAGGCTACAGATCAATGGGAGCTGTTGTTAAACAAACATTGCCGGATTAATGTCAGCTCCGCAGGGGGAGGAGGTCGATGGCTGCTAATTCGAAAGGGGTGGGAGGGAGGAAGGGGACGCGGTGACAGCGGTGACAAGGGATGGAGGGGGAGAGGCGAGGCTGTTAAAACGGTCCCCCCGTGTCGGCGGCAGTGTCTGAGTGTTTCCCAATCTCAGATTTATCGTCGCCCTGGGTGGGAGGCTGTGCTGGAGAGGAGCCCGGCGATGTCCCCAAGGGCAGTCGAGATGCCTAACTCCCTTTGCTGTGTGCCTCAAGGTGGCCTTGGGCTGTCCCCAGGGGGGACAGGGACCCCCATGTCCTTTCTGCACGCTGGCCTCGGTGTGAGCATCTGCCCCGTTGCAGCAGAGCACTAGATCTCGTGTTCCTGCTTTCCCTTTTCTTGTGGCTCCCGTTGTCCTTTGGCTGGGGCTCGGGGATGCCCAAGGATGCGGGTTGGGAAGGTTTCCATTCCCACAGTCAAACCGCCTTGTGCTGCAGCTGGTCTGTTTTGGACTTTTCTCTTTTTCCCCTCTTTTTCTCCCCATTTCTATGTAGCCAGGGAGAGTGAGATGGGATGGGGAGCACGGCCGGTGAATCCATCACTTGGTCCCGTACCACCATGGAGCAGGCAGGACGAGGAAACTCTCTTTTCAAGAGTATTTTAAAAATCTATCCCACCATTACTCTGGGATGAACTATCACAGCAGGTGGCTCTTACTTTTGTTTGCTTGCAGAATCGGGCAGCGCGTTGCTCGGCAGGCACACGGCCCCTTCCCCGTCCTCTCCGAAAAGCGGGTCGAGCTGCCGCCGGCCCACGTGGACACGGGGCTGGCTGGTTCTGTGCTCCCAGCGTATCCCCGTGAAATTGGGCAGGAAACCCGGGTCAGGAGCAGCAAGGGAACCCTGGAGTCCCAGCCCTCCTGCTGAATGAGGGTCCTGGTACCTACTTGGCACGTTAATGGGCAAATACAGCCCCATTGGTTTAACCAGGGACCTTGGGCTCTGCCCAGAGACTCAATGAAAATCGAATGCCCTAAAATTAACTTTTCTCCTGCTTGTCCCAGACTGGCAGAGTCTGGCCGGGGCAATCCTCAGGGTTTTGTAACCTGTTAGTATCTCTCTGGCTCCTTTTGCAGCCCCAACCCCAGTCGGCGGCACTGGGAGGCAACGTCCAGCCTGGTGAAAGGGAGAACCAGGGGAGAGGGGCAGGCTCCCGGCACATCCCTGCCCCATAAAGCAAGTTGATAATTAAATCCTGCAGCTTTTATATGAATTCCAGGGCATTTTCCTTGGGCTGGAGCCATCTGCGGTGTGCACCCCGCCCTCCCTCACCTCTCCCTTTGGCTCTCTGCAGCTTAATTTTTTCTTGCTTTGGCATTGTCGGGTGAACGCGATGCTCCAGGGAGCAAAGAGCTGCAACGGCTCGTTGCGGGGTTGCAGCCCCGCTCCATGCAGCTCTCTCCTCATCTCCGGGGCCTCATCCAGCACCAGTATCACCCTGCAGCCCCACTCCGGGCTGCTTTCCTATTGCACAGAGCCTGCACACACCAGGCTGGCTCTGCGCTGCCCCGGCCGCTGCCAGCCCGGGCTCGTCGGGAGGAAAGACCGGTCAGCCGTGCCAACCTCTGCGTCCGCTCCGGCGAGGCTCTTCTCTCCTGCGGCAGCATGGGATGAGGCCGTCGGATCCCCCCTCGTCAGGGCTGCAGGCTGGATTCGCACAGGTCGCTGCTGGGGGAACCAGCACCATTTGCAGCTATTTCTGGCTTTCCTTTCCCAATTCTTACAAATTTGGGGCCGCGTTGGGGCGCAGAGCTCGCCCCCGTATTTAAACCAGAGGTGTTCTTGCAAGTCCCGGGACTTTAGGAAGGAGTTGGCTGCACCTCCCCTGGTGCCTCTTGCTGCCCCATCTTCCTCCATGCCTTCCTCCACGAGGTGCACGAGCGGGCTGCCCTGGCCTGGCTCTCCTGGATGAGTTTCTCTTAGAGATGGACCCCCCCCAGGCTTTGCGCGAGGGGCTGCGTCCCCTGGCTGTCCCCCTCATCCTCTGTGCAGCTCTGCAGTCCGGGACCTGGGATTGCATTTCCAAAGCCAAGGAGTCCGACGTGCTGGTGGGTTGTAGACACTTCTTTAAGCCCGTGAGCTGAAGGAAAACGCTCCAGTGCTGGGAGTCTTTCCCTGCAAGGAGCTTTGCTCGGGGGATGCAGAGGACACCAAGAATCTCTGGATTTGGCACGAAGGAGCAGATGTTGCCCAGAAAGTCTTTATTCCACACCTGTGGTAGCAGGGCTGGGGAGGGTCTGTCCTGCAGGACTGGCCCTTGGCTTTGGACTTCGCATTCCCCTCTATCTGTCTTTACAGAGACAAAAAGCCCGAGGAAGGCTCCCTCCCGGCACCGCTTTTTCATGCTTCACCCCCTGCGTCTGCTTGCTCTGAGATGTCTCTTAACCAGGGTGTTCCTGCTGAGGTTAGTGGGAAGATTTGAGAAGTTATTTGAACGCCAGGCTCAAAGGAGGTGGCAGAAATGCTCTGGGAGCTGTTACCAACTGACATCTGGGCGCTCAGCAGAGCTCTGGTGTCAGCGCAGCTGAAAGCAGAGGAGGTGGGAAGCCCTAGACACCTGCATAATAAATATTTATTTGGAAGTGACAAATACTCCTCTGGAGAAAGCGGAGTTAGCAGAAGGAAGATTGCGAGGGAGTGACAGGGTGTGCTTTTTTTGAGGGTTTACCGTGGGGATGTTGAAACAAGCAGCTGATGAACTGAAGGATGTTGAAATCCACATTCATTTCCCGACGCGGGCTACGTGACGTCAGGGGACGCAGGCAAACGTCCCCCCCCTTGGCAAGCGAGTGCCCGGCACGAGGCACCCTTGTCCTGCGGGGACTGCGGTAATTCGGCTGGGGGCCGGGGGTCGGCCCCCTCTCATGGGTAAGATGGGACAGGAGGGGTTAGGAGCCGGGGAGGATGCAGCAACCCTGCGGTCGGGGGTAAAAACGATGATAAAAAGGCTGAAGTTTAATTGTTCTCTTAAAAAGAAGAAGCAAAGGGAGGGGAGGGGAGCCAGCCCGGGATGGGAGGGTGATGGGTGCTGTCACCTCGCCGTGTCTCAGGGTGCTGGTGGATGATTTCGTGGTGCTTGGAGCAGGGACAGGGTGGTTGCCCCAGGCAGTAACCCCCTGCAAAGCTGGCCCGCTCCTGGGAAAATGGGAAAAGCTGCTTTGCTTTCTTCCCTGGACCCTGTGTGTGTGATCTGGGAAGGGGCAACTTTCTGTATTGGCACTTTGGGGACTTTTTGGGACTTTATAGAAGATTGACATCAAGCGGGGTTTGTCTGGGCATCGGGGCCGCTGTGTGCTGCAGGCAGCTGGGACGAGTCTGCTAAACCCTCCCTGCTCCACGGTGGGCTCGGCTCACCCTTGGTCAGCCCCAGCACTCGGCTCTTCCACAGCTCTCTCCTTCCTCACAGCAAGCCGACATCTAACTGCAATACCCATCGCTGTGATTAAAGCCCACTAAAGACGAGGCACGGCGTGGATTGCTGCCGGGCTGCGGGAAGCGCTGCTTTTCTCCCTGGGTGGGCTGGGGGCTGGTGGCCGTGGCATCCATCCCTGTCCTGAAGCTTCTGCTGCCGCTTCTGCTGGGCCCGGTATTGTAAACGTTGCCCGCGGTACCTCTGTCTGCAAAGAGCGAGGGGATGAGCCGAGCAGCTCCGTGCCGGTGACTCAGTATCTTCTGGCTTTGGAGGAAGCAGCTGCTGGAGATGCTGACGTGCGTGGGCAGCAGGGTGATGCTTGGCTCTGCCCTGCCAGGCCACATCCTGCAGCGGCTCAGCCCCACGCCGTGCTGGCGCAGGAACCCGGGATACGGTAGGGTGTGGGAATCAAACCCGCTCGGATCCCGCCGGCAGCCGGTCTGCGCGGCACATCGGGACGCTGGGGGCTGGCGTGCTGCTCCTGAGCAGCTCGGGCTTGGGGTGGACACAAGCAGCGGGAGTTTTTGGTTTTGCTCGTGCGGGGAGGTTTTTAGCAGAGGATGAGGAAGGCAGGGCTGTGCCGGGGAAGAAGGGAGCTGTTTCCAGGGTAGCTTGCCTGGCCGTCCTCGCCTTCTCTGTGCCCCCAGGGAGGTCTGTCGCTTGGCTCTCCATCGTGTCTCGGTTGTCTCTTTCTCCGGACTTCAAATCCAGGCGGAAGGGTGATGCTGTGAGATGATTTTCTTACTGTGAGACCTTCCCCTGGGGCTGGTAGCCCTCGCTTAGCAGATAGCTACTCTGCAGGCACTGGCCTTTTTGAGATGAAGGCTTGACACGAGCCCTCCCGGCTGCTCCTGGCTCTGCGGGTCCTTATGCCCCATGCTGCCCCGGAGGGAGAAACCCCCTCTGCCCCGCTGCCGCTTGCTCATCTTCACAGCGGCTGCACGTGGAAATGGGTTCAGCAAAATCAAACCTCAGGAAACGCCCGGCCCCGGCGGCGTTGGGGGAGGTTTTACTCCCCCAGGACCGACGTGGCTCAGCTGGGGAGTGAAGCCGCCGGGCCACGTGTGAGCGAGCACGGAGGGGCTGTCGTGCTGCTCCGCTGTCCCCTCTGCGCCCGTGGGGACGGGGGGTGGCGGTGGCAGAGCCGGCAGCGACGGAGCGGGAGGGAGCCCGCGACCTGGGGGATTAATAATAGAAGCGCTGGCATCCGTTTTAGATTAGCGAGAGAAAGCTCAGTACCCATCTCGCCCAGCATGTAACTTTAATGCCGAGATAATGAGCAATGATATTTATTTGTAAAAGATCTGGAGATATCGCTGCCCAGGGAGCAGCCAGGAGCTGTCAGAGCCCTCTCCGTCCCCGCGGCGGCTGCTCCGAGCTGTAACCCAAGCAGTCTCCTCTGACCGGCTCGCTTTTCACGCTCCAGCTCCGTTAGCCAAGCAGGGCACGTGGTCCGACTTGGAGCCCTGGCTAAGATTTGCTGAAGCTGCTCGTGATTTGGGCCGTCGCGGCGAGGAGACGTCTGCCTTGCAGGGTGGGCTAGAAGCATCCCCTGGCACCTGCAGGTCAGGCTGCTGGGATGGGGTTTAAACCCAACTCGGAGCCTTCCCCGCTGCTGTCTCGTGTCCCTGTCCCCCCCCCCCGGCCGTCCTAGCATCACGGCTGGAGCATCGGGGTGTTTGTCGCCCTGGGGAGGGCTGGCAGGAAGGATGTGGGGTGCAGGGAGGAGGTGGCACGGCACGAGCTGAGCTGGCGAGGGGAGGGCGGTACGGAAAAGCCTGCGAACGGCGGCTGCCCTCAGCCGAGCCACTGCGACCGGCTGAGATTTTGGGGCCGTTTCAGGGAGTTTGGGAGCAGGCAGCTTTTCCTGGTGGCGAGGGCTTGCCTCCTCCCGGCTGGGTCCAGGAGGGCGTTTGCGGCAGTGATGGTCCCTGGTCTGGGGAACCAGTTGGGTCTCGTGAGCATCTCGGCTCCTTCGGGTGCCCCGGTTTGGGGACAGGGCTGCTCCCGCTCCCCCTTTCCCTGCCTGGGTTTGTCCGAGGGGGCCGAAGGATGCCCGCAGCGCCGTGCCCAGCCTTGCGTTGTGTAACTGAACAGGAGGCAGGCTTAGGCTGTATTTGGCAGGTGGGTGTCCCTTCCTTATTAAGCCATCCCCTGGGTAATTACTGGGTTAAGGCCTGATGAGATAATGCTTCATTATTTTTGTGCTATTGGGGGATTAGGAGCAGTGGGATTTCTCAAAGGCTTTATCTCTGCTAAGGTCCTTGGGCTGCGAGGCACGTTTGCAGGCGGGTAAGAGGACCTGGGCTCTGCCGGCCCCCCCCCCGGCACCGCTTGCCTTCCCGTGGGGGTACGTGCCGGAGGCTGGGGGTGGTGGGTTTGGGTGCAGCGGCATGGGGGGCTGCTCGTGCCCACCCCCGGCAGAGGCTGGGGGGGCTGTGCCGCGAGGGATCTCCTTTTAACGCTATTGCAGCCCCATTCATCACCGCGCTCCCGCGGCGGGCTGCGCGCCAGCGGGAGGGAAGAGGTGACACTTACAAATAAACAGGGAGGTGGGTGGCGTGTGCCGAGGCAGGGAGCGGAGGGTGTCCCGGCGTTGGGGGGGGGGGGGGGTGGGGCTTCTCCCGTGATTTATGGCCAAGGCGACGCGGAGCTATCAGCGCGGCCTTTGGAAGCTGTTTGCTAACAGTGTCGTCTCCTGGCTGTTGCGCCGGCGTGGGCTGCTCGCGAGGGTTGCAAGGGAAAACATCGCTCGTGTGTCGTTGCTGTGACGTGACCGGCTCCCAGGCTGCTGGTGCCCTTCCCGGGAGCCTGGCCAGGGGCAGCCTCGGGGTGCTGATGGGACCAGTGTTCAGCCCTCTTTGAGAGTCCCAGAGATGCTCTTTTGAAGGAGTTTGGGTCGCTGGAAGAAGGAATCGAGTAAAATGTGCTTAATGAAACAGGCCTGGCTCGGCGGGGGCTCCCCTCCTCCCTGCCATCCCGGCAGAGCCAGCCCTCGAGCCGGAGGGATGGAGCTGGCACCGGAGCGGGGAAGCAGGCAGGCTGGACGCGGGCCAGGCTGTGCACTTGATCCAAACACAGCTGGAGCTGATCTGATGAAGTGAGAGGTTAAGAAGAGAGCATCTGTTATCTAAAGGGGACACACAGTGGGAAACTGTAAGCTCTTTATTCCCCCCACCCCACCCCCTCTGTTCAGTGCATCATCCCTGACTTTATTTCTTTGATTTATTAAGGAAGCCTGCGCTTCCGGGGCTGTAATTAAGTGCCACTGTGTGAGCTTTTGATAGTGAGTGAATGATATAATGGCTTGCACATTCGCCGTCTGCTCAAGTGCTTTAGGATCTAGATAACGCGAGGAGGGATTTCTTCTGCCCACCAGGGAACCGCAGCGGTGCCGGGGCCGAGTCACGGCGGGGTTTAGCCGAGCCGGAGGAAGCGGGGAAGGATGCGGGAGCCGCTTAGCACTGCAGGGGAAGCACGGTTCAGGAGGGTATCCGTGACCCAGGCTACGGTTCAGCTGAGAAAGGAGTTCACATCCTCTTGCAAAAGACCATCCCGGCATCTTTACAGGCTGCTGGAGCCTAAATCAGGTGCCGACCCTCCCAGAAGTCCTCGTTCCCTCCCAGCCTGGCGTGATGCTGGAGGTGGAGAGGGGACCACGCAGCCAAGGCTCCCGGCTGTACCCTGCTGCCATCCCTTCCCCGGGGTGTTTTTAGGGTAGAGAGGACTCGAGCGTCCGTAGCCTCGAAGAACGGTCGGCGTCAGCAGCCGGCGGCATCCTGCCTGCCGCGCAGGTTTCCCTCCGCTGCCGGCGGAGTTTGCTGGCGAGGTGTTGGTGCGGAGCCAGGGGCTGGGAGCGCTGGCCGGCAGCATCTCCCGCTGCCTCCGCCAGCTGCTGGAAAGGGGCCAGCGCTCGCAGCGGGGCGCGCAGCTGGAGGTGCCACCAGGGTTTCGCTGGAGCCGTGTCACCCCGCGCACCCTCCCGCAGTTCCTCGCACGCCACCGCTCTCCCCGCACGGGCAAAGGCTCCCAGGCAGAGGTGCCGTTTCTGAGGCAGGCAGGCTGTTATTGTAACGCCAAGGGAAAGGCGTTCCGCTCTAAGCCAGGAGCCTCGGGCGAGCGGTCCGGTTTGCATTCCCACTGGGCGTCTCCATGGGCCACGCTCCGGGCTGCCCGGCACTGGGGTTTCTGATCCTGCTGGCAGCCCTGTCCCTGTCCCTCTCGGTGTCCCAGGCCACGCTGGGACCTGGCGGTCACTGGCTTTCCCCCCGGACTCAATTCTGCCCTCTCTTCCCAGGACGGCTGCTGAGCATCCCTCTGTGCCCCAGCAGCGCTGCTCCGACACCCCATCCACCCACGCCTGGTTTTTAGGCAGATATAAATTTCTTTCTACTGTAAGGACCATTTTTAATACATAAACAAGATTATTTTAGTGGCTTGGCCAATGGCCACAGGAGGAGCGAGCTCAGGGTCCGGAGCAGAGTTTCGGCTGTGTGCACGTACACTCTTTTGCTGCCGGCTGGGGGGGGGGCTGCAGGAGAAGGAGGAGGAAGGGGTAAAAAAACCCAACCCTACATGTAAATAAACTTAAAAATAAAAAGTGACAGAGATTATTTGCTGCTTAATGAACTAAAATGTCCAACCTCCCACCGAGCAGCAACATTGTTTATAAACTACAGAAAGGGCTTTATTTTAATGGGCAGTAAATCTCATTCATCCCCAGGCCTGGCAGTCAAGAGCGTGCGGGATGAATAGGCTGGTGCCGAACACAGCCTCCTCGCTCCTGCGCTCCCTCCGGCCAGCTTCTCCACTGGGTATTTTTTTCCCCCCTTGCCCACATTTGCTGTTTTTCTCCCTTCCTCCTCTCCTTCCTAATCCTGTCCGCCGTGCCGATAACGGGGTTATCTGGCCAGGAGGAAAGGAGTAATCTGTCCCTGTGTCTCGACATGTCACATCCGCTCGGTTTTGTTTATTCACTTAAAAAATGCCCCCCCCCCCCCCCTTCTGTCTCTGGGTGGCAGCTGGAGAGTGGCCTGAGATAATCACAGCCTTATTTTTTATTTATTCCTCTTAAATAAAGCCTCCTGTAGCCTGCAGGCAGATTTTGTCAGGTTGCCCCCATCCTGCTCCTGTTCTCCTTACTCTGCTAACAGGGCGTGAGAGTGATGGTAATGGGAGCAGAACCCCGGTGCTACAGGCAGATCCCCCTGAGCATCCCTCTCGCAGGGGACACGGCGGCTCCGATGCGGGGATGGTCTCTCCAAGCCTGGCAGAGGGGCAGGCAGGACCAGCAGTCGAGCAATTGCAGGCGCAAAATACCTATCGATATTCTGTCTCGGGCGGAGAATCACAGAAAAGAAATACATGGTCTGAGCATCCGTGGAAATGAGAGCATCCGAGCTGGGGGGGTGAGATGCTTAGGAGAGGTTTTGCTGCTTTGGGTTGAAAGGGATGGTGTCAGGTTGTTCTGAGCTAAAAACAGGTTTGGGAGCTGGTCAAGCCTTGCGTGATACACGGCCGACAGCGGACAAGCGCGTTGCTGAGATTTGAGCTGGTGGCTCTCGAGCTGCTGGGAAGTGTTGGGAGCTGGTACCCGCCATAGGAGAGGGACCACCGTCAGGTCAGGTGGGAATTTCGGATGTGCCTGACTTTCCCCTGGGATGAATGAGGCACCTTGAAAACTTCTGACCATAACTCACAGGGTGACGTACTCCTAAAGCAAGAAAGAAGAGTAGTAAGTTATCTATTTCTGTTTGAGTTTAATATCCATAATCTGCCATTAATCAAACTAGGACTATAAGATCCTTACTTAGGCCTAATCAGTGCATAATGGATTATCTACAGGAACTAATAAAAGGTAATTATCTATGCTTTGCAAGTTCCAATTACTGTACTTATATGATCAATTAATTCTTGTAACAGTTTCACAGGTGCAATTTGTGTGACAACATTACGCTGACTCCAGGCAGGGGCTCAGCGCCCGCCTGGCAGCGCGGGTGCCGGCGGCACGGATGCCGGCAGGGATGCGGGGGGCAGCGGGTGCCGGCACGAAGGATGCAGCCCTGCCAGCACGGCCGCCCCAGTACGTCCCAGGCTGTCCCAGTTGCTGCACTGGGAAAAGCCGCCTCCGTACAAGGAGCTGCCGGGCAGCAAGGGGCTGGCGTTCGCAGGCTTTCAGCCATGCACGGTGGTCCTGCCCCCCAGCAAAAAGGCTTCTGCCCCGTGCTGTTTCCCTCCCCGAAGCAGGAGACGGAGCGTGGGTTCAGCAGCCGCTCGGCCCCGTCCATCGCCGCGCGTCCCCGGGGCCGTTGCCCCTGTCTCAGCATCACCTCGGGAACCCCGCTGCTCCCTTCCCATGCCCCAGTCTGGCCAGTACAGCAAGCAAAGCCCCGTGCAAAAGCAGCTGGCTCCAGTCATCTCCTTCTCCCGCCTGTCCTCGCGTCCCTCTCGCTGGCTTGCGGAGTCGTCGGAGGGTCTTACAAGGAGGAGGAAATATTCCAGCAATGTCTGTGCAGTTTTAGGGATGGCTTAAAATTACAATAAATTTGAGACACTTTACATGTCCACTTGGGGCCCAGCATTGTTACGGTAATTTGAAGCAGATTGAGTCAACGCTTGTGGCAAATGGCAGATCTAAGGGCTCTAGCAGGAACCTCGGGGACGGAGGAGGAGAGGTGGTGGGGAATGAAGGAAAACACCAGTTCTGTGATGCCGGTTGGAGCTACGGAGCCAAATCCTCCCAGGCTGACCCTGGACACCTCTTTGCAATGGTGCAGCCTTGACCCACGACTCAGCCTAGGGTTCTTCCTTCTCTTTTGGGGGATTTTTTTAATCTTCTGGAGCTCAGGGATCCAGTGTCACCTTCTGGTGTCCGCAAGACTGTGAGAGTATGTTTTGGGTGAAGCTGCTCACTTGGACCTGGGGTCCTAGAGCCGGGTCCTAGAGCCGGGTCCTGCCCCTGAGGTGGCCTTACTGGGACACGGGGACGTGTCACCTCTTCCCTACCCGCAGGGTTTGGATGGTGAACCAACCCCTCCTTACACGGGCAAATCCACAGCCCTTGGGAGCCCAGGCCCAAGGGTGTTTGGGGAAAGTATTTGACAGGTTGAATTAAGTTCTCTCAAGCTCTTCCTTGGCACGGTGAGGTTGGACCGAGGTTTGGTAACGGGAACCGCGGTCCTTGCGGGTGTCGTGCCTGCGAGGGCTGCGGGGTCGCAGCCCCGCGCTGCGTGCAAGCCGCCGGCTGGTTGGGTTGATGGAGAGGAGCAGAGCTGTGCCTCCGGAGAGGCCGGGGCACTCGGTCACCGTCCTTGCTCTTACCTGGCTTTTTCTCAGTGCAAAAAGGGGAAAGCAAAGGATAAAGAGGGCTAGGGCTGGGTGGGGGGATGGCTTTCTCCTGGGAGAACCTGGGGCTTTGAAAAATGTCTCTGAGTCAGGAGCATCATGCTCCCGCACAGACCAGAGGCCCAGGAAGGACCACTTGGAACAGTTTGGTTTGGTTTCAGCCTTTGCGGAGAGATTTGTGTCGCTGCAAAGGAGCAGAAACAAGAATTTGTTTCAATACAAAACTTGTTTTTTTAAAAAAACTGTCAACATGGGATCTTTTGAGAATTTCCATTGTTATTTTTCCCCTTCGCCCCAAACATGAAATTAATTCATCTGTTTAAATCCTTTTTCTGGGAACAGTCTCGGTTTCGTTGACATTTTTGGTTAGCAAGGGAAAAAGCAAACCCACAAAAAAAAAAGAAAAAAAAGAAAAAACAACCCCCCCAAGCCTTTCTGCTTAAAAAAGAAACTCCCCTCCCAACTCTCCCAGTGACTATGATACAACCACTGCTTTGTTCCCAGCACGGTTGATGTTGTTCCCAGCTTGCTCTGAGCTTCTCCGCCAGCCCGAGACTGTCCTGGATGGGGCCGGAGGGCGAGGAGCTGCTTCCTCCTCTCTGCTCTTGCATGAGCTCTGGGACACGGTGGCATCGGCTCCATCACCTGCAGGGGAAACCGAGGCACGCAGGCAACTGAAATGTCAGACCTGAAGGCACAAAATGATGCTAAGGAGAGGAACCAGCTCAAAGCGCAGCCCAGATGCCGCGGCGCAGCCCCCTCGTCTCCCCGTCGCTGCGTGCCAGCCCCCCGGCAGGACCATCCTCAGCCCCGTGCTGTCCTTCTCTGCCGATCCCCAGCGGCGTGCGCTTCCCTGCGCCCGGCAGCCGCCGCTCGGCTCCTGGCCTCGTCCACCGCTTCCTTCGGTTTTGTTTTCCAAGTCTTGGCCACCGCACCCAGCCCCGCCAGCGCACCGCGGGGAGGGAGCACTCTCCGTGCTGCCGAGAGATGCTGCCACACGCAGCCCTCGCAGCGCCTGACCACAGCACCCAGCTGCTTCCAGAGCTGGTTTTTTCTTCTTCTTTTCTTCCTTTTGTTTGTTTCTCTTTTTTTTTTTTTTCATTTCCCAAGCAAGCCACCACAGGCTCCTTCAAACATTCCCCCAAAGATAATTCTCCCACTTGTCTGCAACGTGTTTGCAATGCTGAAACTCCCGTTGCGCCATCCCAACCTTCTGCGCCTGCTTTCTTTTCTTGGCTCAGCTTCTGGATTGCAGGGACCAAGTCTGGGCACGCCAATTCCTATTCAATACATTTTCATACCTTTGGTTCCACCTTTCCCCTGACAACGCGGGGCCGGACCCCGGAGGCCGTGCAGACGTGACTCACTGCCCCCGTGGATGTGCCGGCACGGTGCACGGCTGCGAGGTTTGCCGGATAACGGTGGGTTTCGGAGCTCGACACCCACCCTCTGGCTGCCTCCAGCTGATCGACACCTTTCTGGGACAACTTATCTCGTACTAAACTCCCAAACCAGCTTGACGGCAGGGTAGCAGGGTCAGGCGGGCGATGCTGGCCGGGGTGCTTAGGTTCCCGGCGCGGGTGCTGGACTCACGCGCAGGTCCCTGGGTGCAGGAGGGCAGGGATGCCATGCCCCAGCCTGGCTGTCTGACCTATGGAGCTATAGGCCCCCCAAATTCAGTGCTGGGTAGACGGTTGCAGTGAGTAGAGTTGGGTGCGTTCACGTCATCAGACAGCGGTCAGCGTTAATGAATCTACTTCAGATTGCACTAATCATAGGTCTTGTTCGACAAAAAGCCCAATCAGCCCTATTTGATGGGGTTTGCAAAGCGTGGTCTCGTGGGGTTGATGGAAAGCGGCCGGCTGCAGCAGGCGTAGAATAAGACCAGTACAGAGCACGTTTAAAAATGCCACCCCTGGTGACGTAGAATCGCTGCTAAATAGCTGCTTGGCAGCGGAAAAAAACCAATAACTGTTTGTCCGGATTATGAAGCGTGTGGTTTGGCAAAGCCTGGCTTAGCAAGGGTCGAATGCAGATAGACACATGGTATGCACCATCTTTGCATTTGTTTGCTTGCTTTGTTTTAATTTGAAACTCAAGCCTCTTCCCTGTGGTTAGATCCTCCCAGCTAAGCAAGTTTTAGCAGAGAGAAGTTGCTTAAGGAAGAGAAAGGATGCTGGACGCGGTGTGAAGTGAGAGCAACCGCTGTTACCGCAAAAGCTTCCCAACCTCTGTTAACAAAACCATCGTCGCTCTTTGCTCACTTCTCTCCATTCAGCCCCTTTTCCAGTGCAGTTATTTTCTAAGCCAGCATTGCAAGTTTTATTACTACTGCTTAGTATTTAAATGGTGCCAGAGGTGTACACAGTGCTTTACGAACACAGAGGAAGAAAAGGTCCTTACTGAGAGGAGTTTTTATTATAATTTAGATGGTTGTAGTAGAAGTAATTAAGGCTGAGAGGGGGCAGGCAACACTGCAGACCGATGTCAGAGCAGCAAGGCAAAAGGACTGGCTTTGAGCGAGGTCCTTGTGCGATCTTTTGACTGGGACTAGGGATGCTGATCTTTAGCAAGGTGGATGATAGGAGAAGCATCGGCTCTGCCACACCAGGTTAAGCCATTGCTCCCTCAGCAGCACCTCTTCTGACAATGGCGAGATCGCAGGGCTTCAAAAAGGAAAGGGAAAAACAATCAAGGACTTGTGCCACCCGGTAATGCAGTGACCCAATTGTGCACTGCCGTGTAAGGGGAGAGAAATTCCTTCCTGACCCTTGTACTCATCAGCCCATGCCCTGAAGCATGAGATTTGATTTTCTTTATCTGGCTTTCCATAATTGCAGATGTCGTGTTTGGTACTCCCCGTATCCCACCCCTCAGAAACAGCATCTGCTGCATTTAACTCAATGGACCTTCTCCTCTGGGAGTTCGACCCTGACTCTTCTCTGGGAAATGCCTGGAAGGAGGGAAGGAGACCTGGTCCCATCAACCTCCCCAGCACTTGGGGGTTTTCCCCTGGTACATGGTGGTGGCTGGTTGCTCAGCTGGGGAGGGCAAGTGTTCCTCCACGTCGTGGCACGTTCTCCTCCTTGCCATGGACGGGCTTTATTCCAACCTGCCTAAAATATTTGGAGTTTAATTTGTATGTAGATATTGGTGAGAGTCACTTAGGAGTTACTGTTGCTCCCTCTGTTTGCTGGACCCCAAGGAGCGGAGTGTGCCAAGGCCAGGACTAAGTCCTGCTGCTGGTTTTTCTTTTGACGAGGAGACACTTGCGGATGCATGAGCAGCTCAAGGCTTGGAGGGGACCCCATGGTACGTGAGCAGGAGGTGCTCCCCATGCCCTGTTGAGGATAACCTCTCCATGGGCATGACTGGGGCTGCACGGGCAGCAAGTGCAGGCATGGCTTGAACGGCCTTTGCTGCCCACCGTGGAGTCGGGGACCAGACGCTGGCTTGGAGATGCAGCCATCGGGTGTTTCATCACCTTGGCACTGGTTTCTCCAGGGCTTTGCTGGCCCTGAAGAAGGGCAGAGCGTGCTGGCCAGGAGGGATGGTTCGGCCGGGAGGGTCTGCGTGACCCCCCAGGGCGGTGGACGGACACACGGCTGGCTTGGTTTGCCGACCCCGAAGGTGCGTGTCGGAGGCTGGATGCTCCCCAGCGCTGGCAGGCCAACCTGCCCTCCTCTTAGATCTGCACGCTTGGCAGGCTGCGTCGGGTGCAGGTCACCTCCAAAACAGGGCAGGAGGCGGTTTGTTTTGGCATAAGACTAATGGGTGGAAAGTCCATTTTTTCCCTGAGCAATCTACTGCCAGCAGCGAGCATCGCTCAGCTCCGTCTCCGCTACCGGACCATCTGCCTTTCTGCTCCAGCCTCTTTGGGTTGAGAAAGGAACGGGAGGGTGCTGCAAAACCCAGCGCAGCCCCAATGAACCCGCGTTGAGCTTCTCAGCTCAGTCCTGCCTGCTCCCCGGCCGAACACGCCGGGGGGCTTCTGTCTGCGAACAGGGAGCAAGTCAGCAGAGCCTGTCCTGAAAGAGTTAAAGGCTCTCGCCCCTTCCAGCCTGGGGAAGTGGAATTAGTCACGGCCTTCAGCAGAAGTGCTGGCCAGGTTATAAAAATGACAAACGAGCACAAATCAATAATGAAGTTAGTGTTTTCTGGGAATGCCAGACACGAACGGAAAAGTACATCAACACGGGTGGTGGGTGCCGTGATGTATAGGATGAGCTGCCCCACGCACACGCATCCCTTCCACGGGCCCGTGCGAGGTGGCACCGTCCCTTTCTCCTCCCCATCACGTTTGACTTTCCCCTGGCACCATTGCTGCCGCGGGAAGCCGGGACGGCTCCGCACGCCGGCACTTCCCGGGGATTTTCGGCGCCTTTTGGAGCAGAGCTTGCGCGATGCCGGCTGCCGCTGGGTGCTCGTTCAGCGTGAGGCACCAAGGAGGCGGCTCCGGGATATCGGAGATCGGGGATTGCAAATGGTGCCCCGGGGATGTTGAGTGTCTGATTAATCCTCAGGACACAGGGTAGCGTTGCCACAGCACCGAGGTAGCGTTGGAGGCCATGTTTCCTTTTCCAAAGTGACTTGGGCATGTCTGGAAAGGAAACGGCCTTCTAATTAGATGGCTTGAAAATCTTTACCGCCGCTCGTTACGAATACATTAATCAGCCCATATTGAAAGAACTGCACTGCAAAAAGGACATTATTCTTATTATTTATTGTTTAGATATGAATGAGTTTAATCCCTTCCTAGCCTGGGCTGTGTTCCGAAAGTGACCCAACATCCCAGTGTGGCTTCTTAGCCCCGATGTCACTTGGTTTCTGTGCAGCCACAGACCTACCTGGGATATCTCGGGGATTTTCAGCAGCGCTTTACAACGGGCAGCTTTAAAATGTATAAGGGAGGGGGGAAAAAAATGGCTGAGGGATGTAAATAGGAGGGGGCTGAGACTTGGCAGGGGTGGAAGAGCTCACCCCACTGCGTTGGAGTGGGGCTGAGCCGTGCTGGGGGAGCTGGGTGCTGGCGTGCAGAAGGGGGCAATGGCTTAGGAAGAGCAGTGCCGTGTTTGCACAACTTTTCAGGGTTGGTGGCTTTCCCAGGCTATTAGCACATTTCTATAATTAATATAAACTTCCTTAATCGGCCTTCCAAATATCCAGGATTCTGGCTGACCTCTAGGCACCTGGGCTGGGTGTCCCGCTCTCTCCTTTGGGATGCGGTTTCTCTCGGGGGCAATGCCTGGTGCCTGGAGCTCCGTCAGCAGCCTGGTCCTGTCCCCGCACCATCCCGGCTCCCTCCCGGCCACGGACGCCGTGCAGAGCCTGAAGAGCGGGTGTAAAAATGCAGATATCGCTCCGTGGCGGTTCTTCCCTGCCTGCAGTGGTCTGGGTGATGCCCGCAGGTCGTGGGAGCGCAGGAGGACCCGTTCATGCTGCGTCTCAGTGGGACCAGGGATGCAGGCAGTTTTTTCACCACCACTAGTGTCTGCTTGGCCGGTGTGCCATCTTCGCACGTACGCAGACTTCAGGTGCCATCCTCGTCTTCAGAAACCTCCTTCGATGCATCAGCCACTTTCTGTCATGGCAAGTAACCCTCCAGACCCTGAGGAGAATGAGCTTTCGGAGAGCAAGTGCGAGGGGTTAATGGAGGCTGAGGGTGATGGATACCTGGGAAGAGCTCGTCAGGGAGAATCGCGTTCCTGTGAGGAAATCAATAATCTGGGATGCTTATGCTGCTCATTTTCAAGAGGTTGTCTTCATCACCACTTTCCAGCTGGAAATAGTGGGGCCAGTACGGGCAAGCTCGTTCTTCCTCCTTGCCCCTCAGTTGACCTTACCATGTACGTAAGGTCCTACCACTCTTCGGGCCAGCTCTTTGCAATCCTGAAAGATGGTGAATCCACAGCACAATCCAAAGCGGACCCAAAGCAGAAGCTCCGACTCCAAACGCCCCAAGAACTCAGCAAACTTAAAAAGACCCGCAGCAAACCAACCCCAGTCCTCCACACTGCATCCTCGGAAGGAACGAAGCAATACTTGCGCGTGAAGGTTTCCCAGCCCCTTTTTGCCGTCAGCCAAGGTTGCCCTTTGCAGCAGAAAGGCGTGCAGTGCCCTGTTTGAATGAGATGGACCTCGGGAGGGCGATGGGTGCGATCCCCCTTCTTCCACAGGTAGCTGTCAGGCTGCCGGTGGAGCATCTCGGCATGGTACGGCACGTCCGTGCGGCACATGCCAGCAGAGCCGGGCTCTTGCCGTGACCGCGGCTCCATCGCTGCCGGAGCTGCACCGGTGCAAGGCGATCTTCCTGCCTTGGGTCCTTGCCAGCCCTGAGAGCTCTGCCCCATGTCCCCGAGCATGCGGTGGCACGGATCCAGCCCCCCCCGCTAATGAGATGGCTTCAAATAAGAGTTAATCATTCGCCAGCTGAAGGCTGCCGGGGTGTATCTGAATTCCTCGCTCCTATAGACACGCTGTTGCGTACTGCATTGTCGTGCTCTCGCCCAAAGCTGCTACACCAAATGTTTTGCAACAAAAACCCCAAACCACATGAAAGTAGTCAAGTTTCATATTTCATTATAACCCCAAATTCAGGTTTGCCAAGAGTTTCAGTAGTTTTATGAACCTTTCCCATAAACCTTCAGCAAAGGCTGTAGTTTAACCTGGTTTTGATGAAAACCCAGGTGCGACTGAGTTGCTTTCGAGCAACTTTTGAGGTTTGTGCAAACAAGAAATTCGAAGGCTTTCGAGAGGAAGGAAGAAAGGAACCCAAAAGCACGTCAGAGCTGGTGACAGTGTTTGCAGGGAGCCCTGCGCACATCTGGGGCCAAGCTGTAATTCCTTGGGGACCCAGCACCCGGGACTCAGGCACCCGCGTTGCCGGGCCGGCACGCCTGGCACCCGGACTCTGCGCCGGGAGATGCTCTCGGTGATGATTTGGACCCTCTTGGCAGCATTGCCACCAAACCAGCCGCTACGATTTGGTAAGCGCTGGTGCTTGAGCGTTGCGGCTCCCGGGGCCGAGCCGTGGTCCTCGCGGCAGCATCTCCCGGCGTCCGCCACCGCTGGGGCTGCTTTGCTTTGGAGCAGCGGTGGGTGAGCCCAGACTTTGCTCTCGGCATCGCTTTAGGAATAATTCTGCGAAAGTCAGCGGCGTGCAAGAAAGCTCCCGAGCCAAAAAATAAAAGGCAGGTACGGTGCAGGGTGGGGATGGGGCTCCTTTCGAACCACGCCTGGCGCACACCGAGTCCTGCCTCTGGATTATGTGTATTATTATATCCACACGCGGATTGCTTTTTCGGCAGTGCCGTCTTTCCTTTCTCCAGCAATTTCCTGAAATAACGTTAGGGAAATGTGAAAATCTTGAACTTTTGAACCTCCCCAGAGGACGGCGTGCAGGGGGGTGGCGGCAGGAGGAGGGGACGCCCGCCTTCTGCCTGCCGTTTATTTTGGCTATAGGGCCCAGGGATGGGGAGGAAGGGGCTTGCCGGTCCCCTGGCCGGCCGAGGAGCCGGATCAGCGCTGCCCCTTATTAATTAATGGCTTTCTCGTCAGTGGGTCACGGAGGCAAGGAAGCCAGAGGAAGTTTTCTTTTGCTCACAGATGCCGGGGAGAAGGGGAGTGCCTGGGCTGGGTGGCGAGGGCAGGGGGTGACACGCAGGGGTGATGGATGGGGCCTCGGGTTTTTGGCCGGGCTCTGGATGTGGGCAGCTTGCGCCGGTGAGAAAAAGAGAGGGGAAGGGGGATACGCTGCGCCTGGAAAGTACTTTTCCCTCTGATGAACTTCAGAAGCATATAAATCACTGCCAGGCTGCAGCTGCGAAGCATGTGACGCTGGCAAATTAATGGTCCTTCAGAAAGCGCCGGCCATCGCGCTCCCCTCCTCGCCTCTTAAAGGCGCAGCCGGCGGCCGGGCCAGCTCCGGGTGTGGGAATCGGGGGGTCAGGGCTGGGCTGGGGGAACCTCGCGTGGCTGCCGGCCCCCGGGTAAGCTGGGGCTGGGTGTGCTGTGGAAGGGGAGCCGGCGCGAGGGGCTCCTGCAATGCTCTCCGTGGTGCAAAGCTCACCATGGTGCAACACAAGCCGTGGTACAAAGCTCGCCGTGGTGCAAAGCTCTCCGTGGTGCAAAGCTCACCATGGTGCAACACAAGCCGTGGTACAAAGCTCTCCACGGTGCAAAGATCGCCATGGTGCAACAGAAGCCATGGTACAAAGCTCTCCGTGGTGCAACACAAGCCGTGGTACAAAGCTCTCCATGGTGCAAAGATCGCCGTGGTGCAACAGAAGCCATGGTACAAAGCTCTCCGTGGTGCAACACAAGCCGTGGTACAAAGCTCGCCGTGGTGCAAAGCTCACCATGGTGCAACACAAGCCATGGTACAAAGCTCTCCGTGGTGCAACACAAGCCATGGTACAAAGCTCTCCGTGGTGCAACACAAGCCATGGTACAAAGCTCGCCATGGTGCAACACAGGCCGTGGTACAAAGCTTGCCGTGGTGCAACACAAGCTGTGGTACAAAGCTCGCCGTGGTGCAAAGCTCACCATGGTGCAACACAAGCCGTGGTACAAAGCTTGCTATGGTGCCAGGCTCTCCATGGTTCAAAGCTCTCTGTGGTGTAAAGCTTTCCATCGTGCGAAGCTCTCTGGTGCAAAGTTTTCCACAGCATAAAGCTCGCCGCAGCACAGAGCCCTCTGTGGTGCAGTGCTCGCCGTGGTGGGCTCCTGCTCTGCTGCCCGTGGTCCCTGGACAAACAGGACACAGGATGCTCCTGGGGATGTTATTTTTTCCAGGGTGCCCTGGGTGCAGGGTGGGTGCCTGGTGGGAGCTCCTGGTCTCTGTGTAGCGGTGCCTCTGCTGCACGCTCGCCCACCTGGGCTTTTTGCACAGCAGTTAGTTACTGGGGGAGGATGGAGATACATGGCGGGGGATCCAGGGCAAGCCAAAACCTTGCAATGACTGGGGTGTTGAATTTGCAGTCGGGATGGACATCGCTTATGATGCTTGTGAGGCACAGCCATCCCGTGCAAGCCTCGCAGCCAAACTGGTGCAGGGCCGGAGGGCAGTGGGAGACTCCCCAGCTCACTCAGGGCAACCTGGGCAGCCACCCCAGTCCCAGCAAGCTGCCTGCCAGTCACACCGGCTTGCTCCTCTTCCTCGCTCTCGCTCGCTAAAGCAGCGGCAGACGGGCAGGGGAATGCAGCACTGCAACTTCTGCCCAGTGCTGCTGGTATGCAGGAGGGGGAGGGAGCCGAGCCACCAGCAGAACAGTTAAAAATTACTAAATACTTCCTTAATATAATTAGGTTTCCATGAAAGCAGTTGCCTTAATTGCCAGAGGGACGTGGGGCAGTGGGGAGGGGAGCCAGCCTGGGCTCTCCCCGTGCTGCCGCTCCGGCTGGCGTTTCACAACCCAGCGCAGCGATGCTCCGCTCGGGCTGGACCGAGCACCTCATGGGGTCAGATATCCCCAGTGAAGCCCGAGGTGGATTTGGCCCAGGCTGAGCAAAAAGTAAATAAAAGTGTTTTGCAAACACGGCGGGGCTGGAGATGAGCGCTGGCAGGGGGCTCGGCAGGACTGATGTCAGCCCCCTTGGATGGGTTTGCCGGGAGATGAGCTCGGAGGCTAACCTGGACACGCTGCAGTTTAAATTGCTGTTTATTTTCTAATTGCTGTTGGAGCAGGGGAAGTTAGGCAGGCAGTCAGGAAAAAAAAAAACCCAAAAAACCAGAGCCCACTGATTTACGTGGTAAAGGAGATAAGTGGGGATTTAAAGAGAAGGGAATATATAATTGAGATGAACGTGTAATATGAGCATGGATCCAAACAGAGAGATCGTAATCAGAAGTGTTAGGAGAAGCTGAAGTTTATTAATGAAACGTCTCATCTATTTGTCAGCTGAAGAGGAACAGCCTTTCCCCAGCAGCTGGAGGCGGAGGGGGCGGACGCGGGAATTGCGCTCGGTGTTCCCGCTGCCGTCGCAGAGATCGAGGCTGCCATCTTCCTGCCCAGGTGGATGATGCTCGGGGCCCGTAAGCAAAGGCAGGGTTAGAAGAAAAAAGGAAGCGCATGGTTTTTCGGAAGCAGGATGTTGTCATTTTCCTCGCTGTAATCTGCCGTAGAAGTCAGGAGCTGGCAGAGCTCTGCAGCGGGGCTGATAACCGCCCGAGGAAGGGCTCGTTGGAGCCTTCCTCAAAGCCCCATTCCTCCTCTCCGCTCTTCTGCCCAGCAATCTGCCCTCGGGTGCAGTCACTCGGAGTCTGCTCTGGGAAGACACGAGGGATACTCAGCAGCTGGGAGTAAATGTGCCTGCGGCCTCGGGAGCAGCTTCAGCTGCTGGGTTCAACTGTGCATCTGGCCATGGGTCTGCGCGGGGCTTTTCCACAGCTCCGACCTCCTCGTGAGGGCAAAGCGCTCCTGTCCAGCTCATTTCTCACCCAGGCACTCGCTACGTCTTCCTCGCTGCTCTCCCCGAGAGCAGGGTTTGGCTGCCTTGCAGTTTTCCCTTGTGCTCCTCATCTGATTACAGCCAGGTCGTGATGCCCGGGCATGTCTGGGAACCGGTGCTGACCCTGTGCCGGCAGCCGTGTTGGCTCACGGAGCCGTGGTGGTCGCTTGGACAAACCCTACTTTTGTAGACTGGAGGCTGCAGTCCGGTGCAGACACTTCTCAGCCAGCTTTGGAGGAGGTTTTGGTAGCTGCGCGGAGAGCGTGGAGCTCGCAGCGCGCCGCGTTGGTCTCACTGGTTTTTCAGTAGCCGCGTGGCTGGGAATTCAGCTGGTTTGCTCTTGCTGTGTGGTTTGGTGGGTCTGCTACGCGGGTGGTGTACGGCGGTGCGGCGTGGCTCACCGAGCGCCTGTTCTCGGGGTGACGCTGTGAGAGTCGCACACCAGAGCGTGGGGGACAGTCGCCCTGTTTCATCCTCCACTTGCTCACTTTTAGCCCTGCCCCAGCGTTGCTGTTGGGGCATCTTCATCCGTTGGGGTTCCTCCGGCACGAGGATGATGCTGGCGGTGTCCGAGGGGTTAACCTGGGGCCATATGCAGCTCCAGCAGGGAAAAGCTCTGGCTGTACACAAAGCGAACATTTTTGTAAGGGTCCTTCCCCTTCCCAGGCCCTGGCAGTTATCTGCGGGCTGACAAAACGCCCGGAACGCAGAGACCCGCTGGACATTGACCCATCTGTGCTGAGCTCAATTAGCTGAGGCTATCTGATTGGACTTGGTGCAGCCTAATTAGCTTTGGACTTGAACCAGAAACTCAAACCCAAAGGCAGCTTGCAGGCAGACCATCCTTTGCTGCAGCCTGCCCGGGGGAGGAAAGGCTTTCCTAAGCCTCTTCTCTGTCCCGGGAAGGGGGAGCAACCCACCAACCCTGCTTGCCCATCCCTCCGGCCACGTGGCTGGTGTCAAGGGGGCTTAAACCTTCCCTCCTGCCCAACGTGTGTTACTGAACCCGGGGCAGGTCACATAAGACCAGAGGCAGCTTCTTTCTCTTGAAAAACGATGCGTGCCATCTAGTTTCCAGAGGGAACTTGCTTTTATTGAAGGTGACCTGGCTCTGGCAGCTGCCTTCCCTATCTCGTCAGGCAGCTTTCTGGGTAGGCACCCAGTTCTCAGGCTCCTTCTCCTGGACCTCCAGCTGCGGTGCACAAAGTGGGTGGTTTGTCCCTCAGGCAACCAGCTCGCTCTGGAGCGTGCTCCAGTCATTGGTGGGGATGTGGAGAAGGAGCTGAGATGGGAAGGGATGGCTGTTTTGGGACCCCAGGTTCCTTTGCCCATCTGGGTTTCCAGCTCCGTGTGCTCTGGGAGCATGAAAGCACAAAAATGCTGGTGGGAAGGGACCTCCAGGGGTCTGTTGACCAACCTACCACCAAGCATGGGCTGGGAGGTGGGCATTTCTCCAAGGAGACTTGGAAAATGGTGCTCCCATGGGCTGCCCTTGCACAGCTCCCAGCAGCAAAGCCCTCTGGGGGCTCATCCCACTTGGATGCTCATGAGACGTCTCCTGACCAGATGACACCTCCCGACGAGATGACACGTCCTGCCCAAGCCAGGCTTGCTGGGTCTCAGCTGAGAGATGGGAAGACCCATGTGGCCTTGCAGTCACCTGCTGTGGTCCAGCATCCCCTAAAGAATACTACCATAACTGGTTTTCCAGAAAACTGGTTTTCTGGAAAACCAGTTAGTGGTATTGCCTTTTGCTGGTCGTGGTGCGGCCGTGGCAGCGCAGCTTTGGGGTGTCGGGATGCCAGCTGCATGCTGGCGGTGAGCACCAGCACCAGCCACGTTGGATCAATTAAAGCCCATTATGCCAAGTGAATGACTGTAATTATCTCAAATCTGGATTAATGCGTGCGCACAGCACCGTAATATAATCCGTCTGGCCGGTGGTTTGTAGGCCGTTGTTCCTGGAAGCCAGACGCAGAAGGGGATCTGCAATACCCGGCCGTATCCTCCCCCTCTCACCTCCTGCTGCCATCTCAGACCCCGAGGATGGAGCTCGTCCCGTCGGACGGATCCTGCACACGTAGCGTAGGACCTTTTAAAGTGATGTGGGCTGGTGGTTGCTCCCAACGCCGACCGCAGATGGGAGCAGAAGAGCAACTGGGAAGAGCGGAGGTGGCGATGCTCCTGCCAGTGCCTCCGGTCAATCCCTGTAATTAGCAAAACCAGGGTGGATGGAGCACTTCTGCCGGCATCCCTGGGCTCTGCGCCTCTAGGACCCATCGGCGAGGCGGGCAACACGTGTTTTAGCCCACAGATCTCAAAGCCGCTGGCAGGGTCTGGTGCTCCTGGTCTTCAGGATTTGGCTCATCCCAGATGTCCTGGAGGGAGAATGCGGAGAGCTGCTGGGTCCCCTCCCCAGCCGCGGGCAGGGCAGCTGCACGTCTGAAGGGTTAAAACTGCGAGAAGCAGCGGGGACATTTATTATTGAATCCCCTGGGCTGTGAGCCCCGCGGTGGGCTGTAACCCACGCCCGGGCACGTCTCGCGAGGAGCAGAGCTGTCTCCCCGACCCACTGGGTGACAGCGTGGGTCAGCAGCCCTGTTTCAGAGCCGGATCCGGGAGCTCTCGTCCACCAGAGCTCTCAGCCCCGCTTCACTGCTCTCTTTTGTCTGCTTCTGTCCCTGCCTGCTTTGGAGAGGAGTATTTTTGGGCTCAAGGTAGCACCTTCGCCCGGAGAGGAGCCTGCTTAGCTCCAGGTCTGAGACCCGTCACGTCTCCACGTCCATCCTCCCACCCGGAGCCCAGCGTGGGGACAGGACCCGGGTGCTGGGAGGCAGCGGGTGGGACGAGCTGGGACAGCGCGTGATCCAGGTTTGCCGGCGGGCCCGGCACGTGCCACGTGCGCGGCTCATTACGGCGAGGTCCTGGGGGAGCTTCGACGTGAGACAAAACTTCTCCTCTTTCTGCTAGAGCGAGCCTAATGCTTTTGAGCTCCCCTTGTGTCTCACTGGATCCTGCTTGGTTTTTCATAGCTCAGAGCGTAGCACCCCCTCAAGGGCAATTAGATCACTTCCAATTCGCCTGTAAGCCCATAAAACTGCAATTGAATGTAATTAAAAGGCCATAATGAGCTTCAGCAACCTGCGGGACCACTGCGCTTTTGCTCTCACCGTGCTCCTTTTGGAGAACGGGATGGAGTCAGGGAGGCTGCGAAGGTCAGCGTTCGCAGGGAGGATGAGGAGCTCCGAGCAGAGCTCCCCGGTTCCCGGGACGGGACGGGCAGATGTGGGGAAGCCCCCGGGTGCCACCACCGGCATGTGCCCACGCTGGTGATGCCCGTCGGAGAAGGCTGAAGGGACCCCCCGGGTGCAGCCCTCCGTCTTTGCGGAACAGAGGGAGCATCTTCCCCTCTGTTGGCATCTTTTGCTGCTGTTTTGGCTTCACCGATGTTCTTTGGAGGTTTGGAAGGATGCCAGCGGGTACCAGTCCCCTCTTGGCGTGGCCTGGCTTGCTCCTGGCTGCGTTCGGGGAAGGTTAGTGGCGGGGGACAATCGCGGTGATGGGGGCTCAGACCTTCTGCTTTGGCAGTGAGGTCTGGGGCTCCCAAACCTCCCTTTTGGGGGAGGATGGAGAGACGCAAACCCACGCGGGGCTTGCCCAGGTTTTCCTAACGCTGCCGTCTTTGGGGCAGAGAGCTGGGCTGGGGGCAGGCAGCGCCTGCACCCCGAAAGCGCGGGGCTTGGCGGGGACGAGGATCCCCCGCTTCGGGCTGCTTCTGGCTGCAATGGCACGAGCTCAAAAGAGCTGCCGCGTTGAGTCCTTCAGCAGACGTCTCCCCGGCCCCGCTGCCAGCCCAGGAGCCCTGGCAGCGACACTACACTGCACCTATTATTGCCTGTCCCTGCAGCGGGTTCCCAGCCAGTAAATTAGGGGCACTCGCTGAGCCGCTGACAGCAGAACAGAGCGCATTGTAAGAGCAAGGACAGCGCTGGCCCTTGAGGGATGAAATAGGAGCCTGTAATTTCTCAGGACTGTTGTGACATCTTTGCACAAGCGTGTGATTGAGTCACATTTGCTTTATCAGCAGAATCCTTGTTTGTCTGGGTGCACCCTCCCCCTCCACCCACTACTGCCAGGCTGGGGGAGAGCCGAGCTGCGCTGCCCGCTCCCCTCCCCCTGGGTTCGCCTATACATTTGCCTTTCCCTTCTCTCCGAGGGGCTCCTCACACTTTCCATATGTCACGCTCTCCCGCTTGCTCACGCTTCCTGCTTTTGCCTTTTCCCACCCACCTCCTCCCGCCCAGGGGGGCTCGGAGGCTGCCCCGCGTCCTTGGGAGGTGCAAACTGGAAAAAAAAAATAAATATAAAAAACCAAAAAAAAAAAAACCCCATGGGTGGGGGGGGATCCTCCGTGGGTGGGGGAGATGGTCGGCGGTGGGGGTCCGCGCGGGGCAGGGAGGCGGGAGCGCTGGCGTGCCACCGGCACGGCGGCCGGAGGAAGAGGCGTTCGCAAGCGTTTCCTCCGGTGACACAGCGGCTCGCGGGGAGAGCGGCTTCTGGAAAATTCCTCTTTGAGTCCTTCCCCCTCAGAGACGGGAATAGCCCCTGCGGGCTTCCGCCTCTGCCAGTGGCTCCGAGAGCGGGCTGTGCTTTTTACAGGGCTCCCGAGAGGGTGGGATGGGGTTTTTAAGGTTAAAAAAAAAAAAAGACAAAATGAGCCCCCGTGCCAGAGCTGAGCATGCGCGGTCAGCCCGGGTGCGGGGTCTGTGCCTCTCCTGCACACGCACGTCTGCAGGAGGACTGCTCCCCCCTCTTCATGCCAGCTCTCAAGCAGAAGCATTCTGGTTTTTGGTGTGGGTCCTGTGGTGGGGGGTCACCAGACCTCTGGGCATCCAGGCTGTAGCCGGTGACGGGGTGGGTTAGAGGTGAGTGTCTCCCAAAGGCGACCCCGCGGTGCTTTAAGCTGGGCTGCCAAAGAATGGGAACGCTGGTGAGACCAGCGTCCCCCACGCAGGTTGCCTGGGGATGAGACCCCCAAATGCCACCCAGCACTTGCCAGCCCGAGCCCAAGGCTGCGACCACACGGTCATCCTTCCCCTTGGCTCTGGGGAGGTCTAATGTCATCTGCAAAGTTGCATCTGGAGGACAGAGGAGAAAATAAAATCGGATAGAGAGGGAGAACGGGTGTTGGAGCTGCAGGGACAGAGGTGTCCCGGCTCTGCCCCACAGGGTAGGGATGCTGCCCGCTCTGCGGAGCGTTGCCACGAGGTTCGGGGTGGGTACCACTTTGGAGAGCCCGCATCTGCCCTGTCCCATGGCTCGGCGGTGGGATGCTTTTGCACTGCTTCTTCCCCTTCGTCTTCTGGGAGGAGAGCAGAGGTTTCCCTGAGCTGCCGTGGTGGGGACTCGGGCTGGGGGAAGGAGAGGCTGGCCTGCAGAGTGCAGTGGAAAAGCTGCTCGTGGGCGCTGTAATCTCATGCCACAGCCTCATCGACCCCATAAGGTGAAATGTTGGCAGGAGGCAGCGGCGAATGCCTGTCGATCGCCCGCAAGGGGCCGGGCTGGCGGCACGCGGAGGGGTGCTGCCAAATTTCCTCCGGCCAAGGAAACCCCCTGGAAGGGGACCCCGACGGCGGGCTCGAAGCCCCAAAACGCGCCTCTGCTCCTCGCTGGGTTTGGCGGCGGCCGCGTCGAGCGGTCTCGCCGTCAGGTTTTGGCTGGCTGGAGCGGGAGGGGGGAGCTGGGGGTGAGAAGCTGTGTGGCTTTGAGGTTTTAGTTTGGTCAAAGTGAAACCCGGTGGGAGGAGGAACCCACCCGGAGCAGATAGTAGCCGAAACTGAGTTTCTCACCGTCCCTGAGCGGCTCGAACTGCCGCGGCGTCGCCCGGCACTTCCTGGGGGAAAGTGCCGAGCGTGGCTGAAGGAACTTTCGCAAACCTCGGAGCAGGTTCCCGAAGAGAAACTGCACGTGGTGGTTTTTAAATGCCTGCAAAAAGACACGTTTCTGTGTGCCGTCCCCTGTGCAGACTTCGGGGGCGGGTCTGAGAGGGATGTTCTCAGGTTTGGTTTTGCACTCAAGTCCAGAAATGTAAAAAGAAAAAACAATTCAAGTTACTTTTTGGTGAAATCACAGCTACTCAGGACCAACGCGCTTGATTGCAGTGCGGTCCAGTGCTCCTACACCCTTTTGCCTATAGCTGTGGCAGCAATCCTCAGAAGGGATGTATGGATAACATACAGCTGCATCTTCTGACGTCTTGGGTTGTCTGTTCCCAGGGATGCCTCTGCCCTGCGCCTGGCGCCTGGGTGGTTTAAGGGGGTCGGTTGCCTCTCCTCGCTGGGCAAAGTGCTATAAATGCAGTTTAATGTGCTTGGGCCACAAGATGATGCTTGTTTCTTGGACCCGTGGGTGATTTTCTGGGAAAACAGCCACGCTGCGCTGTGGAGGTCGTCTCCCTGGGTTTGCCTGAGTCTGGCACTGTCAGGTCCATGGCAGCAGCTGGCAGCAGCCAGCATTGGAAGGGGAAGAGGCAGTTCTTGCTTCATCCTCGCTTCAGTTCTCAGCTGTGCTGGTGTAAATTGAGAGCAAACTTACTCAAGATTGTAGGCCAGGGGCTATTTAAATTCATCCGCTGTAAACATACTCTCTGTTCATTCGAGTTTTTGATCAGGGACAAAAGTGAGGACCTGACCTCTTGTGGTCACTATATTCCCATGGCAATTTTCACATGAAAACTATGGTCAAACCCTTGTGTTCTGCCCAGATTTGCTGCCTGCCCGTTGCTCTCAGCATCCCTCTTCGTAGGTGGGTGCAGGCTATTTGCCACCGGTGCCTTGGTTTGCTGTGCTGGCTGCACTGGGGAAGGCAAAAGGAGGGGAGGTGGAAACCTCCATCATTTGAGGTTCCTTGGATGGAAAGCATACGAGGAGATTTCTGTACTACTTTTGAGGAATGAGAACAAACGGACAGCGATTCTCGCTACCAAGTTTATTTAGGGAAACTCACCGACCACAGAGGCACCAAAAGAAGGAACAGTGCTCTCAGCGCTTGGTGCGCTGCATTTATGTGCAGATTCATGTGCATTTGGGTGTCAGAGCTTTTAACCTGGTCAACACCAAAGTGACACTCGAGAACAGAGGAGGAGGATATTTCCAAAAGCCTGATCTCAGCTGCTGGTCCCGATCCCTCCAAACGTGGCCCCACAGAGCTGCAAAGCCCTAATGCGGAGGGCTGATTTAAGGAAGGGAGTGGCAACCCAAATTTAGAATTTCCTGCTGTTTAATACCCAGAATTGATCTGCTTACTGATTAAGGAGGAAGAGGTGCTGAGAAAAAAAAAAAAGGCAGAAAAAAAAGCGGAAGCGGGGGTGTGCGGGTGGCTTTCCAAATCTCGGCTGGCGTCAGGGCCGGGTGCGTGGGGTGCTTGGACCGTGACGGCTCCCCGGAGCCCTGGGGTGCCTGCAGACCCCTCCGATCCCACTCGGACAGGCTGTGGGATTGTGTCCTGGGTCTGCAACCCTCCTCGGCTGCAGAAAAGCACAGCTCCGGGAGTCTGTTTGTGCCTTGATATATGGGGTTTTTTAACTTCCCCTCTCTCAGAAACAGACTGCCGAGCCACTGAGCTGCTGAGTAAACTCCCTGGATATGCGAGAAAAGGTTTTCCAGCAGAGCTAGGTCACTGTAGTTTTACTGGCAAAGCCTCTTAAGCATAAATGAAGATTATACTGGTGAAAGCTTATGCTGGTACAGTTTATTCTGGTACAAATGAGCTATCCTGGGAAAAAAGCACCTCTGTGCTGTTGTAATTGTTTCTGCTCTGGGACATTTTGTGGCCTAGAAATGTTAAAATCACAAATATTGCCATACCAGCAAAAGCTGTTACTAGCTGTCGGGCTGCTGCAGACATACCCCGGCCAAGCAGCGACACTTGAAGAGTCCCATGCGCTGGATGATAAAATGCAACAGGAAAGTATTGCAAGGGCTGGTGGCATGGCCAGATGCTTTTCAGCAGCTGCCGTTCCCAGGAGGTCTAACCTGCCTGTCTGGGCCGCATCCAGACATGGATGTTTGCTGGTCCAAACTGGAGGTTTCTGCTGTTGGCCCCAAGAATGCCAAGGGGATGGAAAATAGCAGTGAAGCTGCCCAGGGACGTTTGGTATTTGTCTGCACTGCTCTGAGTGTCTAATGCAGCTGGATGAGAATGGGGACAAGTGTTTTATAAAGATATTTTCTTCCTTTATTGAAAATTAATAATAGTAAAAAAGTACTGTCTGTCATGGAGCCAGGAGGGGGGGAAAAAAAAATCCGGAGAAGGTTGATTCAGCAGTTGAGATGCTAGCCTGGGTCTTGCAATAGCCAGGATCTATTCCCAGCTTTGGCTCCAATTTCCCGCGTGACCTTGGTGAAGGTCACGTAAGCCCATGCCCTGCTTGTGCCGTCTGTGTCTGCTAGCGGGGCTGCTGCCTCGTCGGGGACATTGCTGTCCCCGTGCCTCAGTTTCCCCACCTACGAAGCAGGGATGATGGCATCCAAAAGCCATCTTGCAAAGACAGGTATCTGCTAAGGGCAAGGGCAGCGATGAGCACCATGCCAGAAAAACAAGACCCAGGCTCCTTATCTCGAGGCCAGATCAAAACCCGCTGGCTCTAGTCTCCGTGCGATGGTTTCAGCTGAGGCGTGTTCCTCTGCCGCGGAGGAGAGCTGAAAGCACGCACATGGCTCCATACAGCCACATAACTCAGTTGCTTGAGATGGATCATGTGGCCCTGGCCCTAAATGTCTTATTCTTTGGGAAAAATTCCCATCCAAATTTTGTAGCTCGCGGGTTCGTAGTTTAGAGAAAGAAAAAGAGCTTCATTGCAAATTCTTTAGCTGCTGAAGAGCTCTCGTTTCCGATCTCCCAACTGCCATGGGGCATCTTATAAGATATATAGAGGTCGTTGTGTTTAAACAAAGGACACACAGAGAAAATAGCTGCAATTTATGGGTGCGGCAAGAGGGGAAATGCTTTGAGAACTTTTTTTTTTTTTTTTTTTTTAATTTAGAAACAGGCACAGAGTTTATTTTGGTCAAGAGATAGTCACACACAACAGCTTTAAATGGCAAAACTGCGCAAGAAAAATGAATAGTCTCACACTGCTTGAACTGAAAATGCGTTTGGGAAAATACCTCCCCTGTTTGCTGCGGTCCAAGCGGTATCCATCAGTTTGGGTGGTTTAGTTGTTTCTGTTAAGGATATTGCCTCAATCTAGGCTTTTTTCCTTTTTAAATTTTCTAGTGCTCCTTGAGCATTCAAGGTCCAATAGCGTGCTTGTGATGAGTGAGGAGGGCAGACTTCTCATGTCCCGCTTCGGATCCCCATCTCTCCGCCTTGAGTCATTATTTTCCCCAAATGCATCTTCCCGCTGGGAGCATTCCCCTTCGAGCTGGGGGCTGGCAGCATCTGCTCTAAGTTGCCTCAGGTGGATTTTGCTAAGGAAAAAAAAAAACAAACCCTTTTCCATATTTGCCAGTTGGTTGGAGGTAAACGTTTCCCATTGCTGCTGCTCTTGCAGCGGGGTTTGGGGCTGCGAAGGAGGAAGCGTTTGGATGAGGAGTGGGAACATCCCGGTGTCCAGGGGGTTGCTTTGAACTGGACTTCGAGTCACGATGCTCTGAAGGAGTTCAGGTCTGGTTCAGATTTCAGAGCGTTTGGCCAAGGGTTTTGGGTGAACACACACCCAAATGTGTCCACGCCTGCACACACTTCTCCCCGACGGGCCTGTTCAATGCGCGGTTAGTCCTCCTCTCGCCTCCTTTCCTTTTTGTTGTTGTTGCCAGAATTATTTTCTCCAGACCAGCCCCACCACACACACCCAGTTCCTCGCTGGGTGCCGGGGATCGCGTCTGCGGGGAACGCGAAGTGTGTAAACAGGATGGGTGAGGGGAGCCGGCTCGGAGGCGCGGGGTGCCCGGGGACGGGGAGCTCCCGTGGTACCCAGGGAACGGGTATTTTAGGAGAGGTGCCGGCCCCGCACGTGCTTTGCTTTCTGATGTGCTTGAGTAGGCACGGGCCGGTCGCCAGTAACCTGCCTGTGACCTCTCCTGCCTTAAATATTCAGGATCTTTTAAAAGGAAGGACTGTGCTTCGCTGCCTTCCCTTTGCCGGCAGGTCAAGTGCCTGTTTCCCCTGGCCGGGGGATCCGGCGCATCCTTGGAAGGTCTCCGTTCATCACCTTGGCTAGCGGGTGTTTCTGGGGGTCCTTCAGAGAAGGGCTGGCTGGGACCCCGTACCCAGACACACGGCTGCTGCGGAATGAGCTCCCGCCTTTCCCCCCGGACCCGGGACGATGGCGGGGGGCACAGCCCACATCGTGGCTCGCCAGAGCACATCGCAGCTGCCCCGCTCCTCCTCCCGGCTGTTTAAAGACGCCAAAAAGCAGAGAGCTGGGAAGCACCGTCCCGCTGGGCTAGACCCCGAAGCCTCGAGGAATTTCCCGGGGTTCCTGTTGTGCCGCCCGCACGTCACTCAGCCACGGGTGACGTGGTGGCCGGCGGTTGTTTTATATCAACATCCTGCGAGAGCCGATGCGAGGCCAGCCCCCCAGGGACAGGGATGCTCGCCTTCGCCACGGCCACAGAGACGCCTGCCGGGACCGGCGGTGCCGGCGTGCAGGCTCGTTTCGGCATGGACGGTGGCACCCGGCTGGAGCACAGGGTCTGGGCACGTGTCCCCTCTGCCTGTCCTAGGTGAGACAGGACACCCGTGCGGAGCGAGCTGGCAACATCCCAGCCCTGGAGCCTAATCCCCATTTTTGCAGCCAAGCCCCCTCCCCTCCTCTGTCCCCTGCCCCGGGGATCCCGCTTCTGGCTCTTGTCTGGGACTTTAAGGAATTATCCATGCACGGAGCGAGGCTCTCCCGTGGCGTGTGTAATCCTGTTATGCCTACATCGGGGACGTGCTGGGGGCGGCTGGGCTGCGCGGGGGGGATGCTCTGCGGGGGGCTCTGGGTGCCAGGATGGCACGGCTGCCCATGGCAATGGCTCTGCGTGGGGGAAACCCTTTGGGGGTCTTTGTACCCCAGCGGCACCCTTGTGAGGCAAGGATGGGGCTGAATGCATCAAGGCTGGAAGGAAGGTGCCAGGGCAGGAGGTGTGACCACGTGGGGTGCAGTGGTGGGATGCTGGGCGCAGTGGTGGGATGCTGGGCGCAGTGGTGGGATGCTGAGTGCAGCGATGGGACTCTGGATGCAGTGACGGGACTTTGGGTGCAGCGATGGGATGCTGGGGGCAGCGATGGGACTCTGGATGCAGTGACGGGACTTTGGGTGCAGTGGTGGGATGCTGGGTGCAGCGATGGGACTCTGGATGCAGTGACGGGACTTTGGGTGCAGCGATGGGATGCTGGGGGCAGCGATGGGACTCTGGGGGCAGCGGTGGGACGCTGGGTGCAGCAGTGGGATGCTGGGTGTAGCAGTGGGATGCTGGCTGCACAGCTGTGCGAGAGGAGCATCGCTGCCTTGCTGGGCCTTTGCTTCCTCGTGCTGGGGTTTCCCCACCGGGATCGGTCATCTCCAGGGAAGAGTGCTGGGGCTGGGCTTGCTATGGGTTCAGCAAGCATGTTTCCCACTGTGTAATGTTTGTATGCTACTTGCTCCAAACTCCTGGCAAGACAACTGACCCATGCAGGTGACTGAAGACAATATTTCCTAGAATTTAGTTAACTTTGGGGTCTGTAGCCAAAAGCAGTGGCTCCCAGAACCCACCACGAACAGCCTCTGGCTGAGCGGCCGTGCCGGTGCCTCTCCCTCTCTGGGCCCATGTTTGCTGGTGTGAACTGGGGGGGTCCCAGCGGGTGTCGGGGCGAGCGGTGGCAATGCCGCGGGGCCCCTGCCCGTCTGCCCCCGCCGCCTTCCAGCAGCTCCTCCTCGCAGCCCGCCCGGGGGCCACGAGCCAGCCCCTTCCTCACTCAGAATTGTTTTGCAAGCAGCGTGACAGGATGAAGAGGAAATGTGCCAGGAATGGCTCCATGTCTCCTCTCGGGAGAATCGGAGTCTATTTTTAACACTCCCCCCCCGTCTTCCCGCTCCCCCTCCTCCCGCTCCCCCGGGACGACGGAGCTGCTGGGGCGCCGGCAGACACAGCCCGTCCGCTGCTGCCCGCGCAGCAGGCGGGCATCTTCCTCCTTGCTGACACACGCAGGCTTCCCCACCGCACGCTCGCGCCCTGGATGGACGCACAAATCACGCGTGCGATGCGCAAACACGCTCCTGCCGCCAAAGCACCCTCCCCGCCGTCACAGCGTGTGGGTGCTGCTGGGCACGCAGCCCCCACCCCGTGCTCCCCGTGCCTGGCTTGGCCCTCTGATGCTGTGATAAATCCGAATTATCCTGTAGCATGGAGGGCATCCGTCCGCTCCCGCGGTGGGGTGGCTACCCGTGCATCAGCGGTGCTGCCTCCGTGGCGGAGTTTAGAGCCGGGATACCGTGGGTGAGCGAGACGTAGTAGCCAGTGGCGACCGGCTCTCGAGGTGGAAATGCTCTCTGTCTTAACGCCTGTGTAGGTGCTCCAGCAGAAGGTGGTTTTGAAAGATGGAGGATGCATTGGGAATTTCGGGGGCAGGTTGAAAAGCAGCCCCTCTGCAGGGCGAGGAGCGGGGGGCTGCTGCGGCGATGTGTCAGAGCCTGTCCTAGACCGGCGACTCAGCCCCGTTTCTCTCTTTCCTCTCTTACAGATTTCTCCAACCAAGTCAATTCCACGTCCCTGAACTCTCCCACGAGCCGGGGGCCCATGGCCACCCCATCCCTCCACCCGTCCATCGGGCCGGGCATCGGCTCCTCGCTGGGCTCCCCGGGCCAGCTCCACTCGCCCATCAGCACCCTGAGCTCACCCATCAATGGCATGGGACCTCCGTTCTCCGTCATCAGCTCGCCCATGGGCCCGCACTCAATGTCCGTCCCCTCCACCCCCAGCCTGGGATTCGGCACCAGCAGCCCACAGGTAAGGGGACGGTGGTGGGGACGTCGCTGCTGCCCGTTTAGCTGGGGAGAAGCCACCTCCGTGGGTTTCCTCATCCAGAACGGGCTGTGGTCTCCCCGCTGCGCTGGCCAGGCAAGCACGGGGAGATAAACGCCATCGCAGGCAGGCACCGAAGGGAGGCAAAAAGCAGAAGCCCAAGAGGGAAACTAAGCCGGAGGCATCCTGCTCCTCTGGCCAGAGCTGGGCGGCTGCAGCCGCCTTTGGGGCTGCCCTGGGTGGGCTACGAGGGACCAGCACAGCTGGAGCGCGGCCATCCATCACCTCCCATCACTTGCCCCCTCCAGTCCTGCCCTGTTTGTCCCCAGGCTGGGGGTGAAAGGGGAGCAGTGACTACCCCTGGGTCACCTGGGGGCTGGCGTAGCTCTGGCAGGGGCCGGAGCCGCCCCGGGATTGTCTGCATCCCACGCTTCTCGCCCGTGCTCTCCCGGTCCCTTCCCTGCGAAGCGGCACGTCCCCTCCGGGGCCAACCTGCGGTCCCCACGGCACGCACCGAGGGGTCCCCTGCCTGCTGCCCCTTTCTCCTCGCAGGGGAAGGACTGGCGTTCGCTGGCTGAAGATTATGTAAAAAACCTCCAACTACAGAGAGATAAGCTCTTCTTAAAAATAGCAAGATCGGGGCGCGCTGACCAGCCCCTGCCACCTGTTGCTGGCTGCTCGCATGGTATATGTTTAGTAAAAGGGCAGATTAAGGAATTGGCCACCACCTGCCACTCGCTGCGGGTTTATTTATTCCAGGCCCTCTCTGGGAGTCAAGCACCTGCCAGCACCTTTATTTTTAAATATTGGCCTCATTTATTTCCAGAGATAACAGGTCTTTCTGCCCAGGGCTGGGGAGGGCTGTGCTGTGCTGAGTCCCATCCCTGGGGACCCCCAGGCAGCTTCCCCAGGACCCCAGCATCCCTGTGCCGGCCGGAGAGGCGGCAGCTTTATTTGCCTTTTGATGGGCTTCTCCCACGCAGGATGCGGCCCGTGGCCCCCGCAGATGTGCGGGGACCTGCACCCCGCAGCCCAGCGCGGCTGGGTCCGGCTAACTGGTGCGGGAGATAAGTGGGGTGGACGCGCTGCCTGCCGCCCCGCGGGCGAGGGAAGGGGAACTGAAATGGCGCCTGGGAACGGGCTGCCAGAGCAAAATTAGCAGCGAGAGCGCCAAAATGGTGGGGAAGGAGTGGGAAGGGGGGGGTGTGAAGCAACACAGGGGTGAGCCGCAAGCCGGGGAGGAAACGGGGCAGGGGCGATGCACCCCCAGCGTCAATTATAAGGCACGCTTTGCTTTAGGGACCGGCGAGCCTGGGGAACTGAAATAAAACGCAGCCACAGGGCAGAAAGGGGAATTGAGAGCGTGGCGAGATGGTGCCAGGGAGCGAGCTAGCAGCGCGGCAGCTCCAGCCCTCTCGCGGTGCAAGCGCCCGTCCTTTGTTCAGGGACTTGTCTTAAGTGGTTTTGCTAGAGGTGACAGTTAGGAGGTCTTCAGCCTAATGGCTCCTGCCATCTGTTCCCTGTCTGGGCGCATTAGGTCCCTGTCCCCGTCCCCTGTCCCTGCAGCGGGCAGAGGTGCCTACCTGGGCCCGTGGAGGAGTGCGGGAGGAGGAGGAGGAGGAGGAGGAGGATGGTGGGCAGCGGGGCCGATGCTCGGAGGGGAGCACAGCCCCCTCCCCGTGCCGCTGCACCGGTCGGCAAAGCGCCAAGGGTAATGAGGCGTGTGGCCCCCGTCGCTGGGTGGGGATGGCACTGATGGAAGATGGTTTGAATCAGATGGCAGATGCCACTTGCCATCAGGACATGCCTCGTCACCTCTGGAAAACCAGCAGAGCAGAAGGGCACGGGGTGTGCGAGGTGCGGTGGGTCCCGCGGGGTGGGTCCTCTCCATCCCAGCTCCTGCCGGCACCGGGGTGGGAAGGAGCCGGCAGGCTCCCAAAAGCCGGGGTGCTTTCCCTCTCCCGTTTGGTCCGGTGGATGTCAGGAGTCAGCCGCCCTTGGTGCCAGCGCTGAGGGATGCTCGGAGCGTTCCCAGCACCCTCGCTCTGGCACCGTGCGCTTTCTGGGAGCTCACACGGTTTCCAAATGCAGCCCCAAAATCTGGGTGCGAGGCAGGGTGTCCTTCTGCAGGGTCCCAGCACCCAAGGAGCTCCCAGGCCCCCTCGGGGAAGGGGTGCTGGGCCGGGGGTGAGGTGTGTGGGGCAGGAGCCGGCTGAAAGCAGGGGTAGTTTGCAGTGGTGAGCAAGATCCCAGGCCAGACCGGGAGGCTAGACCCAGCAGCTCTGCTGCTTACTGGGATTTAACACATATTTAAACCCTCTTACCTACGAATTCTGGGAAAACAGGGGAAAAAAGCAGGATTTTCAGTAACAGCTGAAAGGGAGGGACTTTCCCCGCAGTTCGCAGGGCTGCGCCGGCGCAGCCGCCCCAGGCGTTGCTGGCAGCAGCTCGGGGCGCCCGGGGGCTAGCGGGGAGAGATCAGACGCCGGATTAGGCTTTTCCAGAGCCGCTCTCTGCCTTTGCACAGTGCTCTTTGTAAGGGTGCCTGGGGGACCGGAGAAGGGGTTGGGTGTTTTTTTGGATGGGAGGAGGAATAAAGCTCCGCTTGCCAGAAGGGACAGGATTTGGTCCCCGGTGCGATGAACTGAACAGGGAAGGGAGAGGAGCCAAGGAGTCCCGGTGTCACTGGGGAAGCAGAGCACTGGTTCCTCCCTCGTTCCCGCTCGCTTGCTGAGCCAGAGTTGTCCTGCCCCGGAGCAGAAGCGCCGTGCCAAGGTGGGGGGCCGCTGCCTCCCCTTCTGCCTCCTCCCTGCCTGCACGTGCTGCCGGTTTCGCTCGGCGGCTGCCGGCACGGAGGGGAAAGCACGGGGCAGGCGCCGGCGCAATGTGGGAACCCTCGGGCGCACACGGTGCCTCCGCTGAGGTTTTGGGCCAGCGCTGCGAGAGGAACCGATGACTTCCCCCACCCCAACCCCGGGGCTGACTCAGCGCCGACCGCGGTGTCCTGCCGATGGACGGGGCTGCGGAGGGCGGTGGGACCCCCGCACCCTCCCAGGCTGGTGCGGGGGCAAGGTGCAGCGCTCGCCCCGTCTTGCTCTGCCCATCGTCCCCCCCCCCCCCAGATGCTCTGGGGGGGGGCTGCTTGGGCGGACCCCGTGGGCTGCTGGGGCTGGGGGAAGTGGTGGCGAAAGGCTTATCTTCAGCCGGCAGCCCACGGCCTCTGCCTTCGCTCCCGTGCGGCACCGGCCGGTGACGCAGCGCGGCACGAGCCGTAGCCACCAGCTGCACCTGGGAAATGGCTCCGTTTCCCACAAAGTGCACTGGGAGGAATCGCTGGAGCTGGTGACCCCGAAGCCACGGAGGGATGTGCCGCAGCGGTGCTGGCAGCCCCTGCTCGCAGGGTAGCACAGAGAGAGGCTGTGTGCCTGGGGACCCACAGATCCCAAAGAGAGATGCTCCTGCCGGGGACCTGCTCGTCTCTCCTCTCTCTGCCCTGTCGCAGCATAACTGAACAGCGGCTGAAGCCCAGGAGCGTATCCCTCAGCGGCACCGGGTCCTGGCTGCCTTTGATTCATCAGCTGGCACAGGCAGGGCGGGAGAGGGAGGCAGATCCATCACATTTCTCCAGGGTGGGTTTACCTTGCTCTGTTCTGCGGTTATTAGTCATCTGCCTGCCAAATATTCCCCACCAGCCTGGAGACTTTAAAGCCAGAAGAACGGCTGTGCTCCTCTAATTGACAGATCACAAGCCCTGGGACTTCCCTGAATTAATCTGTGACAAGTGCAATTGCTGAGTATCTCTGTTAGGGAAGAGAAACACAACAAACCGAAGCACAAATCCTGTGTGTTCAACCTGGATTTAGATGTTGGCAGGGACGGAGGCTCTGCGACAGTCCCTGGCCGGCTGGTCCCCAGGAGGACAGCCGCAGCGGTCCTGGCCGGTCCTGCATCTGGAGCTGACCAAGCCTGGCTCCCTTGTCCTCCCCCGGACCTCCCTGAACCTGCCCTGGGCCGGGCAGGGTTGCTGTGAGTTTGTCTCCCTTATCACGATGGGTCGGTCCTACGTCTCCATGCCTCAGTTTCTCTCCGTACATGGGGGAATAACAGCCCTGCCTTGCTGCACGGAGCGATGTGGGGATCAACTCGGGGATCCTTCACTTAATACCAGCACCTCAGGGCCATGCCAGCACCCAGCTTCCACCCAATTCTCCACTTTCTTCAGTGAGTGCTGGGGACCGAGCTCACTGGGGAGGGAAGGAGAGGCATGTGGACAGGCTGCTGGAAGGCTGGAAGTTGCAGACAAGTGTCCCACCCAGGCCAGTTCTGGAAAGCCAGGCCTCATTGCATCTGGGACCTATTTATTTGCTGTGAAGCTTTCCTTTGGAGAGATAATGCTAAAAGGATGTCTATAAATTGTAGAGCTAAAGCGCGAGTGTCCTGGCCTTCATCATCCGTGCAAGTGCTCGCTCCCAGCCAGCAGCTCTCCCACGAACCATCGCTGCAAACCATCTTCCCTGCTCCGCGTGCCGAGGCGGCGTGAAGCCGGGGTGGCTCGCGAGTGCCTGGCCCTGGGGGTCTTGCCGTGGCTGTGCCGTGCGCGGGGGTCTGGCAGTGCAGGAGGAACTCGCCTTCCCCTTAAATCGTGCAGGAGCATCCTTCGTGGGGTGGGCTGTGTCAGCCCTGCCTGGCTCCTGGCAGGGCACAGGGGACCGGCCGTGTCCTGCTCCTTCTGCCCCGCTGCCGGCAGCGAGACCCGCTAGCATCCTTCTGCCAGCTCAGAGACGCACCGGCTTTTATGCCTGGGCAGCAGATGAGCACTTGTGCCTTCGGTCTCTGGACTCATGTGCCCAAATCGTCCTCTCGGTTTAGCTTTGCGGGTTCGTGTTTTAAGCGGTACTTGTCCCCATTGGAACCTTGTCCCCTGCTTGGCCCTCCTGCCCCACGTCTGAGTACACGGGCAAGCCCTGCTGTGGAGCTGGCTCGGCCCCACGTCCGCGGCTCCCCGCTGAGCACTGTGCTTCTGTCTTGACAGCTCAACTCACCCATGAACCCCGTCAGCAGCTCAGAAGACATTAAGCCACCCCTGGGGCTCAATGGAGTCCTCAAAGTGCCAGCACATCCCTCAGGAACGATGGCCTCCTTCACCAAGCACATATGTGCCATCTGCGGGGACAGATCTTCAGGTAAGGCTGATGCCTGCCCCAGGAGGGGCTCACAGCAGCGTGCTCGGGCCGCGCTGGCGCGTGGGTGCCCTGGGAGAGCGTGGCGGGGGTCTGCGCGGCTCCCCGGCACCCTGCAGCACAGCGAGTGCCGGCGGGGACTCTCCGTCGGGAGAGGAGCTGCCCGTGCCCTCGGGAGGGGGTGAAAAGTCCCTTATCGACCAGCCTCCCCCAGCCCATCTGGTCTGGGGCAGGCTCTGAGCCGAGCCAGGAGACCCCAGGTTCTCTGCGTAGCAGTGGTGTTATATCCTCAGCCCTGAGCAGCACAGCCCGTCTGAAGACAAGGCATTAGTGAGCATCCCTCTCTCCACCCATCCTTTGATCCGTAGCGGTATTGTCACATAGCGCCAGATAAAAAGATGTGCTTCGCACGGAGTCTCTCCACTTGTGGGAGATAAAGATGTGCTAATTCCCTTTATTCTTATGCTGTTTTAAAAGCTTTCTGCTCCAGAAGTGCTCTGGTCGCCTAGTTTGTGAGGTCCTTAGGGACACCTCCTGCGCCTGTCGGGCTCCAGGGCTGGACGAGGAGGGTGGGTGCGTGGTGCAGAGCAGGCTGGGTCGCGTGTCTGGCGTGGGGAGTCCGGATGGGTCGTGGGGGGCGCAGGGGGTCGCCCCCATTTCACTGCTGCGCTGCCTCGCCCCTGATGTACAGCTAAGAAACGGTGAGGGCTTTTCCTGGATATAAGGCAGGTTGTAGCCCCGGGAGAGCATTCTGATTTTATGGAAGTCAAGTCAAGGCGAAGCCACTGCTCTTTAGCTCCTGCTCGTGGCTCCGGGAAACCTCTGCTTCCCCCACACACAGCTAGGAGAGGCCCTGGGAAGAGCTGATGGTCTTTGTGGTGAAGGAGAGCAAAGCAGGGAGCTGGGGGCACCCAGGGCACTCAGTGAGTCTTTTTAACCCGAGTCGCATCCCCCCCCCCCGCAGGTAAACATTATGGGGTTTACAGCTGCGAGGGCTGCAAAGGCTTCTTCAAGCGCACGGTGCGGAAAGACCTCACCTACACTTGCCGCGACAACAAGGACTGCTTGATCGACAAGCGCCAGCGCAACCGCTGCCAGTACTGCCGCTATCAGAAGTGTCTTGCGATGGGGATGAAGCGAGAAGGTAAGGCAGAGAGAGCCTGGCTCGAGCACCCATGGGTGCTGCCAGGTACCTTTCCTTCGTTAGGAGGCTCCAGCGGGCTCCTGCCTGTTGGCAACGCGGCAGCACCGTGTGCACCAGAGCCAGCACGAGCCTTGCCAAGGGCTGCCTGCGCCAGGGTGCCAAAAATGTGCGTGTCTCACTTATAGTTTGCTTTTGCGCCGCAGCCAGGGCCTCTTATGGGCTCCAGAACAGCGCTGAGTTCCAGAGTGGTACCCAGATGATGGATGGTTGCACTTTAGTAAATGAGCCAGTGCCCAGAGGCACCGAGCACAGGACCGGGGAGCAGGGGGGGCAACGAAAGCAGACAGCACTCGTGGGGTCATTTGCTGCCCTGGAACTTGCACTCCCCGTTTTGCACCGGCTGCCACGTGTTGGGAGCAGCGATGGCAAATACACCGACCTCTTCCCTTTCCCTGCAGGGCCCCGTCAAAACAGAGGTGCGAAAGCTGTCGGGGCTGAGTGCGTTTCGGGTGACAAATGCTGCCACCCGGCTTGGCCCTTCTTTCTCCGTGCAACACGGGACGTCGCATCCTGGAGAAGTGGAGCTGATTAGGGGACATTGGCAAGATAGAGATCACGTTTGATCTGCTGGTTGCTAATCACCGTGCTGCCGGGGAGGTGAGAGGCTCCTGCGTGTGTCCCAGCTGCGCGCTGTTTGTAGTGCAAACCTCGCGCAGGAGGGGCAGGGAGACTCGGTGAATTATTGTCCTTCTCGTCAGAGGCCGTTGCTCGGGCACCAGCGCCGAGCACCGGCTGCTCTGACTCGGTAGCATTCCCTAGCAGTAGCAGTACTGGATTTTTTTCTCATTGGGAAGAAGAAAGCAATTCAGTCTCGTAAAAGGTATCTCTCCCCTTACTGGAATTTAAATTTAGGACCTAAAACTCCCTGGCAGTGCCTCTTTTAAATGCTCTTTTTAAATGCTGACTGCATCTGTTTTAAACTGCTGGCAGAACAGGCTTTTATCAGACACGATGTGAAAATGACCCCATGGTGCTGCTCAGTTCTCCGCTGCCTTCTCCCCTTACATCTTCAGAGCCACACTTGCCTCCCTCACCGGCCGATAAACTCATCCCTCCGCCGAGTCGCTCTGGTTGCAGCGAGCAGCGCTCCAGCCCGGGTCTCTTTGAAGAGCACTTAGTCTTGTCTGGAGCATTGATTAAATAGGGCAGCGCCGGAGCTGCGCCGAGCGTTGAGCAGACCCTGCCGTGCTCGATTTACGGGGTTACCTAAGGACCCACGACGTGCAGAGTCTTCAAATGTCAAAGCCGTCTCTGCTCGAGGCGTGGGGGGATTGCAGCGGTGGGGGGGGATTGCAGTGGGCTGGGAGGCAAAGGCACCCGGGGGACCTCCTTGGCCCTGCAGAACTTAACCCTTGGGTGCTCGGAAACGAAGCTTTCTGGCCCACCGGTCCCGTAGTCTTAAATGGAGAGATTGAGACGTTCAGAAAATGCCTCTAAAGACGAGTGGAACGGGGCAGGCACGGTGCTTCGTGTGCGGGGGGCTGGCACTGCCCTGGCTGGTTTGCAGATGGGCAGAGCCGTGGAGCGTGCTGGATCCCACGGGAGATGTGCGGCAGGAGGAGGAAAGTGTGATCTCCAGCCGCGGGAGACTCGGGTGACTAAAAAGAAGCCAAGAAGTCTCCTGTGTGTTCAGCAGCAGCGCTTGCTTCCCAGGGGAGAAATGCAGGTGTAGATAAATGTGGAGCATCCCATTACCCTGGCATTGCCTCCAGAGCCTTGCACTGCCAGCTGGAGACCCGCTTTCCCTTCGGACCCTGGAACATCTCAGCCAACGTCTGTAGGGAAGGGAACATCAGCAGTAATGCTTCAGCTCTGTAGCCTGCACTGACATCCTGTGATCAGGTACCTGCTTCATGCCTACCGTTAACGGTGATTGCATGGGCAGCGCCACTAAAATTATAGGTCCATTAATTAATTTCTAAATGGTGGTGGAATTCCCCAGGGAGCACGTACAGTATGAGGACTCTATTAATTCATCTTGATTAACATTATCACAATGAATACCAAATGAATTCATAACGATCAGCCAATTATTTAAAAGTGTGACAGATGGGATCTTCGTAACTCTAGAAGTGCACTCAGGCGGTGCTAGCTGATCTTCTGATGCCGGCACTGCGTGAGGACAGCTATGGAGAAGGGCAGAAATCCGGTGCATTGGCAGTCGGTAGATGTTTGGAGTATAATCCCCATGTAGGGAAAGCTGGAATACTCCCCTGGTCCCCAAATAAAGCTCTCTCGTGTTATAAACCTAAAAATTCACAGTGTCTTATAGCAGGTTTGGAGATGTCCTAGTGTTGTCCTAGACCTGAAAGTGAGAAGTTGGATCTCGCTGAGCTTTGGTTTCGAGCAGCTCTTGAGTTTCACATGTGACATCCAGCTGATTTGTCAAAAAAAGGTCTCCTTCCCATTGCATCCATCCCAGCTCACTGCTGCTGCCCATCCACTTTGCCGGCCAGGAGCCTTGTCCTTGTCCTTACACCAGTCCCGCTGCCTCCCCATCACCTCTGTTTTGGGCTAAATCCTGCGTTGCTAATTCCTTTCGCCTAAATACTCACTTACAACATAGCTGGCTTTTTATCCTCTAGTGTAAACTGTTGCATCTTTTAAGTAACAGAGCCAGGGTAATGGGCCTCATTTCCCTAAAAAATATCTTGCTCTGGAGACCTAATTTATAGCTACATAAAGGCACAGCAGATTCCTGCTGGGGAAGTATCTCTCCTGTAGCCCAAAGGTATTTGTATGTCATGGAAGTACAGTAAAACCCTCTAAACTAAGTACTATAGCTCTGGTGAGAGAATAACTGTTAAAGGCATCCTGCGTGGTGGTGAGCAGTGCTGCGACCTGCAGAGTGATGCTGGGAAGAAGAGGGCTGAAGGCCACGTTCATACCCCAAAACCTGTGCCAGAAGGGTAAAAGGGAAGGGTCTCTTACATAGCTAAGACGTTGGCTTCAAGGAGTAAAATCAGCGGGACCTCTTGGGCAGCTGGCGGAGCTCTGGAAGGGTTGGATCCCGACACATGGCAGGTCTCCAGGTGAGCGTGCCAAGAGCAGAGCCGGAGGGATGGACCTTGACCGTGTGTCAGGGCAGGCGAAGCAGAGGCGAGGGGGGGGGTGGCCGCGGGGTGCTGCTGGAAGGAGGGGGGATTGCTTCAGGGCTACAAGGCTTGACCTAAAGGGGGGAAAGCCTGCAGAAGCGGAAGATTCCTTCTGGTGCGTGCATCTCTTCTTGCTGCTCCCTGTTAAAAACATTTAGGATAGATCCTGACGCCGTGTTCACGGTGAATGAGCCTCATGGGCTCTGAGGTATTGCAGCTACAATAAATAAGCAACTGGGAACATTTTTCCCCTATGAATTACTGCCAGCTGCGTGAGGCTTTGGTTTTTGTACTGTGTCTCCCACTAAATACCGGATAGTCAACAAAATTAAGATTACCATCAGGGATCTTGACTAATGCAGGGATTATTATTGTGGGGGTGGCTGTTTGCATCCAGAAGCATAACTCTCTCTGCTTGATCTGTTACTCATTAGGGTCCAAGGTGTCTGTGTATCAGCAGCCTTATATTTTAAAGGGAAAAAGTGGAAACTGCCTTTGAGTTAGGGAGGTAGAGGTCTTCTGAAGAGGTGGGAGTAAACACTGAGGGTCTTGGGATAAAGGCGTCTTGCGTGCGCTCCCATTAGTTGGGGTTAGCTTCGGAGGTGAAGGGGGTCATCGGAGACTACAGACTCCACGGCCTCGCGTCGCAGCGCGTCGCTATCTCGTGTGACGAAGTCCCGGCCCCACCACCGCTGGCAGCGCCGCCGGATCGCACAGCAAGCAGGAAATACCAGCGAGGAGCCCTTTCTCATGCTCCCGCCGGCCGCCCTTGGACGGCTCACAGGGAGCAGACGTTGGGAACCGGCGCAGCCTGGCCCCGCTCCGTCTCCTGCCTCTCCTTCCCCCAGCGCTGCCTCCGGACACGAGCGGCTCCTGGCGTGAGCCGGGCTGTCTCCGTAGGACCCGCTGGGCTGCCCAGTTTGTTAACGGGGCTGCCACTTGCCGAGCTGAAGCCGGCAGCCCGAGCGTGCTGTGGAACACTGAACGGCGGCGTCTGATGCCGACTAGGTAAAATAGATGTTGATGCGTCTCTGTCAGGAAGCTCGTAGCCCATCTGGAGACCAGAAAGCTGTCCTCCCCCAGTGGCTGCGGCTCGGGCTGCATAACCGACCCCCAGATCGTTCCTAAATCCAGGCGCAGATGCCGTAACGGCGGTGACCTGGGTATGGCGTTGCTGCAGCTTGCCTCCGTCAGCGGCCGTGACATGATCCAGAGTCATGCTCTGAGGATCCAGGACATCTTCTGTCTGGCTGCACGTCTGATCTCTAACTTCAAGATTTCATTAAACTTCACAGCCTGAGATAATTCTTCCTCTTCCCCTGTGTTTGTGGGTTGGTTTTCCCCCACTTGCTTGCACTGCGGTCGAGCTGAGGGATTTAACCTGGGAGGGGTTTGACTTGCAGCATCGCAGGGAACGACTCTAGTCTGCAGCTCGGAGACATCTGCATGTCTTCGAGGAGCTGCTCAGATACATCACTTAGTCCAGAGGGACCGAAGTTTCCCCCTGTTTTAACCCAGAGTGGCTTGGAGCTCAGCCCCTGCACTAACACAGCCATCATTGAGCTGTGCCTGATCCCCCTGCCATGGCTGTGCATCCTCCCGGCACCCCCGGGAGCTGGAGCCGTCCTGGCTCCCAGAGCATCTCTCGGGACCGACAGGAGCAAGAGGAGTCTGGGGAGAAAGAGAAGGAATTCAGGTCTCCAACCCGCTGTCCAAGCGAATGTAAAAAGCAGGCGAGTGGCCATACCCTAGTGAAGGGGCAGAGTTCAAGAGCACAGTTATTTTTAGTAATAATTTTGGAATGGAAAATGTCTTTCAGCTTAATGAGCTAGTTTCTTATATCCTTTTAAAGTGCTGCTCTTTAAACCAGCTGGTTAAAAGATGCTGGGTTTGTTGTTTGTTTTTAGGGATGCTCTTAGGTTGAGAAAAAGGGTTTGGTGTATGATTTTCTCTCATTGCTTTAGCAATGTTGCTGTTTGCTTATACTTTGGAGTGTCCGGCTTTTGAGAGTGAAGTGAGCTAGCGATTTTTGGCATTGTTTTCCGGAGCCGTTCCCCGTGTGGACTGACTGCATGCAAAGTTTTCAATCCACTCTTTAACACTCCGAAGTTACGTTTTTTTATCACCACAGTGGTATTTTGCCTATCTTAAAAAAATGCAGTATTCAGGTGAAAATGTTGGAGAAAACACTACCATTTATTTCTTGTATCTCGGTTTTTGAGGTTGTTTACAGTAGTAGCAAGCTGCATCTTTGAAAAAAAAGGAGGCACACAAAAACAAAGCAGAAGAAACACTGTCTGAATTAGTTTCCTCAGCTATCATGGCGTTCTTGATATAAACAGGTATAAGCACTTCAAGATGCTGATGATACACAGCTAAGACGTAGCTTCATAAAAAGGCAGCAGAGCCTAATAAATTCCACTGCTCGTGAAACCGAAATCCCCAATAAGCCTCCACCCAGCACTTCATAAATAAAGCAGCCACCCACTTGTAGGCTCGGAGAAGACTGAGCAGGTTTGGGTCTTGGAGGCCACCAGAGCCTCCGGGCTCTCCAGGAGGAGCGTGGTGTGCCCTGGCGATGCAAGGCCATGTTCCCAAAATGCATCCAGGTTGGAGCAGCCTGGAAAGCATCATCATCCCTGTTTGCTTTGTGGATCCCTGCATCTGCCGGGGAATGGCAAGGAACAAAAGGGACAAAGGTGCAAGAGGATCAGAGCGTGCCAAGAAGAACGGGAGAGCCAAGGCCAAGAAGTACATCTTCTGTTCGCGCACGGCTTTCGCACTGCCCGAGAACTGGGCTGAGCATCGGTGCCTGCTCCCCGTGGTGCCGGGTTCCCCGTGCCCAGGGACTCCAGACGCTGGATCTGTTCCCCAGAGAAAACCCCATTCGGTCCATTTTTGGTGGGAGTGAATTATTCTTCCCCTTCCTCCCCCATGAAAAGAAACAAACCCCAGCCAGTCATCCACGCTATTATTCCTGGAAGGATGGATTTTCATCTCAGAAACAAGCTCTCATCTGTATTAACGCTGGGTAAGTGGTAATTAGGAGCTGCCGTAGCCTCCACGTCTCTCCCAGCAAACAAACAAGCCCGCGATGCTCCTACCCACGGGGGCTCTCAGAAACGCCTCTGCCTCGCTGGAAAATCCTGTCGCCTTTGTGCCTCTTCCTCCCCTCGTTAACATTCCCCCGCCACAAAAGCGGGGTGCCCGCTGAGTGTGGCAGTGCCCGTAGCGGGTGGCCGTGCCGCAGCGTGGGGGACCCGGCCGCGAGCGCCCGCATTGCATCTATGACCAGGCTTTGAAAACAAAGCATGCACTTGACATCTTTCTTTTTCTTAAATCTAATTAGTCTGCAGATCACAGCATCAGGTTTCTCCCCGCGAGCCCAAGGCTTAAAAAGGAAAGAACTTTTGCTGGAGGATTGGGATTCTGGGGTGTTCGCACTGCTCAAAGAGCAGGGACTTAGTGACGTTCATCACGAGGCTTGCGATGAAGTGGCAGGAGCTGGGGATGCTGCAGTGATTTCTCAGCAGCGTCCTCCAAGTGTTCCCCAGAGCCTCAGCGAGCAGCTCAGTCTTCTCCAGCAGCTGGAGAGTTCATTACTCAACTGCAGCCACCCACACTGGTTGGTTTGGGCACCGGAGCGAGGTTGGTTGCTCACTGCAATGGACTCCAACCTGCTTATTTAGCCATCAGATGCTGCACCACGAGCAAAGGCAAGGCGTCCAGTGTTGATGTGCACACCAGCAGAGGATGGATCTGGCACTTTTGCCTATCAGCCCTTGCACCCGGGCAGCCGAGGTTCCTCTGCAATCCACGGGACGAGACATTTTGGTTCTTAGAGAGAGGTCACTGAGAAGTAGTCTTGACACATGGGGCTCCGTATCTTGCTGTACCATGGCCTGGGGAAGTGCAGATGGGCTTGAGAAGCTTGATATGAAAAATGACAGCAACCGGCCTTAGGCAAGTACAGGCCAAATCAAGCAGAATAACATGAGAGCCTCTTCATCAGGTGCCATGGCAAACACAGGCTTCTGTCCTTGGCTCGGCTGAGACATAGCTGGAGGAGGTGGGGCTGCCTCTCAGAGCTCTTTGACTACAACATCTTTTTTTCTCCTCAAGTGGACTGCAAGGTTTAAATGCTTCCCTTATGTTAAGAAAATCAGACTAGAAAACCTCTCAACCATACGAGTCTCCTTGAAGAAAAATAAAAGCATTGGCACAGCCATCAACACAGAGGGGAGTGTGGGGAAGCTCCTCTCCGAAAACACAGCGTGGCAGACAGGGCCGGCGTAACGACAGCTTGGAGCTGCTTTTCCTCGCAGGAGAGTGCTTTTTGGGTTGCAGCAAGCAATATGCCTGGCTTGCCTCCTGCATTTAAGTTGAATAGACCCATACTGTTGATCAAATGCTGCGCTACCCTCATGACCAGAAAAATCGACATCGTTGGGCACAGCATGGTCCTAAGAGTGGATCTTGGCTAACACCTGCAGCCTGAGCGGTGGGGTGGAAGGAAAAGGACACGGGCTCCTCTCGATGGCTTCCCCGCATCCGTCTGAGACAAGCCCCGTAGTTTGTCCAGACGAGCCCGTCTGCTGAGGCAGTAATTGCGTGCGATGGGAGATGGGAAGGTCACGCTGGTGTTGCAGAGCCCTCGCCAGCCCTTCCCTCCTCCTGGTGAGCAGCAGCTCAGCCTGCAGCCGCGGGGATGTGTTCTCCAGCCCTTCACCTCATTATCGCCATCTTATTGCAGTAAGAGCAAGAGAGCCCAACTGAGGTTTGGAAAGGTCCTCGTAGGTCACACGGTCAAGTGCCTTGTTATCACAGGCACTCTGTAGTTTAATCGACTTCCCAAGGTCCTCTTAAACAGAAGCTGGATGTCTCCGGACCCACCCGGCTAAGCAGAAGGGCACAGTGCAGAGGAGGGCATCGATGATGAGCGAGAGAAGAGAGCTAGCAGTAGAACCGGCTCCCCTGAATTGCCACGCTGCGTACTGTCCTTGCTAATACTGCGAAGCATCACGTGTGAGACAGGAGGGAGAAGAATCTTGTGGCCTCTCTAGAGTTGAGAATATTTATTTTTTTCTTAAATATACATTGATTGTGTCACAAGGGAGAATTTGGGTTGGAGAAGCCAGTCACAGAACCCCTCTGTTTTTTTGTCTTTAGCCTGTGAGTTTACAACTTAAATGAAAAGAAGAGAAAAATCCAGCAGAAACAAGAACCAAATGATATGATCTTTGTTTCTAAATTTTACTGTGTTACAGGGATGGAGCACCATCCATCCCGGCGCACAAGACTTCTGGGAAGCCGAGAAGAACAAGGTATTCCCATTTCAATATTACCAGACAAGCTGCCATGCAGCTACCATGTTTGTATTTCTCTTTTTTAAAAGATAAATAAAAAACAAAGCCACAAAGAAACGTAGCTCCCAAACCAAATCCATTTGAAAAATGGATTTTTGTCATCTCCACCATGGTTTATTTGACTAATCCCCAGTGGGAGTGGGGAGTGGACTCCAGAGATAAGGTCCTAGGTTTTTTTAGTGAGGGGTCTCCTCACTACTTAAGATTTTCCTTCACACAAACATCCCATATTGCATGATTTTTAAAAAAAGCTGATATGCTTGAATACTTGCTCCTTCTTTCCTTTCCCCTACCCCACCTGCTCTTTTTTCCTGCATCTCAAGAAACACAGTCCCCGTTCTTTCCTGAAATGGCGATGCATCCTTCAGCATCTCTACTAAGAAGGAGCACCAGCCTGTCAGGTCCTCAGCAGGTCTGGGGAAATACTGACTGCAGTAAATTGCAGAGATCTACCCCCGGGCTTACGGCAGTGGAGATCAGAGACACAGAGGACTGCTACGAAGCTGCATGACTGGCAGCTCTTACACACTTTTGCCTGCTCGCAAAATTATATACCTTGGATGTCCTCTCAGTTCTGCTGAGCTTCTGAAGCACAGGCTGCAAGGACGGCTGCATCCGCAGGGAAGTCCAAGTCTTGGAACCCACAGAGTACAAGAGCCTTGAATGCCAAATGCAGATCCCTGCGCCTTTCGGGACAACGTGTTGGGCTTGCCACCTCTGGAGCTGTATGATGCTTCAGGGTGAATCTGAAACTAGGAAAGGGGAGACACTAGATTTGAAATCCGTTCGACCTCTGGATCCTGAAGAAGGACTTCGGGAGTGCCACACGTGGAAGAACAAGGTGACAGTAAGGTGACCATCGGAGGGGACTTCATGTGTGGACTGGCAACTGTACCCCAAGGCCAGGCACAGAGCTGTTGCAGGAGCAAACCTGTTGCTCACGTGAAGAACGAAGCTGTTCCCGCTTCATTCCCCGAGCTGCCCGTAGGGTGAGAAAACAGCATCCACCACTGAGTCAACATCTAGAGGAGCCGCTGCCTCGCAGGCATCCCCGAAAGCTACATCCAACAACCAGGGCTGGGCAGGCATCGTTTTCCAAGTGAGGAACAGGTCGGGTTCATAAACACCTGGTAACGCGGGTCCTGGGAGCAAGCAGCAACTGAACTTCACGTAGGACGGTCACCTCGTCCTGCAGCCTCGGTGAAGACCTGTGCGTGAAGCAGCTTCTCAGGGGGAAGGGAGGATAACGGCATCTCTGAGCTCAGCACTGGGAAACAGTCCCTGCTTTCCTGCAGCCCAGAGAGCCCGGGATAGGGGATGGATGGAGGTCATCCAAGCTGCAGCGGGGGGGGATCGCAAAGTGATGCTCGGCTTGTCCTGGCTTTGGAGAGGGCTGTCTGGTCTTGGAAACACGGGGGTAGCAAAGCAGGTAACACTCTTCCTGGCAAGGGCTTGGTTTATCTTTGGACCTGACATACTCGGTGAGAATACGCCATCTGCTCTGCCCGGTGTGTCATTGCTGCCGGCAGCCAGCTGGGCAGGGGCGAGCGTCAAGGGTTTTTCGTGGGGCTAAGCACGCTGGGATGAGTCAGCTTTCTGCTGACCAGCTCCGCAGCGAGCAGCGGCACCAACTTTCTGGTGTAGCAGCTCAAAGCACAGATCAATAGAAAGAACTAATATGTATAATCTCTTTCCGTCTGTCCCTTCCGTCTATCGTTTATATCAGCTAGATTCAGCCTAATCACTAGCAAATGCTGTCGTGATGACCTGTAAGATTCACTTTGCTATAACCCTTCAAATATATCTGATTCTTCACCCCCAAGAACGTGACTGTTGGTTTTGATGAGGTTGAGATTTGCAGATTTAAGGCTTTAAGTGGCCACTGTCTCCTCAAACCTCTGCAATGCTTTCCCACAAATCCCAAGTCACTGGTGGCTGAGCAAGAGGATGTGTTTTTTGGACTAACACCCCTTCCCGGCGGAGTGGCCCCAGAGGTGGAGGTGGTTGATCTCAGAGCAAGGAACCACGCTTTGTACCTTTATCCTTGAGACCTGCTGCGACTGTGCATCAGGCCTTTGGCATTTAAGTCATTTTATAAAATCCCATTTGTTGCGGGTTTGCCTTTCTCTTAGGCTTTTCTGTTATTTAGTAGGTGTTTTATCTCTTCTAATGTGCCCAAAGGAGTTTTGGTGCATCTGTGCTGTTGAAGAACGGTTGGCATTAAGCAAAAATTTCTAGCCTTTTGATGATTGAGAAAGCAGGAGTAGGGGTGGGGGGAGAAATTTAAGCAGGATTTTATGTTGGCCTGAAAAAGTGAACAGAAGAATCCGTGCCAGACAAGAGCCAGATGGACAAAAGCCACAACACAAATCTGAGCTCTGACAGCAGCAGCTTACCTGGCTCTGGCAGACTAAGGAGAAAAACGTTGCGTGGGCCTTGGGAGCCTCTGCAGCCCATAAACTTAAGAGCAGTTTGCAAAAAATAACCTCTTGCTTTTTGCATAACAGCTTTCACATGGAAGGAGTCTGAACACTGTTGACGTGCAGCAAACAGCAACGCTGCACTGGCGGCTGCTGCAGGAGGGGAGGGCGAGCAGTGGAAATCAGACCCAGGCCTTTGCATGCTGGGGTGGAGCTGGGTTAATGGGATCAGCATCCATATAGGACTCTTTTACCATGTGTCTTAATTTCCTGGGTTTTAAGAAATAAGTTTTATATTCTAGGTTTTTATTTTTGCACTTGGCATAGAGCTGGTCCCACTGATTGCCTAAAAAGCCTTACTGTGTTACAGACAGCTCTGATTTCCCTAGAACAATACCTGTGCCCCTGCTGCTTTCTCTTAACATCACATAACCAGCTTCAAATTCAGCAGAGAGGTGAAGTGTTAGGATAATTGTCAATAAATAGCAGGACTTTTACATTACTGAATGCCTCATTCAGTCCTTGACAAAGAGCTGGATAAGTTCAGGGAGTTGTCTCTCATGACCAGTGATGGAAACTCCTGTTGCTTGGGCTGTTCTCAACTAGACTGGGCTCAAACGTACTGTGGGAAACAACAGTGTCCGGAAAAGTGTGTGATCTAGGGTATGTAACATGATGATCGAGAAGGAGATAGTTACTGATGTAACTGTCTGCATAAAACTACTTTCCAGGTTTAGGGAAAGCGTGTGTGCCGGTTTCAAAGGGAGATCATCAATAATAATGTTATTAGCATCTAATAAGTGTTTTTCATCTATGTACTGCTCAGACATTAACTCATCAGCATGTGACATGCTTCTGGCTAGATTACTCCTACCACACAGGATTTGGGACAGGTCTCTCCTGTCTGTTTAGAAATTGCCCAGAGGCAAAGACAGGGTGGTGGTTTGCATAGAGCGCCTGCCGGCAGATCCCTGCTCCCAGCTCCTGTCCCACGGTAGCACCGTCCTGCGGCAGAGCCTCGCGGCAGCCGTCAGCATCACTGCCGGACCAGGGAACGAGATGCATGACATGACCTCTTCGGACATTCAGCACTAACAGGCTCAGAGGATGCTTGAACTCTGGACTTATGCTTTAAACTGACCGATTTCTGTTTTATTTAGGGTTCTCTTATGCTATCACTTCACCACCTTGTTTTCTTCCCCTGCGGCAGTACCCATCCATTTCCCTCTCCCGCAGTGACTCGCTGTGTAGCTTCCTTTGCTTTTCATCACGCATCTTTAACCTTTTTGCTTCCAGGACTTCTCCCTTTGCAGAAAAGGGAGTTTCCCAGCAGAGGCCAGGTCCGAGTGGGAACGTCCCTCGCGGTTCTCCCAGGGGAGCACACACGGAGCAGCTCTCCCAGGCCAGGGCTGCTCGGCAGCTTCCCCAAACCTCACCCCCCTTTGGACTATCCAAGCCCGAGACCCCGCTGACCACAACGGTGGAAAGGTCAGGTGGGAGAACAAGACATCAGATGTCTGTGTGATCCTACTGGTCTGAGGATGCTTTAGGTTTTCATGGTTAAGTAACGCCCGTAGCTCCGTGGAGCTTCGGGGTCCCAGCTCAGCCCGTGACACCGTGGCTGGGAGCCCTGGGCTGACACTGTCCCTTCTCTGTCCAATTCCAGCCGTCCAGGAGGAGAGGCAGCGGGGAAAGGACCGCAACGAGAACGAGGTGGAGTCGACAAGTAGCGCTAACGAGGACATGCCCGTGGAAAAGATCTTGGAAGCTGAACTCGCAGTGGAGCCAAAGACAGAGACGTACATTGAAGCAAATATGGGCTTGACGCCGAGCTCGGTAAGGTGCCTCTCCCCATGGCTCCATCCCCGGCACACGGGGCAGAAGGGATGGTTTGTGGGGCATCAGGATTGACCTAGCACAAATACAGCAGCGAGCCTAGGACAGAGAGGGGGTTAGCTTACGGGAAAAGAGATAGAGCTCAGAAATGCAACTTCTTAGCTCTGCTGTAGACACCATGTGTGAGCTTAGATGAAAGCGTGAGGACAGCAAACCCCTCTGCCCCTGCGCAACCACCAGCATTAGTACTTTTCTGTCTCACAGCCATAGAGAAGGAACAGATACTGTAAGGCGTAATTAGAAGGGCTCACAGAGAAGATTTTATTTTAGTTAATGGCCCTTAGTGCTAAAAGGCAGGGAGACCCTTCATGCTCTGAAGAGCTCAGAGTCCAATCAAGCCAATAAACAGAGCTGTGTGGCCAAAGTGCAAAGAAATAAGAGGTGTAAAATTAGGGTGTGACTTTTCAGATGCAGAATTATACAGCTGCTTGGCTCTAAGAAGAGAAAGTCTGGAGAAGTTTACTTTCAAGTTCCTTTCCCATTTAGAAGCTTGTATTATAACTGGGCCTGCTTGAAGCATCTGTACTCTAACAGGGCCTTGTGTAAACATGAGACAGCTGACAGGGAAATAGGAATAGAGAAGCTGTGATGAGGGAAACTGTCTTGGTCCCTTTCCTAGCAGATTCCCTTATCAGCAGGTTATAGCCTTGCTTAGAGAAAGCCTCCCTGCAAAGCAGCTACCTCCAAATGTGAGACCCAACCTATCCTCCGAAATTCTGTTTCTAGGATAGACCCTATGCAAAGCCCACATAAAGAGCCCTATTGCAGAGAAAGTACTTGCTGCCCAGCCTAGGCAGCATTTAGGATGCAGTCCCCATTCCTCATTCCCGTGAAAGCAGTGGGAATAGGGAAATGCATCTAAAAGGTAGGACTGCCATTCAGGCAACTAATATAGCAGTAGGGGCAGGAGTGGGGCTAATTGCCCCCACCCTGGGTGCACCGGCAGAGCCCTGGGATACTGAGGAACTGGGAAGACTCAAAGCAAAGAGATAGAGAGGAAAAAAAAATTGCCGTGCACCATTGCGTGTGCGCTTTTGGGGCTGGGGTCAGCTGCACGTGTTTAATTTCTCATTTGCCTTACGGCGATGCCTTCTGGCAGGCACACACCATCCCATGGCATCGCTCTGTTAGCAGGAGGGGGCACTGCCGCTGCAAGGGGTCATCAGGGCTGCGGAGGGTATAAATTGCCCCAAAACCCTGCTAGCTATCACTTGCTGCTGGGAAGGGGAGAGGCTGGAGTAGGGGGGCATCTCCTGGCTACCAGCAGTCCTTCGGGGGGGCACAGAGGTAAAGCTGGGGCTCTGCGAGCGTGCAGGCTGGCTAACCTGGGAGAGCAGGATCATCCGCTGAAATATCCCTCTGCATTTCCTATTGCTCTGTGCTAGGTGTCTGTGAGGTTGAGATGATGAAATGCAGCTATTTCTAGCAAGTGGAAGGACTCTGCAGTATTTATTTTCTGCTACAATAATACTTTATCTCTTTCTGTGAGGCTTGGAGGATTGAGCCAGGAATACCTTATCTGGCAGGGCTTGACAGGAGATCTCAGAGTCAGGCCGCTCCTTGTAGGAATCTAAGTGCTGACTGCTTCTATGGGATGCTCTTTTTGGCCTTTACCTACAAGGACCCTTTACGGCTGGCTTGCTAGGTGAGGCTTTTCAGTGCGTAGGGCTTCCTGCTATGGACAGAGCAGACCCCTCAGTGAAGGAGATACAGGGCCATGGTGCTCGCCTGCGTTTGAGAGCCCAGTTGCAGCCTGCAGGCAGCGATGCCCTCCGACCAGAGCAGCCATGAAGCTTGCAATGGGTTTTTTTGGAGGAGGCAGCTCAGCCGTGGTTAGTGAGGGGCTCGGAGAGGCTCTGACGGCTATCAGAATTAAAAATACTTCAGGGGAGTTGTAGCCAGCGTTGTGCTGACTTGAAAACAAACCCCAGAGAGCGAGCTGAAATAAATGGCTTCGTCTGGCACTGCATCTCCTCAAGCCTCTTGTAGCAAATTGAAAGCTGGTTCCTGCATAATTCAACACGCATTACTGTGAACAAGGATGTGTGTTGCATCTAAATAGAAGCAGGAGGCTTGTTGAAATGCCCTATTATTGTCAAGCGGCTTCTGTCGATGAGGTGACATTTGTAGCAGGTTTAGCAGATGTATGAGATCAGCAGCTCGCAGTGACGAGGCCACCGGACGAGGCGAGGGAAGACGGAGGAGCTGCCCTCCTCCCACCCAGCCCTCCCCAGAGAGCCCATGTGATGGAAAGGCAGACAAATTCCATCCCTAATAGACACGAGGTAAAAACCAAGCTGTTTCCTATTAGCCTGGTGTGTTGGGTCCTTTTATTTGCACCCCTGCACCTTAGTCCATCTGCATTGAATGCTGCCAGCGAGCTGGAGAGCTCCAGGGCTTGCAAGGGTGTTTCCACTGGTCTGTGCCAGGCTGGGATGGAGGTGGCAGGGTGGTAGGAGTTAACACCCTTCTCTCCCAGATGCTCTCATGTCTGTGACCGTCGCCTTGTGCCATGGTGCCCGGGCTGCTCTGAGAGCAGAGATCCCAACTCGGGTTGAGGGAGGTCCCTCTGCTTTGCCAGGCTGGCTCTGGCACTGATTTTTTCCGCCTAGGACAGTGTGGGACCCAACGGTGGGGCTTCAGCACGGTCCTCGGAGCTCGTACAAGGGGAGGGCAGCAGGGGCTGCAGCCTGTGAGCTGTTCCAGCAGCCCTGGCATCTAAACACGTTGTTGCTGGTGGAAGTGTGCTGCTTCGAGTACGTGACCAGGGAGGGGACCCATGGCTCTGTCTTGACGCCTTGATTGACACCAGAGAGGATGGGGTAGATTCATGGTTTGAAGCCCATGATGGGGAAAGGGGAGTACAGTGGGGTGTGATCCTTGTGGGTGGCACGGACAGGATGGGGAAGGATGCTGAGCCAGGCAGAAAGGAGCTAAGACAGAGGGATGTGCCCCTGCAAGTCTGCTCTCCTGCCTTGGGTGGTAGGAGAGTGCCAAGGCCAGCGTTTCGATCACCATCACCAAAACACTCACTTGAAGTGACTGCACCAGTAGAGCCCCTGATAACAGCTCTTCAGACGCTGCAAATAGCTGCTAATTGCGACGGTTGTCTGGCTGCTGACCGTGGCAAAGGGGATAAACCCTTTGGGAGGTTCCCACAAGCCGTAAAGGAGCATGGCTGCAGGATTCCTCCACACTGTGTGTCCCAGGAAGCCCCCAGACCCCATGTGAACCCCATCCCTCGGGAGCTGGGGACCGGCCATACGCCCTCGGCAGGTACCCGTCCCCAGACAGTACGACGGGGCGCAAGGATGGGTTTGCCTCTGCCCCGTGTCCCCGGCAGCTGTGAAGCTGGGCTCCGGCAGTGTAAGCACCACCTCGGATGGGCTCCTGGCCACTGAAAGGCAAAGCCTGTAACTGAGAGGTGTTATCCCCATTAGCTCTTAATTGGCCTTTGAGCCGCTGGTTTCAAGTCACCATTTTCTGGAAGATGCCTCCAAGCTCCGGTTTTCCAGAAGGATCAGGTGCCTGCGTGTCCTTTCATTCTGTCACACTCCGGCACCGTGCCCTTGCTATTTACTGCAGGAGGGGATTTGCTTACCATGCACGGGGAGGGTTTCTAGCACCGCTTTGCAGATCCCCTCCTGGATACAGGCAGGGTCCTTTCGGCCTCCAGGGATGATACTTTTAGCCGCCTCTCAAGCTACGGTGATTAAGTTCTGCCGGGAAGCACCGTGGTGGTTCCAGGAACTGCCATCCGAGGTGTAATTAAAGGCTGGGCTCCTCGCTGGGGCTTTGTACGAAGCACTGAAGGCTGGGTACAGCTTGTGCTGCCTGCAGCGCAGCGGTGATACAGCCTGGGCTGGGAGACCCAGAGCCTGGCTCGCTGCATCAGAGCGAGTCCTAGAGATGGTGACAACCTTCCCAGAAGCAATCCCTGATAAAAAGCTTTGGCAAAACCGTCTTAACTTTCCCACAATACCCCTTTCACGGGGCTGTGCAGGTATTTGTTGCTTCATGGGTCAGGTTCTGCTGGAGCGTGGGGTCTCCCGTAGGTCGTGTCCCCCTCCGGGGCATGCAGGGCTCCATCCCCATCCCGCCCCACGGATGCCGGGATGCCTGAGTTTTCCACCCGACTGCTCCAGCTTGCTGACCAAACTCAGATGATTTGCGGCTGGTGATGTTCGTATAGCCTGGGCCACGGGTGTCCCTTCTTACCCTTCCTGCAAACACCTCTGAGTGCTGATGTTCCCTGTGTTTCCAGTGTAACACTTAACCCTGCAAAGCTCCTCCTCACACCCAGTTTAGGGTTTTCCTGTTGTCCAAAGGAAATCCCGTCTTATCTCCCTCTCCCGGCGAAAAGCCCAGTCCCTGCTCACGTCTCCTTCCTGAGGAAAGAGCCCCAGCTCCCTCGGAGCGAGACTCCCCTGCCCTTGTGCCCCTCGGGGAGCCGCTGGAGATGGGCAGAGCAAGGAGGGAAAATCTCCGTAACGATGCTCCCCACTCCTCAGCTGCGCTGCTGAACGTGAGCCCATTCCCATCCATCTCTGCACGCAACAGGTGAAAATACTTCGAAGGCGGGTGCCCCTGAGCTTGCCAGATGCTGGTTATTTTAAGCCTGGAGAATGGGAGACATTGGCCACCGAGGCACAGAGTTTGTGTTTGCTGCCAGGGGACGGCGGAGGGGACTGGGCAGGGGTCCGGGACACGGCTCTGGGGGGGTGGAGTGAGACTTAGCAGCGTGGTCCTCGTCTGCCCAGCCTGGGAGAAGGGTTTGCCATAGCACAGTCAGCTCGTGGTGAGGAATGGCCTTGTCCTGCTGAAACTGAGACTTGCAGGAGGGAGAGGTTACGCTGGCGTTCGTGTCTGCTCTGCCTCTGAATTCACACCCCTTCCCCCTGCGATCCGGGGCTGAAGTAAACACTCCTCCTCCGATTTGGAAACTGCTCTTTTAAGGACATGGAAGAAAAATAACTGTACAATCAAAGCTGCTAGATATCAGCAGGGATTACAGTGCGCTATGTGGACGGGCTCATACATCCCTGTCCAGAGAGGTAAACCCTATATACACACTTGTACTAGTGAGGACTGTCTTCGCCAGGGTTAGACAGGCTCTTCCAGTTCCTAATCACAAGCCCACTTGAGCTGTTAGCAGTTCCTTTAAACAGGGATTTGGTGTGTTTAGGCTGACTGTCCTCCTTGAGAGCAGATGGTTTTTGTTACTGGATAATATTTCAAAGGAAGGGTTTTGCTGGTTTTTTTTGTAATGCCCCCTCTGGTGCTGGTTTATCGAGCTCAGGGATGCTGGCACGGGTGCAGAAGCCTGCCCATCCCTGGGCTGGAGCTAGTTTGGTTCACCAGTCAATGTGATGGATATTGGGTCTCAACACTCCTGGTTCCTGTTTTGGAGCTTGCTAAAAACCACTTAAAAACCATGTGGTGGAGAAGCCAATTCACCTCCTTTCCCTGTGGCCGATAGTGTCCACTTCTGGGATGCTCCCGACTTTGGGGTCCTTCCCTGCAGCAGCGAGGCAGCAAGCCCCTCAGCTGCTCCTCCAGCCTCTCCTCTTCTCCTTGCTCTGCCTTCTCCAAGCCTTTCGATCTCCTTTTCTTGGCAGCCCAACGACCCAGTGACGAACATATGCCAGGCAGCAGACAAACAGCTCTTCACCCTGGTGGAGTGGGCCAAGAGGATCCCCCACTTCTCCGAGCTGCCCCTGGACGACCAGGTCATCTTGCTCAGAGCAGGTGAGTGGGAACCGTCCCCGCGCGGGCTCCGGCACGGGGCCGTCGGAGTGCTACATCTCGCCAGTGACAGGTATTACTCTTAGATTCAGGTCCCAGCAACGTGAAAGCCATTAACTGATTCTGAGTAATAGCCTCTGATAATTCAATTGCTAAATAGGATTTAAAAAGCCCCAAGGGATGTGTTGCTGAATGTGATCCAAAATGTTGCACCAGCTGCCAATCAGCTGAAAAACGGCCCGGCTTCATCTCTGATGAGCGAGGTGCTCGGAGACGTGCGCTGGGTGATTTAAACCAAGGGAGCTACGCGCTGCCATCCTCCCAAGCTGAGACTTGAAAGACCAAGTGGGCTTGGAACTCCATGAAATTTCATCAGACTAAAATGTTTGATCATAATTAAAACCAGAAAGGGGAGAAAAATATATCGCCCTCCCTCTCCCACCCACCAAGATGAAAATAAAATTCTCTGGGCTTATTTTAAATTTCCTTGTGCGGCAGGGGGTCTGCAGGAATGGAGGCTTTGGGAGGTGAAAAGCAGTTAGCTGTGAAAAGAGTCTTCTTCCATCGAGTAAATTCAAGCCCCTACTACTGGCAGGTTATGCACAAAGACCGGGGAGGGCAAGAAACCAAGAGCAGAGCTCGAAGAGGATGCATTTTAGGCATGAAGCTCTTTGCATAGCTCCAATCATCAGATAAGGTGTTAAAAAGGCTTTGGCTTGGCACAACGGAGAGTTTTGCTCCCTTAAACAAAGAGGAAGGCAAGTTGTCATTGGGACAGATGAAGTGGCTTCCAGCAAATGACAAACTCCATGTGAAGGGTGAGACTGGGAGAGGAAATGAGGAGACCTTGACGGCTGGCAGGGACCCCCAGCTCTCCACTTGGCAATGAGAGACGCCGACCTTGGCTACTCAGAGTAGTCAAGGGACTTCAAAAGGCAATGATGGAGGAGTCTGGTGCAGAGCAGAGGTGCAGCCTCAGAGCAGGGTGAGCCGGTGAGCTACCTGGAGTGAACCAGTCTGGCAGCCAAACCTAAGCAAGCCGGGAACTCTGAAGTCCCCGGTAGTTTTAAAAGCTCCTCTTGTTTCCCCAAAATGCACTTTTGTAGGGAAATCAAGAGGGGAAAACCCTGCAGGGTGTGTGCTCCTCTCTCTGCCGCCTTCTGGCCTCGGGTTAATGGCCTCTGTAGACAGACACTGCTGATTCACTTTGATGGCAGCGTTCCTGGCTTCTTACTGTGGAAAATGTGTGCCCCAACATAAATGCCCATAAAATTGGGCAGGGAAGTCCTTTAAGAACCAAGTGCAAAGTATTCACGTCAACACAAAATGTAGGAACTGCTGGAACTCTTGCGGTCCAAGGTCTGTCCAGGTCGCTTCAGGAGAAGGTATAAGGGCTCCAGAGTACAAAGGTGATGGGACCAGTGTTTCCCTCTTCCCACCACACAAATACTAGCTGTCATTCTGTTTAATAAGGCTGATTGTAGCCCAAATGCATAAATCTTAATAACTTTCTGCAATTTTTTATTGACTATCAACCAGTATAACTGCGTACCTTGGCCCTACATGCAAATACCCAGTCCCTCTTGCAACCTCTCTGAAATCCTTGACCTCAATGGTTTCTGGGCGATTAAGTCGCACCGTTTACTGGTGTAGGTTTTCCACTCTTCTTATATTACTGAAAGGAGATTTTTATAGTCGCATTTCATCTAATGGTTACAGCAGTAGGCTGGGAATGGAGAATTTGGGGGTTTTATTCTTGCTGCAGACTTGGCCAAGTCCCATGCCCTCCCTGGATGGCTCCTGCTAGCACTTTGGTGAAGGTGCTCCTCTGATTTTTCCGTGGGTGTGAGTGTTGCCAGAGTGGGCTCACGGCCCTCTCTGGAAAATACAAAAAGTGTATTTTTGAAGAGGGTCTCTAGAGCCTCTTGTGAGAGTGGATGAGCAGGGGAAGCGTCTCTACGAAATCTTTGAGGGCTTTCTGCAAATATTGCAGGGAAGAACTGGATTCAGACAAAAAGCTGCTGCCTTCTTTTGTGAAACGGAAACAAAACCCACAGCAGTTCAAGGTTTTCCTTTCTCTTTAGAAGGCGGCTAATGAAAAGCTGGAGACTTTCTGCTCTGATGTTCTCTCCTTTGTGCTGGTGCTTGTTAGGACCAGCTCTGAGCTGGCATCCTGGAGGGGCCACTCCGTAGGGCAGGAGAGGGGGCTGCAGACCCCATCGCATCCCAGATCTCATGGTGGCTCTAGCCCCATGGCCGTGGGGTGGGCTTAGCACCCGGAGCGGCTCCGATGGGCTCCCTGCCCCAAGCGTCTCTGTCGGGGCCTCAGATAACCTCCCCCAAGTCCTTTAACCAGTGGCTCTATCTATTATTGAGTGGGGAGAGCGGCCTGCTGAGAACAGCTGCCCATGAAATATTTAAGCTAAGAGCGTCAGACGGGTTCAGTCATGCATCCTTGGAGGCAAAATTAAGTGGAGCACGCATCTTTGGAGGAGTGGTGCTGGATGGGCCGGCAGTAGCTTTCCTCTAATCCTGAATCATTTAAAAATCTTCCTTCTCTGAGCTTTTTGGAGGAGAAGGAAACCCAACTTTTTAAGCCTGTTTTCCCTGGGTTTTCTTGTTTCCAGGCTTGCTGTGGCTGAAACAGGAATAACCTGATGTTTTCTCTGCATCGAGGCCAGCCTGGCAAAGGATGCTGAGCGCTACATCTCTGCAGCTGCAGTTCGTTTTATAGGGCTGGTGGGGAAACTTGGTAGTGAGATGGGTTAAGATGATGATTGCTCCGTGGCCAGGTGCCTTCCCCACCCCAGAGGAGCCCAAGCATCCCCGGAGGCTGCAGCCACCTTGTTTGATGACAAAGGAGTGACAAGAGTCAAAGAAATCTGCTCTGCTTCTCCAGAGCTTGGGCTGAAACGCAAAACTCTTTGGATAGACTTGTTTGATCTCTAACTCAGATTTGCTCCCTGTGGTTATACGGCATTTTTCCTGCCTGCCTCTTTATCTTGTCAGCTCTTTGGGGATGCTCTGGTGAAAGCACCGGGTAGAAATAGGTTCCCCATTTCAGCTGAAACATCCCAGCTCTAAATGGGAATAATTCAGCTGAAGGATGCTGATTAATCCAGCGCTCCTTAGCTGAAATAAGCCCAGCACAGATGTTGGCGGCACCCCACAGCCTCACCACTTTCACATGTTCTTGGCAAGCCGGAGGCTGAATTTGGCACTGCTGGGGCTGTGCGGAGCCACGGCAGAGGGGTTTGGGTGATGGCCGAGAGTTAGGACAGAGTTGTGAAAGCTGGTGCCACGGAGGGACGTCGTGAACCAGCTCTGGTTTCTGTTGGTCGGAGCTACGTGTGGAGTTGCTGTGGGTCTGCATGGGGCGGCTGGTGGGAAGCACCCACGGCACCTTTCTGGGGTCTGCCTCTGGGAGGTCCTCTGCAGCCAGGGAGCAGGGTTCCTGCAGGCTCCTGGTGCAGTCCCACGTCTTCTCCTCCATCCTCCTTGGGTTTCACGGTGTTGCAATCCCTCTGCAAGTGCCAGGCCTCGCCCAGTAAATAGCCAAATAAATGTTCCCGTGATTGGGGTGGAAACATCCTGCGGCCACTTAGGAAAGAGTGAACTTTATTCCCTGTCAACATTTCTAATGGCACAACCCATCTCTGCAACAGTAGGTAAATACAGCACACGTGGACCTTGTATTTATTCCAGTCACCGAGAAAAGACGTGTTTCTGTGGCAGGAGAGGAGGTGAAGGATGTTGTTGCATTGCTTTTCCAGCCTGGGAAAAAAAATAAAACCCAATATCCTGTCTTTTCTGGATCCCGCCAAGCAGCCCTGTGTTCTGGACACCAGAACATTTTCAGGCCGGTTACATCAGCCACATGATGAGTGTGAAACTCCCCAGGGTGGTGGAAGACCCATCCTGTCTCATTGAAGATGCCTCTCCTGGTTCAAAGTCACCAAAATTTCCACCCTTCAAAACTTTACAGCATTTCTTCTTGTTAGGGGTTTGTTTCAGGCATTCTTGAACTCAGCTGGTAGCAGATTTAAGAATTTGAAGACGTGTTAAATTAGGAAGGGGAGCTGGAAGGCAGGGAGGGAGGTCGCATCTCCCTTCCCTTTCCCATTTCTAACTAGCTCGAACTGCTCCCATGGTGTCCCGGCTCAGAGGATGTGTTTCCCTGTCTCCTGAAGTAGCATGTCCAGTAACCAATAAAGACAAAAGCTGATTTCCAGGCAGCTATGGAAGGCTGTTAGTGGAGCAGTCATGGACGCGGGACATCCCTGTACAGCAGCAGGGGAGAGGAGAGGCAATCCCTTCCAGTATTTATATGGCAGAAGCAACAAACCTGCAAGCAAGAGTTTTCATGGTCCCAATTTGCACAGCTGAATAATGGTGAATGAACTTTTGTGCCCCATTATGGCCTGAAAATGAGCCCAATTAGCTGATACAAAGCGTTAATAGGTTTTTAACTGCTCAGAGGCACAGAGTATAAGGTCAGAGGGGTGCTCCACACCCACTTGTAGGTTCACAGTGAGAGGAGCAGGGCAGAGCGCTGTTTGCTCTGGTGCCTGCAAGGTTTATAGAGGAAACTGCTTCCCTTAATAGCATTATATTTTTAGTGCATTTGTTCCTTAACGGTTTTTCCTTCCCTGACATCCAAGAAAGGGTTGCCTTCCCCCTCCCTTCCCACATCCAGCCTCGTTACTCTAGCAAAGGCGGTTCTTGAGCGGTTTCCTCCTCTCTTTTTAGCGCCGGGGAAGTGACGTTGCCGATTCCCGACCCCGCCGAGGATCCCGTGGCTCTAACCTGCGGCCTCGGTTGTTTTCTTCTCCCCAGGGTGGAATGAGCTCCTAATCGCCTCCTTCTCCCACCGGTCCATAGCCGTGAAAGACGGGATCCTCTTAGCCACCGGGCTCCACGTGCACCGGAACAGCGCGCACAGTGCCGGTGTCGGGGCCATCTTCGACAGGTGGGCAGGGGGAAGGACGGACGGTGGGGAACGCGACTCGGGCCACCTCGCCTAGACCTCCCCGTCTCCATCTCCGCGCCGGTCTGCTTCCATTCCCCGCCTCGCAACCTGCTCGCGGGGTCGGACGGAGCTGCGGCGGCACGTGGGCTCGTGGTCGGAGGAGCCCGGGCTGAGGCGTGTCCGTCCCACGGCGTGCATGGAAACGTCACGGTCTTTGCTGCAGGCAATGACGTGAAATCCTTCCTCTTAAACCTGCAGAAACCAGCAGCCCGAAATAGTCAGGGAGAGGGCTGCCCAGTGCAAATCAAAAGCCTCTTTCATGAGGTCCAGATGCCTTCTAATGTTACGAGGAGGCCACTTCTTTATTTCTTTTCATCTTTAATTGGACCAAGACATGATTTTATTTTGACAATGAAAAAACACCCAAAATACCCAGCAGGTTCCACATGCGTATCCCGAGGGCTCTTTAATCTCGTGCTTTGGGAAAGTGTTTTAAAGCCAGACTTCCAGGGTGTTTGACCCACAGTGTGGCTCCAGACGCTGCTTAAATGGTGGCTGATCTCTCTGCCCGAGACTCGTCTTGATACGGCTTAGTTGAAACCAAATCACGTTTGCTTCTTTGCTTTGCAAGGAAATTGTTCTTTGGATCCGGGTGACATCATTTGTTTCCTGTGAGGTCATAAGTGCAAGATCATGACTTCACTGCAGGAGCTAGTGGGGAAAACTGGGCAATCAGTGGAAAATATTTCAAGACCGGCACCTGCAGCAAGAGCAAAGGGAGTAATAAAAATTACCGGCAGAGGAAATTGCCTTTAGATACCTGTTGGGTTTTTTTTTTATATTATTATTTTTTATTTTTAGGCAGCTTTCTCAGGTGCCAAAGCCTCTCAGTGAATATATGAAGCCAGTTTTTATGGTCTCTGTTGTATCTCACAGGAACTATTGATGTTCCTAATGAGCTATTTTTGATACAGGAGGAAAATGAGGGCATATCCTCAGCCGGTATAAGCAAGCACTATCCCATGACTTCATTAACTATGCACTGGAGGACCTCACTCTGGGTCTGACACCTGGGTGTTTTTCCATTTCTTTTTAACGCTGACGCCTGTGATTTCTGTGTCCTTTGCAGAGTACTGACAGAACTCGTGTCAAAAATGCGAGACATGCAGATGGACAAGACAGAGCTAGGCTGCCTGCGAGCCATTGTCCTCTTCAACCCCGGTACATGCCGTTACCTTCTCTCCAGTCCTCTCTTGGCTGATGCTGTGTCCTTTTGGCTCCTTTTCTTACCTATAAAGCTCCATTGCAAATAACCGAGGGCACCCAACTCCCGAGGACAGGGCAAGAAGGAAGAGAGGCAAGAATGAAAGTCAAATTAAGTGCTGCACGTGCATCTGCCACCTTACAAGCATGTCCTTTGCAGGTCAGGGGTGGATCTGGATCCGTGCCCAGGGTTGCTCTCCAGCCCTCCCTTTCCAAGGGGTGTTTTCACCTTCGCAGAGGGCAGCACGGTTTCGCGGTCCGAAATATTCTCCGTACAGGGCCCGGCCTCGGCTGGGACTTGGCTGCGATCATCTGAGGAGATGGCGAATGCTGCTTTTGGAGCTGACTCCTACTGACGGGCTGAGTGCTCTGCTGAGCTTGAGGGGCTTTGGTTTGATCAACATACACAGTCTTCCTATTTTCAGTGTTTCAGCCGACTCTGTATAAAGAAAGTTCTGGTGCTTAAGGCAGTTGTCCCTGAATAGGAGCAAAAATGAATCTAGATATCCTTTAAGACAAAAGTATGGGTTAGAGCAAAGTTAGAGCATGGACCTTGTCCTCTGTTTCCTGATCTCAACATCCAAGGGCTTTTATTAACTGCATTTCTGGAAAAGCCCTGTGCAGAGCCTGCAGAGGGTGAAAGGCATGAAACGTGCTTACAAAATACACAAGAACTTTCTTTTTTGTCCGCAGCTTGCTTAATTTTACAGACTCCAGGAGGCTTCGCGCTGCTCGTTTTTCCCCCTTGGCCCCAGCTGCCCGAGGGAAGAAGAAGGTTCAGTGCCGGGGGTTGTCTCCGGCGTTTCAGAGAGCAAAGCCCTGCTGCAGCAGGAGATAAACGGCCAGCCTGCAGATAGCTGTACAGCTCTCTTGGGGGGTTCTCTATATTTTAGAGCGAGTCAGTCCAGAGCAAAAGCAGATGGCAGCTGAGGACAGACCTCCACATCTGCAGCCACCCCTTCCCTTCCCTGTCCTCGCAGGAGCATGGTTTGTGCCCAAGCATGGCTTTTTCTCTGGCCTTTCCCACCGAACCCGGGCCAGGGCATCTCAGCAGGGTTTATTGCTGTTTCTTGGGTTTGTTTTTCTGCTTGACTTTTTTTTTTTCCACCCCCCCTTGTAATCACCAGTAATTTATTGTCTGTAATTTGGGATTAGCCGTATATGGTAAAAGAAGGAGAATCTGGAGAGGTTCCTGTGGCGCATGTGCTTGGGGATATCGATTGCTTGACTGTCCCTTTCACCCTACTAAAAACAGATCCTCGCCGTGTTGCGGGGGACCTGCGAGAGCAGGGGCTTTTTGTTTAGCCCTGTTGCAGTGCTTCTTGCTGGAGGGAGGAATCCCACAAGCCCAGGACTTGAGGGCGACTTAAACCCTTTAAACGAGGGTCCTGTGACCACTGGAATAAGCCAGAACGGTTGGGGTTGGGGTGTGAGGTGGGGTAAAACAGATCTGTAGTCACAGGGTAAACCTTTCGAGGCTTGAACGCTTCCCGGGAGGTGTTAGGTACTGCCCCAAATTCCTGGGGTTCAGACCCTGCGTCCACACTGTGCCCTGGTCTGGTGGTGCCGGGAGGGATGAAGGGGGCTGGGGGATGCACAGGAGGATCCTTGCCTGCCTGGAAAGCCTGGAGGTTTTTGGCTGATGGTCCTTTCGTTGCCTTTCAGACTCGAAAGGTCTCTCCAACCCGGCTGAAGTGGAGGCGTTACGGGAGAAGGTGTACGCATCGCTAGAGGCATACTGCAAACACAAATACCCCGACCAGCCCGGGAGGTGAGTTGCTGGCTGTGCCCTGACCTTCTGCAGCCTCGTGCCAATGCAAAGCCCCATGCGATGGGTGCTGCAGCCTGGGCAAAGGGTGCTGCAGCCCGGGACAGGGTCCGAGTGCCGTCCTCGGGGTCGCTGCACCTGCGTGCGGGTGCTGGGTCCCTTCCGTTTAGGGGTCTGTGTTCCCACGTCTTCTGGGAGCAAACGGCTCGCTGCAGAGAAAACCACTCATGTCTACCTGGTTCAGCTGTGAATGTCCTTAGAAAATCCGCCTGTGAGGCGCAGAGAGGTCTTTATTCCCGTGCTACTAAACGCAGCGCAGCCGGGACAAGGTCAGGCAGTAACGGCGATGCCGAGACCTGAGGAGCCCAGGCTCCTGCGGCCGCAGCAGTGGGATGAGCACATGGGGGAAGGGGTATCATTTCCCTTTTGGCAACCACGGAGTGCAAACCACAGCGAAAATAAGACGCACACGGAGTTAATTTTCAGTGGCAGATGAGCATCATTGCTGGGAAGTGAAAGCCTCAATTGATGCTCTTTTCTCCCCTCCCCGCCTCCCCCAATCCAGCTGGGAATGGGAGGGGGAATTAAGAATGCTTTCCTGGACCGCTCAGGAGCTGAGTGGGCGCATTTTCCCAGTTACAGCCTGAAGCTGGCAACTGCCAGTTAAGTTACTGACAGTCATTTGAGAAACCAGGCAAAGCGCTGGAAACTGCTGCTGGTGCATATCATTGCTGAGGCGTGAATATTGGGAAAAACAGCCCAAACAACTGGGATTTGCAACTCACCTGCATTCCCGGTTTTGCGTGTCTGGATGGTTAAATTAAAAAAAGGATGCTTTTACAGCAATGAATGCAGTGGGCAGATCACACCCTCAGAAGTAATATGAAGTAATATTAGACTTATTTTTTCCCCGCTTTGGTACCAATGTGCTGGCAGATGAAAAAAGATGCATCGTTAAGGGGCTTCTTGGCTGTTCGTGGTTGGCTTGTGGCAGGGAGAGTTAGGATGAAAGTACCGTTGGGTGTGTTTGACTTCGGTGAGGAGGGGAAGTGGGGGATGAGCACGGAGCACAGAGCAGGGGTGATTACCTCTCCTCTCCTGGGTGGTTTGTGTGGGCCTCGGGCCAACTCTCAAGCCAACTCCTCTTCCAAAAAGCATTATTAAATTGCAGTTCCTAAGCAAATCCAGACCCAGACCCTGGACTTTGGCTGTTCGGGTGTTTCGGAAGAGCTCTGCTCCCCTTGGGGCTCACAACGAGCAGCCAGCCATACCTGGCACAAGGAGAGCTGCCTTGGGAATCGTGGCCGGCAGCTCTCCCGGATTATTCCCCCCCCGTGGGATGAACTCTTTGCTTTGCATAGGCGTCCAGTGTCCGCAGCCGAGTCGTGCAGCCCTCGCACGCTGCTGCTCTCTGCGGCAGGCTGCGGTGGGGCTGGGCAGGGGGCTGGCGCGGGGACAGCACCGCTCTGCATCGACCAAACAACCGCGAAGCCGCTGTGCATGACTGAGCAAAGTCGCTGAGCCACCAGTCAAAATCAGTTCCCCAGGGCTCTACCTCAATGATCAGCGATGTGTAAGGGAGCATTTTAGGTTCGGTAGCCTGCACCAAGGGCTCTGGAGTTTGATCTCTCACTGGCTTTGAATGACCTTGGGCTGGGGACCTCCTCGTGTCATCCTGGCACATTTCTTTGGTGACCTTAAAGGTTTTTGCACGCTTGGGGCTGTCCTGAGAGCCGTGACTGGGCATTGCTGACCTTACTCCATCTTTTCTATGGTGCAGGGCAACGGTGGAACAAGCCCAGGTGGCTCGGGAGGGTTAACGTGTGGGCTGGGAGTCCAGAGTTGCACAAGAGCTAAACCAAGCTCTCAGGAGCTCTCTGCATCCTCCTGGTCTCGTGGCACAATGTGATCACCATCTGGGGCTGGAAACAAGTTCCTCCTGTGGTTGAGCAAACGGCTGGTCGAGCCCGCGGCGGGTTCCCTCGCCTGCTCCACGCCGCAGTGAGCGCTTGGCTTCCCCACCTCTTCAGACGCCCTTCGGTGTGTGTCTTCAGCCTAGTGCCCGGCCATCAAGAGCTTGCGAGCACCATGTAAACAACAAAAGGGAACTTCTCTGCAGCAGCGAGATGGAGGGAGGCATTCCTAGGAAAAACCCAGCTGTGCTCGCCTCCGTGCCAGCCCCTGCTCCTCTGCAGGGAGGGCACAGTGCCTACGTGACACCCGGCAGCCGCAGGGAATCGGGGCTATTTTCTTCCCTCCCGGCCGCAGCCCTGGCACGTTGTGCTGTGGGCTGGTTATCTCACAGTTAAACATATCCGAGGGCTGGAGCCATCATCTGGTTTGGTTTAAAGTGAAACTTCCTGAATGGGATGGTAGGACTGATTTGTTTTTCCTGGCTCTGCTCCCACCGTTCTCGCCAGCTCAGCAAAAAAAAAAAATAGGGAGAGAGAAGTGTGCATGCATGTATAATATCTGTATGTTTGTGCATGTCTCTCTCTATGTGTGTGTTTTCTAGAGAGTCCCCTTCTCCCGGAGCTGGTTCCGGCCTTTGCTTATGTTCAAGCCCGGATTGTGCAGCAGTAAAAACAAATAAATGCACTCCCGACCATTAAAGGGCCTTTTCCCCGTTTTGAGAGCGGGGAGGCAACATCCCGCAGCACCCGGGGTTGCTGCCTGCACCCCTGGGGCGCGGGCAGGCAGGGTGGGGGCACCCCGGGTGGCACCTCGGGGTGCTCCGAAGCACCCTTGCAGGAGCCGGCGGCTTTCTCCCGGCTCCGCAGCCTCCTGCTACCCTCAGAGCCCAACACACAGCAGCCTTTCCCCAGCATGGCTGGCCAGCCCTGGGGCTCGTCTCCTTCATCCCGGCTGGCTCCTGCAGCACTGTCGGCTCTCCCCAGCCCCCCTGGCTCTCCCCTGCCCGGCTGCGCAGCCCTTCTGCCTGTCGGCTCTTGCCGGCATCTCGGGTGCGACCTGACAAGCGTCTCCGCCGGGCAGGGCAGGCTGGGGAGAAAGGGCTTTTGTTTGGCTGGGGCTTGTCGGACCCCCGCCCTGGGCAGGGAGAAGGGGAGCACCCCGTGTCTCGGCTGATTTGCAGCGCTTCTTCCAGCTTTTGCATCAAAGCTCTTGTCTCCTTCCATTGGCTTCATCCCCGACATGCCTCCAGCCCGGAGCGATGGCTGGTGGAGCTGCCTGGAAGGTGCCCGGTGCCTGCAGGAAAGGGGCATCGCTGAGCCAGGTACAAGCTAAACCCACTCAGCATCTCCTCCGTCCCCTCCCCGGCTGCTTGCCCTTTTCCCTGACCGAAAATCAAGCCGCTGAAGCTGCTTGCACCACTGCCTGCGACAAGGCTGGCCCCGTGGTGCCTCCTCCCCGCGGCTGCGGTGTAGGGACCCCAGGAGCATCGCAGGGTGCTCACTGAACGGTCACGCACATGCGTGACACATGCATGAAGCCAGTGGTGCACCCCAGTCCAGGGATGGCCTTTCGTTTCTTATTTTACTAGCTCAGCTCTCAGCACATGTTTGTTGTGAAAATCCACCGTGGCTGCCTGATCTTCAAGGCTGGGGGCATAATTAATGATTTCTCTGCGCAGCTCTGGGTGTAGCCCCATGACTTTGGTAGCAAAAGAAGTTGCGTCTGACTCCCAGCCCTTCTGAGCAGGACTGGCCACAGAAGTTTTGGGGGGTCAGGGCAGAAGCGGGGCTGCCTGTGGGATGTCTGACCATGTCATGTCTCCTGCCCCCCCAGGTTCGCAAAGCTCTTGCTCCGTCTCCCAGCCCTCCGGTCCATTGGCCTGAAATGCCTGGAGCACCTCTTCTTCTTCAAGCTAATAGGCGACACGCCAATCGACACCTTCTTGATGGAAATGCTGGAAGCGCCCCATCAAATGACTTAGAGAACTGCTGCTGGGTCAGTCCCTCGCCCGGCCGGGGTCTCGCGGGACCCCTTCCTCTGCTTTTCCTCCGCCGCTGCCCCAGCCCGTCCCTCCCTCCTCTCCCCGGCGCTGGAGGCACCGTCTGATCCGGGGCGACCCCCTGCCGTCCTCGCCTCCTCGTCGCCTTCACCCTTGTCCGTTTGCTGTCACTGCTGCATCTCAAGACCTGCCTCGCTGGTTCCCTGCGCTAGATGTAGAGAAGTGGGAGCGGAGAGAGCTTGCCACCCACTGCCCTGGCTCGCACCTCTGCCCCGGCCCCCGCTGTGCCATGAGTTTCGGGGTGAGCCACTGGCCGGGCTTGGCATCACCCCGCGTGTATGCCGCGGCCGACGGTGCTTCCCGTGGGGCAGGAGCGGGGACAGGGACGGTCCCAGCCCTTGGGGCAGTGGGGTTTGGACAAGTCGAGGGGAGTGGTTGAACTCGCCGGATTGCAGCTGGCTGTTTTCAGAGGATGGAGTTTTTGAAAAAGAGAAGAAAAAAAAAAAAAAAAAAAAGAATTCTATTTTTGGTTTCTAACTATTATTAGTAGTCTCGGTAGTTACTTCACGGAGGGAGAGGCGGGCTGGAGAGGCGGCCCAGCCCGTGCCCCGTGAATGAGTCACCCGTGGCTGCACAGAGCCTTCTCCTTTCAATTAAAAGCAGAGGATTTGGGATTGAGCTGAATCCCACCCCCCAAATAACGAGGTGACTGTTGGCACAGGCAGCCGGGGCACCCTCTCACCCCCTGTGCGGGGGGTCCCGCGGGCGGCAGCACCTGAAAAATCCCCTTTTGCCGTCCCAGAGGGCAGCCGGGCATCGCTGCTCTTCCCAAAGGTGCCTCTGCGCTCACTCTGGAGCTGCCCACGCAGACACGAGCCGGCTGGAGCACTTGCTTTAAGGCTGCCAGGGACTTAACATCGCCCTTCCCCAGCTCACAGGGTCTTGCTGGGACCCCTGCCCTCACCACTCTGCCCAGCATCCCGGCACGGCCCCACTCGCGAGGCTCGGTCCAGCCCGTCCTGCCAGACCCATGCTTTATTTCAAGGGCTGTTGCGTTGGAGCAGCAGGAGCTGGCGTGTCAGCCATGGCTCCTTCTTGATTTTTCTTTTGGTCCTGACCTGGTTTAGTGAGGTTGGAGGGGCATTTCCAGCTGGTGGGGTGGGCTTGACAAAAACACCCCCTCCGTGCCCGCATTCCGGGTACGCAGCAGCCCCAGGTACCCGCAGGCATTTCCCCTGGGCTTCGCCTCGCACAAGCCCTCGCCTCGCACCGGGGGTTTCGGCTCGCCCAGGAGCCTGCTCCCGTTGATTCAGCAGCTGCCGTGCGAAACACTGCAAGGCAACAATTAGTGGGAGTGCTTGGCCAGGTTGATAATTGTGGCTGTTAATTAGTGGCGAAGCAAGAACAGGGCTCCCCCTCCCCTCAATCTCCGCCATGGGGGAGGGATGCGGGGGCTGAGAGGTCCCGGCTGGGTGGGGGACGTGGCAGCAGCCCCTGCCCGCGTGGGCAGCGTGCCCATCCCTGGTCCGTCCGGGATGCTGAGAGCATCAAAAGCACCTTGGCTTTTGCACGGTCCTTTCCTTGAGTCTTGGTGTGGCAGGACGGAGATGGACAGGTTTTTGGGGAATAGGGACACTGTCCCAGGAACGTGCCCACACCCCACGGGATGGGATTCCCCGGGGAGCGCGTGGGGAGAGGTCAGCCAGGGAGCGTTTCCCCATTTCACCCTCATCAGGTGTCTCCAGAGCCCTGCTGAAAAAATGAGCTAGAGAAAAAAAAAAAAGCAGAGCAAGCGGTGAGGGATGTTGGGGAGGGTTTTTTTCCCCTTTGGCAGGACGGACTGTCCCGAACACACCATGGGGCGGGTGCTCGGAGCCAAGAACGAGGTGCCTGCGGTTGCCCTGGGGCCAAGGGCTTCCCCACCGCTTTCATGTCTTCTGTGCTTTAAAACGTCAAAGTATTAGGTCCCAAAGGTATTTCTCTTGCTCCCTGTGGGTTGTAGCTGGCTCTTCAAACATCTCCTTTGTGCCTGGAGGGGGATGGAGCCGTGCCCACCAGCTCCCACCTCTATTTTTGAGGGGACACAGTTGTCACCCGCCTGTCGTCATCCCGCCTGGCAGCTCGAGTCCCCGGCTCCATCCCCTGCAGTTAACCAGGCCATCTCATTGCTAAATAAATACTCAGGATTTCAGGTCATAACTTTCCCTTAGGCTGGCCTGAAGTGGCAAATCCACAGAGGCAGGGAAAGTGTTTTGGCTGTGTTTCTCCAGCAGCCTGCATGCCGCCGAAAATATTATTAAACAGCTTCACCCTGCAAGAATTTGCCAAGAAAACTAGGCAAGAGAAATGAAATATGTAAAGGGTGCCAGTAAACACGAGCAGGCTGTTCCTTGCCAGCGTAAGGCTGGCGCAGCCCCACGGGGGGCTTGCAGGGAAGTGTTTGCTCCCAGCCAGCCGGCACGGAGCTCGGCACGGAGCTCAGCCCGGAGCCAAACCAGCCCCCGGGCAGCCGGCAGCCCCCAGCCCGGCTCTTGCCGGTGGAAAGAAGCCTGGAGCTTGCTTGCCGGAGAGGATGAGGGTGCTTTGTGAAAGAGTCGGTGGACGTTGCACTAGAATAAACCCGCTGTCCTCCTCCGTTGGGTGGAATCGCTTCTTTCCTGATTGATGGCTTGGAAGGGGCTGCTTGGTGCTGGGTGCTGAGCTGTGGTGGCTTGCAAGGCTGTGGTCTGGCCGGCTGCAGCCCTGGGCACTGCTGGGCTGCAGAGTGGGAGCTCCCGTCTCGTCCCGTCCCATCCCGTCCCATCCCATCCCATCCCATCCCATCCCATCCCATGCCACACCCTACCATGCCATGCCATGCCATGCCATGCCATACCCTACCATCCCATCCCATCCCGTCCCAGTTAGCATTTAACCCACTAAAAATAAAATGCCACAAGCGAGGGGGTGTTCTCAGCAAGTAGCGTGGTGCAGAGGGGAAGGCTCTGCGGGCTAGGGCCTCTCGGTCGGGACGCGTGTCTCCGTGCCTCAGTTTCCCTGCTGGAGCAGCGCACAGCCTCAATTTGTGCTCCTGGCTGAGGAGGGTTTTGGGGAAAGGCCGAGCATTGTCCTGGGCTTTCTGGTTTTGGCAGGTGTCGAGGGAGCCCCCACATTGCTGTAACTCAGCATGGCTCTGTTGCTTTCGGTGAAGCTCTTCTGGTTTCCCCCGGCAGCCACACCGGGAATTTTGGGTTGCCAGCGGGTCCTGAGCGTGTGCGATCAACCCCCAGAGCCTGGACCCCAGCCCACCCCGGCACATCCCCCTCCAACATCACCAGCCCAGCCCTCCCTAGCAGAAGGAAAAGCTTTTGTGCGTCCGGTAACATCTGCCACAGCAGCCTTAAAGCAATGTGCTTTTGCATGAGTTTGAGTCTTTCATTTGTATTCTTTTTCACTTTTGGCTTTTTTTTTTTTTTTTTTTTGTCCTCATCATAATAATTATAAATATACTACATGCTTGTTTGAAGAGGTGATACATGGGTAAAAGAAAAAAAAAAAAGGCACATTATTCACTAGAGAGGTAGAAATTTCATTTAACCAGATCTTAGTACTCTTGCAAAAATCTGGTTTGATTAGGGTGATCTATTTTTTAATTTTTTTTTTTTTAATTCCTTTTTGTTGGTGGGACAATCTTTAATTTTCTAAAGATAGCACAAACATCAGCTTTTCAGCCACCCACCTGCCACCCTGGATGTTCCTCACTGCCTTCTTGCGTGTGCGCGTTTCAACCAAGCCCTAACCCAAACCCGAGCCGAATCCAGCACGCCCGTGGGCCACCCCGGGAGGATGCTGGAGCTTCCAGAGCATCCACCTGCACCGAAGGGCTGAGCATCGCTGCCTGGTGGGACCCGAGGAGTGGAATTAGGGGCAAAAGACCTTCATCTCCCCAGCACCCATGGGTGTGGGAAGCCCGCACCGACCCCCCGAGCTCACCGGCAGCTTCTCCGCACTTCGGAGCCGGCGGTCCCCCCACCCGCCCCGTCCTCGTGGGGCTGGCTGGGCTCGGGTCCTGGTCATAAAAAGGGTTGAAGCTGGTGGGACCGTGGCTCAAGAGCTGATGCTGTCCCCATCAGTGACGAGCGTGCATGATCTGGTTTAAGTTGATACATATGTGCGTGTGTATACATGTATGTACTGTAGATATATACACTGTATAAATATCCTCACTCACATATACATATATTATAACCGTAGCAACTACAGACTTTTTGTGGGTTTTTTGTTTTAAGTCGATTCTTTTTTCCTATTTTTTTCCTTGCTTTTTTTTTTTTTTTTGCTTCATGTAAGTGAGTACATTGTACCTGAAGCCCTTTCCGAATTGGCAGATGCCAAATCTGGATCTTTATTCCTCGAGACAAAGGAACTGCATCTATTTTAAGATGCTTTTTTGTTTTGGTTTTTTTTGTTTGTTTGTTTTTTTGTTTTTCTTTTAAGCAGCAGGTGGTTTTGAGTAAAAATAGCTTTAGCAATTCCCAATACTTAGTGATGGATGCCTTGGCTATGGGATGCATAGATAAAAAATAAAATACATTAAAATTTAGAATGACAAAAAAAAAAGAGAAAAGATAAGGAAAAATATCTAAAGCATCAATAAAGTTAAAATCTATTTTTGTACAAATGTAATTTTATCCCTTACGTATTCTTGGATATTTTCTTTCTGGATTGTTTTGTTTCTTCTACAGAGATTGTTATAAACTCTCTCTATTTTTTCTCTCTTTCTCTCTCTCTCTTTCTCTCTGTAAGCATTCAGCCACAGGGACAGGGATCTGGAGAAGAGGGAGAAACTTTTGACCGTGTTTTAAAGGCTTTATATGAAATCTCTTTTGAAATAATTTTTTTGAACGAACTTTTTATTTTTTCCCCCACTTCCAAAATCTTTTTCGGGGGGGGGGGGGGGAGGGGGCAGGCTGGTCTGGGGGTGTCTTTTGTCACATATATCCGGCGTTCCCGCAGGTCTGTTTTACTGTGAAATCACTACCGTATATTATTATTCACTTAAAAAAAAAAAGGAAAAAAAGAAAAAAAAAAAAGAATTGCTGCTGGAAACGCCAGTATTTTGATGAACAATTGTATTAGAATTGTGAAAAAAAAAAAAGAAAAAAGAAAAAAAGAAAAAGAAAAAAGGAGAAAAAAAAAAAAAAGAAAATATATGAGCATTTTAAAATATAACCCAGTCCAAGTCCTATTTTGTTCTTCACCGGTGTGTCCTGAGTTATTCCATCAGGTCCCCCCACGGGGGGGCTGTCCCCACTGGGGAGGTCCCCATCGCCCCAGAGGGTCCCCGTTCCCAGCGGACGGTCCCTCCTGCTCCCTGCGAGGCCGAGTCAGAGTAAATCCAGTAGGAAGTCAGGAGCAACGGCAGAACCGTTGGGGGACCCCCAAGACTCAGCGAAGGAGATGTTTTTCCTTCCCCTCAGGAATTTTCCTGGAATGAATTTCGGATCCCTTTGACATCTCCAGCTGCACCCTGCTAGGGACACCGTCGCTCCCCCCGCCCCGCCACGTCCCCCTGCTCCTTGCCTTGCAGCGAACACAGCACGGGTGGCCGCCGTGGCCGCCGTGGCCACCGGGATGCCCATCGTGGCCAGACCCCCGGAGGGACGTGCCGGCGGGGTGCCGGCGGGTGCCGGCGTTTCCCTGTGAGGGTGGCAGTGGGGTGAGCGATGCCGCCGTGGGCACGTCGCAGGGGACGGTCCCCGTGCCACCCGGCAAAGCTCTGCCAGCTCTGCCTCTGACCCGGGGGGGCACGTCCTGGGAGCGTGCACCCCCGGCCCGGTGGTGAAGGGTGGATTGACGAGCTCCAGCGGATGGATGCGTGGGGACAGCGGGCTTTTTTCCAGTCCCCATCCCTCCTGGAGTGACACCGGAGCGGGAGCGTTGCTGCAAGGGAGGTGCCGGGAGCCCCGGTGCAGCCGGTGCGTGAACAGGAGCCGTTAGCGCTGGCCTTAGCTTAACCTGGATTTGTTGCCAGGTACAAACAAGATTGAACTTGCTCTTGGGTTTACAGCGGAGATAAATCCTCCCCCGACGGCTGCAAAGCCGGTCAAATAGAGAAGGAAAATAAGAGTTTCAATTTGGTTAGTGACGATCCGTGTGTTTCTAACTTGGCCGCAATATTTTTTCATTTGGGAAGCCCTGGGAGGTGGCTTGCGGAGGGCAGGGGAAGGGGTGCGGGGGATTATCCGCCTCGGCAGCAACCCGCTGCTCCCCAGTGCGGGGCCGATTCCCACTGCCACCCCCCCCCCCCCGCCCCTTTGTCACCTCTTTGGGAGACCCCAGGGACGCGGGGGCACCCGGCCGGCCACACTCACGCATCTGATGGTTCCTGTTGCAGAGGGTGGTTATGTGTCTTGTTAACCTCCAAGAAGCAGTTTGTGTTTAGAGAGTAAATATTTACCTCCCTTCCTGAGGGGTTTTTTCCCCCATCTCCCAGGGTGGAGGGAGCCGGGATCCATGGGGCAGCGCTCGCCGGGATGCTCGCCCTCACGCCGTGGGCCGGCCGAGTTACTGCTGCCCACTGGCTCGAAAACCACACTTCGCTTTGAAAACCACGTTTGCTTCTATATTTAAAAATGCTAATAACAGAAAGAAAAGCAAAGCCAAGCTGGCCACTGATTTTTATTATTTTTTTGTCTTGTGGGTGATTGCTGCTGTGTTTGCTGCTGCTCCCTCGGGAAGGTGGGGGGCTTTCCCAGGCCCCCAAACCCGGCTCTGGGGAAAGGTTCTGCTTCCCCTCCTCTGCTGCCGGGGAGGGAGGAGGAGGTTTGCACCCTGGCCAAGTCATTGCTGTTTCTCCAGCTTCTGCAGGGATCAAAGAGCCTGTTTTGACTCCCCTCCTGATTCCTTGATAACAGAAGATGGTTGTAATGCAATTAAATACCTCACACATGCAATGGCTCGGGGCTTTTGTTGTGTCTCGGGGCTGGGTGTGCGCAGGATTCACCCTTGCCCTGTGAGCAGCATGGAGACATGGAGCTCAGGGATGGCACACACAAATGATTTATCAGGAGCCTCCTAATACCAAATTTCCTTAAACCCTGAGCTCTTGGAGGCATGGGATCAGGAGGGCACTTCAGCTTTCCCTGCAAAATGCCATTCCTGGTCCTCCAGGTGCTTGAGGGGATGAAGAGTGGAAGATGCTCTGTCGGGGGGTGCAGAGCACGCTCAGGGTGCTCGCTCTTGGAAATGCATCTTGCTTGGTGTCACCAGGCTGGCCACTTAATTTCTGTGCATCCCCAGTGTTGACAGAGATGGAGTGAGGTGTCAGCAGACTGTTTTGAAATCCTTAAGAGAAGGCCTGTGATCCCGGTCCTCGGCGGCCCTTAGTTTTGCAGCAAGGAGGGGCTCTACAAATAAATACAGACAGATGAGCTCTTTCACTGGTAATTTGTCACTTCATAATTGCCAAAGAAAGGCAGGTTAGTTTTCTCCTCCTGACCTCTCTCAAGTAGCCTTTTCACCCCAGCTGGCCCCGGGGCCGGGGTCGGGGTCCCACCGTGCAGCCTTCCCCCCGCGCCAGGGCCGCAAAGGGCACCTTGGCCTTCTGCATCACATTTTGCAAACGACATTTCCACGGGTCTCCCCGTGGCATCAAAAACCGTAGAGACGCCCACCCCCAGTCGTGCCTCCACCGCCTCACCCACGCGTGGGTGAAAATGGGACCAGCTGGGAGCACAGGGAGATCAGCGCACAACCGGCTCGGAGAATGTGGTTTTCAGGGTCAGTCCCTGGTATGAACAAAATTTGGGGCGCCAAGCAGTGAGGACGCACCTGAGGACCCAGCCGATCACCCTCCCTTGCCCCAGCGCTCCCCTCTCCATCCCCGGCTCCCCAGGGCAGTGTGTGGGAGCTCTGCTCCAGGTGTTTTTCCCTGGTGGGACTTTGGGCTGGAGACCCCCCCCCCGGGGTGGTTCTTCTGGATGACGGTACGCCCAGGGCAGGGGGCTGGATTTAAAGAAACCTGCGGGCCAGCAGCTCCCAGCTACGGGGCTAATCCCCGCCCCGGGGTGGGCGAGGAGGGGACAGTGCCTCGGGCAGCCCCTGGGGTCCGGCCTGGCCCGTCCGAACAAAAAAAAAAAAGAGCAAAGTGCTGCTGCCACCTCCCGACCGCAGCGAGCCCCGTCCGTGCCGGAGGAGCGGAGCGGGATGCCCGGGATGCCTGCTCCCCCTGCCCGGGATGCCTGCTCCCCCTGCCCGGGATGCCCGCTCCCCTGCCCGGTGTCTCCGCTCCCCCTGCCCGGTGTCTCCGCTCCCCCTGCCCCGATCCCATTCCCCCTGCCCGGAGTAGCCCCGGGACTGGAATGAAACAACCCTTGAGAAAAAAAAAAAAGAAAAAAAAAAAGTGTTTTGGTTTATCGCTCGCTTTTGACAGCATCCTAGAAAGCTGCTAAGTTTGTGAAGCGAAGCTCTGCCTCCCTCCCATGCTCCCTGGTGCGTGCATGGACCTCAGGCCTTTCTGAGCCCATCCGCTCAGCAGCTTTCTGTTCCCGAAAGATGCTTTGCTGTCGGTCGTCTTCATTTCTTTCCCTCCTCCTTGCCCTGACTCTGAAATTTCTGTCCTGACTCTGAAATCTCTTGCTGCAGCAAGTTGCGCAGATCAACAGCCCACTGCCTAAAACACTGTATCTTAAGTATTTTAACTCATTTTTCCTTCAAAGAATACAAGCCCTCGCTTTTTCCTTGCAGTATGACAAAGGGTTAACAAAATGCTTAAAGCAAAGCATTGCCTAAAATGAGTATCTTTCATTTCCAAAGAGCCTGAGATCCCAAGGCACAGGCGAGAAATACTAGCCACAAAAATTTTGCATCTCTCTCCCTTACAACACTGGCAGTGAAACCTTGTTTGGCTTTATATGCAAGATTTTCCATACCGTGCTCCAACGCAACTCAATTCCACTAAGCCCACATCTTGTTTTTCTACTGACAAAGTGAGGTATGATTCTTGGCTCAGTGATTTTCTGCTGTGGAAGACTAAATGAAAAGATGCTTTTAAAGCTCATTCACTCAACACTCAACCCAAAACCCAGGGGGAGGGTCAAATGGAAATTCGCTAAAGTTATCAGACGGGCTTTCTGCTGTATTTCTTTTATGGTGGGTATTAGGCTGAAGAAAATTGAATGAAGACACAAGTGTTTGCTAGGGTACTGTTAAAGGTAGAACAGCCTGATGAGTAAACCAGCCAAGTCATTTAATTTATTTTCTTATAAAAAGCTTGTGTTTGAGTCACTGTGATTCCTGAGGACTCAGCTCTTGGTGTTCATTTTGTCTGGACCTTTTAATTTATAACATAAAAGCATCCTACCTTGTAATAAGTGCAGCCACATCCTTCACCGTGGCAGGGGCTGCCTTGTGTGAGTTCACCACAGAGCTGGAGAGAGCCGGGGAGGGAGACGAGAGGAGGGAGGGGGAATCGCCTGGGTCAAGGTAGGCCAGCGAGCCAGGAGCGGAGCGGGAAGGGTGCTCCCACCCAGCCCTGTCCACCCACCGCAGCCTCCCACCATCCTCCTGCTTTGCTGCTTGTGAACTTTGCAGGCTGGAGCCTGTTCCTGAGGCTCCCTGCCCCTTTCTGCCCGCTCAGGGGGTTGCTTTCTACTTGTGGTGGTGGGAAAGGAGTAGGGGTATGGCACTGCCACCGTCACAGGAGGGTGGTGGGACCCTCAGGACACTGTGCCACCAGGAGGGGCTGGAGGAGACGGAGGGCTTCATCTCGATGGCAGGGAAGGTGGTCTCCAATGCCCTGGTAGAGCCTCGGAGGGGGTTACGCCGTACGCTGCAGACAGAGGAAGCCTTTGCCACTGCAGCGTGCCACCAACCCAGCGTGAGGGAAAAATCCTTCGTCATCCCTGAACTGGCAATCAAATGGACTCTGACCACGATGCGCCACAGGATGAGCAGAGAGGGATGGCACTGCCCCTCCACCATGTCTCTTCTCCCCATCAGTTACTACCCAGGGCCCGTCATCCCTGCCCCATACCCCTGCTCCATCCCTGCCCCATCCCTGCCTCATCCTTGCTCCATCGCTGCCTCTTCCCTGCTCCATCCCTGCCTCATCCTTGCTCCATCCCTGCCTCTTCCCTGTTCCATCCCTGCCTCATCCTTGCTCCATCGCTGCCTCTTCCCTGCTCCATCCCTGCCTCATCCTTGCTCCATCCCCGCCTCTTCCCTGCTCCATCCCTGCCTCATCCTTGCTCCATCCCCGCCTCTTCCCTGCTCCATCCCCGCCTCATCCTTGCTCCATCCCTGCCTCATCCTTGCTCCATCCCTGCCCACACACTGCTGGTGAGCGAGGAGGCTGAGCGGGGACAGGTTGGGAGGGCTGCTCCTGTGTGTCCTTGGCCATCAACATCTGCCTCCCCTCCCAGCTTGCTGCCTGAGCAGACACATCAGGACGTGGGTTCCTGGGCGATCCGAAGACATTACCTAATCCTCTGAAACCGGATCCTCCCGTCAGACTCCGGTCGGATGAGAAAAGCTTGCTCTGGCCTGTCTGTTCCTGCTCCAAAAATGTTTCCCTCCTTATGGCAAAGAACCTGCTGTGCACAATTTCCTGCTATCTGGAGGGTGGAGGTGGGTCCCCAAAGACCCCATGGATTAACCCCTGCCTGGAAGGATCTGGTCTTCATGTGCTGATAAATCTTGTTGTTTCTTTTTAGGGGCCCACTGCCTCTGCCATCTTTCTCTGCTGGAAATTCCCACCTCTCCTGCCCCAGGCTCTCTGCCTTGCCCCTTGGAAGAGGCTCATTGACAGGAGATTCCTTCAAGCACATCAAAAGTGCTCACCACGAGTTTCAGGCTCTGCGTTACAAAGCCAGTACAGCTCAGTTCAGCCAGTTTTTAGCTCTGACCTTACACAGCACCGTGTCCCCAAGCACAAACCAGAGTGTTCTGGTGACAGCAGACAGAGCGGGGTGGATCTCAGGGGCCAATTTGTGGTAGCGAGCAAGGGATGAGCCGCATGAAACATTCCCCATGTGTAGAGCCATTTGCACCATCCAGCTAGGTGTGAATTCACTGATGTCTAATACAGGATGCTCCCACACAATAAAAAATTTGTAGTGGTGTAAGTGAGAGGGTGAAATAAGGCCCACTGCCCAATGCTTCCTCTGGTGTGTGTCCCTCCCGTGTCGCTTGGTCCCTGCAGGGACTGTGGCAGGAGAAGGGCTGGCTGGGATTTAGAAAAGGCCCCTGGATGGCTTGCTGGGGGGGTACGCAGCCCATTTCAGCATCCTTGTTGGGTGCTGGGGGCTCTCCGAGCATTTCAGCCTGCTGACAAGTGGGAGGAAGGCCGGCAGGAGAGACAATTTGTGGCTAGCTATTTGCTGTTGTCACTCCAACCATTTTACCTTAAGAGGCAATAAAGATGAAAGCCAATAATAAGCACCCAGCCATCATTTGGGGGGGGAAAGGCTATAATTTACTCTGCCAGGGCTGCAGGGAGTCTATCTGAGACTGGTGTTATTGACAGGAAGTCTATATGGTTCGTTTCTTACAGTACTTACGTGTGCTCAGAGCAATTGAGGGTGACATTTTTAAAATCTAAAAATATACAGCCAGTAGCAAACTTCCAGCAGCAAGGAAGGAAGGAGAAGGATTTATGCCCAGAAAATTTTGAACTTTAAGAAAAGTACATTTGTAGAAAAGGTTTTAAAGGGGTCACAGGAGGGGAGCAGTCCCCGGGCTGCTGCTGGCCGGGGGTGTCGCTGGGGCTGTTGGGTTTCGACCGCTGGTGCTTTGCTGAGGGACCTTGTCCAGCGTGAGCCTGTCACATCATCACGAGGATGTAAATCAGGAATGACACCGGTGAAGTCAGGGGAGTTACAGACAGCTCAAACAAAGGAACCGGGCGCTTTTGTGCCCCGGGTTGTAACCGCTAAACCCGGCTGTGCCTCTTCGGAGAGCCCTGGGTGGGGTTTCTGTGCTGATGAGCAGGATCATCCTCCGGGCAGATACCATTGCTGCGTGTGAGCAGAGCACACAGCTAATCCTGCTCCGCAGCTCGCGTCTGCCGCAGTTCCGTAGCGTTTGCTGGACCAGGTCAGCCTGCGGCCGAGGACGAACCCGGCCGCGGTGGGAGCAAACACGTCCCCTTTGACCTGGTCCAGAGGGCAGGACTACCGTACGGTCTCTGTGCCATCCCAGTAAACACAGCAGAAATGAGGTTTTTAACCTCAAAGGAAAATGATTTGGATTCTCATTTTCTTCTGCTCAAAATAAGCAGTAACCTTGCTGACAGCAACCCTTCCCTCAGGAGTATGAGGGCTTGATCCTATGAATCTGGGGATCACAGTGATTAAGCCCTGTTGTAGCCTTTTTCACAAGGAGCTTCAAATCCTTCCTTCTCTTCAAGCCATCGTCTTGTGGGGGAGGGAGGAGGTGGTTTCAGGAAACACAACGAATGACTAATCTCTCTCCTGCCTCTGCCAAGGGAGAACAACCAGCCACACGAGCATCCCTGCTGCTTGCGAGAGCTCTGGGATGTCAGCAGGGTTATGATTTATGGCAATCAATCCATCAACCTTATTTATAGCAGCAGCCCTATGTGAGATTTCACACATGAAGATTGGCTTGTTCTATGGCCTTGCTCCTGCCAAAATTGTCTCTGGGCCGCCCGACCTTCCTGGGGGGCTTTGCTGTGCCCCTGCCATGCCCTTGTGGGGAGGTGCTGTTCCTACTCCATTCCTAACCACTTTTTCCCTCCCTCCTTATTGCCTCTATCATTAATTAGAGCACTTTTTGTCACAGCCAGAGTTTTTCAGGCCAGTGGAAAGAGGATGAGGAATGCTGTGATAAGAGGGGAGACGGTTGCTTCTGCCCTACAGCACTGGCAGAAACAGAGGGCTCTCCTTCCTGGCAAGAGTGTGAGCTGCATGTTTCTTTACTAAAAATGCGATCTTCACCTCTGTGAAACATCCATCTTGACTATTCTTGCTTGCCAACTGTTGTTGTATGGGCCCTTTTCCATCCTGCTGGTATTTTTGCTTGTTTGTCCTGCTGCTCTGGGATATCTCAGTGTTCGCTGGTCCATGTGGGCTGCTGCTGGTTTCCAGGACCCCAGGATCTCCCAGTCATCTGGGAAACTCGGTCTTTCTCTGGAAGGTAATGGGGGCTTCGAATCCACTTTGCAGCAGAAGGCTTGAAAACTACAACTCAAATACAGTCCTGGAGGTTCAGAAAACATGTGGCAAATAAAAGGAATGAACATATAGGAATGAGCCTGTAAACCCCCTGATCCTGTGACAGCCGAAAGGAGCAGGGGTCTTGCAGTCATCTGGGGATCGCTATTATGTTTTCTCTCTGATTAGCTGGGAATGGGCACCCTGGAAACCCTTTTTCCTGTTGTAACACATGGTGACAGTGAGAGAAAGCGTTGCAGCCTCTGTTTAAACGTGAACCTGCTCCCAGTGGTTCAGTCAGCTCCGTTTCTGCGCCGTGATGAATGGAGCCCTGGGACGTGATGCCTGTAACAGCCAAATCACTTACCTTGAAAATGCAAACCTTATGGAAAGCGAATCAATAATTTCTGGAGCCTGGGTTTTGCTGACATGCGGCCCGAGCCCGCAGGAAATAAACCCTTTGTTAATCTTTCTCGAGAGGCACGCAGTCTCCTATAAAAAGCTTCTGAAGTAAGTAACTAATTACAGCCTGCACGAGGCTCCAGTCTGTCACCCCCGACAGCTCTGTGGGAGAAGGGGCTGCAGCGCTGCTGGCCAGGATGATGGACGAGTGTGCACGAGCTCTTGGCTTCGCTCTGAAAGAGGAAGAATTAATGGGCAAATAAATTACAAATCAATTATTAAACCTTAGCAGCGTACAGGGCCCTGTTCAGACTGGGTATCAAATATACATTTCTAATTAACTCAACAACTCTTGTCTAATGTGCACTGGATGCTACCTACTGCTAGAAATACGAATTTTTGTCACGCGCTCTAAATGGAGTCTTTTATTTCTCTCTTCTTGCCTACCGAGGCGGTTCAGGCCACAGGTCTGTAAGGAGCACTTTTTATGCATAGACAGCACCGAGAGACCTCCAGCTTCACGCTGAGACTCAGGACGGCCCTGGGCAAGCTGCGTGAGCTGCAACACAGTAAGGAACAAATCTGACACGTACTAAGTGCTCAATGTGCCGTGGGGGTCTTGCTCGCTTTCCCTGAGCCCCAAATCCCTGATTAAGAGGGAAGCCACGGTACTTGCTCCCTTCCCTGCTTACCTGGGACTGTCTGTCGGCACTTGGAGGTATTGCCACGAAAATAACCGCTGCCTGATACCTGCCTGCAATGTCTAGACAGATCCCGGGCCAGAAGTTTTTCCTGGAGCACTAAGAAAATAAAAGGGCATGGCAGATGCACTTACATGCCCACCTCTGCTATCCTTGGATGAATCGTGTGCTCGAGTTATCAACATGTTTCCAGATTCAGCACCACTGCTCCTGGGTGAGAGGGGTGAGAAACCCCTTAGGGAATTGGCTGCCACTAGGGTGTGGATGGAGAGTGATTTTTACAGGGTTCGGGATGGAACGAACGCCAGAATCACTGTAGCACCAGGCCCCTTGAAGGAGCTAAACCTTTGAGGTATTCATGCTCCATACCACGGCAATATTTCTGCTGCTCACTAATCAATTATAATCCTTAGACAAGCTCCCATATGGTGCCTTTATAAATCACTCTCTCCAGTTATCAAGCCTGTCTTATTTGCCTGACATGAGCTATAAGGAGGGTGGTTTTTAGGCTAATGTTGACTCAAGCGCACAGAATGTGATTTATTTATAGAGTGTTATAGAAGTGTTTTAAAAGTCAAAATCCGGGTCCTAAGGAGCTAAAAAGGCTGAAGACTAATTCTGCAGCCTCAGCCTGAGTATCCCCATAATAAGCCCTGGTTCAGAGAGCTGGCCCATAAACACGTCCTCTGTCACAGCACAGGGAGGTGTGTGGGGCTCAGGGGCAGACCCTGCTGAAAGGATTTTGGTGGTGGTACCTGCTACATCTGTCCCACCGGAGCATCGCTCCATCACAGCGCTTGGCCTGCAAGGCAGAGAGACCCTGGGGACAGACAGGGCACTTGGGCAGTGACCTGAAGGTTGAGGACTTGGTGGAAGAGCTGGGCAGAGAGCCAGGACAAAGGGTCTGAGGAGAAACTAGAGCAAAGAGAGGAGCCCTTTGCCTCCCCACCTGAGTAGGAAACAGCACAAGGTCTTTGGAGCACTGATCCTGAGCACAGAGGGAGAAAACCAGGGGGGATGGCAACGCCAAATGCCCTTGTCACAGGCAAGCCAGAGTAAAGGACAGCCCGGAGTGGCTCTGGATGCTGGGGTTCATCTATCAGCCAGACCTGAGCTTTCCCCCTCCCCGGTTCCCTCACACAGACTCACTTGCTCCCCCCAGTGCTGCGTTCCCCGGCTCGGCCCGGCGGGCAAGTTCCCTCAGCATCCCCCGCCTTTGCATCCGCGCATCGCCCCGATCTCCAGGGTTTTACTAATCCCGGGATGTTTCCTCCAGCCATGAGGAAATTCCTTTCTTTCCAGGCCCCCTACTTCTCTACACAACCGCTTTTTCAGTTCGGGAATCCTTCTTTCTGGCCTTGTCTTCTCTCCAGAAATGTAAGTAAGTCCCCATTTTTTCCTGATCTAAATAGTCTATGTGCAGGAGCACAATGTGTGATTAGCCTCCTAATCAGTGGTTCTGTCTCTTGTTACTTTATTACTTGGAGCATTCAGGATATTCCACTTCTATCAAAATTTACAACCAGCCTGCACTGGTTGCAGATTGTGCGTAGCAGGCTTCTGGTTGAGAGCTCAAAAGTTCTGGTTTGCCATTCACCTCCCCATAGATACACATCCAACTATCTCCCACATGTAAGATTTCACAATTTAAGGTGTGTTTTCTTTGCCTGCAACAGCTCTGAACTACACTAATGCTCTCTGCTGAAAGGCCAAACCTTTTGATGCTTGGTGCTGCAGAGTTTAACTCCTCTCCCACAGAGCTTTGGTTCTAGCACCTGTAATGCTGGGGACGGGGGTGTGGGGGAAGCTATTTCCACTCCTGACAATGCTGAATAAACAGCGTTTTTCTTTTTCCCATGGGAAAAATTCAACCTGAAAGGAAAATCCGTCACATCAGCTTGGTGTCATAAGGGAAGGGAACCTCCCTGGACCTGTTGTGTTTACATGATTTGCATGATCTGAAGAGGATAAGATTATGGAAACCAGTGTTAGGAACCAGAATAAGAAGTCAGAGCTATGGACAGGTTTCTCGGGAAGTTGTCACTGACCAGCTTTGTTTCCTAGTGTGAACAAGTTAGAGCTTGCACCCATTGCAAAGCAGTTTTGGGGTGGACCGGAGGAAGCCCGTGGCTTGCTAATGTGACGGCAAGTTTACACGAGGCAGCAAAGCTTTTAAACTTGGGACTTTAGTTTCCCACTGGGATTATCAAGATCAAAAAGACGAAAGCGCTCCCTTAACTCTCATTCTCTTCTCCTGCATCGCACGATGCAAACCGGCCGCGATGGAACTTTAGCTTGCAAACCGAAGGGGGCCCAGGATTAGGTGGGGAGACCTCGGCGTGGGCCTGTGGGTGATCCCCCGGGGTTTCGGCCCTGTTACCGGGGCCGGGGGGTCTGGCCGGGCCGGGGGGTGCCCGGGTCCCTCCCGCGGGCGGGCTCCGGCCGTGCCGATGCCGCGCCCCTTCGCGCCCACCAGGTGGCGCCATAGCACCGCGCATCCACCGCCGCCGCGCCCTCCCATTGGCTGCGCCCGCGCGTCGCCCCGGCAACGCGCTGGCAACAGGTCCCCCGCTCCATCCCTCCGCCCCCCCGCCATCGCTCGGGTCTCCCCCAAACTCTCCCGTTCCCCTTCTCGGTTCTCCCCGGTCTCTGCCCCGGGGGGGGGGTCAGCAGCGGTGGGGAGGCACCCAGGCGTGTCTGTGTGAAGGCGGGACCCGAGCAGGAGGACAGCACGGGGGGGGGAACGGGGGTGAGACTGGGGCCAAACCCAAGTCACGCTGTACCAGAGGGAGGGTTGTGCAAGGCTGAGCCCTTTGCTACTGCTGCCTCTGTGACTCCGCCGCTCCCAGACCTGAATGCCAGACGTGTTCTCTCCTTTCCTTCTCCCTCTGCCCCTTTTTCTTTCCTTTTTCACCGTCCGAACTCCCGAGCTGCTGTGCTGGTGGGTGTTGCGTGGTGTGTGGACTGAGATGCCCATTTCGAGGGTCAGTCGCGCTGAATTCTCTGCGGGAGAACACGGTGGCTCTGTTGAATGTGGACAGTGGTGCAGACAGGCAGGCCTTGGTGTGGAGCTGGTCAGCGGCCTGCGATAGTAACATCTGGTTGGCCTAGGCTAAGAAGCAAAAGTACAGACTATCTAGAAACTCAAGACAATCCTTTAGAGGCCAAATTTCCTTTTCTTACTCCAGCTCCTCCAGCCAGGTCTCATTCTTGCCCTGGGTGGAGCTAGATTTCTATTCCACTGGGAATGGTAAACTGTGTGCTGTGGGTAGAGAAGGCCCTTCAAACACTGCCTGTGGGATGAAGCACGAGCCCTCCCAGACCTTGGCTCTGTACTAATGAGATGTGTTCCCATGCAGATTACATTTAACCCTTTTTGCGCCTGCACTGGGGAGGCACAAAACAACAATCTTGCACAACTAAACACCCCTACAGCCTACTACCTGTTCTGAGCAGGGAGACGGGATGCGTTGTGCTCACGGTTGTTTCTAAAACAACTCAGCAATAGACCCAGGGGGCTGCAGCTATGGTACCTCCCTCCTTTCCAACAAGGGCAGAACATCTGGAATGGGTTTGGATGAGCTGTATTTGCACTTCCAACAGGAGGCTGGAAACCACCCCCTCACTATCAGGAGTCTGATGCTCCGAAGACACTGGATATGACTTAATTTTGAGGTCTTTAAGTTGATTCAGAGATGTGTTTGACCCAGACTCTCAACAATTCTTGGCTGGGTTGCATCCCTTCCCACCCCCTCATGCTACTAGTTTGGTGAGCTCTCTAGTCCCTAGGAAGTGCTTGATTCATTTCTGGTAAACTGTACCCGCCTCGTTCCCTAACAACTGTGCCAGGCCCGCTGGTCAAGTGGTGCCATTGTGGTGGTCTCCTGGGGCTGCAGCACCCTGCGTGCTGCAGGAGAATAGTGCTGAGAGTGCTGCTGCAGCCTTTGCTCTGTCAGCTCAAAGGGAAGGTCGTTCTGCAGCACGGGGCCACTGCCGCTTTCTTACAGCCACTACAAAGCTGCAGGAAAGCACTGCAGCTGGGATTTCTCTGCTGGCTGGGGAGGGAGGCAAGGCTGGTCTGGCTACCGCAGACGGTGCTCCCTGCCCTCCCCTCCTCGGGGTCTGAGCTCACCCCTCGCCACCTCCTTCTGTGGGCACTGTGGCTTCTCCTCCCATCACGGGGCAGGGAGAGGCGTGAGGTGGGGTTAGCACAGCCTGCCCTGCTGATGGGCTTTATCCCTGATCCTCTGGGACCACAGCTTTTCTGGTCCCAGCACAGCAGGGGTTGTGCAGGAAGAAAGAGGCATTTTCAGCAGGGTGTGACTCCTTCTTCCCTTTCCCCAAGGAAAGGGAGCTCGGCGGAGAGAAGGCAGGGTTTCAGGCACCTCCTTTGGAGTTTGTGTTACCCTCCTCCAAGCCAGCTCAGTAAATTACAGCCCTAATTGAAACCATGCCTAGGCTGTGCTTGCCTAAATCGTGGCGTGAGCATTTCTGCTTGTAGTGAGGCTGTTTGCAGCGACAGAGGTGCTCCTCCGGTGTCAGCGTGCAAGGCACTGTCTCTAAAAGTCCATTGGCACTCCAGCACAATCATAAATTTTTACACTCCACATACGTGAGGGTCAGTGGGGTCTGGATGCTTGCAGCACTTGGCATCTTTAAAAAACTGATGCAAGTGCCTCATGTGAGGGTCTCTAGGTGCAAACTCACCCCCTAAGCTGAAGGTCTATGGGTGGGTGGAAGTACCACCACAAAGGCATTGGAAACCCATAGAAATTGTGGTTTATCAAAGTCCTGAAAGTGCTCAGAGCTCAGGAAGGGGCTGGCAAAGGCCAGCTGGGAGTCACCACTTTGATACAGGGCGACAGGTAGGTGAGGAGCCTGATCTGAGTTGTAGGGCTGCAAGAAGTCCTACATGGCTCTGGGATGTCCCAAATGTGGAGGCAGACTGTGCCCGGGGTATATGTTGGTGCTCAGGACCCCTTGCTCAGCTCAGGACCTTTATGGAGTTCCCAGCCTGGTGATGGAAGGGCTGGGCCAGCTCCCAGCAGGACTGGGATGGGATGGGATGGGATGGGAGAGCGTGGTCCAGCGTCAAGCCCGCAGGCAGCAAGGTCGCTGTGCCCCAGCAGCTGGGGAGCTGCCGGGCTGCTCTGAACGAAGGCTGCGGCTTTCACCGCTCCCCTCCTTTGGCCGGGGAGCTCTCGTTGCCACGTGGCCTTTTCCACTACAGCACCCTCGTCTCCGCCTTGCTTTGCTTCTTGCTCTTTTTCTTTTTTCCTCAGGAAACATCTGGAAGCCGAGTGAGAAACATTAAAGGGGGGGGGGGGGGGGGAGAAAAAAAAAGAAAAAAAGCAAGGGGGAGGGGATCTTGGGAACACCATATGATTTCACTTTCCTAAGACAACTGCAATTATGCCTTTGAGGCTTTACCAGTCACTGTAGATTCAAACCATGTTGGATGATGTAAGTGGGAAAATATGAAGGACCTACTGGCTGCTTAAAAAAAAAAAAGAAGAGATCAGTTTCTGGCATTTTATTTAACATTATGAATCAGAAGAAGGGCGCCGTCCAGATGGGCTTTTTCTTTATTGCTTTCCTAGCCTTGGTTGTGCCTTGCTGGTCCCTTGGGAGAGGGGGAAATGCCTCCTGTATCTATCCAAATGAATCTTCTCTGTCCTGCAGCAGTCTGCTTCTGCCATGAGCCCCGAAATCCCCACGGACAGAGCTGGGGCTGGATTGCTCCCAGCCGAGACATGTCCCGGGCTGGGCTCTCCTTGCTCACACTGACAAGGGACTATTTACTTTTTGGAAGCCCAGCTGGTGAATGGGGTAAGCAGGAGCTGTTGATCCCAGTTTAGCAACCACGAGGACTCCTGTTTTCAAGCAACTTCCAGCTAACCTTGCCTATTTGACCCTGGTTCCTGGGCCAGTTTTGGGAGGTTTGGATGTAGTGTCTCTGTGTGGAGCCTGGAGCCCAGCACTGGGACAGAGCCACTTGAAAGGATAAAGATGTTGCTGTCAGATTTAATGGACTTTCCATTCAAAAAAGCAGGAGGCTGCAGGAGAGCTGGGCTTTCAGCTGACAGGGGTTAAACTGTCATAAAATAGGCATGGGAATAATAAAAAAATTTCCCCCCGCCCCAGTTCCCACGGGAAGAAATCAGGTGTGCGAATGGGGAGGGGAAATCCTGTGCCAAAAGAAGTTGCCCAGAGCCACCATTGCTGATGCTGGGGAAGCCGGCAACTGAGCGGAGGTATTAGAAAAATATGCAGGTTGCTTCTTGGCTGTGAATAAAGAAGCAATTTGGGTTTCCCATGTTTTCCTTTTTTTTTTTTTTAATGAACAGCTCCTGATCCCAGCGTGTCCGATTAAGCAGCTGATGTGAGGACATGTCAGTGACTTGCTTTCGTTAATAAAAGTTTGAGTGATTCGGGGTTTCCTGGAGCAGTAGCTTTGGAGAGAGCCAACGCCAGGCATCGCTCGCAGGGCAGGACCAGGGCGGTCACCCCCGTGCAAGGTGCCCGTCAGCCTCCGGGGTGGTGTGGGTGTCCCTTCTCCCCACGGGGCAGGGGACAGTGGCAGGGAAAGGGCACGGCTTGGGTAGACATCTCTGCATTTAACACCGAGGAGGAAACTGGCACTGCTGGAGCTTCCACGTAAAAGTCTCTTTTTAAAGATGGGGAGTGTGTGTGTGTTTGCTCATCAGAAATGAGGGCAGCGGAGATTCTCCAGGAGTTTTGGCTGAAGAAAAGGATTATTTCCTAATCTTTTGGCTGCTGAACCTCAGAAAACGGTGCTCAGCTGGAATTTCCTATCTCACCGTTGCTGAAGACAGACACCCTGATTATTTCAGTACAAACCCAGGATTGTTTGAAGGAAAATATCCAATGAAAAAAATTGAGTTTCACCAGTTTGTCAGGAGAAGTAATAAACCCCTAAAATCAAATGCGGGGGAAGCCCTGCCCTGCCTGGGTGGAAACACCAACGTGAGTGAACTCCTGATCACACCAGTGGGGCAGAGCGTGGCCTTGCGGGCACAGAACAGGGCAGTGGGTGGCTGTGGTGGCTCCAGAGATGGTCCCCAGCATCCCCATGTCCCAGTCAGGCCTGGCCCAGGCTGCTGGTCTGTGTGGCTGGGGTTTTTGGAGGAGCCCTGAGCAGGGCAGGAGTGATGGGGGATGCTCTACAGCCTCTCTTTACCGCAGATCTCCCATGCTGAAGTGCTGCATGGTGCATGGTGGTGAAACACCCCTGTCTGTGCTGCCTTCCCCTCTTCTTCCTGATGCTGGAGGGATGATAAAATTCATCCAACTTGAGTAAAACCTCCTCATACATCTGCCTTGTCTGCAACCTGCCTGGTGTCTGCCTGTCCTGCCTGGAGACCCCAACCTGCGGTGCCTGGGGGCTCCTTGCCTGTCCAGCGCTTCTCCCTCTGTGTCTCCCCCCAGGCTGGAGTCAGAAACAGCCCATCAGCTCACATACAGGAAGGTTTTGCCGCAGATTAGCCCTTCTGGGGTTTTCCTGGCATCTCTCCATCAGCTTGTAACCTTTTTTTGCTTTGCAGTTTAAAACAACAGAGAGATCCTGGCAGAGCTTTGGCTGTACGGAGGGAATTGGTGATAAATCCAGGGAGTTCATAAAACCCAGGGATCAGAGGGAGTCATGGGGGCCACGGAGAGGCAGCCCTCTTCCCCAGCTCCATCCCCAAAATTCCTGGCCACCCAACCCAGAGGCCAGTTCTTTCGGGCCTTGATGTAGCCCCAAGCACATGGGGGGATGCCAGCCCCCCCTGAGGGACCAGGTCCTGCAGAGTCTGCTCCCTCCTGTGGGTCATGAGCATCCCCAGGGACACTGGGAGCCTGTGGGTGGGTTTTCATTGAGGCCAGGAGGGCTCGTGGCAGATATCACCTTGCCCTTCCTTACCAGCAAAGCCACAGGCGCACACCTCTGAATTGCACGCTGCCAGAGAGATCCCATAAAGAGTTTATGGTGTAAATGGACAGGAAGAAGGAAGTGTTATTATCTTAGGTTTTTTGGACAGAGAATGAGAGTGGAAGAATTAAATTGCTTGCCCAAGGTCAGTCAGGGAAACTGACAGTGATTCTGGGAAAGGAGCCAGATTTTCTGAGCTTCTCAGTGCTCGAGATGTGCCCGAGGCACGTCCTGGGCACTGGGAGCGGCGAGGCTGGGCTCCTCTTGCCTCCTCGGGGAGGGGACACCCTGAGGACCCCGTGACGATGACCATGCTGTAAACTGGGCCAAAGTTTGCTTTCTGGCCCTGTGGGCAAGTGGCACAGCATGACTTGCGCCCGGCGAGCAGACCTCTCCCTGCCCCGGCGCAGCGTGCAGCCTCCATGCAGCCTGGTACCCGGCGTTGTCTGGGGGAGCATGCCCTGCGCCAGGGGCTGTGCAGGAGTATTTCAGCCCATCCCCTGGCCCTGTTTGACTGCAGGAGGTGAAGCAGTACCCTTTGGTCCCCGTTTCCTCCAGCTTCCCATGAGACCGGAGCCCTTACTCCTGCCCAGTTCTGCCCAGCTCCCGCAGCTCTCACAGCCGTGTCTTGCTGCGTGCCGGGGCTGGGAGGGGTGCCTCTGGGTGCAAAGAAAGGAGGCAGTGATGGGGAGCATCCCAAGGTGGGACTCAACCCTCTGGTTTCTGCCGTCTGTGCTTGCAGGGGGGTTGGTACCACCGTGATTCAGCCTCCGGCCTCGGCTGCCTGCGGCCAGCGCCCACGCCGGGCTGCGAGAGTTTTCTCCCGGCTCGTGGGGGTGGCTCAGCGCCTGGGAAAGCTCCCAGCTTGATTAAGAGCTTCCTGAGCAGATGCACACCGAGCTCTTGGGTTTCTCTGTAAGAGTCATTTCCCAGTAAAACCTGGAGTAGCCAAAGATGGGGGAGATCAAAGCAAAGCAAACCCAACTGCGCTGCTCTGTGCGAGGATCAGCTCTAGCCTGATTTCCCCAGAGCTTCTGCTGCTTCCCCAGCTTCCCAAAGCATCGTCCTTCAGGGATTTGTCCTGCGGGAGACTTTTTACAGCTCCCTGTTTACTAGGGAAAGATCTTTGCAGATTAAAGCTTCCCCAGGTCTGCGTGAACAAACAGCACAAGTGTACAAGATGGTGGGAGGGTTGTAGGAGGGGACGTCCCTCTGGGTGATGCTGGGAAACCTTCCTGGTTTTCTTGCAGCAAAGGGGATTTTATTTCACAGTCACAAACTGGGGAACCACTGCCTGGAGGTGAAGGGAGGAGGAAAGCTCATCCTGTCCTCAACCTCTCCATAAGGGGAGGGAGCCAGTGTACCCATAGCAGCACCTGAGATACCCCAGTACCTGTGCGTGCATGCTGGTGGCCGGCAGGAAAGGAGGCTATGGGCAATCTCCAGGCAGCTGGAATAGCTGGAAGGCTGGATCACACAAGTGAAAGACTGTTTTCCACCCTTGGATGTCCCTCTTGCCTGGCAAATGGCCGGACACCAAAATGCATCCCCACGTTCCCATCACAAGCTGTGTTTGGAGAACTGGGACTTTGCTTCACCCCTTATGGAGACCGGAGTCAGCTGCAAACCTTGGACTTGGCTTTCGGCTTAGGGCCCACCTGCAGCTCACAGGCAGCCAGCTGAGCGTGGGGAAGCAGGGGAAGGATGTGTGCAAGGGGAGCCAGCAGTGCCTGCCCCGTCCCTGACATCCCCCTGTTCTCCGCTGCTGTGAAAGACATCCCAACAACACAGCTTTTCTGCAGGTAATCAAATAGCAGCCTTTAATCTGCAGGCACTTAAAATATGCAGCCTTTCCTCTCATTTGAACCTGAGCAAAACTCAGAGAGGCTGAATGCTCCCTGCCCAGGTCCCAGGCAATTCTCCTGCATTAAGCACGGGCCCGTGGGCATGCAGACATCGGTCCGGGCATGGCTGGTTGTCCCCCGGGAATGGGTCTGTACATGACTGGAGTCGAGGGGGACCAGCGGGTCAGCTCTGCTGCAGTTGCGCAGCTGCTTTGGGAAGAGCTGAAGGGAAAAACCTCACTCGAGCAGGTGAGTTGGAAGTCTCTCACCTCATTTTGGAAGCTGTTCCTTTTGAGTCCTGGGCATTGCAGCCCCCAGCTGTTCGGCTCGCATGGGTATCGTCCACCCCGAGGAGCTGAAAGATGCATTTATTGCGTGGGGCAGCCCCAAACCCTGCCTTGGGCTTTTCCACAGTAAGAACTTCAGGTTCAGCTGCTTCCTGTGACATTTTTCTTTTTTTAACTTGGCAAAATGTGGGACTTCAACTGCATTCTTGCTTTGAGTTCCCCTCCCATCAAGATGCAGATCGAAAGACCAAGGGGAGCCCGCTGGAGTCAAGCCTCAGCCAGGTTCCTGCAGAAACCTCCACACTGCATCTTCGTCTTACACCTAGCTAAATCTTAATTAGAATGGCGATTGCAGCAATGAATATTATTTGCTCAGTTTTCTGCTATTACAGTAAGATAAGGTCAAAGTCCCTTTGGGATGGACACGGAGTTTCTGGAATCGCTGACCTCAAAGTTCTTGCCATTTTTTCAAGAGAGGCAGCAAGTAAAGGGGAGGCATGGGAAGAAGAAGCAACTTTTCTGGGGAATGCTAAAGTCCTGATTCTCCTTTTTCTCTGTCCTGACTCTGGGGCTGAGCAATTTGGTCCACATTTCGTCATTTAGCTAGTGAGTTGTGCAAGGCTTTAGCAGAGTGCCTGCATCCTTCTCAATGCAATCACTCGAAATGGAGCATGAACTTCTACAGAGCCCAGCTCTTCCCTGGCACCGCTCTCAGGCCGCCGCCGGCCGCTCTGTGTCGTGGCACACGCAGCTCACAGCAAAGCAAGGCAGCCCAAGTCCAGCCAGCCTGGCTGGAGCTGCTTTCCCTAAGCCCTGAAGTGTGCCATGATTGCAGACGAGAGCCAGGCCTGCATTAAAAGCTCACTCAAGCCAATGCAAATCTTCCACTCGCTCCAGCAGCTTTGGTGAGGCTTGTTCCGAGGGAATGGGATTTTTGCTGCTTTTATGGGTTATCAAAGCCAAAAGCTAATTTCCACGCACACTGGAAACAACGAAACACAAATGTTCCTGGAAAGCAAATACATCAGGACTGCAAATATAGACGCATTAACAGTTGTAGTTGGATTTAAGCAAAGGCACACGCAAAAGCCTCTCAGAGGGAGGGGGGGCGAGGGGCATCCTTGGGCTGCTGAACCAAGCCCTGTTCAGGCTCTGGGTCCCTCCTGCTCCAGGAGCAATAACATCTACAGAAGGGCAGGATGAGCGCAGCAGCTGGGACTGGCCAATTTTAACTCTGCCAAGACTCATTCTGCAGAGCCCTCCGCAGAAGGAGAAGAAATCAGGTCTGCAGGTCCCGGGACGTGACCTCGCCTTGCAGCACAACGTGGCTCTTGTCTCTGCTTTGTGCTTTCAAGGTGGCCGTGCTCGTTGAACGCCCCATTTATACATGCAATCCGCACAGCCAATTTACACCTAAGCTGTCCTGTGTATATGTGTTTTTACTAGCCTGACCTTTTCAAGCTGTTAACACTGTCCATGGGATGACGTCTTGAACCCTTTACAAGATTTTTCGGCGGTGGCAGTAAATAGCATCTCCTGAAATGTTTGCAGAGCTGCAGGTTAGGCTTTTCGATAATACACCGTAAACACCCAGCACATGATGCTCTCGGCATCCTGAAAGGATTTGCTGGCTTTTTGCAAATCCTTAGGGGGAGGCAGGAGTGCAAATGAGAATTCAAGTGTTTACAGCTTATGGGGCCTCACAGCCAGCCTCCTCCAGCCCCTATTTGCAAGGGATTCTGCGGTCCAAATGTCCTTTGTGTCACAGACACACAGAGACAGCCCTGAAAAGATATTTAGGGACCTGAGTCACACTAGTTTCCATCAGTTGGGTGTCGAACTGGAGATATCCGACCCCCTGAAACCCTTTCCCAACACCCACCTTTGCTTTTGTAATCGCCATATGAAGAAAATATTATTACTTTACTGCTATTCTTTACACAGGCTATTACCCTGTGCTATTTCAGCTCATGTTACAGCTCTAGCCTCACTGTTTGAAGCCAAGACTAATCCTAAATCATGAATGGATATTAGGCAGGTAGGGTGAAGGCGAGGGCACTGCACAACATGCCTGGCTAAACTCCCCGAGTACATGGAGGAGCCCTGGCAGGGCTGGGAGCCGGAGCCACTGGTCCCTGTCAGCCACATCCCCACTGCTACCTCTGTGCTGCTACTGCCTCCTCCTCCTCCTCCTCCTCCTCCTCCATCCACTCCCACCAGCATCTCCTCCCCAGATGGTCCCTCGGGGCTGCAGCCCCAGCAGAGCACCCACGGGTGCCTTGTAGCTTAGGGCATTTGGCTCAAAAAGTGCTTTAAAGCACTGAATTCCCCCTTTTTTAACCCAATTAAAATGTTCATTCAAGGACTTCAGGACTCAGATTACAGCAATTAATTCATTTCCATGTCCCCAGGCACATCTTGCTCACTTGCTCAGGCGAAATCAGGAAAAGTATTTCAGTTTCTATCTAACCTCACGACTTCAGCTGTCCCTTTGGTGGCTGGAAACTGAGCCTAGACATGAAATAATGAACTAAAATCCTTCAATGCGTTGACCAAAGAAAACAAGCTGTCAAATAGAAATATTCCCTTGCTTCTTTTCGAGGCATACCAAATCTCCTTCCCATCTGTAGGTATCGTTATGTCGGGAAGGCAGTGTAAGTAACTCAGCATGAAATTGTCAGCGACAGCATGTGATACTGTTTGTAGAGCATAAATCAGTCTAGGAAATGAAAAGCACTATCTTCTTTTTTCCAGGTTTGCTCAGCATTTTATACCTCTGCGGGGATGTTATGAAGGAGATTTTTTTGGCAGATTAAACCCAAGTCCAACATTTGTCATTAGGGCCTTAATTATGTTCAGTCTTCTTTGTGCCGTTTGCGTTAGGCCATAATATCTCCCTCTCCTGAGCTCCAGTGAACCCCAACAGAGTCAGTGACTCCACTTAAGTATGAAAATGCTGGTGGAGAGGTTGAAGCTCCCCAGGTTTGCCGGCTTTCAGCTCTTGGCTCAGCCTGGAGAATGAAAGAAGCCAGGGCAATTTCATTGCCTCTTTCACATGGGTTTCCCACCATGGCTGTGCTGAAGTTCCTGCCTCCACAGTGACAGTAAATGTGATGGAGGATAATATAGCAAATTGGGCAGAGATTTCGGGGTGTTAAAAAGTGAAGACTGTTTTTGAAAGGGCAGCTTTGTGCAGAGCCTCCCTGCAAACGCAGGGGGTTGCTGGCCTCCGCATCTGCAGCCTTCAGGAGTAGCCCGAGCTCAGTCACATCCGTGCTGCAGCACTTACAGCCCTATACAGTTGACAGTCTCTGTGAAGCAGAGACAAACTTTGTAATTACCCTTTAATCCTGTTTAAAGATGACCCGAACCACCAAACCCTGTACCGAACACTCTTCTAAGCTAAATGAAAAGAGGTTGTCTCCATTCTCCATCTGGGGTAAAGCAGGAGAGGAAATGTTTGAAGATGTCCGATATCTGCCAGCAAATACATGGTTCCAAGTGTCATTGGAATAAATCATGTCAAATCTTACCAACAAGTGGCATCTGGGTATGGTGGTGATGGCACTGTCAGGATGGCGTGCACGCTGTTCTCCATGCCTGGGTCTCTAAAGGCTCATTCTGCTTCCTTGTACTTTAGCATTGCTAATTTTAGGGTTCAGATCTTTACCTAGCTTTACTCCTAGCCTTCCTGCCCCTCTTCCTTTCCCAAAAGCAAAACAGAGCTGATCACCGTGTTTCTTGGAGCTTGCACAGCGCCCATGCTTTAGTAGCAGTTCAGACTGCACAGCTGAGGCCATGAATTCTCCAGCAAAGTAACAATTAGCACAAATTTTCCTAGACAGCTGCTCCCATCTGCTCTGCGGGTTATTTGTATTTGCTTCGTGTGGATAGCAGATTTTTTGCTGAACTCACATGGTTTCTTGCAGTTGAGTTTCACAGAGCGAGATGGGCCATTTAATTTAAGCCAGTTCCCTCCTTTTTTTGCAAAAAGCCTACCCGAGAGTTTTGGTTTTGACTGCATGATAATGCGACATAGACCAAAACCTCTGAGGAGGCACAAGCCTTTGAAATGTCTCGGCTGCTTGGCTGATGAGCTGTAGAAATGGAATGAGCTTTTCACATGGCTTTGCGTTCAGCGCAATCATCGCATTTTTGTGTGGTTTTCCTCAACGGTACAGGTTTCACTCAGCTGCACAGGGAACAAACTCCTCCTTTCTTCCCCACTTTCTCCTGCTCAGATTGCAAATTCAGCTGTGGCTCGTGGCCCTGGAGACCACGACGGTGCGTCATGACTGCGGATCCTGGGCTGTAACCGGAGCTGCAAAGCCGGGAGGAAATGCCGTTTCTGGGATGGTTTGGGTTTGCAGGGAAGAGGGTGCCTTCGGGAAGGTAGTCTCTGCAGGATGCCTTGCCTCAGCCTTGCAGATGCAGTTTGGGGTTTAGTCATGCATTGCTGGGGCTAAAGGAGCACTTGCTGGAAGATTACACAGCCAAGGCAGGGCTAATTCATGGGCATCGTTAGGGCCAGTCAGACAGTCTGGAAATGGGACTTGCTCTTTGCAAACGTTGGGCAAGAAAATCTCTGCCGCACAGGAGCGGTAGTTCATATGTTCCCTAAAGAGCATCATTTGCTAGAGGGGACTAAAGGCACGGGAAAGTCAGGGGACTTGTCAGAGTCTTCAGGAAATCTGCAGCAGGGCAAAGGTACAGCCCCATCTTCTGCACCCACTCCTGCTGACCTTCCTTGTCGAGAGATTGAAACGCGTTTGGGGAACTTCAATGCGAAGTGTTCCCCTCCTCCAGGAGAAAAGGCTCCTCACAGGTCGTGCCTCATCTCTTGCCGCTTCCTGGTGATCCCCTTCCCTGGAAGCAGTGTGGATGCATGGCACTCCACTGTGGGCAGCTATCAAGCCCCGTTGTGGCAGGCTGAGTGGGAAGCGACAGATGGCATTTAGAGGAAGATTGCGGGGTGCTGGGAGAGTAAAACCTCCAAGAGCTGCAGCACTGAGTGCACTAGAAAGTGAGAAGGAAGGTGGACATTGACCTATTATTTTTGTTAATAGAGAAAGTGATTATCTGACCAGGTAGCAGAAGTTTCTCAGTACATCCTTGACAAAGCAGGGTTACTGGGGCTGACATTTATGTGGCATTAATGTTAATGCTCTTTCACCCATTTCTTCATTCATTGCTGTTCCAACGAGATCAGCTCATTTATCGCCAAACACCTTGCTGCTAGGACGTCTGCCTCGTGGCTTTGAAACCCGCTTTCTCTGCTGAAATATGGATTACTCCTTCCAGCTGAGCAGCTGAGAGGGGTGGAGAGTCGTTGTGTGGGGCCAGCATAGCCATCAGCTCACGGTGGGGAGGAACAGGCAGGACGGCAGCTCTGCCAGGGGCTGCACACCCTTTTACACCCCCCCTCCCCAGTAACACTGGGGAGAAAGAAAGTACGTGGGTGAGTATGAGGCCTGATCCATTCTTGCTAGCAGGACTGCGTTAGTGTGAATGGGATCTCAGGGGAGACCATAAAAACACAGTTACGGCCCTCAAATACGTGTCTGCAAAGAAGTGGGGAAATGTGGGCATTGTTGAACGCAGAAATGAGGAGGTTATGGGTGAGTGGGTGCCTTGTACAGCCCTACCAGGACACAGAAGTCCAAGGGAGAAGGTCTCTTTTGGGTCTGGGGGCTGGGTCTTTGGGGGTCTCCAAGACCATGCTAATGTGGACTCTCAGGGCTGGTTCAGCTGCTGTCTCAGCTGACATTGCCAAGCTGAATTCTGCTTAGCTGCAGCCCCGGTCCTGGCACGTTGTCAGCTCTGAGTTAATTTCTACCGGCTGGCAGGTGGGGAAAAGAAATCCCTGCCCTGAGCTGGCAGAGCATCAGGAAACCCTGGAGAGCCCTGCGGGTGCAGGCACCGCCTTCACTGGTATTTTCTGCTCAGCTTGACATCTCCTGAATTTGCAGCCATGTCCGTGATCGGGGCTTCTTGTCATTCCTGTAATCCATGTGATATAATCAAGACTGTCTAACCCTTTGGGAAGTGGCGTTGCCCCTTCCCAAGCAGCAGAATTAACCAAAAATTGGTAGAGAGTTTTCCAGCAGGCCCCACAATTAGTAAGCGTCTGGCCCCCAAATAGAAATGTCCCCCAAATTCAAACTTTTCTAGCCAGTGAAGAGTTATTACGAGGTGTTGCTCTAGCAGCCTTGCAAAGCTGGACCCTGCCGCACGCCGCTCTGCTATCATCTGGAACGCATTTGGGATAGCGTGTGGCTCAGCCGTGCATCTTGAGCCCAGCTGGGCTCTCAGTTAATCGCACAGAAAGTCTGTGCCATGTCGTGATGCTGTGCAGCCCCAAGGCGTTGATGCAATGGGTGGGAAGGGCCAGGCAAAGTATTCCATCAAACCTGCTGGCCTCTGGAGGAAACTTTTATGGAGGCAATGGAAAGTTGAAGAGTGAACTGGAGATAATAGGCAAATAAGCTCATGATTTTTATATAATATTTATGCTCTTTGGGCCGGTTACGTCAGGTCCTGAGTGCAGGCAAAGGAGAAGGGAAACAATGGCAGCGCTTGCTGAACTGAGCTCACCAGGCTGCTGCCCTGGGCATTGCCTCTAGGACAGGGGTGTCCTCCCTGCCTCGATCTGTGTCGTGTCCCACAGCCCACCTCAGAGCCTGCCTGCACGTTTTCCTATTGGAATCTGAGGAGGGGAACACCTCTCAAGAGGCTGCTTTCCATTTGGTTTTGATTTCTATCTGCTGCCAAGCTGCTATTCCTCCTTTGTGACCTGCCATCTGTTTCTCAAGGGAGAGCATGGTGACAAGGGCGCTTTGTCCAGCTGCCTTTTCCACGGAGGACCGAGGCAGTGCTAGCTGTCGTGCTTAAAATGGGGCATTCAAAACCCTTGGCCTTGTGGACTTGGCATGAAACACCCCTTCTCCATTTTAAGAGCACTGGAGCATGAGTGTGGCTGGCCGGGCTGCGTTCCCTCTGCCTGTGTGCTGTAGATGTTCAGCTTCCCTGTCCCCCCAAGATCTTGTCCTTGCTGTCCCAAAGCCCTTTGGCCCTGGGACACACCAAGAGTCCATGTCCTTGCCCATGCCCATGGCTTTTTCACCTAAGCTCTCCTCTCTGTACCATGGTTATCAGCCAGAGAGATGCGTCCTTGTGCCTGTTCGTTTTGTAGAGAATTTGGAGACATACAAGCGGCTGCCGTGTCATTTCTGTCCCCAACCAGCCAGCAGCCGCTGGCACCAAGCGCAGGGTGCAGCACCCGAGCCCACGGAGGGTTGCACGGCTCCGGTCCCAGGCAGCAGTGGGAAGCCCACAGGCATTCCACGGACAAAATGTCATTCTAGGATGGAGGGCAGGGGAAAAGCATCACATCCCAAAAGACTGTGCCAGCCTTATCTGTGAGCCTCCGAAATTGTCCTCTCTGCATGCCCTGGGGCTGCCCAGCGCCGAGACCTCGGTGTCTGTGTGAGCGGTGGTCACGGGGGGACCAGAGGGGGATTCTCAAAGGGGGTTGAGCTGATGGAGCAGGGGAATGAATAGTGCTTCTGTTCGGTGCAAAGGGCTTGGATTTCAGCTCGGGGAGAGAGTGTGTGCTGGAGCAGCAGGAGAGGCCCTGGTTTACAAAACAAATAAACCACTGTGGCTTATAAGCACGAGTAATCTGTTATTCTAAAGAGTCCAGGGATAATTTACCACCTGATGTCAAACTCCTCTACATTTTGAAAGGGAAGTTAACAACTGGAAGCTGAGACAGAGAGGAGGAAAGGCTGTTTTCCCAAAGCTGCTTTGTTTTTTAACTCCCTTAACCCAAGCTGTTTAAGCCCAGCGCTTTACCCTTCCTCTGGGGACAGGGGTGAATGTGGCCACAGCTTGTCCCCAAGACCAAGCAGCACGTCTGCAGAAGGGCTGGGGGTGCCACCGTCCTGATCCTGCCCACCCCATCCCATGGGCTGGGGATGCTGCGGCACCACTCGCCCCAGTGCCTCCGGGTCACCTTTCTGCCGGCCTCGGAGGCAGCGCCGGCAGGAACCCCGGTGCGAGGGCACGAGGGCTGCATCCCATGATGTCCACCTGGATCTGCTTTGGGGTCAAACCCTGAAATCCTCAAAGGGCGAAATAACCTGGTTATTTTCTTTGGCAGCTCCATCTGACTCTTGACAATAGCTGTGGCCACCCCTTCCCTGTTTACATGGCATCATTCCAGCTCAGTCTGCAGTGGTTAGAGTGGGCCTTTTTGTTTGGACTAATTTAATCTTTCCATTTTCAAAATTGCTGATTTTTATAAACAGTTTTAAGCCAGAGGCTGAGCTGGATGCTCTGTTTCCTTGGAGTATGGCACTTGCCCAGCAGTGCTATGTGAAAATCCTATCTGGACAATTCCGTAACCATAAGCAATTTGCGTCCGAGATTCCTGGGAACAAAGTATAAGGAAAAGGGCAAGTATCTGATACACACACTGACAAGTTCATAAGCCATCAGAGTGACTTGGGAGCCAGGATTTATTCCCTGGCAGCAGGGGAAAACACGCTGTGGCTTTGCCAGAGGCTTTCCTAGGAGCTTTCCTGCTGTGCGTGTGGTAGAAACATTGGGTCAAGCCTGAAACGGGAGCAGCAGCAAGTTCTGGTTTTCTAACATCTGATGCCCAGACCCACCAAGCTTCACAGATCAGCTGCAATTTTTGCCATTTCCTGGTTTATCCCATCAGCACTTTGCATTAGCGTGATGTCTCCATATATGCTCGGTGGAACCAGAGCAAACTGGGATGGGTGACAGCCTTGTCTGCGGCAGGGGATGTCTCTCTGAGATGTCCCCATCACATATGCATCGCATTGGGGTTCTCGTCTCGCTGCTGGTTTTTGGGGACATAGACAGCAGAAGGCAATGCAGAGCTGTGAGGTGTGTGGGGGGTAACCAGCAGTGACGGTCAAGCTCTTGTTGCTGATAAAGATGAGCTATGCTGTGGGAAAAAAATAGTTTTGGAAAAAGGAAGGAAAAAAAGAACAACAAAACCTCCTTGCAGCCTTGAAATGTCCTTAATCTCCCTGCTGACCCCACTGTCTGCTCGCTCTGCTGCTGACGAACCAGAGCAGAAGCCCAGCAAGGAGGAGCGTGTCGATGTGGGTCCTGCTGTCAGAGCTGCAGCACTGGGCGGCCTCGAGCAGCTCCAGATGCTGGAGTGAGGTCAGCCGGGGACTCGGCCCTCCCCGGCGGGGGCTGCCCGGACGGGGGGGGCTGACTGGCGGGACAGTGCCTTGCCTGCATTTTGCAAATGCCAGGGCAAAGCCAGGCTTACCTTCAGGCTTGGCCCTAGCCCAGTTTGCAAACCCAGTCCTAAAGTGCTGCAGGTTGCAGAGCAAATCGGGGTGCTGCCAGAGCTGGCAGGCTGTCCGCTCTATCCGGACATGGGTGTGAGACATTCCCGGGCTGAGCTCCAGCAGCTGCAACTCTGCGAGACACGTAGCGAGCACCCAGTCCTGGCTAGAGAGCAGCTGGGAGGAGGTGGACGTAGATAGCATCCCCAGCAGCTGCCTGCACACCTGGGAAAGGCACAGGGCATCCAGTAGCAACCAGGAGGGGACTGCTGCTTGCAGGTGCTACACCGGTGGTTTTATAGGGTCTAGCCCAGGGTGTTGCATCTGCTTTTGATGATGGGAGCCAGGCAGCACCCTCCTGTCCCGCTGGTCTCAGGGGGGTCCCACTGGAGGTGTTGCTACGTCTCCTCCTGCCTCGAACCAGACCGAACGGTGGGCTGTGCCCCTCTGCTTGCTGCAGGCTCTGGCAGCCGGAGCGGGGAGGAAAACACTAGATGGCAGGTTGGAAAACACTAGATGGCAGGTTGAGGCCATGTCTGAGCACCTGGCTGCCAGCCCAGCCCCAGAACAGGGCGGTGTGGGATCGCTGACGGCTTGTAGGGTTGTGCTGGCCCTGCCGGCTGGCTCTCCAAGATGGGGTGGGTGCAGGATCCTTCTGGCTTTATCCAGCTGCATGTTTTCGTGAAACTTCTTCAAAACTCTTCCCCTTGGCCCTCTGGGCCTCGTCCAAATTTGGCAGAAGTTGGCAAGGAGGTTTGAGAGGAGGGTTGACAGCTGTGCAGGCAAGGTGATGGTCTGAACGCTGTATTTGCAGAAAGCTAGGCTGAAAACTAGAAACATAGATCATTTCAGTCTTGCTCTGTAACCTCTGTGCCCCTTCATGTAGGTGCTGCCTCTGCGCACCATTGCAACCCCAGACACTTCTGAGCTCCTCAACATAAGCTGGAAAGAGCTACACATGTGGGATCGGAGCAGGACCTCGCATCCCCAGAGCAGAGGGCAATGCACCCCAAAATACAGCCCCTGCCTGATGCTATCCAGCCATTCTCATGAGCCTTGTTTGCTGTGCAGCACCCAGGTGCAGAGCAGAGCACCCTCTGTAAGGTGCCACACAAACTGGGACAAAATGGGGTTTCTGTCCCAGAAACAGTTGCTATAAAAGGGTGACTTCTAAGGAACAGTTTTTCCTTTCTCCTTTTATTAAATCTGTGCAAGCTGGAATCCCAGATTTATTACTATCCAGGGATCCAGCAGGCACATGAGGGGCTGATTAAAGACATGCCAGGACTTCTAAGGTCAGGGACAAGAGGCAAGACCATCTTCCAGCACGACACTTGCAGTTACAAGGCTTTTGTCTGCCTGTAATGTAGTTTGTAGCCACTCGGTGTCTCTGAAGGCTGCTGGGAGCTGCAGGCTGGGGAGCTGCAGAAAATCGGGGAGCAAAGCAGGGAAGCGAGATGCAGAGGTCTGGGCTTGAGGTCAGTGTTTGCCAGTAAATATGCAAAGCTGCCAGTGAGCTGTGGTTCCCTGTAGCTCTTCGATTTCTGGAGCAAAACGTTGTTAAAACAGAGGAGATGGGAGGTGTGCTGAGATGGTTCTCAACTGCAAGCTCAGTTCAGTGTAAACCCTGTCCAGAGAGGGGCTGGTCGACTCCGAGTTTGTTATCCGCTCTTGGGATTTTGACTTTAAAGAGAAGCCAATGGCTGGGACATGGCTTTCTCCAGGCCAATTTTGCAGATTGGAGACGTTTCACATCAGCCGTGGCTGAACTCCTGAACTCCTACACACTTCCCAGAGCGGCAGCCCAGACCCGGGGCTGGCCCTGGATCCAGGGAAAGCCATCTTCCCCACGGCCCCCCGGGACATTGGGGCACATGGGTCCCCAGGGGCGGCTTTTTCACCCGTGGAGACTCCAACACTCTTAGCACTTGCTAGTTCAAAGCAGGCGCTCGGACCACACCGTTTCGGGTGCTAAGAGCCAGAGGAAGCGACATCCAAATAATCAACAAAAATGGTAAAAGCATGCGTTTGGGTTGTGCACACAAAGAGCAGCTGATTCACGGGGGAGCATGGTCTGTCCAGAAAGCGATATTTAGTGAGAGATCCCCCAGGGGCTTGCTCCGAAAAGGGCTGCAACCGTTTTTTGAGCATTCCTTGGGAAAGGGGTTGTGATGAGAGCTTGCAGCCCAGGGGGTTTGGGTGAGGAGCGGGGCTGCCCCAGTGCTGCAGGGTCCTGCCCCCCCTGCCACCCTGTCCGGCAGCATCCCCCGGCACGGGATGCGTGGGAGCAGGGCAGTCCCTCCAGGGCTCTTCACCCACAGATCTGCGAGTCGTGTGGGTGCTCGGATCCCGAGCGGGGCTGCCCGAGAATCCCTCCTGCCCGGGCTGCCGGTGCGGGCTGTCGGAGAGCCGCAGCGGCCGGGGCCGTGCCTCAGCAGAAGGGAATGTTCTTCTTGAGAAATTTTAAAGGCAGCCTGAAAAGCTTGGTCCAGATCTCATGAGTCACCTACCACCGCACATGTGGGCTCCGACGCAGCCAACTTCCCTCAGCGCCAACAGCAACACGGCGTAGCCTAGCAATCGGGAGCAACCCTACAATAATAAACCAGAGGGAGAAGCGCTCATAACCCTATACAGCAAACCCATATAAATTAATTATGTTTGATGAGGATTTTCCAGCAGGCAGCTGCGATCGCGAGGAGGGAAAGTAAAGGCAAAGTATTTGTCTGATGCAGCCTCGAGGTCAGGGCTCTGTGTCTGCCTGCTGCTCTCACACCTCTTCCATCCTTTTTCTTCTTCCCCATTCTCCCCCATCCGTCTCTCTCTATTAAAGCTTTTTTTCCAAATCCCTTTCATGGGGTGTTGCTTGCTGGCCTTGCGCTGCCGGCAGCCGTTGCAAACTGCCACGTGGACCCCCCCCAGGCCCCCCCGGCCGTGCAATGCCCCCAGAGCCCAGCTGATATCAGTCAGAGCTGCTGGCCACGGCCAGACGCCAGGTCCACATGTTGCCAAACGGCAGCGTGATCTTCTCCAGGGACTGCAGCAGGCTCTGAATCAGGCCTTGACTGCTCCGTGCATCTTGTCTGGATGGTGCTTTCACATGTGGTTGGCTTTAACTAAGCTCCTCCTTGAAATATAAACACATGCTTGAACACCACCTTCAGCTCAGGATGCATCCCTCTGCCACGGCCGAGGAAAGGGGCAGTTACCCTCACCTGGGGAAAATATTTCATCCTGAAACATGGTGTCTTTGCTGTTGGAAAAGACTGATTCTTGGAAAGCGAAACAGGGCAGCTCTCCGGAAGGTCCCTGTACAGAGGAATAGTTTGTTGCCTCCTGCTCGTTCAGCCCCGTGGCCGGGCTGCCTCCAGGCGCGGGAAGAGGTGCAATGTGGGAAAACACCAGCTATTAGTGTCTCCGAGTGCCTGGTTCAGCGATGAAAAGAAGCACCATTAAATGTTCTGAACTTAGGTATAAATTAACTGGCCTGGCTATGGTCATTTATGATGTCTTTCAGGTTAAAAAACGGTCCTCATTTCTAAGGATTTAGAGTCCCCACCTGCCTTTAATGGGACTATTCTCCTTACAGCTATTGCCGTAGGTAAAGACTTAAAGTCAAACAATAATTACTCCCAGGAAAGAAACACTGTTTTCTTGTCATGTTCCATTAACTAGTTCACAGCATGAGCCAAAGAATTAATGGCCTTATTATCTGGCCTTCAAAATAGATCATATTAAAGAGGAGAAGGTAGCTCTGAAGAATACGGAAGACACCGGGGATGCCACTGCCCTGGACGATATGACTGCAAGGCTGTTGGGATGTTTAATATGTTTTAGCTCAGTATTGGCTTGGTCACCAAGGGATGGAGGGCAGCGGTGGGAAAGGACCCTGGACCAGGAGAGGTGGCCGGGCAGACCAGAGATGTGCCCTCCCCTGTGGGATTTGCTCCCACAGAGGTGAGGTTTATTTTTCATCCTCGGTATGTGCGATCAGCTCCATCCTGGCTTCGCCTGGGGTGGGTTAGTTGCGGTAGGTATTTTTGCTGCTACTCGAGGGCTGGCATTCACACGTCTTTGCATGATGGCAGATGTCAGCTCGGGAAGTGAATGTGCTGCAGCCACGTGCTGGCAGCGGGAACCTGAAATTCATTTGATTAATGCACGTTGTTGTTGTTTCCCCTTGAGCTGGAGAACCTGGCAGCCTCCAAATGGTTTGGAAGTACATCAAATCCCCCAAGGAAGAGAGACAGAGTTTCCAGCCCTCCCCCACGACGTCAGGGCTCTTCGTGGAGAGGATTCAGAGCAGTTCATCTCCCAGACACCTGCAGACACACTCAGGCATGTGCACATAGGTGCGGTGCTGGCAGCTGAATTCCTCGTAGCCGACAGGCTGCATATTCCACCTTTCTGCCTCTCTGGGTCTGAGGATTAAGAGATTTGCTCAGTTTTTATGAAGTCTGAGCAGTTGTAGGATGGCTCTGATTATCCTCAGCTGCTCACAGTTCAACTTGGCCATTCGTGACAGCAGGGGAAGATGTGGCAGGGGAATGCCCTGTCCAGAGATCCCTTTTCCCTGTACACCTCCTCTAGAGAAGTCCTTGCAGAGAGATCTGAAAGTTCAGCTGATGGCACAGACGTTGGTCCCGGGGTCTCATGCGGAGCCGAATGGATGTAGTCCCCCCAGCTGAGCTGGGGCTCATTGTGGCTGGCTTGGTCCTCTAAGCCTCTTCTGTGGTTTTTATTTCCTAGTTAGCCTTCAAATAAGAGGTGAGATGGCTTTTTTTTGGCCTTTCATCAATATTAAATTGCAGAGTGGAAATGTGGGGAAAATCTCTCATGACTGTCATGGGCCTGTGTCCATGCTGCCTCATTCGTCAATCTTTAATTACTTTAAGGACAGATTTGCCAATATTTTCATCCCCTCATTTTATGGGGTCAGTGGAGAGAATGAGAGCCTTCTGGTTGTGTCTTTTTTTTTTTTTTCCCCTTGCGCAGGAGGTGGGGATCTGCTGCTGAATGCTGGCAGAGCTCTGGCGTTGCAGGGCCATAGCACCCCATGGAGCTGGACAGGATTATGCTGTCTCCTCCATTTTCTGCTCAATGGCTTTTTTCCCCCTCAGGGATGTCACTGAGAGGCACTCAGTGATGCAGGTGGATGCAGGACCCCTGCACCATCCCGGGATGCTGCGTGTTTGCTGCCGAGGCTGGAGAGGAGAAGCAAAGGGAAGGAAACCACCAGCCAGCTCATGAGCATCGTGCTCGAGCCAAGTGTTGCCCTCAGGAGGGACGAGTGTCTGCTGCTCCCTGGCACGGGCCCTGACCGCCCCAGAAACACGAATGACAGCATCCTAGACAAGACCTCATGCAGCCTGTGCAAAGTCTGGACAGGCAGGAGAGAAAGGTTGTTTTTTGTTTTCCCTCCTCTCCTCTCTTCTCCTTCTGTCTCATGAGCTGGCAGAGACCAGCGACATTTTAATCAAATTTGGCATGTGGTGAGAGGAAAAGAAGGAAGGCAGGGAATTGCAGGAGGCCAGGAGCCCCCTGGAAAGGCAGGCAGAGGGAAGGGAGACAGCACAGGGAATTACAAAGTCCATTCTGGATCCGAGTGGGGGAAGATGTCTGGAGCAAACCCTTCTTGAGAACCAGACCAGCAGTGAGCAGCCCCATCCCTGTGGGAACTGGCTGAGGATGTGCCACTCCCCTTGTTATTCCTTTTCTTGCATTCCCTGTCCACCGTTGTGTCCCTTCACCACTCATTCCCATATGTCTGTTGGCTGTTCTTACCTCCAGGATGATGTCTCCTACACAGAGTGGATGCATTTTCCCCTAAGCCATGGTTTCAGCTAAAGGTGCATTGTTTGAACTCAAGAAAGCTGTTTGGGGAATGTTTTTTGAGCGACTCCGTTGTGTTGCCTCTTACATGGGGAGACCACAAACGACAGTGGGCCACAAGGCTCGGCTCCAGAGCTTCCTCACTCCGCGAGGAGGGCAGCTCACATGGGAACACCTGGATCAGGGCTGTATCTGCCAACAGGTCATACGGCACAAGGAGACCAGCACAAGCCAAGTACCGGTCCAGGTCTGCCTTCGCTCTTCTCAGGGTACCACACTTCCCTAGGACATGGTTTTTGCAGCAGATCCCGGGATGTGTGCCACACACCGATGTCACCCGGGCCGTGTCTCATTTTGGGTGGGGGAGACGTCCCTGCTGCAGCCTGGCAGGGATGTGCAGGGCTGCACGGCCCTGGGCGGGCGCAGAGAGCAGGGCGTCAGTGCCAGGACCTCGCTGTGCTGTTGCGTTGCTGTCATCTCCACCGAGGATTTCCCATTGCACTCGTACTCCAGCCCTGACACTGCCTCTCGCCAAGGCCACGGCGCTGCCTGAGCCGCTGCGGGCTGCCCCGCGCCAGGAAAGCAGAGTCTGGGCTGACTCTGTCTGCAGTTACCTGGCCTCGTGTCCCGGAAAGCTTCTCTCTGGACCACGCGTCTCTCTGGACTCTCTTCCAAATGTGTCAGGCAGCCCAGGAGAGGACAAAACAAAAAGGAAATAAATCTTCGTGAAATTGCTTCAAGGTTTTACTTTTTTTTTAGGTTCTGCTGCACCAGTCCTTGCAGACCAAGTGTTATCTTTCACTTCTGGATGGACATAGCAGCTGTAACATCTTTAATAGCACCTTCCTCTTCTAAACACCACTCTACAAGGCGTTGGTCTCTATTGACTTCTTTACCTATTTCTGTTTCAGTGCTGATATTGCTGAAAAACTTCAACTACTTTGAAGACGAAGGGGCACTCTGCTGCCGGTTTGTTTTCTGCTTCAGCCTGATGACATTCATTTGGTTTGCATGATGTTTTCATTAAGAGGGCTAGGCCTAATGGCACTTTACAGTTGAAAAATATCTCTGTACGCTTGCAGGGTACTTACAGCATACGGCCCTAATCCAGCAAGCGTAAGTATACTCAAGGCAGTGAACTCAGCTAAGGACAGTGGGACGCCTTGGAGTGACACCAGACACGCATGAGCACAGATGCTGTCGGGGTAGGAAATATCTCCTTCAAAATCAAACTCAGAAGGAAGCGCTGGATGCCAGCAGGCATGCTGAACCTACTTTCGTTACCTAAAAAAATGTTGACACATGAGGTGTAATCAGTACGGTGTTTTGCAACTTTTTAAAAAATGTTGCTTTTAATTCTTACTCAGTTTCTTCAGGCACGGGCAATGTTGTGGCTTGGGTTTGTTTATTGTTTTATTTTTTTTTTAATTTTCAAAATGTTCTTCTTTTCCCACATAGAGGGAATACTCTCCGCCTTCCTTTTATTCCATGGAGGCGACTAAAAATCCAAATTGCGAGATGAAAAGAAAGTCAGGCTCACCATTATTAGCCAACCCATCTTCTTACGGCTTTAGGATTCACAAGCTAATATTCCCACAGTTCTACTTGGGCATAGGAAAATGGAACATTAGCCAGAAATTGTTTTGGATTTCTTTGGGTAGGGAAAAATATAAAGCTAATGCCCTCTTGTGGCTCCTTACAGCAAAGTGTTTGGCTGCAGAGTGGTAGCAGACTTGTCTCACCTGGTTGTTACGGGGTAGGAAAGATAACAGCGTTGTGTATCCCACCTCTTCATTTCATTTCTTTCATTTTAAGGGCTGTAGACAAAAGGTGGTGTTTGGCTCACGCCTGCGAGGGAAGCCCAGGGCACCATCTGAGCATGGGCAGGGCTGCGGCGAGGCTGCGGCCGGGGACGCCTCGCTGGATGGGCTGGGATGCCGGCAGCAGACCTCATCTGTAAGGCAGCATCCCAGCTCCTGGCCTTGGCAGGCTGTTCCCCACCAGAAAGCAGCGGTTTTAGAAATATTTAGGCAGTTTTGCAGATTTGGAGGCAGTCCAAAAAGCATGGTGTTTTTCTCCCAAGGCAAAACAGCCTGAGGGCACTAGGGATGAAGCCCACTGCCTGTCACCCAGGTGTCCATCCACGAAGTCCTTCCAATCTAGCAGGCTTTGCAGGAACATTTAGCCTAAGTAAATTAAATGATTTGGGGGTTTTCATCAGAGCTGAGTTCTCATTTGGCTTTGAACTGCTCTGAAATATATAGCTGTTGCCTGCTGCTGGTGCAAGGCACCCGATGACACATCCAAGCACATATGAAGTATTTTTTAAAGCACGGACATTAACATATAATAACAATAATAAAAAATCTCTATATTTTAGAGCCCATGTGCCTACCCCCACACCAGTCTTCCATGCAAGATCGCCATCAGCATCTGCTTCCTATTAAACATCATTGGGTTCCAGCCCACAATAACTTCAAAGATTTATTGACTTCCATGATTTCTAAATAGCTCCCAAAGAGCAGCGGAGAGCCCGGCATTGGCTCCGCTAACCCGGTGGGATGAGAGGGTTCTCCATGCTCCTTATCCCACAGATTACCAGAATATGGAGCCAATCGCTCTCCATTTGAATGTCAACCTAAAACTACTTCCACCGTGAAATTTTAGGAATTTAGGACCAGTACAATTGCTGAGCAGATCAGACATCAAACCAATGGTCCACATTACCCAATATCCTACCCCAGGAGTGACCTTCCATTGCCTGTGAGAAGTTCCCATCCATTAGAGGCTAGTATGCTAAAACAGGAGTACCATACCTTCTTGCATTTGTTTCAGTCCTTCTTCTTGTAAGTGGATAGTCCCTCTCTCCAAATAAATGCTGAGCATCTGATCAAGCCCCACAAGTATCTGGTGGTTGAGAGTGCCACACGCTCCAGGATCAGCATCGCTGCTGAAATGCTTCTTCAATTATTTTTTTTTTTTGTCCATGAGAAATTTCAGCAACACCAAGTTTTCTGTCAAAATGCTACTTTAGAATTTTTGTAGAGTTATTCTCAACTTGAGTTTTTCCTCTATAAAGTTTCCGAACACCAAAAATAGTGAAGATTTTAACTTCAAAAGATAAGTTTTTTCACTTTTGGCTTTTTGGCAAAGACCCAAACTTATTTTCTTAGGAAAAGTGTGAGCTAAGAGAGGGCAAAGTTCCTTTTGTGATCATGCCACACACCATCAGGAGGATGCTTACAAAAATAACAGTGGAAGAGCTAAGACATCTTAGCCAAACTGCAGATGTCTCATCGGCTTGTCCCCACCGCGGGCAGGGGCACGCTGCTGGGCTGGGAGCCAGGACCATCCAGCATGCAGCTCTTTGCTCTGCAAACATCCCCTGGAGTGAGGATCTGCATGGGTTCTCACTGCTGGGATGAGCCTTTCCTGCCCCTTACCCTCTGCCCAAGCAAATCCTTCCCTTCTAGATATCCTTCTGTGGTCCTGGCTGCTTGCTGGCCAGGGTAGAAATGGGTCCTGTATGGATACAAGCAGCTGTGATGAGGTTGGGCTGTGATATTGCTGCTGTAAGCTGAGTACCAGCTCTGAGATCTGGGAGGAACTTCCCCATAAACCAGCAGGGAAATTGCCAAGTGAATCCCCACATGGCAAAGAGCAGCCCCAGCACCATTCCTCCTTGGCTTGACCAAGTGAGATCTTTTGAGATGCCATGTGATAGCTCGGGATTACCAGTGTGGAACTGTTTAAGTAGAGCCCATGCTTTTCCTGGGGTCTTCAACACCGTCCTAGTGAAAAAGTAGAAAGTGTGACAGGCTCGCACCTCGAGGAGCCCCTAGAAGTGTCCACCAAGAAGGGGATGTTGGGGGGAAGAAGCTAGCAGGGAGTTTGGCAGGAAGGCATCACACATCTGGCCCTGCGAGACTGCATGTGCAGTCCCAGCACTCTGCTCATTTCTCACTTTTTCCTTTTTAAATGTCCACTTAAGGCAGAGAAATGGCTGAGAAAAGAAGAGCAATTGGCTTTTTTGGCCACAGGCCTGGAGAGTATCTGGCTGACTGGTGGGGATGCTGGGAGGGATGTGCCCAGCGGCAGCGGGTGCTGCAGAGGGGCTTTCCGGGGTTTCTTTTATCATGGCTCGTGTTTGAAAGGAGGGCTGTGGGAGTGGGAGGCGAGCAGATGGACCGACGTGTTTGACAGCTGGTGGTGGGACTGACGGCTGAGATGCCATGAAAAGGGGAAAGGTAGGGTGTACAGAAGGGAATCTGCAGCCTCTTAGCATGTTTCTGGTAGGATTTTCCTCCTTACTTCCAGGCTCTGTTCAAACCAGGGTGCTGTTTTCTGCCTTGAAAGCAGAGGCTCCTTAGAGGGGCTTTTCTCTCAACCAAATATAGATCTACTAAAAAGCACGGCTCTGGTCTCTGCCAAGAGCTCCATTTCTGTCAGGATTTCAGGGACTACTTAGTGTCTCCATTTCCTGGGAATCTCTTGCCAAGAGCTTTATGCTGGTCCTTCCCCCCTTCGCTGTGGGTCTGTGGGGAAGAGGTATGTGGGGCGAGCACTGAGGCTGCTGGACCAAGGACAGGGGGATGCTCTCATCCAGCTGCACTGGTGCACAGAGCGAGGTGCTGGGCACCATGTCCAAGCTGCACCTCACGCACTATGAAAGAGGTGCTTCCTCCAGGCCCTGCCACTTTTTTCAAGCTAAAGCAATGCCTAGAGAAGACTGAGAGCATTTTTCACAGGGTTTGCTTTCCACTGACTCAAGTTGGGCTGCACTGGAGATGTGCACATCTAGTTTCTATTGCAATAATCACTGAGCAGGCGAGCGTCAAGACACATCGGTTCATGTCAGCCTGATCTAACACGCAGCCGCTCGGATGGGTTTGCACCAGAGAGAAGGTCTGGGGGAATTACCATGCTTTGCACAAGCGAGAACTCTGCTAGCTCTCTTTGCTAAGCAGCAAGCGGGGCAGGAGGGTGCTGCCGCTCCCCGCCTGCCTGCCGAGAGGGGATGGGACTGTTTGCCAGTTGCTGCTGCTCTCAGACAAAAAATAAAGATGGAAAAGCCTCAGTCCTCACGCCTCTTTTGTGGCCTGGACAATGTGAGTCACGCTGAGTGCCCAGGGCATCCAAGGCTGCTGCATGCTGTCCCCCCCCCCTTCCCCCGGCACTGTGGCTGCTGCCTCTTTACCCCACCAACGTGGCAAGGCAATGCTTCTGCCTCAAGTTCAAGGGGGGAAGACAGAAGGACATACAGGAGAGAACGGAAGGACAGATTCCAGCAGGGAATGGGAAGGAGAACAAGCCCCCGAACAGCTCAGACCAGAGCGAAAGGAGCCGGCGTGTAGCAGAGGGCTCCAGCAGGAGTGTTCCCAAGCCTTCGGATCAGCAGTGGGACAGAGGAGTAAATTCGACGCATATTTTCCATCCTCAGCTATCCACATTGCCCCTAACCTGATCCCAATTAGATATACAGAGGCAGCTGCCAAGGAACTTTTATGACTCATTTGAAAGGGAGCCTACACAAGAACCATGCATTCGAATCCAGCTGTCTCCTCTCTGTTGTTGTTTATGGAGGACATTTGTGCTTGCTTAGCTCACCTAGGAAAGGGCCAGCGGGCCCCTGGACACAGGGGAAACTGATTGTCAGCCCAGCTTGGGAACATGCTGTGTATTCCTTAAGAAAGGGAGAGACGGAGCTGAGCTGGCGGTAAGCGCAGCTCAGGCTTCGGAGGAGTGGGCAGCAGCCCTGTGCTCTGGGGGAGCCCCAGCACTGCGTTGCCTTTCGCCTTCACGGCCTCGGCTGTGAACAGAGCTATTCCCCACCAAGCACCGTGCTGGTGGGGACCCCAAACCACCCCAGGGAGTGGAAATCACTGGGGCTTGGCAGCTGCCCTCTTGTTTGCAGGGACAAAGCCCTCGCCTCTCGCAGAGGCATCGGCAAAAGTGAGATGCAGAGAGCATTGGATGCAACCTAAAAGTGGGCTGGTGTTCAGCAGGCAGGTCTGAGTGACATGGTCAAACCTTGCTCAGGGAGAACGTAGGAAATCCCAGGTTAAATGTGATCTGAAGCCCATCCGCATCTCTTACAGCAGCCAGATACCGCTGCTCTGGAGGCGGCTGGAGGACTCTCAGAGCAGCGGGTGTGCCTGCCCATATTAAGTCTCATCCCAGTCTTTAATAACAACAGATCAACCTAAACCCTGAAAAGTGAGACTGAAAATCCCTTCCCAAATGCTTGTTGTTATTATAATAACTGCAGTGATCTGTGCTATTGCCATGCTCCACAAATTGCCTGCCTGGCCCCTGTTGTGCTTTAGGTATCAGCGGTTCTGGGAGAAGGTGCTTGGGATTTTTTCAGCTGGAATTGGGTGAAGAGCTAGAATATAATGAATATTTTGTGCTAGGAGTTCAGAGGCTGTCAAGCTAGGCTTTGTTACCAAAATGCATCATTTCTGATTCCAGTCTGGTACCAGAAACCAGGAGGTTTATCTTGAAAGCTGTGACTTTAAAACAAACCAAACCAACAACCCCCACCTTGTGAGAGAGCAGGGCAGGCTTTTGGTGGCACTTCATCACTCAAAATGCAGTTCTACAAAACTGGCCTGGAGATGCCCCAGCCTCCGAGGTGCCTGTCCTGGTCAGGGTTGATTTTCTGGGCAAACTCCCTGATTTTAAACATTTTGCTTTCAGTATGGAACAGGCCGTGTTTTCCCTCGATACCTTGAAAATTTTCACTAAGTGGAATTGTCCTTTTACCACCCATCTCTGAAGTTCAGTATCTACAATACATCTTTCACTTGGCTTTTCAAGTTTCTAAAGCCCTGCCACTCTTTTAGCTTATATCTTCCTAGCGTTTCAAATAAGTACTATTAAAGGAAAGCTGAGACTCTTATAAATTCACATGATTCTGGGAAATGGATCTTTAACAAAAGTACCTGCTACCCCAAGACCCTTCCTAGCAAGTGCCATCATGTCTCACGAGCCCAGGCAGGATCCTGCTGGCTTTTCAAGTTTCTGAAGCCCTGCCACTCTTTTAGCTCATATCTTCCTAGCGTTTCAAATAAGCACTATTAAACGAAAGCTGAGAGTCTTATAAATTCACATGATGCTGGGAAATGGTTCCTTAACAAAAGTACCTGCTACCCCAAGACCCTTCCCAGCAAGTGCCATCGTGTCTCACGAGCCCAGGCGGGATCCTGCTGACGTCTCCATCCCCTGCACTTTCAGGGCAGGGATTTACACACCCTGAAGCCGGAGCAATACCCCGCAGAGCTAACCACCCCTGCGCTGCACAAAGGACGGTGGAAGCCCTGCGACGTGCTGCCGGGCAGGACTGTGCCGGAGGCTGGTGTGGAAGAGCGGGCATCGCCTGCAACAGATGGATGAAGCGCTACAACGCGCTTAGTGAGCAGGGTCCGGAGGGTTTGCACCACCCAGGATATACCCCTGCGATGGGATTACCTAATTTCCCTGTCTCTGGCACTTCCCTTCCTCCCTCCCTGGGGCAGGAATGTCACGCACAGCACCCAACCCAACTCACCAGCACCCACCCCGGCTGCCGTGGGGTTTTTGGAGTCGGTTGGCTCGAAGCCTGCCCGGGCAGCCCTCCGCCGAGAGGACGGCAGCCGACATCACTAGATGGTGCTAACGCTTGCCTTTTCCCCAGCTCCCGGAGCACCGGAGCAGCGCCCGGGCAGCGGGCCCCCGGCGGGCCCCCGGCTGCGGGGATGCTCCGGGGACGGGGGTCCTGGTGGTCCTCAGGCACCGCTCCTTGGGGGTCTTCTTGGTGTTGCCATTAATAATAGCGGCGATGAGGAAGATGTTTCCTTGCTCTCCGCTTGTCTCCGGGCTCTTAAGGGGAAGGGGCTGGGCTCAGCACGTTGCAGGATGCGTCCCTGGGGTGTTAATGGGGATGGGCCCTTCCTACTGATGCTCCCTTCGAGGCTGTAGGTGCTGAGCCTGCGATGGAGTGCGGGGATGGCCGTTCCCTCTCTGCATCCGTTTGCGCTGACTTAAACCCTAACCAGACAGACACAGGTTTGCTGAGGCCAAGGGAGCAAAGCTGCAGCACGGGTAGGGGCAGCTGGCTGCGGTTCCCAGTTGGTGCTCCCTGTGCTGGTGACGAGCTGGGAATACACACGCATGTCCCTCCCCAGAGCCCCTACCGCCGGAGCACAGCCTTTTGCAGGTCCTATCCTCCCATCACCGGTGGAGTCAGGCATTCAAATGGGAGCTGGTAGGGTGGGGACTTCCCCTCTTGTGGAAGGATCGCTGGCTTTTGGGAGCTCCTCTCCCAGTGCCTGGCTGATAAGGCACAACCTGAGCTACAGCCGGCTGCTCTTCCCCCTCCTCGCTGGGCGAATGGCCCTGGGGAGGTGCTGGGGTACAAGGAGGAGGGAGCAGGGCTCACCCACACAGCTGACTCAGTGCTGATAAGCTGCCACAGCCAGACACTAAACAAATGTGTCTGGGAATGTCATGTTTCTGCTCACCAGGCGCTCCTCATTTTGTAGGGCTGAGCTCAGGGGACAAGAGCTGCCCCTCATCCCTTGGAGGAAATTGGTTCTTGGAAAATGGGGACGACTCAGCCGGAGGGTGCTGAGAGGCTCATGGTAATGGGATGAATTCCCAGCAGGCGAGGAGGACGTCGTCAGCAACGCCCTCCTGCAGCATTGGCCGAGGCTGTGGTCACTCCCAGACAGGGGGGTCAGCCCCAGCCCTGGGATGTGGCCCTGGGTGCAGAAAGCAGCAGGGATGTTCAGTCAAGAGCATGAAATCTTCCATGGGGAGAACCTGCCCGTCGTCCAACGGGCCTCCAGCTTCTGCAGGGTTGGAGAGATTTTGGCAGGAAAAGGTATCTAAATGTAATTTTTCTCGGGAAGTTGGACAAGATATGGATATTTCAAGTCTCCAGAGAGCCCTTGTGGGAAAAGCAGGGACAGCAGAGCATCCACAGCAGAACCAAAGCAAGGCTTCAGTTTGCCGATTCTCAGCTTTTTCCTCCCACTTGCTCCCACCCTCCTCTGTGAGGAAACCCTCCAGAGCATCGCCAACTCAGCCACGAAAGTGACTGATTCGAGGCCAACCCATAGGTCCACGTAAGAGCTCACAAGGGAACCCAGAGCTCTGCCCTGTTTGTGAGAAACCCCAGCTTTCTAGGTCACAGCTTTGGCCGATCCTCACACCACTCGCAGTGCAAATGCCAGTGCCACCACCCCAGTTGTTCTTGCTCTTGGAATATAACTGGAGCCAGAAACATAGAAATGTGAAGGAAACCACATAGAGGGACCAAGGCAAACCCAGGCTTAAATGCCAGCGGTCACACCAACCTCACCAGCCTCGTAGTGCCACCAGTGGATCTCATTCAAGAAGGAGAAACACTTCGACAGCATTTACTGTGCAGGGAAAGAGAGCCATCATTTATCTTCGGCAGCTGACACCGCTTTGCTGCAGAAGGTTACCTCTGGTTAGGTGAGCAGCTTTGGCTGTTTGATCAGACGAATGGGAGTAATTAACATCCTGATTTTAGGATGTGATCATATCAGGCTGAGCAAATAAGCCTCTGACATTTTTAATCAAAAGCTCTTCTCCTCACACTGTGTTCAAAGGCAGAGACGATGCAGGGAGGAGGATGAGGGCTGAGCGGCTGCGTTCTCTGAGACGAGGACTATGTGTCAAACCTGCTGCCACATGCCAGTCCTTCCACACCGGGCTCCTCTCTTTGGGCTCCTCCACCTCCCATGGGACTCATATAGCCGTGAGTCATTGCAGCCATCCCTGCACCACATCCTCCGAGACAAACCCACATGGGAGCAAGAGAAGCTCAGGGCATTCTCTGAAGAAATTGCTTTCTCATGACTAAACATCAACGTATAGAAAAAATGAACCATGACCACAAATTTACTTAAAAATCATCAGTGACTCCCCAGCCCAGAGGAAAGTCTGATGTCGATGTCGCGGTGCGAAGCAGATGCAGGGAGAGGGGTTGCTTGTGTCGGTGAGGGCTGCTCAAACACATTTCTTTTTAAAGATCTTCCTGTGGCAAGCTAATGGCCTGGGAGGCAGGGAGCTCTGCTGGGATGGCCTCCAAAAGGACAGCTTCTTGGCTTTATTATTATAAATAATGATTTATTTATTAGCAGCTCCTTGTGGCACCCAGGAGGGGAGCAGCTGGGATTGCACTGACACACAAACTGGTGGGGAAGCTTCAAATCAGCTCTGGCTTTCTGCAAGTCCCCTTCCCTGGGCAGGCTGGGGCACTGGCAGAGCAGGAGCTGCTGCCAGCCAGGCACCCTGCAACAGGGTCACCAGCACCTTTCTGCAACTAATTAAAAATCCACTCCAGCCTGTCGGCAGGGACCCTCATCTTTTTGCTTTATCATCCCCCTTCTCCTTGGGTTTGAGGGCGGTTAGAAAAGTGCCAGCAACGTGCAAGATAGAGTTATTGTAGGCATGGCTGGGGGCCAGCCACCCTTGTAATTTTGTTAATAGACTAATAGAGGAGCAGATGAAGCCGTTGTAGGTAATATTAACACCACACAGTCCCATCGTGGTCAGAAATGTTTCAGGCTACATCATTAATAAATTTTCTTCTGTGGGATCTTATTTGTCCTTGGTTATGTCAGGACTGGGCTAGTGGTAGTGGTTTCAATTCTTCAGTAAAGTTTGATTTTTCTTTTAAATGACCAGGCATTAACGGTCCATTTAAGTTCAGTTTTTAATGACCTGATGTAATGTAAAGGAGCAAGCACATAGTCTGGGTGGGGATTTGTCTCAAGTGTCCGAATTACGGCACTCGAGGTGAAGGTGTTAACAAACCCATTTCAGCTGTCCAGGACCGGCAGACAGCCCTGGGGCTCCCGCAGAAACCTGCCCCGCACGAGCACTGGGCCCCTGAAGTGTCCCAGCACTATGAGAGTGGAAAATCCGTATGACAGGCCAGAAATGCAAATACCGTGCTGCGTCGAGAAATGGCTTTAGCAGAGGAGCTCTCCCATGATGTAAACCCTGCAAATGCAAATACCCAGGTTGCACCGGAGAAAGCCATGAGCGTTACTTCTCTTCCTGCGGTTCCCCCGTCGCTCACGCTAGCTGGGATCGCCTTTGCCATTTTTCCCTGTTCCACAGGCAGCGTCGGGCAGCCGATGCCAGGACAGGGATGGAAAGAGTCACACGCTGAGGATGGGAGGAATTGCCCCGTGCACACAGTGGCTCGCTTCAGCCTGGGACATCACCGATGGGCTACTTACCTTCCGTACATTGCAAAAGCTGGAGTGTGAAACTGCAGCCTTGAGACGCAAGAGCTCGGTGGCTGCAACACGTTTTGCAAAAAGCGTTTCCCTTTTCCTGGTCGTGAGTGGTGTTTGGGAGGGAAATGCTGGAAATTAGAATGTCTGGTCTGGGGAGGAGGCGGCCGCTGGTGCTGATGCTGCCGGAGCCGCTGGTGCCCGTTTTTTCTGAGCTGTGGAGACAGTCACAGAAGCAGAGCCACCACGGGTGGGGAAGTGGCCTCCTCTGAGATGGAAATGGTCATTCTGTGACCGGGCAGAGGAAGCACAGCTGGGTACCCAATGGGTCCGGGTGGACATCCTTTATGGGCTCAGTAATGGGGCTATTCCAGGACCTGAACCAAACTTGCAAGCTCAGAAATGTGATGCTCTCTGCTGTAACAACTCATGGTTTGCTTAGACTTCAGCAGACGGGCTTTCACCACCACAAGCTTTTCTCCCCACATTCCAGGCACCATTAGCACAGCCAAGGGACATGTATTTCCTACCATGTGGGACCGGGCCATCACTACTTTTAGCCACCTATTCTAGAAAGACTCTTCCTAGTGAATGACGTGGTGTTAACTCACCTACTCCCAACAGCGGGTACCCTGACTGCTGAGAAGCACATCGCTTTCTGCCCCCAGGCCGTAAAATTAAAGTTGTGCCAGTGTTAGTTGTAAATGAAAACCCTCTGTTTGAACTTTCCAGCTGTGAAAGGGGAGGGGGAGATGTAAAAAATCTTTCTGAACTTCTCTTTCCTTCACTCATTTTACAAAACACTTTAGTGTTGGATACCTCAAGGAACAGTTCTTTATGACCATCTAGCCCCTTTTTTTCTCCTCTTGCTCTTGATAATGAAGACCAGAGTGATGGCCCACACTAGATACAGCCATTTCCTCACCGATGCTAATTAGGAAGGAACAATTCCTCCAGAAATGGCAGAAAAAAGAAAAGTTTTGTCTGGGCAAACCAGACCCTGCACTCCAGAGCAGAAAGTAAAGGAGTGGGAAGGGCACAGAGCGGAGAGTGCCAGCCATGGGGTCACACTGGCTTGGAGCGAGCTGGGAGGGGAAGGACATGGGTCCAGAAGAAATTTGAGGGAAAATGTAAGGAGGCAGAAGGGATTACTCCCTGCCAGGGTTAGCCAGGATGAACTGAATACCCTGGCTTTCGCACTTTTGCCCAGCACTGGGGCAGAGACGATCTGGACATGTTGCAGGAGGATTTCGGATGGTTTGGGGGAGCCCGGTGCCCGTGGAACGTGAGCTCCCGGGGAGCGCATGTCCCGGTGCAGGGCCCCGAGCTCCGCGGGCGCCGAGAGCCGCCTGACCTCATGCTCTGCGCCCGTGAAACCGGGGAGCGAGAAAAAGGAGTCTGAGCAACATGAGCGAACGCAAATGTGTTTCCACTTAGCTGGTCCTCCGAGGCCAAATGATGTAACTCCTGCGAAGCCCTGCAATATGTTGGCAGGAGGAGCCTAGTGACAACTCCAACTGTAAGTTCCTGAGCTAATGAGCAGAAAAGTTGAATAAAATAAAAAAAAAAAAAAGGCTTTTTCTTTGGCTTAACACAGCGATCCTCCCCGGGAGTGTTTTCTGAGCAGTGAAACAGCATACTGAAGGAAAAAATCCAGCCCCCAAAGACCCTGGCTCCTCTCCTCTGGGTCTAATGGGACAAAGCCAAGGGGTCAACACCCATCGGGACAAGCGTTTCAAACCAGCAGAGCTGGGGATTTTCTCAGCCTGCTGAGATGCCGACGCAGATCCCTGCTCCAGAAGCAGCTCGCTGCCATCCTGTTCTCCAGTCTTTATGGAGTTAACCAAAATTATTATTACTAAGGGTGGGTTTTTCTGTCTATGTGTGTGTTACCAGCAAAGAATGTTTTACTACAGCTCTCCACACAGCCACCAGCCTCCAAATGGACCATGTTACAGTAGAGCTAAATATTGTGTCAGGGACCATGTGTTTCTTGTAAGATGGGCTCGAGCCACAACTGTGTAGGAAATTGTTTATCTCTCTCCCCCCTCTCCCTCTTTCTGCCTTTATCCTCCCACGGGCCGCGTGGATGGCCGGGGCGCTGGCGATGGGAACTTTCCTAGGGATGCTGGTGGATTTTTTTTTTCGCAGCCCGTGCCTGTAGCGAGGAGCGAGCTCCGGCTGGGACAGCAGCGATCCGTGGTGTCTCCCCGTCTGCCGGGTGATGTGCCGGTCCTGCCGTCCCGAGGGGCACTGGAGGTTCTCTGACGCAGGCTGGCTCGGCACCGCAGATGCCTGGGGAACCTCTGCTAGAGGGTTCGGACGGAGCAAGTAAAAGCACGATGTACGTGTGAGCATGTTTCAGAGTGAAATTTGGCCAGAGAGGTATTGCCAACCCCAGGGTTAAGGTGGAGATGAACCACCTTCTTTGATTTGCTGGAAATCCTGATAGCTACAGGGTGGGCTATAAAGCCAGATAATTAAAGGAGAAGTAGAGCAACCTCTCTGAAAATTGTTCTATTGCTGCTGCAGCCGACACGGAGCAAAGCAGCCCCTCTGGGTGCTGGCCTGAGCCGGGCAGGGTCTGCTGCCCGTGCCGTCGGCAGGGCACTGCTCTGCCGTTGCAGGCAGGGTAAAGGCTCGGCTTCACGTTCCGATGCCGCACGTCCACCCATGGCTTGGTGCTCGGCGGAGGCACTGCGGGCAGGGAAACTCCTTTTGCCTTCGCTGAGAGGAATTCAGCAGATCTGGGACTTGTTTCTCCCCTGCACTGCTCTGCAAGAGGGATGTCAGGGAAATCTGAGCCCCTCGTGCCTTCCTCTCCTTATCTGTCCATCTCGACGCCGTCCCCAAATGCAAAAAGGCACTTTTCCTTTTTACTGTCTCTGCTCTCTCCCAGCCACTGATCCGCACAATAGCATAATTGTATATAAACATCTGATTTCTTTTACTTTGCCTCAGTAATAGCTTGTAGCGACCCTTTCCAACATCTATTAATACTGTGCTATATATTAGATCCAGACTTCAGATCCCCAAATGTGACTATCTTCAGAATAAAGTGGGGAAAGGCTGAACACAGATCAAACGTTTGCCCTCTGGTCAATTTTAAATATAGTATAAACTGTGTCTCTCTATAAATTTATCAAGGGCTCTTGCTTCTAAACACCTTGGGCTTTTCTCGCTGTGAGTTATTATAGATGAGGCCCACCTGGATCAGACTAATGATCTCTAAACATCAGTATCCTGCATTTCAGCAAAGACCAGCTGAACCTGGCAGAGCAGTACTCCTCCCACTGCCTTTTATGCAGAGCAGAGCTATAGGAGATCAAGATCTCTACTTTATAGGCAAAAAACATGAGCACAAAGAGATGAATTGACTCATCCAAAAACACCCAGTAGCCAGGTGGGAGGTAGAAACCACTGGAGCTTGATGGTGGTCGCTCCCTCCAGCAATCCCAGGACCTGGGGTGGGTTTCTGATGGGAACGTTGCTGAGATGCCATTTCATTACCTTACATTTGCTCCTTGTAACAGACAGGGAGATTTCCAGAGGTGCAGTTGCTTCCTCAATCATAAAGGCTTGCATTTGCCTTACTCTTTGGAACAGGAGGTTTTTTACTCATAGAGAAATGAAGATTTTTCCAGATGGACTTTTTTTTCTGAATTGTTTTGACTTTAGACAGATTTGGGGGGCTTTTCATGGAACGTGGCTTGCCCTATCTCTTACCTACCCACCTGCAGAAGCAAAAGCAAAAAGCAGCAAAGATACAGCTAAAAATAAAAGCCACGTGTAATTCCTGTTCCTTCCTACCGTAAGTTTGGATAACTTTTGAGCAGTTCTATAAACCCCAGCTCGTGCTTCAGCATAGCTGCAAGGCCTGGCTGTGCTGGCACACAGAGCACCAGGCAAGAACAGCACCATGCTTGACCAAAGTCAGAGCTAGGGAAAGGGGTAGCATTTTCCATTGGGAAATTATCTTTCTCTGCCCCAAAAGAAAAATCCACACAGGTTATAATAGCAAAAAGGCATGTTAGCCCTGATTGTATTGCTAGGAATGAGAAAAACAGCCTAGGTTAAATCTTCCAGCTGGTTATAATCTCCGGGAAGTGCCCCCTACCCTTCCTTGTTAGGACACTGTCAGGGTACAGTTCCAAATTTTAAAAAGATCCTGTTTTTTTTCAAAAACAAACCATAAACCTGTGTCCTCAGCTATGTTTTTCTTCCACTGCTCCATGGCACGCACACACCACTGTTAGTGGCTGTCTATGCTAGGGCTGCTATGAGATGGTAGTGCCTGCTTTGTACATCACATTGGTCCTGCAGAGTGATCCAACAGAAAATACTTAATGAGAAAAGGACACTGAAGAATTTGGCTTGGAGAGAAAAACTGCATGTGAAGATCTGCTGGGGCTTTCTGGTAGGTTTTCAGGCTTAGTAGGGCTGCTAAAAGAAATCAGATTCTTTTTCCTCTCCACCAGAAGTAGAAATTTAAGGATTTCCCTCGTTCTGCTTTGCTTCTTGCTACTGGCCACTGGTCTAAATTGGGCTGGGTGAAGGAAAGTGGCTGTACATTTTTTCTGCTCCTGGTGGCTGGGATCGTTAAAAAGCCTGAACTGTGCTATGGACTGGACCAGCCCTTCAGATGACAACCTGCTTTACCACCAGCCTGTGCCCCAAATTTATTGGGCTGCAGGTGGGAATCTTTCTCTTTGATCCATCTCTGCTATTAAACAGCTTCAGATAAAGCTGCAAAGCTCATTTCTAGGAAAGGAAGCCGAACAACCTAAATCTTGGAGCCGAACAGCAGTGGGGAGCCAATCTTCAAACTGCATCTTCTCACTGGCTTCAAAAGCAAAGCAGCTCATTCTAACACACTACACGGCACTTCAGCAATGATTAAAGTACCTTAAATGTGCACCTTTTTCATCATAGACCCGTCTGCTGACAGGGTGCCAAGTACAACAAACCCAATCAAAAGCATCATCCCTATGATGGATCTAATTGTCATTGTCTTGTTTCCCGAACAAGAAGAGCTGTAACAAAAATAGAGCTTGGAGAAACATGCACATCTTCATACAGAAATAACTCCCTAAAAGCAAACTGAAAAGCCATAGAGGAGCCAGCCTACAAGCTACAGACACAAAGTGCCGAGCCAAAGAGATAACTGGCTGGTGAACGCTGGGAAATAATACCCTAAAATCCTTCTGAGCCCATTCATCACCCTGGCTTCAGTGATCATCTCAGCAATAAATTCCCTTATCATCCTATTGGAATTTGACATTAATGACCTGCTTGTTATTTCAGAGGGAGATGGACTGTAACGGGCGGGTAATTGGTAGGAAAAATTGCCGGTTATAGCAAAGATCTGATACCATTGGAGTAGTTACACCACGAGAGAGGGAGATTAGGGAGCTCTGTTTACCACAAGGGGCTTATTCATCCTGAATAAATGCGTTAGCTGCCCAGAGCCTTCCTCTTACACTCTCATTCCCCTTCGGTGGCATCTTAACATCAGCACTAACACAGTTTTTTCCCAGTGACTCTGGTATGAAGAACAGCAAAGACACCGCACAGCAGAAGATATTGTCAGTGCACAGATGATAGTAAAAATGATTAAAAAGTTCTCCTCAAACTCCCATTAGTTTATGCATTTATTTCTGAGTTGTCTCAGGCAAGACAACTGTAATTTTTTAATCATTCACATTACTTAGAAAGCTTCTGCATACACCTCTGGTCTGCAAAATTTTTCACAAGCAACCTCCCAGACTGTGACTGGTTTAGCTTTTGTTTCTGTTTCCCTGCTGGCACGACACAATAGGTTTATTAATGTTTTTCTTTGCACCTTCAGGTCAACTTCCAATGTGTCGTACCTAAATTATAGAGCCGGTGTTTGCAGGGGGAGCCTGAAGCCTTAACCCAAAATAGGACAACTGATTTCTCTAGAGTGTGCTGGGGAGAGCTAGAAGCAAGTCCAGAGGTAAAAGCCTGGCTCTGCTGCAATGAATGATAGCTTTGCCCTGACTTGATGGGTCTATGCCTTTCTCAAAGGTTTCCTGCTCCTACCTTCCACTTCCCAGCTAACAGGACCAGCAACAGAGCCAGAACATCTTTTTTTTTTGGTGAACACACCTGCTTTTTAAATGAGCTCCCTGGAGTATTCACAAAAACAAAGCTGCAAGGCATGGCCACAGGAGGACTGAATTTGCTACAGAAATGTGGGCACGTATTCATGGTAAAACATCTGCACTATTTGCCCAGCTCTGACTGTAACTTCCCATCATGTCCTGCACCTTTCTGGGAAGAAAGAACTGGTGGTGGTGGTGGTGGGAAAATTGCTTCATCGGAGCCAAAGTGGGTTTTGCAATCGCTTTCACTGGAGCCAGGGCTGCTTTTAACCCTATGTAGTCCCCATCCCTCTAGATCACCCTAGGGGCTTCCCACCATTGTAAGCAGTGATGGAGGAAAAGAAATGCTCCTTTTCCAAGCAAATTCTCCCTGGAGGGCCCACAGGCTGTGGGGATTGCCCCAAAGCCTCCCTCAGAAGGAGACTGGCTTTTTCTACAGGGAGCTTGACAAAATTCACGTTCCAGGTTCTACTCCTGAGTGCTCAGATGTGCCAGTCTGGGTGTGAGTGCAGAAGGGTCAGCCCTGTGTCCTCTGGGCATGGCAGGGAAACGGTCTGCTGCCTGTCCTCAGCATCTCCGCAGGATGGTCTGACCTGGGGACAAACTACACAGCAGCAACATCCTTCCAAACCAGCAGAACTACCCAGAGCGAAAGACTAGCTGGAGCAATTCTCAAGCACTCTTTAAAACAGTGGTTTGAAATGGGGCTCAGAGCAGAGACGGAGTGTCAGACCCCTAAAGAAGGAGCAGAGCTTGGAGGAACGGGTGGAAATTTTGAGCTTCTCATTGGTAGCATCTGAGATAGGAGGCTGCACCAGCCCTGGAGCCACAGCACGCTGCCCCGGTGCTGAACCATCCCCTCCGATGGCTTTAACAGTGGTTGGAAGTCGATTCCCACGTCTCTGGTCCTGGCGAGAGAGGAAGGCGCAGGTAACGAGCTATGGCCGTGCCTCTCCTGGAGACGACCGAACTAGAAACCCGGAGGTTGGATTTCTTCCCTACAGCCGCGTAAAAAGCTGTTAACTGCCACGGCAGGAATGGAGCCTGCGAATCCCAGATTGCTGCACTCCTTTTCATGGGAGGCTCTTCGTGCAAAACCGCATCAGCAGAATGAATTAAATGCCGTTGTAGTGGCCACATTCCCACGTGCTCCTTGTGCTCTTCCACTTGACTCACCAATAAGGAAGCCAAGATATTTTGTAGAGGCTGTTTTGAAAACACTCTAATCAATTTAATTCATAGCCAGAGCCCTTCCAGCCCACTTGCTGGACATTCCGCCAGGAACGTGTTTAATCCCTGGTTGCCCTGGGTTGATGGAGATGGTGTCCTCCAGCCCGTTGCCTCTTGGCTGCGGCACCGTGCCTGGGGAATGGGTGTTCGCTACTGGTCTTCAAGGCCGTGCACAAGAATGAAAACGTTGGTGACAGCCTGAAACAAGCTTCAGTTTCTTCTTGCCTTGTTGAAAGGCATGTTGTTTACCACAGACAAATTGGAGATGAACACGCTGCGAGAGTCCAGTGAGTTCATAAAATAAAACCCTGAATAATCGCAATACAATATTCCTGCAAGAAAGGTTTTCTTATCTTGATTTTTTCTCCTTTCTCTCTCTCTCTCCCCCCCACCCATCTTGGACTAATCACTACCAGACCAGGAACCTTCAAACAGATTTGTTTGGAGACTTGGCATGAGTAGCTGAAGCCTTCTTGCTTTCCCTATGAAAAACAGAGCCCATTTGGAGGGGAAGGAGAGCTCCAGCGCTAAAGTCAGACCCTAAACAGCATACGTTGCAAACAAGATGAGAAGCAGAAAGCTGCTTAAAACATCTCTGGCCCCTTCCCCGCACATCCAGAGCAGAACTGCTTTCCCTCTGTCTTGTGGCAGCTGAGTTGCAAATGCTGCGAGGATGAACCCAGCAGCCTCCTGCGGTTTGTTCTTTACATGTTTGCGAGGCGGCTTCCAAAATATGTTTGAAGGCTGTCGGTCTTGTCTCAAACGGCCACGGGCAACGACGTGTCAGTCTGCAGGAAAGCCTGGGGGTTCATCTGCACCAAACCGCTGCTTTAGCCACGCTCCCCCGCCGCCCTGGCTGGCTTCTCGCCCACGGCGATGCACCCGTGATAGAAAATGGGGTGTCGTGGGGTAGGATCTATAGCAGAAATAGGTTGAGGGGCTCATGAAAACTGGTAAGAGAGATCCCCCAAGGGCTGCTGTCATCTGGAGCAGCCGGGCAGCCCCCCAGCCCTGGGGAAATGCTCTCTGATGCCCAGAGCCGAAATGCAACTGGGGCTATGCTTTGGGATGGGGGTCACACTCGCGGCTGTGCCCTGGGGAGCAAAACCCCGCCAAGAGGCAGGACCCCGTGGTGCGGAGTGAGGGGGGGTTGCTTTCTGAGGGTGGGAAGGGCCTTTCTGCTCAACCTGGAGGGGAGAGCAGCGGAAATTGAGGATTTGATGTCTTCCTCAGCTGGAAATTTCAGCCAATGGCAAAAACAATGGAAAGCCCCCCCAAACCACCAGAATCCCATCCCGAGGGGCTGTCCCCCTAACCGGAGGCAGGGATGATGCTCAGGCAGGAAATATGTCGGCCATATGAGTTTGTGAGTCATCCTGGTTGTGAACAACACACTAGGCAAGAGTTGGCTAACGTGTACATCAGGACGTATACATATGGATGTTCTTCTTCTGAATCTTTCTCTTTACCTTTCTGTACCAGAAAACATCCAAGCTGCTAACACTCTGAGGAGGATGACGCAGCAAAAATAAATGTTTTAGCAAGAAACAGAGAAATGAGATTTGCATATGTTTTTCTGGGAAAAATATCAAGTTTTCCCTGTTAGAAAATGAATGTGTTGGAAACCGGCTTGTAAAACTCGAAGCCTGACTCAAGCACTGATTTGTCATGGGACTGTCACCTACACTCGTTCTTCATGAGGACTCCTCAACCCTCTGTCCAGAATGAAAGATTGCTGTTGCTACTTTATCAACAGATTTGTGGAAGAGCAAATCCTGGTCAGGGAAGTGACTGGAGAAGCTTTCCCTGGATTCAGCAGCGGGTGAGGAAAGTTTGTGGAATACAGAATTAACCTCTGCTTGCTGCAGAGCTGTTCCCAAGGAGAGTGGGAGCACAGTGATAAATGAATTTCAGAAAGCCTGGGGGTTCAGCTTGGCTAAGGGAAAAAATGCTGGTGTCTATCCGAACACTGCAAACCTGATTTTCCGCTTACATGCCTGATTATAAATCAGCAGTAAATGTACTTATGTTGACAGGCCAAGTTTTCCCTTGGATGTCGTTCTATAGGCACATGCTCCTTCAACCACAGGTGATTAGATTTGATGAAGAAAACACCGAGCGAGGTGCTTTGGTGGGTATCAGCGGGAGATCCTGTTCGATTAGCGCAGCGCTGCCTTTTGCCTTTGGACGCTCCGACTGCTCTGCTGAGGCAGAAGAGAGATGCCAGCAGAGACTGCGACCCAGCGAAGACCCAGCCAGTGGGAATCCTCTGTCTGCAAAGCTCCTTGAGTCTGTAAAAACTGGGTTGGAAATCTCTTAAGAGGTTTTTGGTTAATGTAAATTGCATTTTTTTGCAGCAAAGTAAAGCTTTGGTTTATATACATGTCCCCTTGAGGTTTATTCAGTCTGAGGTTTCCTTGCTAAGAAGTATGCACAGCTCTTTTTGCTTTCACTTAAGCAGGACGGAAAGCATCCTAGTGCCTGTATTTCCAAAGAAGCCAAGGCCTGAGCCTGCAAACCAGAGCCACCAAAACACAACCTAAGCCATGAGTAGAACAAGGCAAGCACTCCAGGCGGGCTTCTGCAAACTACAGGAAAGGAGTCACTTGGAAACTGGGGCAAAAGTTGAAACAGGATTTAATTTTATCTGAATTGATTCATCTGTCCCTAATTAGTAATAACTTCCCAGTGCATGACGTAAGAATATGCAGAGGGTTTTTTAATGAATAACTCTCAGCTAAGATAAAATATAGCCATTCTCAGATAGTTCTTTTTGTACGCCAATAGAGATTTGTGCAGTCAAAGATGAAAAATAGATGAGATCCCACAGTCACACATGTTGAAGACTAAAATCTTTTAGAGTATGGACCCTGTCTTCTTACCAATTTATTGTGGAAAAAACAGTAACTTTTGCATATCCCCTGGTATAATATCTGTATTTACTTTTACTGAGAGGACCCTTAAGCTCCCAAAACTGCACAGTGCATGATGCTGTACAGAGGGATAATGCACAAAACCTGTCTACGATTGTTCTGCAAGTCTCAAAACCATCTGGCAAAAAATGGTCATGTTTAATGGCACTTCAACAAAATAAATGAAGCAATTAGTTAAATTAAAAATCTGTATTTTGCAGTTTTTCATAGCAACAATGTGAAACTGGGCCACGTGTTGATTTCGCTCACCTCGTAATGCACAGTCCTTCCCTCTTCCATATCATTCCTTTGCTCCTAGTCATACCTCCTTGTACCATCCCATATATTTCATCTCAGTCCTCAGTGCTCACACCCTTGAAATCCTTTCAGGCTGCTATCATATCCACTTCTCTAACTCACCTCTCCGAGCCAAGCTATACATCCAGGCTCTAATTCTTCCCCATAAACCAATCCCTCCGGGGCCCTGGCCATTTTCTGATATTTCCATGAGCTGTGCAACAACTTGTGGGTTCACTTCTCCTCTTCTAATGTCAATAAAAGTCCAGAAACTTACACCAGAGTGAGAGGAGAATCAGATTTCTGGGTTCGTTTTATAACCGGAGTGAAAGACGAAGCTGGGGGATGCTACACACGGTCCTCACCGAGCGGTGAAGAACCAGGGCAGGACACGTTGAGCAGATGGTGATTCTGGACTGCAGATGAGGACTAAATTACTGTGTTCAAATCACATCTTTGATACACTTCCAGCTTTTATCAGATGGTTCCACTCAATGTTTGGCACAGCTGATGCAAAGGGAAGGCCAGGAGAGCAATCAAACAGCGTGAGCAGCTAAAGCAGCCCAGCGCAGGAGAAGGGCCCCGTCCCTGGGGTGCTCTGGTTGTCACGGTCCTTCCCCACCTCCCAGGCTGAAGTGGGGACTTCTCCGACTGCTCCCACTCTTCCAGCACCTGCAGAGCTTTAATATTTACCCCTACGTGCAAAAAATCCTCGCACTTCACGGGCTCCGCCGCCTCTGCTCCCTCCTGCCACATCACTTCATGTTGCAAGCAGCTCGCCCAGGCGATGCGATCGTAAGTTAAAATATCTGGGAGGATGTGAGCAATTTCTTGGAGTTAAAAGTCTCTTCCTCGGTTTTGGCTTTGGATGACCCGCGCTCCTAATGCACTCTTCACTTAATTCACCCCTGCCAGTGCAAATGCTCTTATTTATGAGGTCGGTAATCACTTTCTATCAACACGCTCTGAAAATCTGCTCCTTCCACAAAACATTCCTTCAAGTAAATCCTTCCCCATGAATATTCTCAGTACAAGCCGAGTCCAGGGCCTGCTCAGGGCATAGGAGAGGACTTTCAAAGGACTCCCACTGAGTTCAATTGGCTCAGACCCCAAGTGAACACACATCCACACCCACAAAGCTCTGTTATAAATGGCCTCATAGAAGCTCACAAGAAGGAAACCAAACCTTTCCCAAAGTCCTTAGGAGGGCCCGTGGTTATTTCGCCATCCTTTTACTGCACATGGACCACAGGGTTTTACCTCAGGAGGAATCTCAGGCAGCACCACAAAGCACACAGCTGAAGGGCTGTGCTTATTTAAAATCTTTCCAGAACACTGAGTTTGGTCTCTTTTTTCTTCCTTAACTTAAAAGCCAGAAAAATATCTAGAAATGTCTGTGCAGGAGAATCAATCACATACAAAGGAACCTTCTGGGTCCCATGAAAGAGCCCGTGTTTTCAGCCTTGGCAGTTTATTCTTCCTCCTTTTGGGAGGCAGCACAGATATGTTTTCCATTTGAAATATCCCAGGGGTCTTGCAGCTCATGCTGAGCCCTCAGAAGTAAACGAGCCACTTTTCCCAGCAGCAGTCCCAGCTACAATTAAGAAATGTTGGTTTTTTTCAGCATACCCAGACTGGCACTTGATTCAAGCCATAGGAAAGCAGAGGCACAGAGTCCACGCCAGAGCAGTACCAACAAATACATAACGTACAAACATCTTTAGCTCAGAGTTTTCTCCTCCATATCTCTCAGCTGTTTCACAGGCTAACTAGAGCTCTTTATCAGTGTCATTTACTCAGCTGTGAAGTGGGTTTTTTATCCTAAAGCTCCGCAGTGGGGAAATAGGAACCTGCAATGAACTTGCCTCAAATTGAAACAGATATTTAACTAGAATAAACCAGTGGCTGGACTGAATAAACACTGCAGGCACTTTAGAAAGAATGTTAAGTTGACATAAGATCTGTTGGGTGAGCTCAAGAAATGGGAGACTTTATGCTGAAGTCATAAATCTTCTGGGTCGAAAAGGGAATACTGCTGAGCTCTGCACCTTGGTGCCTGGCCGGGAGAGACCGATGCAGGAGGTTTGCTGTCCCAGAGGCTGCAGAGCTGTTGGTATGGGCAGGTAGAATTCTTTCCCATCACAGCTGCTGAGGAGTGTGGACTTCATCTCCATCGCTCTCTTCTGCAGCCGCCGCAGCTCACCGAAGCCTTTAGCAGAGGGTCCTGTCCACTGGCTGTGTGAACCTGGTGTTTCACGGGGAGCTAAGGCTTTGCCGCTAAGCCCTGATATATGAATGTCTTGAAGGACAGCGAAGTCCAGGGCCAACAGTATTTGTTCCAGCTGGGACAGCCCCAAATGCTGTTGAGGGCCAAGGCAGCAATGAAACCCAGTGGCTTTTCTGGTGGGGCTGTCGCAGGGCAGCGAAGCTGCTACAGCTCTCGCTGTGTTTGGAACCCACGGTGCCCTCGTATGACCCTGACATGTCCTCACCTGTCTCCGCTCTCCTTTCCCTCCGAAAACGCAAGGATGGATGAAAGGGTGGGTCTGGGTCTTGGCTCGTGATCTCTTCCGAGCAGCCCTGTTGATCTGAGGGGCAAGTCAGAGCACGTTTTCTCCAGGCTTGCAGATGCTGGCAGCTGCAGGAGGTGTGAATTGCCTGCGGGCTGAGCTCTGCACGGGGCACCCAACCAATTCCCCGCACCTCTGAGACACGCTCGAAATGCCGATAGCCCCAGGTAACGTTTGGCCCCGTGCTGAGTAGAGAAAAACCTTCCGCAGTACTGAAATCCCATTTAATGTCATCGGGCAGTGGGCTTGTCAGAACAGGCTGCTCTAACACGGGTGGTTGTTGTCACCGCACAGCAGCAGCCGGTCACAAAAAACATGCGGGCTGGGAAGGAGTTGTTGTTTTGTTTGGTGTTTGGGGTTTTTTTTAAAGAAAACTGCACTTATTAAAGACAGGCTTTCAAAAACTGGATATCACAGGAGACCATGACACTAATTTACCTGTGATGGATTGCCTGGGCTGGCAGGACCTGTGGCCTTTGCTCAGCCAGACCTGACAGCCGAATGCCTTGGGAAGGTTTGGACATGACCTCCATCTGCAAACCCCACGTCTTGAGAAAGTAGATGATGTTTCCTGGGTGTGGGCTGATCTCAGCAAAATGCACGCCATGTCCCTTCGTGGTACCTGCAGGGTGGACTAAGCAGTGGCCCACGGGGTGAGAGCTCACCCTGGCAAGTCAGCCTGTGCTAAGGAATCACAGATGTTTAATATTTCTGGTCCCTGCTCCAAGGAGAGGGAGAGAGGAGCTGCAGAGAGTACAGCAATATTTTTTCAATACATTCCATATGTTTCCTCCATAAGTCAAGATTAAACAGTAGTGCTGGTTGGAATAGAAATCAGCCTGCTGGCTGTTCTGCTGTCTTTGGAGGAAGAATGAGCCCTAGCACAGGCTCTGACCTGACTCGAGAATACATTTTCAAGGGGACAAGCGGAATTGTCTTTCACACTGTCACTGTTCTCACTGCTGCTATTGCCTTTGCAAGAAGGACTAGTCAGCCCTGGCCTCACCTGCCTGGTGGAAAACCCTGAATTTTGGTGCAGCAGCTTGGAGGCCTCGCGTCATCCTCGTGCTGCAGCCCGGTGTGGTATTCCCAGTCAAAACACGATGTCCTCCTGATCTCCCAGTCCCGGGCCACTGCAGCCCAGTGTGCAAACACAAAGGTGGCACAAGGCTCCCAGCTCATGCCTCGGCACCCACAGCCAGCGACCTCGAGCCCTCAGTTATCACCCCTCCCGCCAGCACACACAAGGTCTGCAAAGTACTTTTTTTCTCCTTTTTTTCCTGGTTTTCTCACTCCAGCAGCAGCATTTCAGTCTTGTTACCGTCACCACTCCGGCTGCTTAGCTCCAGCCACTGCAAAAGCCATCGCTGAAGGTGGCAGGTCTGCAGGGAGGAGGAAAACCCAGCAACCAGGAGGGGAAGGAATTTGCTCTCTCCTGAAGGGCACACTCAGTATAATTATGCCAGCCAAATGTGCACAGAAGTCCTCAGTAATTGCTATGGTAATCATTTCACATGTGTGGGATTTTTTAGGCTAAAGTATAATTACAGCTAATTGCTGTTTGATTTTGTTCCTGTTTATATACCCATTAAAGGAATTGTTGAAATGTCTCTGCTAAAAGACTTTCTTCTTTCTTTTTTTCTTCTCCTCTTTTTCTTAAATCATCTTGGAAAAAAAGGGATCATGTTGCAACACTCAGAGTTCATGAATGGCCATTAGCTCTCCAATGATCTTACAACAAAGGGCCATGTTAAGCCCGCAATTGCCTGATGTTTTCCTAGTGTTGGGAACTGACGGTCCTTGAATTTGCAGAACTAATGAGAATCTGCAAAGATCTTGGCTGTTTGTTAATGAAACCCTTCTGGGCAAGAGGCTGAGTCTGAATTCATGTGGGGAGATTGGAGGATCTGAGCTGTTTGTTGCAAGCAGGAGAAAAGGTGCTCTCAACCAGCTGTTTTGGTGGTAGAAATGAGTTACATTTCTGCTGCGTGCTCCCCATGGAAAACTGGTCCAGGTGAACAGTGTGCAAAAAAATACCTCTGATGGCCTTTGTTTTCACAACGGGCCAGTGTTTCAGAGTGTCTCCCTTTTTTTCTCTCCTTGTCCTGCATTGATTTTACATATTCCCATCTGCCAGAGCCAGCAGAGAGAGAAGTGAAGCTGGTGGGGCTCAGTGCAGGTCCAGGGATTCACTGGGAGCATGTCGTGGCATGGCTGGTACCTGTATCATCACTGATTATTTTTTCTCAGCGCTGGTTTCTAACACAGTTGTGCCAGGGCACAACCTGGGGAGAATTAAACATCGGGTGTGCTCAAAATCTGGGGAGTTATCATGTTCTAATGGCCTGCACTGAGGCCAGATAATTCCCTTATCAATTCATCAAAATATGTATATGTCTTTCAGCTATCCTTCAGGATGGCTTTTGCAGGTTTTATTTTTCTATTGGAAAATTGGCTTTCTGTTAAGATGCTGAGCAAGTTTTGGGAAAAGGAACAGAAAGAGTCAGTTTTCCTGTCCTGGGAGTATCCCCCATCCCTGTCCCCATTTGGAATTAAAAACTGGAACTGGAAACGATGCTAAAAGAGGAAAACATTTTTGACTATGCCCATTGAAATGCTTTAGATTCATTCAGCATTTGTCAAATAAAAATCACACACAACACATGCACAAAAACCCCCTTCTTACTGGGCTCTACTATTGCAGCAGTCATTTTCCCAGGAGCTTCTCCCTTACTACATTCTTTTCCGGGGGCCGGAGCACTTGGCAGAAGCTTGTGGACATGAGGTGGGCGATGCTTGGTAGAAAAGCTGCTGAAAGAAGGGCTGGAGAAGGACTTTTATGAATCCTTTAAACACATCCTGGAAGAGGTGCCAGGGGAGCATCTGAGCATGCATTGCTACCTCACCGAGATGCAATGTTCCTCTGGAGGAAGGAGAGGCCGTGGCTCACGAAGGCTGTAATATTCTCATTCCCGAGCATTGTATCCTTCAGAGGGGACCGAGACCACATGAAAACAGTCTTGACTGTGGTGAGCCACAAGCGATCGCTCCAGTCCCTCATCAGCCGCATGCACAATTCAGATCAGGGAGTGATCGCAGAAAATGCAGGATTACGTTGCTAAGGGACTGGATGGAAAGAGTGGGCTGGTGCCACCACAACCCTTTGCCTTGGAAAACGGGGAGCTTGTTTGCTCTATTCCCCCCCCTCTTATTTTTTTTTCCCTTTCTATTTGGCTTCTGCTTCTGCTCCGAGAAGCCAAATTAGGTCATGGTCTGAGGCTCCAGAACTGAACATAAGCACAAGCAAGATGATATTGGCTCGAAATAGAAGCAGAAATAGAGCTCTTTACCGTCCTGTTTCACTTTGACACTTTGAGGGAGCAGGAAACAATTCCAGGGCATGGGCACTCACACAACAGCCACCAAAAACACATCTGTAAGTGTGACTGTTTCCCATGTGGCAGATGCTTTATGGCTGCTGCTTATATCCACTCCAAAATGCTATGGGCGAGCACATCACCTGCTTCAGTTTGGATGTCCCACCACATCCAATGGATGTTAATGAAATGATTTCCAAGGGGCGACATCACTTTCCCTGAACAGAAGATGGGAGCCCAAATCTCAACCAGGAATCTCTCACTGATGCACAATTCATTCAGGGAATACAAAACAGAGATTGAAAAACGCAGCATCCCAGCTGACTGCTTATCCCTAATTAAGATCCCTTTGAGCTGGCAACTGCATCTGAAAGCTGCTGCTCCTCTCAGCACCCGAGCCTGCATGGATATGCGGTATATTTTTAACCAGGCTCTTCTGAGGAGGATAATGATACAGCGGTGCCTCCTCCCTGCAATTTTGTAAAGCCTCTGTGTTTGGAAAATGATTTCAGGCATGGTGCTTACATGCTAAATAGCAGACGGAAGAAGAATGAGTTCTTGATTAAAATACGTCTAGACAGCCTTCTGGTTTTTTAGGTCCTAATTTAGAGGACCTAGGTATGGAGGGATTTACATAATTTCCAAAATCTGATCTGTTGTTTCTGATGGCGGTAGGACAGTTCTCATGGTCAGCCCTCAATTTTATCAGCAGTCTCAGGACATTTGGTGTTTTCCTGGTGGCCCCAATGGCTATAGAAGAATAGCTGCTTCCTTTCCTGTAAAAATAGGAAATTCTCATCCTTAATGATCTCAGAGCAAATGAGACCCATAATGGTTGAAGTTTGGGGTGGGGAGGGAGGTGAAACAAGACCGCTATTAAATGCGATATTTTGAGCCATCTCATGACTTTTGAAGGCTCAGGGTTGCTATGCCTCTGGAAGAGACCCTTCTAGCCTTCAGTAGCTTAAAATTCCCACTCCTGAGTCCAGGACTGCCAACAGCCTGCAGAGTTTCTTTACCCAGCATCCACCAAACCCTCTGAAGGGAAACGCTGTCATGCAGGAATGACTGCCCCAGGGGACTTGATGTGGCAACTGAGTCTTTCCATTTGAAGATCAGCTTGTTCCAATTCAAGCCATGTTGTCAGCATCCTAAGGTTACAGCAAGTTTGCTGCCAGGCCGTGAGCTGCTGCCGGCAGGATGCGTTTTCTAATGGTGCAAACAGACTCAGCGTAAGAGCAATTTACTCTGCTTGTAGAAAAGCATCAGGATCCCAGTCAGCTTTGCTTCAGGTAGCTGTGACAGCACAAACCCCACCTTGATTAGTGAAGGCATCAGGTCCGTGTATACTCCACTGCAATTATTGCTGGTGCTCAGCTTGATTTGGAAATCAAGTTACCTAATAGCCCTATTATTTAAACTTGTTGAGCAGACCAAAAGTTGAGTCTGCAGTTTCCATCCACCAACAATCTGCTTGATTGTTTTTAGCATTTGCACCACTCAGTTGTGTGTTTGGTTACAAAGGCTCGAGGCAATAGGAACTCACCGTCAGATGCAACTTTATTGAAGAACTCTACAATTATTGGCCTCTCGAATACAGACACAGTTGATAGCCAGGGTTAATTTTGCTGGGAAAGAGGAGCTGAAACTCTTCGGACTCCACAAAGAACAAAAGGTGACATTTGGCTGTATTTTGCAGAGATCTAGAGAAAACAGGCTCTGGAGTGTTTGGGTACAAAATTACTTCTGCCAAAATCTATTTCTCCTGCAGAAGAACCTGATTCTTCAAGGCACAGAGCTGGTGGGGGTAGGACAGCTTGCTCAGCACTGCAGAAAGCAGGTTTCCAAATGACCACTTTCTGATCTGGTGAACTAAACAAAGGCAAAGGAAGGGAGACGCTATCTGAGATGTAATTAAGTTTAAATTAATTCCTAAAAGGGCTCAAAGGAGAAAATCAGAGGAGCTTTTTGGTACTGGTAGAGGAGCCGATTTGCAATTGCTCCCATGACCAGTAGCATTAAAAGGATGACAGGATAAAAAAAATGAGAACTTCTGTGCCTTTTAAAATCCTCTGTTCTGTTGGGCTTAATGGCTCTCTCTTTTCAAGAAATGTTTCATCCTATGAATGTGCAACCAGCATCAAGAAGAGGGTGGCATTGCACATCTGGAATAATGCTTCATGACAGCTCTGTGGAGGTGGTGGGACTTGAAAAAGTTAATAAGAAACATGAGCTTGCAAAAAGTGGGTGGGAAAAAGGGTTAGAGATACAGCACAGTGGTCTGCATCCAGATCGCAGGAACATTTAATGACTCAGTGTGTGCTGATTTTTGAGCTAGAGTTGTTGTCAACTCTTTAATGATTTCTCCATCCATGGGCCCATTAAGATGGGTTCAATGTACTTAAGACATGAGTCACTATTCCAGCCCTTACAAGGCAGAGAAACCCAGGAAAAAAGACGAAATAGGTCCTTATTATGCCTGTAGATGACTAACCCCAGGAACTCTCTAACTGTGTCATCTCAAGGGTATCATTCAAAACCAGTACGGGAACCCTCCCAGTGCCACATTACGATGGTGGCTGGGCAGCCTGCACCACAAGGCGAGATTTATTTTTGGATCTGGGTCTCACTTTCGAGGGCCATGATCCCTGCTCCCATCGCCTGTCAGCATCCTAGGCTTCTTCCAGCCTGGGACCATCCCGGTTCCTTGGATGAGAGCTCATTTCAAAGGCAGACAAGGCTTCCCACAGCTATTGTCCTGTGGCTGTCTGCATTTTTCAGCCCTTCACTATCCCTGCTCCCAGCAAGCATCTGCTCAGAAGCTCTGAACTTCATCTGAAAGCACACAAATTAAACTTTGAACTAAATAAAAATGCCCCCCCCCCAACCTTTACTGAAATACTCTTTAAAAACAAATCCTTATATATTCTAAACACAAAACCATCTGCGTTTCCAAGCCTCAGGAAATTACAACTCCCATTCTGGAAATAAAATACATGTTTGTCCATATATCACATTAATTAAACCCCATAATATGGAAAGATGCCGGTAAAATGCTTTCCTGATGGCTGGCAGATTTGCATAGCAATTTATCATATCACTCATTGCAATTATTACTATTATTATTATCATCATCATCACCATCATCATCATCATATTTTCCCTTCATGTCAGCTGTGTGTAGAAAGATAGTGTGTTCTTTGCTGATCAAGACAGAAAAGTGTCTGGTCTCATAGTGATCTAATTATAATTTATATGCCCTGTCTCGCACTGGGGAGTCCCAAAGCCTTGTAGACGTGCTGACTTATTGATCGTAGCATGTGATTTTAGCAAGGAAGAGACTTAGAACTGAATGATGACACCGGTACAAGCTATGACAGGCTGAAGACGACTGCAGATCTGTCCTCCAGTCTGCTACTGGAAGGCCTGTGGTTATATTCCCCCATTTCTGTCTCAAGGACAACTTCCCATCTGCCTCTGTCAAGCAGTGGATGGGGAAAACCCTCAGAGATGGAGTCTGCTCAGTGCCACCATTCCTGCTCCTGAGCCGTGTTCCTGCAGCTCCTGGCCCGTGAGCAGGATGGTAGGAAAAGCCACATCAGAAACATTCCAGCTACTGGGGAGAACGATTTGGGGACTGGGAAAACTGCAGACTTCAGTTGTTCTTCGTGGGTTTTGCATTTTTTCCTAGTGAGGTACAGTGCACGGAAAACCATCGTACACTATGTGGTCAGCATTTTTACCATAAACAGAGCAGTTGCACATTTTTAAATTATTATTAGCTTAGCTGCCGCTGGGAAGGTTGTCTTAGCCTCCTCCAACAGAACTAAACCAAACATTCATTGGTTGCACAAGCTCTTGACTCGTCGTGTGTTAGTATGAATGCATGGCGCTCCCATAACGTGCACTGTCTCACATCTGTCCTCCCAGACACTGACCCTTCTTCCCCCCAAGCCAGAGGAAAGAAGTCCGAGCAGGCATGCCTCGTCAGAGGAAATTATTTTCAGAGAGATGGGTTGAACTTGTGGATTCTGAGCAGAGTCCAAATTGTCTCAGACTTCAATACACGCCTTCATTCCCCAGTTGTGTCAGCCCATCCTAAGTTGAAGAAGTCACTGCCAAAGGAAATCTGGACCCAAATTTTGAATTCCAAACTCTGAAGCTGGCAATATTTGTATCAAGAACTATGACAAAATTAGGGAAGATTTTCATGGCCAATTTTTTCTGCCTGGATACAGCTCGTGCCATTCAGGTATGCCAACATCAATACCAATTTTGTGAAATATTTTTATGGCGTTTTGCTGTGCCTATGCCACGGGAAAAAGGCATTACTTTATTAGGAATGGTCTGTAGAAAGAGCACATAGCAAATCCAACTTCTCCTCCTCATCCAAGGGGCATCCATCAAAACAAAGTTTGGACTAGAAGCAGCTGTGAGTCTCAGCCTGAACCTGGAGTGACCACCCCGCTGTCAGGGGAGGAGGATTTCAACCTCCAAAGCCCTGCCGAACGGAGACTGCCAAGAAACGTGGCAGTCTGCAGCGGTAATCTCCCTGCCATGAAGATCTGCCGCAGCCACAGCTGGTAGCAGTGTGTTCGGGCGCTGGTAATTGCCACTGGATGGGAATGTGTCCCGCATCCCAGCACCGGTTCACTGACCTCCCCAGACCTCCTCAGCCCGTGCAAGGATCTCAGGGCTTTCACTCCCTCGACAGCCCAGGCAGGCTTCATTCTCTGCAATTAACAGCTACGTTATTGTCAGCCGAGTAACTGTATACTCCATAGGCGAAACGCAGGAGATCTTGTGACAGCTACCTCGTCTCACAAAGCAGGGGATGTTGAGCGAGACAAAACATCCCATTCCCTCTCCTCCCTTGTTAAAATAAATGTCATATACTCTGATCAGCCTCTGTGTACATGCACTCAGCCAGCAGGAGAAAATCAAACATCAAAAGGAAAAAAAAAACCTAACAGGATATTGACATCAATAGGAGTTCTGTGAATAGAGATGAAATGTAAAATTGAGTTGCAATCCGGCTGATAGAAGTTAAAGACGCCGTTAACCCTTGAGCAGATCTGCTGCTGACATGAAAGGGAGGAGAACTGTTAAGGCTCAGGGCTACTTGTTCTTACACAAGCACCTGGGCTGTGCTTTTCTCAGAAATCTGGAGGGAATTTGGCACCCAAATTCCTTGGAAAGTTAGACATACAATGCTATAGGTTCCTTGGAAATTGCCGCTTCTCTCTAATCACTGCTACAGATCCAACATGTCAATGGGGAGAAAACCAGTTTCCTTCATTTTTCTCTTGCCATAGTTTTTCCATTGCTTCTTTTTTAATGGAAAGAACTCTCTCTGCCAGTGATGAAGCAAAAAAAACGGATGACAAAGGAGAGAGCAAAGATGCAGGACAAAATTTTCTGCCAGGATTTTTAGTCTGAAATAAAAAAAGAACCAAGAGAAGCTCCTGATGGAGAATTCCTAGCAGCTTTAATGTCACAACCTCTGACCTTTGGCCATTTCAGCCAAAAAGCTCCTGCAGACACCCTGACGTATTCCCAGCGCTGTGGTCTGTCCACTGGCTCTGGAATAATCCACCCTTGCAGAAACAAAGCTCAGTTTGGGAAATCAGACCCCAAATCCATTTCTGGGGTGTCAGCAATCCAAATCCACTCCCACTGGCTCGGACACACCAACTATAACCCCCACCCGAAGACCGTGCCCTAACAGGACATGACCCCTAGCTGCAACCTGAAATGCATGATGTTCATATGTATCCTTAGAAAACTCCATTTATTTTCTTAACATTTTTTTTATTTGCTTATTTTAAGAAATAATCAGGCGTAGAGTTTGTATTAAAGACTGGCTCTTCTTGCACATTTTTATCTGACAGAACAAAGGGATTTATTTCTGCAGTGAAGAAACAGCAAAATAACTTGCAAAGGCACACTGTAATTCCATCTATTTGAAGTTGTTTCTAGCTCTGCAGCAGCCCCAGATAACTTACAAAGTTGTAAGTTCAGAAGGGATTTTTATCTCGCTGCCTGGAAAAGCATCGCCTTGACTTTATCGGTGGAATCTCAGCATGAGGCTGTTGTTTAAATAACAGGAAGCGAGAGCGGTCGCCCCAGGTCCAAGTTTGCCCCAGGATTTGGGATGAAAGCCTGGCTGTCTGGCGGGGGACCCCTCTCCCCAGAAGAGAGCCGACCCATGGGCTTTTGTGCCATGGCGGAATCTGGGAGAGACTCACAAGACCTGTTGTTTTCCTGGGTCTGGACATCCCCACCGCTTCAGGGGACCTCGGCACAAAGTGTAAAGCGAAGCCTTGATGGAAGAAAGCAGAATAACTCCGTGCTGAGGTTTCCTGGACCACGGCAGGGTGAGCGGGTCCCATCCCTGACACAGACAGACGCATCCCCACCAGGACTTGGGTTTGACTCTCAATCACTCTGCTCAGACGATGCCAGTTGTTAACCAGCACCACTTGCTTGGCCTGAGCTGACCCGGCTGATACCTGGAAGCAATGAAGCAAAGAGGCCATGAAGGCAAAGGGCTTGTTATTTAACGTGTTTCAACCCTTGAGCAGGCCTGTGGTGTCATGCATTCAGGAGGGGAAAGGCAATTTGCTCCCGGGGTGCTGCTGCCTGGGGCTCCCGGGGTCATGACGGCAGGACCTGAACTTCTCACAGCTCCCCTGTGCTGCATGCATAGGTGCCTTCAGGGTTTGCTGCTGCTTAACTTCAGGTTTTCAGCTCGCATTTCTTCTCCTGATTTTTAGAAACAGCCTTAATTATTCCCTGTTGCAGCAGGATTAGGACAAAGTTGACTAGCTGCAGGTTTTCCCGCATGTGAGCTCGGGCAGAAAGCAATTCCCACCCGTGCAATGCTGCAGACCTGGGCCTTAACAAGCATTACAGTTGGATTTGCATTTCAACTTCACTACAGACAGACCTTTTGGGACAAAATGTGTGTGTCCCCTGCCAGGAGGGACAGGTAGGAGGCTGCGGGTGCTCAGCTCCGAGCAGGATCGAGCGATGGGTTCATTATGAGTCCAGCTCTGCCTTTCGGACCTGGGATCCCATCCATGCGGTATATCACAAAGGCGATGACACAGGACATATGGAGCTCTGTGTTTCAACATACATTTTCAAAAAGCTATTTAATACATTCCTTCGCACCGAGTAATGCATTGGAAAGGATCCAGGCTTGGGGATGTTTCTATAAACACATCATCTCTTGCTGCTCTTCTACCTCTTTTGCTGAGAGCTGAAGGATGTGGTGTTTCCCTCTCTTGCTGTGGAAACCTTGGATGTTGCTTAAGATCTTGCTGGTCCATTAAAGCACAATTTTTCATTCTTACTCAACTTTCAAGTCAGGGTAGTCCACGTCAGAAAACCTCACAGTCTGTGGTGTTTCATATAGTCTGTGCCTTGAGGAGATGATTTCCTAGAAGCAGCCTTCTATTTCTCCAGCTATGAAAACATTCCCAGTACATCCTGTATGTGGAGATGATTATATGCAGCACACACCCCCATTAGACTGTTTTTTCTAGCTTTTTATTTGTTTGAATTGTTACTAGAGATAGGTGACATTTTCTCACAAAGCTTTCTCAACTGGAAAATGCAGGTTCAAAGATACTAGAGCACTTTGAAAATGTGTATTGAACCTACCTATTTCATCATTTAGGGAAAGATAAACATTCAAAGTTATTTTGAAATAGAAAGTTGTTAGAAACAAGCTATAGATCTTTATTTCTATAGAACCAGCAAACAAATATATATGATATGTTGAAAATATCAAATCTGTTAGGTTGGGATTTTTACTTAAAAAGAAAAAACATTTTAAAGCTTGGACTCAAACCTGGATGCTTTGTTCAAACCCAGGCAGATGTATTCCAGTTGGGGAGGAGGAGGTATTCAAAACAAAGTTTGATTGTTTTCCCACAATTTCTAAATTGCCAAAAAGCCAAATCAACATTGGTTGTTACAGCCTGATATTCAAATCCACCCTTAATTGAGTCTGAAACTACCACAGTTGCTTATTTCCCAGAGAACAAAAACTTGGTGTTTAAATTTTACAGTGGGAGGTGGTATGAAAAAGCTTTCCTTGACTGTGAGGGGCAGGAATCAGCCTCTGTCCTCAGCAGCTTGGGGATACCCAGAGCATCCTGAAGACTGTGCTGAAATTAGTGATTCAGCAGTAAAACCAATGGAAAATTACTATTTTTTACAAAATAGTTTGCATCTGTAAAACATAAATCTTTCCAAGAAATATGTCTTTTGGGGGGAAAAATTCTGCTGAGGGGGTGGTTCCTGGGTGCAGGGTAGGATAGCCAGTGGAAATGGGAACCACCCCAGAGCACATACTGGAAGCATGTGTGAGAGCCCCAGTATGTGCCTGATCCAGGTCTAACCCCCCTCAGGGAGGTCTCACAGTGTCCATCCACCTCATTTTCTCCTCCTGGATTTACTCAGCTTGTTCCCAAAAGAGACAAACTGGGAAGAGCAAAGGCCCTGGAGCTAAGGACTGTCTGAGCTGAGTCACCCATTCACTCTTGTGCTCTCTCCCAGAAATGCAGTGACGGGTCCCCTTCTCCCTGCGAGGCAGATCGAGAGCAAATGTCATGGTTGTGACCTTGCCACTGTTGCATTTCTTGCTCTCCTGCCAGCCCAGTTCAGCAGTTTTCCTCATGGCAAAGAAATCTTTCTCACAGCCTTTAACTTACATTTTTGGTCAAGTTTTCAGAGCTTGTCCTTAATAATTTGGACTCTATTTTCCTACCAGTTTTTGACTCTGATCCAGCCCATCATATCTGGAAAGAGCCTTTACTCAGCAAGTCTTCACTTTTTCTTTTTCTGTCTATGTTGAAGTTCTCAGTCTCCAGGACAAATACTTTCAAAGCAAAGCAAAATGTAAGAGTTAATTGGAAGTCACAATGCAAAGTGCCCTCCATGCACACATAAATGACCATTGCTGCTCTGAACTCCTGGACAAATTATCCGGACCAAGCAGCTTGTGCTGATGCTGCACCTTTGCCTTCCTGCTCATGCAATGGGCTTTGATCGCATCTGCAATCCTGACAACTTTCATCTACTAGCGATCACAGAGATTCTCCCATGAGCTAGTGCAAAGCAAGCATAAAGGGAGAAGGTGACTCCACTGACCCTAATTAAGAATTTATAATTAATAAAACATCTCCAGAATTACTTTTTCTGCAGCATTCCACTGGCTCTGCTGCACGAGTAACACATGAAGCATCCCTGAGGCTCAGGATTTACTGATGCTATCCTAAAGAAGGGGATAAATGAGGGCATGAACAGAAGGGAATATGGCTTCTTGGAAGATGATGTGCAACAATTAATTCCCAAAGTATAGATCATGGCCTGACTCCGCCTGGACCTTTGCTTGTGTCCAGAGCAGCTCCCAACAGCTGTGCTGCAAGGATGTGGTAGAAGGCGTGTCCCATATTGCCTTGTCCTGCACCATCCATAGGTATCTCAGGAGGGCATGGTGGCTTATTTCTCCCCACAACTGGCCATCACTAGGCACCAGAGGCAAGTGCAGTAATTTTCTAGGTAGTCCACAAGCCCTGCTCATTGCCCATTAGGGTCTGTTTAGAGTCAGAAGGAATGGACAATAAGTTAAGGTCGTGTTTCTATTTTATTCAATTTTCATTAACGTCTTTACGTGCAAGCAGAGATAAGCAGGTTCTGCTGTGCTTTACTCTCCTGTTGCAAGCATGAAACATCACTTTTAATAGATCTTCTCCTTCTTCCCCAGAAATACTGACTGAACATGTGTAATTAGAGCCAAAGTCATGTGTCTGCATTCAGAGACACATACCAATAAATGCAGTTTGCATTCGCAGCAGTCTGGAGTTAAATCTAGGGGCTGGATCAAGATATCTCCAGTTTTATTCTAATTGCTGATTGGACTCTGAGAACTCTTTGATTGAAGTAACAAGGAAAAAAGTGTGTGTACCATTTCATCCAATTTCCAGAAAGCACTAGGCATGAGAACTGGACTCCCAGTTTAATTTATGTTGTGAGAATCCCTCACTGCATAATGCCTCTGTTTCCAGATATTATTAACAGAGCTGGAGTGTCCTTCCATGTGTTCTGGTGGAAAGTAACTATAAATCAAACATGCTTCTGGGATGATTGCAAAACCTCCATGAAACTTGACTCACAGTCTAAAAATGTGCTTGTGGAATGGTTGTGGTTGCATCATGTAGGTGCTGCAAAGCAAACACAAATTGGGGAACATCCTCTCCCCCATCGGTGCTCTTTCCTGCAGCACATTGCCACACGTTTCCTCCCCAATGGGTTTGCAGGACACTGAAAGTGGATCTCCAGGAACTTGCAGTGCTCCTCTCCATCTCTGCTTCCACTGTTGCTTTTCTTAGCAGCAAAAGAATCACTGGAGCTGGGATCAAAGAGGTTTGTTTTAGCTCCTGACCTCTATTGCTGCAGTGAAGGAGAATAAAAGAGAAGGGAAGGGAGAGGAGAAACACATCTGGAGGCTGGTGCATGGCAGCCTGGCCCTCACTTCCAGTGAGCAGCATTCGGAGAGGGAATTGCCTTTTGGATAGCTGATACGAGTCTCTGCTCAGGGGGTACCGGTGGGCCTGGGCAGGGCAGGGCAATTCCTGAATGCCAAATCAAATACAGCAAAAAGAATGTGGATTCTGCGAGAAAAATTATCCAGTGGAGAGAGGCATGAAACAGCCAACTGCTGGCTGGGTGCTGGGGATGGGCGCCCGGGTGGTGGTCCAAGGTCCTGGGGTGGACCAGCATCCTGGCATCCCGCTGCAGCCCCCGGGCCCATGCGTGGTCCAGTGCTGTGCTTGGGAACGTAGGCATGGCCATTTTGTGTGGGCAGCTCCAGTCTCATGGTTTGCCCATTGCCGGAGCCATCCTGCACCATCTTCCAGGTTCTTTATGATGTGGAACCAGTAGGGAGGGGAAAAGAAAGGAAAAAGGAAAAAAAAAGCAAAACAAAACAACACTTTTCTCTGTGACCCTCCTCTGGCCTCTGCTTACAAAAAATCCTGGCATCCATAACGATCAGGTTTTTGATTGAACGATGTTTTAATTTAGGATATATTAAAACAGCATGTTTTCCATGAAGGATCTCAGCATAGAAAGGGAAGAGGAGGCTCACAAGAACCTCTTCAGCTTCAGAGTCACAACATGTGCCCCAGATGCCATCACGACATCTTTGATAGGCAGGCCAGTTGATTTAAAAGAGGGCAAGGGGGTTCAGCTAATTGAAACCATTGTGTTATGATAACCAAATGTCCTACATCTTTTGCATCTCCCATAGATGGCAATGCATACTGAAAAAAAGAAATAATAATGCTACGTCCGTTTTCAGGGAGAGATCAAAGGATCTCCTGGAAAGAGGAGCCCAGTTGTCCCTTGAATGCATCTGGGCTGCAGACAGCCTCTGGAAAAGCCTATTTCATTCATTCACGAGGCAGAGGAATGCTGTCTGGATGCTTTGAAAAGTGCCTGGGCTGGTTGAGGGAGGAAAAGGCTCTGTGTAAAGGGAGCTGTGGGACCTCAACATGGCTTTTGTGGCCAGCCATGCCCAGGTCATCTAACTGTGCCTTGCCTTCCTATTGCAATGGGGTCCTCTGACTGTGCTGTGCATTTCAGAAAGAGATACAGCTGGTGCTGTGGTACCCGTAACACTGATTGGGGTCTGTAACGAGAGATATCTGGCAATCGGGGAGCAGGAGATGCAGTGTTGCAAACACAAAAAGAAATAAATTCAGTGGTATCGGGAGACCAAAGTTCCCTGTAATTCCTGGCATACTCTGGGGTGAACAGCATTCTCCAGACTAATTGCTGTCTTTGGAGAATTAAGCCCCAGAGCTAATGTACTCCTTGAAAGCATCTTGGCAAAAATGTATTTCTTCATCCAGACCGTGGCCTCCGAGGTAGCTCTGACCCCGCTTCCTTTCAGCTTGAATTTGGACCAGAGTTGGTGGATACAGCAAAGCTTTCTCCGCAGCAAAGGAGATGCTGTCCGGATGAATCAGAATCATCCCAGCCCTGAAAAAAAAAAAAAAAAAAAAAAAAAAAGGCATGTCCCTCTTGGGATCGCCCCGACACGTTCTTCTGCAGAACATCTGCTCGTGCACACCCAGCTGCTGCCGCTGCTCCCGCCGGGGCTGCCGCTCACCTTCCCTGCTCCCGGGGCGCTCGCCTGACCCAAGCAGCTCGGCATGTCCAAGAACCACTTATGCAATGGCTTTTGGGTCTTTTATCAGGGAGATATCTCCTTCATTTATAAGTTAGCACTGTTTCTGCAGTAAGGGGAATGGCAGTCCCCGAGAATCAGATGGTCTGAAGGCACCTTGCTGCGCCCCTAAAGGGATGGACCCGATTTCTCCCCCCCCGAAAAGGCAAACAGCCACCAGCGTAACTGCAAACGAAGCTCAGACAACCTGCTGTAACCGTGGGACCACTCCTTTTCCTCATCACAGGACAAATCCCGTCACAGGCTAAATTAAAAATAACACGTACATAATTAGCGTAAACTAGAAACTGAATATGGAGGGGAAAGGAGAGATTTGTTCCTCTGGTGCAATTTGGCCCTGCTCTGGATGCCTCCAAGGATGCCTCTGTCCCTTGCTCGTGAAGGTATTTCTGAGGAAAAAGGGGTGGGTTTTGCTGATTTTGGAAGGCATCTGATTGCACCAGATGGTAAATGTATATTTTTTCATTCTCCTGGGAGGATGCCCTGTGAATCACCTAACAGGGCTTTATTGCTTTCTTCTGCATCCCCTGGCAAATTTCTGAGTGCAAAAACTCTGTTTTGTTTGCATTTATAGTGAGGCATTTGGAAACATCTGCCAACAGCTCAGCTTACCAACCAGACAGAAAGCCCACTTTCATTTACGAGTATTTTAAATAGCAATTAAAATTACAGACCATCTTCTCCTCATACTTCCACGAGCAGAAATATGAGTATGGCCTCTAGAAATCCAGAATAACTGGAAGCAGAGCTTGCTCCTATGCTTCGTCAAGCATTATGCTGAATACAGAACATAACAACAACAAAAAAACTTTATTAAATGCATAACACCGAGTGGATAGTTTTGCTACACATTTATGAGATATTGGAAAATTCAGCTCCAGCCCTCATGTTTCATCAGCTGCAGCTAAATGCTTCAGTACAGATGGACAGAGCCCAGATGGCAACCTCGTCTGTGGAATTTGTCTCTGCTCTGGACCATATGCTGCTCAGAAGTAAAAAGGATGCAGAGCTTACTTTGAAGCCTGGTCTCCGGTGCTCTGCGGCGGACGGGTGCCACATGGAGACTCAGACCTCCTCATCTGCATGTGACCGACCTGTGAACTGAATCCTGGTGACATGGCAGGGACGTGGTGCTGGCAGTCCCATCGGCGCGTACTCGTGGAGACGCATCCTACCAGGCAGTAAGGGCTGTCCCAGGGAGCCGTGGACGTTCACGTTGGGACTTTGTGATGCCATTACTGGGACAGTCAATAAGACAGATGGGGGTGTCATCGGGGCAAGATGTGCTTTTAGGATGGAGTTAGCAGAGCGTGAAAGCTTTGGTGGTTTGGGCTGAGCACTTCCCTAAGAGCACGGAGTTTTTCTTTCTGGAGTACGTGAGAGCTGAGCAAGCATCTTCAGCAACAGTCTTTATAAGTCTGAAGCTGAATTCTGTCTCTTCCCTGAAATACTGCTGCTCTGCATGTAGAAATTAGCCTTCTTTATGCCTTCCACATTCCCATGACATTCTGTTGAAGGTGCCAAGCTTTGGATGAGTAACATTCCCCAACTGTGCATCAGTTTTATCAACACCTGGTTAGCCAACCAGCAGAATCAGTGTGAGAGGAGGATGAATAGGGCTCCTAGACACATGCCTAATTGCTAAGACTTAGTTTTCATCCTCAGGTCTGCTGTGTGTGGCTTGGCGCACGGTGGAAACTGGGGATGAGGCTGTCTTGCTTCAGCACGGAGGGGCACTTTTAATGAGCCGCTCACTGAGTCCCCAGATCAGAGAAAGGATCTGGGGATAACAAGATGCAAGTAGATGCTTGACAGAGGCACAAATGGCTGTTGGAGAAACCATAAGAGGGGGAATAAACAGATTTAATGAAGCTGTGTTTGCTCAGCAAGGTGTGCCATGACTGATACCTCACCTCCATTTACCTTTGCTCCTGGGCATGGGGTGCAGCTCATGGCAAACTCCAGGAGACCTTCTCCATCGGTGCCATCCCCACCGCACCGCTGTCCTTGCAAAGGGGAATGCAGTACAGCTGGGTGGCCTCCATCCGCCCTGCACCACAGTTCCCCGGGCCCCAACTCCCTTACCCAAGCAGGGACCAGGCAAGACCTTCTGAGAGTCCTGTGCAATGCTTATATTTCAGAGACATATGTTTTTAAAGGTAGCAGATGTTAGAGAACGCCATTTGCCAATTCTCTTTGGTTTAACCACTGCCCTGGGAGCTTTTCCCTTATTTATTACCTTCAAAAGCAGGAGCGTGGTATCAGCCTTCATGGAGAGGCAGTTTAGTGATCCCCTTTTTTCATCCTTCCCTTGCACTACACAACTTTTTTCCCTTCCCAACCCCTTGGCATCACCATGGGCCCTTGGATCTGGGCAGTGAGGTCAGAGCTGGATCATTCCCCTCCCACTTTCACCCTCCTGCTCCCCACTCCCTCCATCTCACATTTTGGCACAGCTCTAATAGAGAAGTAGAGAGGCATTTTTATTGCACACACAGCTCTGTGTATCTTTTCCTCAGCATTTGTTTTTCCTAGATATACACACATTTATCCACAGCCATTTCTACAGTCAGAGATGTTAATTTGGCATCATACGTGGAAAGTTTTAGACATCTGATCAGAATCAGTACAAGCTTCTGGGAGTTGCTTGCCAGCTGAATGAAAAAGAAAGGGCCGATACTAAAAAGAAGCCTTTCCTTAATAAACATGCTGCAAATATAAACACTTAAAAATGCTATTAACTGCATTTAGAAAGTTCTGGTGAATCAATAAAGTGTGGAGGTGAAAGAGTCAAGCAGAGGCAACGAAACACAAACTGTTTTTTTCTTTGAGTGCCCTCAGAGATCAGGCTTTAAAAAGCTGCCTCTCAATCTGCATGTCTGATTTTCTATGTGCAACTTACTGTGTTTGCTTTGGGCCTCACCCAAAGTCCCTTAAGTCATTGCGATGGACTGGAGCGGTGCTTTGCCCTCCAGCATTCGTTGCTGCAGACACTGCATGAGCTGCAGAGTACCGAGCCGCCGCTGCCCTGGATGCCTCCAGGAGGGTTCGAGCACACAGCGTTACTCCATGAAATGCCACCGGCTGAGGGCTTGGCAGCTCTTGTTCAATCATTCCTGCCATACAGGAGTCCAGAACAGAAGAGATGAAAGCCTCTGAGCTGGCCCTTCCTGCACACCTTCTTTAGGTTTATCCCAAACCAAGCACCTAAAAAGCGGGGCCAGAAGGGGAGTCTCACATCTGATCCCACTCCACTCTCGCTCACACTGATTTTAGAAGCAGTGGAGACACAAACCCTGGATTCAGGTGGCTCACTCTCCTGGTAAAGAGAGCTTGGTGACCCTGTGAGCTCTTTCTTTTCTTCTTCGCTCTTGTTTTTTTTTTTTTTCCTAAGGTACTCGGAGTTTGGCATGTCTAGAACTGCAGGTGCAAAGCTTAGAGGAAGGCTTGCTGGTAAGAGACCACGATCTTTGCAGAGGGGATTTGAGTATCTTACCCATCGGCAGGAGGACTTTCCAGATTGCAGCAGCTGAACCTGCAAGAAACACAGTGCCCTCCAAATCCCCAGCAAATGCTCCAGGGACAGCCGGAGCCCGATGCTCTCCTGCATCGGCTGCTGCGATCACAGAGCAAACCCTGCCTGTCCCTGGCCCCCACCCATTCGCACCCCCCCATTGCCTAAGCCCTCCCTCCAAGGCATGTGTCAAAAAGCCACCTTCATTTTCCTGACATGCTTTTCCTGCTCCCAGGGCTGAATTAACACTAAATGAGACCCAGATTCCTCTGTAATTAAGGGCCTCTGTTCCACATCAGACTGTTACTGAAGATCCTGCTCTATTGCAAGGGAATTTGCCTGTTGCTTCTCCTTCTCCTCCTCCAACCCCAATGCCCCCCGCTCCCTCCTTCTCTTTACATCTTCTTGTCCTGTTCCCCTGGGATCCAGCTTCGTGTTCCCCCCCCCCACTGTCAACAGGGGATGTGAGCACGGAGGGCTGACGGGTTTCTCCCACCGCTTCCCCTGTTCTTTGAACCGAGGACGGAGCACATGTTTTTCATGAATGAGAAAGCAATTTGAAGCCATGTAAATAAAAATAGCAGCAACAACCAAATCTAACAGAACAACCCGAAAAAAAAAAATGCTTGGGAATGGTCAGAAATACTTGTTTTCACTTTTCCCATGCAAGTTTTATTTCTTCTCAGCCTTTCCATCTTCCACGCTCTCCAGCTACCCAAGCTTGAGAAACCTCTAGAAAGGATTGGCCTATGACGGTGTAAAAAAAAGTGAAAAACCTCCCCAGAAAGCTCATTTGCAAGAGTGTGCTTCTATATCCCTGCGTTTTTGCAGTTTGTGGTAGGACTAGGGTTTATCTCCTCCACTTTAGCTCCAGCATACGTGTTCCTGGCTCCCATGGAGGCACCACAGAACGGCCCTTGCCAAACAGCATGCCAGAAACTTGACCTTCTCATGAACTTCAGGGCTATTTTCTAGTCTGCACCCAGCTCCTTGCAGGCAGGACTGTCTGGCCAGTGGATTCTGGCCCTTTTGCATGGAAAATGAGATGTGTCGGCCTGCATGGCCGGGTGGCTTGCCAGCTGTGTCCCTAGCAGCACTTCACAGCCTCCCTGTGCTCCTCCCTTCCCTGTTCAACCAGTTGCCTTTGCTCGGAGTCGCTTTGCACATGGGTCTGCAATGAGGGGACCTGTGAGATCGTCCTCGGTGGCCTTGGGCCAGCTGGCTGACCCCCAGCTTTGCCACCGCAGCAACCAGCACACTCCTCGACACAACAGAACTTCATGTACGACTTTTTTTTTTTCTTCTTCTTCCTTTTTCCAGGACTGCTCAACATTTTAGTTACATCTTTCCCCATTTCTCCAATTTTCAGTGCAGGGTACATGGTGATCCTTACCCTCCCCTAACAGCAGCTGGTGCTTGCTTAGCTGGCGAAGGTCCAGTTTGCGCTGGAGCTAAACTCAGCGACACTCCTGACTCAAATCAATATTATCTACGCCAGCCTAAGGCAGTTTATGCTGATATTAATAATGAGGCATCAAGTTCCAGCGCTAAGGATCTGCATTAAGCTCACCGCTCAGGACTGCAATTGGATTTCACAGTAACCTCTGCTTCATTCCCTTGGTCACCAGCATTTGCAGGGGCTCCCAAACCTCGTCTGGCAAACCCCACCGCGCAGTCCCTTCCTCCCTCGGCACCTCTAAGATCAGGGACAACCTCCGTACTCCCAGACCGCTTCCCTGTTTCTTCTGCGCTTACTGCGTCAAAGGGAGATCTCTGGTTAAGTGGTTCTTCCAGTTACCCTATTAATGAGCCTTTTAATTAGTATCCTTTCTTGCTAAGTAATTGCTACAGCATGAGATCCACTTGGGAGATGCAAATGCACTGGAAGCAGGATGTTGCAAGGTAGTGGAGGAGCTGAACACTGCTATTAATATCTTCTGACAGGCTGCCTTAGGAGGAGCAGTAAGGGCCCTGGACAGGTACGTACCTGCCGGGGATCTCGCGGTTTCCCTCCGCCACCGCCACGCACCTGCCGAGCAGCCCATCTGCCCGCGACGCCGACAGCGCAGGCAGCTGCCTGGTCCCTGCCTTGCCGATGGCCGCTGGCTGGTGCTAAATTCACCTCGCTGACCTGGAAAGTCATTGCACACGAGTGGAGCGGTTTGAGGTGCAAAAGAGGATGCGTTTTACCTGCATGAACCATTGCTTTAGGCGGAGGCCGGGTTAAGCCACAGAAATGAGAAATATCTGCAGAGGGGATGCTTTTCTTAGCAGAACCAGGTTGAAGTTTTGTAGTCACCCAGCTCTTTCAGGCTCCACTTTAACTTTCCCTTATGTCAGGACAGCATGAATATGGATATTACAGGCGTCACTGGTCTTCACCGCACACTTGTGCAGGGAAATTTGGGCAAGCAAGTGAGCGGGCATGCCCCAGGTAGCACGCTAAATCCCATTCCTCACCAGGATATCACCTCATTTACTGACACAGTCTGCTTCTTTACAGGTTCAACTGTACCAGCCCTATAACAGCCACACTGCTCCCATGCTGAGCTGCCTCTTGCCCTTGAGCCTCTTGACTTCTGCTTGCAATGAGCTGCTCAGCACCACTGGCTTAGGGCTAGGGAGATCCAAAGCATGATTTCCCCCAGCATGGCTGTTGTCCTGCCAAACTAGGAAAGCAGCAGCCTGTCGCTTCTGGGAAACAGCTGAACAAAATGCAGCCAAAGCTGCTTTTTGTCTGGAAACTGAGGATATGCCCAAAGGGACTGCTCTGGGGAAGAACAGCCCTTGTGCTGAACAGGAGGGAGATGTCAGACTTCAGACAGAGGATACTTGGTAAAGATGCTCGGTTGTGTAAGCGGGATGAGGCTGTGGTCAAATGAGCATCAGGCTCTTGGCATATAGTACTGCCCTCTGTGGAGGCTCAGTCGAGATTTTGCCCACTGGCCACATCCTTCCACATCCACAAAACAAAATGTGCCTCCACCAAAAGGGACAGCAAGAAAAGCCTGACGGACTTAATTCCGCCCAGGCTGGCTCCCTTCCCAGGTTCGTCTGGGTATTTCACGTGCACCGCTGTATCATTGCAGTTTTGATATTGCTTCTTTCGAGGTCCCAGCCCCGCTCCCCATGTGTGTGCTCCTGGGCTGGCAAAAGGCCATGTCTGAAGTCCAGCAGTGCTCGGAGCTGCAGCCATCCCTGCTCCAGGGAGGCCGGGGTCTGGGACAGGAGGGGTCCCCAGGCAGCAGCTGGGCTCACTGGGTCAAGCACCCTGGCAGGACCCAGACAGCTACAGCAGCCTGCTAAAATTTGCAAGGAAAAGCAGAAGGAAGGGTCTGAAACCCCACCGGGGAGCTGGGGCTGGCAGCGCTGCTGCAGGTAAAGATCTATTTGGGAAATTTCCAGCTTAGCTGAATTCTGCTGATGCACAATAAATGGGGACCTTTGTAGCAGCGCTGTTCAAAGCTCCCAGCTTTAAGGGCACATTTCCCCCAGCACCATGACCAATGTTTCCTTTGTCAATATAGCAGGTTCCCCATGAATCCACATCTCACCCCTCCCCCGGAGGCGGCATCCACGTGGCCGTCAGCTCTGCTGCTGTTGCTGCCTTTTATCCTCTGCATCCCTGAGCAGAGCTCACAAGTGATGCTTTGTACCGGAGCTAGAAAAAAAAAAAAAAGACGTGTGCTCTAACACACAAAAGAAAAAAACCTCATCTCACCCCTTGTGTTTTTCCTGGAAATGTCACTGCCCTTAATGCATCAGATAATTAGAATCACTTCTCCCCTTTTGTTTGCCTTGGCCCTTGCAGCTCACATTGAACAGGCCAACATAAACCTGCGTGCACCGCAGGAATTTCAAGCACAGCCTATTCTGCAGCACTGGACTGCGGGGAGGGGGGGGAACTACTCTGAAAAGCCATTGCCCCGGCTCTGCTTTGTGGGTCCAAGCAGGTACGGGCGCAGTTGGTCATTGCCCCGCAAAGGAGCCGGGAGCCTGCTGGCCAGTGTCCTCCTCCATCACAAGACTTGATTGCAGGTGGAGTGTTCGCTCCCAAGGACCAGCCTCTAAGAAAACCCTCAGCCCTAGCATCAGGGAGGAGATAATCAGGAAAGAAGTTTATATGCGTGGGAGATTTCATCTGGGAACAGCCGGGGCTGAGGAGCACGTGCTCAACTCGGAGCTGGCAGAGATATGCGGGAGAGCAGTGGGATGTACTCAGCAGCCAGCCTGCAGCGAACGGCAGCTCCTGTTCCCCTTCGCCTTGCACAGATGCTGCCGCTTCGTTTATTTTGACTGTCTTTTCCCCCCACGCGCAGGTCAGAACAGAGTTTGGGCCAGGCACTGCCTCGGGCTGGCACTTGGGGGTGAAGGGCTCACGGGGGGGTCCCTGATGTTGAATGCCGGGGAGGAGAAGGAGCAGCTGATGCCCATTTTGGTGCCAGAATTGTGTCAGCCCCGAATGCAAGGTCTGAGTGTGATGCTCGTGGTTCAGATGGGTAGGTATCTCCCTGAATTCCCGATGGGACGTTGAACAAGTTGCTTTTTAACTGGGAGTGTGGAGGAAGGCCCCTTCTCCTCTGGGCACCGTGGAGGTGACGTGGTGACGTGGGAGAACAAGTCCCTTGCAAATGCTGGAAAACTGCCTGTCCTTGGCGAGGCGGGTGTTGCACCACAAATCTGGGTGCGGAGGAGGTGTTCAGCATCCCCTTGGCACCCGATCCGTACTGGTCTGGATGGACAGATGGACAGCAGAGCCAGCGTTAGACCCGGCGAGGAGCAGGCGAGGGCGGCAGCACGGACCCTGCACGCTCGGCTCCTGCCTGCCGCTGCCTGCCTGCTCCCAACGCTGGCTCTGATGGTAGGTTAAATATCTGTCAATAGATTGTTAAATAAATATGTTGAGGATTAGCTGTGCCGTAGGTATAGACCCCTTTCACATTTGCTAAGTTTCAGCAAGTGTGTTTTCAATAATTGGCTAACATTTTTAAGAAATTAATAAAAGCTATGCTATTAAATCTAGTCCTCTTATAATAAGACACTTATTGCATGCTCAAAAGTGTATGTCTTTAATATCTGAAGCAAAGAAAAGTAATATATAAGGGATCTCTTCTTAAACTTGAATACATGTAGTCGTAATCACAATTATTAGCTGTCATCAAACATACACTAATGAAATAAAGAAACCCTATCATTAGAAACTTTACAACTGGACATGCTTAAGAAATAAAGACAAATAAGGGAATTTCCCTCTTAACAATTTGAGATTTCACAAGACAGAAAAAGGATCAAACATGCTGAGATGCCTCTGCATCTTTGAGGAGATTTATAGTCAAAGCAAACTGATAGATTTCTTAGGGAGTTGTGCAAACAGTTTTGGAAGCTAGTCTTGCTCCTGATCCTGGTGATTACATTCTCTTGAAAAACTAAAATTGGAAAACTACCTTGCTGCTGCTGTCATTGCAGAGTTATATTGATGTGTTTTTGCTGAATTGCATTCACTTGCTGATTTATTTGTATAGAGGTACCATCACTGCCTTTTTTCCAGTGGGGAAATAATTGTCCAAATTCTTGGTGAGAAGAGCCACGTGGTTTTCAGAAGATTTTTGTCCGAGAACGCAATCAGCTGAGGTCAGTCCTGCTCTCAGAGACCTGAGCAAAGCTCTTAAATATTACTTAGGGAGTTATTTTCGTATAAGAGGGAAGAAATTGGCCCTAGCTGTGTATACCTTCCTAATGATCTTCACAGCAGTTTGTCCATCTCAGCTCTTCCTCCTCACTGCACCACCCTGAAACATACACAGAAAATAAAAGCTGAAAATAGGCCATCCTTTTCTTACAGTGAGTATAATTAAGCCGTGGAACAGATTCCCCAGGGCTATAATGCATCCCCAATTGCTTGGAGAATTTAAATCCAGACTGGGGTGGAGATGCTGCCTTGCTCAGAGCAAGCTGCATGCTATGGATGAGTCCCCTGGGACCCCCAGCTGGGGTTTGGGGTCTCCGGACCGGCTCTCGCTGGGGTTTTGGCAGATCTTTGGACACCACCAGACTCAACTGCTCTCAGTTCAGCTTCCGATGTGATGACTTTGGTTGTAGGGCCAAATCAGTGAGTCTTCGCGGCTGCTGGTTACCAAACCCACTTGCTGTTTCGCCTGGCGTGTTTAATGGCATCTGCGTGGGACTGGGAATAAACTGGCGGCAGCCCAGGCTGCTCTGTGGGTCTCTCGCGCTGCAGCTGGGTCCTCTGCCCTGTGTCTGCTCATTTTGGCCTGAAGCTCTGCTTGCAGCCGAGCGGAGCCGATTGCACCAGCTTTTTCTCTTCAATGGAGCGACACCAGGCTGCCTGGGATTTGACCCAAATAGACAGATAGCCCTGGCCCAACTGCAGAAATGAGTTTAGAAAACAGCCGTGCCGCCCCAAATCAGGTATAAGCCTCCATGCTGAGAAAATCTATTGAGATGAAGAACAAAAGCAGCCCCCCAGGGAAGCTACCCGCTGCCCCGGCTGCCGCAGGCTCCTCTCCAGCAGCGCCCATCGGTGCAGGGGCTGCAGCGGGCACTGGCCGGGCTCTCACGGCCGCAGATTTTTTTAAGCCTTTGATGTAAGTATATGCATTTCAACTCCCCACCTTATAACAGCAGGAGAAAATACCCGATGATCTTCCCTGCTTCCACCTCCAAGGACATCAGCCCTCAGACTTTCTGAGCCGAACGCGCTGCCCACGGATGCCATAAAGCTCCACAGGTTTCAATATTGCTGTCACCAACTGAGACTCTGTCCACATCAATTTTGCTTTCTTATTTTGTTTCTAAGCTGGTGCTTGAGCTTTTTGGCTCACAGACAGATTTTCCCTTCCAAGATTTCAGTGTTGGAGGACTGTTTCCCTAATCCCCAATAGTTTAAGATTATCTCTAGCCAACTATTAATCAAAATCAGAATCTAGCACTGCTTGCTTGTGCTGTTGCACTTGAGCACATAAAAAAAATCCTCTTTTTCCTCTGAAGAAACACAGTTGCTAGTTTTTTAATTTGTTTCTGGTTCCTTTAGCACCAGCTCCTCAGACACAGAACAGCCACATTTCTCATTCAATACTCAGTATCGTACCAGGATGCCACATGGGCCAAGGGATGCTTTAAAAACACAGGTAAAACAAGCAAACGCCAATTCAGGAAAGGCTTAAAATAAGCTAGAAAACAACAAAGGAACTCTCTTATTTTCTCCTTCCACAGTATGCTCCTTTGAGTGCAGAAGAATGAATTGCCTTATAAAAACTTGGCATATTGATAAGCAATTAGCTCGTGCGGTGACATGGGTTATAGAGCAGAAGATGGATTTTTATAGCGCCTTCCATATGCCATGTCTCCAAAAGCCTTCACAGAGAAATGAATTAGATACCACTGACTTTTTAGGGTCAGTAGCTGGAACAGCCCCTTCTGCTTCAGTAGCGAGTTATGCAAAGCAGCGTGTTTCAAGCCCAGTTGACGTATTGCAAAAGAGGTGTCCGAGGCACAAGTCACAGGAATCCGATTATGGGAGACTCTGGCTCCTCCACCGACCTGAGAGAAACTTCCAGCTTAGCCACACACAGGGTTTGTGCCTGGGGTAGGGACTTTTCCCGTTTCCCATCCCCTGTTTTGTAAGCTAAATCAATTCTTAACACCAGCATGCTCTTGCAGACTAGCACCCAGGGACTTGGCACTTGGGTAGTTACCCTAAATAATTTGTTTGTCCGGGTGCATGAAATGCTAAGAGGTGCTCTGCGAACACTGCACCTTTGAGAAATGTTTAGAATGCAAACAAAATTGCTAAAGGAAACAAGCATCCTGCATCCCATGCCAGCATCCCACTGGGACCGGTTGGCACTGAGCACAGTGGAAATGGCCAGTGACCCCACTTCAGGCTCCCATCAATCCCAAATCCTTGGTCAGGAATTCCTGCTCTGGGTAACCCTGGAAGAGGTCCAGCTGGATCCAATATTTTCAGATCCACTCTAGACCCCGCGACAGGGGATTTTTCTCCAATCACACAGTCTTCTGACGAAGCTTACATCAGCTCAAGCTGCCTCTCTATTTTAGCATGTTTCTGGGCTAAAAAGAAATCACACTTCCCGCAGCAACACAAAACAGGGAAATTGGTGTTGCTTTGTCGTATCTAACTTCAGGCAGCTCTTTTCCTTAAGCTGATCATGAACAAGCAAGGATAATGTAACACATAACTCGTTTTGAAAATGATTCTCCCATGCTGAGTCCTGATCTACCGCTGTCTGAGGCACTTTGCTCAATAGATTACAGCGTGATGCCAGCTCCGGCTGGCAGACTACGCAGGAGTTGCAGCCACGAAACTGGATGTGATTTGCATTTGTCCTGCTCACTCCGAGAGCTGTCACAGGGGATGGATACTGCTCTCTAGCTGGCATTCAATATCTGCTGAGGAATCCCATGTTATCACTGCTGTCATCTTCCAAGCTGCATGTTATACAGAGAAGGAAAGCTGCCAGGTTGCTCTGCAAGCCAGTAGGTATTCTTGGAGACAAAAACCTGAGCCTGGTCCCAAAGCCATTGTTTAAGCTTTACTTGGGTTTTATTTCCTTGAGAATTGGACGCTCCTCTCCCTCTGTCAGCTCACAAAACTACAGCCTGGGTCAGGCCAGCTGCATCCTTCGTTTCAAAGCGAGGACCTGATCCAGAGCTCAGCAAAGCCAGAGGACCAGCTCCTGTTGTCACCAGTGTTTTCTGGATCAGGCCCGGAGGAGAGGACTCTGTTGAGGTTCGGCAGCGCCTGCCCTCTGCTCGCTCATGCCCGTGGAGCTCATGGCAGGAGTGCCGGCGCTCAGAGCCCATGCCAGCCCCGCTGTCAGCCCTCGGCTCTGCCTCCCTTTGAAGGCAAGGTGTGCTTGGACCTTCTGCTGGGGAAGTTTTACCAAAGTTTTACAAGAAACCCTGCTGAAAATGGAAAGTTCACATAAAATTGTCATATAATAACCGCAAGGGGCTCAATTTATAAATGCACTGTCTGCTGGAATAGTTCTGCCTCCCGTATTTACCAGCCAGCAATTATCCTCACTTGAGCTACTTCTTATTTAGCTGCTCCCCAATTGAAATGAACAGGAGTGGCATTTGCTTGCTAAAGTATAAAATGGAAATCTCATCTTTGCTGAGGAAGCACCAGGGAAGTACCAGCTCTGGCTGCAGCCTCTGCTTCCGAGCAGCGACGTGACCTGGGCACGGGCTTCAGAGGGGGGGACGTTTGTAGGGAGCGTGGTTATCTTTTGGTCACATCAGAGACACAAAAATCCTGTTTACAGGTTTCCTAAAGCTGAGGGGCAATGTTGAGCAGAAAAGGCGGCTGTAAAACTCCTGCCATCATGCCTCATTGTGCAGATCTGGGTATTTAGATGGTGATTTTTCGTGAGAGAGGGACACGGACAGGGTCACTCCAAGTCCGTGTCAGCTGTGTGTGCTCCCTCCTCTAACATCAGGCCGGCCGCTTGCAGGCCATTTTACACAACCCGGGGTAGGAACAGCATCTATTTTATAACATAGGGGCCTTCAAGAAAGATGGGTACGTCATATTTTTTGTTCACCAGAACCTGCCACTATTTGGAAATGGAGAAGCAACAGCTTAACAAGGCAATAGTTGGAGAAAGAAAAATGTTATTACTGAAACTCTGATTAAAACCAATAGTACCACAAGGTCCCCTTCAAACGCTGAAGTCAAAGACACAGTGTTCTTAAACATTATTTTATTAAAGTTAAAATAAAAAAAAGATGGTTTTGTGGTAAATGGAAAACACAGCTCAGCAGAGAGATGGGGAAGCTGTGGATTTTAACTGCAGCGGAGCGGGGCTGTGCACTTGCCGTGCACCGCAAGGCTATGGTCCTGGGTGGGTTTGGAGGATCAGCTGCTTGATACATGGTGCCAAGCAATGATGCAGGACTGGGAATGTTATATGTATGGATCAGCAGCTGGAAGCCTCTGAGGCCAGGAGCCCGCTATAGGTCCCTTGTGATCCACCAGCCCCTCTTAAACCTCTCTTGAATTATCCCATGCTGCAGAGTGCACCGCCCTGTACAAATATGTATACATATACATACATATGTGTATTTGGCCAGGATGCATAAACTCTGCAATGGTCTTTGGACATAATTGCATGTGATTTTTGCCAATAACTCACTGGAAAGGGATCTCAATTAATAAAAATAAAATGTTTCCCTGTCTGCCTCTACTGCTGTCCCTCCTCTGAGAGCGCCAGCTTTTCCCACTGTTTATTCTCGGGGGCTACGTGTGTAATCCCTTGCTCCCTTCAGCCAGCAGCCCCAGCAGTCGGGTTTGAGACAGTGGCACTACTGGGATGCTCTATTGTAAGCATTGTCCAGTTCCCCAGCTGTACCTCTTCTGCCCTGTTCTGCTGGGCTAAACAAGCCGAGCTGCTTTAGCAAGGGAAGTTCTTCATCTGCAGGTGATTCTTCTGTTCATCTCCTTTATTAAGGGAATTTGGAGGATTCCTTGTGGACCCATAGTGCTGTACGTGCAGAGGTCAGAGAGAGCTGCTGGACCAAAATTAGATGCGAGTTAGAGAAGCAAGACAAGCAGTGGCAGAAAAGAACCATTCGCTCATTTGTAGCCAAACAGCCCAGGCACAGAGCAATTAAACAGCTTGACAAAGGTCATGCGAAGAACATGTGGCAGAGCTGAGATGAAATCCAGATCTAAGCCTTTAACCACAAGGCTGCTCTCTTGTGTGTGCTGCTACAGCACAAATCATAATTGCTCCAGAGCTTTGTCCCTTTTCCAAATAAAAGTATAAAAGCTGATGAGCGACCTTCATGTCCCGGTCCTGGAGAGGACACGTGCGTGCCCCTGCGACAGCAAACAGCAAGGCTGCAGCCTTCACGCTGGTCTTCCTCTTCCAGGGAGACTTCTCCGGGCTCTCCGGGCTGGAGGGCTGAGCTCCAGGAGGAAAGAGCCAGACGTCTATCCGATGGGAGCTCCTGGGGGAGATGGGGGCTGGAGGGGCATGGTGGGGGGGTGACCATCACAGCACTTGCTGTGGCTGTGGCAGAGCGGGAGGTGCAGCCCGAGGTGCCAGGGAGGCTCTGAACCCTTCTCCGAGGACATGCTCCACCTTCACATCTCACCTACGTCAGAATTACCTCATGTTCATAACTCCAGGAATTTCCAGCTGGCGCAGCCAAACCTTTAGCTGCTAAATTAAAGTTTCTACCTCTCCTCGGAGAGTTATTTTCCCTCCATTCTTTTTATTAATAAATTAATAATAAAGTATTGTGCTGGAGAGACATGGTGGATTCGGCTCCAAGCGTGGCAGAGCGAAACAAGTATAAACACCAGCTTGTTTATAAGCGTGTCTGTCTGCAGAGTTTGGGTACCAGAAATCAAATCCTCCGCTTAGCACTTGCCAGAGCAACTGGAAGGTGTGATGGATGTTTTTACAGGAAAGAAGCCTCCTTCTTTCTGCCCACACCATGGCGTAGCTTATCCAGCCAGGCAGCCAAGCCCTGCTCCGTGGTGGGGTCCGATCCCTGGCACCCTCTCCCCGTGCATGCTGATGAGTGCTCCCTTCACCTCTCAAAGCTGGGATTTCTTCAGTGCAGACCCACAAAATACTTAAAGCCTCACGTACCCAGGGCAGCAAGGCTCTTGGGTTCCTCACCACTCATCACTGAGGTCTGCTTTGTGACAGAGACCTGCTTTGTCCCTCTGCAGTAAGTCATACGTCATGTCTGCAGAGGTAAACCCAGTCCATCCCCTCTGTGACAGGCAAAGCTGGCAAGAAGCAAGGTAAGGCTTGGGGTCAGTGGCCAGCTATTTTCCTAAGGGTGCAACTCCAGAAAACACTTTTTGGAAACCAAGATCTCATCCCTTCTTCTGTATGGGAGGGGACATGGAGAGCTGCTTCTTACACTTTTTTTTTTAGTCATGAATGATCAAATTCTAGCACTGTTCCTGCAAGATAGTTTCAGGTTTTGACTTAAACAATTGTATTTACTGCTAGATTAACATATATTCTCTCTTATCTCATTTATAGCCCTGGAGGGAGCAGCAGGCAGCTGAAATGTGATTGTGGAGGCAGGAAATTTCAGATGCAGCCACTGACCAGCAGGTCAGGGCTTTGATCAGGCAGTGATTGTGGCACCTGACGAGTACAAATGGGTTGGAAATTAAGAGACTGACTGAACATATGGAGCCTGGCCCATAAACTGGAGCCAGCCCAGAAATGGGATTTTTGCAGCTGGTTCCCATGCCTGTTTTCTGAGCTCCCACACGCAGTCGGTGCTGCATGAGGGTCCTGCTTCCCACGTGGAGGAATGGGAACCACCTGCCCCAAATGAACCAAGCGCTGAGGTGCGCGTGCTTAGGTACAGGGTTGTATGTCAGGCAAAATAAAGGAGAGTGAGTGGACTCTGCGCCAAGGCTCATGCTTTCCGTACTTTCGTGGCACTTTATGACAAGGCGTTGCTGCTGGTTTCCTAACGCTAACCTAGAAAAACCAGCTGGGACTCAAGGCAAGTGCAAGGAAAAACCTCTGTCTTGCATTAATAACCCCAGCCTCAACGGGCAGCTCTGTGCCAAGGGCTGCCTCTGCAATAGAGCGAGGGGGGCTCGGGGTGGTCAATAAATCCCTGTATTCACTGCACCGGTGAGTTAAACACACTGACACACAATAAACAGGGGTGGCCCACGAATGCCGCAGATCCGTGCAGATGTTATCGTCCTACATGTGGACAAATGTCCATTAGGGCAGGACATAAATAAATCGTCCTGCTTTAACCATACCTCTGGTTTCTGTTGTGATCTGAGCTCCGATGCCAAGGGACATCGCACAGTTGTAAATACAAACGGAAAATGGCACAGTCTGCAATCTGTTGGTTCATTACAGTGTATATATCATTTTATCCGTTAACTGGGACCTGGTTTTGTAATCGCCACACAAATCTCCAACTGAATGTTGATTTATGACGGTGCCTTTCCCCCAGCCTTTCAGTGCTTTACAAGAACTACAAGCTGACTACACAAAGGGATTTTTTTGGCATTGTGACGTGCAGCCATCTTTGGGCTGCAGTGTAGCGAGGATTTAATGATGTACAGCGAAATGGCTGAACACTGAAACATGGCAGCTGGGAAGGGAAGAGAAATGCAAAGGAACAGACACTTCTTGAACCTGTAAAGCTGTGACACGGTAGCAGCTCCGGAGTTGATATGCCTTGAAATGTCACCGTGTGATGAATTATACATATGATGTTAGAGAGGAAAAGTTGCCATCAGTTGGTTGGAAATAAAACACCATTCTGCGTTCATTTACACCGCGGTGGGAATTCGTGTCTGCAGAAGGCGCATCCCTGATGTGGAAATCAGCCAGGAAAGCGGTGGCTGACACCTCTGCTTTCCCTCGCAGCGCAGCAGTGCCTTGGCGGGAGCAGTCCTTTTTATTTCCCATCAAGAGAGCTGCAGCAGAGCATCTGCTTGCCCGCTCCGGGGCAATCGGGACAAATCCCACAGCACGTTATCCTGTCCTGCTGGCAGAGGTCAGGGCTCTGCACGGGGCTGCTGTGCAAGCCCTGGTCTGGCAGGGCAGCTGGCAGGGCTTTCACCTCTGCCGGGGGAGAAGGGCTGTAGGACAGGAGAGAAAGATTTACAGGAAACACCTTGGAATAGCCAAGCTGAGGAAAAAAGCAGCAGGAGGTTGAAGTTTCACATTATTAACAGCTGAGCTGCCAGCTGAGCCCAGTTCTGGGTGATTGAGAAAAGCAGGAGTGGGCTTTATTAGGAGCCCACAGGTAGTCTTCTCCTCTTTACCTGCCTGGAGGGGGGCAGCGGGGCAGGTAGGGCTGAGCTAGAGGACAGACACACCAGGTAACAGATTCTTCTGGGTCCTGTTCCTGAAAGGCTGCTGAAGGATGGGAGTCTTTTGGTTTTTTTTTTTTTGTTGTTTTTTTTTTTTTTTCTTCCCTGCCTGCTGTCCTTGGGAAGCACCTTCAAGAGGCTGATGCTCAGCAAGTGCTGAAGGTGGGAAATGCTCTCTGGGAGCTCCTGGGCAAAGTGCTCCCCTCGGTCTGGTGGGGTCTGGGGAACCCTGGGGACCAGCTCCTGGTAGAGAGGATGCTGCAGGCAGCTCTGACTGGGGAGGGCTTCCCGCCTGGGAATGAAGACAAAGAGAGTATTTTCTTTCTTATGGAGACTTCATATATTCCTTGGGCACTTGATCTAAAAAAAGGCCTGTATGCTTTTGATGTGGGCCAGGTTGAATGTTGTGGGTAATGACAGGCTAAAATTCCTGCGTGGTCCTGTAGAAACAGCTGGTTGAATATTATAGCTTGAATCAGAGCAAGTCTGCTACTGGGTGATCTAGGAATTACAGACATAGCTCTGCATATATCCATAGGGAGAGGTATATTAAGGTGGGGGGAAGCACTATTTATGTGTGTATTCTTAGTATAACAAAGAGACATTAATTTCTACTTCTGTGGAAGCAATGTATTTGTATTATAGCAGCACCCCAGCAATAGACTGGTACATTATTTTGCACAGAATGTAAAATATAAAGCTAAAAGGCACTTTTTTGTCTTGTGGGCTTGTAACCCAAAGGGCTGAGGACACTCCCTAGGCCATGCTGGCTTTTGGAGAGGTGCATTTCTTCTGACCTTGCTCAGAGAGCACAGGCTGCTGTTAGCTGGAAAACTTAAAGTTTTGCTGAAGTGGGATTTAATTAGAGGACAAGAACTGTTCCTGTGAATAAATAGTAGCTTTACAAATATAGTAATGAACTTTCTAATCACTGGGGGTTTTTTGCTTTGCTTAATACTGATAGGAAAGAAGGCAAAATATCTTGGTTTGTGATATTTATTGCTCACAGCTTAGTTTGATTCACTTGAACCTGAATTTCAAAGCCACATTAAAGTCAAGGGGTGTGAATCCACTCAAATTGAAACCAAATGATAGCTGGCTGGGATCCCTGGGAAGGAAAACCATGGAGCTATGTGTGCTTCCCACTGAAGCTGATGGGAAAATGATTATACCTTGTCAATGGGAAAACTCCTATTGACTGTTGGTGGCAAAATCAGATTTCTAGTCAGCACATATATACAATGCCTGTGCTTGTAAGCTTGTGTGTGAGTGAGGCCCTAAAATAATGAAAACTCATTTGTAGCCTCAGCCTGAAAGTTGGTGCAGGTTGCTTAGGTCCAGCTGAACCACTGAGGAACAGTGGGTGATACTCATGAAGGGAGGAGACAGTTTTCAGCCTAAACAGCTAAAAAATAGTTTGTGATATAACCACAGAATAGTATTCCAAGGACTGGAGGCACCATGCCTTCTTCATTAATTAAAGATAATCCAAAATTATTGTCTCTAATGATTTGCAGAGAAGAGATTAGCAGCTTTAACATGATGCAGTGATTGAAGTTGAAAAACTCCTTAAGTCCCAGGAAAATGTAAACTGGTGTCCCCTTGCAGTGTCACTAAGAGCAAATATCTTTAAGAAAAATTAATGTGTGTAGCTCTGAATTAATGAGGAGGAAGGCTGGGGTGCCCACAACATTGGGGTGTTCTGTAGCTCTGCTGGTGCTGAGATGCACTTAGAGGATTGGTTTGCTTTCTTCTCAAGTGTGTCTCATGTTCCCAATCAATGGTGAATTAGTTCCAGCTATTGGTGGTAATTGCCAGCTTCTCCTTGAAGATGAGCTGAGTTTTGCAGACTGCAAAGCTGAGAGTTGCAGCTTTCTTTCCAAATGCTTGTTAGGTGTCTTCATGTGCTTCCATTTATGTGCAGGTGAGAAGCCATCATTAATTTGTGCTGCTTGTGACTGCACATTGAGGTGCACTAATGTGGTGTTCACAGTGTGGGTGCACCAATGCAGAAATGCTTGGTCTGATCTGTTATTTTTTTTTGTGGTTGACATATGAGGAGTGTCTTCTCTTCACCCAGATCAAAGCAGAAGCTCATCTTGTCTGCTTGGTGGTTCTCACCCAGCACCCCTTTGCGGACTGCAAGTCAAAGCAGGCTTTGAGGAGGGATGGGGAATAAGATGGGATAAGGGGTTTCTGACCTCTGGAGAGAACTCCCAATCCCTGAGACAGCACAGGGAGGTGGCTGGGAGTCTGCTAGAGAACCAGGGAGCTGGGGATGGTGGGATCAGCACTGCTCCCTGCAAAGGATGTCAGGAAAACTACTAGTGAAAGGAAATAAGGTGACATTACTTGCAGTCTGTCTGACATCATTTGCCAAACAGGCCCTTGAAATGGTGCTAAAAGCCTGGGAAAATTAATTGAGAAGTTGTGGGGGGAAATGTGAAGCTGGTGGAAAATATGCAGTTTAAAAGCCCTTTCTGCAGTATTGCTAAATAGTGGAAACTGAGCTCTTGTATCAGGTACAGCTGCTGCTTGTCAGGAGGCCCTGGGGGTGTGGGGCTGCTGTGCCAGTGCCTGGGCTTGCAGCAGGTTTTTTCTGTGCTTGCAGCCGTTGAATTCCCTGGGGGTCTGCTGGACCCAGTGCCCTGGTGAAGTCCGGACAGGGAACCTGCCCTGCTGGGGTCTGGCCCCCTCCATCCAACTCACTGAAGTTGGAGGTCTGGCTGTTATTTGGCTTTTTTGTGTGTGTGCAGAACCAGGCTTTGTGCCCAGACCAGGGTGGCCTGTTGTGTGCACTTAGTAGATTGAAGAAATGCTGAAGAAGTAGGGGTGACACCTGAAATGGGGGTTGTTACTGGTGCAGGACAGCAGGTCCCCCCAGGCTGGGTGGAGGGAAGTGTTATGCCCTGCCTAGGAGCAGGGAGGGAAGGTGAAAGGAAGGGCTGCTTTTCATCCAAAACCCTACTCAGGATACAGTCTTGCCCTTTGAGCTTCTGTCTTTCTCTGCTTCTTAATCCCCTGTAAAATGAAAATTGCAGATTTTTGCTGTTTTCACTGGGCTAATGGGTTTTTTTCAGACAAGGACTTTGGGATCAGGTCTTGACTCATGAAGTGTATCTGAAGTCACACCATGTCAGGCATGGCTCCCCTTACCCAGCTGGGTTCATCCGCTCCCCTGTGATATTCCCTTCCCTCTTGGCTTTATAGATTGCTTATAGCCTCATGGCTCTTGAGCTCATACTTTCCTATTGAGCAGCTTCACAGTCAATCTTCGTTAACCATTACCAATCTTGCATAGCTTCTTACTCTGATTTCATGCTGAAATAATTCTTTAATCTTTTCCAGAATTATATGAGCTTTCTAAAAGTTGTTTGGCATCTCCATACCACAATTTAGGAAATGGCGGGGGGGGGGGGGGCGGGGGGAGATACAAAAGATGGTTTAGAGAAACTAAACTTTCATCTCAATGCAGCAAACTGTCTCCTAAATGCACATTTGCTGCACAGGAGACCAGACTGATGCATTCATTCTGGAGCCAAGACATGGGGATGCTTATTGTGTTGAATGTTATTCATTGTGCTGCTGAATTCAATGGAGCAGAGAGGGCTTACATTTCCCCCAAATCATTTCCTGCCTAGGACAAACCATGTGCCATCACCCTGCTGTAAGGCAGGAGGCACATGTACCTCCTAATTTAAAAAAAAAAAGGAAAAAGTATGAGCAGGGTTTTGAAAAACCATTTATAATTCCCATCACAGCTTGCATAAGTGTCACCTTGTAGTGTCTAGCCAAGAGAGACAACAGTGTCTGTAGCTGAGAGGAAAAAACCCCAAACCTACTGGGGCAGCTCCTCGGCTCATGGTGGTGGTTACCAGCCCCATGTGTTCGACAGCTCTGAAGCTGCTGAGAACATGGAGCTGGACCTCTGTTCTCCCAGCGTCAGCTCTTTCCACCATGTGGAGGGGGGCTTTGGGGTGTGTGTCCTCCCTCCCCAGCAAGAGAAACAAGTGAAAGTGGCTACAACAGTCGCTCTTTAGACCCTGCCAGCTAAATGGAAGAACTAATCAATCTGTCTTGCTCTGCTTGTTTAATGTTCCTCTTCTGCAGAGAAGTGAGACAGTTACTTACACTTTCCAATATGTTGGGACAGTCTTTTGGCCTCAAAATGCTCCAGAATAATGAAAAAGTCTATTTACAGTAGCAGAAGCTCAGTCTGTTACCTCCTGGGATTAATTTACTACATTGGGATTTCTGAGAAGACTGTTTTCTGTCTCAAAAATAAGAGTGTCTTGGCAGCACCTGGCTAATGCCAGGTATTAAGTTTTCGCAAAGGTACCATGTGATTTATTTCTTAAAGATTTGTGGGACCTTTTTTGAGGGGGAAGGGAAAAACCCCTCTGTTCTCCTGTGATGGCAAGAATGGCAGGGCTGCTCTTGGACTGCAGATGCATCTGAAGGAGCTGAGCCCCTTGCGAGAGCCCTGCAGCTGGGGCTGGAAGCATTTGCAGAAGAGAAGGGTCAGGCTGCGGCAGAGCTGCCCGAATCCTCCTTGCCCAAGGGCTACTGGTATTACCAGCCTAATGGTGAAGGTCTCGATCCAGTTGCATGCAGCAGGCAAATGCAGCCCCAGCCCTAGGCCCGCAGCCAGCGTAGCCACAGCAATCCCCTTGCTTTGCTTGGCTTGATGGCTGGCCAACCTTTCTGGGAGCCAGGTTTGGCCCAGCAGCTCCTGGGCCACTCTCCTTGGTTTGAAATCACCATTTCGATTTACAGCTTTGGAAGCTGCTTGGTTTTTCAGACTGCCCCTCGGAGCTGGGAACGTGAGGTTTTGCAGGGCTGGTTGCTCCTGCAAAATTTTCTGCTGTTTGCAGTCCTGCGCATCTGGGTGTGCAGAAGTGCAGCTGCCACTAGCGTTGCTGGGAAAGCTGGTTTAGGAGCAGCAGGTCCCTGCAAGGTGCACTTGTGCCATGGGGGGTGTTGGAAGCATCCCAGGAGGTGGCGGAGCCGTTCCGTGTTGGGGTGGTTGGATACCGGGCAATACCAGGTGTATTAGGGATAGGTTTTGCACAGTGTTGTCTCATGTTTTGGTGGGTAAGTGGAGAGCACTGTGAACACCAGACGCATCCTGTTATCTGGGACTGGCTAAATCTGTCCCTTTTGGAAGCTGCTGTGTTTATTACAGTTATTGTTTTGCTTTGCTGTTATTTTGCTTTGGAGAAGTACTAGGGGAGGTTCTGGCACTTGGTACATATACATGCTCAGTGTTGCATTGAACTGTGATCTTTGCTGCTCTGATCTGTGGGATATATTTATTTCTTCTGCAAACTGGTGTCTGGAGCAGTGCTGTAAGGGAGGGCTGTTCTCCACTGGCAGTGGTGAGGGAGCACTACCCGCTGCTCATCCCACGCTCGCTGCAGTGGCCTCAGAAAGCTGCAGCACAGCCCAAGCATGGCAACTTTTCCTATCATAGGTCCATTCCCACTACAGAATATTGTAGTTTGTTTGTTTGCCCACATGAAAAATGAGCAAACCCAACCAACAGCTAAACTGAAAGGAGTACAGAAGAAATGTGTGTTTTAGTCTCTTCCTGCATTCCTCTTGCCCTGGGTGCAGACTATGGCCTTTCCCATCCTCAGCTCCCTGGCTTCTTCCCTCCCCGCTTGCCGCTGCCTCCACACGCATGCAATTTTGCTGGTGGATTTACATTCTTTGAGTCGAAATTGGACTCGGAGCTCCTGCTGCAGCTTTGATTCACAAAACTCCAGGCTCATGTCGCTGGAGGCAGTTAAGAAAACAAAAGCACAGAAGAAATGAAAAAGCCAGCTGTGTAGTGTAGTAGAAGTGCTGGGAGTTTGCTATTCCAGGTCACAACTGGGATTTCACTTCTGTATTGTGATGGCAGTTGTGGTACAACAGTCCCTGGGCTACCCAAAGTGGTTACGGGTTTCTTCATTGCAGCCTATAGATCCTAGAGGAAGACAGCTGATTTTCCATTACTGAGAAACTCTCTGGATCCCAGAGGGTCCCTGAACTTAATTATTCTGAAGGCTGACCAGCTCATAAATTTCACATTTCATTAAATTGGTTGCTCTTGTTTAAAAACAACATCCCAGCTGTTCCCGGTGTCCATCTCGGGTCTAACAAGGGGAAAAAGTAAGGTTTGTCCAACAGTCTCAAGGACTGTAGCTTTTTCCATATGATATCTTATGTGTTGAAGGGCTGGTAGACTCATTATGATGTCTTCTAGCTGCAAGATGTGTTTGGCAAGAAGAAATCCCTTCTTCTCTTCTTGCATCAAAAGAAAGCCATGGTATGTATGAGAAATGCAAATAGCTTGGCTAATTTTGGAAGTCAGCAGCTAAGATTATGGCCTGTATCCCACAGAGTGGGATTGAGCCTTGGCCCTGGTTCTTCACGCTGTGTGTATTGTCAGCTGTAACTGCGCTGTTGTCAAACCTCTGGACAGACTAAGTGACGAATGTAGTAAAGCCAGAAGTAATTCAGCTCTTAGGAGGAGGCCAATATACTGTGCTCTTCTTTTTCTTGCAAGAGATTTATTTTCAGTTAACCTTACTAAATATCCTGAAAATGTTCATGTTTAACTCTTCCCTGGATGTAAAAAAGAAATACTTACATTGCTCACGTGTGCATGCACGTTTGTGCGTGCTACCTGTTCACTAGGAGCAATATAACTTGAATTTCCAAATTTACATGCAGGATTCAAGGAGGCTCAGGAGAAAAACATTTGCAATGGCACTTTTCTCTTCTGTCCACCTTTCCCTGAAGTGTAGCAGTAGTCTTTTCTGCTACCTCTGACTACCAAGACTTTCCATACTAGTTCCAGTATATGCAGGTAAATAACACTGAGCTGGAAATAGAAGATTGCAGTGTAATGAGGCAAAACCATGACACAGTGGCAAGAAAGCTTCATTTATTTCAAGATCTGTGGTAATAATAGTTGGCGTGGTTTTTTTATACCACTGGCACAGATGTGCTTATGAACTGGTGACTCCTCCAAAGTACATGCTGGAAATAGTTCCCTCCAAGGCCCCCAAAAGCTGTTGCAGTCACTGTGGCAGCTGGACCTGGGAAAGGGGGGGTTGTGATGCTGGAGCAATGCTTCTTGCTCTCTGGAAGAAACAAATGAGGAGTGCCCCAGAGGGACGGTGTGTCTAGAAAGGGCCATTTGACAGCCTCTGAGCAGTGTTTTGGCAGGGATGCTCACAGAATTATCAAAAGCCATAGTAAGATGAAGTTTTGCAGCCCCTCTTTTTTTTCTAACAAAGCCCATAGATTATCTCCTCTTCATATTACTGTGCTTTAAAAGAGATCGGAGTGACGGCTACAGAGAGCAGCTCTTTTCCTCATCCCCAGGGCTATTGAAGCTAATGCAGCATTTGGGAAACAACGGAGCTCCTGTTTAAACTAATAATGTTAACTCCATGTCATAGCATAGCCAGCAAGGGGATGAATAACCCTGTACAGTTAATTGCCATTTGGCTTAAGCACAATGATGAAAACATGCTGTTTATATTGTATGACTTTTACTGTGCAGGAGAAATGATAGTGGTGCTTGGTCCTGGGGCAGGGTGTTGATAGCTGGAGCCTTGCAAGGGAAGGGGAGAGGTCCCTGCTGGGAGGAGAGCCCCGAGGAGAGGGTTGTGATGGCCACAATGGCTCAAGTGCTCCTGTTTGCACACCCTGCTTCCAACTGGACTGCCTGCAAGGTTGTAAATCAATGAAAGGGAGAAACTCTTCTGTGCTGCGTGGACATGTAGTGCTTCCACCTCTGGGTAGCTCTCCCAGAGGCAATGTTTGCAGAGTGCCTGGGTTCATCATTCAGCTGCCTTCTACTCTTCAGCAGTTTCTCTTAGTGCCGGTGCTCTCATTGCACACCACTTTTTTCAGACTTGCTGGGATAAAATCTGCAAATAATCTGCCCCTGGGGTTTTGTGCAAATGGCCCAAACTTCACCCCAAACTCGCTCTTGATTCTTGCGATGATGCTGCCGCTCTTGTGGAAAACGCTGATTCTGGTCTGCTGTATGCGTAATTCTTGGCAAAGTTCAGTTTTGTGCAAAAATTGCCATTTTTGTCTCGCTTTGGGAGGATCTGCTTGTGAATTGACTTCAGTTACACTGAATTGACATTTTTAGCAGCAAATGTTGATCTCAATCCTGCTATTAAATGGTACTTGTGCTGCCACATGGTGAACATCTGTAGTGAACTGAGATGATCGGTGTCTCTGAAGGCCAAACTGTATATTGCAAGATATTATTCCTTCTGTGTTCATGGGACTTCAGTAAATGAAAAGCCAGAGCAGGATGATAAGGAAGACATGTATACAGCTTATCGGACTTCATGTATCAGACGCTGCAGCACTCAGAGGAGAAGTTGCAGCTGGCAGTAAATAAAACAGCCACCAGCCAGATTTTTTTTTGTCATGTCCCGTGGGGATAATGTTGCATGCAATAGAACGAACCACAGGAAGCAAATGTAGCGAAGTGAGTCACTGTTGGGGTCGGGGGATTGCTCTTGGACTTTCAGACAGTACCCTTGGGAGGCTGGCATCTCCTCCTGTGCCTGAGAGAGTTTGGACTGTAGCAAGAGCAGCAACTGGGCTTGTCTGGCTTTATTTACATCATGGGGATTTGTGTGGGGGATAATGATTTTACAGTGGACTCTAGACTGATATTTTCATAAATGTGTTTCCAGCCTGTCTGAGGAATTTGCTCAGTCCATGCTTAAACTACAGACTTGAGGAATACAGACATTCAGAGGTATTCAGTTATTCATTTGGGGATGCAAAAATGCAGGTGCTGAAGAGGTCAGCATATAGCTTTATTGGGAAATGATTGAACCAGCACATCTGTGATGTTCCTAGCATTAGGATACAGTTCAGCTACTATACAATATGCCAAAACCCCTAAACTTTAAATGTGACCAAACAGCTTTCAGTATGGGGAGTACGACACTACACATGCACCCATGACCAACACTCCTGTACTCCAGAATTAGTACTGAACCAAACGACAGCTCTTCGTACCTGAAAAGAGCTGCTTTTGATTTTATTCCTTCATTCTGCCTTGGACTAGATCAAGTGAAAAGTCACAGGTGAAAGATTTACAGGATATTTTTCAGAGCTGTCTGAGAATAATTTGGATATGTTTGCTTCCGTAGCAGCTTGCAAGCTCTGCTTCTCTGGGACTAAACCTTGTGGAAACTTATTTATCTTCTGCAGCTGGGAAGGAGAAGGCCAGATTTAAATCTGTGCTCCAAATCAGGTAGAGAGTACTAGATCTCAAGATATCCAACATTCAATGTTTTTCTCAAAAGAGTTTTGTGGCCAGTGCAGGGACTGCTGTTGAACTTCAGTGGCTGATTCACCAAAGAGTCAGTAGAGGAGCTGGGAAACACTTTAGGCTTCTTCCCCATGCCAGTGACTCAATCAAAAGGCTCTTTCCTTTGGCTCTTATGGTGAGCTACCAGTTCGGGCAGGAGCTATGCACATCTTGCTGCTGGAAGTCCTCAGCCTGGTCCCTGCTGATGTCTCTTGGTATCTTAAAGGCTAGACTGCTTCCTGCTGTGCTAAGACAAATTAGCAGAGGATGTGGGAGAGAACTGGCTGGTTGGTGTGCCTGCCTCTGCTGCAAAGGCATTTCATTAGGAGCATGCAACTTGCTTTAGTGGGACAGGTGCTGTTCCCGCAGGCTGCTCCGTGCTTCCTTTCCTTGTCTCCTGCGAACCTGATTTCCTCCACTTGCACATCTGCTTTCCACATTTGCTGCCTCCTGCTCCAGGAAGGGTCTGACAGAGCTGGAGAGATCCCAGCTCCCTTCCACCATCCATTGGGGCCCACCCAGCCAAGATCCTCCAGTGCTGATGGGTGGGAAATGAGGACTGCATTGCCTGCTGCTAAAAGCCTTAAATGTGCAGGGAGGGATGGTGAAGCCAGCATGCAGGAATGCAGTTCTGGCTTTCCATGAATGACTGTCCTTATTCAGATCCCAGGCCCCAGCATCTGGGCCTTTTTGCATGAAAAAAATCAATGAAGTCAAAGAAGTTCATAGGGCAAGAGGACTGCTTTTGCTGTAAGTAGTTCTGCTGACATACTTGGGTGTAACTAAGCAGAGGTCAGGCACAGGGTCTTTAAGAGGAGAGTTAATTTTTTAAGTTACTTTTTGAGAGTTTTAGTGTTGGACTAACCCTTTGCTTTGTAATCACAATTTTTTCATTGGGTGCCTCTGGTGTATCAGATTGTAGATCATCCTGGATTGCTCAGAGAGAAAGAGCAGCTTGCAAACTTCACTATGGAGCTGTTCTGTGAACCTTGCAATTTCCAGTGGCATGTAAAAAAAAAAAATCAGTGTAGAAAAGCAGCAAGTGTTTTGGGTGTTTAATCAAACAGCAAATGTTCTGCAAGTCACTTATTGCTAATCAGGGGCAGGCAAAACTGTTGTGATGAAAAGTGAAGTTATTTGGAAGTTGGAGTGCCCTTGTAATTGAATGCAACTTAGAAAATGGCTTGGTTTAATCATTTTTCTTCAGGAATTGAGCACATCTTTTCCAATTATAAAAAGCTTGCTTACATGTAACAGTAAGGCATTTGGAGTAGAAGCTATTTTACTTCAGTGGTGCAGCATGGGTGTAATGAATGCAAGGATGGGCATAGCTCTAAGGGTTTCCCTTAGTTATTAGTGTTGGAAGCATTGACAGGGAAAAAAATGTGGTATATGAGACCCTGCATCTCGAGGATCCGGGTTTGCAATACCTGCTTGTTAAAAGTTGGCATGACCTGCCGTAACTCTTTGTGTGGCCATTTATTCCAAAGGACTGGACTTTTGCAAGGCTGCCCTGAAATCAATGGGACACAGGAGGGTCTTAAGGACAGGTTAGCATTTGTATTTGTGGCCTTTCCAACATTATAGAGCCTAAACTAGTATTAGTTTCCTCCCAATATCTTTAAATGCCAAAGGAAATAACCTTCTGCTAAGCCTCTTTTCCCTGTTGAGGGGAAAATGCGATCCCAGAGGTGTTAGATATGCAAAAAAAAAATCAAATGGGAGGAACAATTTTATGACATAATGTCAGTGATGTAACTTGCCAGTCCAAACTTGGCTGGCATATTGATGCAGTAAGCTGTATCCGCTGGGTAAGCAAATGGTGTCACTCTCTTCCCAGATCCCGAACAACCTCCTCAATGTGTAGGCAGCAGCTGCTGATCCTCATGGAACAAACATGTCCCCTTCCAACATGAGACAACACAAGGCTCTTTGATTCCTGCTAATTGCCTTTCAGTGTTTGTGGCCCAATTGTACAGTTTCTGCAGAAGTTCAGCAATTTTGGTTGCTGGCTTCCTCTCCTTGCTGACCTACAAATACCAGTTTTCAGGGAAAGATTTATGAGCAGCATGAAATTACCATCTTGTAAAAGCACAAATCACAGCTATAAATAGGGGTCTGGAATATGCACAGAAACCCCGAGGGAATAGTGACTCTTGCTTTGTCTGTGCAGGACAGCCCTGCTAATGCAGGTTGAGGAGGAGCCCAGTGCTTTGACTCTTGTAAACTGGCAGAGCGCCAGCCAACCTTCCCCTAATCCATATCCTCGCAAGGATGGGAATAACATCTGGCCAGACTGACAGTAGTCAGGCTTTATAGTAACTGAGAGCTCTGAAAACTGAACCTTCTCAAGCCTTGTATGCATTTATCTTCCTTTCCAGAACATTAGTAGGCAGAGTTTGTTTTTGGTGAGTTATTTAGCAGAAAGAGGGATTAGACCTTGGGCTAGCATTGATTAACCCCTGCATGTTGAGTTGTTTAACAGCATAATGGATTAGTCATGTTTGCTGGTGACCTTTTGTCAATTGAATCCTTCATCTGCAGGCTCTTCTGTCTTTTTAAATACACAGACCCTTACAAGTGGAATCTATGCTAAAATGTCCCTGAAGTGAATAGCTGGCTTAGCAGACCACAGGACTGGGGTAAATAGTCCCAGAATTTCTGATCTTAGATTTGACATTGCATGAGTTAAGTCACAGAAGCCCCACTTCTGCAGCTGGCTACATGGCACTGCCCATAGAGTTGATTAGTAAGTGTTTGAAGTCCTGCATGAAAGCTGTGTATGAGCTGGAAATAAATTGTTATCTGAATGGAAGAGGATTTCTGGAAAAGGACTGAATTTTCTGTGGGTCTTGGGGAAGATTGTAGAAGGAGACTCCAGTTAGCAATAAGATTTAATGTCACCCTGGAAATTAAATCACAGTTGTGTTTGGTGATTAAGTAGTTGACTTTCATTTAAAGGAAGGCATGGGGGTAGAGATGCTGTGAGCAGAAATGTGTGAAGCTTCATTGCCTTTGATGGAGCTATGTCAATTTAAATCAGCTGAGCATCCAATTGGGATAATATATTTCTGCTGCTGAAGCCAAGGACCAAGGGGAGGAAAAACTGCTCAATGGGACCAAACATGACACCAAGAAAAGCATCTTAAACTGCAAGAAGGCACTGATAGCAACTTAAGGGCTGCCAGAAAGGTATAAAGGGCCCTTACATAAATCAGCCTTGGACCCAATAGAATGTCTGAGGTGAGGGTGTCTCCTCAGATCTTCCATTCTCTCAGCAGTGCCACGAGGAAGCTGTTATACTTGACTTTTCAAGCAAAATACCTTCCCACTGCAGCCTGGAGTTCTTTCTGGGCTCACTTTGCTGTAGTACAAGTCAGGTCACAAAGTTTGTTTGCTTTGCTAAAAAAGATACTCTAGTTCAAACAAGACTTAATTCATTGAAGCCCCATGGCCTCTGTGAAATGTGAGCCCCTCTGGCCTCATGATTTATGAATACAAAGCCATGGGGAAGCCTTGCCAGAGGAAAACAAGCTGTATGATAAGTAAATAAAAGGCACTGGTGCAGCAAAGAGTTAAAGGCACCCATAAATGTGAAAGCTGTGCAGCTGGGAGGTGTGATGAGCTGTCAGGTGCTCTGCACTCCCAGAGAGGCTTTGCTTTGTGGAAAGGGAGCTGCTGAGGATAGTTTGGAGTAGGTGCCCTTGCTTTAGTACAGGGCTTGGGACTAAGGTCTCCTGTAGCCCTGTGCCTTTGATATGTACAAATCTGAATAGAATTGAAAAGAGAATAAATCCATAGCAGCATTGTGAAGCTGTGTTTTGTGGTGGTCACAGGTGGAAGGGACTGAGCTAGGTGAGCAGCCATCAGGGCTGGGTCCTAGGGAAGGGGCAGGACCCAGCTGAGTCTTCCAGGCTCTCTCCCAGCCCTCCTGTCTCAGATGCACTGCCAAATTCCTATTGTTGTGATCACCAGTGGTAGGAAAAATGTACATCTGGTCCCAATCAGGACCACATGAATCTCTATGCCAACTTAATCTCCCCCAAATGTTAATTATGCAGATATCTATTTCTTAATGTTTAGGAGTTGTCTGTATGTATTGGATGTCTGGGGGTTTCTTTGTATGTGTCTGCAGAACCCCAAATAAGCACAGTGCTGCTTCCCAGGGCTAATAAAACCGCAAGGAGTGACAAAGTTGTAGCTGTGATTGCACTCGAGCATAGCAATGCAGCAAACTCTTTTAACCCAAGATAGTTGCAACCTACAGGGCAAGTATAAGTGCTCCTAGAGATCTCCCCATGCTCTGGGCAGGGGGCCGCAGGCAAAAAGATATGTAAGCCCATGGTATATATATATACACATAGCTAGGTAGCTTACGTTTTCTGAAAGGTATGGTTTAGTTGCAATTCAAAGATAGGAAGCACAGCAGACCATGTTCTGTCTGCTACCAGTTCCCTGACACAGTTGCTTTTTAATGACTTGGCAAAGAACAATTAGAGATTTTTTTTTTCTGGATCGGATCCTCAAAGGGATGTGGAATGCTGGTGGAGTATTTTGCATTGCTGATCTTGAAGATAAGTGTGGCCAAAACTCCTTGGACTTCCTCAAAGGTGTGTGAGAAATGTAAAAATAAATTTAAAAAACCCAAAATATGTAAACAGGAGGCTTTCAGATACTGCTTATGTTTGGAATGGAACTGGGAAGAAAACCAGGTCTGTATTTAAAAAATAATTAAGTAAGACACCCTGTAAGAAGTGACCAACCAACCTGCAGTTTCAAATAGCTATAAAACAGCTACTGGTAACCATTTCAGAAGACTAGATGCTACAGAAAGACACCAGCACTAGAGGTATTGTCCCCCAAGCAGTAGTTGAGCATCTGTTGTAGAAATATGGTGGATATGTGGGTGCTGCATCCTGGAAACCCAGCTGAAATAAGCAGCTGAGAGGCTGGAGCATGAACCAGGGCTAGCAGGCGGTGGGGGTGTTCTAGGGTGGTATATCGGTGCTTAATCTGGATGTACTAGTGCTGTGTCTCTATTTAAAAATGTTAATGATCTGGCACCTTGTTCTGGCCAAGGTCTGTGCCTTTGGCTGTGCTGTCTGGCTCACCCCGGAGGTCCCCAAACTGGAAAACTCATCAGTGGGGAGAGCAGGGAGTAAGTTACTGTGGGGACTTGTGGAAAGGTGCTGATGCGTCTGAGAAGGTGACTTACTGGAAACACTGAACAGAAGTAAAAATTAGTCATATTAGAGACCACTCGGTAGCTGGATTGGATTCCTCGAGTGATTCATCCACAAAAATGACTGCTTTGCCTGACATTTTATTTCCCCTCTCTATTTAGAAAGTAGCTTAGACTTACTAAGACTGTTGCCTGTTGTCTGAATTGCTTTTTGATAGCTGGGTGGTGCACATAGCATCCTTGTATTCTCATAATTTCTAAACCACTACTTCAACAAGGGGGGGAAAAGACGACAAAATGATGGGTTTTGTCACTCCAGAAGCCCTCGGTGGAATGAACCTGTAATCTTGTGAAATCAAAGGGGAATCCATGGAATGTGCCATTTTTGGTATAGTTAATGTAACAAAATTATAAATGGAAATAGCTGCCTGGAAATTGTGTTACATGGTTAATTGACAGAAATATTAGAGAAGGGAAAAAGTGGATGAAAATTGCTTGGTAAAAAATCTGTAGGCTTTAAATGGCTCTATTTCTTTTTTGAGGAAGGACTAGAAGATGAAAGGATCATCAGCTGATACAGCCAAAATGTACTGGGATACTTCAATCTGTTACTAGACCTGGATAGAATAATTCATAAATGATGGTAGTTTGGGTGTGCTTGAACATATGCAGAACATGCAAATTTCTGTATTGTTACTGCTTATAGGGATGAAAAACCACTTGTGACGCTTTTTTTTGCCAGCTTGTGTGTGGAAAACCTAGCAGATTACATTCCTTGTCCTGAAGAGCCTACTATGGTGAACAGGGAAGACAGGCAGAAGGGCTGCTAGGATGTCTTATACATGCCAGCGAAGGCAGGAGAACGCTGTAACCCCCTTGCTCAGTGGTGGGAGCAGGAGCCATGAGGCTGTCTTAGTGCTATGAGCCCACTTTGTTGTGAAATTCACCTAAATTTTTTTCAAGATTACTGACCTGCAGAAACCATCAGTGGAAAAGATTTCTCTGGTCATCCAACCCACTCTCATGCCAGGGCAGGATTGTTCCTAACAGTGTACAGGTTTGTCCAGACTGATTTGATATGACTCAGGCAATGGGATTTTTCACCACTTCCTTTGGGAAGTCTAACAGATCTTCCATAGCTGAGGAGATCTTAATGTAAGGATTTTTTCCCTGACATCTTAGTCTGAATTTTGTGCTATTTAGTTTCCATCCAGTAATCCCATGCATGCCCTTAACAATACCTGTTTGGTGTTGTACCCTGATACACAGGTAGCACGCAGTCAGGTTGCATGGGCTGCTTTTGAGTGTACAGAGCTCTGGAACTGTTGTAATACCCTCCCTTCCCCCAAGAAATTCATAGATGTCTTTAGAGGTGGTTCTTTCTGAGAAAGCTCTGCACAGAAGGAGTTGGTTTGCCATGCTTGCAAAAGTTATTCCATGTCCTATAGATCAAGATTTATAATTTCTGACTTCTTATTCAGTCTGATATCCCAGGATTTCCAGCAATTTATATTTTGGATTCAGGGCTTTCTGGGGTAGGATTCTAGCATATGTCTTGTTGGGAAAGAGCTCTGCTAAAAGAAGCTAATTGTAGCTAAATGTGGTAAGGGAAAAACAATTGCTGGCTTTTCCTTGGTACAACACCAAACCTTGCATATGCTTAGAAGCTACCAAAGATGCTCTTTTGTAACATCAAATAACTGTGCATGGAATATTTGGCAAAAATGGCATGGTGATTGCTTGAAGAGGTAGGTAATTAGGGAAGGTTGCTGGGGATGAGCACAATTGACATCTGTTGTGGTCATTATTTCAGAAAATGTAAGGCAGCAGGGACAAGAATGACCTCAGTTCTCAAAACTGAGCTCTACCAGCAAAACTGTTCGTCTGCATTCTTGGAATAACAGGAAAAAAAACCCTACAGCTTAACAATTGCTGAAAAAAATGTATTGTGGTCCTGGCAGATGGAGTGTTAAGTAAACTTGTGATCACCATTAACCTCCAAAAAGTGGAGGTGCATGAGAAGTAAGTTGTCATCTGTTCGTTTGACTCCTGCCCATCCTCATTCATCCCTGGGGAAAGTATTAAAACCCTTCCTTGTGGATAGGCTTGAAAATGAACACCACAGTGGTCTAGATGAAAATATTCCTAACAGGCACCCAAGCTCAAACCCTGAAGCCAGATGTTGCTGGGTGATTTTGGACCTGTACATAAACTTTGTGGTTTGGGCTCACCTTTAATCTTGAGACATGATTATGGTGGGCAAACTGGAGCTAGAAAATGAACTGTGGTCTGTATTCAACAAAACCTTCGTTGGGGTCAGTGAGAGTTTAGTCCAAGTCACTTAGGAACTTCTTCATTTTTTTGACCCTTGTGAAGATCATAGGGTAAGTCACAGGTCCTTGTTAATGTACGGCCTTATGGTTTAACATAACACTTTCTGTAGCACCAAGGATTATCTCCCTGAAGTCTAGACAGATTATATAGGGTTTAGCCTGGGCCATTGACCGCAGATCATAGGGCATGAGGAAATAAAACACAGGGATGTGAAGAGGGAATGACAACTCCTACCAGTCTTCCAGGCTGGCACTGGGCATGGAGAAGGAACCAGATGAAAGGGGAAGAAGGTGAAGCGAGGTCGTGCTTCTCAATAGGCACCATAGTGCAATTTGTCCTTTTGCATTTAATAGATCAGTATGGTTCAAACACATACAAGGCTTGGAGTCATTAACATGAAGCTGAAGAGAAGGCAACAACACTGGAAAAAGAGGAGGAGTGGAAAGTTTGTTCTCTTTATAATGCTATTTCCTTTATTAAACAAACCTCTTTGTATGCTTAAATGTTTCATAGTCAAAAAACAAGCCCCACCTTGTGTTGGCTGCTCTTTTCACTGATGGGGCTTGTCCTGGTGCCACCTCATGGCAAAAGTCAGATTTGAATTTCCACCAGAGCAGCTGGGATCTAGAATTGGCTGTCCAGCTCCTAGACTCACAGCACTGTAGCTGTTTTGTAAAGAAACTGGCCTGCAAAGCCAAAACAGGTGCTTAACCACAGGAGTGGTGTTATTTTTATTTCTGTGTTTTGTCCTTCTGGGAGAAAAAAAAATTAACTCTTTCTAGAGTTGTACCTTTTTCACATTTGGGAGGTACCTGTTGAATCTATCAATCATGTCACTGGCCAGCCTGGAATCTAACTAGAACATAACAGTATCTGCTTTGTGTTTGGTATCACCTAATAGCTTGCAGTGCCGCAATATCGGTGTTGATGTGCTACCCATCACCATGTTCTATAAATGCCTTTGTGATGGCCTTTGTTCAAAACAATGTTTTTGGAAGGGTTTTAGGGTATTGGGGAAGTTGCTGCCACACTGCAGCTCTTCAACAGGGTGGGAATGGATGTGAACAGTCCTGGACAGTACAATAAACACTTTGCTCAGATTAAAGACCACACAGAGTACAGAGCACTGAGGCTTGAGACAGTGTCCAGCTTTGGGATACCAGATGCGGTGCTTCCTCTGTGGATAAATGGATAGCTTTATTTTTCAAGTGTCAATTCAAAATGTCTCAGTAGCACTGAGTTCTGATATTTTTTTTCTTAAGATGAATTTGAGAACAATAATTTCCATGGCAACAGGTGCGAGAAGTCAGGATTGTGACTTCAGTGTAAGACAAATCATAAAATCTGAGTTGGCGGTAAGGATGCAACTGTGTTTACCTTTGCAAAGAATAAAGACAAGTTGTAAGATCACAGAGGAAAGTTGTCTCTTTAGATATGTGTGCTCCTCATAAATAGTATTTGAGATCATTCCTGAGAGCGGTTGTCTTTCCTGATTACTTATGCAACAGCTCAGGCAATTCTGAAAGTCTCATTTTCAGTCTGTTCTCGTCAGCTGGTCATAGAGTACAACTGGTTATCTGTAACACCTAGGGCTGTTCTTTCTCATTATGCCAATACTTACTTTCCAGCTACAGAATAACGCCCTTTTGGGCTTTTTCCTGAATGCTCATGTTTAGTTTCATAGCATATAAATTATTTAAAATTTACCTATGTATCTTAAGGTTTTTTGTAAGCTCGCAAATGTCTTCCATCCTATAAACAGCTAGCTGGGCTTAAGATGCATTTAGTCATGAAAATACTTCTATAAACTGCTGTTCCTTAAAGATATTTGGCCATCTGCCACTGCTGCAATGTATTCCTTTGGCTATTCAGATGTTACCCTGACTGGCTGCTGGAGGGATCTGGAGTTGGTGTCAAGCAACCCAGCTCGTGTGTAAACCTACTCGGAGCTTGCACCACCAGATGATCTGGCCCACTCTGACTCGGAGGTTGGCTCTATAAACTTGGCATGCAGATGCTGGAATTTTCCAGTTTGCTGTTACAAGCTTATTTCTGTATTTTTCTTATTGTCAAGGAGGGGCTAACAGGTCTGTGCAAGCTTCTAAATCACCTGGAAACTCAGACTTACTGCTCAGCAAAAGCTCCCTCGGCCAGGTTCTCAACTGGTGTAAAGCAAAGTTGCTTTGCATCTGATGTGGGTCCAGGTTTGGTAATCTGGCTTGCTTCTGGAATCGAGCGCCTTGGAAAATGGGTGGTGTGAGCATACTGCTCTGAGCTGCTTTTATTTCCTTGTCTGCAGTGCTTTTGATGCTTTAGGTATCCCCCTTCCTATAGCTGTCTGCCTCTGGAAGGGCAGGGAATGTCAACACTTGGGTTACAGTGTTCAGGTGTTAGTGGGATTTTTCACTTGCAGCTGGAGAAGACAAAACAGGGTCTCATTCCAAAACAATGAGCTGTTTGTATGATCAGAAATGCTAGCCTGGGATGAGAAGACCCAGGATCCTGGCATTTGTGTAACTGGGACTGAAATCGGACACCCCCTCTGTCAGTGAGGCTGGCAGTGCCTCTCAAGGGTGATTAGGCATCCATAGAAATACTGTGGATCAAGTTATTACTTTGTTATTATAATAAGAAGTGCTACTGGGAAGGGGAGGGTATTTGCAACCCACAGGGTCTGCTGGTGCTTTTAGCTGTCCTAGTTCCATATCCCTGAGATGCTTCCTTGTCCATACGAATGGAGGGAAGAGAAAGCATCTGTCATGCAGTGTTTCTGTAAGCTGTGGAATAGCTTCTCTGCTCCGTACCAGAGGCAGCTGTGGGCTTGCGGAAAGGACTGTTGCTGTGAGTAGTGGGATATTTTAAAGCAGGAGGGAGGTGTGGTGGTGATGGACACTGTCACTGCTGGGCTGCAGCCAGTGGGTGCTCTGCAGTGGTGTTTGCAGGGTTGCACAGGTGTTACTCATAGTAGAAGAGCTTGCCTCCAGGCACCTCCTGGATATGGAGCATCACTTAATTTGTCTCGCCAGCCTCTAGTCATCTGGTTACTCATGAAAGGCAAGAACTGGAAGGGGCTTTCATCTGAGAGATCTGCCCGGGAGTGCCACTGGCACCGTACCCACCCTACACGTGGCTGCAGCCAGCACATGCATGCTGCGTGCCTCCTCCCAGCTCCCGACTCGGGGGCTTGCAGCCAATCTGCCTTTCACCTCTCTCTGGTGAAAGGCTCTTTCAGCAGAGAATCTCTTCTTGCGTGTGGCTCATGCTCCAGCCTTTCCAGTTTCGCGGCGAGGCTGGTAGGAGGGGAAAGGAATCTCGACAGATTTAGAGGTAAAGGGAGAGATTTCCTACAGCTCTTCTCGGTTGCACCGTTAGGTAACTTCTTTATTAGGCTACAGCCTGAGTGGACTGGGAGCACCCCTTTCCTCCTGCTTCCTTCTGCAGATCTAGTGGGACTTGGCCTCCTGTGCTTGTAGGTTTTGATGTGTTAGTTTGATATCAATTACCTGCCCAAGAAACTTTCATTCCAGCAGGTCAAAGATTTATGCTGAGTAATTAAAGCTCAGCATAAGCCCCTGTTGTGCTAAGTTCTGTCAGACAGCCCAAAGCAGGGGCAGGACGAGTGACCCCTAACTTGTATATTGCCCCCCTTGTATATGATAAACGGAATGGCCAGTGACTGCTCAGGTTCTTGCAGTGCCAAATAACTGAATGCATAGACAAAGAGACTGGAGTCCAGGGTAGGCAGAGTGATGGTAATGGTTATTTTCCCTGTGGATAAAGCCTTAATGATGCAAGGATTGGGGAGGGCTGGGATGCTTTGGTGTGGCTCAGGTATGAGTCTCTAGGTGAAGTCACTGCTCCGTGAAAATCGGTGCAACTCAGCCACTAAAGTCATGGGAGCTGGGGCTGCGACCTGGATGTGTGCTAGCAATGACATTCAGATCTTTAATGGCACTGACAAAGCGAGTATTGATGCCAACAAGTGTCTTCAAAGCATTTTAGTTAAGGGAGACAGCTGCATTGGGTTGTTCTTCCCTCTCTGGTCTCCAGAGGACCTGATCTTGGTTTTGTTGAGGGGTCTGCAGCATTGTGTGCCACCTAGTCCTACAGCGTGAGGTCTGTCGTCTCCTGGGACCCGAGGGAGGGCATTGCTGGAAGAAAGGACCTGGTGTGGGGAAATCACATCAACTTTTGTGTGTGTGTGTGTGTGGGGGGGGGGTTAGTACTATTCTAATATTCCTGCTCTAGAATGCCAGAACAAGTAAAATCATTTGAAGCAGCTGTTTACCAGTCTGATGCATCAGCCACCACTGGTGCGCAAAGGTGACCAGTGCTCAGTGGTGTAGTGAGAGAAAGAGCTGCAGGAGCAGAGCTGGGGCTGGACTCCAGGACAAGCTGTGCATGTAGCCCTTACTGTCCTCCTTGCTTGCCTGCCAGAGGAAGGTTTTGCTAGCCTGGCAAGGGATGCTGCCTTTCTTTTCCCACTCCTTCCTGCTTGCACTTTTACCCTTTGCATGCACGTTTTGCAGCGGCGGCCTCACTTTTTTTTTTCCCCCCAAATCCTTGCGTTTTTCATGCTTCCACAACCCCCTAGCCCTATCTCCCCCCGGAATCAGAAAGAGCAGGGGGGCTGGGAGGGGGGGGGAGGGCGAGAAAACTCCGGCTGGTGTTGATTCCTGTTGGGAAAGGAGGAGGAAAAATACTGTTTTGGGGGGCCGGGACAGCCTGGCTGCTGCAGCCCCGCAGCGTTCAAACTTACCGCGGGGCCGGGCCGGGAGCGGGGCGGGGGTTGGGGGGGGGGGGGGGGGGGGCGGGGGGGGCCGGGCCGGGCCGGGGGGCCGCACCGCCCGGTGCTGATTTGCTGCGCGGCTCCGAGATTGACAAACTCTTGCCTTGGGTTTAAAAGAAGGGAAAAAAAAGGGGGGGGGGGGGAGAGAAAGAAAAGTTTTTTCGCTGCAGGAGCAGGCAGGGGCCGGGAGTGAGCGCGGCGGAGCCCCCGACAGCCCTCCGCCCGCCCCATGGCTTTATAAAGCGGCTGCTCTCCGGGGGGGGCTGGCGGGGGGGGTCTGAGCTGCCTTTCTTCGCTTGTATATAGTTTTTTTTTGTTGTTGTTGTGTGTTGTGTTTTTTTTTTTTTTTACCTTTTTCCCCCCGAGTTGTCCCGAGCTGGTGCCCCTTTTTTTGTGGACCATGGATACGCACACGCGGTGGAAAAGGCGCAGTTGGATACAGAGCTGGCCGGTACCCGCTGCACTGGTGCTGCTGGGTGCCCTGTCCCTCGGCCGGGCAGGTAAGGTGTCCCCGAGTGTCCTGTGTCCCCCCCCGCCATCCCCGGGACAGCGAGTCCCGGTGGCCGCGGGAGGGAGGCGGGTGTCAGCGGTGTGCGGAGCCGGGGGGGGAGAACCGTGCGGGTTGGGGAGGGCGAGGTGGCTTTTGTGCGGGGCAAAACATTTGTCTTTCCTTTAGTCAACGCATTCCGGAAGGGAAAAAAAAAAAGAACCAAAAAAACCAAACCACTCAACCTCCTTTAGCTGCCCGAGTCTCTGAATGCCATTTGTCAGGGGGCCCGTAAAAGGGGAAAAAAAACTTAAAACAATACTTTATTCGCCTTTCTTAAAGCAGACCTGCCTGTTGCTGGGCTCGGTTTTTCTGGAGCAAAAGTCAGGATGTGTTTCTGGAGGCTCTAGTTCATTCTATATCTGCGTGTATATATATATATATATATGCGAATACATATTTAGTCAACTGGAAACCTCTCCGTCTTGCGTAGTTCCTCCTCCTTGAGGAGAAGAAACTTTTTGTGCAGAAGTAATCTGCTCTCCCCTCCGCACATCAAAGCGGCAGATCTCGGTACACAAAAGCTTTGCAGCCGCTTTCTGCTCGGGACCCCAAGGCTCACTCTGCCCCCTCGCCTCGCCAGCCCCGATTTTCAGGGTTTCTCCCTAAAATTGTGCCTGTTGTGGGTGGCAGGAGGAAGCTCTGAAGCACCAGATGTGCAACAGCACTATACAAGCAGCCAGAAAAATCCTGGAATGTCATTTTTTACAATCGTGCAGGAGTGGGGCTAAGAGCTTTATTTCACTAAGCGGACGCTTTGGGTTTGCTGGGTGTGTTTCGAGAGCTCAGCTTTCCAAATGTCTGCCTTCCCCGGGTGGGCTGTGAAATGCCAGAGCAGGGGAGATGGAGACTTGGGGGTCTGTTGAAAAAGTTTTCTGGGTGTTTTCAGAGTGTTTTCTGAGTTTGTAGTGGACGCTTAGAGGCATCGGTGTGCTGAGGTCTTTTTATATTGTATTTCAAGGGAAAGACTACGAAGCGGTTTGTTGGCAAAGCTGATTTTGAAATCTGAAAAGCTAAAGTAGATGGAGTTCTGCAGGGTAACTTGAGAAACTGAGAAGTGCCCTGAAGAGCTGAGCTGTCTGGGATTTGGCTTTCATGCTTGATTTTTGTGTGCTCTAGGGTTTTTTTTCCTGGGAAGCCCGGGCAGTGGTGTTTGCAGGGTTGTTTGTGTGTTACCAGGACAAATGTGTGTGGGATTCTGTATATAGCAGCACGATTGCAAATTATTGTAATTTCTAGGTTCTTAAAATGACCTTAAGGAAGAAAAGGTGGGCGTATGAGGAATGCTTTCATTAATGGTTTGCTTGCAAAGTCTGAGCGAGATGGAAAATAAGTTGCTACTCAATGAATAAAATGCCCCTGGAACATCACTGCAGGAAAAGTTAACGGCAGTCGGAGCTACCACAAGAGTCTGTGTTGTACTGCAGAAGTATTGGACTGTTAGAGCAGTTTTCTGACCAAAAGAGTACTGGAATGATACTAGTTCATCTTGAGTTCCCTTTTAGTGCAGCCAGCTTGCCAGGCCACTCTGTTATTTTGTATTAGTTGAAAACTGTATTATTACCAGTCTCAACTATTTCAAAGGAGAATGACAAAGTCTTCCTTTTTCTTTTGCCTGTACTAATGTTTTAATGGTTTCAGAGCATCCTTAGGCATTTTTCCCTGTTGGTGTATATCCTTCAGACAGCTTCAACATAAGACCTAACTCCTTTTAAAGTTACCTGGTAACTTTTTTCTAAAACTTTTAGGTCCAGCTGTGGGCTGCAGCTGCAGGAAGCAGAGGGCTGGCTGGAGCTAATGCTGCGGTGGGTGGCTGGAGAGCTTTTGTAGGGTCAATGTGCAGCTCCAAGTAATGACTCTTGCAGTGAAAGGCTTTGAGTTTTCCTAATGAGCCTCCTAATAGGACATTAAATAATTTGGATGAGGGAGGAGTCGGATTGGGACTGCTGATGGCATTGACTAATGCTCTTCATAGCTCTTTTTTCAATCTTTCCAAGATGTCTTTGGTTTTATTTCAGCTCAGATTGTTTCTGTTTCAGTTTCATTTTGGTTGGTTTCTCTGTGTGGAGAGGTGAATCTTCTCTGTAATCTTCAGCAGCAGATCTATCGGGTGGCTCCAACGAAAGGGGGAAGACACCTTGCAGAGAGGGTTTCCAGAAAAATAGAGAAATGACAATGTCAGAGGCGACATGAACTGAACTGCCTCTGAACACTGCCCTTCCAGCTCAGATTTTCCCATATTTTAACAGATGATGTCACACAAAAATCTAACCCACAGACAAAGTTGGAATCTGTCTCTGCTTTTACAAATCCCTATAAAATTGAATCAGGTTTCTGGGTGAAAATTTTTGGAAGCAGCAGTTTCCTTTAGTGGCAAAGAAAAGTGTAATAAGAATACATGGCATGCCCTTTAAAAGAAATAAAAAAATGCTGGAAATTATGAAGTATCCTGTTACCATCTGTTGCTTCTCTCCTTGGCTCTTCCCCAGTCATCTAAAATGAGCTAAAAAAAAAAAAAATAATCTTTATCCAGCCAGTTAGAAATGTTTTGTTTAATATTTTGCCAATCAAAAGTGTTGATATTGTTTTACAAGAAGAAATATGACTTTATAAGTCTGGAATTGATGGCAGATCTGATTTCCAGTGTAAAACCTGGATTATGCTGTCAGTGTATTGCCAGATTGGAACAGGACTTTGTAACTTAAAAGCACCCAGCTGTCAGACATGCCCTGTCCAGGGGATGCAGTAGAGGCGTTCAGCTGAGGTAATATATTATTCTTTCGTGTAAGCTGGGGTCAAGATGAAAAATCTTCTCTGACCATTCCCTCCGACGTGGTTTTTGAAGGCCACTCCTGCGCTCGCCTCCCTGCAGTGCTGTAGCCGTGCTGGATGCGGGAGCTGGTTTCAGACTTGCCGTTGAGGAGCCGGTTCTGCTGGCTCCCACTAAAGCTAACAGGAACTTTAGCTCTTCGGTACGAAGCATTGTGGTGTTGTCTGGGCAATAATTTGTTGGGGATTGGAGAAATCCCATTTCATCTCTGGTCTTTAGGGGTAGCTCTAAGGCAAAACCTGTTGAAGAGTTGCTGATTTTTTGGTGTACAAAGGAGGACAACAGTGTCTGGCATTGCTGGCTGGGATCTCTAATAGCGGATCCTCAAATATAAAACCTCTTTTTTAAGAGCAAGAGTAATCCAATAAACAAAACTGTCTTGGTGTTACTCCTACCGCTTGCAGACATAAGGTCTGCCCTAGAACAAAGAAGGAGGGACTGTGAAGGGGATGTGCATCCTTATTTTAAATGAGTACTGTCCCTGCCCCTTGCGTTTTGTTGTTGGAAGAGATGGACTTTTCAGATTAATTCCTTTTTTTGAAATGTGGAGCAAATTAACTAGTAGTTTTCTATCTTGAGAACTTGCAGTCACATCATGGTGTTGCAGGGGATGTGCTAGTACTGATCGGGGTGTGACTCAGTAATGTGGCTCCTGCTCTGAGTTCCCACCTCTGAGCTGCAGGTGTGGATGTGTGAGCCCTGTTACCTGGGCATACCTTACTGGTGGTTCCCAAGAAAAGTTAATCGGAGTGCTATTTCTCTATGTATGGCACCAGCAGCTGCACTGTTATGTGACGTCCTGCATAACAGTTTTTTAAATTTTGAAGTAGCTTTTCTTTTTCTCAGAGCTCCAACATGAAAATCTTTGCCACTGTTCCAGAGGCCCAGACCCCCAATGGCATGTAGATGTCCTGTCATCCTTGGTAGTGTGTGCCCGGCTGCTTTTCTTCTAACATTGAAGATGAAGTCTGGTCCTGATGCTGTCTGTCTGTCTCTGCTTTGGTGACTCAGTTTCCCCTTCTGTCCTGCAGCCCAGTTTCAGGGCATAGGCTTAGAGTATGTGTTCTCACAACTGCTTTGAATTAGATATATTCTCCAAGATGAGACAAAGCATGGCAACAGATGCTGAGAAGCAGAAGGCACTGCTGTGGCATATGCCACTAATGCAGAGGCATTTGTGTGAAGTGCCGTTTATAGATGCTTTTTAGGTAATATGAGTTTTGTCTGGACTTCGGAAATACATCTGCAGGAGCACTTTCCAGGAAACTGCTCTTCAGTCTGGGCTTTTTCTGTTCTGTAGAAGGTAAAGCCAATAGGCAATTAATTTTTTAACCATTACTTTTTCTAGTGTTTTCTTACACTCTGATTCTTCAACCTGCTCCGTGTGCCCTCCCTCTCCCTGTGCTCTCTGGATGCTGGGGCTGCATTGTGGTGCTGTCCTTCCCAAAGCAGGTGGAGGATGGGTGCTGGTCACTCTGTGTAAACCCGAAAGACTACGCTTGGAAAACCAGTATGGAGCAATACTGCTGTGAATGCTTCCGCGCCAGCGGATTGAGGGTTAGGGGCTCTGTGGCCCAGCAAACCTACAAGGGGTAATGAAGGGAAGGGGGGACGGGCCAGCTGGTCCCTGGGGAGATAGTGTATGTTAAAAAAAGTGCGCAAATGAGGTATCGCCATTGTGACTCATGGTTTTATTATTTGTTTGGTTGCCTCAGGATGTGTCTGGAGAATGGTGGGACCTGGGAAGAGTGGGGAGCTGAGCTCCTGGGTGGTTGGATGGTGGCAAATGCTGCAGGTGCAGAGATGGGTCTAGGACCTTGCTTGAGCAAATGATGCAGGCGGGGGCTGCTTGTTCTTAAAGGACTTCCAGAGGGTCCAGTTAGGAGCCTCTCTGGCCCACTGGTTGGCACTGGCATTAGACAGTAAGGACTGGTCTGTGTACGCCGTGGTTCGGGGTGGAGGTGCCCATGTCCGGAGTGATTTGGGAAAAGCAGTTGCATTTGGAGCTCGTGCTCTGCTGTCCTGTGAGTTGAAGTGTAGCAGCCCCTAAGATGGGGGAAATCCCTGCTGTGTTACAATTATAAATTTGGCACTTCATCACGTATGTACACACTCGCCCACGTGTGCTCTTGCCTGGTTTGTTTAGCAGGAGTTTTATCCTCAGGATGCAGCTATCGTTCTATAAAAGGAATTATTTTGCAGAGAAAGGTTTAAAACATTATTTGGGTTGTGTTGAAAACCTGATTATAACTTTTCAATACCTAGATTTTGGTCCATGGCAAATGCTGTTTAAAATGAGAGAAGAATTGTCTGGGAAATAAACTAGGAATGAACCACAAAACACCTCTTCTCAGACTTTTTTCCTGTGGAGGAAGACTTCTTCCACTCTGTTCCATGCTTCTAGGCAGTGTAGACTTCTACTCATCATGTATTTGGGAAAGCCCTGACTCTGCTGCAGGTCTCTGATACTGCTACTGTTGAGGATATTTTGGGAATGCTGAGGCCTTAAACAGTCATCTGCTGGAATTGGGTCAAATTGAAGATCTGCAGGATTTGTCCTACAGTAAAAGTCAGTGTCACCACAGAGGCATGTATGCACACAGGAGTTACGCTGCTTCTGGAATTCACTTTGATAATCTCTGCTGGTTTCCCTGCACTATCCGTGTAGGTCCTTGACTTTTAGCTGCTTTTTAGTATGGAGTGCAACCGTCTATCTTGGATATATGACAAGTCTGTCTGATATAAGCAGCAGGACCCGGTACTGGCATCGTGCTGGGACACACTGTCCCTGTAAAAGGGGTTTCCCCCTGGCTCAGCTGATGTGATGGGGAGCCCCAAGGGAGGGCTGATGCAACCAAAGGCACCGCTTCTCCTGTGCTTCTGGTCCTGCTGAGATGTGGAGGCTTCTCGGTGCTCGGTTATGTTCTTCCGGATCAGGACTGCTCAGTACCTTTTTTGGCTCTTGTTATTTTTATTTTGGATTTCTCTCCGGTTATGACCCCTTTGGAGTGCTGCTATTGTACAGAGCTGTCAGGAACAGCAGTCTGAAGATGTTGGTAGGTTTTTATTCCCTGCTAATGGCATGGTGGCTTTCTGGGGAGGTTTTATGAGATTTTTTTGGAAGGGAAACCCTTCCAGGTGGACACCATCTTTCTGGAGAAGGCAGAGAGCCTCACATCTGTATCAGGAAACAGTTTTGTTGCTGGGGTTTGGCTGTCCCCTTTTGGCTGAGCATCAGCAAGGCAGTGTCCTGAGCTAGCAGCTTCGTTGTTTGGCTGTGGGTGCAAATCCTTGACCAAGGCAAGCAGAATGCAATCTTCAGACCCTTAAGATTTTTTTTTCTGCCTTCTGGTGTTGCCTGTTACCTACTTATACCTTCAGCTGTTGTTAATCTAGGCAGTGCATTCCCTCTCCTTTGCCTTCCTGGGTGGCTTGAGAGATGTTCCTGGGACTGTCTTCTCCAGTTGCAGCCTGGCCTTGCTGTACATCAAAGACTTTATTCTTACTAGCTAGATTGGAGCTTATATGATAGATACTGACTTTGCAAGCTGGCAGTTTTTCTTAAAAATAAAATAAAATGAACCTTTGTGTGAAACAAAGAAAAAGCCAGTATGGGAAGAATGAGCAAAACCAGAAAAAAAAGCGGAGACATGAAAGAATGGAAAAATTTTGTTAAAATCTAATGTTATATGGAAAAAACTTAGGTTGGCAACATGGTATAATTAGCCACTGGGTTACTGTTGGCAAGTTTCGAGGCTCTTGAAATGAAGCCTAGCACCGAGTGAACTGTCCAAATGATGCTGTGGTTTCTCTGTGGATGTGTCTGGAAAATCTTTAGAACTAAAATAAATAAATGAAGGAGCTACACAAAAGGCATTTTTGAGGTTGGTTGCTCTGAGTCTGGGCTCTTTTTCTCTCCAGAAGCCAACAGGATTCTTAGCATCATCTGGAAGCTTTCACAATGTTCAGAGATGTCATTTTTTTGAAACTAGGAAAATGGTATTAATACATTTACAATGCTGGAGTTTTCCTTTATGATTGTGTAATAAGCTGGAGAGAAAAAGGATAGTTTGGGGGTTGAATGAGTGGAGTGAGCTACATCAGTGCTCATTCCTAACCTCTGCTGCAGGCTTTCTCCCAGCCTTTAGGCAAGTCCCCATGTTTCCCATGCCCTGGGGTCTGATCCTGTGTACCTGTATGGAGCCTGGCATTGAGGTGCTGCTTTAACACAAATTTAATGCTGATATGCCAACAAGACGTGTTTTCAAGCACTGAAGTGTTTTAAGAGCTGCTTTTTCATCCCTGGGCCTCAGGTTATGTTAGTGGTTGTGGTCTAGGAGTTCTCTAATTTAAAAATACTTTTCCTCTCTGGGATGGTGTTTTCCTGTCTAGCAACACTAGTACCTCACACTGCAAATCCAGAAGGTTATTTGGATTTTGTCAATAGATTTGGACAGATTTCTTGCAGATTATGTGATGGAGTACAGTACAGACCACCATGCTGTTATATTGACTACTCTCAGGACACTTTGAAGCATTAGATCTATAAATGAAATCTGAAGCAGGCAGAGGATCAATTAGGCAGCCACACACATGCTTCAGTTTACCGGGAAAAAGCCCTTTGGAAGGCGGAGGGATGCAAATGGAAGCGGGGTGCTGGATCCTGAAGCTGGATATCCCTGCGGGGTTTTGCATGCTAAGCCTGTGCTGTGGGCAGGAACAGGAGGTCAGGTAAGCTGATGTCAGTCTGTCTTTTAGCTGGCTTTGGGGTGGTGACATTCAGCTGTTTTGCTGCTGTAAGAAAGGAATTCCAGTGTATTTTGTTGCCGAGTGCTCTGCCACAGGCTGTGGGCTAAGTGCGTTCATCCCTATGGGTTTGGTTTGATTTCTTGAGAAGTCTCCCATGCCTGATGCTATATTCCTTGTGGTGCTTAGCCCTGCGGCTGTAGATTCACTGGAGAAAGATTTGAAGGCCAAACCTTAGTTTTGCTGTGCTCAGGGACAGTTTTCCATTGGTCTGGATGTCACCCAAAGGAGCTAGGCACCCTGTTTGCATAATGAGGGATTGGGGTGCATATTTGGGGGACCGTTGGTTCTCCTTGGGAGGCTGCAGCTTGCTGAAGACCTGAATGATCTGCCTAGCTTAAATGCAGCTAAATATTACTGTTAGCTTGGGATGACCCTGTATGCCATCCCTGCCTGGATCAAGCTGTGCATCTGCAGCCAGGGGGATGCTAATTCTTTCAGAGTAAATAAAGTAATAAGTTTTTTTCCTGGCTCAGCTTTTAAGCAAACTGTTTAAAGGCCTTTGCTTTTCTTGTCTTTCTGCACTTCACTGCTATAACTTGCAAAGGACAGGGGAGTTTGCAGCTCTGCTGGAAATGCTGTAAGCAGTTGATGGGGGAAAACTCCTAGAGAGAAGAGAGGTCACTAAGGGGTCTGCTGGAGTCCCTGCTTGAAGGGATTGTCAGGCAGTTTTAGTGGCCAGATTTAGGGTTTCATTTACATGTCAGCTGGAGTTTCTATTTTTTGAGTATGGATATACAGGAAAGAGCTGTGCTTTGGCTGAGCTCGTGTACCCTCACGGAGAGCCTCGCTGGCCTCTTCCTCTGCTGTTCCTCCCTCCACCCCCTTTTTTTGTTTCCAGGACAATACTTAAGTAAGAATTCATTGCAGCTGAATTCCTGGAGATGACACTGCCAGTTTCCCAGGATCTCTTCTACTCCTGCAGCATTTTACACAGTGACTTTTGGTGCAGGTCATTCAGCTGCACCCCTCAAATAAGAATTAAGTGGTGGGTTTGTGTGGTCTTTGAGGGCAGTTGTCCTGGATGTGCTGGAATGAGATATCTACTCTGTGTGCTCTTGTCTGCTGTAGGGTAGAGATTTGGTCCGAGGGCTGCAGTTCACCAGCTGAATAATGAATGCATTGTTTGTATGCCCTTATTTCCAGCTTGCACCATTAAAAGTGAATAGAAAGGTCAAGGAGATGAGTCACTGTGAATACAAGTGTCATTCTGCTCAGAAGAAATGGAAAAAAAGGAGCTTCCAAGTGAGGTGTTTCAGCTGGTGCCAAACAGCTCTGTTTCACTGTACTTTCAGGGAGTTGCAAGAGTAAATCTCAGCTGAGGTCTACTGAAGCAGTCAAGCCACCTAAAAGTTAGCAAGGGGCTGGAGCTGAGGTTTGGCAATTCTAGTTGCCAGGGGCTCCAAAGGCAGCTGCTGATGTAGGCTGTGTACAGAAAATCAGGGTGATACTCTGGAATCGTTGGGCTCATTGCTGCTGTTTTGCAAAACAAACATCTGGAGCTTGTAGGGTTAGTAAGCTCTTGTTCTCAGCTTCCTTATATACCCAGCGGTACCCAGCAGAAAAGGCTGCCTCCAGATCAATGTGGAGACTCCTTATACTCAGCCAGGCTGCTTTCTTCCAACGCTTAGAGCAAGGGTTAGTAGTGTTGTGAAGGTGCTGTCATGGGACAGTAATATCTCTTGAAAAGCCAGTGAGAAAATGTGTGCCCTTGGAGCAACGGGAGTCAGCAGGGTCCCAGCTTGGTTCCTGCACTGTCCTGGGGGAATGTCGGAGGAGGGCGGTGGGATGTGCGGGTCTGCAGGGTGCCTGGAGGTAAGCACGGGCCCATCCCCTGCCCTGGCCCTTGCAAATGCCCAGCTGTAAATTAAGCTTTTTTAATTTCCTGCCTGAAAGCTTCGTTCGACAAGCCCCAGGCAGCTGGTTAACCACACTGGCAGAGCGCTGGAAATAGAAATGTGGCTCGTGGGTTGCACGTGTGGAAGGGGGAGCGGTGAACTGTGGATGGGTTAATGCCAAGTGGGTGGGATAGGATGGGGACTTGGCCAGAATTTTCCTTTAATTGATACTGCTGGGGCAATTTCAATAAAACAGCAGTGGTGGCCAGGAGGCCAGAAAACAGAAGCCAGTTCAGAAGTTGTTAATGCTTTTTTTAATGGGGTAGAGTTTAAGTCATGGGCTCCTGTACCTATAGGTTTCCTTTTTCACATGGCTGAAATACCCTCCTTTGGGGTTATCAGCATTTTGGCTAATTGCTTTTCACTGTACTGGAAAGGAAACATCCACCATGCATTTGAGATGGTGGTGTGCTGTGGCAGACACCCCTGTATATTGTTTAGCACTGCTTTAGTATTTTGGTAGAATATGAATCCTGAGAGACAGTACATAGAAATATTTGCATTTTTGATTTCTAGCCATTGGATTTTTCTGTTCTGAAGTCACTTCTCTGCTGTAAAAGAGAGATTCCTCCAAAAAATAACTAAAGCTTTAGAATCTTGATTAATCCTCCCCATCAAAATATACCTTCAGTAGAAAATTAGGCCAATTGTTTTCCTTGCCCACCTAATGCAAGATCACTTCCATGAACAACTTTCAGATGAATTTGCCAGTATAGTTTTGATCCAAGGTGGCTGAAAATTCAACACAAACTCCATTTGATATCAAATGACTGGGAACTGGGACTCATTTGCTAATGATGCAATAGGGTCATGCTGACGGAGGGCTGTAGCAAGGCAGGAGTTGATGGCTCATGTGCATGGGAGCACCGTGCCTGGTTTGTGCGGCGAAGCGTTGGGTCTGTAACCCTTGCGTTGGTATTACGTGGAAGTTAAAGACTTCTGCAGGTAGATGAGGTGGGTGGTAGGTGTGTTTGGCTGCTGACAAGCAGGACGCACCTTCTGGCAGCGTGAGATGTGTGGGACCAGCAGAGCTGCTCTGCGCTTGCCGGTGCGTGATTCCATGGGAGCCACGGCGCAGGAGAAGCCTGCTGCAGGGCAGGAGCTGTGCTGGACGTGCCCTTCGGAAGGTTTCCCCTAGAAGATAGGAGGCTGTCCATCCCCCGAGTACAGCATCTGTTCCCTGACCGTGGGCTGCTCAGTGTCTCCTCTTGGAAAGCTGTCGATTCCTTGAAGGATAAGGACTCCTTGCCTGGAGCCCTGCGGCTGTAGATGCCTTTCTTGATGAGGCCGATGTTTTTCTCTTGATCCCCTTGGGTATTCTGCTTTTTGTAACAGGGAGGGCAGATCACTAAGAATCCCCTCATCGTTTTTGTGCTCCAAAAGCGACACAAGGGTGGGAGGAAGAAGCAGCTTTCATCCTGGTCGCTGCCTTTGGCACACGCTGGTGAGTGTTCATATAGGAAAACTGCTAGGAATGTTCTCTCGCAAGGGTTTGCAGGGATCGGGAGAGGCATATTATCACGTCTTGTACGCTTTGGGAGAAAGTCCCTCACTCCGCTTCTCTCAAATGTTTAAATTAAAACAATCTGTCTTTCTGCAACTGTTGGATGCTTTCCCTGCTGACCTCAGGAGCTGGGACTGGGAGGAGGAGCAAACAGACCCCAGTGCTTATAACTGGCTCTGGCTTTTTTTTTTTTTAAACTTCAGTCCTGGTTCCCTGCAGGATGCAAAACACAAAAACAATAAGGGCCATATCTGCTCTGGAAACATCAATTTTCCCAGTGCTCTGTAATGAAAGAGCTATATCAGGAAGCATTGAAGCCTTTATGTGCTGGAGGCTATTGTCTTACAAGACTATGTATAGAAAAGGCAGCAGACATGCTTAACCCTTCTGCCAGAGCTGGCACAGAGGGTTAAGTCCTCTGCAGTCTCACCATCTTTTTCTTTTCCAGCCACGTTCCCACAGCAAGCTGAGATGCTCCCTGTGAGCAGAGCTAAGCACTGGGCAGGATCAGCCCTTTACCCCTTAAACGGGAAAGCAGAGCCGAGAAGCTTTGCAGCCTTCGGCAGACAGCGGTGCCCCAAGGATGCTGGATGTGGTGCTTTGTACCCAGCCTCCAAACGCAGCTCTGGTCCCTGCTTACGGGATTCCTCTGCACCGAGGGGAAAGTCATCCCTGTGCATGGGCCAGGATTTTTTTGGTTGGACCCTTCGGTGCTTACGCACTGAGTTTTCTCTTGGCCCAGGGCCCCACGGCTGGGCAGAGACAGGATTTTTTTGCTTCTTGGCTGTGAGTCCGGCTCTTGCAGCACTGCACTGTTGCAGGAGTGCGTCCATGTGGAGCTGTGGGCAGATTCAGGGCTGGGACCCGACTCCCGTTAACCTTGGGAATTTAGGTGGTGAAGTAGCATAGCATCATCAGGCCTAAGTCACAAAAGCACCCTTCATCTCTTCTATCACTGCTTTTGACTTGCTGCCTTCATTGCCCACAGGCCTGAGTTTTTCTGGCAGTTTATGGAGCATTTCACAGTCCTGGTTGGGATTCAGCCTAGGAAAATGCAGTGTGACTTCTTGTGGCAATGGGGAATAGGCTTGGATAACACCAAGCTGATTAAGATTTTTTCCTATGAAATATGAACCAGAACCAAAACTGGAGCTTGTTTTGGGTGTGGAAATGTCTGTAAAGAACTCAGAGTTCCTCATTTGAAGGTACTTAAAAATTCACACCAATAAACTTAGAGATGCTCTGAAACTTCTAGAGTCAGAACATCAGTTAAAGATGTTCTGCACATTTAGAGTAACTGAGTAACCCAGCGTGCTTCCCTCCCTGCAGCTCCCCTCTCCAAAGCCTTGGCCAGACAAGCCGGGGCCCTCCTTGCCCTGGGGACACTCATCCCAAATAACGAACAGCCGTGCTGCTAAAATGAGCACGATTCCTGCAAGCCTGGAAATAGCTGAGTCTCTGCTGCTTGAGCAGAGCTGGCCAATTTGTGGCCTGGGACTAAGCTTTTTATGGATGAAGCTGAAACATCTGCTTTTGGGGGAATGAAATCTGCCACATCTTTGCTTTAGCTCATGTGGCCTCCGAGGAACCTGGGTGGGATTTGGGGTGCCATATACCTGCCCCTGTTGTGACTTGTGGGCTCATGTTGATTTTTTTCTGATGGTGGCAAATTGCCGAGCCCCAGAGTATCTTGCAGGAAAGTTTAGTCAATGGAAAGGCTGAAAATAGATGTGGGAGATGAGGGGAAGCTTCTGTGAAACTGAAAAGGGTTCTCTTATGCTGAGGAATGAAAGCTGAAGATGTGCCTCAAGAAGTGTATTTGGGGGAACAGATCTGTTTCAACACTTTCATTTTGGTGAGCAATGAATGATAGTGGAGGGGGTGTTAGTGCAGGCAGGTATGTCATGCCTGTGTAATGTCAGTTGACACAGGATTAAATAAGGCATGTGGAACATTTTTCTGGGAAGTAAAGTCTAGTGAGAAATAATCATCAGAGCACTTGGGAGGTGAAATAACCTGCTCTAGACAAGCCAGAGTCCTCATTTGTGCCCCTGGAAATCTGCCAAGCGATGGATCAGCAGTTCGGAAGGAAGTGGCATACTTGGCTGGGCGAGACTTACCGGGCTGAGAGCATCCTGCAGTGCTGAGAGAGCAGCTCTGCATTACTGCACTTAAAACTCTCGTCACGTATAAAGCTTCCCAGAGCGAGCAGAGGAAAGGATGGATGTGGGGCAGGAGCTGCTCTGTAAGACAAGAAGTCAGTGCCTCCTGGAGAGGAGGATGTTGCCACTGGAGGAACTAATGCTCCACCAAGGACTGGGTGTGAAAAGCAGAAACCCCTTTTCCTTTGTATTGAGGGCTGTAGTATGATTATTTCAGATCTTTGCAGAAACAAGAGTGGAGCCCAACGGCAAAAGCGCAAGGCTGGAACAAGGAGAACTCGATGTGTGCGCTGTGGCTCCAGCCTTAGCGGAGCCTTTTTGTACAGGCTGGTTGGTCCTGGTTAGTGTTAAAACTCTTGTTTCGTGCCACCAACTGTGGCAACACTGAAACTGAGCTTATGGCTGCTTTGAATTGACACAGTGGTGAATTTGACCTGTGATGTCCTAAGTTTTTTTTATATGAAATTATTCTATTATCCGTGCATGTAGGATGGACTTGCGACTGGGACTTCTCTGTATGCATGTCCTGATGGTTTTTGACAGGAATGGGCAGGAGGACAGGAGGAGCCAGGATGGTGCTGGAAGAGGGCAGACCCAAACTCTCATGGGTTTGAGTCTTCTATGCAGCTGATCCATTTTTCTAGGATGTCTGTCTTAATGTCAAAGGGAATGTCTCCTCCCTTCTCCCTGTCCTGGAAAAGATATGTCAGCATGTTAATGAAGGGAAGAGGAACATACTGTAAGTGACCTCTTTGCACTTTTGTAAGGACAAAATTTGTTTTCCTGTAGCTATGAAAAGTCTGTCTTCCCTTTGGCTAATAAATGAGAGCATACAAAATGTACACAAATTACTTTTAAGCTATTGTATATACCCTAGTACAAAGCACTTTGTATTGCTTATTTTAGTGATGGAGAGAATATCAGGCATGTTCCATGTATAAATCAGTCCTCTCAAAATATACTGATAACTCTTCTTGGCATTTGCCTTGTCTCCAGTTTCCCAAATATTTTCTTACCTCATTTGGCTGCTTCCACTACTCAACATGCCTTTTGCTCATCTGTATGATGAGTGGTGCTGGGCTGCTGTACTCGTTTGCATGGATTGATGCCTTGATGTGTCATTTACCTTCTCTCTCTCTGTGTAAAAATACCAAACATTACTTATGCACGTTCACGAGTGGATGCACAAATGATTGGAAGTGTCAGTGTGCACTTTTCCAGATGGTGGAAGCGTGTTCCTTACTTCATTTATTTCAAATGTCAAACTCAATGAAATTAATTACTACCAGACTTGAACTGAAGTGGAGTGATTCTTGTCTCCATTTCACCAGCGTGGGGTAAAGCTGCGCACTCCATAGCAGGAACAGGCTTCAGGAGTTGAAACGCAATCACTAAACTATGACTCCAAGCAATGTAAAGATCTGGATTTGCAGCAGGGTGACCAGTCTTTATTTTGTTTCATGGGGAAAGCTGGGTTTACTCTTGGTAGGGAGGGATGTCTCCTGGGGGAAGAATGGCTTGGTGAGTGAAAGACTAACTTTGTCTTGGCTTTCTTCTCTGCTGTGCATGGCATGAATGCAGCAGCTTGCCTGGGAAGTGCCTTGCTGTTGCCCTGCTTGTGGTTGCAGTGCTGGTATCCTGGTGCTTGCTCTGCCATCTCATTGCATTCCAGTCTTTTGCCCTTCTCCTTTATCTGCAAGAGGATGCTGTTGGGGTTGGTTGTTTTTTTATTTGCACAATGTCTTGATAAGCTCTCAGGCTCTTTGAGGATAGGAATTGTAGAAGTTGGGTAGAGTTGTAGAGAAGTTGCTCTGGTCAGATGTTGGCAAAGCGCCAGGGATGAATGCTGGATTTGGGTGCCCAAGTTAGGGCAATGAAGAACTGCATTTCAGCTTAAACAGCTCTCTGAATGAAAGTTCCGAGTTCTCAGCACTTTTGGAAACTGGGGTGGTCGAGTCTCAAGACAGTCCTGTGAAATCGAAGCAGTAACAGAAAATGTAGGTCTTGGTTGCTGCTGTTCCACTCCCGGTCTCTGTTTGCATCGTGGCTGCCCTGGTTCTGGGAACTGTACGGAGCTCCAGGGAGTTGCTTGGTATTTCATGCAGCCCCTGGGTCAAAGGCAGAGCTGAGAGCCTTCATAGAAACAATAACTGTGCATATATTCTAAAGTCTTTGGTTTCCACCCTGCATTTTGCTTCATAGAAAAAGAACGTGTTCTTGTAAGGGCTTTTCTAGATAATTCCTTCTGATAATCCTTTGCATTTCCCAAATACCCTTGTTCCTCTCTTCAGAAGATACCTTGCAGCAGTTATTTAAGCAGATCACCAGTTTGCCGTTTACCTTAGGGAAATAGCTGTTATTGGAGAATTTCTGACTATGCCTAATTTAGGATTCCCCCATTTTTAACCTCATGGTCCCCATGCCTCTCAGGCTGTTATCCGGGCCTGATACTTTCTTTTCCTCCATGGCTGCATCTTCCAGTGTCTCTCTGAACACTATTTGTGAGCCCTCCCTTGCCTACCATACCCAGAAAAATAAACAGCCCTGTCTCCTTTTGCCCTCTATTGTTTCTCTCTTTTGTGCGAAGTACAGTAATGCCTCTGAGCTACCCCAGGGCTCCTGCGTTCCCATGCTTCCCCATCCGTCTCACAAAGGACCTCTTTTCTCCCTGCCTTCTGGGTGTTGGGGCTCTGCAAATATGTGCCAGTGACCCTCTGCTCTGTATGAAAATAGCCCCTGCCTTTTTGTAGCTGTCACTTATTTTTGCTGCTTTAATTAGACTTGATCCTGCTTGTATTTTTTTCCTTTGACCCTTCTTCTTACTGCAGTGAAAGTTTTCAAAAAGTTTTTTAGCTCCCTTTCTACCTGTGCATACCCAGCTGTGCTGGCTCACACAAGTTGTCTTTCTTTGGATTAAGTTGGAAGGAACTTTAATTGCAAGACTCCAAACTTTCCCAAATATTTCCTACTTGTGTGTTGTAAGGCTCCCCTGGGATGGGACTGCACACTTGTAGTTCAGATTATCTTTCCATCTGCTTTTGCCTAAAGCTCGCAGCTATTTGTGCGAATCCCTCAAATACTTGCTTCCATGGGGATTTTGATACTGCTGTCGTCATTGAATTTGAAATATTCTTACTCAGTGGCATCTTCATTCATCCTGGCTGGCTGCTTTTCAAGGGTCATGTCCAAACAAAGGACCTGATAACTTCTCATGTGCTGACCGTCATGTGCTGAGGCTGTGGTTTCTCCATGTATAGGAGAAGGAGCTTTCCCTGGAATGAATTGCCCACTCCTGTTAGGATTTCAACAGAGTGATGCTGATTTACACCACATGAGGATCTGCTCTGTGGTATCCTGGTTGTGTACAGCTAAGCTGTTTTCCCACCTCATCAATATCTCATTAATCAAAATCCCTCTTTTGCTGATGATCAAAGCCCTGGCCTTCGCACAGGCACAGACTTATCTGGGAAAATATTTCCAGCTCAGTTTTCAGCAACCAACCACCCTGGAGTGCAGGCTGGAGCAGCATCCCTCAGCCACCTGACTACCTTTATGGTCCCCAGCTGTACTGCTGCTTGTCCTGTCAGCCGTCTGTAGAACATCTCTGCAGATCCAGCTTCATCCCCTGCCAAAGTTACCGCATCTTCCTCCCTCTGCCTTCAGCTCTTCAGCCAGCTCTGCTGCTGCCTTGAGTTGGTACCCACGGTGGCTGCTGCCACGTGGTGTGGATGTGAAGTCAACTGGCAATATTTCCAAATGTGTCTGGGAGTCAGCTGTCCTTCCAGAGCATCCTTGTACATCCACCCCTTTGCCTCGTGAAGGGCTCTCTTATTCTGGTGCCTTTACCTGGATGATGCTTTTATTTGTTTGAGTGCAAAGGTGTGCTTGGCAGAGATCAGTGTTGTGGGCTGTTTAACCATGGTGCTTTCTAAAGTAAAAAAAACTCACCCAGGGAACAGAGAATGGAGTTGGGAAGGAAGGGTGAGTGTTGCAATGGCGAGAAGCGGTTTCCAGCGTGCTTTGCTCTGAAAACCAGGTGTGTTTCTTGCCAGATCTGCATTGATGAAATGGAAAGAAACAAATGTAAAAATTCCCCACCCGGGTCTGCGTGCGCGGAGGGGTTGCTGGGGGGTTGGGGCTGCCCGTGGGCTGCGCATGGATGGAGGTGGCCAACAGCTGCTTTTTGTAGACAGTGCGTGCGAGCAGATTCCTGCCCTGTGAGCTTGTCTGCTTGAAACAGCCTGGGGTCTTGTTAAAAACTGTTAAAGGGCAATAGGGCATGCTAGTAGTTATCCGCATAGGATGACTGACACATCATTACAGAGGGTCTGCTGAATGGCTTGGGAGTGGAGGCAGGTTCTTGTGCATGTGCTTGGGGGGAAGGTTAGGTTGTATTTGGGACTGAATAGTGGTGGCAGAAAAAAACCCTCCAGTTTAAGGCTTATAAAGTGCATGCTTAATTAACATTTAATGTCTAACATAAGTGATTAAGGGGAAGTTTATTGGTTGGTCAAGTCAGAATGGTCTAATGTTCAGAGCTGCAGATGAACTGTTTCTTCATCTCTCACCGACTCCTGTGACCTTGCTCAAGGCCACTTGTATTGTTATCCTGCTTATGATAAAGGAAGAAAATAAATTTAACAAGAAATGTTGTGAGCCTTTAAAACAAATAAAGGCGATAATGTCAAGGTAAATGTCTTATGCTACAGAGAGAACAGTTTAAAAAGTGGTTAATATGTCAGGGTATTGATTTCTGCGCTGCTTTTTAATCATCTTTTTTTTTCACCTGCTGCATTTTTGTAGCCTTTGGAAGGGTGAGAATGATGCAGGCTCTGCTTGTACTGTTGTTAAGAGACATGGGTAGAGTACATATTAATACCAACCTACATTTAGTCTAGCTATGCTGGATTGATCATTTGAAGCCAAATGGCTTTCAGGGGCTGCACAGCTTAGTGCGGGAGCTGAGTCTCTCACCCTTGGAGCTTGGGGCGCTGACTTTGCTGCTGGAGGTGCCTGAGGTTGCTGTGTTAGATCTTGCTTGGGTGTCTCTATATGCTGTGATTGCATTGCTCAATATCATGTAAATGAATGCTTGTTGTGCTGTGTTCTTATACAAATTTATTTTTTGATTACCCATCTCTTAGGGACACATTCTGCCAGCCTTATCACCTTACCTTATTAAGTAAATTGCTTTCAAACAATCCCAATATGTTCAGTGGCAAAGTAATATGCTATTCCTCAGTGGGAATAGGGCCTGGAAGAGTTATGTGGGGAGCATATGATTGTGCTAGGCTTCTGCAGAAAACCTCAGCTCTGCTAAGCACTTTTATTTACAAAGCTGGAGTTTAGTTGTTTCCCTTTAGAGAATTCAGTTGTCTGATGGAAAACTGGTTCTTCAGTGTTAGCAAAAAATCAAAACAAACCCAAAAAAAGCCCAGCTTTTAGTGGCCAGTATATCAAGGTGTTGCTTTTTGTGCATTTTACTGGCTTCATTGGAGTATCTCTATAGTTGTCTGTGATTTGTGCCCTGGAAACTCAGAACAATTTGAGAAGTATTTGTTCCCTGATAAAATTGTGAATTCCTTTCCAAATTTGGCACCATTTTTAGGTTGGGGGGCATCAGGAGAGTGGGCCTGCAGTGAAATTAATCTTTCAGCATCTCTTTAATCTGTTTTTCTGGGTTTAGTCTGAAATGTGAGGAAAAGTCTGTATTTGGGATTAAAATTGCATTTCACTCCTGCTGGCAGTGAGACTCAATTTTCTTTATCTTTGATCTTTTCCTAAAGCAGCATCAAGACTTTTGTTTCATACTTGGTGTTGTATCTGACCCCTGGTAGAGCTCTGAAATAGCTCAGATCTGGGCGAATCATCACTCTTTAGCCCCAGAGTCCCTATGTGTCTTCCCGCTTTATTGTTTATAATGCTAATTCCCCAAAATGCATGCTCTTGGGTTTAAGGCACTACATGAGCTACAATCTGAAGATCACTGGCAACCCAGGAGGGGGAAACCTGCATTGAAGGGGGACAATATCTTGCTAGGCTTCTCTCTTCTGCCCACTGACCGTGACTGAAAAGGCAGAGAAAATAAAATGTGGTGTGAATCGCTGCTGAATGTGCAAAGGGTGGGCCAAGTTGCTCTGCAGAAGTGTGAAGGACGTCAATCCCACCGCTTCCCTTTGCCAAGAGCATGCATGTGCCACCCTTCATGTTGCCCTGTTTGTTTGGTGCTTTATTCGTTTTTTCCTGCCTGGGAATGAGAATTTGCCCAGTTGCCTGTCAGGGGCAGGCAAATGGTGGATTGAAGGGCTCAGCATCCTACTGCTGCCAGGGTCCGGCCGTCTTCACCCGTGATGGTGCTCACCCTGCTGCAGTGCCAAGCACCTCGTCTGTCTGCCAAGCTCCTTTTTCAATGTCATCTGAGCTAGTTGCTTGCAGTTAAGAAGCCAGAAGTATAATTTTCTGAAAGCACTTGGAGTATGTATGTATTGGGATACAAAAAGCATCATTATAGCAGTCTGCAAATATTACAGGCCTGACTGATCAAAGTTGTGATTGAGCTCTTTAAACCTCCAAGCATGGTTAAGAGGTCATGCCACAAACCAGTTCCAAGCAAGTGAAAATAAGCTGGAGACTGAGATTGACCTCTCCCAGATGCAAGGTCTTTTTGCTTACAGCCTGAGAAAAGATGTCCTGGAGATAGAGCTACTAAAATACAAAGCCCTTTTCTTACCTACGGAGAGAAATGCCACACTGGTCACCATGCTAGCTGAGTATTGCATAAGGAAATCATCAGCTGCTTCCATGCATTAGCTGGAAGGGAAGCAGTAGAGGAAAGTATATTTTCATATATTTTTATTGGTGCTTTGGGACTGGTTTGTGGGAAGGTTACCTGATACTTATTATCTACCTTTTTACTAGGAGGGGAGTGCTAATTGCTCTCTTGCTTGAGTTAAATGGGATTGCAAAGATTCAAGTTCTCCCTGTTGAATGCAAACAGAGAGGGTCACCTTTCCATCAGGCTCCCCACGAACATCTTGCACAGACTTGTTTGACCAAGCAACCGGTGTTGAGGCACTGGTTCTCAGCACTGCCTCCTTATTCTGAAGGTAGCAGCTTCCCAAAGACAGCATTTCCTGGCTTTTTCCTCTCTTCACATCTGTCCTGGGGGTGGAAAGATCAATAGGAGGGGTGAGAAATTTTTCTTACTGTTCCAGCTTAGCTTTATGGCCCTGGATAGCTTCATTTCTATTCTTTCTCAGCCATGCTCTGATGGATTGTCTTGCTTTCATGCAACTGGAATCCCAGCTCAAAAGGCCTCAGGAGCACAATAAAACTGTGAGAAAAGAGAAGGAAAAAGATATTGAGCAAGTGGTTATGTACTTCAGCCATCCGTTGCTAGATATCAGCTAGCGGCATGATGTGGCAGTGTGTCGGGGCAAGGTGGACATCAAACCTCTGAGCCACATGTGCAAAATGAGGGTCATGCCCTGGAGCAAGCGTGGGCACTGGTCCCTCCCTGCATGCTGTGAGCAGGGCTGTGATGGGAATATTGTGTGTTCTCATCCCTTTTCTTAGAAGATTTGGCAAAGTTGGAAGGGCTTTAGGAACCAGCAGCTGAAGCGGTGATAGGGCTTGGAGGCTGGAGCTGCAGGGACTCATTGAAACAAGTCAGTAGGGGAAGGTCCTTTCCAGAGGCTCCGGAGCAGGAAGGGATTTAGGTGCTGAACTTGACTATTTGCTCAGATTGGTGAATTTGAGAGCTGAGTGCCTGAGCCAGGCCACAGGGGAAGAGGGGCCATGTAGAGAAGTCCCTGAAGGACCTGGTTGGAGGACCTTTACAGCTATTGCACAAAGCACAGCTAGAAAAGTGCCCAGAAAGAAGAATACTCTGGCAGGAGATGGGCTGCAGACCAGCAGATGTGTTTTTCTTGCAGCTCGTGCTCTGCTGTCACTGGCTCTCCTGCCCTCCCTGTTGAAGCACGGTCCCCGGAGGCACCTGAGGAGCTGGAGGTGGTGTCACCAGTTTGGTTCCTTTCCAGCAGTGGAAAGAGGCAATTTTAATCATGGGGTTGATGAGAGGAGCCTGCGTGCGGGGATCCCCAGGGATCTCCAGTGGTGCGATGTGGAAGTGTGCACAGAAGTGACTCTGAACAAATTTCTTGGCTGTTTCTTTACTGTGAGCCAGGAGTGGTTTTTCTTATCTTCTGCTTCATCAGTCTACTTGAAACCTCACCTTAAAACTGGGTTGTGCACATTTTTATTCTCAGTAAAGACCACCATAAGTGCCTTGGCATACATTTCTCTTGATCTTTCTATGCTAAGTGGATTACTTTTAGCCATGTTATGTTTGAATGCTGCAGCAGGATTTCAGAATTGAGGCCCATTTGGCTGGGCAGCCTGCATGCATTCAGGGAAAGGCTGGTCCCAAAAGCAAATAAGTAAAGCAGAGATGCGTAGAAGTGACTAGTCCGGTGTCATAGCACAGTGCTGGTGGTGTGCCTGGTTTTTTCTCAGCTCTGAGTGAGCATTTCTGCCAGGAGACCTCTTACCCTTTGCCCATCAATTTTCCATTTCCCCAGCACGCAGTCAGCCAGAGGCAGAAGCCATCCCTCCTCCATCCCCTCGCGTCTGCAGGGAGATGGTCCCTTTTCTGACAGTCCCCCCTCCCGATTTCCCCAGGCGAGCAGGAGGGCAGCGGCAGCTCTGGTGCTGCCCATCGCTCAAGTACCACTTGTCAGTACTGCTGGGAGAACTCGCAGTGGTTTTTATAACTGTCATTGGCCTCTAATTAGATGGTTGATGCCAAAGTAATAGTAATAAAAGGCTCTTTATTTAAAACAAACCCATGTGAATAATTATGTAAATATTTGTCTGGGCCAGTGTTAGTTTGAGTCCTGGGAAAGCTTTTTGGATGGGTATCTTGGATATTTCTTGTTGCTTTTATAGTAGCATATTTCAATTTAGATGCTATCTTTGGGTTTGAATTCTCCTTCATGTATAATCGAAGACCTGGAATGACATCTCAGCTATTAAGTGCAGCAGATATTTCCAAGAACAGTCAATGTGCAAATCACGTTGTAACTAGTTTAATAGAAAATATCTGAAGGTGGGGGGGAAATGGTCATGCAGCTGTGACCCAAATTTTCTAAAATCAGTTCTCGTCCCTGTGTGACTTGGTCAGTGCTGCAAAACACCATAGAGGCAGCTGTGGGTTTGGAGCAGATGAAGCCATGATCTTATGGGAATATTGGTATATGATGAGCAAAAATCCATTGTCTCCTTTAAATCAGCTCCTGAAACAGTAGTGAGAGATGGTTTCTGACAGCGGCTTTGCTCGTCTGGGAGGGTTTGTCTCCTGTCACAGGTAGGATGGTGCAGGAAGGAGGGGGCTGGTGCTGGGTAATTAGTTCCTGATAGCTGTTTGTAATGGAGATACTGCTCTGAGTGTATGAGGTGGTTAATGGGTTGGCTTTCTCCCCTAATGACTGAGGGTCAGAGATCACAAGGGTCACTCAAGGCTGAACAGGAGTTTCTTGATACTACTCTAATGCCACTTGATGTGTTAATGGTAATAAACTTCCTTCCACCATTTGGTGCTGCTGGGACCGGGGAGCTGTGGGTAGGTGGGGAGGAATCCTGTGCTTTTAATGCAAAACCTCACGATGTACCATTTCTTAATTTGGGCAGTAGGGAAATACACCATGTATTTGTTGTATTTATAATGGGACTGGAAATTGGAAAGGAATGGGAGCTGGAGTGGTGTATTTGGATAAGCCTTTTCTTCTGCATGTTTGGACATCAACAGATTGTATATTATTCTAGCTGGTACATAAAAAAAAAACCCTCAACTGGCCTGAAGTAAAATAATGTTCATTCCCTGGTGACATTAACAAAGAAATCCATTTAAACACCTAATCGGGAATAAGATCTGCCGAATAAATACGGATTAGAACTGAGAAAATCATTAGGAACTAGTAACTTAAGTGGTGAATTTCTCCCTGCTTGCAGACTTCCCTTGAGGGCATCACAGCTTTTTGGTTGGTTTGTGGTGTTTGTTGAGAACTGATGAAACTCATGGCTGTGGGTGGTTAATTCAGGCCTGCATCTTCTTCCTGCTCTTCTTGCCTTGAAAGCAGCACCTATGTTGTGCAGATGTGGGCTATATAAACTCACAAAGGAATTAATGCTCCTGAGAATTTTAGAAAGCGAGCTTCAGAAACACTTTTCATGAAGTCAAGCAGATATTAGTTTGAAATTTGCCTTCTGGCTACATTTTTTGATGAGGAAAATCCGATATAGATATAAAGTAAATGCTAAGGGTTCATAGATTTAAACATCTGACAAAAATTACTTTTGCACTTCTTTCCCTGTGTCAAAATATTCAAGTGTACAGTAGTGCTGGAAATAATTCAGTGTTGGGCTTTTTTAAAATCATCCAATGAAATATTTAAAAATAAAAATTACTTATGCTTCGTACCATTAACTTTATGGACAACTAAAAACCCTGCAGTGCATAAAAATGAGTTTGTAGCTCCTAAATGACTGTATGCTGGAAGCATCCCAGCTGGGCTACCTATACAGGGGTGTGGGGTAGTGCCCTGTAGTAAACCCCTCTTGTTGTGTTCCCTTTTAAATGGCTGATGTGATGTGCCAACCATGCGATGCTGATTGCCAGTGTGACTGTAGCTGCAATGTTTACCGTGGTGGAATTGATTGTAATTATGCAGGTGCTTGTGCTAATGTGTTTAATGAAGCTCATGGTTGGGCAATCTACTTGCAGCACCACAACAGAAATTAAAAGGCCGGGCATGGCGATAGGAAGGCTGTGGAGGGGGTATTGTTCCAGAATGGCTACTATTCCCCCAAAGCTTATCCGTTTTGGCTGCTCTTTCCAGACTGTATTGGCCTAGGTGATAGAAGATACTGCCTGTCCCTCTACCTCTTGTCCCTTGTGTCCTTGCATCACAGCAGCTCCGGCTGTGGTTACTGGACAGCCTGCTTTAATGGTACCTCTTCAGCAGCATCTCCCATTTTCCCTGAGTACCGCTGGAAGATGCCGAGAGGGGAATGTAACCCTTTGCACTGTGCTTGAGGGTGATCCCATTTCCCTTGGCGCAGACTTCCACTTAGAAAGGGGTCCTGTGAGCTTTTTTCTAACCCTGAAGTGTCAAGGAGAGATGGGGCATTGGTCATCCTATATGGATGTAGGGTGCTTATGCCTCCTGGTGCATTCCACTGTGCTTCCAGCCACTAGCATGGGAGGAGGAGGTGGTGAAAAAGCCCTGACCGTGGTGTGTTCTGTTCCCAAACCGCCCTGACATTCCTGTAGGCTGCTGGGTGCTCTTAAGTATCCAGTATAGATGGGCTGGGGCTTCCTGCGTGTGTAGGGCATGACTGTATATCTCCATACAAAGGCTCCAGCCTGCCTGATGAAATTCTCATCTTGTGTCTGTGAGCGCTCAGTGACATTTCTGGGATGCAGTGAGACGGTTACCCACATAAAATGACACAGAGGGCTGCAAAATATTGCTTTTGCAGGAAAACCCCAGTTCAGCTGTTTGAATTTTGTTTCTCTTTCTGGAAGGTTTTTGTTTGGGAGGCTTTGAGAGGTGTCATGTGGAGAAGACCACTGCCTTGATCCGTGTCTCCTTAGTTTCCTCATAAGGTGATGCTCTTCTTGGTTCAATGCCAGGTAGCTTTGGATACCAAAAAGAGGAAGAAAGGTGCCCTCTGATGTGCTGCAGCATCGAAGAGCAGCAGGCTGGAGCAGATGGTGGCCCTGGCAGCGTACTGCAGCTGGCTGAGAGAGGATGCTCACACTTGCTCTGACAAAGAGGCTGTTATGTCAGGTTTTCGTGTATTATTTTCCCCCTCTCTGGGAGATGAGCATGCCAGCTTCTTTCTTCCTTGCAGGAATAACTATTTTGCACCCCGTTAAAACTGGTTGCAGAACTTCTGTTGACTTTAATGTGCTGCAAGATCAGGCCCTAATTAAACCTTGCAGAGCTGTAAGTGGTTGATTGTTACAAAGTACTTGGAAAATGCAAATGCTGTCCAAGTGCCAGATCGTCTGGAAACACATGGCACTCCTTAGAGCAAAGACAAAAGGTTGAATTTTCCTTTTCCCCCTTCAAATGCACCTGCTTGAGAGCCGCAGGAGCCCCTGGGTTGGCTGCAGTTGGCTTAGGTGTGAGTCCCATGGCAGTGCAGTGAAACTGGGGAAGGCAGTGGATATCCTGTAAGGCCGAGCCAGAAAATAACGATCACTTATAGAAGCAGTAAATAATGTTTTGCTTAAAGCTGAACCTGTAGTTTGCTTAAAGTGAAACCTGTAGTTTGGTTGGGTTGCCTTGTCTGCGCAACATGGGGATGCTGGCGTGTGACTCGGAGGTTGTCCCCAAGCGATGCTGAGATGTCTGCAGTCCCTGAAGCGCTCTGCTCTGCGCGTGTGGTCCTGGGCTCGAGCTGTGAGCCCTGCCTTGTGTCAGGACAGCTCAGTGCGAAAGAGGTGCTGCCTCTGCGGCCATCAAGTCTTCCCTGGCACCAAGCAGGGCCGTGTGGTCAGATGTCTGAAAAGATGCTAGCTGGTTCCTCATCACCTCCTGCAGAAAAGCATGAGGTGCCATAGGCCGAGGGGACAATTCTTATAGTGAAGTGTGTGGTGTTTTGTGGTTGGTTTTTTTTTGGTTTTTTTTTTTTTTCCCCCTCCACCTCAACCTAGAAAACCTCAATGCTAAACCTGCAGAGCTGCTTTCCAAAAAGCTGGGCCAAGGTTTTGCTCAGGAAGAATGATAGACTCCTTGGATGCAATTTCCATCTCTTGCTGGTACATCTCCACGTGCTCCCTTGGGGCTGAGGCAGTCTAGGGGCTTTGCAAGGATTTTAAAGTGGGGGTTTTGAGTAAAGGAACCAGAGACTTGGGGTGGGAGGGAAGGAGAGGAGAGTGTCTGTTCATTTGCACATAACTTGCATTGCTTTATGGCTGGCTTTCAGAAACTGCTCCTAAACCTGAGCTCTCTTTAAGACCTCTCAGTTAATCATTCAGAAGATGGAGTCATGCTCTGTCACTATTTCCTTTTGCAGGTCTGCTGAGCGTGTGAGCTTGTAGTTTTAATAACTCTAAAAGTTTTAGACTCCATTCACCTTTAGTTTTTTCTTTAAAGGGCAAGACTCCTGCCAGTAATCAAACTGCTGCTGGAAAATTTCCCAAAATGTCATAGTGACCCAGAAATACTTAATCCAACTGGTGGGGGATTGGAAAGCTCCCCCTGGCCCCTGGTAGCCGGGGAGTGGGGCTGGCCGGGATCGGAGCCGTGGGCAGGGTGGTATGTGAGGCATCTCCGCCGCAGCCAGGGCGTGCGAGCAGAGGCAACGATGGCGGCTGCGAAAGCTGGTGATTCACCTTATTCTTTTGACCTTGCTGTCAGGACAGTCCCATAAAAACTCCTCGGACACTGAACAGTCGTGCTGAGTGCTGGGGGTTTGGCAGGGCTTGACTTGGGCTCTGCCTTAAAAGGCTTTCTGCTTTTTGCTGGAGCTGATGCAATGGTTTGCTTCAGTGGAGAGGGGGGTAAAAGAAGTTGTGCTGTGGGCCCCTTCTTGGGAACAACCGGTGAAACCCAGTGCAAATCCCACTGATCCCTGCAGGGATGGGGAAGGCTGCCCGTGAGCAGGGAAAGGGATGCTGTGCATTGGCTTGGCAGCCTCAGACCTGCCCTTCTGCGGACCCCTCCACTGCCCTTTCCCTGGGCTCTGGATTTTGTCCATCACTTTTTCTCCCAGGATTTGTGGGATTTGGGGTTCAGCAGCTTCTTGAAAGGGGCAGAAGCCCCTCCTTTGGGTGCTGTCCTCCATGTGCTCTTGGCACGCAGCGGCGGGCTGTCCTAACTTCCCAGTGACGGATGTGTCACTTGGCCGCTCTCTGGCCCGCGGAGAGACGTGCCCTGGCTCCCACGCTGGCGTGGGGCAGGAATTGCCCTGGCCGGAGCTGTTCCCATGTCAGAAGAAAGCCCGTCCTCCTCCCTGACCCTTTAGCACCCTTTTTCCTCCGCTGAGCGATCCGTGTGCTCGTGGAGCCAGCCCTATACTGCTGTGTTTTTCTTTCCCCGACCAGGGGAGAATCCAAAATCCTCAGTTTTTTAAAATGAATAGGATATTTGCTGCTCTTGAATGGGGCTGGGATTTTCCCCAAAGTCCTAAACGTTTGCCTGTTTTCTGTGCATTGTGTCTTTAAGTTTTGCGTGGCATTTGCAGCAGAGATTTTTTTTGCGTGGTTTAATTATATTCTGTGGAGGAAAGGCCTGCTCTTTGCTTGCTGTTAGCTGCTAACACCACTGCTTTGTTAGAAACCCAAATGATTGATTATTTTTAAAAAAAAGATTTACGCTCAAAGGAACAAAGATTATTTGATTCTTTGAATTTAATGTAGTCTTGCAGAGCTGCTCCAGTATCAGTTCTGGGTTTCTTTCCCTTTTGGGATTATGCATATGATCTTTCGAATCTGACTCTGCATAATGGTTTCCTTTGTTCACAGTTGGGACTATTTGGGCCTTTAAAAAAAACCCATAAGGGGATGACATGAGTCATTGGTGAAATATTCAGCTATCTAGAGCAATGTGAATTGACACAGCTCTGTTGCAGCTATTGGAATGAGCTGATGTGCACCAGATGAGTATCTGACCCCTTTTGTAGCTGGCCTTTTTTTTTTGCCCCTTCCTAGGGAACAAACTTTTATATCGTCAGTCCCGCAGTTCAGATTCCTTGATTCTCCTCCTTAAAATGCCTTTCCTCTTTGTCCCAATACATCATTTTGTTTTACTGGGATGCTGAAGACTTTAGGGGCTGTATTAAGTCCATCTAAAGGATGCTTGAGCAAGGGCAACTGGAGCTTTATATTCTTACTTTTTGTCTATATTTTGTCTTAGCCTCTGCCATCTTGCTTTAGTCAGTTATCTGAGGGCTGCAGCCAGGAGGTCAACAGTGGTGAGAAGTGTTTAGATAAGGAGTAGAAATTGTTGAAATCCCACAGGCATGACCTGGAGACTCCAGGCTCCATAAAAATACATTGCTAAGTGAAGCAGCCTCCAGTTCTCATCTGCGTTTGGCCGTCTCTTATGGTTCTCAGCACAGGAACCTTTACCCCTTGGTATTTAATTCCTCGTAGAAGCCAAGACATCCATTTCAACCTCTGGGCAGCGAGAAACCCCAACCGCGCTGAAAGGTGCATCCTTCCCCCTGCACGCTCCGCTCTGCCTTGCTGGTCGGAGTTTGGTCCTCCAAAGGAAATAATTGAGGGTTTATTTTGCACTAAGAACAAACTATCTCGGAAAAGCATTTCAAGCAGCAAAAGCTGGTAAAGACGGAAGGGAAAGGGTCTGTGTGTTTGGCATGTTTTCCCTTGCTGGTTTTCCCGCAGGGCAGTAAAGCACCCAGCGTGTTGCCCTGCCAGTAGCTCCGTCGGTGCTGAGGCTCAGCTCCCTCCTGGAGGGATCCTGACCTTGGCTGGGTTTCCCGGGTCGGGATTAAAGCGCGGTGCTGCTGCTGGGTCACAGCTGGCTCTTCCTCTCCCCCATCGCTGCGCGAGTGCACCCTGGTCTGACCTCTCACAGCTCGGCGGCTTTTTGGGCTTCGGTTGGAAATTACCTTTTGCCTTAAAAAATACGCAATAGCCTCTGCCGCCTCCTGGGAATGGGGTTTTGTTGGGTGTTCAGGCAGCCCCGCGGAATCCTCCTTTCTTGTTTGGGAAGGTAATGCGTGCAGTGAGACAGGGCGGTGCTCTGCCTAACAGTTTTTGTGCAGGATATATTGATGTTAATTGGGGAAAATAGGGTAATAACATCATACTTGTCATCTGAGTACCTGAAAGTACCTTACAAAATTATCTCTTGTAACTTCCTCATAACACAGCTGCTGGTGAATTTCTGGCTTAAAGATGACAAAAATGAGAGATGGGGATGTTAAGGAATAAATTTTTCTGGTGGCATAAGTAGACCTTGTTTCATTAAAGCTGGGAGTTTTAGATCCACCTTATATCTACTGAGTTACCTGGCACTAACTGGCTTGGCCAAGGCTGTGTGGGTGAGACAGCAGCCCAGCTGGGGTCAGGAACTGGCTTGGGGTTGTATTCTGCTCTTGGAGATGGTGATGGAAACCTGAGGCAACTCCTAGTCTGATCTCTGAGTTTACCTTGGTGTAGTCAAGCCCAGGATCCAACTTTTTTTTTTTAATTTTATTCTCTCACTTTTTTACCTACTGCCTTTACATCAGAAAGATAAATTCCCTGTTCTTCATCTATGGAATATGAGTCCAGTTATTCATTTTTTTGCATCAGTTCATAGCGATCCCCTTTGGCTTTGAAATGTATGAAACTATCCTTCTGGATAAGGTCTGAAGTGACATGGGTAGTTAAGGAGGCAGGGAGGTCCGGGAAAGCTCTTGCAGGTGTCTGAGCACAGTGCTTCCATGCACGGCCACGGGGCTGGAGCGGAGGGCCAGGACACTTGGGTCCAGTTGCCCACTTTGACTCTAAGGAGCCAGGACAGCAGGGTGGGCACAACAGAGCCACTCCAGCCAGCCTGGATGCTGTTAGAGGTCTATGTGCAGGAGAAACAAGGCAATTTAAGTCAGTTGGCTAATTGTTGGCAGGTTAACTGCAGTGTATTGCTTTGCTTTTTCTGTGAAAATGATTCTTTCCACCTTTCTGTGGGACTCAAGATACTTTTCAAGGAGGTGCTACTCTTGAAATCTTTATTCATGTTATTTACTGTCATTACTCACTGTGGGGTAAGATGACATGTTTGTTTTATATTGCTTGTTCATACATGAAGGCTTTGCTTCCCAGTAAACCTGCTTCACTGGTGATGTGACAGTTGGATACAAATACCCAGACTGGTGGGTTACGTATTAAATGATGAGAAAGTTGCAGAGGACACGTGGAATGAGCTGGGAACATAAATGCTTATTCACTCTTCACCTTGTGACCTCAAATCTTTGGCAATAATTGCACATAAACTATAGTATGACTAAGTGCTGTGTCATTAAGTCCTGAAGGTCTGTGGATGCCCTTTAGCTGTTATGAAACCAAATGTAGAAAAATGGTTCTCTACTGTTACAGGATAGTGACCCCTTCTCCAGCCACCCAAATGTCTCAGTTATTGTATTAGTACAATGACAGGCCAGCTGTGCACAATAAATGTGTCTCAGGATGCTGATGAAGAATTTTTTCCACTTTGAAGGGTATTGTAAGGCAAAAAGTTGAAGAAAGGGGATTTTCTCGATTCGAAGTTCTAGGAATGTGGTCAGTGAAGACACTGAAGACATGCTTGATCTTGTCAGATAAGACTGAGTAAGCTACAGGTGTACCATAAGGTGGCAGTGGTAGTGTAAGGAGAAGGCTTTGACCTCTTAAGCCCAATTTTGGCCACAGCTGTAATACGGCTGCTGTGTGGCAGCGCAGCTGCTTTCTTGTTTTGTGGACAGCATGATGCACTGGGCAGTGCTGGTGGTGTGTGTGCAATTTTGGTTGATTAAACTGCTCTGCTTAAAAACCTTTTTTGTTTTTGGTCCATTGAAATCTTCAGGGTCCTCTTGACCATGTCAGTGAGATGAGCAAAAGCGAGTTGGAAAAACAAATCTGTTTTCAGCAATACACCAATTTTTGCTACAGCATCCCCTGCTGCTCCATGGGAAAATGGGTGGAGGTCTGCGAAGAGGAAGAGGTGGATCTAAGTGCAAACTCATTTGGAGCATGCAAACTGGTGCAGGTACAGCTCTCCTTGCAATGAGGACACTGGCCTGACTGGGGAGGTAGCTTTCTTGTTGACTGGTGGATGCGTGGTTTTTCCAGACCCTCGGAGGAAGGGACAGGCTGGGCACGGTGTGGGAACTCATCTGCTGCTCTCATTACCGCGAGCGTTCTCAAAGGGTTAGCTTTGATCTCCGGGGATGTCAAGGCAGAGCCTTTCACTAGCAAGCAAATGAATGTAACAGAGCCATTAAGAATTGGGGTAGGCTTTCCACATGTGCTCTCCGTACTGCAGAAACAGCATTGCTGCTCCTTCCAGTCCCATGCGGGGTACCCAGCTCTGGGGCACCTGGCACCGCAGGCTGGTGGGTGGCTTGGAGAGGCTGGATTGCCTTTGAGTCCTCGTTATCCCTAAGTGCAAGGTATGCACTGTTAAGTTTGCAGTTGATGTATAGTGTTGTGGTGTTGCCAGCTTGCTGGGATTTGTATGGGGGGTCTTGTGGTACCTAGTGGGGTTTTCGTCCCTTGTTTTTCTGAAAGTTTCTCTTCTTAGAGCCATGTGATTGCTTCACTTTAAGTGAAGCAATTTAAAAAAAAAAATCATCTTCCCAAAGGACAGCTGGAAAAGCTCGAAGATCACACTGAAAAACTGGGAGGCAGCTTTCAGAACAGATTTATAAAATTTCTTGTGCATAATTGGGCTTTAATAACAGATTCATAAACCTGACTATACATAGTTGGGAAAAAGAAATATATTTAAACATTATAATTTACTGGAATCCAGACTGTACTCTTTGAATGCTTGGCTTTGCCTTTTGACGAGTGCGTGTTAGTGCTGCTCAGTTCACGCTGAGCCGTGCAGGGTGGCTGGGGAGAGCAGCCACCTCTCGATGCTGGGGTGTAAAGCAGAGAGGCCATAGAGAGTGACTGTCACCAGCACTGCAAGGCTACAACAGCTTCAGCCTTCAACTTGGTGGCAAGTTTAAATATTGCGGATTTCCTTGGGGATAAGGATTTAATTAAAAGACCTTGAAAAATGACAGGAGAGAGAATTGTTTTGAGGTTTGTTATTTGTAATTTGATAATTTTTCAGACGCTGGAAATGGGGATACCCACAAGTAACATATAAGTGACTTATGTATCCTGATGCTTGATGAAGTGGTTTGGGGCCTATTCAAGAGCTTTGCTTCAGGTGTTAAAAATGATTATTAGAGGCATAAATATGGCTTAGATTAATGACTTCTAGCTAATTCTGTATATGCTGGGATTTTCAGCATGGTCTACAGAAGCTGCAGGTCCATCTTGCACTGAACAGCACCACTTCCATTAGGTTCTTGGGTTGGGTTTTTTTTGGAGGGGGGTATAGTATCTTATTTTCCTGCTGATCCATTCTGCTTTTAAGAACATTAAGCTGGGGACCGGCCAAGGGGGTGATGAAATGAGAAGCAGGGAACTGGTGGCGTGTGCCCTTTGGGCTCATTCCCATTAGACCTTGCAGGAGTGAAGCAAGGACAGAAATACTGAGGAAAGCATAGCTTGTCCTGTTGAAAGCAAAGCAAAATGCCTTGGCCAAGGAAGATAAAATTAGGAGGGTCTGGGCTTGATATGAAGCTTGGTGGAGAAACCAAACTGTTTAACCTTTGCATAATAGTTGTGTGGTAGATGGTGTGTGGAAAAAGTTTTAACTGACCTTCACTGCAGTTGCTAAGGGTGGGCTGGTTGTCCACTCTTCTGCACTGTGACTAGCAAGTGTAATGGCATTTAAAAAAAAAATCCTTGTATATTATTGCATGTCCTGAAGGATCAGCCAGACTTAAGGCCTCTTTTTCCTCTTAAAGTTTGATTTAAAGAACAGTCAGGGAAAGGAAAGGTGGGGATGAACGACCTAGTCATGTTGGGAATGGGGTTTGCCCACAGTCAAGGGTGTTCAGTGTGCTCTAATATTCACCTTCGGATATTAATGATGCTCTGGTTTCCTTTTGAGTTCCTTGGGGATATTTCTGTTCCTGCATCCCACAGCTGAGTCCGAGCAGGCGGTTTGGCTGTGGTCGAGGGTAGCAGGGAATGGCCACACTGAGCCTATTTTGGCTGGAGCCTGTGCCCAGCCCAAAGCCAGGGAGTTTATTTCAATGAATGCTGCTTAATTTGCTTTAATATTGATGTGTAAGAAAGAAAAAGTGGCTATTGGCCACTGCTGAGTGGGGGTGGAGTTATAAACTTAATACCAGCTGCCTCTGTTCCAGGTTTTAACAGGTAATTAAATAATTTAGGATCAGATTAACACAAAGATTGGCCTTGTGGTTAAAGCCTTGGTCAGACATGGAGGAATTAGGAATTTAATTCCTCCTTTTGCCACTGTTGGCTCATCAGTGAGCCATTCACCTCTGCTCTGTTAAAACGGGAAGTAATGCTCCTTTCTGGTCTTGTTCAAGGGCTTTACATGCTGCTGGGTGCAGGCTTTTGGGGCAGCCTCTGGTCTGATTTTGGTCTAATTTTGGCTCCTTGGGGTTTGCCTCTGTGTACTGGGTATATTGCCACCCTCCTCCAGAGCAGCAGGGATGGAGCTGCTGGTCTCTTTATGGAGCCCTGTGCATCTTGAGTGAAAGAATCATCCTGTGTGTAATGCTGCATAGTAATGTTATTCATAAAACAGCAAGGAAAAAAAAAAAAGCTTTCATAAAGCAACAGCTAATTCAGTTCTCAGATGAAAGCCAAGCCCAGTGCGAGCTTGTAAGAAATACCCTGTAGGGCCTGATTTTGGTTAGTCTAGTCTCTGTCCTTCTGTGCACGATGCTGTCATCGCTCCTAACAGGAGATTGCCGAGTTTAGATTTGGCTGAAAAGACAAAGGCAAGTAAATAAACCAATTAACTGGACAGGAATAAGAGTTGCTCCTGTGTGAAGCTCATCTTTCTGGAAAGAGCTGGAGACTTTCATGCTGCTTACGTCCTACTCAAACCAGTGTTCTTTGTGAACTGTAACACGAGTGGTCTGTAGGGCTTCAGGTGGCTTCTCGCCTCCTCTTTGATTTCCAGGAGCAAGCAGAGGTGAGACTCGTGCACATCTGTGAACAGAGCTTATTTCCTCTCCTGCTGGTTACCTGCGTGGTTTGCAGTTTGTGCAATACCCAGGCTGTTACTTTAATATCTTGCTTTGACCTAATCCATCATAGCTGTGGAGGTAAAGAGGATTTTCCTTCAAGAGGAAGATGAATTGGATGTTGTGTTTGGAGGCTCACAGCGGTGCAGGGAGGCAGGCGGGTGCTTGGATCATCCTTTACAAATGAGAAGTGCTGCACAGGGCACTGGTGATGGGTGAGGGCTGCTCAGAGGGCTCCAGGCAGGGGCTGGAGCACCGAGCCTGCGACATGCTCATGGCTGGTCGCTTCTGGAGGAGGTCCAGCTCCCCTGAATGCCCATCACCTTGCAATAACTGCTGCGGGAGCTTTTGGCAAGCGGTTGCCATGTGGCTTGCAAGTGGTGTCATTCTATTAATGCATAGAGCTGGTGAAATCTTCCGTTTTCATGTCACGCTTTCTTCGTGTCAGCAGGCTGCACAATTTTAGCTAGAAGATCATGACTATGAGCAGCATTTAACTTGTCCAGCACGGTACACTTCTACAAGATGACCATGACTAGCTCTGGTGTCAGCCAGGGCTCCCTTGCCAAAGGAGATGATGTTCGCACAGGTTTTGTCATAACAGCAGCCAAGCTTTTGAAGGATGGATTCTTCTGCAGACGTTTTCTGTTCCTGCAAACCCTTCGGCCCCACCGTGGCCGCTCTTTGCGGGATGGCCTATGTGCAGTGCTGCGAGCGAGGTTCACATCCCTGGTGGGGACCGGGCTGATGTCAGGAGTCTGGAATTCACATCCCCTCCCCCTTGTCTTTGCCTTTTTCCCCTCTCCTCCCTAAATAAATGTTGGAGGCAGCTTAGGAGCTGGCTGATTTGAATCTCTTGGAGCACAGGGAGGTAACTGGAAGCAGAGCTGGAGTTTTATTGTAATTTTAGTTGCTTAAATGCAGCTAGGGCTGTATGTATGCAGATTTCTGTGTGAAATAACATGGTTAAAGGCAGTGGGAAGGTCCAAGTGGCAAGGACAGTGTAGACAAATGTGTCATCCATACACTGTCTAATGAGAATGAGAGATGAGGAAACATTACAGCTGTATGCTGCTCAGGCCAGGCTCTCTCAGCTGGTTTATTATCTGCAGTGTTGACTTGGATTTGCCATATGTTTGTAATCTCTCATTGAGGGCCCAACTTCTCAGGATTGTGGAAACTTCTAAAAACTGCCTAACAATGTACATGAATTTTCCATGCAAATATTAGGCTGATCTTCTTGGTAACCAAAACTTTTATACTGTAAAAGATCTGTTCACGCTATTTCTTTCCATTGCTGGGGTGTTTGTGTTCAGTGCTGATGTGCATGCTGTATGTAGCCCTTCCCCATGATGCAGCCAGTTACATATGGCATATCCCTTACAAATCCTTTCCCTCTCTTTCCTCTCTGGTCTTTCTAGTAATATGCTTGATCCCAATATGAGGCCAACTTTTTTCTTCCCCTTGCAAGATTCACCACCAACCCCCCCCATTTTCCTGCCTTTTGAGATGTGTCATTTTTCTGCAGTAGCAGTAATGCCACACACTTTCCCGAATGCAGCTTGGCTATTTGTGATCATTTTGTGAGCTGGTAATGAGCTTTGCACCCTTGGCTGCACAGTGTGGCAAGATGCCCTGAGATGCTGATGGAAGCTGGGACAGCCAGCCCAGGGGGTTAGTCTTGGGTATCATTGCAAACATCAGACTATCTAATGTGTGGCTGTCCTTGAGGATCTGAATAATATCCCTCTTTGGGGAAAGTAATAGATCAAGTGGCAAAAGAATACAGCTGTGATATATTGTCCAGGCAAGGCTAAATGAAGCTGTCAGGCAGACATTTGCTTTGAGCACTGCTAGAGGTTTGAGTTGGGTGGTTCATATTTCTGACAGCACTTTGCTTCGAGTATCGAGTCAAAATTCAAAATAATTTCTTTTAAGCATTTAAAGTCAGAGCTGGTTATTCAATTTCTGGAGATACCATCTCTCCTGATGTGAGCAAGACCAGATTAGGAAGTTAATGAGACGTATTACTTGCATTACTTAATCGATGTTCTAGAGACCTGAACATCTGGAGGTGAACCAGCCCCGACTTTGCGGGCGTGGGGAGCACTGGGTGTCAGACAGGCTGTCTTCATTACCTAGTTTAATGTCTGCAGCAGCAAGAGCCTCAGGATACAAGCCTAATGGGATGTGGTCGAGGAGGGCTGTTGAGGAAAGGAGCCTTTTGCTTCATGTCATTAGTCAAAATGCCCGTGCCGCTTTTTCCTCTCCTGTGAATATGTGTGTTTTGTTGGCTGTCCAGCTGCATGCTTGTATGCACTGGTTGTTGAGCAGAAATCCCAGTGTCGTGGTGGGGAATACCTGGCAGAGAGGGGGAATTATTTGATGCGACATGCCTGGGCTTGGGCCGAGTTACAGAGGGGGCACTTGGCTGTCTGTGGTGGAGCCGTTGCATCCCTGCCCTGTGTCGCCTTGCTTCGCCCTGGGCAGGGTTAGACGCTGCGCACAAACCCTGCGAGGGTCCGGGCGAGCCTGTGGACAGCGTGACCAACCCACGAGCACCAAAGCACTACGCCAGGGTGCTGCTCTGCCCAAACTTGTTTATAACCCGAGGCATGGCTGCGGGTTTACCTGTTATCCCGGCTAGTGTGAATTTATGTGCGGTTGTTTTGTAAGGGGGGGTGGATGTAATCCTTCAGGGAAGCTTGCTCAGTTATTTGCTTCAAAATAACTTTTTGGATCAACCAACTTAAGAAAAAAGAATGGAAATGTTTGCGTCGGTGTGATGGCAACTTCTTGATTTAAAGCCTTTCTCTCGGATCATGAATTTCCTGTCTAATGCTTAATCTTCAGGATGTACTTGAATGATGGAGATTGGGTGAAGACATCCAGAAAATATAACTACCGTAGCTAATAACACAGTGTATTCTCCCTTCTGCCCTAGTGCAGACAGCTGATCAACTGTTCCTCTCTGCATTGAATTAGTGTCTTTGACCAGCAGTACGGCGTCCCAGCTTTGAAGCTGGTATTAACATTGTATTTGCAGATGTATTGAAAACATATTTCATCTCTTTTTAAAATTGTGATGATTTATTTGTGTGATGAAGGCTAATACTGATTTGGAAATGAGCAAGTGCCAGTCCTGTTGACTGCTAATTCTTGTTTTCTCCTTTTCTTTTTACAGCTGAACCTGCAGACCTCTTGAAGGTATTAGATTTTCATAATTTACCTGATGGTATAACAAAAACAACAGGGTTTTGCACAAGCAGAAGATCTTCAAAAGAAGCAGATGTTGCTTATAGAGTAACAAAAGATGCTCAGCTTAGTGCACCGACAAAGCAGCTGTATCCTGGTGAGTCTGCAGCTTTTTATTTGTCATATGGAAATACCTGCTCTTTTTCTCATATTCTGCAGGCACATATAGGGCACTGCGTAATTCCTTTGTTTTCCAAGGGCGTTTGCATGCTCCCTTGGCAGGGAGTGGTTCTGTTGTTTCAGGGGGCTGCAAACTTTCAACCATCAAATAACATTGCAGTAAGTTGTTCTTTTATCACTGCATTTGCACATGGTGGCGGGTTTCACTGCAGAAGATGTGGCCAATGCCTACATCTGTTCCCTCCTGTACTAGAAAGTTTCTACTGTCTCATTATCACACAGTGACATCCAGCTGGGGAGAGAGACTTGGAAGATGCAAAGGAAAGCAGACCGTGTTTTGTTCTGTGTTTGTGGAGTGCCAAGCACAGTAGGGTTTTATTCTGTGGCTGTGGTGTCTCTCATAACACAAATAATCACCATATAAAGATAATACACTGCCCCACAAGAACAGATGTCCCAAGAAAAGTTGTTTGAAGAAATCGGAGGTTCATTAGAGAAAGCCAACAAGATGCAGGAGTTCACAAAGCCCTTGAAGAGCATATGGGCTGGTGACCATTTTATTTGTCACTGAGGATGCACTGGAGTTAAATTTTTCAGGCCAAGGGACAATCACTACTGTAGAGTAAAATGTACTTGTAAAAAGGCTGGACACATTATGGACCCAAACTACTTGCTGCCTGAGAGCTTTGGTCTTGAACAAGCAGTCACCGTCAGAAGTCTTCCTTCCAAAGCCATATGGGAGCACTGCTGTATCCCTGTTTTACATGGGGTACTGGGAGTAGGCACGGTAGGACTTTGTAGGTTTGGTGAGAAAATTTCCTTTGCCGAGGAAGGTTTAGCAATGAGGCGGAAAGACGTTGCATGTAACTCATCTGTGAAGCAGTGTATGACTTAAGCAAAGCAGACAGACACATTCTCCTTTGGTGTTTGCGAGAATTAATAATACAAAATGCATTAGCTAAATCGGAGGTAATGTGGCATGCCACTACCAATGTTTTTTAATTAACATACTGTATCTATCAGACCCAGCCTGTCAATGGCCTAAATGAGGACTCTGAGGCTGGACTGCTGATGTGCTTGCATCCTCCAGTCCTGTATTTCCTTCATTGCATGTGTTATCACTAAGGTTATTTTCAGACTTCATTATTATCCTGCTGTGACACTAAGCAGGTGAATTATATTTAAGCTGTAGTGAGCAGGAGCATACCCTGTGTCTTGCATACAAACTGAGAGCCTGATATGAAGGTGAGAGCAGCTGTGTCTGGGCTGTGGGTGGGTAGCCCTCCATGGCATGGTCAACCCTTAGTGAAGGAGTTGCTCAGGTTTGCCTAAAGCCCTGTTTCCTTGCCTGCAGAAGTGCAGAACAGACCCTGTATTTGTTTTTATTGCTGCCCATGGCAGGTCAGTCCCTTCTGACTAGAGATAATATCATCGTCTGCCCAACTGCACTCCTCTGGCAAGTTGTGCCTTCATGTCCCAGAGGATTGTGCCTGTGGATGTGGGGAATATTCATCCCAGGGACAGGCAGAAAGGGCCCTGCAGTGGCCCCCGAGTCCACCCATCTGTCCTAAGGCAAGATCAGCTGAACCTAACCAGTGTGTGTTTAACTGCTTTCGTGTACTCTCTTTCCGTGTATCTGAAATGACTTGAAGTTTTGGCCCAGCTGGTATTGTCAAGCTCAGAAGTGCTTGAAGGAAATGGTTCCAGTTTAGAATATACAACTGCAGTGGATTTGAGAGCTTTCCAGTAGTTGCTGTAGCTACTGTGAAGTCTTGCCTGATCGCCTTTGTGGTATGGAAACCAGCAAACAGTGGTGACCATGAGATATAAAAGCAAGAATGGAGTAATCTGGCTAATTAATGTAGCAAGGAGACTGGATGACACCACTTCTGACAAAGGTAACACAACAAGACAGCATGCAGGACTGAATCGAGGTCACAGGAGAGAACTCAGCCTTGTAGGATATTTTCTCGCTTTTGTCCCACCTTACTACTTGTATGTCCTCACTGAGTTCTTGGTTTGCATCTACCGTCTTCCTTGGGTGAGAAGATGTGGATGGTGTTTCCTTGGTGTCATCAAGCAACTTTTCAATCATTTCATCATCTGGACAACCATGGGGTGATTGAAGCAGCTCTGTCCCTCTCTGGAGACTTCCAAAGTCATTGAGTCTGCTGCTTGCTAAGGAAATAGGAAAGGAAGAGCAAAGTAAAGAACCCCCAGTGTTTTCCATCAGATCCACAGATGTTTCCTCAGTACATCTTCATAACTAGATGTGACTTCAGCTCACACCACCAAATGAATGAGAGAGGAGATAAAGATAACAAAGTAATTGCAGTGCAATGTACCAGGGGAAATGTGGTTTTAGTGATTTCATGTTAACAGGCGGGTGGGATGTAGCATAACTTTCCCTCTCTGCTATAGAGCACCCTAGGCAAATGTACACCACATATTTTGTGCTAATTAGAAGTTGGTGCTTTTCTAAGATGGTAATTTTATGGGCTTTGCATTCTGCTTCCACAGCCACAGCCAGCAAAGCAAGATATATATATAAATATATATAAAAGTTTGTTTTTTTTCAAGCCCACAAGAGTGAGAAAATCTGCTGAGATTCTGTTTGTCCTTGCTCCCTAAATAAGTTCTGCTTCCCAGCAAAAACCATGCTTTTCCAGCAGAGGCAAGAAAGGCAAAGTTTTCAGTGGCAGCCAGCAAAATGTCATTTGCATTCTTCTAGCAAACTCTGTATTCTCCACACTGCTTGTGGGTGTCTGCATATATATATTTAAGAGCTTAAAAATCTCTATTATAGCTTGAAGAGTTATCTCGGAGGAAAACAAGCCATTCTAAAATTGAGAGTCTTCTCAGATGAAGAAAAAGGCCAGAAGTTGGTGACACCATTGAAGAGCTGTTTTCCTTTGAAAAGTGGCTCTGGAAATGACACCATCTCACACAACAGATCTGCTTTGTGTTTGTGTCAGGAACTGGATCAGCTCATTGTTTTTGCTGATTTTTTTTTTTCTCTCTTAAGCAGCTAAGGCTTTCCTGTCCTTCCCACATCAGCAGCAGGGCTCTTTATTTTAGGCTGTGTTTGGATACACCTGCAGGATCTGGGCTAGGAAGGAGCTCCCAGCTGTTCCTATTTTGAAGACCATGAGATTGTACAAAAGATTTAATCCCTGGTCATGGTGCTGAGGAAGGAAGAAACTCAGCCTGACTCCACTGGTTTGCATATTGGGGCATACCACAGATGCAATTTGCTCAAGTGAAGCTAATGGTGTCGGCATGCTGCGTGGGATGGAGGGATCTGTGCCCACCCTGGACCTCCTCAGCTCTTTCCGTGGCCCTGTCTGCAGAATTGGGGTCTTAATCCTTCACTGCCTTGCAGGAGGTCGCATGTAGTGAATTTGAAAGGATTTGGCCATGGGGTAAAAGGGCGATGCTGAGCCAAATTCAGCATCGGTGCGGTGCCGTTAAGTGAAGAGATGGATGTGCAACATCTCTCAGCATGAGCTCATTTGATGTGAATTAAATATAAGGGCTTAATCCCAGCCCCATTGTTGGGGGGGTGTCTCCATTGTCTTTAAGGGGATTTGGGTCAATTTCTGTGTGCTTCATATTTATTATGATGTATTTATTAGTATTGCTGTCTGTGTGGATGCATTTTCATACATCATTCAATAGCCTGGGTCATTTCTAGCTATGACAGTGAAGGCATTGTTATTTTGCCAGGACAGCAGAGCAGTAACAGAGTAATGTCAGCTATAATTCATCCATTATGGTTATTTGGGTTGAGAAACTCACATCACCATGGAGACATTTTAATAATAATGAAAAAAAAATTAAAAGCAGCTTTTTAATGAGTTGGCAGCTTGTCCAAGTTGAAAGGTACTGTATTGTGGATTCATAATGAAATTTTGGACATGAACTATTTTACATAAAAGGCCCAAAACTGTAGCCTGTAATTGGAACCAGGAAGGCGTATGGTCTTGATTCAGCTCTACAGGAGGATTTGTATAGAGCAGGAGAGAGATAAAGCTCAGTGCATCCTATGGGAGGCACAATAATCAGATGCCTGCATTTGCCAAATATCTGGGTCTGTGTCCTAGGGGGAAATCAGGCTGTAATTATGGCATTTAATTACTGACTGTGAGTCCTCTATACAGAATACTGCTTTATGCTTCTTTCCAAATGTTATTTAACTAAGGTGAGGGATATTAACTTGGTACAAACAGTGTGTGTCTCTGTAGGTATGCTCAGATATCCCCCTCGGCGTCCTCTGTTTGTACAAGCTGTTTGTAGCAGTGCTGGCTTTTGACGCAGCCCAGCCTGCTTGTGCATCCTCCGCCCCACGGTATAGCCCTGTGCTGGGCAGCTAGATGTGTTTAAAACACTGGTTTGTTAATAAAAGTTAAAGCAACTCCCAGGCAGAAGAGGAGAGGGTGAGCTCATGGCCTCTTTGTGTTTGAACTTGCTAGCTTTGCTGTGGTTGGAAGAATTCCCCACTCCCATGTTCCTGGTCCCCTCCCTGGGCCAAAATCCCTTATGCAGCCCTGGGATACCATCTAAGAAAAGGGTGAAGGAAATCTCTTTGAAGCTTATGGGTACCGAGCTTGGACATTTTTTGTGGTTTATATGGCTATGCATCTGCAGTTTAAAAACGATCCATTGTGTTGTTCCTTTCCCTGCATGCCACCGGCTGCCACACATGTCCCAGCACACACACACGGCAGTGCCCATGGCAGGGCTGCCCCACTTTACTCTGCCCTGCCGTGGTTTAAGATTTCTCAAGCAGATACCCAGCAGTACAATGCAATCCTTGTTTCCGAAAGCCTGGACCTTAAAGGAAAGATACCCTGCAAGTCTCATGCTGCTGAAATGCAGCATCTGAGGACGTTATGCCCTGTAGGTACCCTCTGTTTCCATAGGTCTCACCTCCAATAATAATTTTCTCCAGAAAGCTCCTTTACTAATGCTTCTGGTCTTTTTTTAAGATGTCCTGTTTGGGATGTGTGTCCAGGCTTTTCAGTTTGGACTTATCTTTCCAGTCTGAATGGCAGAGAAAACCCAAATGGAGGAGTTGTATCCTGCACAGGGTGTGACTTGATGCCCATATTGACTTGAAACCTGAAATGTGTTTGTCTGGTGTTGCAGGGGATTGACCTTTCCCCTGTGTGGAGCATTGCCTCTGTACTGACAGTACCTGCTCCATACTTTAACGGCTTTAATCCTCCAAACCTTGCAAAAATACAGACAGGAGTTGCCTGAGATTGGACAGTGTTGCTTTCCTGAGTGGAGAAGAAGCTAGGAAACCTGTTAGATGCTTTTTTAATAGGCAGACAAATTAACATCTCCTACTGATTGCCAGATTTATTTCTGTTTTCAGATTTATTTTTTTTGTCTGCACCAACCCTGAAAGCCAAAGCCACAGAATGCTCTGTTCTTGTCTGGAATAGACAAAGCCTGATGCAACTTCCCTACTCCCTTAAATAAAACCCTTCGTTATTGTGTGTGTGCCTGACTGGCATGGGATGCTTGATTTCCTCTGTCCCTCTGACATCTTAAGTTAATTTGGGGACCTCATGGTATATGAAACAAAGTTTTTGCCTTGTCTCCTAAAAAGCTCTAGAGCACACTAAAGAAGGGTTAGGTGCAAACAATACAGATTTAAACCAACAACTTTCTTCTTTAAAAGAAAAAAACCCACTTATGTTTCCCAAGCACTATGGTCTCATCCCAAAACAGTAGACCCCTTGCCTTCCTTTGCTTGCAAGTTCAAATGTGGGGTGGCTTTTGGCTCTGTGACAGATTGCAGTAAGGGGTGGCAAAAGGCTTCCTGATCATAAATGAATGATCCTGAGAGATGCTCAGTTCTGTGCTTGGGTTTTTAATGTGCCATTAGAGAAGGTAGCCCTTGGGGGATGCTGCTTGGGACACTGCTCTACGCTGGCTTTGCTGGTGTAATCTACTTTGGGTTGCAGCTCATCCCAACCCTGTATCGCGGTAGGCTTTGGGGGAAAGCCAGACCTTCACCTGGCAACTAAGATGCTGCCTTATATAAATATTTAGGGTTGCTGATGTGCACACATCTGGAGGGATAAACCAGAGGTCTCCCCATGGGTTACTAGACAACAGGACTGTTTCTGTAGGGATTAATTTTCAAGGAAACCTGACTAACCTCTTTGCTTTTCCACTCCAGCTTCCCCATTCCCAGAGGACTTCTCCATTCTAACCACTGTAAAAGCGAAGAAAGGAGGTCAGTCCTTCTTGATCTCAATTTACAATGAGCAAGGGATCCAGCAAATTGGTGTGGAGATGGGTAGATCTCCTGTATTCCTGTATGAAGACCATACAGGAAAGCCAGGCCCAGAAGACTATCCTCTCTTTAGAGGCATTAACCTAGCAGATGGCAAGTAAGTGAAATTTTGTGCACAAAGGAAAAAACAGTACATTGTTTATATCATACCAGCATGTTGAACATCATGTAAAATAGGAGTCACCTATATATAAATGTATATACACACCTTTGACTACTGCCAAGTGTCCCATTCTTGAATTTTGCCCTTTGGTGACTAAATACTGTATATATAAAAAGTGTGAATCACATACCAGTCAGTGCAAATTGTCTGATGCTTATGGGCATAGGAACACTGGTGACTTTTGCTGCAAAGGGCCTTAAGAAATCAGTTTGTCTTGCAAAATCCACAACAAGTCTTTTGCAGGATGTAAGGAGGGTGGAAGAGGGGGATAGCCAGGAAATTATTGGTGTGGTTCTTTTTTTTCTCCTCTGCCTCTTGTTGAAGCCAGAACTGGCACGCCTACCTGTTTTGGAGGGATGAGAAGTGAATGGCATCATTTGTCAACACAAGCTTTCTATTTCAAATGAAAACTTTAGGGTCTGCCCAAGGATGATTTTCATGTGTTTGCAGATGAAGGCTGGTGTGAAGGTTTGCAGAACATCAGTTTATGAAAGCTGCATTGTTATACAATCATTAGCTTGTTCTTGAAAGCTCAAGGCTCTGTTTAACACATTTGTGGACTGTGTTCTTCTAGGTGGCACAGAGTAGCTATCAGTGTGCAGAAGAAAAATGTCACCTTGATTTTGGACTGTAAAAAGAAGATAACCAAGTTCTTGGACCGAAGTGACCATCCCATCATCGACGTCAATGGCATCATTGTATTTGGAACAAGGATACTGGATGAGGAAGTCTTTGAGGTAAGTCATGACAATGAACAGCTCTGGAGATGTTCCACAGAGATGATGAGCTGGGTTCCTGTTGATGAGGTATTTACAGCTCATTTTTGAAACTTGTATTGGATTTTTGTGTAATAGAACACTGTTGTGTGTAACAATTTTTTTAAAGTTTTTGTTTTAACTAGGTAAATGCTTTCTGTAGTAACAAAAGCAGTGGACCAGGTGACCTGTTGGAGTGAGCTCCTCTGGTTCTCTGGTTTTATGCCCTTGCTGGGGTTCTCGACCAGCCCCTGTGCTGGGATTTTGTAGGTCTGTAGCTCTTGTGCTTTTGGCTCATTTAGCATGGGAAGGGCTCACAAGGTTTTCATTCATCCCTGTGTTATGATTTAAATAAAGTTGTAGGGGCAGTAAATGAAGGCTGAGGAAAGCAGCTCCCTTGCAAGTCACAGTTCGCTCTGGGGCTATAGGAATTTGCTCTTTTTCCACGCATTGGCCATTGATTCTTGTTTTCTTGCACCGTGACATAAGGGGACTCTCCTCGACAGCTTGTTTGGCAGCCCTGTCACCTCCCACACAGCAACTGCTTTTAAAAAGCAAACCCAAATCGTGATGGGTGGAATGTTCCCATGAGCTCCTTTGATTTAAGCAGAGAGATGGAGGATTATTTATAGACAAGGTACATATGGTAGAAGTTCTTCCCATAGTTCAGCAGCTAGTTTAATATATGCATTTCACTAGCAATCTCAACTTTTGTGGTCTGCTGCACTTCTGAGGCTTTCATGTGTATGAGAATCTTGTCCCTGATAGTTCTTGCAAGCTAGAATTGCTTCCCTGAAATCAGTACCAGTGCAATGGTGTGTAAACTAAGATCTATTGATCTTTATCTCACTTTCATTGCATTTATGTAGAGGAATAGCTGTATCTTATGGGCCTCCCCAACCCAGCAAAGTGATGGGGAACATCTCCTATCGGTGGATAATTAGAGCTGTAGTGAAGCCAGCTCTTGTCTGCATTTTGCTGTCACTCGGAAGGAAAGTTCCAGTCTGTTTAACATTACCAACATCTGGGAGCTGGTCTGCTGTAAACAGAGCAAGAATGCATGGACTGGATGTTGCTGCCAAAATCCCAGTTACAGCGTTAGAGCTGAATCTCTAAATTGTATTAAATTAACAGACATTCCCTGGGAAGTTTAACAATTAAAATGGAAAGTAAAAGCTGGGTTTAATGGGCACTGGAGTGTCTTTCGCAAGTGTTGGACGTTCTGCCAAAAATTTAAGCAGTCGCCCTGGATGCCGTATTTTAAGTGCAATTGTTATATAAAAGTGGTGAGCTTTTCTGGGGAGCTGCTGGACCCAGGGATCTAGTAGAACCACTTAACTTGGTTTCACATCCAAACTGGGTAAGAAACTTGCACTTTAGACTATTTCACTTTGCAAAATAACACAGTCTCCATCACTGCCCCTGAAGCTTGAGATGTTCCCATGTGGCTTTTAGTGCTCACCTGGATTTAGGACTGCTGATTCCTCTGCCAGGCAAGGGAACACACGTTTATGGGTGGCAATACTCTCCCAGCTCCACTGTTGGCCCTTCCCATGGGGCTGGCCACAGCTCCCTTGCTGAAAAGGACTAATCCAGGGGTACAAGCTCAGCGGGCTTGTGAAACCTCCTTCATCTTGGGAGGTGGGGTAAAACGGAGCAAGCGTTCTTCTCCGCTGGAGCTCGTTGCCTGTTCTGGGTGCAAGATGCAGCTACAAGATCATTGCAGGCACTTACTGAGAACTGGACGATTAGCAAGTATTTTTTTTCCTCTGTCTTATAACCTATGTACTGATATTATACAGCATGTATATAAAAACTTTCTAGTTCTGGTATTTGTCCTTTTTTCTTTTGTCATCCTCATCAGACAAAGAGGGTTTTCAGTGTATCCACACACACACTAATCAAGATACCAGCAGCTTTAAACTGAATGTAATTAATAGGTTTCATGAAGGCAGCAGACTATAACCTACTTTCCTTCATATCTCAGCAACTTAATTTCCGTTGGCTTCTCCTTTCTTCTTTCTGCAAGCCTAAGCAGAAACTGTGTAGGGAAACTGTGGCTCAGAACAATAGGAAATGGGTATAAACTGTTAAAGTTGTGTATTCCTGGAGAGCTGATAATTTCTGGACTGAATACAGAATGATGAGATGAAGCTGCTGCTGTCCTGTAAGCAACTGCTCTGCAAAGCTCTTCCCCAGTGTTTTCTGCACCCGTGGAATTGCCTGGCTCTTAGATGTTTGTCGCTTTTGCTGGAAATTAAAATAACCCAGTTAGCTGGGAGCAGGATGGAAGGCAGTGTTGGGGAGGGCTTAGATGGGTTGTGTCTCAGCACGAGTCAGCAAGAGCTGTATGTAGTGGGAATTCATATTCTCATTGTCGGGACTGAAATAAAATAAAACACTAAACACGTTTTGTTTTGAAAGTTGTTATTAAAGCTCCAGGTCTAGCTAGGGTCGCAAGCAGAGCAGCTCTGCTGTATTTGTCGATCGAGCGCCCAGATGGGCAGAAAAAGCCTGGCAGGAAAGGTTAGAGGAGTTTCAAAATATTTCTCTAGCACAACATTCTTCCAGTGGAAAAACGACTTCCTCTCATTAAAATTCAATTAGTTTGGAGGCTGTGTGGATCTCTCTGTATGGCAGGGGGAATGCTGGGTAGGTTTGAAAAGGGGCCAAGCCTGGAGCCTAGGTTGTACAAGTTAAGTTTTGTGCTGAGCTGTTGTTCAAAACAGAAGTTTACAAATGTCAGGACAGGCTCTCGCGCCGGGGTTGGGAAGCAGCGGCTGGTTTCAAGCTGTGACTGAGAGGATGCTGTTGTGAGACAGCAAAGGGCTTTTTGCAGTGAGAGAGGAAAAGAGAAAAGAAATAGCCCAGGGTGCAGGATAAACACTTTTTCTCTGCTTGCAGGCTGTAGTAAGCGGTGTTCCTGTGGCTACAGCAGCACTGGAAGGAAGTCAGAAGACATGTGAATTCATCTCATTTTTAGAGGGATTAACTGTCTCTTTTGATGTGCTTTTTTTAAACATATATTAGAAACCAAGTCCTAGCACAGTCTAATGGTTAGCCATAGGAATAGAGAGAGGCTGAAGTTTGGGAAAGTCCCTTTCCCAGAAAGCAAAGCATCTTCTGCCCAAACCCCAGGGAGACTTGCCAAAACATCCTGGTGATGTGATGGCCCCGCTCCTGCCTCTGCAGCGATGCACCGCAGGAGCCGTCTGTTCAGTGCCTGTGATCTATGGTGAGAGTCGCCTTTTTGTGCAGGATCCCATCAGTTCTTGTGTGGATAACAAGAAACTGGAAGCGCGAGCCCATCTCTGCTGGCAGCAGCGTGTTGATCCCAGGGCTGACCCGTCAGCCTTTGTGCTGATTCCTGGTAGCCCGTGCTGGTGCAAGAGCTGAGAATAAGTTGAGCGCTCGTCAGGCCAATGCTTTGCTCGTTTAAGGGTTTCTTTGGCTGTTATAGGTACGCTTCTGCTGCATATTGTACCCATGAACCGTGGCTGTGGGCTGTTTGGGTGCTTTGTGGGCTTTCATCGGAGATTGTCCTTGGAAGATGCTTATGCCAAGGGTTTTCTGCTCCGTGTACAACTCGTCGCTGTGTTCAGGGGACAGCATCTATCTCCCTGGGGCTTGCTCCTTCCATCAGGGCGAGCAGTTGGGCTCAAATATGGTCTTTCCCCCATCCCAACCAAAGCATGGCAAGGCTTTGACATGTTTAGCCAAAACGGCGTGTGGCTCGCTCAGTCTATTTGACCACCATGTCCTGGGACCTTGCGGGTGGCACTTCCCTATGCCTTGGCTTTTCCAGCCTGTTTGCCGTGGTGGTCTGGTGGTAAAGCAGCTCAGCTGGCTCTGGGCTGAAGAAGTCATTCTGGTTTAGCAGACGTGGGTTGAAATAAAGTTCAGGTCCTGGCTCAGGAAGGTCACTGGTGCTGCGTTTCAGTCCCAGAAGTGGCTGTATTACAGCGGTGAACAGAGAAATCCCATAACCCGCAGCTGGAGGAGCTTTATGAATGGAAAGTGCTGCTCAATGTGGCAGGTAAATGTTACTGTCTCTGGGATGGATGGGGTGAACTTAACCCCTTTGCAGTGGTGTTTTGAAGCATCTCCTGTAATCCCAGAGAAGTTTGGCTTTGCAGTAGTGTGTGGCCCAGCCCTGTTTTACTACTGCTTAGTGTTACTCTGTAGACCAGCACTTACAGCGATGGGCTGATGAACAATACAAAATTCATTCAGACGTTGCCAAAGTCCCAGATAGTGACGTGTTTCATACTTCTGCTGGATAATCCCATTTTGTCTTCTGATCTGTCAGGAAGAGACTACTGTGTGAGGCTGCTGTGCTGATAAAAGTACTGTACAGCACTGGGCTGGCAGAGCTGGCACTGTTAAAATCGTGGTGTGGACATTGGTAAAAAACGAGTAGGTTTTGGTGAAACTGCTGAGGGTACCCTAGTAACAAGTGAGTACGTTTGATGTAAATGATTTTCAGTTCATCTGTTTAAAATTTTGCAGGATTGTCCCACAAGGTAACTGGTGTTCTGACCCTCTGGAAAGAACGTTGTTTTGTGGTAGTGTCTGGTATTGGTGTAGATGAAATTAGATTTCCCACAAGTGGAAAGGCTCAGTGCATGTGTATATTGCTTTTTAAGGTTTATGTCTTTTACTGTTGGCTCCTCTGGAGACAAGAGGAGCTTATTTTGTCCAGCTGAGTACCATAACTGTGTCTCATTGGTCTAGTTGGTACTGTAAAACCAAGTGGTTTCCTCTGATCCTGCCAAACAAGGTGCAAAGTGAGAGGGCCTTGGACGCCTGCAGACACCGTTCTGCCAATGCAGTGAAACGGTGAGGGGCTGACAAAATATGCGTTATTACCTTATGCCAAAGCTTGTCCTGGGATGAGATATGGTGCGCTGCTGGGGTTTGGATGATGCTGCAAAGATGGTGCTTTTTATTTTCTTTCCTCCTTTATGTTTTTTGAAGACCACTGGTGAAATCAAGACATCAGCAATGGAGGGAAAGCAATTTGTGCTGGGGTGAGCCAGAAAGCCAGGGCAAGATGCCAGAGGTGCTCTTAGGGCTGTTGAATGTTTCAAGGCACAACAAGACAAAGCAGAATAGACGCTTCAATGCTCTTAGCTGAGACACTGGGGCCGTTCAGGTGCTGTGTTGCTCTTAGGTTGAAATGCCAACTCTCTTTTCATCTTCTGCCTTGTTTACACTTAAAAACACAATTATCGCTCTGGTTGATAATCCCAGATTTCATTTCACTATTGTCAGGGTTTTCTCCCTCCCTTCCCGTGCTCCTGGCTGTAGCATTTCCAGCTCTGGAAGTGTTTTTATTTTTAAAGTTTCTGTATGTTATTCTTCCAGGACGCCTCTAAGGTTATAAGATTGGATCAATAGCTTTTGCTTTAGCAAAAGGTGTACAAACGAAAACAGGTTCCTATACATGTAAGTGCATCTTACAGTATTTTTTTTGTTTGAGGATGAAGAGGTTTAGGGCTCCCCTTTTGCAGGCAGATCTGCTGTTAATGTGTCAAATAGCTACCCTCCTGGAATAGTACTTAAAAACTATGCTGCTAGTATAGTGGGCTTTGGGGAAAGCCAGATTAGTGGTAATGGCAAAATTTGCACACTTTCTCTGCTCATGGGGACAAACATACTGTGGGAGCCTCAGGTCTGAATCCGTGCCTGATTCGCTTCTAGACCCAACCTTGCCTGGGCATGGCTGTCTTTGCTGTTCCTGTTTGCAGGAGGGTCTTGTGCACATGTAAACAGCGGTGGCAAGGTATGGAGCACACAGGAACAATTATTTATTTCTTTACAGGAGAAGCAGCAAGGTCCCCAGTATCTTCAAACCAGAAGCATCATAATGGCTCCACTGACCTCAGTGAGGCTTCTCATAAGTGCAGCACCGAACCCATCATGTTCTGCAAGATCTGGGCTTAGCCCAGAAGGTCAGGAAGGAGCTGGGCAGAGCATATGCTTATTAAGTTTTTTGTTAACCTTCAAAAAGCTTTTTTTTTTTTTTTTTCTAATTTAGTTAGGGTTTTTTACTAACCTGAATTTCTCTGTCAAGATGCGCCACAGATACATGCTCCGGTGTATTTTTCCCTACCTCGGCAGACTGCTGAAAGCAGCTAATTTACAGTTCTGGCTGCCTGCTTTCCTGGCCCTGCCAAATCTGATTTCACCTCTTTTGCTGTAGAGCCTTTCAGGGAGTGCAAAGAGTCGATGTTTTACACCACCGGCATATACCGTGGTGTGAGATGATGGAAAATAAAATGTTCTGAGCCAGCATTAGGGTTCTTTATTGAAGATGTCTGTAGCTTTCCCCAGTCTCCTAATAATTCTCTATTTAGTTGCTGGTTTTCTCGTCATTTCTTCTGCTTTTGTTTTTTCAAAGGGATCCTCTTTCGTGAAATGGTGCACTTGAGACATATGGATTAAATCACAGAACTAGGCTCTTCCAGAAGAGCAATGCAGCCTAGAAAATGTCTACAATTATTGAAGATTATGCCTCTGGATGGGTTTGCAATTAATGGTGAGATTTTTGTACCAGAGTCCAAGCAGTGCAGTCAGTCTAATCAAAACCCAAATGTGATATTTGGCCCCAGCTGGCAAGGTCTCACACACAGCATCGTCTTACACAGGTGCCCAGGGACGTCATCTGGTTTTATCAGTGTGTCTGTACCGAGGGAGGGGCAGGACCAGATCCAGAATAAGAATTGCAAAACAGCTTGTAAAAGTTAGTCTGTGTTTCAGGTGGTTTCATTTCAACCTTAAACTGACACCATTTCATCTGACCTCTATCTGTCAGGTGCCAGCAAGGAAAGTGAGGGTTTGGGTGGAAACATCAGATCAATTGTTTGCATACACTTTGCTGAAACTCTTGTTTTTCATTTAGATTTGCTGGGTAATTGGCAGTTTAGCCATCTGGACTGCAGTCAAGCTTTGTGACTGGGTCAGGGTTGCCTGTAATGATGTAGCTGTATTAGTCATGATTACAAAATACACATATTGAATGTTTCTAACTTTTTTGATTTTGGGGTTTTTTTTTGGTCAGTGGTAAATTCCATTTTGTAAACTGTAAAAGAAACTGTGCATTGGTGTGTGCAGATAATTACTGCAGTTTGCTGGTATCAAATGCCTTCAGGCCTCTGATAGCACACAATGCGTGAGGAGACATGCTTTATTGTTCAAACAGACCATAAAAGTGCTTTTATTGATGTTTAACAGTTACGCAGTGCATCGTTTATCTTTTAATATTGCCAAGTTAAACATCAGCCTAGGAAGCTGCATGGTCTTACAGCTTCTTGCAGTTTGTTCAGAGTCAAGCCCCAGTCTTACAAGAGGACCCGCACAGGTTTTGTCTCAGGCTGGGTGCTGTCGAGTGTTACTGTCAAGGCAATGGGTATCCCTTACCGGGTGGGGGCTGCTTCTAACTTCCAGCATTACGTTGTGCCAAATGGGCTCCGCTGGGCATCCGGATTTCCATTTCAGACGCCTGCATTAGTTCATGTGAATAATCCTCCTCTGGATCTTTGCAATCGGTAATACACAGCGTGTGCTGTAATTAAAAAAATAAGGCAGAGTGATGGCCCTTATGCCCTACTGATCTTGCTTGAGGTAGCGATAAAGGGGAAGCTGTGGTTATCCAAAGCACTTCATATTCCTTGTGTCCGTGGAAAGGAGATGGGGAGAAAGCAGAATCCCAGGAAGCCTGGCAGCTTTAATAGCACTGTTCTTGGCTGCCTGTCCTGGCCTCGGTGCTGGGGTGTACTGTTAATCTCAAAAGGGGATTTAGTCCTTTTGGTGTCATCCTGAGTAAGGGCCTTCTAGTCAATGCTTCGCTGTGCAGTCCCATTTGTGCGGTATCTGTGGGCAAGTGTGCAGCTTAGCCTGTTGTTTAATACAGAATTGTCTTGGGTATAAGCTGAACATCTCGAGCGCTGGCAGCATCAGACAGCCCCGAGGAACCTGGTGGTGAGACGCAGCTTGCGGGGAGCCTGAGCGCAGCAACGGGATGATGTTGTCTGGAAATGGGAAAAGGCACCCAACCCCAGGCAACTGCTTGTTGAGGGGTTCCTCCTCCTGATTCTGTTAGCAAAGCATAGTGAATGCTGAGGACATGGAGGACTTAGCACTCATTAAAATCCAGGGTTAATGGCTGGTGAAGGACATGGGACCTCACCCTGGTCTGAGGAACCACAAGCTTCCCTGCCTGCTCCTGGACAGTGGTCACGATAGCAGGGATGTGCCGTGACTCCAGGGGCTACTGAAGTGGGAAATATTTTTATTATTTTGTTATTATTTTTATTATTATGGTTCAAACAGGCAGGTTTTGGAGCCTGATGGTTGCCTTACTAGGGATCCCTGCAGGCTAGCTGGTTTGGAAGAGCTTTTGCCATTGTGGAGGGCGTGGAGAAGGACGCTGAGTGGGAAGCGGGGGGAATTGTCAGTGGGGAGGGATGCTAAGCAATACCATGCAGGGCTCTCCATCGCTGCTGCCTTGGGCCATAGCACGGAGAGGGCAGGCAGGCTGTTGCCCAACTTTCTCTGGCCTGGGGTACCTCCTGCAGAGCATGGTAATCAGTTGAAACTGCTAAGGAGGAAAGCTGAGTGGTCTCTGGAAGGCAAAGCTCATCCTTCAAAACAATTTCCATCCGCCACAGGGATTGTGGGGTTTGGGGAGCAGAGTTGTGTCTCGTTGTTCCTGACATTCACCTGGCAGAGTTTTGTATTTAAATGCTGGCAGGCAGCAACCCAGGCAGGCTCGTTATACATGATGGATGCTCTTAGGTGTAGTGTCATTACTCTTTCAGCTGACAGCTTCGTTTGTAGTTTGCTTCCCCCCTTGGATAGTGGGAGGAAGAAGGCGGGGGCTCGGTTTCTTCCATGGAAACTCTGAGGTGCAGAAGGTGGATTGCTGAGCCCAGACAGGGTGATGTAATGCTGGAAACCTGCTCCTCTCCTGTGACATCATGCCAAGGTTTACAGTGGCGTTGTGGACATGAATGCCTGCAGGGCAGCAGGACAGGGCTTCAGGAGCAGAACAGGCACTGCAAAGGGACCCGGAGTGTGTTAGAAAGGCACCAAAGAGAGGAGCAAATGGACATGTTTGGGAAAGATGATTTTCCTCAGCTTGAGCATGGGGGAAAAGCCAAATACTCATGCTATTGGGGAGAAGTTTCCAGCTGAACTTTATTGGCAGCATCACTATGCAATATGGAGAAGTGATTACTGAGAGCAGAGAGCAATAGCATGCCACTGGTCCAAATCGGTGCATGTTTCCCCTTCCCTGCTAATTTGGGAACCTTGTTCTATGTGGGAGGTGATACAAGAATTAATCTTGTTTGCATAAAAGTGAATTTCTGAAACAGAAGCCTGTGGATAGGAAAAAATCCTATTCTATGTACAAAAGGCTTAATTGATTTGCATTGTTGCAGCAAACTGTTATAGGAAGTACAAGCTCGTTTGAGCCGAACTCGTGGGAGAGCCACTGCGTTGAAGAGGATGGAGAGTGCTGAGCTCTGCAACAAGCTGCTCAGGCAGAGAGGTGGGCTTGTGTCCTTGTTGACCTGGCAGTGCTCAAGCTGATGTTTCTTTGAAATTGAGGTCTTAACTGCTCTTGTCCTGCCTTTGCAGGACAGTGCTTGGAGTCTGTCACTTCTTTAAACTAGGTTTTTATGCACATAGCCTCTTGTCGCAGGGAGGACAGTAAACCCAGCATAGAAAAGACTATCCTAACTTAGAAGCCTCTTAGTTGACTTTGTGTTCAACCCATTCCCTTGTCATTTAGGTACGAACAAATGAAACACATGTTCCTTACACATGGTGAGGCCTTTTTATTTTTTTTTGAGGCAGTCTGGGCTGCTTGCCAAAGCCCAAAGGAAAATCCTAGCCCACTCCAGACATCCCCAGTGTGCAGGTGTACTACTTTGACAGAGCCGAGCAGGATTGAATGTATATGTTCACAATAAATACATCACCCTGGGGATGGGAGCTGGAAGAGGGTATTCCTAATGAGTTGTGCAGAATATTGGATGTGTATTTGTGTGTATGTGTGTTTTCTATTCCCTCCAAGAACACGGAAAAAAGTCTCTAACCGTGGGCTCATTGTTCTCCACGCACAGCCACATACTGGCTGTGGTTCAGGAGGTCAAGTCTGCTTGAACAAACAGTGCTTTGGCCACTGAAGCGAAATGTGTGGGGAGATGAGAGAATTTGTGGTGAATATTGCTTTTGTGCACTGTTCTCTGCTCTGGAATGTCTGCAAACATAGCAAGGTTTTCCTGAGGCTTTGATGCCTTGCATAAGCAAATTTATCTGCAAATTATGTTTACCCTCTTCCAGCTTGCTGCTCAGAACACCGAAATCTGAGCTGTGATGCTCAGCTACTTCTGGCTGTGCCGGTCATGCTGCATCCGTTCCTGTTCCTTAATGGGTTTTGTTCAGATAACAGCATTTCTGGGCTGAACTTCACATCTGCTCTTCAGGCCATAGGGTGTACAAACCCAGCTCCCTTTCTTGGGATGAAAAGCTTGGGTAGTGCCCAATTAGTTTTGTTATGGGAGCTACGCAGGATTTTGTGTTTAAACGCAAGACTTTTTGAATGCTGAATTTGAGATGGGAGGTGCTGCACAGAGGTTCTCTTGCAGGAATAAACCAAAACCAAATCCTCTTTCATGGACAGTTAGCAGTGTTGAAACATAATTGTAGAAATACTTCGGAGCATGGAGGCGAGAGGTGTATGAACATCGACAAAGGAGACAGTCCACTTTCCTGGAGAAAGAGGGAGAAAGGTGTATGGACAAGAGGTGTTACGCCTACAGATGCACACTACCTCAGCTATCTATTTTCGGCTTTTTCCTGAGCAGCACTAGCCAAATTTGCAGCAATGGTGGGAAACAGCAATAAGAACCTGCACAAAAGCTTCCTTCTCGGGTGGTCCCAGCAGATGTGTCCTGCTCAGTGCTCCATGGTTTGGTGATTGTTGCCAGCCAAATGCAGGAAAATTCTTTCCCAACCGAAATTTGGTGTTAAGTTAAATTCTGAGTGTGTCAGCAGATATCCCCATGGCTAAGCATGTAATCCCACTTATATCCTGAGATAACTTTGGCAGCCAGGTCTATTTTCCCCCCATTCCCTTTAATCCATAAAACCTGGATTCTGTATTTACCTCCTGGGGCAGAAAACATTCCAAGTCCTGATTAAAAGCCTCTGTGTATACAAAACCCTTGATCCTGAGCCACCTCGGTGTGGAGGGCTGAGGATAAAACCTCAAGGTGGATATTGGGGTTGTGGCAGTCGGGGGATGGAAAGCCTGTCTGTGGGGCTGAGAAAACAGCAGCTCAGCTTCCAGATTAGTTCAGCTATGAGGGGAAAAAAAAAAAAAAAGGTGTAAAAGCAAGGGGTGTGCAGTTTTTAGGTACCTTAGTACTGAGAAGAGCTCCAACTGTTGTGGGATGGGAGCAGGAAGCCCTGATGTGCTGCTAGAAGCAAAGAGCCACCCTTTGGCAACAGAAGTGAGCCCAAACCGGGGGAGGCTGAGGCTGTCCAAAATGAGCAGTGGGCTTTGGAGCTGTCTGAGGGCTTGCCTGGGGTTTTGTACTGGAGTCTGGGAAGTGTTTAAGGGAGTGAGGAGGGGAGAGGATGGGAAACGCACAGAGCAGCAGCGCGGGGCTGCCCTCGTAGCAGTGGTGCGAATTGTCTGGCGGAGCTGTGAAATGCCGTCTGCTGCGTTTGACCATCCTGGATGGTCGTGGCTAGATGTTTGCTGGAGACCTCGGGCTGGATTTCTTTTCTGCCGCCTCCTCCCTTCCTGTACCAACACCAGCTGCTCCTCAAGTCTCTCTTGCGACTGTTCACCACCTTTCCGAGACCCTCTCTTTCCCTTTGTGTCGCCCACCTCCATCGCAGCCAGGGGTGGGAACGAAGCCCAAAGCTTTCTGGGTCATTGGGACCAACACCTCCCAGGCAGACACCACGACCCTGTTTACACAGGGCCGAGTAAAAACTGAGCAACTGCCTCCACTTTGGCTCAGCGCAGCTCTAACAGCAAGTTTTCAAACGTGTAACTTAAGCCAAGACCTTCGCTTTACTACATATTTTCCACTGCGAGAGAGTCCCCCTTACAATACGCTGGCGTATCCAGCTTCGTGTGGGCGGCGCAGCCAGCAGAAGCTGATCTCGTTGCTAATTTTCCATAGATGAAAGGGAAATAAATCGACGTGAAACCGGAGCCAGGAAACGGCATCGTTCGGCGCGGAGGGGGAAGACACAAAAGAGCAATGCCGCGATGTGCTGTGCCGCAGCTTGTAATGAGGGAGAATCTGTTTTTAAACTATCCCTTATGGTTCACACATATGTCATTGAAAAATAACTTCTATAGGAAAAAGCCAGCCCTTTAGCTTGGTTATTAGCGGATTATTATTTGATTTGGATGGAGAGAGGAAACTTGGAACAGTGCGATCAGCCCTTGGTAAGGTGGTGACATCAGGAGATGAAGTTGGATGGGGGAAACGCAGCACTAAATGAAACTGTAAAGAAAATAGGGAACTTGAGTATGTGGTCAGGTCTGCAGGACCACAAGAAGAAATCTGAGGGCTGGGCAGCCTTTGGCAGCCTTGCGGGCTCTAATTTGGGTTTATGGGGAGTTTTCAGAGACTGCACGCTCCCCTCCAGGCTCTCCAAGGAAAACGCTGCAATTTCCTATGAGAAACATAGGCTGGATAAAAGGGCGCTGCCCAGAGCTGACCCTCAGTCTGCGGATGGGGGGGACACCAGCCAGGCCGTGGGGATGACCTTTGGGTGGTGACAACTGGGACCTGGAGAGTGGTGGCACTGGTGGGAGAGAGTCGGGCTGCCCTGGGCTACCTGGTGCTCAAAGAGCAGTGGAGGACGAGGGGAAATGGGGACTTGGGTTTCTTCCAGGGATTCCTAATGAATGTGGTGAGGAAAATGGGGAAAATAACTTTTTTGAGCCTGTTCTATGGAGCGCAGGATACTGAGCGTATGCTTCAGAAAGGCAGTGTTATTTGGAATACACCGGATGCAAAATGAGGGTGTTATTTCAAAATTGCTCATTGTTTAATCTTCTCTCAGCTTTATTAACTGCTAGTTAAAGGGCTGGCAGATCATGATAGACAATGACATCCATTCATTTTGTCCTATTCATTTCTCAGAGGCCTGGGCTGGGCTTTCATGTTTGTGTGTGTTGGTTGTTTTTTGGTTTTTTTTTTTTTTTAATTTCCATGCTGGACAGTGGAAGGTCAGGCTGACACTACTCTCCCTTTATGTAAATGCCTCCCACAATGTGCAGGCTATCAGTTAAAGTAGCTTTCCAGCGGCCCTGAACGTGAGTTTTGTGGGATGCTGCCTGTGGGGCTGTTGTCCCAGCAATGCTGACCTGTGCTGGTCCCCTCACCCTGGCCTCGGGGCACCACCGAAGCAATTAGCACCCTGATGGAGGGTGATGGGGTGGGTGCAAGCTGCTGCTGCTCCTCCCTTGCGCCGCAGGAGCAGCAGACAGGGTGTGCATGTGGAGGAGGGGAAATTTTTTTTTTTTTTAATCCTGCAACCACTGATGTGAAGCCAAACTTTGCCTGGTTCTGGTACCTTCCCAGATTGTCCCAGCAGCAGCTGGCATCGCTGGTTGGTGGGGTCTGAGCCGTGCTGTCACACTGGACACTTGGGATGGCCGTCAGGGAGAGCACCATCTTGTCACTGTCCCGTTATTTTATCCTTGCATGAAAATTTCTTTCCTTGACTGTCAAGAGGAGGCTCCAGTTGCAAAAGCCCATTGCCAGGTGCCTCCTGAGTTGCCCTGTTTAAGCATATCCATGGAAGCAAACTTTTTGAGCAAGCATTAAGAGATTTTTTTTTTTAATAGTCTAATTTGTTGCTTGCAAGGGTTCAGAAGCATAATTTGATGCTTCAATTAGGGAACAAAACCACGCCGTGTGAATAGACCTGAGCCAAATCAGCCCCTATTGGAAAACAATTGGAAGGAACTGCTTGAAAAACTTCTTCTGTGGAGTTATTCATACTTGTTATTTTGCGAACACTTTGGAATAGACAATTACTTAAAAGGAAAAAAGAAAATGGTGTTTAAATTCTGGATAGATATCTGATTGCTTTGGGGTTTTTGAATAATCTGTTGCTATGAAGTCACTCTCAGCTGGTGGTATTAATATTGTAAACAGATGGGAGGGGTGCATCTATTAAAGAATACCTGTGAACTCAGCAGTACAATTTTTGAGCATTTTTTAAAGCATTCCTTTCAAAGCTATCCTATAGTTGTACACTATTCCTGGCTAAGCATTTGTAATCTGGAGGGGGGAAAAAAACCAACAGCCGTATAGTGACCATGCTATGAAGGTTGTATTTGGACTAGATGTAAAGACAGTGACAACAGAGCACATGGTGATTGTGGGGCCTCTATTTTTAGGGATCAACGCTGTAATTTGTGCAGAGTATGACATAAATGCTGATTTTAAGTTGCCAAATGAAGAGTTTGAAGGCAGAAATCACAGAGTGACAAGCTGCTGTGTGGTCATATAAAAAAAAAATAACTCCAAGGGTTTGATCCTAGTGTGTTTGCTGGAGAGCCAGTAATGATTACAAGTCTGTTGTGCAGATGGATAAGCAACTGTCTTTGAGTAAAGGCTCATCCGAGGCTGCCTGGGTGGCAATGTCAGCCTGAACGTGGCTGGCATCTAATGACAGGTAGCAACAAACCCTTGGGTTCTGCCCTGTCCCGTGATGTTCCTTTGAGAGCTGCCAGGGGAGCTTGTTAGCTGAGACCTGGTGATGCTTGGTTTTCTCCTCCATTCTTCTTGGGTCTGGAAAAATTGAGAAGAGGGTGTTTTCCATGTATAGGCAGAAATGCAAGAACAACTGCTTATTTTGTGGTGCTTCAGCTCATCTTTTTCCAGTTACTGTGGGAACTGGAAATCTCAGAGATGCCTTGAGATTAGTCAGGTCCAGATTCCTTCTAATTTGTGTCTCGTGGTTGCTTAAACTTTTCTTATGGTAGGAACATTAGAGAGATGTGTTCTTGTTGTGTATGCCTATATCTGCTCAGATGTGAACTTCCTACAAAGCCTTCCCTCAGACAATGAACTTGCATGATGCCTTTCTTTTACCTAGCTGTCTGTTTCCATGACGTTCATAGGAGTTTAATTATCTTGAGCCTATTTCCTCTGTCAAAAGTGATTGAAATCAGCTATCAGATTCCAAGAGTTATTGAGATAGACAGACACACCTGTGGCTGCACAAAGAGATCACACATGGCTTGCTTTCAGGGGAAACCAGCCAAAAAAATGCATTGCTGTCCTAATGAATTCATTAGAGGAGAATGCTTCCTCATGTGTTAGTTTAAACCTTCAAATTAAATAACTCTCAGTGTGGTTTCTGGTATACACAAGAGAGATGAATGTTTAGTTGCTAGCAGTTGCAATTACAGAGGTGGCCAGAAGGTTGGGTTGTTTCTTTGGTGAAGGTGTTTCCCTCTAGCACACTTGCTATGCATGTAACAGCTCTACTCCAAATAGTTCCTCTAGATAGGATCCTGGTAGGGAGAGCCCCAGGTCTGCTCTAGCTCCTTGTGCTGGCAAAAATGCCAGAACTGGTTCTGCCTAGCTGAATGGAGGCAACATTTAACATCCCACACAAGGAGCGTGCACAGATCAGGTCTGCTAAGGACCTACACCAGGTCTGACCTTAACATCTCCCGCATTCCCTAGGAGATGGTGCAAGTGTGCCAAGTCCTTCTGCCAAGCTGGCCCTGCATGCAGAGTCTAAACCTGCTTTTCTCTTATTCCAGCTTTTCTCAGAATTGGGTTTCCTATTTTTCAGTCAAAACTGGAGAGGAGAAAAGAGAGTCAGACTATTTACCATGTTCATGGGAGTTTTGGAGCAGCCAAAGAAAACTGAGTCACTTTGGAAGGGTTCTCTGCAGCCAGGTTTTTTACCTTTTTTTTTTTTTTTTTTTTTTTCCCCTCACTCTTCCCCTGAAATAGAAGGAACACCTTTGCCTAGCCAGCAACTCAAAAATAAGCCAGCAAAGGAGTTATTTCTTCCAGTCAAGCCTGGTTAGTAGCATGGTCTAGATAGATCGCATTGCAAGGTTTCCATCCCACAGCTATGGGAACCTCGGGGACCTTTGGTGACTCGTTCCCAGCAAGCCAAGGGACGCCAGCACCTGTCCCATTTTCTGTTCTTGGGGAAGGTGTTACTGCAGGAGATCTGTAAATGGTTTTTCAAGGGAAAATTGTCAGCTGAGGATGGTCCCCGGCTGGCCAGGAGAGCCACAGCAGGCTGCTGCTTGTAGATGGATGCGGTTCTTCATCCTCCAGCCCTATGGTCCCCCTGGAGCTGGTGTCCACCAGCTGAGGGTGTGGGTTTCTTGCGCTGCTGGGGCTGAAATCAGAACATAGGCAGGTACCGTGAGTAGGTCTTGTGGTTCGGCTTTGCATCTGCTGCAGGTGGTGGAAACCCCAAAGACTATTAGGGCTTGGCTTGGGTGACTGGTGAGGGTCGGGGGGTAAGTGGCAGATGCTCAGCTGGCTTCAAGCTGGTCTGGGTCAGCCCTTCAGAGGTGGGCTTTGAGGCTGGTGGAGAGCACCGGCGTCCTCCAAAGGGCTGGGTGGGACAGGGAGCCTGCCCTCGGCTGCAGGTCGCTGCACGGAAAGATCGGTACCTCTGGCACGGGCTCCCGCGGCTGCGCCGGCCGGGTCAAGGTCCGTCCCCGTGGACGTGGCGGGCGGTCGGTGCTCCAGCGGGGAACACGTGCTCCTGCTCCGGAGGCGATGCCCAGGCGCTCTGTAAACACCCAGCAATAGCTGTGTTTGACATGTCCCAGCTTTCGCAGGAAGAGGCCGGGGATAAGGATTAAGCCCTGGCTTCGGGAAAGCTGCGAGGGATATGTACGGCTTTAGCAGGGTGTGTGCCCCAAGCCTGAAGTGGAAACTAAATCGTTAGGAAGTCAGAATCTTTCAGAAGGACCCAAATCTGGATGCTTTCCTCCTCTGTCCGTGGAGGAGCTCATGTAAGGCAGCAGTGCTTAACATCTGCATCTATAGATGTCACACTTAATACTACACACGCTTAGATACGCAGCATAGATGTGCAAAACGTATGCAAGCACTGGGGCTGCAAATTGGAGCTCAGAGAAGCATGCAAATGACATGCTGCAAAGGAAAGCATCCTCGTCACTTGTGCACCACATGAGGTAGAAGTACTCTGGAAAAGTATCATACTGAAAGACTATATGCTAATATGTCTGTACAGAGTGATAGATTTTAGGGTATGCAACCTTAAATCTGGTATTTCTGAAATTTTGGAACTCTGCAGCTTTAATTTTTTTAATTTGTGTGTGTGTACAGGCAGGTTGTTTTTAAAAGAAAAACTGCGATATCAGCTTCAGCCATGTGGTCTCACATTGACATCTATCAAGTTTATCAGCAAGTATAGGACACGCATGTATGGGCACCTGCACGCATGTATGCATGTGTGCATATATGAAACATCTATTATGGATCACCTAACATGCAGCTGCTACTTTAGAGAGAAAATATTTACTTCAATGTGATGAAATTTGAACTAGAAGTCATGCAGCTTAATAAAAACGTGTGGTTTGGATTCCTTGTTCTTCACATATGTTTCTAATCTGCTGGGGGGGTTCAGACCATCTGCCCAGAACACACAATTTAAAAAAAAAATTTTTTTAAAATGCTCATTTTGCAAATATAAAGACTGACTTTACAATAGGAAAATGAAATTTGAGAGTAATGTCCTCTCTTTATTGGGGTGGAGAGAGGTGGGGCTGTCAGGGGGTTTCTTCTTTTCTTTCTTTTTTTGCCTTTAAAAACCTGAACTATGTGCTATTATTTTTTCCCCTCTTTGCGAAATAGCTGCAGAAACCTCTCATATTATTTTTGCCTGTGTTACCACAGTGCTTGGCCAGGCTGTAGAGGAGGAAATATAAAGCAGCCTTTTGTCACACCAGTCTGTGGCCCCTTCCCTGTCTCTCCGTCCTTCCAGGCTGGGGCTGCGGAGTAGGGGAAGCTGTTCAGTCGCATCCCGCTTTCCGTGTCCGTAACTGATTGCTTTACACCCAAAAATCCTAGCAGATAGATTGTGGTTTGTTTAACAGACATAAGTGTATAAAAATAGCCAGCAGAGCTGAGTGTCTGAGCATGATGGTTGTTGACTTAAGGATATCTGTCTCTCTGGGTGTTTTTAGCAGGTCTTTGTATTTGCTTTATTTTTTAAGGCATCTTGGCTGCCTTTTCCTTTCCTGCAGTCCCTACTGCTTGGCTGCTGCTTCACCTTCCAGTCCCATCGAAAGAGTTGCGGTGTTTGTGCTCGCTCAAAAGAGGAGGAATGCAGACAAACCAACGGAGCGCTGGCCCTGTGGATGGCAGCACTTTTAAGGGGGACCTGGGTTAGCAGGGGAGCAGGGAGCTTGAAGTGGAAGGGAAAATCAAAGCTTGCAAATATCCTGTTCCGAAGGACTGCGGTGCGTAACGGTGATGCCACCACGTTTGCAGCGCGGCTGATGTAAGGCTGCCCGCACAGAGCTGTAAGGCGTGAGGATAAACAGAAGCTGAGGAGTCATTTCTCCTCTGGGTGGGTCCTGCTCCCTTGTGCAATTAGCTATGACAGTTATTAAAAGTCCTTGTCCGCTTTGCAGTGCAGTCTATGGAGCATGCAGCCGATGTCTGGTGGTTTGCAGCACCAGACATGAGTCAAGGGAAAGCTGGACGTGTCCCCTAGTACGTGCGTGGGACGGACGCTGCCTCCTGCTCTGTGCTGCCTGACCCGGGATGCTCCTGTGGGAGCCTCCCAGCCGGCATTGTAAGGACAAGAGATTCAAACCACAGTCCAGTTTCTGCTGTGTTGCCCATGCCTACCTTCAGATTTTTTTTTTTTTTTTTTTTTTTTTTTTTTTTTTTTAGCTTAAACTTTCCCATTTGCTGGAGCAAATCCCCCTTGCTACCAGCAGCCGTGCCTCTCGTGCAGCCTGGCTCTGCAGGTCCTGCCCCATCGGTGCCGCGGCTGGAGGAGGGCTGCGTGGGATGGACCTGCTGAGGGATGATGCACTGTCCCCGCAGTAGCTTTTCCAGCTCTGAAACAAAAACCCTGGAAAAACGCATTGCTATGATAGCCTTGCAGTAAATACTTTGTAGATTTGATGCTTTCTGTGCTTCTGCCAATGCCACCTGTTTTCCAAGCTGCCCCTTTCTTAAGGATTGTGGTTTTGGTTTTTTTTTTTTTTTCTCTCCACCCTGTATCCCCTAAGTTCCTGGATCTTAATTAAGTGACAGGTTGCTAATTTGCCTTATCTGGGTTTTTCCACCCATTTGGTAAATTTTCAAACAAAAACTGTCCTCCAAGGTCTAGGTATCAGCTTTTAGCTAGAAAAGACACGTCACCCCCTGGAAGCAATGCTCATTTATGTCTTACGGTGGGATCCCTGGGGTAGCAAACTGTGCGATGCACACGTAATGCTTCATCTGAGCGCTGCGGCCCCCTTCAGTCAGTTAGGGTCAAGGTTGAATAAGGTGAAGTGCAATTGCCTCAAAGCATAAAGAAGCCCTAGAGCTTTTGGGGAGCTTTAAACTGGTGATTAGATGTCTCTTCTGAAAGGATGGAGGTTTCAATTAGGCGAAGTGCCTGGGGATGAATCAGTGTTGGCAGTGAAGGGATGGGGGAGTTGCTGCAGGGAGAATGGGACCGTGTGGTCTGGGTGGCAAGTCTGGAGCTTGGCTTGGGCTCTTGCCCCATTGTTAAACATCCATTTGAGCTCGGTCAGGGTTTTTCATCTTGTCCCTTTTCTGTTCTCTTCGGGGCATTGCCAGTCACTACATGAGAAGCTCTTGGGGCAGGACACAGTGGTCAAGTGGACCAGGGTGGCAGAGGGCTGAGGAAAGGGTGACTGTAGAGATGTTACATGGGACTGGAGAGAGCAAAGAGCTCTGGGCTGTCAGGATTTGGTGAGGATTCCAGGGAAAGTGGCAGGAAGAAGTCAGCAATGATTAATGGGTTTGACAAACTAAGCCATTTGGAAAGGCAAGAAAATCTGTCACCCATCAAGGATAGGAAACTGGAATGGGTCTGTCCGTTGCCTGTAAAGTAGTTGTGTAAATAATGCATACTGCTGATGAATACTGTGTATATTGTCTTTGGGAATTAGCTCTGTGTTGTCACTTAAACAGAAAAGGACTTTGGCATAAGTTCTGGCTTTGCATTTGCTCTGGCAAGTGCAGAGGGTGCTGGGTGTTGCGCTGGCGGCTGCGGCCACTGCCGAGGGAGTGTTTACATTAGGGTAGGGCGTTATTTACATTGCGTGGTTATCAGAGCTGGGGCTGGGGGGGAAAGTAGCTGCCTGGAAATGAACCTTGTATTAGTGTCTCCTGTTCTGCTAATGACTTGAGTCCTTGACGGGTATTTGGGTATTGGCAGAGTGACAGCTTCTTCAGGAGAGCTTTCCAGAATTAGCAAAGCCATCTGGCTTTTGTTCTCTTCTTAGAGAATCGCTTGTCCTTCCCTTCCAGTAAGGAGTCCTTGCTAAACTGCTCATAATTTGTATTATGATATTACACTGACAGACCTACAGCTTGCTGTGGTCTCTGCAAGCACCTATGAAATACAGCCCCTTGCTCTAAAAAGTGTCTTTTCTAAGAAACAGCCATGGAATGGCTGACCTAAGGATCTGGCAGTTATGGATGGAGGAAGCACGACGTGGCATTGCCCAACCGTGTTTCCATCCATCGGAGCAGGGCTGGCTGTTGAGGACAGCTCAGAGCAGAGGGTAGCAGGGTTCAGGGAAGGGGAAGAGGCACAGAGGAGGGGACTGCTCTTCCCTGCCCCGCTTCTTCAAAGCCAGCGGCCGGGGCTAATGGATCCTCGCGTGATAGGAAATCGGCTTCCTCCCTGGGATTATAAAATAAAGGTTGAAAATTACTGAGGAGGTTAAATACCTTTGAGCCAAAGGGCTTGTTTTCTTCTTGTTGCTGTGGTCAGGGAAAGAGGTATGTGGGTTGTCCAAATAGTTACTGTAGTTTGTGTTCTGTAAGTTTAATATCAGAAATGCTAAGGGCTTAGCTTTGGGGTGGGATTGCAGGACTAGGCTGATGTGTCGTGAGAGCAGGGTTTCTGAGGATACCTTCTCTCCCAGATGGAGCTGCAGTGAGAAAGAGAAACTATTATCAGCCCTTAAGAGAGGTTTTTCCTTGAAGCCATATTTGGTTCTAGTGAAACTTCTATCCCTTTTTCTGCTTAATTAAACCTATTTTTTCTAAAGAGGGCTCAGAAGAGGCTCCTGAGTGCCAAAAGCCAGAGGAAGCAATTTTTGTGGTCACTGGAGCCCGAGAGGGGAAATAGGAGAGGTCTCACAGCAAAGCTGCCCTGTCCGTTCCTGCAGCCCCTCTACGCAGAACGGCGAAGCAAACATCCGCGCTGGATTTATCCAAACCACCAAGTATTTGTAGCTGACTCATGACTGCATGCAAGTCAAGCCTTTTATTTTTTTTTGAGCCAGACCTTCAACTATTGCTATCCCATTTTGTAGCGCAAAATTTTTGGAAGCACAAAGGATGCCCTTTAGGTACCAGTTGCTCTGTCTGGTGAGCTCGCTCCTGTCCGTGGCTGGCCTGCGAGAGGGCTTCAGGACACAGGGGCCGGTGGGGGTGATGAAGCTTCGTCTGACTCCCCATCGCTGCAGTTTGGCTTCTTTTCTGGAGCAGCTGTGTTTAAAACAAGGGATCTGGGATAATGCCTGTACAACAAAAGATACACCGATGCTCTGAACGGTTATCATACCTCTGACTTGGGGTCTCGCTACACTGGTAGAGCCGGGGGCATGGTGAGCTCTGGGTCACCCCTTGCTTCCCTTCTTTACTGACTTTTCCGATACCGCTCTTACTCCAACCCGTGCAGCCAAGGGGCTGCTCGGAGCCCTGGAGCAGGGCAGCTGCTGTGTCCTTAGCAGAGAGCCTCTGTCCATGGGCAAGTGCTGATGACAGGTTTTATCAAGTGGAACATCTGAGGGCTGGCAGGCTGTCTCTGAGACAGGGATTAGGTTTTTTGGAAGCTCGCTGGTGGCTGGGATCGCTAAGCTTTCACTTCATCATAGAGCTGCAGTGAACCTCTGCCACTCTTAAGCCACCCGACTGGGTTTGCATTTATGGACCAGTGAGTTTGTCATAATAAAACTCAGCAACATCCCAATTGCTTCCAATAATTTTTTAAGACTTTTTTGTGTGCATTACAATTGTACATCCTGGGCCTGTGGTTATCCAATTAAAATGTAGGAGTTTAAAAAAAGCACATCGAGCAGTATTTATTCTTATGGGTGTTAAGAGTCTCTAAGACTTCTGGGGCAATGCGTTAAAACAACAGTCCAGTTAATTATCGGTGCATTGCAGTGAGAGCCCTGAAGAATCCCAGTATTTATGGAGCTGCTGCCAATGCCAGATGAAGTCACTCTGATTATCCTCGCCAGCTGTTTGTTTTGTTGAACCACAGCGATTTCTCTAAGTTACTGAAGTTGATGTCATTGGAACTGATGTGACATTTTTGCACACATATAGAATAAGTGTTAAAAAATGCTCCAGAAGAGCTTTTCCAGTCTTGTCTGGGAGCTGGCTGGGGAGTTTAATTCAGCTGGCCCGATGGAACTTAATCCATAAAGCAAATGAGTCATCAGGCATAAATGGCTTTACCATAAATGTCAGACGGATTCTTACTGGTCCTGACAGTTAGCACTTACATCTGTTTGGTGGAGCAAATAAAAGCCTCACAATTCACAATCATTTTCATAAATGTGCTGTCCTGCCTCTTCCTCTTTTCAGGAAGCTCTAGGAATAAAGGTCAAAATGTGATTTATTCCCCTTTTTAAAAACTAGCTCTTCTGATGAAATATTGGTTATTTTCAGGCAAAAATTGACCTTTCCCCCCCACACACTTCAAATTCTTTGTCAAACCAGGAAAGCGCAAACCAAGAAAGCCTCTGCATGCTAAGAAGTACCCCGGTTACTGGAGCACTTTCTTGAGCCCTGCGTGCTCAGATGTGCCCAAGTTGTTCACATGCCAAAACAGGACTTTACCCGCCGTCTGCAGGGGTGGCTGGGGCTGGAGGATGCTGTGCTGGTGACCTCTCCTTCGAAGCAACACCAGTGCGTTCCTGACTTGCTCCCTGACTTGGATACCTCTTTACTTGAAAATAAGTTGTAACAACCTAAATGACTTGGCCGGTAAAGTCTTTAAACCACTCTCTTAGTGTAATTGTAAGTTCTCTCTCTTACAAAGGTTTCATGGAAAAACTGTAGCTGTTGTGGAGGTGTGGGGGGGAATTAATGGTATCTCCGTTATCGCTGCTCTTGCTGAAAAAAGCAGATGCTGACATAGGAAGGAGAGAGGCTTGGGTGTTTTGTGTAACCATAACAGTGAAACAAATAGACACTTGAGTGAGGAAAGGGAGCGGAGCTGGCTGCTGCCTTTGTCAGCCCGCGCTGGGGCTGGGGGCAGCTATCTCTTGGTGAAATTTATTAGCGGCAACACACTTGAGAGGACACAAAAGGCTTGCGAACCTCCCAGCATGGCTTGCTCTATTTAAAGTCGGCTTTTTAAATCAAAGAAATGGGGCTCTTGACAGCAGAGCTTTGTGCATCTTTTGTGAAGTTCAGATAGTGGGGCTTTTTATTACAGGCTAAATTAGCCCATTTTATTGTTTTGCACTGAGGGATGAGGTCAGTTGACTGGGAATCTTGCTAACAAGGTTTTACTCCTGTCTGCTTTTTACAAGTGTTAACACGGGGTATCCACCAGTGCTGTGCACTTGCTGTTAATGAAACAAAGATGAATGGTCCAGCAACCCTGTGAGCTCTCCTTCTTCCCCCACCACCGAGCTGCTCAACCCATGTCAGTGTACTTGAGCTCAGATGCTCCCTGGGGCTCTCATTCCCCCGAAATCGGGTGCGTTGGTTTTCCTTCTGATTTTGCATGCTTGCGCGCTACTGCTGGAACAACAAGAAAAGGATGAACTTTGCTCGCAGGGTGATTGATTGCGTTTGAAAAGGAAACGGGAAAATAGTAGGCATGTTGAATGACGTTCATGAAGCGTGGTGAGCTCTGAAGGAGCTGTCTGATGCAGCTCACGCTTTTTCCTGGCACCCTTCGCGTACCAAATTTATTCAGTTATGCACTGATTTTCTCAGGTTCTTGACCCAGAACTAGCTTCCCGAGGAAGCTTCCCTTGTTCATCCTCCCCCGCTCATTCAGCAGCGACTGCTGGGCCAACGCTGTCCCTTGGTGCGTTGAGCGAGGTTGGAGGTTCTGCTGTGGCCCCAAGACTTGAGCCTGTGGCTCCTGGGACTTGCAGGTGATGTCTTTCCATGTACTCAAAGGTGCTGCCAGTGCCTTGAGCCATCAGACCCAGAGGATGCTCAGCTCCTGTTGTGCTGTGGGGAAGCAGGGTGGGATGGAGCCAGGATTCCTCCCCATACGTAGCTCAGGAGCTGCCATCAACTGAGACTAAAAGCAAACTCGGCTGTAGCAAATTCTCTTCTGCTTAACCTTTTGCACTGTGTTTAGCCAACGTGCCTGTCTTTGCTTTATCTGCTCCTCGAGGAAACGCAGTTATAGTCCTGGTCACTTGTAGGATGCAGACTATCAGCTCTCCTTGAGGTGTAAATCCAACCTTATCAGGAAGAAAAAGCTTTCAGCCTGCTTTCCTTGCCTCGGAGACAAATACCAAGTCTGCTTTCGTGGCTGTTTTATTTCAGCTTATCCCAACAGTGCCGGCCACTCCCCATAACCCTATGGAAAAACTGGGGAGCTTTAACCACTAAAGTGCAAGAAGCGCATAAATGGCTTAACTCAGGTGTCAATGAGGGGCAGGGGTGGTTGAGGTCCTGTGTGCAGAAATAGCAGCTGGAAGGATCTTCTCATCATCAACTTTAAGCAAATTGCCTTGGCCAGGTTGAGCATTCCCCACTGGAGGGAGCTCCAAAGGGGCAGCCTGTTTTGTTGCTGTGAACTGCCTTTGAAGACAGGGATGATAATATATGGTGTGAGTAACCCCATAACACCCCCCCCAGCTCCTTCAAGTCTCTGCTCAGGGCTGGACGATGTCCTCTAGGTCACACCACGGCCGAGTTCACGCAGGTCACGTTATCAGGTGGTGGCCAGAGCTGGCTGGAACTGGGAAGCGTTCTACGAAACAAAAACTTGGCATTTTCTGTTTTCCCAATACTGCATCCCCATTTTTGGTGGTTATGTTGAAAAAGAAAAAGCCAGAACAGTAACGACAGAACTGCTCTATGGATTTATTAAAAAAAAAAGGGAAAGGGAAGGAAAGACTATTTCTCTTTCTCAAAATAGAAAATTGAAAACCACTTTGCAGACATTTCTGTTAATTTTGTAAAGGTTATTCACAGGAAACAATGACTAATAAGCTTAAACTAGTGCTCAATTTTAGGGTAACTCGCGTAGCATCTGAGAGGTGCCCAGATGTTACGGTGAGCTGCTGCAGAGATGGATGCGAGAATCTGGAAACGGAGGAGGGAAACCCCTCGCAGCCGGGCAGGATGCGGCCAGGTCTGCGTGGTCCTTGCAACCTTCTTTCCCGGTGGATCTCTGCCAAAAGTGTAACCGGCACTTTGTTTTTTTCTTTCCGGTGAAGTCGATGGTATGTGTTCGTGGGAGGCTGAGCTCCCCATGGACCCAGCGGCACTGGCGGCCGGACCGTGTGCAGCTTGCGTGCAGGAAGGCAGATTTGGCCCATAATTTCAAAAATATCCTTTGGTTTTCCACGGGGCTGTTCGCTGGTCTGGCCAGGCTCCGTTTGGAGCCTCTGGTTCCTATTACGTGCCCAAGTCGTCCTCCCGGTTTTGCTGTAATGCTCCTTCTTTTTCCCCTGATGCTTTAGCCATGTTTTTCTATTATTAACTAAGATACTTTAATTCGGGGGAGGTGGGAAGTCAGCTCCAATAATCCAAGTAGTAAAGTGTTGTCTTATGTAACTGTCTACTGAATAAACTGGATTTTGGCGTTATGGTTAAGCAGTGCGGTGGTTCTTTAGGAAACTAAAAAGCGATTTCCACTCTGACCTTTGGGCTTCGTTCACTATGTAGCGAGTGGTCTGTTAAGCAGCCTCACCGCCTAAATGAGCTTGCTGTGCACCTGGTTTTCAATAAGCCACTGCAAACCTCCTCCCTCTTTTCTCTTTTTCTGATTATCGAATGCATTTCTAATCTCTGTGTCTGCCACACTGTTGTGGGTGGAAAATCGAAGCGAGGCAAGATGTAGAAAGGGGGGGTGATGTCTTATAAGACCAGCTGATGCAGTGGGAGAAGCAGAGAAGTTTTGAGGCCGATAAACAGCTTTTTGGACTGGGCAGGACAACTCTGGAGCCCTGCAGAGCTGTATGGGACCGGGCAGGAAAGGAGTTCTTTTACCGTACGCAGGACACTGCTGATTTGGGGTGCGTAGAGCCCTTTTCTCTTATTTTTTACCGGACCTGCCTTGCCTAGATCTGTCAGCACTGTAGTATTGTAGGTGTGCGGGTGACCTCTCTGCAGATACGGTTATCTTTCGGGAAGATGCGTTTGGGACCGGGCGTGAAGCACAGCGGCTTCACACCTCGCGGAGCAGCCCAAGATAAGGGGCAGCTTGACCCGGCCCTGGACACGGAGGGTTTTCGCCCGGCTCGTCGCAGGCGACGTGCCCGTGTCAGGGAGACGGCCCTGCCAAGTGTTCTGCTTTTCATTTCTTGGTGGCGTTTATCCCCCCGACGCTCTGTCTTTCCTTCCCCGCAGGGTGACATCCAGCAGCTCCTGATTGTGGCGGACCCCCGAGCAGCCCACGATTACTGTGAACACTACAGCCCCGACTGCGACACCGCCATCCCCGACTCCCCCCAGTCCCAGGACCCCAACCAGGATGAATACGTAAGTCTCTTGCAGGGTTTGGGGATGCTTTTGGGGCAGCAGCATCCAGCTCCGTATTTTGCGGATGCAAGCGCGCTCGGCTTCTTCCTCCTGTTCAGCTTCCCTGCTGCTCATTTGTAAGGCCCGAGACAGAGCTTCTTTTTGGATTTGCAGCTTCTGGTCTTGGCTCTTGCCCTCAGGAGTTTCCCTTTTCTGTGCTCCTCCCTTTTCCAGAGACTGAAATGAATATTTGCTTGGAGCTCAAATACTTGCAGGAGAGACAACCTGAGCCGAGTGTGAAATACTGACCTTCCCTGGCAGGTCAAATCCTGTCCAAAACAGGCACTTGTTTCTAAATTTCAAATTTTACTGTTGAACTTGTAAAAAGATTAAGCAGTAGCACTTACTACAGAAAAAAAAAAAGCAGAATACTGCTTTTTCAGTATTCTTTGAAACAACAGGTGTTAAAGGAGAGGGAAACATTTTGCCCATGTATTTGACGTTTGAATTTCATTTTGGCAGAAATGCTCCCTGCTCATCTGTATAAGCTGCTGTGCTCAATATTTTTTCTACAAAGAGTTAGCCTCAGATTTTTTTTCTTTTAAAAAACAAAAGAAATTTTAAAAGACCGATACAGGGTACCTTTTTATTTCTGCTGCTCAATTAGAAATGTCCTGGTGTGGTTGACTTCCAGAAGAGCATCACCTGAATTTTACACATTTTTAAGAGATCTCAGGCTCAGCTCATCGCAATTGAAGTGTCTGGCATCCTCAGCCACTCCTCAGCATCTTGGCTGCTCTCTTGGTCTGATTTGCTGGTCCATGCACTCTCTTGCTTTCAGCTGGTCTCAGATCTGCAGGCTCCTGCCGAATCCCCCCTGCTGTAATGCCATCAGCTTGCTCTGGCTTAGCTTTGGGCTAGAATTAAAAACCTGCGCCTCGCAGGGCTTTGGGGAGCAGAGCGATGCTCACAGGCGAGGTACGGCCGCTCAGCCCCGGAGAAGTGTTGTAACCGCTCTGCCAGCGCTTCTGGAGAAACAATAAATAAGTAAAATAAAATAGACTTTGGTATGGTCAAAATATGTGGTAGTAGGAAAATAAAACTCTTCTTTTGCAGCCAGCAGTTCAACAACGGCTGGCTTGTCTTAGGGCTGTGTTGCTCCGTGTAAGAATAACTCTTCCACGCGCCGGCATCTGCTGCCAGTGAGAGCAATGGACTGGCGAAGAAATTTGCCATGCCCGGCTGTAACCAAATGTTTTGTTTGTATTTCATTTTGAAGAATGACTGACGCCTTGTGGAAAACACTGAAAATATCTTGTTTTCGAAGCCCTTCTGCCTGTGGGCCGCGGGTGGATGGGAAGTCACACGGATGCTATTAGTGCAGTCAGATGAGTGAAAATAGCATCCCCACTTCTCAGAGTGGCTGCGTGATTCAAGTGGTTTTTTCCCCTCTCTGAATAGGTCAGATGTGTAACCTGGGAGGTCTCAACAACCTGAGGTTAAAAAAAAAATAAATAATAATTTTTCTTTTTTTATTGCGTTATCGTGGGTGACTGAATTGCTGCAGGGTAGGTCCATCCTCTCTGATAAGGGAGAAGGTGCCACAGGACCGAGAGATGATTTGGAACCTTCTCAAATCACAGCCATTGCCAAAGCAGCCCAAAGCCAGGCCCTTGGTGAAGGTTTCACAGAAGCTGATGAACGAGAGGAAGGGAGAGATTTCACTTCGTGGATCTGCATCAACAACGTGGCCCCCTTGACCTGAAATAATGTCTAAAAGAGCTGGCACGAGCATGCTTGGGTGCTGCCAGCTTATTTTCTGCTTCTTATCTTCTCTTTGCAGTACACCGATGGGGAGGGAGAAGGTGACACCTACTACTATGAGTACCCCTACTATGAAGATGTTGATGAAGCTGTAAAGCCAGAAGCACCCACTACCAAACCTGGCACTCCTCAAGTGGCTGCTGGAGAGAGACCTGAAACCAAGCAGGTACTCACGTGGGGTCCTGGAAAATACGCGGTGATAAATGGATAAATGGCACCTTTATAGAAGGGGAGGTAGAGGACGATGCAGAATTTTCTTTTTGTTTCTCTGATTCTGTTTTTTTATTTCTGCAATAGGACTATCCTGCCCCTACGCCATTACCTGATGGAGGGAACCCTGGCAAGCAGACGAACGAGGGTGCTACAGTGGATGACCCCCTCGTGGATGAGTATAACTACGAAACCATTAACGAGGAGTACTTCACGCCTCTCCCCTATGAAGATGTCAACTACAACGAAGAAGTAGACCCCCAGGGCGGACTCACTGAAAACGCCGTGGAAGCTGAACTCCCCACGAGTACCGTCGTCACCTACAATGAGACCGATGTAATTTTGATGACTGTTTTTTCCTTTCACTTTGTTTTTTATTAATTCTGGTATTTCGTAGCCCTGAGAGCAAAGGAGATGTGATCATCCATATGGTAAATCTGTAAGTGGTTTGGGCAGCTGTTGGAAGAGGAAGTTTCTTGTAAAATATTTTCACTCCAGATATTTCAGGGTGTGGAACACAGATACTTAGAATTTGGTTAAGGATTATTCCCCTGGAAAAATCTGTTCATACTGACATCTGCATTTCCCTGTGCAAAGTGCTTGCCTGACAAAAAGAAAAATGAGGGTTGGTGTTAAAATCCAAGTAAAAGCATTTTATTTCAAAGCTATTAATATAAATCCTTAAAATGTTGATTTGATGGAGAACATCAATATTTTTCATTTTGTCATTCCCACTGAATAGCATCTTTATGTTTTTCAGATTGTAATTTTTTAAAAAACATTTCAACACTGGGACAAACCCTTGATTTCAAACCAGTGCGTTCACCCAGAGGGAGCCCCTCCGTTTTGTGCACAGATCTGCTCAAAGATGAGATCAGTCCAGATCCTACAGCTGACGTTTCTGTTGGAGCGATTACATTTTTAGTTACCCACACTTTAATATGCTTCAACTGAAATGTGTTGCACTTGAGACTCTTCTATTCTTAAGACTTGCCTAGTTCTTGCCTTTTATATTGGTGCTCAAATAGATGAGACTGAGATAAATTGTCATGCAGCTGCGTGCTGTATAGCTCACTATGCGAGGAAATAACCATGCTAGATGAGGCAAATTCTTAGTTATCTGGGAGTATCAGTAAGGGGAGTCGATAGTGGGATAACGTTTCCTGGGAGGTAGGATGGGACTTGGGAGCGTTTTGTGGTTCCTCCTCAAATGGAGAAGAATTACTTAGTTATGGGAGGCTTTCTGGGAGGTGCTGGAGGGTGGCAAAAGAGACAGCAAAAGTTGGCCAACATAGTTGGAGTTGGACCTGGAAGCTTGAATGAAAAGGTGTCGGGGAAAGCGTCCAAGCAAAGAGCCGAGCAGCTGGAGCGAGGCAGGAGGGGAGCCAGCCGCCCCGAGGGCTGGTGGCGTGGCGGGGCTTGAGTCCAGCCAACCGGGGATAAAAAATGCGGTGGAGGAGGAGGTTGAGCAGCCCAAAATGATACACAGAGAGAAACAGAAAAGGCTCCAGCGTATCGAGGAAGCGAGCGCCAACCTGAGGGAACCCAAGGGTGGGAAACTTTTCTGTTTCCTGACAAAGAGCCAGAAATCTTTGGCCAAGCTTGAACTTTCTAATAGAGAGGAATTAAAGATTGGATAGTATGACCTTAAAAAAAAAATTGGGAGAGGAAATAAGAGGCTCCAGGGCCGCTTTAGTTGTTAGGAAAAGGAAATGGAAGAGGAGGAAAGTTCAGGTAGGGAAACGTGGCGAAGTTTTCCTATGTGAAAGCTCAGCCTGCTCCCAGCAAAGCATCTCGTGGGGAGAAAGTGCAAATTGTCCACCTCCAGCAGCTCCAAAAGAGACGGCGTTTAGATGGGGAGGGCTGTAGGACTGCTCCTGGGGTGGGAGGTTGCTCTGGTGAATCTTTTAGCTGATGAGCAAAGCAAAGGACACGACTTGCCTGGCTGAAGGAGATTCCCGTGCACTGAGGCGAGGGCTAACGCAGTGTGACATAGGGAAGACTCCTTAAAAAGTGAAAGCCTGAGGGACAAATACCCAAGAGGATATGGATTTCAGGTTTACACCTCGGAGCGGGAGCTAAGGGCCCTGCCTGCAGCTACAAACTCCTGGGGAAACAGAATCCTTTAATCCACCAGCAGACTAAACTGCTTTACAAGCAATATGGAAGTGAGGATCAGGAGCTCGTGTGTGTAATTGTCTGCCTAATACCTGTTATTAGAAACAGGGTTCAGTGCGAGATACAGCCTGCTAAAGTGGTTGGAGAAGTTTATTTGCTCCTAAAAAAAAAAAAAAAAAAAAAAAAAATCTGAGTTCTTTGGCTAGTTTAGGGAACAAAATAGTGCTCGTGGACATGAGTAAGCGTGGCGTAATTTCAAGCAGCCCCAGGTTTCTGTCTGCAGCTGGAGCCCCCGTGCCGCTGCGCTGGGATGGAGGTGAGCTGGGACCCCGCGCGTCCCCCCGAGCTGCCGGCGGTGCCAGCCCCGGCACTGCTCGCTGTAGGTCCTGGGATCAAACGGGATAACGTTGGTCTGATGCAGAAGGGTCGTTTTTAGCATCCATTCACAGACCTGCTGCAAGACTGGGACGCGTCTGTCGCTGTTGGAGTTCATGTGTCTGTGTTTTGGGAAGACTGTAATTCCTACAACGGGAATTAAAAGGGGATTTGGTTTTACACAAGTGTAACTTTGTGGAGCCTGTGCGAGAGGTTGTGGAGGCAGGCGTAGTCACTGAACTCTCCTGGGCTTGGGTTTCATTATGGCTAATAACTCCATGATAAATGCCAGTGAAGCAATTCTGAGATTTAGTAGGCAGCAATACTCCCATGAACAAGAGGAGCTAGGGAAAGATATATTTTGTTCATTGCCTGCTATTAATCAGGCAGTTTGCTTTACTTGTCCAGATGCATATACCAGGGCTTCATATCTGCATCGCTCTCTCTAAAGAGAAGACTAAAAGGTGATTTAAATGAAGCTGCTATCACAGTTTTTTTCACAGTTTTTTTGGACCTGCTCTTTTCTTTGTGGACTGTTTTCTGATTCAGGCTGTCTAACAGAATTAAGGAGATTATTTTTAGGCTTTTGTTTTGGTTTTTCTCCAATGCACCTGCAAATCTCGGCATGGAGAACTTTCCTCCTTCTCTGCCCAGTTATTCAAAATATCGTATCTTTCCATGCAAATTGACTTAGGGACCTTAATCAAAATATTAAACCAGACATTTTTTACATTCATTTCAAGAAATGTAATTCAGAAAAGCTTGCTGTGTTATCCTCAAAAGCTTTATAGCAAGATAAACGGGTTTTAAGGTTTTAAAGTGCAAACCTAGATAAAAAATTTCAAACAGGATAAAAGGTGTGTGTGATAGTGCTAGATCCATTTGAACGGTACAAAGGAAAAATAATGCTGACTTTGCCACGTTTTCTGATTGAGTAATTGCCAAACTATAATTTCTGCAAAGACCAGTTGGTATTTGCAGAGGTAAAGGAAGATGGGGTGGCAGAGTGATGATTGCCTTAGCACTAGGATTATTCTTACTTTAAAACCTCTTGCGTTTATATACAGATGCTCATGCTTGTTGGTTCTGAGCAGTTTTGGCACAGAAGCAAGGTCAGCAAGTGGTGGTGACATTTAAGTGATTTTTTGAATTCATAATAGCAAGGAGATAATTTCTCTGGGAAGCAGTGGAAATAATTCAATTTATGGACTATTTTGGTCATTACCTGGATGGGAAAGAAACAACAACAAAAAATAATATTATCAGCACATGTTCTTCTTTACTGTGCTGTTTAGACTAAAGGATGCCAAGAGGCAGTTGCCTGCCAGGCTGCAGAAAGCACAGGGGTATGGAGAGAAGCAAGGCGATTCTGATACTTGTCTAGATGTCCTTGCTTGTGGTCCCTAGTGTCTGATGCTGTAAGGATTCAGGGATTAGTGCATCAGATTTCTGCTTCTGCTCCTTGGACAAGCACAATTACAACTTGGATCCCAGACTAAATAAACAGGAGGTTTTTGTAGAAGCAAACTTGAATTTTTCCACGTTTCCTGCTGTAATCGGATACTCACGATGACACATTGTGGTTTTGATGTGCAGTTTAAATATGTGACTGGATGTGTGACTTTTTATGCTTAATAATCCAGTGTCTCCAATACTGAGGCTGAGAGAGATGAGTAGGGCTTGGAGTTTGAAACTCCCATTCCCTGTTTCTTTAGGCCTGTAGTGTTTGCAGTACGCTCCTGATGTGAGCTGTTGCTTTGTGCTCTGTTTTGTTTCCCTCGCTCAAACTTTGACGATCGCAGTGTTATTTCAGGGGTCGATGGGGAAAGGCAGGGTGTAAGCTTTGACATAAAGATCCTCCCATCCTTTTTGCCTGCCATTGGAAAAGACCTTTGGAGGTCACTGGTGACCTTAAAACTCCAGAATTTAACTTTTCTTGTGCTTTTTATTTGTAACTATTGTTACAAAGCATCCTCACTTTGCAAAAAAATCAGTCTTCCCCTTATATTTCCAGTGTGTGCAGCCTAGAAAGATTTGCAGCCTAGAGATAGAGAGATTTGCAGCCTGATATATTGCTGCTCTTTTGTTTCCAGGCTACTCAAGGAGGAGAGGATCTGGATAAAGACTTCACCGAGGAAACAATAAAAGAATATGATGGGAATTATTATGATAACTATTATGACCGGACAGTTTCTCCCGATATTGGCCCCGGCATGCCTGCTAACCAGGACACCATCTACGAAGGGGTAAGAGAGTTAATTTTCCATTGAGGGTAAGCCTAGTTCAAAATGTTTGTCTTCCCATAATTTATAGCATAAAGATTAGCAACACAAAAACCAGTGAGACCATCTCGTTTGGATGCATGTGTTTTGCACGAGGCGAGGAGGAGGTGCCCTGTTTCTTTTCTATACGAACATCAGCAGTGCTTTGGTTGCAGAAGTGGTCCCAGGATCTCCAGTTCCTGCTCGGAGTGGTGATGTTGATGCTGATGTCCTCTTTGACTGTCTGGCTTTGTGTTTCCCTTGTGTGCTACAGATCGGTGGCCCACGGGGAGAGAAAGGACAGAAGGGAGAGCCTGCGATTATTGAACCGGTAAGGACCATCTGGTTTTTTGGTCGTGGTTTTTTTTGTGTTTTTTTTTCCAAAGGAATAAGGTACAAGGGGTATGTTTGGTATGGCTTGGTGCTCTCAGTGGTGCAGCTGGGAGGAAAATTTCCCATGAAAGAATTACTTGGTTCATTTAAAAACTTTTAATACAAAATACTGTAATTATTATTTTTTTTAAACTTCAAGAAGCAACCTAAATTATGAAGGAAGTGCAAAATTTCCCATGAAATCTCTCATTTACCAAAGTAAAACCTAGGCCTTTCAGAACTGAAGCATTAGGCAGAGGGCACGTCTCACCTCCGCAGAGGTTTGGAAGTGCCCCCCGCTCGGCAGCGAACCCGCTCCCCCGAGCACCCGCAGCCGGTGGCCAGGTCATATCCTGACCTGAACTTGCAGCTTGGGGCCAGCTTTAATTGTGCAACTAATGGGTTCATCTCCATGGAAATAAAAGGGTTCTCCCTCCACACAGCTGCAGAAGAGGAGAGGTTTGCTCCTGCGCTTGCTCCAGGGTCCCACTAGCTTCCCACTTTCAGGAAAACCCTGTATTGTCCTACGAGTGGTACCCGACGCTCTCTTTCTTTACGATTCTGCCCTGGCCTGTTCCTGAGGTTGTTTTTGTTTCTAAAGAAAAGTTAGAAACTGCCCGTGCCCTCTGGAACCTGCAAAAAAAAAATACGTGGGTGCCCACCTGAGCATCCCCTTAGGTGAGGATGGAGCCGCTCCCCAGCTGCCCCGCGATGGGGATGGCCGGCGTTTGCTCAGAGGAGCCCGTTGAGCCGAGCAGGCGGCCGTCGGTCGGTGGCCGTGTGTCTGTCCCTCACCGCGTGTCAGGATGCTGAGGGACCCCCCCACGCCTGCCCCTCCCCGGGCTGCAAACGGGGCTGCGGGTCCTCGTAACCACCTCCCCTGAGCCTCGTCCCCGAAGGGCCGAGCATGAGCTCGTTGCGCACCAGCGACTCAATTAACCTAATTTTGCTTGGCAGAGGGCCAGCGCGGCGCCCGGTGTTGCGGCGGCACTTCCCATCGCTCGGAGGCCTTTATTTTTCTTTTAATTCTTCCTCCCTTCCCTTCTTTGCTTGACACTTTTGCAGATAGTGGGGGGGTGGGGAGAAGCTGGAGTGCAGCAGCGGGGCTTGAAAAGCATGAACGAGTGCCTAATAAAAGCATTTCCAACCTTTCCTTCCTTCTCTTCCTTTCTGGGTCTTGCTCTCACTCTGCAAACAAAAGGAGGAGTGAGTGATTTGCTTATTGGAGGTGTGGGAAGGGAGGGGGGCAGCTGAACCCCACAAAGGTGATGGCAGAAACCCAGTCTGCCCTGTCCAGAACCAATCTTGAAATGCTACAAAGCAAACAAAATAGTTAAGTTTAATCATCCAGAAAGAATTTGGCTGCCTTTGCTATTTCAAAACACTAGAGCATGTATAGCTTTTGCCAGAAAGTAAACAAGACCAAATGCCGCCTTTTCCCTCTCCGTGCAGTTCCTCTTCAGCAGAGAGAAATTCAGATTTGCTGCGCTCTTCAGCGCTTTTTTCTTTTTTTTTTTTTTTTTTTTTTTGATGGGAGCTGCAGCAGAGGGGGAATAAAAACCAAACGCAGAAGTTGGATTCTGCTGGATTTTTCTCTCCTTTTCATTCAAACCGCTTGTCCTTCAATCCTTGCTCTGTGCTGACGCTCGCTGGAGGCAACTGGGCAGCACAGGCGCAGGGTGAGGAGGGATGCAGCTGGGGATGGCTGGGAACCCCCCCTGCATCCCAGCTCTGGAGGTACCAGGCTGCCGTTACCTCCTCAAAGGCTTCTGTCTTTCGGGGGGGGGACCCTGGTGCTTGCACCTGCCTTTGGGGAGGGTTTAATCAGCCTTTGCATGGCACCTTTGTTGCAGCCAGCTTTTGGGCTGTTTCTGTGATATTAGCTTCGCTTGTGGGTAGCACCTGGGTGTTGATGGATGGAGTAGAAGCAACACTGTTTTCCCTGGGACAGTCCCAAATCCATGGTTTGCTTACTACCCCCAAGGCAATCACCCTCAGTGGCATCCCCCCACTGATCCCGGTCCCAAAAAACCCTCCCACGTTTCCATCGCTCCTGTTGATGAGCAGTCATATAAACAGTGGAGGTTTCATGCCGAGGAGAATCTCCAGATGTCCCTAAAGCTAGAGCTCAACATAAACCAACAGATAAATATGGGAAGATGCCAAGGATGTTTGAACTGCAAATTGTTTAATTTGCCCAGACTCTTCCCCCATGCAGAGGAGCGTCCCGAGGCTCTGCAGCTGGCCATGGGAAGCAAAGCCTCAGTGCTCAGCATGCTCAGACCATGGTAATGCTGGCACCCAGCAGCCCAGAAAAGTCCTGGGGAGACTTACGTGGGCTGTGGAACTCTGCACCAGCCCAGAGACAATTACTAGTTTCTGTTTTGGAGCCCGTTGCACCAAAAATGTGCTGTCATTGGTCTCAATAGGGATGGATCTTGGGGTAACCATATGGGGAAAGGTTTGCTGGGACCTCTGGGGTTTCCTGTGCAAAGTCCTCATCGCGTGTCTGAAAAGGAACCAGGCCTGGGGGACACCTCCATCAGCATAGCTTGCTTCTTCTTGCTACCCTCCAACAGCAAATAGCTCAAACTTAGTGCAGGTTGGAGGAATGGCGTGTAGGGTTCACCCCTAATTCCCACCCAGAAGAGAGCGGAGTCTCCGCGGCAGACAGCGAAACTGCCGTCAAAGTGGGCATGGGGCGAAGTCTGTGACCTAAATTCTTAACTGGTGAAGAACGACTGCACAGGCGCTTCTGTGATGACAGCAGCAGAAAATTTCCCCTAACACATCCAAATGAAGCAGAAGCCAGATTTTAAATGAGGTGGTAACGAGTAGTACGGACACTGGGAAAGACAGAAAATAGCGCTGGCCGGGCATTAGCAGTGCAGAAACATGCATCCTGCTAATGGAAGCAGGGATGGTTCACAGCAGCATGTTTTACCCTATTTTTTTTTTTTTTGCTCCTCTGGGCTTAGAGACTGTGTCTTTTTGGGCAGGAATGCCTGGATTTTCCTCTAGACATTTCAGATTCGTTCAGCTCAGCCCTGTCTGCTGTAGTGGCTGCCATGGGGTCAGCTGAGGCTTTTGGCACCGGAGCCTGAGCCCAGGAGTCAGGCCAAGGGTGACCTGAGACCAGTGCCTGCACTTGCTTCCTCTGGGCTTCTCCCACATGAGCCGACTGCTTATCTACAGATTTTTACAGGCTGATTTCATCCCATAGGAGAAACGTCCCTGTTTGCCACAGATGAGCTGGCAAGTGCCGGGACTGCTTTGGCTCGACCTGGGTGCTGCTGGGGCCATGGTCACTGGTCCAGAGATAAAAGGGCAGTGCTCTCTATGCAGATCTTCCCAACAGATCTTCCTGATGCCTTCTGGAAAGCATTTGCCAGGTTTATTGGGAGGTTTCTTTCCTGCCTCTTACATACCCATGAGGGGGAAAAAAAAAATTAAAAAAGCTCAATTCTACTGAGTACGTGATAGACCTGATTTAAAGTTATGACAAAATATTTAGATTAAAAGGAATGGAATAACATTATTCTACCATTTTGCCCACACAGTGATTTCCTAGGTACACAGAGTAAATCACAGCATGCAGTCTGCTGGGAAAGTAATTTGAAAAAAAAAAAAAAAAGCCCTTGCAATTTGATTATTATCTTTTTTTTCTAAGCTGCTTGGGTGTAGAGACAGCTTCTTCCTGAAGAGAAGCTCTCTTCCCGCTCCAGCACCATCAAGCCTGGATGTGCCCCAGGGTTTGCCCTTTGCCTGGCCGTGAGCTAATGGAGCAGGGTCATGGTTAGGAAGGTGACCATGTGCTGGAGCGAGGGTGGGCTGGGTGCTGAGGGAAAGGGCTGTTTTGCCATGCCCTGCGTGATTCAAATAGATGGTATTTGGCTTTTCAATGGGCAGTGCCTTTTGTGCCTCTGGCAATGGGGACGTCACCCAGAGACAGTGGAAACCCTTCCGCTCCGGGATGCCTAGACCTAGCAGCAAGACCTGAAAAATTTAAGAACAGATAAAGCATTGGGCTTTGCAGCCCTGTAGTCAAAGTGACTTTAAAGATGTGCCTTGCTAATCATGTCTTTTTGTTCTTCCTCTTGCTTAGGGTATGCTGGTAGAAGGCCCACCTGGTCCCGAAGGCCCAGCAGTAAGTGGCACTCTGTCTGCACCTTGCACCGAAGGATGCGCGCAGCTCCGGGGTGCGGGATGCACGTGGAGGGCTCGGCACACAGCCGTTCCCGCGCTCTATTGCTTCCATATGCCACGCATGTGTACAGAGCGCTTCGGGGTTGATTTTTCTAGTGCAAAAATAAACAGAAAGCTCTAATTCTTTTCCTGCTTGTTGTACAAATGTTACAAATAATAATATGTTTTCCTTTAGTGGCTTACTGGGTTTTTTTCTGTCTTTTCTATGCTAGGGCCTTCCAGGACCTCCAGGACCAACTGGACCTGTGGGCTTAATGGGTGACCCTGGGGAGAGAGTGAGTACCCACGTTGTTGTTCTCTTTGGCTGAAGCCTTGCGTTGCTTTGTGTGTGCTAAGTGGGACTGCAGTGCATCGCTGGAGCCCTAAAATACAGCTCTTCCTGTAATAGCGATCTCCTCTGAGTCAGCCCCAAAGGAGCTTATGGTAGGGCACAGGGCAGACCTTTGCATCCAGGGACAAATGGCTGGGGAACAGCCATGCTAGTCGAGTGCATTAAGCGGTTTTCTCCAGGTTAAAACCAAGAATAAGGCTGGCAAAACCTCTGCTCTCTGCACCCTTTGGCATGTGGCTGCTCCTTCCAGTGCAGGAGCTGTGCTGTGGCAATGGGAAAACAGGATGAGCAAACACACAAAATAGCCATTAGCACAGTAAAATGAAGTTCGGCCACGATTTTGCGTCCTCATTCCAGCTGGTGTCGTGAGTCCTGGCAGAGGGTTTGGTTTTAGTTGGGTCCAGGATGGTCCCAGGATCATGCCAGCACTACTGCTGCAGGTCTTTTCTTATACTTGTTTTGTCTCCCAGACTGCTCCCGGTGGGAAGGCAGCTCTTGTGCAGCACCTCACCTTTTCTGCAGATGGATTATTGGTCTGTACCGGCGAGCACTAGAGACTGATTTATGTGCTTTAGCAATGCAGTAACTTAGGTATTGCGTGTTTGGTTTTGATGTTACTTTAAATCAGTTTTGTCCCTAGCAGCCACTGCTTTGTAAACTGCTGCCTGTAGAAGCTTCCAGCTTCAGGGTGTCTCATCAAAGGCAGCTGCTCCTAAGCACTTTTGTGGACTGTGACCCCAAATGCTATAGTTTAGCACCGCACTTTGGTCAGAGTTGCATATTTATTCATTATTGCTCAGTCCTCACCTGGGATCAGGAATGACCTGTGTTTTGGGAGCTGCTGAACTGGAGCGACAGATCAGTAAGTGGTGCACAAGCACCATTCGAGCAGCAATCTGTGTGCTTGGCAATGCCGAAAACTAAAACCCGCTCTCCTCACTGCCCGAGCTGAGTGTCTCTGAAACGACTCGTACCAATACGCTCCTTACTTGCTTTCGTTCACCCACGGTTCAAGTCTATTCCCCCTTGCTGGCAGAGGCAGCCAGGCAAGCGGGTACCCATGCACAGATGGAGACCACACTCCCCAGGCTACACGCCGCTCCCAGCCCTGCACCCAGCGGGAATTTTGGCCTGACATCTAGTGGAATATTCACCATAGCACAGATGGGCTCTGGCTTTGCGCAGAGGCCAAGGTGCGATCAGCCTCGGCTGCCAGAGCAGCTCGGTTTGGGGCTGAAACTAGAGGAGTGCATGCAGTGCCCTTGAGCGATGCTGGTTTGGGTGATGGAGCGCCAAAATCGGGGCTGTGCTGGCAGAAGAAGAGCGGTTTCTGTCTCAGCCCAGCGGAGCGACGTGCGGGTCTGCGGGCTGGTGCAGCCGCGGCACAGGGGTACACGTGTACCAGCAGCAGTCGTCCTGCATGAGTGAATTCATTGATTTCAGCAGGTTCGCGTGAGCAAAACAAATGGAGCTTGGAGCATGACACCGTTTCGGTGCCTTGGTGTGCATCTTGATGTCGAGTGCAGCCAAATATGCTTTCAAAATAGCTTCTAGTGTACTGCTGTTTCATCTGGAGAATGAGGCTCCCAGCAGCCCTAATGCCAGCCTCCACTTGTGGCTTGCTGTGGCCTTGAGGCATCCTGATGGTCCCGTTAGCAAAAAGGGCGCAAGATGTGCCTACAGGTGGGTTTCTAAAGGCAGACTTGGCTGGATGTCTTTTTCCAAGAGTTTCTCCTGGAAAGCGCGGGAGGGAGGAGAGCAGCAGCAGCACAGGTCACAGGAGGTATGCCCGTACACGCACCATCCCGCTGCTGTCAGTGCTGTCACCCAGCGAATGCAAAATACCTTTCTGAGGAAGGGAGTGCTTATCAGCAAACGCTTCCCTAATCTGATCACTGAGGTCCCGAGCAGGTTTTTCTGGCAGATAAGGCAGCCCACTACCCGTGGCAGGCTTCTGTGTACCGCAGCATCCTCCACCGATCCAGCAGTTGGTTTCCAGATAGGGAACTGCATCCCATTTACCTCCTGGGTGCCCGGGAAGGATAAGCTGGCGTGACCCAGGCTCTCTGCGTTTGTAGGGCTTACTACTCTTGTGGCAGAATTTGGTTGAATTCTGCCCAGACAAGGTGGGAAAAGCTGATGACCAGGTTCAAATGGGAAGGTCTGGATCGGTAAGAGGTGGTACGCTGTTTTGACGTGTGTCTTAGCACAGCTAATTGCTGTGACTGCTGTTAAGCATTCATGTTGTCGCCTTGCTTATCTCTCTTTTTTTTTTTTTATGAATTTCTTTTTTTCCTTAATTGAGTAACCTAAGACCCAGAAGGAATAGGAGGGAGAATTCGCTCCCTTGCAGAGGATCAGAACAAGATCTCTGCGCTACCAAAGATCTCACCTTAGCCTCATTCTTAATGCTGGAGTGATGCCAGAGGTTTGCATTGGCTTCCTCTGCGGTCTCCATCAGGTGTGCATCAAACCCTCTGGTTTTCATTTCTTCTTATTCCCAGCCTGGCTGTGGGCACAGCAACATCAGCTGAGGCACCTCTGGAAGTGACCAAGTACAGTTATAAGCCAGCATGCAGGAAGGGATGTATGAAAATATGAAAGCACCAATTAGAAAGGATGAATATTTTTCCCCAAGTCCTTCCTGACCCAGCTCTCTGCATGGGTTAAGTGGAGACTGAGCCACTGTGCCTTAACTTGCGGAGGCTTTTTTTTAAGCTGGTGTTTACTCCTCCCTTCTCCCCTCTGCTTTTAAAATCCAGCTGTGTTCCCTTTTCTGTCCTGTGTGCCCTTGAGCTGTTGTTCTTCCCTAGCGCTGCCCTTGCTGTTATTCCCCCCCACCCATGGAGATGGTTCTTCATCCCACCTGCTCATCAGCAATAAGCAAGAGATGCGAAACTGCCCCTCTGCAGTTTGATGCTCTTCCAAATTACCGTCCCATCGGGGTGAATTTGGGACCCCCTGGGGCCTGGCTGCCTTCCCTGGAGGCACGGGCAGGAGGGGTTGGGTTCCCAGCTTTCCTGCCCGCTGGAGGACAAAGCAACCAGCTGGCTCCAAACCTTCATTATTCACCTCCCCAGCCCGATGACAAGCATGTTGCAAAACACAACCGCCGAGAGAAATAAAATCATTGCTGGCCTGCGCTGGGAAGTGTCTGCTGAGGTTTTAAGGTGCGTGTACTTGAGGAGATTACTCAGGTGTTGGGGCATTCTTGTGGCAATGACCCCAACCTGGGCCCTGGGGTTTTGTTTTTTTTGTTTGTCTGGTTTTTTTAATTAAGGCTTTTTGTTGCCTTGTTGCTCCCCGGGGACTTGGCTGGAGTCTGCTGGCCGCTGCACGCCCGCATCCCCCCTGGAGCGTTGCCGTAAAGACCCCCACCTCATTTACACTCCTGGTGTATTTATTGTTTTATGATGGAACAGTAATAACGTTTCTTGTGGTTGTGACATGATTGAGAACGAGAGGCCCTGACTGTGCTCCATCGATTGATGCCTGCAAGCTCAGAAAGTCAATACGCAGCTGCGGGCTCAGCCGGTGGCCGGGAGCCAGGGCCACTGCTCAGAGAAGTTGGCTTAACCCTTGAGACACCGCGGTTCTGGTTCCTCCCGCACTACTCCGGCAGAAGGACCAAGGGAGGGCTCTGCATCCCTAGGTGTTGGACTTCATAGAGGATGGGCAAGCTGGGCAAGGTCCCAGCAGTGGTTTGCATCTTGCAGTAGTCTAGGATCAGTCAAAAGAGTTGTGTGGCTTCATCAGGCTCTTGGTGGATCTTCATCCTGCATGGGTCCTACACGTTGCCCAGCTTTCTCTTCTTCTCCCCTTGATGTGCTGCTTCTGCTCCAAAGAATTCAGTTACCTGGCAGGATGGATGCTGACCCTGGTGACGAGGGAGTCTGTATTTCTGCCATTTATCCAGGCAGATGCAGATATTTGCTGGCCAGACTCCTCTTGAATGGCAGTGCAAAGCCAATCAGCAGCAGACACACTGTCCCCGATGATGTTGCTCCACACCCTGAAATGAAAGGCATAATTTGCATTCTAGCACAAACGGCACATCCTGCTTTTCTGAGTGTCCAGAACAGAATGTAATACAACGTACTGTGCATAGAGAAGTGATGAACTTGCAGAGCCAGGAACTGCAACTGTATTAAAATACTCCTTTTCAATTAGAGCAGCTCCTCTTTTAATTTGTTTATTATTAACCCTGCGTATAGCTCATGAATTTACATGACACTTATATGTGTACAGTGAGGAACATTTCCTATGCCTGCATCTGATAGAAAGACTTTTTATTTGCAATCAAGCAGGTGCACTGAATTAATATACCAACAATATTCAGCTATGTTAATATTGGCCAACACTCATTTAGCTCTGTTTTATTCATCATGTCAGTTTGTTCATTTATCCCAGCTATTTTACAACGCGAAGAAGAGCTTGCGTCACCGGCAAAGCTGCAGAGCAGCCTGTTTGTGGGAGGTTTCAGAGGACTCATCTGGGGGGAGGGTGGTTTAGGATGACTTAGGTTTCTCTGAGCAGTGGGAAGAAGGAAATACGGCACTTAGGAGACCAGAGAGCTATTTCATGGGTACTCCAGACTGGAATGAGGGAAGTGGGAAAAATGTGCTCCTTTGAACGAGATGAGCTGCAGCATTAGAGCAAACTGCAGCTCTGTCACCAACCCCACCGTGTGTTTGGAAATCTGGGGTGTCTGGGTGCTCTGGGCTTGATCAGCATGCCTCTGGGGCAAGGCTGGTCACAAAGCAATAGCTGTGTCTTCCAAGACCGTGCAGTCATTGCATCCCAATGGACTTAGTCCCCCTGAGGACAGTTTTGCATCTCAGAAGTGTAATAGGTCCCTAAAACCCTTATTGGGGTTTGGAAAGTCTTGACATTTTCAGGGTGCCCTTTTTTCCCTCAGATGGCAAGCACTGCCTTACCTAGAAGACCCCAAATACTGTGAGAAAGATCTTCTGCTGCATGATTTTCCAACCAGGGCTGAAAATGGCAGAAAAATAATCCTAGAGAGAAACACTTGAGGCAAATTTTGAGGCTCAGTACTGTAGGCTGCTGGGCACCACTCTGTCTGTCACTGTCTGCTACTCAAGGAGCTCTAGCACTAACACACTGAGGTTTCAGTTTAAATGTTCCCTTGAAATATTGCATTAGTGTTTGCACTCAGCATGGCATTTTAGAGCACTGCACCAAATGAAAGTTGAAGTCCCCATCCCTGGCTGCTATATATCAGCAAATCTCTATTTACATAATGAGAGTGACACAGATTTATACCGAGAGTCTGGCATGCTGCATTTCTTAAAGGCATTCATGAATTTAAATTTACAAAGTGCTTTATGGGTTTGATTTCCCTCCATACCATTGCCCCCTGCTGCTCCACCCCACAAGGAAAAGACCTCACACACCCAACCCGAAACAAGAAGAGGCGCTTATGTATAAAAACATTGCATCAACATTTGTCAGGCAGAGTACATACAGAGAGATAAACAAGCTCATTCCTGATCCATCATCTGCAGGACCGGAGTTAAAGGAGAAGAGAGAGAGAGGGAAGAAAGTTTATTATATAAAATGAGTCTGGCCTAAATTATTTATTGTGCTTCTGCTCCAACAGATGGGACTGCCCTCTGCACCTCATCAGCGGAGTCAGGGACTCCGGTGTCGGCCAGACTAAGTAAACAGCATGAACGTAACATCATGAGCTTGTCTTGAAAAATGGATGGGCTGGTGTGTTATGCAGTCTCCCTTCGGTGCTGAGGGAGCTGCTGGGTTTTTTTGCTGATAAATCACTGGCTGCAGCGCTGTCTGCTGCAGCGCTGGGAGCAGCGTTGTTATTCCGGGCCGGTTGCGGTGCAGACCTCGGCTCCTCATCCGCAGCGCTGCTCTGCCCTGTAATTGTGGTGCAGGTCCAGCCGCAGCCCGGCCAGAGCGATGCATGGGTTGGGGCAGGGTGGAGTAGTGGCAGCTCTTCACCCCCACCCTAGTGCTGGGCTCTAATTTAGTGCTTGAAACTTTGGCTTGAACGTTTTGGGTTCCTTTTTAAGAGGGAGATGATGAGGGAAAAGTTAAGTTGAACATGGCGTAGAGGGAATGGAAGAAGAGGGACCAGAGAGATGTGAAAGATGCAAAGAGATGTGCCGAGACCTTGCTGGAAGACGGTGGGGCAAGGATAACGCGTCAAATGTTTTGGTTCAGTTGTTTGTGTTTTTTTAAACGTCCTGATTTTTAGGGACTTTGTTATCTATTTCTCTTTCCCTCCTCTCTTTCCCACCTTTATCCATCTCCCTTTGCCTTGCGGGGTGAACGTGCAACTTTCTGGGGCAAGGTCTGGCTCTTTTGCGTCCCTGTAGCGTGCCCATATATGTCTGTGATTTGTGGCAGGGTTTTATTTTTACTTTTGTTTGGTGTCTGCACAGGCTGGAGGGCTTCAGGCAGGTTGAAGAGAGTGAAAACTAACATTAGGTGTTTGTTGCTTGCCCTTCCAAGAGCTTTGGTTCTCCGCAGATAGATTTATTATCGGTGTTCGCTAAGCAGGGCAGCGTCCAAGTCCTCAACCTTCAGTTTTTGGCCAGGCAGTCCTGTCTGTCTTGCCATGAAATGAGCACCAGGGCTTCTCTTGCCCTCACTGGGACGCGATCAAGTCACTCTTGCCTTCGGCTCCTTAAGCTGGTGTGAAAATTGCAATTAGGCACGCACATTGAGTAGTTGGATGTCATCCTTATTTGCATGTAGGATTTCTGGATGGATGTGCGAATTTGGGTTAACTTAAATTTTTTGCCAAGTACACAGTTGGGAATACAAATAATCTATAGGCTGTCTTAGGAAAATTGCCCATATTTGATTATTTATAGCTTCATCAATAGATCTTTTACTGCATACTCATTTCTTTAGTACAAGTTAAAGATACTCAACTGATGTTAATCAGCACAGCTCCATTGAGATCCTCAGACTTTTACTGATTTACAGCTGCTGACAGGATCACTCCATTGTAGATGGAAGTAGCCTCATAGGACTTAAAAAAAAAGACAGAAGAGAGAAAAATGGAATGACCCAGATGACTGAACATGTACAGAAAAGTATTTATCTTTCCACGTGTCTATCTCACTGACTTGAGTTACGAAGTTTCATATGCTTTTTTAATAGGCTTTAACAGACCTAACTGAACATTGATTCTGTTAACTTGGAACATTGGAGAGACCCTTATTGCTAGCTCAAAAATTGCATATGGCAGACCCTGGAAATATGGGGGCCAGGATGTAAGAAGAGGGAATTACTAAGAAAAATCCTGTGTGCTTACAGATGTGCTTCCCCAAAATTTGCCGTAGCATTGGGATGCCTTACATGCTCAATGCCTGTCTGTCAAGATAGGGAGACTTTTGTATTGTGATATATGCCTTTACAGCCATGACTGTTTATACATGGACATGACTAAAATGATGCTATAGAAGTTCATTTTTATTTCTTCTTCTTGTAGGGACCACCTGGTCGCCCAGGTCTTCCAGGAGCAGATGGTTTACCAGGACCACCAGGGACGATGCTTATGTTGCCTGTAAGTACAAGTGTAACTAAAAAAGCATTTAAATGAGTTGGGCTTCTCGGCTTTGCTACTGCTTAGTGCCTGTTCTTGTAGAAGTTTCCCATCTCTTTTACACCAAGGACACATCTTCCTTGGTATAAAAGATGGATCCCGATGGTTCCCTTTGTAAATTTACTTTTTGCAAAGCACTGTATCTTCTTCACTGGTCAAAAGCACAGGGCAGGTAGGTTAAAATTTCCAGAAGCGATGAATAAGCTTAAGTGTTTCTGACTGACCATGGTGTTGGAGAGTGAAAATAATGAAAAAGCGACTGAAGACACCTCCAAGGGCGCAATTTCCAGGCAGAACCCTCTCTCCTATGGTGAAGAACCTCTAGCAGCTCTTCAAAGCAGGTGCCAAAATTATGAGCACCTGAACGAACCGGTCCCTTTTGATGACCAGTGGTTAATTTGCATCATTTTTTTCTCCTACATGAAGTTAGCAAGTACCGAGTCAGCCTTCTTGGTCCTGGGATGCTAAAGGAATGGTTATATTTTGTGTCTGCTTTGATGTGAGAAAGCCTTAAGGAAACCAGCTGCTGAAAATAAGTGGTTAGGTACCAAAGGGAAAGAGTCTTTAGTGAAAAACCGCAGCACTCTTGTACGGGCTCCAAATGGTAGGGTGATACTTGTGTAGGTTCCTGGCAGGGTGCCTAGGACAGCCTGGGCCAAGTGCTCAACATGGAGCTTAGCTGGCCATTACAATACATTTGTTGGCCCCTACAGTAACCAACCGTAGGCCTATAAATTGCATCTCTTTGAATCTGCTTGCCAAGTTTGTGTGGTCGTGTACCTAGCGCCAACCAAGCGAAATGCAGAGGTGAAACGGAGGTGAAAGAGCCGTCCAAGTAGGTTCTGCAGCCTGGAGAGTCCTTCTTGCAAAACCCCAAACACACACGCAACTGAGGCAGGAGAAGGGTGTGTGTCCTGGAAAGTGAGCTTGTAGCTGTTGGGGGTGGAAGAGGCAGAAGAAAACATTAAACTCCTTCCCTTTCAAGTTTTGGAAAATAAAACATTAATGCTTGGGTTTTTTTTTTTTTTTTAAATCCTTTGTGTGCTGAAGGATCCTGGCGTGAACAGTAAGCCAAACTTTGTTCTTTGAAGCGCGCTGCCACACTTGAGAAATACAGCCTTTGTCCTGGGGCAAACAGGCAGCTACAGCCAAATAACCTGATGCAACCCCATCTCCGGGGGTCTCCTGGCCAACAGCATCCACACGGGGAGTATCAGCCCCGTGAGAACTTTGCATTTAGTTTTGAACGGCGGTGCGTGAGGTCCTCACAATTCAGAGCCTACAATCCCTCTTATTGTGCGTTACTTTGAGCTGGCAGGATTTGCTGTGCGGGTAGGGACGTGGGAAACGGTCGGTTTGTGCCTGCGAGCTGGGTGACCTGAGAGCACGATGGTTAATAGGACGGTCTGGAAGGACAGCGATGGGGTTGGGTCAGTCGTGCTGAACGGAGTTGTTTAGGAGACAGGCTAGGATGAGGGTGGAGGGGCAGCAACCCTGTGACCTGCTTTATCCATCTTGTTCCCATCAGTTCCGCTTTAGTGGAGGAGGAGATGCTGGCTCTAAAGGACCTCTTGTTTCAGCCCAGGAGGCCCAAGCCCAAGCCATCCTGCAGCAGGCCAGGGTAAGTGAAGGGCGGCGGGGATGTCTCTTGCAGCAGATACCCAAGGAAGCGGAGGAGGACCAGAATAAACGTGTCGGAGCAGATGTCTTCATACTTGCACCATCCGTGGTGCTGGTGGTGGTAACAGCCTCTCATCTGAGATGGAGTTGCTTGCGTGGCTTGAGGTGGTGACGTCTGGATGACTTGGCCTTTTACTGATGGCCAGCAATAGGCTAGAGCCTAGAAAAGTGTTTTTAAATTGCCTACAGAACTTGGACCAGACCTTCTGCTGGTGCCGGTAGACATAGACCTGTTGGCTTCAATAGTGTTTGATGTTTATGCTGACAGTTTTAAGAGTCTATATGAACAGTTGTGGTGTGTGCTGTAGGGGTTTTCTTCCTTCCTTTGGGGTTTTTTTTGCTTGTTTGTTTTTTTTCCAGTAAATTGTAATAATTACACGTACGTCACAGATGTAAGCTGTTCCCACTTCCACAAATCTCAACAGGCAGACTGCAATTTTCTTTAATATATTTATTTGGAAATACATGATGACTATCCATGCAGCCTTTTTTACCTCGGATGACCTTATTGATTGGTGAACAAATAATCCCTGGTGGTGTTTATTACATAGGCTCGCTGGTGAAACAAGATCGGCCATGCACATTCCCAGTACAACTCCTCTTCCCTGCCTAGATGAGTACCTTAGCGCGTAAGGCTTCGTACTCATCTGTTCAAAATAAAACTTAATTTCTAGCCAGTACAGCTTTGGAATTTTTCTTCCACGAGTGCTTGTGTGAAGTTACGTTTGATCACTGCCATGTTAAAAGCAGAGGTGTGAGAGGCACAATTACAGCACAAGGGAACACGTGGGGACCCCACGAGTGCCCTCCTGCTGTGTTTGCCCTGATCTTGCCCAGGAGGGACCAAATTCTGGCTGTAAGCACACCCTTGCAGAAAAGGGGAAAATATAAGATAGTTTAGGGAGGCAGTTTGCAAAAGGACACAGCTTTGGGGGCATTGCTCCTCTCCCTGCCAAATACAATCATCCAGGGACAGAGCTTAGGTGTCCGAAGCCCACATCTGTCTGCAGCTGGGATGTGTGGCTCGGATGTAGCCCGTCTGTTATTCAGAGCTCTTGGCGGTCGCTTTAGCACAGACTTTTTGGGTTGGTCTGCTGAAATAGGCTAAAAAGCAATTTATTTCACCCTTTTGGGTTTATAACGAGGGCTTTGTCTCAGCTGGGTCTATTCGGGTTTCCATCCAACTCCCCTTTTACAAAGGGGTTTGATTTTATACATATTCAGGTAGACTACAGGGCCTGATGCCACCAGCCACTGCATTTTCCTGTCCGTTAACCTTGTGCTGACAATAATATCCATGGATTATGTTTCTGGTGTTACCATGTCAGTCTTAATTTCAAGGCTGCCTACAGTTCTTCCATGAATGTTTTATTTTGCTGGGAAATAGGGGTTTTGACCAGATGAACATTTCATGAGAAGCATCTGCTTTCTCAGACTCTCTGCTTTTGTTCTTTTTTTTTCTGCCTGTTGAAAATTGTGACTGTTAAGAAAAAACAAAGAACCTCCCTCCCCTCACTCAAAGTCCCTTTTCTCTGTTTTTTTTTAATTTTCAGTTTTTGGGAAAAATTTAAAAACACAAACAAATCCTGGGTGACTTTTGGGCTGTGGATGGAAACCTGAATATTTACATAAAGGAAAAAAATCTATTTCTTGGTCAACTTCAACCTATTGTCAGACAATTTCAGCTGAAAACCCTGATACCGAAGCAGAAAGGGAAATAAATGACATTTACCTTTTTTTGTGGGGAAGTTACAGGATATGGCAGGAATGGAAAAGGAGTCCTGCAGGGAGGAGGCTATCTTCTTTCTTTTTGGGGGGTTTGTTTTTCTTGTTATCGTTGTTGTTAATTGCATTATTAGGTTGATTTATTCCCTTAAAATTTGGCTTTCATTAGACACCGAACATTGTCCCAGCCGGCAGTGTTTCAGAGCATCTCCCTTTTAATGGGGTGTTGTAAAAAGATGCCACATAATCTAGCATTTGTGCAATATTTATGCCATTCCAAGTGCAATCATGGGTAGATTTTAATTACTGGAGTACACAGATAATTACAACTCTTAAAGTGTTGAATTGTCACGAGGGAACAAATTGTCCGAGTGATGTTTTAAAGTGTGGACCAGCCCCATTACCCACCATGGAAATTACTGACTTGATACATGGTTACATGACTCCTTAATTATTGAGCTAAAAGCCCCCTGTTGCAAATAGAAATGTCGTTCTAGGATATTAAATAGTAACAAAAAAAAAAAAAAAAAAAAAGAAAAAATTCTGAAATTGAACTCCTAGGATCATAAAGAAAAAATCCTCCTAAACTGAACTACGATCATAAATATATGGGGAAAAAAAACCTATAGCCTGTCCAGACAAAGTTTTGACATCTACCTTCAATAATTTGTTGCCAAAAGCATCCATTTTATTGTACCTATCTGTGATGATGGAAAAGGGGATCTGACCTGCAGAGGCAGATTCTCATCTGGTTTAAATGCAGGTAACTCCTCACCCCTCTATCTGCCCTGGGTCTGCTCCAGGGTGCATCTATAGGGTTCTGCACTTCGTGTGCGTGGTGCAGAGCGGGTGTACGGGGAGAAGGATGCTCACGGGCGGACGGGGTGCAGGTCTGTACGTCCTCTCAGCAAACCCATGCATCGTCCGGGGGCTTTGCCCATTTGTGGATGCAGAAGGGAGTTGGTGGGACAGCAAGTTGGACTTTCTTGGGTAAATTCACGGAGGGTACGGACATTGCTCCAAGGATTTGTGGTTCTCGGGGCGCGAAGAGAACGTGTGGCTGGTGGTGGGATGGTGGCTTTGTCCCGTTGCACCAACGGAGCAGAGACACCGACTGAGCAACGTTTATTTTTGTTGCAGCTGGCGCTGAGAGGACCAGCGGGTCCAATGGGTCTGACGGGGCGGCCGGGTCCCATGGTAAGTGAACGGGCAAGCAAGGACGGCGCAGGGCCAGCTGGCGCTGGCTCCGTGGATGCTCTGGGTTACCTGCACAAATAGCTCTTTCTTAACTTGGTATGAAACTTCCCTCTGGCCCTGTTGTGGAAAAAATGTAATAAATCACGTTCTCTGTCCAAAGGGGCCCCCGGGCAGTGGAGGACTAAAAGGAGAAGCTGGAGAAATGGGACCTCAGGTGAGAATGGGCAAATTGGGTGACCAGGGGGATCTGGGGGGAACGAAGGCACGGAGCAGCCAGTCCTGCTTTAGAGGTTGTTGTGAAGGAACGATTCAGTACCCCAATGCCAGCTGAAAGCAGGAAGGTGTGGGAACATCTGTTTTGTATATAAATGTCCCTTCAAGTATCCAAATGCAGACTCAAGACATAATTTTAAGCCAACAGTGTGAAATTCTGCAGGTGGTAGTTCTTTTCTGCAAAGACATCCGCGGAGGAGTCCTGTAAATGCGAGATAGGTTGGAGTGTGGGGAGTTCGCTAATGCTCAGAGAATTGTCCTTCCAAGCCATAAATTCTGTATTAAGGGGAAGTTCCCGTTTTCTAACAGTGGGGGAAGTGATTTGTCTCCACCACGTGGAACTGCTTGCAGGGCGCAAGCTTCCTCGTGGATAAACGCGTGCAATTCCTGTCCAGAGATGCTCAGTCCTGAGCCTTTCCTGTGTGTTTTGAACCACGGGCTCCGCTCGAGGGGTTCACGTCCCATTTTGTAGCCCTGGTGACGCCGACAGCCCCAGCAGCGCCTGGTTTGCAGTGCCAGCAGGCACTGGGTCGGTCTGTCTGTCGTGGCTTTAGGTGACGGCATTTCTTCCTCTCTCCTTGATGCCTTACAGGGTCCACGAGGCATCCAGGGTCCTCCCGGTCCGGCAGGAAAACCAGGCCGCAGGGTGAGTGTCCCGGGAGCTGCGCTGACGACTGCATTAAGTACAATTTCTGCTAGAAATTGTTTCTGCTGCCAAACAATGTCTGAGCACCGAGAGCGTTGCACAAGAGCAGGCTGGCAGCCAGCCGGTGGCTTGTCCAGGACCTCTCTGTCCATCTGGGCAGACACGAATGAGGATGAGAGTTAAAAGCTGGATGGTGCGGAGAGAGCTGCAACTCCATGCTTCCCACTCTTTTGTCGTCTTTTTGGGTTTGGTTTTTTTTTTTTTTTTCTCTGTGGCATCGAGGTTGTAGCTGCATAAATGCTCTGGGCTGGTTTGGACAGTCCCCAAGTCTCAGTAGTGCACAAGGAGGATCCAGTCCCTGGAGGGTTTCTGGAGCTGGGATAAATCATGCTCACTCGCTCTGTCGATATCCCCGATGCTGATTTTTATTTTACGCCATCCTCTGGCTCATCGTGATTCGGCTTGCCAGAGGAAGAAACGAGAAAGTCTTTTGCGTGACCCAGTTCTGGCTTTCTTAAAAAAAAATTTAAAATTATTTCAATTCGTGGACATTGTCATTAGCATAACTTAAAATGTGCTGGAAGATAATTATTTCAAATTAGAATCAATGACCATGTCCCAGCACCCCACGTAGTGAAGCAGCTTCGTTGCCGTTTGTTTCACACCCCTCATTAGCACCAGGCTGAGCCCGGGATGCCGCTTCAAAAACAGACCAGCAGTTTTTTCCCTCGCCAAGGGAAGGTGCTCCCCAGCCGGCGAGCTCTGACTTAAATAAAACTTCATTCGGCCACAGGACCAAAGAGCAGATGTCCCTGTGGGTCCTGCCTTACCCTTTGTATTTGACTTTGCTTTTCTCTGTTGCAGGGACGAGCTGGCAGCGATGGTGCCCGGGGAATGCCAGGCCAGACAGGACCAAAGGTAGCACCACGGATTTATGTGTTTTTGGAATCTGCATCTGCTTTTTAGCAAGCATGAACTGAGGGACCGTTGGCAGAAGGAGCCCACCTTGCTTAGAGGAGGTTGTTGAAATGGTCCAGGAACTCCTGTGAAGTCATGGGCTCCACGTTTGAGAGAGGGAAGTTAAAAACACACCTGGAAGGCAGAATAACTATCTTTTCTTTTCCTTTTTTTTTTTGATGCAAATTTTTTAAATTGCTGGATCCTCTTAAGAATGAAATATGCTCCCTTGGCTGCAGTTGTAGAACAAATACTTTGGAATCCCAATTATGAAAAACAAACATGAATGAGCGGTTGGAAACGTCCTAAAATGTAACTACCAAAAAAATACCTATTAACTGGGTGAGGAAATGTAGAAGGTGTGGTGAGGAATTTTAATGCCCTGTATTTTTATTTGAGACAAAATCCCTTCATTCAGCTGTGATTTGCTGGTATTATCAAGCAAGAAAAAAGCTGTGCCACTGAAATTGAATGCAGAGAAAGTTTGCTCAGGGAATCACGTATTAGAAGGTTTAAGTACTTTATTATGTAGATACTTAAAGCTGGAATAGATGGGGGGTTTTGATACAGAGACAGGAGACTGCAAATCATTTATCCAGTAAAGTGCTTTAATGAGTGTCGACTGCCCTCAAAGGAGTGGATGCCAGGGAAGAAGGGAAAACAGAATAACGAGCAGTGCTGGAAAGGAGAAGGAAATTTGCTGTGAGCAGAGACAGAGCGATGCTCTAGGACCTGCCAAGAGCAAAGAGCTGTTGATTACCCTGGGTGTACCTCGGCCAGCCTTGGCCAGCCCGATCCATCCCGTGATCTGCTCAGGTGTAATCGACTTTCCTTTCTTTGCTAATAGGCAAAGGAGCGGGTACTATTTTCACATGCCATTAGAATGTGAAAATAGTACAGAATGTAAAAAGGGACTTTCTTATCTCCTGGGTGGTGCTTGCTGCCTTCTGCCCTGGGTGTTAGGAGGTGGCATCACCCACAATTTGTAAATGCCGCTGTGTCTTCTCTCTCTTCCAAAGAGTTGAGGCTTTTGGGAAAAGGCTGTCTCTGTGCATTCCTGTCCCCATTTCCCCCTGGAACATAGGAGACTGGAATAGGGCACAAGTTTGGAGAGAAACCCTATTGCAGCTTGCCCATGGTTCACCGTGAACTCTCCAAATACCGACCCGGAGGAGCTGCGTGGGCATGGGCGAAAACCCCGGGAAGGCAGGCTCCTGCTGCCCACCTGCTCTAGGACTAATGGGGTTTTGCTTTTTCTTCCTCACACTTGAATTCCTCAGAGTTGCCTGTTTCCTTTGGGGGCATGCAGGGACGCGGGCAGGGTATGTGAGGAGCGCACTTAGGAGACGTTTGCCCGGTCATTTGCAGGCAGATGCTGGCAAGCGCTGCCTGCGCTCTGCCAGCGTGAGGTTGCATGACTTTCTCAACACAGTGCCAAGCACAAATTAACACACCCGGCCTTTTAGCAGAGCTCATTATTTCGGGCTTGGCATCATGCTCCCCAGAAGGATGCCCAAAGCTCTGTTTGGCCCAGAGCTGCATTTACAGCAGTAGGCAGTGTCAGGAGCTACTGGAGACAGAAAAGAGGTATTTCGGGGAGCCATCCTTGCCTTGGTTTGCCTTCCCAGTATCGGTAGTTTGGGGCTATATATCCCCTATACGTCCCCAGTCTCACAGCTGGCTGTGTGCCTGCTCAGGCTGGGGTCGGGCAGAGCAAACTGCTATTTGCAGGGTAGCAAGGAGATGCCCCTTTTGCAATACCCTTAAGCATCCATGTAAAGTCACCAAATTTACCAGCTGATGACATTCCTTTATAGGTCTAAACAGATCTGTCTTCTGACCTTGACTTCATTAAGACAGTTTCCAGAACTTAATTGTGTAGGTATTTGTTTCCTTGGAGTGTCCAGGAGGGTTAAAAGGTTGTGTGGGGTGGATTGCAGTAAAGTTTAAGGTGGTGACTGGGGACGTGTTGGCAGGCGTGGGAATACAAGTGTCCAGTTTGCTCACCAGTGGATTGTCGTTTGTAATTCCATGGAATTAAAAAAAAATTAAAATAAATAAATAGTCGGACCAGAAGAACCTGTCCAGAAGTGAGATAGATGCTTTAGATCATGGAGAAGTCACCCAGACAAGCTCTGAAATCCACATGGAAGAACATTTAAAACCGTAGGTGCTGAGGGAAGAGGGAGGAGTTAAAATCACTTTGAGCTTTTTTATTTTTTTAATCTATAACTTTGAAATCATCACTGGTCTGATGGGAGGTGAAGGCTGAATGCCTGAGGGAGAAAATCGATCCCTTCTTGACACAGAAAGGAAACAAATTGGAAAGTTATTCAACAGCAGGTGGAAATGTGTACTAAACTGGTCTTTCTTTTAGGGTGACCGAGGGTTTGATGGCTTGGCTGGTTTGCCTGGTGAGAAGGGAAATAGAGTAAGTTATCTTGTCTTCTGGCCATGGTCTGTAATGAAACCTTGGCAGGAGGAGGTGGCTGGGAGGTGCTGGGAGGAGGGCAGCTATTGCTGGGGACGAGCCACAATTAGGAGAGGATGAGAGTGTCCTCTAAGAGCATGTGGGATGTCACAGCATCCCTCCCAGGCACTGCATTCACATCCCGGGAAGCTGCAAGATCCTTCTGGGACTGCTTAAAATTGGAAAGGGGGAAAAAAATTTGCCTTAATAAAATGCAGACTGAAAAATAAAGCAAGAAGCAAAACCTGCTTTTAGGCAGTGCAGTTGTGGATGGAAATTGCCAGAAATTATAATGGGATTCTTCTCTTTACTTTATAATTAAACAATGGGGAAAAAATGCAAGAAGCCGGTTATTTTGGCAGGCTGTTCATGCCTCCCCTCCCTAGAGAGTGCAGCCATTGCTTTATAAAGTAAGGGAGTGTTTGAACAGCGGAGATTGCATTGTGATTACAAGCTACACAGGAAAGGGAAGACGGTGCCTGAGAGAGATGCTTAATCAGCCAGAAATGGAACAGCATGCCTTGGGTAAAGCAATAACCGCATGCAGAGCCCGAGTTCCTCTCCTGAAGGAGCTACGGCGCCCGTTCCGTTCCCGGACCCCTGCCGAAGGGTCAGCAGTAAATCCCATGAGCTCTAGTCCCTGGAGGACACGAGTCTGTCAGTGCTGGAGCCCACGTGGGCAGAAAAGTCAAGCCCGTTGCTTGGGTTTATCAACTTCACCCCATGTTTTCCATTGCCAGAGTGTGTCTGCCTTCTCTGAAGCTTTTTCTGCCTTTCCTGTACAGGGTGAGCCAGGCCCTCACGGACCACCGGGGGCACCCGGAGAGGATGGGGAGAGGGTAAGTCTATCTCTGGATTCAGCAGTCCTTTGAATTCATAACTAACTCCTGTAAACAAGAAGTAGATGTAATATCAGCTAGAGATGTGGCAAGAGCAGCCAGCCACCGGCACGTCGTCCGCTGCCGGTGGGCAGCGGCAGCACCCCATCCTTGTGTCCTGGGGATGCTGTGGGTAGCCATGGCAAGTGGGAAACAGAGCAAGGGGATGGGAATAAACGTGAAAAGAAGAATTTGTCTTTAAAGATCTGGTCAGAAAACTCAGTTTTTGTTAAAAAAATAACACAAGAAAAACGTTCATCCTCTAGGTATGCAAACCATCACTTTTGATTTTCTAAGATCCAGCAAACTGCAGCAAGACTTGGGGAACAGAAATTCTAGACAGATGAGGGAATCAAAGATTAAATTGTTCACTTCTCCTTCCACACTGTTTAGTCAATAGTCGAAGGCCTCTAGCAAAACTCAAACTAAGTGATTACAGGTCTGGAAGGGCTGGTTTAAGAGGAGAGATTGAAAATGCCGAACCCATTGCTGTGAGGAGTGTGTGGTTCAATTGGAAGAGCAAGTATGGATTTCGCAGGCTCTAATCCCCTTCCATGATGTTTTCTTTCCACCTTTGGCTATTTGTTTCCCCTGTAAAGCACAGATAACACCACCTTCCTCACCACGAGGTTGAGAGGATTAATTAGTTGCAGCTGTAAAGCGCTTTGAAGTTGAAAAGACCAAACCCATGTCTTGTGGGGGAAGAACGAGTGTCTGGGGAACCTTAATCTTAAAGAGAAAAAGAAACCATTCAAAGTGTGCAGGGAGAGAAGCTCAGAGGGCATAACTGGGAGAAGAGCATGAATTTTATCAGCAGAAGAGGAGGGTTTACAAGAACTGGCTGCTGGGACTGATTTCCTAAGAGGGAGCCTCAGGTTTTGGGTGATTTAAAAGCAACTCAGAGAAAGCACCATCTAATACTCCTGGGGGATCAGTGGGGCATCAGCAGGAGATGGGAGTGGAGGGGTGAGCAATTATCCCTTTGCTGTCTCTGGTTTATCTGAGGAGCACATGGGCTAATTTGGCTAAATCACGTTCCCAGGGCAGCACTGCCATGCTGGCTTCCCATTCAGTTTGGTACTAAATCTTGTGGTTATTGACTCGCATGCCCTGAATTGTTTCTACAATATCTTGTCTATTAGAAAAATCCATCTTTATAAACATCGATGTGAATTATGAAGTATCCTTACAGCATTTCTAATCCTCGGTAAATTCTGCACATGCAGTATTAGTCTCCAGGCTTCTGAGGTCTTCCTTATGCGTGGCGACCCTTTCATTATTGTGTGCCCAAAGAAGGGCAACGAAGCTGGTGAAGGGTCTGGAGCATAAGTCTTACGAGGAGCGGCTGAGCGAACTGGGGTTGTTTAGCCTGGAGAAGAGGAGGCTGAGGGGAGACCTTATCGCTCTCTACAACTGCCTGAAAGGAGGTTGTACCGAGGTGGGGGTTGGTTTCTTGTCCCAAGTAACAAGCGATAGGACAAGAGGAAACGGCCTCAAGTTGCACCAGGGAGGTTTAGATTGGATATTAGGAAAAATTTCTTCACTGGAAGGGTTGTCAGGCATTGGAACAGGCTGCCCAGGGAAGTGGTTGAGTCACCATCCCTGGAGGTATTTAAAAGACATGTAGATGTGACGCTTAGGGACATGGTTTAGTGGTGGACTTAGCAGTGCTAGGTTAACGGTTGGACTCAATGATCTTAAAGATCTTTTCCAACCTAAACAATTCTATGATTATTCCAGGGAAGCTGGTTTTCCATGTGATTGTTATTTGATAAGAATGAAACACCTGTGATGTGACTGAAATATAACTGGTTTGTTCTGGCTCTTTTGCTGCTTGTCTCTGCGCCTTTGCTGCTGAGCAGGGAGATGATGGAGAAGTTGGACCCAGAGGTCTACCTGGAGAACCTGTGAGTATCTCCTCCTTTGCCTTGATGTACAGCAGCACTGCTTTGGTCAAGGTCTTGATATGATAACGGTGGTTTAGGGGTCCCATGGGGCGGCTCTGCTGCTGCTAAGCAAGACCCCTGAGATCCTGTAGGGACTGAGCTCTTGCTTGAGGATCCACGTGAACGGTTTAGAGAGTTATCTTTGCTGTAACAACTCTGTTTTGGGGTTGTTTTTTTTCCTACTAAGATGGCTACCAAGAAAAGAGGATACTTTCTGGGTTTTTTTGTTTGGTTGATATTTTGTATTTTTTTTTTTTTAATGAGCAAAATTCTCATTGATTTTGATTGTTCCTTGGCTAGCATTTGAAATTTAAACCCTATAATTTTAAGTGTAAAGCTTAGCTTAGATTGGTCTCATACCTTTCCTGCATGTATCCTTATTCCTGACGTGTTATTTAGGATTCAGGTAAGTAGGCTGGGGTAGAAATTATGCATGGTAAACATGTAAAATACAGTTTTTGTGACTGTTCATAGCAAACTCCAGTGAGGAATAGTTTTGTCTGCTGCTGCACGGGCAATGGCAGCAATTAGCCATGCAGTTCCCTTGCCCACATGCTTAGTTTTGTGCAGTGTGAGTGATCCATTTTAAATCTCAGGATGAAATCCTGGCAGGATTGAGCTCAAGAAGACTTCTGCCCTGATTTCAGTGAGGTCAATATTCTGTTCACAGTGCACAAAATTTCATAAATCCGAAGAGTTTGTCAACGTTTGGGCCTCCACATACTGCTAACACCCGAACAGCTGAACCAGGGCTAGCGAAGGAGGGAGTTCCTAGTATCAATAAGGTTAAAAGGAGATGCTAGTGGTGTTGAACAAAAATCTCCTGACCAACCCAAAGAAATGCTTTCAGGGAGTATCCCACTGAAAGAGTTGGGTTGTCAATTTGAGACTCTGCAAGCATTTTTTTCCCCAATACCAAGTATTTTTTACTTTATTGGCAGTGGTAAACTCTACTTCTGGCTGTCTGTAGATTTTTTTGTGTAGTACAGTTGTTGGCTGCTTATTTCATCCAAAATGCATTTCCTTTGTTATGAAAAGAACATTAGCTAGCTATCATTTACCATCGGCTTTGCTTTCAAAATGTCTTATTTTGTTGTTCTAAGGCCCAGCGTGGTGGCCTGAGAGTAATTGATGAGAACTCTTGGACACACTTCATGTGAGAAAGGGAAGGGTTGGCATTTACGGACTCACTGGAGCTAAATTATAGACGAGATGTCTGATTAACTTCTGGGAAAGATTAATCAACTCGGCTATCTTCTTAGCACATGTCTAAGCAATAACTTATGGGTTATTAACTTCTTAAAAGCATTTATGTGCTCAGGTAACACAGTAACAGAAGAGGAACTTAAATGATGATAATGCATGCAGGGAAGTTTATTTTTATTTCAGCAACATGAGTAAAAATATCTGATGGCCAGAGTAAAGGTTTAAATGGCATTACAGGAAACTTTTTGTCATAAATCTAAATCTTTTCATCCTAAATCTACATGTTTGTCTTTTTCTCTGCCCTGAGCCAAAAGAGGGTCTTTCCAAATTTAATGGTAACTGAAACTAGTGGTGGGACTTCAAAATTTGTTTCTCTTCATCCCACTCCATTTCCTTCCAGTTCCCATCGCCAGTTGATACAAGCAGAGTTTCTGCTCTGCTGGGGCTCAGGGTGCAAGGCTTCAGCCCGTGAAGGTCTCCAGTGGCTGGGACAGACCCCTTGGTCGATGCATCCAGTTTTTGCTGCAAACTGCTTTTTTTGCAGGATCAAAATCCCCGTAGTCTCCAAGATCAGACGCTTTCTTAATGTCTCCTATTTTATCCTGTAACATTTCATTTTAATTCCTCTGTCCTCTCTGCATCATAAAAAGGGACATATAATATTTGGGCAGACAGATAAAACTGCCCATCAATCAAGAACCATTTTCCTCTGTGACAGTGAACGAGCACCATCCTTGTAAATACCCAGAGTTCCCCTATGGGCCCTAATTTAAGAAAGAGCCTGCATTTAAAAGGTGAGCTTTCAGATCTGCAGCTGAGTGCACACGAGACCCCATCCCTTTCCTTTTACTACAAACGCCCACCTGAAGGCTCAAGGTGCAGGAGGTGCTGAAGTGTGATTTGCAAAGCTTCCTATTGAATGAATACAATTCTCCTGCCATGTCTCTGCTTACTCAGTGTGATGCTCCAATCCTACCAATTTCCCTGAAGATGATGCAAGGTTAAATCTGGTGAGAAAGCTAGAAATGGAAAGAAAACGTTGTGATACCAGGAGTCCTGACTGGTGAAGGTTTAAGAACCAAATGCCTTTGAAAATGTACATTTATGCTGCAGGCTGAAAACCTTTTCCAGCCTTGCTGAGTTGTATAGATTGTCAATGATAAAAATTAAATCTGGAGAGATTTTGAAATGCTAACCCTAATGATCCATTAGTGGTATCAGGTCATTCTTCATAATACTCCCTGGCTAGAATGACTTGGCTGCAAAGTGTTTTGCATCATTGTGTGCATTACAGGGTAATCCAGGAATATGATTAAATTAAAAAAAGTTGCTTTAAGTGGGCCTTCTTCCAATCTGAAGAATAAATGTCTGTGCCTATATTATTAATCTTTATAATTCAAGGATATGTGCATACAGGATTTCTCTTACCAGTTTGTAAACCAAGAAAGCCGCTGTTACTGCAAAACCAGCAAGTTCATTGCCGTGCCAGCCCCGACGCTTCCCCGGGCAGTGCGATGCTCAGCCGTGCACAAGCTCACCCCGATCCACGCTCATGGCAGCATGGGGGGGCACTGGGAATGCTAACCCCGTTTGTTTCCCCCAACAGGGACCCCGAGGACTGCTGGGACCGAAGGGGCCGCCGGGACCCCCGGGGCCACCGGTGAGTTCCCGGGGCTGCTGCCCTCCTCAGGCAGGCAGCTGAGCTTTCTGGGCAAAATACCCTGTCCCCGTTAGTCATTCAAGCAGATAATACAGCTGCATAATTTTATACATCTGTGCAATGAAAAGAAGTGGTATTCAAAAAAAAGTTACGGCTCAAAGTCCATTTTCTCCCCCATTTTCAGTGGCGTCACGTCCATTTACGGCAGCTCAAGATTTGGCCTACCTGAGTAAATATTAATGCCTCGCTCAGGCTGAAAGGGAAGAATGAGAGTTATTAACACAGTGGCTTTGCTATTAACTTTTGCCTGAGGGCTGGTGAGACTTTAAAGCAGTTTGTTCATATTTTGGGCGAAAGCCGAGGAAAGAACATGCCGTTTTTTATTCGGGAGACAGTCACCTTATCTGTCGTGCGCTGCTGGAAGTGCTGATGCAGGCGCTCTCTCTGTAAATCACTGCAGCTCACTGAGGTCCTAGAACTTAAAAACCGAAACCCGGGCTGCTGCTAGAGCTAAAGGGGTCAGCATTAAATGGTGAGCGTTGCGAAGCCCTTAACCCCTCCTAGGACGCAAAGACATCTTCACTTTGAGCTCCTAGTCCTGCTGAAGTTTAATGAGGGTTCAGGATCGGCTCCAAAACTGTCTCACTGCTACGAGCGTGCCGTTACACCCAGGTGCCTTGCCCTGGTCCAGAGCAAAACGGTGACAGGGGAACCCCCAGTGGGACATCTCCAGTGAGCCATGTACCACGTTACCCCCTTAATGAAGATGCTCAGGGAGTGTTTGACCCCAGTTGGCTTTTGTTTTGGCACAAGGCAGCGCAGCCCATTGCCTTCACCCGCTGCCTTTGTTGAACGATGCATTCGCATCCCGAGCAAGGTCTTTTGTCCAGTTTTTCCTTTTCATTTGCTACTCCGCTCCTGCTCGCTGTTGGAGGCAATCCGGCTGCGGTACTTAGCCAGGATTTGCTTGACCTGGCACTGATTCTGCCTCACAGGCAGGTTAAACCAGTGGGGAAAACACTGAAATGACTTTTTAAAGTGTAAACTGGATTCGTGGAATTGGCTGCTTTACCAAACACCTTTAGAAAATTGTTCCCTTTCCACGTGGTCCAAAGGGCCTCCTGATGTTTTGTTATTTTTATGGCAATTTCTCTGCTTTTGTGGTGCAAAATAATGAGATATTTTCTTAGTGCTGTTTTTTAAATCCTTTTTCAGGGTGTGGCTGGTATGGATGGACAAACAGGTCCCAAGGGGAATGTGGTACGTTTTCACTGCAAATTTTACAGACAGTTCGGATATTATATAGAGCGAAATGTAAAATGTACTCTATTAAATTAGATTTGCTAATTGCTTTTTAGCCCGGTCTAGATTCCTATCGGAGCCTATGAAAACCATAGAGAGTATCTTCCTACTGCAAATGGATGTTAATTTATTATAATTTCTGATGGAATTACACATTATTTCCCCATGAAAGATCAAACATTTTCATCAAGATGTGTATTGTTCTAATGAATATCAAAATATAGTAATTTAACTGAGAGAAAAAAAGTCTTTATGTGCCTCATACTTTGTACTAATCGGATGAAACGGACTCCCTGCAGAAGAGCCAGTGCAAAGCCAGGTAGCGTTAAAGCCCTGCTCAGCTCATTTGGGCTGCGTGTCCATGCGGAGAAGCGATCATGCCCTGAAATAACTTCACCCCTCCCTATCCCACTGCAGAGAGAAGCTGTTTCCCTTTCCCAGGAGCTCTCCGTTACCGGCAGCGGGTTAGAGAGGGGGTCGAGATGCTGCAAGAGGGAGCGGGGCAGGAGCTGCGGTGCCCGAGGAAGCACCGGCTCCGCTCTCGCCTTTCCTGCCTTTAGCTCTGCCCTTGTCTCCTCGCAGGGTCCTCAAGGTGAGCCGGGTCCCCCAGGACAGCAGGGTAACCCAGGTGCTCAGGTAAGAGGAAAACTCCTTTTCCATGGGTAGGAAAAAGGAATGATAATTCTGAACAAGCTTTGCTACCCCGCCAGAGACGGGACCAGCAATAAGGAGATTTGCTGGGAATTGGCTTGACGATACATCGCTGGCCCAAAATCTTCCTGAAAATGCTCCCAGTTTCAGATCCCTCTGGTTCTCACCTGGCTTTTGCTGCCGTGATGCAAAGCCAAACCCAGGTCCAAGCAGTCTCCTCGGCCGAGTCACATCTTGTGGCTCACGTCTGATTTTTAGCATCCCACGGTCCAGTTGCTCTGGAGCCAGATGGGTAATACAGATGTCCAAGCCTTGCTGTCAGCCTTCTCCACGGCTCTCAGCAAGTCTTGCTCCTCAGAGCATCTATGTTTCCATCCTGGGGATGAGCCTGGCTGCACATGGCAGAGCAGTGCAGCTCTCCAGAGGAAGCATGCCGTGCAAAAATGAAATTTTATCGTCCCTCGCAAGACATTTTGAGAATGAATGGAGCTGGGGAAATCCCCAGCCGTCGCAGGCACTAGAATGATGCTCAGCTGAGGCACTGCCAAAATGCTTTTGGAAGGAATAACTTGTTCCTTAATGATCCTAGTTGTTTTCTTTTCACAGGGTCTTCCAGGTCCACAAGGCGCGATCGGTCCCCCAGGAGAGAAAGTACGTTTAAATACTGCAGCTCTGACTTAAGACAACTGTTGCCATTAATATGCATTTGCTACTTCAGCTGCTCCTTTGCCCCATATGCAACATCTGTTTGCAGCCGTGTCTATGAAAGTCTAATGCCTCTCATTCCAGACAGAAGAGAGACAAGAAAGCATGGTTTACCTCTAATTCATAATATTTGCATTCATTTCCCCTCTTAAGAGAAACATTTGAAGGCAGCCTATGGTAAAACATTAGGAGAGGACTGAAAATTGTCTTTTTCTGTGGGCTAAATGCCTGGAAGTCTGAGTAGGATGGTAATGGGAAGAGCCCGTGGATTTGGCTCGCTCGGCCGAGATCCCCTCCCTCTGCCTCCTCCCCGCCTGCTCCAGCTCTCTCTGATTTTCCACTGCTGTCGATGTGGGGTAGGTACTGGCCTTGGTTCCCCCCCAGGCAGCCCTGAGACCATCACGATTTAAACGAAGGGAGCAGTTTTGCCTACAGAGCAGTAATTCTCCGGGTGTTCGCTCAGCTCCTGTTGAGTAGGGACACAGCGTGCATCCCGGCGTGTGCACCAGGAGAATCCTCTGCTTGTGTTGGCAGCCAGGGGTAGACTCCAATTATCGATAATTCTCCTCCAAAGGAGCACATTAGCAGTTCTGCCAGATAAAGGGCTCTTGGGTTTCAGTGCTGAGTCACACACTCCCAATAGCAGCGGCACTCCTCCGTGGTGTGAGAAATCAGGGGGTTGCTTAATTAAAAAGGTAATCATTGAATGGTGTTAAAGCAGCAAGCACAGTCGATTGAGGCAGCTCTGCTCTTCCTTTGCCAGTTAATCGCCTTGCCATTTGTCACCAAAGAATGGGCATTTCTTGGTCCAGTGAGCCCCACAGTTTGATAACGTCCCACTTGTGGAGGAGGAGGAGATATCCTCCTGCAGCATCGTGCCCTTTCGGCAGGACAGTAGCTTGACGCCTCGTGCCCGGCATCTGCTGTTGAGCTCTCGTTGCTATATCGTGTCTGTACGTGTGAGGTGCCAGCACTAACACTGCAGCATCCCAGGATGCTGGAGCAACTCTGCCCACAGAAATAAGCAGACTCCCTACAAGTTACAGCAGCTGTTCCAGCAGACTCACCTCTCTCCAGCCTTTGACAGCTAGGAAAAACAAGAAATGTGTCTGAAAAGCTCTGTCCTCCAACGCTCTGGAGACTCTGCCCATTGCAGCTGTTGATTTTCTGTTTGTTTTTAGGGGCCGCTGGGCAAACCTGGTCTTCCTGGCATGCCTGGTGCAGATGGTCCTCCGGTAAGTCGTCCCCTCCCGGGTCTCTGCTTGGCATCAGGGCTGCGGGGCCTGATCCTGCACCCATCCACCCTGGGGTGCACCATGGGCTTGTGGAACACGTGAACCTGCAAGGTCAGGGTCACCCTGCCCGCGTTTCGGCTGGGTTGAAGGGTTTGAGTTTGAGAAGCCCTGTCCCTGCTCCAAGCTTTGCTCGGCCTCGCTGCGCAGCACCAGGTACTTCTCACCATCTCTTCAGGCTTCTCTTTGCCCTCCTCCTGTTTCTCTTCTCTGTTTTACGTAGGTTGGCAGCTCACCGAGGTAGGGACGGTCTCCTGCGTGTGTGTTTATGCGTACTGCAGCACTAGCACGGGGTGGTCCTCGTCTCGCTCGGGGCTGCTGGGCACTGCTGCAGAACGGTGATAAGGACAGGTTGAAATTGCATGTCAATGTTGTATTCGTGCAGCTTCCTCCTAATCCTACTTTAAACATAATTTGCTTCTTCCTCTGGAAATTGGTCTTAAAAAAATCTTTGGCCTTTAAACCTGATCTCATTTTTACACACCTCAGAGGCACCTGGTTTTAAGAATGATAAATGTAAAATAGTTACATTCCACTAATGCAAATGCAGAGCATGGCAAAAAAAATTACATTTCCCACCCTGGGATTATCATTCCTATGGAGGGCATTTTGAACATTCGTACAATTGTTAGCTGAGTCAACAGAGCAGCTAAAGCAAAGCCCAGAACATCTCTAAAGCTGTAGCTTTTGATGTGAAATTCCTGCAGCAGCCTCCAGGGAAGTTCAGCTGGAGAAGATGCCAGGTCTATTTTTAGGCAGACTGAAGGCTGCATAAGACCTGCAAGCTGAGCATGGGTGGGTGGGCATGGGCACAGGCCCTTTGCCACAGGTAGCCCTGTAGGTTGCAGACCCTTTGTAGGTGTGTAAGGACGTGGGTTGCTCTTCCTAAAGAGAAAAACCCGCCCATGTTCTCTTTATAGAAATTGGTCTTGGAAGATATCTGAAAATCCCTGAGGGCCTGAAGCATCTCACTGCGAAAGCCAACCAAGTTGCTCATCAATTTTTGATCTTAATAGCAGTAATGGAGATGGGCATTTTGAAAATGGTGATGATTTAGTGCAGAGTGGACAAAGGCTTTTGAAATCTTGCTGCAATTCCATTTTGCCTCCCCTGGGGTGCAGAGAGATATCAGGAGCTGAAGGCAAGCACAGTTATATGACCCGCTTTGCGCACTGATGCTTTTGGTGACGTTTAAACTCACAGGATAAATTCAGATTGCGTTTTCTCCTACCTTTCATTAATGTAAAAATGACAGCTGTCATTTTGTTTCTTTATTACACCAGCTCGTTTTATGAAATCCAGCTTGTCTGACATTCACGTTCTGAAGACTGATGATGGGAAATACTCTTACAGTTTTCCTTGTTATATTGGTAGCAAGTCATTCGTGTATTTAGAGGAGAGTTCATGAGTAAAGAAACCATTGAGTGCAGATGGTCTCAGTGGCTTTAGAGCAGCTGGATGTGCTTTCATCATCTTTATAAAATGAAAGGTCCCTGGGTGTGCAATGAGTGCCCTTGCAGGGGCTTATTGCTTTTGTACAGACACTGCCAAGCAAAGAGTAATCTTCTATCCTGGTTCCATTTTGGTTCCGACAGTAGGGAAATCAACACTAAAAACTACTTTCATGGATTTCCCCCATTTCTCACTAATCCTCCAAGCTGTATCTGAGGTAATTCACACTTTTGTTTTCTACTGACTGCAACCCCGGCAAAAGGCTTCTAAAGCCTATGAATGAGAATGTGTTGGAAACTCTTAGTTGTTGAGTTATTCAGCATCAAATCTCAAGAGGAATGCTGGCCAACGTCCAGCCAGCCGGCGTCTAACGGGGATGCAGGTTAGCTGAGCATTTGTCATGAGATCTTGTAATGGACTCTAGGAATTAGGAAATTAATGAGGGGCTCTGACCAGTCTGGGCATCTTGTGACCTTCACAAGTTTGCTAAAATATGGAGTTAATTTTATCTGTTTTCCTGTCTGCAAAATTTATATGCTGCTTGCTGCTGAACTCAGTGAGGTGTTCTAATATGTGAGAAATATTGTAAAATGGTTTGTGCTTCTCTGCTGAAAGGTGGTGAAGAGTAAAAGTGTAAAATAGCCAGGTAGAATACCACCAAAGACCCAAATGCCGCTCTCTTCCTTTTGGGGAAGGCTTACTCTTGCAAGTTGGTTTCTGGGAGGCTACTTTATCAGTAAGAGCTTCCTGGAGAGCAACTGTTCTCTTAGAAATAAATTACGGCTGCCTGAACGAGCTTGTTGGTTTCTGAAGCATTAGATGTGCACTAAACCATTTCCCTCGTCTCTTTGTCTCTTTTTATTAATAGGGTCATCCTGGCAAGGAAGGTCCTCCTGGAGAGAAGGGGAGCCAGGTAGGTCTCAACAGAATCCTCGTCACTGCTAAGGGGAAGGTCATGGTAGCTGGATGGAGACAGATCTCCATGGGGCTCCAGGGATGGCCGGCCAGCCAGGGGATGTGGGTCAGTGAAGGTGGCAAGAAGCAAACCCTGTTGAAATTTGAAAGCCGAGCCCAGCTTTCATCTGCTTGGGAGTCTCTTCTGGTGCTTGGGTTCATCTTTTCTCTGCTCCTCCCGGCTTTCCTGGCGAGCAGCGCTCCATAACCCAGCGCACATGAAAACTGAAACTGTGAAGGGAAGCTTTCTTTAAATCAGACACAAATAAATATCTTTCGTGGCACAGGGAATGCAGAAAATAACTCTTTTTGTATTCCTGGTCTTCCTTTTTCTTCCCCTTCCCCACAAAGTCCCTCTTTAACAGTATATTTGAGAATATTGCTGGAGGCTAGAGTCCTTGAATTATACAGTCATCTGTCTGTCCGGGAGATTTACCATCTGCATTCCTGCTGTGTCCTGTTCAGTTGAAAAACATCACATTTGTCAAAAGTCTTTGATTGGAGCGCAGTCCAGTTTGATGGACATCCGCTCGCTCCTTGCTAGGGCGCTGCACGGAGCACAACCCACGGCCGCAGCCGTTTGTCTGGCTGGCATCACACGAGGCTGAAAATTCAAACGTTAGCCTCTGCAGAGTATGAGAAGCCAATAAGCGGTTGTGTCGGTGCTCCCCGTTCTGGGAGATGTTTAGCAAATGGCAGGGAGGTGATCTTGGAGCAGCACTGGTGCTGCCGGTCTCTTCCAGCCGATATTCGCGTGAGGTCTGGGATGCCGGTGGACCTGTCGGCTCTGTCAGGCTGGAAAAAATTGTCCATCTCAAGCTGGGAGAGGTGGAAGGGTATTTGTTTAGTTAGGGAATTGAGCAAAACAAAAGCCAACTGGGTTCAGTAAAGAACGTGATTTGTTTGCAGGTATAAGACAGCATGGGAGCGCGGGTGGGAAGGAGAGCTTCTGTAGGGAGCATATCGGGCACGGTGTCCAGCACAGCTTGTGGCGTCCCTAGGGATTTGAAGCTTTCAGTGCCAGAAAGGAGCTTTGTGACTATCTCCTCTCCCACACAGCTGAGGCCAAAGGACATCACCGCAACGCTTGTGCCTCAAGCAATAACTCCTCTCTGTGATCATCATCATCACAAGCTCTGCTGCATTACTGCAAAACCGGGATGGTTTGGGAGGGGGGAGACAGCAGAACATGTTCTTCCTCTCTCAGAGAACTTGTTCTTTTCTTTAATCCAAAGCACAAATCGCCAATCTTACGTATAAATCCCCTTTCTAACAAGTTGTTGCTGTCTTGTCTCGTCTCCTCCTCCTTCCCTATTGTACGGACCTTTGCCGTTGGCTCAGCCCAGTGCACCTGCTCGAGGTGATGTTCCTGTAGCTCTCTGTGCTATTTTGAGCTATTTTCAGACGGCCACTGCCATTTCCACCTGGTCTGAAGCAGCCAGATGACTGGGATATTTGTTTTCCACACATTCTCCTTATTGCTGCACCTTTGTGTTGGTTTCTGATATGTTTTTCTTGTTTGCATTTTTTCCACCCCAGGGTCCACCAGGCCCTCAGGGCCCCATCGGTTATCCAGGACCACGTGGAGTCAAGGTAGGAAGGATGCAGGAACAGTGTCCATGGCGTTGCTTGTTCAACTCAAGTTCTCCGGCTTGTGCTGGAGATGGACGCTGACCAGAGCACTTAGGGACACCTCAGTGACCAGCTGTATCTACAGCTCAAGCCGAGCCTTGGTCCAGCGTCTTCTCTCGAGCCATGAGGATTACAAGTCCCCTGCTCTCCAATAACCCCTCCCAGTATTGTTCAGCACTTTGGAGAGATTTCCCTTTTAATTCTTCGTGAGCATGGCTCAGTCCCATTCCAATCGTTTCCAGTTTACAACCAAAGTAAATCTCAGCCAGAATGTGAAGACTTTAACAAGGCTTGTTAATAAAACAAAATAGCCTATTACTAAAACAAAGCAAGCTTTTCATGCTCCTGATCCAAAATCTTGTTAGACGAAGCTTGTGCGTCTCAGCAATGTGCTTTTTCACTAGACTGAATTCCAGCTCTTTCCTTGCTCCTGCTGCCTGCAGTGCTTGCATGCTGATAAGAAGGCAGTGGGTACTTTTTTCCCTGTTCAGCTGTGGCTATTATGCCCATGAAGATGTATGACTTCAGGTGCAGATGCATCCTGCATCCCAAAGGTCCAATGAATCTGCAGGGTTTTGTGCTAGCAGATACAAACACAGCTTGGGGACTGACTATAGGTGAAGTTAAACCCTCTTAAACCCCCTTGTATATTTTTTCAATAGCAGAAACCCATTTGCTGTTCTGCCTTCAAAATTTAAGCGGGATGTATTTAGCCAAAGCAAGCTTTCATCTTGTTTCTTGCAAGGTTGCAGATTGAGACGTAGTGGTCCGTTAGGGAATGGTTTGCTGTTGTTTTACCACGAAAGTGGAACTGTTCCACATTAGACTGATCTAGAGAACGTGTGTCATGCACCAAACAAGTAGTGCGTACAGACAAGGTTTTGCTTCCTACAAGCAGCGCTCTATTAACTGCATGAGCCTCCAGTTCGGTAAAAAATGCATCTCATTGGGTCTGCAGTTACAAATAACTTTTAGATCTTGCCTTGCTTACCAGAACCCTGTCCTGAGGTACTTTTAATTATACTTTTTTTGACATGCTAAAGGGAAGAAAAAATTTTAAATACGCCAAGCAAAATATTATTCCTCAAAAAAAACCCCAAACAGCTTCTGTTTTTTTATTGCAAGAGTTGCATTGCACAGTGCAGCTGGTATAGGTACCTGAGGGTGATGTTTTATCCCAAGAGGCAGGATAGATGGGAAGCATGGGGGTCCAACGTGTTTGGGCTGGTGGCATAGCAGGGGGCAGATCCTGACCACACTCAGCACCCCCGGGCTGAACACCATGGACTGATTGCCTTGGTGAAGCTTTAGAGGGCTTCTGCACCATGTCACAAATGCCCACACCAGTTGCGTTACTATTTTTTTCCGCCTTTTGGTGCCTAAATGTACTTTTAAAAAGATAGTGCATGCACGGAGGTGAGCACCATGGTAAAAAAGAGCCAACCTTAACCTTTGGGGGTGTTAGACATGGTGCTGCTACCCAGTGCAGAACAGCATGGAAGTCTCTGGCTATGTGCTCAGAGATTTTAAAATGGATTCACTTCCCAAGTGTCCGTGCACAGCTCGAGCACCGTTTTTTCTGTGAATACTCAAGTGAACTCAGTGTGCTGGCAAGGCATTTGTGGAAATGTTTTTTTGGAAAATATATTTTTTGTAGTGAGTTTTGTGCCTGGAAACCTAAGTCCTGGGCGGGGAATGGGCAAAGACCACCGACCCCACCTGCTGAATCAAGTCAGTAGGCGTTTGTGACTATAAGGTATACGCTGGTGACCCAAAACCCAGATGTCAGTGGCTGATATTTGATTAGAAATATGTTTAGGAACACCATAGTTTGCAGAGATACCATTGTCAACATCAGAGCAAGCAAAAATCACCATGATTAATGATTCTTCACTCTTAAGCTTACCTGTGCCCTTGTAACATCTTGTTTTATCTCTTGCAAGGGAGCAGATGGTGTTCGTGGATTGAAAGGCACCAAAGGTGAAAAGGTGAGTTAACACCATATGTTTGGATTGATTTTCTACAGCCTCTGAGCATTTCTGCAGACCCATCCCACAGGACGTGGCCTGTGACGTTTTGTCCTGCACAAGGGGTTTCTCTTAGACGAGCAGGGGGCTGAGCGCCCAAAGGACTGGTAACCTCTTTATTTTTGGAGCGGGTGCAGGCTGGGTACCTGCCATGATGTTCTGTCACATCTTGGCTCAGACCTGGGAGTAATCGAGCCTCCGTGGTGTGTTCAGGTTTCGAGGTGTTTGCTGGGGCCAGCCGTTACTGATAGCTCAGGGTCTAGCGTCAGGTTGATATTCTCCTGACAAAATCTGCAGCTTTGAGTGATTCAGTGGAGCTGAAGGGTTTGTGGCGTGTCACAGCTGGGTAACAGTGCATGGGATATGCTGCCCAGCCCGCTCATCAGAGCAGCTTGTGAAATCCAAGTCAATAAGAAAGTGAACGGAGTCTGTCTCTGCATGTCTCAAAGATGCAATTGGTTTCTCCCAGATGAAGAGCAGGAGGTGGAGAAAAATCTTGCCTGGTCCCGTAAACAGATTCATGTTCCATCGTTCCTGCCTGCAGCAATTCAGCAGCAAAGCTGGCAGTTTTAGCTAGGGAATCCTGGCAGGGACCTTCCAAACTTTAAAAGTTTTTTCTGGGAATTGTTTTTTCATTGCCTAGGAGAGATTTGCTGTAGGATGAAATACATTATTGATTTGAGCTCTGCAATTAAACCTTTTTGCTGAAAGAAATACTGCCACTGTCCTAGAGGTTGCCTCAAAGCATGGTGTAAAACATCCTCCATGAAAATAAAACCAGTTGTACTTCAGAAATAATTGGTTCCCAGTACTGGCAAGGTGTGGTTATTCACATGGGGCCAGATTCGTGATCTTGACGTGCAGCCAGGATGGGATGTAGGGAATACTTGCTGTGATCCCTTGGGGACCTTGGCAGTCACAGCCTGGCTGGGTTTCCACGCCCATTTGTGCACACCAAAGACTTAGAGAAGGCAATGTGACTGGCACCGTGGGGACCTGACCTTGTCCTCCCTGGGTAGGGGCCATACAACGAGGCTAGAGAAACCTTTTTTTCTTTTTTTCCATCTATACACCTTGTCGGGTTTTTCCCCTCTCCGTTATATAGGGTGAAGATGGCTTCCCTGGCTTCAAAGGTGATATGGGCATCAAAGGAGACCGGGTAAGAGTCTATGACCGACGTGATCTTGTGGTGCTTTGCCTTTCGAGCCTGTGTGTTACCGTGCAAACGCGGCTCGGGGAGAGCCCCAAGGTGGGCTCCTGCCGGGGTCCTGGTGGCACGTCCGATCTCGAGGCAGGAACACAGGAATTTCATGTTCACCTCAAGCACAGCAGTTGTAAATCCCTAAATTTGCTAATCCCACCTTGAAGGTAAAATAACTGATAATAGAATTGCTGCTTTGACAGCTAGGAATACTGCATGATCCAGCTGTATCATAAATTTATTTCCAGTATCTCTTTTCCCCCGTAATATTACATCTAGGGTCTGGTGGGCATCTTTATTTGCTGAGCCTAATGTGCTTCCATACCATCAGCGTGAAGCGTAAAGTTACCGGGAACACACTTTAATAGAAACTGAAGAACGCTGTGAAAACTGCCAGGGGTGGAGTGTTATATTAGGCTCGTATCTTTAGCAGCAGGGCACGTTGCCTGGTTGCACAGCGGAACACACAGACCGTCAGAAACCCCAAATCATGCTCGGCTGTGGGCAGCAGCTGCAGTCCGTGGCTTTGCAGCGTGTCTGTCCATCCCTGGGGACAGGGGGCTGGCCTCGTCCCCTCTCTGAGTGATGCATCGCCTGGGGCTTGGTGACCCTCAGAGCTTTGAAGCCCTCCCAGGGATCAAGAGAGCTCTGCTGTCAGTCGTCCTCGTGTTTAAAGGAAAAATGAATGCCTTGCGTGAAGGCTTGTAAAAGTAGAAATCAAATCCTCCGTTTCTCCTGGCGTTTAACTGTGTAATTGAACAGTTAAAATAATTGGAAACTTCCCAAACCCCCGCTTCTCGCCAAGGAGGAAGGACTGAAGGTGGCATCTCAGGGAAGGTGACTCCCGTCCTTGCCAAATGCAGGTAGACATAAGCTTCTTCAAACAAAGCTCACGACTCCGGTTCCCACCGTCAACTTCTTTGTGCTTTATGATGAGCAATGAAAGGACAAGGGGTGGTTGAGAGCCTCGCGGATAAATCTGCATCCACCCAGCTTCTGGTGAGCGAGAAGAAGGCCGCCTGTGTTCGCAGCATGGAAGCATCTCCTGTTACCCCGAGTGACAAAATGACAACTGTTGTTTTGTGTGCTGAAGCCTGCAGTGTCACAACAATTCACGTTAATAGCTCGGTCCTCTCCGCTCTCAGATTTCCTAATGATTTTCAGCACAAAAGCTCTAGCCCAGTGTGTCTTCTCTAGTTGCCCCGTTCAACCCTCAATTAAACACTTCCCAGGGCTTGCGTGCACATCAAACTGCAATTTGGGAGCCGGGAGGTGGGTAAAAGGGTGTGTTGCAATCAGAGCTAATGAAGGCTGTTTCGGTGGTGAGGCACTGCGTGTAGATGGGATAATTGGGCCACAGGAAAAAACGGCTGTTGTGGGAGATAATGGCCAGGCTGTGTGAATGAAAGCTTGGTGCGCTAATAATGCTCTGCAATTTACAGTCTCGTTTGAGCCTCTTGGTGAAGACCAGCTTTCTCCAAGAGTTGTATTAGCGGCTCCGTGGAGTATCTGATTGCAGCCGTGAGGGTATTGCTTGTCAGCAAACACGGGGTCTGGGACCTACCTGCCTTGTCAGCGCTTGTCTTGTGATTAACAGGGGGAAATTGGACCTCCTGGCCCCCGGGGTGAGGATGGTCCAGAAGGTCCCAAAGGTCGCTCTGGCCCCAATGGAGATCCTGGTCCTCTTGGTCCTGCTGGAGAGAAGGTGAGTCGCAAGGATGGAATCGCCCAGGAATGTTTTACAGTAAAACCCGCTTTTCTTTGGGTGTCTCGGGTGGGTGGCTGGGGCAGTGCCCAGCGTGGGGGGCAGTTTTAGGGCAGAGGGATGAAGAGGAGCTGCGGGAGCTTTGTGTGAAGGCTGGCCTGATGAGTTGGTCAACACAAAGACTAGAGGAGACCCAAGGGAGATGGTTTTACTGCAGCGGTGTGACTTGAGCGTATCGAGACATTGGTCTGTTTGGGGTTATCTGCTTGGGTATAGTGTCTTTAAAAAAAAGACCAGAGGGGAAAAAATGGAGAAATTGAAAGTATCATGGACTCCAGTCTAATTTCTAGGTGTATCAACCAAAAAAAAAAAGATAGCAAAAAATAACCATTCCCCACTATGTCCCTGACACATTTACAGTGCTCACTCTGCATCAAATCCACTGGGCTTCCCCCAGGGAGGGCACAGGATGATCGCGGTGCCCCGACAGCTTTATTCCACCCGTGTCATGTCTGCTTTGCTCTTGACTTCTCTACACTTGGCATCTCCCCTTTCTGCTGGTGCAAATCTGAAGCTGCTCGCAAGCAGCTTGCCCACACTAACACTCTTTTATTTGTGTTTCAGGGAAAACTTGGCGTGCCAGGACTGCCCGGCTACCCGGGCAGGCAGGGCCCAAAGGTAACTTGTCCGGGTTCAGCGCCGAAGAGGTGTGGGGTGTTCTGGGGAGCCCAGCAGACTCTGATGGTGGTACCGTGCAGAGGGATCAATTCCCTGCTAATGGGACGAGGTGGAACGGCAGCATTTCCCACCGCGCGCTCCCTCCTTCCCACCCGTGCAGGACAAATTCATAGATGGGTAAAAAAAAGCTCCCAGCCCTTTGCTGGTGGAAATCGGTGACTGGTTCTGCATCGTTGCCGTCTCCTGCAAAGCGGTGGGAAGAGAGGCAGTGGGACGCGAGGGCGTGCGGGACTGCTTTCGTGATGGATATAAACAGGCTCCGTGTGAGCTTTCATGATAGTAATAGGCGTAATAGTCCTTCTCCTTGTATTATGTTTTATATCTTCAAAGATCTGTGCTAGCGTTAACTAATTAATTAAGGAGAATAGCTAATGAATCAGGGTCTCCCTGAAATTAAAATAAAACTGCTATTTGCAGATTTGCAAACATCCTTTGTATCTTATCTACACGCCCACCTCCATTTGGGCCATTTTCAAATGCTCTTTTTAACTTAAAAACTGTGAATTCCACTACATAGACTAAGGCTGCAGCCCAGTTTTTACATGCCCTGGAGGCTTTGGGAACTTATGTTTTTGTTAACTTTTTTTTTTTTAAGAATCATATTTTATTATTCATGTTCATTGCTTAAAAAAAAAAAAACCAGGCTTGTTTAGCACTGGAGACATAATTATCTGCAAGAGATTGTTTCCTGGTTGTGGTGTTGATGGTTTATTTTTTAATTTGCATTTTATATCTGGGGTAGCTTTTTTTTTTTTTTTTGCATTTCTTTGACTAATTCATATTTTAAAAGCAGCAGCAGCAGCTATTCTCCAGGCACTCACATCAGAAAGGAACAAGCCAGGAGTTAAATTTTCATGGGCAACATAGTGATTTAGGAGCTAAAAAACAACAGCCTGCCTGTTCCCCCGGCGCCCAGTACAACCCTGGGCTTGGGCCTTTGCAGTGACTCCTAATGAGGCATGGATCTTTTTTTTGTGTGTGTGTGTTATTTTTGGATGAAATTTAGTTTCTGAGGTCATTTCAGGTCTGTCTTTGGTTTTGTTTTTATTAAAGGAAGGTTTAAAAAAAAAAAAAAAAAAAAAAAGGCGTTGGGAGCTGTAGACGTCAGCGGGTGCTCGCTGGGGGTTATTCCAGGCCAGCAGACGCCTGGCATGGATGGAGAGAGCTGCCCCTTTCAGTGTCTTGAACCTCTTTCTCTCTCTTTGCTCTTTCCCCCAAGGGCTCAATCGGCTTCCCAGGATTTCCAGGAGCCAACGGAGAGAAGGGCACACGGGTAAGAGCGGCTTTGTCTAGCTGCTTTGCTGATTTTTTTTGTCTCCAAGGAAAGGTCCTTGGGCAGGACGTGGGGAATGCTCCGTTGCAGGCAGCTGCTGGGCTGATGCTCTGGTCGCTTTTGCACGAAGGGCTTGCCCAAAGAGGGTCGTCCCGCTGGCTCGCGTCCCGGGATGCGATCGATGGTCCTCGGCGCAGGGAGCGCAGGACCAGCAAGAGGCTCCTGATGCCGGCTGTTGGGAGAGGAGGATGCCAGTAATAGCACAGGCAGCTCTGCAGACAACAGCTTTCCAATTAAGCACTGGAAATTTTTCCCTCAAGATATTTTAAGAGCTTTCTCTGAACCTGAATCCTTCCTGCACTGTCAGACTTTGCTCGGGGCACAGAGAGCTTTTTAATTAACAGTAATTATTAGAGATGGGTGAATCTGTTCAAAAGCAGCAAGAACCATCTTTAGCCTAACTTGAGGTTCAAAATACATAGCTGAAAACACTTTTACAAGTTCCTCCTTTTAATAAGTGGAGCTATTCTAAATTCATAAACCCCCCAAAAATGTGGGGGCTCTGTCCTCTAGACTTGTCTCTACTTCTCACCCCACCTCCACAGACTTTGCTCCTGAGTGGGGATTCTCTAAATACACTGGTGTTTCTTTTATTTTGTGGATGACATGCTTGAAGTAGGGGATTCACAGCACAAGCATAAAGTCATTTTCTGTACCAGCTCTGGTCACAGGGACAAAAAGGGGGAGTGAGGAGAGCAAGTGGAATTAGTTCCCTTTTTACTCTCATTTAAATACAAATGACTTTTAACAGACGTGTTTGATAGGAGCCCAGAAAATATAAATCACTTTGCACTGCATTAATATCATGCCACTGAAATTTGGTTTATATCCACCCCCCCTTTCTTTTTTCCACTGAGTAATTTTCATTTCATTCTGAACTACAAATGCGGCATCCTCTCCCCTCCCTCCACTCCAGCCGAGCGGGAGGAGGGAGGCCATGAATAAGGCAGCTGCCACGACAGCCTTGAATTCGCTGTAGCCCTATAATTACCGCCCGCCTTATCAAATATACAGCAATAAAATCCTTGGGCTGGATTTTCGGGTGGTGTAAAACAGGGCATTGGCACCGCAGCGGGGTGAAGACGTGCTGCTTTGCATCCCCGAGCATCTGCACCCCTCTTGCTCCGTCTGCTAATTTTATTCTGGTGGGATGGAGAGCCAGATCACTGGGATGGGAAACCTTTCAGGGAGTGGAGTAGGTACCAGGAGCTGGTTGTTTATGAGATGGGAAAAACCCCCAAGGGTTAGGCTTGTTGAATTTTGGCAATGTCCAGCCTGAAAGGGATTGAGGAGGGAGCAAGTGCCCTGGGAAGAGGCTCAACTTTAGGACCAAGGCAATGATGGCAAGACAAGAAAAGGAAAAGTCAGCAGTTTGCTCCCTTTTATTCTAAATGAGCCTTGTGCTCCTAGGAGGAGGTAGTGAGACACTTAGTTACACCCCCTGGCATGCCACACATCGGTTTAGGAATTGAAAAGGATTTTTTGCTTTTCAAGCCCAGCCTGGAAAGAGACAGGGCAGCTCGTGTTGCCCTGACTTCGGAGCTGAGGTGCAGCTGGGCCAAGACAGGCTGCGGAGCATGCTGCGGTGGGGCTGTACCAGCAGCCCCAAAACCACTGGCGTAAAGGAAGGAGACAGGAATCTGGGGAGAAATGAGGGGTTTTTTTGTGCAAGGACAGGGACTGGCACCCCGACCCCTAATGGGGAGCACAGTCTGGCACACCTCTGTCAAATAGAAATATGCTGGTTTATTTTATGGTAGTTTTAGGGTTTTTCTCTGCAATGCGTGATTGAACCATTTCTGCCATTTTACACCCAATCCAGCAGCTTGCACTTGTTTTATTAGTGTATTTGTGTCTGAGAGAGAGAGAATATTTTCACGGTCAAGTCTCTGCTTTAGTAAAAGGAGCCCAGCTTGAAATTGTTTTAGGAATTAGCAGAAGTACTGGTTTGCAGTAACTGTTTTGGTATCCTTCTTCTTTTTTGCTCCCAAGTATCTGATTTGAAATAAGTGAAAAGCAATTATATACAGAACAATAGACGGAGCTGGGATCACACTGCGCCAAACCAAATGGAGACCATCAACTTAATTTAAGCCTTGTTGAGTGAGACTTGATAAATCCCTCTCTGTTTCTCCTGAGACCACTAAATTTGTTATTTTTATGAGCATGTTCACATATAGTCAAGAAAGAGAGTTTCTAAGATTTGCTTCTCCACTGCATGGTGGAGTAGCCCAGCTGAAACAACCAAAAATCATTTGTTTGTCTTTTTTTAACACGTTATTACTATTATGCTATTCAACGCAGTTGTTTATATGTCCAAAATAATATGAATCAGACGTTTCTCTTATGATCATCATCATCTAGGAATGGAAATAAGCTTTCCAGCTCATTATTTCAGCAACACAAGTAGTCCTCCCAAGTCCTTAAATAATAAATAAAAAGGTGAAACCCAAAGGCAGAAGAGCAGTACCAGCAGATCCCGCCAGCGCAGGCAGCTGAATTTTGGTGCTGGCAGAGCCTGCAGCACCAAAGCTCCCCAAACCTGAAACCGCAGCTTCTGGCTGTTCAGCTGCACAAAAGGGCTGGCAAAGTTAAAAATGGGGAAAAAAATAGGATGTTTGGTGGTTTTGGAGAAGTGTGACCTGTTAAATATCACGATAGTTTTAGCGAGCGGCTGCTCGTCACCGTGCCTGTTCTCACCCAGCTGCCCACAGCTGGAGGTGAGCTGGGGTGAGCTTGCTTGGATGTTTTCAGGACCTGATCATAAAATCAATAGTTAGACGTGAATAAGTGGTCTTATTTTTAGAGCTAATAAGCCCCTGCCATTAGCACGGGGTAATAGATCTCCCTGCTTGCCCAGTCTCGCAGAGCCTGGGGCGTGCGTGGAGGTATCGAAATCCAACCATTTATTTGGGTGCCTAGAAAATAATCTGAATTTAGATGCCTTTCCCTCGGTATCCCTGTTTGAGAAATATAGGTCTGTGTACATTTACAGTGCTATATAAATTCTTCGCAACAGTACACAGTGCTGTATGCATGATTAATGATAGCAATAAGCAGGGGAAAATTTTGCTTAAAAATAGAATTGAGGAAGGAGGAGAGGAGTGTGTGGGGCTACCTGCAGGGAGGTGGCACACACTCCTCTCCACCTGCTCTGAATTTAGTCTCCCGTAGCTAAAGGAAAACCAGCTGGAGTACTTTAAAATGATTTTTGTAATTAATTAAAAAAAGCTATGCCAGCAGGGTTTATTAAATGCAGCCACAGAACAAGGAGGATTCAGCAGGACTAATTTTAGTAGCTTGAAGAAAGTTGATTGTAAAGTTTTCCAGCTCCTGTTTTATGTTTGCCTGGTTAATGAGTGCCAAATACGAGAAGGCAACATTGTGAGATGATGGATTTGGGGCAGAAAATGGCAAGTGATATTTTAAGCGTTGTGTGTTCCTTACATAGAAGGCAAGTCTCTCTCCCCCTTCCTTTAATAGGTGATAGGTAACAATAGTGGACTGCAGGTCCAAAGGAAGGAAGTTCAATCTATTGGAATTATTTTGGTAACTTGACACTAGCCAAAATAGTGCTTTTCAGGGAACAAGCTCTAGGCCATTAGTTTTCTTTTAGGCGCAGGGTAATGGAGCTTAACGCACTGCCAGATTTAGGACCCAGCCATCTCTGTCTTTTTTCTGTCAGAATTAATCACAGTTCCCCATTACAGGAAGCTGAGTGCATCTGTCAGATCTCATGAGCCTGCTGCTTTGTCGTTGCTGCAAAACAATGTCTTAAATTACTTGTTTAGCACAAAGTTCACAGAGATGAAGAAAGATTTGTAAATATGTGGGGCAGCTTAATTGGCTTGTGTGGCGTAAAATAACTGCTCAGGGCAGGAATCCTGCTCTGCTGCTGTCGTTCCTTAAATATTTAATAGTGCAGGTCTTGCAACACGTGTGCGAGGACCAGCCCTTCCCCATGTTGGGAGCTGGGTGAAGAGATGAACAGAGATCAGTGGGAAAAGGGATTGTAGGTTTTGGGGTCGCAAAGTTGAAGAGCTTTTTTCTGGCTCTGGTGTGTTGGCTGGCTTTTTAGGAGACTGCATGGTCGGGATACTTTTTCTTAAGAGATTCCTTCCCTCAGGTGGTAGATGTAATCTGGGCATTGGGATTACCGTCCAGACCTGCCCAAGCATTATAAATTAAAATAAACACAAGAATCGTGAGACGAAAGTAAACCTGCTGTTGTCCTTTTCATTGCAAACGAGAATCGGAGAGGTTTTGAGGACAGTTTGCGTGTAATAGGCTCCATTGCGGGTTCATCTGCTACGAACTCAGCCTGCGACGCCGCCCGCTAACTCCTCTTTGTTTCTTTTTCATTGCAGGGGACACCTGGCAAACCAGGTCCAAGGGGGCAGCGCGGTCCAACGGTAATGTTCCATTTCTTCGTTCTCGTGCATTTGGAAAGCTTGTCGAGGCCAGGGGAAAGTGGGATCCGATTTGTGTCCTCGCTGGGTAGGATGTGGCCTTCAGCAGTTAAAGCTAAGCAGTGGGGGGACGGTGATTTGGGGCTGGGGCTCACCAGTGAACATGGTTGAAGGTCATCAGCTGTCCGGTGGCAGTGACGAAGGCTGCTGTCATCCCGTGCTGCTGGCGGGATGGCTTGTTGATCCGGTGCAGCTCAGGCGTTTGGGTGCTTTGCCTGGTCACAATGTAGTGCTGTGGGTAGCAAGAAGGGCTAAAACGTCATCTTTTGTGTCTTTCTAAGGGTCCACGTGGGGAAAGAGGCCCTAGGGGAAGCACTGGGAAACCTGGCCCAAAGGTAAGGTTTTGGGGAGCCTATTGGAATTGTCCTAAGAAGTGTTGGTATAAGAGACTCTCTGGTTCATCGCCCTCCATTTCCCTTCTCTCCTGATCTTCATTGCCCAGCCAAATGGTTCATAACCCACCCGTAAAGTATACGCACAGATCCTAAAAATGTGTCAGCCCACATTTCAGCAGGACATGAAGTGCATGCACGAATTAAGAGCCGTTGCAACCCGAAGAGGAGGGAGCACCCCCACGTCAGGGACCAGCACAACCTTACGATCCACTGACGCTTCCACTAAGCCCTATTTTTTGGTGTTTAAGTAGCATTTAAACCACCTTAGAGGCCTTAAGCTGTGCCATGGGTGAAGGGGCATATATTGCTGCTGGGCTCCAGAACATTGCACCCTGCTGAGCCACTTTGCATGCACACTGTTGGCCCATGATTGGTCACCGGACAAGATAAGTATTTTTCTGCCAGCCAACCTGGAGGCATGCTCAGCTCCAGAACCTGCTGCAGAGACCAATTAAGTGACCATCAATCACCGGGCATGATGGAAGCAAAGCTTTTGTAGTGAGACATCGTCACCACCGCACTGCCGGATTTAAAAATAAATGTTTCGGCTTTGTGTCGGCATGAATTTTTGATAAATACTTCATCTTTGCGGCGGCATTTATCTCTCAGAGGGAAGCCGTTATCTCCTGGAAATATCCTGAGCTCGCTGACGTTATCTTTCCTGTATTTTTATTAAGCGATGTGGGGGGAAGAAGCAGCTGCTCGTATGTCACTGAATGCTGCTCCTGATACAGAATTATTAATAGAGAGGGGCTGGGGGAGCCGGTGGGGTGTGGTGTCACCATGGGCTTGGTGCCATTTGAAGTCTTGTGCAGTGGTGATATATGTATTTTTAACCATGTGTTGTTTTGTTTATTCATAAAAGGGCAACTCTGGTGGTGATGGCCCCCCTGGTCCTCCTGGCGAAAGGGTAAGACAAGCTGGTTGGGCTAAAGCAGGACTCAATCCAAGCCTGTTAGCTTAACGCAGCAGACGAGGCAGGTTCGCAGGGCTGAGGTGGTGCTGGGGGTTTTTTGCAGAGAGCATCCTACCGAGTACCCTGTTAAGCAGAGAGAAGTAGGAAGCTCTCTGGAGCCAGGATGCAGCTTAGCATAATTCAGTCAGCAAAAAGGAAAAACCTGTTTAGAAATACGAGGTGAAACGTGCTTGTGTGGAGAGAGGTCTCGCAAGTCACCTACAGCCCTTAGGTCCTTTCTGAGCTCTCCAAGGAAGGCTCAAATGGGACCTTGGGTGTCCTGTGTAAGCATTGCTCTGTGGGAAAAAGGAAAAGTCACCCATGGTGTTTGTGTAGGCAGTCAGAGCCCTGGTTTTCTGGAGGAGGTGGTCCTCTCAGACCTCGTGCTGTTTTCTGCACATAACAGCAAGCTAGGTGGAAAATACTGAACCAATGGGACTTCCATGATTTTAGCCTCAATTTCTGCTTTTTTTTTTTTTTTTCCTGGGTTTTGTTTTGTTTGTAAGTTTTCTATAAAATTGTCGAGGGAGGAAATATATGAAATTGGTCCCTGCTTTGCATCTGCTGGTTGTGACCACAGGGGCGAGGCAGGGGCTGCTGCTGCTGCTGCTCCGGTGCAGCAGCGTGCTGAAGAGCATCAGCTGCCTTGCAGCACCGGCCCCAAAGCCACCGGGCTCTCTTCTTTTTCATTCTTGCATGAGCTGGTAGCTCCCATGTGCTCTTACTTGAGCTAGGATGGGAAAAGACCTATTTTTCATAGCACTGGGAGGGAAAGGCACAAAGCGGTTGAGAGCCCTCTTTGTGTTTGCAGTGCTTTTTGCAGCTGGACAGGCCACTCAGTTAAACATGCCCGGTGGTTCTTATCTCTCCATGCATTTTTTACAAGGGATGGCCCCGTGCAGCTGCATCTCGCACTTTGGGGCATTTCTTTGGGGTAGAAGTAGCTGGCTTTCCATATCTTTGTGCTCATCTGCTGTTCACACAGAGCTGCTATTTCATAGTAAAGCATTATAGGTTCCTTAACCATGTTTTCTGGCTTGTTTTGCATGCCAGGGACCACCAGGGCCTCAAGGACCGACTGGATTTCCTGGACCAAAAGGCCCCCCTGTAAGTAACTCTCTTGAACATGCAAAGAAATACATAAGTCTTTCCCATCCAGCTGTGATTGCCTGTGCCAGCTCAGTCTTAGCTGCTTCTCTGACAAGTGGTGACGTACCCAATAAAAGGCATTACTGAGACATCATGATAATAACCCGACGGTTTAAGATTTTAAATAGCCAAGTAAATTGCGGCTGATTATAAATGTTCATTTCCTAATGACTCAGTATGGCTAGGATCTTTCATGGTTGCTCTGTTCTTTATTTTCCCTCTGTATACTGGGAGGACAGCACAACAGAGTAACACTTCTGTCTCTGCAATTATTATACACTGGTGGGGGACCTCAGAAACCTTTTTGGAGTGATTTCCTTCCCTCTGGTGAACAGCTCGCTCCTGCTCTGGACCTGTAAGATAAATCTTTCCTTTGGGAGATGTGTGGGAAAGGGCCATACCTCTTAGGGTTCTGAGCACCCCCATTTCACTGTAAAATGGATGGGAACTAATGCAAGGAGGCAAGCAGATTTGATTCAGTCCTGATCACGGTTTTACTACTGAGCACTTGGTCATGTTCCTTCTCACTCTGGTTTTCTGCTGTAGGGTCCTCCTGGGAAGGATGGATTGCCTGGTCACCCCGGACAGAGAGGAGAAACTGTAAGTAGCCAAAAATCTCGGGCAGATCATTAGTCCTGAGTCTCGTCTTGCCGGTTGGTTTTTCTAAACCCTTCTGTGCAGCTGGGGAGATGTGGCCACACGTTTGGTTTCCTGGAAGGTCTGTGTCTCTCCAGCTGCACGGGATGATCTATGGGAAGCAACCCTCTTCTGAGCAGGACGGGTCGGTCTAATGATGATTTGGGTGAAGGTCGTGCACCGACTCATCTCTCTCTGTCCCTTTAGTAGATTGTGGAGGTCAACACGTGCATCATGCACGGAGAAAGTATGAATGGAGAGATGTAGTGATGCTGATGACCGGCATCGGAGGCGGTTGGGTTTGTGCGGTGACGGGTGCTGCAGAGGCAGTTCCTCGCGAGGCGGGAGGACGTTGGCTGGGGCCGAGTCTGGGTCAGCACCAGCGCTGGATGTGGTGTTTGCTTTCATGAGGTGGAGAAGCAGCTGGGGGGTGATTTCTGAGCAGTCCCTGCGGCCGGGCGTTGTACCCCAAGGACTCGCCAAAGCGCTCGTCCCTTTGCCCTCCCGAGGGTAAAGGTTGCGCCTCTGCTCTCTGGAGCGTTATGGGTAAAATCTGTGCTTTCTCTCCCACTCTGTCCTTTGGAGATGTGCAGGTTTTACGCCTCTCTATTCCAGAGACATAACTCTAGGGCTGTGATAGCAGAGATATTTCATGCGAGACGGGCTCCATGCTTCGCAAGCTCAACTTTCCGTACCCAGCTGCGTTAGGTCGGGGCATTTTTATTTTCTCTGGAACCTGCAATGGGGAGAAATAAACACCTTTCACTTATTGATGCACCATGTGGCCAACACCAAGAACTGATGCACAGGAGAAAAGAATTACAGCCCAGTTTTGGCAGTGCTTGTTTAGAGAGGAAGGCAATTCCTGGCCAAGACAAGGGGTGCAGTGGTTTTGCTCTAGTTTTTCTGTCCGCACCGGTTACTGCAGGATGCTCGTGTATCAGCCGCTGCCTTAGCACCCGAGTAACAAAAGCACCTCTGCTGACGCTGCCTTTTAGCCAAACCTATGCACAAGGGCCTCACCAAGTTTTGCTTAAGCCCCCTCCAGCAATAATCCCTTGCTGCGACCCAGGCAGTGGCTCCTGGCTGTTTAGGTACCTCACTGTATCGTACGCATACTGCTTTGTCCATTTTAAAAGGTTTTGTTGCACAGATGTAATCATTGTTTCTCACCAAAGGAGAACGATGAGGCATGTGGAAGGTATGATACCCTGGCTGTCGTGCATCTCTGGTAGTCTGTTTTCTGCACCTTTTTTGCTTGAAGGATACCCTAAGCAAAAATGACCCTTCTGCCATGTGTTCCTCTGCATGCAATAATTAGTATCTTTCTGTTTGGCATTTTTGGGGGTGTTTATTCTTTTTCCTCAGCTGTTTACCATCCAGCTCATTTGCTGTTGTTGGTATGTCCCTCTCCCCCACACTGCATGCTGCATGTTAGCTGATAGACTCTTTGTTCTGTGTTTATTTTACAGGAAAAAAACCCAACCCAACTTCCTCTACTCAGCTTTGCATTTTTCTCCACTGCCTTTCCTAGCAAATGAGCATTAAAAAGGCTTTTCACATTATGCATTTTTTCCCCTCAACTTATCACACAACAATTTAATTAACTTGCCTGGCATTTGCTAAGCAAGGCAATGCAAATACTGCTAAGCGCAACACCAGATATTTATTTACACCCCATAAGACTGACTTTAAGGCAATGATTGTGGTATTTTTAAACACACAGTCCTCAGGTCAGGATAACTTAAAGGTGAAGAGTAGAGTTTTCACCTGCCAGAGCCTGGCTGTGACATTTAGTTTTCTTTCACTGAGTTATCTGTAACATCCAGGACACCTACATTCCAGTCGGAAGAAGCAGTAAAAACTTTGCTTGCATCTGCTGTTAGCAACTTTGGAGACTGGAATAAAGCATCAAACTCCCAAGTCTGCATGAATATGAATGGAGAATGGGCTTTCAATTATTTGGGGCCTGAAAGTACTCCCTAATAGCTTTCTTCAGTCATTGCAGCAGTAGCTTACCCATCACAGGCAAATCCTTCCAGAAAACAAAAACTCCGTTAATCTGTGCCATGAACAAACTTACAAAGATTACTTTCCCCTGCATCCTGTTAGGGTGCACGCAGACATGTGCAGACCCAGGTAGCAGAAGTCCCTTTTTTGTCCCCCTTTCCTTATACAGTGCCAAAAAGCAAGGAGAGAAACATCAAAACAATTAAATACTATTTCCACATCAGTAGCCTTGTCAGTGCACTCTTGCACCTTCATGCAAGAAAACCGAGACTTGAAATCTGTGTGTCAAATACTTCCCTTTATTTTACTTTTCATTTAGTAGTAAATAGGCCTGCTGAAGGATGCTGAAATATTTGGCCATATTAGATTGACAAAGATTGGATCTAAAAAAACCCATGAAAAATTCTAAAAACCCTGTGCCCAAGGCTCAAACAGGATAAAAGGAAACCCTTTTCTGCAGATAAATAAGAAAAGCCCTGCACAGAAATGGCTGAAATACTTTTCTATGATAAGAGTTTAAATTGTACATTCATTTCACAAAGATGTTTTGCCATTTCCCCATCAATGACAGGATATTTTCTGTGATCTGCAGACAGCTAGGATAGCATTGAGTAGTTTTTTTAGAATGACACATTACCGTTGGCTTGGGATTTATCTGATCCTCTTTTGTGGCAATGAGAAAATAGCCTGTATGCCCTAAATGATATTTCTCAAGCTTGTCAGCATGCTATAGTAAGAATGATAATTAATGTACTTTTTAAAGAGTGGCTTAGGAGAGCTAAACAATTGCAGTGTGATAGTTCGTTATTGTCACTCTTCAGAATGTCCTTATAAGTAGCTGTCATGGAGACTTTGCTACCCATCAGCATTTGGAGAGAAACACATTTGTGATTTCTTTCAACAGATGTTGATGAAGGAAATAAAGCTCCACTCAGTCCCCAAGGCTGGCGGGTTGTGGGCTTCAGCGGGGCTGGAGATTGGTGCTGCTGGTGCCGAAATTGGAAGACGGTCACCCAGCCTCTGAGCTCCTGGGAGCTAAGCCTAAAACAGATCTAAGCCTAAACCAGTACCAGAACGGGGAGCAGGAGAAAGAAAATGGCTTTTAAGAATTGCTTAGCGTGAAGAAAGTCGCACTGACTTTTTAATAGCCGTTTACTTTATAGGTTTTATGAGTGTTTTTATGTATGTGGCCAGTCCTTCAGCCAAACCACAGTAGCTCCATCAAAACAGCAGAGCTGAGCTTTGAGAATCTCTTTTTCTTCCTCTGTTTCACCCCTGTATAAATGTACAAAGACGTATTTTCCACCTTCTTGGTTTGGTTTCTTGTTTCTTTTGTCTTCGGGTGTCCATCCCTTCCCGGTCAGTAGTTTCACCAGAGGAGGAGCAGTCGGGCGGCAGTCTGTGACCCTCGCTGGAGTACTGCTTGGCAGAAGTGTCATCTCTTTCTCTTTTACCTTTCTCTAACAGGGTTTCCAAGGCAAGACCGGCCCTCCAGGACCCCCTGGTGTCGTAGGCCCTCAGGTAAGAAACAAATGCTCATGCTTGCACCAGCCCTCTCCAGCTCATCTTCACCAGATCGGCACAGCAGGCTCTCACAGCTCTCATGGTTCAGCTGGAGCTGCTGGGACCGCAGGTTATACAGCACAGAGACTCTTCTTCCAGGGAAGGCAAAGTCATGTGGAAGCAAGCTTGATGGCTTTGAAATCCCTGGCCAGGCTATGAAATAGCCCAGTGGGTCCCAGCCCACCTTGTCGAGGCGTTAGGATGGCATTTAGACAATGTGCCTGAAGGTTGCTGTAAACAAGGTGGCTCCTGTGAACTTAACAGACCTACCTTGGTGTAAAGTTGGTGTAGGGCGAGAGAGAGACCAACTACACACAACCTGACCAAAAGACCTTAAGCGACCAGAGTGTTAAATGTGATCTCAAAGGGCTGTACAGCTGCCGGGGCGTTCAGGGCTGTGTAAGCGTGATGCAAGAGTGCTCTTGTATGTTGTTATGAAGAAATGCATCCCTCTTTAACATAAAGTGCTGCTAGATTCTGTCAGAGTTGGGCTATTTTTCTTTTAGTCACCATGAACTCTGTGCAATCTGGAAATAGTAACTGCCCAACCAGAATTTGTACCCCTTAAGTACAGGCATGCAAGCCTCGTGGATCAGTTTTGTAGGCAGAGTCCTAGACTGAGTGGGACTGGCTTTGGGTTGAGTCTTCTTTCCTAAACTGCTGGGGAGGTTGCTTTTTAATTAGAAAGTAATTAATTTGTCTTCTTTAATGATAGTGTGAAGTCCCTGATTTGTAAATTCCCTGATTAGGGGCAATTCCCTGACTGTGTCTGTCTTCTCAAGTGCAAATTAGGTTCTATAGCAATTTTATTTGGCTCTGCTGCGTGTAGTTAGCGTGATCTGTGGCTGCTGAGCGATCGCAATGTTATCGTTCTGCTTACACTAAGTGGCACCCTGCAGCATGACATGAATTACAACCACCGTCCCAGCAGACATCAGCGTGCAGGGATGTTATAGTCTTGTGCATATGGCTTTTGTCCTCCTCCAAAATGGGCCACTTGGGAACCTTCTGCACTGGGCCTTATGTTACACTCGTCACCATTAGTGCCCTCATACAGCACAGAGGCAGGCAGTAATTGCTGTGTAGTACAAGCCTAATCCATTATTTATGCCCCATATAAGGAAGAATCAGCATGATTGTAGAGTACTTAGGAAGTTTTCAATTAAAAAAAAAAACAAAAAACCCCAACAAAACAAACCACCTAAGCATAATAGTTGTAGTAATAGTATCTCAGTTACGTGAATGCTTTCATTCCAGAGGTTCCCAGTGCCTCCAGTCTGCCAAGTGCAATGTTGCCCACTTCCAAAATAAGGTCCCTTTAGATGCCAAAGGAGGCATCTCTCCAGGGATTCCTGGTGGCACTGCAGGAGACAGCTAAGGCAATGAGCATCTTCCGTCCCATTGCAACCTAAAGGACTAAACTGGTAGCCTGCACCTCTTCCTTCACTGGTTGTGCTGCTGATACCCAACACCTTCTCCCCGATCTCTGTTTCTTCAGGGTCCGACTGGTGAGACTGGGCCAATGGGCGAGCGGGGACATCCAGGCCCTCCAGGTCCCCCAGGTGAACAAGGTCTTCCTGGCCTCACTGGAAAAGAAGGGACCAAGGTAGGGACTAGCAGCCTACTGAATTCATCCTCCTCGCAAGCCTGGACGCCTGCGTCTCTCCCAGAGATGGAGAGGGACGATTCAGAAAAGACATGATGCTTCGCAGTGTCTCATCACAACTTGAGCCCAGAGAGAAGAGCTGGGTCTCTATGGAGTCTGCAGATCCTCAGCTATTTATCGCTGTCGTTGCAGGGGGACCCCGGTCCCGCTGGTCTCCCAGGGAAGGATGGTCCCCCCGGTTTGCGAGGCTTCCCCGGAGAGAGAGGTCTCCCTGGCCCCATTGTGAGTAGAGGCTGCCCGGTGTTCCAGCGGGAAGGATGCCCAGGCGGTGCGGCACCCATCTCCCAAAATGACTTTGTTTTCCTCCCTCCAGGGTGCTCCAGGGCTGAAAGGCAACGAAGGTCCCCCAGGCCCCCCAGGTCCAGCAGTGAGTATCCTTCCCCTTACAGGCACCATCTAACGCATTTACAAGCTTGGCAAGTCAAAACGGAGGGTTCGTCGCAGCTCAGCGCTTTATCCGTTATTTCCTTTGCACTAACTAACGACTTGCTGGATATTGCTTTATTTTACAAGACACGTGTGTAATAGCTCAGTCATTTTGTCATGTCAGCTATGAACGTACGAGACAAGCTGAGGGAACTGGAATGATTCAGGATGTTGAGAATTTTGCTTCTAAGTCACCTGCTCTCCCTCTGAAAGTTGTCCCCGCTTGAGATGTGTGCTCAATGCAGCCCTCCTGGAAGAAAATACTCATCATCTAACCCTCCCTGCTGCATTGGCCGTGAAATGGCTCATGCTCTTGTTCCAAGCTGATAATGTGCCCCCAGGAACTGAGCTCCCTGCACCATCCAGAGGAGAACCCAGCCCTTCCAGAGATTTTAATTTAAAAAAGATCTTCAGGACCCCTTAGGCTGATGGTACAAAGTCATCACATGGTAGTCACCCCATCAAATGTGCTCACTTACTGATGATGCATTTACAGCATCCTACTGCTGGATTTCTTTCTGTCTGTATATAGATGAAGCTCGATACTCCAGTTAATGCTTCCTTCCTTCTTCTCCGAACAGGGCTCTCCCGGTGAGCGTGGTCCCGCGGGATCAGCTGGCCCGATAGGCTTGCCAGGGCGACCTGGCCCCCAGGGACCTCCGGGACCCGCAGGTGAAAAGGGAGCCCCAGTAAGTACCAGTATAAAGATTAACAGCTGTGTGTCAAATAGAAATGTGTATAGTAGGAAGCTGAGCATGGAGACATTCCCTGGGGTAGGTGTATAAAAGATTTTTAAAAAAAAAAAAAAAAAAAAAGAAGGAATTTAATTAGAAAGGAATTTTCTCATCTTGGGTACATCAAACCACTGAAGGTTACCTGCTCAACTGCCCTGTTTGTGACACCCGTGCTATCAAAAATGGATATGATTCCAGGGACTGAAATGTCTTCAGGCAATGAGAAGGAATGAGGACTGAACAGGTGAAATGACAGCCTGCGTGACCTCCTAGTGACAAACAGCCAAAGGACAGGCCTCTGGGCAGAGAAGCGAGCCGACCCCGGCACCGCTTACGAGGCTGGAGTGGCAGCAGCGATCTCCGCTGAGCCCAAATAAAGCCTTACCCTCGCTCTGCTCCGGCTGGAGGACCCACACAAAGGTGCTGTGGAGTTTTCAGCTCCGCTTCCCGGGATGCTGCGTGCTGTCACAGCATCGATGCTCCCAGGCATCCCGCTGGCACCCGTGGAAAGAGCTGCTCTCGGCAGGAGCCCGAGTGGAGCGCGGCTGAGTCCTGCCATATGGTCCCTCTCCTGAGCGCTCACCAGCCAGCCCGCGCAAACTCTCACGTCTTTCGCTCCCCAGGCACGCGCGCGAAATGTCACGTGCGGGCAGGAGAGAGTGGGCTGGGACGACTATTTCTGTCCCTGAAGAGCACAGCACCGTGACGGTCCCGAGGAGGAAGGCTGTGCCTCCAATTCACACCCAAATGGTTTTGCAGGGACTTCTGGGTTGCCTGCCTCAAACTTAAGCTCAGCTTCAGACCCGGCAACATGAGCAAATGCTGGCATCGGTGATTTCAGACTACATGAGGATATTTACTTGATTGATTGTTGTTATCAAAAATGTTTAACAGCCACTGTATTCCACATTTGCTGGCTTATTAGAAACTCCAGCAGCTAGTCCAGAGGCAAGAATTTCCTGGTGAATCAGCTTTATGAACATCTGTCCTGCCAAGTACCTATATGATGTATCAGTGGACAGATGAATAGGCAATTTATGTGGCATCTAATTATTCAGAAGAGAGCACCCAGGATTCAGATGCAATTAAATTATGTACGAGGAAACTGAAAAATATTCACTGTTCAGTTCCTATAAACAAACAAATTCAACTGAAGGCTCCGGGTCTGAGGAATATGAGTAGATTTTTAAGCAGGAGGCCAGCAGAGATTGCTTTATTCACTTCAGGTGTTTTCCTTTGTCCAGAAGTTCAGGAGGGAGCTCGGGGTCTCCTGAGAAACCCCCATTAGTTGGGGATCAGCCAGGGGAGGGAACAGGCACTGAGTGCTGGGGCAGCCAGGGTGAGAATCAGTAAAAACTGGCTTGTGGGAATAAAAATTAGTTGGGGTCTTGTTTGTCATCCAGAGAGAGATGGCAGAGGGTTCAGATTAAATCTGATTATGTTGCTATAGCAGTGAAATTGCAGCTGTGATCTGGGTATTCACCGTTCAGATTTGTTTGTTCTTTCATTATCTCTTGAGAGAGAAATTTTGTCTTGTTTCAGACAGCGAGCACAGAGAGCCTGATGAAATATCAGCTGGAAACTGGTTTTGCTATACATGCCTATATAGTCAGGGGTCATTAGCAGCTGAATAAAATGTTACTGGGGTGTAACGGGTTGGTTGGAAGGTGGAGGAGAGCTCTGTGTGACCTGCCTGCTTGTTCTGCTTCCAGGGTGAGAAGGGTCCTCAAGGACCGGCTGGCCGGGATGGCATCCAGGGCCCGGTGGGACTGCCGGGTCCAGCAGGTCCCGTCGGCCCCCCTGGAGAGGACGGAGACAAGGTGGGAGCAGCTCCCTGCTGCGCAGGGTCATTCTGGGAAGGAACTGGGAACCGTGCCCCATTGCCACCACGCTGCTTCCACCGCCTCGGGTTGGATGTGCTGCTGGTCGTAACCCAGGGATATTTTACGACGCTTGCAATGCCACGAGATCAGCGGCGTCCGATCTGGGGAGCAGCAGGCAAACTGGGCTGTGTGTGCTCTCTCTAGCCAAACTGCCTGCCGAAATCCAGTTAGCCTCCCCCGAAGCCTGTAGCAGGTGGCCTGCCTGGGGGTGCCTGCCCTTTCCACATTAATTACCTTTCCCCACTCTCTCATTAAGCCCCTCTGGACTGGAGGATTCTTAGAAAACATTAGCTGGGACGAATCACTCATCGGTGCTAACAAGGTCTGCAAAATGATGCTTCTTGCATCGCATGGCAGCTAAGGAAAGTTTTAGGATGTAAAAGGGTTTGGTTACACCTGGAGTGGCCAAATCTCTGGCCTTTTTTAGAACATGCTGGGGTATTTCTGTGGGAATTGGCATCTTTGGGATGAGGGTGCAGACACACAAGACTATTGCTTGAATGTTGAGATATGAAAGTGGTCACCAAGTGAACTAACTGTGCCCCTTTGTACCTGGCAGGGCGAGATCGGGGAGCCTGGCCAGAAGGGCAGCAAGGGCGACAAAGGGGAGCAGGTGAGTGGGGTGGATGTCGTTGTAGCTGCTTCCCTGGAGGAGTGTGGTTTTGTTGTGTGACTTGCTGGAAAGAGAAAACAATATCATTTTAATTTCTTTCTGTCACTGCTTCATCTTCTCCTTTGCTTCATCAAATACCCACATGATGTAAAAAAAGAGTGAGTGCCTGAAGTGTGAGGCTCCCGCTCCCAGGAACACACTGAGATGTTTCCGTGTCACCCGTGTACTGTGTAAATATCTGTGAAACATTAGCAGCCCTTGCCATTGAACTTGGGTGTCCGGCTGTAGTTCTTCTAGTTGCTTATATCACACTGATGCACCCTTTATGTGCTGCTCAGAGCCTGAGGAACGGAAAATAAATTACACATAAGTCTCTAGAGAGAGATGAGTGGTGTGATATTGCTTCGCTGGAGCAAAAACTGGTTTAGACATGTCTGCTGTGCCACTGGCACCAGGGCTGAGGGATGTTGGCGTGTCGGGGGAGACTTGACCTTGTCCTTCCTCTCTGTTTTGGGAATTAATGCTTGTTTAATGGAGGCTGTGTTGAAGGGCATCACCTTTTCCAGGTGAGTTTTTTTACTCTGTGTTCCTAATGGTGACATTGCACTTCTGTTTCGTGACAGGGTCCACCAGGTCCTACCGGCCCGCAGGGTCCAATCGGTCAACCTGGCCCAGCTGTGAGTATTGTCCTCTCTTGGCAGAAATCCTCTTTCTTGCCGTAAACTGTCCCGGGAAGCGCTACAAAGATTGGCAGTTTCTGCCTGGCACTGCCGATGCCCAATGCACGAGTAGGGCATTGCCGCTGGCTGCGGCAGGAGGTGGTGGAGATGGGGCTTCGCATCTACGTTGTGTCTTTGCTAAGCTGTGTTAGACTCTTTCCTCGTAGGGTGCCGATGGAGAGCCAGGTCCTAGAGGACAGCAAGGCCTCTTTGGTCAGAAAGGTGATGAAGGACCTCGAGGTTTCCCTGGTCCCCCCGGCCCCGTGGGCTTGCAGGTAATTTGCAGCATTGAGGGAGGGCTTAGGGTAATGAGAGCTGGGGTTCCACCTGAGATGTTCACAGCTAAAACTCATCCCCTCCACCTCCACAGGGCTTGCCTGGGCCGCCTGGTGAGAAGGGAGAAACGGGTGACGTTGGGCAAATGGTAAGATGCTTTCAAACTTCTTTTTTCATCACTGACAGATATTGCTCCAAGAAACATGTCTTAAATTTGTCTTCCCTTTCAGGGCCCGCCAGGCCCACCTGGACCCAGAGGTCCATCTGGACCACCAGGAGCAGATGGTCCACAGGGTCCTCCCGGGGGAATAGGAAATCCTGGTGCAGTAGGAGAGAAGGTAAAGCATCCAGACAAACCTGACTGAAGCCCGCAGGAGTTCGCTACGACACTCACGCAGGGGCTTCGCTACGTCAGCAGAAAACTCACCACCCTGCAGAAATAGAAGTGTGATCACCCTCTTTTCCCCTCTGCAGGGTGAACCTGGTGAATCTGGTGAGCCTGGTCTTCCCGGCGAGGTTGGCCTCCCGGTAAGTTCGTTACGGGGTGGCTCTTGCTCTGATGGAGAAGAGCTTTTCTTCAGTGGTCTGCCATGAGGAACTGGTTGAAGAGGTGTCAGACAGGCGTGGATGTGGATGGGGCTGCAGGGACTGAACCAGCCATTTCCTTGGTTTGGGTATCGGGTGACGCGTCGCCATGTTCCTGGGTATTTATAGTATAACGTTTAGTCACCGAATATGGGCTACCCACGACTGAACAACACGAACACCATTTAATCTTTGTGGGAAGGGACTGCTAAATCATGTCCTCGTGTTTTGAGATACAAACAGAGCTTCTTTCTCAGAATTGATTAGAGGATAATTAGAGATCAGTAAGTTGTTTTCCTGGATAATAAACACCCTTTTTCCGTTACAGGGTCCTAAAGGTGAAAGAGGTGAAAAGGGTGAAGCAGGTCCCTCTGGTGCTGCTGGTCCACCCGGCCCCAAAGGTCCACCAGGTGATGACGGTCCCAAAGGCAGCCCTGTAAGTACCTCCTCCTGTCCAGGCAGTGCTTCCTTGTCTTGCCCAGCAGAGATTTCTGCATGAAGAAATGTTTTCCAGAGATTTTTGTGGAAATTTGAAATAGTTTACCAGCCAGAGAATTGCTCCTCTCATATTACGTGGTATTAGTCCCCTTTTTTAGGGTGCCAGTGAGGAAAAGACCCAGCTGTACCATAACTTCCAGCAATACTTGAATTATTAGTCCTTTTTGCAGGTTATCAGAAAACTCACCCCCATGGAGAGGGCCTGCTGCAGGTTTACTTTGCGCTTGAGCTTACGTATTGCCAAGGTCCTCTGCACCAGAGCAAAGCTTCCAAAATAGCATAGAGGGGATTTATTTGAATTTGGGAGTTGTGACTCTAGGGTCAGATCCCTGCTGATGCTAATTGCTGTAGCTCTATTGAAGCCAGTAGAGCTATACTGATTTATACCAGATGACAATGGTACAGTATTTATCTTGCCAGCTTCTTTGATGCTTTCTGGCTGAAGAAATTTATTATGCGATAAGCAAAGATGGCATGAAACAGCAGAGGAGGCAGGGGAGTTAGTCATCTCTCTTAACAGATGGGTTTTTGGGATATCACATTATTGGTTGAAGCCTATTGTCTGCACGCTGGTCTCAGAATCATTTGAAGTACACAATAGACATTGTATGGAGAAGAATGGCGAAGTGTTTTAGTCATTAAATGCTTTGAGAGGATCTTCACGTGAAAAATGTTACACATCATGTAGTAAGCAAAAGCAAAATCCTCTAATCTGCACGTTCCCAAAGCTGCGATGATTTTGCTGTTACTTGTCCAACGTATTTACGAAAAGTTAGATGAAACTCCCAGCGTTGCCTCTGGAACTTTGCATAGTCTGGCTGCAGAGCTGAACTGGTGGCTGTGACAGGGTGAAATTACTTGAAGATGCAAAGATGGGATGTGATCTGGGATTGTGTTTGAGGGTAGGGAATTGGGGTTTTGCTCGGTAGGGTGACTCCCTGTGTTGTCGCTGGGGTAGCAGGCGCTAGTCCTCTGCAATTCTCCAGATGCAATATCTCTGACTTGGGGATATCCTTCTTCTCTTTTTGCAGGGTCCCGTTGGTTTCCCTGGTGACCCTGGTCCTCCTGGAGAACCTGGCCCAGCTGTAAGTGTCTCACAGAAGGGCAGTAAGGTTCCTCCTCTCGGTTTAGTGAAGTACGACTGTGTGCCATTCATTCACCAGCAGCTCCTCTGGCATTTACTCTTCCTTTGCTTGGGAAAGAGTACGAAGTCCCACCATAAGTCTGTCTGACCATCCTACGACCTTTGTGGCGGTAGCTCTACGAATGCTGCTGCCCACAGTGTTTGACACAGGACGTTTGCTGTTGCCAGTGTTCTCAACGGGAGATGGGAAGGGATGGCGCCTGGTGACATGAAGACCAGCTGAACCACATCTGCTGCTGCTAACACTCTGCTCAACTCTATTCATACCCTAAATACGCCTGTTTGTTTCTTTCTTCTTCCTTTTTAGGGTCAAGATGGCCCCCCTGGTGACAAAGGTGATGATGGCGAACCTGGACAGACTGTGAGTAACCGGATAGACGAGATCTGTTCCCCATCAGTCCCCACGGTTTCTGTGTGCAGGTCCAAGGATTTCTAACGCAGAAGGACATAGAGCATCTAATTGCCACCAGCTTCTGCTGCACTGGTCCCCTGATGCCTGTCCCTCGTGTCTGTGTCAGCCTGGTTGCTGCCATCCATTCAGCTTGCTCAGCAATACGTGCTGAAAGCAAAAATTAACTTACAGAAAAACAAAGTCTGAGTCTTTCATTTTAACTTTGCCATGCCTTATGGTATTTCATGGTGGGAAGGGATAAAAGAAGATACCACCTGCACCCCCGAGGAGGTGTCGGGAGTTGTACTGGCCGCCCACACCTCGACTTAGCACAAACTCTGGATCTCAACTCGAGTTTTACACGTTTGCTCCTCCTTCCCACATCTCGTGGTGCAGTTATGGCTTGTTCTCCTCCCCTCTCCATCTAGGGTTCCCCTGGTCCCACGGGAGAGCCAGGCCCCTCCGGACCCCCAGGAAAAAGGGTAAGCTGATTGTTCAGGAGTATTTTTCCAAATGTATTTGTATTGAGTTTTTGAAACTAATGTTATTACTATATCTGCAGTAAATGCAAGGCAGTAGTGTGTAAAATAAATAAATAATAATTTTTTAAAAATTTGATGCGCCATCCACAGCCATTGGAAATTGACGGGAAGTTGTCAACCATGGATTTTTTTGAGATTTTAACACCCAAAAGAAAATACAAGTGTGAGGTGCTCCTGCTCTTCCTGCCTTGCTGGCAGAGCCCAGGAATTCATTTAGCAAGAAGCTAATTTAAAAAGCTTTTCAGAGATATTTGTCTCCATTTTGTCTTCTTCCCTGGGGCTGTAGCATCATTTTGCTAATTCCAATAGACCATTTCAGATCAGTGTTATCTAATTGTGTTTTGCATCTATTTTGTGCTTTCTCTAGGGCCCTCCTGGTCCAGCCGGTCCTGAAGGAAGGCAAGGAGAGAAAGGAGCCAAGGTAAGAGCTGAATGGGATTTCACTTCTACTGTGTCCTTTGTATGCCAAAAGGATCACCCTCTGATGACGCTGGTGTTTTAAAGACAGTGATTTGATTTTGCTGAATTTGGGGCCATTGGCCTCAAATTTAAGCTTATGTTTCATCTTTTAACAAACTCTGTGGAGATAATTAGGGCTTGGTAAGGTCATGGGAATGTTTTTCTTGTTTTGAAATTACAAAGTGCCGTATTTGGCAATTTAACGTGTTGTAAATAATACGGCGTGCACAGCCCTACGTCCTTTCCCAGGGCGAACACAGCATTATTGGACCGTGATTGTTTTGGTAGGGGTGGTGGGGAAATGTAGAGTGGGATTGCAAATTATAGATCCAGCTGTTGCGGCAGCCACAGGAAGACTGATGCTGGAGGATGTCCTCTGCTAGCTCATCTCCCAAGGCCGAACCCAGGAAAAGCTTTCTGCTCCAGCGAGCTCACAGGCAAAGGGCGGTTCCTGCTGGAAATCAGCAGAAATAGGCAAGGCTGAAAAGTGAAGGAGTTTGGAGGCTTGTCCTCAGTCCATAAGGAGTAGGGAGCTGTAGGAAAATCAACGAACAGAAAGTTTTACGTGCTTTGCATGGACCTGCATTCACTCTGTGACATCCTGGCAGCGGCCACAGCGTATTTGAGAAGATCGTTTGGTGCCCCAATGCAAATTAAACCATGCTGCCTCTTGCATCTAGGGTGAAGCTGGTTTGGAAGGACCTCCTGGGAAGACTGGCCCAATCGGTCCCCAAGGTGCTCCAGGGAAGCCCGGCCCTGATGGCCTTCGAGGGATTCCTGGTCCAGTCGTGAGTATTCCCAAACTGAGCAAAGTCTGAGAAAGCTTTTGGGCAGGGTCGTTCCTGCTGCTTTCCCATAACCCATCAGCCTTGGAAGATGCCTTTCTCCCAGCGTAATGTTCTGTCTATGCTTAAATGCCTGACAGCAGATAAAACATATTTAGTGGAAATAATATAACAGTGAATATCATCTCCCAGCATGTTTTATTTGAGTCTTGGGTCTGCTTACCCACTCTCCGTGGGCGAGAGTTTCCATGACCTCCAAAGTCCCTTTTCCAGTAGAGATTTGAGCATGAAAGGAACATAAATCCTTTATGTTTTATGGCCTTTACCATCTGTGAGAAGTCAGGGCAAATGTTCCCTGGCATAGGGATCAGGTGAGGATGGGTGAACAATCAGAATAATCCCAGCTGGGAGCACTGCTGTTGTGAATGACTGTTTTGAGGGAATTGCACTGTTTTACAGGGTGAACAAGGTCTCCCGGGATCCCCTGGCCCAGATGGTCCTCCAGGCCCAATGGTATGTCCAGACCATCAAATTCCCTGAGTTTTTTAAATGGGTGAATGCATTTTACATTAATTCATTCTCTCTTTTGTTTTCCCCCCTGTCTCCCAAAGGGCCCACCGGGTTTGCCTGGTCTTAAAGGAGACTCTGGTCCTAAAGGGGAGAAGGTGAGAATGGCACGCACGATCTCGCTGCATGACCTGATGCCGACGTCTGGGTGTGGGGGAAAAAATGTCATTGTAGAGGGCTCCTGCGGCTGGCAGGACAAGGCTGAAAGTGCCGCCAGCCCCACGTGCGCTCTCTCATGCTCTGGAAGCCTTGGACATGTCTTTAGAGCAGAGATGGAGAGTTGTGACGGTGCCCCAAAGGATGAACCGGGTTGTGCTGTGGATCAGTGTGTGCCACTGCCTGTCTGGACCCAAGACGGGGCTTCCCCTCCCCGCGTCACCAGCTCTGATGACGACAAGACGACGCGGAGCAGCCGAATCGCTGCGTTCCCCTACGTCAGCCCTTGCAGTCCGCGGCAGCGCTAGTTGTCGCGGCTGCCTGAACACAGGCGCTTTAGCAGAGGGCATAGGGAGGTGCAGACACCTGGCTTGCTTTAGGGCACGATTCTCAGCCTTGTAGAAATTTATGTAATATGTTTTAGCACACAAAATGAGCAGGCGCTCTGGTGCAGCTTTTCTTTTTCTATATTTGTAGCATTTTCTGTTGCAAAAAGCTAGTGCTTTGCTCTGCTCTGCCATTTCCAGGTGTCAGGGATAGCTACAAACTCCTATCACCTTGCTTAGATATTTGGGGTTATATCTAGAAATGTCTGTGCTGGGTAGCTTTGGCATTCAGTTACCTCCATTGAGAGATCACAATTAACATCTGCTGTTTTACCCCTAGGGTCATCCAGGTTTAATTGGTCTTATTGGACCGCCAGGAGAGCAGGGAGAAAAGGGTGACAGAGGTCTCCCAGGCCCCCAGGGTTCAGCAGGACCCAAAGGAGAGCAGGTAAATATTCTGTAAGACCTTAATTAAATGTGGTTTTTTGCTATGGGCTTTGCTGCCTTTGAGCAGGTACGGCATAGCAGAGATGGTCAACCTCGGCAGGAGACTCTTGCTAATTTTTGAGGAATATTTTCTATATTAATGTAGTTTATTCTACATGTGAAATGTAGAGATGTTCCAAAATGATCCATTTTAGTGGAAAGCAGATTCTCAAGGGTCATATGAAAAGAGTTGAATAGACTTGGAAGGATGGTAACATTAAATATGCATCTAGAGGACTGATTTTTAAAACTGTGCCTAAATGAGATATGAAGTTCCCCGGTCATGCTCTTGTCTGGATCACGCACACACTTAAAAACCAGTTAAACCTCCAGATTTGAATGGAGTCCTCCAAAAGCTGTGAGCAACTGTGGTCAACTCACAGTGGTCAACTGTGCGCAGATGTTAGTTGTGTAGATATAGACCAGCATCGCTGCATGCACGTCAATGTTGTTCTGCTTTTATTTTTCAGGGTATCACAGGTCCTTCTGGACCAATTGGACCTCCAGGGCCACCAGGATTACCGGTATGTGACAAGTAATTATCTTTTAATTTCTCGGGAGCTACACAGCCCCTCTGGGGTCACCTTTGTGCTCCCAGATACCCAGCTCAGTCCTTCTGGCCTGACCTTGTATGAGGATGCTGATGGGAAGGGGGGTTGCCCAGCTGAGCCCATTATAAACACTTGAATTGAGTTACAGGAGTACTGGGGGGTGACGCACGAGGTGAGAGATGGGCACAGGGGACGCGGCGTGACTGAGGCAGGGAAATTAGCCCACCCTGTTTCTCTCCCCCTTTCCTTTGGATTATCTACAATCACACGGTGATTTCTTGCACTTTTTGCTATTTGCATTTTTTTTCACTGGGTGCCCAAAGACTGCAGCCTGCACCCTTGGGCGACCAGTATATGCTCTTGCTGGGTGTCCTTAGCACGGAGCCAGGAACAGCTCCAGGTTACAGTAATCACACAGCAGCTTTTCCAGTTCCCATCCGGGCAGGAGTGTGGAGCGCTGGCACAGATTGGTCTGACACAAACGCTTTTTGTACGTTGGCAAACGAAAGCAACGCCGAACTCAAGTGGATGTGAAACAGAAAGGAAGCGAATTAAAAAGACCACCTTGTATAACACTACTCTGTCTCTCTCTAAGGAGAGACTGACGACTTCTCTGCTAGGAAACGTACTGACTCCTTTCTGTATTTTTCTCTATACAGGGTCCACCTGGTCCCAAAGGTGCTAAAGGATCGTCAGTGAGTATAGACATTGTTAAACAAAGAGGCTGAGGAGCTCTTATTAAGTGCATAACCTGCTGCGACTCCTCCACATCAGTGGCATTAAGGCAATTAGCCAAAGATGACTGTAGCAAATGCAGCCTTTTCAGGCTGTCTAAGCCCAGAAATTATAATTGGGAAAGGTTTCTATTGCACACACTGTACTTCATTGAACATCAGTGCAGCAAAGATCATAAGGAGGAATCCAGTGCATAGTCCTTAGGAGAAAAGCTACTGCTGTAAAGTGGAGGGTATTAAAAATAGACTGTGAAGCGGGAGGTGGCAAGCTGAAAAGCGAAGAACTCTGTGAGAAATGCGACACTGAAGCGAGCTTCATGTTACAGATCTCCTATGCAGGCAGCTAAAAATTCTTCTTGGGCAACTTCCTAATGTCTTTTTCCCAAGCAGAATTCAATGTTTTATTAATTTTAAGATCTTAGTTGATTTATATAACTGTTGAATTGATTTAGAGAGTTAACGTTTTCATCCGTTGGAAGGATCCTTCCTCTTCCATAGGAAGCCTAAGCAAAATTTGACTGTTTAACCTCAGGTGTTTGGCTGATCTTTTCTTTTACCTAAGCATCGAAAATAACCAAAATAAATATTTTCTTGGGAGGGTGCAGGGAGACTCCTCTTGTGTGCCTGAAGGGACAGGGAGAAAGTTTTTTGCCACAAGAGACTATTAAAAGAAATCATGTTTGGGATGTGATATGCGACGAGTGCTTTTTCTTGAGTGACTCATGTTTTTCCCTTGTTTTTCCACCCAGGGTCCAACAGGTCCAAAGGGTGAATCAGGTCTTCCTGGGCCCCCAGGGCCTCCTGTAAGTAGAACCCATTACATGAAGCGTGAAATGAGGTTCAGATTTAATGGGTGTTGTAAAGTTAGGAAGTGGAAGATTCCGCATCTCAGGAGTCCTAGCAAAGGATTGGCATCTCTTAGAGATGCTGGGGAAGAAAGCAGGGTGTGAAGGGAGAAGTTACTAATGGGAAGATGACAAGAGAAGATGGACCCAGTGTTCAAGCCTAGTAGCCAGGGGTTTTATCGGTACCATCATGAGTGTTTTACATGTCTGGTGTGTATCTTGTGATGCTGTTTCTCAGCGCTGGTGGCTGCTTTGGCCATGTCTTCCCTCTCTTCCCCACTGCCAATGCAGTGAGAAGTGGTATCTTCTTTCCCCACAAATCAGGGTCCTCCTGGAGAAGTCATCCAGCCACTGCCCATCCAGTCTTCCAAGAGGACCAGGCGAAATATTGATGCCAGCCAGCTGGTGGACGATGGAAATGCCGACAACTACATGGACTATGCAGATGGCATGGAGGAAATTTTCGGCTCGCTGAATTCCTTGAAACTGGAAATTGAGCAAATGAAGCATCCGTTGGGCACTCAACACAACCCAGCGCGTACCTGCAAGGATCTGCAGCTCTGTCACCCCGATTTCCCAGACGGTGTGTCCCGGGACAGGGGGTGCGGGGAAAATACTGTGGGTTTCCCAGCTCCACGCAGTGAATACAAGCGAGTGCAGGAAGAGAAGTAATTTGGGGAGTCCCTGGCCCTGGTGCCCCATGAGGAATGTGACTGACAGAGAAGGAATACGTAGAGAAGAGTTGGCCTAGATGATTGTTGTAGGTCCCTTCCAACTGAAATATTCTATTCTATTCTAGGAACGGGGATATATGATGAAAAGTAGCTATTCCTATAAGGTGCCACAGTATTATGTGGAATCAGAACATAACCAGTTTTCCAAAAAATACATATAAATAGTAGCCTATGACAGACGAAACATCCCGGGCAAGATGGTTGCTGAAGTGCCCATTGTCCTTCCTTCACCGTGCTGATTCTTTCTTCCCTTCTCTTCCCTCTCGTGCATCCAGGTGAATATTGGGTTGATCCTAACCAAGGATGTTCCAGGGACTCTTTCAAAGTTTACTGTAATTTCACAGCTGGTGGAGAGACTTGCATCTTCCCTGATAAGAAATCTGAAGGAGTAAGTCCACACAACTTCCCCCTCCTCCCATATCATGGTGATAAGAGATTGTTTCCTAATATGAATATTCATAGGCAGTCAATTTCAGGACAATTGAACAATAGGAAGCAAGGATTAAAGATACAGAACCTTTCTTTGTTACACAAGTTTGGCTTCTAAAATAATAAGGAATACAAAAGAATATGTTTACAAAGAGAATTTCTTTGAGTAAGTCAGATTTAAACTGTGATTTGGGACAAGTCTTTGATGATTTCCCAAGCATAATAAAATAATTTTTTTTTTTACTTTGCTTTACAAAGGCAGAGGTGCGTGTTGGCGCAGGAACTGCAGCTCCCCGTGAGCTTCATTTAACTCATTCCTTGTCTTCCTTCCTGCAGCCGGGCTGCTGCTCTGCCGTCTCCATGCATAAGCACCACTGATTCCTCTACCCTTAGTGTGTCTTCAGGCAGATGAGATGAATGTTTATCTCCTGTCATTTTTTCCTGGTGTTTTTTTGTGGGTGAATGATCCTAAATGATTGCAACTAGCCTCAGCGCTCTTCCTGGCATGGATGCACAAGGTTGATTAAGTCAGTTGTGTAATGATGTGCCTAGCTCAACCATACTCATAATTTTTGTCCTGTACCCATGCACTCTGTTTTCCAGAGCTGCTCTCCCCAATGCCTGGGGACCAGCTCTTGCACTGGCCAAGCAGAAACTCTTGCAAAGTGGCCTGGGGGAGTTCTCTCAGTGTCACAGTTGTGCTCCAGCTGGGTTAAGATGCAGAAAAAGCTGTTCACTCCAGTGAAAGCCTTGCTGAATTTCTTCCACCAGAAATATGTGCCAGCACAGGACAAATAACATGCAACATAAATCTTCCTTGAGTTTTTGTTAGGGCTGTTTAAATAGGAGATGGATTTCTTCTCCTTTGCATTAACTTGCCATGGCTCTCCTCAAACTGTTGACAGCTTAAAAAAGCAGAGTCTGCCCATGTTCTTACAGTTGCTCAGACTCCTGCCACATTGATTCTGCGAGTGGCTCTTTGGCCTCATCTCATCCACTGTGGAGCTGCTTTTCTGACCGCTGCGATGCTCCTCAAATGCAAATTGTGCTGCACCTTTGCAATACTGTCATAAATAAGAAAACGCTTCAGCCTGCTCTTTTTCCACGTAGAGGAATGAAAACAGCTACCACACCAGCATTAAGTATTGGCTGAGTGGTTTTATTATAAGCCACAGCAGAGTTTAAGCCATATCCCCTTTCAGTCCATCCTTAACCCAGCAGAAACACACTGACTTGCTTTATGGTTCACGTACTGGAAAGGAAAGGACAATCCCAAGACACCTGCTTAGAGCTTGGCTGTTGTTTTTGGGGAGATTTACGGCAGAAGTGAGGGAGCTTGTGGGAGGGTAAGGGAGCAGACGGCAGCCACGCTTCTTTCTTGGGCTCTGACTCAGAAAGAATGATTCAGCTGCTCAGACGGGGCTGCCATAAAGGATGCTCCGACAGCTCATTTCTTGTCAAGGTCACCCCCTGCATCGCTCCAGGTAGTTGGAGCTCCGTCGTGTGTGATGGTCCAGCACCGACTGCGGAGGATGCGCTGCCTGTGCCATACCTTATTGCTGCACAAACGCAGGAGGCAGGCAGAGACTTTTCCTTAATCACATTTGTTGCTTTTCCCAGCCCCACAGCATCTGGATTTGGCGTTAGACTGACAGCAGCCTTCTCTGTTATCAGCATTGTTTTTTCCACCTCAGCCCTCCCATGAAGATCAATGCACTTTTTACCATTGATATTTCCTTTTCTCCTCTCTATCTTTCCTTTTATCTCCCCTGCCAATAGACTGCACTGCTGGTTTTGCATCCAAAGTCTCTAGGAGGCAGAAATCATTAGCCCTTAGCAAAGGAGGCTGGTGCCAAGGCAGCGCTGGGCACCCAGGATAGCACCGTGCCGTCCTGTTCTGCTTGAGAGGCTGCTGGCACCTTAAGGCTCTGCCAACTGGTCTTATTACTGGTGTATAAAGATTAAGAAAACATTTTAAAGGAAGTTGGGCAGTTTCAATAAGACATGCAGACTCTGCTTATGGAACTGAATGTAACTTTTTTTATTTCTTTTTTTTTTCTTCTTCTTTCTCTCTTTCCTCCTTGCCGTCCACAAACTAGGCTAGAATTACTTCTTGGCCAAAGGAAAACCCAGGCTCCTGGTTCAGTGAATTCAAGCGCGGTAAACTGGTAAGATGCATCTTGGTGCTTTCTGTTTTCTTTAACCCGTGTCATATTTTACAGAGTAAAATGGCTCGTTGGCCCAAAGAACAGCCTTCCACATGGTATAGTCAATACAAGCGGGGGTCTTTGGTAAGTGGCTAACCTTGGCCCTCTAGTCTGAATCAGAGCGCGTCATCTGCTTTGGTATGGCCAGATCTGTTGCATTCTGCATGCTGGACTAATAGCCATCACAAGTCGCAGTAAAAACATTTAAGGTGGAATACTGAAAAAGAAACAAAACCCTATGGGGACGCTTTTTTCCAGTCTGCTTGACTGGAAACCTAGGAGCAGCTAATGAGCTTTGCCCTGCGTTAGAAGGGGACGCGCGGATGTGCTGGGGGACCCTGCAGAGCTGGAGCTGTTGCAGGTCTGTCTCCGCAGAACGCTGCAAGAAGGCTGCGTCCTGCAAGGAGGGCTCTTGCTGTCTCCTAAGCAGCTCCCATTATGGCAAGGGCAAACTGGGTGTCCCCATGCTGCTGGCCCCCAGAAGTGTAGCTTTATCCCAAGAGCTGAGAGACCTCTAATGTGATGCTTCAGCCCGGGCTCGCTGGTACCCAGGCTGAGGTGGTGAACCTGCACATCTCTGGTCTGGGGCAGGTTTTCCACAAAGGATGGATTTCGTCTCCTACACTGGAGATGAGCCACGTCAGGGCCTCCTGTGCCACCCCTGGAGCTTGGGAGACATGAATTCATTGGTTTAAAGGAAGATTTCAAGGCACGTGCGTTTGCCAAGCCTGGTGGACAGGAATTTGACTTAGTCACAATTAAGGATTTTTTTCAAGGGACAAGAACTGTCATAAGGTCAAACAGTGTTTGATACCAGCAAGCAAGCAAGACAGCAACATGTAAAACAGAGAAAAACTCTGGTATTTTGTCCTGTAACAGGACATTCACGTTGTGGATAGATCGCTCCCACAGAGCCTGAGCCCTGGTCAGGGATGTCAGAGCAGCAACAGATTAGTGTAAGCTAGGTCTCCTTAAGCAACACAAATCTCCCGCGTGTATATCAATTCTTGTAGGATTAGCAGGATGCAGATAATGAGCTCAGTCAAATCAGGAGAATTAGGGAAGAAGGAAATATTCAGCGGATAAAACCGACCCGGCCCTGAAAGCAGGAGATGCTCTGACATACCGCGCTGAGCTGCCTCGTGCAGTCATCCTCTCCCCAGGGCAGAGGTTTCTTGCAGTGCCCCAAACTTCCACCTTAAAAGGCAAACAACAAAGAAAATCACCGTGTTGTTTTCCTAAGCCGCATTTCATTGCCACTAAACACGTTTTGCTCTGATTCTGCCCACAAGAAGGATATGGCTTCTGCAGCTTTTCTGCATTATCAAATAAGGCTGTAAAGCCAAGGCTTCAGCCTCGTAGCTCCTTGGAGGGCAACTACTCATAGCTTAATTACAGAGCACTTCATCATTTAATATTATGAGTACCTCCATTTCTCCATCTTCTCTGCTTTGCTTTTTTTTTTCCCAGTTTGTTTATCAGCTATGTTAGAGGCTGAATTGCCAACCTAGAGCTTAGGGCCCATTTTTTTTAAATAGGAATTTCAGTGCTACTTTGAGCCCTTTGTTCCATCTTTCTGTCTTGCCGTTTTCTTGCTTTTTTTACCTGTCCTGCATTTTCTGTTTGGAAAAAAGCCACCAGCACGTAGAAGATCTGCCTAAGCAAACGACAAAACTGTTAAACACACAAGCCATAAAGTAAAGTTGGATTTATTTTTTTTTAAAAGTACCTCTCATTTCACCCCCGTCAGTACTTGGAACCATGAGATTGGTAAACTGGGGAGACGTTTGCCTGGACCCAAAATCAGTTGAAATCTTTGCGTAGATGGGTGGGATGAATGACTTTGAGTTCCCCTCTGGGTGCAGCATTGCTCCTGTTACTCCACGGAGAAGGTCCCTGGTGTCCTTCCACGCAGCCCAAGCACGGTCTCTTGGCGGGGCTGAGCCCACCAGGATCCCCAAAGCCGAGGGGAAGATTTCCACCCGGCTGCTCAGCACTGCCAAGAACACAGGCTGCTGATGTATGTCGGGGGGCTCCGTATGAATCTCAGTGCTTGCACGAGGTGCGCAGCCGTGAAGATGCTTGCCTTTCTTCTGGGGCTATCTAAAGTAAGAAGAACATAGTAAATATGAAATACAAAGAAACCATCTTGTTCTGATGCTTCCGCACCGTCATTAATCAATGACACAGAGTACTTGGAGCTGATTTCTTACCATTTCTCATGATGCAGCCAAACTGCATTTAGAGGGATAAAAAGGTTGCAGATGTTTTCTTCTGGACTCATGCTTTCCTTCTGTGTGTGTTACACACAATTCCCAGTAGCTCTAACAAGGCCTGCCACCCGTCCTGTCCTGTTATCCTTCATAGCCATATGGCATCTGCCACAGGGAAATACCATCACAGAGAAAACAGAAAAGGATGGATTTTTGCAAAACTGTGTTCCCACGAGCAAGCCTTATGCACACAACCAGTTCCCAGTGGCTCCAGCTGTAAAGCTGGGACAGGTCTTCATGTAATCTGCAGAGGCAGAACAGCAACCGAGACCCTGTAACAAGCAGTCAGGCTCCCAAACTAAGCACTGATTTGAAATAAGAACAAATAAGAGAAGCGGGTCCTGCAGATCAGTAGTGCAGATCACCTGTCATTGGGTGCGTGCCAAGTAGTTGGCATTTTGTGTCTCTTTCCTTCCACGTCCTGGTGGTTTTCTGGTAGCTCTCCTCCTGGCATGCGTGGCTCTCTCATGGTCAGTCATATTTAACTCTCAGGAGGACAGTGCAACGGTATCCTGACAACCGGTTGGTATACTTATTTATTTTTATTATCTTTTTACTCATGATTTTATTGTCTGGTTGTAAATCTCCTCTACTGTTTGCAGCTTGCACCGATGTTTCGTGGTACCTCGAAGAACACTACGCTGTTTGTGTGCCTGTATTTTTCTCCTGGTCGTTTCTAAAGAAACCCACTGTCCATAGAGGACAGTAAGGAGCAGCAGCTCTAGTAGCTTGGCCGTGGCTGGGGATGCCACCTTGAAGTACAGTTAGTTTATACACATAAACTAGCTGTCCCGCTGTGTGTTTGCTTCCTTGGTGGGGTAAAAGAGAAAGTCCCAGAAAGTCCTGAGTCCCCTAGGTGCTGGAAATGGGTTTCAATAAATTGTGTTTTGCAGAAATATATTTCTAGACACCGTTCTCCTCCAAGGGAGAAAAGGAGCCTGATGTGCAGAATGGAGCAAATCCCTGTGCCAGTGCAGCTCTGTGTTTCATGACATGCCCTAAGAGCAGCAAATGCATTTTCCCTTTAGCTGAGCGTAGCCTTGCCAACCAGGGCAGCACCGAGTCCTTATCAACAGAAACAGGATTGCTGCAGGTGAAGTGCAAAGATTGCTTAAAAGCCAATGTGTTGGTGCCCAGGAAAAATGAATGGGAAATACCCCAGTGTGTGCAGAACAAAATACCCACAGCACTCAGAAAATCATCTCAAATAGGACAGAAGAATAAAGCCCCAAACCCTTACAGAAATCTGCTTTTTCTCCTCTTTAAAAGCTGGAGAAGTGTGCTCAGTATTGATTTAAACTTGAGAAATACGTCCCTAAATTTGCTTAGCACTGCACTTTTTTCCAACCAGGGCTGAAATCCCCCTTCCTTTCTCTTCCTACCCTGCAGTAGCCTTATTTTTTTAGCTCACAACCAGCAAAAGAAATAAACTGCCCTCAGTAGCCATGCCCTGGCCGCAGGAGGACCAGAGCAGCCCCGTGCCCGTAGCGTGGCAGGAGCGGTGTCTGCACCCCGGTGGGGGTGGTGAGACCGAGCCCCACGTCCAGGGTAATAAAGATGGGTGAGACTGGTGGTCCTCAGACCCCCCCAAACTTGTTGCATTGCCCCTCACTGCCCAGTGTTTCCCCCTTCTTCGCTTCTCATAGCTCTCCTACGTGGATTCAGACGGGAACCCCATCGGAGTGGTGCAGATGACTTTCCTCCGGCTCCTGAGTGCCTCGGCCCACCAGAACATCACTTACAACTGCTACCAGTCCGTAGCCTGGCACGACGCCACCACCGACAGCTACGACAAGGCGATCCGCTTCCTGGGCTCCAACGACGAGGAGATGTCCTACGACAACAACCCTTACATCCGAGCCGCCCTCGACGGCTGCGCGGTACGTGGGCAGAGCTGGTCTTGGCCAGTCCCTGCAAAACGGGTCAGTGCTGGAGGTGTCTGTCCCCCCCGCCCCGGCTGTCCAGTGTTGTCTGTCTCGGAGCAAATCGCCTCCAAATTTCCTGTGCCTGCTGATGTAGTTGCCTTGAGGATCGTCCCCAGCGTGGGAGGCATCAAGCTTGCTCTTCCCTGTGCTGGGAATACATGATTCCACTCAAGGTCAGGGAAAGCTGCAGCACCTCTAGGAACCAGATTAATTTGCTTTATTGCTGGCTGTGCGTAAAGGAAGGGATCTGCCTAAAACCACCGGTTGCTTTTAAATGTCCCTCCCTTGCCTTTGCTCTTAATCTGTTTACTCACACGGGGAGAGACAAGCGATGACACCCATTTTCATATAAGTTTTGCAGGCTTTGATAATTTTTTTTAAGTGCTTTCAAGAAATCTTGGAGGCAAAGCATTAAGGGTTTGGCATTGGGTCGGTTGGGGTTTCTTTTTTTGCGGCACGCTGCTGCGTGCAGCCCCAGGAGGGCTCTGGGCTGTGCTGGGCATGGGGGTGCATCGCTGCATCGCCCCAGGGCTGGCTGCAGCGCCCAGCTCTGGCCCGGCATCCCTTGAGCGGCCAGAGGAGCCCTAGCACAGCGCTTTGGTTTTCTCCGTCCTTGCAAGCTCCCCTGTCCCTCACGGGGAGCTGCCTGTGCCCTTGGGAAAGGACAAACCCTAGCGAGGCCTGACTCTGTATAGCGAGACAAGTAGTCACAGCCATGGGATGCAGGAGACAGAGGCTTGCATCCCCGCTTGCGTCTCAAATGCAGCTTTTAGCATCTTTCTCTCTAGCTTTGTTCCCTGTGACTTTTTTGCCCGGCGCGCGGAGGCAGGCGCTACGCTGCAGCCCTCTTCGCCCGCGCAGCCCACTCGCTCTTCGCCTTCGCTGTGGCCAAGAGCAGCAGCTGGAATTTCCAAAGGGACCCAGCACCCTCCCTTTGCTTCTGCCTCCTTCTGTTGGGTGCCTCATTCAGGACTGAGCTCTAAAAAATCTGCCCTCGGGAACTAAAAATTTGGCAAAGCAGGTGCTGCTTGCATTTATTTTGAAACCCAGCTTGCTGGTGCAAAAGCACGAATAATTCTCACCCTCTGCTTGAAGCCCACGGGATGGAAAGATTGAGAGGTTTGATGGAAAGAGCCCGCCACATAATCTGAGATGAAAGTGGTTCTGTTCTGGCACACGCACGTTTTTTACTGTAGGAGCGATGAGAAAAATCAGATTAGAATCACTTCTTTTAACACTCTTGCAGAGAGGGAAAGGGCATCCATCCTGCTTCTGGAAACACTCAGAAACCGCGCGGGGAAGTTTATCCTTAAGTACTTCATATCTCCTGCTAACTCAATGTGTCCTTGGTAAAAAGTGCCTTCCCCTCCCTTTCCCTTCTTAAGTCTCAGGGATGCTGCAAGATCGCACGCTGCACATTTTAAAGCAGATGTGCCTGCTGAAAACCCTTTTGGTTTAAGTGATTTGGCTCAGGTGCCCTGCATTCCTCTCCCTAACGAGAGGTATTTGCATGGAAAGAGGATTGTAGCTCCTCCGAGTTTATTTGCTTGGTTGCTTCTCACAGGCGGCTGTTAGCACAGCCAGTCTCAGTGTCGCAAATAAATGACTGTGGCAAGAGCTAAAGCAGCGGGAGCAACAGGCGCCCGCGGTGCAGAAGCATCGGGAGAGGCTGAACGAGCCCCAGTGCGATGGTGGGACACGGAGATGTCATCTCCTGGCTCAGAGCTTTGGGCATCGCTTCCAAACCAGTATGTCCCAGTTCTTCCTCTCTGCTAGAGCCGTTCCTGCAGGCTGTAAAAAGGAGGTAAAATATGCTAAGGGAGCTTACCGCAGCCTTGCAGAAAGAGGCTCTGCGTCTTCTGTCCTTCAGTACCATCTCCGGTACCCTGGTAGGTCATCCTCCTTAAACCGCAGGCAGGATATTTAAGATTGAGCCCTACCATGTGAAAAATGAGGTTGGGCTGCCCGACACAGCATTGCTGCAGAGGTCCCAGTAGGACCCGTGCTCTGGTGGTGATGAAGGGTGCTGCAGCCGACGCCAGCGGATCTCCAGGGCTAATGTTCAGGCCATTATTTGAATGTGTTTTTCCTGATCTTACAGCCCTTTATCAGTAGCTGTGATATAGCCTATTCTTCTGAGACACACAAATCGGAGGGTAAGGTAGAGCCAAAAACTGCTCCATAAATTCACTTGTTTGTGCAGCTTTGTATGCCCTCGGGTGCACTTCTGCTCCTCTAATAATTATTTATATTTTGGAAATAACTGTATGGCCACCAGGCACGATAAAAAGACAACATCACCTTGTGAATTCCATCAAACTTTAAATGTGATCTTTTCGGTAGCGCTCGGATAATAGTCAAACTAATATATTCAAATTAAATCACTCACATTTGCTCAGCAACCCATGCGTGTCCTCGAGGAGGCAAAACAACTATGCCACAGCAATTTTACCAGGCTCCTGTTCCAGCTCTGAGATCTAACAGCAAAATTAGTGTCTTTTGATCTGCATGGCAGCAGCTGCTTCTGCTCCAAAGTCTGGGCTCAGGACAGTCATCTCCCAGGGGGTTGCTTAGTGCTCAGCATCCCACTTGAGAGCACGTCTGCTAGATCTGCAGGGTACACGTGGAGTGGTTTGGTGCTGGTTGCCTCTAATTCGGCTCAGAAGATGCGTGGGCAAGATCATCACCGTATTCCCGGCTGACCGGTGAATGCTCATTCGTGATGACTTGCTCTTGTTGGGTTGGAGGCATCATCAGAGCTCCTCTCTCTCCCTCTTCTCCCCATCAGGCAAGGAAGGGCTATCAGAAGACTATCCTGGAAATCAACACGCCCAAAGTAGAGCAAGTACCTATAGTCGACATCATGTTCAATGACTTCGGAGAAGCGTCACAGAAATTTGGATTCGAGGTGGGACCGGCTTGCTTCATGGGCTAAGAGCCACCTGAAAACTAGTCTCCAAATGAGCAACCTCGTAACCTCATTGCGCCATTTAATTAATTAAAAAAAAAAAAAAAAAAGAAAAAAAGAATTCCTTGTCACATGCACGTTCTGAAACTGGACAGCGATGGGTTATTTTTTTCCGTTTTGTTTTGTTCCTCGTTTTGCCCGAATTCCTCTGCGCCACCGCACCCACACGTACCGAACCGCCGACCGAGAGGACCGTTCCCGCGACAGACGCAGAATCGCATGACCGACCGCCGCACGCGTGGCCCGGAGACCTGTCCCCGTGCCACCGCCATCGCTGCTCCCACCGCTGCTGCTCCACGGCCACCCAGCAGACCCCACCGCCATCAAAGACTTCTTCTTCTTCTTGCCATGAAGCGACACCAAGCGCTTGTCTATAGATTATTGTTTGTTTGTTTTTAAGGAAAAATGGAAAAAACTTGAAACTCCTCTGTTCAGCTTGACGTTGAAGTCCCGGCAGTCCTGGCTCCAATCCAAACCCCGCTGAAGCTCATCGGAGGCATTTCGTTGACTTCCATGAGATTTGGATCGGCTCTAGCAAGTAGACATCATGGCCACTTCCAGAATTTTTAATATCTCCATCGAATCGCGTAATTCTATGTTTTACAAAATTTAACCCCATGAATTTGATCGCTAAAATTCACACTGGGCATCTCTTTCCCATGTATTAAAGGTGCTTATATTTTTGTATGTTTGTAAGTAAATATTTGTATTGTATATTATTTTAAATGTTTAAATGTTTCTGGCTTCAAAACATGCATGTGACCCTGTCTGTGTTAAAACCACCACCCTTCCCACCACCATCCCAGCCAAGCATCCACCTGGGAATGAAGACGGCGGCTCACATCCTCACCGCTCCTGCCTCTTCCCAACCCCAAGCCTGGATGTGGAGGGGCTTGGAGTTACGCCCAGGCACGAGTCTTTGCAGGATGAGGGTCCAATGAGTGGCAAAGCAGCCTCCCGAGCCACAGATGCCTTTTGGAATGATTCATTTCAAAATAAGGAAATTAAAGCCGCTTTTTAACAAGATTTCTACAATACCCTGACCTAAAAGGAGGATCCGCTTTGAGCCTCTGCCTTTTTATACACTTGCTTGCCTTAACATAAATGTTTTAAATTAATTCTTCTTTTTTTCCTTCAGCATTCTTTTAAAATAATAATAATTAAAAAAAAAAAAATCCATTCCCAGCGGCAGATTGCAGTGGCAGGGGGAATCCATTTGTCCTCTCTGAATATGAGGTATAAAAAAAGGAAAAAAAAAAAAGGTGCTTTTTATTTTTACATGTCTCTGTGGTGCTATCTATTTGAATAACTTTAATACAACACTGGTGATACCCTGCCATTGGCCAATCTCCCACCAGCCTTTGCTTTTTAGCCACTTTCAACACAGACTGCAGGCTTTTGCTACAGTCTTTGATTATAAATGCATGCCACCTCCATATTTTTGTGTAGAAGACCTGCTCCTTTCCTTAATTGTATTGTGGTAGCTTATACGGTCCATGTAGGAGAAGTATTAAATATGCTTACATCTTTTTTCTTTTTTTTTTTTTTCCAAGACTATTCATGCATTTTGTACGGTGGTAACCATACCAGATTGTACTCAGTCGCTGAATGTTTGTGGTGCTAATTTATGTATTTGTTGGATGTCCTGACGTGATGCTGAAGCCGTGTGGGTGCCTGCCCGCCGAGCGCTCCCGGGAGTCTGCAATTTTCTTGGTCTTCCCACGGTGGCTCTGCCAGGATGGCTTTTTTTTTTTTCCATGCAGCGTTTTCGGCTCGCAACCTGCAGACACCATCTTCTTTTTCTGTTTGTTTGTTTGTTTGTTTGTTTTCTCCCTGGCCGTTTTCCTTGTTTAGATCTCTTGGCTGGAAAATAGATGTTGCAGGGTGTTTTTTTATTATTATTTGGCCTGGAGTATTATTACAGCAATGCTTGAGCCAAGGGGGGTCTTTCACCATAAAGGAAAAGACATCACATTTACTGTGAAGAAAAGCCTATATATGATGTCTTTTCCCCCCTCCTTCCCAAGCAGAGAGCAGCAGCGTCCAAGGAAGGGAGGCGAAGCCATGCTGGAGGGAGCGGCGATGCCGCACGGTGCTTTTTGGTCTGGGAGAGCCATGTCCACCCGTCTCCCTTCTTCTGTTGTGTTCTCTCGTATATATTTTTTTTTCCCACTTGGGGAATAAAAAAAAAAAAGGTGCTACCCTAAAACCTGCAGACTCCGGCAGCGAAGCAGTGAAAAGGAGTATATAATAATATATAGGAGAATTCAGCTTCTCAGTCACCTTGGCAAGAGCCTTGTTCAGGAGCAGTGGGAAGGTCAGAAAAGGTTGCACATTCCTCTCTGCAGCAGAAAAGCCATATATTGATGTATGTACACACGTGTGCGTCTCTCTAGGTCATGTGATTCTGTTACAAATTTTCATCAAGGGAGCTTTTTTCTTTTATTTTTCCTTTTATTTCTTTGCTTTAAGAAAAAAAAATTCCTCTGTTGAATTCCACAGTGTTGTAATTGTACTGAGCTCCAAACTGTTCCGATTTCCCCAGACCACTTAGCTACGGTATATTGCAATAAAATTACTACTTGTATTTGCAGACATTCTTTTTGTGTAATTTTATTTCCCTCCTCCCTTAATATATATGACTTGAACAAATGTTGATAAGAAAAATAAAACCTATGGAAAAAAATTTTAGTACATAAGGCCCTTTTTAAAATATAGTGTCAGATGACATATTGTACATTTCTTCAAAGTCCAATAAACATGTCATAAAATTTAAGTGTAATGCCCATAAGAGCTATTTTTAAATATTTTAAACCTGTGTAATAAAGGAATAAATGTAATAGATTTTTTCAATAAATCAAGTTTACTGTTTCCACCTAAACCAACGTGATGTGAATGTCTTCTTGAAGTTGATTGCAGCGTGATTTCCCCACGACCCCTCTGCTCAGTGGAGCCTGAAGAGTTCATCAGAGGAGCGGTGAAAGTGCTTAAAGGTAATAGATACTGTAAAATAATAAACCAAACCCATCAGAGAGAGAACTTCCAGGCCTGGAATCTTTTTTTTTTCTCAGTGAGAAACTCCAATCAACCCAACAGTGTAAAAATCCAACCCAGGGATTTCAGTGGCTGGGATCTGGACGAGAAGATCAGGCGGCCACCAGCTCTCCACCTTCTCCACCCCGGCGGCAGCGGCACCCGAGGAGTCTTTGCTTGGCACGGCAGCCGTTGCTCTAGCCGACCTTCTCGCCCCGAGACGAATTCAGGAGCCAAACCACTTCTCCAGCTTCTTGGTGAGCTCCTCAACCCCCAAACTCATGTCTCGGTCCCAGGGCACTGCTGCGTGGACATGCTGGGGGAAGAACGTAGGGGACACTTTGCTCATCCTCTCCTCCTTACCTCCGGCGGGTTTCGCTCCAGGGATGCGCAAGATGACGACAGCTCCTCTGGAAACCACTGTAAGAAATTGCATGCATCTGCCTGCTAACGCCAGCCACTGCTGCCGGATTTGCATCACTCTGGTTCTCAGGGGCTTCTTGCAAAGATCGTTTGGTTGGCGCTGCTGGTTTACAGGTTTAAGAAGATGCCTGCACCTTGAAAACGTGTCCTTATTTGCAACACGGCAGGTACGTACAGTACAAACCCACACACGCGTGCACAAACCCGCCTCTATGCGCAAAGCTTTGCAGTGACCACACCAAGCCGTGTGTCCCATCAGCCTCTTCCCTTCATTCTTTAGCTGCAATGAGTGGTAGATCTCGGATTGAGATGTTCAGGTAAGGAGCCAAAGTCCTTTAGTCTAAGTGTATAATTAACTTGTAGGAGTAGTTTTGGGAAATCTTGGGGTATTATGGCCAAATCTTCATCCAAATGGACCCCAGAAATGCAGAGGTACTACAGCCACAGGGAGAAACTAGGGGGAAAATACTTAATTACTTTAATTATTTAGACCTAGCTAGAAAGATCTAACTTAGATCCTGATGACGCTTCAAGGTGACACTAACCTCTTCTGTGCTGACTTGCCAGTTGTGATTTGCACTGGATCATTGCTGGTTGCAGCAAACACTTCTAGCAAATGCCTCAGGGTCTCGCTGCCCAGAGGAGCTTTGATTTGCCATTAGGAAAAAGCAGAGATCTGAGTGAGGATTTGACTGGTTTTGGAGCTGCCAGACACAGAAGCCATGCCATATTTTTCACCTCTTTTCGTGTATCGGAAAGGCCGTGATTTGGTGCTAGACCTCCAATGCAGTAACTCGGTCTGCCAGGTGAAACATGGAAGGTAATTTTTGGAAGATCCGCAACAGAAAACGGCAGATTATCAAAACAGAGTTTGAGCACCCAAGACAGCTCAGTTTTGCTCTGAGGACTGGGTGAAGATGGGACTGCTCAACCCAAACCCACGCACACCTCGGGGGCTCTGCCCGGGCACGGCCCCAGCACAGCGGCTGCCTCCCCCGTCTCGGGGACGGTGTACAAGGGCAGGTCAGCAGCTCAAACCTCAGGAGAGCGAGAGGATGGAGCTCAGCACCCACGCTGGTCCTGGTATAACTCGGGGAGTGAGAGTTAACCAAGTGCAGCTGAGCCCAATTGTGTTTCCAATGACCTTTAAAAGTAGCTGAGCCAGCCTGGGCAGGGGAAAGGGTAGCTGCAAGGCTATTAGTGTCTGCTTTGCTCTGCCTGTGATTTTTTTTTCTAACAGGCAGGGGCTTAACTAGGCTGGGATTTATGCACTTCTGTGTATTGAGAAAGAAGGTGAAGCATGAAGAGGTTTTCCCATCCAGTTACCAGAGCTGACCCAGGCACAAGGATGTTTACGCTTGCTTCCTGGCTGTTTCCTAAGGTAAAACATGAATTGCCGTGTGACTTGATTTCTGCCGGTAGAAGGGGAAATATTCCTTCTTGGTTTATTTTTTAGCCCTGTTCTAGAGGAAGGGGCCCAGGTCCTCGTGCTAGCTGTGTGTCTGTTGGCTCCGTCTTTTATCTTGGAGTCCCTTGGCTTGCTTCAGCTGGTAGAGCAGCGGCTGTCCCTAAAAAAGCACATTCCTATGCGGTTTGTAAGAGTAGGCAGCGGGGCAGAAGAAAGAGCGTAAGCTCAACCACATATTAGCCACCTGAGACTCCACTGCGAGGTTACCCGTAGGACGGGAGGCGGCAGGGAGCGCAGCCTCACGCATCCGTGGCTCACACGGGATGAAGCGCTGGTGCGGGTGCCTCCTGGCCGGGGCTGTGCGGGAGCAGCCGGTCCACGGGGACACGGGCTCGCCGTCTGCCAGCACGGCAGCACCCACCCCGGCGTGGTGCAGAGCGGTTTTTCCAAAAAGCAGCTCCTTCTAGTGGTGCTTCGACCCTGGGGATGCACCACCGGTGACCGGCACGTTCCTGCTCCTCCTGGGAACCGGTGGGGAAGGGGTCAGGATCAGCAGCCCCGGGCTGGAGGCACAGCTCTGTCGTGTACCGCTCCCGGTCTGGTCCGCACCGTGCGGGGACGCGCCGTGATCACACCGTTTGCTCTCTGCAAGACGCTACGGCTTTGGTTGGGATGCATCCTGCTCTATTATTATCCTCTCAAAGCAATGCTTCTCCCGGCTCCTTAAATACCATGTTTACGTGCGACTGGTAAAAATAAAAATGGCTAAAAAAGAGGTGTTGGCCATGATTAAATTTAGAGACCAGATCCTGGGTATTTCTTCCCTATGGTCTAGGTGAGTTTGGGCAAACAACCTAGAAGAAAAACTGTGAATGGCTGTTTTATACAAAGTATTGGGCTTCCTTAGTGTGACTAAAGCTCTCCTGGAAATAGAGAAACAGCAAGACAAAGTGGGAGGCTATAACGAGAAGGGGAGAGGAATGTGCCTTAGCATGAAGAGAATATGTAAAGCGTTGGGTAGAACGAGGCTTTCACAGCATACGAGGCAAGCTAGAGTTATTTTCATTGTTCAGCTGCTTTTTGTCCAGCATCTTCTCCCCAGCTGGGCCTCATTTGACTTGTTTGTTTTATTAATGTCTCAATCAAAAGACTAGAACTGATCTGACCCACAGCTCTGGAGAAAAAAACAAAACAATCTCTCCATGACTTTCTATGAGAAAGAGCAAGTGAGCTGGAGATGCCTCCTGCCTGGCAGCTCACCACCACCTGTAAATTAAGCTGCAGAGTCTCCAGCAAAAGCTAATACAGTGCAAGTCAAACGTATCCCCTTTCTCTTAACACCTTCCACAGGAGCTGTGCCGCTGCAAATTCACTGCTGTGGCTTTCCTGCCAGCCAGGCACTCCACCAGACAGACAATTTCCAGATCTTTTTTTTTTTTTTTTTTTTTTTTTTTTAGTATTTTTTTAACATGAGTGATCTGAGCAGGACAGACCGCTGCAGCAGCGGTGAGTCACATCAGGCTGATACTTATGTCACTTGGCACCGCAAGCCTTGTGTCCCTCTGCCAAGAGCATCGCGTCCCATCCTCTGCCGGGGTTCGGGTGAAGGCTGCAGCCTGCGGCAGCGGCGATGCCCGGGACCTTCACCCACAGCGTGGCTGGAAATGCTCAGGGATGTCTCAGCTTGCAGCAGTAATGGGAATTATTGGCACAAGGGCTGTCAGCTGTGCTTGGTAATACTCAACAATCCCAGCTCCTGCTAGCACTGTGCGACCCGACCCTTTCTTTCCAGAGAAAAGTCGTGTTTCACCCAGCCAGGGCAGGCTCTGCACGGGCTCTGCCCAGCGCTGCAGCGGGTGGTGGGGCAGGATCTGGCCCTGCAGCTGCCTGGTGCTGCCGAGGGCTGAATCTGAGCTCATCTGACACAGCCACCTCTTCTGCTCTCCCTTTTTGCTCCACTTTCCCCTCTGCTTTGCCATGCTGCATAGTGTGACAGCAGCAGGTGGGAAGCAATGTTTTATCATAATTATCCATAAATCATTGTGTCACTGCAGTGGGGACTTTGTTTTTTCCTTCCTTTCTGTTTTCTTTGCATGTATTTTCTTACTTTCAGGCAAGAGCAACCCTTGAATCCAATGTGGGCTGATGTTCTCAACATCTGCCAGTCGCTGTTTAACCAGCGCTGCTCTCCTGCCATTACGCAATGGCCCAAAACCGCAGAGCTTTAATGCTTTTCAAGGCAGCTGGCTTAATCCAAGCTCTGAATTCAACCAGGAGGCACTACTGACACTAGAGAGTACAAAAGTGCAGCTTCATGACTTGAGCAATGACAGAAAAAGACAAAGCTTGAATACCAGCCCTGGAATTCAGTGCTTGCAGCCAGGTACCGGGATGCGCAGTAGGTCTGTAGTGCTTCTCCCTGGGCTGGTCTCCATCGCTCCTCCAGAGGAGCAGGATGCTGTACCGCAGTTAGCAACCGACTGGGGACTGCAAAAGTCACCAGCACTGAGCTCTGGTCTACCAGGATCATCCTGCAAAAGCACCATGGAGCAATCCATTGGATCGTTACAGCCTTGGAAAGAATTTGCTCTTAACTCATCCCTCCCTCGGTGCTTCCAGCTGGGGGGAATGGCGGTCCCCTCTCGCATCAAGGAGAGCTTCAGTACCAGCGTCTTCTCTGGACACATAGTCAACCTGCTGGATTTGGGGCTTTCATTGGGTTTTCCCCTAGTCACAGAACTGAAAGCTGGTTTTGCTTTTGATCTCCAAGGCAGGCGGAGTGTTAATGTGCTGTAGTTTTATTTATGGCCCCTATTGCCATTTCATTTATTCCTTGTAACTTCTCCGGCTGCAGATTTTTTTCCATCCTGGGGCATCATGGCAGCAAAGTGATTTTCTCCAGAGGCACAAACTCAATAGTTCAGACAGGCCCTGCGTGTTTCTACCTTCATAGCAAACAAAACTTAGCAATTTATGCTTGTATTTAATGGGTTTTCTCAAATAGCCCAGAGCAAAAATAAACACCCCAAAGAAATCAAACACATGAAAACCCTAAAGAAGAAGCTGTTTTTCCTCCTTCAGAGAGAAGCCAACATGCTTGTTTTTTAAGAGATGCATAACTAAGAGAGCTCTGAAGCGCTAAAATTACATCTTGTAAGGCACAGGCTGTCACGCTCAGAGGCACCCCTGGAATCGCTGCTCGACACAGCTGAACGCAGAGAGCAGACGTGCCATCTTCGGGCCCTGCGTTGGGACTTAACATTCTCATTCTGCCTAATTATTAATATGTTAATTTGACAATGAGATGTTCTTCTTTGCAGAAAATTTTCTGCGCTGTGCTTGGCTTTTTTTCAGCTGCTCCTTAGCTCGGCAAATTTTCCTTTTTCTCCATTTCCTCGGCTCAGGCGAGGCAGAGCCGTGGGCTGCACCTGGGGGACCCTTCCCTGAGCACCCTGGGGTGCTCAAGAGAGTACCGGTGTTGGGCGAGCATCGTGTTGGCGCTGAGTGCCAGCCTGGCCTTGGGAGCATCCCGTAGTGTGGCCGAGCCACGATCCCAGCCCTGCAAAAGGTGGATGCTGGGCTGCAGCCCCAGGGATGGGGACTGCTGTGGTTGGGCCATTGCCTGGGGACCCGGAGGGCAAAGATGCTCAGGCTGTGCCTTTTGAAGTGCAAAAACTTCACCTGGGCAGCTGAGCAGGGTCCATGTCCACATACACCTGCGGTGAAGAGTCAGGTCTCTTTGGGATTTAAATGATAATTCACATCCAAAGGTCTACCAGGGGCTCCCAGATTGAAGCCTGGGTTGGAAAAGTGCCTCTCTTCAGCCCCCATCTCCCCCAGAGCTGAAGCATCTCCGCTGCAGGTCGGCCCCCAGCCTGGAGCTGCTCCTTGCTGCTACCAGGGTGATGTTGAATTTCAGGAGAAAGCAGGAGCAGCCACGAGAAAAAAAATTGTCCCTCTTTAAGGTTCTTCTTTCAAGCAGGCTGATCAGAGACCCTGTTGAAACGGAAATCAAAAAGCTGCCAGACTTGAAACGTTAATTAAGATACACAACAGGGAGAGAGGGGGAGAAGGAAGGAGGGGAACGTCTATTCATGAATTATCTGCTCTAAGAGGAAGCGTTTGTGAATTCGAAATGCATATATCATTTTAGTGGCAAATGAAAGAAATTGAATCAAACTACACAGGAAGTTTGTACACCACCGTGGATTTAATTTTCAAACTTGCATTGGGCAAAGATTAACCTTGCTGAAGGGCGTTAGTGGAGCAGACAGAATGTGTAAAAATTAATCCCTGCTATAAGTTTCTTCAGGAGGAAACACTAAGCAGTATTAAATATTTATTATATATAAAAACCTTCCCCCCCCCCCCCCCCCCCGTTTTCTTTCCTGCTTTGCATTTCAGTTGCTGCTTCTGCCAAAGCCTGTCTGCCCAGCAAAGCAGCACGCCTCGTTCACACTGTGAGAGCGCAAGGGTTTTCTTTCCTCTGGTGTAAGGAGAAAGGTATGAGGAATAATTCATTTGCCACCTTGATTTTTTCACTCCCTCCCTTCTAAAGATTGATACCGTTGCACTTAAAGGGGAGAAAATCAAGTTGTGCTGATCTATGAGTAGACACTATTTATTCTCATAGAGTTTCATCTGCAATTTGTTCAGCATCTTTGGAATTAAAATCCCTTTGCAATCTCCCCAGCTAGCTGAAAATATGCCGTTTCCCACCTCTTCCTTCTCAGATGTCTTTTCCTTCTGATCAGGGCACAATGTTATCGATGATGTGATTCTGCTTTACATTCAGATGGTTGTGTAAGTTTTGGACCGTAAATAATGCTCCTGTGCAGCACAGGCAGAATTATTCTGAGGTTTTTTTCCTCTTCTTCTTTCTTTTCCTTCTCTCTTTCCCTTTCTATCTTTCTTTCTTCAGATCTTGAAATGGGTGATAAATTAATCATTTCTTCCCCCGTAGCAACCGCCAACGTACAATATGGAGCTGATTACTTCACACCTGTGATTTAGACTTAGAGGTGACCCTGCAAACAGCAAAAAAAGAGCCTATCTCATGGATCCTGTGCTGCCTGGGTGGAACAAACCAGCCCGGCACAGAAACATGGCTCAGCACATTAGTCCTAGAAAGCAGCTTACGGTCCCAGTGTCCCTCCTTTGTCCCCAGCACCCAGAGCGGGGACAGCCCAGCCAGCTGAGTCCATGCCTGAGTGCATTTCTGGAGCAGTTGCAGGCTGGTTTCCACTTTTTGCAGGGATTCAGGTGGTTTGCGTGGGTATTTTCTGCTTGGCAGGATGATGGCACTTGGCCTGGCATGCACATGTCTGCCGGATCCTGCCCCAGCTGCCCAGAACTGATAAGATGCGATCCGCAAGGCTGGTTCACTGCAAGGCATATTTTTATTTTTTTCTTCTGATTAGAAATAGAAAGCAGCTGCGGACGGGTGGAGATGAGCCACCCGGTAGCACAGGGTCCTCCTGGCCAGAAACCACCCATGGCAGACCGAGCTGCCTCTGACACCGTCCGTGCTCTGGATAACCGCTGCCAGTTATCCGGGGCTGCCAGTCAACAGAGACAGGAGCATCTTCAGGCCACCAGTTACACCTGCCTGACTTCGGTTTGCTGTGTCCTAAACCCGAACTCTGGATTAGCCCAAACCCATTCTGAGGGCTGCAGTACGTGACCCGATGGGATGCTGCATGTTGCAAGGGCAGAGCTGCGGGGTCTGGTTTGTGTCGGTGCTTTTTAACTCGGGAGGAGAGCCTGGGTGGCTCCAGCTGAGTGGGGGGGGTGTCGGGTCCCCCTTAATCTGCTCGCAAGAGGCTGCCCAGCCCGGGCATCGCTCCAGAGCTGATGGTGTGTGGCCACGGAGGAGAGGAGTCATCCTCCTCTTGCTGCTTTGGAGCCTTCTTTCTGCTGCCCAGGAGAAGGGCTGGAAAGGACTCGCAGACCCCATCAGGATGCATTTTCCCATTGTTCAGTGGATCCCTCCCTTTAATTTCCAGTACAAATAACAATTCATGATTAAAAGGAAATCCACCTGAAGTGTCTGTCCCACGGAGTCATTATCCACTTGAAAAGGCTTTTCTGGGGCTGATCCAACCCCCTTCTCATGGCTGTGTTTCTATTTATTTTTTAAAAGCAAAAGATTTCATGTTGTTTTGTTTCTAATTTTCTAGAGAGCTAATCGGATTGGCAAGCAGAGAAAGGAGCTTTCAAGAGAAGCAGCTGCTGAATAGCAGATAGCATATAAAGCTGGGCATGTAATCCAAGCTTTACCCACAGCCTTATTAAGATCTAGATGTTTTATTGCAGGCATATATCCAGCTGGATTTCATATTAAGTTTTGTGATTTCTCCCTTTCCCCCCCTCTCCTTCCCAACGCTTTTTTTTTTTTCTTCATATAATTTGTTGCCTTTTGCTGGAGGAAAGAGTCTCGTTTAACTGGTACACGTGTTGCACTGAGCAACATCCTCAATTTAAATGGAAATTCTATCAATAACAAATGCTCTCTTTCCTCGCCCGGGAAACGGCTTAGAAATATCATTCAGAGGTAAAAAAAAAAAAAAAAAAAAAAAAAAGAGCTCAAACCCATCGGTACAAGAACAGCCACAGTCCTCTTGCAGAGGCCAATTGCAGATAATAAACTGCCCATTTGTTTGCAGCCAAGATAGTGTAAATTATCTGGAGGAAATATGAGTTCAGTAATCAAGCCTGAAAAATAAAATGAAGCGGGGGGGGAGTGGAAATCTCATTATATAGTTACTATTATCGTTTATTGCAGCAGCCCTGAAAGACTTTGGCTGAAAATAGGGGCCAACGTGTGGACAAGGAAACGGAGACAGAAACTACGGGAGGAAGAATGAGTCTGCAGCAGCTGTGAGTAACAGCCTTACCCCTTCTCGCAGCAGCTGGGGAGACGATGGTTTAAATGACTCGGGCAAGGGCGCAAGGAGTTTGAGGTGGATGAAAGGACTAAATGCATGGTTGGGTCCCAGCCTGTTGCTCTCTCCAAGTCTGCAGCTTTTTCTGCCTGTTTTCTTTTCTCACAATTCATCCATTATGTTTCAAGCCTGACTGTACACTTCTTGGCTTTTTCTGTATCATGTAATGCTATGGATGCCCTGTAATGCGTCCCCGATGTGGTAGAAGCCTAAACAGAACTAATAATGAAAAATGAAATGGGGTTGAAATATATTTATCCCTTTTCTTGTGGGGAAGAGGGAGAAAACCTAAGACAAAATATTCAGTTTTCCTTTCATCATTCAAAATTTCAGAAGTCTTCAGAAATGGCTCTTTTCTGGATGAGAAACTTTTCAAAATGAGAAACTTTGCCAGATGTCCATATTGTTAAAAAGCCATTTTCTCCTAAAAGAGATGCTTTGAGGAAAATTTTTCAGCCAGCTGTAAAAATAAATCATTGAGTATTGCTTCCTTTGACTGATGAGATTTATAAGCGCTGTATAGATGATTTATAGAGAGGATTGCATAAAGATGCTTTCTCGACTGCACTCAGTAAAGCCAGTCTTGGACTTCTCCCCAGCCGCTGCAGAGCACTGATGCTCTATTGACACCAGCGGTGCCGTGTCCTGTTGAAGCGGGTGAGGATTGGATCCGTGGGCTTTGTTCCCATACGTAGGATGCAGTTGCATTTTTACCAGGCTTGTTTGGAGACGACGGGGGGTGCAGGGAGAGGAACCCAGGCGTCCCCAGCCCCACGGCTCCTGGCTGTGATGAGGCTGGTGCTGCTCTGGTGTTTTTCAGAGCCAGGCTTCCAGAACGAGAGCGTGTGGAGGTGAATCCCCTCTCAGGTCTGTATGAATCAAGCAGGAGGATGTTCGGGAGGTCCAGCTGTGACAGAGGCTGTGTGGGGTGCCACAGGGGATAAACATCTCTTTCCATTTGTATCGGTTTTACTTGTTAATTTATTTACTTCTGCCCAGAGCACCGGGTCCCGGTGGTCCCCGTCCCCCTTTGGCTGTGACAGCGGAGAGCCCAAGCTGCATCTCCCGTCTGCGACGGGCTCTGCTTCGCATGCGCCTGCTGCAGGGCAGGTTTCTCTTGCGATGTGGTGCACAGAGGCGAGGAGGCTCCAGCTCCCCCAAGATTGGGAAGAAGCTCCCAGTCCCTGTCCAGATTCGGGGTGTAGCTGATTTTCTAAATCTGTCGAGATTCGTTTATCACCGTGATGGATCCTCTGCCCATATGTTTAAATATCAAAGAAATGCAGCCTTGCAAATATCTGCTCACCCGGGATGAATAATTTTGGTTGACAGGCAATCAAGAAAAGATTAGTATTTTCGTTGCCATCAACAACTCTAAGATACTTGGTGAGAAATTTCCATGTTCCTTCTTTCTGCAAAGCTGCATGGCGTCTCACAATTTGCTGCTGATGATGTTAGTGCAGTTTTCTTTTTCCCTGTCAACTCGGTCCCAAAGTGCAAAGCTGTTTGCAGACCTCCAGCACCTTCCTCAAAAATAACACAAGCCAGGCCTTCCACCTTGTGTCATAAATCACAGCAGGAAAAATGAAATTATAGGAGCTTACAAGACCCACCAGGCCAGGGCCAATGCTGAATTCACCAACCCCATGGCATGTCCAGAGCTTAGGTTTCAGCTTAGCCCTTTACGACTGGTGTTGCATGCAGGAGATATTTCTGAGCCTGTGGCAAAGATAGTAGTGAGGAGAAATAATACGTAATCATCTGTACTGTCTGCCTGGACTGAATCTGCTTCTGGAAAGGCTGGGGGAGCTACCTGTGTGAAATAAAAGGCTTTAAGGAGTGAAGGAATCAATTTTATCCAAAGCTATTTTTCTCCAAGACTGAGGAAGAGATCTCTCTTGCCTTAGCACACATCCTTGGTTAGTAACTGGAGTCTTCTGTATGAAATACTGTATGAGAAAACTACCGTTTCATTCACTAAATAGAGTTTCGGAGAGAGGGAAGGAACGGCGCTTCCTGAGGAGCACAAGAGTAGCGAAAGCTCTTTAACACCTTTAGTTCCCGTGTAGCATCTGCTGATATTTTATTTTTGGCACCTACAAAGCATCTATTATCCCTGCTGAGTTTTTACCCAGTCACGTTTGCTTACGGAAAAATAAAATCCACCAAATAATAAATAAATGACAGCAACAGAATAAAATAAATAAAATAGCAGATTCTTCCGAGAAGGGAGCTAGGCCTTGAGCTAGAGAGGGCTGGATTGCCCTGCAGACAGGAACCTGGCGATTTGGGGGGGCCTTCAGCCGCCAAAAATGTTTTTCAGAGGAGCCTATATCTTATGTTAAATCCAATAACTATATCGGCTGGAAGAACCGCATCGCCCCAGGGCAGCCCGTTCACTGAACCAAAGAAGTGGCGTGATTTTCCAGGGTGGAGGAAGGAGGAAAGGTTAACGTATTATTAAAAACTTCATTAATATGCTAACGATCAAGAAACTTCTGCTAAAAATAATTTCTAACTGATTACCTCTTCCCCCGCACCTTTCCCCCTGTGTGCGCGTACCCCAGCACGGTGCTAAATGATTTTTTTTTTATCATCTCCCCACGCTTTCTGGGACAATTTCCTCTGGCTGAAGCCTCGGGGCTGGATCCAGCGCCGCAGATGAAGGCTGAGAGCAGCCCATCTTCAGCCACCCGAAGGATTCTCCCTCCAAGGACCACCCAGCGCCCCGTCCCGGCTCCTTTCCCGAGCATCCTGAGTCGGGGAGGGGGGGACCGCAGGGTCCGTGCCCCCGGGGCGCAGCCGGTGCTCGCAGGGGCTGCTCCCGCACAGCTTTGCCCGGGCTTTGCTGGCGCGGATGGGGAGACGGGCAGATTGCCACGCCGTGGAGTTGTTTTTTCCCCTCTCGCCGTCTGCCGTGAGGAGCCTCCCCGCCGTGACTCACGGCCGGGTCCATCTGTCCCCACCGGTGAGCTTCCGCGCCATCGGTGCCGGCAGGACCAGCGGCACTCGCTTCCCTCCAAGAAAACAAAATGTAATATTCCTTTGGAGAGGGACCGTTGGCATGGGGCTGATATTTCAGAGCTTATCTACGGCGTGTAGTTCTCACTGTCTTTTGCTCGAAGGAGTTATCTCATTACTGAACTCGGATGCTGCTGACTCATTTATTCTGTTGCTTTTAGGCTGGCTATATATATTTCGGCACTAAGGCGTGCTTTGTATTTCAGGAGGGGTGGGGGAAAGGGAAAAGAAGCAGGAGGAGAGAGCATTATGGTGCTCAGCTTCGTGCCCAGCTTGAGGTTTGCTGTAATGGCTTGCAAATGAAATGATGTCCCGTAAATATCAATATGTTTTAAAGGTTTCTCACACGCCGTAACTTGTCATCGCTCCAGCTCCAGGGAACCAGGGCGCTTGCAGAAGTGTGTATTTCCAGGGAATGGGTCTCCTGCCCATCACCACCGAGGGGAAGAGAAATTAGGGGCTCTTTGCCCTCCTCTTCCTACGGCATCCCCCATGTCTCCTCCACACCATCACACCTCTCTCTGAGTCAGCCTTCCTCCCCGTTCATCTTCATCAAATCCCCATTGCTTTTCAATTCTTCACTGGAAACGTTTCTTAGCTCCCATGCCTTGCACACTAAATTATTCTTTCCCTCAGCTATTATTTACCAGTGTGACACTCCCAGACGTGTTCTCCTATACAGCAAGGGTATGGAAACATTGTGGAATTGATTAAAAAGGGAATATATCCTTTTTGGCATAGGCATCACATACTGGCGTTTGTTTGCAGTCTCCTCAGGCAGGTGGGACCAAATGCTTTCAGAAGCCGCTTCCTTCCCCTGCTGAACCGAGGGACTCCAGTTTAAAAGCACACCTGAAACTAGTTGTTTTACCTTTAGATAACCTGAGAGAGAAGAATTGAATTGCACTTGGAGAGTGGAATTTTAAAAGGGATTTAGGCACCTGTAAAATCTAGCCCTCTGGCATCACTCACCAGCTCCCTGTCTGCTGGTGAGTCTCTGGGCTGGGGTCAGCATCTGCAGCCACGGACGCTTCACCCCGGGAAGCTGAAATAGCCAAACTAAAGACTTGGTTTTGATGACTTTCTTGCAGCTGGCCATGAAAACAAGCCTAAAGCCGTGATCAGGAATCTGCAGGTACATATCTCTATGTCTGTGGCCCATAGCATGTCCTTGCAAAGTATTGATGGTAATGTGATTTTAAAAAGTAAATAAGCATGCACGAAAGTGTATGTTATGGGTCTGTTACCTGACCTAATGCCCAGTAGTGATCACTAACAGAGTTATTGACCTGACAGTTTGCTGCTATAAGAATTCTGAAAATGCCAGGTGGGTGTTCATAAATCATACGGTCCCGCACATTTTTCTTTCTGGAGTCAGACCACTGCTGTGGCTGTGTAAATCACTGTGTACAAAGCCTTTATTGGATGCTATAAATCTCAAAGCTCTCACTTTTTTTTTTTTTTTTTTGTCTTTTGTCTTTAATAATTAAAGTCAAAACTGAGAGGGAGAAAGACTAAAACCCTTTGCAAACCCCATGGTTTTGCGGAGGCAGGTGGGTGGTTCTGGAGGGTTTGGAGTGCTCAGAGAATGGGAGCCCGAGATTAACAGAGTAGAGGGCAGGGAGAGACTGGTCAGACCTCCTGTGTGTGAATGAATTTATTCCTCTTTGAAGCTGAACTTTTCATTTACAAAAGTAGCCTATCTTGATTCTAAAATCCAGAAGACTCCACCACAAACACTGGAGCACTGCTGCTGTTGTTATTCATCTTCTCCCTTAAAAATGTAGGTTTTATTCCTAGTCAGGAATAAAAAAAATAAAGGATTGCTTAGGAGGAGACCCAGAAGTCTTGCTGTCAGGAAATTCATATCATGCACTACATAAAACAAAAGAAACTTGGGGTTTTTCTGTTCTTTCATGGGGCCTCTTTCCAAATTAGAATGAATGAGCTGATCATAAGGATATAAGAAAAGGATATTGAAAGAACAGTCCAAATTGTTTTAGAAATAGATCTCGGGGGGGAACATAGTTATAAAAATTAAGCCAATTAGATTGAATATGGGTTATTTTTCCCCTTCATGAAGAAGCACACAGAGGTAGATAATTAAGGCCAGTACAGATGTAAGGATTAGTATTCCTGGCTGCGAAGCCCACAGTTTTAATTAGTCACTGGGTCTTTCTGCAGGGCCACGTTAATAGACAAGGGCGTGGTGACCTTTTCTTTTCCTTTCCATCAGGTTCATTACAGCCCTGCTTATTGCCACGAAGCATTATAGCTTTGTGCTTGCAGCTGCTTTAAAGGCAAAATGAAAGCCATAACCGTGGGTCACCCCAAAGGCACATCAAGCACATCCTCCAAAACTAAGAAGTCCTTGGTTTCTGCCTCCACGTGTTCATTCCTTTCTGTGCATCCACAGCTCCTTGGAGCAGGGGAATGAGAAACAGGGCAGCTAACGGTGGACAGTTTCCAGACACGCAAAGGGACGGAGGTATTGGTGCCTGCTGGGATGAATGGATCTTCTTTTCAAAGGTGTCTGCTCAACTTTGTGTGAAAGCCACTGGGACACAAGCTTTTAATAAGTGCGGATGCTTGTGAAAGTGTCCCCCTGCCTGCCTGGCTTCCCTTGTGCTCTGCCTACAGGCGAACATTGATTTCTCCTTTCCCTTCTCTACCTTTCTACCATTTCCCTGTTATCTTCAGCTCCTTTTAAGAAAACTACTGTGAGACTTCTTAAGGAAATCTTAAGAAAGCAAAGGCATCTTTAAAGTGCTGATAATTTCAACACCTTGTCTTGCACCGCATGAGCAGATTCCCCACGAGCTCTTTGAAATACCAACAGCAGTTATAAAAAGTTAAACTTTCTGGATGTGCTATGGTCCGTGACTGGTGGCTGAGCAATATCTGCCATCACAGCCACCATCCCCGACACCATCTCTATGATAAAACCTGAACACGCAGGAAGAAATGGGTATTTACTGTGCCCAGGGCACTACTAGAGGTCTGGGGGGGATGGAAGTGGGACAGGGGGTTCAGTCTCAGTAAAGGGGAGAAGCTCAAGATGCTTTTCTGAAGGTTTATTTTAAAAAGATTGGCAAGGCTGATGGCAGAGTGTAAGATTTAGTAAAGCTCTTGGTGTCTGAGGAGAAACTCAGTCCCAAACTTAAGGGCATTACTCCTCTTGACACAAGCAAACTCCCAGCCGAGTTTTGTACAAGGAGAAAAAAAACTTTTGTTCTTCTGACAGCCAAGTGCAGCTGAGGGCTTGGAGGTTCCCAGCTCAGGATTGCTCTGCTGCTAACTTGGGAGCGAAGCTCCTTCTGCACAGGGAGATCAGCTTTGTGCAGATGGCCCAGCCGGCCCCAGCATTGCACCCTCCGTTGTCACCTCCAACTCTATTTCCCACGATCCGAGGGGACAGGAGGAGGGTGCAGACAGTGCTCCTCTTCTGCACAAACTTCCTGAAGGTGTCTGCAGGGAGAAAGCTTTCCTACCTCTAGGAGAAATTTGGTTCAAGAGTTGCATATAGATCTGTGTGTGTGTGTGAGTGTGTGTGTGTGTTTGTGTAGAATAACCTGGCTGTTTAGCAAACCATTAATCTCTTGGGTTTATTGATGCACAAAGATTATTTGCAGGTCTTTGAAATAAAAGTATCTGTCTCATCTCCTTGTAACTGTGTCAGTATCTGTACCAGGCTGGAGTAAATCAGCTGAACTGACTTTGCGAAGTCTCTGCTATTACACCAGGGTAAAACTCATGTAAAAGAGATCAGAATCAAGTCCAAACCTGGCAGTAAATGAACTGCAGCAGCAAAAGCAAGTTTAATGGATGTGTACTGCAGTTTAATGGATATGTACAGCTCTTGTTTTATTGCTGGGTTTTAGGAGAATAGCAACCATTTAATTGACTTTGATAGAAGAGGGTCTCCTTAGTGCTATAGTCTAGGGCAAAACCGATCATGAATATAATTAAGGCATTTACTTCCAACATATATTTGTTCTTTCTTACTGTAACTCCTGCCTTGCAAACTTTGCTGGCTGCAGAAGGATGTTCGCGTTGGCCTGCTCCCCACTTTGCCATTGAAAAGAGGGGTCCACTCCACCCCCCATTCTGCCTGTTCCAGCCACAACAACCCAAGGTTGCTACAGCCAAAATGTCGTGGGCTTCAAGCATTTGTCTCGAGCACAATCGGTATCAATGATAGTGCGAGGGCTTGTGAGAAGCGCTGAGGGGTGGAGGGGAGAAGACTCACCGATGGTTCCCCCTGTCTCTGCGATGCGCAGCCCGGGCTGCTCTCCCTCCCATCGTGCACACCCACGGAGCATCGCTCGCCTTGCCGGGCCCTGAGCACGGGGTTGAACTGCGAGCTGTACTTTTAGTAATAAATTGTGTCCCCCTTCTCTTTTCCCTGAGATGATGTGCTTTGGATGCTTTCCTTTCATGTTTCCTTTGAGGGGAGTTGGAGGTACGGTACAGGGGTGCGCAATGACCGTGTAGGCGGCTGCCAATGGCTACTGGAAGCAAATCAAGGGCTCCATCTCCTCCTGCAAACCCCCAGGCTGCCAGCCCCAGCCTGGCGAGGTTGGATCCGCCGTGCACAAAACCGTGCGCAAGCGAGAATGACGAGCATCCCACCAGGCTCATCGTTCAGGTGTGGGAAGACCTGCCCGTGGAGGATCTCACGAGCACTGCAGGCAGGGCTTGCTGTCCCGAGCCTTTGCCAGGTTTTGCCATGCCGCAGCCTCAGCAATGCCACCCCGTTTCTGCCCTCCCCAGAGAAACCTGCCCAAAACGCCTGGTCCTGCTTGACAGGGAGAGGGGAGGGTGACCGGTGGGCTCTGCCGATCAGAGAGAGGTGGCTCCTCTCCCTCCTACAGATTTCATGGCACTTCTCCCACAAGCAGATGACACCACTATGGTGGCAACCATCCTTTTCCAGACGGCTCTCTCCATTTAAAATGGGCACCTTCCTTTTCCCTCTGAGCAGAGAAACTGTTCTGCTGCGGCTGGTTGCAAACACCCTGCCTCTCACTTCTGAGCAAGGCCATCTCTTTGGATTCCTTTCATAATAAAAATAAAATAAAAATGAATGCATAAATGTAGGACAATTATCACTCAATTAATTCCAGTCCTGTCACCATAACACTCTATTTGACCTTATTCATAGTTAACTTGATCTTCAGCTCTTTAATATTTCAGATGACCTTTTGGGCTGGAAAGATGCTGCTGTTTCTCACTAGCATTCATGAGTCAACTTGTGCATCAAGTCACAGCAGTGGACCCAACCTCATTTATCATTCCATTTAAGGTGTCAGCAGAGCCATTATTCAAATGACTGGCCACACATGTAATCAATCTTTAATGAAACAATAATTGCACCTTCCACTCCGCAAGACCTCTGCCTTTCTTAAAGGTGTCTTGTATATTAATTATTGAAAACAGCTGTGTTTTACCAGCAATAAGTTATGTTTCATCAATTGCCATCTTTCAAGAGAATTTTAACTGGGAAACTTATGACCCCCTGTTTCACTAAGGGACAGGTAAACAGCAGCTTCTGTTCCTCTTTCTCTCACCTTAGCATTTCTTGTGATTCTTGTGGGTTTTTGCATCTTGCCAGAGACAGAGAAGCACAGGATCAATGGGCTGCTGGGCGATAAAGAGGTGATGTAGGCACATGCCACCCCGAGGTGACGTTGGTGAATGCCCCTGTTTTGTACATGGTGATGCTTATGGCAAAGTAAACGTAAAGCCCCAGAAAATATTTCCAGGGTGGGAGACCTCAGGGCTACCTGGGTCTTGTGTCCTTTTGAAAAATATTCAGACTTGCATTATCTACCATGATTTGAGAGGGTTAATTCTGAGGCACGTGGTAGTAAACCAGGCTTTCACCAGGTGGGGCTCCTGATTCTTTTTGCCCCATAAAAAGCCAGCAGGTGGGGGGGTTCTTCCTTGCAAACTGAGAAGGGTTTAGAAGCAGCTCACCTTGTACGTGCTTCTCCTTTGAAGTAGAGGTAAGCCAGAAGGTTTAGTGCTGGCAGCATTTGGAAACTGAAAAATCTTATGGTGATTTGGGTTTTTAATTAGAACAAAAGATATTTTCAAATGAATGTGAAAAGTTTCTGTGAATCTGTTGACTCCAAAGTACTTTCTGTCTGAAGGAGATTCATGAGAAAAAATGCTGCTTGGTTTGGGGGTAAATTGCTTAGTGATGGAGCAATGTTTTTAGAAGTGAAAGTGGTGAACGCATGAGAAGTGCTGTTGCTGGTCCTGGTGCAGCCTCTGTGGATTTCAGAAATAGCAGCAGGGCCCTGGTCCTCCTGTAGCAACAGGGAAGCTAATATTAAGAAAGTTCCTATTATTAGTCTCTTTATTTTCTTAGTACTGTATTTTACTTGTGTGTTTCCTTCACCTTGTTTACAACCTTTCAGCAGTTATTCCAATTGGATTTTTTTTGTTTTCTCTTTTTTCTTCCTGAAATTACTGTCAGCCGTGTTGGAAAAGGATATTATAAAGGCCTGGTACCCTGAGCTGTTTGCACTGATATCCCAATGGAGAGCTGAGCTGGCTGGGAGAAGAAAATGAACAGTTCTATTTATGAAGCAAGTCTAATGATTGTGGAGCAAAGTAAATATGCTAACAAAGAGCCTCTGTTTGCCTCGGCTGTGACAAAGCTGTATCTTGGGGAACAATCTCTCTTGTTGTTGAGTTTCTCTCCCATCCTTATTGACTCTCTGTGCTGCATTAAGACAGCTCTTGCATTATACAACAAAATGGTGATGGATAAAGCAACCCATCGAGCAGGTAAAGCTTCATGCACAGTGCTGTATGCTTTTTTTTTTTTCTTTTTGTTGTGGTTTAACCCCAGCCAGCAACTAAGCACCATGCAGCTGCTCAGTCACTCCCCCCCCCCCACCAGTGGGATCGGGGAGAGAATCAGAAGGAAAAAGGTAAAACTTGTGGGTTAAGAACAGTTTAATAGAACAGAAAGGAAGAAACTAATAATGACAACAATAAAATGACAATAATAATAAAAGGATTGGAATATACAAAACAGGTGATGCACAATGCAATTGCTCACCACTTGCCAACTGATGCCCAATTAGTTCCTGAGCAGCAATCTGCCCGCCCTGGCCAACTCCCCCCAGTTTATATACTGGCCATGACATCACATGGTCTGGAATACCCCTTTGGCCAGTTGGGGTCAGCTGTCCTGGCTGGGTCCCCTCCCAGCTTCTTGTGCCCCTCCAGCCTTCTCACTGGCTGGGCATGAGAAGCTGAAAAATCCTTGACTTTAGTCTAAACACTACTTAGCAACAACTGAAAATATCAGTGTGTTATCAACATTCTTCTCATACTGAACCCAAAACATAGCACTCTTCCAGCTACTAGAAAGAAAACTAACTATCCCAGCTGAAACCAGCACACTTTTATTCTCCCCAACTGTTTTCATGCAACTATTCTTTCCCACTCTCAGCTGCCCTGGTTCAAGGTTTCCCTGTACTGAACTGTATGAGCTCTGTGTTCAATCAACAAGATAAACCAGCAATTGAGAAACAACCTCAGCAGAGCCACCTCAGCACAGACACAAGGGAAGGGTGGTGTGAGCACCACAGCAAGACATACCCTTCTCTCCTCTGTGTCCCCCTGTAATTCTCATTTCACTACCAGCCCCCTTCTTAACAAACCGCCAGTCTACAGCGAGGAGCTCCTCTCCACCCTGCCTTTGGGTCTGGTCAGGGGTGAACGAACCAGAGATTTTTCTTGCTCTACCTGCATGTTCCTGCTGGATAGCAGTTCGCTTCTCCCGTGGGACTTTGCAAGGTGCTGAGCTTGGTCCCATGGGGATGTTTCTCATTTCAAGAAACCGTGTACTGTGAAACAGGCAAGCGCCTGCTGCGTGCCCAGGGATCAATGCCAGGGCAGGAGCAGGACATCAATTTATTCCTGCCAAAGCTGGGGCTGGGCAAGTCCTGGTGCTGCTGCTGACTGTGATTATCAATGAGGTGCATGAGCAAAGTCTCTTGGGGTCAGGGACCGGTGACCCATCTACCTTGTGCCAGCTTACTGTAGTCTCCCAGTGTAAACCCCTCATGTATACGGGTATTTTAGTGTGCTTAGTGGCATGAATAACACTTTTGCTTGTATATCCTTGGGGCTGGCTGGTTGAACACCACATTGGGGATGATGCATGGGGCTGAGGGCACGGACCTTGCTCGCACCGAAGAGGAGATGCTGTTCAGGCATCCCACGGAGAGAGCCCAGGCTGGGCCACCTGCATTCAGAGGCGGTTGCAGTGCTGCCCCAGCCTCGGCTGTGGGGAACTATCTTGGAGCATAAGCCCCAGAGCCCTTCAGAGGGGAGGGGAAAAAAAAAAAAAAAAGTTACAACATTCTGCTAGCACAGGATTAGTTAGTGCAAGGTTAAAGCCCGTTAATTTAAAAGGCTGGATTGCAGGGTGATAAATGACACAGCTTCCTGTATTGTTTGATAATTAATTGTTTGAATCCTATTATATTAAGGGGTGGAAAAACCAGAAAGATAAAAGAAGAGGAATGCCCTTTTCCTTCTGTACACACTGAACTCCATTTGTTGGGGAAGGATTTATAGTTTTCATCATAATTTAATTCTAAAAACATATCACTTAATTAAAGGGATTTATTAAAATCCTCTGGCAGTGCCTTTTTATGATTAGCCCAGGACTCAGCCCCTGAATGTCATGGAGAAAATTCATCAATTGATTTGTTTAACTGCACAGGTCTCACCCCCTCCCTGCTCTGGCTGACTCTGCGTGGAAGAAAGAAATCTATAGTCAAAAGCTTAAAAATCTTGAAGATAGATTGGTTTAATGATTTCAACCCTTTTTTTCCTTCCCTTCCCCCTATCCCTGGGATGGGTTTTACAAGTCTTTGTTAATGAGCCGATTAATATTGATGATAGAGCACTAAGCTGTCAGTTTGTCCACCAGAGCTAAGTAGCGAGTCTGACTCCAGTGTTCGATGAGCTGTGCTCTGCCAGCAGCGACAGGGACACCAGTTGCCCAGTCTCTGAGGAGGACATGAGATGGGTTCGTGCTGGGATGCAAATGGTACCTGCCCTTCCTTCAGTGGGGCTTTGGCTTCTGTGTATTGTATGAGCCTGAGTCAGCCCCGATCCTGCAAAATCTTTCTGACGTTGATTGCCCTGTGAGACCCCCACCAAAATCAGTGCGCTTCTGGGATTGTATGGGAGAAAGGCCCCGCTTCCTGATGGCACAGCTGAAGAAAAAGGCTTGGAAATGCTTCTAGGCTTCTCGAAATGCCTAAAGGTTCAAGATACCAGAGGCAAATGAGAAGATCACAACGAACGAGCATCCTGTCTCTCTGCCCTTTCTCCAGCTTCTAGGCTGGTCTGGGAAAGAGGAGACTTGTTTGGGCCCTGATGGGGACTCGGGAAGGGGAGCACATCCAGCTGCAAGAGTCAGCTCCCTCGTCACCAGCCCCGGCCACTGTCATTTGTCTCCCAAAGAGTTATTCTCCTCCTGTTTGAACTTCTGACAAGATGTATTGAGAACCGCTCTTCTCTAAACCTGTAAATCCTCCCATAACCCAAACGGAGAGCTTGGGAGTCTTATTAAAAAACTCATGAATGAGTTCAAACCATCTCTGATGACATTGTGCCTGTAGCCTTTTAAGTCTTCCACTGTGAAATCGGGAATTTCAGCGCCGCATTTGGCATTGCTCCCCGAGCTAGTGGCTCGTGCTGAATACAAATCAGCGCTTAAGGGCTCCATCTCTGGATCCTCATGTCAGGCTTAAATGCAGTAAATCTCTGGATGTAGCTGTCTATTAGCCCTGTTTATTAGTTCTGGAAGGACTAGGGGAGAAAGAAAAGAAAGAAAAAATCACAGAGGGAAGGGTTTTTCAGTTCTCTTCCTGCGCTGTATGGTGATGTGGACTGAAGATGAAATGCTACTTTGGGAGACACCTTTGCAGTCTTACTGTGCTAATGTTTTAAGTGGCCGCTGCGTGTTTATAGTGAAATAGTCCAACACCGATGGCTGATCCTTTTCTTTTTGTCTTCACCATCTCAGCTGCAGGGAGCAGCTATTCAAGTCAGCCCCAGACGGGTGTAAGGGCTTGGTGATTTGGGTAGAATATGTGAAGGCTCTGAAAGTATTCAGGAAGACATTTCTTATTGCTTTAATGGGTTTTGTGACCCTAAATGTTGGTGACCCTCTCCTGCTCGGAGACAACGACATACTTTTTCTGCATTTTGCCCAGATTCACGATGCACATGCAGGCACCCGCTCTGTCAGAACCCGATTCCTGATTAGACCCACCCAACAGAAAGGGCTCATCTGATGTGAAAAAATGAGCAGAGAAAGCCCCTTTCCCCAATGCCTCCTCTCACAGCCTCTGGTTTCACACCATGGGAGCCCGTTCTCTCAGGGTGACTGAATTTCCCTGTGCTGCTCCAGGCAGCTCCCATGAAAATCCCACCTAACCAGGGCAGCCTGGGGAGGACGTTCACAGCTCACAGGGCTTGGCTTTTGAAGCCCAAGCAAACTGCTTGCTGCGGCATTTTTCTCAAAAATGGCTAATCCTTCTTGGCCCCTCAGAGGTGGTTTTTCCAAAGCTTTCAACTCTCCCATCTTTTCTCTTGAGGAAGGGGTGAAGGTTGCTAGTGCAGCAGTTCATTTGCATTACAAAATGTGAGTAAGACATTGTCCTCGGGCTTATGAAGTGCTGTCAGAAGACTGAATTAAAATACAGTGCCCCAAGTCCCTCTTGGTTTGTATTTAATTAAGGCCTTTCATTCATCATTTATTTCTGCATCCTATCATCTTTGGTAGTTTATGAAGAAAGAGGAAAATAAGTTTTCCGTCTGACAAAGATGCTGATAAGTGTTTTCTGAAGGCAACAGGCTCCTCTGGCATCTATATCTCTGTTGATGATTTCTTTAACCCATACATTTTTTTAATGACACAGGCACTTTTTAATTTGCTTTTTACTAAAGGGAGTCCTGCCAAATTTACAAGAAAGAGAGGATGATTCCTTCCCCTCGCAATGCTAGTTACATGCCGAAGTCTCCCTGCTGTTCTTGACATTGGTGCCTGGTGCTTTTGGAAGATAGAACTGGATTGTGTTACCTTTTGGACAAAAATGAAAACTAGTGAGGAAGAGACAACTGTGGAGTCCCCATGCTAGATCTGGAGTCTTTCAAGTCTGGATATAAAAGTGATGGTGTGCACAAACCTTGGCTTGGTTTCTGTAAAAATTCTTTCTGAAAAGGGATTTATATTTATCCTCCCATCTCTCTTCTAGTTACCCAAACACACTCTCTCAACACAGATAATTAAAAATGCACACACATCCCAAGAGCAGAGCTATTCCAAAAGCAGCTCAGGTGCAGCCAAGCATGCCCACTTCTGTATTTTACCCTTTGAACTTCATAAGAGTCAAAGAGAATCATTTTCAGACAGTGATGAATAGCTTATACTCCCATTTGTTTGCTTGGTGTCTTCCTTTAACAAAATGCGAACATTTTTGCTGGCTGTAAAAGTGCGGGGGAGATGCTTCAGTCCTCCCGAGGTGTGAAGAGCAAGCTCGCTCCTGTCTCGATGCACTGCGATATTGCAGGGGGGGGGTCGCATCCATCCTGAGCTGCCAGAGCACGCTGCAGCCTGCGGCTGCGGCACGCGGAGCTCTCCCAGCCCTGTGTAGGTATTCAGCTTTGTCAAAACACTTCATCCCTCCTTGGCTAGACCCCCCTTGCTTTATAAAAACCCCATCCACTTCACTCTTGATCTGCTCTCCCACTTGTCTCTCTGGCTCTGCCTTCCCCAGAGTGAAGGCTGGCACTCCTACCACTCGCCGGGGAAAATTCAGGGATATTTATCACTGTCAGCAGGGAGGCGGAGGGGTTTTCATAACAACTCGCTACATGTGTTCTTGCACATGATCCAGTTTTTACATAGGCTTAAATCTGGATCGATGATCTGCCCTGTCCTCCGAAGAGCTGTATTGCAGCGATGACATTTCAGAGCTGCCTTCAGTATATCACCACGAACAGACTTGCCAGAGCACTTCCCCAGCTCTCATCCTTTCTAACAATACATTATTTAAGAAAATTAAATCTGAAGTGCACATGTGACCACCCTTCTGATTCACAGGGTCACGTACCAGGGGCTTTGCTGGAATAAATAAAAGCCTCTGCTTATGGCTTGTTGGTACTGTTGCCTTCATTCAAACCTTTTCTGACAGCACTTATCAATTATTTGGGTCCATGTTAGGAGGGAAAGGCTCTGTGCCATGACGCCAGTTGTTGCTGGTGAACAGCCCAAAGGCTGGCGGCCAAAATCCTGGGTCCCCTTGACAGTGCCTGCTTTGCTGCTGGAAACAAGTAAGAATTTTCTCCTTTCCTTTGCTATGTGTGTGCGAGCAGGAGAAAGGCTTTCTTATCGAGGCCCATCCAAGGGCTTCTCCTCCTCCATAGTCATCCCAGCTGTGGCTTATTGTTAATGGCAGAATAATAGGAGCGAGCGTAAGATGGGAGGAGAGCTCTCTCCCATGGGCCCTGGGAACAGAAGATGCTCTTTCCCTCTGCCTGTTTAGCTTCCTGCTGATTTTGGTCGGCTCTGCCCTGGCTCCCATTGTGCATGTGAGAAACACAGCTGGGGAAGAAAGAACAGGGGGAGGAGATCGGGGAGGCTCTCAGATACTTGTGCAGTAATAACTTATTTATTTAAAAATTTGAAAGGTATGTTAGCTCAGTGGTGTGCCTGAATACACAAGGGGAGATGAGAGCTAGAGAGTGGAAAAAACTGTGCATCTTCTGGTTCTCTTTTAACTCTTTCCCCCCTGCTTCTTTTAGAAACAGTTAAAATGGTGAAATGTCAATGTTGTGGACCCAGTGTGTGACACATCACGTAACGGTCTAGTAAATAAGTCTGGAAATAAAAACTTCTGGTTCTGCAGCGTTGCTTCAAAGCCAAACCCAAATTGAGAGGGAATTAACTAAAATTCATGACTACTGGGAGACCCTGCTCAGCCCAGCGGAGCTGTAGCTGCCAGCTCTCCCCCTGCCAGCCCCTGCTGCAGTTCCCCAGGTTGGTAACTCAGATGACAGTCTCAAGAGAGAATCAATGAAAAAGGACCATTACTGTTATTTATTATATGCTGTATGGATTTGGTGGCAAGCCTGTGAGACTAAACTTCCTCTCTATCTCTGCATATTGTCCTCCAGGGCTGGGTTGGGAAAAGCAGAGAGCTTTTATCGCTGCTTGCCTGAATGTACCTGTTCAGAAGATGAATAAAGGCCACTTTTCTCCAATGCTGTCAGCCGTGCTCCTTTTACCAGCAAGTTTTGCCCATTTTGTTCTGACACTTAATAAGAGCTTTGGAAGGCAGAAGCCTTGTACTGCATTTTCTGAAATAGGCCCCTGCTCAGTAAAGCACTGGTATTAAGGAAGCACTTAAACTAAGGCAGATGTTTATATGAGTTTTGGAGCAGAAGCTGCAAAATGCTTACGGAATACACAGCTAAGCTTCGCTCCGCAATAGAGCACTGAAATTCTTCACTTCGGAGATGTAGTTACATTTCATTCTGTAATTCAGTTCTCAAACACACAGAGTGCGTGCAATGATGTTATAAAATGCTCACCTCGCTGTTAATCTGCACTACAATCTAACCGCCTGAAAGGCACTTTTGGGGGGATGAAACAGTGTATTTCGTTCCTATTGCTTTTTTTTTTTTTCTTGTTCTTGGAACATCCTTTGACTTATCCACCGGTATCGATCGGAGGCAGGTCTTGAAGCGCGTGCTGTGAGTGAGGCCGGGGTGAGCCGGGGCAGCCGAGGGGCTCAGAGCTGTGTGCAGCCTCTGTGACCGGTGTTTGGTCTCCAGCAATGATGGAAAAGGTCCGCTTGAGGGGATGGAGGGAGAAATGCTGGAAAAAAAGGGCAGCAGAAACATTTGCTTTCCCTCGGTGCAGGCTCGCCAGCGCCGGGTGCCTTGCCGAGGCACGCCTGGCTGCTCCTCTTGCCTGCGGGAGCACCCGCGGGAGTTGTTTAATCCTACGAAAGGCACGAGCCCCATCGTGTCGCGTTGCAGGGACGAAAGAGGTGGTGTGCGGAAAGGATTATTCATCGAAGGACGCTGCGCAGGCTCAGCTGCAAGGTGAGCCCCGTGCCCCCGGGGCCAGAGCGGCTGGTGCTGCCCACGCCGGCGCAGAGCAGGGCTAGCTGGATTTTAATTGCGCTAAGACTCTGATTGATTTCCTTTTTTTTTTTTGTAGCTCATTACCCAGCAAGTCATTTTAATTAACACCATCTAATATGGGTTGAGATGTATTTTGCAAATGTCAGCACTCTCTCCCCCCCCCCGCACCCTGCCGCCCTGTAGACCAAATGCGGGAAGCTACGAGAGGACAGCACTAAATGATTTCAGTTGATTTAGCAGTGGTAAAGCAAGTCGTTAGCAAAGTGCTTTATGAAGCCATAAATGTCCTTTCCAAGTCCTTTATGGGATTCTTGGGGAAAATCTGTTTGTCACAGCGGATTACGCATTGCACTGCTCTTCACCTGATGAGCAAATGGGTCAGAGTAAACATGGGGCTCTTGCGTCTCGTCTTTGTGGGGCAGCTCCTCTCGAAAGCAATGGAAAGGCAGACCCCGGTGCAGCACCCATGCTCCGTGGCCCCCATATTCTGCTCAGCTCCTGGGTGCCAGTGTAGGGAACTCCTCCCTGAGACCACCAGGGACCCCTCAAGTGTGAGGTGGTGCCAAGGTAGGATCAGTAACCAAGAGGAGCAAGGCCAGCTCTTGCTGGATCAGCTGGGAATTCAATAAAGCACCTGATAAAGTCACTGGCAAAGCTCTTAATGATTTCAGTTGTGTCTGATCAAGGCCCAGGAACAACCTGAGCCAGTCGAAGTTTTGCTTACAATTAAATTCTCCTCCGTTAAGCTGTACTGGTACAGCTCTCCACTCAAGTTTCAAGTGGACGGGAGGCATTTACTGCTTGTCACCTCTTGGCTCCGTTCTCAGAGCGTGAACATCAGGAAAAAATATTTCCAGTCTGAAATTCCGATTAACCCCTCGAAACCCACAGCAAATATCCCCCATCATCGAGGATTGATGGAAAAAAGGTCGCAGAGAGAGATCCAGCAACTACCAGCTGTGTGTGTGTGTGTGTACAGAAATAGGTGAGCAGCCCTATAAAATACTCTTTCTCCGCTCGTATCTCTGACTACATTGCACCTTCCTTTCTGCCGGTGTTCAGAGGGGGAAATGAAAAATATAAAACTGGAACATCTCTATTAAAAAGCTGATACACTTAAAAATGGGACAGATACTCCCGTAGCACCACTGTAATATAACTGCAGATAAAAACATGTCAAGAGCAAAAAGCTTGATGGAAGCAGTGACCATAGACTGGGTTATTCCTTGGGGTTTTGTTTAGTTCAGTTTTGCAGGCAATGTACTAAGTGATGTGCTGTTTCCAAATCACTCTCAGAGCTGCCAGATCTAGTCTGATAAATAGCAGTCAAGTTTAGTGTATAAAGTCCACATTCATAAACTAGTGGCTTTGCGTAAAGGATCCTCCTCCTCCTCATTAGAGTGGTTCAACAGACTGGGCCAAACCATTGAAGAATTTGGTACAATATATATCATATTTAACAACAGGTGCAGAGCTATATTTTCCAATACGTTTCTCTTGGATACCCAGCGTGCTAGGCCTAAACTTGAAATACAGCAGGTGCTGCATTCAGCATTGTTGCCTCTCTTCACGCACAGGTGCAAAATGATCTGTAATATTTAATATTTATTCAGCAGACAAGAGTTAATGCGGACTTAAAGCACAAGGCCTGGGTCTTTTTCCTCTCCCTCACATTTGTACAACTTCACTGGCTTCAGTTCAAGCTTCATTAGGAACAGACTACTATGTACAACAGCTGAGGATGTAAGGCTCGTAATGAACGCTGGGGTTTGCAGGCTTCCTCCTACTCCGTACCAGCGAGCCAAGCCCATAAAGCTGATACTACTACATCATTTTTAATTCATTGCGTGTAAATATTCTTTCCACGGAAAGCGGCATATAAATGCACCCCTGTGCCGCTGAGGGTTAAACTGGGCTGTCGGTGGGTGTTGGTGCCAGCTGGGGAGGGTGCCCAGAGCCTCAAGCTTGCGAGGAGAAAGGCACCAAGTCATCGCTCATTTTCACTTCTAAAAAGTAGTTCCGCTGACGAAACATGCACCCTGCTGATATCACGCGTCCCTTTGGATGCTTCTTGCCTGGTTCTGCAGTCCCAGGGGGGTGTTTCAGGTTCAGACCGCTCCAGCTGTGTTTTGACCAGATGTTTTTATGGAACAAACCACAGTGGGCTCCGGAGTCCTTTCCCAGCTGGCTCCAATTAATTTAGACCTCATCAATTTATGACCAAAGATTTCCTGACCATAAACCATGTTTCAGTTTGGAAGTAGCCAAGTAATAATGTTAGCAATTAGGATTAAATCCCAGAAATGCGTCTGCTTTACCTCCCAGAGAGCCTCTATCCAAAGGGTGCGTGCCCAGGGGTTACAATCATGTTTATCTCCTCCAAGGAGGAGAGCATCCTCCCTCCTACCAGTCTCTTCTCTTACCCTCCAAACCCAGCACCAGGTGAGTGCTTGGTTCCCTTGCCGGCAGTCCTGTCGGCACACACAGACGTAGGCAGCTGGCACTCACAGCATGTGCTTTTATCTACATCTTCGGTGTCTTCGGTGGGTGCCTCGGCTGCTCGCTGAGGCTCACTGGCGTGAATCCCACGCCGGAGAGGTACCTGACCTACATAGAATAGTCTCAGCTTTAACCTTCAATTGCTTCTGTATGCATGTGTGTTTACACCTACAGATTTCTTCCACGGGTAACTGGAGAGCCATATCACCCCGGTGTTTCTCTAGTACGTGTGATAAGAACTTGCGATTTACGGTTTTTACCATTCTTTAGCATTGCTCCCGCGTTTCTGTTTACCCAGCAGGTGTGTTCATTTTAGGATGAGAGAAGGAGAAAAAAAGTGTGTCAAGCATACAAAAAGAGACTAAAAATCATACAGTCCCTATTTAGGAGAGAGGTGCTAATTTTCTTTGGGGAAAAATACTCCATGAGAGATATAAATGGATCTTTTCTCTGTTTTACTCCGTAGCAATTACTTCTGCTAGCCACGCAGAAGTAGGCTGATCAATTAATGTTTTAGGCTTCCAGGCAGCTTGAGTTTATAGTTTGTCTTAGCACCAGGAGAACCTAGCACAGAAAGCTTTCCTTGCTGGCCTTTGTAACGCAAAACCGATTCCTTTGCAATAAACCACACTGACTCCCTGCAGCCAAAGCCGCCGCAGAACTTGTTTTTACAGGGGCTGATATGGGGGTCAGCTTTCCCTGCTAATGTGGTAGATAGGAAGATACTGAAATATCCAGTAATGAAAGCTCTTTTCACAGGGGAACGATGCCTCAGTGCTAATTTAACCGGGATTGCTGATTCCTGCCACGTCTTTGTCGAGAACATCCAAATTTAGCAGCAGTGAGCTATGTTTTACTATCACTGAATCCTCTTCACCCACTGGAAAGGCGTAAGCTCTCAGCTAGGTTGGGTGGGAGGGGAGAGACCCCGCCGGACAGTCCGTGAGCAAGACCCTCCGGCCCTGGGATGCTGGGGACGGCGGCGTGGAGGGAGCAGCAGCAGCCGAGCTTGTGCATGAAGTGGCATCTCAAGAACGCAGTGACATGTGTGCGGGTGCCCGTCCTCCTCCACGGGGTCTGATTCAGCTCCATCCTCCCAGCGTGGCATGGGCATATGGCGAGCTCTGGCGAGGGAGACTGGGGAGATGTCAGACAATGAGAAAACAGGAAAATCGGAGGAACTTTCTCCCAGCATCAGCACTTTGAGAGTTGTGGGTGAGACGTGCAAATGAGATTGATTTGTCGTTCTAAGGGGAGTTGGGTGGATTTAATTTATTCTTAAGCATTTCTGTAGCACTCGCATAAAGCTGTGCTGATGGGCACGATGCATCCCTTCACCCTTAAACTCCGGGAAGGTCAGTTCAGTAAGTTCTTCAGTGCAGGGTGTTTCATTGCAAGCCCACAGCATTCGTGGCTCTGGGGGCTGCTTCTGCCCCCTCCCTCAGCTGCAGCATTCCTGCAGCAGAGCAAAGAGTTTGCCTGGCAATCCTTTGATTCTGGGACTGGCTGCTTTTGGAAGCAGGATAGTGGGAAAGACCTCTGACATGATGCTTCCCTGGCTTTGTAGGCTCCCGTTCCCCTTGCCCCACTCATGCCTTGTGGGAAGCTGGGTGTGATGCAGCAAAAGGGCACAGGCAGAAACACGGCTCATGGTAAAAAATATTTGCATCGTTCAGATTCATGGTCTGATGCTTCAGATATGACATTGAGACATGGGGTAGGACCCAGATCGGTCCCAGCCTTCCCAACATCTGGAAGTAGCTTGATGCTAAAGTGCAGCACCCCAAGGTGCACGGGAGGCCCTGAGAGGCACTCACTAATGGCTGGGTGAGAGCAGGGAGCACCTCGGAGATCCTGGGGAGGGACAGGGTTAAACTGCCTTCCATTGCAGAAAGCCTCTGCAGCCTTGTCAAAGGCAAGCCTGAGTCAGGTGTGATGAGTAACTTTAATGACTACTAATTACCAAGTCATTACCAAGGAGGCTATATAAGTCTGAGTGGCTGGAAGCAGAAGGTTTAGGTTTTTCTGTGCTTTTAGATTAGTGCAAGAATTTTTGTCCTTCCCTTTAGAGGCTACGGTTGTTGCTGAAATATTTTCATTCTTTGCTTGGCATTTAGACATGGGTGCTATTTCTATGAGGTCTCGGTATTCAGTCTTCAACTTCTGTCTTTGTATGCACTGTCTCGTTTTCTAGGAGTCAAGGTGAGGTAGATACCCAGTGGCTGGATGCATGCCCTCGTGGGAACCTTTGCTAAAGGTGTTGAGAACTGCAGAGGGGAACATGAGCTGGGCAGTGGCAAGGGGCGACTGCGGCTGTCTGCAGCCGCTCTCCTCCCCGTACCGTGTACGGGTTGAGAAACCAAAACACAAAACCTGCTTCTGTCTGCACAGCCCTCGATTTTCATCGCTTTTAATTCTGTGTATGCTTTCAGCAGAACGATGTAACTGCAAGTCCGATCTAGCAAAAAAGCTGGGGCAATTTCAGGTGTCCCTGCAAAGGCTCGTGGCAGGCTTGTGGTCTCAGGGACTTGTTGACGAGATTACTTTCTTTTTTTTTTTTTTTTTTTTTTTTTTTGCTTTTGGAAAGAACAGTTTTCCCTTGTGCAAAATCACAATTTTGACTCATTCTGCAATACTTCCTCCTGTTTCTTCCATCTGCTTCTTCTCAGATAGTTGGAGTTGGCAGTACTGCCTCCCTTTTGCTTCCCCCCTTGGCCGGCGTGCTTACCTCCGTGCTGCAGCGAAGTGCCGAGCATCCTCCTGCGCTGCAGAAGACGTGCCTGTCTGCAATGTCAAAAGAAGGTACCCACCGTCTTCGGGGAGTTTTCTCACATTCACACGTGTGCACAATCCTGCGCGGCTTTAGCCTTCAGTCAGCGGATTTGGTATTTGGTTCAAGTTTTATTACTTGGGTAATGAGGTCCTGCTAGCCTCTTCTTCCTCCCCGGTTTCAGCTGGAGTCCCGCTGCTCTCCTCTCCTTGGCAGACGTGGGGGTGAAGGCTCCGCTGCCGTCTCCAACGGAGTGGCCAGGTGTTAAAATGAGCCGAATCCTTAGGGGTTTGCAGGGATGGGTGCTGACGCTAAGGGTTGGTGTGTCAGGAGGGCAGCGGAGGCGGCTCGTGCCAGGGTCCGGTCCTGTGCACCTCCAGCAACCGCTGCCTGCTGAGAAGCAGCTGGGAGTGAAATTCAGATTATGGCAATGATGAAGCTGTGCCCCGACAGCACAGTAACTTCTGGGAACCACTGGTTGCCAGAAACACTGAGCATTGTTGTGTTACTGCTCAGAATACTCTGAATCGGGCACAGGGAAAACTTGGAATTTTGTGGGGAAAAAAAAAACCAGATTTAGGAAATCTTTCTTGGGTTCCTTTCTCTTTCCTTCCTGCCTTCGTTTCTGAGCCGTTGGCTGATGCAGGGATCGTGTTTTTCCACCTGTGCTCTGGCACTCTGAAGGCTAACAACAAAAGCTTTTTTTAAAGTGAAATGTGTGATTCCCAGATAACTACCTGGCCTTGAAGCTGTGGGTTTAAGAAAAACACTGAATACCTTATGGCTCATGATTAAAACACTGACAACGATCAAAGCAGCTCTGGGCAGGTTATTTAACCTTGAAGAAAGGAAGATGCAGGGTAGGCATTAAGGAAAATTCCAGATATAAGGATGGGCACATGCTGGGAGGGAGGGATGGCCAGAGCCGGGTCAGACATCATCTGCCTGGGGCAGGTACCGGAGCTCCCAGCTCCCTCACCTCCTTACGTTATAACGTCTGGGACTGTCTTTTGCTCTGTGTATGCAAGATGAGGGGTCAGAGTGGGTTTACTGAGAGACAATTAAAATAAAGAGCTGGCTGCTCTCCAAAGAAAACTCAAGTTGAGATACCTGGTTGAAAAATTCATCTCAGCCATGGGACCCCCAAGGTTGAGGTTTGGAGCATGACAACCCTGTTGCCCGCTCTCCATCCCAGAGAAACCTGTGAGCTGCTCGCAGGAGGAGATGGTGGCAATCACGGTCCTGCCTCCAACAGCAAGTGCCCCAGGAGCTGGTTCTCCCCACATTTGCCATCAGAGCCCCAGACCTGACCACTTGTCTCCAGCTGATGAGCAAAACCAGTGGGAATGCAGTACATTGAGCTAAAATCTTCCCTAATGAAGCCTGAAGTCTCTGTGTTAGCAGCTATGTTGCGCTTTTCATGCATTCAGCCTCAGACCCTGTCGGGTTTTGCTGTAAAAACCCAAGAAAAAGCAAAAGAGGGGCCAGTCCCTAAGGCCTGAACTTGATTTAATACTAATCGCTGCAAACATCCAAACGGTGGCTGGGGCTGGCTTTAATTAAAATGACAAAATAGGGGAGCCGTGGGGATGAATTACTGAAGGAAAATGTTATATTTCCCTACAGCTAGTTTAATTAAAAAAAGCAATGCATCAGGCATGAAGGCCTCCTTCCCTGTGCCAAAGTGGGAAGGGCAAGGCTGGCACGGACACTGACGATGGCATCCCAGTAGGACCATGTCACCCAAACAGCTTCCTCTGTCATTAAACCCATGTTGCTGGCTCCAGAAACCCCTCCAGTGCATCCACTTGGCCAGCTTTGCTGCAGTTTTTCTCCTCGCTGCCCTTTGTTATTTGTATAAATTTACATACCGTCAGGCTCAACCATCTAAGCTGCTGCGTTTGGTTGCAAAAGGAGAAATAAATGCAACGAGTGGTGCCTCTCTCCATGCACCGTCCTTCCAGTGCCGAGCACCTGCGCTGCCGGAGGGATGGGTGGCAGAGTCCGGCCCTTCCAGCGGTTGTGAGCGTGACACGGGCTGCCAAGGTTGGTGGCAGTGGCCTTGCTGTCCTTTTCACTTGCGTGTGCATGATATTTAAGATCTGAAGGATAGAGGCAGGTCTGTAATTTTGGAAGGGAGGCGGTGGGGGCCTCCTGGGCCTGGGTTTGCTGGTGGTTGAGGTGATGTGGAGGGTTGCTTGCTTTTTTTTTCCTGCCCTCAGGCAGTCAGCAGCGCTGGCAGATGCTCCTGTGGGGAGCAAAGGATTGCTCGTGACCTACATTCAGTCCCTCCACATCCCATGCAAGCACTTACCTCTCACTGCTGATTGGTATCCACAGGCAGCCGGCTGGGGAGAAACCACATTAGGAAAACAAGAGAAAGAAATTAAAAGGAGATGCTTGGACTATCTCAGTGCGGCCGTGGTGACTGGAGCCCTGCGGAGGGGGTGTCAGCCCCGTTCCTGCACAGATCCCTGTGATGTCCTGGTAGGAAGTGCTTTTCACGGCTGGTGCATGGGAAGCGCCAATCTCCTGGCCACCACCAGTGACTGACAGTCGCCACCGCCTTGGAGGCAGCCCACTTCGCGGGCAGCCCTTGCAGGCATCGCCCGCTCTCGTCCCTGCAGCCCCTGGCAGGTTTGGTGCAGATGCTGGGGACACCACCGGCACCTCCTGCCCTGCACTTCCCTGCTGGAGTACCAACATGCGCCTGAAGCAGCAGAAAAAAGTAGTTAGCAAACCCATGGGAGGATTTAAAAGCAGTTTTCTTCATCCTGTTAGACATTTACTTACCTTCTGTATCGCCTACAAGCTGCACAGCCGCCCTCTCTACATGAGAAGGTGCATTTTCCAGCCCCAAAGTCATTGGGGTCTAGTAGAGCCTTTGTTTTCCCTACTTGATGGTAGAGCCCTATCGCTTCTTTCCAAGGCTATTTTTTGATTCCTTTTTAGAGTAGAAGAGTGTCTCTGGATAAATAATTCTTGACCTGCAGTTTGACATGCACATTCAACTGAACTCCAGTGCATGATCTCTCTAGCTCTCCAGAGACAGCTGTTCTCCTTCTCCTATTAAAAATAACACTCATATCTAGCGTTTGCTTCTTGCCCACCTCTGAACTCCCAGGATCATCTGGGCCTGCATTAAACAAGACCAAGTACAGCCCATCTTCTGATCTCCCTGGATTTGGCAACCAGAGCACGTGTCCACTCATGAATGGTTTCTCACCAAGCCCTAACACACTTTGATGTTTATTGATTGCTAATTCCCATCCACGGTCGTAGCCAGAGAGCTTTGTCCAGTGCTCAGGTTAAAGAAAACTTTGGCATGAGTCCATCAATGTGTCAGATAGCACGAGGCTTCTCGTGTCTTTTGCACCACGCTGAAGAATTAAATCATCCTCTGAGTCAATACATGTGTGTCTGAGCAGATTACCATGCCTGCAGATAACTGTGCAACCATGGTTACAGTCTTTTAGGTGCTAGGATATTTGGGACAGACTGTAATTTTGGCTCTGTGGCTGTACTTCAAAAGATGAAGGGGAAACTGCTAGAAAAGGCTCCGTTCCTCTGGGTCTCTGGGAGACGGCAAGTGTTGGGCTTTTATGGTGGTTGTGGCATAAAGACGTGCAATGACACATCTGTGCTTCAGCCTAATATGAGTTTTTATTTATTACCCTTAAAAAAGAAAAAAATACCTAAGAGACGATTTTTAGTGTTGGCCATCGACTAGAGTGAAGAATTACCCCCGAGCAACCCACTCGGGTCTGATGGACCATTCCCTGCTCCTCGGCTGGGCATGGTTTAGTCACGGTTAAATCCATCGGTGAATGACACAAAGACCTGCAGGGCCTGTTTTGCAGGGAGGGTAAAGCAAACAGCTCCTGGAGCTGGTGGGAGCGAGCGGTGAATTCCGTGCCACTAGTTGATTCACCACTGAAACAGCGATGCTGAGCCGGGTCGATAAAGAAGCCAGACTCCAAAATGGAATTAAATAATTATTCTCACTTTCTTTGACTTCAGGAGGATCCTATTAGAGTAAAGAGCCTGGATTACTGGCTGGCTGACATTTTCCTCTGAGCCTGTCTCCAGATTGGATTTAGCTCTTTTATCTCCTAATCCCCAGAGCTTTTTAATGTAGAAAGTAATGGCATCCAAAGGCAAATTTAATTTTGACAAGTAATCTGACTTCCTTTCCTTTTCTGGAGTTGGGTTTTAATCCTGTTTGCTGTCTGAAGCTGCATTATGTGGATGTATTTAAAATCCTTACCACTCTAAAATCTTTCAAAGAGGGAGAAAAATAAAGGAATCTGCAAGCCTGGAAGCAAGGAATAGTTTCTTATCAAACATTTCAAAACGTTTTATTGCAGCTGGTTTTATTAACCCCTGCACTGCACTTCAACTTGGCTCTGTGCTTCCTTTCTTTTGCTCCGTTGCAAATGTTAGAATTGCTCAAGGAGCAGAAATTTCAGGTCTTCTCCAGTTCTGTTTGTGTCGGCAGGTTGGGTCTGGACCGTGTGTGCAGGGGAGCTGTGACCCCCTTGGGGTGATGTCCCTCTGCCACCAACACACTCCGGGGTGGGAGATGCTGCCCACCAGGTGTTGGGCAGTAGGCATCAACCATTGCAAAAAAAACCTAAAACCAAATCACAGGGAAAGGGTAGGGTAATGGAGCTCCAAAGCCGCTAATCTCAGCAGAGAAAATAGAAATTTATGTTGTTATTACATTACTCCAACTCCAGGTCCCAGAGAACCGCACCTAGATGAGGATCAATTCAACTCATCGTTGGCCATTTCTGACACAGCGACATCTCACCCTGTGCTGTTGCCCTGATTCGTACCAGCTCAGAGCTTACTGTTTCCCTGAAAATACCAAATGCAAATAGGGTCTTCTCCTCCTGAGAAAATCTGTACTTATTGACTGGGGACTGTTTTCACAAAAAGCCATAAAATGCAGAATGTCCCTGTCACTCTGCAGCAACTCAGCTGATGGTTCATTATTCCACCATGTAAATACCTGACTCCTGTAGAAGCAAAATGTGCAGCTTAAGGCACTGATGGCATCTCACTATTAAATAAAAAAAATGTATACCTGTCTCATTCTAGCTTGGTTAAAAAAACACCTCAGCAAAAGAAGGGATTATGTATAAATACATATATTTGCAAATGTCAGCTTCAAAATAGGAAGAAAAACTTGCAGCAGCGCTGTGGGCCTGGTGGAGATGGAAATGGATTAGTTTTATGCAGCGAGGCGCCGCCGGTCAGAGGGAAGCTAAGTGAAACAAATGGGGGCTTTGCTGCGGGTGTGTTGGTAATGAAGCCAGTTAGGGTAAGTCGAGTCATGTCCCGTGTGCCAACGTGCTCCATTAGGCTTCACACCGGGGCCGCGTGCTCTCTGTAGAAAACTGGTGTACAGGCAGCACCAGTTAATCAAGGGGCAAAATGGTAAAACCACTTTCTTTTGCAGTTCCTGTGTTTTCTTTCCCCTTCTTTCTAAGTCACCGATTCATCTCGCTCAGGCTCTGTCATGGGAAAGGGGTGATGATTTAGAGGATTAGCACTGCTCCAGGGGTGCAGTAGCCGGCCGACTTGGTCAGGAGCTAGGGACAAACCTTTGGGCAGGGTTTTTCTTTTCAGCTACTTTTGCTTGCCTGGCTCTGAGATCTCCAAAATAAGCAGAGCTTTTCCAACTTCATTTGTGACTATGGACAACCACACCTTGGCCATGCTTCTACCCGCGTTCCCACCTAACCACCAACACACGCTGCACAACTCTGGCACAGACATAAACTGGAGGGTCATCTTGTATGTAGTTGACTGGAAGAGAACGTTAAAGGACACGCTGCTTTGAAGCCCTCCCTGATGCAGCTATAACCGCCTGATGGCCAGCCAACATGTCCATCACAGACCAGTAAGCTTGAGTCCATCTCTGCTCTATTGCTCGGTCTCCTTGGTCCCACAAAGAGCGGGGATTTGCAGATGCCGTACCCACAACGCGGAGATGCTCTGCCCTGCCCGGGAGGAGGGAAGGCACGGGCAGTCATGGCCAGCTGAGCCGACACTGGAAACAAGGCAGCTAACCCCCCAGCCACCCCGATCTATCAGCTTCCACCTTGGCTAATCAAGGACCGGCTATCAAGGCTCTGCTATTAGAGCAAGGCAAATTGAATTCGCTCGGGCTGCTGTTGCGGCGGACGTTTCCTAGCAGCCGCCTGGTGCATGCGGTTCTGAACATTTGTGTTAATAATGATGATGAGCACTGGAAATATGTCTCTTCAGGAAATAAGGATCGGATCTGCCCAAGCATCATGTAAGCTTCATTTCTTTCACAAGGCGGATTACTTGAGCATGAAATATTGTCGCTCTTTACCTTGTGGATGACTGATTCCAGACTTGACCTAGTGCAAGCCAGTGTAAGTAAACACATCTCCTCCGTAGCTATGGTGAATGATCTAAGCGATCTAACGCTGAGAATAAGGAGAGAAGGGAAAATACTGTCCCAGTGTTGTTGGATGAGCTTAATGTATTTTTCTTCTTCTGTTTAGCAGGGTATTTTGCATCAGGATGGCGAAGGGTGCGTCCATCGATGCACAGATGACGTACGGCTCTGTAGTGGGTGCAACGTTACCGGCTCGCTCACGTGCCGTGCGTTGGGATGATTCACTGCAGCTCCCCAGTCCCTTTTATCACCAATCGGCCCAACCCACAGCTTTTAGAAACCATTTCTCCAAAGCTTTTCAAGCATATTTCAGTTCAGCAAACCCAGATCCGGAACCAAACTGTCTCCCTGCTTGATGTGTTCATACCTGGGGCTTTAATGCAGGCTCCTGCTCCATTTACCAGCTCTTGCAGTGCCTGCGTTAGGTGGCACCCGCAGCCCGGAGGGAAGCGTGGATGTTGGGTGCTGTGGGAGGGACACAGCTGATGGTCATCTGCATAACTGCAAAAAATTAATTCCTTTCTTTTTGTGGACAGCATTTAAAAACTGAAATATTTAAAGCTAATTTTAGAAATAACCCATTTGTTTTTTGTGATAGATGAGGACCATTATGAACTATTTATTTTTTATCTCACCTGCTTTGTCACCTGATGTCAAACCACAAAGCTCCCAAAACACCATTGCCAATAGTAACCCAAGCCAAATCGCAGGCAGGAACGTCATGACGAATTTAGTAAAGGTTACTTAGGAAAATGATAACTACCGTAACAATTCTGCCTTATACCATCCTGGTTTGTATTTTCAGGAACAGAGCATCTAGAGGAGATGACTGAAGCTACATTATGATTTCAACCCATCTGCAGCAAATAAAGATTTCTACTGGACAGCTAAGTGCCAAGCTTCCAGAGAGGAAACACGGTGGAAATCAAGTCTCCTTGATAAAATGGGTAGGAAATATAAACTTTTTACAGGTGCCATGAGCAGCAGTGAAAAACAGAGTATAAAACCCCCCAAATCAGTCCCCACACAGTAACTGTTTAACATGGGGTACATATGTATTAGCGGTGGGTGCTTGTCTTAGGGCAGGACAGGTAGTTTCCTGGTAAGGTGTTGTATTCTGTTCTAGTTGCAATATCTTACACCCCCCTGGCTGTTAAATACCGTATCTGCTCCGGTGTGGCCCCTCAGCTGGTGCCCATAAGCAGTCAGCCCCAATGCCTGGGATGGAAAGGGGTTTATCCAGCCAAGCAGGGATAAAATGGCAAACCCTGCCAGCCTGTCTGCAACGCAGGGCTGTGTTATGGGCTGTGAAATGGAGAAGACCTTGATTCTTGGGACAGATGGAGAGGAAAGGGAAACAGCCAGAAAAAAAATACAATTCCAGCCAAGCAATATGTCCCGTTACCCAGTTCGCCCCTCTTTTTTCCTTTAGTATTAAAGTAATAACAGAACATTATGTGGAACTGAGAAACCCCTCTCAGGACTGGGCTTTTATCATGTGCAGACTGAAGGGTGATTGAGAAACCAAGAAACATCGTGGTGTATTTGGGAGTCAGTGACAGACGGTAGAGTCTGATCCCTGCATCCCAGCACTGCAGGGAAAGCTTAAAGGAGAAGACAAGCAACCTGTCTCTCTCTACCTTTTTCTTTTTTATTTTAATAACTAAAAATATTCCAATTCATATTAGCCTTCTGTAAATGCCTCTAAAGGCATGCTGAATTTGGGCTTTACAAATTTCTGCAGAATCTCTTGGGAGCAGCAAGAGCCTCTGAAAAAGCAATATTTGGATGGGAAACTTATGTCCTCCAAGCTGGCAAGTTGCAACACTGACACAGATTTTCTTGTAGCTGCAAAGCTCTCTGTGTAAAGGGTATAAAGTCCCTTCTGCCTTCCCCTCCTTCCCCCCTCCATTATTTAACAACTGGCTATGATTTACATGGTTCATTAATGCAATGGTAACACTGACACACACATTCCCAAATAAGCCAGAAGGTTTATATTTGACCTGGGCCCTCTGTTCGCTGCAGATGCCCCAGAGGATTTGAAGAACAGTGATTTGAAGTGATTGCATTGGATAAGGACGTTACACAGTGCAAATACAATTGGATGCAAGCATTTAATTCTTAAAAAACACCACTATTTGAGTGCCTTTGAGCCAGTGAAAACAACAGTTCAGCTCCCTTCGTGGTCTTGGCTCTTTCTTCTCCCCGAGGACAGAAAAGGGAAGCAGGACCAGTTTCAAACTGGAGAGGTTTCGCCAGGTGGCTTGGCTGGGATTGCTCCGAAATGGCCCCTTCCCCTTCGGGTCCCACCCTGGGGGACTGACACCCCAGGCAGGATCGCAGCAGAGCTCTGGAGTGGCCCCTGTGCTGCTCACCCCCTCCCCAGGCAGTGCAAAAAGCCCTCGTGCTCCCAGCCGGCTTTCCAACCGCGAGCAGATCAGGCCCAGGGACAAACTATAAAGGTGATTATTTGTCCCCCCTTGGGTAGGATTTTTATTGCTCCATTTTGGTTATTGTGGACTGAGGGGAAGAAAAGGAGAGGGTTTAAAATGATGATTGCACAATAAATGGCAACATCTCTGCTAATGTGCCGAGTGCCTACAAACAGCTGCTAGTCAAACAGCCATAAAGGTTTGCTTTGATGAGGTATATAACCTTCCCCCTTCCTGCAAATGGCTTAACTCCATCAGCTCCTTGGCCTTTCCCAGGCAGGTGCTAAAAACCCAGGGAGCTGGAGCACTGAAAGCACAAGCCCCGGCGCAGCAGGAGGGGACCGGTGGGACTCCCTGAGCTTCCTTCCTTCCATGGAAACCATCAGGCTCGGAGATGGGCATATAGTGAAAGAAAGCCTGTGAAAACAACTGGAACAGGAGACAAGATTGCTGAACACATGAGGGAACAAAGCAGCGAGACTGTTCCCAAATTCTCATGTGCCAAAGATTCCCCAGAGTACATCCCCTTGCATGGCTGTGAGAAATTGTTTCCCTCTGCAAAGTTTATTAAAGAGGTTCCCAAAAGTAACAGGAGAGGGACAGATCCTTTAGTGACATAAATAGGTCTGGTTCCACCTATTCAGATGTTTTCTTTGCCTTTTCCACCCCAGAGGAGAGCTGGACCCCAACAATTTTAACCCACAAAAGCCAGCACACGTTTCTGTACATCCTACGGCCACTCTCACTAATTAATCCTTCCTGCACCCTCTAAGGCCTTCTGTGATCTGCACAGCTCTTCCCATCTGAACGTCTCCCAACTATTTACATACAAAAATAATGATTACAGTTTCTCTTTCTGGCTCCCCAGGCTACAGGAAACATTGCTGGCTGATTTGGCAGGCGGGAGAGTTTCCTGGGGAAACAAGGCGAAGCAGCCGCCTTGCCTCTGTGCCAGCTCCACCCCCAGGAACTCTGGCACCATCCGAATTTGAGAGGAGGAGAGACATTTTAAGGATATTTCCTTGGGTTTGCAAAAAGCAGGGGTTGAATTGAGAAAGACCCAAGTTAAAGGCTCCAGGCTTGCTCCCTTGCTCAAACCCTGGCTGTCCCTGAGCACCTATAGCTGCTGCCTGGTTATATACGAAGGGACCCACGGTCAGGGCTCGGGATGGTGAAAGACTTCTCTGATCCAGTGTCTCTACAAGGAACTGGGACGGAAAGAGTGGAGACAGCTGTCCCTGCTTCTCCTTGCAACCCTCCGAGCTGTCAGCAGACCTGGGAGGACACTAACAGGAGGCGAAAGGCAGATCCTGGTGGGTCAATGTGGGGAACGAGCTTGGGAAGCGCAAGGATTATCTGCAGCAGCTTTTGGCTCAGTCTGAAAGGAAGCACCGAAGGCACTGCAAAGGGTTAGAGCAAAGTGAAGACACGGAAGCACTTCTCAAAACACCCCTGTGGACCTATTAATTGCAATATTGGATCTTCCGTCTTTTCCAGCAGGTTACTAGCAATAGGCATGCAGCCAGCTTGGCTGTGGTTTTGTTTATTTTCCAGCTAGTGTAGCAGCAAGATCAATTCCAGCTAACAAATCTGGGAATGTCAGAAAAATGATGTCCAGTTCCCATTGCTAATTTGTGACATACACCTGGTAGACAGTCATTAGTAGCACAATTAGTTCAGTGCTATGGCAGAGGAATAGGAACGCCTCGCAGAAGTGGATGCGAATCGTCAAAACCTATCATCAGAAAGGCAATAAAAGCACATTTGCCCCGTTGATTATCACTGGCCACTGGCTAGATGGGAAAATTGCACTTGGAAAGACAGCTACACATGCAAAAACTCAGCTGCAAACATTCTCTGCAGTACCTTTCCCTGAAGGACCATAAGTGGCATCTGAGTGGTGCTCATCTGGCATTGTGCTGTAAATGAGTTCAAAATGTGACTGTCCAAACTGAACCATCAGCACTTGTTACCAACCCCATTAAGCTTTAAATGGCACTTGAGCCTTGCTCCTTGCTCATCTGTACTGGGCTTGGGTTATTTAACACATGGGCTCTGGCACGCACGGTCCAGCTAGACCGTGAACTGCCAGAAACCCGAACGCTTGTACTTGCAGCCCCAGCCCTGCCAGTCTGCGAGGTGGCACAAACCTGCCGTGGGCTCTGGCAGGTAAGGGAGGTTTCTCCTGTGGGAGGAAGAACCAAAAAAAATCAGGAAAAAGAAAACAGCAGGAGTAGGCCAAGAACAAACAAAAATGGATTTAAAAATTCATGGGTTTTTGCCTTTTCCAGTAGCTTGAATGGGACTTCATCAGGTGCCACCTTTCTGTGGTCCCTGTGAGCACTGGCTTCTGCAGGTCAGTGTTTGCCGCGCACAGACTCTTCCCTTTTATCTTCTCGCCTCTCTCTTATTTTTAAATATGCAAATACATCAGAGGCGCATTTCAAACTCCTGACTACAAATAGATCTGAAGGGCCTTTGAGCTCTTGAGATGCTCCCGCCTTACTCAAAAAAAACCCCCGAAAACCACAAATGCATGGGTGCTGTGCCTTCCCTCTGCTGTGCCTCCGCAACGGATCCGGCGTGAGGTCCAATCCTGGCTCCCAGGAGCTCCTGCCTTTGTCCTCCCAGTCCCAGCATCATCTGCCCAGCGCTGGCACCCGCCTGCGAGAAGGAGGTCCCCGGGGTGCAGGGCAGGGTATGCAACGGGCTCCCCCTTTCCGTCCTTCTCCGGGGTGGGTTTGGCTCCGTCTCGGGTAGGGGTTTTGGGGAGCAAAGCACTGGGTTGATGAGCTGAGCGAGTAGAGGGAATGTGGGGCTTTTACTTGAAAACACTGAGCGTGAGTCATAATTCTCAAGAAGTGGAACAAAAAACATATGTGCCAGCTGGGAAGCATGGTGGTTTTGAAAATCTCTGATTGGTTCTGATTGAAGTATTCAACTGCAGCGGGTCTGCTGGAAAAACCTGAATGAAGGCGCTGAGGCCCTGATTTGGCTGAGCACACCCGGCTTTGTGTTACGGGGGATTCAGCACCATAGCAGGACAAATCCAAGGCAGCAGAGCTGGCTGGAGGAAACTCTCCAAAAACGCAAGCAATTCCCATTATTCCCAATATTGCATTTTTCTCTGCATTTAACAACTTGGCCAATTTTTGTTAATTTACCCCATTGCTATTATTCGCTCTGCTTTACATGCTGGAAAATTGAGGTCCACAGGGAATTTGGGTTGTTCCCCAGGTAAGGGGAGGAGAGCCCCAGCCCTGTGCAGCCTCATGGGTCTTGCTCACCCTTGCACACCCCTCCTTGCCCCCGACTGAAATCCCTATTTATTGCGCTCTGTTTCTTTACCGCTAGGAACTTTAAAAATGCTAAATGCTCAGAAGGACATTTCAGTTTGGATTTGATCCCCAGGCTGACCTGTGGTGTACAGTTTAATAAGGCTGGTTTATGTATGCCATACCCTAAATCTAAAGGTCAGGGGTTTGGTGGCCATAAATATTCAATCCGCACAGATTGGGTCTTTTAAGCCTCCTTTTAAATATTTATGACAGTACTTCCATGGCTGCAGGAGAATGTTGTAATAGCATGAAGAGAGAAAAAAATCCTTCTGTATCTAAAAGCTCAGCATGAGCCATTTTCATATATTATGCATCACTAAGTGCTGTTTACGGCCATTCTTGGCAGAGTCTGTACTGTATCACAGCAGAGTTCATGAATTCGGGGCTGTGCGGAGCCCGGGGTGTCGGCTGCACCGTGCATCGGCCCAGGCATCCCTCCACCACGGCAGGCACAGCCGATGGGGTGGCTGAAGTCCCGGCAGCCCGGCATCGGGGCAGTGGGGGTCCCTGCAAGGTGAAGGCGGTGGTACCGTCAGCTCTCGTCCTCCCGCAGACCCACTTGCCTTGCTGGCCCGCAAGCCTGTTCCCCAAACTCTTTGCTCCAAGCTCTGGAGATCCGTAGAGGGAAGACCCCACCGTGTCTGGTCTCTTAAAGAAGGACCAAGAGCTTGCATGTGCCCGCTGAAGAGCGGGCACGGGTGTGCAGTTATTCTGCTATTTATTGTCTCATGATATTTCGCTGAGAAGTGTCAGGGAAGCGCAGAGCACCACCAACATTAACTGCAGAAAAACATCTCCTGGCTTTCCCGGTGCCATTTGTTTCAGTCACAGCTGTGCCCCGCTGCCTCCTAAAGGAGCTCTGCCGATTCTGTGGAAATCCTCTGAAAACGAGAGCGGGTAGGCTGGATGCAGTCGGCAGGATGGAGTCAGAGCTGTGGCCAGACACCAGCCCCTTGATGCCGGGGCTCAGGACTGCCCCGATGCGCCACTGGGACGGGAAACTGGTCTCTGGGGATCAAACCAGGGGACCGCAGGGTGAGCTAGCAGGGAGGTCAGCAAAGCTGAAATCACTTGTAGACTTTAATCAGCTTCTAATTAAAGCTGAGATGGGCTTTTGTCACTACGCAGAGCAGCACAACTCAGCCTAACTGATACCCCTTCCCAGGTGCTGCTGGAGAGCGGCCTTATTACCCTTATCTCTCTAATTTTCAGAAGTGCTTACAGTTTAGGGGGAAGTGCTATGTCAGCACAGTTTCCCGGGACTCGTGAACCTGTATCGTGAACTTAATCTCCCACACGAAGTCATTTTGTGCAGTGTGAGGGGAAGTTAACTGGGTTTTCCCCTACTGCATTGAAATTGGCCCCCAAGCTCTAAAGAAATAGGAGAATGATGAACAAGCGAAGGGATGTACAGCATACGCTGGCGTGCATACAGAGTGGGATGTCATAGGCTTCATTTCCTTAGGAAATCAGGTTTAAAATTAAGGCTAATCAGAGTTAAAAAACACTGCAGTTACCCTAGACCAAATGATACTATAATGTACTCGGTATATTACATTCTCAATAGCAAAGCAGCATCTGCTACATAAAATGAAATGTGTGTGTCACCATATGTAGGCAGCATAATGTGGACTCAAATTAAATAAAAACATTTCAGGGTATATGGTCCAATATGCAATCTGGGCCCTGGGAAATGCTGAGATTTACTCTAAAGTTCTTAGCAGTTGGCTAAAACACTGAACCCAAAACAGTGCAAACTTGTTTTTTTAGCAACATAAGCTGTTGTCTGCACTTCCCTCCCTATGAGCCAATATTACTTCTGGAAATTCAGGAATGTATTGTTTTTCTTTTAAATTTTTTTTTCTCTTTTTTTTTTTTTTTTTTTTTTTTTGTCTGAGGCTTTTTGCATCTTTCCAGTAGTTGCAAAATGTCTGAGAGGACAGAACCCCAAACGGTAGCAAATACTGCTTTCCATCTAATAGCTGCCCTCCAGAAATACCATGGAAACTCTGTGAGAGCACACCAAAGCCCCATAAACCAGTCAGATAGCCTGTTATCTGCGTACCACAAATAAAAAGAAAGAGGTAAACTCTGCAAAATTGCTTGCCTCTCACCTTTTCGAGCTATTTTTTCCCACTGAAATCTCTCCCAAGCAAGGGGCTTCTCAAGGAAGGATGCACAATTTAGTGCTATTTTAAAAGGGATCAGACTGCTAAACTGCACAAGGCAATCTTCCCTGGGTGACTTGGGCTCGTTGAGTCTCTGCTGCTGGTTGTTATCCTCCTTGACCCCATTTGTTGATACGAAAATGCGGTGTAAAGTGTGGATTCCCTCCAGGTGTCAGAAATACCAGGAATGTGCTGGAGGTTTTGCCTGGCTTGGGTAGCAGACGAGTTTGTTATGAAACATTGATCCTTGTGTGAGTTCGAGGCTGCTGGGAAGCTTGCAAGCCCTTTAAAATCTGCTAATGTGGATTTTGTTTTCTTTTGAAGGGAATATATCAAGTGCAAAAACCACTTTAAAGTGCCGGGAAGGAAGGTGGTGGTTGCAGAGAACTGTGACCAGCTGCTTCAGAAAATTCTGCCCTCCTGCGCCAGATTTGCCTGGCATGGAGTTTTATCTCTCTCGCTCAGGTCCTTGAATTACTTGGATAATGAAGAGGCCAGGAAAGGCACTGTTCTACTCTTTAAAAGCAGCAAAACAAAATTTCTAACTGTGAGGCTTGGACTGAAGCGTTTGATGAGGGAAAAAATACGACCGTACCAGAAAGCAAAGGAAAACACAATGCTACTAATGGAACTAGCTGTGCAACCATCTGGAAATTTTGGATACACCTGTAAAGGCTCTGGGAAGTCACTAGGACACAAAGGCAAAATACCTGCGTGCTGTTTGCACCGGGAAAAGATACTCGAGATAATCTCAAGAAAAAATGACAGGGAGAAGACTGTAACAAATCTGTTCCTGCCTGGGGCATTGCGGTTGACAGCAGACTTTGCCTTGGGGTCATCTGAGACTTCAGGCAGCAATGGGGAAAGGACGCAGCAGCTCGCAGAAATCGGAGGCGTGTAGGCGGCTGCAGCACCGAGGCTGGATGCCACCGAGGCTGGATGCCACTGAGGCTGCTGTCTCACACATCCATCCACCGCCCCGTCCTCTTCACCACTGCCAGCCATGTGCCGATTCAGTGCAGCGAACAAAGAGACAAGCTGGAAACGTTATAAAAAAATCAGCCTGGATGGGGTTTGGTTTTTCTCTTGCCATTAGGTCTGTCTTTTCCATTTCTCTTCCTACTATTTGTCTTCTGCACCTCCCCATTTCTTCAGCTGCTGTATTATTTCTTCTCTCTGATGGAAAAGGCTGGTTCTTACCATTCCTTGCGCACTCTGCTGGTTTCTGACCTTTTCTCACTTGGTATCCCTGAAGCATTAGGGGATGAATTGAAGTCTGGCAGTGTCTGCTCCTGAACCCACTTCTGAGCAGGAAGGTGAAGAGCTGCAAAGAATGAGAGAGGTTTTCTTAAAAAAAAAAAGCATGCCATGTTTTCAGATGCATGCATGCATCTTGCTTTTCATTCCTATCTCCTCTGTCCTTTTGGGTGCATTTTGAATTCCCAGTGCTGAGACAGCAGGTGAAAATGCATGGGAAGTGGCCTTGTCTGACTCCAACTGCCCAAGAGATCAGGTCCTCAGAGAGGGAGACAAATCCATGAAATTTGCCTGAAATCAGCTGAAATCGGCCCCGAGTTGTTTTCAGCACTTCAGGGTATGGGTAGATACTGAGGCAGCTTTTCCAGTGTCCATGGGGACGTTCTTTATGCAGCCAAGAAGTGAGCAGACTGCGGCCGCGGTGCCTACAGGAAAGCATTTGCCGAAGCATCGCGTCCCTCCCGGAGAGAGGCTGCTGCTGACACCCCACAGCTCTGCTCCCCACCACCCGCTGATGATGGTGCGAGCGAGTCCCTCACCCTGAGTATTAGCTTTGCCTGTGCTCAACATCGAGGAAAAAGCATAACCTCCTCCAGCTCCTGTGTCCAGCTGGAGCCCGGAGAGCCCTATTCCCGCTTCGTGGTCCTTCCTACCGAGTCCGTGTGGGACCTGGGGGTGTTGTCACCTTTCTGACTTGGCTAATCCATGACTTTTCCACGCTATCCTCATGAACGGTGTGCTCTGCAAGTCCATAGAGGCTCTCCTGCGGGTGGTGAAGGTGAGGAGGGGACGTCCCACGAGGGGCTGAGCCGACAGAGGCTCTGGCAGGAAGATACCGTGGGCTGGAAACTAGTCCCCAGGAGCAGAGAGACAGCCCAGAGCAAACAGCTCTGCAAGGAGGCACGTGCTTGGCCCCGGCGCCGTCCTCGTGTCAAGAGCTGGCAACAGGGAAACGGCCGCTGCTCGCTGGTGTTCCTCAGCCTTTGTGCCTTGGGACCAAATGCAAAACCCACCGACGTGAATGGGGAGGCGTTAAGGGGCCAGTTATTGAAGATGTGTTCAGCTGGGGCAGCCAAAGAGCAAAGCAAAGAGCAGGCTCAGGTGTAGGGGCGATTTGGAAGATCCGGGTGAAGTCCCCTCGCGTGCATTGGCCAAACGCACTGCATCAGTTTGCCGTCCCTGTTGTGAGTGGACAAAGGTAGCTGCAAACAAGATGTGTCTGGACATAAAGAGTACGTTGGCACATGTAGGATCATTTTTCAAGACGGGGGAAAAAAATAAACAGCCTGTAAATACTTGTAACCCTGGGGCAACAGAACCATATATCCTGGCAACGTATGTGGGTTTTACTGTTCCTTGACAATTTGCTTTGCTACTCATGAAAAAATATGTTGGTGCTGTTACCTTAGCAACTGCCGCATCACGTTATGGTGATGCTCTGCCCGAGGTACATGGAGCCCTGCCTTAAAGCAGCACGTACGGCTTTGTGGTGCCTTTTCCCCTGGAAAGGGAGCAGAGCTGAGCCCGCACCCTCGCCAGGGATGCTACAGAAGTTGGTAACGAAACAGGAGGAAGTGCGTTAATTTAGATTTACTGTTTGGACCGTAGCACTGTCTGATCGTGGCCCAGAGCCACTTGGGACTACATGCTGTATACACTTGCAAGAAAAGGGGGATATTTTCCAAAAGTGTTTCCACTTTGTAAGGGAAGGAAAAGGATGTTAAGTGAGCATGGGCAGGCTGGATGTACAGCTTTATTCAGGTGTCTCCACCCCTAGCATCTATATTAGCATCTTCTACTAGAGTGGGCCAATTTTCCAAGAAACACCAGGTTTTGCCTTCTTTTCGGTTGATGCCAGTAAAAACCACCAGTGGAGAAGTTCAACCCCAGTATCTGTAGCTGGCCTCCCAAGGCAATTCCCAAGAGAAGAGGAAAAACTATTGCACAGGCAGCCACGGTGGCATCCCGGCTGCCAGAAGAAAACGTTCTGTGTTCATCATTGAGTCTGTCTGCATGAAATGGGCTATTTAGGAGGATCACACAGGTATGATTTCCTCTGAGGATAGATTGCCCGCTCCTCGAGTATCAGATGCTACTAACCCATTGCCGCATGCTGAATGAGTGCTCCCAGAGGGGCCCTTGCAGCGAGTCCTCCTGTCACACACTCTGAAGCCCCATGACAGCGATGCTCGTGCCTGGCATCTCTCCCCCCTGACATTTTTCTGACAAAGGCATCGATAGTTTGGGTCTATTTGGAAAATCAATTTTACACTGGGCAGCCCTTGAAGGACCACCGTCAAAATGTCAGCCGAGCCAGCGGCCCCAGGAGGGGACACGATCTGTCTGGCCTCACTGATTTTTACGAGAACAGTGAACACGGGAGGAGACAGGAAGGTTGTACAAATGTATATGCCTAAATGGGTCCATGAAGTAGTCTCCTTGGTGTTCGTGTTGGGTGGAGCTGTTGTCCAGTGTAGTTCAATTGCAATACTCGATTTGTGTATTTACCACCAGGTAGCCTAGCCCTTCCTGCCCGGAGAAGGCAGAGCTTTTTGCAGAGGATGAGCTGTGCTGAGGAAAGGGCAGCTTGTGCTGCTGGGTGGCTCGTCCAAGTCCAGCCATCAGCAGAAGCGAATGAAAATGGCAGTGTCTCCCTTGGAGCTGCGGCAACACCTGTCCCGTGAATTTGGTTGCCTGTTTCATCCCAGTGGGGATTCTGAATGTGGAAATTATTCATGGTTGCTCCCAGAGTTGCACATTGCTCTCCATCCCAGCTTGGTGTCACAAGCAGGGGATGAGGCTAAATACAAGGGCTGAAGGACTGTTGGTGTCATCATATCCAGCCTGGGGCTGCTGAAAGTCTCCTACTTCTTTGACCAAATTATTGCAAGTGGAAGATCTCTCCTGTTCCACTGAGTTTGCTTTCTTTTGTCCTCAGGGTGTATCAGTGCTGTCAGAGCTGACTTTCACCTCCCAGGTTTTCTCGACAGCCACCTTGGCTCCTGTGGTTCAGCTGAAGCACACCGGGCTGGCAGCCCTGGGGAGTCCCTCCTCAGTGTGGGGCATCCCAGCAAAGAGAAATCGTGCCGTACCAGTATGATCATATGCTGCTTGGGGCAACCGGGCAGGGAACCCACTTCCAGGGAAGAAATTCACTTTGCCATGGTTTTCTGCAGGAAAGGTCCCATGCACGGGGCACCAAACAGCAGGGCTGGGCTTAAGGAGAATTTCAACATCTGTGGCTTCAGTAAAGGTTCATCCTTGTACACCTGACACCAAAAGGGGCCACGGGAAAGGGCGCAAAAAAGACGGAAAGGCGTCTTCACTGAATTTATACAAAAGGCAGGACAATTGAGTGTGAAAATAGGTCTTTTGAAAAAAATTGCCTCTGAAATATGCCTTTCCATAGGTAACAAAGCGCCGTGAAGCTATTTTCACCACATCTGGAATAGCCTTCATCTCAGCAGGGAGGAAGAGAGCAGGACCCCAGCAAGCAAGAGGTTTTCAGAGAGGTGGCAGGTGAGAGGAGGTTGCAGAGCCAGGAAAGCTCCCTGAGAGGGAGACCATCACCCTGCTCTTTGAGGAGAAAATAGAGAGTTTTGTTCTTTAAATCTAGATCCTAGTAAAGGGCAGAGAGAACTAGGCCATGTGAATTAAGGGCCACCATCTGGCCCTGTGCAGGGAAAGCAGTGAATGGGACCCTGCGAGGTCTGCTGGGAAAGGACCAAACCAGCCAAAACTCAGCCCAGAGGGAGGCAGGGTCAGGCAGGAGCTCGCTGGCTGCCAGAGGAGCATCTAGCATCCTCAGCTGAGACCTAAAGAGGGAACCACATGTCTGTCCCCCCAGTGCCCAACAGCACCCAGCTGCCTGTGTTGTGGCTCTGCAGACGCCTCTGGTTCCCAGAGCAAAGGAGCTGCCTGCCATCCCCTGCCATCCCCTGCCATCCCTTGCCGTCCCCTGCCGTCCCCTGCCGTCCCCTGCCGTCCCCTGCCGTCCCCTGCCATCCCCTGCCATCCCCTGCCATCCCCTGCCATCCCCTGCCATCCCCTGCCATCCCCTGCCATCCCCTGCCATCCCCTGCCGTCCCCTGCCGTCCCCTGCCGTCCCCTGCCGTCCCCTGCCATCCCTTGCCATCCCCTGCCATCCCTTGCCATCCCCTGTCGTCCCCTGCCATCCCCTGCCATCCCCTGCCGTCCCCTGCCGTCCCCTGCCATCCCCTGCCATCCCTTGCCATCCCCTGCCGTCCCCTGCCGTCCCCTGCCCACCTGGTGCTTTGCACTGACGGCAAGTCCACATCCCGGCAGTGGGGCAGCTCCGGAGGGCAACGTGGTCTAGAGAGGGGACTGCTGGCCTAAATCTTAGAAATCAAGAAGAGAACCCAGAAGTGTTTTGATCTCCTCTCCTGCACCACACAACAGAGTTTCATTGAAGGCATCTTGCCTGTAATTTCTGGAGGAGCCAGGATGCATCTTTCGGAAAGGCTCTTGGCTCTGATTTAACTATGTCAAGCAATGGAGAGGGCACCGTGCCTTCAGCTCAGTTATTTCACAGTCTGATTATCTTCCCCTGAGGAGAAAAACAGGTCCTGTTTCTACTCCAAACTGTGGACTCTTGCTTTGACTTTTTTTATCAGATAAAAGAGCCTTCATGTACAGAAACCTTCCCCCAGGCAGCCTCCTCTCAGCTCTCCCTTTTGCTGGCGAAGGAGCCGGAGCCTCTTTAGTCGCACTTCATGGGCAGGTTCTCCAGACCTTGAACCCTTTCCAAATTTCTGGAGGTATTTTTCAAAGTCTGGGTAAGACACTGTGGGAATTAAAAGATCCGGGTTGTGTTCCCAGGCTCCTTTGCAGTGTCACACTGCGCAATTTTTTTCCTTTTATTTCTCTTGGTTTCTGTGATTTACGTCCTGGGATCGGAGCTCCGTGGGACAGGGCTCTTTCCTGGAGGAAGGGCCTCACACTCTGGAGCCTGCAGCTCAAGTTCAATAACAAGGTTCTTGATTTTAATTAAGAAAGACTTCAAAAAAAGAATAAATTAAAACAAATTGCAGAGCTGATGCTTTTGTCATTTACCCAGGTGCAAGCTGTGACTATTACCATGAAGGTCAATGAAGCTAGATGTGTATAAAAGCAAAGGAGGGAGAGAAAAGAGATTTCCCTTTGGGGACATGCTGTTGCTGACTTGGAAAAGGTCCCATTTCAGAGCCTTATCTGGTACCACTGTGGAAAACAAGGGAAGGTTCTTCTGTTCTGAGGTCTAAGACACCCAAACTGTGTCACCCAGCAACGTAAGGCAAAGCTGATCTCATCATTGAAAATTTTTGTGTGAAAGAAAGTCTCATTGCTAGTCTTCTGCACCTCTCAAGTCTATTTTAAGCCTTGTGAGCTCCGGCTGCACCTGGGCCCTCACATGGCGCATCCTGAGCTGCATCAACCATGTGCTGCCTTGTGTCACAGGGTTAATAGGAGGCTGCTCAGGTGGTTTTTGAAGGCACTTTAAACAGTGCACTCAGCAGAGAAATACAGCCACGTGTAACTCGCTAGTCCCCCATCCCTCCCCTGATTTTTGCTGAGAACCGATTCACAGGCAGGGCATCCCGCTGTGATCCCTGACAGGGGGAAGGTGATGCCTGTGGTAAAAAAAAAACCCCACACTTCTAAGCACCAGGGGAGAATATGTTCAAACCCTGTCGTACCACTAATGCTTTTGGTCTTATTGTGCTGCTCTTGATAAAGTGAAGGGGAACTTAATGCTTTTTAAAGGTCCTTAGCTTTTATGGGCTATAAAGCATTGACCTTAAAGGGAGGTGCTGAGGGAAGTATATTAAAGATAGATCTACGTGGGATAGTCAGACATGCCAGCTTTCCACAGCTGCTCTCTGGACTGCCTTTTTCCAAGTTCACTTTAAACTAATGTGTTGATTGCGTTCCTAGAAAAGAGCTGCCTGAAGCTGCAGGGTGTTGCTGCAACCCACTCTTAGGAGGTCCGGGACAACCTTCCCTTGGACATTCACTGATGGCAACACACAGAAGTCTCTTTCCAGTTTGTTCTCAGCTGTTTGTCCCCACTGAGCCTCAGCCACCGTGCTGTAAATTTCCTGGTTTCTGCTGAATGTTGTGCTCTGTGATCCCGGGACTTGGAAAAGGTCCTGTGTCAGCTCATTGCTACAGACAGCCCATCTCCCGCTCCAGTAATAACCAGTACCAGAGGACTCCAGAAGAAGAAACCCTTTGCAATGAGCAATCAAGGGGGAAAATCCTCTTGTGGGGCCTCTGCTAACTGCGGGCCTGTGGCAAGTGATTTCTATTAAATCATTCAATAATCATTAAGATCTGCATTACATTTCTCACCTCTGGAAAACGGGGATGATGCTATTCACCTGCATTGCCAGATACTAAGAGACTTAATAGTGAGGTCCTGGGAAAACTGTGGTTTGGAAAGCATTCAAGGAATATATGTGAGAGAGAAATGAGGGGTAATCACCCCCCACAGACTTTAGGGAGGGGAAGGGTGCTGCCTGCAGCCCGCCCGCCCCCAGCCAAGCCCCTGGTGCACCAGCAGGACCCTTGCAGGCTGCTGGGAGCGGATGCAGGGGAGGATGCCCTGCAGAGCAAGAAGGTTTTCACCATGCTCCTACTGCCTTAAATTAATTGGGGTCTGAGCTTTACAGCGGCTGTTGCTCCGAGCCCTCCTGGAGAGGTTCGGTTGGGTAGGCATCTTTGCCTGGGGGTTGGTACTTTGGGGGGGATGACATCCCTCCGCACCCCCGGAGAGTGGGGGTACCTCTGCAAGTCCTTTTGCCCCCGGGTGGCAGGGAGGGAAGGGGTTATTCCCCCCCCCCTCAATGCCCAGTCCCAGCTCTGCTCCCCGCGATGCCGCACCAGCAGCGTGTGTCCCCCCCCGGCCGGACCCGCTCTCCCGGCACCGCCGCTCCCGAGGCTGCTTTTCCATCTCTCCCTTTGCCGTGTTTAGTTAAATTTCCCCCGCCTTAGTTGATGTCACATCCTGTTCCACAGCCATCCCCTGCTAGTAGCCAGCCCTACCAATTCCTTTCTTTTTTTTTTTTTTTTTTTTTTTTTTTAATCCCTGTCCTCTCCCCATCACCCCCCCTTTTCAAGGCAAACTTTTGGCAATAGCAGAGATAATCATTTCGTGCTCCGTTGAATTTCTCCTCGCAAATGTCTTTCGATCAGGGGAGCCATTAAAAAAAAAAAAAATATTACCAGAGAGCCAGCACCGAGAGCAGAGGAGAGAAACTGGGATCCCAATAAATATGCAAAGTGAAGGCTCTGCTAAGCAGATTTCTTGCATTGCTTCCTGGGGGTGCTGAGAGCCGCCCGGAAAACCATTCTGGTTTTGTTTTTTTTTTTTAATTGTATCTTGTTGTCATTTTTTTCTTTTTTTTTTTCCTTTTTTTTTTTTTTTAATTAAAATAATAATAACAATAAAGGACTGAGGAGGCAGCGAGACGCTCGGTGATCGGCACAGGGAGACTCGCCCGGGAGGTGATCTGTATGCAAGGTGCCTAGAACTGGGTGCGAGACATGCAACCGGCAAGCAAGCTCCTGACCCTCTGCTTTCTCATCCTGATGGGCACAGAACTCACTCAAGTAGGTTTCTCTCTTGCTTTTCCCACCCCCCCTCACCCCCCCACCCCTTCTCTCCCTTTCTCCCCAACGCCATTTTCTATTAAACCTCGAGAGCACAAAAGAAAACTGGAGTAGGATGCTGCACCTTCGTGCCCCCCCCCCCTCTTCTCGGTGTGTCCCCCCCCCCCCTTTGCTCAGCCCGCGGTGCAGGTGGCCCCTCCGGGCTGGGGCGGGGGGGGGGGCGGAGAAGAAGCAGGTCGGACCCCAGAGCCGGGGAGAGAAGGGGGCTACCCCGGCGTGGCCACCCCCGCAGAGTGGGTGGGTGGGGGGGCCCACTTGCGGGGAAAGTTGCCGTGCGGGGCTGGGGGGGGGGACACACGACCCAGCGGGACCCCCGCCGCAGGGCTCGCCTGGCCCCGGCCGGTACCGCAGGGCTCGGGCTCGGCGAAGTTCGGGGTTGCCTGTCCCGGGGTCCCGCAGGGACGTGGCGGGAGGGCACGGTGACGGGTCCCTCCTCGTCACCCCCCCCAGCTCCTCGTGTGGGGGTCGCTTTGCTGATTTTAGGTGACATTTGAATGTCCCTCGATGTTTCCATCTATGACAGCCTTCTAGGAGAGAGGAGCATCTTATTTATCTCCCTCTCCCCCCTTCGCCTTTTTTTTTTTTTTTAACTGCATTTTAATGCTTGCCTTTACTGTCCCGGCCCCTGGAGTGAGTGAGTAGTGGGGCTGGGGGGAGGAAAGGAGGCACACAAAAGCCATCTCTTACAAGTGGAAATAAAACTCCATTTGACTTCTTTAAGATAATTGGGGAGAGGCCGGCAGGGAGGTTGTCTTTTGTTTTTTTCCCCAGTCACTGAGGAAAGGAAGAAAAGTAATTGCAAGAGGATGCTCTAGATTGTGGGGTTAATTGTGATGCTGCCTGGAAGCAAAAAAGAAAGAAAAAGCAGCTATAAATAGGAGGGGAATGGAGGCTTCTTAGTGTAGGAGCAATTAGCAGCTGGGCTCTCATCCTGGATGCTTTATGTAGATTATTTTTTTCCTTTCTCCTGCTGACAATGCTCTCTCCTGTCACTTCCCTACTGCTGAAGTTTCAGTAGCTGAAGCCTTTTGGCTTTGCAGCCTCCGAGTATTTCTGCTGCCCCCAGGAAGAAATGGCTAAAGAGCTGCCTTAATTGCATGGAGCCCTCCAGAAAAGGGATGAGAAGGTAGTAATTTGGCGGCGGGGGGAAGCAAAGAAATCCTAGAGCTGTATGGATGAGGAGGGGTGGGAAGGAACCAGAGCTGCAAGTGAGTGCCCAGGAGAAGCCCATTGTGTGCGAGAGGATGCACGGGGAGTGCGCATGCGCTGCGCTGGACAAAGCAGCCAGCGACCGCCAGCATTGCTCAGGAATCAGCAAAAAAGGGGCTCCACGCTACGCACCCGGCCCAGCCGAGGACATGGCCAGCCAGGGACCATGGCAGCGTCGTGGCAAAGCCATGTGGTGGGGCTGCCCCTTGTCCCGCTGCCCCTCCAGCCCCGGGGAGTGCACCCACAGCCCGGGGACCTGGGTGGTACCCCGCTCCCCAGGGGCTGTCACCGTCCCTTATCGGCCTTGTCAGCCCCCATCGCTCTGCATTGATGGGTTTTTTCAAGGACGCGGAGTTATCACCTCTTGTGCCAAGGATGCTGCCGTGCCTGGCTACTTTTTCCTTTTCTCGCTTTCTTTTTTTGTGAATGCAGCGCTCCAACTTTTCGCCCAACTTTAAATCGGGGTGGGGACGGGGAATGAAATCTGCTCTGAACTGTGGGGCCGAGCGCTGCGGGCTGACTTTGGCAGAGTTACCTCCCGGCCCGGCCCTGCCTGCTGGCGGGAGGTTGGAAGCCCCTGCTAAAGCCCTGGCTTTGCTAAGCTGCCTTCAGCTAGAGCTGGTTTCTGGTTTGCAGTGTCTACCTGGGCTTTGCTGCCTGCAGGTAGCTGAGTCCTGCCAGGCCCCACGCTCCGGCCATGCAGAGCTCTCCCGCCAGCGTGCCTGCCGACTCGCTTGGCACTGCAGAGCTCTTTCAGAGTTTTAGCATCTCATTTCTGTAGCACAGCTGCCAGATGCAATCCCCAAATATGCCTTTCAGCCCAGGCACCGCCCAGCTCAGTGTCTTCCACGTTTAATTCGGTGCCGGATTCACATCTCCATCACATGCGTGGAGTTTCTCCCAGACCCTACAGAGATCCCATGCCGGGGGAGGTTCAGGGGAGAGAGGCTGCTGATTTAGGCAGCTTTCCCTGATGATGCAGAAGCTACTGCCGTCCCCTCCTTTCCCTCCCTGCAGTGACACTGGCAGGCCAGCGCACGAGGAAGGAAGAAATGGGAAGAGGGATGGCTGTTAAATGGGGCTGGAGGGGGTGAGCACATGGCTGTCCTTCCAGCTGGGTGCTGGGAAAGCTCTTCTCATGGAGGGAAGGGAGTTGTCCTCAAGGTACTGGTACTGCAGCATCCTCTGACAGTCCCCCTGGGGGGGGGGGGAAGGATGCCCGTGCCCGGCAGGGAGCACAGGGGTGATGTGCACGCTGCGGGCTGCACCTCCAGGTTTGGTAGGGGCTTTGAGAACTGTCTAAGGTGGATGGTAGTTTCACCTGGGTGAAACAAGGGGAGAGCTGCCCTTACATGCCCCCCCCATATCCCAGTCCTTTGCAGAAGCCCCCGCCAGCCCCTCAGTCCCCCATGTGCCCCCAGCAGGCAGGGCCAAGGTGGGTGGCAAGAGCCCCGGCCCCAGAGCGAGACCTGCACGATGCTCTGGGATTTTTTCTAGGTGCCAAAGGTCTCCTAATTTGTTTTGCACCTTGCCTTGGCTCTCCACGGGTCAGTGATCAAAACCTGAAATGACATATTTCGGCTGGGTTGAGCAGGCTGGTTTCAGGGTGCAGCAGCCAGGTACGGGTGCTGGGCCGGGGGGGCAGAGCTGCTGCTGCCGCGGGCACCCCAGGGTGCAGCACCCTTGCTCTGTCTGTTCATGCAGCTCTGGGCAAAAGGCTTCCCGGGCAAAGCACAGGGCTTTCTCTCCTTGTCTTCTTCTCGGTGAGACCCAGGGCAGCTCTCCTGGTGACCACGAAGGAGCAGAGCCAACTTACGCTCTCTAAGGATCTGCTTGTCACGTGCAGAAAGATAGCGCTGCCAGAAGGGCAGAGGATTTGGGCTGCTGTAGTAAAGCCAGGGGTATCAGCAGAGGGGGTTCGGGATGCCATCTGCTTGTCTGTCCGACCCGTGCATTTGTCATGCCTCGTGCTTGCTGGCAAGCTGCTGGGATATTACCACTGAAAACCTCGTTGCATTCCTCAAAGTTATGCAGGCGCAGAGCGGGGCAGCCGGCGCTCTGACATCCGCTTACCCTATAATCATTGAAACCACACAGGAAGAAATACCTTCCTGGAGCAGGCAGTTATTAAACATTTAGGGCTCCTGCAAGAAAAAAAAAAAAATCAAAACAAAACAAACCCCAAACCAATTTTGCCATTGATTTTCCCAAAAGCACATCAGGTCCCTCTCGGGGCTATTTTCAGGGCAAGGGGGGGAGCTGCCAGGGATGCACGCTGCCCTCTCCAAAGCTGCCTGTGCCCCTCTGCCCTGGCAGCACCCAGCCCGGCTGTGCTGGCTCCTTCCCCTCCATGGGGGACTTCCCAGTGCCCAGTTTGGCGGCCGGGCTCTTCCCTATCCTGACAGTGAGATACATGGAAACTAGTAGGATTAAGCTGCAAATCTGCAGCCTGTAACAGGAGGCAGCTGCCTCATCACATAAACCAATTTGTGTCTAATTTCACTAACTTCCACTTTAACCAATAAAAAAGAAAGGTAATTTTCAGCCCTGGGTCGTATTTATTACTCAGGTTATCAGTCCTTGTAATCAGTATTAGCATCACTGCGTAAAGTAATACAAAACTAATTACTATCTGAGTGAATTAGATAGATTAAGGCTGTAGACTGCATTGGCAGTGGAAGAAGCTAATTCTCGAGTTATGAGTGATAAGTGTTGGCTTTGCTCTGCTGTGATGAAGCTATGAACAAAAGGGAACAAGGCAGGGACAGGGACACCCAAGGAGTGTCCCTCTGGGGTTTGTTGCCTGTGGGTGCCTCGGCCAGGCTCTTTGGGAGACCCGGGCGGGCAGGGGGATGTCTGAGAGGTTGAGTCAGTCAAGCAGTCCCCCCAAAAGGGGGAAGAGGCACTTGGGGAAACTGAGGCACAGAGCCAGAGACATGTCTTAGCACCAGCAAAATGCTACTGTGGGGGAAGAGCACCTCAAAATCCTGATTCTCCCTCTTCTGCAGACTGTAGCTATTGCTTGCCACCGCCTTCCCAGAGCTGAGCACAGGAGCCCTGGTCCCAGCCTGCGGACTGGCTTTGTCCTGGGTTTTGGCCCTGGGAAGCTTTCTTCTTGTTCAGGACCCAGGTCCTGGCTCCCAGCCCTCCTCCCCATCCCACCTGGGAGGCAGCATTCAAAAGCAGCCAAAATGCAAACGATCTCCTGGAAAGATAACAGCAGGGCGATAGCACGTGTGGTTCAGGAGCACGCAGCAGCGAGCAACTCTGGAGCAATGCCGTGTTTTCTAGCAAGCCACGTGCAGAACAAGTTTTCAGTGTAAAGGCACTTTCTGACTGGAGGCGTGCGACTGACCCAGGGAAATACGCCCAAAACAATCATCGTTCCTAACCAAAACATCCGAGTAACAGGAACCCACTGACGCGCCCGTGAAACCTGCACTGACTTTAATGGGCTCTGCTCTAGCTCAGAGCCTCTGACATGTATTGGCACTTGCTGTTAGAGCATGAGTTTAATGTCAAGAGCAGCTTTAGCTAAACACAGATTTAGCGAAGTGAAGACCTGCAAAGGGGATTATTCTGTTCCAGTGTAACATAAGGAGCGTGTCCTTTCTGCTGCAGGGTGTTTCTACTCTACTCACTGGGCGGATAATGAAAGGAAAGGTTGCAGAGTGTTTTGTGTGCGGAAGGAGTAGTCCCCGTGTCCATAGCTGGGGGTTAACTTTCCGGAGCACGTTGGGCTGCCTGATTCCGAAACGTGGCCGCTCCTGGAGTGAAGTACAGAACCAGGCACAGGCAGTTTCACACAGAGTCCCACCAGGAGCTGGCAGTGATCTGCAGCATCGTGGTCACTGTTTCCAAAGCACTTTGGGGTCTTTAATTGCCATTTTCTTTCCTTCCTTCGCTTTCCCCCTCTGTCCCTCCATACCCTTCCTGTGACGGGAGGGGAAGAGTTTGCTCTGCATTGGTACAGTGCCGAGGTGACAGGGTCCAGCTCCAGGACCGAGGCTTGTGTGAGTGATGGTAGGACAGGTAGTGACAAAACCAGCTGAAGGGGCAAGAATATTTGGATGTCAGACCCAAAAATCAGGGAAGCCCGGTACGATTTATTGCTGTGGCAGTCGTGACCTGCCGAGGGACAGTTGCCCCACGGCAAATGCAACAGAAGATTGTCCCATGCTCCAAAGGTGATGGGTACAAAGCGTATGTTCCTTAATGAGGATGAAGTTGCCCAAGCTGTCTCCGAGGGTAGGTGGGCTTCCTCTTCTGCCTGACACTGTTCACAGCCCTCCTGCTGCCCACAGGCCGGTGCGGAGGGATTTCGGATACCTCCTGCCACAAGCCCAGGCGATGGGGAGTGTGAGTGGAGGGGGTGACTGTTTACTGAGTTGAGAGAGGGATGAAAAACATCATCCTTCGCTCAAGAGCAGAGTTCAGGGCTCTGCCCCCCATAACCCCGTGGTGCCAGGCAGAAAGCAGAGGGGCACAGTGACCACCCAGCGCAGTGCTGGGGTGGGCTTGGAGCCTGGCCTGAGCCCGCTGAGCAGGGCTGTACCCGCACCTCCTCACCCTCAGCCTTGAGCCCCGCTGCAGGGACCCCCACGCAGAGCTGCTTGGCATCCCCACGGCCTTCGGCTGCCAGACGTGCTGTGCAGTGCCAGGGAGAGCGGCACCTCGCCCTCGGCCATGGGGTGCTCTCCCATCCCCGCGTGACGGAGGTGGTCCTTTCCTTTTGCTGCATCCATGCAATCCACGCTCCTCTTGCAAGTGCAGCAGCGCCTGCCAGTGGGGCAGCAATAGGGACTCTGGCAGCCCGGCATCGGTCAGGACGCCGGGAGGGATGCAAAGAGTCAGCGGAGGCAGAGGGTCCTCCAAGAGACCAGTTCAGAGCCTCTCCATCAGCTACAGGAGGGAGCTTTGGAGAAAAGTTACTTACTCCAAGTATCTAAGGAGGATCCCTGAAGTTACACAGCAAGGTCTTTCCAGAAAGGACAGACTTTTCCCGCAGCCCCTGGCCAGAGGGCATGGCACATCTTGTGGGTCTCCAGTGCAGAGAGAAGGACTCGGAAAGAGCTGGAGTACGGGCTGTCCCACGTACTGCAGAGCAATCCCAGGGCAGGCCTGAGCGCCCTGCCAAATTACCGAGTCCTGTGTTCCCAGGAGAGGAGCTGCCAGCCCTGGGAAGGTGCCTGGGGCACTGCCCTCCATTGGGCAACCAGCTGAGCTGGACACATCCTCCTTGCTGGAGATGGCAGGTGTTAGCTGAGATGCCTCCAGTATTTACTGAGCCAGCTTGGAGCACCAGCAAGATTTGAGGTGTTAAAATACGAGTGTATGTATTTTAAAGCAGATCCCATCCTCTCACCATGCATTAAATCGGAGTTCTCTGACTGTGGTCTACGAACAGCATCTCCACATAAGCTTGGGAGCAACAGGAACTTCAGCACCTCTTCTCTGAACCAGCCAGGAGAGGGAGACAATGACCACCGTGTCCTGCACACTCACACACGCACACACACTCACACACACACAGGAGTTGGCCGTGTTTGCAAAGCTTGACCCTTGTAGGGCTCCTTTAGGCAGACAGTCACATTTTGTGTTATCACTTCCCAGCAGCGGAATTTTCCACTAAGTAGCTATTTTGGAAGACCCTGTTCTTTGCTTTTATCTATCATTCCTCTTCTTTCTCTGCTCAGAATATATGCATGCAAATAGGATCTTTTGTTCCCTAACAGTTCATCTTTTCCTGCTGTTTACTCTCTGCTTACAGCAGGAGAGGCACCGAGAGGGCAGCTCTGCAACCCCTGCTCTTGTGGGGAGGGTGGCTGTAGCGGGTGCACCAGGACAAGAAAAACTCAGGGACATCATGAGGTTTTTTTTCCAGGCAATGCGCTGGGCAAAAAACCCCGAAGTGATCAGGAGAAAGGTGAGCTCAAGCAGTTCAGCAAAACTGGTACTGAAGAGATTTCTGCAGACATTATGATGGAAAGTTGCTCTTTAAGGGCCAGATGCTCCTTTGCTCTGGGAAGGCCCATCAGCGAATGCTATCAGGTCAAAAAGAGTCACCTGAGTCTCCTCCTTCTTGATTTCACTAGCATTTCTTCCAATTTGCTCTAGCACAAGTAAAGGCAATGTCAGGTCTCCCACATCGAGTTCATATCCCTACTGGTTTTTTGCTACCTGTGTTTCATTTTGTTGCCACGCTGGGCTTCTAAAACCAGGGAAATCATTAGGTTAGGGAAGAGGTTTCCACATTTGCACGTCACCTACTTCAGGAACTGAGATGACAGAGGTCATTTTCCTGCTTGACACCCACAACCTAGCACGGCACGAGGCGACCAGCAGCATCTCATTGCGCAGCAGCAGCCGCCCCATCTTCCCTCTCAATAACGCTTCACCCCTAAAAAAGGGAAACAGTGGCATTTTTGGGAGCCTCTTTTTTTGTCAGGTCTCTGCTTCGGACCACCTGACGTGGGCTCAGCTTGCGTTGCCGTGCCACGGGCAGCCTGATGTGTTGGGGAAGGGCTGTGGCTCTCTGCCAGCATGGGTTATACCCTACGGGCTCAGGGCCATCCTGCTCCCGGCACAGGTCATTAATGCATTAAGTCACTGAACTTTATGAAAAGGTATGGAAGAACAGCCAAGCTCTTGGTGTCCCTACCTTAACTCCTTTTATCTTACCAGCAAGGAAAAGACTCCCCCAAAACTGCTGCTTTTGGCTAGAAGCAAGAGAAAGAAAGAAAATCACCTGGATTTCTCTCTCCCCTGTTATTACACACACCGCCCCTCTTTCAGCTGCCATGAAGGGTTTTGCTCCAAGGGAATTGGAGCAGCTCTGCTGACTGCCAGTGCCCGAGCCCAGCCTCCCGTCCCTGCACAGAGCCTCTGTGCCAGGCGGTGGGAAAAGACTCCCGGTAATGGGCCCCCTCCTCAGGAGGGACTTACGGCTGCTGCTCCTCTCTCTGTGCCTTGCTGTCCCTGTCTGCAGAAGCTTTAATCATTGCAAAGCACTTGAAGGGCATGCGAATGAAATCACCTGCGTGCACTGGTAGGAAATGAGTCTTTCTTTAGCCCAGGTGGAATCCAGAGCAAGGCAAAGGAGTGCTTCTTGCCCTGCTGAATACCATTTTAAATAATAAAGTACCCGCAGGTCTAATTCCCTTTGTATGTGTTTGGAGTAGACAAATATGAGGGATAAACTTTACTCACAAACTCAGTTTCAAAATGAACATTAAGGTGATTTAAGTGTAGCACTCGAATGTTTTATATGGTATGAAATCAGATAAGCTATCAGTGTCAGCTGCTACAGTGCTGAGCACAGCATAAGGACCTGTTAGAGCAGAACAGGCCGAACTGGAGTAGAACGGGGAGCTGTGATTTATTCTAAAAGATCAAAGCCATCAGAGGCTTTTGCCTAATCTTCCTACAACCACAGCCCAAAACACCTCCTTGGTGCTGACCTCCTCAGACACAACACTGCACGACCCGACGGCAGTTTTGCCGTGGAGAGGATGCCTGGGCTGGGTGAAGCTGATTTCACGGGGTGGAAGTAGTTTATGTACTTTGGGATCCCTAATCAGGGGTGTCCAATTCAGAGGGCAGGAGCATTTTCTTACTGCTTTCAACAGCAGATTGACCTGTCAGCTAGCTGGCTTACCCAGATTAGAGCTGGTCTGGCCCGAGGTGGGGGAAAGGACTGATGTGGTTTGCAGGTGTTGGGAAGCGAGGGAAGGGAATGGCATCTCAGCTGCTGCAGCCTGTGACACGCACCAGCCGTTGCCTTCCAGCTGCCAGCGTCTGATTCTGCTGCCACATTGTCGGAGGGACAGGATCCGACCTGGCATCAGCACTCGTACTCTAACTCATCTCTTTTTCTCCACCTGGTGGACTTGCTAAGTGTGCTTTCATTTCAGCGCTTTACAGAAACTCCCCCAGTGCTCTCTGCAGAAACAGCTCCGCTTGGCTGTCGCTAGTCCCTGCTCCCTTTGCCCAGACCAGCAGCCAGCTCCTGGGGAGGGGGCCGAAAGACCCAAAACCCCACGGAGCCATGCCATCGGAAGAGAAGCTCTGGAGGTGGCAGGTTTGGGGCTGGGCTGATCGGACTCCAGTGGGAATGTGGTAGCTCCCGCGGGCCAGCTGGACTAGGGGTGGTGGGGCCACAGAACTGTTCGGGGTCTCCTGGAGCAGGGCCGCGGTGGCTGGTCCAACATGCTGAGGCTGGTCCTATACCACGGAGCGAGGGGTGTCACCTCCATCCTCTGGAGAGAGCGAGGGGATTAATTTCATAATTTGCTTTGCACAGGGTGTTTAAAGGTTCACTTAGGGAAGGATGTGCAAGGAACTGCAGGTCTCTGTTGGTTGGAGACTTTGGTTCTGAAGTCACCAGGACAGTTCTGCAAACGCCTTCAGGAAACCTGAGCTATGAACAAACTCCATCTCGCTGCAGACTACATGCCAGGCCTGCACAGACGGGCTGTATGCTGTTTGCAGTGTAAGCAGCCCATAGCGTTCCTCAACAGGGTTTGCCTCAGAGCCACACCAGCCACAGAAAGCCAAGAGTTTTCTCCGAACTCAAGGATGGGATGCTCTAGCAGTGTCTGATGCTGTCCCATCTCTTCTGTCCAGGCAGCTCTGCCTGCTGGGAATGGGGTAAGCGTTGGGGAAGGAGCAGGGCTGCCAACTCGAGGGCAGGTAGAGCTGCCAGAGCATTTTGATTTAGCTCAAGCGTACTGGGTCCTTCGTGCTGACGGAAGGCTGTGGTTGCAGAGTGTGGTGAGGGGGCAAGCGGGGATGTGGGGGACCCTCTGACGGCCCACGGCCCGGGAAGACCACGCGTCTGGGGACCACCAGGTGCCCCACACCTCGTGAATTTGCGCCGGAGCGGCGCAGCCCCTGCGCGCACCGCAGCGGAGAAACCCCGCTCCCGACTGCCCTCGCTGGCAGCAGCTCCCCTTTTTCCCCTGGAGAAGCTCTGTCTCCCGCACAGCCCTTTTTCGCTGCAGCCCCTGCGGCCGTCCGCCCACCGACCGAGCCCGACCACCGCACCGCACCGCACCGCGCCCGGCGGCCCCGCACCGCGCCCGGCGGCCCCGCCGGCAGCCAGCAGGGGGCGCCGCAGTGCCGCGCCGCAGCGGGGCCGCGCCGCAGCGGGGGAGCCGCCCCTCCCGCCCCTCCCGCCCCTGCCCGGAGCCGCGCCCCCCCCCGCCCCGTCCCCTCGCCGAGGCTCTTCTCCTCCCTCCCCAATTCTTTTCCGCTCTCCCCAAATCTTCTCCCCACTCCACCAAATTTTTACGTCTCCTCAAATCTTTTTCCCTTTCCCCAGTTTTTCCCCCCACTTCCCAAATCTTTTCCCCTCTCCCCAAACCTTCCTCTCCCTTCCCCAAGCCTTTCCGCCTCTCCCCAAGTCCTTTTCCCCACTCCCCAAATCTTTTCCCCCTCTCCCCCAATTTTTTCTCCTCTCCCTCCCTCCACCCCCCCTTCCCCAAATCTCCCCCCCCCCCCCCCCAGATTTTTTTCCCTCCCCCAAATCTCTCCTCCCCTCCGCTCTCCCCTCCTTCTCCCTCTCTCCCACCCGCCCATCCGCAGTCGCTCCGGCTGGCTGGGCGCTCCGCGGCGCTCACGCCCCCCCCCCCCCCCTTACCCCCCCCCCCCCGCCCCTCCTTCCCTCCCTCCCTCCCGCCCCCCCCGCCCCGGTCCCATCCCGCCTCCTGCAGCCTTTCGTTCCGCTCCGCTCCGGCTGGGGCGCGCCCGGCGGCGGGTGCAGGGAGGCAGCCCCGCTCCGGTGATACCGGCTCCGGTAAAGGATACCGGTTCCGGCAACAGGCACCGGTAACACCATCGCCAGCGCCGGGCAGGGCCGCGGCGGGCCGGCGGCGGACGATGGGCCGGCGGCGAGCGGTGGTGGCGGCGGCCGGGCGGCTGGAGCAGCCCGTCCCCAGCGGTATGGAGCCCGGCGCCGGTGCAGAATGAAGGGTGCCTGGCTTCCCCCCCCCGCAGACATGTCTGTGCCTTTACTCAAGATTGGAGTCGTCCTCAGCACCATGGCCATGATCACCAACTGGATGTCGCAGACGCTGCCCTCCCTCGTGGGGCTCAACACCACCAAACTCACGGCGGCCACGGGCGGCACGTTGGACCGCAGCACGGGAGTAAGTGCGGCGGGGAGGGGGGGGGGGGGGAAGGTCGCCTGGCTGCCCGGAGCATCCCTGCCTCCGGGGGCGGCTGCGCCCCGCTCCCCGCCCCGGCCGCCCGGTCCCTCCTTGCCCGGTTACCCGCCCCGTATCCCCGGGACCTCCTCGGCCGTCTGGCTCCCTCCTTGCCGCCTCCCCCCCCCCGGCTGCAGAAAGCAGCGCCCCGGGGAGAGGCAAGGGCCCCCGCGATGGCGGGGGGGGGGGGGGAGCATCGCTTGCGAGAGGGATCGGGGCGGTGCGGGGTCGGGAAAGGCTGGTGGTGCGGGGAGAACATCTCCTCTCCTTCTGCAGCTCTCGGGTTTAGCCAGCGCTAGCCCTGAGCAGGGGGCTGGGGGCGAGCCGGGTGTCCCCCCCCGCCTCCCCGTGCCTTCGGCCAAAGGGTGGCAAAGTTTTCCTCGTCGCCGCTTTGCAGTCGCAGGGTGAAGCGGCTTGGGACAGCAGGTGCGAGTCCCGCAAGCTCTCCTTTGCTTCCCTGCCTTTAATCAATAGTCGTTAATGGGATGGAAAATGCGGTGGAGAAGTTGCGGTACGTTTTGGTCGTGCCGTATGTTTCCTGTCCCTGTTTTGCTGGAGGGCTGGTACGGTGCCTGGTCTTGGCACTTTGGAAATGGCTGAGAAAAACAATCCTTCTGTCTGTCTCCCCTTAGCAGGGAAAAAAGGGGCACCTTTCGCCTCCAGGCTGCATGCTTGTGCCTTCTAAAAGAGCTAGGGTATTACAGCTCTGCTGTTTCGAGACAAGTATTTCATGTAGTGGTTCTGCTGATTGTGAATGAAGATAGGATTTTTTTCCATGTTACCAGGGATTATGAGACCCATTTATTATTTTTTTTCCCCCGGTTGTTTTACCTAGTGAATCAAATTGTCTGTCTGTATGCCTAGCCTTCTCTCTTAGTGCGTGTCGTCTGTCGATGTGGATATTTGCAAGGTTATTTGTAATATATTGAAATAGTAGAAAGAACATTTCCCTTCTGTTTGGCAACACGGTGGTACCTTCAAAGTGATCGGAGGCTGAATTGTGATTAAATAATGCATTTTGCAAAGTGCTGTGAGATCAAAGGAAAATTAAGATCAGAGAGGTTTGGAGAATGCAGGGGGCACGAGGGGGGCTGGGGAATGTGCTGTGTTTGTGACTGGGCTCCCTTTCTGCGGTGTGTCCTGGAAGCTCAGACGGAGGCACTGATCGTACCCTCCGGATCGCGTCTCTTCTTCGCTGGCATGGTTCGCAGGGCACGGCACCAGGCTTTCCCTGCCCCGGACCCGCAGCATGTTTGGAGGGAAATGGTTGTCTGGTGAACCTCCCCATGCCCAGAAGAGTCTGGCAGAGGAGGGGGGAAATATAAGTCCCGGTGTCCATTTACTCAGGAGAGCTGATTTTCCTGCTGCCGGATCCAAGAGAGCTCTGCAGAGGCACGTTCATCAATACTCAGCCCTCAGCCAGGACACCGTATCCTCACTGGTAGCTCGGGCACATCCTTCTCACGGTGTCAAGGAGAAGTCAAATGCTTTGTAACGACAGCCGGGCAGTGGGTTCCCCACCCTGATGCGCTCGGTGCCTTACAGCACGCTACAACCCTCGCTGCTTCGGGGCTTTCCTTGTGCCCATGCTTTCCCACTCGCGTTGCCTTCTTGCTTCAGCTCTTGCTCTCCTTTTCAGACCCTTCTTTTATTTGTCCCCAATCCATATTTTTGCATTACAAGTGAATTTTGCCAGCTGGGCCCTCGGAGGAGCCTCCCTCCGCTTCCAGCACAGCTCTAGTATCTGCCACATCCATCCTGCTTCTTCCACTCATCCCCCTTCACCTCCCACACCCCTGCCAGGCCTCCCCCCATTTACTTAACCCGTCTTTCCCTGTGTTAATTAGGTGTTGCCAACCAACCCAGAAGAAAGCTGGCAGGTCTACAGCTCTGCCCAAGATAGCGAGGGACGTTGTATATGCACAGTGGTGGCACCTCAACAGACGATGTGCTCGCGTGATGCCAGGACAAAGCAGCTGAGACAACTATTAGAAAAGGTAATGGTTGACCCCTTCTGGGAAAGGTGGTTTGGTTTGGCATGACATTGGGAGTGAAAAAACGAGTGAGCTGGGCTGAGCCTTGGTTTCCAGGGAAGACAGACCCCTTGGGCCAGCCCTCCCACGCCATAGTTGTCCCCATGTCTGTAGTGGGGAATAATCAGCCGCAGTCGGGAAGATAAATCTCTTAAGTGTTTCTGAGGCACAGAGGAAAAGGGACCGTGGCCTAAGGTCAGCTTAAAACTGCTGAGATCAAAGCAACAATATTGAACCATATTGCTAAAAAAAAAAAAAAAGTTGTAATTTACTCATTTTTTTCATTACGTTAACACAAGCAGTTTCAAAGGATGAGCCTCAACAAGATGAGAGAAGATAGAATTAAAAAACCAGAGCCCATGCATTCCTAGCCAAGCTGATATTAAAAAGGTCGAAAGAACAGTACAAGCTGTCGACATCAAATAGCACAGAAATGACAGTTTAGTGGTTTTCTTTCTAATGTTGACAACCACTTGATTAGTTTTTAATAGTCTGCTGTCCAAAGAGATCAAAGAATCTCATTAGGGAAACATTCCTGATAACAAGAAATTTTTCAGATAATAGATTTCATTGAAGAAATGCTGTTTCATGTGAAATGCTGCTCTTCTCTTTAAAATATAAGTGGACTCCTGTGCTGGATATGTAATTATCCCTCATGCCCTAATGCTATGTTGGCATGTGTTGCGCATGGACAAAATAATTTTTATCCTGCTGCTTTCAGGAAGTTGATGTATTAGTCACTCGTAACAACATTAAACCTACGCTTAACTGATTTTCCTATGATGTGATAAGAACAGTAAAGTGAGGCAGGAAACATTTAGCCCTAAAATACTTCTTTGGTATGTCAGAGGCTTCTAAAAATAATCCCACTCAAGCTTTGATTTCTCTAAGCAGTAACGGCAATCGGTCCAACAGCACATTTGTCTAAGAGGCAGCAGGCGTTATATTAGCAGCTGACACGGGCATCTGAGAGCCATCGTGTTCCCAGAACTGTTCGTATGCATTAAACAAGCAGGATTTGACCTAATGCCCTCTGCTAATGCACAGGCGAGTTGGGCGTACGAGACCTGGGATAACATCAGTTCCCGTGCGGAGGGTGTAAGTGCTCAGTGATTTTTCCCTTATGCAGCTCTCCGGCTGCCAATGAATAAAGTGAGGGAGGAGCGGTATTTCAAGGCATGTGTTCTGGGGATATGTTACCTGCCTGCTAATCTGTCTGCATCTCACTCCTACACTAACCTATATGAAAACCCCAAAATAAAGAATAGGCTCTTAGTGCCAGACACCTGATCTTGATGAAGGCTGAAATGATAATCCCTATAGGAAAAAGCAACTGCAGAGAAGAGCTTCCAGCTTCCCAGGAAGGATTTCAAACCTGAAAACTCCTTCCCTCGTCTGACATTTTAACTCTAGCTTTGTGATAGGAAAACTCGCTGCTCCTAATTTCTCTCTGCCAGCAGATGAAGCAGCATAATGTGTCAAAGAGGTAATTGTGTTTGGATTTTCAAAGGAGGAGACCTGGCAGTCACCTATGGAAATAATAAGGCATTGCTTTTACGAGCAAGAAATAAGCTGCATTTGTGTGTGTGTGTGTATGCGTGTGTACACAAACCAATTGTAGCATCTTCAGTGAAAATCTCCGCACAGAGGCTTCCGCAGCTGAATGTACTTTGAGGTTCAAAGCTGCCAAGACCCCATCTACCCTCAACACATGGGCACAGGCATATGCGTAGAAACTGTAGTTCATGCTGCTTGCAAGTGAATCCTGGGCACCCCGTCAGTTTAAAGAGCAGGCGTTAAGTGAGGTAAGGTGAGCCAGGTCTGCTTGCCATCGCACAAACTGTTCAGCCCGTGTTTTGACACCGAGGTGTCTGAGCTCATCTTTGGCTGGAGTACACGGAGTCCTTCCAGCCTTATATGTGTCAGGTGCTGAGTCCAGATCTTGGACTGCAGCCAACCCAAGACATCACCTAAATCCTGTTCATAAACAGATTATGTTTTATCTTCAAATGGATTTTTATTTATTTTTTTTGGCCCTGTTATCTGGGAGGACTTCCTCCTCTGATGGTTAAACCATTTTTGATTTCCTGCCAATTCTTATTCTTTGCCAGCACTGATTTCCAGATTAAACAGTTCTTTTTGTTCCTTTGATATTCACTCCGAGGTGTATATAGGGAGGACAGTGACATCTCTTCTCTGCCTTTCCTTTGCCTTCTACAGACCTTATAAGATGAACTTTTCATGTCCTGGTCCATTGGCTGAGTCCATCTCTCTCCTAATTCTTCCTGTAGACCATGAAAATCTCCCTCAAGGTGCATCATGCTATTGCTCCACCAGTTTGTCCGGCTACCCAAAGCTAAAGATTCTTCCCAGTTCAAACCCCAAAGATGGGCTTAGAACAGTCCTTTCTGAGCTGGCATGAAAGGCTGATCCACAGGGAAGCTTGAGCAGGGTTTAAACCGTGGCTTTGACCATATAAATCTCACTGGGGTCATCAGGCCAATATCAACTCTCCGTTACTCTGGTTTAATTCTGAAACAACGCAACGTCAAACAAGATGACAAGAATAGCACTGGAAGTTCCGTTTGTATCAATTTTCTATTTCAAATGCTGAAATTAACTCTTTTCCCCAAGACAATTGCAGGTATCTCTCTCACAGTAGCTTGATGGAAAATGAGGTTTCATGTTGAGAGCGCATGCTCCACCGATAGAGGCAAAAAGCATTTTAGCTGATGTTTGAAGGTCTCAGTTAATGGATGAAGCTGAGGGAATTTGAGAGACAGTATCCTTGGGTCTCAGTTCATTAGAGCACTTAGGTACATGCTTAAGTTTAAGCTATGAACAGTCTCATTGAGATCTAATCATGTGCCAAAGTACTTTGCTGGATCAAGGGTATAATATGCTAATGAAGGAAAACAAGTAGGTCTTCAGCTGATGAAGCACACGTTACTGTCAGAGATCAGCAATGACGGAGACTGACTTTCTACAAGTCTGGTCAGAATCTTGCCTGGCTGAAAACAATATGGGCAACAACTAGTGAGAGTCTGGACTTGTAAAACACATCCCCAAAATAGCACAGCAGCTAATTTTAGGCGTCTCCATTTAGAGACATGTGAGGAGGCTATTTTCCTCTGCAGTCAGGGGAGAGGCAGACTCCTCCAGAGGTGATTCACAGCAGAAGCCTGAGCGAGATGCTCTGATTCACTTCCTAGCGGAGTCCGTCTCTCCCTCCCCACCACCCAAGAGGCAGCGTAAGGAGCCCCCGTAGCTTCGCTCAGCCCCTGCAGGGTCAAATACCAGTGATCATTACAGAAATGCTCTTTTCTGATTACTGGCAGCTTGGCCTTTAATTGGGGTTAGGCATTAGTGGAATAAATGAGATCAATTTTGTATGATCCCTACAAGTCATTCCTATTCCAACCCATCGGAACAATTCTGATATGTAGATACAGCTCGACTCAAAGGAGGATAGACTGGATTACCAGAATAAAAATATCTGCAGACCAGACATGCTTGTCTAAGTCTTCCCTTCTCCTGCCTTAGGGTAGCGAGAGGTCTTCAAACTCCTCTGCATCCAGCCCAGATAAATTAGCACCCGGCCGTGTCCGCTGAGAGCTCACATACCCCGGGGCAGGCATGGCTAAACGGGAGCCACGCAGGCTCGGGCTGAGCTCAGGTTTGCTCTTTTCCTCTTCAAACCAAGAGGGTCTTGTTCTGCTCTTCCCTGCTCCTCACACCTCCCTGAGCAGGTCCTTCGTGGTAGTCAGGATGGGTGCTGGTTCATTTCTGGCTGATGTGTTGGGACTCAGAGACTGAAAATAGCTTCCCCTTTGCTGAGGAAGACTATTAGGCCCCCGGAACAGTTGTACTGGTTGTACAAAATGTTTCCTCCCTGTTGGCCTTTGAAATACAGGTCGTCCATACATTTTTAATAGTTCCCTGTAATAGTTTTCTTGTCATCGTGCATGAGCGATGGGCATTTTGATCGCTTCTGAGATGCAGACGTCAAAGTTGGCATTTGACCCATGCTGGTTTCAGCAAGTAGTCTCCGAGACCTGGCTGCGTGCGGGTGTCCCGCCGTCCCCTCGCTCTGTCACTCGAGGTAAGTCGCAGCAGCCCAGTGTGATTTGCTGGAGGAAATATTGCACTTGCACCGTTCTTTTCCCAACCCAGCCTGTCCGCGCTTGGCTTTGGCGAGGACGGAGACGGGAGCGGATGTGGCAGCACGGGCTCTGGGAAGTGTCTCGGAGCGGATCCGCAGAGACGGTGCTGGCTCGCGTTTGGGTTTTGCTCAGACGCCCACGGATGAAGAGACTTGAACCAGGATGCCTTTAATGTGAGGGCCCTGACGCAGCAGCATGCTTGGCTGCCTGATTCATTTTAAACTAGGGCGTCATCCCTACCAATGCCGACAGTCGTAGTTCTGTGGGTAACGCGGCAGTGGCAGGAGCACCAGTCGTGGGCTGAGCCCCGTAATGTACAAACCGTGGTGCAAACACAACCGTCCCTGACGCAAAGACCTTAAATTACACCCATTGCTTAATGCTAAATAGGTGCTTAAGTGCCTGCCTAAGTCAGAGCTTCATTTACCGTCTCCTAGCCTGAAAAATGAGAGAAGGGAATATCTTAATAAATCAGATGGCAGCCAAGCTTCAAAATCAGGTCAGCCTAGCTATTGTTTCCCTCCCCTCCTTACACCTTCAGCTCTTTTTCTCATGAGGAGCCCAGCCAACCTTCTTGCATCATTCCTTCGGCAGGGCCAGATGGGCGCTGCGCGGGGAGCCGTGGGGATGCGGCATCGGTCGGCTAGAAAAGATGCCGACGCGGCACAACCGCCCGAGTGGGGCGGGCACCGGTGGGGCCAGCTGGAGCGGGAGCTCCTGCTGTACTTCCCAGCTTCAGGATGCCCTCACCTGCAGCTGGATTTGTTGTGGCAGATGCTGTATAAACAGTAGGGCTGTTTGGATAATGAAGTTTTTACTAGCTGGGAGTAAAGTTTGCACTTAGGCAATCAGTAAGTGTCACTTGCGTACGCGAAGAAATGGTAATGCGCACCTCAGCAGAAGCATTTCTTAGTCAGATGTGCTTCTGCTCAACTAAGAGCCTCTCCTCGGGCGACGGCGGGTGCTGCTCCGGCCTCTCAAAGAGGCCATCGTGAGTGATGCATTTTAGCCTTGACTACAACCCTTTTTTGCATGTGTGATTATTAAATTATTCTCTGCAATGCAGCAGAATAAATGTTTATGAAACCAATTTGCTCTGGTTTAGAGCACGGGGTCATAATACTATGAGATGCTTTTGATTAACTAGTACCTAATGCATAGGCTGATTACTCTTTAGCTTTGTTGACTGTGTAGGAAAAGGTCAGCGTTCGGCATTGGGATGCGAGTGGGGCTGCCTTGCTGCTGGGGAAGCACCTTCTTAATGAGTCCCTTCTCGTTTGACAGGTGCAAAACATGTCCCAGTCGATAGAGGTGTTGGACAGGCGGACTCAAAGAGACCTACAGTACGTTGAGAAGATGGAAAACCAGATGAGGGGACTGGAATCAAAATTCAAGCAAGTGGAAGAAAGCCACAAGCAGCACCTGGCAAGGCAGTTTAAGGTATGTCTGCTTTCCAAACCGCTAACGAAGCTGTGGCCAGGGATTTAGCGGGGTGCGCACGGGACTGTGGCCCTGGTCCCCGTCAGCTCACGTAGCCGTTGGTCCGGTCGTACGCGGCGCTGGCGGCCACCCACCCGTGCAGCTCCCTCCTGTCCAAAGCACGGCCAGATCCAGGTTGCAGCATCGCGTCCTCAGCCGCAATACATTTTTCTATAGGGTAAAAGCATAAATCTCCACGTTCCCGTACCCGCGAACCACACCTGGGTGCCCCAAATAGGGCAGCGTAGGATTGCTCTGTGCAAGGCGGGGGGTCTGCAGGGAGACCCCGGGGCAGCTGAGGTCAGGACGAGGGGGGTTCCCCTCCACGGCGAGGCAGCTCTTCCCCACGCCGTGCCTGGGACCCATTTTTTGGGAAGAGCCAGGAGCTGGGGCTCCGTTACATTTCTGCAGCCCGTGGCAAACCGCAACGGGCCGTCACCAAATTGCTTCCCTCCTTGGGGTGGTTGTAGCAACGGGGCAATCGATCAAACAAATCAACCCCCCCCCCCCCCCCCAAATAAAACCCAAAAGTACGACTATTGCAGCTGTCCTCGGGCTGGCAAACGGCCCGTCTCAAGGATGTGCAAATGTCCAATTTTGAAGTAATGGTGTTGGCAGCAGAGCCAGCACCTTCTGATGGATTATACGTGTTTTGTCCTGGTGTCGTACAAATGAGAAATAAAGATATGAGCCTTTTAAATGAAGGTGTCATTGCGAGCAATGGTCGAACTTTCAAGAACTTGATTGAGAACGAATGAATTTCCAAAAAGGGGCTGTCAGCAATATTTGGAATCTTAAATTTTAGTAATGCTTTTCATTAATAGATATAAAAACCAAATTGAGAAGATTTCTAGTGAAATTTGGGGACGTTTCTGATCAGCTACCCAGCTGATTCCCATCCTCATTTCCAGGCAGCTGCCCAGCTGGCTGGTGTTTTAAAGGATAATTTTTTAATTGATGTGTTAAATACTGAAATACCAAGATTACATCATAAAAAGCTGGGAAGAAGGTTCTTAAAGCTTTTCACCAACTCCACCTCCTCCACTCCCCATCTCCAGTTACCACAGGTCCCTAAATTTAGCTCCGCAGCCTGGATGTAAGGACCATCTTTCTGATTTATGCATGAGTTTCTTTTTTTTTTTATTCTTTTTTTTTTTTTCCCACCCTCCATTCTAATGAGTTTAATCCTCCCCATTGCCTGCTAGGGAGCTTGCACCGGGAAGTGCAAGTAAATAAGAAAATAAATATATTCCCCACATGCAAACCACAGGAGGGAAAGCCTCTCGACTTAAATAGGAGGGGATGGGAAGGAAAGAAATGAGGCTGAGAACCAATTTCTGATCCCGTTCACCCCTGAGCTGCTTCAGCAGACAGCCAGATGTCACAGCCCTGAGCGCTGTGAACTTGGCCACTGTGCAATAGTTTAAGCAGCACCAGGTATACTGTGTATACTAACATGCTTCATTAACGGGTAGGTGCATGCATATTTATGTCTACTCATTAGCTGCTGGAGCAAAGCATCTTCAACAAAATGCTGCATACCGTGCCTTTAAACAAGGCCTTCATTTAATTAAAAAAAAAAAAAAAAAAAAAAGTCTTCGTTTCTGCAAAATAAATTTGATAATGACTTTGATTTTTATGTTCTTTATAGCATGCCTAAAAACAGTAAGGAATTTTTGTCTAATTTGCTGCCAAAGCACCATTTTAAATAACAGCCACAGCATTTTGTTTCTGCTAATGCCAGCATTAAAATGTGAGTGGTTTGGAGCTCTTGTGTTTTTTTTCTCTTTAGTTCCGTAAGAGTATTTGTCTATGAATGGCTATCTATATAAGGCAGGTTAGTGAGCTAGATCCTCAACAGTATTTCATTTTCTTGCTTACAGGGCTAACTTAAAAGCAAGTTTTTTCAATGCTGCAGTGACTGAAGAAGCAGTTCACTCCCATGTAACCATGAAAAGAGGGCCACAGAGCATTTTGCACCATGCATTTATTTTTTTGATTATTTTCCAAATTAGCACCATATCTCACTAAGGAACCTTGAACCACACAACTGAGATCTTCCTTTGCATGCAATTGTAGATGCATTTCATGAATAGTTTGAAACCCTTGTCAATGCATATATATATTATTTTATTTTATTTTTTGGAAAGAAAAAAAAAAGAACTCTTTGTGTATGTGATCTGAAGCATGTAACCCTAAGATGTTGCATTCTAAAAATGACAAATAAAGGCCTTTCCCAAATATTTTGGTGTTCTGCAGCCTGTTTAATATGTTCTTTCCAATACATCATTTGGACCAAAATAATAATTAAAATAATTTTAATGATAATAATTGTGGGATATGAACATTGCACTCACGTAGGAAGCAACCAGGTCAAGGCAGAGTGTTGCAGATTTTTGCACGCATAGCACTGAACCAAGCTTATTTTAACCTTGCAGGCGATAAAAGCGAAAATGGAGGAACTTAGGCCTTTGATACCAGTGTTGGAAGAGTACAAAGCCGATGCAAAATTGGTATTGCAGTTTAAAGAGGAGGTCCAGAATCTGACGTCAGTTCTAAACGAACTCCAGGAAGAGATTGGCGCCTATGACTACGAAGAGCTTCAGAACAGAGTGTCAAATCTTGAAGAAAGGCTTCGTGCATGCATGCAAAAATTAGGTAGGCTCAGAACAACATGGTGACACTGGCTAAACACCATCGATGTTAAACCACGCATCCCGTCTGGAGGCAGAGATGCTAGACTGGACATCTCCTTGTGCCTGGCCTGGCTGTAAGAGATGAACTCGCACAGCCGGTTTGATCCTGTAAATATTTATGCTATAAGTAACATTAATCTCGGGAGTAGTCCTGCTGAGGATTACTTGCATGACCAATGTTGCTTATGGCATAAATGCTTCAGGATCGGGCCCTCGCCTAGGCATGTGACGTTTTGCAGCGTTTGCATAAGTGGACGGTGAAATGCGGGAAATGCGTGGCCTATTGCAAATAACGCTTATGCAAAGCAAACACATGCACCCATTTTGCTTATGCATCGATGTCCGACCTTTTCGCTGACTGGACCTGGCACATCAGCAGAGGTCTCCGCGCACCGCTTTAAGTAGCGTGCGCGCGTGTGTGTGTGTGTGCAGGCTGTGACTCGGTTTCCCTTTTTTCCTCTCCTTTCGCATCTTGCAAATCCCTGTTGAGAAGAGCATGATGTAGCTGGTGCGGGTTCGCGGTTTGGTGCGGACTATGCCATGTGCAGGATATAAATCCTCCCCATCCCTCCCGTTCCCTGAGGGAGCCCCTTCCGCCAGGCCAAGTAACCAGCGATGCTAAAATGCGAGAGATTCATCTGTAATCTCATTCGGAGAGTATCAATTGACTGAAGCCGGTGGGTCCATTGTGGGGAGACACAGCTGTAGCTAAAGCCAGCGTCCGACCCCAGACAGGGGGTGGAGAAGGGGGGAAGAAGGGCACTGCCTTCCGCAGCTGCAAGAAATCTCCCCACCGTTTGCTGGCCTAGCTCTGTCTTGATTTAATTTCTACTTACATTATTGACTTTCTTGTTAAGCAATTTAGATAATCTAAACACATTAACTGCTCTGCAGTCTATTTTGGTAGCACATATGAAATAACACTCTCAGGTAACTTCATGGAAGATCCGATCTCTTCTGAGCACTTTATATCCTTGGCAAGGTAACGCTTTGTTTCTCTCTTGTCTTTGCTGGTGGGATTGCTTTTGCTTGTTTCTAGATGCCTCCACACTTCTGTACGCAGCCGCCTCCCCTGTATTTCCCCCTGCGTTTCCATCCCGACCTCTGTTACCTTCTATGTCCCTCATAAGCTACCTCTCACTTGAAATCTCGGAAAGGAAAGCAAATTTCCACATAAGCCTGGATGCTCAGAGGTGTTTGAACTACAACCATGCAGCGAGTTGTGCCCAGAGATACCCCCGGCGAGCTGCCCGGTGGGCAGGTATAACCCCCCCACCCCCGGCTAAGTGAGAGGGCAGAGCCTGATTTCTCATTTATTAACGAGCGCTGATGTGCCCCGGTTTGGTTCCGGGGGCAGAACAGGCTGAGGCGAGTCATGCCGTCGCTTTCTGCACCGTGTCTGCGGTCCCGCTCCTCGTGATGCCCCGTGATGGTCGCGGGGAAGGCAGCGGGGTCGGGGGACGGCAGGGAAGTCCTGACCTTGTTCTCACCCACTTGAATTTCACCCTGAAAGCTTAACGGGGACAGAAATGATCGAGGTTGTAATGACTTCGTGCTTTCTGTGTTAGCAGTACCTAATACCTGGAGCTTTGTCGTGTGGGGATCATACAGACATCTCAGGAATGACAGTCCTGCAGTGGGTGAGATAAGAAAGGATGGAGAACAGACCCAGGAGCGTCTGGTTGACCAAGGTCACGTAGCAACCCCCCCGCAGCCCCTCACTGCCAGCACAGGGCAGCTCTGCCCTGCAAAGGGCTTGTATTATTTCTCCCCTCCCGAAGGCAGAGGTGGGTGTGATGAGAGGAGATGGTGCCTAAGGAGGGATCCACTTGCTGCATCCATAGCCTTCAGCCCATCTCTTGAAGATGAGGAGGAGCTGCAGGTGATGGGGAGAGGGAACGGCAGCAGGACCAGGGATTTGAGTCTGTAGAAGTACTCTCCGAGGGATAGTTCTTTAAACAAAACCATCCTGGACCCCACAGCCCCTCTCCAGCCGGCCTCGGCGGAGCTGCCCAGCCCAGGCTGACTCCACCAGAGCCAGGGAAGCTGTGATGATCCTCCCGCAGACCCTGGGCAGACTTTAAGAAGTAACTCAAAAAAAAAAAACCAAAACATTTTGCTCTTGGACCATTAGCTCCTTCTGCTCTGGACCATGTCCTGGCTCATTACATCCCCCTCATGCTCAGGTCCTCCAGCTGGGACATCCCCCCAAGGCAGCAGCCCAGGTAAGCCTGACTGAGGCAGCTAGGATGGTGAGCTCTTGCAGGCAACTTTTTCTAGAAACTTTTTGGCGTTTGTTTGGAATCTTTTTGAGGCTTTATTGGGCTTTTTGGCTGTGCCCCTTCTTTCTCCTCTTGCTCTCTCTGTGACCGCGGGGTCAGGGCAGCTTTTCTGCCTCGGGGCGTTGCGGCACCAGTGGGTGCTTGCAGAGACAGACGCTGAGTCCCGCAAGCGATCGCCCGTGAGGGTTTGCTGCTCACCCAGGAGGGTGATTTATTTGGTCACTTAACAGCAAACAGCACAGATTGAATTTCCAATGTTGTTTATCGCTCCGGCCTGTAAACCAGTGAAAATGGTAGTTAATCGAGTTAAATTCGGATAACAACCTTACAGACACTTTGCTGCCTCACGACGAGGCCCTGTTCGCTGAGGATTGCTGTGTGCTGCAAATTAGCTGCTCAGAGGGATTCATTGATGTTTCAAGTAGCACGTTTTAGCTTAGATTTGCTCCTGCGTGAGCCAGCAATGCTGCTCACCTGGTGTGTGTTCACTTGCTACAGCTCAGGGTGCAGCTTAGAGTACCCAGAACAGGATCAGGGAGCTGCTGCAATAAGCACGGGACAAGGGAACGGGAGGGGATGTGCTGGGTTCCCGTCCGGTTCGCCTCTCCCCATCCTCTGGGAAGCACTGGTGCCCCACAGTGCAGCAGCATTTTCCTGAGACAAGGTCCTGTTTTGCATTTTGGGTTTCCTAAGCATTATTGATGGATCAATAGTGAAAACACTTCCTGACTCTGGCATGTGTGTGAAGGGAAAAAAAAATCAATAATGGCATGTTCAATCTGTTATTCTGTTTACACTCTTAAAGATCACTATTTATACAGGGATTTTAGCGTTTCCACTAATGTTCCTAAGAGGAGCCTTGGAAGAGTGGAAAGGTTGTCACTCCTTGATTCGAGGAGGAATTTAACTTGGCTGCGCTCCGCAGGCTCACGTTTGCCTGATAGCACGAGCTTTCCCTGACTCTTGCAAAAAATCCCAGCCCACAGTCCTGGCGCGGGGACGGGAACAGAGCCCTGCCTGTCTGTCCCAGATGTTTTGGGGATGGGGGGGCTCCCGGCCAGGTGACAGAGGCCAGGGCAGGGCACGACCCAACCGCCGCTGCTCCATCCCTGCCGCGGAGGGCTGGGACCGGGATGTGGGGGGGATCAGACCTCGGCTTTGTGGGAAACCCCAGCAGGGACGGTGCTCGGCTGTAGCAGCAGCAGCCCAAGCAGAACCGCGGAGTCCAGAAGGAGACGGCGCTGGTGTCGGTGCCGTGGCTGCCTTGGTGGATAAATTGCTGCTGAGCTGCTAAACGTCACTTGTGGGCTGGATCTTAGGAGAAATACGGAGCTGAGGTGTTAGTATCCTGGGAGGATGGTAGCGCTCGTTGTAACTGGGTGGAGGAAAGCGTGTCTTCTCCTGCTGGAAAATTCCTCGTGCGGCTAGAGGAAGGGGCTGTGTGCGTGGACGTGGTGTTTCCTTGCTGCTCTGCTGAGCTGCGGGAGGGCGGGTCGGAGGCAGCTGGCTGGGTCAGCCTGGAGGGTGGCTCGGGAAAAGGCTGATTTGTGCTGTTTCCCAGGAAAGCTGCTGCTCACAGGCTTCCTCTGTGTCCTGGACTCATGGATGAGCACCAGGTCATGCTTTCCTGTTGCACATTTGTCCCTGAGTGACTTGAAATGCCCCTAGCATCCCATCCTCCTGCCATCCCAATGGGAGAGCAGGTTTGCTGCAAAAGGCACAGCACCCATGGGTGCTGGGCCGCCCAGGGCAGGGCTCTGCTGGGCAGTCAAGCAGTAGCTTTAGGGCAATCGCAGCCAGGGCATAAAAACTCCCCCGTGCAAGTCAGTGGAGTCTGGTAGAGGAAGGACTTGGATGCTGGGCGTCTTGGGCTCTTGCCCCAGCTCTGCTCCCAACCCATCGCCGCATGCTCAGCTCCTCACCCGCAGAGGAGAGCAGTGCTGAGGCTGCCCAGGGGTGCTGGTGGGTGCTTCGAGGCTGTGCAGGCTGCTGCTTTGTGCCGGAGCATGGGGAGATGCAAGAATCCCATCTTGTGAGCTACTGCTCTGATTCAAACTGCGACATGTCCAAGGGAAGCAGTAGAAGACAGAGTCCCCTCTGCTCCCAGTAAAGTGATCTTCCTGCTTTTAATGATTTCTAGCCCCATAGAAAGAGGGAAAAAAGCTGATGGTGTTCGGAGTGTGGTTTGCATCTCGTCAGGAACGGACGGGTGAATGAGGATCGTAGAGGCTGTAGTTGTCCATCCCTGGGCGGTAAGCCCATGAGAGCTGCAGGGACCTAGCTAACTAGGGGCCTTAAAGGTTCCATTTTAAACTTTCCCCCTAGCATATGTGTGCCCATGATAGATTTACAACAAGAAAGAAAACACCTTGCCCTGTGTAAGAGCAACCCTCTTGCATTGCTGAAGAGCTGTTGTGAATGTGCCTCCAGCTAAACGTTTATGAGATGTAGCCTCAGTGCTTGCAAACAACACTAGTTTACCCTTATCAGCTGCTACTGCCTTTTTTTTTTTTTACTTTTTTTTTTTTTTTAATCAATGAGCTTTTATACAACCTTTCTCTCCAGGGAAATGGAAGGAAAGAGATAAAGTGACAGCAATGTAGGGCTTCGATAATAGAAGGCAGCATTGAGCAGATCTGTGATTAGAGGAAGGCTGGTCCTCTGCCAGGGGAATTTGCAAGACATTAAGAATTTATTATTTTAACCCATTGCATCCCTTTGTCAATACCTTGCTCTCCTCTTGAGCTGAGAGGTTTTGAATACATCAGACAGGCAGGAGGATAAATTCCCATACATCGTGTCTCAGGGAGGCCAGGAAAGCTCTCAGCTTTTTGGTGGGATCTCTCTTTATCTGCCTGGTGTCTGAAGGCTGTGGGAAGACTGATGGTCCCCTTGGCCATGTCATGCTGGTGCATATGAAGAATAGCTTCAGCTATTTTATGCCCTGGGCTAAGGGGACCCCTTTGTCTGCAGTTCAGAGCTGAGGTAGGTGGATGTGTCCCATGGCCGTGATCAGGAATATAAAGGGGCAGATGAGAACAGGCTAAGGAGAAATGCAGCTAAGAGATATTGCAGAGTGTACGTACTGGAAACATTCAAGGCCAGGTTGGATGGGGCTTTGAGCAACCTGATCTAGTTGAAAATGTCCCTGCTCCTTGCAGGGGGGTTGGACTAGATGACCTTTAATGGTCCCTTCTAACCCAAACCATTCTATGATTCTATGATTCTCCTTGGTAATTTTGAGCAGAAGGACCTTGTCCTGAGCTGGCAGAGCTCTAACCACGGTTCAGCAGCACCTCCATGGGCTCCCACCTGCGTCCCTGGCCCTGGGCACCCCCGCTGAGCAGCGGGACCATCCGTACCGCAGTGCAGCTGCAGCTCAGCCTGCAAACCCAGCACCCAGCGCAGCCGCTCCATCCCAGCACCGCCACCTTCCCCTTCCCCAGCCTGCCAGAGGCTTCCACGTCAAAAAGGAGAAGACAGGAAACACCTTCCGAATTTCAGGTTGTGGCTGTCCCCCTGGTGTCGCTGACCTTAGCTTGTCTTGCTCAGGAGATGCTGCTGCAGGACCAGTTCTACACTGAATGTGTCTGGGTTTTAAATGAGGGCTCCTGCAGCAGCAGACCATCCAACACCAGCCCCCAGTCCCTCCTGCGGCGTCTTCGTCTCTTTGCCTTTCATTCCTTAGTGCACATATGCTAAAATGCTGGTTTTGCAGGAGACCAGAATGGCAGCTTTGCTGAAACTTGGGGATATCGGTGGAAATAGGAACTCAGCGTATGGCTGCACCTTCGATGCTGAGGCTGTAGCATTGCAGGCATCTATTCACAGGCATCTCCAGAGGGGTGCTTGGTTCAGTGCCAGGGGACATAACCATGGAAGGGAAACAAACTGCCACAGGCTGCCGGCACGGCAAGCTGGAGGAGAGGTGCCACTGCTTTACCTTGTATTTAGGGCTTAAAAACACAGCGAGGCACTTAGCTGGGCTTGCAAATGTGCTGACATGCCCACTGAATTCAATGGCATGAAATCAACGGTGCGGAGCAGCCCAGTACGCTTCAAAACCTGGCTCATAGTGCTGTGCGGGTGCACGTCCCTGTTGTGGTGATGCTGAGTCTGGGCAGGATTCCCGGGGCAGCTCCCGAGGGACCCGAGGGACACCCCACCTCCTGCCTTCCAGCCTGCTGTGTTTGGGTTCCTCTCCTGGAGCTGGCAAAGCCCAGGCTGGCAGAGGAGGCAGGAGGAGGCTGGTGAACTCATTAGTGTCTCCTAAGGGTGCAGACACAATAGGGAACAGAGAGGTGGCTGGTAGAAGCCGGTAAATTGTCTTGCAGGGAAGAGATTTATATTGCATATAATTTCCCACCTTTTTTTTTTTTCTTCTCCTTTGCATAACCTGTAACAAATGCATGTTTCCAGCAGGTCTGGAATAGACATGTTTCTCTTTTTATCTTGGCTGCACCCACTCTATCATAGCAGAAATGAGCAGAGCTATTCAGCTAATTTCTCCACCTGGCTGCTCGACCCTGGCTAACTCTTCTCATTTTCTATTCTGTGACATTAGCAGCACGGCTGGTTCAGGAAAGCTTGTTTTCTTGGGGCCGTGTGATAAGGACAATTGTTATTAAGAGGCATGAAACAAACAAAAGCATCCGACAGTTGTTCTTGGCCTAATTACCTCTACCTAATTAAAAACAGAGCTGCCCATCAGCGGGGGAGAGCAGCGGGCAGAGCGGTGTGGGTGCTGGCCGGCTCTGGTGCCCGTCACTGGGGCTTTGGGGCCGGTTGGCAAAGACCCACCACCAGAGGAGCCGCGGTGGTGGTCTGACATGGTGCTCACCAGCCTTGCACTCTTTTTCAGCTTGTGGCAAGCTGACGGGAATAAGTGACCCAATCACAATTAAAACCTCGGGGTCCAGGTTCGGCTCATGGATGACAGACCCTCTCGCTCCCGAAGGAGAGAACAAGGTAAGACCCCGACACCTTCGTCTCTGTGTTCCCACCTCCACCGACGCGGCTTTGAAAATTCATTACACCCGAGCACCGAAGCCCAGGTCGTGCCCTGTGAAACCTGTGGAAGGTCGTAATTCATCTCACGGGGCTCTGTTGGCCTCGTCTGCAGTGGGATGGGGCTGAGGATCCCGCAGGGAGGGAGGATGAGGAGGGGGCTGAGCAGCCCCATGCAGTGGTCCTTTCCCAGAGCAGGTGAAACTCACTGCAGTGATGTGCGTGCATGGTCTCAGAAGTGTCACCGTGAGGTCTGTGCCCCCCACAGGAGGGAAAAATCAAATATTGGGTTTCTCATCTGGGTTTGGCAGCCCACAGGAGCTGGAGCCAAGCAGAAGGACCCATGGTCCCAGGCTGTGCTGCTCTTCTGCTGCCAGTGCCTCCGATAATGTCATCTGACTGCATTTGTCCTCCATCCTCCACCTTCATTGTTGTGAGGAATTAACTGACTGCAGCCAGAGAGAGATTTGTTTTGCTTTGTTTTGGTCTCTTTTTTTTTCCATTCAGACCATTCAATTTTGATCCCAAGGAGGTAGGAGGCCAATAACTGGCTGAAAATCAATCCAGGCTTCCCATGACTGATGGAATGGAAAATATCTTGAGTGTTTGCTGAGGATTTGCAGGCAGCAAAACAAAACAAAAACCACAGAGCTTGGCTGCATGGCAATTCCCTCCTGCATGCAGCATCCTTCATCAAAGGATGAAGGCATCAGCCGGGGCTGTATCGGGGCAGCTATTTTGAGAGCTTTGCCCCGTGATCGGCTTTCCGTAGCTAAGAGAGGACGAGGGATGCTCTGGAGGAGCCACCCCCAGGGTGGCTTGTGGATGTGCAGCAACGAAGCAACAGTGACTTGAGATGTCAGGCTCTTTCCCTCCAGCAGCTAGCTGGTTGGCACTGGTTCCCCTATGCGACACCTCCATATTTTACAGTTATTAAACAAAATTTCACCCGTAGCCCCAATAAGATCCTAATTATGAAGTGAGATGGGGAGACTTTACCCACATCACATCTTGCTTTGCCCAAAAGAGGGGACAGACTTGTCCCCTTCGGGCTGTGTTTGCTGCATCTCTCGGCACTGACGTGATTTATACATCTGTGAAGGAAGAGTCAGGCCTGTTGCAGCTGAAGCTAGTTGATCAAATGCTAAAGATCTTTCCATGTCTTATGAGAGTTTTGTCTCAAACTAGTATTTTTTAATATTTTTTTTTTTACCCATGCCTTTTTCTGCAGTGTATTTTTGTCGTGCGAGTAGACAAGCGGTTTTCTCTGGACTGTAGCTCAAGCTTCACAAGCGTGTATGTGTGTATAATATATAAATCTACTGTGAATTTTATTAGAAACACACAATTAAGCGAACTCCATTGGCTGCCCGGCAGAGTGGGAAACTGGGAATGGGGAGAGATGGGCAGTTTATCATATCTGTCTTATGTCACCAAGCCCCAGGCGGTGTTTGGTGGTTCGTATGGTCATTTGTTCGTGTCATGAAATCATTGAACACAACTGGGGAAAATTGCGAGTCTCGCAGGAGCAGCCCGGCGGCGAGGCAGCAGGTGGATGCTGAGCGCTGGGATTGATGTGTATTGGCAGGAGAAGGTTGCTCAAAGCCAGCCGGTGCGATGAGACATTGCTATCCATCAATCTCTGCTTCTCCAAAGCATGAAACGCCTTTGGGTCCTGCCACCTTGCAGCCCCAGTGTGATGATATGGGGTTCTGCTCTTCTGGGCTTCTCTTTGTCTCTCTCAAAACTGAGCACAATGCATTGGCATGCATAATTTTTTAATACCAAATAATGAAATGGGAGCAGCAGAGAGACAATCAAGTTTTCTGGGGTTTTTTTTGCGATTTCCCAAGCTGGTTTATTTGAACGCAGGCATTTCATTAAGAGAGGAATGCTCTCCAGTGCCATGTCTGACAGCAGAAGCTCTCCCAGGCCCCAGGCACCTCTCTGCCATGGGCTCAGGAACACGCGTGGTTTTTCTCTGCTGTTTTTGCAGCCATCCTCAAGCCCACAGCAGAGGTGTGAAGATCTGAGCCATTTGCCACACGTTCATTCCCCACCTCTGTGGTGTTTCCAGGGAGGTAACGACGGAGGGCTGAAGTTCCCTGCAAAGTTTTTGCAGACCCCGCTTGGCCTTTCAAATACAGCAGCCAAAAGCAGTTTACATGCACACACCGTGTGTAAACGTTTGTCTGCTCTTCTAAGGGACCCTGGAGACAGCCATATTGCAGAGACAATACTATCAGATTTTGCAAGGGGTTTGCAAAAGAAGTTTGCACTACAACGTTACCCAAATCTGCATCCTTAAAGGCTTCTGTCTTGCTATTTAATTTACTTTTTCTCCTTCCTAAACAGTTTCTACAGAAAGCAGCTATCTTATTTTTAGGCAGCAACTGCATACAGAATGTCACTCACTGGCTGGATATTTCTGCTTGATATTAACTGCACAGCTTTGTCATTTGCCTCCAAATGGGTTTCATATGACAAAAGCTTTTTTTTTTTTAAGGAGTCTAGACAGTGTCCCTAGTGAACTGGCACTTAAATGATGATCTAAAATCTCTCCCCCCTCTACCGATAGCAGGATTTTGATGTCTTTGTCTCTTATATTTTAGCGGCCTTGGTTTCAGCTTTTGATGCAGAAGTGTATGATTTTTAAACCAATATGGACTTTGCCTGAATTTCCTTGACAATGAGCGATTGCATCCATCACTTCTGCATGCCAAATTAATGGAGTTCTGCACAGCAGCTGGTATAATTTACTGAGTGCTACCACGATGGGGCTTACGGGAAGCAAAAGCGGCATCAACATAATAGGCTGGGTTTAGCCAGAGAAAAGATGTTAATTGCCCTCTCGAAGGACTGTGCTAGTCATACAGCCCTCCCAGGGAACCTTTTAAGCTCCCAGGTTCCTGGGGAGATACCAGGTTACCCCCCAGGAAAGCTTTGCTATTCAGTTGATTTCTTGGCTGATTTTGGGTTCCAAAAATTGGGTTTATTTCTGGGTGTAGGTGGCAGGTGTTGGACACATCATTTTCCAGCGGGTTGGATTCCTTGCTCTGGATTTCACTCCCAGCTCAGTTTCTAGGGTGATGTGCAAAGGGCTCAGCTGGGTCTTTGCTGTTTTCTAACCCCACGTGTTTCTGTTGCTCGCCCAGGTCTGGTACATGGACAGCTACCACAACAACCGCTTCGTCCGCGAATACAAATCCATGGCAGATTTCATGAATACTGACAATTTTACCTCTCACCGTCTCCCTCACCCGTGGTCAGGCACCGGTCAAGTGGTCTACAATGGCTCTATCTATTTCAATAAATACCAAAGCCACATAATTATCAGGTTTGACTTGAAAACAGAGACCATTCTCAAGACTCGCAGCCTGGATTATGCCGGCTACAACAACATGTACCACTACGCCTGGGGTGGCCACTCGGACATTGACCTCATGGTGGACGAGAACGGGCTGTGGGCCGTCTACGCCACCAACCAGAACGCGGGCAACATCGTCATCAGCAAGTTGGACCCCAACACCCTGCAGAGCCTCCAGACCTGGAACACCAGCTACCCGAAACGCAGCGCCGGGGAGGCCTTCATCATCTGCGGCACGCTCTACGTCACCAACGGCTACTCGGGAGGTACCAAGGTGCACTACGCCTACCAGACCAATGCCTCCACCTACGAGTACATCGACATCCCCTTCCAAAACAAGTACTCGCACATTTCCATGTTGGACTACAACCCCAAGGATCGGGCCCTCTATGCCTGGAACAACGGGCACCAAATACTTTACAATGTCACCCTCTTCCACGTCATCAGGTCTGACGAGTTGTAGTCCATCCTTGTTTAGAAACTGATTTAGAAAAAAAAAAGGAAAAAAGGGAGAAACAAATTAAAAAAAACCAAACTAATATCAAGGAAACACACTTTAAATAAGTAAATATATAAACAGCTGCCAAAATTAAGACCAACGTCATGGAGGATTACTCAGCATAAACCTGACAGATCAGCATTACCTCTACATTTCTAGAAGTCTGGCCCTGTGTTATAGACTCACAAATAACCATGTACTTGCAGCTGGAACTGCACTTAAAGAACCACTTAAGTTTGGGGTTTTGTTTTGTTTCTGTTCCGATAGCAAACCTATAGTACATACTAAAGAAGTAAGGCAATGACTGTTGAAAGTTTATCCTTGGGAGACTCGCTCTCTTCTGTGTGTGGGTTGCATGGACATTTTCCCGACGTCACGGTCAGCTGTGATGGATGTGTGATTTGTATTTCTAAGCAGAAAAAGCTGACCCGTGAGGAGCTCTCGCTGTCTGAACAAGACCTATCACAGGTTAGTTTTCTTCGCCTTCCATTGCAGCTACTGTCTCTCAACTGTGTTCTTGTCACTTAGATTAACTGTGCTGAGACCTGAAGTAGCTCATGGATCTGTGTCTTAGTAACTATTAAACACGATGGTTTAAGTATGTATTATGAACAAGTTGTTGTACCCATATTGTTTGAACTTATGTATTCAGCAAATATATTGTATAATGTATGTCTGTTATTTACCAGAGGTGGCAAAACTTTGTATGTCCAGTTTATGCAATGAATGTTGTAAATGCAATGATGTAGTTTGGATTAATAAATGATGGTTTTGTTTCTAAAAAGAAAAAAAAAGATCAGTGTTCACCCTTATACACAGATAACCAATTTCATGTTGATAATTACAAGAATATTCTCTTACTGTTATACTATCTACAAAGCATTATGGTGGTTGGAAATCGCTTCTGTGGAAATTCTGTGGCATCAGATTCCCATGGGAAGCCCTGTTTATGGAAGTGTGAAGGTCATTAATTTTTTTTAAGAGGAAAACTTTGTACTATCCACAGTTATCTAAGGAACAATAAAAATATTAGGAGACTTCCCTGCTTTGTTTTTTGTCTTCTCTGTACAAGTGACTGACAAGGGGCTGACGGCGGAGTGTGGCTGGGGGGGGACAGCGTTTGATATCAGTGCTACAGCAGGAGGAAATTGTGTCGTCTGTCGCTTTCGTAAAGAGTTGGAGACACGGTGCCTCGGACTGCTAAGTGCAGTTGGATCATTTTCCTTCTCAGATGCTTCGAGTGCTTCTCATCCCGAATTTGGTATAGTCTTATGCTGGTAAAAATCTCCTTCCATTTAATACAGCTACCACTGCGATGCTTATTATAACGAGCAACTGTTACTGTTGGGGCCTGAGCACTCAACACAATCATGCCTCTCGTTTCTGCCAAAGCAGGGGCCTCACAGCGTTGCAGGATGCTGCAGTACCGCAGCACACACCTTGAAATGATCCGAGGCACTTTGCCAGCTGAACGCTCCTAAAGCTCTTGATATTTTGAAGCTTAAGATGCTGGATGCTAACATGCTTCTCAACCGTGTTTAACAAATCCTGCACTTGCCCGCTCTCCCTTTACACACTTCCACCGTATGCTCTCCCTACGGCAGGGCTCATTTTACTGGGAAGCCAGCACCACCGGCAGCTTCTTTCTGCTGCCACTGGTGTGGGGTCCCATCCTTCCCTCTGGTGTGATACGTGGGGTCCCACCTTTCCCCTCTGCCCCAAGGAGAGCAGTATTCAGCAATCCCCACGTCACAGCCAGCCCTAGGTGAAGGAACAGGACCCATCCTGCCCTCACTGCCCAGCTGCTGAGCTGGATCTCGCGGGCAGCAGGGATGCCTGGTACCTGCGCAAGCTCCAAAGGGCTCACTCTGTTGTCATTAGACCCTTGTTGCCTCCTTTCCGAACAAAGAAGCTGTGTTTGGCACCACCAGGCACGATGATTTTTCAGCCAAGTGGTATGTGAACGGCTATATTGGCTGATGAGGTTCAGCCTTCGAACTCGGCAGACTGATGCATTAGGGCCCTCGGAAGGAGCGCGGATCAGCGAGGTCAGGAAATTGAATATAAGCAATTGGTGACTGCTGCAAATTGCACATATGGATTTCAACCTCTCGGCCTTAGCGGAAGGTCCCCGCTGGGCTCTTCAGCAGGAGGAGAGGGGAAAGAAAAAAATGGTGTAGTGTGGTTTCCCAGAGCTGGATTAAACCACAAGCACGGTCCACACCGTGAACGATCCTCCACATGTGGGTGTTTGAGCCAGTTATACGGGTTTGAGATACTGCCCTGTGTCAGCACTACTCCTCTTCTGAAATGCTGGCTGTATCCAGAACGGGGACAGCTCTCTGAGGATTTGTTTCTGTGCTACACACACCATATTTCCAGGGCTCTGGACTGCCAGGTTTGTGGAGATCTTTGATATTTAGCAGCAGTTTTCCCTCCAAGAAGCTAAAAAAGGGGGCTAGAGACCCTCGGTGTAATTGGCAGCGGTATTGATCTTCAATGCACAAGAGAAATGTGTTAAGCCAAAAAGCTGTAAGGCACCTGCAGTCATTTCTATTTAATTAATGTATTTCTTCAGTGCAAACTCATTTAAGGGGAGCGTGCTGTTTTTATAAGATTTAGAGCTGGATCCAGCAACCGCTGCAATCAATGGGATGGATACCGATGCCTACAACAGGGGCTGAGCTTTTGCAGCCAACTGAACCTGCTTGCTGCACAACTTCTCAAGTGCATTCTCTTGCACAGTCACGCTGTAGTTTTGAATCATGGCTCTTGTCAGCTGTACTACACGCTGAATTGCTTTTCAGTGCAGATTATTGTCCCAGCAGCTGGGCTTTGCATACAGTTTCCTACCCGCCTGCATGCCACAGAGCTGTGCTAATCGTCCTGAACACCAGACGGTTCTTCTCGAAGACCTCTGTAGGTGTTCACGGAGATTGTCCCAACCAATCTGTCCAGTTTTGGGGAGATGGTTCAGGTAGACCGGAGCACATGGCAGGGCACCACCCGAATCTGCTAGCATCCCGACCAGGCACACTGCCACACCGAAGCACTGCCATGTGCCAAATTACCCAAAGTCAGCTTTGTCATTAGGCAAGATTTAAGGACAAAAGAACACCTTTGCTTCAAAACATTGATCTGCAAAAATAAATTGAATTACAGAAAGGCAAAATAATGCTGTTTGCTTTAGGGCACAGCTACATTTAGATTCTAATTTTCCTAGTGCAATTCATTTAAGACAAGACTCAACAGCACAAGATGTCCTTGAACACAACAAAGACAGAGAAGCTTTTCTGTAACATGTACCCAAAGTTAATGAGATGAGAAAAGTGCTTTAAGGGGTGTACCTTTGTCCTATTTGCCTGTAGTGCAATATTCTATAAATGGATCCATATGGTCATATACTTAATGGTATGTATTACTTTTCAAGCGGATGAGCCATTCAAAGACAAGTACGTCCCAGAGGATTGCTTTCTATAGTCTATGACTTAATTATTTGGTGCACGAGGCTTGCTGTCCAAATTTAGTCATGGGAGTCAGTGAGTTACTTCAGAGAAACATCTGACCGTACTTTTGTATGTGTGTTTATGTGTTGTTAATATTTTACAAGGGATTAATTTGAAAGCACTATACTAGATATTTGTGAGAGTTTTGGTTTGATGCAGAGAGGAGGTTCTGCTCCCAGCCTCATCAACCATGCCGAGTCCCAGCTCCATAGCTGAGCAAGCAACGGGACGGATTTAATTTTGCATGTCACAATATTGCTGTCCTTCATCCTTTGAGTCAGATGAACCAATACTCTCCAGCTGGTTCATACCTGCCTTGGGATAAATGAGGTATCTGATGGGTTTGCTCTCATTCTTGCAGTTCACCAAGCCATGGTCCTTTTCTATCCTTTGCTCTGAGACGACCCCCTTCCCTGAAGCCCTCGTGCCCACCCCAGAGGATGCCTGCCCACCTTTTGGGCACGGTAGGACACGAACGCAGCTCCGTGCCTCCCGACAGCACGGCCGCGTGTCTGGCCAGCTCAGACCCCAGGCAAAACAGCTCCCTCCACCTTGTCACCGTGATATTTCTGCCATTCTCCAGGCCACGTCTAGCAACACGTGGAACTGGTTTTGTGTGCAGGGGAGAGCCTGGCTTTCGGGGCTGACATATGGAAACCGAAGCTCATCCTTCCCCCACCGGTGGCGAAGCCCACGGGGAGCAGCAGCGGGCTGTGAAATGCAGCTTAGAGCTGCGATAGCGCTTACACAGACTGTCCCGTTGAATTAAATGAAGCTCGCTCAGCACCTGGCCTAAAACCCAGGCAGAAATACTGACTGTTGCTTAGCATCATCACAGCACTGAGAGCTAAAAATTTTCCTTTCTTCCTTTGCTGTTACTTCTCTGACCTTCATTAGTTCTGCAAGCACCGAATGCAGAGCCCATATGGAAACAGTTATCACAAAAAAATGAATCCTGGCCCCTTAATTAGCTCCTCATTATCTGAGAGCTCCATATTGAAGCATTAAGACGTTGCAAAGCAATTTGTTGAGTTTCCAATTAAAACTTTTTAGAATTGTTGAGCCTTTTAATACTTTGTGTTTACAAATTGCCTTGGACCTACACCAATACACACATTTCCTTCACTGGGGAAATATAGCTGAGGAGCTGATAGTTATTAATATAAAATCCTTGGTTTTAATAAAGTCATAAACCATGTCAATGAAGCTGCTCTTTTTATACCTGATACAATAGACATGACTCTCTGAATGAGTGCAGAAGACTGAGAATCATTAAGAGGGCAATTATAGGCTGATTTCCTAATAACTCCGCTTTTACAGCACTGTAAAAATGAATGTACACATCCCTCTTTATATTAATTTACCCTGGATATGTTCCTACCAGACGACAGTAGGTGCCGAGACCCTCCGTTTCTGCAGGGGTGAAAGAGGAGTTAGCAAGGCTCAGCTACTCCCAACAGCACATTGCAGGATCAGGCCAGTCATGAATAAATAAAAGCCAGATGGGCATGGATTATATTCACTGTATTGCGCAAGCTGTTAGCTGGAGGAGTGCAGCTACGAACACGGAAGAAAAATGGGTCTCTCCTACTTAGCACAGAGTCACACAGGCTTCGCCTGGGTTCCTCGGGTGAGTCTATGGCCTGATCTACTGTGGTGGCCAAAAAAATCGGGAGGCGGCTGGCCGACTGACAAGCCCAGGACCGAGCTCTTCTTAAAATCTGCAGAGTCAACATGAAGCAAGGGGAGCAGCAGCGGCTCTGCTGACCTGGGGAGGGTATAAGTGATTTGCTTAAAACCTCTTAAAACTGGTTCCCAAGCCATTTGGAAGGGATGGCCATCTTCACATCGCATCCGACGAGTATAAAGGAGGGATGCAGCTTGTCTGCAGCAGAACAGGCACCAGCCCGCAGAGCTTTAACTCACCCCAAAGAGCTGCTTCCTCCTGTAAAATAGTCCCCAGGTGCTCCAGGCTGAATAAGTTCATGGCCATTAAGAGCCTGTTGTATAATCATCATAGGAAGACACGTATCACCGAGGGGAGCCGACCGAGGGAAGCGGCTTTGGTGTGCGGCAGAGCTGTACGGAGGGATCTGTGCAAGCCATGACAAACAGCACCGTGCTGAAGCGACGTGCGCTGGGCTTTTGTTCTCAGCCTGTGCCGAGGACTTGTGATAATATGGTACTTATGTTCTTTGGGATGTTGTAAAGCCATGAGCTGATCTGTATTGAACATGTCATTTGTATTCCCACGCTGTTTTTTTAAGCAAATCTGTCAAATAAAACCAAAAAAAGAATGAAAAGAGGAATGCAAAGGAGTGATTACATAAGGAATTTACTGCGCAGGCAGTCGTGGCCACTCCGGGCACCGGCGGCTTCGTGGCTTTGCTGTCCTCCGAGAGGAGGTAGAAATGACCCTGAGAAACAGCTTTGGTCTGGAACAGAGAGCAGCACCCCAGACTACGGGCTGACACCCAGACAGGGGCTAAGGGCCATCTCCAGCCGCTGCGGTACTGCCTTTGTCCATAGGCGGCTGCTTCCCTCCTGGCCCTCGGCATCCTCTGAGCTTCGGGGCTGCTTTGCAGTGAATCATCTCCCTCTCGACAGACAGGGGCTGAGCTCTTTCTCGCCCTCCCTCTGGCTTTTTGGTCTGGCTTTTAAAGACCTCCTCGCTTTCAGGATCATTTTTTCATGCCCTTCTGTGCATATTTTCCCATTTTTGCGCTTTCTGAGTGCCCGGCTACCAAAAAAAAGGTGTCTACAGGCAGATCAGCACCGGCAGCAGCGATGTGGGTCCTTCCTCAAACACGCATAGCGAGCCCCCAGCAACGCAGGCAAGGGACCTTGGGGAAAGGAAACATAAATCTGCCATCTGTGGCAATTTAGCATTTACCAGTCATATTGCACTAGGGCACTGTCACTTTGAATGAATGTTAAAGCGTTTCCTTTCTGTGGCCCGAGCAGTCTCTTTTTCCCATCAAATTGGCCATGGCGTGCCATAATAAAACAGACATACTGTGGCTGCAAAGGGTCACTCAGAGGGGCTGACTTTAACTCAGGGAGGTCCCCTTTTGAAGGAGACATTCAATTAAAGTTTTATTGCAATTCTGCAATGTGAAGCCGCAAGGGTGAGTCTCAATAGCTGTGCTGGGATTTTAAATTAGCAGCCGAGTACGAATTTGCCAGTGATCCTGGCTGTGAGCACCGGGCAGTCAGCTGTGCTCGGCTGCGGGAGCGAGATCCAGGAAAAACACAGTGGTGGCACCATGCACTTGGCTTTGCTTTTCATGACTAGCAGGATGAGCAGGCACAAGCGTGGGATGACCTGGGAGCAGACGTGGTGGAAAGATGAAAGGACAGCTCTGGCTTTCTGGAGTGCCATGGTGAGAGGGACCATCTGGGAGCTGGGGTTCAGACAGCACTTTGAGATATGAGACTTGGGTGAGTCCTGCAATCCAGGAGGAGTTTGCATGAAGAAAAGGTGTTAGGTTAGGCCCACTGTCTTTTGAGCACAAATATTTGTGCTCTCAAGCAAGATTTCCACTTGCAAACACCGCTCGAGAGCTGGCAGCCTTCAGATGCAAACACACAGACCGCACGGCACATTGAAGAGCTCAGACAGGAGCTGAGAAGCGTTTCCAAACTTCCGTGTTTCTTCTTTCATATCATTTCCCCTGAAAAAGCAGGAAGAATCAGCCCAAATCACTGATGCAGCATTCAGGGCTTGCAGTGAATGGAGCAAAACAGGGCTGCAAACCTCTGCTACAGCCACGGTGACAGCGGCGACGATGACGACGATGATACCAGGCCGGGTCTGAGCATCTGTCTCCTTGCTGGACCCAGGGCTGGGTGCTGGTTTTCCTCTACGGATTTTAGGTTCAAAACCCCACTCATCCCTGGGAAGGAAACCAGCCTCTGGAAACGCAGGGCGTTCAGCAGCAGGAGATCACAAATTTCTGCCGAGCGTCCCGAAGTGCCTAACACGTTACCGACACACGCACCGCTCGAGTGCAGGTGCTTGGAGCCCAGCCGCTGCTGCAGTAAAGACAGAGGAGGGTAAGCTGTTGTAAACGAACAGGGCTCTGCGCCCAGATTTTAGCCATAACACTTTCTTTCAAAAACTCAATAAACTGGTGTTTTGCACAGGAAAAACTGTCAGACTTTTAATTACCAGCCATCGTTACTGTGTTATCATAGCGAGTGAATAGAAGCTGCTCTGCGACTGCCAGATGTTCACACTCCCGCTCGTTACAGCAGCGATGAGCGCAGCGCTGCCCGGCCCCGGCTGGGAGCCAGGATGAGGAACCCCGGCCCCGCCACCCCAGGCACGCACAAATCTGGGATAAAGAGCTGTAAAATGTTCCAGCCTTCGGCATAAAAATAGCCTCTGCAGTTAAACCAGATGGGATAAAAACCTGCGGAAGGGCAATCAACCCTCATGCACCAGGGCGCACGATGGTTGTCAGCTAAGGGTCAGGAAGAAATTTGTCCTGGGGGTGATGCTATCTAATGGACTGTGCTAGGAGTTGTAATGCTCTCTGCTGAAAGCGTGCAGCAGTAGCTGCTGCTGGAAACAGGCTACCAGACCTGATAGTCCACAGTGTTGCTTAAATACGTTTTGCATTTTAAATATTAAACGCAGTATTAATATTGTAACTCCCATCTGTTAAATCAATATCGTAGGTACTCTGTTATGTCAAACACCCACCCCGACCCTGGCCGGAGTCCTCGAAGCACTGCAGAAACTGCTGGGGCTCTGCCTGCTCACTGCAGGAGCCCAGACAGCCCGGTGGGTTTGGCTGGTTTTGGTTTCAGCCCAGTTGCAGCTCAAACTCCATGAGGGCATAAAACTGGTGGCAACTAATTAATTCCCTGGAAGGGAATGGAGGTGCAGGATAGGACACCCCATGGGACCATGCAGCCGGGCCACCGGTGCCTGGAGAGCACACCCAAGGATGTCCTTCAGCGAGGAACGAGAGCTGCTTATAAGCAGAGAGGAGAAAAAGTACAAAACTGGGGAACTTGGATCACTTTATCCCATAGCAACAAGCCCGTTCAACAGGAGGAGCGTGTTCACAGCAGAGCCCTAAAAAAGGAGCTGTTAAAATAAACATTGGCATATCTCACACCTCCCTCTTCCCTGAAGGATGCTCTCTGGAAGCACATGTGGACAAACTAGGGAAGGGAAGGGAAGAGAAGGAAAGTAGTGATGAAGGGAAAGATTAGAGGTACTCTAATTAAGTGCTGAAATTAATCCTCTGTTGTCTTTCACTATCTAATATGTTTAATCATTATGGCTTCTCTGTTGTTCACTGATGAATCCGGCAGTCTCTTTCAGAGCATCTGGTCATATTATTCCCTTGCTTAATGACAGCATTAAAAAAAAAAAACCAAGCATTGTCTGTGGAGTTTTTGCCCTACATATCGAATGCCATCTTGTAGGCAAGTAACGAAGAGGCCCTGTAACCAGCGGCTCGCAGCGATGCTCAGCCCGTGCCCCTGCGTGTGGAGGCTGGGCGCAGGGTGGAGGGCTGTGCGTGGCCCCGTCTCGCACCCCTCGCTGCGCCCCGGAGAACCCCCAGCCCAAGGAGGAGATGCTGCTGTCAGAAGGGAAAATCCTGCCAGGGCTGAGGGGCACCAGAGGTGATACGGGCGCGTGCCATTAGCACGCTTATAAATGTGAGAATTTGTTGCTGGAACAGATAAAAGGCATCTCTGCGAGCACCCTTCTAGCTTCGAGGTGGACAGCTGGTTTCAGGGGTCTTTCCCTGCTTTCTGCGTGTCGCCTTGCTATGGGGAGGGATAAAAAAAAATCCCATTTTTCTTGTGCAAACTGGAATAAGATCCCCAGAGCCTTTACGAGCCTGTGCTGCCCCTGCTCAGGACTTCCCGGGGTGGATGCTACGAGCAGCGCAGGTCTCTTCTGTGGGTAAGCAGTCTGCCTTCATTCTGGGCACGCAGCCCAGAGCAGGCAGAGCTGGGAGGGTGCACGTGCCTCTCGGAAACCCCCCGATTTCTACGTGCATGCAGATAACATCACACGCTGCCATCACGTTGCCTCCAGTGACACCACAGACCCGAGCAGAGTCACGTATGTGTGTGTTGGTCTCCGAGGAAAGGCCAGGACAATGTTATTTTGGAATCAGTATCACACTTGCATTTGCTCCCCTTCCTCTTCCCCCTCTTTTTGTTTTTATCTTTGCATCAGAGCGGACCAAAATGCCAACATGTCACCGTCACTGCAGAGCAACTGAAAATGTGACATGATTGGAGATCAGGGCAATAATGAGACAGTTTATCTTCCCTACACATAGAGCACTGGATGAACCACTGGGAAATAAAAAAAGCTTCAATAAATCATATTGTCTCTGCTGCGGAAGTAATAACACCGGCAACCCCAGGTACGGGGAGAAGTTTGCTCTGACATCCGCTCCCAAGGCGTCGAGGCTGTGAGCCAGGCGAGCGCCTGCTAAATCCTCCCGACAACCTCTGGGCACGGCTGGAGCTGCTCCCGTGGGCAGCGGGGCTCCGTCGCCGGGCAGGCGACATCCAGAGCCATGGGAAGGCCTGGAAAGCTCCATTCCTATTGAATTCATTCCTGTGCTGGAGTGTGGACCGTTCTCTTACTATTTGAGGAGCTTTTACCCTGGGGAGCCGTTTAACTCTTTGTAATGGGGTTGTTCGCTTGAGGAAGGCTGGTTTGTAAGGGGAATTCAGCAGGCAGCATGTGCAACGCGAGGGTAGCCAGGCTTTTCATTTCCTTTGCTTTTCCTTGCTAAATCACAATTTCTCACTGAAAATACAGATGCAAAGAGGCTTTCGCCAAGCCCTAAACCCAGCTGCATTTGGAGGAGCAAAGTCTGGCAGCAAGCTGGGCGTGACGAGGAGACGGGAGCAGACTACAACTTCCATGAAGTGCTGAGCAATGCAGGCACCCGGCAGCTGGGCTGGGGGGAGCAGGGTGGTTTGTCACCTCCATCGTCAGGCGGGACACCGCGTCCCACCAGACACTGCCGGGGGATGGCACAGCTCTCCCTGCCCCTCTGACAGACCCGTCTCTGCAGGACAGACCTCCAGCCGAATGCTGCAGGTTGGACACTCCGTCTTCTCTTGCATAATCACTGGGCTGAAGAAAAGCGACTCATAACGACTTCCCACTCACATGTCCAACCCCCTGCAAATGGCTTCTTGCCCTGGTGGAACAGAATAATGTGAGACTGCCATAAATAGGTAGCAATCAAATAATGCTGCAACCCACTCCCATCTGCTAGCAAAAAATCCTGCCCAAGCGAAAGCAAGAGAGAGCTGGGAAGAATTGCTGCATCCTGCACCATACCCTGGGCATCGGCACCTGCTTCATGCTCTGCACCCATTGTGCTGTTGGCGCAGGAATTGGGTGGGCAGCACCTCTCCTCAGCCGGGAGGAACTGCTGGTTGTAAATGAACGTGCTGGAGTGCAGACATCTGGCTGACAGAGTCATGCGTTTTCTTTGTAATATGATATTGGCAATGTTATATGAAAACATTGATGAAAAACGAAGCCAGATACCGGGGGAAATGTGTAAAACTTTGTAATTCAGACTTGCATCACTTTGAACATGACCATGTGGGCTTAGCTTCTAAACCAGCAAGAGACCAGTTCTTCCACTGGAAAAAAATCAGTTCAGCAAAAACCAGCGTAGAATTCAGGGCTCCTTTGCAGCAGCCGCACCGACACGAGCTGGGGGGCTCTGCCCACGCACCGCTACGTGGCTGCTCCCACTGGGCGATGGGCTTGGAGGAGATGGGGCATCCACCCATGGTCCTGAAGCAGCTCAACCCGTCTCAGGACCCAAATGTCCACCTGGCTCCATGTCACCCAGGTCCTTAGGGTGGTTTTGCAGGCTGTGACCTGCCCGGCTGGGCTAGCTTAGGTTGAGCAGAGTGTTGATACCACCACACCCCTGCATTTACAGGCACTTCTCTGGATTTGTTAATGGGATATTGGATAAATGACTTCAGCTCTGCAAAGAGCAGATTCTCCATAGCTGTCTCAGAGGACACGCTGCTTGTGCTGAAAGGTGAGAGTGATCCCCTGGTGCCTGGAGGGCTTGGGACCTGGGGTGACGTGTGGGACAGGGGGAACTACTCTTTTCTGGAATAACCACCAAAGGCAGAAAAAAAAAAAAAAACAAACCCAAAAAGGTTCATCACAGGAAGCCTTTTCATCTGATTTCTCTAGCTTTTCTGCCTGACAAATTGTAGCAACATAAGCTCCAGTTGATCTATGGTGAGTCCCTCAGATGAGAGGGGAGGGAGAGGCAGGATCAGCTCCTCTCCCACCCTCTGCTCCCGAGCGAGTCCATCATCCCCAGGGAAACGTGGGGGCTTAGCTTTCTTCAGCCTGAGATGTAATTGATAGCGTGGGGATGCCCTTGCTTTTAACCGCTGGTGGCAATGCTATTGAAGGCACACTGGGAAAATGCAGCACTGGAGGCTTTGGGCTGGGGTCCTGGGCACAGGGCGAGCGCAGCCCCCCCTTCCCCTGCCGTGGCTTTTTGGAGGGACGGGGCTGCCAGGAGCCGGTCCTGAGCAAAGACCTTGCACATGTACAGAGAGTGCTGATTCATCTCACTGCCACTTGAGACAAAAGAACATCTAATTAAGTCACCAGCATATAAATAAATGTACAAGGTATAACCTCAGGAGCATAGAACAGCACTGGAAAAATCTCAGAAATGCACAATATGCTTTTCCTCCTCTGCAGCAGGGCCAGAGCTCACCTCTGGGACTACCCCTTTGTTTAGAAAATATCAAAGAATGGGATATTTTTTTTTTCTCTTGCAGTATTTGTTTTTACATTAAAATTAGGTAATTTTCTCTTTGCCCGCAGTTCAGCTGTGTCTCGGGTACACCAAGTCTTTGATAACCCTCCAAATCTAACTCAGAGTGGGTTCTGGTTTTCAGTTCAATCAAAGGGTGCGTAGGGTCTGCATCCCTCTTCCAAAGTGAAAAACAAGAGCAAGTGCAACAAGAACAGTAAACAAGTAATTACCAGTGCTGCTTTAATTGCCAGCACCCTCTGGTACTAATGGCAAAGCTGATGTGCCCACAGCTGCAGGATGCACCAGTCTCTATGTTTTAATTAAACCTCGTTAACTGGACTTTGCATTTTGCTCAGAAAGTGGTCAGATCCTGGCTTAGTCCTGCAGTGAGAGTGAGGAGAGTGCTAACAAGAGCCCAGACTTGGGGTTGGGAATTATTCGGCTTTTTTTCTGAAACCCCAGAGCTTTGGGATGGGGCTGCAGGGGCTCTTCCTGCACATCCCTCTGCCCTGTCCCCCAGCATCTTCCCAGGCTTTGCAAATTGTTCGTGGTTGCTCCATGTTGTTTTCCCAGCCTGAGCAGGCGGCTGAGGCTGGCTTGTGTCTCCCCAGCCGTGCACGAGCATCACCTCTTCCCTGTGGAAGTCTCTCCTTACCATAAAACTATAGATCATTATTTTTATGGCCCTTTTCATCTTCAAGCTCTTGCTGTTAACATCCCAAAAGAGGCCTTTGTTGTGTGTTAAGCCGTAGCACTCTGAAGCATCCAGCCGATTTGTTTTGATGGCATAATGAGGTTTATAAATTACCACCTTGGCCAGGAGCTTTGGGTGTTTGTGAGAAAAGAAATCCCTTGGCATCTCCCCTCTGCATGCTGTGCTCATTAGGGCTTTTACAGTGCCACCTCCGTCCTGAGGCTAACACGAACCAATTGTAAAATAATGGGAAGAGTCCTTGCCTTCCCGCATTGGTCCCATCCTGCTGCCCCGGAGAAGCTGTCCTTCGTGGCACGGGTGGCCATGCCTGGTGCCCAGGAGGAGGAGACTGTCCCTTGCTGGAGGCAGCAAGCTGATGCAGCTGGGTCCTGGGATGACCTTGCCTGCCAAGAACCATGTTTTTGAGACGGCAAAGCACTAATCATCTCCAGTGGGTTGACCGATTCAGAAAGAGGATATGAAAGTTCTTGCACTGAACATGAGTTATAATAATGTATCCCTCTGCTCCAAACAGGGGGCTCGGACACTATAATTAAACCCGTAATCTATGCACATACCCCACTGCTTTCCAATGCTTGACACTTTTCGGAGGTGATGCTGCTCCAGCCCACGTCACGGGCCCATGCTGGCTGTGCAGGAGTTTTCACTGTCCCAGTCTCAGAGGCATCTGCCTAATTGCACCAGCAATATTTTTTTTAATGTGCTTTCCTACATTGCCTACATCTGATAAGGTCAAAACCACCTTGAGGACAGCTGCTCGGCTGTCTATTTTGGCTTTTCCTCTTTTGGTTCCAGGGAGGACACAGCTGCTCTGACCTTTTACATAAACCTAGTTAAAGGTGATCAAGAAACAAACACGTATTTCCCAAAGCAGTTTGAAGGAAGTGTCTGGGATGTATTGTATTTGTAATACCAACTCTCCCAAAGCATCACTCACCAGGTGGCAGGGCTCTTGACTGTTTTTCACAGAAAATTAAGATAAGTAGAGAAAGGCTACCTCCAGGAAGAACATCCCTGTCTAAAACTGGAATTGGAATTTGATGGCCAGAAAATGAAGGAAAGAAACAGCAACCAGCCTGCTCTGCAGTCTTCAGCAAGGCTGGTTTTAATTCTACTTTTTTTTTTTTTTTTTTTGAAAGTTGGGACCAACACTGCTGAAGATATGAAAAATTAAGATTTTCTAATGGGTCCTTGTAAGGCCTGAGTTTAGAACAACCATGTTGCTGTGACATGGTGGAGACTTCCATGGCCTTGGTCATGTTACAGATATGAGGCCAGGAGCTACAAAATGCTGCCAAGTCCCCCTGGGAGGTCCCTGCTCAGCACCGAGCCTGGCTGCTGGTGCAAACCACGGCCACCTCCATCAACACGATGAGCTCAAATGCTGGTCCGCAAGGGAGGAACCAGATTTGGGAACTGGTGACTGCAGAAAGCTACACTGACCCATTTTCCTCTGGATGATGGGTACATAGGGACTGGTAAAAGCTCCATAGCAACTGGATGTGCATAGTTTAACTATGAAATCCCCATGGTGCTCCCCTGCAAAGATGAACGGATCCAGGATATTTTCACCTCTTGCGGCCATTAAAAAACCTCTATATTTAGAAGGTCCTGTTCCACTTTGCTGTGTGCCAGGCAGCAGCACGGCTTGAGGAAGGACAATACTTTGGACGAGCATGTCTAGGTCGACACATGGCATGTCGTTCCAGGAAGGTTTGTAAGGCTGAGGAGTCTGGTTGTCATCACATGGCACTTTGGATGGTCATCTTCTCCCAAGCAAAGCCAGTGCTAGGCACTCTCGATCACCATGTTGGCATTTCACACCCATCTGACCCCTGTGCAAATAATAATACCAGATATAACGGAGAACCCAATAACCCCATCCCAGGTGTTAATCCCAAATGGGGAGACAGATCCAGCAGTGATGTTGGATCAGTGTGTATCACCCACGAAATATTTGGGAAGACAAGGCAATAGCAGAAGAACTGTATTATTGAGACTATTTTTTAATATTCAGGTTCTTTCCTAGTTGTCTTTTGTTTAAGCTCTCCACAACAGCTCAGGTCAGCTCTTACTATGTTCCAGCTGTCCCTCCCATCCCCTGGTACAGAGTACGAAGACACAGACAGCAAGAACTTTTAGATGGCATGATAAATAAAACAGATGCTATTATTAAAGCGCTGCCCTGTTTTCTGCTGCCATGGTATCTCTTGTCTTGTCTGGCTTATTGCTGATGTCTTCTGTCAGCCCAGCTTGCCTTTCTCGGGTGTACGATGTATGGTCCAGGGAGACAGAGCAGAAACATGTGAAAATTGCAAATGAGGGTGCTGGGAGGAGCAAAGGCAAGAAGACAAGAAATGATTATAATGAGGATGTGCGCATGGGTCCTTCTCCCACTACCCTCTGACAGGGGATGGTGTTCGGGACAGTGTGCTCAGACAACCGAGCACCTTGGCTCCAGGGCTCCAGCTTACAGCCTCCAAGCCGGGAGAAGTAAAACCTGGAGCAGAGACAGCAATCCCTGTCGCTTTCCAAGGTGAGCTTTCAAAGCTATGTGCGAATGCCTCCGGCATGGGGTGGCATCTGATCCTAAAGGTCCAGGCAACAGCCACCAATGTCCAGATTCAGCAAGAGCATGAAACCCAGCAGCCAGAGTCTCAACTGCTGCAAACTAGTCTCTTTCCTTCTGCTTCAAGGAGTTTGTCCTCTTTCGTATCTGTTTCCCTGCAGCCCAGCGTGGCTTGAGTGTAGGCAGGATAGGCGGGAGAGAAACCACAGGCTGCTTGCTGCATGCATTAGAAAGCCGTCCTTGCTGGTAGCGACTGCAGCTCGGCAGGATGCTATTTTCATTACCGTGTCTGAGGCTCGTGATAATTGAAAGCTGTTCCACTCGGTCCTGCAGCCTCCCCAAACTCCAGGAGCCTCTCACGCATCCCTCCTCCTGCCAACCCAAAACCTGGGAGGAACGTTGAAGTGCCAAATGAACAGCCCCTGATTTTTGGTGCCTTTCATTGTACCCTCCACGAGAGCAGGGCTGGGGAAGGGGGTTCTTGTCCCTGGGGTGCGTGGGACCCTGCCTGCCTGCACCCCCTGCTGCGGAGCAAGCCCAGGCATGTGAGTACCTGTGTGCTGGGGAGGGAGAACATGTCCAAAAGGTTGCCTGTAATCCTCCCCCAAATTCAGGGAGAAAATGAGAAATGGAGATTTGGGTTAGTTTGAAATGAAAATTAAACCAGTGAGTCATTTCATTTCCTAGCACTGAATGGCACAGGAGTTCCAAAGGCTGTTTTGAGGCAGATGCTGCTCCTTTAATCTGGTATTTTGGCCAGTTATACACACATGCACTAGTCCTGCTTGGATTACACTTTTGCATCAAGGATTACAGTTAAAATCCAGCAGTGCTTTTAATGCCTGGAACCGGGCAAAGAAGCTGACATTAATATATTTCAGGAGTGAAAACACAGCCGGAGGGTTAGTCATTATAAAGTATGATGTAGGATTATAATGCAAGTTGGAGAAATCAGACATACTGGTACATTTCCAGCTGTGTATTTTTCTTGGGCCATGTCACCCACTCATTGATCCATTCTAGATTCTAGATAATTATTCCAGGGAAAATTTGATGAACGGAGCTGCTCTGGAATACTAATGCAGGCTGCTGTGCTTGCGCAGGGGCTCAGCACACCCTGCCAGATTGCTCTGCCACACAGGGAATCCCAGTTAGTGGCCTTGTGATCTACCTGTTTGTGAACCAGTGGAAACTTCAGTACAGGAGTCACTGCAGGTATACCAATAAACACCAATATCCAAAAGTTGTCAAGAGGAACCGGGGAATTCAGCTGCTTTGGGTTCTGGGTGTTCTGTTTATGCCAGTTTAACATCCAGCTGAAGAGACAAAGGTGCTGTCTACAGGTACCTGTATAAATGTGTATATAAATTACATCTAAAGATTAGATGACTCGGGGTGCCCTAAAGCATCCCTATGAATTGCTGTAGTTGCATGGACAACCTTTCTTCCTGTTGGCAGTGTTCAGGATGCGGGTAGGTGGTTGCAGGAGATTGAGTTATGGGGGCTTAATGAATTACCATTTATCAGCAGCCACTATGCAGAATCTTAAACTGTTAGGGTCAAAATAAACAAAAAAACCCAACTCCTTTCTTTGTCCAGTCATCTCAAGAAGGTCTTGGTAGCCAAGCAATTCCTCAGCTCCTTCTGGATCAAACCTTCTGTTTGCTATAACACAAATCTGACAAAGCAGGTAATCGCTCCTGTCAGCTAAACAGAGGGGGGCAATCTGTAGGAAAATAAGCGTTGCCTCGAGCAGTGAAAGCCAGTTGGGAAGTGCAGCCACTCCAACTGCTCTGCAGCCAAGGAAGCCATGGCCACGAGCGAGGAGGTACACCCAGTGCCAAAACCGCCGTGCTGCAGGACGTGGGGAGAGAAGGGCATTTCCCTGGCTGCGGTCTTGCACCGTCTTTTCTGGCTTGGGAAGGGTTAAATCTCTGCTGGCAGGGCTTGCTCCTCTGCCCTCACCCCCCGCAGAGAGGGTGCTAATTGAACAGGCTGAATGGCCAAGGGATTAGCAAGTGAAGCAGGTGAAAATGAAATCGGTGACAAAGAAGGCTAATTAGCCTCCACCTGCCCGAAGCCACGAAGTACCCCCAGGTGAGGAGCCCACCTCCCCGGGGGGGAGCTTGCCTTTGAGCGCAGAGCTGGAGCTGTGCCTGGGCCCAAGTGGAGGACAGTAATTGCTGTTTGTCAGCCAGACCGAGGAATCCTGCATCCGAGTGAGTACCTACCGGGCATCCTCGCTGTCTGCGCGACCCCGATTGCATCGCTTTGCTTTCCTTTCTCAGTGTCCTTAAAGCAGCTCTGACCATCTGCGTGTGCCACGCAGGAGGGTGAGCAACCACCGCTGCAGAAACACGAGGGGCCCTTGTCTGAAGGGCAGAGCCTCGTCAGCCTTCGCTCTCCGGAGCCTGGGCGCAGGGTTTGCTTGTGGAGGTTGTCGCAGGGAAGAGACTGGACCTCTTTGAAGTCGCCTCTGTCATCCATCCTTCCATCTGCTTTTGGTCACTGGTGACGCTGTGACAAGGAAGAGGTAAATGTCACCTCCTCAGTGGAGAAGTGGGCTGGTTTCTCTCCCTTTTGGGGTTAGAGGAGGAACCCACCAGGCACTGAGCAGCGCCGGCGATGTGAGCAGCGAGGAAGGGTTGTATGTCTGTGCGGTGCCAGGATTCAAGCCCACAAGTGACAGCCTGTGTTAAACACAACCCAGCTTCCCTTGGCAGCATTAAACTAAGCATGGCTATTAAACCCGCTCTTAATTTTAATGTGGCTAAATATAAATATTTTAACTCTTGCTCAGGACCTAGTATTAGGCATTAGCTGGAGTTGATTCCTTTTTCTAAGTGCTTCGGAGAAAAGGTTGCTATTTTTCCAGTGAGTCTCTAAGAGACTCAAAAGCAGCTTGGAGTTTACTTGCAAGTGAGGTTGCACATCCTCCCTGGACCATTAGTTTCTTCTGCTGGGCCGTGGGATATCACAAGACTCAGTTGTATGTTTTCCTATAGTAATATTTGGCAAAGCTTCAGCAGTCTCCATCGCTGGGGCCAGGCACCCCGCTGGTAGAGATCAACTGTGCTCAACCGAACCGTCTGAGAGCGCAGTCCTTTTATTTCTTCTCTACTTGCAAGTAAAAAGAGCTCAGAATGGCTTTACCGTTGGAGAGTGAAGCAAGTTCAGTTGAGGACTCTGTCTTGAGTCATCTTGGCTGAAAATCACTCTGGGTAAACTTTCCATTTCAGTAGATTTAGGAAAGAAGAAATTAAACTGCTAGGGGATTTTTAGATGGTGGCAGAGGTTAATAAAATATTGAAGAGGCATGCCATCTGTAACTCCTGGACTGATCAGGGAACAGAAATACCAACCGGGCAGCTTACCTACATGCCAAGAGCAGGAGAGACTGCTGTCCTGTTTAGATGGACACCCATCCTACAGCACAGGAGATGTTCCCAGGAAAAGTACACGTTTGATGGCTAGGATGACAAATGGCAGAGTTTGCCAGGGATTTGCATTCCTTTTTTTCTGGTATTTGTGACTGCCACACCAATAACCTGTGGGGGAGTAGCAGCCGGGGGAACACCCCGCGGTGGCTGCGTACTTGCACAGCCTGCCACGGAGCAGGAATCTGTTCTCTTGCTCTTTATTTAAATAGATTGTTGTTACACGCATTCAATTAAAGCAAAGAACCAAAGGAAACTATTTCCCTATAGATTTGATGCTGGTGTGGGACAAAAGAAGAAGTTGTAATGAGACTTTATGTTTTGGGATGCTGTAATCCTGCATGCCAGGGCTGCGCTGTGTAACTGATGTCTTCCTGCTCAGCCAGACCTTTCCCAGGGGAGGCTCCATCAGCCGTTCATAGCATAGGGCACATGACACTGAGAATGCTATTGGGTCCATCTAGTGGAATAATTAGGCCCAAGCAATCCGAGAAGGTGTATACAAATTAAGTCATTAACTGTAATCTCAGCCTTGGCAGTCTGGCGATGAGATGATGCTTCCCATTCTTGCCAAAGGAAGAACTGAAAGCTGTGTCTAGTGTTAGCAAAATGCGAGGCACTCTCAGTTTTCACGTATGAGGTGGAGAATCCCTGGGAGAATTGGGCTCCTTGTTCCTGCTCAGCTTTAGCTATAGACAGAGTTAAAAGAGCAGCTCTATTTGCAACACAAAGACAGATCTCTTTCAGTTTGTGTGTTTGCTTGATGTGGCCTATGGCTAAGAGATCCTGCTACAGCCAAAGGAGCTGTTCAGATCCTCCTGGAGAAGGCAACTATAAATAGGCTGCTTTGATATATAAAGACGTTAAATGGATAACAAAGGAAGGAAAACAACAAGCATGCCATTGAAAGCGTTTACAGCTCAGAGTTCCTAAATGCAGGGCTGAGCAGCAGAAGGGAAGCTCCAGTGAAGCTGCACGCTGTAGGAGAGGGCAGTCAGTGGGGACCCTGCCAGCGGCGAGGAGCAAATCCCTCTGTCCTCAGCCAGCTTTGCTGGGATGGGGCTGAATTTGGGACAGAGGGAAGATCAGCAGTGACATGGGAATTAGGTAAGGAAACTTGCTTCTGAGTTGAAATCTTCTTCACATGAGCAATAAGGCAAGGCTTTAGCAAAATAATCAGGTTTTCAAGTGTGATTTTTTAATTTTTTTTTTTTTAAGGTGGCTTCTTTCTATGTAGAAAGCAAAGTGCTTCTCCTGAAGTCCTACTTTGTTATGCACATGCAGATTTTGCTGTGGCAGTGGAATCAAATCCAGGAGCCATGAGGGCTTGGGAGAGCCCAGCTGTCCCAGGAGAGATGAGAGCTGCTCACCTGCACCGGTCCTCCTGTTGATTCTGGTGACAGTCCTGGCAGCATCTCTTCCAGCTCAAGCGCAATAAAATACTCTCATACGGCTGTTTTCTGCAGGAAGGAGTGCAAAAGTTATGATCCAAAATGGCATGTCATATTTTATTCTTTTTGTGGTTTTGTCACCATATTTCCGGGCTGGCGATTAAGAACATTGCTTCCTGCTTTGCTGGGACTCCTGTACAGTCTAAAGTTAATCTGGCTCTGGAAGCAAGTCCAGCCCAAACTGATCAGTTTGGTGCATCCTTTCTTGCACTCTCCCTGAGAAAATCAGTTCAAATGCCATGATGTGTGCTGGCAACCTCCTAGGATTCGGGGAGCTCAAAGGTGAGACAACATCCCTTAGTGGCTTGCTGAGTTGGTGTTGGCAGCTGCCACATCTGGGACCTTCCATCCTGCACACATCTGGGGGCAGTGAGGGACTATAAAGCTATAAACCAAGGCCAAATCCTGCATACAGTCCTCTCCTTCTCCTGCAAAGCCCTGTTTTGCACTGGCTTTGCTGAATACTCCCATGTCAATTGTGTCTCTTCTCTGCCTTCCTTGCAAGCAGGTGTCAAGAATGCACCAAATCTTTGACACATTATGAGCTTTTCCATTCTTCTCCCCAAATCTTTTGTTTTCCTGCTGAGCCTGCCACAGGTGAAGGGATGCATCTTCTCTGCTTGCCTCTAAAAACAAGTCTGGCAGGCTGCGGAGTCCAGGTGTTCTTGTTTCACCTCTGAAATGATGCATTTTCTTTCCGATAGAAGTGGCCACATGTTTCCCAAATAGCTTTTAGACTTTCTTTAACCTTTTCAAAGTCTTCACTAGTGGGCCCTGCTCTGTTATTTCCAGATTGGGTTGGCATTTTAACAGGAAAACAGCCTTTCCATAAAAATTGTGATTTTCAGCAGCAAAAATGGATTTATTGAATAAAAGAATGGATTTTTCTATTGGGGAAATGGGAATGACAGCTCCCTGGTGCCTACTGGGATGGCTGCTGTCTGCTTTGCTTTCTGCCTGCAGAAGAACCAGCCAGGTGGGCAACTTGCAGCTGAAAACTGGCTCCCTCAAAAGAGATTTAATTTTTCTTGAATGATTTTCTGTAAAATATTCCACCTTTTTATTTTCTGTTTCAATTCAGAGCAAATAAATACAAATAAATCAACTCCAATTATTTCCCCCTCTGTATTTCCCCTAGGGCTGTACTGCGATTATGTGCAGATAAATAAATTAGGTTAAACAATGGTAAATTGTCCTGAGCTGCCTTTTATTATCAGAAAGTTGCGTTGGCAACTAGATAATATGCTGATGTTATTTTACGTGATCTTAGTTCCTGCATCTATTCATGAGATTATTCCAAATGTTATACTGGTGCATTTAAATTAAGCATGAAAGTGTTTTAGGGCTTTTTGCAATGATTGCTTATTTATTTTATTATCAATAATAAATTTAAACCAAAGCAGGGAGTCTCCACTTTCAAGGACAGTAAAACGCAGAGGAGAAGCAGCTGGTGGCACATAAACAGCAGCTCTTTGCAGCTCTTTAGAAACAGAGCTGAGCCTGTGGAAAGGCTAAAGAGGAACTGAGCTGAGGCTTCTGGGTTCTTCTCCCAATTCTTTCTCTCTTGAAGCGAATTGTTATCTGCCCTGGGCTTCACAGCCATTCGTAATGAAAGGAGAAGGATGATCTTCCTCAATGTTCTTGCTGTGCTACATGAGGAAGTACTTAAAGGCTTTTGGTAGGACTGGTAGAAAATTTGACCCTGTGGTTATTTTTAATGACAAAATTTTGTTTTTCTGTAGAGAGCAAGTTTTACAGCCTCTTTTCTCTGATATTTTTACAGTTTTTAAATAATTACATTTATGTTGCAGTATTGTTTTTATGGGGTATGGTTTCATTTTCCATCCAGGCTTCTCAGGGGGAGGGAAGGAGTAGAGACAAACTACACCTTCAGCTCTACCTTTTTTAGAATTGTAAAATATTTCCTTCCCCAAATAAGCTGGCATCCTTGCAGGGCATCTGCCCTGAGAATCAAACAGTGGAGGCGAAGCAGTAGTGGGGTGAGGGAAGTTGGTACAGGGGTTCGGGTAGCCGCGGGAAAGGGTTTCCAGCCCTTTCTTCCCTCCTACTTCAACCTAGAAACGCTTTGTTTGCACGCTCGTTTTCTTTGCATTACGACTGAGCAGCTGGAAAACGTCCATAAAGGTGCTCGTTGGGGAAGTCGAGGCTGCGTGAGGCAGCTCGGGGGAAAGCAGGTCTGCTGGGTGCCTGGGGTCTGGCTCGCATGGTGGACGGGCGATCGGCTCAAATGGGTCTTGAGCTCATACTCCATCTCCCCGACTGTCCAACTCCCCAGCTCTCTGTCCGCCCATCAGTGTGCTATCTAATTAAGAAATTGATTAATTGACCAGGGAGATTACAGCCTTTCTTCCTCTATGTCTTAATTAGACTTGCACTGCTACTCTGGTCCTGGCACAGTTTCCAGCACCATGAATCTTACAGCTGCGTTACAGTGGTGATGGCTTCAAAGGAAAAGGATGTTCCAGTTTCTTCCGTAAGATGGAATTAATGCAATGAGAGAAAAATCAGTGCACAAAATTAACTCAGATATGGATGGTGCTGATGTGCATCAAGGATTTCACACCTTGTGAGCTGTGTGCAGCTGGGTGGGTGGTTTCCCAGACACCCAAAAAAATGACCCTCAAGTTTCCAAGTGGGAAGTGAGGCCAGTCCTTCTGACAGCCATTTCATTTGAGCAGGACAATATTGACAGAAACCTTATTTCCCTAGAAGATGTTGACCCTTTAGGTCTTCCCTTCCCGCACGCTAGCTGGGTTACCACGCATTTGCAGCTCCACCAGGATGTGTAATGAAACACCTAATATATTATGACAAGTAAAGGGCTTTGCAGCAGGGTAGTTAATGTTCTTTTTCTTTTGCGTGTATGGTTGATAGATCTTCTGCCGGTTTGTTTTTCAATTACTAGGTACGGTTTTAGTGACAAGGATGTTGTTTCTAGTGTTTTGTGGTAGAATCCTTATTATAATAATTATTTAAAATTAGAGGGTGAATGGAAATGTTCCTGAGAGTGAGGGATTATTAGTGCTGATTAAAGCCAATGGCAGTACAGGCAGGTATTAATAGGCTGCTCCCTGCACATTTTTCTCCCAGCCTCTCTCTGCTGGCTTGCAGACTTTGTTCTCTTAGCTGTGCTGCTTTCCAGGACATTTAATAGCAACGTCAGGACCCTCGCACTTCCAGCTGTGGGGTTATTCCAGAGCAGAAGTCGTCAATCTTGCCAAACTGGCCAGTATTTCTCCTGCAAGCTACTAGGCTATACTGGTCTTCTGGCACAGTCCTGTCAGCTGCAGAAGCCGATGTTCTGAACGACCGCGGGGCAGTTTCACTGCGCTGGCCGTAACGGCAGCAATCGCTGTCCTGTGCTCGCTGTGTTTGTGGGTCGAGCACTGCAGTGCTTCAGTTTGGGGTTGTTTGGGGGTTTTTGCAAGACTTTCCTGAGATCCCATAGACCCATCACACATGCTTGTCCCATGCAGCTGCTACCTCCTGCTGTTGCCCGATTTGAAAATGTAATTGCTGAATTAGTAGGTCTGAACGTACATTTGCAAGTGTAGCTTGCTGACTTGGTCGCCTTTTTAATCTAACTCCTGGGTTTGCTTTCTCTAACGTGAACTAGAGGCACATCTTCAGTAGTGGTATGTATTGTGGATTGATCTGATCTAGTGACACCTTTTCCTTGTGTAGTCAGTGCCATTTTCTCAGGGCAGGAAAGCAGACTCCTTTATTTCATGAAAGGAAAGGTTATAGCCCTTTCAGAGAAGACAGCAGAGCTATAGTCCTCTGGAAGCAGGGGGAAATATATCATACAGTCACTGCCATAACTGGCTCCTAAATAAAGACCAGAGGACCGAATCACCTTGGTGCGATGTAGAAGAACATGTCTGAAAACGTGCCTGGTGCACTGCAGTGCCGAAGGATCAAATGGTGTGTGCAGACAGGGAGGACTTAGGTGAAAGCTCCAGGTAGTCAATCGTGAGTGCCGGTGCCCGTCAAACCTGGGGAGCCGGATGGATGAGGACAGCAAAGACCCATTTCACTGATCACGCTGGATTTCATTTACTCTGTGCTGGTAGGACTATGGGAGGTGTGGGATGGCACGGCTGGGGCAGCGACGTGGTGGGTACGTGGGAGCCTTTTGGAGAGAACAAAGTGGGCAGGATGGGAAGGGGAATGTTCTTGGGAAATGAAGCGGCTCCTCTGCTGCAAGAAACAGCAATCTTCATGCATTGCTGGGCACAGGAACCTTTTGCCAGCATGATGGGCCATCACAGGCAGAGCGAATTTTTGGTTTTGTTATTGACTTCTGCCACGCAGGCTTGCATTTCCCTGCAACCAGTGGAAGAGCTATAGCCTTGTGCCTGCTCTGGGAATCTGGCCTGCATCAGAACTGCAGGTTAGGAAGGATTCCCATCTCTCTGACTATTTCTTGGTCTTGGAGCTGAACAAAAATTTTACACGGAACCAAGTTGATAACAAGACATTCCCATGGCAGTGATGCTTAAGAAAAACCATGGGTTCTCTCTAGCACCAGGAGCTGCTTTGCAAGAACTCCAGGGCTTTGCCTTGGAGACAAACTGCGTGTGTGTGTGTGCACACATGTGTGCATGTATATATGGCATCATCTAAAAGTCAGGACATGGGTTAGGAATCATAGCTATTAAAGGCTGTGATAGAGACTGAACAAGACTCCTTAAGTAGTACAACCATACAAGGCTGTATCATTTGAACTGTCTGGCTCTCTATCACTTTAACAAGTCTATAAGCCAAACATCTTACTTGTATTTGGGCAGAGATTTGTTCTAAGCACAGATGCTGCCTGGTGAGAATAAACTCCAAAGTGTGGTTAATAACAGAAGTTCCTTTTCTTAATTTTCTTTTTTCCTTTTTTTTTTTTTTTTTTTTTAACCCATCCTGTGATCTTGAGGGTCAGCATGAGGGATGGCAACCTGCCCTTCCCAACCCAGTGAGCATTGCTTTCAAACCAGCTTTCATTACAATTTCAGTCTCCTGGACCTGGCACGTGGTCCAGGATCTGTCCCTTTCCAGCCACAGACAGTATGGGCATGCAGGTGCAGAAAATGTGCTCCTATTTCTGCAGACTTCTGAAAAAGAGCCATTCTGTGTTCCTTACCAGCTGTTTACAAGCACAACTGTTATCTCTCTCTCTGCTGTCTGGGTAATTCAGGGCTTCGGCTGGCTGGGGTCCAGCTGTTTTCTGCTCAATAAGATCCTGAGTTCCTGGCGTTTGGTGGCTTTTGTGTACACTGGCAGGGGAACACTATGTGCTGCCACTGCTGGAGATCACAGAATAAAGGTGAGGCATTAGCCATTGGGAAGAATTTATTAAGCCTAGATTAAATGCTCTTTGTATGGGAAAGCCTTATTGCAGCAAAACCCCATTATGTATCAGTGGAATGAGTTATAGTGTTATGAAAACTCAGACTGGTTAATCATATGAAGTTACTGAAAGGAAAGAAAGACTTGATCCCCCAGAAAAGCAAATTAAATCTCACAGCCCACAGAAGTCCTATAAAGAGGAGCATGCTCTGCTGTCTCCATCACACAGGAGGTGCAAAGGGAAGGGCAACGGGGAGGAGCAGGAGGGAAGGGGCAGAGTCCTCCTGGTGTGTGGTCTTTGGTGGCTCCCAGAGTAGGAAAGCAGCCTCTCTGCTTCCAAAATACTGGTGTTGCTGCCGTGGGAAACGTAAGCCTCTGTGATGGAGGAAAGCTGATATGATGCTCCTGGAATGAGGGTGACATTTCTCAAAGGTAGGATGCCTCCTTTTCCTAGTGTCAGACTGATTTATGCTCCTTGGAGACTAACCAGGTCTGAGTGCTCTTTGTATGAAATGCACGTGGGCTTGCCCGTCCCAATCTGGCTGCCAAACTCTTCAACTTGCAGTGGGTCTGTCCTCCTGCTGTGCCCTAAGGGCTTTCCTAAATCTCCTTGGCTTGTCTAGTAGCTAAAAAAAAAAAAAAAAAAGCAGAGCTGACACCAGAGATCTTCCTTGAAGGCTTCCTGAAATCCAAATTAATGACGTCATCTGTGATAGTCTAGAGCCCTACCTCCAGCATCTGTGAAAAAGAAAAGGTTAAAAAAGAAGGCCTAAAAATAAATTTTGCCCTCAGAAATTGGACTGTATGTTTCCATCCTCCACCTCTCCACTGCTGTTAATGTCTCTGATAATCCCCAAATCCTTCCTTTTTGACTAGAAGTTTTGCACTTAGAATTTACTATGGAGGTTCTGGGGTGCCTCGGCTGCCCTAAACCAAATAATTGGCAGAGGGGTGATGTTTGCCGTGGTCGAAGTTCAGATGCCTGAATCGGGCACTGTGATCCTCGTGGGGAAATGCAGGCTGAGCAGCCTTTGGGGATGAAACCTCCCTTCTTGACCACATGCTGTGACCCTGTGAACAGAGCAGAGATTACAGCAGTGCTTTTCATCCTAAACCTCCCCAAACTGGCCTGAATTCTGCACTCCCTCTGCTTTGGCTGGAGCGTTCACTGTCCCAGGAATCAGGTGTCTCCACAAGCTAGGATTAAAAATAAATTATTAAGCAAACAACAAATTTCCCCTTCCTCTCAGTTCCACCTACCAGTGTATACGATGAAAAAGGAATCCTACACACATGTCCCAGCACAGTCAATCCATACCACCCTGCGCCTTCCTGCCGACCTGCAAACATACCCACAAGAAACCCTCCAGGGCAGCAAGAGCCTTGAGGCTGCAGAAGGCTTAAACAGAAATGTGTCTCCCTTCCTCCTCTCAGCACTTTCTGTATGAAAGGAAGAACAGCTTTCCCTTCCCCCAGCCTGGGATATTAATAAAAACCTGGATTCTGGCCAAAAGTCTGCCTCCATATCTTGCTGGAGTAGATTACTTCTAGCTCATCCTTCTGTGCAGAATTGGCCCAGCACCACCTCCGGATGACTGCAGCCCTCGGGAAAAGGCTTTGCTGGGCAGGGGAGCCTCCCTGATGAAGCTAGAGGTGATATGGGGGGGGAGGCAAAGGGACGGCTTGGATGGCAAGGCACGACGGGGGGTCAGGTCACTGCCTGAGCACCAGCGAGGACATTGCTTTCTCCCTGCTCAGCGCTGAGCCTTTGACTCAGTGGTTTACTCTGCAGTTTTATTCGTATTGTTCCTGCAGCACCACCTTCTTTCCTCCCGGAGTAAAATATATTGTGCAGCTCAAGTTGTCAGTGCTAATGTTTCCCATCTGCAAGAACAAAAGTAGCAGAAGTCAGCTCCTTCGCCCTTTGAGACTCACCAGTTATTTGCCACTAGGAATGGCAGAGAGATTACAAACTGTTAACAGGAGGATTTTTGCCTTGTAAGGGGAAAACCATGCAGGAGAAATTCAGCTCTTGCATGTTTTTAGCAGCTGAAATGAAGCTTTAGATGGACGTTCTCTACAGCTCTGCCCCAAGACTGTAGCCCTTCTTTTGGGATGCAGTCAATTAATGGATTGTATTGCTGCAGCCGGTGATGCCATGGAGCTGTCGCTTGTGTCCTGCTCCGGACTTCCCTCTCCCCACAGATCCACGTGCAGCAACTACTGCGCAGGGGCTTTTCTATGGTCAGGAGCAAGGGAGGCCAAACTTTCAATGGCTGGGTGAATGTATTTTACCAGTCTAACATAGGCAGGCTGCAGGGGTTGTCTGAGATGAGATCAAGCCCAACTGATTTCAGATCAAAGATTTCTTCACTAAGAGAGTGGCTGGGCAAGCAGCTGGCATATGTGGGGTGAGGGATTTGTGATCAAGGACTGGCCTTGCCACAGAGCAGGGAGAGTTGATGGAAGGGGAAATATTTGCCTTTAGTCCTCACCCCCAAAAAAGAAAGACCCCGAAATTAGTTTAGAGATGCTTTTAGAAAGGCCCATCCATCCCACCTGACGATAGAAGGTGGTTTCCCTACATACACACACAGCACCAGGGCTCCTAAATCAGCTTCACAGTTTAGCAACTGCCTATTGTTCGTTTTGTTGCAAGATGGATTGCAACCTTCCACAGAGCTGGAAGCTTTGCAATTCAAAACTGGCTGTCCTGGCTCTGCATAGCCTGCCTTATGAGATACACCATGGCCTTTATCATTACCAGCTAGAGATGTTGTAGCCAAAAATGTTGAGAAGTCTATCTGTCATGATCATTACAAAGAAACTTTGAGTTTGAACATCCCAAGCCACACGTTGGGTCAGGAAGAGCCATGTATTTCAAGGAGTTTTTCCTGCATCTTTGGAGGAAGTGATGAAGTGGTGGTTATCGCCCGGAGATGTAGGGCGTAAATCAGAGACTGTAGGGTTGGCCATTCCTTATAGCAATGAACAAATTCACGGTAGAATGAGACTTTGATGACAGCAGAGGAGCTTAACGAGAAACATGCTCCAAGAGGAGAGGTTGGGAGAGTACCATTCACCTTCAGGTTTCTGTTTCCTGTGGTGCACCTTCTCCTTTGGTAAGTGATCGGTGGGTCTGTTATGAGAGACTGGAGTTAGCAGTCCTTATCTGAGGCCAGGCATTTAGAAAAGCTTTCCTTTAAAGGTGCAGGCCCTGGAGTGTCTCAGTTTCCCCTTGGATGATAAGATCAGATTGAAATCCCACATGAATTCTTCTGCAGCCCTTGCACATCTTGCAAAGAACCACATGAAGCAAAACCAGCACTCCTGCTCTGACCTCCCTCCTGGCTGGATGAAACACTGAGAAATTTCAGATAACTCTTGAGGGAGTGTTGTTGCTATGTCTTTTTCTAGGACTCTCACTTAAACATGGATGATTGGAAGGAAGAGCAAGAAAAATGGGCACCTCCCAACGATAAGTCAAGAGCACCTAAGGCATACAGCAGGCAGTAAGAATGGGTGGAAGAAAGCAGCAAGTAAGGCACGGGGTCCAGAGATCACCTTGGCAGAAGAAAACAACAAGAACAGGGTTTGTTTGCTCTGTAGAAGAAAAGGCTGAAGGGAAAGATCGTTCACCAAGTATGTTCAAGTTTTCCACAGAGATGAAGAGACTACTTCTTCTTCTTTTTTTTTTTTTTTACAAGTTCACTGCTCTCATGGAAAGAAATAATGGGATTAAAATAGCAGCAGAAGAAATTCTGGAGGAGAGATCAGACAAACATCTGTCAGGAGTGGTTTCGGTCGAGCTGATCTTGCCTGGAGGCAGGGAAATGGACTCAATAATTTTTCAAGGTCCTTGAACCCTGTCTCCTGTGACTCCGAATAGACCCCTGGAGCCATTTACTTCTCTCTTACCCTACTGTTCTCTGTCTTTAGATGGCTAAGGTCTTCACTGAGGCTTTTTAGTTAGATGCCTAAAGTCAGGAAGTATGAAAGGTCCCCAAAAGACTTTACAACTTCATTTTCCCCATTGTGAAAGACCACATGCCTTGGAGTAAGGTGAAGTCCTGCCTTTCACTCAAAGCATAGGAGATAGTTGGATTTTATAAACATATATAGGGAGAGAGACACACATATATTGTATACGTTGCATTTCTGTCTTTCTCCAGGGTTAGCTTTGTGATAAGTGGACATAGATGGACATGCAGGATGGAGACTGGACCACTTCAAAACTTGGGGCACAGCCCAATTAAAGTGCAGCTGAACTGAAACTTCAGGCAAAGTGGTGCGTTGTTCATTTGTTTCACTGTTTCATAAGCAAAATGCCCTGAAAGGTTAATGAAAGTGCTAGGGAAACTCAGCCAGAAGAAGCGTTGTGAGGCCAGATGACAAAAACAGGAGCTGACACTTCCCAACAAGCTCAACAGTGAGAATTTGTTTAAATGTAATTAGTTGGTATAAAAAAGAACAAAAAATCCCTCTGGAGCCAAGGCCCTGTGACTATTTGCTGTGCCTTTAGATTGAACCAATACATCTTTCTGCATTCAGCTACAAGGGAGGGGAAAAAAATCTCTCTCATTTCCTCTGAGAGGTGGATGAAGAAGTGTGAGCTGGTAGCTAATTCTGGTAGCTAACACGAAGGGTCACACCATGATCAACCGCTGCCTGTCTCTCTGACCTCAAGCAAGTCCGCAAACTCTCAGCATCTGAGGTTGCCCAAGTGTCAAGTGTGCAGCCTTAATATTCACAGGGCAAGTTGTGACATTTTGGTATCATTTACCGAAGAGTGCTTTGGCCCCGAGTATAAAGCGTTCCAGATACACACAAATTGCCCTTGTCACCAAGCCCGGCTCCATGGGGACCTGCAGCTCTGCTGGCAAGCCTTGCTCCAGCCTCGCTCCATGGGGCTTTGACGTGCTTGCAGCCACTCCTTCCAAGTGAATCTCAGCCTCGCTTTTCCAGCCAGATCTTTCTTTCTTCCCTTTTTTCATCTCCTCTATTGATTTCCCAGCCAACCCTCTGAGAGAACAAAATCCTGGTGAGTATCCTCAAGCCATTGTCTCCCTTCCCCTTACCTCTTGTTCACTCTGTCTTGTTCATCCTTTCTTTTGGGCAGGAAAATGTCCACATCCTTCTCTGGACACTCCTGTGATATCATTAATGGCACCACACTGAATGACTGGCATGGCTTTGGGGGTACGCAGCACCCCTAATTGGTCTCAGCTTGGCTCCAAGCCACGAAGCAGTTTTGAGCCAGGGCTAGTCTCATCTCCAGCTCAGAAGCAACTTCTCCATCCCTTACTCTGTCCCTCCGAGTGAAGGGACGCACCCTGATGTTTCTTCTTCAGGTTGCAAACCTCTTGCACAGCTCCCTATGCCGGGGAAAGCCCATATGGGATGGAAAAGGCACCCAGATTGCTGGGCTTGCCTGCTGCTGCCCAGGGGATGGTGTCTGACAGAGTCAAGGAAACAAATTGCCTTCCCAGCGCAGGTGAAAAGCTTTGGGAGCAGATGGCACGATCATTCTTCTCATTACTTTTATTGCCTTCAGAATGGGAGAAAAGCGAGTGCTTCAGGGGCTGAAGCAATCGCAGGCTGACGAATAGGTGTTGGACTCTCTCCGGCATCTTGGCTGATGCCGTAGCTTGGGAAGAAGGGACCGGGGGTTGCAGACCGCGGAGGGTTGGGGAGAGATGTGTTGTCAGCTGGTGTCCCCTTGGACGTGAAGGGTGAGGGGGGGTTTTGCTGGGAGACCAAGAGGGCAGCTGTAAGCCAGGGAGGACAGGGGAGTGTGTTAGGAGTGACACCCACCGAAGACTTTGAGGGAAGGCTCACTGGCTACATCTGTCATGAGTTTAGAGGGGGCTGAGAAAATCACTGTACATCCCCTACCGCATCAATGAACCAGAAGTACAGTGCCTTTCAGCAATGCTGTTAAGGCATGTTTTGTCAAATATTGAAACACAACTTCCTCTCTCTGTTCCTTGTACTCTCCTCCCCTCCCTCCCCCACCAAGCAATGGCCTGAAAATTGCATGTTATGGCCAGAAATTAAAACAGTCTCTTTCTGGAGCCTTTCATCATTAACTGTTCATCACTTTGGAGTGCCTCCTAAGGTCAAGAGCATTTCGTCAGAGCCATTCATCAGCCAAGCGTTTGGTGCATTATCTAGGGCTGTCTCTCAGGGAAGGCAAGGTCGAGCAGTAATACACCAGTGAGGTGACCTGCTCATTACTTTTGGAAACATTTTTTGTCAATGAATGGCCCTTAGTGAGCATTTAATTTAGATTTAATAAGGCATCTAATGTTTGTTTAAAAGGACACTATACCTTCAAGGTATTTGTCATAATTGGAAGGAGGATATTTACACGCCCTGTTTATTAATAAACCCCTTAGAAGACGGAAATTGAAATCAGCTCCTTTAATGTCTTCTCTGGTACCCAGAGGGATGGTCCTTGCAATTACAAGAATCCCCACTCCCAGCCTGCACCCAGAACTGGGAAAGCTGGAGTTGGACCAGAGTGCTGGGTCCAAGTCAGATCTGCTTCACCAGCTGTCCTCTGCATGGGGAAATTTAGCCATCGGTACCTGCGAGGGTGTCTGCATCCATGGGGTGTGAATGCATGTACCCTGCCTTAGCCTGAGCCTCCCATGTGCTGTGAGTCTGCCCTGCAAGAAAAAAAAGGAAAGCCCTGAATTTATTTTGAGTCTATCTCCCTCCACACCTTTTTCTAGGCATCTGTGCCAGGGAGCCAAGCCGCCTCTCCCCCCCTGTTCGAATGGTAGGCGTAATATCATGAGCTGGGTGGTAACACTACGAAGAAACTAAGTGATGTTTGCACGAGATGTGCCACAGAATATCAAAGACTCGTCATCTTTTTATTCCTCTTCGGATATGTAAAACTCTAAGACTCGAGCAAATGGAAAAAAAAAAATTCTTTTATGTACTCTCTCAGCCAGCGCCCTTGACAGATTTGTACACCGAAGAAACAGAGTGGTGTCAAGGCTGCAGTTAAAACCAGGACATGATCGTCAGTTGGGAGGGCAGGCTGCAATACGCAGGAATACAAATCTGGGAAGCGAGCAGCCTGCCCGAGCCAGCAGCTCTGCCTGCCTCTGCCTGCCCTGCCGCCCCGGGCCAGTCGCTTACCCTCTGTAAGGGCAGAACGAGGACGATCTCCCAAACCGGAGCTTCGTTTTCCATCGAGCTCCCGACAACCTGTACGAGGCTGGGCTCTGCCCTGCACCTGGGAGCAGGACGAGGGGCTGCTGGCTCTTCTTCTTTGCTAAGAGAGCAATGAAAGCGCCAGTTCCCCCCCAAGAATTCACTTTGTTTTATTCTGCGAGGCACTGTTGCTAAGTGAAGAACCCATCATGTGTTATCAGTACATTTAAAAAAAAATTAGCTGATATTTAACTCTAAAATTATGTTGCCAAATAGCACGAATTCATTCAGAAGATGATTAGGAAGAGTCTTAAAATGATATGGGCTAATTTCAGGCTGTGTCTTTGTGTGCCGTTGTTTGGGAAGCCCTGACAGTGAGATAGATGCTGGTGGGAAGTTATTAGAAATGGCAATTCATTTTTAATCCCATTACCTTGACACACATCAGTTTTTAAATCAAGGGATATACCTTTTCAGATGATCCTGCTGTTATTAGGTGCTGTCTATTGCTCGGGGCGGGGGGGAGAATAGGTAGAATTAATTCTAAATATGCACTATAATGTTAGATTGATTTCTTTATTAGCACCTTTTATAGTCAGTTCTCTTCATAGAAGAGCTCTGTCATATCTCCTGCTGACATAAAAAGATAGCCATGATGTTTTAAAATGAAGCCAATAAATGTAGAAATTTGTGAATGTGGGATATTTAATGGCAAATCGTTATAGATGGTCCACCAAATTGGGGAAGCGAAGACTGAATTAAGCCTCCTGAGATCTGACATCCTATTTGCAAGATAAAAAGCACAAGCAGAGGCCTGGGTTGGGGACTGATGAATAATTCGGAGGTTTTACGCTACCCTTCCTGGGTTTATAATAGTTCCTTCAGTCGTGGTCTGCATTGTTCTAAGTTGATGAATCACCACCAGGTTTCGTCATGTCTTCCCAGTACAGGCAGTGTCGCCAATTTTAACCTTGCTCCTCCACTGGTTCCAGCAAAGCAAAACAAAAATTATCTCGCAGATCAGCTTGTATCCATCTAATATCCCAACGGTGAAAAAAGCAGCTACAATTTATTAGCAACATCAGTGTATTTTACTGCTCATCTAAGAATATCGTTAATATTCTTTCATCACCTTCTCTACAGCTTTAAAACCTGCTTCATAATATTGAACTCACAGCTAACCAGGAACAAGCAAAATTCAAAATTTTTATTCCTTGGAAAATCCCTGTGTTTTCACATTTTGGCATTGTGTCATAACATCTCAAAGGATGGTGTGTAAAAAACAAAACTGGATTTCAGAAGTTTTGGAACATTTCATTTGCTATTTTTCCACTAGCACATTTTCTCACTCCAAAGGTGAAATGTTTTGGAGCAGTTGATTAAATTGCCCCGCTGTCACTGGATTCTGAATCAGTTCGAGATTGGTTTAATATTGAAAAATAACATTTCCCTCCATCAGCAGGTTCCTGCCAGGGGTGGTGCCCGGGACATCAAGGCGTTCGTCATCCTTCTGCCTGACTTAAATACCCTTTCTCTCTCTTTTACATTTATGAAAATGGCAATTTCCACGGGAATATCATTCCAGTGCAGCATTGCCAGCCATGGCTGCTGCTTTCTGTGGACTTATTCCAGCAATGGGAACACATCAGCAGGTTTCTCCCACAGCCCTGCTGAGCTACACGTGGGATGGAGGGATGGAGGGATGGAGGGATGGAGGGAGGGAGGGCAGGCAGCCACACGCTGCCCATGGCCAGGGCAGATGGGGCTGGTTGAGGATGCCTGGGCACACGCACGGGTGCATCACCTGAGCCTGCAGAAGCATGCAGAAACATAGCCGAAGAGTCAGCCTTGGCCTTGAGGAGCTCAGAGTGTTAGTTGCTGGCAGGGTGCAGGCAGGGAGAGCCTTGCCTCCCCCGAGGCTGGATCCCCAGGATGTGCGAAAGCTCTGTAAAATCCCTGGGAGAGCAGGAATTTCACTTACCTCATCTGTTTTCTCCTACTCTACCGCACTTAGAGCTCTCTTCCCTAATTGCTTTGCCTGTTGGTTTGCGCTCAAAGGCTTTCAGTGTGAGGATCTGCCCCCGTACTGCAGGAACTGGGCTGCTGCTGTCTGCGGGGTGTGTTTGGCACTCAGGAGTTATGGCTCAGGGTGGTCCATGGGGGAGACACCAGACCCCTCGTCTTCCCCACAGGCACCTCTCTGACTCTGGATCTCGTGGCCAGATCTGATGAACAAATCCTCTCTCTGCGCTGATCACAGATCCCCCCCTGGGGCTCCCCCAGATGCACCCCCTTCCCTTGGCCTGTGCAGACGGGACAATACAGTGACTCTTCAGAGAGGAAGGGGATAAAGATGTGCTCTAGCATCGCTCGTGGTCCATCACGTGCCATGGGAAATTTGGGGTCCTTTGGTGGGATTCCTAATGGTGGTGGCTGGAAAGGGGCAGTTCTCCAACGGCCAGACTCCACAATCCAGTGAAATACTGTGTTTTGTAATCTGTGTACATGTCATGTAAATCAGTGTCCTTACAGAGCTGCAACATGTGTCTGGGTTTTAATTCTGGGAACTAACAGCAACATAGCAGGAAAGAGCATTCATCATCTTGAGTAATGGATTTTCTATGACTATATACTTGCTCCTGCATTCTTCAAGGGCAATGTCTTGACTCTCCCTCCTCTCTCTTCCTCCCCTTGAGGCATGGAGGAGGACAGCTCTCCGGAGCTAACAGCAGCAAAATGCTTTACATGGAGGGGAAATTGCAGTTGGTTTTCCTCCCAGCAGACCCGAGTGCAGCAGTTGCAGTAAAGCTCCGCGTGCTGCTTGTGTTCCTCTGATTAGCTGAGCAAAAAACAGAGCACGTGGGGACAAAGAAATGGGTGAAAAGTTTCCCCATGTTGTACAGTTATTGTCTGGTACCCAACGGAGGTGGATGGGGACCTGCAAGGTCTGGGCTGCTGTTGGCTCTAAATCAGCAGCTAGCAGGGGGTTGGTTTCAGCAGGAGTGAAATTGAGCTCTGTGTGATCATTGCAGTAAAAACATCCCCTCCGTTAAAGCCAGATGCCTCCTCCAACAAAATGCATGGTCGTGGGAAGAAAATGTTTTAAGGTCCTCCTTGGAACGGCAGGAGAGGAGAGGGCAGCGGTGGGTGGGCATTGCCCGGGGTGGTCACCTCGGTGGCCGGAGCCCAGCACCTCTGCCCTGCGGGGGTCTGCTCGTGCCCTTCATTGTAGGCAGAAATTAGAGTTTGGTGTTTGAGCAGAGCGAGCTAGGAAGAGATTTCATCACTGACGTGAGCAGGAGCAGCAGCGGTGCATCGATGGATGATCAGGGCAAAGAATGGGAAGTCGGGATTTCTGAGACACGGTCCCTGCCTCTGCCTCGCTTGGCCAAATGGTTTAATTTATCCATGACTCATTTTCATTCTGCGTAAAACCTGGGGATGTTGTTACTCTTTGGCTTCACAAGACACAGTGCAAATGAATTATTATTTGTAAAGTGCTGCAGGTGCTTTGGGTGAAAGGGAATGTTGTAATTGCAAAGCAATGCTATTAAGTGGCAAATTGGATGAAACCTTTTACTAAATGAACTGTGTTTCAAAACACTGCATTTGCAAAGACTGTTCCGTTGTAAAATGATCCCACTTTTTAATGTTTCTTGCTTTAATCTTAGTTCTTAAAGAAGATTTACAGTCTCATCAAGTCCTGAGAGTCAATGTTAAATTATTGTAATTTATTCCACATTATGTTACGTTAGGTTTTGCCACATATGGTATGTTACATTAATTTAGCTAATGTATGCTAATTTTTTGCTAAATTTATGTCACAGGACCCAGATAGTATGGAGATTGATGCCTTAGAAATTAATGTAATAATAGTAATAATTAATAGTAATAATATGAAGGCTTTGGCATTGCTGCATTGGAATCCCTGAATGCTCAAACGGAGTTTATTGTAGCTTTGTAGTGCGACACACTAGCTACTCAAAGAGAAAAGAAAGAGATCTTGTCTCTCCTTTATAGAGTCATATATCAGCCCCATAAAACACAATCCCAATTCTTGATAGCCCCATTGCAGCAAAAATTGTTAGTCTCTGTGGCATAGGACCTCCGAGCACAATAATCTTTTATGTCTGTAAACTCCACAACAGCTGGACATTAAATCTCTGGATTAATTCAACAAGTTTCCCTGTTTCTCTCCGCCCAGTAACCAAAGGCTTTTTTCTTAAAGAAAGTACTTAATATTTAATGGCAGGGCAGGACTCTGTCTCTCTCCATCCCCGCGCTGGCACTCTGAGCGGCGTGATGCCGGTGCATTGCTTTCCAGCCTGCTTCCAGATGTGGCTTTTGCATCTGGTCCAGCTCAGCGGCCAACGCTGGCTTCACCCTCCCACCGTGCAGGGCTGCGGGGTGGGGGAAAGCACCCACCCACGCACCCTCTTCCCCGTGCTGCCTTTTTCTGGCGTTCATCGTTCGCCAGATCTTTTGGGATTTTGCACGTGAAGAATTTAACCGGTACGTCGTGGTGCGAGGAGAGTGTGGCCCCTTCCCTGGAGCCTTCCAGCCCCTGCTCCAGGCTTCCCCCGGGACTGCCAGGATGCAAACGCTCCTGGGTTTGCAGGGACACACGTACCCCAGTGAAGGCAAGTGGAGACCAGCCCCGCTGTGGAGCAGCAGGCTGGTTGATCTTCAGCAGGATTGAGCCCGCAGCCAAAAACACCCTGAACTGCATTTTCTGGTTGAAATTCCTTTTGTGCAAACTCTTCCTAATAAATCTGTCCTGCATTTATAGAGTTATTAGCGTGTACGTTAATTACAACAGGCTTTGATTAAAGGCATGGACCGTAAAAGCAGATTAACGTTCCCCTGATTTTAAGCTTTTACATGAAACGGTGTCTGCACCGGTTCAGAAAAACCCCATTGTTTCAGGAAAAATAAATCCTGTACCTTGCTGTGGGCAGACCCTGACCCCACCCCTTTAATCTCATGTCCCTTCGCTGCGCTGAATTAATGGGAGCTCAGAAGAATTTCATCTGTTGCTCTAAGCCTTTTTGGTGTTATTATTTAAGAATACTTAATCTCAAGGACAACAAACAAATATGAAATCAGCGTCAAACCATTTGTCCCACTTCGGTGGCTGAAATGCTGTTATTACCAGGGAGGGAGGAGGAATGCTGGATCATGAAATGGAAATATCTTTTAAGAAGGGAAACCACCAGCAAATCTGCGGCTGAGGGAGGGGAGCCGTTCCAAGTCCTCCAGCCCTGCCCCTGGAGAGGACACAGCTCTTGGGCTCGCTTGCAGCGTGGGGTGAGAAATCAGGGAGATTTAAGGCTATTCAAGCCAATCCCCTGAACAAACCATGCTCTGAACTCTGCCCTTGACCTCTCTTTCCCCTAAACCTGGTTGCGGCAGGGGAGGAAGAAGCAGGCGGGTGCTTGGTTCCTCTCCCTCCCTTCTCCCCAGGGCATCGCTGCACTTCTCCATCGTGAACCATCCCTATCCCAGCCTGGTGGGAATCATGACTTCAAGGCGAACCACACATCCCTTCGGTGCTTCAGACTTGCTCTTTACTATTTATAACGGCAGGGCAGCCTGGGGGTTGTCGGATTATTTTTTGTAGAGACAGTGGAGCTGCTGCGCAGGCAGGCAGGGTTAGGTCCCCTGCGTCTGCGGTGTGTCTGCAAGGATCCCGGCTGGCACCTCCGGAGCATCCAGCACTCGTGCCCGGGGTCTCTGCTGTGTCCTCTGCCTGTTGCTGCCAGGCGGAAAACCCACAAAGCAGTAAAATGGCTCCTCGGTCTCGTGGCAGGGACCTGCTGAGGCCTGTAATGCACGTTCCTTTATTATTTTTTTTTTGCAGAAAGGAAATGGCTTTTGTTCTGAATATGTTATTTGCAAACTATTGGAAATCTGTTTCCTCAAACCCCAGGCTGATGTGAATAATAGATTTTGAAGATTTGGTGCAGGCAACACAACCATGCGGGATGATGAAGGGAGCAATATAACTTGGCCTGAGGCCCATGTCTCGGTAGCCCTGGAGAAACTTTCCTGGTGACAATGACAGAGATTTTATAAATGAATCTGTTTGTTATTGGCAGGCAAGCAGGCAGGTGCCGTCACGGGTAGGAAAATCAGACTCCCTTTAGACGCAGTCCTCTCTGTTATACAATGTTGGCTGACAAAATATTACTTGAAATATGTGCATAGATATGCAACATCTTTAGAGAACTGAGGCTTGCCTTCTGATCTGCCTTATTTTGGGCTCAGTCTAAAACACACCTTGAATGTCCAGGCGTGGCCCCTGGTTTCTCCCTTACCTGGGTGCTGGGTCTGCAGGCAGCGAGCGCTGGGCACTGCGGTGGGATGCTGGGGTTTGGTCCTCGCCCTCAGATTTCAAGTTATTCCTGAGAGGGAACGCCCCAAGAAGTTGTTTGTTTTATAGAAGTACAGACCAGAAGAAAGGACCCTTTAACTAGCTAGTCTAGGAGTAGCTGAATTTTCTGAGCCTTGGCCAGTGCCCCAGACCGTGTATCACAGACTGGGAGAGACAAAGACCTCTCTGGCTTTGCTTTTCGCTGCAGATTTAGGCAATGACAACATGGTCTCAAGTAAAAGCCTCCTGCTTCCCCAGGCATTGGTCTCGGAGGCTGCCAGGCAGCAGGAGCTCTGAAAGAGCCCTTGCTTTTTGAGAAACCAGCTCCCACCTTCGCTTTATTTTGCTTGCTGGCAAACTGTCTGATGGAAATGGATTTCAGCTCCTCCTGCCAGATGGTGATGTGAACCAAGGGCTGCAGACAGAGATTGCCTCCAGGCTGAATTTAAAATGCCTCAGTACATTTTATTTTTGTCCAGGATGCCTTTTAAGAGCCATTCGGCTCAGCAACAGTGAGCCATCCTGCAAGCAGTCTCCAGGACGTGCAAGGGGCTCCTCCAGCAGAGCCTTTCACTGCAGCAGCCATCGGCAATTGCTTGTATTCCCCCAGATGGCTTGTATTGACTGGGATGGCTTGCATTCACTCAGAATGGCTTGCATTTACCCAGTTGGCTTGTATTCATCCAGCATGACCCAGTGCAAAGGCTCCCTATATAAAAGAACAGCTTTTTCCGCAGTCACAGTGGCTGTCCTGGGAAGCAGGGGCTGGGTAACAACCCCCTGGTTTTCACCCAGGTCCAGGCTCAGCACAGCTCTACTGTGCTGCAAGTGCCAAGAAAAAGCTAGAGAAATCCTTTATCTCATTGGATCTATTTAACAATCTCAGAGCTTGTGCAGTCCAATGCTGGAGGCCCCCCCAGGGGAGGGCTGGGAATGGGTTAGAACCTGCAAAAGCACTTCTCCAAATGCTAAGTGGAGAGCCCTACTTGTAACAACCCATCTGATGCCTCAGAAAGCAGTGTTCATCCTCAGCAGTGCTTGAGGTAAAAGGACATTTATGCAAAACAATGATCTGTTGTTTACTCAGTTTTCTGTATTCCCCATTCTGCTGCAGGTGATTTTTGCTCTTGAGCAAAAGTTCCTTCTAAACTTGGGTCCTGCCATGAAGTCATACTCCTGCGTTTATGACATCAGTTGTTGCTATGGCGGTGGTGTCAAAAATTCCTCTTTCATTATTGTTTAAAGGGAATTATTCAGCATGTTCCAGATCAAAAGCACTGGGATCTTGGGATGTGCCTCTGAGCTGCAAAGAAACTCGAACAAAGCCAAAAATAGCAATATTTGGATAAACTGGATGACAGCCAGATTGTCCTGTGCTCGTTTTCCTGTCTACATTATTCACTGCCCTTTTTAAGCTGCAGGGAGCTAATTCAGTGTCTGAGACGCATCTTCCCAGGAGCTTTCCGTGCCGCAAGGCACAGCCTCGGCACGCAGCCACCTCTGCATCGTGCGGGCTGGCTTCAGCCTCCAGCTCTCGCTAGCGGAGCCATGTGCTCATCTGCCCGTGTTTGACACCACTGGTTTCGGTGCGAGTCGTTCTTCTGCCTAGTCTCTTCGGTGACAGATGAGAAGTGGTACTCAGGACATGGCTGATAGCAGGCGCTCCCCTAAATGACCTGGGTTTTGATAGTGTGCAGGAAACTTCGGGAAACTCTATCCATGGGTCCATAGCCATGGATGGGCTTAGGCATCCTCAGTAGCTGTCTCAAAATCCAGACGTGATGCTGTTGAAAGCCCGGAGGTGAGGCTGAGTTTGGCAGGTGATATTTAAAGCAAGCCTTTGCTGGGAATATGAGGAGTCACAGTTCCCAGCCTTTCCCTCCCACCTCTCTCCTGTGGCTGCTCCCAGAGGGAGGTCATGCTGGAGTCACTTGCCTCTGGGGACAGCGGTGGAGACTCTCTACTTATTTTGCCAAAATTTTAAAAAACTTATTATCTTAGAGATGTTCAGTCTCTGTCAGCATCAGCTGATATCGGCCGTGGGCTGAAATGTTGGGAGAGGAAAAGGAAAGGCATGTGAATGCACACATTCACATGTACATGCCACTGTCATGCAAGCCTTCTTTCATTAGGCTAAAAATATTAAGGTGCAGGAGTTAAGCTGTTCATTTGTCTCACACCTGCTCTCGAAGATCTCTCTTCCCCCACCTCCTCCCCTTCGTACATCTAGCCGTTCTTCAAACTGCGACACAGGATCAGTCACTTGGCTCCTACAGCCTTTCCCTTGATCACCCAGCTGAGGGGTAGGTTTGAAGCTGGCAGTTACTGTCTAATGACCATTGATTTCCAATGGCAGTTAGATACCTAAAAATAAATAAATGAATGAATGAAATATATGCTTTTGCATTTGGCCCTGTATCCCCAAAGCTGGGGCCCTACAAGAGCTGGCTGCAGATGCAGAAGCATTTCAGTGCCTTCCCTAGAGGTATCTTCCAAGAAGGAGAGAGGACAAAACGTGCCACTGATTATGAGGATAAATGCTCCTCTCAGTAATGTGATACTCAGCACCATCTATATTCATTGCTGACAGACTGCAGTGGGTTGGCCTGGTATTGTCCTGCTTCTATACCATCTGGAAATCTTATTTTGCAAATGGCTTTGATCCCCGAGCAGCTGGTTGGGAGTGACGCCCATGCTTCCTGACCTCTCCTGGAAACAATCTGCATGGCCGGGTTCACTTCTCACCCATCTCACCACCTTCCCTCGCTCCAAATTGTCATTCTGGGCCACCTCTCCAAGAAATTGCATCTGATGTTTCCAGTCAGTGCAGCTAAGGAAGACAGATGCCAATGGGATGGATATTTCACAGCTCTCCCGAGCTCCCCGACCCATTGATGTAATCTGACTTTTATATCAATACCAGAGAGATCTCAAAAAGAGCTGGGGTATTTCAGCAATACAATACCACACATTGGTATGGCTCAGCGTGTGCAATAGTGATTTTTTAAGTAATCAAATGGTTTTCACAAATGAAGGGTAATTTCTTACAAGAATAAACTTTTTCCATTAAGAAAATATAAAGTGTGGAAGATTGGGTGGTTTTGTATGTGTGTGGTGGTGTCTTTTTAAGGCGAAATGTTGGAATTACTACTCATCATCAAAAATAGAGAGCTGCTTTGGAGACTGCATGTGAGAAAATTGCCAACTCTTATTGAATATCTTATTTACTTGCAAAGTAAAGAAGAAAGTAAATAAGAAGCTCTGCAAAATATCTGCATCTCAGGCAATTTCCTTGTGTGCAATCACATATGCCGCCTATGGTCTCTGCAATAAATTGTAATCCCGGTCGTTTACTTCCTCTCCTTATGTACATACATTATATTTTTGGTCAGCAATTTTGACTTCCCCCCACTTTTGTTGATGGGCGGAAGGAGGGGGAATGGAGAATAAAAAATGTTGCCATATTTTCAGCATGACAATTGCAATGGATATTTTATGTCTAGCTGGAAAGTCCGATGATAAATAAATGTGTGTGGTGCTGTGCCCCCAAGGTAGCCAATGGGCATCTGAGTGTTTTATTTCAAATTTCCCTGCATGCAAGGTCTGTGGCATTTTCAAGGTGAGATGGAGCTGTGAGGAAGGAGTTGTCCTGTCGGACTGTTGGAGGAAACAAACAATAGGCTGCTATCGGGCATTGATTTGCGTTGCTGTGCTGTTGTTGGCTTTTTCCCTACTCAATCAACCATGTCTTATAGATTATTAAAGTGGCTTTCTATCAGGGGAACCTAAAGAGGCTTCATAATTATCTGCTGAATTCAGGGCTGTTCTTTTGCATGTGAGTAAGGCCAGTGGAAACGGAGGTACCGAGGTCAGGGAGGCTGATGCATCGCCCCGTCTTGGAGCACACCAGTCTCTGGGCATCCCTTGGGTCTGCATCCATCGCACTGTGACTGAGGACCAGCCTCCCATTTTTGCTCTAGTGTATAACGTAACAGGATGGTCAGTTCACAAGCTATTTTTGCAAGCTCTTGGTCCTCCACTGCAATTCACTGAAGTCCTGAATTTTTTGCTGAAAACCTGTCTTCCTCCTGTCCAAATGTCTCAGCTTTCTGATTATTCAGCTCTGGCGTCAGCCACTTTGCTCCCTTCCCACAACAAAGAAGCACAACCCTGCTTCCAGTCTGGACCCAGCACTGGGCACGGTTTGAAGATGGCTCTTGGGTACGTGATGGAGGCAGGACCATGTCTGGGCATCTCTGGCTTGAAATCTCAGCTAATTCAGCCTTGTCTTCACTGCTTTCAAAACATTAATTCCAGTCAAGATCAGTTTTCCCACATCTGTGTTTTTCTGGCCAGATCCTCAGCCCACACAGCTCAGGCTATTCCATCAGCCCATCATCTTCCAAATCAAACATGTCAGCAGTGTCTCACATGAGCTGGACCTCACTTGGTCTAATTTGCAGATCTATGGTAGCTAGATTAAAGTTTGTTAAAAAAATAATAAGTAGAAACTTCAAAGGATCAGAAGAAGTTTAAATTGAAGTACTGTATATAACCTGTGCTAATCCTCCCCCACTGCCAGATTTTAATTACCCAAAGATATTAAGAAAAAGCTGTGTTTTGTGCTTGCAGTCTTTAAATATGATTTTAGACTTCCTTAAAGGAACAGCCCCAAGGGAGCAGTTTAAATTAATACTCTGAAATGGAAACCCACTTCCTTTCTCATTCTTCTGCTCATCTATTGTGTGTGTAATTGTCCTTAGTAAGGTTTCCATTGACTTCAGCTGCCATTAGATCAGACCCCAAAAGGCAGAGGGCAACCTCAAAACCCATCCAAGCAACAAAAGCACCGCTAGCATTGGCTGGGGTCCAAGCTGGAGCCCTCTCTGTCAGACACATTTAGATGGATGTGTTGGAGGCTTCATGCTATTAACTGCAGGAGTGGAAGTAGTGGAGAAATATCCCTATTCTCAGAGTGTAGCACTTTCCTGCTAATTTTTACTGTGAGCTCCAAACCCATCATTTCTTTCATGTTTGCTCTGGACCAGCAAATGCTGGACCAAGCAAGCCCCTGTTGTTACCTCCTGGGGGTTGTGGTGGGATGTAGGCTGGCGAGCATCACTTCTCGCTCTTGGATGGTGCCACTGAATATTGTGTAAGGCACATCTGAGACTGCAGAATGGGAATTTAATTTCCAGGACCAACAGCCCGGAACCAGAATTTTACAATTTCAAGCCTCAAGGGGTTCGTCTTACTTACGATAAAGATTTTATGACCCAAGTCAAAAATCACTCAGCTTTATACTTTCCTCAGTCATGTTACACTCCTTCAGCTCAGCCTCAGGCTTAGCCTGTCTTCCGAGCATCAGGAGCTGTCAAATCCATCCGTGGGCAGGGGAGGATGTGAGCACATGGGACACCAAAGGTGTTTTTAGGTCACCGGAGATGGAGGTTAAGGAGCTTACAAACCTGGTAGGCTTTTTCTGTGAAATGCTGGCTTTCCCCGAACCAGCAGAAAGAGGAGCTGTGCTGTGTAGTACCGCTGGCCACAACATCGAGATGTCTCACTCATAGGATACCAAGTCACGTCCATCAAGGTGGAGGTGGGGAACTTGCATGTGCCATTTCTTTTCCAATAGTATTTCATGACGCTGTGGTGGAGGGGTGTTTCTGCTGCCAAAATGTCCACGGTCTCCCTAAACAGATGGAGAAAGCATGCAAATTAGGCAGATGTCTAGTGCGTGTGTCCTGTGCCTCTCGACTCTGCATCCTGACCCTGGCTGCCCCTTACGACCGTAGTTTGGTGCTGGCTGAAAATCATTAGAAAGCTGCAGTCCCATTTCAGTAGATTTTGGAGGTGGACCAGCACATTACTCCCTGGAGCCATCTCACTGGCTTGTTTGCTTGTGCGGTTCCCGGGAAGCCACAGGAGGGACTTTAAGTCATTCTGAAAGACGTCCTGTCTTCAGTGGGCTCTCCGAGGGGCCATCATCTCTGGCTGGTGCAAGGCTGAGGACGGGGCTTTATTCAGGGATACTGCATTCCGATTCAGGCAAAATTCCCGTCAGTGACCGGTGGTGAGATGTATCCTATTAATGTGATGTTGGTGGCATTTTGGGGGGAGAAAAAGAAAAAAGTTGTATTTTCCCAAACTGTTATTCTCCTACATGCACGAGCAATTCTGAAATTAAAGCAGTGCGACTCATTCTGCAAGGGCTGTTAACTTTACATCCTAATTGCTTAATTAAGCTGTCTTGATCCAGGTAATAATTGCAAACTTTCTATCTGAGAAAGGTTTGCCAAGTTAAGCAAGAATTGATTAAACATTTATGCTTCTGACAGAGCTGCCTGCCCTTTATTTCCTTCCGTTTGCCGTGAAAAGTCTCTTCAAGCCAGATGTCTCCCCCCTGACAGGTTTTATTTCACCCAAATTTAAGTGTGTAACCAACATCACACTGTCAGCTGATGCCGGGGGAGCGCTGCAAACCGCTCCCGGCACGGCCGTTCTCTCCGACCCGCGAGCAGGGACGGTGAAGGAACATGAAACCCGGCCAGCTTTGCATTTACCTTAAAGGACAGTAAGGCACTTTAGCAGCAATAAAAATAGATTTAAGAGCTCGTCAGCAAAATTGCATTAAAAGTACCCACAGAAAAGGCGTGATACATATTCATCTGCTGTTCTTCGGGAGTGTGCTGGGTCATGCTTTAAGCACAGATCAAAAAAACTAGTGCAAAAGCTGCTTGCCCGTCTGAAAGAAAACATCGATTCCTTACAAGAGCCGAGCAGGCAGGCAGGGTGTCAGCATCGCCTCGGACACTGCCGACACGCTCTAATTCTGGAGGCACGACCTAATCCCTCACTCCTAGCTGGAGCATCTGTGATTCAGCACAAATCATAACACTTTGTCCAGCAACCTGTTAAGGGTAACCGCTACCACCGCCACGGCTGCGCTAGGCTAAGGGATGAAGAATTGAAGCCGGTGGGAGTTTAGGAAGGGAGATGCAGAGCGGGTCTTCCTTTGGGGGCATTTTCTGCTTCAGGGGGATGCAGCATCTGGCTGGCTGCCCTGGAGGACAGCTCTGTTCTCCAGGAGGTTTGGAGCAGCCCGGCTGGGAGCAGCCCCACGGCAGCCCCTCTCCACGCTGCTCCTGCTCCCTTCACGTATTAAGCAGGCACCCCCATGCTGTCAATGCTTTGCATCAGAAAGAGGGACAGAAGCAAAAAAAAAAAAAAAAACCAAAACAAAACAAAAAGACCTTGCAGGGCTGGGGATGTGGAAGCCTGTGAAATGTCCTGACCTTGAGCTCCTTGCATCCCTCCATCCCTGCAAATCTTGTTCATCTTGATGTGGGACTAGCATGGAACACGCCAGCTCCATCAGGCAGTGCCCACCACAGTTTTTCTGAGTGTGTTTTATCCTTGCTGTCCCCAGTTATATTTGTTTCCGCAGCGGGATGAGGGCGTGTAATTTTTTTCCTGCCACTTAGAGATTCGGATCAGGAAGCAACTAGTTGAGGTTGATATTGTCATGGTCTGACTTTCTGGGAGCCTTCTGAATAAATTTCCCTTTATTAGACACAAAGGGACACAAAGACACCTTCGTCCTCATTACTCTGGGATAAGTGCCCATCTCAAGTTCTGCTTTGGTATTCAAGGTCTCGTGTCTCTCACAGCTCCTGCTCATGTGTGTGAGAGCCGGGAGGGAAATGAGAGTCTTCTCCAGCAACCGATTAAGCAACCTCCCTGTGTCTGCTGCTGTCTCCATCTCCTGCAAAAACGCTGAGCACCGTAAATTAGAACCGCTTGATGGATTTCCTTGTGCCTGCAAATGAGGATGGATTCCACTGATGAGTACGTTAAGTGAAAGAATATATTTTCCCATTTTGTGGGGAAAAAAAAGAAGAAATTTTTAATTGTCTCCGCATTTTCAGTGTTGAAGAACTTCCACTTTCATGGGGGATTGGCACTGCTGGTCTAAATGAGAACATTTGTTCAGAGGCATTTTGGAGGAGAAATCCCTGCAACATCTTTTTTCCCACAGGCATGGCAGCAGAAGTGGGTAGATTAGTGTCTCTCTGAACTGAAATACCCTGGTCTGTAAGTGACATCAAGGGCTGTCTGATGTACAGTTATATCCACGGTTAAATACTTCCCCTCACTCTTACTTCTCAAAAGGAGCGGGTGACAGAGCCGAAGGCTGAGTTCACATCCTTGGGTGGTTCACCACTGATCCGTGGAGCTCAAAGACTGACTACAGGGAGGGCATCTCGCATTTATCCCCACTGGCCCTTTGAAACGCAGGGACCTTCTGAAGTTTCTAACGCTGTGAGACTGCAGACCTGATCTGTATATATGAGTGGTGGAGGTGGGACAGGCATTAGGAGGTTGAAAGCAAAGGGAAAGGCCGGGGAGGTGTGTTAAGTGATCGCAGGGAAGAGACGGACACGCCGGCAGAGCTCCGGGCAGGGGTAGCGGTGAGAGGCAAACAGCCCCTCTCGGCTCTCAGCTCTCGTCCCTGTTGTTCAGTACCAGGGAAGGGGACGTTGGCAAGCACAGAAATGCCCGTCTGGTTAATTTGGTTAGCTTGCTTTCTTTTCTGCACCTTGTGGCTGCAGCAAAACCAGATGATGAAGCAAAGCTGGTCGCTGTAGCATCATTTCAGCCCCTGGAGCGGTGGGAGAGTCAAGTGCAAAAAACTGCCTGTTTGTTTAAATTCTAAGCTGTTAAAATCAGGTGGAAGATGAGAGGGGACAGAGGGAAAGGACGGGGACAGCAGTCACTTTCCTCTTGTTTGCAGGCGAAGGGAAGAGCTGGCTGAAATGCATGCAGGAGCATGAGAGAGCCTGAAGAACAAATATTGGCTTCTGCCCCTGCATGAAAAGGAAGTTTGAAGCACTGGGAAGGATGCAAAACAAACCCCATCCCTCCTGTTCACTTCAGCTATCTAAACATCTCACAAGGTGAAAAGCATTTTGCACCAAGCAGTGGACGTGCCCTGTATTTCAAAAGCCCAGACGGTCCCCTCCTGTATAAGGAGAAAGTTGTGTTGAATACACAGAACGAGAATGAATATCAGGATGGGGAGTCCTTGCAGCAGCGTTTGCTGAGTCCAGCAAGGGACAGAGGCAGGGGTTTGGACGTGAAGAGAGTCAAGTGGACCAAGGAGGAGGCAGGGTCCAAGGGCACAGAGCAAATCAGCCCCACCACCACTCAGCAAAACCAGCGTTATCCACAGAGAGTCCCTCCAGCATCAGTGGTACCACACCAGGGCACAGATCCTGGGGTGTTTGGTAAAGGAAAGCTTTGCTGGTTTTCATTTAATTTTTTTTTTTTTTTTTTTTTTTTTTTTTACTTTATTTTTCTGATAAAAAGCACTGAGCAGTCGGGGCAGAGGGGGGTTTACGTGCTCACTATCGATTTCCCCCCATATTGATGAACTGAGGGAACGGAGAGGTTTGTGACAAGGTGAGCTCAGTTGAGGCACGTGTAAAAACCAGTTATTGGCTGAAGCTGAAAGTACCAGTCAGGTGAGGGCTGAGCAAAACCAGGGCATGAAACTCTAAAATGCTCAGATCTGAAAGAAAAGCTGAGCAACCCCCACAGCTCATCCTGCGACTGTCCCCAAAACATGATTTCTATTTTCTATTATGGCAGATAATGAGAGGGCAATGCGGGGGTTTGCTTTGCCCCCGTTAACGAAGGGGCTCTGAAAGGCCGATGCTCACCGTGCGGAGCTGCAGAGGGACCGTCCCCTATGGCAGGGAGCAGGCTCGAGCCCCCGGGGCTTCTCTTTAACTGGACCCCCCCAGTACTCGCATCCTTCCCCTCTTTAAGCAATTCCCGTATCCCCCACCCCAGAGCCGGCTGCATTTCAGCAGTCGATGGCAGGAAAGCACATCTTGTCGCCAAAGTCACAGCCACCGGCGCAAGGCCATCAGGGTCGCACGCGTCCGTTTAGTATCTTCCCACAAAGTCTATTGATCAGGTTTTACACACAGCAGCACATCGCCATAAAAACCCCAGGGAGCCAACGGCGCGTTGTTGATTTACACCCACCGGCCATCAGCCTTTTATAAGCATTAAGGGATCCATCGCAGTCCTGGCTTTCTGCCTTCCCACAGGCACGGCTCAGCTCTGTGTGCTGCCCCAGAAACAAACCCAGTACTCACAGAATAACTCCGAGGAGAACCCCTGGCTCCCCAGGGCTGTGGGAAATTCAAAAAGAACCCCTTTTCCAGCAGCTGCTTCCCACTGCAGTGCCCTAAGAGCCTGCGGGCTTCTGCAGCCCCTTCCCCCTTTAGAGGAGCGGTCCAGAGCCCATCACTGGTACCACTGGTCTCTGGGGGATGGATGCTGCTGTGGGATTTCCAGCTGCTATCAGCAAATGGCTGGGGTTGGAAAGGGAAGCACCGTGGGTGGGCACTGGTTTGGTCGTGGCGGCATGGGAACCCCCCCGGGGAAGGCAGAGGGGACAAGGGGAGGACAGCCAGCGCTGGCTGGTAGCAGGAGCTTGGCATGGAAAGGACCAGGGGGCTGGGGAATGCTCACTGGGATGGGACAGGGGTGATGGTTACAGGGAGCGTGAATGAGCATCTCTGACGGTGGGATCCTTACTCCACGGTGTTATCGGGGTGCTCAGTGGGATCAGCTCCTCGCTGTGGTGGGTTGGGAGATCAGCCCAGCACACCTTGCTGTTTTCCGCGATGGGCACAGGCATAACACCCCGACAGCCCACGGAGGGAGCAATTCCAGTCTTCTCACCAATCTCTTAATGATTTTGTTCAGCTAAGAACAAAAAAGAGCAGCATCTATTTGCCAGTCGGGTGAGAATTTAGCTTTAAAATCCAACCATCAGGAATAAAATGCAAATTGGTGCACTCAGGGCAGCAAAGAAGTGATCTGATGCCTTTGATTGTTCCTGCCTGGGTCTCGTAAATCATTGCTGCCTCAATCTTGTGCCCTGCTTTCTAATTCCTGCCATTACTACTACATTTATCCACTCGCATAGTTGGTTTGAATTCGAAATGTTAGTTTAATGTGGCACTGATGAGATGGCAGGCATTTATAAAAAGTACAGCATCAACTTGGTTTGTGGAGAATACAGATTTTTTTCTTCAAAACAGTAATAATACAAAAGGAAATAGCATCTCTGGCTGAAACTTCAAAGGCAATTGGAACAATTTTGCAAAAGATTTTATGCTCTCTATAATCATTTACTTATTTTTATTCTTTTGATTTCACCTTCCCTCTGATGCTAAATGCTAGTAGGCTGCGTATGATAAAGTCCATGCCTTGGGGGAATGTGGTCTTTCACCTATTTCATATGCAGCAATTATATGTCTAACACAAGATTGAAATCATATTTAAACCATTGACACGCGTGCCTGGCTTTAGTTCTCGTTTTGAACAGAGCCCGTGGGATGTGAGCGATACTCAGAGCAGATGAGACAGACCCTGGGAAATCTGTCCCTGCTGCCATGAGGACCGACACCGACGAACGCCACCTCCGTGCGAGCTGGCCCTGGGGATCAGCAGTGCCATGAGGGGCCCTGGCAAGGGCTGGCATCGGGCACGGCATCGCTGCGTTTACCCTGTAAATGATGTGTGTGAGGTTACGGAGGAAGGAGCGCCGGGAAGGGACCGGAGCCACGTCCCCCCAGCGCTGCTCCATGTCCCAGCTTCTCGCCGTCTCCCCTCCCTGCCCCACATCCCCCGTGCTGGTGGAGCACCGAGAGGAGAGGAGAGCATCAGCTGCAGCGTAGGGGTGGCTGTGCCCACCCGTGCACCCACCGTCCTCTTGGAACAGGAACGGACTGCAGTCTGATGGAAAAGGAAAAAGAAAAATAAAACAAAAAGAGGATGGAGCCAGCTGGGACCAGACCCCTTTTGATATCACCGCAGAGCGGGGAATGAGTTCATCGCCCCGCCGCAGCCCCTTCCTGCCGGAGCAATCAGGCCTAAAGCACAGTTAATTTCCCATCGATCGCTGTCTCCCAGATTAAGGAAGGGCTTTTGATCAGAAGTGTCATGAGCCCCCATCATGCAGAAAGGCCAGAGCCGATCTGGGATATTGATCCCCGTCCAGGCAGCGAGGCTGGCATTGCCTGCAGGCAGGGGAGCGGAGGATGCGCTGCTGAGCATAAAGCCGGAGCCGGGTGCTCTTGCAAATGGCTTTTCCAGCCGGGTGGGGGGCAGGATGGTGGCCGGGGGCACCCATGGGAAGCAGCAGCATCTCCCCATCACCGCCTGCTCGGGAAGGGCTGACCCATCTGCTCTCCCAGCTACGGCAGAAAACGCCAGACTGGCTCATGTTTTCAAACTGAAACAAAAATAATTTTCTTCTGGAGGCTTCAGAAGGCAAAAAATAAAAGACAATATTTACATTTCCCTGTGATGTGTCACTCTGCGTGGGTTAGTCATCACTCCTCCTGCGGAGGCCCTGCAGGTAACCGAGTGACAGGAGGAGGCTGTGACTCACCAGATGGGATACGTCTCTCCAATGTGACTTCAAACATGGGACATTAAAAAGGGATTGTCACGTTACAATAAATACCACTCTGGATTTCCAAGCAGCGAGCAGAAAGGCTGGTGCTCCGAGGAAACCTGGGTGCCCAAGCACCCTTCCCCTTAAAACCCACTGGTGTCACCTACCGATGACCCTGCACCGACTTGTGTCTGGTCTCTGCGGCTCGGTGTAACCGTCCTCCGTGTTCTTCCAAACAGACAAATAGCAACAAACCCCACCCCGAGCCGGAGAAACTCCCTTTCCCCACGCTGAGCTGCACCGCGGCAGGCGGTCGTGCGCTGACCGTTGCTCGTGGAAGTGTTTTGCCCTGGCGCTGTGACACCGGCTGCGAGGACCGCGGCTTCCCCAGGCGGGCAGCCCCGGCGAGCAGCAGCAGCTCGATGTGCTGATAAACGGGCACGTCGCTGCCAGAGCTGGAGCAGCCCCGGGCAGAGCAGGCTGGTGCTCTGAAGTCACTGCCTGACTTTAGGTACGGGAACTCACCTGGCACTAATGTGACCATTAAAACATCAGATTCCCGAGGGAATCTTAAGATTCTTACGATGCGATGTGAAGAGGGAAAGCAGGATGGGCTATTTTCCAGCACCAATGTGGCAAGGAATTCCCTGGAAGGAAACGTTAGCTGGGGCCAGAGCCGGGTACATCTGCCACCCCAGAGGGCTGGACGGGCTCCCTGCATGTGCCGGGATCCACTTCTATCGGCTTAAAAGGATTTACGTCACTTTGCACCAGCTAAAAATCTGCTCCAGCCCCAAATACAAACCTGGAAGTACACTCAGTAATACCTCTGTCGAAAGCCCAGCACCGGTGGCAGGCATTCAGCACCTCGCAGAAATCGGAGCCCGAGTGTCAGGCTGGCCCTCCGGCACTGCTGGCAAGGCTTCCTGCGTGCCTCAGTTTCCCCATTTCTCCCGGAGACACCCGCCGTCCTCCCGAGCCAGCAGCAAGGGGAACCCAAGGGGACGTAAAGCACCTTGAGCGCTTGGCAAGGAGCTTGCATGCAAACATTAATACCCATATACAGAATGATTAATTACTATTTGCCTGCTATTATCATTTGTTTTCTATCAGCATCCTTGGTCTGGTTCTCTTCTGAATCCAACTCCTGATGCCCAGCCAGGGATATTTTAGGAAATGCAGATTATATAATATTTACATCTGTGCCACTTGTTTATTCCTCTCTGTTGGTTAATTTTATTACTGCTCCTCTCTCACAAAAGCAATGATTTGCAGAGCCAAAAGCATGCTACGTGTTTTCAACGCTGCACTAATTTTAATAATTAAAAAGCTGCTGCCTTCCATCTGTCCAGGCAGGGATGGAGAGGGGCAGCGGGAGGGCACGCGGCTCTCATGCCCTCTCGTCGGGAAATCCCTCTCTGCACCAACTCGATGCTCTCCCAAAATGCGCTGGACTTTCATGCAGTAGGTCTGGTCTGAGGTCTGCAGGTTTCTCTTGGTTTTCTTGCCTGGAAAGAGGAAAGAGATCCCCAGAGGGGAGAATAAGTCATTAGGGAATTTTTTGAGGGCTCGAGGGAGGAGCTGGAAAACCTGGCCTGAAATAAAACTGTATTTGCCATTGGTCAGTCACCTTTTCTCTTGACAAAAATCAGCAGTTTAAAACAAAGGCCAGGTTGTGCTCCTTGGTGTTGCTGGGGAGGAACACCCAGCCTGGAGGAAGGGCTGGGGATGGAAAAGCTCTTCTCTCCGTCAGGCAGGGCTGCCCCGGGGGCCCCAAACCTCAGCTCTGTCCCCGAGGCGGGCAGGGGGTGCCAGCCCGCAGCGAGGACGGGGACACTGACACGGGGCCACCAAAACGGGGCTTCGCTGGCTCCGCTATAGCAGAGCGGCCGTCTGCAGGGATAAAAAGTCATTTTGACAGAAGCTGTGTCCTCCAGCCCCGGAGCGGATGGGTGGGTATCCGGGATGTCAGAATAAAGTCAATTTTACACTTCCAGAGCATGTCCGGAGGGTAAATGCATGGTTAAAGAAGCCTCCCGAAAGCTGCTGGGTCCAGACCAGCCCCGGGGGCACCCAGAGCTGCTGCCGGGGTGGGTGAGCTCCGCTTGTGCCAGCACCAGCACAAACTAGTGCAGACCGTCAGAGGCGGCTCGGCGCATCCCGCTTGCCAGGGGATGGCAATGCAAATATAAATCGGTCGGTTTGTCTCCTCTCAAGCCTCCATCTCCAGTCTCGGGCTGGGCGCTCGGTTGCCTGCTAAACCTGGCTCTCTGATCTTTCCTCGTTTAAAAGCTTCAGGCATTAACCTCCAGGACTGAAGACGTACACAGCTGCTCATTACCACTACAGAGCCGCCCAGGCTCCCTCCACCCTGCTCTGTTCAGCCACGGTGTTTGATAGCACTCCTATAGGATTCCCCCTCTGATAACAAAAGAAGTATCTGTAGCACATGGGGACGTAAAAGACAAATAATAGCAAAAGGTTAACAGTATTTTGTAATATAAAAACCCCTGGCACTACTACTGCATCTAAGCAAGGAGTCCGACTAGCATAATCCAAAGAAAATATAAAAGATGCAAATCAAAACAGGCAGAAAGGACAGTAGGACACGCGGTAGGAGGTATTTCTCTGTGGTGCAAGCTCTTTTCAGAGGAGCAGATGTCTCAGCTAGCAGGAAGGGGAAGAGGGGATTTGTTTATTGAGGGGAAAAATAATCTTTTAATTTGGCTCATGGATCAAAATCTGAAACTTCATCCCCAAAGACCCTATTCGCCGGCATTTCTTCTCACTGGTGCTAGCAGCAAAATCCAGCAAAGGCTGTTTGCAGCGGGCAGGGCTCTCCTTCGGGAGGCCAGGTCCCCAGAAGGCCAGCGAGGGCTGGCTGGACGATGGCTGTGCCACCAAACACCGTGACTCGGGGGACACTTTGTGGTGCCTGGCACTGCATCATCCCACACATCCATGCTCCAGCCTAATGGAGGGTATAAAAAAAAAAATTGAGCATGATGTATGGCTCCCACAAGACTTGAATAATTCCTGTCTTTTCTCCTCTCCTCCTGCCCAGTAAGTGCTGCCTTGAAAATCAGAAAGTGATGCTGCTAAGTACATCGAGGGCTGCTTTCTGAGACAGCCAGCCCATAATTACATGCAATGTTAAGTGCAGAAACATTTCCAAGGCTCCGCTGAGACCAGGGGCAAAGGGAGGGGGAGATTGTTTTAATTGAAAAAACATCCCCATATCTAAGCAAGCCTGTTGTGCTTTGCAGCAAGGCCAGGTCGGTGTCACGGGCGCCCGCCGTGCCGGTGGCCGTGGCTGGCTGCAGCAGGGGCGAGTGCCGACCCTCCAGCACGACCAGCGGCGCGGAACCGAACGCCGTGACCCGTTGCTGCTGGTTCAGGTGAGGAAGGCGAGGGCATTTCTGAAGGGCTTTTCTCGGAGCCGGCCGGCACAGCTGAAGAGCTGGCGGGGAGCCACGGACCCAGCAGAGCTGCTTCTCCATCCCTGCTGCCTGAATTAATAAGAGCTCGCTCCCGGAGCCACATCAGGAGCAATGCCCATGCAGGTGCCCAAGCCCTTTACAGTGCTCCGGTATCAAACCCTGGCTTAATTTGGCTGGCAAAATATCACAGAGAGCCATTTACCTCCCCTCCCTGTTCCCCTCGGGGGCTCAGGCTGAATATGCTGGAGCCCAGCATCCTTCTGGCAGGGTGACCTGTTCCTGCTGCTGTTAAAATTTGTCAAAAAAACCCACCTTTTCTCCAAGCAAGACCTGGAAGGACACCTCCTTGTATGTTTTGGGATCGCAGGCTTACCTGATGGCCAAAAAGCAACAAAGAAAGAAAAATCAGAGAGGGAGGGTTGTGCCCTCCCCGCCTGCACACGCAGCCCTGCTCGGTACCTGCACCCCGACACAGCCCAAGTGCCCATCGCTGATGTTTTTCGTTTCCTCGCATTTTCTTGAGGCCAAAAAAAGCCAAAAATCACTCGTACAAATATTTTTGGAGCACTAATAAAATGAGTTGTAACCGCTCAAAGGAAAGTGAGATGTTCACTATTTTTCCCCTCCATCCTTACAGGACCAAGCAGCTCAGCTCTGCGGTTTATCGAGCGCATCCCTGCCGCCAGCCCGCTGGTGCTCGGTGCTGGGACAGTGGCAGCCCTCACCCCAAAATTCTATGGGGAAAATAGCTGGGCCATCGAGATGTACAGAGACCCCAAGGCACCTTTCCTTTTTTGCTTTAAATGCCTCAATTTCTAGCCAGCTCCCTGGCTGAGCCCCCTCCAGTTTTCAATGCAGGCTGACCCAATGTACGCTGCTGCCGCTTTGTTAAGGTAAAAAAATCCTTCAAATTGTTTATGATGTTTGACAGAGCAAATGAAGTGTGCCCACCGATACCCCCAGTTGTCATTTTATATCAGGGCTGATCAAGATTACTAGGTTTTGCTGCAACCCAGCGTTCAGGCAGCAATTTCGTGGTGTAGGAGCTGATTTTTAGAAAAAAAGAAGAACCAACCAACCCAATGACTTAAAAATAGCCCTTTTGATGTGCATCACGTAAGAAAGCAAGCAGCCTCTGCAAGGAGAAAATAAGCACAGTTGACACCGCACTTCAGAGACCGCTGACTACTTTGCTCAATATCCCTGGAAGCATCTGACGTTGCCCATGTCGGGAGTTACGGCCCTGCGCCAGGACCAGCCGGTGCCCCTGCCCTCGTCTCTGTGGTTGGGGTGTTCTTTTTAAGTTTGTGGGCAGGAGCCACTGCCCCAAATGGCAAAATGGCTATAAAATACCATGTGTGGGGAGGCGATGGGCATCAGGTTCCTCCTCTACAGCCAACAGGCAGCACCTGGGATGTATGGGAAGGCTCAGAGGAGATGATTCTTCTCCTGATCCAAGTCCCTCCTCTTGCATCTATTAACTTCAGTTATTGGTATTATCAATAAAATTAATTAATAGTCTGTTATCTTCAAACAAAGAAGGGGTTAACCTGAAAAAAGGAAAGTTTGAGTTAGAAGTCTCCAGAATGGTTTCAACTTTTCTTCAGCAGAGGAAAAATTTTCTGTATTTCTTCCCATAAAAAAACAGGTTGTATTTGCCATGAATGTGCAGGCTGCAGTGATGTTCCCAAGCCTGTGTCTATGGCAAAAAAAAGATCTTTGCCAAAGACTTTTTTATTCAGCCCACACACAAGCTCACTTTCTGCTTAGCGAAAGGAATTTTCCCATTTTATAGGAGGAAAGAAAATATATTTGCTATTATATCACAACAGTCATACATACATACACGGGCCAAGCAATTTTCCCCTTGATAACCCCTTCAAAGGAGGTGTTCATCTGACATAAGTTACACATGGAAAAGTAATGAGTTATGTTAATTGAGCTCATCCTTGCAAATTGATATTGCTCCTGCAAATAGACAAAAAATCTTAAATATGTTTGCATATCATCTGTATGGAGCTCATATCCAATAGCAACAGGGTCACGCTGTGGCTCAGCTCTCCAATCTTACTGCTAAACTAAGGGAAACCGCGCTTTGACTGACAGGCGGTTTGACCTTCATTATTGTAGGCGATAAAAAAATCCCTGGCTGGAAGGATGCTGCTGCAGCAACCCCTCCCCTGTACCAGCCCCATTGCACCACCAAAACCTGACCACAAGAGACTCCAGGCTGAATTTAGACTTCGAAAGCGCATCTCTGGATGAAGGGACCAGTTTGTTCCCCTCCTTCTGCTCCTGCCCTCCCCTTCCGACACCCAGATTCAGTTTTCATGACCCGGTGCGGTTTTGGTCCACACTTGAGCCAGGTCGCCCCGGTACAGCCCCAGCCCGGCACATCGGCCAGCAACACCGGGCAGAGAAATCCCAATTATGGCGCTAAGCAGTTCTGAGACCAATTAACAGGGGCTGAACTTTAGGAGGCTGTTTAATTGAAGAGAGTTGAAGGACATGCGCCTGACTTGGGCTCTGCCAAGCCTGGAGGCACCAGGGTGCTGAATGATAATGAATTTTAAATTGCTTTGCTGACCCAGTAGCCTCTCGCCCACAGGGTTTTTGCAGTTGGGAGATTTTCATGTTGATGTGTGCCCTGTGAACTGGTCTAAGTCTGCATTTATTGTGTTTACTTCTCATATCAATGTGTAACACATATACACCAAAGAATTATATGGGTGTGCATCCAATTATGAAAATATAACATGCATGCATACTTCTCGTATGTACTCATTTATACATGCACACACACGTATAGGGCTATGTAGCTAAAAAAATGCAGAGGTGAGTGCTGCCTTAGCTCTTTGCATACAGACCAGCCCCTCGCCGTGAGCACAGCACGGGTCTCACCACTGGACTTGCTGAATGCAGCAGCGCCGAGGGTTTCGGGTGCATTAAAAGGAAAAATATATTCATCTCTGGGGATGCAAATATGAGCATGAGCTCTTAGCTGCTGTAGATGCTCCCATCAGAGCTAGGGCCAGTGCTATCACTCAAAGATGAATGGCTTTATCAGAACAGACACCCCCCCCAGCACTAGAGGACCGTGGTCTCTTGAAGATCCATGTGAAGCAGAGGGATGGTGTTGGGGGGCAGAGCGCTGTGACAGCCCCCAGGACAGCGGTACCCAGGGATGGGGACGGGGACAGGACATTGCAAGGTGTCTCTCTGCAGCGTTCATGGCCTCTCAGCCATGTCGCGTTATCGAACGTCCACTCATTCCTCGGAGCACTGGGTCATATTTTTGTGAATCCAAGAAAGTTTGCAACAAAACGACTGCTTCTAGATCCTATTGATCGAAGGGGAGAAAGATAGAGATCATTAAGTATTTAAATGGAGACAAACGAGTCTCTGTTGCTGTGACATCCAATAACCTTTCAGCCAGCCGCCTTAATTCCTAGTAAGTAAAAAAAAAAAAAAAATCATTTGTTCAATCAGTCATTAATGAAGCCATAAATCATTAGGAGAATAATTCCTCCCAAATTGAATTACTCCTTTCAATTATTTTGCTTTTTTTCCTCCTTTCCTTTCATTCCTTTATTCCCCAAGGAGCTGAGCAGAGTCAATGCATTGGAATTAGACTTAACCAGGCTGATGCTGCTCAGTAACTTTTTGACTTCTCTCTTTTCCTTTTTGGTTTCTTAGACCGTGGCAGGAGAAAATGAAAACTATGATGTCAAAGCCCATGGTTTCCCATGAGGATTACCTAGTAAGGGTTTCTTTTTTTATTTACCTTTTTATGGAATGACTCCTTCTGGAAAACAGAGAGCAGGAGCCTGTCTTTGATTTTATCTTAATGAACATTACTGATCCAGCGAGCTCCAGCTTGCAGCCTTTCAAGCCTTATCATTCGATAAAGCTGTGCCGAGACGTGATAGAGGTCCACACTGAAACAAGATTTAATCTGCCCAACATTTCTGCGCCAGTGCTCCATCCCTAGTGTAATCTTTACTTGTTTGCAGCCCAACACAAAGAAGGAATGTACAAGTGGCAGGTGCAGAAGCAAAAACTTCTCCAGGTCCTACAATGCTACGTGCTCCAAGTCTCAGGGTCCAAAACCAGCAGAGTTCTTCTATCAGGATGAAAAGGGGCATCCCTGGGGTAATTTTAGGAAAGGGTTTTCTTTTTCCTTCTCCATTTCATATTTCCCCCAAAAAACATGTAAGGTTTGTCAACTTCTCCCCAAACCCACACCTCTCCACAACCTGCGATGCAGAGACATAGCCATGCCAGATTTTTTTTCCACAAACTTCATTTACTCTTCCTTTTTCCCCTGACATTCATGCAGGGGTTAAAAACAATTTCTCTGTTTCATTCCTCATCCTCTGCACTGACCGTCAGCTCTCCCTAGCTGTACTTGAAAAAAGTTAATTCTTAATTAAGCTCTTCCATCCTGTTTGATATTCATTATTCTTTTCATTACTTCTTAACTCAGCTGAGTTTCTTACCTTCTTTTTATGCAACTCAGCCTATTCTCCATTCACTAAATCCTTTGAATCCCTGAATTGCATTTTTGTTATCCTTACTGTTATTGCTTACATCCTGTCTCGGCCATCGTGGCATTTAGGTTTTTTTCCCTGAGGCTTAGATTTGTGTTTGTGCGTGTGTGTGTGTATGGATATATAATACATAATTTGCTGAGCAGCATGCAAATTGCAATCTCTGGAAGAATGGCAACCTGCGTATTGCCAAAATGAGCATCAGTGAAATACGGGAAATTAATTTAGCCCCATGAAGTAGATAATTACTATTTTGCAGATTGAGAAAGTGGGGCATAAAGAGATTAAGGCCCAAGGCCCCAATCTAGCCAAAACCCAATCATATGCTTAATTTAAAGGAGATTAGATAGTTCCCTTAAAGCCAGCAGAAACAGTCATTGCTTAATATCAGGCACACAGGGAAATGTTTTGCTGAACAGAGCCGGTGTGGTGTTGGGACGAGGGGATGGAGGGACACGGCTCCGTGAGGAAGGGGTTGTGCAGATTCAACTCTAAGAAACCTGGGCTGAAATTCAAGGGCTGACAGTTGCCAGTGGTAAGAAAAGGGATGTCAGTAGGACTTGTGACCTCCAAACACTGTCAAGAGCCAGTTCAAGGCATCTCAAGGTAAGCAGCCAACGTAGGCAGAGGTTGATTCTTAAAGAGTTGCACCTACAGCCCCACCTGAGGTCTCCTCCGGCTCCTTCAGCAGAGCAATGGAGTGAATATCCAGGAGCTGAGCCCACTCCCAGCTCCCAAACCCTCCAGATTTCACCTTGGTTTTCCCCTGTCCCCACTCAGCATTGAGCCATTTCACACCCGTGCTGGGGTGTTGCACACTCATCGGAGCCACCTCTCCTTCCTGCGCTTTGCTTTTTTTTGAAGTCTACTTAGCTGATGATTGTTCCTTATTAAACTTCCCCTGGGGACAGTTCAAATCCGCTGTTTTTATGCCTGATTAGATTTCAGATACGCCGAGCCTGCCGTGTCACTGCAGCGGAGAGGCGGCACAGCCCGGCTGGGTCGCTCTGCTCCCCTGGGTCCGGAGCAGGGCTGGGCGAGCAGCTCGCACGGACACCCGCACACGACGACAGCCCCCATCCTGCCTGCACCTGAATTGCTGGGGAGGTTTAAAATTAATTGCTGTTACCTACTAATGTGGGTTAAATGCACGGAGGTTCTCAGTTAAGCAGCTTTACAAAATTGTATGAGAATTAATATACTATAGACTGCTGCTTCGTCAGGTTAATCCAGCCACATTTTTATTGCTAGATGCCTTATTACGAAGGTCGTGCCGTGCGTGCGAAATGGCGTGAAAACGTGCTTTTCCTACCTCCCAGAGCTCTTGAGGATGGGCAAATCTCCCTCCTCTCTTCCACTCCTGCCTTCTTTAGCTGGTTGGATGTTGCAGTGCTTGGGGCAGGGACTGTCTCTCCGCACGTCCTCGCCGGAGCCAGCAAAAATGGTCTGCGGGGAAACAACAGCAGTTAAAAAATCCCTGGTCAGTGCGATCCACTTTTGCCTCTGCCACAAGCCGTGAGCACCCGATGCGTGGGGAGAGCAGTTGTGGGGTGGGAGATGAATGCGACACATCCCGCTGTTTGGCCAGGAGTAAAACCTCAGTGGAAAGCAGGAGCCCTCGTTCCATCAGGGATGGAGAGGGTCTGAGCAGCCTGGCCAGGAGCTGCAGCCTGGCCGTGGAGGGGGATGATGTTGGGGGGGTGACGGTCCCGCTGCCTCGCGGGAGAGGGGCGTTGCACTGATGATCCAGAAGACTCAAATGCCGAATTTTACATGTTGGCAACACATTTGGGGGCCTCTCCCTGAAATTTCACCGGCAATCCTCAGCTTTGGAGCTGGCCTGGCATTTTAATGCTGATTTTTTGACATTTTGAGGAAACAGGAAAGCATGGTAAGGACATCTCCTCCTCCTACGGCAGAGCTGTAGCTGTGGGTGCCACACAGCTGCGTGCATCATCTATACCCATATTCACACATGTGTCTTCACTCGTAGCTCCTCGAGTTGCAGTCAGCAATTGCCAAGGCTGCTGTGGTCCATCTAGCCTGTCATATGTATTTCAAACTAATGTGCAAATACAGTTTTACATAAAATACCAGAGCAGAAGAGTTATGCCAGTCTTCTGGGAAAGTAATACCCATCTTAATAAAGTGTGTAAATACGTATTTATTTGCTAGACTGGAACCAAAGAGGCTGTTCTGGTCTGCTGGAGAAAAGAAATACACATTTTAAGACTGCCTAGGTACATAATTACCTTAGAGAGAGAGCAAAATAAATCATCAATGTCTTCTTGCTCTCCGGGAAGGAACTGTCCCGAGCTCTCCTTTAGCTCCCTTTGCCAGCAGTGAGCATCCCCAGGCACCATGTGAACCCACCCAGTGGTAATTAATGAGCCTGCGAGAGAAACCAGTCACAACCAGTATGCACAGTGGTAGGGCAGACCCTTCCTCTGAGCTTTGGAAATGCCTCTGAAAACATTTGCGTCCTACCCAGGGCAGGATATATTTATCACTACTGATGGAACGAGATGTCTACTCTACAGAGACAAAGTTAAATGCAGGAGAATTGATTTGGTAAAGATACACCAGCTTCACCTGCCTTCCGACGGCGCCTGACGCACGGGGAGGGAGTCGGAGACTCCAGGTCCCGGCTCTGAGCCGGGGTTTGGGAGCGGTTTGGCCAGCTCCCCCTCCATCCTTCCTGCCTCTGTTCCAACTCAGGACACAACCTTGCCTCCAAAAAGCAAAGCTCAACTATTTTGGGTGGTTGCAGTTATTCCGGTTTATATTAAAGTTCTGCTCGTCGCCCGTAAAGAGTTAATGGATAGATGTCTTAATGAATGGCCAGTCGATGACGATGGATTGTGCAGCCCTCCAGTCGATAACTCACTGACAAGGTCCTTATGACCATCTGCAGCAAAAACTCCTCATGTCTGCAATATGCTTATAACCGCTATAAATTATTTATTGGTCTTTTAGAAGATGTTTGCAAGTGGGCCCAGGAATAAAAGGCAGCTGGCTCCTCTTTCTGTCTCCCTTCTCCCACTTCTCCTCTGTAATGCATGCACCGGGGACAGGCTGCAGCTCCATCTCCCCCCCCAAACCCGGTCCCAGCCAGGGGGACAGAGCCTTGAACAAGGACACGGCTCCTCTCCTTCATTTTTAAAAGCTCTAGGCTCTCTCCTGAGCTGGTGGAAATTGGCTCGGCTCCTGGGGGGAGCGAGAGCGAGTGAGACATGCAACCCCGAATCTGCGACGCTGTGAAAAGGCTTGAGCGACGCGGCTCCCAGCACCGGGGGATGAGCAGGGAGGACAGGCACCGAGGCAGCACACAGACAGGGATAAACTTAGCAGCAGCCCTCGCCAGACTGTCAAAATCACATGAACATGAAGAGGCCAAGGACTCCGCACACTGAGATGCCCAAGTTGCTTTTTCTGAAGAGCCAGAACACACCGAGGCTGCGGCGGGGAGGTGCCAGACTGGGCTCGGTTTGAGATGCAGCTTCTGAAAAGAAAATGAATTATGCATCATCGCCCAGCCTGGAGATCATTGATGATAAATAATGCTAAGTAGGAGCTCGCTGCATGCTTCAGCTACAGCCTACCCCTATGTTGCCTTTTTCTTTTTTTTCTTTTTTTTTGGTAAGAGTACTATGGATTATGGAGTACAGTTTGCTGTTGAAAGAAGTAGTTTTTGCAATTGTTCTTTAGACTGGAAGACTTGCCTCCTTTTGCAAGATTCCTGGGAGCTGTTCTTCGGTTGCATCCTTCAATCATTGCTCCGAGCTGTGGGTCGAAGTGCACCCCAGAGAATTCAAACACAAATGTCAGGCAGAGCAGGGACTTCCCTGGGATTTGTTCAAACAAATGAATTTCGTATTATTTTGATGGCAGAAGAGCATCGAGCTTTGCTCCCCTCCGCCTCTCCTCTACATCTCCATCCCACACTGCATGGGGGGACTCAGCCCTGGCCGTGCAGCCCCAGGCGGGAGCTGGTGGGGCACCCTGGGGTGCTCAGCACCTCCTGGGTCCCGGTCTCCCCCGCTGCCAGTGGGTGCTGTGCTGTGGGTGTCATCTGTGACAGTTGTACCCCTGTGGTTCCCCATGCTGGGTCTTTCTCCTCCTGCAGAAAAGGGCTCAGAGAAAGGACAAGGGAATATCTCCTGCTGATGCCCACAGGACCGGGGGGCCCCAGCACCAGGCAGGATCGATCCCGAAGCACTGGGTCCCCGTGGGCACGGCTACTGCAATGTGGCCATCTCCTGAAAACTAAGGACATAAAGCTGCGTTGCTGATGGAATGGGGGCAAGGAAAATCACCTGGGGTGCAAGGAAGCCCATGGGCAGGTGAGACCCCCCCAAACACACACCCGCTGCCCCACAGCCCTGTGCACCCCATGAGGCTTTGCCAAATACTTTTAAAAACCACTCTGTCCCCTGTTGCCATGACCTGCCTCATCGCTGCTGTGCCTCCAGTTACCTCCTCCATTCCTCTTCAACCCAGGAGCCCATTTTGGCCACAGGCTCTCTCCAATTTATGCTGAGGGTGCTGCCATCCCCACCCCACCAAGCACACTCGCACTCAGCCTAATAACTGGGGCCAGCACCAGGGGACAGCTGAGCTGTGCAGCTTTATGGAGCAAAAGGGTTTATATCCTTCCCCCCTAATTATTTTTCCCTAAATGAAATACATACAAAGACTCTCTGCACCTCCGCTCCATACTAGGCTGCTTCTCTCCGGGTCACTTTTGCTCAAACTAAAATCAGAATTAAGGTCAGCAAGCTCAGCAGATGCTGAGGCTGGAGAACAGCAAAGGTGCTGCCCCATACTGGGATGGGATGGAGCTTGGGGGAAGCTCCCATCTCTGCTGCAGTTGGGCTTGCTGTTAATCCCTGACATTTCTTTTCCCCACGTGTCTGTCTCTTGGATGCTCTCCTTTTCTGCTTCCTTTGCAGTATAAAAAGGCATAGGGTGGGGGCTGGCAGGGTAGAAGAGCATTTAAGGCTGAAGATTTCTGTTGCTGTGCTTTTATTTTTAAAAAAGTCATTAATAGAGCTTGTCTATAAATGGTGACATCAGCCCTGTTGCAAATGGGACCCATTACAAACATACCAACAGGAGAAGTTTGCCTGTGCTCTATTTTTCAGATGTGGAGTGTAGAAGAAGCTCTAGGGCTGGGCATCTTCCACAGGGGAGATGCTGGTACACAACCCCATCCCTCAATTTACCTGTTTATTGAATAGAGATAAGGACACGTAACCACTTTTGTGCTTTGGAAACTGTGAAACATACCTGCAAAGGGGTTAAATAGCATCATTATAATTAATCACTCCTAATGACCACCTGCAAATAAAGGGACAGACGGTGCCTCCCACCGTGCCCAACCTCTGGCGATGCCTCAGAAGCTGTGCACGAGCCTGAACCAGGTGATTAAAATTCTGTATTTTCTTAACAGCCCATTGCCATTTCTGAAAACCAGATATGTAAATACAGCCTTTTCCTGGACGAGGATTTATTATACCTTCAGCACTTTGACAAGGGATGATTGACAATAAGAGCGATGGGACCATTCACCATGCTCTCGCCACACCTCTGCCAGGCAGCTGCATCAAGAAAAGCACAAAGGAAGGAACAGGGCAGAGCTTAAAGTGGGTGTAATTTATCTGCCAAGGATATCACTTAGAGAAAGCCCATGGGCTACAGCTGCAGGGTCAGGAACTGCTTCTATCTACTGGTTTCAAAACAAGCGGGGTTTGGCAGGAGCATCTGAAATATCGGGCTATGTCTTCGCTGAGGAAAAAGGTAAATGGTCATGATGCGGCCGTGGCAGAGGAGTGCCTGGCCAGCATTGCACCCTCCCTCCTGTCTGCTCTCCTCTCCATCGCTTGCTGAGGCGAGGAATTATCTGCTCGTCATGGTGGTAATTGGGGACATAATGGCCAGGCCAAAAAGAAGCATATCATGAGTAAACTGCCACCTGCCAGCGTATTAGACAGGGCAAACGCGGTTATCGGTACGTGGCTGTGCCTGCACCCCCATGCTCTCACCTGCCCTGCACACCTCCACGGCCCCGAGGTCACCAGATCGCACGTACCCAAAACTCCCGCAGGTTCAGCAAGCCCAGAGGCCACGGTGACAGCAAGAGCGCAGCACAGGGGAACTGTTCGTGTGGCCACAGACGAGGTTTAGACCTCGGCAATGAACCGGTGGGGTGGGGGGAGCGTCTCTCTTTTTTCAGCAGGTTGGCTCTGAATTGCTCTGCTCCCTTTTATTCACTATCCCAGCAAACCAGAGGAACCCTGCAGGCTCCTTTCCATAAATCTAAATAAATTCATCCACAGCACTGGGCAGGAGAGTTTACACCCAGGAAGCTGAAGCAAAGGAAGCATTACAGGCTGCATTTTTCCAGTCGTGCTGAAAACCTGTTGTCCCTATTGACATCAGTGGGAATTTTGAGCCTGCACCAGCTCTGAGCGTTTAATCGTACCTGACCTCTCTGAAGAAACATGGCAAATTAGTGGCAGAGTTAAGAGCAGAGCCTGGGAGTCTGGATCCCTACCTCCTTCGTTTAATCACAAGACGAAGCTTGCTCTTGATGGAAAGCAGACAGATGAGAACCAGAGAAGAGCTTTCCTGTGAATTGCAAATGTTCTGACTATTGCTCAGATCTGAGATGTTAATCCCAGTTTCTCCTGGTTTCTGCTCTTAACTCATTTCCACTTCTCAGCCTGCAAAGGAACCACGCAGTATGTGGCATTGCAAGAGCCTCTGAGCCCACGCTGCCTGGGTTTTGTCCGCTCACAGTCAGTATGGAGGGGCCAGTGGCATTTTGGAAGCCCAGTCTCAGCCATCTCCTCCACCGCTGTGTGAGGTATATTCCACTTGACCCGTACATGTTGCTTGCTAGGACTGGGGGATCTTCATCCCTACAGATTTTAAAGGCAGCTTAACCTGCATCTGCCATAAATGCTGCCAGAGGTTCTGGTCCTGCCTGGGGACAGAAGGAAGGTCTGCTGCCCATGACTCTGTGATTTCCCTGCACCCACAAAACCAGCTGCATAATCCAGAATTAATTTGGGACATCACATTGGGTTGCGGTCACTTCATTGCATGCCTCTTCTGTTATTTTTAAGCAAGCTCCCAACAGCCTGTGGGTCACCCAGTGGTTTGGCTCTGGGATAACTCACAAAACCAGCTGACCTTCTGAGGATGACTCTGTAGTCCTGATGTAATAAAACATGAAACATAACACGTTTTTCCCATAGAAACCTGCCGCCGTTGGTTAGATCTGGGGTTAAGGAGGCTGAGACTGCATGACACAAGCAAAATCTTCCTTTAGAAGATGCATTACTGAAGTAGTTTGTCTTGAATAGGCACTTTGCTTTTCCATGCATTTCTGCACTAGAGAGTGGGGAATTGACTCAGTTTCAACTACTTTAATTAAACTGAGTTAAAAATCCATCAGAGCAAATTTTCCTGCTATGCCTACACGAAATCTGTTAAATGAAAAAACCAAAATACAATGGCTATTACTTTCTGTCAAGTTCTACAGGATTTTCTTTTTTTAAGAGAGAGGTTGAACAGCTCGTTCTGCAGTAGTTAAATTCCAGCTTCCACTTCTAAGCTTTTTATTTCAAATGGATATATCTTTGTTAAACAAGCTGGGCTGAAATCCTGCCTTCTCCATCCATCCCCTTAGGAACTTGATAGATGCAACTGCACCGACACAACCCAGAGAGCGAGACGGAGGGTGATGGGACCAGGGGCAGGGGCCTGCATCGAGGTCCCCACTTTCACAGCAGAAAGGGAGATGTGTGCACCAGTGTGGATCCAGAGCAGGTCAGGTTTGGTTGCAAACAGCATTTAGTGTGTCTTCTCCAGTATGACCACGTCAATTACAAGTGACGGATCCATGGATGTAAAATGGGAAGCTGCTCCCGCCAAGCACAAAGGATTTTTTTTCCCTTTTTTTTTCAGTGAAGGAGGCTCATTTATACACCCCTTGATGGCTTAATATGTGGAATGCCAGCGGCAGCTTGGGCTGGGCTGGGGTAGGTGTGACAGAGGCGGCTGCCCTGGTCTCTGCCCCACTCAACGAGCACAGGGATGCAGGATGCTGCACTCATATCTTAATGACCACGGAATGCTTTGGGAGCCGTGCAGGGAAAGACTCTGTTTAAATGTAAGATGAGGCATTAGGATACATTTGCTGCTCTTACTGTGATAGGTGCCATTTCCAAAGGGTGAAAGGGCAGGTTCTTCATGCAAAAAGAAGCACATGGGATTTAAAATATGCCAACCACTGCTGCTGTGCATCTCTTAGTATCATCTTATACCAGCAACCTCTGCTGGGGAGATTTCCAGGAGGATTAAACTGAAAAACCCTTTTCCAGCATCTGCTGCTTGAAGAGAGAGGGTTGCTATGGAAACCGCATCTGGCCTATTCACATGAGTTTTATAAGGAAAGAAACAAATAAAAAATAAAGCAAAAACAACACACACATCGCACAAAAGAGAGGTGACTTTGTCTGCCTTCATGAAAGAAAGAATAAGAGTAATAATGAATAATAGAGCCTGGCTGTTTGTTTATGTACGCGTGTTTACCACCCAGCCTTCCTGGATCTCCTCCAAAGCCGGGGGCTGGCACACGGGCAGACGGGTGTTAGTTTAGCAAAGAGAGGAGGATCCAAGGCGATAACACGCGTGTTTGTGTGTGTGCCACGGATGCCTGCGGGCTGCCTGCGCGCCGGGGGGAGAAAGGCAGGGCAGGAGGGCTCCGGCCGCTGAGGACTTTCAGCATCTTATAGAGGTTTCAGCAGTCGGACCGACTCTCTGGGCAGTGCTGGTGGTTAGTCACTGACCCCTCCAGCACCCAAACGGCCCCCAGGCACCGCTGGCCGCAGTGGGGTCCCCTGGCTCCCAGCCGTGGGGTCCCTTCCCTCCTCTGCATCCTGAGGGAATGAAGCCTGCTTCCCATCGTCGACCTCCAGTAAGGGCTGTGGGGCTTCTCTGCGAGGATGGGGCCAACAGAGCCCGGGGGGTAATCGGTGTAATATAGCTTTTCTTGGGAAATTGATTGATACGGATCAGGAGGACCCCAGGGATTTCAGAGATGCTCCTCAACCAGTGTGAACGCCTAAAGCAGTGGGCTGCTTTCAGCACACTTCAATGAACATTCCTTGCTTCAGCCCAGCCCGACACAGGGCTGGGCCATTGCTCTTCCCATGCTGGGAGCAGATGGGTTTAGCAGAAGCGTTGTAGGGAAGGACGAGGGATGGGCCCACGCTGGCTGAGGCACCAGCCATTCTCTGCCTTTTCTCCATCAGCTCCAGTGTGTCCTTGGGAGCGGTTTCATTTTTAACGGCCTGATGGCACTGGAGAAATGTTGATGAATGCTCTCTGGAGCCAATCTCTTTATCAGCTTGATTTGTGTTTCAGGGCAGAACAGCAGATATTAATGATGGCTCCAAGCCAGCGCATTTGGACCAAGGTCTGGAGAAAGTCCATGATGGAGAAAGGCAGCCTACATGTGTGAACCTTCTTGTGATGGGGCACTGCCAGCTAACAGGTTAATCATGGCAAAGCACCGGGAAGAGGCAGAGTTTGGCTGGGGAGCTGGTGCCGGCTGGGCAGACACAAGGTGCCCACACGGTCCAGCACCTTCATGCCAGCAGCACTGGGGAGCTGGACCCCAAGTGCTCGCAGCCCTGCTGCTGCTAACTCCGTTATAAGTTGGAGAAATGGTAGCACGCAGAAGAGCAGTAACTTACTCAAGGACGTAAAGTACATCTAGATCAGGTGATTGATCCAAGCCTGATGCGTGCTGGCTTCATTTTGCTGAGCGCTCCTGGGGGGTTACTCCTCCTCCACACCCGCATGGGTGGTTTTAAGGCTGAGCCAGAAAGCTGTGCCGTAACCCAACCGTGGCTTCTTTCCGAGCTCATGCAGGCAGGGTCATTTCAGAGATCCATTAACATCACCAAAACCCCATTCAAGCCCAGCGTATATTACTGTTGTTTTCAGAAACACACACAATTTACCATCTGGCCTGGTACTCTTTATGCTCTGAGCTTGATGCAAATCAACATAGCTCCACTAATTGCTGGGATGCTAATGCTGCTCACACCAAGACATGGTCCGGCTGAGCAGGCCAGTGCCAGCTCTGCACCACACTGGCACACAAGCAGCGTGACTGTCCCGCAGCCTGTGAGATGCCATCGACCCCACAGTCCTGGTCCATGGCTTGTCGTGCAAGATTAACTTGCTTTGGGATGCTTACAGAGTTTAAAATGGAAAGGTGACAGCACCTCTGGAAAAAGGAGAAGGAGCTGTGATGTAAGGAAGGAATTTAGCCCTGCAGATAAGCTGCCCCCTCAAATGCCCCAGCATAGAGAGGAGAGGGCAGGTAGTGACAGACCGGTGTTGGGTGAGTCTTCTCCGGCAGCAGATGGGCTGAAATCCTCATCAGCAGATGCAGACGGGGAGAATATAGGAGTCAGCGCAGTGTGAAAGCTGGTGCCGAGGAAGCGTTGCAGCAATTAGCACTTCAGAAACGGCGAGGCACCTCCTGGATTGGGCAGGCTGCCTGCCCCTGGCCCTCCTGCCCACCACCTGCCTCCTCCTGCGGGCGCAGAGCGAGGCTGGTGCTCCGAAGATGTTGCCCAGAATAGTCACGGCCAACATCCCCCAGCCCCCCCAGGACCAGTCCTACCTCCCTGCTGCTCCAGCCCAAGCGGGGACTTACTGTTTTGCCTGCAGCAGAGAGACTTCACTCTAACAGTTAAAAATGACCCTGTCACTGCAAATCCGTAGAGCTGTGGTCGAGCTGCAAAAGAGTAGCCAATTTGGGAACCCGAAACAAATGTATTCCCGTGGCTGGTGATTAGGAAGAGGTTCAGATTAGATGTAAGGCACTACCTGTGTCTATGCTGGCTCATGGCTGTGAATCCTCAAGCATCCTCCCCAGTAACCTTCCTTTCTTCTTTATTTTGTTCTTTCATGACTGCTCAGCGATTTCTCTTCCCAGCACTTGAAACAAGAGAATAGGAATGTCAGGGCACTCCACTGGACTCATTTATTTACCCCTTACCTTCTCCTGCATGGAGGAAAAGCACCCTTTTACCTGCCTAGACCTTCTGGGACAAGGGCCAGCAGCAGAGCTGAAGCCACCCTGATGTCCCTGGGGAAAAGGCAGTGGCTGTTTGCATACCCCAGAAGGGGCACACAGGCAGTGCCTGGCGGGATTGCCAAAGAAAACAGGGCTGAAAGGGTCTGCAGGGAGCTCAGGTTGTCCTGCGACCTCCCCTTGCTCCAGATTTTTGCTCGGAGTTGAGGAGCTCACACGTGCCATCACAACAGGGTTTGGGGCTCGCAGGGATGGCTCAGGCAGCTCCAGCTGGGGTGAATTGGGAGCGGGGCAGAGGGGACTGCAACCTTCCCACTGCCTTCATGCAAGTTGTCCATAAAGGATTTCTTGTTTCCTTTCATTAGACTACTCAAGCTAATTATTTCAAGTGCACTGTCACAAGCTTAAAAAAACCAAACAAAAACCCGAGTTGCCAAGGAGCCAATGCTGAGCAGCATGGGCAGGGCTGGCAGGATGCAGGCAGGGAGGCAGAGGTCCAGCTTGAGGCAGGAGCAGGGACAAGCAGGCACCTGGTCCAGCTCCCAGTGCTCGCTCGGGTTAGCAGGGTCTGGCTGCTCGCTGGGCTGCCACGTATTGCCTGGTCACGAAGCAGCCGAGGAGGATGGTACCAGCAAGGCTCAACCAAAACCCAGCCAGGTTCATGCAGAAATGACCCGCAGAAAGAGCTGTGGGCTGGCACCAAGGATGATGCCCGGCTCCAGAGAGCCACGACCAGGCCAGGGCTATACAGCTGGCTTTAAAATGTCTGTCCGCCTCTTCCCCTCTTTTTATTATTCCTTGTTCATTAGCAGTGGCATTAAATCCCTTAGGAGTTTTCCACAAATTCCCTCTGAGGACAAGGCAAGGCAAGTGAGCTGCTTTCGTGCTGCCCCGGTGTTTGCTCAGCCCTGATTTACACCCCTTCCCAGAGAGCACATCGTATATTAGGGCCAAGCTCATGCTGCTTACCACGGCAGTATTTCTCCCCCTTTCCTGAACCGTGGCCTATTTTGGAGCTAATAAATCCCCCCAGCAGCCTGCCAGACTCCTCCTGTTCAACCCCAAAGAGGGGAAAGGGAGGAGAAAAAAAAAAAACAGGGAAAAAAAAAAACCCCTGGCATCACCATGGCAACCTGCTCTTCCCTGGCGCTGCAAAACCTTAAAGTTCCCACTCCCCATTTATCAGTTGTATCCGATCAGGCAATGATGACAGTCGGCATCACTATACATGTTACGGGTGTTGGATGCTCATGGCGAAAGGTTGTGCTTCAAAGCAAGTTGCATGTTTGAAGCATCCTCCCTCGGGCCAGCCGGAGCCGCAGGTCCCTCCACGGGCTGTTCTCCAGTGGGTGGCTGTGTGGTTTTGGGAAGCAGGACCATCCCCAGGGCACGGAACAGCTATTGCCTTGCCAAGACCAAGCGTGCCAGACGGGCTTTGTAGGGGCACGGCCCCACTTGGCCGGAGACGCAGCCCTCCCTGGCAGGGGCTGGTGCAAATCAGCCGCTGCAGGTTTGCTTGCTGCCTCGCTCACACTTCCCTTGCTCGCTATTAACCCACCTCTTGTTCAAAGAAAGACCCTCTGTAGCTCTAAGCACAACACGGATTGCTTATGAACCCCCCCAGCATGCCCAGTCCCGGAGCTGGGGGTGCAGGGATGCACATGAGCATCCGTGGGGCCGGCACCTTGCAGAGCAAGCATGCCACAGCAAAACCCTCTGTGCCCTTCACGTCCAACACAGCGGAGACTTCCCAGGCTGGTGAAAGCTGTCGGGAGCCAAGTGGCGAGGAGGGAGCGAGCTGTCCCACCGCTCGCCCTGGTGCCCTTGAGCTGCGGTGCGTGGGGATGGCGGCAGCCTCTGCAGGCAGGCAACGGCTGCGGGGATGGACTGCTCCAGCGGATGTTCAAAAGGGCATGCCAGCTTTCATTATGTCATTTTTATAGCTTATTACCGACCCCGCTGTGCGGAGAAAAGCTGCCAGAGGTGTAAGGGAGGTGGCTGTGTCCCCTGGCAGGGCGGCAGGACGCTGGATGGCTGCGGAGCATCCCACGGTGGGAGCGGGAGTGGGGCTGGGAAACACGGCTCATCCTAATGGATCTCAAAGGATGCTACAGAGGAGCTTCCCCCCCTGGAGGCACCCACCTTGTATAGACCCTCACCCAGGGTCGCCCATTCAGGCACTGCCACCATGTTGACGCATCTTTCTTTACCGCAGGAGAAGATGGTGCTCTGAAAGTGCAGCAGATGGGCCCGCGCCGAAGGAAAATTGCTTTTGCTTCACAGCTCAGGCAGCCACGCTTTATTTATTTATTTCATACCCCCTTATTTGCAAACCCATTTCCTCGCTCTCCAAGCAGGAGGGCAAGCGAGCGCAGCCGCTCCTGTCACCAGATGGGCACTAACGCTGCACCCTGGCCCGCTGGCATGCCCGCAGACAGCTGCCCAAAGCGGCTGCCATGCCGAGCCCCTGAATTCTGAGCGTTAATAAAGCTGGATCCCAATACTCATTTAGGCAAATGAGATGCAAGGCATCCCCTGCTCCTCCAGCAGCCCCGGTGAGCATGGCAGGGGGCTGGTTTTCCTGCAGGTTTGATTAGCTCTCTTGGGCAGGGAACGCAGATGTTGCAGCCGCCTCTTGGTGCCCCTCCAAGACGGGCAACGTTGAAGGCAGCAAGTGGAAGTGGAGTGCGAGTCTGGATGCCATTCAGGGGATTATCATTATTTAATTGTTGGTTTAAGTGAGCGCAGAGCCTTGTTGCCTCCTGGCACAAGCGTACGTTTTTGAACAAAGGGCTTGGAAAAAGCAAAGCGCTGTCCCAGAATGAGCTGGATTTGCTGTCTGTCGTCATGCGAGGTGGCACCGTTGCAGGGTGCTGGGCAGGTCTGGGTGCTGGGCGGGTCTAGGTGCTGGTGGTTTCCAGCAGTGAGCTAATTTAGCCGGTGGGTGCTGAGACCTGAAGGAGGCAGCAGCTTCCCGCCTTGTTCCACCTGGGCGTTACTGAAGTCGTTATTTATTTCATGAGATGTTTGACCAGGCAACTCCCCCCAGGTAAAAATGATGAAATACTTCTCTCCTTCCCAATGCTGGCCTTTGCCAGGGTTTTGCTTTTCCACAGTGCTGCAGGTCATCATTAGCTCTCAGTCCCCCTTTGCATTAAATAGTTGAGCTCTCCTTTACCAGGAGGGAAACTGAGGCACGGACAGGACCTTCCCTTCTTGTGAATGTCCCCTTGCAGCAAGGGCACCACAGAGCAGCCCCTTGCTGTCTGCCCCCCACAGCCCCCCGCAGCCGAGCCGTTCCCCACTGCTTTTGTGCAAGGCAGAGGCTCCGGTGCTCGTCCCGTCCTGCCGCTGCCCCGGCAGCCCTTGCGGTGCGTGCCACCACATCTCCCCGGGGCATTTGCTTAATGAAGATTAAAGAAGTGCTGCTGCAAATATGTCAGTCATAAAATAACATAAAATAATAAAAGAAATAAAGTGCTCCGGCTATCAGCCCAAGTGGAAGTCTCAATTAGCAAATATATCAATCATTGATGACATCTTAAGTAGCATTTACAGTGAAAGCATTACAAAAATGATTCGCAATTACAGCACTGCTGCATCTCTGCTGGGAGCAGAGCTCCCCGGGAAGCGGCGCTGCCTCAGGGAAGCACCACCCAGGTTCCCAGCCCAGTGCAAAGTCGGGGTTCACTGGCCTGGGTGGGATTTAGGGATATGGGCTCTGCAACCCTAAGAACTGTTGTTGTCTTTATAGTTGCCAGGACAGAGTCATGGAGGCTGTTAAGGATGCTGTGGTGTCATGAAATGAGTGGTTTGGACTGCTTAAAGAATCACTTCTAATGGTATTAGCAAAAGAAAAGTGATTTAATAGGAATTTATATAAAAGTGCAACTTCACAGAATTCGATGGCAAGGTTCACTCTATTGCTTAATACATGGATGAAACATACACAGGAAAATTAAGTTAGAAACAGACCAAAATTAGGTATATAGAGACCAAAAATGCAATAGGGAAAAAGAGAAATATACAAAGAAAAAATCGAGTTAGAATTGATTTCTCATGATTTGTACAGAGATAGGGAATGTAAAAAGGTAGGGGAGACCCTCCTGTTGAGTCACGAGGTTCAGAGAAGACCCCCTTTCTTTCTAAACTCCTGTGGGAGTCTAGGTGTGGCTGGATCAACTCTTAGTCCCAGACTTGGTCAATGGTTTATATCCAAAGAGATTATGAGTATAATAGCAGCCTGAGATTCATTCACAGTTGAATAAAGTTCATGACAGTAATTTAAGTATAGATTTGAAAAGCAGTATTTGTAATATACTTGCTATAGAATATTCAGGTTAGTACACACACATGCATAAAGACACTAAGAGATCTATATAAGCGAGTAAAAGAGGTATACCTGTTAAAAATTCCCCTCGAGTTCAGTGAAAATATTCACATCAAATGCTTCGGCATCTTTCTCAATGGGTGAAGGGTTGAGCTTCAAGGAGCAGAGAGTATCAACCCAAGTCTTGTCAGCTTTCGGCCAGCTAAAGAGTTTGCGAGCCCTGAGAGGCGTCCCGCTCAGAGGGAGATGCTGGTCGTAGCCCACTGCAGTCCAGGAGAGCTCAAAGGGTCTCACTTAGCACCACTGCTTATAGGTTTGGGAGATTATTGGCTTTAGTCATCAGCAAATTACTGGGATTCCAGCTGCGCTGGTACCGTTTCACACGAGTTACAATTCAGATAAGGAAGGCTCCAGGGCTGTTGGAGAATGACTTAAGATTCAGATACGGGATGCTGCAAGGTTGTCAGGAGAGGGCTGGGATACGTCTCAAGGTTGTTAGGAGAGAACTAGTTATCTTTACTCCCGTCCTCCGCCTCCGCCGGGCAACAGCAGCATGATTCCCTGTCTTAGCCATGTAAGAGTTCCTGGTATGGTCAAAGGATGCTTAACCACCCGGCTCATTACACTTATGCTAAGGCCACATTAGATTTCCCGGGTTCGTCAATCAGCCCAGAGAGAGGGAAGAAATTCACCACCACGTGTGGCACAGCTCCATCGAGGGTAACATTTGCTCCCGCCTTGGGGCGGAAGGGGCTCAGCCAGCGCATTGCTGATGGTGGTGCTGGGCTGGGGCTGGGGACAGAGGGACAATACGCAGCTGGGTGTCACCCAGCCTTGCTCCAGCCTCCTGCTCGGGAAGGGGTTTGCTTTGCAAAAGCAACCAGGCCTTCAAAAGAGCCATGCGGACAGGTCCCACCTGCTTGTTCCTGGCCCCGGTACAGGGGGGAATTAGAAGCCCCGTGGCACTGGATGCAACGAGTGGGATAACGGTCCAACATGCCCTGCCAGCATCGCCCCACTAGGTACCCACCGCCTGCCCGCGCCTGCCTGCGAGCTGCCCCTCGTGTCCCCCAGCCTGGTGGCCGTGTCCAAGCCGGGGACCAGCCCACTGGGGACGGAGCCAGAGATGATTTACAGCTCCACTGCTAATGCCTACGGCCCGGGATAAAAAGGGATTGGACAAAGGCACTGGAACATGCATAGTCATTTATGAATATTACTAGATTACAGGCAGCTTACAGGCTCCCAGCTGTGATCAAACCCCTCCGGGCAGCCACAGCAAGATAAAGACAATGGTATGTGCAACAGGAGGATTAAAGCCTCTCCCAAACCTCCTCCAGCCCTGAGACATGTTTCTACACACACACAAAAAAACCCCCATTGTTAGTTAGTTAGTTTGTTTGTTTGTTTGTTTGTTTTAAAAGAATTTGTTGGATTTTGCCCAAAGCCCCAGCTGCAAACATCCCATTTTGGCAATCAACTTCAGCAGTGGGAAGAATCAGAAAAGCAGCTTCTCCTTGCAGAAAGACAGAGAAACACCTTTTTTAATTTTTTTATTAGAAACCCCAACATCTCCGACCAAAAAATTTACTGAGAAAAGATCCATTTCTTTCTGGTTTCAATCCCTCCTCTGCTCAAGCCTGCACACATTCCTGCAGACACAGGCACTTTGCTGGTGTGATTTAATCAGCTGCGTAACCAGATGCAAAGGCTGAACGGAAGGAAGACGCATGGGGTGAGCACGGTGCAGCCAAAATGTTTCTGTGCTCAAAGTGCAACCTCAGCTCCCGGGTCTCCAGCACCCCAGCAGGATGCTGGCTCTGCCCCGCAGGGCTGCTGGCATTGCTCTGTGTCATTGCACACATTTACACGGAGCAGAGGGGAGCAAGTGCAGCAAACCTCTCCTGGCAGTCTCCTTGATGCCCTGGGTACAGGCAGATTTCTGAAGAAGTCTTGCTCGCAGCTGCAAAAGGGCTTCATGGCGGGGAGGACTGCATGATTTCAGGTTTCCCGAAGCATGTTTCATCCCCGCAGGTTTGGGCACTGATAGGAGACCGTGGTGCTGGTGGGATCCTGAGACCCTGCTCGCAGCCTGGCGCCGGCAGCATCCTTGCAAGTGCTCCCTGAGCCTGCCAGGCTGAAGGCAGCTCTGCTCGCCCTGCAGCCCCCTCCCAGCTCAGCTGCTTTTCCAGCTTAGCTGACATTCACCCAGAAGTTCAGAAAGTTTATGGTAAATTTGCTCTCGGTGGTTGGTCTCGTTACAACCCTCTCTAAGGAGCTGCAGTGATCAAAAGAGAGAGGAATTATTCAGAAGAGTGTAACAAGGAATAATGTGTCAGCAAGGGAAGATGGGGAGATGGGAAGTGAGAGAGTAGCAGGAATAATAACTATTATCTCTAGGTGAGTAATTTGCCCAAGGGTTTGCTTTCTGGAGCAAAAGGCTGAACTGCTGATGGGGACTGAGGGAGCCCAGATGATGGGGGCAGCTTTGGGATGTCCCACGCAGGACAGTGGTGTACAGCTGAGCAGTTTTGGAAGTGTTTCTGGATGCCTCGGGCCAGGCTGTGCTACGTGCCCGCTCCCAGCCCTCACAAGAAGCTCCCTGAGAGAACCGCAGTCAGGTTTGGGCAGCCTCCGGTTATCCCCAGCGCAGTGAGGGATGCGGGCTGGAGGCCAGTGCTTGGCTCTACAGCCTCCCAGAGGGCCTGATCCTGCTCACACACTGGGGCAGCTCGCACGCAGGCACCGCTCCGATCCAGCAGCGTTGCTGTGACTCCATTAACACGTAGGCACAGCCGCTAAATTACATTTAATAAATACCTAATGAGAAGATGACAGCCACTTCTGGACTCTCAGCAGTCCCTTTGGTTATTCACGAGCTCAGAAATGTACAACTCGGCTTCAATAATTGATAGTCCACTAATGCAGAGCTCAGGGGTAGAAGGGGCCCCATTAATTACTGCTGGGCAGCCGCACGGCTCAGGCACCAAATGCCACCAAGCGAGCGTTCTCAAAATGATGCTAATAAATACAGCAGTTCTGCGCGCTGCAAAGCACGAGCAGGTCCTGTCTGCTCCCTCTGGAGACAGGCCGATGGTCCAGGGGCTTGGCAGGGAACTACAGCAAAGTGCAGTTAAAATTAAGGTGTTTCAGGAAAACTAACCCGACTGCTGGCTCCAGGTTTGCAGTGATTTCTTGGATGCAGGGGGGCTTGGGGCCAGGCGTGCTCCCTCCAGCCCCAGGTGTCCGGCCCAAAGCCATCTGCTGCTGCACACCGCTTGCTCCAGGGTGGAAACTGGTCCGAGAGGGCTCTGATGCATTTTCCTGTCTTAGAGCAGGGCAATCATCTTTCTGGAGTGCTTTTTGAGCCACTTGAATTATGGCCAGCAGCAGGTTCTTAGCATTGCCCTGCGGCTGGAGGGTGGGAGCTGTGCGGCTCCTTCCAAGCTGGCTGCAAGGTTAGGGAAAAAAAGGGGCATTTGCAGAGTGGGTTATCCAGTAAAGAGCAAAACAGAGGCAGAAAGAGGAGAGCTGCTCTACAAACCCCCCAGGAGACTGAGCCCTGTGTGCCTGCTCTGTTCCCTGGGCAGCCTCAGCCCATTGCGACACTTCATCCATGCAATAAAAATGGTGAAATTTCCATCTACAGCAAGGGAGGAAGAGAGATGGCCCCCAAGTCTGTAAAGAGTTATAGAGCAAATGATCAAAAAGTCATTGTAAATCCAATCACATTAAACCCTACACTTCAGAAATGTACAGGCGTCTCCCTAAAGCCTTCCCCTGCTGCGGTAATGAATCTCAGGGTAATTTGCACAGCACCTGTCAATGAGACAATTTTCACCTTTCAATGAGGTTTTCAGGATGTTTCAGTCAATGGGATTTTCCAGGGGTAAAGGAGGAGGGAGGGTGCTGCGGGGGCAGAGGAGGCTGGTGATGAGCCCAGGGCGAGCCAGCGGTGCCTCGGGTGAACGATGGGCTCCTGGAAAGTCAGCATAAGCCTGGGCTGTGATGGATGTGTCCTGTCTCCCCCAGAAAAGCTTTCCTCCCCCTGCCACCAGGAAGGGCTGCTCTTGTATTTTGCTGAGAAGAAAACAATTTCTGCAAGAAAAAATGGTGTTGCAGCAGAGGGCAGCTGGGGAAGCAGCGGCAGGTCTGGAGAGGAGAGGGTTCACGATGTCACTGCGCAGGCTGCGGGGTCCCCTGTCCCCCCGGTGATGCTCGGGGTCTCCTGTGTCCCCAACTCCTCGCTGGTTTCTGCGTGTGCTCCCAACCCACCTCCTCCCGAGAGAGGGTCTGTCCAAACAGCCAGCAGACACCTTGGCAAAACAACCTGTGTTTGAAGATGGGAAAGCACAGAGGAGCAGAGATTAATGGAAAGTAAATAGTTGCCTCTGTGTGCCTGGGGCTGGCTCAGCGAAGGCGCTGCCTCCAGTGCCATCGGGCCCCGCAGCAGTTTGCCAGGAGCATCCCGCTGATGGCATGTGCTGGAGCTCTGTAAATCCAAGCAGCTCCTACAGGTCTTACCTGGGCTCAGACACTTGTTTGTCCCTTCAAAGCTCCCTTAAAACTTTTTAGCTAAAGTGTCTGGCACAAACCACTCATGCTGGATGCAGGCAAGGTGTCCTGGAAGAGAAGGATGTTAAATAAACAAGCCCTGCACATACACACATATACCCACCAAAGATGCAGGAGTTATTAATGCATATGCATAAAAATGTCATTTCATTAGGAGCACAATAATACCTCGGCCATATGGTGTTATATTTACCATCCACACTCAAAGCACAGCCCTTGTCAGCTCTGAAAGCTTCTAGCTAAAAAGAAGGTGGAGGTGATAATGGATTTTCAAAGAGACAATTATTTGCTGGCTCTGTCACGACGCATAGATCAATGGCAGATGTTTCTGCCGTATCCTGACCCATTTTTGATGCTGAAAACAAGTGCATGTTGGGGCTGCCTGGCCTGTACAGAACTTGCAAAGCCAATCTGGGAATCATCCGTACCTGCTTGTATTTGCAGCTCTGGAAGGGACAGGAGCCATTTACTACTCTTAGGGACAGTGGGATTGCACTGGCACTGCTGGGGCTGGTCCAAACTGATGGGCTCGTTGGGAAGGTGGCCAGAGGGCAATTCCGGCTCCCTCCAGCAGCCGGGATGGGGCTGTGGGAATCCCCATCCCAGCCCTCCTGCAACGGGAAACACTCACAGCCTGCTCTGAGCTGGCAGGTCTGTCGCTTGACCTAACGTCGAAGAAATGCATCAGTTCACTTTACTGATTACAACTAATCCGGGCCAATTTCACATCTGTACTGAGAAAGTCTTCCCTGGCTTCACTGTGGATCAACCTTTAAATAAGGGCTCTGGCTGGCTTTAAATCTCTGATTACAGCCGTCACGGGGGACCCGTGCTGTCTGGGGGATGTCTGTGCGATGGGTATGTACACGCACATTTCAGGGGCAGGGAAAGGGCCTGATCCTTTCCATGGGAGGGGAGGCAGGGGGCTGGGGTGGGCAGAAGGAGCAGTGAGGAGCTGCAGAGACCTCCCCGTGTGGCTCAGCCCCGAGGGGTACGGAGGGTCCCTCCCCAGCGCAGCCCAAAAAGCACCGTCTTCCCTCTGGGGAAGCATAACTTTGCGGGCAGAGTTTTTAAATGTTTCCTGGCTATGTCCCGCCCGGATGCTCTTTAAATCTCCATCCAGTTAAGGAGTGTCACAGCACATCTCCCCCAGCTGTAAGAGAAGAGATTTACAATAAAACCATTAGAGGGAAAAGCAGACGAGGCAGGATCCGCTGGGCACCTTTGGATGCTCAATGAGGGAGCACGACTCATGAATTTGACAAATCCTCCCCCAGACTGTGCTCAGACCCACCTAATGCTCAGCTGAGCAGCTCGTCCTTCAGCTGGGGGAGGACAGCAGCTGGGAGGTCGCTGCTCCGGGGAGCGATAAAGGGAGAGGGGCAATTCTGTGACCAGGGCTGCTCCCCAAACGAGGATGGATGGAGCAACAATGCACCCCAAGCCCCGTCCAGGCATCCCAGCGGGTGCAGCACCCTCTCCTTCCCACGCCACCAGCACCGCAGAGCTCACACCCCTGCCAATGCCTGCGGCTCCCGAACCACAGAGCCTGAACAGCGTGCGGTGGTCTTTGCCCATCCCTGCAAGGTGAACCCTCAGCAGGCAGCCCAGGAAAGGGGTCCCTTAGGGGAACTAGGTCCTTTAGGGGATCCAGGTGATAAATCCCTCCATGGGTGCTCCGGCCACAGCGCCTGGGGCCTGGGCATCAACTCCAGAGCATCCCCCAGCGCCTGCAGCCCCGCACGGGGTGGGTGTCCCTGCATCACCCCCAGCCCCTTGCAGGGAAGCCTTGTCTGGGTGAATAATTCTTAAGCATCATACTGAAGTACCTGGGAGATTATGATAGTTTAGGCAAGCAGATGCCTCCCTAGATCAGCTTCCTGCTAAATTAGCATTAGCTTTTTACAGCACCGGCAAGCTGTCGGCTGCTCAGAAGCCCCACTCCCAGAGCACACCAGTCCCAGAGCACACTGTTCTGCTGGGCTTTATAAATGACTTTGCAGTGTAATAAATGGCCTGCATCAGCTACAAGAACAAACGGTTTAGGTTTCAAGACCCCAGAGGTGCTGTGCTTCGTGCTAAGCAAGGTAGGTTGGCTGCGGAGAGCAAAGTGCTTCCCAGTGGCACTGCCGACCTGCCTGGGTGCTGCTCAGCAAGGCAGAGCCTGGACATGGGGTGGATTCCTCCCTCCCTCCTCTGACAGCAAACCCAGGAGGTGTGTATCACCCCATTTTGCAGGGAATAACGGGAGGCAGCGGGAGGAGGCAGACCCCAGCTGTGCAGAGCTCTGTGCCTTTTCAAAGCCCCCAGCAAAGCATGTCCAGGGTTGCAAAGGACACCTCAGGCAGGGGTAAGTTTTAAGTCCTTGCTTTTACCAAAAGCCCATGTAGGATTGATGCTCCCTGCTCCCAGCATGTCCCTTGTCCCCATGAAGGTGGCACTGCTGGGGGGCTGACAGCCCCCACGCTTGACAGGAGCTGCACCTTTGCAACCTGCCCATGCTGCCGCCCAGAGACCCTGCTCCCAAAAAGCCCCCCGACTTTCTGATGCAAAGACAGTTATAAAAGGGACATCTTGGTCCCAGCTGGTCCCCGTGGCATTGCAGGGTGAGGGACAGGGAGGCTCTGGCTGCCTTGCAAAGCGGAGAGTTCCAGGGCTCAGTCCTGAGACCCCAGGGGAGCCTTTCCACGGCGCCTGCTTGGGTGCTGCCTCCCTGCATCCCCACACGCACCCACGTCTGCCTCTGCTCCCCAAAAACCCCGGGCTCCCACCCTGTGCCGCTGCCGGGGCTGGGGCCGATTTGATTTCCAGTCCTGAGGAGCACTTGTCTGGTATGGGCTGGTGAATAATTTATAGTTTGCTCATGAGAAGGCAATAGGGAGTGTGGAGCGGGGTGGGGGAGAATAAATATATATTTATAAAAAATGGAAAAAGCTAAAAAAAAAAATAATAATAATGCCCAAACCTACTCTGTAAACTGTTCCTTTGATCTAATCCAGAATAAATTATACATAATGGAGCTGGTTGGTTTTGCTTGCCGACAGCATGAATAAAAAAGTAAAAAGCAAGAAAGCAAGCCAAACCATTTGGGCTAATAACACTGTGCTCAGTGCATATGCTTCATCTGGTATTATTTTGCAGCAGCTAGCACAGATTTTCACGCGAAAGAAACCCATTTTTAAACTAGGGATGAGCTGGCGGTAATGCTCCATGGTGTCTGGAGCATCCGAGAAGAATCTTTTTCTTTCTCATGCAAGACCAAGACATTACCCAATATCTTCCACTAAAGGATCTGGAGGTCACCAGGTCTTTCAAGACAACGCTTTGCTGCAGGTCTTAGGACAGATGCGTTTACCAAAATTCTGAAACAAAGTCGATTCAACAAAAAAACAACCTTTTTGATTTACAAAACAGATCCACAGGAAAGTTTTGAGAACTCCAGATTATTCTCCCAATGCCTTCGCCTTCCCTCCTCTTCCTCCCCCTCCCATGGAAGGGGACTATTGAGTGAGGCAATTTAACAAAACTGATCTTTCATGAAGAGCTTAGCTTATTGCTGCAGGATGCATATTCATCAAGAAACACAGTCCATAAAGAATTCCCACCCAGCTCGGGAGCCGATTCGGTTTCAAAGGCTAATGGAAAATCACTACTGTTAAGAAGTCAGGCTGCACGCTTGCACTGACTTTCTCAGGCGAGAAGGGTATTGACCAAATAGCCAATGCTCCAAAAATAAAAATATTCCGCCGGCGTTAGTTTCAGCATCCAATTAAAAATCCTAGCAAAAATACCAGCCCTTTTAACCATGCAATTACAGAGCCAGGGAATCAGACAGGTGCTGATATGGGGACAGCCAGGGTCAGCTGCTAGCTGAAAATGCCTCCTCAGATTTACTCTTTTGTCATGAAATGAGAGAGAGAGAGAGATCACCAGTGGCAAATGGCAATCAATTAGCTTGGGAAGAAAAAAAGGTCTCTGAAGGTCTGCACTTAATCAGCATCCTCAGCTAAGGAGGGCTGCAGCCTCCCCCCAGCGATGCCGATGCTGAGGCCGATGCCGAGGCCGGCTCAGCCCTCGTGACCGTCAGTCCCCTGGCAGAGCAGATGCTTTCGGAAAAAATCAGCCTGCTCTTTTTTTGAAGGAAGGCCACAGTTCTCCTACGGGATTGCTGCTTTGGGATCAAGGAGAGCTTCCATCACAACCAGTCGCCTGCTCTGGACGGCTGCTGCCTGCAGAGGGGCTGCACTGGTGTGGGGACAAGCCAGCAGGTCACTCCCTGCACCGTGAGCTCACCACAAGCTCACCACAAGCTCACTCCGAGCTCAACGGCAGCCTCCGCAGCTGATGGCCTTTCAGAAAATTCACACAAGGAGGCTCACGGCAAAACCAAGGGTGAATTTAATGTTTGGCTTGTGAAATTATGGTGCATATCAACACTCAGTCACATCTGTACAAAGTGAATGGGCTGCTTCACAGCTCTTTTAGCTGTGACCCTCTTTTTCACCATTTGAAATGTCTGTTTATTTGTTCGCAGTTCTTTTAAAATCCACCTTGAGGGAATTCACTTTCCTCCTCCCATCCCAGCTCAAGCCACGATGCTGCAGCTGCAGCACCAGAGGTGTGAGGGGAGAAATGGGAGCAGAGTCACCGCCTTCATCCCGGGATCCAGAGCATTCTGAGGGCAGCAGTGCTCGCGCAGCCCTGGAGATGTGCTGAACATGTCTTGGCTTCTCCCTAAAGGTGCTTAGCCGTGCAGGAGGGGAAGAAACATCTGTAATGACGCTTAATTCTTCTCTATAGCTTATTCAGTGGTGGAGCCAAAGGGGTCTGAGCTATTCTCATCATTTTATAGGTGGGCAACCAGATTGTGAGGTGGTGTAGGAGCTCATGACCTGTGGAAGAGGAGCGATGTAGGGACAAGCTCATTGTTGTCGAGCTGTGGGAGGGTATCCACAAATCTCATAGCTGCACCAAAAAGACAAGGTCAAAGCAGCACCTGAAGCCATTTCAAGCATCACGCGTGCAGGGCTGATCTGTGCTCCAGGAGGATGCAACTGGTTGCTTGCCAAACTAAAGCACCGTGCCATGACTCACACCCACCCGGAGAATTTCCATTCGCTTCAGGTTCAGGGGGTCTTGCTTGCATGTAAGAGATGTGTCGCTAATTGGTACGCGGTTGCTGTGAGTTATTCAAAGGAAATATTAGCCCTGAAGCCTGGGTCGAAAAAAATGAGTTACCTGCGACCGAGCGGAGACGTGGAACAAGACAAGCAAAGTTTCAGCACCTTGCAGATCAATCACAATTATAAATCTAGTTAGAAGTAGATGAATGTTCACCGAGGTCACTTAAGGGCACTCTTATTAGAGAAGTCTATTAGCAAAGAGGCTAATAATATATGTTAGGCTGCCAAATAGTCTAATTATAAACATCACATGATGGCACAGGCTCATCTACTCCCTGCTGGTGCCTTGCTTTCCTCCAGCTTCATGCTGGAGATGGCACATTTTCTTGGAGAAGATGCAGATGTTCCTGCAGTATCCATGGGTCCAGCTGTGTCCGTCTTCACCCCCCCGTGAGCCCCCAGCTTCAGCGCGGCGCTTCTGCCGTCACGTCAGCAGCCGTCTGCTCCGGGGCTGGGGACTTGGCTGGGGTCAGGCTGGAGCTGGTGTCGACCACCAGCACTGCCCACGTCAGAGCAAGGGGACACAGAAACCTGCTGAGCCGTGTTTTCAGGGACAGAGAACTGTGCAGAACACCTCACTCGTCTCAGACCCCTTTTTTCTCTGAGGGCTGGTGTAGGTTGTCATGGTTTACCTGGGACATCGCCTGTCATATATAACTTGGTTAATCAGCCCGAGGTTGGTTTCCAAACCAGTGAGGAATGAGGGCCCCTCGCTGCTTGTGTGTTTGACCTCGGTGCAACCAAGCGCTCCTGGATTCATGACATCTGGCCAGGTTTGGGGTTTTTGCTATTTTTTTAAAGCTCTGCCTTTGCTTTCTGACACTGTAACAGCCTTGGTTGGATTAAATACAGTTTTCATCAAAATTCCTCAACCCACTGGGGAAATGTGACCCCCCCCCCCCATGTTGGGGTTAACTCCCGCAGCACCAGGCTGCCCGCAGCGAGCTCCGCTCTGCTCTGCAAGCCCTTCTCTTGGCCCCTTGCAGCCCACTGTGCCCATGCATGCCTGACATTGGACCAGTGGCCCTGAGCTGTGTCCAGCCTGGAAAGGCAGGAGAGATCAGGACCTTTGGATGTGTTTTTCACACGAGGAAGCCCCAGGGTGAAGCTGAGCTGGTTGCTGAGATTAGTCTAATGCACATGCTCCCCCGCTGTACTCAGGGTGGAAAGCAAGTGGTATAAATGATTTCTAGGCTGAATTTTTACCTTATCATGATCTGCATTTGCACCGTGTGTCTGGCACAGGCTCAGCGAGGCTGTCTGCTGCTCCGCTCCACGCGGGAAAGCTGGCTATCGAAACCATGCCCCAGGTTTCTGAGGACAAGGCATTGTGTAACGTCTGCCCCCAGCACGCGCTGGATCAGCTCCCCAGCTGGTATAAATCAAGAGAGATCCATTGAGGTCAATCCTGGCCAATTGTATCCACTTAATCTTCTCTCAGGAGGCACCACTTAATTGATTTGCAGAGCTTGCAGGGAGCAGGCCACATTTGCCAGGCATCCTCCGCTACCCACCCATCTTCAGAACCCACTCAAAACCTCTTCCCAAAAGTACCAGAATAGAAACATCTTAAACAGCGTCTCTGAGTGCCTGTGCCACAGCCCGCCTGGCAGAAAGCCGAGAAGCAGCTCCTTTCGGCTGGGATCCAGGATGGGGAGCCAGGCATCCAGGCACCCAGCGCTGCCGAACCAGGCTGGTCCAGCGTCAAACTGAACCAGCTGCCCCTAAAACCATCAGCTTATCCCAGAGGGTCACAGGTAACTGCTGGTGAGCACCCCTCACCCACTCACAGCCCTTTTCCCCCATAAATGACTTTTTTATTTTTCATATCACAGCAGGAAAAAAATTCCTGGAGGTTGCAAACTGCCACAGATGTCTCCAGCTGATGAGTTTCCACTGGGATGTGTTGGACTTGCTGGGGTTTGACAGGTTTGTTTTGGGAAGGAGAAAGGCATCGAAACGATGTGGTTTGGTTTTCTGCTTTGGTGGTCCCTGTCAGCAGCCCCCGAGGTGCCGGCACCTGCAATGCTGGGGCCGGCAACATCCCCCCTGTCCTGGCTCCCACCCCAAACAGCCTTCACTGCAAATAGCATTGAATCTATTAATTTAAAAGTAGGCAGGATGGAAGCTGTCCCCGTCAAAGCAGCCGGTGGGCTGGGAGGGCTCTTCAGCTGCTGGGGGCTGGGTAGTTCTGTTGCCATTGTGGTTTGGGTTTTTTTTTAAACCGGGATTTATTTTCCATTATATTTGTCTGAAATGCTTGGGGGCTGAGGTGGAAAGAGTGAACATCTGGGAAGGAGGATTCTTGATAATTCATATTCCAGGATGGTCCTGCTCTCAGCCCCAGCAGGGTTCTCATATTTAATTAAAAATTGTAAAATATTTACACCTATTAAGTGCAGTGATTTCTCTCCCTCCCCAAACCCTCTCCCCATTTGAGAGCGAGGGAGATGAAGCAGGGCAGTGATATTTGTGCGGGATCCTTCACAAACACTGAAGTAATTAACAGCCTGGGAGTTTATGGCCAGGTTATTTTTTCTGGTGGATGTTTCCATCACTGTAACCACTGCAGCAGCTTCTGACTTTAATGCAAAGCACAAAGCAAAGGGAGGCTTCGTGCGGTGCTGAAAGTGTTGGGGCTTTGCAGGGGAGCTCTGCACAGTCTTCAATGCCGGGAGAAAAGAGAGTCATGGAAAAAGCAGCTTTCCCTGACAGATGATCCCTGTGACCAGCCCAGAAGCAGCTGCACTGGGGACACAGCATGGGAGAGGCAGCTCAGGAGTCCCATTCAGGGAACTTCCCAGCGCAGGCGCTGGGTTACAGCACTGTCCTTCAGCCATTTCTTCCCAAATTTCTCAGTGCATGTGAAACTGGAGAGAACTGGGACAACCCTGTTTTTCTGTGCTTTCAATGTTTGTTTTAATCAGTTTGTTAAAAATTGTAATATTTCATCAACAACTGCGTTTTCTTATGGGAGACGAAGATTGCTGCAGACAAATTTATTCTGCAATAGAAAAATTGCATTGGAAAGCTGGTGTGTGTTCATCCTGAGGCCCAGGGAAGACGCTGCTCTTGCTCTCAGCTGAGCAAACATGCATGGCTCCAGGCCGGGCACCGGCACGACGTGCCTCCCAGGGCCAGGCACGTGCTGCAGTCTGAGGGCTTGGACCTTTGTATTGGAAAGGGAAAAAATAGCAAAGACCCCAGGATATCCCCAGTGCCCGGCAGCACCATGAATTTCCCTGGGGTGCTGCGGGTCCGTGCTCAGCGCGCACTGCAGCCGATGGAGCCGAGCACGTCGGGGAGTCACTGGGTGCCACCGGTAAAGAGGAGTGACCACGGGCACAGCTCCCCATCGCCAGCACCCACCTCCCCATCCCTGTCCCCTGTGAGCAGCCTGGCTGACCCGCTTCCACAAAATGAGCCGGATTTTTCTAAAGCCTCTCTAATAGCTGGCTAGTTTGCAGGCTGCATGCTCCTGCTCCCCCAATCTCGAGGGGAGAGTGCCTGTGGTTTAGGGATGCTTCCCTCCCAGAGGACTGCTCTGCAGCTCCCACCGAGCAGGGGGAAGCCACATGGGTCTCATCCTGCACCCAGGGGCACGGCTGCCCCATGGGATCTCTATGGGACAGGGCAGTGGCACGCTGGGGTGCCCAGCTTTGGTTGTCTTCCACTGTCACAGCTGGTGAAGCAGTGGATCCAGCTGATCCCTGGTTAATTTAACCTCACTAATGAACCCCCTTGGCTAATGTAGCACAGCAAAGTATGGGAGAGAGGCTTTTCTCCAGGCAGGAGTCTGTGTGAGAGACACGGAGAGATGCAGACAGCATCCCTGGGCTCAGACACGCAGTCTGCCCCTGGCCAGCGACCGTGGCAGGCAGAGGCTGGACACGCTGCCCTGGTCACCATTCCCATGCTGCAGCTGCTGGAGGTGAAATGAGTCTTGTCTTTGCAACCAGAAGGTGACGCAGGGCAAAAGTGTTTTGCAGCTGCAGGATAAAAAGGGTGTTTGAAAGCCCCATCTAATGGTTTGCAAATTTTACAAGCACCTAATGGGGTGATGAGTACTGCAAAGCTCATGGGTCGTGTTTTTGCAATATAATTACCTTTGTTTCGCCTGCCTCTGCCTCCTCCCTATGCTCTTGTAAACACCCATTCCCACAAGCATCCCTTCTACCCTAGGGATTCTCCCCATCCACTTCATCGCTCCTCCAAATATATCACAAAAGTCTTTCTCCTCTAATGGGTAGCATGCTTCTTTAGGATATTTAAAAATCAGGATTTGCTATCTACTGCTTCTGCCTGTTGTATTGTTTCTAATTTTCTTGTGAAAAACAGCAGCACTTTATTGTGAGCTCTGATTCACTACCCGCAGCGTGACAGCCCTCTGTGCTGGTCCCAGGCACAGGCAGGTTGGAGCTACCCTGACACCACAAGCTGCAGAGCCCCCCCATGTGTGCAAACCCAGGAGGCTTTATATTCTCATAACCACCTTGCTGGTAGCTTGACATGAAAGTACAGGGCTGTGCTAGTAAAGAGCTTTTCTCCCCTTTTAGAGGTTTTATTACTTCTTAGAGGAGCATGAAATACAGCACCAGGGCGAAGTGGCCCTGTTCGCCCTGCCTCTGCCCCTCGGGCATCACCCGCACCCTTCCTGCTTGGTTTCTTTCATGGGACGGTCTTGCACAGCATTTCTGGTCACTGTTTTGGCCCATCCTTGAGACCACGGTGACACTACCCACCCCAAAAGCACTAACCCACTGTCCATCTTCAGAGGAAGGCTGTACCCTGCAGAGACGGCGATGTCTGACCGTACCCAGCTCTGATTTCCAGACCAGCACTGGAGCTGAGACCAGCAAAATCCGCTCTGCCAGTGAATGCTGGCGCCACGTCCCAGAATACAGCTCCAGCAGTTAGAGCCCACCACGGAAAACCTCTGCTCCAATGTCCCTCCACTTGCGGGAAGGGGGCCCCAGGAAGGGATGGCAATGGGCCATATCAATAAGCATCCCGGCATCCTGAGGTCCCGATAGCTCCGCAGCTGTAAAGTGCCCTGAAATCCCCAAATTGGCTGTAGTATTTTATATTTGTATTACACCAAAATCAAGAAACCCAGACTGAACTGAGGCTTAGGGCAGGTCAAACACATAAAACAGGCAGGCAGTGAGCTCAGAGCAGGCATGGGACACTGCTAAGGGCAGTGTTATCATGTCCTTTGCATGGATGAAAAATGAAGACCAAGGTCCCACAGCACGCTGGCAGAAACCTACCATCGCCCGCGGTGCATCCTCCAAACGCCGCTGAAGCCCCCCACCAAAGTCCCGGCCTTGAGCCTTGCTTGCCCTAGAAGTCTCTCCTGGCTGGCCTCTGCAAACCTCATGACCCCCCAGCGCAGGCAGGAGGCAGCCAGGAAGGGCTCACTCTCCCAGAGAATATCCTGGTGGGACCATATGCTGCCCTGCACACCGTTCATCTCCAAGGAAGGGATGTGTTGGTACCGGGGGCTCAGGAGCATCAGCGAGGGTGTCGCAGCGGAGGCAGGGAAAGCAAGGCTGACCCAGGGTGCTTTGATGGAGACATCTCTCAAGGAATCCTAAACAGCCTTATTAGATGTTTTATTCAGTTTTTATAAGTATTCCTTCCTGTGAAAGAGTAAATGAGGAGCCTGGGGCAATGCCAAGGGGTCTCTTTTTGTTCCTCTTGGCAGTACATCAGCTTTGAAATTATTTTGTGCCATACGGAAAAACAACATGCAAATTCAGGCCCTTCTCCCTTATATGTCCCCCTCCCCTCTCCTCCCTGCAACCTCTCTCCTCTTCCTTCTGCTCATCCCCCCTCTTTTAAATGCAGATCAGCCCTGGCACTCTTCATTCACTCTCTCCCTGTGGTTGGGAGGTGGCAATTGTATTTTTCCAATTCAATCTGTTATCAGAGGGTGGAGGGTTCCTTCTTTCTGTCCTTGCTTTTCTCATTGCAGGGTGTGGGGGAGGACCTGGTGCACAGGCAATGCAAAGAAGTAACAGAAATAAGGCCGGGGCGATGCACGCCTGCCGCACCGCACCGGAGCATCACAGCGTGCCCTCTGCTTGGGTCCGCACACCTGCCTGAGCTGCTGGCCAGCATGCTCGATGCTATATGAGAAATGCCAGTATCTGGAGCAAACTGGGTGTAGGAGCGGGATGGTGTGTTCCCCGAGGGGGAAAAGGGCCACTTTGGGTGCAAAGCATCAGTTTGCACAATCCTGCAGGAGATCCAGAACCATGCTGCCGGGGAGAAGCCAAGCAGGTCTGAGTCAGCTGCTGCTGGAGCAAAGGTTTAAGCTGAACCCAAGCATCATCACCAAAGCAGGTAGAAGAAATAATTGCTGCCCTCAGCATGCCAACAAGGAGGGAGAGCAGGGCTGGACTCTGTGGTGCGGGGCGGTGAGCGGAGTCAGGCTTTCCACTGATGGAAATCCACCGCGAGCGTAAAGTCTCACTCTTCAAAGCACCAAAAGTGTTTCCCTGCGAGCACAAGGCTGAGAAATCCTCTACTGCTCTTTTTTCCTATTTGAAAAACCATTTTTAAAAAAGAAACTCTGCAAACATCTATAAAAGTTGTAAATAAATTATAAAAGCAACAGAAGGCAAAGCCGAAGAGGAAAATCCATTGGTGGCTGAGAGGCAGCAATGTTCTCCCAGGGCTCACAGCCACCCCCAGCACTGGCCCAGCACCCACTGGGTGTTGTTGTATTTGAGTTGGGACTTGCCCCTCCATGTCTGTGTAGCTAAAAGGGCTTTGGGTAAGATCAGGTCTTCTCTTCTGATCCTGCCTGGAAAGCCCAAGTCAAACACAAGAATTTCTCAACGCGCAGTAGGAAAAACCCAACCCATTAGCTGTTCACAAGCCTCGCAGTGCTGCGCCTGGTGGTACTGTGGGTGCCTCTCGACAGCACCCTGAGCTCCACGGGATGCTGATATGAACAGCAGCTCTCCACACGTTTGAGCTGGGATTTGAATCTCCTTCCAGCATTTAAGTGCCCCTGAAAACCCAAGGAGTTAACGGCAAATCTTTCCTATTTACCCAGGAACCAGAAGAGGTGGGTGTGTTGCATCTGCAGCATGAACGCTACCCTTTCCCAGTAATTGCACAAGAGAGGAGCACTCAGCCGGGGTCAGGCTGGGAATACATCCAGCATTGTGTAGCTGAGTGGGCAGCCGCAGCAATGGACATTAAAGCAAAGGGCATGTTCCTGGCACCCGTGGGTGGCTGCGTGCTCCAGGGTCGGGGCAGGCGGGAGGCTGGATGCACAGGGTATTTGTGAGCTTGTTGCGACCTTGCAGTGACCAACGTCTCCTAGCGTGGCCGTGGGAAAACCCAGCTCTTGAGTGTCAACTGTGGGAATGAGCCAAGGTTTTAGCCAGTTTGGGCTAAAAATTGTGATTTCTGAGCTCCTCCGCCCTCCTGCACCATCCCATTGGCCCCTTCGCTCCCGTGAATCTCATGCTGATAGGGGTAAAACCAAGTGGATATATTCCACCACATGCCGTGAACTCTAACATCTTGCAATTATTCCCGCAGAGAGAAAAATACTCTGGTAGGAATTGAGTGAACTGAGCCCCACTGTGCCAGCCGAACATCACTTCTTTATCCACTTTTCAGGCATCTTAGCCTCTCTCAGTCTCTTCCTGGGAAAAAAGAAAAAAAATCTGATCTTGTCCCAGAAAAATACAGTAATTAACAGCTTCCAGCCAACACTCCTCTCCAGCACTTCTGCTCCAGTACATTGGGATCCTGCTCCATTGCTGGTCAGAATCAGAGGGTTTGCTCTGTCGGGGTGCTGGGGTTCAGGTGCTGCCAGGACTCCTGAGCCCAGAAACCAAATTCCCCCAGCTCCCTTCACCTTTTCCCGCTGCAAATGTGCCTGGAGATTTGCTTCACGGCACTAGGTGAGAGAGAAACCAGGCGGCATGGTGAGGAAATGAGTTATACCCAGGGGGCTGGAACTGCAGCAGGTGGGGATCCGGCAGCGGTCCTGAGCGGTTTGATCCAAAACACAAATAAAAAGAGAAAGGTTGCTCTGAAGAGCAGTCTTAGAAATGCAGATGGCCCCAGTCGCGGGGGGCTGGAGGGTCACATCCCCAGTGGACATAAATTGATGTGGTGCCATTAAATCCCAGGCAGCTTTTCGCTTCCCGGAGCTCTGACCCGCTCGCCTCCTGGCCGTCCTCTTGCCTCCCAGCCTTTATTAAAAACCTGCCTCGGGAGATGTGAATGGCATGAAATATTACCGGAGATTTGCATAAATAAAACTCCCTGAAACAAATTACTTTTGTGGTGCAAAAGTTCACATCAGAATGGCCCACAGGGCACCGGGGTCACTTTGGGAGCATTTCAGCATTGCTTAATGCTGTCAGCATCACGCTCCAGTTTTCCCAGTGACGAGGCAGGAGCAGAGCTCTGCTGATGGGACCGAGAACAGCCTCTCCGGAGAGCCAGCCTGCTTCATCACCTGCTGGGTACCAGCTGGGCAAACGAGCCTTGCCATGGGGCTCGCACCAAAGCCACCGGCGAGCAAAGGGAGGACACAGTGCACGTGGCTGGATGCCTGCATAGGTCTTTTGGGGGCTGCAAAAGGACCCTCGTTGGCTTTGGTGTCGCCCTCCAAGCAGCATCTCAGCCGGTGCGTGGCCGGTCAGCGCGGGTGGGCGTCCAGACCCCGCACAGCGAGCCCTTCCCAGGACCGAGCCCGGGAATTGTTCCCCGGGTCCCGCTGGTGCACAGCTCCCTCCAGGGAACGGGTTTGATTTGCAGTTTGGCATCGCAGGATCTGCCTGGGCAGGTTGGAGTGAGCTCTCAGCTTCTGGAAATAACTCCTCCACCACTATTCCATCAATACTAGCCTCAGTACAGTCGATTGCCTTTTGTGTTTCTTCCCAATGCACTGCAGCACATGTACAGACACATAAAAACACAAACTAGTATAAATTACCTTCCAGGCAAAGCCTGAGGACTTATAAATTGCTTAAAAATCAAAGCACATTCCAGGGGGGAAATGCAGTAAATTGGAAGGGGAAAAATGTGCATATAAGCTTTTAATAAAAACAGTGTCATGGAGGAATCTCACAGTCCTTTCAAGATGTTAATTAACTGAGTCCCAGTACACCCCTTCGAGGCAGAGAAGAGTTAATGCCCCTAACTATTTTCCAGATGGATGTGTACGTCAAAGCCTGCTGAAACACCTCACCCCATGGAAGGGGGAGCATTTCGGGGTGCCCTCCTGGGGTGTTGGAGAAGCAGTGATTTCGCAGCTCCGCTGTGCTCTGAGCAAGCCAAGAGTCAGCGCTGAATGCAGGTCTCCCGGGCATGCAAGACAACAACAGCTTTTCCAGGGGAAGGAAATAGCATCAGAGGGAAAATAGTTCGGAAAAAAAGCAAAAACGGCAAGCAAAAAAAAGGGGGGTTCTAAATGAAAAATATAAATTTAAAGTGCAACCCCAGCTTTCTTCATTTCAAAGCGATGAGGTTTTAATGCCAGAAGCTGGAAGACAACCAGCAAGTGATGGAAAGGAGATTCAGCTTGAATATCCCTGTTGGGAAACCAGAGACCTTCACGCTCCCTTGACTTCAGGATCCGGAGCTGTGATCAATACACCCAATATTGCAAGCCGGGTGATCGTAAAACATTTGCTTTAATTACTCACACACTGCAGCTGAACAGCGAGCCCGGGTTAAGGACTCGCAACCTCACCGGGGTCACGGTGGCTGTGCCGGGCAGCCCCTGCCCACCCGGCACGGCACCGCCGCCACGCGCAGGGACCAGCCCGGGGCTCCCGCAGCCGCCACGCCGTGTTTCGCTGCTGTACTCGCCCCGGGTCCAGCCTGCTGCTGACTTTCCCAGCAAGCCTTAGTATTTTCCTGGCTAATCTTAGCAAAGCCTGAATCGGAATAGGGATCAATGTGTGAAATGGAATATGTTGAGATATATTCTGAATATATAGCTGGGAGCATTTCATGATGTGAAGCCAGCAATGACTCTAGCAGTGTTTTTCCCCAGACTCAATCTTGGCACACTTTGGCTTTTCCTCCCAAGGACCCATTAGTCACTCCTCTGAATATAAACCAGGCTTGTGCGTAGCAAATCACCCAGTTCCTTCAGTCTTTCAAAGATTCCTCACATTGTAATTCCAAAATAACATCACAGTTCTTTAATGATCAATAGCAATTACTAAGTCATTTATATCCAATAAAGGCTGCAGCAGGAGGTCTGTGTGATACATTACTGTATAAATTCACACTATGAAACAGATTAACAAAGCATTATGAAAAGCAAGCTTATTATTTGCATGAACACGAGGCTCTAGAGCTAATTGAAGCAATCCAGCAAAATGTCAATGACTTCTTTTGTATATGAAATATTCATTAAAGGCGAGCACTTATTTGTGAGCGATTGTTTATTTATACCTTTTCATTTGCATTCTGCTATAAAACTGGCTGTCTTTCCATTAGGGCGCAGCCAGCACCGCTTTCCTTTGGAAACGCTGGGTCTTTAAAATTACCTCCTGTCTTGCGAGAGCGGTGGGGGATTTTTCTTAAGCGATGGTTGCATCAGCTGCATCAGGGCTGATGGGGAGGGAAGAGGAGCAGTCGCACGAGTGATGAGCCTCCTCGCTCCTCCTCATCCTCCCTCTGCCCTCTTCCCGGGTGCTGCCCTGCTTGTCGTCACATGGAGGTGAGCGTTGGAGGAGCCTCATTTAATGCCACCTTGGACACCCCGGATCCTCTACAGGAAAACCTGGGGGAAGTGCCAGCCTTGCAATGTTCTTTTTTTTCTGCATGTCGAGTTGATATTTTTATGCATTTATTAATGCTAATGAGCGTTGTTTGCCCCACGGGACGGCAGTGCGGCGCGCTGGGCAGGGAGAGGCGTAGGTGCGGTGACGGACCTTCGGAGTCTCCCCAGGCGCAATCCATGGCGATGCACTTGCTGCCCCGCAGACCTGCACCCCGCTGAGGTTGGTGCAGGATCGGGCCCTCATGGTGTCACCCCCCCCACCCCTTAACACCTCCCTGTGGGGTGAGCCCGAGGCTGGTGGGGGCCATGGGGTGGAGAAGCGGGGCTGTGCTCAGCCGAGAAAGAGGGCTGGTTCCCCTTCCCTCTCCCCAAACCCACTGGAAACGGCTGGTTCATTTTTTTATTGCTCTTGGCACTGGGTCTGAGGCATGGGGCAGCGAGCGCTGAGCAGGGCACGCGGAGTCAGGGAAGATCCCGCAGAGCCTTAAGGAAAAGCATCCCGAAAAAGAGAGCGAGCTGGAGGAACAGCCCCCCCGGTTTCGCACCCCCTCGTGCCATGTGCCCCCGGGGAGGAGGAGCAGCGGGACACCGAGGGTCCGGGCAGCATGTCCCCTCCCCACACTTGCTGCATTCTCCATTTTAAGTCACAAATGAAGTTTTTCCCGAGCCCATCTATTTGCGAGGACAGCTCTCAGACTACAAATCAATGCGCCACCATATCTTATTTGCTCTGCAGCCAGCTGAGCAAAACAATGTAGCACCAACAGAGACATGAATCTCCTTCATTTATCTTCGCGTTAGAAAAATTTCAAGGCTGAAGCTTTTTTTGGCTATTTGGCGGCACTGTCAGGAGTGTGATGCGTTACAAATGGCTGGACGGGGGCTCCATATTTGTTTTCTCTGTGATTTCCTTGGTCTAAATTGCAGTTTTACTAACACACGTCCCCAGTTATCGGAGAGATGAATGTTTGACCAACAGCTTAGGACAGGATGCGAGGATCAATCTTGCTTCACCTCTTGGAGGGAGGCTGCAGGGGAGATGAAATTGTAATTATCCCTAATAACGCCGAGGGGAAATGCCCGTGCTTGCACCAGCAGAAGACCCCATGGCCGAGGACCGGCTCTCAGGGGCTCAGGGACCCGCTCCTCCCCGGTGCTGGAAGGTGCAGGGGGGATCTGCCCTGGGGGACCGAGGCCCGTTCCCCGACCCCTGAACAGAGCTGCTCCTCAACTGCTGCTTTCCCTCTCCCCCAGACCACCAGCAGGACCTGCTGGACATCACCCCAAAAAATCCCATTGGAAAATCTCTTCCCGGCAGCAACTTTTAGGATTGCAACCACAGGCATTTCACCGAGCGTTTTGCTGCTCCCCTGAGCTCCCTCTCCCACGGAGGGCGGTTTGCCCAGACCCCATCGCACCGCTCACCCAGCGACAGGAGCAAGCAGGCTCTTTGCTGGCCCTTCCCAGACCTCTCAGCACGTTACCGGAGCAGTGAAACCCCCAGGGACCCCCGGCCACGTTGCACAGACGTGTCCGGTCCTCGCAGGTGGGAGCACAGCCTCCGTTTCTTGAGCGTCAGCAGGAAACGCCAGACAAACACAGGCAATAACCCACCGGTCCCGCAGCCCCCACACGTCCATCCTGCCATTAACAGCAGCTGCTGTTTTTATTGCCACTTTATTAGCAGAGATACCGAGGGGCAGAGACTTAATTTATTTTTTGAAAGCGCCTAGCAAGCCCTGCTCAGTGCTTTCCCCAGAAATGGAAGTCAGCGGGGCAGGGTATGATGGAAAAATACCTGCTCCTCTTGCAGGAGCCCAGCGACCAGCAGCGAGCACAAGGATGCAGGGGATGAGCGTGCTCCAGGATGCAGGGGATGAGTGTGCCCGAGGATGCAGGGGATCAGCATTCCCAAGGATGCAGGGGACGAGCGTGCCCGAGGATGCAGGGGATGAACATGCCCGAGGATGCAGGGGATGAACATGCCCAAGGATGCAGGGGACGAACATGCCCAAGGATACAGGGCAACAGGCTGTCCCCGGCATGGCCGGCTCATCTCAGCCCAGCCCTCTGGAAGTGCCCAATGGTGTAAGAGGCAGCCGATGCCCACGCCGCAGAGCTGCGGGAGGGGAAGGATCTGAGTGCTAGTAAAGCCATACAGCAGTCAGCAAATGGCTTTCGGAGCCACCAGCGGCACTGGGAAGCTGCTGACATCAGTGTGCTGGCTGGGCCCTTTAATGGCTTTTAAATCACAGAGGTTCAACAGGGAAAAAACAGCCCCTAATGTTTACTCACACTTGCGCAGTCTCTTATTTGCATATAATTGCTTCCTATCACAACACGTACCATCCAGCGCCACCTTAATTACAGCAATGAGACCTAACGCTGTACAGGGCGTGCTAGCAAACAAGTCCTCTGATGCCCTGAGGAGCTGTGGCCATGTCCTGTGGCAGCGCAGGGGGCACGGGGACATTGCGGCAGGGGATTAATTATGGAGAGGAGCACAGCAAAAAAAAGAGGCAGGTGAAAACAGGGGATCCTCCCCCCTTTTTTTTTTTTTAATTGATCCCTATCAATCATGGGGATCCCAGGGACACCCACTGCCAGCATCCAGGCATGGCTCACTTCTGCAGCAGGCTTTTTTTTCCCATTTAGCATGCAAACCCCGATCGCTTAACTTCAAAAGCACATAAAAACTTCCCAATAATCACATTAATTTGCTGTGATTATATAGACCTACTGCATGACCCAGCTCAAACCCTCGCTGTGCGCACCACCTGCTGCCGCAGCCTGGACCAGACCCACCACCCTCCAGCCCAGCACCTCAGAAATGGTTTTGAAGGGACATTTGCCGGTGGCCTGGGCCAGTTGCAGGGTTTTCTGTTGCTTCTGTTTTTCAAGTTAGAAGATAAATAAACTCACTGCAATGCCTCCTGGGCCTTTTGCAGGAGAAAAAACAGCCAGAGGCTCCCCTGAGGCTGGATTTGAGGTGAGGCATCGATGGGACGGAACACTTCAGACGATCCAGGACTTCCTAAGCAGCACCAGCTACCCAGCGCTGGCAGGGGTAGGAAAGCGCATGGCACACATCGTGCCTGTCCTACTTTCCTGCTCATGTGATGGTGCTGATGATGATGCACTTGCAATGCATTTTTTAAAAGCCCTAGTCTGTCTTGAGAATTTAACTCTGGAGACATTTTCTGAGGATGATGCTAGAGATGTTAGAAAACATCATTTGCAGGGAGAGCTGAGAACCAGCTGAAACCAGTCCTCTGTGGATCTCCAAAGCTGTTAATTAGACAAGAATTAACACCCTGGGCAATATTTGATTCCTAACAAGGGCACATCTCCATTTCACTGGGATTAGCATCACCTGGACTCCTCAAGCTCAGTAACATCCTGCGGTATATATATCTGCTTTGCTCCCTCCCTGCCTCTCTTAATGCTTGGGTGTTAAGAGGGCTTAGAAGTTTGTTAGGGCTTTCAGCCTCCCTTTTTCATTTATGTAAAGCATTTGAGGCTCAGGGAGAAACTTTGCTGAAGAGAGCCTGGTTACAGCAGGGCCGATGCAAGGTTGTTGCTGTGCGTGCTGGTGGGGGCCCTGCCCAGGGCTGGGGGAAGGACCTCAGAAGAGCAAAGGATGCTGCTGGGGGACTGTAGGATCTGCTTAGTCTGGATGGCCTTTCTTAGGTCCTTACTGGCCAGCATGGAAAATGAGGAGTTTTTCTTAGAACCACCAAAATTATTTTTCTTCCAGCAAGCAGCCTGTGGGGAGTATGCCTGCCTCTCCAGGCAGAGGCAAAATAAAAACCAGATCACTCCCAAGTCAGTTTTGTTACCAGTTTTCACTCTCACGCAAAATGCTGAAGCACGTTAGCAAAACAAGCAGTCTATTTTATTTTGCAATTAAATATTCACTTCTGCCACAACCACCTGCCCCTCAGATGCACTGGAAGGCAATCAAACACTTAATGGGAGCGCATTTCAGGTTCACCTGGCAGCTCGCTGGGTTTTAGAGCATCCCTTGAACAAAGGTTTGAATGCGTGGTGGTCTCTGCATGTCATTTCTGCCTGCAGCCCCTGCCAGCAGTCCTCCAGTTCTGGGGAAGCACTGTGGTCCCAGGAATTCAGCGTTTCTCCTAACAGGCCACTGGTTATGCAGAGACCATGAAATTTTAACTGAATGTTGCGGTTTGCCAAGGCACGCTCCTGTTTGGCAGTGAAGGAGGAGGGCATGGTGGATGGGCTGATGAGAGACAAACGAGGGAACAGATTTAGGCTGACATGTTAAAGGAGGTTGAGATGAGCTAATTATTTCACTAACAAAAGCTCTTAGGGGGATAAAGTGCCCTGTATTTTGTTTTATTGTATTTTATTTTTCCTCTTTCCTAGTCCCATGCTCTTCCTTCAAAGACGTCACTGCGAGCGAGCACATGTGTTAGCTCCAATGATTTATTCAGGAGCCACATTGGCTCTGCCTTCCACTCTGACAGCCTCAGGATCTCAATATTTTATATGGAAATCTCCAGCTTTCTGCCCCTGTTTCTGCTTAAAGCTGTTTGTTTTGTACACTCCTCTCTGGGGTGCAAAGACGTAATAGGTGCGGTGCTCCTCTGCTGCTCCAAAGTTTTTTCCAAGTTTTCTGGATGCTTTTGAATCTTTCCCTCCCCTCGGTCTCTCCAGCAGCCCGTCAGCAGCGTGACAGAGTGTGTGATGAACCCAGGACGGCACCACGTCCCCTGCCAGTGCCACTGTCCCCGTTCTGTGCCTGCAATTCATCCACGAGCCGCTTCTCCGGGTGACAGCCACGACGCGGCAGCAGGTTGCAGCCATCCAAGCTTGTGCCTGGAGTTAACCAGGTTTTACCTGGTAGTGACCCTCCTTGTGGGTAAAGAAACTGTCTTTTCTGGAGCTGAAGAAATGGCCCTTTTCAGAGCGGGTGCAGGAGATGGAGGGCAGGTTTCGTCTTTTTCTGCACTGAAACGTCTGCAAGGATTTGCTTTGTGCACAGAAAACTGTGCCTAGGATTTATGTTGTATTGGAGGATGCTAAAATCGCTGCTTTTCTGGGACTTGCAGGGGCCGCATCCTGGCTCCTCACGGCCTGGCCAGCATTTTGGGCACCGTGCCGGGCTCCAGCACTGCAGGCAGCGGCTCTTTCCCTGCCCAAAGACACAGGCAGCACCTGCGCACGGATTTGCACGTAGGATTAAAAACTGTTCCGAGGAAGAAGAGAGAGAAGCATGTACAACCTAATTTCTTGTAGGGAGAGGGTAATAACATCGATTAATATTATTCTCCAGAAATGGTTTTAATCAGGCCTCGCAGAAACACTTGGCAGCAGCACCGTGTAACTTGTTACCAGTGATGAGTTGCCTTCACTCTGTTCAAACTTTGGGAGGAGAAGCGGGATGGAGACCTTCACCAGGCGAGGAAGTCTGGTGGGATGAGCTGGTCTCTCCCCTGAAAACCAGCGCAGAGTCCGGCCCCACTGTCTTGTGCTGGTCTGGAGGGAGCTGCAGGGATGGAGCAGAGGGGCTGAAATGATGTCTCCTTGGGGCAGACCCTTCCTAGGGCTGGCTGAAATTTGGGGACTTTTTAATTTTAATGGCTGCATTACTCCAAAAATAAGTCTTTTTTCAAAGGCAATGACAACCCCACCCCAAATCCTTGGTTGCTCAGGCCAGCTTTTCAGCTCCTTGGCACTTCTTAACCTTTTTGAACCCAAATCTGTGTTTCGGTTGAAAGGAGAGAGGGATGTCGACCAGCTCAACATAAGCAAACCAGACCAGGAGGTTCAAAAAACTGCTGTTCTCCTCTGGAATATATCAGAGATAAGGGGGAGAGGGGTGTGCAGGGGAGCGAGGATGCCCCAGTACTGGGTGCATGCAGCTGATTTCTGCTCCGTATTTACATCCCACTGCATCCCACAGCATCCATATGGAACAGGGCCACTAGCAAGGGAGACGTGAGCAACCAGAAAGTTATGGTTCAATTGGAGAGAATAAAGGAAACAACCAAGACGATAAATTAATTTCAAGAGGGAGAAAAATTCATATCTTTTACTGCTCTCCCAACAAAAACATAAAACAAACAAATCAAAGGGCTGGAAGTGCTTCCAGTCTGGGACATGACCTGACTGAACAACAGATTTTAATGTGGAGGGAGCTCCCACGAGGATTAAACCGCTGATAATAAATTATTGAGAAATATTAGGCGGCGAATAGGCCTGATGCCAGATTGATTCACAGTGACGTTCGTGAAGAACAAATGTAAAAAAGCAAAAAAACCCTGAAAGCAAAGCAAAGCGCCGACAAGACCGTGAGCTTTGAGCCGAGAAAAAGGGAGCAAAAGCCTCACCCAAAGGCTGTTTTGGGGCATGAAAAGGACCTAGGCAGAGGCTTTTGTTCACATGGAGTATCTTCAAATCCCCAGGGACTCAAATGGGCAGCAGAGCCCAGCTGGGAGCAACTCAGTGGGGAGCAAATCGGGAATTTTCCCCCATCCTCATCCTCTCTACCTTGGGCAGCCCCAGCTTTCCTCTGCAGGAGGAACCCAGCCCTGGGCTCTGGGTTTTCCTCAGCTTGGCTGCAAAAGCTGCTGAGGAGCAAGAAAGCTGCCGTGTACTCGCGGTGCCGTGCACAAGCATCCTGGGGACACAAGCATCCCAGGGGCACGGGAGCAATCCTGCCCACTTGCTGGCTGCCTGCTGTAATGAAGGGAACAAAGGAGCCACATGCAGACGCAGCCATTAAAGGTGGCTCGATGAATTTAATTTAATTTTTTTTTTGTTAATGCTGTTAATCACCATAGGCACACGTCAGGAGCCTTATGCATATTTAAACTGGGCCAGGAGCCAGTGATTTCTTGTATGCAATTTCCTAATGTTAATAATGTTTCCATTAGACATATTCAGGAAATCTGCCATTTTTTGTCCCCTTCTGGCCCATACTTTTTACTTTTAATTATGACCCAGTGTCAGCTATTGAATAGGTTGACGCATTTGAAGGGTCTGCAAAGATTTCTTTTTAATAATGCAATTTCTTCGCTGTAATAGCCCTATAACTTGAGTAATTAAAGAATCACACAGGCAGTGTGCTCTCAGATGCTGCCCATTCATTCTCAGCAAAACTTGCTGGTGGAAAAGATGCTCCAAACCAGGAGAGATCCAGGAAAAATCCAACAGGGACTGTTGCTACCCCCTTCTTTGGAAAAGCGAGCTGGGTGCCACTGCTGCACCCTTGCAGATGATGCTCAAGCTGCAAAGGGGGGTCTCACGCCTCTCGCCACCACTTATTGCCCCAAGGGATGGCCCCGGTTTGCCTGCGGGTCTCTCTCCCCGCTCCATCCCATCGCCCCTCAGTGCAGCTGCCCCGGCAGCATCGTGCCCCCGCGGGGGATGGCCATGGGGGGGACAGAGCGGAGGGACACCCTGGCAGGGCTGCCTGAATGGTTGGCAGTGGGCTGTGCTAAACATGGAGCATCCCAAGGAGAAGGGAAGGGTGCTGGCGCCAGCACTGCTGCTTCTCGGACCGGCCGTACCCTCTGATCTGCAGAACATCCCCCGGCTCGGGGGCACGAGCCCCTGCTGCTGCCCCGGGTGCAAGGGGAAGGTTTGAGCCATCGTCCTATGTCGGTGGGACACTGACAGCACATGTCGTCCCCTCCCTGGCAGCCACGGCGGGGAGGTGACAGACGTGCCAAGGGAGCCAGCCGGCCGGGTAATGTATCATCAGCCCCTGGCCACGCAGTGTCCTTTCCTCCGCAGAGCTGCTTGGAAAAATTAACTCTGGGACATGAGGAGGCTCCGAAACAGGGACTCATCCTGCCTGCCTCATGCATGGTCCCACCAAGCGATGCTCTCAGCACTGCAGGAGCAGGGGGGGCTCATCTAGGGCTGCTGCCCCTGAGCTTTGGGTCCCCCCCAAATAGCCCCTCACACCTCGTGTCCCCTTGGCTCTCCCCTCACCTCGTGCTAGAGGCATCCCTGGCTGTCACCAGCCCCACATGAGTGACTGAGGTGGGATTAAATGATGACAACAGTCCCTCCTGGTTTTAAAACCCATGGATCTGGGCTTCAGGGAATTATTCCCCAGGAGCTACGGGGGAATGTTTAATTCATTCCTGTGTCCCAGTTGTCTGTTTGTATTGCTTTGCATCACAGTCAGTGATACATGCTGAGACGTGGGGGAGAATTGGGTTTTTTTATGTCTGTGCTCTCCTTCTCCAGCCTCAGTCGCTTCGAGCGCCGCTGTTTGTTGCTCTCAGTGCTGCTTGTTTCGGAGCTGGTTTACATTGCCCCAACAGAAGCTCTCACTGATGAAGTCATGTAAGGAACAGAGCGAAGGAAAATCTATTGCTGAACGTATTGATCTGCACATTTTTTTCAGTCGAGGCAGGCTGAGATGGTGGCAGCTGCTCTCGATGTCTGCAGTGCCGGGGGCTGTCGGGGACAAGACAGGCGGGAGAGAGGCTCTGGCAGAAATAACAACCTGCGAGGAGGGCCGGGATGCTGAAATGCAGAGTCCTGCTCTGGGCCGAGAAGCAGCGATCCCCAGAGCAGCGGGGGTCTGTGTCCCCATTCCCATCCCTGTCCCCTTCCTCAGCTTTTATGTACAAAGCATCACAGAGGGTCTGCTGGGTACATCGCATCCTGGGCAGCCCCTAGCCCAGTAGCTTAAATGAGAACCTGAGACCACCTTCACAACCTCCCACCACTCCAAAAATTCAGGGTCAAATAAAATATAGCAGCAGAAAAAGCAGAGAGTTCGTTAGAAACTGACTCCCCCGTAGCAGGATCTATCATTTATTTTGTACTGATGTGGCAGTCCACTGTGCTGACGGGATACAAGGAATTTCACCTATCACTTTGCTACTTAGAAAAATATCTATGAAAGTAAGAAAAGGAAAAGGCCCGGGGGCTCGGAGGGGCTCCTGCTGTTCTGGGGGTGGGTTATGGGGCTGGGAGCTGCCGGCGCCGGTGCTCTCTGCAGTGTTACACACCGGTTTTCTGCTTCCCCCATTTTTCTCCCGACTGCTCAGCCGTGTGAGACAGCTCATTAGAGCGGCCACAGATTTGAGCAGAAGAGATGATCAAGTTGTATGGGAAAAAAATAAACCATTTTAAGAGTGGCTGGTTTCGGTTCACAGCTGTCTGGCGTTAATAACATAATCGCCGCCCGCCTCCCCGCTGCCCCAGCACGCTGGCCGGGGTGGATAGGAAAAGTTTGCTTTGCCCAACATGGCGCAGCCACATCTGGGGCAGGAGCTGAAAGGAGCAGCTTTGGGCAATAACGCTGAGTTTTGACTGATGGAGAGGAAGATTTGGGCCAGGGCTCAGGATATAAAACCTTTCTTTCTCTCTAGGGCACCTTCGAGTCTGTGCAAGGGCTTGGGAACCGGAGCCTCAGCTGTACAGCTCAGACGAGGCTCCCAGCAGCAGGTATGAGCCGGCACGCTCGGCCCCCGGCTCCCGCGCTGCCAGGCACGGCTCGGTGCGGAGCCGGGCTCTGCCTTGGCAGGCAGCGATGCGGCATGTTTCTCGGCTGGCTGCCTGGGAAGCGCCGGGGAGCCAGGCTGGTGACACCTCTTGGCTGTCGCAAGAGGCTGGGATGTCCTGGATGAATTTTTAAAATGTGGGGGAGGAAATCAAACAGCTACTGTTGGCTCGGGACTTCTTCAACGCCTAGACACCACCGAAGTCCTGGGGACATTCAGCCAAGGCTTGCGCTGTCATCGTCACCGAAGTCACCAACCGGGGGGACACGCAGCCACCGGCACCCGGTGCCATGGACGCCAACGCTCGTGGGCTGGTGCCTTGCCTGGCACTGCCCCCACATTGGCACCTGGAAATGCTGTCCTTTCCCAGACCGTCCCTCCTGCTAGCCCTGCTCCCAGCAGATGGGCAGAAAAACTCTGATAAAATACATCAGCCGTAGGGAGAGGCCAGGAGAGAGGCCGCTCCTGCGCAGGGCTTGTGCAGTGCTGCACCGTGGCCGAGCATCCCGCTGGGCTCCCGCATCCCACTGACCCCTGCATCCCACCAGGCCCCCGCATCTCGCCATCCCCAGCACCCAGCCCACATCCACAGGTCTGATGAAACGTGACAGCGAACGTAAAATTAACCTTTGTGGAACCAAATAGGGGTTTTGCAGCAAAGAGCCATGAATCAGCCTCCTTGTTCAGAGCTGTTAGTGTCTAACCTCCCCTAGCTTCAGATACTCCATGCTGAATTTCACGGCAGGAAACATGTCATATGTGTGTAACTAAACCAAAGGGACCAAAAAGCATGTTAATAAATAAGCAATTATCCAGTCCTCCCACCTGGCTTATGTCTTAAAAAGGAGCTGGGTTTGCAGGGCTGGGGTGTGTAATAGAAGTCAATTCACCATGTCCTTCTGAGGCACTGCTGAAGCTAATCGCCTGATTCATTCAAATTTCTCAAGGAGAAGAGGCCTGGACCTGCTGGGGAGAGTGCTCTGGCTCTGTCCTCCTGCCGCACAGCCCAGGGCGGCCACTGAGGCCACGGTGATGGGCGCAGGGCTGCGGGGAAAGGGGAAAAGTCTCCTGCGCTGGGGAGGATGGAGAGGCTGTTTCTGGGGAGTGTGGGTCGGGGCATCCCACGCTCCATGCTTGGTAAGAGGTTAATTTATCTGAAATGCGGGAAAAATGTAAGGCACTCTTTTCTTTTTAGCAACCAAATTTCAAAGGGGAAATGTTTTACTGTAAGATAAAAAATACCCCCATCGCCTTGCCAGCACGGTGCCCGGGGAACACCGGCTGCCCACACCTCCGAGGACCGTCCTTCGCCTCGGCAGCATCTGATGCTCAGAGTGGAGAGGAGCGGGATAAATCCCAGCTTCGCCAAGCAGCTGGCTCTGCTCAGTGCTGATATTAAAAAAAGAGTGAGAAGAGAAATGAAGAGAGCCCTGAGAAGCCCGAAAGGTAATTAAGGTAAAACTCGTTAATATTTCAAGCCAGTGCTGTGCCTATTACAGCAAAAGGCCTGGCTGAAGCCAGGGAAGTGACGGGAAAGAGCTTGTCTCGTTGCGTAACGGCACATTATGGGATCAAAGCAATAAAACTTTAGAAACCTGCTGAAAGCGCTTGCAGGGCGAGGGGGGACGGCGCCTCTGGAAAAGCCTGGGAGAGCAGAAAATAAAAAAGCTGCCAGTTCTTGTTAGACATGAATAATCACGCAGAAAAATTCCCTGCGATCCTCTCAGCGCTTTGCTAAGTCTCCTCTGGCCGAAAGGAGCCGGCGCGGCGAAGGTGGCTGCTGCTCCTGGGCTGTGATGGTTTTGGGGGCCACTGGGAAGGAGCTCGGCCCCGGCTGGTGCAGGGGGGTCCCCGAGGGTGGGCAGAGCCAGGGAACTCCCCGGGACCCTCTGTGCCCCCCAGCATCCCCCTCCGAACAAGGAGCTGCTTGGGCATCCCAGCCCTGAGCAGGGGTGGAGGAGTTCAGCTAAATATCAAGGTTGGAGGGGCTCGGCTAATTATTGGCGTTGGAGGGGCTCAGTTAATTATCAGGGTTGGAGTGGCTCGACTGATTATTGGTGTTGGAGGGCCTCAGTCAATTATCGGGGTTGGAGGGGTTCAATTGATTATCAGGGTCGGAGGAGCTCAACTAATTATCTCTCGCAGTCATTGCTATTCCAGCGGCGGCAGTGAGGGCGGCTCAGCTCTCTGGAGTGGCTCAATCTCCGTTTTAATCTCCACGAGGAGGGGAGAGGAAACGTGGCTTTTCCTCTGCTTTAACATTTTCCAGCCATCTCCCGGTCACTGCTGTCGGCACAGGCTGCTCGGCTCCTCCGACACCGCCGGGAGGGGAGATGGCAGGAGGTCCTGAGCGTCCCCAGCCCACGGTCGGTGCCTGTTCCCAAGACTGAGCCCACCACTGTCCCTCCCCAGGGAAAGCCTCTCTTCTTTGCAGAGGAGCAGAAAAGCCCACAATAGCCCAGTGCCCTGAGCTTCCCGAGGCCACCGCAGGGCCTGACAGCAGCAGAAGGTCCCACTGAAGGGTTGGAGATGGCAGCAGAGCCCAGCATCTCCTGGGATGGGGCTTCCCCAGAGGCTGTCCCAAAACTCAGTCTCAGCCTCCTCTGCGATGCTCTCGATGTGGGCTGTCCTCCAAATATTGGATTAGCAGATATGAGAGCAGGGACTTGCCGAGGTGTGGAGTGGATTACAGGCACTCTAGTGCTCTGGTACCCAGTAATTAATGTCCTAGATTTGCCAAGAATACATCAGCAAATGTTTGCCTCTTAAGCAGACAAACAAAATAAATATTAATCCCCCATTTCACATGTCTCTGTGCGAGGGTCCCACCACGGATGGGCCAGGGGTAAGGGATGCCCACATCCATCCCATGCCATGCAATGTGTTATGCAGAGCTCAGAAATTCCCAACTTGTCATGATTTATTGATGCCAGAGATCTCCACTCTTCTCCTCTGCGGTTTCTCTGAGCAGAATGATTCCCAAATCAAATTGCGACATTTTCTATAGCACCCGCTCCCCTAAATGCACAAGGCACACGGGTTGCAAGGAAAATAACACAATCACAGCAGAGAAATTACAGGATGGCTTCTTTATTTGTGCTTCAAAACAAGGGGACAGTCTCTCCCAGCTTGTGAAAGCAGCATGGTGCTACGCAGATCAGCGCTGCCAGCCACAGGGAAAGAAATTCGGGAGGAAATCAGGCAGCTTGGAAGGGGCTGCGGAGGGGGGATTTTCTGGGGGAGTCTTTAGGAACGGACAGAAATTTAAAATACATTGAAAACATATAATATAAGCTTTAAGGGCTGGCAAAACAGTGTGAAGGAATTAAGTGATGATTGGGAGCCAGCAGCTGGCCAGGAGGGGAAGCCCCTGTACTCGGGGTCTCCTCCCAACTCCAGCCCAGGCAAAACAGGGTGAAGGATCTGGCCTCGCTGGCCCTCCCCACATTAGGCGAGGAAAGCAGGGAGCTCATTTTCCTGCCGGGCTGGAGATGATACCCAGAATATTCTACTTGGATCCCTCCAGCCTCCGTGAAAACCAATTTCCCTTGCACCAGCAAAAGCGGGTTTTATTAACAGCAATTTGAGCTCTCCGATAAATCTCGGCAAGGCATAATTTCTCCGCAAATGGCATGTCCGCATTGTTACTACCTCCGCCGCTCCTCGCTCTGAACCATTTAGGACAATACTTACTTGATGGAGTCTATTAAGCGGGATATTTTGGGATGTGCAACAATCGCTGTCGTTAAGCCTTCTCAGGGCTGCTTATTTACCGGGCAATGGCCCTGTATGCGGGGAGCCGGCGGAGAGGACACTCACCCATCCATCTCGGGTGAAACCGCCTCTTTTGCGGGCTGGATGCTGCTACCACCGCGTCTTCGTGTCCTGATCTCAGGAAAATGTAGCGAAAGGAGAGCTGAGTTTAGCGGCGAGCGGCCGGGGTGGAAGCCGACGAGGCGGGAGGTGCGGGGAGCATCGCCGGGACCTCGCGGCACCACGAGCATCGGGCAGGCAGGGGGATGTGGAAGAAGCTCTTGGGTCGCCTGGGACCCATCACCAAGGGTGCTTCAGGTGGAGGAGAACTGAGACTGCTGCAAAAGTGAAGATTTCCACCCATTTGTTTGCAAGCTGGAGGTTTAGGGCAGGGGCTGACTGCAGAAACGGCACGGCAGGAGAGCCGCTGCCTTGTGAAAGTGGGGAACGCAGCCGGGGCAGGATCCTGCAAACCCCGGCTCTGCAGCTGGCCGGTTCCCCTTTTCCCTTACCCGGGTGGGTGTGCAACCCCTCGGACCGACCCGAGCTCGTGGGAGGCGACTGCTGCTGCTCAGCCCTTCCCCGGCAAAGCCAGCGCTTTCAGAGAACTTGCGGGCCGCTCCAGCAGCGCCCATATATCTTTTTTTAATTTGAAGAACGAACAGTTTCCAGGAACTGCTCCGAAGTTAGAAACAATATGATGCTGCTGGTGAATAAGTCATGAGGGCTGGAGCCTGAATCTACATATTTATGTGCACGCTCCCTCATCTGGGGGGATGATTTATATAATTTATACAAGTGAGAATACTCCGATGCCAAACCGCAGCTGTCAGAGCCGCTCTGCCAAGGGTCCCGCTCACCCCCAGGCCGGGCTGTGCCCCACAAGAGCCAAGCTGCCACCCCAGGGTCCCCCTGCAAGGCTGCACAGACCCCCTGGCTTCGACCCACTGCCCGGGTGGCTCCAGGGACACACGGTCCCTGTGAGCCCTGCCGTCAAGTCAGTGGTTTCCACCTCCCAGTGCTGGCAAAGACACCAACTGGAGCTCTCTTATTAGAGAAATTTAAAATATTGCCAGCTGACAATATCTCAGAGCAGGGAAGTCAGCAGAGATCTATTTTCATATACTTTCCATACCAGCAGTTATTATTTTTCCTTTTTCCTTTTTTAATTATTGAAAGTTTCTGCTTCAAGAAGCTCTCCCATTCTCGGGGGGGGGGGAAATATTAAAAGGGCCTTTTGCTAATCTCTGCCTTTTAATGTGTGGCGGAGTTGTGCAGTTATCCTTGGGAAAGCTGACTGCAGAGCACTCTGCCACCTCCCCCCTGTTTTCAGCAGCATCAGAAAGTCCCGTGCCTTCGGGGTTTGCCTGCCATGCTCCCTGCTATGAGAGAAAGCGAACCTAATTAAATCGCAAAATTGCAACTGGCACTTTTCCTTTATTTTTCCTTTTTTCACTCAGTGCTCGGCTGTGCCTTTAATTACCACCTTCAATTATTTGTCACTTCAAGGCCCAAGTCCCACTTTTGAAAACCCTTTTGCTTCAGTCAAGGGAAAATACTGTGGAAAGCATCAGAGTGCGGGGGGAGGACAGCTCAGGTGCGGACCCCCCGGGGAACCAACTTAACTTAAGCAAGTGCTTAAGTGCTTAAGTTAAGTGCTTTGTAAGGCTCAGAGCATCTCCGTGCCTCAGTTTCCCCCGACCACCCACAGCAGGCTCTGTCCCTGCCGCTCGGTTGGTCCTTTTCTCTAGGACTGAAGCCACCGGCATCGTCACCACCCTGCGAGGACACGGGCATCCCCTCTCACTGCCCAGTGGCGACCAGCACAAGCACCTGGGGTCCTGGCTGGGGGGCACACAGAGACCCCCCCGGCCCCTCCTGCCCTCCCGGCTGCGCTAGAGCCAGTGGCAGCCCACCGCCTCTGCCCTCCCGCCCCGGTGCCAGCAGCAGAAATGCCCCCAAAGACTTTTTCCCCCTCCAAGCGCTCCCCAGGACCCCGCTGTGAAGGCCAGCCTGCGAGAGGGGAGTTTAAAGCCAGCAGCGCCTGCGAGTCCCAGGGAAGGTTTTCTCCTGGAGAAAGGTTTCCCGAGCAGGAGGCTTGACAAGAGCCCCAGGCAAGAAGAGGTCTCACCACGATCACAAAAACATCGAGGACTTGGTTGGAGATCAAACGCCTTCCCAGTCTGCTTTCAAAGACCGCTGGGGTAGCACTAAGAGCCTGGGCTTTCTCTCCCAGCAAGCATCCTCCTCTCCTCCGTCCTTCTGAAGCACCTCCGCGCTTTCATGTATCCATCAGTGCCCCCTCCCTGCGCTGGCCAGAAAAATCCAAAACTGGAACTAAAACCTCTCTGAGACACTTGTGCGCTCTCAAGCCAAGCCCTGGCAGCTGCCAGACCTGCCCGCAGGCTGCCCGTCCCTGCACAGCAGAGGGAAGGATGGGGAAAAGCAACACGATGGCACATTCGGGGTAGCCCTTGCCGCTCCCCAGCAGCCGGTGCCCGGATGCTCGGGCATCACGGGATGCTGAGCAGCAAAGCCAGCGCTCGGGGACTATTGGGATCCCAAACTGCTGGGGTTCCCGGCTCGGAGCGGCACAGGGAGCTCCTGGGCAAGGTGTGCTTGTGCACAAGGAGCAGCCGGTGCCCGGCCCCTCGTTTGCCTGTGCCGGGGAGCGGGGCTGAGCACAGCCGGTGCCCATGGAGAAGCATCTGCCCCGACGCCCCTGATACGGGTGCTCGGCGTGCTCAGATTCGGGGGGTGCGAGCACAGCCCACCCGCTCAGCAGCGAGCGGTGCCTCCGGGCTTGGCTTCCTCTCGGCTCCAGGCTCTGCAGCAGCGGGAGATGGGCTTTCCATCCCAACCGCCTTCCTATACCTCCTCCAGAAAGCCAACCCCCCCCCCCCGACCTAACTCCATGCCTTTGGGCCCTGTGGGTGGGCAGCTTCTACCTGCTCCATCTCTTTCTGTAAGATCCAGGGGGAAAAAAAGAAGGAAAAAAGAGCTTGTGCAAGGAGCAGAGAGGAGGAGGATGCATTTCCTGGTAATGAGTCCTTTGCATCAAGTGAGGAAGGGGAACTACGAAGGATTAGCACAGACATGAAAATTAAGAGTCAGAAGTAATTAGAAGAGCCTGGATCGCCGCTTAGCCCCAGAGGAACCCCTGATAATGGTGTGGGTGCTCATTAAAGAGATATAATTAGGACTCTGAAGCCACTGATGAGCCACTCTGCATCCCCAGCACCGCAGCCTCCGCACAGGCGGCTCCCGCTCCCCCCTCTCCTCTCGCAGGACCCTTCGCTCCGCGGAGCTGGGGCACACGGCAAATCCCTCCGCAGCACAAATCCTGCAAGAGCCTCATCAGAGGCGATAGGAAACGAGGAGCAGACCTGAAGCATCGGCATGGGGGGCTGTCTCCCTGCCCTGCTCTGCCCCGCACAGCTGCAGGCAGCCAGCACCAAGGGGTCGCTGCCCCCACCTGCATTTTGCTTTTTGCAATGAGATGCCAACACCCGTGCGATGGGTTTTTGGCCTGGGGCAGGCACAGTAAGCAGCAGCAGGGGTTTGCAAGTTATTCCTCCAAAACTACTCTCAGCTGCAGCAGAGCAGGGCCCAGCTCATCTCCTCGGGCAGGATGCGACCCCAGCTTGCACGGCGTAAGGGACGGCTGGAGCTGGCCTTGATGATGCCAATGGGGCACTGTGTGGGTCATAAATCCCAAAATGCTGAAATATGAAAAGTCACGTGTGGGGGGCTATTTTGGTACTTGCCGAGAGGCTCGGGCGACACTGCACAGCCTCGGGGAGCTGCTGTGCTCTGGGTTCAGCCCATGTGGCTTTGAGATGCTTTTTGATGAGGCTCTAAGGACGGAGCATTAACCCCGGAGGGCAGCTCGAGCCCTGCAGGAGCAGGCGACACGTGGCAGCAATAATTGAACAGGCCCCGCTCATACCCCAGCTGGACGTGACCCTTGGGCTGCCGAAAACTGGCGACGCAAAAATGCGATGAATTGTTTGAACACATGATGAAAACCCTTGAGGGAGCTTGAACTCAACAGGGTGTTGTGAGGCTTAATTAATTTATGTCCAAAAGCACTTTGAGGGCATCAGATGAAAGAGGTTATTATAGGAGTGCAAAGAGATCCTTTATCCCGCAAGATGGAAGCAGGAACAGCCCCGGCCACGCTCCCTCTTTAAAGAGCACGGGCTATTAGCACAAAGGCCGATGATGAATAGGAGCTATTTTATTTTTTTATCTTATGGAAATGATCCTGCAGCTTCTCGTGATGACACATCATCCTGGCACAAGAGGGCATGGAGGGGGAGAAGCTCCTGGTGAAAAACAGAGCTAATTATTTCTTCCTAAAAGGCTGCAATGAGCAAATGTTAGAGTTTGGATCAAAATTCCCCCTCTCTGCAATGCGCCTGGGAGCGCTCGCCTCTGCTCTGGCATCCCACTGAGCTGATTTAGGGCATCCTGGGGCTCCCCCACCACCGCCAGCTCTTTGAGGAGGGTGAAAAGAATCCCTCAAAAGATGACGGGGAGTTTGGTGGGGCTCTGCCTCACCGGTGCTGGGCAGCCCAAGGGAGCCAGGCTCACATCTCGCCCTGGGGCATCCCGCGGTCCCCTGAGATCCCGCAGTCCCTCACTGCCACGTGCCCTGCTGAGAACCCCCTGTCCCTGTCTCCTCCTTTGTCGTTTTGAGGCAGAGAGACATTTCGGGTACCCTGGGCCGGGGACAGAGGATGCCACCGCTTGGGAGGTGCCAATAGGCATTTGTTGGGAGACAGCAAACGGCCAGAAATTGGGGCTTTCCTGCTCGGATAGGCAAAATGGGTTAGAAATCAGCCCTGGCCACACGTGCAGGGTTGTTTTTCCTCTGTCTCCTTCCTCAAGCCGGTGCCTCTCTGGCTGTCAGGGCAGGATCAGGCCCTTTTACATCTTACTTTTGTGGCTGTAGATCTAGGGAATTGCAACCTACAAGATAGATTCCTTCCCAATCACCCTCAGAAGCCCCCTGGAGAATTAAAAACACCCCCATGCAGCAGCCTGAAGCACGCATAACCCCCCTGTGCAAGTCCTTGCACTGCTCGGAGGGGTCAGGAGCACCCATCCTGCCCCGGGCGAGGAGGACCAGGGAGCTCGGGGTACGGGGGAGCTGGCACGGGGACAAGGATGGGGACAGGAGGCACCGTGGGGCGGGAGCTGCACAGGTTTCTCATTACACTGCTGTTGCAGCAGAGGCATGTTTAATTGCAGCTCCACGGCAGACATAATTGGTAGGTATGTATGTCATCCTTGTGGGCGTTGATTTTCGTCGGCTGTTTATGTGAATGGGGCGAGCTTCTGCTCTCAGGGTGATGCTTCCCGGCTGCTGAGACACCGCGGCAAAGGCGCACATCCAGCTGGGAACATCTCGCCTTCGCTGCGGGGAGACCCCCCCCAGCTGCCCCTGCATCGCGGAGCCCACTGAGGCAGCAGCGCAGGGCATCTCAGGGATGGATCCTCCTGCTTCTGCTGCGTCGGTGGGAAAAGTCCCTCCAAGGGCAAGTCTTTCTGGTGCCCTGACCTCCTGCATTGGTAGGGCAGGTGCTTTGGCGGGGAGTGGGTCCTCCTCGGAGCCCAGTTGGGTGCAGAGTCGCCCTCCGACACCCCCACACAGCGTGGGTCCGTGGGTGGGGAGGTCTCGTGGATGCAGTTGCCATGGAAAAATAAAAGCCCTCGTCAAGATTCAGAGGAAGCTAATGAAATAATTAACAAGTAGCAAAAATGAAAGAGGAGGATCGTTGCAGTACTTCTGCTCCGTTGCCCAGGATGGGCAAGCTGTGGAGGGCAATTGACCCTGAAAGTAAAGCAATGGAAAAAGCAGGCAAATAAATCCCGCCTAAATCTGAGCAGGACCATCTTCTTGCTGGGGCTGGGATTTTCCGAATTTTGTTTTGTTTTCTGCCCAAAAAGTAGAAATGAGAACTCCAGGAGAAACTGTCTCCACACAACAGAGAAAGCAACGGCACAGCCCGCTTCTGACCCAGGCTTGCGGTGCAGGTGGTGAGGGACACCAGCCTGGGACGGGCAGCCCTCACTCCCCCAGCACAGGCCCATGGGATGGAGGATCCATGTGGCTCCGTGAGACCTTAAGCCACATCTGGGACAGGGCATCTGTGAGGGTCCGTGCAGCTGAGAGCCAGGGGGGACACTGGGAGGACCCCCAGTTGCATTTGTCTGAGGAGGCTGGGCACTGTCACGGAAAGACCAGGTTTTGGAAATTATGAACATCCCAATGGCAAAAGGCATCAATGGGAATACAAGTGCTCTGTCCCTCTGAGGGCTCGCTGCCGGCCTCGAGCAGGGCACTGGCTGGACACACCATCTCCACTGTTAGCCGAAAGCTTCTTTCCACCGTGCTATGAAATACAGCATCAGATATATCTCTGCACCAATTTATGCAGCATTGCAATGTGCTCCTTCCATCTCCTCTAGACACCATTTGGCAGATCTGTGCTGTGAATGTCACAGCAGTCTTTCATAATAACTTCTCCCACCATCCCATCAAGTGCAATGAGACGGGTGTACCATCTGCTGGAAGCCATGCCGCCATGTGCAGAGCCGCATCCCTCCCTCGCTAGAGAAACCCTGAAACCCTTTCCCTGGGCCCACTCGGCATGTCTCAGGGTGTAACAGATCTGCACTTAAGCAGTTCTTGCATCTCTCTGGGGTGGGGGGGGCAAGTGGCTCCATTTTGTCCCCCCTGCAGATGCCCCTCATGTCTGCAGCAATGGCCCCATGGGTCAGAAGGTGACCAGGTCCGTGGCTTAAAGAACCTTCTCATGTGTGTCTTTACCACTCAGCCCTAACATCATCTTCCAGGGTAAAACACCAATAGGATCATCTCTGTCTACAAGACTCCTTCCCTGAAACAAGTAAGCGGCAGTACTTCAAGCCGTCATGGGTAAAAGACATTGTAATCTGATTTTCTCGGGCAGGAGCATGTCATTCACTAGGGCAGAAAGATTTGATCAACTTTGCTGAGACGGGTGCTCTGCACAGGGCGAGCAACCTCTGCAAAAGGGGAACTACAAACCTGGCAGTGCCAAGGAGAGTGCAGCTCGCCCGGAGACGAGCTCAGCCCCGAGCCCATCGCCGCTTCGGGCTGCTCCTGCAGCCACCTCTGCCAGCCCATGTCACCGCCGAGGCTGACATCCCCCAGGGACCAGTGGAGGGAAGGGGAAGGGTTTGAACCGCCGGCGGCTGAGGGTTTATCCCGGCTTTGAAAGGCAGACAGGGCAGGGAGCAGCGAGAAGCACCCGGCATCCGCAGCTCTTGTTAGAAGGAAACCAGGTTTTGAAATGCTTTTCAAAAGCTGATTAAAAAGTGTTCCTTGAAGAAAGCACCTAAACAAGAGAGCAGCTCCTTGCAGGAGCATTAGGCATCACCGGGGCGGTCTCCTTTTGCTTGGGCTGTACAAAGCAACAACAACAAGGTGATTTATACCTGCGTTTGCACTGGGGGTGGGAAGAGTCCAGGCTGGAAAGGCAATTAGTGCAGGAGACAAAAATCTCAGGGCACTTTAATACAATTTCGTTGTTGATGTTGTTGCACTCAGCACAAGCTGGGAAAGGCCAGCGTGGTCCTTGCCCCCGAGGAGCACCCGGTTTCAGCAGTTTGGGTAATGAGAAAAAGTGTTTTCTGAGAGAAAAGAAGTGAAATGCTTTTTTCTTGTGAAGCACTTGCTTTCTCTAAGCTGCTTGCAACATTTTTCATAATTAAAATACATCTATAACGTCACCCAGTGCTTTTTGATACTTGTTCTCTCTAAAAGTATGATTTGGATCAATGAAAATGTCCTAGGATCTTATGGCAGCAACCTTGCTCAGCATTTTTTTCACTTGAAAGAAACCCAAGGGGAAGAAAGGTTCATGGTTGTGCAAGAAGAAGGATTTTCCAAAAGGGCTATTCCCCACTCTGGAAAAAAGAGTGATAACAACCTCACTCCAGAGTTTCCCATCAAGGCTAATTTGCATAATTAACCCTAAAATTAGTCTTCATTCTGTCCTAATGATTAGGACAGCTTGCAAAGGGAGCCTGATGAGACCAGACCTTCGCCCAAGGCAAACTGGGTCCCCACAGGGGACGTCCCCAGGTCCCCGACACGCAGCCACAGGTCCCTGGTAGAGCCGGGACTGACTTCATGCCTTGTGATCATCAACCCCAAGCGCAGCCAAAGCCTGGCATGCCCAGGCACTCACACAGCGCCAAGAGCAATGATAACAGCAGTTAGATTTGATTTTGCCTTGAAAATACACTTTAATCAAACCTTATTGGATTAGCATTGAAATCCGAGCATTGCTGGAATGGAGAGCTGCCGCTTCTCCACCACAAAGTCCTCCTGGCTTTTCAGCTGGGTTCTGTTTTAAACATGCCTCCCACCCGCAGCAATTGTGCTCGGAGCTGAATAATTATGAAAAGGGACTTTGGTGCCAAAGTGAAAAAAAAAATACAACTCAACCCCAGCCCCCAAACCTGCAAAGACTCAGCAGCACTCGTGCTCCAGCGCACTCGGCATCACGAGGATTTTAATTTTTTTCCCCCCTCTCAACAAAATGTCAAAAATGTACTTAATGAGAAGTTCTCCTCTTACAAATGAAGCAGTAATCTGTCAGAAGGGAAAATCTGCTGTAAACTTAAAGCTCATCCCCTGACTCCTTGCCAGCATGCATTACAGCTCGCTGGCAGCTGGGCAGGCAGCGGGGCCCGAGTGCCATCTACAGCGGTCAGGAAGAACTAAGAAATCCAAAATCCTCCTGCGGCTCCAGGCCCTTCCTTCCCTCTGCTCATCCTTCCCACTGGGACCACGCTCCCTGACCTCGCTGGAGACAGAAAAGCCTGGATGGGTTTTGGGGTGTTTCCCAAAAATTAGGGTGAGGCTGCAGCTGGCAGAGCTGCAGGAATCATGGCAGGGATGCGGAGCAGGTCGCCAGCAAGTTAATCAGCTCTCTGGCAAAAAAAACCCTGACTTTTAATAATTTATTTTGCAACCCATGTTCACAGTGGAGACTTCATGAAACACACCGGCGCCCATGCCACGGGGCACAGGGAGTCCCGCACGTGGCTTCTTCACCAGTGCAAGGAGGAGTCGGGGCGCGGGGCTCTGCTCCAGCTTCGGCACCGTGGGCAGCACGGCAAAACACACCCAGGCAAGCTGACGGCGCGGGGAGGAGGAGATCCAGTCGAGAGCCACGCTATAGCAGCTACCAGAAAGATCCATGGGAGAACATATGGTGTGTTTTTAAATGCACCCATAACGTTTATTTAAAATACAGTCTCTAAGGCTTGCCAGCAAAGCTTAATAGGAGGAAATCTTTCTTTATGCTGGAATCCCTCCTATTGTTTCACTCAAATCATTAACCTTGTATTTATTTGGGTTTAGCCTAAACAAATGGGGATTCTTGCAGGGAGAACTGTGCCTAGGATTCCCCTTGAGTCCGCAGGGTCCCAAATCCAATTTGCTCAGCTCGCCGATGGCTGTCCTCACCTGCTCACAGGGGCTGGCCAACCCAGCTGAGCCCGCTCTCTCCTGACACAACCCCATAAGCCATAAATGTCCTGCTGCTGCAAGGAGATGGCTCTCCTTCCTATAGCGGTGGCCCTGAAGGAGAAGAGCATCTGTGTGTGTGTGTGTGTCCTTCTTGCTGCCACGGGATGGGTGGAGAGGCTGAGTTTCCAGGTGGGACGATGCGGTTCAGCGTGTACCAGCCTCGACCTGCCCGTTGCAGGGGCTATTCTCCTGCCCAGTCCTGTGGTTTTGGCAGCCGCATCCCTCTTCGCCTGGAGATGAGTCAGGGGATGGCAGGCGAGCGGGGTTTCTAACAAAAGACTATGATGGCATTGCGGCTTCTCCGGCCGGCTTGCTCTGCACCCGGCATGAAGGGAAACAGCCTGACTGTCGCAAGGCACGGGGTCACCCCCAGGATCTGTCCCCCTCTCCTCTGCCTTCCGCTGAGCTCTGCCAGCATCTCCCCCGGGCACTGCCGGGATGTGCTCTGCCAAGGACAGAGATGCCAGGAATAGCAGGAGATGGATTTCTCATCCCCTCGGTTCCACGGAGCCCTGTGCCCACGGTTGGCAGAATGATGATGCTCCACAGGTACCTGGCGGAGACCCTCGGGTGAGTAATCTGTGCGGGTCTGTGCCCCGCAGCACCCATCCTGCCAGTGGGAGAGACCTGGAAGGGGTCGCGGGGAGCTGGGAACAGACCCCAGGGCTGGCTGCACCCCACATTCTGCTTCAGGGTTTAGGGTCTGGCTGCAGTTCGGTGCTTTTTTGGTGTTCAATGGCAGTTGCACCATCTAGAGGAGAAACGGGTAGCAGTCCCAGAGCAGAGGCCAAATCCAGGCAGGCAGAGGGGCTATAGGAAAAAGATGAGCAGAGCAGCCTGGTCGTGAGCAAGAAGCAAATCCTTCAGCGAGGCACGGTGTGAGGGATTTCAGGGTCTCACGAATGAGCCCAGATGGCCCATCTTTGCCAGAGAAAGGGAACAGGGGGAATAGGATTCAAAGATGTTGGCCCTAGCTGCTTTACATGTGACTGATCTCTGCTGGCTGCAAGGAACAGGGCAAGGGAGAGGGGAAAAAATAAATTAAAAATCCCCAGTCTGCAGTCAAGTTGACCGCACACCCCCGAGCTGGGAATCAACAGCCCTGAAAGCAATTTTGTCGCTCAGCTGGACCTGTATTACTCCTCTCTCTCTGAACAGATGTGCCAGTGACACTCATATGAATTACCATGGTGGAGAATCGAGCGGGTGATGACAAGCCCCCCCCCCCCCATCCTCCCACCCTGGCAGCAGTGCTGCTCCTTTCTGCGTTCCCAGCTCCCCTTTCCGCAGGGTGCTGAGGCCAAGCTGCTGCCCAGCACTCCAAACAAGCAGCAGGTTTCTGCCAACGGCAGCTCTTCCCTTGCACTGGAGTTCTCCCCGGAGAAAGGTATGGGGACCAAACCATCAGGGCCATACCCACAGGTACCCAGAGGAAAAGGAGGCTGCACGCCATAGGGTTGGCTGTGCCGGCAGCACCCACCAGCCATGCAGGCACCAGCTTGCAGGACCCAGGGGCTGTCCTCTGCCACCCACCAGCTCGCCCACCGCCTGCCCTGGGGCAGCCAGATGAGCCCACGCTCTAGCTTGCATTGCCCTTGCACAGGGTGTGAGGGTTTCACCCTCCTGCAGCATAAGGGGATGTAGGAGCTCCATTCCCACTGATTTTTTTTTATCTTTTTTTTTTTTTTTTTGTACCACTCAGGCCCCTGCAGATTGTACAAGTCACAAGGAAACGTTGATCATATCCCAAATACAACCACTAACACATCTCAGCTCTCAATCTGCCTCGTTTGCTGACACCCAGTTTCCTCCTCCTCCTCCTCCCACGAGCTCCTCACAGCCGGTTCCTTCCTCCCAGTCTGCAGCACGTACGTCTGCAACCTGCTCCAGCTTTCCCGTCCCACGCAAGGCTGCACGCACAGCTCGCCCGAGGCGGTGCTGGGAGCCTGGGACGCTGCCTCTGCTCCTTGCCTTCCATGCTTATGGATTTTCTGAGCCTCTGCCAAACTGGATGGCAGGCAGGGAAGCCTGGCCAAGGGTCAAATCCAGCCCTTGCCCTGTACAGCATAGGTACAGCAAGGAGCAAGCAAAATGCAAATGGGAATGGGTTTGGGGTTTTTTTCCCTTCTGATTCTCCCAGGCCAGTCAGGGCAGCGCCAGGTATCAGTGCATCATTAGACCTTCTCTGTGAGCCACATTGTGGGTGAAGGTTTGTAGCCCCATGCTGTCATCTCAGCTTGGCAGCTCCCAGCCTCCTGGTGCCATGGAGCCAGCTGCCCTAGGGGTGCTGGACAGATGGGAGAGGGTTTGAGTCATTCTCCAAGGACCTCAGACCACTGCCAGGGGATTCAAGACCAGGATGAGGAAACACTTCAAAAGGGCTGTCCGTTAATGCCATCAGCACAAGACCCATCCAGGAGAAAGTGCCTCTCTAAATACCATGTTTTTCTTAAGGCTTACCAGAAGGACAGGATTTGATCTCCTCCTCTGTTTCCAAAGCCGTTATGGATTTGTTGCACTGAAGGCATTTGCAGCGCCCAGTCAATACTCCTCCATCCCTGACAGCTCTGCGGAATGGGAGGGTGAATCTGATGCTGCACTTAGTCCAAAATTACCGTCACTGGACATATGCCATGGCCCTAAAAGCCCCATGTAAAAGCAGGAGTGCACGTGGGTGTGAATGTGGAGTGTGTGCAGCTGCAGCTAGCACAAAGCAAGGGTGGTCAGGGCTCCTGCCCTCCGCCTCTCTTGGCCGCAGCACTGGCAGGTGACTTTGGCCCACAGGGAGAGCAGAATGAGGACTGGGGAAAAATAAATACTTAAAATAACTTAGCATGTTTGCCAAACGCTGCTTCAACCAGCCTGAAACTGCTCCTGGGAGGTCCCTTCACCCTGCAGAGCAGCACGGAGGCTTTTGCTCTGTATGGCTGCTCTGCTGAGGGTGATTTGCTCTGTGCTGGTTTGCTGCAGAAGAACCCAAGTCAAAGGATTGCACGGACTCTCTGGCCCAGCATGTTTTTTCAGTTTGAAGAAAATTCAAAACAGTGGTGAACTTTGATTTGATCCAAAACTCATTTAAGGAAGCATTTTGACCGCTGAAACAAACAGCAGTTGTTTGCAAATCCTTAATCAAAGCCTACTTGCGCAAAGGGCATTTTGCAATTGCGAAGGCGGTGAATGAGACTTGCTGTGCACTGCGGCCCTGGTCCCTGCCTTCCCCGCTGCCTGCCCCAGCGTAACTGGGCAGGCAGGGTCCCGTGGTGGTAGCGTGGACTCAACCCACTCCACAGGCACCTTGGGGACAAGTCGCTCCCTTTGTGCTGCTCTTCCATCGGAGACTTTGAACACCTGCCAGTTGCCCTGTTGTGAATTCACTGCAGAGAGGTTTCGCTTGTTTGCAGCCAAGAGAGTCCACGGATGCTAATAATAGAGTACTCCTTGAAGGTGATCTGAAAAGCTTTCCTACATGTGAAGATGACTTTTAAAAACACTAGCGTAGAGCTAACAAGGGCTGGGACGGTGCTCGGGATGGCTCTGCCGGGAATCAGGAGTTGCTCCACAGAAGTCACCCGGCAGTCCCCTGCCTCACGGGTGGCTGCCAGGGATGCTCCTGAGCAAGCAGCCAGTCAGGAAAGGCGCTCTGTAAAGGCAAGACATGATAATTGCAGATGGACAGGTCCACGGCTGTGCTGGGGCTTCTCAGCAGAAGTGTCGAAGGAGCAGTAATGAGGGGAGCTGGAGCGCAATGTGTTTTCTTTTCCTCCCCCAGCCCCCTAAAGCTCTCAGCAATTGCAGCGCAAAGTCAAAGCAGAATAGTTTGCTTTTGAAATACATAGCGAGTGAAGCATCTCAGTTTCATTACGGCTTTTTTCGTGTAGCTGGGAAGGTATCTATCCCACTGTGCATCTTTGATCTTGCCCTTTAAATAGGCCATTTTAAAGCTCACAGACCCCTTTTCATCACCGTCCACCTTGGCTCATGGCACCTAATGCCTGTGTTTATATCCTGGCTTGTGGCTGAAATCAAAGTGTTGCCGTGGGAAACTCTGCACATGGCTCATTAAAAATAAAAAAAGGACTGACTTTCTGTCTCTGAATGAATCCCCCGTGTGTTCATCAGCGCTCCCAAGCCCTGAGATGCAGGAAATATCTGAGATGTCCCGGCACCTTGCGCTCACGCTGCTGGCATGGCTTGGCACCAACCTTCAACACTCAACTTCGACCGCTCATCCCCAAGAGGATGATGGACGAGGTGGAAAGAGGCCCGTCACTGCTCTGGCAGCTCCTCAGTGACCCTGCAGATCCGTGAGCAGAAGGAAGGAGCTATTGCAATGTGAAGAGCTGACCTGAGGAATGCAATTACACGTGATCTAAAATATAAATGCACTGCAAAACCCTGCAGTATTGGGGCAGGAGTCGCTGCCGGTGAATGCTCAGCCTGAAGCCCCGGGATGAGCTGGCTGTGGCTCTGGAGGAACCGCAGCTGGTAAAGCATGGCCCAAGGCCACCAGAAAGTCCCCGTTTGGTGGCCCAGTGAGCACCACACCACCCAGTCTGCCCTTTCTGGGTAGGACCCACAGGTGAGCGTGCAGCCGGCACCCTAGACAAGCCACACCAGCTCCTGGCTTCTCATACTCTCTTCGAAACCCCAGAAACTGGAGGAGACTGTGCCGATAACAGTCTGACACCTAATGGGCACAAGCAGAATTGTGACAAGAACAGGATCCAGCTGGAAATGTCCTCGTGGGAATACAGACAGCATTGCCTCAGAGCAAAGGCCACAGACCTGGACGGAAAGGGAAGACTTGGGTGAAGAAAACTCTTAAGAGCCCATACGGCATATTTCCGTGTTTGTAAACATGAAAAATCTGTAATTTAACCTAGATAAGAATGAGTTGTATGAAAACTATTAAAAAGTTCTAGGTACAGAATATGAGAGAGGTGCTAGCATTTCCTTTGACATTTTACAGCTCTGTGCTATAGGGTAGCAAGGAAAGGTCAGGGTTGCAATCAAAGCTCTTAGCACTAAATTGTATTTCTCAGGTTGTATTCTTATGCCAGATACACTGGGAGTTGCCACTGAGAAGGAACATCTTCAAAACCAGACAGTTGTGCTCCACAGAGACCTTCAGCTACGTTTTGTATAATGGTCAGTAATGAATGGGAAGTTCACCAGATTTGACTTAAAAACACTAAATGTATTCTGTAACCGTGTCTCTGTGCTGTACTTTCCACTGGATGTGTTTCATGGAGCCAGTGGGTCTCTTCTTAAAAAAATCTGGCATCCAAAGGCAATTTATAGCAACGGTGTCTTCTAAGGCAAGACACGGCAGAGCTTCCCAGGATTGAGCTCCACTGAGAACTGCCCTGAGACCCCCTCCTGCCCTCGGACCTCCTCCTGCCCCAGATGCTGCTTCCCCGGGCAGCATCCAGCCCTGCTGTGAGGAAGCTCACACCAACTCTGCTCCATTCAGAGGGTAAATAGAAATGTTCAATATCCAGCGCTGTTTGCTGGGCATCCCTGTTCCTTTTTTGATAAATTAGATCTTTCTATTATAACTTCAAGGCCTCATGAGTCTCTTTGGCATTTATTAAATAACAACTAAACTCCTCAATTTACCGTGTTACTACATGATCCAGTTGTACTCCATCTAATATGCCACCTGCAATCAGACTGAAGGAGCTGAACAGGGCAGGAGGACGTAGGAGCAGGGCCACCACCGCGACCTGCTGCTCCAAGAGACCTGCTGCCGCCCGGGATGTGCCCAGTGCTCACTGCAGCTCCTAGCATGAGCAAATTCATGCAAGAGGGAAACAAGTGCTCAAGCCCCACCTGAGCCCTGTTTTGAACCAGAGGTAAGAAGCCCGCTTGATTTATTTTGAAGTCAATGCTGGCGCTACTTTTTCCAGAACAGTTTTGAGCCTCCTGAAGCTCAGTGGAGCCACATGATATACGGACCCCAAATACTGACTGAGCTCAGGGTTTAGATTAGACTCCATCCACCTCCTTTCCCGCTGCTTCTTCCACCAAAAACTCAATGGCCACAGCAGGATTTCACTTTTGTGGATTGGTTTTGCCCCAAAACCCAAAGACATGCTTGGGGAATGCAAAACTGCCACCAGCAGAGGAAAGGGTTTGCAGACCCTGAGGCTACCGACTTCCCTCCTGTCCTAGACACAGCTGTGCCCTTGGCCAGCATCGGGTATGACTCATATTCCCAGTGAAACAGCAGCGTGGCAGAAATGCCTGGTGCTTTAACACGGCTCCATGTAGGAACTGTAATTGGCCATGAAGCCACAGGTTACCTGACAACAAGGAGCTGCAAGGTGAGTCCTTTTATTCTTACTGTTTTGGTTTTAATCTTGCCCTTTTTCTTGCTGGGAAAAAAAAAAGTCATCACCTGAGCTCCGGTTTCAGCCTCTGATAACCCACAGCAGCTTTCACCTCTAATGTATCCAGAGCCACCTATAATGAGCGCCTGTTCCTACCCCCTGCAATAAGCTGCAAATGGGATGAGCAGATCCTGAAGTCAGGCAGGATGTTTCATTTTGATAACATGAATGTTTCCCTGCCATTCCAGCCATCCTAACAAGGGGTCCAATTAGTGCTCGTGACTTTGTCATCCGTCCAACGGGGACACAGGGACGGGGACCACTGCTCTCATTTCCGCAAAGATCATGGATCAGGAAGACAAATCATCCCTAATGGGACCTCTGGGAGAGGCTCTGCTCTTCTTTCAAGTCAAAGGCTGCACATGGAGGCAACTTGCTCAGCAGAGCCATAAAATGCCACCTCCACTGGTAAGAGCAGAGCTCTCCAGCACGCAGCCAGCCTCCCCCCTTCCAAGCAACTGCATGTGCACAAAAACATTTATCAGGCTTCTGGCCATAGCTTTGACTTTAATTTTATTTTTAAAAAGCATTCACATGTAAATTGACTTGGCCCGGGAGGATACATGAATACAAGAGCCCTTTCTTTGCTCTGGCGTGGCATTAGGAGGAACATGGTGAAAGGAGCAAAGTTTCCTCACCTCCGGGCTGCAATTCTGCAGCTAAGGAAAAGCAAGTTCATTGTTTCCTTCTGCACACAGATGCTGGCTGTGCTGTTTTCAGCAGTCTTGTTCAAGTGAGCCATTTCAGAATATAAAAGCATATTACATATCCCAGGGACAAGAACACACAGGCGAATGTCTTATTGGCTCTGTTTTATCTATTGTAAGAGCAGGAGATAAATTAATATGAGTCTATAACTGTGTCTAACGGTTTGAAGCACCATCCTGTCCCACATCCCCAGGGTCAGACCTGGTTTGGCAGGTAGAGGACTCCTGGGGAAACAAAAATTTAGAATGTGAGGTTGGAGTCCAGGAAAGGGCACAATTCCTCAGGGCATGAAAATCCATGTGCTCCCCAAAACAAGCATCTCTGGGGTAAAAGCAGGTGGAAATCCGTCCAACAGCACTCGGCATACATCAGCTCCATATCCTGTGATGTGTTGCCACAGAGTGAGCACAAAAACATCTGAAGAGCCTTGCAGCTCAGAGCCGCAGTGTCCGGCACCTGTTCCGCACTGACACCAGAGACAGGGACAGGGCAGATTCAGTCTAGCCGTGCTGCCAGCTCCAGCAGCACCTTCTCTTTCTGCAAGGACAGAACAGATTCACCTTGGAGCCTGGCTAAATTCTCACCAGTGTTCAACACCGCATCAGAAAACTGCCCTCTAACTCTTGAGTTAAACTTCTGAGCTATGATGCAACGTGCTGTCAAAGCTGCGGCAGAAACGGCAACATCAGTCAAGCAAGGTGTCTGGAGCTTTGAATGAAAAGTGAAACAGAAAATGAACAATTGTATGTGATAACACCTTTTAAGGGTAACGGGCCTGATTCTGACATCCACCACATTCTCATGCACTGGCAATAACGCCCCTTATGGCAGAGGAGCCCAGTGGAGTGTGAGCACGGTGCCTCGCCTGCACTGCCACAAGCTGTCACCCCATTTTCACCCTGGGACCCTTCGTACCTGCTGTTCTCCACTGCTGTTCGCTTGACATCTAGCCTGAGCATTTCCCCTGTGATTTTGGCAATACCCAGCCAAAAGGCGCTGGTTTCCTCTGTAGCATCACAGGTGTTCAAGCACCACGGTGGGCGGGGAAATGCACTGGCAAACTGAAAACAGGCAGCACTTTGGGTTAAGGCACCAGGTTTTTGTTTGCCAGAAACTAGGAATGTAAATGCTTGTGAAGATTTACAAACCAAGAGCTATGACTCACTCCACGCTTTTTAGTGAATGAGCAGGTTGAAACGGGCGTCCCGAAAGGATGGATTCTGCAGCTTGGCTCCACTCAGGGAGCGCAGGGCCGGTAGGACACGGCTGCCAGCACATTGTCGGGGAAAGCCTGCTCGCCAGCAAAACAAAGAAACGGAGCGATAAAACTTTTCTGTTTCTCTACACGAAATCTACGACGTCCTGGTAACTCCAGGAGCCAAAGCACCAACCGCTTCAGCTTCTGAAAATCAGGCCTCGGCTCTCTTAGCCTCAGTTCTAGTTTTGCATCCCCAAACTTTGGGTTCGGGACAGTCGGCGACGTGTTTTGCCGACGTTTTGAGTTTTCCCCACGTTTTGAGTTTTCCCCACCTTCGGCAGCCCCCATCGCACCCCGGAGGGGAGCGTGAGGAATTAATTCTCCTCCTGCGCGCTGTACTCGGCTCTTGTCTCAAAAGTAAACGGCGCGAACGCCCGGTAAAGTGCGTTTTCAAAGTCCCTGCCGGGACAGAGCCGGTCAGCATTTGCAGGATCAGGGTTTGGGGCCCAAATCCTGCCCTGGACTCCGCAAAAGGCCCCAGCTCCACAGGACCGGCGGGGTGCCCCTTCCTCCCCGGCGGACCTTCCGCTGTCAATCGTTGAACGGGCTCCAGCCTCCCGCCCCTACCGCTCCGGCTCCCGGGCTCCGGCGGAGCGGCCGCGCCTGCCTTTGTGCCCCGGCGGCGGGGGCCGCCCGGCCCGGCCCGGCTCGTCCCCTCCCCGCCGCTCCCGCGGGCAGAGCCGGCGGCCGCCGAGGGCCGGGCGGTCGCCCCCGCCTCCCCGGCGGAGCCCTGCGGCGCATGCCTCCCGCTCCCCGGGGGCAGGGAAGGAAGCGCCGCCCGCCCCTGCACCAGCGCGGCGGGCAAGCGGCCGCGGCGGAGCGGAGCCCGGCAGGAGCGCCGAGACCGGCCCGGGCGCCGCCACTACCGCAACCCCTTCTCGGCCTTCCCCCCCCCCCCCCCGGCGGCGGTCGGCGGCAGGTGAGCGCCGGGGAGGGGGCGGACGGGGCGGGCAGCGGCGCGGCGGACGGGGCTCCGCCGAGGCTAACGCCGAGGCCCAGGTCCGGGCCCGGCGCGGCCGGCCGAGGGCGGCGGAAGGCGGGAAGGGGGAGCCATGGCGGCCGCGGGCAGGGCCCGGCTGGCCGCGGGCAGCGGGCGGGGCGCCCCGCGGCGGTGGCCCCGCGTACGCCGCCTCCGGGCGTCCCCCCCCCCGGGTGGGTGTCCCCTCAGAGCCCCTCTGCGGGTGCCCCCCGGGTGGGCGTCCCCTCATGTCCCCTCACGGCCCCTCTGCGGGTGCCCTCCGGGTGGGTGTCCCCTCGTGTCCCCTCACGGCCCCCCGGATGGGCGCCCCGCGGGTAGGCGTCCCCTCAGAGCCCCTCTGCGGGCGCCCCCCGGGTGGGTGTCCCCTCACGGCCCCCCAGGTGGGTGCCCCCCGGGTGGGCGTCCCCTCATGTCCCCTCACAGCCCTTCTGCGGGCGTCCCCCGGGTGGGTGTCCCCTCGTGTCCCCTCACGGCCCCCTGGGTGGGTGCCCCCCCGGGTGGGTGTCCCCTCACGGCCCCTCTGCAGGCACCCCGCGGGTGGGTGTCCCCTCACGGCCCCTCTGCAGGCACCCCGCGGGTGGGTGTCCCCTCACGGCCCCTCTGCAGGCACCCCGCGGGTGGGTGTCCCCTCACGGCCCCTCTGCAGGCACCCCGCGGGTGGGTGTCCCCTCATGTCCCCTCACGGCCCCCCGGGTGGGTGTCCCCTCATGTCCCCTCCCACCCTCCGTGGGTGCCCTCGGGTGGGTGCCCCCTCAGAGCCCACACCCCCTGGGTAGGTGCCCCGGCCTGAAGCACTGCTGGGGCGGGAAAGTTCATCCCAGTCCCGTGTAATTCTTGCAGGGCGACTGCAATCCCAGCGTAGGATAACGAAGGCACCTGGCCCTTTCCTGGAAACGGTGGAAATAGGTTAATAGGAAATAAGTTGTTTTTTTTTTTTTTAATGAAGGTGGGAGCTTAAGTGTGTTAATTGCATTTCTTCAGGATAATTAGGTATTCTAATTTCTGTGTTTTTGATCCTTAGCTGCTTATTACAAGGAAAAATGTTTTTGATTTATGTTTGCCCTAGTGAATGCGTTGGAGGCTACTTCAGAAATTGTGTATTCATTCACGTGTTTCTGAAAGTTGGGTTCTGACCCGTGTTGTGTCGGGCTGCTCGTGAAGGGCTTCCCCAGTTAGTTCATGGCCGAATACGCGAACGGTCGGGAGCACTGTGCTTTACTGGTGCGCGTAGAGCAGGAGTCAGTCTAAACTCTCTTCAGTTGACTAAAAGGTGGAAGTTAAAACAGCGTGTGTTGGGTTGCTCCAGGTACCAGCCAGTGAGGAGGGATGTTCTTGATTGCCACACTTAAAATTTTAATTCTGTTGGAATGATGTTTTGAAATTAATTATCACTGAGGAAAAGCAAAACAGAAATGGATGTTTAGAGCTTGGGCTACAATGTATTCTGCTAAGATGTTCTGCGGCAGAGAACCGGCAAACAAAGCGGCAAAAGTGTTATCAGTGGTGTGTTCAGAGCTAACCACTCTGCAGACGTCATGTAAGGCATGTTCAGGCTGACCCTGCCTTGGTCAATAAGGCTTTAAGAATATTCTAGTCTACTAACAAGATGTCAATAAAACTGCTCCCTGAGCACAGGTCCCAGAATAATTTTGACAAAAGCATTTGTCATGTTCTTTGCTGGAGCACCATGCTCTTTTTAAGAGTGATAAAGAATTTTCTTCCCTGGTTGTCTGTTACCTTATTCTCAGTAGAAAATATGCTTACAAGTTTTAAAGAGTTTAGAATCATTAATTCTTTAAAATATTTATTGCCACTGATTAATTTGAAACCAGAACTAGAGAATAATTGACAAGGGCAAGGTCAGAGAGGATTCAGAGGCAGAAGCGTGTCTCTGTAGGTCGGTAGAGTCCAATGCCATGCTGCAGTTGGGGCTCGCTGGGTTTCTGTGGCTTGAAGAACCATGCTACTGCTGTAGTTTTTTGTTGGGGTTGCTGTATGCCTTATGTCAGCCAGGTACTGTTTTGATCCTACCAAGTGATGCTGCAGGTGCAACCATCAGCCCTCTTGGGACTGCATGGAAGTTGTGGATTCTTCGGGGTGTTACCTTGCATTTTCTGGATGGCTTTTTTCACTATTCCACAAAACAGGGCTTCATTCTGTTTGTGTTTTCTACTATAATACAAAGAATAGTTCATAGTCTTTATCCTGCTTTTGCAAACTCCTAAAGATTTGTGTTTACCAAGAGCTTTTATCCTGCAGTGAGGCCAGAATGATTGGTGTCTCAGGGTTATTACTGTATAGTATGTTTCAGAAAGAAATAAGCTTCCTTTCATTCTCTTTGAGCTGCCCGAAGTCCCTCAGTTGTGTGTGCTTAATGCCAGGCCAGAACTGGTAAAAGCTGTCTTGGGCTAGTGTGTGAGTCCAGGCATGCTAACACAGTTACTCTGCTCTTTGATTAAGAGTTGGTTTGTGTTCCACCATCTCAGATCATGGGCAAGCTTGCTTCACATCCGCCCATTATATACCACGTGGACATAGCTAACATTGTTTTTGTTGTAAAACTGAAAAGCTGAGCTATGCGTGGCGGGAGTTCTTTAAAAAGGGCAATTATGCCAAAGGAAACACAGGGAGCAGAATATTTTGCAGGGTTCTCCGCTCCCACCGATTCCACTTTATTATGAAAGACTCCCTTAAAATTGTTCCTTCTCTCTTGCCACAAAGTTCATTGCAAAAATATTCAGGCAACATCAGTGCAGAAGGGGATCGCACACGCCTGTGCACTGAACTATCATCAGAGTGATTCTTTGTGGGTCTTGACAATCCATGGGTATTTAGGAGTGTGCGCAAAAGACAGCATGACCTTCAATGAAAAGGGCAGGAAGAGTTTCGGAAGTGAAGATAATTACCTGAATTGGATTATGGTTGTGCCAGAAAATACTGAAAACCACAAATGATGAGTGCTCTGTCTTGTCCTTAATGGCAGTAGTGACTGATTTACCCGCTAAAGTGATGGTGAGGAGTAACTTTTGTGATTATCTGGCAGAGTAAGTCTGAGCATTAATAATTTACAATTTATGTTGCCAGTATTATTACATGGAACTTCTAGAAGGTAGATGCGTAATAAAAAATATTTTCCTCTCTTTTTGTTGTTGTTGTAGGATGGAAGAGAGACCAGTCTGAAAAACTGTTCCGTTGTGGACTTTGCTGTTGTCTGCTAGAATGTTCCTTATGAATGCTTCTCCTTTGGTAGCTCTTCAGACAAAATGGGAGTCCTTTGGACCAGCAAGGAATTGTAGATACCCCGTTTGCTTCTCTGAATCTGAAGGGGACGTCACTAGAACCTCTGTAAGTGCAAAAGTTCAGATGATCATAAACAACCTGCAAAGTCAAGAGTCTCCCCTGGGTATGAACAATGAGTATGATTGTATTATGCAGAAGAAACAAAAGGGAGAAAAGGGCACTAGTAACAGAGTCGCATCTAGCACCACATTGCTACGGAAGCATCCTCAGTATACCAAGTGTGGGTGCCCTGCTGATTTGGACGACACTGAAGTGGAAGAGAATGTGGGGTTTGGGACTCTCTTGCTCGAGTCTGATAGCGACGATTCTGTTGACCGAGGTATAGAGGAAGCCATTCAAGAGTACTTGAAAGCAAAAAGCAAAAGTGACCAGTCGTTGCAAAGGAATGCAGAGTGTTCTGAGAATATAAGCAGAGACAAAAGGTTTAAGAGAGAATTCTCCCAGAACAAAATGGCTAGTAACCTTCTCCCTGTGAAATTTAAAGCTGAGATGCTCTCTGAAGAGTACCTGACTGACCACCTGGGAATTGGTAAAAGGCTACAGCCTGCTTCCCCTCAGAGCATCAGCAGCGATGACTCTTTTGAACAGAGCATACAAGCTGAAATAGTGCAGTTCTTGAATGAGAAGAAGCAGCAAGAAATTAGTAGATGTGTAATTGGGGAGGATAAAAAAGATTCCCATGTGAGACCTGTCCTAAAATGCAACAAAGAAACAACAAACAAAACAAACTGTGGTGCTATAAAGCAAGGTTGTAATGCGCTCCTCTTGAGACACCATCCCAAGCTACAGAAAACCAGCACGCAGTCCAAGTGTTTGCAGTCTAAAATCCAAGAAGAGCCTAGTGATTTCAGCCAAGTGAACCAAGCGTATCTAGAAATGGCCACTGCCAGCCAGCCCTGGTTAGTGAAGCAAAATGAAGAAAGTGGAGCTAATTACTGGGAGACAAGGGGAGCACTTATCAACGAGAGCATGCACACATCTGACTCAAGTAGCGATGATGGCATTGAAGAAGCCATTCAGCTTTATCAGCTGGAGAAAATCAGGAAGGAGGCAGGTCACACAAAAGACTGTGTCCCTTTGCAGAGGGAACAATTTGATACAAAGGGAATGGCAGACATTTCTGCAAGCCTGACAATTAGCTCAACAAAAAGTGCCTCACCAGAAATCCATAAAAGCCCTGTAAGCAACAAGAGAAAAGAAATTAATTCAAAGTCAACAGAGTTAGAAAGCGCCAGCAGTGAATCTAACAACCTGTTTAAACCACTGAAAAAAGCCAGACATTTTGCACCTCCGGAAAACAAGATTGCTGCTTGTGAGCTCACATTGCAGGCTTCTTGCAGAGCAGACACATCTGCAGAACTCATGTGTGCGGAAGCTATCCTTGATATTTCCAAGACAATCATGCCATCCCAAATGGGAAGTGACAACAAATCACTCACTGCAGACTCCTTCTTTTCTCCCCAGCTTCTCTCATCCTCTCGTTGTGAAAGTGACAGCAGCCTTGTGGACAGTGATGATAGTATAGAGCAAGAAATCAGGGCTTTTTTGGCTCTGAAAGCACAGTCAGGAAACCTTGGAACAAAGCCTCCCAGCCTGTCGCACTCAATCCAGATGCCTTTGCCTTCTGATCAAAACAGCCTCACTGGTACCCTCGAGCCTTCACTTCCCAAAACACTGAAGCTATCACTGAGTCGTAAAAGGAGACTTAAAAGGGAAGACAGAATAGTGAAACAAGGTGCATCAAAAACACCTGAGCAGCTGGAGACAGGACTTTTCCAGCCAGGTAACTATTCAAAATTTCCTGTGCTCCAAGAGGAGTGTGCCCTGAGCAGTCCTGCAGAACTCTGTGATGCTCAAAGGCTCAGTACTAAAGAGACTAGGCAGCAGCAGCTGATGTCTTCCAAACTGTCTGGATCTGATGGCAGATGCGTGGCCTTGGACTCTGTAAACCCTTTTATGCAGGTTCAGAGTAGCGCAAGAAAGCTTATGAAAAATACCATCCAAACTCAAGAGAGGGATGGTTCAGATGATGAGAGCAGTTCTCTGGATAGTGATGAAGACCTTGATAGTGCTATCAAGGACCTTTTACGGTCTAAAAGAAAATTAAAGAAGAAGTCCAAGGACCAGAAATCTCAGTGCAAGAAGAGAGTCAGATTTAGCGAGACAGAAACTCAGCTGCTAGATGAATTTAGTAGCCTCCAACAAAACGAGTGGAAATGTAAAAATCCCATGCTACTGAAAAGCTGCCTCTCAAAACCTAGAAAAGCTGTGAAAGAGAATGCAATCAGAAATCCTCCAGACAACATAAATGTCAAACTTACCAATGAAAAACCAGAAACCATGAAGAACTTAGAGTTTAACTTACAGCTTAAAAAAGGATATAAACCTAAACCAATTTCAAACTCGAATAACCTGCGGGTAGCAAAAAAAAAAAAATGTACTTTCACAGCTGCGTCAGATGCTGATGACAGCAGTTCAGTGGACAGCGATGACAGCATCGAACAAGAAATTAGGAAGTTTTTGGCAGAAAAGGCTAAAGACTCTGCAAGCAATTCAGAGGTACAAAAAGATGATGCAACTCTGGACCTATTGAGAGTGACCAAACAAACTGCTAATAAAGGAAAAGCAAAGCAACAGCCAGTTGAAAATGAGATTGACCTCATGCTGGGTCAGAGTAAAAAGACTGAGGTATCTCAGCAAGCTGATGAGTTGAAGGACTCTCAGAGAACGGAAGGGAAAAGTGCAATGTTACATGGCAGTGGGAAATCTGCTTCCTCTGCAGAGAATGTTAGTCTTCATACTACTGGTCAGTCAAAAGCTAAGCAAGGAGTGGCGGGGGTTAAAGGTGTTGCTAGTGTTGAGTTATCTGGAAACGCAACAGGTAAAAAGGCTGTCCCTAATACAGACCCTGCGCAGAAAATGCTTCCACCTAAAACCAGCAAAAATGGAGGTTGTAAAGTACAAAAAGTAATTAATGCAAAGTCTAGATCTAAAAGAAAGAATACCTTTCACCTAAAAATCTCAAGTAAATTTATTGCAGGTCTAAAATATGCTCGGGACAGGAAGAAATCCATGCTTTTGAACAAAAGGCAGAAAGCGGAGCGTTTGCTTGCCCAGAGCAGTGTGTTAGGAATGGAGGTAGCTTCCCAGGATACAGACGTACTTAACCAGGGAAGAGGAACCCCCTTGCCAAAAGGTGAATTTAGTGGGGAGACTATGACAGCAATAAAAGAATCCAGTTCTTCTCAGAAGCTCACTGTGGAAGTGCCAAGTCCCCGTGTAGCAGAAACATGTGAAAGACAGGAGGCTGCTCCTTTGTATATCAAAGAGGAAGCAGAGGGTTGCAGAAAGGCTGGTACTTCAGGAGATCAGTTGGATTCACACTCGAGTCTCCCCTTGCAGGAACAGAGTGTGGCAGCAGTAAAAGTAGATAAGGTTTGCAGAGGAATATCCAAAGCTGAGAACACACAGATGTGGATCGAGGAAGGAGATATCCACAAAGAGAGCAGGACCGATTCAAATTTAGATCACCCGTGCGCTGAACACAGTATGGCAGTGGTTAAAGCAGATAAAGTTAGCAGAGACACATCTCAGCAGAGTATACATGCATGCAGTAAGGGAGAGGATAACCAGCAGGACAAGAGGCCAGATCCAAGTTTAGGTTGCCCACTGCAGGAGCTAAATGTGACAGCAGTAACAGTAGATAAAACTAGTGGAGGAGCATGTACAGATAACAGTATGCAGATGTGCGTTAAGAAGGAAAATGTTACATGCCAGGACAGTAACAGGCAGGAAGAAATTCAGGTATCCAGCTCCAGTTTGGAAGGAAAAATACCTGTCCTGCAGAATAGGGAAATTGCTTGTGAAGTGGACCAAGGGCAGGAAGTTTTAGACAAAACCTGTGCAAAATTTACTGACGTACCTGCAGGGGACTGCCCAGATTCCCTCTTAAAAAGAAAGGTTTCAGATATGTAAGTACACTTCTTTTTTTACAGTAACAGTCTTTTTGGAAAATAACTATCATTGTAATTACCTTGGTAAAACTTGAGACATGAAAGGATAGACAGTGGGAGAATGCTGATATCTGTATATCATATACACACTAATGTGAAAAATGCTTCTATTTAACAAGGATATCATGGATAAACATACATAGTTTTTCTAGAATTTTGTAAATTATTTAAAGTGCTCTGAGGAAATATTTTTTATAATGATTTTTAGGGCTTGCATTACTACAGGATGCTGTAGTTACTGTAGATAAGATGATACTGGCTAATCACGCTTTAAATTATGAGGCCTCTAATCATATATCAAAAGGAAACCTGTTTGCACACAGAATATATTTGGCAATCTGTTAAGAGATCCTAGGAAAACACAGCATTTGATAGCAATGCTGTGCTTTTGAAGCAGGTTATCTGACATCTGTTCACATTCAAGCTGCCTTAGGACAAGCCTATGTTGTGGTTTTATGCTGGGGTCTCAGTTCTCCCACCCCAAGGGCTGGTGGTCGAGTTCAGTAAGCAGAACTCCAGTGAAGTCAGCAGAGCTGTGGTGCGGAGATCCATGCTTGAAGATACAAATGCAAATTCAGGTAAATAAAGTGGATCAGTCTGTCTGCACGTCCTGTGTAAAGCAATCTCAGCAGCTGCTGAAAGTACCTTCTGAATACCCGAAACCTCCTGCTAGCAGATGATTTCAAGCACAATTGCAGTTCAAGAAAAGTGAAGGAGCGTGTCTGTTCAGACAACATGATTTCTGTGGATTTCGCTAGATTTACGTACTGTTGGGCCTGCAAGGCTGAAACAATTCCTCGTTATTCTCAAGTCTCATTTTGATGCCCTGCAGTTACCCAGAAATGGCTTTTGATTTCCTGAATGAACTTTCTTGAATCGAGTGCCCTTACTTCCCTTTTTCAAAAGTGGTTTCTAAAATGTTACATTTCTGTGAACTTTTATTTTCATTTACAGTTTTTGTGCAATAGAACAAAGCTAGGTTTGCTGTAGGAAGTCCCTAATGTAAAACGCCAAGGATATTTTCAGCACTGTTCTTTCATACTGGTAACGCTTTCTCTGCCTCCATTTCCAGCAGCCAGAATAAAGCAATTTTTCACTACTATCTTTTTATTTGTACTAACTTTAAATGGGATTGAAGTAGCACGTACTTATCACAAAAAAAGTGCCCCCACACTGGTTTCACTGAAAGATCCAAAAAGTGTGAATTTAAGCTGTTGGCTGGTTGTTTTCATTTGTGTATAGTGAAGTCCTTTGAGTAGTTTGTTCTTACATCTTGTCCCTCTGAATTGATCTGATATTCTCTTTATCTAGCCTTCTACAGAACTTCTCTCAGCCAAACTATCACTCAGTATCACTTTGTTTCTCAATCACTTCAGCAGTCTTCCTGGAGGCTGGCCTTAATATTGCAAAATGGAGCAAAAGCAGTCAAGAAAGGATCCAGTATCACGTAGTATCCCCTGGTGTGATTGCGTTTGCAGAATGTTGGCAAACTACGGCGTAGCATAGAGTAGAAAAAGTAACTGTGGCATGTAGAGAAATAAACAACATCCTTTGTGTGTTTGTACTGTTGTGCAGTTACATTTTAAACATGTTTATAGTGGTCACTTGACATTTCTTACTGTCCGGCCACCTTTTTATAGTTCTTGGGTTGGTTGGTTGGTTTGTTTAAAAGATCAGTATGCTAGATCATCTCATTTTTGTGGTAGGATACTTTGGAAAAGTGTTTTTTACTTAGCTCACATGCCTGCAGTCAGTCTACACAGGCATATATTTTTGTCTGCCTTGATTCAGTTGCAGGATTTGGGCCTTTTGTTTGGAATAGGTAAATAGGCTGGTATTTTAAAATAGAAGTTTTCAGAGTACCTTGCTTTAAAAGGATTAAACTGTATACTTAATTTTAATAGAGATGATGGAAGCACTATGTACTGTTTGTATAAAATAAGCTGAATGTTTCTCCTCAAAGTTTTCAGTAAATCAACGTTAAGACTTAAAAGGTGTCTTGTGCCCCTGTCGATGTATCTGTGTTCTCAATATTACTCGTGAACTGATTCGCTGTCAGTTTAGATGCAATTCCGATTACCATGTGCTTTAAATAAAACCTAATTTCAAACAGCACTTTTTTTAAATTGATAAACTTGATTTGTATATAGGAAATGGTGTACATTGATAAGTTTATAATGTTTAATAAATGGGGTTCTGACCACGGACCGTGAAACCAGAGTGCTCCTATGGTTTGTGTCATCATCTTTAGTGAGTAGTATTTTTGTGTTATCTTTTTTTCCCTCTTGACTGTAGTCAGAAGATGTAATGTAATTCATTTGTGCCAGTAACGTTTGTGAGTGAAGGATGTCGCCCTTGCAGACGATCACAGCGTTTGTGTTGGCCGAACCTAGGAACAGGATCTCAGTTCACCTGCTGCTCTTGCTTCTTGTCTCCTACTGTCTTCAGCCACTCGCTGTCTGAGACTGTAATCTCCTATGTGACAATAGCGTGTGATTTCCTTGTGACTGTGAAACAGAATTCAGATCTTTAAAGATGTGTCTGTTTAAAGGAATGTTGTTCTTAATAACAAAAAATTAAGAAGGAGAGTCTACAAAGCACATAGGCAAAAAAAGTTGTGGGTATTCTGGCAGGTGAGAATGGTGCTTGTCATTTTAGCAAAACCCTAACAGCAGTTTTCTTTCCTGGAGTTTGTGGTCAAGAAGCGGAGTCTTTCCTTGAGCTTGCCCCTCTCCATTAGCAGCAAAAGGGTTAGCAAAAGGGGTTCCTTGTTTTTGAGGCAGAGGTTGGCAGGTGAGATCTGTAATTCAGTTGGAAAGCACTCAGTGTATTTCTAAATGGCATCCTCTGTAGTGCAGCTTCTGCAGCCTCCAGGATTAGCTCATGATCCTTTCTGCCCCACTGTCAAAGACTGGTGGTGGAGAGTCTAGGAGCCCTTGATGGTGCAAAGAGAGGATGAATGTGCTTTCTTGCTCACAGGTGACATTGTGACACCCAGCACTGAGGTTCTCCTAGAAGGCAAGGAGATGCTGAGCTAGTCTTCAGGGTGGGAGGGAGGGAAGGAAAACTGTTGTTTTGATATGCAAACCTGCCTGTCACCCTTGGTGTTTCTGTACCAATATGCTGTGGGTATTCCCTTCTACCTCCAAGTCCTTCCAGTTGTCTTTGGTGTCAGCAAGCAATTTTTCCATACTTTGTCCCATGAGAATTGCTGACTTGCCAAGGAGGAGCGAGCACCCACAGGGGATGTAACTTGAATAGTTTAGTGTCAACGAACATGTCTGGAATTGGTGCCACAGCCATAAGGAAAGTGCCATAGCTCTGCTGGCAGTATGGTCATTCTGGGTACAGTTCTCATCACTCATTCAAAAAAGAGAAGTCTGGTGTCTTGGAGGAATAAGAAATCGCTCGTACACATTACGGATTAACAGTTGAACAGCTGAGGAGTAGAAAGATTGTATTGAGTGAGAATAAATTAATGAGCAAGAGTCCCAGGCATGTGGTACCAAGTTTGGGACTGCAGTACAAATCTCTTGAGGTTGAATCTTGATTCATGCAGTACCAAAAGCATTTTTTTTTTTCTTCCTATTGATACCAATCATAACAGGCAGCCAAACGTAGAGCAGGCACGGACTATAGGCCCTTCCTGGCCCTTTTCAGCACTCCAGTAATAGCTCTGGTAAGTGCCCAGAACAAGCTCCTTTTTCCATTATTTCAACCCTCCTGAGGCATTAACTTGATCCTTTATCTATTGCAGTAGATAACACGCATGGAACCATGAACTCAGGTCTGCTCAAGCGTGTAAAGAAGTTACTTTTTTTAATGAGTGCTGGTTTATATTTTTAAAAAATGCACAGTGATTTTTTTTTTTTCTTCTTCAGTCAGAGCACAGAACTTGCTAATTTGGATGTTAAGTTACTGAACTACTCCGTATATTTTATTATGGTTACTTGTTAGTTACAGCATCCTGACTACAATACCAGAATTCTCAGACAACTCTGTGCTCGCTCAGGACTTTGAAAATAGGTGTATTGTTTTATTTTTATCACAGTGACTATTTTTCTGTGCTTCAGGAAGGGCAATCTTCAAGGATCCTCAGGGGACCACAAGGACTACCTTAATTTTTTATAAACAGTTCTTTGCTGCTATTTTAGGAACATGTGTTTCAATGTGTAGCTGCTTTTTATACAAGGAAGGAACACACCATCTCTGCCCCCATTTCGTTTATTAATGTGTATGCTTTTTAATTTTACAAACCTTTAAGAACTGCAGTTTCTCTTGGTTTGATAGTACAGCCTCACATAATTTTATCTGCAAATGTGAAAATCTTGCTTTCAAAATACAGAGTAGAAAGAGACTGTTTCAGGTAGATTCTCTGCAGTAAAATGTGCCATCTTTAGGATGGTATTTTGAATTTGCAGAGTATCTCAGGACACAGTCTATATGAAGGTCATGTAAGGTACGCTGCATGCAAAACTGTTCAAGGGAACTGGTTTTAAGTTCAAGAATAAAACAAAAAGGGAAGAAATTAAGGCAAGGAAGAAAAGAGGTGGGTGTTTTTAGATGAAGTATGAAAACAGGAGGAAAATATGTGACAAAAGCCACTAAATTTCTATTTTTAAGATGCAGTCTTATCCCTAAATTATTCCACCTGCAGCAAAATCTGTGGATAAAAATATATGTAAAATTGTCACAACTGTTTATATTAATTCAGCTCTTGATGTTATTTTTCATTTCAGGAGAAGAGAGGGAAGTTATGAGAAGCTCAAGGTATTGTGTAGAGTCTAATAGAAGAATAACAGTGAATGATAGAGGGTTGCTTATTTATTTTCTTATGTTAAATATTAAAAAAGTTAACTTTTCAGGCCCATTTCTGCTTGGTATATTTACTTGTTCCAATGTATTGGTGTGTTTTCAGCAAAGGTGAATTTAGGCAGCTATTCTTCTGTTTGAGATAACCAAATGCATTGCAGTGAAAACTGGAATTGTTTGGTAAGCATGATTGAAATCTTGGGGGGGAGGCCAGGAACATGTAGCTACGCTGAGGTTTGAATATTTAGAAAAAGCACAAGTACAGGCCTGCTCAGTTTTGGACTTGAGATTTTTGCTTAGTGACATTATTAACTAAACAGAACACCTCTACCTTGCAAGTATGTTTAAATATATCGTCGTCATGCTTCCTGTGCAGTTTATAAGACTATATAAAAATGACACAAACAGGGAATATTTCTAACATGAAGAATATAATTTGCAGGGGTACTTGGACATACTATTACACTCATTTTTTATTTTCTTAGCAAACAGCTAGGATAGTATTATGCTCATTTTAATGTATGCTATCACTATGTTATACCTGTAAGGTAGGACCGTTTCTCATCCGTAAACAGGCAGACTAGTTTCTCTTCAAGACTAGTTTTTAAGCAGTTACTTTACTGTCTAAACGATGCAGTTTCACTGGCTGTGTAACTACAGTTGTTACAATAAAACTTAAGAATACATTTTCTTTTTTATTAGTTGTCTTTATTTGAATAATTTCTTAAAACACGTATTTTTGAGAGGTAAGAGAGATGAACATGTTTTCAACAAGAAATCCAAAGGCTGGAAAACATGCAGTTTGGTTATTCATTAAATAGTACAGAAACAGTTTAGAAATTGTAAATTTTAATACGTGGTACATGAGCCAAGAGTTTAAAGGATCATTAGTGACAGAGAAGAGGTTAAGGGAACATACATATATATGTAATGTGTATTGTTCTAGAGTTTATAACTATATGCTGCCTATAAATCAAGTAAAATGGTTCATATGAGCTATTCAACTGACATTTAATCACATTCAATCTTTATAAATTAAGATACTATTCCTAATAACATTCATTCTGTAAATTAGTTATTTTCATCTGGTACCAAAGTGGCTGTATGTGTTTTTCCCAACAAATGACTGAACTCAGGTTTGATAACACAGTCTTAAACTGCTTTTCCCCCAAAGCTAAATTTGTGACCTTAACTTGGTGGAAGTCCTGTTTAAAAAAACAAAAAAACCCAAAAACATATAACAGTTTGGGTTGGGCAGGGGGGGTATTAGAAATGTACTGCTACCTTTAGCCTGCTAATTTTGTAGCTGTTCATCACATTGTAATAGCAAGCCTTGCATTACCCAGGTGAAAGATTTTTTTTCCCCTCTGTTCAGGAGAAAACTTCTCATGAAATCGTGACTTACATGGTTAATAGTGTGAAGCACGTGTGTTAATCTGCTGCCAGTTAGTGGGCCACATGAATTCTTTTCCTGATGGTCTCTACGGTTTTACTCTCCTCAGTGATAACAACTGCGACATCCCAAGTCTGCGTTCAGGAGAGGTGACCTGAAGCCAAGGGCTCTAACAAGAGTGCCCTGTCCCAGCCTGATGGCACAGGGCACGACTGTAATGGAAACCTGCCTTATTCTTGATGAAATAGCCATTTAGCAGCTACGGTGCAATGGTGTAGTGCCTGCTGTCATGGTTTCAGATGAGGCTTAGCAACAGATTTAGGGTAAGGTCAGTGCCGTTGTTTGCTTGCTCATGGTTTTGTCTGTTTGGTTTTGGTTTTGATCTAGGCAGCCAGCAGTATATCGCAGCGGTCTCGTGCTGTCGTTGGTACTGCTGCAGATCTAACAGTGCGACGGGCCGCTTGGGTTGTAGCTGGGATGGAAGTTGAGGTGGTCGTAAGCGGTGATGAAGTTGTCTGGGCCGGTGACGTGGCTCTTCTCCAGGGAGGTGTTGAGCCCGTTATTTCTGTACATGCCACACTGTGCCAGAGTATTCGAAAACGCGTGCGAAGTGACGTGGAAGGAGGTCTGCGAGAGCAAGAAAAGGGGAGGAAGATGATGTTAAACGCCAACATCGGTAGCACCTGCCACGTGCGGAACTTTCGATGCAACGATGATGGCACTCCATCTTCTCCGGGGGGGTTGTTGCCAGGGGATGGTGCAGAGGCCAAAACTTTGAGGCGCTGTCCCCAAAACCCCCGGCTGAGCCCGGGGGGGGGTGGGGGGGTCCCCTCCATCACCCCACACCCCTACTTACCGGCACCTCGTGCACCGTGGGGGCTTTGCTGCCGTAGGCACGGTTGGCGGTCCGGTACCGGGGGTGAGGCTCCGGCTGCCTGCGGGAAGAGAGCAGAGATGGGACCGGGGGTCCCGGGGCGGGGGGGGGAAAACACCTCCGCGGGGTCCGCGCTCACCCGTAGCCGCGGAAGCAGGCGGGCTGCTGGAAGCGGCCGGGCAGGCCGGGGCTGGTGCGGTAGCAGTCGCTGGTGCGGGGACCGGGGCTGCCCGCCGCCGCCGGGCGGGACATGGGGGACGGGACGGAACGGGACGGGGCCGCTCGTTGCCCGGCGACGTGATGCTGCGGGCGGGCACCGATCGGTCCGCGCACCGAACCCCGTCCCCGCCCCGGGGAGGAGGGCACACGGACCGGGCCCGGCCCCCGCTCCGCCGCGCAGGAAACGGAAGGCGCCGCTTGACCTTCCTCCTCCTCCTCCTCCTCCTCCTGCTCGCCCTGCGGCCGCCGGGCACCGAGCATGGCGGTGCCGCGGCTCCTGCGGGCAGGTGAGCGGGTCGTTCCCTTCCCAGCCCGGCCCGCCCGTGTGACCCCTCCCCGTGTGACACCCCCCCCACCCCGTGTTTCTCTCCCCGCAGCAGCCCCACGGCTCTACAGCAGCGTACCGGCCCCGGCGGCGGCGGCGGCGGCCCGGCCCGGCGGTAAGTGCTGCCGCGCACCGGCCCCTTCCCCGGGGAAAGAGGGGGGGGGGTCCCCCGAGGCGGGCCCCTGCACCCCCGGCACCAGTGAGCGGTGTCCTTGCTGGTTTCGCCAGGCCTTTGTTGCAGTCAAGCGGCCGTGGGTGCATCAGGGCTCGTTCTCCAGTCCCGGCTCGTCCCCTGCAAACGCAACAAGAGGAAATAATGATTTATTTTATTTTTTTCTTTCCTTCTCTTAGCTGTGGATGACAAGCTGCTGTCCGAGCCTCTCAGCCACCCCGACTTCTTCAACGTGAAGGAGCTCTTCTCCCTGAAAGATCTCTTTGATGCTCGGGTGCACCTGGGGCACAAAAAGGGATGTCGGCATAGGTGAGTGACCCTGTTTCGTGATCCAGCGCTTGTTGATATCAGGAGTGTTTCCCTAGGCCGTGTCAGCCTTTGGGGGCTGCGCTAGATGGGTCTGGGTCTGGAACTGCCCACACAGACCCGCATTTCTGCCTCGGCATGGTTACTGCCCTGCAAAAGTACAGGGACCCCGCTCAGGTGGGCACTGAGCGGGGTGTGAGACCTGCAGCCCCCTGAGGCCGGGTGGGACAGACGCTGTGCACAAGGGTTCTCTGCAGAGAGCACCTCTGGAATCGGCTGGGAGTTGGAGTGCGGGAGGGGTTCGGTGGGGCCACACCACGTTCAGAAACACTGCTCGATGCCTGTAGCACCCTGTCCCCGCGTCCCCTTGTGTCGCCCTCCCTCTGCCGCTGCAGGTTCATGGAGCCCTACATCTTCGGCTGCCGCCTGGATCAGGACATCATCGACTTGGATCAAACGATGCAGCACCTCCAGCTGGCCCTCAACTTCACCGCCCACATCGCCTACCGCAAGGGCATCATCCTCTTCATCAGCCGCAAACGCCAGTTCTGCCACCTGGTCGAGAGCACGGCGCGGGAGTGCGGGGAATACGCCCACACCCGTTACTGGCAGGGCGGCCTGCTCACCAACGCTCACATCCAGTTCGGGCCCGGCGTCCGCCTGCCCGACCTCCTCGTCTTCCTCAGCAGCCTCAACAACGTCTTTGAGCCCCACGTGGCCATCCGGGATGCTGCCAAGATGAACATCCCCACGGTGGGGGTGGTGGACACGAACTGCAACCCCTGTTTGATCACCTACCCCATCCCTGGGAACGACGACAGCCCCACCGCCATGGAGCTCTACTGCAAGCTCTTCAGGATGACCATCATCCGCGCGAAGGACAAGAGGAGGCAGAGCGAGGTCTTCAACGAGCTGCGGAGCAAAGCGGAGGGCAATTAGAGCCCTAGGGACAGGCTCGGCCGTGCCCAGCGGCTTGGTGACGGGTGTCCTGCTTTGCTCCCGCGGGCGCTGCGGGACTGACCCTGCACCCAGAGCACCAGCTTTTGGCAGAGCTGGGCTGGTTGTGGAAGGGAACCCCGCCAGCTCTGCCGCAGCACAGAGATCCCGCGGCGGTCACAGCTGTGGTGGGTGTCTAGCTCAAAATACAAATTATCCGGAGCGATGCAAGGGGAGACGGAGCCAGGCCAGACCCGGCTCCTGTCCTTGTGTTTGTCCCTGTTGCAAGGAGGTGCCTCTGTCCTGTGGCCTTCTGATTCCCGAGCTGTGACCTCACGTGAAACCGCTTGTATCTTGCGTGTCTTCTGGACAAATAAAGACCCCCGTGATCCTTTTTCTTTCTTCCCTTGTGAAATGGGAAGGTACGGGGGAGTCTCTGGCAAATGTTTACGGTGATGGGATGGGGGGGGGGGGGAAGGGTGTCACAAGGCTGGGGACCCTCAGAGCCTTGCAGGCCAGGGGCGTGTGGGGGGATGCGAGGCTCGCCGGTGCCGGTGGGTCACAGGGTTGGAGGGTCCCTGTTTTGTCCCACCGTCCAACCTCTGCTGTCACCGTGGGGCGTAGGGGACCGCAGGGTGCAGCTGAGAAAAGGGAAATTCAGCCCCTAACACGCCTTGTGTCTCTGGGGGAGGGCTCAGGGCAGTCCTACAGCGTTGGGGGTCAGGCCCAGCGTGGGGAAGAGGTCTGGGCCAGGGGTCCCGGTCCCGGTCCCGGTCCCGGTCTCGGTCTCGGGTCCGGTGCGGGTCCCGATCCCGGCACCGGCCGCTCCCTGCTCTGCGTCCTCCCGCCCAGCAGGGGGAGCTCGCCGGAAGCAGAGGCGCTGCGCGGATTGTCGCCGCGGCGCTTCCGCCCGCCCGCCGTATATAAGCGGAAGGCGGGGAGAAGGCCGCCCTTTCGGCTGGGCGGCCGGCCGGGTGAGGAGCGGCGGCGGGTCCCTCTGCGGGCAGCGGGGCCGGCCTCTCCCTCGGTCCCGCTCCGTCCCGGCTGGGTGACGGGAGGGTCTCTGGTACCCTCGGGCGGGGGAGGCCGCAACCGCCCGGGGGTTGGGGAGATGCTTTCGCTCCCTCGAGCGGGGAGGCTTGGGCCGACGGGGAGGCCTCGGGCGCGGGAAGCCGGTACCGGCCGAGGTGGGCCCCTTCTGGGCAGGGCTCCTGCCGCACTGACCGCGGGCTGCTCTCCCCAGGTCCTCCTTCCCGCGCCATGTTGCAGCGAAGCTTCTTGAGGGCGGTGGCGGCCGGTTCCTCTTCGCTTCTTCTCCCCCGTCGCTGAACGAGGGAAAGCTGCGGCGTGAGGACATGGCTGCGGACCGGCAGGACACCCCCCCCTTGCTGTGCAGGAGGAGGAGGAAGGTGTGAGTGGAGGTACGGGTGGTTCCTGTGTCCGGCTGGGTGGGCTGCCTGCGTGTGAGCTGCTGGTCTTACTGATCTGGGTGACACCACCCCCGCAGGAAAATCAGGCTTTAGTCCCCAGTCTTGCCTGCTCCCCCTCCCCAGGTTTCTGGGCCTCAGACGGGACAAAACGTGCCCCGCGCAGCCACATGGCTGGAGAAGGTCAGGGAGAGACCCGTAGGTCCCCTGGGCCCCGTCCGGTGCTCAGTTTCCTTCAGGCACTGCGATGTTCAGTGTATGTTATAAACTGATGTATAGGAAGGTACTAGGATTAAGGTGAATAAGGCAAAGGGATGTGCTTCCAGTGAAGGAGGGGAGAAAATAGAGGGCTGCCACCTTTCCAGGTTTCGAGGGAAATGTTTAAAAACCGATTTGAGTAACTAAAGTGAAAATATTAAGCAAATTATTTTTTTTCTTATATTTTAATCTTACGGTTTTCAGTGAAGTGGTGCAGTTCACAAAGAAGCTTGTTACGCAATCAGCTGAACACTTGTTTGTTATTAACTGCATTCTTCCTTTCTTCTTATTTGTCTCTCTTCAGCCTGGCAGAAGACAAAGGGTGAAGTGAAAAAAGATTCTGTGCCTTGAAAAATCAAGGGTAAGTGGTGCTTAACACAGGCTGTCCAAGTAAGCTTCAGCCACCTTGGCAACTCTCTTAAGAGGTGTGTTACATTTACATCTACACGTGCACCAAATACCTTTGTAATACTACTCTCTGAGTAGGTGATATAATGTTCCTGTAAGTGCCTTTTAACTCACCTTTTTCAGTCTTTGTGGGCTTTTTTTCAACCTGCCACAGGCGTTGCAAAGGTGGCTGCTGTGGCATCTTTGTGTCATTAGGTGGCAGAGAGAGACAGGCTATATTCTACGCTCGTTTGTTCTGAAACCCGTGAGCATTCAGAGTGATTGATAGCCTGACATTATTTATAAATAGGATGGTTAATAGGAGACTCCTGAGAAACTAAGCCTTCCCTGTTCTTTTTTTAAATTGCCTTAAATGTGGGGGCTGTACGTAATAGAACGGAAAGGTGTTCTGTTTGATCTGTAGTGGCTCTGTAGCAGAAAGGCTGTGCGTGGCTTTCTGATTATTTAGCCTTGAAAGCGGTAGGATCCTGTTGGTACATAGACTTGTATTACAACAGAATGAGTTGAAGTGATCTGTCTAAAGCCACATGGCAAGTTGGTGACATCACTGGGAGCACATCCTGGGAGTTGCATGCTGGCAGCCCTGACCCTGTTCCTCTCCGAAAGTAAAAATTTGCCTGTGCTATGCATTTATTTCTTTACCTTCCCTCTCGTACTGGGCCTTTCAAATTTCTGTTGCCAGTGAAACAATAACCATATAACTAGGCTTTGAAGCGTGTCTAAATATATAAAATAAATGCTGTATGTATCTTCCATTTCTTTTTCAGAGAAGGCCGTGTGACATGGCAGACCCAGGAGGTCTTCTCAAAGACCTGAGGTGAGCAGCAGCGGATGCAAGTTCCCCTGTTAAATAGCTCCATGCCCCAAGTCGTGTTGCAGATGTGGCTGTAGTGCCATGTTTGTGTCATTAGGTGGCAGAGAAGAAAAGGCAATGTCTTTGCTAGTGCTCTGAAACCTGTGAGCACTCGGGAATGATGAACAACCTGACAATTATTTCTTGCTTTTCCTGTTTTTTTCCTTTAATGTTAATCTTAAATCATGAAGGATGGACAGCTGTGGAGGGACAGGGTACAGAAGCTAGCCCTGTCCTTCAGTGTGGCAGACAGTCGTTCTCTTAATGAATACCTTGTTTATGTGACAGATAAGAGATGTGACTGATTTTTCTGCCGTCATGTTCTATGTTTTAGAAGTGAAACTTCTATGTTTTACTAACACACTGTGTTAAAAGCTAATTCAGATTTCTCACTTATCATATCTTTTATTGTTATGGAGGAATGGCAAACTCCAGCATTATTTATTCTAATAGTCCTGAGTCCTTGGAGATTTGCTCTCCTGACACGTTAATATCATTAGGGGTCAGAGATGAAGAGGCTTCCTGTGCCCAAAACTCGTTAACTGCTCAGAGATTAGTAGCTTGACAATGTTTCCATGTGTACCTCTTTCTCCAGAGAATCAGCGGAAGATGGAGCAATTTTAACTGCATCAGGGGAAGGTCCGTCCTTTTATTTGCAAGGATAAATAGAACCGACAGTTCTATTCTTGAATTCTATTTTTGCCTTCAACAGTCCTTTATGGCCTGCAAGACATCCTTGCTGGCTGCCTGTTCTGTCTGTGAAAGGGCACGTCTTGAGTGTTGCAGGGTTTAGCATTATGTAGATACCAAGAATCACACCAGGGAGTGGAGGAGATGGGGGAAAAGGCACTCAAGTTTGTCGTTTCCAACGTATTGGCATGATCTAGAAACAATTGGGTGTGGATTTAGCATGTGGAGAAAATTGCACCCTATTCCCAACACTAATAAAACACTCAGCCAACAGCATCTTGACTTCCAAGGGTGCTGACTAAGTTTGACCAGAAGATGCAATCGCCAATCTTCTGAAATGCAGCTTTATAATCATGCTTGCTTTTGGGGTGGGGAACAAAACAAACAAAACCCAACCCAACACTTCTTCCCCCAAAAAACCCAAACCAAAGGTCTTTTTCCTTCTTACAGTTACTTTTGAGAACAGGACTGAGTTCTGGAACTTGCTTCAAATATTGAAGGTATGTATTACGTCACTTCTTGGAAATGCACCTAACCTCAATGCATTACCAAAACAGTCAGTGTCTGCGCAGAAGTCCTTGGGTTGGTACATCTTGTCCTTCTGACTTCTTATGGGACACGGACAAATAAAACAAAGAATGCTACTGCATACTTGCAGAAAGAACTAAAAATTCAGTATTTCTTCATCTTTTTTGCTGACAAACCTCTACTTCAGGTGGAGTGCTTTTTTTAAAGTCCTTCTAAACTAACTTTCAGTAAGTGCAGCAGTGGAATGCTTTCCCCTGCTCTTCCCAAGACAAGATCTAGCCTCCTTGTGCATCATGTTCTAGCTGGTAACACAGCAGACAAAAAGCAAAAATATAATTGAGTACAATGTGACTTTTTAGTTGGTTTCTGCTGTGTTTATGTGCTAGCATGATGGCAAAGGAACTTGACCCCCAAGGCAGTGAGCTGCTAGGGAGAACAGGTATCAGTATATCCTAATAGCTGTGTGTGTCACTGTCCTTTCTCGGGTGATGTGGCACACATGAGCCTCTCCTGTGCTAGTGTTATTAAAACAAGTGATGAGAGAAGCTCTGGCTACACATAGATAGTATTGTGAAACTCTGAGAGGCTTTGCAGTGACTAATAGCTTGACGAATCTGGCAGTGCTAAATGGTGGAAAATGTCCTCATTAAATGGGCATTATGAGGGCCAAAGGTGCCATTAACCAAGCGGGTAGCTGCTGGCTGCAAAATGAGCCATTTAATTGGGAAAAGTCACTGCCTACCAGCAGCGGCTTTGGAAAAGAATGCTAATAAGGTTGTTGGGGATATGGTTATGCAAAGAGGCATGCCTTAAGATGTGATTCTTCTATTTAAATTTCCTGACTTTCTTTTAACCCTGAAATACATATTTGAGTTTTTTCATCAGACTTTACTCGCATCAAGGGTCCTGTAGGGGTGGTAAGTGCCTAATGAGTCTCTCTTTAGAACTGTACTGTGTGAGACATAGGATAGCTATTAAAATTTTCCTAATAGCATTTGCTGTTAACCACCTTCCCAAGACTGAGCAGCCATTCCAGGCTATGAATATTGCTTTACTGAAAGAATTACCTGGCTGCCAGCTGTGGAAAAGATGAATATTTTGTATTAAAGTGGTTTTGAGAGAAATTAAAAATCTTACTGCACATTAACTTAGCCCTTCATCATTTAGAACTGGTTTATGTCATGGCTTTGAACGCTGGAATAAGCCCAGCTTTTCTTCCTCTGCACTATTAATAGTTTGCCTTTGCATTGAAGTTGGCAAACTCACCTTTGATTTTTAGGGACCCTAAGAGTGAAAGAGTAACCACAAGCAGGCTCCAGCTATCATGCCGTTAAATTATCACTTTCCTAGACTTGCCAGAGTGCACTGTGCTTAGCCAGAAGACTTTTTTCAAAACCTTTCTGATGTAGTGGCAAAGAGCCTCTCCTAAAGTAGTCTCATTTATTAGTGCCATCTGCTTTCTGTCACTGCTTTAGGTCCTGATCCACATAAGTTTGCGGGCACTTGGCTTCTGCTGACCGCAGTGAATACAGCTAGTGTAAGTTAAGGTGTTCCTGTGGTTCTGGACTGAAGTAAATTGCTTTCTGAAGTTTACTTGTGAATCATGATAACCGAGCCCAGCTAATGACTTTCCTAAAATTTGGTTTCATTTTATGAAGCATTTTTATTTCCTCTGGGTTGTGAAAATTCTTTGGACGGTCCCAAGACAAACCTGATGTAATTTTTCAATTAGCTGAAAATGTTGCCTCTGAAATGAAAAGCAATTCTCTGTCCCAACTAGCTGTAGTGCCTTAGCTCAGGTACTGTACCATAGTGAACAGCAGGACTCTGGATGGTATGGATTAATTAGCTGCTCTAGTATTGACACTCATTGCTAATTTTTGCTGGCTGTATTTGAAATTGTCTAACATATTGGGCTTTTTTTATTTGCAGATCGTGCCTTGAGTTTTAGAATTTCTAGCAAACCTGGCTACAGCAAAATAAATGGTTGGCAGTGTCTGCATTTGAAGATTCCTGAAACTTCATCTTTTCTCACACATGGGTTCAAGCACACTACAGCCAAAGTGCATGCGATGCAGCTTGTGGTTCTGAATGTTTGCTGTAACCTGTGTACTCAACTGTCTGTCTAAAAAAAATTACAGCTGTTCTGCTCCAAGTGTCCCTTCTGCTTTTGCTGTACTCCTGTTGAATAGTCGTAGGAGTTGCAATCTTGCCTTTCTCCCAGTCATCTCGGCTCATGTTCTAAAAGCACTGTTGTTTCAGTCTGTGTTTTCTCTACATGGTTAAGAAGAATTTTTAAAAAAAACCCCAAAAAACTAAATAAAGATGCCACCTACAATAAGTCTGAAATAATTATGCTTGTGTATTTGTAGCACCACAAGTAGTATTAATTTTTAACCATTTTAGGATTTAAGACTTATTTGTGGATATGAGAGCTAGGATGGTTTTTTTTACTTTAAACAATGAAAGGTAGAAGTCTTGCTGCTTACCTCCATCCCCTTGTGGCATAAATCTGTGCTGCTAAAGCAGCATCTGGTGAGATCAGGTTGTCAGTCTTTCAGTGTTCTGGCTTTTCCTCTTTTTCCAGCTAATGTGGGAAATCTGGAGACAGCATGAGTGTAAAATAGCTTTGCCTTTAGTCATTTTTCTCCCATATTGCAGTGTAGCTTGTAAACCATAAGCACGTGTCTGAAAACACTTGTGCTTTTTATTAGTGATGAACAAAACTTGGTGTTCTTGGGGTGTGTGAGTCGTAAGTTATGCCTGGAGTGTCCACTCCTGTTGCTGGGGTGTACAGATTAATAACGTAATGTGACAGTTCTTGTCAGAAGTGTCTTTATTTGAATAAAGCTGCCTTGGCTAGTTCTTTAAAGTACAGGGGCTGTCTTTCTCCTTGAACTTCATCTTTCATCATAAATGCTTAAAGTGATTCTGATATTTAAGATTCTGTGGATAAGCAAGGAACATGGTTGTTTCCCTCTTTTCTAGGTGCTTACCTCCTGTTTTATCTAATACTGCTTTTGGGGATGGGAGCAGTGGGGATTAAGTGTAATGGGAATGCTGCTTACCTGGACAAAATTTACTAGTAAATTACAAATGGAGAGAGGAGGATGAAAAATGGCTTTCCTGAAAATCTGAGGAGAGGATTTGGCATGGTTGTTAGGTTCCTTTTTCTAATAGCAGAAGAAAATTAATTTGTCAGTGGAGCTGGTTGCCATGGGAATGCAGGACAATAGACGAGGAGCTGGGGTGGCTGCATGGAGCCTCATTACCGAATTCCAGTCCTCGCCTTTGCTCTCCACCACACACTCCCGTGCAGGTGAACCAGTGCTGTGCCTGGACATGGGGCCTTGACCACCTCTGGACTGCTCGTACTGAATTAAGGGTGACTCCGAGGGGCTGAGGAACTTGCCACCCTTCAAACACAGAAACCTTACAAATGCTCAACCTTCCCACAGATGAGTTATGTTGCAAAGCCAACTCCTCTGCGGGAAGTGAGCTACGCTGGCTCCCTGCTAGATTTAGAGCACTGTTGACACTGAAACATTTCCTCCATAAATAATACTGAGAGGTAATGATGATCCTATAGAACTAATAGAAGGAAATACTGGTATCTCTCCTCCAAAGGCCTCATAAATTTGCAGCCATGACACCACCGATTGCCTTCACAGGCTATATATACTGCCAGATGTATTTTTTTCTTGGTGATTGTACTTCAGATACACGCTCCACTTCACTAAGCAATTGTTGGCAAGAGCACTGGCATACGGTCCATCAGCAGGAATACGATTGTGCTGGGAACACAGCAAGCTCGGGGTAGTTTACATACTCTACCCATAGTTTTAAAAGGTTGCTATAATTGAGTATTTAAAGGGAACGGACTATATTTGGAGACCTGGTAGTATTTACACAGTCAAACAAATGTCTTGAAACCAGCTGAAAGCTTGCCTGGAAATTCATTTTAATAATGAGAGAAGCACTGGATTATTCTGGTATTAATCTTTAACCTCGGCAGTGCAAGCCCAGCTTAGTTTTAGGAGAATTAAACCGAGAGGTTGGCTTATCCCTGCTCTAAGTATTGTGGGAAGTAACACACGGAACACATACGTTAACCGGTCAGGATTGTTCATGTTTAGCCCTTTTCCTTGGCCCTAGATGCTTCGGAAGCCGACACGTGAGAGGGAATGGCCTGTGCTGCCAATTTCAGACCGCGAACAGGAGCAGCTGGGTGGGAGCCTCACACAAGCCATCACATCGCCGTCTGGGGTCAGGCACTTAAAAAAGGAGTCAAAGAATTGCCGGGATTCTCCACTGTGGAAAAGACAGCTTATCTGCTTCCTAAATTACAGCTGGATCTGACAGTAGATGACTCAAACACTTAAGGAGAGACCTTTGAATATGGAAATCTACCTTTTTCTCCGTTTTAGATCACAAGCAAGCTGGTTACTTAAAAGGCTGCTGTTTCGCTATTGATGTACTGGTGTGATTCACGTAAAAGCTATTTATTTACATCAGAGACGTTCATCAAAAGAAGATGTGACAAGTACAGCATGAATGATTCATTCTCATCTCTCTGCACTGCTTTCCTGTTAATCAAGAAACAGTTAGATGCGTCCAGCTGGGCTCCGCTTCCTTATCGCTTTCCGTGTCATCTTCTTCCCCCAAGCCCGTTCAGCCCAGCTCCTGCTGTCCCAGCTCCGCAGCACGCTCTTGCCGACTGTATCGATGATCCTGCTGGGCGGTGGAAGTCATGATGCTTGGTTTTCCATGAAGGAGAAGGGGCTGCAGCTATGCTGAACTCCCTGTGTAGGGTGTTTTTTTTCCTGTGGGGGAGAGGATGGAGAAACAGGCCTTCAAGCCTTGGACTTTACTCCAAGATTGCAGATTCTAAACTCCAGGGCCGTGCTTCCCCCGTTAGGAATATTTGGTGTTTGAAATCTTCTTCCAGAGCAAGGTCTTGAGGTTGTTTAGCACGAGGGAGTGGTGCACTTCCATCTGGCTGGCCAGGCCACTGAGGGTCATGCAAGTTCGGAGCTGTTTCTGCAGCTCTTCTTTCAGCTCCAGCGGTGCTCCGTACAGCAAGTAGTCCTGCAGCAACCCGCAGACCTTCGCCAGGTTGGGCTGCACCACGTCGCTTTTGCACTGCTTCATGAGTTTGTCGCATGTCGCCATGCAGTCCTTCCCGTAGGTGCAGTCCACGTTCTGCTCACAGTGACGTCCCTTGAGGAAACCCCTGATTGTCATCTCCGTTGCCACCTTCCTCAGGTTGACCATTTTGAAGTCGTATTTGTCGTTGTAGCCCACGTTCTTAAAGCTGGTCTCGCAGATGTAGAAGTTCCCGTAGGTCCCGTGGAATATCTCCTCCACGAACTCCAGAAGGCCGATGGCGATCTTTGCCCGCCGGGGCCACGCTGGTGCAAACCACTGGTGGATGATTTGGTGGACGACTGAAGGCAGCAGTGACTGGAGGAAGGGGGGGACATCCACTCCGTAGAGGGAGGTGTGGGGGATCTTCTCGGTGACGTAGAGGTCCCCGCAGTGCCCCAGCAGCTTGGAAGTGTGCTCTTTCTCATGCAAGGACAGCATTAGAAGAAACTCATTGAGCTGAAGTAGCGCCCAGATGGATTTGGCCTCTGCTAAAGACACTTTCCCATCCCGGTTCACATCTGCTGTGGTGATGATCCGGCTCACCAAGGCTGCAAGAGAAGGCTGATCTCCCAGCTTGGACTGTGAACAGAACAAGAAGTGGCATCAGACCCTTGCGGCTCTCTCTGGGCTTTGTATCACAAAACTGAACTGGAGAAGCAAAGAACTGAGCTTGGGAGAGGATGAAACAGCCACCACGCTCGAGCAAATTCAGTGCCGTACCATTGTGTATGGTTGGATGGATTCAGCTCCAGCAGAATTTTACCAGCTTCGGGGCTGCTCTAGACCCAGGTGGGAGCAAGCTTTTGAGAGCAAAGACCGGGCAGCGCTGCTGTCCCACCGCTGCAGCAGAAGCCCTGCACAGGGGTAACCGCTTCAGCGGTGCCAGCACTGCCAGGGCTGCCCGTGGGCTTGTGAATAAGCTCTGCCCAGCACAGATCCCACCCGCAGCCGCAGTAGAGTGGCCTACAAGGTTGCTGCTACTAAAATCTTGCAAATAAGAATTCCTGCGTGGGGATGGAGGTTTTTCTCGGCTAATCCAGCACGTGCTCTACAGAACACCGTAAGGAGCCCTGCCCAGCACCCAGCAGCTGATGGGGGAGCATGAGCCAGAGGAGCTCTTGTTTAAGGGGAAGGAAAGACGCATTTAGTCTTTCTGAATCACGAGTGGCATCCCAGGCCCACAGGATCCCGGAGGGACCCTCCGCACTGACCTTCAGGAAGTTGAGGAGCATTTCTTTGAACTCATCCATTGATGTCCCTCGTGTCGGTTTGTCAAAGAGGACCACGTCCCTCTTGGGCACAGAGTCTGGGTGACTGTCTGCCTTCAAGGCTTCTTCAATGCCACATTTGATGATCACCTCCCTCTCTCTCCAGAGCCCGCTGTAAACCTACAGCAAAGGAGAGGGGATATGTCCAAGACAGGAGAAAACAAGAGCAAGTGCAGAGAACTAGTTTCTGGTTCGGTTAGGGATGGGTACCAGGGATGGGGTGAGGAGTAGAGGTGCAGGGAGGAGGACATTTCCCGGGTTTGATGCTTGCACCCATTCCCTGCTGTGCGGTGGTTTCCCCGGCGGGGCAGAGACCTACCTGCTGGGTGGGAGAGGAGGAGAGGCAGTGCTGGAAGAGGAGGCTGCGCTCCTCACACAGGTCTTTGCACGTGGAGCCAGAAATGATTCCTTTCTTGTACTGGTCACACTGGAGAGGGGAAAGCAGAGAGAGAAGCTCAGCAGGGGCAGCTCCCCGTTCATCCAAAGAAGTCCGACAGATCGAGGCACATTCCCACAGCTTATGATCTGCGGCACCCCAAGCACACGCGCTGGGGACGTGCAAGCCCCCCCCCAGCCTCCCATGCTGCAGCCAGCCCTGCTCCCGTCACCTGCTGTGCCCAAACTCCTCAAGCCCCGTTCCTGCAGCAGGGCTGGGGCCAGCACTTTGGTTTTTCAATTTACCGTGTGTAACAGAAAGCATCATCAATGCCACCGCGTCCCCGGTGAGCGCATTTCCTCTGAGTTCGTATGAGTCTCTTATGCAAGAGAAAAACACCCCTTAAAAGAGGCACATCTGATTGCAAACCCACTCAGGCTGCTTGGAGGCAAGAACAGTATCTCCAATTGCTGACCATTTCTTTCCTTCCTGGGATTCCAAGGTCCTCAAGCACAGAGGCGCTGCTCAGGGTCACCACCCCCATATCACTTTGGCCTTGGATTTGGCAGCCCACAGGGTGCCACCAGCTGCAGGGCACACGGACCATGCCAGCACAGCATTCAGCTGCCTTCGGGCGATGTCTGCACCTTGGCAGCCATTTCGGCCAGTTCAGGGTGTCTGGAGGAGAGGGGAACGCCTGGTGCTCAGACTTTCGTTGGGGAGCTGTAGTGCCAGTTGCTCAGAGTCCAGCCCCTTCCAGCACCCCCAAACTCCCCACTCTGTCTTCCAAAGAAATCCCAGCCCAAAATCTTCTCTGCTCTAAGACCCAAATATTTCTACTAGCCCCAGAGCAAGGACTTTAATGGGGGAGACACGGAGAGAGGAGTGTGTAGGAGCAGCTGGGGCTGAGCCCCGGCCAAACGGGCAGCAGCTGTGGGCAGAGCTCCCGGCTGCAGGCAGAGCCCTTTGGGTGCCGTGGGCAAGGTGGGGCTGGGCTGGCAGGGACCCCCCTCCCCGAGCTGCTGGAGGGACCGCAGGGGGATTTGCTCCTGAGTGCTCCCGCTGCAAGTCCAGGGGGTTAGGGGAGCTGCCAGGGCCGGAGGAGAGGGCAGCGTGGGGCTGGGTGAGGATGAGGATGCATGGGCTCAGCAGAGCAGCAGCCCCTGCTGTAAAATGGGCTGGCTCCGGTCCAGGCGGTGGCAGGGACAGGGACAGACGGTGGCTCTGATCCGCAAGCGGGATGGCTGGGTCGGGAGCTGGAGGCATCCCTGGGCATGAGAGGCTGCAGCTTCTCAGCAGGGCACAACAGCCTCAGGGCTGGAAACAGGAGCTGCAGAAATTCACTGCATCTTTTCCCTCTTTTTTTTTTCCCGACATGGATGGGAATTAACCCTTGGACCTGCTCACAGGGGACACGGCCAGATGCGGCATCTTAAACCCCAAGCTCAGAGCAGGAATTAGAGCCTGGGACCCCGTGGTCAGAGTCATGCAGAAAATCAAATTAAACGATCGTCGCTGTTGTTATGGCAATTCCTGCCTCCCTTCTGTGCTGAAGGATTGATGAACGAGGCATTTTCAGACAGAGCCTGGCGTCCCCCTCCTCGCCTAGGCTGGGCAGGTGACCTGCTCCCCTGCCACGGGGCTCACACCGCAGTCCCAAAGGAGCCTCACTTGGCTGCCAGCCCTGGGGATGCTGTGGGGAGCAGGCTGCACCCTACCGCAAACCCCAGGCAGGGGCAAAACGCATCAAGCCAAGCTCTCGCGAGGGGCCTGCCCTTTGTGCACGCTGGTGCTTTCTTTAGGGCACGCCAGTAGTTACAGATAGGCACCCGTGGCCTGGCTGCTCCCCTTTTTTCAATGGCTCTGGGGAGGTCGGGGGTGCTGGCGCGATGCTCTCCCTGCCCGCAGATCCTGCTCTGACATTGCAACTTCATCTCCACAGACATTAATCTGCCCACGTCTGTCTGGCCTGCCCTGGCCTGCTTCCCTCCGACATCTCATTAAATTGTTTCGCCATCGCCCTGGCAGGATAAGGTCACCTCTCCCGCTCCGAGCTCCGCGTGACGCCGGGGACGGTGCCGGGGAATCAGCTGCCGGGAGGGCTCCTCGGCCCAGCTCTAGTGCAGGATGCTGCCCCGGCGCTGCCTGCCCGGCTGCAAGGCACCGCACAGGGCTTGGGGGGCTGGAAATGGGGCTCCTGCAGCCCCCCTCACCCCAGTACCCCGAACTGGGACCAGCACGGCCGCGAAGACTGCTGGCCACCACTCACGATTATCATCCGGCAGACGTGGCCGCGGCAGAGCTCGGAGTAGGACGAGTAATGCATGTATGCCACCCAGCTGCCCACGAAGATGCCCAGCCACACCACCAGCAGGTATTTCACCTTGATGCCCGGGAGGCGACTCTGGAAGGAAAAGAAAACGCTGGTGAAGGCCAGGGCTCTGCACGGGTTGGCGGTGGCTGGACAAGGACGACTTCTTTTATACAAACCAACCTGAGCACTGGTGAAACCTTCAGCCTTTTTTATATATATTCACCAGTCTATTATGCAACTCCTGCTGCAAGTAGGTCACTTAAAATTCCCTAAAAGCAGGGAGATTACAGCGCTGGGCTGCGAGGAGCTGGATGCCGCGCATCCCCGTGCCTGGGAGCTGCAGCCGCGTGTGCCCGCTCTCCTGCCAGTGCGAGGAAAGAGCCCGCTGCCCTCTGCAACCCCCGGGTTCACCGTCGGGGCTGCAAGAGGCTCTGCTCCTGCCTGGGGAGACCCTTCTCAGCAGACCCCCCCTTGCACAGCCCCACGGACATGGGAGGCTGCCACTGCCAGCTCCCGTGTGGGAGCGGGCGAGTAACAAACCTGGAAGCGCACGGGTAATACTCCATGCAAACAACTCAGAGGCTCGCAGCGTGATTTTGTTTTCCTGGCTTCGTTTCTTCCCCTCTGACCCTGCAACAGCAGCACTGCTGCCATCTGGCCTCCCTGCAATATAAGTTGTTTACCTGACCCGTATAACATAGCGCAGATCCCTGGCAGTTCCTAAGGGCAGGGAGTTAATCCTTGCGTCAAACACCCCATTCCCTCCAGTTTCTATAGATAATTCCTGCTTCACAGCAGGCCAAGAGAGCCCTTGGCCAGTGGCCACCTCCAAACCCTCCTCTCTCCTTGCACTGTGTGAGCCAGTGAGACCATGACCTGCTGCTGGGATAGGGCTGGATCTGAGCGGATGCGGCACCGTTACAACCTGCCAGGGATCCTCGCTCGAGTCTTGTAGCCCAAAACTGCTCCCACCTCCAAAATGCCTCCACCCTGGCCCCTTGCCAAGCGCCGTAAGGGTTTTGCCCCATGGATGGCAGTAACCAGAGGCGGTGGAGCCTCCTGCCCTCCTGAAGCACCGGCTGCAGCCAGCAGCTCGGCTCGCCCCGGACCAAATGAATGGGCTTCACAGGAATCGGCAGGCAAGGGTGAAAGCAGGCAGGTCTGCCTCGAGATCATGACATTTTGCATGTTAATTGGAAATGCCAAAGTGTGAAGCAGGCCACGATGCCCGGTCTGCCTGTCGAGCAATGGCACCGCTAAATAATGCCTGTTAAAGAGAACCCGACCATGGCAAGGACTTGGCAAAGGATGGGTGGCTGCTCCTGTGAGCTGAAAACCAGCTCAAGTCCCTGAAGTCAGACATACACCACTGCGACCCGTAAGATCCTCGCCAACACAGCAGCCCCCCGAAAACTACCCAGTGGTGGGGACATGACCCACCAGGCCCCCTGCCCTCAGCAAAGGGACCCTTTCCACGGACTTCCAACTAGAGACACGTCTTGGGGCAGCAAAGCTCTGGAATGGCCAAAATGTCGCTTTTTGCTTATTCAGACCTAAAACCCATCACGTTTCTGGGGCAGAAGGGGGGGTCAGGACTGTGACCTCAGCACGGCATAGGGAGCACTGGCTTCATCATCCCCTAAATGGCAGAAAGAAACGTGGAGGTGGGGGATGCATTGCAACGAGATGTTCCACTGGGCTTTGGTAGTATTTTGGATTCATAGCTGGTGCTGAGGTTTCCTCCAGGGGCTCAGTCTCAGGGGATGGGGGGCTTCCCTGCCCGCTGCCTTCCCTGCCCACCGCCTTGGCTGGCAGCCTGCGCCAAAGGGTGTTATCCTTCGCTTGTGTGAGTTGCTGTGTTTAGTTTTAGGGCGACTGTGGGGGACTGGGAAGTGACTTTGGGCTGGAGCTGACTTCAAAGGCAAAATGGATGCAGCATCACAAAATCCTGCTTCATCCCCGCTGCTCCCCTGCAGCACTCTGAGAACACGGGGGTTGTTTCACGGTGGGTCCCAGCAGCGGGGACCGTGCCAGAGCTGATGTGCTCCCAGGGGCGGCTTGGCATGGCTGTCACCCCCCCCCTCCCATGGGGTATCTGCGCGGGTGATCCCAGTGCAAGGGCTACCCCCAACTCCCACCCCACCCTCGCCCTGCACCCAGCTTCGCCCTCCCTGACAGACCCAGTCCCCAGCCCCTGCCCACCGCCGCGGCCCCACGCAACCGCTCCTCAGGCCTTTTGTCTTGGAAGAAGACAGCTTGCGGGGGCGGCTCAGCAGCCAACTGCCCATCTCCCCTGGGAGCAAAGCTGCAGCACCCATCCAGCTCTCGGCTGTCCTGGGGACCCACAAAGCCACGTCTCTAAATGCTCCCCTCGACCACGCAGCCCTTCCCGCACCCCGTAAGCCCAGGGCTTTGCCCCAGCTCTGCACCCACCTCCTGCCAGCACCCTCTGCCCACCAGATATCCCCTCCCGTGTCCTCCCTTCTCCCCTCCAGCGGGATGACCTCTCTGCTCCAGGACCTTCACCAGAGTCAAGGTTTCTCATCCCATGGCTGCAGAGAAAACACCCAGGACAGCATCCCCGGCCCCATCACCGCTGGGTCCCCGGAGCACTGAGACAGATCCCCAGCAACACCCCCCCTCCCTCCCTCCCTCTGCCAGCTCAGGGATGGGAAGAAGGGGAAAAAAAGAAGAAAAGAAAGGAAAAGAGGGAAGGAGTCATCCCTGCCCTGCACTGCTGCATCGGCTTCTCCATTCACCGATGCGGACTGATGGATGGGCTGCCCTGGTGCTTCACGGCCGGTGCGGCCCCCCCCCGCAGCACCGCGGAGCGCGGCGCGGGTTATGCAACCGCCTGCGGCTCCCGGTGCCGGTCCAGGTTCCCCCCGGGTGCCGGTCCAGGTTCCCCCCCCCCGGTGCCGCTCCCCGACCCCCCCCAGCCCCCTTCGCACCGGACCGCGGCGGAGCATCCCTTTGTGCACGGCCGGTGCCAGGATGCGGAGACGGGCATCACCGAGCCCCCCCCCCCCCAAGACCGGACCACCGCCCCCCCCCCCGGTACCTGCAGGCCCTTGGAGAGGGGACAGAACAGCACCAGATGCACCAGCCGCCGGATCCTCCGCATGCTGCGGGCGCCCCGCGGCCGCGGGCCTCAAGCTCCGGGGGGCATGGCCGGGCTGCCGCGGCCCCCGCCTCGCCGCCGGGTGCCGGGGTTGGGGGGGGGGGGGGCGCGGGGGGACACACACACGACACGACCCACACCGGGATTTGGTGGGAAGGGGGAGGCGGGGACCGAGCCGTGCCGCCCGCTCGTACCGCCGCAGCGCGCCCGGCCCGGCCCGGCGGGGCTCAGCGCGGCTCCGCCCGGCTCGGCGCGGGGCGGCGCACGCAGCTCCGCCGCAGCTCGGGGAGGCGGGGGGCTGCCGCCGGGATCGGATCGGATCGGATCGGATCGGCTCGGCTCGGCACGGCCCCGCGGTATCAGTCCTCACCCCACCCGCCCCGGGGTCCCGGGAGGATCGCATCCACACCGGGTCAACCCAACTCCAGGGTTCCCCATTTGGGGATCCTAAGCCGGCATCCCACCACACAGCCCCGGGGTTTCTCCCCACCCGGGGATCCCAGCCCCAGGTTCATCCCACCGTCCTGGGGTCCCACGCTGGGTCCCCCAGCCCCGGGGCCCGTTGCTGACCCTGGCAGAGCGGGGTTCATCCAAAAGCCGATCGCCCTGGCCCTCAGCACTCGCAGCAGCTCAGGTTTTATTTAAAGCTAGTTCGGGTGGCAGCCTGGAAGAGCCCCCTCCCCGGTCTGCAGCCGGTAACCTACGAGCACGGCCGGGGGGCTGCATCCCCCCCACAACCCCAGGGCTGGGACCGGCCATGGCCCCTACTCGTTCACCTCTTCTCCATCTCCCTTCTCAATCTCAAAGCCGAGCAGCAGCAGCCGCTGTCCTCCCCGTTTGCATTGCTTCTGGGCAGGGAAACCTCGAGGCAAGACAGGGGCTGCTTTGTGTCCGGCACCGGGGGACAGCCTCTCATCCAGGGGGGCTGCAGTATATGTAAGCGAGCTAGAGCAAGGGGGAAAGAGAGACAAAAATATGATGGAAAATGGCCTGGGAGGGTCAGTCACAAGGCCATTGTTTAAGATAATTCCTCGCTCGCTGTTAGTAAGTCTTCGGATGATCCATTTGTCCCCTTTTCATGGTTCAGATTGCTTCCTTCCATTTGAACTGGGCTTAAAATGACCTTTGAAAACAAGCTGGTTGCTTCGTACCCAGCGGTTCCTACTTGGTGTCAAGCACCAGGTGCCCAAGGACTAACGAGAAAAAGCCTTTGCTGGCCTAATCTGAACAGCGGTGATAAATAATGAGCATCACAACAAAACCGAACCAAAACACCCCAAATCCTGCGGCTTGTTTGCTGCCTTCTTTTAACATCGAGGAGATCCCTGCTGCTGTCATGCTGTGCAAAGCCAGCGCAGCACCCTGACCTCCACACTCGCCTCGGAACAAGCAGACGTTGCCCGCGGCGTTGCTTCAGTAACGGGCCGGGTTAACATCTCCTCGTCTGCCTGCAGCTCTCGTTCGTGCAGGTTTTTACGTCCTGCTGAAGCCAGGATGGTTCTCTGGAGCTTACACAGCTTATTTATAGTTTTAATTAGCGCAGTAAAAAAGAGAGCCTCTGTGATTTATTTTTTTTTATGGTGGGGTTGGTAATTTGGAAAACAGCGGGGACAGCAAGATGCATTGCTGGGTGCCCTATAGCTGAGCCAGCTGTGAGGATGAGGAGGGTCCCCAGGGGTCCCGCTGCTGCGACATGCTGCTTTCTTTCGCAGCTACAGGGAAATAGCTCTTCTACTCAAGCACCAATAAATTCTTTATTTCCCTCCCAGCCTGAAGATGGTTATTTTCACGCTCGCCTGAGCCTTCCTCAGCAGGATTTGGCTCTCACCACCCTTGGTGCCTCCTCGGGAGGCTGAGCAGCAGCAGGCAGCTTTGCTGCCCTGCCCACCCTGGGCCCCTCACTTCTGTCCCGACTCCTGGCTGCCCAGCCCCATCACGATTAAGCACAGAGATGCCTTTTGGTATTTGTCCTGCCGGGGCAGCTGCCTGCAGTGAAGTCCCCACTGTGCCCATGGCACAAATTCTCTCCCGCTGCCTGGGCTCAGCAGAATCCCACGCTGCCCACGAGCGCTCCCCGGTTCACCCTCCTGCTGCGGCTCCCTGCACCCTGAGCCCTGATTTCGGGGGGTGAGCAGGATTAAACCCTCGTCGGGGATGGAAAATGACACACCTGGGCCAAAGATGAGAGAGGCTTGAAATGCCACGGACCTCTGCTGTGGGGCTCGGCAACGTGCAGGGGTGGATTGTCCGGAGAATCTAATTAGGAATGAGCAGGCCTTCCCGAGCTGTAATACGCCAAGTAATTAAGTGATTAGTATTGATCGTTGGAATGCCTAATGAGCAGTTATCACTGAATGATTAATTAATCCAATCAAAAGAGTAATAAAAATTCTGCAGGTGTGATTATATCTTATATTCAATGTGTAAGGGCAGTGAGATCTCTCCCTGTGCTGCCTGTATCCCGTTTATATCCCAGGCACATGGAGGACCTGCCACCAGAGATGCTCGTATTACCGCCCCACTCCCACAGCCTGGACTGTCCCTGTCCAAGGGGTCTCTCCCCTTCCCAGAAATCTCCTGGCACTGCCAGGCCAGGCTCCCGGCAGCCGGCAGACATCCAGAGCTGCTCTGTGTGGCACGGAGGTGAGGAAGGTGGTCCCCCAGGAGCTGTCAGCATCCAGGAGATGCTGAAAGCAGTCGATGCTGATGTCCTCCCTGGGAATCTTTCACTCACTCCCTTGATTAAGTCGCTTCAGTTTCTCCTGGGTCACTCAGCCCACGAAAGCCCTGCTAATCTCCGCTAAACCCACAGTGTGCAGCACGCTCGCCTCTGATCACTTCCCAGCCATGCGGTGGCTCTGCAGGCACATCCCGGAGAGCACTGTGCCCTCGGGACACGGGAGCTCTCAGGGCACCCACAGCCCTGTAATGGCCATTTACTGGCCCATAATATTTACCCAATTACATGATAATGTCATTCACTACTGAATACATTATCTTGCCAGCTAGTGCTAACAGCAAAGTACAGAGCAGCCCTGACTTGTGAGCAAGGACCTCCACCCACCCGTCCCTTCGTCCCCTCCAGAGCACCCCCTGCCACCCACCTTCCTCTGGGTGGGATGTCAGTGGTGGGTGACAGCCAGGGACAGCGTGGCCCAACGCCATCGCCGGCAGTGCCCAGAGCCGCTGCTTGGCAGGCGGCTGCAAGACCCAGAACCGAAAGCGGGGCACATGCTCACCCCCTGCTCACGCTCTCCCCTCTCCAAATTGCCATCAGGATCAGTCCTGTGCCCACAAACCAGAGGGATTTCTGTCCCGGGGGCTGTGATGACACCCGGTGTTCCCAGGCGCTGCCGCAGCTCAGGAGATGACGGATCTGGGCTCTAATGCTCTTTTCTGTGCATCTTTTAAGGATTTGAGGCTGATCGCCCGCGCTTCCTGCATGGCAGCCACAGCTGGCTCCGCACAACGCTGTCAGCTGCCTCGGCCTGCCTGACGGGCCCTGATGGGGCTGAGCGCAGCGGTTATAATTAGAAATGCTAATCAGCTCTTGTGTTTCTGGCTTGACAGCCCTGCCACCCCCAGCACAATCTTCCCTCCAATCTGTCCTATGCTCGCCCCCTCCGCTTCCTTTCCAAATCCCTGCTACTTGTAATTAAGCACTATGGAATTTGGGGGGGGTCAAAAGCTGGGGCTGCTGGGGCTCCTTGCATGCTTTGGGCCAAGGCGTGCAGCCCCTGCAGAGCTCCTGGCTTGCTGGGGACGGTTTGGGGGTCTCACCCTCCATTCACCACCAGCCCCCTGGACGGGGGACACCCCAGGGACACCCCTGCCCCTCGCCAAGAGCCGCGGCACTGAACCAGGGGGTGTAAAAGGGGCAGCCCGAGGGCTCCGCTGCAGGCAGCGCCAGGGTTAAAGGCAAAGGGTGGTGGCTGCGGCCGGGAGCCCTGCGGCTCTGCCAGCCCAGCGGCTCTGGAAGGGGAGCCGCTCTCATTAGGATTTCTGTCATGTGCCAACCAGGGGTTCTTCCCAGCCGAGGAGAAAAAGGAGCTTGCAAAGGAGCATGGACAAGGAGGCTGAGCAAGCAGATCCCTGCACAGGCTTAGCTGGTTAAGGAGTTATTCATCGTCACGGCTTGCGGTAGGAGACAAACCCGGGGGATTCCTCCCTCGTTGGTGCCCTCAGACAGCCCCTGCCAGCCCCCAGCCCCTCCGCCCTCCCCGAGCCAGAGCACTCCTGTTGCTGCGAGAGCCAGGACATGGCTTTCTCCCTGGGCATTTGGCTCCCAAAGACCGGCTTGGCAGGGGGGTCTTTCCTTGGAAGCAGGCACGGGGCTCAGCTGGCCCCAGAGGAGACAGAGGTGTGCAGGCAGGATGAGCAGCCCCGGCCGCGGTGTGCGGACACACACAGGCCAGTGTGCTCAGAGAGGGACAGCATCCAAACACGCGCTGGCTCGCAGCCGGCCATTCAGCGCTCCTCTCCCTGGCAAACAAGAGCCGGTGGCAGTACGGCGTGGCACAGACCAGGCAAAGGCTGGAGGTCCCTCGCCCCACCAGTGCCGTTCAGATGCTCACAGACATCCCTGCAACCTCCTGGGGTCGTGCCCAGCGTGCTGCTGTGTTACCAAGGGGTCAGGCTCTCCCAGCCGATATCTGAACCGCATCGAGTAACCCACGGCATCGGTAGAACACAGCTGCACCAACATGGAGCAGGAAATTAATTTCATTCAGAGCTGCAGCCTGCATGGCCATCTGAGCTGTGAAATATCGCAGCATCTCTAAGTGGTGCTGTGCTGGGAGAACACATACACAGCTCTTGGGTTTTTAAGTCAGCCTTCATCTTCCAGGAGTTCCCTGTTTATTAACCTCAGGTGGCTGCAGGAGAGAGGCTCCAGTTTGGAGGCTTGATGTGCCAAAGAGCAAAGGTTTTCAAGAAGGCAGCGGCTGCCTGAGCAAAGGAGACCCCCCCCCCTCACCTCCTCTGCCCAGGACCCCCACGCATGGCCATGCTTCACCTGGGGCAGGTGCTTGCTTGCCATGGCATGTTACAGCACAGGCTGGTGGTACGCATGCTGGAAGTAGCCAAGGGCTTCCCCCTCCTCCCCACATACTGAGCACCGTGATTTCTGGAGAAAGGGAAATAGGAGAAACAAGGAGGTATCACAGAAAGGGGGGCCAGGAGGGACAGGGCATGGTGGCTCCGGTGGTGACGGACTCGTGAAAAGGCTCTGGCAGCACAGGCAGATGACTAGGAAAGCTCCGGGGCAAGTGGGATTGGATTCATCATGACTAATTGACTCCCTCCAGTGCTGCGGTACAGGTTTCATGCATCGTGTGAGCGAGGTCCCAAGCATCCAGGAATTAATGAGGGTCTGACCCTGTCTGTGCAGCCACTTGAGTTTTTCCAGTGCAGACAGCTGGCTTAAGAGGCCCCTTTATTCTTTACATATCAGATCAATCGGGATGGTTATAATCTAGTCCTTGTGAAAGCTTGGAGCAGACTTTGCTGCCCAGCTAGCTCAAGGGGAAAAAAAGCAAGCAAGAGGGAGAGGTCATGATGAACTATTGATTGAGCAGACGGCGGTGCTGTTCCCAGAGATGGCTTTTGCAGCGAACTCGCCCGGGACAGTTTGCCTCTATATCTCTCACTAATGCTGCTCCATTGATCTTCCGTGACAGGTGGCAACTACAAGATTTTTTTAGCTGGAGTCATTAAGAGGCATTAATCAATAACAGGGGAAACAGAGAAAGAGAAACTGTTTGTTTCATAGACACATATTCCCTGTGTGGATTTTAGCCCACTGAGGTGCACATGGTTTATTTCCAGTGTCCAGGGAGGCCTGCCAGGAAAAGAATTCACCTTGTGCTGGACTCTGGCACTTGGAGGAGATCCTGAGCCAGTTGCAACACACTGGCAGCTCCGGCCAGGCTGTGCAATGAGAGGGGACCAGCTGGGGAGTTCATGGCATCCAATTCCAGGTACCCCAGCATCCTACCTGGCACCCCAAATCGCCCAGACCCTCTGTTCCCACACAAGTACCCCAGGAAGAGCTGAGTACTAATTTCACATGTCCAAAGTGCTGAGTACTGGTTTTACATCGTGCTTGTGCTAAATCCAGTTGCCGCCTGGCAGTGGTGTGATGGGTCCCAGCAGCTTGCTCAGGGATCCAGCCCTACGTTTGAGCTCAGGCCCTGCCCGGTGGCTCAGCCGGAGTTGTTTGCAAGAGAAACGGTCTTCATGCTGGAAGTGCCCCAGGCTGCATCCCTCCCTCCCGCCCTTCCCCAACAGTGTCAGTACATTTCCATTGCTCTGAGGTGGCAACACCCATTTTTCTTCTCCATGCAGCTCCTGTGCTCAGCCCCAGCAAGTGTCTGTGCAGGTGCTGGAGCCCATTTTCCCTTGGAGAGCCAGAGAAGGAAGCTGGAAATGTGCTTGGGAGCAGGACGGGATCGCCTTCAAATGTGACTGCAACGAGAGGCGGTGGTACCGGCTGCTCACCGCGAGCAGCGTGTGCTGTTGCAGGCAGAGCAGCCCTGGGGCAAGCTCGGGCTGTGGAGGTGCTGTGGGCTCCCACATGGACTGACTCCAGCTTGGGGAATAGCCTGTGACACAGAAGCTGTGCTGATATTTCATTGCACTTGCGGTCTTAGCCCAAAAACCTTTTAGCACCAGTGAATCGCGAGGTGCTGGCACACCCTGTGGCACCGCACCGGCAGGTCTGGCAACATGGGAACACCACAGGGCATGCTGCTTGCTGCCTGTGTACTGGAGGGAGCACCGGGTGAGAGCATGGCTCTTGCTAACAGGACCTGCACCAAGCAGGTACCAAGTGATGCTTCAGAGTAAGGGAAATGCCCTTTTGGAGGTGGGGATAGAGATCCCAACAGAGATCGGCTTCCCTTTCCTCTCTGGTACACATCTCGTCCTCGACTCCCAAAGCCCCAGTCTCCCGCTACTCCAGCTCTCACAGGCCACTGCGTAGTGGTAATTACTGCAGCTCCCTGGGGAAACAGGATCTTCATCTTTGCTGTAATTACAGCTACACGTCCACAGCAAAGGGATCAAAGGCAGCAGCAGAGGAGGGGATGAGGAGATTGCCGTCTCAGAAGCAGGTTGCACTGGCGGTGCATGCAGCAGGCACACTCAGGCACACGCTGGCCTTAAGCATCTGACAGAGTCACAGCCCTGAAAAGACACACACTCAGAGAGCTCAGCACCATCACCTGAATCTAGCCCAGATGGGGCAAGTTATAGTGCTGTCAGCTGGTGGCTCCCTAGATGAGAGTCTCTGATGTGGGAGATACAGCAAACCCCTCTTCAGTCCCAGGTTGCCCATCAAGAGAAGCCCTTGGCTAACAGCTTTGCCTTCCCTGTTCAGTCCATCAGCCTCCAGGTCAACCACCCAGCCCCTTCCATGAGCACACAATCCATTAGAAACAATTTGATTTCCTTTATTTACACATGACGTTTGGGAAAAAGCCTAATACTATTGCAACTGGAAAAAAAAAGTAATTCCAATTTTACAGCCTTGGGCCTGGAGGAGCTCAAGTACTGCAGCCAGACGAGATGCTGTTTCCCAGGCTGTGTCCTGTGCTTGGTACGCTCTCATTTTACTCAGAGCCTAGCGTGGGACGGATGGTGCAATGTCTTGCAGAGAACATCAGGTGCAGGGGGATTTCCAGTCTTGGTGTACAAATGCAAATGCAACAGTAAGATCTTGCAGCCTCATGTTTTCACTGCCTCCTGTTTTTGGAAAAGTCTGCCAGGAGAGAAAAATAAAAACCAGTGCTGGGGGGCACAGTGGGGTGTAAGCCCCAGCAGTAATCCTTGATGGATGGTGCATTGACTCTGCAAATACCCATCTCCAGCCTCACTGACAGCCAGAGAAGCAGTGCCGTGGCACTCAATGGGGCTGCTTGTGTGGCGGTCCTCATGTGGATAAGCATTGTGCTAAATAAGCCTTGTATCTTACGTGGATTTAAATAATTGATGGAGTTTTTCAAGGCAGAGGTAAGACAAGCTCAGAGAAAGCAAGTCTTCAAAAAGCACAGCTGAGGAATAGGTTTAGGTGTGTTAGGAGCAGCAGGGCTGGGTGTCCCAAGGCACCTGCAGAGCACAGGGACGTTTGCTACGGGGCTGGCAGGGGCTGCGTGGGGCCTGAAATCTGCAAAGCGCTCCAGTCCCTGACAAACAGGACCATAAAACCACAGCCAGCTGGAGCGAACATCTGAGCAGATAACGCAGTTACTTTCTCAGAAGAGTCACCTGTAGGTGAGTAAAGATTACAGGAAGGAAGGCTCTGATTATCTAATAGACTTTTGCAATATGTTTTCTCTCTTAATTGCGTGTTCCCAGAGTCAGACTCCCTCAGGCTCTTTCTCTTTCCAGTGACCAGTGGAGGCTGTGCATGCAGAAGCCCAGCACCAGGGCAGTTTAGCAATCTCATGCTTCTGGTTTTCGTGCAACCCTGTTGCTAGGTAGTCCTGAGGGTAAATGCAGCACTCACATACAAACCACACTGAGTTAACAGCCTGGTTCCTCCCCAAGTGTTTACTCTGTTGTCACCAGAGCGCTGACGTGTTATTACTTACACGCACTGCAACTAAAGGGATGTGACCACGGGGCAGCAGGAGCCAACGCAGCAGTTGGGGGTCAGTCTGAAGCTCTGCCTGTGTAAGTGTGGGTTTGGCCGTGGGCTTCCATGCCACCCACATGAGGAGTGGCAGGAGGGCTCCACCTCCCACGCACTGGTGCCCTTCTAGGCTGAAACAAGTGAGAGGGAAATGGGGTTCACCCACATCCTTTGCACAAACTGCTCTTAGCCGCCATCCTTGCCTTGCCGAGCAGCCTCCAGCGGGCCTTGCTGCGCGCAGCAGTAGATACAGCACAGCTCAGGTCAGACCTCTTCGCTGTCTTTGCCAGGGCAACGCTTTCAGGAGAAGATTTCAGTGATGCCATCCTACTGGTGTCAGCCCTTAGGGCAGCCTTGCTTACCGATGCAAAGATGGTCCTGGTTACCAGTCCGTAGCCCTGGCTACCAGTCCGTAGCCCTGGCTATGTGGGAGCAAGGTATAGCAGCGTAACTATATCCATATCTGATGCTGGGCTCTTTTGTGTACCCCAAGCTACGCAGAGGTGAGACTCAGTGACACCAGGCTCTGAGACATCTCTCAAAGTCAGCTGCTAGCTGAGACAGGTAAAGAGGGAAGAGGATGGATCAGTGGATGGATGGATAGACTGACAGAGGTCTGGAAGAAGTTATATCAGACGCGTGGATCATCTTACTGTCCCCAAGTCCCTGACAATCGAGGCTGCTTTGCAGCACCCAGCAGGAGGGGTTGCTGTCTAGGCGCTTGAGCAATCCGGGTCTTATTGCCGCCTGCACTATCAGCCCTTCCTGGGAGGGCTCACAAGCCATGCACATGCATGCCTTGACATGGCCAAGAACGAAGAAGCCTGGCTGGTTGCTTCCTCCTCCCCCTGCTTTTAATGTCACCAAACCCAGCTGCTGCTTTCAACACATGTCCCTTGGCAGGAGGCAAAGAGAAGCAGGCCGCCGGGTAGAGCTGCCAAAGACGCCGTGGGAAGTCAAGGGCAGACGCACGGTGTGGCAGCGGGGAGCGAGACACTGCTCTGCAGACAGACTCAGCCCTCCTTCGGCACAGCCTGTGCCTCCTGGGGGGTCCTCGCCGAGCACCCACCCGCCTGGCCTTGAGCCTCCCGCTGCTCTACAACCTGCTCAGCCCTGCACGGCGATGACAGGCGATGGCCACGTCTCTCCTTCCTTCCTACCCCGCTGAGTGCTTTCGCTCTCTTCCCTTCTCCACTCACCTTCTCCCTGCATGCGTGGGAGGTATTCTCCGTGGCTCCATTTCTTTTCCAGTCAGAAGACAGTCATCAAAAGTGAGGTCACATGTTGTTTCCAAAGGAAGCAATAAGTTAAGACAAATAAAAGATAAAAAACACAGCCAGATTATTATAAGACATCATAAAACTAAGGCCAAGGGTAATGCTCTCAGCTTTATGGCTTTTCACAGACCCAGCTGCAGAAATCCCACCATCAGCAATGCTGTGTGGACCCTTCTGCTCACTGTGCTTTGCTGTTAGCAATCTTTTACCTTTTCGAGGTAGTTTTTCAAGGCAGCTTTTCAAGGTCCCCGCTGAGGGTGCTGGAAGGTACTGGGTGCCACACGCACCCTCAACAGGCAGCGCCTGCTGCAGATAATTTACTGCCTGCTCGGTGCTGGCTGGGTGCTTGCCCCTGCCAGTGTTTCTGGACCCCGCTCAGCTACCCTACCTGCAGGGTACACTTGCAACACATCTAAATAATTCAGTCAGTAGTTTAAATATGCAAAACATGCAGCACAATCCAGTAAGCTGGTTTTTTTTTAAAAGAATTCGGAACCGCTTCGTTCTGGCAGCTGGAGTTTGGGACGGCAGGGAAGGGGTTGCCTTTGCCTCTGCCCAAAACCAGCCATGTTTCAGGGGTGATGACGCAATCCCCGTTGCGTTACGCAGCACGCTGAGGCTCACAGGCCCCTCTTCCATCAGGCAGTTTGTTATGATAATGTTAATGCACCGGGTGTCGTCATCTGGCAGCATAACTGCTTGCCTTATGAAATAACTCAGCGTGACAGCTCTGCTTGCTAGCAGGCAGGCCCATGTCTGGCTTCTAATCTGGCGTCAGAAATCACTCCTCTTCCTTGAGATACAGACTAATATTAAACATTTCATCTGCAATACTCCAGATAATCTGTTGGAGAGCGTGGGGAGAAGGGATTTACAGCCAACCTCCTTCAGAAGCCCACACATGAAGCAAACACGCAACTGCCATCCCCACCATGCCATATCTGCTAATGCCGTTTGCCGTCGGCACTGTGGCCGTGCTGGAATTCGCAATTCAGTTTCCTAATGTCAGCCGGCGTTTGCGAGTTGAGCAGATCGGCTTGCATGATGCCCCAGTGACAGATCACCAGTGACTTTCTTCCCGTGTCAACAAAAGCGAAAGTCACGAGGATAATGCAGTATTGCTCCGGGCCAGCGTATGTTCAGCTGAAAAGGTCTCGGTGACTTCCCAGGCATATGCTGGCTGGCATGGCACTGGAGCAAGGCTTTCTGAACAGCCTGCACGACGCAGGCCAGAGGGATTAATCTAATGCTGTGTCGAGATGCTAATACAATAAGGGTTCTTTGTGGCATTAGCAGGAATCATGAGACCAGCTCTGAGATGTCATTGCCTGGCAGCTGTAGGGAGTGCCGGTCTTGAGCTCTCCAGCAGAGAGGAGCTTGTCTCCTGCTTCAAGCATTAAAGCTGCCGAGGGGCAGTGAAAATCCAGTGAGCTCCCCTCCATTTTGGTGACAGCTCATTTGGGAACAGCCGCTACCTCTGTGTTGAGTTTAGGGAGAGCTGAGGGAACAAGGGTTATTTGGAAAGGGACAATCACTTTTTCTTGAGTTTTCCAGAAGCTGCAAAGCTGTGGATGCCAAGAGGATGCTCGGGACCGCAGCGCCAGGGTCACATCTTAGCCCGGTGAAGTCACCGCCACCCGCGGGACTGGGGTTTTGCTATAAAAAGTGTTGCAAAACCTGCTGAGGCCAGTGAAACAGTTTGTGTCAGTTCCAGCAGACACGCTTTCATCTCCCTTGCCAGCTTCACGCCCACAAAGCTGTTGGGCCTGATCCTGCCTAACCCCAGCGCCAGCGGGGAAAGCTCCATCCCGCTCAGCACATTTGTGCTGGTGCAAAACCAGCATCAAGCACCAGTGGAGAATGCGGGCGAGACGAGGGGCAGGGGGATGTGGCGAGCGGGTATCTGTCACAAAAATTCGCAACTGACCCATGCTGACCTCGGTCAGTTGCGAATTTTCGTGACAGACCCGAAGACCCCATACCATGCCATGAGGGGACCCGAAACCACCACGTAATGCCAAGAAGGCACCCGAAACCTGCACACCATGCCATGAGGGGACCCAAAGACCCCACATGGCACCACGAGGGACCCCCAAAGACCCCACATGGCACCACGAGGGACCCCCAAAGACCCCATATGGCACTATGAGGGACCCCCAAAGACCCCATATGGCACTATGAGGGACCTGAAGACCCTACATGGCACCATGAGGGGACCCGAAGTCCTCCTCAGCAGGCCACGAGGGACTCAAAGCCCCCACATAGCATCATGAACAGACCCAAAGCCCCTACACCACGCCGTGAGGGTCCCAAAACCCCCACATAGCGCCATCAGGGACCCAAACACCCCCCCACGGCACCATGAGGGGACCCCAAAGACCTTACACGGCACCATGACGGGAGCGAAACCGCCCCCATGGCACCACGAGGGACCCAAAGACCCCCCCCCCCCAGGGCTCCACGAGGGGACCAAAAGCCCTCCTCACCGTGCCATGCGGGCACCCGAGACCCACACAGCACCACGAGGGGACCCCAAGTCCCCCCCGCCAGGTCTCCACAAGATCCCGCCGCGCCCCGAGGAGACCGGCCCGCCCTGAGGGGAGCGGCGGGGCGGCGGCGGGCGGGGCGGGCTGGGCCGTCCGCGCCGCCCACATAAAGGCGGGGGCCGGCCCGCGCCGCTCGTTGCGGCGGCTTACTTCGTCTCGGTCGCCTCCTCCGTGTCGGGCGGGTGGTGCGGTGTCAGTGGTCCGGCGGCATGGAGCTGGGGTGGTTGCTGTGGGGCGCGGGGGTGCTGCTGCTGCTTCACGTCCTGATGGAGCTCAGCCCCGCCGTCAACTTCGCGCTGCGCATCGGCTTCTACTGCCTGCTGTGCGTCGTCGGCTCGGCGCTGGCGGCGCCCGTCTGCCTCCTCGTCAACGGCGGCCGCACCGTCAAGAACATGAGGTGAGGAGGGGGTGGCCGAGGCGAGGTGGGGGGGAGCCAGCCCCGCCGACACGGGGCCGGGGACACACACACACACACACGGGTGTCATGGCAGGGCCCAAGGCACGGGCGGGTGAAACACAAACTGGGGAGATCGGTTTCAGTCCCAGCCTCCGGGCCGGGGGGGGGGGGGGGCTGATGGTGGCCTCCTTTACCTCAGGGCTGTGACAGACCCTCAGGTGGCTGCTTTGCCTTTTGGTTGCCTTTTGGCTCATGGAGGGTGCTGGGGGGGCTGCTCTGGCCCATAGCTGTGCCCTCACCTTCAGGGAGACCCGTTTGGGGATGAGTGCCCTTCAGAGGGGCCTGGAAGGTGTGAGGATGGTGGCAAGCAGCCATGCTCCAGGGGCTGGCCGGGTTTTGGGGGAAGCCGCACGACAGCGGTGTTTGTTTGGGTTTGGTTTTTTGTTTTTTTGTTTTTTACCCTTCCAGAAGCAGAGGCTGTGCCAGCAGGGCTGCCCGCTGGCAGACGGTGTTTAATATTCTGCCCTCAGCCTGGTGCAGGGAGCCCAGCGGCCATGCAGCCGCCCCGGGCATGCTTGTTGCTGTCAGGCCTTGCTGCCTGTGTCCTCTGACAGGATGCCTGGGGCGGTGGCTGAGGAGCTGCTGGAGAAAAGCAGCTCTTCTACATGCGAAGGCACATTTTTAAGGGCAGAGCCGGCACTTCTGCTGGCAGCACAGGAGAACTTGGGCTCTTTGCTCTCCCGTAGGCAGCTTTTTACCTACTCTAACCATCTGTGTCTAGGCCAGGTTATATGGGTGTGGCGGAAAGGCGAGCCCTGTTGCCTTTATACGTCCTTTTGGATCAAAGGTTGGGCAGCATCTCAGCTGGTGGAGCTGGACTTTGTTTTGCAGTGTGGCTCTCGCAGGCAGGACTCAGGGTGGAGTGAGCGGGCGCAGGGTACTGATGTGCTGCATTGTGGGCTCAGCCCTGCCTGCCCAAGCTGATGGTCTGCGATCCACTCTGGTGCTGTGGCCCCAGGCACTGGAAACAGCTGTCTGTCTCCAGCTTTGGTTGCCTTGGCTCGCTCAGGAGCAGCTTTCCAATGCACAGCCAGCTTCGCAGCTGGGAGAATTTATGATGTCAGTTATAGAGGCATTCTTTTTTTTCTTTTTCCCACCCCTAAAACTTTGTAAATCTCCTGTAAACTTAAAGGGATTCTTTGGGAACAAGAACTCCTTGCACTGGACACCTCCTCATGTTGAAACTCAGAGCTGAATTTTGGCCAGGACCACCCTTTTCCTGTAACTTAAGCCCATCGTTTCCATGTACTGGCACTGGGTGATGATCCTGGTCATGTATCCCAGCCCCTGGGAGGTCTGTGGCTGAGGTGATCCAATGAGCTCCTTATTTCTACAACAACCCAGTCTGCTTATTCCGGCTTGGGAAAGGGGGTTGGAGCAGAGCACGTGCTGGTAGACAGACAGCGATAACAGTGTCGCTGCCTGGCGCAGAACACCCCGTCCTTGCTGTGCTCCTGGCTCCAGTGCCAAGCTGGTGTGACTTGGAAGAGGTTGCCCTCTGTGTCTGATAGAGCTGTTTATCTAGCGGCGAAACCTCTTGCAAGAGCTTCCAATCTGGTAAGCACACTTCATTAATCCTTGAAAATCAGAGGATCCTAAAAAGGCCTTTGTCACAGGCTGTGGAGCAGAGCACATGAAGCTGTGGGCTGTTGGCTTTCAGACTCAGGCTGTTACGGATGCACTGAAAAGGCACATTCCCTCTCAGTTTTTCTACTCTCTCCTTGTGTCTGGCAATAAGTGCATCAGATTTACAGCTCTCTGCAGCTGTGACTGCACCAAGTCAGGATCGTTCATACCAGAAGAGAAGCTGCTTGCAGGGTTGGAGGGGAGTAGGACCCATCTGCTTAACCCTGTGGATGACGTGGCCAGCTCAGCAGGGCTGCCAGTCACCCGGTGGTTCTTCACTTGCTCTAAGCTCTGCCCCTTTGCCTCTTTCAGTGGCTCAGGCCACATCTTGTGCAAGGAAACGCCTGCTCCTTACTGGCAGGAGGAAGTTGGATGGTTGGTCTTGAGTAATGTGTAACCAGCCTCTCCCGGCAGCTACTGAGCAGTGTGACTTCCAGAGCAGTGACCTCTTTTTTGGTTGGCAGTCAGAAGGGAGGAGAAGTCGGATTTAGGTCAGTCTGGTGGCATGGCATCCCCCATGACCTCACCGATTTGTGTCACCCTGCCTCTCCTTACCTGCCCCTTCATCTCTTCACCCAGACTGCACTCCTCTAACCTCAGTGCAGGCCCGTGGTGCTTGGGGACTCTGCAGCCTGTGCACCTCCCCGTGTCCTTTCCCTGAGTGCGGCTGTAACCTTTGCAGCAAGTTTCAATGCTGAGGGACCGATAGCAGCAGTATCACTCAGCTGTGTCACCTGTGAACGTTGGCCTGGCCTGAACTCTAGCATCAAAGCCAGCGCCTGGGCCATCTGCATGGTGGGGCACCCCACGGAGCTATGGACCCTGCTGTGGGTAGGAGCATGCTGGGGAAAGTTGTGTTGACAGAGGCGTGCGGTTGAAGAGCTGATGGCAGGGGTGGGGATACTTTTGGAGAGCAGATGCTGGGAGCTGCTGCCAGGCCAGGATGAGATGCTGGCCAGGTGCTCATCTCCCACCCTGGGTGACAGGGGTGCTTTCCAGGCTGATGGTGCTACACAGCTCTCTGGCTGGATGCTGTGGTGGGGGAGAAGCTGACACTGTCCCTCAGTCTCCTCCTGCAAGGAGGAAGGCTCCATCCCCTGTCTGCCAGGGAGAAGGTGGGCCCTGAGGCAAGGCATCCAGCTCCTTGCCAGAGGGCAGGTCAGCTCCTGAATCTGCTCTAGGGGAGAGCAGAGCAGAGCTGGTGGCTGCTTCTGGGATCTTTGTTCATGTGCACGCTCCTCTGCCTCCTATCCTGGCAAATGGCTGCTCCCCTGCCCAAAATAGCCCCTGTGTGCTGCCAGCTTCTGGCTGCGTCCTTTGGCCCAGTTGGAGGGTCCCCAGCTCCCACCTGTCTGGGGGTGGCGCAGATGGGCCCTGCTCCCATGGGCTGGCAGGGTCCGGGCTGGTGAGCCTGGGCTGGCTGTGCTCAGCAAGGGCATGGCAACCTGCTTGATGCATTGGCAGGGCTGAGTGGAGCTGCTGGTGTCTCCTGCCAGCTGGGCCCCCAGCCCTCAGCGCAGGGGAAGAAAGCTGTGAGCTCTGTGGACAGACCTGTAGATCCACTGGGGAAGTGAACTGACAGGCAGAAGCTATTTGCTTGCAGGTGGGTTTGCCAGGGGCACCTAGCCTCTGCCAAGCTACGTGGGGAGCATCCTGTTTGCTGCTTGCATCCTTGAGTTGTAAAGGGAAGTGTTTTTCACCTTCATTCTCCTCTGTTCTTGGAATCCCCTGGGGTAATGGCACCCCGTGTTTGTTTGTATCATTAAGCAGCATCTTCCAGCAGTGCAAGGAGTGGAATTGGCAGAGTCTTCCTTGGGTGACGGGTATGCAGGCTAATACCCATGTGCTGCGGAGTGGCAGCTCCTATGAGAAATGTTTGAAAAACTTGAGGGGCTCTGCTGATTTCAGGAAGAAAACATTGGTAGTGTCAGAGCAGACTACAGCCATGGCATAGGGGGAAGCAAACAGCACTAAATGCCAGAAGCTGGCAGCACACAGGGGCAGCAGGAGGAGTGGTCCTAGATCCAGTGCTGAAACCAGTGTCCATCCCTCCTGGATGTTGGAGGGCTTCCAGTTTGCCCTCTGTTTGCAGGGCTCTTGCAGCTGCACTAGGCTGGACTTGCCTCTTCTGAAGAGCCTGTAGTGAGCCTGGTTGTGAGCTGATGCTGTCAGCTTGAAGGAAGCATGGACTGTCGAGTCTGGCTGTACTGGCCTCAAAGTTGCAATCAGCTTCCCCCAGGCTTCCTGTAAAATTCCCACACTGGGAGTGGACAGGGCTTAGCATGCAACTGATGCACCTCGTGCACATGAGACCATGCAGGACAGACACCTGGGTGGACCACAGGGCAAATGAGACTGGATGTTCTCTGTCACAGAGCTCTTGTCTGCTTCCACCCACCCTGGGTATAGCAGACCCTGTGGCTTCCCTGCCCTGCTGCTGACTGCTCTTCTCTTCTGCAGAATCATCAAAACTGTGGTCAAGACCTTCAAGTATTTCCTTGGCGTGAGGTTTGAGGTGAAGGGACTGGAGAACTTTGAGATGGAGGGCCCTGCTATCATTGTGTCCAACCACCAGAGCATCCTCGACATGATGGGTGAGGAGCTGGTGGGAGGGAGGGAGCAGTTCTCTTGCTCACCATCAGAGAAATCCTGCTCATATCTCCTGGCCAAGCAGCCGCCTGCCCTGGCCAGTCTGTGCTACTGAGCCAGCTGGTCCAGCTTTCTCTGTCAGTGCTGGTTGCAGGAAGGGTCTCCCCTCACTCTGAGCTATCACACCCCTGTGCAGCATCCCAGGTACTGCTCAGCTTCAGGTGCTTCTCAGCTCCCTTTTACATCCCTGCCTCGCTGATAGCCTGGCTGGCCTAGCATGTGTGTCAGTGTGCCCGGTGGCCCTGCTGGGCACCCTGGGGCCAAGGAGCAAGCTGCCTCTTGAGGGGTCTTGCTATGACCTGCAGCCACCCTGCCACTGTAATTCTGCTGTGTGCCAAGTCTCCTTCTGCTCTGTTGATGGCAGCAGAAGCCAGCAGAGAAACGAGGCACTGGCCTGACCCTGGTACTCTCCTCCACACCCCAGACTGTGTTTCTTGTCCCATCTGAGTGCAGGTGGGGGGGTGACTGCTGGGTCTCACCCTCTGTTGTCACGTTAGGGCTGATGGAGGTCCTGCCTGACGATTGTGTCCAGGTGGGCAAGAAGGAGCTGATGTATGCTGGAACTGTGGGGCTCATCATCTACCTCGGTGGTGTCATCTTCATCAACAGGAAGAGCACAACCAGTGCCAAGATGGTGATGGCAGAGGTGGCCAAGACTATGGCAGCTGACAACGTGAGTGTGACTGTGGGGCTTGGTGGGGTGGCATGGGGGGATGTGGAACTCCTGGTGCTGGCTCACCTGGAGTTACAGCCACCTGCAGCTCTTGGCAAGGCTGGCTGGTGGCTCAGCCAGCAGGAAGGGAGCACTGCAAATGGACTGCTGGAGCAGAGCCTTATCTCCCCATGTGCAGGTGAAGGTGTGGGTGTACCCAGAGGGCACAAGGAACTGTACTGGGGATCTGCTGCCGTTCAAGAAAGGAGCATTTCACCTGGCTGTCCAGGCACAGGTAACAGCGCTTTGCTCCTGCACGGGGACCCTGAATGCTTTTGCAGTGGCACAGTAGACTGGTCATGCAGTGGTATGGTTTATTTGCTCTCAAGTGAGCTGTGCTCCCAGGTGGCAGCTGAGCTCCTCAGCCAAACCACCATTAGGTGTCAGAAGTGCTGCCCAGCAGGAGCCTTTTTCCATGCCCTGCAGGAGTGAAATGACTTCTGTGGACGGGTGGCTGCAGACAGTGGAGAAGCTGCCTCGTCCTCTCTCCTGACTGCCCCAGCACTGCCTTCCCAGGCTCCCATCTGGAGGGCAGAGTGTGGGGGACAGGCACACTTGACCCCTTAGCTCTAGGCTTTGCAGGCAGCTGCCTGGCAGTGTGGCGGTGCAGTGTCTGTGACCTGCTCCTGGGAGCACAGCTGCAGCACAGAGCTTGCTTCTGGCAGGGAGCCCGGTGGGTGCTGCACTTTGTGAGCTTGCCTGGTGAATCCTAAAGCTGTTGATGCATTTCTCAATCCCCCAGGTTGCAATAGTGTAGTGTTGGTTCAGAATTGTTAATGCTAGTGCTTTAGAACAATATCTGGGCTTGGTCTGTGTGGAAATAGCTGCTCCCTCCCAGACAACCATATGGTGCTGCTTAAATGCCTTCTCCAAAATGACAAGATCCATGAGCAGGTAGTGGAGGAGCAGACAGACAGCTCCTTGGCTTCAGAGAGCTAGATCTCTCTGCACTCTTGAAGGAGCGGTGGTGCTTGCCTGGGCAGAGCTCTGGGGCAGTGTGCCAGGGATGCTGAAGACCTGGCTGCGCTACCTGGGCCCAGGTGGTTGCTGGAAGCTGGGCCACCCTGCTCGGCTCCCAGGTGCTGGGGACTAGGTGCTGGAGAGGTGGCTGGGAGGAGATGGGTGCCTTGCCTTCCTGTGCATGCTCTGCCTTGCTTCTCAGAACTAGGATGACTTGAGGCCTGAGGGGAAACTGCTTTCCCTAAAAGAGGTGTTATAGCAGGGATCCTGGACAAGGGAGTAGGTGCCAGATCTCATGCTGGGTTCAATTGGCCAAGCCCAGGGTGTAGCCTGCATTGTACTATCCTCATTCCTGCCAGGGTGATGCAACCAAAGCAGGGGCTGGCTGCTGCTAGAAGGAAGGGACAACAGTGGAAATGGTACCCACCTCTGCTAACCCTCCCCCTGAGTCACTGACTGTAAATTGTGTCTGTGTTATCAGCACTGAAATAATGACTCTGTGCCTGCCCTCCTGGCTGTGTCTCTGCCTGTCTGAAGCTTTCCTGGGAGCAAGTGATTGCAGCTGGCGACTCCTTTTCTTAGAAGCTGAAGGCACACCAGCTAGCCTGCCCCAAACATGTGCTTGTACAGCATGGCAAGGCCTGTCAAAACAGGCATCCTCCAATGTTTGCAGGTCAGAAAATACCTGAGTTTTGAAGCCTGGCTTGGGATGAGAAGCCCTGAGAGCCAGTGCTGACCTGAGGTTGAAGTGTAACTTGGCCCTAGTGCCTTGAATGTCCCTGTGCCTTGAGCTGCTGGGGAGTGGCTTCAATCCCATTTGACTCCTGACTGTCCCAACCTTTGGAATTGGGTTTTGCTTGTGGGGCTGTGTGTGCCCTCTATATCTGAGAGCCAGGCCAGGTCAGCTCTGCTGCATGGCATTTGCTGCTTATCTCTGGCCTGCCCTGAGTTGCTGCAGTGCAAGTAACTCCTCTTTTTTCGTCTTCTTCCCCAAGGTTCCAGTGATCCCCGTGGTGTATTCCTCCTTCACAACCTTCTATAACCCAAAGAAGAATTTATTTACATCAGGTACCAAAGAGCCTGAGGGTCTTTACAGTCACTCGGAGACAGGGTTGATGCCATACCCATGTGGAGATCTGGTTCACAAGGGTGTGGGAGGGAAGCGGAGCTAGGGTGAACAGGAGGAGTCCTTCTGGGAGATGTGTGGAGTCAGTTCAAAGCACTTGGCACCAGAGTCTGAGCTGGGTTAACTCTGGAAAGAATGTAATTAAGTACAGTGAGGGATGTTTTCATTAAAAATTGGATACCACCTCTCCTTTTCATAACTGGCACAGCCCAAGTCATTTGGTGAGGGCTTGGGGGAAGAAGCAAGCATGCTCTGCCTCCTGACCTTTCAAAGCCAGGACCTCTCTGCAGGCAAACCAAGGAAGCTGCTCATATCAAAGCTCTGAAGTCTGTCAGTACAAGTGCTGGGCAGAAAGTTGGCTTTCAGTCAACTTGGAGCAGTAACTCATTTCTGGGAGGAAGCCATGCTTGTCATGTTCCCTGCCTGAATGGCTGGAGCCAGCCAAAGGTAGGAGGGTTAGACAGAAGCAGATGGAGGGAGCACCGGGTGCAGGCTGTGCCTGGCATGGCCCTGGAGCTGAGTGGGTCCATGGCCCTGGGGTCCCCCTACTCTCTTGGCCAGCAGATGGGAGCAGAGCAGGGACACCGGCCTTGGAAAAGGGCAAGTTCTGGCTGGTCTGTCAGTTTGGGGCACAATGGATATACTCTGTTTGGTGCAGCTGTTCAAGGGCCGTGTCTAATCCCCAGAGCAATCTCTCACCCCTGAGACCAGTGCAGCCTCTGCCCGTGCTCCAGGGATGGATGCCTGAAGCCCTGTGGGGGCATGAGGGCTGTGCGGGGGCTGTCCAGGGCAGGGGGAGCAGGGGTCCTGGGAGGGCAGAGAATGGTGCTCCTGTGGCATGTGGGTTTCTCATAGGCTCTTCTCTTGTTCCCAGGCAAAATCAAGGTTGAGGTTCTGCCTGCAATAGAGACCAAAGGCCTGACATCAGGTGATGTCTCTGACCTCACTGACAGATGCTTCCGCACCATGAGGGAGACCCTCTTCAGGCTGTCAGGCTGTCCAAGCGAGGCAAAGGACTCCTCCTAGATGCCTCTCCAGTGGCATCACCATGTGGTGGTGGCTGAAGGGACCTGTCTGTTGCCAAATACCGAAGGAACTTCTCTTCCTCTGCAGTGACTTCTAACTCTGGGAACACCATGGACTGGCACACGCAGGGTGTCGAGCCAGGGCTGAGTTTCCCCACTGAGTGGATTTCTCTTATGGGTTCATTATCTCGCAATGAAATATCTCCTTTTTCTGAATTTCTCAGGCATCAAACTTGTGCTACCAAAGGGCTGAATGACCAGAGAGGTGAGTTCCCACAGCTCAGGCAGCTAGTGTGGGGCGACAATGAAAACCTGGCTGGAGGCTGGGCTCTGCCTCATGTGAGTGTCCCTGCACCTGTGTTCCTGCAGGCTCAGCTAGTGTTGGCCTGGCCCTGTGCTCTCCCAGATGGAAACCACCAGGCAGTGGTTTGTATCTGCATGACCTTGGTGCTGCTCAAACAGGGCTGAGAATCAGACGAAAGTCCAGACTCTGGCTCTTTGGCAGCACTGGGGGTGTGGCATCCTCCCTGGAGCACTGCTATCCAGCGTGGTGAAGCTCATGGGTGGTCTCTGGGGCAGGGCCTCTCTCCTTGAGAGACACCCTAGGGTCACAGCAGCATCTTGTACTGGGGCTCTGCGTTGCCCAGGTACTCTAGAGCCAAGTCTCTTACTTCTGAAGGAAGCACCCAGGGCCAATAACCTCAGCTGGGCTGCAAATGGGAATGTGTGGGGCCAGTCAGCCTTGTAGTGTCTCTTCAGGCTTGATTGCCTTGTCTGAACAAGTGTCCTTGCTCATTGAGGGGTGCAGCAGCAGAGAGGGAAGCTGCAGTCTGACCAAACCAGCATATATGGTCTGGGCAGAGTTTAGCTGAATGCTGTCCAGCCTTGCTGGTTTAGTCATCTTCTAAACGAAACCCCACACTTGTTTCTACCATTCAGAGCCACCAGCTTGATTTTAAAAACTGCACAGATCTGTCAGAGTCCTGGGCAAACCTGTCCTTGTGTGTGATTTGTTTGTGGCATGCCTCTGGATGCCATGTGTGACATGTACCTGGGTTGGCTCAGAGCTTCCTTGGTGTTGGGAAACTGTGCTGCCAACTCCCTGCTGTGGTGGTGCTTCAGCCTGGTTGCAGCAGGCGTGCTGGTGCCTACGGTACCCGTTGCAGATGCAAAGGGCTCTGTCATGCTCGTTTTGCCACTTGTCATGGTCAGCACTGGCCGAAAGATGGTGCCTATCTCGTGTGTCTTTGCTGATCTCAGTGGAGCTGCTGCTCTGCAAGGCTTGTAAAACTCCTGCAGAGCCGCAGGGTGGGTGAGCTGCAACTGTAATGGGGCTTGGAAGGCTTCAGCTCTCCCTTTGAGGGAAATGGACTCCTTTCCCTGTTCACATAAAGGGGTTTCCCCTGTGCTTTGGGGTGATGGACCAGCAGGGCTCCTGGATCCCTTGCTGTGAGCTGCAGAAGCATTGATGCCCTCTGTGAAGAGCAAGGCCGGGTAAGGTCCATGGTTCCAGGGGGTAACCTTCACCTCCAATTTGGGTTCAGGGAGGCTTTAGCTCTCCTTTTTGTGGTGCAGGGTGTATATAACCTTGAGATAAGCCACCTGGGCTACTCGGGTAACCAATGCAACTGGCTTTTGCAGCCTGTCTGGGGCTGCGTTGGTGGAATTGCGGTCATATGGCATTTTGGTGTTAAAGCCTCAACTGGGAATGGAAGGGAGTTCCTGTAGAGCCAGCGGTCCCCAAGGGAGGGAGCCCTCGGGCTGAGCTGGTGCTGGTGGGGGCCAGGGGGCTTTATCAGAGGGGCCTTACAGTACAGACTCAGGGGTCAGACCCGCTGTGGGATGGGTCGGGGTGGGAGGATGGGAACCAAACTAGCACTGTGTAAGCGGCAGATAAAGGGCTGTCATGGAGGTTAAACCCAGGAGGGTCCTGGGAGGGCTCCTGGGGGGGATAACCATGTCCATGGAGTGATTCCTGCAGCATCCTTCCCTGGGAGGAGGGAGCAGTGCCTCTGTGTGCAGTTGTCTGCTGTTCACTTTTAATTGGGTTGAGAATAATGTTATGTGCTTTTTTAAAAAAAAAAAAAGTACACCTTTGGTTATTTAAATAAAGGAGACTCCTGGTCTTGTGTGGGAGCTGGGGGAGGCGGGCTGCCGTAGGAGGAAGAAGGGTGCTGACCTGTCAGCTCTTGCGGGGGGTGGGTTTGGTGATTGAGGAGCAATGGCAGGTCCCTGTCCCCACCCTGTGCCCCACAGGCAGAAGGGCTGTCCTTCTGCACCCCAGCCTCACACTGAGCCACAGCCTGGCCTGAACTAGGAGGACAAATGCAGGCAGGGACCTGCCCAGGGGAAGAGGAGGGTGGTGCCTGTATGGATGGGAGCCCATGTCAAAGCAGGGCCCTGGAGCAAGCACCTGTCCAGCCAGTAACGATCCCACAGCCTCAGCGTGCGCAGCAGGAGGCTTTATTTTGGTACAACCCCTGCAGCACCCTGTTGCCCATGTGGCTCCTCCTGCATCTCTGCTCTAGGCAAGGAGGAAAGCGTACCAGGTTGGTCATGTCTGCTGTGCTGTAGCAGTGTCCTTGGGCTTGAGCAAACGGTGCTGGGGGGGAGGTAGGTAGATGTTCCGTGGGCTGACAGCACAGTGGCTGTTGGGTCTGGGAGAGACCAGCTAACCCAACAGCCAGTGCTCTTGTCAGTGTAAACACCTGGGCTTGCCAGGCCTCGGTCCTCAATGCAGGCATGCAGAGGATTTTCCCTCCCTCCTTGGCCTCACCCTGTTGACGCTACTGAGTGGCACAGGTTGTCCCTGTCTGCTCTGTGCCGATGATGGGAGTGTCACAATAGAAAGGTTTTTCTATTAAAACAAGTAAAAACAGACTCTCTGCACCTTCAGGTCCATGTAAAACCATCAGCCTTGTTACTGCTCTGTAGGGCCCAGGGATGGTGCAGAAGACTGCGAGCAGGAGCAGGTAAATTCAGAACAAGCTGCTGCAGCTGTCATGCTAAGAAGCGGTGAGGCACCAGCCACCTCCAGCGCTCACGGAGGGAGGCTGGTCCCAGAGAGCAGAACAGAAGCGGCAGCGATGGGCACCCGCCCCCTGTACCCAGCCAGCGCCGTACCTTTGCAGGGACCAGTTGTACCCGTCCCCTGCCATGATGCCTGGCTTGGGGTTACCCCCTCTGCCACAAGTCCTTTTTGGCCGTAGCCCTCCAAATGCAGGACTTGTCCCTGCCTTCCTTGGGTGGGAGCAGGTAGGGGGAGCGTGGTGGGGGCAGCTGTCCTGCCCCGGCCAGGTCTGTGCTCGGCTGGGCAGGCAGCACGACCAGCCCTGTGCCCCCTGCTCCCTGGGAGATGGTGTCCCAGGGTAATGCTAAGTAAAAGCCAGGCAAAGCTAAGCACCACACGGCCTCACGTACAGCTTGTCTCTCTGGCACAGCCAGACCGGCACTAATGGCACGAGGTAAGGCATTTATTTTCTGCCTCTCCATCAGGAAGGGGCTGAGATGCTGAGGGCTCAGAGTCCAGTATGGAAGTAACTGCGTGACCTTTGATAAGGTGAGTTGGAAGAGAAAATGATGGAGATGCTGATGGGAAACCAGCCTTCTCCTGCTACCCTGTGCCTTCCTGTAGATGATGTGGCTTCGGCCCCAGCCTGGGGCTGGAGAGTGAGAGAAGAACTGCGGATGCATGCATCTTGCTCCAATTCCTTGGGTGCTCGGCTAGAGTTCATTCTTGCAGGAACCTGGGAAGACAGAAAAAAACCCCCAACAATCCAGTAATATTGTTAGCTTGGGTTTGCTTTGTCTCCTTCCCTGAGAAGGATGAGGTTGACCTCAACCTCTGTGAGTGTCACCCACACTTGATGCTTTCCCTTTGCCAAACAACCCCAGGCTGGCTCTGTCCTGCCACATTTGGGAACGTCACCCTCGCCTCCCCAGCGTGCTGCAGTCCTCACCAGCCTCGCCTGGGCCTGGGAAGTCCTGTGCAAAGTATCCCAAGGTTGGAGGTGGGGGGGGGGGCGAAGCCAGTGACAATACCACTGGCTGCCCCAGGATGGGAGGCTGGGACCAGCCTGTCCCTGCCACGGACGCAGCTGGTGGCTCTGTGTGACAGTAATCAGAAGCAGGTGCTGCTGGTCACCAAAGTCCCCAGCACCCAGCGAGCTCCTGGGCTGGGGAAGGGACCACACGGGGTGGCTGTGCCACAGCTACATGCTGTTGTGGGTCCGTCTTGCTGTTAACTGGCTGTGTCACAGCTGAGCATTGACAGTCTGTGCTGAATTGGGGGTAATTCAGACTTAGAGGGGCTAAAATGGTTATGGCTTAAAGAGATCTGGTCTTATGCCTTCACTGGTGGTTTAAAGAAAAGAAAATTATTTTTAGTCCTTACACACATCCCCACTGGGCAGATAATTGGAGGGTGCAGTTGTATCTTAGCATTCAGTTGTAAAATGCTTCACAAGGCACAGAAAATGGATGGCTGCTTTACTCTCCATGGGATGCCCTTCAAGCCCCAGTGCTTGCTGGAGTATGAAAGGACAGTCTTGAGTCCTCCAGGGACTTTCAGGACCATGAGAGGGACGAAAACAAGTTTTGCTTGCTGGAACAGGCTTGGCAGAAGTTAATTTCAGGACTTTGGAGTCATCCCTTGGAATAAATCCATGTTACCTTGTGATACTGCTCACATTCCTCGGTGCTGTCACTAATAATATGTATAGGGCAGTACTAGGAAACTCGTTCTGCTGGAACACTCATGATGATTACCCCTTTCTGCGATGTTTTTTAAGTGTCTATTTGCAGCTACTTAGTTTTCAAACAAGTTCTTTGAAGTTTTTTATATCTAAGCCATTACTGCAAGCAGTGAACTGGGACTGGATATGCCCTGAAACACAGTTTCCCCTTAAGTCTTTCCAAGCATCCTCACGCCTCTGCCATGAGCACCAGGCTGCCGCTGCACACCACCTCCTGAGCCGGCCCAGTCGTGCCTAGTTTCTGGGTGTGTTTGACTGGAATTATTTAATGGGAAAAAGAGCTGCAAAGAGCTGCCTATCAAATAAAGTGTTCATATGGTTTATGCTCTGCTCTGAGTCAAGCTGCAGTGCTCCAGGGAGAGCTCTGCACATACCTCAGGGACCCGAGGAGATGCTGCCCTGCTCTGCCATGCTGGGGGGGAGCATGCCAGGCAGGACCTCCCCCACCTTCAGCCATTTCACACGAGAGCTCTCACCAGTGTCTCTTCTTCAGAGTTTGCTACTTAAGAGACCCTCTCTGGTCCACTGCTTGGCAAAGGACTGGTCTGTAGACTTCAAAAAGAAATGCCTAAAACTTCCCAGGCTCGTAAATCTGCCAATTTCCGCACGCTCCCTGCACTTTCCTGATTGACTTTTTGGGCTGTTAATTTCGTAAGAGTTAGGGTTTCTTTTCTACGGGCTAAGTTATAACGGTACAGGAAGGGAACACAGCCGGCGAGGGTGCAGACTGGGAGACGTGACCCACTGCTCATAGTGGGCTCCCTCTGATTCTGCCCCAGAGCCACATTTCCATGTGCCGATCTTACGATTTGGCTGCTACAAGGACGGTCAGATGGTGCAGCCATAGAAACAGCTTTGAAATGAAGCTAATGGGCTGTTTGTGTTCATCTTTTATTAATTACAGGCTGCTGAGCTTGAGGGAGATAGAGATTAATAGTGGTTTATGTGTTACTGATCTCGTTGGCCTGCATCTGCTCACCGTGGCCAGTGTGGGTGGAGTGAAATACTTCAACCCTGCTTTTTCCAGGCACTTACATGTCTCCAGCCGCTCCTCAAGGAAAGAGATCTGCTCGCTCAGGGAGTCGATTCTGTCCAGTTGCTGGAGGGAGTGGGACAGCCGGCTGATGGGGTCTGCGCCGACATCCTCCGGCGCAGATGGCATGAGGTTGTGGAAGGGGGCCAGCACCAACTGGAGTTTCTGCAGGGAGAAGGAGAGCCGTGAGCGTGTCCTCCCCAGCCAGGAGGATCACCCGGTGGGACACAGCATGCTGCCTGCTGGGGTGCACCCCACCGGGGCGGCACGCCAGCCGGCTCGTGGGGCTTTGGTTGCATTCAAAGGGCCGCTGGGCTGGAAGAGCTGCTGTGTGGGTGCTGCCGGCAGCGCGGAGCACAGCTGGGATCGCTGCGGCGTGAGGCCAGCATGATGTTAAAAATAGAGCCGGGGCGGAGGGAAACCCTGGCTGCAAACAGCCCAGGGTGGGAGCTGGCTGAGAGCAGCCTCGAGCTGCAACAGGGCAGTGAGGGCAGGACAGAGGTGTGTGCTGAAAGCTCACCTGCTCCAGCGCTTCCACTCTGCTCTTCAAGTCTTTCATTTCTTCCTTCATTTCACTGGGGGGACCTGAAAAAGTGACCAAGAGAAGGTCAGTGGGTAAAAGCCCATTGCCTGAGGTGAAGTGGAAGGTGCTGGGGAGAGACATTGCTGCAGGGCTCAGGCCAAGCTCTGCTGCTTTCCACTCCTCTCCTAGTGAACCCCCAGGGTCTGTCCCGCTGGGACCAGCCCCAGAGCATCAATGGGATCCAACACCTGCTGCAAGCACTGGCATCTAGTCCTGCTGCTAACGCGCACAAGCCTCTCCTTCCTGCTGGAGTACCTGCAACGAAGTGGGGAATTTTTCAGGCAGTGGGGTGATGCTTAAAGGATAAGACGTCTGGTGAAGCCTGGCCTTTCGTGCCTGTGTTGTTAGAGTAGTTAGCACCCGGGTCTGCCCTGTCCCAGGGAGGGCACAAAGGCTTGTCCCTGCTGAGGGCCCTGGACAGGGGATAAAGGCAGGTGGCTTGTGGGGCACGTGCAGATGGTGCCCTGCTCTCCCAGGTGTTTACTGCGTGATGCCTGTGCTGGCCACAGCGCATTATTACTCACGGTACGAGTTTGAAGTGTCACAGCGCGTACCAAAAGTAATAATGGGCCGTCACCAGCGGCGCCCGCCGCTCCTCATGGCTCCGGACTTGCCCTGTGGGAAGGATGACGATGATGGAGAGAACAGCCACATCCCGGACGCCGCATGCCACGGCCAGGCTCTGTCACCCTTGCAGATGGAGCAGTGGCTGGACTTGTGCACAGGGGAGGTTGTTTGGGAGGTAGAGGGACTCCTGGGTCACTGAGAATAAAGCTGAGTGGGTTTGGCTGGCGTCCCCTCTCCTGTCTCTTGCCACTCCCGCTCCAGCCACCCTGTGATGCTGAGTGTTAATCCCAGCTTTCATCGAAGGCCCCGAGCAGCCGGGGCTGTCCTGCAACAGGGGTGGGACAGGTTACCTGCTTGGCTGAAGGTTTCTGGCTCGGGCGCTGGCACCAGGGGCTGGCACACCTTGTCGTCGGCAGTGAGGCTGAAGCCATCCCGGCAGGCGCAGCGGTAGCTCCCAGCCGTGTTGATGCAGAGCTGACCGCACCCGTGGCTCTGGCCGACACACTCATCCACGTCTGAAACCACAGGTACGGCTCAGCGAGGACAGGGGTGGTGAGGAGGTGCTCACCAGGGGCGAGAGGCGCGGATGGCTCAGCCACGCGAGCCGGGGTCCTGCTGCCCCTGCTAGAGCCGCGTGGGCTCGCGCAGGGTGGGGATGCAATGGGACCCCGGACCGAGCTGGCATTTGTGCTGGGGACAGCTCTGGGTGCTCTCAGCACTGCAGGGTGTGAGTACAAGACCCGCCAGTGCCTGGGACAGCCTCTCCTCTTGCACCCGGCTGGAGTAAACCTGGGCTAACCCCAAGGGGGATCTGGCCTCCCCAACTCCACCCGCTCCCCCCACAAAAGAGCCAGAAACAAAAGCTGTGGTCAGAAATGTCCCAGCTCTAACTGGGCAGGCGCAGGCAGTGCTCAGCTCTCATCCCGGATTTATGGCCGGGGTTTTGGTTCCAGCCAGCCGTGGCGAGGAGCTATCAGCCTTTCAAGTGTGTACAAAACCCAGTAACCTCTCCTCACACGGGGGAGTTATTAAAGCTGTTCCCACAAAGCAAAATGAGCTGAACCGCTTCCCACGCCCAGGCGAATCTGTTTTAGGCAGTGGGAAAATCCTTTCCCCCCTGCGCTGGAGCCGGAGCTGTCAGCGATGTGCTCAGCTCTGCCTGGCCCAGCATGGGTCAATGCCACACGCTCCTCCTCTGCTTTACAGGAGGGCGAAAAGCCGGGAAATGCCGTGGCAGGGGCTTGCACCATGCTGGTGTGCACCATGCTGCCTGATTTCCCTGTGCTCCGGTGAGGAGCACCGGGCTGCGCTCATGCTGGAGAGGAGCTCTGTGCCTGGAGATCGCCAGGCTTCCCCTCCACCCCCAGATATTTTCAGTTCACAGATTTAGTCTCTGCAGCAAATGGGTGTCTTAGTTTACAGCGAGAATTTGCAAAGCCTGGGAGATGGGTCATTACAAACACACAATCTCAGGCCAACCCCACAAGTGTAAAACGGCTGCTCTGCAGAAAGCCTTTCGCTTGCTGCACAGTCATGGCAGAGTACAGCCTCTGCTCACGCTGACCTAGCGCGGAGCAGCAGCAGAGAGAAAATGTGGATGCCAGGGCTGCACATGAGGGCTGGGAGCACTGAGGCAGCCAAAGGGAGGTCAGAGCTCCCCTGGGAGCCAAGCTTCCCGTCCTTTCCTGGCCAGACCATCAGGCAGCGCTGCCCTGGAGCAATACGTGTAGGTGTGCACGTGTGTGTGCGTGCGGAGGCATAACACACTGGTTTCCCTCTGTGGTCTGAGTAGTACCAGGCATGTGCCAAGGCCTGGTGAGGAGCCACGGTGCTGGTCCCCGTCCCCCACCAAGGATTCAGTCTGTGGGCAGAAGACCTCCAGAGCCCCATGGCAGCTCTGCTGCTCCCCAGAGAAGTTCTCCTGGCAGCAGTGGGGCAGGCCCGATTCAGGGAGCCTGGAGGGGAGCAGCACAGCTCGTACCTGTCTGGCAGGCTCGCCCCGTCCAGCCAGGCGGGCAGGCGCATCTGCCGGGGAAGGTGCAGCTCCCACCGTTCTGGCACGGCACCCAGCAGAGAGCTGCAAGACAAAACATGGGCACAGCATCACCGGGCAGCTCTGGGGGCCCTGAGCTTCCTCCCCTGCCACCGTGGGTATGTGTAGACACACACACAGCGCGCACACACACACACAGCAAAACACACACCAGCACCAGCCCAGGGCCAGGATGCTTTGCCCCAGCCCCAAAGTGGTGGGGTTGAGCTGACTGGGGTGCACAGGATGGGTGGGATAACAGGACCGTGGTTTTGCAGCCTGGAAAGAGGCCGAGGCGCCTGCAGCCAGCGCAGCCAGCAGGGAGGAGGGCTGACGGGCAGCAGCAGGCACTGGGAAGCCCCTGGTGCTGCGCTCTGAGCCCATCTGGGGATGGACTAGCTGCTGATGTGGTTTGCATTTGTTTTGTGCTGTACATCATGATTGCCTCCTGAAAGCATTTCTCTTCTATTACTGCTGATTTATATGGAAAGGACTTACTCGTTTTATTTATCCTCTGGTAACTATAAAGTTAATAGGCGATCCCAAAGGAAAAAGGCCTGCGAGGCAGCAGAGAAAGCCTGGGAATTAATCAGAAATTGAACCACATTTGGTTGTGATGCCGAAAATTTAAATGCTTTCCTACAGGGAGAATCCGCCTGACAGGCAGAGTGCTGCTAAATGAGAGAGCTGGCTGCCGGGGCCTCGTCCAGGGACCTGAGCTACCCGGGCCATGGGGTCTGGGGGAAGGGCGAGCGCTGGCACCGGGGTGGCACAGCAGCCTCTTACCTCTGTCGCAGCTGAGCGTGTGGCTGTTAGCTCTGCTCCAGCCGGGACAACACGAGGCCACGGGCTGGGGCAGCTGCTTGTACGCCCGCCGGTAGGCAACCCTGTAGATGGTCCTGCAACGCAAGGATGGGGCTGAGCTGGGTGACTGAGCGTCTGCCCCCAGCCCCCCATCCCGTTCCCACGCCAGCGGGTCAGACCCCCTGCCCAGGGGCTGGAAGCCCCTTCCCTAGGGATCAAGGCAGGACTCCCCCCTTCCGCAGCCCCCGTGGGTCACTGCCTCGCTGGGACGGATCCGGCTCCCTCTCAGGGACCAGGTCCGTGGTGCAGGCGGCTGCCCTCACCTGTAGGTGCTGCAGAGGCGGTGGCCCTGGCAGGTGGTGAGGTAGGGCTGGTAGACGGGCTGGACGTGGGACTCGGTGTAGGCGGCCGTCCGGCTCTGCGGCGCAGCGGCACAGACTCTGCGGCTGCGGAGAGGGGAGCGGGTCAGACACCGGCTAAAAAACAACCCACTGCTTCTCCCTTCGGGGCAAAGGGGCTCCACTGATTTACATCAGCCCAGGACGTGGCCTGACAGTCCCTCCCTACAGAGGGCTATTTAAACAGCAGCGGCTAATTGCCCGAGTGACCCAGGAGGCTACTTCAAGCTGTTTTGGGGCGGCGACACAAAGCTTGAGCACTGCAGGCTGCACGGGCTCTTTCTCCCCAGCCCCTGCACGAAGGCGCTGACGTCTCCTCGTACACTCACCCCGGCACAGTCCCTCCGTCCCGGGGGAGCAGTCGGGGCCCAGATTTAGGGGAAGATTTACTCAAAGCAGATCTCCTTCCATTCATCGCCTCCCTTCCCCTAAACTAATTCACTTTCTGGGTGGATTTTTCTTTTCTGAGACTTTTGCAGTCCTGAAATGGATGTCCCTGTGGTCACCAAGAAATTAATGATTTCACAGGAAGGGTCAGGCTCACCGCAAAAAAGTAGAGGCCAGACGAAAGTCACCCTCCAGTCTTCCTAGGATAACTGTGATCCAGTCAAAAACTTTCCCAAGGTTAACAGCCAAAGCGGTCTTGGTTAAAAATTCTTTTTTCCAACATTTTCCACCCCAAGCAGGTCAGTTCCACTGAGGAACTCGTCTACTTGTCTCAGCCTCCCAGCCCAATTAGAAACTAGAATAAAAAGCCTGGGAATTAGCATGGACATCAGATGGCTTCCATTAACTCCAGAAAACTCCTCTCAGCCTCACTGATTAATGCTATAGAACACGCAAGTTTTAAATGGCAATTGTTTGCTTTGCAAAATTTAGAATAAAGCTAAAGCTGCAGCCTGTGCGTGCAAACGAGGAATTCAGCCTGCAGTTTTAGTCACAACCAGAATGCAATAGGTTTAACGCTAGAGGAGAGTATTTCAGTGTGAAAACAAACTTTGTAGAAAATGTGAGCTGTATTTGGGGAGAGGGTGTTGAGCTTGAGGTCCTTTTGGCTGGGGAAGAAACTGGGGCACCGAGCTCTGGGCTTCCTCTGACCCAGTGGGAGCTGAGCTGTGCTGGGATCCAGGGCATCGTGTCGGACCCATTTCCCGCAAAGGGAAGGGGAATCTCTGGAGCTGCCGCTCCCGGGCTTGCGGGACCATGGATCGCAGCCACCACAGCATCCCAGGGAGCACAGGGCACAGCAGGCAACAGCCCGCCGGGGCTTTCCACACCTGCGTCCCCTGGAAGGTGCGTCCGCTCAGAGCTGGGAGGCTGCATCCTCCTTTAATGGCTTGTTTGCAAGGCTTGACTGGTGTGATAGCAAGACTGCGCGCATATTTTTGTGCAAGGATGCGCTTGAAAGAAACAATAATAATTAATGAACAGCTCAGGGCCTGATCAGCTTTTGACCCTCCCGGACAAAAAGCTCAGAGTGTCTTTGTGTCCCCTGCATGGAGCTAAATGGAGTCAGGACATTTTCTCTGAGAGGTTTTTTTGCTTCAGTGACAAAACAAACAAACACCAGCGAAGGGCTGCCGAGTCCCAGCTATGTCAGGAGGACTCAGCAGAGCCTTCTCTTGCCTCCTCGCCAGCCCGACGAGCTGCCTATGCACGTGCAGCCAGCTGGCTGAACAGGGCTCTTCATCACCCAGAGAGGATGCGCCTTGCCGTGACGTGCAGATGGGCACACCCGGGAGATGCAGACAAAAAGGGGGCTTACCCTGCCCGGGCAAAGCCGTCCGTGCTGGTCACACTGAGGATGAAGAGGAGTCCCGAGAGGAGGCAGCCGATGCGGCGCATGTCCTGTCCCTCCCGCTGTGCCCCAGGCTGTGCGGCACGACCGACTCTCGCTCTTTGGTGGGATGCGCTGGCTCCTACCGCATGTCTCGCCCTTCAGCGGGGAACCCTGCAACCAAGAGAAGAGCGGTGTGAATGTGTGGCATCTGTCCCCGGCCGGTGACGTCTGATGGAGCTGTGGGGACAGGGCCAGCCCCCGCTCCCATGGTAAGAGCGACGGCGCTGGGTGTGCAGAGACCCTCCGAGGGCAGCGCAAGGGGCTGGGGCAGGAGCACACTTGGTGGCAACAGAGCAGTGTGACATGCCAAAGCACAGGGGAAGAGGGGACACGAGCGACCAGTGAACCCCTGGCAAGGCGGGCGCTCCTCCAGGCATAAACCAGCTTTGCTCCACTCCAGTCACCGGCGTGGCAGTGATTTACCCCAGGGGGATGCCTGGCCCAGCACATAGGAGATGCTCTCACGGCGCCGGGGAGCGAGTGGTAGGGAAGGGACCTGTGTTGCTCTGAAATACGCTGCCAATTCCAGGCAGCGAGGGCAAAACAATGGCCTGTAATTCTTAATCCATACAGAATTGTAAAGCTGCATTTTCCCACCACATAACACACTGAAATCTGATCTTCTTCTCTTTAAAATACAAGTTCTTGCCAGAGAAAAGAGCTGTAAGGGCCATATATACTGTCTGCAGAGTCAGTACTAACCAAGTCGCGAATAAAGAGGCTTTGATTTTCTAGCAGAGGACAAATACGAAACAAGGCTGAAGGAGGTCAATAGCGATATCTAATTTAAACAATATCTAATTTAAACAAAATAGTTGGCCTCCGGATGGCAGCAGTCAAAGCAGGAAGAAATAAAGAAACCCACCTTAAATATATGCCAATTAAAGAAAGAATCAGTCTTTCCAATTAAACCTTGGGAAAGGAGTAGCTTTATGGGGAGGCAACACAAAACGAAACATCCTTCTGAAACTGCAAATGAACTTTCTAAAATCCCCAGGTGACGTGGGGCGGGATTGGACTGGAGAGTTGCAGGTTCATCCCCAAACTCCTTTGGGAAAATTCCTAACTCCGAGCCAAATTGTTAGGGATAACCATCCCAAATCTGTAGATGCTGCAGGTCTCAAAGCCCTTCTCCAAGGGACTCAGTATCATCTTTTCCTTTGTGCAGGTGAAAAAACTGAGGCATGGAGAGATGCAGACCCGCATCTGGAGAGAAACCAGCCTGGTGCCTTCCTGCCCCTTAATCTCAAATGTCTTGTGCATGTTTCCATGCAGTGATAGCGCTGAGCGAGGCGGACGGCTGGCTGAGCAGCCCCTTCCCCTCCTCACCCAGCCAGGGACTCATCTCAGTCCATGAGCGGGGCACATGGCTCTGCCTGGCCGAGCAATAAGGAGGCTTCGTGTCACAGCAAATTGACTACATCGCTATAAAACACTTGGTCCCTGAATTCAGCGGGACTGCAGAAGCTGAGGGTCTGGCTCCAGGACAGTGAGGGATAGCAACGTGCCCACCCTGCTCCTACAGTGGTATGAGCTATTCCCATGGAGCCGCAGCCCAGGAGGGAGCTGCAGATGCCCGGGCCCATCTTAACCTCCGTACAAGCCCAGCTTTGAGGATGTAAGGAGGATTTTGGTGACGTAAAGCCTGTAGTCCTCCATTTTCCTCCAAACGCAGCAATAAATTTCATCTTCTAATGTTTAATATATGGTAGCTCCACCATCAGGAAATCAAATCTTGGTTGACCTGCAGGAAAGTTTTAAAAAAATAGTGAAGAAACCCTCCTGGAGACATCCCAGGGACACTAGTGTACGGAGGCGTACTAACTCCCCACTGCTCAGCCAGCCGGCTTTTCCCAGGGCTATGCTGGGACACATATTTTCCTTACAATCACAAAGCCCTAGACTAGCGGTGCTTCTCCAGAAGTCTGTAAGTCAGACTCTGCCAACCATCTCCATTCTCCCACAGGATTCCCGTGACTGCTGTGGGAGCTTTCCCTGTGGGGAAGGCAAGAAATGCAGGGCACAAGCCTAAAATATAGACAGTTTGTTTTTTCGCTTTGAAATGGAGTGGCATTGCCCTACCTCAAGTGGGTCAGAGTATCCCTCTGGGTCATAAAATTATGGTTGCTTCATACCAGAAAAAGTTTCAAAAGTGGAAAATATGATAGTCTGTACTTGTCTTTTTTATGAGCTTATGAAAATCAGCCTTTTTAAAGCCACTGAAGATCCTCCAACCTGTTGCCACTACCTATTCTAATACTCCTCTTTTAAAGCACATAACTTAAAGAAAATCTTTTCATGCTTAAGAAAAAAAAGAGGGTTTTTGTCACTGCCTTTCTAGTCTCTCAGATGAAGAGGTGAAGCCCCATGGTCTGGCAAGTGAAACTATGTGGGTGCATCTCAGCTTCTGCTGTTTCAGGGGGCAGCGGTCTCCTCGGCTGGCCATGTGCTCCTCTGAGTCTGGGGGTCCCTCTCCCACCAGCCAGAAACGTTCCCATTACTCTCCTGAGTCTGCTCTCGCCTAACCCACCACAGGCACCAACAGGAAAATACAACCCACCGTGTGGGTGAGCAGCGCTTCGTCCAGCTCTGCCCATGAAACCAAGCTGATGGCAGCAGTAGGAATCGGGGTCTGTCTGCAAAGTGGTACAAGAGAATCCAGTCCCTCAGGAGGATGCAACTACCCTCACGGGAACACGACAGCTGCGCTTTTTCAAACAGCCCGGCCTGGTTCTGCAGGTGAAACCGCTGCTCCCAAACCGCGCACTGGACCTCGCCTGTGCCCTTAGAGCCCAACCCTCCTGGAGAGGGTCAGCATCAGCAGCAGGGAGATGGATTTTTCCCTTACAAACCACCTCCAGCTGTTCTCTGCGCAGGCTGGCATGCAGGCACCGCGGAGCACAGGCACCGCGGAGCACAGGCACGGGGACCCGGGCGCGACTTGGGGACGAGGGAAGGGGACACCGCGGAGCAGGCTGCGGGGGTATGGCACCGCGGGGCAGGGCGCAGGGACACGGCTACCATCAGCAGGGACAGGGCTACCATCAGCAGGGACACGGCTACCATCAGCAGGGACAGGGCTACCATCAGCAGGGACACGGCCAGCGCGGAGCAGGGCGTGGGGATGCCCACCCCGGTCCTCCGGCAGGCCGACCCCCGCTCCCCCGGGCGCTGCACCCCCCCGGGGCAGGCGGAGCCCCGCCCGCCGGTCCGGGCACTGCCCGCAGCCCTGCCGCCGCAGCCGCCCCCCGCCCCGTCCCCGTCCCCGTCCCCCCCCCGCCGGAGGATGCGGCCGCTGCCCCCCCCCCCCGCCCGCCCCTTCCCCGGCCGTGCCGGCCGCCCGCCGGGACTCACCGGTGGCGGTGCCGGAGCCGCGGAGTGGGAGCCGCGCCGCGGCCCCCCGCGCACATTTCCTCCCCCGGCCCGAGCCGGTCCCTCCGCCCCGGCCCAATGAGCTCCCGGCGGGGAGGAAAGCGGAGCCTCCCGGCCGGGGGGGAAGCGCCGGGGCTCGGGGAGCCTCCGCCTGCCCCCGCCCCGCCGGCCCCCGCCAGCCGCCACCTGCCCCCGCGCCCCCCGCCGAGGTGCCCCGGATCCCCGGGGGACGTGCAGGGACAGGGCAGGACCCCCCGGGAAGTCTGGTCCTGGGGGGACCCCCCACCCAGAGAAGTCTGGTCCTGGGGGGACGTGCAGGGACAGGGCAGGACCCCCCCCAGAGAAGTCTGGTCCTGGGGGGATGGCTAGGGATGGGGCAGGACCCCCCGGAGAAGTCTGGTCCTGGGGGGACGTGCAGGGACGGGGCAGGACCCCCCCAGAGAAGTCTGGTCCTGGGGGGACGTGCAGGGGACGGGGCAGGACCCCCCCAGAGAAGTCTGGTCCTGGGGGGACGTGCAGGGATGGGGCAGGACCCCCCGGAGAAGTCTGGTCCTGGGGGGATGGGTAGGGACAGGGCAGGACCCCCCCGAAGAAGTCTGGTCCTGGGGGGACGTGCAGGGACGGGGCAGGACCCCCCCAGAGAAGTCTGGTCCTGGGGGGATGTGCAGGGATGGGGCAGGACCCCCCCAGAGAAGTCTGGTCCTGGGGGGACGTGCAGGGACGGGGCAGGACCCCCCCAGAGAAGTCTGGTCCTGGGGGGACATGCAGGGATGGGGCAGGACCCCCCCACAGAAGTCTGGTCCTGGGGGGACGTGCAGGGACGGGGCAGGACCCCCCCAGAGAAGTCTGGTCCTGCGGGGAAGTGCAGGGACAGGGCAGGACCCCCCGGGGAAGTCTGGTCCTGGGGGGACCCCCCACCCAGAGAAGTCTGGTCCTGGGGGGACATGCACGGACAGGGCAGGACCCCCCCTCCCAGAGAAGCCCAGCCCAGGGTGGGGGGCGCATACTGGCATTGTGCCCCATGTGTTGTTGCTGCCGCCCTGACCCCGGTGGCGGTGGGATTGCAGGGGATCCCTGCCCTGGCATTGATCTGGAGCCTTACCTGCAGACTCCCTACGGCAGGCTGAGCCCCACAGCCCTGCCAGCCCGTTCCTGCATGCCCTATGCTACAGGGACACAAGGTCCCTGCCCCCCCCCCCCCCCCAGACCAGCTCTCCTGGGTGGGCAGGGGATTAATGGCAAGAGAAGGAGATCCCAGCATAGCCCCCAGCCCCTCGCCCAGGGGTGTTCAGACTCCGGGGTGAAATGGTCCATCACCAGTGCAGTGGCCAGGGCAAATTTATTTCCCCTTGCTAAAAAAATACTGTAGCTGGTTCTGCGCTCCCCAAGAGGACATTAATTATAAGAGGAGACATCAACTTTTCCTAGGTTAGAGACCTAACACACCATACTGGTCCATAGCCTCCCGCCGTGCCCTGTTAATCCCCCTGAGCTCATTACTACAGCAAAGTCCTCCAGAAGCAGGCGATGAACTGCCAGGACGCCGAGGCTGGTTTCCAGCGAGCCCTAAAGGATGCTTAAAGTATTCCTCAGACGCCCCCATAGCTGTGGAGCAGTGTGAGGATTGACCCGGAGAGACGCCCAAATTCAACACACAGACCCACGCAGGGTGCAGCTCTGCTGGCTTGCCAACACCTGCCCGAGGACAGATCAGGCAGGCCGATCCCCCAGCTGCCTACAGGCTTCTCCAGTTAAATGCCTGGTTATTTATCAAAGCAAATTCTGCAGTTCAGTTTGTGCCAAAATGCCACTTGTTTTGTCTACATTTTTCTCTGGGAAATTAGAGCATAGAGACTTATTGTTTTTAAAATGACTTAGGCGCCTGCCCGTGCACAGAACCAGCCTTAAAGATAGCAGGGGTCTGATGTGCAAATGAATGGCAGGATACAACCCACTGGGAATATTTGTTCCCATTAAGCTTTGCAATTTTTTTGAAAGCATGTAGGCATTTAAAAGAAATATTTACCAGTTAAACAATAATGGCTCCAAAAGAGCAACTGAGATCACCGGCCCATCCCCTGTATTTCCTCATGGATACACTGAGGTTGCTGATTGAACTGGAGCTGTCTCAGGTCATGCTGCACCCTCCGGGGAAGCTGATGGGTGCTAAATGTGCTGGTGTGGGGCTCTCAGGTGGACCCACATAAAAGGAGCATAAACTGCTTTGGTGAGATCCTCCCTCGGGAAGGGAGCAGAGCAGAGGGGAATCAGCTCTGGGACAAGCTGGTGAAGACGGAGCTCCATTGCCAGGGAGGACAGAGCTCGTGGGAGACAGAATCCCTCCCAGCAGCAAGGGAAAGGCTTGCTGATGCTGGTGGAAGCACAACTCTGCGTTACACGGCATCTCACATGGCACAAACAGGTTTGCTCGCTCTGTCTGGATCCAGCCTACCTCTGGGGAATGATTTCAGCTCACTTAATCTCATAAGCACGAAGCACAGGCAACTTTTCCCAAGAGCCTTGAAGGGACGGTAATTATCTTATTATGCAGAGAGTGTTACTGTTTATTCTGGTGTATTGGGGAGATGAAGAGCCTGATACTCAACTTGTTTAATAATTGCAAAATGCATTTTGAAGCCAATGGAAAGCTTCTCCATCTGACCATACTGAAAGCACAGGATCTCATTTCGCAGCCAAGACACTCACCTTATCCGTGGTGCTCCATCATTTGTCCTGGGCAGGGATCCTTTCCTTAAGGAGCGTCTTGGTTTCTTACTGTCAGAACAGAAAAAGCCCACTGTTACATTCCCCTTGTCATGCAGGCAGAAATCAGTGACCCAGCCCTTGCCCATGGACCTGGTGTGGCGTTCCCTGGATGCTCCCAAAGGTCCTTGTGGAGCAGGATGGAGGATGAAAGCAGGATCGTGGCTACAGAGTACCCGTGTGTGGCACTGGCACTGAGCTCACACCGCAAAGGCTCGCTGGTGTGCCGGAGAGGCACGGACACCATGATACCGTGGCAGGGCACAGGGAGGCCCATCCCTGCCCTGCTGTGCAGTGCAGGCTGCACAGCGGGTGTTTTAGGAGCATCCTATGGGTCCTGATCCTCCCCTCGCTCACACGAGCTTGCAGTGTAGGTCACTGTGCTGTGACTGGGGTGGGAAAGGCCAGGCAGACCCACGGTGCCTTTGCACCCTTTGGGGTTGAGCAGGCAGGGATATGAGCAAGAGCTGAGCAGATCAGAAGTTCTGGTTCCACCTAAAGCAGCGCCAGGGCTTTGCTGAATACCAAGCTATACCCTCCAGCAGTTTCCCCAGTGTCCAAGGCTGGGATTTTCCAAGAACCCAAGAGAATGGGGTGCCATGTTCCCGCTGAGACTCTCCTGGGTATATCCAAGTTCCCTTACACTGGTTTGTGATCCCATCTGCTGTACCCCAATACTATATTTTACCATCTTCAGTATATACACACACTCATTTAAGGACAAAGACCCCTAACTGCCCAGGCAACCTTTGCACAAGTCCCTGGGATCCCAAGTGTAAATTTGATGGTGAGAAAGAGGATGGACTCATTGGCACCCAGTGTCCCTCATGGCCCTCATCTTTCAGCTCCTTTTGGGACAACACCACCCGGCACAGGACTAAGCAAGCCGCCTTTCAGGGTCTCCATTAAAGCCTTCTCAGCCAGTAGGCAATTATTCCCTAAGTACACTCAGCATTTTAAAATTCTGCAAGTATTTTAATTGCAAAATGTTTGCTTTTCAGTTCCATTTACTGGGTCAAATCTTTGCTCAAGCAAGTGCCCACGTCAGCTGCTTAAGAACTGCATATAGCCCATTAAAAAAGCATTTAAATCCTCTGCTCTTAGGGAGGGTTCAGTGTCTTATATGCTAATATTCATTATGAAGGGAGGAAATCCCCCAGGACACTGCCTGGCAAAGTTCCCTTGAAACCAGAGGAGTTATGCCAGTTCAGAGTGGGGGAAGATCAGATCTGTTGGCTCTGTTAATATCGGTGTGATGAGCTTCTGACAAAGGCAGTATGGGATTTTGGCTCCTGACTGCAAGTTTGTCTGAATTTGAAGTCCTCCCTGGACCGGTGTTTTACATGTTTCCTCCAAAGCTTTCTCCCTTGCACACTAGAAAAGCACTCCCACGACATCTAATATTAATGCTTGTCTCCAGGCCAAGAAAGAAATGTTTCTGCCCAACCTCCCTTTCAGATTTAACAGTGTCGAAATCTCCTCGTCTCCCACTGGTTTTACCACCAGTGTGAGCTACGAGGCACGCTGAGTGCTGGCCCAGGAGCAGGTCTCAGGCTGAGCACCGGGCTGGCTGCAAAGGTGAGATTTTCACCCACCTCCCCATTTCCTAAAGCCCATCCCACAGAGCTGCCAAGCACATCGCACCCGCCCGGGCAGTGGAGCCAGATCCGACACGACGCTGAGAGCATCCGTGGTGGATTGAGGGCTGGAGGTGTGTGCTGGGCTTCCAGCCAGTCCCCTGTGTGGTAGGTGAGCCCGGAGGGTGTGAGGGTGTCTGGGGCTGGGGTGGGGGGACTCAACTTTGCTCTGGCTCTGTAGGCGTGAAAAAGGAATGATTAACAGAGGAGAATTAATAGGAGATCAGCACTAAGGTTCCACATCAGGAACCCTCTCTTAAGAGAGGAGTGCTTACAGCCCATCACAGTAAATGGGACATGCCCGAGCACACGAGCGCTTCCCTAAACTGGGGCCAGAGGTGCTGAAGTGGCAGATGGAGATAGATGGATGGGGAGACAGACAGAAGAGTGACACACATACAGATGCAAAACTTTTCAGCTGCTACAAGCCATGGCTGACCCCATACCTGCTGTGTACAATGGGCTCTCGCTGGCCTCCACAGGGGTCTTGCACAGAACTGGAAGCACTTGCTAAAGCAATAGGAATTTTTGGTGCTTCTGAAAAAAGGGGGAATAGCTTTTCCTGCTTTAGGACAAACTCTTCTGCTCAGGCTTTTTATAAGGCTGCTTGTAAACTTTACACTTAAGTTTAGGCTTTGGAGCAGCCCCTGTTCTGCAGAGCTCTGTAAGGAAAAACAACCTCCCACTATTCTATTATGTCCCATATTGTTCTCGGTTGCGTCAGCTGAAGACCAGTTATCTCAGTGGAAATCGAGAGGAGTCCATTGATGTCAGCGGGATCAAAGCAGGTCAAACCAAGAAAAGTACTTGGCCCATAGCTCTCAGTCTGTTGACACCAGTTGCCCAGTGCTATGCATATTACAACTGAGATCTGATTCCCACAAAGTTATTTTTTTTTTGCCTGAGTAAGGACTTCACAAGCACTAAGTGTCTCAGGACCGGTATGTTATAACTTAATGTGACCACAGAGACATACAGCAGCCGAGCTGTAGTTGTGCAAAAACAAATGTGTGAACAGGGCAATATCCTGTAGCCAGGTTTATTTTCTCCTATGGGCATGCAGATGAGTTCTTATTTACATTTAGAGGAGGCAGTAATGGCTGCTGTGTAAAAGCTGGGAAATGATTCATCTCACCCAGGAATAAACTGAATTTCGCGGCTTTCTGTGAAATTTCCCTGGCAAAAAGTGGCATTAGTCAGCAGGGAATGGTCCCCCACCCCGCCGTTCCCCTCTGCGTTTTCCCAGTGAATCACTCCCCAAGAAGCGCATGGGAAGCGCGGTGGGAATCGCTGTGATTTGCATGCACGGCTCGGTCCCTTCATCACAGCCATCCCAGTGAGCAGCTCAGGAGAGAGCATCTCTCACAAGACTGGTTTTTGCTCTCATTATCCTTCTCTATCAGGAGAAAGTCTCTAGCTCCAGAAACCTGCACTAAGCGGAGCTCCCCTCTGCAGTCACCTCCCAGGCTAGGGGCAGGACGGGAATCCAAGCCTTCACTTCGGACGAGAGGACGGAGAATGAAATAACATTTCTGATCATCCTCTTCTGTTTGCAGAGACCCTTTTCTTTCTCTGTCTGGTCTGAAACCTCAAGTTAAATCTTCCCTTGCGTTTCGCCATGCCCTTCTGCTGCTGGTGTGACTGTGAGTCAGGTTCGTTTACTCTAATTTGTTGCAGTTTGTAAATCTGTCTCCCCAGAGCCAGCCCCATCTGCAGCAGTAGAGTCTGGGAAATGGCTCAAATGAGCCTGCAGCCCAGATTCAATTTCTCTTCCTTACCTCTAGGGAAACTTGTTCAGAGCTGGTAGTTTAACAGCGTAGTGGGGGACTAACTCAATTGGAAAAATGAATGCTGGGTCACGGGGAACAACATTAAAAATCTGACAGGGCAGACTCAGTGTTTTCTGCTGCTACCCAGAGGAGAGGCGGATTTTTGAGAAGGCTCAGGGTCCAGCCACCGCATCTGGGCTTCTGCCTCGCACAGCTTCCCAAGCGGTGGCAGAGCTTCCCAATCCGCTTTTAATTTTATCACTGACAAAGCCTTGTTAGTTCTTCTTATGTTTGATTCTCTGCCCAGTGAATTGATTCCATGAATGTTAGACCCTGGGAAAAAGTTTGCTTGGTTATTTCTACCGAGAGCCATTCACTGGTGTGGTCCTGCTCCATATTCCCGCACAGCCAGCCAGTGCCTGGGTATCCCAGCTGCTCCTACCCACAGCCAGCCTTTTATCCCAAAATACCCCAGGTGCCTCACAGAAAGCCTCCTGCCTGCATTGTGTAATGCCACAGATTAGGACGGCGGGACCCACGGGTCTGCAGGTAGCTGAAAACAGATACCATGCAAATCACCCAGCTCCATCCTTATAAATTAGAGAGGCTTTGCTGAGCTCCTGGTGTGCGAACACGGGCACGCTCCAGGCTCGGCCGTTAGCCAGGGCAAGCCTCAGGTCTGGGTGATAGCAGGGATGGTCCCTGCCCGCAGCCGCGTCCAGCCCCGCGTCCTGCCTGCGTCCGGGGGCCAAACTCTGCTGCGGTGCAATCTGAAATGAGCAGTGCGGTGTCACGGATCAGGGTCCTGCCGCACCGAGAGCGAGCGGCACCGCCACGTGCTGCGCAGAGGGGAGAGGGAGCAGATGGGGGGAGCACGGGCAGAAGGATGAACAACGTGGTGTTGTATCAGAGGTGTTCGGAGAGCAGGCAGATGGAAAAAGAGAATGAGTTATGGAAAGAAAGGAGATTTGCTGAGAATTTCCAGCGCTCTCGCAGGTATTTGTGCAAGTGTTTGCAGCCTTCCTCTACATGCACAGGAGGTAAAATTTACCCTCTGAGTTCTCCGCTCCTAGAAAACAGCCTGAGTGCCAGTGGGGTGAATTAAAAAGAATAGCGCTGCAGGTTGAGCTCCGCTCTGAGCAAACCAGCGCTGGAGACGCTCCTCAGCTCAGCACGTGCATGGCTGACAGCAGAGCCAGCCTCGCCGGGAGCAGCCGAAGGATGCTTTAAAAACCCGTTCGCCCCGGCAGCCCTTTGCCAGTGCTGTGTGTTCAACCAGCCCCTGAGGATCCCGCCGTCGTCTCTGCCCAAGCAGGGGCAAAAACCCACCCGGAGCTTGCAGGGTCCGGCCCGGCGAGGACACAATCCCACTCCTCCCGGCTCCAGCTCCCCATCCCGTCCGTCCACCCCATCCTCGTCCACCCCATCCATCCCCGCGGCGGCGACGGCTGCGGCTCGTACGGTACCTGCGGCGCCCCGCTGTCCCCCGCTGCGCCGGGAGCAGCCCCGCCGCCGTCCTCCCCGATGGCTCCCGGCGGCCATCCCCGCTTGACCGCCCCGGGTCTGGCGGGCCTGGGCACCCGCCTCGCACCCCCGGCATGGCCGGCCGCCGGCCGCGCACAGGCAGGAGGTGGCTGCCGAGGTGGAAGGGCGGCTTTTTATGCTTTTCTTCCTGTATAAATCAGGCCGGGGATGGACAATCCCAGACAGGACTTCCTGTGTGTGTTGTGCGCTGATAACGGGCGCCGCGAGGAGAACAAACACGGCCGCCCCGCGCCCAGAGGGGGAGAGGGGCCGCGGGGCGGCACCCCTACACCGTGCCCACCGGGGACGGCCACGGGGTGCCGAAACGGAGAAGAGGCAGCCACGCGTCCCCGGGGACACGGGGAGGGAGAGGGCTGCCCGCCTGGGCTCCCCGCCTGCACCTCACGCCAGGCCTAAGATGGCTGCTGGCCCCCCCGCCCTCCCGCCTCACTGGCACGGGGCACATTTCGGCGGCCCCCGCCACAGCCGCCTCTCATTCCCCCTCGGAGGGGACGGACGGGGGGCCAGCGGGGGACCCCGCAGCGCTGGGGCCTCCCTCACAGCCCGTGGCAAGCGTGGCGAGGCTGGCGGCCATCTTCTCAAGAGGGGTCCATGTTGACGTTAGGCACCAGCGGAGCAGGTTCTGGGGTATTTGTGAGCCCCTGAAATTTGGGTTACAACACAGCGGTCAGTCAGTTTGTTGGATGGCTTGTCACCCCCGTCACACTGTCCCTGTCTTGGGAAAGAGCGAGGTACATGCAGTTCGGGCCACTAAACCGGCAGGACATCATCCAGAAAAGATGGCGTCTTCAGCACCGGGCAGCAGAGAGAGGCGTGGAAACAACTGCCCCAACTTTGTAATTTTCAAGGCTGTTCTGGTGCAAAGCTCACTGCGATTTCAAATTTAATATATGTGGATGTGTGACCTTGGTTCTGGGTAGCCAAAGGAGGAATAGTACACTTTTTAATTGGAATATGAAACTTTGATCCAGACTTTATGGCAGGAAAGGAGGCATTCTGGAACACGAGGGCTGTGAAGGTGATAATTGTTTCTTGATTCTCACAGAGGACACGATCAGGCTGCCAAGCGAGTGGCCCCATGGCTGCCAGGCCGTTGCTGCTGCCCACGGCAGCACGTATGCTTTCCTCCTGGCTCGGCAGAGCGCACGGCGTGGGTCTGGGGACGCGTGTCGTCTGGGGCTCCCCTGGAGCCGAGCCGTGTCCCCGGCTCGTGCCGCACACGCCTGGGTCCTCCCGCTCTGGGCAGCGCAGAGTGCTTGTGCGCAGGCTTACGGTGAGCAGAGGATTACTCCCACCCTTATTCAGCAAAATATTACTCTGGGCAAGTCCCTTGGGAGTTGCAAAATATTCCTGTGTTTATTTATATAAATGCATGGCTAAAGAAAGACCCCACTTGTTTTCCTTGGCAGACGTGTTCTTAAAGGCTGTTTTCTGCCGCCCATCACTCTCACCAGCAATAGGTGACTTTATATTGTGTGCTGCTTGCTGCAAGCATTGCCAGCTGATGGACTCCATGGGAGTGCATCTGTCCAGGGGAGTCACTTCTAGGCACAAGTGTGTGTTTGTGCTCAGTTGTGCATGAAGCGCCGTGTGTGTTTGTGTGTGCATGCTACATTAACCTGTAGGGAGGGTCTATCTCCATCCGTTTTTGTGCTCAGTGCAGAGCTGAGTTTTAAGCAGCAGCTTGCTATGGAAAGTTACAGGGCTTGCACGGACGGCACGTGCTGCCTGCGAGAAGAGGCAGCACTGGATGCTCCTTTCAGATCAGAGAGGCTGGACACTGGAAACTCAGGTCCAGAGCTGACAGCTTTCTCCACCATCAGCAGACACAAAGGCTTGAGCCTTTGCAATGTACAGAGCCTTCACAAAGGCTCCTAGCATCCTCCCACAAAACTGAAGCCTATGAACTTCGGGAAAAACTCTAGACCCAAATTTTACCAGTTGCAGCAACCACCACTTGGTCCTATGCCATCTCTCCCATGTCCTCTGCCCCAGGATGAACGCAGGTCACGGTGCATGGCTGGGACATTGGCCACCCACACCTCCATGCGCACACAGAGCCAGGCACGGAGCGGGACTGCTCTGGCCTTGGCAGCGGAGCTGCAGGAGTGAAACGGGATGTGTGGAAAACGTTTCCTGTTTACCCAGTCTTTAGTGTCTTTAGTAGTAGCTGCTGGAGCGGGAAGCGGTCAGCAGGGGCCATACGAACGGGTATTTTTAAATTTGAAATTGTGACGCTTCGTCTTGCAGAGCCGCCGCTAGCCTCCTGTGGAAGTCGGTGTTGGGGAAAACCTGGGCATCAGCCAAGGCTCAGTTACGGTGTGCAAGAGGGAGGGAGGGAGCCACAGGGCGTTGGTGCCGCACGCCTGCCCATACGTGACCATGCCTGCAGCCCTGCCTCTGCCTGCACGTCCCTGTCATCCCCAAACCTCCTGCTGGCATCCCTTCTGGCAGACGCCGAGGCGCAGGCTCCCCGGCAGCCTCCCCAGCCCATCACAAGGTCATCTTTTTGGTAGCCCACGGTGGCAGGTGGTAGCGGGCAGAACACGCAGATGGGCAGGCAGCCCCGAGCCGGGACACGTGCTTTTCCAAAGGCCGTGCAGCCCGCTCCGTTGCTCTGCCCCGGCTCAGCGGCATTCAGGGCCTGTCAGGCGTGAATTGAGTAGGGGGATGGAGGGGGCTTTAGCTCCTCATTAGCACTAGTCAATTAGTGTGGCATGCTGCTCTCCTGTCAGCTGATGTGGCTGCCGTTGAATACCCCCTGCCCATGCTGATCCCTTTAAGTTTGAGGCCGTGTTTGTTTTATGATCGGTTTTTCTCCATGGTTTTGCTGCAGGAACTTTTCTCTTAAGTCTGTCTTTTCCCTCTGAGTCTCAGCTACTCCTGAGAAACTAAGTCCTGCCTGGTTTGTTTTACTGGCCTTTTTGTGCTGCTTTCTGCTAACCTGCTGCCATTCGCTGTGATGTTGCAGTCAGTCAGGGTCTAATCAGCGTACCAGCGAGTATCAGGGAAAATGCGGTCCCACAGCAACATTTGATACTTCAAATAATAAAGTCAATTACCAAGCAGCACTCAAAATCAGATGGCAAAAACTCTGCCTTCAGTCTGTACAGCTTTTGACAGTGCATTGAGCCGAGGGCAGCCCAGCCCTGCCTGGCAGGGGTGCGCAGGCTGCTTGCAGAGGGACAGGGTCAGAGCCTCAGCCAGCGTAAAGTGCTGCTGCACCCTCACAGAGCTGGCCCAGACCTTTGTCGGATTTAGAAACACCATGCCAACTGTTTCCAGGCTTGGGCCACTCCAAATCCTTGAGCGATGACTTCTTCTTGGGGAGCACACTGCATCTGGGAATGGTCCCTGGCCATCGGGCAGGGGCATGGGATCCAGGCTGCCTGGGTGCTGTTTCCACCCACATCCTGTATTCTCCATGGAAAAACTATTTTACCATCCCTTGCCTGCTTTCTCATCAGTGGATAATAAAAGCACCAGTCCCATCACAGGGATGTTGTGCTGCTTGCTCGAGTAACATCCATGAACTGGTTTTAGATTCCTGCATGAAACCTGCTACATAAATTTAACTGCTAATTTTAGGTGTCACGAGCTTTCACTGGGTTTAATTCTTTTCTCAGCAGAAGAAGCAGATGCTTGCTTGAGCCTGAAAGTGTAAGAGGAAACAGTATTTCAAACCTGAACCTCTTTGGGGAGCTGGGGAGGAAAAGCAAAACCCTTCACTGCTCGTCCTCCACTGAACCCAGGTTGCCACCCTCATGCTTTAACAACCTCTTGATTTCTCCGGCTGCGGAAGATGCTGCACATGGGATGCACAGGGCACCTGCAGGGACCTAGAGCCAGGTGCTGGCGCTGCTTTGCAGCGTGCCCATGCCATTGCCAGGATGCTCAGAGCATCCTGTACCAATACCAGTACCAATGCAAGACCCCCAGCGGTCAGGTTTCAGCAGTGGGGGCATTTCTTACATGCCCTGTTCAGCCCACCATACCCTGGATGAGCTGCACCCCAGCCAACTCATCCCCTTGCTGATATTTATTGCGAAGCACCAGGTCTTGCATGCCCAGATCTCATGAGCTGCTGGGGAGGAGTGGCACCTCTAAACCCTACTTGGCCATTTTCCAGCCTGTTCTTTTGGAGAGGATGCTGGTGAAAACAACAGGGGACAGCGTTAGGCAGAGTCCAGCCCGGAGATTACGGTGTGCCTCCTGCACTCCGGGGCAGGACCAAGAAGTTTTGAGGGTGCCGTGGGAATACCCGCGCAGTGCAGACGTAATTAATCAAGTTCAGAGATTGTATTCTCCATTAGCGCTTCTCGCTGTGCAGGGAGAGCCTTGGGAGTCTGGCAGGCAACCGCAGCCTGGCTGGGAAACAGATCTGTCTTCTCCTGGTGAAAATCTTCTGTGAAAAGGAATTTTATCCATGCTTTACAGAGAATGTTGCAGATTTCAGAGAAATCAGAATTCAGGAAAAAAGTTCCTCTGAAACTATCAAAGTCCCCCAGTTCAAAAATTGAGTTTTGAACTTTAGAGCCCTGAAATTTGAATGATTAGTTGAAATTGGATTTTTCCCACTCAAATTTCCCTAAGGGTTAAAAAAAGCATTATTGTTAAAACAAAACCTTGCCAGTGAAGTATCTGGGGAGGCCGTGAGCTGTGGCACACGATGATGCTGTGTGATGTCACTGGGACCCTCCCGCTAGGCACAGAGAAACAGCACTGGGGAAGGCTCTTTTGGCAGAGCTGTTTGGGGAATATTTGTTCCCTCAGCTCTTTGATTATTAGTCTTTTCATTTAAAAAAAATCATAAAGAGAGGTAAAGAAAAGATGCTTTGGGGTAGCTGCCTCTTCTGAGGTCTTTCTCTGTTGTTTCAACTTGCCCAAGGCTTTTTGTGTCTCTAGATTTTTTATATGACAGTAAATGCTTATTTTATCTCTGACAGTAAGAGTCAAAAAGACTCCTGATTTTCAACATTTGGGAAGCACCATGCAACATCATCCAGGGATGGCTGGATCTGCTGCCACCACTGCCAGGACTGGAGGCTGCAGATGCCACCGGAGAGCGGCTGGGTCTCTTCCCCAGGAGAAGTCAGCTTGGGCCCACTTTGGGCAAAGACCTCCTCTTTGTGCACGTCTCTCGCTCCTCATGGAAGTGTCCACTTTTGCAATAAAGACATTTTTCAAGGTGTCCTGACACCCATAAGGTCTCCTCTCCCTCCCATTCTTACTAGCAGCTGCTCATTAACACCAAAGACTAATTGCTACCAATTTGTTAATTAGATATTCAACACCATGTTGCACAAGGAGTTGGCATTGTGATGACAGAAAACTAGAGGCTGACCTCTATAATGCCAACTTTAAGTAGTGTTTCCTACAGAAGATTGGCAGGTTCTTCCAGGGCATCTCTAACGTGGAAATAAGCCAAAGCAAAGGCTATGTGTGGGACACAGCCCCCAGCCAGGGAGGTATTTCTATCGTGGGCAATGCTTGAGTGCATGCTTAAAACCCTGCAAGTGCTTCTGTGCTGTGTCAGAGGTGCGGGGGAACCTCAGCGCCAGCAAGCTTGTATCATCAAGGTCAGCTTGTCCAGGCCCATAAATCAACTCCAGCAAAATTAAGACTGGCATCAAAAGATCAGCCAGACCTTACCATAAAGCACCTTGTACATCTGTACTTTTCCTGAATCAGAGCCGCCTCAAGACACTGCTGAAGCACTCCCACACACGTAGCTGCCAAGGACTGTGTATTAGTTACCAAGAGAGCCTGTGTGTAATTTCCCGTGAAAAATACATTCCTGTAAGACTGGTGGTGGGCAGCTCCTGTGCAGGCAGGCTGAGTGGCACACCAGCCCTTGGTGTGCTTCATCTGAGCGACCCTGCGGGCTCAGCCTTCCCTCTCACTCTTGCTTTTGACAAAGAGTTCAAGGAAAGCCTGATAAGAGAGGGGGAGAAAGTGAGGGAGACAGGGAGCATAGACTAAATATTGTGCAAGTTGCTGTCTTGCACACAGGCAGCTAACCCTGGCCTGGGGGACAAACTCCCCTGCTCTGCAGCAGTGCAGTCTGGGGTACCACTGGGACCCCTGTGTACCCAAGGTCGGGGATGTGGCCATGCCTTGCTGCTGCTTTTGTGATAGCATCAAGAACAGAGACAGGAAAAAGCCCAGAGCCTCTCTTTTGCTAAGCCAGCTTGGTAAAATGTTCCTTTATCTGCCCTTTGGTGTGAGATAAGGTTTCAGTGTTGTCCTGCCGGAGCAGCTTTGTATCGCTCACAGATACCTCCCCTTGCAGCAGAAAGGTATCAGGCATTCAGAAAATATTTGAGCAAGACCGTATCTTTTTGAAACCCATGTGCAATGGAAAGACACACAGGGTGGATTAGATCTACACTGCAGGGGTTTCAGTGTCTCCTTGTCCATGCAAGGACAAAGCAGGTTTCCTCAGCTTGGAGGACCGGGCTGTGAGGGCCTCTCTCATTGCAAGTCCCTACGGAGAAGAATTACCACAGACCAAATAGGGACCCAAGTGCCTGGGCTCCTTACTGGGCTGGGAAAACGGCACGTTCCCCCCCGACTCCCTGAGGTACAAGGAGATGCGGTCCCTGCACGTCCCTGGTGCCTGCCTTGGAGCCAGCTCCCACCAGCACAGAAAGATGGGAAAACATTTTCCACTGCCAAAATTTCATTCAGTTAATCCAGCTGCCCCTTTCTTGCACCAGGAGCATCTCTACAGATGGATACAATTACAGTCATTCTTCTATTTTTACTATCCTTTGACAACAGAGTTCAGATCATAAATGCAGAACTTTTATTTCAGCAAAGATCCAAAATATGCATTTTTAATTCTAATAAAGTAATACCAAATGATCAAGCAAGTGAGGACCACTACAGACCTGCCTTCATTCTGAGGATGCAAAAAGAAAACGTCCTCTCACTGCTTCAAAGCTTAATGGGTTGCTTTGGGGATACACGAACATCTTGAGAGCTAATCAAGATTAACCTTTGTTTTAATGAGTCAGTGAAAACTGTACCTTATTGCAACAAGCCACGTACCTTAATGTCCTTGACATAAGTGTGTGTTTGAAAAGGATGAGCTGGATTTCTCCAGGATGATTTATCACCACCTGGGAGTTCAGCTCTTCTCTTTGTGCTCTCCCCTCCCCTACAAGGGACCTGGTTTGGAAGACCTTTAGTGACCATTTATTTCTATGAAATCCTTATGCAACACCATCAGGAATGACTGGGAGGAAAAGGCGTATCATGAAAATAGAGGATAAGGAATAAAAGCCATCCCTTTGAAAGGTCTGACAAAAGAGCCATGCACCACACCAGAGCAGTTGTGCAATTCAGGTGGTGCAGAGGCACGAACCTCCCAGTGCCTAAAGCCGGAGGCTTGAGCAGCACCTTCATGCTCGCTCACACAACGCTGGCTTCTGGGTGAAGGCACCAAAAGGGAAAACATTTCCTTCTCACCACAACAAAGCTATCTGCCTGGCACAAAATGGTGTTAGATCCTGAGAAGGCAACTTCTTCTGGTCTTCTCCATCCTCCACCAAAGTCCTGAGGACTAAGAGCCCTCCTCCTCCCTGCCTGCAGCTGACACTCCCTTTCCCAGCAACTCTTACTGGTCATTACAGACAACAATAATTGAAATTTTAAAACTGCCCAGTTGCAGAACAAAACACTTACAACTGATTAAAAGTTTTCTATGTCAAAAATACTTGGTGTATTGAAAAATGCACTCAAAAGGCTGGTTCTGATCTCATTGTGTGGGACTAAGTCCAGAGGAGGTCTCCATGGAGAAGACCTGAAGAATGGACAGGACGTTACACTAACAGCATTCTACAGAAATGATTAAGCCAAATAACATGCAGCTGAATAGCGCTCAATGTCTTTTTTGTAAAATTAATAAGGCGTGTAATAGATTGGCCCATTAGTGGATCTAATACCTTGGCTTAAAAGTCCTACCCAAGGAACTTTCATGGCTTTTCTGCTGACTTCACTGGTTTTCAGCAACATAATAGAGAAGTGGAATTCAGCCTAAAAGTCAGACAGTGAATGCAGAAGTCAAGACTTAGGAAAAAGATACAAAAAAAGAACTGTTGATATGTCTCTTCTGTGACATGTTGCAGTGTATCAAAATGGCCACTGCCTTTATTTTGTTTAATCACTTATCTCCATGGAGGGAAGAGGAAATTCCCAAGAACGCATGATCGTTAAAAATATTAGCCAGGGCCTGGTGATTATTTTTGGTAGCTAAAAACTTCCTGACTGAAGTTTTTGGTTTGCATTGGACTTCAGTAAATGTTTTAGTATAAGTTTCATAAATACCCATTATACTCAAATCAGTGTGCAGTTTACAATTCAACTGGGAAGGGCGGGGATATGTTTCTCTTTCTTTTGTTTTGCCATGCAGCATGCTAAAGTGCATAGCGCTACACTGAATTAGCATTTAGCTATTTTCTTGTATCCTTAAATAAAGGACTAGTTCACACAGTCAGAAATCTCTGTTTCCTTTCGGGCAGGAAAAAGGAAGTGAATGCGAGGGGCAGATTTGAAGCTTGCTTGCAAGAACAATTGAACTCCCATCCAAGAGGGGAAGGGGATCTGCGTCAAGAGGAATTCACTTTTTTTTTCTTTTTTTTTCTTTTTTTTTTTTTCTGGAAGGGAAGAGAAAATGACCTTTAGTTTAAAAGCCTGAAAGAATAAAGGTCTGAGCATTTAGAGCTGCCTGCACAAATATAGTCATAAAGGCTTTTTCCTGACAAAGGGCTCCCGCAATTGCTCGCGCCATCCTTCGGCGGCGGGGCCCGACTGCAAACGCTGCACCGCGTGCTCCCCAATTAGTTATCCTAGGTGAAGGGCGTCACTGAAACCTGTCAACAGTTCCTAGGAGGGACTGTCCCTGGGTTTTTCTGCAAAATATTTACCATTTTTCTCTTTGTCCCTCCCCAGTGCTGCCAGGCTAGTGGGTCAGATGAGATTTGGTGGATGTGATTTAGTGGATCCCCTTGCCTTTCTGCCCAAAAGTCCTACTTATAGCTGTCTGTACAAGCAGGCAGGGCATCAACTCAACCTGTTATGTGGTCAAGACCTCACACTGGCCCCACCATTTTTGGTCCCTTTTCAGTCAACCAAAAAACCCTCTCCCAGCTTCTTGGGAAGAGGATGTGAACTGAGGCCTCAGGGGCTTGACTACGTGTCAATACACTATCTTTGTGGTCTCGTCTATAAGTCCTAACCATTTCAGTCCTCACCATTTTAGTCTCCATTTTAGTGGGCCCTGAATATCCACAGAGTACTTTTCTCCATATTTCTTTCTCCCCCCATGCAAGCCAGATTCCCGAGGAAGCTCCAGTAGGCTGGTGAATACAGGGGTTTAGACCTTGATAAGATGCTTAAGCATCCTACCTCCAAGGGCACGAAGCACCTTAGGATGTTTGAGGCAGTCAGCCCCAGAACCAGTCGAGGTGGGTACCACAGTCTGGGACATCCCCATGGTACCCAGCGCTTTGCCAGAGTGACCCTGAGTAAAGAGCATTAGCTTATAACCCGCTGCAGCCAAGGGACTCATCGCCCTTCCCTCCTTCTCACCACTTTTCACAGCATCAGTCAGACCTGTGCCAAATCCCCGGCACAAACCTGCATGAGGGGTTTCTACCCTAAAACCAGAGCTCAGGTTAACAGCTCGCATTGTGCAGGCTGCAGCAAGAGCATCGCTTTCCCAGGCCAACTTTCCTCCAGGGCCGCAGGTAATAAGCAGGGGCCCAAGGGAGCACAGGGGATCCAGCTCCAGTTTGGGTTCCCACATACTCACACAAACTCCTCGGAGCTGATTTTCTCCCATCCAAGCAAAATATTTGCTCAGAACGTGAAGCCGCGGCTGGGCAATGTCAGCAGCAAATGTCAGCAAGTGTCAGCAGGAAAGAAACTAATTAGACAAAATGGGCCAAATTTCTCCCGGGGGGAGCTCCTCTGCAATCACTGCAGGAAGGATGATTGTGGCCTAATGGTTAAATAGATTATTTTGTGCTCTCTTTTTGCCTCCATCCTGGTTTTATCCAGGCAGGCAGCCTCACCGAGTTTGGCCGGAGCCAGCCTGCCTGCCCAGCGGCTCACCTGGCTCCGGTGACTTATCCCGGAGCAAAGCAACCCGGGTGCAGAGTCCCCTGACAGCACATCACGGACACCTCACAGCTGAGCTCGGATGAAATCACCTCTCGATACTAAAGCTGCGGTTCTCCAAATATATCTTGGCAGGCTTCCACTTTTCTTCTCCAAAGTTGTCCGGCCTCAATGCGTGCAGCTGGAGGGATGCCCCCGCCAGCACTCAGAGGGACAAAACCGGAGCCTATGGAGAGCCAGAGGGACAAACACAATCGCTTCTGAATGGGTCGGGCATCGTCTCTGCTAAGGTCATACGTCTGCAGAGCCTGGCGCTAGGCAAAGGTGCATCTGGAAATGCCGTGGCTTTGATGACTCACTGCATGAGGAAATGGTGTCATCCTCCAGCTCTCTGCAGCAGGTCTGGTCCCTCGCCTCCACTGCCACTACCACCTCCAACACACATTTTTACCTTTTACTACCACAAGTTTCAGACCAAGCCCCCCCAGGTGAAGCCTGAGTGAAACTCAGGTTCTGCTTATGGGTCTGTTGACACCAAGGGAGCCAAGCTGGGTGAGCCCATCCCCACGTCCAGCCCGGGATGTCAGCAGAAGAGCGGTGTGAGTGGTGTATGGAGGAGGCAAGGATTACAGTGCACCATGTGCATAGGAATTTGCCAGCCCCGTGGTTTTCTATTCTTATTTCTGTTCCCCTTAAACTCCCAGCCAGCACCTTGGTGCATAAAGGTAATTCATTAACCTGCAAGAATGAGGAGGCTTAAACTTTCCCCTAGTCACTGCGACAGCTCACAGTCATGCCGGTGTGTCGGGGACAGGCTCTCGGAGCAGTGCCAGCAATGTGGGGGATGTGTACATAGCTCTGCAGGAATGCACCCTCTGAGCAGGGGCTTGAGGAGAAGGAGGGCTGCAGAAGGACAAGGGAAAGGTGCAAAGTCCAGGAGAGCCCAGAGGGCACCCTCAGGGCATGGTCAGGGAAAAGACAACACAAATCCCAGTTCACCTTGCTCATACCTGCTGGCTTTCCCTGGTGGGGCAATCCCCATCGGCCAAGAGAAAGTGCTGCGTAACAGTCAGGCTGATGACACAGAGGCACCACTGGTTTGCAGTGTAAAAGCCAGTGGTGGGTTATTTGAAGAGCAGGGAGCTGGCGTTGGTGGAGTTGGATGTGTAAGGCTGGGTACCAGCAGGTTTTTTGTTGCCTTCACAAGAAGGATGGGTTTAGCAGAGTCACGGCACTGGGTTTGCGACTCCAGGCCAGACTGGGAGGACAAGCGCTACTGTGGTGGGACCAGGCAGGCTGTGCCCCATGGGGACTCCGAGGCAGGGAAGATCGCCACAGGGTCATGAGTGTTTGTGCAAGGCCAGGGATAGTGGCAGAGCTGGAGGTGCAATGAGAGAAGCCCTGAGGTCCACATCACCCGTAGGGCTGCAAGATCCCCTGTGGGATTGGAGTAAGCTCATTGCCTCCCCACTCCTTGCTTTGCCCATCAGAAGGCAGCAGAATTCAGTCCCAACCAGGGCTGTGCACAGACATCAGGATTTCTACCCCACTCCAGGCAGGTGAGTGTCACCCAAGTGCCCCAACAGAGAGGAGACAACTCGTCTAGCAGAAACCCTGGGAACGACCCAACTTTCATTGAGCAGTGAAAGGGCACTTTCCCTCTACTCCTGGAAGACCCAGGGCTCAGTGAGGCTGCTGGAGGCTGTGCCAGCCCAGCGTGCTGCAGGGAGCCTTCAGTTGCTTTATTCATAGAAATCCACCCTGCACACCAGCCCTGGAGCTGCTGCCTCCCTGGCACCAGCCCAGAGAGGGTCTGCACTCCGAGCAAACGAGCAGGTCAGCAAAGGCACCGCAGCCAATGTCACAGCGGGAGCGATAACATCTAGATCAGCCAGTTGGTAGCAGAGAAATAAGTCATTGGAGCAGCACATCGTCACGTGCCCGGTTCCTCCTGCTGCACAAATGAACACTTCAGTTTGGATCGTGCATCTTATTTTCCATAAACATACCAGATTTTGCATCCGGGATTTGCAGGAGAGCGCTGCTGGGACAGTGCTTTGAGCTCAAGTATCAGCTTTAAATTTGAGCTTTAGTGAGACTAGTCCCAGGTGCAAAGCCACCAACACTCAATAGGTTCTACATGAGCACAAAAATCGGTTGGATCAGGATTCCTGTGGCACAGGGAACTAAATTATTTGTCTGTTACTTCTGAATTCCTTTTTTTTTCTTTTTTGGGCTTTGTTTTGATTTTGATTTATTTTTCTGCTATCATAAGAAGCAGCTCAGAGATCGGTTGTGACATACCCTGGGCTAATTCAGTGGAAAGCCTGTTTTCGAAAGGAAACATTTGCCATCTTGCTCCCAGCTTTGATTTGCCTGTCCCTGCTTGCTTGCCAGAGCTTATTCTGAGAGGTTAATAGGAAAGTTTCTTTGTGCGGAGCCAACCAGCTATTGTGCCCAAGTGATTTTGTTCAAGGAATAAAAAGCACATTCACTTTGTGTTCGAGGAGATGACATTTGTTTGATTGGTGTGTTTGAGAGCTCGGTGGGGAATACAGCAGAGAAAAAACATTCTTGTGAGGAGCTATTTCAAAAGAAAAGAAACAAGAATTCAGGAGAGATAAGAAAATGAATGTTTGCAGAATCTGGGAAAGCCTTGTGCAGAGGGACGGAGACAAAGTACGAGAATGCACTTTATTTGTGACAAGCTTTCCATCCTGGGCAGCCAAACAGGACATCCTGCTTCAGTTCTCCTTCCTCTCTTTAATTAGAGTTGTGTTCAGGACACTGCCATTAATGTCGTCTCAGCATTTCCATGACAAAGCCCTGTTTTTGCGGGACTTTAGGAACTTGGCCCTAGAAAAATCTGTTATTAGTGTAGAACTGCTCAGCCCACAGACTGTGGCAGGTTTGCAGCCAGTCGCTGTGACATTTCCATCACAGGGAGCCGACACCAGCTCAGAGCGAGGTGGCCCCGTCCGGGATGTGGGAGCAGCGGAGGAGACCGTACCCCATCTCTGGACACGGTGGGGTTAGCAGTGGGCTGTGCACCCCAGCCTGTGCCCAAGCAAATGTCTCTGTTTCAGATCTGAAATGTGGCAACTCTCTGAAGTCCATAATGTCACCGAAAACACAACGCCCGCATTTCCAAATCTGTAAGTCGCTGTGGAAACTTCTGTGTTCAAATAATTTTAAAAAGCCTGAAAAGGAAACCGGATTCTCCAGCAATGGTATTTTCACTACCTGAAAGTAGGGCCTGGCTACAATCCCCCTAGTTGAACTTGCCCCAGAAATGGAGATCCCTAAAAATCACTCCAGGAAGAGCAGATCCGTGCAGTGTAGCACACCCTGCCCTCCCCAGCCCGGGGACACACTGCCGCAGCTTCCCAAGGCTCCCTGACCCCTGTGGCCGCTGCAATTTCATGCTGAGCTGAGGCACGGTGCGGCAGTGACAGAAATCACTTGCTTTCCCGCTGGCTTCTTAATTGCCTCCCTTCCCCTTCGCTCAGGGTTGGCAGCTCAGCTCTCGCAGGGCTGAGGCTATCGCCGCTGCTCTTTATCAATCCCATGTGCTGGAGAAGCTGCTGCAAATGGTGCCTTGTCAAACCTGCTGTTTGCAACAGCAAAGCAAATGAGACCAAACACGGTTGTAAAAGTAATAAAAGTGGGGTTGAAATCACACCGGAGCTATGCGGGATCTCCTGGCTGGGGCAGCACTGGCAAAGAACCTGGCTGACAAGTGAGCTGTAAAAAAAACTTGTTTGAAAGATACTGAAATGCACCTTAAACACCAGTTTAAGGGTGAGTGTTGAAACCTGCTCTAGTGATAAAACTGTTTCCCATTGTGTTTTGTTATACTGTATAAACTCCTTCCTTCAGGTCTCCATGGCAGGACCTGGGGTTTGTGCGCTGGCTCTGAGCACACGGGCAAGAGAAATCCTTATTCCTGTCCCACCGCTGGCACCAAGGGCCCCACAACACCAGGCCAGGCAGACCGTGCTTCACTGAAACAGAGGCAGCAGGAAAGCAGGAGAAGCTATAGCTCAGTCCAGCCAACACCTTTGGGGCTGGTTTTGGCTCGAGACATGCTAAGTATTATTAGCCAAAATAAAACACTTTTTTCATGGTGGAAAAAACAGTCTTTCCAACTGAAAATATTATTGTGATTCTTCCACTCCTAAAGGGAGAGAAAACAGATTCCTTTGTTTCTATTGAAGTCCCAGGTGCATTGCTGGCATCCAGAGCTGAGCATGCTCTGGAAGAAGCTGTAAAGCAACATTTCAGCACAGGATACTCCAAAGCAGACAGGGTTAAGCTAAACATCCTTTTACTGCTACTCTTTCGCTTCCCATTTCAGGGAAGATGATACAATGGTCCTGCACCCTGCACTAACGCTGTGCTGGGGGGGATCCCCTCCCTGCGCAGTTGTCCCCGGGTCCCCCCAGAGCCAGTTCGGATGCAGGAATGGGGCTTGATTTCTCTCTCGCAGCCCTGCGATGTGCCGGCTTCCTGCAGCTCAGTGGCATGGCTGGGCTGGTTTTTCCCCCATCCCAGGCTCGTGTGCCCGCCAGCCGGGGGACCACATGCAATGCCCTGCCCTTTCCTACCCCCGCTGCCGCCCCGCGGCGCGGGGGGCCGGGAGCCAGCAAACTGCCAGCGGTGCCGCTACCGGCTTTCCTCACTCAGGGTTCTGCTGAGAAGCCAAGTCAGAGAAATGATCTGATTTAAATGAACTACCAAGAGTGAGGAAACGGTGGAAAGCAGCTGGTTTGGGGCTCTTCAAGCTGACTGGGGCTGTTTGACCGATTTCCCACCCGCTGGAGCAAGCTAGTTCGGGTAAAAGGCATTTACGCTCCATTGACACCCTGGCTGATGAGCTGCTCCACGTACGAGAAGCCCACCCGGCTTCTGCACTTTAGCTTTGGAGATTTAGGATGTGCTGGCACTGGGACCCACAGGGCTTCCTCAGCGGTGCCCACCGACACCAGGCACCAGGCACCGCCGGGAGAGGCGGCCGGGCTCCGTCCCCCTGCCCGGGGCCCGCCGAACCGCAGCGCGGGGCAAGGCAGGGCAGGAAGGGAGCCGGCGGAGATGAGTGTTTCCTGACTCTCAGGAGTGAAACAGAAAAGCGCTGTCACTCAGCGGCCCCCACAAGTGCAGCGGCAAGATAACTCCAGATAGAGCCGCCATCACTTCCCCCCTTTGTCCCTGGCTTTTTTCAGGCCTTCCTGAGCAGAAACGTCCCATCTCCGAAGGAATGTCGTTGCTGCCGTCCGCCCACGAAACGCCGAGCGGCCGCGCTGCCCGCAGCACGCTGCCGGCTCGGCTGGGGCGTGGATGCTCCGGGCAACCCAGTGTGCAGAGCGGCCGGCAGCCCCGGGCTGGGAGCTGCCACGGGAGCCTGAGGAGGACACGCGAGTCATCCCGACTTGGTGGAAACAGGCCGCCACGTCCCCCGGTTTCCTGGCCTGAGTCACTCCTGAGTGCAGGAGATGAAAGGCAGTCGGGGGCTCACAGAGAAAATGCCACTCAGGAACCCGGGGCAGCCCCAGAGCCCCAGCAAGCAGCCCCAGTGCTGACTACTGTCCTACATGTGCCTTCAGCTCCCGGCACAGCACTGGTCCCTGCCAGCCTCAGCAAATGCCCCAGCCCGTGGCCGGAGGGTGCTCACAGGGCGTTTCATGGCTGTGACAGTCCCTGCCACTTGCCTGTCCCTGGCCTGGTGCCCGCTGAGCCAGCCCGGGGCACCCCCCAGGGACTGCTATCCCTGGCAGAGGACATGCATCCCCTGCATAAATCCCAGAGGGACCCTTCTGATCTGAAAGGAGCACTTCCACCTTTTAAATTAGGCTATACTTTTCCCCAGGCTCCTTCTCAAAAGCGGACTCTGGGTCTGGCTCTTTGGATGCAGCTCGCCCTATGACCACCCCTGTTTCTGTTCAGTAAAGATCTAAGTCAATGCCCTTTCCTCGCCGGTACAGAATAACAACAAACAGCTGGTCCCTCAGCCCTGCCCAAAGCCCCAGGGCTGCTGCTCATCATGGAGCCAGTGCGGCATTTGCCGCGAGCTGAGGACCGGGGCAGGATGACCCTGCCAGGGATGCTGCCTGATGGGGACGAGGTGGGAGCCCCGGTCCCCAAAGCCAGGAGCAGGCAGGGCAGATGCAGGAGCAGCACACGGTTGCGGAGGAGCAGCCCTGCAGCACATGCTTTTGCTCCCACAGCAGCACAGGGCAAGGGGGGGCTCGATAGGAACAAGAGGGCGATGGGGCACCCCCAGACAGGGCCCTTGGATAGCACAGCATCAGCGTCCCCAAAGCCAAGGCTGGAATGCAACGAGGCCATTTTTATTATCTCCCTCCCCCACCTCTCAAGGACAAAATAATCTAACGGTCCTAGAAACACGTTTTTCACCAAGGGATTCTTCATTAGTGCTTGTTTCCTCTCCCAGCCCATTTCCTGGAAGCGGTTTGTGCTGACAGAGGTGGGCAGGAGCCGGCCGCGGGCCGTAGCGGAGCTGCTGCGGGATGCACAGGCCACGTGTGTGCGTGCGGGTGCACAGACATTCCTTCCACGCTCAATGGCCTGAGGTTACAGCCACGCTGGGGACACGCTGCATTGCGGCTGGCCACTGGCTCTCCGTGCCTGGAAACCCCAGGTAATGCATCTTTGTTGGAACAAGACTTTTTTTATGTTTATCATAAAGTGGAGGCCCAAGCACCTTGAAGACAGGTCCTGGTGTACATAGTCCAGAGCCCACCCAGCATCGGAGCAGGGCGTACACTGGCACAGCATGGACAGACGTGGCTCCCGATATAAAAGCTTTCCTCACAGGCGTTTACAGTTCAGCCATAAATATTTGCTCCTGGCTGCAGTTTTCCCAGGCAAGATTTCAGCCCAAGAGCGATTGCTCACTGAGCTAGTTCTTCTCTGGTTGTTTACTTTTAGAGTTCCCCAGAGTTAAACACAGCTTTATTCCTAGAGCAACTGGAATGGCAATATCTGTTATCACCAATTATTATAATAAACAAATTATGGATCTTGTGGCAACCAAATAACAAAAGATGATCCTGTAACTGGTGCCACTGATCAGACACTAAACTCAAGAGAGCAGAGGTCCTGCCCTCCCCCATGTGGGCCGAGGCCGTACACTCGGACAAGGGCTTCAGGGAACATTTATCTACCTTCTGAATACCTCGTACAGAGTCTGGGGTTTGAGGTTTGTGGGTGCAAAGCAAAGCTCTGGTCTCCCAGGTTGGAAGGCTACAAAAACTGTCTGTACAGTTTGGTTTTGACTGGCTTTGGGATGTTTGTGCATATGCTTATGAGCCCAAAGCAGATGCCCACTGCACAGGACACACTAAATTAAATTATTCCCCCAAGAAACTCTATCAAAAGTACTGCAGTTTGCATCTTTCCTTTTGAAACCCTACCTGTGAGCCTGAACTAGCTGCCACCCAGCCCAGCCCAAGAGCAAAGCTGTTCCCCACATCCCCTAAAGTAACCCAAGTCCAGATGACTCGGGTGCAGACACGGGACCCAGAGAAAGGCTGGTGGAGGCGGTGGGACTCCCACACCCCACGGGTGCAGGAGGGAGGGCTCACATCACCCTGCGCATCACTTCCAGAATCAGCTCATGAACCTGTCCCTTCCCTGAGCAGCTCCCACCATGGGGTTTTACCCCTCTGGGCTGAGCGAGGACGTCCCTGCATCCCCCCTCTGCCTTCAGCGGCAGCCAGCCTGCCCCAGGGAGGGAGCGAGCCGGCAGCAAGAGGAAAAGGATATGGTGCTTCTGGGAGCTGCGGCCGTTTGAAGGCTGCAAAGGGAAACAGGCCAGAGGGTTATCCAATCTCCCCGAGCAGACATTTCCGCCTGGCACGCCCCAGCGGCACAGTCACTCCGCTTCATTAATAAATCACTAATCCCGCCTGCTGTGGCCGCCTCGGGGAGGAAACGGGAGCTGGTGTGAGCGGGGCCGGGAGTGGGGCGCGTGTGCGTGTGCCTGCAGTTGTGTGCGCACGGGGAGGGGTGCAGGTCGCAACCAGGAGCCCCGTGAAGGTCCTCCCAGGCAGGCGCAGTCCTTTCTCAGCTCCCCTGGGTCTGGCCACGGGCGAAGGATGCTAAGCTGGCACCTTGGCCATGGCTCCCTGCAGTCCAGATGACACAGGACCGCAAGCAAGTGTGAGACAACCTGGAGATGGGCAGAAACCTTCCTTCTACCAACTGTCGCAAGATCCATTCCCCCTTCCCAGCTGCCTCTCTATATTTATAGAATGCCAGAGCTTTCCAAGGGCTCCAAGGCTCTCCAGGACACTATTTCAGCCCTAAACAATGCGAGCAGCTTTGTTTCCCCAGGAACACAAATACGGTTTATACAAGGGCCACCTGGCAGTCTGGCGGATTATCAGCAGGTGAAGGCAGGGCTTTCAGGGCCTCGGGGCGGTGGCTGCTCTGGGTGAGCAGTGGGGCCAGTGCTCGGGTCCGAGGGGGCATGCGGACCCAGGCAGTTCTCCGAGTGGGCACCGCTCCCCCAGATGCAGCTTGCCAGGGCCCACGCAGCCATGGGACAGGCTGACGCGTCCACAGGTAGCGATTCAGAGCCAGGAACCAGAAATCCAGCCCTGGCACTTCCCACCACAGCAGCCCAGCAGTAGCAAGGATTTCAAGCACCCGCCGCACAGGAAGGCATCCTGGAGCAAAACCCGTGGCTGCCGCGGCGTGTCTTTACGGAGTAAACACTGGTGTAACAGTGCGGCGCAGATGTTTGAGCACAGATAACACAGGGCGTCCCGCTGGACCTGGCCACGCACTGCTCCCCATCACGGCACTGTGCCCGCTGGCCACATGAACGATCCCTGGCCCTTTCTCCTTTGGCACACAATGCAGGGAGCCAATCTGCACTGCATGGGGCGTCTGGACTAGCAAAGGTCTGGTTCATAGCCTAGGCATCCCCTAGGGCACCCAGGACCACCCAGGCAGGTGCAGGGCACAGCATGGGGCAAGGGCCCACACTGTGCACCCACCCTAGAGTCAGCATCAGCGGGACACGTTTGTATTGGAGCTGGAGTAGCAGAATGTGCAATGGGCATTACCTTCTGCTTGGATACATCCTGACCCATTCCCCGGTGGCATCCACAGTGCCCCGACCCCAGCGGAGTTGAACATGGGTACGTCAGGGGTGATGGCAGACCCCGTGACACCCAGTCCCGCTTGGGGTGCAAGGACTCCCCGCAAAGACACCTTAGCTAATGAAGGAGGACAGGGTTGCCTGGCGTGTGGCTGCTCGAGACCCGGCCTCCAGCAGTGTGATGCAACAAGCCTCAGCCCCACACCTCCCTGGGACATGAAACGCTAAATGAAACAAATTCCTGCCACCAGCGCCGTTTCCTGTTTTCCTGCTACAACCCATCACGCTTCCCCGCAGTCCTTGACCCTGGGGACCATGCTAGAAAGGATGCGACACCCCCCCCCCCAGCCCGAGGCGTGCAGGGCTGGACTAGGGGGCTGCCCCGAGCGCCCCGAGCCCACGGCCTGTTTGTTTGTCCATCTGTGCAGACACAATAGCCGTGCAATGCCTCCAGAGCAGGCACGGCTGCCAGCTTCCTCTGGGGAGAGGATCTGATAGCCGAGGGGGGGGAAGCAGAGCCACAGAACAAAGCAAAGCCCAGCACGGGAAAGCAAAGCTGAGCCTTTGATTCAAACTCTTTTTTTCCCCTCTCCAAGCACGACAACAGGGTTGTCTTCTCACTTGGACTTCCCCACGACTGCAGCTAGATCTCCTGCTTGGCTGTAGCAGATGGAGCCAGGTCAACCAAAGCTCAGGGCTTGCTGCTTTCCCTGCACACATGGAAGGGCTTTCTCCACTACTGGCTCCAAACTCCCTTTCTAGCACATATTGCCCCATTGCACAGGCAAGGAGAATTGGCTTCCCAAAATGTCGGGCAGAGGAAGGTGGGATTTCTGTGACAGCAGAGGAAAGCAGCTCTCCCCAAACTCCTGGCCCAGGCTGTGCAGACCTTCGTGGACACATCTTTAGGGCAACATCCCAGCCAGGGCAGGTTGCTGCCTTTTACCTCCTTCAGAGAAGCACCAACTCCTCTCCCTGCTAGGAAATGGTGCTATTGTAACTTTTCAAGATTTCAAAGTGTAAAGTAAATATTGATCAACCTAAAATGATGGGTGTTTCACTCTCTTTCGTTTGGGTTGACATGACATTTCAGCTCTGGTTTTGTTTCATTTTTCATCTATTATGGGAGTGTCAAGAGTCAGAAATCCCTCCATAGACCATTCAAACCCAGGTCTCCCCCCGCCAGCTTCACAACAGGAAACTCCCCACACACACATTACTGCAATGAGGACAAGCCAGAGAGCAAGAAACGTGAGCAGGGCTCTGGGGAGGGGGGAAATACAAGGGCAGTGGGTACCAGTCTTCAGCCAGTATCAAGCAGACCCAACGCTTGTGACCATCCTTGCAAAGGGGGACCGTGGCAACTGTTTATTTTGGGGCTGAAGGGTGGCTTTGCAAGCACAGATCTCCTTTTCACCCAAAAGTGCTCGGCCAGACCACCCGGCAGCACCAGGCTGTCTTTCAGAGACATCATCAAAAGCTCTGCAAGAGGGCTCAGCTCCCACAAAGTAGACGCGAGGACACGCTGCCACACAAATGCTCCGGCCAGCCCTCTGAGATATCCTGCGACCACACATGGCTGAGCGCTTTGCAAAGCACAGGTCGGCAGACCTGCTCCCACTTTGCAATCACAGCCAGATAAAACTCTCCCCCTCCCAGCGTGCCGGGCTCACGGCTCCAGTTACAACACACTTAATCCTTGAGCCAGTTTGACATTGCAGCTTCGGGCTGATTCCATGACCCAGTTGTGAGACAGTGAGGCCCCACCGAGCTCAGAAATGTTAAATACATTGTAATTGGACCCCTGGTGCCTCCACTTTTCTTTAGATGAAGAGGCCCTGGTAAGTGAATTTTCCAGAGCGTTCCCGTGCCGGCGTGGCAGCCGTGGGTCTGGAGCGCGGCTGATTCTCAAACCTCCCCGGACAGCAGTTTTGGAGGCTCTTCCCCATCTGCCTGTGGCAGCAGCACTGTGGCGAGGTCTGGGTTGGCCACATCAATTGCAAAGTGAAGGAAATCAAATCCACCCGTTCCTGGTTTATCCCAGAAGGAAACGGGAGTGGGGCTAGATAAGGAGTAAACTCCCTGGGGAAGGGAGGGGAGACCTGTGCACTCCCTGTTCCTACTTTTGCTTTTTACTTTTCTGTACCTTTAATATCAAATCTCCCACACAATGCTGCCAGCGTGCAGACCCCAGTGAAGGGATGCTGCATCACAGCCCAGGGAGCCTCCACCAGTAACTAGCTCTGCCTTTATGCAGTTTTAAGTGACCTGCCAATACACATCAACCAGCTGCTGTTGAATGTCACGGGTAAAACACTTCTTGTCCATCCTGGGGAATCAAGGAGAGCAGTGATTTGGTAACACATCAGCCCTGATGTGCAAGAGGCTGCATGAGGGGACAGCAAGGGCACTCGTCCCTGCTGCATGTCTCTGTCTCTCCCGGTGAGCCATGATCTGCCTTTGCCTGGGGAGACTGGAGGCTCCTTGGGGCAGGGCTGTCTCCATGGCCATGGGGCAACACTCCCAGGTGCTATTTTGATATAAAGACTAGCGCTTCCCCCAGCTCTGAAACCCTTTTGCTCTTTGCCAATGCAGGTGAGTGCTCTTCTCGCAGCTGCCGTCCCCTCTGGAGGGGCTTTGAAGGCCATCGTCACAAAATCAGCAAACTGGGGCAAAAGACTCTGAAAGATATGCAGGCAAAGGAAACAGATGCAAAAGGAGCCCTATAACAGCCTTATTTTGCTACCAAACACTGCAAAACATTGTGAGGACAAACCCAGCAGGAGTGTGAAACATCTCCTCAGCCTCTTGGGAGCTTTAAAAAAAGCCAGTTTGTTCTCCTGAAGTTTCCAGACTTCCATGTCACAGCCAGCGGGTCAAGCTCTTTGGAGAAAGTGAGTCAGAAGCTGCTTGTTGGCACAGGGCTGCGTTTCACTGGCTGTGTTGGGGAAGAGCTGCGGGGACAGCAGGTCCAGTGGGCAATGGGGAGCTCCCGTGTGGGAAGCAGAGAAGCTCCAGGCATGTTTCCGACATGGCTATTACGGGCTAGACCTCAGATTTGGTAGCCATCTGCATAGACACAATTTTGATGCTCCTGAAAATCCCAGAGCATCTTCCCTCAGCTGTGAGCTGTGCAGGGCCTGAGCCAGCCCCCCCACCGATGGGAGAGCTCGTGGCTCCGCTGTGGCTGTTCATCTCTGGCCGTTGGAGGGTAGGACGTGTCCCAGGCCTAGGGTCAGCAGAGAAGGGCTGCCTTGACATGATACGCTGAGGCACTTCAGGGAGCAAGATACTCTCGTCGTTTGCCTTCCTTTGAAGTAAAAACCCTTGCAAAGGGAGGAACGCCAGAGCCTTCTCCAAACGCACTTAATTAATTCAACATGTCACATTAACAACATCAAAACAGGGCAACTACAGCAGATTCTGGGCCTCATCTCACACCCACCGAGCCAAGAGGGCTCCGCAGAGCTTCCCCTGGAGCCGGGCTGATCGGCTGCTGTGCAAAAACCTGGGCGGGATGCAAAGGACTCAAGGCACGAGTTGTGCCTCGATGGCATTTGTACAGCGTTGTGCACAACGGGGCCAGCTCTCCACTGACCACTGGCAACACGGACTGCACAGAGAGCCCTGCGTTTTCTTTGCTGTCCTGCTTCCTCCATCTGGGAGGTTTGGTTCATCCCTCACTGTTTCTATATCCATGAATTTGTGTGTGCCCTTTCCCAGGCAGCTGTTGAGGAACAGCGTAAAGGATGCCTATGAGGGTAACTGTACCCCAAGGTCACGCTGTTGTCTCGCTATGCACCGTCGCAGGCAGCAGCCAGGTCAGAGGGATGGCTCTTGCTGAGTGGGGTTGAGCCCCGGCGCCCAGCGGGCACAGCCACCCTGGCGCCCCAGGCCCCCCAACCTCTCATCACCTTCCTCCCAGCAGCTGGCCCCGGCTGATAACCCTGGAAAGCTCCCTCTGACCCGAAGGAGCTGGGAGGGGGAAAGAGGTTGACTTTTAACCCCCTGCTGTGCTTCCTCCTCCTCCTAAATGTGCTGAACTCTCCCCTGCTGCCTCCTCTCTACACCAAACCCATCCATCTCCCTGCTGCTGGAGGGGCTGCTGGAGCTGGAGGTCCCCAGGTCTTCCCACGAGCCCATCTTACAATGAGGATGAAAGAGCTTCGCTTACAACTGCAACCTTGGCTGGACCCACAGTTCCCTCCTCACCCTGCCCTGCACCGCAGGGCAATGGGACCCCAGCAGCAGGTCCCTGGCCGTCCGCCTGGTGAGGCTCGGTCAGTCAAGGGGACCTGGGGTGGAAAGCAGTTATGACAGGGCTGCAGGCAGTGCTGCTCCGTGGTTAAACCACAGACCTCGGCCAAGTCACCGAGTGAGACAGACCCTGACCCCTTCCCCTTCCAGGCTGTCTAAAAGGAGCTGGCGAGCAGCCCCGCACCCAGCCGGGACCTGGCGATAAACGCAGGGCTTTGATGTGGAGGGGAAAGGGAGCCATCCCATGCGACCCCTTATCTCCCTTTTCTTCTATCCCTGGTGTGAATGAGTGGTGTGGGAAAACACGCTTTCCAAAAGGCATCCCTGGAAAGGAGGGGCTGGGCAGAGGGCCGAGTACCCCAAGAGCCACGGGACGAGGGGGCAGTGGTTGCAGCCCAAGCGCTCTGCAAGCCATGCACAGGGAGGCACTACGTGACACCTGAGAGCCGCCCGCCCGTCACACCAGTTCAGCCGTGTCCCCAGGGCCACGGAGGAGCTCAGACACAAAGCTGGGACACACAGGCTGATCAGAGGAGACGCCAAGCGGCTCGCTGGGGCCCTGATCCCCCTGCCTCCTTCTGCCCTCCTCCGGTGTCCGTGGGAGGTTTTCCTTGGATCATTCTCATGGGCTGCGCTGGATAAAGCCTGCTTGTTCACGTGGAGGCAGACCTTTAACGAAGTCCCCAGCGTGGTAGGGATAATTATGTTGCGCTCCAGGAACTGCCCTCATTATTTGTTATTAATACTGAACAGGGTGTTCCTGGTCCAAAGAATCACCCTAAGAAATCCCAGCCCTGATCCTGCCAGGCGCTCCGCGGGAGTGGTGCAAAAGTGTTTGCAGCGTCTGGGACTAAATATAGACACCATGATGTGATGAGGAGGAGGAAGCAAGACCCAAGAGTCGGGAAGGGGAGTGACACACGTGCAGTTCCTTAGGCGGAGCGGGAGTTGCCTGTACGCGCTGCCAGTGTCTGCCTGTACTGCTCTCTCCCAGCACGCTTAGCAAGGAAAAGCACACCCCACCGTGGCTGCTTGCGCACTTGTTAGGGTGGTTTGCATCGAAGATCGACAGAAAAGCACCTGTCTCAACTCTCGATGCCATCCACCAAGGGGACAAGGACACTTTCCAGCAGGAAAACTCTGCAGTGAGGGAGCGTAAGGGCTGGGAGCTGCCCTTCACGTGCCACCCCTCTCCAAAGGGAAGAGGCGGCAGGGAGGAAAGGGGATAGCTGCTGGGAGGAGGTTTTCCCTCCTTCACTCTGTCCGCTTCGGAGGGGCGAAAAAGTCTGGAAAAGGGCTGTGCTTTTGTGCAGAAAAATCAGTGTATCCCATTGCCCCTCTGTACAGCACAGGCAGGAGACAGCTCCCCGGGGAATGTCCTGAGCTGCTGCCGGGCTGCTCGGCCCCTGCCACGGCTGCACAGCTGAGTCCCCACCTCAGGGTCACACACCACAGCATCTGGGCTACAAAAGGCAGCAGGGAGCGTGCTGGGGGACCAGAGGCTTTTTTTGGACCTTGTTTTAAACCTCAGAAATACATTTCAGGAAACTTTAGAGGGGTAAATGTATAAAGCAAGGAGGAGCAGCATCTCCAGGCGGCAGGAAGGTGGAGTGGGAGATCCACGCTAGTGGGAGCTGAATGGTTTAAGAGCTGAGGTTTCTTTGGGTTTGCAAATGAGAGATTCAAATTTTGAAAATGGGTGAAGCTGTCTGCTTGTGTGGGTCAAATTGAGGCAGCGGCTTCACGGAGGAAGGGGAAGGAGGATGTATGCAATAAAAACCTTGAAATACTTTGCACTAGGGCTTGCCAATAAAAAGTTTAATTCTGGAGCTGCTACATGTTTTATTTCATCGTTTTCAGATATGAAACGTGCTTTTGGGAAGTGGCATTTTCCCTGAGAAATTGATCCCAGCTTAAAAAGCAAGAGAAAAAGCCTTTAAATGATATTAAACGGCCCCCAAGAAAGAAAGGAAGGTTTTAATTTCATGTGGAACACAACATTTGCACAATGAACCAGCAAAGGAAACATGGCAGAGACTCTCTCTTTGGGTCTGAGCCTGTCTGACTTTGTCCTTGCGGTTTTTGGTTCAGCTACAGAGTAGAAACATCCGTTCCGTTCCCCCCCCATTTCTCGCCCTGAGCTCTCAAGTGCAGCCCTGCTGCAGAGACAGGCATGGGACCTCACAGCCTGGCAGTGCCCATTGGAGGTGCAGTCGGGTGTGATTAATTCACTTTGGGTGCTGCTAGTTAAGAGCCTTCCACAAACCCCAGCTCTCCACTACAGCTGAGGTTGTTGCTCTTTCAGGCTTAGCCATGTGTTTCTGTTTATTTGCTCTGTGTGCCAGCGGAGCCCCTGCGTCCAGATACATTATGTTTGCATATAAGCTGCAAATTTGAGTTTGATTTGGCGGGTTGGAGCCCTGGGGGCCTCTTGGCTGCCTTTGAAATAGTTGCTGGGTCTGAAAGGTCTCTAATGCGTGGGGCTGTGTGGTCCAGGAGAGGTGCTGGGTGGGGGGGTGTGGGGAGAAGGCCAGGAGGAAAGAGAAAGGAAAAGTATGGCGATAATAAAGGAGAACATCCAGACAGGAGAGGGACCAGCAGAGCCAGTCTCCTTGGGGCTGCACCCAGCACAATGCACCGCGGAGCCCATCTCATGGCAGGGACACGGGACCCTGCCTGGCCCGCAGTGGCCCAGCCAGTGCCCAGGTCACAGAAGACACGAGCCAGACGCCGTCTTTCCACTTCTTTACTGAGGGATGTACATGGAGCTCAGCATCCCCAGCCTGACAGTGAAACTCCCTCCCTCCAGGCAGCAGAGACAGAGCAGGCTCTAGTCACCCAAGCAAGGCGGTGACCTCCTCGTCTCGTCCTCCGGTGCAATCTGATGGCGGCTTTCGCAGAGCCCAGCAGCTCCCGTCCCCGTCCCCCCGCTCTCCCCCCAAACACGCAGGACCGCCGTGCCCTTGCATCCTCCAGCGCGCCCGTCTGAAACACCCAGCAGGAGGCTGGGAATGTTTGGCTGCTCTCCCAAGGAGATTTTCCTTCATAAAACACAAGGCAGGCGGGGGCTTTTCACATGCGGTGGGCACGGCTGAATCTCTTTTCTCGGCAGCCAGCGGGAGGAAAATGGAGGGGGGACAAGAGACGGGTCGGCCCGTGCCCCCTCCTGCAGCCAGCGGGACAGCCAGTGCCTTTGTTCAGTTTTCGGAGGCAGAAAGAGGACGTTATGGGGGGTTTAAAGATATAATGAATGTGGTGAAGGAGCAGCATGGGGTGGGAAGGGTTCGGGCTGCCAAGGCTGGGGCCAGGCGAGGTTTGGTCGTCACTGCCGGTGGCTCTGGGCGGGCTGGGCACAAGGACAGGGCCAAGCCCCTCACTTTGGGCATCTGCAGGGCAGGGGTCTTCCTCTGGGTCTGTCCTGTTGCGCTCATGGGTGGTATTCAGGGGGGAGATAGGGCACCCGGCCGGGTCCCCACGCATGGGCCGTGGGGCTCCCACACACCCCCAGGAGCCGGGGGAGGTCTGGAGAAACCCCGGCTAACCCTGAGGAGAGCAGCGGCCCTGCGGCTGGTTTCTGCAGCCAGGCCCTCGGAGAGGGTTGGGTTTCCCTCGAAAAGTCCTGTGAGGAAATGAGCTTTTTAAAGAAAAAAAATCACAAAATAAACCAACACTGGTTTGCACTGCGGTGTTTCTGCACTACCTCACCCGAAAAGGCACTCAGCGTGGAGGGGAGCCCACTCCTGCTCCCTCCCTCACCCAGCCCCTTGTTTCCCCCCTGAGAAGCTGGGGGATGGCGGGGACTGGGACAGAGACTGGGCCGGGGCCGGGGCCGGGGGCTGGGACAGGGACTCGGACGGGGCCGGGGACTGGGCCGGGGCCGGGGCCGGGGCCGGGGCCACCACCCGCCCTGGGGACCCGCCGGGGGGAGCAGGGGCAGCCTGGCTGCGTGTCACTAGATGGCGGTGCCACCTCAGAAATGGCCGTGGGGGCCTGGCGGGGGCCAGCCTGGGGGGTCTCCTGTCCTCACAGGGGGACCCCGGGGGACCTCCAGCCCCACAGGGCTACTGGAGGGGTCCGGTGAAGCCCCCGTGCCCCCCCCCCCCGGCACTCCGGTGTCCCCACAGACGCCAGTGGAGGCCGCCATGGAGACCTTGCCGAGCCAGCTCATTCTCCCGCTGTGGGGGAAGAAGTCTGTGGTAAAACAGCCGGCATGAGGCCGGAATGTGCATCTTTGCAGAGACTGCAGCCATCCCGAGGAGGAGGAGGAGGAGGACACGCGTGGCCATCCTGCCCACCTGCCCCCTGGTTCTCAGCCCAGCGCGGGTGCACAAGCGGCACCAGAGAAGGAGGGCTTCGCGCGAGGCCATGGCGGGAGGCACACGGTCCGGCGGCACCGTGGCAGGCGGCAGCATGGAGGAGAGCGCTCATCCTCCCCAGGCCCTGCCGCTGCCCCCCAGCCCCGCAGCCGCCCGGACAAAGCCAGGAGCGAGGGGCTCTCGCTGACGCTGTCTTGCCAGGGAGACAAAGGAGCGATTGTGGCTGAGCTGGGGCCTCATCAGCTGCCATTTTCCTCACTGGGAAGGGCCGGGACAGACTGAGCTGGCATGGGTCCCCGGGCCCCCGCAGCCCCACGGGGGATGAAGTGGGTCAGCAGGGTGCTGCTCATGGGACCCGGTGGTCTGGCACCGCTCATCCACCAGTGTGAGACCCCGCCTGTGGGTATTTACCCAGGTATGGGGTGTTACCGCCATCACCCAGGACAGCAGATGGCACGCAGGGATGAGGAAGGGGCGGCCCATGTTGCAATCGCCCGTGAGTAAATAAAGACGTGATATACCTCACCTCGTGAAGTTGGAGGCTTTTATTTTTCTGCTCACTGCAGCCTCACCTTACAGGACCATTCCTGATGCTCAAGACCTCAGCAGCCACGTTGTCCTCAGGACGGCTCCAGCACACTCCTCGTGTGCGCACGCAGTCACCTCCCTCCTGCAAGCTTTACTTTCTGTCTCTCTTTTCTACCCTTGAATCTGAGTCTATTGCAGCCTGAAGGGCTACTTTTGCTCCCAGGGAAGAAGAAGCACGAATTCATTAGACAAATCCCAGGGAATTCATCTAACCCCACTTACCAGCATGTTCATCTGCTAGCTGCTGAGTTGCCCATGATGTACATTAAAGTTGCAGGCAAAATACACTCAGCTGGAGAGAGACAGGAAGACAGGCTTTGAGTTAGAAGATGCAAGAAGGATTTTCCTGAGGGAGGCCTAAAGCAAAAAGCCAGTATCTTCTGGGTCATGAGCAGACTCACGTGGCAGGATAAAATTCCTCCCTCCCCTTGCCAGACTGACATACTTTTTAATTCACTACATTTTAAACAAGCAGAATGTCATGGAAAAAGAAGTCAGCCTGCCTCAGAAAGCCAGTGGGTATGTGACATAACCCTGAAGAGTGGTATGGGGTTGTCCCACAGCTGCCAAGTTGATCCCAGATGAGTCAGGGCTAAACCTGTCTGTCCTTTGAGGTCTCCTTCCCATTTTGCCAGCTGTTGACCCAATTCCTGTCCTCAGGCTTTCATACCCCCTTAAACAGGTCACTTTGGCACGTTTGTGACCTCTGCTGCTCTGGTTTCACAGGTCAAGACACTCCCTCCTGCATTAATTCCTGATAAGAGTAGGCTCCACGTCACTTAACCAGGATCATCTCTTCCATGCATTTCCCTCTGCACCTCCCATGTCTTCTGGAAGCCTTTGGGAGCTGCCTACTGCAATGCAGCAGTGACAGTGAGACAGCTTACACCCTGCTGGGAGTGGTGTGAGTGTGGAAGCCCTCCAGCAGGATATTCGGCACGTGCCCTACGGCCATCGGCCCCTCAAAGCCCATCCAGCCTTCCATCTGCGCAGCTCCTTCCTGCGGGGCTGCTCCTGAGCCACAGCGCAGCCTGGCCATGGCTGAGAGCAGAGAGGAGGTCAGAGAACTGTGTCCCTCTCGTTTCCCCCCCCCAACAAGGAAACCCAGGAGGAGAAATGGAAAAGATCTCATTTCATGCCTAGACCACCCCTGGTTGAAGGGTGTGAACCTCCCATGGTGGTCTAAAACACCCTGCAGCACAACAGAGGAAAGCCCTTCACAGTGCTGAACCCCCAAGCCTGGGCAGACGGCAGGCGAGGAGTGCGAATGTGCACCCCACCAGAGCAGGATCCAGGGTCCCCATCCATGCAAAATCATCAGTGATTCCCTGGGAGGTACACAAGCCTCAAAAATGGAAAGCAAACACCTCTCTCAGCAGCATACATCCCCAGTATGGCCCCTGCCGAACTCCTGTGCTGCCTCATGGTCAGACCCATGCTGCAGTGTTCATGTTCCCAGTATGGCCAGTTCCCTCCAGCACTGGGGCCGGTTACTGGACAGATCTGCAGCTTTAAGGCACAGCCAGGCCACAGAGCAGGTTGCTCTTCCCAGCCTCCAGTGACCTGCCAGAGTCAACTTAGCTGAGAGTAATTAGTGTGGTTATCAAGGGAAGAGGTGGATTAATGTGGGAAAGTCATTGATGAAGGCAGAGAAGGGCAGATGCTTTCCTGGAGTCCCCAATCAATACAGACCTTGGAGGATGAATGAGGGCTTCAAAGAAAAGCATCAGTGAACAATTGAATGCTTTTAGCTCCCGGATGGCTGCGCTGCCTGAAGCAATGAGTGAAATATGGCACAGGGCACCCCGCACACTCTAGCAATTATCCCTCGCTTGTGCCTCTGAAGGAGCCTCTGCCCACTGGGCACCCATGCAAGGGATGAGGACTCTGGTGGGGTGGGATGAAGACAGACACCAAGGGTGCAGAGGTGGCTGTGAATTTGTGAGTTGGAGGGGCTGAGAGCTCCTCCGAACTCCTGTCCCCTCTTGGCCCTCCAGCTCTGCCCCACACCTTCCCTTCCCAGGAGGGTCAGTGGACACCGGCAACATGAGTGGGGGTGTCAGTGACTGCCGGCATGCAGGGCTTTCTGAGGCAGCCACAGCCTTGTATGTGTTCCACACAGGGCAGCGGGCAAGAAAAGAACATGCAACCCCAGGTCTTTCTGAGCCTGAGCAGCATCCAGCACCACCCGCTCTCCTGCCCCATGACCATGCCTTGCCCCATGCCATGCAGCAGCTGCCAGCGGGCTGTGCTGGCAGTGACCGCACAATGCGCTGGTGGCCATGCCAGCGTCCCCCCCCTCCTGCTCCATTTTCCTTTGCTTTAATTGTGCGATGTAGAAAGTGGGTCAGGAAGAGCCGGGAGGAGCCGCTGGGAGGGGAGGGAGGGAGCTGCAAGGTCGCAGGCTGTGCTGCAGCCCCTTGGCAGTGTGTGCAGGGGACGTGCTCCCCTGGCCCGTGGTGATGCCGGGGCTCGTGGCCACCACGGCTCCTGTGTGCCAGCACTCTTGCCTGCACTGCCTGAAGCGGACGTGGGATGCACACAGACATGTCCCCATGCCCAAAGCTGACTCCTTCCAAGGCAAAGCCTTGTCAGTCTCTGAGGTGCAGAGATGTGTTTTTTCATTGCACTGAAGGAGAAACTGAGGCACAGAGCAGAGAAGCAGCTTGCCCAAAGTCAGCAGCCTTGGTAGGAGGAGAACCTGCCAGCGCTGCCGTACCTGCTGGTGGATGGGTGCTGAGCCACGTGGGTGACTCCTGACACATGTGTTATTGGCCCTTAGCACCGTCCAGGTGGCAGTTGGTGCCAAAAGACTATGGCCACACGCAGTCAGTGGAGCTGGGTCCCCGTGGCCCAGATCCCAGTCACGGGGAGTGAGGCTGAGGTGTGGGAGGGGAAGGCAGAGCTGCCCTCCATGCCGGTGCCGGCAGGTCCCTGCTGGCAGCAGGACAGTGCTGTGCCCAGCCAGGGCTCACCGCGACCCGGGTCCCTGCCATGCCACCCGCTTGCAGCGCCCGATGGCTTTACTCGAAAGCCAAGCAGGGTGTGACGGCTCTGCAAAGAGGGAGAAAAACCAAAACAAATCGGAGCATGTTTTTTTCGCACTCCCGGCCCAGCTCCCAGCTCCCAGCTCCTCCTCTGTCATCCCCGCTGGAATGTGCCTCCGAATTCCTCGCTGGCTTGCTGCGTGCTGCTGCCGGCTTTGCCTCTGATTGTTTGCAGCGATTGCGCTTTTCCCACACTCCAGATCATGGCTAGGAATCACCCGTGGCTCCGTGCCGGCTCCATATCACCTCCAGCACAATGTGCAAGCGCAGACTTAGGCGAAGCGGCAATTGAAGAGAGCCGGCGGGGTGAAGTGGGTGCTGCGTGACTTGGCCCTGAGTCACAGCCGCGCCAGCTCAGCCTCCCCTCTGATCCCAGTTCAACACCTGCGTCGAGCACAAGGCAGGCGGGCGGCTGCCTCTTACCCCTTCGCCCCCACGTCGGACACTGCTGCAGGGCTCACACGGGCTTGACCAAGCGGGGTCTGGGCAGATGCCGGATGAGCAAGGTGGGAGGTAGAGGTGTGACTGCTGCCCTTTCACGTATTCCTCATCACTTCAGCCTCAATCTCCATTTCAGAGTCCTGCCACAGCCCTGGAAGCACAGTTACAATTTTAGGTGCACCTCTTCCTGGTGTGGGGGCTGCAAACACTGGTATTCTTTGGTTGCCGGCAAAGCTTTGGGAACACTTTTCCATCTGAACACCTGGACTTCTGCTCTCTGCAGCCTTTGGAGAGGAAGGTGGGTGGCTGCAGGGACGTGTTTGCCTCCTGCACATTGTTTTTTCTGGCTGGGGCCATGTCCCCCTGCCTGGTGTCACTTCCCTGCTCCACGCACACAGGGCAGCTGCCGTTTCCATCAGTCTGGACACGCTAGGGAGATACCCGTGCCCCAGTGCTGGGACATCACTAGCAGCAGGATGGCCCAGAAATGCCTGAGACCAGATGTGGTCACACAGATCCCATGTCCATCCCAACTCTGTGAACATCTGACTCCTCTAAGCTTGAATCCGCCTACTCTCACCATTGCATCAGCAGAGCACCCGGCAGCTGTTTCTCCTTCCAACACCCTAAAATGCCCTTATCTGTATCATAAAGTAGGGAAGAAGTCCTAAGGAGAGGTGTTATCTCTGGTGGACATACAGGAGGTCAGGAACCACCTGGGAGTGAGCGGCCTAGACTGATGTGCCAAATCCAGGCTTCCCAAAGCTGAGGCAGCCTCCATCCACTGTAATTAATGGACTACACATTAATGGACTACATTTTACACAGTGACTCCATAAAGCAGTTAATCCTTATCTGCAATTTATAAAAGGATAAACTGCACATGATTAAGACCATACAGTGCACTCAGCTCCAACAAAACAGCATCGCATCCCTGCAGCCCTCTGCGGTCAGCTCCCGGTCAGCTCCCCCGAGGAACCAGCACCCTGATCCCAGGTCCTTCGAGCCCTCCAGGACCAGACAGCAGGGGCTTTCCAGAGGTCACCCACAGCCCTGAGCACCCTCCAGCCTCCAATCTCCCAGCCCAGCTCTAATCTCAGGGCACAGGGCCCTGAGCATGAATAAACTCACCTGTTATTTGCAAACAATTCACCCACAAGTACTCGACAAACAAAAACCTGTAATTAAGCAAATAACATGAGCCCTCTCCCCCATTATACAGTGCTGTAGATTGACTTCTGTTTGAATTGTTTTATTACGAAGAGTTTTAAATCACTCTTTTTATTTGAGATGAGGTAAAGGCTAAATATAGGAAAAAAAAATCAGGGAAAGAAGGTCTGGATGGGCGGCTGCCAGGGCTCAGCCCTATCGCTGCTTTTCTCATAGGAAACCCCCATAAAACCGCTGAGAACAGGACACCCGCAGCATCGCCTTCTGTTCTGCTCCTATCGCAAACCAAACATAGTGGAAGGTGAACGTAAACAGTTTCTTTAGCCCGATCAAATCGCCAGATGTCAAATTAGCACACTCAGTTAAGCCTCGGCCCTAATTGCGCCGTTTGTCATGCTGGAGCAGGCGGTGGCACAGCATGCTGTCCCCCCCAGCCCTCGGGGGGGGCAAGGACTCCCGGCCCCCCGCTCCCTGCCAGCCCCGGTGCTGTGATCGGGTCAGCCCCCACCGAGCTGGCACTGCACCCCATGGGCAGGGGATGAGGGAGGGTCCCATATGAGAGAAGCCCCCAGGGGATGATTTCCCACCCTGTCCTGCCCAGGCACCCCCAGTTTGGGGACAGGGAAGAGCTGCTGCAGTCTTCCCCCCGGAGCAGCTCCGCAGAGCAGCATCTTCCCCCCACAGCTCTCTGGTCCTGACTCCTCCAGCGAGGTCTGTTTTCTTCGGGCACCACGTCTGCTTCTGGGGCACCGGCCAGTCGGGAACCCTTCTCCTCCAGCCCCTCTCTCTGCCGCAGTCCTGCTGGCTCCAACGCTGCCGTCCCCAGCCGCCCGCTGCCGCAGCACCCAGAACTCGATGCTCCCCCGCTGCTGAGCACGGGCAAGCTCGCTGCACGCGCTGGCACGCGCAGCTCAAACCCAGCGTCGGTGTCAACCCCGGGTGCTGCTGGCAATCCTTATCACGTTTTCTCAGCAGCTCCCTCCTTCCCCACACAATGAAGGTCAGGGTGCAGAGGGACATTTGGTTTCTTGCCATCAAAACAGCCCGGTTTGAGTTTTGGGGTTTTTTTTGCCTTCTTCCTGCCCATCAAATCCCAGCTCCCTGTATCCAGCTGCCCCAAGGTGAGGTGGCCAACGCAGTATGTGGATGCTGGGTCGAGGCAGCCCTGAGCTAGCCCCGCCGGCCACCGCTTCGCAGCAGAGCCCTACGATCTGCCCTGCGCGGATGGGATGCCGCTCACACAGACACCCAGCTGGGCAAGCCGGGAAATGACCAAAATGGGAAAGTAATGTAGTCAACAAGCGTTTGCAGCTTTGCCTATTTTTTTACTGCTTAGATGTTTTTTTTTTTGAAAGGGCTCAGTTGTTTCTAAGGGTGGGAAAGCCCGCCCCAGAGCTAACCCGCCGGGACATCCAGGCCCAGGGGAGCAAAAGGATTCTGGTGATTTTGAAATAAAACTATTTTTTCTGTTAGAAAAACAAGTACTTGGCTGGCCAGAGACAAATATTCTGAGTGTTTGCTTTTAACGCTTTCAGCACCAGCCATCTGTGCCTTTCCATTTAACAAGAGCTTCTCACCTTGCAATACTCCTCAAATGTGGGGTTGCTAGTTTTTTAAATTAACTTGAAATCAAACCAAAAATTGTTTCATCAGTCCCAAAAGATCACATTTTAATGTTTGGCTTTGTGAAGAGAAGCTTTCTCTGGCCATGTGGGTTTTGCACAAGCCAAACACTCCTCCTGCCCTCCCAGCTTGCTGGCACAGCCCACTTGGCCATGCCACTAGCCCTCAAGTTGCCCCCACCTCGTGCCTAGCGCGGCTCCATCTGCGCAGGAGCGCGTGTGGCCAAATCCAGCCTCCTCTGACCTGGGAGTGACAAGCTCAAAACTGTTTGCTGCCAGCAAGTTTCGTGCACGTAGGCGGTGGAATAAGAGGTCAGAGAGGCCCTACTGGTGTCACTGCTGGTGTCACCTCAGAGAAAGACACTGCATGGGGAGCTCAGCCTTCTTATTAGACAGCAGAGCACCCACACATGAGAAACCCTCTGAGTGGTAAGTGCGTAGGAAACCAGGCTGGTTTCCTGTCTCGGATCTGCTGCTCCCGGCACTGCTTTGTGCCATGAGGCCCAGCTTCCTCCGTGCCAGCTCCCATGCAGCGTGGCACAGCAGTGCCATGGGGATCACGGCAGCTCTGCCCTGCTGGGGGGCACCGGCAGTTGCCCCCACCGCGGTGCCCATGGCTGTGCAGCTCTGTCAGGAATTGCCGTGACACCAGAGAAGGTTTTGCTGAACTCTTGCTTCCCCTGTTGATAAGAGCATGCTCTTGGCCAGTGCCCAGGGCCAGGTTCCCAGAAAAAAGGGGGCTCCTTCCAGCAGGCACCCTCCTGCCCCAAAGCTCCTGGGCTCCAGGCCCCAGGATGGAGGCATGGGCTTCTCTTTGTTCTGGGGCACAGGTGGGAAGGATCCAGTTATGGGACTTGTGGTCCTGGTGGCACTGACTATCACGCTGTGATCTCCACAAACTTCTGGTGGCAACGTGGCCAAGGCAGGGAACCAAATGCCTCGGTCTGGCCTGCGATGGGGAAGGTGAGCCCGAGGCGTCCCCCTCCCCAGATCTGCACTGACCCTTCCCACCCCAGAGGCTGGGTGGTGCCATGCCATGCCGTGCCATCCCATGATGTGCCGTGCCATGCCATGCCAAGCCATGCCACGTCAAGCAATGCCGTGCCACGCTGTGCCACACAGCCGGCCAAGCCACGCCGTGCCATGGTGGCCAAGCCCTGGTGCAGGCGAGGAGCCCCGAGGAGGTGAAGGGCCGGGGCTCTGCAGGCCGGCGCTCGCCGGGGCTCGGAGGAGGAATCTCAGCTGTTTGTGTTCAAAGCCATGGGCGGCTGAGGCCGGGAGCGCTGTGGCAGCAGGAGGGTGTGGAGCAGGCTGGCCGGGTTTTCAAACCCATTGGTTCACGGAGGAGCCAGCAAGGGAGGGGCAAGGGAGCAGCCTGCCTCTTAATTGCGTTAATTAACCAGGCTCGCTCCGAGCAGGATCCCACATTGAGCACGCCACGTTAGGGGCTGTGCTGTCCGTGCCGAGGGCAGGTGCCTTATCATCCCTTACCCGGGCAGCTGTGCCCCAGCAGTGTCACCGTCCCCTCCTGTCCCCACCATCCCAGCGGGAGCATCCAGCCAGGCCTGGGCCATGTTCTTCTCTGAAGGTGGCTCCCAAGCAGCTTCCCTGTCCCCATCAGACAGCAAGGGTGACATCTGGGGTCACCCTGGGTGTGCAACCCTTGGACACAATGACTTTTGGAAGAGGTGCAGAGCAGTCATACACTGGTTCCTTGCAGGCTGTTGGGAAGGGAGGACAAGGGAGGGTTCCCAGTGATGCTCAGGGGTATCATCAGGGTCCCTGCATCCTGTCAATCAGCAGGGTAGCACCAGGCTGCCAGGACGACGCTGTGCTTTGCAGGACCAGGCAAGGTGGTGTGTGTGGGATCTGGCCCTCGGGCATTCGCTCAGCCCATGTTGAAGTGACGCAATGGAAAGCGGCAAGCAGGAGCGTGCCTTGCCTCTACTTGCAGCTCTTCCAGCTCTAGGGCTTGATGGTGGAGATAAACGGCCTTGATGGGACGGCAGGACAAGTTCCAACACTGCTTCCCAGTGCCTGCTGCCAGCTTCGGAGCGTGAGAAAATACCAGGCAGGGAGGGAAGGATCAGCATCGCACGGATGTTTAGAGATGATTGATATTTTTATAGTGAAGTTGGGATTTTTGGGTTCCTCCATCCCTCCACGTGGCAGGTTTCTAGGCTCGGGCTTGCATGCACGTGTTGGGCACAGCACTGCCCATGGGTGCTCACTGACATGCCAGGGGCCGGGCTGCACCCCAAGTTCTCTCCTGTGCACCCGCAGCTGGGTCCAGGCACCCACTGAGGCCACGCACAGCTCCACACATGGCTCGACAGCCCCAGCCCCTTCCCCACGCAGCACCAGCATCCCTAGTTGAGCCCGCAGACTGGTTAGAATGGACCCTCAAAACTAGCGAGTTTTAAAGTAAATCAAGCAAAGTGACAAAAGCACAAGTGACCCATGGGTCTCTATCCATCTCCATGGCCAGGGACCCCTGGCCAGGTGCCTGCAGGGAGCAGGGAGCTGCTGCCTCCCTGCCCATGGTGCGGCTGGCTCTGGGGACCGGCCATGGGAGAGGGCTCTGATTAAAGAAGCAGCAGAGACAACTTGTTGCTTCTTAAACAGGCAGTGAAATAACATTTCCACTCAGCTCCAGGTAACAATGCTGTGGGGATCAGAGGGTCCCAGGGTGGCCCCACTCCCCCACTTCACTTTGGCTGTCTGCATTTACAGCAGCTCTAGCACTGGTTGAGAGATTGAATCCTGGGGGACGGTATCTCACAGCTGGCTGGGGAGGACCAGCCCCTTCTCGAGATGCTCTAGCACATCACATTCAGCTCCTTTCACCAGCACTCCCTTCATACCGCTAAGAAGACAGAAACCAGCCCGGGGAGCACAGCTGATGAGCACAGCTCATCTCCTAGCAGGTTGTGGGACATGCCTGGGCATAAGCCGGCTCCCTGCTGCAGACGATGGGCCACTGCATGCTCCAGAGATGCTGCCTCCATGCAGGGGATTTGGTGAATGAGCAGGGCCCTGTGCCCCTCCGACTCCCTCCAGAGAGGGAAAAACACAAAAAGCAAGCTCAGCTCTCTGGGAAAGCTCCCTGCCTGCTATTCAGTGCTGCATCCCTTGAGGTTGTCTAGAGGAATTCAGCCTGATTATCATTAGAATAAAGGCCAAAGGAGCCCAGCTCTCTCCCTGTGCTGCTCTCGCCTGCTCTCAGCTTCCCCCGGTGTCCCCCCACCAGGTCCAGCTCAGCCCCCGCTGCTGTGCACTGCTCTGGGCTGCAGCTGGGATCTCTACCTGGTGCAGGAGCATGCTGCGGGGCGGGCAGGGCTGCAGTGAGAGGTCCTTGGCTGGTGTGAAATGGCTTGTCCTGCCTGCAGGAGAAGGGCCACACTTCCAGCAATCGCATGTTGGCACTCCCCAATGAACACAGGTTTTATAAGGTCCCAGGCCCTCCAAAACCAGCCGCTCTCCTGCTCTCTGTTAACAGCCTCCCTGATCATCACCACCCAAAATTCAGGGAGAGATGTTAAAATGCACGTGCTCCAGAAAGATGCAGACTTGATCCAAAGCCTAGACATCCTGGAGCATCTTGCCAGTGCTTCCACTGGGACTTGGGTCAGGAGTAGATGTAGCCGACTGGAGGGCGGTCTGCTCCTTCCCCGACCTATGTGCCTTCCCCAAATGAGGCTGCAATTGCAAAAAGGGAGGTTTTCCTAAATGAAGATGAGTCTGAGCCACAGGCAGCAGGAATTGAACTAAAAAGGCACTAAAAAGCCTGCTTCAAAATCAATGTCCTTGAAGAGCAGCCACTCGGGGCAAGGAGAGCCTTCAGACAAGCAGCCCCAACCCCAGCAGCACCTCCGGCAGTCCTTCTGCACCACATGCAGATGCTCCAGAAAAGGGGGAGGTAAATCTACCCAAGTAATTGGGTGCTTTATCAATTAATTGGGAACCTGCACATGGTTCCTATTGTTATTTATGTCTGAGCGTGCAAAAGCAAGAACCATGCATCTTGGAGGCAGGGCACGCACTTTTTGCCTCTAGTGCTCCCAGCAAATGCCTGTTTCCCGCTCAGGTCCTGGAGGTTTGCTCTCGCCTCCTTATCGGAGCGGGGACACGTGTGGTTTTTTGATCGGGAATTGTGCCCCTGGGCGCTCCACCTGCCAGCTCCCCTCTGCCGCTCCCCGCGGAGGAGGAGGCTCCGCACCGTGGGATTTCTCATCCTCCAGAGCAGCGGCGCGGGGAAGCGGCTGTGCCTGGGCATGTCCCTGCAGCAGGCAGTGCTTGGCTCCCCCAGGCACTGGGGATGCACACCTCCATGGCCGTGAGCTCACCCCAGCCACTGATCCCAACTCAGTCCTTTCCTCTTGTCCTCCTCAAGCCAGGACCTTGAGGGATGGGGGCTGTCTGCACAGCGGTGGTGGAGGGGAGCCCGAATAGGTGGGTTCTGCCTGGAGGTGAGGCTCAGAACCCAGGCAGGGCAGGCTAGTCCCTTACGCTGCCCTCAAACATAAGCCACAGTTTAACCCTGCTGTGGTCCCTTTCCATCCCTTGGTGTGTTTCCTTACAGGTCCAAAAGCTGTCCATGAGGTAGATGACCCTGCAAAGACCGGCAACACGGCTGGAGCAGAGGAAATATTTACACCCCACCTTTAAACCACATGATTTTCAGAGAACTGATCTGCAGGTACACAAGTGCAACATCCTGTCCATGTCCTCCTTGCTAGCGAGTGATGCTGGCAGCGCCTGGCCCCGCGGCTGGAGGGCTTGGCAGGTCTCCCCTGTCCCTGCCACCACTGCGCTGGCCCGAGGCGAGGGTGCCTGTCAGGCAGCACCTGACACATTAGTTCATCCGGAAAACCCCAGCCAGCTGTGCCAGGACCAGCAGAGGGGACACTGAGAGCTACCCTTGCACGCTTGCATCCCACCGAGCCATCGCCTGCCCCTGCCCTGCTGAAAAGGGCTCGATGCTGCTCCAGCTGAAATGGGGAGCAGCGTGGGGCTGGGGCTGATGTACCTGAGCTGGGGTGATGCCTTGGAACAAAAGGTTGGGAGTTTAATATTACACAAGGAAAACAACTCACTGGAAACCTGCCATCATTCGTAAATAAATAGGGGACGAGCCCTGACAAGTCCAGCTCATAGCTCCGGTGACACAACTGCTCTCTCTTCACTGTGCCTTTTAAGAAGCCCTGTAAGCGCAAACGGAGAGCATCCTCCCTCCTGTGCTCTCCAGGGCCAGGGATCATGCCCAGCAGGCAGCTACTGCACTGACCAGGAACAGTGGCTTCTTCGCAGGGACTGGCCACAGCTCATCCTGGCAAAGCAGCAACACTTGTGCCCCGACCCCCTGGCATGGCCACTTTGCCCATCCTGCATCCCCCCACCCCGTGCTGGGCACTAAGCATGTTGCTGTGAGGTGGGGAGTGGTACCCAAGAATAGTATGGGGTGACCCTTCCCTGGGGAATACCCTTACTAAAGCCTCCAGGGAGAAGTACAGTGTCCAGAGCATGCTCAGCTCCTATGAGTGGTGACTGACAGCCGTCAATCAACAGATGACACAAAGAGGGCTGGGAATGCCAGTTTGGGTGCATCTGGCCTCCGATGGGGGCCCGGGCCAAACATCTGCCTGCCAGTCTACTGATAAAAAATGGTGTTTTCATAAAACTGAGATTTGGGGGGAGGGAGCATGGGGGGTGACATTTCCAACAAAACTCTTCTCTAGTGCCGGAACAGCAATCATTTTTATCACTTTTTGGCAGCCAACCAGATTTACAACGGCCTTTCACTGAACAAACAGAGCTTCTGTTTGTTTTCGGGGCATCCACATTCCCAGGGTTTGACAGAAATGACTATTTTCCCCCCTTTTCTTCCAAATGTTGACACAGGAGTGAAACACTGCCTTTGCTGCCAGGTCACTGGCCAAGCTGAGAAAGGGAAATGTGCTGCTTTGCTAGAGGAGAGGCTGGGATGTGCCTGGGTTTGCCGGTGCCCCTGGGATGCTCTGCCTGGCCGGGATTGCTCTGAGCTTGGAGTGGCTGCTCCGTCCCTGCTGCACCAGCACCACGTCCCGCATGGTCCCAGGGGGTTGCTGCAGCCTGGGCAGTGTCACGGGGAAGGGCAAACCCAGCAGGAGCAGCGTTGTCGTGCCCTCCCTCACCGCCGTGTTGAGCAAGGAGCCCAGAGCAAGGGAGCTGTGGCCGGTCATGGCTTTGGAGGGATCCCCATGGTGGTCACAGATTTGGAGGGACTGCCAAGGTGGTCATGGCTTTGCAGAGACCCCTGCAGCCATCTCGGTTCCCATGTCCGGAGGTATCACCAGTGCCCAGCCTGGCACAGGGCACAGGTCCCTCTGCAAAGGGGGTTCCCCTGTGGGACAGGGGATGAGGAAGGCATGGCCCAGGACCCCTGGGGATTGAGGACCCCAAGCACTGAGCCATGCCCAGACCCATTTCTGCCCTAGAGCAGGGTGCCAACCTAAAGACAACCTCAGCAAGACCCACGGGTGAAAGGCTCAGCTCTGGGTTTTAATTCACCCACTTTAGGCAGGCAACCCTGATTTCTCCCCCAGCCTCTGTTTCCCCCTCCAGCTCTGCAGCAGCCTTTCTGCAAGGAGCCTTCGGGGCTGCTCATGGCCCTGACACACCGTCCCCAGCCCATCCTACCCCCCCGAGAGCATGAGCCTGTCCCTCGCTGGCAGCAGCCCAGCTGAGGGGCCGTGCTGGGTGGTGGGAAAGCAGAGGTGCATGCACCTGCCCGTGGGAGGGAGGAGGCTGGAGCAAGATCAAGCTGGGGGAAAAGACCAAGTAAACTCATCTCTTGGTCCTTGGGCCAGGGTGCCAGGGCACGGGGAGAACGGGCCACTGGGTACCCATCTGACACCATCCCCGCACCAAGCCTGAATCCTGCTGTGAGACAGGTGCCGGCGGGAGGCTGCGGGCAGCCCCAGCATGCCCCTGCATGCCTGCCTGCGTCAGTGTCTCCTTCTGCAAGAAACTGGGACCTGCACCAGCCTCCACATCTCCTGCCCACTGCTGCCAGCACTGGGTGCTTGCATCCCCTGGGGATGGGTGAAGCGCGCATCCTGCTGCCCACTGGCTGCCCATGGGCAGCAGTTTGCTCCTGCATTCCTGCCAGTGCTGTGCACAGGGGTGTCTGACCAGTGCAAGGATAAATTTGCAGTCTGGGGCGTGCAGGGCTGCCAACTGGCCCCCAGTGAGGCTGTGGGCTTGCATTTCGACTCTTGGGGGCTGATGGTTGTTCTCAGCAGGCACAGCAGACCCATGCCAGAGCATCGGGGAGCTCCCAGCTCTCTGTCCACCATGGCAAAGCCCTGGTGCTTGGGAAGCTGGAAGCACCCTTCCTCTGGGTAACGCCAGTGCCAGATTCCCAGGGAACTTGAAACAAAGCATATCCAGTCCAAGACACGCATCTCCAAGCTCTGTAGCTGGAGGGCACTGGGGGGAGCTCAGGGGGAGAAAACATGAGGGAATCAAAACCCTTTTTTGCAGCCAAGCAAACATTTTCCCAAATCCTTTGCAGCTCTTGCATCAGAGGCTGTAATTACCAAGACTTGCCCTCCCTGTCTGCACGAGGCTGCTGTGCTGGATGCTGCCCCGACACTTTGAAGTCGCTTTTTGGAGCAGGGTAAAGGTTTGTTAACTATTTCGGGATGAGCAGGGTGACCTCCATCGTCTCCTGGCTTGTGAGGAGTGAGAGCGCCTGCAGCACTGCAGTCGGGGCTCGACCTCCACCGCTGCGGCCACGACTCGATGCGCTGCACATCGGTGCCAACCGCCTGGCCCTCCCGCAGCCGTGCCTCAGCAGGGCCATCCCGACGCAATCCTGCCCTGCCACCGGCCCAGGAGACATCAGCCCAGCTGGGGTGGCAGCTGGCATCCTGCACCCGGGCATTTGCAAATGGTGACCGGTGGCGTGGCAGGGTCCAACGCTGCGTGCCCGGACATGTCAGCAGATGGCAATGTTTCTGTGCTCTGCATATCTCCGCAGATCTCTCCTTTTCAGCCCACAGCCCGCTACCAAACCCTGGCAGCATCAGCAGGACCCTCCTCCGTGCGGGTCCAACAAGTACCCAACCCAGAAAGTCCAGACCACCAAGGTCTGATGATGCTAACATGCCCAAACATCTCCAGCACCCAGCTAGCAAGATGTCCCAGCGTTTCTCCATACCCAGGACACAGCTGTCTCATCCTCTCCGTTGTGGCGTTACTGTTTCTGGTCTCAGCCCTGGCCAGGAAGGGCAGAGGCAATGACAAAAATAGCCAACAAACTGTTCGATGAAGCCTTTTCAGACGCTTGGGTGTGGTGCGACTTTTGGGCAAGAGATCAGGGGTTGGCTTTTTCCATCCGGCACTGCTCCCCTGCACTGGCTTGGCTCGGCTCAGCTCAGCTCAGTTTGGCTGCACCAGGGAGCTGGGGAGCACTAAGGCAAGCAGGCAGAGACCAGGAATGGAGGAGGTGGAAGAAGGCTGTCCCGGCAGTGGCCTTAGTAAAATGTCAGCCAAAACATCCCTGTGGGGAGCTCTGAAATGCCAGGTCTGAACGGCAGCAAGTCAGGGCTCGGCGCTTTCCGTCCCTCCCACCCTCCTCTGGCAAAAGCGGTCCCTGCGCACGGTGCCGCTGGTGCCTGACCGCAGCTCAGCCCCCCTCGCTCGCAGCGGGAGATTTTTATTTCCCAGACTTCCTCTTTTGAGTGAGATTTATGAAGGTCTGATCATGGCAATTAGGAACCGGGAATGACCCAGCGAGCCTGCCCCAGGGGGTAAAAATAGCCCCAGGTAGTGACTCAACGGCTTGCGGTGTACAAAGCCCCTGGGCTGTGGATATACTGCAGATTGCTGATGCTGCCACAGCCCTGTGTCACCCACAGTGCATGGTCCTGTCCTGCAGACGTGTCAGAAACCTCCGTCCCACCAATTAGCCATGCAGGAAGGTGCCAGGTGCATCGAGCCGTGCCAAGGAGGGACAGTTTGCATGATGGGGTGCTCCAGCCGCCACCCAGCTCTCTGGAGCTGATGCCCCATTGCAGGTTTCTGCTTGCCCTGCGGGAGCTTGAGCGGGCGCTCAGCCCCGAGCATGGCCACATTGCTGCGTTCGGCTTTTGACAGCTCCTGGCAGCCAGCAGAACCTGTCTAGGGGCACCCATGGGATGGGGGCTGCTTTCCAAGGAGCCTCGCACCCTGACGGGGGAAGGCACCGCGGCACTTGAGCGCCTGGGAGAAGCCAGGTTGGATGTTGGGAATGTTTAGGGATTACATTTTACCTCCCAGTGTAAAAGCCTGCACCCCAGCAGCCCTGTCCCTCCCTGCCCGCAGGCTGGGACTGGAGGGGGGCCAGACCCTTCGTGCTGGCACAGCACCGCAGCACGTCCCTGCCGCGTCCCCGTGCCGTTCCCTTTCTCTGTCTAATCCCATCAGGTAACGACCTTTGCTGATGCGAAACCCTGAGCAGTCAGGCACACTCGACTAAGTTGTGTGTCAACTCCGCTGAGCAGAAGTGTCTGTTGAGGGTGGGTGGTTACTGCAGGGTAACGTGTGCTTCCTCTGTGCAAGCTAAAAATAGATGGCAGAGCACAAAGAAACGAGGTGCTGGGTGCACCTCTGCAGGCGCAGGGCACGGAGGAAGGAGGATCTCAACACAGCTTCTGGGTAGATGTTGCAAGAACAGCTTAATTCGATGCAACATGTGCTCCAGTTTCGGACTTCTTTTTGTTTTCACAGGAGATTTGCACTTGAAAAGCCACTGTCAAATTTGCATGCACAAACATGTACGTAGTCAGTCCAGAAACAGAAAGGATGCCCTCTGGTTTCCAGAGCAATCCCTGCTTCCTATTGCATACCTGGCTTGCACACCCATGGAGCAGCACCGGGCTGATCTCCCAAACTGGCCCAGAGCACTCAGTGAAAGCAGTATGGCAAATCCCCCGTCAGCACGTGTGCTAAACCCGTACCCCATCACAGAGCAGGCAGCGCTGCCCTGCCTGGTGATTAATGACCCTCTGCTGAGATTTCCCAGAAAGAAGCAAGCGTCTTTCCAATGGAAGGAGCTCATTTCTAATGACACGGCCCTGACAGCTCACACCATCCATTGCAAAAGGGGCTTTGGCCATGAACTCCCACTCTGGAGGCTGACTTTGCATTCCTGATTTAGGAAAAGCAGCGATGCCCCTGTGAGCCCCGGGGCAGGCGGAAGAGCGCGTTCCCGGGTGCATATCACCCCGGAGCAGAGCAGAGCTGATCCCCGGCGCAGTCTTTCGCTCCTTTGATAACAGCAGCCCTCCCGCACAGCAAGCTGTTCCCTCGCGTGGCTACACGTCCCCAGCCGAGCCACCGAGCACACGCAGCAGCAGCAGCGCCGGTGCCAACTTTATTTAAAGCTGAATCCTTGGCGGCTTAAGGGACCTGTGTGGTCTGAGCATCACTTCAAATCCGCCCCGGCGGGGGCTCGCTCCCAACACACGCAGCTGAGAGGCTGCACGGGGCGAGCGGTGCCGTGCCAGAGCCCACGGGGAGCGTTTCTGGCCGGGCTGGAGATGCAGAGGGGAACCAGCTGGAGGGCCCTTTGCCTGGCCAGGGTCTCCCCCACGTAGGCACAGGGAAATGTGGTTTGCACTCCTGCAGCGCAGAGCTTTTTTTGCAGAGCAAAGCCGGCTCCCCATCACCTCAGCACCATGCCAGAGGAGAAACAGGGGAAACCACAACCCTGGCCAGCCCCAAAACATCCCACTGCCCCGGCTGCTGCCCGTTGGGCTGGCCGCATCCAGCCTCCTGCATAGGGAGCATTTGCTCCTTGTCCTTTCGGTCAAAGTGAGCACAGAAAGCTGGCCAAAGCCGGAGAGGATTCGTGCCAAGAGCTGATCCTCTCCCACTCGCCGCTGGAAGGGTTATCAGGACAGGAGCGAAATCTGGAGCAGGGCCGAGGTGGGAGAGGTGTGGGAACACAGACAAGGCAGGGTTATTTCCCCTGCGCCACGGAGAAGCGAGGCAGGAAAGACACACAAATAGACATAATTGAGGCTAAATGTCTTAGGTTTTTGAATCAACATGCACCACTGAGAGCACAATCAAAGGCTCTTTAGTAATTTATTGACTTACCCTGAAGTAAAATTATCTGTGCGTATTTATCACACCCACACCCACACCCACCCCTTCCTATTAGGTAACTGAGTCCTTCCAGATCGCTCAGCTCCCCGGTGCCCCACGCCGGCAGGAGAAGGATGGGACGTGGGATGGGGAGCTCCACGTGGGAACCAGCCTCGTGCCAGCGAGGTGCACATCAGCACCCGCGAGAGTGCACATCTTCTGCCTTGCCACCACTGCCAGTCAGCGGACATGGCCAGCTCCTGCTGCTCTGAAATCCAAATCAGATCCAAACACGACTCCAGAGATGTCCCCGGGGAGGTTGGTGGTTCTGCATGAGCCATGGCCATAGGGGACAGGGAGATTCCTAGCTCCAGCTGCAAGCCAGGGAGGCTTGGATGGGTCAGCAGCACTGTCGCATCCATCACACCCTCCCTGCCCAGCCCAGGAGCGCAGAGGCTCCCGCAGAGCAAAGGGAGATGGTACAAAGCACCGGGGTTTTGCATTCACCACCCCACGAAGTCCCAGCTCCCTGTCGGTGCATTTCCCCTTCCTGCCTGAGCTCAGCTGAGCCCAAGCAAACTCATGGCAGGGGTGGCCATTCCTACCGCCAAGGCAGCTGGAATGACACCTCACCCTCGGCTTTCCAGGCAGAAAGGGGAACGCAGCAACAGCAGCACAGTCACCAGGCCCCGACGTCAGGCTTGGTTTCAAAAAGCACGTGCATGTTTTCTGCACTTGCAAAACTTCCCCCTCCCTCCTCTTACAAAAGACCCTCAGCTTGCAAAACAGCAGGGGTTTTGGAACATGAAAAAAATCCAACTCTGTATACAAAAAAAACCCGCTTAAGGTACCAGGCTTGCAATGGGGGTGAGCACCTGGCTCTGATTGCCATGCCAGCAGCAGGGGCAGCCTGTGCCTCAGTTTCCCCTGCCGAGGAGTGAGGCAGGCACTGGGGGAGCAGCTGGTGCCGCGGGGCTCCCCCCGGCAGGCTCCACGGCCGCACTCCTGCTCCCATGCTGGCACCCGGCCCTGGCCCGGGGGCTCGGAAAAACCCTCCCTCCCCACCCTGTGCTGCAGATTCAAAACGCTGATTTTTATTACTGACAAATGTGGCTGCAGGTTGGAGGAGGCCAATCCTGACCCCGCATCCTTGGAAAGCACCAATTGCCACTGCGGGCAGCTGGGAGCATCCCCGGCTCCCTTGGGATGCAAGCGAGCCCATCACCCCGGCTCAGCTCAGTGGGTCCATCCCAGCCTGCTGCAGGCGGACAAATACCCCTTTCACTGGCACAGCCACAGTCCTGCTCCCTGAGGATCCCTAAAAATACAGGAAAAGCCTTGCTGTGATCCCTGGGAGCCCAACTCACGGTAGCAGGGAAGGCGAGGGGCTGCCCAGCCTGGGGAGAGCCGGCAGCCACCCCGCTCCATGCTGCAGCCTTGGGGAGCCGAGAGAACCCTGCTTATAATTAGCTGGTGGCGAAAGCGCGGAGGGGAAATGCATTCGTTTGTGCAATCCCATGCGCAGCAGACGGGAAAAAAAAACCTCCTACGCAAAGCCTTGCCCACGCTTCCTGGTGGATGCGGCTCAGTGGCGGCCGTCCCACGCAGGAGAGCTGCCATGGCTCGGCTGGGATGGGATGTGCTGCACCCACGCTGGGAGCGCACATCTGTCCCCGCTCGGTCACCTCCCCGAGTGCTGGGGACAGCCCAGGCTGCCCTGACCGAGCGCCAGAAACAGACCCGGGCTCTTCTGTTGCCACCGAGGTCTAGTTGTCACTGTGGGGAAAGTAAAATAATTGAAGGTTCGGCCGTGGAGCTGGGTCCTTCAGCCGCTCACCCAGCCCATCTTCCGAAATAAACATCCTACTGGCACCCGCGACAGGAAGGGAACTTCTGCCGCTGCAGAAAAAACACACGAAGAGAACCAAAGCCACGACCAAACAGGAACACATGCTACCAAAACGGGTCCAGCTCCCACATGAGAGAAGATGAATCATGGGGAGATGAATCTTCTCCAGTGGGAGACCCCAGGGTTGTGCCTGGCCCTCCCATGCTGTACCCCAGGATGCTTATGGGGAGACACAAGCCAGCGTGGGGGGGGGGCAGAAGGGGTTTTACAGCTCAAGGACTCATCCCTGAGCACCAAGGACAAAATGTGGGGCAGAGCTGAGCCGGAGGGATGCCCCAAAAGGAGCACAGAGCCCGTGCAGCCCCCGGATGCCTCCAGGCATGGAGAGAGGCACAGGGTCCAGCGCAGCACCAGGGTGCACAGGGGGTCCACGCACACACAAAGCCCCCAGGCTGGGAAATGGGCTACTTTCCCCCTGGCTTGCCCCAGCCCTATTGCACAGAGCCAGTTACTCTGCACGTGGGAAACTGTGAGTGCAAGAGAAAGATAGCGGCCAAGGGGAGATATCGCCCTTGCTTCCTGCGGGCAGCGCAGAGCCCTCCGCCCCGCGCCAGCGAGGGAAAGCTGCAGTTTGCCGGCCCCAGAGCCCCTCTGGCCCACAGCTCATCCCCTCGCCTGGCACCAATTAGCCTGATTAGCACCAGGACATTGCATAGTGATAGATCAGCAGAGCCCTAGCCCGCTGGAGCAAAGCCTGGTCTGCGCACGGACAAGACGAGGGATTGCTTCTCCTGGGCCGGTGTTAGCCCCCAAAAAGGAGGAGCACTGGTGGCCCCATCTCATTTTGGTTGCAGGCAACCCCCTCGAGGTCAGCCCTGGATGGAGGGTGCCCGTCCACCAGCACCGTGGCACAGCCGGGAGTTAGGGCAGCCTCAGGGCTTCCCTTAAAACCGTGTTGAGATGTGCCTGTGACCACGCTTCTCATGTGCTCCGCAAAGCCAAGCGATTCGGGAGCCAGCAAACCACTGCCAGAATACCACAAATGCCCGGTGCAGGTGCCTCGCGTCCCACTGGGAAGAGGGTTTGGCCCCAAAGTCACAAAAAAATCTCACAGTGTGTTGCTACCCAAGCCAAGAACAGAGAAAAGCAGTGTTGTGGGTGCATGAGCGTGCACGTGTGCGGGCACGGGTGTGCAGGCAAGAACAGGCGTGTGTGCACACCTTGGGACATCGCTCGCAGCAGGCAGGAGGTCAGCGCCCGGGTCAAGCCCTGCCTTGTGCGGGTTGTGAAGTCGAGGGGCTAGAAAGGGGCAGGGGATGGATGCTGGCGTCGTCCCCAGTGACAAACCCGGCCCTGGGAACAAACACCAGCAGCTCAGGTTTGGCTGCCGTGAATTATGGACACCTCCCCGCAGCCGACACGGCCGGTCCCTGCAGCAGAAGGCATTGCTTGGGTTCAGCCCCTGCATCTGCCTCCTCGGGGCTCCCCAGGGATGGCCAGTCCTGGGAACCAGCACTTCACAGGGGGAGCGCAGCCATCCCAGGATGGGACCCGCATCCTCCGCTCTGCCCTGGCAGCCCCACTTTCACACTCTGCAGTGGAGCGCAGCAGCCGTGCCGCACTGCAGAGCCGTCCCGGAGCTGCTCACGCTCCCACCGGAGCCCGCAGGAGTCCTGCAGCTGGGAGAGGGCAATCCGCCCCATAAATCCATCAGCCTTTCCCTTTTTACCGGGAAAACGTCTGGGAAGGGGATGTTGTTATTAAAGTCACCCAAGTGCTGGGCTCAGCTGGGGGGAGGTGTAGGTCGAGATGAAAACAGAGCTGCACGAGGGCTCCTGAAACACCAACAGTGGAAAGGCTCAGCCCCATCCCTGCATGCACGATTCCCCCCCATTGTGCAGGATTCATCCCTATCACAGTGCCAGGGTGGCCCATCGGGGTTTTGCTTGCCCAGTCCTGCAGGTCTGAGCGTGGATGCTCCTGTGCTGGCTTACAGCAGGATAAACCCTCGCCAGCCCCAAGGATCAGCCTGGAGTGGTGGAGAGCCCCGCTCGAGCCAGCTGGGGACAATCTTTGGGCGAGGAAGATGTGTGGGGGCAGGAAAACACAAGGCAGGGAAATGCGGCAGCACTGGGAAAAGTCTGCTTTTTTTTTTTCTTTTATTATTGTTGGGGTTTTTTGTTCTTTTTTTTTTTTTTTCGGAAGGTGCCTGGGAAAGGAAGCGATTGTTTGGAGCAGATCTTGATGGCTCCAGGCCCCTCGTTTGGGGAGATAACCAGGCGCAGCCCCTCTGCAGCAGCGAGCCCCAGCCTGGCTCTGGTGGGAAACGTCCCACTGCAGCCGGGCAGCTGCAGGGGGACCAGGGGCCTCCGGCACCGAAACCCACCACCCTCGGAACCGGTGGGACTTGGGGAGGGGGTGCGTGAGGGCTGTGGGGTCTCCCGGCAGGTTCCCCCAGCATTGCCACCCCCACGGCTTCTGCCCCCGGGGTGGCTCCGGGCCATGTCCCCACCTCAGCCGTGTCCGCTTGGGGCTATTTCAGGGGTAAGCAGGAATTAGGCAGCTTTAGCTCCTTTCTGATGCTGTTGCCAAAAATCTTGCCTAAGCATATGTAATTAGGGACTCCGTCATCTTTAGAGCTGTTATCCCCCTACCCGGCGCTGATTTGCAATATCCACCTCTTAAATACCACTGTCCTGGACCTCTCCTCCCGCCTCCCGCCATCTCTCACGGCTCGAGCTGGAGATTAGGAAACAAGAGAGGGGTTTGGGGCCTCGCTGTCAGTCGGGAGATAGGGCCGGGTTTGCTCTGAGGAGGGAATTATTCTGGGTATGAATTATGTCATTTTCCTCTCCGGAAACGGCGCATGCTCCCGGGTGTCACAGCTGGCGGGGCGGAGGGGGAGGCTCCCTCCCCAGCACGTCCCAGCTCCCCGACCTCTCCAGGTCCCCGAACCACGAGGAGAACAACGGGAGCAGCCAGAGCGCGAAGGAAAATGAGCGGTGGCTCCTCTCCCCTCCACCTCAGCTGCTTGCCACCCGGGAAGGATGCGGCCCCAGTTGTGCCGGGGGCCATGCCGGCACCCGCGGGCTCAGCTGTGCATGGGGCGCGGGCGAGCAGGGGCCGTAATCCAGGCTGGCGACCTGGGGGGGGGGAGATGCGGGGCAGATCAAAGGCCCACAAGCCCCTCTCCCAGCCCCCCCCCCGGGGAGAGCCCGCCGGGGTCCGGGCTCTGCGGCACGTGGAGCATCCCAAGAATCAGAGCAAATGGTGGGGGGCTGCGTCCCCCTGCCCTTGGTGGGGCGGTTAAAGATAGTAACGGGGAGAAAGAGCTCTCGGAGGGGACAGGAGCATCTGCCCCGCGACCGGCAGCGCCCGGCTCAGCGGTCGGTCAGCAGCAAGCGGCCGAACCAGGTTGGGGTGCGACACCCCGCACCCTCGCCAGCACCCCCGCAAACCCCACCGCGCGCTGCTCAGGAGCGCTGCGTGGCCGGCAGCCCTCAAGCCCTCTGCCTCGTCCTTGCCCCTTCGGTGAACGCCGTCAAAGGGAGCATTTAGGGCCGTGCTGGCACCCTTGGCAGGCGCCGGGGCGGGCGGCCGGGCCAGCTGCTGCCGCTGGCGCCGGAGCCGGCGGCGCGGGCTGCGGGGCAGGTGGACGGCTGGCTCGGTCGCCTCGCTCCCCACAAAGGCGTCCCTTTCTCTGGGGCAGAATCGGATCTGAATGAATCCGCCTGATTTATTTGGCGTCGTTTCCTCAAATGGCTTTCCCGGCGAGCGTGTCCGCGTTGTCTCTCCCCCTCCCGCCGCCGGCACAGCCCGGGCGCTCACGGTGGGGAGCGTGGGCAGCCGGTGAGGCTCCCTCCGGAGCGGATGGTGCTCTCAGATCTGCAGGATCCCCCGCTGCAGATGCCTGGGGAAGGGGAGACCTGAGCATTTCTGGGGAGAGGCCAACTGCAAGGGTGAATGGTTTCCCAATGCCCAGCGAAGGTGCTGGGCACGATGTGTGTGTGCAAGGAGCGAACCGCTGCTGGGACCTGCTCCAGAGGCTCACGTTTACCCATAAGTACTTCAAAAATGTGCTGTGCAAAGCTCCCCACATCCTCCCCTTGTGCGATGCCAGGCTCTGGGCATGCAGACGGAGAAGCGCAGCAAAGCCCCGCTCCATCCCTGCAGGCAGCGGGATCGCACCCTGCCCGCCCCGGCACCCCGGCCCTGGCAGCACCCGAGAGCCAGGCTCCCCCGGGGACCTGGGGCTGTGCGGGAGAGCTAGGGCCCAGACATGAAAAGGCCTCTATGGTTTTCCTTCCTCGTGTTATCCGAGCACAATATCAATTAAAAACCGCTCTGTTTAAAAATGCAAATGATCCCTGGCATGCCGATGCAGACAGAGGGAGTCGCCCCGTCTCTGTAGGTGAGGGCGCAGATCTGCTCATTTCACTATCTCGCTCCGTCGGAAATCTTAATTAAATTCTCTCTTTGATTTGGGCATGCTCCTGCACCCCGCGCAGCTCCTGCCGGGGCGTGCAAGCCTCCCCGAGCACCCGGCTTCTTCCTCCCGCTCAGGGGAGCACCCCACACCCACAGACCTTGGGGGCGGCGGTAGGAGAAACCCCACTGAGACTGCGGGTCCCCGTGCCCACGCAAAACACCGAGACGTGGCACAGTGCGCGGAGCAGGGGTGAGCCACGCCGCATCTGCTCCTGCGTGGCAAAGCAGGGACCCGTGACATGAAAATTTTCGTTTTCTCGGCTCTCGAGGGCTGGGGGCTGGGAGGCTGGTTGGAGGTGCCTTTTCCTTGTGGGGTTTTCCACCTGGGTTGGCATCCACCCGGCCGGCCACACACTTGGCTGCATGTCCGTGCCTCTGCTTAAAAAGAAAAAAAAGAAGAAATATCAGTCCCAAGAAGATGCCTTGGCTCGTTGCAGGCTGTTTGCACACCCTTACAACAGCCAAAAGGCCATCCACGCTTCTCAGAGACGCCTTCCCTGAGCTTCCCTGCAGACCGGCTGCCTTTTACTGCGTGGGGCTCCCCCAGGACAGCCCCCCCGCCCCAACACACAGCCTGCGGGGGGGTTTCCAACCCCGCTGGAAAAGCAGCCGGAGGGCGAAGCCAGGCGGGTGCCTGACAGCTCACAGATGGGGCAGAGCAGCAAAGTAGGACAGCTTGGGGAGGCAGCTCTGCCTCTCCGACCCCATTGTCCCCTTTTTTTTCCCCAAGCCCCAGCGCGGGGAGGACGCGCGGGGCTCAGCATCACGCCGGCGGGTTACCATGGCATTTCCCTGCCAACACCAGCCAGCGGCTGCCCCACTGCCCGGCCCCTCCATGCCTGCTGCCTCCTGAGCATCGCTCGGCACAGCCGAGCTCCTGCCCGCACCGGGGGCTGCCTCCCTCCCCTCCTGCCTTTCTTCTGAACTGGTGGACGAGCAGCCGTTGGGGAAGGAAGCGGCAGGGAGGAATACATTGACCTGGCGTCAGCTGCGCTGGCACGGCTGGAGCTGCTCCAAGGATGCGTTTCACCTGCCCGGTGCAACGTTAAAGTGGGACTTTCCTACCCGGGTAACTTGGACCAAGCATAGGATCACCTTGTTTGCTGCTAATTTGCTATTTTGTTCCTGCTGCTATGGCAAATATTTGTGTGTGGTATGTGCGGAGAAGTTCTTCCTTTGTTCCACGGCCTCTCCCTTTGCCAGTCCCTGCAGCAAAAGCAGTCTGGGCTGACTGTTGATGCAAAGTGGTTTGGCAAGAAAGATCCTGTCTCTCCCCAAAATCTCCATCAGTGATGGGCTCGGGACAGCACAAGGCTCCGCTTCCCACCTCTCCCCCTCCGCACGGGCCAAGGGAAGAGGGACTGAGCAGGGAAGCGAAAAGTCTGTTCTGTAGGAATTCAGAGCCAAGTTTGCAAAAGATTTCAGGCGTGCATTTTTGCAGGCTCCACTGAGGCAGAGCCAGAGGAGCTCCTGCCTCCCAAGGCATGGGAGCAAATGGTTCAAAGGCTCTGTGCTGGAAGCCTTGATGACCTGAGAAACCCCTGAGTCCCAGGTCAGGGCACATGGGCTTGCTGGAGACGCTGCCGAGTCCCAAGGACCTGTCCCTCCTGTTGCCAGCATGCTGGGAGCAAAGACCTCACGGAAAATCAGGGGCTTTCAGTGGATGCTGAGCCGCCCTGCAGCCCTGCACAGCCCAGCCGGGGCTCACCTCCAGCTGTGGTGCAGGGAGGTGTTGGGGGGACAGCAGGGCCGGCTGGGAGCGTTTGCACACCCTGGTTCACCCCGTGCTCCTCACAGAGCCCCGAAATGAGGGCAAACACGATGCCAATTCCAACCCTGAAGATAGAAACCGAAATTCATTTGCTTTGTTAATTACCTAATTACACTGGAGATAAACAACAGAGCGTCTCCCAGGCCCTTTCAGTCTGTTGGATGTCAGATACCTCCAGACTCCAAGCCCAGCCAGGCCACAGCAGATCGATTTTGGGGTGCCTTGTGCAAGGGCTCCCTCCTGCTCCAGGCACTGCCACTGAGCTGGGCAGACCCCCCCCACCAGCTTGACTCCCACCCAGCTCCCACCCGCCAGAGCCAGGAAAGGAATTTGGCCTCTGGGGCCACGTTAATTATGATTGCTCCTCACCGCCGCTGCAGCCAGCGGATGCGGTTCCCCCTTGCAAACCAGCGGCTGTGTGTTTTGCAAACACCCACCTCCCCAGTGAGGGGCCGTGGGGTCCGGGACATGCCGTCCCAGTGCCGCAGGGGTCCCTGCATCCACCCGCCGCCCCGTCCCGCAGCACCGAGACGTGGCACGGCGAAGGGCGGCTGAGGAACGGCGCTTCTTCCCCGCGCCCTCCCGTTGTGGGGATGTGCCCAGACATATTCCCCATCGCTAAAATGCAGCCACCCAAAACTCGCTCGCCTGCAGTTCAAATGTGCAAAGATGTCCCCGGGCGCGTGGAGAGGGGACCGTGCCGCCCGCGCAGACACATCACCTGCACGTGGGGTCTTCATGCCTCCCTCGGGAGCACTAGAAACCCTCCTGAGTTGGAAAGGAAGGGTCCCAGCTGGGCTAATCCCAGCCAGCCACCCCGCACAGCCAGGCCTCCCCATTCTGCCAAAAACCGCCCCATGCCGCCCCCGGAGGTGCGTGGGCGAGGGGTGGTTCGGTGCCGGAGGACCACCGCGTTTCCGCAGACAGGCTGGTTTCATGGCGTGGGCAGGTTTCCAGCTGGGACCCATCCAAAACCAACCCATTCGTTACAGTCCGGATCTCAGACTGGGCTTTACAACAACCGCGATCCCAGGGCAGAGGGAAGAGGTGCCCAAGCCCTGCAGACCCGTGGCTCCTGCCCTCCCCAGCCACCCAGCACCCACGTTCCTCTGGCACCGACCAACTCTGGAGCCGTGGTGCCAGAGCTCTCGTGGGAGAGCCCAGGGGGCACGGCTGGCCGGACCCTGCTCAGCAAAGCACCAGCACCAGAAGTTCTGGGGCTAGCGAGGGCCCCCCTTCCCAGGCAGCCCCCACTCCTTGCCCCGTGGGACCTTTTCTCCCTGGGGGACCGTGTTGGTGGGGCAGCCGGGCGGCTGCAGTTCTGGCCCGGGGATGACTTTGCTGGCACGGTCTTGGGCACGGTGGTGAATGGTTTAGCTGGTCTCTGCCACGCCTGCATGGCTGGCTGGGCTTGTGTTGATTTAGCAATGTGAGATGATTCCCTGCTCCTAATGGCCGGGCTACTCCTGGGAAAGCTTCATGGTGGAGGCATGGCAGGCATCCCTGCTCCTGCGGAGACCCTAAGGGGCCAAACCCCAGCCAGGCACAGTGGCAGCAGGGAGAGATCAGAAAAGATTCAGGCTGGAATTGGGGTGATGAGCAGTAGGGAAAGACATTTCGAACCCTCCCTCTGCTGGGATCCCTATGGCTAAAACTGAACATCTTTGGCAGAGACGTGCCGGTTGCTCAAGCAGCTCCCCAGCCATGAGGAGACTCGGAGGGGCTGGCGGCAAGCCTTGGGCATGCGGGAAGGCAGTTTAAATTACCCCAACGGCCTCTCCATAGCCAAGACTTTGGAAAGACTCTCTGGAGCCCGGGGAGGGTCTCTGCCAGGCTTGACCTCACATCAGTGATGCTGTGGAGCGCAGACACTCTCCATTTGGGGTTCCCGCAGAGACACCGCTGCAGCCAGCCCGGCGCGGGACGAGGACACGGTGATGGGGGACAGCAGAACCGGCGGCGGCCGCACCGGCACGAGCAGCGTCCGGCTCGCTGCCCCGGCGCTGGGCCGGCTCCAGCTGGAGCGCGAGCGGCTCGGCGTCCCGTCGCCGCGCAGGCGTGCAGGCAGCCGGCCCCTGCCGAGGGCAGCGTGCTCCGGCCGGGGGGTGCATGCGACACAGCTGGGTGCAATGGTGGGGCCGGGGATGGTGGCACCAGCACCCTGGCTGCTCGTCCCAGAGCCTGCCCGGGAAGCAGCGCTGCGGGGACAGCTTGGCGCGACCCCTTTTCCCTACCTCGGTTTCGGATTTTGTGCAGGGAAAGGATAGAAGCGGCCCCCAAAAGTTTAATTTCCTCTGCGCCCCCCCCCGCCCCTCACAGCAGCGCAGAGTTGAATTTAATGCTGTTAGTCAGGCAGTGCCTGGCTGACTGTGCCGCTCTGCAAGCTGATGGGGAAACCAATTGAGGGCAAAATTGCTGCAAACAATTGTCCTTTTGTCCCTTTCCCTGGGGTCTGTCTGCCAAGGTTAGCAGAGCTGAATAAAACTCACTTGAGCTGCAACTCACACAACATACCAAGGGCTCCTTTTGGGGCTCAGCGGGGCGGGAGGAGGAGGAGCGCAGAGGAAGGGAGGACGGGGAGCAGGAGGGGACGGCGAGGAGAGGACGCTCCGGCGTATGCCCAGCACCCTCCCACTGGGCACAGGGATGCGGACGTGGGCCGGGGAGCATCTTCCCAGTCCCAGCTCGGACCTGGCGGTCCATGGCCAGCCACCGGCAGTGACCGAGCCGCTGGGAAATGGGGGCTGCGCCGGGGCCGAGCTGTGGCTCTGCTCACCCCCTCAGCACCCCAAAACGGGCAGTGCTGCCTGCCTGGGGGGACCAGTGGGGCCATAGCCCCTCTCCCACACACCCCCTGCCCAGTACCAACCCCAGAACAGTTTGGCCGGTCCCTCCTCGTGCGCTAAGCGGCCTCAGCAGGAATCGTCCCTCCGTGCCCGTGGGCTGCCCAGGCAAACCCCTGTAAAGCACACGGAAACCGATGCCCCCTCCGAATAAATAATAGCACGCTTGTTTGATTTCCTGAGCACAATAATTAAAAGCCCGGGGGCAGGAGGCATTGTCTGAATGCCCCTGGGACCCAGCTCCCTCAGCTGACTCTTTACATTCCCCCAGTTATTCTTTGCGTCCTTTTTTTAGCTTCTCCATTGGCGAATGAAAAATAAAAGCACTTTTTTCCATCAATCTGGCTTTGTTGCTGGAAGCCGATGCCTGAAAAGGACTTCTGTGGGTTTTTTCATGAGTAATGAGCACTTCTGTTCTTGCTGCCCGAACATGTATGTGTTTTCCCATGGGGATGCCCATTGCTTCCTCTCCCCCTGCTCCCTCAGGTTTGTCCCGGGAGATTTCTTGCCTTATCTGTGCAACGTGTTAGAGCACGGCTGGAGCCACTTCTCTTTTTCCCTGCCATGTTGCTTGTCTTTAAGTATTTCCTCGCCTGGCAGGTGGCGCAGCATGGCGCTGGTGGGATGCGACCAGCAAGCTCGAGGCTGAGGCGATGGGCTCCTGGGCTTCTGGGCTAGCAGATCAGTCCCAGCCCTGCGGGACACAGCCAGGGAGGAGGTGGCATCTCCAGGAGGGCAGGAGCAGAAGCTGAACCTCACTGGTACCTGACGCAACTCTTTGGTGCTCCTCTGCAGCAGGGAGCCCCGATATGGAGACCCTTCTCTCTGCTCCTGCTCTGCGGTCAGAGGGGCTGTGGGTGATGCAGCCCCTCCAGCCACCACCAGACCGTGGTGGAAAGCTGCAACGTGCAAGAAAAATAAAGCGAAAGGACACCAAAGCAGGGCTGGGCGCTTCGTTATTATCATTCACGGATTTGTTTGCAAAGCTGCACTGGGCAAAATTCAATTTCTCGGACTTTCTGGGAGCTGGTTGTCTAGGAACCCAACCAGCTGTGGGAAGGGCAAGGGACAGGCAGGCTGGTGGTGGCTCTGCCGCCCCGACGGGGAGTGTTTCCCTGCCATTACGGGGCAGCTTTCTGTTCCTCCCCAGGGATGGCTCCTCCGAGCAGAGGGTGGCTGTTCCCCGTCTGTCTGCACTGATGGCCCTGAGGGGGTGGCACATTCCCACCCCTGGGCTGGGGTCCCCTGGGGTGCAGGGGCCGGGCAGGGGAGCGGGGGGTAGCAGGAGAGCGCAGTGGGGCTGCTCCGGCTCCTGGGATGAGCGTTCCCAGAGGTGACACCCCTCCGGGTATTTTTATTCCCTGCCGGAGGCCCCGCTTTGCCAATGGGTGCAAAATCTCTCACCTGCCTACGAAGAGCGGCGGGGGCAGCCGTCCCCCCCTCTGTCCCCCTGGTGCCCCGGCACAGGCGGCGGTGCCGGCACAGCCCATGTGGACCACAGCTCCGGCCCCACCACCCCAGGGACACCCCGTTTGTACTGAAACACGTGGGAGAGGCCTCACACCGGGACCTTGCTCGGAGCTGTACACCCCGTCACCCCCTCAAAAGTTTGCGGCATCCCCAGGACAAGCCACTGAGGAGAAGCAGCAGCGAGTGTCAGGAGGACATCAGGGCAGGAGCACCGGGAAGGGTCGGGGCGTCCCATCGCTCAGCCACCACCTAGGAGACATTTTGCCTTTCCATTTTTAGCTTTGCTGATGAGGAAAACCAACAAACACCCCCCAAAGGAGCTGTGGAGAGGGGGAAATGCCTGAAAGTGAATCATCCCAAGCCAGACACAGCAGTTTGCAGCCTATAGTGCTGGTAAAACCACGGCGTGCATTGCACCATCAGCCTCAACGTGGCAATTAGCTGCATCTGCGAAGCAACCCCCCCCCCCCCCCCAAAATGCCAGCTGAGTGCTGGTTAACCAGGCACCGGGTTTGGCAGTTCATTTAGTGAGTTGGAAACCAAAGGGGCCTGTGGCAGCTGGTGGCAGAGGGGTGCCCGAGCAGAGGTCTTCCAGCGCTGCCCAGCTCAGCCGGCTGAGGCTCAGCTGCAGAGCCACGCTCCCATCAGCTGAGATGCGATTCTGACCCAGAGTGGTTTTAGTTTACAATTGCCAAAGGCAAAAACCAAAACCAAACCATTTTTTTTATCCCCTTTTTGGCAAGTTTTGCTCTGAAGAACCTCCGAGTGTTGCAGTATTGTTGTCTTTTTCCAACCTGGAGGCTGCCTGGTGATTTGAACCATCAATGAAATCTGCTGCCCCGGCCACAGCAAAATGAGGCGCTTTCAGCAGCCTGGACGTGTCGTTGGGACGTTGCCATCAAACACTGGTTAAAAACACACAGCAGAAAAAAAACCAAAACAAAGGCAAGAGTACAAACAGACAAGGGCTCGGGATCAGACCGAAGGGAAAAAAAAAAGAAGTTATGAACTATATTTACTCTGCCCAAGATCCTTCACTGCCTTCGCTTCTGTGTGCGGTTATTTATTCACCAAGGGCCAAATCGCAGGAAGCGCTCGCAGCCTGCAGCTCCCGGCAAGTCACTGGAGCCGCCGCAGCTGCCGCGGCAATCCCGGCCCCCACCCGCGCCGGCGATGCCGCTGTGCCGCCCCAGGGACCTTCTCCCGGCACAACCTGACGCCCGCGGCGCGGCTGGGAGACCACGGCATTCCCCAGCCAGTGGCTGCAGACCAGCGAGCCCCAGGCGAACGAGTCCCCACGGTTGTTCCCCCACCCAGGGGATCCGCTGCATTACCTCCGGGTGATGTTTTCCAGCTTTTCTAGATGCTTATTGACACCCCCAGCACAAAACCGGCATGAGCATCACAAGCTGCCACCACCACCAGCGTTTCTGCACAGCAGGTTGGGTTTTAGTTAAGTGGGAGCTACTCCCCCGTGGTGCCATGAGCCCAAATTTCACGTGTCCAACCAGAGAAGCTGGGGGGGGGGGGCTGGTTGGGCACCCAAAACCACCCCAGCTCCCGCTGGAGCGGAGCAAGGCATGTTGTGCCTGGCAGTTGGGGCAGGGGACTGGGTTGGGACCCATGGCATGCGGAGCTGCCCCGTGCCCCCGAGGGAGCTGCAGGGTCGAGGTCACCCACAGCAGGAGCTGGTTGCTTGTCCATGCTGTGATTTACCAGTGGGGTAATGGATGCACTGAAGGTGTCCATAAATTGCAGCCGTTGGAGAGACCGTGAGGCCACCAGCGCATGGACTGTCCAAGCTCCAAATGGAATGAAAGTGGAGGAAGCTCTTCAAGCAGGTTTACTTTCCCAGCACGAATGAAAGGTGATGCCGGTTGCCAGCACCAGCTGTGGCAAAGACAGACATCGTCAGGAGACCTCCAGGACGTCCCTCCGCCAGCCCCAAATCGCACCCTGCACCCCAGAGCGGGTTCCTGGGGGGGCTGAGCCCCGAGTCCAGCCTGCTTGAGTTTTGCAAGGCAAGCAGAGAGGAGGTTGGACCCCACACACGAGCCCCAGACCTCTGCTCAACCAGCGAGGCCAGGCTGCTCCTGAAAGCAGGATGGGACCAAAGGCTGACGGCTGCCCCCACGTTATTTTTCTTTTTCTTCTTCTTATTTTTCTGTCAAAATGCCTCCTACCAGGGCTCGGGGATTTCTTACAGACCCCAGGGGGGTTCCTGGCCGTGCTCTCACCCGGCTTTGGGGGCGGCAGGTGGGAAATGACTTGAAATGCAAAATCTCCCTTGCTTTCAGATGCTCTTAACACATCAATCAAGCCGGCAGTGAAAGCGTGCTGCAGCCCTGCCGAGCACTTCACACCGAGGTGTGCAGCCCACCGCTACCACCGCTAGCACTGCTACCACAACCAGCACCGCTGGCAGCCCTGCAAAACCTCGTGGGTCCCCCCAGCCCAGGGCTGGGCAGCGGGGCCAGCCGGAGGCTGCAAAAAAGTTTCCCTTTGACTCTCTGCTGCTTTCCAGGAGCACCAGCATCAGCGAGGGGTTTCTGCCGGCTGGGAGCCCCGTGGCCGTCAGGGCTCAGCACTCCCACGTGCCTCCACGCAGGGTTATTTTTCTAGCATTTATTTTCTTTCCACTCATCCGGTACAGTTGTTGTGACACTGCAGTCAGCAAATATCATTAAACAGTAGGAAATGTGAGGTTTTACTCTTCAGTGAGATTCGACTGATAAAAAGAGGAAGACAGAAACACGCTTTCAGAGGGCGCAAAATCCCGTCGTGCCGCCCCTGACCTCCCCACACCCCTCACCCGCTCAGACCCCCAGGTCTGGGTCCAGCCCCACAGCTGCAGCCCCTCTTGGGGCGGAGGGGACTTGTTGGGTGCTGGGCATCACCCACAAACAAGCTGGGGCATCACTGCCCGCCTGTCATCCCGGTCCTGGGGCAGAAGGCAGGATACGACCCTCTCGCTGCCTGCCATCGCAGGTTGCCTGCAGGACCCAGGCTGGGGGCTGCACCTGGGACCCCCAAAGTCTGGATAAAACCCATGGGCTTGCTCTCTCCGGCGCTAGTGGCCATGCAATACTCATCGCCGGCACAGCTCGGGGAACGGTTTTCAGCTCCTTTATCTGATGGGACATTTTGAGGGAACAATGTTCCCCGCGGCAGAGCCGGGGCGAACAATGGGCGCGGGGCGGCGGGCAGCTCGGTGGCCGGGCTGCGGGACCCCGGGCGCCCTGGCCCGCAGGAAATCCTTTTATTTTTCACTTGTGAACTGAAACAAACACAAGCTCCTGTTTATTTCCTGGTCGATTGTATTTTGGAGGATGGAGGTGGCTTCCCCACGCCGGGCAGCTTAACTCCTCCCGCGCCGGCCACGACCGTCCCCCTTCCTGCAGCGAGATTGCTCCTCGTGCGGTGGTCGCCGTGCGGCGGGACCCCCGCTCTCCCCTCCTGCCTCCTCTAATTTATGTTTCATTTTCAGACCTCGGGGGTCATAAATAACACGTGCTGGCGTGGGAAGTCTGGGAAGCGGGAAGCCAGCCCATCCCCTCCCATGGCCAAGACTGGGGAGCCTGGAGCGGTTGCTGGAGGGTTTAGGGCTGGAGCTACTGCTGGAGGAGCAGCGCAGCATCCCTGGGGCTGCTCCGCACCGACAGCCTGAACCAGCCACTGCCGCAGCCCCGTGGGTTGCCCCGCTCTGAAGAAGGAGGGAAACGGGGCCCTGATGCGGCGCTGGCACAGCACAGAGCTGCTGGGCAGGATTTGTCCCTCCTCTCTCCATCCCTCTGCACCCCTCCCCGCCATCCCCCAGCCCGGATTGCCACCATCCCTCGGGCTCGGGACTGGCATCGCCCAGCATCTCCGGCTGCAGAGCCCTCTCCTGCGAGGGAGAGCGGCTCCCACGGCGAGGCCGAAGGTTTGCCGACCTCAGGCTTTTCTCACAGCTTCCCCGTCACATCCTCTCTGGCTCCCACGTCTGCTGTGTACAGGCGCTGCTCTCTTGGCTCCCGGCCCCGGGGCCTGTGCCTGGGTGGAAACAGCATCCAGATGGAGCTATTTTTTCACATTTTTGGGGGGGAGGGGAGGAAGGTTTGGGAAAAAGCCACTGGGACCAGGAAAACAGTGGGAAGGAGCGGATTTGCAAGGGGGCTGGTTAGCATGGCCCCGTTTCTGCGGGGTGCTCCCGGGAACAGGGGGGCTCGGCGGGGAAACTGAGGCACGGAGCATCCCGCCCAGGGCAGTGTCCTGGCTGATGGTGAAGTCCTTAACTCCTGCCCCATCCCTGCGTGGGTGCAGTCGGGGGGATGGTGTGGTCCAGATCACACCTCCATTAGCGGGGAGCAGCTGCCCGGACAGGGAGTTCGGTGCCACGGGCAGAGCCCGAACTTGGCTCTCGCTCATCCAGAGGCTGGAGGGGGAGGAAAAGCCCCTCCGCCCCTTTTAATCTTAAATTGCATCCATAGAAAACTTTCGAAACCCCACCATTGTGTTAGAGGATAAACATTTATTGAATATTTCCTGTTTGGCACAAATACCCTTTGACTCCTCTATGGTCTTTTTCTTCTTGTGTCTTTAAACGAGAATTATTTGAGCTGAATGTAAAGGAAAAGTATCCCCAGAGCGCAGAGCCCCTGGGAGTGCGGAGCGAAGGAAAGCCCACGTGTGTGCCATGCCTGCTTGCTGTTAGCTATTAATTTCTGTCTCCCGAGGTCTGACATAAGCAATGCATTATGCAAAGGTTGTGGGAATATTTCAGACGCTGCATCCCGGGAGAACTACAATTTCAGTTTTACAGGGTTTAGGGTATTTTTTTCCCCCGTTTCTTTCAAATGTGTTATTTCACTGAGATGTAACAGCGGTTACGACTTACACAGCATAGGGAAGGACGAGCTGGGTCTGGATGGGGTGGTCAAGGGATCACCAACCCTGGGCACCCACGGTTCAGCCTGGCCCCTTGCGTCCCCAAAGCCCTCCGAGGTGGGCACCCATCAGATGGAGGAGCAGCGGTTGGACCCCACTTACGTGCTTCGGTACAGACAAAACTTGTGGGTCTGGACGGGGGCCGAAATCGGGGCTGCGAGCCACTGGGCAGCTGGGGCCGAGGCAGGAGCCGGGGCTGGAGGCTCGTGGTGCGGCAGGGAAGGCAGCGCTGGGGGACACGCTGGGTTTCGGGCCAGCGCCTGGCATACCCTGGGCTGGGGAAAACCTTGCAAAACGCGAGCTCTTCCAGCAGATAAGTCTTGCAACAGGCGCCGGCCACGGGCACTCTTCTGCTCACCGCCGCTCCTTGGCACGTGCTGCTGCGGCACCTCCGGGGCTGGAGCCGGGGAAGGTGGGGGGGACACGGGGCCACCCTGTCCCGCGCCACTGGGAGCCCAGAGGAGAGAGAGGGCTCAGTCTGGGATGAAGCTGAACGGGGCTTGGTCTGGAGGCAGTCTAATTCTGGCCCAGGCACAATCAAAAGGGATTTATTTTTAGGCTCTGGGCTATCGCTGCTTTGGGGAACTGAATGGAAAATGTATATTTAGACTCTTTGGTGATTTGCTTAGAAAAATAAGCTCCTGTCACTGCTGCGGGTAGAGATTTGTGCCAGCCCTGCTCTCGCCAGTGCTGCCGGGCCCCCGGGCAGCCGAGAGAAGCCGGCAGGCATTGCCCCGCTGCACGGCTGGCGGTTGTGGCCCCGGCTCGCTTGGGCAGCGCTGAGACGAGAGCTGGCTTGCAGCCTTGCTTCTTCTTTTTAGTTTCTCAAAAGGATCTTGCCGTCCCACAGACTTTGCCCTTGCTGTGCGAATGCAGGTGTTGGAGGGCAGCGCCGGGCGCTCCCCATGCCTCCCACACCCGCTGCGTCCGTGGGGCATCCCACCCGGGACCAGCACCATCCCCGTGCCCGGTGGCCAGCGCAGAGGGACGCGGTCACGTAAGTCTCGCTGCCAGGACCTGATTTATGTAGTGCCTGTGGGAAGTGCTGGGGCCTCTCTGGTGTGAAAGACGCGCACAAACGCACGGCAGGGAGATGGTATTTCCTCTCCAAATTGCAGGTGAGAGCCAGAAGGGCAGAGCGTTACAGAGCTGTTCACGCTATAAATACACGAGATACACAGGAACCCGGGGCCCATAGCTATTTTTGCCTTCAGGAAGCCGGGATGAGAAGGAGAGCATCCCTCCCTCCCCAGCACGTTGCTGGCAGCAGGACGTGCCCAGGGCCAGCGGTGCCGGGCTGGGCACGTCCCGCCCCGTGCCGGCTCCGATCGCTTCGCTCGCACACCACCGCCGCCAGCAAAGGCAAGAACGGGCACAGGGCCGGCGATGCCCCGTCACCTTCACCCTCGCAAGGCAAAGAGCAGTTGCCGGAGAGCTGCCGTCCCTCGGCTGGGGCTCTGAAAGAGGGTGCGTGGTCCCTCTGCCAGGCTGCTGCAAGCGTCTCGTCTCGGGGCGATGGAAATGGCCGGGATAGGAGCCCGCGCCTGGGTAACCCCAGAGCCGCCAGACCCCACGGTGGCTCGCGCTCCCCAGCGCCGGCTGGCCGGGCTGCTAAAGGAAAAGACGTGTTGCCTTCTCTGGGACCGATATCAGCTCCGCATCCTGCAGAGATCGCTGCTGACTGATGACCTGCTCCCCTTGCACGTGGGAAACAGCACCGACTTTACTGGCGCTGGATCAGGCCCGTGGAGCGTGCACAGCCAGTATGGGAGGCAGGAAGGGCTGCTGCCACGCCGCTCCCTCCTCTCCCTCGCTGCCTGCACTGAACACAACTCCTGAGCAGCTCCTGATCTGTTCCCTTACCCCACTTTCGGCTCTCTGGCAGGCAGACAGGCTGCATCGCTGCGGGGTCACCGGTACTCCCGTGTGTCCTGTGAAGCGCACCGGGGAGCCGAAATGCAAACCGCATGGAGGGGATTAAAGGCACTTGGCCCCGAGAGGGGAGAGTTAGAACAGGACCACGCTTGGGGCTGCCTCCTCCTCTGAGCAGGTCTCAGACAGTGCTCTCCATCCACACTCATCTGTCCTGATTTCCCCCTTGCTCGGCTATCTCTTGGCTGGCACCTCTTCCTTGGAAGAAGCCAGAGGCAATAATTGCACAAAACCAGTGATGGCAAATCACCAGCAGCAACGTCACTAATTGCCCAGATGTTATCACCACCTTCAGCAGTGCCTGTCTGTCTCTGCATCCTCTCACCTCTAGAAAATGGAACCCAGCAACATTTCTTGGTCCTAAAAAACTTAAGGCAGAGTCCTGTCTCTGCCAGATACTTGCTTGGTGTCTACATGCACATGTGTGTGCGTGCTGCACGTGTGCCTGTGGGTTTGAGTGTGTGTGCACTTCTAGAGAAAGCACATTTTGCAACAGACAAATAGGAATAAAATATTTCAAGAATGTCTCTTGAATAAGGCAATCTTGGGGAATTTGACAGCCAAGGTCACCAATAACTTTCGCTTCTCGTTTGCTCAGTGCAGAGCCGGGTCTGGGCTCTGCATGGGCAGGGTTCCACGGATGAGGAAGGTGGCTGGTCCCCAGCTCCCCAGCTGAGGACAGCTGTGTGTTTTGGGATCTATGTCCAAGAGCAGCAATAGCTTCAGGATGTGGCTGGGACCCAGAGCTCCCACCTCACCCCCGCAGGAGGAACCCTGCCTCGGGAGCGTCTCTCCTCCGAGTCCTGGCGTGACCTGCTGGGGCACGCTCCGTCTCCGGCATTCACCAAAAGAAAAGAAGCAGGAAGAAAAAAAAGTCAGCTCCTCGTGATGTAGCCTCATAATTACCTGTTATTCTCATATCGAGGTAATTAACAATTAGGCAGCTGTCTGAATCACATGCAGAGGAACAATTATTTCGTTATTAATGGATTCTATTTAACAGGTCCTATTTTCCCAGATGTTTTTTTTTTCCTTGTGCTTTCATGAATTATCCTAGCAATTAAACCTGCACCAGAAAGAGGGAGGAGTAGTCCTAATATTTACTGAACCTTGCAAAGCATCACATTTCTCAGCTTATGAACCTGTCACAAGTCATCGGGGGGCTCTCGCAGTGATGGGGAGCCCGTAACCCAACACCCTCCGCTGTCACCTGCGCAGATCTGCTGGCTCTGCCCCGCCGCTGCCGGGGAGCTTATTCATTTCACGGGTACCGCTGCAGATAAAAGCTATTATTTACAGTCAGTTACATATTTCCGTTGGCAAACCTCCTCCCTTAAGTGCAGGTTTAAAAACATCCCACTCAGCAAACCGAAGCCGCACAGGCTAAAGCCAACCGGCTTTCTCGCGGGTGCCGTTCCCCCCGTGCCCGCCCCGATGCCCCAGCCGTGCTGTGCCGGGTGTCACCCCGGGATGGCTGCGGTTTGGGATGCGGGAACAGCCTGGCTGGGCCCTTCACCTTCGTGTTCCCTAAAGGCACTTTGCAGGAGGCACCCCGGGCTCTCCCCAGGGCTGCTGCCTGCCGATGCTGGGAACGCTGCGGGGTGGGGGTCCCCTTCCCCGGGCACCACGCTTTGCTCCCACTCTCCCATGCCCACTCAGAGACGCTTTAATAACCTTGAACACTTAACGCCCTGCAGCAGGGACAGCCCAGGTCCGACCCTTTGGGTCAGCTCCCATGGGTGCAGAGGTGGTTTTGGCCACGCTGCCCAGGACTCTACGGGGACGGGGACCTGCTGGGCTGCCCTGGGGACCCTGGGTGGGCACAGGAGCTGCCACGGGCTGGTGCGGCCGGCAGCAGCTATGCCGGCTGGAGGGCAGCAGGCACGTGGGGGCTAATCTCTCTCCAGGGAAAGTTTCATTTTGATTTTCCCACCTTTTGAGTTTGGCTCGTGCTCTAAAGCAGGAGGGTTTGACTCCCTCCCAAACCTTTGAGTATGGGTTTTTTCTGGGGGGAGAGTTTTTTGAGTTTGCTTTCATCAGTTTGTGAGTATGGACTGGTCCAGCTCTAGAGTTTGTGTTTTCAACAGACAGCCGGGGCTGAGCCCTCGAAGCCGCCCTGCACAGGGCCAGGCACCTGCTCCTCTCCCATTTGTTTTTTCCAGGCACGGAGTTGGAGATTTCACTGAAAAACAGGAACTTTGCTGGACAGCAGCTGCTCCAAGGCGGTGAATCAGCTCGTCCCGCTGACGCCCAGCACAGCCGTGCCAGCATCGCGCAGCGCTCCCATGCCCAATGCCCCGCACGCTCGGGACCCCGACGTGGCAGCACGTGCCACCGGCCCGGCGGGCATCCCCCGCAGCGCGGGGACCTGGCCGGTGGCTGCGACCACCCGCGTGGCAGCAGCGAGGGGTCTGCGGCTGGTGCCCCTTCCCCACCGCCTGCGCAGAGGTCAGCGGGCCACGACCAGGCGCGGACAGCTAATGCCTTTTGTCCCAGCCTGACTTTTCCCCTCCCAGCGGGATTAGGATGGGATGACCAGGCAAGGAGGCCCCTAATCCTATTACCGGACCTTAGCGCAGCCCAGTCGGGCAGCTCTGGGAACCAGCCTTGCTGCAAGGCACCGGGGCGGTGGGCGACGAAGTGGCCCATGACGTGCTGCACCGCTGCTGCAAAACCAAGCGCAGCCGCCGTCCCGCTCAGCCCCATCTCCACCAGTTTTCCCAAAACCGATTTGCTCTGCGCTTGCAAAGCACTGGGCACGATGCCCCGGCATGTGCAAGCAGCAGGAGACACACGGGCACCCCTGGCCCCTGCAGCCTCTGCCGACGGGGCTCGGCCCCCCACAGCCACACACCCGGCAGCATTTGGAGCAGGTGGTCCTGAGCCCTTTTGGCTCATTTGGCTCATTTGCCGCATTTCTCCACGGGGTTGCATCTGAGAGGGCAACAAACCTTCTCCCGCCTGGAGAGCGAGTTGTTTTTCTCCCCTGACAGTTGCAAGGAGCCGTGTTTGTCTTTCTCTCCCTTCCTGTTTACTCGCTGCCATCAGGACGCGCTTTGATGTGCTCTTGCCGCTGGACGTTCGTAGGAGCATCGTCTTGCGGGCGCCCGCAGCTCCCTGCACGCTGCAGCGGGGACCACGGCTCCGAATGCAGCAGCTCCAACCGCACCGGGGCCCCGGCAGAGCCCACGTGCCGCAGGGGCACGGCTCGGCTCGGTGCTGGAGAAGGACGGAGCGAGCACACCATTACCCTCGGCAGCACCTGGGCTGCCGCACAGCTCCTACGCTCCAAAGTCCAGGCGACAGCGAGAGCCCTGCCCGGCCGTGCCTGGGGCAAGACGCTGCTGCGGTGGGACACAGGATCCTGCCGGGAGCGGGCAGTGGCACGGGGGTCCCACCGGGCAGCATCACCCCATCCCTGTGTGCCGGAGCAGGGGGGTCGGCCCCATCCCTCCAGTGGGTCCAGGGGTGCGTGGATCCCCCCTCGTGCTCCCGGCTTCCCTCCCAGCTGTGAGTCTCACCGTCCTGTGCAAGAGCCGCTGCATTTGAAAGGTCACCGGGCTTTGAAGTTGGTGGCTCGGGGTGGCAGGGGAGGGCTCGCACCTTGCCGGCATCTCTTTGCCAGCCGGTTCCCACCCTGCCACCTGCACCGGCCTGTGCCGCGGGGAGGGGTGCTGCCGGTGGGTGGTACGGCACGCGGTTTGGCCCGTGCCACCAGCCCTGTGGGCCAGCCGAGACCCCGAGGGGGCACAGATGCAGCGAGAGCCCCCCATCCCACTGAGGGAGGCAGCAGCCCTCGCCAAGCAGGAGCGACCCCTCCCCGCGGAGGGGACCCCACAGAGGGACGAAGGGTCATGGCATCACAGGGGGTTTTTTTGTTAATTTATTTTTCAGCCTAATTCTAAAGAAAATCTGCAATGATTTTCCAGGAAATAAATTGCTCGTCTACAGCTGCCAGCAGGCAGAGGTCAGGAAAAGGGCTCTTGGGCTTCTCCAAAGCCTTTGGCACCGGCTGCGGCACCACAAAAGCCACCGAGCGCAGGGAGCTGCCACGGCACAGGGCAGGGGACCCCCGGTGCCCCGGCACGAGGGATGCGCTGGGCATGACGAGAGTTTTCCTGGGGCTCCTGCGTGCACCCAAGCGTGTTTTGGGGGGGGTCCTCCCTCCCTCCCTCCCAGGCATGGGGCCCACAGCGATGGGGCACCCCGCGATAAAGCAGGCGGCTCCAGGGAGGCAGCCGGTGCCCCACAGCCTCTCCTCTCTGAGCGGAAAAGGCATCTTTTGGCCGATTTCTCCTGGTTCCCGTCTTCGTGTGCCTGGCTTTGATTCGCGGCCGAGTCCTGTGATAATGTGGCTGCCTGGGAAGGAAGGGAGTAGAAGGAACTGGCTATTATGCTTGGCCCCTCTCCAGGAGGTGCTTTTGCTGGGAGGCACCCAGGTCAGAACTGGGTGGGAAGCGTTCCCCGACAGCAGCCCTCACACACGTGTTCGGCCATGGTTGGGGGAACGCAGGACTCCCCGCACCACCCCGGCAGCGGGGCTGCCATCCCAAGTGCACGTAGCCCAAAACTATCTGCTTCGGCACCGAAGATGCGCGGTCCCCTCTGCATGCGTTTCGGGGGGCAAAGAGCTGCTTTGCAGCCACTCTACGAAATGAAACATCTCCAAATCTTCCCGTTTCCATGCGGAAGGAAAGAGGGGGCGGTGGGTGGGAGCGCCCACGAATGGAACAAGCAGCAAGGGCTGGGGTGCGGAAAGCACTTTTTCACCCTCTTTTTGTAATCGCTTAAGAATTTCAGCTGGCTTCAGCCCGGCGCAGGAGCTCCCAAGTCCCAAATCCCATTGCTGTGAGAACAGAGCTGGCACCAAACCATCCCTGAAACTACCTGCTGGCATCGGTGGCATCCCAGGACCCTGCAAGCCAGCCCCCCCAAGGCCAGTGCAGCAAGAAGGGGCATGCCCAGGTCTCCGGGAGCAACATCTCCTAAAAAATCTGCCCAAAAACCGGCACAGACTGAGTGTCCGCGCAGCATGATGTCTTTCTTGAGTGCTTGCCCTGGGAGAGGCAAATCCCAGCAGCGCGGAGCCGGGTGAAACTGCGGGGATGCCAGCGTAACTCAGATGTGCTTGGCATTGTGTGGCGGTCCAGAAATCCAGTATCAGGTTCATGCCCGGGCTTGTGTGCAGAGAATCACGCTTGGGTTTTCACTGCTGCGAGCGATGGTTTTCAATTATTTAATGTAAATATCAGAAGAGGTCTGATCCTGGCCCCTCCACACACCCTGGTGAGCAATTTCTTTGCTGAGACGATGAAAAGTCCCGTGTGCCTCAGCAGGAAAAGGAGAAATGGAAGAAAAAGCAAAGAAACAGATGATTTTGAAAGAAGACGCACATGAAACTCAGGGTGCAAACATGTCCTGCACGGTCCCAGGGCTGGGGACAAGGCTGGGCTGGGGTCTGTGCTTTGAGAGAGCTGGGGGCACCACCTGTGTCCCCCCCCTTGAGCAAGACCCGGCAGATGCAGAGCCACCCCCCGCCCCGAGCTGGGTGCCTGCGACACCCAAAGAAATGGCCCCGGCGAGAGAGGGAAGGGGACAGGGACACGCAGGGTCTGCAGCACCCGGGTGCAGGCGAGGACAAGAGAGGACAAGAGCAATCATGGAAGGGACAGGGACATGCACCGAGGGACGGGAGGGACCTGCATCTCGAGCCAGCTCATGCGGGTGGGTGCACCCACTCCCTGGCACCCGTAAAGGAGCAGCACGGGGACGGGACGGGCTTGGGACCGGGCACATTGTCACCCGCAGCTCCATAAACCCCATCGGCCTCTGTTTACACAACAGCAAATGTTTCGGTTGTTTTATGGAGACGGATAAGAGCAGTGCAGGGGATGGCAAGGCCAGGGCCGGGCTGAGAGACGCCTGCCCAACACCTGCTCTCCCTTCGCAGCCCATAAAGGCATTTTATTTTAAACGTGACACAGATTTTATAGCAGCACCTTTCACCCAGGTACAAACAGTGCAGGGAAATCTGCTCCTCCGGGACGTCTCCCCGCCTGTCGCTAATCCTGTGGGTGAGAGTTACTAAGCTGACTCTACACACCGAGAAATGATGGCCAGAAGCAACCCAGCAATTAAAACCAGTTTCAGCAGCCCATGAGGAGGAAAACCCCACGGGTGCCAAGCCCGGGCGCAGCAGCCGTGCCGGGGCAGGGACATGCGTGGCACCGACCTCCGCCCATGGCAGCGAGGGCTGGCTGTCCTTTGTCCCATCCCGATCCCGGACACCCTGGTGGGACCGATCCCTGCAGCGCTGCCAGGAGGAAAGTCGTCCTCCATGGGCACGTGCTGCCGGAGGCACTGCCATCACCCCTGTGCCAGAGGGATGGCGCGATCAGTGTGATTTATCCTACGGCTGTCCATTCACAATCCTCCACTCAGCTATTTAAGAAAGAAAAAAAAAAAGAAAAAAAATCAGGATTTAGACCATTCTTGCAAATCCAGCCTCATTTCTCCAGTGCCCCGGGGGAATCGCAGCTTAATCCCATTATGGGGCAGCTTTGGCTGGGATAGTTTTACATCGCAGACTCCATGACCGGCTGTATTTTTATCTGCTCAGACTTTCCAGGATGCTCTACCCACTTTGATTCACGCTTAATTACTAAAAATTGCTTTTTTTGAGAGCGTGAGCGAGGGTGCGGGTGCGTGTACCAGCGCGAGGAGGGCTAACCCTGCATGCTGCTCCAAAAACCAGCTGGCAGAGGAAAACCAAGCACGGCAGGGAAAGCAGGAGAGATCCAGTTTGATGTCTGCCTTATCGGTCCTATTTTTATTGCACTGAATATATAAGAGCAAAATATTGATTGTGATGATAAAGAGATGAAAGTGTCAAGAAGGAATAGGCACACTAGTTACTCAGGCGATTGGAAGCCGCGTTGGTTGTATTTAACAGGCATTTGCCATTAAAAAAACGCCTGTTTTTATTTAAATAGCCTAGGGCAAATTTCTCACTAAACCAACTTTCCCACGCCAGCCCAGTGCTCTAACTCTGGTTTTTGGCAATTTTTTTCCTGAGCTGTCAAGGCAAAATATATATAAGAATGCTGGTCTCACTTAGGTTTTTTTCCAGCCCCTGGAGACATGAAAATAATTTACAGATGTGCATTACCTGTTTATATTTGTATTAAGTTTTGCTTAACGGACATAATTTTCTTAGCTTGCAGTAACAAAAAAATATTCCCAGAGTTTCACTCATTTAATTTTAACTTATTAAAACTTTTAAACATGTGTGGAGGTTTTATGTTTTTAAATCACTAATCACATGGACAGTTGCCAAGGTTTCTATTAAAGCCTTTTATGAACGCTATTTTTAAAAGTACCTAAAATCCCATTATTTTTAACCCCTGAAGACCACTCAAAATAAAAAGTTTCTTTGGATTTATGTCATATTCACCTCTTATTGCAAAAAGATTTATGTTGAATGCTGACTTTTCCCTTCCTCCCCTTTTTCTTTAACTAGTAGGAGTCTCTGGGGGAGGCGTTTGGGAGAAGGAAACTCGAAGAGGTTCCCTGCGAGGATCTTGCACCAGATCCCCCCTGTACCAGGGGAAGGATGGCACCAGGTTAAGGCAGGGCACCTCACGCCAGCACCTGGCTGAAGGAGTCATCTTCGCGCCGAGATGCTCGCGCCCCCGTCCTGCCCACGTGAAACCACAGAGGAGCCTTTTACCTCCCCCACGGCAAAGCCTTCCCCGGTGCAGAGCCACCCCACTGCCACGGGGTCACGGCAACCCCGGGGTGACGGCAAGAAATAGATGTATTTGACCTTTCGTGTTCAGGGGGCGAGGCGGCATGGCTGCACGGCTGCACGTACGGATGTTTGCGTTTATCCGCAGCCTTGCCCCCGGCCGCCGCTCGCAGACCCTCCCCACCACAGAGGAAAGCCGGGGCCGGGGCTCGCATACGGCTTCCCGCGTGCTCTTTCGGCCCCAGGCTCGTGGGCGTCCAGCACCCCAAGAGCAGCCGGTACCAGGGACACCCGGTTAACCGGCAGCGCCCGCCGCGGCAGTGCCGGGACAGCAGGCAGGGCTGGGTGTCTCCACCAGCCGGTCCTGCCGCCGCATCCGTCCCCCGGCGATGCGGGCACGGCGGGGACCCCGACGGCCCCGTGTACCCAGGCGTGGCCGCGATGGTCTGGCGGGGCTGGAGGAGCTACCTCAAGTTTGGGGGAGCAAGCCCCTGAGCGCAGCTGAGCTGAACGCACGGTGCTTTCTGCACGTGGAGAACAAGCCCGGGCAAAGCTACGGCCGGTATTTCCAGGCAGGTAGAGCCGAGATGCTCCCCGGGCCCTTATGGGGAGGGAGAAAGGGAGAAGATGGAGAAAGAGAGCAGAAGGCATCGTCTCCAAGGAAGCCCGAGCGGTGGAAACCTCAGGCTGCCCTCGCAGCTGCCTTGCCTCCAGCTGAGGCTGAAGGTGTTGTACGGTCGTGGTGGCACAGGGACGTTGCTCTGCCGGGGCAGAGGCAGGGGCCGCATCCTGCTGCCCAGCTGCTGCTGTCCTACTCGTGTCTGCAGGGAGGATAAGACTGGGAGGGCATCTGCTTCCCTGCCAAGGGTAGAAAACGACAGTGAAGAGGCCTTGCAGCCTTGAGTCCTTTGGCATCTGTTATTTGCTCTTAAAACGCGCCGATGGCCCGGCCTTGCCCCTGCTCTGCCGCGACAGAGCGAGGCGAGTGGCATCCCCCTGGGATGCTTTAAGGTTTCAGGGGGGGCTCAAGCTCCCAGCAGCACCCAAACCCCAAGCGGCACCGTGCTCTGCTCAGAGCCCCAGCTCCGCAACCCGGATCAGGGCACTGTTTTAGAGCCCAAAGTGACGAATGCAGGAGGAGCAGGGAAGGAGGGGAGAGCGCGGGAGCGAGGTACCGCTGCAGGGCTCGCTCCTTTGATCTGACGAGCAGACTCTGCCCTTCGGTTTGTTTAATTGTTTCACACTTGCTCTGGAAATAATTTACAACAGGAAGCAGTGGGATAACACCGGGCCTGGCATGGGATGGGATGAGCCCGGGGGGCTGGTGGAGAGGTGCCCTATGATGAGACACACAGATGACAACAGTGTCACCTCCTTACCATTAACCCGTTGCCGACCCTTGCTCCTCTTCCTCTTTCCCAAGCTTTCAGCCAAAGGCCGGCAGCGCGTCTCCATATTTGAGAGCTGTAAAAGAGCCATCCGATGGCCTCCAGCTCGGAGGGGCTTGGGAGGATCCCCATGGGATTTAGGTGCCCCTATCCCTGGGGCAGTTAGTACCCCAAATTCTCTGTGCTCTGAGCTTTTGCCCCCCACTTTGGAGGCACAGTGCTGCGGTGGCAGACATCAGGCTGCCGTGGCGTGACACAAGGGACCGGTGTCGCAGTAAGCCTCGCTGAGCGGGGTTGGCCCCCACAACCCCATGAAGAAGCATCACGCATTAGCACCCTCACACGGGCCATTTCTGGCAGCAGTGCTCCGTGGGTACAGCCGCTGAGCACCCCTCTGCGGGCACAGCTCTCGGGTGACACCAACAAACACGAGTTTAAGTGCTTAAGCCCATCCTCGGGCTCAGGGTCTGGCTGGGTTTCGGGTGGGACATCTCCGCGCTCCCATCCCACAGGCTCTGGGGCAGCTCGGTGTGGCAGGCTCGACCTCGGCACAGTGACGGCTGGGGGCTGGAGCGGGGCTCTGGGGACATCTGGGGATGAGGGCGCAGGGACCCACAGGCAGCGCCGCGCACACGGGAAGCCTGTGCACATCTGGGGGTTGTCGGGCTGCCTCCCGGGTTTGGCTTCCCTGCTTCTCCTAATTTATTTGTTTATTTGTTGATGCGGCGCATCGGGCTGGCCAGGGCTCTGCCTGCGAGTTCATTAGTTCACAGCACAAAACAAATAACATCCGACCCCAGCTCCACGGGTAGCTGCCTGCACGTACGGTGAAGGCGGGTAGGAAGTGGCTCGGCGTACCTGCACACACCTGTGTTGTGGTGCAGGTCCGAGGGTGAGTCCCACCCTGTGCCCCAAAGCGCACCCTGTGCCCAGCTCTCCTGTGACCCCCGGGGAATGCTCAGCCCGAGCCCTGGTCCCCCAGTGCAACCGGCCATTTACAGCCACCCCATTCCCGTGTGTCCCCATGGTTTGTGTGCCCAGGGCCCCTGCAAGGACACGCTGCGGGCCTGGGTCCTCCTGTGGTCCCTGAGCAAGGGCTGCAGCCCGCTGGGACTATGTCCCTGTGGCTGTGCAGGGGCTGGGGGGGCTGCACTGAGGTTGGTTAAGGGGGCTACAGCAGCGCTGGGAGGGGGCTGTACTGGGGCTGCACTGGGACCATGGGGGGAACTGCACTGGGGTTATGCAGGGTGTGCATGGGGGGGCTGCACCAGGGCTGGGGTGGGGGGCTGAACTGGAGGTGTCTGGGGCTGCACTGGGGATGTCCGGGGGCTGCACTGGGACTGTGCGGGGGCTGCTTGTGGGGGGCTGCATGGAGGTGTCCGGGACTGTGCTGGGTCTCTGCGGGGGCTGCCCGGGAGGGCTGTGCTGGAGCTGCAGTGGGGACGGAGGGGGCTGCGCTGCAGGGTTGTGGGGACTACCCAGGGGGGCTGCACCGCGGGGTGTCCGGTGGCCGCATGGGCAGAGCTGCACTGGGGCTGCCCGTGGGGGCTGCGCGGACCCCGCAGCCCCACTCCCATCCCACGCAGGGACCCTCCGTGGCGGGAAGGGGGTTCCCAGCGGCGGCCCCGCGGGCTGGGTAGGGAGGAGCGTCCCGTCCCATCCCGTGCCGTGCCGTGCCGTGGAGCGGAGTGGAGCGGAGCGGAGCGGAGTGGAGTGGCGTCCCGCCCCGCGCCGTCCCGCCCCCCCCCTCCGCCCTCCCTCCCTCCCGCCCGGCCCGGCCCGGCCCGCCGGGGCTGAGCAGCCGCGGGAGGCGCCGGCGCTCGGAGTCGCTTCGCTCGGAGCTGGGGCGCGGTGTGTCTGGGGCTCCCGGTGGGGCAGCGCCTTACCGGCACACCGGTACCGGCACCGGCTCGGCTCGGCCGAGACCCCGCGGATCTATGCGGCTGTGAGCGGTGGGAGAAGAGCGGGATGGAGCGGCTCCTGGCGCCCGGCCTCCTGGTGCTCTTACTGCCCGCCCTGACGCGAGGTGAGGGCCGCCGTGCTGCGGGGCCCCGACCCGCCGCTTCAGTTCCCGGCGGGAAGTTTGCCGGGAGCGGCGTGTGTCCCGGTCCCGGCTGGGCACCGGAGCGGTGGAGGGAGGCGGGGGGGTCCCCCGTGGGAACCGGGACTCGGTGCCGCGGGATGCCCGGGGACCGGGCTCAGCTCCTGCGGGGGGACCGGAGCTCGGCGCCGCCACCGGGGGAGAACCGGGGCCGGAACCGTGGCGGGGGGGGGGGGGGGGGGGGGGGGAGCGGAGTTGGGTGGCCCGGAGGAGGTGGTGGGGGAACCGGAGATCGGGGCCGCCGGGAAACGGAGCTCGGGACCGGGGGGTGCCGCGGAGGAAAGGCGCTCGCTGCCGTCGGGGGGGACCGGAGCTCGGGACGGCGGGGAGCCCGGGGAGCCCGGGGGGGGGGGGGGAGAGCCGGAGCTCGGGGACGGGCTCGTCCCGGCGGAGGGGCGCGCAGGGCGGCCGCGCTCCTGCCTGTTGTTCCGCGAGAGCTTTTGACCGTTTTGCAAATTTTTCTCGGTTTCCTGTTTCTTGAAAGTCAGCCGGGTCCCCCTCGGTTTTCTACACCCCCCCCCCCCCCCCCCCCGCTCCTTCCCCGGCGCCGGCCCCGGCCCCGGGGCGGGTCCGGGTCCTCCGCCGCGAATTGCTGGGCGAGAGTCGGGGGCGGCCGGTCGGGGCCGGGGAAAAGAGCCCTAAAAGTGGTCGGAGGTGCGGGGCGGAGCGGGGAGCAACCCGCCCCGGGGGGGCCGGGGCCCTGCGATGCCCCCCCCCGTCCCGTCCCGTCCCGTCTCATCCCGTCCCGGGGCCGAGCGAGCAGCCTCCTCCGGAGCAGGAGTGTCCTGGGAGGATTTTGGGAAGGGAAGGCAGAAGGGCTGCCTTCACCCCGCTCCGCACCGGGGCAGCCCGGGCTGAGAACCATGCCTGGCACCCGGCCCCCTCGGAGGGAAAGTTTGCGGAAAGTTGGGCCCGGCCGGTGTGGTCCCCAGCACCCCAGTCCATCCCCCGTGGGACGTGTCGGGGCTGGGGACGAAGCCCCAAGCGCAGCGGGGTGTCCCCGGGGTGCGTGGGGCTCGGCAGCCGTCCGGCTGAGAAGTTTGGTTCTGGCGGTGGCGGTGCGAAGCTGTAGTCACTCAATGTGAAACTGTTTTGGCTGCACACGCGTGTCGCAGAACCGGTTACCGTGAAGAGCGAGCAGGGCAGAGAAGGGGAAGAGCAAGCCGGGGTGGAAATCGGAAGCGATTCTGGTACTTTCAGCAAGTTGCTGTGGTAACTCTGCAGAATTTGGCTCTGAGGGCCAGACAATGAAACCTTTACTCATAGCAAGTTGTGACGGGCGACTCATTTCATTACCGAGTTAATGGTAGCTAATGGGCCCTCGGGCAGATGGTTTTTCCCAAATGGCATTTGTCACTCAAGGGCCTGATCTGGGGTTTCTCTCTGTCAGTCCTCCCACTGGTGGAGAAGGCAGAGCCTACCCTCAAGCCCACCCCAAGCTTATTTTTAGGTGAACCTCTCAGTGCTGGGGCCACGCAGTCCCTGCCCGCCTCCATCACCCTGTGGGTGGGGGCCGCCGGGCGCCGCAGCCCCCACCTCACCAGGCTGCGCAGGGGCAGGGTGCTGTGGGGGTCTCGGCGAGCCTGTCCCCGGTCCGGGTGACGCTAGGGGATGCAGCCTCCCCCCCCGCCGCGACCTGCGCTATGGCTAACGCTTTCCTTCTGTTTGCAGGTTTACGGTGCACGCAGCTTGCCGAATCCTGCCTCAACGGGGGCAAGTGTGAAACTTTTCTCAACGGGACGGAGGTGTGCCAGTAAGTATGGAGGAGCCAGAGGATTTTCATCTCCCCCGACCAAAGTATTGACATGCATGTTGACTTTGCTTTGAAGGCTCTGGATTTAATAGGGCAAGATGCTTTTTCTTTCCTTGAGTGGCAAGAATAACCTGCTTGTGTAGGAGTCGCTGCGAGTTTGGCAGGACTGGGCTTTGTTCCTAGCTGGGTGGAAAAACATGGGCAAAGGGCCATGTTTTGCTGGTGTTAACCTATGCAGACTGCCCTGCTGATGGAGCAGGAGGTAGGGCCAGCCCGCGGCGCTCGTTGGACCGCTGGGCAGGGAGGGAGGCTGTCTGTCTGTCTTCCAGCTATTCCCTCCTGGCTCCGAAGCGTTGCCTTTCAGTCCCTTGCACCCTGGCAGTTCATGGTGCGGTGTCCAGTACATCTCCAATAAACATTCCAGAGAGATTTCATGGCGTGGCTCTGGATGCTGGAGCTGCCCCGTTGATGTCCGTGCGTCCGCGAGGCATCACCCGGCACAGGCGGGGGAGCAGGGCCACCTCCTCCCGCAGCCCTGCCGGCGCCGGTGCCAAGCTGCGGTCCAGCCCGGCGTTCTTGGTGGGACCTGGCACCCGGGCAGGAGCTTTCTCCAAGGCGATTGTGGGGAAACGGATGTGTAAAGCGTTGGGACTCTTTGAAGGACCAACCGACCCACCGCAGCGATGGCCGATTCACTCCAGGCTCCCAGGGAACAATAACCAAGAGAAATGAATAAGACTCCAGCTCCCTTTTTAAAACTATTCCATAAAAGAAATGTGAATGGGCAAGGCTCTGTTTTCCGGCCAGATTTCCCCTCTGCCTGTTGAACGTGGCCCGAGCTGAGAGCAGGCGGGGAGACGTTCCCACCCACCCCAAATTTCCAAATAGGAAGTCCTCGGCGGAGGAACCTGAAGGCATTTCCAATCCCAACCTGTTGAATGGCAGTTTCCCTTGACAATGTGTGTTGCTTTTTTGCAAATCCGCCTGGGTGCCGTTACTCTGCCCAGTAGCCGGGCACCTCCCGCCCCCTTCTCCAAGCTGAGCCCCCCAACCCTTTGGTGCAAATAAATCAGCAAATCAATCAGGCACATGAGCAATTTAATGGACAAAGGCTGGGTCCCTTTGTGAGCCACTAATGAATGCACGCCACTTTTTTTTGCACAGAAGCCCTTACCAACGCTTGACGCTCTAAATCTTGTTTTCTTTCATTCAAAGAGCGACAGCTGGGATTCGGTCGAAATTCGGCAGCTATTGTTAAGGGAGGCAGATTAATGCTGTGTGACTAATCATGTATGGCTTCCCAGAATGCCCAACCCTCCACCCCCTCCCCAACCTTACACCCCTCCTTTTCCTTGTGGTCATTCTTCCCTTTTTTTCTTAAGTCTCTGCAACTCCTGATTTACATTTCATGTGCAGATGGTGATGGAATCTAATTAGATCTGATGCGTGCGAGCTCTGTTTGGAGGAGAAGCCTCCAAAGTAGGCTTGGGGTGGGTTTTTTTTAAGAGAAAAAGTTAACTTTAAAGAACTTCTTCGTTGCTAGCTGTGAATAACCGCCTCTCTCTTGGCTGCAGACGCCAGGATGGCTTCGCAAGTGTGTGCGAGTTATTTTTGCAGGAAACTAAGGTGTGTGCTCTCAGTGTGTTAAAAGCGCTTGTCCCGTGCAGGGTATGCTCCATGGGCGATGGGGGCAGATATTAGAGGTACTGCCAGACTGGAGGAGGTGCAACTTTCCAAGGTATCTGATAGCAGCTTGCAAAATCCTGGTTTTTCACTTGTTTGAATATCTCTTTACGAGGAGTTTTGCTTCCAAGCTTCTTAAACAAAGCAGAGCCAAGAACACAGATACCAGACGCAGAAAAGCTTGGCACTGCCCTTTGGCGCCTGCGTGAAATGCACCATTTTGGCTGCTGGCCACATCTCCGCTTGGCCTGGCACTTAACAAAGTTTGGCCATAAAGCCCCATTGTGCTGCCCCCACAAATCCAATTAGAAAGTGGAGTGAAATAAATAGCATACGAGGGAGACGCTACTCCAGCGGACAAGCGTCCCGGCGTTTGTGGCGGGAGAGAGCTAGTTGGGTTACATGAAGACGACTCTGATAACTCCAAAACCGGGTTATCAGCCCTGTTACGGAAAGGGAATCGCCGGTGCGAGACGAGGAGCTTTCTCTGCCTTTATTATTTTACAGCGATAGTTTGTAAAACTCCAGGTACCTTATCTTGCTTGTCCCTTTGCCAGGCAGTCCGGGGCATGCAGGGCTTTAATTGAATGGAAAGGACTGAGCATTTGATCGGCTGGAGGACTCGCGACAGAAGCGGCCTAATTAAGCCGCCTTTGGAGCTGCTTTCCATCTTGGCAGGGGTAGTCGGGTCTTTCAGTGCTGGAAAAGCAGCAGCAGAGTTTCGTGCATCTTGCATGGACCCCAGCTGAAGGTGCGGGGTGTTTCTGTCCCACGCATGGCACTTGCACCAGATCTGGAGCTTTAAAAGGTCCGGCCTGCAGACGGTGGCTGCTGCAGTGTTTGACGTGTGGTTTCACGGCGCTGGGGAGCTGTGGCTTTCCAGAAAAGGCACTCGCCTTTGATTAAGGCATTTTCCCATGCAAAATGAGAAGGTTTTCCAAAAGGTCGTTTTGACTTCTAGTGATAGCTCCTAATTAGACTGTTGGATAACCGTAGTTTTGACTGGCATCCCTGCAAATGAGTAGGGCTGATTTTAGATTGCTGTGCCACGTGACGTTTATTCCCAGGACCTCCCTTGCTCTGCTAGTTAAAAGCAGATGGCATGAAAGAGGGCTGAGTTTCAAACCCCACTCCACCAGCCTTTCACCATTAAAGTCAGAGGAGCTGCGTCTGGGTTGTCATACCCTTGCCCAGAGAAGCAAAAGAGACGGCAAAGGAAAAGAATAAGTTAAATTAATCACTAGGCTTGCGCTGAAAAGGGGGAAAAGTCAGTTTGCTAAAGTACTTCCTCTGTTTATGAATCAGCGTGGTGTTGTAGTTCAGCCGGGGCAATGGCTCCTGAGCTGGTGCCCGTTGCCACCACCAGCTTCCATAGGCAGTGGGCCAGAAACATTGGAAGAAATATTCAGAGGGGGACCGTAGCGGGAAGAGATAATTATTTTAGCTCAAAACTCTTTCAGGAGACAACCAGGAAGACAGAGGAGTGATCTGAGCCCTGCAGCTCTCTGTACCCTTCAAGTTATTCAACTGCTCAGTCATTGTTATCTCATTGTAAAGGGCGGAAGTTTTCTTCTGGTTTGGTTTTTCTCATGTGCTTTAACCCAACGTTATTTCCATGAAATAATAACAAAGAAAAAATGCAGTCTCCGTGCTGGAGAGGAAGAGGGTGGAGTGTTGAACAATCAACCAGAGGAAGCTCTTAAAGAAGTAGACGAGCGGTGATTCAGCCATGTTGAGAACTCTTGATGGCTCTTTCGAGTCTGATCTCATTCTCGGAAAGAACAAGGTGGAAATGGGTAAGAGGGTAGATTAGAAATACAAAAGCGTCACCTGTTGCGGATTCCAGTGGAAGAGAAACTTCGCTGAGAAGCCCAGCTGGTGAGGTCACTGGGACAGCAGCGGGATTTGGGGCTCTTTTCTAGAAGAATCTCTGTTTACATCTCTGCTCTCTGCAAGGCGTCTTGATGGTTATCAGTTGTCTCAGGTGGTCCCACTGACTCCTGCTAACTTGCCTCGGGATTTTATTGGTTGAGCTGAGGTTTTTTGCTTGATTTTTCTCATGGCTTGGATACTTGTGATGGCCAGAGGGTTGTACTGCGTTTGGGCAGGGGCTAGCACGGGTCACATTCGAGAGAAGGTATCTTAGTAGGTCCCTCAGCAGTACCTGCAGCATGGAGAGGAGCAGGAGAGATGGGGTGATGCCTGCTGAGATGAATTTGCTCGGGGGCTCCCTGGGATGCAGAGGGGATGAGGTATTTGCAGTGGCCATCATCACCTGAGATCAGAGAGTCTATTCCCCTCCGGGTACTTGCAGCTGTTAAATGTGTGATCCTGCGGTGTGACACAGTGCATGGGGCTCTGCTCCATGGACAGCTTCTGGAGGTCACTTGCTTTGTCGTATGGGGTGTATTTTATTCCACCAAAATCTGTTCCATCTCAACCACCTGACTCGCTGTCTTCCTACCTGCTGGAAGCCATGACACGTCCATTCGTTCCAGGTGATGCTGCATACCCTGGTCTCACCTCCAAGGCTGTTACGGTTTATTGTATGTAACATGAGGCACACACGTATAAGTCACTGCAAAACCAAGCTATTCACCAATTAAGAGCTTGGATAACATAATCAGGAGGCAGTTAGCAAGTTTTAAAATAACATTGTTTGGAAATTAACCTACTCTTTCCAGGCCTGGAGGTGTGGTGACCCTCGTTTTGCTCGTGTTGGTAGGTGTCCCAAATGGTAACGGCCTGTGTACATGAGTGGAATGTGAAATTTATAGAGCATCAGTGTGTTTAACGAGGGAATAGCCTCGGGGTGCAGTTACCGCGAGCTGGTAAGCTCTGGATCTGGACGGAGGCTTCTCTGTGGTTAACATGTCGCCAAACTCCAGGTGAAGGTTTTAGACCATGTATGTGTTGGGGCTGCAGAGTGGAAGAGCCTCTGGGATATAACTTAACCCCCACCGGGAAAGCAGACCTGCAGTGGGGTCTTGGTTGAGTCCTGCCTCCATCCCAGGGGCCAAAAAGGTGTTCGGGGTTCCCCTGCTCCGTGCGGGGCTGCAGATTTGTTGCTTCGTGTCCAGCCATCCCCGAGGACTGCCCGGCTTCTGCTGCTGCCTGGCATGGGGCAGCACCGCTGGGCACTTGGGCTGCTCCCTCACCGCTCCCCAAACTGGTCTTGGGCTGACCTCCTGCAGCTCTTTGCTTTGGGGGCCAGGGTTAGAAAGATCATCAGGCCAGAGAGGTGATGGTTTGGGGTGATTCCAGATGCTTTCCGAACGGTGTTTTCATCTCATTACATGCCCTTGGCACACGGCGCTGCTCCCCAGTGCCTGGAAGGATGGTGCTCCGGCCACCCAGCCCAGCGGCTGTGCCGAAATCCCACAAGTCCCTGACACTGCCTTTCTGCATGGTGCCCTCATGAGCCTGGATTTGCTGCGAGGAGGAGGCACCCCAGCTTTCCCAGTCCATCGGTCCATGGAAGGGCTCCATCCTGCGGTGCTGGGCTCCTTGGGGTTGGCCTCAAGAGGTATCGGCGGCGGCAGGTCAGTGTTACCACCATCCTGAGGACTGCGAGCCACGGATGTCGTGCTGGGTGTTCACCAGCCCAGGGCTGTGCCTGCACTTCGGTCTGGGTTAAAACTGCAGCTGCTCGCATTGGCCCAAGATCTGGAATAAGCACGGAAATGCTACTCCGGTGTTGAGGGGGGACGTTGCTTTTTTGCTTCTTGGGAAGCTGAACATGGAGGCATGTGGGAGCAGGAGCAAAGACGTGTGAGGGTCAGGGCCCTGCTTTGGCACCGCTGTCGTCAGCAGGGTCTGATCAGGGTTGCAGAGCCGGGGCTCTGAAGGGCTGAGGAAGCCCCAGTTGGACTTAATAACACAACTCTCTTTGCAACATCTCTTTGCATGGGATGTTGGCAAGTCTTTGCAGCGCCCCGCTAGGTCTTAGTGACGCCAGACCACGGCAGATCCCATCCGCCTGCTTGGAGAGCCCCAGGACAGTTAGAGATGCCCACCTGGGGTCACCCCACCTTTACTTCGTCATCTGAGTCTCGCAGGTAGAGCAGCTCGGCGCTGCTTCCAGCTGGCCGTCAGGCCGAGGTGTGATGGTGCCCGCTCAGACTTGCGTACCCGTGTCTGGACTCTGCCTTCCTCCGTGCACCGCAGTGCCTGGACCCGTTGCAGTGCCTCCGTCTACAGCTCTAGCGCGGGTCTGGCACATCGGCTCACTGCGTCTCACCTCCCCGCGTTGGTGAGTGCCCCACGGGCAGGGGTCTGCGGTACGGGACGGTGTCGGCGTTTCCACATACATCAAGCGAGGTTTTCTTGGTGCCTCGGTTTCCCTCCATGTGCTGTTGCTTATCCGAACATCAAAACCTGGCTTGGTGCGAGATGGAGCAGCGCAAACTGCCAGGTGGATCCTGGCTTGCGGAGGTGAATTAGGGTGATGGAGGTGCCCACTGGTAAATGCAGTGCTTGGTGCGAGAGGTGCAGGATCAGGAGCACAACTAAAGTGTGTGTGAGGGACAGGGGGAAGATGTTTGGCTGGGCCATATGGGGAGCTCTGCCCTAGAATAGAATAGAATAGAATAGAATATTTTCAGTTGGAAGGGACCTACAATGATCATCTAGTCCAACTGATGGGGCAGCATCCTGCCCACTGCCCCACGCGCAGCAGGGTTCGTGCTGTGCTCACGGCCGGTGATGTCCCACATCTGTGTCTCTACAGGGCTGTTGGGAGCATGATGCCGGTGAGATGTGAGTGGTGCGCGCTCTGGGTGTGCTTCCCTCGCACAGCAGTAATTAATATCTACTTTAAGCTTTCACCCGTCACGTCCTCCCCTTCCCCCACGGCAGTCTGGAGTTAATATTGGAAAAGTCAGTTAAACAGTTAATGTTTAGGCCCTGGTTATTAGGCTCTTGCACATTTCCAGCAAAGGGAGCAGAGTTGCATTTTAATGGGAAACTTTCATGCTCAGTCAAGTTGCAAAAATTTATTTGCGCAGAAGTCATTTTCTTTTAACAAGTTTTCACCCTAATTCCCTTCCCCCAAATCTGAATTTAATGGTATTTATATGGGAAATGGATTTATTAAGTTTTAATGATGCTATAACGTTGCCCTTACTTAATAGAAGGGGCACGCTGCAGGCAAGCGGCCATGTGGTGGTGGGCTGGGAGGGCTGGGCGCTGGGAGAAGCACCGATGGCCGCCAATGGGCTGGGGGGTCTGTTGCTTTGGGCTTGATCTAAAGTCAGTGTAGCTGAGAAGTGGCGATGCCAGGCTTTTCTCGGACCTGTGCAGGATCAGTCCCAGGCTGTTGCGAGGGCTGGGGCTGCGGGGCTGAGCCTTGCCTCCTGCTGCCGATTCCTCCTCATCTTCCTCTGTGGCTCCTGGTGAGATGTGACGCTACCTGTGTCCACCACGACTGTCCCCAAGAGGAGCAACCAAAGGAGGGTCTTCACTTTGTCAGCTGCTCTGTCCCGTGTCCCCGTGCCAAGAGAGCCGGCATCAGCGGGGCGATGGGGACCCCGAGGACCTCACGCTCCCCGCTGGCATCGCTGCCTTGGGGGCTGAGTGCTTCTGAGCGTGCAGTGGTTTATTTTAAGATGGAAATTATCTGCTGTCGAGGAGCAGCTGTGGAGGAGAGCACGTCCCCAGCGCTCCTGCCCTGCCAGTGCATCCTTGCGCGGGGGGGGGGGGATCAGAAAAAGACCCTCCCAAGGGCACTCACGGCCACTTAACCCATCGAATAGCTCCTCTCGGGGCGGGTGGAGGAATGTGGCTGTCGACAGCGGGATAGGCAGTGCCGTCGGCTCCCGCCATCGCGTCCGCTGCCCGTCGGCTTCGGGGAGGGCTGGGAGAGTGACCCCGTGGGGGAGCGGCCCAGGAGGAGGTGGGGGGGGGGCTCTCCCCAGCCCCCAGCCCCTATTAAAATGTTAGACACAGACCTCCAAGTCAAAAGGCAGGGCGACAGACGGCCCTTTCACAGGGCCTGCTGCTCCCCACAAAAGGGGGGTTTCCAGGGGAGGGGGGCAGGAATGCGGGCTGCGGCCGGAGGGCAGAGCCGCCACCATTGTCCCCGCTCCCTCGGCGAGGGCGTCATGTTGACACAAGGATTTCTGCCGGCAAAAGGTGTCGGAGGCAGAGTCTTCCCTCCCTCCCTCGCCGTTTCCTTGGTTAAACTCGGCAGCAACAGAAATCCTGGGATACAGATCCCAGGAGCAGATACCCGTCGGCTTGGAGGTGCTTTACGTCCCTCCGGCCATGGTTTCCAAGGGGGCGAGGTTTTTGTTGCTAGTAACTATTTTCGGGAGCTTTGCTTTGCTGGCAAAGAGAAACCAGCAATTTCATGGCTGTGAGTTTGGGGGGAGCTGGATCCATCACTGTCCGGCCGTTGCCGTCTTTGCCCGCTCACCGTCTCACCAAAACAGCCCCGGTGCAAATTGCTCTGGCTTTCGGTAGGGTTTGTGCCGCAGGGGTACCCGTGTGCTCTGCAAACCCCCTCTCTCCTCCTGTTTATAAATATCGGAGCTAAATATAGCTTGTTTAAACTCTTGGTGGCTGTTCAGATCCTAATCTCGGGTTTTATGTTCAGGATTAGAAGAGCGAGATGGTGGGGTCACGCGTGTCCCGGGTGGGAGTTTTCCATATTTGGTTCTCAGGCAGCGCGGTGTTTAGCCAAAACTTGGTTTGAGAGGGAAAAGGAAAAAAAATAAGAGTTCATCATCGCTTAGTGAGATGATGACACCGGCACTGCGTGCGTGCCAGAGCTCCCAGGAGCAAGGCAGCGTGAATTTGCCCTGCACAGGCAGCGCTGTATCCAGAGCGGGTGAAAGTGGGCATTTATCCCAAAAGGGATGGGGAAGGGAGAGTGGCCTCGGGCACCAGCAGTGCTGGGCTGGCAGGTGGCCTGGGGAAGTGGAAATTCCTCATCTCCCCCAAATTCCGACTGTCTCTTTCTGCTGGCTTAAAGAATAAAACATTTTTAAGGGAGAATATTTACCAACGAAAAATCAAAACAGGGAGCAGTTGCAGCGGGTGCTCTCGAATGCCACAGCTGCTGGGCAGCACCGTGGAGGAAAAGAAGAGCCGGGTAACTTAGTGGTGTGTAACAGACACACCAGTCACCAGTGTGAGCACTTGCTGAGGACCTGCCCCAGGACACTCGCCCCTGCCCTGCGGGTGGGCGCTGGGACCATTTGCCAGCCTCAGCCCAGGTTGTGTTCCCTGGGGATCATCCGCTGGAATTGCATCCTTCATGGTTGTCCCTTAAATGGACTCTCCAAGAGAAGGAGCGGGGACTGGGATGAGCGGGGAGAGCAGAGCTCGGCGCAGGGCAGCCCACTCCCACAAACAACGGGGCTGTGCGGATTTACACCGGCAGAGGATATGAAAAACATCAGCTGGGGAAAAAAAAAATATTTCATAGCAGCCATTGTTGAGGGTGGGAATGAGGCAAGTTTTGTCTTGGTCTCTTCCTTCGACATCTTTCATGTTTATTGTGAATGAAGCTCCATTGAAAGGCAGCTCCTTCCCAGGTAGCCGGTTACCACCCAGTGAATAGCCTGGCCACTTTGCTTAGTAATGGGATTATATTGTTTTTCATTACAATGGGAACTTTGATTCCCAAACTGTCCTGACTAATGTCTGCTTAAGAAACAAAGCCATTTTTTTGCCCTCTCCCCTTCACGCTGGTAGGAGGAACAGGGCTCTAGCACGTTTTTCCCCACTCCTGTCCATGAGTATATCCAGCTTTGGGAATTCCTCTAGTTTCTCTCCAGATGAAAGTCTGGGTCTTAAAATCTCAATTAGATGGCTTGGGCTAGGTCAAAAATGAAATGGAACAAAAAAAACACATCAAAGACTTTGGATTGCAGTTTGCTTTTTTTAATTAAACAAGACTGGAGATCTGCTCTTGCTTTATTAACCTGATGTCACTCGAAGTAACCTGCTGCTTTGCCAACCACCCTCCCTGTGTGAAACTCTGTTTTTTTCCCAGGCTGGTGTCCCAGAGTGTTTAATAAAGCAGGGCCTGGATGGGACTTCATAAAAAACCACCGGTTTGGTCTAGTGCTGGTTTTTGGTGCTGGGAGCCGCGTCACGGCTGCCGGCGGTGTTTGTGGGGCCATGCCGGCGCCGGGGGAGCGCGGCAGGGCCGGTGGGAGTTTTGGGGTGTATCGCCCTGTCGGGGTGCCCCATGTGGATGAGGGGGAGCTGGGCGGCTCTGCCTTGGCTCTCCTGCGAGCCGTGGCGAAGCCTTTGGTTTCTTAACGGACGCGTGTGCCAGAAGCCACAGAGCGAAGCTGCAGGTGAGGCGCGGTGAGCCCGGCTGTGCCCGCTGCCGGGAGGGGGCTCAAGCAGCCCCCACCAGCCCCTGGCTGCCAGGGCAGGAGGGAGCATCCACGGCCCCGCATGCCCCAGGGAGGTCAGGGCGGCATCCAAAAGTGTTCCTCGTTTCCCTGCACCCATCTTCTTTCTGCCGGCTCCAGGGATACCGTGCCACCCCGAGCAGGGTGGTGATGCCGGGGCAGGAACTGAGCAGGAGATGGGACCAGAGCACAGGGTGCTGAGCTCTGCTTTCCCAGTGGGACCATTTTCCAGGCCTGTCTGCCTTCCTCTGGCTCCGGAGTGTGCTCCCGTGCATGGTGGGGTGTTTCCGAGGTGGGCTGATGCTGCTGGGAAGCCATCCCGTAGACGGTCGTACTCACCTGTGGTCCCTGATGATGCTCCGTGCAGGAACTTGGGAGGGGGTTGTGAGGAGGCAATGGAAAAAGATGGAATAGGAAGATGGAGTAAGAAGCAGATCCCTTCTCTCAGTGACACGGAGACATATCCCAGAGCACCAGCCCTTTCGCTGGTTGGATTGGAGCTGGGGGAGATCAGGGTCCCCCAGGCTGGCACCGGGCAAACATGTCTTACGGGGAAGGGTGTAACTTCTGGAGAAAGCTGGGGTGTTGCTTCCAGGCTGTGCCAGGTGGGAAGCACTGGCACGACTGGAAAAGTGACTCCTGTGCATGGATGCCTGATGGAAAGCAAGCTTAACGCCCAGGGTCTGCAGCTGCTGGGGTTGCGCAGGGGAAGGCTGGAAGGAGGCAGTTGTGGTTCCTGTTCGTAAGCCCAAGGATGACGGTTACCCCGAGAGGTGTGGGGACGATGGGGTAGGGTCGTGTCACCGCTCCGCAGCTGGGAGCAGCGTGCAGTGGCTGTGGTCCTGTGCGCAGCTAAGGGAGACTCTCCTGCTGGTTATTTCTCCTTCCCTCAGCTGTTGCCAGCAAACACCTGAAATGCAAGCGTCCTGCTCACGTTTGGTCACTTGCTTTGCTCCACGGGGTCCGGACCACACTGGCACAGGCGTCCGCTCGGTCACGCAGCATGTTTGCTGGTGCAGAGGTCTCTGCGGGTGTGATGGTCCCTCGGTGGGGACCCTCTGCACCACGCAAGGTCACAGTCGTGGTTTCTGAACCACCTCTGTGCTGGAGCGGCTCTGCCGGGGACTCTGGGGCACAGGGAGGGCGGCTCGTCTGGGATGGCTGCTCCGGGCCACGGGTACCGCGGAGCAGAGAGCGGCATCCCCCACAGCCCAGCCTGTGCCTGGGGATGGGTGTTGGGGTGGGGGCTGCTCCCCCCAGCGGGGGAGACCCCGCACCCAGTGCCTGGGTTTGCTGCAGCCCCAGAGGCAGCGGGGACTCTCCTGGCCCCATTAGTCTCAAGTACCCCCAAAAAGGGGCTTGAATAAAGACCCGAGCCTCCCCTCCTCGGCTTTCCCACGGTGCTCATACCTTGGGGAAAACAACCACGGCCGTTTATGCTTCCAGCAGATGAGGGTGAGGAAGAGGTTATGTGATAGCGCAGATAAGAGGCAGCCTGGATGTGGGGCCAGTGGCTGGGATGGGGCTCCCCGCCAGCCCCCCGTCCCCTCCCGCAGCGTGGGGCTGCCCCCTGGACCTGCCCCTCCATGGGATGGGGATGGGGACAGCCCGTGCACGTCTGGTGGCCGCGCTCCAGCTTACACCTGGTTTTCATTTTGCTTGTTAGTTTATTTTGTGCGTTTTAAGCCCGAGGTGGGTTTTACTTCCAGCCCTGCCACGGTTTCAGCCCTTGGGAGGACTGCCCTGGGGCTGGGCAGGAGAGCAGTGGGTGGTGTGAGCGCAGCCGTTCTCAGCTGCGGGGCGATGCAGGCTGAGCCCCCCGCATCCAGGGCATCCCCCATGTACCCAGCACCTCTGAAACACCCCCCGGCCCCCGGGCTGCGCTTGTGCAGGGCTGACGCATCCCGAATTTGAACAAAGCCCCCGTGCCGCCATGCGGGAGCCGTGCCGGGGCGGGGTGGGCTGCAGGAGCGCCTGGGTGTCATCTGTGCTGGCTGTGGCAGATGGCAGCTTAGCGCAGAAAGGAAAACATTAGTCTTGGGTCAGAGGTCACAGAAACATCTGCCTCGGGATGCTTTCAGTGCCCGCATTGCTGCGGAGGGACAAAACCTGTTGCTGGTGGGTTGGAGGAAAAGCCTTGCACGCTGCAAGCGGGGAGGGAGCGAACAAAGGGCCAGCAGCGCGCGCACGGAGCCGCACGCACAGAGCACTCGGCGCGGGAGCCACGGGCTGATGGGGGGCCGGGATGGGCCCCCCACCTCTCCCGATGCTGCTCGTGGAGCGAGGGGGTGCTGGAAGCCACGGCGCCCGGGCAAGCGCATGTGTAATGCAAAGCTGGGATAGCGGCGTGGCAGCAGGCAGCAGAGCTTGTTGGCTCTCTGATATTTCTGCGGCTCATTCATGCTTTTGATTATATGATCTGCCGAGCTTTTCTGGAGCCTTGCTGAAATAACTGCAGCGTTGTTTGTAACTCGTTAAGGATGTGCAGCAGACACAACAAATGCACGTGCCCACGCTGAGCAGATCCAGATTTGGCCTGGGCTTGGCGCTGGGAGCGGGGTGGGAATTTGGGGCCGCTGTTCCCGTTCCCAGGCTGTCCCCCAGGACTCGCTGTCTGACCTTGGACAAGGCCTTCTCCATCACCCTTCACATCACCCGTGAATCGTGCCGGAGATTTATGGGTCGGGAGCGCGGTGCATTATTAGTTGCGCCTCCCCCTTCGCAGCAGTTTGTGCTCCAGGAGCGGGTGCTCGCTCGGGGCTGGCGTGGAGGGGGAAGACGCGCCGCACGCTGGTGTCGTGGGAATCCAGCCCCCAGCCTCTGCCTGACCCCCCGAAACAAAAAGCCACCAGGATGGACGGCAGCCCCAGACGCTCGGGGAGTGTAAATCAGTGCGTTCACACCTGCAAGGACCACATGCAGCATCCCCATCCGCAGGGATGGGGACCAGCCGCTGCTTCGCTGTCCCCTGTCCTGCCTGGTGCTTTGGTGACAGCCCCAGTCCCTTGGTTAGGTCACGTAGAAAATATCCTAGAAGTGAAGATTGTGAGATTGTCCGCCCTGACTTGCTCCTTTGTGCTGGCACGGTGCTGGGAGAGGGAGCATCATGCATTGGAGCAGGGCTTGGCCATCACCGGGGTCAGGATGCCATCACCCTCTGTCACCGTCTAAAACGGTGGGGTGGGTCGTGGCTGAAGCGTTTGATGCCTCTTCAGCAGGTTAATGACTCAAAGGAAACGTTTCTCAGCTGCGTGCTCGGGGGAGGGAGAGACACGGGTATTTTTAGCCGTTCCTGCCTGGGTTGGGAATGGGGTGTGCGTCACGCGTGGGACTGGGAGCATGGCCATACTGGCCTCTCCAGGGATTTCACAGAGGCTCCACAGGACCCCGGGGAGCTTGGCCACCTTTCACCACCTCGAAGCTGGTTTCTAATGGCACTTCTGAGCTGTTTTGATCCTGGAGCACCCGCCCTGTCCTCTGCCAACACATATATCTATAATTAAAGCATAGCTTTAATGTCTCTTATGCTGATTTCCATAAGCTGCTTGGGGTTTGGTTTGGGTAGCCCTCGCTTGGGAAGTGCCAAAGGAAAAACCACAGGGTGATCTTCACCTGGCTGAGCCCGCGGGGACGTCGCATCCTCCACGTCTGCCCACCTCGGAGCCCTGACGCCACCACCCGCCAGTATGTTTTCCACAGAAAATAAAGCTTAGCTCCCTGGGCTGAGCTTTAGGAGAGGTTTTTAGCCGCTGGAGAAGTAGGTGGATGCATGATGAGGTTGCAGCACGGCTGGGAGCTGAACCTGGCTCTGCTGAATCCAGCCTTTCCAGACCTGGGAGAGCTGAAAAATAACTACGTCTTGGGCTGGCCTTATTCTTCACCTGGTTTTTGATCTCTTGCTTTGCAAGTGAGGCTTGTCTCCAGGCTTTCCTCTGCAGCCGGGACTCTAAAGCCATTGCGGTCGTTGGGCTTTTAAATGCAGCTCCAGAGTCTCTGGCTGTGAGTGAGCTCTGGGACCCACGTGGGGAGGAAACAGCAAAATTCATCCCGTGGCTTCGGTCCGCAGCTGTGCTCTTCCCTGCCTCGTCTCAGACTTGCCCTTGCAAACATGGGCAGGAATAGCATCGTTTCTGTGCAGAAGCGTCTACAGATGATGCAGGAGCGGTGTCGAAGCTGCCGGGTGCGAGGCTGCCCGTGGGCATGTCCCGGGTGCTGCCATATGTGAGCAGAGGAGTGTCCAGCGTCCTCGTTTCGTGCTCTCGCTGAGCAGCAATATCACTATCGTGACAGTGATATCCCTGCCGTCAGAGACTTTTGCTCTGAAACCTGGAAAAGAAATTGAGATGACTTTGAAACCGTGGAAGGAGTTTGGGAGGGCTCCTCGAGCTGGGAGCTGGCGCGGTGTGTGCAGTGGGTACGCGAGGGCTGTCCCCGTCCCTGTCGCGCTTGTGGCTGTGAGTCGGGAATGGCCGGGCATCCCCAGTGGGTCTGTGCCGCACAGCCCCACTCTGCGCGATGCAAACTCCTCCGTGGGTTATGGTGGTGACTACTGGATTTTAAGAGTGCCTGTGTCGTATCGCTTCTTTTCTGAAGAGTTACTTCACCAGCACTTCTCAATGGCTGGAAATACCCTCCTTGCAGGGAGAAGAAATGCGATGCATGAGCGTACCCCGGTTCCGTCTGCCCACGTGTGCCCATCGCGCGGCCCAGCCCTTTCTGGCTGGGGCAGACCCGTGCCGAGCCCTTCCTCAGCATCTGCCGCACCCACCTCACTCCTTGAGCTGATTGCGTCCGTAAACCAGCTCTTAAAACAAACAAATAGAAAGCCATTTAAAAAAACATCTACAAACTCCCTGAAATTTGAGAGGTTTCCTGAAGCAAAAGCCTGGAAAGCACCCGGGCAGCCCAGCCGGGCATGGGGCAGCCCCCAGCCCCCTCTGCCTTCAGGCAGGGGCTCCCCTGCCCCCCAGGGGAGTGCCTCCAATCACTAATTAACCTCCTGGCTAATAACCATGCCCGGGCTCAGGCTGGGCTCTGCTCTGGCTTCCCATCCGTGAGCTCAAACCACCGCTTGCCTGTACTGAAATTGGAAATGGTCCGAAAACTAATTGGGTGGGAGGGCTTTCAGCTCTGCGCCCCTCGCCCCGGCCTCATTTAAGCCCCGCAGTGCAGGAACCCCAATCCCAGAGACAGCCCCCCTCCCGGCCGCCCGGCTCAACCCGGGATGCGGAGCATCGCCTCTCGGTCCCGGCTGCCCACGGCGGCACCGCCGCGAGCCAAAGCCCGCGCCGTGGCGGCTCCCGCGCGCTCGGCGGTTCCCGCGCGCTCGACGGTTCCCGCGCTGCCCCTGGGGCTCTTTGTCCAGCATCCTTTTTTTTTTTTTCTTATTCCTTCTTTTTTTTTTTTTTTTTTTTTTTTTTCCGCCTTATTCTCCCATTGGAGAATCTCATGACGCTTCCCTGTCGGCCAGCCGCCGCGAAAGCCCAGAGGATTGTTTTAAGAAAAAAAGCGTGTGTGGTGCGGGGAGGCGGGGGAGAGCGGTGCTTTTAACAGATGACTGCACACTTGAGCGGTTTGCCGGCGGCGTGCCTGTGCCGGCCGCCGGGCCCCGCACAATGGCCTCTCTCAGGCGGCCACGGCCCCAGCCCTCGCATTCCCCCGCACGGGGCCACGGCGCAGCCACCCAGAAGCGCCGTCGCCCCACGGCCGCGGCGCCCCGGGCTCAGAGCCGCCGGCGAGCCGGGCATCGGCTGCGGGCGCCGGCAGCTGCTCTGCCTCATTAGGATGCACACCTGCTCCCCGCCGCCCTTTGTGTGCCGAGCAGATGCCCTGATTTATTATTATACACATTTTCTTTTTCATTTGGCCTGGATAATGCCGTCTCATTAACTCAAAATGTCTCCGAATCCTGACAAATTCTCACACAATCCCCAACAATGAAATCAGAATTGGGTTAAAAAAAAAAAAAAAAAGGAGGAGAAGAGGAGAGGGGAAGCGGGGCTGAAACGTGGTCCTGCTGCCGGCACGGCGCGGCAAAGCGCGGTGGCTCCGGGTTGGGGCCGGCTGAGGGTGGGGGTTTGCTGGCTGCGCTTCACCAGAGAAGCCCCATGTTCTTGTTTTGGGGTTTGCAGGCTGGTGGGGTTTGCAGGTGAGTGTTCTGCTCCGCAGCCGTGGGGCTGCAGCGTTCCCCAGGACCCTTCTCGCTCGCCCCAGGGGGGCTGCTCTGCCGCGGGAGCCTCGGGGGCCGTGCACGAGGCTCGGGGACGCAAGGTCCCGCCAGCTCGGGTGGCAACGGGTGCGAGCACGTGGGGGGTGCCCTGAGCCCCGACCTGCCAAAGCACAGCGGGGACCGCGGTCCCCCAGTGCCTGGGTGCTGTCGTCTTCCCCGGCCGTCACCTCCAGCGGTGGTTGCCTTACCCCAAGCTCGCAGCAATGCGTGCAACCGCCCCCAGATTTATTTCTGCTGCCAAGGCTTCTGATAGCAGCCGGCGTGCCCCGCTCTGCTGCGGTGGCATTGCCATCATGGTGTGGGACAGCAGCGTGCTGTCGTCTCGCTTCTCCCATGGATGCTAGTCGTGACGGCTGCTCGGTGCAGCCCAGCCAGAGCAGAAAATCCCCCTTTGGAAGCAGTGTAATGTGAGCAGAGCTGGTTGGGGACAAAACACGTGGCATCTCGTGTTGCAGACTTGATAGAAGAGATGCCGTGTGGGAGGGTTTGCGCTGGGGAGGTGCTGAAGGGCCTCGTCTCCGGGATCTTCGTTTGATGTCAGGTGCCCTCGGTCTCTGTGTGCACAGCTTTGCTCTGTCCTCCCTTTCCCAGGGGGAAGCTTCCCCCTCTGCGGGGTCCTGTGCCAGCCTCGCTGGGATAGCCGGCGGGATTTGCCCTTGCGGCACGTCCCTGTCGCCTGCCCCGGTCCTGCGGCAGGCAGTTGCTCCAGCCCTGTCGACCAACGGTGACAGATGGTTGAGCCGGTGGCCGCGTCGGGGGGCCTTTTCTCAGGGCCCCCACGGAGAGGGACGCGGCGGCCGGGGCCACTCGTCCCTCCTTCCACAGGGTTTGTCTTTGGGGAAGATCTCAGCTGGCTGCGAGGAGCAGAAATGTGTCCCACCTGCTACCAGCCGACGCTGAGCCTGCGTTTGATCGTGTTTGAGTGATTTCTAAGGATGGAGGGAGGATGAAAATCTCCCTGGTGGAGCAGGGACCCCGGGACGGGCAGGGGCACAGGGCTATCCCCGTGCTGCTTGTGGCCCCACGGGCCACTGCGGGGTTTCCTCTTCCTTGGGGTCTGTGGGTGCCCTGGGGTGGGTGCGGGTATGGGGGTCCCCATCCTGGCTCCACCACGTCCCGCCTTGTGCCTTGGTTTCCTCTTCAGCAAGGCGAGGGCGGGCAAAAAAAGCACATTGCGATGAGAAGCATCTCAGACGTCAGCGCCGAAGGCTGCGGTTTTGCAAGTCGGTGCAGGCCCCTCGATGGGGGACGCCTTTGTTCCCGGCGCCTCTTTCATCTTCCTCTTCTCAGCCCAGCGCGGCCAGGGCAGAGCCTTGCAATTGCCAAACCCGACGTGCCGGGATGCGGTGCGGGGTCAGGCCCGGGGAGGGTGTTCCCGGAGCTGGTCCCTGGGGCATCCGGGTGTCCCCCAGCCCCTCGGGACCGATCCCGCTGACGCTGACGGCGTGTCTCGCCCCCGCCAGGTGTAGCGGTGCCTACGTGGGCGAGCGGTGCCAGCTGCCCAACCCCTGCCTGAGCTCCCCTTGCAAAAACGCCGGCACCTGCATCCCGGTGGTGCGCGGCAGCACCGTGGACTACACCTGCGTCTGCCGCCTGGGCTTCACCGACGAGCTCTGCCTGACGCCCCGCGACAACGTCTGCCTCAGCAACCCCTGCCGCAACGGGGGTACCTGCGACCTGCTGACGCTCAGCGAGTACAAGTGCCGCTGCCCGCCGGGGTGGTCAGGTGAGGCGGCGATGCCGCGCGGTGTGGGGACACGGTGACCCGGCTCGGGGGGAGAGGGACAGCTCGTGCGTGACGGGAGTTGCTCCTGGAAAACTCCCGTGGATGGGGAAGGGCGCTGCCTCTGATTTCGGCTTCCTCCGGTGCTGGGGGAAAGGTGGGGGGGACGGTCTGCGAACCCGAGTCGGGGCTTGGGAGGGTCCCTGGCTGAGCGAGCTGCAAGCCTCCTGCACGGGTAAGGGTTTTACGGGGGGGTAGAGGTGGGGGGAAGTAGTTGCAACCCCTGTGAACACAGTCCCAGAGCCGGCTCTGCACCCCAGTGCAAAGGTAGCTCCCACCAGTTTGCATCCTCATCCTCCTTCCCTGCCCTCCCCAGGCAAAACCTGCCAGCAGGCCGACCCCTGCGCCTCCAACCCCTGCGCCAACGGGGGCCAGTGCGTCCCCTTCGAAGCCCACTACATCTGCCGGTGCACCGCCGGCTTCCACGGGGCCAACTGCAAGCAGGACGTGAACGAGTGCAACATCTCGCCGCCCGTCTGCAAGAACGGCGGGAGCTGCACCAACGAGGTGGGCACCTACCAGTGCTCCTGCAAGCCGGCGTACACCGGGCAGAACTGCGAGCATCTCTACGTGCCCTGCAACCCCTCGCCCTGCCAGAACGGAGGGACGTGCCGCCAGATCGGAGACACCACCTACGACTGCACGTGCCTGCCAGGTAGGGGCTGCCTCCGAGGCAGGGGACGGGGATAGAGGACCCTCTCGCAGCCCCTTGGGCCCCCCCCTAAACAAGTAGTGCCCGATCTTCCCCCGAGTTACGGCTCTGGGAGGGACAAAAACGAGCGGCTGTGGGCTCGCTGTGCTGCATGCGTTTGGGAAGACGTTGGGCCGCGATGTCCGAAGAGGAGAGGTCATCTGGGGGCTTTTTATACTTGGTGATTCACCAGAATAGCTCTTCCAAAGAAGTGTTTCAGCAGAGGCCCCTGTGCGGATGCTCATATTCCAGAATAAGAGTGCCTTTTTCCGCTTTAGCTTAATCCACTTCCAGAATGGAATAATTAGCCCGGAATAGCTATTTTGGAAAGTTTCCGAGTGCGAACAGAGTTGGGAGAGGGAGACCCTCTCCGTGCTCACTGCTGCTCCCTCTGGCAAGTGCCGGCGCAGCCCAGCTGAATTAGATCTTCTGAAATGAAGGGCTCTTGCAGGAGAGAGCCTGGCAGGGGCTGTCCCAGGACCTCAGCACCCTATACAGGAGATCAGCACCCTATACAGGAGCTCAGCACCCTGCAAGGGAGCTTGGCACCCTACATGCCAGAGGAAAGAAAAGCGGCTGTGAAAGGGCCCCCCTGACCCCGGCAAGCCCTTTCACTTCTGCCATCGAGCAGCGGTCTGCAGCGCGGTCAGGGCAGGGAGTAGAAGGGGACGAGCGTGGCCCCACGCTTCCCCCCATCCCCGAGCCGGCTGAAGAAATGACATAATGGGGTTTCCTGCCGGCGGGTGGCCAGTACAGCCCAGAACCACGCTGCACCCAGGGCAGACCAGGCTGTGTTTGCTGGAGGGCGAGTGCTGTTTCTGACCTGAGCTAGCCACGCTGGCCGGCTGTGGCAGACGCGGAGGGGAAGCATCCAGCCTCTTCCTTGGAAGGAAGCTGTGGGCAGTGCTAAGCTGCCTGAGAAGTCTCTCGTGGGATTGCTTTCATCTCCTCTGGTCGCCTGTAGCCCCGCAGGGACTGGGGCAGGACGAGGGGTAGGCGGCTTCTCTGCTCTGCACCCTGGGCGGTGCTCGGCATTACCGCAGGGAGCTCCAGCCTCCCTCCGCCGCGGCTCCTGCCCCACCGCCGCTGGGGACGTGGCATCGGGGTGGGGATGGGATCTCCCAGCCAGCACAGACGTACCCGCATCCCGCTGCCAGCCGGGTGCCAGGGGAAGATGCACGATCCCTGTGGGGCGGCATGGGGGAATCTCGCCTTGATCTCTGACACAGGCTCAGAGGTTTAATCCCCTTCCCAAAGCTTTTGGCTGCAATAACTCAGGAGACTCGTTAACCATCCAAAATACACAGGGCCCTGCAGGATCCCCTGCATCCCCTCCATGCCTGCTCCTCCAGGCTGGAGCAAAGCTCCTGTCCTTAGGGTTGGGGCTGACCGGGTGAGCAGCACCAGGGAAGGAAGCCTTTCCTTCTGGGATGAGCCAGTGCAGCTGGGAGCTCCCAGGGGCGATGCTCCGCGGGAGCAGCGCTGAGCCCTGGCAGGGCAGAGCAGCATTGCCACAAGGGACGGGCAGGTGGAGGGGGCAGGAGGAGCAGCGCTGGCCCTGCCCTGCCGTTCTGCTGACGAGGCACTTTCCCCAGAGCAGCCCAAGCGTCGGGCACGTCGGGGTGAGGTATGGCCTTGGGGGAGCATCCCTGCTGCGGAGGGGGGGATCGGTGCTTTCACACCCGGCTGCGGCTTCGTGGGCTGCTTCCAGAAGATTTGCATGCTGCACGAGCTGGTTCACCTCCCGCAGGGTGGCACGGCACGGCCCCTGCTCCGGGGGGGGGGACGGGGGGTCCCTCGGCAGCTCCGCCATCCCGCATGGCTCGCTGCAGGAGCTGCATCGGCTTCGGGCGGAGGCAGGAGGGACCGGGGGCTGTTTCTCATGATAAGAGGGTGATTGATACGCTGGTATGCAGCGCAGCAGACCTGAAACAATGTCCGCTTTTCATTCCTGGAGAGGCCTGGCCGTACCGGGTTTCTTCAAGTTAAACTAATCTCGGCTGTTTTATCGTGCCATCGCTGTAGAATGTAACCCTGAGTTTAAAGTAATTGCAGTACTAATTACTCATTCCGATGGTTCAAAATGAGTTAATCCTGGTATCTAGGACATTGCCAGTTATTGCTGTTCAGTCTCAGCCCAGCTGCTTAAAAATGAGGCACAAATCAAAGTTATCTGCTTTGGACTCCTACCAGCAATCGTAAAGAGCTGTTGCTGCTCCTCTTGTGATGGGGCTGAGGCTATGGGGTAGAGGAAAACGTGGCCCTTTGGAGAGGGAGAGAGGGGAAAACCCCCAGTTGGGCCAGGGTCTGGGGTCCCACAGATGATGAACCTGGGCACCCGGTCCCTTCCGATGGAGGCAGAGGTGACGTAGTGAGCTGCCTGGGCGAGGGAGCAGCCTGGTCTGGACCTGCAAAACGCCTTGGGGAGTTTGGGGGAGCTGCAGGTGCGCGCCAGCACCGCGGGGAGCTGCCGCGGGCTGGCATTGCCATCCCGACCCCGAGCGCCTGGGCGGGCTGGGAAGGCTGACGCCTGACGGCGGCTGGGTCGGGGGCTTTGGGGTCTTAGAGTAAATGCAGCTCTTAACCCATGGGGCTGTTAGAGGAGGATGGGTTGGCTTGGCAGATGCCCGTAGAAGGGCTGGGCCGTTTGATTTCTGCTGCAGATGCCGCAGGGAGAGGCCAGGGGCGGCGCGGTTTCCATGCGTGCCGCACTATTAGGTGGAGGCGATAAGATAAACCCGAGCAGCCGGGCTCACGGCGCGAGAGGTGGGCTGGGATTAGCGCAGCGCAGCATGGGGCGGTGGTTCCCCCTGCCAGGGACTTGGATCCCCCTCCGGGGGAAGCGCTGCTGCTGAGGCTCTTTACATGTGAAATTAAAAGCCGGTGAGTCAGCACCGGGTGCCGCAAGCCTTTGTGGGAGCAGCCCTGGTTCATCCTGGCTTGCCGTGGAGCCGGATCCTCCGACGCTCGGGGCGAGCGTCTCCAGACCCGGGGGCTTTAGCAGGTGAGCCCCACGCCGGGGACGTCCCGTCTGCCCTGCGTGGAGGAAGCCACCACCAGGCTCCGGCGATGGTACCCTGGCAGGGAAACCTGCGCGGCAGAACCAAACCCCGGCAGAGGCGGGACGGGGCTGGGGATGAAACCGGGCGGCTGGGCTGGGAGCAGCTGGTGCACGCTCGGCACCCGATAACAAGTAACCTGCCGTCGGCGGGGGGCTGGCGGGGGGCTGAGGCAGTGGCACGGCCGGTTGGTCAGTTGGCATCATGGCAGACGTCACCTCTGCGCAGGGTTTACGGGCCAGAACTGTGAGGAGAACATCAATGACTGTCCAGGCAACAACTGCAAGAATGGTGGCACCTGCGTGGACGGCGTCAACACCTACAACTGCCAGTGCCCACCCGAGTGGACAGGTAATGCCGCTGCCGACAGCAGGGGTGGCACGGGGCTGGGTTGGGAGGATGGATCCTTCCCCGGGACGTGCTGGGGACCGGGTGGGGAGAGCCGTCCTGCTTTGCAGCGATGCTCGTGGAGCCTGCGGGAGCTGGGCAGCGCCAGCCTCATGCAGGTGCCCTGTCCCCTGGCAGGTCAGTACTGCACCGAGGACGTGGACGAGTGCCAGCTGATGCCCAACGCCTGCCAGAACGGGGGCACCTGTCACAACAACCACGGCGGCTACAACTGCGTCTGCGTCAACGGTTGGACGGGCGAGAGCTGCAGCGAGAACATCGACGACTGCGCCACCGCCGTCTGCTTCAACGGGGCCACCTGCCACGATCGCGTCGCCTCCTTCTACTGCGAGTGCCCCCACGGCCGCACAGGTGAGGTCCTGTCCCATCTCGCCCCCTGCTCTCAGTGCAGGGTGGCAGCTCCCTGCACGTCCCCCGGCTCCTAGCTGAGGTCTTGGTGCGTGATGACTTACGCGCCCATCGCCCTTGACGTGCACCTGCCTTTTGCTGCCCAGGTTTGCTGTGCCACCTCGATGACGCCTGCATCAGCAACCCCTGCAACGAGGGCTCCAACTGCGACACCAACCCTGTCAACGGCAAAGCCATCTGCACGTGTCCTTCGGGGTACATGGGGCCAGCCTGCAACCAGGACGTGGACGAGTGCTCGCTGGGTGAGCGCAGGGGCTGAGCTCGTGCGGGTGGCAGAGGAGCAGCTGGGCAAAGCGCCGGTGCAGCCGGGAGCTCACGTGCAGCCGGGATTGTGTCCTGTGAGCCGCGCTTGTGTGTTGCAGGAGCCAACCCTTGCGAGCACGCGGGGAAATGCATCAACACCCAGGGGTCCTTCCAGTGCCAGTGTCTGCAGGGCTACTCGGGCCCTCGCTGCGAGATCGACGTCAACGAGTGCCTCTCCAACCCCTGCCAGAACGATGCCACCTGCCTGGACCAGATCGGGGAGTTCCAGTGCATCTGCATGCCCGGTGGGTGGGCAGCCCTGCGGACCCCTGCCCCGGTGCTGGGTGTGGGCGGCGGGAGGGCTCCGGGTGCCCCTGAGCTTCAGCTCGGTGTCGGTTTGGGTGAGGAGCTACAGGAGGCTCGTGTGCCTGGGGACAGCACTGAAAAGAAAGAGCTTGGTAAAGATTGCACGGTCTGCTGCAGCGGTGGGGGGACGGGAGGTGAGAGTCGGGCACCATCAGCCCTGCTCTGGACTCGTCCTCTTGCCGACCTTGCTGGCTTGGATCAAGCCAAGGGCGGGGAGATCCGGGGTAGACAACCACGGAGCAGCCAGTGCATCAGGTCCTACTACCTGTAGCACAGCTCCTGAGCTGCCTTTATAAAGACGGGGGGGAACCAAACGCGCCCTGGCATAACCTGCCCATCCTGCACGTTGTGCCAGCTCCGTGCTGTGGCGCTGACAGTGTGCCGGGTCTCTCCACAGGTTACGAGGGGGTTTACTGCGAGATCAACACGGACGAGTGTGCCAGCAGCCCCTGCCTGCACAACGGCGACTGCCTCGACAAGATCAACGAATTCCACTGCGAGTGCCCCACTGGTACGTGGCATCCGTCCCACTGCCGTCGCGGCGGAAACAAAGCCATGATGCATCCCAGCTTGAGCCGGGAAGGAGCCGAAAATGGGCTCCTTAAATTTTGGAGCCCCCCAAAATGGGGAGAGTGGGCTGGGCACCTCTCGGTGCTTTTGGTGGGGGGTTCCCCCATTGCGGTGAGGGGCTGAGCTCCGCGCAGGCAATGCTGCTCCGGGTCCGGCCCATGGGAGAGGGGAAGGAGGATTAAACCCCACGGCTTTGCACTTGAAAAGGCCCCTCTTTGGGAAGGAGAGCCGGGGGCCGGGGGGGCCGCACCAGCAGCTTTGAATGCGGTGTCAAAGTCACGGGGTGGAGCGGAGAATGGGGAGACGGTTAATCTGTGAAAGGAGGTTTTGAAGTTCAGAGACTTTGCTCCTCTAGAGATGTAAATAAGATGCTCTCAATGGCGGGTCGCAGCCCCGCATTCAGGGCCCCCAGCAGCCATCCCCATGGAAACCCGGCGCCCCGGCCGGGACGCGGGGGGCCCGGTGGGATCCGCCCGGCGGCGGGGGGAGGCTGGTGGGTCCAGTCGCTGCGCGGGGACGTGACTTCTCCCTCCGTTCCAGGCTTCAACGGGCACCTGTGCCAGTTTGACATCGACGAGTGCGCCAGCACCCCCTGCAAGAACGGTGCCAAGTGCGTGGACGGTCCCAACACCTACAGCTGCGAGTGCACTGAAGGTGAGGGGTCCCCATGTACCGGGGGGCTCCAGGGGTCCCACCCCACCGGCCACGAACAACCCACCTTCTGCCCCGTGATGCGCCATAAAACCACGTTGCCAAATTATGAACAAGTGCCCGCCTCCCCAAGCACCTGCCTCGGGGGGGTGTCTCCGAACCCCCCCGGCAGCGGGGTCGGTCCCTGCCGCTGTGACTCCCACGGGGCAGGACTGTCCCTTTCCCAGGCGTCGGCGGAGCGAGTCGAGCCCTGCCGCCCGCCGGGCCCGGAGCCGGGCATAACGAGCCCAGCGCTCATTAGGTGTGGCCCCGCAGCAGCCGTCCCACCGTGCTCCCTGCCTCGGCGGCGGGCGGCAGCGAGGGGGAAGGCAGGAAGGAAGGAATAAAGCTGCCTCTATGGGGACGCAAGGTGCAGGGCTGCGGGGGCTCGCCGACCGAAACCCAAGGAGCGGTTGCACAAAATGATGACTTGAGCCCTGGTGGCAAACAGTGGCTCTTTTGTGGAGCAGCTCCCGCCAGAAATCTTCCAGCTGAATGGCCTCTAATTAGTGTCTTGCTAATGCCAAGCCCCGATGAAAAGCTGCTATGTGGGCTTGGCGGGGTCTAGTCAAAGCTGTACTTTGTCCTCAGCTCTCCACCCCCAAACCCGGCGGGGAGGGAGCTGGCCAGGAGAATAGGATCTGCCGGGGGGGTTATTATTCGGGGGTGCCTGTGGCCGGCCCCCCCGCACGCTCCGGGACGAGCCGCGGGCGAGCGCGGGGCCCCGCTCCTGAGCCGAGGCGGCTTTAATGCAGGTCATTGTGCGCCCCGGGACAAAGCCCGCAAGCCGGGGTCTGACCAGCCCTGCCGCCGGCGTGCCAGGGTGCTCCCTTGCCTGCACCCCGTTCCCGGGGGTCCCGGGGCTCGCGGTGGGGTAGGTGGGCAGGTCAGGCCACCCCGGTGCACTGCCTCACACCTGGCCGGGGTGGGAAGCAGCGTCCCCCGTCCTGACCCCGCATCCTCCATCCTCACCCCATGTCCCCCATCCCGACCCTGTGTCCCCCCCGCTGGTGGCAGGTTTCTCGGGTGCTCACTGTGAGATCGACATCAATGAGTGCAACCCCGACCCGTGCCACTACGGGACCTGCAAGGACAGCATCGCCGCCTTCACCTGCCTCTGCCAGCCCGGCTACACGGGCCACCGCTGCGACATCAACATCAACGAGTGCCAGAGCCAGCCCTGCAAAAACGGAGGGACCTGCCAGGACAGGAACAACGCCTACAACTGCCTCTGCCTCAAAGGGACCACGGGTGAGCGGGAGGAACCCCCCGGGGGCTCCACGCAGGTCGGCCGTGCCGGTGCGGCACCCCATTCCCGTCCCCATCCCCAGGCGGGTTGGCCCTGGGCCACCGCCATCAGCCAGCCCGGTGCCGGGGCCGGCCCGGGGTGTCTTCGGTGAGGGCGAGTTCTCCCGGTTTGGTGCCCGGCTTTCGCAGGAACCGCGCCCCAGCCGGGAGCCGGGGAGCCGCTGGTGGTGGAGGCACTTTGTTGTGGAGCGGCGGCAGCAGTCAGTGCCGGCGGGCTTCGTTTTTGCCTCGTCAGCGGGGCCGGGGACCCCCTTAACGGCACCGCTCTCCTCCCCAGGTCCCAACTGCGAGATCAACCTGGACGACTGCGCCAGCAACCCCTGCGACTACGGCAAGTGCATCGACAAGATCAACGGCTACGAGTGCACCTGCGAGACGGGGTACACAGGTGAGAGCAGGGCATGGCGGCCACCGTGGCACCCCGGGGACCTGGTCCGGATCCAGCCCGGCGCCGGGGAGCCCTGGGATGTCCCCTGTGCCCGCGGCAGTGCGGGGACGCCTGCGGCTGGTGGTGGCCCCGCGCAGCCCGGGCGAGGGTGCAGCGAGGAGGGGAGATGCTGCCATCCCGCTCGCCGGAGGTTTTGCACCCTCCAGTGCTCCTGCTTGTTCAGGAGGGTGACCCTGGCTCAGGCCGAAATCAAAGGGGCGTCTGGTGCCGCGAATTCGACTCCTGCTGCGCCCACTCCCATGGGTATCAGGTTGCCGCCTTGTCCGACTGGTTTGTTTGATCGCTGCTGGAAATGGCGGAGGGCTTTGATGGGAGCAGCCCCCACCTCTCCCCACTCGCGCGGCCCCTTGTCCTCCCGCTCGCAGGGAGCCACAATAAAGCCTGGCTTTGTCAGCCGCGGCAGGTAGGGTTACAGGCTGAAACCAGCTCCCTTCGTTATTCCCTCCTGGACCAAACGAGCCCAGGGCACAGCCTCTTCCCAGTCATGTTTAATTAAGCCAGGTGGGCGATGCAGGGTGTGAAGTCACCCTACCCGGAGAGCAGCCCGCTCCTACGCAGGCGGCACGCGTGTGGCTGGAGATTTGAGCCTCCGGCAGCCGTTCCCCGGGTGGCTGGAGGGGGACCTGCCCAGTGGGTGCTCCCCGGGAGGTGGCGTGCACCCACCGTGGGGTAACAATTCCTCACCTCCCGCTTTCCCAGGGCACATGTGCAACATCAACATCGACGAGTGCTCCAGCAACCCTTGCCACAACGGGGGCACGTGCAAGGATGGCATCAACGGCTTCACCTGCCTCTGCCCCGAGGGCTTCCACGACCCCAAGTGCCTGTCCGAAGTGAATGAGTGCAACAGCAACCCCTGCATCCATGGGAAATGCCACGATGGGTTGAACGGGTAGGCTGAGGGTGCGGGGGCTGCTGGGGGGCTGCTGGGACCAAAGGGCCACCCAGCAAAGTCGGGGTTAGAGGCAGGGCAAACAGCCATCCCCTGTGCCGGTGCTCATCCATGCTCTGTGCTAGTGCCGGGGGATGTTTCCCTGCAGGGGCACAATTAAGAGCCGGGGTTTGCTGGGTAAATGACGGCTGGTGTAGCCAACAGGGCTAGGTCGGACCAGATCCTGTGCCTTATGCCCCAATTTTTCCCCAAAGCTACAGGTGTGACTGCGACCCAGGCTGGAGTGGGACAAACTGCGACATTAACAATAATGAGTGTGAATCCAATCCCTGCATGAACGGTGGCACCTGCAAGGACATGACCAGTGGCTACATCTGCACCTGCAGGGAGGGCTTCAGCGGTAAGGGCGCAGCCAGGGACACTGCCCTGTCCCCCCCGTGCTCGGCGGGAGCTGTGGGTGGGCATCCCCGTGATGCCAGATGGGCTGGAGGCTTTGCGGTGGGGATGGCGGAGACCCCAGGTCTGGTTGGGCGTTAGAATCATAGAATTGTTTGGGTTGGAAAAGACCTTTAAGATCATCAAGTCCAACCGTCATGTGGCAGTACAACCAGATGTGGCAGTGCAGCCAGCCTGGGGACCTTCAGCAGAATTTGGGCACCCATGGCTGGAGCTGAGAGCAGGAGGCTCTGCCAGGGTGATGGGTGGGCCATTGCGATTGTCACCACGTCCCCGCTGTACCCTCAGCCCGCTCCCACCAGCACACCTCCATCACAGCCGCTTTTATCTATTTTTCTTAACACAGGACCCAACTGCCAGACCAATATCAACGAATGTGCTTCCAACCCCTGCCTGAACCAGGGCACGTGCATCGACGATGTCGCCGGCTACACCTGCAACTGCCTCCTGCCCTACACAGGTGAGGGGGAGCACCCCGTGCCCCCCAGGCCCCCACTGGGGCTCTGCGGGGCTGCCGCTTCGGGTGTGACAGCAAATCGGTCCCTCTGCGTGTACAACGAGCCGGCACCAAGCGTAGAGGCTTCCCTCGCGCTGCTCTGCCGTGGGGCTGCCCATGGCCGTGGCTCCACCTCCCCGTGCCACGGCACAGCTGGAGGAAATCTGGAGGAGCTTTGGGAACCAGCCAGCCAGAGCTTCCTCCCTCCTCCTCCTCCTCCTCCTCCTCCTCCTGGAGGGCACCGAGGCGGTGGCTTGGCCGCAGCCAGCACCCGAGGCAGCAGCACCAGGCAGCTGCCCCACTCGCAGCCCATCGCCCTGGGGGGGTCGGCGCTGCCGGTGGCCCCGTTCTTCTGCCCTGATGCTCGCGCTGGGAAAAGCGAGCCGAGGCCGAGGGGCTGGGGGATTCTGCTGAGCCAATTCCTGTTTGCCGGCCTCCTGCTTCCGCTCGCGCAGAGCCGCAGCCGGTGCACAATTGCAGGAAGCCGTGAGCTGTTTCCTGCCCTCGGCAGTGGCCATAGAAACCCCTGGGGGGACGGGGACGGGGCAGGCGGGGAGGGGAAGGCTCTGGAAAATAGCAAAGGCCAGTTCGGGAGATACTGGCTGACAGGGAAGATAAGGGTTCGGAGGGAACGTGTCCCTCGGCTGGACGTAAACAGGAAAAGCGGCTGAGAGGGACCGGGGCGGGGAGTGCAAGGGAGGAAAGACACCCCGAGCGGCGCTTCCCTGCCAAAGGAAGTGTGCAGCGCTTTAACGCAACCCAGATTGCCAGGGCTTAAAGGATTCGTGGGGGGCCCGGGGTCACGGGGGACCGGGAATGGAGGAGATGGCCCCAGCTGGGCTGCCCGGGGGCAGTGGGGAAGCCCAGAGCCTGTGCCAGGGCTGGCAGCAGCCCAGGGCAGGGGACGGGGGTATCAGGGTCTTGGGCCAGCCGTCGTTTCAGACCGGGTGTCAGCGGGTGCTTGTGCCTGTGCAGGAGCCACCTGCGAGGACGTGCTGGCCCCCTGCGCTGGCGGCCCGTGCAAGAACGGTGGCGAGTGCCGGGAGTCGGAAGACTACGAGAGCTTCTCCTGCAGTTGCCCATCCGGCTGGCAAGGTAGGGGCATGGCCCGTCTGGGGGTTCAGCACACCCCGCGCTTCTCGGCTGCTCAGGGAGTGAAAGACGGAGAGGAGGGAGGGTGGCCAGGGACCGGCAGCGGGCAGGTGGCTGCCTGCGTGCCCTGCCAGACGGCAGCAGCCCTGCACAGTGCCCGGCCCTGGGGAGGGTCCTGACCTGCCCCACGGCTCAGCAGGGTGGATGCGATGCAGCCGTCACCCGCACCCCTTGGTGAGGGCGGTTTGCTGCGAGGGCTCCCGCCCTGGTGCGAGCGGTGCCCAAGACATCATCGTCGTCCCCGGGGGCTTTCGCCAGCGCCTCCAGCCCACGTGGTCCCCTTCCCGCTCTGTCCCGCAGGTCAGACCTGCGAGATTGACATCAACGAATGCGTGAAGAGCCCCTGCCGCAATGGGGCCACGTGCCAGAACACCAACGGGAGCTACCGCTGCGCCTGCAGAACCGGCTTCACCGGCCGCAACTGTGACACCGACATCGACGACTGCAAGCCCAGTAAGAGCAGGGGTTGCTCCGTGGACCACGCTCAGCCTGGCCCCGAGCCGTCAGCTTCGTTGCCCTTCCTGGGGCTGGGATTTTCCTTCCCATGCATGGGCGAGCCTCGGCCGCTGCTTTGGCTTGGGCCGTGCTGCCAGCCCTGCCCGGGCTTTTGGGCCGCCTCAAGCACGTCCCGGTTGAGTTGCGTCAGTCCAAGGCCAGATGAGAGCTGGCAGGAAGGAGGCTGGGGGGAGAGAGTGATGGGTGGGCAGCAAGCAAGCGTGTCCCATGTGCCCTCCTTGTGCCCAGTCTCCCGGTGGGGCTGGCCCAGCCTCTGCCTGGTCCACGGGCTCTGTCCCATCCCTCCACGCGGCCAGGGGACATGTGCCAGGACAGTGCTGTGGGGCAGCTCCCGGGCAGGGCTGCTGCACCAGGCCTGGACCCATTGCACCTTCACATGTACGTCCCTCCTCTCCAGATCCGTGCCATAACGGTGGCTCCTGCTCCGATGGCGTCGGCACGTTCTTCTGCGAGTGCCTGGCTGGTTTCCGTGGGCCCAAGTGCGAGGAAGACATCAACGAGTGTGCCAGCAACCCCTGCAAGAATGGTGCCAACTGCACCGACTGCGTCAACAGCTACACCTGCACCTGCCCCTCCGGCTTCAGCGGCATCCACTGCGAGAACAACACGCCTGACTGCACGGAGAGGTACAGCCCCGCGCGGCTCCTGCTGCGGGCGCAGCCTTTGTCAGGGCTGGAGCAAGGGGCTGAGGTCCTTGCGCTGCCCCGTAGCCCTGGGCCAGTTTGTGGGGGCTTTGGCGTGGAGCACGACCAGCGGTGACTCACTGGGATGTGATGTCTGTGTTCCCAGCTCCTGCTTCAATGGTGGGACCTGCGTGGATGGCATCAACACCTTCACCTGCGTCTGTCCGCCCGGTTTCACGGGCAGCTACTGCGAGCATGACATTAACGAGTGCGACTCCAAGCCGTGCCTGAACGGGGGCACGTGTCAGGACAGCTACGGGATGTACAAGTGCACTTGTCCGCAGGGATACACCGGGCTCAACTGCCAGGTAGAGGAGCCTTGGGCCGTCAGCTGCTGACCCCAGCGCCTGTCCGTGCATGCTGGCTGTGGGGATTTGGGGGATCACTGCAGCCTCCACTCCTGCAGAAGCCCTGCTGGGTCCTGACCCCCATCCCTTGCTCTGCTCCCCCCAGAACCTGGTGCGTTGGTGCGATTCCTCTCCCTGCAAAAACGGAGGCAAGTGCTGGCAGACCAACAACCTGTACCGCTGCGAGTGCAACAGCGGATGGACAGGGCTCTACTGCGATGTCCCCAGTGTCTCCTGCGAGGTGGCCGCTAAGCAGCAAGGTCAGTCCCTGCCGTGTGTACGGCCTCACAGGTCTGGGGAGGGGTCTCCAGTTGCCCCCGTGTTGGGCTCTGAGCAGAGACATGCTCAGTTCTCTTGGTGAGGATCTTTGGCACAACCAGAGCGATCTCAAGGATTGCACCCCCCGAGGCTGCGGTCCTGGCTGTGATCCCCAGGACGTGTCCCTGCGGTGCGTGTGTGTCACCGAGGTCCCCGCGTCTCACTCTACTCTCCCCGGCAGGTATCGATGTAGCACATCTCTGCAGGAATTCGGGGCTCTGTGTGGACACCGGCAACACTCACTTCTGCCGCTGCCAGGCCGGCTACACCGGCAGCTACTGCGAGGAGCAGGTGGACGAGTGCTCCCCCAACCCCTGCCAGAATGGAGCCACCTGCACAGACTACCTGGGAGGCTACTCCTGCGAGGTGAGTGCCGCGGGGGACGGAGATGTACAGGGAGAAAGCGCCAGTTACTGCCTTTCTGCTGCCCAAGGAGCTGCCCCAGCTTCAGGCTGGCTCAGTGCCCCTTGAGAGGGTTGAAGGCTGGGGTGCTGGCTGTGCTCCTGCAGCCATGTGGGAATTGAGTGAACCTCTCTGATAGTTCCCCTTTTCCCTCCTTGCAGTGTGTGGCTGGTTATCATGGAGTTAACTGCTCAGAGGAGATCAATGAGTGTTTGTCCCACCCATGCCAGAATGGAGGAACCTGCATCGATCTCATCAATACCTACAAATGCTCCTGCCCCAGAGGAACTCAAGGTAAATTAATTCCCCAGGCTGGGGCATTAGTGGGCTGAGTGCAGATATCCTCGGTATCTGCTCATTAGCTGCTTGGGCTAGCGGAAGCAAATGCAACGGTAGAGGTTTGTGTTTGCCTGCGAGCTTAGCCATCAAGGCCATGCAACCTTGGACGTGAGCTGCGCGGTGCTGCGTGCCTCCTGCCAGCGCGGCGGCTCAGACTGCCATTGAATTGGTCAGGCTCAGCCCCTTCGCAGGGAAGGTTCACACAAGTGACCACCAGGCACCCCGATACTGTTTGATGAGCTGTGTGGGTTGTTCCCCCATTTCTCTAGGGGTGCACTGTGAGATCAATGTGGATGACTGCAGCCCTTTCTTTGATCCTGTCACCCTGGGGCCCAAGTGCTTTAACAATGGCAAGTGCACGGATCGGGTAGGTGGCTACAGCTGCATCTGCCCCCCTGGCTTTGTAGGGGAGCGCTGCGAGGGAGACGTCAACGAGTGCCTGTCCAACCCCTGCGACGCCCGCGGCACCCAGAACTGCGTGCAGCGGGTCAATGACTACAAATGCGAGTGCCGACCTGGCTATGCAGGTGAGCGCTGCGTCCCCCCGCTCCCAGCACCCCATCCTGCAGCCCCCCCAGCCACCCCAAGCATCTCGCATGCCTTCCTCTGCTTCTCACATGCTCCTCTCCCTCGGCAGGCCGTCGCTGCGACACCGTGGTGGACGGCTGTAAAGGCAAACCCTGCAGGAACGGTGGAACGTGCGCGGTTGCCAGCAACACCGGCCGTGGCTTCATCTGCAAATGCCCCCCGGTACGTGCCTGCTCCTCTCCAGCTCTGAGCATGGGATGTTGCACGGGCCCTGCAAGTCAGCCCCTTGCACAGAGGGGCAGTCAGGGGGCCAGTTGAGCCCCTGAGGCTTCCCTGGCTGAGATAGCCAGGGGTAAGCATGGAGGGGAAGATGCTTTACTGTGGCTGCTCGCTGGAGCGAGGTGTATCCGTATATACATACCCTGCTCACTTGCAAGGAGACTGGCTTAGGGTCAGGGAGAAAGAGGTGGCTGAGCCCTGCAGGTATGACGCACAGCTCTGTAGGACAGGCTCTTCCCTGGTTGACCATTATTTGCACCACGTAAAGGTGGAGCAGGCAGCTATGGAGAAGAGCTCCCTTCATTTTGAGGGGGATGCTCTAGCGGGGATTACATTCAGATTATTCTTACCCATCACTAGTTTCAGGGGACGCACCAGAGCCGTGTCCCGATTCACTGGGTTTGTGCCGAGTTTCCCAGAACACACACGTGTGTTAGGCTGCTCGTAGGACAGCGCCAGTGATTCTGATTCCCTCCTTGCTGTCACCTCCCCAGGGCTTCGTGGGTGCCACCTGCGAGAATGACTCCCGCACCTGTGGGAACCTGCACTGCCTGAACGGTGGCACCTGCATTTCCATCCACAAGAGCTCCAAGTGCATGTGCACGCCGGCCTTCACGGGTCCTGAGTGCCAGTACCCGGCCAGCAGCCCCTGCACATCCAACCCCTGCTACAACGGGGGCACCTGCGAGTTCTTCAGCGATGCCTCCCCCTACTACCGCTGCAACTGCCCTGCCAACTTCAACGGCCTCAACTGCCACATCCTTGACTTTGATTTCCAAGGTGGGATCGGGCAGGATATCATCCCACCCAAAATTGAGGAGAAGTGCGAGATCGCAGTTTGCGCGGGGTATGCCGGCAACAAGATCTGCGATGGGAAATGCAATAACCATGCCTGTGGCTGGGATGGGGGTGACTGCTCCCTCAATTTCAACGACCCGTGGAAGAACTGCTCCCAGTCTCTGCAGTGCTGGAAGTACTTCAACGATGGCAAGTGCGACTCTCAGTGCAATAATGCTGGCTGCCTGTACGATGGATTTGACTGCCAGAAATATGAAGGGCAGTGCAAGTAAGTGACTTGCTCATTGACCCTATTGTTTTAAAGCCATGACCTCTGTGCTGATCGTCTTGGGGTATTTTCTGGTTGCATCTGCTGAAGCTCCAAGTGTAGACCTGTTGTTGTTCACTCTCTACGTTCTGTTCTGCTGCCTATGGGGCTGCAACTCAAGCAACCGCATTTCCCTGTCATCTTACTGAGTTTATATACACTTGGAAGCTCTCTGGGTTTGGCTCATTCCAGATGGTTTCCCCATCCTTGCCTGTATCACGCCATAGAAGTGAATTCTCCAACTCACAGTAGTAACACAGTGAGTTTCACTGTAGGGACACCCCAGATAGAAGAGCAGCCAGAAAACATGATGATGTTAACATCCAGGCATTTACCAAACATTGTCTTTGGCAACAGCAGGAACTTAATCCCAGATTCCTGGACAAACTCTGGTCTGAGTAACTTATTCTGTGTTCCCATGTCTTCTCTAAGTCACAGTAATTTGTCCCTTTTTGTGACATCTAAATTGCAACTTACAATTTAATAGCTGCTATCTTTCACCTGCAGAGGTGAATGCTACACAGCGCTGCATGAAACAGTTGCCTTCTATGTAAACTGGTTTAGTGTCTATCAGGATGAAGAATATTTATACAAAAGAGAGGTCCTTGTGGACCACTGCTGCTTTTCTCAGCAGATAGGTAATATGCACAGTACTTGGTCTAATTCATTCTTCTGCCTTTCTTTTTCTTCTGCCCAGCCCTCTGTATGATCAGTACTGCAAAGATCACTTCTCAGATGGTCACTGTGACCAGGGCTGCAATAATTTTGAGTGCGAATGGGATGGTCTGGACTGTGCAAACAACATGCCAGAGAAGCTTGCAGATGGCACACTGGTGGTGGTGGTCCTGATCACTCCCGAGAACCTGAAGAACAACTCTTTCAACTTCCTACGGGAGCTGAGCCGCGTGCTGCACACCAACGTGGTCTTCAAGAAGAACCCCAAGGGAGAGTATATGATCTTTCCATATTACGGCAATGAGGAGGAGCTGAAAAAGCATTACATCAAGAGGTCAACAGAGGACTGGTCAGATATGTCTAGTGCTGTCATCAACAAAGTAAAGAGCAGCCTCTACTCCAGGGCTGGCAGGAGGCAGAAGAGGGAGCTCGATCAGATGGACATCAGAGGGTAAGGGGGACCAGTGGGTTCCTTTTTCACAGAGCAGCATTTGTTTTCTGTGTTGATAATAGTAACACGCTATAAAGGGAAGGATGTAGGCCAGATAATTGTATTTAGACGTTGCTTTCTATGTGAATAGAAACCGGATTTTGCTCTCATGTGGGAAAAGCAAGTGATCGCTCAGCAATCCCTGATACAATGCTGCAGCGACTCTCACGATTGAAGGAGTCCTGTGTATTGTTGGGAGCCAGGGCTAGGCTGGGTGGGACCTGGAAGCAGAGGTTGGCCTGACCGACTGTCTGACTTCAGGAAGTCATTAAGTTAAGCCACAATTTCTCCCTGGGAAATGCTTTCTAGAGCTTTGTTGTAAAACTCAATTACTGCAAACTGTGTTTGGAGATCCTTGGTGTAAACATATAGATCTAACCTTCTCCCTCTCTGTGGGCTCAATCAAAAGCCACTGAAAGCAAAGGAGTTAGAGCACCGAAACAGATCTGAAAAGATCTGAAGACTCCCAAACAGCATTATTTAAGATACTGTAGTGTCTGGGTAATTCTAAAACACTGTGAAGCAGAGACTCCCTTCCATTCCTGTAGATAAGGAGTTAGATTTCACAGTGTTCATTGAGGCAAATCCAATAGACCATGAGTGTGAGCTGGAGGGCTTGGGCCGCAGGGAAGCAAGGAGATGGGTTCCCACCTTCCAGTTCCCACTGATGGGGGGTTAAGGAGGGAAGGGAGATAGGGCTCATCTGTCTGCTCAGTGTGGTCGTTGCTCCGTGTTTCTCATTGACTCTTCTCTCGCACAGATCCATCGTCTACTTGGAAATTGATAACCGCCAGTGCATCCAGTCGTCTTCCCAGTGCTTCCAGAGTGCAACCGATGTAGCGGCGTTCCTGGGTGCCTTGGCCTCCCTTGGCAACCTGAACATACCCTATAAAATAGAAGCCGTTAAAAGTAAGTATGGCTGGTCGGCTGGGGAGGAGAGACAGCCAAAACTTTCCAGCCTTATCCATGTTTAGTTGTCTGTCAGCTGGCTGCATTTGAGCACAGTCTGGTTTTAATAACCTTGCATCGTTTTTGGTTTGGGTTTTTTTTGCTTTAAGTCTGTTCTTAAAAAAATTGCAAAAACAGTTTATTATTTTTGCTTATTCCAGACTTATTTCAAAATCATTATCATGATAAAAGTTATTAAAAAAAAAAAAAAAAGAAAAGAAAAGAAAACCCAACCAGCTCCAATCAATCAGTGACATGCAAGGAGTTGAAGTTTGTATCTTGAAAATCCCCCCTAAATCCTTTTGTCTTAACAGCTCAATGCAAGCGCAATGATTTGAAGTTTGCTAATCCTTTTCCTTAAAGGAGAAAAAAGTGAAGCTGTCTCCTGATGCAGGCTGGCTTGTGCAGCCGAGAATTTGCCGATAGTTTGCAATTCTGATTAATAGCGTATAAAATGACCTTATTTTGGGGGGGCTGATTGAGATCAGACTTAGGTACCTCTATTAACTAATTTTCCTTCATTTCCACTCTGTCACTGGTTTGCTATGCAGCTTAATGTCTCAGCATCTCTTTGTGCCCCACTGTTTTGTAGGTGAAACAGCTGAGCCCACGAAGAACTCCCAGCTGTATCCTATGTACGTGGTGGTGGCTGCGCTGGTCTTGCTTGCTTTCTTTGGAGTGGGAGTACTGGTGTCTCGTAAGCGGCGCAGGGAGCATGGGCAGCTTTGGTTCCCAGAGGGCTTCAAAGTGACAGAGTCGAGCAAGAAGAAGCGACGAGAACCACTTGGGGAGGATTCTGTTGGACTGAAGTGAGTAATTTGCTTACTAACCCATTAAACACAGTGCAGCGGGGCTGCTTGGGGCTCTTCTGAAAGAAACCATCGGAGTTTTGTTCTCTAGTGCATCACATTGGCATAGCGGGGAGGAGAAAAATCAGGTTTCTTAAAGTTCTGCATGGGGAAAGCAGTATTCCCATCTGGAGGAGGTTTTTAAATGCTTCGTGGTCCGTTTGCACTTGGCAAAAAATGAAGGGCAACCTGAGGGGAACCTCCTGGAAATTGCCTTCTTGATTCTTCTTTCAGTTTGTGCATGTAGATAAGCAGAGTCCACCACAGACTAGTTCCTGCAGAGGAGCTAATTTTTTGTACGGTTTGATTTTTAAAGACCCCTCAAAAATGCTTCGGATGGCACGCTGATGGATGACAACCAAAATGAGTGGGGTGATGAGGAGACCTTGGACACCAAGAAGTTCAGGGTAAGCTCACTGCCACATTCCCTTTCTGTGCTGCAAGTAATCACTCGCTGGGTTTTGTCACGGAAGGAGCAGAGCGCTGCGGAAAGCAGCAGAGCAGAGGGACCCTGGGGGGCCCAGTCTGCACTACGCATCGCTGCTGCAGGCTCCTTTGCAAACCCGCGTGTGACAAACTCACCTTTGAGACTTGCGGAGCTTCCCACGTTAGAGCTCAGCCCCCTCCTCCCGCCCGGACTCGTGCGCTTTGCTCGGTGCTCATTTCCCGCTGTCGTTCCCCAGTTCGAGGAGCAGGCGATGCTGCCTGACACGGACGATCAGACGGATCACAGGCAGTGGACCCAGCAGCACCTGGATGCCGCTGACCTGCGCATATCCTCCATGGCACCTACCCCGCCGCAGGGGGAAATCGACGCAGACTGTATGGATGTCAACGTCAGAGGTCCCGGTAAGGTGGACTCCTTTCACTTCTGTGCTGCTTGTCAGCTAATCTAAAATCCTCCCTTACCCCTTGCAGATGAGCAGTTCCAGACAGCCCTACCTGTCTCCATTTCTAGTACGGACTCGCGTTCTGCATCGCATGGTTGTTGTTGTGCCTCATTTAGAGATAGACCCTGTCACGTTTTGCTTTCCATGAGATCTCTTTTGTTTAATCACTGAGACGGAAGTTAGAGAATACAGAAGTACCTATTAAATCATCCAGTTTATCTCTCTGCCACTCCTAGATTCCTCTCCTCCCACCGAACTGCACATTTCACAGTCTTATTTTCAGGTTTTTAACTATATTAGTAGTTAATAGGCTTTTAAATTATTACAAACATTTGGTCTTCCCCACATCCGTGAAATTGTCCTCTGAAATAATACAAATATTTAAGGCTGTGCTGTACCGTACTCAAGTTTGCTTTGAGCAACCTTCCTTATAAATTGCGCCTTAACATGTTAGTGTGCAAGGTAGCAGATGAAATAGGAAAATCAGCGAGCGGTGAGATACCACTAAGGAATTTCAGATCCATATCAGAGGAAGGATATTCGTGTTTGATGTTTAGAACCAGTCAGGAACTCGGTCTTGATGCACCCATGAGAATAAGCATCTATCACAGACAGAGCATCTTGCTGAGCCGCCTGCATTACAGAAGGGTAAAAAGCCTTTTTTCACCGAGTTCCCCTGTGCTTTTCAGATGGCTTCACCCCTCTCATGATCGCCTCGTGCAGTGGAGGAGGGCTGGAGACTGGCAATAGCGAAGAGGAAGATGATGCTCCCGCCGTCATCTCAGATTTCATTTACCAAGGCGCCAGCTTACACAACCAGACTGACCGCACTGGCGAGACGGCGCTTCACCTGGCTGCCAGGTACTCCCGCTCGGACGCTGCCAAGCGCCTGCTGGAAGCTAGTGCCGATGCGAACATCCAAGATAACATGGGCAGGACGCCTCTCCACGCCGCCGTCTCTGCCGATGCCCAAGGAGTCTTCCAGGTAATTGATCCTGTCGCCACAAGTCTTGGGGTTTTCTGGGGAAGGTACTGGTGCTACATGTTGAGTCAGTCACACAACTGAAGTTATTGCAGGGTCTCCAGCTTGCCCTGAGAAAGCGTGGGGTGAAAGTCTTGAAAACTGAAGCCCCTATTATCTTAGGGCAGGGCACAGCAAAACAGCAACCCCGTAGCTGCCCTCGGATGTGCAGCCCCAGACTGGGAGCAGGGACTGGAGGGACCAGCCTCTGGAAAGGGGCCTGCAGGTCCTGAGACCTGGGTACCTGGAGTGTCTGCTGTCTGTCCCTCCTAACATTTGTGTTTCCTGCGTTTTGGCCCGTGTTGTGGCAGATCCTGATTAGGAACAGGGCAACCGATCTCGACGCCCGAATGCATGATGGGACCACTCCTCTGATCTTGGCCGCTCGCTTGGCTGTGGAGGGCATGCTGGACGATCTCATCAACTGCCATGCAGACGTCAATGCCGTGGATGATCTAGGTACTGCAGGCAACTAAAACACAGGCTCCCTCAGAGGTGGAAGGAAGGGGCTGCTTGCTGTTACTCTTACCACTCGCTAATGCATGTTGTATTTCGTGGTCTTCCTCCGTAGGCAAGTCGGCACTGCACTGGGCGGCTGCTGTGAATAATGTTGAAGCCGCCGTAGTCCTCTTGAAGAATGGTGCCAATAAGGATATGCAGAACAATAAGGTAGGGGTCTCCCGGACTTATGTAGACAAGGAAAGAACCGTTTGGGGAGTCTGTTAAAGAGTAATTTTTGCCTAAAATACAACACTGTCTGGCACTGAGACTCTGATTTGATTGTTCTGCTCTGAATGAAGCTGTTGGATTTAGCTCAAAGAAGCATTGCGGGATTTGATCCTATGGGTGATGTTGAGGTGCTGTGCTGTGCTTGGTGAGAAGTATGATACAGTGTTCGTGTGGCCACCTCCTCACATGTTCTGGGTCACTCATAGGGTTCCTGGTTTGGTATCAGTATAAGGATATGGCTTAGCAGGGTGGGAAGAAGCAGCAGGAAAACCACACCAGAGGAGAGATGATTACCGTCTCTGCCACCCATCTGCATGGTGTTGGGCATGGAGCTCAGGATAGTGTTAGCCAGGAGAATCTGTGAGCTTAAACCTAACCATCTTTGCTGGGTTTGCAGGAGGAGACCCCACTGTTCCTCGCAGCCAGAGAAGGGAGCTACGAAACCGCCAAGGTCCTGCTGGACCATTTTGCCAACCGCGACATCACGGACCACATGGACCGGCTGCCACGGGACATCGCCCAGGAGCGCATGCACCACGACATCGTGAGGCTGCTGGACGAGTACAACCTGGTGCGGAGCCCACCGCTGCACAACGGCCCGCTGGGAGCACCCACGCTGTCCCCACCGCTCTGCTCTCCCAACAGCTACATCGGCAACCTGAAACCTGCCGTCCAGGGCAAGAAGGCCAGGAAGCCGAGTACCAAGGGCCTGAGCTGCAACGGCAAGGATGCCAAAGACCTCAAAGCCCGGAGGAAAAAATCACAAGATGGAAAAGGATGTCTGCTTGACAACTCCAGCGTGTTGTCTCCGGTGGACTCCCTGGAGTCGCCCCATGGGTACCTGTCAGATGTCGCCTCTCCTCCACTGATGACCTCTCCATTTCAGCAGTCCCCTTCCATGCCTCTGAATCATCTGCCAGGCATGCCTGATGCCCACATGAGCATCAATCACCTCAACATGGCGGGGAAGCAGGATATGGCCATGGGAAACTCCAGCAGGATGGCCTTCGATTCGGTGCCGCCGCGTCTCTCTCATCTCCCCGTCTCCAGCCCCAGCACAGTGATGAGCAATGCCCCGATGAATTTCTCTGTCGGCGGAGCGGCCGGTCTGAACGGGCAGTGTGACTGGCTCACCAGGCTGCAGAACGGCATGGTCCAGAATCAGTACAACCCGATGAGAGGCAACATGCAACCAGGGGCACATCAGCAGACGCAGAACCTTCAACACGGCATGATGACCTCCCTGCACAACGGCTTGCCCACCACAAGCTTGTCGCAGATGATGAGCTACCAGGCCATGCCCAACACCCGGCTGGCTTCCCAGCCTCACCTGATGCAGAGCCAGCAGCTACAGCAGATGCAGCAGCAACAGCTCCAGCAGCAAAACATGCAGCCGCAGCAGCCGCCGCAGCAACCTCAGCAGCAGCCGCAGCAGCAGCAGCCGCAACAGCATCACAACCCCAGCTCCAATGCGAGCGGCCACATCGGCCAAAATTTCCTTGGTACCGAGCTGAGCCAGCCCGACATGCAGCCGGTGAGCAGCAGTACCATGGCAGTCCACACGATCCTGCCTCAAGATTCCCAGATGCTGCCCACGTCTCTGCCATCCTCCCTCGCCCAGCCCATGACCACCACGCAGTTTCTAACTCCACCTTCCCAGCACAGTTATTCCTCCCCCTTGGACAACACCCCCAGCCACCAGCTCCAGGTGCCCGACCACCCTTTCCTAACGCCATCTCCGGAGTCGCCGGACCAGTGGTCCAGCTCGTCTCCTCACTCCAACGTGTCCGACTGGTCCGAGGGCATCTCCAGCCCCCCCACGAGTATGCAGTCACAGATGGGACACATCCCTGAAGCCTTCAAGTAAAAGACGGTGTTTCAGAGACGCTGGCGCTCAGTGGGAGTTAGAAGCTTGAGGGAGATCTTTTTTAAAAGGACATTGGATGCTTTTATTAAAGGATCCTTTTTAAATATGTTTTTATAAAAAAAGAAAAAGACAAATTAATTCCTTTTTTTTTTAGTATTTATTTATGTACTTTTTATTTTACATGAAAACACTGCCTTTTTATTTATATGTTCTATTGTTAAGAACTCAATGTGGGACACCAGTTGTGTTTCAAGAAATCAAAAAATTAGGTTTTTATAGGACATTCTCTTTTGTTTGGGGGGTTCATTGTGTTTGATTTGAGAGGAAATGTTTATGTAAAGCTATAGGCAGCAATTTGTGAATCTGAAATACCATTAATTTATTTTTTTCTCTTTCAACTCAGAAAGAGAGGTGAGAAAGAAAAGGGGAAGGAAAAATTGACTAAAAATACCACTCCTTAGGGGGAAAAAAAATTAAGTATGGACGGATTTTCGAAATGTACTTTAAAATGTTTCCTTTGCTATTATATCTGAGAAGACATTTTATGGTACCAGTCGTGAATCTTTGTTTAAATTTCAGTATTATATAGTTGTACATTTGCCTTGATAATAGAAATTTTTGTTCTCTCTTGTTTTTATATATATAAAAAAATATATATTTAAATGATTTTTATGATCTAAAAAAAAATAATCAGGATTATAGACCTGTAAGAACAGGTTCTAAGATTAAAAAAACCCCTACAAAACATGAATACTGTCCCCCACCAAAAAGAAGTGTATTTGCCAAACTTTTAAGAGAGCAAGCCCATAACTACGGAGTATATGCCAAACCCATAACTGTGGAGTTTATACACAAAGGAGACTTAATTTTACTTTGAATATCTTTACTGTTTTTTGTTTTCGTGTTTGCATTTGAGTAACTGTTTAAGAAATAAATGCCAATATAAACTTGTAAACCACATCCTTATTTTAAGGATGGCCTGCCTATTTTAAAGAAGGCGTGTCTATTAATGCAGACAACCTTGAGTGAGATTACAAAGCATTATAACACTGCCACCACTAAGTGCTCGCCCGTATCCAGCTCCTCTGGCAGCGCGATTGCTGGGTGCTCAGTGGAAAGCGCTGCCGGTTTTGGTGGGATGCTGGACTGGCTAAACAGGAGGGCGAAGGACAGCACAGCCGAGTCTGTGCTGTGAAATGTTAACATTTTGTTCTTGTTAGTCTGGAGTGATGCATCTTTTTTTATATTGATGTGCACTCTTTCTGTGTATCATGTAAAATATAGTATAAGCCTGTGGCAGATTTAATGTTTGTAAATATGTTTTTTTTAAGAAAAGGTGGATTTTGTTTCAAAAATCTAAATGAGCAAGTCTTAAATATATCATAAATATATCACCTTATAGAGGTGTTGGAATATCACTCACTCGGGTGCAAAGGCAAGCAGACACCCTAAGACTAGATATGCATATGGGACAGGCAAATAGAGAGCAGTTAATCAAGAAAACCTAAGAAAAGGGTTCCTTTTCCTCGTACCTTTTTATTAGAACACCAAATAAAACAGATGTTTCTCAAGGCGCAGCGCCTTGCTGAGCACTCATCTTAGTTAACATTTCAGACCATTGTTATTGTGACATGCCTAATATGAGTGATAAAAACATCACGTGGTGTTGAATCTTCCTATGTTTTATAAACTAGAGTGTAGTTTAAGAAAAGATATCTTCTGTAATAAAGTTATCTACATGCAAAGTTGTAGTTTGCAAAAATGATGTATTTTTTTTGGTTAACTGATTTGCAATAAATGATGCTTCTGGGCATCTAGATTTTACTAAAACTGCAACTTAGTGTTTTTGTTCTGGATTGGTTGAAATCTGGGCTTGATACCAGCTGTCTTTCAATACCGCAGGGCTGCCTCTCCACACAAAGTACCGGCACTTTCCTAACATCTTGTTCTCTAAGTTAAAGATCAGAGCAGGGCTTTGGACAATGAAACTTTCTCCTTAACTTGTGCAAAACTCTCACCAGCTTGACACATCTGGTTTGAGCAAGGCAGGAGGAGCTCTGCGAGGCTCTCAGCCAGTATGGGCTCTGCCCAGGTAGCCCTTTACCTGTGCTGTGGATGTTCTGATGTCCTCTCAGGCCTCTGCCATTAGGTCAGGATCTAAAAGGGGAAACATTGAAAAGTTGTTTTAAAGAACGTCACTCGCGCATGTTCAAAGTACTATATTCTGTCACTTTAAAACTTTTGCTTTCTGATCAGTTTTTTAGGAGCATTCTCTGGCTGATGAGATGGCCAAGGGTAAAAAATGGCCATGTGCTTTTAATTACAGAGTGCCTATGGAAACAGAGCCCCCTAGGAGTGGTGTTAAAAGTTATGTATAAGGCTTCCTACTTCACACAGAGCACTGAGCATATGGCTGGGCTCTCAGATGTGGTGGCTTGCACAGATAGGAACTGGGAAGCCATCCAGCGACAACGCCAAGGGGCAGCAGCACCCGAGCAAAAGTTTCACTAATGCCACTCCAGGCACAAACACCCCGCAGAAATGTTTGCTGTCCTTGCTGCACTCAAGATTTTTACAGTAATTTAATTTAATTCTTTCTCTTTCCCACAGGGAGTCTGTAGTCCAAATGCAGCTGCAAAGTCCCCAAATAACTGGATATAAATAGCCAAGCTGTGGACCTCCTCCCAAATCAGATAAGCCTGGTAACTCCTGGAATGCTGGTATTTTCCACTCCATGGCCAGGGAAGGAGTGGGCATGTGTGTACATGTACCCAGTATCCAGCCCCAGACGGGTTCGGGGCCGCCAGACATTTGCTGTACAACCAGTCAGAAGCTGGTGCTGCAGCTGTGGCATTTTATGTGCCACCCAGCAGCAGGGAAACGCAGCGCCTTCAGAGGTCAGGGAGGCAATGTGCCAGTGTGCTCTCCCTGCAAACTCTGTGGAAAGGGGGTATTTTAACTGAGGACAAATCCCTTTTCCCCCTGTAAAATGTGGTTTGCCACTGAGGATCTCGTTACTCCAAGGGGCGCCCTGGAGATGGGCTTCCTGAGACGTGCTCTTCCCTCTAGCTGTGTCTCGCTGCATCCCATCTGGGATATGCTAGATGAACTGTGTCTGCCTTCACCGCGATTCGCACATGTGCTGTCCATGAATCGCGTCTGGGAACATCCAGCCATGTTCCCACGCAGCCCATCTTTCCAGGCTTCTCCCACACGTACGCATCCAAGTGCTCATGCCCAGGCCTCCGTGCTGCCTGTGAGACTGGGAGATGCTCACGCCAACGTGAGGTGTTAGTAAGACTCTCTCCTACCTGGTCTAAGTGTGCAACACTCTCATCACTCATGGTCAAGGTGGGAATTTGGCCTGGAATGGATTAAAAAAAAAAAAAAAGGGATTATGAGGATGTGCAAAACAAAGTGCATTGCAAGAGACAACTAAACATATGTGGCTCATTTAAGAAGAGAGGAGCTTCAAAGCATGTAATTTTCCATGAGGGTGGGTCAGAGGGACAGAATGAGGAAAGAGGGCTAAATACCAGGGAAAGAGGCAAAACAAAAAGGTCTGCATTGGCACATGAATTGATACTAATAAATTGGCCACAAGGTAATTCAAACTAGAAGTCAGAAAAGGTTTTCTAAGCAGTAGAGGAGTACGGATACACAGTTTAGTTTTCAAGCATTTAGCTCCCAATGACTCTTACACTTATGAAGGCGTCTGGTGACCCACAAACTCCTGCCAGTCCCTTGTTCCTGCTTTCCTAAGTGGGTATATGAGATGATAGTGGGGTCACAGATCCCCAGCTGGGATTGAGGCAAAGTTAAATGAGAAATGAGAGAAAAGGCCCAGTTTCAAACACTCCCTCCACACTTAGGGCTTTCCCACCAACCCTCTATCCAGAAGGATTTGCCTTCCCCCAATCCCCTCCAACCAACCCATGCTGTCCAACCACAAGCTCGTCTTTACCTCATGTTGGTAAAGATGGTGGGAGCTGAATTTCAAGCTCTCGAGTTAACAGAAGATGCTGAGGAATGAATGGGTCATGGCAAGCGCAGTTGTTTTAGCATTTCAGGTGAAAAAGACTGAGAAGCACTGAAATTATATCTCATGCCAAGGGAAGGGTTCAGAAGTGTTTGCATAAGACAAGATTAGCACCGAGCTATTCCGATGGCAAATACGTTGATGCTATGAGGAATCGGTGCATCTGAACTATTTGTTTACATGCTGGAGGGCTTGGGGTTTTTTTATTCTTTGTTTTCATTATTCCTGCTCAATTAGATGGGACATTTAGAAATTGCTACTCTGTATTGCTTTTACCTCCAGGCTATTGGTGTGTGCTCAGAAAGTTGCTAACAGCTGCTTAAACCCTGATTGCTGAATTGTTACTGCAGCTCAAATCACCCCCTTAAGAATGTACAAAAGGAGCCAAATTCATCTAAGGTGTAGCCTCTCTCAAATTACACACGGGTTAACGTGGCTGAGGTAGTTTGAATAATCACAGCAACTAAATTAGTAAATAAATAAAGCTCAGCTTGTCCGAGTTGGCTAACCTGGTACAGGATACCTATACTCATAAGAGAACTCTCCTTTAGCCATTTTCCCTGTTTCTAAACTTAGAGAATGATCCTTTTAATAGCGAGCTCCTGGGGCAGGGCTGTGTTTATGGTTGCCTGCAACCTGAAGGCTGAATAAATTATCAGAATTTAATGGGAAAAGGTCAGTATCATTTGGGTTGGACCCCACGTAGGCTGATGAAGCAGGAAAAAAAGAACACACACTGTCCTCTTGCCCACCAGCAAGCCTTTTTATTTGTAATGGGTCAGTCTCAAGTCCAGAACTGGCTCCATTTTCTGAGTACAGCAAATCAGTCAGAAAGCTTCAGGGTAAAAAGGGATTGAATGTCTTAATGTGACAATTCTTTATTATCACATACTTACCAGGAGAAAGCAAAGGTGAGATCCCATCATTAGTGTTTGCATGCTGTATGTATGTGTATAGGTGTATAAGAGGAGGGTTAGATATGTAATGTAAATATATAGCTATAGATACAGATGTAAGCTGTTGATGGTATTTACAGAATACATATGTATTTTTAGAAAGCTAATCAGGCCAATTAAAATCATGTTTCCTCAGATTACACCTGTTGGGGGAAGTATCAAGGGAGGACCAGGGCTTTATCTGCAATTCATGCCTTCGTAGGGAAATTGTATTTGACAAGCTGGTTTATAAGAATGTTCCTACAAAAGAGGGAGATGAAAGGCACTTTAAAAATCACAGTGCTGCCTCTGGTTCCCACACCAGCATCAAAGTACTGCTTCCCCTGCTTGGACTGGGCTTTGAGGATATTACCCTGCTTTAATGATCAAGCGTGCAGAAACAGCTCTTGTGCTGATAATGACCCTTGATTAAGATGTTTGTTTAGGTCGTTTGTATTTTCCCCTCCAAGGCCTGTTGTTGGGTGCAGAGTGTGACAATATCGGCACAGCGGCCACCGCCTGTAAATGACACATCCTTCTCCCGTTTGAACTGGGACTCCCGCCTTAAAACCTTCGCGTTTGTGTGAAACAGACCCTCAACCCAGAGCTAGGACACAGAGCAGAGCGGAGTAAAAGCTTTAGACTTGCACGTAACTGTTTGATACCATGCTACGATCTTGTCTAAAAAAAAAAAACCACCAAACCGAAAACCCACGCAAACATGTGTTTCTCTGGAGAAGTGCTTTTATAAGCCTTTAAGTTAATGAGTCCCGGCGATAGCTGTGTGCAGCAGGGCTGAACGGAGGCATCTGCTACCCCGCAGCTTTTGGACACCCGTACGCCGGCCTTCCTCAAAAAAAAAACAAAAAAAACAAAAACAAACCAAAAAAACGAACCCAACCCCCCCCCAGTTTTTCCCTCTTTCGCAGCTTCAGCCACCCGGGGCAGTCTCTCCTGAACCGCCCTGCTCCCCCCGGCCCCTCCGCCTTCACCTCCCGCCCTGACAGACCGGCCTCCCGCTGCCGCCCGCCGCGCAGGCCCGCCGCGGGCCCGGCGGTCCTTTGTCCCGCCCTGGCGGTCACCTTCGCCACTACAACCCGCCCCGGGAAACCCGAGGGCTCGGAAATCCCGGTGGACGCTCGGCCGGGCTTTACCCCGCTGTGCCCGGCGCCTGCCTGAGGAGACCGGGACCCCCCCACCCCACACACACACACAGGGCCGCACTCCGCCATACCCCGACCGGTGCGAGCGAGGCCCGTTGCGGACAAGGGCTTGGCAGGGAGAAGGGTTCCCCCCCCCTCGGCACGCCCGCAGCCCAGGCCTCGCCGAGCGGACCCGGGGAAACTCAAATACCGGCCGCCGCCCGCAGCCGCCCCAGCCGGGACTCGAACCGGCGACGCCCGAGTCCGCAGCCGCACGGCGCCTGCGCCAGGCCGGGGCGCTGTCGAGGCCGCTTCCGCCCTTAGGTTTTGGGGCTTTTTTTTTTTTTTTTTTTTTTTAAACCCTCCGACACTTCTGCCTTCCCCCTTTTCCCTTTAAAGGAAGGCGGAAGAGCCGGGGCGTGGGGAACCGGCGGGAGAGAAACATAAACAAGCGCTGCTCGGCGCCGGGCTCCGCACGCGCCGTGGCGTCATCGCGCGACGCGGCGTGACACGTCGGCGGCGGCGGAACTCTGAGCCGGATGGTCCAAGATGGCGGCGGAGGGGGCCGGTGCTGCGGCCGTGCGGGGGGGCGGCGCCCGCTGCTGAGGGGTCCTCGGTCGGCGGGGGGCTGCCAGGTACGGCGGGGTGGGTCCGGGCGCTGCCGCAGAGCGAGGGGCGGCTGAGGGAAGGCTGGAGGGGGGTGGGTGCCGGGCCGGGGGCAGGTGGAGGGCTGGGGATCCCGGGCGGGTTGCGTGAGGAGCGGCAGGGCCTGAGGTGTGGGCCCCGGGGCTGGCGGCGGTCGCTGCCCCTTCTATGCGGCTGGAGCTGCCCGGTGCCGCCGTGCCTCGGCGCGGGTGGGCCTCAGGGCGGCGGCAGGGTCGTTGGCAGCCCTGGGTCTCGGCCGCTGGTCCCGGTTGGGGCAGGTTGTGGTGGTGGAAGGAGGGGCGAAGGGGTGAAACACGGGCGAAATCAACGGGGCTGTGCTGCCCAGGTGTCTTTCCTGCAGGATTGGGGTGGTTCTGGGTCGCCTCGAGTGCCATGGTGGGACAGGCGCACACGCTGCGGGCGTTCCAAATAATATTTCATGGGGTGGGGAAGAGAAAAAGAGATCTTGCGGTCAAAAGTACTGCCTGATGTTCATTATCATGTATTTCCTTTGACAAGACACAATACTTCTCGCAACTCAGGGTTGTTTTTTCGACTTGTCAAGTGTCATAGGTCTCTGCTTTATTGGAGTAGCAACTGGTGCTGACTCAGTAGCACAGTTGCTTGAAAGCGCTGGGACCTGCTGGTGTGATGGACTGGTAGTCAAGTCTCCCTTACGAGACAAATGTGATGGTTTTATGCTGCTGCTCTCTATGAATCACATTGAGCTCTGTGCTTTTGATTCCCAAAGAGCTCTTTTCACTGAATAACATCTGTAACTATGGTTGCCATTTATGAGAAAGCGGGTAGGAAGCTATCAGCAGTACTAAAGATGTAGAATGCATTCAGTCTGAGTGTCATCCATACGCGTGCAGATGTGCAGCTGTCTGTGTACAAAAAAAAAATCTGAAAAACTAGTGTCCCAGATACTGATTTTAAAGATACAAATCTAATTTTTCAGCTGTTCTGTCTTTGGGATTGCAGCGGGGGTTTTTATTCACTTTGTTTTTGTCATTAGGAATCTGTGTATGTGAATCTGCTTGTTAATTGTTGTTTGGTACGTGCATATGTGTGTGCAGACACTTATGTGTGTATATATGTATAGGCACACATGAGAATTAACATTAGTACTGTGTAACCTGCTTTGTGGGCATACTTATACTTGTTTAAGAGTAATTTATTTAGCTTATGTCCCTTGGAGATAGGATTAAATTAATTCCCCCCCCCCCCCCAATAAATTATTCCTTCATGCAGATAAATTTTCACAGGGGAGTTTAAAACTAATCATGGCTATAGAGCTTGTCAGGTGAACTTTATTGATGGCATTGTCTAGAGGGTAGTTTTAATCTTTTTTTTTCCTCATTGGTAACATTTTCTTGGCACGTCTGGAACCACCACCTGCAATTGTTACTTCTGGTGACTAATGTTTAGCAGGCTGCTCTGCATTATCTATAAATAAACCTGCTAAAAGTTAAGAATTTCCAAACTGACAAAGCAGAGATGGATTGCTTTTAACTTACATAGTTATTTCTCATCTATACATTTCTTAAAATCAGCATTTCTTTAATACTGGGATGGGGGCAGGGAGGATCAGTATCGCTGGGTTGATATCTTCTGTTTAAATTACCTGATATGGTCATGTTCATTTTATTTGGACTTAATTCTTCAAATCTTGCATACTTTTACTACTGTGTGCAGTCTGTTAATATTAACTTTCCTTCTGTAAGGAATCCGATACCCTTGTATTGAACTTCTGTAATGCAACATTAGAGATCTTGTTATAGGAATGTCAAGCCAGCGCTTTAAAGTAGAACTCTACACTTATTTTAATTAGCTAATTACTGGTACTGGTTGTTACAAAAATGTGGTAAAGTATTAGGATTTTTTTCTCTGTGTACATCTGATAAGACACTGTAATGAGTGAAGTCCACATTAGAAATTTGGAAGTAGGTATTTAAGTTGTAAAAACAGCTGGCTTTTGTGCTCAACTGTATTTCAGAAACAGCTTTTCTATTAAGAGCAGAACTGTTAAGTAGATATCAACATTTTGTTCAGTGAAGTTAGTGCTTTCCAGGAGGTAACTGTCTTGGCAGATGTTTTAATTAGCTTTGTTTCCTCCCCACTTTGTGGTGTGTTGCATAAAAACACTAGTTTATTTGGAGGGGAGGGAGGAGTTTTTGCAGTTAGGTTAATACAGTAAAGAACATGATGAAAAATACATGGGGATGTCCAGAACAGCCTGGGGTTTCTTAAGCATGTGGAAACTGAGGTGGGTGTTTAGGCAGGGTTTCCTGGTAATGTGGTTGGCTGTAAGCATGGCCAGCTGGAAGACCTTCACCTTGGTATCGTAACAGGAGAAAAGATTGCAAAGACTAGAACCTTTTTGTAAGTATTCCTTGATAGGAATTCAACAGGCAGCTGTGTTTCAAAAAGAATGTTGAAGATAAATGCAAGTAATGCATGAAACTAATGAAGTTTTCTATTTAATGCTTTTCTGTTGAAGTCAGTTTCTGGCCTTCTTTCCCATTTTAACAAAACACAAATTTTAACAACAAATTTACAAAGACTTAAGATACAGCTATGAAACATATGGATATGGGGAAGAAATTGAGAGACACTGTTGACTGGTACTTCAGGCCCTCTGAAAGAGGGACCAGAATTACATATAGAACTGTTCGATTCTGCAGTGATGAGCAGAAGAGATTTTTCCCTAGGGTAAGTTGTACTGATGTCCGATACAGTCTGTATAGATCATGCTGTGGTACCGGTCAGTATGCTTTTTATTGGAATTTTTTAGTTATAAATCTTTATGAAATACATGTAGTTACGCAGTGTTCACTCAGTATGTATTTTTGTTAACCAGAAACCAGAAGTGTTTTGCATTTGAACCTCTCTATAGCTATTAAAATTTTGGCTTGATTACAAACATCTGACTTTTCTGGCTTCCCATTTTTTTACTCTTACTGACAAGATGCTGAATCTTAAAAAACAAGCAAACAAACAAAACAACAAAAAAAACCCTAAAAATTGCACAGCTTTTATCTGTCTTCTATAAACAGAAGTGCATGTGGTATGAAACAGTTGCCATGGGTACTTCACTCTACATGATATAAACCATATTTGTTGTATACTATTAGAAAACAAGACTATCATGTGTTGCTAAAACTTCGCTGAGCTGAACTGGACAAGTACTGAAGAAGGACTCTAGTTTTGTCAGCTTCCCTCCTCCCCAGATTATTAAGGGGTGATAAAATTTGAAAAATACATGTTCCTGATTAATTTACTGAACTTCCTGTGTACCAAATTCCTAACTGATATTGTTTGGAGTTCTTGCTGGCAGAGTTGGAATACTTCTGTGCCTGTCCTTTCCACCCTGAAACACAGCTATAACGGATACTGTGCCAAAGTCCCACTAGTGTTAAAGCAAGAACATTGATTAATTAATAGGTGGGGGGAGTTGGTTGTCTTCTATATTCTTAAATGCAGTTTTACTATTACGCAGCATTCATCTAGAAGAGAGAATATTTGTGATGAAAACCCAGTTGCCTTTCTCAAAATAAAGAACACTACTGTCCTACACAATGTTTTCTTTATTAAAACAAAAAATGGACAGTGTTCTGTTGAGGGGAATAACATCTGAGGAATTCTTTCCTGAGATGCTTTCTTCTCATCTTAAAAAGGTCCGTTCATATTGAGCAACAGTGCAACAGAGCTGAAGATCAAGTCTAATAGAATTAGAGTTAGATAATAATTTCTCAACTCTTTATAATTAAATTGAGCTTGCCATAGTGCTTGCTGGCTCTATTGTAGGCTGACTGCTGCTGTGTCTTGTCTGTGATGCATACTTCTGCTTAAAACAAATTGGGGGAAATGTTACCATATGATACCATCGGTGCTTTAACAGTCTGAGACTTCAACATTTGTACAGGACTGAACTGGGTTGAATTACTCTTACTTGGAGCTATTTGTTAATATGGTTGTTAAATAATGTGCATTGTTACCCTACAACATTAAACTTTGTTAATACTGGACTTGGATTTAGACATGTAATGTTATGTGTAAATTTCTTATGCATTCTGGAGAGGAGAGAGAGATTTTCCACTTCAAGTTCTTTGAGTAATTTTGTTTCTAAAATAAAAATTGCTAAAGTGCTGCATGTATTGTGAGGAAGGAAACTGACTTGTCATCTGTTTTGCCTTAACAGGGCAGAAGAAGGACTCTGTCTACAGCATCCACCACTAGTTTGTCATCTAGCATCTGACCCTGATAGAAGGCCATCATGCAGCAGCCTCCACAGACTGTTCCAGCAGGAGCGGCAGCTCCACCTCCTGCAGGCATTGCTCGGAACATGTACTGGAGAAACAGCTCGCTCAGTAAACGAGCAAATGCAACAGCTGCCCCAGTGCAGCCTGTGACAGACCCTTTTGCATTTGGCAGACAAACTCCACAGGGTTCCCCTTCAGATAATCCATCCAAGGGCAATGCATTGGTTATGCAAAGTTCTTCCCCAGCGGTGTTTCCGCAGCCACCCATTATGCATACTTCACCATCACGTGCAGGGGACAATCCTCATGGACCGCATACGTCTTTATCAGCTCCTGTATCTCAAACAGGAATAAATACCAGTACGTTTTCTAATGTTCCGATTCCTTCACCGTCCCCAGGATACGTTATAAATAGTACTACAGAAGTGCATCCAAATGCGGATCTTGGACTCCGTGGGCCTGCGGTACCAATGCATTATAATGCAGGAGCAGCAGTTGAAAATTCTTTCAGTGTGTATCCTGGAATGGTGTCTGCATCAAACAAACCTGGAGGTAGACAAGATGTTAGTAGAGATCCAAATGATGTTCCTTCAGGACCCAATGCAACAGCACTCTTCCCTCCACCTCCTCAGCAGCCTGTGTCTCAGTGGAGGCCTGGTCAAGGTAACCTGCAGTCTCCAGTGCAAAATTTTGTGCCCTATCCTGAGCCGTCTTCTCAGACTGATGTTCATAACATTTCTCAGTCTTCTGTTAGCACTTCTCATCCTCCTCCACAGACAAATTTACAGCAGGGTCCTGTACACCAAGGTATTCCACAAAATACCATACAAGCGCCTTTATCTGTTGGTTCTGAAAAGAATGGGAAAAATGGCTCTGCAAATAGCAGTCATCACATGAACAGCATCCAGCCTGGAAATGTGTTTAGGCAGAACACAGAAATGACTAACGCTTGGTTAAGTCAACCATACCAGGAACAGTTTTACCCCCAGCCACCATTGCAAGACTCCAGTTTTGTCATTCCCACAGCTCAGGAAAATAACCCCAAAACCCAGTCTCCAGATATGTCTGAAACATCAAATAGACCTATTCCCACAGATCGAGATTCAGGCACTCTCTCCATGTTTTTCAAAGGGGATGAGGCAGAAAATGAAGAAATACTTTCATCTGAAAAAAATTACATAGTTGAGAAAGTGGAGTTTGATGCTTGTCAGGCAAATTCGGCATCCTTGTATCACCACCCAATGCATCCTCAGCGGATTGCAACTAATGTTCTCTCTCAGGCGCAGGTTGGTACAGGTTCAGCCAATGAGATGGTACAAAAAGGAATGGATGTCCAGTACTTTCCTAAAATTGTAAGTCAGCAGGAGACACAGGCTGCTAAGCACTCTATGTTTGTTAGCGATGACAAGGCATGTATAGGTGATGTGTCTGGGAATGGTGGGTCACAGTATGAAAATGTTGAGAACCTGGAGTGCATTCAGAATCAAGAAGTGCTGCCAAGTGAACCACAGAACATCAGTGCTTCATCCCCTGCTGCTGGTCCTGATCTGTACAGATACGGATCCTTTACAGGTCAGATGCTTCCAAAGAATGCTGTTGTGAGCCATGCTGAGGGAGGACCAAATTTGGAGGCACCTGATTCATTACCTCATCCTGTCCGACCAGATAGCGTATCTTCAAACTATAGCAACATTAGCCATAGGAGCGCTTCTAGCTCAGCTAGACTTCAAGAGCAAGTCGGTACATTTATTCAGCAAGAAAGTGGGAAGCCTGAAGAAGAATCTTCTGCTAGCTTCTTTAAACAGATTGACTCCTCTCCTTTGGGAGGTGATTCAAGTGAGCTAAACCTGGGCAAGAACTACCATGGTAATCTATCCCAGCCTCCAACTCCAAGTCCTCCTAAGCCTACAGGAGTATTTCAGACAAGTGCAAATAGTTCTTTTGAACCTGTGAGGTCCCATGGAGTTGGTATAAAACCTGCAGAGATTGACCAAGCAAAGATGGTGGTTGAATTAAGAGAGAACCAGTCAAACCAAAAGAATATCAAGAAGAATACAGCTGTGCCGGCTGCATCTCCAGGCAATCTTGAACAGCCACCAGATAACCTGGAAACTATTTTCATGCGTCAGGTACACCCACTGCCTCTTGCAGTCACTGGTGAAGCTGGAAATATGTTGCACTCTGGATCTGTTATGGAAAACATACAATCAGTATCTGAGAGAAGGTCCTCAACAAGAGCTCAGGGAGCAGTTAAGAAGTGTGATAGCCCAGCAACAACTTTGTGGGCTCATAACGAGTTACCTAATTTTGGGGGAAATGTTCTTCTAGCTCCTGCTGCTCCTGCAGTATATGTACCTGCCAAACAAACTGTAGAAGTCATTCAGCCACCAGAAGAAGGCCTGTCTAATCAGCCGCCAAGTAAACCAGGGACTATTGCTGTGCAGCTTTCCCAAGATGGAAATATATCTTCTGAAAATCTTGAGAATCCTCCCAAAATGGGAGAAGAGGAAGCACTTCAGTCTCAGGCAAGTTCTGGTTATGCAAGTTTGTTGTCTTCTCCACCTACAGAGTCTTTGCAAAATCAGCCTATCCTGATTGCTCAGCCTAATCAAAGCTATAACTTGGCTCAGCCAATTAATTTTTCTATTTCTCTATCTAATCAGCTAAGCAGCAATGAAAACAATCAGCCAATGAAGGACTCTGGGGTTGGGGACAAGCCTGCAATGGGTCCCCAAACTTCACATGCTGGTGGGATCATTTCTGGGGAAAATGTGCCATTACCTGTGATGCAAGTTGGACCTCTATTAGTTAATGCACTTCCAAATACTAATCTGTTAAAACATAATTTGTTACAAAGCCCTGTTAATTCCTCTGATACTGCTTCTAATCAGCCTGCAAACTTGCTTATGAAAACTCCACTTAATTTGGCTCCAGAAGGGCAAAAGAATGTTAATACGGAAGGTTTTGTTCCTGAATTTGCTAGCAAGCCAGGGTCTAACTCATCCATTTCTCCTGGGACACATCTCCCCAGTGGAAGTGCAAGTGCACTAGTCGCCCCTGTTAATTCTGTAGTACAGGCTAATCATTCTGCAAATCATTCAAATAGCAAAGAAGAAGCTGCTGGAGTGCTCGACTTCACAGTATCACGGACTTTGGAGAAAAGCAGCGCAAGTAGTTCTGTACAGGTGCACAATCAGTCACTTACTGGTGGTCCAGTATATACTCAACAGTCAGCTGGTAGTGCTGGTCAGGTGGGTGCTGAGATGCATGACAAACAACATTTCTATCAACAGGTGACAAAAGATGTACAGCATCAGGCTGTATCAGACAGAGCTGTACAGGGAGCATTGCCATCTCAACCACAAATGCAGGCAGCTCAAATGCAGCAACCAGCATCATCTGGGCAGTCCTCAGTTCCTTCAAACTACCAGATTGCCGCAGGGACTAAAGCCATGCAGGCATCACAGCCGCGTGAGAACCAGGTGCTGAGTAACCATCCTCAACCTGTGGGTCCCCAAGAGGCAAGTTCAGTGCAGCTGACAACAAGGTATGATCAGACGAGTCCTGAGAAGCAACCAGCGCCTGGACAGCCATTGGGTGCTCCAACTTCCACAGCCGCTTCTACCACCACCAGTCAGTCAGTCATGCCAAATGTGCAACAAGACCTGCAGCGTCCATCCCTGCCTCAGACTCCTCAGGATGCCTTTGGTCCGCCCCAGAACCCTTACTACTACTATAGACATCCTTACGATGCTTATCAGCCTCCATATCCTCCACCTTATCCTCCCGCAGACCCCAGAACAGCAGCTCATCTTTATTACATGGTAAATTTTTATTTTTCCCTTCCTCCCCTCTTAGTATGTTTTAGTAATTTTGAATTACAAGTTTAAACAGTTGTGTCATGATCAACATACAGTATAGCATTAATGTTAAGTATTTAATTGTAGGGAAAACCCAGATAGCAGTAACAAAACCTACATTACAAAGATTATAAAAACTTAAAGTAGTTGCTAATACCAATTCCAGCTGGCACAGATGTCAGCTGATAGCAGTTTATTTGATTCTTTGGACAAAGTTGGCAATTATAACTGTCTTAGTTTCAAATTTGGTTCCCATCTGCTGCCTGAATTATTGACAGTTTACCAGTGTGGCCAGTGTAGTGGTTGAACTGCCTTTGGTCCAGATGTAATGTTTTTTTCTAAAGTTTAGGATACTGATAGACTTGAATATAACTTGCCACAACAGATATCGAAACCTATAATGTAGTCTGTTGATCTGCATCTATTCAGGTATCACAGTGGTGGTGTGTGTTTGTTTTTAAAGTTTTATTCTTGGAGGTGGGAAGCCTCTTGCCTTACGTGTCAATCTCTTTTCTAGGAGGATAGCTACGGACAGTATGACCCACGGTACAGACACTATGATAGCACCAGCACTGCTTATATGGAGCCTGGGAGCTATCGGTATTCTGAGCCTGAACGTCCTAGTTCCAGAGCTAGTCACTGCTCTGACAGGCCTTCTTCTAGGTATGCAATTCCTAAATTGAGTAAAGATCTGGTATATCCTGAAGCAGTGAGTGAGTGTAATGATGTCTGTTGAAGTTTTATAGCATAAGCTGCAGTGAGTAAGTTCAAAAACTCATTGTGTGCTGCCATAGGAACAGGTGGTATCAAATGCCATGTCTGAAAAGGATATGATTCCACAGTCTTTTCTGTTGCTAAAGCTGTATTACTCCTTTCATTCAGTTCTCTGAGTGGTTGTTGGCATTTCTGCTAGACAGGAACTCACTGTGATGGACTCGGTGCTGAGGTTAGTTCTTTTTCATGTGGGCTGTGAAAGAGCAGTGTAGGCCATGGGTTTGTTAATCAATACTAGTTTGGTCTCTGGCTAGCACTTAAGCAGTGGCCCCTAGTTCTATTAATAAATGGTACTTTTGCACATTGGTCTGGGATTTGCCTTGCAAGCATAACAGTACGTGAGGCTTACCGATACGTGGTATTTCAGATGTTTAGAAGAGAGAGATGGTGAATGAAGTGAAAACATCCTGGTGCTGTGTCAGGTTAATTTGTCTGATAATTACTTCAACTGTGTGGTCTCACAAAACTCCTAAACTGTGGTCCATGTAGCAAATGTGCTATGTGGGCATGTTTCACCCACTGACTTCACTACAGGTTTTGATGCAGGTAGCACATGAATTAGGAAAACTTAAAAGCCTCGGTCTGTCTGATTATATGAAATAAAAAATTTGAGAGGGAAACAATGTGTTCAGATGCTACTTGCAAATATTAAATAAAAAGCAGAAATTAAATCTCCAGTATTTCTCAAGCAAGAAGCAGCAAATTACCTCCCAGGGATTACTGCTTTTTGATGATTATTGCATAAGTGATTTGTATGAACTTCAAACTAATGACAAAATGTTACCGTTGCATTATCTGGTGGGTGGGTTTGCAGGTTTCCAAGAGAGAACCCCAGTTATCTGTCTGGAAGTGATAAAACCCTTTGTAGTATTTGTCTGTTGTTGTTGGTAGTTCACTCGTGGAGCAGTCTTCGAATTAAAACCATAACATTTTGCTTACCACCTCCAGAATATTATAGGAGGTGTATATTGGCCTTGAGAGTACAAAACAATGGCTGTAGCTGCATGTGATAACTTTTATCATCTTAAGTGAATCTAAGCACACTGTGAGATCTTGTAATGAGATAATAACCTCTAGTAGCGCTTCCTGGTGTGTACTCTTCTTATGTACCATTTTTACAAAAGGTTGAAATTTCTATAGGTGACATTGGGCAGATCAAAGCCTGTAGCAAGTAGCTCTGTCAGTGTTGATGTGTGACATGATGTTGCAGTTGGATGTGGACTGTGGTGTGGTACTGCAGGGCAGCAGAGCCTAAGAGTGGCAAAGTCAGTGTGATAGCATGTCTGAAACTTGCCCTTAATGTGCCAGTATTGGTGATGCAGCTTTGTAAACTCTGTTTGGGGAGTCTCTTTCAGAAGGAGACAGAAGATTGGTTGGGTGGATAAACCTGATCTGATAAGATCAAATCTCCTCCTCTGCAGAGGTAGGTGCTGTGTTAGCAAACTTCCCACGCGTTCCAGGGAGGAGCATCACTTGACTTGCTTGGCCACTTTGGAGTTTGCCCTATCAGTTGTATGATCAGTTGTAGAGGAGCATGAAAGTTCCCATCATTCCACATTGGCATTAAATATCTTTACCTCCTGTGTGTGTATGTATGTATACATATGTGTGTTTGTGAGTATATACACACAGGTATATACACATGTGTAGATATAAACATACACGTATACACATATATATATGCTACATTTTTTCATTTTACATTCATCTTCTAGCTTTTTTCAGAAATTGTGGGATGGTGTCCTAAAAATTGCATATAATAAAGGCTCATGATTTTTCAAGTAATGGCCACATCTTTCTTTTTCCATCAGAAGTACTATAATTATCTTTTGTATTTGCACTGACTCTTACTTTGATGTGTTGGTTTTAGTCAGGTTCTTGTGCTTGTTCTGTTCGTTTGAACAATCAGTATTCTAACATGGGCTCTGTAAATGAGTATTTTCTTCTATACAGTCCTCTCTATTTGCTCAAATGAAAAACAAGCCTTTCCTACATGCTACTGTCCATCCAAGCCTATTGAGAAGGGTAATAACCTAGAAGATGCCTGGAATTAGTTGTGTAGTGATGTGCTGTGTTACAATTGTATCTCAATGCTATCTCATTTATTCACTGGAGTATTAAATGTAAGGATGTGCTAACACTCAAAACATTGCTGCATCTACTGAAAAGCTGAGATTGAGAAACAGACTGAGTGCAGAATGAAAATAAAGCACTGGGATTACGGTAGTACTAGCCCTACAATGTTAGTATTCTCTGTGCTTGCCAGCCACAGATTGGCATCAGCTCCAAGTCAAACAAGGTGATGATACAATATTGAGTTCTTTGGCTGAGTACCTGAAGAAAGGTGTAGTGTGTTTTCGTTTTGGTTTTTTTGTGTATGTAACTGTATTTAACACTTGTGACAGATGCCACAATGGCAGCCCCGGAGGCTGAAACCCTCTGTTCAGAATTACCTATGAGAGTGCTAGTTCATGTCCTGACCCATTTTTATGACCTCTTCTCCAGACTGTAGTCCTCTCTTTGTCACCACAAGATGTATAACAAAACAGTGTTAAAGTTGAGGGAGCAATTATTTCATATATACTTGTTAAGTTACTGACTTCTCTGTTGAGACAGTTCAAAGGATGTTAATTATAGCAGTAGGTTTTGTTATTAATTCTAAGTAATTAAACTTTTTATGGCACGCAACAATTTAGTGATATATTGGTTTGTAAAGTCTTAATTTTATGATTCCTTGATTTCCTATAAATGCATTATTTTAAATATGAAACTCTACCTAATCAGTTGTGGCATACAGTTCTTCATATCTCTTGCTGACTTTAGAAGAGATTGAAGGAAGAATAACTTTTTATACCTGTGCACTTTCTTTCAGGCAAGGTTATACTGAAGATTATTATACAAAAAGTGGATGGAGTGATTATTATCCAGGCTATTACCCAAACTCATATGATTATGGAGGTAAGGTGTCTAAATGAACTCTGAATTTTTCTATAGAAAATTGCAGGTTTAAACAAAAATTTATGGGGAAGAGGAACTTTAAGATCAGAGAATTACTATATTTTTCCATATTAATAAAATTGATATCCTTTCCACAACCAGCAAGAATAAAGTTATACTTGCTGAAAATTGATCTTTGGGCATACTTCAGTTCTTAATACCATGCCATCCTTCCTATATTTTTTTTTATTCAGTAGAAGTAGTAGATAGAAAATAAATTAAGTTTTTTCCTCAATACCAGCCTTCAGTTTGCCTTTCCATTGTGCAAGCACACCATTGAAAGTCTACAGAATAGTTTTCTTCAATGCGTTGCAAGCCTGTCTTTCACTGGGGTGTATCCCTGGTGTGTAATCTGCAGGCAGACTTCTAAAGTAAATTTTAGGTGGTTGTAAACAGAAATTGACTCATGACTAGAATTTGGTTTTGTCCATAATTATCTGAATGCTCACAGAGACGTAGTGGCGTTGGTAATCTGAAAATAGTTGCTTGTATAATGTCTGGGAGGATTTCAAGCAACATCTCTCCACACCCTGAGACGTGGAGCATGATGCTCTGAAGACTGATCACAAAGATTCTGTTAATATTTATTGGGTTGTTATCATGTTATGATTGAGTTTTAAAGTTGTTAGAAAAGATCTATCTGTCCAATGCTAAATGCTGTCCCTTCAAGAGTATCTAGCTAACTATAATAACCTTGTTTCTCTGAAAGGTGTGAAGTAGATTTTTTAGTTGTTTCTGTTTGGTTGGGGTTTTTTGGGGGTTTTTTTGTTTGGTTTTTTTTTTTTAACTAAAAATGAGTGGACATATTTATGTAGCTTTAAGTACATTATTTTGGTTTTGCTATATGTTTCAGGACCAAATCAGCATGTAATTAAAGCAAAAGAAGTAGAAAAAAGTTTATAGGCAGCGGCTTCCAATACCTAAACGATTTCTTTTTATTTTTCCAAAGATCCAAGTCGCTGGGAGCGTTACTCATCAGCATATGACGCCAGATACAGAGATCCTAGAAGTTATGATCAGAGGTATTGGTATGATGCTGAACACAACCCTTACCAGAAGAGAGACGCGTATCCATATGGCAACAGGTTTGTCCATTTGATCCATGTTCCCTCAATGCTCTTTCCAGATCTAGGGCAGTGCAGGGCCTAAGTGCTGCTGTTGATGAATGATCTAGGGTGCATGTCTGCGTGAAGGCGGAGAATCTGGTATTGGTTTTTTCAGGGCTGAGTTCCCCATAGTCAATATGTCACCAGAAAATTAAGTTATGGCAGTAAGTGTTAAGGCAAAGGCTGAGGCTTTGCTTGTGCACTAACAGAAATACTACTTTATTTGCTGAAGATCTGCCCCAAAGCCTTCAAAATTTATGAACTGTTGTGATAGTTGTATCAGGCATCAGACTTTCAGGGTATTGTGCAGCTTTGTAAGTAAAATCCTCTCAATATTCTCTAGGAATGCAGATGCATCCTGTAACAGGCTATTAAAATGCAGTATTGCACACATTTCACAGATAGATGTTGCTAGTCCTTTCTGTAGCTTTAACATAGGTCATTGAGGAAAAACAGTTGAGCTGTCACGTTACTCTTAACAAAAGGATTTAAGGCAGTAGGACTTGTTTCCAGATCGGGTGAATATTCCATGGGTTTTCCTAGAACAGACTCTAAGTATGATGTTGGTCTTGCTCTTGAATATTTTGGTTGAACCTCTTGAAGAAAGGTCAGTTTGTTTAATGTAATAAAAACCTCAATCTAGGAAATAATCTAAAAGTCCTTCTGAAGCTAGGTACAGTTTTCTTCTTGACAGGTATGCAGTGAAGTCACTTCCCTCAGGTATATAGGTGGCTATGTTCATTTTTGCTTTGCATGTTTCTTTGTTCTTCAGACATGACCGATATGAAGATAACTGGAGATACGATCCTCGTTTTACTGGAAGTTTTGATGATGAATCTGAACCCCATAGAGATCCTTATGGTGATGAATTTGATAGACGCAGTGTCCATAGTGAGCATTCTGGTCACAGTCTCCGAAGCTCCCGCAGTGTTCACAGTCACCAGAGTAGTTTCAGCTCTCGCTCTCAGCAAGTGAGTTTCAAATGGTCACGCCAAGTATTCTTTCAGCTGAGTTGGGTCTTTCTCTATGTTAGGGGTGGGTGAAACATTAGAAATGTGGAAATATTTCTGAGTTTACCTTGGGGAATATGTATTTTGAAAACTTCTATTCTTTTAAGTTAAGGCTGTTTTATAATATAGTTTTGAACTTAATATTTATCACAGTTGTCAAGAGAACTTTAACCAAAATCAGCACTCAGCTGTGCAAGTTGCCACACACACAGAAATGGAAAATTTCCTCTACTGAATCCATTTGCTGTTTGTGAGAACTTTGCCCTTACTGTGTTTGGCTGTAGTTGATAATGTGTCTGGCTTTCAGTGTTACATCATTTTTCTCATCACAAGCATGAATGCTATTACTGAACTTGGGATCTGTTAAAAGACTAACTCCATATTTGTATGATGCTATTTTGACCTTAAAAGCAAAAACCGAATCTAACTGATTACTCATCTATTTATGCCATAAGTACAAATACCTGAAAACCACAGAGAATATTTGGGTAATTTTTGAGGTACAGTCTTTGCTAGTGGAATGTGTTATTTTAGCAGTAGTCTCCTGTGTTAGTTCATCATGTTTCTTGGAAGTTTAGGTGGTTTTCCAGTCTGAACTCCAATTTGTTTAGTAATATTGGAAGTAGTATTGGAGATCAATACTGGAGATCAATATTGGAGATCAAATAGTTAGGCATTAACCCTTAGGCACCTGAAGTCATTTAGGCATTCATCAGATTTAATCAGTTGAGATTTTCTGTCAAAAGTGTTACAGCAGAGGTTAACACTGATTCTGATCCATAGTTGCTGATACAGCAACACTTGAACCTGTAACTCATTCTATAATGTTATTCTTCACACAAGCACATAGACATTCTGTCATGAGAGAGCTGAACATACTTGGATGTGAACAGATCAAATGGTAGTAAAAACACTGAGGGAGAACACTAAGATAATTAGTATATCTTCTGTAGCCTATTGCTGCAGTGGTATATTAAGCCTGGCTAAAGAATTGAAGCTGGGGGGGGAATGCTTACTGTCTTGAGTCATGCTTGCAGTATTGCTTGCTTTGTGTAACTTCACGCTCTCTGCTAACAATTACTAATATAATCTATTTAGAGCCAGCTGTATAGAAGTAATCATGATCTAACGGCTAATACGTATGAAACTACTGCACAGGCAGTGTCGCTCCACACAGATTATCCATATGGCGGATATGCTGCTAACTTTGATGGACAACAGCCTTTTACAGATTATGGCTACCCGACTGAAACTGGATGGTCAGCTGTAGAACAAGGTATTGGCACCATTGGCACCATTGGGGAAGGAGGAGGGAAGGCGCTGTGCTTGCGAGGTTGTTTGCCAGTAGTAGTTTGCACTTCTGTTAGTATTTGTAGTGTATAAGATGCCTTTTGTGTACTCATTGAGCCTGTTAACAAGAAAAAAAAATGCTGTTTTACAGTGTATGTACACATGAACAAAGTTTTGTTTCCTTTTCAGTGTAAGGATAACTTGCTTGCTGAAACCTGAGTATATCACAGAACAGTAGTAGCTAGGCAGTGTTTGGTATTAAATACTGCATACTTCCATTTGTAAATGTCTTTTTAAATAGATTTTTAACTACACTGCTTGTGCTTCATGGGGAATAATTGAAGTTTAACTTAAACTTCAGATTTTTTTCATAGTTTTTTCTTACCCTTTTGTTGTGGAACAAAATACTGTTTCTCTGGAAGAGCTTTTCCAGAGTATGTTGAAATATATCTTAGCTCTTTGAAGATGCATTACATATTTGTACAGAGTTCACAGAAATGTGTCTGATACAAACAATCAACGCCCCTGCATTGAAAAAATAAGTGGATTTTAAAGCTCTATAGTCTATTTTTGTTCTTGTTGTTGCAAATCTTCAGAAGATCTTTGGGACTATAATGGAACTGATTAATTGTTGCTTGTAAAGTATGGCCAAATTGAATGGCAGGTTTTTTTCCACTAGTACTGCAGGATTACTGAATTGGATAAATACATCAGCAAGTTTACTTACTTGCAAGGCAGGTTACTTGTTCTTATTTTATCTCTTTTTCCCATTTCAGCACCTTTAAGGCCCTCAACACCTGAGAAATTTTCAGTGCCTCATATCTGCGCTAGGTTTGGTCCTGGGGGCTTCTTAATAAAAGTGCTGCCAAACCTGCCTTCAGAAGGACAGCCAGCTCTGGTTGAAATACACAGTATGGAGGTAAAGTTTAAAAGAAGAAAGGAAGGTGGTGGAATATAGGCCTTTCTTTTGGAAGGGGAGTAGGGAACTTGGATCTATAGCTTCCTGACTTTTTTTTCTATGTTAACGCATGTATCTTTATATTTATCTGTTTGGTCTGTAGTCATAAGTAAAACAGTAACTTAAAAAATTCTTTTCCTCTGAGAGATGATGTGGTCATGATGGGATCATCCAGCTCCCTATAATTTTGTTCAGGTAAAGAAAATCCTTACATCCTAGAAGGGCTGGAGTTGTGTTGGTTTGTTTCTAATGTATTGCTGTTCATAGAGACAACATTGTCCTCGTACATTCTCTGCAGGGCTAAGGACTGCATGTTATTTGGGGATTAAATATCATGGGTATATTTTCATTCTTCTTGAGCTGCTACAAAAAAATGCAATACTCAAGTCATGTAAAATATAGGGAAGGACAGGCTGGAAGAACAGGGTAGAGTTCATTGGTAAAATATCACTAGAAGGGAGTAGAATTGTACACAAGTACTAGAACAGCATCAGGACAATTATTGGACTTGGCAATATTAGGTTTACGGTTGGACTCAATGATCTTAAAGGTCTTTTCCAACCTAAATGAATCTGTGTTTCTGTTCTATGATTAAGGAGATGTGAGGAATATTTTTATATTTTGCTACAGAATGACTTCCATGTGAAGTAGATTTCATCATTATTATCCTTTGCAGGTTGCAAGTCACCATATGTGTTTTGTTCAAGAGCAGTAAGCTTGATTACAGGTTATGTTCAGGTCTGGGGTTTTTATTATTAAAAAGCAAAATTTATAGTTATAAGAATTTCTTATGGTTTATATTTGTGTTTTAGACTATGTTACAACATTCTCCAGAGCAAGAAGAGATGAGAGCATTTCCTGGTCCTCTTGCTAAGTATGTTCTTATAGATTTCAGAATAACTTTAATGCCTTCAGAATTCATTTCTTCATCGAACTTTTAATTGTCTGCAAATTACAGGATTTAAACTGACTTAAAATATTTGTGGCTTTTCACCTGGTCAAGTAATATATGAGCCTTAAATTTGTTCCTCGTACTAATGACAATAATGATCTGAATGTTTAGATTTGTCTCATTAAAAACTTTTTTATTCTTTTTTCCTTCTTTTTTCAGGGATGACACCCATAAAGTGGATGTTATTAATTTTGCACAAAATAAAGCTACACAGTGCTTTAAGAATGAAAATTTAATTGACAAAGAATCTGCAAGTCTGCTTTGGGACTTCATTGTACTGTTGTGCAGGCAGAATGGGGTATGTCTCACTGCTTGAATTTTTATCTATCCTAAAATAATTTATACACAAAATGGTATTTATGTAAAAGACAGTAATAGGTGTATAGTGCCTTATCTTGGAATAATTCACAGATAGATGGAACAGGCAAACTGGTCACTTGTTCTCAGGTGCTCAGAGGTGCTGATACTAATGCATTGTTGTTGAAGTGACAAAATTAAGACAGTGTTGAAATAACAGACTTTTTTTTTTTTTTTTTTTTTTTTTTTCCCCTCTCCTCTCTCTCTCTCTACTTGTATAGACTGTTGTGGGAACAGACCTGGCTGAACTTTTGCTCCGAGATCATAAAACAGTGTGGCTTCCAGGGAAGTCCCCTAATGAGGCAAATTTGATTGATTTCACTAATGAGGCTTTGGAACAAGTGGAAGAGGAGTCTGGTGAAGCCCAGCTCTCATTTCTTACTGATAGTCTTATAACCACAATTGACAGTCTTGAGAAAGAGACAGAAAGATTCAGAGAGTTGCTGCTTTATGGCCGCAAGAAGGTGAATGCTTATGCTGTTGTTCCAAATACTGCATGTGCCTTATTTTGTTTACTTATTTTTCACAAATCTTAAAGCTCTAGGCACCAGTTAAAATAATTTTTGCAGCTTCCAGTGCCTATATTTCATGGCACCGCACTACACTGATATGGAAAAATGTTATGCCCTACAGTTTATAATATAAACTAAAATTATATTCGTGTGTTAGCATTTGATCTAAACAAACATTTTTTTAATTCAGTCACAAAGTACTACTGTAAAACAGTCATTGTTTATCTGTGTAGTATGTTAAGCTATTCCCAGGAAACTAATTTCTGCATTAATTAGGATGCTTTGGAGTCTGCCATGAAGCATGGTTTATGGGGTCATGCTCTGCTACTTGCCAGCAAAATGGACAGCAGAACACATGCAAGAGTTATGACCAGGTACTGTTTTGCTTGTTGATTAATACAATATGACTGCCTATCCTGTTAATGAGGGAGAGACTTGGTCCTCAGAAATCTTGATTTCAAAATCATGAGTTATCCTTAGTAGCTCATGCAAGAATTATGCTTTAATTTTACCTGTATATTCAGTTGTCATCTGTTACTTTTTATTCTGGGGCCTTCTGGCCATGACCTTAAATCTCAGAAATTATTCTATGCCACTTGTTCCATTTAAGGGGTATTTGAACAGTGCCGTCTATGGGCTTGCTTGACAGGTGCTGTTAGTCAGGCTTTGAAAAAACTGTGCAAAACCCCAACTGTCAACGTTGTTAAAGCCGAGTAACTCTGTTGTACCCTTCATTCTCCTTGCCTGAAAGAAGCAGATGTGTTCGTGCATGCTTTGTCTGTAGACAGAAAAACTTTCTCTCAGCTTCCTGAGCTTGTGAAATCATGTACTAAGTCTAGTCAGCTGGCAGGGGGAGAGAATCCTGAGGTTTTTCCTAGCTTGGACTGACCTCTGTCAGAGTGGCAGATCCAATTAACTAGTAATGTTTTGCTTTTGAACATTATCTACTGGGCAATTGCTTATTCAGTGTAGTATTTTCAAACAGCACTTCCTTCTCTTAAACTAAGCTAGATTAACTGCCACTGAGTGTTCGTGTACGTTTTAACTGTGCTTACCTTATGTTTGTGTTTTGTTTTTCTGTATAACTCCCTGTAGATTCGCCAACAGTCTCCCAATTAATGACCCTCTGCAGACTGTTTACCAGCTCATGTCTGGAAGGATGCCAGCTGCATCCACGGTAAGATTCAAGTGTGAGCTGCAGTTGAGACTGAAGAGGTACCGCAGTGAGTAGCGTAGTTCACGACAGTAATCTTTCCATGTGCTTTTCATAGAATTGTCAGATAAGTTGTTTTAGTCCTTTTCAGGTTGAAACACTTACCCATGTAGAGCTCCAGTCACTGATTTGACTAAGTAATTCTTCTAATTTTAGTGCTGTGGAGATGAGAAATGGGGAGATTGGAGGCCTCATCTAGCAATGGTGTTATCGAACTTGACGAATAATGTGGACTTGGAATCCAGGACCATTGCTACCATGGGAGACACTCTTGGTAACTTTTGGGGAATGAACAGGGTGATGACTGAAGGAAAAGCTTTCTGAAAGTTTTAATTACTCAGCTTATTTTTTTGAAAACAAGCAATTACTGTGTAAAATGTAAAGTGGAACAGTTTCATATGGGTGTGTCTCTATTGTGAAGGTATTTGAAAGCAAAGCCAAAACAATACGGGACACTGAATTACAATGTGCCACTGAGAGGAAATATCCTGAGTTCTGTCACTTATTTCTCTACAGCTTCTAAAGGCCTGCTGGATGCTGCTCATTTTTGCTACCTTATGGCCCAAGTTGGTTTTGGAGTTTACACAAGGAAGACAACAAAGCTTGTCCTAATTGGATCAAATCATAGGTTTGGCTTTTTTAATGCAAAATTGAAAGCTTAATGGCTTCAGAAACTGAGTTGCACTGCTCCCCTTATCATCACTAGTCACAGCTGGTTTTTGAGATAACTATTTGATGCCCTGTCCTTGTTTGAGGAGTAGAAGTTATTGGTATAGTGTGTCTAATAGAGCTATGTTTCAGACTTCATTTCTGATTGCCTTTATTTATTGTCAGCATATAATCTCAATGTTAAATAGTATTTTTCCTCTCCCATTCCTGAATAGCTTGCCATTTTTTAAGTTTGCTACCAATGAAGCCATTCAAAGAACAGAAGCCTATGAATATGCACAGTCACTAGGAACTCAGCCTGGCTGCTTGCCCAATTTCCAGGTGAAGAACTGTTTGTTTGGGGTTTTTTTTATTTGTTTGTTTTTGGCAGGTTTTATGTGAGGTTTTAATGTCTCGTGTTGTATTCAGCACAGCAAATGTTTTATCCAATGTAACATGAAATATTCGTGGATAACATAGTGCAAGATAGCTTTTTTTTCCTGATGTCACTTAAATGTCCTTTTTGCGGTTTTTCATCTGTGTGTTCTGAACTTCTGTATTTTAAATTTTGTTGTTATTGTAACTATATTCCAAAAGAAAAATCCAGCAGAATGTGTTGGTACTAGCTGTAGACAAATAGATAACTTCCATTGGATATGTTGGGTGGAAGAGGATAATTGAATGCTTTTCCCCTCATTTTTTTTTCCTGCCTAGTATAGAGGTGATAATGGGATATCTGAGCTTTCAACTGAAATGACAGACTGACTTTCATTTGATAATTCTAAGAATGTTCTGATCACTTGGTTTATTTGACCTGCTTGCATTCCTTAGGTTTTCAAATTCATCTATGCTTGCCGACTAGCTGAAATGGGACTTGCTGCTCAGGCTTTCCATTATTGTGAAGTGATTTCCAGAACTGTCCTTAAAGATCCACATTACTATTCACCTGTACTTATTGGCCAACTAATCCAGGTAACATAAGGAAGAATTAAGTATTTGTGGCTTGATATTGTAGGTGGTAAGCTGTGGCTGAAGTTGCCTTTTGTTGGCTAGTAAACTTTACAATGATTTCTTTCTCTAGATGTCATCACAACTACGCCTGTTTGACCCACAGATAAAAGAAAAACCAGAACAGGAATCTTTTATTGAACCTTCATGGTTAGTAACGCTTCGACATGTGGATGGACAGATCAAGGTACAGAGTGTACTTTTCAACATGAAGTGTTCTCTTTTAAGGATTAGTGTAAATCCAGTTTTTAAAATTTTTTTTTTATACTGCTAATTACAGAAATGTATGAAGTGACCTTATGATATATTCATGTTGTAAAGTGCAAGTGTTGTGATTTAAACCAAGTGGATTTACCACACTAGTGCCCTAAGATTCAATACAGAATAGTTAAAGGGTGGCGTACACTACATGAGACAGGCTTTTCTTAGTACCATAATGCAAGGAGAATTGCAAGGCTCATTAGGTTGCAATAACTGCTGCTGTAAGCAGGGAATCTGCTTGCCAGAAAAAAGAAGTTATGTATGAATTAGTGTAGCTAGACTGTAACAGAGTTGAAATAACTACTATTTATTTAAAGAGATCTCTTAGAAATTTGAACCTTGGGCTAATTAGCTAAGCTTCCATTTAAAACAAACAAACAAACAAAAAACCCTTTAAATTATTTGGTTGAACTTGGCCTGCAAATGGCTGACAACTCTTTTTTTGACTAAACACTAAAAAAACCTGTGTGCTGTTTTCACTCTTGAGATTTCCTTTGCTATATGTTCCCTTGGTTATGAACTTAATGTCTGGTACAGTTAATAAGATCTTGCTTTTTTGTGCAGGAGGGTGCAATAGCTTATAACACAGACAGATCCACCCCACCACCATATGCATGTAGTACACCAAGCTCTGAATTAGACCATGCTAGTCAATGTGATGGAGCAGGAGTTGGTCGTGACATGGGTCCAGGTGCTGAAAATGCATTGTTAGCATCCTTATTGCCCAGTATGGCTCAACAGATGCAAAGTGTGCAGCTGATGCCTTCAGGTTAGTGTTTCATATCCTTCTTCGTGACAGAGAGAAAATAAATGTTTCAGGTTTCTGGTATAAGAAACCAATTAAGAGGGTGGTAGAAACAGTGAGATTTCACTTTTGCATTGTATCATTTTATTCATAGGGTAAAAGGTTTATGCACTGGAATTTCTGTTTAGTTATAACTCCTAACTTTTTTTGTGTGTGCTGCAGTACCTCAGGCTGTCCTTGATGGGTCAGCTGCTATGATTCCTCCTGGTGACCAGGAAGCTGTCCGAAGTGTCCCTTTCTATTCAGTGGCTTCTCAGCCTATTGGTCCAGGACCTGGCTTTGCACCTCCAGGATTTTCAAATCCGTATGGAACTGAACCATCACCACTGTATTTAGGGTCAGCAGTACCACCAGGAGGGCCACCACAAGAAATGGAACCACGGTCAGAAGAGCAGGCAAACCTGGAAACAGGTCTGGGATCTTAATAAACAGCTTTCCTTCCTTATAAGGGCAGTGAAGTATTTGGGGGAATAATGCAAAATATCTCAATATTTAGAAAATAGTAAGTCAAGTCTTGGGTAATGAAATTTAAAAACACCATGTAATGGTACAGAAACATCTGTAGAAAGTTATAGTATTCATCCTGCTTATTTGGCTTAGTTTGAAAGAGAGGTCAGACTCAGCAGATTATGATTTAGACCCTAACAGGTAATCACTGACTGCACTGGGATTGGCAGTTCTGTTTGCAAGGTCTGTGATTGGAGCCTCAGGGATTTCTGCCTCTGGACGTCAGCTTCTAGGACCCTGATAAGTTTTAATTCTGTGACAGCAGAACCTGACATGTATGAAGGCAGGCATACACAGGTTCGGCAGAGCTGTCTTAGAGATGTGAAGAACGTTAAAGTGCCCCATACTGATGGTTGCATCCCTCAGCCTGCTCTGACCTGTGTTTAGAACAAACATAGTACCCATGCAGGAGAAGAAGAAAAGAATTCTCAGCAACTGCAGTTCACGTTTTTAAAAGACCAAGTTCTTTCTAGCACCAAGTTCATAACTAGTGAAAACTTTTGCCTTAAAAGTGGTATTGTGAGGTTTGGAGGCTTTTTTTGTTGTTGTTATTGTGTCCTCACTAACATAATCTCATTTGTTTTTTAAGGAATGCAGAGAATTGCCCCGGAGTCTCCTTCACAAAATTCTTTCCCTGAACAGAGAGAGGAGGATTTCTATGGCAGAATGGCTAGCATGGTATCTTAATTTCATACATCTCTTCAGCAAGTGTCAGCTGCATTGCAGATCTTTGCAAACAGAAGAGTATATTGGGGCTCTGTCTTGCTCTTCAGCAAGACTTGAAGATTAGTTTTTCTTTCCCACTGTCCTTCCCCTTCAGGAGAATAAATAATGAACAACTAGTAGAAAAACTCTAGCCATAATTTTCTTCTATAAAAATAGTAAATTTTTTTTTTTTTAAAGGGGGAAGGGGGATATCAGGCTCTTGTCTGAAGAGTTTAATTTATCTTTCTCTGCCCTGTCTTCCTCTCCTACCTCCCAGAATGATTCTTCATAGCCAGAAGAACTTGTAGCATACATCAGCAAGTGAGGCAAGCAGGCCCTAAAGAACAGTTCTGTGACTGGGTTTTAAAAGCACAGTATTGGCTACCACTTGGTCATGACTGGAAATGTGGAAGGTGTTTATCAAAATTCCAAGCCTCTTTTTTAAATATATAGTATTTTCACTGTTTAAATATCACTGAAGTTCGTATGCCCTTGGAAGTTAGTCTCCTGAAATGACAATTGTTTGAAAGAATTAATATAAACGTTTTTAATAGGGATATATTTGGGAACTGATAAAGGATGAGGAGACTTTTTAACTAGAAATTAACCATACTTATAGAAGAAACAGTGAAGATTTTTTTTTTTTTTTTTTACACTTGAGTTGCTATACAAACATTGGAAGAACAACCCGATGTTGGAGGGGAAAACAAATGCAGCAACCACTCCCTGGTGCAGCATGTTTATATCTTTCCTCTTGTGGGCTGGTTAGCCTGCACAACAGTGCCCTGATTTAACTCTTCTTTCTTAATGGACCAGTTACACAGTAGTGCACCTACTTGGCCAGACTTCAGTTCTTTTTCTGCACCTCCTATATGTCAGAGGAGATAGAAGTACCCAAATAACCAGCTTGAATATCTTTAATTGTGTGGGAATTCTTGATAAAAAGTGAATGTTGTGTCAGATATTTAGCTGCTTGCTTATTATGCATGTCCTGGCTTTATATCTAACCAGGCACCAGGACGAAGATCCAGATCTGCATCTCAGTCTTCAGCACATATGGTATGCCACAAGCAGGCTGTTTCTTTCACTAAATCTTCATTCTTATTTATGTTTTTTTTTTTTAATGTGCTTTTGTATCTCTTCCTATTACTAACTTTTCAAAGAAGTAAGTTGTTTAGCAAGATGAAATGTAATCCATCACTCCAGCAGTGACAACTTTGTACTTCTCTGTATATTTGTAATACAGGGCTATGGGCGAAGATCCCGAACAACTTCAGAGTCCTCTGCTCATTCTGTGGGACGAGAGAGATCCAACTCTGCAGCAAAACAGCCCTCTCCTTCTCCCTCTGTTCCTGTAGGGAAAGAAACTAAAAAAGAAATAAAAAAGGAGCCAGCACCTAGAAAGGTAAATTTTCTAAGAAAGGTAGCTATAGCTGGAGGAGATTTGTTAGTATATGTGGTAACTCCTGATCCAGGGTACTGACTTAAGAGGTCCTGTCTAAACTGTTTCTTTCTATTTATTAGGTGTGACTCTAGGCTCACAGTTGAACTCCCTAACAGAAAATGAATTGTTGCATGAATGTTTCTTTTAATCTGCCTGTAAAGACAGTATTGAGAGAATTAACTGAATAGATTAATTTATTTCTAGACTGGTGCAAACTGGTTTCGCTGGCTGATAGGAAAAGGAAAGAATGAAGCTCACCTTCCAGATGACAAGAACAAATCAGTAAGGCCCCTAAATCACAAAAAACTTTATACATTTTAATTTGTTCGAAATGTTTTCCTGGATGACAGGTGAACATTATTTTGACAAGTAAACAAATATGTGTAAAACTTTTCAAGATTATGCTTATTCCAAGACTGGCTTTCAAAAAAAAAAAAAAAAAAAAGTTTATGTGGGTTTGGGGGGGTTTTTTGGCCTAACAGCTTTGTTTTGAACTCCTAATCTTTGACTGTGATTTTCTTGTAGATTGTTTGGGATGAACAGAAACAACGCTGGGTTAATCTGGATGAACCAGAAGAAGAGGTAAAAATCTTGAGTAATCATTATTTCTCTAAGTGGAAAACTGAAATCTGTACTGCCACACAATTTTCTTTAATCTGTTATTGGCTCTTAAGAGCTGCCTTTTACTGAATTTGGATTAAAATGTGCAACATCTTGAAACTAATAAGCAGGTTACTTGTTCTTATAGCCTACATCCTTATGGAACCATTTGTATCTTTAGTTGCTGGTGTGGATCCAGTAGTTGCAATTGAATTTACAAAGGAATTTGCTCTAAATATAGTCCAGTGTATCTCTTCATAGAGGTTGGCATCACCTAGACAATTGCTTGTTAATTGATTTCCTGCAAACAGAATATTTTGAGAAAAAGGTAGGAAGAGTCTATAGTTTTGAAAATGTAATGCATTGTATAGCAAAGAAAATCACACATCCTGTCCATCCTTGTCATTCAAGGATCTGTCTCAAAACACAAACAAATGATAAGGACCACTGTTGTAAATGTTTCCTTTTAGAGTGAGCATAGATGGGTTGTAGAAATGTCTTGACATTAGTTATCATGTGGAAGATGAGGAATATTGGTCTGCACTACAAGATGTATGTCTGTATACCCAATTTTATGTGCTCTGGAAAAGGAGAAGTCAGATGGACACTTGGTTTAAAACTCAGTCAATGATGTGGTTGAATTTTTTTTTTTCCTCCCTGCAGAGTAAGCCTCCACCACCACCTCCAACAGGATTTCCTAAAGTTCCTCAGGCTGTTCCACCTGGGCCTGGAGGCCCACCTAGTGCCCCTGTCAATATGTTCTCCAGAAGAGCAGGTAATGGACAACATTGATGCTTGAAGTATGGAGGTCTTCAGATTTTCTCTTGCATAAAATGTGAAGGGAGAAGTCTTGGCTTTTCTGGAGTTGTTTGGGAACAGTTGGCAACTCAATGATATCATGGAGCTCTGGCTATTGCTGGCTTTGCTTGTGTCTAGCTTCTGCACTGTGATTGCTGTCACAACTGTATCATGGCTTGGGTATTGTTGTTTGTATCCCTGGAGCATTATTTTCTGGTTCTGAAAGATGGCTTAACCGGCAGACTGTTCAAAATAGACATGAAGATGACTTACACAAGGCTTATTTCTGTTTTTTCTGGATTTTTCTGTTTTAGCTGGAAGCAGAGCCCGTTATGTTGATGTCCTGAATCCAGGTGGAACCAAGTCAAGTGGTGCTCTTCCTGCACCATCAGACCTATTTGCCCCCTTGGCACCAATGCCAATTCCTGCAAATGTATTTGTTCCAAACTCAGGTGTGTCATGAGTGGATAAAATTGTAAGGTGGTTATATGGTTATTTATGGTTGTGTGGTTATCTAAGTCACTTTTGACAGTGTGTGTATTATATCGCCTTTAATGAACATTTAAGAATGTTCAGTCTCATTAACTCCAGTTTGCTTTAAAAGTAGAATCAGTCTGGTAACTGCAGTAAAACAAATGGGTTAGTAAAGCCCAGTTCTGCATGCTGCAAACAAAGGGGTTCTCTTTTTTTGCCTTTTTTTTTTTTTTTTTTTTTAACTCCCCCTGTTGCAGAGTGGCTAGGCCATCCAAATAGCATTGATAATTTGAACTGTGTAATATTGCTGCGTTACTCAGTATCTCATGCTTCTGACACCTGTTCCTAGTCCAGGATTGCTATTTGGTGAAAGAGATTTTTTTTTTTTTTTTTTTTTTCTGCTTTCACTACATGGTGTGTTACACCAAGGTTATCTGTATCAACTGTACACATCTCCTGCTTGCAGACTTGTAACAAGATGGGAGCATCTAGAGACACTGATACTGCCCTCTTTAAATTACCTTTTTCCTGGGAGAAGATTGATATTGTAGAAATTCAGTTCTGCTGATGTCCCTGCTTCTCATTCTGTGAAGTCAAACACCCTAGTATGGTGTGTTTGGCTAAATCCCATTTTGTTTGTAGTTCCAGGGGAACCCCAGCCAATGGAAGGGAGTGGAGCAGCAGAGCACACACCAGCTGCAAATCAAACCAACACAGATCCTGCTGCAGCTGTTGAACCAGAGGTGAGTTAGAAGGAGTGTCTTGTATATATAATTCAAACTTCCGATTAAAAAATCCTCATGATTCTGAATAGTAGTTTCATAGCCACAGTATGTACAAAGCATGTTGTTGTAGGGATTATGTTTGTGTATAACATTTTAGTTAAAGAATTGGAGAAGGAAAATGCAAGTGAAAATGGAGCAGGAAGCCCATGAAAAGTTGCATTTCCTAATTTGGCAGGGCTGCAGGTTCTATGGGTGCAGTATGTGTCAGGAAAGGGACCAAGAACATAAGAATAGCCATATACTGCATGTTTCACCTGGCTTGATGTATTGTAACATTGTTTTGGTTCAGTGGGGTCAATACAGCAGAAATGGGAAATAGCTTCACAGTAACAAAGATAAACAAAAGTGCATTGTTTTTCTTTAGTATTTAAACCCTGCAATCCTTCCTCCTGGATCTGGACTTCCTGTTTCTAACCCTGATGGCTCCCAATCAGGCGAGGTAAGGCTTGATTCAAAGTAGTTAGCTAATGACTTTTGCAGCACATTTTAACCACTAATTTGTAGTGGACGTAACATGGGCCATCTAAATCAACAAGTAACTGCTTCAGTTGCTGATGACTAGCCAAGATGGAATCATATGACTGCCTCCAAAATTGTACAGAAAAGACCTCTAAGCCCATACAAGAAGTTCAGCCTCCATGTCCTATATTCTGTGGTGTGATCACCTTTGTTCTATACGAGTAGACTTTTATAAAGCTTTTTCAGAGTAAAATGTCAATAGCAGTTTGAGGATCTCTTCTTGCCTCCGTGCATGCCTATAATTTCACTAATATTAAGTGCAAGACACAACAAGGAGAACAGATTGCTATGTGCCAGGCAGAGTAACATTACCTTTGTTCCTACTAAATGTTTTCTATATCTACATAATTTTGTGCTTTAAGAAGTCCTTTTGATTTAAACTAACTTCTGGCTTTACATTTTTTTTTTAACTTGAAGTTGGTTTAACCTTTGGCAGTGAGACTTTTAAAATTAAATAAAACAACTGAAAGCTTGGGGCAGTGACATGCATGACGACTTTTTTATTTGTGTTTTTTTGTATTTGTGTGTTCTTGCTGTTTTGTAGCTTTCGCGCTCTAGTTCAATGAGTTCATTATCACGTGAAGTAAGCCAGCATTTTAATCAGGTACATGTGGCTGGCCATTCTCATTTATGTTAACTTATTTACTTTTCCCCTCTTTATTTTGCATTTGCTCAAATACTTACTAATGCTACTTCTAGTCATTTTCCCCTCTTCTCATTTCACAGAAATAACATTAAAAGTAACTAATGATGTAGTGTTCCTTTTAACACTCAAACAGGGTCTTCAGAGTTTTTTGTATTTATGAGAATGCATGTAATCCAGGCATGCTTTTTGTTTATGTTCATGTTCCTAAGAGAGTCACTTAATAATTTTGATCAGCTCTTTCCTGGGATACCAAAGAAGTCAGTTGATTTTAAACAAACAAACAAAACAAAACAAACTCTTAAAAAGGCTCTTACAAGCAAAACCTTGTCATTCTGCTACTGCCAGTCTCAAATCGGTAATAATACTGATGCCTGTTTCATGTGCAAAAGCCCCTGTAGGAATTAAAGGAATGCTTCATCTCTGCTGTAAGTTCCAGTACTGTGGAGTCACCATAAAGGGGTGACAAAAACTCTTTCTGATATTTCTTAGTAAAGCAAACCTTGACATAGAATGTTTATTTGGGGGCAAGTCCTAAGGTCTACTAACAAAAGCAGAAGGTACTAATTCAGTGAAGTCGCACCGGTGTCTTGTTTTGGTTTTGCATGCTTTGGATTTTCAGAGCTATTTACAGTTTATGCATGTAACATTGTTTTGCCAATTCCTACATTAAGCAAGTAATATTAAAGATATGGATGCAAACTGTACCAGCACTTTCTGCAGTTGTTACAATATGCTGCGCTGTCCATATTGTTGGCATTATTACTGTGAATATTTGCGCTGTATGACTAAGCAAACCAGATTTGAGAGGCAGTGAAGCTCTGCAGTTCTGTAACTTCATTATTATCTACTTTCTAGCCTGCCACTGTACCACCTTCAGGCGGGCCTTCAGCAGGAACAGTACCGTTCTACAATCCTTCTCAATTTGCACAAGTGAGTAAAGACCTCATCTTCACTTCGAACAAAACTGTTGAACAAAAACATGATTTTATGTTCTACTAGCTTAACCTGGGCTGTTGCATATAGAGTGTTAAATGTGCGCATAAACCAGTCTAGCACCTGTTTAAGTTAAGAAGTTTGCATTCAAAACTTTGTTGCCAACTTTTTGTATTTTGTGTCCAGTATGACACTTTTACAGAACACTTCATTCCTGTTCTCCTTTTTCAGTCTCCTGCAGCCACTGGAAGTTCGAGAGTGGGAAGAATTGGACAGAGGAAGTATCCAACATTGAAGTAGAATACAATGGCTTTGTATTTGGATTCTCACTCGTGTTCTGAGTATTCAAAGAACTGTTCAATCTTACGGCACATGGTATCAGTACTAGCTACAGTTGACAGAAATTTAATGATGGGTGATTTTTTTCATGGGTCTCCCTACTTGCACCTCATCTACACAAATCATTACCAAACATGAAATATACGTAACTTTTCCTTTTAAAAAACCTGGCTAGAAATAGCTTTGCTGTGATAAGGAATAGATACAAGGGAGGGAATAGTTGCTGTCTGTTACAAAAAACATTTGTAAATTGCATAGGCAATTTATTCCTTAAGTTTATTTTAAACCTACTAGTGTGACCTTTGAAGACATAGTTTCAGGGATTCCTTATTTCTGAAGGATGCTCCCCTCCCAGCGGGGGAAGAACATGTCCACATTGTAACATAACACTCTGTGGCCTTAAGAGGACCATGCTCAATTGTAATGCTTATCAAACAGGACTTGGTTTGTCAGTGTATGAAGACGGAGATGCTCATCTGGGAAATGCCTCATGCTGGTTTGTTTTTTGAAGGGGGGAGGGGGCCACAGCTCATCCAAATAAATTGACCTATATTGAATGAAAACTGTGACTGTAATCTAATACTAATTTGATTGGATCTTACCTAGTATGTATGTAGTTTGTGGTTTAGACTACTTGTAAAGCAAATTGTATAGTCTGAAAGAAGCTCTCTGTATAATAGCCAATGCTGTACTATTTGACGAGTGAGTGTTCTTTTAAGTGCAATACGGTTACTTGCTTTCTCTCAAACTGCTGGCACTGTACAATTAAGGTGGTAACAGCTTGAAAGTTGTTTTAAGTTTTTTCCTGTTGAGTGCCAGAATCAGCGTAATACTCTGTTCTTGAATCTCCATTACTAAAATAACCAAGGTCTTAAATAGCTAACAGCTGAATTTCAAACATACTAAAAGTAGACGGGTTAGACCTCTACTGATGGACTTTAAAATCTCTAGGTTTAATATAGGAAATCTTGAAAACTATGATATGCAACATTCATATTCACTGAAGAATCTGAATTATCTGCAAAGAGAGAAATAAACTTTAAATATTTATTAAATCATTAGGCCATGTTTTATTTAGAACTTGCCACCAAACTATTTGATTTTACTTGAATTCCTGCCCATGAGTAGAAATAATGTGAATGTGAAATTGCCAGTGTTGGTCCCCGATTGTGGCTTTTTGGTTTTGTTTTGGCTTTGTTTTTTTGTTTTTTTTTTTTTTTTCCTGAATAACGCCACCTTTCTAAGATCTCGATAGCCTTACGTATGTCCTAAAAGGTTTGTAAGTAGCCGAAGCAAAATGCTGTTTGGGGGGGATTAGAAACCTTTGCATAATGGTCCATACTCAATTCCAGACATGGTCAGCAGCAGTCAGTGTGGTTTACTTTTCTGTAATTGAAAGCTGGTCAGACACTTGGCTTTCCTCTAGTTCAGCCAGGCTGCTGATTATTTTCTCCTTTCAGTAGAGACTGCCAGACAACTTAATTTAAGAAGGCTTCCTTTGAGCTGGGAGCGGCTATCTTTCCTAAGTGTAAGATTTGACACTGTAAATTCTTAAATAAAATATTTTGCGCTCTGGAGCACTTTCACATTTTACTTCTTCTTGTGGTTATTGCTTTAGCAAGCTGGGTGAAGGAACCTCTCCCGTACGTTTGGAAATAATCCCTTTAAAGAAAGGGAGCTAGAGCGTGCTGCCTGTGACCAGGGGCTGCTCTGTACAGGAACCCGCTTCAAGCTCGGGGCTGTGCATGAGTGTCTTCATTGAAATGTTCAAAATAGAAGCTGCGGACTTAAAATAAGCAACTTTTCATTGTCCTGAAGTGTAAAAAGCTTTGCTTTCAACTGCTTAGTTCAATACCGCCTTCGTCAAGAATGGCCCCGCGCCGGGCGGGAGCTGGCGGCGCGCTCCTCCGGCCGCCAGGGGGCGCCGCTGTGCCGCCGCCCGCGGGGCGGGTCCAGCGTCGCCGCCGTTGCTACGGGCGGGCCGCGGGCGCGCAGCGGGGCTGAGGCGGCCTCCACCGCCGCCCGCTCGGCCTGCCCGCCCGCCGGGCCGGGGCAGCTGCCAGCCCGGCCTCCGACGCCCCGTGGGGAGAAGGGTGGCTGCGGCCGCCTCCGGGCGGAACCGGCGGGGCCCGGGCCGCCTCCCGCCCGCACCGGCGGCGGGTGAGGTGCCGCCGAGGCCAGCGCAGCGGAGCCGGCCTCCGCCGGGGCGGCATCGGGGCCCCGCGGGCCGGGAGGTCAGTCGTCTCTCGGGGGTGAGCGTGTCCGTGGTGCGTTCGCCGGGGAGGGGGGGGCGGCCCGTGGGTGGTGTCTCCGGGACCGCCGGTGCCCGCGGGTGTCAGCGACCGCGACCGTGGGGCGTCTCGTCCGTCCTCTCCCCTCGCCTCGGCCTGGCGCGGCCGCTGTCAGGGCTGCGGTCGTCGTGGCGAGTAGGTGAGAAAGGGAGGTGTGAGGAGCTGGCGAAGCCATCCCTGCTGTCTGGTCCGAGGAGAACACGGGCGGCTTCCCCTCGGGTACAAAACCAGCGTTCCGGTGTGTTTTAACAGGGTTTTGCGCTTCCAGTGGAGAGCTACGCAGTGTGCTGCTGCAGGTGGGAAGTTTGGTTTGCAATAAGCGCGGAATAACGAGGTGCTTCCCCCGTTAAGTAGGAGTTTGCCTTGAATCCCTATTCTGTATCCCTAAAACTACTCCTTGGATATCGCCTCAGTTTCAGCAGCAGTGGTCGGGGGTTGGCACGAAGCAAGAAAAGGTGGCAGCCATCTCCCTGTTGTGAGATCACGGTAGAAGCTGAGATCACTGGAAATTTCCTGGCCTCTGGCACCGAGTGCTGTGGGCAGCCTGGAGGCTGGTTGTACTGGTGACTCACTGTACAGCAAGGAGAACAAGCTGTGATTTATATACGGTTTTAATTTCCTTTCACGCTAACAGTATACACAGTCTTTTCTTAAAGAAGTCTGTACGCAGTCATGATGCCTCCAGCAGTGAGGAAGTCAGTTCACTGCTCTGCTCTTGAAAGAAAAAAGAAAATAACATTGGTTTTCTAACAAGGTCACATTAAGGTTTGAATTGTTCTAGAGGGAGGTCCTGTGAGGAGTTTGCTTTCTGATTAAGGAGCAGAGTTTGCAGCTCAATAACTTTTCATTCTTACCTGTTTCTCTTGCGGAAATCCAGGTATCCCACCTCTTGAAATTTTGCAGACAATGCATCTGCCTACACGTATACCTGCCCTTCATTCTCAACTAAAGACTGACCTGTCTTCATTTTCCATGTCTTTCTGGCTTGGTTAAGCCCTGCGAACTTACAGGGTAAGCAAGGGAAGGAAACTATGCTGTGAGGAACTTTTCGTATGGAGTAGTATCCATAGCTGGTACCCGGGGGAGAATGAGTACTCCAAATGGATTTCCACAGCACTCCGGGGCATGTGTTACTCAGAGCACGGAGGGTGGAGCAGTACAGGACCTGCACGCTAAAAAAGCTGGGAAAGCAGCAAAGAAGGAGGCTGCTGGCAATGGGGTGCTTACCTTTGAAGATCCTCTGAGTGTAGGCATCTCTTTAAATGAAACCTTAAAGCTTCTACCAGATGAGCTCAAAGCTAATACAAAAGTTAAATCGGTCACTCCAAGGCCTCCTCGGAAACCCCGGCTGGAGCGTGCTGCATCTCTGGATGAGAAAAGCTGGAGGAGGTGGCGGCGGTTTAGAACGAGTCAGGAAAGTCTGACTGATCCCAATGAGACAAGTTCCTCAAATGGTTCTCTGCAGGAAGCATCCCTCAGCCCTCCTGTCAGGGGTAGGGCAAGCCCCTGCCATCAGTGCTGCCAGCAGAATTCCTTGCACAGTTCACCAGATGCCTCGGAAGCCAGTCCCGTGGGGAAGAGCAGAGGAGGCACCTGTGACCTGGGGAAACGAGCCTCCGAAATCTCCAGTGCCTTTGGTGGGCTTCTGCGTGGAAAAGCGTTTGCAGGTGGCAAACCCCGGCTGTCCCAAATAATGCCGGCTCGACCTCTGCCACCCATGGAGCTCAATATGGCCTCTCACACGCTGAGGACAGCTAATAGGATTGACTCAGATTGTATGGATTATCGACATTATTCTCAGCACAAGTTTGGGAGGGTAAGCAGCAGCTTGAGCGATACCAGGCTACATGGCAACGGGATGGTCTATGATAATTGCTCCACAGACTCCATGAAATCTACGTTCAGTCTGCTCACTCCCATTCGCTCCAAGGATGTTCGAAGCAGGTATGTCTCCCAGCTTCTCGTGGCAAAGTTTGGGGTGTGTTAGCAGGGAGTCAGCTGCCCTGCAGAATCCTGCTGGGCAGAGGCGGGGAACTTCAGACTGATCAGTAAAGCACAAAAGTTGTTCTGTATTGTTTAACCTGCTGTGGAGACTGGAAACAGTTTGAAGATGAAGAGATTAGTACAAATACTCTATATTTGCTCCTTTCAGTTGGGTATTGTTTTTCATTAATATGTTTGATTTGCTGTCAGGTTGCTTGTAATATTTAAGTAATCTGTTTTGAAGATTAAGAAACACTAGCTGTGCATGCTAACAGTTGGGAAAAACTTTTTTTTTTAAATCTACAAGTACATTGGGTTTGAACTGAAATGTTAAATGGTGGGAAAAAAACCCAAATATTTTAGCTTGAAACTATCATGCAGTACATGCAATGTTATCACAATTCTGTAAGGTGCTGAGGGTCCTCTGCAGATGTTGAGCTTGTTTGGCTTCTGGCAGGATCAAATCATGTACTATGACCTGATTCCTGCTCCCACAGGAGCTCCTCTGCCCCAGCTTTTCCAGGAATCTCTTGAGGAAGAGTGTGATTCCACTCAGATCTCAGCACTTTCTCCTAGTGTGGCCCTGACATCTTGCTCTGGTTGCTCATTTGTCTTCATTCTTAGTTTGAGATTGTTGATTGGAGGGAACTGCTGGGAGTATATTAATCTGCTTGCTAGTGTATCAAATCCTCTTCTTGTGTTGGCTGCAGACCCTCTGTTTGTAAAGACCTGCCAGCACACAGCACAAACACTGCAATGAGTATTATTGATAATACTGCAGGTCAGGAAACAAGTTAAAAGGTAAAGGATACCAAGTACTCAGCTAAAGGTTGTATGTTATAGACACGCTACAGTCTGCAAGACCTTGAGGGATAAATCTGATCATTGATCCAAAGAGTGGGAGTCAGTGGTACAGGGGAAAATAATTCTGAGATAAATTAAAGTGTTACTAACTGGTAAAAAAGCCCCAAAGGTAGATTGTTACTTGTTTGCCATGGGGGGGTTTCTTTCACTTCCCTATGCAAAGCTGTTCGAGTCAGGTGGGCAGCTGGGTAGACCAGTGGGTTGCACAGCGTTCCCTGACATCATGCTGTCATCATTATTTGCAGAGCTTAAGCAAGATTAAAAATGCTTATTCAACTTGCAGTCCTTTTGCCAATACCCCTTGCTTTTGTAAGCAGCCAGTGTGGGGCAGATCTATCCTTTTCGAATGGGATATTATTTTAGACCTCAGACTCAATAAATTGTTTACTTGAAAGCTAATTTGATGAGCTGAATTAGAAGGAAGAACGTGAGTTTGAATCCTTGATTAGGAGCAACCTGGTGCCAGAACACTGGGAATGGTGGAGCTATTTTCATGTTTTGAGTAAACTGAGCTGCTTCAAGATACTCAAATATCAAACCAATCTCTTCATTTTGTGCCTGCAGTAAGTACTAGGGAGATTGAAGACTTCGGATGGCTTCAGTCTTCTCATCACAGAACCTAAGCAGCATCAGTCTTACCATCATACTCGTGTCCTGGCTTTGAAAAGGCCGGTTTATGACAATAGTTTTGTTTTCTTGCATATGATCCATGAACTCTCTATAAGGGTTGAAACTTTATAAGGAACTTTAGGCAAGCAGAACAATATATAAATACTAAATGCTATTTTCTTGAGCTAAAGGTATGTTCTTGTTTAACTCAAGATTCAAGCGTTACAAATCATTATTCCAACTGTCATGCCGTTTCCTTAGGTGCTCTTTTATGGGTCTTCTGTTCACAGAAGCTATTTGGAAGGCAGCCTTCTGGCAAATGGTGCCTTACTGGGAGCAGAAGAACTTAGCAGATATTTCCCTGATCGGAATATTGGAATTTTTGTGGCCACCTGGAACATGCAGGGTCAGAAGGTATGTGCGTATAAGTCTTCAGAGGTCTTTTGGCAGTGGTAAAGTTACCCCATCTTTACTGCAAGGACTGGTGCAATGGTGTTTTTTTCCTGTTCATTACTATGTTCCTTGTCAACCTGAGTTCATTGTTGTTATCAAATTACAAGGCCCTGTCATGCATGTTCATTTTAGTGAGTGAGTCATTGTAACAGGGTTCCTCAGACACCAGGTATGAAAACAGTGCCACTGGCTTTCTGTGGCAGCTCCTTTGTGCTCTGTTGCAATTAGGGTCATATGAAGATGACTGATGATTTAGTGCTTATGAAGAGAACATCTCTGATAAAAGAACACAGCTTCCTGCCTACATCTTTATGTAGCCTAAAAATTCAAGATTGATTCTACCAGGTGACTGAGAAGCTATGCTTGGAAGAACACGAGCAACCCCTGGAGTGTTCAGTAAATAGCCTATGACCTTGGTAAAAAGTAAGCATCACCAGAAATTAGAAACATCACATTACTGGCCCATATGGCTGAAGAGTGGAATATTGGTTACTGCTGGAGCGACAGCAGTTGAAGTCTGCCTTTGGGAAGGAGAATTTTTAGTATTATCACTTAAGCTATTTTTTGAAGCTGAATTGTTTGTGTATGCTGTGGAATTTGTAGCTTAGCCTGGACTTTTCTTGTACTTTTCTAGCAAATCTTTGCATAACTAATATTGCTATTTTATCTTTTTTCTTCTTCTTTTTTTTTTTTTTTTTTTTTTTTTAAAATATTAGGAGCTTCCAGTGAATCTGGATGACTTCTTATTACCAACAGATCCTGACTATGCCCAGGACATGTATGTCATTGGGGTTCAAGAAGGCTGTCCAGACAGGTAGCAAAAACAATGTAATGAACCATCCTCTTTTATTGTTAACTAATTACTTTGTTTTTAATTAGTCTGGAAATAGTCTCCATCATATTCTTAATATTTTCAATACACAGCCCATTTAATAAGACTCTGAATTCCATTGCATGAGCACCAGGGAAAATGGGTTTTAGAGGAAAATGTCACAAAAACCTGTAAATACAGAACCTGGTCCTTTTGTCAGGGTAGCTAATAGCAAAACTCCTGTCTGATTTCTGTGGGCTTCTTACCATAGACCTGAGCTGGCTGTGAGCTAGCTCATGGGCTGGCTGTTAGCGTTAGCAGCCACGTGCTCATTAGTAGTACATTGCTGCAAATTTCTAGTCTGTCTGAGATTGACCAACCCTAGAAGAGCAGGTTGAAGCCTCATGTCAGGCTCTGCTTTTTTAGGGTATCTTCCCAGTGGGACTCTCTTTTCCTCAGATTTGCAAGCTGCTTGGTGCAGTGGCAGTAATACTCTCTCACCAACATGCAGAGCCTCTGCATGGCATGTGTGGAGATACAGGTCAAACTGACCAGCCTTCACTGCAGCATGGCTGTGGCAGTGGAGGTTTTGCTTACGCTTACTTGACATTTTTGTCAGAGGGATTGCTCTGTTTTCACAATGCTGATTTCTTTTCCTGGTTATTGTCTCTTGTACTGTCCTTGTGATCCAGCTGTTGTTCTTTCCTGCAGAAGAGAGTGGGAGATCCGCCTGCAAGAGACGCTAGGTCCCCACTACGTCATGCTCTACTCTGCTGCACATGGAGTGCTGTACATGTCGATCTTCATTCGGAGGGACCTGATCTGGTTCTGCTCAGGTTTGTGGTCCAGTAGGATCTGGAGAGTGGGGAGGTGAAAGGACTGCTGCCGTTGGGTGTCATGTCCTCTTCTCCAGGGCTGTCCCTCACCTACCTTTCCTGCTTACTGTCTCTAGAGCCTTTTCAGTAAAAGCTGCTGCTTTTTCTCCTTACAGAAGTGGAGTATGCCACGGTGACAACTCGAATTGTATCTCAGATCAAAACCAAGGGAGCTCTGGGAATCTGCTTCACATTTTTTGGGACCTCCTTTCTCTTCATCACCTCCCACTTCACATGTGAGACATTTACAATATTGTTAGAAGTGTCCTGATTGAGGGAGGAGGAGGGTTGCTCTACAAAGGTAAAAAAGCTGCAGAGGTATAGAGGAGCAGGACAGTCTGAAGTCAAAGCTCCGGACTAATGAGTTGAGAACAATAAGGGGGGAGGATTTTTTGGTAGCAAACTTACAAAAGAACTGTGTTTAGAAAAACAGAAATGAACTCTGCATAATTGTATGCCTTTTTCCGTACTTTCTGTCATTGTTTTTCAGTCTGTATGCTCCCTGGGTCAGAGTGTTAAATTTTACAGGTGGAAAATGTCTGATGTCCTTTGGAAGTTCCTGTTATAACCAAAAATGGTAATTGAATGAAAATGATGCATTGTTAGCAGTAATGGAATTTCTGTCTTTCAGCTGGGGACAGTAAGGTGAATGAGAGGAAACTGGACTACAATAAAACCATTCAAGCCCTTACACTTCCCAAGAACGTTCCGGACACAAACCCGTATCGATCCAGTTCTAGTAAGTGTGAAACCATGCTTGTGTGGGAGCCCAAATGAACACAGTTTGTGCATTGTCTTTCAGTCTACACTATGGAAAAGAGAATGAGAGTGCTAATTTGAGAGTATAAAGAGACCACAGGTCTCTTTGTCTGAGGATGGTTATTATTCACGTGATTTTTTTTTTTTTTAGGTGGGGTGTAATTTTGGGGGGGGGAATTTGAGAGAAAAAGTTGAAATGGAGGGGGATAGAGAAAATTCAAAAGGAATTTTCATGTGATGTATTTTTTTCTCAGAACAGCAATAAGAATTTTGGTGTAATTTTTATCAATATTATGGATGTGTTTCACTTTCCAAGTGTTTTCTAGAACAAGTAGAAAATACTTTATTTCAAAACTTAAGAGAAAGAACTTTATTCAGTTTGCATATACACAGGTCAGCATATTGTTTGCCAAATTCCCTTATTGTTTCTTAATACTGTGCTGTTAACATGATGTCTGGATAGATAGCTAAGCCCTTTTTCTAGAAAGATTAATTTACTCTTTATCTGCAGTGTAGTATTAGGTCTTTGTGTTCATACTATTTTTAGGTCCTGTAGATAGTTTGGTCTCTTTTCAGCTTTTTCTATGATTTTTAAAATTTCTGTTCTATTTTCTACTGGTTTTTTATTACCACATTCTGTGATGATCACAAGCAGAAAACATGCTCAGGCATTATATCTCCTGGTAGTAAAAAGAAAGAATTTATGCCTGTTCCCTGAACACATCTAGCAGCACTCTCAGGAAGCTATGCATCATACAGGTCTCACTTTGAAAGAATTAAGTGAGTTTCATTTTGATGAGCGTGTAGCTACATCATATACTTTTCCTCAAAAGTCAAAAGGAGATTCAGGGAAGAAAAGTGTGGGATTTTTTTTTTTTTGCTTTCAGAACTTTTCAGAATGTTTACCTTTATACTGACACTTCTGGCTTGAATTTGCAGATGATGTCACAACTAGGTTTGATGAAGTATTCTGGTTTGGTGACTTCAACTTCCGACTAAATAAGGATCGTGAGACCGTGGATTCCATCCTGAACCAGAACCCAGAAACAGACGTGTCCAAGCTATTGGCATATGACCAGCTTACCAGTGAAATGAGTAAAGGTGAGGGACAGCTGTTTTTCTCCCTGGTCTCCAGGAATAAAGATATCGACACACAGAAATAATTACAGCCAAATCCCTATTTCCTAGATACCTTTCCTGCTTTCTCTTGTTAAATTCCCTAAAAAAGGAAGTCAGCAGTTGTTAAATACAGTGGTAGTCTGTACAAGTGACTTTTTGCTATAGCATTTTGCTATGTATAGTGTAATCTCCCAAGCTATTTACTGCTCTGTTTCATCTGACTCCTCTCTAAACTGGATATCATTCTGTCACAGTGTCTAGGGCATTTACATTTGAATAATTAGCATTTGCAAAGCATCATGAGCTTCAATGGAATGGGAAGTGCATGCACCAAGTGTTTTTTGTTTAGCCACTGACTAAATAGCCACTGGCTATTTTTTATCCTCACTGTGTAAGAACTGGAGCTTGCTCCCTTTCCAGAGCCCAAGCCCAGGTCTTTATAGTCATGTATGTACATGGCTGCAGTTCCTAGCCAGCATTAGTTAAGCAACGTTGAATAAATGCAGAAAGTGTGCCATGTTCTTGTGAAGAAGGAATTTGTTGTTCATGGTGTTCTCCCCTTCCCTTACAGGGTCTATTTTCAAAGGATTCCAAGAGGCTGACATTCATTTCCGTCCTTCCTACAAGTTTGACATAGGAAAGGACAGCTATGACACCACTTCCAAACAAAGGACTCCTTCCTACACGGTAAGGGATGATTTCAGAGCAGCATGCTGGAGGGGCTGCTCAGCCTCACATCTGCCTCCAAAGGGGATTCTCACCTGTGAGAAAAAGCTGCCTTCCACAGTTGGTCTGCATGAGATACAGTCGTGCTGAGATTTGTTGCTTAAGGGCAACAGGGCATCTGGAACTGGTTTGGAAGAAAGGATTGTTGAATCTCTGAGCACAGGGAGAGTTTGGCACCGGCTGCTAATCTTATTTTCCCTGCCTTACATCCTGTTCCAGTGCATTCTCCCCTGTGCTCAGAGCTGGGCACAGAACTGCTATTGGGATCAGACACACATTTCTTCATGAATGTATCCCTGTCCAAGACACTTAATTTCACTAAGTGGAGTGTGATAAATGAATGGATTTGTCTCATGAACCAGTGCTTCTTTCCAGGGTGGATGTGCAAAGGGACTTACCATCAGTCTCCCCTCTCTCTCTCCCTCCCAGGATCGAGTTGTATACCGCAGTCGGTACAGAGATGACATCCATGCTGTCAAGTACTCATCTTGTCCTGTCATCAAAACTTCAGACCATCGGCCTGTATTTGCCTTGTTTCGTGTGAAAGTGAGGCCTGGCAGAGACAAGTTAGTACCTCCTTATACCACTCTATGATTGCACATGGCTCCAGTGATCCCAAGGATATGCTCCTGTTTGGAGTTTGTCCTCTCAGGAGAGTTCCTGAAATAGTTTATCCCATGTAGCTCTCTGCAGCCTGTTTGTTTTTTACCCAATATATGCTCTCAGTGGTCAGAGCAGTAAGAGCGCTTAAACCTTGCACTGACATCCAAAATCCCTGCTGCCACCTTCCTTAATCCTCCTGAGGGACATAAACGGAGTCCATTGCGATTGACTATAAATCTGTGCTTTATCTGAGATGCAGCTCTGTTTTTCCTATCAGCATGGACAGCTTTCCTCTTCTGTTCCTCTGTCCCTTTTTGGGATCAGTGCTGTTTTCCCTCCCCAGTGGTGGCTGCATTTCAGCATAGCTGTATGTCAGTGGAGTATTTTGAGATCCTCCAAGTTCTTAATGTCCCACTGTGGGCTGTTGTGCTAGTAGAACTACTTAGAAAACTTGATTAAGTCACTGAAATTTAGTTAGTCTTTTCTGTGAGTAGCATGGTCAGGGATTTCAATACCCAGGTATCTAGAAAATGGTGATTTCTCAAAGCACTTGATCAGCAGTGCAATTAGAATTGGGATTTTTTTGTTTATGGGTAGGAAATAGCCATTAAATAGAAGTATTGCAGAGTCTCTGAAGCTGGGCTGCTAGGGTTGCCTTCTGGCCTCTCTAGAACAGACCAAGGTAAGAACTATTGTGCATGAACCATACCAGCGCATACACCAAGTTAACAGTATGCTAGTTTAGCTTTTCAAATGCGTGTTTTGTGGTTTAGGGTCATAAAGAACATCCTCCATGTACGTCCCTTATGAATGCAGGCATGTTCATGCTTAAATTGAAAGTACAGTTGCCTCTTACAACCAATATTTTCTTCATTTAAATGTATTGTGAAAAACCTTAACTGGTTGCTGTGGAAGAACAACTTTGTTTTACCCATTTTCTCCCACAGCAGTAGCTGAATGCATTAGGAAAGTAAAAATTAGGTTTCTGGCCTTTGTTGTATGAACTAGTTGGGAAATGTTGGGCAAACAAGAGTGTGTTTGTGCCCTGATCTAATGGCTTGTGTTTGTATTGTAGCATTCCACTTGCTGCAGGGCAGTTTGACAGAGAACTCTATTTAATTGGAATAAAGAGGCGGATTACAAGGGAACTTCAGAAACGGCAAGAGCAAAAGGACCAAAAATCCAGCAGCGTATGTAGCATTTCCTGAGCTGAGAACTCTGCAATGCTTGTGTTAGAGGTGCCAGGAAAGAGGATTTCAGGCCATGGCAAACTCTGGAGGGAATTGTCTGCTTAAGGACCTCTGGCAGTTGCTGTGGCTTGCGAAGAATGTCTTAAACCTCATCCTGGGTTCATTTGCATGAGCTAATCCATGTAGCTCAAGTGCTTTTGCTGAAGAAAATGGAGTCAGTTATTTAGGACATCCATCCCAACAGATGTAACTGATTTATTTTTAACCATACTATCTTTGGAAGCAACCGGATGCAGACTCTTGGTTCTAAGATGACTCCACACAGGGGGCACAGCTTCTGGAATTGGCATGACCAGGGGCAGGGGACCTAAGAAAAGCCTGCAGAAAGGTGAAAATTTTTGTTTGTCTCTTTGATTTGATCTGGTTAGCTTATATATGTTGTGGGGTTGGTTTTTTTCTCCGCATCTGTAGCCAAGTGTACGGTATTCTGTAAAATGCATAACAGGGACCAGTTAGGGGACTTGGGCAGTTTTGTGTAAGGATGGTGCTCCTGTGTTGGGCTTTTTTGGTCCTCCACAGCAAGATCTGTGTGAATGTACTACTGTACATTTGAAGTGTAGAAACATTGCCTTTCAATAATTATTCTATAGGCCTTCTGTTACTAAGGGGGTAAATATCAATCTCTCACACCATATATTTGGCTGTTGAGACTGCTTGAAACAATCCCTTCCTTAACTCACTTGCCCTCCCCAGGGGTGATAAAACACTACCTGCCTTCATTAGAGGACACTTGAGTTGAAAATAATGGTCTAAGTACAGCTACTGTGTAATGCTTCACCAAAGTGATTAAGATGTCAAGCGAGTATACTAGGGAAGTATGCAGAGAAACTACAGCAAGTCAGATTGGTGCAGTTCCATTACCTCTGATTACAGTTAATTCCTTTTGTTTTTATTTTTCCAATTCAGTGAACTGTGAATAATTTGCTATTTTTGAAGTAGTGTTGTCTTAAAGCTAAACATAACTACATGGACCAGTATGGCACTGGTAAAATCTAAGTACAGCTAATACTCAAAAACTTCATGGGCACAGATCAGCTGGATCATTATCACCTTAGTACAGAAAACACCGTGCAAACAACTTGGAGGAAGTGCTGCTAACTATGCAACCTGTCCAAGACAGAGCTTCTGTTCTGCGGTACAAACATTTATGGCACTGACCTGTCTGTAGCCATCAGGTACTTGGATTTCCTTTCTTTTTAAAGGAATAAAAATAAATTAATGCAATACCTTAAATGAGAACCAGCTCTTATTGCAGGGTTGTCCAAACTAGAGTTATTTGACTGTGTGATGCATGCTAACTGTTTGGGTGACCTGAGCCATTTGTCTTCAGCTGGAAAAGCGGGACAGATTTCTTTGGGATTGTTTGCATTGAGCAAACAAAGCACATTTCACCTGCCAGTTAAAGAAACCCAGCCATTAGCTGATGAATTTCAGAACTCTTACTACTGGCTCCAGTCATTTAGAGGTCTCTTTTATTTTCTTACAAACATACACAACTGAATAGGACTTCCACAAGAAGCAATGCAACCTGTTTTCTTCTAGTTGCATGAGGAAAGATGAGGACAAAGCAGGTGATAGCTGCCTCACAGTGTTCTGCTCCCGGTCTGATTGCTCCTTACAATGCACATCAAGCCAGTGAAGTGCTGCAAGGCAGCTGTCTACATTTTTAAGCCCATATGTTAGGGGATTATGTACATCAGATGCTTTATTTCCTCTCTTCTGGGTCTCCATTTCTTCAGTGTATCAAATGCGTGGCACTTAGCTTTGTGTGAGTTGCTTTCAAGATCATGAGCTTTCTGAACATCATTTTGTTGATCCTGACTCCTAGCTGAGCTCCATCTCTGCTGAGGCTGACAATTGTGTCTTCTTTTTGCAAGGCCTCAAGTTCAGCTGTGTGACAATTTGAAGAAACTAGAGTGCAGTAGCAACTCCTTTAATAACTTCCTGTTTCTATACTAACTCTGGAGTAAAAGAATTTTTATTCTTTAGCATAGTTCACTTGCAAGTGAAAAACCTAAAGAATAGGATTGCTTTAATTCTAAGTGTCCATGTAGCATTATGCATAGTATCTCTGTATATGGACTCCCCAGAAACTGTTAGTTATGCCATAGGTCTACTTTCTTCTGAGCTCTAACAAAATTATGAAGTTGTTCCCAGATGTGATTTCTAGTAGTACTGCAAATGGTAAATGACACTGATGAAATGGATCCATGATGCTTGTACTGCAGGAAACTTGTTGCTTAACTTCACATGGATAATAACTAGTATTTTCTAATTCAGTTTGACCAACACTTTGTTCACCTTGGTAACTGCTATAAATATTCTTTGAATTCAGCTATATGTAAGCCAAGCTCTTTAACAGGCCACCACATTCCTCAAACAAGGGCACACCCCAGGACCCCCAGTGTGACAGCCCCGCCTCTGCTGCTGATTGATAGGATTAAGTGGTAACACACAGCAGTGACTGCCTTCTCAGATACACACTTTCAGTTGTAGTGATGATTATTTTGGCTTGCCCTTTTCTCCCCAGTGCCAAGAGAAGCCTGTATAAACCCATCTTCTCTTGTAACCTATTCAGAGGGTCAAAGTACTCATCCAGAGCCAGGGTAGGCCTTTAAGCCCGACATAACGAGCCTTTTACGGACCAGTGTTCTGAAGCAGCTTTGTTCAGCTGTAGCATAGCTCCATGTTTGAACAGTATGCCTGGAAAGATGGGGGAAAGGGCTTGCAGCAACATTATAATCTCATAAATATATTAAAAAAGAAGCAAGTCTGTCAGACATGGGCAAGATGCACTGTTTTATCGAAAGAGCCGGTACATGCGAGGGAGTCGCCCATCCTTGCTGGAAAGCGCTGCCTGGATGTGTTCGTAAGTGGGCAAATCTGTTAAGTCACCCAGTGCAGCCACAGCTGGTTTTTTATGAAGCATCTTAGTGACCACTCTCTTGATATCAGTAGATTTCACCTGACCTGCAGGGGAAAAGAGAGGGGGGGGGGGGGGGGGGGAGAGAGAGCCAGAGCTGTGACCACTACATTCTAAATAGTATGAAGCAGCTTTATTATGATTCTGAGTCAGACCCTGTGCTCAGAAAACCAATTACTAACTCTAGACCTTCCCTACCATGCTGTTTTTTCCTTCCTTCTGACAAAAATAAGCATTGTGCTAGCTTGCAATCAATTGAGAAAATCAGTTTGAAATACGTATCTGTAGTATTTATGCCCTCGTGCTTTCTAAGGCAATTTATCTGTGCTACAAGAATATGTTGTAAGTTGCTCCCCCCACCTAATTGTACGTACAGTTCAGTCAAGGCAAGGAAAAGCATTGTCTACTCACTGATCAGGGCACAGAGCTCATGAGGTAGCTTCCTTGTGTTTGTTGCCAACACTTGCCTTCCTACATCTTCAAAGATAACTGGCCGAGACTCGAGGTTCATCATGAGCATGGACTTCAGTTGCGTCTTCGCTCGCTCAAGTTCTACCTGTAAACGAGCAGCAAATAGAAATAGATGTTCTGGCCACTGCTCTCTAATACAAGATACCACATAAAAGTTCTGGAAGCACCTTCCTCTCTGTGAACGTGTTGCTAAAATTACTATATTCTTTTACAGAAATACTTAACATACTTATCTACAAACTTTCATTCTAGCAAGGCCAGTGCAATGCAGTATTTCAGCTCAAAGCCCATCTGCACAGTCTGCAAGTTAGGCTGCTGACCTCTCCTACTGCTCCTGCCATTAGAATGAACTCTCTTGTGATGATTTCCACCATCTCTCGAACCTAGGAAAAACAGATAATTGAAAGAAGATTAGAACAATGCTTATTCTGTTAACGTTCCTGTCTGGTAATAACCAACGTGATTACTTTTAAAGGACACCTGTCTTTGAATACAGGACTACATACCTGTTTTGGATCTGCGCTGGCATGTATACACAGGAGACCTGTATCCTCATAACTGTGGTGGTAAGAGGTTGCGTTATACATCCAGTGGTGCCTGTAAGTATACAAAGAGTACTTAAAAAAAAAAATCTAAAAACCAGAATTTAAATGTAAAAATTAAAAAAACGTGGACAGTGAGTCCCCTCCTAGTCCATTTTCAGGATTCTCAGCAGTGCCAATGAGAATTATCAATCCCTGCCTCTGACAATTTCTGCGTGTGCCATCTTGTTCCTTCTCTCCACTTGCATCCTTGAGACCAAACCCAGAAAATTACAGAGCAGTATTACTGGTACCTACTGCCAATTCTGTTAATACCCCCTGATTAAAGGATGGGTTGGGCTAGTGGAGGAAGACAGGATTCCTGGTCACTTCTGCCCTTTCACCCCCTCAAAATACCTACTAACAAATCAGCCCCACACATTTCAAGCAGAATAAGCTGATGTAAAACCCGGGGGTGCTGGCTTTCAAAAGATGAAGCCATCTGTGTGAACCTGCTAGAGAGGACCATTTCTGCTCTCTCTTAAACAGAAAGGCAAACAAACCTGTTGAGCACATTGAGATACAGTCGGGTGAACATGCCCTTGCCAGGCCCTCCAGCTGAAAAAGAGCCACCACCTCCCATCATCATGTTTAATACAGCAAAGGGAATGAAATCTTCCTCCTGAATTGCAACAAGAAATTAAGTCAGCTAATAGCAGAGCTCGCAAGGGTCTGGGATGAGTAAAGAGGGAGAAAAAGAGTCAGAAGAACGTAAAGGTCAGTGCCTTCTTCAAACTGTCAGTGAAAAAGCTGCTTGTCTGTACATGCAGCACCAGCAGCAAGAGTGCCAACGTTTACATGAAATACTGTACTCTGGGATTCTTCAAGTACAGGGCACCCAAAACAAAGGATTTTAGGTTGATACTTACTAAAAATGAGCAGCTTTCTAATCCAATCATGATGTGGGTAAGCTCTGGGATTGGAGTAGGGCCCAGACTCACATCTGACATATCTTTTTCAACCTGTGGGAAGGGCAGACAAATGATTAGGACTGATTTTCATCTCTGTTGTATCCAGCTTGATACATTCCCAATAATTAACCTGTCACTCAGATAGTGGCTGTCATGGCCAGTTTTGGCTCATGTTCATGAATGGTATGTAATTTTGGAAAAGCAAAGCCTATAGAGAAATCAGTTCAAGTCCAAATCTGCACCTCCAACAGACAGGAAGAGGCACAATGCCACCTCCACCTTCCTTCTACCTTGACAATGCCTCCTGTGTACTGAGCCACAGATCTGTCCACGTCCTTGGTCTGCCCACTGCCCCACACCGGCTCCACTCCAAGCAGATATTTCTTCGCACACTCCACTAACTGCTCGTGCTCAATTCCCACCCCGGCAAGGACCATCCTCTCTGGTGTGTAGTAGTTGCGCAGGTATGAATGCAGGACTTCTCGATCAATTTTGTCAGTGTTTTCCACTGGGCAGAACCTGTTCAGTCCAACTGTATTGTCTCTGTAGGCTGCCTAAAAGCAAACAGATACATTAAGGTAACAATTATTACTTCACCCCCCTCCCTCCATATAAACCTTCTTTTTCTGTTTTAGAATTATGCCTACCTGTTTGAGACATGTAAGAGAGGACAAGCTGAGCATTATTTCACTAATGTCAGCATAACTCAACAACGTGTTGTCACCCATGTCAGCAACGATAAGTTATAGATCGTTTTAGTTTAGGTTAAAATCTTACATGTGTGTAGAATATAGGATTTCAAAGTGGAGGGACAGCAAAATTCTCCCACCACTGAAATCTAATTGAATAACAGAAAAATCTGTTCTCACAATAATCTAAAATAAACACTGAAGTTGATGAAAAACTGAAGAAGAGAATGCAGCATCTCTCATACAGGGGACTGCACGCAAGATAGACTTTTCAGTGTTTTACCGCATGGATCATTTCTGTGAGCAGAGGCTCTGGATCAGGTCTCATATTCAAGTCTTCAAGCTCAAATCGTATAGCAGTTCGAGTCATCTCAATCTCTTCATCTGTATTAAGAAAGAGCGCAAGAGATGACAACCATTACACAAAATAGCCAATTGCTACATGATAACTTCTTGATGAGCACTATCTAATGAAGAATTCTAAAATCTAATAGCCAGTCATGCGTTGGGAGTCTTTTTTTGAGACAGAGACTTATGTTCCCAGACCTGATAACCTGGGCTGTAGTGCTACATCAGCCAGTAAGTTGACCACTGTGTCCAGGCCTTTGGCATCAGCAGAAACAGCATACATTATGGTGTCCCTGCAACACAAGCGGAAGGGTTCTGCATTGAGAAGTCACTTCTATGATCATTCAGTAAATGTGCATCAGGAAGTCACAGATAAAGCTGCTTGAGCATTACTCATTAAAAGGAAACAGAACTGACTTTTATAACCGTTTCAGGTTCACTTTTGTAGCTTCTTAGCAGTTGCCACAAATGCATTTCTGCTGCTTAGAAACACAAAGTGGCTTTTACTGCCACACACCAGAAAAAGCAACTCAAACTACTGTCAGTGTTACAACCACTCAGGTAACAGAGCAGAGAGAAAGAGCATCATACCTTGATGCCTGACAGTCACAAATGCCCCCGTGCTTTTCTAAGGTGAGAAGGATCTCATCTTTGCTGCCAAACTGAGCTGTGGACTAAGAAGAGATACAGGTGTTACTAATTAGTAAAGCAATAACTGTTTATAATCCTTCAGTGTAGCCCAGAACAAGCATCTTCTTCTACATTAAGTCAAATGGTTTGCTAAATACTCACTAACCTTGAAGGTGAAAGCACAACAGACTTTCAAAATATAATTACAGTCACACTAATTAACGAGGAATACTATCACCATCTCTTTAAACAAATCAGACCCACAGTGCCGTTGCAAGGAGCAGGCCCTGCCCCCGGCCACTCGCTGAGGTGCAGATTTACAGTGTTTCACACAGACTCCAGGACCCCGCTACGACAAGCACGGTACTCACGGAGAAGGCCAGTTTTTCCAAGAAGTGAGAGATGCCACTGAGGTATTTGGCTTCATGTCTTGATCCCGAATTTATAAGAACTAGCGTTAAGAAAAGAAGAAGTCAGCGTGACTTTTACCACACACACACACACCACCACCACCACCCCCCTCCCTGCTCCTTACACCCGGCCAGGCTCCCGCAGGCGGGGAAGTGTCACCGCCGCGTCCCTGGCCAGGCCAGCTCAGCCCGGGGCAGCTCGCGGGCCGGTGCCCCCGCCAGGACCCCTCCTTTGCCGGGGAGTGGGTACTCACGGCCCACGGTGCAGAACTGCCCGAACTTGTTCTGAGAGGCGACGCGCAGCCCGTTCTCCAGTACCGTCACCCGAGTTTCGAATCTCTCCCGGCCTTCGGCCGCCGCGAAGACCGCCTTGGGCACGCCGGGCAGCGGGCAGGTCAGCGATACGCTGGGGTAGGCGCCGCCGCCGCTGTAGCTCCGGCCGGCCGCCAACCCGCACCTGCGGGACAGCGGGAGCCGCTGTCAGCGAGGCCGGGCGCCCCGACAGCAGCTCCCCCGCGGGCCGGTACCGGGCGCTGCATCCCGCCCGCCCCCGTTTCTCTCCCCGCTCACCGCCGGGCCGGGCCCCAAGCGCCCCGCCGCAGCCATGCCATGGCGACCGCCATCTTGCCGTCAACCGGGAGCCTCGCTGCCGCCCGGCGCGGGGTCACGTGCGTGCGGCGCAGGCGGCACTGCGCAGCCGCGGTGATTCCCGGGGAATGGATGGGCGGGGAAAGGGGGCGGGGAGGCGGGACCCGGGAGAGGCTGCGGTTGGGTGAGGTTGTGGTGACCGCTCGCTAATTGGTCCGTTCTGAAGGAAGGCGGGACCCGCTCTGAGGCGAGGCCCCGCCCCGCGGTCGGTAGTCGCCCGGGTAGCGGAGAGGGCGGAGGCGGGGCGGTCATGGCGGCGGGTCCGGGTCCGGCCGAGCCCAACCCCTTCTCCTTCCGCGAGTTCGTCCGCAGCAAGGCGCGGAGCTGCGAGGAGGCGGGCGGTGCTCACCAGGTAGGGCCCGGGCGGAGGCGCGGCTGGGCCCCGCCGCGCTGAGGCGCCCGTCTCGCGCTCACCTCAGCCCCTCTGCTCTGTTCTCCCCTCCGCAGGCGGCGCGGCCCGGCCCGAGCCTTGGCCCCCTCTTATTCCCGGATCCGGCGCCGCCCGGAGAGGCGGAGGACGACGAGGAGGAGGAATGGAGCGGGAGCTACCAGCCCTTGGTCGTGGAGCAGGCCCACCTCGCCGTCGCGGGCGCCGCCTCGCCCTCCGCCGGCTCCTTCTTCTGCGAGGGCGCGGGGCTGGCAGGCAGCGAGGACCCGAGCGTGGCCTGCCTCGGAGCCCCCCCCGGGGCCGGGCTTTCACTCCCTTCGGCAGCCCAGCTACGAGGAGGTAAGCACCTCGGCCGACCTCCCGGCTCCTTTCTCAGGGCAGACGCAAACGCCGCCTGCGAGCTCCGTCTTCTGTCAAGCGAGCTCCGAGCTCGCGTATCAGGTTCTTAGAGAAACTTGGTGTCAAAGCATGCTGTCAGCAAGGGCTGCGCGATACGTGGCAGCTTGAGGGAGAGAAGCAGGTCTGAAAAGCTGCTCTGCAGCATGAGTCAGATCTAGCACCTTGTCTGTCCCGCTGCTTTTGGCGTGACCCAGGTGACTTGCTCATGTTCTTCCTCTTGAAGTCATGTTAATTTAGAATTAACAGCATTCAATGAGTCGCTCTGCACTGGCTGTTCGGTGCCACGTTTCTGTGCCCCAGAGGGTTAGTGAAGTTAAGTGGTTTCGAGAGGGGAAAATCAGGTGTGAAAGTAAGCTTGAATGTAATAGAAAGTGCAAGATTTTCCAGCACTAGAGTTAAAGCTGAATATTTCTTCTGGTACTTGTCTTGAAGTGCTAGTAGTGTTGTGAAACCACACCCTCATTTCTAATGAGAATTTTTATTTTTTAGCTGAAAGAAGAGAATGCCAGTTTGAGAAGCAAGATCAATAAGCTTCAGATTTTCTCTGAAACTCAAGCAGACAAGTGCGTAAGCCACAATATGGGGGAAAGTAACCACATAAGCAAGGAGTTGTCTTAGAAGAGGTGCTCACTGGAAACAGTCAACGTCTTTAAAGAAGAAAAATGTAGTTGAAATCTATGCTATTTATTAAAAAGCTTTAACAAACCTGGTTTTCTTATTGAAAAAGGCTTGGAAAGTAAGTAGCAAGCTGGCATCTGATGAGTGTGTTTGTGTGGCTTACGCTTCATGCAGTTTAGGTGCTTAGTGAAAATGAGGGTAGGGCTTGACAGGATGCATTTCATAAAGCTTTAGATTAACAAAATAATGAATCTTAATCTCTCTCCTTTGAAGCAAGAGAAGCATTTTTATTTTTGTTGGTAAGCAACTTGATATTGGGAGACTTGAATTTCCTTAGGTTAAGCAACCCAGTGACTGATCTAGGGTGGCAATTTCTTAAGTTCCCATCTGAATCCTCTGCACTCTGCTGCTCCTCACAGTGAGGCAGCTGGTACTTCCATGGTGATGAGGTAACCATTTGTTTCAGAATTACCCTTATCTAGACTGATTGTGAACGACTGTGTTTTCTGTATGGCCTTTCTGCATTCAGCTGTATAGTTCCTGTTAATGCTAATGGATGTTGAACAAAGAAATCCCCTGAGCCACAGCCTAGAAGTGTAGTTCTGTGGGAAGACTTCATTTTTCTTATAACATGAAAGAATGAGTTTCTTCCCTAGAATTTTCTTACTGAAGTATTTAATGTTACAAGTGCTTACTGTACATTGTCTCTTGTTTTTTAAGGATGAGGAAGCTTGAAAAGAAGCTTGAGGAAAACAAAATTAAAGAAGAAAAAGAAGCGCAAGATTTAGAAGCAATGGTGCAGCACGTGGAACAGAATCTCCAGCTGATGACTGTAAGTGTTGGTGTTTGCCATAGCAGCAGAAGCTTGCTCGCAGCTGGTGTAGTTCCATTCCTCTTCCTTCCTCCCCCAGGAGAGTGAGGGAAGCTGAAGTGATTGCTTCACCTGTGTGAGCACTAAACAGCTCTGGCATGGGTTCAGACTTTCCCCTTATAACAAGTCCCAGTCTAGAACTCCTTTCACTACCTAGAATAAGGGAGGTCTTTGCAGAAATACCATTTTCGGATTCATCACACCTTCAGTTGCTTTTTTGCAGCCTTCTGAAAACAGCTCCTATATGAACTAAGAGCTGTTTTTCCTTCTTTCTCATTTATACTGAGTACCTTTTCCTCTTGTCCAAGAAAAAAAAAAAATATGTCCAGAAGTGATGAATGGCACTTGAAGATATCAGAAAGGAAAAATGGGGAGGAGAGGAGACAGCTGATCAACCATGACTGCGGGCACTATCCCCATCTCGTAAAGCATTCAGAACACAAGGTGGTATAATGCAAACCACATCGCTTTAAGTTATGTCCTGGAATCGTGCATTCCTACGTAGGTCGAACAGCCTGCTGTGTCCTAAGCACTGCTATGGTATAAATAATCTTTATTCTATTTCAGAAACGGGCTGTTAAAGCAGAAAACAATGCTACAAAACTGAAACAGGAAAATGCGCTGCTTCAGGTAGGAAGCAGTATTCTTAAGGCCTTGCTGAATGTCCTGGGGCTGAAAGCATACATCTTGAAATTGAACCTATAAAAAAGATATTGAAAAATCTTAACTACGCCTCACTTTTCCTAGTGAATGCCAGAGAAGATGTTCTAGACTAGAACATTTCAGCCCTACGCAGACTGTTAACTTCATCTCTGTGACATGTGGCACTTCAGTTACAATTTTGCTGAAGTTTCATGTGACGTGTTCGATTTTGGGGACCTGTGAATGCTGTAAGGCAACAGGGCAAATGGGTGTTTAGCTGTAGGAAAGTGCCTGGCAGAGAAGGGAGAGAAGCTTGACAGATATTAGAGACAGCTCAGCAGAGCCTGCGTAGTTAGATGATAGCATCCATGTCGGGTAGCAGCTTCCATCACCGCTGTCGGAGCTGGGGTACGCCACTGTTACAACACTGGATTGGTTCTGTGAAACAAGCAGACATTAAAATGCTGTGTACGTTTTCAGTTTTAATAAAGGCTTCTAAGTTGTAGTTTTCTGTCAGAGACTGCTCTCCAGAGCAGGGAAGACATTCTCTCTAGGCAGTCTGGTTACGGGATCTATTCATTAGCTGCTGTAGCTAATAAACTGCTGTACGAATGTGTTCATTAGTTGCTTTAGTTGTAAAGTATCTAGCAGAGTTTTGTAGTTATTTTCATGTAAAGTGTTTGTTTCCTCCCTAGGTTCAGCTGAAGAATTACAAGACAGAGAATGAAGCCTTGAGGTCGGGCCAGTCGGCGAGTCTGGCTGTGGTGAAACAAAATGCAGACCTTGCCTTACAGAACCTTCTCACGGTTATAACAAACTCCCGGTCTTTGATCAAGTGAGTTGTTTTAAGATGACTCTCCTAACGCTACCCCTGATGCTTGCCTAAATACTGAGGTCACAACTACACGTCCCCAGTGGGTTTTTTAGGATTGAAACTCGGGTTCTGGTATTCTGTATGCCAGATCAGCTAGTCCACGTTCTTACTTACCTGCAACGTGTTTTCCTCCAAGTTTAGGTAATAAAAATAACTAGAATGTGTAAGTCCTATTTTTTTACTTAATGTAAAGCCATTATACTTAGGATCTCTATGTCTCTTACGCTTCACTTCAAGAAGTGAAGTCTTCAGTCCAGATAAACTGCTTCTTGAAAAATCACGTTGCACGGGTAAACACCAAAACGCTGCCTGGCTACTTCATCCTCTCCTCCTCAGTCTAACGCTGTCTCTCTCCCATGTTCCAGGCAGCTGGTCTCCGGAGCAGAATCGCTGCAGCTCGTCGCTGATCTCCTTAAATCAATAGACAGAATTTCTGAAGTGTCAGAAGACGGACAGTGACTCAAACAAAACTGAGAACTTTGCTTTCATGCGGAAACCATTACTTCAAAGTTAATTTCTGATACTCAACCTCGTTACGACGTGCGAAGCTGTTAGCGCTGCTGCAGAACCAGCTTTCCCATCTCTACCTGCCGCGTGGCCGTGGCCGCCCCGGGTTGCTAAAACCCAAAGGGACAAGAGTACGCACCTTTTCCTGCTAGGCCGGGACCACGGCCCTGCCTCCCCTTGCATCCCGTGCTCCCGTGAGCACCCCACGTTTTGGCCGGGACCCCGTGAGCACCCCACGTTTTGGCTGGGACTCCCCTTGCCGTTCTCTCCCCATCATGGCGGAGGGAAAAGGGCTGGCGGTGGGCGGTTCACGCAGGGTGTCGAGTCCCCGAGGTTGTGGCGGGGCTCGGCCTCCGCAGGCGGTCTGTAACCCTCGTCCCGGCCGCTGTGTAACGGGTTTTGCGGAGCCATTAAAGGCCGCGGAGGCGGCGGCACAGCCGGTGTGCGGTACCGGGGAGGGGAGCGGGGACCCGGCAGCGCCCTCTCGCCGACCACGTGCGTCAGCCCCGCCCCGCCGCGGCATCGGCGGCGCTCTCGATTGGCTGGGAGGGTGTCACGTGCGGAGGGGCTCAGCTGACCGAGGTGCCCAGCCGTGATTGGGCGGAGGGAGAGGGGGCGGGGCCCGTGGCAAGGCTGTGCGGCGCAGGCCGGGGAGGCGGCAGCGGTGCCGCCGCCATGTCCCGCTGGCCGGGCCCGGCCGGGGCTCGCCGCCCCTCCGGCGCTGAGGCCGCGCTGTCCCCCGCGGCCCTCGACCTGAACGCGGAACGGGAGAAGATCCGGCGGGAGATCGAGGAGCTGGAGCGGAGCCTGGAGCCCGGCGGGGCCGGCATCGAGGTGGCCGTGTCCGATTCCAGCCTCAGCTCCGGCACGGGTACGGCGGGGCGCGGGCTCGCCCCTCTCCGACCTCCCCCGGTGCTTCTGCATTAAGTTACTGCTCTGGCTCTTGAGATGCGTGTCGGGAGAGAGGCTTGCGTGGGGTTTTTATATTGACGGCACCGTTTCTGCCGGGCGCTGCGCACAGAGGGTGCTGGGAGCGAATTTTGGAGCACTTGAGGCGAGGCGTCTCCTCGAGGCTTTCCTTAGCAAGCGTCCTTGCAGGAGAAGCCTCTTGCGCCGGTGTTTTGCATATTTTCATGATGAAACTAGCGGGGAAGGTTGAGAGCGCCATCACACCTTCTGATGGACGTTTCTAGTTGGGGAGGGTGGTAATGCGCTGATTCATGAAAGGTAACAGCACACCAAATATTGCCGATAGTTAAATCGCAGCCGTTTCCACGCCGTGTGAATGGACAACACAAACTCTCCTGTGTGAGCCGCTGCATTTTGCAGCCTGCCTGCACCTCCTAAAATTGATTTTTGTCAAAGCAGAGAGGGGGTGGTAATAGTTCGTGTATCTATACCTATGGTGGCTGTCACAGTCGCTTCATCCACCTGTGTTTTGATCACAGAAGTCTGAATAAGGTATGCCAGAATTCTGCAGCCATGCTGAATGCAAAACCAAATACTGCTGAAGAGTGTGGAAGGGCTGTGAGGTCCTTTCAAAGTTTATGGGTTCTGTTGGGTTGGAATGTTCACTTGGCTGCACACTGGAGCCTGTAATTTGCCATGATGTGTAGGACCAAGATGCAGCTTGAGTGTTGCTGTTGTTATCAGGAGCTGCTCTTTTTTCCTACTCTAGAACAAAAAAGTGCATCCGTGGAGTATAACTAAATATCATTTTTACTTGACAGTGTTGGCAGTATTCAAAAACTCTAATGGTCATTATGTGGTGCTTTATTCTGTATGCTTTAATTGAAAAGTCTTTCGTTCTGAAGCTTCTTTATCTCACTGCAATCAACATTTTTGTATTTTTGTTGTCTGACAGATGATGGTGAAGATGATGACTCGGATTCTCATCCTGAAATGGTAACCATTTTCTCTTTAAGCATATCTTTCCATCTGTCTATTGAAGGCAGCAGGAGGAAGGGAATTTTCACTCTGTTCTGGGGAAATCTAGGCAGCTGGCTTGACTCTGTAGCTCGGGAAGGATTAATAATAGACCTGGAGGTTTAGTTATTCCTGCCTGGGACTTTGTTATTCATGTGTAATAGAGAGACTTCTTCATGTGAAAACAAATGACAGGGATCAGAGGCCTCACTGCTTTAGCGCTTGCTGATCTCTGTCACTGGAAACACACCAGCTTCTGGGGAGGTCGCAGGGCAATTGCACATGAGAAAGAAATCATCAGCTTGTGATCAAGAAATCTTTTACTTCTCTGTACCTGAAGAATACTGGATTTGTACATGAGGGAAAAATTACTTCTAAGACTTTTTATAATCTGTTTACTTTTGGTGTTGTTTTAAACATAGTATTTTTTCAGCCTTCATATAGAAAACATTTAGCAGAGAAACGTCTTAACAGCTGTATAGCACAGGGAAGGAGAAGCTAGCTTGTGAAGACAGATCTGCTGGTGCAGGTTGGACCCAGGTGCAGAGCACTTTTGTGAAACAGTCAGAGCGCTGCTTTGTGTCTGAAGCATGTGGTAGTAAATCATGTAAGGGAAGAATTGCTTCAGTGGAAGCAGAAATGAGGTGGAAATTTGAAGGGGTGGTTCTGAAGTACAGATTTAGCAGGTAAGATAGCTCCCGTGTAAAGTACTACTATTTTGCAGTTTACTTACAGTTTTGCAGTTGATGGCACAAGACCAAGTGTTGGCAGGGTTTGGAGTCAGACTTTGGTTCAAATAGGAGTAGGCTGAACTAATGAACAGGGCGAAGGGGAGCTAGGCAAGGCTGGTAATTCTGCCTCTGGGAGCATTCAAAACAACTGCCAGGGAGAGACATACTGTTATGTGCCTCCAAATCTTTTGAAAATCAGTTTTGTAAGATAATGGAAGTATTGAGTTACAAAAATAATTATGTTACATATGTCCTTTTAAAGTAAGCATTTTTCTCTCTTCTCCCCCTCCCCGCCCCAAATGCCTTGTTTGCTTCAAGGAAATGGAAAGAGAAGATGACAGTAGCGATGATGATATTGAAAGTAGTCTGCCACAGGATCCAGAAACATGTCTCCAGATGAACCATGTGTACCAGGAAGTTATCCAGGAAAAGATTGAGGAAGTCGAGCTTCTCATTGCACAAAACAAAGAACAGCAGGTGAGTGAAACAGGAGTAAAATGTTCATTCCTATGCTTTTCTGAGTTGCCATTTGCCATCTTCCCCTGCCCATCAAGCCCAGTAAAACTTTCTAGGCCATTCCTAATCCATCACAGGTACTAGTGGAATCAGCTGCAGTAGTCATAGTCCCTTATTTGTATGCTGGTGCAGTGCTCAGCTTGCTTGGCCAGGAACCAGGTTCATTTTCTTCATGGCAGTTCAAACCAATGATGGTTCCATGCTTTCTTATCACCAGAAATGCTACCACTAGGGTACTTTATATCTTATATTTTAGCTTGTTGTAGCAAGTTAGGTTTTTTTAATAATCTGCAGCGTACTGTACAGACTTAGGAAGTTACAAATCCTGTCTTTAACATGTACACTGATGTACAGTCTCTTGCTGCAAATTTGAACCCTGCCTGGGGTGTTTGTGGAGGCTCAGCCGCTGCCCTCTGAAATTAGGAATTTGAAGGAGACACTGATACCACTTAATTAATTCTTGTATTGCAGAAGGAAATCATGTGCGAGCTTGGTGGTCCAAAAATAGCAAAGGCAGGAGATGGTAGAAATCTACCAGCGAATGTATTTTTGGGTCATTTTATGAAGCCATACTTTAAGGATAAAACAACAGGAATTGTAAGTAAATATAACTAGATTACATACTGATATGTCTTTCAATGATAGATTTAAATTGTAACTGTTAAAACTGTGTTACATTTCAACTGTGTAACTGTGAATGTCACTCCTCAGTTTGAAACCTTTTTTTTTTCCCCTCACTTGTTGCTTACTTACCCTCTTTTGGAAATGTTTGTTCAACCCATGTCTGACTGTGATGTCTGAAAGTGAGTTCTGAGGAGTGGCATTCCAGCCATGGGGCACTTGAACATTCTTGGTTTTAACTTAATTTTGATTGTTTGTCTTCATCTCCACAACGCAATTCCAGCCATGGGGCACTTGAACATTCTTGGTTTTAACTTAATTTTGATTGTTTGTCTTCATCTCCACAACGCAATTCCAGCCATGGGGCACTCGAACATTCTTGGTTTTAACTTAATTTCGATTGTTTGTTTTCATCTCCACGGTGCAATTCCATGCTATTGTTTAAAGTACTCGTTGAAATCTTATTGTCTTTGAAACGGAGTTTTCTGAGGCAAGTGTCATGACTTTTTTCATGTGTTTTTAAAGGGTCGCGAGCAAAATATCTTGACGTTTTGTTGTAGCTGTCAACTGTCACCATACATATATTAATATAATATTCAAACAATTTCTGGTAATTTTTCTATTAAATCCTACCCAAGTTGGTAGTGCATCTGAAGTAGGTATAAACGTGCATAATACGTGTCCCCATGTTCAAAATGGTTCTTTAAGCAACTGTCAGCTAATGTGAGCAGGCCTGGCTCTGAGCTGAGAATGCGCTGTGTAACCGTGGACAAACTTATTTGCCTGAAGTATCTCTGTTTCTATTTGTTTTCTTACATCTTCTGATGTATCTGTGAGCTAGTGCTAATAAAGGTAACTTAGCAGTTTGAATGTGACAATTTGCACAAGTTTGAGTTACCGGTCTTTTTTTAGCACTTCGTGCTAGAGTTCTAAGAAGAAAGGGCAATTTTTCTGTGTATCTGACTCTTCCAATGTATCTAACCCTTCTAATCTTCATTAGGGCCCGCCTTCCAATGAAGATGCCAAGGAAAAAGCAGCTCAGGGCATAAAATCCTTTGAACAACTGCTGTCAACAAAGTGTAAGTAACATGTGCTCTTCAGTGTTCTATAAGAGCTATAACAAATGTATATATTCATATTGTTAGTTTCCCCCCATTTGCAATTAAACATCAACATTTCTGGTATTTCATACTTGACTCTACAAAAAAAAGTAGTTAAGTAAACGGGATGGTCTGTAAATTGTTTCATCGAGTGATTAATGACTCGCTTCTTTCATTTGCATTTGTTTTGCTGCGTCTCATAACAATTCCTGTGAGCACTCCAAAACTGAATGAGATCATGCAAAGGTAGTGCTCAGATGAGAGAAGCTCAAGGGACACTTAACAGCTCTAGATTAGTTACAAACACCTGGGTGATGATCTTTATTGAGATCTCTGTGGAACTAAAACTGAGCAAGAGGCTGCGACTTGCCCAGGTCAGACATGACATCAGTCATTTCGGTGGAGAATACAGTCAATTTACCTAGCCTCTGGTAGTCGCTTTGCCCAACAAAATTGTGTAGCTAATGAAGATGAACTGTTATGAAGACTAGGGGGGTACTTTAACAGTGATATTGAAAGCAGTGGGTCTCTCTTTTTCTTGGTAGTGGTTTTGCACCAGTGTCTGAATGCTCGATTACCTTGTTTTGTCTAGGGAAAACCAGAGAGAAGACATTATTGCAGAAATCAGTAGTAAGTGACCGCTTGCAGCGCCTGCTTCAGCCAAAGTTACTGAAGTAAGTACTGTGCAAAAGTCGTCTTTCTCCTGATGAGAACATTATATATGAAGGAAGGACAGGATATATGTGGAGATTCTACCTTCCTTCAGCGAGTTCTCGTGTTAACTGTTTGCAGTTCGGTAAGGTTACAAAACAGAGTAGAGATACTTTGACTGTCACCGTTGGGCCTGGGAGAGTGGCTCTGTGAATTACAGCAGTGATCCTCAAACTCCCCTGTCCTGTGGGCATCAGTGCAGAGGATGACAGTGTTGTAGGTAGCAGCATCTTTTGTTCTTTGTTGACACCTATATTATCTGTGTGTGCACGTTGTACCGAAGGGTCTTGGACTGCAGTGCTCTGACCATAAGCAAGAGGTTACAGCATTCGGGTTGGGTTGTAAACGCTTGATTGGGTATGTGGCAGGTGGAGAGGTTTTGTTTTGTATTGTGGCATTTTGTAGCCATCTATTTCTTCCCATTGACACAGTGGTATAACTTAAAATAGTCTACAGGGCTTGAAGCTGAAATTGTGATATGTAGCAAGTCATAATGGTGTGTCCAGCAAGAGATTTCTGTGCCTGGAGCTGGTATGGTCTTTGTTGCTGTTGCAGCAACCATCAGTTCTCTCTGTAAATACCAAAGTGATTAATCTGAGACCTGTTCTGGGTCAATGATTTGCATTCAGGGGGGCAAAAATAGGACAATGAGTGTGTCATGTGGGAAAACCTAGAAGAACAACAGTTTTGTGTACTGTGGAAATAAACTTGAAGGAAAGAATGATACTGTCAGGGAAACCATCTTTGCCATATGTCTTCTGATGCCGTTGACCTCATTCACATCTAGTCATAGTAAGTAATGATAAAAATTTTTTTGAACAGGATGAGTTATTGGAATCAGAAACTGGAGAAAGTCAAGACTGAAATGGAGAAACAGATCTTGGAAAAGCAAATCAAAGAAGTGGAGCGAGAAATAGAGGCAATTAAGTGAGAAGTCTTCTTTTTATGTTCTTGGTGAAAATGAAAGTCTATTCTTGGAGTTTACCTCTTCTTGGAAGTTCCCTCCTTCCTCGAGCACTTATAGATGTGACATTTGGAAAAATCTTTATTTGTGTTGGCTTGCAAAAAATTAAGTGCTGTTCAAACTCTGCAGAGCTCTCATCTCCACAGTTCTTTACTAAGAATTGTGTTTCGGGTCTTCATGCACAAATGTAGTATCTATACCCAATATAGAGGTGCTGTTTTAAATAGTTCTTGATTTAGCAACAAAAAAACAGAGCGGTCTGAAATTTTTAGTGGTTTTGAGCTTTTGCTCGTTAAGGTGTCTAGAGCAATGTATTTTGATAGTGCATTAATGGTTTCTCCTGCTAAACCAACATCATCTTGTAGGGAACTCTTTTTCAAGGAGAAACATTGGTTTGGGCAAAGTTACTATGTTAAAGAGCCTGATGCTTTTAGGTAGTAAGTGTTCAGTTCTTGTGGAAGTCAGTAACAGGTGGGAGGAACAAGATGAAGGAAGACCAGGAAGACAAAGTGACTGTGTAATTAACCATTTAATGGGGTTCTTTCTCTTTGTACCATCTGCTTTAGCCAACTCCCAGAAAGTGACTTGTTGGGAAACAGATTCGATGAGCATGACTGGGAGAAAATTTCAAACATCCATGTAAGTTGGGAGATCAGCTGTTTTATTACTTCAGATATCTGTGTCCCTTCTCTTGAGAATTACCTGACCTGGTCTAGTTTGCATCCACTGTTCCCATTGTGAATTTCTTGAAGTTAACTGTGATCGCAACTTGGCAAGCACAGAAGTACTGAAAATTTGATGTTATTGGTTAAATTTGATTATTTAATTCTGGAAGACTTAGCACTAAGACATACCTGGAAAGCAAAATATGTTCCTTGTATCAGTGTTCCTGTCTGTCCAGGTGTTCAGTCCCAGCTACAAGACAAAAAAGATTTTTGATGTTTCTTTTAGTTTGATGGACAACGTAGCTCAGAAGAACTGAGGAAGTTTTGGCAAAATTGGGAGCATCCAAGCATCAACAAAAAGGAATGGACTGAGGAGGAAATAGAGAGGCTAAAGAAGATAGCTGCTAAACATGGTTATCTGGACTGGCAGACTATAGCCCAGGAGTTGGGGGTAAGGTCTTCTGAGCTCAGAAACAAGAGGTGAAAAGTCAGTTAATTCTGACTTAACTGTGCCTCATGTCACTTTTTGGAAAATGACATTAATGTTAATTCATTGTTAATTAATGCTTTTCTGAGAAGTGTTCAAGAACAGTACCAAAAAAGTTTGGTACTTTAGCCTTGCCCTCTTGCTTTTTATACTCATAAATATCCAGTTTTCTGAATAGCTCTGTTTTCACTGTATTAAGACAAACAGGACACCTTTCCAGTGCTTGCAGAAGTATCAAGTCTATAACAAAGATTTGAAAAGGAAAGAATGGACCAAAGCTGAAGATCAGATGCTTTTAGAGCTTGTTCAGGAGATGAGAGTAGGAAGTCATATCCCATACAAGAAAAGTAAGTGACCTACAAGTCAAAATGTCTTCCATTCACCCATAATGGTTATTTTTTTTCATTTTCCCAGGCTTATGTCTGTTAATGTGTCTGCGCACTAGAGCACCCAGCCTGCTCCAATTCAAGGCATTAATGAAGTTTTATTTCCTATGAATGTTTTCATTTCCAGGATAGTCACAGTTCTATGTTTTCACCTTACCTTTCTAGCCTGTGATCTAGAAAGGGCACAACAGTGCTGTGGCTCATCTGAAACAACAGATGTACCTGTTTCTAAAAATGCCTTGTTGGTGAGCTGAATGAAAGAGGATGGTTGTTTTCCCTCTCTTTCTCTTTGGTGGGAGCAGTAATATATGTCTTTCCTGTAACTACCTGGAAGTTTCATTGTATCAGCAAGAGCTTAGTAGCTCTTGGAACCTTTATCCATCTTTGAAATTTGGTTGAAACTGGCTGAGAGTTATTAATAAGTACTGATGGTTGTGTGAGCTTTGTTTCTTATAAAAACATCATCAGGGTTCTTCCCTAGAAAGCCAGTATTCATTCATGGCCAGCTGTTTTGGCAGTTCTCAGTGCTGTGACCACTTTTCTAGGGCTGCCTTTTCTAGGGCATCAGTACTGCTGTCTCTATTCCTCAGAGGTGTGGGAGGCAGTATGAGAATAGTAACCACGTATCTGGGGTCCTAAATCCAAGCCTGTGCGTATAACACCTGGTGTGTTGAACCTGTCGGATGTGTATTGGAGCTGAAACCTTTGCTAGTTCTCTGTTGTTGCAAGATGGATTGTTGGGTCATTAAGTGTCTCGTATGGATAATGCCATTACAAATAGTAACATTTTGTGTATGGATGCTCTTTTTCAATTTTTGTTGTGTACCATTGTTTAAGTATTTAAGCTGAGATTTAAATGCTGCTTACAGTGATCCACAGTTTGGAAATATCTCAGTTACAATGTAAGTAAAGGAAGAAACGCTGTTTGCAACTGACTTTAAAATACACCTTTGCATTTCTAGTTGCTTATTACATGGAAGGAAGAGATTCTGCTCAGCTGATTTACCGATGGACAAAGAGCGTGGACCCCAGTTTGAAGAAAGGACCCTGGACACCAGAGGAAGATGCTGTAAGCTCTGTTCTCTGATGCCTAGAATTGCAGGGTGCAAGAAGTGGGAAGGTTAGACTGTTGAGATACTGCATGGCTATATACATCTGAGCTGTAACAGTGGCACAAAGGAATGTAAAACGGACCAAGGTGGGCAGTTTACAAGTCAAGAGGGCTGAGAAGCTCCTAAATGCTTTTGCTCGGGGATTTACAACACAGTGGAAACAAATACGTCTGCTTCTGTCTCAGGCCTGTTAAGATTATTACTGATGAGGATTTCAACTCTTGCTTTGTCTGATTAACATAGATGCTGTTGGCTGCAGTTAAGAAGTATGGAGAGCGTGACTGGTATAAAATTCGGACAGAAGTGCCAGGGAGGAGCGATGCTCAGTGCAGAGATCGGTAAGTATGCTGAATGTAGCAACTGTGCTTTCCAGTTTATTACACAGAGCCAAGATGCAACTTATTTTACAAATATGTTTGATTTGCTTAAACCAGTGTCAACTTAAGGACTGTTTTGTAAAAAGTGGTTATGGTCTAAATATAGTCGCTAACGTTATCTCGGCATAACCCTGCATTTGTAGTTAAAGAAGTCAAAAAGTTGAAATTGAGTTTAACAGAGAGAACAGCCCATTGTTGCCTGTGGCGTGCTGCTCCCTCATTATACTTGTCTGTGGGGTAGCAGAACTTGGGAGGGATGTTGTTCAAAATAAAGCAAAGGGGTCATTAAACGTGAATGAGTGCATGTTGGGAGGGAAGGTTGTCATCCATTTATTGTCTGTGCATCTGTGAAAATAATCTAGTCGGTCACTTCCTGTAACTGAACACCAACAATAAGGTGCTGAGCAATTTTCAGCCTCGGACTCAACTTCAGGAGATGCAGAGTACAGCATGTCCTAATTTCAGTGACCTGTTTTACAGCCCCTTGTTGTAATTCTTAATCATGTGGCCTGATATTTTTGAGAGCAAAGAGATTGTAGCTGTGCTGTATTAAGGGAGTAGGGATGGGACCCTTTACAAACAGAAAAGATTGATAAGGAATGCTGGGTTTGTTCAGCCTCAAGAATATGTGGTGATGATCAGAACTGTACAAGCAGAATTGAATGTTCCTTACTTTAATGTTTTCATTTTGAAGGTACTTAAAAGCATTGCACTGTGATGTAAAGAAAGGCAAGTGGAGTTTAAAGGAAGAGGAGCAGCTAATTGAACTGGTTCAAAAGCATGGCCTGGGTAAGTGTTTCTGTGGCTTAATCTTTAGAAACTTAGAGAAGTAAATATTACTAAGGAATTTATCATTTAAGTTTTCTCCTCTTTTAGTTTAAGCTCCAGAGCTGATACTAGCAGGCTCTGCTTTGTACTGATGATTGCAACGTTCCTTATATGGTGTGGTCTGTTCCTGGAAATTCAGTTATTGAGGGATTGCGTAGTAAAGAGTTCTGTAGCTGTGTTAGCAAGGTGTCAGAGCTGTGACAGTTTAGAGGGGTGAGTTCCCCTCTAAACAGCCTGTGAAAGAGTTATCTTATTTTCTCTAAGAAAAGTTTCCTTAACAAATAGAAGCTTTTCAGCATTCGGTTTAAGCTTTCTTCTAAGTGCTCTCTTACTGTTGCAAGGGAGTATGTAGTTCTGCTAGGGTTTTCATCACTGATTCATTTGTTGTAGTTTCTAACTTGAGCTGAGTGTATAGTAGTGCAAAGTCTGATCAAAGAACACTAATGAGTATTAAGGTTTTGAGATCCATTCATATAGTTACTCTGTCTCATACAAGGAAACGTATAATATGTGTATAACATTCTGCATTGAAAAGGCCTGTCACTCAGTTTGTTGCATTAATAGGTATGCTCTACTCTGCATGCTTTTTAGGTCACTGGAGTAAAATAGCTTCTGAATTGCCACATCGAACTGGCTCCCAATGTCTAAGCAAGTGGAAACTCATGATTGGGTCCAAGGTATTGTACAAAATTCTGCTATGTCACTGTCCCATCTCTTTAATTAAGATTCTCTAAACTAAAAGCAAAAACCTGTGAAATCAATACAAAAATTAACATTGATGTCACCAAATCAAGATTTTGTCATGGATGTTCATGGTCTAATTTTTCATGTGTTAAAGCAACCTTTGTTCTGAAGGGCTGAACTTAATTTGCTATATATTCGTATATTACCCAGAATTATCTTTATTACCTTGAAGTCCCTGTAGGGATTGGATATACCTAGTTTTTCATGTACATACCTCGTGAGTTGCCAGTTTTGGTACCAGGCACTCCAGACATTCTGGCTGCTTAAGACCGTGTTAAAGGTACAGTCTTGTTTCCATTGGCAAAGCACCTGCCCTAGGGAAGGGTTCATGGAAACCTGAATGTGTCAAGGTGGGGCAACTGTACTTAGTTTGTACTTCTTTGTGGACCAGTTCTTAACACAAGCCCCTATCTGTAGCTTTTTCTTTGCGTACAGGAATCTAAACGAGTAAAAAATCTGGGTCCAAAGACAATTGTCAGTTGTACTGGATTTAGTTAATCTTAGCAGAAGTAAAGCAGAACTATCCATTCAGAAGCCAGACTTTACTGATACGACATTGCCCCATGAAACTTTTTAACTTAGTGGTTTGAGAGATTTGCAAGTCAAGGGTGAGCACTGGCTAAAATTTGTCTGTGCTTTTTTTGACTGAGAAGAAAAGATCTAGGCCAACAAAACGCCGGCATGTGCAAGAGAGTTCCAGCTCTTCAGAGAGTAGCAGTGAAGACATAGAACTGGACTTAGCAGACAGTTCAGAGGAGGAGACAACAAGCAAGGAGGAGTGTGCATTTCCCAGCATTGATTTGTGGATACCAACACGGACGAATACACAGGAGTCAAACAAAGGAAGATACCAAACTCCATCCCTTTTCTGTCCTGTGAGTGCTGATGCAAAGACCGGTAGCAGTGAAGTTCCAAGTGCAACGTGTGATGGAGCCGAGGACAGAGTTGCTGATAAATCGTCAGAGTTGAACACCCTCCTAAGGGGCATTGCACGTCCACATTCAACGGACATCATTGTGAAGAATCCAGCAGAAGTAATGAACAAGGTGAATCCTGGGATTCTCAGTCTGTTCTTGATGGGATTGGTGCTTAGATCAGAAGTGACTGGGAAGTGCAGTTGCTGTAGTAAAGAGAGTATGTGATGAGTAGATGGCAAAATCTTTTTTGCGCCTCTGTTGGCTGCTTTCTCACTATGCCATTGGGGGGTGCTGTTGGAAACTGAGCTGTGGGATTAAACAGAAATTTCTAGCACTGCCTCCCCATGCATTACCTGGAAAATAGCTGTGTTCCTTCCTACATGTAGTTTCACAGAAACAAAACTTTTTTTAGATCTCATAAAGCAGAATTGTCCAGTGAATTGTGGTGTCTCTCTACCCTGGTGACTAGGGCATATTGGCTTAGAATTTGGAAGAATTAAGTTACTTATACATCTGTATCTGATTCTGAGCTGGATTTTCACCCCAGATAAGGTACTGAAACAGTACAAACCCTCCTAGCACGTTTTTGCAGAAAGATACTCCTTAGCAAAACATTAAATATCTAAATTGCTATTTAAGTTCACGTAAGCAAAATTGTTCTGACTTTTGTGTTAAGAATTGCACGTGTGCCCTAAACTGCGGGGCCGATTGCACCAATGACAAGTTTGTTGGTTACAGAAGAGGTGTGTTCATGGGGGTTATGGTATGCAAGGGTTGTAAGTGCTTATCTGGCATAATCAGTCTTAAATTTTGATTACACATACAGCATTATTTTACTAGCAGAAGTTTAGAGGAGAGTCAGTGGCATTTCCAAACCTCTTCCTGTACATTCCTTTGTACTGTTAAGCCAAAAAATATAAAGAGAATCATCCAATAAATTCTGACCCTCAGCGTGGGTTTTTGTAGCTACCTCACACAAAAGCTTTTACAAAGTAGATATTTGGTATTGTGACAATGTACAAGGTCTAAAAGATAAGGTAAATGTCTGCACTTAGGGGCTGATTTCATTTAATAAGATACTTTTAACAGCAGGAATATTGAAAACTTTTGTACCTTCTGTGTATAGTCAGTGCAAGTAATTTTCTGAGAGATACTTTCCCTTTCATATTTTCTTGTATGCTTTCGTATTAAGGCTTCCAGATCTGGAAAGCAAGTGCTACGGGTTACCCTGGAGAATGTGAGAAGAGTATTAAGAAATAACACATGCTTTCAGAGGAAACTTGTAAGTGCCTCTTCTGTCTTGTCTGCTCTTGTGATGTGAGCACTGCCAGGCTGTATTTAGTGGGAAATGTCTTTTGATAGAATCACATACCTTCTTGCACTGTAGTCACAAGAGGAAAGGCTCATAATTTTTTTTTTTCATAACTGCCCCATGAATAGTTTGTCCTGGGACTAATTTTGGTAGAACCTTCCTAATTGGAACTCTATGTATTTGTTCATGCACAGCAATCAAAGATACTAAAACCTTCTGCCGCTGTTTTAACAAAAACATCTGGAGTTAGTACATCTGTTGGGCAGAAGCTTCAGGGGCTGCAGAACATCACGGAGAAAAGTTACCGTCAAGAGAGAGAGCGTTTGAGAAGAATCAACCTTGACAGAAAGCTTCTAATGGCAGTAACGCCCTGGGTGGGCAATGTGCTACTGCCTTGCACCTTGCAAACTGGGAGGATGGCTTTTTATCAGACAAAAGGTAGTGGTGACCCATCAGGGGTAGTACTCTCCTACTTTTTGTCCGTACTTTCTGACCTTTTGTAAGTGAACACCCAGCTGATTTTGATGTTGGACTTTTTTCTAGCTGATTCTATTCAAGAGAAGATTAAGTCGGTCAGTCTTGTGAGCACTCCCCTGTTCACGCTTTTCATTCAGGTAGGTTTACTGTCTTAATAGCATTATCCACTTTCAGACAGTGGTAATCTTTATTTCTGTATTTGGTGCTTAAATAAACAGTTTGTCTTTGTTTCTTAAATCATCTAATTGCTGGATTAATCTGACCTCATGGCTTGCATATGATGTTTCTTAAATAAATCCTGCATCCAAAATCTAATACTGTCAGGACTTTTTCTGTAAGTGTAAAAATGTCACCAGAATCTTACATGTGAAGCCTCTCCAATTCAGTCAGTGGCCCTACCAGAACATTTTTGTTCTCAATCAAATTTTAATTAAATTCTCATCTTGCAGCTCTTTCAGATTGATACCAATGGCTGTATGAAGATTATACGTGAGAGAAGGCTAAGGCAGTCAGAGCTTCTTAGAGCTAATGCAAGAAGGCCTCAGCAGGTATTGCACATGGTCTGTTTCTAAGCTTTTCCCACTGAAGTCTTGACTAAAGTAGAGATTTTTCATTGCGTGTGGCCAGTGGTGCTGTTTGTGTGTGTGTGCGCGTTACCAATTTGTTTTGGTTCAGAAGCATAATAAAATATATAGGATGTTGGCAGGTATGGGTTTGATTGACATCTGTGCTGTTTTAATGATCTTTAGATATCTCAGAAGTATAATTTAATATAATTTTTTTGGCAGGCTTCCCAAAATATGGAGACTTCTTCAGGTACCTACCAGAACATTTATTTTTATGATGTACAAGAACTTTCACTTAATTCATCACCGTTACATTAATGACCCATTTAACTGAAGGAGAACTTTTGGAACAAAACTACATTGTCATGCTCATTTTTGCTAGCTCTTGGATCTTTCAGTTATTGGCTAAATATGTTACCCTTTGGTAAGGACTGGAAAAAATACTGAAGGGCTGGGGGACCAGTGGCACTGGGCCACCAGTTCTGTAGACTATTGCTGTTACGCTTTTCTCCAGCAAGGTGCTGGCTGTAGGCTGTAGTGAACATGCTGGCACCAACTAAAACCCGTTTGTTGTTGTCATCCTGGCTGATGCAAAGTGCCTGTGTACAATTCCTCGTGTGCAGTGTTAAGGTGCATTCCTAGCCCATCTGTGATTTCTGGGGAAAATTACATCGTTACTGAACAAGTGGTAAGCTTGCTGCATCAGAGTTCTCTGGCAGATGTCAGGACGGGGCTTGATTAAATCAAGACTATGGTGTTGTAGGAACTCTCACAAACAGGAATTTTGCTACTTCCAGTGCAGGGTGCTTGATGCTTAATAGCTAAGGAATGGCTTTTGAAAATACTGTTCAATCTTTCTAATTTTTTTTTTTTTTTTTTTTACTTTATTTCCCCTCCTCTATAGGCAATTCATCACAATCTTGTACTCAGAGGAACTCCCGAAGGGGCACACCAAGGAATGCTGTCAAGAGACCTGTTGCCTTAAAAGCAAGGGACACTTCTGCTGCTGTCTTTGAGAGCAGTGCTCCTGCCATACAGGGAGGTCTTCCAGCCCAAGTGCAAAGGCAGAAGCCTAAAACTGTCTCAGAATTACTGAGAGAGAAGCGGCTAAGAGAATCGCGGGCTAAGAAAGCTATGCAGAGGACAGTATTTGTTACCCCACAGATGGTGGTTTCAGGGCCTCTGATTATCCAGCATACACCACAGCAAATCATTCCTTCTGCACAAGCAGGGAGCAAACCTGCAGCAGTTAGTTGTACAAATAGCCAAGCACAGTGTGCACCAGCTCCATTGCCAGCATTTAGTTCTGTCCCAGGTTCAACTTCTACCGCTATTGTGCTTGAAAACCATTCTTCATCAGTGCCAGGAACTGGGGAAAGCCCCGTTTCCTCACAGGGGACGGAACTACAATCCAATAAGGAACTAAAAGAGCAAGCTTTGGAAAGTAGCCTTGAAGGAGGGGTTTTTCCAGGCATGAATCCAGCTGCAGCAGAGAAAGCCCCAAATCAGGGAGGGTGCAATGGTCAGGTCCTAGCTGGTAGCTCAGCTTCAGTAGTGTTGCAAAACCAAGCTTTTGTGCCACATCAGATTACAGTGGTGCCTGTTGGCATTGAGTCTGGCACCAACAAATTGTCTCTTTCCGCACCAGTTACCTGTGAGCTAAATAGTAATGGGCCACAACAGAGGCCAGTCAATCTATTGCCTGCTCTTGTAACTCCACAAACTGGTTCGCATTTGATTCCCAACAGCATACTGCCTTTCACATGGGTCGTAACGCCACAGGCTTTGCTCCCCACTGCTGTACAAACTGTGGTGGGTGTTCCCCAAGGACTGCCAGCTGCTGCTGTGAGAAGTCAATGTCAGACAACTGTGACTTCCAATGGCAATGTCTCTACCTTAGGAGTGCCTCCTGTACCAGCTGGAGCAAATACGCCTCACCCCAGCAGTGCAGAGACAAAAGCACCAAGTGCCCAGTTAGCAGAAGGAGTACCTTTGGGAAAGACAGCTAACCATTCCACAATTCTTTTACCTATGACCTCAGCGAGTCCTGGATGCACCACATCCAGCGTTTCTTCTGCAGCACCTGCATGTTCAGATGGCTTCTCCAAGGCTTCTGACTCCTCTGCAGCTCAGACTGTTCTTCCACCTGATGCACCAACCCTGCATGCTGTGCTGCTGCCCCAAACACAGCTACCTGCAAGCACTCAAGGGTCTGATTCCCAATGCGTGTCGAGACTCAGTAGCTTGGGAAAGAGCCATGACTCTATTACAACAAATGGATCATCTTCCAATCCAAGCATCATCACAAAAGGGATTGTGCTACAGCCAGGAGATCCAGTTCCCCATAACAATGTCCCAAGGAACTCTGACTGCTTTGCTGCACAAGCATCGAAAAGTAGACCTATTGCCTCCAAACCTCCGACTATGCAGCCCGCTGACAGTCCACCCCAGCCAACCACTTCCAGTGCAGAAAAGAATCTACTTGACTTTAGCCTGATTTCCCTTGAAGATGAGGGGCTAGTGAAGGAGTGGCTGAATGGGAAACAAGGTGTCCAGGTACCATCACTGCAAACCAGGTTGCCTTATTTGCCACCTTTTCTGTGCAACATGAAAACCCTGTCAAAGCTACTTCTGCAGAAAGCAGCTCTAGAAGAGCAAGCGGCATGTCTTCTGCCTTCTGATGCCGGTCAGGATGAGGGCACTGGGGTTGATTTGCATGCTATCAAAGAACTGGTGCAGCAGAAACTTGGCGATAACCCTGCTTACCTCCTACTGAAAGCCAGATTCCTAGCAGCCTTTACACTCCCGGCTGTACTAGCAACTCTGCCTCCTCCAAAAGTGACAACAACTCTGTCAGCCAGCAGGAAGCAATATGAAGAGAGTGACGAAGAGGAGTGGCAGAGTGAGAAGGAAGTGTCTGAGGAAGAGAGTTGTGAGAATGAATTAACAGGTGTACGGTTGGATTGGACAGTTGGTGATAAGCCTGGAGATAAAGATGCTGATTTACTAAATCAGGTAAAACAGAGGTGCCAGGGACTAAAAGCAGAAAGTTACTGCCAGCTAAATATTGCACTGGAGTCCAGGGTGAAACCCCCACTGTTCTTAAGTGTAGCAGAAATTTGGTCCTTTTGAATAAGCATAGTTTTGCAGCTGATAAAAGGAAAAGCTCTCTAGCTCAGCTGGGAGCCCTTAGTCTTCACAAGAGTAAAAGTCCCATGTTTTGTGTAGCACGTTAAACTTGATGTGATAGTTCCCAGAAGTGGGTATCAAAGCTCCTTTCCTCTTGCAGTTTATAATCTGCTGCACTGACTCCTGTATTTTTGAAATCAGGCCCTTGTTCTTCATTGTATGTATCCTTTAAACCCCAGTAATATCAGGGGGATTGTGTATGTTTGCTGCTATTGCTGTTTGAAGTCTTCGTCCTGAATTGTTTTATATGACTAGAGATTATTAGAGTATATGGATCAATGTAAGCCGTAATGTCAACCTAAATCAGTCTCTGATTTTTGAGCTAAATCCATTACTGCCCAGCACTGTTTCTTACAGAACATGCCAGGAAGCTGTGTAGCTCAGACTTGCATTTCAATTCATTGTGGCTCCAAAATAAACAAACAAAACACTAATGAAGATGAATAAACAAGGTAAATGGCTGTTTCTACAGAAAGATGGCAAAGCTGCCTAAAGATCAGAGCTTTCCCATAGTAAAAGCCAGCAGTTATCTATTCTGGCTCTGACTTTTGGGTCTGGGCCAAGTTCAGTGTAGTTTGAACTGCAAGCAGTTGGTCCAAAAGTCACCAGCAATTCTTCACTGCCTGCTAGCCTTACTGCCAACCTCTCTGTCCTGTGTCATCTTCCACCAGGCTCCCTCCCACTCCTTTTATTAATGCTATAGCCAGGTTGTTTTCCTGGTGCTTTTCAGTGAAAAGTTTGTGGTAGGGGTATGTTTTATGAGAAATCAAAAGCTTGTGTTGACCTGTGTTGTCTGGGGCACTGTCTGGCTCCAGCAGTGAAAGCTAAAGCATCACTTGTGGCAGGCATGCAGCCTCTCTAATGAATGGTTGTGCCTGCAACCTTTGTAACGAACAGTTGTGCCCAGACAGAAACTGCAGCAGGAACTGCTCCAGTTTGGTAGCAGTAGCAGAAGCGGGAAGAAATGCTAGTGTTGGCTGAAGGTTTTGCTCTGAAAACTTCGGGATGTTTTTGTGCCTGCTGTGACCTTGGTAATAGAATGTTGTTGTCCCATGTTTAATTTTGAAAGTAAATGGAAGATTGTTTTGGAAATCTTTGTGAGCTCCCTAAAATAAAAAGATGGCTGAAGGGGTTCTTTTGCAATTATGCTAGCTCACATGGTGTTGATAGTCTCTTCTGCTTATGTTGCAGGGCATGGGAGCTGAAGAGAATGCTGCACAGTCTGTTTTGGACTCCTGCACTGATGTGGCTGATGCCAGTGCTCCTCAAATCAGGAGAAGTGCCCGCTTCAGGAAAAGGAGGAGGATGTGAGAAGGAAATGTGTTAGTAGCTACTCAGTGGATCTTGTATTTCTTGCCTGAGAAGAGAACCTGAAACACATTTGTCTGTGGTACAGCTTAGACAATGAATCATGACCCTAGGAAAGGACTGAAATTATCTCAACTTTTGTTCCCATAGGACACAGAGTTCTATAATCACCCATTAATCATAGACTAAGGCTAATACTTTGACTTTCAGGGGGAGGGAAAGTTGATGTCTGTGTGATAAAATTATATACAAAAGTCATGAAGTTCAAACATTTGGCAGCCTTTTAGTCCATGCTACTGCCTACTAGCATTATACGTAGTTGGTAGCACCCTACAGGCTTATCTGCTAAAATGAGACTAGTAGAGGTTCATAATTGGTGGGACAGGAAAGCCTGGGCAGCTACTGCTGAAGAGAGGGTTTGTGTGTGTTAGTGCTAAGCACTTGCAGCAGAAGCTGAAGTAAATCCTTGCTGCAAGTTTGAGCAGGCTGGTGGTAAGATGTCCTTGCTCAGGGTTGTCAAGCAATCCTCTAGATCCTGGGCAGGTAGCGTCAGCTCTCTGTGTAGTTTTCCCTCTGTAGCCTGGTTTGTGAGTCTTGAAGTGAAGAATAGTATTAAAAGCTAGTGGGAAGCTGGGGCTTAAGACTAGTGGGTACTTCGCTGGAGTTTGTCTTCACACTTTATCTCTGAACAACTTCCCCCTGCCCCCCCATCCCATATGGCTTCATTTCTCTACATGTATTAACAGGACAGCTTCTGTAGGGTACAAGTGTGTGATGGCTTAATATCTATTGAGGCTTTTGGTGCAATAGACCGAATGAACATGAACGGTGTTTGATTCGCATAGTTGTCAGATGAGACTGTTCAGGTTTCTTCTTTAAAATTGGTTTTAGAAACTCCAAAAGGGCAGCTTCTCTATAAAAATGCTGTGACTAATAGGAGTTGTTTGTGCTTTGTTACAGGAGTCACTTGACTGCGGGTCTGCCTTCCTACATGGCAGTAGGAGATACTGTTTGCACTATTCACTTTTAACACTTCCAACAAACTGACTAGACGGACCTGGGGGAGAGGAAAATGGCTGGACTGGTTTTCCCATCACCTAACAAAGTCTGCATCTTTAGACAAGTTGCAAAAAATGAAACAAAATGGCTGGAGGGAAGTTTTTCAGGCATAGACCAATTCCGTTCTCTTTCAGACTAGCACCTGCCATAGATGCTGGGGGTCGGGGGAGATTGCTGGAGATCTGGGGAAACCAGCAATGATGGTTATTTATTTCCTTTTTGTGGTAGCCCCTATTTATGTGAATGTTTATCCATGTTCAGAATATGTTGTTCATTGGGTGTTTTTTCTTTTTAGTGCTGTGACAGTGGTTTTGCTTGATAGCTAACTGACTGACTACTGCTGAATAAGCAGCAGATTAATTTTGTATCAAAATGAGTCTTGAGTATTTGTTGAAATACAGATGTTTTATTTTTCTCACTTAAAAATTACTGATGTATTCTGTGTGGTTTTTTTCTGGTAAATAGTGCTTTTAATAATGTGTGTATGAGTATGATTGCTAATGAGAAAAATGAAGTTTGCAAGCTGCATGAAAACCAGGGAGAATGTGGAAGATGAATATGCATGTGGCTAAAACTGCAGGATCGAATTAGGCTTGGATTCTTTCTTGATTCTTCCACAGCCTGCCCCATACAGACATTAGCAAATCACTTTACAAAAACTTGTTTCTTCATTCATAAAACAGCAATTTCTGTTTTACAGAGAGGTGCAAGGCTAGCTGAGTCAAAGCTGATAAAATCTAGTGGGAAAGTGCTGCAGAAAGCTTCATTTCACTGCACTGGCTAATCTTCCCAAGAGTGTAGTGGTGAGTTTAGAGTGCTGTGAGGTGCAACTCTACAAGCACCCTTTAGGCAGAGCTGGTGTTGGGGACAGTGGATACCAATGTTGCTGTAACTGGGTGTCAGGACATTATGGAGCAAAAGGAATTATTTTGAAATGACTTTCCTCTTGCAGTGTACTCTGGTTTCCATAAGCCAGTATAGATAGCATTTTTCCAAGAAATTCAGATATGGCAGAAGCTCTGCCATACAGTTCTGTGTGCTAGTCACCACAGGCCTGTTACCATGAGGCACTGGTAGTAAATGTGATCTGTGCTCCAGATGATTGTTGTCCTTTGCAAATGCTGCTCAAGAGATGCCTTTGTAATCCTACTGCTTGTGGAAAAACTTTGTGTAACTATAAGAAGCTGTCTTTGTTCTTTTTCAGGATTAAACTGATCTGTTACTATAGAACAAAAACTCCTGAGGCTAGATAGGTCAATTAGCAGACATTCCGATTACCTTCAGCAAGGGCATAGCTAATAGAGGTACTGTATCTTTTTTTAGTGTAAAGCTAATTTAATGCCTAACAAGAAGCACAGGCTTAAAGAATCTCTGAGCATCTCTGCCCCACTCCTAATGATAACATGGAGAAACTCTCCAGAAACTTAGAAAGCAGAACAAAGAGTAGAGTGGGAAGCTAATGGGAAAATGTGTCATGCTGCCATGGTATCAGAGCGTGTATGTTCTCGAGACTTTTTTAAAACAGACTGTTAGTGAGTTCTTGTTGCAGCTACAGTTCAAGGACTGTGGGAAGGCAGGGAGGCAGTCAAAGGTATGATGTTGATGCTTAACATCATTACAATGCTGCTTGCTCTGCTGCTCCTTTAATTATTGTTAGAGCCACAGCCTGTAATTTGGGAATCGTGGGTTATGTTCTTTGCTTTTGCCAAGACTTGACTCCCTTTCCCTCAAAATACTGAGTTGTCATAATTATGCTTGAAGCTTAAGGACATCCAAAATTAGAGGCATCATTATAGAAATCATCCTTTTCAGCTGAACTCTAAACCAAGAGAGAGTTCTTGCTGCCACCTGCTTTCCTGTATAAAGATGTTAACAGCTGAATGGCCATTTGAAGAGCCTCTTTCTTCTAACTCTGTGGCTTGTTTTGTCCCATGAAATCAGCTGGACAGACCTGTGTCTGTGACCTTTGCTCTTTTTAGTCTTTCTGACCACTGAAGAAACTTTCTGGACCCTATCTGGTGCTTCAGCGGTGCAGATTGGAGAACAAAGCCAGAATGAGTAAAAGCACTGCATGTATAATGCTGCTGACTTGCAATGCAACTAGTGTTTTTCTCCTCCCCCATCACGCACTCTGGCTTCCCCTTTTTTTTCTGGCCTTTGTTTTTTTTTTTTTTTTCTTCCCTTCTTCCCTTTCCTGTCTCGGAGTATAGCTGAGTAGTTTCCCCTTTTCTCTTTTCTCAAACCAGTTTTGCTCCTGGAATGATCTTCTAGCCAGAATATAAAGGGAGGCTGCATCCAAGACAAGTTCTCTCAGAGACAGGACACAGATGAGTGCTGCTAGACCAGGAGAGGAAACAAGGAGGCTTTTTACTGCACAGGCTCAGGTTGGTCCATGTAATGCAGAATGGTTTATATTAACAAGGAAAATTTTTTTTTATTTTGCAGCTCTGAGGTAAGGAGGTGGTGTTTATCAACAGGGGAATGTATTTCTTGTAATCTGCTGGAGCTGGTTTGATGTCAGGCAGAGCAGAGTATTTTCTCTGTGCTAAGTAATGACTAGTTCTATGTCAGTCCAGCTCATTAAAGTTAACTGACAATGCAATGTGTAACAAGTATGTGCTGAAGATGTTTGGAGTCTTCCTCTGTGCTGGAGCACAAAAACAATGAAGGTTTGAGATGACCTTGGAGAGAGATGCAGTAAGATGTGTGTGAAGTCCCAGCCCATGTATAGCTGCTGATGGTTAGAACTCTGTTCCCACCCTCCCTGCCCCCAAAAAACATGACTTAAAATGTGAATACTAAGGTTTCTGGCAGCCTTCCTGAGCCACTGGAAATGACAATGGCTACTGCAGTCAACTCATACATGCGATATAAGCATAGTAATTAATGTCTGGCATTTCAGAAGGTACTCATTATGGAACGGTCTGACCACAAAGGGGCAAAGAAATAAAAATAATGCCAGTTTCTTATTTGAAAGGCAAAGAAGCCTGAGTATATAAGTGTTGGATTTTTCTGCATCTGTTTACATGCACGCTTCCAGGCTGAGAAGTAGTAGTTTTTCTGACCCTGTGGTTAATAGCAGGCTCTTGTCGGGAGGCAGGTAACTAGGAACCTCGGAGTACAGCTGCTGAAGGGGAGCACTGCAACAAGCTCCCACCAAACACACCGAAGCACTCTTCATCACTGGGAAGGCTTCCATGGCCTCTCCATGTGTCTGTGTGTTAGTCACACAGGTGGTGTTTGTGAGCATAAATTGCTGAAGCTGCACAGGTGGAATCTGTGAGGTGGATGTGAGAGGCAGCTGACCTCATGGTTTTCTGGTACATGATTTGCACCTCTGTGTTTACAGTGAAAATTGTATACAGCTGTGTGTTCCCCTTGCACAGGGATAAAGCACACCATGCAGAAAAACAACTTTTGTATGATTACAGCTGAACATGGTTAAGGCTATTGCCACTGGGGGTTTTCACAGAGCCTTTTGTGGGTGTTAGATTTAGTGACTGTGTGGTCAGACAGAATACAGGGATCTTGAATGCTGGGAGATGGAGAAGGAAGAGTGTGAACTGTTTGTAAAGCAGAGGCAACAGCTAATTAGGAGAGCTTTAAAGATGTTTTCACTGCAGAAGATGCTTAGTTTCAAATTGGAAAGTTGTGGTTTGCCATCAGCTTATCCTGTGTTGTGTTCCACCCTTTTTGTATTGTTTATGGGGATTAAAGATTTAATTGTAAGCATAGCTGAGCATCTGGAGAACCCATGGTGAAGTCAGTGAGATGTGACAGTACTTTCTAGGGGTATGCTGTTGGGAATCTAGTTAACTGCATTTTCCTCTATTCATGGGGCTCTCAATGACTTGCTTATTGCCAATAGACCTGTTGCTAAATAGTTTCACTTTCCTCTTCCTGGGAGATGTTCAGCTGGTTGGAGGGAGATCATCAATATTTGGTGACTTCTATTTTCTCAGAATTTCACACTAGCTCTCCTTCACGTATGGGTCAGCAGCATTAGCGCTAGCCTTGCAGCTGCTGGTATCTCCAGTCTGGTACCACACTGTTCTTTCAGGTATGACTGTAGGGTATCACCATGTTCAGCACGTGATTTGCAAGTTCTGAGTTAAAGACCTCATGGGAGATGTGTTCCTGTATCTAAAAGACACTTTTCCATTCTCAGTCTGTTAACATACTTGGTTTCATCACCCACCACCACTACTCTAGGAGGCTTAGTGTCTGCTTGTTTGTTTTCTGGTTTTGTTTTTTCAAGACAGGACAACACTGCTCACTAATACTTCTCACTCACCAACATGTTGGAAGAAGATAATGATGAGACATGTTGGAATAACCTGGAGAACTTCCGGGTGAAGCTGATCTCTGTGATAGATCCTTCCCGTATAACACCCTATCTTCGCCAGTGCAAAGTGATCAGCCATGATGACGAGGAACAAGTTCTTAATGACCCCAGCCTGGTCATGCGCAAACGGAAGGCAGGTGGGTGAAGTGCAGCCTTCGGCTCCGTAGATGCTCCCGTGCTTTGTCGGCTCTTGGGAGCAGATTGGAACAGAGTGCTAACAGACTGAGCCTGAAGGAATGCATTGCTTCTGGGTTACCATCTGCTTGTGTTTAGACATGAAAGTTGTAGGCGCTGCTGTGCGGCCCCTTTCCCCTCCCTTTCCCCAGCACATGATTGTGTGGAGAGGAGGAATGGAGATGGTTCTATCGATGCATTCCCGAGCTGTGTAAGGGGAATGGGAGCACAGAGGGTGTGCGGCCTTTTGGTGTTCTGGATCTCTAGATCAGCATAAGGGAGGGAGTCGCTTGGGTTTAACCCACAAGGCTATTCTTGTGTAACAATTTTGCAGGAGGAGATTTCCAAGATTAATTCAGTATGTATTGTCCCTCATTCCTGTTTTCTGGTGTTTGAGGGAACGTTGGCAGCACATTAAGTAAATTCTTCGTGACTGTTCTATACAGTCCTGGTCTTGTTCCAACCAGAGAGAATGACAGAATTCATTATGCTATTAGTACATCTTTTGGATTGGATTAACTCTTATTGATAAATTACTGAGATTCGTTGCAAAAAAATTATTTTCCCTGTTTTCCAGATTGGGAAACTGCAGAACACAGAAAAGAATCCCCCTGGGCTTGATTTGGTACAGAGTATTTTTAAACAAAGTAGGGAACTGAGCTCAAAGTCTTTTTAGTCCAGGCTCCCTTAGGCTTGTCCCTGCTACCTCTCTAGTTATATGCAGTGTTCTTACACTAGCGATCCTTTTTTCCTATATTTGCCTCTGGTATTTGGAAGTGGAGCCTTGAGCTGCAGAAACTGTCATGGTGCTTTGTTTTAACTTGTGTTTTCTGTAAGTATCAGCAGGATAACAAAGTGTTCTTCTGAGATCTGCTTTATGTACCCACTGTAGTAGGAGCTCAGTACAAGGGTTAAGTTTTAACTGTTCCTTCACTGTTAAAATACTTTTGTATAGTTACTGGGCAATTGGCTTAAGATTGGCTGGGCGATTTGGTCCCAGGGACCTTAATCTGCATGTGGAGAAAGTGGAGCAATGTTTTGTTATGTTAGAAATAGGTAAAGAGATAATGGCAACAGGATATTCTATTCATTTATTTATTTCAGGTGTTCTTCTGGACATTCTTCAACGAACAGGACACAAGGGCTTTGAGGCATTTCTGGAGAGTCTTGAGCTTTATTATCCACAACTGTATAAGAAAATAACTGGCAAGGAGCCCAGCAGGGTTTTCTCTATGATTATAGGTAATGTTCTGAAAAAACAGCTATACATTTGGTGTTGCTGTGCAAATTAAGGGGGGATTCACCTCAGCTTTTGCCTCTCCCCAGCTTCAGTGAGCAGAGTTGGGAGCGTTCCTTGGCTTGCTCCCTTAGTGCTTCAGAAGGGTTCTGGCAAGAATGGCCCTGCTATCTGGCATCACAGGCTGGACCTAGGAAGGTGGAGGAGGAAGGAGAAGGATCAATTCTTCCTTCTACCTCTTCTGTCACTGACACTGTGGTGTAGAAACGCACAGAGCAGGGTGGAAACAGGTGATTTGATTCCACATGTCTTTAGGGTTTGCATCACGTGCTTGTGCGTGGCATGTGATGATCCCAAGCTGCAGTAGTAAGTGGGTGGGAACCTGTGCTGTATGTGTGTCTGGGGAGCAGACAGGACAGCGGTGGCTGATACCTGCCCACCAAACAGACACCGCTGGGGAATCCGGCCTGAGCCAGCTCCTGATGAACGAGATCATGAAGCTGCAGAGCACTGTGCAGGAGGAGCGCCGGAAGGCCCAGGAGCTCACCGTGTGGCTGCACACCAAAGAGGACACGATCAGAGAGATGTGGGTGAGGGACAGCCTGCTCCGCAAGCACCAAGAGCGGGCGCAGAAGATGAAGGAGGAGAGGGACAGCCTGAGCAAGGAGCTGCGGAAGTGCAAGGACGAGAACTACAACCTGGCAATGAGCTACGCCAAACAGAGCGAGGAGAAGAGCGCTGCCCTCATGAAGAACCGGGACCTGATCCTAGAGGTCAGTCAACCTTTTCTAAAGCTTCCTCCTTCTTACCTGATCCCTGGAAGGCTGTGCTGTGCACCAGACTTGTCTTTGCCCAGGATGGTCTGGACCAGTCCAGCATGAGATTCTGTGCATCTTCTCTAGCAAGTGGCATGTCTTGGTGATCCCTCGTTCAGACCAGTTGGACCATGTATCACAAGTTATGCTGTGAAGAATTAACAGTCTTGCCCTCATTCAAGACTGGGCCCTCTCACAAGAGCAACATGTTGTATCCATTTAGCACAAATGCAGGACTCTGGTCCCCAGAGCACCGAGCATCCTGAGGAAAACAAAGCTGGGGAGAAACTTTCCCCATGTTTGTCTGGGGAATGGAGTGAGAACTGCTTTTGCAGGCCAGAGTTTTCTCTTTGTTACTGATGAGCTCTGAACCTTCTCGTAGATCGATCACTTGAAGCACAGCCTCATGAAGGCTGAGGATGACTGCAAACTGGAGCGTAAGCACACAATGAAACTGAAGCACGCCATAGAGCAGCGCCCAAGCCATGAGGTGATGTGGGAGATCCAGCAGGAGAAGGAGTTGCTCTTGGCCAAGAATCAGGAGCTGGAGAACACTCTCCAGGTTGGTGGGGGGTGGTTGAATATGGACTCCTGAGAAGTGATTATTTGTAGCAGCCAGGGCAGTGGTGGGGCTGCACTGAAGATTGTGTGGGTCAGCTGTGGCCTTGTTCTCCCAAGTCAAATGGAGCACTTAAGAATGTGGGGAAAGAGTTAATATGGAGTTAGATGGTTGCTGTATCTCACTTTTTTTTGTCCAGCAGGTTGCCAGGGAACAGAATTTGGAGAAGAGCCTGTCCAGTGAGACTCTGGAGAATGACTGTAGCCAGATACTAGAAGAACGCCGGAGGCTGATGAACACCATTTACAGCCTTCGCAAGGAGCTGCGGCGAGCTGAGGTGCTCCAAGACAAAGTATGTGATGCATTGCAAATTCCTGCTGAGGGTCAGTGGGTAAGATAGGCAGATGAAGCACCTGTAATGTCTTGCCTGTGGAGCAGAGGAGCTGCTCAGCAGCCATCCTTGCTGCTCCTACTCTAGTGTCTGTGTTATAGTTTGTTGAAAAAAGGCACACTAATATTTTAGTGTTCTGTGTCTGTGGCATTAACTGTTACCTGTTAATGCCTGTGTTAATTAACAGTTCCTTCCTCAGCCTGGAGGGTAATGGGAGTTTTTATCATGATTGACAGCTCAGGTACACGTAAATCTATCATGTTAGCAGTCCTCCTAGTCATGTTGACCAACCTGCTGGTTGGCCTTGCTCCAACTGGACAGTCTGGCTGAACTTTGACATTGCATGGAGGTCTGGCCATAGCAATCTGTGGCACAGAGCAGAAGTGGTCAGTCTAGCTCAGGCTCTGCCCACAAGCAGGGTACCTTTGACCTTGTCTCAACAGTATGCAGAGGAAAAAGAGATGCTTGAACTACAGTGCACGTCTCTGAGGAAGGACTCCCAGATGTATAAAAAACGGATTGAAGCTGTCTTGCAGCAGATGGAGGAAGTGGCTTCAGAAAGAGACCAGGTGATAAAACATTCCTCTTGGAGCTGCTGCTAATCCCTGCTTCGCCGCTTGAAGTGGGCAGATACTGTAACCCTGAATGTACTATTGTGTGACATGCCACGATGTGTTCTCCCTTACACCAGGCACTCCTGACCCGAGAACAGTTCTATATGCAGTACTCCAAGAACCTGGTTGAGAGGGACGGTTACCGCAAGCAGATTCGGGAGCTGGGGGAGCGATGTGACGAAATGCAACTGCAGCTCTTCCAAAAGGAGAGTCAGTTACTGGCTACTGAAGCCAAGCTGAAAAGTTTGCAACTGGAGCTACCCACACCGGTATGTCTGCGGGGTTGTCATCTGTATGATGGGTTGGGAAGCTGAGTATGGGGCCAGAGTGTGGCTGTTCCGAGGCCTTTGCACCTAACCAGTTCAGTTCAGCAGGCAGTGGCCAGCTGTGTGGGTAACCGTTTCCATGCAAATGCCAAGTTTAGAAGAATGAAAGACATGATGGTTCCTATTACCTCACCCTGGTTCCAGGCATGGATAAGCTGGATTGATGCAAGCTGAGGCCTTCTATGTTTGTGTTTGGAGCATGTCCAAAGATGTGAGGGGATCCTCAACCACCAAAGAGTGAACTCTATTTAGAGACTGTCTATGAGCCATTTCGATGGAATGGGAGCAGGTGTAAGGGTGCTAAAGTTTCTGAATGAAATTAGATATACAAAGGATTTTAATTAATGTGGCATCTTGTGTACTTTCTCCAAGTGGTCAGACAGGAGTGCAGGAGGGAGGAAGTCCACACTTCTCTGTTTTCTGGAGCTTTCAGTCTCCTGTATATTCCCTTACTACCACTTCCTTGCTTATGAGGAATGATTAATTTATACTGGTTTTATTTCAGACCTCTGACCTGGACGATACCTCCTCCAGAGATTCCCAGGAAGTGAGTAGGGTGCCTTGTTTACCTTTTACTTTCTTCTGGAATGGTTTCAAATTCCTCACTTGTGCTCAGTTCCCTCAGTAACAGCAGTTTTCAATCCATGGCTCAGGCTCATTTCAGTGCTATCAAAAAGTAGAGAGGCAGCAAAACAGACCAGTGACAGAATCTCCCTGTGTCCTGAGATTTCTAAGTGTAGGACACAGTTATGGCATTTAGTCAGTAAGATTTGTTGAGTCTAAGCAAATCAGGGGAATCAAATTACTTTGCTTCTAATTGTCTCTCTTGTGGGAGAACAGGCAAAAATAAGTCTTACTCTGGGGACATCTGTGGTAAAGAGTTTTCACTTAGTTCATAACTTCAGTGTGGAAGAGATTGTCACACTGTCTGGAGGCTAGAAGTATAAATAAGGCCAAATGAACTGGATCTACTCATGGAGGATAAATCCATGACTAGATCAACCTCTGGCTCAGCCTCCTGTTTTGCTGACACCAAAATGCACTAAGGAAAGGTCAGTTCTATGCACGTCCTGTTTCTTTTATTCCTCTATGTATTCCTAACTACTGTGTGAGACAGAATAAGGGGCAGTTCTCATGTTCTTGCTTTGTTTCTGTCCCATAGCTTACTCTTCACGGTCATCTAGATGAAGATACACAACCGACTAAAAGTAAGGCTTTTCTTGGGAGAATGTAGAGTAGAATTCTTGAGAGGATGGTCCAGTGTTTCAAAGGGACAGGAAAAAATATTCCTGGGTTTTATTTTTAGTGAAGAACAGGTAGTCTGACTGGTGACTTGGTTTGTGAGATGCTTCTCAGTGGGGTGTGCTTGGCACTCTGAGTAAGACCTCCTTGAGATGACTCAGAATAGGTACCCATAAATCAAGGCATTCTGCCATACCACCATCTTTCTCACCTATAAAAAGGACAGCATCCCCAGATGCTGGGAACAGTGAATGTTTGTTAAGATTTTTTGAGAGAAGATCCACAGGCTGTCTTTTTACTACATGGTCTCTGAAAGGGTCTTTCATATAGCTGAATGACCTGGGAAAAGTGGTGTCATTAGACCATCCCAGGAGCTCAAGTCTTTTTTTGGGGGGTAATCTGTCTACTGAATTTGTCCAGGAAAAATCACCTGGTGCCTTTGAGAAATAGCTCCTGGGTGCCTTTTTGCCCCCCCCCCCAGTCCTCTTGCATTTGTGGCAGAGCTGAGAACAGAACAAACATCCTTCCACTTCAGCTGGACCATGTGGCTTTCTCCAGGGATTTTTCCCTCCCCTCTTCCCTTTTATGTTGCAGGCTATTTTCACAAAAGCAGAACCATGTAGTTAATGTTGTCACTGCTTCTTTTTTTCTGTGGCATCCCCAGTGGAAATGATTCAGCAGTATGGAAAGGAATTAATAGGCTCCTCTAAGAACTTGAAATTCTCTTTCAAAACATGTTGAGAAAGGAAGGAAACTAGCACAGTAGAAGAATTTTTCTGTTCTGATCTCCTGGAAGATCTAAACGATCTTTTCATTCATTGAGATGGGAGATTTTTCACAAAACCTAAACAACACTGATCCAAAAAGCCTTTTATTATTCTACCTCGCTCAGTTCAAAAACATGTATCACAATACCTGATCGTTACATAAGGAGTTTCACTAAAATACGGTCTGATGTGAAGTGCTTGATACACACAACTTAGTTGTTCGGGAACGGGGACAAATTATGGTTAAAATAATGATTAACGTGATTTCTTGTGGTGACCTCCAACATGATTATTTTTTTTTTAATGATGCTAAGCAGAGATGCTTTTTTGCAAAGGTTTGGTTTGCTCCTGCATAAGCAGAAACTAGAAAGCTGATGTCTCTTTCTGAGCCTGATGGGGAAATCCATCATCCTAAGCAAGGTTCAGGGTTCAAGTAAATGAGAAGTGACTTGCGCATTGATCACAGGACTGAATCCTGAACATTTTGAGGCTTGGTTTCAGTTCTGCTGTTGACTCTGGGTACCGCTGGGCAGCTGTTACATTGCACTATTGCTGTTGGATGAACTGGCAGAGGGAGAAGTTACTTCGCAATGGCAACTATGACTAAAGCTGTAATTTTTCCTTCTCTTAGAAGATTGCCCTGAAGGACAAAACCAGCAATTCAGCACCCGAGAGAGCAGTCTGCCTCCAAACTCAGCCAGTGTAAGAGAATCTTTGTGGGCTCTTCTTTACTATGACTGGGGTTTGTGACCTTTAATGTTCTTGTTAATGATGGATTTACCAGGTTTGAGAAGCGTGTGAGCAGCTGCCACTTTTTAGAAAAGCTGAGCACTTTGTGCAAAACTCACCCTCTAAAAAGGGTGAGCTCTAAACAGCAGAACACTTATGGTGGTTATTTCTCTATGCCTAGAAGCTTCTTCTAATTACTTTCTGGCCTTCATCTCTGGGTATGGATGTTTTCCAGTTTAATTGTCTGCAGTATTACTGTTTGTACAAGAAAGAGAATCCCAAATTTACAAATGGGAGAGAATAAAGATGGTGAAACTATGTGAAACAGATGTATTACCACCCTGCACACACAGTAGTGGACAGCCCAGAAATGAACATGCTGTACTTCATTCTGCAGGCCCAAGCAGATGCAGGAAGCTAGCTGTACGCAGTGGCTTGCTTTCCTGGATGCGAGTTTTGGTAGTGAACAGCTGTTCTTGGTCATCTGAAGGCATAGGTTCCCATTTTTTTTTCTCCTTCATTTAAATGTAAAAATGATTAATTGCACAAACAAGTCAGAGAGGAGAAATGACGAAGCTTATTTGGGTGGTCTGCAGCAGCCAGATGCAGTACAACAGCCTCAAAACTGGCCACCTTTGCAGAGTAGGTTTGCACTCCCTGGTGCTAAGATTGGTCTGATCTTCTGAGGAATCCAGTTCATATTTGTTTGGATTTTTTTCCAGTTCAAGGAGTGTGGCTTAGCCAATGAGGAACTGGCAGAAAAGGAGCGGAGGAGGATGAAGGACTGCTTTGAGCGTTACCGAAGGTCTGGACTTTAGTAAGCAGAACTAATTTAGACATAACTGAGTGACTTAAATGATTAGCTTGTTGTTTGTATTTCCTCTTTTCTGTCCATCCCCTGTCCCCAGGTTTGATTCATGATAGACATAAATTCATTACAGATCTGTCATGGTTTAACCCCAGCCAGCAACTAAGCACCATGCAGCTGCTCACTCAGAGGCTCATGCTCCTAGCTGAACTGGTTGAGACTCCTGTTTTAGTACCAGAGGTAGCCAAGACAGCAATGATTGCATTTGCTGTGAACCATGCAGATGGTTCCACAGCAGGGAGTGGAGGGTGCTCCAAAGAACTGCAAGTTTAATAAATTTGATAGATTTCTCCCATGCGAGTGAAATCTGTCTGACATTTACTCTCCATCTGACATACTGCTGACTTTCAAGACCAAGCTCCCATGACTCTGAATGGGAACAGATTTCCCCCCTCTGTCTTCTTCAAATGCTCTTGTTGGAAGGTCTGTTCTCCAAATGTCTGGTGTCTTCACTGATCACTGCCTTTATGGAGCATGAGACTGATTAAAACCGTGTAAAACAGGGACCTAAGTTCTAGCATTAGATAGAAGTGCTCCTGATGGCACTGTAAACTACTCTTCTGACTGTTGACAATACTGTTTTTATTAAAGAGAGGACTTTGGGTAGGATTTCTTGGCTTCTTCAACTGAACATCAACAATACACCACGCTTCAAGAAATGTAAGAATGTCTTCATCAGTTTAGACCAATTCTCTTTACCCTATGGTCGCTTCCAGTCACAGCTTTGTTGGGGGTGTGAGCAGTCATTTCAATTAAACACTGAGTGGATTGATACATACTGAACGTCCCCACTGAACTCCCCAAAACATTCAAATGTTGCTTGTTTTAGAAGATGTTTTCTGCAAAGTGAAACGTCTAGTCTCGTTTTCAGAAAAAGAGCAATGCGAAGAGTACCAAAGGACGGACACCACGAGGCGGACTGGGAGAACACCACCGGCAGCGACAACACTGACACCGAAGGCTCCTGAGAGCGGGAGCTGACCTGCGAGGGAAACGCCATCTTGGTCTGGGGGCTGCCGTGCCCTCTGTAGTTCTCTCTCAGTGGACTTCGGTTTTAAAACCATCTAAACAACCATTTATGAAAAGTTAACATTTGTAAGGGGACAGCGTCCCCTCGTCCATCTATCTCTTAGAAATGCAGTGATGCAAGAGATGTGCGGCGCACAAATAAAATAAACAGGATTAAATGGTTGCAGGCCCAACGCCCTGAGACCGCGTGCCCCACAAGGCCCGGGCTGAGCTGCTCTGTAATTAAAGCCCCAGTGGACTGAGGAGGCCCTGCTTCCGCAGGGAGCTGCAGAAGCCTCGGCCCGTGGAGGGACGAGGCCGCCGGTCCCACCGACGGCAGGGCCGGGGTTGCTGTTCGCTTCCCCGCCACAGGCCTCCCGCGGCGGGGCGGGCGGGGCCGGCGGCCGCCCGCACCCAAAATGGCCGCCGCCCGCACCCAAAATGGCCGCCGGCGCCTCACTGCCCGCCCCCTCCCCGCGCCTGCGCCAGCGCCATGCAGCGGGCGGCGCGGGCCTTGCTCGGGGTCGTGCTCCGCGCCCCGCTCCGCGCCCCGCCGCCGTGTCGGCCCCGCCGTCCCCCGCCGCTCCGCGGTCCCTCGCCGCTCCGCCGCCCGGCCTGCAGTTCCGCCGCCGCGGGGCAGCCGCGGGCCACGCACTATCGCCTGGTGTACACCTGCAAGGTGGGCGGGGGCGGTGCCGGGAGGGCGCTGTGTGAGGGCCGCGGCGGGGCGGGCTGAGGTAAACGGCTCTTCCCGGAGAAAAGTCCCCGGTCCGGGGTGGGCCTCCGCCGGGGTCCGGTCCAGCGGAGCGCGTCGGTACAAAGCTGCGCGGCGTCGTGACAGGATCAAGCTGCCTTGCAATAGTTAGAGATGAGGGAGGGGGAAGGAAGCCTTTTAATCAGGTCAATAGAACGTTTTTCTCTTAGAAGGCCCAGATGCTGCAGTCACCGTGGTCATAAAACCCATTTTTTTTGCTTTGTAGGTCTGCCAGACCCGATCAGCAAAAACAATTTCCAAGTTAGCCTACCATAACGGGGTGGTAATCGTGAAGTGTCCCGGCTGCGGGAATCACCACGTCATAGCCGATAACCTGGGATGGTTTTCAGATCTGGAAGGAAAGAGGTAGGTGTGCCAGCAACGCTCGTGTTTAGCAAGGAAAAGGAGTTGTAAGGGGATCCTCCCGAGCTGATGCATTATTTCTTTGATGCTTTTAAAATGTGGTTCAGAGGAAACCAAAGTTTTTGCTGGGTATAATTCAGTTTCATCTGGTTTCTTAAAGCACACAAACTGAACTTTATAATCTCCTGTAATTTGAACGTCACTACTTAGGATCTAAATAAACGCTGTAAAGCTGTAGCAGAAGCTGTGTGACACACAGGCATCCTTGTTGGTGCCAGCAGGTTAATTACTTGGGGTGGGGGGGTTCTTCTGTTCTCCCTCAGGCTTTATTAAATCACCGCTAGGTTTCCCTGGCTAGGCTTTTCAAATGTGTAGACCCATCTGCTGCTGAATTTCAATGATTTCTAATTCCCTTAGATAACTTTAAAAATTTCTGTTTAGCTGTAATTGCTAAATTATTGATCCTAATGGATGAAAATAGTCCCAGAAGGTTTGAGTGGTTTTATCTGCTTCCCAATAACGTTATGGAGAAATACCGTGGTGGTGCTCATGGTGAGTCACTGTGTAGAGTTAGTCCTGAGAGCAAAGCATGGAAGAGCGAGCCTGCACTTGACTGTTAGGTCCATCCTTTGCTGTGGTGTCACTGTTGGCTTTCAAATCGCTGTTAAGGAATATCGAGGAAATCCTGGCAGCCAAAGGGGAGAAGGTGAGACGTGTGGCTGGTGAGGAAGCCTTGGAACTGCTTCTGGAAAGCTCGGCCGATACCGGGTCTCAAGGTCAGCCCACGGAGGGAGAAAGTGGGGAAGCCCCCACAGAGACTGACAGCAAGGGACAGACCTGACGAATGGGATTTGTGTCATTCTGCTGATGGCAAGAGAGACTCTTAACCTTTATTCCCTGATTTCAGTGGTCTGTGTTTAAAATAAACTTGGGCATTGGTCTTTCCCTGTTGTGTGTCTTTGTCTTGTGTAGTTTTGCCTTTGACGAAGCTAATGTTTTTAGAGGTGGAGTGCAGATGTTTTTTCTGATACTTCTTTTGCTGACTTTTAGGCAAGTCTCAGTGCTTCAGCAGTCTCAGGTGCCTTGTTTTGTTCTCTGCTGAGAAGGGAGCCAGTAATTCTTTGTCTGTGTGCTTTGGCCCAGGGAGGTGCAGCTGTAGCTGGAGGCTGTGGCGATGTCTCCTGGCCTGGCCCAGGTGTTGCATGGCAGCAGCTGATTGCAGAGCTGCATCCCGTGGCAGAGCAACTGAGCAGAAGAGGCAGTTGATATCACCTGGGGAGATGTGGCCCCATCCTGGGTGATTTTGCAAAGCCAAAACGACCCTGCAGGAGGGTCAAATCACTACCTCTTCCTGCAGTCATGTCCTGCTTTTTTTTTTTCCCTTGCCGTCTTCCAGAGTTTTGCCCTTCGTGTCAGGGCTGAAAGTCTTCTGCATTTGTGGGTTATGGCGTGAGCCGCCCTGTGGGAGTGTCAGCCCCCGCGCTCAGGAATCCCACGCGGGGCGATGAGTCGGTGAGTGGCTCCCTGGTGTTGGGGTTATGCAACTTCCTTGTTGGTGAGGGGGAGGATGGGCATGAAGGCAAAATTAATATTTGTGAAGCATGTTGGGAGATAAGTAGAGCACCTAGAAAGTTGTCATAGAGTTACATGACAGATATTGAGGAGCTTATTAATGCTACTGCTGCATGTTAAGATCAGTTAGAAGAAAAAATAATAATTTAATAGATGAAAAATGTAGGTGTTTACCAGCATATATCACCCAGGTAGTGATGAATCAGGCAGTGAGGTGATCATATTGTGCTTTGTTAGGGCTTACTTCCTCTGTCTGCATGAAAGTTTAACTTCTCTCAAGATCCATTAGCCTGAAGTACAGTGAAGTGTCTACTTTCTTATGGTTTTAAGCTTGCAATCAAAGAATAATTCAGGTTGGAAGAGACCTCTGGAGGTTTCTAGTCCAACCCCCTTGTTTAGAGGAGGATGCTCACGGTTTTGTCTTGAATATCTCTGAGGATGGAGATCCCACAAACTCTTTGGACTTTGTTCTGGTATTTGACCAATCCACATAGTGAAAAAACCCCAACACCTAACTGAAATTTCATGTGTTTCAGCTTGCACCTATTACCTTCTTTCCAAACACTGTGCACTTCTGAGGAAAGCCTGTCTGTCTGTTCTCTATGCCCTCTGATTAGCGAGCTATAGAAAGCAGTAAAATCCCTCTTAGCCTTTGTGTCTCCAGGCTGAACAAACCCAGTTCTTTCAGCCAAGCATGTCCAGGTGCTCATGATCCTTAATCAGCCAAGTATTCAGTGAGGGCATTGCATGTATTAAGGAGTTCACTTCATTCATCTGAAGTGTTCATAGTAATTTTATACATGTTGCATGACAAGCATGGATCAGAGCAACAGGAAAGTAGTCATGTTTTCCTGTGGGTACATAGGTTCAGAGTGATGAAACAGCATTGAGGGGCAGGAACTTCATCCGTCAGCTGGCATGTGTGTGTGCAGACCCTAGAGAAATATAGCACGCTCTGAAATAACTAGGTGCTAGAGCGATCTGCATATTAAGAAACAGGAGTCTTGTATCTTGGAACACTGCTGTGTGCTCACCCTATTGTGAGTTGCTGGCACGTATTAGCACTCTGCTGGAAGAGTGGTTATTTTATTACCTCTTACCTGAAAAGCAGCATTCTGCTTCCATTGTGCTAATGCCTTTGATGGGGTGGAACAGAGCCGCTGTTGCAAGATTCGTGTTGCCTCGGAAACAGTTCATTTACAACCTGACTTTTTTATAATGTTTTCCTTACCTTTCTTACCTGTTACTGTGCCCCAGCTACAGAAAGGTGGTGCTAGTTTTTGTTGCATTACAGTATAAACTGTAGCAAAGTCTGTCTGTGTTGTCCATTACTAGATTTCAGTGTTTCCTCAGTCCAGCATCCTCTGGCCCTAAGGTGCTCTGGAGGCAGGACAGTGTGCCTAGCCCTGCAGCACACAGATCTGAGGATGGAGGGTGGTGGTGTTTTGCTGCTGCTCTGAAGGTTCAGGCCAACATCACGGACAGAACAGGAAGCAGCAGATTACAGGGAGTGGGCAAATTTTCAGCGTGAGGCGCTGGTGTGGAGCACAGAGAGCTTGCTGCTTGCCATTGCCTGTGAAAGGTCTGCAGCAGGCAGGGCGTGTGGGGCGTGCAGCCCCCAGGGACTCAGCACCAAGCACTGAGGCTGCAGTGTGCATCGGCGCAGGAAATCGGTGCTTCTCGTGACAAAACATTCTGGGGCTTTCAGCTGGAAGGGGGAGAGGGCTGCAGTTATGCGAGGGAATTTGTGTATAACATAGGTTTTGCTGCTAATAGATTGCAGGTAAAAAAGGAATTTTGTGCTCCCTTTTGAAGCGGGTTTTTCTGAAAATGTTGTGTCACAGGGAAGTGTGCTCTTGAAAGAGGACAGAGGTGAGCATGCTTTGTCTAGGAGGAGCCCAGCAGACCTTGCTTTAGCTAAAGACTAAAGGAGCGGGAAGAAGAGAAGCAGCCTTTCTCCTGAATGGGAGGTGTGTCAAGATGGGGAAAAAAGTGACGTGAAGGCCTGGTGCAGCAGAGCAGAGGAGAGCGACTGAAGGTGCAGCCGAGCAGGGTAAGTCTTTGCGGCACAGAGGAGAGGTGGTGATTTCAAGGGGCACAAAGTAGTAATCACAGGACGGGTGGCAAATATAAGGCCATTTGCCTATTCCTTGAAGCATTTCATGGTGGCTGTTAAGGAATGGATCCTGTTCCTGAATCCTGTCCCACAAGGGCTTTTCTGCAAAATGGCAAATACTTTGCCTCTTGTTTTCTGCCTCTGAGCAAATCCTCCTTTTGTAGTGCAGCCAAATGCCAGCGTTAATCCAGCCAGTGTGGGACTCTGATGGGTCGCGTCTGTTAGCTGCAGAGGTTACTGGTGTTCTGGCCCACGCTCAGCAGGAAGGCAGTGGTGTTTGGTAAAGGTGGGTGAGACGGGGGCCCTGTGGGGCTGGGAAGCAAGTGGTGGTGGGACTTGCTGAGGGAAGGCCTTTGTGCCGGCCCAAATGAGAGGGAGGTTGGGGTGCAGAGGCTCATTTGCTGGGGCTACCTGACATAACCCCCCGCTGCTTTTTGCTACCAGTGTGCATGAATGTGTTGCGTGCGCTGCACGGGACTGTGCCTCCTGCTGCCTTACGCAGAGACAGCAGTTCTAAACCCCGCCACGCTTGTGTGTGCTGTGGAGGGCTCAGCTGAACCAAGGAGCTACTTGGGAGCCTCTCCGGGCGATTTGCCTGCCTCGCTGAAGTGACAACTGGGCAGGTACGTTTCTTTTCCTGTAGCATCAGTGCAGGCAGTGAGGAGGGGTCCTGGGGGCTGTGAAATGAATCTACTGCTTATTTGTGCTGCTTGCATAGGGTCTAATGTAGGTGGGTTCTGGGCTGCCAGGTCCTACTGTAGTGTAGGCAGAGAGGCACAGTGAGGGTAAGCGAGCCTTCCCCTCAAAACCGTGTGTGCATGTGTCTATGCTGTGTCTCTGGGCTGGGCTGTTTGGTGCGGGGATGGCCCTGCCTTACTGCAAAGTTCTGCAGGAGTTAAATTAGCCCATGGCTGTGTTCTGGCCTAGCGGGGTCCCAGGAGATTGCTATGGAGAGCTGCCAAAAGCTGTCCAACTCCAGACTGAAATTTACAGTGCCTGGGTGCTCTGGGCCAGCACATCCCTTCCTGCAGGCTGAGAGCCTTTCCAGCCAGATGAAGATCAATGACGGCTGGAGCAGTAACAGCACGAGGCTCTGGGGAGGGCTGAGGTAAGTGCAGAGACTCAGCCCTGACGTGACTTGGCAGATGAGCAACACAAAAATCCCCACAGGCCTGACATCAGTCCTGTCTCGCAAGTACCTCTCAAGGCCTGTGTACAGCTGAGTAGGAGAGATCAGTATCTTGTGTTTCTGCTGATTTTTTTTAGAGTTCCTCTTCTTCACCTCCAGGCCTGCACCGGGGTCAGCACCCTGCTCTGTAGTAACCTGCACTTTACAGCTGCAGCAGCAGTGTGTCCGAGTCAGCCCACATTAGCGCTGCGCAGGCCCTGGCAATCCCGCATCTATCCGGCGGATGTCAGCATCGGAGAACACTTCCCTACAAGGGACCAAGCTCTGCGGGCCTGGGTGCCTTGGCAGTGTGGGCAAGGGGAAGGCTGGCATTGGACATTGCTACTGCAGGGTACGGCAGAGCAGCAACCAATGCAGGCTGTGAGCTGCTCTGGAGAGTCAGTTGTAGCCGTTGTCTCCTGCTCACAGGGGCTCTGAAAGAGAGAACACTACCTGGAGAGCATGTGCTCCCTTCCCCAGCTGCTAAGGACAGAGAGAGAGACAGCAGGTAAGACCCCATCACTCACTCACAGGGATTTCACCTGTTCCTGGGAATTCAAGCCTCTAGCCTTTGTGTACCTGGGGGCATGGTTCTGTCCCCAAGTCACACACAGAGACTGCTAGCACAGAGCTGCTTGTGTGCAGGCACTGAGAAGGTGTGAGAATGCCTGATGAGAATGAGCTGATGGCTTTTCATTAATCTTTGATCAGGACTGGCAGTGGCCAGCACAAGTTAGTGGGGCATGGGAAGACCAGCTGTGACTTGGCTTTATCCTCACAGGGCTCAGGATCCAAAATCTGCTGCTCTCAGGCCCACTTACTAGCGAAGTCTAATGGCCTGCTCACACCTGCTGCGTTGGAATGAGCTAGCACTGCTGCCTGCTGCTTTGTGAGTATCTTCACTAAGAGCTGATGCCAGGGCTTTGCGCAGCACTCGCTGCCCTTTTCCTCTGGTAGCTGCTGCCGGGGAAACAAGACACAGCTTTTGGGCCAGGCGCCGAGAAGGCACCGAGACAGGGCTGAGCCGGAGCCCCCAGGCAGGGCCTGAAAGGAAAGGCTCGGCCACATTCCTAGAGGAGGGCTCAAGCTGACAGGGAAGAGCGGGTCTATTCTCGGCCACTGCTTTGTCTGCCTTGTCGTCTTGGTAACTTCTGGGCTTGGGCCCTTGCTCTGGGCAGGGAATGCTCAGGGCTCTCTCTCCCTCCACAGCCGTGCAGTCAGATAGGTGCTGTGCATTTAAGGCAGGCAGAGAGCTGGGGATGGCGGTGATGCCCAAGAGACCTGCGTGCTCTTAATGTAAAGGGATGTGTAGGTGGGTCCATACACCCTTTACTTAACATTTAGATGTAGTGATGTCTGCCACAGGAGACCACCACCCACCGCCAACCCCGTTCCAAAGGGCCAGCATTAGCCCTGCTAGCAGGCAGGCTGGCCAAGAAATAATGGAAATGAAGTGTTGTCACTGAAGCTTAGACACAAATATTTATTAAGCACAAACCCCCCCTTCCCCTTGAGCTGTATTCATTTCTAATATATTAATTCATTTGGCAGATTATTTTTTAGAAAAAAAAGTACCTGTGGGTTGGAAATTCCCCATTAAAATGACATTAGCAAATGCACATGTAAAAAATAAATAAGCTCATACATTCAAGTATATGGCAAATAATTAACATCTCTGAAAGCTTAATGGTCAGATTCCAGTTCACCACCTGGCTGAGAGCTGCACAGGCCCAAGCCTGCAGCTGATCAAGTCATTTTCAATGTTTTCCTCCTCTTTACAAATGCGAGCTGGGTCAGTACGTAGGTGGCTGGGCAGGTCCTCCTATCCCTTCTCCAGAGCTCTGACCAGCCCCAGGAAGGAGGCCGAGCCTCGGCCAAGCGATCCATGCAGCAGCGTAGCAGGTGAGTGCTCCCTGGTAGCAGGTAAAATGCAGCTACCCCTCCGCATGGTCAGTGCAGGCAGGTTAAATGCCCGATGAGCAGCATCACTGGTCTAAAAATCTTACTGCTGGTTGGAAATGTTTCCATCAAATGCATTTCAAATAGAAAGTGCTGATTTGTTCTCTATAGGAACATACCTGCTTTGGCAGAACTCATTACTGGAGTTTCTGAAGTCCAAGATAGCCTATCTAGTCAAGGAAAGAAAAAAGACTCCACCTCCTGAAGTTAGATTTCTGCTCCCTGGGCTTGCTTTTCCAACTGTTCCAAAAGGGGAAGGAGTGAAAGCAAATGTAGGCTCTTGCGCCTCTGTGTGGGGTGGAACTGACTTCCCAGCCAACACCCCAGTCTGGAGCCCTCGAGAGGCTCCATTTATTAGAGACAGATTGGGCAGAAATGGAGTGCCTTGCCGGGAGCAGCTCTGCTGGGGCCTGCAGGGCCTGAGAGAAGCTCAGCACTGGTTTGGGAAGAAACAAGGGAAGGGAAGGGCTATTATTCCTGACTGCTGTTGGGACACAAAAGGGAGGAGGGGATGGTTCTGCTTCGCTCTCCTGACAAGCCATGGCCAGAAAACTTTGCTGGCTCTCGAAGCGGATCATTGCCGAACGCCAGCTTCTGCCTCGGGCACGCTCACCTGGCACGCAGGACAATCCTGCGTGAGACTTCTGGCTCAGTGGCACCAGAAGTGATGAGTTGCCCGCGTTTGCCTTGTGCTGAACAGACGAGCAGAGACCTCCTTCCTCCCTTCCCGGGCACAGGCCCCTGTCTCGGGCCTGCAGTTTGGGCTGCACGGCTGGCGGTTACCTTTCAGGCTTTGTCCCAGGCTGAAGCTGGGCTTTGCTGCACGGCTGTTCTCTAGAGGTAACCAAATCCCACTAAAGCTCAGGGCAAGCAAGGCTTTGCTCCTGCTCGGGAGGTCCTGGTACAGCTCTGCATGGGACTGCGGCTGGGGAAGCAGAGGGGGTGTCACAGGGCTCACTGCATAGTCCTCGGCAAACCTAAAATAAACATTAAGGTGTGTGGGACCACGACTGCAGCTGGGGTGGGGCTGAGGTTTAAAAGCACTGGTGTGACCTCTGACTTGGGCTCATTTCCTCTCATAGAAAGAACAAAGCTGAGCAAGATGTTCCACGGAAGGATCCAGAGCAATTTGTGTCACCTCATGATGCGGGCAAAACAGGAGGACTTCAAAATGGAAAAGATGCTCTTCCCTTCCCCCATTAAATTAAAAGTGTGGAAATAAAAGACATCAAGGCTGGAGTTAACTACCCACTCTGGGCTCCTCTTCTGGCCGACAGCACAAGTTCGTGGATTTTTAGGTGATAAGCAAAGGGGCTGCCAAAGTCTTCTTCCCTCGTGCTGTGCCCAGTGTTACAGTGGCCGTGTGTCCTAAAAAACCCCTTGTTTAAAAACCGTCCCCCATCTGATGGGCCTTCCTGTAGCACTGCCTCTGCAGAGCAGCCAGGTGCAACACAACGGAGGTATGGCTTCCCATGTCCCTGGGGCGGCTCCTGACAGAAGTCTCTGGTAGCGCAGGAGCGCTCGGGTTTGAAACCACCTACACTTTTTTTTTCCTTTTTAAAAAACAAAATGAAACCAAAACAACCCCCCCAAGCCAAACCCCAGTTCTTAGCTGGAACCAGGCCTCTGCTGCTCCTCTGCTGCCTCCTCCTGGGCTGAGGCCAAATCTACCCGCTGCTCATCCATGCGTTTGGCCTGGACACGCTGGATGAGGCTGAAAAAGTCTTCGTCCGGCATGGTGGGGCCACGGGGGATGGAGTCCGGCGGTGCACAGCGTTGGTCATCTATCCTGGAGGACTGTACGGGGAGGAGAACAGGTGTTAGGACTGAGTACTGGTAAGACAATCCTGTCATGGACGTAAAGGGCTGGGACCAGTGCCCAAAAGGCATCCAGAGCGTGTACTCCCCGTCTGGGGGTGCAGGGCAGCGGGACCAGCAGTGCTGCACCCCACTGCGGGCTCCAGCGTACGGGAAGAGCAGGGACCCAGCCCAGGGCTGTAGGCACTGCGCAGAAGGCGGGTTCTCCAGCCGCCCTCTCCCCTGTAGAGTGGTAACAAAGCACAGCCCTCAGTACCGGGTAAAAAGAAGGACCTGAGGCAAAGACCAGTACCTGCCCGGGTCCCCGAGGCTGTGGGTGGGCAGCTGCTGGCCACAGCCCTTCCCAGCAGGGCAGGTGGGATCAGGGGATGGCGTTTGCCCATGTGGGAGAAACTAGTGTCCCCCCCTCCAGCTCTGCAGCCCGCTCAGCCCTGCCGGTACCTGACACTTCATCAGCATGTTGAAGAACTCGTCCCCGGGCTCCTGGGCATCCCCCTCCACACGCAGGTGCCCCAGGTTGTTGTGTGTTATCCGGAGGCCTGGCAGGTTGCCCACGTTGGCACGCTGGTCATCCAGCCGCCTGCTCTGGGAGCTGGCGATGAGGTCGAAGAACTCCTCCGTCTGTGGAGACGCCATTAAGGAGGACTGTGCTGCGAGTGGGGAGAGGAGCACACATCAGGATCACAGCTCTGCCTGCTCATGCCTCAGCTGCGGTTCTGCTCTGCAGAAAGCCCAAATCCTCATCACCAAACCACTGTTCAACCAACCGGGCTGCAGCTGAGCCTTACACGCTCCCCCGCAAGGGACCGGGGCTCACTGTACAGCCAGGCCTCCTGGGGCTGAGCTGGGGAGGATTTTCTTCTTGTGTGACCGTCGGCATCAACTTCCACCCCGCGTCGCGGAGCGGGAACAATCCCAGTGCCGGCAACACAAGCGAGCCAAAACCTACCATCAAAGCAACAAGTGTTACAGGGAGCAAAACCCGCTGCCCCATCTCACAACCACTCGCTCCCTTTTCCGAAGGCCGGTGCTACAGCCCTTGGTACCCGCCTCCCGAAAAGGCCTTGGGCTGCATCCCCAGAGCTGCCCTGCGTGAAGGGTGAGCAGGGCCGGCTGCGAGGAGCCTGCCTGCACATGGGTCCCGGCCCAGCAGCAGGACAGTCTGCCCTGCCTTCCCTATGGGAAGCGGAAAAGCTCCGGTTCAGCATAGCTGCAGTTTCCATGTCCAGCTGGAGCACATCTGCCCCCAGGGCTGTGCACGCTGCCTCCAGCACGCTCCCTGGCCAATATACTTCTTAAATGAACATATCCAATTTGTGGGGCTGCAAAAACAGCACAGTACACTCCAGAGCATGCCTCCCACAACAAACCTGCCATGCACACACAAAACCATCAGGCAGCACAGGGGAAAAGTAGGTGCCTTGACAGGGTAAAGAGCAGAACCTCACAGTCACACCTCCTGCTCCTGGACCTCCCGTGAGGGGCTCCCTGCTATTTACTGCACTTTGGCCAGCTCCTGGGGGACACCAAAGATGCCACCTCAGCCCAGAAGATCCAGTGCCCTGACATTAACCGCTGCCAGTCAGTGATCATTTGTTGTTTCCAGCACAACTACAGGCAGCTTCCACTGCTGCTTCCACTCGGGTTTCCACCTCGAGCCAAGAGGCACCGCTGCACAAGGGCCAACCCGCACCTCGCTCGGGGCTGGGCAGGTGCCAACAATTGCAGGTGAGCAGAGTTCCCGAGCATCACCGGCTTGGCGATGGGCACCCTGCATGGTCCCAAGGGCTGGGTATAATTACAGGCAGGTAATTGGCAAAGCCCAGGCCTGGCTAAGCCACTCACCTGGTGGCACATCCTTTCCAGGCCCCCCAGAAGCCCGGCCTTTTTTGGGCCAGCTCAATTATAGGCGCTGTCAAGGTGAGCCCTGCAGACACTCTGGCTGTGATGAGCTGCAGGACCTGCGTCACAGCACGCGTGAGGAAAACACTCGTGGGGTCTGGTTCTTATCGCGCAGAGCCGAGCAGAGCCAGCCTGGGCTCTGCCTGCTGGGAGGGAGCTGGCATGAGCTGGTGGCGGGGGGTCCCGGTCCAGAACCTATACATATAATCTATACTCTATAAACCCCTGGGGGGAGTATCCCATCCAGACATCCAACACGCCTGGTGCTTTCCAGCCACAGGAGTGGAACACTGGAGGAGCCGTCGGGCCCCGCACGGCCGGAGCGCAGCCGTGCCCAGGCAGTGTCCCCCAGCTTTGCACGCCTGCTCCAGGCAGCATCCCATCGGCACCACCGAGGGGCTCGCGCAGGGCAGAGGAACAACGGGACAAAGGGAGGATTTTCAAACACAGCACACGAGCAATGCCAGGACCTCTGCAAAGCAAGTGAGTCAGCCCCCAGCGCTGGAAACGCCCCTCGGGCAGCGCTCAATGGAAAGAGCCTGTTGGCTCCTGGCAGCTGCTGGGCAGTGAAAGGCTCCCAAACAACAGACACTGCGCTCGGGACAGGGACAAGCAAAAAAACTGTAAGAAACACAGCCGAATTGGTGTTACTGTCCCAGTGAGCACACAGCACTTGAGCAGAGGGTGCCCCGAGCCTCCCGACACGACATGCTCTTTTTAAAGCCCCAGCTCGTAGAGTTGCAGAAACACATAAAAATCTCAGTGCTAACACAAAGATGAGTTTCTTCCCCTTTAGCTCACAAAGAAACCTTGAAAATAACATGTCCAAAAGGCTCAGAGACCAAACGAGAGCGCAGCCTGTGCCTACTTGTACATTCTTTATAAAGCTCCATATTTTAAACTCAGTCTCCTAAATTACACAGCTGTTACAGCCAAACACACTTCTGTATCAGAAATATGTATCTTGAAAAAGTGATGCTCATTTCTACCCTATTTTTAGAAGACAAAAACCTGCTCACCTCACAGCCAACCTGCCTTCCTGCTACAGCCTGACCTTCTCCACACTGCTCTGCTCTTGCTGCTCCTGGCACCCACTTCTCTGAGCAGTCTCGTGCTGCAGCTCTTGCCACACTCGGAGGGATCTCAGGGGTCTCCTCCTCTCCTGTTTGTACTTCGTGTTCATTTGGAAACCGATAAACAAATCCATCACTTCAAATGAAGTGTTTTGAGCCCTTTGTGATGGTGATTAAGCGTGCAAGCGTGACCTGCACGTTTTAGTGCTTCTCTCCAGCTTGGTTTAAACAAAGGACCTCAACACCATATCATAAAAAAAGACGTGAAACCGAAGTGCAAACACAGACCTGACCTGCCTTTCCTGTCCCATCTATTTGTCAGACAGCTTCCTCAATTTATCCCTTTTCTTCCTATGGGTGAGCTAGCTGTCTGCCTGCTGGAGCTTCCTACTGTTTATCCATCCTTCCGGCTTCTCTGTTCTTACACAGCACCTATCACCACAGCATCCAAGAACTGTACAAAATCCAGAAGTTCTTCCTCCATGGCAACGCTATGAGAAAAACTGTCAATACTTTAACCTGCCTGTGAAAGCCTGCCCCAGCCCTCTGCATGCCCCAGCTCTCCAGGCTCTAACAAGGCTCCCTCAGTAATGACCATCAGCATCTTCCTCCTGGAGATGCTGGCAGAGGCAGAAGTCCTTGTGCCAACCTCACTGTTCAAAAGGCCAGACCTTCAAAAGATCCGCACTGAAAAAATCCAAGTATATTTTGCATTTCTCTTGCTGGTTTACTCTCCAAGCCTTAGTTCATATTCTCCAGCCTTTCCCTCAGCAACCATTAACATAAGAATGTTTCTTTCTTCCTTAAATAACGATGGAGATTGCCAAAGGACTGCTAAGTTCAGAGAGCTGAGGCTTGGGGAAAACAGTATAAAACAGTAAGATTCACAGTAAAACCACGACAGCTGGCCACACCATGGGAGCAGCATCACTCCCACAGCAATAGTGACTTATGAACGCATCAGTGCTTACATATCCGTTCTTCCAGGGCAGGGACCGGTGTGGCAGCTGCCTCTGCAGCCTCCGATGGGCATTCTTCCAACGGGCAGCGCTGATCATCCATCCGGTTGCTCTGGAACTTGCTCAACAGGTCAAAGAAGCATTCCTCATCCGAAGGGGTCCGGTTGATTTTCTGGAAAGACAGTAAAACACAGACGAGAGTCAGAACACCCCAAACAACTCCCCATGTTCAATTGCTCCATCTGGCGTGACCTCGGCAACGCGTCGTGCCCTCTCCTGGTCTGTTCAGAGGCCGGCTCCTGGCTGTGCCCGCGGCTTGCCAAGCCCCGCAGCCTGGAGCCTGCCAGGGGTCACTGCTACTTGGTCCCTCTGTCCTCCTGGCTCTGAAATAACCTCTCCCTTTTTCCCTTGCCACTTTTCGGTGTGGACAATCTAACACCACCCTCCTAGAGGAGGCCACAGGCAGAGCATCACGAAGGTCCCCTCTCCCGCAGGGACCCCTGAGTGGGAGTGGGGTGAAGAGCTGCTCTGCAACTTGTGCTCCATGAGATGGGGCATCCCGTGGAGAGCTGCGGTCGCTCCAACAGGTCATCCGCGCTGTGGCTGACCCCAGAGACTCCGGGCACTTCTGCAGCCCAAACCAGAGCCGGGCTCCTACCAGCAAGCAGATGAGCCTTGCGCAGAGCAGCCTCTGTTGCTGCTGAGCGTCTTGAGCACTCAGAACAAACTGGAGGCTGAAAGGGAAAGAGGGGAGGAAAGGGGACAGCATTCACCCTGGCACTTCTCTGCAGGGAAGAGGAGCTTCTGGGCTGGCAAAGGGGTGGGCTCAGAGAGGGACTGTGGTTGGGAGCACGAGGGACGAGGGGAAAACATGCAGACGCCCTGGCTGAAGTGTTATTGTGTGCCCAGCTGAGGCTCAGCTCGAGCTCAGGCATGCCAGCGCTCAGCCGTCCTTTTTAACCAGCTAAATTTAACCTTTGCAGGCCACTGCCCCTTGCACCCCCAATGCTTCCTTTCGGAGCTCCTGTGTCCTCAGCACACCGCTTGTTGTAACAGTCACCAAGCTGCAAATGCCACAAAATTATAGTTTTTCAGGAAAACAGTTCTTGCACAAGAGCCCCAAATAAGCACCTTGCACTAGACAGTGATATATTTAAGTCGTGCTGCAGAAGGGTTTGCGTTCAAGGCAGCCTTTCGAAAGCGCTGTGTTGTGTCCGGTTCCAGCACAGAGAGGGGCCGTGCGCCCCGTGCTGGGAGAGCAAACCCAGAGTCCTGCCGTGGAGCAGCCGGTGCAGTAGGAGCAGCAGATCTTTCCAAGGAGCCACTCAGAATGGGATATAAAATTAGACAGCGATAAGAGGGGCATCTACCAGGCTCAGGAAGGGTCCCTGCGTGCTGAGCTGGTCCCACCAGACGCTGGAAGAAATACCAGAACAGAAACTAACCAAAAACTCCTACAACTGGGTCTGCCTGTGCTGAGCTATTTTCCAGCCTGGGGCTGGGGAAGGCCAATCTGGGAAGGAGCACTGGGTCCCTCCTGGGGAGCAGCACACCCCGCCAGAGAGATGGAGAGAGCACAGGGAGAGCCGGGCCAGAGCGCAAGACCTTTCAGCAGAGAAAGGGATCTCCTTGGCTGTTCATGCAGCAAAGCTCCTCTCCCAGCTCTACCGGTGGCCGTCCTGGGCAGCCCAGGAGCTCTCCCTCTCCTATCATGTGCGGTGCTGTTCCCAGCAGAGAGCTCTCCATCAGGGCAGAGGCATGCGAAGCCCTTCAAGAGAGGTCTGCAATGGGGAGACACTTGTGCTGACAGGGTTAAAGCTGCAAGTTGGATTCAGTAAATGAAGGAAAACAATTTTCCTGTATGCTAAGTGAAGCAGATGAGATGCACTCAGCTTCTATTTAGGGCAGCGTCAAAATTAGCAGCGGGCCAGAGAGGAACATTAGCAATGTGGGAACTGATCAGGGAGGGGAAAAACCCCTCTCACCTCTTTCCACGTGTCAATCCGCTAATGAAATAGCAGCTCAGAAGGACTCTCTGAACCATCAACAGTTGCACCTTGGAAATCAAAGCTTGCCTGGGCTTGAACCAAGGATGAACTACATCTATCACAGCTCTGTTATGTTGGTTTGTGTGACCCAAATTTCAGGCTAGAGGAGGAAGCCGGCTCATTCACACCAAGCCTCTCTCTAGCTTCCCCGCAACCGCACAGAGTAAATCAGAGCAGTCGCAGGTCCACAGAAGTTTTGCCTTGCAGGGAGCGGCCGGGCAGCACGTAGGTCAGAGCTCCCAGCTCGGAGCTTCGCCCCTGCAGAGACCAGATTCCCCCTGGGTACGTCCTGCCAGGGACCCTGCAATTTCGCATGTGGGGATCTCTGCTCAAAAGGTGCCTGGGAAAGGAAAGGATGCTCTGAATCAGTAGGAAGAGCAGCCAGTGCATCCGAATGTGGGACAGGGCTGGCTGCATGCCTGGGTACCTCCCAGTTTGGTGGCAACCAGAGGGGCGGGAGGCCAGTGCCCGCGGGCCAGCATTAGGGCTTGCACGTGCTGCGCCAGCCCGGGACGCGGGGTGCAGCAGGGCCCGCGGCAGCACCCACTGACGCCAGGCTCCCTCTAGCGCTGCCCCAGGCCTGCACCTCTCTAATTAAAATGCCCAAATATGACAAGGCACGGAGTGTTTGGCTCCCTCCGCTCACAGTCTGCTCCTAGCCCCAAGGAAGGAGCTGTGAGGGCAGATGGATGCGTAATCACACCCCGGGGCCCACCATCTGCTACCGAGCTGTGCTTACCCAGGGCTTGGCACATCCAGGATGGTCAGGAGGCTTCCCGAGAGCCAGGGCATCCCCTAACGGGGCTGAGCAACAGTCCTGCGATAGCACAGACACACAACAACCGGTCACCATGGGCCCGAGACCCAGATCCCTAAACGGTTCCTGGGCAGCAGCTTTGGTTTCCAGACTCGAGACCACTTCTCACCCCATGGCTGGTGTCCCTGCCTGGCCTCATCCCCCATGCTCTGCCTCTAGCACCACAACTGCCCAAATTCTGCCAACTGTTACTTTCCTCTGGTCAGCCAGCCTCCATCATGTACAAAGAGGGAAACCAACCCCATTTGCACTGGGCAGAGGGACCTGGGGCTTTTGCTGGCACCCACAGCCTGGGGGCTGCTGGCACTGCAGAGATCACCCCCAGGGCAGCTTTGGCTGCAAACACGCCTGCCCTCGGCACGGGCACGGAGACACACACGCCTCTCCCACGCAGGACAAGGACAAGCAGGGAGCCTCTGCTCCTGCTCCCCAACCTCTGGCAGAAGAGGGACGGCCACCATCCCAGGCAGGTGGAGGTCCCATACGTGGGGGTCGGAGCTTTGTTCCAGTTTTCTGTGAGCGGTATTTCCACCTGGGCATTGCCGGCTCATCGGAGAGCTGAGCTACCTGGCTAAGGACAGCCCGGGCGCAGGACTCGCTCACCTGTAACAGGCCTCCCTCACTGGAAGGCATCCAGGCTTTTGCATACATGTATTTGCTGGTGGATGAGCAGGCTGTTTAACCTGCCAGGTTGGATTCAGGATGTGTAAAACACAGCTGAGGTGTTGGAAAGGCAGCGAAGAGCAGCTGCAGGGAGCGATTGGGTGCCTGCTGCCGCTCTCCCTGCAGTGATGCCGCCCCAGGGAGTCCCTCTGCTCGGCCGGGACCAGCAGCTCTTCAGGCTGCCCCAAGCCCCTGCCTCTCCCAGGCTGCAGGTCACTGCCCTGCGGAGCACAAACGCACCCTATTTCCTCTCCGATGAACTCTCACTCGTACTAAATAAAACCTTTCACAGTCTCTGGATGAGAAGGTCCTGGGCTGCCCGGCTCTGCCGCCCAGGCACAGAAGTGCAGGGCACAGACCAGCATCTCATGGGGAAATTCCTCAGATTAGCTGCTCTGGATGCGCAGGCGAGAACAAAGCTGAAGTGATCCCATGCAAAGCAAAACAAAGTCAGAACAGACTCCTGTGCCTAAACCCCCTTGGCCATTTCCACTCGGATTCAGGAAAGCCATGAAACAAATGTAGAAGGCCTAATTGCAAGAGCTGAAACACTTTCTACCTCCCAACACGCAAAGCCACAGCCCACAAATGCCCCGCAGCGTTTCCACCCTTGGATGCCGCTGCCCAGCAGGGTCTCTGCAGAGAAGAGCCTTTCCCTGACACGTTCCCGTTCCAGAGCCCCATCCCGGGATCGGCAGAGGACACATTAATTATTTCCGTGCTAGTTTCACATGGTGTTTCCATCCCTGAGGGCCCTGTGGAGCAGGACACAGCGCTCCCTGGCAGGCAGATGGTGGGGGGGCCCTTTTGCCTGGCCCCACACACACATCCTGGACCAGGAGTGGTAAGTCCTTGGTCGGAGCAGGGCAATGCCACTGGCACCATGCTTTCTGCACGGTTTTCTTTCTTTTCTTTCGTGGCTTTCTGCTCCATAACACTGCTCCTGGGGAGCACCCTGTCCCCAGTCTTGCTTTGGCACCCAAGCAGCCCACACCCACCACCGCCGGCCCCGGCTGCGCTCCCCCACCACACACGGGCACCTGCTCTTAGAAATACCCTCAGCCGAACAGCTCTGGCAACGGCGGCTTCTCCCACAGCTTCCTGCTGCCCCCACAGGGTTTAAAGTCAGCTTGGGCAGCGCCGGAGGGCTCCCCGGGGAGCAGCAGCAGCCAGGGCGGGATACAGCTCTCCCCGCGTTCGCTGCTGAGCCCCACCAAAAGCCTGTCTGATTACGGCCATGCAACAACACGCTCCCAGGTTGCTCTGGGACAGGGCTCCAGAGGCCCCCAAGGACCATGGCAGATGATTTCTGCGTTGGCAGAGCCACGGCACATCCTCCAGCGATTCCTGCCACTGCCACGTGCCAAAAGCACCTGCTGTACCACGCATGGGTGAAACGTTCCCTTCGAAGGGAGCTTCGCCCACCAAACCAAACTGCAGATGCTCTCATGAGCTACCCAAAGGGCCAAACCTTGTTCCTCTCTCGGATCATCTTCTCCTCTCGCAGCTGGTGTCCCCACAGGGCACTAGCCTGCCTTTGGTTCCCCTCCTCTCCTCCAGGCTCAACTTTTTGCAGACATGCCCCGATGCAGCAAGGAGCCGTCAAGCTCAAGGACCGCTCGCGCCGGCTTCATCCAGCCCTCTGAGGGGGACGGTGCTGCCCTACCCGTGGGCAGGACCTGCTGCCCAGCGGTGGATGGACCCCAGTGGGTCTGGCACAGCGGATCCAGCTCAGGAGCTGCTGCTCAAAGGCGGTCTGGCTCTGGTGTGTGGGCCAGGTCAGCGACGAGGTGAGGATGGCAACAGGTTCAGGGATAATGCAGCAGTTTTCACCATTACTCCCTCAGAAAGCACTGCCTTGGCATTTAAACGTGTCCACCACGAATACTCCTCTTCACCTTATTTCAGGGAAGAGACAATGTGGAGATGAAGTGACTTGACCAAGTCCTGCAGTGACGCAGTGGCAGAGCTGGGACAGGACCCAGCGATCGGTCCCCAGCGCCAAGCTCTTGACTGCAGACAGTTCTTGGAAAAATTGTGCCCCTTGTTCTAGCAGGCGCTTATCTGCCCAAGGCCTAGCAGATATTCATTCCAACACATCTACACCCGCGTGCCATGCCTTATCTGTCTCTCCCTCTATAAAGCAGATACATCACAACTGCTTACCTCCCCTCTTTTCAAGGCAGCCAACCTCAAAGTCACCAGGCACGAGTGGGGCTGGGGTGGTGCTGGTGACTGCCAGTGCTGGGAGCACTTTATCCCAGATGGCCCCACCACCTGCCAGTCCCCTCCACGCGGCTTTTCTCTATCCCTGCATCACCCCAACACCTCGCCCTGGACAAACCCACCATGGGGGCCAGCACCACTGGCATGGCCGCAACCCCAAACCCCCTCACCTCGCAGGTACATCAGGCACTGAACTAACTTCCCCAGCTCATCGCTTCACCTGGTGAAAGGCACCAGAGGGCAGGTTTGCAGAAAGCCTCCCAGAAGGCAGGGGGAGGCTGGAGGACAGGAGTGGAAGCAAACCCATGGCCAAAAGCCGCAGCCTGTTTTACCGGGAGATGAAACGTCTGGAGCATCATCTTGGGGCTCAGGAGCGGGGCTCTCCCAGTCTCCAGCCACCAACACCTCAGCTGGAGTCTCCACTCCTTGATGAGACCGTCATCTTCAAAGTCAGAAAAGCTGTTAAACTTGTCCAGTCTTTGCTGAGGACAGCACTTCCCTTTCAATGCCAATCCTCGAGCACTGCTGCCACACTCCCTCTAAAAGGCAGGGCTGGCCGGCAGACACCCCGTCCTCCCCCAGTAAGCACGGCCAGCCACAGAAAACCACCAACCACACTCGTCACACTCTGCTGTAAGACATCAGCAGACACTCGAGCAGTCTGTGCATTGCTTGCATCTATTTCCCAGAAAGTTGCAAAAATATTAATAATAAGAAGTTCAAACTGAAGCTACCTGCAAACTTTAAAAAAAAATCAAGCACACACAGGCAATATCCAAGCCTGGCCTGAGTAAATCTCTCTTCTGTATCCACCTCCTTCTCTCACCCCCGATCTAGCCTCTCGTTTCAGAGGACAGAAGGGAAACACAAACAAAAACCAAGTTTTACTTACTGACCTCAGCAGCCAGCTCTTCCCCAGGCTCCAGCTTTTACATATCCACGGGTGAGAACAACCTCACCTCGCCGGGCAGAGGCTGGCGATGCGGGGCTGCCGCTTCGATGCTCTTTAGCTACCGCTAGCAGCCAGAGAGAGCTCTCCCCAGCTCCGCTCCGGCTGCCGGAGCAGAGATTTATGCGGAGCGCGCAGCCATGTGAAGAACGTCGCCAGCACCAGTGACCCACTGGGTGCGAGATGCAGCTTAAAGCGACAGCCCTGCTCGCCACGCTCCTCCCGGAGTCACTCCTGTGCCCTTGCACGAGGGGGTGGACTCCAGCGAAGCGCTTGTCTCTCCCTCACCTCGCTGCCACGATCCTAGTGTTATTAGATGATGCTCTTAAACACACAGTGGAGCTATGCGAATATTTAGCTTTCCTTCCACCTCCTCACCTCCTACCCACCACACACACTTTACCTTAAAAATAGATTGGGATCAATTTTCCTAAACTACATCTGCAAACACACTCAGCTCTACAGGCACACGCACCACGACAGTAAATGCACTGTGCACATACAGACACAATATGATCACTCAGATTTAAAGCACCAAAATATTGAAGGACCATTTTTAGCTCCAGATAGTCCCCCTGCTCCTCATATTATTAGATACGCGATTTTTTTTTTTGTCCTCTTGCAAGAGCCAAAGACACTCAGCCATAGGCATCTCTTGATTTAAATGTACCACTGTTTAACAGAGGGACATTTCTAATTGCAATAAGGTTTTAAACATGGAAAGATGGAAATGCTACGTAGCAGCCAAAGAGCTGCTCTTACCTCCCGTTTGTGAAACGTGAATGTGAAATGTGGATTTCTGACAGTGAAATGGGTCACTGGAAAGAGAAGCAGCTTGCCAAAGGCCACCTGGCAGGGCAGCAGCAAAATGAGGACAGAGCCCCGTTGGCACTCTCGGCTCTGTCCACACTGTCCTCTTACACTTTACTCTCATTTTTCATTGCAAAAGTAGGAAGTTTATCCTGAACAAATGCAGCTTTTGGGGACTGCCTCTGCCTTTCCATACCAGTAAATTTATTTCCAGGAGCCACACAGTAATTAGAAACATGGAAACTGTGTGGGGCCCGAGATCAGGACTCCTGGCTCGGTACCTGGCTCTGGCCCCTGCCCGCTGCCAGGCTGCACACAGGGCACGGCGGATCTCAGTCCCCAGACCCCTCCTATCCTCCAAGAGGGGCTGGGAAGCCTCTCTGGGCTTCGCAACAATCCTGAACCAGAGGACAAGGCATCACGGATGCATAAAGCATCTCCAGGAGGAGAGCAGCAGGGCTGGGGCAGCCGTGATCGGGGACTGCAAATCCACCGGTGCCCACGAGGCCGACCTGGCTGACGGGGAGGGGGTCAGGCTGTGCTCAGGGGCAAACACAAGCTCTGAAGCAACAAGTGATAAAACACCCTGTGCTGATGAGAGACGGGCAGAACCGCCACGGTGGGGATGCTGCAGACATGCAAGACGACCCTCTGCAGCACCAGTGATGCTGGCCAGGATCTGTCCTGTGGGGCAGCCCCATCTGTCATGTGCCAGGAGAAGAGGCCAACTCTCCATCACACAGGACCTTGCAAAATCCTACTATCAGGACAGAGCGGGCAAAAGGCAATTACTCTGCACCTATTTTGTTCTGGTGCCACAGGCTATGGAAGGCAAGAGACAATTGGGAATCGGCCTCAAACTAAGCTGCTGCCTGGGGAGCTCACATACTAAACTTCAATTTAGTTTGTGATTTAATTTTTTAAAATGCTACAGCAACTGAGGAGGGAAAGAAGGCACAAGGAAGGGCAAGGAGCAGGGCACAGCCGATCTGCTTGCTGTCATGCTCGGTGTGGGGGCAGAGACACTGCTGCAGCTCGCGTGAGCAGAACGTCTGTGCTGCGGCCACTGTTTCCCTGCTGCTGCACTGCTGGGGAGCTGAGTTAAGGGGATACTTTGGTGGAGAGGGGTAAGAGGGGAATGAACCAGAACTGAGACTCTGCCCCTTACCTGAAGAGCTGAGTTGACTTGGGACAGCCATGAAAGGGGGCATTTGAAGCTGGTATTGAGGGTGAAATGCAGGAGAAAGGTACAACACAGGAGCAGAGCCCCCACACAAGAGGTCAGTGCTTGGAACAGCAAGAGGAAGCAACTTTTTGCATTTGAGTTTAGGATGCAGCAAACAAGAGCGAGTGAGACGTCTGTGATCTGCAGAGACACCACCTGCAACTTCAGACTCCAGGTCTCGCACCACGGAGCTGTGAGCGTGCGCCCGAGTGTGCCCCCGGCACGCGGGTGCCCTTCAGCGTGTTTTGCAAACTGCACAGCCACAGCCCCTGGTGCAGACCATTCACACACTGCTCAAACACAACGTGTGCACCGCGCTTTCCTTGTAGGATGAAATTATCACCCTTACTTGGACTGTTTTCAAAGATTTTTTTTCCTTTAAACAACTCGCCCACTCATCCCTATAAACGCCGGTGCTAAAAGCTGGTTCTGTTGTTAAGATTTCAAATAACTTGGGTTTTATTGTTTCAAACAAAATCAAAATAACTCACCCACGCTCCCTCCTTCCTGAATACAGTAACTGCTGACCTGTTGGGAGCATACATACCTACTGCCACACGTGGCTTAAATCCACCCCTTTGGATCAATAGCAGGTGACAATATCGTTTTTGCTTTTATTTTGAGACAGAGTGTGGCAGGCCTGCGTGGGTGTCTGGCTGAAGTGTTACTGACACCTTTGCCACTTGCAGTGCTGATCCAACCACCTGAAAAGCTAGCGCAAACGTGCTCAGATTTGGCCACTTTGTGCAACAACCTTATTAATTCTGGATTTACACTTTTTCCCCAGCTACACTGTCATCTACCTGAAATCACAGGTAGCCAGCCCTCACTGCTGAGACCAGTGCATCCATGGCATGGAAATTACTTCTATTTTCTCTCTGAGAGGCAATATATTAGTCAGCATATTCAAACAGTCCTCCAAGAGCTACAACAATATTCTGTAGTTCATATAGCAACTTTCCCACATAGGATTTGACAGCACTTACCATTGCCAGTCTGGGTTTCCCTGTCACCATTTAATAGAAACACACAAGCCTAGATTTAGCACCTAAAGCTTAAATTACTAACCAAGGAGACAAGTTAGAAGCATTATCATTCCAGGTCAGTCTCTCCAGTCCACAGAAGAAGAGGGGAAGCTCCAGAGGCCAATTTGACCCATCAAAAACCCGGAGCATCCCTTAAATACCAAAACTGGGAGTGAACCTGAACTACTTGGTCGAAACAAGTCAGGTTATAGACAGATGCCAGCAAGCAGTAAGTTCTTGGAGCATAACCAATGCCCACCCTCACACAGAGCTGCGGTACCTGGCCGTGCACACCGTTACACACCCAAGCAGCAAAGCACAATGTTTTAGCTGAAACTAGTTGCAGTGATTTACTTTGCAGTTGGAGGGAGGCGGAACTAGGACCACACTCAGCTGTTGAGTCTCAGCTGAGCAGCAGTAATTTGCTAAACCGAAATAACTCCATTGCTTTAAAGGATATAACCCATATTCTTGATTAATTAGCACAGAAGCCAAGGTTAATATATAGTGCTCAACTCCCAGTCACCTACTGTATCCACTAGACCGCACCACCACCTCCCCGCTTCCAGCCCTACCGAGGAGTAGGAGGTGATGGAGGAGACAGGTGCCTATAAGCCCGCTGCCAGTGAAGGAGACGCTCCTCTTCAGCGGTGGAAATGATCCAACGCTCCCCCAGCAGCAGATATGCCCTCCTCCCCACAATATACTGTGCTTGGTGCATCTGAAATTGGAACCTACTGACAATTTGCTTTGAAAACGCTTTGCAAAAAAGCCTACTTGTCTCTGGATTGCCAAAATTGTGCTGCTTTCTTGAAACGTACTTTTATTTAGACACCTACTTGCTCTTAGCATAGCGTTGTTTTAAAAACCAGCTGAACAGATGCAGCACCTTTACCAGGGGTGGTAACGATCGGGTGAAGTTAGTCGGTGGATCCGCACACACCCATCTACATTAGCACCCATAACGCACATCTAACCTTCATATAAACACCCTTCACTGCAGCAAACGCCCAAATCTTAATTATTATTTACTCATATTCCAGTAATGCCTGAAGGCTGCGCTCAAGATCAAGGCCTTGTTATGCAAGGCACCCCACAAAACATGAAATCCTGGCCCTGCTGGGGGCAGGGAGGATGCTGGGGCTGGTACCCATGGGTTTACCATTTCAACGATCGTCAGACACAGCCCTTCTCAGAAGAGCTTAAACAGGTAAGACAAAAATCACATGCAAACACAGGAACAGCTTCTCCTATCAGCAAAAAGCAGCTTTTGCTCTGGTACGTGCTAGTTAAAAGGGCAAGATGAAACTACACCCCATTTGGGGAAGGCAAAGACAGGGAGGCTGATTTGCTCCACATGACAGTTCCCAGAGAATACTAGGATGCAAATGGCTTTAGATACAGGCAAAAAATCCTCCAAGGACTTTTCTGCACATCCCAGGGGAGTTGCACCTCCTGCACCCAAGCATATTCAGTGGGCACACTCTTTGCTGGCTCTCAAGAGAGGGCTGCACCGATCTGCAGAAACTGGTTCCCCCTCTCCTCCAGCAGAACGAGCACTGCAGGGAACTGCACCTCTCTGTGGCACAGACACCACGATCCAGGATGGAAAAGTTGGATCCACGGGATAGTTCGGGGCCCTTCTCTAACTGCAGATCTCCCCAAGAAGCTTCCCCCACACTCCTTGCACACAAAGCACTTAACCGGGCTCAGCTCTCTGCCGGGTTCGGGCTGCAGTCTTCTGGGGCCGCACGGGGAACAGGAAGGAGCCGGGGGCTCTGAAAAACCATTATTTAGGCTTTTTTAGATTAATTGGTGTTAATTGCCTTGGGAGGCTCAAAAATAGCACTGCTAATGGGAAATGTGGACGCAGGCTGAAGGTGAGGTGCGAGCAGAGGCTCGTGATTGCCACATTAACCCCGGACGCAGGTTGTGCCCTGCCCAGCAGGCAGCCGGCAGTGACTGCCAAAAGCAGGGTGACCTTCTCCTGTCCAGCTGGGATTTGCTTGCCTGCACCTCTAACCCTGACATCCCCCCCGCCCCGACAGCTGCATTCACACTCATACAGGGGCAGAGGGAGCTTTCCTGCTGCCACAACGGTTTTTTATCATGAGAGCTCCAAGAAACAGCACTTGAACTTTCTTCATTTCAGGCTCCTTTGATTTATGGATTCACATCTTTCTCCTTACTCCTGCAACCATGGAGGACCCTCAGCCAGCTCCCAGGGAGCCTCAGTTTCCTGCACCTAGTCCAAGCACAGACACAAAGAGAACCCGGAGAGACCCCAAAACCTCTGCTCACCCCAAGACTATCCTACATCCAGAAGAGAGGACTGGCATTGGATGGGACCATGTCTATCCATAAGCAGTGGGTTAGAGAACAACCTACTACCGGAGGAGGTTACTGCCCGTCGCCTGGGTCATTGAACGCTCCTGCCTGACCGCCAACGAATGCTGGGGACGGAGCTGCGCTGGTGATGAACGAAGGCAGCGGGGTGGCCCCTGGGCAGGATGCCCAAGTGACCACACTGGACAAGCTGCTCACAGGCTGCAATCTGGCCTCTCCAAAGCTGGGCAATAACAGACAAAAGCCAAACTTGCCCCAAGGTTGTGCTGTGTTTGTGTCTTCTGGGAGAGCCTCCAGTGCTGGAGCCCTGTCCAGCAGCTGGTAACAGCCGCTATCAAAGATAAGATACAGACAAAACTGGTCTGATTATACACACTCCTGCACTGCTACAGGTCTGTCCTTAAACGAAACCCAAAGCCCATATTATTAGGGTACATTTCCTTGTTTTTAAATATAGTTCATATAAACAGAAACACAAGTTACTGGTACAGATAAGATTATCTATGTAGACCCACCAAGCAACAGAACAACACAGCACAGCTCCAGCAAGCACAACCAGACCACGCTCCCTTCCCAGCCTCAGTCCACCCACAGAGGCCGGCCGGATCCATCAGGCGCTCATCCTTACGTGCCAGATCCTCCAGCCACGGCTGGGAGCTCAGTCCCCAGCGCTGCCACAGATATAGGTCACTGCTGGCACCCCGGTGAAACACAGGCACAGCCATGCTACCTCTTGCACTCGCATTTGCCCGAGCAAGAGATAGTCGTGCAAGAAAACCAAACAAAATCCCCAGTCACCAGAGGCCCCCGTGTCATCTGGTATCATCGTAGCTCCAGTGATTTAAGCAGAGTTATGCTGATTTACATCCAAAGAGAACCTGAGCTAAGATTTTTTTTTTTTAAGCTCTTCTGGCATGTGCAGTTTATTAAATGCGAGAGGCCAGAACTGTGAATGTACAAAGTGCCCCAGGCACCGCAGAGACCCTAGAAATGAATGAAGAGTTCCAGATTTTGAGAGAAGTCAAACATTTCGAGTTTTATTGCTCTGGGTCTGGCTTCAATTCATCCCTGTTTTTAGTATTGTTCTCTTTAAAGTGACAGTTTCTAGGAAATGGTGAGCGTAACATCTCTTTTACTGTCTCATACCACTTGACGGCTGACAATTTGCTGGGAGAAAAGGCTGTGCAAGGAGGAAAGCAGACCTCAATTATGGCTTCAAAGTGCCAATAACTGAAAACTCAGTTACAGTGAGTCAAGGGAAGAAGAATGTATTTCGGTAGCTTGGTTGGTTAGCTCCAGCCTGGACCACTGGACTAGCCGGTCTGCAGACCTTCTGTCGTAACCTCCAACAAAGGTCTGCTGGGGGACCTTGGAGAACCAGTTCAGTTTTTACCTCCTTCCTAGAGCAGGTTCCTCTGGTAAGAGGCTCTTTCTTACAGTTTTCTAGCTCCAAAACTGGCCTCCACACTTAGCCAGTTATGGATGGACTATGGGGTTCTCCAACATGCTTTCATACATTCCTCTGATCCTCAGCCCAAGGGATCTGAGAAGCATCCAGACCTTGGGGGTCCTTGGTGTAACTTCTGCACAGCCGAGGGCTTGGACAGCCCTCCTGCACATGGGGCAGCCATTACCTTCCTTTTTTCTGCACTCAATTAATGCACAAGCACAGGCTTGTGTTAAATCCTGCCTCCTATCTTCTTTCCACAGCACAGCTTTGATTCACAACCTGTCCTCAGCCTGGGAGGAGAAGAAACAAGGGACAGGCATAGCAGGAAGAAGCAGAAAGGGGGTGTACCAGTAACAAGAATATCCCAAAGACAGGAAGATAAGGAATTCAGCTTTCTGTCTGGGACCTTAAGCACTGAAGTATCTCACCGAGGACAAGGCCTAGAGGCAGCGACACCTCTGCCTTGCTTCTGTTCAGAGCAAAATGTGGGCAGGTCACTGCAAGGGCAGCTCTGGTACAAGCCCTGAGCAAGCAGTCCTCACCCATCTCCGCCCCAGATAAAGGATACTGATCAAGCTGTGGCCCATACAGATACCATCTGCCCTGCCAACATCAGTCCTGTCCCACAGAGTGCGTGGGAGTTATCTGCCTCTTAAGTGGTGACAGGTTCTCTTTTCTACTTAGCTTTTGTCCTCCACATCATCTGCAGGACAAAGGGGAGAGAAGAGTTAACACTTGTCCTGTGCTGCGCAGCACACCTTGCAGGGGTCATTTCTCCTGCTTCAGCACCCCAAAGGGTCAAATATTCACAGGTGACCCAGAGATCACAGTCTGGCCTTTTTCTGGTTTAAATTAAGAAGTGTCAAAACCATTCCCTGCAACCTTCAGGGGCTCCGTAGCAGAGCTGTCATTTTTCTAAAATGAAAACAGCATCAACTGAGAGTCTCCTCGGTGCTGAAAAGCCCATTGCTCTGAGCAGAGACACCCCTGGGACCCGGCTGCAAAGGGTGCTTAAAGCAGCCAGTGCCCATATCCTTCTCATAAGCTAAAGCTGTGGGTAGAAGAGATGATCGCCGCTTCTCAAATCAAGCCAGGCAGCCGTCTACATTACGCCCAAGGCATCTAAGGCAGAGTCTCTGGACTCCTATTTCTGGACTCTGCGCGGCTGATTTTAAGGAAGTCTCCCCTGGCCACCCAGATAAGCAAGGCAGAGGATGCAAAGGAAAAGCCTTGGACTGGCACAACGTGGACTGTTGTGCAGACAGAATGCAGGGAACTGTGCACAGCTCCTTGAAGACAGCTGGTCTCTCACAAAACCAAACCTCAAGTCACAGAGTTGTCCAAAATGCAGGTGCCATCCCCACTGAGGAGGGGCTCCCCAGAGAGAGGCAAGCACAGCATTTGTCCCCAGCACCCTGGAGGATCAGGACGGCTCCTGCCTCACCTCTCCCTGCCACGGACACTGCTCCCTCCCCACACAGTCTCCCAACCACACCTCACCAGGATCAGCTTTTCGTCCGTGGGATGCCGAGGAGCCTGGCAGGTAATTCTGGCTTTTACTCCAACTGTGTATGCTAGCCTACCTCCCAAACCCACCCCCCTGCATAAGAAAAAGTAACTTAATGAAGGATCATAAAACCATAAGCCTCACACAGCTGCTTGTGCAGCCCCAGCCCCGCACACCGGAGCTGCCCACTGGGAAGGGTCGTGCCTGGGTTCAGTCCCCCAAGCACGACACTTGCCTGCAGCAGAGCCTGCAAGGCCCAGCTCTGCCGTGCCTCCCTCTCACTCATACGCTCTCATTGGATAATTACAGAGAAAACCAAGGCAATTCCCAATTTTAGTGCCATTATAAAACAGAGAGGGGGAATTCATTACCTGGCAGTTGTTAATATTTAAGGAAGAAACTGATAATTTACTTCTGAGGCAATGAATGCAGCAGAGGCAGTGCAAGCCAGAAAACGCTATTGCCTCCCCCCACCATCTCCGTGCAGTTACTTTGCAGAGATTTTCTATCTACCCATTTGTTTCCCTGCCTCCCATGCTAGCGCCCAAGTCCCAGCGAGGACCAGCGTGTCACGGCTCTGCACTGCAAAACTCATGAGAGCCTTGGCTCTGGCTCTGCTGCACCTCTAGATTTGGGAGAGTGTTTTTTAAATCTCTCCTGGCTCATGCAGCATCTGTGCAACCAGCCCACCTGAGTCAGAGAAGAGGAGCTAAAGAAAAGAAGGGCCCTAGAGCTTAACAAAAAGACTCATATAGACATACAGAAAGAAAGGTCAGACAATTTAAGATGACTCTGGGGAGGCAACCTGATCACTGGCCGCTTCTCTGAACAGCCCAAACCCCTGGAAGAGCCTCCTGATACCCGTCAGATTCGAGCACATCCTGCCTCCAGCTAGGAAATATCTCAGTGCAGCCTCTCTCCCAGGTCTGCGTCTGCCCGAAGCACTACAGAAGGTCCCACAAACTGAACAGGAAGATAAAGCATTACAAGAACGAGCCACAGCTCAGTGTTTACCTGCTCAGTTCCAACAGGACTGACACCAGCACAGCAGTCTCCAGGTGTCATAGGAACAGTCTTAAATTTAGCAGCAGCCGCCTTCCCTCTCCCTGACTCTGGCTTCTCTCTTCCTCTCCATCCCCCTTGCTCTCGGTCTCGGAGCACGTTTACACTAGAAAGTCTGACCAACGATAATGGCATAATTATACCCATGCAGTTAAACAAAACATAAAGGCTGTGGGATAAACGAGGGTGTGCATTTGCACTGCGCTTGCATTGCAGTAGTTTACACATCAATGAGACAAAGATGCTGCCTCATCTTAAAAGAGAGGTAGGATGCACTGACAGCCACCATAGAGTAGCAAAGGCTGCCTGGTGCAACCCTGCCATGTTCAAGTTCCTGAGGGATTGCAAGGAAGTATCAGTTTAATCCTCTCTCAAACAATACAAGACAACCAGGGAAAAGATGCTTTGGGGCCAGAGTGCAAGTGTCTGGGAGGAAGCCCCCGAGGCTGTAATTATCCTTGCACCCCAACATCCATCTGGCAAACTCTGCAGTCCACGGTGAAGTCACAGGGGATGGATGGGGGCACCCGACACCCGAGCGCTGCCTGGACAACACACGATTCAGCAGGGGCAGGCAGGACCTCCCTGCCCGGCTCTGCCATGCTGCCCTCCAGCTCTGCTCCCTGCCCGGTGACACCAGGAACTGAACTCTTGTACTTGCAGGCCAGGCAGAGGGTCAACCACGAGCATCTGCTCTGTGCATCGCTCCTGCAACCTGACAATCCCCTAGTAAATCATGAGAGAGAAACCATCAAAAGAGCTCTGGCAACCTGCCTTTGGGGCGGGGGGGTATGATCTACAAAATTTTCCCTTCTTTTATGGTTGCTTCTCGCTGTAATCATAAAAAAGGTCTTATAAAAACATTTGGCCGAGGGAATGTCTGGGGATGCAGTATGCTTGCAAATTGTTCGGTGTCTAAATACATCAGCAACCCATCTCTGCAAGTCGTCACTGCAATCAAGTGCAGCTCCTCTTTCTCTTGACTATAAATGGCCTTTGCTGAGAACAGGGTGGAGGACAGATTTGAAGAGCAAGGAAGTGCTCCCTTGAGCTGATGTACTCCCCTGGGAAGAGAAGAGTCCAGATGAACAGGACCATTTCTAGAGCACGGATCCCCAAGGAGGGGAGAGGATTAGGTTTGATCCTTACCTCTCTCCACGGTTTTTGCTCCAGCTGTTGGACCTTGACCCGATGAAGTGCTTTAGCCCTGGCACGTGCACAGTCCCATTGACCTCAGAGACTTTAGCTCAGTACTGACCTTCAACACAAGGCCCAGAATTAGGGCAGGTCCCCAGCCCCTCCCCAGGCAGTCTTTTCAGGAATACACAGCCCCTTTCTTCCATAGACCCTCTCCTTTTTCCAGTGGTTGCTCTCTCAGAGAGGGGGGTGAGGGACACACAACCTCTGATATTTCTGAAGTGGTAGAAAAATCCCATCCTTCTAGTAACCCTCTAAAATGCAGCTGTTACCAAGCCAATCAAGAGCTGGAGCGTTATGACCTTCTCCCCAGCAGAGCAGAGGGGTTAAATTTATGAGCTAGCCTTTGATGTCTGCAAGCTTCATGTGGTACAAGACCTCCTGCTTTGATATTACTTTTAAGAGAGGAAACGCAGAAGGTGTGCCGTGCACGTGTCCCAGGGAGCGCTCGGATCTGGCCGCCTGCAACTGCAGGCACAGGGACCAAGCTCTAATATGGCTACTAGTGCTCAGAGCTCTGCTGCAACACAGAAAATGTGACCAAACGCATCTCACCCTCACCAGCTTCTCCCAGACCAAACCCACCTTTGCTCTGCCTGTGGAGAACCAGGCACTCACAGCCCTGAGTATTCCCACAGGAGCTCCAGACCTGACCTCAAAGGTGAAGAAGACCCTGCCCTTGCCTGTCCCCCAGACCCAGGCAGTGCTGGTCTCTCTCCTCCCAGCGACCACAAGCCATGGCAGGGAAATTCCCCTACTTCATGGGGCCACGGGAGGGGTAAGGAAGCCCGTGTCTGCCCCGCCAATGATGCGACCCTCCTGCGCGAGCTCTCCATCGTCTGCAACACCAGCATCTTGCACAGCAACGGCAGGAAGGTCTAAGCCGCACGGAGGGACCTGCCGCAGGCCCTGGCACGCTCTCCTACCTTACGCAGCACCTGGGCCATGGCTTCTCCTATCCATCCCAGCATCCCCACAGCTTTGCCAACAGGCTGAGCCCTTCTCCCAGGGCCGAACAGAGCTGCCAGCAGGGACAGGCTCCTCTCCATCCCCAAGCTCACTTTGCCACCCTTCACTTTTCCCTGCCTCTCCTCCCCTCTCCCGCCTCCTCCCATGGGGAGTTTCCCAGCAGCTCAGTAATTAGCATCATCATCACCAATGCTAATAACACCACCACAGCTCCTGCCATCCAAAGCTCAAACAACTTTACAGCCATCATCACGCCTCTGTAACCTCCCCAGGGTAGGCAGGGAAGCAGCATTACCCCATCACACAGATGGGGAAGAGGGAGGTAAACAAGAGGCAGTCGGTGGCAGAGATGGGCAACGAACCCGGGAGCTCTGACTCAGGCGCTGCACCCACAGGACATCGCTGTCCCAGGGACCTGCCTGCTGCAGTAAGGCCCCTTTGGAAGGAGGTCAGAAGCTGTGTTGACAGCAGGACTTATCCAGAGATTGCATCACTCAGCTTGGGGCCCAGGATGAGTTTTTTTTCCTGGGCATCCATCCCTGCGCACAGCCTCGGTTCCCCTCTGCAAAACAACCGTGGGAGAGCAGCACACAGGACTGAGCGCGCAGTCTGAGTTCACGCCTTCTGATGGGACAGCGAGTATTGTGGCATCCCATAAAAGCACCTGAAATCAACTATTAGAGCTCACCTCTAATTAAGGACTTGCTGTTTACTGATGGATTAAAGAGGGTTTTTGCTTTGAGCATTCACAAAACGAGGAATCTGGGGGGATTCTTGTCTGAACAGCCTGACCTGGGAAAGCTTCTCTCCCATCTTGGGTGGGGTTTGCTACATTTGATTTTAAAAGACTCACATGGATAGGAATTACACCTTTTCAAAAAAGCCCACCCACGCTCCCATACAACAGACCGACATGGCCCTGGTAGCCCTGACAGATGGGGACAAACACAGAACACAAGGCAATGGGTTGCTTCGCTTTTGGCAAGTACCTGCAGGACGACGTGGACTTTAAACATTCTGAGGTCTGGCCTATGCTACAAAGTCAGGCTGGCATAACCATCAGCTGGGAGCACCAACACAATACAAAATTCACCTGAAGTGACCCAGCCTTGTCCACCAGGACATACTGCAGAGACATTCTTCTGGCAAAAGAGCTCTTTCTGGAGGGTATTTCATGTGTGGCGGGACACAGTCTGAAGACAACCACCTGGTGTAAGCCATGTGCCGGCAAGGCTTTGCTGCCTGCAACAGGGGTGATGGACCATTTATTCCTATGCCTGGACAAACAGCATGCACGCAGCACCGCCAGGCACTGCAGGGATCAGGGCAGAATTTCAAATACCTCCCGAGCCTCTCCAGCTCTGGCTTCTGGGAAGCTCCTGGATTTCTGAGGGTGTTTCAGAAAACTTTAGGAATGGGGATATAAATACAGCTGCCTTCACTTTGTGGATGCACAGGCAGCAGCAAAACCTAGTTGGAAGCTCCAACCTCCTTGGCAAGGAAGGATGGCAGGATGCTCCACCGAGAGCAATGCTGGGAGGCTTCAGTGTCCCACCTGCATTTTGCCAAACTCCCCTCTGCCATTTGGAGCACCTGCCTACAGAGACCGCAACCCCCATCATGCTACGTAACTCTGTATAGCTACTGGTCTGAAGAAAAACCCAATAAAACACTTGTCACTGTCATTTTTATGGGATATGGACTATGGTCCATTAGATACCAAATAAGGGACATTCTTTAAAACGTAAGACAGGCAATCACCTTCTCCTCCAGCCACAAGCACTGTTGAGTGCATTGACCTATTCTCTTCTGGGATAAAACCGGACACGTTTAGTGTCTGCAAGGAGGAAGATACCCTTTTTTTCCCCATATACTGCTGCTCTGCATGTCCTGTTGAATTCACTCTATGTTATTTCACTACCATGTGCACCAGGCATGCCTGGGAACTGAACTAAAAATGGACTCTTGAACTAAAAATGCTCAGCTCACAAATCCAGAGCAAGCAGGGAGCTAACACACACACACTGCAAAGTCAGGGCACACAGGGAAGAGGCCTTGGGAGAACAGCTGGTGAAAGAAGACAATGGCAGCAGTCAGGCAGAGAACCACCACTCTGCAAGAGCAAACCCTGGCCTTTGCATCCCTGCTGCACAGTCCCCCATCCCCTGAAGGGTGGGAGGAGCAGCGTGTCCCTCGCCTGCCCACACACCTCCATCAGAGTCAGGAACCAGCACGTACCCCAGGGGTCTGAAAGGCACCTCCTGCGACTGGAGAGTGTATGTCTACACTCGCTCTTTCATGGGCATTCACCAAAACCCCATGTGTACTGTCACAAGGTCACTGGTGGTTGGCAATGTCCCATGGGGCCTTTTCTTAGACACAGCTTATGTACTCACAACTACACTGCTAAGGAATGCTTTTTGCCTTGCTCTTGATGGAGAACGACTTTTGTTTGGTTTCTGGCTGAATGTCCGAGTTAAAAATACAAGACTATTTCTGGCAGAAGTGGTTTTTTTTCTGCCTTTGTATTGCCTCGGATGCCCCTGTGCTGCTGTCTCCTTTCTGGCTCAGATGAGCTTTGTTTTCTTTCTAATGATCATGTTTGCACCGGTGAGCAGTAGGAAATGCTTTTCCTATTAGACCATTTCCACGAGCACTGTTGGGAATGAAGAATGAGCTCACAGAAGTCTAAAAAAAGCCCAGCTGGTGTAAAGATCCTGTCTCCGGTGGTCAGAGAACTGAAAATCAGGAATGTCTGTGGTCAAAAAGGGATGTGTATGTATGCACATGCACACAGGTAGAGCAGGATATGTTCTCCCCGTGATCTGCAGACACGGAACAAAGGGCTCCGTGCTAGAAACACTTTCAAGCATCCCCACTCTACAGACAGGCTTCATCCCAAGCTCTGCAGCTCAGACCCTTTCTTACCCCGCATGAAAATATTTTATTTCGCTTTTCTTAAATGCCAAGAAAAAATAGGCCTATCTTTCCTGGCTTGGATTTATTCCATCTGGAATCACTGCATGATCACAGGACTGTGATAGTGTGTTACAGTCTCAGTATAAAGTAAGAGCTTAAATACTTTCAAGCACCCATGCGATCATTAAATCTTTGCTATTATGCTCCATATCTCCTGGCAACAACAAGCTGAGGACTTGGGGCTTCTCACTTGAGATCACCAAGTTCAAATATCTCCAAGCCCCCTCCCACGATCCAGAAACATGCCATCGTTTGTGGGTGTGATGCCTGTCTCCAGGACTGAGAACAAAACCAACACAGCTGCAGGAAACCTCCCCAGTACATTGTATTTGCCATGTGTCGCAACATAAACATCAACACAACTGGAAGATAACAGCCTAACAAACAGCTCAATTGTTCATGCTAAAGACATCAAAAAGACACATGGAGATCTTTCCAGGACACGGATCCCCACCGCCTTCTGGGGATCCAAGCACAGGCAGAGTCAGAGCTCTTCCAACACCCAACACAGGACTTGCTGCATGCCAGTAACCCATAAATCACTGACATCAGGGTCAGCTCCTCTTGCCAGCTTCTGCTCTTTAGGAAGCATGCTCCACCTAACTTGCTTTCAAAGAGAAGTTCCTAGACAATGATTTTCTATTATCTCTGCCTAATGATTGACGAATTCAAAGAGACCACTCTGCATATCGTCACTCTGGAGATCATCAATGTGATCAGGAGATGAGAGGGAACAATACCTAAGGTCCCAGATTTGGCAAAGGCAACTAGCATTTTTAGGTGCTCATCAAAAACCTGAAAAGAACTGTGTTGCTTGAAGGCAACAAGCCCACTCCTCATGAACCCCAACAAGCCTGACTTGATCAGTGTCCACACAGCAAGGTCTCCAAATAGTCTCCAAATAGCTGTGTTCTTCTGGAATTCAAGGCATCACATCCTGACAGTCTCAAACGCAGGAAAGTTCAGGTCTAAACTCTCATCCTTCAAGAGAAGGTTACCAATACCACCACTGAATACCAAGCTCTCATAAACCAGTTCATGTTGGAGGTTGGTACCATTGCTCTGCTTAATGGACAGTGAAGCTGAGGCTCAAAAAGGCAAAATGATTTGCCTACAGTTGCCCAAACAGTCAACAGTAAAGCTATATGCAGTTTTCCAGCCAACAGGCCACACTGCCACCCATACCAGGTTAGAAATGAAATAAGAATGAACATGCTATAAGAAACTCCCAGATCAGCACTGGAGGAAAAAAACCCATCTTCCTACCGACTGTGACACCTGGACTCGAACTTCACTGGTATCCAGTGGTGATGTACTTGACCCCTGGGACTTTCTCTCTGAACTGGATTGGTGCTCCCGGTATTTCTTTGACCTTGCAGGTAATGACAAGAACTCTTTTCCAGAGATCTTCAGGTCTCCCATGTGATGGCTGTCCCCATTCTGGTCCTTGGGAAAACAAGAAATAGTCATTGCACAAATTGCTAGTCTCAGGTTTATGTGGAGATCTGTTAGCAAGTATCCACAGAACAGGAGACACACAGAAGCAAGAAGTTAATGCAGAGTTTAGACGGTGTGATTTGCCACTCATGATGTGCAGGGTTGAATGAGGACATTTTGCCTATCTCCACAGCGGGTGATTTTAATGAGTGAGAAGACGCATGACCCCAACAACACAGAGTAGTCAACTTATCCACAGGGAGAAGTCAGGGAAAAGTAGCACCCTCTTAAAAAATCCAGGTATGGAGGTAGAGGCATGGCTGGTTTATTTACAGGCATAGGGAATGATGGATGAAAGGTCCAGAAGCAGTCACTGCTGCTGGTGATTTCTGGCAACTGCACTCATAAAAGCCTCTTCCAGAGTGGCAAGCTTATCTTGCCCAGAATACCAAACTCTTGGCACAAGTCCCTCCACTTGCTGCATCTTCAATTCCTCCCAGGACCCAACCATGCTGCAAGCCCACACTGAACCATGGATAACCCGGCCATGCCCCAGGGAACATGGCTACACTAGATGCTCCACAGCATTTCCCATCTCTAGGATTTGGTTCCCAGCACACATGGAGCATTGCCTGCCTCAGTGCCTCCCACTGACTTAATGAAGAAGAGGAGCCCTTACCCAACAGTTTCCTAAAAGGCAGATTAACATGAACGGTTGGAGTCCCATTCAGCTCTTTTGCCAACCCTCATGCTACCAGAAGCACGTGGGGACCGCAGGGTAACATGACTAACTACAGCAGATGGTTACAAGCAGTCCCCTGTTCTCTCATTGCTGTCTTCCTTTGCTCTCTTAAAGGCTTGTGCTCAGTGCTCCCATGACCATATAAAATATAGGATTATCACCCCCGTGTAATGCATGGGGAAAATGAGGTGACAGAGATTACACATCTCCTGAATTCTAGTTTTTGTCCCTCCTCACTGCAGCTCCTCTTTTTGCTTTTCCAGGCCCTGCCTTACGCCTGGCTCCTCCTTTCTCACCCCAAAACACACACACAACTCTACCTGTTCTCTGTCAAAAGACTCGGGTTAATAGGCCTGCCTGTATTATCACAACAGCCTCATTACTGCCTGTCATGCAGATGAGGCCCTTGTACAGAAGCATCAGCAGGAGTATTCAGCGTTTAGCTCCAAAGACACTTATTAAAGGCACCAGACACTTTACATGTTACTGGTGGGAACAGAGTGCCTAAACCTGCTTGATGCTTTGGGCTTCGGTGTTTCTGGGCTGCAAACCACCCTTTTTATCACACACAAAGCACTGAGGGGACTCCCCAGGGTGTCCTCACTGCAGCAACTACATGCAGGTGAAAGAAGCTCAAGCACAGCTCAGGACATGACCCAAGGGCCCACAAAGTTGGGATTTTAGGGCACATACACCAGAAAGCCAAGAACACTGAACAGGATCTGAATTCACAGCACACCAACAGCACAGTGGGATGCTGTAGCCAAAATCACTTTTCCATTCCTTGCAATAGAAACAGGAACAGTGAGAACAAGTAAGGAGAGATTCATTTCCCTAGCTGCTATTGATGAGACCAACTGCAGCCAGGCCAGTGTCCACATTTTGAAAGGCTGCCACAAAAGTAGATTTCAGAACTGGAAAGAAACTGCCTTCCAATGCCTTACTGCCTTAGTTAGAGGCCTCAAACCGTTTAGTTCATGACAAAAAGAATAGATGACTCAATTATGGCATGTAAGCACCTTCAGGGTAAAAAACAGCATGCAATAAAGAGATTTTTAGTCTGGTAGAGAGAAGAATAAACAAGAACCAACGGCTGGGAGCTAAAACCAGAGAAGCTCAAAACAAGGAATAAGGCACAGGCTGGAGAGAGCAGGACGATCAGGGAAGCACTGTTCCCGCTGTCTGGTGGGGCATTCAGAGCTGACGCGGGTGCATCCTGACAGATAGACTCTGCCCAGACACACAGCTCTGTGCAGAGGCATTGGACAAGAGTTCCTGGCCTGTGCAGTAACAGGGGGCCCTGCTGACTTTGAAGGCTATCTCTGGCAGAAACAAAGGGCAGAGAGGGTGAGACAATAATGAGAGGGTTCTGGAGACATCACAGTTCACTCCACTGATTTATTTTTTACAATCTTATCACCCTCACCGTAGCAAGCCTGACGCAAACAACCCTCTCCCATGACTGTAATCAGCTCTCCCTAGGAGCTGCAGCAGGGGAGAGGAAGGGGAATTGCATCCAAAACACTCTTGCAAGAGCCCCATGGCAGCACCAGTGCCTGTCGCTGGGCAGACCCAGCGATCCTGTGCAGGATTTTCTCAGAAACTTAAATGATCCCTGTAGGTGGAAAGGTTCAGTGCCTCCCAGCTGACTGTAGAAACAGCCTTTGCCCTGGGGAGACTGAGAAAATGTTGATCTGCTTGGATGTGACATTTCCAGCAGCGAACCAGAGCAGAGGCAGTCCCTAGAGCCCCTTGGAACAATAAATACCCTCTGCCTCCTGCAACGCACCATCTCCTGCTTCTGACCTCTCCTTCCCTGCTTGTGCTGAATGCAGCTCTCCGCAGGGCTAATAAGGCACTGAGATTTGCCACCAGCCACTAAAAGGGCTAAAATGCTCACGATTATCCTCTCAATAAAGGGCTGTTTTTTCAAAAAAGCATAGAAGTGGCTTTTTCAGCTTTCAGTTGTTAAGTGCCTTTTTAGTTAGACCAGCTGTTCCTCTCCTCCAAGCTCTCCAGAAACCCTCTTTGGTTAATCCCATTGACTCCAATGATATCTGCTAATTGCATACTTCCCTGCAAATGAAGCCAGTCAACAAGCCATTACAGGTTCCTACTGATACTTAATCTTCGAGGCCAGACACCTTTGCTTACCTTTTCAGAAGGGAACTTCAGGAGGTCTAAGCTGTCCATGCTGTTCCTTTGGAGTCTCTTTGGCCTGGCTCCTGCAAAACAACGCACTCTCGCATCAGGAGGGTGTCACTCACCAACAGCACTAATGTCACACAGATAAAATTCAAACCATGGAAGACCTCCTGCTCCTGTTAACTACAAAGTCAAAAGGACGGGATGTTGCAGCTGTACCGTCCTTGAGATTCAAACGTGTTTTTTTCTCTATTGTTTTGGGTCTTTTTCAAAACATTATTGCACCACAGTCAGCAACAGCTAGGGCTGCATGAAGGTTTTGCTATTGAACAAGTAGCCAGGTCGTACTATGACCCTGATCTCAACTGAGGTCTCTGGAATTCAGGAGTTACAAACGTCACTCTAAACCACAAGTCATGGGACTGGCATTGAGAAAAATCATAACAAAAATATAGTTTAATACATCTGTGGATTTGTTGCTTTATCTTCATGTTTTTAACTTAAAGAATGTATCTGGGACGCAGCTTTGAGCTTTTCTCTACAGTCACAAGGACTAGAAAACTAAGTGAAGGAGCAAATATTTTCTAACTATTATAGGCCCAGCCTTAAGTGGAGCAAAACCTTGCCCTGAACCTGACAGAGAAATCAAAATTTGGCAGCATTCATGTTTATTTGCGATTTCATAAAGTTCATTTTAAGATAGTATTCCAGCAATAACAGAGTGGGTGAAGCACAGTTCAGCTCCAGCTCCTGCTTTCCAAACTCTCTTTACCTCCACATCTCCCTCCAACCTGCTCCCAGCTGCTAATGCCTTGCTCACACAGCCAGGATTTACAAAATGGCCTTGGGATGCCTTCACCACATCTGGGAAAACTTCAGCCCTTTCACCCTCCTGCTCCCCTTCCCTGATCTTTCCTGAAGGTTCAGTTTAGCTGAGCACCACATGACATCCCATCCCAACACCACCAAACAGGGCAGAAATGAAAGCTTTGGACTCAAGGTCCCATGACAACTTCCAAGCTTCAGGGGAAATCCTGGGGGAGGGTGAATGAATGCATGTGAATTGAAACCCATCCCCATGCTGAGCCCTGAGAACGGAAACCACTGAGCTTTGTGTGGTTCCTGCAACAGCAAACTTACTAAAGCTAAAGATTCCCCAGTTTCCCACCACCACTTAACAGCACCGTTGCTTATGTTACAGTAGTCCCCATGGACCCCGTTCGAACCCAGGGTGCCAGCCACTGAGCTGCTCACTGGACAAACTTAATGAGAGAGAAGGCACAAAATTCATAACCAATTCAAGACTGACTACAAGCAGAACATGGTGATTAAATGGAAAAAGCCACCAGGTAGCAGGGATTCCCACACTAACACACATCCAGCTCAGCCAGGGCTCCAAATGCGACCACAGTTGTATCTAAACCGCACCAACTCCAGAGACACTGCTACTTGGAAAAGTTCAACCTTGCTCAGATTCATGAGATATAAGACAAGCTCAGATCAGCTAGGACTTTGCTAAGGGTCATGCACATACATCACTTCTTAGTTATAAATGACCTAAAGTTAATTTCACTGCCCCTCGCTACCCTAAAGTGATTTACTTCTTGCAGCCATAAAGGCTCAAATCAGCAAAATATTTCTGCATGTTTCTGTCTCTCTACTCCAAAAAGCACACTAGCACCAGCTTCATTTTAAGATGACCTCATTACTAGGCTGTAAGTTCAGAAGGGACTGACATCAGGCTTGGTGATTAGGTGCAGAACAGATACTGATGTAAATACGCAGAGAGCGAGGAAAACAGGTAACGATAAGCAGTCATCTTTTCTACCAAACTCTACCCCTTTCTGCACTGCAAAGCCAGTTGCTCACTTGGCAGCAGCTCAGTAACAACAGGATTTGATCCCGGAAGGTCAGTGATTGCTGCTGACGCTGGCGAGGGTTTTTACTCTTAATTTTACCATTTTTATTTCATTCTTTGCTCATGTTTACTAACATATCTTATCTAAGGTATCTTATGTTCAGTAACGTATCTTAAGCACCTCCTGCAAGCAGGTTATGAAAGGCTTGTGCTGTTGGATACCAATGAAACGATATGGTTTTCTGGTAGCCGAGCACATCTATCATCACAGGCTGGATGTGCACTCGGCCACAAAGACAGCTGAAGCCATCAAGCCCAAGCCCTCTACCACCATAAAATGGAGAAAGCTGCACCACTCTCAGTGGTAGGCACAACCCACCGCCCTGCCAGAGGCACCGGTTCACTCCATACAGGACATCCCTTCCACGTGCTAAATGCCGCCAAAGCTTCCACTCCCCCAGAGTGTCAGTGATACCAGCTTTCAGCTGAGAGGACCCAGAGCTCTTAAACAAAGCTGAGGTCCTGTACCACCTCAGTGGGAGATACAAGACACCCCACACCCAGCTCCCATCGCTCCACCACGCTCCCACCAGCAACCTGTGGGTATCAGCACGGAGGAGATGGCTGTGCAGGAGCAGGGAGGCTGCTGCTGGCCCCAGGTCTCCTCCCACGCTGCCAGACGAGCAAAGGGCTTTTGGCTGTTGCCACATCGGTCAGGCAGGAGATCAGCGAGGGGAAGGCAGCGGCGGGTTGTGCCCAGTGGCTCCCGGTTATGCACAATGACATTCTGGACATTGCTCACGGCTCTCGGCTTCCCTCAGAATAACCTATAGTCTTATTTGTGGAGCAGTGAGGTGGGTCTGGAATAAAAGCCACCTACAAACACTTAATCAGATGGTATGTTTGGGTTTCAAAGCAATGCCCGAGAGGCGAGGCCAGCATCTGGAAGTGAGCGTGCGTCACAGCAGCTTTTAACGGCCACTTCCAGGAAAGCAAGAAAGAAGGAAAGTGTGTCTGATTAGATAAACACACATCATTTCCAACAGTCTAAAGAGTCGTTAATTATACACCTCCATCCTCAGGTGCTTTTGTACATTTGCAATAGCATTAAACTGCTGGCCAGAAACCATTAATCTCTGACCTGAGAAAACCTGCCTTCCCCTTTGTTAATTTAATATACGTAGTCAGCTGAGACTACCTCAGCAATTAGGGCACGCAGAACAATTTGTCTTTTTCAGTTGTTTTGATGCTGGTGTTCCTCTATTACTATGTGGATTTCACATTCAGTTGAGCCAAGAGAAGAAGTCAGGAGTTAAAAACTCAACTTCAGAGCCATCCAACTCAGCTAGTTTCTTCCAGAAGAAAACGCAACCAGCACCGGGGTCAAATGCTGGCCTCACAAAAGCCCATGGTTCTGCCATCCCCACGCACTACAAGCTATCCCGCAGGTGGAGCAAGCAGTGCCATTAAAACAAGCAGCTAGCAGAATTAAGATACTACCTATCAGTCTGGGCTATCATAAACTGCATCAACACAGGCAGCAATTCCCACCACACATCTGGGAGTTTCTCCCTTTTACTCCACAGCAGACAGGCTCAGTAGCCTGCAGCATACTCATCTTCCAGGAGAGCAGAGAGATTTCCATACTCACAGGCACCCCACGACAGAAGGAGTCCCATTAACTTTCCGTCTCTGACCAGGACATTTCCTCAGATGGCTCCAGATGTAACTTTCAGCCTCCTCCAAGTTATTTTTCCCAGAAATACCTGCAGCACCACCTAATACTCAGCGAAAGTTCAACTCTGCCTCTTTCTCCCCAGTGCCGATCAACAGCAGCAGCAGCAGCCGTGGATGCAAAAGACTGACCAGCTGAAAACATGGGTCTGTTGCTCTGGAAGGTTTTTTCCTCTCTCTCCAGTATTTATTGGCATGTTTACCAAGCCTACTGCAGAGTAACGGAAAACCTCAGGGGCATTTCTAAATGCTCTCTCTGTCTTTAAGGTTTACTGAGGTCTCTAATAGAGCAAGTTGAAACCTTCTTGTGAACATCAGCTGAGCAATGCTACTGACTAGCTGTATTCATGCCTTGCTTTCCTGGAGCTCCTCGGATGTTGTTCTTTTCAGTGCTCAGGCTCGGGGTTGTTGTTTCTTTTTTAAATATTTTTTTTCAAAAATCTCTTCCCCCCCTGCCCATGATCTCAACGCCACCATGAACCAAGGAGTTTTGGTTTTTGTTTGGGCTTTGGTTGTTTTTTTTTTTGCCGGGGGGGGGGGGGGGGGGGTTAACTTTTTGCTTTTGCAATTTGGTTCCTGAGGCGAGTTTAACGGTTTTCACATTCCTGTATTTTAAGACTCGATGAAGCAAGTCACCTCTCTCCCTGGAAGAGAGCAATGGACTCCGGTGAGGGGAATTTTACTGCAACAGAGAAGAGGGAGATGCTTGTGTTCTTGCCTGCATGCATATGAGACATCCTTTCTTCCTATAGCTCCCTCACATCCCCCCATCTCACAAATACTCCCTGTTCTTCTGTCTTCGGGGCACTAACCCAACATATCCACATCAGATACCCATTTTTTTCTCTGTCTTGCATCTCCACCCTGCAGAGATGGGGATGGCCCCTCTGCACATCCTCGTGCTACCTGTGATGACATGGATGCAGGAACCTTTATCTACAGTCTCTTCTTCACAGCCAGAAGTTTGGTAGTGCATGCTCCCGACCTTCCTTGGGCTTTTTAAGCTGATCAGCATAGAGCAACACTGGCCTCTGCATGTCTGATAGAGAGGCTAAACACCAGTGCTAACATGGTGCACGCAGCAAGCACAGCATCTTTCCCCCCATTCTTCTCCTATCCCTTTGGTATCTGTTCACCAGCTCCATACTGCCCAGGAGGACAGGATCAGTACGGTCTCCAGACGGAAGGACTCTCTTCCTGTGCCATGGGGAGGCCCTTGAACAGGCAAGTGCTCAGATTTCAGGGTGCAATTAGACGAGAAATGCTCATGTAACAAAAATTCTCTAGCAATACGTTGCTACAAAGTGAGCTGTAGCCACTGAAAACACAAGGAAGTGTTTTATCTTAGGATGGTGATGGGGTCACCCCATGTAAATCTGCAGTAGGGCAAGGCTGGGTAGACAGTGTGGGCAGAGTTTTGTTCCTCTATGGACAGTCTCCATATCCGACTGGCGCTCCTGAGATTTCAGAGTTGACAAGATCGAGCAGAACATGTGTAGCAGCGACTCAGGGAGCCCTGCCAGGAGCTCTCATCAAGTTGACATGTGCTTTGATAACTCCTAGGCTCTCCCCCATCTCCAGCAGCTTGGAGAGCTGCCTACTCCATCCCTGTTAGAGACGAAGCAAACCCCCCCCCCCCTCCGATGCAGATCGAGCGACAGTTCTATTTGCAGGCCAGGAACACGCTGTATCCCTCCAGGGTAGCTGTACCAGAGGAAGCAGAATTAAACCTGACAGTGGACTCCACAGAAGACCAACAGGAAAAGGTTGTACAGCCAACGTCACCCAACCCCCCCCGCCACCAGCGCTCCCAGCTGAGCAGCACGCACAGCTCAGCGGCAGCAGTTATCCCACAGAACACAAGCTTTGCACCCCAAAGAACACGACAAATCTTGGCATAAGCACTTGCTGTATTTTCATGAAAAGGTCATTTCTCTCTGTACCTGTATTAATTGAGATACTGACTTGTCTTTTGGGTGAGTTCTTCCAGTCCAGGACATTGCCTCCCCACATTTGTACAGACCCCAGCATTTCAGAACCTTGATTTTAGCAGACAACTCTACAATATTGTTCAATATGATTAAATTAGACCAGCCAGCCAGTTGTTTGGGGTGGAAGACTGGTCTGTAAACCCTACCAAGCTCAGAAGTGACAGTGGAGATACAGTCCAGCAATCTGAATGCTCACAGAGCATCTCAAATCATACGCTACTGACATCTAATCAGGAAAGCTCTGTCAAGCTAATGCTCCATTATTACAGCAAGCTCTTCAAAGAGCAGAGGGAGGAAAAAAAAAAAAAAAAAAAAAAAAAGGCAAGCACAGCAGCAAGAAAAGAAAGGAGAAAAAAAAAAAAGCAGCCTCCGGTAGGACAAGCATCTCATTTAAGGCTTTAATTAGTCTTCAAACACATAATGGGTTCTGGCACTATAAATCCACTTGACCTCTATTATTGCCAGCACTTGCATGATAAATGCTGGCATTTGTTTTCCCAGTTGTTACTGGGATAGAACAATACTTTTCTCTAAATAGAGAAAGGAAATAATATCAGTTATTTATGATGACTACACCATAAAACACTGGCACCAAGCTGTTGTGTGTCGATCCATGGGAAGGACCATCTGCTTACCCCCCAATCCTTTAGACAGGAAAGGACCAGGGGAATCCTGACAGCTCTGGCCCCTTCTGTGTCCAATGATACAGTTAGATGGGCAAAACAACGTTTTTCTCCCTATCAGTTATTTGAGGGCTTTTCTGGCTGCCCGGTCTAGACAAAAGCCAAGAGCAGGTATGGCTCAAAACAGAAAGGACAGTACATGTGAAAGTAATAAAGTCAAGCCATAGCTAAGGGCCAGGGAAAGCTGTGGGAAGGTTGTTTTCAATGTGGTGTCACATCAGACTTCCTCAGGAACACTTTGGTCCCAATGCAAAGCCCTCCATCCTCAGCTCTCCATTGTCAGAGCTGGGAGCCAAAAGGACAGGAATGAAACTCTTCTGCTGGGAAGATCAGGCTTCAGCATGTTTGCTCTGATATGCTGTATTCATTGGCACACAGACAGCACACAGCTGAGCAAATATCAACCTTCCAGACAGATCCTGAGCACTACAAAAACCTTCTCCAGAATAACAATTTTGCAGGTTTTTTTCTCAGTGGCAAAACTGTTCCTTTAAAAAAAAGTGTATACAACATGCGGTAATGAAGAGAAGTTACTTTTGAATCAAGATGCTCATCTGCCTGATTTGGCAGAAAATGCTTTGCGTATGTGTCACACGAGTTTTGCATCCTCCAGAATCCAGTCTGACAGCTGAACAACTGGCTGAAAATAACAGCATTATTGCACATCTACATGGCACCCAGGAGCCCCTCAACATTTGGCTGACTGCATTCAGGGTGAGCAGCTAGCACAGAGGCTTCTGAGATGGGAAGAGGCAATAAGGAGACACTCTGGACCACATGCCAGAATAACCTTCACATTCACATAGAAGAGGTAAGGCTTGGAGCAAAAGTCCTCCTTGGAGATAAGAGATGGCACAAGGGAGTTATTCCCCCAGCGGGGGCAAAACCAACGTAGCTCAGGAAAGCTGCAGTCTTTGAGCTCAAGGTGATCTTACACCTTGTAGCCTTACAAACTATTACTAATTGCCATGATTGTTGGGCACATCTTTGATTCCAGTTTTCCCCCATACATGCAACGAGCATTAGCTTTTCTCTAACTGAGCAAGGCTGGAATAAGGCTTATTTGCAAATAAAGTGCTGGCAATTCAGGCGAAACTATGAAGTATTTTGGTGTGTATTTGCAGGATCTAGAAAAGGCAGAGCACCCAGTCATGCAACACCTAACAGACAGTCAAATATAAGCCTTGGAGCTTATGGAAGCTTGGAGCAATGTTAGCGAAGGCCTACATAACCATAATCTATTAAGCAGACCATTGCCTGGGGGAGGTTAACAGTTGTGGGGACAGGAGTATTTTCTGGGAGATAAACTGAACCGGGTGGAGCAGGCTGGGAGGAGGCACATAACCTCAGGGCTAATTTAAGAACAGCCATGAAAGGCTTGGCAGGAACACCTGGCTTTCTTCTAAGCACAGGATTTTCTCTGCCAGTATATAGCAGAGCCTTATGACCTCCCATCTTCCATTATCAGCTTGTGTTGAACAAGATCAAAAAGAAACTCGGTTTGAGCTACAAAGTGACACACAGTGATTAACACAGGCAACATCTCCAGCAGCTAGACAAGTCCAATTACAGCAGCTGAGTCCTAAACACTGACTCAGGGAGGGCAAGGGAAAGAGCAACACACATGTCAGAGCCTTGCAGCGATCAAACTCTCACAGTAAAATCCTCTAAAAAGAAGGGCAATGTACTTGATCCCTCCTCCTGGATGCTGTTGTGAAACAGTCAGCAGCTTGCAGCAGCCAGGCACTTTCCAGCTACTGGGACATGGCTGGCCACATTGGACTTTGAATTCATGAGCTCTGCCTCTACAAGCTGCCAGGTCTCTTTGCTAAGCAAAGGTCTGTTGGTCTGTTGTCTGAGTGCTTGCCCCTGCCAGGCTAGGGGCCAGCCTTGCTGCTGAGTGAAGGAGTATGGTTCCTGAGGTCAGTCAAGAGATAATGGTGACTCATGCTGAGGTTCTGGCCTTGCCTTGCTCAGTGAAGTGCCAAAGCAGACCATGGTCATCCATCCAAAACCGTTAAAAGATTAAAAAGTAATTTTAGCTGGGTGAGAGAGAGAACTCGCTTCTTCTTGGTCCCTTTCTTGCTCTGTGCTGCAAGAAAAACCAGTAAGCAGAGGCACCTTGTCCCTAACAGTAACACCGTACTGTTAGACAGGAGATCATCATATCCATAGGCATTTCCTACACGTTGGCTACCAAAGGAAACTCTCTGTGGAAAGTGCATTCGGGAACCAGACAGCACACACCAGAGCTGGGATGGCTGCAGGAGCCTGGAACAGCAGCCAAAGGGAACTTCAGGCTTCCCAGCTCAGAGCAGGAGTTTGTGTAAGGAGCCAACAATTTCCAGAAAGTTAGCTCTCCCCACAACAAGAAAGCCCTTGACTTAATAGATGGCTTTGCCAAAAGCCACGTTGTACCTTCTCTACCACAGGCTTCAAGAACTGGCCTCTTCCTCATCCTCCTTTCCAGCACTTGCAATTTCCCCTGGCATCAAGATAAAACAAGCACCTGAGTTTCATTAGCACGATATCTTCTCCTCCAGTCCTGGAGCATTTCCTCTGCTGTGAGCTGAAAGTCTTGCTGTACTTTACATTGATGCTGGGAAGGAGGCTCGCGTACAGAGCAAGATGAAAGAACATTAAATACTTCTTAACGCTTTGAGAAGAGTATTTTAAAACTTCATAAAGCCAATACTGGTGCAGTCTGAACTGAGTGCTAAATTACTCGGTTTAAATCCAAATGACTCAGAGGTTCATCCCCCCCATCAGTGCTGCTGGAATGATTTAACAGCTGTAACAGCAGAAGTTACTCAGGTTTAGAAAAAAATCATTATAAAGATAATGAAGAGGCATCCTTTAGAAGTCCTAAATCTTCACCCAAGAAGCCCCCCATGCAAGCAGCACTGCTGTCCTTGCTGCCCTGCTCCCTTAAGCATCACAGCAAGGACCACCACAGACTCAGGTCTTTTTGGACACCTTCCTGCAGGTGCCTTACTGGGAGGCATGTGGGAACACTCGCGCTAGCACTCCTCTGAGCTCAGAAGCTAAGGTTCCACTGAGCATCTGTTAGCGTGCAATAAAGCAACCAGACCACCTTGCACTCTGCCTTCCACTTGGCCAAAAGCTACTCTGCTTCAGTCAACAGCCTCATCCATCAAAACCCTGCATAAGCAGGTACAATCAACCAGCACGGCCTCAGGCTTTCATTTTCAGAATGAAAAAAGGCTGAGCTGCAGCCCATCACCTCTTGGGAAAAATCAAATATAGTTGAGGATACTTAATATTAAGCAATTTCAATTACTATGCTTACTCAGTCTGACTAGTAAAGAACAGGGCAGGTTCCATGCTGAAGCCGTTAGTGATGTGACCCCTGTACTCATCTGCCGAGTGGAAGGCAAACGCTACCTAGACACTGAAATCACAGCCACAGCAAGCAGGGCTGTCCCACTGTCAGAAAGATGCTGGTCTCAGATGGCCACGTCTCTCAGGTGTCACCCAGCACAGTCCTTCGCAGGAGGGTTGAGTGAACCATGGAAAAGGAACATCCCTATCCCTGGGCAGCATCCCTGCCCAAGGCACAGGCTCCATGGGTTAGCAGCACTGCCGCCTCCCTGCTTTGTGTCAATAGAAGGCTGGTCAATCTAGCATATTTCGGCAGCCCTAAACACTTCTTAGATACTTCAAAGATATTTAAAGCAAGCAAGCAAACAAAAACAAACAGGCTGGGAAACATAAAAGCAGATTTCTTCTATCCCTGTCTAATTGATCCAAGGGTTCAAAGATTCCTGTGAAGAAGGCAAGCTCAAAACTGCACTGAGGATGCAAAGACCCACATTCAAAGCCACACAGAACTGATCACTGCTCAGGAAGGAGTGGGATTTCATGCCTGCCCAGGCTCAGCTGCCCACTTCACCACTTAAGAATACCTGAAACGTGGCTGCCTCTCACGCAGGGATGAGCAGTTCCCAGCATGGAAGCTCCTGACCACCAAACAAGCAGAGTAGCCTTGTGCCTACCCTTTTTCAGCAGAAGATGTGCAGAGAGCAGGGGAAGCCAGGCTCACGGCCGAGTCCTTTCCTGCCCTCAGAGCTTGTTGAGCATGGCTGGGCAGCAGTGTCTGCGTACTGCAAACAGCACAGAAACCATGCCAGCAACCAGCTTACATTGCTCTGAAAGCATCTACATGCCAATGCCTTCTGGAACACCTGCATTGCTCCCCACCTACACCCAGCTTGCCAGGGGAGGTGTTGCTCAGTGTCTCCTAACACTACCGCAGCCATCAGAGATGACAACTGGGGCTGACATGCTGATGAGAGCAAAAGCAAAGCACCCCAGAGTCAGTTTTCGCTTTGGAGAGGCACTGAGACTGGCCCAGGCTGCTCTCTGCCTTCTGTCCGGCACCTCCACCCCTTTGGTGGTGGGCGAGCCCCTTCTCTGTGCTCCCCTCCCAGCTGGCAGGCTGCCCTGGCCACTGCCAGCCTCTGTAGGGGAGAGCCGGCAAGGGGGAATTGAAGAGGGGAATGCTGCAAGGCAGCACTCTGTTTAGTGCACCAGAGGCCTGAGTTACCCACCCAGAGACAGCCCAGGCAGGCGCTGCCACCAGGCTTGGTGCAGGAAGGGCTCAGCTCAGTGCTCCTGATTCACTGCTACCTGCAGAGGACTAGGCACGGCCAACTCCTTGCTGAGCAGATGCTGAAACCTCAGCCCAAACCAACTGATCTGGAAAAGGGCAGCCTGCAAGGGTGGCCCAGGCAGCCAGCGATCCCGCTCCATATCCAGCAGCAGTGCCGAGGGCTGCGCTGGCTGTTTGCACCCTGGGACATCTCCCAGCACCAGGCAGCACTGCTTCTTGTTGATGGATGCCTTCACCCCTACAAAACAACTCCCTTATAGCCACAGCAAGTTCCCTTACTTCTCTCCAATGGCGAAAGCCTACTAGTACTCAGTTCTTAACTTGCGGTGTGTGAAAGAGGGCAAGACCATTTCTCAGGGCCACATTTTTGGTTGTTTGGAGAAACACACAACCTCTGTTTATTTGCTTCATGTTTTAGCTACTCTCTAGCTTCTTTCAGTTTGTTGCTTTAAGCTCTCTGTGTTTGCATTTCTTGACAAGGTCGTTGCTTTCACAAGACTTCTGCAGCGCTGCCCCACTTCCCTGGCCTCCAGCTTTGTCTTCTGACGTCCAATTGCTCTCAGAATATTAATTAAAATCGCAAAGAGCTCAGCAAGAGGAGCCAAAACAGCAGAGGAAAACATCAGACATGCCTTCTGCCCCCCAGGTCCCCGGCAGAGGGCAATTCCCAAGACTTAGAAGCAAAAGTAACCTGCGAAGAACATCCTAGTCTGATGGTCTGGCTCATGGTTTCTCAGCCAACAGTACAGATTTTCCCAGAACTCAAGTTTGCTATGAAACTTTATTCTGCCTGCTTGATAAAATTAATGTGTTTTATAACATGCCTGCCTTATCAGATGATTTCAGCATCTTTATGAATATGCAGCCATTTTATAACCTTAGGCAAGGAAAATAATCTGAAAGGAAAAAAATTGAAAGCTCTCCTCACCATGAGATTTGTTGACATCAAAAGGCACGGCTGGTTCAGAAGTCAACTTGAATCTCAACTCTCTCACCTGTTTCCTATTAACAGAAACAGATGTTCCTCTTGCTGTAAATTGCTGCTATTAATAATATAAATAATTATCCTTTTCTAATCATTTAATAGGTGCACAGGAGGGTACCAAAATTCCTGGCAGCCATGAAATACATCTCCCTTCTTCTCAAGGGCTCAGAGCCTCTCATCCTCCACTGAAGTTCAGAATAAGAGAGCTGAAGCCAGGATAAAAGCTAAGGAGAAATCAAGGGAGCCAGGCTCCTCTCCACAGGCTGTCCTGTGGACCCATTCTCTCCCCAAATCTCTATGCAACAGGGACAGCACCTTTCCCCACCCGAGATGCATGTGTAAAAGCATGCACGTGGCTAAGCACTGCAACACTGACACTCCCTTCCTCCAGCAAGATGCTGCTGCACAGCCCCAGCCCACGAAACACAGGGGCAGCTGATTTTTACCTCCCCAGCAGGTTCCCAGGACCCAATGAGGGGCAGCACCCCCCACATCCCGCCGACTGGGGAAGCCCTACTCCGCAAGGGAACCTGCCCTACGGTCCCTCCCTCTCCTGCACTGCAAGCCCCAGTCATTTGCTGGTCTTCCTCCAGAGAAGGAGGAACTTCGTCCTTCTGTTGACAACAGCCCCAGCCTTGGGAAAGTGAGCAACGGCACCACAGATTAATGAGGTCAGTGCAACCTCCAGCGAACACGGCCTCTGACTACAGCTGCTCAGCCCCTCTTCCCACCCTCCAGCAATCACACACAGACCAGCATGGCTCTGGCTCTGTCAGATGAGAGAAAAATCACTACTGGCTCCAGATGTTAACACATCACAAGTACATCTGGATCACTGGAGGGCAGTGAGCAGCCCACAGGCCACATGCTGGCTCTGCCTTGCCCTGCCTCACCTTCTGAGTTAAGCCCAGTAACTGTCCAGGCTTGCCACATGCCTTAAGCAAAAATCCCAACCCTTCAGTGCTGCACGCTCTCTGAGTCTCATGCTGTGAGATGCGGTCAGTGGGGCTGTGCCAGGGAGGCAGTGAGGCTGTGTCACCACCCATGTAGGGGACACTGCCACACGTTAGGCTCAGCTCTCCCCAAGAAGGGCTCTGCTCAGACCAGGACCCTCCCTACCCCCCAGGGTACACTGTCCTGCCTGCAGCAGGACACCAGACCAGTCCATAGCAGGTTGCATTCAAGCCCAGATTCAATGAGGAGTGTGTTATGAGAGCAGAGACACCCTTGCTCTGTTTTTTCAATTATTTTCAGCTAAGAAAAGGCTGTGCACTGCTGCTTATGCAACACGGTCAGAGCTGCAGAGCCCCTCTCCCAGATAAATCTGGCCCGACCCCTTCTGCTGCAGCTCTTCCACACAATATGCTCACACATCCAGTCAAATGTGTCTCAGCATGCAGTGCTCTCATGCCCGTAAGGTCCTTGGCACTGCCCTCCCGCTGCACCCCTCCACTCCCCAGCCGGAGGGACCTGGCACCCCATCAGCTCATTTCCTCCACGCTTCACTCCGTCCCAGGAGCAGCAGCAACATCGAGGTTAATTTCCTGTTCCCCTTTCGGAGCAAAATCATTTGCCAAAAGGAAGCCCCTAACGAGATGCCAGGAATGAACAGAAGGCCCTAGTTAATAAGTTTCCCAGCAGTTATAAAGACGGACCTGCCGTGCAAAAGGAGGCTGAGGCGGTCGTTGTGGCCCACATGGCCTTGAGGAAACAGCTCAGCTCCACTGCAGCTCCTGATGGGGCACGGCAGGGCACACTGGCTCCCTCACCCACAGCTTGACATCTCAGGAAAAGCTTTAGCACTGACATAGCAGACTACACCTTCAAGATCAATACAGAGAGCAAACACACTCAGCCAGCCTTTCTCCCTCCCAGAACACCGTGCCTCAACTGAGCATCATCTTCTCTACGTCAGTTCTACCAACAGGAAAGAGAACATACCGCCTGAGAAAACATGTCTGCACTAACAAGGTCATATTTAATCAGTCGGCACCTCCCGGGATGCAGTTTCGTCTGTGTGAATTAATAAGTCTGTCCACAGTGACAGAGCAACCAGCTGGAAGCGCCCCGTGCCAGGCACCCACAAATGTCTGCAGCGGGCACTTCCAGGACAGGCAGACGGTCCCCGAGCTGGGGGGACACGTCAGGCTGGCAGGCTGACAGCACGCTGTGGCGAGGACTCAGCTGTGCTCTCCTGCTCCCTGGGGAGCAGAGGCAGAACAACCCAGGGCCCAGTGCGGTAAGTAAAGCCATTTTGTCTGCTGTGACCAACTCTTGCCACACCTTTGTTTCCAAGTTGGGCATCGCTGCAGGTGTTCCAGGGGTGAGACAGCACCCAGCGTAGTGATGCTCACAACCTGCCTTCAGCCCATTCTGTAGGCTTGTTCCTTGGGTGCTAATCAGAAGAGAGCAGCCAAAAATCCCTGCCAGTCACCTTTTGAAAGCTTGCTTTATCAGTCAAATCAGTTAAAAGGGTCCTACAGAGCTTTAAGAGAGACAAAAGCTGATTTGCTGCTTGGTGCATGGAATTTCATTCCCAATGTAGATTAATTCCATTAACTCATTCTGTGCCCTTTTTGGGGCAGATCCTTCCCTGCCCTTACGGCTTATAGAAAACACAGAGCAAACATACCAGAGTCTCCTTTCTGGTAAAGGCACTCGATAGCCTCATCTGGCATTCATATTTCCTCCCATGTTGCCTACTTGCAAACACCTCCCCTCCCCACACACCATACCACATCCTTCACGAGGCCCTTCAGTGCTAGCAAAAGCCCAGAAACTCACCTTGTGCTTCATACCCAGAATAGTGATGAGCTGTACCCATGTCCTCATCCCCGGGGCCCAAGCCGAGGGCTGACTTGAGCTGGGCCATGTTCACCTGTGCTGTCAGCTCACCATTCCGGTCCCCAATCTACAGGGTGAAAACCAACAGGGCAGCTGGTTAAAAGGCAACATGCTCTAAGCAAACAGCACCTAGCAAAGGGTTTGGCAGTCCCATATCAAGGCAAACACACAGCCAGCCAAAAGAGAGCTTGGAGACACCCTGAGAGACCATACAGCCCAGCTTTCAACACCAAAGCAACTCTCCAAAACTATTCCTCAGTGATAATTTGGGAGAAGGTCCATGCACGCTGTGCTGTGCACCGGCTGCACCTCAAAACACAATTCTGTGGAGTTCAGTACAAGGAACTGAGGGGGCACAGCTCGCCCACTGCTACAGAAGTAGGACAGAGGTAAACGTGCATGTCTGGTCCGTCCTGTAGCTGCATATAGCTTGGCAAAGAGCCCTGAAACTCACCCCCCTTCCTCACGTATCTCCATAGTTACTGAGCACCAGACAGCCACACTACTATCAGCCACGTGGGCAGTGTCACACTCAGGGCTTGGATGCTCCAAAAGCCCTTCTCTCCTGGCTCAGATCCATACAGCTTTGAGTTGTTCCTAGTGATCTACCCACACAAGACTCCAAAATCTTTTAGAGTCCAAATTTTTCCAAAGTCCCATCTCTCATGGGCCTGAGGCCAAGGAAGCTGATGTTACATGTTCCAGAAGAGATCTGTCCAACAGCTCCAGCTACTTAAAATGGGGAGTCGTAGGACACGCTGCTGGGCCCTCCTCAAAGTTTAACCAAACAAGAAATTACTGTGCTGCGCATCACCAGCGAACAGAGAGAGGTCTCTCAGAAACCGCCTCCAATCTTCAGAGGAACAGCAGCCTCTGTTACAGAGGAAGACCTTGGCTGTTCCCTTGGAGAGGCCTGACTCCCTATTAAATGCCTTGCAACAGCTCTTTTGTGGTCCTTCGAGATAGACTGCAGTGTGAGCCATCCTAGAACAAAATCATAAATCCCCACATTATTTATGACAAACCCCCAAGCACTAGTAAAGGGAAGCAGATCAAACGGCTTATCATCAGGCATAAATCCCCTGCCAATTACAAGAGATTTGCTGTTGACATCATCTCCAGAGAAATTACTACGTCCTGGTAAGGTCTTGCAGTCCTTGATGCTCTGTTAAATGCTTCCCTGACTCCCACTCATTCCAGATCATCTCCAAGGGCCTATTAACATCAGAGGAACACACTGGCAGGACAACGATCCTAGGCAGGACCTAACACATACACCATAGCAGAGCCCTGTTTTCTGCCCTCAGCTCGGATGTCTCAGTTTTCCAGGAGCCCCCTGCCACACGCAGAGATGGAAAAGGTACTCCGGAGCAGTGTCTGAGAGCTGGGGCAGCTTCCAACATTTTTTTAGGTACACATCCTTCACTCCAGCTGTTTCAGAGGAAATTTTTCAGTAACCTCTGATCACCCTGCAGCAGCTTCCAATGTGGTTACCCTGAGCAGATTTCATTTGGATTCAAATGTCACTATCAGATTTTTGTTGGGGGAGAAGGGGGAAAGGGTGATGGGAAGTGAGTTACAAACACCAGTGTGCAAAGGTTTAACTTCACTAGGTTTCTCCTGGGCAAAATGCTGGTGCTTGCCACAACAGCACAAGCAGCTCACTTGGTTCCCAAAGCTAAAATAAAACATCAGCTTTATAACAGAATCACTAGCTGCTAGAAGCTAATACAGGCTCTCCTCACAAATGGACAGTCTCTGCACTGCTCCATAATTAATGATGTGGGGGAGTTTATTAGCCCCCTGCCATGAGTAACCTACTCCTGACATGCCCTGTAATCACGGCCATCACCACAGAATGCGAACACTGTGAACCCCCACCCCATTGGGCTCCCCCTCCACCCCCAGAAGTCACCAGGATCACTACTGCTCCAGTCCTCCCATCACCCCTCATCTGCACTGCACATTGACGAGCCACCACCTGCCTCTGAGTAATCAGCCCTGCACTGCAACAGTCCTACAGACTAAAGCTGGAAAAGTTAATTTGTCCCAAAACATACAGGACCAAAGAACACTATTTCTTCTGCATGTCTGATAAGTATAATTAAATACATAATTAGGCCAGTATGTCAGCCCTACCCCAAGATTTAGCCAACCTAATAGGCAGGAGAACACACAAAGCACTTACATATGGTGATTTCAATTAGTGCTTCAATAGGGCAATTTCTTCATCTGGGGAAGACTAAAGAGGCCACAGCCAATTTCCTCATAACACACTGGAAAGAGCAAACAATGGAATTCTTGCTTTCTGTACTTCTGAGCCACCTAAAAACACCATATGTTCTTGCACTAGGAAAGCTGCAGCTAGCTGGGCACGCACATCTATGAAAAACAGCGTAGCTGCACACATGAAACCCCAAATGGCACAGCAGCAGTACAGGGCTAGCTTCAGGCTGTGCTCGTCCAGCGTCAGCAATCGATTGCATTAGGACAATGCTAGAGTTCACCACCTCACAGCTGGGACCCCCTGCCAGCTCCACGGAGAGGAAATAACTTGTCACATGTACACTCTGTTGCAGTGCAGAATACAGCAGGTTTAGAGCACCCAGCCACCAGGTAGAAGCTGGCCTTGTTTTCTCCAAGTACTTAACTTGTCAGCAAATCAAGCCAGACCACAGCTAGAATCACAAGGTCCTCCTCAGTCAGAACCTCACAGCCTTGTGCTCAGGAAAGGGGGGTCTTACTAACAGACTGGATGCCAAGATGTATCTGAGCTCCTTCACACCAGCTGGGTGCATAACACCTTGGCCAGCAGACCAGACAACTAGTCGCCAGATCCTTTCTCACCCAGAAACATCGGTTAAGAGCAATGTACAGCAAATGTACTAACTGTAATTAAGGGGAAGGCTAGGACCCTGCCATAAAAAGAATATTTTCCAGCCAAGCTCTGCAGTTCCTAAAGACACCATTGAAATGGCACATAGAAAAGGGCTTCCCAGAGCAGTCATAGCAAGAGAAGAACTACATGAATATAACTTATTGGCATAAAATAAAGTCTCTCAACAGGGAGGACTGGCTCCCTCTGATCTGAACCAGTTTCTCTTACCTCTTGGGAGATTTCAAGATGTTTCCTTGCAAAGTGCAAAGCTTGTTCATGGCTCCCCAGGGAGACGTAGGCATTTCCGAGACTCCAGCAGGCTCTTCCTTCTCCCACCCTGCAAAACAGGAAACTGTCAACCACAGAAATGCTGGGCAAAACCCAGCAGCACAGCAGCCCTTTCAGAGCCTCCTTCTTGAGAGCACAAACAGCCAGGCCTCCTAGCTATGTTTTCACCTACAGAAAGGTTCTACAAAGCTAAAACAAAATGCACTGTACATCTTAAATTCTTCTTATGCTGAGGTCAGTAAGATCAGGGGATGAGCAATAGCCTCAGAAGTGGGCCTGCACCCACAGTGGCAAAAGCTAAGCAGTGTAGCAAGGTCCCAGAATGGTTTGGCTTCATTTGTGAGCACCAGCCTGAGAGCAGAAGCCAGAGCTCCTGTCCTGCTTGCACCCCGCACAGCAAGGCTTCCTCTCCAGAGATGCACAGTGCATCAAGAGGGCACGTAACATCCAGCCCTTTTGTTCAACAACAGTCCAGAGCTAGATTAACAGGAACATGGCAAGGAGGAAATATTGTGGGCATGCAACATTATCCTGCTAAATACTAGCACTGCGTCACCCAAGATGCATGCACAAACTGAAACTGCATGCAACAGCCAAGCAAATATTGACCTATTTCCACAAGGCCTCCAGGGTGCTGCTGCTCGTTTTCAGAAGCCAGGGAAAGCAGGCGAATGTGAAACCTGCCCCAGGCAGCCCTCACCCCCAGCCCAAGCCAGACACCCAGGTGTCTCTGGAGCAGGTTTCAGCACCTGTTTGCACAAGCAGGCAGAGACCTACTGCTCATCAGAGCCTGCTCAGCTCTGCAAACGAGCAGATGTGGGGGGTGACGGGATAAAAAAAGCACATGGGGGCGCAGGGGGAGGTTCAGCATGACTGCAACTCCCTTTTCAGAGGTTTGGGCGGGTTGATCAGCATTTAAACATTTTTCTTGTCACCCTGTTCAATACCTTCTGCTCATAGGGTGTGTTCCCAGAAATGCAGGAGCCCACAGGCCTGCACCCCCACAGCATGATTCACCCTTGGGTGGGATTATACCTTCTCTGAGCACATACTGCCCAGATAGTGCCACAGATCTCCCATTCTAATGTCTCTGCTCCATCTAGTGGAGGACACCCAGCTTCCCAAGAGCCATCAACAGTAACACTGAACAAGGTGGCTGCAAAGTCACTTCAGCGGCAAGAAGGCTCCAGGATCACAGAGTATCCAGGAGAAAGGAGCCAACATCTCTTAAAAAAAAAAAATACATATAAAAAAAATTTTAAACAAGGCCAAACCTCCTAAAGAAGAAGGGGTGAGGCCAAGAAGCAAAATATATCACCTCCACATACTCTATGTAACATCATTTGTTTCTACATGGAAGTTTCCAGCTTCATCTCAGAGCAACAGGACAAAGCAGCAAGTAGCATGTATGTATGCCCTAACCACTCAGTTTCCATGGAAGATAGAATTTTTGTGAACTGGAGGGAGCTTTAGAGGGGCCCTTCTGGGATAAAACAGCAGTAGCCACATCGCGAAGCACTGAATACAAGGTGTTTTCTTGAAATACCTCTTATTAGAAATCTCACTCAGCCCACACAGACATAGCATTAAGGGCACAATCTCCAGGTTTGAATGACATGATAAAGGTGTCAATCATGGTACGTTTTTGACAGATGACTGGACTAAGGCCCAGGTTCTGCAAGATTTCTAAAGACTTTCAAGAATACATATCACTGTTGTTTAACCCAGCAGTAGAGAACAATAAATCAACAGGAAAGGGTCAGTGCTGTGAACCCACCAGAGCAGAGACACCATCTCCTGAGGCAGTCCTTTACCTGTCTCCCAGCTCCTGTGCTATCACCAGGTGTTTCAGATGGTACTCGATTGCTCTTTCATAGTCTTGAAGCAGCGTGTATGTGTTTCCAAGACTGTAGCAAGCCTGGGCTTCTACTGCTTGGTCTTTGAGTTGTCTGGAGAGCTGGAGTGTTTTCCTGCATGGAACAGGTGAGAATGAAGAGACCTGGTCACTGCAGGGCACCTCTGCAAGGTGACAGGGAAGTCACCACTTTGGCATGCGCTGCGTTGAAGTTGATGCCTGTAACACACTGCAGGCTGTCAGGTGGCTGTATTACTCGCCACTGCTGAGCTCCACACATGCAACTGGCCTCAAGGTCCCTTATCACATCCCCCTGAGCGTATGGAATTCGCTTCAATAGGTCAAAATTTCCAGGGATCATGTGCCCTGAGTCTGCCTTAGCCCCTGGCACTTACTTGTAGTACTCAGCAGAGATGTCAAACCTCCCAAGGAAGATGTGCGCATTGCCCAGGTTGCTGTACGCTCTCCGCTCGGCTGCCTTGTCCCCAAACTCCTTAGCAATAGCAAGGCGCTGCAGCAGACACAGGTTAGTGAGTACAGGCTGGCCATTGCCAGGTTTCTATTACACAGCGACTCTTCTGGGAGATTTAACTTCTTGGTTTGCAAAGCTCCCACCCAGCAAGGTAGTGGTGCACATGCCTATCAGGGCTGGATGCAGCAGGAAGTCTCTCCCTCTTTTGCAATTCAGGATCAGGAAGGGCCTTTGCAAAAGTGGGAATAATGGTGCATTCTTTTCTAACTCCCACTCCAGCCTGGTCAGTACACAGCTCTCTAGCTGAAGTGCAAAAGGAGTTATGCACGTACTTCAACAGCTGAATAAAGAGGCGAACGGAGAGCTGTAGGTCAGGCTGTGAAGGGATGTGGTTGATCAGCAGACTAATGTGCAGGAACAAGGCTGTCACTTTGCACGGTGCTGTGGCACAGAATGAACATGCACATGTGTGCACTCCATCTCACCGTCTGCGCTGCAGCTGCTCCCCAGACTTCTGCCCTTAGCTGCACCTCAGTTCTGCCTCTCCTCTCATGTGCCCCTGGCTCCCCATGTTTCCCCACCTCTCACCCTCCACTTTGCAGCACCTGCTCCTGGTCCCAAACACTGCACGGTTTTCCCACCCCTTTTCAAGCCCCTTCTCCCACAGCACTGCTGGCTGCTGTCCCCTAGCATTTAAAAAATCAGAAGAGCTGTGACAAGGCTGACTTTCCAAGGTACTGAGCACCTTCCACTGCAAGAAAACCTGTACATACCCTGAAATAGAAGCTGAATCGCATTTGAATTGGGGCAGGGGCTGTGTCACCTCAACCCTCTTGTAAAGCTTTACAGAAAGTTATTATGTTCTACAAGCAACATTTATTCCTCATCAACAGCTTTTTCAGCAGCTTAATTAAATTCATGGCTTGCATTTATTAAAATCTAGATTGATACAAATTAAGAGCAGAAAAACCTTGCTAGGCCCAGCTGCAATTTGCCCTTAGACATCTCCTTTGGTTTCCAAGCCAACAGCACCCTTCCCTCAAACCGCTTGTTAGGTGCTGATGGGGATTGGAGCATGATGTTGCTTGGCATGAGTTAGTACAACAGGGCCAGACCAGTGGTGAGAAGGCAGGCTGCTCCCCAACAGCCGGTCTCAGCCCCTGACACCAGAAGGGCGGCGCAGTGGTTTCCTACCTCCTTGTGGAAGGCTATAGCTTCACTGAAGTTGCCGAGTAAGTACTGGGTGTTGCCGAGGTTGCCATAAGCACGGCCCTGTGCAGCTCTGTCCCCCAGCTCCTTCACCAGGGACAGGTTCCTCCTGAAAGAAGTCAGAGCAGCATGTCTGGTGAGACACAGCCAACACTCTCTGCAGGAGACACCGCAAAAAGACTTGCACTTTAAAGAAAGGACAGCTAACCCTGGAGAAGGCATTTCCCCTCCCCAACTGCCTGTCCTGTGCATCACTTGGCAGATGAAAGTCTGGTGATCTATGCTAGCTGTAGCTCTGGGAGCTCGTGCAAATCCAGCGGTGTAAGTCTCTGCTGCTCTCCCGACCTCAGGCAATCTGCAGCTGTGTACAGGAACTGCTCACATACCGATGGTCTGATAAGACCCCACATTAAATAAGAGACAGCCACCTCACTGTACAGGGGAGAACCAGGAGCACAGAAGAAAGGAGATTACCTACAGCAGGACAGGGGCAAGATCCACAGTCCTATGCCATGGCTCTGCTTATAGAGCTTCCCAGCATTTCTTTACCTTGTTTTTTTTTTCCCCCTTTACACATACAGCACACAGAGGGAAGCATAGAGGTCCCAGCTGGCACAAATTTACCCACTGGCTATGCTACATGCGCCATTCTTTGGAAAGAGGATGGTGAGCTATATATAGGCACTATCACATTCTCAGATATGAGATCTTGTCACTCTCCTCATTTAAAAAGACTACGTAAAAACCCCTGCATTATTGAAGCAAAACTCTGAAGTACATACAAGAAGAAAAACATCAGCCCAAAAGTCTGGTGACAACCTTCCTGTATGGGACATCAGAGTGATCTTTGAAACTATTTAGGAAAGGGAAGGATGTTACAAGCAAGATAAAACTACAGATCCCTGAGAAGGACAACTGGGACTTCAAGTGAAAGCTTCTTCCCTTGGGTGAAGAAGAGTCTCTGTTCATGGCCCCAGCAATGGAGACACACAGGGATCCATTCTCATCAAGGCCAGCAGAGAGCAGCAGGGGCTACAGGAGCCAGTAGTTTAGGTTCCAAATAGGGCTCTGAGAAGGAGCACACTATTGAACTTAATTGCGTGATCTTACTTCAAAGTACAGTGAGTTTTACCAAGGCAATGCCAGGATGAATTTTAGCTCTAATTTTATAAAAGCTTGCAGTCCCTCTCTCACCTTCCTTGAGATTAATTTGCCATCGTAACTTGGCATCTCAGGGGAGTATTCCTAATTCATTACAACATGCAAAATCTCATTCAGTGGCCTGATTTTCATCAACGCTGAGCCCACAGTCTCATTCTTTGCAACAAACATCTTCCACAGTTCCCACGTCCTTAGTGGCCCAGGAAACAAATCCCGCCTATGAGAAATGCTTCCAAGAGGACTCAGTAAAAATTGTCATCTTGCACCCCATGCAGCTATCATTAGCCTAACGGTTATCAGAGCTCAGCTAACCTGCAGACCCTGAAAGCTCTCAGCAGAACAGGACCACCACAAATGCAGATTATGATCTGAGCAGGATAAGCTCAACGAAGGTGTACCTGTGTGCATTTCAGCAATCACTGATGCCCGACTAGCCCTGTTCCCTCCAGGAGGAAGGGTTGGCCAAGCTTGAATACTTACTCATAATATTCTGAAGCTTTCTGTAGCGTCTCCTTGACTTCTTGAGGCAGGTAGCCTGGGTCTTGGGCCATGCTCCAAGATAAGTGCTTTCCCTTTGCATGGTAAACATTTCCTATATTATACAGTGCTCTGGCTTCACCTACCTAAAGGGAGGAAGAACAGGGAGCAGCAAGGTATTACACTTCGCATCCCAGTATGGACCTTTCCATTGCTGGGCAGGGATGGTCAAAGCCAGGAGGCCCACATTTGCCTTTCCCATCTTCACTGTCATGGCAGCCGTGAGTCCTGTGACGGCAGCCAGAAGGGAGGGCTTTACACTCCACCTCCTTCCGAAGCCCACCTTCACCATATTGCATTTCCCGACTTGCAGACAGATTATTTTTAAAGCTAGGAAATATTTCCTGTTGGATGCCATGAATCAATTACCTTGTCTCCCTGCTCCTGAGAAATGTCCAAGTGTCTCTGGCAACAAACGACAGCTTCATCAAACTGCCCAAGTATTTTCAATGTATTCCCAAGGTTGCCACTTGCCTTGGCTTCTCCAATGCGGTCCCCGATGGTTCTATAAGATGACAGGAGGAAGGAAGAGAGGTGTTAAAGAGCTCGCAGACTTTCATTCACCAACTGTTGGAGGCAGAATTCAAGCTGCAGCAAGTTCTGCATGGCATGTACACCACATCCAGCAGTTCCCAGCACACACACCTGGCTGGAGTGCTTCATACAGGCTCTCTCAATTTTGAAGACAGATCCTTGTTCCCTGTTTTGCTCTCTCAGGTGAACTGCTCTAATGACTTCAGGTGTACTTACAACGAGTACCTGGGGACAGGAGAACTGGACACTGCCCTGCTCTTGCTCCAATTGCCCTCCTCACATTCATATCCCTTTCTCCACCTCCCTGCTCTGAAGGTGGCCAGCCCATTCTTGTTGCCTCCTGAGTTCTCCACAGGACAGTCACCCCGTGCCTCAGGGCTAGTTTTGGATGCTTATTTCTGGGGCAGATTCCCTCAGGCTGCTGGGTTCAGACCCCACAGAACTTGCCTTCACTCAAGCCCTGACAGGTTGAATCCAATTAGGATGAAGCACTGCTGACATGCTTACCTGGCCAGGGTAAGGTCGTGTTTATGGTACTCCAAGGCCTTGGAGTACTCCTTTAGGTAGAAATAGGCATTGCCCAGCTGACTGTAGATGGCACTGAGAGTCTTCAGGTCCTCTGTCCCCACCTGCACCGCTGCTTCGAAGAAGGCTGCCCCAGCTTTGAAGTCCCCAGCCTTGCACAAGCGCTCTCCTTCCAGGGCCAGTTCCAGGCAGGATGCCTCCATTCTGCCAAAAGCAAGACCATCATTTCTAGAGGAATTGGACTGCAGTGCACCCATGCTGCTATGCAACAGTAAAAAAGTTTACTTCATTGTATACCTTTAATTACTCACTGCATCAGAAGAAAAAAAAAAAAAAAAAAACTAAAAAAAAAAAAACCCTGGAGAGAGCCACCCTCCAGGCAGCAGCTGCATCTCTGCATTCAGTCCCAAGCACCAAGGCACCAGCCCCAGGTCAAACACTGTTTGGGCAATAATAACTCAGGGACACACAGCTAGCACACCTCAGTGGCATGGACACCAGCTTTTAGTGGACATGGGGGGCACTCAGTCCCTCTGAGAAACCAGGCTCCTAGGCATGAGACACAGGAGCATCCAGATTTACAGACAGCATCTGCGAGTGGCCAAAGGCAGCCCCTGGGTTCCCAGTAGGAATCTGGACAAGAAACTCAGGGCTCCTGGCTCTCAAGACGCACACTCATATCGCAAGAGTAACGCGGCATCTGTTTTTCTTCCAGGCGGTGCACAGCGCAGAAGCCACGTACCCAGGCTATTCATGCCTGCACCACTTTCCCCAGGGTAACAGAGAGGGTAGCCAAATGGTAACACATTTTTATTAAATACCAGAGAAAACCCTGGACTGTGCAGAATTTCTTGGCTGAGCAGCTTCCAGTGCTCCGTGTCTGCTTTTCATTAACTCTCCTGCTGTCACTTTTTCCACAGGCGCTCTGCACATTAGCCTCCAGGCGAGCCTTCCTCCCTTGCATTTCTCGACACCTTTGGCAATGGCACATGCCATGCTGTCAGCACAAGCACTTTGCGAGCCAACAGAGAGGAGCAAGACCAGTGATACTGCTTCAAGAGAAAGGAAACGTGCTCCTTTGAGTGCTCCACCAAGTCCTCTCTAAGTTACAGCCATCCCTGTTAGGCCATGTGTATCCAAAGTTCTCAGAAGGGACAGAGCATGCGTTTGAAAGCTTACATTTGGAAATGTCTTGCCTACTGCAAAGTCAGCCCCTTCATAAGGTGGATGGACACAGCATGTTCCTGCTCCTCTATTCAGATGCTTCTCTTTGCTCTTTTTGGCTTTTTCATTTCTGTTCAATGTGTTTTTAAAAGTCAAAACTATCTGGGTCAAAGGTGGACACCTGCTCAGAAAAAACATAGCTCACTTCTTCACAGTCAGAAAAGCAAGGGTCAAATAAAAGATAATAAATGTCCAAAGGCAGTTTCTATTCTGTTCTCGGGCAAAGAGTACTTGCAGGAAGTTTGACTGTGGTACCCAGACCAAGAGAACAACTTGCTCATCATCACTGCGAGAGCGGCAGCCCAGCTGACAACCCCTGTAGCAGTTTCCTGCTGACCCCTAGATGCTTCTCCCAAAGCCACCCTAAGAACGAGCCAAGGCCCAGCCCCTGCAACCAGGGTCTCTGCAGACCAAGGCTGAGGTGTGCTGGCCAAGCCAGGGCACTCTGCGCTGCTTTGGCTTCTCTCCCTGAGGGCACAACCTGTGCACGCTGACTTCAGGGCAGAGTTCCTCCCGCTCCAGTCTGCACCCAGCACTTGCCTCCCCCTGCTGCGGAAGGGCACGGGGACATGCATGTACGGAATACCAATCCTGATACATTTTTCCTACAAACAGGCAGAATGACGTTTTCTCAGCTGCCAGGAAACAAAGCCAGTTCCTCTATGAGCAGTGCATAAACTGTCTAAAATCCAACCCTATTTGCCTGGCAATCTCCCTGCTGAGTTGGCTCTGTATGGCTCCAAACACCCAACACTTGGCAGCCCAACAGCATCCTCCAAAGCAGGACAACACACAAGAGCTGTCCAAACAAAAAAAACAGGCGAAAGAGCTGATTTCAGACTCTCCCTCCAAACACACTCGTGACCTCTCCTGTCTCACTGTTCATTTGTCCCCAAAACCAGAGTAATAAGAGGGAGAATGGGATTGTGAAGCAGCTCATTTGAGCTCCCACCTCAAACTCCCACACAAGTATTTGATTTCAAGCTCACTGCAGAGCCTACATTCGAGTGGCTATTTTACTTGCGCAAGAAGGCTGCTTGCAGTGCCAGTGCAGCATCAGTCCCTGCCTCAACCTCTGTTTGATAGGGGAAATAAAAATATTAAGACTGTTAATACTACAAATGTTTAACTACTCTCTACTGATCCTCTTGCTAGACCATGTGAAAATTAGTAAGAACGAGCTTCTGCTACAGCATGTTGAATTAGAGGGACCCATTTTGGGATCATACCAAACTTCCATCAGTTTCAAGGCACATTTATGGTTTGTAGATCACTAAAGCAGTTACCTGGTGTTATCATCAGGTATTGACAGGTCTCTGCTGATACCTCCTGAACAGCTGAAAGAAGCGTTGGGACTGAAGAAAGACAAGGGACACCTTATACTCAAATCAGCAAGATTAAGTTCAGGCAGCTTAACAGAGGTCAATCTTGAGAGGATTTGAAATGCAGGAACGAGCTACTATCACAGGAACTAATGATGAGTTCCAGTTAGAAAAGGGCACAGAAGCAAATTTCAGCATAATTTAAATTCAATTTTCAACACAAACAGAACGCTTCCCAATACCCAGGTTCTCTTTAAAAGACTGAGTTCAACTGTAAACAGTCTAAAAACTGAGCTAGAGACCAGTTTCCCTAATTCATGATATTGCAGTCTAGTTCGGATCAAATTTGTTGTGCAATTTGAATAGCCTGAAGTGAGGGTTCCCATCCACGCAACACAGAAAACCCTACAGCAACAAAACTCAGCTACACACTCCGAGGGTGGCATATTTGCCAGAGGAAACATAACCAGAAGTGAAGTCTGTGCCTTGGGGCCTGCATTCTGATACACTCAAACACACACACACACACTTGCACTCTCTGGGTGCTCTCCTGGTGTTCCCATAGTAACTATTCAGGCCCAATGCTGTGACATGACCCTCTAGTGCACACAGCTTTTTATTAAAATCTGTTTGTCCTTGAACAGGCTGCTTTGCAGAGTATCTGACTTATCTAATTAACATCACTGCTCAGTTTGGGACCTAAGCAAACAAGGGGAAGGGAGAGAAGGTTTTTTCTCCACATTGCACTCTGCCAAGCCTTTGCTGCCATGTAAAGGGACAAAAGTCAAGGATAGCAATTATTAATAGAAACACAACCCACTTCTAAAACCCACCTGCACTTCCCACATCCTTGGGGCCCCACAGTCAAAGCTAGTTCTGGGAAGCAACTTTGCACGCACTTCAGTCACCGCAGGCTTAAAAGCACTCAGAAACACAATGCCAAGGGCAGAGGAACCAGGTAAAGGTCAATGAACAAACTCCAGCATGCTAAAACACTCCACGTCCAACAGCTTCCAAAGGTCATAGCTCAACTGTCCATAAGAAAAGACTAGAAGGGCTATTTAGGCAGAAGATAGGAATCTGCTGTTCAAGTGAGCAAACCTGAACCACCTTGACTGGCAAAGGAAAGGGAAAACAGTCACTAAGAACAGACTCAAGTTACAGTCCCAGTCCCTCCCACAGCACATGCCTGAGCTCTCCCCTACCTCTTCTTCCGCAGGTTGCGCATTTTCTGAACATAAACCCAAAGCTCCAAGCCCACTGGCAGAAGAAAGCAGCGGAGCTGAGGTCTACTTGGAACAACTTTGCAGACAGGTCTCTCTGTTAAGTTCACAGGCAGGACCCAGGGTTTTGAAGATGCTGATGGCATCTTCATGTCTGTACAACGTGCACTGCTGTTCAGTTTTCAACTGCTCTCCAGTTTTCACTCCATCTGCATGGGCAACATTACTGTTAAGTTGCTGGAATCTTGAATTGTGTTTATCTGGGATCCTTCTTTTTCTTTCCATATGCTGCCCTTGAAAGGGAAGGGGAAAGGAGCATTGCTTTTGTTTCCAGAGACCTAGAGAAAGTAAGGTCTTCTTTCCTCCAAGAAATACAATATCCTTCGTCCACTTGGTTTCAGGTAGCAGATAGGCGAGTTCACAGCTGAAATCCCAGAACAAGAGAGTGTCTTGGTTCACTCACATATTTTCAGCACTGCCCAAAGAAAAAGGGCCCTAGAAGAGTCCACGAGATGGTCAGAGGCAAGCAGCTCCCTCCTTTCTGAACCGGTCTCTTCCCAAAGCACTTTGCCTCTGTGGTCGCATCAGCTATTCCTGTCAGTGCCTGTTGGCTCCAAGAGCAGGACTTCTGCTGCTATGAACCTCTCCTTGACAGGTGAGGAGCTCAGGGTTCCTCCAAAAGAGGGTCACCTTTGGGCAGAAGCACTCATTAGTGTTTGACAGGCTCCAAAGAGGCCTCATCCGTCTGCCATCTGGGAAGCTTTGCAAGTTCCAGAAATGATCTGAGCAGTTCTCCGACAGGGGAAAAGCAAGAGAAAGCGGATCCCACAGAGCACATCCCTGCCCATTTAAATGGGCTCCAAACCATCCCCATCTGAGAAGACACAGCCTTCTATCCCCCAGGTATTAAGTTTCCCCTCTGCTGACACACAGGTAACACGCCTGGGCCTGTACCACCTCAGCAAGCACCTACTATTCATGTCTTAATACCAGAAAAGAAGATTCAGTCCCTCCTGAGCCAGCAAATTACTGCTGACAAGCTGAAGGTGCTGGGCTTGGCCATATGGTATGGTTCAGAAGAGAGACACTGCAGAACACAAGCTGCTTTTCCACAGCTAAGACGCTGGAGCTTGTTAATGCAATTCTCCCGCAACATTCAACCTTTCAGCTAACAGCACAGTATGTCCCTGACTGTGGGTTTGAACAAAGACATGGGGAGGGAGGGAAGCTCACTTGAAGTGGCCCCTGTTCATAAGCCTTGCTCTAAATCAGTGCAAACCACTCATACAGATTTACGTGTTCCTCCAGATATGCAGGATTTCCAAGTATTCACAGAAGTCACGTCCCAGTCCCCAGGCCTACCACAAGCAGCCGGGAAGGTCTGACAACCTTCTCAGATCAAGTCGCAGACCAAAACAAGCTACACCACGTATAGCAAAATGTTTTTTCCTGAATGCATGGAGATGACAGGCTATGTCAAGTCTGGCCAGATAAGAACAAAGTTTTGAAGGCACCAGTTGTAATCTAGAAATCAGAACAGCGCTGGTGTGCACAGCGACAAGTGTCAGCATCAGTTCCCTGCTGGAGCATTAAGCAAGTCCTGCAGCTCCTCCACTCCTTGGGTTACATACACATCTGTAAAACAGGAGTGAAGGTGGCTCCCAGAGCACTTTGAGATCCTTTTGCAAAAGGTACTTCAAAAAGGGCAATATATGTGTTTAAGAAACAACAACAAAAAGAACAAATTTTTTAAAAGCAGTAAGAGGCCAAATATAAACCCAATGTTTGGCCACAAATGAGTTAGGCAATCTGCACAGCATTCTGCCAGAGGAATGAGTGAGTGGCATAACGCTGGCAGATCACTCGGCCCCCATCAATGCGACAGCTGCGAATTTCAAACCTGGGAATGGATGTTGCTTCTGACACTCATAGGAGGCAGAAAAGGGTGACCTTCCACCATGTGGTGAGAGGGATGAGGAAGTCTCTTTCCAATACAGCACAGGGCAGGGCCACCCTCCCTCCTCCTTAACTTCTTCTTTAAAGGGTAACTGATCTGAAGACAGAAAGAGCTGAGAAGAACAGGAAGAGCAGATATTGCCTTTAACAACAACATTTCCCAGGGTCATTCATCACTGTCAGATAGCGGCTAATGATGATCTGTATCACAGATTGCCTTTTGGCAGCCTTGCAAGCTAGCTGAAAGAATTGAAGAGCAAAATTTTTCCTTTGTAAAAGGTACACAGGCAAAATGGAAGGACTCTTACACATCAAACATTTTCAAGCAACACAGCAATACAGAGAAAGCAGTGAGGGTCCCAGGAGCACTGGGGATGCTGAGAACACTGCCAAGTAAGAAACAAAGCAAACAGCACATAGTGTTACCAGTGCCACTAACAATGATCGCCATGACTGCTGTGCAAACAGCACTATAATTAGGACTTCGGTGATGATATTTAGGTCCCCAGAGAGGCAACACTACTCATAACGTGTTCAGAAGCTTGGAGCTACAGTTAGACTTCCCAACACCCCACTCTCCTCCAAATCTTGTGTCTCCCTTGACAAATATTCCAAGAAAATAACACTGCATGGACAACATCACGCTTGTCCTCCTACTGCTAGGCTGGAAAACAAGAGTACAGACTACCTTTAGCCAAGAGCTATTCTGCAGGATTATGGGCTACGCACTGACCCGAAACTCAGGGCTGCCGTAGCTCCTGCCGCCCAGGACATAGGGCCACAGAAGCCAGAGTAGGACACAGTGACATCCCAACTCTCAGGTCTGCACCTCAACCCCACGTCTGCTCCAGGCAGGCAGAAAAAGAGACCATACAGTGTCCAACAATTAAACTTGTCTAACTCCAACCCTCCCTTTCACACATTCAGGGTTGCCTTGTTTGGACTGTCTTGCTCTCAGCACTTAACCCTACTAACAACAAATCCATCAAGCTACACAGAAGATAATCATATCACAAGACAGAGCTACAAGACTGACTGCTGCCTTAAACATTGTAAAGCTCACAGGGCAAGAGAACCTCTTCCTGCCTGCAAGGTAAAACTGCCTTTAAAATATATATATATTTATAGGTATTTGATTCATATTAGTGGGGGTGATTGCAAAACTCATTCCCAATCAGAGCTGCTGTAGTTCTAAAGTCAGGAATAAAACCCAAGCTTTTAGACAGGAGGTAAGGCAGAAAAAAACCCACCAAAACCACTAACAGTAGTAAAAAAAACCCTTAGTATATCTATTGATATGAATTAATGAGCAACAGATTTTAGCATCTTACTTGCAACCTGATTGAATTTTATATAAAAATAAACGTAATTTCAGAGCACTGATGACAGGGGCAATTAAACATTTTTCCCCAATCAAAAAGGGATCAGGTTTAGCAGGTGCTCAATGTAAATGTATATTCACTTGCTTAACTAACTAAATATGCATTTAAATAATTAACTGGCAGCACATCCTTAAAGAAAGCAATCAAGCTGGGAATTATTCCCCTTTAGTAATTTCCTTTCTCAGCCTTCGCACAGCTCCTGTACGTGAAAAGCAGCTGATGACTCTGAACCACCAGATAACACAGCCAGGTAGGAGCTGCTCCAACTCCCCAGTGACAGTTCCCCTACACTGCACGGGGACACAACAGAGGGAGCACACATCCCACACGAACCAGCTCACGCTTGCCCTGTGCCAAAGCCCATGCTTGACGAAGGGCCTGACTATTTTCATGGTCTTCCCTTTCCATGAGGAAAGCTATCCCAGATCCTCCTGATGCACAGCCCGAATTTATTCACAGTGAATTTATACCTGTTTAGCCTTGGGCCAGCACTGCAAGCCAGACTAGACTGCTCTTCTCTGCCTGGGGCATCCTCACAATGTGTTTTGGGCAGTTTCTCTCTGGCTACTCTGTCCCAGGCAGGGTCCTCGCTCCTCATCAAGCAATGCTTTCCTCACAACAGGCTGGGGGCCCACGTCAGCGTATCACCAGCACATACACAGCTGCCTCTCTCTCTCACTTGCTCCCAAACGATAAGCTCGCATCTATAAGAAGAAAATCTTATTACTAGCTCCTAAGTACACGTGCTTGCAACTTCATACCATTAAATATCATCACATTGCCATGACACCAGACCTATCAATCATTCAGTTCCTCCTATTCAATACTCATCCTCCCCTGCATCGCTCGTATCTCCGTATCATCAACACACCAATTAGCAACCTGCTCTGTTTTGCAGGGAGGACACTAACAAAAATATCAACTAGCTCACTCCCAAGCCCAGTTCTTGTGCAACGTGGCCAGTGATGCCTCTCCATCCTGCCAACAGCTCTCCTTGCAGCACAGCCCCTCGCTTCCCACCCACATCACAACCCAAGCACTAATCCCTCCTGACAAGCAGTTTCCCCACAAGGCACCATATCAAACACAGGTTGGCAGGGAAGGGTGACAACAGAATCAAGATATATGTGAAATTAGCCTGACTTGAACTACTTTTGGTAGTTTGAAACCAGCACATGGAAGCTGGTTTCCCTCCAGTCAATTGAAGGCAGAACCTCTGGGGCACTTTGACCTATGTGTCACCTTATTAGCGAGGGGAAGAAAACAAAATCTCTTGTTTAGTTTGGAGAGGAAAAGCTAAAGATGAAACAACGAATGCTGCACCCAGTCCTTCCCAGCTTCTGAATTAGTTCCAAGCATCTGGGTCAGTTTCCTTCACATCTCCCAAAGCACCTGAGGTGCGGCAGAGGCAGTTCTGTGTCACCGGCACATCTGGAGGGGAGAAAGTTTCCACTCCACACGCTTTCACTGGTAGTAGTATTGCAGTGAGACCTTTCAGTGACCCCCAAACTGAAAATAATAAGATAATATATATACAGACACACACTTACTGCTGCTTGAAAAGTGTTTGTTCAAGCTGGAGCTCCAGGGAGTACCAAGATGAAGGGGTTTTCACTGCAGTCTTTTGATAAGGGCATGAAACAGAGAATCCAGAGGGGAAAACTACAGGGAGTTCTGGAAGCCGCCGGGTCTGTGAGCTGGCTCCAGATTTCCTCTTCCACTCACTGATGGCAGCATCAGTGCTCAACAGTAGTCATTTCAGTTAATTGCTATCTACCATTAGCTGCAGAGTACTTACAAGGGATTCAATTCCACTGCATATTTGCTAATAAATACCAAATGACAGTGAGGAAGACAGCTGTATTTAGTTGCATTTACCCTCTTATTAGCAGAGCTGAATAAGACCCCATTTCAATTCATAATGGCTCCAACAAGCTGCGTCGTTGTCAGAAATTCAAATTCAAACTCCCCATTGCCTGCTTGAAAGCAAAAGTCATCCAGCACTCCCCTGCTCACACAACTCCCCTATAGCTGCACACAACTCTATTTGACCAAGGGCCACGCAGAATGACTACCTCTGTGGCTTTGAACCATGGGGACAGTGAGAACTGAAGGCAGATGGGAATTATGTGCTGTTTTAGTAGCATTTTGTGAAGCAACTTATGATGCTGAACTGGTATGTGTAGAAACTTTTCAACCTAAGGACCGCAAAATATTTTGCAAAGGTGCGAGGGTAGCTATTACCCCGTTTTGCAAAACGGAAGCTAAGATACAGCAAGACATAACTTGCTTACAGTGAGTCAGCTGTAGAGAATGGAAAGGAACCCAGGAGCCCTGGCTCCCAGCTTCTCTGCCAGGTCCTCCCCTGCAAGCACCAAGGGAACCACTCAAACTAGCGCTGCTCTGTTGGGGATGAGGTGCAGCATCTTCCACCCAGGCAAGGATGCTCACACAGCTCATGCCACCAGCTCAACATGATGCCAAACAAACACTGAAGATCTAACCCTGTCCAGAGAGCGGCCCCCAACTCCAGGAGCTTAAGATACCCATGACCTCTAGAAACCTGCTCTACACTTGGAAGGATTGGGTTCTCAATAAATCGTACACCAGTAATAATTATTTTGAATCCATGTACCAAATCTTTCCCACAAATACAGTTTAACCCATAGAAAGAACAGAGAACACAATGAAACTTTCCTGTGTCATCTGAGGAGTGAAACCTCTAAAAGGCAACGAGTACAAATTTAAGCCTTTGTGCTCCAGAATTACTCAAATATCAAAGGATGATGATGGGATGTAATTAGGTTGCAGCATTTGAGAAAGCTCAGATGGGATTAAGGTGCAAATGTGAATTTCATTTCATCCTGGTTAACAGTTTCACTTGATGCCCAGTTTCAAAGCACTTAAATTATAAGATGCAAATACTTTCCAGGGCTAAGGAAACGATTAAGGAGATACTAATTTGAAAATTAATTCATAAAACATGTTCTGACTCCCAAATAAAAAAAAAAAAAAATCCACCTAACATATGAACTGATCAAGATGCCTCAGAAGAGGGACTCCACAGGAGAACTCACTTGCAAGAAAAGCAAGAATAAAACCTTCTGAAGAGCCTGGATCATAATCTCTTTGCAGGGCTCATCAGCAGGGTATAAGCCCAACCACCACCTGCCATTTGCACTAAAAGAAAACAAGTGTAGAGGTCAGCAGCACTAGCTTGCCAAATGCTAGCGGACTAATAATGCTCATGTCTGAGGATGCTCTCTCCTTCCCAGGAGGCACAAAGGAAGATGCTCAATCTGTTCTGTCAGTAGTTTGTCTCACCCCCATACCTGCAGACCACAGTCAAAGGTAACAGCTCTAACATCTGAAACCTTCCATGCAGAGTACCAAGCCAGCCCCTACATCAGGATGAATTTTTAGGCATTCAGATTTTGTCACTGAGGATACTTGAAATTAATTCAGTGATTTCAGGACGAGAGAGACTTCGTGAGTTTTCCAAGAGCATTTTGCTTTCTTGTACAATGCTAGTGCCTTCAGTGAAATTAATCTATCACACTGCAATGAAACAACACTCTTGGGATGATTTCAACAGAAGTGAAGTGCTAGTTCCTTCAGTCACTTCCAGAAACCAGAGGGCAAGAGAGGACATGCGGTCTGAATGGCTTTTCATTATAACATTACTTTGGCAATTAGGCCAACACATCCTCTCACTAAAATATATGCTGTGATTTAAATCAGCAAACTGCTCCTGCTACAAAATATATTGGGTTACACTTACAATATACATTAGAAAAACAAATAGTTGGCTTATCAACAGCTATACAATGAAAACAGCTGATTTATTTATAACACATTTTATTTATGCTATTCAACTTCTACTACCCACCAAAATACAGGGGTTCACTCATGCCAAACTAGTTACTGAAAATAGCTGGATTCTTGTTTGGGTGATTATCTTTCCAAATTCAGAAGCACTGTAAATGAGACGAGAGATGTCCAGACTCAGACAGCTCTTCTCTACAACTGCCCCACACCCACCTCCTGCAGACACAAAGCAGGGGCTCAGCAGCCAGCTCCCATGGGGCCAGCCTGGACCCCAGCCCCACTGCTCTCCCAGAATGAGAGGGGACTGCTGCCCCCTCCTGTCCTCTTCATCAGAGCCAGGGACGAGTCCTCATGGACCATGGTGGAGCTACAACACAGCGGTGCCAGTTCAGGTTAGATGAAGTCAGCGTGCAGCCTAGGACTCAAGCTATGAGACAGCTTTGACTACAAGGCATCACAGCCTCCCCCTAATTCCTGCGCCAGGATCCTGCCAACCCCCAGCTGCCGGCAGGGTCAAGCTCAGCTCCACAAATGCCACCAACACAATTGTTCCAGCTGTGCTGTGTAACTGCTTCATGGGCCCTTAGGAGATTTCCTTTCCTGCACACCCAGACTACTTTTCTGAAGCCAAGTGAATGCTTGTCTTCCCAGAAATACAGAGGCCACAGGCCCAAGTCTTTTCTCAGTTCAAGCTACCTGGAAACCCCTTCAACTGCAGCCCCCCTTCTCCTTCCTCTCTCAACCTGCCAATTGCTCCTGCCTTGGAGCATGGACTTGCAGCAGGAAAACAACTGCATTTTGAAAAGATGCTGCCAAGTCCCAGGAACACCAAGGACGATATTATGCTTAACCCCGGTCAGACAAAGGAAGCCACCTCTGCCTGTCCCAGCCACGCAGCCCCTTGCCCATGCCCCCTCCACATGCATGGCCTCATCCCAAACCTCCCCTGCATCTGCCCAGTGCCGGCAGTCAGAGAGGCTGCACACGCTGCCTCTTTTCCTACCCTCATACCCATGCAAACCACTGATACGCGCGCAGGGCACGGCAAACGGGCTGTCGTCGTGATGCAGGGTAAAAGGCAACGATGACAAAGTTCACACCACAGTTTTTCCACTGACTCCTCAGCAACCAACAGCCAATTTGGTTCTGTTCCCTTCCTGTCTCATCTGCTTCCCTTCAGCCCCAGGCCAAGTATTTAAAGCCAAGAAAGAGAGGCCTTTGGGATATATCTGAAAACATAGACCCCAGATCTCATGCTCCTGGGCCATCCAGGCTTCGAGCCAGGGAGATGCTGAGCGATTGCAGCTCACCAAGAGACTGCTCAGGATGCTCTGCACCAACACTCATGCTTGAAAGGGATGTGGATGTGATCTTAGCGATAGAAACAGCATGAACCTTGCCCTCCTTTACTTTCCACAGAACTCGCTGAAAAGCAATTAGCAGAAACCAAGTGATCAAGTCCAGCAAATCCAAACAAGTAACAACTCCTTTTTCAAACTTCCATTTAGTAAAGCCAGCAAAGAGGACAACATCAGGCCAAAGCATGCCAGTGAGAGCCCATGATAGTTCCTCCCTCTGTGATTACAGTCCTGCGTGCCCAAACCAGAGAAAGCCACAAAGGAAAACAGACATGGTGGTTCTCTGAGGTTGCAAAGAGCATGTGGGCAGAGCTTGAGTCCAGGCTGGAAGTGACACCAAATACTAGGACAGATTTTCACTGGCAAAGCTGTAGCAGAGCAGATTGCACCAATTCTACATTGTTTTTCTGCAGCTGTCTCATGCTCTGAGAGCTGTTAAAAGCGTTGTTGTGCTCTCCCTGGAAATTTCAGGGGTGCTAAAAATCGGAAATCAGCCCACTCATGCATTTAAAAGGCTGCCTTGGCAAACAGTGACAGCGCTCAGGTGCAGCACACTGCTGTTCTCCCTGGCTGTTGCACACCCATAGGGCACCCCTCTGGATTTTGTAAAGGTAATATTCTACATCTGTCTGAACAAACAGGAAACAGAGGCTCCCCAAGAGCTCAGATATCAGCCAGGGGTCCTCTGCAGCCCTTGCCAGCATCTCTAGACACAGTTTCTGCAGCTCCTCTGTGCAAACCCAGACTCAGCAGAACCGGAGCAAAGTGCTTTTGGGTTCTTCATGGCATTATGGAAAAATCTATGTGTGCCATCAGATTAATCTGCAAGCCTATAAACCAGAGTGTAGCAGGATTCCCAGAAGGCCAGGCCATTGCCTCAAAGCAACGCAGCTTACATGCAAGGTGAGAATTACGCTCTGCTTTGCTAATCTGAGAACAGACACATTGTCTAGCACTGTGTGGCACAGTCTGTGGCGGGTGTCTGCTGCCTGCGCAGGGAAAACCCTGGAGCTCCAGCATCCTGCAAGCTGGTTTCACTTCTTCCAGAGGATTGTGTGGCTTAGTCCTCCACCGCATTCTCCCAAATTTTTAGCACTTCTGTCCTAGTATAGCTCCACAGATAACATCTACCCTGGAAACGCTTGGCACCGCTACACTGAACGTCTGTACAAATCAAGTGCACAGAGGCAAGTCCCTGCTCCTCCCCGACACAGCACCGTGTCAGGTTTTGCTCCGACACTGTGGTATTAGTGTGATGCAATCACGTGTGTAAACAGCAGGCAAGCATATATCACTATATGAGTTTGCCACATACATCAAAGCATGATCCATCTTTGCATCTGGGAAATGGCCTCTGGTCCTGTTCTTCCATAGAAGGAATTTGTACAAACATTTTGTTTCTTGGAAAGTCTCCCTAGATACAGCAAGAATGCTAAGAGTCTCCCTAATAATTTTCTCACTGCAATCACAAAATCATAAGTTAGTCCATATAATGATTTGCTTTTTAAGCGAATTGCAAAACTTATTATGAAAAAAAAACAACAAAATTATGTTCTTTTATATCTTTCTTGGAATTGAGCCTTTGGTAAAGGGAATAAAAGGATGAGGCATCAGATTTTTAAGCTTTTCTATGCCAAAAAGCCTCCTCTGTCTTCCTCACAAAGTAGGGTAAAGGCCTGCAGCACATCCAGCTCCAGCAAAATATCCTAGACTCCCTCCAAACCTTGGCAGTTCTCTCTCCCATCTGACACAACAGCTACTGTTACGCCACAGCAGACACTCTCCCATCCCTAGGACACCAGGTAAGGCTTCCAGTCCAGCTGAGAGCAGGAGCTGAGCCTCAGCCTACCAGGCTGTTCTGCCTTCACTGTACAGAGCAGTAACCAGCCACACGGCTGCACCACACCTATAGCCAACACCTGCTGGGTTAGAGGCAGAACCCAACACCCTTTCCAAATCAAACTTCCTAAGGCCACATCCTTCATTGCTTTAACTTCCCATTCTTTTTTTTTTTTTTTTTTTTCCCCCCCATCCTCCATATTTCTTTCTCACCCTTACCTTCCCTGCTGCTGCAAAGTCCCCCTTGGCACAGCAAGTAGTTGTTACTGTGCACATAGAAAGGATGAAGCCAAAAGCTTAATGTTGTATCATGTATTACGTGCCTGATGGAAATGCGCAGTTAAGGAGACAGAACAAGCAGGAACAGATAGTGGAGATCTCTCCACAGACCTATATTAGGTTTAGGTTAGCTCCTTGTTGCAACCTCAGAGGTATTGCAATGGCTTCATACAGAACACAGACTGCTCCGTAGCACTGAAAGAATTCACTGCTCCCCTCCTCCCTTACACTGGTGAAAGAAGGGAGGATATAGCATCTGGGTTACACACATGCCCAAATCAAGGGAGTTCATTTATCCTGACTACTGAATAATGCATGCCTTCAGAAAAAAAATATCTCTGTTCCTGCACAGAGAGACATCATCATCTAGCAGTGAAAGAAAGAAAGACATGGCACAACGGCAGGCTGCACAGAGAAATGCACTTCAGGAGCACAGGCAGCAGCAACAGGGAGAACGAGAGGTGACAAGACAGGTCCTTACCTTAACCTGTAAGGGTGGTGGGCTGTGGAAGCTGCTGACATGCAGGAACAACACTGCTTCCACACAGATTTCATGTGCTGGAGAAGCCTGCCTCTTTTAATCCAGGGCATTATGGAGTGACTGCATTTGTGCTGTACCAACAGCATCTACAAGCCTTTCAGGAGCAGTTACATCCTCCAACACACATGGCTTTAATTGGGAATTCTTTTTTTTTTTTTAATTCCAGTCACACATTTTGAGCTGTTACTTTTCTCTCATCTGTGTGTGTACATAGATAGATGTATTTTTACATCTCCTGTCTGCGTGCCATGTTAGCCTCAGGCAACCAGCTCCGAGAGTGCCGTCAGCCTTGACAAATGACTCAGTTCTTGTTTGGAGCCAGGTCTGTAAAGCATCTCCTTCCTTCCCTTCCTAAGGCTGCTGTTAGCACAGCCACCCTGGCCCTGGGCAGGTGAGCTCTACCCTCTGCACATGGGCTTGGAGCTTCACTGAGCACAGCTGGAGTCTGACCCTGCTTCAGCAAACCTGAAAGGACCCCCTGAAATCACACTGATCAGACCCTCATCCAAGGTCCTTGGAGAAAGAGAGATTTCCATCACAGGAGAACGTCATTTTGTTCAGTGGAGGGGAGCTAAGGGCAAGGCACACAAGTTTTCTCTGCTCACTCCTCATCCTTGTGTCACTGCATATTTGGCTTTAAAACAGGGACAGGGAGAGTCCTGGATGCTGGGGCCAGGACCAGTCCGGTCTCAGAGATCACAGACCATGTAACAGAGGACATCCACTCTGTGGTGAGCCGACGTGCTCATCAGCCGTGCGGCAGGACAGAGCCACAGCACGTGGCCCTGGAGCTCCTTCCTGCGGACACATGGCACGGCCAGGACACCGCTGCTGGAGGCCAGCGTCTCAGACACCCATGCAGCTTTCCCAGGCTTTCTTTTTCCGCTCCTGATCTCTCACACAACTCTCTGCAAAATGCTCACTCAACGGCATGACTGCTGACAACTTTCTGCCAAAAACACTGATGCCAAAGAATGGCTTTATTGAAGGAAATGTACATTTTGCAGAGTGAGTTTTCATTTTCTTCCAGAACAGCAGAGGAAAAAGTGGGTATTTTCAACCATTTCATCATTAACTCCTTAGACACCTGAACACGTTGTCAAAGCTCCCCGTCAAACAGGATCTCCTCGCAGAACCCATGGTATTTGCTGGCACACTTTTGCTGTTTGCACTCCCAGCAGTGCACATGAAAGGGATGAACGCAGATAACACAACGGCCTCCCCTTTTCCAGTGGCCTTACCCAGGAAAGCACCAAACCACAACTTCAATCAACCAGCTAGTTCATGCTTGCAGTTTCCTGGATTACAGCCCTGATGGAAGCAATTGATACCAGAGCTGGCCATGGGCTGCAGCCTTAAAATTCTGGGCGTGTCGCAGTGAACTCATATGTTTTATTATTTAGACCCGTCCAGGAGCTCAGACACTCGGCTGAACTCAGAGGCCAGGAAATACCTCGAGGCACACGTGGAGTCTCACGGTTCCAGTACATTCTTCCGCATTTATATATCTAAGTCCCTGTTCCCTCACCGTGAGATGTTGGCCCATGGGTCTCCCAAGCAAGCTAGTCCTTGCTAAAATCAGAAGGGCTTATTTGTCCAAAAGGGGAGAGAAACACACATTACTTATGATGCTAGATATTTTCATTTATTTAGTCACTAGGGGTTTATTTTCCTGCCTTCATGCTGCAGAAGGCTTGGCCAGTAAACAAGTCGGATCTGATGGCCTCTGTGTTTTGCAGCAAGATACAATCCCCAGTGCCATTTTCTCAATACAAATCTTTGCAGACAGTTGCTAAAAAAGGGGCTGTTTTCTGATGCAGTATCAGCTGTGATACAATAACTTTACAAGAGTATAGCTGAAGTACAGTAACAACAGGACCCTCCTCAAAGCACTGGCAGCCACTGCCCATCCCAAAAGCTTCCTGCCCAACTGGAAGAATTGAGATGTGTGTTTTTTCTTTCTCCATCTTTCGCCATACCCCAAAGACAACCACCCCTCAAGGCAGGGCACCCAGGAACTCCACTCAGTTACATGATTTAACTTGCAGGCTATTTTCTGACAGGGAACATTTTTCTGTGTACATCTCTCCCTTTTTAAATTAACTGCTCTCTTCTCAAAGCCTGAAAGACAGATAACTATGTAGAGTCACAAGTGGCTAGGCACTCTGACAACTTGGGACTGTTCTCCTGCTTTCTTCAGGCCAATACCTGGCGTTAGGCTTTTCATGGTGACCAGACCCCATGGCCACCCAGGCTGCTCCTTTTCCTCTCCCAGGGCCTGTGGTTTGCAGTGTTCCCCCCACATTTGTGAGGCACACCTTGTAAATGGGCAGAGCCTGGTATTTAATTCACCAGCTGGTGACTTCCTTCTAAACAACCTTTTGCTCCCTCCCATATTAAGCAGAACAGCAGAACCATTGTAATATCATGCAATGCAAGTGCTGTGCTGCCCTGCACGGTTCAGTAAAAGATGAAGCCAAGGTCTTCAATTCACAATTAACCTCACTGTGACGTGGGTAAGGAAGAGCTGAAGGGAAGGAGTGGGAGTCAGAACATTCAGCTCCCAGCTTTGCCACCTATATTCTCTTTCACCCTGAACACTATACAATTTCTCACCCTTGAAAACAGGAAAAATATTTCCCAGAAAGGCTGCAATAAAATACTGATGTTTACCAAGAGCTCTGAAACCCTGGAACGGATATAACCCTTCCGGGATCCACTCAGTCTGGCGCAGCAGCATGGGACACTAGGCAGTACTGTAATACAAACCATGAATAACAGTAATTAACAAATAGCCCCAGAGAGATGAATATTAATTGGCACTTTCCAGCTCTCCTCAGGCATGAATGGATATTCCACAGATGGAGTGCACAAAGAACAACCTCAACTCTGCAGTGTGGATCACAGGAGAACTTGCCCCACAGCTAATTTGCGCTCAAGCTGCTCCAAGCCGGAACATAGGAAATTGTAGCAGTTTACACCAAAGTGCCCAGGGAGGTACCCACCAGCAAGACCTTGCATGCTGTATGGGGCAAATGCTCAGAAAAGGCACCTGCTGGGATACCCACCAAAGAGCAAATACAGCCCTGTAGTCTGCATAATCGCAGGAGCATCAAGAAAGTCATGGAAACATATAATCTAGCAAAGCCATCTGGCACAGCAAATCCCTCCATTCTACCCATAAATACACTCAGCTGTGCAGCTTTTTTAATCAAGGCATGGAGAAACTCCACCACACACACATGGACCACTTGCCTGTCCCAGTGGTGCGCTGGAGCTTCCCCTTGGGAACTCAACACAACCATTAATTATTTGTTGCCACAACACTTGCAAGCCCCAGGGCAAAGCTGGTCTCCTTGGGCTGAGTCTGCGGCAATCCTATAGCAGAAGTCATTCCTCCACAGGCTAGACAGGGCAGGCAGGCAAGCATGAGCAAGGCTGCAAATCAAATAACTTGCCCCAGGTCTCATCATGGATCAGCAGACAGACCCGTGTCCACAGCAAGCTCTGCACAGCATCCACTAAAGGGGCTCAGAAGGGGCAGCGCTTCACTTTCACGCCAACCATCTCGGTCTGCTCCCTGGAGACAAGAGCGTGGGAGGGAAACGGAACTGGATCCCCAGGGCAGGAAAGGAGCCCTGTCGCATGACACATGTTCAAAGCTGCTTCCCAGGAACACCATGCAGCCATCATTTTCTGCAGCTCAGAGACCAAACCGCATATATCAACTGATAGCCATAAGTTTTATCCATACATTTCTTAAAGCAGCTTCCAAGACAAAACATCTGCTCTCAGGTATAGCCAGGGCTCAACATGAAATGGCTTCTACACTGAGTTACATTATACTAATAACATAGGTGTTTTCCCCATTTTAAATCCATTTTCTTAATCTTTCTCCTGCAGCATCTGGAGGAAAGATGCATTAGCCCCAAACTCCCAGAGAAGAGCCCCTCTGGCTGCTCCAGAGGGTGTAAATGCAAAGGGTAACAGAAGAGCATGAGGGGAAACAAGACAATCCATTATTCTTCATTCAAAATTCCTTCAGGTTTAGCAGCTGCACAGAGCTACTGACTCACAGTAGAAGTGAAGCTTCTGTAGATATATCACTTCTAATCTCAAAGTCAGAAAGGAAAGGCCTGTGGTTCCAGTGCCTGTCATCCTTGGGCAAAATCCTCTTGGTGAAAGAAAACTGGGAATAGCAGAAGATTTTTAAGCTATTTATTTCTACCCTGAAGGTAGTGATCAGATAGTAGCACTGCCTTCCAAGTAATTCATTCAGGGTTTGTGTTGCTGCTCCAATATCTAGGGCCTTGCAGAGGGATCTTTTTATTGCTTCCACTGAAATAAGGAAGAGCAATCAGATATCAATGAGATGCTTCAGCACATGCTTGCTCCCCCTTTCCCAGGCTTCAATGGGACAGGGATCAGTCAGGCACTTGCAGGCTCAGGCCACTAAACTGCTTTGGCTGCCCACTTTGAAGGCTCTCAGTCCAATGCCTCAGATTCAATTCTAAAAAGAGCGTGTATTTGCTCCACTCCTGGTGGGAGCAGAGGCCACAGCTATTGCCCTTACCAGCGCTGTCATTTTATCCTGGGAGAAGTTAGTTAAGTCAGTTAAGTACAGGGTTGTGCTGCAAATTGCTCATTTACTATTGCCCTTGAAACTGCACTGTAATAATAAATTTTCACTTCCTTCCCTAGGTAGTTGCATAACATTGCTGGGCATTGTTTAGAGAGCTGCTGCTGCGCTCCAAGCCAAAGGCAGCTGGCATCCCTTTCCCCTTCTCCTCACCAAGCACTGGTAGGACTGTTACCTTTCCGGTTGTGGTGGTGGGGGTTTTTTTTTTTTTTTGGTTTTTTGGGGGTTTTTTTTGGTTTTTTGGTTTTTTTTTTTTTTTTTACACTCCATCACCTTACTACATTAATCAACAGATAGACATGACTGAATGCAAGTAGCCTTCCAACCAGATTATTCCTACTTTTTTCAGCTTTAAGTGGGGAAAAAAATATCCCATTTATACCAGTTAAATCTAAGCCAGTTAGAAAGTCATATCTATCAACTAACATTTAATTAAAAGTATCTTTAGGGACGGAGCAGCTCAGTCAATGGAAAGCTTTCCCACTATAAATAGCCCAGGCCCAGAATTCAACAGCCCCACTTTGTGGTCAGGCTACACAGCCTGCATGCCCAGACAGAGGAGGAATTTTTGTTTCATGGCTTTGGTTGGCATGTTTTTTTATAACAGGGAAGTGGCTTTGAATTTTGGAAGCTGCGCTGGCTGATCAAAGCGATACACAGAGCAGGACTGGAAAAGGTGAAACTAGGTATACTTGAGCAGCAATCTGGAGATAAAATTGCTTTTGAAGCAGAACAGCATCAAGAGTTAAATAAGATGCATCCCTCCACTTCAGGAAACTTGCTGCCGGTGGCTTCTTGCAGCATAAGACCCAACAGAGTTCTAACCTGGTCTTCAAGCAAGGCTGAATGCAAGTTTGGACACCACCTGAAGTACAAAAAAAACCAAGGGAGCAAAAAAGCAACCACACCAGCACAAAAAAATACAGTTTATATTCTCTGGTGACAGAAGGCCTGATCTGTGGGAGAGGAGGCAAGACAGCACAGAGTAGAAAGCAGGGCTGGAACATGAGAGTACAGGCAGATGATGCTTGAGACGTACCAGTATTTGCTCTAGGGAGAGCACAAACTGCACGTGGTTATGTTGCCATAATAAAATTGTGCCCTGGGGACACATTAAAACAGCACGGATGCAGGAAGCCATAGGACAAGCTAGGAAGTCATTGGTTGTGCAGGGGACCCAGAATATAAGCCAGGGTCACCTCAGATGCGCCTCAGGGCAGGACAAGGAAGGCTGGGCAGGTGGCAGCGGGGTGGTCCTGTCCCAGGACTGCCATCTCCCCACTGCCTTTCCTCTGTGCTTGCTCAAGCTTCAGGCGTACCTCCAGCTGAAAGCACCAGCAACATCCCAAGCACAACGGCCAGCTCAGTGCAGGGAACCAGGAGAAGGAATGTCACCCCCCAGGACAGTCCAGGCTTCGGGGCTGGAGACCTCTTGTGCTAATGGGAACACACACACACTACCGGTTTGAATCCAGGCAGGATCTTCCATCCTGGTGAGCTTCATTTAAAAAAAACAAAGTCATTTTATTAGCCTCAGTCCATAAAATAATCCCTTCCTATCTGCACAGCGTACTGCAGATGTTTCCCTCCAAGCCTGCAGGCCTTGAACAGCAGGGAAAGAAACTGATTCTCCAGCCTTTTACCAACATATCCAATTTTAAGCTTTCCTGCTGCTGGCCATGATTTCACTTATCCTCAAGGCATACACCAAGGCAAGGCTTTTCCCTGTAGTTTATGTAATGTAACAGGAATAAATCCAACGTCTGGGACACTCTCATCACTGAACTGGAGGAGGGGAATGCCAGCTGAGCTATGCAGCCTGCTCCCGTCTCTTTCACACAGGTATTTCTAGTCTCCCATCACCTCCCAAGTCTCTGCTATCATCACCAGAGCAGTCATGGTTCAGCTGTGTTCAGCTGAAGAGAGGAATGGTCACAAAGGAATTTTAAAGTCACTCTTCTACAACAAATCAATATCTCAGTCTTCATAAAGGGTTTTCATCCTTTGGTATAATAGGCACTGCTCCCCTAACTTTGAAAATAAAAGGCAGCAGATCCCTAATTACTTATATCCACCAGGAAAAAGAAATTAATTACAAGATTTTCATGTGGCATAAGCAAGTCATGCTGCAGACATCAGGAAAAGCTCTGACAAGACCAGGATCCAGCAGGAACCAGAATGGGATCCACCACCCACGGAGGCAACTAAATTGCAACACTTGGTCACCATGATCCAGTTGTAAGAGGTCCTTGTTACCACCACAAACCCCAAGGACTTTCTCTGTCCTTAAGACTGGTGGGGACTAGCTGGGGCAATCTCCTGGTTATAGGACACTGTCTGGAAAGGGTTCCTTTCTCCCTTGTTAGCCGTGAGCTCTTTCAGATACATTCCCGGGAAGGAGGCATCTGACGACTAATGCAACGGCTAGCAAAAGGCATCTCAGTAGCTAACGTGGCTCACTCATGCTTCACAGACAACATCCCAGCCTGGAAGGGTCAAAGGTTGCCTCGCTTCCAGACCCAGCTCTCTGTTCAGTTAGGCCCTGGGGCAACCAAAGACAGCGTTAACATTCATCTCACAGGGAACTGGCTTCAAGGGGTGCCCCCAGGCCACACACATGAGTCACATAAGCTTATTTGACTTCAGTTGACACACTAGCAAACAGCACATAACCCACGAACATGTGGCCAATGCACAAAGTTCTCTTTCTAGTCTGCTTGGCACAAATGCCTCGTACAACGTGAAGTATTTTGGGATAAAGAGTCCAGAGGGACAGCTCTTACCCGAGGAGCATGAGGCACAACAAGCAGGAGGTCTGGCATAACTTGAGTCAGCGAAGTGCAAGTCAGCACAGGGAAAAAGCAATGTATCATCTCAGCTTGATTTACATGTGCACATACAAGTCAAATTAACACCCTGAAGACAACAATTGTTTGTATTGCAGCAGCACCTAGAGGTCAGAAGCAAGACGAAGATCATGCTGTGCTAGGCACTGTACAGGTACAAGGCACATCCCCTACGCATTTAACATCAGACACCGAAGGGAGAAGGGAAAAGAGAGCTGCTGTCCCCACATCCCACAAGGTCAAACACAGAAGAACTAAAAAGGATGCCCAAGGTCCTGGGGAAACCTGCAACAAAGCCAGACACTGATTCCCAGTCCAAGGTCTGACCCGCAAGGGTCCCTCTCCCTGCTGCGGTGGAGCCTAAATGTTCTGCTTGGCTCTGCGCTGGGATGACCACATTACTCGCAAATGCTGAAACTACAAGCGAGTTGTTCAAAATGTCCTAAAACAGATGTCAACAAAACCAATACTGCATGCTAAGCTATCATGTAATTTTTTTTCCTCAGGCCACCTATTATGCAGCACAGCTATTATAGAAATGTTTGTCCCATTTTTCACATCCTTCTGCCTAATGGAGACTGACTCCGTAGGCCTACGAAAAAAACTTGTCATCTTTTAGAAACCTCTAAAACAGTATTCTCAAACATAATAATCATGCAATTTCAAGTTTGATCTATGGAGTAGAGACAAAAAAGCATCATTCCCAGCTTTCTGGTGGTGCAGAACACCACTTTTTCACTGCAATGCCAACTAGCCCCCACTTTGCAAACCTGCCCATCCAGGACAGACCACCTTCTGCCACAGCACTCGTGACGCTGTCACTTTCAGCGGGAAAATCCTTACCTGGACACAAGAAGAGGACAGCTGTTGCAATTTGGAGCATCAGAATAAGGAGACAGGGGAAATCTGCCAGGAAGTCAAAGACACAAACAGCCAGTAAAATAGCCTGCAAGCTCAAACAGGTTAAAATCACATAAACATTGTATTTTCTATGCAGATCCTGCTCACATGACAGATATCATCTGCACCAACTTCAAGTATTTTTATAAGACAAAGATGTACAAGCAGTTACTTTCAACCCATCCATCAAGACTTACTCTAGGCATTGGCACCCCAGCCAGTTCTGTGACCTCCTTGCTGGCGCTGCCGCCCACTCAGCCTGGCTGCTCGGCACATGGCGAAGCACTGCTCACTCGGATGCGCACACAGCCAGACCAACTGCGGAGCAGCCTCTGGGCTGCTCACAGCATGGTGGCGGCAGCCAGGCTCCGCAGCAGCCAGGCACTCAGCCGGCTACTTGGGCGAGGTGTGCTCCCTCTCCTGAACTCTGCCACCACCTCAGCTATTTCCAGGGTCTGCAATAGCTGCTACCGCAGTAGTTCAGAGGTATCTTCAGCAAGTTCAAAGGGTTCCCTTCATCTGAGCCCCGTCCCAGTTCCACAGAACAAGCTAATCGCACTCTTCCTCTGCCATCGTCCTGCGAGCCAACAACTCTCCAACCCTCAGGCTCAGAGGATTTGTAACAAGGCACAAAGCTCTGTCACCACACTGCTGCTCAAATCCAGCCCAAGTTAATACAGAGTCAGTAGCTGTCACCAGGCAGCTTATTCACTTGAGCATTCAGTAAAATTCCTAAAAAACACCAAAACTAGCACTGCTGGGATGGTGCTGATTTTTCACCTCTGAGACAGATACAAAATATTTACCTTCTTTCTAAGAGGTGGCATTTAATTGTACCTTAAAAGAAAGCAATATGTAACTTTTTTTTTCTTTTCCTTTTGAATGAACAAGTTTTGAAAGTTTACAAGTACTAGCAGCTGGAAAACAATCAGAATATTTCATGGTGCTGTGGTCCCTTGGATACGTGCAAAATGAACAGGAACCATTCCAGAGGAAAGTCCACCCCAGTGGCAGACTTTCTTCCCAATTTGCTTTGCAAACACCAGTTTATTCTGCCTTAACCCCCATGCTGAGTTATGCCCTCTCTCACTGCCTTCCTTGCCCAAAGGCCAACAATTCTTCCAGCTCAGTTTTCCAATCAGAATAGGAGAAAGTTGCCTTCTCTAGAAAGATTTGTAGTGCTCAGAGAGAGCACTCCAATAGCCCGACAGGCATTCAGGTCAGGTACCCACTGTAGTGACACTAATGAGCGAGATGGAGACTGTTTATGACACAATCAAGAGAAGTTAGTAAACATTACAAAAGCCAACAGCTCTATTGAAAATATGTAGCACTACAAGAGAACACGGAACAAGGGAAGGGAAAGGGAGGCTCAGAAGGGAGGAACAAAACATGCTTTTAATCTGAGTTTTCATGTCAGATTTATACATTTCTGGTCTGATTACAGCATTATCTAACATTCTTTCTGTGTGGGATCAATAATGTCTCCGAGATGTCAATGCAGTACAGCGATGGTTTCCCCAGAACATGCTCATGCCTCACTCCCAGACTTGGAAATCTCCAGAGTAGCCTTTTAAAAGCAAAGGGGCAAGTTTAGTGGAGCTCTCTGAACACTTGCAGACTTGTCCCCAGCATGAACTTGACATACTCTCAGGAACCGTGGTCCAGGGGAATCATTTGGTGGGCTTGGTGCTTCCTACACATTCACGGTCAGACAGCCAGCACAAAAAGGCAAGTGAGACTATCTGCAGCAGCAGAGAAGAGCAGGCACCTGCTGCAAGCAGGTATTTCACAGCTCCCACAGCCCGGATTCTGTCCAACAGAAGTCCTCAGAGGTTACACGCAGCTGCGTTGGATGCACTTAAATTAGTACCAGATCAAAACCCCATGGAAGGCAAAGCATTAGCTCAGGCTCATGTAATACTTGCTCAACTCAAGTTTGCAGAGCGCTATCACAGAGCTCGATGTTTCCAACAAGCCCCACCAGAGGTCGAATGTTCAATACCAGGAGCTGGCCACCAAGATGTGCCAGCCCTGTAGAGTCACAACTGCTTCCAAAGCCCTGTACTTCCAACAAGTCTCCCTTGAGACTAATAGTTCTGCTGTAACAACAGCAATGAAATAAATGGCATCAGAAAGGTTACCAAGACTGGGCGCAAAGAGTTGCACAGGACCTCTTTTGCAAAAATGCATATGGTCTATTATTGCTGTAGCAGAGATCCTCCCAACTTTGGTCTCTGTAAACAGAAGAGTTTGGCCCAGTCAGAACACAGATTGTCTGCTGTGAGCACAACAACAGAACAGATGCCTTTGTTCAGGATAGGCAGAATTTAGGGAAATACCAAGGGATGTAGTAAAATGAACAAATACTTTCATTTCTTTGTGGCACGCTTCCTTCCACCCCATCCCTCTTCCTAGAAGGAATATACCTCCCCCAGCCCCCCAGACAAGGGGTCTGGCACTCCCTGCCCACACAGGCACCTTCTGCAGTTCTTACACTTGAGTTAGTGCTCCCAGGCAAAGAAAAAACACACAGAGAAAGACTTTGATACCAGTCATGATGGCTTTACCACCTGAACAGTCACCTGAGGTTCCACCTATCACCCCAGATATGTCTGCAGGATGGAGTTGAGAGTCATTTACTTCAAGCTAGAAGTTTCTACACTGTGATAGCAGTGAAGTTAAGGAAGAAACTCTTAAGTTATAACTCCAGTTAACAGTGCAGTAAAGACAGAGAGGCTCCATCGACATGCACTTTCAAGGCCTGCAGAGCAAGCCTGAAGAGCACTGCAGGGAGTTTTAACACCACATGCCCCGCCAGAGCCACCCAGACTGAGCCACAGGAGAGGCGTTTCCCATTTCTCTTCTACTCTCCCTTCACTAAACAGCTGGTAGCAGTGTTTACTGTGCTGGACAGGCACACATTAGGGGTACGCAGCCCCCCAATAGGATTTCCTTCACAAAAGTGACCAAAGTCTATTCCCCAAAAAGTTTTCAAGAAAAACAAAAGAGAAGAAAAAGATGCAGTCTGATTAAAAGCCAGTGTGTTTCTCCACAGCTCTAGCTCCACCAGAGTAAGCAGACCAATGGTTTTAACTCTTCATTCTCTTTTCATTTTCCCAGGAGTTGCTATATAATGCAACAAAACCAAGAAACACCTGCTGTCCTAATGAACCAATACTCATTAAACCAGACAACCCACTAGTTGCTGTGCTAATGGTTGCAAAGCATGCAAAGAGAATTGATGAAAAGCTACTATATTGCATATACTTCAAGCATTCTCCCCCCCCCCCCCAGTGCAGACACTGCATTACCTCCACTTCTGACTGCTAGAGGAGAAATAAAACAATGAGGATGAACAGCATAAACAACAACGCTCCAAGCAATGCTGCGAGGCCTCAAATTGACTCCAGTTTAGACTTTTTCATTTTTGATCTAAATAAAAAGAATGGGCAAGATACGGTATTTTCATGAACGCCAGACAGCCTAAAGCTATTTTTTTTTTCTGCCTCGTGTGAATTTCCGTAGCGCCCAATTTTAAAGCTGAGACTCAAAGTCTCTGCAGTGCGACCAAGAGCCTCCTATGCAAATACCCAGCACAGACCAGGCTTCAGCATCAGCCTCATTAACAGAGGGAGCCGATCACTCCGGGCTAGCGCCAAAGAAAACCACAGTTTCCCTCTCGGCAACCTCAGCACCCACCGCCCCACACACGAAGCAAGAGCTGCCCCACGGAGGAAACACCGCGTCCTTCCCCTCCGTCTCCTCTAACTCTCGCCGGGTCCCCAGGCGTGCAACAGCTTCTCACTTCCCACGGATGAGCGCTCCCTCCCCGGAAAACCCGCGGCCGCCAGCCCTCCCCTCCCCTCCCCGCCCCGCTCCCTCCCGGCGAGGGGCCGCGGGGGGCTCTGCCCGCGCCGGCGGGCGCAGCTCCGGGGCCGGGTTCCCCCGGGGCCGGGGTTTCCCCCCCCCCCCCCCGGCCCCTCTCACCTCGAGTAGAGCCGGCGGGCGGCGGAGCCCGGGCTGTCCCCGCCGGGCAGACACGCCATGGGCGCCGGCCCCGCCGAGCCGAGCCGCCCGCCGCGGCGGAGGCAGGCGCGGCCGCAGCCCCGGCACCGGGCAGCGGAGTATGGCAGCGGCGGGAAGTGATGCGCCGAACCAAGAAAACTCGCGGGCAGGCCCCTCCTCCGGCTGATGTCAGCCCCGCGGCGGGCAGCGGCCCTTCCTCCTCCGCCCGGCCCGCCGTGCTCGGCGCTGCCGCCCGCCCCGGGGGGCCCGCGGTGGGACGGGGAGAGCGGGGCTGAGCGCCCGGGCGGGGGAACCCGCTGCCCGGGGCCGCCATCGCCCCTCCGCCCGAGACACCGTGCAGGGGCGTCGCGGCAGCCCTGGCAGTAGGGCGGGCTGCAGGTCACGCTTCTCGCACCCCCGTATTTAACGACACCTTGCGGCGCCTCAGCACTTACCCTCAGAGCTACCGCAGCAGGGAAGGACAGAGCTACAGCAGTCCCATACGCACAGACTCCCTACCCACACGTTAGCGCAAAAGGAGGGTGGCATAGCATTGCTGATTTCTGACCCGCTCCGTATATAGCCGCTTAGTTCCATGACGAGAAGTCCCCCGTTTTCCTTAGCCTGAGCTCTTTTGTCCTCAAAGTAAACGCCTACACCTGGAGGCAGTTAGGATGAGCGGCAGAGAGCGGGACCTGGCACAGCTGTGTCCACCTTACCTGAGTCAGAAGGGGTATGCCACAGAGGCCCATGCCCTCCCAGTAAGTCCGCACGAGCAGACTTAACCACAAAGCAAAGTCTGGCTACTATCTTTGGTAGTGAGGAATCCACCAGGAAAAGGGATGTTTCCCTCCCAGCCCACAGCAACTTGCTTTCTGTGTTAACTGTGTCCTGTTGAACCTTGGGGCCTTTACTATTTACTGTCAACCAAATGTCTCAAGCTGGATGCAGGTCATCTTCACATGCTGCATCCAGCTCCCTCTGTTTTTCAATGCTTGAGATGCTCCTGTAAAAGTTAGTGAGCTGGTCACTCAGCAGAGGCCTGACTGTAAATTAATGTCACTTAGCCAGCAACACCAAATTAAACATCATTATTTTCACAGATACCCCAAAGAAGTGCAGGTATAAATTGTGGCTTTCAGCAGATTCCAGCAGCTTGCTCTGCAGACGCAAGAACCCTGTGGTCAGAGGGAATCCAGAGCCGTGCCCTACTTACTGGACTGTTTCACCCTGGAGAACCTGCACAAAAGCCTCTCAAGAGCAAGCAGAAATCCTGCTCAGGAAAAAACATCATCAATAACACCCCACTAGCAAACCACAAAAGCCTCTTTCCCAAGAGCTAATTGATTGGGCATTTAAATTCAAAACAAAAACCCATAAACAAACATGTATCTGTGTCTTAGCTTAGGAATAGTCACAATTCTGTAGACGAACCACAGCAGAGAAAGCTGAAACCATCCTGCCGAGAGCTGCCTCCTTGTCCAGGGAGGTGCAACCATGTCCTGGGTACATGCCATACCATCCCCCCCAAAAAAGAACACCTCTGCGCCCTCAAGCAACCAGCTACGGAAGCCCCGCTGGAGGGACTGCAGGCAAACCCACGGGCCAGGCTGGGACACTGTACCTCACACCAGCCAGTTTTTACCCAGGTCTGTGGTTTCACTGACAGCAGCAAACATCCTGGCACAAGCAGCTACTCACAAGCACGTGGAAACAAGGAACTGTTCAGCCCCAAGGGATTTTGGTATTTCCAGGGGGTGTGTTTGTCCGTGCCTCCCCCCTCCCCAAACTCTCTTCCAATCAAGAATACTAGTGCAAAAGATGAAAACCAGCTGCTCTTGCCACTGGCTACAGCTCTTCCTCAACCGCAAGAGACAGAGGGTGCTTTGCTGCTCTAGGCCCACAGCACTGGGTCGGCATTTAATGAATGTGGGCAGATGGAGTAATTGCCCTTTGGAAAAACAATGCTGGAAAGGGGAGCAAAAGAAAGGAGGGTGGAGGCCAGCTTCCAGTTTGGGCTCTGGCCAGATATATGGTATTCCATGGAGCTCTGGGCAAACGGGTCACCCACATGTTAATGACACAGGAATCGCTGGGTCAGATTCCACGGCCTGGGTTATGCAGGAGGTCAGACTAAGATGAGCATAATGGTCCCCTTTGGCTTTAAAATTCATGAATTTGGAATGGATAATTTATCATCTGACAAACTCAGCTTCTTTTTCTTCTTGTAGAAGTGGCAAACAGGTCAAAATAGATTTGAATTCATTAGATGAAATAATTCAATTACTTTGCTGTGGGTTGGGTTTGGTTAACCCTACATATTCATGCCAAGAAGCTCCCTGCAACTACTTGGACCTAAGCCACAACTCAGATCCATTGCTCAGCTGCAATGAAACAGGCAAATTACAAGAGTACAGAGAGGAAGAAACCCCAATACTTTAAAAATGCCACTAATTCGTCTTGTGTCCACATTGTGTCATATGTTGGGAAGGACATGGAGCAATTAGAAAGACTCCAGATGAATGTGAGAAGTGTGACCTACGAGAAAAAGGTAAAAAATTGATTTGTTCAGATAAGATCAAGAGGAAGTGGAGCAGTAATCTTTAAACATGAAAAGGGCCACTGCAAAGAGCAGCAAAAAGGAGGAATGGATCATGAAAGAGAGAGTAGGATACAAAATAGCCAGGCTAGAATCCATCAAAGGCGAAGCAGGGTTCATTTTAGTTAGTCAGACATTACGTACCTCTGCACCTCCAACAGCTTTTTGTTTCTGTAATCTTAAGGCACATCATCTTGTTCCTTCTAGTTACTGAATGTCTCTACACCTTCGCTTACAAACACAGGCAGAATCACAACGCTAAACAATAGGATTGCAGGATCCTTAAAACTTCTTGAGCAGTTTTTAATATTTCTTTTAAAAATTGATGTCCAAAGCTATCACAACACAATATGAAAGAGTTCTAACTATTGTCACATTTCCCACCGCTTGGAAGAGACAACCATAAAAGCAACAAGGCACAGAAAGCTGAAAGAAAGACAGTGAGACTGTAATACAAAACTGCGATACAGTAGTCAACAAGCAAATTTTGCCACTCGTTTAAGGATTGCTAGGACATAGGAACATCCCTCCACTGCCTCGATATCTTCATCATCCAGACACACTAAGGAGCCAGGCACTCCCTCCAAAACACAAAGACCTCTCTTAATTAGCATAGAAGCTTTCCTGCAGCTCATGAAATGGGTTGCTGGTGGCCTCTGCTGGGGTTTATGTGCAAAAAGAGCACTGCAATTCAGAATCCCAAAGCTGACAGACCCCAGCTGAAATCACTACTGAACTGGCACTGTAATTGACAAGTCTTACTGGCAACAGCTGCAATTAAAGACCATCACCTTGCACTGTCTTTTTTTTTTTTCAAACTGGCACGTTCTGAAAGCACCTTGCTATTGTCCAGCATACCAGAAAAAGTTTGTTATTTTCTAAATTCCTTTAAAGGTAGCCTGCAAGGAAAAGCAGGCTATGGTCTCTGTTTCTGTGGATGTAGAACTGAGTATTTTTTCTCATGCTCTTTTTTGTGTGAAAGAAGGCACAGGTGATCCTTGTCTATGGGCAGGTGCATCCAATTTCTGCCTCTTCCCCACTGACAGTTATTTAACTCCTAACTCTCTTTCAGCAAGTTTGGCAGAAAGATAAGGGTTTTGCATATATGATGTTCTTGAAAATACTAGGCTGAAAAGACCTATTACTGTCTCAGCCAAGAGAAGGGGGTAATGATAACTCCAATGTTGTTATGTGACTGAAGATGTTAGTAGGTAGGTAGCAGAACGCACGGCTTGCTTTAGAGTTCATACTCAACTGAGTCCCATGACAAGAGAAAAATCCACATGAAAGCAGGCTTTCAGCAGCAGCACTTGCAAAAAGATCATGATACTATTAGCAAGGCTGAAAGTTGGCCACTATCAGACTGGAGAAGGATAGAGAGGCTATAAATGATCTGCTATCAGTCAGACAAAGTAGAAAAACCACAACAGTGTGGGGGTGCTATTAATTTCCATACCCCCTTCCTTCACGTTTTAGGCAGCTTGATGACCTTAGTCTGCAGACAGAATAGTACTAGTTTAAATCAGACTAAAAAGAATCACACCATGAAACTCGGGAAACTTTGTCTTGGCTTGTATCAGATGGTTTTACAGCTGTGAATTTAAATGGAGATAAACATATTGTTGAGGAAGTTTGCACCTTTTTAATATCAAAATACACCAGTGGATGTGACTTCCTTTTGTGTGCAGACTTCTAAATACCAGCTCAAGTTGCAGGAAGTGTAGAGAGGGGGGATAGATGCAAATTTATAATTAGCAGAATTCCTTTAAAACTAACAATAGTAGTTTATAGTGAGTAGAGGTGAATAAGCAAACAAGCAACAACGGCTGTCAAAAGCAGTTCTATTGTAAAGATGAAAACTGAAAAGACAAAAACCTGTAGAGACAGGATAAATCAGGCTGGTGCACGTGGTCTTTCTTTCCAGGCAAACTCTAATATACATGTGTTGTGCTGCTGTTTATATTTAAACTTTTAATATAGAGTAAAAAAATCCATGGATGTCAAAAGACCTTGACATAACGAACAAGCGAGTTTTCTTGTTCCAAACACAGATTTATATCTACATGACCTCTGCTCTTCTTGGTCACTAAGCAAGGCTGTGTCACCAGGAAGGTCACTTAACCTTTCAAAGTTTGTTTAGATCAGTAAACAGCTAAGCCAGTAAAGCTTCCTCTGTTTCTCCTAGCCCATCCCCGTGGCTCCTGAGCACTGGTCCAGCACAAGTATTCTTGTGGCCACACACTGAACTGAATCAGAGAACTAATCCAAGTGAAAAGTATCCCAGCAAATGCTCCGCACACGCATACACAGTGTGTATTTTCAGCTAGATCTATTTCTTCCCCAGTTTGTTGGGCAAGTGTCTGCACAGATGCAGGCACCAGACAAAGAACACAGGACTGGAAGGGAGGGATGATGGGCAGCATAGCCTTGGCCAGGACTGCTTTCCTGTGAAATGTCACTGTTGGTGCTGCCATGTGATAGTTTGTAAAGTGGAGATAACAAAATAACTTCTACCTATCCCTCCTGGGGAAGGAATAAGAATTAATGTCTGACGATCTTAAATGTATTACTGAGCTGCGAGCAAAGTAGTTTGAATAAGCCTGAAGCCAGTGTGAAGATGGGTAAGAGAGGAGTTAGCCTCGTTGAAGAAAAAGGGAATAATAGAAATGCCCCCGGAGGGTGCAAAGGCTGGTGTGCAAATCGGGGCCACACACAGCCTGTCTGAACCAGAAACATTTGCTTTGGCTTTGGGATTTTCATAAAACATAATTACATGAGTTGCAACAACAGTCTTCTCAGAACAGCCCAGAGCCATGCAGGAAACTCGTGAAGGGACAGGGATGGGTTTCAGCAGGAGTGCTTAGCCATTCCTGTTATTTAAAACAACATATTAAGAACAAGGTTCAATATCTTTCTTTGGGGAACAGAACCCTGCATGCATCTGGAAGATTTAACAGGTCTAAATAAAACTGCTGTGCTGTACAGCTTTTTTTCAGGACCTGGGAAGGAATTACAGTTTTCAAGGGCTTTTGCAATCCTTCTTTCCACTGAATCTGGTCCTAAGGCAACAAAACTCCTCTGTTCAGAGGGTGGGACTCAGTGAGGAACCATTATTTCCTCTCCAAAGTAGAAGCACAAAAGGTTATTACAATTTCCAGATAACCTGTAATAGCGACTCTCAGCCAGGAATATTATTCATACCTGAAATAAGGAGGATCATCTGAGAGTGAAGAGTTGCTTTGCTGACTGTGGTTGTCTTTTTTAAAACCTCTTGGAGCACAGAGACCCGGGAAAAGCTCTGAGTAACAAGCTTCTCTGAATAATTTAGTTGTATGCATGCATGCCTGAAACAGCCACAACTGCAAGGCAAAGCAACCCTCTCTGGGGCTTACATTCACACCCAGAGCTATGCTGCCCAGGCTAGCCAGTGGTGTGGTGGGCAAGATGCCCGTTGGGCAGTAAAGCTGGATGCAAACCCCTTCCCAGAACCTGGGTAGTAACACAGCAATAGTGCTCTTAGCTTTCGTTCCCTGCCCCAGGATAAGGCCCTCATGCCCACCCCTCTTCTTTTGGTACAGCATGAAAACACACATCAAGACCTTAACAGTTTTCACAAGTTACATTCCTTTATGTTTGGGCGCACACAGCAGTTGAAGATTTGTGCATATTTATATATCCTGTGTCTCTGATGTCCCTGAATTTCCTTTTCATTAATACCCCTCTTGGCCTCAGAAGAGACAAACAAAGAGGCAGAACTCATCCGTTTCCTCTAGCTTTCAAGCTTGACTGAAAATGCTTCATTAAATAAGTAGCAAGAGACCCCTAAAATTCCCTTGCCCTCAACTTCATAGCTTGTTTGATGAAATGAAGCCCCATGGCCTGGCACTGGCCTGCTTGGTAGATGGGGGTTTTTTAGGCAGGGCCAGAGGGGACTGTCCTGACTTCTTTGTGCTAATGCCATGTATGCCTTTTATCCAAAAAGCCAGCACCTCCTCTTCAGCTGAAATCTTACTCTCTACCTCAGAGCAGAATGACTGTTTGTACAGAGTGCCTGGGAAGGCTTTTGAACTCGGCAAGTTTTGAGTACAGGCAACTGATGCATGTTGTAACAGCGTTCTCCCTCATGCCAACCTCCTCCTCTGCCCTGGCATTGCTCTCCCTGGATGCAGCTTGCTGAGGGGAGACTGGCCCAGCTTGCCCTGGCACCGCAGCCCCAGTGCTGCTCTGACCCCAGTGCAGGGTGCTCAGGGGCTCTGCAGACACACTCATCTTCCTCCTTTCCTGGAATCAAAACTGGCTGCTGGTATGGTCCGCATTTCAGCTTGGCTTTGCCATAGCCATGAATTCCCTGAGACCCAATCTGACTAATGGGCCTAGAGGGAAAGCTGGAGCTGACAGCTATATCCAAGATGGATGATGTTAGGTAACCAGCTGGGGGGGATGTGAACTGCCTTGGCATTATTAATTGCCTCTCACACGTCCCCCCAGGCATCTCAGTGATGTTTGCAGCAAGCTGGACATGCTTGAGCAACACATGGATTTCTGCTTCCTTTTCATCTCTTGGTAAATTCCCATCGCTTCTCACTGCTTGGGGGCACGTGCTCTCGCTGTTCCTGCGGGACAATTTAACAGCCTGCAAGGTGCCTACTTCAAGAGATCTTCTTAGGACTTCAGCCAAAACCCCAAGAGGGTGATGGGAGTCTCGCTTGTGGTTCATCAGAAATATGCTGGCTTTTTTATGGGCTTGGAAGACTTGAATGGCAGTAACAGGGAGCTTTTCTTGGAGGCATTTTATCAAAGCTTTATTGCTCAGGCAAATACCCCAGAGCTCCTAGTCACAATCAGCTTGTATTTACAATGATGGCAATGGGTTTGTTTAACCACCTTCAATTTCCAGTAGTCAACAGACAAAAACCCAATTTCTCCCGCTGGAAGTCTGGGAAAACCTCCTTTTAGCATTAACTGAAATAACAAGTAATCTTTTGTTATACTTGAAAGCCAGGGGAAAATTACACACTTTCACCTTTGAAGGGGGCTTTATTTCCTTTTTAAATTGTAACTGTTGGTAATGACGTTAATTACAAGCAAGCATGTTTGGGTTTGTTTTTAAAACAGATTGCTAATATTTACACTTTAATTGCATTGTTTAGTCAAGCTTCTGCAAGTGCTTTCCAAACACTCACCATGTAACTGACAGGGTTTATTTCTATTTAACTGACCAACAACTCAGAGAATCAGAGAGAGAAGGAGCAGAAGGAGCTGGCAAAGTGACTCTGTGTCACCAACCACACTGCAAGGTCACAGAGGCTCTGGCAGTAGCACCAGACTGCATCGCCCCTCGCAGTCCCCAAACCAGCTCTTTTGTGACAGGAAGCACATTCTGGTTGTAACCAAAGCTGCAGTCTAACCACATAGGCTTAGGTCTAAACCCATCAATTTCTTAATCAGCTATGAAAGGCAATGCAAAAATATCACCATTTACAGCTCAACTCTGCTAAGTGTTTATCGCAGGATATACAAATTTTTTTTCTACATTTCTTCCACTTGAAGATAAGTCTGTTCTTATCAGTCTAATAGAATATTAAGACAATATTATAGCAACATTCAGCAGAATTTTCTGAAAGTAATAATTCTCATTTGGGGACTGATAACTGGCAAACACTCTCTGCACCATTAATGCTGGGTTTTGAGCAAATAACAGAATACAAGAAAAGTTTCAAAGGTCTGAAAAGAGACTAATAGCGAACCGAAATATTTTAGAAAAGTAGCTGGAATGACCCAAGTAACTTTAGCCTCATGAGTCCAATACTGTTGCCATGCTAATGCAGGACACAGTCAAAAGGGCTGTGGAATGTCAATCCATTGCTCCAGAAAACTGCTTATCAAAGAAGCAATCTTTCTTTTGAGGAGATTATAAATTCAGTTAATAAAGGTAATTCTGCTGACATAATAGACTTAGACTTCCGCAAAGCAGTTGACTTAATCTTGCATGACATTCTTTTAAAAATAGTACTCAACAAAATCAATGTAGCTTATATTAAATGAATGGAAAATTTGCTAACATGCATCTAAAAGTAATTATCTGACGGAGGAATTTCTAATGTGTCCAGAAGGATTTACTCTTGGTACAGTGTTATCCAACATTTTTATGAATGATCTAGACAAGAAGTATAAAGACATTGCTGGTAAAGTTTGTGTTAAAAAATGAAATTTAGAAGAACAGCAACAATTAATTGGAGAGGTGGGATTGGTTTGTTTGGTAGGGTGGGACGCTTTGGGGCTTGCATTCCAGAACAGCCAAACATCACTGCATATACAGTTCTGATTACAAAAACAAGATGAAAATGTACATGCTGAAATGAAGGGGCTGTGAAAAGGCTACCAGGGTGCTGAGAGCTAACAAACCAAGTGCAAGACCACAAAGCAACACTGTAGCAAACACCGTAAATATCAGCTACAGGAGTGATGCAAAATTAGCAGGTCAATTGATTTAGCTCGCTTAAGTGAATTTTAAGGTATGACTTAATCTTAGGTGACAGTTAACTTTATAGACAAGAAAATTTCTGGGAATAGAAAGCTTTCTAGTCTAGTAGAAAGTGGCACATCCACAACTTGCAGCTAGGCAAATTCAGACTGGAAATAAGATGTGATGTTTAAATGTAAGCAATTAAACAGTGGAACAGCTAACTTCTTAGGAACAGAGCGCACCCTGCATTAGCTGATACCTAGAAGAATGGTGTTTAAATATGCTGCAGTTCAAGCACAAGTTCTGGGCCTCATGCAGAATTCACCAAGTGAGAGTGTTTACTCTGCATTATGTCAGAACTCTAATTAGACAATCTGCTCTGTTATCTGTAAAACCACTCTTCTTGTTTTACCTATTGATCAGTTTTATCTACTGATATTTGATATTTTTCCTGGGTTGGCAAATCTCAACATTATGGTTGACATGATAGTGGTGTTTTTAGTGTAACATGTACTGCAGTATTGATCACACTATGTGATTAACAGCCTGTATTGCCTAAGGGATGAAATGAATATTAACGTTTGCTCAAGTTGTCTATTGAGATCAAATATTTGTGTCCTTTGTTGATTGCAGCCTGAAGGCTCCGTTGGCCTCTTGGAAAAGATCAGAGTCCTGATTCTGAGTGAAAGGTTTGGGAGTGGCAAAGCACAGTGTTAGTCTACGTTTACAATGCCATCCCCTCACTTTTCCTTGGAAAAGCAAAGGGAGGGAAGGTAGTGGCTTTGCTCCTCAGAACCATGTGTCTACCTCCAGGCTGCTGCTTTTGACTTTCACTCGAGAGCCGCTAAATGATGTTGTCATAGAAACACAAAAGGGGCATCTGGGAACCTTTCCAGTCTGGGCTACGCACAGGACAGCACGTATCTAGATCTTTACAAATGTAATACCTTTTTACCAGACAGCACAATGTCCACGTTTTCCTACCAAACTCTTGCGTAGTGGTGGCGCTCCTTGCTCACAGTGGCTCAGCCCCTAAATAACCATCATTTCCAGGTGTCCAGGATCTGTTCTTTCTCTCAGTGAAGCAACATGTCCACCAACTTTGCTGCAAGCAAACAGAAATTCCTCACTGTCAGCTTCTCTACTTACATAAGCTGGGATAGCTCTGTTTACTGGCACAGGGCTGCACCACTTTACATCAGCAGAGAATTTAGCCTTCAAACATATGCTATGTTTATTTTCCATTGGAGATGGGTATGCAGCTAGTATCTATTTTCCTTTGCACTTAGCTCCATATAGATTAATTTTGTCAATAATAAGGCAATATTTTTGCTGGTTTACAATATTATCCAAAGAGACGGGGGGGGGGGGGGGGGGGAAGCCCAGACAAACAAATTCTGGTCACAGTCATAAATGGTCTTGGGTTAAATAACTGTGCTGTGTAGCATCCCAGGGGATACCAGCAATGAAACTCTGGCAAATCTGAGAGCAACCTGACTTGACAGAGCATAACAATACAAAAGACAGTCTGTTGTGGTAGCTTACCCTGCTGCTTCTCCATTGACAATATTTTGGATTGGCACTTAGTGGTAAAACATATATAATCAAGGAGAAATCGGGTGAATTTATGAGCAGAGGGTCAATGGCCCCAGGGGCTGTTCTTAGTAAGTGGAATGTATAAAGCTCTTCTGCTCTCATAACCTCTTGTAGTTACCCGTGCTGGGGTCCCAACCAGGGCTGAGCAGATCAGCTCTGATGGAAGACAGATGTTGTGCATCACACATGAGCTGTCATGGTGCATCTGTACACACCACTATGTACTAGCCTGCCCAAGAGTTTCTACCTAGGTAATTAGATAAGCTTCTCACTATGTCATTTGCAAATGCTGCAGGTCTGAGATTAATGGCCTGCAAATCACTGAGTGGAGATAAAGACCTGCAAGGTGGCAGGAGGGATTTTTAAAGGATTTTTAAAACATGCAATAGGGAAGTGGAACTCTGGCTGGCAACATCTGCTGTGTGGGCAGGACTCTGGCAAAGAAACAGGCAGCAGCAGAGGTAGTACACAGGAGGACCCGACTCCCAGATTTTGATTGGACTATTTGGATTTTGAACATATAACTCTTCTTGAAGGAAGAGGCTGAAATCTTGCCATTCTTGGTAGCTTTTTGATGCTTTGTTGAAAGGTTGAAGCAGAACAAAGTAACATTTGAAGAAAAAGCTGTGGAGCACAGTAAAACATGCTTACAGAGTGTACAGAGCTTTGAGTCTTTGCTGCCAAGGTCTCTGCATTCTCCAGCTCAAAAGGAATTTTAGGAATTTTACTTCTTATATTTAATGTCACAAATATACCCAGGTGTGTACTAAACTGCATAATTAAATTCAGTCACACTAAGCCCAGGATACATGGTAAGTCAGGAGATTTTGAGCGTTGTTACTAGATATGACAACAAGGCAAGTTACTTAAAAGCATGCAGTTCTACAGGAGCTAATGACCACACTGGCCATGTGGTGTTTCCATGTGAGTTAGATTTAACCACTGCCCTTAGCTGGGAGCAGGATCAGGCAGGTGTGTGGTGTCTGGTCCAGGGGAAGATTGCGTGGCACTGTCATTCAGGTCTTGGTAATGTATGGTGATGAAGGCAGCACTGAAAAAATAATGTTGTTGCTGTCTCACACCACTCCATATATCACTGTGCTTGAATGTCAATAAATGGGAGAATCTGAAACCAGTAAATCATTCCCCACTCATCTGATCCCTTGTTACAGAAGCACTGTTTGTGGCTTATAGCATACTTTGTCTCACTTACAGGTATAACAAGCTGTGTTGGGGGCCTTTACCAGATGGACTCTTCCCCAGCTCCAAACCAAAAGCACAAACCGGGCAGCATTCCTGAGCTGTGGGGTCTACCATCTGGAGGGTTGTGCAAGCAGGGAATAGACTCTGCTACTTCTGTTTGAGTTTGTTGGGCACAGGTACGGTGCACCCTTGTGCCTACAGCTCTCTTTTGGTGCACAGGGAACATAAGCCTGCTCATTGCATGCCTAGTCCAGCCTCCATGAAAAGCTGCAAGAGTCTTTGCATCAGCTTCTGCAGGTTTTAGGTCAGGCTTTAAGACACCTCATAACTTTGTACTCCTGTAATTCTCCCCACCCTCCTACCCTTCCTTTTTCATTTTACAGTGCATGGAGACAATGTGCAAGGAAATGTGCCATTTTACCTGTAGACTGTTGATTTAAATTGCCTAGTCCCAGCCCGGCACTATAAATCCTCTCATGCAGCTGGAGAGCCCCGTTTACTGTAGCGGGTTTCCATGGCAATCCTGCGCTCTCCCACGTTCAGCTGCACAGTGCAGGCAGCTCCCCCCCTTCTTCACTTCAGATTCCATTCACATAGTCTTCTATTGATAGGAAAAAAACCCAAATGGGCCATGGATACCTATTTCCTCTCTTAACACACTTTCCCCCAATAACTGCATGATAGATATGTATTTTAGCACATAAAGAGAACACTTGCCCTTTTCCAGACATCATTTGGCATGCAGCATAACATCCAGATATTCCGAAGGTCTAGTTCTTTCCCAACACACATTACTCTCGTTATTTCAGAACATCAATAGGAGAATACAAGCTTAACATTTCCTTCTGTTTCTGGCTGTAATCACTGCAAAGGAATTGTATCTCTCTATTGCAGCAGATCCCTCCCTAGGCTTGGGGCAGCCTCACAGTACCCTCCCATCTGCATTTGAGCAGTTCTTTGTATAGCACTCAGTACAACTCAGTAACTGAGTGTATGGCACAGACCTTGGGAAAGTATCTGCTTATTTCTAACAACATGGGAAACAGCATGAGCTGCTAGGATTAAAAAAAAAAGAAAAGAAAGAAGACCAGTGGTACCCACAAAAATTCTGCAGGCAGGGTCAGACTCTTCTCTCTGTATCTCTGAATGTTTTACATGAATATCGCTATTCTACAACGTTACCTGTGGAGGAAGAAAATTGTGCTTTATCTCAGGAACTGTGACAAGGCATCGTTAATGGGGCAGCCCATTTATCTCAGTCTTATTATGCTGCTGATTTGAGAGACGATAAGTACCCTTAAGAATTACTTCAATATGTAGTGGTCAACCCTAAGCTCTTTGCAGGTTCAAATCAAATCCCAATTTATTAAGTGTCTTTATCTTTGTCCTTTTTAACTTCAGCTTGTGTTCTGTCACAGATTTCAGTGGGTGCAGGATTGGCCACTTGGCTGTCAGACTTCAGAGCAGTACACTTTTGGTTTTTTATCAGCTGCCTCTTCCCCACTATATGCTTACTACAAAATTCATATCACATCCAGCTTGCAATCGAAGTCTAGATTTGTGCTTTGATTGTTTGCTAACTGAGAATTGCTGTGAAAAGTAGTTTACAATGTAAATTGCTTAGTAAGGCACTGCAAAAAAAACAACAAACAAGTACCATTTCCTTTCCTTTTAGCTGGACATATTTCCCTAAAGTGGGGGAACTCACAACACTCTCACAAAGCTAGGCACACAGAGAAAACCAGCAAGAGAAATAAAGGAGCGTGTCTGCCAGAGCTGTGAATTATTGCTTATAAGATCCTAGGAGTGTATCTGGTGGGCACAAAAGTACAGCTGCATGATATGCAGCTCTTTCAAAACACAGAGACTTAGGAGGAATTTCTGAATTCAGTACTTCCTGAATTTTGCTAGGCCTTGTGGGTTATTGGTTTAAATATTTCCTAAACAGTGACTGTGCATAACAGTGGAAACTGAAGCCTCTGGGAGGTGAGCCTGCAGCCTGAATGGTGTCAAACAATCCTCCAGACTCCAAAGAGCCTTGTACATGGTTGAGCAATTACCAAGCCCGCTTGCCTTTGCCTTGCAAAAACACCAGAAAACCACGCTGAAACTCAGAGTGCCACAGTGTGGCAGAGCTGGGCCCTTCTTGTCCCACTTCATCATTGTGCATCCAAGTGTAATGGTAGTGGAAGCTGCTGGTTGGGAAAGAGCAGAGACTCGTATCTGGACAATATGCTCTCTGTGGGATAATCCCATGCAATGGGTTAGCAGCATCTCTCTTGGCAGATTCTTAGCTACAAGAAACTTTGCAATATCCTTTCCAGAAAAAGCCTAAAATGACTTTTGTAAAACCTCCACTGAGTACGTGAGAGCCTGTAGTCTAATTTGCTAAAACAAGTAGGTGGTAGTCTGAGTACCTCTGTAAGGGAAATTCAGTGTTTGAGGGCTGATGCATCATAAACGCCATATGAGTGAAAACACGGGGCCTAATTCTGTCTTAGTTCCATGTGACAGGAGCTGTGGAGTGAGCAGGCCAGAACCGTACATGACTGGCTCATTTTGCTCATACAGATCTAAAAAACAAATCCAAATGGATTTGCTCCTGTCTGCCTCGGCTCACACTTGGCTCCCTGACTTGGGACTTTCACACACTGCAGAAGTGGGATTTGGCCCAATGATAGGTTTCACTTCATCTCTCAGCAGATTTGTGGTCTAACACTCCAAGATGTGCAGCATAACATGCTGGCAATCTGTCACTCTCCTGGCTCTCGTCAGCTCCAACAGCTTGCTGAGAAAAAACAGTGCCAAAATAGATGCCAGTCCGACCTGAGGGACTTGGGAAGCATAGCCTGTGCGTAGCCAGAACTCCGCCTGTCACAGCACGTGCTCCTCCATCAACCCAGCAGGCTGGGACCAGCCCTGGGCTTTGCTGGTTCCCGTCGCAGTTTCCCATCTTACCAAATCTTCACTGAAAGTTGCCCTCCTGCTGCTGAGGTTTCACATTACTGTTCTCACCCTTCGGTGGACCAGTTCACTTGGCATGGTGGCTGCCTGTGAACCCGGAGACTGCAGTTAGGGCTCTTATCACTTGCGTACCCTGAATAGCTGTGGCTCCCCTCTTGGATGAGCTCTGCATTCCTAGCACTGAAACCTCTAATCAGGCCAAAATGTTGGCTTGGAACAGCTTGAAATGGGAACTTCGTGACTCCAGTCTGCAGCTCAGGAATTCCTTGTTTGGTTAGACTTAAGAAGCTGAAATGCTGGGGATATCTGAGCACAGACTGCAGTGACATTTATTAGATTAGCAGTCTGAGTCTGTTTCTTCAAGGGAACTTCTCTAGAGACCACAGGGACCCATATACATGAAAGGATGTGGTGTCGGTGTCTTGCTTCACCATCTGAATACTTTCCAGTAATAACGAACACTTACAATACTGACATTGCTGCTTAAAGCAAATCTGTAGAATTATAAAGCATGAACAAATAATTGAGGACATAAACCAGAAAAAAAAAGCCAGATTGAATATAAGCCAAAATGCTGATGAGACAGTACATCAGTCTCTGCTTTATAGTGAGGTGGGACCCAGAAGAGGATACAGAGCCTCTTCTCAGGGGACTTACTGAAATTCAACCCATGACAGCAGTGATTGCCACTGCTGTAGGGTAACAAGAAATGTGCTTTATCTCTATTTGTTTGTCTGTCTTGTATTCACACACCTTCCACGAATAGCTGAGGCAATGGCAAGTATAGCCTTGGGACCTGCAGAACTTCAGCATATATGAGAGGATATTTGTGGGAAGCAAATTTACAATTCAGAAATGGAAAAATTTCACAGGAAACCAATGTCTAAGGACCATCCAACCAAGGAAGAGAAGCAGCATTGAATTATCAGCCTAGTCTTGGCCATTATATGTTGATTGTAGTAGTTTTGGTTGTAACCACAGATCCAGGAATTAGCTGTGAGTAACTCTGGGGCAAAGAGTTGCAGAAACCAAGTCTCCCAAAGCAATGCATGGGCAACATGCAAACAGAAGGCAAATTCGCCAACTGAGATACACCTTAAGGGATGCTTAGCCTTCTGCAGCCATAATCTCGGGAGGGTTTAAGAAATGCCCTGGCAGGCCTCAGTCCAGGATGTCACTGCCCATTGAAGCCCATCAGAAAGATGATCTGTGAAAAGTATGAGAACGAAGAGGAGAGTGAATCACTGCTATAGCAAAAGTTTTTCTGCTGCTACCCATTCCAGGTTGTCTTTGACCAAGGTGGCAGCTGCCATTCTCCTGGGCTGTCCAGGCAGAAACTGGGGCCCAGAGCCTCCCAGCACTGAGAGTGCTTCATCTCCTGTCTGCGAGCTCAGTTTGCCCTCTGCTGTTTGCTGAATAAACTGTTCCCTCTGGTTAATCCAAAATGGGAGGGTAAGAACAGCAGGACTTGAACAACCAGAATGGTTACCCCCAGATTTCAAATACTTAAACTTAAAAACTGTGACACTTAAAAAAAGTGACAAAGGGGGGGAAAGCCTTATCTGAGACTTTAGCATACACTGACTTTATATTCTCAAACTTTTCTTTACAATCACAAAGACCAGAAACCCTTTTTTTCATTTCCCCCTAAATAAAAGGCAATATTCAGAATTAAACCCCCTTCTCTCTTGAGACCAGGGATTCAGGTGTGACAGAGAGTGCTTCTGAGAGCAGGATCAAAGGCTGATGAACCCACAGAGGAAGGTGTGAGGAGAGGTGCCCTAGGATGACAAGAGGTGCTCTGCAACGAGGAAAGGTGCCCTGTGATGAGGACTCAGATAGGTCTGGTTTCTCCCCCTGCTCTGGCACCATATTCTCTCCCCATCCCAGAATTGCAGAGCTGCTTCCACCTGGGCCCCAGGTTGGTTGCCCTGCTCCTCTGCTGCCCTGCCCTCTCCTCAGCAGCCATCCAGCCCTGGGAGCGGTCATCGCCAGGATGCCGGACGCCCTGGAAAGGACGCAAGGGCTTGTCAAGAAAGCTGCTGGCATCTTGCCACATGTTTGCAAGCTGAGATCAGCCTTCAGGCTCCTTTTGCTGCTGTTTGTTTTCTGCTCTGTTCCTAACAGCCTCTCCCTGTGCTGTCGCTACTGTCGCCCTGCACAGAGGGGCTCAAACAAAGGTGTGGCGACGGTTGATGGCAGGCTGGGCTGGTGGGACTCCTCTGGACGTCGTCCCACGCCTCCCAGCACTCATGGGCAGGGCAGGGACTGACCTGGTGCTTGTCTCGGAGGAACTTCTGCATTCCCAGCTGGTGCCGGGGAGCTGGTTCCTGTGGATGGCTCAGCCCAGGGAAGGAGCAGCAAATGGGATGTTCAGTGCTGACATCTTTCTTATACCTCCCTTTGGAAGTAGCTTCTGGGATTAGCCACTGCAGAAAGACTGCAGCCCTCTCACAGATCATCTCTAAAGTGCTTCTCTACATGCTTTTGCACAGCTCCTAAGTGGAAACTTTGTTCCATGCATGGATAAGGCTTCGAAAGGTAAGTGTTCATCAGGCAGTAACGGGGACATGATCATACAGTCATTACCTCAAGTGAGTGCACTAGACTCCCGAGCTCCCAGGGCAGTTCTTCAAGGTGTATTGGTCCAGAGCAGGACATTTACCAAGTGTGTCATATCCCTGTCTCTCCCCAAGACTCCTTCACAAGGCTGAGGAAATTAATAACAACAGGTAACATTTGCAAACACCACAGAAATGTAAATGATGAGGGTCTTTATGGGCAGTCAGCAATTATAGATGAGAAAAAACATATATAGGCATAAAAATTGACCTAGGCTTCTCAAAGGGCAGCAATGACTAGTCCTTTTGCATGGTTATTTCAGACATGGCTATCCAGTAAGCAGAGCTCTAGCACAGCTGGAAGATGGATAACAGTTTCGCATCTGGAGAATCAGATCGTCTAGCTGGTACGTGGCTAATGAGATTCCATTTTCCTCTGTACAGTCATAGCAGAGACTTGAATAACTTTATTTTAAACCAAGGATTTATTGCTTATTGAAAGACTTTAGTGCTTAGTTTAATCTGGATTGCATGACTTCAAACACAATGGAGCAAATATTTTGAAGTTTGGAGAGTGCTGGACAGTTTTGTAACTGTGCTTGTAGCTCCTACAGCAACACCAAAACTCCCCATTTCATGCTGCTTTCTAACAAAAACCTGCTCTATGAATCTTCCTCAGCCTGAAGTCGTCAAGACTCAGTTACTGTTGGATGTATGCAAAAAGTTCACACTAGGAGCTTCTCTATATCTGATGTGTTGCTTTGTTTTTTCTGTAAAAAGACATGAGCCATTCTTACTCTCACAAATAATCCTGTATGGGTCTTTTTTTGTAAGTAACCACTACCAAATAGGACTGAATTGGGAAATTCAGCTCAGTCTTTCTTAAATACATGCAAAACCACCAGCTAATATCAGTGAGGATTTTGCTGAATAAGCACTAACATAGCTTAAAGAGCATTAGCTCTGACAGAACTAAGAACACACTGACAGCAAGCTGTATATAAAAGCAGTCCAGACACAAGTTTTCAGGAGCAGTTCTGTGTTTCAGCCACCAGCTCTATAATTTGTTCTGGCTTGGGGATGAGGGGAAATTGTCTATATGCGTGAAGAGATGCTAAAACGTGTCTTTCATCTCTTGCTTCCACAGATGTGGCCTTGGCTTGGAAGAGTCTTCAGAAAGCCAAAGCAGTGGTACGTGCGGTTCGGGGAACACTTGCTGTCACATACTTTTATCACTTCCTGTCAGCTACCTGTGCATCACCTCCACAGAGTTTTCTTTCACGGAAACAGTGTTACTGAAAGCAATGTAAACGTGCCATTTTGTTTGTTCTTTTGCAATGAACATATAACCCCTTTAATCATTTGCTAAATGACAAAAAGAGGATAAGGAGAAAAGCAAGAAATCTTAACAAATTTCACAACACTCTTCAAAATTAATGACAAGAACAGATAAAGGTTTGCCTTGCTTGTGATTGAAGCCCTGAGCAGAATAATAGCTGACACACACTGAGCTGGGACACCCTCTGAATTCTCCCTGTCTTATTGTCCTCTTAGTAGGAAACATAATAATGCTTATGCCAGGCACAGCAGCTGCAATTGTAATAGTGAAATTGCTTGGATGAATATATAATATCCAAATGCATGCAGTGTTGCTTGCGCAGTCAAGATGTGACACTAGTATCACACTGTTGAAGTTGCTATTGGCTGGGGTTATTCCCAGCTTATGCTGTTTTTAAAAACATCAGAGCAGCTCTGGTAAAAATCTGAGGCACACATACATGCAAAGTGTAAATAATGGAGAGAGGTGATTTCATCTCTTATCTTCCCAGTCAACTGCATTCTTTCCAACTGTAGGAAATACCACATGGAACATGCTCAGACATGCCAGTATTTACAGAGTAACTAGGAGCTGCAAAATTAATCAGAGAAACAGTGTATGCCAGCAAAAGGCTACCACAGAAAAAAAACCATATGTCTCCCTTCAAAAGAAAAATCTGCCTTTTCACAGCTACAAAGGATTGAAAACAAATTTTATCATCAAACGTGGAGTTGTGCCAAATCACAGGCAGCCAGAAGAAAGCTTTGGCATGAAAAAAGCTTTGGTGAGTTCTGAGCTACTGGGAAACTGCTGAGACAGGGGGACTGCTTTGGTGCTGGAGGGAAGGGAAGGTGACAAGAGATAGTGAAAGGCTCTCTTTATTGATGAAAATCAATCAGCTTTCTACTAATGTTCCCAGAAGAATATCACAATGCACAAGGAGTCACACCTTGCTGGAGAGAGCTCAGGCAAAAGATGCAGCATTAATACCCAGCAGCTACAGAAAAGTAAAAGCTACTTGTGCTTGTCCTCTGAAGTTTTTTTTCCTAGACATAACTGAAGTGATGTAAATACAGCATTTTGTTTGTTTACTTTGCAGGAAATACATAATGTGTTTAAAATCATCTCTAAAAGACAAAATGGGATAAGAAAAAAGCAGGAAATTTAACCAAATTCCAGAAGACTCTTAAAAACTAATAACAAGAACAGACTTCACTTGTTATTTTTGCATCTGCTAGGTATTTGGTTTTGAGATGGCTTATTGGCTGGGAACAGTTTAAGCTGCCAGCCTTTAATATTTATGGATGCTATTTCCTCCCTAAGCAGTAGGGCTTTGCACCATGCTCATGGAGATGGCTCACTGCCTGGGCCCCAGTCTCAGTAACAAGGATAGCAAGAGAGGTGTGTTGAGCAGATCTGTTAAAAGCTTTTCTGGAGCTTGTGGTTTTGCATGTGAATCTTTTTTCTTGCTCCCAAGCCATTTGAACAAGGGAAGGAAAGAGGAGATGAATGTTTCTCACTGGGTTTAAATGACGGGGCATGATGTGACCTGGTGGAGCACACTTTAACACCATATACTGTGGTACTCAAGTAGCTGGGACACAGGGTACTAAAGGTAACATGGGTTTCTGTGCAAGCTAGTAACCAAATACTCAGTCTGCCCTGCAGACCAGGGTGGCATGGAGACAGTGTACACAGAGATTTTTACACCAAAGAACAAACTCTCACTTTTCCATCCCAGAACTGCAATGCTGGCAGGCTCATTACCAAGTACAAATGAAATCGTACCCAGGTATCCAAAGGGCCAGATTAGGTTGGGGAATAGTCCCCAGTAAAAGGAACTGTTTTAATTTAAAGGTTAAGGAACATTTTTGACATTTTGACATTGACATAATTTTGCTATGGTGTAGATGGCAAGAAGAACAAAGATGAAACAGCCTCAAATGAGAAAAAGAGCAATGAGATTCCTCCAGCCTGCAGGTAAATAATAACCTTAACGTACAGCATTTGGTGGATGAAAAGACGAAGGCACACGTGAAGGGGTTTAACATTCTGGGATGTAGGACTTCAGAAAAAGTTTAGCACCTTACTATTTATTAGAAAAAAAGAAAAAGTCACCAAACAATTTCACCCTTGGAAATGCTGACCAACAAGACAGTGGAAAAGCCAATGCCCTGACATGAATTCTCTGTGTTAGTCTATCTGCCCATTCTTGTAATAACTCTTGTCAGACCACTGTTTGCTTTGCACTTCCCCAAATATTATCTTCATTTGCCAAACTGTTGGTAACTGGGAAAATGCTGATCCTTTGGAGACACTGAGATCACCATCGGAGCATGTTGCAGAAATTCAGCTGTCATTCATATTAGCAGTATATTGAACAATTTCATAATACACCCCTACATATTCAGTCTTGTTTTTCTTTTTCTTAAGAAAGGGAAACTGTGCTGCTCTCTCCTCTGCTTGGTCACAGACCTGTTTCCTCGAGAGCCCTGCTGTGAGCTCTGACCCATCCAGAATGATCCCTCTGTTCCCCAGGGAGGACTCACACTCATCACCTTGCAGCCCTGCCAGGAGGGAGGCTGCAGATGGCAAAGGCACACTTGGGACACAATCACCTGCAAAGAGCCTGTACCGACCAAGAGGGGACAATTTCAGGGAGCAGGCAGATTCAAGAGGTCACACAGTACAAAAGGAAAAATCTCCCTGCTCTCTGCATCACCCACCTCACTCCCCTGCAGGGAGCAGTCCATTCTCAGCTGTCCCACCTGGCAGCAGGAGCAACACTCCTGTGCCCACGGCTGTCTTGCTTCCTACATGCCACCTTTCATCAGCCAGCAAGCCCAGTGATCAGGAACTGGAAGAGTTGGGGAAAAAAACACCTCAAAATAAATTAGAGCAACTCAAGAAGAGAATCCAGGAGCAGAAGCAAAAGCAGCAAGTAGCATCTCAGGAGCAGAAGTGCCTGATTTCTGCCTACGCTAAAGAGCCACTGCAAAAAAGACCCCTGAAGAGAAAGGTGTGCAAAGTGGCGTCTGCTCCTCCTCCTCCAGTTTACAGAGGTCAGTAGTAGTCTGGCATCTATGGAGAAACTGTGTATTACCTAGCAGTGCTTTGGCACAGCTGAATAACTAACCACACAGCTACCACCCCACACTTTGGTATATGTGGGGCAGCAACCATGTTCATGTGATAAATTCATTTACTTCTGCAGCCCTTGGGGGAGCTATAAACATCCCTGTGCTATACATATCAACCTGCTTACTAAGTTCACTTCTCCACTGGATTTACTCCCCAGCATGCACAAATTTATAAATTTCTTTCCACAAAATAGTAAAGAATTTGCTGCAAATATATTATTTTCTCCCCTTTCCTCCCACATTCTTCCTTTTGCCACATATAAAGCATGAAATGGAAAACAGCAGCACAGTACTGTGGAGAGGCACCACAGGTATTTAAAGCAGGAATTGTGTAGTTCAGAGGCATTACAGGGGATTTAACAGTTCATTCAGTGGAACTAGTGTGGATCTGAAAGCAAATATTATTAGACTTCCTTATCCTGCTTTGCTGCTAAATTTGGGCCTGAAGAACCATTCATCTACAGCTGTCACTTTAGTTTAGTGTGATTTAAGATCTCAGATTGGTGTGAGTAATGCATGGACTCAAGAGCAAGGACTGCCTACGGCTAGCCCAGTTAGCCTGCCCGCTTGGCAATCTTTTCAGCCAACGGGGGATTACTGAGGGTATATTAGACTAGAGAAGACGAGCTGAAAAGCTGTACATAATAAATCTTATTGCTATAATGGCATTAGTGTTAATTCATTGGGCACTATGATCCCTGTCACACACCACAAGCTTCCACGGGCGTTTCCCTTAGATTTGCTCCAAATCACCTTTTACAGCGATGTATGGATGTATTTTATGGTGCTTACCTTGGGTCTGTGGGAGCACACATCTGTGCTGCCGTCTCCTCCTTTCAGCTGAATCAGGCAGTGCTTTCTGTCATCACTGCACAGCGTTACCCCTCCTAATACCCAGAAGCCAAAGCCACAATCCCTGCCGAGCCTCTTTTGAACATTCTCAGGGGGAAGGCTAGTTTAGTTTGTTTTTAACCCGGATCATTTTATGTAACTGAGATAGGGAACTACCAGACAAACAGTTCAACTTGCAGAACAGAGGCAGAACAGAGGCTGAAGATTAACAGCTCCAGATGCTCGGTTCAGATGCAGGTTGTTCAGTTTGTCTGACTGTACTCTACCACTGAAAAAAGTGTGTCACAGCTGCTTTGCCAGATACTACCTCTGTCAGATACCTGCAGTCTGGCCTAGGAAGCCTGCTTCTGCTTTTCACACGTACAGGTGCTCAGTGCTATTGGATACCAGCATTTGCACTGCTCCTTATAGCCTAACAGGTTTAAAGTATCTGTTTTTCTAGGTTTTAGTGCTGTGAACCTGAGGTCTGTTCTCTCCTTGCCTGATGAAGTTCACAGAATACCAGGCAGAGAAGACTTTACCATCCCTGGACAAGGGAGGGGTTATAACCCCCCCCCCCAAGATCCCAGGTTAGCAATACTCTATCATAACAGTTTGTTACAGGCAACTTGCCCAAGCATGCAGTGTTTGTGTACTCTGCAGAGGAAGGTTAGTCTGGATCTCCAGAGAGATGCCAAGGGTAAAGGTGTCCCATTGCACCCACTGGATGTGCCAGTTAGGTTAGGGCTGTTTGCATGGTACGCTGTTGTACGGGTAGATGGTGTCACGGACGTAACCTCAGGGATCCAAGCCAATGTTTGCTTTGCTGGGACATTTCCAGTGCCACCAGAAAATGTGTCCTGCTTGTTCAGTGACCAGTGTCATTAAAGACACTCCCACTTTTGCATTCCAACTGAATGGGGCTGGGTTTGGTTTGTTGTTGACAGCAGTCATGGCTGAAGTTTTATTTTAACTGCACACTAAAACTTTTCTGTGGGTTTTTTCCTCCTGATTAAAGACCAAAGAGAGAGAAGATCAGCACAGAGAATTCAAACACAAAGCCAGAGACAGCCTTCACCCAAGTCCTTTGTTCTGGAGAGAGCAGCAACAGGTAAAGGTAAGGATGAAAATCATGAGAAATTACACAGACCAATGGACAAAACTGCTGGAGGTCAGTGGCATCTGGGCACTCACCTGCCAAAATCTTTAGCTGGTTATTAAAACAATACCAAATCCTAGGATTCCACAGTCAAGGACCAGAGCCCAGTTATACCAAGCAGGTAACAAAGAAAACCACTGAAGGAACAGACAAAAATCAGTATTTGTTCAAGGAGGCAGAAGATGACCACCAGCAGTACAAGGACACAAGGCTTAATTTCTGGGTTAGCTGCTGGTGAATCATGCTGAGGCCCCCAGGTTGGGGTATCAGACTGGCCACTTTCTGTCACTGGATTTTTGGGTAAAGCTTGGCAAGTCACTGCCATACACCCCCCCACTGCCGGGCACTCCATGTGCAAAGGATTTGCTGGATGCTTCGTGCCTGTGCCCACAGGCATTACCCAAGAACCCACCTTTGTCCAAGAACCCACCTTTGTTACCTTTGACAATTTGTCACACCATTGCCTGCAGCAGTTGAATTCCAGACCTGCCAGGATTAAAAATCATCAGAAATGAAAAATAAGCCATATGGCCTAGGTGGGAAGAGCTGTCTGTCACCTGTTCAGTTCTGTGTTCCCTAATGAATTAAGAGTGCCACCAGAAGGCAGGGATTTCCTGGCCGCAAAATGGGGACCAAATCAAACTAGTGAAAAGTCAGATGAATTATCCACAACCTTACTACAAAGTCAACAGCAGGAACAGGAGTCCCAGTCACTAGTTCTCAGTTTTCTTTGACCCGTATGTCTAAGTGCACATTTGAATTACTGGAGTAATTTTGCCCATTTAGTGCTATTACTTTGCCTAGGAAATGGTTGTATTCAGACTTTGTGGGGAACAGGGCAGATAGTGGAAGTGCTACCTGTGCTGCTCACTCAAAGCAGTTGTATTTTACACTAGCCAAGGTACTAGGTATGTAACTTGTGTGAAACAGAAAGAAAAAAATCCAAGCTATCTAATACCATGCAGATGAAATTATGAGCATAGTGGCATCGTGTGCTCTACTACCTAAGTGCTATTTAAAATGCATGAAATATATAATAATTTCATTCTCCCTCCTTTTTTTTTTTTTTGTTTTAATGGATTGTTTGAAAAATGGCTTGATCTTCCTCTGAGAGTGGGTCATAATAAGACCATGCCACATGAAGCATTCATCATTGTAACTGCCAGTGTCATGGTATCTTTATTGGCTATTAGTTTCTGTCAGTGAAAGAGCCAAGGCAGGGCTATGAAGAGATGAATGAGGGGCAGGGGTCAGAGCTAGAGTACTCAGGAATTTGATGAATTATAAATTTGCTGTAGTTAACAAAAAATTAAGTCACAACAGCTATAAAATATTCATCTGTTCATAGGTAGAAAAAAACCACGAGAATATTTATATCAAAAGATTTTCTTCTAGCAACTGTTTTCATCAGAAATGCAGGCTGCTCTTGAACTTTAGCATAATAGTTTCTGTAGTTAATAAACACTGTGTAGATAAAAAAGATTTAATTGAAATCAGACAACATGGTGAAGTAAAGGTTGTTAGATCTACATATTACTTTGTCAGTTGCATTCAGCAAACCTAAGACAGCATACCAAATAAATGCATCCTGCATTTTTAATACTGCTAAACTAGAAAACAAAGTAATACAGCAAGGTGTTTCATTAAAGACACTGATGGATCTTAGCCCTCCTAAGCCCAACAGATTCTGGCAATGCCATCCATGGTTCCTCCTGTCAGACACTGAACAAACTGCATAGATCTAGTGAATAATTCCTCCGAAGACTTCCCAAGTAAATCCACATGATTATAGGAAGTGGCTTCAGCCCCACAGAGAGCGAAGCTCTTCCTTGTCTGAAAAACATCATTCCCTTGTGACACGGCCTAAACTGCATGATTAAGATGCGCCTCCAGAGCATCTCAGAGTCTGCTGCAAATTCAGCTGATGTAAGTGGCTGTGACTCTATCAGTGGCGATGGTACAGAGCCCAGGACTGTTAGCTGAGAAGATGTTGCCTTATAGCTGTTGTTCACAAAGCAAAGGGGAATCTCAGGACAACCCCATTAACCAGTCAGTCTCTGAAAGTGCTTCGTGTCCAACAGATGATTCTCAGAGGTGCTGCACACAGTCAGCTCAGCACATAGACAAGTTTACTGAACAGAAGCTGGAAAAGCCTGACACAGTCAGTTGACTGAACCACATCTTTGAACTGAGGCTGATACTGACTTAAGAGTAAAATCTTTTCTTTAAGAAAAAGCTTTAATTTTTTCATTGGGGGAGAATTTGGTGGGGACGATTTCCATGCAAAAACCAAGTAAGTACTTGTTTAGTCACCTTCTGCTGGAGAAGTGGTTGCAATAAATACATAATTATGCCAGTGCAAGTATTGGCATCCTGTGAATGCAATCTGAAATTATGAAGTAAAACAGTGATAAATGTTGTCTATTATGTGACACCACCTATTAAGCAAGAATAATTTGTTTGTGCTGCATACTGCATCGTTTATTTTTGCATTATACATTGTCCCTCGTCCTGTATCGTTCATTGATTCTTTCACACTGCATCCTGCTGATTCTTACCAGTTTAAAAATGAATTATTTTACTCTAGTGAGTTTGAAGTAATCACAAGGAAAATAATATTTTCACTATCCCCCTCCCTCCAGGTCTCAAATCTGTTGGCACCCAGCAAGTACCAGCTGTCTGCAGCTGCTATCATAGAAGGATGCTCTCAGATGCTCTCAGGTCGATGTCCCGACCTCTTCTTAGTGTTCTTGAGGACTCTGGGAGTCAAGGGTTTCTCAGTAAAACTTGTAAGAACCGTGTGAACATGCTACAAGTGTTAAATTATATAAATGCTAATGGTAATGCCTTAGGAAATCACTTAACCTTCATTTGTTGCCCTCATCTGATTCATGAACCGGCTCTCTGTCAGTTGGTGAATAGACCCTAGCAGAGTTACAGCCTCCAAAGTTCGAGTGCTTTAAAACCTTTTTGTTATCAAAGTAGCATCAACTTTTTTTTTAAACCTGCTCTGACTGAAACTTTTTAGATCTACCCACACCTTGAGTCTGATTCCTGGAAAACACCATCAAAAAGATTTATAATACAGTTACAACTTTCTTTCAAAGAACATGTGAGGGTTTAATAATTAAATACAAATCCTCTGTTTCAGGTGTGAAGGTACCTGGTGCTTCTGCATGGAGAGAAGGTCAGAAGTTAGCTAGAAAGTTGCTTGGTCCACTCCCTACATTTCCAAATCTGAGGAGCACAGCTGAAGAGCAGACCACAGCAAATGGCTTTGGTACAGTTGCCTCTCTACAACACTAGTAGTTCTGGCACACAAACAAAAAAGTGGTTTATTAAAACTAGTTGAAACAAGACGTTTCAAGGGCCTATCTTTAATGACTTTGCAATAGCTCACTTGTCAGGTTAACAACCCCCCAGAACAATTACTAAAGCTGTTGTCCATGGTCAGCTGGCACATTGAATCCATTGTGGTTTTGAAGAGACAATGCAAATGTACTGTGTCCTTAAAATAAGACTTGTCTGGATCATATCACAGGTTATGTCTCCCCAGCAGAGATACAGCATCAGCTCCATATCCCACACATACTAGCATACTCTGCTTTTTAGCTGTGTCGGTTTGCCAGACGCAGCTGTAGAGCTTCCTGGGGTCTACCAACAGCTGAGGCTGGCCACTGAGTTCTCACTGTGCTACACTGACAAGCATAAGAGGTTTATGAGATAAATGGTTTCACTGCCCATGTATATTAAATTCTATTTGTATTGAAGGGCCACAAAGTACACATAATTTGTATAACTGGCCACTGCAACTTCAAATTTCACCCTTACAGATTTATCTTCTTCCTAGAACATTGCAGATTTTACAACAGACGTACAAGCCTGGGCTACACATGCAAATAGTCCTCAGACCTATAGTAGGAAGCATGTTTTGAGATCACATGATAGATACAGGAATTGGTACATCTCTGAAGTAATAACACCACTGTTGTTTCCAAATGCTTTCCACAGAACCTGGTAAAGGATTTGAATTCAAAAGCTGTGTGGTTACCCCCAGCAACACTATTGAAAGGGGCAGCAATGCACCAACCAAGGATACAAAACAAATACTCAGGAATTTACACTTGCAAAGCCAGTATCATGATGAACACAGACATATGAGGCTCCCAAAAGATACTGCAAAAGGAAAGGTAGAAGTTCTGCAGCAATACCTCAGGATCCATTCTCCTTCACCTGGACCTCGAGGCATAACTCCCTCTGCCTTCAGTGGGGAAAAGATACAGTCTTCATTAATGAAAGATGGGGCCAAGCCCAGCACCTCAGGAAACTGCAGCAGAGGAAAAAGCACATCTTCTCAGAGACAGAAAGGCTCAAGCAGCTCTGCACAGAAAGGATCTGAAAAAGAAAACCTTAAGCACCCTTCAAAGAGGAGGGTAAACATTAAAAAACATCACTCCTACAGCCCTGAAATTGTTCAGGAATTTATGTATCGAAAGAATCAAGAAAGAAAGAAAAAAAGCCTAGAAGAGAAAAAGTCTTTGGTGCAGGCCACAGAGATGAGAAATAAGAGATTGCAAGAAGTATACAGGAAACAGAAAGAAGCTGTTGGAAGGAAAACATGTTCTGACCAGATGCGCAAGTTCATGGGGGAAACAGCTTCTGCCAAAGGAAGTCCTCAGTGTAAACTTAAGCAAGTAAGTCATAAAGAAGTGGCAGATTGAAAACCCTCCAATCTTGATCAGTACAGCACCATGCAGGAGATGAAACACTTCATACAAATGCTCTGAAGTGTCAGGGAGAAAAAGTTTTATCTGGAAAAATAGAGCAAATATCTTCTAATTATGGCAAGAACTGCTGGGCTCATTAGTAAGGCTGGAACCCTTGACTTCAGGGCCAAAAGCCTGGAAATCTCCATTGCTTAAGCTAAAAGAGCAGGTTTGTTGTTTGGTGCATGCAGTTTTCCAGTTACATGAACCAATTATTAAGTGGAACAAAAGCCAGATATTACCCTCATGTTGCCTAGCTATTTAGTGCTTACACTAATGGTCACTTCTGTTTCAGGAACAAACCAGTGGTGGAATCCTGGAGAGGAGTTTCATGGCCTGGGTGGATAAAACATCCTGTACTCTATTAAGTAAAGATCACGGAGGCAGGTACTCAGACATAAAAAGCATCCTAGAAAGCTTCTTTCTCAGGACACTCTGCAGACTTTTCACAGTATTCTGTTGTAAACCATACATAATAGAGCAATGGACTAATGTACTGTCATATCTCACCTTAAGGTCAGCCTCACTGCACCGTGGTCCAGAGAGGTTACAGAACCTGGGAGCACCTGGGAGCGCTTTCGAACATGGAAGGACACCGATGCTCTGGCTCTCCAGGTTGAGGCAAACTTTTCAGCCTACTTTTATGTTTTCTGTTTTTAAATAATAATTATTCCTTGCCAGCCCCAGGCTGATTTTTCTCCACATCTGTCAGCAGTTCATGTTCCATCCTGAATCTATCATTTGACAAATGTATCTATAGACAGAGAAATCTATTTCTTTTTCTTTTGAGAAGCGCTTGAGCTGAGGATACTGGTCTGTGCAGAAAGCTACTGTTACTTTGTCTTTATAACGTGACATTTTTCCTTTTTGTTTAAACAGGAATCAACTTCTAGAAACAGTTCAATCACCTAAAAAAAGAGAGGCATTAGCTTCTCCAGCACCACTGGAATCCGAATGCTGGTTTCTCAGTCCTCTGAAATGTCAAGACTTGAGGGACTGCTCTCCCCCAGCTCTGCATACACCTCCTCTGAGCTTTTCCCTTCCTCAGAAAGATGCAAAACCTTACTCCAAGGACTTGACTTCTGGTCTTTCTCCATACAGAATTAAACATGAGCGAGTGAAAGCCATACGTAGTCTATCTAAGGAACTTGCAGAAAAGATTGAGATGGCAACTAAGAGACTGAATGCAGCAAGCTGGATTAAAGAGTCTGCTGACAAAACATTGACAGAGACAACTTTGGACATTTACAATGAGTCTTCTTCTGTCCCAGAGCCTGAGACATCCAAGGATGAGCAAGACAGGACAATGACTATACAAATGCTTCTGGACACCCCAGATCCTGATGTGTTATGTGTGTCATCAGATAGAGAATCTCAGGGACTGGGCAGGATTAGCCTTGTGGATAGCACTGAGGGAGCAACAGCCTTGGACAGACAGAAGGAAATACCCGCTCCTTTGCCTGGCAGGAGTGCTGCAAGCAAAGAATTACCATGGATCTTTCGTAGCGCAGGACAGAGGCATCTCAACGCTGGGGAAGACCTGAGCAACACATTGCAAGGTAGATCATATTGACACAATGCAACAGTGAGACTCAGATGCCATAGCCCAAGTCTTCCAAAGCTACAAAGCAGTGTTTAAGCCTGATCTCCCCTTGGCTATTGAAAGCATTGTGTCTTGGAAAATTCCTGAGCAGTGGGTCTTCTAGGCTGTATCCATACTGCTCAGAGGGAGCAGTTGCTGGAGCCTTGAGTGTTTGCAGGCTTGTTCTCTGCACAGCTCACAAATGTACTGCCAAGAAGAGTTGCAGGTGCCCTCAGCAAGCAGCACAGGCAGCCTAGGGACCCTCTGGCAGCAGCAAGTACGAGCGCCACTCCATATGCTGTTCAGTATCTTTAGATCAGTAGGGCAGAACCATGAAATTCCAGCAAATCTCCTCAGATTGGACAGTTGCCAGGATGTTAGTAGCGACTGACTTTTCTTATATGTCCCTTTGGTTAGCCCTGAAAAGTCCGTCAGTCCCCCTGTGAAAGGAGAGATTGGACTGAAGTAGAGGCTATCACATTGAGAAGTAATGATCTAACTTGAGTAATGATCTAATTACTTTCTTCTCCTCTCATTGCACCTGTGAAACTACATCTCTTAATTTTATCTGTGGTTTTGCCACTGATTTTGGACACCTCGCTTCACCTTCTGGTGCCTAGGCTTTCCCAGAAGTAAGAAAGGAATTATAAGCCTAACCCCATGTACTTAGAAATCTGTGGATAAGAAGAGCTATATGGAAGTTAAGTGCTCACATATAAGTAGGCAGAGAATAGATGCCAAAGATTGGGCCATTTCATTTCTACAAAGAGCATATCTATTAAATGCCCTCATTTGTCTTTTTAAAAGGTTTTCCTGTGAATAAGGGCTCTGAGGTGGACACAAGCCTATTGCATGAAAAGCCAATAACCAGCCCAGCCTCTCCATCTCACAGATTCCTCACTAGAAGGTAAACAAATTTGGATATATTATTCTCTGCTAAACGCGCCGCACACACACGTAGTTAAAATAAATAGCGCCAATTCAGCACGGAGCCAGACTGCTCTTTACTCCTTACCCAGCGAATTGCCAAGTAGGCAGATTTTTGACACAAGATATACTGAAAGAGGGAACCACCTATTTGTAGAGAGCTGGAAGATCAATAGGAAAGGTTCAGCCGGGGTTTTTTGGAGCCGTGGAGCTCCCCTACAGTACTTTTGCCCTGGCTGCAACCTCCCGGCAGCCCGAGGAGCCTGGGAGCTGAGGGGGGGGAGGTTTCTCGCCACGCAGCCCAGCCCTGCCCCGCTTGCCCGAGGGAGCTCTGGCTCTCCGCCCCTCTCCGGAGCGGGGGCAGCCCCGGGCGGGGTGGGCGGCGGCGGCGGCGGGGCTGACCGCCAGGGGGCGCCGCGAGCCCGCCGCCAGGGGCGCCCCTCCGCGCCTGCGGGGCCGCTCGCTGCGCCCGCCGCCGCCCGCCGGCCCCCGGGAGCGGGAGGAGCGGGAGCGGGAGCGGGAGGGCGGCCGAACCCCCCCGGGTCAGACCTCCGTGTCTGGCACCTAACAGGCAGCCCGTGCCTCCCTCCCCGCCCCGGTAGAACAAAACCCTCAGTGTTTTAACGTGTGGCGTTGGCGGGAGGAGAAATTGATTGTGAGTACCTAGTTAAGTCTCCACTGATCTCCTTTTTGCAGGGGATTAAAGAGTGATTTAATCAACTGAATACTAGAAATCCATTTTGAGTAATTGTTTTCACTCACTTTGCCCCAAAAGTGGGTGAAAAATTCCAATTGCTGCAGCTCTGCAGGTTGTGTGTATGTGGAGCAACACCTACTCACAAACATCAAGTTCCCATGAACAGGACGCACGTTGGAGCGTGGTGATCATTACGGAAAATAGGCTTTGAAGCAGGAAGTTTAGAAAAAAGGGATTACATTAACGCAGGTTGGTTTTGGTCAGCCTACGTTAATTAAATATTTAATGTAGATGGCAGTCGATAGAAAACCCTCTGCGTTTAGCCTGTATCTTAGAGTGCAAAGACATATTTGTGTAACTACCCCAGGTGGGTCATCTCTGGTCACAGGGAGGACCACGAAGGGACCCGTTAGTTCAGACACAATCGCTAACTGCAGACCAGACTGTGCCCCTGTCCAGCCACAGAGAAGGACAAAGCTGGAGTCCCCGCAGGGGCCGCATGTCTCTGCAGAGAGGTCTTCCCTTAGAGAATAAATCCCCTGAGCCCTAGATTAAATATGACCTGGACAGGCATTACCAAAGAAAGGACATATGTGCAGCAAACTGGCCACTGCGTCCCCAAATTCCCGTTCAGAGCGAAGGAGGAGGTGTTGGTGCTGCAGGATCCCTGCCCAGGCGGGGATGGAGTAGCTCTGCTTAACGGGCAGTTCATCAGATCCTGGGACCAAGCAGGCTGTGCCAAACTGCTTGCAGTTAAACTGCAGAAAGCTCTAATGGGAAGAGCGGTTTGTTTAATTGAAGGCAGGAAAGGCACAGCATTCTTTTTAAGAAGATTGTTTACAGCTTTACAGTGCAAAGTAAACAAGAGGAAAATGAAAATTGGAGAGATAAGTCCAGACAGCTCAGCTTACCAAAGTTATGAAGAGTAATTACTGGAATTACTGAGAGTTAAAACCCTGTTCTTTGTGCGCAACTACCACATTCACAAAGGCTGGGCTGATTTCTGCTCTGAGAGATCAGTTGCAAGGATTATGGAGCTGTTCTGTCACAGAAGATGGCAAATGTATAAAACATGAGCACTCGGCACTCAGAGCGTGCAGTGAGGTGTCAGAGCTGCGTACGCACTGCACCTTAGAGAGCACAGCCCACCAGTCTGGAGAAAATGGTGGGGTCCATTACTCTTGTCTTGAAGCGTGCGTGTTTATAGGCAACTCTAATTCACGGTAATGGAAGGTAGGTGCAGAACCCCCTTGGGGCCCGAAGGGAATAGCCCCTCCGCTGTAATGGACAAGCATCAGACAAAGTAGAAATAAGACAGATTGCACTGATCTCCTGAACAATGCAATTACTGAGAAAGCAAAGCTCCCGTGTGTTTGAGCAGTGGAGTCAAAGTCCTCAGAGTATCACAGAAAGAAAAAGAGCAATAAAACCTCCCAAACAATAAATCGCAACCCTGTTGCGAATGCTGTTTCAAAAGATGAGGAGAGCTACTTGCAGATAAAATATCACTGTATTTAGAGATTAGAAGTGGAAAGTGTTGCTATGTTGTGAACAACTCCAGACTCATCTCCTTGGGGGTTGAGGGCTCCCTCTAATGCAGCAGTAGTGACAGTAAGGGGACGATACAAAGGAAAGACCACCCCATGTCTGACCCTTTCTTAGCCTTTAGTAAAATAGATAATACAAAGGTTCAGTGTAAAAGCCTGTCTTTGAGTTGTCTTCAGCTTTTATTTGCATATGGTCTAGATTCTAATTTTGCACCTAGTCCTGAAGCCTGCACTCTCACTCATGGGAAGCAAAAGTGGATGAGAGTCCTTCTGTACACACCAGTAGGCAGCACATGCCAGTAAGGACAACATGAGGCTTCCATGACCAAGCTGTTCCTGAAGTTGCTCCGGTACCAACTGATTCACATGCCTGCTGAGGGCATACATCTATGATCTGATCAGAGAGAAAGCCACGTGGTAGAGGAGCACCAGTGTGTTAAGGAGGTGGCTGAGGAACATGTTTTCCAGGGTCATAATTCCTCCTGCTGCAGACACATTTGCACTGTGAGTGCATGAACTCCATATGGGGGACTGTTAGTAGGGAGTGAAGGAAGCGTGTCTCTTCAAAACTTTACAGGACTTGGCTACCAGGTGGGGATAGTGCTGTGTCTTAGCCCTTGGTAAATCCATGCCTGTGTAGCTCATCACCGGTGTAGCTAGAGCTAGGTTAGAAAATATGATAGTGAAAGCAGCTGAATTGGGTCTATGCTCTGACTTCCACTGTTGCTACCAGCAATAATGAGTTATGAGTCCACAGTTGGCTACAATGGATGTTCTCTTCAAGAGTTCATCTAAACCAAGCCACCTGTTAAAAACTGACTGTTTGCTGGCCTCATTCACAAATACGAAACATCCAGTGTTACAAAATCAGCACTCTTGAACATGATCTTATCCACAGCCAGTTTCGACAACACAGTTTTGTGTTTACATGTTTAATTATAGCTGTGAAAACAGTGAGTCATGTTCATGCAAGAGATCCTGCAGGTGCCTCTTTCCATAAGAAATGTTCCCATTTCATGCACGGCTGCTCTGCAGTCCACAGGGGTGGCTGACGGAGATTTGTTGCTAATGCAAATGACACACTGATGGGAATTCTCCAAACTGCCAGAAAATGCGTATGCAATTTCCTTATTTTGATTCAGTTACCCATATAAGTGGATTTCTGTTACACTCTTGAGAGTCAAAAAGACCATAACACTTTTGCCATAAGTTCAGTTTTGAAAGTGCACTTTCAAAAGGGCAGCCTCACAGGCTAGGGCAGAGCAAGCAGCTGCCAGGCAGAGGCCTGATGTGCTGAGACAGTTAGCTGTTAGATCACAGCTCTGCCTCCTACTGTGGACCCAATAATGCTTTCTCTTTAGCCAGTGCAAATCCAAAGAGCCTCATCTGGGAATTGTGATGGTTTATGCCCACTGCAGAGCTGGCTGTGTCTGGAAGAAAGGGGTTGCTGGCCACTCCTGTGTAATCCCAGTATTTTCTGTAGAATCTGCATTGACTTTCACTGATGTTGGCAATAGCCTTCCCAGAAAACAAGCAGGGTTGGATTTGGACCTTGGCATCAGTCTCTCCAAACAGAAGTAGGCACTTCTCAAGAGCCAAAGAAAACAGTGGCATTGACTAAAAAACTATCACAACACAAATGCAGAGACAATACTCAGTGCATTTGCCCAATGGATATTAGAACTGCTTCTTAAGAAATCTCTGCTACCTCTTCTCTTTCTCTCTCATCCACCTCTGCTTCCACTTTCTGAAGACTACCTCCAAGACATGTTAGTGGAAGCTGTTCTAATCGTTTTAGCAGTTTCTGGGTCATGAAAAACAAAGAAAAGCTTATTAACGAGAAAAATGAGATAAGATTTCCCTAAGCTGATTGCCAACAAAAAAAATTTTCCACATTCATTTTTCTGTATAAAAAAGAAAACATCTGTCACCATTTCAATGTGTCTCAGTGTCCCTGCATGTGTTTCAGCTGAGGCTTGATCAATAAATGCCCATTTTCACACCTTCCTTCCTAATCTTTTTAGTTAAGCTCAGATAGTTAACAGATCAAAACAAAGTAAAACCAGTTAGCTGTGATCTTCATCAGGACTGCGGGACTTGGTGCTGACATTGTTTTGAAATATTAAAGTATATATATCAATAGCAAATGTTAGTTGGGCCACAGCCATGCTCAGCACAAGTCCCAGAAACACTGGAACAGAGATCAGTACTTTGTGTTTCTAAAAAGATTTCAGATAACTTTGCCAAGGTTCAGAGCTAGATTGTGCAACAAAGTCCTAACAATGGCACGGATTGTACAATGCAGCCCTCATAAATTAAGCTTCAAAACTGCAAGGTGGTTGTTTCTATTTGCCACTAGGTTGAAAAATATCCAGTTCTTCAGAGCAGTAATTAGAGTAGGTGAAGACAAGTGTTGTGAGCTTTCCTGACAACATCAAGGTACAAGAAAGGGGATTTTGTACATTGGCAGGTATGACTTTTCAGTCAGTCTTTTGTTTCCATTTAACAAAATTTAATAAATGATAGCTTTGTTAAAATGAAATAACCATTTTTTTGTTTAAGAGATTGCTTACGCACATGCAAGATCTCAAAAACTCTCTAATTGTTTTTGTTACCTTGACACAGTCCGCAGAGAGAACTCACAGCTTGGAGGAATCACTACCCATGTAAGACTATTTTGAAAGTTCAGAATCAAGAGGAGATTGCCAACCAGTGTCCCAGAGAGAGCCTGAGGACACCGAACAGCCTCATATTACAGCCCTCTGATGCTCTGAGCCCTGGAGCTGAGACTCACGACACCTTTGAGCGGGACTTTGGTAAGGTGGCATTCCCCAAAGTGTCACAGGGCGGTGGTTACTCAGTGCCCTCCCAAGGTGCTTCTTATTGTATTGCAAAAGAATGAATAGTGCTTCCTTGCAAGAGAATTCTTGCCAAAGGTTCTGACTAGGACTGAAAAGACTTCTAGGGTGAGGGGGAATTTCAAATAGCTGGTTCATGTTCCAAATTTCGAAGGTGAAGAACAAATGTATGAAAAAATGTCCCCTCAATTTTCATGTCCAATTTAACAGATACATCCCACTAAAAAGTGCAATAGAAATGCTTTGCCTTTTCCACGCAGTGCTGTGCTGTTTCACAGGTGTGAATTCAGCAGAGCGACACCTCACAGGTTGCTCCTGTGCTGAGTTACACACGCAGCAGCTACAGACGGCCCCGATGGAACAAACTCCCTTCAAATCAGAGACATTTTCAGCACCCTGCAGCTTCATCTGAAGGTCTCAAGGAGCCTTGCAATTAATTCTTCATAATTACCACATCAGATAAGTGTTAGATATTATCCTACGGATCCTGCAGGGCTGGACAAGGCAAGAGTGGGGTGCAGGGCATCACCACTTCTGCTCAGAACAAATGTTTGCATAGAAATAAGGGAAAGTTTGTGGCTGAAAGGGTTAAATGGCAAACAGTAGCATGCAGGCTGCTCTGTCTGAAGAGATCTCTGCTTGCTTCCACCAAACAGTAGCAGATGGTGCATTGTTTTAAGGGCTTTTCCGAGACAAAAGAACAAGATCAGATAACCTGTCCTCAAAGAGGGTACTTAAAAAAAGCCTTTGCTCTTATTAAGGATTCTTATTGTTTTCCCCACAAAATTTTATACATACTGGATTTTGAGGTGGTCGAGAAGCCAACCTTGTTTACTATGCTTCTCCCCACCCCCCAGGGACTAGAAGGGCATCTTACATGATTGGACAGTAAGTCTGTTGTCTGAAGTGTTTACCATAAGCAGAAGACAATGTATTTATTTAATATTAAATAACTAAGGGCCCCAATTCTGGACACTATCTGGCAAAAAGACCCTGCCGTCTACTATTCACCACATGAACAACAGCAACTGCTGCCTCTTGTGTATGCCAGGAGAAACCTTTACCTTCTCTGAGCATTTGCAGGAGCTGACAGCTTTTGAGTGTGCCCAAGCCCAAGGTTTGACTGTAAGCCAGCAGTTCTACTATGGGCCATGTTGCTGCAGATGAGGCACAGAACTGTCATGCTGAAGACAATGTGGTTTTGAAATATGGGTCACAAGTGGATCCGTTCACCACTCTTATCAGGAAAAGGGCATTCAGACGCAAGGCTGTATTGTCTGCTATAAAGCATCACACCAGCAGTTGATTCTGTTCTCTTTCACAGAACACAGAAGTCACCGTGCACATGCAGCATAATGATGTGCAATTATACAACTGCTGCAAAATATAAATATTAATATAAAATATAAATATTTACCTTTGAAAGATACATGCATCCCCATAGCTAATTGCTATGCCAAAGACATGACAAATTTTCTGTAGTAAACATACTTGGCAAAATAACAAATTTCATTTTCAAACACAATAAAGCACAGTATAAGAAGCAGATATTCACAAAATATTTGTAATTACTGCCTGGAGGAAGACAGTGAATCTGTCCTGAACTGTTGAATTTTCTTTTTAAACACAGCCAGTATAAAATCCAGAATTGCAAATGCTATAAGAACATACTGTGATGAACACAAATTGTCTCCACAGGCATCACTGGAAAGTATTTCATGTAGCTCTTATATGCATCTCTAATTGGTTTAGGCACAAAACTTGCTATAACCAAGTGAGCTGACGAGGAAGTGGTTTGCACATTCTGCTTATCTCGGAGACACAACTACATAAAATCTTTCCATCATTCCTGCCAGACCACCAGGTCTCTTCCACAGGGAGCTGAGAAGATGAGCTATACTTCCCTTGGTACTGCAGCACACCCTCTGAATATAGCCCACAGTACCCAAGTTTCTGTATTGCTATTAAATAAGGGAACTAGGTGATTTGAAAAAACATTTTGCCTGTGCCCCTTCGTACAGCCTTGTGATTGGACTATGAGCCAGATTGGACTAAATGAGCCAGAAAGCTCATTTCATCGGGCCAGGCTTTTGTTTCGTTTTTGTATTTGAGAGCTAACAAGGTTTAAGCTGAAATTAATTGTTAAAAAAGTATTTTCTAAATGTTGAAGCTTAAGCATGACTACTGGTTTAAAGTAATTTGCGTTAGGAAAGCAAACTGAGTGCTCTTCATTATTCTTAAAATGCAGAATTTTAACATGGATTACAAAGAAAATATACATAACATCTTTCCTCTTGACTGCTGATTGACATATTCTCTCGTATCACTAGAGGGAGCTGCCTTCTTGCTTCTAGCAGAGGGAGAAATTATTACATTAGTGGAATCAGCAAAGTAGTGTGACAGCATGGTTTCAGCTAATTGTCCTCTGATTGATAGTTTTGAGATAAGACAGCTCTTCGTGTTTCACTTCAAAATCCTACACTGTCTTTCGTATTTTACAAAGCTTCTGCCTGGTGAAGCTTCAGTGAGCTCCATCATCAGCCTTCAAACATCTCTAAAGTAGCCTGCAATGATGGCAGCGTTGAAGCATAGCATGCTTCTTGACTCTGTGACAGGCAACACGAGAATTGCTCTTGAGAATTGCTCTCATTTCCTTTGATACCAGTTTTCTTCCTCTGAACTAGTTTCTTTCCATACCCACAGAGACTGTGTTTGCACTGCTTATTAGCTGGCTGATAAATCATCCTATTGCCTGTGTGTGCACAAGAAATGAGGACTTTTTCCCTCTCCATGCTACTACCCCATAGTGTGCTGTTACTCGTAAAATAGCACTGCAAAGCATGTGGACAAGTGTGCATTTCTTACTCTGTGGAGTCCAGTGTTGCTTTGCCACATGGGTTGGGGCTTTGGTTTCCATACTGCAAGCGTAGTGGATTGAGGGAATTTAGTATAATTGGTGAGCTACAGAAGGAGCATTCCATGGAAATTTAGGGTTCTGGTTAGGTCCAGACTCAGGCCTAGCTCTCTCTTGCTAGCCTGTGGCAAGAGCTGCTCTGCTGCTCTGCATGTGCTATGCCACACGTGGAAGGGTCAGCAGCAGGGTGAGGTATTGCCATGTGCTGCAACATCTGGCTGGAAGCTGAACTCTAGCCAACCCTCCGCACTAAAGGATTTAGACATAAATACAAAATATGCGGAGGACAGGAGCAGCACAGACCACATTAATCCCCTTGTTTAGCAAGCAGCTACTCTTCAATGACAAGTGGGATACCAGATGTATTCATAGAGGAGAGAAGAAACTGATTCAGCAGTCATGGAAATACAGATTCTCCAAGGTACTCAAGAATGCAGATCAGCCCCTTGGCTTTCCTGAGTAAACAAGTATAACCTTCAAGTTCAGAGTCTCTTGCGTAGGGATTGCTCTTGGCTCACAGGTCTTGCTGAAGAAGGGCCAAACAGCCATCCTGTTCGCCCATGCTGCATATCTCAGCTGGGATCAGGAGTTAGCAAACCTCTCTTCTGTATCTTCAGTTACTTGTCATCACTACAGCTCAGTTCCTGCATGCTAACAAAGTACTGAAATGCCTGGGTGGTATTTCACCCATCCCTTCACTTACCTGAAGAGCATCCTAAAATAATAAAGCAAATGAGCTAGCCCAGTAATTCTGGAGGGGAAGGATTCCCCTGCCCTGGGTATCAAATGGGTCAACTCCTTCTGGGTCTGCTGCACCATTTTACAGCAACATTTCAGGACTCTTTACACCCCATCTTCATACACCTCCAGGCAATAATGTAGTCAAAGTTATGCTTACATCTGAAGTTGCAAGTATGTATTTTTGTAATAACTGGTTTGGACTGATTGCTGACATGGGCAGAAAGAGAAAAAGCTGTCCTTGAGTAAAGCAGCAGTAAGTGCTTCTGCCTAGCTTCAAGTGATTAGAAAAATGAGACTTTTAGCCTGGCTTTTTTAATTATATGTCACAGAGATTCTACAGGGCTTTACTGAGATTCTGCAGGTGCAGCGGAAAGTGATTTAATAAATAGCATTTTTTTTAAAAAGACTGAGTGTATGTACATTGAAGCTATCTGGGTATGCAGTAAAATGCCATTCATCATAACATAAGAGGACGTGAAATTTAGCCAGATGGTATTTTCTTTAACGCAGGATACTGCAACACAAGAAATGCATCTGGAAATAGCCACAATTAGGAAAACTATGTTCAAAAGGAGTGAAAACAGAACAGAACAAACTTTTTATTCACTTTGAGATCAATACCACTGGTCAGGCTTTGAGCAGAGCAATAACATTTTTCAGTTTGAGGCACAAATTGAAAATACTTGTCAGTTTTAAACTATATCCTAATACATTACCATACTTCAGAATGGCCCAGATATTAGTATTAAAAGCTACTCAGACAACTTAGTGTCAATACATTTAGCTTGTAAATTTTTTTAATAAAATGACCTTATTTGTTAGTATTGAAGGAGGCATCCTCATCTGGCTTTTGAAAGTGATGAACTGTCTATATACCCGCTGAAGAACTGTTCATTTGTCTTTTTTCTATTACATTGCTTAAAAACAGTAATAAAACTTCCCTGTAGAAACAACAGCTGTTTCACCCACAGCATTTTCCTAAATATACCATTTCACAAAATCATCTCTGGTAACTACAAGTGTTAAAGAGTCTGAATCAGTCACCAAATTAGAAAGATTGGGGCAAAACCAAGACTCTCTTAAAATGGATGAACTCTTTATTGGGCATGTGATTTCTAGGTAATTCAGTATGATTTTGCCTTTTCAAAGAACCCTCCAGAACCAGGAGATAGGCATTACAGAAATAAGATGGGATTTTCATCCAGTCTCTTGATTCGGAAAAGCAGGGGGTTAAGAAAAGCCTCCTATAGTAACACTGTAAGCGGTAAGTGAAATTTGCAAGCAGGTCCTTTATAAAAACACAGCAGCATTCTAATAGAAAATCTTCGTTGGGCTTGAAGCATTAACATTTTATTTCATTCACAACCACATAAACAAAAAAAGCATCCTGGCATGCAAAGAAGCCCACATCTCTGATCCTTCCATGTTAAAGATCCTTCAGTATTTAAAGCGAAAACAAACTGTGCATGTTGTGGGCTTATCCTGAGGCATGGGGTAATATGCATTCAGACAATCTGGATAGGGATACAGATTTTATCTCAAGTTTCCAAGTCAAACCTATTTCTATTTATGACCCACACTTCAATTCATTTATAACTCTGGTTGCTGTGACAGTGGCACAGCACAGAGTAAACACGCAACCTGTTTGCATAAGCTTTGCAATTCATCTGAGAAGCTCAAAGCAGCCAAGAACATATCACTGGTAAACATTACATCACCTATACTGTAAAAGACAGACAGGAGAGTTACAATAAGAAAGTAGCAGTGAAATAGGTGCACCTGGAACAAGAGTTGTTTTCCCCACTTAAAAGCGAAAGCTTTTTTTTCACGGGTTTGTCTCCCTGTGACAAAAGAGAGAAATCAAGCCTGCACCCCTGTACAGGGAGAAGCTGCAAGATGGAGGGGGCACACTCGATGCTGCTGGAGTTCCCAAAGAAGTGACCAGGTTGGGAAGCTTTTCTTATTTTGTAACCAGTGGGTCTGACCCTGTTGATGCAGTAAAGGACCCGTGGTAACAAGAGTGACCATAACCCATGCTCTGGACTTCGGGCTTGGAATGGGAATCACTCCGCAGTCCTCCTCTTTCCTGGCATAGGCCCTCTTAAGTCCTACCTCTTCCCCTCTCCCCAGTACTTGCAGGACTTTACGGTAACAGATTTCTTGACAGGATGTAGGTAGTGACATTTTCCTCCTTCAGATATGGTAGAAGAAGTAAATGTATGCAGAGAAGTTATTCCAGGAATAAAGGCAGATGTCAGATTTGGGAGGCTTCCAAAAATAGGCCCAGGAAGGATTCAAAAGGAAAAAGCAGTTAGGAACAATGTACATATATCCCCTTCCCCTTTTGGTGATCCCTTGTTTAAGTCTATATATTAGGATTCAGGCGTGTTTTGAGAAGTACAGTCAGGCCTGAAACACTGCAAAGAATGCTGAGAAGCAGATGCCCTGGTACCCTACTGAAAATACTATGATACTGTTAGATTATTTACAAGGTATACTGGCCTCAATGGTGATCCAACAAGGCAGCCCTGCTGGCAAAACACTTAGCAAATGCTTAAATCCCAAAGGACACTGGCAGTGTAGAAACACATTTTCAGGGCAGCAACGAATCTGAAGAAACCTGTCTCCACTACCTCCCTCTGGTTAACTCTGATACTTTCTTCAGCTGGCATCTATTAAGTGGAGTACAGATTTTTTTTTTTTCTTTTTTTAAAGTAAGAAATGGTGACTGTTAACATCTATTTCCTAAGCTTCTGCAGGTGAGGGAGACCCTAGCTGCACAGAACTGGAAGACAAACACAGGAGCCATCTGAACAATTTGAGGCAAACCTCCCTACTACTGGCTCACAGACTGAAGGTACAGTAAGCAACCTATGCAACAAGCAAAGAGCAATTCAAGTTCTGCTATCCCAGGTAAAAAGGTAATAGCTATCCCTGGATTCAGGTGTGTTTAGGCTATAATCAGCTGGCATCAGCTGACTCTGCATCAGGTTTATAAACCCCAAGTAGCTGTAAAGGAGAGGTGTCAGCCTTAGTTTGTTATTTGGAGGTCCTAGTCTAGCACTAGTGGGCAAGAATGCATTGCTCTGCTGCAGCCAAAGCAAGCAGTTGTACTGCCTTCCAAAGGTAGCAGGATGAGACAGGAGTTGGCTGCGCAATACCGTGCTGCCTCCTCTTGGAGTTTGCTGCCCTTTGCCCCCCACCTCTGAGGAATCATGTGACTTGGTTAAAAATATAATTTATAGCGTGTCATTTGCTAATGCAGGTCCATCAGCTCCAGCAGAAACAGCAGCTTACAGTGCTGAGGGAGAAAGCAAAGCTAGAAGTTGAAGAAAGCCAGAGGTTTTTGACTGACCTGCTTCAGCACAATTTAGAGGTAAGTTATCATTTCAGATCCTGTGCTACTGCTTCTGGATTTAGCAAAATGTTCGTCCAAACCCCACTGGTCTTTTTTTTTCTTACTCAGAATCCCTTAATCAAAAGGAGTTTTTTAACTGATAAAAACTGTAGATCAGGGTATCTTTCTGGAAGGGCCCAGGTCTCCCAGGTAATGAAGTCCCTTAGGCTGTCATTTGGGTTGTTGATCTGCAATCACTTAGGTACTGCAGCTTTTGGTGTCTATGGCTGGTTTTGCTGTAAAATCAAGAGATGGGTTTTTAAGTCCTCAGGAGATAATTACTGTGATACTTCCTCAGACATGAGAGCCTAGTGAGATGCTAATCTTGACCAAAAAGTACCCTTTCAAAAAAAACAAACAAAAAAAAAGTAGCAAGCTGTTTATTTGTTGGTTGCCTTCCAGCCTCAGATTTTGAAGTCAGCTAGGAATTGATGGACTTCAGTGTATATTTGTTAGAATAGGAATTTAGCCCCACATGCATAAACACAAGCTCAAACCTCGTGCAATTCCAAGCTCTCGTTACATCGTTGAAAATATTTGCTTTGGAGGATACTTTAGCTCAATTAATATCTTCAGTATGTTTGAACAGCTCAGACAGAAGTGATCTCTGTATGTTTTTTTTAAAGCCCTTAGGATGAACACAGTACCCTGACTCCCATGAAAGCAGCTCTAAATACACAACAGTTTGTGAGCTGTTATACTACCATACTTCCATATGCCCACACAGTTATTTCACTGTGAGTAGTATCTAGCTCATTTGTTAATCCAAACCTTTAGGAATTATTGGCATATGAACAGCATTATCTACAACGAAGGACTTTCCCAAGAGGATGAGGGAAGAAGGCTTAAGTTCTGCCTTTCAAATAGATCATTCAGGTCTACAGACAATTTCTGTGTTTGCAGGAGTGCAGTAGCTCCAAAGGCAGTTATCCTTCAGTGCCAAGATTGGACCACACAGAGCAAATGTGGAGAGGATACCAATCAGAAGGTGACAATGCAGCTGGCAGGTACAGAAGGCAGTATATAACGAGGCACTCTGATGGTTTAGCCTGTGGTTCGACTATATGAATGACTTGGGGCACTAAAGCATTTGCACTGTGCTCTTTCTAAAATGGATGTTCATTTCAAGTCATTTAAGAAAAGCCTACATGGCCGTCACATTATCTTTAAGAGTATGGCCTAACCATTTTATTCAATCGCATCTCTGCTGTGAAGTATCAGTCTTTGCGATACAGTCTTTCTACTCCAATTTATGCACAAACCATAGTATAAACATCTTTCCAATGTTGTTGGAGATTTTGCATTTTTTAAAAGGTAGAAGCCCTTTGAAACTTGTGGGAAATATAATTTTCCTCATTTTGCTTTACCATTATATACCTTGGCATGAGTGAGAATATTGTATGTGCATGTTTTTATGTTCACTTAAAGTGGCATAGATTGAAGACTTGAGAATTGCTTCTAGATTCTTATGGGTACAATAACCAGAAAGGCACTTTTGCAAAGGTAAAAATTCCAGTATTGCATAAAAATTAGTACCATGCTAGTTTGAAAAAGATTCAGCCTCCAAGGAAGACTTTGCTATGAAAGCTAGAAATTGAAATAGTATCTCTGACTGCAATAAGAAAATACTTCCTTTCTTTCTTACCTTCAGTAATCAAGGGATGCATTCACTGAAACAATCTGCATTGAAGATGGAAAGAGATCACAGTCCAGTGGATCCCAAAATAGTGGGAGAAAGAAAACCTCTGGGAGGAAGGGGTTCATATTGCACAGTGCTTCAGGAAGGTGAACACTAAGTTAAAGGATTTGGTGGTATTGGGCAAACACCACTTTCTAGCATGGCATGAGAAACAGCTCAGCATCCGGGGGCTGGAACACGTAATCACAAATTTCACTAATTTGCTAACTGATTTTGAAGATTTTTACCTAAATACTTATATTCATTATGCATATTTAAACCATAGCAGTCCCCTTTTTTACTCCTGACCCTTCTACAGAAAATAATCTTGGGAGTTAGTTATAGGCCCCTTTTTTTCCTTTTTACCTGTTTACCATGATTTCACTTGAAGGGGAGGTTACTGCTCATAACTTGCTCCTGTAAGTGAACGGCTGTGGGTGACTCTCCTCAGGCTCCTGCTGAGGGCAGCGCGCGGGCTCAGCTGCCCAGTCTTTGCAAAGAAGCCTTGATTTCAGGAAAGGATGCTAACTCACATATTATGGGAACCGTTCTTGAGGTCTTTTTCCTTCTGTTACAGAGAAATATTTTACTTACAGTGACTTTAAATCTTCTCCTTAGGATCCCTGCCAGCAGAGCACGGGGAGCTGCTGCACGACCATGAAACCTCGAATCTGTTGCCACCTCCGGTGAATCTGCTCCATGGGGAGATCTGTGCAGGGGACGACTCTGGAGAGAGCAGCGAACAGGCCAGCTCCGACAGCCAGGTAACACCAGCACTTGTACTAGTGTGGGGGGTGTTTGGTTTTTGGGGGGATTTCTTGGCTTTTAGTCTCCATGTCAAACTTGTCACCCGGACGGCACTTCTCTGATAAAGCACAATGCTTTGCTCTGTCCCCAGTGGAGCGAAGTCGGCCGGCACTATGGAGGTTCCAGCACTTTCTGCCGTTTCAGCTTGGCCATGGTGGAGCAGTGTCTGAGGGGAGAAGAGCTGCGAGCTCGACACCAGGCCGCCCTCCTCAAGCTCCGCAAAAAAGCTCTCCAGGAGAAAGCCAAGGCTGAATTGGCCTGGCTGGGCCACCAGAAACGGTGAGGGGGAGACACAAGGGCAGGACACCACAGGCCTGCCCTGATAGGGACAGATCCTTCAGCAGGAGGTGAAGGTGCCACTGCCTGCTCAAAGGAAGAAAAACTGTCCTGGCTCAGGGGAAGGGAGCAAATGTAAAATCCTTCTCTTACAGAATAAGTGCAGGTAAAGCAGAAGGAGAGGAGTCTGCACAGTTTTATTCTCTCCAGAGCACAGTTGAGCTCCCTACTGCAGCCTCCTTCAGGTGTGGTGTGAGCCCATGCTCCGCGCTGACTGGGCTGGGGCACGGCCAGGGACGGTGTGAGACCCTTGGTGTGAGGTGTCCCTCAGCGCTGACTGGGCTGGGGTGCCCTCGGGGACGGTGTGAGACCCTTGGTGCGAGGTGTCCCTCAGCGCTGACTGGGCTGGGGCACCGCCAGGGACGGTGTGAGACCCTTGGTGCGAGGTGTCCCTCAGCGCTGACTGGGCTGGGGTGCTCTCGGGGATGGTGTGAGACCCTTGGTGCGAGGTGTCCCTCAGCGCTGACTGGGCTGGGGTGCCCTCGGGGACGGTGTGAGACCCTTGGTGCGAGGTGTCCCTCAGCGCTGACTGGGCTGGGGTGCCCTCGGGGACGGTGTGAGACCCTTGGTGTGAGGTGTCCCTCAGCGCTGACTGGGCTGGGGTGCCCTCGGGGACGGTGTGAGACCCTTGGTGTGAGGTGAACCTCAGCGCTGACTGGGCTGGGGCACCGCCAGGGACGGTGTGAGACCCTTGGTGCGAGGTGTCCCTCAGCGCTGACTGGGCTGGGGTGCCCTCGGGGACGGTGTGAGACCCTTGGTGCGAGGTGTCCCTCAGCGCTGACTGGGCTGGGGTGCCCTCGGGGACGGTGTGAGACCCTTGGTGTGAGGTGTCCCTCAGCGCTGACTGGGCTGGGGTGCCCTCGGGGACGGTGTGAGACCCTTGGTGTGAGGTGTCCCTCAGCGCTGACTGGGCTGGGGTGCTCTCGGGGATGGTGTGAGACCCTTGGTGCGAGGTGTCCCTCAGCGCTGACTGGGCTGGGGTGCCCTCGGGGACGGTGTGAGACCCTTGGTGCGAGGTGTCCCTCAGCGCTGACTGGGCTGGGGTGCTCTCGGGGATGGTGTGAGACCCTTGGTGCGAGGTGTCCCTCAGCGCTGACTGGGCTGGGGTGCCCTCGGGGATGGTGTGAGACCCTTGGTGCGAGGTGTCCCTCAGCGCTGACTGGGCTGGGGTGCCCTCGGGGACGGTGTGAGACCCTTGGTGTGAGGTGTCCCTCAGCGCTGACTGGGCTGGGGTGCCCTCGGGGACGGTGTGAGACCCTTGGTGTGAGGTGAACCTCAGCGCTGACTGGGCTGGGGCACCGCCAGGGACGGTGTGAGACCCTTGGTGCGAGGTGTCCCTCAGCGCTGACTGGGCTGGGGTGCCCTCGGGGACGGTGTGAGACCCTTGGTGCGAGGTGTCCCTCAGCGCTGACTGGGCTGGGGTGCCCTCGGGGACGGTGTGAGACCCTTGGTGTGAGGTGTCCCTCAGCGCTGACTGGGCTGGGGTGCCCTCGGGGACGGTGTGAGACCCTTGGTGTGAGGTGTCCCTCAGCGCTGACTGGGCTGGGGCACCGCCAGGGACGGTGTGAGACCCTTGGTGTGAGGTGTCCCTCAGCGCTGACTGGGCTGGGGCGCCCTCGGGGACGGTGTGAGACCCTTGGTGCGAGGTGTCCCTCAGCGCTGACTGGGCTGGGGCACCGCCAGGGACGGTGTGAGACCCTTGGTGCGAGGTGTCCCTCAGCGCTGACTGGGCTGGGGTGCCCTCGGGGACGGTGTGAGACCCTTGGTGCGAGGTGTCCCTCAGCGCTGACTGGGCTGGGGTGCTCTCGGGGATGGTGTGAGACCCTTGGTGTGAGGTGTCCCTCAGCGCTGACTGGGCTGGGGTGCCCTCGGGGATGGTGTGAGACCCTTGGTGCGAGGTGTCCCTCAGCGCTGACTGGGCTGGGGTGCCCTCGGGGACGGTGTGAGACCCTTGGTGCGAGGTGTCCCTCAGCGCTGACTGGGCTGGGGTGCCCTCGGGGACAGTGTGAGACCCTTGGTGCGAGGTGTCCCTCAGCGCTGACTGGGCTGGGGCATCATGAGGTACAGTATGAGCTCCACCTGGTGCATGGTGTCCCACACCGGTCAGTGCTGTGTATGGAGTGCTTGGGAAAGTCCTGCTGCCTCGGGAGAGGTCCAGGCAATATGGCCCCAGGTGAGATGTCCTCTAAGTCTAGCAGAACTTTCTGCAGAGCCCTTCCATAGCTACTGCTGGTTTTACAGCTGCTTTGAGAGGACCTTTGCTCCTATCCCTGGCGTTGTTTTCTGAAGACCATTAAATTAATGGCATTTAATTATCTGACTGTGATCCCCATCCTTCTATGGTCTCCAGCTGCCTGGAAAACCTGCGAGATTGTAAGGGAGCGTCTGCCATGGCCACAAAGCAGCGCAAAATCCTAACGGAGCTGAAACAGGAGCAGGTAATAGTGCAGCAAGAGGAGCTGGATTTCATCTTATAAACAGGGGGAGGTGCCTGGAGCTGCTGGAGCAAGTGGGGTTTGTTTTTTAAAAAATGTCATTGGTGTGACTTCACATGCATTATTCTGCTTTGCTTCCTATATTCAGTGAGGTGGGGGTTTTTGTGCCAAAGTCAGCAGTCTGTAAATCTTGGAGAAAACACCTTCCCCCCCCCCCCGCTACTCCAATGTTAGTGGATTTTTCTATTTGTGCCATAACAAACAGGTCATATAAAGTAGGTTTCCACTGATTTATGCAGATTTATGCTTCTGATGTTGAAATATATTAAATTAATCTGACAGCTAATTTTATAGTCTCAGTTCTCCTGTTACCGAGAGGAATGCTGGGCTCGTAATGATACTCGGTAGTCAGAAAATTTTTTCCTACTCCTTATGTAGTAAAAGTCTCTCCTTTATTTCAAGGAATTCCTATGCAAACCACAAGCATACTGTAGTTTTGAATGACCAGAAGGTAATTCGTTTCCAAAGGTCTCACCACCCAGACACCCCATCTCTCAGGCAGTGAAATATCCCCTTACCTGCCATTAGTTTTCACAGGTAACCCCCAGTCAGCATTAGTGAAAAATAAAACTGCAAAAATTTTCTTAAAAAAAAGGAACAAAACCTGCATATTGAATTTTCAGGATGTTTTGTGAGTAGTATTGCCTTATGTTAAGAAATACTATACACATTTTTAAGTAGGTCTCTTTTCTCTGTTATCTTAGCTCTCTTACGCTTTCTTTTTCTGCTTTGCGTAGGCAGAAATCCAACACCTGCAAAATATCTACAGGGCAGCCCATCAAGAAAGAAAGCTTTTATTAAAGCAGCAAAGAGAAATCTTAATGATGCGGCATTCTACAGCACAAATCCAGGAAAAGCTGCATAATATGGCTGGGAAGCAAGAGGTTATTAAGTCACAGTCAGTAGATGTCTCGGTAGGTTTTTTTGAGTGGGTAATACCTGAAGTCAGAGCTGACATTACAGCTAAGGAACCCAGGTGAAATCTCGTGTGTTACCTTTTCTTTTTAGCTTACAAGGAGCCCAGCAACTGAAGAAGCAATAAAGCTGAAGACAGTGAGACTTATTTCTAGCCCAAAGTTATATTCCTCTTCAGCAGAGTCTACAGCCCACCCAGAAAGGCTTGATCTGTCAGGGAATAGAGAAAGTTGTGTCCAGCTAAAGAATAAACAAAGCAAGAAATATGAGGGGTAAGTAAAACCCTTTCCACAGTGATAGCTGAAGATAAGAAACAATCCAGTGGAGAAGATGGAAGCAGTTATGTCTGAGATAATTGTGTGAGCTTTAAATGCTCCCAAGAGTGAGTTTTATAATGATGTTTTGAAAACCTCTGTGTTCAAGCAGTTGATGCGTCAAGATCACTACCTGTCATTCTGACCAGTATTGCCTCACTGTTTATTTGTGTCCTCCATATGCCCAGCCTACCATCTGGTATCCAGAATGGTAAGCCCCTCAGGGCAGGGACCAGCTTATTGCAAGGTATGTGAACAGCATCAAGTAAACTAAGGTGTCTGGATCCATAGCTGGGGATGCTTTCCATACCACTTACTAAATTCTTCAGGCAGAATACATTCATTGGCTTAATATATCAATAAGAAATAGTGTATTTATTTCAGATTTTTCCATTCTTTAAAAAGAAGTACCCTTCTGTGCAGGGGGGAAAAGTGTTTTAAGTGAAATCTTGAATTTTACCAGAAAGTTACAGGGAGTTACATTGTGATCTCAGTACATCTGTATGTCACAAATATTAACTCCTTCAGTAGAACTAGCTAAATCTGAGCCTTAATCCTGAAATTTGGAGAGTCTGTTTATATATCTCTGTGTCTCTGGACACATATATGTAATCACATAGTACTGTGATTTGGATTTATCTCTAGAAGTTGGACAAGTCTGTTTCATGCTGAAAGAAGCCATGTTGGTCTGCCATCAAAAGCTTATTGCATGGGGAAGGGGCTGCACTGGGTAATAAACTATTTAATCCTGTGTGCAAAAAGTAGTGTAGGATTTGTTCCCTACACTAGGGAATGAAGCAGTTGTGCTTTCATTAGAATGGCTCTATGCTCTTGCATTCAGTGTCACAATCCTCTGTGCTTTAAAAAAGGAAGTCCTTGCAGGCTTTGTATATTAATTTTAAACTCTGTGGGTTTGTGCAAGCAGGTAAACGTATTTCATTGTGATTATTTACACTATAAAATGTTAAGCAGTGTTATCGAAGTCTGTGGGACTGGGGCCTGTCACTGCAATGTTAGGAACAACTGTAGCTTTGACATCAGACCGAAGTAAGACAATTTACATAGCATTAATAACCAGGATATTTTTTTTTTAATGATTTCACACAACTGCTAACAATAGTTCACATTTTCGTGGTGGCTTTTAACTACAAACTCAAAACACTTGCAACTATATATTAATTAGACTTCAAAATACCCATACAGAATGAGTAGAAATGTATTGATTTAATTGGTGGAATTCACTCCTTTGTCATCCTCTGGCTCTAAGCCTATGTATCACTTAATCCCTCAGAGCAGGTTAGTGTTTCACTTAGGATTTAACCACAGAAGGCTTTTGTACTACACAGGGCTCAATTTTATGCTTAAACTCAAGCATAGAGGTGTCATGTGAAATGTCCAGTCAGAGGTAATTCAGGAGTTCAGTCAGACTGTTCTAAAAGCGCTGTATCCCCAGCATCCCTGTTTGCTTCCCACTGAGCTGGCGGAGCTGAGCAGTGCAGATGAGCACCCAGCAGTATCCACACTTCTCAGAACAGCAGTCTTCCAAAGCAGGCTCAGATGAACAAAAATCTAGTTTGTTTCAGGAAAAAAAAATATGCAGTTAAAGACAAATATATCTATATGAATTAAAAAAAAAAAACCAACACCTTTCATTCAGTGTTACCCAGCCTGTTAGCAGACTGGTGAGTCAGGTTTGTGCATTTACTTAAGTCCCCACAGGGAAAGGCTTTCAAATAAATCCCTGCATGGAGCTGATCTATAATTCATGGTGTTATTGATTACAAGTCACAGAAATCTTTAAAAGGTTTCTTGGCTGTGCTTTCACTTCTTATTACTGACAAGCCTGCTCATAGGAGAACAGTGAATATTAGCGTCAGTCTAGAGCAGACGGGGAGGGCCTGGTGGAACTTGCAATGCACCCAAACTCTGGCTGCTGTGTGATTGTGTACAGATCTCTGTCCTACATAAGAGTGCAGGGTGGTAATTGTGCTATCTATCCACCAGTGCAGGTATGTTCATGTTTTATACTGATCAGGAAGATGGTTAATAAGCAGGGCTGTAAGGGGATGGAAAGGGTTGGGAAATACTTATAAAAATGAAAGCAAACTGAAATAATAAATAAATTGCCAACATGCAGAAAAAGCTGCTGGTTTGAGGTTTTGTTAATGGATGTTAAATACTAGAAACAAGGAATACAGAAACTTGTAATTATTATAAATGGAAAAGCTTTTAGCTAAGAATTGGGAATACATCTTCTGAACTGGGATACTTATTTTTAAGTCCTTAAACATTAGTGGTGTTGAATGCTATATAGGCCTGCTTTTTTCACATTTAAAAAAAATTGAATAGGGAATTAGCTTCTAGACGTTGTCATATTGTTAATTTTAATCTATGCAAGAACATATTTAACTTTATAAACTGTTACTATAGTAAACAAACAAACCAAAAATTAAACAAACAAAAACTCCAAAAAGCCCACATGTAGATCGCTGCTTTTTCTGGACAGAATAACTTACTCAGCTGTGTATTCTAGAACTTGTACCGCTAATGGAAAAGCCTGTGAGTATGAATTGTGTTGCCTTGTGCTCTTGCAGTAAGGACACTGTTTAGAAAATTCGAAGTCACCATTGCAATCTGTATCTAATGTCCCAAATGTCCATAAGGTTGCAATGCTGTATTTAAAGTGGAAAATTAAATGAGATCTGTTGGAAACTGATACAGTATCATTGATTGGAAATGGATGAGGCATACAGGTTCAGAGTTTGACCCTGGATTTGCCTTTTCAGTGCTGATGATTTCTTCAGTCTCCTCCTATTCTTGTCTATGAAGATTAGTAACCTGACTATATAAAATACAGTATCAAGTGAGAGGGAGGGGAATGGAGAAATAAATACATGATTTGGCGTGCTTCTGGCTTTACTAATTTGCTGGTTTATAAACCTATGTGCATGTGAGCACTCTACAGGTACTATCAAGCACTACCAGAAGCGTTTAATTCATACCTTTATTGACTTCATATAGATTTGTGATGATTAACTTGGGAACATGAAAACAACTCCCAATCATTAATTCCTTGTCTAACTGTTTACAGCTTTTCTACTGAGAACAAGAAAACACCGGTACAGTACCAGAAACAGGCAGAGGAGTCCCCAAGTTCGGAGCAGTCCCTTGCTGTGCAAGGTCCTGATGCGTCTGAGATGGTGGCCGAGAAAATGTGTGGTGCTAGTAGTCAAACCACAGGCTGGGTCTTTATGATTAAAGATTGCAGAAACACAGGTACCCAATAAAGACGATGTCTGTAGCAAACCATGTTTATGACCACTTAGTCAAACTGAATGACTTAAGGCAAAAGTTGAAGTCTCAGCTGTTCTTTGGAGCAGTTCAAATGATCTTTTGGAAGAGGACTGTCAAGCTAATTAGCCCGTGAGAGAGAACTTGCAATGTTGATATGTTCCTTGGTTACCTTCAGCGTGGGTTTTGGTACCAGGATCTGTTCAGGATTAGCAAGAAGAAGGTGTAACAAAGGTGTAAGTTGTTTTGTTGACGTAGCAGCTATGCATAGATGAAGAGAGAAAGAGCACAGATATTTCTGGAAGTGAGCTTTCAAGTTGCTACTGTGTAACTGGATGGTAGGTAAGGTAATGATTAGATAAATAAGGTCATTGGTCCTTTCAGCTTCCGTTGGTGTGAGAAGGAATGTGTAGGGCAAAACTAAGTTACTCAAACTATAAATATCTTTAAATAAGCCTTTTTGACTGAGCTAAACAAAAAGCTATAGTCAAGTTATTCATGGAAAAAAATGCAGCATTGGAAACTTGTAACTTGTTGTACCTTTCAGAGTTTAATGCTCAGGATCATGTTTTATTACCTCTGGAACATGCAAATTCAGCTAGAATGGATGAACCTATACCCACACCCATTACAAGAGAAGGCAGAAAGTGTGCATTTCTGGTAAGGATCACTTCTGGAATTCCATTTCTGCCTAAAGAAATGGTGCCCCAGGTTGTATTTGCCTTAAGATGGAACCAGCACAAGACTCATTTGGCAGTTATGAACATCAAGTAGAAATCAGTCTTGTGTGTTAGTTATGTGCATTTTACCTAAAGAGTAAGTTTTGACATGGGCTGGTTTACCACAACTTTCCTGCCCCTTCCATTTTGTCTATGTTGTTAACTGGTGACAATGTGTTTAACCCATCTCCTGTGGGTAAGTGCTGTGCTGCTCCAGGAGAAACTAAACCTGTCCTGGAGCAGTAAAATATTATTTGTCCATAGCAGCTGCAGAGGCTAGTCCCTTTCCTATTTCCTACATCAGTGACACAGCCCCAACATGGGTATATATGCACTGGCGTCCATGTGTGCTTATGTATATCTTAGTGTGAACATGTAGATTTAATCTCTGATCTCTTAACTATTCTTTCTGCCAGCAAAGTCCTTTTCCCTTAAGACATTAACTCTGTCTCTTCATATTTACATTCTAGGAATCTGTTCTGGAGGGAAAGGCACTTATTTCAAACCCAAAGATAGATCCTAAAGACAATGAAGATATTAATCCATGCGACAGCAAGTTCACAGTGAAAGGCTTGGAGATGCTTTCTACTTTGTGTAACTTATGCCTGGTTCAGGCAGAAAATACTCTTCAAGGAACTGGTAAATCATATTTAATGCTATTATGTCCAATCTGTTTCAACCACTTCAATCAAACTTTAATCCAGACAGAAAGAGAGACAATCTTCTCATTTATTACCTAAGTGTCTTGCTCACTATACCCAATATATAAATCACTGCCAGGAAAGATGGTGGAGATCTCTCAAAGGTTTATTATGAGATATGATTATACTGCTTCCTCAGAACAAAATCATAACTTATTCTGATTGTGTCATTAACAATTTACTCTCTTTTGAGGCATTTTTTAAATAATTTAAGGGTGTTCTTTTTAAAAGAACATAGATCAGTTGAAGATAGACTTCAACAGGACATGCTGGAGTTATTTTTGTTTCCAGGTTTTATCCTCAGTTCATATTTCTTGCTCTCAGTAGGACATATAAAAAATAAAACTGGCTGTTTATATATGAGCCAGTTTTATCATTTACATAGTTCTGAGTATGCATAATCTCTGTATTACAAAATATTGCCACAATATGTAAATATTTATATTTGTGTTGCCCTTCTAATGAACTATCTTTCTGCATTTATTCCTAGATACCATAGTGAGGGAGACTATAGATTTGTGTAACTACAACTTAACCAGTGGTCTTGGTGATAGAAGTTTGGCATGGGCTGCACCTTAACTAGATTCTCAAGCCTAGCTTTGAGCATGTGGATGTCAAATTGTCTGAAATAAATCCTGTCCTTCAGGCAAAGAGAAATTTTTCCATGGACTTCAGTGGACCACAATTTCACCATTAGCATTTTGACTTCATTTTTTTATATTTGGCGAGGAGTCTTGTGCTCTTTCATAACTTAGAGTGTCAGAGCATAGGCACTGCCATAAAATCTAGTAGCAAGCCTTAGATCCGTGTAGTCATGGCTACTTTGTGGGACTGAGATTAAAAAAAAAACCACCTGTATTTGCCTTCTGTGCTGAATAATCTGTGTATTTCAGGTGATGCTACATCATCCTTAGAAGATCTAGAGAAAGAGTCTCTGATAGTGGAGAAAGCACACAAGGAGCAGAGAAGTCATAAAACTCTAAGAGAAGAGCAGGACCCCTGCAATCTGTTTCAGGCCTGTGGCAAGCTTATAATTTTTCTGAACTGGGTTTTTCTCATAAATTTTTCAACAGAAGAAATCCTCAGTATTGGCTGTCATGGAGATACTGTGCTTGGAACTCAGCTTGCAGGCAGAGAAGCTGAAGTTGTATTGAGGTTTTGTTGTACCATGTTAAAATATTACCCTTAAGTCTGGGGGAAGTGCAGTAGCAATTCACTGTATATTCAGTGATTTTTTTTTTTTTTTTTTTTTTTTTTTTAATCACACACTCTGCAGGCTGGGAAAAGGAAGAAAGCTCTTTCTGATGATGATGAAGATGAGGAAAGAAGATCAACACTGATTTCAAATGAAGCTACATTAGTGAAAACCTGGTTAAGAAAAGAAAGGTCATCAGAAGAACAGAGGTACTGTATCTGTCAAGGCTGAAACCTTCAGTTCTATCTCCTGATTCTCTTTCTGACATGTCAAACCTTGCCTTGCTTGTTTTATGCCCGTGGTTGCGGTCCTCTTGTGGAAAGAGGAGACAGACCTGAATTATGTTAGTCTGGGATTTTTTTGTCTTGTATAGCTTAAAAGAACCCAAACAAACAATAACCCCCCCCCCCCCCCCAAAAAAAAAAACCCCAACCAAACAAACAAAAAAACCCACCCCAAACCAAAAAACTCCTTTTATAAAAGTTTGACAATACTTGTCACGTTCATCAAACATTGCCTGCCAAGTTTTCTTAGGCAATCTAGTTCTTTGGAGTCAGTTGAAGGGGTGTTGAAATCTGGATGGGGGGGGGGGGGGGGGGGGAATTGTCTTCAGAAGGCTTTGGGCTAGACAGAAAGCATCTGAAGTAACAGTTAAAACACTTTGCATTATGCTGTCTGTAGGTAGCGAATACACCCAAAGAAATTTAATGTTCTAGTCAACATTCTTGAAGGACAGTGCATACCATATGCTTCATAATTTCAGTTTAACCCAACTATAATGTTGTATTTTCAGATTCAGCACAGACTCTGAGGGAAAACTGGAAATCACACATATAGATGAAAAAGCACATACTGAAATGCCTTTGTCAGAAGGTAAGAAATACCTTTTCCCAGTAGGGTTTTTGTAGTTATTTAACATACAGTCTGCATAATGGCTCTTCCTGGAGTTTGTCCATAGAGGATAATAGCCTACTACTTGTACCAGGCAGTAAAGCCACTTATTGGGCTAAAATAATAGAGATCTTAATGAAAATCCCGCATTCAAGCTCTTCTGATCAGCTACATTGGACGCTGTTGTATTTGCTTGTTTGCTACTTTACTGAGTTCCTCATCTTTATTTGATAAATCTGATTTTTTTTCATTTTTTGTACAATGATATTAAAAATAGTCCCAATCTTTACTGTGTATTTAATGCTACTGTCTTCTGAATGCAATTTACAGCTGAGGATTACTGGATTTGAATCTTAAGTTACCTGTTAGCAATCTCTTCTATAAAATATTTTTTTCTGAAATGCTGATTTTTTTTTTAAAAAAAAAATTTCTTTTAAATGTTCCAGTTAAAGAAGTGGAAGTGCCTGTCCCTTATGAGATCTATCAGGTGGATGGTAGTCAGTGTTTGAAGCATATGGACCATATTTCTCATGAAGCTTTTTATGAAGAACTAAATTTTAAAGCATTTTCCGAAGGATTAGCTTCCACTGAATCATCGTCCAAGTCAAACAAAATCTCTCTGAGATGTGAAAGTGCCAAATCAGACTCTTCACTCCCAGAATTTCAGAAAGTGTCTGCATTTTGGATTGACATCTTGGAAAGCTCCATTTCAGACTCTGAATTAGAGCTGAAAAATGGAGAGGACACAGATGTCAATATCCCAGAAGAGTTTGTCTATGACAATGGTGATGCATTTCCTAATGTTTCAAAAGAGATGCTAATAGCAATAAGTAATGGAAAGGAAACATTACCTAGTGACAAACACTATGAACATGAAGTGCCCAAAGATGACAGCACTGAGACTTCATCACACTCCCAGAAATACCCTGGAGATGTTTCAGATCATGGCTGCACTGATAATTTGCTTGCTTTCATTCCATCAGACAAAGCAAATGCATTCAAAACAAAGTCGGCAGATTCCTCCCAATCTGATAACCCTGCCAAGGGAACGGATAAGCCACATCTGGATGCCTCAGAAAACCACAGTAGAAACAAAACCTGTTTTCAGGAGATCACAAAACAGGGTAAAGATGCAGTTGCCAGTTCTTCATGCAGTAATGATATTTACTCACCCAAGATCTATGAACAGCAGAAACCTAGTTCTACAACTAGCAGAGTGAAAAAGGATGGTGGAATTAACAGTTTATTTGTGGATCAAAATAGAGACCTAATGGGGTTTCCGCTGACAGGTTCTTTGAAATATCTAGATTTGGCTACTGACCAGCTTGGGAACACTGTCTCCTTTCCACCTGACAAAGATACTACAAATAACAAACTATTAGCATGCCTAACTTCAAGAAACTTCTCAGTTTCAGGAGGCAAAAAGAATCATGCACAGCTTCTGAACAAGAGACTCGCATCCAACAAATTCAGTGAGATTGTATCTCTGTCCACATCCATGCCAGGAATTTCTGAGGAAGTCCATACAGAAACCAATTCATTTGAGCCTTTGCAAAGGGTGGCCACAGGAAATCAAAATAACTCAACAACTGAAAGGCAAGCCATAAAGGAAGCAAGGAGGGGACTGTTTTCTTCTGTCTCCTCAAAAAAGCAATTGTTTCAATCTGAGAACTGCTCTTCCAAAGGTGAAGATGATACAATTTTTATTAGTGATGAGGGTCTCCCTCCAACTGATGAGGATACCTTGTCAGAAATACTGTCTCCTGTTGATGAAGTATTGTCCTATGGAAGTGCTGACTTGCCATCCTCTAATAAAAAGGATTTGTCATTTCCAAGTGAAGATCTTCCTCCTCCCCCTTTAGGTGCAGATGCAATGAAAAATGATGATTCTACCTTCAGTATGGATGATTTCCCATCTCCACCAGAACAAATGACAGTCTCAGAGACTAGACAGTGTATGGATGAAGATGTATCACTGAAAATGGATGCATTACCCCCATTACCTGATAACTCTGTGCCTGAAGAATTTCCCCTGCTCAATCAAGAGACAACTGATGCTGTTTCAACTCAGGATGGTAGTCTCTCAGAACAACCTTTAGTTAAAGATATTTCCAGTGCAAAGGAGGGCTTATTAGAATACCAACAAGGAGAACATGAGACACCTTTGCAGCATTTGGAATTTCTGCCTGTGTCAAATCCTATTTCTTCTGGTCAGGCCAGTAAAAGTCCTGACTTCACGATGAAACAATGCAAACCATACTTAACACTGCCCAAAGCTGAGGAGGACAGTGATGACCCATTATTATCATTTGAAATTGGGGACAGAGTGTTAGTAAAACAGACCCAACCTGGAACCCTAATGTTCAAAGGACGGACTTATTTTGATAGTGGCCATTGGGCTGGTGTTGCACTTGACAAAGCTGAAGGTGATAATGCTGGAACTTACAAAGGGGTGAAGTATTTTGAGTGTGCTCAGCAGTGTGGTATCTTTGTCAGACCTGATGAGATTTCACACCTGTTGGGGACTAATGAAAATGGTTCCAATTACACTGGGGATGAAGACTCTGACTCCTATGATGATGAATCCTTCAAAGGAGACTGCAAATACTCTGATGAGCAGGGAGGAGGGCTTACAAAGCAGAAATCAGAAGACAAAAACAGTGCAGGTGGATCAGAAATGAAAGAAAACCAGTCTAGGTTACACATGGCCTTGCTGTCTGGAAAAGGGCAAAAGCTTCCACATTCTGACTGGTGTAAGTGTAATGAATTCCTCTGTCAAAATAACTTAACATGCTTGGGATCAGATAAAGAAAAACCAGGACTGACACAAATAAAACAAAGGATGCTTGCAGATGTGCTTCCAATGAAAAGTCAGACTGGTAACACAGATGAGGTAAACACAAGCAGAAATATTTGTTGCGTGGTAGAGGATCAGAAAAGAAATAAACTTGCTGATGATATTGCAAGTGAACTCAGTAAAAAACTTCTGTTTGACACTTTAATTGCATTTTCTGAAACAGCTCAACACAAATATAAAAGTGCCTTTGAAAAAGATGTGATGAATAATGGCAAAGGCCTAAGACAAGAAGACAATCAGAAAGAGTTTCTACTCAAAGAAAATTCAGCTGCTATCTTATCTGAACAATCAGCAAAGGTTTCTGATGTTTTACTGTGTGATTTTGATATGCTTAGCATTCATGGTTGTCACACAGTAGCAGAAAGAATTGTAACTAAATTTGTAGATGATGCAGTTAAAGAATATAAGAAGATAAAAAGAAAACATGGATCAAAAGCAGACAAGATATTTCATTCATCTTTGGAGACTTCTCCAACCACTTTGCCAGTAAGTACAGTGAGAAAGTTTTTGTCTGAAGTGTTGGACCTAAAACTGGGTCTACACAGGCAAGCATTTGTGTTGTCCAGTTGTTTTTCATCACCCATAAAAATTATATCATGTCAACATTTGGAACGAGATTGCTCACTTAATCTGACCCATTCCTCATTTAAGGAATTATCCTGTAGCCAGTGGACAGCATGTGTATGGGGGGACAAGGATGAGCAGAACATGGGGATAATGACTACAGCTAGTCCAAACAAAGCAAATGGAACTTTTTTTGTTGGAATTTGTCAGTTAGTCAAAACTGATAAATCTGCACAAACTTCAATTTTTTTTATTAATTTCAGGGCAAACCTGGACACCTGTCAGCTCATCTGCCTGATTCCTTTGCAGCTCCTGGCTGTGAGACCTTCAGCTTTCTAATTCTGTCTTAGCTCTGCAGGCAGCTTCTAGTAAAGTCAAGACTCAGAGCTGCCGGACTCTCACTTTTCTTTCAGCCCCCTGGGAGACTGGAACCCCAAATGAAATGGGAGCTTTTGGTGCCTGCTGCTTCCAATCCCACAGTGTCTAGTTTTTACTTCTGAAATAGTCCATCAGGAAGTACTACCACAGAAAGTTTTAAAAAAGAAAAGTTTTGCTTTGGGGGCTTGGGGACAGCAGTCCCAACTTAGAACAAAAATGTTTCAAAATGTCAAAAATTTTCATAGAACTCCAAATTCAGAATTCTTTCTAACTCTGAATTCTGCCAAATATAGTTAATGATTTTTTTATGAGATATCAGTAAGTCTTTCTTTGAGCCCATGAGCAAGAAGATGGTTTTAAGTGTAACCCTACTCAGCTGCTAATAATCTCAATATTACCTGCTAATACCTCAAAAAAATGTGGAAAAATATGTAGTATGTCACCTGGCTTTTCTTTTTCTCTCTACTGAAGTTCCTTATAGAAATCCTTGATGCTGGTGTTTTTGGAAGCTCTGAAGACTTTGATCAGCCTAATTCTGACCAGCATATGCTGGTGGGACAAACACAAAAGCAATACTTGTACAAATCAGATCAGTGGCACTCAGCTCCTTGGAAGAAAAGTGTGGAAGTTTCTCTTGTGATACCACATAACAGTTCATACGTTAAGAAACTGTCTGCATATGCTGTAGAAGAATTATGGACCCCAGAAAACATGTATTCAAATTTCAGGAGAATCAATGTGCCAAAGCACTTCGAATGTAACAATCTCCCAGGGAACGATTTGGAAACAGAAAGCAAGAGGATGTATAATCAGGTATTTGTAAAGTGCTAACTGTTATTACACTTTTCTAGTGTTCTGTAGGCTGACTCATATTAGCTAGTACTTAATATTATTCTAACTGCTAACATTAAATATAGCGAAAGGAACACCGAAAGAGGTATTGCAAAATACCGCTTCTGGTAATCTATTGCAAAATAATTCTACTAGAATAGATGTCCTTGCTGTGATACAAGCCTTTTCCTAGAGCTCTTCAATCATAAGACCCTGGACACCTAGCCCGGTGTCTGTTTTGCGTCTGTTCAGAAAAAGCCAAGCTTCTTGGAAAGCTGCAGTCTAGAGAATCCAAGTCTCCTGCCTTGGATGTCCTGCTGAGTTTGGAGAGATCGTCATGTTCCTCAGCATCCCGAAACTATTGAGTTTTGTGGACCTCTCTACACCAGGAGATTAAAGGATCCCACAGGGCCTTTTGTATAAGACTTCTGTACTTAGTGTTCACGCACTACTGTCCAGTATCTTCTGCTGTACAGGTTTACATGCTCTCTAGGCAATGGTCATCATGATATCAGCTATAGGAACATCAGGTATGCAGGTGTTCCTGCACTGAGATGCAAATCTCTACTGTCACCAGCCTAACATCCTTCAGAAGTGCTAAGAAAACTTTTGAAAGAGTATCAGTGAGAGATTCTGTTTGTGTTGGTACTGTGGTTTTCTTGTTACAGGTTATATTTGATTTGACCCGTGAGTTGCTACGTGCAGAATATCAAGTGACTGCAAATCCAAATACATTTCCATGGATGAAAGAAAATTTGGGATCTTGCTGTTCCAGGCGTCTTTGCAGGAGAACAGATGTCAGTGAGGTCAAGGTACATTCTGGAAATGGAAAGTGTACAATAACAAGAGTCAGTGAAGAGAGCAGATATTGCAATGGCAAAAAGACAAAAATGTGAAATTTGGAAGGATTATGGCAGTGTAACTGAGGTGATTAGAGAAGAAAATAGCATTGCTCTGAAATGCTTGAATAAACATAGACTGAGCTGATTAGTCTAAATATTCCAAGCGTATGGAGTTCTGTAGAGGAATGGGAATTGGGCTTCTAAATCTCCCTGGTCATGACTATCTTGGGTGTAACCTCTAAAGTAATCTTACGTTTAAAATGTGTTGTAAATATTTGTTGGCCAGTATGGATCAACTGCTTCTAGATCAGTTCCCTAAAATTTGGAATGTTTCTGGATGTAAAGCTGGATCTTCATACTAGCACCTGTCACTCATTTGCAACCTTCACAGTGACAGAGTTCCTATGAGAAGAATTCTTTTTGGCCTTTCTTATTTTGTAGACGTTTGTTCAGGGTGAAATTATTAAAATAATGAACCTGGAAAAGAATGACTTAGAAATGAAAAGGAAATTCCTTAATATGACCAAGTATGGAAACTGTAAGAGAGACAGAGTGGACCTTATGCTGGTAAGCAGACTTCCAAATGGACATTTGTTTACTTTCTCTAGGTTTAAACTAGAAATTCTCATGCTTTTGTGAGAATCATGTTTACTTAAAATAACTTCAGAACTTCAAGTTATTGCCTTCCTTTTCAGTATACTTGCAATAATAATCCAGTATTTCCAGTTCTTGCAAGTGGTTTAAATAAATTAAATTAGCAATGCATATATAAAGTAGCTGGATTAGGTACAGTGTCTTAGTACCTTTCAGAACTGACCATGCTCTTATTCTTGAAGTAAACATGCATATATCCATGTTATTTCAGATTCAGGAGCTCCGCAAAGAAGAATCTTGGTGGACTTACTATGATGATGATGAATTAACTGTGAAGATGAAAATGACTGAAGACATATTTGATAGCTTGATCCTTGATACAATCAGAGTTCTTAATATGATTTATCTGAGAAAAGCCTGTGATTAAAAGTTTTCCCTAAAAGGCCCTAATGGAGGAATTTTAAGCTCTGATTTTTTTAGGCAAGAAATGCATCATTTAAGAATTTTAATTCTGAACTTGTACCCAATAACACTGTGGCCTTGGCCTAATTTGTATGTTCATGTTTACAATGAAAGGATGTAAGCAGAGACTTAATCAGATAGAGAAATATAACACAAAATATTCTCCTTGTGTTTTGTGCTTTGGGAATGCTCAGTAAGATCAATGGTCGTTTTAGACTGATGTCACACAGAATGTAAAGGGTGGAAATTTTATTCTTGTCTGTTGGGTTTTTTTTGGTCAAGATAGCACTTTATTCACTTATGCATTTTTAAGAGCACAACATGTTTTAAAATTGTATACAAGTCAATACAAACAGGGTTCAAAACCATTCTATGTGTAAATTATTTTATTCTCTGTTATCATGTTCAGGTTGTGAATGATAAGTGAATCATTTTGAAAATAACATTCAGAAAATCGTAGGTGACTCTCTTAAGAATGTAAATGTGCAGACAGAATTAAATCTAGAAATTGAATTGTGGACCTCTGTAGTTTGGAATAAACTCCCCTGTCTGGAACAAGTCTAAAACCTTTCCTGATGGGTACAGCAAAGTTAAAGGTGACTGTGTGCCTTTTTTTTTAAAAATTTTTTTAATATGCTGTGCAACTGCTTAAAAGTAGCCTGGAGATGGCTTCAGAGATGTGGCATATGGAATGATTGTGCCCTAGCAGGAGCTAGAGTCAGACATTCAGCTGTAATGTCTATAACTGTATGTAAATGAGACAAATACTGATGTAATGCACTTTAAATGGGATACTTTTCTATCAGTAACTCCAATTTCTGAAAACTAAATATGTGCATGTGAATTGCATGATAAATAACCTAACCACGAGCCCTTTGCATTCTTACAACATCTAAACATAGGGTGCTGAGTATGTACTTTAATTGGCAAAAGAGAGCAAATCAATAATCCTACTCTTTTGTATTGGCAAAATTGGAAAAAATCAAGATTTTTAACAAGGAAATAGAAGCATTCCCTGAGCATGGTAATTGTTCACTATGTATATTGCTGTGGTCCAACCTATTTTGCATTGAGAAGACCAATGATACTTTATTTTTTAGGGGTTTTTTTAAGTAAATACTGTGCAAATATTTCTTACTGGAATTCAGAAACTGTTCATTACAGTAGATCTGATTTATTCAAATCCCATTCATTCGGGGTGTCTTTCAAATAAAAAGAAAAGCAGGACAATCAAGTATAAACTATATATAAACTTATATTTTAAATAACAATATTTACAATCTGCTTTTGGTTGGAAAAATAGAAATACATTTAATGTTTCTATTTTTAAATACTGATGGCTTAACTGTTTTCATACTGAATTGTTTGTTTTCTGAATAAACAAAATAAACCCCCTGTATCTCATTTTTATTCCTTTTACTGAAATTGATTAGAGTTGCAGATTATACTGGACACACTGCTGTTCTCATTAGCGAATGGGAGTAGTTTTGCAGACAGCTCCTGGTGATGTTAAAAAGCCCTATCCTGCTAGTTGCCATATGAACAGAAATAAAAAGGCAACTTCTGCCCCAAGTGCATTAACTGTTGATCTTATCCTATAAACTATTTTCATGTCCCTAGTGGTACATATTCTTAAGTCTCTGACTTTGATCCTCATTGATTAATTAATCCAAATAAGTTATTTGTTCTAAGATTAATGTTTTCTTGTTGTCAGTTTATAGTAGAATTTAACTCAATTTTTTTTCCCTGGACTTATAGACAAATTGTTGGATACAATGATAAATCTATATATTGAAGCACTACAGTTTTTCAGTTTATTGTCACCATGGTTTTGCAGCAGCAGCAGGTTTCTTGTGTTCAGAATGAAAGCTATTAAAAATATCACTTACGAATAGTGATAGTGAATGAATAGTTGAAGGACTCATTTTATTCAGACTGGTGCCTTATGTTATGCTATATGTTACACCTGAGGAAGATAACCATTATATTTGCAATTAGGTTTGTGAGTGAACCCTTGCAAGATGCTATATACAGAAGGACATAGCTGTAAAGTAACTACTGCTGATGAGAATAAAAAGTGTATACACAGAACATGTCAGACATATTTAATATCCCCCACCATTCTGTGTTCAAAACCTTAGATTCTGGCACCCAGATATATTGACCTGTTCAGTCAGTGGCAAGACTTCAATATCAAGATTACTCTCCTTCAAGGTCTAATATTTTGTTTGCCTTGGTTTTGATCAATATTAACCTCCTGGGTCAATAAATCTTGATACTAGCCTCAAGAGGAGTCATTATCTTTCATAGAAAATGATTATTTCTCAGTTAAACCCTACATTTAATTTTCCTGTAATCCATCTCTTTCATCTTCATACATTTAACAATTCTTCTGAATAAAATGCACTTTAAAATATCTTAGGCACTGCAGATTTTTAAAATCCTAATTAGCAGCTGCCACAAGATTTTCTCAATTCTTTGAAGCAGTTGGACTCTGCTATTGTAACCATCTAATTTTGTTGCTTACAGTACCCAGGAAAAATAGAGACAGAAAATCCCTCAGCTAGGATGTGATACAAGCAACCACATAACTGATAGCTGTGGATATGGATGCAAAAGATATGTGACTGAACCACTTCAGATATTAACAGTCAAGAAAAGAGAGGATCAGGCAAAAATAAAGGCAAAGGTGGCAGAATCTGTTACTCAGTTCTCAGAAGAGAGGCTTTTTACTGTATATAAGATTCCCACCCTTGTACTGCCTGTGCATTACTGGCCAGAAACAATGATAAACTAGATTCTAACCTCTGAATTTACACCGGTGGGCCTGAAGTAAGTATTTGGACCCACTTGTTTCCCACTTGCTCTTGAAGGATTAAAAGAAGTGTTTGTGAGTAACAGAAGCAAGAATTATCTTTTCGGGGACCTCAGTCTTTCATGATCTGAGTTTTAAACTCCTCTGAAGTCATCCTCTGGGGACGTTTTCGCATTGGTTTTCTGCCTCTGTTATGAAAATTCTTGAGCCTGTACTTACAAATGAAAAGGAGACTTTCATACTGTGGCTACAGCTATAAAAGGTGCTAAAATCCACTACTAGTGCACAACCAATCCGAATTTACTAAAAGGACAGAGTTTCTAACATCCTCTTCAGAGCTCGCAGCGTCCTACGTGCAGCCTTTCATCGCATCTTCAGTTTTGAGGAGAAACGGCTCTCTCCCGCCGAGTGATGTACTTTGGGATCAAACACTTCTTGACCCAAAGGCTTGCGCTATTTTGATCTCTTCTCAGCGAGAAGCTTCGTGAAGTTGAAACTTCTGTTTCTATAGCAGATTGCCCCATAAAATCGTCCACCAAGCTATCTCTGTTGTTTTAACCTCATTAGTTTTACTTTTTTCCTCAAGACAGTACCCCCCCCCCCCCGAGGGAAACGTGGCTCTAAACACAGCGGCAAAGGCTTTATCTGTGGTATGTCCTTGTCACCAGGGCTTGGTAACACACTTGGGCCGTGCAGGGGGAAGGAGGGAGCGACCCTACCGCCTCCCTCGCCTCGCACCTCCTGGGCTAAGGCGGGGGGGGAAGGACATGGCGGCTGGCGGTTCGTGGAGGGGGGGGCGGCTGCCAACAGGTGGGTCCCCACCCGGGGAAAGGCCGTGTCACCCTCCACGGCCGCTGTGGCGTTGGGAGCAGCGGGCGGCGCCGCCTCGCTTTCTTTGGACGGGGCGGGGGGGGAGAACCCCCGCTCCCCTCACAGGGAAACAGGGGCCGGGCCTTCCCCTCAGTCAGCCAAAGCACCGCGACGCCGCGGCGGGAAGGAGCCGGGGACGGGAGCCGGGTCCCAGCGGACGCCGCCCCGGCACTAGGCCGCGTCGCCAAGGCCGGCGCGTTGCTATGGCGCGGCCCCGCCCCGCCCCTCGCCGCGCGCCGCTGGCGTCCCAACATGGCGGCGGGCGGCGGCGGGCCGCTGGCGCTGCTGGTGCCGCTGGTGCTGCTGCTGGCGGCGGCGGCGGCGCGGTTGTACCGGGCGGGGGAGGACCCGCTGACCGTGTTGGCGGCCGGCTCGGTGCGGCGGGCGCTGCTCAACTCCTCGGCCGCCTGGGTGGTGCAGTTCTACAGCTCGTCCTGCGGCCACTGCATCGCCTTCGCCCCCACCTGGCGGGCCCTGGCGGGGGACGTCAAAGGTGAGGCGCCGCCGCCGCCGCCGCCCCCTCCGCGGCGGGCTCTGACCGGGCCCCCCGCAGCCGGGGAGCGGTCACCGCCGCCGCCCGGTTCTCCACAGCTCCGCCCGGCCTGAGGCCGGGCTGCCGCGGGCCTGACGCGCTGGCCGGGGGCCCCTCCGCCCCCGCGGCCGCCCTCGGTTCCCCGGGCCGCGGCCGCCGGTTCCCCGGTGTCGGGACCGGGACACCCGTGTGGGCCGCAGCGGTGCCTCGTCCTGCCTCGCCGCACGTGGTCACCCGTGGGGCAGCTGGGCTGCAGCGGGGGCCTTGGCACGCGTGGGCGGCAGCGGGGCCGCGGCCGGCCGTGTCACCCGTGGGCTTCGGCGGTGAAGCCGTGGGCGTGCTTGGTCTGCGCCGTGGTGCCTTGGCGTGCGCGGGTCGCCCCTCTTCTCGCTTCTCCGGTGGCGGGCACGTCCCTCGCCACGCTGCCGGAATGGCAGGCAGGACGAAGCGAGGCGTAGGTGTTGGTAGCAAGTCTCCAAATTAAAGATTTCGTAGGAATCCAGGGGTAAAACATCACCGCCGCCTCTCACGCACGCCGAGCGGATTTACGGCTGCGGATTTACACGCAAGCGTCTCTGTGCCTTGCAGCGTGCAAGTGGATGCGCTGAGGCACAGGAGGTATGTTTAGGCTAAACTCTTTGAGGCAAGATCTTTATTTTCTGAATGTTTTGTAAAGAGACTAGCCTATATGAGAGGATAAACGAAAAATAAATATTGTGGTACTGGAGGGGCTGTGCATGTGTTTGATTTATATCTTGCAAATTCAATATAGCATAAATGGACTAGAAGGGGGAAAAGGACCGCCAGGAAATAATACAAAAATCAAGCTAAGCGAGAGTCAGATCTTCAGATTTATCAAATAGTGACTTAAAAAGAAGTGGTGGCCTCCCCGGTTTATACTGAGGGAGGCCTGCGTTGCTGTGTCTTAGTCTGCTCGATTTTTCTGGCAGGCGCTGAAGTGTTTTACTCTATTTGTAGATCTAAGGAAAGGAAACAAACAGGCTCCTCAGGTATGGGTTAAATTAAATACTTCTGGTGGTGAGAAGACCGAGTTTGTAGGAAATGTTATGCTTAATATAGTGGTGTTAAAGGCTTTTAAACCACTCAATTTAGCATTTGACCCAAGAGACGTTTTCAGGATGGAGACAGCAGTTCTAATGTATTCGTATGGTTTCAGTTTGAGAGGGAGTGAAGAGCTCTGGCTTTTCTCTGGCAGCGTTGTATGTGAAAAGTGTTAGTGATTAACATGAAATGCAGGTGCAGTATTAGGTACACGTGGTTTTAGATACACAGAAATGGAGGCCTACCCAAAAATAGGTCCTGATGAACTCGTCACACGCTGAGGATTGCTGACTGATGAGCAGAAAATGAAAAACGGAGAAACATGGAGCAGTAATGGTTTCAGAATATTTCAAATGCTCCTTACTTGCATGGGTTTTTGTTTATAAAAGCAGTATTTTTTTTCTGTTTTCTTTGCATAAGTTTGTGTAACATTTTCACCTTTTGATTTGATTTGCTTGTGGCTAAAATAGTATTAGATTTTCTTCTTTTTTTGAGGAAAAGTAAGAACAAGGTGTTTGAATGCTGCAGTGAAGGTCATGAAGAGCCTGAACTGACCAGAGCTTTTGTCAGAATAAGACAGGGACATGTTTATATATTACTACAGCAGCATGATACCTTTGTAGGAAATATTTCTTGTAACTTGTAATGACTTCTTCAAATATATATTTTCTTTCTCATCTGGAGTCACGATAACTGCAAATGATGTTATGCACTTGTATTACTATAACCAGTTAAAGGCCTATCTACTCTTTAATCCATTGAGCTTTTATGAAGACTTTCATTTAAAAAGTGGATTTTTATGTTTGTGGACATTGGCACTACCAGCAAATGCAATTGGCTTCTGGTGTTGTTTGTCAGGAAAAGGTTTCTATTTTAAAGTTGGAATGAATGGATTTTAGTCGGAGACTGAGAACAGTCACACTTTTTGTTGGTAGCTTCATCCAAAAAAAAACCCCAAAATGTTTTGCCCACTTAGGCTGTCTCAACATTTATTTTTCAAAAATATGTACTCATCTGCTAGGATATTACAGTTATCTTCGAGGATGCAGACTCATCTGCATTAGAGAACTCCTAAATCACTGTGTGGTTGTATTTGCTAATTTGGTACAGTCCAGTTAAATTGGTGCAGCTACTTTGTCCATAAAAGGCCTGTGCTAATATACTTAATTTTTATTTCATTTCTCATTTGTTAAATCTTGGCAATATTATCATTGCAAACGTCATAGCAGAACATAATCCTCCTGAAAAATAGGAGCGGTGCTTGCTTTTGTGTAATTTACGTTTTGAGTTTGATACCTCCTCTTGTCTCAGAACAGGCTTTAAACTTAGAGTCCTTGCTGCTGCATTCCTGATCACACATTTAGTTTTATTACAGTAGTATCCAAAGTGGCCATTATAGTTAATTGTACTTTTTCTGTCTCAAAAGGTGATTGAATCTATCCACCAAAATGCCTGTGGGCTGGAATTATGTGCAATAGTTTTCTGTGTAGAAGTAAAACCCATGCAAATCCCATATATGACAACCCTTGGTTTATATGCAGAAGCAATCCACTGCTCTGGGTTTGGAACAACTGTTCCAAATCTAGCAATTGTTCCAAATCTAGCAATAATGATTTGCTTCTAGAAATTGTTCTTTAAACACATTTTGTGGGGAGCTGCAGAAACCCTGTCATTATTCAGGAAGCAGCCTATGTGTTAAAATATGTAACTCTTAAGTAGCACACAGGGAGAGGTTCCTTGTGATGCATCTTTTATCTCCCTGACTGAAACTTCATAATGGAAGACAACACATGGCATTGCATTTGCCTGCTGGAGGGAATACACAAGGTTTATGCAAAGAAAGTATCTTCCTCGTAATGCAATATGACTGGTGTTTTGGTATTCTGTAGTATTTCTTAAGTGGGAGGTTTGACCAACCTGCTGGATTTCCAGTTTGTCCAATACGTTCGTGTCATTCATTGGAACTTGTTTAGCATAAACAGAAATAGTGTTGGTTAATATGATATCACTCATCTACCCCTTTCATATAGTTTGTGAGTTAGTATATCAAAAATAATAATACTAATTTCGAATTCATCAGCATTTAAAAAGAACAATCCAGGCTACAGTGCCACTGTAAACTTACACAGTCTAGTCTGTGCACTCCAGCAACTTCTGCATCCTTTAAAAAGGAAAACCTCCTTTTAAAGCAGAAGCAAATGCTAAGCAGCGCACATCCCAGCTGGTGCTCTTTAACCCAAGTATTTAGCTAGAGATGGGTTTGCATTGTTGTGAGTAGGCTATTTGCATTAGGTTCATAGTGCTTCTATTCATTGTATGAAGGAGGATCAAAACAGGTGGAAAAAGGAGGAGTGGTGAAAGTTGAATGAGATAGATACCCAGAAGCCAAACTTTTTTTTTTATTGTGCATTTTATTTGATGAAATAGACTGTTGTATCTTTTGTGCTGCTGTGAATACATGCCCATCTGCTCTAGCATGCTTGTAGTTACTCCTGGTGCCTGTTCAGCTGTTGGCATGTTCAGCACAACTGAAATTCTCCATCAGCTGCCCCATCCTCCTCCAAAGACAAATAAAGGTCAAGCTATATTTCAAAAGCAGCTAGGCATGCAACTGTCAATCAGATCTTGAACTTGATGAAGCTTTCATGCTCTTTGCTATAAAAACAAGTTTAATTTTAGTGCTTTTTAAATTTTATTGATACTTGGGAATTGTGGTGTACCTTCAAATTCTGCCCACAGCTGTTTTGATTTAGCTTAGCTTTAAAAAGTAACTGTCTAAGGAGTCTCTTGGAGCAGTTCTTCCTTAAAGTGATTGCTGCAGCAGAGCATGGCTCAAAAATATAAGTTCCTAGCAAAATGAGAAGGAAAAAGCTATAAATGAATTGAAAGCTTTTATTGAAGTTATATAAGCATATTTATGGAAATACTTGACCTCTTGTGGTTATTGCTATGAAACATTTATAAAGGAAACTTACAGTGATGTTCAAATTCAACTCTTTAGCACTCTGGTTAAAACTCAGATATATTTTGAGGTGTATCTAATGTATTCCTGAACGGTACTAAAAGGTAAAGACGGCTTTCAGTAGACGATATGTGAGCCTTAGCTTGTGTGCAATTCTGGAGGCCTCTGAGAAAATTCTAAGTTTGGTAAATAGTGAGTCCTTGTTAAAACAACTATAATACAAGATGCATCAAATTTATGGTTTTGTAATTGACAGCCATGTGGATGAGTAACTTTTGGATTAATTTTACTCAGTTATATATACTCTGCATGGTTTATTTTATGAGCTTAGCTAATGGGAAAAGCTAGGGAATACAATCCAGTATCTTGCAAGTGTTGGGTTGGCTCCTATTTCATCTTTCTGTATTCAATAAAATGTCTTCGGCCCTGGAAGTGCTACATTGTGTGTTGGGATTCTTCTTATTTAAGTGTATTGAAAATACTGATGCAGCTGAGAAACACAGTTATTTTAAAAATCAGTAGATTGTATTACACTTGAGGATAGAAATGAATAGCAAATGAGAATCGACTGAGGGCTTGATTTTTATGCCATTGGAATCTGTCGTAGCTCTGTTGTTGATTTCTATGGGAAGCAGGGTAATCCATCAGCTGGGATCCGTGATCGCTTCTGCTGAAAATTGAAAGATACCTTTGTTTTCAGACTGGGAATCTGCAATTAGAGTTGGTGTGCTGGATTGTGGGGAAGAAGAGAACTATGAGACGTGCAAAGAATATGGTATTCACTATTACCCAACTTTTAGGGTAAGTGGCATAGTATATTGCCTTAGGTAAATGATGCATGCTTTATAGTAACTAAAACTGTAACAAACTTGCTTGTGCAGAGTGTTACGTGTAACGAGTTGTTCTTTAGCTGGACTTTTTCTTTGCTGTTTGTGATAAAGCTGCAGGGTTGATAAAAGATTAATTTGAGTTCTTGCTGAATGCAATAGCTGATGCAGTTATTTATAGTAGTAATTTAGTCCTCAGTTCTGAATCTGAAAAATTCTTATTGAAGATACCATTCTAGAATAAGTACTATGTTGTTACATTTATGTAACACCTCATTGTGATATATTTGTTTGATAATAATAATTTGTATAAGTATTCTTCAATTCAAATGTTTGTGATTATTAATAATGGTTTTAGTTTTGGTATGTGAAAATACAGGTAACTGCATCATGAAATCAGCTAATTTCATGACCAGGGCTCTAATTAAAAATTTACCTTTGATTGATCCTTTACTATTTTTCTAATTAATTTCATAATTTGCTTAAACTGTCTGTTAAAAGGGATCTTGTGTTTGCCAAAATTATCTACCATTTTTCATCTTCAGGTCTAAGTGCAATTTTTAACTTCTCTGTCTTTGCCAATCTGTATAATCACATTATTAACTGTAAGTGTAAGCAGAATGTGATAGATGGAGAGTATTGAATAAACTGTGTTTGTTATGACAGGAGAGGGAACAGGAGATGTTTCACTGTAGAATTTGTGATGTTCTACCCTGATAGAAAGAACAATTTTTTAAATTTTTTTTTTTTTTTTTTTTTTTACTCCTTAAAGTTTTGGGTGTAAATTGGTATGCACTCTTTATTAGACACTGAACCTTTTCTATTTTATTTTTTATAGCAGAAGGCAGTCAAGCTCCATTATATATCCTGTTTAACCACTGGAGGGAGTTGAGAAAATGTGAATAGTGTTCTAAGTATATGTGTAGTTGGTAGTACTGATTTGGTAATGGATCAATATACAGTATTGAATTAAGCATTGTGGTATTTTTCCTCTAAAAGTTGGCTTTATTCTATATCAGAGTTTCGATTGGTACCTATGAGCTACCCTCGTATAGCTGAGAAACAGGTCTTTGGAACTCATAGGCTAAAAGGGAAAACTGTCTGCTGAACAGATAGATAAAAATGTTTTGTAATTAGAGCTGTAAAAAGTAAAAACTCTTGAAAGCCATTTTTGTTTCTGAACTGAGCTTTCGCCTTGCACAGTGAGTTATTTTCAAAGCAATAATACTTTTTTTTCTCCCACATAGTACTTCAAAGCATTTACAAAGCAGTTTACTACTGGAGAAAATTACAAAGGTAAGAATATCCTACTGTAAGAAGTCCCCAAAGCAGTTATCCTATCAGCCAGGGATGTGTCACACAATAAGCAAAATCTCTTTGCCTGTCAATTAGTTTAGACAGCTAGAGATGGGATGGACACTAAATAGCTCTTTAAGATGTGATATTACAAGTACTGCGTGGAAATAGAATGTCAGGCAGAATTTTAGACAGCAAAACATTTGTTCAAGAACTAAGGGCTCACATTCCTCATTTTTTTGAAATGTAGTTTTCACAAATGGCTAGGTAATTTTTTAAAATTCCTTTTTTCCACCACACACCTCATCAGCATGAGATCCAATTTGCTCAATCCTGATTCTGGTGCTTTTTGATCTGTCAGCCACTTTCCAGGCATCCTGAATCTCACTGGGAGAACCCCTATTCAGATGTTGACTAACTGAAAACAGGCTTATCCTGTGTGTCTGAAGGGATCACAGCTTGAGGTGGTTTGTCTGGGAACAAAAGTAATGTTGTCTTTTTCAATGGATTAACATTTAAAAGGCCAGAGGTCAGAAGAGAGACCACCTGCACCATTAACCCTTAATGTAGAAGTAGACCATAGTTGTACCTGTTACTTTTTGGCATTTGTGAGAGCTTCTGCTTTTTAATTTATTTCTTTTAAAGCAAATAAAATATTCTCACGCTTCAGTTATTTCCTTGTATTGTTACATGGCTTTGTAACCTCACCTGGTCCATTTGGTAAGAATGGTACACCTTTGCAGTTTTTAGTGCAAGATGAATATCCTTATTGCAAAAAAGCTATTGAAGTTGCCCACACCAACTATTGTCAAAATGAGCACAGATTTAAAATGAAGCATTGTTTGAAGAGGAAACCAGCAAGGCAGACAGATGGTTAGATTTGGAAAAGTCTTCAGGTTTTATTAATTTTGGGGTGGGATGATAGCTTTTAAAAATGATCTCATCTCAACATTAAAGTGAAATCCTACAACAAACCCTTAGTCCCCGTTCTTCAGCCAAATAGTATTCTTGTTTTTAAGTCCAAATTTAAAACAAAAACCTGACACAGAAAAACATGAGAATGTATGAAAACCTGCATGTGAATAATTTTTTCCCAGTTTTCTGAAGTGTTGTGAGTTTTTTGTAACCTGTACTCAGCAGGAGCAGATAGAGAGCTGCAAACAGTTCGTCAGATGATGATTGACTTCTTACAGAACCATTCCCAAGAGTTGAGACCGCCTGCTTGCCCACCATTGGATCCAGTTTCGTAAGTTCCTTGTTTAAAATACAGCTGGTGTATGCTTACTATGTTAATTAAATAAAATGTAGAAGGTCCCATTAAAGATGAAGTAAGCTTTTTTTCTTATTATCAGTTCTGCTATGAGACTGTAAAAGGAAATACCATCCATAACAGTGGGTGTATTGTATTCTACCTATGTTAAATAGCTTTTCTTTTCTTAAAAGGTCCAGTGATATTACTTCTCTTTTTGACAAGAACAGCCATCATTATACTGCCATTGTGTTTGAAAGTAATAACTCCTATGTTGGACGAGAGGTAATGTATGACTTATGAATGACATAATGAATATGAATGAATGTTATCATAACACAGAAGAATTTTATGTTATTTAGCCAAGCAAGAAAATTTCTGATTATAAGACTGAATTAAAGGGTCATAAAGGGCAGGTCATGCATATTTGAGATTTCACAAAGTCAAGGCATTATAATAGGGTTGTTGTATTTAGTCACACAGAGGAACATGCTTACAGATGAATGTGATGTCATGTTAACTTCTTCCATTCACGTTTTAGTGGAAGATTAATTTATCAATTTCATTGCTAGCACAATTCTTTTTTTCTTTCAAGATGTGGAAGACCACAACAAAAATATTGTCAAATTATGTTATTGTTTTGTTACAGCTAGAGAACTGTTCATAATATTCATTCTTCTGGGCAGCTTTTGTGATCTCAGCTGTTTATAATAATCAAAATTCTCTGGTTCTCTTTCTTCACATATAGGTTTTAGGAAATTACATTCTAAATTAAGATGATAACATAAAATTATTTTCACAGCTCTGAGGCACTGAGGAGGTAGAAGTCTTTGTTTTTTTGCTTCCCCCACTCCCCAAATAAAATATTTGATTTGGCATCATTTCACCACCTAATGAGCCTGCTGTTAGCTTAGACAACTGTTACTTTTCTCTTCCTGCAAAGGTCTAGGATAAGTAAAGAAAATAAATTGCATAATTATCTAGGCATAATCTGTGTAGAAACATCCATTGTCTGTGAAATGTTTCTAATTAGATTTGATGCTGGGATGGCCCAGTTGCATAAGCGGAGGAGAGTGTGCTGCCAAAAGTCAGAATCGCTTTGAGAAGCAGGCTGCTTCCAGACATTTGTGTTCTGGAAGCTGCTGTATTGATACAAGTGGGCATTACTGAAGAGAAGAAACGTGATGATTATAAAGTTCTTCAGCTTTTTATCACACTTGCTTTATTACCTGTTGTTATAGGGAAAGACTGAGTGTCATCTGATTAACAGAAAGTGGAGTCTGCTTTCAGAAGAAAAAATATTTGCTGATGTTATGTAGCATTTTAGCTTTATAGAATAGTTCAGTGAAATAGAAAATAACATTGTTTTCAAGTTTACAGTATAAGACAATATGGACAAACCTAATAGAAGTCACAACAGCTGAAGAAAGGAAGGCCATGTGTTTATCACTGATGAAAGGAAGGAATGAAGGGTCTCAAATTACAAATTTGAAAGTGAGGGAAAACGTGGCAAAGATAATATTCACATGAAAGGGAAAAGTATAGTGGAAACTGGGAAACTAACGACAGGAAAAAGATATAGAAGAGGCAGAGAGGAGTAAAAGTAATGAGAAGTAGAAATGTAAGAAGAGTCGGACACATGGAAGGTTTTGTAGGGAAGAATGGAATACTTGAAATGGTAGTATAAGAGCATAGGCTAATGGAAGGATGTGAGGAGTGTGGCCATTAGAATGGCAAAAGAGGATGCCTTTATCAGTGGGATCTTGAAGGATTTAAAAAGGGAAGCAATGTGTATTTAAGCTTTTTTGTTTAAAGGACAAATTTTCATTACTTAGAACCATATCATATTTATCATCGTATTTGTAGGTGCAGCTTTGGCTGTACCTGATAGTTGAGTCCTGGCAAATCTTTGAGGCATCCTGATGTTACCACCCTCTTCTGCTTCCTCTAACCTTTGCTGTAATTTACACTTTGCAAAAAAATTTGTGCCTATTCCCAGCTGCTCTAGTGCAAAACCCCAGCATCAGGTTTAAACAACTGATGAAGATTGGTTTGAGCTAAGATGCTGGACTGTGAACTGGAACTCTTGAGATATAAGCACCTATCTCTATATAGAGTCTCTGCTGTGGGGTTGGTAAACAAAAAGAGCTGAACAGACAGCTGGGTGCTGTGACACCACAGACTACACAGCTTGATTTGGCAGGGCTTGCCAGGCAAAGCCTTAACTCCTGTGGAGCCCGTAATTGTTTTCTTCTAAATCATGGACTTTGACATCAGAATGCTGTAAAGTGGTGGGACCAGTGTTTCTTCACTACCTGAAAATTTGCCTTTAGACTCTTACATATATAACATGAAACATAAACCTGTTGGTGCCTGTGGAATATCCCCTGGGCTATTTTGAGGTTTATGAGGACATTTTATCATTCATTCTAATGTTTTCTTCAGATGTTAGACTTCAAAGGGAAAAGATCAGGATAGATCAAGAAAAAAATAAATGGAAGATAGGAGTAATAATTTCCAGAGAAGAGTAAATCTTCTTTAACTGAAATTGTTAGTGTCCACAGAATACTCATAGATGTACTTCCTTGGTGAACAGCTTAATGATACCCTTAAAGGATGATGCACTTCACCTATTTGTATGTCTTGTCCTACAAGATTGGATATTCCTTGAACAATGTATAATTCATGTCATCTTTTCATTACCCAGGTTATCTTAGACTTGATCCAGTATGAAAATATCATTGTAAAGAGAGCGTTGAATTTTGATAAGCCTTTTCTTGAGAAACTTGGTATTACCTCAGTCCCTTCATGCTATCTGATCCATCCAAATGGGTCCCATGCATTAATTAACATGTAAGTAGTTATCTCTCTGAGGAATATGGGGAGGTTCAGTTAAGCTATAAAAACAATTTCCACAGCTTCCTTTCATACAAAGTAAGTTATTCTATAACCTTTTGCATGTATATAATGACATTGTGTCCTGGCATGTAATCAATACACTGTACTGACTGAAGTTGTGTGTTCCATTTCTTTGTGTTTGAAAATTGCCTGTCTTGAATGCTCTCTAGCAATTATTAACTAATCTAGTGGTCTTGTTATACAGTTTACTCTTTGAATGCTTGTGATACACAGACGTGGGTTATGCCAGTGGAAGTTAGACTTCATCATTTAATAGGGAAAACTAGCCAAAATGGTGTGGTGGCTAATTATAACCTTTGTGTTGTTTGACTACAATAACAAGTTTATACTGCTGACAAAACTCACTTGTGAAGTAGATGTTTTGAAGTAGAGTTTCTAACTGGAAATAAAAGCTCTAGGCCGAAGTTTGTTGTTTGGAATTTGATATGCTGAGAGCAATGAGCTGATTGTTAATGAACCATTTAATATTGTTACCTGTATTTTTAATAAAAGACCTAATATTACTTTTACATACTACTGTTGCCTATTTATAGCTTTAACCTATTACTGTGATACTTCTGAAAAGAAAAAACTTTGGAATAGAAGTGAAAAAAATTAATGAAGCATCAAAGTTCTTAAACTTGCTTCTGAGTCAAAATACTTGTTCCATGTGAACATTGCCTGTGTAAGGCAAACTGACATTTTGATGAAAATGATGTTTCTAATTTTAGATGGAATTTCAAACCTCTAATCCAAATTATTGTTATTACTATTCCTAAATTGAACATTATTTAATTTCACTTTGTATCAAAACATAACATGTTGCACTAGGACTGAAAAACATAAAACAAAGTGAATATTTTAATTTATAAATATACTAATTTGCTTTGGATAGTCACTTAGTCTGAGATTAAAAGTAATCTTTACTTTGTCCATTTATATGCAGTTTGAAGCCTCTACGGTCTTTCTTTTCTTCGTATTTAAAGTCATTGCCAGGTGTAAGAAAAAAACTTCTTTTGCCACTTCAGCTACCTGTTCAAGAAAACAAAGAGGAGAGTACAGAAATCAAGGTGTGGAAAGAGTTCGATAAGTAAGTGATACCCTCGATTTTCAGATCAATGCTTGTTTATTAAAATTTGCTTGCAGTTTTTTCTTGCCATGTGGAAAGCTGTGCTGTAATTTATTATAAAACCCTAGGGCAGTTCAAAATTGTACTTCATTCCATCCCAGGTGATGCACCTTGAATTGAATAGGTTGGTCACTACTGAATGATCTGCATTCTTCTGCTGGGTAAAATTAAAGGCGTTCATGCTTAATACTGGAGAAATTATGGCATCAAAACTGAGAGCAAAGCTTTCAGCTGTTGCTTCAACTTCATCCATTTCCCAGTATATTCAGGTAACACTTGTGAATTAGTTCAATTCTAGCATCAAGGTTACAACTTCTTTATGATTGTGAGCAGTGTTTCAAACAATTCAGAGGTGAAATTATTGGGGGCTTTTGGTATTTGGTTTTTAGCAGCAAACATCTGCACTGCTAATGTTTTTCTCCAAAAGTATTGTTAAATGCTTAATTGACTTAAAAATACCAAGGACTTATCACCGATTACCTGAAGTATATAGATCACTGATTTGAATTGTTGGAAAACTTCAGCAAGTAATTGGTGTCCCTGAAAAAATAAATAGTAAAATAACAAGCTATAACGTTTCTGTAGAAAACAAGAATTCTGTGTGTCTATAATAGTGAATCAGTGCCCACTAAAAAGTGCTTGTCAAATGCAAGTATAATAGAAAATACTATAGTCACTGTAAAAGATGTTTATCATACCAAATCCGGTAAGGTTTATCTTCACCCTCTTTCCCTCTTTGTCTGCTTGAGAGAAGGACGCAAAGGCTTTGCAGAGAGATAATCCCTCAGCATCTTTAGATGGAAAAGATGTAGGACTGAGTGCTTTCATTTTGTACTTATTTTCCTTTCATGGACACTATTAGTGTCATCTTCTTTTAATGACTATTATAAAATATTTTATTCTGTTGTCAAAACAACTTAGTTAAATTGAGCTGCTTTCCAGCAAGACAAAATCTTGTTGATGTGAATCTCAAGTCCAAGTATCTTCTAAATAGGATTCTTTGGGGAACCTCGTGCATTCACTTGGATGTCTCTTTATCTAAGAAACTTGAAGCACAATTTTGCAGTTCGTTTAAATTTAAGCAAGTACATTATTAATTAAGGAGATAAATTCAGAGTAAGTCTGTAGTTTGAGTTGTTAAGAATATAGATTATTCTGTATTTTAATATGTTATTTCCTGCATGTTATTTAAGAGGTGGGACCAGCCAGTTTCTTGAATGATTGTTCTTTTAATTGTATTTGTTTTTAGAAATAATAATGTTACTGAACTCTTACAAGAAGTGTTTAACTCTGTTAACAATGTGAACTTCTGTTTGTTTGGTTACATTACTCTGTATCATACTGTCTAGAGCTCGTACTCTGAAAGCATTGAAAGATAGGGTGTTTTACTTGATGTATTTGTACTTTGTAAAGTGTTTTTTGTTGTTAGGAGGATATTTGGTTGTGAGAAGGAACTCTTAAACTCTTTGATTTGCTTTACGTGTTTTACTTGTACCTGTCATAAGGTAGGTAATTCTGTCTTAAGAGCTGGTGTGATTAAAATTGACTGTTAAACTTGTATGCAAACAACCTACAGTAAAACTACTGCATTTGGGAGAGGATTTCTAGATTCAGTCCTTTCCAACGTTGAACTTTTTCAGTCTTGTTTGCGCTCCTGCTCTGTGTATGATCTACTTTTGTTCAACAGAAGCCTCCCTTTTTTCATAGCATGTTATTTTTCTATTTGAGGTCAATCCTGAAGAGAAGCTATAATTTCTTTACCCTAGCTATTTCCTTGCTGGCAATGTCAGGGTTATAATTTCATTACAAGGTAAAGCTGGCTGGGAGGCAAAAAGTTTAGTCAAATATAAAGGCAATTCTTGTATGTGGTTATGCTTCGTTTGTCTAAACTCTGAAGAAAATGACACAAAATTACTCTTTGAAGAGAATACAGTGAAACTCACTGAACTTGACACTCACCATACCGAGCACCTGAAGTAACTGCTGTGTCTTCCCATAGTGGTGTAGGTTATACTGCAATCACTGTGGAGTGGCAAATGTTGAGGTTTTAATGACACCTACTATATATCAATTTTACCTTCATGACTGGTGAGAAAATGAGCGAAAGAAACCTGCCGCTTTATAACATTATATATGTGTGTTTCAGATCTAAGCTGTACATGGCTGACCTTGAATCGGGATTGCATTACCTGCTTAGGGTAGAGCTTGCTACGCACAAGACACTTGAGGGAGCTGAGCTGAAGACCTTCAAGGATTTTGTTACTGTCTCTGCCAAGGTATACACTTCTAGTCTTTGATTATTTGTAAGAATAAAGTGACTCTAACATAAAATTTATTATGTGACATAAGTCTCTCAAAATGTCTTTCAGAATGTTTAAGTATATGCTTCCTCAGTAGCTTAAAAAATAGTTTTGTGCGTTTCTTTATATGTTATTTTTGAGTTACTGTATGCCGTTCTGACATACTTGGAGGGTTGAAATGCATTTAATTTAATCTCAGAGGGCTAGAAATTAAATAAAGCTTAAGTAGTCTGCAACATATTGAACAAACACTGTGAATATAGTCCATTTATCAGATTTTCAGGATAAGTAGCTATTGTAACTGAGTGGGATTAAAAAAAACCTTTGTTTTGCCTTCTTGACTTTTGGATTTCTTTAGTGCATACTTGACAAATGGTGTTCTGTTTAGAGATATTAGTAACTTCTGTCTAAATTTTGAATATAATTGAGGTATTGAATTTAATTGAGTATTTCAAAATAATGGTAGTATTGAGTATAATTGAGTATTTAAAAAATAAAGATGCTTACATACTACATTTGAGTGAAGGGACTATATATATAATACAATGTGATATGACTTGAAAAAAAATTGAAATAATTTAACTTCATAATGTCAGCCTACTGAAATGACCAATATCTCTTTATATTTACTTATTGAGCAGCTAACACTTTGTTTTATTTTAAAGTGAATCAATATCTGTTTAAGGGAATAATAAGGCCTATATGAACTATTTCCAAATATCTGGATTTATCTGAAAATCAGACAGACAGTTTCTTGCCCCCCCACGGCCATCAGAGGTCAGAAATCTCTAGCTGGCCTCATTTCTTTAAGAAAGTGTGGTGGTAATCTTGCCATCATATTATCCCTAAAACATCCTCTGTTCTTCCTGATGGCTCCTGGCCAGCTGATGTCATTTGCTTCACTGGCTATTAGTGCATAAATGGGGAATGCTCTCTTTTAGTTGCATGCTCATCTCCAGACTGCCATTGTACAAGTGGGGACTGCTGTCCTTTATTTGCATTCTCTTGTTGTGTAACACTTTCCTCGTAGTTCTCATTCATGATTCTCAGGTGTTTCCATTAGGAAATTTTTTTATACTATCCTCCTGTGTAACAGCATTTATGGTGATAAATCTTAAGTCACAGAGGTCTCTGGTTCCCTACCTGGGGGATTTTCATTGTTGCAGAATTAGGTTTTTTGGCAGTCAGTGCAGAAGTCCATTGTTTTTTGAATCCTCGATGAGACTGGTACCTTCCTGAGATACTATTGTCATTTAGAAAGTAATGGGTGATATTCTGGGGCTCCTACAGGAATAAATGTAATTATAGTATGCAGTCAGTAGTTCAGAGGTGTGCTGGTTTTTTAGACTGTTTAAGAGTTGTCTTTGAACCCAAACAATGCACATGGCCCCTTGTTAGACACAATACAGACAGTTAGCAAGAGGGAGTTCCTGCCCATTAGATTTGCATGGTATCAAGTGAGTGGTCTATGAATTAGAGATATTATCGATAGTTGGACAATGGCTGCAGAATGACTGGCATATGTATAGCATGTTCTGTCATACTTTATTTCCCCATCTGTTGAAATACTGCTTCTTCTGGAAGGGTACTTAGAGGATGGTATGCATACTCTACTTAATTCTGTAGTAATTACAACCATCACTAAAGTAAGATTCCATTTCTAGTGTAAAATAATGGCATTACCTCTGATTTACAGTTCCTCACACTCATCTGCCAGACTGGCTTCTTTAAGTTGCAAGTTAAGGAAGTCACTATTTCCAAATCACTTTGGTAATCACTGTTACACATATGAAAAGGAAAATGCTCTTCTAGATAACCAATATCATCTACATTTACAGAAATCTGAACAAATATTTTATAAGAACTCATTTTTGTGATTATCTTCTAAGAGTGAGAAGGATTTCAGCCTCTCTGATTCACTTAGGTCTTATGCTCTGTTCTGAGCTATACACTGAGCTGAATTACCTTAATGCAAAGTTCTACATAATCTGTCAAAAGTTGTTCTGTAGCGTTTCTGCCTGCTGTTGGGTAGCTTCATTCTACTGGTTAATATTTTGTGCATGCAACTCGTATTTTGTAAGCAAAAATTAGTGTGAGATGGCTTTTTATTGAAAGCAGAACAAGTAATTAATTTGCTCATAACAAAAGAAAAATCTGAAGCATTTTAAAGACAGGTAAAACACATTTAGATAAAGATAAGTGTCTTGCTGCTAATGAGATTTGTGCTTTAAAATGTGGTAAAATATGGGTATTTTCTTCTTTCTTTTGGTTTTTTTTTTTTTTCACAGCTTTTTCCTGGCCGACAGCCTGTGGTAAAGTTGTTAGAGACCTTGCAAGAGTGGCTGGTGAGCCTTCCATTAGACAAAATCCCTTATGATGCTATCCTAGATCTGGTCAACAACAAAATGCGGGTAAGCTGTTACTAGTTTCCAGCATAAAATACAGCATTAGTAAAGGATAAGATTCTATATAAATCTAAGACATCACTTACTGATGGTCCCTCAGTCATAATGGAGTTATAAGAAGGTTAAAATGAAAATAAAGTGAAATCATTACCAGAAAAAAAATCCACATGAAGGAATTGAAATGAGAGAATTGAAATACACAATCCTGTCTCAGTCTTATAATGAGCAAGCGATCTCTAACATATACGTGTTCCCTAACGTCAGCTTCAAATGATGCAGGGTTCCCAGCGGATATTTTTGAGTTGCCTTTGCTTGCTGTGCCTGCTGTCAGCAGGATTCTCTTAAAGGTCAGAGTTTAAGTGATGGGAAATTTACCCACTGAATTGCATATTATTCCTGAAGAGTTTCCCCAAACACTCTTTAATTTCCCGGCACAGTAAAGGCCTTGCTAGGAATCCCATCTCACTTTGGTAATGCAAAGCCCTATCACAGGGGTATCTTTGTACAGAAGTTAATATGAGTCTTTCTTCCTGTGAAGTGGGATTGCTATCTGAAATTTGGAAACCTCCTGTGTGTTTTAGGAAGCAGAGAGAGAAGTCTGAGAAACTAAAATTTTGCACTGGATTTTAGGCATAATGAATAAGTAGTGGTTTTGTTTTAAGGAATAATGATGAATTCTACATCTTAGCCTGTTAAGACTTTACCACTGTAAGTTATGTAAACTTTGCTGAGTAATATGGAATTTTTAATGTGCCCAGGGAAGCTGTAGCTCTGTCAGAGTTTACAGTAATATTTGTGTGTGCGTGTTGTGTTCCTATTGTGCTTAAAGAAAACTTTACAAGTTAAGCTACTTAAGGTATTCTGTCAGACTAATTAGACATTTGTGATGTGCATTTTAGTAGGTTTGACACCAGTGACTGTACATTGTATATCATGTAATATGTTTGCCAGAGGGATGAGTTTTACAATGGTGCATCAGAATATCTCAGACTTAAGGATTGTTATAAGTTTAAAATTTGTTTGCCTTAAGCATGAACTCATTAGCAGAAGTGCAGAGAGAGTCATTTACTATTCTTTATCCTTGGATCACCTCAATTTCAAGGTAGGATCAGCTGTGACTGCTGTTATGTTCAGTAGTGAATTTAAGTCCCGGAGCTGCGTATATCTTAAATACTTTTTTTTTTTTTTTCCCCTCCCCCCCCCAGATTTCTGGGATATTTCTCACTAAGAAAGTTCAGTGGGTCGGATGTCAGGGCAGCAGACCAGAGCTGAGAGGTTATACCTGTTCCCTGTGGAAGCTGTTTCATACCCTAACTGTTCAAGCTGCACTGCGACCGAAAGCTTTGATAAATACAGGTAAGCAGCAGTTATGCGAGACACTTGAAGGATGAGACAAATATGTACAGCAGTTCTGCTACGCAGTAGAATAAGTAATGGATTAGAGCAAAATTTTTTTTGCATGTAAATACTCAACTAACAACATGTTGGTGGAGGACATTGGCTTTCAAGGCTTAGCTTTCAGGTTTGCACCAGCAGAGGTCAGAGCATAGCTTTACTGCAGCGGGAAGGCTTTGAAAGAAAGCGTGTCAGTTTGTCCTTGCTTTGAAATGTGGTAAATAAAGTATGTGGCCCTAAAGATGTGAGCAATAAAGCAGAAAAAGGAGAGAATTTCAAACAAAGACATTTTGAACTACCTGAAAAGGGATGAACATTGTTCAGGTTACCTAAGGTTACACTGCTAATTTAATTTGAGAAGAATGAGATTTAACCATGCAGTTTAGTAGCTATAAAAGATGTACAACCATTAGCCAATCCTTCTGTAATGTTATTTCTTAAATACTGAATGCTGTGACTGTTTGGGGGTTTTTTTTCAGCTGAATGTACCTAGTGTCCATTAATCTGTGCAGTGATATACTACTTTGCAAGCACTCTGTAAAATTGCTGATTTTTAGACTTGCAGCATCTTGTGAAGCAGAGTGTTAATATTCTGGTGATGATTCCCGTTTAAGAACCGTGCTGGATATATAATCTATTTTCCTCGCACAATGGAAATAGAATTACTAATGGTAAAATATTCGCCTTCATATGTTTTTATTCTTGCCAGGACAGTGCTTTGTTTGGTTATAGTTCTATTTAGTTTTCATTTAAAGCCTTTTTAATGTCTCTTTGAAGGAATATAAGAATGCTAGATGGACTGTTACTAGATCATAAAACTCAGAAATTTGCAATTTGTCAGTTGCTGATTGTATGTTAAAAAATAAATAAATTATTTTGTTATTTCAAATTACGGATACATACATTTGTCCAGCATTACTTGCAATCACAGTGAAAATCTCTCAATTCTAAATACGGAATCTCCTGCAGAATAGGGATTTTTTTGGATAGCTAATCATCCTGTTGTTGATTTTTTGTTTCTCTCTTTGTTTTGTCTTGTTTTGTTTGTTATTCATGGAACGGTAGGTTGAATCCCTTTAATTTAGTACTGTGCTCTGCCTGGTGAGTTTGGGGTTTTTTGTACTGGATGATAAATTAGCTGTTCAAGGGGATCATGGATAAGTTAAATTTCCCTTTTTGTCCCAATTGCCAAAAGGTGTTCTAATTAAATGTAAAAATGTTCTTAATATGTAACTATACAAAATTGCGTCTTAAATTGCTCCCATGTTTCAAGCGTGAGCTCCAGTTAGTCTGAAGTTAAAAATACATTGTAGAACCTGAAAACTCTTTGGCACACTTAACCATCGATTTAAATCGGGACAGATATGTGATGATCACTTCTTATGGCGAAAGAATTGGGTCAGTCTGAGACTGTCGGATTATGTCTTGGGAGGTTTTCCTCTCCTTATTGCTTGTTTAAATCCCATCTACTAAAAAGCATGATGTACTCCCTAATCCTTCCCACCACAGGTAGGGTTTTATGGTTCTTGTCCATTTTAAAGATTAGGGTTACCCTGAATTGCAGTAGTTTGGGAGGAAAGAGAAAAGGAGGATTACACGATGATACATGGCAGATGTTAATAGAAGATTCATCTCTGGGCTGATAAAAGAAAAACAAACAAAATGAGCCATTTTGCAATTGTTTGTTTTCTTTTTAAAGCAGCTGTATTTTTCTTGATAGTTTCCTCTGCTTGCAGAGTCTGGCAGTCAGTGTGAACTTGCTATGGCTTTCTTGATATAATGTTTTTATTGGTTTATATTTGACACGTTTTACTGTTGAACGGTGTAATTTGAACCTGCAGTGGGATCAGCATAAGGGAATCCAAAGGAACTCTGAACAGAACTGCTCACATCCGAGGATGTATAAAATCATTGTAGAAATCTAGTCCTGAGCACACTTAATTATATGAAATGTGGTTTTAGGTAATAGGATCTATTGGCATGAATAAGACAGGCTTGTGGATTTTATAAAAAAATTATCTGGATTCTTTTTAATCTGTTGCTGAATTTGAAAGACCTCACCACAAAATGAATTTTCAAGAGCGTAACATTACACAGGAGAGCAGATATAATTAAATTTGTGTATGAATCTCTGTTCCTCCATAAAGAGATTATTTGCTAGTAGTTACTTTTGTTGTGTTTGTTGTTGTTTTTTTCTAAATATATGCTTTAGTATACAGGGTAAAACTGTTTTGCCTGAAATTCATTTCAACTTTCCAAAATTATTTTTCAGCCTTTCTTTTAATACGGTAATTTAATCTGCTTTAATCTCATAGCTTTTATTTATACATGCCTATTCAATCACAGATATTGAATGTCTGAGTAGAGATTGTTTGCTTTTTATGATTTCTTTTTGGCTTTAAAGACTTTTTTGCTGCCATGTTTAAGAATGTAGTGTTGTTGTTCCAAATAAAGGTGTTTATGACAGTCTAAATGCATTTCTTATACATAACAGATAAGTACTCTGATAGTTTTGAATAGGTTTTGTTGAGGATTTTTTTTTTTCCAAAAAACAACACATGTACGGAGGGCATATGTGCTACCAAACTGTTTGTTACTCACTACGGAATAGGACCGTGAACAAAGCACCGTAACCCTTTACTACATAACCTACAAAACCTGCATTGTAAATTACTCGTGATAGAGGTGTTCAACTGCAGGCATTGGTAATTTGATCAATCTGCATCGTAAAATGTGTTTCGTTTGACAAGTGTGTGTTCGTGATAATGTATAGTACATTTGTAAATACATTTTGGCATAATTTACTAGGTCAATTAAGCATGAATCAGAAAATCTGTGAGACTGAAATGAAACCATTAGGATTTCAACAAATTATATCAGGTTTTCAAGCCACTTATAGATGTAGGGACTACCTGCTGTCACAATAAAGGCCCAGGACAAAGTTCTCAATCTGTAAAGACCTTAGCTTCCTTCTCAATAAAATAATAATTCTTTTGCATTATCTTTAGTGTACAAGTGTGAATGTTATAGAAAGAATAATGTGTTTTGTATTTATTTTAGGAGGAATTCCTGAGTTACTCTTGAAAGTTCAAAAGTCGCTAAGTAGCTGTTATGTGTGTGCATTCAGTGCCTGCCAAAAAAGCTGTGGAATTAATAACTGTAATGAGATTCTGGTATTCTGTAATACCTCAGAGTTACGGAGTAACAAACAGATATCACAGGCACCTTGTGAAATACTTACCAGAGGGTTTTTGACCCTTGGTTTTTCAGTGGCAAGGTCACCATAACTGTAGTGCCTGAGCATAAATGTAATGGTGAATACATAACATAAATATTCATTTAGTTATTGGGCAAGATATTGGAGAAAGGCTCTACTTCCAGAAGAATTGTGGGAAGTATAGACAGCGTGGACTTCGCACGTTTTAACAATTTCAAAATGTACTCTGATAATGGGCTTCTGAAAAAATTTTAATGTCTGATTTTCATTTAGCTAAGTTTGTTCCACCTCTCAACTTGTAAGATATTCAAGATATAAGATAGCAACATGTCCTTTCCTTTTCCCACAGTTCACTTTTATGTACATTAAAGTGCTGATGTTCAAGCTATGTTTGCCCAGATGATGCTAAATGCATCTATCGTCTGTCTTCCTAGGTCTTGAAGACAATCCCCAAATAGTACTTCAGATCATGCGGAGATACATTCACCACTTTTTTGGATGCAAGGCTTGTGCTCAGCATTTTGAAGAAATGGCTAAAGAGTCCATGGATTCCGTTAAAACCTTAGACAAGGCTGTTCTCTGGCTCTGGGAGAAACACAACGTAGTGAATAACAGGCTCGCAGGTATGGAAGACCTTGCTTAGGAAAACCCACCAGAGGTAGCTGTGTCTGAAAGCCAAGGCTGTGGCATTTTATACAATGTGGTTTGTATTTGAACAAAGGGATGTGCAAATAAGGCTCTGTAATGAGAGTTTAGAAGCAACAGTAACAGTTGTTCCAGCTTGACTTTCCTTTATTAAATACTGACTTCAAAAGACTAACTCCACATTTACATTGGTGTACAAGAAAGGGTACTTGTGTATAGAGCAAAACCTAGAGCATCCCAATCAACTATAACTCTTAAGACCAACATGCTAACCTTTGCATGAGTGAGAAATATATACTTGAGATATGCTATCCTCCAGTAACATAGTTATCTCTTATCATATATAATGAAAAAACATCATTCTCAAAGATACTGTTTCTTCTGAGATTTTACCTGTTGCTTGATGAGAGGATCTTTCTGGAGTACAAATCAAGCCTTTTCAAAAAGGAGCATACAGTTCAGCTACTTATCAGTGGATAAAAAATAATTAAATTTCTTTCTGTAACAGTGTAAATAGATGTTAAAACCTGTCTTTGTTTTGTTCTGGAGAGATGCTGTATAGAAAATGATGCTAATTGAACAGGAGACTTTCTCAGGATAAAAGAGCCTAAACTATTAGCAGATCAGCAACTGAATAAAATAAAATTACTGTATGAAGAAAATCTGTTCTCCTGCTAGATTGCTATGTTTTCAGTTAGACTAAAAGTACCGTTAAAATACTGGTTGTATTTAATCCGTTCTGTTATGGGAATATCAAGTAACTAAAGCACTAAAGAAAATTGGTTTCTCTTTACACTTAATCCCTGTCTGCTGTTATGGATCTGTGTAACGTAGCATTAGTTACAATTTAAATATGCTATATTGTGTTTATATTATGGTTATGCTGAATTCCCAAGATTTATGAAGTATTAAATACTCTTGTGAGCATAAACAGTTTGTCTCCTTTCTCCAAGGAGAAAAGTAAATGATGAGGTATTAAATAAAAACATCCCCTAATGTTTGTTACTATTGCCAGGTTGAATACAGAAAAAAAGTCATCATGTTAACTTGAAGTTGCTAAGTAGTGGAGCAATACACTTATTTAGAACATTAAGTTATTGGAAAACTTGCATGGATATTGATTTAGATGATGCAACAGCCGGCTAAAATACCCTTTTAGTAAGAAGTATAAACGTACTGGAATAACTAATAATATTAAATTATGCTTTTTAAGTTTACTAAAATTTCTCTTTGGGACAGTGACTTATTTTAATTCCTAAAAGCTGCATCTGTATTTCTGGTAATATATATAGCTTTCAATGAGAAATTATGTTTGACTGGTCAATGAAAACACCTTGGCACAGCCTTCAAGTGCAGGTCATGAGATTGTTGTATATGGCTCTGCCCTATTTAATTCTTTCCTGTTGCTTTAGAATGTACAGAATTTATAGTATTCTTCTTTTTGGCAGGAAAACATGAAGTACAGCAAGTGTTCTGTTTGTAATCTTATCGTAAGACATTTTGTTTCTACTTTCTCTACTGAAACAATTTGATTACTGAGTAATCCTTATTTAAAGATATCTGAAATGCAAACTTGCTCTCATACTTGCAGGTATCAAGGAGACAAATATTTTAAGCTTTCTCTGAATCCCTAAACAATATTTTGCTCAAAATCATGGGGAAGTTTCCTGCCTTTAAAAATGATAAAAATAACAATAAAATAAGAATCTATATTTATTTCTGAAATATTTTAAGTGTTAGTGTACTAATAACAATCAGATAAATAAATTAGCTTTTTTACCAGGTACAGGTTTTTGTTCTAAAAATTATCTCCATCCACATTTTAAAAATATTTTTTTTTTTAGAACAAAGTGCAACACTAGCTACAGTGTTCAGCTCTGCCATCAAGACAGAAAGGTGGCCAGAGCTATGAGCAACTGAAATGTTAAAATTGGATCTAGTTCACGACACCGTTATATGTTTAAATGCTAAAAAGCAAGCTGAAAAATACATCTTAAATATGATAATAGTTTTTAAAGTACTGAAAATAGTTTGCTATAGTAACAATGCAAGCTATGAAAAAGCAAGCTTAGGATAGAATGGTTCACAATATAGAAACATGAAAATATCTGCAAGTCTTTGGCCTTGAAACTGCTTGCTGCAAACCAAGCTTCAGGATTAAAGAGTATTGAGTGCAAAAGAGCAGTTTGTTTTGAACCATAATTCAAGTTAACCCCTGAAAGGCCCAGATGGTGGTGTTTTCATGCCTTCTAAAAGCATAGCAATTGTAGTATCTTGTATTAGAATTTGAATGCTACAGCTTTTACTGAGAGAAAAGGAAAATAATTATTATTTAGTGTTTGTGTTTTGAAAGAGGAAGCAACACTTTGGAACGTAATTGATGCATCCATAAGGAAACCTATGAATTTCCAAATTTGCTCATGATTGTTTTCAGTTTAATACAAACATTATTGGGCTGTGCTTTTTTTGCCAACCTCACTATTTATGAGTGGAAAATATTCTCTGTGGTTTCCAGTGAAATGTCTGATGGTTCAGCTTCCCTAGTTCATTCACTTCTGATAGTTTTACGTTTTTTCTCCTCCTAATTAGGTGATTTGACTGAAGATCCAAAATTTCCCAAAGTTCAGTGGCCAACTCCAGACATTTGTCCTGCATGTCATGAAGAAATTAAAGGATTACATAGCTGGAATGAAGCCCAAGTTCTACAATTCATGAAGTGTCACTATAACACTGAAAATATTCTATATAAATACACTGAAAGCCAGACTGACTCCAGCGAAACTGAACAGGGAGATACAAGGGAGTTGAAAGACAAAAGCCTACTGAAGAAACCAAGTGGAAACAGAGAAAATAAGATCCAGGATAAAGAAAGCATACTCGATTCAGAATCTAAGGTGTTAGATAAGCTAATAGCAAACCATGGACCTGTCAAAGATAGCAGTAAAAGCGCAGTTGGATCAGCTAACCTTAAAGAGACGAAGCAGGCCGTGTCTTTCTTAGGGATTGGATTTTCAAACATAGACATGAGTCTGTGTGTCATACTGTATGTAGCATCATCCTTATTTTTAATGATAATGTACTTTTTTTTCCGAATGAGATCTAAACGGTGGAGAGTGAAGTATTATCGTTCATCTGTATAGAAGTTTAAATCGGAAACAAAGTTTTCATTGTACGTGGCTGTTCAGTACCAGATACAGCTTTAATATTTATGATCAGGGATTTTATATACAGTATTCCATGTTTCAAAACCCTTTCTCCCCAAGTCATTTCACAAGTGTTCTAGCTTAATATATGGAGCTCGCTGTAAGAACCCTAATCTTTAACTGAGGCAACAGTGCTATCATAAAATGTCCACTAAAGGAAGCATTGCATTTTTCAGTTAAGATTTTTCCATGACTTACCACCTACATCCTTTACTCATTTTCAGAGTAAACATTGCATTATGCAATCAACTGTGCCTGGTTTTAGAAGGAAATTGGATATTGTTTTGTGTACTTCAAGTCAGGTGTTTTTTTTAATTTATCCAGAGCTGATTTTGCCTACCAGAGTACTGAACAGTTATGCTGTTACCTTGGCTGCTTCATTTGGAGAAGCAAGAATTCTGATTTTTTTTCAGGAAACAAGAGTTCTATTCTGATTAAATCCATTCTAAACCTATGTGACTTTCTGAAATATTATTTACACTGCATATTTAAAGTAGAAAGCATTACATGTTCAAATAAGTCTTCCATTCTCGTGTGCGTTCCAGCCAAGGATGTGTATGTTTCTGCTAGGGTGAGAGTTTTGGGGCAGTTTGTATCTCAGTAAGCAGCCTGATTCCACTTGCTAATGCTGTCATCCATTTTAATTGAGTTTAAATGTAAGCAAGGACAGCCTTGGACCCAGTGCATTACTTGCTCCTCTATTGGATGTGTTAACGGAGCATTAGATAACTCGCCTCACTCATTTATGAACCAGAAAAGTAGCTGAGTAATTATTGTGTTATCCAGATGGAAGCCAATTCTGATGAACTCTAATAAAGGGAAACAGTGTTTTCAGTGAAGGACAGTGAAATTTGCATCAGCATGCCAGAACAAATTTACAGATCTGGAAATACTAAGTTTCTTACGATGTTGAATAACTCCATTACAATTTAGTAATTTTCTCCTTGTAAGGTGGGGTAAGCACTTCATTTGGTATTTCCAGTTCTGAGCTCACAGAATATCACCTGCTAGCTGTAAAGTTGTCTGTATAGTACTTAGAAGAACAGCCCATTTCTCTTGCCCTTCTGCTGGAGTGCTCCTCTGTTTGGGTCAGGAAGGGTTTAACTAATGGTTAAGTCTGAGAGCTGCTCCATTCTGGGATGTGGCAGTAATTGGGAATATGGCAGTTGCCTTCACAGGTCTGTCTGGTTGCCTGGGGTCCTGGCTGGCAGCAATTAGAAGAAACCATGAAAACAATTATAAAATTACCATGTGGAATAGGAGTTCCTTTCTGATCCTGGCTGTGGGGGATAATTCACGTCCTGGATAGTGAAGTTTATAATCCTATCCAATGTAATTGAGCATGTTCTAGTTATCCATTACCTAATCTTTAGTTAATCCTAATAGGTTTTGGCCTCAATGTTTTCTTGTGGCAGTGAGTTCTACAGATTAATTATGTTATATAAAAAGGCTTTTCCTTTCAATTCTACATTTGCAACTTTTAATTTAATTGAACGTTTGCTGGCTCTTCTGCTACACGAGAAGGAATAAATAGTCCCTGGCCAATTCATTGTATTTACACTGTTAGTGTGTCGTCCTCTTATTTCCATCATAAGCTCTAGGATAAAAAGTTTTAAAGCCTAGCAACAAGAATGGTCTAAAAGCACAAAAACTCAACGGGGATGTTTTTTCGTAATCAAATCTTGTTTGTTCACAAAACTGAACATTTCTGACACGAGTTTCTACAGCTACCAATTGGAATAGCAAAATTGGGCTTCAAAGATTTATTGTCCCTTGTTCCTTAAGTTTATCAGAATAACATACACAAAGTAATAACCTTCTGTGGTTATTGTAAACGTGTCAGAGGAAAAAAAAAAGCTCCATTCACATGACACTGTTGGTGTGACATACAGAAAGAGGCGCATTTTCAGGCTTTCTTAAACCATCTTCACTGTTTATTGTATGCACCCGATGGCTCTTGCTCCAATGTGAGAAACTTGACTCCATGCTCTCTCGGCGAAGCTGGGTGCCAGCTCCTCCCTTCTGCCATATGCTGCCTCCGCGGAGCCAAGAGCTGCTGGGAGCACCTGTGGGCAGCTGCTGCTGCCTATGGTCTGACCTGAAAACTTTTCTCTAATTTTGACATTAAGTCTGTGACGTTAAGTCAGTCTGTGCTTTTTAAGAACCCTCACTGTTCAGGAGTTCTGGCACAAGGAGCCATCATGGGTCTCCCTCTTCTTTAGGAATTTATAAGAGTCCCTATAATTACCTTTATAGCACCTGGGCTTGAATATTAAAACAACTCGTGAGTAACTAGAAAGATAGTGAACCAATGGTGGAGGGTCGTCCAGGCTGGCTCATTGGTGCCACTTGCTTTGTGCTGGAATCCAGTGAGAGGTCCCAGGAAGAGGCTCGTTAAGAAGAAAGCCCAGAGTTTCCAAATTTAGTTTTGAAAATCAGACATTTAAGTGACCTAATCTGGGGAGACGTTGATATCAGCTGAGAAGCAAGGACATATAGCTTCTCAAAAAACCCCACCCAAACACCAAAAAAACCAAAACCGCAGCATAGCAAGTATTGGATCTGAAAAGTTTGGGCAGTTTCTGTGGGACTATTGAATTTCCTGCTGTCAGTATTGTTGCACATTTTGAAGTTGAAAATAGGTCATTACTGCTGTTGTTTAGAACTCTACCAAATATATAGATCTGAGTTTGTTAGCTTTGACTCATTCTGCTTATTTTCATCTGCATATGGAAACAAAAGGCTTTGAAGGTTTGTAGGGATGATTTTGCCATTAAAACAGCAGCAAATGTGGTTTTGGAATAAGGGGGTTTTTTTGCTACACACCATTAACTTTCATGTTGCTGTGACCCTGCTGGAAACATGACAAAACCAAACGATACTGAAACCTCCTGTGTTCTTTTTTTTCTTAAGAGTGTAAAAGCATGAAATTAGGATGTTGATTACCTGTGTTGGTGCTCTAACTCTGTTGCCAGTTAACCGGCCAAGGCTTTCACTTTAATTGCTAGTAGTGACCTCACCTGGAAAAGTTTTCTTGACTTTGAATTCAGTTGTGTAAATCTTGGTTTACTTGTTCTTATTTTCTATCTTTATAATGACAAATTACATCCTTTTATGTACTCTGACTGTAAAGTTGTATTATGTCAGCTGGTGAATGTGTGATGCTGCTTTGCCGTGGTGCATTATCGGTGGGTGAGTTACAAGAAAGTGTTTCCTTTTCAAAACTGCCTCAAACCACCATCTCCTCAGTCCTGGAGGTTTTATTTGTGTATTGTGTTGTACCACAGAAGTTTCTTCAATGCCACTTTCATTTGTGGACTAGCGGCAGTCATTTCCAAGAAGGATTTCTTGGCCCTTTGTAATTCATGGAGGCTTCTTTGCTCTTTGGATGTTTTTAAAGAGGAAATATTAAACCTGCATAGAAAATAAAGGGAGTACTGTGGAATGTGCCAGAAGAGAAAGGAAGCTGCAAGTGCTAAAGAAAGCTAATGAAGTTATTCCTGAAAACTCTTGATTTTTAATTTCCAGCAGTGTATCCGTCCTGCTGTTCCTGCTCAGAACTGGACGGGAAGAACTACAATCTTAGCAAGAGGTCCAAGGTGTGTTGTCTAGGTCTGTGCATTGCATATGAGGTGTTAAAAATAGTGAATGTACCGTTTCAGTAATTTAAATGTTTTATTTATTTTAATTCAATAACTTGACATTTCAAGTCTCTCATGTTTGGTTGGTTTGGTTTTTTTACTCAGTCTCATACCTCTCTTGGAAGGAAAAGTGACTGTTTTGTACTAAATTGTAAACTAATGTGCTTGTTTAAAATAAATTGCAAACATTTGGGCAAAGTGGTGCATTTTGGCTTTTTAACCTGTATTTTCAAGTTCTTTTTAGCTAAACTGTATTGCAAGGATATCTTGCATACATGTCCATTTCAAACCACATTGGTCACTTTATGTAGGTACTTAATTTTTAAAAATACCAGGAACAGGTAAACTTTTACTCCATTTCTTTCACTGTTATCCCATAACTTTATAAAATGTTAGTGAGTGTTTGCAGGAGTGATGGAAAAATTGTCAGTTTCCGACCAATTATTTGCACATTATCTCTCTATATACACACATACACAAATCTTCCTTTCTCTTAAACCTGACCATCTCTTCTTTGGCCAGGATGGTGCTAACCTCCACTGGGTGCTTCTGAATCTTTCTGCAGCTTCTGCTGGCATCCGCAGTGCCACTGAGGTGGGACGGGTGACTTGTTAAAAATATTGGTTATCTATCTGCAGAAGTACTACAAGATATTTTTAGAAATCAATAAGATTTCTAAACCTGTAAAATAAGGTTCTTTGAAATTTAGCACTGCAACTCACTTCTCCAGACAAACGTGCATTTCCTTGCCTGCCTGTGACCTTGCCTGGAAAACAGTGATGTTCCCCCGGGAACCTGATGTATGGGCTCATGGCCTAAATGTCTTGAGGGCATTGCAGACATTGTCCCTGCTGGGGCAGAGGTAGATGTGACCTGTCCTTACCACCCAAAGTGAATACACCTGCTGCCTTGTTTTAAACAGGTGCAGGGTCTGATGCCTGCTACAGCCTGAGCAGGAGGGCACAAGAACGTGCAGAGATCATCCAAAGGGGCTTTCGTGGAAACCTGCCGAGATGGTGCCACCGTGCAAGCGACCTGTGGGGCTGAAAACATGAGGCTGTGCAGGGCTGGCGTGTGCCATCGACGGTCCTGAGTGGGACATCGGCCACTGCCCTCCACCCTGCACAGCCACAGCTGCCACGACCCTGCCCCGTGCCACATGCACTGGGGAACAGCCACCGCCACACACACACTTTTTCTTAAACTGCTTCCTTAAAGGATCAGACTAAAAATCCACTTATAAAACTGAGCTTAAAAGAGACCATGTGGGTCATCACCTGCCCCCCCCCCCCCCCTCCAAGAGCTGTTCAGGGCTCTGGGGAGGGTCGAGGTGCCCCAGCACAGCTGATGCTCACCGTGGTACCCAGCATTACTGCAGCACGGTACTGGTGATGCTCCACCAGTGCTCTACCTGTACCCCAGCTGTACTCCAGCCTGGCATTTCTAGGCACCTTATCTGGGGACCCCAGATCCTGGTCCCCAAAATGTCTCCCTGCATTATTTTCCAATCGTATGGGTCTGAGCTGTCCCCCAGGCTGGGACCTGTCCCCTGGCCAGATGAACCATCAGAGGGGACAGTCCTGACCCAGCCGTTGGCTCCCGCAGCCCCGTGCTGTGCAGGACCCGGAGGAAGGGAGAAGGCAGTAAGGCACCCTGGCACCCAAGGGTGCTCAGCAGCGGCACAGGGCCGATGCGGGTGCCACCAGGTCGGGGCCCTGGGGGGGCTCGGCGCTGGGCCCGCTCCCTGGCTGCCCCCACAGGCGGGCGAAAGTCCCTATGCTGCCGTCCGGCAGGAACATATGTGTGTTTGGAGGCTCCCGCCCCTAAGCTGCTTTTATTAATTTGTAATCCCCTGCGAGCAGGAGGTAAAGGGATTCGGGGGATTAACGGGCTCACAGTAACAACCACAATTATCAGCTCCGGCTGCCTGGGACAAGCGTCGCACACACGCACGGGGCTGTCCACCCCGGCGCACAGACATGCACAAGCACACAGACACGTGCCCACGCCACAACACCTCCGCACACCCAGACACACAAGCACCCACGGAATGGAGCACAAGCACGCAGGTACGGACACAGGCACACCCACCTGCGTGCACACCCGCACACACGGAAACCTGCACACCCCTACGTGCACACCCGCAGGGATACACTGGCTGGAACACACTCCCTCTTGCACGTACAAGCGCACACACACACAGAGTGCATACAAACGAGCACACGCCCATGCACGCGCACCCAGCTACACACGCAGCCCCGTGTGTGCGCACCCTTGCACCCCTGTGTGCCCACGCGTGCTCCTGCACACCCACACGAGCGTGCAAATACACACACGCACACAAACGCGTCCGTGCGCGCCCCGTCCTCAATTACTGCCATTAACCTCCTCCGGCCGCAGGACGCCGATTGCCATGGGTCAGACATGAGTCCTCACCCTTTACCTCTCCACGCTCATTAACTAATTAGTGGAAGGGGAAGAGCGCCCCCCCCCCCGCTCCGTTCCCCACGGGCGGCGTCGGGGGAGACCCGCGACACGGGGGGCAAACGAAATCCGGGCGCGGGGGCGGGTGGGGACGGGCCGGTCCCGGGGGAAGTCTCGCCCCGACGGCGAGTCCCTCGACGCCCGGGCGTGCCGCCGTCGGGGGCTCTGCGGGGACCCCGGGGCCGCTTTGCACCCGAGAGGCGGCGGCTGCAGCCTGAGCCCACGCGGCGGCCCCGGCCACGCGTGGGACGGGGACGGGGGGGGGGACGACGAGGATGGGCAGCGCCCCCTCCCTTCCCGCTTTTGTGATGCTAAAGAGCCCCGCGGTGAACCGCGGCCCAGCTGCGGCCCGGCCCGACGGTGCGGTGCCGCCCCCGGCCCCCCCCCCCCCCCCGCTCCGCCCCGGGCGGCGGCCAGCCCCCGCACCGCTCCCTGCGCTCCCCTCCGCGCCTCTCCGCCACTCCTCCGCAGTCACCCGCGCACCTCGGACGGCTGTCCCGGCGCGCCCGCGGAGGCCGCGATGCTGCTGGAGCGGGTCCGCGCCGGTTCGGAGAAGTCAACGGAGCTCTGCCCCTTCCCGCGGAGCCCAGGTGAGGGGAGGGCGCGCAAAATTCCGCGTCTCCCCGCGGAGGCAACGGCGGCGGCTTTGGGAGCCCCGGCCGGAGCGGGGAGGCCCGCGGGAGCCGGCCCGGCCGTGCCCCAGCCCGTCCCGGTTCCGCGCTCCACGGGGCACCGTCGGGGCAGGCTGCAGGGGAGGGCGGGCGGCCCGACGGCAGCGGGGGGGGTCCGTCCCGGTCCATCCCTCCCGCCCCACGCTCCCTCTCGTTCTCTCCTGCCTCGTCCCCGACACGGGAGACTGCCCCGCTGCCCCCCGGCTGCCCGCTCCAGGCGTCCCTTTGGGTCCCGTCCCGTCTGGACCGGGACTCCCCGACCGCTCCGGGGGGAAACGCGGCGGCTGCCCGGGGCTCCCTTCCCCGGCCCCAGCCCCGGCGGGAGCTCTGCCCCGCACCGCGGAGCGGCGGCTCATGCCCCGGGGTCCGGCCGCTCCCCGCGCAACGAGGGCAGGGACGAAACGGGGAGTTTCTGCCCTGCCGGTTCCCCCCCCCGACGGCGGGTAGCCCGCCCGGCTCCGAGCCGGCTTTTCCCCCTTTAAAAAAACTCCCGTTATTTCTTCTCCTAAATGCTTTTATTTGTTTTTATTTTTTCCCCTCCCGTTTAACGAACGGAGCCAGCGCTGTCAGGGCGGGGAGAACCGGGCCGCGCTCCCCTGGCGTGTCCGGGGCGCCGGGGGTCTCACCGGGGGGGGGCAGAGCCGGGTCCGGGGCAGCGGGTCCGGGTCCGGGGCAGCGGGTCCGGTCCCGGTGCGGGACCGTCCCGGTTTTCGCCAGCATCGACCGCGGCCGACGGGGGCTTAAAAACAAAACAACGGAGAACTGAGACGGGGGCCCCGCCGGGAGCGGGACCGACTCCGCGGACCGGGCAGCCCGGCAGCCCCCCGCCGTCGGGCTGGTGCCCCCGGTCCCACCCCGGGCACGGCGCCCGGTTTGTCTTTTTCTGTGGCTCTCCGCGGTGCGGACATCGCAGCCGCGGTAGTTGCGCGTTTGACCCGGCAATCGGGAGATGCTTTTGCTATCGGGGGGAGGAGACGACACGGCCGCAAGCGAAGCCCCGGTAGAAGGAACGAGGCGAAAACGCCGGTTGCCCGGAGGACGAGACGCTCGTTTATGGCCCCGCGGTCCGTCCCCGGGCGGGCTCCGTCGGGGCCCGGGGAGGTAGCGAGAAGGGAGCAGCGGGGCTCACCGGGGCTTACCGTGGCGGAGGGCCGGGGCAGGACCGGGACCGGGACCGGGACCGGGGCGGGGGGGGCCGTTCGTGCCGCCGGAGGGGTAGAGCTGCGCGGTGCTTTGCCCGGGCCGGGGGCAAATCCCGGGGTTTGCGACTCACAACGAGCTCGGGGCAGCGGCTGGTGTTGCCCCCCCCGCACCCCGGTGCGGTCCCCCCGCCCGGCCCCGGAGAGGGCGGGGGGATTAAATACAACGCGCCGCGATGCCCTGCCCGGCGCTTCAGACCGGCACCGGCGGGGACGGCCGGCATCTAAAAATAACCCGCTTTAGCGAATTAAAACCCCGGCGCCGGGGGGGGGGGGGGGGCAGCGGACGGGGGGGTTGGGGGTAGGGCAACTGCCTCCGTGGTTTGGGGGGGCTGGGGAGGGCCGGCGGGGGGGAGCGCGGAGGTTCCGCACCCCGGCCCGGCCCCGGCAGCAACGGAGCGGGGGCGCTTGCGGCGGCGGGGGCCGGGGGGCTGGGGGGGCGGCGGGGGCTGCGCCCGCGCCCCACGGAAGATGCGCCAGTGCCCGCGGCCCGTCTGAGGGAGCGGAGCTGCCGCGGCCCGCGGAGTCGTCATGCAGCGTAAGAGCCGCGGGCCGGGACCGGGACGGGACGGGCCGTGTTACCGTGCCCGGTCCGTGCCGTGTTACCGTGCCCGGTGCCGGTGCGGGAGCCCAGTCCTCCCCGGGCAGCCCGGGGCTGGGGCCGCTGCCTTTAGCGCTGCCGTTATTGAAGTTATTTCTTTGGACGCGGTGAATTGTTGAGGAGACGATTAATACCTGTAACGATATCATCTCCACCTCTACCCCTACGCACAACTATACATCTCTATATATCTATATATAGTTATCTTTACATATAGATACTCTTATGTCTGCGTCTATCTATACCTATACAGCCGTGTCTATATATCTCTCCGTCTGTACCTATACCGATATATCTGTATTTATGTACCTCTATATCCACATTTTTACCTACCTATCTATATCTATACCTATCTACTGATATCTATATATTTATGTCTATATATCTGTACGTTTTCGTTCTCTACTGTATCTGTTTATTTTTATATCTCTATTTCTCTCTATCTGTATCCTTACGTCATCTCTTTCTATATCATTTCTGTCGGTATCTGCAGGGTGACGGGACAAGCCTGCCGCATTTTCATTCCCAGTGCAATTCTCGTAATTTTTGGCGGTTTCTTTCCCCACACCGCCCGGGCTACCCCGCCGTTATTTGCAGGTGAATTTTGAAAGTGTAGGAAACGGAAAAAGAGCCGGGAATAATCGCATTGCAACTTTGCCGGCGGCTCGGCCCGGGGGTTAATTCCGTTCCCATCGCTTCCCTTCTCGTTTTCCTCGGTGTCCGCGGGCTCTTCCCCCTGTGTGCGCGGCCCGGCGGTTCGCTGCCCTCCGCGGCGCGGGGAGAGGCTCACACGGCGCCGAGCCAACGAATTTGAACGAATACTCATTTTTTTGGGTGCCGTTTCCCGGGCCACCCCCGGGTCCGCCGTCGGGCGGCAGCAACCCCGGAGGCGGCGGGCCGGGCCGGTCTCGGGAGGCAGCGGGGCCGTCGGGGCGGCGGCTGACGGGGGGCTGCCTCCCCGCAGAGATCCCGCTGTGCGCCGGCTGCAACCAGCACATCGTGGACAGGTTCATCCTCAAGGTCCTGGACCGACACTGGCACAGCAAGTGCCTGAAATGCTCCGACTGCCAGACGCAGCTGGCCGAGAAGTGCTTCAGCCGCGGGGACGGCGTCTACTGCAAAGAGGACTTCTTCAAGTGCGTGGGGACGGGACGGGACGCGACGGGGGGAGGCCGGGGAGAAGCCGCGACGGGGGGGGGGGGGGTGGTCAGCATGGCGAGCAGCGGCGCGGATGGTCACGCGTGGGGTTCAGCACCGCGGACAGCGGCGGGGCGGCCGCGTTCAGCACCGCGGACAGCGGCGGGCCGGGCCGGGGAGCGACCCCCGGACCCCCCTCCCTGTCCCGTCCCGTCCCGCGTGTTCCCCCCCGCCCCCGCCGCGCTCAGCGGCCGCCGCTTGTCCCCCCCCGCCCAGGCGCTTCGGGACGAAGTGTGCCGCCTGCCAGCAGGGCATCCCCCCGACCCAGGTGGTGCGCCGGGCCCAGGACTTCGTTTACCACCTGCACTGCTTCGCCTGCATCGTCTGCAAACGGCAGCTGGCCACCGGCGACGAGTTCTACCTCATGGAGGACAGCAGGCTGGTCTGCAAGGCAGACTACGAGACGGCCAAGCAGAGAGGTACCTCTTGCCCCGTCCCTCCCACCTCCCCCCCGAGGGCAGGAGGGAGGCGGCCCGGGGCCCTCCTGCCCCCCCGGGACACGCTCATGCAGCGGACGGGAGGGGTGCCGGGAGCGTCTGTCCTCGGGGGGTGGCTGGAGGGAGGACGGGGCTCCCACGTCCCCGGGGCCACTCCGTGGTGACTTCGCCTCTAACTCGCACCGTGTCGGCAGAGGCTGAGTCCACGGCCAAGAGGCCCCGCACCACCATCACGGCCAAGCAGCTGGAGACCCTCAAAAACGCTTACAACAACTCGCCCAAACCGGCGCGGCACGTCCGGGAGCAGCTTTCCTCGGAGACGGGGCTGGACATGCGGGTGGTGCAGGTGAGAAGGGGCGACCCTCACCCCCCCCACCCCACCGGGTCTGCCCGGGCAGTGGGGTGGGAGGCGGCGGGGAAGGAGCCGTCCCGGCAGAGAGGGAGCTCCCCGGCGTGCCCTGCTTGCAGGTCTGGTTCCAGAACCGCAGGGCCAAGGAGAAAAGGCTGAAGAAGGACGCGGGGAGGCAGCGGTGGGGTCAGTACTTCAGGAACATGAAACGATCCCGGGGGACCTCCAAGTCCGACAAGGACAGCATCCAGGAGGAGGGACCCGACAGCGATGCCGAGGTCTCCTTCACAGGTCGGTTCCCCCGTTGCCAGCCGGGGCTTTGCCGGGTGCGGTCTGTGCTCCCCCCCCCCCCCCCCCCCCCCCGCAAAGCTGCTGTCCGTGTCTAGGCTGCTTACACCCCCTCGATGCTACCTTATTCATTTTCAGCCATAATATAATGAGTGAAAACAAGTGCCCAAGGAGGGAGAGGTGCAGAGCTGCGGGATTTACCGCGATGCGGCTGCCCGGTTCTGGCAGAGCTGCAGGGCGGGGGGAGCCGGAGCCGCGGCAGCGAGGGGCAGCAGACGCTGAGGAACTGGAGGGGAAACTCTGCTTTTCCTCCGAGGGGGCTGGGTCAGGTCCAAAAAGGTGCAGGGAGAGCAGGGAGAACTCCCCGGGCAGGCGCTGCGGATGTTAGAGCTGCTGCTTATCTGCAGCCTTTTCAAGGGACTCTTGGAAATAAAAAAAAACCCCAGAGAGTCCAGAATCACTGAATGTTTCTATGGGAAAAGTACGTAGATTTTTTTCTTTTTCCATCCTATTTAGGGGTGGTTTTATTTACGTAGTTCCTAGTCAGGACTCCATTCCCAGTTCTGCAGGAGTTGTTACCTCTCCCCTGTGCTGTAATAGGGCGATCGCTGCATGTTCAGAGGTTCCTGCATCAGAGGGTCCCATTTTTGGAGCAGAGATTTCTGTTGATAAACCCGGGGACATAGCTACGCTAGCTCTTGCCCTGTGTAGGCCCATCTGGACCCAGGGCACCCACTGCAGGAGCAGGATATGGCCCTGTGCTGAGTGCGGGGGGGGGGTACCTGCAGCGCTGCGTGGGGGCACATTCTGCACGGCCCCAACTCCAGCCCAGAGCTGCCCCAGGGCCAAGTGGTCTGTGCTGATGTTACCTGGTCTGTGCCCAAATGTGAGTGTGTGCAGGTATCATTTTTAGGAATACAGGAGAGAAGCTGAAATGCAAAATTGTGTGTACATATTTACGCAGACATACGTCTATAATGCGTGTCTGTGTATACACACGCAGCTTTGCATCTCAGCTTCTCTCCCGTGTTCCTAAAAACTATTTGATTTTCAAGTCTGTTTATACACACTGTGCATCAGCATCATTAAATATGAATATACTAGAAATAATAACTAAAAAATGTTGAACAATTATTGATAACTTGATGCCACAAACAGGTTTGTATCCTAGGCAACAGAGCAGCTCTCACTGTCCATAAAGCCCCTAACGAATGCAAACAATTTTTGCCGGTAACTTAAAAAATATTACTCATTTTTCAGAACTGTTTTTAAATCATACAAATACATTTCATTAGCCTGTTCCTGAGCAGACAAATAGTGCTGAGTTTTGGTATCTTTTTTTCTGATCAATGAAGAGTTTTTCTTGCATCGGTGAGTGTTCAGGTAGCTCCTAAAAATTATATAAAAATTTAAGATAAACCTCAAAGCCAAATAGAAATGCAGAACAAAAGGTGGAAAGACACTGAACTCCCATTCCCCTTTAAAGGATTATTTTAAAATCACAGTCTTAGATTTTAATATGCACTTTTCATGCATAGTTTTAAAATCCAAAATATATTAGATGTTTGTACTCAGAAAAAAAAAATCCTGCGGCCTTCTATGAAGATCCATCAACAAGAACGGGAATAGTAAGGAATTACAAGTGGCAAATGCGTGGCTGCCCTGCTCCCATCCATCTAATCTATTTATACCCAGAGCTTGCAGAGGTTCCTGTGCGACCACTGCCAGCTGTGCAACTGCCGCCAGCCATGACCATTGCTCTCCCAGTAAAACCAGTCCACTTCCCTTTCAGATGAGCCCTCAATATCTGAAATGAGCCATTCCAATGGGATTTACAGCAATCTCAATGAAGCGTCCCCTGCTCTGGGGAGACAGGCTGGGACCAACGGGAGCTTTGCTCTGGATCACAGCGGCATCCCAGCTCAGGACCAGTACCACGACCTGCGATCCAACAGCCCCTACGGGATACCCCAGTCACCAGCTTCCTTGCAAGCACTGCCAGGCCACCAGCCTTTAATCTCCAGCTTGGTTTACCCAGACAACGGCTTGGGCATCATGGGACAAAGCGGACAAGGGGTGCCCCAGTCCATGAGGGTCCTGGCCGGGAACGGTCCCAGCTCCGACCTCTCTACCGGCAGCAGCGGGGGATACCCAGATTTCCCTGCCAGCCCGGCCTCTTGGCTGGATGAAGTCGACCACGCTCAATTTTGATACAGGGTCCGCCACCGTGCAGTGGGAAGGGAAAGGACTCGGTGCTGTTAAACATCATCTACTCTTGGAAATGAAGGAGGGACAAACTGGGACTGCCGAGCGGGGCAGGAAAGCGTGACGACATGGAGAGAGCGGACGTGCTTTCTTTCGGAGGGCGACCCAGCAGCCGGTTAGCAGAGGACGGTGGGCAAAGGCAGTTGCACCGCAGAGATTAGCATACGGAGCGTCCAAAAGAAACTGATTATTGTGTCTTTACTAAACACCAAGACTTGTGCTTTACAAATTTGATATAAGGTATTTTGCTTTCTGTTGTCAGTGCATTCTCCAAAGCAAGGACTTGCTTCATCACCCATCCACACCGAAACCTTTTTAAGAGAAAATAAAGTCCTCATCCACGGTAAAAGGTGTGACAATGTCTATATTTCTATAGGAGAAATGTTAATAGTGAATCACTTCAGAAATCCATGCTAGAAAACTTCTCTGTTCTTCCAGCAGATTTTTTAAAAAGCGCACCGATGTGGTATGTTTTGTTTTATTTCGAATTTACATTAACTTTTCTAAAATGAAATGCTCTTTAATATGCCAATCATTTATCAACAACCCTTCTCCTTTGTAAAATGAAAATCACATGTTAATTCTGCCTCTCATCTTTTTAATTTGTAGATTGCTAGTTTTATTCTTCCATATAAGCATTAAACCATGAATAGATGTATTTATTACCAAATAACTACACTTTTATCACGAGGTCAAGAGGTAATTTTTCTTGACCCAGGAACACTAGTGGCTCTGGGTTGTGAATCTTACGCTTTTCTTTCAAATTCTTTTGCAACAGTTTTACTGCAAAATGTCCCAGAAATCACCCTGATGTCTTGTTGCCAAATACCTTGGGGGGGGAGGGGGTGTCTCTCAGCAGGAGGGTTCAGCTGGTTTAGTTCAAGCCATTCTCCAGGCACCGCTGGGAGCGTGTCGGAGTGAGCACATGCTTTCCTGGTGACATTTCTCTGTTCCAGGCATTTGTGTATTTCCACAGATATAGTGCAAGCTGATTATGAGGAAAGGCAAGACAATATGTATATTGTTCTCTGTAAAAATTATTGAATTAACTGTAGATTATGTGAATGTCCAGTGTCTTTTATTTATATTCTTGCTCTCTCTCTGATGATCAAATACTTCAAGATTACAAATAAATTTGTCAGCTAAACTTTAAATAGTCTTTTGCTAAATTCACATCATAAGCATCAATATAGGTAAATACAGTACCTGAAACTAGAAGGAAAAGCCCTCAAAACTCGATGCCATGTCTCAACAAAGTGTTGAAATACACTCTCCTCTTTAAATACAGGAGCAAACCCACTGATGCAAAAATGCTTTGGTAAGCAGAAACGAAAAAATGACAGTTTTGGAGGCTGGCAATCTTTGGGAGATCCAAACAGTAGTGCTCTATGCATGCACAGGCTTTGATCGTGGTCAAGCTCTTTTTGACAGGTCATGGTTATTTTTCAGCATTCCTTGCAAAGGTGTAAGCAGAAATCTGTGCTGATAAAGCAAGAGAAAATAGCAGAGTCTAATATTGTCTGTCTGTGGACAGAACGCTGTGCACATGAAACACTGAAAGTCAGATATTGGAATATATCAAAAAGAAATCAGAAAGAAAAGGAAAAAAAACCCTAAGGAATGAAGCTTGACCGAACATAGGCAGCCCGTGTGTGTGTACACCACGAGGCGCGTGCACACGCATATCTTCATATACAAATGTCCGTGGTCACGCTCCTCAGAGCACAGCGAAGCACTTTGCTGAAGTCTCTGATTTAAGAATCAGGTGGGAGACACTTTTTAAAGCACATGGGCTTCCAGCCTCTCACTCCCCTGGGAAGTCGGGGAATATTTGTACCGGGGTCTTCCGTGTATCAAGCATCTTTGAGAGTGTGTGGATTTGAGACCAGCAGCACATTTTGGCAGGGAGGCAGCGCGGGGGTCGGGGGTGCAGCCATCTCTGGACCCGGCCCCGCGGGCGATGCTCTGGCACACGCCGTCCTGCGCTTTGCTGGGGACCCCACGGCAAGAGCAGTGCTGGCCCCGGGAGGCTGCCAGCACCCCGGCACGGCTCACGTTGCCCCAGGGACTCACCAGATGTCAGGTGAAGACACCTGGAAAGTCCAGGCTTTTATTCCTTACCTTTTCTAAAGGACACATCACCACTGCTGGAACAGGGGTGGCGTGGCGTTGTCTCTGGTCTCTTGCTATAATCGCCCTCACTGTTCTGCAGCTGCGGGGGGATGTGTTCTTGCCATAACACGCGGCCGGCCGGCGCTTCCTGGGCCTTTGCTCGGCGAGGGTGGGATGTCTCCAGAAGTGAGCAGGTATTGACAGTATTTACAGAAAGATTGAGATTTGCAAAATCCTTGTTCACCACCAGCTCTGTGTAAGCATCTTTACAGCTTTCCCCCCTCCTGTTACACAGGCATTGCACCTGAGGAGAAGAAACACGTCCAGTTTCTGCTCTCAGTGAGCCATCAGAAGCCTGCCCAAAAGCAAAATGGGTACCTGCATACTGCCTTAGCACTGTAATATTCACTCAATAGAGAAACTCACTCTTTTTTTCAGGAGACCCAGTCCAAGAGGTACGGCAGGGAAAGGAGAAGCCCCACTGTGTGACACCATGGGGTTTTTGCTTTAAAAAACACCAAGCCAGTTTGGACCCAGGGGTGACAAGTGCAAATTTGCCCATGTGTCTGCTCCTGGGGGATTTTTCAGATGGCTGAAGCTGTGGCTCCCGCAGCCAAGGCAGAAATTTGCCTCATTCAGGTCTGAGCTCTCGAGTTTGAGCCCAGAGCTGGGCTCAGCAGCAAAAGTCTGGAGCTGCTTTTTCTTCCTTCTCCAGAACTGAGTAATAAAAAGACAGCTGTTGCTGCTAGTCCATAGGTATATATTGCAAGGACCATGAAACTCATGGAGTAATAGAAAATTATGGTATTTTAAAAAGCAGATTACAAAACTTCACTTTTGCACATTCTGTAATGTGCAAAAAAGCACATTACAAAACAGAAAACAAGAGTTTGTGTTTTCAAGAATTCTGTGGTTTCTGCTCTCTTGCCCTATGATCTGGAAACACCCCCACCAAATCTGGGTAAGTGTTTTGCACCAAAATATTTGGGCAGTTCAAGTATAAATAATATTTTCCTATAAAAGACTAAAAAACACTTAAAAGACTTATTTCCTAAAAAAAGAAGAAATAAGAACAGAAAGACAGAAATGTAGTTGATTTTAGGATAATGCTGCTGTTATAAAACCGCTGTCTAGAAACTGTAGTAATTGAACACATATTTTACAGATCTTTTTTTTGTTGTTTCCCTCTCAGTAAATAACTGGTGCTGTTGTTCCTCTCACTCTGGGAATTCCCAGTGGATAGCTGAATTTAAGAAAGGAAGAAATGCAGATTTCCTCCTCTGCCTTTGTGCCTTGTTTTGAAAGGCAGAACGGGCTGAAAGTTGCCAGCGCTTGTGCTCCTCTGAACATGGAGAAGAGCTCCCTGAACGTCCTGATATAAAATTCAGGGGTTACATTTCAGCCTCTCATTTCAGGGCTGAGGCTCAGGGATTCCATTAATATAAATGCTTTCTTCCCGTTAAAAAGAAAACCAATTTGAAAGAAGCAAATAAAACTAACACTATCCAACTGACTGACAGCTTGTAAAACCCAAACAGAATTAGGAAGAGGGGTTTTGCATTGCTCAATTTGCAGGTGAGCTTTACAACCTCTGCTGATTTGCGTGAGTGCATGACACGGGAGGCAGGAAATTTTTTTTGCTCTCAGTGAGGAAAATCTAAAGTATGAATCTTTTTTTCCAAACAGCCTATTCGTCTTTTAGAAGCAGTTGTGCCTAAACTTGCATTCCTTACAGATGCAGGAAATTAATAGATTTTGTGTCAAACAGTAGAAGTAACTTATTTTTTTCTTGTTCTGATTTCTTGTATGAAGCCAATGAAAGCGAACCCCTCATGCTAGGAGGGATAGACACCACCTTACTGTTAAATGTTTTCTGCAATGTCTGCGGGGGTGTCAGCTCTGCAATGGAACCTCTTTACTGCAGCGGCCGAGGCTGCCGGCGCTCGCAGCGGGCAGTAACCCAACGCCGGGGAGCCCGGCTGGGAGCAGCGAGGCCAGCGGGAGCCATGTGCCGGGAGGGCGGCTAACCCACCCGGCTCCGCTCGCACAGCTCCTACGGGAGCTACCGCTTGAGGAGCTGGTGCGAGCTGAGACAAACAGGGCCGGGGCAAGAGGGTTTTATCCAGCCTGATCCGGGGGAATGAGGCGGTGAAAGGGGGGTGTCCCCGGCTGGGGTCCTAGGGCTGGTCTGGGGACAGCCCGCTTCCCCGGGACGCAGGGCTTGGGGACCTTAGTGCCACTTTGGGGATATTAGTGCCCCTTTGGGGACGTGGGCCAGGTGAAAGCCCGCACCCACGGGGAGCAGGGAAGGTGGCTGCTGCCAGGTCACCCTCGGGGTCCCCTCCGGTGCCTTCTCCCAGATGTGTCAGAGCATCCGAGCAAAGGCGTTCTCACCGCCCTGCGCATCCCGCCTTGCCTCTCCCAGCCCCCACCAAGGTCCATGGGAACAAGGCAGGAAAGCAGAGACCTGTACGATTTATACACTGAAATAACATTTAAAAGCAGCAAATGACTTTGTTAAAACCTGACAAGAAAACCAAGCTAGCAAAAATATGCTGGGAAAAAAGCAAAGGTGTTTAAATTAGATTTTTTTTCTTCTTCCTGACATGTTTATTACACATCTAGGTGGAAGTGCATTTTGCACTAAACCACACGTGCAGGTGTGTTTGTTGGCACATGGGTGTAGTGGATAGGGAACAGAGGCTGGGGAAAATGTTGATTTAGAATGCAAAAGCACTGCTTTTGTGCTCAGCATTTTGCAATCTGGGGATGAAAAATAATTTAATAGTCAAACATGCAAGGCTTCTGGGCTTAAACAAACTTGTCCATGTTAGAACACAGCCTGCTTCTGCACATTATTTCTCTTGCTGGATACACACACACACATATATATATATATATATATCTGTGTGTGAGTGTGTGAGTGGAGTGTCAGGAAATTGTGTGTACTGCCTACAGAAACCACAGACTGTGATCCTCTGACAGAAGATGCTATTCAAATGGTCTCTTCTGGTTTATAAGCAGAAACCACATATTGGCTATCAAGACGTTTTGTCTTCTTTCCACTTGGAATGAAGACACAGGTAATTTCTAACAAATGAATAAAGGAGACCTGGTGTAGCCCCGGGGGCTCTGGGGCCAGGCAGCCGGCAGTGATACTGCCAGGACCGGCACCGGCCAACGCACCCTCGCTGCTGCTTTGGGAACAATGATGCTCCCGAGGGAGGAGTGTCCCAATGGAGGGGACCTGGATCCCTTCCCCTTCTTCTGACCGATTTGCTGTGTGTGAAGCACTGAGATCCTTGCTCTGAACCCAGGGAAAACAGAGGAAAGCTAACAACTGGCTCAGTCCTGACTCACCAGAGATGTTTTTTGACACTTATATATGACCCGGACCCTCCTCCAACAGCGCAGGCAGAGCTGCCTTCGAGGGTGAAGGAGAGATCCCAGAGATTTGGACTCTCTAAATATTCCAGCAAAGATGCTGCATTTTCACAGGCAACTTTGGTCACCAGCACCCCCCAGTTCAGACAAAAACAAACTCCATATCTTTTTTACTTTTTTAGCTCCCCAGTTATTTTTCCGCTGTGGTCTGAAGAGCGTCTCTGTCTCTCTGGGGAGGGCAGAGCCACTAGCTGCCAGTATCTGGCTGGACACACATCCTGCATCCCACTCCCACTCGGGCACTGGCCTCTTCCAGCTCCTACGCCGGAGCCTGTAAAAAGTCTCCGAGTCAGCTGGAGGCGAGTAAATCATTCCTGACAGCTACATCTCTACAGGGCAGTTAGAATTAATGTAACAATTTGGCGTTTAATGAAGCAACAACATGCTAGGCTGCAGAGAATAGCTGGGACCTGCTGCAGTCATATTATAATCCCTGAGGGACCCAAACGGCAGAGACTTCATCAGATGCTGACTTGTTAGGCTGAGCAAACTGCCATGTGGGAGGAAAGCGGAGCGGCCGGGAGCTGGTAGCCCCCTCCAGCTGGGAGCCAGCCAGCGTCGGCCAGCTGAGCGCGGCTCGCAGGGACCAACCTGCGGTTCCGAGCCCAAAACCATGTAGCTCGTGCTCCGGGGATGGGCATCGCCCTAAACAGAAGGAGCAGCCCAGGGGATGCAAGAGCACGTTGGTCGTGCATTGCCTGTGCCGCTCTGCTAGGAGCTGCGTGCCAAGGGTCTGCGGGGAGCCCTCGTCCTAAGGCAGGTCACAGAGATGCTGGATCAATGTTTGTGTAAAAAAAAAAAATCTTCTGAAGCTTTTCGGAAGAGTAGAGAAAATAAATCAGTGTTGGAGGTGCTGGGCGGGGGGGAACTGGCAGAACAATATGTTTTGTAAATGAAAACCAGCTTGATCAGGTGCTCCGCACCCTGAAGTGTCTGATTTCTGCAGAAGTTCCAGGTATTCTAGCCATCTCCAGGATAAGACCTTTTAAAAACATTCACTGCATGAGGGAGGGAAGGGACAAATGCAAATGATGTTGGAGACAATCTCCTGTTTCCCATGTATATACATATGCTCTCAAAGCATCGCAGTTTGCAGCAGCTTGGATGCTTTAAAATAAATCATGCAGTACATTTTTTTTCTTGCTTTTGAATGAAACTGTAGAACAAAACAACATCCCCTCACTTCCAAAACCATCCATGCTGGTTCTCCTCTCCGGGGCTGGCTGGTGTGTGTGTGGCCATAAACCTCAACGCGTTTTGTTGTGAAGCCTCATGGTCACCGGCTTTAAGGGCTTGACAGGTTTATAAAGTGCTGAGTGTCCCAGAGGGACCGCGGCACTGTTTGCAGAGAAGATGAAGCGTGCCATATCCAGCTGGTCTAACAAGGCAGCGGGAAATCTAAATTAATTCAGGAATCACTTCTGTTTTTCCAAGGGAGGATGTTATTCTCAATCTATGGAAATAGCACATCAGAATACTTATTAACAGCAGGCATGGGGGGTGCGACACCAGGCTCCTCTCTCTTAAGTGGTGTAAATCAGGGGGCATTTACCAGAAGTGCAAAGCAGCAAAGTGAAATGGGGGCCCTAGGGCTGTGTCCCCGCACAGACAGGGGCTCACTCCCACACAGACACCCCACACAGGGCTGGGCAGGACTTGGGGTGGAAGGTTTATTTCCACTTGAAGCAGCTGATTTACTCAAACCTGCCTGTAAAGAGGGATCAGCCTCAACAAGTCCCACCTAGGCTCTGCAGGTGAGCCAGAGGGGAGTTATTTAATGGTTCCTGGCTGCCCCTTTTCCAGGGGTGTGTCCTTGCTGATTCCTGGCTTCTCTCAAACATCACTCTGTATTGACTCTTTGGGACCCGGGATTGAGCCTTCCCCCTGTGCTGAAGGTCAGTTGTGTGGGCTGTGGGGCTGAGTTTGGGAGAGACTGTTGCAAATCCATGGGATGTGGGGCTGATCTCTCCAGAACATGGTGCTTGGTGTTTCCCCAGGATCCGTCCTGGCATTTGTGTGGGCCATAGACTAAGCAGTATGTCTTTCTTTATATCAATAGGTAGGTTGGTTCCCAATGTGTGACTCTTCTCAACTAAAGAAAACCCAAAACAAACCTCAGATGATCTCAGCATGATGTACAACAAGCTTTTACTTTAAAACAGCCTGTGTTTGAGGGGTTGGAGTTATTTGCTGGTTCCTTTTGTGAGCCCACACAATGTTGAGCTGTGGCTGCTTTTCCTTCTATATGCTGCAAGTTGGACTAGGATTTACTAGGATTTGTTTTGTTTTCTCAAATGTGGATTATCATTTGAAAGGCAGAAAAATTTCTGGAGACTGTTATACTGAAATTCCTGCTTGCCTGCTCCTGGAGGCAGTCCTGCCCTGGGTCTGATGCTGCCTTGTCTCTGGGGGGGTCTCTGTGTGCTGGGGATGGGAGGGTCTGGGCAAATGAGGGACAAACCAAGGTGTGCCTGTGTGTGCGGAAGAGGAAGGATGGTGATTACCTTCTGGCTAAGGAAGGGCTAAACACTGTGTACCGCTGCATCAGAACCATTGCTTTCTCATGTGCAGGGGGTGGAGGTCCCACAGCCCAGGCAGTGCCTCATCTGGGGTTGGTGGAGCAGAGCAAGACTGTGTCTGCTGAGCAGACCCAGGTTGGCAGAAGGTTGGGGGTGTGTGGTGGTAGTGGTTTTAAAAAGATATGTGTTGTAACTATGCTCTTTGGAAAGTTAAGTTAAATATCCAGCGTGGTCCTCGGTACCCTGCTCGTGTTGGTCAGCACACAGCCCCTCAGGCCCACCTCTCGCAGCAATTGCTCCGATGGCTCTGGCCAGCCCTAACCCAGAGCTGCAGGGAGCCTTTAGCTAAATGAGGGAGGATTTGGACAGCAGACCTTCATGTTTGGGAAGTGGGCTCTGGTTGTTGAGTTTATCGTGTTGAATTGGCTTCATATTAAATGGGGTTTTTATGAGAGTGATTGAGAGAGCAGAGCCAGATCCTGCTTCTGTTCCTTGCCACCAGCAATACTTAGCACAGCCTTTTCATTTTCATTTTCTGAACAAACCCTCCTCACTGTGGCCTGTTTCTGACAGGAGGCTGCCATGAACTTCAAAATTAATTTTCCTGTACTATCCTAATCATTCTAGTTGAAACATCCCCTTGTTATGCTCTTATTGGGACTTGGCTCTGGGGGATAAGTGTGTTTTGCTGAACCTGCCTGATGTGGCAAAATTAAAACTTATTCTGGTTTTAATTTGTACTAATCATACACTCAGAAATAAAGAATTGGTCCCCCAAGTGTTTTTCTGGACTAGAGGACCAGGCTCGTTTATTCGCATGGATTAATATGTTGCATGCTAATTGTGGGATGCTGATATTAGCCATGCTGCAGCAACAGGGGCAGTGGAACCACACCGAGTCAGTCTGGAGATATAGCTGTAGCCCAGATCCATTGAAACACAGATTTGTGCTGCTTTTTATCACTAGATTTGCCAACAGGAAAATAATCATTTTCAGAAATAAATTCCCTTGTGTTAGTTGAAGCATCTCATTAACTTAGAAGAACACTAATTGGATGTGCTTTGATCAGGTGGGATATTTCTTTCCCACTTCAATATATAGCACAGTGGGTTATGTCCTATGTGCAAGTTTAACTGTTCAGACCAAGTGCAGCATCATGCAGTGGGCTCCTGAGCCACCCCACAATAAGCAGCGTTCACAGGACCTGTCACTGAAATAAGTGAGTGCTCGGATCAGATTTTTGCAGGCTGGTGCCTAGTATCAGGCCCGGCTGTGGTATGCAGCCCTAAGACATGTCCTTGGGCCCCAATGCCTGCCCTGGGGGTGGGAAGCCCCTCCGTGCCTGGGGGAGAGGCGCAGGGCTGGGTGAGGTCCCCCTGCTCCTCCTGGGCTGTCTGCACCTCTCCTTACAGCACCGGCACGCTTGGTGCCGCAGGATGGCAGGAGAGCTGCGGGTGCAAGGCACCCCTGCGCTCTCGTGCATTTGCAGGGTTTTTGGGCCCTAGCATGGCCCTGGAGTCAAGGTGAGCCTGTATTTCTCCTTTGGGCATAGCACAGCTGGAATATGATCGCTTTTATGCCTCTAAGTTGACACATTACTTGTCATTAATATTATACCAAGCCAAGCAGAGATCGAGTTGCAGTGCATGGAGCCTTGATACGGTTGTGCTTTCTCTGCTGTTCTGAGAGGACTGGGATACCTGGGGTGGGACTGGGATACCTGGGGTGGGACTGGGGTGCCTGGGGTGGGACTGGCAGCAGGAATATAATGGAAGTCTGTTGAAGGCTCGCAAGCCAGGATGGAGTCTGCCCCATCACCCCCAGCTTGCTGTGCCTGGGGGGACAGGAGTCACTGGGGAGTCACATCTTGCTTCCAGCATAGCAGAAGTTTTGCTTTCTGCTACTCTTGGCAGAAAGACCCAAATGCTCAGTAGAGGATGGAGGAAGGGAAAACCTGAGTCCTCTATATCTTTCTGTAAGACCATCCCTGCTCCTGATGTGAGTTAGTGCAGGGAAGGTGTCAAACTTTAGCCTACCCCAGGGAATGACTTTGTAAAGTAATAGGTCTCTCTCCACCAGCACTTCTTAGGGCAGAGCCACGGTTATCATGTACTGCTCCACACTCTGTGTGTTGGTGTTACGTGTGCCCCATCACACTTGTGTGCAAGTGTCTTTGAAAGGTTTCTCTACTGAGAGCTCTATCAGCTATATGGCTAAAGCTCCTTATGTGCCTACAGGTGCATTATATAAAACATGTACACTATGTGTGTTGGGCTCCATGGGTTATGTGTGTATGCTATGATACTGCCTCTCACCAGTGAGCTGGCAGCGGGTGGATGCTCCAATTACGGATTGGAAAGTAAAGCCAAGACTTATCTCGGGTATTTTTCAGCTGTCACAGAACAACTTGCAGCCTGATGGCAATTATGAGCCTGGAGGTCAAATTCATCTTTGAAAAGCAGAGTTGAAGGCACATATGCTCGAGGCAGAAAGATGCTGGTGGTTTAAAAAAAAAACCCCAACACACTGCAGGTTGCATTAGCTGTGTTTTGGGGAGCGGTGTCACTTCCCACAGACCAGCTAGTTGCGCTAATGAGAAGGCTTGCTCTGAAGTCATCTCTCCTCCATTAATTAAAGCTGTTTGGTGCGAAGCAGCGAAGAGGAATTGAGGAAGGGCTCTTGATGCAGTTACACTTTCCATAGATGTTGCTGAGTATCCATTATGGCCTGTGAAAGCCTTGTCAACATTTTTCCAAGGAAGAATGAAAATGTAAATAACTTTAAAATGATTCAATGTCACCATGGTATGGAAAAAGGTCATGCTGCTGGAGACCATTTATCTTTTTGCCAATTTAAAGAGCTTTTTTCCTATTACATTTTTTGAAATTAATGTTTTTAAACATTACCCAAAGTAATGTTAACAATCATGGGGTTTATGGGATTGATCGTTATGCAGGCTGGGATTTAAATTGAAAAAGATTTGTTTTAGGTAGTTGTTGCTGGAGGGTTCTAACAGACTTTTTGATTTATTGCCTATAAAACTGTTTGCATGATTTAATGAAAAGACAAAAACAGATTCTGAGTTCCCATGCAAATGTGAGGGTAGAATATTCTTTGGCAGTGAGTTTGGGATTATGGAAGCAGAGCTTGTATGTGCATGTAGATGTTAAAGCATATAAATCTGAGGTGAGCCTGAAGGGGTAGGGTCCTTATTTGCAGATTAAGGGTTGGAGGGAAGATGGGTTGGCGACTTAGTTTTCCCCTTAGCCCCATACAGTGCTGCTCCTCACTGCTGTGAGGGTATTTGGACCTCTGTGCTCTGTGAACCTGGCAGTGTAGCAGAAAGTCTGTACCTGGTAATGCACTCAGCAAAGACCCAGTCCAAAGGAGCAATGCAAAGCTGGAGTTCAGATATCTGCCTGGTGTCCCTGTCAGCTAGGACACAAATGGACTGTTATGGGTTTTAGTACCTCTTACCTGTCAAGCGTCAATACAAGTGCAAAACACTGCATGGATGCAGAAGATGAGGTCCCTGATCTGAGGAGGGTGGGCCAGCAGGGACCTTGGAAATAAGGGTTGGATGTTAAAAATTAAGGTTCAGGCTTGTCAGTGTGGTTTAAAGAAAAATGCTTGGAAAGAAGGGTGTAAAGATGCTCTTTGCATCTGATGAGGGAAAGCCCCACTTCTGTTCCACAAAGGGCAATAGTGCCAGTGATGACAGGCTGTCAGGAAAGATGGGATGTGGTTACCTGCCTCCTGCAGTGGCAGAGCACAGCCCACAAAACAAGGTGGGCCAAGACCTTGTTAGCTTGTCTGCTCCAGCTGTCCTGCAGCACTGCTGACTTGAAGCTAATCTCCCCTTGAGTCATTTCTGACTGTGAAAGCAGGTGACACTTGTGAAAGGCTTTCTGTTCTTCTGCACAGGAAGAATTTCAACAGTACTGAACCTTGGTTTGGGGAAAGGGGTGGGGGAAGCTGTGCTCTCAATAGAGATGCTTGGCCTGCTGAGATGTACTTGCATTTTTCACCTCTGTTGCCCCTGCTACATCAAGTGTGAGGGAGCAGGGGATGCCACAGCTGGTGCTTTGCATGTAATTTTCACCCTCTTGTTAATGACCTTGCAGGGATTAGCATGGCCTTCTCCATATGCCAGTAGATTATGTCTGTTGGCAGCTGCTACTACTGGAGCAAAATGGGATAGTTTTCATTAGGAGTGCTTGACACTAGGTTGCCCTGGGTGTCGTCAATCCTAAACTGTCAGTGCCTTTGAATAAAGCAGTGTACAGATGTGATTTATTAGATGTGCTGCTGCTTTGCTGAAAATGTGGCATTTTCAAGTCAGCAAGGTCTTGCAGAAGTGTGAAAGAGACCTTCTTGCTCTTCCCTACTCACTTACCCTTCCACCCCGCAGGCTCCGTGGGGCTGTCTAGCAGTGCTGGATGGAAAATCTGCCCTGAAATGACTGAGTGACATGGGGACTTAGATGAAATACCCCCCCCAAGCTGTTCAGTGTAGCTACTCACTAGTAAATATGTATGTGTTTGTGTTTAGTTGGGGGAAACTGTATGTTTCAACAGATTTAACTTGCCAGTATGCTCTGAGTGTGCATTTCTACCCAACTTGAATTGGGGGTGGGCAGAGCAAAGACTCTGTTCCTTAGTGTTGAAACATGACTTGACCTTGAAATGATTTTATTTTGATGATTAAGAAAATATTCAGATTTACCACACAGACCTCTCCTCCCCATAATTCAAGCAGTGTGGAGGAAAGTCAAGTTGCAGTATTACCTTATTCCTATAACTGAATCAGGGTCGTATCCTGAGCCAACAGAATATTTTTATGTGGACTGAGGGGGACAGCTTACTTTTGGGGACACAGTTTCTAGGGTGCAGGGCAGGGGCAGGAGGTGGGTGAGATCCCCACCCAGCTGGTGGGAAGGGATGCTGTGGAGGCTTTCCTGTTCCCTTTGCCCTGGGAGGAACCAGGCTCTCTGTGCACTGCAAGGTTATTAATCCTCTGTTTATCCTGTTTTAAAATAAGCAGTTTAAAGAAGGCTGTCAAAGATGATAGGCCACAAATCCATGTCATTCTTTTGATTTGCAACAGCAAAGCTAAACCCTCATGTGTCCCTCCCTCCTTAACAGAATGAGAGCTTGCGCTCCCCAGCATGCTGCAGCAATAACCCAGCCCACCCCAGCTGGAGGAGACCCGTTCTTCTGGCAGGACTGCTCATTTGAAAGGGCCTATGACTATCCCTATGTCATGGGGAGTATCCAGACAGTTAGTCCACAGAATTCAGTGGTGTTATTTAGGGCTTGAGTCCACCTGACAGACCCATCCATCACTGATGTGATATGGCTTTATTGAACAGCAGATTTGGGTAAGGGTTCAGCTGCTGTGGGAGAGTTCTGAAGCTCTTAGCTCTGCTTGACTTTGTGTCCACTCTCAAGAATAAGTCCACTGGCCCTTCTGAGCAGAACAGCTTCACTGCAGTCTAACTACTTAATGACTCCTTTTGCAAGTTCAGTAACCACCAATTAACTATTTAAAGCATGCCAGAGGAGGATTAACAGCCATATGTGATATACCAGGTATGATTCACTTTCAGTAAATGTCCCTTATAATCAATGGGTGATTATTTCATCAGCAATAGTTCTGATTAAATCTAAATTAATAGTGCACGTGGGACATTTGATTTAAAAGTGGTAATGTAATGTTAAGTGAGTTTTGCTCATCGTTTATTGCAACAGAAAAGCTAGTGTTTGTAACGGAGCAGCAGAGTTGGACTGGCCCAAATGTCTAACAGGCACTGCCAAAAAAAGAAAAAAAAAAAAGCAAAACAGATAAAAACCTTGAATTTGAATCAAGCTAATTTACTGGCCCAAAACATTCACAAACGTTGTCTATAGGCAGAGTTCCCACTTCCCTGGGGCTGAGGGAGGCCTTGTGCAAGTCTGAGCTGGACACTGGGAGGGACGTTTTGTGCCCAGGTTCTCCAGGGACAGCCAGGGGGTGGAGGGGGGGTTGCAGGTGCCTGGGGAGCAACTTGCTCTGAGCCCCTGAGCAATTTCCTAGTCAGAAGAAGACACTGAGGAGTGGTGAAAGAGCGTGGGCAGGGGATGATAAATGAAGGAGGAGGAAAAAAAGAAGCAAGAATGGAGAATGTGAAAAGAAGTGCTTGAACTCTGACTGCAGTAGCATTACACCACAGATGGGTTTGACTTCTGTATTCAGCAGTAGGAATAAAACATCACCCTTGACAATTAGAGGCAGGATCAGCACAGCTAGTTCTCAGGAGAGAAAAATAAGAGGTTAGTTAACAGTGATAGTTCTAAGAAGCCCAGGAGGTAATTAGAACAGTCTCTTTCTCATATGTAAAAACTAAACTCCAATACCAAATAAATACAGATTAAAAAGTAATAATCATAGCTATTTTCTTGTCACATATTACAGCACCAAGTACATGATATCAGCATGTGACTATCTAGTAATGATGCTAAGGATTATGTGAATGAGACTGCAGCTGGGATCTTCGCTGGCTCTGGAGTTTCTCAGATCTGTGGTTTTGCTGGTTTGTGCCTCTGTGCCCAGGCCAGGGAGGGCTCTGATCTGGTGTGGGGTGACAGACCCACTCCTAATCACCACCATCTGGTGTCTGCTGGTTGGGCCATGCCTGGGGTGTGATCCCCACATGAGGGGGAAAAAAAAAAAAAAAAAAAAAAAAAAAAAACCAAACAAACGTGCTCCTTTTCCCTGGCTTTCCCCTTGTTGGAAGTCCCACAGAGGTGTTCGGGTCCAAGTAAAACCACCTGCTGTTCTCATGCCTGGAAATTTCCTTTTGCAGCCATGTTGAAGTGCTGTGAAAATATCCTGAAAGAGGAGTATGTGTTTTACTGTCCATGCTCATGGTTGGAAGGCCTTCTTCCTCACCAGTGGTCTGCCTGACCCCTCAGCTGCACCCAAAACTCCCTCTGAATAGTGCTGAAGATGCTTTACCCCATTCCCAAATTCCCTGATAGAGGAGGGCATTTCAGAAGGTGTAAAACTGACCAGCCTGATTGCTATGCTGACCTATGTTCCCATGAGCATCCTGGGGACATGAAGGAGACAATGCGGAATTTTCACCTGCCTTGTGGTCCTGGAGGCCATGGCTCAGATACATGTGTGCTTTTGCACCAAGTAGATTGGGGCCTGAAGAAAATCTGGGGATAAAATTGTAATGCTGCTGTTTGACAGTTGGGTTGCTCTGCACCTTTCAGGCGGGTAAAGGTTTCTGTTTTCTCCTCCAAAAAGTGAGGCAGATGAAAATTCCTGTAGTAACGTAAGGAGTGGCAAGCTTGCTTTCTTAGAAACATGGATGTAAAATTTTTCCTTAATCATTTTTGCAATAGGATTTTGGGGATTTCCAGCAAAAGGTGACAGCTACTGACAGCATCTGGAGGTTTAGAATTTAATGAGGTAACTTTCATTATTCAAATCCCTTTTTTCATTAAACTAAGTATTCTATTAGTTAAAATAAGGAGATATTTGAATATACTGGTATTTGCAATAGGAAAATTAATAGTCATGGTAGGAAAGTCTTACTGCTTTTTCCCCACTTTCATTCTGTTCTCATTAGAGAAAAGCTCATTCCAAAGTTTAGTTAATTATTTAGACTACCGATGTAAACCTTGCTGAAAACATTCTCTTGACATCATAAGTCTAAATTAAAAAGAGAATTGACACGAAAACAGCTTTAACACATTGGTTGTCAACACCTATTAAATATATTATGTGATTTTGGCATAGTTAACATTCTTGATCCCAGGATCGCAGTCTCGTGCAATATGACATCAGCCCAGAGAAAGATGTTAGACTGATGAGAGTGCTTGTACTCTAGAGAGACTGAAATCCCAGTTTAAAACCGTAGAGTACAACTGGTGTTCACGGCCTGGCCCAGAAGCTGGCTGGGCCCTGCTGTGTCAGACCAAGGCATGTGGGAGAGCAGCAGGGACTGAGCCAGGGCAGGATGACTTCTCCCACTGCAGCCATGTGCCCTGCAGCTCCTGCACCCCTCAGCTCCCCCCGGGGCTGCCCAGCCATGCCCTGTGTTCCCCTGGCACCGGCTGCCTGTGCCTGCCCTCGCCAGCCCCATCCCGGCAGCTCAGCACCATGGTGGACTCGGCTTGGCATGGGTTTACTTTGTGGTGCCAATTTTGGCTGTGTGTTTTTTCTAGGTGAGGGCATCTGGCACTTTGTATTCTCATCTGCCGCTTGCGATACCCATGCATAAGTTGGGGTGCATTGGAAGGGTGACTGTCTTCTCCCTCTGCATCCTGGAGAGTGTGTCTTGTGTTGATGTGGAAGCAGCCTCCTTGCTACAGTGTTCAGGGATGATGCTCCAAATGCTTCCTTTCCCAGAATTCAGCACGTTCTGCAGCTAAGTTTATCAGGAATGAAAACTATTTGGTAGAATATTAGGGTAGGGAAAAAACCCACAACTCCCAAATACTGGACATCCTCCCTGTGGCTGTGCCAGGTTAAAGCCTACCCCAAGGTCTCCTGACAGTGCAAAGACCTGGCTCGCATGGGCCTGCTCTGAGGTCCTGCAGAGTGATACCTTGCTTAGCAGGTACAGAGTTCCCAGTTTCAGGGACTAATTAACTGTAATAACCTCTGGATTAAGATTAGTCACAAACATGCTGAGGAATGGATATCTCTGGATAGGAGCAGAACCAGAGGGTTGAAAAGCTACTTCCAAAAACACCCAGGGACCATCAAGTTAGTGAGGATGCTCTTGATTCTTGACTAGATTTTTTAATGAGGTGCAAGTCTGTAACCAGAAGACACAAAAAGCAATTGCATTAAATCAAGAACTACATTTGACTTTATGGATTGTTTATGGGATCTTTCTTTTATTAATTCTTTATCCTTTAATATTATAAAGGATTTGTGTCTACAATAAATAATGTAAAGTTACATTACATCCTCTTTGGCTTAAAATTTTAATATTCCTATTGCCCATCTCCATAAAGAAATTGTATTTGAGGTCATTGCATATGTACAGCTGCAGTCATAACCCTAATGGAATTACTATTCAAGCACAGGCGAGATTAGTATGAACGCCAAGAAACTACCCGTCTGTCAGGGGAAAAGGTAAAAGTTCAGAGTTCAGCTTGCATCCAAATTATTTATCTCCCTAATAACTTAATAGATTGAATATATTACTTGTCAGTGACCTTGATGTACAACAATAAAGACCCCTTGGTTGTGTCAGAAAATATATGAGACTATAATAAGTAGTACTTATGTAGTGGAATAAAAACATATTCTTTATGATAATGAAGTCTCTTCCCACAAGGACACCACAAGGACATGAAGACATGTAAATATAAACACTAGCTTGCATTTGACTGTAGCTAGACAGTGGCTTCTCTCCTAAAGTCAGCTGAAGAGATCCTGGTGTAGGAGGCTGCACCCTGCAGATGCCCCAACCCCAGCCTGTGCAATGGGTCCCTCCCTACACGTGGTGAGGGATGGCTTATGTCCTTTGTTGGTCCAGACACGTTACATCCTACATCTCCTCTTACAACCACTTTATGCAGAGCTAGTCCCTTGCTTTTTCAAAGACTCCCATTGACTTCATGCCATGTGTAATTATTTCCACTCTGGATCTCCCAAGCATTTAAAAGAATAATTTAAATTAGAGTTTAGGATCAAAGGTAATACTGCAAATAGGCATGTTGTAAACATGCCTAAAAATAGGAAGGTAATTTCCCTGAGTGCCGTGGTCTCTGTAGCAGTGCAACACAATGTCTCTATTTCTTTCTGTTTCTATGTCTATTTTTCAAGGCTTCACGTTGTCTAAAGGGGAAAACAAAAAGCCCTCGAAGGATATTGTTCTTTAATAAGGTTTATGATTATGGATTTTTTTTTTCCTCAGCCAGCACAGGATCACTATTAATATACTCAAATGGAACAAGTCTCTCCTCTTTAATAGGTCATTTTAATCATATATATAAAGTTTTACTTGGAGATGGAGGAGGAGGGTGAGAGGAAAGACAGAAAAAAAAGGAACTTATTTTATCTGTTTGTTTTCCAATTAATCCTCACAGTGTGCCCACCCGTGGTGCCTAAGCCAAGCTGAGTGCAGTGGTGGTTGTGCAGCTGGCTCTGGTACATGCCAGAAGCAGTCCTCCTCACCTCCTGGGATACCCTGGGTGCAGACTGCAGGGGAACTTGAAGGGATCTCATGTCCAAGCCTGAACACCAATCTTGGAAAACAATGTGGCATCTTGTCTCTGAGGTCCCTGAAGTTACAAATCCTCCTTTCGTCCTCCATCGGTGGTGCTGTGTGCTGAGCTGAGCCTCCAGCCCCCTCCCCAAAAGCGCAGGACCCAGCCCTGGGCTGAGGAAGCACCTGCAGACTTGTCCCTGCTCCCAGAAAACCCCCTGGAACTGGCATGTGTGTGGTTGTGCTCCCATTCCCCAGCCACTTATCCCAGCAGCCTCACGTTTTTGATTGTATTTATGGCCACTTAATCTGTGCTAGCAGCCAGGATCAAATATATCTCCAAGTATTGATCAGCTTTAGGCTGATAGAAGTTCAAGCTCATGAGGTCTCGGTCTTTGACCCTCAAATAGGATATGAATCTCAATCCAATAGACTGATATTCACACGCAGTTGCTGCCCAGGGTTGCAGGCTGCAAGGAAAAAATCAATGAAGAGTGCTAATGATTCACAATTTATAGAGCAGCTGCCATTTTAATATTAGAATAAATGTTATATTGCAAAGGGATGGGAACATAGGTGGTGGCATGGAAGATATTTCTTTGGAGCCTTTTCTGCGAGAAAATGATGTGCACAGGATTTTATGAAGTATAATTTATTGGCCTCATTTAGACTTATAATTTAAAACTCCTTATGAAAAAGGTATTTAACTAGAGTGGATTGGGTAAGGAAATGGCAAGGGCAGTGCAGGCTGTCTTAGAGTGCTTCAAGCGCATGCTGGTGGGGAAAAGGAAGCAATATCCTAATACATGAGATTGGACGTAACAACTCCCCTTCTGCTTAAACATCCCTGCAGCATCTGGCAACAGAGGCCCCATTCTCTGCCCTGGCTCTTCTGAGCGCACTTGTAAATGAAAGAAATATATTGAACGTGCTGATGCGGTATATGGAGCACATTAATATTAAATAATGGATCATGTCAGAGTGGAGTGGTAGGGCAGAAAACTCTGCTGAACTGGTTTGTGAGGGCTAGCGAGAATTACTGAAGCCAAAGAGAAGGGGCAGGCTGGAAGACAGGTTTCAAACCATGGGAACATAAGAGCTCTCTGTCCAGATTAAACAGGTTTTATTGTATTCTCAAATAACTAATTTCTGTTTGCAGTGAATTAGTTTCCTTTGCTAAGGTTTCTTTACAATAGCTCATGGGGACAGGTAATCTCCAGACTGTGGCAGAGAGGCAGGAATGACGGGGGAGCTGTCAGGAAAAAAATGGAAGGTAAACTCTGCCCTTTTGCCTTCTCCTTGGCTGTGATACACTGGGGACTGGAGCTGTGAGTCTTTCTGGGGAGAGCAAGGGGGAGAGAATGAAACATCTTCAGCCACTGCAGTTCCCCAGGTGACCTAACAGCTTGGGCCAGCCTGGTGTTGGTGAGCTGGAGCCCTTCCTGTGGCTACACGTCAGGGGCCAGAAATGTCCTGGGAAGTAGCAGTGCTCCTGATCATCCAGTGTGATGTCCTGGAGGATGGCTGCCAGAGCTCTTTTTTAGGAGATGGTGCTTTTTGCTTGTCTGTAGAGAGCAGTATGTTGGTTTGCAAGCCACCTTTACTGGACAAGAAAAGGCTTCAACCCGGGAAGACTACATCTTTCCCTCCAGCTTCCAGCCAGAACTGTACACTTTTGCTTCTCAATTCTCATGTGTAGAAAGTCTTCACCTCTAAGTCCAGTTCATGGGACACTATTTCAGTGTATATAATAACGTCTTTCCCTGCATGGATGCAAATGGTAAAAGGATTTTCAGTACAAAGAACCCAGGCTTTTTAGAACAGACAAGAAAAGATGGAAATCCTACATCAAAACCACAATTTATGGCATCCATTTTGGCCATCTCTGTATTTATTTTTTATAGAAGTGAAAAGAACTTAAATAATTCATCTGCCTGAGAGCTCATAACTCTCTGGCCTGCGTAGAATATCTTTCATATATCTCATAACCTAGAGCCTATTGACAAACTGTATGAAAAATAACAGCCCTTTCACTTGCAAAAGCAAAATCCAATTTATTGATTGTGATAGTCTAAATAATGGCATTTCTATTGACCAAAAGGCATTGCCCAAACAGGTTAGAGTTTGTTTAACTCAGGGCACAAAATGTCCCATGCATACCATCATAAAACCAAAATTTACTTGATGCTTTTCCTTCCTTGGTTATACTGCCACTGTGACCAAACTATTTTACAAAGAAACTTGTGACAGCTGCTTAATGAAATTAAATATAAGACTTTTGGAAGGTTGGTGGGTGAGGTGAGAAACAGATCCAGGGCATGAACACATTTATTTGCATGAACACATTTATTTTTTAGTCTGACAAGATAGAGCAAAATCTTATCCATAGTATATGCATACAGCTGCTGTAGTAATCATTAGGTGCTCTGAATTCACAGATTGGAGCCACAGGGTCCACCTGTGGCTATTGGGTACTACCACCAGTCTCAGTGGATCCCACAAACAGTGTGCAGTTTGAGTGGAGATAGCTGCACGTGCCTGATAGTGTCATTAAACTTCCTCTGGGAAGGGCCATGGAAGAGCTCATATGGTGACTTTCCAAGATTATGAATTAGTATCATCTGCTCATCTGTGGATTCAGGGAGGGGGATCGGAGGGAGAGCCAAAGGATGGGGAGGTTTACAGCTACAGTTTAGCACAGATGATGATTCTCACTGCCTTCCCTGCACTCCTCTGATGTTTGTGCTGTGTTCACTGCTGCATGTGGCTAAGCCCACCAAGTAAGTCCTTGCACTTCATCGGTGGACTCTTCATTGGTTTTCAGCACTCTGGTGCTGCTTCTTTTATTAGTGGTTAGACGGGGCTCTGGTGCCTGCCCTGAGGCTTTGGTGCCATGCTAGTAACAGAGCCCAATGAAAGCATGAACCTGTTCTCCTGCTGCCATTAGGGTGACAGATGTGAGTCTTAAAGTTTGCACTCAGATCTGACCCTAGAACTATCTGAGGTTCAGGGCAGGTTTGTTCCCGGGTCCTAAATTTGCACTAAGTTTTGTTTTCTCCCCATCTTGACAGATTTCTGCTTTCCTTTGGTTTTTTTCCTTGTTACCTATTAGATTCTCTCTCCTAATTGGGCAGCAAAGAGATTGTTACAGCCTCATAAAATACTGAAAACACTTCCCCATCAATTCTGCCTATTGGAAAATGTTGTTCTCCAATCCCAGTCTTGCATACATTCTATTATTTAATTCATAAATTTTTTAATAAGGGCCTAAGAGATCCCAACTGTGACTTTTTACATAATGAAATTACAAGGAGTCATATGCTACTACAATCCATAAACTTATTGTGCACTTTACATAAAATTCAGATCGGATGGCTCTGCATGCATGCATATTTTACATTTTCAACTTTATTAAAGAAATGAATAGAGTGCTGGAGAGGCTGCTTTACTGTATGGTCAATTCAGATCCTGGGGGCTATAAATCTGAAAGCCTATGATTTGTTGTTCTTTGCTCACAATAAATTAAGCCTTTCTTGATGGAAAGGTTGGCTACATTTGTTGCAGTTTAGGTCACAGTATTTGGACAAAGGTGCGTCTGGATGTGCTGGGAAGGGAGTTCGTGCTGGGTCCAATGAGGCAGGGAGAATATCTTCATTTTTATCAAGCTGCTGGAGCTGGAACCCACAGTTGGTTCTGTGGCATGGGTTTTCAAGTCAGAATAACTGAGTGAGATGATTTTCAGCTGAGGGCTGATTATATTTTAAAGGTTTTTGATGTGTTCCTTGAAGTTTTTTACCTGGATGAAGCAGTGGCTTAACCAACAGGGAGAAAGCCAGGGCTGGATGCAGGTGTGATTTGGGTGGGACAGCCAGAGGCTGTGCCCCTATTGCCTCACCAGAAAGATGCCACCAGGGCAGTTCTCAGGAAAAAGAAGGCAGGGCAGCACTGTCTCCTGGGTAAAGCCAGCCCTGTGTAGTACACATGACCTGGCATGGCAGAGACACCTGGGCATTATACAAATGAAATCATGTAATTTTATCTCCATTGTTAGTAATAAGTGTCCCCAATTGCTACTTAATGGTGTGTCTGCTGGGTAAGGAATGGGTTGATACGCAGGGTCTGGTGAAGCAAAAAGTATTGCTGTTTCAACCATGAAATCATAATATCATTTAAAAACAAATCATTTCAAAGTGCTTAAGTCTGTCATGTCTAGCATGAAGGATGATTTAGTTGATAGTTGCTTATATTTTTCCATTAAGAAAAAATAATTGCTATTCCTAGCTTTTTCTTCCTCATCTAGATTTAAACCTTCTTTTAGCCAGAAAGCAAAAATGGTTTTGCCATTGAGCAAGACAAAGGGCTGTTCTGTTGAAACAGTAGCTAATTTAGAAATAATCTAAAAGCAATGCTGAAATAACCAGCTATTTTGCGAAGACTAACCCCAGAATAACTAGCCTCCCCTGCTACAAATGCATGTTAGCTCACTGTAGTATGTTCCTTTTCCTTTCCAAGCATCAAATTTTTTAATCCATAAGGTGAGATGAGCTGCAGAAAAAGCAAAGGAAATAGTACAATTACCAAAGTGGCAGGTTTTGTGTTTAAAGGCGAGGCGGGGGCAGGAATCCAAGGAGTGACTTTTTTTTTTTTTCCCCTCAGCCGGGAGATCAACATTGGGAAAGGTGACATTGTGACAAATACAACATTCCCAGCTTATTGGTCTCAAACCCAATCAAACATAAGAAAATCAGACATAACTGCTGATAAACTGGCACTTAACCTTTTCCTGGAGATGCATTTATTGGAAACAATTATGCCAATATCTGTATACTAGATACAGATACATGTATGAGAACTTACAGCTGTTTAAGAATTCACTAAACAGCTCAGGGATATTGGCATTAATTTTACCACACTAAAACATAAAGGACTTTAATCTTTTCTGTCATACTACTGTAACAAAAGATTGGTAGGTGTGGGTGGCACATTCCAGATCTGCTCTGAATAAATATTGGGTGAAGAAAATAAATTTTGTTCGTGAGGAGTATATTTCAAGTTTACTATTAAAGTGGCCAGGTCATGTCTATCCTCCAGCCTGGAATTCACCGTCCCAGAAACGCAGTACTGTCAATTGGATGTTAATCTGTATTAGATCCTACATCTGTTCCTTGTCAGCATGTATACTTCTCCTGAATTAAAGTTTAGCCTTGACCTCTTGAAGCAGTGCCCATGCTGAGGAGGTCTGGCCATCCTGTGTCTGCTTAGTGTGTTTGGTGCAGGTAAGTGACCTCTGCAAAGGCTTGCAGGGCTCTCCTGGTATCTTCTCTACATCATGATTCACACCACTACCTAAAACTCCCTGACTAAAGTCTTGTGCAAAAGGCTTTAGCTGAGTGCTGCCCAACCTTGGCTGTGAGATGCTGACATGGCAAACCTGCTCTACATTTCAGTTCTGGACAAAGACTTTACCCATTAATTGTCTGGCAGGTGCTGGCTGAGGGAGCCGATGTTACTGTTAACACCACAGAAAGAATGGGTGGATTAAAAAAAAAAAAAAAAAAAAAAAAAGCCAACAAAAAAACCACAAGGGAAAAATGGGAAACCTGAGCTGGTACCTATGAAATTCTTGTGAACTGATTGTGTTCCCAGTGCCAAGGGAAAGCTCCTCTGACCTCTGCAAGCCGCATACCTCCAGCGCTAACACAAAGGACCTGACAAACTCTTTCAAACACCAGCCTGAACTTGAAGGGAATTGCTTTTGCTGAACAGCGATTATAATTCCTGCTGTATATCCAGATTTTGACAAGTAAATCTCATATTTTAAACACAGGATTAAAAAATTTTATTACTACAGTGGGGATTAAGTAGTAAAGCCTCAGAATGTAAGTCTGCAAAGTAGGAAACACAGGAAAATAAAGTGAAATCTATTGTTCAAAATAACTCAGGCTTAACCCTTTGTCACCTAGTGCAGACCCAGATTACAATCGGTACAGCCCTGTAATAATTATCCCTGGGTCTCTTGTAACATTTCACAGGACAAGTAGGGGATATGGAATTTCTTCCTGTTGTTTTCCAAATCCCTCCATTTCCAGACTTGGCTACACCATCATGCTCAGAAATAAGTGGCATTGAATAGCATCCGAATGAGAAACTCAAGCCAGCCAGTCTCATTTGCTGCACTGACTTGTCTGATTATGAAGTGGTTCATTTCCGTTCCTTCTTGTTTGTTTTTAGAGGAAAGTATCTTTAAAAGCTCCATTGTAAGAGTGCAGGAAATACAATAACTCATCAGCTGACAAGTTTTCAAGCCTCTGAACTGAGCTACAGGATGAAACACTGACCTCACCAGAGCCAGCAGGTGTCTGGCCCTTGTTTTCAGTGAGCCTGGGATTTTACCCAAAATGCCTAATTTTGAACCTGCTTCCCAGAAGGGTGATCTTGGGAATGAAGCAGAGGACAGGGAGCTAGAAAGTTTGGGTTCTGTTTCCTAGCTGTCCACTACCTCAAAACCTCCCTTTTCTAAAATGATGGATAATAATATTTCTGTACTTGCCAGGTGAAAGTTTAATTCATCTGTGGCTAGTAGGTGATTTGAAATCCTTGGCTGAACACTCTTATGGAAATGGAAATAATAATTCTTCCAGGATGATTTGAATGCACAAATTTAGAGGCTGCCACCTCACATCTCCAACTTCAGAAAGTGAACTCACAAAATGCACTGTTGTCACTCCGCTCAAATTTCCCCCCAAATATTCCCATCCAGAACAATGAAACACTGTCTAAGAGAACAGTGAACTTTACCACAGGGAAAGCTGTAGCTGAAATAGGTACCAATTGTAACCATCTAATGGAAAAAAACATTCCATTTCTGGGTGAATAAAGATACTGCTTGATGCTTACTATGTCTTCTCTTTCCCTGAGTTCACACATTTGATAAACTGGTTTTTCCCCAGAAATACTGGATATCAGCAGCTTCTGGGCTCGGGACTGCTGTAGAATTTAGAACTTGATGTTGTGGTATATTATGCAAAACTCTATCAAACAAACAGCTCCTGCTGTTCCTAGGATTCAGCTATTTTCTACCAATATTGCTTTTCTGAACAACTAATGAACACCTAATATCCAATTAGCTGCTCCTTCAGATACAGCTTAGGAATCTAATAAAATCACAGGCACAATCCTAAATGTTATGAACCTGGAATCTTTACTCTTGGCTCTTCTGGACAGTGAGAATTCTGACAAGTTTTTTCTGACTTTCCAAATGAACATTTCCATGTCCCCAGCAAGGCCATATGAGCTTTTGACTTGTTTTTAGGATTAACAGTGAGAAATGGTTGATAAATGTAAGCCTTCAGAGATTCCCCTGCTTTGCTAAGGGAGGTAAATCTATCTAATCGTAGGTTAATTACCAGCTATTTTCATGCTACCAGAACATTCTTAAGCAAATCAATGTCTAATAAATGATTTGCGTGTGTCCAATAATTAAAACCCTAATGCTCAGCGCTCACCAACTTTTACCATGCTGAAACTGTCAGAAGATGTTATTTCATTCTAGCGGTTTCAGCAGCGCAATCCTTTTATATAACCCACTGATTCTTGCATAAGGAAATAAAATTATTGAACATATAATTATTTAAACCCTCTCCGTGCTAAAGAGTTATAAGTCGTTGGCATAACAAATGAATACAGAGCCACTTTGCTTACTGGCACTACCAGCTACACTCCCATTTCTCTAGACAAAGAACACAGATTTGGCTATGCTGAATATAAAAAGCAAGCTTCAGGTAGGACTAGAGGTCATTCGGGGGCCAGAGAAATTTTAAGTTTTTCTCTCATGTAATTTTAGCCTTCTTTTGATATAGTTCTTAATTAACTAGTAAACTTGTCTTTTCATTTACAATTAAATGTATCGACGGTGCATTCTGACTTGGCGTGTAATCTACTATTTTCCCTTTGGTGCAATCAATACAGAGATGCCACAAAGCTACAGGTGACATTAAAAAACTTTTCTTTATCCCACATAATTAATTGCCTCTCTATCTCCATTCCATTATATAACCAGTATAACAAAATAGCCCAGAAGGCTGCCTTAGAGGGAAGGTGGGCCTAATTTTTCAGTACTACTGGGCATCCTTGGTTGAAGCAGAGCTGAAGACAAATTCTGCAATTTGGAAAAACAAAGCTTATTGCTTTGTATTTGAGATGGGCTTTTAAGAGGAACACACAAAAATCTGGGAAGCCATCATGTCACCTTACAATTTTTGTGCTAGCGAAATGTCCCTTCACTGCTTCAAAATAAATGCAAAGCATGTGGCTGGTGGCTAGTACTCTGGGCAGTTTCAAATCCAGGACACGCAGCAAAGGAGAAAGCAATAACAACAGTTCAGTCCCAAAGTTGGTGAGCAGCCCAGCTTTACAAGTCAGGCATGCAGCAGGGAGATGTAAATTAAACTGGCTGCCCTCAATCAGAGCCTTACCGCTGCCTCATTTCTGTGTGTTCCGCAAAGCCCAATTGCCCCACAGGAAGGGCTGCCTTGCAGTGTCAGAGCCCACTGCGGGGGGGATGCCTGCTGCAGGCTGTGTAGTTAGTTTCAGAGCCTCGGTTACTCAGAGGAGCTCTGCAATGACAGAATGTACGCACATGGTTGTGGGAATGCAGGATCTGCTCTGCTCGATCAGACTATCATAAAGTCTGGGGTCCTGCATTTGTTTTGGAGGCCGAAGCTTGTTGCAGAATTTCTGCCAAATTCACAGGCGTGAGATGGGGCTGGGGTGAGTGGGAAAAGAAGGTGTGAAGCTTAAGGTAATTCTTCAAGATAAAGGATTTAGCTTTGTTTGCAATTTATTTTACTAGACTTAGCAGCTGTGGTTGTAACCTAGAGACTGAAATCCAGAGGTGGTTCTGGATGCTGTTGCCGAAGCCCAGGTTAGTTGGAATTGAAAAGCTATTGGAAAAAACTCAAATTCAGACATCCTTTATGTTTAGGGAATGACTGGGTCGTGCTCACTGTGGGGGTACAGCCCCACAGTTACACAGCCCTTTAGAAAATTCATACACATGAGATGGGACTGAGTTAAGTTGTTCAACAGGTTGACTTCATACTGCTTCTCTTGTCAACTCTTCAAGTCCTTGCTGATAAATAATAGATAAATACTGGAGGATAATGTTGCTCCGCTGCCGTGAATTGCACAGAGCTTTTATAATCTCTCAATGCAGACTATGTAGTGGGGCTATTACTTGGGTAAAAGCTCTGGGATTTGGCACAACAGCAGGAAAGAACAAAAGATGACAGAAAAGGCAAATGGAGGTTATAGTTTTTGTTAATTAACTTCCTTCTTGGCCTTTACTTTCACTACTACCAGCAATCCAATTCCCTGCTTTGTCCATAAAGCCCTGTAGTCACAGGTAACTGAGCCTTGGGGGGGGGTTATGTTACATTTAAGATAAACATAAAGTGGCAGGTAAGCCGGGGGTAATGAGTTTGGAACCATTCCCTGAGCAGCTGGGCAAGGGAAACTCCGCCACTAAGTCTGGTGGGGTAAGATTATTCAGCAGTAACGAAGGCAGCACAAAAAATGGGGCTTGCTGAAGAGCTGGGCCATGGAGTGTGGAGAGCGGAGGGACAGGCGGCACAGGAGGCTGATAGAGAGCAGGAGGGCTTGGGACCCGATGGGGCAGGTGGATGTGGTGTGGAAATGGAGGGTCCAGGCCTGGGGGCTTTCTCTTCGCTGGGGCAGACCTGGGAGCGTGGCATGGTCCCTGCTATCACCATGCCAGGAATCGGCGTGCTGAAGGCCAGTCCCCAGCCGTGGTGGCTGGCGGGGTGTGACAATGGGGGGCAGGCAGGCTGCCTGCAACTCTGTCCCCTGCTCCCAGTTCCCACAAAAATCCCTCAGAAAGCGCCCGGGCATCGCAGCAGGTTGTCCCTCCGCACCATCCCTCCTGAGGCAGAGGTTCTGCGCTCCAGGCGATGGGCCTGGGGGGGGGGGCGGGCAGGAATAAAAGGGAGAAAGAAACGTGTGATGAGGAAGGGCGCAGCCGCCGCCGCCGCCTCCCTCAGCGGGGTCCGCCGCCCGCGCTGAGGGGGAAGCCGGCAGCCCCGCGCTGAGGGGACGCGCCTTAACGGTTTTAACGGTTTTAACGGTTCCAACGGCCGCCCCGCGCGCCCGCCGTCCCGCAGGCTCTGCTGCCCCCTGTCGGCCCGCGCGCGGCCGCGGCGCCTCAGCCCGGGCGGCGGGGCGAGGCCAGGCCAGGCCTCATCGATCGGGCCGTATATTACGCCGGCATGCTCGCTGCCGGGGCCAAACCTCGGGGTTTTAGAACAGGTTCACCAAATTGTCAATTAAGTGCAAATCAATCCTTAGCCATTTATCACTGTGTTAATCCGTCCACGCAGTCCGAGGCGAAAAATCGATCGGTTCCTGTCACCGGGGACCAATCGAGGAGAGCTGGAAGACCAACATCTGCTGTATCAGGGCAACAGCTGAAATTTATAATCTCGGAGAAAAATTGCTGCTTGCCAAGAGGCCCATTAGGAAGTTGGGGAAGTTGAGCGTGTGCTGGGGGGAAGGGGCTGTGACAAAGAGCCTGCGCAGGGAGCCACGGCGCAGGAGGGGTCCTGTCAGGCCCGCGAGGAGATTTCGGCCTGAGGAGCCGCTGATTTATCGAGGAGAGATAGATGGAGACTACTGTTAATTCGGAGATCAATGCGTTAATACATGTGGCTTTGAGGTTTCCGGGGGCATTGTCAGGGCTGGCGCAGGTATCCTGCGGGTGCGGCGCAGCGAGGGGCTCCTCAGGGCCCCGCCGTGTGGCTCCGGTCCGGGGAAGGGGGGCAACAAAGAGATCTCTGGATCTGCTGCTGTGCGCTGGCAGGCGTTTGCATCCCCAGAATGAATCCCTCTCAATAACATCCCCCGTCCTCAAATGTGTTTGTAATGACTGAGGTAGTATTTGCATAAAGTGTGTAGGTAATCTTTCTCGAACCGGGGTAACGGTGGTCAGGGTCGTTCAGCAACACACACGATTTATGGATGGTGCTCAAGAGCACAGGATGGGGTCAATGCAGCTCTAGTATGGCTTTGGCCACTCGCTCTCCCACGCATAGAGACACAGAGTGTGGGGAAGCTTTCCCAGTCTGCTGCGGACCGGGAAACACCCAGAAAAGAAGGGCTGGAGGAAGCAGGTAACTGCAGTGGCAACTGCACTGACTCAGTGTGCACTGAACAGTGTCACCTGGGTTGGGGTCTGGACTGCTGCTGGCCTACAAGGGGTTCATCTGGGGCCTTCTGGGCTCTCTTCATGGTGGAATGACTTCTGTCCAATCGGACCAGCTCATTGCCATCTCTGCCACAAGTTTTGCCTGAAAAGTCTGTGCAGTAACCTCCTGCTGACAGGTAGGAGACCTGGCCATGACTGCAGCAGCCAGCATGCCTTTGCCACGTGCCACTTTAGCGTACTGCAGAAACTCGCGACGATTGCATTTAATAGGAACATCTCAAGGGCTCTCTGGAGCCAGCTGCTTTTAGCACAGAGCAATATTAGGAGCATCATGGTTAGTTTTTAAAATGCCCACATAACAAACTCAGGTTTTTTGAGGGGAAATAAAACATGTCAATTATTCTTACGTGGAGCTACCAGGATTGCTAGAAAGGGTGTGAAAATGCCCTCCCTGGAAGCTTGCCAAAGGTCAACATAGGCAGAGCCGCTTCTGGAAGAGTTCACAAAGAGAAGTGACTGTATTGGGGAGCTCATTTCTTGAGCTTCCTTTAGGGTCTTACTGAATGCAAAGCTTGAAATCATAAGCACAAGCCAAGAGCTGGGGAATTAAATTGGTGAAGTGATTATTAGCTTAAAGAAGTGAACACACAGTTATTTCCTGTGAAAAGAATGGCCATGTGCTGGACAATGGGCTGTGACTCCAGAGATGCAGGGCCCTGGGCTGACTCTGCCACAGGATGTTGGGGCTTGATTTCTCATTTGACAACTGCAGTTGAAACCGCTTCCTCTGGCTGCTTTTGGGGGCTCACATCACTTCTCACTAGGAGTGTAGAGCAGCTAGCGTAACTGTGCTCTCATATCAGCTGGGGTTCCCTTGGTACAACACTGAGAATAGAGAGAAACTCAGCTCATAAAGGGAAATTGAACCAGACAAGAAAAAGGGTAGTCAGAACCCTTGTGGTTTTTATTCCCTTAGTCTGAGTGAAAAATCTACCCTTTTTTGTTTGTAGCTGCATATGAAGGTCAGGAAGTTTGGTTCAAGACTCAGATAAACAATTACAAAACAAAATTTTGTTTTAAAATTTTATATCGGCAATTTTCACAGCTGTAATCACACTGTGTTTCAATATGAACCTAATTGAAAACTGTGTCTTAGTTTGTTCCTTGCCAGAATCATAATTGGTTAGGCGCAGTTTTCTTGTAGAAAGGAAATCTATGTCCAATCAGGATTTGTATTTTTTGGCAATGCCAGCAATCTGGCTATAGATAAAAAAACCAGCTGCTGAATGTTTTATTGAACTGTTTAGAAACTGCTATATTTCAACTAAAGAAAAAGGTACTTGCTAGCTTCTCCTGCCACTCAGATGCTCTTTATCCATAATGCTGTGTACTTCTTGGGGTTAATGGGAGGAAGGGAGAGTCATGTGTGGATCTTCTCACCTCCAGCAACTTTCATTGGAATGAAAAAAAAAAAAAATTGAAAAGAAATCAACCCCTGTTGAGGGGTGTGTGTATTACATTTTTTCTTGTTAAATCTGGTAAAATATCGCTCAGAATCAGGTTGGTTGGTCTTGGTTCCCAGATTAAGGAATTAAAGATCGACTAAACTCTTCTCAAGTATTTAAGAAATGAACCATCTGTATAAGAATCTAGGACAGATTACACTTAACCTTATTCTGAAGCAAGAGATTAAGATGAGAACAGCTACTGTAATTAAGATGCTGCAGATGCTGTTCACTAAATATTCAGCAAAGGAGATCTTAGACCCTTGTACTCTAAGAGACTGAAAAATAATACAGGATCTCTTCTAAAAGAGCCTCAATATTTTCTGGAAACTGTCTCACTCCAGTAATTCTTAACTGAACCTGTTACATTTTCTCAGGCAGTGCTGTGCTAGTGATTCACTGCTGGGCTCACTTCCCATGGGCTGTGGCGATACTTGCCACTGAAGTCTTTAAAACAAGGCCAGGTGCCTGTCAGAAGGTAGTTCTCTTGCTGAACCACTGCAAGAGCTTCTGGAAAAGGGCTTTCATCATTTTGTAGGAGGTCAGAGGTAATGGGCCAGCTTTACAGCTTATTTTGGGATTCCCAGCTACAACAGATCATTCTCTCACCCTTTTTTAGAAAAAATTTACAATTTATAATGAGGGCTATGACTCAGACAGGAGTGAGGAGCCCTTGAAATTAAGATGGGAAAAGGGTTGGGGTTTTTTTGTTTTGTTTTGTTTTCAGGTTTTAAAGGTTAATGCAACAAAAGGGTTGTCCTGAAACCTTTCTTGAAAGTAACTAATCAAGTGACAGTATGAAATCTTGTATGCCGTGTGTAGAAACTGTCTATCTTGTATTTTGCTGGACAGAAGGACTCCTTGCTGATGCCTGCAAGAAGTCCAGGGTCCTCCTAACTGCAGAGAGCTACATGAAACATCTCAGGCTGGGAATACATGGATATTGCTGATTCAGGGAATTTTCATGGATGCACATGAAAGTAATTTTCTATGTGACCTTTGTATCTGGTAGCTAAGGAAAGATTTTTGGCTACTATGACTCTTGGGCATAAGGTGAAATAACAGACCATCAATCTAACTGGCCTTGAGAAAACCACAAGCAGTAATCTGGTTCCCATTGGGAAGCCCAGGCCTGGAAGTGGGCAGAGTATTTTTAAGCGCTTGTCTGTGAATCGTGTCATAATGCATCAGTCTGATGCTTAACAAAGTGTTTATTATACAGCAAGCTTCCAAATTGTACTAGTAAGACAGAACTACATTCCTAGCAGTCTTCCAGCAACTTGGGCTCCCAAATGAGGCAGGAAGTAGAAATAAAACCAAGATGTTTTTTAAACTTGTTTAGAAGCATTGGTGCAGAGATCTAACTATAAGTAGTAAGAATTTTCTTTCACTTCCCAAGTGGGAGGTTTTCATTAAAAAAGAGAAAAGACACTGAAGTGTTCCCTGAAGGAACTGAAGTTATTTATCATCCTGTGAGTGAAATTTAGAGACATCCATTGCACACTAGTGAAATCAACCTGGGAGAATGACCACAGGCTCGTGTTCAGGTGAAATTGTCTGGGATGCTCACATTTATCAAGTGAAGTTATCTAGTTAAGTATCACTTTTCTTGCTAGCAGGAGAGCCTTTTCTCACTAATAGACTTGGTCTACTTGAATATTGTCAGGGAGCAAATATTTTCCTAATCCTTCCCCAGTTCAACAGCAACCATTGCCCTTTAGGCCAAACCAGCTTCCTGAAAGAGAGATGGTCCCTTCCCTCAGCTGCTTTCAGAAGCGCCTGCTGCGATATGTTGTGTTTGTGCAGTGCTTTTCATGCATTGCTAGTTCTAGAAATGCTGGTCACTGGTAAAAACACAGGTGCCTCTCGAATGAGGCAGAGTACCTGCTATATTGGCACACAGCACCGGGAAATAATTCTCCCTGTTGCCTTTATGCCAAACATAGAGCTTTTGCAGTCTTGCCTGTGCTTCATGGGCATTTGCCCAGCCAGGCCTTGGTCCACGCTGCACCAGGCAGACCTGCATTCTTATGCTTTATTATTCCAAAAGCCTCACCTGAAAGGAGGGGGGAAGATCTTCAGAATATTATCTGTGCTTAATAGAAAGCAACATATTTGAAAGTGCTCCAGAAATGAGTTGTGCATTATTTAAAAAGGGAAGAGTATTACTGCCTTCCTTGGATCTCACTCTTCTTGCCTATCAGGTTTTTTTTTTTTTCTGGGATGGCAGGGAGTTGCTTAAAATGAAAAATTGATCACAGTGAACAGCTGAAAACTGGTTTGCATAAGTCACAGTTATTATTCAGATATTACAATGCAAGGCAGTGAGAACCATGAATACTCGCATGGAAGCATTTAAATATAAAAGCTTAGTACTTCCAACCCCAAACAATCCCTGCAGCCTGCCAACAAACGAGAATCTTACTGGAATACACATAAATCATCTTGTTTCTGACAAATCCTGAAGAAGCAGGGGGAGGGGGAACAGAATCCCTTGCTAATTCCCCCAAGCTGCTGTTTATTGAAATTAGGCAGCAAGGATAAACTATAGCTGGATCAATAATTATCTGTCTAATATAATCAAGTGCCTCCTATGAGAGTCTGCCATTAAGCACAACTTCCTGCCAAACCCTTGGACAATGTTTCATGCAATGAACTATCAGGCGATTCAAATGATAGGAATGCAAACTAAGATGTGTCTTGCTGGATCGCTGCATTTCTGGAGAGGGGAGCTCCCTTAAGCTGTTGACCACTTGCTTTGTGCTGCTTCTGCAGCTATTACTTATTGTTTGCATGATGACAGCATGGTGCTAGGTGCAGTACAAACATATAGGAAGAGACAGGCAAAGTCTGATGAACTCATAGGCTGCTAATCACCTTGATCCTGCAACAGGCTTGCAGTTGGAGCAAGGCAGGAATGGACAATCCCTTCATATAACACAAAAGGCTCATTTTTTTTAGTATGTTTTTTGCAATGCAACCCCTCTGTCCATTCCTGCTCAAAGTCCGTGATTCCCCTGGCACCAACTAGCTTGCATGCTTGCTTAGAGGGGTAGATTTGGGGGCCTGCATCTGTACCCATGAGTGACTGGGCGCTCTGATGGAGAGCAACTTTATCTGTAGAGATAAGGATAGAAACAGGGAGTGCAGCTGCAAATCCTGAAGCACAGCGCAGTTAACCAGCACTCCCATCAAAACAAATGAACTGTGAAATAGAAATAAGCAAGAAACATTTCCTATAGTGAGAAAATGAAGGGCAGAATCCATTTTGCCATATTTTGCCCACGAAGCCCTGTCGCTTAAAACTATTGTATTTACTATTCAGATAATGGAGTTGCTAAGACTGCAGGAAAGCCTGTGATTACATAGCTGTACAGACAGAGCTAATTGAAACTCTCAGTGATGAGGATGAAAGCAGAAAAGTATTCTGCTAGCTTTTTCCTTCTGTAAAATGCTTTTAATGCTCATCAAGAAGTTCCTTGCATTTTTCTGGTGTTTAGGCTTCCTACTTGAAGTTTCACATCTGAGAGTTATTTTGACAGACAACCCAGTTAAACTGTGAATTAGGCATTTACAAGCAACTTTCTTCTGTTTCCACAGTTCAGCTGCAGAATATTAAAGGCTTGTAGGTGTTACTGATAGTCATATATTGCAGCAATAATGTGTCCTACTGCTATGAACGTCACTGCAGAATTCATCAATTCCATGAAAAATAGTTCCACGTGCATGAGTGTGTAAGTTCACTGCAGTGCTTGTGCCTGGACTGTGCCGACGCTGCTGACGGCAATAGACATAGATCACTTCCTGACACTGCTGAACGTTTTCCAACATACATATGAAAATGTGTCTTTGAAATGGAATTCACAATTTTGGACCCTCCCCAACACCCCATAGGTACATATGTTCTTGGAGCAACTTAATGTTTGTTCTTATGATAGGCACAGCCTTATATTTAGTATCTTCGTTTAAGAGAATCCTTCCTTCCTGCCTGTTCTCAGCTTGGATCAGTGTGGTGCAGGGACGGGTGCAATATCTCCAGAAGTTTTGGGTTAATATAGGGATTCTTATTTCTTTCGGAAATTTGTGTTTCTTATAAATGAAAAATCATTAAGTAATGAACATGAAATCAAAATAAATACACAGGCAAGTATACACTTGTTCAGTACACTGGTTGGTGTCATCTGCAGATGTAGCTGCTCACTAGATCCAGTCAGAATGAGGACTATGTAATTAAAAGCTTTTATGACTAATATCATAAGCTATGAATGATCTCTCCTGTTGAAGAAGGCCACTTCTAATGCAGACATCCTTTCTCCAGAGAGCTTGCGGTAGGCATTTAGACTTTACTAAAAGCAATAAGCTAATACATCTCTCTAACACGTCCTATTTGGTATTTGTGTTTCAGCTGGCAATACAAATCCGAGCAGGCACAACAACATTCAGATGCAAAGTCATTTTCTAGCTAGCTAGCAAAAGTCTTAATTAATTCTGTACAAAGCGGTTTATTAGACCTGCTTACTAAACCTCTTCCTACTAAGCAGAACCATGCTGCCTGCTGGGCAGAGACTCGGGGCTCTCTTCACAGCCCACAACTGTGTACATGCCTCTGGGCACCACTTCCCAGCCAGCCTTCTACTGGAGGCTGGTAGGCTAGGAAAAGCCCTTTGAGATCGACAAGGAAGGGTAGCCTTTTCTTCTGTGGAGGCTTGTATAGCCTTTTCTTTCCTTTCTGAGCAGATACTGAATAAACCAAATAGTCTGTGTCTTAGTGAAGCTGCAGGGGCTGGTTCGACCAAAAAGTACAGTCTTAGAAGGATTTCAGGAACAGTATTTATTTTAAAGGAGCACAAATGGGTACCCTAGATACTGCTGGCAGGTGTAAGTTATGTTAGTTTATAGAAATATCCTATAGAAGCTCTGAGCTATAGGTATCTGAGTAGACTTGGCTCAAGTTTGCTCTAAAGAAAGAATTACTGCTAAATAAAACCTTGTATTCAGAAAAAGGCTCCTTAAAATCTGTCAAGAATGGACAACTTTGATACCTAAGCAGATAAAATCAGCTACTAGCTTGCGAAATCTGGCTGCTCAGAAACTGCCTACCAAATGAGGAAGCATTTAAAATTCTGATGCTCTAGGGCTACTTTCTGATCTAATTTCACACTTAGGTGAATAAGTTGAGCTGTTTTGAATTTAGCCAAGTGTAATTTAGATCATCATTTGTGCCCCCTCCCCTTCTATATAGGTGTTGGGCAAAAGGTAAGATTGCCGCTGAGAGACAAATCTGTGAGGAGCAGGACAGCCACAACTGTGGCCAGAATGAATTCTTCTGGGGTGTGTGTGTGTCACCTGTGCTTTTGCAAGCTTTTCTTTAACATTTATCTTTAGTTAATAGAAGCTCTAGCAATAAAGAGCTAATCAACTTTTGATAGGTATCTATAATTAAAAAGAAAGGAAAATGCTCTTTATTCTAGAGGGAGAAAAACAAACTTGGGTGTCTCCAATGAAACAGCAATTTGGCTGTATAGTTACCATGGAAGTAGCCTCAAAACTGTTTGTAGTACTTAGACCTGGTGATTTGTGGTTCTGCTGTTCTGAGAGCTCTTACACTCAAAGTGCTTTACACAGCCAGAGGTCAATTCTGGCTGACTTCTAAGAATATAAGTCAGCAGCAGTAATATGTAAACTGAGAAAGATTTGACCTCTGGACTGTATTTACTGATAGGCAGAGGGCATCCTTGGCTGTACCTCAAAGTAGGAATGTGCAAATAATAAGATACGTTAAATTTAAGCCTGACAGTCTTTCGCTACTGGACCTCTATACTGGCTTATACTGAAAAACCTCTGCCAACAGAAGTCCTGTTAATAATAAAATAACTGAGCTCAGTAGGAATATGTGTAAAGTCAAACATGCACATGTATATTTAGAGCATTGAAGCCCTCCACAAACATCCTACTCAGTGAATGCAGTAGTTGAAGCCATGAATAAAATATCTCCATTTGGCTCAGTGGCCTCTCCAGGCTAGGTTCATTTCTACTTACAGATTATTACTCACCAAATGTATAGTCTATGGAAATCGAACTAATTCGTTGTTGTTTTCTGGTAGCTGCATCCTGCTGAGTTATTGATTGTCTGGACTCAAGGTATGCATGTTATTGTAATAGGTTCCTGAGCTGTTAGCACACCATTGATTCAATATTTCTCTGGAGCAAAAGCCTACTGCCAAGGAATTTCCAGGCACTGGGAGGCTGTAACTATGTCTCTATAAATTTTATTCTTAGGGCTTTGAAGTCAGAGAAAACTCTTCTAGTTGTTGCCAGAACAACATTTCTCGTTATTAGCGGTAGAAGCGGGAAGCTCATTAAAAAATGAGAGCAAAAGAAACTCCTCTTCTGAAGGGAAGCTTCTAAATGTGTTTTACTGGCCGATCCTATGTTCTCTCTTTCACCAGCCCCTAAGCCAGGGAGGCAGGACACCCTTGTGACTAGAGTGCAGAAGCAGTAAATAAAAAACTCAGTTTTGACTCCAGCTCTGACATCAGCTGGCTCTGTGATCCCAGAGTCAGTCCTACTCAGGCTCTTGAGATCTGAGGTTACTTGTTATTTGTCCAAGCCTCAGTTTCCTGATTTTTCTGATCAGAATCCTGATTCTATGATTCCCTGTCCACAAAGGGGGGTGGTCCTGTAGCTGCCTTGCTGAGGAGCTACGCACCATGACTGTTTTAACAGTCATTAAGTACGTTGAGTTGGAGGGGGTTAGAAAAAGTCAGTTTGCTCTTTGTTTTGCCCTGCACTTCTGTAATTCTGGGAAGGGGCCAGAGGTCTGCAGTGGAACTGCTCAGCAGGTGAAGCACAGACCCCAGCACCCCTCCTTGCTGATGGGATCCTCTCCCTGCATGGCTGTTGCTAGTAGTGCTCCACACAAGTGTTACCCCCATTTCACAGGATCATGTGCAGAGGTTTTCTCCCTGAGCAAGGACTGAGTAAGGAGAATGAGCAATCCTTGTGCACTATCTTCTTAACTGTTAGTGAGGTACACAGGCAATCAGGAAACATTTAGAAAACGAGCACTTGTGTAACATTTACATGCGTCAGTTGATTGCAGGTCTCTGCAGGATCATGGCTGGAGATTCTCTAACTTCTCACATATACACTATGTTCAGTTATGTGCTTGACTCTTCCTTTTTTTGGTTGGCAGAGTACTTCTTGCAGGGGATGTAACATCTCCTGTGGAATAAGTGACAATGGGTGGGGTGAGGGCTTTATAACCATAAGTAAGGATCAGCTCGTATTTGTCGGCATGGCTAATCCCTTGCCTGTTTCATCACTGATTCTCCCAGCTGAGCAGCAAAGCCTGCAAGGAACCAACTTAAAAAAAAAAAAACAAAAACCAAAAAAACCTGCATGAAACTAAAGGAAATCAAAAGCAAATTATTTTCCAGATTATAGCCCTCCAGAGCTGCTGAGATATTGCCCATTTTTCACAGCAGACAAAAACATTTTCCTGGGGATCAATTTAGCTTCCAGAAGTCGGCTCCTTTCAACCCATAATCCATCATATTTCCCCATTTGCAATCTCTCTGTGTCTGAGTGTTTTAAGTTTCCTATGAATTATTTTATAAAGAGTATAAAGAGGCCTTTCTTCCTGCTGAAATGAGGGAGTTGCCTTTCTGCCCTATCAGGTCAGATACCATTAGACTGTTGTACAAGGGGGCCCTGCCATCCATACCTCCATATTGGCAACTACCTTAGTAGGCTCATCTGTCAAAGAGATCTAGTAATCAATCACTGCAGTGATCAATATGCAGCTTATGCATTCATCATTCCTTTGAGGAGACTATTAGGATGAAGTTGTCAGTGAAACAGGAACAAAGGGAGAAATATACTGAGGTGGCTGAGGGGTGTGAATGTGTGTTGGGGCAAGAAAGAGGAGCTTAAAAAGAGGAAATACAGCTCTACTGAAAAAGGGAAAGAATTTTGCTCCTTGAGGGAAGGAGAAGTTTGTGACAGATTTATCTGGATGCCCAGGAATGTGGTGCAGAAGGTGACTCATCTTTCAAGAGGCAGAGTGGTGTAAAAATTTCCGGATCTCTTGATTGGTGTGTCACTATGATTTGTGGGCTGCTTTGCCAAGGTAAAATGGGTACCACGAGGAGCTGGGCACAAGCAAGCCAAGGAGGAAGATGCAGGAAAGCTTGCGAATGAATCCATGAGGAGCACGTTGAGGCAGGGAGAGGACTATTTATTTATTGCTCTGAACTCGTGCCTTTATTCCATTTAATCTATTCCATTTAATCTGAGCCCAGGAATTATTGCAAACATTGATGATCACTTCTGCCTTGAAAAACACACCAGGGTCCCTCCAGGTCTCAGCAGCACAGGCAGTTGGAGGCATTTATGATGAGCATACACTCCCTGCCCGGGGCACTCTGACGACAGGCCCCCAAAAGCACGCATTAAATCTGCCTCAGAAACAGGACTACATTTTTGTGTTTACCCTGCCAGGCGATGCTTTGTACCCACCCTGAGTTCTATGTCCACAGGGGCAGGGCATGTTTTGCACACTGGAGGGAGACAGGTGTGTGAATTGGTGGTCAATACCTCCTGGCTGTGCTTCCCTGGGAGGTGGGTGGCCAGCTCGGACTGGTTCTGTGCCTTGGAGAGTGGGAAATAAAGGACATATCCCTGTGCTCCTGAGCATGGCCCTCAATCGGGTGAAATGCTGGCCTCTCTGGGCGGGTACCCTAGCACAGTCTATTTCTCTTCTTCCACTGCTCCATCCACATCCTTCCCTGATGTAACGAATATCTGGTCGCTCTTCTGACCTTGCTGTTGAGTTGAGCTGTAGCAGTTTGAGATCATGCCTTCCTCTCAAAGTGTCTGCTGTTGAGGCAGTGGAGCCCAGCAAGAGATGCAAGGAGAAGGGTGTCTCTTACCTGGTGACTGGAAGGACAGATGCTGTGTTTGTCAGTAGGCAGCTGCAGTTACTGTGCTCGCTCTGGTGTTGCCCAGACCTTCACGGATGGTGATAAGAGCATTGGATCAGGCAGACTCGGCTCCTGCAGTCAAAGGAGTAGGGCTAGTACCCAGCTCTCACACCAGGTCCAGTGGAGTCAGGGGAAAGGGTTAATTCAGTTGGACCTTGGGAAGTTGCAGGCTCACTTATGATTATTCCCTTAGCTGATGGCAGAGCCATTATTTAGTCACTGTAATAATTTACATTAATTGGATGTAATGCATAACAAATTTATGAGACTGGGGCTACGCTCAGCTTTTGCATGAAACTCATCATTGTGATGTGCTGACCAAGCACAATGGGCTCAGATCTGCCAGTCAAAGGAGAAGTGGTGCTGGCCCACGTTGCCCAGGGACAGGAGGGAGACATGCTTGGCCCTGGGCTGGTGCGCAAACAACATCTCTGCGTAGCAAGGCCACGGCCTCTGCAGGGCCATCCCAGGGAAAACAGGCAAGGAATCCAGCCTTTGCATACATTTGGAAGTTGCTAAAAACCCTTCAGCTGTGGTTGCTGTGGGGGTCTTACCACCATTACCAGTTACGGGTATGTCTCTCCAGCAAACAGGAGCAGTATGCAAGAGCCCATAATAAAACAATCACAAAACAAATGCAACAGATGAGTAAGAGTGTATTCCCGTTGTCTTCCAGCCACCTCCCTAATGCCCATGGAAGCCCCTTGCTGGTCCCTGTGGCTCTGCTGTCCTGGATAGGTGACCAGCATAAGCCCCATCAGACGGCAGAGAGGGGTTGAGTGGCCTGTCTGGTGTCCTCACAAGGGAGTGTGCCATAACACTGAAGTCCTAGTTTCTTGATCTCTAAACGTTCAACACAACAATCCTTTAATGTCAGCTCCATGCAGATAATTTTTGGATACAAGTGTGTATGAGGACTGCCATGAAGACATGGCATGCCGTGCTGAAACTCTGATTTGGGGGGATCTTATTTCCTTCCCAGCTCTCCACATCCCTTTCTCCTCCTGTTGTGCTGAGCTGCAGGCATAGCTCGCACCATTTGGAGAGAGGGATATGGCTGTGTTTGCCATATGTTGTCTCCTGTCTGGTTGCAAATTGAACTGAAAGAGGAACAAACCTGGAGATTTCTTCAGCTGAGTGTTTGAGCTAAGGCAAGGGTCTGTCAGCCAGATAGCTGCAGACAAGTGGTGACTGGGAGGCTCTGATCAGGGGTCAGAGAGGACTCAGAAACAAAGAGAAAAGGGAAAAGCCTGCAATGTGATCCCCTGGTGCTAATTAGCTTGACCCCAGTGATTGTGTCTTAAAGTAACACTGATGACCTCTGACCGTGAGGTTCTTCAACTGTGATCCAATAAAAGTTGCAGGAATGAATTTTGCTTTGCATGTGGCCCCAGGGTATTTGTCTCTTAACTAATTTGTAAGAAACCTGGGAAAACATAGAATCCTTCCATTAACCTTCATATCCTTACTTTACAAGACACAGTTTCCTTCTCAGACCTAATGACCATTCATAAAAACATCTGTCACCTCTAACCTCACAGCTCGGCAGCAAGACACGTGCGCAGGCACGGGCTGCTCTGCTGTGTGAGGGCCACGTGGACATGACAGATGCTCCAGCATGCCCACCCAGAGAAAACTCCTCCAGAGGATCTAAATTGACTTTTTATAGGGACAACCACTGGCAGAGATGTATCCCTGAAGTCCAGCATGCCCCAAGGGCCAAGTCCTTGCTGCTCTGGTGGCTGGTTCCATTTTGGGTACTTTCTTCCCCTGGTAATCCCACTTTTCCTTCCTGGGGTCTCTCTGCATTGACGGTTGACCCCAAGCTTGAGACACTGTACACTGGGACTAGCAGGAGGAGAACTGGCTCTGTAGTCAGCTCTTTCTGGAGGTGCTGTAGCTGTCAGCATTGCTGTACTTGCACACAGAGTTTACCCTCCTGTAGTCTTCCCCAGGCACCTTAAGGAGCTAAGTGATTGTTTTGCATTAAACTTCATGCTAACTGTAAAACTAAATTTCATCCCTCTCTGGCCTTGGTGCACTGATTTCACAGGCTTGTTTTTGTACCTTGCAATGCTCCTCTGAAGCAGATCCTGAGTGAGGAGCACCCTGTTTAGCAGCAACAGTCCAGATCTTAAAAACTGGTGCAGGCAAAAACCTCATACATGAATCAGACTAGGATGCCAGCCGGAAAACAAGCAAAGCCTCCAGGTCAAGTGGTACCAAGTATTCACCTTTTAGGGACAGTTTTCTTTTGCACTGAGATTAAGAAATGTCATCCTGGCATTTCTCTAGGCAGGATCCCTGGAAAGCAATGGAGAAACTGGCTTGACTTTCTCTGAGGTCTGGAGCAGAATTACCATTTGCAAAGGCACCAATGTCCCCAGCAGGACAGACACTGTCCTGATTGCAGAGCAGCACAGTAAACAAGGAGAGGATCTGGCATCTCTTCTGCTCCGTGATGGTCCAACCAGTGATCAAGAGTCTGAAGTCCTTCTCTCTTGACAGTCTCTTCCAGGATGCAATGTATCTTAGTCATTTATACTACTAATTTATCACAGAATTAAGTGTATTGCATAGGAAGCATGCCAGTAATGCTTTGCCAGTATATGTACAACACTTTGTTAATTAAAAGTATTAGGCAATATAGACTCCATTGTTGTGAATTAATCAGTTTAATTATGAAGAGGATTAAGTATCATAGTTAAAATAATAGCCTTTGTCATACACCAAGGTGAACGCCTGGCATGTGCTACATATTTTTTTCCTCTAAATAGTAAATCATTGCCCATGTTCATGTTTTCCTTCCTCACCACACTGTGTGGTCACCAAGCTGCTGCCAAGTTGGAGCACAGGGGGAGTGAAAGGGAACGTGCTCCAGTTTTGCCCTGTTTTTAGCCCACCCAAACCCTCTTTGGCGTTGCTTTTCAAAGGAAGAAATCCACTCTGCCTGTTTTCTGAGAGCAGGCTGAAGGCTCAAAGGCTTCTAACTGTGTTGCCCGTTCCAGTGAGGTGAATGTAAGTCTGGGACCGGGGGAGAACATGAACAAAACCCCTCACCTGCACTGTAGTGTGGAGGGCTGCTCTTTCCCTGGCCCCTTCTCTTTTGTCCACCCTCCTAAGCCAGTAATCATGGCCATAGACCTTTTTTACTGGGAATAGTGGGATCTTTTTCACTCTAAGAGGAAAAGATCAATTTGCTCTCTTCATTTAAAAAATGATTTATTTCCCTTTTATTTTCGTCTCGTAAATAAACTCTGGCCCAGGCTCCAGGAGGACACACTCTGGAGAGAATAAAATGCTGAAGCTTGGGGGTGTAAATAAACACTGAACCCCAAACAGATTCCAGGCATCCTCTGGAGCCAAAGATTCATCTCAAAGAAAAGTAACAGGGTGGCATGGGTTCAGGGCAGTGACAAGCTCCCAAGCCATGATGTTGCGTTGCTTGCATGAGCAGTCTACAGCTGCGGTGGCTCCGTGCTGATCCTGCTATCAGTCAGTCTGGAGTGACCGTGCTGTCCCCCGCCAGCAGGTATGAGGGAGACAGAAAATGACTCTTGGTGTGAGAGAGCAGCACTGTGGACCCCACTGCCCCCCAGACCATGCCACCGCAGCCAGCAGCTGCCCTGCAGACACTGCTGTGCGTGAGCCAGGGCAAGCCCTGCTTTACCCAGGGAGATCCGTTTGCTTGGGCAGATAGACACACGGAATTACACAGACACGAGCTGCACAAAAGCAGTCCCAGGACTCGCTGATTTGGTAGGAGCTGCATGTGCCTGAGATCCAGGGAAGTGTGGGAATGGGGAGCAATCCTGGGGCCAGTACCAAACCAGAGGCTGCTGCGGCCGGGAAGGGCAAGTGCTGCAGGCAGCACAGCGTTCTTGCTCCTCCTGCGCTCTCTTCAGACCTGCTGGTATTTAGGAGGAGGGCTGGGAGCCCGTGTGACAATCTCACAGGGCTGCTGGAGGTATCGAAGTCTATTTCCCTTATTTATTTGGGGGATTACTCTTTTCTCTTGGGTAGGAGTGGAGCGCAGGGGGGTTGGAGGAGGCTTAATCCCCAAGACAAGAGGAAACCTTCGAAAAGGTTAATTGCTGGGCTTTGCATTTTGTGTAGTGTGGCTGCTCACGTTACAGCAGCGATGCCATCTGCTCGGCATGGCCCGCTGCCCTGCATAATTCACCAGCTTCGCATGTCGGTGTTCGGATGAACGCTTGTGGGCTATTCATGTGGAAGTTACCTTTAGGCAGAGCTCAGGTAACCGGTTACCCGACACCCCAGACTGACTTCTGCTCTCTTGTCCTTTTGCCCTTATTGTTCCTGCCTCCAGGTTGTGGGAGTTAATAGCCAGGGAGGAGGCGGTGGAGAGGAGCCTGCTGGGTGGTCTGTCCCCAGCCGCCTCCTGCAAAGGCACAGGGCACTGTCCTGTCCCCAGCCATCGCTCTTTTGGGGCCCAATAGCAGGTTTGATGCTATTCCTTATTCGACCCATCTCCTTGCCCTGTGAATGTGGGCATGGACACATGCCGTGCAAGGACACTTCATTTTTCGTCCCCCGTTAAAAGCTCAACCAGTTTGGCAATTCCCTCTTGCTTCTTTAATGGCCACAAGCTCATGCAGGACTTCACCTGCTGCCAGATGTGTGCTTTAGGGCTCCAGGCTGCCCAATACACCACTTTACTGATCACATTGAGGTAATTAATATACTTCAGCAGCACAATGTGATCAGGATTTTTCCCTACCTCTCCATGCCCAGGCCTTATGTAGGGTAAGTCATTTCCACGAGGGTTTTTAACTTGATATTGAGTCAGTCTTCTCTGCCAGCGCACCTTTCTCATCTCCGCTGTGTAACCTGAGTTCTCACCCCTAGTTAATAGCTACCTCTCCATGAATATTTAACCAAGGATCTTAGCAGATGAGCTCCAGCTAACATGTGGCAAACAGATTTCCAGTACAATAGGGCCTCCTAAAATGATGATGCATAAAAGAAACCCTGGAAGGAAAGGGAAGGTTCACATTCTGGAAAGGGAAATGCAGTTTGTACACAGTGAGCTCCAACCGGCTGCTCCAATTAGCTGAGCAAGAGGAGAAAGAGGAGCTTTGGCAGAGCATGCAAGGAGTGCATTGGTGAGAGACAGAGACAGAAACAGCTCAGGCAAATAAACTGGAGCTCTTTTGGTTGGCCTAAAGCCTTATCTACATGAGCTTGGAGTGGTTGAATTGATATCCCTGCAAGGTATTGCAACCTGTCCTGTGGGTCAGACCCACATGAGCATCCACAGTGGTCCCTCTGGCCCAGGAGCCATCTCTAACGAGGCAGCAGCAAATGCATAGGGGAAGAGTTTGAAAAAAGGGCAATTCTGCTGCTGTTCATTGCTGCCCCTCCAGCTTCCAGCAATCCACTGACTAGAGACCTCCTGAGTTGAAAGCAGTAGATGGACATATAATGCACAAATTTGCACGGTCTTTTTCTATCTTCTTCATCGTGATAACTTACACAACATCCTCCAGCAGTGAGTTCCAGAGTTCATTAATGCTCTGGGGGAAAAAAAAATCAGCCTACTGCCTGACAATTTTACTGTGCGCCACTTAATTCTTCTACAGAGAAGAACTGAGAATAATTATTTTTTACTCCTTTTCTTAGACACAATCTTGATTATTTGCAGACATCAGCTGTATACAATTTCTCAATACACTCTACCCAGGTAAATCTGTGGTTCTGAGGTTCATTAATCATGAAATTGAGGATTAATTTCAGATCTAATGAGAGATTAATTTGGCAATTTCCGTTCACCAATGAGGTGAAAATCAGCAGTGCTGTCAACAGCAAAGGGTCTTTCTGCTGTATTGAACAGCCTGAATATTAACAATAATCTCTGCTGCTCTCTTCAGCCAAAAGAGATGCTCTGACCCCCACCCCCCAAGGACTCATTAATGATAAAGGGCCCAGATTACCAAATTAAATGGAATTACTTTGACCGAAGTAAGGGCAACAGGTTAATTTTTGCATAAACTATGGCCGTGTTCGTGCCTGAATTGCTCTCCAGTCCCATGCCCAGGTGCAGGGCTCAGAGGACACTGAGAGGTGAAGGTCTCCAGAAGTCTGTGGACTGCTGAAATATTGGTTACTTCACCGGGTTTCCCTCGTGAGAAGGATGAGCAGGATTTACAAGGCAGGGCTGATTTGAACTGAAGCAGCTATTTGCACAGAATAATTTCCTTTCACGCCCTAAATTCAGACTTTATGGCTTCCCCTGCTCCTTTTGGTCTGACGTGTGTTCTTCCCCAAGTTCCCACTTGCCATTCGCACAGCTTGAAGCTGGGTCTGAGGAGAGGTGGCAATAGCCTGCACTCACAGCCTGGCAAATGTAAATCAGGCCACTCATTCCAGGTTTTAATCCCTGTATGTGCTTGTATTTCAAGAGGAAATACACCACCAAAGGCAGGCAGTGAGAGCTGGGGGGCTTGAAGCTTTTAACAGAGCTGGACTTTGGGTCTCTGAATAGAGACACAGCTTCTTGGGAGAAAAATCCAACAGCTGATGAGGTGAAGGCTTGGCCACCTCTTAGCAAGGCCAGCCAGGAAAGCTGGCACAAAGCCTGGGTTAACTTCCATGCTTCTGGGACCAACAAGTCTCTCCCTCCTAATACACACTTGCAACAGGATTTAAAACAAATCTGTTATGGGAGGGATCAAGAAATCCCTCAGGAAAACACGTGAGGCTTTGAAAAAGGAGCCTCAGCGGTTAGGGCTCTTGCTCCAAAATAAGGATGCTAGGAGCAGGGTCTGCCTAGCCCAGCCTGCTCCTACCCACCTCCTCTCCCAGGGCATCCTTGCTCCTTCCCAGCTGCTTGCTTTCCCCAGGGCAAGGGGTCCTCCAGGGCAAGCCAGGGTTCCTCTGTGCTGCAGAGCCTGGGGTGCTGCTGGAGGTGGCCCCAAGGTGAGCAGGGTGCAGGCTGCTCCGTGAGCAACTTCTGGCTTTGTGCTAAGCTCTGCAATTTATTGGTGTTAGTCAGGTTAATGTACTATTACTTTGCATATTAGTAATATCTTATTACATTTGTTCTTAAGAGTGGTATCATGTTGAGGCAATGAGGATTAATGGCACCTCAGTAATATTTACATATTTACATTATTAAAAAGCAATACATCTTTTAGACAACCCTGTGCATGGTCTAGAATTGCAGATGCTGTTCCTAAGCCCACTGCACCCTTCACCCTGCAATACCTGTCCTGCTCACAGCCACCCATCCTGGGTGTTCAGCAGGTTTAGCCACGGTGAGGAGACATGGGCACCCAGTGCGCAGAGCCTGCGGCTCCCAACACCCACCTCCTGCCCAGCCCACCCATCTACCTGGCCATACCCCTCACGTCTGCTTCCTACTCCATGGTCCCAGTGAAGACCTCTGCTCTCCTAAATGTCTGAGGAAAGGGTGCCCAAACCACCCGCACCCTCAGCAGCGGGGAGATGGTGGGGGGACGCAGCAGGATGGTGGTTCTCTCCCTGGTGTGGCTAAGGACGATGGACAAGGGAGCAAAGGTTTCTCTGTCGCCAGCGGCTCCCATCACTCCCCCAGGGAAAGGCTCTGCGACTCAGCTGGAGGCTCCCAGTCACCTCTACAGTCCTAAACTTAATTAAAGCTGCCAGCTTCTAATTAAACCACTTAATTAAGTGCCACATTGTCAGTAGGTAAAGATGGAACAGACTTAATTATTTAATACAATGACATAGAAGAAAAAACCCACTTTAAAAGCATGACACCTCCTAGGTGGGCAGAAGCCCACCTAGCCTTGCCATGTGCCACCCCACCTTGCCATGTGCCACCCCGCGGTGCCAGCAGCCCAGCCAGGATTCCCAGCAGCAGCCCAATGTGAGCAAGGTCTTTTGGAGCTATTTTGAGTTCCTCCAGAATGGAGATATCTGAAATTTCCAATAACCGCACCGTACCACCCCTGTCTGGGACACCTTCAGTGGGGTCAGCATGTGTCTTTTTGCTGTCTCTCTGCCCTCCAGAATCCCGACCCAGATGTGGATCATTAACCCTGGAGCATGGGGTGGCATCCTGACCTGGCTGAATCAATGAGCAGAACCCAGATGCCTCCCCAAGGCCAGATCTTTGCCTTCACAAACTCACAGAGGCTGCTTGGCAGACACTCTCCCTGCCCCAGGGCCTTGCAGAGCAGCACTCCGTTTCACCCACCAGCTACTTTGTCTTATTTCAATCTTCCTTTTAAAACTTGTCTGGCTAAATGCTCCTGTCTGAAGGGGTGATGTAACCTAAGTGACTCCCAGGCTGGCATTCTGTGGGTAAGATTAATGGCAGTGTCTTGTCAATAAATCCATAAAGACCCCAAACGCGGTGATGAACGTGCAGAAGGTAAAGGCAATGGTTAATATCTTCAAAATAGGCCCCAGAGCCTTTGAGTGCAGGGAAAGAGGAAAGCACCGGTGACCCTTGTTAATCTTTTTATTGGCTCCAGCAGCTATTGGCACCTTTCGCTGGCCAGAAATTTGCAAGTCTTTGGGGAGCAATGATTTCACAGTCGGGGTCTCTTTGAGAGAGAAAAAAAATCCCTTTGCTCCTAAAACAGGACCATTCTTCCAAATGAAAATTGACATTTTGGTTTGAACTTCACGACCTCCAGTAATCACACTAATGGCCTTAGCTGGCTGACTGGGAGGGAGCTGGCTGTGGCCAGGACTGATGGAACCTGTATGGATCGCTGGAAATGGGCCGGGAGATGAGGACAGGAGAGGCTGCTAACGGTGGGCTCTAACTGGCCAAGGCACTGCAGGTTATTTCTGATCCACTCTAGAGACTTTCAACTGCAGCAGGTTTGATCACGGGTATTGGCAAAGACATTGGGAAAGCAGTCACTGAGTGCTCTCGGCCATCCATCCACGCACCCGTGCCTCCATCCATCCATGCCGAGCTGTTAAAGCTAACGAGCACCCATAGAGCTGTCTGATTAGCAGCGACGGTGTCAGGAGCAGGGCTAGCTGGGGGCAGTTCCTGACGTGCACTCGCTGGAGAGCAGACCACGGCTCCCAGCCTTTCTTGGACACTGCCGCTGTGCCTCGAGGACCAGCAACGCTGGGTGAGGCTGGAGAGGGGCTCCCTGCCAGCCCCCTCGGCCCCAGGGTCCGAGCCCGGCTGTGCACGGTGGTGGTGGGGAGCAGCACAAGGATGCTGGTTCCCGCTGCCACGGTATTGCAGGGGCAGCCCCTGCCAGGGCAAAGCTGGAGGCAGGTTTCCTTTTGGTCCCTCTGCGGACACACTGTGGGTGAAGGTGCTCCTGCCTCTCCTCTTCACTGATTACTTTAAGCAAGTGCACTTTTCATGAACTCTTCTTAATGGAAGGACAAATTGTTTAGTCAAAAGAGTTGCTCCCTGCAGTAATCTGCAAAAATGAAGGGGGAAGAAACACAATACACCAGAGTCGAGACCCTAAACCTGACTGACCAAGCCCTGAGCAGCCCCAGCCAGGTCACATTAACTTCCAGGCTGAACAAGTTGAATTAATATTGCTCAGCACTTAGCACTTCCCGCCCTGCAAGGTGTTGCAGACATTATTTCTAGGTTATTTTCAGACCTTCAGTGTATTTTCCCTGGCAACATGGGAGGCTCTTGTCTTGTCCCTGCTATGTTTTTATTTCATTGCTGATTTTAGAAAACTCATGTAAACATCTCTCTCACACACACATGCACAGAAAAAACTCCAGCGTGACCCTCTGCAGCAGGCAGCAGCTGCCAAGGTCCTGCCCACAGAGCCTGCCAGCCTTCCCGCTGCTCGGCCCTGATTCAAAAGGCTTCAGGGTGAGGACAGGGCACTCAGGCTGAGACACTGCCATAGGAAAAGCCTCATCCCTCCGAAACCGCTCCATTTTATAGCTTGTCCGTGGGTTGTAAAATTGGAAAACTTTAAAATGTATTATTCTTCAGTTGCAATCCATCACGGGCTGCCCCGGGAGCTGGGTCACCCTCCAGGGCCAGCAGCAAGGCGAGCAGTAAAGCTCTCGCCTCTTCTGGACGCTGCCGCCATCACGGGAAATCCGGGCGGGCGCTGGGGTTTGTTGATGTCTCTGCAGCGGCCCCAGTGTGCAGCAGTGCCACGTTTCGGGGAGGTGATGGGAGAGGTGGGACAGAACAGCCGCTTTGCCCAGCCGAGGGGTTTTATGTGGGCTGTCCTCGCGGGAGCGTGTCGGCTGGGCACAGGCAGATCCGGAGGTGACGAACGCGCCTTTGGGTTAACTCCCCCGTGCTCCTTATTTTCCTGGGTGCAAACAGATCTGTGAGACCTCCCTGAGCGAGGTGTCACAGGTCTGGGCAGGAAAAGTGTTGCTATTCCCACTAAAAAGAGGGGAAATGGTGTGGGAATCAGATGGGAGGGAGGCTCTCACCAGCCACCCAGCAAGGGCGCTGTGTTTCCACAATGATGCGGCCAAGAGAAGAGTTTCTCCCTTCCTCCTGTTCACGCAAACTTCCCACCCATCACAAGCGTCTGTCCATCAATCTGCTTAATACAAAGGACTGATTTTTAAGTAGTATTGAATAAATTTAAATGAAGTTGCTGCTGTCCAGAGGCGTTTCGCACTGTGCCTTGAGCCGGCTGCTCCGATTCTCCTGATGGATGGATACAGCCCCGTGGCGGCTCGGGAGGACCCGACACACCTCGCTGGGGCAGCTCTGCTCCTCTGGCATGGCCGAGACCCTGGCAAAGTTGAGTTCTGGCGTCAGATAAAAATTCTTGGACCATTCAGATGGAAATCCCTGCAGAGGGCACACTGTTGTTATCTGCCTGCATCGTGGTAGCCAGAGTCAGGAATTGGCTGTAACTAAGAATGCAAGAGGGTCCTTTTATTTTATTTTTTTAATACCTCATTTAGTAGGTTAATATTCCGTGTTATTTTAGGCTGCTTTCTCCATACATCTGCCACCCAAGCCCGTACAGATGTTTTAGGATTCTTTAATCCTGACAAAGGACTTAGCGTTAAGGAAAAATGGGTTACATAAAGATCCTTATCTCCTTAAGAAATAAAGTATGTTTTGGGCATATTGTGTACAAAACGAGACTAAAATAGAGGCAGAACATTCTGGGGCCACTTACCAGATGTCCAGGTTGGAGGATGTGGGTCTGGTTTGCCTGCAGTTTTCCCGCTTGTCTCCTGGACCAGTGCTGCTGGGTGCCCCAGGGCAGAGCAGCACCGAGCAGCAGCCTGGGATACGCACTGCTGGGGGAAGAGTGGGCCATGGTTTTGTAGGAGGCAAAAGTACCAGCTCTGACGTGGCACAGGGGAATTATTGAGCCCTTCTAACTTCCTGCTAACAGCAGCCTCCTGGATTAGACGGCAGGAGTTTTGCTTGGGAGAGGACTTTTTTCCCAGGACAGTACCAGCTCAAGCTGATGCTTGTTCCTCCCTGCCGAGGGCAGGAAAGGTCACCCTAAGCTATACGCCTCTCCCAGCCCTGAGCTGCCGGACTTTCCAGGCTGACATACAATATTTTATCCCCTAAAATTGACAAAGTTCTTACATTTTCGTGACTCCAGTGATTGATCCAGCCCATGTAAATTACAAAAAGGAGTTGCAGTCCTCTGGGGTCTGAGGCAGAATATCAAAAGAGCATGGGCTCATGCTGCTTTAATTAAAACTTAGTTTAATTAAAAACCTTGAGAGCTTTATTAGACTCAGTAATTGATTTAATTTTCTTGTGGAATTCTATTACAAAACACCGCTAGCACGTTGGCTTTGGGATCCTGGCTCCAGGACCATCTTCCTCCCCGAATGGCACCTTTGCCCTCTCCAAGGGGCAAAACACAAGCTCCTTCTCGGCCAGCCAAATCCCGGAGCCTCATGGGGCATTCCCACTCAGTACGGGGCTGACGGCTGTTCCTGGCTGTAACAGGCAGCAGCCTCAAAGCTCTCACCCTTGTAAAATTAAGTCACTCCCTGCCTCTCAGCTAACAGAGCAGCCAAACTGATCTCCTTCAAAAAAGGAGCCAGGGCAATAGCTGCATGTGAGACTCGTGTGCTCAAACACACTCTGATCTCTCTGAGGTGACATGAGAAACGCTCTAGGTTCTCTCTAGGGCTGTGCCTGCTTTGGCACTCTTGGATAACCATGTGTTTTTGCAAACAGACTATTTGCAGGGTGAAGGTAGGAATACCTAATCCGCATCATGAAAGATTTTGCGGCAGTTCCTGAAGGCGAGGGTGCCTGATGCCTCGTTTTGCTACCCAGACGGGCTGGCACGCTAACACTTGGCCTTGCTAAATTCCCTTTTCGCTCCCAGCTCTGCTCTCCACTTGCTGCCTTAAACTAAAGCGGGTGACTCAGTGCTAGGAATCAGCTGCCACATTTCGCCCCAGCCCAGGCTGTATTTCTGTGGCAGAAAGGACTGGCAGGGAGAAGAGCTCTGTGAATTGCCCCAACATCACCTCCCCAGCCATCTGGCAGTGGATGGATGCTCCAGAGAGATGCCTGGTGTTAAAGCCTTTCTGGCCAGGACACAGGGAATCAAACTGTAAAATAAGAATAATAAAAAAAAAAAAACCACCACACAATGATTGTCTGATCTATATTTATTTCATAACATCCAGAATTAATAGGATACAGGCGTTAAAGCAACCATGGCAACTGAATGCAGAAAGGGCTGTCCTTGTAAATAAATGAATTCATAAATAACTCACAAGTGCTGATATAAAAAGTCATGGGAATCTAATGCAATGCTAATGCAATTCAAGCCTTCCCTTTTTTACATGCAGTATTATAATATTAGGTGTGCCTCGCTTTGCTCTGTGCTACAAGTGTCATTCTTAAGATAATAGAACTTGCTAATTGTACCAGGAGCCAGGCTGTGATTGATGAGGGCTTTGGGTTTTTGTCTCCTCCATGTTCTTGCTTGCAAAACGTTGCACCATTAAGTTACGGGCTGATCTTCCAGCAACAGATTCAGGAAAGTTAGGGAGAAAGGAGCACAATTCATCCTGCTGTGCTCCCAGAGCAGGGTGCTGCAGGGGCACCTGCCAGCCAGTCACAGGGGCTTTGAAAAGACACTGCTATTAATTGTGGATATATTTAAAGGTAGTTTTGTCTTGTAAAGCCTTTGTTCCTTTTTTCTTGATCATTTTTTTTTATATGAATGTTGCTGCTGTTATGATGCTGGAAAGTCATTTTCCTCTTTGCACTACACAGTCCAAGTATAAGCAATGTCAAAAAGACTCCTGAAATGTATTAAGCACCAGAAATTTCTCTCAAACTGTCAGCAAAGCATTTTTCTAAATTAAGGCCAAACTCTTCCTCAGACACCTTGGGCAGCCAGTGCCAATTCCCCTGTGAACACAGGGGCAAAATTCAGCTTAGCAAAAGGGACAAAGGGTGCGGTTTGCCCAACACAAATGAGAGTTTGGTTTATGCCCCAGGAACCAGAGGCGGAGATGGCTCAGGGGCCTGCAGGGCCACGGACGATGCAGGCGGCTCCCACTGAGGGTCCTTCCCGCGTGCACCCCAATCCCATCTGGCATCTTTGGTACATCAGGAGGGACGGGACGGGACACCCGCCACCCACCAAGGAGAGGGGGAGCGTGCCTGCTGAACACCTCTTCTCTGCAGAGAGACTTTGCAAAGCCGTAGAGAAGAGGCTTCACGCTGCGTAACGCGCTGAATTCATAGCTTTGAATTTTTTGGTGTTGCTTTTCCACATACCCCCCCCCCCCCCCCCCCCCAGCTCCCTGCTTCTACCTCGCCGATGCCGGCGCAGCAGCAGCAGCATCCGCATCCCTGGGGCAGGAGCACCGCCACGCGGGACGCGGCCGCAGGCACAGCCCGGGGCTCGGCCACCCCGCGGGACACCCCCCCGCGGTACCCTGCCCACGGGTGACACGCCGTGGGGACCCGGGGCTGATTTTCGCAACGTGCTTCCCGAGATGGGAGGTGCTGCCCTTGGGGTTTTGCTGTGGGAGTCACTCACCTGCTCTTCCCGGCTGGTTTCGAAAAAAAAAAGAATAATAATTGGAAAAAAAGAACTCTTACAGTAATTTACCTTAAAATACTATGGCTGTGTTTTGTGCGCCCTAACGGAAAGCACTGGAGGATTCGTGGCCCAGTGAACCCTCTAGTGCTGAAAACGATGCCATCACAGCTAATCCCGGCGAGTGGGGGGCTTGGGCACTGACTGATGCTCTGTAATGATGCTTAAGAAATATAGGCAAACTCTGCTTTCCATTGATCTCAGAAAAATGAATGCTGTCTCTAAATTTGACATTTAGCCAATGCCCAGAGTAGATGGCTTCATTGATTCACATCGGAGGGACGGGGGCGAGGGGGGAGCTCAGGGAAATACACCTTTGCCGAGCGAAGGTTTGTCTCCGCTCTCTCCTGTCACTCTCCATCTTCCCTGAGCGCCTGCCCTTTCCCTGAATGCAGGTGTTGGATAACTGAGGCTTAAGCATCGGAAAAGGGATGGAAGGAGAACTGGCTGGAGTAAAAGTTCAAGTCTGCTTGGATATCTTGGTGGTGTTTGTGCTTTTTCCTCGTCATCTTTTTTTCTCCAGGAAATTGTTGGGGAATAATGGAGTGAGACCGGGTCTGTATTTCCTCACTGAAGAGCTCTAATCTGAGTCTTCACATGTTGCCCAGTGCAGGGCTCCCAGGGCGGTTATTAGCGTTTAGCTGCTGGTGGTGCTGCTATTTATGTGCAGAGCCATCGTGCAAACTACCTGCCCCAAAGCCTTTCTGCTCTAAGTGCTGGTATGGTGCTGAGCACCCTCCTGGGTCTGAAATTAGAGACGGGGGCACTGGAAATGCTAGAGACAAGACATGCCCCAGCTCTGCTGCTGACCCAGGGGACAGTTTGCTGTTGCTAAAATGACCTGAGAGCAGACAGACCTCCTCTGTGCAGACCTGATGGATCTACGCAATGAGTTTAAGAGGACCCGTCTGCTACTACCATGATACGACTTGAGATACATTATTTATGAATGGGAAAAATCAGGGAACTAAGATTCCCAGAGAAAAGGTGTTACTTTCCCCTGAGATCTTACCCTCTGGGAAGCGCTTGGCAGAGCCAGAGGAGCTGGGAGGCTTCCTGAGCCTGCCCGCCAAACCTCAGCTTCACAAAGCAGATACGGATTGGGTCTGTTTTAACGCTTCGTGCTTACATTAGACCTAGCCTACAAATGAACAGAAGGCAATAATGACACTTCTCCATGAGAGTTTTCTGCATAATAGGCAGTTTCTGACATCAGCCAGATCGGGGCTAGCCAACATGATGCAGCAACAAGCTTTGGCAGGAGTCCTGTCCCTGGCAAAGCATCCAATTCTATTTTCATTTGTTTTAGAGACAGTTTCTCACCCACCATATGTGTGCAGCTGGCTCCTGCTCCAGCCCCCGGAGGTCAGCAGGAATCTTTCCATGACTCCAGCATCTCTAAAATAACTACCTTCCCGTTCTCCAGAGGCAGGGGGAATAGCCGAGCTAGCGAGGCTCTGTCTTTCGCTATGTTATCTGAACAGTGAAGTTTCCCCACTATAGGATGACACACATTTTTTATGTATATCAACCTTTTGTGGGTTTACTGGGATCCCACCCACACTGGTGCTGGTCTTTCTGTCCTGTTTCATGCAGTGGGGAGGGAGCAGAGGGGAGGCAGGCTGCCCCAGCCCCACTGAGCAAACTCCCCAGGCTTGGCTGCTTTTGAGTGCAGCGAAGGCTGGCGGCAGCACTGGGCAGATTATTATGCCAGAAAGCATGCTGATGTCTCACGTATATTGAATACATCAAACATTACTGTCTCACCATGCCTCACACGAACCATTTATTTCTTTAGAAACTGCAGACGGGTCTAGTTTTATATTTTGCAAGTCACCTGTAAAATATCTATCTATAAAAGTATTACAGGAGCTAGGATTCCTGCAGGGACAGGGCAGCCTGCCCTCATTGTGCTCTGCAACCTTACCATCTGCACTGGGATTTCCATTTGTACCTGGCACTGCTGCTTTCCAGTTTGCAGGGTGTATTTTAGTTGGGGGTGTGGTGATGCAGGTACATCACTCAATCCCTTGGTTTCCAATGCTACTGAAACCCCAAATAACACCACAAGCCGAGGCTGCCGCTTTGCAGCCCCGCTGATTTCCCGGGGCTCCGAGCGCTGCTTGGGGGCTGCACACAGGTATTGCGGTGCTGCAGAAGTGGGAATTAGTTCCACTTTCTGCTACATATATTTTTATTTGATTAGTCTAATATACTGCATTATTATTTACCACATGCAAATCTCCTCAAACTGATTAAAGCTGACATTTCAGCTAAGAGATGAGATCTGGAAAGAAGTAATAAGGAAAAATTATTTCACAAGCTTTTGCACTTTAGGTTTGCAGGGAGGATCGATTACATTTAAAATTTAAGGCCCAGACTTGACCCTAAATCTCCTTTAAGGAAAAGGAAAGAATTAATTCCTTAATTTGTTATATTTCAGCTTTACAGGCTGGCTCAGCAAAACCCAAGGGAGTTTGCACAAGATGCCATTGGTTTTGAATGGTGGTTTTGGATACAACTGGAAGGCAGCAGTGAATGCTAGTTTGAAAAATATCACATTAACACATTTATTGTCTTTAAGACCTTAAGAATTATGCCTATCTATATAGAATTACTGTGGAAGTAGTTGTTTCTCAGTCACCGCAGGAAACTTATTAGCTATCTTTCCGGATATGCTTTTCAGCACACAGATTTTTATTTACTGATTTCTAGTGGTGACCAAATAGTGCTAGGTGCTACACATTTATAAAGCACAATCCCCATTTCAAATAAAAGGTGACAAAAGTGGTCAGTTAGCCTCTGGAAAGTATGTTTTGCAGAGAGAGAGGAAAAAAAAGAAAAAGAGAAAGAGAGAGGCAGAGTTTTGCAGTGACGAGTTCACTCCTACGGCAGCTATATGGACATTGTTATTTTTTGTAAAACAGGTGTAGAAAGGTTAAAGACCAAATAAGGGTCCGATTTCCAGAGGTCCAGGTATTTTATAGTGTTGAATACCTTACAGCCTCCTTCACAGGAACCTGTAAATGAGAACCTCTCCATAAAACCTTGCTTACGCTTGCAAAAATGAGATGTTTAGCTCTCCACAAGTAATGGCCTTGAAAGCTTTTTCTGGACAGGGGTCAGACCCATTTTACCATAAGTGCAGATCCATTCAAAGCACAGAAGGATTGAGCTAAAGGACATCTCAATGTGACAGGGTTGTTACACCAGCTCCAGGCTAAATGACTTGACCGAGGCCAAAGTATGAATCGGTGCCAGGAAGCAGGGCTGGAAGTCACAGTTCCTAGTCTTGCGTTCAGAGAAAATATCACATTCACAAAATGAGTAAAAAAATGTGGAGGGAGCACCTGCCTAGGTTTGACTTCTTCACTCATCTCAGATTGAAATGAGATTGACTCTGTGGGCTAACATTGAAGTCATTCAACCAGACAAGGTCTATCCATGACGGGCATTTAAAGTCTTTACTGGAAAAAAATCCCCCCCCAAATGGGAATAAGAAGATGTTTCCATTACAAAATGATTGCGACGACTCAGCTGTTACTTTTTTGCCCTCAGCCTAGAAAGCATTTCTTGCATTCTTGTCTCGGCACACTACCTTAGCGGCCCTTCATGTGCAGCACCATAGTAATTTATCATTACCCAGTCTCCAAATTATTCTAGTGTTGATTAAATTAGTAAATGCAATCACAATCTGAAGCAAGTTAATTGAGAGAATTTATTTGGCCCTGACAGTTTTATGCATGTTTGATTAAGTATTATAAGGTTTGTTTTTGATTTTGCATAATTTAACTTTAAATCCTGCACTGGGGGGGCCCATCAACTATTAATGACCGAAATAAACTCTTTTAAGATGCATATATTTATGATTTATTTCTAAACACAGTATCTTCCAGATTTTTTTTTGTTCTGTTGCCAAAGTGACAAATCTGTTTAAAGTAATATTTTGAGCCATTCGGTTCATGCTATAAATCTTGTGAAATGTATACAATTCATTAAAAGTTTTGAAAGAAGTACAAGTTAGCATTTATATTGCAACAAGTGACATATAAATGTGTATGTTTTTCTTCAATGCGTGCCATAAAATATATCAGCACTAGCTGGCCGCTGTGACTAGTACTAATGGCCCGCTCTCTGGGCTGATGATAAGTTTCATCACAAATCTTCAACGCTGTCACCACAAAACTGTTCAATCAACAGGAATATGAGTTGTGTCTTTAGTAAAATTAGCACAGGAAAGAAATACAACCCAGAGCGCTGCCGGAGTGTTGTGGGCGGGTTCCCTTCGGGCTGAACTACAAGCACTCCTTCAGGATCTTATCTCTTTGAATGTCAAAGCTTCAATTCATGCCTGACCTGAGGACAGTTTATTTTTTATGAAGATACACATCCATTTGAGCAGCAAAGGGGTCAAAATATTTCAGGCAGGAAACTGAATAGGGCCATCTTACTTTTTTGTCATCCTGACCTAAGAAATTAAAAGGGTCGGTCTCGGCACCGATGCTGCTGCGTCGCACCCTTGCACACACGTGTTTAGGTTGTGGGGTCGCTCAGTGGAGCTGCCTGGGTTTTTCTGGAGGCTAGGAAAGACCTCCAGACCTCCTTTCCCACCCTGAGGAGTTCCTGCAGGATGGCAGGAGCCTCCCTTTGCAGCACTTGCATTCAGCAGCATCCCTGTAATTCTCCAAGGCAAAGCTGGAAAGCCAAACTACCTTCATAATTTTGTTGCTGGGGCTGAAATTCCCATCTCTGGGCTGTGGCTCCAGTCCCAGGCAATGGCGGAGGGAAATAAATGGAACATGGCTCTCCTGCTTACCTTAGTCACCGAACAGATGTTCCCAGTTTCATGCTATTGGGAAAATGCATCGGCTTCGCACCTCCCCTTCTCCCTCCCACCAGAAGGTACGTGGGAGACACAGAAATGGCAATTTGCTAGGAGTACACCGCCACTTATTACCTTGCCTATAATTTCCCCTCGATGTACATCCTGCACCTCGGGCCCCTCATTGTATTTGCAGAATAAAACTGCTCTGCAGGGCAGGCGCTCCCGCAGGCGAACGGGGAGGAACCAAAACCGAGTGTGAACATCAGTGAGACAGCTGGGACGCTGGGAGGTATTTGGCCTGGTGCCTCAACTGCCTGTGCGGCGTGGCAGGTCTTAGTGTTGGCAGATGGCTTGAGTTATTATTATTTAATGTTTTTCCACCGTGGTAGTGCCTAGACGGCGAGCGGGGCAGGGAGCCAGTGAAAAAGTTCTGTATTCTATCCATTACGGAAAGTAATTCCTAATTAAATCTAAGGAAAAACAGCAGGGAGGAAGTTTCTTTTCCTTATTTTTATATATCGCTTTTGAATTTTCCTCCACCTGTTTGTTTTTCAGGAGCTTTTTGGATCTTTCTGGCCTCCCCAGAAGACTGGGTCTCCTCCACTTGCCGTTTTACCGCCTTGGTTTTCTGGAAGCACTTGAGCTCCTTCAGCGGGGCGAGGGCCTGGGCGAAGGCTCCCGGGAGCAGGGCCAGGAGTTCCGCGGGCTCTCCCGGGACACGGGCTCCCAAAGCCTAACTGCCGGCGCTGCCCCAGCCGCTCAGCAAGCCTGGATCTGACCCTTGAGCCCACAGGCGGTACCCGCCAGGCCACCAAACCACGCTCAGAGTCAGAAAAGGTCCAAGCGACGAGGGGCTCGGAGAAATCTTTGCCGCGCTCTTGATCCAGGCAACGGTGATACGTTCTGCAGCCGGTTCTGTGACCGGGGCTGTCCCGGCACCCTCAGGACCGGCTCCAGCCCTAAGGCCACGGGGGGGCGGGCAGCTGAGACCCCTACGTGTGGTGCCGAAGCCAGCCGGGCCCCACCATCCCCTCAGCGCCGTTGGCTGCCGGTCCGGTTTACGTCGGAAACGACCTTCCAGGCTCCACCTGCCACCCCCCCGCCTTGCTTGGCCCCACACGCCGGCGGCGGGACCCCCCCAGGCCCGGCGGCCCCGGGCTCGGGCCGCTCTCCTCCTCCTCCCCGTCGTCGTCCCCGTCCCCCCCCCGTTGCCCGGGCAACGCGGCGCCCTCCCGCTTCCGGGCGGCGGGGGCGGGCGCGGCGCGATGACGCCATCGCCGCGCGCCTCCCCGGCCGCTCCCTGACCGTCGCCGCCGTCGTCGTCGTCGTCGCCGCCACCGGCCGGAACCGGAGCGCCGCTGCCCTCTGCACATGCGCATTGCGGCGCTCGCCCGTAGGCCCGGGCCTTCCATCAGCCCGGGCCCGGCGCGCTTGGCCTCGGCGGCGGCGGCCGCCGCCCGGCGGGAGGCCATGGGCAGGACGGTGAGTGCGGGGCGACGCCCCCGGGGCTGGGAGGCGGCGGCCCGGGCCTCGCCGCGTCTGCGGCGGCCGCCTCCGCCTCGGGCCTCTTGTGCGCTGAGGGTCCGGTGGGAGCGAGAGCGGTCGGTCACCGGCCGCGGGGCCGCGCCTGCCGGTCTGGGGCTGGCGTGGCTGCGCGGCCCGTGGGTGCGGGCCCGGCCCGTGGGTCCCTGCCCCCGGCCGCCCCGTCCCCCGCAACCCCGGCGGGGCTCTGCGTTCCCTGAGGTGAGTCGCGGCCGTGCCCCGGTGGCCGTGCGGGGCTGTCCCTGCCCGCCCGCCCGCCCGGTCGGCGGGGGCTCCGCGTTGTCTGGGCTGGACGGTGGAGCTCGCGGGGCACGGGCAGGTCCCGGCTGAGCTTCCTGCCTTCAGTTCCTTTCCCAAGCCGATGCGGTTTAATTTAGGATCTGGTAGGATGTAGGAGGAGTTCGAATTTCCCCTCCTTCCGGTACTCCCTGCTTTCATTTATCAGCGCTAACCTTTATTTGTCATTGTCCCTAACCTTGTTTGGCTCCTTCTGGAACGCTTTGGTCCCGCTGGTCCTGACTGATGGTCCTGTCATCTGTGAACGTTGCGGTCTTTTCTGTCACCCCTCCTCCTCCACGAATTATGAGTACCCTGAGCAACGGCAGACCTTGCCTGGAATGTGTGATAGATGAACAGAAGTAGCACTGTATTTCGGTAGCTTTCTCATCAGATGCTCCATTTTTAAAGAAGAGGGAGTGAAAGCTCACCAAAGTGAATGGTTATTCAGATTTTTAACTTCCTGATGAGGCTATCATTAATGTGATGCTTGGGGTAACGGCAGCGTGGCTGACACCGAGTTGCCAAGGCCTGAGGGTTGAAATCCTTTGAGCTGTAGGTCGATACCCAGAAGAGACCGACTCGGCTTTCCAGCCTCACAGCAATGTGCTTTAAAACAGAAAGGCCCAAACAAATGATCTTGAGGAACGGGTGTCCAAATCTGTTTCTAGGCATCATGTGCCAACGTAGAGGTTTGGAAGCCTGCTCTTCCATATTCTGTTCGGAAAACGTTGACCGTGCGTGCTCTCTCCATTGTGTTTTGTATGCCCTGGATGAACGGTGATGGCTCTGTGACAGGAGAAGGTTACTGACAAGTTCTTTGTCTGTGATTTTCTCTTTCCTGTCCTTGTGTATGGCATTGAATACAAGCTAGCTGATTCCTTCCAGCACGTATCAGTAAGCTGTAATACATATATTATCAAGTGTGTGGTTCTTTTTAGAATCTTTACAGGATTAAAAATTCATGTTTGGGGAGGGGCCTTGTAATTCTGAGCTTTTTAACACACAAAATGAGCAAACTGAAACTTACTCTCTCATTTTATCTTTTAGATCAACTCATATGTAGAGTGTTGTGAGTCTATGAAGCACCTTAGCAGTTTCTTTCACTCTTCCTAGAAGGCCAGGTGCCACAGGAAAACTTCACTTTTTTGTTACAAGAATTAAGTGGCATCCAGAAACGGCAGCGGATTACCGACCTTCTGCTGAGTGGATGGCAGCACCATTAAAAATGTAATATTTCAGAAAGTTTATTTTATTCTCACAATGTCCCTCTGCTCATGGCTGTTCCGGTGTTGATATTTGAGTTTATATAAAGAGCATGAACCTACCAAAGGCTATTTGTTTATGTGGTGGGCACACTTAATAAGTGAGAACAAGCTGCTGCTGTTCACTGAGAGTAAGTCTCTGCAGCTGAGCCATTTGAGTGGTTCTCTTGGATTAATCTATTGAAGGTTTTGTCAGAATCAAAACTCCCCGTCTAAAACAGGGCTCAGACATTAAGCCAGTGTGTTGAGCTTGCCCCCACAAACTACAGCTTATGCAGGCGGGGTTTGTGCTGTCAGTCAGGCGTGATTTTGCTGAGCGCTCTAATAGTGCACGCGCCGATTTCCCTGTGGCTGCTCAGGGACTCAGATTAAGTAGCTATGTAAGAGTTTGCTGGAGAATGATAAGCTGTCTTTTGTGTCCCGGTGAAAGAGGTTGTAAGGAGAGGCTGCATCATTGGAAATTGAATGCTCTGAATCTGGAGTATGTGAATTTTAACCTGTCTTGCTAATTTAGTCCTCCAAAAATATCTCTGAAAACAAACACTGAGCAGTAGATATGCAGCATGTGGGAAGCATGTTCGGTTGCATGCTCCACGCACAAAACTATGTTGGTTTTTAAGTAGTGTTGGTTTAGTATCTGACCAATTCATATGTCTTGCAAAATACATTCTTGTAACACGCTTCCGAGCTGCTTAGTATTTCCTTTCTACAGACAGGAAATTATGGCAGAGAGGCACTTAAAATTATGAGGCTGTCCTTGATAATTGAGAATAGACCTCAATTTCCTAAATTCCTTAATCGTAAGTTAACCCATGCTCTTTTTCATTAGTCCTTGATTCATGTGGAGCCGACAGATTGCCTGCAAATTTCTGTAACGGCAAGAAGGAATTGGAACCTGGGGCCAAGCAGAAGAGATCAGAACTGCAATTTCCATTTACATGTAATTTGAGGCAGGAAGCAGTGAAGAGACTTACCCAGTGATGCACATTGCATCAGAGAAGGTTTTTGATATCCAAGTACAGTTTCCTGCAGCCTGATAATTTACTCTGTGATTAGTTTTGTTAGTAACAAAGTAAAATATTCTTGAAGTAACTTTTAAATTACTTCAGTTTTAATTTTAAGAGTAGTAGGATTTCTGATTCAACAAAGGAAAGATCTGCCCAGATTTGAATGCCTGGGTCTGAACGCCTGGGTGTGTGAGGAGGCTGGGGAAGTCCCTGTTGTTCTCTAGCATTATCTGATGAGTGCATTGTCATTTTATAATTCCCGGAATTTGGCACATCATAAGCCTGGGGTGAAGCAAAGAGCAGCTAACAGGCTACTGCTCATCACTCACACAACAACAATGGGTGTGTGGAAGGATGTTAAGATTATAAATCCTAAACACTCCAGAAGATCAAGATGTTTCACTTATCTCTGCGGGTCCCGAAGGGAGAAATAAACTAGTAGATGTCTTTGAAAGGCTGCCTTGCCATTGGATGCAATGACAGTGAGACCGTAAGTCTCGGCTGAGCAAGGGGAGGTACATCCTGTAGAGTGTGAAAAACATGATTGCCTCATTGTTCTTGCAAGACCTTCCATTATTTTCAGTTTGTTTATTTGGTGAAGCTTTGCCAAGTTTTGAAATGAGCAGAAATCTAGAATCACCGCTGAGTCTGGGCCGTAGAATTCACTTGCGAAAGTACTTGGAGAACTTTTGGGTTTTTTCCTTAAAAAGAAATATGATCCAATGCAAACACATAACACTAATATTACTACTCGCATGGGCGGACTGTTGCAGGATGGCTGTTTGATTAAGAAGGATCTGTGAATTAGCCAGGATAATTCCAGAACAAAGTTCCTAGCTTTCCTGCATTAACACTGTAAAGCTTATAACAGGTTATGACTAGTGCTGACATGGTGTGCTACTAGGGAGCTGTTTGGAATCTGACTTGGTGATGATGGGAACAGAACTGTATTTCTATATGTCTGCCTGGTAAACAATAAGCAAAGAAGTTGAGATTTGCAAAGCAGTTGTGAGAAACTGCTCAGCCAGAGAGTATCTGTCGTGCTGCCCCTCTTCCTGCTGGGGCTACTTAAATGTGTTTTCCTTCTCTGCCTTCCTGCAGGTCTCTTCCTTCCTGGAAATTCAGCAAAGAGTTAGCGTTCCCAGGCTGTTGGATCTCTTCCATGTTAATGGATAACATTTGATATGTGCCCTGTAAATCCTGCCCTGGGACTCTGTGACCGGTGGGGTGCCTGATGCCTGTAATCCCCATTCCCCGCCGGGTCCGTTCGTTCCACGGCCCCCACACGACCTGCCTGCATTCGGCCTGTGGCCCGGTAAGGACCACTCACTTGGTGCGTACCAAGTACAACAATTTCGACATCTATCTCAAATCCCGATGGATGTATGGATTCATCCGTTTCCTGCTGTACTTCAGCTGCAGCCTGTTTACCTCCATCCTCTGGGTGGCACTCTCTATCTTGTTTTGCCTTCAGTACCTTGGCATCCGGATCTTTCTGCGTTTCCAGTACAAACTCTCCATCATCCTCCTCTTACTGGGGCGAAGGCGGGTAGACTTCAGCCTCATGAATGAACTGCTCATCTATGGAATTCATGTGACCATGCTGCTAGTGGGGGGGCTGGGATGGTGTTTCATGGTATTTGTGGATATGTAAATAAAACAAGCGCATGTGGGCTGAGAAGGTGACTTTTCTTCTACCCCAAAATGTGTCGATATCTTCTTTTCTTTTTTTATATAAATTAATTTATTTATCAGTGCTACTTTTTATTGATAAATTAACGTACTTGTCTGTGGAATTTGTATTTTTTTGAGGGTTGAGGTGCCATTTTGATTATCAAAGTGCAATGCTTGATTGGGTGTTTTTTCTTTGCACAGCGCAAGTTAATATAAGTTTCTTCTAGTCCATAGGAGCCTACCTTGCTGCTGTTCCTGTATTCCTGTGGGCATGAAAAAGGCAGTGATTTATCTGGAGGACAGAAACCAGATAACTTTGCACCCTACGGTCTTAATCCATCTTCACCCTTTTTCTAAAAACGTTCCTTAATGTCTCAGGCATGTAATACGTATCCTACTTGACCAGTGTTATCCTTTCGCTATGTAGTTTGCATTTTGCATATTCCCCGCTAAGGATATGGGGCCAAATTCTACAGAGTATAGGGGGTTTGGGGTGTTTTGGTTTTTTTCCTGTTTTGTTTTTAGGTTTTTGCAAGACGTGCTTTTGACCCACTGTACTGTTCTGTTCACTTTAACGTAATTGTAGAGCTTTGAATGGCTTTGTGCTTTTCAGGCAGTTAATGCTGAGTAATTGAGTCTTACCCTAATGGAACAAATCCACTGGAGTGATGGGAGCAGAGTTTGGTATCATGTGCTCTTGAAATTCCCAGTCACGGCAAATATGTTATCATTTTGCAGCGATTAAGGGGAACCCATTGCAATGGTCCGTAGAGTTTAGATCTTGACATTTGGTTCTACTTTTCCCTGAATTGCTTAGTCCCATTTTTCTCACAGAGGTGCTCTGTCTTACAGAGTATGGTGAGATGAGACTGTCTGACCTAGGAGAGATTGAAAACAGAGTACAATCCAAAATGGCAATAATTGTTCTCTGTGATTACAGAAAACATTCTCTCTCCTACCTTTGCAGCAGTGAGAGTGGGGTCACTGGAGAGCTTTACTGACAGCTCAAGGAGTTAAGCATTAAGCTCGGTTATACTGGTCTTGATCTAAGATGTCAGGCTGTTCTTCCGCAGTCAGTCAAGTAACTCTTTATTTATGGAGTCCAGAAGCTGGCCTAAGGTTTATTTTTATTCTATTTTTGTTTGTTTGTTTTTTCTTATAATGGAATATTGCTCTTTTCCTTGTGTTCTTTAAAGAACTGTTTAAAAAGAAGTTGGTAAAAATGGTGGAGACCCTTCCCCCTCCTCCCCGTGAAATCAATGGAGTCAATCGTAACGGAATAAGCAAGACTGGAGATACGTGACTGTTTTTTTATGATCTCTTCAGTCTGAGATATGAATGTGGTCGAGAACAAAGCCAGTTTGCACACAGGGAAGGATGCTTCATATTTCAGCTTGTGTGTATTGCAGTCTTTTGCTGACATACTTTGATTTGTAGGCTTATGGATGCAAAATAGAGAAGCTTCTGTCTGAAGCTCAAAGCTAAAGCAAACCCAGAAATTATCTCATTATCAAGTGTTACAGATAATGCAGACTGAACACGCAGAGCTGAATAAATAATAGGCCGTGGTGGTGTGAACTTTAGATTAGCCCCGTGAGAGCCAAAGGCTGTTTCTGCAGGAAAGATGTAGTATCAGCATATGTCACAAACGGGTGTCTGGAAGTTTCCTCCTAACTGTAGAGCTCCCCAGAGCCTTGTTCTGGGATCACTCTCTGGACTGCAGGTCCTCAGTGTCCTGCAGGTCCGAGCTACAGCTTGCGCTGTAGGCAGAGGGAATTCCCAGTAATTCCCAGCCCAGTGCTTTCCTCCCCAGTACAGCTGTCAGCCTGGGGCATTGCAGCTCTGACGTGCAGACTGTGGGACTCCTGGGATGGCTGTGCTCAAGAATTTCTGCAGGAAACATTACAGATGGCCAGCAGACAGCCCTGGTGTGAGCTGAGAGACCAGCCGGGACCCCGGCGAGGCACAGCTGAGAGCAGCTCTCCATCGCCTTCCGCAGGAGGCACAGCATGGAGACTGGTTGATGGTAGGACCTTGTTTCACCTTGGAATGGCCGTATTGCAGTACTCCTTATAAAGATGAGTAAAGGGGTGATTTGTGCTACACGTGGGCGCTGCTGTGCTCCCCACCCGTGCCTGCTTCAGCTGGTGGGTGCTTTTTTGACAGATACACTCGACTGCTTGACCCAACCAGTGGTAGTTTGGTTCAGGCTCTGAAGGAAGTAAAGGTCTAGGCTGTGACTGGGTCATGAACTTCTCTAGTTCCAACCTGTTCTTTGAAAACCCACGCAGGAGCAGGGTGACACGGCGAGCTTTGATGTATATGAGCTTGGAAACCGGAACACCGATCATGCGATTAACACATGAATAGCAGGTGGTTCTTCCAAGACTAATTTGGTCAAGGAACAAAGGAGCTTGTGGGTACAGGGAGTCTCACACTTACCTTTTCCATCACACGTAATTTGACTATGAGCCAACCACTTTATTTCATAAATATGACAGCCTGGGTGAGCTTTTTTTTGAGCTCTTCTTGCTAAGCAGCTGGCTGCATGGCGGTGATCTCCCCTTGAGTTGGGATGCCTCTCAAGGTTACTCCTCAAGGCTGAGAGACCCCTTACCAACTGCAGAGCTTTGGTAAGCGACCAATACTGCGCATAACCTTGTATCGCAGAGCATTAAAATTTTGCATTGGTAACTTTGAATCATTATTCTATCCTCTGTGCAGTAAGTAATAGATTGAACCTTGCCATCGAACTTTGTTAAGCCTCACTTTTACAAGATCATACTTCAATAAAGCCACTTTTGCTGCTACCTTTGGCGGTGGTTCTTTAAGCAGTCGAGATCTGCTCCACGACACTCCTGCAGCAGCAATTGAACAAAAAGGGCTTCTGTGTTGCGGTTCGTTGCTTTACTGCACAGACTTCCCATCAGCCCTCCGCAGCCAGATTCAGTGGTGCATAGTGAGGAAAAAGTGCATGTCCTTATCAAATCCCCAAAAAGTAATGTTTGCCAAATACCCAAATGTTCCTCGAGAGAGACCTTGGGGCTAAGTTGCTTAGAAGACAGCGGGCAGTGATTCCCCAGTCTTCTTTTACAAAGGTAGCCAAGTACCTACTGTCAGAATGCCCTGAATCTCAAGTCTGCAATTGCACACAAAGATAGACAACCCCAAGATTAAATAATTGAGGAGACCTCAAAGGCGCTATGAAGTTCAAAATACCCTCGTTCTTGGTCATTACCAGCACTTGGACGGCTTGCAGTGCTCAGGTGGTGCGATCCTACCAGCGTAGTGGGGGAAGTGAGGTCCCTTTGAAGTCATGCTGGCAAGGAAGAGGAATTAATTTTCAAATTATTTGTTTTATGGTGTAATAATTTGAACATTTTAGATCTACACGAGTGGAGCACTATTTGGCACCTTTATGGCACTTTCCTCTTCAAAGCATTTTCCAGCTAGAGCTAATTAAACCTCACAACATCCCCAGGAGATTGCAGAATAAGTAAGATCTTGGTAATGGTTCAGAATTTAAATTCAGTGGTTTTAAATTTGTGATTTTTTTTTTAAAGCTTTTAGGATTACTTTGCCAAAATATTTTTTCTCAAGGAGCTGAGATTCTAAAAGTTTCTTACAAGCTCGAGGGGAGCCAAGCCAAAACTGAGGGAGGGAGAAAGAGGCAGAATAAATGTTGTATTAAGTATATGCAAAGAATAAGGTGGGGGGGGGGGGTGTCCCTATTTAGTTTAATTGAAAAAACTGGCATTTTTAATAAAGGGGGAGGGAACAAAACTTCATGGAAGACAAGAAAGAAAACAAAGGAAGCTGAACTTCCTGCTTTTCAAGAGCCAAACAAGTGGCTTATAATGATACTTGCCAGAAATATTTCATGTTGAGCAGGTACTTGCAAACTGTGCCCCACTGGGGAGATTCATATTCTTTTGGATTTTTTACTCTATCCAAATTCATTGGTGCTGGGAGGGATGGATCAGGCTCCAAAATGAGTTAAGTTTTCCCTTCTTATAATATAGATGGCTATAACTAAATTTTCATCTCTGCATTCCTTCATGCCGATTCCATCCTGAACAGTGAGAGCAGCTGGTTTGTTCCCTGTCTTTTTTTTTTTTTTTCTTTCCATGTTTGGCCTTTAAATATTGTTATTATAATTACTAGGTTAAAAATACCCTCAAGAGTAATCAGGAAAAATACTAGAAATACTGATTTGGGAGAGTGTGTCCATCCCAGACCCATGCCAACCTCTTCAGAGAACTTCCCCCGTGAGTCCTGCTCACTCCAGAGCTTTCCAGGTATTTGGGCAACAGAGAGGCTCCTGCTGCGTTGTGCAGACTTAAGACCAACAATGACGGTACGTGCGGTGGCAAAGCTGCCTTGGCCTGTTGTTTACCCTGTGAATGTATGAATGAGACTGACGTGCTGGAGTTTCACCTTGTTAACTCTTCAGAACATGACACCAGCTGGTGTTTTGGGTGCCTGTTAAATTCTGTATGAAACATGCCACCTACATTAAACTTATTTTTTTAACATGTTGATGGATTGATTGCTTGGGAAGAAAAAGGAAGAATTTTGTCTTATGATGCTAGTATCGTTCTGATGCGGGGATCTCCTTGATCCTCTTCCTCTGTTTGCACTGGTGCAAATAGTCAGGGCAAGCGCGTGGTAGAGGAGGATCAGGCCCTCTGTGGTTACGCCTCAGAAGCATCACTGAGGGTTGGGTAAAACGCCTTTTTTTACCGCCTTGAAGGTCATTCAACAATGACTCAGGAGGAGAGCCGGGAGTACAGCACAGCCTTCTAGCTCCTAGGCTTTGGCTCTAGTCAGCAGGCTGAACTGCCCACCATGGGCGTTTGAGTGATGGGAAGGAACTGTCACTTCGCATCGAGGTGCGCATCAATTAACGACGAGAAGGTGCTGTCTTTCCTCCTTTCCTTGCACGGAGCTGAGCTTGCAGTGCAGAGCTGTATTGTTTCAGGACACGGTTGTGATGCTTCCCATGGGAATGAAGAGGAATATTCCTACTATGATGGACTTCCTATTGTTATGTGGAAAGTACTACAGTGATGTGCAGCAGCATAAAACCCCAAAACAGATGCTGGACAGGACTTGTTCTCCAGTGACTAGCGAGGTTGGAGCTAGTGGAGGCGCAGGCTTCAGAGAACCAGCACGGAGAGGACCGTTGCGGACAAAGCTGGAGGTGAACTGGAGAAATATCTGTGTGGATAGAGCAGCCTGCATCCCACTGCGTGTGTGAGATGCTCCTGTCTGTTATCCCAACTTAACAGCTGAAGAGTCATGGTGGAGGACTTGAAAGAAAGGGGATGGAGGTTTCCAAAAGAGAGAATGATTTGGGCAAGGGTGGATATATTTTCACTTTCACTATTACATAGGAAACCGTAAGCAATGCTCAAAAATGTGGCTGGTGCTATTAGCACAATGGCAGATGGCAAAGTTGGCCGAGTGCTGTGGAGTATCAGACTCAATGACAGTAAAAGGCTCAGGAAGGTACTATATAAATGTGCATTTTCTCTTATTAATGTTACTTTTAAATACATCTCTTGAGCCTTTGCCGTCTCCTAGGGAAGAACTTGTTTGCCCAGTTCCCAGAGTGAGCTTCTACCCTGGGCACCTCAGCGTGCCAGTGTAACTGGCCCAGGCTGGGAAGCCGAATGACCCGGTGCCCCAGCCCGGGGAACGGCCTCGGGGTTCCTCAAAGGCAGGCACCGTGCCGTGCCAGCAAACTCAGCTGACTCCCAGAGTGTGCTCCAAAAGCTGAGCCTTTTGTTTCTGTCTGTACAGCTTTAGGATCAGGATTGCCGTTTTCCATAAAAGCAAGCTGGGGGCAGGTTCTGACCCAATCTACAGGTGTAATTCTCAAAAAGGCACTGGGAGCAGACTGGAGGAGAGACCAGCCCCTTATCCTAAAGGGCCTTACCTGGCTGAAGGCTCATTGTCATTCTTCCCAGGGTTCTCATAAGTCACCGATTTTGTTTCTTTCCCTCCTGGGGAGGTAGGAGACAGCATTTACTACTAGTTGTGGAAAATAACACGGCACGTTCGCTTTCAGGAACAGCTTTGGCTATTCTGGAGCCTCTAGCACACACAGATAGCATGCTGTTCCAGTGAAGGCGTTGCTGGAAAATATGAAGGCTTGTTATCTTTCTGCGTTTTTGTTTAGCCAAACAAGGTTTCCATAGCTTCTGGACAGCTCTGCTGCTGGGGAAAAAAAAAAAAAACCAAACCTTCTCATTTCTTCACCTGCCAACTCTCTGCACTAATTTTGTCTTCCTGCTTCAAAGCAGTCATCGTGCCCAGAAAATGTCAGTTCAAAGCAAAGTTTTGTCCGGTAATGAGCCAGTGAAAATTGTTTAGTGTAAGATCTTCTTGTGCAGCTATCAAAACTGTGCTTAGGTGAGAGCAGAGCTGGGCTGTCGGGGTCTGCTCTGAGCTCTCAGCTCGGGTGGCTTGAAATCAAGTCTGCGTGTGTGCTGCGCTTCAAGGCTTGTCTGTGTGCTGATTTACCAGAGGAGTAGCTTTAAGGTACCATAGATGAAAGGAGCATCCCTGCATCTCCCGCATCTTTCTGGAGCGATAAATTAATCTAGTGGGGAAAAAAAGACCACGTAACTTGCACAACGGCTGTATAAACACAACACTTCTCCGAGCTGATGCTTGTTGGGTTTTGGAGAGCCTCTTCCCCCGCTGACCTCCAGCCCACACTCCACTGGCTGCAGAGAGCGTGCTCCAAAAATGTGTGCTGTTTCCCCAACGGGGTAAGTGTGCGAAAGGGAGCTGTTCCTCTGCCACTAGCTCTCCTCCTGCCAGCGCTCAGCCTTGTGACGGAGGCTGGAAGGGCCGCATCCTGACCTTGGATGCACAAGACTGTAGTAAATCAGAGTCTCTAATACATCCAGAAGCCAACTTTCCCCTGCATGGAAAATACTGTATGTAACACCAAGAGACAAATACCAAAGTCCTTAGCTGGTTCTTTTAAAAAAAAAAAAAAAAATTAAAAAAATCTCCCATTGGCCCTGGTGAGAGTTTTGCCTGAGTAAGGATGTCAAGATTATGCATGCTAATTAAATGAACCACCCATCCCTTCAGAGTCTGCTCTCTGCTGGGAATTCCCCTCTGAGTAACTTGCTCCCAGTGAGGAAAGGAGTTGCATGAAAAATTTCCCAGATGGTGAATCTGTTAGAGAAAATCACAATCTGTTTGTGGCTTTTTCAAACAAAAAAGAGCACAGGAGATGCTGCGGAATAAATTTGTTGTTGCAAACCATTTGCTCAGTAATGGGGAGAATTTAGATGGGCAAAGAGCTTTTTTTCAGAGGAGCCTTATCTCCCTGCCTCTAAAAATGAGCAATGATCTAAAAAATAAATTGCAGCGATGTATATTTTAAAAGCCTGATGTGTTACTTCAGTGACGCCTGTTCATTTATTCCGACGCCCAGCGTGCCTGAAGCTGCCGAGGGACAGCGGCCTCGTCCATGCAAACCTCCGAAGGAACAATTGCCGCTGTGTGCTACGCCCGGCTTTGTGTACCCGCCCGGCACAAAGGAGCCGTTTCATCCGGAGCCGCCGTGTCCTGGCGAGTCTCCTGCCAGCATCCCTCTGCCTGGGGACCCGCGCAGCCCCGGGACCCCGGTGCCCGGCCAGCCCCGTCGGGTGAGCGCAGGGCTGACCCTAACGCCGTCTGCGATTCGGGGCCAAAGCCAACCCCGGGCAGGGGAGAGGGCTCGGGGGACGACGACGACGACGACGACGACGGAGCAGCCTTTGGCTGGGCAGAGGCGTTTGGGCCGGGGCAGGCGTTGGCAGAGCCCGGCCGCGGTCCCGGGCGGGAGCTGCCTGCGCGTCCCCGGGACGGACGGTGCCGCCTCGTTGCAGGCTCAGCAGAAGGGAACGTGCGCCCACGCGGCCGCCGGCCCCTTCGCGATCGCTGCCCGGGGTGGGAGCGCGTTGAGGTGCCGGGCTGTGTTCTGGGGGCTGCGGGTCGCTGCCCCTTCCTGCCAGCCCAGCGGGAGGGGGACGATGGCCTGGGGGGGGGGACCGGTGGGTGGCTGGCACTGGGGAGGATTTGGGCGCCTGCTTCATCTGTCGGAGCCCGAGACGCCGCGTCGCTGCGCGCAGCCTGGCTTCGCTGCATTACTGATGTTGCCTGGACACATTTCACTTAAAATCCGAATTTCATAAAAAGCTGCAAGCCAAGAAAAATTCTTCCAAGGTTTTCTTTTTTTTTTTTTTTTTTTTTTAATTTAAACTTCAAATGAACACTGCTTAATAGTTTCTTGGAAACACATTTGCTTGCAGTTATGTGCAATGTAGGCACTGTTACTTCCTTCTTTACCATGTGAGGCTGACTGCAAACTGTCTGGTGGCAAACATGAAACCTGGCGTTGTGCAATGCAGCGGGGCTGGGGGCGAGGCAGGCGAGTGGGGAGCAGCACGCGTGGCAAAAACGGGCTGAATTTTAAATGTGACATTTTCTTAGCAAAACCGATGGTGAATTCTTCTTGTGCATACATTGATTTAATCAGCCCACATCCTGTTAATAACCCAGTCCTTATTGCTAAGAATTACATAAACACATGCTGTCTCGGTTTTGCCAGGTTGAGTTTAGGAGCGATTTATGTGCCTTCAGGATTTGTACAACTTGCCGAGCTTCAAGGGCTGAGGGTCCAGCACGAGTCACAACAGGGACTTGCCCACAGTTCTCTTGCACTCCAGCTTTTCCTAATGAACCAAGCTGGTAGTGCTGATTTGCCAACAAATTTCCTATTTACTGTTCACCAGAGCATCAGTTGTGACAAATAAACAGAAGAAGGCAGCATTTCACTGAAAGCATTTTATGTACTGATTAAGACGCTATACAAAGAGAGCTCCTCTGGGTACATGGGAAGGCTTGGTTGCAAGGTAGCTATTGCTGTGCTTAAGGGAGCTGCTGGTAGGGCTTTGCAGCGCTAGCCAGGTCAGAATCGCAGAAATACATGTATTTCTGAAATCAGGCTGTCCAAAGCCAGGGGAGTGCACTTCTCTCTGCAATAGCAGGGGGGTGGTTTCCACAGAGATTGTTTGTTTAAATTATGCCTATATTCACACACCGTGAACGCCTTCAGAAAGGGATGAATGCGGTGCCTCGTTTTGAGAAAACACAGGGTAATTTTTATGATCAGTAACGACATGATAGCAATGTGCTACAATAAGGGCAAGCAAATTTCACGCTTCAAGGACTGTAACTGCTTACCAGAGAGGGCAGGAGGGGACTGATGCTGCTTTTTCCCGTTCTTTGGGAATGGTGGGCATGCATGAAAGGGCTATAGGATTTTTGGTCTCTTCCTTTACAGCGTCAAGCACCAACAAAGAACTGAAGCAAGAACCAAGACCTGAAACCTGGTTGTAGCACTGGATAAACTTCTAGTTCTGCTGGAGTCAATGGCAAACTCTCAGTGCTTTCAGCGAGGTCAGGATTTCACCTTGTGTTCTTCTCAAACAAAACTGCCTGTTCCTGGGGAAATAAATAAAACATTTGACAGCGATTCTTATAAGGTCAAGTTGCAATGCGCGTACGTACAGAAGATGTACGTTGCTTTGTGTCGGTGTGTAGTACAAGAAATATGAGGCCAAATCCTGAAGTCCCTCATTTCAGGCCACTGCTGTGGGTTTTTTCCCAGGCTGACTTTGCTGCCCCTGTAGCTCCCGCGTTGCTGCCGTGCTTCCTGGCTTGCCCAGAAACACCCCGCTGCCTTTGAGGGCAGCGTGTGGATGGGACCATCAGGAGGAAGATGGTTTTACTTTTCCTACGTGAACGGCAAGCACAAAGGGATGAATTTGGCCCTGGTGCGCAAGCTGCCGGGGAGGGGTTCCAAAAGCCGCCGGCGTAATAAGAAGCGAGTGGGGCCGACCCCTGCGGCTCAGCCCCTTTGGAGAAACCACCCCACTGCTGCAGGTCCCGCTGGGCAAACGCACCCATCACCCTCGGCTTGTGCTCCGTGTTGGTTGACACGGTGCAGTGAAGCCAGAGAGGACAGAGATGGGCAACGGCCAGGTTTGTTCACAGCCTGCCTGTGACCTTGAATATCTTTTACATCCTTCCAGCACATGATTCGGGGGAGAAAGCAGGGGCGGAGGCGGTGGCAGAGTATTGAAACGTTTGTTCAGCAATTGCTGCAAAAAGAAAACTTGCTTCAATCTGCAGAGATGCCAACTGAATTTTGTTTTGTTTTGGTATTTTGGAGGCGAGCCAAAAGCAGGATGTTGGGAAGTCTTCAGCAGCTACTGCCTGCTTGTTCCATACCAAGCATAACTTTGTATATATTTTTATCGGCAAACTCGGTCCCACGCATCTTGATGCGCAAGCAACAGCCCTGGCTGCAGGGCTGCTCTTCCAGGCTGCTGGAGAGAACAGAGCCGTTTTCCTTGGCTGTTTCCTTAAGTCAGAGTTTCAGGAGCTGGCCTGCAAAGGTATCTTTTTTCCCTGCCAGCTGCTAAGAGGAATAGCAAGTGGTTGATTTGACTGGAGAGGGAAAGAAAAATGAGTTCTGTACCCCTTGGGGTCCCTGCTTCTCGGTCTCAATACAGGGGAGATTTCGGTGCGGTCCTGCCTGCAATTCTGCAAAGGTTGCAGTGAATTTAGGGTATGACTTTCTGCATTTCATGTGGGGATAAGGCGCATTTCTGCTTTGTCAGCAGAAGGGCCCGTTCTCTCCCTTGCACAATAGAAAGCTGCTGGGTATAAATAGCCTTTCATGCCTGTCACCTCGGTGACTTTAATGGCAATGCCCTGATTTAAGCCCTGCTTCCAGAAGATGCTTCAGGTGTGTGCTCTCCCCACGGGACTGGACACACATTTAAATTAAATGCCTGTCTAAGAGGCTCTAAGCAGCGACGCGCTAAGTCCATGTTTTAGTGCTTTCCAGAGCTGGGACTGGCACGGGGCGGGGGGAGAACTGAGCCCGTTGTCGCTGTTTAAGCACTACAACTGTTGCTTTCACAAAGGATCAGTGCTCAGAACAGGGAGACATCTTAAGAGTGTCTGACAAATGTATGTACATTCGGGGACCGCGAGCCTTGAATTCGTAATATGGTGAAGGGTATTGAACATGACAGAGCTCCACGGAGGGGAGAGCTACGCTCTACCTGCCTGCCGCGGCAGGACCGGCTCGAACAAGCCCCCGGGATCTCCGGGGTGGGATGGCAGCTGCTGGCGGCGGGACGGGACGGGTGCCCAGCACCCAGCGGGCATGGAGGGGATGGGTGCTCTCTCCTGTCTCCCTTGTTCACCTCCTGTCTCTTCGTGGAGAGCTTCACAGCTCGCTCTTACCAGTGTTTTCCAGTGCTTACCACATCGCAGCCCCGGTATCACCTGGGGTCAGTAAGCGTTATCAATTTAACACTAATAATTAAATGATTTATTTGGGGGCATTTAAGGCGCAGGCTGGGCTGGGTGCGGAATCCCGACCCTGTGTCGTGACAAGCTGGGCAGAAGCGCCCTGGCAGGGTGGCCCAGTCCCAGCTCGTCCCTCGCCCCGTTCGCCCTGCCTGCATCCTGGTTGCCCCTTTGTTCCCAAGAAAAGCATCCGAGGTGACTATGGATGCCTTTTTAAATGCTCATCGTCACATTATCCATCAGATACATATTTACAATCATTCATTAAATTAGGATGTACGTTTCATTCTTCTTTCTTAGAATATTAATGCCTACTCCTGGCTGAAATGCCATATGAATATTCATTAAAAAATCAATCAATTCCTGTGCCAGGAATGATGTCATTTGAGCAATAACTGAAGCAGTAATCGAGCATGCTATGAAAAAACGATGAATGCCATCAGATCTAATGTTTATTGAACTCCGTGTGGGTAAATCACAGCAGGTTTTTTCCCATGCTTTTGTGTGCATTAACTGGTGCTCCAGTTCCTCCTTCTGCCTGGCGCCAGTGAGCCCAGCCCAGCCCGGCCGGGAGCGGGGAGCACCTCGGAGCAGGTACGAGACATCCCGCAACGATGGATGAGTCTGGGGGCAGGGCGGGACGTCACATCGCTGCGGAGCTCCTAATGAAGAGTGGATTAGAAATTTGTCTTATAACAATGGGAAACAAAAGCTCTCAAAACTGTTGTGGGAAACCTGGAGAATTAATAGGCTGAAGTCTTCTTTCCAATAGATCTTTGGCTGGGGAAGCTCTTTCTCATCACTTAGAGCATTGTCCTGAGGGAGTTGAAGTGATGGCTTTTCTTGGGTTGTGCTCTCCATTTTTAATGCTGGAGCCACAAGGGCAGATACAGAACAAAGAGTAACAGTACGCTTTGGGAGGGATCGTTACTACTCTAAATTTTCTCAAATCAACTCTTTCTCAACAATAGCAAAGGAGCTGTGCCAATGCACGGGCTCTGACTGCGGCTCCTGTGATAAGATCACACTCTGGTTGTGTGGGAAATATTAAGAGTTTTGGCTTGACTTCAGCACCAAGAGTCACTTTGGAAATCTTTTGTGTGCAATGCACTAACCTTACAAGAGAGGTCATCTGCAGGATCTGCTTTTTGCCGTAGCTGCCGTATTAAAATCCTCCATCAGGTCTGCAGAACAAATTACATGGAACATTTGTCCAGGGGAGAAATTGGTGTGATTGTAACTAAACATATTTTCAAAGATAACTTTAATAGGCGAGATGGTCACCCAAAGAAATTTACATTTTTCCTTTGTATTTCACTGAGGTACGAGAGGGAGGCATCAAAGCGCAATAAATTCTTTTACTTTTTTCCCCTCCTGACTTCTGCCAAAAGAGATACTAAAATAGCCTGAGTTTAAAAAATGAGCAAAACCTTGCTTGGCACTGACAGGTGACCGTCAGTTCTGTTCTGCCGAGAGCAGTGCGCATCCTGGCCACATCCACGGTGCTTCAGGGGCTGCTGTGTGTATTCAGTTATCTCCTCGCAGGAGTTCAGCCCCGGCAGTAACCAGAGCAGTAAGGAGCTCTGGAAGAGCTCCTCTCGTTTTTCTGAGTACTTGGGGGGTTGTGCCACATTTTATTGTTATTTACACCCGGCCAGGCCCTGCAGAGCATCCTCTACCCGTATCAATATGCAGGTGTGAAAGGCACCCCACGATGCAGGGTGGTTTTCCCACTCAGCATTTCCTTGCCCCACGTGTCACGTGGTGGAAGGCAGATGTTTGATCCGGTAATTTGCTGAGCACTTCCCAATTCCCATCCTCTCTTCTCGCAGGAGAGGCTGGGCTGAGCAGGCGGAGGCGGTGGGAGAGGAGCTGGCAGTCGGGCGCTGTTTTCTCAGGACATTCCCACAGTACAATATTTAGGAAATTTCACAGTCATAAGACATTAAAATTCTTACCATGAATTCAGTTATCTCTTAATCATTCAGAAGATCACCTCAGTCACTCCAAGTAAAAATCCGGACTCTCTCATGTCCAGCAGCAGTATTTCAGGAGACACCTGGCCAAGCCCAGAGCTGCAGGGAGGCTGGGCTGCTCCATCCCCGCTGCCCGGCCCATCGGCACTGGCCGTCACTGGAGGAGACAGGAGCCCAGCTAAGCTGGTTTAGCTGTCCACATGCTAATGTTAACAGATAAAATCTTCGGTGGGTGTCGGTATTAGTATTAGCCCATTTCCAGTGGTGAAAGAGCCGCTTCCCAGCAGCACCCACTGGTGACACTGGATCCTGGGTGCCCGGCAGGGGAGGAGCGGGGAGCCAAGGTTACCCGCTTCCACCTCCAGCACCGCAGCATCAACTCATGAATCACGGCTCTGACAACAGTGACTTGCTCTATCAGTCACAGCACAGACACTTCAACCCAAAATGTTCTTCTACAGAAAGGAAGGGGAAACACAGACTGATTATGCTAGTCTAATTTACATGCTTATCTTAGAAAAATTAAATGCCTGACTTCATCTCAGGCAGTTCCACACTCTCGTTGAGGGCGTCATCGTCTCCCGCAGAGCAGACACGTGGCCACCTCGTCGCCTTTCCAGCTGGCCAGAGTTACTTGTCCCTCCAAGGGTGACCTGAGCTGCTTGATTTAAGGCACCTTGCTTGTGTTTCTGTGCATCCAAGTCCCAAAATGGTGAAGGATGTAAGGGAATCTGTAGGGAGAGGCTGAGAGGGAAGCGTTTATTTTCTCAGCAGTCAACTGAGCAGTCAACTTTAAATTCATTAAAATTATTATCCAAGAAAGACTTTGAAAAAGTGATGGCTGTATCAAAGAAATGAGCTATACTATGTGAGAAGCCTGAGATAGTCTGCAGGGAGTTTTGGTTTGAGATACATCACAGGGTGGTGCTTGGTGTCCCCAAAACCTCTGGGCTGGCTGCAGACACCCCTCCACGTTACCAGGGGCACACAGAGCCCAGCTTCACCCTCTCCGCTAAACCAGAAAGGATCGCTCCTTGCCCGAGTTTCAAGCTCTTTAAAGCAAACAGGTGACCTCAACCGCAACGCGCTGCAGCAGGAGCGGGTTCTAACAGGAGCGTCGCAGTCACCCAAGTTGCTTGGTACAGTAGTTCCTGCACTAACGAGTCGTATTCTCACACAGCCAAGTGAAAGATGATGCACCTGGGAGCAGAAATCCTGGTCAAGCCTTAAAGAGAAAGCAGTCAGCCAGAGAAGGACTTGTAAAATCCTGTGAATTGTGCCAGTTCAGATTAAATACAATTTCTGAGCGATAAAGGCAATTCAACATCAGGCTCGTTTACAAGAAGAGGTATCCACCAACAGGTTGAGTCTTTAAGTTGACAGTATTTCTGGAAATTTCTGAAAATTTCTGGGATTCTGAAAAAAGTCCGCGGTCTGTGTCTAGGGTGGTCAGGAGCCTTCCAGCATCAGAGCCCGGCAACTTCGGCTGAGCCGGGGCATTTAGTCCCTGCACGTGTATTAACAGCCAGAGGGAAAATGCCTCCCAGGACTGGGTTTTCTCCTCTCCTGTTTGCACAGTCACCATACCATTATGTAATAAATAACGATTAAAGCAGGCCAGAGATACATTATTATTTTTGTTATTGTCCTACTCTCGCCACGTGGGAGCCCTGGCTGGAAACAAGCGGTGCCTTGCACTTCTGGAGCAATTCTCACAGCAGGATCTGAAGGATTTCTCTATTTACAAACAAGTAAAGCCTTTTTACACACAACCTTGTACCAGTTTAGTTAGGACAACGCGGCCACCTTGGAGACACTCATTTCTGTTTGTTTTAACTTATTCCTAATCATTTTCATGTAAACGAAATAAGCCTGGCTATAGTCAAAATAAGCACCGTTTGCACCGTGTCAGCTGTGGCGCGTAGGGTGATGCCTGAGCCTTGAGCAGATGCTTAATGTAAAGAACTCAGAACTTTATTTGCTTTATTTATAAAAAATAACAACTCTAACATCCGATTCCATCACATGGGCTCACTCCGAGCAGCATCTTATCCCATGAGTGACTTCATCCTGTTACTGGGGATGCTGATGTGGGACAGCCCTGCCCAGAGCAGTGAGGTGGCCGAGGCTGCTAGCGGCTTTTCCCATTTTCTGGTCGGCATTACATGAGCTGGAGCAGACGGAGGGTTGGGATAGCTGGGGCTGTCACACCACGTTCAAAGCTGGAAAGGAGAATACCCAGGGGAGAAAAAAATAACTGAGCTGAACAGCCACCAAAGACAACAAACGAAAGGCTTTCTTGGGCAAGAAATTGTCTCCCTGGGTCCTGCAGCTTTGGCTGAGCAAAGATTTCAGGGGCCTGTCCCCAAAACGCAGCGTTAGAGCCCCATCCCTCCTCAGGCGTGATGGGTAACAGCGAGGTGCGGTGGATACGCCGTTCATCGTCCCATCACGGCCGATCACGCCTGGCAATCGCAATTACTAATGTTACAAGCAGCCTGCACTGACAGTTATCTCCCAGGGTCATGGTCTGGTTCAGAGAGCTCAGACACCGTCAAAATGCCAATTCTGAGCCCTGGGCCTCCCGGGGGATCTCTGCGGGGCTGACATGAAAACATTGCTGGGCTGGAATGAGACCCCCCGTGACCCAGGAGAGATTTACTGCAGCAGGGTTAAAGCTTTCCCAGTGAAATACACGCCAGCAAGGCTCCCTAATGGGAGCAGAGTGTAATTCCGGAGTGGGAAGTGAAATGAAGACACCACAAAGCGGTCAAGGAGCAGAGGAGCAAGAGACTAACGAGGCAGACCCAGCAGATGAATTCCTGGGACGGTCACAGGTTGTCATTTAACCTCTTTATCTCCATTTTCCAAAGGGAAAGGCAGACGTAATACCTACCTTCAGACCCGTTTCGAGCTTCGTGGCCGAGGGGTGTGTACCTAGATAGTTACTGCTCTCCATGGCCAGAACCTGTGCATCCTCCCACACCGCTCAGCTCTGCTACACCGATGGCAACAAATCCCCCAAGGAACCAACTCTTTCCTCACTTACGGTGTTTTAGTTTTGTACAAGGACATTAAAGATTGTCTCCGTTCTTGCAGGCGGGAGCACAAGCAGCAAAACTCATCATTTGGCAAATTCACTTGGCTGGTATGATGGGGAGAGGAGAAGGCATATCCCTCTGCTGTACATAAATAAACGAGGGTTTCTGATACATTTTGGTTTGTCATTTGCTGCTATTCATGATGGTTTGATAATCTCAATGAACTTTATATGGCTGTAATATACCTGCTGTGTCCTCTCCTCTCTCCTATGAATACCAATTACACTGAAGTGCTCGCGGAATTAGCATCAAAGTAAAGGTTTCTGGTAGCAGGTAATTTTCCCTCCCTACCAGATTGCCTTGTAGCTCACAGCACAGTGCAAATACTGGTTGCATGTGTTGGACTGGGTAGATAATACTGTTTCTACCTACAAAGAAAGCTTCTGTCCCCGTTACAAAAATTCATCCTGATATGACAATTGATCTGCTTTGCAAAGTCCTCTGAAGGATTGCTTCAGAAAAAGGACTCTCTCAGACAGACTTCTTAATTTTCTGCATTTCTTCCAGCACCCTCTTCCAGCACGGAGCTGCTCCGCTGGGCGTACGTGGTGATTCCCACGCCGGGGAGCAGCCCAGGCTGGTCCGTGGCACACCTCGGCCACCCTGACGGCCATCCCCGCCGCGGCGTGGCCGGAGGTAGGAAGGTCAGAAAGATCTTGCAGGTCTTGTTCATTACCGAGTTTGCTGGAAAGTCACGCCTCCGCACAAAATAAATTTGTCCTCTGCTCCCTGGCTTCATCCCAGACTGGTGCGGCGGTCCTTTGCCGTGGGCTCCCTGAGAGCTGTGAGGCTGGTACCCAGCCAGGCCGGCTCCCCACACAGTGTGCAGAAATACTGCTGGAAAGCAAGACGCAAAGTGTATTTTAACCGTCTTCAGTGTCCTTAGAGCCCGGAATTTGGAGAAGGAACAAAATCCCTAAAGCCTTGCGGTGAACAGCTGATGTTAAATTGAAGAGCTGCAGCCAGGAAGGGTTAAACGGACGGGGGATACTGCAGGATTGTTTCTTCTGCTTCACTAAACTACTGTTCAGATGAAAGAAAAAAAAAAAAAGAAAAGTTAGCTTTTCTCCTGCAAGAATGTAAATTTGGGTATTTTATCAAGTGATTTCTTCAGCCCTCAAGCCATTCTTCAATTTGAAATGCTAGATTAAAAAAAAAATGCAGGAAAGAGAGAGAAAGAAAGAAAATATTTTCGTCAGCCCAAGAACACTTTGCAGACATTATGTAAAATGTTGCCTATTTTGTTTCCTCTAGTCGCTGAACCAATCTTTCGCATTAAAATCAGCATAGTAGTAAATAAACATGTTTTCTCTAGCCCTGGAGCCATTCTGAGACATCAAATGGTACTTAAGAAATGTTTCTTTCTCCATCACAGAACATTTTTAAAATGTCCATGGCCGAAGGGAGGGAAGATGCTCTCTTGGCTGAAGCATTAGCAGGCTTTCTGCTCTCTCAAAGCTGGGGGAGGCCCTGGGCAAGTCACGGAGCTCAGATTTTCTCTCCTGCTTAAACACTCGGGGAAGAGCGGGAGTTTTCCAACTATGCAGCATCTCGCAGCTCCCTGTGGACGTGGCTGGATTTCCCGCGAAGCTTGGGGGGGCTTCCGAAATCCACACCACCGCCCCCCGGCCCCGCGCCGAGCCCGAGCTCTGCTGGCGAACGCAGCCGGTAAATGAAAGGTCTCGGGGCGACACGAATTACTCGAACCGCTTCCCCACGTCCTCTGCAGCACGGGGATGCTCTGACGTGAGCTGTGGTCCCTCAAGGAGGGACGAGGGGACGGTGCTGGCCATCCCCCCCGGGACGTTTGCCCCCGAGGAGCGGTGCCGCGGCCCCAGGAGGTGGACGTGGTGGTCCGGCGACAGGGAGGGCTCTCGCCGGAGGTTTTTCACCTGTTTGTACTGGGATGAAACTCAGCGGCTCCGCTCTGTTCGGCACGTGGCCAGACGGGCCGCCGTCGCCCAATTCCCTCCGCTGTGAAACGGGGAGTGGGTGTCCATGCCGGCGCTGGAGCGTTTGGAGCATCACGTTGGAGATGCTTCGATGAAAGACAAGGGAGGGGAGCGGGGAACGTCACGCTTTAAGGGTCGTACGATTGCTCTACCTCAGAATGCAGTTTGGGGACATATTTCTCATGCATAATTTCTAAAAAAAAACCCGACTTTATCTTGCGCAGCAAAGGAAATGTGTTTGTCCTGACCTGACACTGTTTTTTAAAGTGTCAAGTGCTAATGAAATTCCTCAGCCTTGAGCAGTTCTAGGCATCCGATGTTGATTTTTAAAATATGGGGATATTTTGCTGCAGATTTTAAGGCAGCCTCGAGATGATAAATGTTCCAGAGTGTGAGAGAAAAGAAACTTCCAGATTCAAAGAAGTTCTGACACAATCTTGCATGCAAAACAGACAGAAAGAGGCTCGTGCTTTAAAGAGGTTTTTGTTATTCCTTTGAAATTTATTTAGAAGACGTAGGGCTAACACTGTGCACTTTAATCATGCAAATGGGTTTGCTGATTTTAATATTTTGGGCTTAGAGAAGCAACAAAGCAAAATGACTTTTTTTTTTAGGCTATAGGATGAAATTTGGAATGGAAATTCGGAATGGAAATTTGCCCACAAGTCTCAAGCAGTCCCACCTCAGGTAACTCTGCTGTTGTCTATAAGGCTTAAAAGGGTTTTTACCGCAGGAGAAGGGTCCGGAAGGAGCGAGCGGAGCTGGGGGCAGCCCGGGAGCGTGGCGGGTCCCGCGCGCGGTGCCTGGGCTCAGCTCTAGCCGGGGTCTGTGGAGCCGTGGGTCCGCACGGGTCTCGGTTTGGACGTCGCCCTCCGACATTAAAATCTGGGTTGCGAGACCATCAAACCCCAAAAGTCTCCCGGCTTTTTCTGGGGGGTGGGAGCTCCGTGCCCCCACGGGCTTCCCTCAGCGCTGCGGCATCCCCACGGCCAGACCACAACCCTCTTCTCCTGATCAGCTTCGAGGGTTTAAACCTCCTAAACGGCACCCGTCACCCCGTCCCACCCCGCAGCTCGCTCGGTCCCGCCCCGAGCAGAGCAGCTCCCGCACGTGGCGGTTCCAAGCAGAATCCCTCGGGATGCAGAATCCCTCGGGATGCAGCCAGCGGGACTCGGTGACGCCCCGGGCCCGCGGAGCCGTTCCCTCGCCGACACGCAACGTTCGGCATGCGCGCCGCCGGTTGTAAAATCCGGGCCCAAAGGAGCAACCGTTCGCGGGACGGCCGGCCGCGAGGGCACGTGGAAGCGAGAAGACGTAGGTGGCGAGATCTCGATGACGGAAATAAAACAGATAAAGGGCTGAAAAACCCCACGCGCTCGGCTGTAAGAGACCGGGGGGGCTGCAGGCGCAGGAGGCGGCTCGGCGGGGCGGGCTGGGACCACGCGGACCTTTCCCCGGCGCGATCCCGAAGCGAATCCCGCAGGATTTCTCCTCCAAAGGGAACGCCGGAGCTCAGAGCCCGTGGCGTCGCCCACGGACCAGCCCCATCGCCGAGCGGCACCGCCCGCACGGCATTCGCGGCGACTCCGAGAGAGAGCCTTCGTGATCCCGAGATCCCGTGGTCCCGGTGTGGGACGAGGGCCGGGAGCAGGCGGGCGGAATGGCTGGAGCGAGCCCAGGAGGGGGCTGGGACCCGGCGCAGCCCCCCCGGCGCGTGCCGTTTGCCGCCTCCGAGTTTTGGCATCGCCGTTGGGTTCCGAGCAGCAGGATGTATGACCAGGGGACGTCGGTTTGGAACGTGAAAATTTCCAGCTCCCTCGGTTTGGTTTGGGTTTTTTTAATGAATATTCTGAATGAACCCCTGCGAAGGGTAAAAACGTCTTTTACTGAAGTGGGTAACGGAGCATTTCCAAAGCCCGGTGTCAGGGCTGCCCCGTAACGGCGTCCACCAGCTCGGGCGAGACCCCGAAATTATTTCAATTTGGGGCGAAAGCGAGGGCTTGGGCCGGGCCCCTCCGCGAACGCGCCCCCGCGTCCAGCCACTGCCCCGCGCCCGCGCCGCGTCCCACCGCTCGCGTCCGCCCGACGCCGAGCGCGGGGCGGGCAGCGCGGCGGGCAGGTGGGCCACCCGGGCAGGGCGCCCACGCGGCGCTCCAGCCCCCAGAGCCGTGTGAGAAAGTGGGCTCCTATAGGAAACACATAACGTTTTAAAAAAGGAAATAATAAAAGAAAATCATAAGGCAGTCGGCAGTTGGGCTAGGTGACCGTTGTAGGTCCCTTCCAGCTGAGCTGGTCTAGTCTGTTAAAATAAAATAAAATAAAATAAAAAATGACAATGATAAAATGAAGTGAAAAATAAAAAATGAAACAAAAAAGAAACAATGAAATGAAAAAATTTAAGTAAGAAAAGAAAGTAATGAAGGTAAATAAATAAAAATAATAAAATTAAATGACAAATTAGAAAAGGAAATGTAAAAATTTAAAATAAAAAATAAAAAATGAAGTAAAAAGGAAATAAAAACAAAATAAAAAGGAAATAAACCCCGAAATAAGAAAATGAACGAAAACGTAAAACAAGAAAGCAATAAAATGAAAGAAAATTGAATAAAATTAAAGCCATGATTAAAACAGAAGACAGTAAATAAAATACAATTTAAAATAAAATAAATAATAAATAAATAAAATAAAATGAATGACATGAAATAAAGTCAATAAGATAAATAAAATGAAATTTAAAAAAAAATTAAAATAAAATTAAATAAAGTAAAATAAAAACTAATAAAATAAAATTAAAAAAACCGAACCGAACCAAACCAAACCAAACTAGACCAGAACAACCCAAAATCCCTAAGACGAAAGAAGAGGGGAGGGGAGGAGAGGTTTCCACCCCCGTGACCCGCCCGGCCCCCTCCACGGCCGTGCCCGGTGGGGGGGTGTCCGCCCGCCCTCCCGCCCGCCCGGTCCCGCGTCCCGCCCTCCCGCGCTCCCTCCTCCCGAGCGGGGGCATCCCCGGAGAGAGAGGGGCGGGAGGTGGGACCGGCCGCCCCCCCGCCTCACCCGCCACCCCCCCCCGCCCCGGGCCGGTCCCACCTCCCCTCTCCCCCGCCCCTCTCCCCCTCTCCCCCCCCCGCGGCGGGGCGGCCCGTCCCGGTGCCGGTGGCGGGGCCGGTGCCGGCGGCGGGGCCGGCAGAGCGCGGCGGCCGCGGCTGCTGGGCGAGGTCAGGGAAAGTCCATGTGAGGAGCGGCTGGAATCACTTCCTGCTGCCGCCGCCGGGACCGCCGGCACCCGCCGCCGCTAGGCCCAGGGCAGCGTCCGTGGGGCCCGGGCGCCCCGCAGGTGAGAGCCGCGGCCCCCCCCCGGGACCCCCGGCGGGGCGGGAGAGCCAGGGGAGGGCCGGGGCGGGGGGGGGGCCGGGGCGGTGACCCGCGACCCGCCGCCCCCCCCCCCCCCGGTTTTATTATATTCCACCAAGTGTGGGAGACCCCCCCCCGCCGCCCCGATCCTGAAACTCGGGGAAAGCTGTGCAACACGCGAACGCGCCCCAGCCCCCCCTTTTTTTTTGGGGGGGGGGGGACACACGGACACCCCCACGCCCACCCCCACACCCACGACAGACGCACATCGCGCCTTTAATCCGAAGCTTTTCCATTCCCGATCCCACTGCGGTTCCCCGCGGGGAGGGTTGGGCTCAGCCGAACCGAACCGGGGTGCGCGTTGGGGGGGGGGGGGGGGAATGGGGATTTTTGGGGTGTTGGGAGGGGGCGAGCCACGGGGTCCCGTGGGGAGCGGGGTTGGGGGACGAACTGGGTTAGTTCCTGGCTGTGTTTTCGAGTCTTGCGCGAAATGTGGAAAATCGGGTTATTATTAGAAATACCTTTCTGAGGAGGCTGCGGTGCTGGCTGGCGGTTTTATTTTTTAACGGCTAAATGCAGACGCAGGCTCGTACTTTCTCTCCCAGGGGAGGAAAACGCCGTGAAAGGGGAGATACTAAAAAAAAAAACAAAAAACCAAACCACAAAACCAAAAGGCAGCCGAACGCCTCAATTCGGAGTTCAGGAGCGAGCCCTGGGGTGCCCGGTGCCCCCCTCACACGGCTGGGGGCTTGCGGTGGGACCGGGGGGGCT